>NC_135338.1:62712341-67712341 GCF_023851605.1 Tamandua tetradactyla
GGAAGGAAGGTCAACCTGGAAACGAGCAGCAGTCTCACGGCTCAACTTCTAATGGGAACAACCAGCTCCACACACATTTCACTACACGTGAGCTTGAAGAACTGGATTTCTAACAATGCTCACTCAGCTCATTTGCTACAGTCTAACTGTGGAGCATCCGACCCCCATAGGATATTATCTTTCATCATCTCTGAGCAAGAGCCCAACTTTCATGCAGATCGGCATTTCTGGGTCCCACCCCCACGTTCTGAGAAGCAGGCAGCCTTGTCCCTGCATCTTCTCAGTTCCCGAGTCTGTGTGCATGTACAGATGTCGAAATGCCTGCCTTGAGAGCTCACCCTAGGACTTCATCACCATCATTTTTATAAATGCCAGGATTTTAGTATTCACCAATTCTGCTGACCAGCAAACGACCTTGAGTTGGTTGGAATCAGCCAAATGCAAATTAACTTTGCAAGAGCATCTGTTTCCCGGCCACTTTGTACGTGTGATAGATTTAACATTTTGTTGAGCCTCCAAAAAATTAGGGATGTCATATTTTAAACATATAAAGGTGATCCATTTCTCAAATTCACTCACATAAATTTCTAATGAACTCACTAAGTGAAGAGCTAGGCAAATACCTTTCTGACATTGTTCCTTACATATTATAGCAGCTAATTATTTCTACATAGAATGAAAAGGTATTTGTTCCATGGCCTTCAGGAGCACAGAAAAAAAAAAAACCCTTGGCAAAACTCACTCTTAAATGGATAAGCAATTTGAAAGTCCACAAGGAGATGTGGCTAATTCTCAAGCACGCATTTCAGACGGAGGGCTGGAGGGCAGCTGATAAGAGCTTGAAGGTCAAAGCAGCAGCTTTTCTGCCCTCCCAGGGCACTGAATTATCATACTCCTTGCTAGGCACCTGTTCATAGACACATAAACCAATTCCTGCATTTTCGTAGAATCATGCACTAGTAGACTATGTGTTTGCAATAATATCATCCGGTCAGCCTTTGAGGATTCAATTATCTGGCACTTACTGAAAATTAAATTGTTGACTTTCCTTGAATTTTGGCCTGGGACTGCAGAAACTCTGCTGCATGCTAGTTAGAGCCTGGTGTAAACTTTTTAAGGAAGGCTAAATTGAGACAGAAAGACCAGGATGTTTCTCCAAGCGGAAATGTTTTTTGTTGTTTTTTTTTATTTAAGAAACTGCCTAAATGCTGCAATTGAGGTTTTTAAAGGACTCAGAGGCTTTTAAAAAATTAGCCCAACAATTCTTACAAGTTATAATGACTATCCTGGGTGAGTTACCAACCTATGAGTCATATCTGTCCACATCATTTGGTTCAGGACCAAGAGGGGTGTCACAAATAAGTGGGAGCTGGCAAAAGTTTTTAATAGTGGTCATGATGCTGGTGGGAAGTGAGTTTTGAATTTAATGGTCATGATGCTGGTAGGAAGTGAGTTTTAAATTTTGATGACAATCTCAAGGAAAACTTTTTCACTTTTTACAATTCCTTTCTGTCATGTCTAAAATAATAATAATGATCACTTAAAGTTTATATGGTCTGACTAGCAAGATCAGTTAGAGGTGGCAATAGTCAGGGGAGCCGATCTTCTCAACAGAAATCTAGACTATAATGTAAACAGTGGCGTTATTTGTAGTAGGTATTTCCAAGTTATTTTGGGGGTGGGGGTGGGTTATTTTCCAAGCGGATATATTACTGTCCATATCATTTTGACCTATGAATGTAATTCAAGAAATCAGATTCTCATGTTTTAAATGACTTTCTACTTTAAAATTGTTGCCCATGTTTCATTATAGAAAAACATGCAAAATATTTGAATAAAATAATGGTCTGAAAATCTGATGCCAAGTTTTCATTGCTTCAAAAAATAAAGTCTTACATGTTTGGAAAGATGGTTGTGATGATCAAATTCATGTGTCAATTTGGCCAGGTTATGGTGTCCAGTTGTTTGGTCAAGCAAGCTCTGGCTTGATAATTACTGGGAGGGTATTTGGTAGATGAGTTTGCATATATAGTTAATTGACTGCCTAAACAGCTGATTGCATCTACAATCAACAAAGAAGATTGCCCTCAGCAATGGGGCAAGTGTTCTCATCCAATCTGCTGGAGGTCTTAAAGATAGAACTAAGGATTTCAGAAGTCAGAAAGAAGGATTTCTGCCTCAACTTCAGCCAGCCAGCTGCTCCAGGGGAGTTCAACATCATCTGCATTAGAGTTTCCCACTTGCAGTCTGCCCTATGGAATTTGGGCACACCAAATCCCTATGGTTGCATGAGCCAATTCCTGTTGTGAATACATATTCTTCTGTCAGTTCTGTTTCTCTGGAGAACCTTGACTAAAACAATGGTGGATAGCTCTTTGACGATTTACAAAGTATTATAAAAGTCTCCCATCAGCTTACAGTAGAAGGAGGACCACAACTGATTTGTCCTCAAAGCATCACCTACTGGGAGCAGCCTACCTTCTCCCCAGCTTTTGATACACACTCCCATGCAACTTGAACAAGCAAGTTAAGCCTTCTTTCTACCACACTGTATCCCCGAATTCGTGAGCATGCCAAAGGGACCCAGAGACAAAAATGGTGTTGATACACACAGATCGTTCTGTAATTTAGTGATATGCATACTAGAACTACATAGTTGTTTTTTTGTGTTTTGTTTGGGGGGGGGGGTAGGGGTGGGGGGGGTGGAGTTTATCTTTTTAAAAAAATTAGACTTGCCAAAGCCAGAGAATTTCATCTTTGTCATCTCTGGGGACTCATGCATGCTTCAAGAATGTAAAGTTACTTCACTTTCTGTTGAAAACACAGTTTTTATTGATGTGATTTATCTCTATTCCCACACTTTGACAAAGAAATGAAAGACTCTGTTCTGATCAAAATCATCTGCCTATTTGCAGTGGGTGGCTACCTTGGCTGCATGTTAGAATCCCATGGGAACGTTTTAAAATCCCAATGCCCAAGCTACACAAATAAATGTATGTGTTTTAACGGTCCCTGGGCAGCGCCAATGTGCAGCTAAGGCTGCAAGAACCACTGACATATTGGGATACAGCAACCTGGCATCCCAACAAAGCCACAGGTTTCTGAATCAACCAAGTATGTGGCTGAGTTCTGGCTTTGCTTTCAACTAGCTGTGTCCTTGAGCAAGTCACATCATTTATCTGACTTGGACTTTCTCAAATTAAATATGGGGTTATGATGATGAATCTTTTTAAGCATGTAATAAATGCCTAATTTATTAAATTTAGACATTTAATAAATGTCATTTCCTTACATTCTCCCACTATTTGAGAAGAAAGTTAATAGGATATGTAAGAACTCAAGCTCTGGAGTCAGACTAAGGAATCCAATCCCGACTCTACCACTTCCCAGCTATAAAACCTTGGGCACTTCTGGGCACTCAATTTCCTTCTCTATAAAACAGGAACCTTGCAAAATCGTTATGAAGTTTATATGGTGTAATAAAACAATTCAATCCAGATACGCACTTAGGACATATCTGGTGCATTTAAGCATTTGGTGAATGTTGGTTCTGCTTTAGACACTAACTGCACAGCCTTCCCCATTGATAACATGTAAGATCCAGATGGTAAATTTTAGCATCACTTTCCTTACCAATCAGAAGTACCATGATATATTAGAGAGAGCTGGATTAGATCAGAAGTCAGAAGACCTGAGCTCCAAGCTCAGAGGAGAAACTGCTAAACTTCAGGACCTAAGATAAATCTCTTTTCCCATTTCCCCTATTCTAGGGCTCAATTTGTAAAAGGAAGAGTTAATACACTCCTTATGGTACCTTCTAGCATTAAAAAAAAAAATGTGATCATCTGGATATTATAAAGTGATAGATGGAATTTTGGGTGTGTTTGGCAAACAAACCCTATGCTTTTATGGAATTGTGTGGTTAGGACTCACAAAAATCTGGCATTAACAGAAAAGGAACCAAATTCCATTTGATTTGAGCAAAGGACAATCCTGGGACTTTACAAGAAGTATGTGCCTTAGAGGCACTCAAGTCTTCATACGAATTCTCAAGCTGGGGAAAAGACAGCCTCACATAAAAAAAAAATTTAAGAAACAGCCCAGTGTGCGAACACAAGTAGATACAACCTCTCTAGTGGGTACTTTGGTAATATGTCAATAAAACTAAAAAGCATATTGTAATTCTACTTCTAAGAATCTATCCCAAGGAAATGCAGTTAAAGCCTCCTTTTCTCATGCTTTTGGGTTCAATAACTGGACAATCTGGTCAGTTAACTGAAAAGTTAAATACAGAAATCACACACAATAGCATGAATATGTCATAAATATTTTATAATATTTATGTAAGTCACAATATAAAATGTAAATGTACTTAATTAATCTTATGATGGAAGAACCAAATCCTTTCTTGGAGCACCTGATTAGAATTCTGAGACATCTTTTTTGAATAAACCACACCTATAATTCATATTCTTTCCTCCAAGTTTTGGTCTCTTTAAAGTGGAGCACAAATTTGAAGATAATTGAATATCAATTGATTCAGAGTCTTTCTAGATTTTACTATTTTATTTTCTCAAATTGTTCACGGTTGCCTTGCCCGTAATCTAACTTTATACCAATTTTATAATTACTTCACTTTATTAAATCTCCCCAAAGCATTCAATTTAGTTTTCATAGAAACAACCACTCTCTCTTTTTCCTATTCATACTTCATAGGTTAACACAGCAACCAATGAAATTACACCAACAACTGGCATAAACAGGTTTGGGAACAAACACCATTGACTCTTGGTAAGCAGGTAACTTGAACAGTGGGAGCAAAAAGAAGCCTCCCTTTGAAGTGAAAGTTATGTGTAATCAGCATTACAGCAGGATACAGAGCATCAGTTCATCCAGCAAATCAATTAACTGGGGGTGGGTGAGTACAGTTTGAGAGGATTTCCTCCACAGTCAGATAGTCATCAGATATTTATGTACAAATATTTTTATTATAACAATAACTGATACAGGCAAAAAAATATGGAAACAACAACATAAATTTACAACAGGGAAATAGCTAATTAAATTAGCATATAGCTGCTTGAGTTTCTGAGGCTGCTCAAGCAAATACCACAAAATGGGTCAGGTTAAACAATGGGAATCTATTTGCTCATGGTTTTAAGGTTAAAACAAAGTTCAAATAAAGCCATCATCAAGGCAATGCTTTCTTCTCAAAGACCAACATTCTGGGGCCAGCTGCAGGTGATCCTTGGCTCCTCTGTCACATGGCAAGTCACATGAGGTCGTCTCCTGGTCTCTCCCTTCTCTTCCAGGTTCTGGTGGTGTCCATCTTCTCACTTCCTGTGGCTTTCTCTCTCTCTGTCTGAATTCCATTCTGCTTATAAAGGATTCCAGTAATAGGATAAGATCCATCCTGCTTAGGCTGGGCCACATCTTAACTGAAATCACCTCATCAAAATGTCCTAATTACAATGCGTTCACACTCACAGGAATGGATTAAGTTTAAGGGCATGCTTTTCTGGGGTACACACAGCTTCAAACTACCACAGTATCCATATGATAAAACAGCATGTAGATATTAAAAGTCATATTTAAAAAAATTATTTTATGATCTGGGTAAATGTTCATAATGCTATTAATACAATTAAGATTTATTAAGCAATAGAATATTTTGTAATTTTTTAAAAACAGTATTAAGCATTTTTCTTATAAAATTAAAAGTGGGGTGTTCTTCTAGGATGGCCAACTAAATGCTCAACTCTCAACTCTGGATAAAAATATAAAACAAAACTTTTATTCACTGGAGTGTAAGCAAAAAGCAGGCAGATTCTAGAGGGAAGTCACCATTTGGAATATTAAAAAATGGCATGGGGTTGAATTCCTGCTTTTATGGTTTTTAGCCTTAAGGCAAGTCAAAGTTGCCACCACACAAATGGCTCAATTTCTGAAAGCAACCCCACAGTCTTTCTGTCCTGAAGAACCAGAGGACTGAGTTCAGGGCAACCACAGCCACTGAGGGCGCAATCCTGGGAGAGAGAACCAGAGAAGGGGCACCCCCAAATTCTCTAGGTGGCCTCTTAACCATGTATGTGAGAGGTAGATTCAAAGCAGCTAAGCAGAGCATAAAGAAATGAACTGAGATTTCAGCTGCTATCCAAGAGATAGAGTTTACAATTTGAGTCCAGTCAAGTTAATATCCTGCTTTTAAAAGTAAACATCGTCATTCTTCAGAGAAATATAACAGAATCCAGATGATAGTCACAAAGTCCAGGCTACAATCCAAAATTACTCAACAGGGAAGAAACAGGAAAATGTGACCTAACTTCAAGAGAAAAAAATAATAGGTGGAGGCCAATTCCAAAATGATCCAAATGTTGAAATTACAAGATATGGATTTAAAAGCAGGCACATAAATAAAAATATGCTTGCTATGCAAAAATGGGAAATTTCAGCAGATAAAAAGAAACTATAAAAAATCAAATGGAAATTCTAGAGGATCAAAATGCAGTATATGTAATTTAAAATTCCTTGTCTGGGCTTAACAACACAATGGAGACAACAGAGGAAAGAGTTTGGGAACTTGAAGAGAAGTCAATACAGTAGAAATTATATAATCGGAAAAAAATTAACAGAACCTCAGAACCTGGAGAAGAACACCAGCAAACCCATCATAAGTGCAATCAGAGTTCCAGAATGGGGAGGAAAGAGAGAATAGGTTAGAAAACATCTGAATAAACAATGGGCAGAAATTTCCTAAATTTGATGAAATATACAAATTGACAAACAAGTAGGTAAAACAGAATAACTACAAAGAAAACCACACCCAGGCACCCATAGTCAAACAGCTCCATATCAAAGAGAAAGATAAATCTTGAAAGCATAGAAAAATGAAACATTAAATATAGGGAAACAACAATTGAAATGATCTTTGGCCCATCATTAGAGAAGGCCAGAATATACTAGAACAAGACCTTTAAAGTTCTAAATATTTTTTTTTTAATTCTGTAAAGCAAGCCTTATATATCAACTGAAAATATCCTTCAAGAACTAAGATACAATAAAAGAATTTCAGATAAAAAATAACTAAAAATTGACAGCAGATCTGCACTTAGAAATGCTAAAGGAAGTTCCCAATGCTTAAGGGAAATAATACCAAATGGGAATTCAGATCTTCTAGGGCAAAAATGGTGTGCTGGTTTGAAAGGAAGCATGTCCCCTAAGAAAAGCCATGTTTTAATATAAGTCACATTTCATAAAGGTAGAATAATCCCTATTCAATACTGTATATTTGAAACTGTAATGAGATCATCTCCCTGGTTGATGTGATTTAGTTAAGAACGGTTGTTAAACTGGATTAGGGGATGACATGTCTCCACCCATTTGAGTGGGTCTTGATTAGTTTCTCAAGTCCTATAAAAAGAGAATGAGAGATTCAGAGAGATTCAGAGAGAGCAACACTACAAAGCAGAGAGTCCACCAGCCAGTGACCTTTGGAGATGAAGAAGGAAAACACCTCCCGGGGAGCTTCATGAAATAGGAAACCAGGAGACAAAGCTAGCAGATGATGCCGTATTCGCCATGTGCCCTTCCAGCCGACAGAGAAGCCCTGACTGTGTTCGCCATGTGCCGTCTCACTTGAGAGAGAAACCCTGAACTTCATCGGCCTTCTTGAACCAAGGTATCTTTTCCCTGGATGCCTTTGATTGGACATTTCTATAGACTTGTTTTAATTGGGACATTTTCTCGGCCTCAGAACTGTAAACTAGCAACTCATTAAATTCCCCTTGTTAAAAGCCATTCCGTTTCTGGTATATTGCATTCCAGCAGCTAGCAAACTAGAACAAATGGAAAGTATTAAAAATGATGAATATGTGAATTATCTGGTTAACTAAAAAAGTAACTATCTTAATTTCTCTAAAATACTTAGGATTATTTAAAGCAAAATTGTAACGTTGCCTGATTGGACTTATAATATATATATAGATGTAATACATATAGTAACTATGGCATAAAGGGAAGTGTTTTAGTTTGTAAGCTGCCAGAATGTAATACACCTGAAATTGAATGGCTTTTTTAAAAAGGAATTTACTAAGTTGCAAATTCACAGTTCTAAGACCATGAAAATGTCCAAATTAAGGCATCCAGAGAATGTTACCTTAACTCCAAAGAAAGGTCCAATGATGTTTGGGTTTTTTCTCAAATGGGAGGGCACATGGCAACATCTGTGAGCTTTTTCTCCTCATTTCATAAGGTTTCCCCAGGGACGTTTTCCTTCTGCATCTCCAAAGGCTGTATGAACTCTGTCAGTACTGAGGTTTTTCCCAAATGGTTCCCTCTCAAAGGGCTCCAGCAAGCAACTCCACCTTGAATGGGTGGAGACACATCTCTATGGAAATCATCTAATCAAAAGTTACCACCCATAATTGGGTGGGTCATATCTCCATGGAAACAATAAAAAAGATCCTACCCAGCAATATTAAATGAGGATTAAAGAGCATGGCTTTTCTGGGTACACAATATCTTCAAACCAGCACATTCCACCCTTTGGACCCCCAAAAGACATATTCTCTCCAAATGCAAAATACAGCCATTCCATCACAGTACCACAAAACCAGTTCAGTAAAAATACAAATACAATACAAACTAAGAAAACAATACATAATCTTAACAAAGTAGGCTACAGGCATAGTCTGTCCTAAGACAAAATTCTCCTCTGGTTGTGGACCTGTTAAACTCAGAATAAGTTACCTGCTGCCAACATACAAAGGAGGGGCAGTCACAGCATACATGTTTCCATTTCCATAGGGAGAAACTGGAAGGAACACAGGGGTCACAAGACCCAGTTACAAAAACCTGCAGGGCAAACTCCATTAGATTTCAAAATCTGAGAGTCATATATCTTTGGGCCCTTAGAAAGTGGCAGTCCCACCCTTTCCAAGGGCAGTGTAGTGGCCTGTCTCTCTCTAAAATATGGGGTGAGAATTGCAATCTTGAATGAGATTGGGGAGACAACCTTTTTCTCAGCTTCCCTCTCCAAGTACTGGGGCAGCACCTGGGCTCTCTGCCATCTCCAGGGCACACACTCAACCCCCTCGGAGCAATGTGGTGGCAAAAAGTCTCTCTCAAATCCCCAAGGGATATGCTCCACCCTCTCCAAGGCCTGGGACACTGAAACTCTTGCACTCTACCTTTGGAGCAAACTTACCCTCTCCAAGTGCATGGGTGGGTCCACTCTCCTGGCCTGAGGTTTCTTGGCTTCAGACCTTACCTTTCATGGTTCTGCCTTTGAAGGTATTTTTCCTTCAGTTTGTCCCATTTCTGTCCTTTTAGTCCAGACTGGCAATGGTTCCGTTTGTACAGATCCCACTTGTTGGTTTGCTTTGCAGTAGGCCGGGATCATAAAATCAGACAATAGGACTTTCCACAAATCCTTCCTGGATAGCTCCATCTCCAATCCTCGCTTTTCCTGAAATTGCTGACTGGTTCCATGTTTGGTTAAATCCTCCTGTGGAGCACTATTCTCTGGGGTTCCTTTCTGGAAGTCCAGAATTTTCCAGACCATGGATTTCTGGATTTTTTTTAAAAAGTTGATCCCAACCATATGATCTCTTTAAGAGAGGTGCATTTTAAATTATAAAGGTAACAGACAGGTTTAAAGTAAATGAGTGGAAAATATATATAATGAAAAAGTAAGCATAAGAAGGCGAGAGTGATTATATAATATCAAATAAAATAGGCTTCAGGAGAAGGAGTACTAACAGAGATTTGGAAGGATATTTCATAATGATAAATGATAAAAGTGTCATTTCATCATAACAACATGACAATTACAAATGTATTTGCCCCTAATAGTTCAGAACTTCAAATACATGAGGCAAAACTTGACATTTAAACAGAAAAATAATTCCACAATAATAAAAAATAAAAAAATTTTAACACCCCTTGCTCAGCCATTAATAAAACAACCAAACAGTAAAAACAGTAGAGACACAGACAACCTGGACAATCCCATCAATCACCTTAAGCTAACTGATATTTATAAAATACTATATTCCAAAACCGGAGAATATACTTTCTTTTCAAATACACATGGCACATTCATCAAGACATTAAATAAGTCTAAATATAGAAGTTGAAAATTTATATATTAAAGGATTGAAAACATAAGTTTGCTCTCTAACCAAAATGGAATTAAATCAGAAATCAATAAGATATCTAGAAAACCCCAAATATTTGAATATTAAATGATACCCTTCTAAATAATGCATGGAGCAAAGCATAAATCATAAGGGATATTAGAAAATATTTGCATTGAATGATAGTAAAAATATAACATATCAAAATTTGTGGGTACTCACCTAGAGCTATACTTGAAAGGAAATTTATAGCTTTAAACACTTGTATTAGAAAAGAAGAAAAGTCTTAAATCAATGATCTACGTTTCCAATTTAGGATACTAGGAAAAGAGGTGTAAAGAGACCAAAGGTAAGTAGAAAGAAGGGAATAGAAAATATAAGAGTAGAAATCAATGATATAGAAAACAGAAGAAAGTACAGAGAAATCAGCATAATCAAAACTTGTTCTTTGAAAAGGTAAATATGTCGGATATACATCTAGCTACTCTGATCACAATTTATTGGCACAAATTATCAATATAAAGAATGAGGCAGGGGTGTCACTACAGAGCCTACAAATATTAAAAATACAATAAGACACTATGCCAACTTCAAACTAACATATTTAACAACCTAGATGAAACGTACAAATTCTTGAAAACAGAAATTCTGAATTGTACATCTATAAAACAAACTGAATCCTTTATCAAACCCTGCCCACAAAGAAAACTGCAGGTCAGGATAGGGTCACTGGTTAATTCTATCAACAATTAAGGAAGTAAAAGCATCATCCACGTACCAACTCTTTTTAAAAATGGAGGAGGAGGAAATACTTCCCAATTCGTTTCATGCGGTCACCAAACTGTAATACCAAAGCTGACGAAAATATTACAAAACAAAAGAAAATTATAGGCCAATGTCACTCATGAGCATAAATGCAAAAATTCTTAACAAAATACTAACAAACAGAACCCAACGACATATAAAATATATTTTATGTATGCCATGGCCAAGTGATGGTCATCCCAGAAATACAAGATTGTGTTAACATTCATAAATCAATCGATAGAATTCAAAATACTAACAAACTAAAAGAGATGAACACTTATTCATGATACATACTCGAAATACCATCATACCTACAGCTCATGTCATAATGATGAGAAATTGAAAATACGCCCCCCTCTGAGATTGGGAACAAGGCAAGCATATCTTCTCTCAGCATTCTTATTCAGCATTTCACTGGAGGTGCTAACCAGTACAATAAGGCAAGAAAAATAATTAAAAGTGATCCAGACTGGAAAGGAAGAAGTATAACTATCTCAATTTTCAGATATGTGATGGTTTACATAGAAAATCCAAAGGAATCAACCAAACAACTATTACTACTAATAAAGGAATTTAGCAAGGTTGTAGGATAGAAAATTAATATACAGACGTCAATTGTATATTCATCAACTGGCAGAAAACAACATAAAATAAATTCAAAAATTAATTTCCCTTATGGCACCATCAGAAAGTTAAATACTTGATGAATCTATTAAAATATGTGTGAGATTGGCACACTGAAAGCCATAAAACATTATCAGATAAATTAAAGATGGCATAATAAGTGGAGGGAGGCAAACAAATGGAGGGATAAGGACCAGAAGACTTACCAATGCTAAAATTTCAGCACCTTTTTTGTAGAAATTGGCATGCATATTCTAAAATGTATATGAAAATTCAAGGGACCTAGAACTTCACTGTACAGTATGGTAGTCATGAACCATATGTGGCTATTTAAACTTCTGTTCAGAGTAAGAAAAATTTAATAAAATTTAAAATTCAGTTCCTCGGTCACACTAACCATATTTCAAGGGTTCAAGCATATAGCTAGAGGCTATCATTTTGGACAGTACAAATACAGAACAGTTTCATCATTGCAGAAAATTTTATTGCAGAGTACTGACCACAGATATCCAAAGCAACCTAGGAAAAATAAGAGCAAAATTAGAGGATCTATACTACCTGAATTTAAAACTTACTATAAAGCTACAATAATCCAGAACTTGGGGTACTTGTATAAAGATGGATAAATAGTCAGTAGACCAGTATAGAGAGCCCATAAATAGGCCCACACTCACACATCATGTGATTCTAGATGAACAAGTAAGTGTGTTTTCATCAGTGTGGGATATCCATGTGAGGAAAAAATAATCCTCACCCCCCACCTCACACCATACATAAAAGTTAATTTGAGATTGATCATAGATCTAAACACAAAATTAAAACTATAAAGATTTTAGAGAAAGATGGGAAACTATATTCATAACTTGAGGGTGAACAAAGGTTTCTTTAAAAGGTAACTTACTGCAATAACCTTAAAAGAAAGTAGCAATAACTTAGAATTCAACAAAATTTTAAAACCCTGCTCATCAAAAGACATCTAAGGAAAATTAATAGGCAAGCCACAGCCTGAGAGAAAATATCTACAAAACAAATACATCACAAAGGACCAATCTAGTATTTATTTGTTCTTTTTTTTTTGCACCAGGAGGCACCCAGAATCGAACGCAATCTCTGGCATGACAGGTGAGAACTCTGCCACTGCACCACCATCACCCGCCCTCCGTATTTATTTGTAAAAACCCTACAATTTAAATAATAAAAACACAAACAGCCCCTCTTCTCAGAAAAAGGAGAAGGGAAGCAAAAGCCTTAAAAAGAGACTTCCCCCAAGAGGCACATGAAGAGATGCTCAATGTCCCTGGCCATTAGAGAAATGCAAATCAAAACCACAATGAGATATCATCTCACACCCACCAGAATGGCCATTATCAACAAAACAGAATATGACGAGTGCTGGAGAGGATGCGGAGAAAGAGGCACACTTATCCACTGTTGGTGGGAATGTCAAATGGTGCAACCGCTGTGGAAGGCAGTTTGGCGGTTCCTCAAAAAGCTGAATATAGAATTGCCATACGACCCAGCAATACCATTGCTAGGTATCTACTCAAAGGACTTAAGGGCAAAGACACAAACGGACATTTGCACACCAATGTTTATAGCAGCGTTATTTACAATTGCAAAGAGATGGAAACAGCCAAAATGTCCATCAACAGAAGAATGGCTAAACAAACTGTGGTATATACATACGATGGAATATTATGCAGCTTTAAGACAAGATAAACTTATGAACCATGTAATAACATGGATGGACCTAGAGAATATTATGCTGAGTGAATCCAGCCAAAAACTAAAGGACAAATACTGTATGGTCCCACTGATGTGAACGGACATTCGAGAATAAACTTGAAATATGTCATTGGTAACAGAGTTCAGCAGGAGTTAGAAACAGGGTAAGACAATGGGTAATTGAAGCGGAAGGGATACAGACTGTGCAACAGGACTAGATACAAAAACTCAAAAATGGACAGCACAATAATACCTAATTGTAAAGTAATCATGTTAAAACACTGAATGAAGCTGCATCTGAGCTATAGGGTTTTTTTTGTTTTTGTTTGCTTGTTTGTTTGTTTGTTGTTGTTGTTTTTTACTATTATTACTACTTTTATTTCTTTTCTTTATATTAACATTTTATATCTTTTTCTGTTGTGTTGCTAGTTCCTCTAAACCGATGCAAATGTACTAAGAAACGATGATCATGCATCTATGTGATGATGTTAAGAATTACTGAGTGCATATGTAGAACGGTATGATTTCTAAATGTTGTGTTAATTTCTTTTTTTTTTCTTTCCGTTAATAAAAAAATAAAAAATTAAAAAGAGACTTCCCAAGAGAAGATATGTAAATGGCCAATAAACATGTGAAAAAAGTACTCAACATCATTAGAAATCAGGGAAATACAAATTTAAAACCATAATGATATACCACTGCCTATTAGGATGGCTAAAACAAAAAGAATGAAAACACAAAATACTGGTGAGCAAATGGTGCAGTTGGAATTCTCATACATTGTTAGAACAGTCACCTTGGGAAAATACCTGGAAGTTTCTTATAAAACTAAACACACACCTATCCTATGAGCTAGCAATTGCACAACTAAGTATTTAATGACAACAGAGAAATGAGAACATATCTCATTCTCAAAAAGACCTGTGCAAAAATGTTCATAATAGCCTAAAACTGAGTGTTCATCAACAGAAAAAAATGGATAAGCAAATTGTGGCACATTCATGCAATGGAATAATAGCCACGAAAAGGACCAAGTACAGATACAAGCAACAAAATGGATGAATCTCAAAAATATGCTGAGTCAAAGAAACCAGAACAACAACGACAAATGAGCACATGCTATTTGATTCTATTTATATAAAATTCTCTAATAGAAAATATTAATCTACAGTGTGAAAAGTACCAGAAAAGATTTTGCCTCTGGGAGTTTGACTGTGGGATTGGACTGGGTTGTAGCAAGTCTAGAAACTGTCTAGGGGAAAGGGAAGGCTCTCTCCCTGGGGAAGGGTGTGGGTTGCAGGGCATGCATTTGTTGAAAGCTGGTATATTTCTTATTGTTGCATAACAAATTACCATAAACATAGAGGCTGTTGTTTACAATAACTCGCAACTTTTTACAGCTCACATTTTTAATCTCATCATTGCTGTGAGTTGGGAGTCTGAGCATGGCTTGATTTGGTCCTCTGCTCAGGATCTCATGGGGCTGCAGTCAGGGAGTCCATCGGGCTGGGCTCTCACTCGGAAGTCAGACTGGGGGCGAGGGCAATCCACTTCCAAGCTTATTCGTTGTTGTCAGAATTCATCCTCATAGATGCAAGACCGCAGGCCTAGATTTTTGCTGACTATTGCCTGGACACTTCCCTCAGGTACGAGGCCCTCCACAGCTCCCAGGGTGTGCCAGTTCTCCCATCTGACCCCATGTTTCATCATGTTTCAAACACAAGAAGAGTGTACAGTCCAGCTGCCAGGGACATGGAGATTTGGAAAGAATCTTAAGTTTCCCAGAGGCCCTCAGGTTTAATTGGTAGGATCTTTGAGGTATACTCTCTCAAAAGGGCCCTTTTGGTGACTGAATACTTTGACCTGCTGATCTTTCTGGAGTTTCAGCAAAAGGTCATCCACCCATAGCTCCAACTTTTCCTCTGTCTTAAATGAAGCACCTTTTGCCATTTGGAGAGGCTTAGAATTTTCAATATCACTCAGTCCCCATTTCTTTTTACTTAACAGTTCTTCTCTCATTTTCTCTCTCCTCTTGCATTTTACCATAAAGCAAGAAGAAACCAGACAGTTCTTTCAACACTTCACCTGGAAATCTCCTTTGTGATATAACCAAGTTCATTACCTACAAGTTGTTTTCCACCCAGGAGACAGTGTTGTTTAATTTTCATTTCCTGCCACTACATGACAATCATTCCCCCTTCCTCCAACTTCCAGTCACAGGCTACTTACTTCATTGTGAGTTTCCACCAGCAGCATCCTTAAAATTCAGATTTCTACTACAGGAAGTCCTTTCACGGAGACTGAGGCTTTCCCTATCATGCTTCTCTGCACACTTCCCAATTCCAAAACCACTCACACCTTTTTAGGTATTTGTTTCAGCAGCACCCCACTTCCAGGCACCAATATCTGTATCCATTTTCTATTGCTCCATAACGAATTACCACAAAGTTAGCAACTTAAAACAACACCCATTTCTTGTCTCCTGTTTCTCTGGGTCAAAGTCTGGGCACCACTCCACTGGGTGCTGAGTATGGAGACTCACAGGCTGCACCTGAGGCTTCAACTGGGCTGCATTCTCACCTAGAGGCACCTGGGGCCGCACACTCACAGCTGTTTTCAGAATTACATCCTTGCAGGTACATGAGTGAGGATTCTGGCTTTTTTCCAGCTTTTGGTTGGAGACTGCCCACAGTTCTTCCCCATGGGGACTTCCCAACATGGACACTCACTTCATCAAACCCAGAAGAATCCCTAGTCTGCTAGCAAAGCAGAGACTTATATAATGCCACAAAATAGTCATGGGAGTGCCATCCTATCATCTTTCCATATTCTATTCTTCTAAGCAAGTCACAGGGGGTGATTTTACAGGGTATGGATTCCAGGGGATGGGGATCAGAGGTCAGCTTCGAGTCTATCCACCACCCTACTGGAACGCACACTTGGGATCTGGGCATTGTACAGCAAAAGAAAAAATAACATTGAGGGAGAAGTACTCTGAAATGTATCAACAAAATAAGACATAGTGAGTAAAGAGAATGAGCTTTACCTAATTTTTTTTACACTTTTTGGCATTTGCTCATTTCATTACAATATATGTGAATTTTGTGTATAATCAGAAGTTGGGAAAAATTTATTTAATTTATAAGTAGCCAATGTATTGGACCAAACATCCCTCCAACCTAGTATTGGATCTCTGAAAATAGCACTGCCTTCCCAGGTGTCTGTCTCCAAGAGATTAGAAAGTGACTATCCCACACAGTCTCCAACTTCCATAGCAGCCAACTCTGGATTCATCAAACCTGAATTCATCTAAACCCTCTGAAATCTCATGTTTTTAGGCCACGTTATCTCTTGGGCATAGAAGTTGCATAATAGCCCACAAGTTATGCACAATTTGTTGTTCTTTGTGCTCTAAAACTACCTCCTTGATATTTTAGGTACTTCTCGCTGGTTCTAATATTTCTGAATTTGGTAAATAAATCTAAATCCATGCTAACCTGAATGATTCAGATTCTACCATAACAACAAATGCTATGTAAAACTAGAGTGCTTAGGGCTAAATAAAGAACTCAGCTAGTGGTACCTATTTAGTGTCATGCTCTTGTAGTCAAATTAATTAGTCAGTATTATTTAGACCAAGTCATACCACAGCCAATAAAAACAACAGATGTTTAGGGAATGAAGTAACTGGTGTATACAGGCCTAGACATTAGCTTTTCTGTTTTCGTTTTTTATAAGAGGAACTGGTTCTGTCCAGCCAAGTGCATTATTAAGGCATTCATATTTAATAAGTGGATCCTGTCCCCCCAGAAAATCATTCAATCGATAAGCATGAGTCTCCTCCTCTGTGTCAAGTCTGTACAGCAGGCAAGAATATAGAAAAGGAAAGAGCAAATACACAAAATAACCAGCAAATAATATAATTCAGTATATAACTCCTGAATGGACCAAAATTCAATTCAGCATTTATTAGTAGCTTATTAGGCTAGACACTGTGTGGTGGGTTGAATTATGTACTCCAGAAAAATGTCCTTAATCTTACTCTATTCCTGTGACTGAGAACCCATTGGAAATAGGACCTTATCAAGATGTCGCCTTTAAGTAAGGTGTGGCCCAAGTAAGAGTTTGGGCCTTTATCCTATTACTGGAGATTCTATGAAAAGAAAGCCACATGGAGGAGTAAAAGCTGGAAATCACAGAACCGGGAAGAGAAATGAGTGGCCATTGCCATGTATACTGCCATGTGACAGAAAAGCCAAGGAGCCAGGGCCACATACCAGCCTGAGAAAACCCTTCTTTGGGAAGAGCACTTCGCCTTGCTGATGCCTTCTAGTCTCGAAGCCATGAGCCAATAAATTCCCATTGTTAAAGCCGACCCATCGTATTTGTGAGCACAGCCTGAAAACGAAGACGCAGTGGAAGCACAAAAGTCAGATGCTACTCCTGCCTTAAAGAGGAACAAGGCAGAATAGAGCTTAGGCCTGCACTAACTGTTGGCTAAACTAAATCACACTTAGAAAAGCCCAGTAGTTTACAGTGCTGCTAGGGATTAATGATCAAAAAAAGCCAGGACCTTCAGATGATGGTCACGTTTGGATAGGCCCAAGTAAAACAAAGGAATAGCCTAAATATCGTCTTTAATTTTGGGGTGAAAAAATTAACAATGATTATATAGTTTGAGGTTTTAATAAATACCTGGCTCCCTAAAAGCACACTGTAGTACAAAGGCTTTGAGGGAAAACATCTCTTGTACATGCAGACGTCACAAGGATAAAGACAAATAAGTAGACCATCAATCGTGATTTCCATACTTCCAACCACGGGTTCTCAGAGGAGGCCTTAGGAGCACTGTGGAAAACTAGGAGGACAGTTGAGGTCATCACATTGTTTTAGAGGTGCTATTTGTATTTTTCACTTTACCAACATACAATTGACATGTTATAAACTGCACATATTTTAAGTGTATACTTTGCAGAGTTCTGAAATATGTATTCCCATGTGAAACCACAATCGCAATCAAGATAATAAAATATTCATCACCCCCAAAAGTTTCTTTGTGTCTCCTTCCAATGCCTCTTCTCGCACCCACTGTCCCATCATCCTCAGGAAAACCACTGATCTACTTTCTGTCACTTTAGATCAGTTTAAATTTTAAAGGCTTTCATATTAATGAACACATACTAAATACATACCATTTCTCTGGCTTCTTTCTTGCAGCATAATTATTTTGAAATTCATTCATGTTGCAGCAATAGTCCATTGCTTTTTATTACGGAGTAGTATTCTGGTGTATGAATATACCACAGTTGGTTTATCCATTCATCTGCGGGTAAATATTTGGGTTGCTTCCACGTGTTGGTTATTTACAAAGAGAGCTGCTATGAAAGTGCACACAAAAGTCTTTGTATGGACACCAGATGTCAGTTCTCTTAGGTAAATACGCAGGAGTGGAAGAGCTGTCAAATTATTTTCCAAAGTGGCTTATTCATTCTGCAGCCCCCCTGCAGTATCTGAAAGTTCCAGGTACTCCACCATCTCGCCAACACCATTCTCTAGGACTAAATGTTGAGCATCTTCCCATGCTCTAATCTGCCATCCCTACGTCTTCTTTCCTCAAGTGTCTGTTCAAATCACTTGCCTAATTGTTAATTAGATTTGTTTTCTTACTGAGTGTTTAGAGCTCTCTGTATATTCTAGATTCGTCTTTCATCAAAAACACTATTTGCAAATAGTTTCTCACCCATCTTCTCATTCTTGTAATAATATCTTTTGAAGAGAGTTTTTAATTTTGATGAAGTCCAATTTATCAGCTTGTTCTTTTATGAGCCATGCTTGGTGTTGTAGCTAAGAAATCTTTACCTAATCCGGCGTCGCAAAGGTTCTCTCCTGTTTTTCTTCTACAAGTTCTATGGCTTTAAGTTTTTTGTTTGTTTGTTTAGGACTAGGATCCATTTTTTTTGTATTAATTTTTGTATATGCTGGTATTGAAGTCCCAGCACCTTTTGTTGAAAAGATTATCCCCTCTCCACTGGCTTGCTTTTGCACATCTGTTGAAAATTAGTTGTCCATATAGTGTGGGTTTATCTCTGCACTCTTTTTTCTGTTTCACTGACCTATTTTTATGCCAATACCACATTGCCTTGAATACTTTCATTTTATGATGTCATGAAATCAGCTAACATTAATATTTATTTTCAAATGTGTTCTGGCTACTCTAGGTCCTTTACATTTTCATATGAACTTTACAACCAGTTTGTCAAGTACTACAGAAGAACCTGATTGTATTTCGAGTGCTACTGCACCAAATCTATAGATCAATTTTGGAACAATTGACATCTGAACAATAATGAATCTTCTGTCCCATGAATATAGTTTAGTCTCCATTTCTTTAGGTATTTTAAAATTTCTCTCAGCAGTGTTTTGTAGTTTTCAGTGTACAGGACATGTATATTTTCTGTCAGGTTTATACCCATGTACTTCATATTTTAATGCCATTATAAAATTTATTTTTAAATTTCAGTTTTCCTTTTTTATTACTCATATATAGAAATCTTCTTTCCTTTTCCCCTTCTCCCTCTCCCTCTCCCTCTCCCTCTCTTCCTCTCTGCCTCTCCCCCTCTCTCTCAATTGCTGGTTGGCTCTCTTTCTCCCTTCAATTCCTGGTTGGCTGGGAGCTTTCATTAGGGGTGGATATTGGATTTTGTCAAATGCCTTTTTTTTTTTCATCCTTACAAATGACCATATGCTCCTTCTTTCTCAGTTTGTTAAAACAGCACATCGGTTTTCCAGTGTTAAATCAGCACCGCATCCCGGGGCTGGCCCCAGATGGTTCTGGTGTGTTATGCATCCTGCACAGTGTTTGAGTCAACCTGCTAAAATTTTGTTTAGAATATTTTCATTTATGTTCATGGGGGACATTGGTCTATAATTCTCTTTTCTTGTGATGTTTCGTCTGGTTTGGTGTCAGCGTACTACTAGTCTCATAAAATGAGTAGGGAAGTATTCCTTCCCTTTCAATTTTTTAAAAATGTTTATATAGAACCAGTATTATTTCTTTCCAGTGAAGCCACCTTGACTTGAAATTTCCTTTGTGGGAAGGTATTTAATTACAAATTCAGTATCTATAATACATATAGAGCTATTCAGGTGAAATCTTTTTTTGCATTCTTTTTTGTCATCTTTACTTTGGAGTTTCAGGGATTGCTTTTTAATTTTTTAAAAATTTAATTCTGTTTCATAGTTATGCAAAATATTTACACGGTTCCAAAGCCAGAAGTCATTCAAAGAAGAGAACTAGGTTCTATAACTGTTGCTTCTTCACTATTATCTCCTTCCCCTCCAATGTCATCTTTTTTATGAATTATTTTTACTTATTTTTTATATTTGTCTTGAGAAATATTCATATACATACAGTCCAACCAGATTATACAATCAATGGTTCACAATATCATCACATAGTCATGTATTCATCACCATGATCATTTTTTAGAACATTTGCATCACTCTAGAACAAGAAATAAAAATAAAAAAAAGAACTCATACATCCCATACCCTTGCCCCTCTCTCTCATTGACCCACAGTATTTCAATCTACCTAATTTTTACCCTTTATCTCCCACTATTATTTATTTATTTATTTTACCCTTTTTTTTTTTTTAACTCATCTTTCCATACCTGGGATAAAAGGAGCATCAGGCACAAGGTTGTCACAATCACACAGTCACACTGTAAAAGCCAAATAGTTATACAGTATATTCTTCAAGAATCAGGGCTATGGGAACACAGTTCAACAGCTTCAGGTATGTCCCTCTAGACTCTCCAATATACCATAAACTAAAAAAGAATATCAACAAAATTCATAAGAATAACCTCCAGTATAACCTTCCAACTATTTGAAATTTCTCAGCCATTGAAACTTTATTTTGTCTCATTTCTCTCTTCCCCCTTTTGGTCAAGGAGGCTTTCTCAGTCCCAACATGCCAGGTCCTGGCTCATCTATTCAGGTTAATTTTTAATAAGGGGGCATTGGTAATTCATGTCTTTCATAGGTATTTGTCCATTTCATCTAAATTACAAATTTATTGGCATAAAGTTTTTCATAATATTCTATTATAATTTTAAAAAATATACAATCCCTGGTGATATCACCGCTCTCATTTCTGATACTGACAATTTGTTTCTTCTCTTTTTTTCCTGATCTGTCATGGTAAAGATTTCTCTAGTTTATTAATCTATTGGAAGAAATGACTTTTGGTTTCATTGGTTTTCTTTATCATTCTGGGTTGTTTTTTTTTTCATTTTATCAATTTCCACTCTGATCTTTTTTATTTCTTTTCTTCTACATCGAGCTTAATTTTATCTTCTCATTCAAATTTTATAAGGTGGAAACTGAGGTCATTAATTTGAGATTTTTCTTCCTAATATATTACTTCATGAGATAAAGTTTCCCCTCAGCACTCCTTTAATGGTATATGCAAATGCGGATAAGTATGGTTTTAATTTTCATCCCATTCAAAATATAAAGTTTCCTTTTGATTTCTTTTTTGGCTCGTGGATTATTTATAGCTCTATTAATTAGTTCCCAAATATTGGGGGACTGTCCAGATACCTCTCTTTTATTGATTTCAAATTTAATTCCATTGTGGTCAGAGAACATTCTTTGTATGATTTGAAACTTTTTTAATTTACTGACACTTGTTTTATGGTCTAGAATATGACCTATCTTGACAAATGTACCATGTCCAGTTGAAATGCATGTGCATTCTCGTATTGCTGGGTAGAGTGTTCAGTTAAGGTACAACAGGTAAAATTGGTTGAAAGTGTTGTTCAAGTCTTCCATATCCTATTGACTTCCTGTCTACTTATTCTATCAATTATTAAGAAAGGGATATTGAAATCCCTGATTAAAATTGTGGATTTGGGGCATGTCATGGTGGCTCAGCAGGCAGAGTTCTCACCTGCCATGCCAGACCAGAATTTGGTTCCCGGTGCCTGCCCATGTAAAAGAAAAAAAAAATGTGGATTTGTCAATTCCTCCCTGCAGGCCTATCAGATTTGCTTCTGTTTTGAAATTCTGTTAGTATATACATAGTTAAGATGTCCTCTCACCCAACGAACTTCTTTAGCATCATGAAATGACCTTTTTGATCCCTTGTAATATTCTTTGCTCTGAAATATACTTAGCCACCCCAGATTTCTTTTGATTAGTATTAGCAAGGAATATTTTCTTCCATCTCTTTATCTATGTCTTCATATTTAAGGTTTCTATTCTTTCATAGGCAGCATATAACTGGGTCTTGATTTTTTATCCAATCTGATAATTTTTGCCTTTTAACCAAAATAGTTATACCATTTATACTTATTAATTTGGCTAGGTACATCTATGAACTTGCTACTTGTTTTCTATTCATTCTGTTCTTTGTTCCTCTATCTTATTCTTTGTTTTCATTTTTCTTCTTTTTCTCCCTTTCTTTGGATTAATTGTACCTATTTTATAATTTTATTTTCTCTTGTTTGTTTATGAGCTATATGTCATAATTTTGTTATTTTAGTGGTGATTTGAGCATTTGTGGTATACATTTTTAACTTACTGTCTACCTACAAGTGAAATTATACTGCTTTACATATAGGATAAAAACCTTATATTACTATACTTCTATTTTTCCTTCCTGATATTTCTACTACTGTTGTCATGAACTATCCTCTTACATATGTCATAAAACTCAGACTAAATTATTTTATACTATACTCTCACATATGTCATAAACCTCAGATTAAATTATTTTTTTAAAAAGCCAACTATCTCTTAAAATATCTAAATAAGAAGAAGAACTCTTAAATACGTATGCAAGTAGTCACTGATCATTTCTGGTGCCATTCATTACCCTGTGAAGATCTGTCACTCTGTATGACATCAGTTTTCCTCCAGCCTGAAGAACTTCCTTTAGCACTTCTCATACTGGAGAGCTACCGGAGATTAATTCTTTCAGCCTCATTTGTCTGAAAAAGTCTTTATTTCACCCTCATTGTTGAAAAATAATTTCCTTGGTTATGGAATTCTCCAGTGACAGTCTTTTCCTTTCACAGTATTTTGTTAACAGTCTCATTCCAGCATCTTCTCATTTGCATGCTTTTGATAAGAAACCTGCCTCTGTCACCCTTATCTTTGATCCTTTTTAAGATTTCCTCTGGCTTTGGGCAATTAAATTGCAATGTGCCTTGAAGTTTTTACCATGTTTCTTGCATTTGGGGTTCACTGAGCTTCTTGGGCTTGCAAGTTTATAATTTTCATCAAATTTGTAAAAAATTTTGGCTACAATTTCTCCAAATATTTGATGTGCCCTTCCTCACTGCCCAATGTCCAGTGTCTTGAAAGTGACTGTTTCATATATTTGTCCCATTTTTTGCTTGTTTCAGGTAGGAGTGTAAATCCAGTCCCTATTACTACATCTTGGCTGAATCAGAAGCCTCAGGGCGTGCTACTGGCATTTAGTGGAGGTGGCCCGAGGATGTTAGACATTGCGCAATGCATGCCTCCCTCAAGGAAATAACTGTCTTGTATTCATACAGCCTTTAAATGCCCCACCAGCCATCCATGTAGGGAAAGAAAAACAAATGTGTTTATAATTATCGAAGTCTAAAATGTAACTCCATTTTATGTATAAACACAAAGGATTTTTGTACAGTGTTAATATAAAATGGATTTTCTTGGAATGTGTGGCTGCTATGTAAATAGAGGTAAAACATGATTTTGTGTTTTTCTGAACTCAGCCAAGAATTGATCACCATTTCAAAATCACAATAGCCACTCAAGGTATTTGATTCACTACCAAGGAAGCAGTCTGCACTTGTAGCAGATGAGTTCATGGTCATTCTTAGTACACTGCTTCATTATGACTCAAGTGTGGTTGTGCGTTAGCATTCATGTATTATTTTATTATAAATTACTTTCCTGTTATTTCCCTTTGTGCTACAGTTAGAGAACTACACTTGTCTTTTTAATTATATACTTGGTAGGTTATATAACTTATTACTTTTAAAGGAAAATAAAGAAGGGGGTGTATGAGTTATCTACTGGGGCATAACAAACTACCATAAACTTAGTGGCTTAAAGCAATGACCATTCATTTGCTCACATTTCTATAGACTGGCAATTTGGGTAGGACTCAGCTGGCTTACCTCTACTCCACCTTTGCTCTATAGGGTGTTGGCTGAATGCATTTACTCAGCAGATGAGCCAGGGATGGGCCTGTCCTGAATGGCCACACATCCACCAACTGGCTAGGGCAGTCCACTGGGGGCTCCTGTTCCCCACTCCAAATGGCGACCTCAGGCTTTCCCACAGAGTGGTTGGGTTCTAGGGGAGAAGGTAGAACTGCAAAGCCTTTTGAGGCCTTGGCTCTGAAGTGATATGACATCATTTCCAATGCATTCTGTTTGTCAGGATTAATCATGAGGCCAGGACAGATTCAAGGGGGTAGAGAAATGGACACTGCTTCTTGCCAAGAGGGGCAGCAAAAGGGGTGTATGCACACAGATGGGAAGCACCTGTAGCCATATTCTGCAATATTTACTACAGCATATCACAAAATATTTATTATAAAAAAGGCAGTAGGTTTAATTGAGAACCATAGCCATAAATAATATTTTCCCCAATTCCAGAGGACACACATCCTTCCTTGATTCCTCATGTAAATAAATAAGAGAGAGTCCTCTGTGTACCTGAAATAGCTTCAACTCCACAGATTTACTGCAATGGTCTGTTCTTCAGACTGCTAAGTATTTGGACTGTATTTGTTTCCAACAGTTAATGTTTTCTTCACTGAGTACTTCTTAAGTTATCAATGAGAAATAAGGTAAAATGGAGATTTGGCAATGGCCCTTTTTTTCACATTTGCTTTTGTCTTGCTTTTCTAGAAACAGACAAACCAGAATATCAAGAGCCCACAGTGAATATTCAGATAGAAGGTCCTCATTACTGGCTGGCTACAAAATTAATAGGACACCTGACAAATTAATTATATAATGAGATAGTCTGTCATACATGGTGCTACACTGGTTTTGCCCTGACATTCAACTAGTAGTATTCCCTACATCCTTCCCCTGCTCCCCAATTTTTTGTTAGAGAAAGTGAATGAAGGTCACACACAAGACCAAAAAGCCTGGTCAATGAACACATTTCCCAAGTGCTGGGATCACCCAGTTTGGATAGGGCATGCTATGCTCTCAATAGCTGTAGGACTTTGAACTCCTCCAAAAGGATAAACAGTACAAATCCAGATTTCTCTAACCTGGTCTTACTTTTCCTGATACTCTTTCCCCAATGGCCATGGGTTACCATATGCACAGCAAGAATAGGTACAATTGAAAACCAACAAATGTTTGTGCTCAGAGGGTACCTGAATCAGGGTAGTCTTAATTATGGTCAGTGTAGGATGGTCCCAAAACATGCCTGGGTTCAAGGTATTTCCTTTTATTTCAGGAGGGTCCTTCTATACCTGCAATAATGCAACAGCCATTTCTGTTCACATTCCCTGTTCAGTAACTCTATTTCTGGAATGGCACTGCCTCCCAATAGGCCCTAGAGAAGCAGCACAATTTCCAATGCTTTGAGCCTGGAAATATTTAACAGAAGCAAATTCACAATCTGTAGTAAACTCGATGTTCCTGACAACATCTGATGGTGAAGGAAGTGTGCTGGAGAAAGCCCTCCTGACACCCCTGGGGGTACCAAGAGATAGCCATGCCATTTTGGCTCAACTAAGGCACAACCTTTTTCAAGAAATAAGTCTGAAATCCTATCAGGTAGCAGACAACAAACAGGCCTCCTCACCAGATTTCACACCAAGATCAACACTTGTGTGGCACTCATGCTGCAGTTGATTATTAAAAGCTGAAAGTGGTGACAGCATATAATCATTTAAAAAAAGCAGGATCCAGAAACAAACCCAAAGATTTATGGCCAACTGATTTTCAATAAGGGTGCTAAATACACAAAGCAGGGAAAGAATAGTCTCCACAATAAATGGTGCTGGGAAAATTGGATATCAACATGCAAAAAAATGAAGTTATACCCCTAATTCACACCATATACAAAAGTCAACTCAAAATGGCTCAAAATGGATCAAGAACCTAAATATAAGAGTTAAAACTATAAACCTCTTATAACGTAACATGGGGCAAATCTTTCTGATCCATAATCAGCAATGGATTCTTAGATATGAGACCAAAAACCACGAGCAACAAAAGAAGCAATAGATAAATTTGATTTCAACAAAATTAAAAACTTTTGTACACTGAAGCAAATTATAAGAAAGTAAAAAGACAACCTACAGAATGTGAGGAGAGTAGTTTCAAACCAGGTATCGGATAAGAGCTTAATATCCAGAATATAAAAAGAACTTTTACAATGCAACAACAAAAAGGCAACAACTCAATTTAAAAGTGGGCAAAGGTCTTGAATGGACATTTCTTCAAAGAAGATATACAAGTGACCAATAAGATGTTAAAAGATGCTCAACAACATTAGCCAGTAGGGAAATTGAAATCAAATCGCAATGAGATACTTCTTCACACTCAAAGGGATGGCTTTTATTAAAAACACACACACACACACATAAAATAAGCATTGGCAAGGATACAGAGATTTTGGAACTCTAGTGCTTTGTTAATGGGAATGTAAAATGGTGCAATCACTGTGGAAAGCAATATGGTGGTTCTTCAAAAAGTCAAATATAGAATTACCTTAAACCTGACAATTCCACTGTTAGATATATAACCAAAGAAAGTGAAAATAGGATCTCAAGCAGATAATGCTATACCAACGTTCATAGCAGCATTAAAATAATGCCAAAAGGTGGAAACAATCCAACAACCCAGGTGCACATCAACAAATGAATGGATAAACAAAACGTGGCATACACACCCAATGGAATGCTATTCAGCTATAAGAAGGAATGAGGTTCTGAGACCTGCTGCAACATTGAAGAACTTTGAAAACATCACGCTCAGCGAAATAAGTAAGGCACATAAATATAAATATTGTACGAAGTTCCTTATAGGAGATTAATAGAAACAGCAAATTCCCAGAGATATAAAGTAGATTAGAGGTTAGGGAGGAGAAATGGGGGAATGTTTGTAAAAAAAAAATTTTTTTAATAAAAAAAGAAAGAATGCATCCCAAATTTATATAAGCTTTTATTTTCCTTAGAGATACCACAACCTTTTACATTTCAAGGTTCTCTAGGGACACACTAAAAAACTGATCTGAAATAAATAGATAAATAAAATTAAATTATGCACCTCTTTGTGTTTGAGATAACATTTATCATACGCATATACTTGGAATTTTCTGAACTTCTTGTAGGTATACGAAATCATTTGAAATTTAGTTAAATAAGTTACTAATTTCTGGTAGTCAGCACAACGTCATGAAGTCATCCACTGACTGCCAACTACTAGTGGCTGTCTGCTGGCTGGATACCATGCAAAAAATACTCAAAAGAAATAGCCCCAGTGAGGAGAATTTCCATTTTTCAGGCAATTTATGCTTTTCCACTTAGCCAAGGAAGTGCATGCAGAAGCCTGAGTTCATTGGCACCTTCTCTCTGATTTATTCCACTGCTGGTTTGGACCACTTTATAGATGAATATCTCAGCAGCTGCCAGCTATTCTACACCTTGATCTGGGCACAGGAGCTCAGGTTAAGATCTGAAACTAGGTTGGAGCCCCAAGGAGACCTCTTTAAGCTCTGTGCACACCTAAATATTTGCTCTCCACTGGAAGTCCAAGGTGGTGGGGAGAGGTAATGCCCCAAGGAGGGAGAGAAAATGATAGGAAAAGTTTGTCCTTCATGAAAGCCAAGGCTGGAGAAACTACTAGTATCCCAAGAAGACTCTGAGAAGGGGACTCGTGCAAAATGCCACTGCCCTGCACCTTGAAGCGTTCCCCAAACACTCACTACCAGTCGGAGGTTCTGGCCACCAGGTTGGAGAACAGGCTCTGTAAGGCTGGGAGGATTTAGGACAGCCTGCAGGAGCTGTGAATATATTGATTCTGGCCTCATCTGCTGGGCCATGGAGTTAGACTGCAGATGGGACCACGTCCTTGCTCAACTTCATCCCTGCCCTGTTCTGCTGACCTCACTCTCAATGAACCAAGGGCAATCCTGTCTGGCACTGCCCACCAGGCCAACTATGAACTGAGCTCTCATCACAGCCTTAAAAAAAAAAAAAAAGACTGCCTGGACTATTTGTCAGGGATCCAGAGTTTCCTATTTCTTGGGGGGTATCCCAGCCCCTTCGGAGCTCTCAGGTCTCAAAAATGCCATTCTCTAGCACTTGCCACAAGGTGTTTTCTTAAATTACTGTTCACCTAACACATTTGGGGTGGGGGGCAGAAAATAAATCAGTAGAGTTTAAAACACTGAACTCAGGAGAGATATGAACTTTTTAAGGAGTAGCAGCTCTTACCTGCTAAAAATGTCTATACTGGAGTCAGAGATTACAGACATGTTAGGGGATGAGACCAAGTTGGTCCATGTGGCAGTGGACTGGAATTGGGGACATCAGTATGAACTCATGTTTAGGTTAATATTGATATAGATGGTTACATATAGAATATTTATAGATTTGTATGAATACACAAGTTCCTATAAACACATAGGGAAAGAAACCCTAGTAGCAATGAACACACCTAGTGCACAGATATCAGTGTCTGTTCTAGTTTGCTAGCTGCCAGAATGCAATATACCAGAAACAGAATGGCTTTTAAAGAGGGAAATTTAATAAGCTGCTAGTTCACAGTTCTAAGGCCAAGAAAATGTCCATAGAAGTCTATAGAAATGTCCAATCAAAGGTATCCAGGGAAAGATACCTTGGTTCAAGAAGGCCAATTAAGTTCACAGTTTCTCTCTCAAGTGAGAAGGCACATGGCAAACACAGTCAGAGTTTCTCTCTCATCTGGAAGGGCACAAGGCGAACACGGCGTCATCTGCTAGCTTCTTCTCCTGGTTTCCTGTTTCATGAAGCTCCCCAGGAAGCGTTTTCCTTCTTCATCTCCAAAGGTCGCTGGCTGGTGGACTGTCTGAATCTCCTTCTTTCTCCAAAATGTTTCCTATTTTATAGGACTCCAGAAACGTATCAAGACCCACCCAAATGGGTGGAGACATGTTGCCACCTATTCCAGCTTAACAATCACTCTTGATTAAATCACATCTCCAGGGAGATTATCTGATTACAAATTTCAAACATACAGTATTGAATAGGGATTATTCTGCCTTTATGAAATGGGATTTAGATTAAAACATGGCTTTTCTAGGGAACATATATCCTTTCAAACCAACACAGTGTCTAAGACCACTCCCCAGTAAAAGAAACCAGGGCTTCTTGGAGAAATGGCTGATTCCATGACTGGGGCAGGAAATATATAAGATGAGCCTGGGGCTTCTTGTAGAGTCTGAAAGTAAGGATGTGCTAACCATACATACACACACACTGCACACTGATGAGGGTATAGCATAGAAACACAGGGGCCAAATGAAAGAATTCCAAAATACATATTTAAGCAACAAAATAAAATAGCATTGGATTATAGCCTAAAGGATAAAATAAATACCCATGAGTCCACACTGATACATAAATAAGTGATCAAATGGATAACTACTGGGGGCAAAGAGACAAAGCACCCAGGCAGATGAATTCCAAATAATATGAGCTCTACTCGCAAAGGTAGAACATAAGCCCCCCTCCTTAAATGTGGGCTGCATGTGGTGACCTCTCTCCAAAGAGCCCAGCATGGAAAGGGGGACAGAGAGTAACTCTGCAGGGTCACCTGACCATCACCACCTCAGCCAGTGATCAACAGCAACGCCAACAGTGATCAGTCATGTTGACATAGCACCCTTGGCACCCCTGGCAGCATGCATGAGAAGGGCACTTTGCCTCTGAGTCTTCCTCCCCAAAACACACAACTCCAGTTTAATCATGAAGAAAACATCAGACAAATTCCCAATGGGGGACATTCTACCAAATACCCAACCAGTACACCTTGAAACTGTCACAATTATCAAGAACAAGGAAAGTCCAAGGAACTGTCACAGCCCAGAGAAACTAAGGAGACATGACAGCTAAATGTACGTAGGATCCTGGATGGGATCCTACATGATCTCCTGGGGAGAAGACATTGGGGAAAACCAAAGAAATATGAATAAAGCAAGAATTTTAGTTACTATCTATGTAGCAATATTGGTTCAATAATTGCACCTTACTATTGTACAAGCTAATAAGAGGAAAAACTAGGTGTGGGGTTTATGGGAATACTGTACTATCTTCTTTTTCCATGAACTATTCTAAAGGAGTTGATAGTATCAAATCATTAAAGTGGTAAATTCCATTTTATGATGAAACAATTATTTTAAAGGCCAATATTACAATCTGCCAAAAATTACACTATGAATCTTTTTACTTTTGATGAAAACTTCACATAATTCAAAAATGTGCAAGAAGAACAGATTTCTTTTTACAAAATAATATTTAGAAAAAGTGTTTTGAGCCCAGTGGTGCCGAGAACCTGAGGGAAGAGATTGGACATCCCTAACCTGGTTCTCCACAGCCCCCTAAAAGGGTTGGAAAAGATGGGTGGTCCATGCAGCTCTGCAAAAATGGTATGAAGGCTGGAGGAGAGGCAGCGGCTCTAGCGTTGCCAACTTTGGGACACTCCACCAGAGACAGTGTTGGCAAAGTGGACCTCCAGAGGGGCTGATGAACAATCTGAGGGGCTTCTCAGGGGTGGACATGGGGCAGGATGACGTGAGAGACCTGCCCAAGAGAGCTGGTTATTTCTGCTGTCCACGTGCCACCCAGGCCAGCAGAGATCGCCAGACTGGAGTGAAACAGCCATGTCAGAAATGGGGCAAGGCCCCAAGGCCACGACAACCCACATCTGGGGGGACCCTGAGCTCCTCAACCTGGGGAACCTGAGGACCATCCAGCTGTAAGCCTGGAGCCCCTGAGGAAGGCACACGGGCACCGCAGAGGCTCTCTCAGAGCAGCAACATTGTGCTTTGTATTTGTTCGGAATGTGTGACAACCACGTGATCTTAATCAATAAAATGCGACACATCTGAAACAAACCAAAAAAAACCCCACAGGTCTGTCTGTAAACATGTACAAATCTAAAGACAACAAAAAGGAATGTTTCTAAGGTTACTGGGATGGCAAGTCCTGCTTAAAGATTTTACTCAATCGAGTTAGTTTATCAAAAACTTTATTATTTTCCATACTGCATTTATCTCATCTGGAAAGAACACTAGTTCCACAACCTACAACCCCTGCCGCCAATGCCACCACCTCCACGGGTTATTCTGAGGTCTGGACCAGGGTTCTCACCCTTGGGATGCTTGGCATTTGAGGTTGGGTTGTTCTCTGTGGTGGGGACTGCCCTGCATGTGGCAGGGGTTAGCAGCATCCTTGGCTTCTGCCTGCCAGATGCCAGCTGCCCCCCTTTGTGACAGCCCCAAGTGTCTCCAGGCTCTGCACACTGCCCCTGGGAGGTGGGAAAGCACAAAATCACCTCCCAGTTGCCATCACAGACCTGTAAACCATGGTCCACAGGGATTCCAGCCCACTGCTTATTTCTGTAAATCAAGTTTTATTGGTAGGCATCCCTGCCCATCCACCTGTGCTCTGTCTGTGCTCTGCTGACAGCGGCAGAGTCAAGAACCTGCAACAGAGGCAGTAGAGGCCACAAAGCCTAAAATATTTGCCAACTGGCCCAATACAGATTGCTCAGCCCTGCTCTGGAGTCTACTTCCTAAATCTCCCTGAAGTCTATGTACCTGTCTCTATCCTCGTTACACCTTCGCCCAGCCACCATCAAGCACTGCCTGGATTTCACAAAACCATCTCTCGGGCATCCCTGCTCTGGTCTTGCCCTGGACTTGCTCCCCTCAGTGCACTCTTTCAAGAGCATACAGTGACTGACAGGTTAGGGGGCTGCCCTGGAAGGGTCCTGAGCTCTGGTTCCAGGTCTATGGATCTTTCCGATTTGTTAGACTTACTGGCAAATTCCATGTTTTACTGCACAAATGGGGATGTCCCTCAAAGTGGCCCTAGAAGGGGAATCGCTCCAACGTGTCAGTGTGTTTACCCAATTCCTTGTGTTTGCTCCCAAACAAAAATCTGTAATTTTAGAAATAGCAATAATAACTGATAACTTGGAGAGAGCCAGCAATGACCAGAGAATAGCTCAAAGTATCACCCCCAGGAAACACCTGCCAAGAAAAGCTACAAAGGAACAAGACCGGAAGGAAAACAAGAAAAAAAAAAATAAAGAATTAAATGCAGCAAACAAGGGCAGTGTGGAGAATTATACCCTGGTCACCCCTGGACACACTGGTGTCAGAAGGGCTTGGACGGGCTGCGGTGCCCATGGCAAGTGCCTTCCGTTCTGCCCACCCCGAGTGACCACCACAGCAAGTCTCAAACTGCATCAGCTGCCTGTGCACTGCTGCGCTGACAAACCTAAATCCCGTCCATCTCCAGGTCTGCTCCCTCTCGGTCCCGTTACCCAGGGAGATTTGGTTTCACCATACTCAACTAAGAGTCTCAAAATGAAGAAGCCTTGACCTTGACTAATTAGTAGTTACCATTCACTGCCAGGGGGTGTGAACTTGAATAGCAAAAAAATGATATTCTTATTTTCACTATTCTCTAACCAAAATGTAACATTTCCTCAATCATAAACTTAGGTGGCAAACTGCAGTAGTATCAGCAGTATTGCTGACTGTTGCCAGCAGAAATTTAAAATATTTACTTATTAATTACAATAAAGTTCTTTCAAGTATCTCAAAATATCATTTACACTTATCGCTACTTGGAAATTATGCTAGTTTTTAGATTTGCTGCTGGAGGTTGTTACTCAAAATATTTAATGAAGAAGCACATCTATTAGGACCTCACAATTTCAGTTTTAACATATCGTCACTTTGTTTCACCGTAATAGTTTTCCCTTGTAATCCTGTGGATTTTATTTTATTTATTTCAAAACACGAAGCTGGAAAGGGGTTTGGACACTTCCTGAAACCACCAGACAGGTACACAGCACAAAAAGGACCGTTGATGTATGCTCCCATACCCATAACGGTTTGCAAACATTGCTTCTTCTCATTTGCAACCACTTTATTTTCAATTTAAGAAAATATTTCTTTGCTATCTCGCAAAATACAAAAACAATTCAAGCATGTTATAAAAAGTGAAACAAGGCAAGAAACGGACAAATAAAGGCAGAGATAATCATCTTTCTGCCCCCCAATGCTCACCTCCTGAAGTAACCTGCCACACTCCTCATCTGGCTTCTAGAAACCAGATCAGCACAAAGGTGCACACACGGAGGGTTGATTTGTTTACTTGCTTATACTAAAATGTGTCATTCTGTACACATTATTCCACTATTTATATTTGTCACTTGACAGTTGACACCATATCATAGACATTCATATAAGTCAGTGCATATAAATCTAACTCTATTTTTCTATTTTCTTTATGCACATTGATATCAAATTTCATATGAATGAAATGCCATAATGCATGTAACAATTTTTGGTGCAGCCTTTTTCTTTCTGTTTTCCTTCTCTCCGTACCAACTTGTTTGTATTAATTATCTATTGCTGCATAACAAAATCAACTTAAAACTCAGCAGCCAAAACAATAATAAACACTTCTGACAGAGTTTCTGAAGGTCAGGAATCTGGGAATGCTTAGCTGGGGTTCCTGAGTCAAGGGTCCTTCACAGGGTTTGAGTCCAAACATTGGCCATCACCTAAAGGCTGGAAAGATCTGGTTCCAAGATGGTGCCCTCACATGACTGGTGAGTCGGGCTGGCTGTTGGCAGGAGGCCTCTATTCCTCCCCACATGGAACTCTCTAGGGGGCTGTTTGAATATCTACAGGACATGGCAGCTGGCTTCCCCCAGAGCAGAAGGAGAGAGGGTGGCAGAATCTGCCTCGAAGGCACACACCTTCATTTCCACAACATTCTACTGGCTACGCGGAGAACCTCATCCATGGGAGGGGCCTCCACCAAGACAGGGCCACCAGGGGGCAAGGATCATGGGAGCCCCCACCACCTTCCTCTGCAAATGCTCCTCCTCCAGATAACCCAGGCTAACTACCTTCTGTACTTGCTCCAGGTTTAACAAACATACAAAAACAAGCATACGGATACCTACGAGTACCCACACAGAATACAATTACCTACAAGACAGTTACGACTATCTCCATTTTAAAGTAAAGAAACCAAAACTCTGGTGCAAGATCATGAAAATAAAAAGTGGAGCCGCTGGTACTGGAAGTCAAGATGGTCCAATTCCGAAGCCATACACTCCCCACCAGGCCAAGCCTTGCCCGCTAACTCTCTCCTTCCCGCCTTTCTCGTGGTGACAGCCCTGAATCTCCGGCAGTGGAGAAGCATCCACTGGCTGATCATGAACGTGATGACAGGTGGCCAGTCCTTCTCCTTCAAGCCTGTGCTCTTTGTTCAAAGTCTCTTACAATAATTCACTGCTACCAACTAAACCTTGTCAATTAATTTGTGCCTGCTCTAAGCCTTAGTCCTTCTGACCATTTCTATTTCTCTTCCTAATTTTACAATGACTTTTTTTTTTTTTATGCTTTTGTTCCTTCTCATGCAAAGAGAGATAAAGAATCAGCTGAAGGTACTGGCCTTCCAGTGGGAAAATGGAAGAGAAAAAAGAAAGTGAACCAGTTTCACAAAGATTTCTTTCCATCACCTCCCCAGTCTGCTTTTCAAACTTTGATTCCTGACCTTCATCACTATTGGCATGATTCAAAATTTTGCCTAGGTCCTTCAATGATCCACAGTAGGACAAGATTTCAACAAACAGTAATTGAACACCTCCCTTCATTGCACCAAACACTTTGGGGATGGAAAGATGAGAAAGGAAAACCATGTGTCCTCAAGGAGTGCCCAGTCTACCCTGAAAACTAGGCACATACATCACAACAGACTTAAGAAAGCATGGAGGGAACAGAGTGCCATGAAGCAAGCCTGGGGGTTAGCACACAGTCGCTGGTGGGTGGTGTCTCATTGTGGACGGAAGAAGTGGTATTTCCTACAAGACAGCTCAGGTATCCTGTGGAAAAGGGTTCTGTTGTTGCACAGGATGAGAAAATGCTGGGTTAAACAAGGCAAACGGTATTCTTTTAATAGGCTAAAACACACTGTGGATCCCAAGACAAGAGGAAACAAGACCCCTGGTTTCTGAAGCTGATTTGGCCGTAAAATCCACGCACACCACTGCCCCAAGAAATACCTTGAATTCCCCAGAACATGGTTTGGGAATTGCTGAAACAGGGTAATCTAAGTTTCGCCCTGACCTCAGTGATTTAAAACACACAACCAACAATGGCTGCATCTTTTGTTTTCTTCTCCTTAGGTTAGTAACGAGATATAAGATGTTTCCTCTTGCCGGAATTCTGTATTTACTTACATTAAAAAAGAAAAGAAAAAAATAAAACCACCACCAACAAAGCTTTCATTTTTTTTTTTTTTTTGTACTAATATACTTCAGACTCAGCTTTTACCTTGCTGGAGGGAGAAGTTAATTACTTACAGGTTTTTCTAGAACAGTCCTCGGTTCAACCCTACCACAGTTTACACCGCAGCCCACATAACAGAATTCCACCGGTATTTGGCTTTTCGGTATCCTTCTTTAGAGTGGGGGTGCTGTGCTTTCAGCAATATGCACAGAAAAGCGTGGGAAATGCCAGCTGGTTGGGACGTTGTGGACCCAGGGACTGACCCATCTACCCTGGACAACGCAGCACGCATTTCACCCTCTCTCCGCCAGCAAGAGACGCCAGGAGTTAAGACTGCTCAGCAGCCACTCAAACAAATTGAGCGTCTGCTCACGAGCAAATGAGTGACTGGGCGGTTCACACTTGTGTGAGCTCCACTGGGGAGTGTTGGTGGCAAGAGGGAGCCAGGGAAGGGTGAAGTGAGCTGGGAAATGCTGGACTCTCACTCGTGTAAGCGAACTTCAGGAAACAAAACATTTCTATTCAAAATTGTTTTTGAAATGATTAGCCAAGTCCCAGCTTGTTCAGAGTCTATAAATTATCTTGCAGAGCCTACAAAAGAAAGCCTTCTCTCCGTAACCTTTCCACAGACACCAGTCATCGCCACCCGAAGCCCACTGCCTGCTTCCAAGAGGCGTCCTTTGCAACTGACAGTGGGCACCCCAAATTACAGTAGCTCCGGGGATAATCATGATGCTCTCACCGTCTGCCTAATGATAATGGCATTCTGGCTTTCCCCCCACCTCCTCACTTCCTCCCAAGTCGGGGGAGGGTCTCTAGACGTGCTGTGGGACCTGACTCCCCAGCCACAGCCCCCTCACCACAAACACCTGATGGGCCTCAAAATCAGCATTGCCAAAGAATACCAAAGTGGTGGCACCTCCTCTGCAGTAAAAACACTTTTATGGATGACTCACTGGTGATAATGCTGCAAATGACCGGTCTGCAAAATCTTCAATACCTTGAAATCTAAATTGCTCTAATTTCCCACCCCCCAAAATTAGGTAGAATATGAGCATTTCAAGTAATGCAAGAGCAATTTCTCTCTTCATTGGATACCAAGCCAAGATGTTACAGGAAAAAAAAAATAGCTTTTACTGCTGATATGAGAATTTTAAAAGAGAGACAAGTGTGAGCAAACAAAAGCTGTCACATCAAATACTGTGGCAAAAAAAAAAAAAAAAAAAACCTTAGGAAAATGCCAGAAATGCTCAAGTCTAAATAAAGTCATTTATTTGTTACTTTAACCCATTCACTCTCAGTTCCTATCACACAGGCTATTTAATTCTCCACGGGTGGGACTTACTGAAGACAGTTCTCTTACTGTCCTGTGTCTCTTCATTCTCTCATCTGTTCCCACTACAGAGGGTGGCCGGTGCTCCTTCACCCCTAGCCCCTCTTTGAGCACCCATTGCGTCTTCAGAGAAGTCACCCCTATCCAATTCCCACCACTTCTAGGAAACGGCAGCAGCCGAATCAGCCACACGTTTTCCGGCACATGGTACTCAGGACCCTGCAGTGGACTCTGTTTCTTGAATTTGATGTCCCAGGCACAGTGAGTAACTCAAAGACGAGATGCCTTCTGCAAGGAGGGGCTCTACGACGGTGACCCGAGGAGGGGAAAAAGGCAGATGTTGGGGGGCTCCTCCTCTACCAAATCCATGAACCCGCTTCTTGTTTCACGGCTGCGTGCCTGCACAGCAGTAAGCACGATAACAGTGGGAGAGGTCAGTGGCCATGATGGCCAATGGACATAAGAGTGAGGGCACTCACCGCATGCCAAGCTCCTGGCGCACCGACAGGAGTAAGTCACAGCTCCCTGCCCTCCCTGGAGAGCCCCTCCTTGCCTCCCACCCACTCTTCTGCCCCCACACAGGGCTTCTGTCCAGTAAATCACTTTGGCACACTGACCTCTAGGACGGCCCAAGTGAAGGAATCAGATCTACTAGACCCTTCCCACCTGGGTCTGCGGCTGCCCCCACAGCCCGCCTCCCTGGCCCATCCTCAAAAGCTGGGCTCCCCTGGGCTCTGCCTTGGGCCTCCTTTCACCGTGCATACACACTCAGCTCACCGTGCACACACACTCAGTTCACTGTGCACACACACTGAGCTGGGTTGACCACCCACCCCAGAGGCAGCTCCCCACCACAGGGTTCCCCCACTCCAGGCTTGAGTGCTATCCGCTGAACTTGACCACATCGAAGTACTTCGCTCGCCCTGGCAGCCTCCCTCATGGCGCTGCCGGATGCTGTCTTGGTCCCCATCCCTCCTTCAGGCCCAGGCGGGCACCGAGCTCTATCCAGGCCCATCCAAGGCCTCTCACTCACGGGTTTCTCTCTATCTCCACCACCCAGCCCTGACAACCTCCGTGCAGCCTGTTAGACCCTGCAGATGGCCGCTCCCAGTGATGGCTGATCAAGGTTCCCCACGGCAGTCCCAACACAACACCCATACCTCCCCAGGCCCTGAGTCTCCACCCACTTCTGTGGCCTCCCAGCACACTTGGGGCACCCCTCTTCAAACACACCAGGCTGGCGGTCACTGTGCCTGACCTTGTTCAGCCTGCACCCCTGGGCTCCCACCTACTCCTCACCCTGAGGCTTGGCCTCTGCTTTGGCCCTCCCTGGTCCTCCTCTCCTGCTCTGGGCACCCACTCTACCTGAAGACTCCGTTTATGTAACTCCCAGAAGCTTACAGAGGTGGCATCCCTATGTGGTAAGCTCCCTGAAAACAGAATCCATGTCTGCTGAGCTCAGGAATCCCCAGAGCCATGACCAGGACTTGAGGTCTGTAAAATGCGACCAACTCAGAGACACTCCATCCAGCAGCCAGAGGCAACTCCCTTGAATTTTTTACAGGTATCAGCATTTATGAGTCTGATTAAATGAAGGGCTGTGGTTTTCAAAGTGATTCACCAGCAGGCTGAACGTGCAGGGGCTCATGTCCAGAACTACACAGTCTTCCGCTCATGGGACCATTTCTCCACCCCCAGGGGCCTCCTGCAAAGCCCCGGTTCCTACCCCTGCCTGGGCCCGGATTCAAGGGCGGTTTCGGTTCCTCACCTCGTGCGGGGGTGCTGCGGGGGGAGCGAGGCTCCTCTGATGGGGCCCACCTCCTGCACGGCTCTGCCACCTGCTTCTGCACCCGCAGCAGCCTCGGCAGCCTTAGCGGCCCCAGAGCTCCTTCAAGGAGGTGCTGCCCGAGGACAGGGAGGAACCGGCTCCTCCGTCTCCGAGGCCCTCCTTTCCTGCGCCAGCCGTGGGCTTCTACGTGGGAGGGGAGGACACGTACACAGGCTCCCCAAGACTGGAATTTGTGGTTTGTGTTCTCTCACAACTTCATATTTGGAAGAGGTATTTTAATTTCTTTCAAGTTGTGAATAATTATGTAATTCTGCCACCTTCTTAAAGCTAAGATATTTCCAACTGACTTCCAGAGCCTGGGCTGATAACCATAAGGATATATTGCTTTTCTCCTTTGGGTTTTGATCTGAACAAGTATATGCTCTTTAGAACAGTTAAAACACTTCATTATGGGAACCGTCATATATTTAAGAGAGCAAGAGAGAGAAATCTTCCATCTCAAAATCAGTTCTCATAAATAACCTCTGAAATATAACTGCCATGTGAACAACTAACTGGTGATCCCACTTTCCAATGTGCTTTGTTTATCAGTCTTTAGTGATACTGAATTTCTCATTTTATTTCGCTCATTTGTAAACAAAAGTGTATAAATCATAAACCATATTCCTTTAAGGTTACTTAAGAACCTAGGGAGGGTGGGCCACGGTGGCTCAGCAGACAGAGTTCTCGCCTGCCATGCTGGAGACCCGGGTTCGATTCCTGATGCCTGCCTGTGCAAAAAATAACAAATAAAAAAGGAACCTAGGAAAGGTTCAAGAAGAAAGCATCATCTGATACCTCCAGGAAAGTCTCAGTAGCCTGTGAGTTTATTTTAGCTTATGGCCTGCAAGGCACTTCTCTATAAAAGGCCTCCCATTCTAGATTCATCTACGTCAGTCATTAAGTCAGTCAACAATCAAGTCTCCCTGAGCACCCACAACATCCCAGACCTTGAGAGTGCACCCTGGGGGTGCAGGCAATGAAGACGGATGTGACACTGAGTCCACGTGTGGCCACATGAAGCCTGTGCTTTTGACCTCACCTACGCTGACCCTGTGACGTCCTCAAGAGGAGATGAGCCTTTCATTTAAACTCAGATAAGAGACAGTCACTAGTGAGGATGTGCTTATTTTCCCCAGGACATAAGATTGTCTTCTTGTATGTATTTCACATCCCTCGCTGGAGGAATATCAAAAGACTGAATATCACCATCTGGAAGCTGTGCCATGGACTCAAGTGGGCAGCATTAGAGCTGGATCTCGCATCTTCCTTACAAGTGTGTCTCTGCTTTGGAATAAGCACAAGCACTTCTGATTCTCTAATCATACTGATCCAGAGTCTAAGGGCCAGTCATCCTTCACCCCCAGCCTCTACTGGCAAGGGCTGTTGGATCTTCTACATGTGGGGGGCCAGGGAAGGGGGTTCCCTTTGAAGATCTTTGGTAGCCTGGGATTTCACTTAACCAGTATATTAAACATGTTGAAACATACAAATGTCAGACCTTTGCAGTGCTGCTACTGGCTGAACAGCCTGTAGGTCTGGCTTAGACCTGGGTTAGGCAACAGAGCCCTAAGGAATCGTTGCAGGTTCAGCAGCAGGCAATCACGAATCAGTATTTCATGAAGTGTCACTCTCTTTTTCTATTATTCCTGACATTCATGTTGAACTTATTTTTGAAACTACTGGTACTCTGCATGTCCTTCCGGTAGCATGTTCATTATCTCTTCTGTGGTTCTCTCTCCCAGCAGACCAGCCTGGGAGCTCCTGGCAGAGGAGCTGCTTTGTATCCCCAGTGCCTCACACAGGAGAGATGCTCAATAAACACTGAATGGTTTTTAAAATTAAAATTGTATTGTTAAACCCCAGCCCATTAACTATTAGTTAATAGTTTGCATTGTACATGGAATTCATATTTATACCATAACATTAATTCTCCCTTAAATTTTCACAGGACAAATTTAATTTTGAAACATCCTCTAATTATTGAGCAGTAATTTTGTTCAAGCTGGGTGAATGTTTCTAAATTTCACTGCTATCACGGGCTGCCAATTACAGAATTATATTTCCAGCACAAGTTCAAAACACTTGCTATTGTGAAATCTGTCCAATAGTCCTAATTTATGTCCATTCATACTTATTATTACATAGCTCATAATATAATAGGATGCATGCTGTCACTGAAATTTTAAAATCCCAATAAGTATCTCTGAAGCAGCATGGCACGGTGGTGAGGCATGCAGGCTCTTTTGGTCTGGCATCTGGCTTGGCTCCTCGCTACCCTGATATGAGGTCCCTCACCTCACTGAGCTACAGCCCCTCCTCTGCAGGTGAGGTCAAAACAGCACACACCCTGATGGACGGATGTCAGGTGTAAAGGACATACAAAGTTCTCAGAGAGGTACCAAGCTCAGCCGGCTCCTAACATCAGCTCTTCTTATTAAATCCCTTTAGCTTCAAGGCAAAGCAATTGAAGAGAATTATGGAACTGGAGAAGGGTTTCTCATGAGGTTTTCTTTAGGGAAAAAAATAAAAGCAGTTTTAATACATTTTATAAGAATTTATTGCATAATCCCTGCTCAGAACTTTAATCAAAAATGTTGCCTTTTAATAAACAAGATTCACATTTAGACTCTGTCTACTCACAGGCAAGTTTTTAAAATTACCCAGATAAATCAAACATCTGATATTTAACAATATCTTATACAAACTGGCCAACACTTATGGACCCAATTCTAAATATTTTTTTTACCAAGTTACCTGAAGTATGTCATCAGCAAAGTTTATCGTTTTGTTTTGTTTTTGTTTTATTTTTAGAGCAGTGTTAGGTTTACAGAAAAATGCACAGAAAGTACAGAAGGCTCCCATATTACCCGCCACTCACCCACCCACACACACAGTTTCCCCTCTTATTAAAATCTTGCTTTAGTAAGGTACATTTGTTACAACTGATAGACCAACATCAGTACATTGCTACTAATTGAAGTCCACAATTTACATCAGGGTTCACTTTTTCTGTTGCGTAGTTCCATGGGTCTTGACAAACGGGTAATATCATGTATTCACCATTACAGTATCACAAAGAATAGTTTCATGGCCCTAAAAATGCCCTGTGACCCCTATTCATACCTCCCCCAACTCCCAAAACCACTGGTCTTTTTACTATCTCCATAATTTTGCCTTTTCCAGGTTGGAATTATACAGTGCATAGCCTCTTCAGACTGGCTTCTTTCACTTAGCAATTCACATTTAAAGCTCCTCCATGGCTTTTTGTAGCTTAATAGCTCATTTCTTTTATCGCTGCATTATATTCCATTGTATGGATAGACCACAGCTTGTTCATCCATTCACCTACAGAAGGACAACATGGTGGTCTCCAATTTTTGACAATTATGAACAAAACTGCTATAAACATTTGTGTACAGGTTTTTGTAAGGACAGAAGTTCTCAACTCCTTTGGGTAAATACGTAGTAGTACAATTGCCAGATCATCTGGCAAGTCTACCTTTAACTTCATAAGAAACTACCAAACTGTCTTCTAAAGTGGTGGTACCATTTTGCATGCCCCTCAGCAATGAATGAGAGTTCCTGTTTCTTCACATCTTCCTTAGCAATTAGGCATCGTCAGTTGTTTCAGATTTTAGCCATTTTAATAGGTGTGCAGTGTGATCTCATTGTTGTTTTAATTTGCAGTTCCCTAAGATATATGTTGTTGAATGTGTTTTCATATCCCTATTTCTCACTTGTACTTTGGAGAGGTGTCTTCTCAACTCTGTTGCCCATTTTTCTTAAATCGTGTTCTATGATTCCTTATTACCGAATTTTCAGTTTTTCTTAAATCGTGTTCTATGATTCCTTATTACCGAATTTTCAGACTTCTTTGCATATTTTGGATACAAGTCCTTTGTCAGATACATGTTTGCAAATATTTTCTCCCAGTCTTTCCATTCTCTTAACAGTGTCCTTTTTAGAGTACAGGTTTTAAATTTTGATGAAATCCAACCTATCATTTTTTTAATTTCATGTACTGTAGTTTGGAGATTGCATCTAAGGTAAGAAAACCCAAAGTTACCTAGATTCTCTGTTTTCCTTCTAGAAGTTTTATAGTTTTTGCATTTTACATTTAGGTCTATGATCCATTTTGAGTTGATTTTTATGAAAGATGGATGGTTTGTTCTAGGTTCATTTTTTTGACTGTGGATGGATGCCCAGTTTCAATACCATTTGTTGAAAAGACTGTCCTTCCCCCTGTTGAATTGCTTTTGTTCCTTTGCCCAAGGTCAGTTGGCCATGTTTATGTGGATCTATTTTTGAGCTCTCTGTTCTGCTCCCTTGATCCATTTGCCCATTCTTTGACCAACACCACACCATCTTGATTACAGTATGGATATGTTTGAACCTAATTTTATAGCTTGAAAGTAAATTAATGGCACATTACAATATTAGATATATAAGATATTTTAATACCCAGCCTATTCAAATGTCAACAAACAAATTCCTTCAATATTTACAATATGATCTAACTCTGCTGTCCAGGAACCACGTGGATTTATAAAAAAAAATTCTCAGGCCCTCATTTAATATGAGAATTTGGTGAGTGTTTTTATATAGGGAAAGGACTCATTCAGTGGGTTGGCTTTTTCTTTTCTACACAAAGGTATCTGCAAGGTGAAGAAACCTCTATGGATGAAAAAACAGTATACCCAGCAGAACAGATCAGTATACAGCAGAACGGGGGTAGGTACGTCTCCCATGACATAGATCATTTTTTTTGCCTCATGAATTTATAATAGTAAACAGCTTCTGAAAGCAACGGCCTCCTCTGCAGCTGGGACATGGTGTCACCTCACCAAGCAGCATCTATCACCTACCCTACTTGGGGTAGGTGGTTACTAATTTTGGTGACATTACTAATTTTCATACAACAGAAGAAACATGAGGTTCCAGAAGGTCCCGAGGCTGGCCCAGGCCAAGAGGTGAAGGCAAACCTGTCCGAAGCTGTCTCAGGATGGTGTCCCTTTCCTTCCACCTCGCTCAGCCTCCCTCCATGGAAGCAACAGCCTGGCACCAAAACAATACCCATAGGCTGGGCCTGTGGACTGGCGGGCTCCAGGCCCTTGCCGCCCATTTCCACCAGAGGAAGGGGAAGGAAGATTTCCTCCCAATCTCCAAGGACCTTTTGGGGGTTATAAAGCTCAGGGCACCAGGGGTGAGGAGAAGCCTCAGAGGCACCCATTTCCTGATTCCTACCCTCCAGGGCATGCTCCCGAGCACGCTTCAGCTGACCAAGACGCATGGACACACAGAGGACGAGGGTTTTCTCTTCCAACAGTATTGACTGTGGCCCACTTAGCCTGGTGGAGGAGAGGCCTGTTTTCAAGCTGAAGTTGGCACTAGGGCTCCAATTCAGCTCTAGAGGAGCGACAGGGCTCTCCCACTCCTGCTTATATTTGACGGCTTGCAAATTTTATAAATGACTGGATACAGGGTGTGTGCATGTCCGTGTACATAAATGTATATGTATGTAGTTGCACACACAAACACACATAGACATGGATATATATATACACTAGTATACATAAGCTAAAAGCCTAATAACGTCCATGGGTAGATCTTTTTAAATATCTGTAAAATTCAGATGAGAATGTACATAATCATATTAACAGATGATAGACTAATACTCTTAATATGCTATCTGAAAAATAAATACATCAGTGACAAGGCAAATAAACAACCACTCTAATTTTTCTAATTTTGTTTTTGTTAAATCCCATTCTCTCCTTAATAATTGACTATGTTTTTAAGTACTTTACTGGTGTCAAGCACAGTGCTGGGAAGCACTTTATGTGGGGTACTTGGCTAATCCTTACAATAGCTATAGGATGAAAACACCTTTGGCAGATGAGATAACCAAGGTAAAGAGTTATTAAGAAACTTGCCTGGCACAGCTTAAAGCTGGAAAGGCAAGACAGAACGTCATTCCAGGGAGCCAGCTCCCAACCACTCAGCCATACTTGTATTCTCGTCAAACACCCTTCTCCCTGAAAGACCCAACAACTTTATAGTCCATTATTTAACTCAGCTTCTCCACAATGCCACAAAGTCAAAACAAGTAGATACTTTCATATAAAGAAGGGGCTGTTCCCTATCCATCCTGACACATGGGGAACTATATAAAAAAGAGACAATATATTAATAATGTACAAGCACAATGTAGCTCACTAAAATATGATTTCAAACAATCAAATAAGAACTTTCCATGCTTTGTGGATCCGATCACTAGCCAGTGGTGGTTGCTTATTTGCCAGTTCCAGGGCTGGGCTTCATCAGGAGCACAGAGGTTCCCTACAGTCTTACCCCCGATATTACCATCTTGTTGTACAAATGAGTTGCATATGCTATAACGTTCTGCTAATCATGAAGATAAATCACTAGAACTTCATTTCTAAAAAGTGGAAGAACAGAGGATTAAAGTGTTTCTTAGGGGAAAATAAAGCATTGAGCTTTGCACCCCCTAAAAGTGGTCCCTTTTCCCATGGCCAAAGAAAAGGCTCACAGCAACGCTCAGCACAGAGTGATGCTCGCTTGCTCGCAGGAATAAATAAGAATTGAACTGAGCTAAACAGCAGATGCAATCTTGCATGAAGCTAGTAACATTGTTTATGCCGTACTATTTTTAATATGCCAGGAACACTATTTTGTTTTTAAAAAATGTTTTTTACAGATTAAATGGCATTGCTTTAACTTAAAACCAGTGGAGTAGATATTTCTCCTTCTATTTTCTGGGTCAAGTTTTGGAATCATTTTAACATCAAAAGCCTGATTCCTCACACATCACGGCTGATAACTGGGGTATTTGTTTTGAAGCGAGATCAGCTTCTTGATGAATACTGATTTAAAGTGTGGTTCGCTGTGCAGATTTAAATTGTCCCTTTCCACAAATTTATCTGAGAAGCCTGACAATGGTGACAATCACAGGACTAGTTTTATTGGATAAGACTATTCTATCTGCAATTTATTCTGACAGGCTCCACAATTTTTTAAGTGCAATTAAATCCTAAGAATTTGCCCAGAAAAAAAAAATCTACCACATTTAAAAAAAAAAAAAAAAAGAAAAAAAAAAGGCGAAAAAACAGTTCAATTGAATTGAACAACTAATTACTAACTGGTTGCTCTTAAAAAAAAAATAAAGTATTTGGCTGAGCCCAGAAATCCACTGAGCTGTGAAGACAGGCTGCTTCCACAGGCTGAAAAAGAAAAGCATGCAAGAAGACAGCCCTTCTGACCGCCTGCTCTGGCCAAGGCTGGTATCCACATATTCAAGGGGAAGGCTTTACTACTTACTGGGAAAAAAAATACGAAATTTTCAGAAAATAAACCTCAGAAATTGCTATAGCCTGATTCCCCTCAGCAAGACAGACCAGCTGCCTCCAAAACAGGTAGGAGCAGCTTGTTTCCTTGTTGCCATCCACATGTTCTCTCCTCCCTCAAACTCACAGGAAAGGGATCCAAAAAACACAGGGACAGGGGCAAGGTGAAATCCTCCTTTGCAATGGCCCGAGGAAGTTCATAAACATAGCTGATCTAAATAATTGTTTACCGTCTGGGCTGAATTGTGCCTCCCCAAAATATCTGTTGAAATGCTGACCTGTGATACCTGTGAATGGGGCCTTATTTGGAAATAGGGTCATTTGCAGATGTCATCAAGTTACACCGAGGTCCTCCAAAGGAGAGGGAGATCTGAAGACACACAGGGAAGCCATGTGAAGACGAGGGCAACGGAGACTGGGGAATACCGGTACAAGCCAAAGAATGCCAACAGTGCCAACAAACACTAGAAGCCAGAAGAGGCTAGGAAGGATTCTTCCTTAGAGCCGATGGCGCGAGGTCCTACAAACACCCATATTTTGGACTTTCAGCTTCCAGAATGATGGGAGAATAAATTTCTGTTGTTTTCAGTCACCCAGTTTGTGGTACTTTGTTAAGCAATCCTAGGACACTTTAACTTTTGTGAAATTCAAGGTACCTTTCTAATCAACATGCAGGGCCAATATTTTATAGGAAAGAACCCAGTTCCCTACTGCTTCTCTGTATCCCACACTTGAACTCTTTATTCAACAGGAAGAGAATCTCACACTGATTATGCTCAGCAGAACTCAGTTATCGGTGGAAATCAGTTATTTTGTTAAAAGACGATACGGAACATTTTATATAAAATATAAACAATACTGCAAACTATCTTCAGCAGATCAAATTACTCAATCCTAGACTACCCTGGAGAAGCAAAGCCCCAGCCACCCGGCACCTACTCCACCCCCCATCACTGCTGGCCCTGCCCCTCACCACTGCCACCCCAACCTCACCCCAGCTCCAACAAGGGCTTACCGCACCCCCTACCCCGAAGGACAAGCAGCTCTTTGGGGGTCCTTTCTCTGCCTGGAATATCCCATCCATGGCAATGGCCACCCCTCCTGTGTGTCCCCAAGACTTCCATCCACATGCCAGCACTCACGTGACCTTGCCTGTCTCGTCTCACTGGACACCTAACTCTCTGAGAGCAGAAACCACCACACACACACCCCATCCCCTTCCACGGTGCCTGGTACGCCACAGGGGTCCTAGAGATGGTTGCTAGTTTTCCTTCTGAGCTACTAAACGACAGACATTAAAAAGTCATCTAGCCCAAAAGAATTGAAAACAGGGACTCAAACAAATACTGGTACACAAATGCTCACAGCAGCACTGTTTACAATGGCCAAAAGATGGAAACAGCCTTGCTGTCCACCAGACAATGAACAGGTGAACCAAATGCGGTTGCAACGGAATAATACTCTGGCATTAAAAGGAATGAAGTGCCAATACATGCTACAGCACAGATGGAGCTTAAAAAATTACACTCAGTGAAAGAAGCCAGATACTAAAGAAGTCCACAAATTTCAATTTCATTTATATGAAATGTCCTGAATAGGTAAATCCACACAGACAGAGCATCAATTCAAGGTTTCCAGGGGCTAGGAAAGGAGAGGACAGGGAGCGACTACTTCCTATGACTGGGGGATGAAAATGTTTGGGGACTAAATAGACATGGTGGTTGTACAACATTTTACATGTACTAAATGCCATTGAACTGTACACTTAAAGTGGTTAATTTTAAGCTACGTCAATTTCATCTTGATTTAAAAAGAGTCACCTGGGTCATGTCATTTTTATTGCTGTTACTTGTCTTCCCTGCAAACTACAAGCCCACAAGAGCAGAAACCTCATGGTCCTGCCCACACCTCCCCATGTGATCAGACCTCTTAGATCTTCAATAAATGTTGATTGAATAAATGAATGAGAGACAATACTGATATGGAAACCCTAAATGTAACCCAAAGAGGTTTAAAAATAAAACTTTTCAAACATCAGTGTGTAAAGAATATGGCACAACTGTCCATTAGGGTTTCTCTCTGTAAATACTTACGAAAGCCTACAGAAGTTGAGTTTACACGTTGCAGTACAACACTGAGGGGCAGATTAAAGCTCTGAGGAAAGAGACATCAGGGAGAAACAGAGCTAGAGAGATGAAGCCTCATTAATGGAGAGTGGGCCCCCCAGGGCCCCGGGCCGCTCCATTCTTGGACTGTCTGCTGCTTTTTCCTGGGTGGCCCTTCCCACACACCCCCCACGCCACCCCCTGCTCTCATGAATGCCTGCACTCAGGGGCCACCTCTCTAGGGAAATGGTCCCGGAACCCTCCCTGCCTGGCCCAGATGCCAGGTCCCCCATAAATGTGCCCTGTTTATGTGTCAGTCACAACACTGGAGCTGTTTAACTGGTAGCCTTTCATCCTCACTGGGCATTAAGTCAGAAGGCAGAGACAGTTTCTCCACCTTCACATCACCACAGCCACAGAAGGGGCTTCCTTTGGGGGTGCCCAGATTTGCAGTCACACATCTCCTACTCTCCCTTTAACCTGCCCCTTTTACTCTGCCTGCACCTTCACCACGGCCCTCGTTTTTAACTGTGTCCCCCATTTTTAACCATGCAAAAACAAATGGACACCTCACATGTGAAAAGCTCTGTACAACACCGTCGGATCTTCAGGTGGACCCACAGGACAACCATTAGTGTCCAACACACACATGGTATAAAATCTAAATCTGACATTTCCTGATAAGGCACATGTCCCTTGTGCATTTAACTGCTCATATGGGCCCTGTGGAATATTCTATCAAACCCACAAGCCAGTTGTGACCTTTCTAAGTATAAAATCTCTCTAATCATTGAAATATACATCACGCATCTATTTAAATTGGAATGTGCGCTATCTCAGTGCAAAACACTTCTATCTCTTTTAAGAGCCGAGGTTATAGAAACTTGCTGAATCGAAATCGGATGGCATCTTAGAGGTTATGTAACCCAGCCTTCCACGTAAAGCAGGAGTCCTGTCTGCCTACTGCTGACCAACTTTCATTATTTTAAGTACCTCTTAGCCTTTTAGGTTCTACTGGTCACGTGCAGTTTATTTTGGTTCTAAAGGTCAGAGACAAATGAAGGCACTGGCCACCTTTTTAAGTGCAGGAGATTTTCCCAGCAGGGGGCAAGTCAGAGGCCACCAGAGGCCAATAACCATCCTCTCCCGGGCGCTGTGTCCAGCAGATGGGAGATCTCCTGCTGCTGCTCCTTTACCCACAGGAGGGTATGTGGAAATCAGCCATGGAAATGTTAGTATGCTGCGCTTGTGGGGTGTTTTTTTTAGAGCAGTTGTAAGTTTAAGGAAAATTATGCAGAAAGATAATGTGTTTTTAAGACACTACGGCATGGTCCTTGTCCATAATTTTTCATGAATTATATGAAAATATATAAACATTCTTTAAACAAATAACATTTAAATGCCAGCGCTACAACTGAAAATGTCCAATGGGAGAGGATCTCAAAGGTTTCCGTTGCCTTTCCTTTTCTCTTTTTTTTTTTAAGAGGAAGAGTTCTATAATACATACCCACAACCTCCTACATGCAATTCCAAAACTCCAAAGAGCTCTAAAAGAGTTGTTTCATAAACTCAATACACTAAGCTGATGTGAGGCTATTCATGCTCTCTGTTTTATCCCAGTTAGAGCGAACGCTCAAACGTTCACTATAAAAATATCCATGCATTTGTCAAGGGAGTACTCGCGGCTGGAGTGTTCCATAATACACAGTATCTACACTGAATTTCCTTTCAAAAATCGGAAGAAAAAAAACTAAATTCTGAAAAATATCCAGCCTCAAAGACACTGGGGACCTGTGCTGTTAACGTCTGATATGAGCAGGAGGGGTCTGACATCTAATTAAGAAAAGCAGCACCTAAACTACAGCGAATAAGAAGTACAACGCTTGGGATCAAAACCGAAAACCTGGCCTTGACCCAATGCTGTCAGAAACCAACACCCAAACAAACCGCATCAGCTCACTGACGCTTGGCCCAAATCCCAATATTAATTTCACGCTGAGCCATAACCTCAAGTGGATATTTTTGTATTGTTTCCCTTCTCTTTTATTCCCCCCAAAAGAACACCGAGTAAACCAATTTAAACTGCACCTGAACCTGCAAATTTTCTTAAACTGTTGAATTGGAACCAAATCAAAACATCAAAATATGCTCCAAAAAATAATGTGAGCTGAATCAGTGTTTCATTCAGTCTGAGTCCCTGAACTGAAAAGATGCAAAGAGAATCAGGTCAAGTGATTTCATGGATGGAAAAGGCTTAAACCACCTATCCATTTTGTAAAACTCTACCTCAGGGAGAAAGAGTGAAAGCTTTTGAAGTCTTTAAAATAGCTTGCAAATAATGCCACATATACAATTTTACCCTGCCATATTCCAAGTTCAGCTCTCGGTTTTACAACTCATCTACCTTTTTCTTTCGGTTCTCTTACTGCTCACATGTATTAACTGAGAGTCTGTTACTCCAAAGGAAGCTCATGTTCCTAGCTGCAGATGAAGACTCTCGGGGCTGCCCACCATCAGTTGTGGCCCTCTGACCGGCACCGTAAAGTTCATTGGAAGGGCCATGACACAACTTTAAATGCATTAGTCATACTTTGGTTAATTTGATTAAATAATGAACAGCGATACCTTGAGCACAGATGGATTGTTAACCCATTTTCACTAAAATCTAAATGCCAGATTTGCCTCCTTCTGATTCCCTGAGAGGGGATTTTCATCATTTTCCTGTCTTCTGTATCGCAGCAATTTACTAATTTCTTTGTTCCCTGTGGAGTTTTAAAAGTAGCTTTGTTCGGTGATTTTTCTCTTGTCATCTGAATTGTGCACTTATTGAGAGGGGTAGTTTGTCCTCCTCCCCAGAGCAAGCCCCGTGGTCAATTTTCGGCAGATTCAGCATGAGCCACCCGCCCCAGACAAGCGTGCATGCGGGTCCCGAAATGCAACAGGTCGACAGAGATGCCACTTTTTCAAAACGACCCAGGAGCTGCCACAATGGTGCACAGAAACTCCAAAGAGGAGGGTCATGGGCAAGATAGAGAGCAGATAACCCCAGAGCCATCGATGTCTTTGTAACATCTTTGCCAAGACATTACAGCACTTTTAGAATTTCTGGATTGTTTCTCAGGAATCGGCTCCTTTCTTTAGGCAAATCAAGAATATCCAAAGCAGACTCAACTGTTTTGATTCTTGGCTTTGCTTTTGTTTGTTTTTCCTCCACTTTCTACTGCAGTCCAACTGAGTCATATTCACTTTTTAAACAATTTTAGATTCCATTTAATTTAAATAGTTTTTTTGTTGTTTGAAAAAGTCCAGGGACAAGTCCTATGACTTCAATGAAGAAGCATGTCTGCTTTACTAGTACCTTTGGTGAACTGGTGCATTTGCAACTGTTACTTCTCCTTTCTATTTGCTGAAATGTGGTTCTGATTTACAAATCGTTCTCTGGGTCACCTTCTTACTGTGTGCTAGGTGCTGATAAAGCCCCAGGGAAGTATGTTAAATACTTGCTCTCTAGATTATTTTCTCCTCAACCAAAAGCATACTCAAAGTCATGCAACAAAAATGAGGAGCAGACACAGTGTAATGAAATAAAGGTGGTTTCAGGTAGAGCCCCACGGTGGCCAACTGGTGGAGACAGTAAAAAGTCCCACGTTAAGTCAACAAGGGTAGAGATAGGAGCTGGGCTCAAAGGTGGAATGTGGACAGGTGGAGAGAAGGTAGAAGATGTTTTGAATAGGATAATGGGTGTGAGGGGAAAGTCTGGAGCAGGAGGAAGGAAGGCTTGTTAGGGGGTCAATAAAGAAACCACAGTAGTTGCAGCATAGGATTTTGAAGACAGAGTTGGAAAGCAGCCAGGGTTACAAGATTTGGGAGTCTTGGAGTCAGCCATCCTTTATTACCTCTGTTACAAGAGGTCCTATGGTCCACCAAAGGAAATATGGAATAACAACGGATTGGTTGGCCGTGTGATGCTTATACAGAAAGAGAGACCAGGGGCCGAGGGCCACCCTGGTAGCACCAGGCCCAGGAGGGCCAATGAAACAAGAGGAAAGGGGCAGACCTGAGAAAATTTTCAAAATAATCCATGAGTGATACAAAGTGTCCTAAAATTAAATATTCAATCCATATGCACCCATTTTTTAATTACCCCCTCATAGGGTTAGAAGTCAGTCAGTCTCCCCCATAATTGATGCTCATTTCCTTAACGTCTAAGAAAGAATTCCTTAATTAGGAGTCTATTCCCTATTCTCTTTTCCTCAAAATTAATCCAGAAACTGCCAGATACAAACTTCTCCTTAAAACACATCTGTGATCATACACAGGGAACAAAAAATCCTAATTGTTCTAAACCTGGCATCTTGCTTTGACAACCAGGTTCCTACAATTTTTTTTTAAGTATTTCATTTCTTTAAAACACCTGCCTTCTTTACATGTTGATTGCTAAAGGAAGATATTAATTTTTGTTGGCAAGAACAGACCTTCCTCTTTAAAATAGCAAAGGGAAACCTCTGCCCTATAGAAAAGTGGTGTGCGACGTTAACTAATACACCAGAATATTAACCAAAACCCACAAATCAAACAAGGGCCAATAGTCAGTTTTCCCACATAAAAGCCGACAGTCTTATAACCTCACCTCTTTGGAATTAGGCTGCTGGTTGGAGCCGCAGTCCTTATTGTAGGAGAGAAGCCATCTCCCACAGTTCAGGATGGCTGTATTTCCATTAGAATTGGCTGTCCTTCCTTCACTGCCTTCTCTTCCACCCCCTTCACCCAAGTCCGGTTATTCAATGCGTTATAATTTGGCACTAAAATTCAATTAAGCCGAAACTTTGGTCATCCGTGGTCTTTTCCCAGCAAAGCATAATTTCCTTGACCCAAATTCCAAATGTTAGTAGATCAATGTCAAAGCGGAGAGAGGTGAACCTTTATTTAAATCGCGTTCACATTTCCAGAAGCCGGCGGAAAATTTTTAAAACTTCAAATGAACCTTCATGATGGGGTGTTACCGTGTTAACGTGCTTGAAGTTTTCATAGCACTTGTCAAACAGGGATCTCAGAACGCTCTGCAGACATTAATTAATTTTCACTCGGGCCCTGCAAGCAAGCCATTTTACCAATGGAAATTCCGATGAGAAAGGAAGGAATGAGGGGTTCAAGGCCGCGCTGTTGTGAGTCTGCTACGGAACTAGGGATTGAAACCCGCGGTTCCCAATGAGCCAGCGAAAGTCTGTCGAAGTATTGAGCCCCCTATTGAAGACTGTGGGAGTTTTGGCGGCTTAATGGGATTGTGTTCGGTCCTTCAGGCTCTCCTTTTAAAGATTCCATGGCACCAACGGGACTCCAATAAAAGCGCCTCTCTAATTGCTTTCTGACTTTCTATGAAACTTTCTAAGCTATACTGACATCCTCGAATACAACTATGGAATTAAACAGTAGAGAAAGCCCAGACAAAGTGGGTGTGCGGAAAAAAGAGAGGTTCTCAGCGAAGCGTGTGTGAGGTGGGGGGTGGCCTGGGGGAGGGGAGATGGGGCGGGTGTTAAGTCTGTGCCGGGAAAAGAAAAATATGAGTGTTCTCTTTTGTGTGCGGACAAACAGCCCAGCGCGGGGAGGTCGGGGCCGGGGTCACGCGGCTCTGGGCTGCAGCTGCTGCCGCCGCCGCCGCGGGGCGGGGGTCCCGGGCGGCCACCGGGAGTCGCGGCCGGCGGCGACATCAGCATTCCGGCGGCGCGGGCGGCCGCTGTCCTCGCACGACCCCGGCGGGGGCCCAGCGCGCCCCGGCCCCGACCCTCGGGACGCCTGGGCGGGGTGCGAGGGAAGCGCGGCCCTGGCGGCCAGGCAAGGTAAGCACCGCGGGGCCCCGCACTAGGCCCTCAGCCGCCCGCCAACGCCGGCGAGCCCTCGACAGTGCGCACAACCCGGCCCAACCCCGACGCCGGCCCGCTCGGCCCTGGGTACACGGCGCGCCCGGGGCTGCCTGCCGCGGCCTGGGCCTTGGCTGGGCCCGCGCTGGTGGGGGCCTCACCCCCGGCCCAGGAGCACGGAGTCCCGACGCGGGGCGCTCTCAGGGCACAGGCGACCTGCTCAGGCCACCCAGGGCGGCGGGCCACCCTCCCTAAGAGCCTTACCCGAGTCCAGGCCGCGGCGCTGGGCGACGGAGGGCCAGGCGTCGCGTCGGGCACCTCTGCGCGCTCCCGGCCGCCACCTCGGGGAGCGGCCCCGGGGCCTCCCTGCGCGCACGCGCGGACCCGAAGGGCTCAGGGGAGGGCGTGGGGGGGCGGCTTGTAGGCCTGGGGTCTGCCTCGCGCCCCCGCCCCGCGCCCCGAGGCCTACGGCACAATGATCTTGGGAAAAGAAGGGGCAGAGAAATGGCGGCGTCGCCGAGGCCCAGGCGCCTCACCCTCGCTGGCTCCCGCGCTGGCAACCAAGGGCCGGCTGATGACGGCCGCCGGGTGCCCTGGGCTAGGCAGAGGGCATGAAAGGATCTTTATCCTCGAGTGACACCACCGGCGCTCCCTCCTGTTTCCCCCTCCGCGGCCCTAATTGGGGCTGGCTGCTAATGTGATTAAAGGCCAGTTAAACGTTTCTCGGGGCAGGCGGTGGGAAGAGGCCGAGACCCCTGCCCCCTCCTCGGGGTCACGCCAGGCCCGTGGTCAGGGGGTCGGTGGCGGTGCCAGCCCCGGGGCGGCCTGGCTGGGCGCCTGCCGATTGTTCTCCCCCGGGAGGGGAGGCCGGGGGCGGGCGGGCAGGCGGGGAGGCTCCTGGGGCTTTATGTAAGCCGGTGGGCTTCGGGCCCGGCCCGGATTTGGGGATTCTTTTCGCACAGTTTCCATTTTCTGGCCTTTGGACCGGCGCCCTGGGCCCTCGGGCCCTCCCCATCCGGGGCCGGCGCCGGCGGGGCTCAGCCGCGGGGGGCAGGCCAGGGGGTGCGAGGCGTCGGGGGTCCGGCGGGCTCGGAGGAGGGCCGGTGAGGGTCTCCCCACCCAGGAAAGCCGCTGAGGACAATAGTGCCCAGGCGGGCTGCAGCGGCCCGGGAGGCGTCGGGCACGGCCCGGTTCCCACGTCGGCGGCGGCGTGGGTGGTCCCGCCAGCCGCCCGCCCGGGAGGATTCGGCGTGGTGGCCAACCGGGGCGCGGGGCCCGGGACCTGGGAGCGAGGGTCTGTGTCCCGCTGTTCGCGGCGCTCGCTGCGGATGAGCTCCCCGCCTAGAGGCTTCGCGGGCCAGTGCTGGGCCCTGAGGACCCCTCCCCAAGCCTGCCTGACCTGGCGGCGCCCGGCACGGGAAGGCCCGGCCAATGTTGGAGGAAGCGGGGTCCCAGCCGAGTAGACGCGAACCCCGGGCCCTGCCGCCCCACGCCGTGGTCCCCACCCCCACCCCCACTCCCTCGGGGCCCCGGCCGTGCCTTCTAGGGCAGCGTCCGCATCACACAGGGAAGCGGCCCCGCGGACGCCGGTTTTCATTGCCCGGCCACGTCCCCGAGGGGCCGAGGGGCTGAGAGCACGGCCCGGCGGAGTCCCCGCGCCTCTGAAGTTGCAAATCTGGAGCCAATTAGGATGGGGCAGCAGCAATTAAAGGCCGAAGGGAAGGCAGACGGAGGATAAGCCCAGGCTGGGACTCCCGTAAGGTGGTCCGGGCCGCGCTCGGCGTGGGGCGGCGGCGGCTCTAGGGCACGCGGGCCGGGTCGGCCGCAGATGCGACCCGCGCCCGGGCCGTGCACCCTCCTCTTCGGCACGCGTGGGAGCTTCCCTGCGCGGCCTCGGTGCACATGGAGAGGAGGCCGCAGGACCGCGGGGATGGCGTGCAGGGCCCGCAGCCCGGGTCTAGTGCATGGCAGTGCGCGCTGCGCCCCAAGGATGGAGCTGGAGCGTCCGGGCTCCGTCCACCAGCGATACTTGCCATTCCAAGGTCCTCAAGCGCCTTAAAAAATTAGTGTGAGCTAAGCAGGCGTACTTCCGTGGAAATTTTATATGTCGGTGGTTTGCCTTTTTCAAATATTCTCAGAAATAATCTGCAGAACTTTTTCTTATCTAACAAATGTCAGAGTGAACGATCGGAAGATACTAACTAAAAAGAATGACATTTTAAATCAAGCAGCGTGAAAGCAGACATTTTAAATAATAATTTTGTTAAAAATGTGTGGCAGATCTGAAAACTTGTCATGTTCAAAATTTATATACTTATATTTACATATATATTTTGAACATTTTTCAACAAAAAAGGTAAGTATTTAAAAGAAACAAAAGCTAGAAACAAGTAAAATCTTAAAATCTGGAGAGAAAATGGGCAGTGAGAAATCAAAAACTTTTCTTTTTTCACCCCTTGTTTTCTTTTCCTTCCTAATAGAATGAAAGCAAACACAGTGAAAATAAAATATTTCATTTTAAATTAATACATACATGTAATTAATTTCTTTCCAGATGGGTCTATGGGACCTGGCTGTTTTAATGTGCTTAGAAAATGCTAGGCTCTAGTTAATTTTTTTTCCTTCTGCTGCTCAGAGAATTGTAGAGAAAAGTAAACAGCTCCAACCTCATGATTTTTTTTAATCTGCTTCTTGAACACAGATAAAATTAGAATCCTCTTCTTTTTGAGATAAAAAAGTTGCATAGAAAAAGTTACCATTTTTAAATAGATTTTTATCTGTTTTGTTTTGTATGAAGTAGCAACATTTAACTAATATGTAACAAATTGGGTGACCATGGGGTTTAAACTACAATTCCACTCAGGTCCTTAACACCACTGGTTGTAAAAAAAATAAAATAAAATCGTTTTTAAACTTGTCTTCCGTTTGTTCTGAGATGGCGTTTCCAGTGGGCTTGTGTCAATAAGTAAGCCGTACACAGTAAAACAAATAATTGGAGTGCTTCTGGGAAATTTCTTTCCAATCCCCCAAATCAAAATTACATTGCTGCTTTTTAGGAATAGCACTTAAACTGAATAGGAAAAGGGAAAACACATTTTTACGGATGCTTGGAAAAGCCAGAAGGAGCTGTGAGGCACAGATGGGTTCATCGGGGAAAATGTCGCTCCATAGGGACGGTTTCTTGGAATGCCAGGCTCCAGATGTGTTTCTATCCATGTAGACACTAGAGCTGACCCCTGGCAATTCCGGCCTGCCTGATGATGTAATGAAGGGAAGCCAGATGGATGGGATGTGCAGCTGGCATGCGGGAAACGCCCGGGGCATACAGACATCCCATCCTGCCACGCTCCTTTTCCCCCTGAGAACCTGCCTCCATTTCATGTTTGCTCTCCTGTAGAAACTCCCTAGTGGCCCACTTAGCTCCATTGTTGGGGGTCGACTGGCCATTTTTCACCCAAAAAATAAAAATTAGAAGTGACCAAGATGTGGAACAAAACATGGACCCGAGATACCTCTGAGCCCCCATGTCGTACTGTGTTCTCCATCTCAAGGGCATGCCAGGCACGTCATCTTCTTTTACCTTCTACAGAAGCCAGGCGATGGGACATCCAGCCTCAGGTCCGATTCAGTCGGGCTTTTGGGTTGATGTGTGTATGTGCAAATGTGTGGGGTTGTGGATTTGGTTTTTTTCTGTTTTTCTGGGAAAACAAAGATCCCACCTTATCCCTGCTAAGGCTTGGGGTGGCCGGCAGTAAGAAGGGGGAAACCAGCCGGTCAGGAGGAGACATGGCTTCATGTTGGAGTGTGGGTTGCTCTGTGCTTGGTTATTACAACTAACAGGGTAGAGTTTTCTAGAATTTCCCAGACCTAAGGCTCATTCCCAGGAAGGGGTCAAATACTTCCCTGCCCCATGGCAGCCGTCCAGAGTTTGTGTCTGAGATTCTTCCTGAGCCTTCCTTTAGCTCAGCACCCCCACTCCCCATCCCGGCACCCTCCAAAATGCCCAACTGAGCATCTATAATGTTCAGGATGTTTAGAAAAAGCAGGCAGCTGGTCTCTGGTCGTGAAGGCCCTAAAAATAGGTGGTATTAAGAAATAAGCCAGAGAAGCGACAGTATCGGTGAATACTAGGGGGAGGGGAGACAGCCCTGTGGAGCTAAGAAGGCAGCACTGGAAAATGTATGTTCTGGGGTTTATGCCCCACATCCAGGTCTCCCAACACAAATTCAGGTTTTCTGTAGTTGGAACAGGTCCATCTGGAGAAAGCCAGACAAACAGAAGCCTGGGGCCAGACCCACACAGTGGCCAGAGCTCCCTGATTGAACAAACAGATCTGATCACGTTGAAAGCCATCTGCCACTGCCCACAGGATGGAGTTCCCACTCCTTCCCTAGCAGGCAAGGCCCATCCTAGTCATGTCCTGGTGTCTCACAGCCCAGCACTCCATTTCTTGGCCTCCTGCCCTCCTGCCACCCTGATGTCCCCTATTCTCCCAAGACACTCTTCCCTGTAGCCAACACTGCCCCAGGGGCGGGACACCTCACCCTGAGCACATGGCATTTGGGGACTCCCCAAGCTGGGCAGCCTAGTGGAGCAGCTCCGTGGGCTTGCTTTGGGGGTCCTAGTTGTGGGCAAGGTACCTGACAGGACCCACAAGGAGAGGACAGCCTGGACCACCTGGGCTTGGGGCCTTGGGTCTCCTGCTTGCTGCAGCTGAGCATCTGTACCCCATGTTCTAAGACCCCCCCACTGCGGCGCTGCCACCATGCCGAGCCAGGCCACGCAGGCATGCAGGAGGGTCATACTGCAGAAATGCCCGAGCACATCCTGCCTCCTGCCCTGTGCCTGGCACTGCCTTTCTTGTCAGAGAACAAAGGCGCAGAGGCCCTGTAGGCTCAGCAGAGCCCTGGCTTTCGAGTCTGTCTGAGCGTGGCCAGGGTAAGAAATACACCATGCACTTCAAGGTCCGTTACACACACTGGCTGTGCATAAACTATCCAACCAACTATTTATGCAGATGCACCCAGAACAGTACACCTGACTTCATGTGCATCATGTGCTCTGGTTTTGTTATCCTATTTGTTTTCTTCCAAGCGAGGACTACAGCCCACTAAAATGACCCTTAGGACCCCAGTGGGTCACAATGCCAAGTTCACGGACCACTGCTTGCCAAGCTGAGGGTATGTGGGATGGAGGGTGCTCGAGACTCAGCCCAGCAGCCCCCACAGTCTCCTCTCCTTTGTTTCCCACCCCCCCCCCCCAACCTGGAGTGCTTACGTCTGGATTCTGGCCCCTGCTCAGCAGCACTCTGTGTGCTGGACCAGCCACCTGCCTCTGCTGGGCCTTGGCCTTGTCGTCTATGGAAGGGAGACCCTGTGGCTCATCTCCCAGGGTCATGGTGAGCATCCAGGGAGCTCTGGTGTGAGGTCAGGGCTTGACTCCAAGTCCCTGGGCCACTCAAGCACCTATCGTTTTCCTGTGCCTCCTGCTGCACCTGGGCACCTGCCATTCCACGGCCCAGAGGCCCTGCCCACAGCTTAGCCGCCCAGGTTAGCCACCCTGTAAAATCCATCCCCACCCCCTGGGACCCACACCCTCCTCAATCCCCACTGCAGATTTCAGGGACTCACAGCTCTAGGAAGGTCAGCTTGGTGTCCATGGGGCCTGGACTAGGAGTTGCTGCTTGGGTGGAACATCAGGGTGCCCATGGCTCTGAGCAACAGAGCAGCGTTTATGGAGATCACCCGCTTACCATGCTGCCCCCAGGGCTCACGACAGACCGGGGAATCCAGTTGGTTTCTCTCTCAGTTTTGCACCCCCAGTACTGGGGGCCAGGGGAGTGGAACATGTGACTCTAGACCACACAGTAAGTGGCAGAGCTGGGTCCAGCTGGCTCTCCCAGCCTTCAAAGACCGCCGGGAATGGCTCAGCCCCTGGGTGCCAGGGCCAAGGGTCCTCCCTCCCCAGCCAGGCACTGTGGATGCTGGCTGCGTCTTCTTCTCTGTGCCACCATCTGCGGGGATTGCCCCCCTCCCTGGGAAGGGACCATGAGCTGCCACTGAGAAGCTCTGTGAGAGGAGATAACCCCAAGCCACCCACCTCACCTCCTTGCCCCTAGGGGCTGAGTTCCTCCTCCTTTTATGCTTTGCAATGACTGCCACTCAGAGAGAACCACAGGCTTCTCACAGTTTTCTGTCACGGTGCTCTCAGTGTTTCAGCAATTTAAATGACAGCTTTAGCTCTATAAAAACATAGACCTCAAATGGCAGCTTCTGCATGGTATTTGCATGCACACAAACACACACACATACATGCATACACACAGAGAAATGTATATATATGTGCACACATGCACATGTGCAATTTACACACACACAGCATACATATAAATACATGCACACACACACATATACACATACACACAGGCACAAGCATACACAATGCAAACACCTGCACAAATGCGCACACATACACTCAATCATAGACTCACTCACATGCACACAGCACACATAAGCACAATACACTCTCATATACACATGTAAATACACAGACACATGCATATGCACACATACAAACTTTTATACATGCCCACACACCCATTATACAGACACAGATGCATGCACTTATGCACACACACACACATATGCACACACACATGCATTCATGCACCTAAACAAACCCACATGTACACACCTTTCTGATCCCATAACTATTACATTTGAGCTGAATTCAAACTTGATCTGTGCATTTTAGTGTACAAATTACATTCACCCTCCTTAACCAGTATAGCTTTCCTGAAACCAAATAAATAAGAATTAAGAACTAGCTGGCTAGCTCACTTTTGAGGCATGGAATACAATTTTTCTTGCATGGAGCCTGATGTCGACTGTTGTAAAGTTCTTCTCTCCCCACGAGTTTGTCTTGGGCTCTGTAAGTCTTGCAGTGCTCCCGGTGGCCCAGGGTGGGAGGGCACTGTGCAGGAGCCGGGGCCCACCCAGGCAGGGAAGGTGCCTGCCTTTCGCAGTGCTTGGGATGCAGCAGTGAGCAGAACTGCCATTCTAGCAGAAGACAGCACACAAATAATCACTTGCGCCGAGGCAGTGATGGGGGCAGGAGAGGGGATACAACAGGGACAGACCGTGTCTGGAGCTGGGTGGCTTTGGACCAGCCACCCAGGGAAGGTGGCACAGAGGAGGAAGGTGCAGTGAGGCTTTGGAAGAATGTTCTGGACCCTGTATGTGCAAAGGCCCCAATCCCATACCCAGCCAGTACCCTGCAGAGGTGGCTGAAAGGAGTCTGTGTGGCTGCAGCAAGGAGCAGAGGGGAGAGAAATGGACAGGACTGGGGACATCTCTGTGGCCCCTCCTGCCCTGAACACATCCCACAGCCTCTTCCCAGGCCCACACTGGAGCCAGGACCCTCCCCCCCCAGGTACCTGTCCCCCACCCCTGCCCACCCATTGGGGTGCAGAGCAGAGAGGGCTCAGCCAGCCCCTGACCCACTCTGGGAGTGGCCCCTTTCAGCCTGGCTGTCGCCAGCTGCTCTTCCAAACCAAGTTGGAATTCGCCTCTCTTTTGCTTTCACCTCTTCCTTGGTGGTGGTGTTTATCTGGCTGCTTTTGACCTTCTAGAAGTTGCCTTCCTGGTATTCAGCACATCAGCCTGCCATTCCCCTCCCCTCAGCTTGGCAAGGCAGACGGGGAGAAGCAGAAGCCACCCAACACTACCAGTGGTGATCTTCACCACCCTCCCGTCCCCCTCCCCCATGGGGCCTCCAGGACCCTGGGGTTCAAAACGGAAGCACCACAAGGCCAAGGTCACCCCAGGCTGCCTCTGGCCAGGGGCTTTGAACTCCAAAGGGAAAAGACCCCTGGGACTCTCATCCCCCATAGGGACCCCTGCATGCACGTGCACACACACACACACACACACACGCACACAAAGGTGCACTCATCCAATGGCGCACCCCATGTCCATAGGGAAGGGCTCTGCCCTGGCACCCGCCCGCCCAATGCTTCTCCCTCCACCCCCCCCACCCCCCCACTGAGAGCTAGAGTGGGGTGCCCTCAGCAGCTCGCCCTGCCACCTGGGACCTGGGCAGGGATTTTTCTGAGCCCTGTCTGCCCCGAAAGAAGGTGCCGCAGACGGCTGTGGAGATGGGTGATGGACAGCCCTGGCATTGGTAACCACCACCGGCCCTGGCAGAGCATGCTTTCCTTGCTTTCCTGGTGTGTGTGGGTAAGTGTCCCGCACAGCGTCACCCGCCCTTCTTAGCCTCCTGTTTGCCGTTTGCTCTCTTCAGTGCCTGCTCACCTCCTGCTCTCTCCTTGCTTTCTCTCTCCCCTGCCCACTGGACTTCGGTTGTATTTTATTGAATTGCCCTGCCCACTGCTCTTCGCCCTGTGCTGCCTCCCCTGATGTCTGGGAGGTTTTCAAGCAGTTTAACCTTCTCCACACCCCAGAGGCCTGGCTGGTTCCCTTCCCTATTGTTCTTTAGACAACATTACTCTCCAGGCCTTTGAGGGCCACCAAGACCCCAGAGCAGAAGAATGCCTTAGTGAGGGATGGGAACCAGGTGAAGCTGGGACCCTGCGGCGAGATCAACCCATCCACCCCAAGAGCTTGTGGACAGACTGCCACGCTGAGTGGCATGCTGGTGCTGCACGCCCAAACTCGGCTTCAACCCACACCTAATCTGGAGTCTGTTAAAGTCACAGACAGACAGAAGCAATAAATTCCTCAGACTTTTAAAATCCTCATTTTAACAGGAATCTGTGGTAGCCCAGGAGAGAATGCATCTGCCCAAGCCCACAGCAGGTAGAGTGTGGCTGGCCCCGAGGGCAGGACGCTTTTGACTTTCTCCCCTATGACTCCGTGAGCACCAGGGCACCCGTCCTCCAAGCACAGCAGCTTCACACCACCGAGGCAGGCTGTCCTGACCTCTCCCTGGTGTAACCCAGCTCCCGCTCTGAAGAGTGACTGCCGCGGGGGAGCAGACCTAAAGAGCAGTGCCATGGGCCACAGCATACACCAGGCATGCCCATTGTCACCTCTCCCTCCTCGCTTCCCTTCAGAATCACCCTTTCCACCACTGCACCAGAGGGCTCAGGCTGCACCAGAGGGGATCTTCCTGGTCACACCTAGCCAGGCTAGGGTGATCAGATTCTTTCTCAAGAACTTGAACTGAGACATGATAAGACCGAATCTGCCTATGCAGGGTCGCATAGCTGCAGAGGGGGTCCTAACTAAGTGGGTTGAGCTGTGTGCCTGGGGTGGGTTTCCCTGCCCCTCTCTGCACTCCCTGCTACCCCTGGACCCTTGTTTTCCCTTTTTCAGCTCACACTGAAGGACAGAAACCAGGGCAGGCCTGATGCTCCAAGAGGCTACATGAGACCAGGCTGGGGACACAGAGCCAGAGAGAGAGCAGCTTAGGCTGGAGAGAAAGGATTGCAGGGCGCCAAGTCCTTCTTCTGAAGGGGAAATGGGCCTCGCAGCAGCTGGGTTAATCACAGAAGCTGAGTGCAGAGATGTCTGTCATGGTGTCCCAGGGCTGCCGTAACCAACTACCAAAAATGGGGGGCAGAAAGGGGAGAGAAATTTAGTCTCTCACAGCCCTGGAGGCCAGGAGTCCAAAACCAAGGTGTCAGCAGGACCACATTTCAGCCAAAGTCCCTGGGGAAAAGTCTGTTCCACGCGTCTTCTAGCTGCTGGTGGATTGCCGGCAATCTGCGACATTCTCAGTCGTCACTCTCTCTGTCTCTCTACCTGTCTCCAAATTTCTTCCTCTTCTAAGGACATGATCATACTGGATCAAGGCCCTTCCTAGTCCAGTTTGGCCTCATTTTAACTAATCACATCCTCTAAGACCCTATTTTCCAAATAAGGTCATTTCCACAGGACCGGAGTTTAGAACTCAAACTTATTTATAGGGGTGCACAATTCGATTCATAACAGCCCACCCTCCAGTCACACACACAAAAAAAGTCCTTTCTGTGTGCAAAATACATTTTCTGTCACATCTCCAAAGTTCTGAAGCTATCAGGCATCAACCCTCACTAAAAATCTTATCTTTTAATTCATCTAAATTAGATACGAAGGAGACTTACTATGTGATCGTTCCTGGGGCAAAATTCTTCACTATCTGTGGACCAGTGAAATGATGAAATGCATTCTCTTCTTCCCAAATGCAATGATGAAACAGGTATAGGACAGACATTCCCATTCCAGAAGGAAGAATTTAGAAGGAAAAAGGAATCACGGATCCCAAGAAAGTCCAAAACCCAGCAGAGCAAATTCTGTGAGATTCCAAGGCCTGAGATTTCCAGGTCTTCTCGGCACGGTAGGACAGAGATTTCCAGATGGTCCTTTTAGCCCATACTTTTGCATTCACGGTTCTACCCCTGCCATCATTCTTCCTTCATTTTTTCTCATTTTGTTCCCTTTTAGTCCAGGTCGGCAGTGCTTTTGCTGATATAAAATTCTCAGAAAACTTGATGGTCCTCCATGCAATTTGCAGGGGTCTAAGCCATCAGAGAGAGAGGCTTCCACAGATCTTCCCTGGGTCTCTGCATCTCATGTCTAGCTTCTACTGAGAGGGGTGGTCTGAGCCATGAGTCATAGTCCTTGTCGCCTTAGCAGATGGGCATTCGGCCATTCCATTGGCCCGAGGCTCAGAGCATGCAATCTGGTTAGGCTGAGAATGTTCTAAATCATCCTTTGCCAGTTCCTTTTTGTTTAACAATTCATTCCTCGATTTCTCTTTCCTCTTGCATTTTACCGTAAGCAGCAAGGAGAAACAAGGCTGCACCTTCCATACTTTGCCTAGGAATCTACTGAGCTAAATATCCAAATTTACTGCTTACAAGTTCCACTTTCCACCCAAGACAATGATATAATTTAGCCAAGTTCTCTGTCACTTTATAACAGGAATTACCTTTCCTCCAGTTTCCAATAACCTGTTCTTTACTTCTGCTAAGCCTCACCCTAAAACACCTTTAACAACTATATTTTTTGTCAACAATCCCCTCAAAGCTATCAAGCAACTTCAAAATTCGTATAGCCTCTACCCATTACCCAACTCCAAAGCCAGGTATTAACGTTCAGGTATTTGTTACAGTGGCACCACTCCCCAAACTCTCTTAGCTTCCCACAGCTGCTGTAACAAAGTACTGGGGGGCTTCAAACAGCAGAAATTTAGTCTCTCACAGTTCTGTAGGCTAGAAGTCCAAAATCAGGTGTTGGCAGGACCGTGCGTCCAAGGAGAGAGGGAAGAGACTGTTCCACACCTCTTTTAGCTGCTGGTGGATTGCTGGCAACCCATGCCATTCTCAGTCATCAATCTCTGTCTCTCTACCTGTCTCCAAATTTCCCTCTTCTTCTAAGGACATGTTCATCCTGGATCAGGCCCACCTTAGTCCAGTTTGGCCTCATCTTAACGAATCACATCTTCTAAGGCCCTGTTTCCAAATAACGGTGCATTCAAAGGGTCACGGGTTAGGATTTGAACATGTTTCTCTTTTGAGGACACAACTCAATTCACAACAGTGTTATACAACGAGGATTCCAAATGCCGGTGCCCACTCCTTTCAGCCTAGAGACCCATTTTCCCTGCCAGACAGTCCCGGATTCTCGTGCACTTTCTAAAGAGAGAGGCTTTCAGGTCCTTCGGGTGGACGTGGTGGCGTGAGGACCAGTTGGGAATCTCCCTGTGAGGGAGGGAGCAGTGTCGATATAATGCCAATAGGGAGCAGAAACCAAGGGCCTGTGGGAGGAGCCAGAGGCAGGTGGGTGGGGAGGAGCAGAGGTGGGAGCTCACGAAGAAAGCGGCTGCCAGACCACCTCCCTGTCCACAGGAAGTGTGGCCTGCCTTTCTGCAGACCAGCTAGCCCTCCTGAGTGCTCTTTACAGGTGCTAACTGGTGTTGTGTGGTGAGCAACCCAGGGTTTTCCGTCCTCTGCCATGGTCCTCTTAGATGGGTGGAGCAGAATCAACAGGCTCCCCGGTTGGACCTGGGACCCGTGCCTGGCCCAGGAGGACGTCCCATCCCTCTTGTCACAAGGACATATCTGGGTGATGTCCAAGTTCAACATATCTGGGTGATGTCCAAGTTCAATCTGGTACTAAATAGGAACTGAGATTGTTAAACTGGTCGACTCTATCTTATCACCTTTGGGGACAGCCTGCTGGAAAATGAAGATAACATGGTGGAAGCCAAGAGACAGACAGACAGACTTGGCAATGTTATGTGAGCCAACAGTGGCATCCAGCTGAACTTTGAACTTGTAGACCACAAGAACCAGTCCACTGGCCTCTAAGCCAGTTGGAATTGAATTCCTGTCATCAACCCCTAATCCTGTGATTCCGGGCAGGTGTCTGTGTAACCGAGCTGTGCTGACTCACCGTGCAGGACCTGGTGGGGAGCCTGAAGGTCCTGCAGGGTCTTGAGGAGTGTGGGTGAGGGCTTGGAACTGAGTCTGCACAAGTAGCCCTGTCCACACTCTGGCAGGGTCTTCCCATGAGTGCCGCGGCTGGGCCCCAGGGTGAGCCTAGAAACCAGGTCCGCTAGAGACCAGGAAGGGTTTGAGCCCAGGTGGAGAAGACCAAGGCTGAGTTCCAACCCCAGGCTGCCTCTGAACAAGTTGGGCTGTCCTCACGCTTCTGAGAGTTGCAGCCGCCACTCTGTCATTGGGCACTGGGGTCCCCAGGCCTTGAGCCCGAGGACCCCCTTATAAGGCAAGGACTTGGAGGCCAAACTCAGAGATGTAAGGACTGAAGTTTGGGGCCCACACAGAGGCAGCAGAGGAGGCCATCCAAGGCCATCCAGTCCAGGGGAGGAGGGGAAGGCCTGGTGGAGGTGCGGGGGAAGGGGCTCTTGACAGGGGCCCTGCAGCTAACCAGGGCAGAACTAGACGCCATGCCACCCTGAGATTCCGCCGTCTCCCATGGACACCCAGGCCCTCATTTAGAGTCACTTTTCTCCAGAAGGCCACCAGGATACCTGCAGTCACCAGTGGTAATGCAACCTCCCAATAGCCAAGTGAGTTACAGAGTAGCAAACACGAGCTCAAGTGCGTGCTGGGCACAGAGATGAAATGAGACAAATGGAGACATGGCTATACCCAGGGGGGTCCTTGAATTGTGTCCTGGACTAAATATAGTCCCTCAAGCATTTTTTTCTTCTCTTGGTAATTAAGCAAATATGGTGCAGACATAACTGGCTTGTTCTCACTTTCTCGAACTTTCAATGTGCGGTAGCAGAGCAGCCCCTGAGTGGGGTGCCAGCTCAGCCCCAGGTGGCACCGAGAGCAAGGTCGAGCACTTCTCTCAGCCTTGCTTCCCGTGCTTATAACCTGAGGAACTGGACCAGAAATTGTTCAGCCTTCTCCCACTTCCCGCCTTCTCTTTTCGACTTCACGGGAAACAGCAGCTGATTCCCATAAGCAAGTGTTAGGGCCCCACGCCCAAGACTGTGGATCAGTTTTGTAGAGTGCTGAGTTTTTCCTCCAAATGACTTCCTAGAGACACGGTAGGTTTTCTTTTTGGGGAGCAAATTTTTTAAAATGACATGCATTCTCTTTTTCTTTCTAATACAGAAAAATACAATAAAGGAATAAAAGGTCCATTATCCAGATAAGCCCCGTTGGCATTTTCTAAGATGAAGTCGTATTTTCACCTGGTAAGAAAATGCAGGGATACAGAGAGGTGTAAAATGAAAAACAAAAGCTGCCCCCTTCTTTGTGGGAATAGGTGGCAGTGATGGAGGCATACTATGGAGAGCGTAACACCACCACTGAATTGTATGCTTGAAAGTAGATAAAAAGGAGAAATTTTACATTGTATAAATGTTCCCAGAATAATCAAAAGAAAAAAAAAACCTAGACCTGTACAACACCAAGAAGGAGCCCTAATGTTAGCTGTGAACTAGAGTTAATAATATAATTATAATAGTGATGTTTCATTATTTATGACAGAGTTACCACACTAATGTTAATAACAGGGAGAATTGGGCATGGGGGGAAAAGGGTTATGTGGGAACTCTGTATTTTCTGCATGAGTTTTTGGTAAACCTACAACTACTTGTATAAAAAAAAGAAAAGAAATGAAGAGAAAAAAAAGAAGCCCCTTTGCCCCTCTCTGGATGAACCTGTTACCAGCAGCGGAGCAGACTGGCCAGCAGCTCAGTCCCACCCCTGCAGCAGCACACACTACCTGTATGACCTGAGTTAGTGCTTCACCTCCCCAGCCCTCACTTCCTTCGTCTGCAAAGTGGGTGTAATAGCAAAACCCACAGAGGGGCTGGCGGGGTGGGGGTGGGGGCATCTCAGGATTCAATGAGTTAACAGGTAGAGGAACTGAGGAGAGGGCTGGATAAGCTGCATCTGCAGTTTTCCTGTTACTTGTAGAAAGACTTATTCAGTAACAGCTGCTACTGTGTATCCTTCCAGAGGCTTCTACCACCACATCTTCTCCTTTCTTTCTTTACTTTTGAAAATAGAAAAACATCTATTTACTGATCTGTTATGGTAATGAGCAATAGCATTACATTCACTATTTTTGAGCCTTCCATGAATTTGGCTTTATAAAAATCAGTCTTATGGAGTATAGCTAGACTTTTCTTATCTTTCTTTTTCACTAACTCAAAAGAAGAAACTGTCCAGCATCTTGCTTTTTGCACTTTGTTTATTTTAGAGATCCATCCATCTCAGCACAGGTGGACAGATGTTGTGCTTTGTCCCCGGAGCGGCCACACATGTGGGTACCGCCTCAGGACCCATGTTTTCCTGTTCTTTGCTGCTGCGAACAATGCTGATGCCTTGTCAGGATATCAGGGCGTTAGATTCCTAGAAGCCCAGACTCCGGCCCCAGCAAGTTAGGCATTTTCAGTTTTGCTGGTTTACGCCTCCATGGACGTGGCCAGGAGCATGTCCCCCACACCTGGCCAGTGCTCAGTGTTACCACGTCTGGATAGTTTCCAGTTGCAGAGTTGAAGTCTGTTTTTTGTGTCATCTTCATTTCTAGAAGCCCATGGTCTCTGTGGGTTCATAAGCTGGAGATCTGATGCCAACATGTGTTCCCAGGATTCCAGGATGGGTCCCAGGTAGGGAGGTGGTGATGGGCAGGGTTCTAGGTTCAGGGAAACCTCGCCCCCCCCCCCATTCTCAGCCCCCCGGGAGGAGCCTTAGCAGCCCCACCCCCTGCATTCATCTCCCAGAATATTTTACTTAGTGCAGGGACTGCCTTGGGCCCAGGAGCACTGGCTGGGTGGTGATCAACCTACTTTCTCCAGGACTTGCCCAAGGGGCCTGGGAAGGTGCAGGCGCTGCCTTGGCACCCTTTGGGGACAGCCTGTGGGGGTGAGGGACAAATCCCTAAGATCTCCTCAGCAGAGTTCAGCGGCGACCTTAGAGAGCCGACTGGCCTGTGGAGAACATCCAAATGCCATTAGGAGCCAAGCCCAGTGGGACCAGGAGGGGTCAGACCAGGCCATCCAGCCCAGGCACCACAAGCTGTGTTGCCATGCCCCTGCTCGCTTAGAGAAAGTTCCAAAAGAGAGGCTCCAAAAAAGTTCCCAGTGGATGCAGCCTCCCAAGATAACAGGGGACTCCCTGGGAGAAACTAAAATTGAGTGTATGTTTTTTTTTAAAAATGCCGAGTCTGTTCTCCAGCCACAAAGAGGCTCGGGCCGCAGCTGCTAGACTTAGCCACATCTGTGGCTTTGCAGATGCTGTTCCGTTTGCTTGTCCTGACCTCCCCTCACCCCTCCCCCTTCTTCACAGAGCCCTCCTGTCCTCGTGTGGCTGCTGCTGATCCACCACCTTCACTGTACGGCCATCCAGTGCTTCCTTGTTCACCCCATCACACCCCAGCACTTGGATGATGCGCTCCTAAAGGTCAGATGTCATGGTCTTTTGTGTCTCCATTGCTCAAAGCGGTACTTGGAACATGGGGGCCCTTAGGAAGTTCAGTGGGACGGTCACGAAAAGGTCCAGGCAGAGGACATCTGAGGGCCCAAGTCTGGCCACAGGATCCCTTCCCCTCTCTGTACCTCAGTTTCCCACTCTATAATAAAAGCAGGGTTGGAATGACAGGTATCCAGGTTCCCTTCCAATTCTGTTGTTTGTGGGTTTTAACGTGGCTGTGCTGGAGCGTGGGAGAGGCCGAGAGACGCAGAGGAAACTCTTCATGCCCCACGCGCGGCGCAAGGAGAGAATCTGTGCACAGGTGGCCCCACCCAGAGCCCGGCTGGAGCACTTGGCCCATTCCACCAGGGGATAGTTCCCAGACTTCACCGTGTCCCCAGGAAGGCCATGAGGTAGACAGCAGGGCATGGGAGGACACAGTTTAACTGACCATCCAGACCAGCAAAGCTAGAGGCTGTCAAAAAGTAAAAATTCCATTTGTAAACAAGATCGAATTATTTGATTGTGAAACCAGGGTCCATGGAATTTAATATGAAACAATACCGTTCATAATACTGGCCAGCCAAGGACTTGGGGGGCCAGGGGCCGGAGTGGGAGGATCTATTCTCCTGTGACCAGACACGCGGAAACCCAGCCTCAGGGAGTAATAACAAATCATTTGTTCAACAAGTGTGGGTAGGAGGCAGCCATGAGGCAGCCAGTCTGTGGCCAGGTCCCCCGGAGTTGTCCATCTAGACAGGCAGGCAAGACAGAGACGATTAAATACCCAAAAACAAGGAAGAAGCAATTCAGCGGTGCATAATCACGCCAAAGAGAAGTCCAGACACAGCCAAGGGAAGCACACTGGGAGCTGTGCTGGAAGCACCCTGGGGGGTGGGCTGCTGCAGGGGGCTTCGGTACTGCAGGCAGAAATCAAGGGCCTTGTGCAGGAAAATGACAGTACCTTGGGCCAGCAAGTTCTTCCTGAGCCTCGGTTTCCCCCTCTGCAGAATGGGAATTACAACGTCCTTGCTCCCGGGTGCTGTGAGTCCAAACCACCCACGGGCAGCCCCCTTGGAAGCTGGGAAGGAGTGCTCGGGTCCAGTGGTGTGGTTGCCCTATAAGCTGCCACCTGCAGGACTGAGGGTGGCAGGTGCCCGGCAGCAGGCTTTGAGCTTGGCTGGCACACGTGCTTGCAGCACGGCACCCATCTTTGGCAAGGGCCTGGGTTCTGTGGGTTCCCGAGGACACTGGATGTGTCACTGCAGCTGGTGTCTGCTGGGGGTGGGAGGGGGCTGGACAGAGGCAGGCCCCAGTGGGTCCTTTGGCAGCAGGATTCTGCAGTGACATTTTCAGCTTTAACATAAACAGGATCGGGAATACTTCAGGACGGTAAGAGCAAGAAAAACAAACGCAGGGAAGCCAGACAAAGAGCATGCAAATGCTAACTTTCATGTCACATCCAGAAACTGCAGGCTTGTCGAGCCACCTGCGGGCTCTGCAACCCGGTGGGGAGCGCAGGGCTGTTATGCTTAGAGGAGTCAAGCTGGCCTCACAGCTGCGAGGGAGCCCTCCATCGCCGCCCTCCCTCTGCTGTGTCCCATGCACTCCTGATGCAGAACTGGGGGATTCCAGGGGGCACTGGTACCTCACGGTTTGGAATCACTTAGGGGGCAGTGGGGCCAAGGGGAAGCTCCTCATCACTGTAGGGTAACTCTGGGTCTCCTTGTGCAAAATGTGGTCTGGGAACGCCCAAGGCCTCCTGGTTAGTGAGTGGCAGATCCAGACCTCAAACCAGGCCCCCCAACTCCCCACTCCTGCTCTTTCACTGCCACCCCTACCCCTGGGCAGAGCTCATTCTCCCCGGGCAGCAGGAAAACGTTGGGGAGGGGCGGGGATGGGAGGCACCCCAGTAGAGCCTCCACTCCTGCACGTGCAAACGAACTACCTGAGTGCCGGGGGAGGCTTCCAGATTTCTCCTGCCCTTTGAGACGGCAGTGCTGAGAAGTGTTATTTTTATTCCCACCAAAGCCTTGCCAGTTACATCGTCAAGGCCAGCACTTTGGAGATATTTCCTTGGTTTCGCAATTCACGCCGTGACTAACACATGCTACATTGTGAAAATGTCTCCTGGTAAAAATTTAAGCTGAATTGTAAATACATAAAGGCATCGCTTTAATGGGGTCCACGGCACCCCATTATTTCTCAATTGCTGTTTTGTAATCCCAAGGTTCTGAAAAGATGTAGAATTCTATAAAAACAGGTAATGAGCCACCAGTCTCAGGAGCTGCCCTTTGAAACCATCATCATGGGCAGTAGCCCTTATGTCTGTCTGTTGTTACATAAATTGCAAAATCCCTTGCATTCTGCTTCTCAGTGGATTTCAGGACCTGGGTGGGGATTCCAGAATGCCCCCACTATTGATGAATTCCCTCCTCTTGCCAGACACTGTGCAGAGCCCTATGACTTAAAGGGATTTACTAGCCCCTCTATTATGCCAGTACTGTGAAAGGACACCCCTGAGGCAGATTGGAGCAAGACTCGAACACAGGCCCCATGCCTCCTTGCCGTGCTGGGAGCTGATGGCTGTACCTGTCCCACCACAGCTCCTACTGCTGGACAGCCTGAATGACCATATCTCATCATGCAATCGTGTGAGCACAGCCACAGCTCTGCCCCACCCAGCACAGCCCACCCATAAGCTGGACAATCAGGAGCTCCCTTGAGCATCTGAACTAAGAAATGGAAGAGAAAGGGCAGTTGGCAGCAGGAACACACCACGAGGTTTCTGTGCCCACCAGAACTGTGGGACACATTGGAGTTGGTGTGGAAAGGAGACAGACAGGGAGTGAGGAGAGAAGGAGGAAAGTGGGAGGCTTAGGGGAGAGGGACCATGCAGCAGTGAGGGAGGCTGAGTGACAAGCAGGCCCAGTGCTGTCCCCAGTCACTGCTGGCTTCAGCCCAGCACCAGGCCTGGGAGTGCCAGCCTAGAGTGCTGGCCTACAGCCCCGGCCCCACCTGGCCTGCCCCAACGGCGCCTCCATCTCACCACCCAATTTATTGCTTTAGTGCATTTATCAGTCTGCAGTCCCCTGTTTCTTGATTGGAGTCTACAGTTATCCCGTACCTGGATTTGTTTGCTCGCCAGACACTGCTCTCCAACACTGGGCTATAGACTCCTTGCAGACCGTGAGCCGGTTGGCCGCCTGCCCACTAAGGCCAGTGCTTGGGCAGAGGGGGCACTTGATTTGCTGAATTGATGCCCCCATCCCCCACCCACTGCTGGGAGGGGTCTGAGAGGCTCAGAGCACCCAGAGAAGCCTGAGAGGACCCAGAGGCTGCTCCTGCTCCCTCCTGGACCTCAGGCATGCAAAGTGGGGGAGGGGCATGGGGGCAGCTCCCTAATCCTCTCAGCACTTACTGTGGGCTGAGCCAGAGCCAGGAAGTGGCACTGCCACCCAGAGACATGTTTATGATACCATAAACTCCTGGCAAATATTGATTTTTCTTCAAAGTCCAGGGCCTGACTGTCTGGGCTTCCTCCGGGCCCCCACACTGAGCCACAGCTGGACAAGCCCCCAGAAGCTCTTGGTGCCCAGGTCCCCGACTCCCTGCCTCCAATCATGATCACCCTGCCAAGGCCCCCCACCAGCATTCCGTAACAGGAGCGTGGCAACCCCACAGCTGCAGTGATGGGCTAGAAGTGTGTGCACCCAAAGATGAAACCCAAAGATGTCCGAGGCTCTGGAATAGCTCAGGGATTTCAGCACAGCTTGGGAAAGTTTCATGGGCTCCTTTGAGAAGGCGGCAAGCCTTGGGTCAGGCCTTCAGGGGCCACACTTTCAGGGATGAGTCATGTAACACAATGTGATAAATGCAAACATGAAAGCTTGTCCATGGTTCCAGCAAGGAGGGACCAGCTCAAAGCAGGCGTCAGTAAAGGCTTCCCAGGGAAGGAAAATCCTCATGGTCTCATGTGACTTTTATCTGGCGTCTCCAGAAGGCCTGTTTTATTAGAGCCCTGAGTTTGTCCAGGTCACACAGGGAAGTACTTTTAAAGTTATCCTTTATTCTTTTATATTATAGCAATGACTTACACTGCCTGAAAAGACATTTTCCTTAATTCAGTTACCAACCAAGTGAGCTAAATGCATTTGCTGGAGATAATTAAGAATCTTCATAAATATAAAACAATGATCCCATCAAAATACAGCACTAGATGTTATTACGCGAGCCAGTTTTTCAGTCAGAGCCACTCTTTACCAAAGCAATTCAGAAGCACTCAACACAGGAGCCATCGATGTCTGGCTGGGTTTGCCACACTCCCCACCCCATGCTTTTTTCAGCACAGTATAAATGCTTACCCATGTCTGCCCACCCACTGGACTGTGGGCAGCCTGTGGCCAAAGCTCTCCCGCTCACCCCTGTGATCCCAGCCTTGGTCCAAGAGCTGGTATCAAAACACAATGGGGCTCGATTCCCAGAGCCTGCCCATGCAAAAAAAAAAAAAAAAAAAAAAACGCAATGGATCGCAGAACGCACAGGGCCAGGGAGACATGCTGGCTAAATGCAACATGGCATGCTGGCTTGGGTCCTGGGACAGAAGGCCTTAATGGGGAAGCTGGTGGCATCCAAATGAAGCCTGGGGTCCAGTTCATGGTAATGGTGCCTTGCAAGCTTCTTAGTTTTGACAAATACACCAACGGGACAACTGGATGAGGTGTGTGGTGGCATTCTGGACTGTCTTTGCAACTTTGCTGTAAATCTAAAATTATTCCAAAATAAAAAGTTTATATGCCTATAAAAAGCTGGTGTGACGGATGTGCCACCCAGACATCTCCAGGCACAGCCCCATTTCTCTGTTCCCCTTTGAACGCTTGCCCATGGTTGCCAGCTCTGTTTCACCATCCTCTCCCTCTTCCTCTCCACACAGCCATGCCAGCTGATACCTGCTGAACACCGTACTCCAGGCTGGGCCGAAGAAAGTCCGCGGGCCCTTACAGAAAGCCTGCGAGGAAAGCTGGATCATCCCGCTTTCCACCAGAAGGAGAGGCCTTGTGTGTGGGCCTGAGCTGTCCGGTCCCTTGCTCCCCTGACAACCGGCAGGCCCTCACCCCACACCAGAGCATCCTGTAGTCATTTGTTGAATGGTAAGCAAAAGCCGGGCCTGGGTTTGTGACTCCTTGTCCTGAGGATTCACACAGGGCAATGAGCACAGGTGAGCTGTCTACGAGACACAGGCCAGGGATCTGCTAGGCTGTGGGGACCAGGAGAGAGGACGCCCTCTGGGTACCCGCCCCTCTCGATAGCTCTTGTACCGTAGTCATGTCTCATGTCGGAGCCTCCAGAACCATCCATGGCCCTGCTGTGGTCCAGCATCATCCACAGGGCCTCAAGCACCCATTTCCTGGCCTTCCGGGAGCCTGGACTTAGGCCAGTCCTCTTGGAATCCCGGCTCAGGCCACGTCATGCCTTCCATGGGCACCTCCCATGATTTGAGTACTGTAATCATAGCAGTACTCAAAAGTATTTTTAATAGAACTTTAAGTACTTTTATTTCTTTTGGTTCCAGCAAAATGTAGTAGATGTCTGAGGGCCCCTAAAACTCTCACGGGCCCCAGGCATTGGACCTGCCATGCTGGCTTAGCTAAGTGACCCGGGCGGGTTACTTAACCGGCTCATTTTGGATCCCTCGTCTGAAAACCAGAGCTGATGGCGCCTGCTTTGCAGGGCCTTAAGGAGGATTGCTTAAGCTAATGGGATGTGGAGTCATTAATTCAAGCCTGGCCCCTGAGGAAGGTTAATGAAGAAACATGGCTCTTGAGAGACATTCTGACCACTAAGGCAGGCAGCAGTACCTCTCTCCTCTGCAACGTTCCGAGGGGGCTTCAACTTTATTCTCCAAATGAGACCTCTTGATTTTATTCTGCAAACTCAAGTCTATGCAACAATCTCATACCTGAAGCTCCAAGTCCTTCAATAAAATGTCTGGGTTTCCTAAACCTTGCCCTGAGTGCACTGGGATTGCAGCACCTACTGCCCCGGACATGCTCTGCAGAGTTTCGCGTCTGTGGATATTTATCTCATCGGGCCTTTCTGGGTCATCTAATCCCTCTCAGACTGCCGGCTAAAGTCCTGGCGTGGTAATCAATGGAAGGGAGGGTGTTTACGAAGGAGAGGGGGTTTGACTGAAGTCCAGGCTTAACTCGGAATTTCCCTCTGTTTGCTTTCTCTTCCTCCCTGGGCGCGCTGGTGGACCAGCCGAGGGAGCGAACTCAGCAGGCCTTTAACGGCCAGAGATCCCAGAGATCCCGCCTGGGGGCCTGGAGAGCAGACAAAGACTCCAGCGTCCCCTTGTTAGGAGGAGCTGCCACCTCCGGTCCCCTCTGAGTCTTATTTTGCTAATGAGATCAGACAGGCTTGTAATTTTAGGTAACTGCAATTGCTAAGACTGGAATAGGGACTCATTGCCTGGCATTCCTACAAATTCTTCCCGGTTTGTTTAGCTTGGGAAATTAGGCAAGAGCAGGTAGGAAAACTCTGGGTCAAACACAAGCCATTGCAAGAGATTGACTCACACTTTACCAACTGCGTTATTCACTCCCGTTCCTTTACTTGGCTATTTATTTATGCATTTATTCAGCAAATATTTGTTGAGCAGCTAGCACGCGTCTCTGCCTTTTCACACTCCCTGCCCAGGCTGGGTCCTCTTCCTTGCCCACAGTCTGGGCCCTTTGCTGTGTCCTCCTGCCCCAAACATGGATCAGGTCAAAGGGCGTCTGCTCTGGGAAGCCTGCCCCAGTGTTTCCTCTCCCAAGGAAGTCCTATGGTAAGGCATTAAGTACTGGCCATGGAGTCAGGGCAGCCTAGCTGGAAAGCAGGCTTCCAAGTGGTCCCCAATATGTGGCCTTGGAGGTATTGACTCTTTCCACCCTATTTCCTCATCCAAGCGATGTGGACAATAACAATACTTACAGAAGGAAACCAAGTGCCTGGAAATGCTAACTAAATTACAATAAATCTCGTTCCCAATGTGCAGCTGAGCTTGCCAGAAAGCAAAGGAATTACCCAAATGCCAAAAATGAGGGGGGAGCTGAAAATGAGAGCAATAAACTGCCCCTGATGCAAACTCAGGGTACCTGTCCACCTCGGTAACTCGAGGCATGGGCTTCAGTGGTCTTCTAAGGGCAGGAGAGAAGGCATGTGGGGACTGACATTCTTGCCCAAAGCCAGGGCCTCAGAGGGCTGCAACTTCAGTGACAGAGGCAGGTGGAAAAAAATCACCAACAGGTAGTAGAGCCTTCTGAGGCAACTAGCCTGGGCTGGGACTCCTTCCAGCCAGTGGGTCAAGGAGAAAGTGATGTGCATCACTTCTAGACTAAGGGGTGTAATGGCCAGAGCCAGCTTCCGGGAGCTCTACCCCATACCCCGGGGCCAGGCACCTGTGAAGGTCTAGCAACAAGAAGGCAGAGCTGTGTTGAGATAGAATCAACCTGATCATTGAGTTGTTCCAAGGAGACAGTTGCCCCAGAGAGTCACTTAGATCCCCAGAAAACTGCAAAAGTTACAAGAGCCAAAAATAAGCCTTTGTTATGAGAGGGATTATTTGTTATTAGGCAGAGCTTAGTCTATCCCAGCCAATACAGCTGGCAAGAGGAGATAACAAGGAAACTGGTCTATTTCTGCCTGGGAACTAAGTGGAGAAGACATCTCCCCGAGAACTTAAATCCACAGGCCTCTCACATAACTCTAAGGTTTGAATTTACACTGCTTTGATGGTCCAGAAAACCCCAAGCTGTGACGTCAACTTAAAGACATTCCGGGTAAGTGAGGTTCAATTGTTGGAAGCAAACTCAAATCCCCTACTCACAATCCCAGATTAAAGCCCCCAGAACATCAAATAATTACTGACCAGGGAATTTGAATATTTTTAAATGGTTAAAGAAATGAAATGAAGAACCCAAACTATGAGAAATCAGCCGAGTATTATAAAAAATAGAGCAAATAAATTTGAAAGAGTCAAACAGAACTGACTATGAAAATCCTATCCATGATATTAAAACCTCAATATCTGGTAAAACGCAGATTAAGCCGAGCTGAAAACAAAATTCATGAAATGGGGGTAGAACTGAAGAAATTGCTCAGAGATGAAGAGAGAAAAGAGATTGGAAAAAGCAAAAAGGTGAGCAGAGATGGAGGCTAGAATTGATAGCCTGACATTCATCTAATGGATTTTTAGAAGAACACAATTGAAAGATGATAGAAAGCAGGAGGCGGGGAAATTTGAAGATTTAATAGATATTCCAGATCCAGGATATTCCAGAGTTGATAAAGATGTGATTTCTTAGACTGCAGAAGCTTAGTGAAGCTGCAGCAAAGTAAGGAAAAACAAATCATGCCTTGAAGCATTGTGGAAACACTGCAGGATATACAAACCAAGAGTGGCCATTATTTATGCCTTCCTTCATTTGTAAAAGAAATAGTTATTTAGCTCCTGACACTTGGAATCCCATCAGTGAACAAACAGAATTCTTGCTCATTCTCACAAGGGAGCTAGGCAATAAATAATTTACATTTATAAATAAGTAAATATTACCGTGTACTTGAAAGTAGTGCTATGGAGGGAAAAAGGAAAACAGGGTTAGTGGACGGTGGAGCATATGTGTGCTGGGGAGAGGTTGGGGTGCGATATTTGATCAGTTTTGCGGGGACCCTTGCTTCATTTAAAAAGTAAATTTTAATCAAAGTCCTGAAGAAAGAGAGGGAGTGATGAGACAGATGATCAGAGAAGAGTGTTTTAGGAAGAAGGAACATCTACAGTGCATCGGTCATTTGTGTGTCTTCTCTTGTGAACTGCCCAGGTCATTTTTCCAATTTTTAATTGAAGTGTTTGTCTTCTTGTTTCTGAATTGTGAGACTTTTTTTTCGTATATTGTGGCTACAAGTCCCTTATCAGATGTATGTATAGCAAGCATTCTTTCTCAGCCTGTGATTTGTCTTTGCATTTTCTTAGGTCTTTGAAATGCAGATGTTCATTTGGATGATGTCCATTTTTATCAGTTTTTACTTTCATGTTTTGCAGAGGATTTTGTGTCCTATTGATAAATCTTTGCCTGCTTTGAGCTCATACCTTATCTATGCTGTCAAGAAGTTTTATAGTTTGGGTTTTTATGTTAAGGATGGGATCCACCTCAGGGTAATTCTTGAGTATGGTGTGAAGTAGGGTTGGGATTTTTAATTTGATATCTCGATAGTCAGCTGTCCCAGCTGTCACCATTTCTTTTGAAGAGTTTCCTTTTCCCAATGATTTGCCTTGGGCCTCCTTTTCAGAACTCAAGTGACCATATATTCATGGGTCCACTTCTGAGCTCTGCATTCTGTTCCACTGACCCGGAGGCCACACTCCCTGTGAGCGTCTGGTACTGTGAATCCTCCCACTTTGCTCTTTTTCAGAAGCGCTGCAGCTATTCTAGGTCTTTTGTATTTCCATATATTTTTAAATCAGTTTGTGAATTTCTACCCAAAAAAGTGCTGTTTTAAGTAGTATTACCTTGGGTCTACAGATCACTGATGGCAGAATTGACACCTGATAATACTGAGTCTTCAGAACTATGAACGCAGTGTACAGCTTCATTTCTTGATGCCATCTCTAATTTCCTTCAGCAATGCTTTGTGGTTTTCAGTGTACAGGTCTTGCCCATCTTTTGTGAAATTTATCCCTAAGAATTTCATGTATTTTTATGCCATTTTAAATAGCATGTTTCTTGAGTTTATTTATTTTGAGGTAATTTGGGAATATCAGAAAGTTGTCAAAATAGGACAGAGTGTTCCATGGACCTTCACTCAACCTCTCCTAAAGTTAGCATCTTACATAAGCACAGTACAACCCTGAAAACTAAGGGATTAACACTGATATATTACTACCGAGTAAAGCATGGACCTTATTTGGATTTTACCAGCTTTTCCACTAACATTTCTCCCATCTAGGATCCAGTCTGGATCCCACATTGTGTTCATTGGCATGCTTCCTTAGTCATCTCCAGTCTGGACAATTCTTTCATATCCCTGTCCTTCATGCCTTGATACTTTTGAAGAGAAGTGGCCAGATACTTTGGAGACTGTGTTTCAGTTTGGGTTTATCTGGTACTTTCTAATGATGGCCTGCAGTTGTGCTGTTCTCAAAGTCACTGTGTCTTGTTCCTGTTGAGCCTGGACCGCCTGGTAAAGTCTTTTGGCTTTTTCTCCACTTTGTAGTTACCATATTTCTTTTTGTAATTGGTGATTACTAAGGGGTAGATACTTTCAGACTATGCAAATGTTCTGTTTCTTCTTGTAAGTTGGTCCACACTCATTTCAGCAACCATTGTGCATCTTTTTTTTTTACATGGGCAGGCACCGGGAATCGAACCCGGGTCCTCAGGCATGGCAGGCAAGCACTCTTACCTGCTGAGCCACTGTGGCCCACCCCCATTGTGCATCTTGACTGCACAAATACTGCTGTGGAGCTCTAAAGCTAATTTTTCTACTTCCCTCATTCCCGCTGCATGAATTAATTGAAATTCTTCTGTACAGAGAAATTGTTCCTTTTCTCCCATTTATTCAGTTATTTCATTTTTTAAATTTTTTAGCAGTGTGGGCTAATGGATTTATTATTTTTTTCTTTGGGCTAAAAAATCCAATGCTATGATTATTTTTTTGCACAAATTGTTCCAGTCTTGGCCATGAGGAATTTTTCAGATTGAGTCCTGTTCTCTTTCAACACACCTATCATCTGTTTTTATTTACTATGTGATCTATTTGAAATATATATTGATTTTTATTTTAATTTCTAACAGTTCTTTGCTAGCATATAGACATCCAGTTGAGTTTTGTATAGCCACCTTTATATTTAAAGTGGGTTTCCCGTAGACTGCATATAGCTGCTCCTTGTTTTTTCACCCACGCTCACAATCTCTGCCTCTTGTTGGAGTGCTAGAACTTCTCATCCAATACAGTTATCAGCATCTGTGGGTTTAGTTCTACCATCTTGCTATTGGTTTTCTCTTTGTCCTATATGTTCTTTGTTCCTTTTCTTCTTTCTTTCCTTCTTTGGGATCAATTGAATTTTTTTAGGATTCCATTTTATCTTTTAATATCTAATAATTTATACATCTTTTTTCTGATTTTAGGGGTGCTCCAGAATTTAAAATATGCACATTTACTGTATAGTCTGCATTCAAAGGCCATTTATACCCCTTCACACAGGATGGAAGAATTCTACAACAAATTACTATCTCACCACTCCCATGCTTTGTGCGTTGTTGTCATGATTTTATTTTTAGTATGTAATAAAATCCCCCATACATTGTCGCTGTCTTGTCTTTAAACAGCTAAGTATCTATTAAGGAAATTAATCAAAAAGAAAAGGTCTTCTTTTCTTTTTTAAACCCCTGTAGCAGAATACTGTGATGCATTTCTTGTAAAACATCAATATAAATTCACTGTCTTCTTGTGTATTTTTATAGTTGATACACACAATATATGGAAGGATACACAATGAACAAAGGCTTATTGCCTTTGGGGGACGGGTTGGAAGGGCTTGTTTTATCGACTTTTCTATTTGTGTCTCAGTGTCACGAGCATGCCACTCATCTAAAATTTAAATATATCTGATCACATTTTTCTTTTTGAAAATAACACGAACCACCTGAACACCACAAATAGTATATTGCAAATGACCACTCTGGAAGCAGATTTTTTGTTTAAAAAAAGGAAAGATAGCTTTTTACTTTTGTCATCACATTTCCCATTTCCAACACTCCTCGCTCCTTTTTGTGAAGCCAGCATTCCATCTGGCTTCATTTCCTTCTGCTTGAAGAACTTCCTTTGACATTTCTTATAGCTCAACTCTGCTGGTGACAAATTCCCCCAACGCTTAGTTATCTTCAAAACACTTTATTTTGCCTTGATTTTTTAAAGGTTTTTTTTTTTTTTCAGAACATAGAATTCTAGATGAACAGTTTCTTTCCTTCACTACATTAAAGATGTCACTTTACTTCTGCCTTGCATTGTTTCCAAAAAAGAATCCTGGGGCCATTTTTAGATCTTTCTTCTGTATCTAATGTGTTGTTTTTCTCTGACTGTTTTCAGGATTTCCTCTTTAATGCTGGTTTCAGAAAATTGGTTGTGACGTGTCTCGATATGATTTTTTGTGTGTTTATCTTGCTTGCAGTTCATTGAATTTATGAATCTGTCGATTTATAGTTTACATCAAATTTGGAAAATTTTCAGCCACTATCTCTTTGAATATTTTTTTTTGTCCTCTCCTCTCTTTGGGGGACTTCCATGTCATGAATATTAGACCACTAGATATTGTGTCCTGGTCACTGATGATCTGTTTGTGTTCTTATAGTCTTTTTGTTTCCTCTGGGTATTTCTGGTACTATTTCATCAAGTTTAGTAACTTTTTCTTTTCCTTTAAGTAATCAGCTGTTAAGCTTATGCTGTAAACTTTTCATTTCAGATATAGCTCTAAGAGTTCCATTTACATATTTTTTACATCTTCCATTTCTTTCCTCGCTATGTTCATATTTTCATTTAAAAACTGGTTATGATAGCTGTTTAACATCCTCTTCTGCTACTTCCAGCATTTCTACCACCCACTGGTGTGTTTCTGTTGACTGACTTTCCTCCTAGCTAGGGGTTACAGTTTCTGGCTTCTTGACATGTAAAGTTTGAATAGATGCTGAATATTGTGACTTTCAAATTGTTGACAGTCTGGAATTTGCTGCCCTATTTTAGGGAGCATTGGACTCTGTTCTGGCTGGCTGTTACATTACTTTCCGTTCAGTGGTCCTTTTTTAGGCTTCTTTCCAGCATTGTTAGGTCAGAGGAGCCTTTACAGGGAATCATTTAGCCCCTCTGCTAAGATGTGTCTCTTTGGGGGTGTGTGTGAGTGAGCCACAAGAACTCCCAACTCTGGCTGTTGGGAAACTGAGGGACCCCATCCCTAGGGTCCCTAAGTCCCTAGCTGATCATAAACAGATCAGCTCACGACTCCTCAGTCACTCTGCCCGGCCTGGAAGCGTGGTCCTACTCACGCATGACTCAGCATTCAGCCAAGACCCAAGGGGATACTACTGCAGACTCCTGGAGCTCTTTTTCTTTGCAGCACCTTCCTCTTGGTAACTCAGACCCACACCTTCCAGTGGCCTCAGACTCGCAACATTAAGAGGTTGTGGAGAGAAAAGAGATTCAGCGAAGGAGACTGAGAAGGAGTAGTCAGGGGGAGGGGGCTCGTACCATGGAGAAATGGGCAATCAACTCTGTAACATTGTAGGTCAAGAGGAGCAAGGAATGAGATCGCATTTAGTGGCATGGAGGCTGTCGGTAGAAACATGGGATACAAAAGCCTGGCTGGAATGCAGAAAATGGAAGGAGACTTTGAAGTTAAATGGAGCACATTGCAGAGGATGCCCTCACTTCTGACACCCAGGTCAGCTCAGGGGACCCAAGACCACTCTCAGTTTCAATAATTCCCTAGAAGAACTCACAGAGCTCACTGAAACCTGTTCTATTTGCAGCTTTAGGTTTTTTACAGGGGAATCATGCAGATTAAGATCTGCGAGGGAAGAAATGCAGAGGGCAGAGAGCTGACTCCTCTCCCGTGGGACCATGGGCAGGGTCAATGTCCCACCATCAGTGTGGGGCACAGCGCACTGCCAACCAGGGAAACTCGCCCCAGCCTTGGCATCCAGGGTTTTTCTTGGGCTGCATCGTCGACTGCCCTAGTGGTTGACCTTTCGTCTGCAGCCCAGGCAAATGTAGAGCAGATACCACGAGGCCCAGAACCCCCACCATAAATCATGTTGTTAGATTGTCCCGTGGCCAGATCCCAGGTAAGCAGAGACTATTTCTTAGGGGTCACCTCCCCACAGCCCAGGGCAAAGGGCAGCCCTTGCTTTGGGTTAGTTTACCACACACAGATAGGAAAAGGAGGCATAGACTACTGATAACGCTTCTGGAGTTTTGCTCTACAATGGGGAGCCATAAATGTGAGCAGCTAGTATAGGAAGTAGAATTGGGGAAGAAAGAAGGAATCGGATGCCATCATGCCTGGCCATGTGTCCCAGTGCACTTCCAGCCCCTAGAGTCCATGTCTTTGAGACAAGGGCTTTTTCGGACCTGGGGAGGCTCTCTGCTCACATGGCAGACCAGAGGTGCTGAAGAATGAGTGGCAGCCTCGGTCCCTGCAGTGGCCCATGAATTGGCTTGTGGACACCCCAGCCACCAGGTCCTCAGGCAGATCATTCCCATACTTTTGTTTTGCACTGTTTCCCCGAGTTCCCCATGGGGTTAAATTCTGGGTTCTCCCTTTGTGGGCCTCCTTCCTAGAGTGGATTCTGGAGTTCACCACCCTGATCCCCCCTTCTGGACTAGAACCCTCGTACCCCCAACCCTTCATCTGAGGGGGTTGCTCTGCCCAAGATCCCACCTCTTTCATATGGACATCCCACACCCATACCTGGTCGGGGTGGGGTGCAGCGCCCGGGCCCCCACCTCAACACACACCTCTTGAGCAGGACCATCGTCGCTCCAGCGTCCTCACACAATGGACCAAGTGATAGTGACACTCCCAGTGTCTCCCTCTGCTCAGTCCCGCTTCCCTTGTTCTCCAGGAAGCTCCTGCACGTGCATATCCAACTCCGAGTTGTCCAGCCTAAGATTCTTGTCTTCCTTGTAGCATCACCCCACTTCCCTGCTCCCCACCCCCCAAATAAACATTTGCACTAAAATCCCTGTGTCAGTGTCTGCTTCTGGGAAACCCAAACTTCGATCAAGTGCATATGGGAAGGCCGATGAGAATGATCCCATAGTGGCGAAAAAGCAACAGTGCAGGCAGGAGGAGGCTAGGAGGGAGGCGGGAGGACCCTGCTGGGTGAGTTTGGGGTGCCCGGTGCTTGAGGCGGGGACTGGCATTGCTCAGGCATGCCTGGTGGCAGGTGCGAGGGGCAGGCGGAGGGGCAGGTAAGTAGTGGGGGGTCTCAGAAGACCCCCTCCTGACCTATGTCGATTGCTCATCAAGTAGGAAGCAGAAGCAGGTGCTAAGAGTGAGGATAGGGAAGAAGAGGGGAGAGGGCTGGAGGCGGGAAGACTGTGGGGTTTTGGACAAAGGGAGTATGAATGGACCATGGAGAGCAAGTTGACTGAAAGGCAGCAGAAGAAGATATTCAATGTGCTGCAAGAAAATAGTAACCAATGTTTGCACAGAGTTGGTGAAAATAGTTTTCAAGGACGAGAGTGAAAGGAAGTTTTTTTTTTTTGCATTTTTCTCCATCCCTTCACTTCTATTTTCTTTTTTTTAATAGACTTTATTTTTTAGAGCCGTTCTCAGATATTTTTAGACAAACAAAAAAAGAGAGACTCTGCCACCACCAGCTCTCACAAAAGGACTTTCAAAAAAGGAAGCACTTCAGGAAGAAAGAAAGGATCCCAGAAGGCGGATCCAAGAGGCAAGGGGTGAGAATGTCACAGAGCCGTGAGAAGGCACTCCAGCAGAGGGTAGGGGTCAGACGGGCTGCCCAGGAAGCGGCCCTCACCCTGAACTCTGAGGGGTGAGTGGCTGTGATCACCCTGGAAGAGAGGAGGACCGTGTGGCACATGCTTTGCCATTTGAATCATGGCCACTTCCTCACCAGCTAATCAGCTGTCCAGATGCAAGTCTCGCCAACACCCCACTGACAACCCTGGTTCGCGTGTGCTCTCTTGCCACCTTACATCCTCTGAGCAGATGACTCCAATGTCCCAGCAGTGAACCGCCCCTGCCCCCTCACAGCTGTGACCCTGCAATGGCGGCGCTGCCACCCCAGTGCCAGGGATGGGTAAGGGGGGCGAGCCTGGCCGAGTGGGTGCAGGGAGGGGCACAGGACTCATTGGGACCAACAGGACTTGGCATGGGGCTGTTGTGGGGGAGGCACCCTCTCTTGCCATCTGGATTTTGGTCTGGGAGGGTGCAGGCCCAGAGCCACAGGGTATGGGGAGGGACACCGTGGGGACCCGTGAAGCTGGCAGAGCAGAAGGCAGAGCCCCACCCAGCCTTTTGGAGAGCCAACATGTTCTTTAATGTCGTCATCATGGCGTAATGCACCATGAGTGGATTTCCTGTCCCATGCCACCAAGAGCCCTGATGGATAGACGTGACCACGTGAGCAAGTGCAATCCTGGGGGATGGCTGCACCCCCACCCCCCCAACCCCCACCTACGAATCTTCATCTAATCAAGCAGTGGAAGGTTGTGGCAGATGTGTGTGGCTGCACCGTCCATCGTAGCCGTCTCCTTCCCTAGAGTAGGAAACAGCCCTTTGGAAACAGACGCCCTTAAAGCAATACAGGTATGACAACACGGCCAGAGGCCCACAGGTGACACCTCCCCTTGATCCCCGAGGGAAGTGTCACACCGTCCCAAACGTCTTAGGAACAGCAGGCACAGCTGTGCAAGTCCCTGCCTCCGCAGCACGAATGAGTGATCTCGGCAGTTCACGCACACTGGCATCTGGCATGTGTGTCAGGGAGCGCATGATATTTCAGCCAGGCCCCTGGGCAGGGGCTCTTCTGCCTTGGGGGAGAAGGACCAACCAACGTACATACTATGAACAAATCCCACAACCACAGTGTGGTCAGGGAACCCGAACAAACCACCATGGTCAGGATGCCTCTTAGTGCCCCCAGAGAACTGGGGAAGCACCACCAGCCCCTCTTGATCCACCCCGTGTGGCTCTGGGAGGGGGAAGGGATGTGTGCCTTCGGAAAAGAGGTTCTGCTGGGGCTTGGGGAGCCTCTCAAGCAGACTCTTCACCCTAATGCAATGGACACACTCTGACCAGAGAGGCCCAGAAAGCTCGACCGGTCAGGGGACAGGTCTGTTTGTCCCCAGGATCGTTCTCCCCTTAGGCTCCAGATGCCCTGGGTTCATGTCCCTGCCCCTTGCCCCATGGAGATGGCCCATGCCCTCCTGAGACACAGGAGCATCCTCAGTCCCCCACGTGCAGCTGCTCCCCAACTTCCCCACACACTGGCTCAGACATGGAACTCAGCCACTCTCCTTTCTTTCCAAAGCCTCTCCTGGGGAGGGTTTGAGGACACAGGCTGGCATCGCACAGCAGTGGGAAAATTGCAGGTCACACCTGTCTCAGACCTGAGCCCCGCCCTTTCCACCAGGACCCCACATCCCACACCTCCTTCTCCCCTTGCTGATGCTCACCCCATTCTCAGGGTATCACCTCCTCCTACCAGGAGCACATCTAGGAACTTTCCTCTCCAACAGGAACAGACAAGGTTTAGGGTGAGGCAAGCGACACACTCACTTTGGGCACCAGGTTTAAGGAAACAACCAAAAAACCCAAAGATGAAGATAAAGCATATATTTACACAGATTTTCCAAAATCAAGAGAAAAGCAAAATATCCATGATGAACAAGGTATCAACATTTTAAAGAGAGACAAAATCACATTTTGATATTTTGCTCATTGAGCAAAAAGATTGCATTGACATGATTTATTTAAGTTACTGAGTTTTAAGGCACTCTCTTAAACTTTGTTTAAGCTCAGGGTGACTGCCTCGCTTGCCTCACCCTAGTCCTGGCCCCAAGGAATTCTGTATTATTTCAGTGACTGAAATAATAAGCTTTCCCCCAGTGCTCCTGCCTGGAGTTGACGTGAGGGGCTCCATCCCCAGCCACACGGGACAGGTCACCTCCCTCAGAAAGGGGACACCTTCGCCAGCCACACCTCTCAAAGCACCTGGGCCAGGGCCAGCCCTTTTCTCTCCCTTTGAGACCTCCAGCCAAGGCTGCTCTGGCTCCTGGCCCCGCAAGGAGCACAGCAAATGTGCGTACAGAGCTTCAGGCCTCTGCCCTCTGAGCTCCCCAGGCTCAACACACCCTGTACCTGGCAGGGTTTCATCTGGCCAGAGGCCACCATTTGTAAAACGAGAGACAAATACCTCCCGCCTCAACCTGAGTAGGAGAATATGAACAGAATGGATCCAGCGTGATTGCTAAAGCAACGGTGTTGTGCTCCCCAAACGCTTTTCCTAAACTCCCTTAATTCAAAAAATGCACTGGGGGCCCCTCCTTGAGCTGCCACCCTGCTCCCCTCATGAGCCACAGCTCTCCAGGGGCTTCAGAGCACCAGCTGGGCACCTTGGCCGTGGTGGCAAAGAGGCTCTGTGGGCAGCGTCCATTCTGCCCCTCGCAACAGTCACACAAGGCAGCCACGGGGTTCCTGTGTGCTGGGGACACTTCGGAAGACATGCCCAGGAGCTGACAGGGTCCAACAGTCCCTCCCAAGGCCACAGAGCTGGCCCCCTGCTGCCACCTTTGCACCCCTAGCCCAGAAGTTCAGCTTCTTAACCAACCGTGCTTGGTCCGAGCCGAGCTGCCTGCACAGCTGTCCGATTTCCATCTGTGCAAACGGGATTCCTCCCTACAAGCCGGCTCAGTGCCTGTCCTGGGTCTGCTTCCTCCTTTAGACGAAGTAGGGGGACCAGGGCACAACCCCCTAGCAATGCTGTGCAGGCCCATGTGCTGCAGCTGGGTGCGCGGTCCCGGACGGGGCTGGGCGGGCAGGATCGCCTTTCCCAGGGGCTCGTTGCATCTGCTTGGTATGCAGCGGGGTCCCCGCAAGGGCCCAGCCGCCTTCCCAGGGCCATTCAAGTCAACTCCTGCAGAGGCTCTTTGTTGTTATTACCACCCCCAGCCATTAGCAGGGGCAGTTTTTGTCTCCCCAAATGGGAAAGTATCTTTTACTTTTCTCTTCTGACACTGACTGTTTGGCCTAACGCAGGCACCAATTAAACTAATTAGTCCCCAGGCACTCTGCCGATGGAGAGAACGGGCGCCCACATTGGGGAGCACTCCAAGGGAAGTAATCCAATTCTCGCCTCGTTTGGGGACCCTTTGTTTGGTTCTGACCCTTTTTTCTCACCTGCCCCCTTTGCTGCCCAGAGACCCCTTTCCCAGATCCCTGGGGAATGTGTGCCCACCCACCTTCCACATTTGGGGGCATCTCACATCCTCACCCAGGATGCACGCCAGGCCACAGCTCCAAGAGGAAACACTTCCCCCTTCCAGGAACAATTAGCACTTTCTCTTAGAAGGGGGAAGAAAGAATCCCAAACGCAGGGGGGCTGGAGCCTTCTAGGCTCCCCCAATGAGTAAGAGGGCGGTCAGCTGATGGGAGAGCCATCCCCGTGGGGTTCAGGAGCCCTGGGGGTCTCTGGCAGAGGTGCCAACAGCCAGCTGAGCCGTGGGGCAACTCAGCTCGCAGCTTTCAGGGCCCTTATCAGAGGCATTTTCTTCATGGACAACAACTGAATTTTTCTGGCTCCGGCAGGGAGGCGCAGCTGTCCACCCTATTTATTCAAATACCGTTCTGGCAGTGTTCAGCATGGGTTGTTTTTCTCCCCCTCTTCCCTGCAGGATCTGAAGCCATCCGTGGGGCAGTTGGATGCACATGCTTCACGTGGCTTTCCCAAGGGGCATCTCTGTGCAGACACCCTCGTGGGGGCCCCGCCTGCAGCTCGGCCTTCCCTCCCCACCCCCCACCCACTAGTGGGCACGTCTCCGCGAACACGAGGGTGGGCGACAGCGTTCTGAACGTGGCTCCTTCACACGCACACATTTAATTTTATTGGGCGTCTTGGCTGGTCCCTGATTTAGAATTCCCGGTGACTTGACTGGTCAGTTTTCAAAGGCTCTTTCACCCTTACCCTAATAAAACACCCACAGGAACTGAGGAAGGCTTGTAATGCATCTCTGAAATAAAAGTTGCATTTCTCTGCCTGTTTCCACTGCAGCTGGGAGCTCTGAGTTTGTCCACCAAGCTGTCCCCAGGTCCCCTCCACATGGCTCTGCCTTGACCAGCGCCAGGCTCGGGGAGAACGTAGTCAACACTCGGCCACAAGCACTCAGGGCACAGCCGGGCATCCCCACTGCCTCCGACTCCCCACTTGTCTTCCATCCCCAAGGCACCCCCGCAAGGCACGACTTCCTGCCTGCCATCCTCCCGTCGTTGGCCCTCTCCCCTCTCTTCCTCAGCAACTCTCAAGGACTCGCAGGCCTTCTGAATTCAGCTCAGGCCCAGCAGTGGGGTGGCGAGAGTCTCTGACACTCCCCAGCCTCCCTGGCCAGCCTCGCTCCTACAGCGCCTTCTAAGTGCCCTGCACCTTCCCCTGGCCTTTGGCAGTGGCCTTGCCCTGCAACCCGCTGGTCCTCCCAAGGCTCCACCTCTGCAGCTGAAACTCCACTTCCAGCCATCATGGTTGAGTCCCCTGGTGCTGCTGTAGCGAAGTGCTACCAACTGGACAGTTTAAAACAATGGACATGTCATTTCTCACCATTCAGGGGCCATGGATCCGAAATGAAGGGGTCAGCAGAGTCGTGCTCCCTCTGACACCTGGTTTGGGGGGGGGCCCTTCCCACCTCTTCCAGCTTCAGCAGTTGCCGGCCCACCCGGGTGCCCCTCGGCTGGTAAACATCTCACCCCAAACTGCCTTCCCCAGCATCACATGGGTGGGTCCCCAGCGTCTGTCTGTCTCTCCTCTCCCCTCCTTGTAAGGAAACCAGTCATGTTGGGTTGGGGACCACCCTACCCCAGTTTACCTTTATTTCCTTAATCACCTCTGCAAAGACCCCATCTCCACAGAGCTCATATTCACAGGACTGGGGTTACAGCTTGAACATGTCTTTTGGGGGGACACAATTCAACCTATCTTATAGGGGGAGGTGATGTCACAACAAAACCAAAGCTCCATGTCCAGCATGCAGACATGTGTGTGCTAGAGAGCCGTGCCCCTCACTATCTCAGGAAGATCCTTCTGTTAAACTGTTTCGCTGGCGCTTGAGAAGAACTGGTTTGAATCACCACAAATGTAGGCATGCGTTGGCTGCTGTATTTAGGAAGTGGCGGAGAAGACTTTGGCCCAGTTTTTTTCAAGTACCTCCCATTAAGAGTTCTCAATCAGATTGGGGAGCCAGCCCTAGGGCCCCAATTAAAGTAAGGAGCTACCTTCCTACATCCAGGAGAAGATCCCTAAAGGAAGACAGTCTGAGAACCACACCCTATAAATAAAGGACCCAACATTGTAAGCATTTAAAAAAACTATCTGTGGACAAGCTCTTTAGGAGAGCTTCCATGTGACATGGAACTAACCAGATGCCAGTAGACCAGAAACCTACCGAGCTGTAGAGGGAACTGTATTGCCAAACAAACCACAAGCTTGGCTTTCAAAAGCATGTTGTTTTCCAACACCCCTCCCCGTCACCAAAGAAATCCCTGCATGCCCTGACCCTGTGCGGGTTAGAACACTGTGAAGGTTGAACAATCCCCAAGAAGGGGGTGCAACCCATCACCTGCTGGAGATGTGAGTGTATGGGGGACAGCGAAGAGGACAGAAGAAGGAGGCTGGAGGACCCTAGACAGGGAGTTCCTGCAAGCAAGCAAAGCCAGGGCCTGCCCATGGGCTGACTAAGGGGAGTTTTCGCAATGCCCGCCCAGCCGGATTTGATCACCGCATGTTTTCCAGTTCTCTCGTTGCCAAATGCCTGGTTTTATGGCAGTTCTCTGGTCCCTGCCCCGCCATTGTGTTCTGGGAGGTTGCAGGATACTTACTGGCCCTTTGATTGGTGGTTTCTGGGGGTCATGCCTGGAGCCTGGGTGTTGAGGGTGCCCATAGCCCACAGGCCCTGCCTCCACAGAGACCAGACACGGTACCGGGAGGGGACTTCAGGGCTGACTTCCCTGGGGAGGGGCTGAGTAGATGCCGGGTGGCCCAAAGGGGTGGGCAGCGGTATAGACTGAACTGTCCCTGATATCCATCTACCCCGTCTTTCTTTAATCATAAGACCCTTTAAGTTTGAGCCAAGCGCAGAACCATGCACTGAAGACTGTTCCCAGACTCCCTTGCAGCTAGATGTGGCCTATGGAACTAAATTGGCTAAGGGGATGGGCGCAGGAAGCTTCTTAAGGAGAGGCTGTGTACCCCACTCTTTTCTCTCCTCTTCCCACTGATTGGATTATGGATTTGACAGCAAACATAAGTTCTTAAACTATACAATGGAAGGTACATGAGACAGCAGAGGAGCCCGTGTGGGTTCCAGAGCCCTCCAATATCAGCCTTGCGTGGCTTGGGCCCAAAGGAAGAAAAGGAAACTTCCTTATGTTGTTCGCTGGTACATATGAATTTTCATTACAGTTGCAAACCTTGTACTCTAATACAGCCATAACACCTACTTCAGGTAGGGCCTCAAATGTAGGTTGGGGAGAGAGAGAACCAGGGGACCCTTCCTTGTGTTATGTTGTGATTTTTTTTCCTTAACCAGGAAGAAACTGCAGTGAGATTCTATGTGTATATTTCAGGAAACCAACGGTCTCCACGGTTTGTAAGAAAGTCCCTTGTAAACTCTAAAACACTCAACATTTTGTAAAATTTTCATTAAAAATTGTTGTTATTATAGCTCAGTTCCCCCCTCCCCCCCCCCCTCCGTTACCATCCGGGGTTAAGTAGATGATTTGCTTTTATCAGGAAAGTGTTGGGCCCACTGTGTTGCCTCCTCAGAGAGCTCGCTCATCTGCGTCTCTGTTGTGTCCTTTGGAAAATGGAGATAACACTAGGTGCTGTCTCCCAAGTTGTTGTCGGAACTCAGCGAAGCACTACATGTGGCATATTTAGCACTGTGCCTGGCATGCAGCAAGAAATGTCAGTTCCTGCTTCCTTATCCAAGAAGTAATCAGGGGCCAGGAGCCCCCAGGGCAGAAAGCTCCTGTCCAGGACCAATGGAGACGAAGCTGGAGGTGGGAACCTTCAGAGCCAAGCGGCTATGCAGGGGAGCCTGGAACTGTGTCCCAAAGCCTTGACCACCCAAAGGGGCCTGTCTGGAGGTGACAGTATGGGGCCACGGTGGTTCCAGTGTATGTGAAGATGGGGGCCGATGAGCTCAACCAGGGGGAGGTGGGAAGTGGAGAAGTTACTGGCTGAGCCCTGGGGAGCTATGATGTTGGGAACAAGGGGAGGGGAAGCCAGACAGGTGATGGTGGCAGGGGAGAGGCAGGGACAACTTTCAGTCCTCTGGTGCCAGTTCCTAGATTTCCCCCACCCCAAATCCTTGGCCACACTCCAGCATGAACCCCTTTTCTGCTGTGGGCTCCAGCACACAGGGACAGCAGCTGAGTCACCTTTCTCCCTTCTCTGGGGTCTCCATCCTCCACATGGCAGAGTGGCCTTGGCCATCCTGTGCTCAAAGCCAACCCTCCAGTGACCCTACTCCACACAGTAGGTGCTCAACCAACACTGGGTGGTCGAGAACCTGGCACAGTAGGTGCCCATCATTCACAGTGGGTGGTTGAATGCAGTAGGTGCTCAATCAACGCTGGGTGGCTGAGGGCCTAGCATACAGTAGGTGCTCGTACATTGGCCAAATGAACACTTGAGTCCCAGGCCCTGACTCCCTCCGCTTGCAGCCCCTGGGGCCCATGGGCCCCTGCCCTCCCCTTGGCAGCCTCTATAGGGATCTGGGTGTCCTCAGGAGACCCCGGGAAGCGGGTGCCACAGAAATGGGAGGCAGTGTTCCTTCCCGTCTTCACATCGGGCTAAGACTCAAAACAAAACTGTCAGATTTCAGAACATTTCACAGCAGCAAAAATAACTGCACTTGGGGAAAAACATGCAGACGCTTCTCGAAGTCATGTAGTCACTTCAACAATTTGCCAAAGGCTTCTGGAATTGACAGGTTCGGTTTGCCACGCACCAACTGCGCCTACCGCTGCCAGCTTTGCCTCCGGAGGCCCCGGGGGTGCGCGTACGCCAGAGCCTCGGCACCAAAAAGGCAAAGAGAGAGCGGCCACAGAGACAATTTTGGGTGGACCTACTAAGCACTGGCTTAAGGGCCATTCCCAGAATTCGGCAAGCCACAAAGGCCAACTCCAGGGACACCGAGAGAAGGACTAACATTTGGTGAGCGCCTAATTATGTTCTAGGCACTCACTTGTTAGCCTGTTTTCTCCTTACAACCTGGTACAGAGAAGGTTTCCCAATTGTAAAGACTGACATGGGGGCTCAGAGGGGTTGCCTAGGGAATACCTTCCTTTCCTGGGACAGAATCCACCTTTTCTCCCTTTTTCTAGAGCCAGCTGGGCACAAGCCCCCCAGCTAAGGACTACACACCCCAGCCTCCTTTGTGACCAGGTGCGGCCCCATGATGACATTCTGCAATGGGATGTGGGCAGGAGAGCTGTGTCCAGCAACCTGACCATGCTCCACTCTCCCTGGCCTCCTTGCCCCTCTGGGATTGCAAGATGTCCAATGGGCATCTTAGATCAAGGGGCAGAAGTCACGCTGAGCAAGGCAGAGCCACAAGATGGCAGGAACCCGGGCAGCAGACACCGTGAGCTGCTGGGGAGGCCCAGACTGAGCACCCTCCATCGTTATATAAACGAGAAGTGACTCCTAGCCCAAATGGAGCCTCTGAAAACTGAGGCCTATTGTGGCTGGTTCTACATCAGGGACCGAGGGGGCAACCCTGAGGAGTCTGCTTTATCCCAGGAGGATGGGAAGTGGGTGAGGAGCAGGACATAGGCAGGGCAGCTTTGTGATCAGATTTGGGTCTCGAAGGTCCTTCTGGCTCTTACACCATGTGGGGTGAAGGAGGCAGTTTGGCCTCAGCTACTAGGGTGGTAGCAGGGAGGTGGAGAAAAGCAGGTAGATTCGACACATTCCCAGGGAGGACAAAGACCCCTGGGATGTGGGCCCTAGGACTTGACCTGAGCAACTGGCCTGGGGAAGTGGTAGGTCCATCCCCTTGAGGGCAGGGGCTGGGGACAGCAGCTTGATTGGGGAGATGCAAGCTCAGTTCAGGCAAGTTGAGTTTGAGCTGCCTGTGAGCTGCCCAAGGGAGTTGGAAGCACAGGCCTGGGGTTCAGCAGGTGGCATGGAGGTACATTAGGGGATTACAAACTTAGAGTCAGTGGTAAACGCCGAGGGACAAAACAAGATCATGTGAGATTACGGAGTGAGATGAAAAGAGGGTTCTGGGTTGAACATAAGGAACACCAACATTTAGGGCTTGGTAGAAGAGGAGCGGTCTGCAGAGGAGCCTGGAGGAACATGGCCAGAGGGGAGAGGAGAAGCCACGGCAGTGTGGGGTCCACATACCCTAAGAGAGAACAGACCCCTGTGTGAGTGTGGCCAACAAGTCATTCACAAGGAGCCGCTGGGTCTCCTTGAAGAGTGACCATTGCTTCCCCTGACATAGCAGTCACTGGGGATGCGTGAGAAAGACTGGGGAGGATTCAGAAGGGCTGGAGGGGGTGGCTGGAGAGAAGGGTGGAGGGACGGGTGAGGGGAGAATGAAGGGGAGGCTGGCGGGGGGGAGGGCTGGATGACACAAGTGCAGATCATTCTTGGAGAAGTTTCACCTGAGATGAAATCAGGGCGTGGGGAGGGGAGGAAGCAGAGCCCGTGGGGGCATAGATGGAGCCAAAGGGAGAGGAAGGGAGGGAAGGCTGCCGGAGAGGTCTCTACGCGGGCTAGGTTTTAGTCCAATCTGATTTATCTACCATCCTAGAGGCAACCTAGACCACTTCGGTGTTTCTCTCTAAGCTGGTCTTGAGTGGCCTTTCTCCTTCTAGGCCCATCAATAGACTTGATGGGCAAGTTTTTTCCTAATACCCAAGAAAACAAGCACATCATTCCTTAAAAGGTCCGTTCACACACCCCTATAATCGCCTTGGGTCCGCCAAGCCCCCTGGACTTGTGAGACGCGGGTGGGTGGAGGGGCCAGGGCCGCTGGGGTCACGTGACCCAGGCCGGACCCCTGACTTCCCCTGTTCCCTTTGGGGACCACAGACAAGTTATGGAAGCTCTCTGAGCCCAGGTTTCCACGTCTGTCAGACAAAGGCGGTGCTGTCTATCTCTGGGTTGGGCGCGAGGCTGGAGAGGGGCCACAGGAAGCCCTTAGCAGGGTGCTGTGGGTGCTGGGTGCCGCAGGGACAGTTTCACTCCTGATTAAGATTGGATGAGCGGCCACCCTGAGGCCGGGAAGGGCAAGGAGCCTGGGTACCCCATGCCCAGCCTGCCTGGCTCTAGCCAGAGCCTGGAAGGGCTGGAATCTATTCCGGCAAGGCTCTGGAACCTATTAGAAACCACGAACTCCGGAGCCTCCCCTTCCAAGCATCAGCCCAGGAGGACGCCATGTGTGTGCCCAGTCCACCCACGGCTGGTGAGCTCCCGGCTTCTCTGAGGACCCACCAAGGGGGACTCTCCAGACACGCCGACAGCCCTGCCTTGGGGGCGGGCAAGGGCGGTGGGTGAGCAGCTTTGGCATGGAGAAGACAGGCCCCCCTGCAGGCTGAGCGCGAGTGCAGCTCCTCGGTGCTGCCCCCAGGTTATGTAAGCAGCGGCCACTCCGGCAGCAGGGTGGGCGTGTCCTCCTCCCGCCGCCCGGGGGCGTGTGGGGAGGGCCAGAGACACGCCTCCTTCCGAAGCATCTTTAAATTTGGTTCTCGCCAAGCTGCCAGGATCGGAGGTTGGCAAAAAAAAAAACCTCACAAGGATCTTCTGAAGCTGCCTCCTAACTGATCTCTTTCTTACCGAGCGAGACGGTCCTTTGACCGCACTTCGGAGCAGGGCGCAAACTTTCTCCCATCTGATCTATGTGGAAACCGAGACCTGGCAGGCCAGGGCACTGGATAGTCTTGCAGCCTCTGGGAACCACCGTGCAGCTGCCTTTCCTATCCAGGACATGCCCAAGCACTGTGACAAAGTGGGGTACCCTGGGCCCCATTTTTCTCTCTCCTCTGCAGAACCGTCGACTCATCCCGCGGAGCCTGGGCGGGCTGGCAGGGGCGGCCGTTTGGGCAGAGCGGGAAAGAGCTGAGGTTGGGGTCCGGGGGCAGAGCTGGGTGGGGCAGCGAGGGCTCCTGAGCGCTCAGCATGAGGGCACTGGGTTCAGACTAACCCAGGGGTGGGGGACGGCAGGTGGATCACCTCCCCACCAGAAGCCAGCTCTAGAGCCCAGATGGGAGCGGCCTGGTTAACCACGGGGCTGTCTGCCCCCAAGCAGCCCATCACTCCAGGGCCCCAAGGCCCCGGGGCTGAGGTGAGCCCCAGAATTCCAAATTTGCTGAGTTCAGAGCAGACCTGACCATACTTCTGTAACAATGTGTTTGAAGAGAACATTCTCCATTCATGCTGGCCCTCTGCCTGCTTCTACTTTGGGGTTCTGGGCAGACTTTTAGAAGCGAACTTCTCACCAATTACCAAGAGGAAAAACAACTCCCAGAAGCCCGGAGCTGGTGCCAGGCAGACAAGAGGAGCCAATGCCTTTTGCCCAGAGTCTTCATTTAAAAGGCCAGGAGGTGCCCTTCAAGGTGACATTGGCCTGTCCACAGTTGACCTGGGCCCACCTCCCATCTGCCCCTGTCCACAGGCCTCAGCTATCTCCTAGTTTCTGCTCAGCTCTGAGATCAGAAGGAACCAGAGCCAGCACCGAGCTCCCCCGTGACATACAGGTCCAGGAAAGTCGTAAAGGAGTGGCACAGCCAGCCCTGGGTGGGTTCTCTGGGCCCCTCCTGGATCCTTTAGAACCCAGCCCTCCCACTAGTCCCAGGTCACCCCCTCCCCTACATCAATGTCCCCCCAGACCCTGGGGTATCTGTGCAACCAAAGCCCCCTTTCTGGGCTACACGAGGCTGCTATGTACACTGAGGCATAGTCCTGCCTGGCCGGGGTTGCCTGGGAGGAGGAAAGCTCCGGGGCCTCATCTCCGCTCACCCTGCCCATCCTCTAAAAGAAAGGGCAGGAGGAAGGACCTACAGATGGCTCTGCTCTGGGAAGTAGGTCTTATTGTGTCCCAAGGTGATCCCCAAATGCTCCCAGTCAGGCCTTCCTGGAGCAGGTCAGAAACCCCCAGAGCAGGCAGGGCCTTGCTAGCTGCTTGGGAAAAATGTCTTTTCAGAGCTGAAGGGCATCGCCTCCTGGCTTCCCTCTCCTTCAATCGTTGACTCAGCCAGTGCTGCAGGGCGGGAGGCTGGGGCCCCAGGGGATCCACCGTGGGCCCAGCCTTCAAGGAGGATCCTCTGTCCAGAGCAGAAGGCCATCCAGCCAAGAGCCAGTGATGAGGCGGCAGGAACAGAGGGCTGTAGGCGGCTGGAAGCATGGGTCAGGACAGCTTCCCGAGCCCTGGGGAGCAAGTAGACATTAGAAAACGAATAGAAGAAGGGCATTCCAGGGATGGGACAGTCGTGCAAAGGCTCTGCAGTGGGAGAAGACGTGCCTGTGAGTTAAGCAACAATAGAGCAGATGGGATAGAGAGAACAGGGAGCAAGGAGGATCTCAGAGGGGAGTCTAGGCAAAGAAGTTGGACAGATGCAGGGACCGGCCCGGGTGGGTGTCTGCCACATCAAGGAGTTTGGGGTTTATTTGGGGAATGGTAGCAGTGAGGGCTTGAAGCCAGCAGGTAACAGAGCCTAGGTTTACGTATTGGAAAGTCTACTCTGGCAGCCACACCATGGAGAAACACAAGCCTGGGTGGGGAGGATGGTGGTACAGGGGGAGGCGAGCAGTTGGGGCCTAGATTTGCAGACCATCTCCAGGAAGCTTAGGGGACAGATGGACAAGGTGTGGTGACAGATCAGGGGGCCAAGGCAGAGTGCAGGGCTCCCACTCCAGCCAGGGGCTGCACAGCTCCCCGAGTCAGGATACACAGGAGGGGTGGGGAACACAGGGGGCTGGAGGCACCACCTGGAGTGCGGGATAAAATCCACACGGGGTTGCTGTGGGAGTAGCTGAAGGGTCCCAGACATGTGGGCCATGAGCAGGGCTGAGGGCAGGTGGGAACTGGGACCCAGAGAAGAGAAAGGCCCTGGGAGAGGGAGGCAGGGAGGCAGTGCTGGAGGCCAGCCTTGGAACATTCCATGGCAAGCAACAGACAGATCCCACCCTCCCTGCATTAGGAGTAGGGGGGGTCTCTCTTTTGTCCTTGGGCTGGTCTAAGCAGCAAAACAACGTTTGCTGCCCTCTCAGGGTCCACAGCTGAGCCCTGCCAGTTAGCCCCACCTGGCCCCTGGCCTTTCCTCCAGTCGTACAGTCCCTCAAACATGCCACAGTTTCCCTCCCTCTGAACCTTGGCAGTGGCTATTCCCTCTGCTTGGGGAAGCCTTTCCCTCCTCTCCTGGGAGGAGCTTGTTTCTCCTGCCGCAGTCCAGCCGTGCCCCAGTTGTGACAGTTCTGTGGTGGAGCCGCCTCCCTGCCCCGATCCTGCAAGCACGGTGGGCTTTCGGGACAGTTCTCCTGGGCAGCTCATTTCTGAGGCTCTTGCTTCCGGACAAGCAATCCAGCCCCAGGTGGGTGGTCTCAGCATGGCCTGTCCCCATGCCCCCTGGAGCAGGACGGCCAACCTCTGCTGGGTGTTCCCTGAAACCTATCCCTTTGCCCTTAGGGTTGAAAGTAGCCTGTGGCTGCGCTCCGGCATGGATATGAGAACTCATCCCCACCAGACCTGGCCATGGAAAAAGCCCAATCTCTCAACCTCTTGCTCTCCCTTTCCTGCCAAGAGAGACTCTGTGGAGACCACTGAGGTCCCCTGGGGACAGACCCTACAACATCGACCCAGGGTCCCCCTCATACTCCCAGTCTCTGGAAATGCTGCAATGACAGCTCCTTCCTGCCAAGCCTCTCTGGAAGGTGGCTCCACTGATAAAGGCTGCCTCACCCGAGATCATGTCCCCTTCCCAGGGTGGTTCAGGTCCAGTGAGTGGTCAGCAGGGGGGTTTAAAGGCCAAACCCCGAACCCCACCTCAGAGTAACTCAGAAAAGCCATCCCAGGGGTAGCTGACACCTGGGGAGCCATGCACAAGTCCAGCATGATGGCACCACAGTCCCCTTCTCCCTCGGCCCGATTTGCTTCTGGTCTTTCCCTTCCACAGGTGATGAGCCAGTGTCCAGCTCCATCTGCTTCCTGTGACACAGCCTGTGACACGTGGTTCACCAGGAGAAAAGGGCGTTTGGAGTTGAACCGCTGGCCTCCAGCTGGTGACAAGGACCCTGTGGTGGGTGGCATTCTGAGAGCCCCTGGCAGGAGGAAATGCTGCAATTATTAAAAGGCTTGCCAGAGGGGAACAGGGTGGCATTTAGGTGGGTGGGGGGTGTGCATGGTGAGTGTGATGAGGCAGGCATTTGAGAAATGTGGGAGCTGACAATCCTAAGGACAGTGGAATGGAGGGCCGGGGCAAAGCTCACCTGATGCTTGGGGAGAAGATAACGCCAGGCCAAAAGGCATAATTATTGGGACAGGAGAGGCTATGGGTGGGGAAAACCAAGAGGCCTCCTAGCCAGGCCCTGGTGGTTAAATGCCCCCCGCAGTAAATCTGCCATCCAAGGTCAAGGCCACAGTTGGGAAATAGTAAGCTCCTAACATATGGGGTGTTGACTTCTGAGTAGTTGCACCCCCAAAATCTTGACTCTCCAGAATCCCCTGATCCTGCAAAGATGGTGTGCCCATCCGTCCCTACTAAGGACAAGTGACCCCATTTGCATGAAGATGATTCAGAAGCCTCCCCACTACAGGAAAACTTGCACCCCCATGGGGCAAAGTTTATTTCAGAGTCGCTGAGGTACCCCAGCTGGAGCCGGGAGAGGAGGTTGGGGCTAGGTTCCACAGATGCTGGCCCAAGGGGCAGAACGGAATGGGTTAAGGGAGAGTTTATCACCTGGTAGCACTTTCCCAGGCTGGGACCCCCTGGAAGGGATCAGGAGAGGTGGCGCAGATGCAAGAAGGAAGACACCAAGAAGCACAGGCAGAGTGGTGTCCTGCACAGGCGGAGGCACAGATGCCAGAGTCATGGTGGGAGGACTACCCAGCAACAAGGAGCGCTCCAGCCTCACTGAGCAGCTTGGCAGCGCTGTCCCCGGGAAGCCAGGGCCGACGACACAGGGTCCTGCCCGAAGCCAGCTGAACATGACTGCTGTGAAGGGCATCAAAGTCAGAGGGGCAGCCAGGGGCTACGGAAACAGTTACTATGGTTACTGGACCCAGCGCTCCCTAGGGGGCAGAAGAACTGGGCAAAGCGAAATCTGTGTAAGAAAGAGATCAAGGATCCATGACAAAGACGGAGAGGGCAGCGGCCCCTATAAAAAAGTCATGGCCCCCTGCCCAGACCCCAGTCCTGAGCCAGTTTACACACCAGGCCCCATTGACTGACGGTGAGACCAGTCCCCAAGAGGAAGGACCCTGGAACCTTCACAGCAGGCGTAGCAATAACTCCCTGGGTCCTCCTCAAAGGGATGTAGGGCTACTTGTGTGAGTGTGTGCGCCCTGGGCAAGGGGGAGCATGCCCGGTGTGGAGCTGACACTGGCCCCAGAGCCCGGGGTTCTGCCACTGAGGGGACTGGAAATTAGATGGTCCTCAAGGGGACAATGCAGCTTGAAGACCTATGCGAGGGCCGCAGCTACGGTTTGTCCACTAACCTCCCTCTTCCAAGTCTCTGTTAGGGAAAAAGAGAAGCCTCCCACCCCCAATCCTGGAAAAGAGGCTCCCAAAACTTACATGAAGAGATAGGTGTCTGCTGCAGATGCTGGGATGCGCTGCCCACATCTGAGCCCTCCGGCCGACAGACGGCTGTCCGCTTCCAGCCCCCTCGGGGAAGCCAGTCCAGGTGGCACCCTCTTGGAGGGCGCCCGTATCCAGCAACCATGACAGCAGAGAAGCCCCACCACCCCACCTCCCCAGCCCCTGTGGGGTTGGCCAAGGCCTTGTTGGATCTCATTCCAGCATCCTTCTCTCTGCCACAGGTGTTGACCGAGTCCTAAAATCTTCCTGGGCACAAATCTACCTCCCAGAGTCCAGGCATCCAGCTGACCTGGCTGGGGGCCCTGTGTGGCTGCACAGACCACCGTGCCCTCCCCCCAACCGCTCTGGACTGAGCATCCCCTGACTCTTTCTGGAAGTGGGTCAGGGGCTCCCCAGAAGGGTGAGACGCTAGTAAGCTGGGCAGAGCTGGACCACAAGGTCCCATCATGGCCATCCGTGTCCAGGGTGCTCCCACTGCACTGCCTCCTATTGGAGGGGACAGGGGCTGGCCATAAAGAGCCTGAGTGCAAGCTGCCCTTCCACCACCACGCATCGCCCACCTCCTCCTTGCCACCACTCACCAGAGTTCCCATGATGCCTCTTTCTATCAAACCCCTGTCTGTCCTCAGCCCATCATGGCCTCCACCTCCATCCCCAGAGACTCTTCCTCCTCCTCCTCCTCAGAGATGCCATCTGAGCCCAGTGCACACACACACATGCACACACATGCACACACACACGTGCACGCGCGCACACACACACACACACACATGCCGGGGACCTGGTCCAGCCCCGGCCCAAGCACTGAGGGCACCCACCAGAGTACAGCATGCAGGTGCTGTGAGTTTGGGGTCTGCTTCTCTCTGCACACTCTCCCCGCCTGGCCCTGGGTCCTCAGTACCCAGGACAGGGCAGGTCCTGAGTCTGCTCTCAAAGGGTGCCCACGAGAGTGTCCAAGGGCCTCGGGTCCTCCAATGTGGATAGAGCCCTCAAGCAGCAGAATCTCTCAAGGCCTCTCAGGCCACACCTCCAGGAGACTGGGGCATCCTGCTCGAGGCCCCCGCATGAAATGCCTGCAGATTTCAGGGAGACATCTGTAGGAAGGGCTGGGATGGGAGGATACCAGGTCCCAGGCCCCTTTGGCCCACACACCAGAAATGCTGCTCACCGCCCTGAGCCAGCAGAGCCTCTGGTCCCTGCTCCCGGTCCCTGACCCTCCCCACGCCCTTCCCCAAGTAGCTGGATTCTCTATCCTTGACTCACCAAGGTACAAAGTAAACGGTCCAGGTGGTGGTGAGCTGGGTAGCGCCTCAGAGAGTTTTGGAGGAACATGCTGTGTGAACATTGCCAGCACTAATGAGGGCTTCCCGAGAGGCCTGCCCCCTGGGGACCCCCAGCTACCTGCTGCTCAGGCCACAGGAAGGAGCAGGAACATTCTGGAGGCATTCTTCTCTGGGGGGTGGTTGGAATCAGCTGGAGGACAGGTCAGACAGAGGCGCAGGCAAGGAGGGGGCTGCCCTCGGACCCTTGAAGCATGTAAGCTCTACACCCTTCCAGCAAATTGGTCCTGTGCATCTGCTAGTCTGCCCAGTGCTGTGCTGGGTGCAGGTATGACAGAGGTACAGGCATGATAGCAAAGGAAGCCCTGGCTCAGAGAGGGGGCGTCGTCCATCAAAAGTCACAGTGCTGGAGAATGAAGGAACTGGGTTTCAAACCCGAGACCCCGGGCCTGCCTTGCATCAGTGTTCCCTGCCCTGCACCTGAGGATGGCTGAAGGCAGACACTCAGCTGGACGGTTCTCCAGGCCAAGGGTTTTGCCTTCCCACCCACACCGTTTGTCCTGCCACCCAGGGAAGCCTGGTCTGAAGGGGTTGGACTGCAGGATGGGGGGCACGGCTGGGTGTGTGTGTGCACATGTGCATGTGTTCACATGTATACATACAGTTGTGTGTGTGTGGACATGCATGTGTTCACACATGGGGGGGTATGCACATGTGTGTGTGCCTGAGTGACACCAGGGATGTGGCACCTCAGACATGGGGTCCCTGCCTGACCCATCCTCCAGCACCCACCTGGGCCACCCTGGATCCCCTCCGGTGAGGAAAGCCTGGAGCCCATGACCTTGGGGTGAAGTAAGGGACTTCTTGCCCCATCTCCATCCACAGCTTTGATCCTGATGGCAAAAGGTGCTCAAGACCCTCCTGGGCAAATGGCATTGGGATCCCAGCTCTGCCAGGTGCAACCTGGGAGGTCCTGTGCAGGGACCACACCTCTCTAAGCCTGTTTCTCACTCCCACACCAGGGCTTGCAGCACCTTCTTGGAAGACCATCGGAGTCGAGGTGCCACGAAGCATTGGTGAAGAGTAGCTGGCATGCTGTGGCCCTTCCATGAGCCTTCCTCTACCTGAGGCGGCCCCTCCTCCTTTTTGGACTGGACTCCACATGGTGAGGAGCTTCTCCCAGGCAGCACTCCATCTGTTGAGAGGAGAATTGTGTGGGCTGTAATGACAGGCAAGTCTGGGTAGCTTATTCAGACTCATCACAAGGAGAGAGTGACCCTTTCCATCAAAGAGACCACATTTCTGAAGGGTGGTGAGTTCCCCATCCTGCAGAGTTGTAGGAATTGTAGCTGTACAACCCCTGGGTCAGAGTTGGCATTCATGCCCAGAACCTTGGAGAAGGGCAGGGCTTTGTCATGACCTGGTACAAAACTGGACACAAAGGTACAAAACTGGACACAAAGGTACAAAACTGAACACAAAATCATGTGTGCTGGGCCGGCAGCACCTTCCCTGAAGGACTCATCCTGCCCCTACCAGAGCCTTGGGAGGGTGGCAGCACCCCCACCCCAGGGTCAGGCAGGCCCGTGCAGACCAGTATGGAGGGCAGCGGCTCTGGGCTGGACTAGCCTCCAGGAGGGGGTTGGGGCACGTCACCAGCCCCACTGAGAGAGTGTTCATCACATCCTAGACCCGGAACTAGGGCTGCTCAAGGCTGTTCGCAGAAGCAAAAGAGAAAAACAAGGAAAGGGACATGCTTTTAGCTGCCTGCATTTATCAAAAGGGCCAGTCTTCGTTCTTCGATGGTCAAGTGTTGTTTGTTTTGTGACGCATGGGGCAGGGAGGATGGCAGCTGGTTTTTTGCCTTCATTTTCAGTATTCCTACCAGGCAAAATAAAAAGTTGGCACCCTATGACAAAAGCTAGAGTTGACTTTTGAAATCGTAATTGTTTGCGAAATCCATGGGCCTGGAACTTAACATCAATCATTTAATTCTCACGACATCCCCGAGGGACCTTCATGCCCATTTTATGGGTGAGGAAATGGGAGAAGAGAAGGGCTTGGTTCAGCTCTCACACCCCTAAAGGGGAACACAAGGCTTTAAACTTGGGGCTGTCAGACCCAAAGCTGTGCTTCTCCCCCGCCTCCTGGCCCAGCCCCCCAGCCACTCTTCATGGCCCATCTCCTAGGACCAGCCACCACCCTCCTCGAATGGGGTCCTCTGTGCTCCCACCTCACGTGGAGATGAAAAGGGAGCATCCCAGTGCTGGATGGAGTTTGGTTTACCCCAGGGCCAGGCCCCACCCAGGGCTCCTTCCCCTCACCTTCCTCTACCTGAGGTGGCCCCAGCCCAGGGGTCTCCCCTCTGGAACCCTCCAGAGCCCTGGGGACTTGTCCTGGACTGATGAATCAGGGGGGTCCCAGGCCACCGTCCTGGGCCACTGGCTACCCCTCTGTCCTGAAATGGCCCCAACTGCCTCACTGCAGTCACTCAACGAGAATGAGGACAAGTTGTCTGCTCTGGCCACAGCCCAAAGGCTCCAACTGCGGTTTTGCCTCGCCTCAGAGACATCTGGGAGCAAGGGCAGGGGGTGGCCCCAAGCCCCATCCCCAGCAGGCACGTGCTTAGTGCTCCCTGCTGTGCAGGGCAAGCCCTCCCTGGTCACACCACCCCTTCCCCCAAGCTCCCTGATAAACACCAAGACCGGCATTAGAGGTCCTCGCAGATTGGCCCCAGCATACCCCACCCCCACCCAATTCCCCATGCCCCCTCATGCATCCAAAAGCCCAGCTGATTCCATCCTCTTCTGTTCCCTCTCTGCCCCCCACCTAGGGCTCAGTACCCCCACCCCAATGTCTTCCAGTGTACCTCCTGCAACAGCTTCTCAAGCTCAGAGTCCCTGCAGCACTTTTTCAGAGCCTCAGTGTTCTTATCTATAAAATGGGCACAATGGGGTGACTGGTGAAAATCCTAGCAATGTGCACTCAGGGAAGTGCTCAGTCAGTGTGTGTGGGGGGGAGGCTTGTTATTACTGTAGTCACTGATTTTCCTCCATCGCTAAGGGTGGCTCTCCACTTCCACTACCTACTCATGCATGCCAGACCTTCCTGGAGCTCTGCCTGCACCCAAAGACGTTCACCCTCTCCTCACCCTCCATGAGCAGTGCTGCCCACCCCAGGTCTGTGTCTTCGACTGTAGACACGCATCCAGCTAGCTGCCTTGCAGGCACGTGACCCAGATGTCCCTGGGTGGCCTCAGAACCCACATGCACACATTAGCCACCTCCTCCAGCCCCGGTGAACTCTTACTTGGGAAACGGACAGATGTTTCCAACCCCACTCTTGGTACCAGGTTCTGGAGTGTTTAAGAATGCTTTGGGCTGCAAAGAATAGAAAACCCCATGAAGAGTGACTTAGACAAACATGGGCATATTTTTCCAGCAAAACAAGTAGTCTGCAGGGAAGTGGCTGCCGGTGTTGACTGAGCAGCCCAAGGCCGAAATTTCTATGTGGTTTCTCTTGGCCTTGGCCTTGTTGTCCCAAGATGTCTACCCTAACTTCACACATCAAAACCTCAATGTTCCAAAGCAGGGAGTAGGAGGCACTCTTCCTCATGGACCTTCTCTTACTGGGGAGGACAAAATCTATCCTCCCCACCTTACCCTCACTGGCCAGAAATGGCTCACCTGGCTGCTCCTAGCTGCAAGAGAGTCTGGGAAAGTGGACGGCACAACTACATGCCATTTCCTCACTCTGATGTCCAGCCAGCACCGTGCTGCAAGCAAGGTGATATTTGAAAAGTTTAAACTTCTTAATGGTCCCTAACTTGAGCCCCTTCGACTGGCCTCCAAGCCCTCCTAACCCAGCCCCCACATAACTTCCCAACCTTAGCTCCTGCCACTTGCCAATAACCCCCAAACAGTGGATTCCCCAAAATTCTCCCTAGATGAGGAAGCAAGGTTAAGATGTTTTGTTGGAAGGGGGTCCCAGGACACAGCAGCAGAGCAGTGGAGGGTACCAACAAGGTAGAGAAGGAGCCGGTGAAGTCTGTGCCCACAGTACATTCCTCTGTAGGAAGAGGGGCCCCTCTTGTGGGGCGTTCACTGCCTGCTCCCTCTGGCTGAGAGCCACTCCTGGGATGGGACGAGGAGTTCATTTCCTGGTACTCCCTGCCTCCCATCCTGGCAGCCAGCAGCTGGGGTTCTGCAGGCCTGGGCCACACGGTATAACCCAAAGAAGGTGGGTGGGCTCTGGACAGTCTGCTGTGCCCCCAATGCCCAGGGCACCCAACCTGCTTCAACAATTGCCCACCCTGTCCTTGTGGGACCCTCGTGCCTCTGAGCTGCTGCCTCTACCCCCCAGGCAGGAGGGCTCCCCCTCCCCATCGTCCCACCCTCAAGCACCCATGTGGCAGTCCCAACACGTCTCTGAAACTCTGAGCCCATCCCTTTCTCAAGCAGAGCCCCATCCTCACCACACCCCAGCCCAGTCCTAGGCCAATCCCCTGCCGTGGCCCCAGGCCCCTGGGAGGGGAGGCAGGAGAACAGGGAAAGGGGAAGCCAAGTGCTGGCTCCAGCAGGTAGCAGAGCTGAGATCCAAGGGTCGCCCACTGCATGGCTGTTTTTCAGCCATGGCTGCCACTCCATGACCACTCCACACTGAGCTGGTGGAGGAGGAGGGGCCAGCAAATGGACAGTCCAGCCCCACCAGCGTGGGCAGGAGGACAGCAGCCTCTTGTGGTTGCAGTGGGCTCTTCAGAAGCAGCAGGCCTGGGTTCAAATCCCCTCTCTTCCCCACTGCACTGTGCTATCCTGGTACTTCTTCACCTCCCTGGGCCCTACCTCCTCTTTAGGGTGACAGGTGCAGGGACCCTACATCCTGGGCTGGCCACAAGGAAGGCACACGATGGGAATGCATGCAATGTGCCCCCAAATTCCAGCCACCACCAGAAGCTGGAAGCATTGAGAAGGGTCCTGCCCAACAGGCTTTTCATTTTGGGCCTGTGGCCTCCAAAGCTGCAAGACAATGCATGTCTACCCCTGAAGCCTGGCTGGTGGCAATGATTACACAGCCCGAGGTCACCCAGGCCGGGGGCAAAGCCGGCTTGTCCCAGATCTCGGGGCAGGGCAATGGGGAGAGGCAGACCCAGCCTTTCCATCCAGGCCCTGACTTTCCCACACTTTCCCATTTCCTGCCCGTCACACACCACTCCAGACCCTCCCTCCCCAGTGGGAGCCCCTGGTCAGCCTGAAAGGCTAAAGCTCTACTGAGCCCCGGGCAGCGGGGCCAGTGCTGCTCCAGGCCTGCTGAGTCAGGGGGCCAAAGGCATCTCCCAATGCCCCCCGCAGGCCGGCGGCCCCTCCAAGCAGGCCCGAGCAGGGCTCTGGGGTGGATGGCAGGGATGGGGGCAGCATTGTGCCCCTGGGTGGGACTCAGGGTGGATGTCCTCCCTCAGGGTCTCTTAGGCTTAGCACAGGAGTTGAGGCGTCTGGCTCCCTGGGGTCCCCGTCACTGTGCCGTCTGTGGCTTTGCAGAGAATCCTGAGGACTCATTTTGTGCTTCCGCCTCTCGCTGAAGGAGGGAAAACTGAGGCCCAGAGAGGTCAAGATGTGCTGGCAGTTGCCCAGCAAGCTCACGCCCAGCCAGGCACAGAAACAGTCTCCAGCCCAGGAAACTCCCTGCCCACCCCCACAGCACCTGGTGCTGAGACCTCCAGCCACTTCCCCACAGCGAGCCTCAGTTTCCCCTTTGTAAAGTGACCATCAGAGGTCTACTCACTTTTGCAGTGCACTTTAGGAAAGAGGATCAAAGAGGAGGCATTCGTCAGTGGGAGAGAGGACACTTGCTCACCCCACCCTGGGCCACAGCCCCCCCTCCCCCAAGTCTCTGTCTTCTGGGGTGGGAGAGGCAGGTGGCTCTGGCACCCAGGACAACCCCTGACTGAGAAGCAGAGGAAGAGCAGCCGGAGTTTCCAAACCCTCGCCCCGCCCCCCCCCCAGGGCCCACCCTCATTCCCAGTCCCAGCCCCTGGGGTCCACAGGGTGGTGGGACAGCGGCTGAGGGCAGAGGCAGCTGCAAAGCCAAGCCACATGGCGCCGTGCCCCTGCCCGGGGCGCCTGTGGGTGGGTGGGGGGGCAGCTGCCAGCCCCCCATGGTGTGCTGCTACTTGTACCCTGGGCAGTAGCACTGCGGGCACCCAGCACCACGGCGGACAGGGTGGGGGCAGCGACTGCAGCCGGGGCATGGTTGGGAAAGCCCCAGGCAGAGGGCTGGGTCGGAGACAGGCAGCCCAGTGCCTGGGCCGAGGACAGGACACTGTGTTTTGATTATTTCCAGTTTCCTGACCCCCAAGTAGTGATTTAATGTTCCTGTTTACTCAGAGGGTTAGAACAGGAGGCGGGACAGCTAGGAAGCCTCCCCGGGCGTCTCCCCCAAAACTACCAGCAAGGAAGAGTCCAGAGCCAAGCCAGGGGGTCCCAGGGGACAGGAGACAGGCCTCTGGGTGCATGCGGCCCCTCGGGATTGGCTCAGGGCCCGGACTTCCCAAAGTGGGTTCTCAGGAGATGCCGAGGGTCGAAGGGCATGACTTGCCCCCAGGAATCCTTCAGGGCGGCCCCTGTGCTGACCTCACCTCACCCGCACCCCCTGGCTGGGGCCAGGCTCACCCATGTTCCCCGGACCCCCCGACACTATCTGGGCCTTGGACTTGGCAGCGCCGCGGCCTGCTGTTTGGACTCTGCACACTCAGAAGTCCCCGGCCGGCTGGGAGGGCCCCGGCTCCCACGCCCGGCTCCTTGCTCCTGGAACCTTGGCACGCGGGGGCTGCTCGGAAAACCACCCGGAAAACTGCCTTCCCAGCCGCCTCTGTGGCAGCACGCAGCCCGGTGGAGGGTGTTCATTTCTGTAATTACAAGGAATACAGTTTCATTTTGTTTCTTCAGTCAACACAAGTTTATGTCATTGTTGACCAGAAATAAAAAATGCTGTTATATTTTCTGTAAAGGAAATGTCCTGCCCCACAGGATCCCTTCCTGTATTCAAGAAGCAGCTGCTGAAAAGGAAAGTTTCAGGTTGTATGTGTGTTACTAGAATACAAATTCAGGGGGAAAAAGTATATATACAGATATACATATATATATATGTATGCATAGGACTGCACAACCCAGAACGGACACAAATGAAGACCGTAACTCGAGTTAATGGCACAATCAAAGGAATATTCTCCATCAGTCAGAACCCAGTTTCCATGCGAATGAGAGATGTTAGCAATGGGGGAGGGGTGGTATTAAAGGAGCTCCCTACTTACTGCACGTTTTTTCTGGAAATCGACAACTTCATTAATTTAAAAGAAAAATTATGCTAAACAGCATCCACCAATCCTTGCTGTGGCGCAGGGGGGGGGCCTGGGGAAGGAAAGAGGGAGGGGCTGAAGGGGTGGGGCAGCAGGGGGGGGGCTGGGGAGAGCGTCGCACCCCCCTCAGGTCTGAGGACCCGCAGGGAACCCCAGGAGCACCTGGGCTGTGGGTCTGCCTTCAGCCCACAGCTCCGGCAAGCGCCCTATGGAAGCCACGGGATGAAGCTCACCAAGGCCAGCGTGGGCATGGGATGAGGGGACCCCAGACCGTGGGTACTGTCCCTCTATGGGGCTGGGCTTCACCTGGACACCAGGTGTTGCATTCCCCATTGGCACTTGCAGTCAGGGGATCTTTGCAGAAGCCCATGGGTACAGCCAGTGAGCCCCGTAGCTCCCTCCTCTCCCTCTGGACGACAGAGGGGGAGGCAGAGCCTCCCCTGCAGGGGGACAGTGACCAGCTTCTATGGCACAGCCAAGCCCTTGGCAGAATCAGGAACCTTACCAAGGAGTCTCGGCCTGGGCCAGCCTCACCCTGAAAGAAGGCATCATGCCCTCCCCATATTGCCCCATTTTGCTCAAGAAAGGAGGTCTGGAGATGGAAGGGACCAGCAGACCCAGCTTGGCCCCCGGCACCTGTCTGACCTGCACCTCAGCTTCCCCACCACTGAATCCAACGAGCTGAGCCCTCAGGTCCTCCAGTCTCCTGCCCGTTACTGTGCACATGTGGGTGAGGAGGAGCTCATCACCGGGCACCTCAGTGACCAGGTATGGCTGGGCTTCTCGTAGAATATCATTCCAGAACCTCCCACATGGGAGAGAGGCCGGTGTCACCCGGCTCCTGATGGCGGGATGACTCCCAGCCAGCGTTCTGGCCTCTTGGAGACTGAGTCCAGCCATTCTTGAAACAGGAGTGACCATGGCTGCTGAGCGCCCTTTGGAGAACTGCACACACAGGAGGAGTTGTCATTCTGGCGGCAGGTTCCCCTTCCCTGGATGCCCACAGGTGGCAGGTGGATAGTAGAGACACACGGCTTTGTTGTTTGCCAGTCGTCTTCTCATCTGAGACCTACTCGGTGGGTTGTGGCGTGGGGTGGAGGAGCTCTGGGAGGGGCACTTTGCTTTGAGCCGGCGCGCAGTAGGGGTTCAGGAAATGCTCATCTTGCCAGACAAGCAGTCCCCAAGGTCCAAAGTGGGGGTAGGGGTGGGGGTGGGGGTCAGGTTCCAGCCCCAAGAGGCCAGTGGTCACAGAAGACCCAAGGAACCGCCCACAGCCCCTGCCTGCACCCCCACCCCAGGGTGACCCCTGAGCTGCCAGTTGGTCTAGAAACTCTTGGACGGGCATCTGGGGGCAGGGAGGAGGGGATGTTTGTGAAAAGAAGTAGAACAATTGAAGCCAGCTCGTTCACAGTTAGAGCTCCCTTTTCCAGAATGCTTGTTGGAAGGGAAAAGAAACATTGTCCAAATCACAGCCGAAAAGAACCTGCGATTGCCAGAGAAATGGGGGTCAGCAGCCAAGAAGGATTGCAAAACAGCAGCCCTGGGGAAATGTCTGCCTGTGCCAAGCACTGCTGGGCCACAGCTCGGGCAGTGTCCTGGGTGCCCAGCCTGGCCCTGGGCATGGGACCCTTCCACCCTGGACATTGGAATCCTGCTCCTGGGCTGAGAAAAATAAATCACCCAGGCATCCCCAAGGCTTGACAGTTTGCAGAGGGTTTCCCCAAGTCCCCTGTGAACCTTTGGGGGTGTAGTGGACCTTAGACTGGGGTGGGGGCAGACCTAGTAGGGGGCTGCCTGGGACAGGTTCTTGGGCCAAGGGACAGCCCTCTGGCTCAGTGCTGGATCGGGTGGTCCAGGGCTGTGGGTGGAGAATCTGGAAGAAGTAGAGGGGTGGGGACCCCCAACTGGGAGCCACAGGGCCAGGGAGGGAATGGTCACAGCATTTCTGAGAAAGAAGCCAGGGGTCCATGCCCCCCACCCTTCCATCTTGTCCCCTGCCCCAGCCCAGCCTCTCCCTCCAGCTGCCCACCCCTACCAGCTCACCTTCATGGACTTTCCCTCCTGCCCATTGAGTCTTTCTCCCACAGAGCCACTCAGGACCATGGTGCTGGCCCAGATCCATTGTCCCCTGCAATCAGCTTCCATATGGGAAACTACCATGCTCAGGTTCCAGAAGTCAGTGCAACAGCTCCTGCACTGCCCCTGCTGACCCACCAATTCTCAGGGTTTAGGCCAAAGTTGTGGGGTTAAAAGGAACCATCTTGGCCCTTTGCTACCCACCTCCTACGCCAGACCTGGGAAGACCTCAGGGGTAGGAACACAGGATGATGGCATTCCAACACACTGTGGCCCCCACAGCAACTGCCCATGAAACCCGCTCTCGTGTGGCCTCTCCCCAAACTCTGCAGCCCATGCATGTGTTGCCCACAGCCCCTCATTGGTGAAATATGGAGGGGGAAAGAAGGAAGTGGCTGGTGCTCATTGGTGCCTTCCCTAGACCTAAACCCATCTCATCTCTTGCCCCTTTGGTGGAGCTCACAATGGGGCTGGAGGGAAGCCCCTTCTTGGGACACCCCCATTGCTCCTTCTCTGAACTACCCCTGAGATACTGCCTGAGAACTGGGGCTCCATCTGAGTATCCAAAGGGGATCAGGGATTGTTCTGGCCTCGCCATCTGCCCTGAGCAATGGCAATGGCTGAAGAACTGTCCCAATACAGGGCCTCCTCAGCCCCTCCCCCACTCCAGGCCCCCTGAATCTCTCCACACATACCCACCAGAATGCCTGCCCTAAGACTCCACCTGAGATCCCTCTCCTGAGGGGGCAGCCTCCAGCCAGCAGGCAACAAACAGAGGAACGAGCCTGATGGAACTGGGGCTAAGCTCTGTTCTGCCATTGGCTTGCAAAGTCCCTGCGTTTGCCTGAGATATGGTTTCCCTGTCCATCCCACAAGAGGATTTGACTTTATACTATCTAAAATGCTTTCCTGACTGATTGTTTGTGATCTGAGGTCTGGAACAGGAAGGTACATCAGCAGTAGGCAGGGCCCCGCTTGTGTTTTTAGCACTTGTGGTAGACATCACTAATCAATCTCTATTCCATCTGTGTGACTGCGCTCATACGGAAGTTCAGAATCCTTCTCAACACAGTGCACAAGATGGCCAACTGATCAGAATTGACAAGCAAGATAAAACCTCTTTGCCATCTGTTTTAGTTTACTAAGGCTGACAGAATGCAATATACCAGAGATGCATTGGCTTTTATAAAGGGGATTTATTTAGTTACAAATTTACAATTCCTTGGAGGAAAGGAACTAACTTTCTCTAGGTTCCCCTGGCACATGGGAAGGCACACAGCAGTGTCTGATTGCCTTCCCTCCTGGTTTCTGAGTTCAAATAACTTTCCCCAGGGTGATTCCTTTCTGTATCTCCAAATATCTGGGTCTGTGTCAGCTCTGAGCTCTGCTGAGTTCGGCTGAGCTGTGCTGGGCTCCTTTTGTCTCTTCTGACTCTCCCTTTAAGCTTTCAGCCACTCAAATTAAAACCATCACTCATTGTGGAAGGCACTTACCTTAGCCAACCACAGATGTAATCAGCCATAAATGAAATTTCACATGCTGATGATTTAAGTCCACAACAGAACAACTGGGCACCATCATCTGGCCAAATTGACACCTAAACCTAACTACTACAGTATCCCCTTGTCAACTTGGTAATTATACAACAGCACCTTAAATCATACTTAATCTCTAGAAAATGGTAACAGACTTATCTTATTTTTTTGCCTAGCAATGTTCATCTGTCCTGTATATAATGGACTAAGTCTTTCCATATACAAAAGAATTTCATTACATCACAATATCACAAAAGCCTTAAATCATTTCAGTAACAATACAAACACAATGCCAAAACAAAAATAGTGCAAAATCTGGGTGCACAAGTGGTTTAGTGATAGAATGCTTGCCTTCCATGTGGGAGACCCATGTAAGATTCCTGGACCATGTACCACCACCACCACCCCCAAAAAAGTACAAAATCTCATCAAAGTTAGATATAGGCATAGTCTTTCCTACAGAAAAATTCTCTTCTGGCTCTGCACCTGTTAACTTAGAGAAATTTATCTGCTTCCAATAGACAACGGGAGGATAGTCATGGGATAGACAACCCATTGGCATAGGGAGAAACTGGAAGGAAAACTGGGGTCACTCGACTTAAACAGTTCTAAAAATCTGCAGGGCAAATTCCATTAGATTTGAAAGTCTGAGAGTCATTCATCCTTGGGACTTTAAAAAGTGGCAGTCCCACCCTTTCTGAGGGCCAACGCAGCAGCTCTGTTCTTTCCAAACACTGGGATGAGGGTTGCAGCGTTGGGGAGAATTGGGGAGACCACGTTGTTCTCAGCCCCACCCTCCTCAGGCATCTGAGTGGCACCCGGATTCTTTACCCTCCCTGGGGCACATGTTCAACCTCTTCAGAACAATGGGGTAGCAGCCAGCCTCCCCCAATCCCCAGGGAATGTGCTCCACCCTCTCCAAGGCCTGGGGCACCAGAACTCTTCCTAAACATTGAGACAGGATACTCGCTTCTGCCTCTGGGACAAGCTCACCCACTTCACATGTACAAGTGGATCTGTTCACCAGGCCTGAGGTTTCTTGGCTTCAGACCTTAGCTTCCATGATTTTGCCTGTGAGGTGATTTTTCCAGATTCTGTTTATACAGGTCTCACAAAAAATTTGTTGAATTGACATGTAGCATGCAAATCCTTCCTAGATAACTTCATCTCCAATCCTGTCTTCTCTTGCAATGACTGGCTGGTTCCATGTTTGGTTAAATCCTCCTGGGGGCACTATTCTCTGGAGTTTCACTTTCTGGAAACCCAGGATTTTCCAGACCATCAATTTCTGGTTTCTTTGTACCCAAAAATTCAGTTGTTACCCTATCCCTTTCATCGCATTTTATCATAGCTGCAAGGAGAAATCAGCCTGCATCTTTCACAGTTTGGAAATCTCCACAGCCAAACATCCGAGATCATCAAATTCAAATTCTCCCTTCCATCCAGCACTAGGACTCAATTTTGCCATATTCTCCACCACCTTTAAACAAGGGTAGCCCTCCCTCCAATCTGCAATGACACATTCCTCATTTCGGTCCAAGGCCTCAACAGAAGTATCTTTTGAGTCCATCATTTCTACCAACAGTCTCTTCAAAGCAATCTAGGCTTTCTCTATCAAGCTCCTCACAATTCTTCCAGATTCCTCCCCTTATCCATTTATAAAGCTGTTCTAGCATGTTTGGTATTTGCAGATGCAGCAGCACCCCACTGTTGGTACCAAAATCTGTTTTAGTGTGCTAAGGATGCCAGAATGCAATACACCAGAAATGGATTGGCATTTATAAGGAGGATTTATTTTGCTACAAATTTACAGTTCCTCAGAGGAAAGGCAGCTGGCTTTCCTCTAAGTTTATCTGTCATATGAGAAGGCACATAGTGATGTCTGCTGGCCTCTCCTGGCTCCTGGACTCAAACAGCTTTCCCTGGGATGATTCCTTTCTGCATCTCCAAATGTCTGGGTCTTAGTTGGCTCTGAGCTCTGAGCTGAATTGTGCCGGACTATACTGGGCTCCTTCTCTCTCCTCTGCCTCTTCTTTTAAGCTCCAGCTAATCAAATTAAAATGTCACTCACTGCAGAAGGCATTCTCCTTAACTGACCACAACTGTTATCAGTTATAGATGAAATCCACATGCTGATCATTTAAGTCCACAGCCACATAACAACAGAGCACCATTACCTGGCTATTGACACCTGGACCTAATTACTACACCATCCCTGATCTGGGCAGAAGCTGAGCAGGGAGCAGGCTTGGAAGACCCTCAAACTATTACTGAATAGCTCCTGTCTTTCCAAGGGAAGCTGCCAGGAACAGAGACCTCTGATCCATACTGGCAAGGAAGTATCAAGCTGTGTTATGTCCCTGTCTGTCCTCCCCACCTACCCTGAGAGCCCTGGACCCAGACCCAAGCCCCAGTCCAGGCCCCCAGTGGACTGTCAAAAGGGTTTTCTGAATTACCATCTCCGTGATGACTCCTTAGTTCTAAACTTGGCCATACTTACGCCTCCTTAAGCTTCAGCCCAGATCACCTCCTCCAGGGAGCCCCCACCTTTCTCTCCCATCAGAGTTAGGGGCCCCAGTGGTGCTTTTATTATTTGTTCATTGCTTTAGTCATTCAACAAGCACACTTGTTGGGTCTATGTCTGAGTCTGTGAATCAGATGCTGGAGACCCTGACTCTGAGCCCAGAGTCCAGGACAAGGAGCAAGAAGGGAGTACTGGGTGAGCAAATGGATGTACCTGTACATCTCATACATATGCATCACTCATTCATTTATTCATCATGCACCCTTTGCCCTCTGGGGTTTCTATTTTAGTGAAGAAGAGAGGCATTTAGAAGACAAAGAGACCTAGTATTAAATAATAATAACAAGGAGAGTGTTTAAGAAGGGCTGGGGGGCTCCTGGGGGCTGCTAGAGGGTTCCTGGGGGCTCCTTTCAGGACTGATGGGGAACAGAGCTTGCAGAGTTGGGCAGAGGGCAGGTGAGCAAGAAGAGGACCCTCTCCTCTCACTAAACTTCCCTATGCCATTTTGCAGAAGTGGAGCCCAATTCCCAGAGAAGGAAGTGACCTGCCTGGGGTCCCCCAGCTGGGAAGAGGGGCAGAGGCAGAGGCCTTGCACCCACCTTCACTTTGTGGTGAGACCCCACCATTTCCTGCTGAGGGGGCAGCCCCTGGCCTCAAGCCAGGGCCTGCTTCAGGGGATCAGGAGGCCAGCCCATGGGAAAGTGGATGCCCTGGGAGCTATAGGGCTGGACTGTTGGACTGGCAGGCAGGACTGCTCTCCTGCTGTGGGGATGACTTCAGCTCTGCCAGGAGGGGAGCTGGAGAGGGTGGGCCAGCATGGTGGGCGAGGATGGGGGTAGGGAGCAGCCCCCACTGCCGCCCACCTCGCCCACACAAGGAGGTTGGACAAAGAGTCACGGGGGCCCTTTCTCCCTGTGCTGTCGGGGTTCGCTCTGCCTTTCCTGGCAGGCACGGCGAGCAGGTCTGACAGCTCCCTCCACCCACCCCCCTGCCAAATTGTACTTAATGATAAATGATGGCGGGCGTCCACGGCCACATTAGAGAACATGACAAACACACCGCGTCGCCCAGCCAACCAGCTCTGCTCCCCCTCCCCATGGCGTTCCTGAGCAGGAGGCTGAGCCGGGGTCATCTGAGGCCACGGTGGCCCCACAAGGGGCGGCTCCGGCTGGACAGGACAGCCAGTTTGGGGTGGGTGCTGCTGGGCCACACAGTCCCTGGAGCCCCAGACCTAACCCTCACCCATCCCCCAGTGTCCCTGGAGTCACCTGCTCATTCTAGCAAAGCAGGCATCTGAGCATGAAGAAAACAAACCAGCGCCACGTGGGGAGGGGCTGGGGACAGGCTCTGTAGTGGTGTCCGCCTCCCTGCTCCAGCCACGGTGCCCAAGTGAGCTGTGGCCATTGGGAGGGTTCAGAAAGAGGTTTGGGGGAGGCCTTAGGACCAGGGACGCTGGTCTGCATGGATCAGGTGGGGTGCCTCTCCTTACTCCAATGGGGAGGGTCTTCGTTGGCATTCCTGGTTTAAGGGATGGAGGGAGGCACTCACCAACCCAGGGGAACCCCCAACCCTGTTTCCAGCATCCAAGAGGAGGCAGAGGGCAGCAGCCTGCCCTTTTGGCCCCAGTCACCCCCACCAGGCTGCAAGGCAACATGCCAGGTCCTTGCCCCACTCAGGGGCCTTGGGAGACACGGGCCAGCCCCACAACCCCACGCTGTTTGCAGGGATTGTTTACCTACCCTCGTTGGGTGGGACCCTCAAGACAGGTCTCCCATCAGGTGTCATTCGCACCCATAGATGAAACCAGATTCCGTGAAGTGAATCAGAACATTATTCTTTGGGCAAAGAATGGAGAAGGGTGATCTTATGTCCTTCTCCCTGAAGGCAGGGGGACAGGGTTCTTTTTTAAGGGGTTGGAGATGAACACAGATGGCTGACGCCAGCAGGCAAGGGTTTCATCATTGGTGCTGGTCATGCACAGCCCCTGCTCAGGCTACATCAGACACCCACATATGTCTCATGTCCAGAAAAGTGGCATCTAAATCTTGCCCAGAGGTGGGGCATTTACTATTATAAAGAGCAAAGGTAAATTCAAGTCAGGGTTGGGGCTTAGTGAGCATGTTCCAGGAAGGGGCTCCCCAGCTGTGACCTTATGGTCAGCTTGGGGATGGGGTCTTTCTGGTTCCCTGCTTGGGGACCTCGTGGTTCACTGCTGAGACCCAGAGCGACAGCTGCAGTTCCCCTAACTTCTTCCTGGGGCTTGCTGGCTTTGTCTTTCTGGAAATAAGCAGAGACAGAAAGTAGGTGGAAGTGTCCCTTTTGATTGTCATCCTGGTGGCAGGATGAACAGCCTAGAATCCGAAACAGTGCCGGCAGCAATGCATATGTCATTTACGCAGCACCGAGGGAGGCGGCCTGGCACTCAAGGAGAGGAGGCGTCCCATGCAGGGGGAACCGCTGTTCTAAAAGCCTCAGGGTCAGAGACAAACCCAGACATGGGCCCAACAGGACACAGAGGGGAGTGGCCAGAGCCTGGAGGGAGAGAGAGCCAGTGGCCAGGGGCTGGAGAGGGGGCCATGACAAGGGCTCAGGGTGATGGAGGGCTGGGAGGAGGAGAAGGACTCCAGGGAAGAGCAGACTACCTGCTGCATGGAGGACAGATGGATGGATGGGAGGTTAGGTGGACCTGGTCAGTGTGCAAGGCCAGTCCAGGACGTTTTCAGGCAGCGCCATCAGCGGGCTTTGGGGCCAAGGGTAGTGCATAGTGGCTGCAGTTCCAGTTTGCAAGACCAGGTAGGTGGTAGCTCCTGAGCTGGGACATGTTTCCCCATGACAAGGACAGCTGAATCCATCAGGGAGATATTGGCTGCAGTTGGCGGCATGGAATAGCAGCTGAAGCTGGGGTATAGGCAGGATACCCTGGCCACCTGCTTGTGCGTCCCTCCCCACCCCATTCCTTAGGCCACTTTGATCCTCTGCCTTCCTCTCCATGGGCGACCTTCCATCCAGCTGGGTGTCCTCAACTCCTTCACTCCTGCCCCTGACTGGGAAGACCTCAGCCCCTGGAAGAGGCCACCTGCTCCAGGTGCCATTCTGCACCTCCAGCCTCAGGCACTGCCCTGCTGTAGCCCCTCTTCAGGGTGACCTGCTCCTATGCAGGGGCAGCTGGGAGCCGCAGCTCTGCCGCCAAATCTGCACACCCACCTGGGATCAACCCCACCTGCTCTAGCCTTCTCTGTGCTGCACTGTCAGTCACAGCCCTCTCACCTCTTCTCCTGCTTCCTTGCTCTCTACTGCACTCCTGGATCAACCGCACACGTCTCCAAGGCAATGGAGCCCCCCTCACCCCCCAGCCTCCTCCAGCTCTGCCCTCGGTTTTCCCCTTTACAGAATTCCTGGCAGGGCCATCTGCATTTGCATCTCCATCTGATCACTTCTGCCCAGAAGTGCAGCCCCAGGCCACCCTGTTCCTAGAGCCATCCAAGGCCCCTCCCACTTTCTGCCCACCTGTGTCCTGAGAGATGCATCTGAACGAGCCACATCTGGAGGCCAAGCCCTCAGCTTCCCCTCGGGTTCAGCCACTGAAAAGTACCAGCAAGAAATCCGAGGCAGGAGGGGATGGAAGGGCTGCCCAGTGCTAGGGAAGGGACCGGGCAACAGATGAACACCCAGGTCAGAACCCTGGTGCTCCCCCACCAGAGTCCCTGAACCCACGATGGACAGGGCTGGGACAAAGGAAACCAGGCACCCAGCAAAGAGAGGGTTTCAGAAAGATGGGTCAGCTGGCCACACGCATTGCAAGATTTAGAAGGAGATTTAGAAAGGCAGGTGGGGGGACCCAGGGACAGTGCAGTCTTCTGGGGTAGAAGCAGTTGGCACTGGCCTGGAGGAAGGAGGGGAGGGAAGCAGTGATCAGCCCGGAGCCAGAGAGCAGAGTGTGGCATGAGGCCCCTGGAGAAGAGCACCAGCCTCTGTTCAACGGGTGGGGGGAGGGATGGTCCTGAGTCAGGGGTCTGGGAGGACATGGCACTGGGCAGCAGCACATCCCAGCTCACTGGGCTTCTTCAGCCTATTGCCCATATGGGGAGACTGAGGCTCAGGGCCGGGGAATGGTGTGTCGCTCCCAGGGCCCAGACCAGCAGAACCCAGAAATGCCTCTGTCACGTTTATCCCCACATGGGTTGGTTATGCTAGTCCTGGGGTGGAGGGGGACACCAAGGAACCCCACTCTAGGTTGGCCCAGGCAGCAGGGACCCAGGAAGGGCAGGACGAGGTGTGCATGGGGGTCAGAAGTGGGGTCTGGGGGTGCTGCATGCATGGAGGTGCACGGGCATGTAAGCCATGGTGTCATTGCAATCCCAGGGGTATTGGGTGCTCATGGGGTGGTTGGTGGGGGGCTGGGGGTGGCTGCAGAGCTCTGTAGAAGTGTGGGGTGGGTCTGAAGGTGTAAGTATGGGGTATACATGGCAGAGCACGTGAGCCTGCGTGTGGGAGGGCAGGGGGCAGGTGGGAGCTAATCTGCAAGAGCCTACGTTCCCCACAGAACCTAGGAACACACCCACCTCTGGCAGTCTTGTCACCCCACACCCAGTCTGAGTGTGGCTCCCCCATCTGCTGCCCACCAGGGATGAGCAGGCAGTCCCATCCAGTGTTGCCCCAGTATTGTCCACTGGGTAGGGGCAGGAATTAGTCACATAAGATGATTGGGGAGGGGACAAGAGGCTTTTTCTCCAAGGCACCCCACCCCCACTGCTCCCATGGGACCCTGTAGGACCCCTTGTTCCAGTCCCCAAAGCCCAAGTGAGGGGATGCACTGGTCCAGTCACAGAAGAGTCAGAGGAGAACCAGTTCTCCAGGCTGTCCCAACCCCACCCGTCAAGATTCTGGCTCATATTCCTCTGGTGCATCCAAGATGCTGGACTAGCCTGGGGCAGCAGCTGAGCTGTCTGCCTCAGAGTGACTGCCTTGCATCAGTGCCCATGAAGGCCTGTGTTTCGGCAGGCCCTCCCCTCCTATTAACCTCAAAGACCTGAGCCACACCATGTCCAAGATCCCAGGCTTACGTTATCCTTGTAGAATCTGGCAAATAAAGGGTTAAAAAAAGGCAGGAAAGCCCACTGAGTCCTGGGAAATAGGGGCTCAGCTCTGCAAGCTACAGGGCATGAGGGATGGGCTTGTCCTGGCTCTGGGTCCCAGGGGTCCTGGAGCAGGCCCAGATGAGCTCATCTAAGGAATTAGGAAGGACAGCATGTTGCTTATGCCTTCCATTCCATTCTACTTGATTAAGATCAAATCAATACCTGTCCAATGCAAGAAGTTGAAGTGTACCTCCAGTCTTCTGTCCATCCTTCTGTCCACTTGTCCATCATCATACTTCTAACCATCCATCTGTCCTGCGTATGTGAGTCCACTTATTGATTGATACAGCCAGCCATTAAATATCCATTGATTCAACTATCTATTTATCCATCCATCTATCCATGCTTCCATCTACCTATCCATATGTCATTCTATCCATTCATCAGTCCAGTCATCCAACCACTCATTAGTCCACCAGTCCATCCCTGGATTCATTCCTCAAGCTACCAGCCACCATCCATCCACAGCTCACTCATCCATTGGTCCAGCTACCTGTCTACCCAGCCAGCCCTCAAGGGACCCCTACCCCATCAAGCCATTCCCCCATCCAATCATCCATCAATCATCCATCTATCTGTCCACCTGTTTCCTCACCCATTGTATTAGTTAGTGTTCTCCAGAGAAACAAAATAAACAGGAAATATTCATAAATATAAAATTTATAAAAGTGTCTTACGTAACCATGGGAAGAAGAGTCCAAAATCTGTAGGGCAGGTTGTGAAGCTGACGATTCCAATGGAGGGTGTGGACGAACTCCACAGGTGAAGCTCGTGGACAAAGTAGGAAGAGAACCTGTCTCTTCTGAATCCTCCTTAAAAGGCTTCCAGTGATTATATTAAGCATCACTCATTGAAGAAGACACTCCCCTTGCCTGATTACAAATGGAATCAGCTGCAGATGTAGCTGATGTGGTCATGATTTAATTCTATGAAATGTCCTCATAACAACAGACAGGCCAGCATTTGCCCAACCAGACAAACGGGTACCAAGTTGACACATGAACCTGACCATGACACCCATCTACCCACCCACTGACCTATTATCAAAATCAAGCCTCTAGACCCCTTGGTAAGTCTGAGAAAGGCCAAGCCCTAGTTCCTTCCTTGGCCCTCCCCACTGGTGGTTGACTCAGGACTGGGTGTCCCTGTCCTCCACATCCAGGGTCTTCTCTCTGCATACAGAGGTCATTCTACAGAATAAGCTCCTGGCTTCTCCTCCTGGATACCACCAGGGTCAGGAGGAGGGAGACAGGGACAGAACCTGCATATTGAACCAGCCCTTGCACCTGCCCCTGGCCACCTTGACTCTGTCCACATCCAAGGCCCCAACAGGGATCAGGAAGCTCGGGTCCTCTAAGAACCTCCTCCCATGGTTTAGGTTTCCAGCTGCTAAAACAAATACCATGCAATGGGCTGGCTTAAACAACAGGAATTTATTAGCTCCTGGTTTTGAGTCCAGGAGAAGTCCAAAATCGAGGTGTCAACAAGGCAATGATTTATCCCTGAAGACTGGTGTTCTGAGGCTGGCTGCTGGCTGGCCTTGGTCTCTGGGGTGAGGCATGTGGTGGCATCTTCTCTGGTCCCTTCCAAGTTCTATTGACCTCCAGCTTCTAGCTTCTTTTCCACCTCCAACCTCCCTTATTTATAGGGATTTTGGCCAAATTGGGTTAAAGGCCACTGTCCTTCAGTTTGGGCCACACCTTAACTATGAACATCATCAAAGGTGCTACTTGCAAACAGGTTCTCACCACAGGACACGAGGCTGGAACTTGAATGGGCCTTGTGGAGGGCCGTGCCTTGGTTCTCATGGCAGCTATGATTATAACGCAAAAATAACAAAAGCATCCTCAGGCAAGGGCACTTCCTCTATCTGCTCTACAGGCATCAACGCATTGAATCCCTGCCAGCACCAGCCATCCTGCAAACTGGGCAGTACCAGAACCCCCATTTTACAGATGAGGCATGTGCTGGTTGAAAGGATGTATGCCCCCTAGAAAAGCCCTGTTTTAATCTAAATCCCATTTTGTAAAGGCAGAATAATCCCTATTCAATACTGTATGTTTGAAACTGTAATCAGATCATCTCCCTGGAGATGGATTTAATCAAGAGTAGTTGTTAAGCTGGATTAGGTGACGACATGTCTCCACCCATTTGGGTGGGTCTTGATAAGTTTCTGGAGTCCTATAAAAGAGGAAACATTTTGGAGAAAGAAGGAGATTCAGAGAGAACAGAGCAGAATGACACAGCCATGAGAAGCAGAGTCCACCAGCCAGCGACCTTTGGAGATGAAGAAGGAAAACGCCTCCCAGGGAACTTCATAAAGCAGGAAGCCAGGAAAAGCTAGCAGATGATGCTGTGTTCGCCATGTGCCCTTCCAGATGAAAGAGAAACTCTGTTCACCATGTGCCTTCTCACTTGAGAGAGAAACCCTGAACTTCATCGGCCTTCTTGAACCAATGTATCTTTCACTGGATGCCTTTGATTGGACATTTCTATAGACTCGTTGTAATTGGGACATTTTCTCGGCCTTAGAACTGTAAACTAGCAACTTATTAAATTCCCCTTTTTTAAAAGCCATTCTGTTTCTGGTATATTGCATTCCGGCAGCTAGCAAACCAGAACAAGGCACAAAGAAGCTGAGAGTCAATAACAGAAACAGAGGAGGCAGTGCCGTGCTCTGTGCCTTGCACACCTTGTCTGTTTAAATAGCTAGTGTCCTCTCCAGTTTACAGTTGGGTGAACTGAGGCCTGTGACTGCCCAAGGTCACCAAGCTGGAAAGTGGAAGTGCTAGGACTTGAACACAGCCTTCTGAGGCCAAAGCCTGTGATCTTAGCACCAAGGCATCTGCTGCCGTGGCCACTGTGGCTGCTGCACCCTAGAAATGGAGTTGGGGGCAGGGTGACCAAGAGCCCAGAGCCCTGCCCTTCACACCTGCAGGGGACCAAATGATTGCAGGGGTGGGGGCTGGGGCATAGCTGGGGATCAACCGTAGAGGGTCAACACAGGGAAAGAGGGGAGGAGGAGAGGCTGAATCCCAGGCCAGTTCCAGGAGGGGGCCTGGGTGGTTTGATCTGATTACAGTGTGGGGCAGAGGCCGGAGAGAGAGAAAGAGGAGCCTGGAGAGATCCTTTGCTGGTGTGAGTGAGTGAGGAGGGCGGGCAGGCACTGGTGTTTTTCAGACCCCCACCCCCAACCCAGGCCTGAGAACTGTTTATGCAAGTCTCACAGAAGCCCAACCGTATGGGCTAAACAAGCCGGATGGTATTCAGTAGGTGCTCAGTGGATCCTGGCTACCAAGAGGCATGACTTCCTGGGGACTAAAGGCTTCCAAACTTTGAGAAATAGACTTTGTGTTCTGATTCTTAAAGTAAGATGTGTCCAGTGGTTCGCTGCGGAAAGCGCTGGGGAAGTGAAGGAGCAGGATGAGGCAGGAAGGAAGCCCATCCGTGACAGATCTCTAGGGAAGCCGAAGGCTGCTGCGAGTGATTGTCGCATTCCCACCTCGTGCCGTGGGAGCTCAGCCAGCCCCAAAACATGCCTGCTTGCCAGAGAAGGGTGGGCAGAGGCTCCCCGGAGAGGCGTCTCCAAACAGGCCTCTGGGTTGTGAGTGTTGGCTCATTCTTAGCAAACATTTATTAAGCACCTACTGTGCTCCGGACCCTGGTATGCATGGGGACCCCCGGGCCGAGAAGTTGGAGGAGCACCCCGCCCAGCAACCAAGCGGGGCAGGGCCTTGGGGTGGGCTGGTTGGTGACCCCCAAAGACCAGATCCCTACAGGATGGCCTTTTATGGTCAAGTCAGGGCTCCTGAGATGAGGAGGGGCTCCTCAAGTGTCTGGGGGTACCCCACATGCAATCCCAGGGGTCCTTAGAGGAGCAAGTTCAGCGGAGCGCTCACACACACAGGAGGCCACTGACGACAGAGGCAGAGAGTGGAGACATGTGGCCGTGAGCCCAGGGGTACCTGGGTTCCCCAGAGACTGGACAAGGCAGGGAAAGACCCTCCCTGAGCCTGTGACGAGGACACACATGCCAGCACCTTCCTTCCAGCCCAGTGAAATGAATTTTCAGATGTCTGGCCCCAGAACTGTAAGAGAATACATTTCTAGTATTCTAAGCCACCGAGTTTGCAGTGGCTTGTCACGGCAGCCCCAGGAAGAGGCTCACGGGCCCGGCTGCAGCTGTCTGGGCCCTAGAGCAGCAGGGAGCCACAGAAAGGTGTGGGGCTGGGAAGCTTTAGGGTCGGATTGCCTGCAGGAAAGATTCCTGAGGCGGAGACCAGAGGGGGACACCAGGTTGCAGAACAGGCTGTTGATACCCACCCCAGGGGGAGGGTGGAGACTGGGGTGGAAGAGGGAGAATCAAATTTAGGAGGAAGGAGCAGGTCTGGAGACAGGTGCGGGGTGGGGCAGGCCCAGGCGGGCACGCGTGGGCTCTGGGTAGGAACCGGTGACCCTGGGGTACCCACTGCTCCTCACCTCCGGCCCCCGCCTGCAGTGGACACCCGTTCTCCAGATGGACTACCAGAGGACAGGCTGCCGTGGCCTCCCCAGAGACGTCAGCCTATTGGTGGCTTTGTGGCTGGTGACGTGAGAAGTACCCACCCCTCCACCCTTGCGACCGCACCCCATCCAGCACCCCCAAAGGTGTGCACATTCCTGGCGGGAGTGACTCAGCCCCAACCCAACTCTGTTTAAAGCCATGACAGGTCGGGGACCCCCCACCCCCACTGCTGGCCTTTGGCATCCTTTCTCACCGAAGAAAAAGGAAAACCTCATCTCACCTCCGTTGTAATAGGCTAATTATCTCCTCTAAAGGGGGAATAATCAAATTCAGCCCCATAGCCTCATTTCCAGGCAACTTTATTCATTGTTATTTTATTCCAAGAATTCCTTGGCATTTTCCAGGAGCCACTGAAGTGTTTAATAGCTGCCTAAGTCACATCGTGCCCTGCTTGAAGAGAAACCGAGGAGCAAATATTCACAGGCAGGGGTTATCCTGGGAGGACTCGCGTGGTGGCTGGGCCCAAGCCCAGGGGTTCTATAGGACTGCAAGGCTCCTTGCTCGGTGGGCCCAATCAGGCCAGGCGGGGGGGCCTCAGATCTCGGGCAGACTGACACCCATCTTGGAGGATCTCAGGCAGAGGTATCTTACCTGTGGCATGGAGGGTGTGGGGTCCTCAGAGTCTCACTCCCTGTGACAGCTGGACCCAGGGCTGTGCCCGCAGCTCTATGCCCCATTAACCCTAGACTCACAGGGTATCAGCTCCCCGGGTCCACCCAGCTTCATGGCCCCCTCACTCAGACCAGCACGGGGGTCAGACCACAGGCTTCCCTGCACCCCAAAGGGCACCCCCAAGAGCTAGATGGGAAGCCACCCTCAAGAGCTCAACTCTGGGTCCAGCAAGGTGGCAATGGAGATCTAGGAAGGAATGGACGGGGAGAAGGCAGCTTTGGAGGCCAGCAAAGAGGCCTGGGTTAAGGGACAAGCAGACAACAGGATGAGGGGATGAGGGAATGGAGCATGCAAAGGTGGAGACCCCCAGACCGAGGCTCATTTGGAGGCGGACTGTCAGACAGGGAGAAGGTGGCAGCCAGGTTTTGAGGCCGGGGGGGACAGGCTGGGATGGCATGGTGGAAGCAGGAGGCACGCGAGCTGCTGGAGCCAGCAGGGGTTGGGGCAGGAGGTCAGGACCCCTCAGTGGGGCTGCCCTGATGGCTCCACCACCACTGGCCCCTCCAAAGTCCCCTCAGTCCATGTCGCACGTGGCCACCTAGTCCCCCCCACTCCGTGAAGCTCCTGCACACTGACAGAGGTCTGGCCAGTATGTTTCTCATTCGTGCTGCTTAAATCATTAAATGGCTCTTTTGTAAGAGTCATTTGACATTCAGGAAGTCTTTTGATGCCTTTCAAAAGGCTTTTTAATAAGTGACTTTAATCCTTTTCTCTTAAAAACAGGAAGCTGTATTTTGCCAACTGTAAACACCAGAAGGTCCGAGTTTGGCTCATGACACAGAGGCCGCTGGTCCCCAATGGCGATGTGGCAGCCCTGGCGCCCAGGCCGGAAGTACTGGCTCTCAGGCCACCCGAAGCATGACCCCCGCTTAAGAGAAGGCACACTGCACCCACGCCAGTCCTCTCCCCGCGGGTCCTCCTCAGAGACCCCTCCTCCTCTGTCCGTGCCCTGCTGCTGTCCTTTCTACTCTCCAGCTCTGCCCCTGTCACTCTCTCTGGCTGCTTACTGCCCACTGCCCTGAAATGGTGCCCAGGGTCTTCTCTTGCCCGGGCAGGGGAAATCACGGATTGGGCTGGTGTCTGCTTGTTTTCCTTCTCTTCCCACCTTTCACTCCGCTCCAGCAACACCAAACTGCCTGCAGTTCCTTGAATCCACTATACCTTTACACGTACTGTTTCCTCTGCCTGGACATCCCTCCATTTTTCCACAGAGAGAACTCCTACTCATCCTTCAGTGCCTCTCCTCCATGAACTCTTTCCTGGCTGTCCTAGCTACCTGGGTGCTCTTTGCCCTCAGATCCCAGGGCTTGTATGCCCTGCTCCAAGCCTCATGAGGCTTCCATCAAACATCCCATGTCATCCCTCAAGTGTGGGCACAATTGTCACCCTCCCCCCCCCCCATGCTGAGAACTCTTAAGCAGGACTGGGTCTCTTCACCTCTGCCCCAGGACCCAGCACACAGTAGAAACTCAGCCAGCAGTCTCCAGTGGTTAAGGGGCTGTCTCCAGGCTCAGAACTGAGGCTCTGACCCAGCCAAGGGCCTGAGCCTCCCTGGAGACAGCAGAGAAGGCACATAGGTAGCAGGTCAGCCCAGCTGCTGACCCCACCTCTTCTTTCCACTTCTGTGCAGGTTGCCATATACAGAATTTTAGCAGGAAACAGTATCATCAGAATAATTTGGTCTCCACTTCCCTGCCCCGGAGACCAGGAGCTCTTGGCCATCTCCCCCGGGGTGGGGCCTGCCAGAGCACCTGCTATGCTCTAGCTCTGGTCCAGCTGGCTTCCTGACCTTGACCCAGAGTGCGTGCTATGGGTAGGTGCTGAGGCTGACAGGGAAGGGGTTGGAGGCCCACGGCAGCTCAGTGGAGGAAGAAGTTCCTGAAAGAGCTGCCTAAGAGAGTGAACGAGGGGTATCCCATTGTTCACTGAATGGGATTCTTCTGAATCTCATCATTCAGAACAGTCAGGCCCAGCCCCATCCATCGGAAACACAGTGGGTGCTCAAGTCCGAGCTAGGGATGGAAGCTGAAGACCCTCAGCAACCTTCCAGTTCATGAATTGACTGCTTGTGTATCCTATAAGGATGGGCAGAGAACTTTGTAGCTCCAGGGGGTACAGAGGCGGACCAGGGGCAACCATGCCCCCCAGGAGCTCCCAGGGCCTGGGCAGAGGCACCCAGAAATAATTGCCCCACAGAGTGCCCTGCCCCAGCCTGTCCACCACCGTCCTCCCCAGTGCCCAGCTCAGGCCTGACACCAGCAGGTGCTCAATGGAGTTTTGTGGAATGAATTCCTGTTGTAGTTGAAGCTCTAAGAGGAGCCAAGGGGCCCTAAGAGGACCCAGAGGAGGGAAGCTGGGATGAGTCCCCTAAGACCCAGGGGCCCTGGGCCGAGCCCTGGGCATTTTCCACAGTTGGATCCACCTGGGCAGAAGCAAAGGCCCCCAGGGTTGAGCTAAGCGACTCTGGTTCCTCAGAGGCATGGAGCCTGTGGGATTAGGTGTTACGACGGGGTCTGTGTTTGGGAGGTGTCCTGGGCCTGGGGACAGTGACATTCCTTGTTAGTATAGGTTAGGATGAAATGAGAATGGTTTAAATACATAAAATCTCTCTCACTCACAAGTGTGGGCTGAAGTCAGAGCTGCACCCCAAGGGGCAAGCCCCAGACCTCCCTGTCTGCTGCCCTGAACCACTCCCCGCCGCAGGCACAGTCCCGGGTGCCCCCCAGGCCCACGGTGTTGCTGGAGGGAGGAAGAGGGAAGGGGGCACATCCTGCCCTTCAAAGGTCAACCCAGAAAAATACAGTTGCACGGCCACGCAGAGCTGCCGGAGCTGCCACACGCCAGGTGAAAACCCTATCGCTGTGGAAGGAGGGGAGCAGGGGCCATTGGGGCACAGCTAGCGGGAGAGTCATTTGCACTTTGAACCCAGAGAGAAGCTGTAAGGCGGGGACCCGGGGTCTGTGGGGCCGAGGGACCCCATAGAAGGCAGGTGGGGAGCAGCTGGATGGGGAAGGGCGAGCTGGGGTGAGCCTGGGCCCTGTGTGCAAGGAGAGGAGGGGCGGGGGGGGGGGGGGGGGGAGGGCTCCGAGGAGGGAGGGAGGGAGGTGGGAGATGCCCAGATGGCTTGGGCTGCGTTGATCTGCATGGGACACCCTGAAGGGGACCCACAGGTGTGGGAGCCCACGGAGAGGCAGATGGAGGTGGGGCTGGGGGTGGAGAAAATGCAGCGCAGCCGGGCGAGGAGAGGGCCTCGGACAGGACCCGGAGGACAGGGTCCAAGCAGGCAGCAGAGAGGAGGGAGGGGCGCTGCCAGGGGCAGAGGAAGAGAGGCGGGGAGTGGCCCCAGCCGCAGGCCAGGACCCAGATACGGCTTCCTGAGCCGGCCAGCATGGGGTGGACACCCAACTGACTGCAGGGGGCCGAGTGAGACTAGGGAATAGTGAGCAGAAACGCCTCTTCGCCACAACCTGTGGTACCAAGCAGGGACGAAGCAGTGGCCAGAGGGGACTGGATTGTCCCCCCATCTGACCTGCCTGATCAGCTCCTTCATGAGGGCAGTGGGAGTGTAGAGAGGGATGGGCCCTGGAGCAATTCAACTGCAGCCAGGACAAAAGTCAGCCCTAAGCCCTGCAGCAGAGCAGGGGACGGTGAGGCTGGGGGAGAGGCTCCACGCCCGCCCGTTTGTTTACTTAGCTCATATGTGCTGGGGCCAGCTCCAAGCGGAGTCCTGGTTAAAGGCTTTCGGTCCATGATCTCCCGTGACCCCACAACAGTCCATCCCACGGACAAGGAAACAGGCCTGGAGAGGTGAAGGAAGCTGCCCAAGGTCATCCAGCTAGGTAGCAGGGGACCTCTGCCCAGTGACAGGGCAGGACAGACCCCCGTCAGTTCTGTGTGCAGCTGTCCCTCACCATCCGAGAACAGAGCCGCCTGGGGTCCAGTGAGGCCCAGCCGGTCTGAACACCCTTAAGCAGGGTGATCTGGGACCGTTTTGCCAGGGAGGCCCTGCCCACCTTCTCCCCTCCCACCCACAGCTCCCCAAAGCTCAGCTACCCTCCCCACTGCCCGGGGCCTCCAGGGGCCTGGCCCAGCTGCCCACAGCCAGTTCTTGGAAAGGCTGCAGCGGGAATGGCCACCTCCCCAGCCCGAGTCTCCAGAGCAGCATGCTGAGGTCAGACCTGCAGCCCCTGGGATCACTCGCATTTCCAGGAAAGTTGCAAAACATTTGAAGAACAAGTGGTCTATTCCTCCTAAGCCTTCCCCCACTATCCTGGAAAGAGGCGCTGTGGGGTGGGGGTGGGGGGAGGGCTGGAGAAGATGCCAAGTTGATCCCAGCACAGCCTGCAGCCAGTACAGACGAGGAGGGGATGACAACGGCCAAGGGGGTCAGGGTGGGGGCAAGGGAGGGGGCAGCAGGCTCTAGGGGTGGGCCACTTCCGGAGAGGGGAAGTCCGTGAGGCCATGCACTGCTTTAGCTGCAGCTGCCCAGAGCCTCTCCCTGCTGCAGCCCAGCTTCAAAAGGCAGAAACCAGGTAACTGCCTCTGTTTACCCCACCTGGTAGGATACTGGGCAACTTTCAAGGATGACCCTAGGCAGTGTAATCCCATCTTCTTCTGTGTGGCCTGGACCAGCAATTCGCATTGAAGGAGTGATGGGATGTCACATCCATAATTAAATGATGAAAGACCATAACTTCCATCTGGCTGGACCCTATTGCCTTCTTGCCGGCACACTGTGATGAAGCGAGCTGCCCTGTTGGAGAGGCCTGTGAGGCAGGGAGGCCCTCCATCCTCCAGTGGGTGAGGAACCCTCGGTACAGTTCTTCCCAGCTCAGAAGAAAAGGAAAGGGCACCACCGCACAGTCCTGCGTGGGGGACAGGCTGGGGTGCCCCCTTGCCCACTCATTCCCCCATCTCGTAGCCTCTCCTCCAGGTCTGGCCTCAGGAAGCACAGGGCCCCAGGGTGGGCAGGTCTGGTCCCACCCTAGGAGACAGAATCTCAGGATAAGGGGTCCCCTGGAGTGTGTGAGACACCCAGAGACTCTGCCTTCCCCACCCCAGAGGAAGGCGGCACCACTCTGACTGCACTTGGAGATAGGGGGTCTTCCCAGCAGAAGACCTGAGTCCAGGCTTTCCGAAAGGGGAGACTCAGCCCTGCAGAAAGCAGGGGGGTGGGAGTCTTGAAGAAGAGTGAAGCTTCCAGAGCAGCTGCGACTGACTGTAAGAAGGCAGAATGCAGATGGACTCGGGGTGGGGGAGGGAAGAAGATAAGGACAGAGGGGCCAAGGGGCCCAGACCATGCAGGCTGCAAATACATGACTCAGGAGCCGCCCGAGGCCCCAAGCAGCAGGGAAAGGGGTCACATAGCCTCAGAGTGCACAGGCCAGGGTGGACCCTGCCGCGGGGGGATCCTTTCCCAGCAAATCCATGGTTTTGCTCCCAAAAGTACATACCCAGGAGATAAGAATGTGGCTGCCAGGAGGGCAGGCAGGTGGCCCAGGCGGCTGGTCAGCTGTGCTGCTGGCCGCCGCCCCCGCCACCCTCGGAGGTTCAGTTTCCCCAACTAATTAGGTCTGATTTTCCCAAAGGAAGGTCCCAAGGTAATTTTTTAATTTTCTTTTTTAGAGCACTTGTAAGTATGTAGAAAAACTGTGCAGAAATGACAGCATTTCCATACAGCCTGCCCCTATGCTCATGCAGTGTTCCCTGTTATGAGCACTTGCCTTAGCATGGTGCCTTTGTTACAGTTGATAAAGCACTGTTATTATAATTATATTATTAACCATGGCCCATCGTTCACGCTGGGGTTCACTCTATATGTACAATTCTGTGGGTTTTTTACATTTTTTCTTTGGTCACATAGCTACAAAAATTTCCCATTTTAACCACTTCCACGTATATAATTCAGTTGTGTTAATTACATTCTCTTATGAAGTGATTTTAAAGCATACCCAGAATTATTTTTTTGCTTCAATATTTATTTATGTTCCCAGGTGTTGAAAATATGTATGTATATACGTAGCACATCCAACCCAGGATTTCAGAGATGTTATGGCTTAGGTCACAAGCTTCTAAGGTTTAAAAGCAATCTGATTTAAATAAAACACTAAGTAAATAATAGAACTGATAACACAAGGATATGGCATAGATCATATTTTGAGATTCCGCTGACCCCTGTTCCTTGGCCAAGAAGTAACAACCCCCCACCCCACCCCCATGTCTTTGCCATGTTGCTTTGAGTCTTGTCACAGCAGCTGAGCTGCCTCCGCACTCAAGCAAGCAGCCGAGTAGGTGGCTCAGGGCAGCTGGCACAGCAAGTGCAAAGGTCCTGAGGCAGGAAGATCTGAGCCAGTGACACTGCAATGCTGAGATCCAGCCAGTGTGAGCCCTCAGAGCAGAGCACTCAGCTGGGCAGGGCTGGGAGGAGGGTCCCGAGTCCATTAGCTTGGCCTGCTCCCCACCCTGCCCCTTATCGGTCAGCCATAGAAGCAGCTGGCCTGTTCTTGGAAACTGTCTGTGTCCCCTGAGCCTGGGAGCCCTCTGATGGCAAAGTCTGTGTTATCTGTATGTCCCAGCACCAAGTGGCAGGAGAGAGGTGTCGACAGGAAGGGGCCCCAGGGTGGGGCAGGGCAAAGGTGCTGCTATTATTTCCCAGCAGTAGGCACCGCCCACCCTACTTGGGCCCCCTCACCCCACCCCAGATCTCACCCTTCGAGCCCGTCCTCAGCTGCCAGGGCCCCTGGGGCCTCGGGCTGGTTCAGCTCGGGGCAAACTCCTCAGCAGGGAGTGAACTGGGGAGCCCTCCCTCTGGCTGGTCTTCCCAGGCCCCGACACCCCCACAGAACCCCACCACATGCCCAGGCCTGGCCTGGCCACACTCTCCTCTATCACCTGTGAGAAAGGGGCCATACCTGAGCTCCAGGGTGCCACGGGACTGCCCTGTCATCGTGGGTTCAAGTCCAGACCCCCGTGTGGGGTCCCTAGGGCCTTCCTCCGCTGACCTCCGTGCCCCACCCACCCAGGCTCCCACACTGTGCCCACAGCCCGGGGTTCTCAGGGATGCAAGAGGCCCCAGCCGAGCTCCCAGGAGCTCCCAGGATGAAAGACAGAGCCCTCCTTCCCCCCCACCCCCGCCTCCTTCCAACCAGCGGGCAGGCGCAGGCCATGGCACAGAGCAGCTGGCCTTGGAGAAGGAGCCTCAGTGTCCCTGGAGGAACAGTGGGGTGAGGGAACAGCATGTATGCAGACCGGGGGGAGGGGGCATGAGGGGCACTGAGAGGCACCCCATGGTGGGAAAGTCACTGAGTGGAGCTGGGTACCCATGATGGGGGCTGAACCACAAGTGCAGGTGGCCCTGGGAAGGTGGAAGAGGCTGAGGCATGGCTTCCCCAAGGGTCTCCAGGAGGAACGCAGCTCTGCCGACACCTCTTCAGCCCCTGAGACGCTGCCAGCGTGCCATTGGGCCCCCGGAACCATCCAATAATGGTGCGTGTTATTTTAAACCACCAAGGGTGTGGCACATGTTACAGGGGCTACAGAAAGATCTCATAATCCCCACGGGGGTCCCCAAGCCCTTCCCAATCTGGCCCTGCCCACCTGCCCAGCACACACAACCCCCACCCCAACCCCCATGAGCACCCCCCTCCCCCCTCCACCAGGGCTCACCTATCTCTTTGGCCTTTGCTCCGCCCGAGACCATCCTCCTTCCCCTGGGCCTGGCCAGCAACTCCTCCCACCACAGTCCTCAGCCCAGTGCCCCATGGAACATTCTGGATCCTCAGGGCTCTCAAAGCATAAGCTCCAACTCCCTGGAAGAAATGAGGGATTTGTTGGAAGGTAAAAGGCTTGTCCAGGGCCTTCAGATCTTAGAAGGAACAGACCTGGGGATTCTACAAGCCCAGAGCCTCAGGAATGAAAGGACAGTCCCCAAGGGCCCCCAGCAGGTGGCTCGGCAGGGGCCACCCCCAAGCCTGGGGTCCCACAAGTCCCAGATCCAGGTTCTGGCCTATGGTGGGGACATATGCCCAACCCCCAGGTCACATGGGGTCAGGTACCTTACCTGATGGCCCCACCCAGTCTGGGGCCACACACAGGAAGGCCTCAAATTTCAGAAACGCAGAATGACATGTGTCCCTTGCCTCCTCCCGACTCACTGCCAGGGCTGGGACACCCCCTGAGAACATGGCCCACGCTGACACGCTGCCCCCCAACCCAGCAGACGGGCATGACACAGGGCCGGTTACAGTCTGGATTAGACAAGAGAGGTGCCTCAAAGAATAGGTCCTACAGTGAGTACAGGAGCTCAACCCCTCTGGGGACCCCAGAAACATCCCCTCCAGGGTACGAGTGGGCTAAGCGGTGCTTCTCTCCTTGGCCGAGGGCTGCTGCTGGGGCAGTCCCGGGCAGGGTAGTTCCCGATGTGGGTGCTAGAGACGGACTCCTCTGCAGCTTAGGGGAACTGGGGAGTACAGAGCTGACCAGGGAGCCGCCAAGCCCCCCTGCGGGGTGGGTGGGACACACTGGGGTCTGGGCGCCTCTCCCATCCCCGCCACAGGGCCACCTGGGGCCCTGAGAAAGCCACTCCTTGCTGGGCCTCGGTCACCATCTGCGGGGTGCTTGGCCTTGGGCTCCACCAGCCTCCTTCAAATGTTTTGGGGTTTGTTAGGCAACAGATGCCTTTCTACCATATGGAAGCCTAAAGGGAGGTCCGGCTCCTAAAAGGGTCTCGCAGGGCTACTCTGTCTGATGCGGGGGTGGGGCCCTCACAGCCCACCTTCTCAGCACCCGCATATCCCCACCCCCTCCCCTGGGGTGATCCTTGGAGCTTGAATCTCCTGGCTGAGCACCTTACTGGTTCCTTGCATGTGAGCGGTTCTTTGAGTCCAGGCACCACAGGGGATGGAGGTGGGGGAAACCTCCTCCTGCTCAGAGCCTGAGGGGCTTTTATCCTCACCTGGAGGTTCCTGAAGGGAGAGGTGGGTGTAGCCGGCGGAGCCCTGGCAGCCACCATGCAGGTCGAGGCAGGACTGCTGCTTCTCATGAGGCAGCTGGGGCCAACCAGGCACATGGGCAACCTGGAGGCTTTCTTTCTGCAAAATTAAAAACAACTTCTGGAAAGGAAATTCCCCTTTCCCTGCTGCAGCCATTTCCAGGGATTCCAAGATCATTAATTTAATCACAAAAAAAAGTCCTGTGGAAAATATTCATTGTTACAAGCTGAATGTTTTCATTTGGCCTCATTAAATCCACCAGCCCTCCCAGGGAAAGATGGGGGGTGGTGAGGCAGGGAGGGGAGGTGGAAGGGGGCAGGCCCTCTGCAAAGGAAGGGGAAGGGGGTGGTGGAGGGACAGGAGGAGCTGTGGGGGCCCCCTTACGGCTCTCACAAATGACACTCCAGCCGAGAGTGCACACCCAGAGTGTGGGAAGGCTGTCATTGCATCTCACAGAGGAGGCATCTGAGCTGCTGACAACCAAGTGACTTGCCCAGGGTCCCTGATCTACCTGGTCCCAAAGGACATGCTTCAACCATGACTCCCTAGAGCCTCAGTGCTCCAAAGTGTCTCCAAGCCACGCCTCACTGACATTTGGTTAGTAATTGCTTAGCCATCAACCTACAGTTGACCAATGTCTATAGCTGGATCTGTATTAATTAGGATACATTTCTGCTACTGTAACAAATGCTGAGATAACAGCAGTTTAAATAAGACAGAAGATTTTTCTTTTCCTCTCTTATGTAATGTTCTGAGCTCAAGCAGTCTAGGTTGATGTGGCAGTGACCCAGGCTCCTTCTTCCTTACTGCTACATGATCTTCAACTCTCTCTTGGCATCTATCCCATAGTCAACACGGCTGCTCCAGCTCCTGCCATCACGTCTGCCATTCAGCAGTGGGAACAGGGGAAAAAGATAGAGGAAGACACCTCTCTTCCCCCTAAGAGCAGGACTCCACAATTTCACAGGTCACTTCTGGTCAAATGGTTACAGGTAGCTTCCAGTGAAACTGAGAAACATTCTACAGATGGGAAGCCATGTGTCCAGCTCTAAACAAGGGATTCTTTTACTATAGGAAGAAGAGGAAACTGGATAGTGGGAGGACAGCTAATGACCCCTGCCACTAAGACACACTCTCCATCCCTCTCCAAGACCATCATGAGCTGAGTTTGTGGGTGAAAGACAACTGCAGAGTGTAGGAGGGAGGGGAGAACCTAAGAAGGAAACTGTGGAAGCTTCCTGGGGGGTGCAGCATTTGTGCCAAGCTTTCAGAGGCAGCCAGGGTTTGTGAAGATGAGATGGAAAGGGGTTCCAGAAAAAGATGGTGGGTCTAGCTGAGGCAGCTCATCTGGAGAAGTCATGGTTTAGTTCAAAGGCGTGAATTTGGAGCCGGAAGACCTGAGTTCAAGTCCTACCACTAAGTCAGCACAGCCATGCACTCAGTTTCCCTGAGCCCTGGCGGCTCCCTCCGTAAACAGGCTGATGGCCCTCTTCGTGCCCGCATCAGAGGTCTGCCTGAGGGGTCAGGTGCACATAGAAGGGTCTGGCATTCAGTGGAGTGGCTGAATCAGTGCTGGTTTGATGGCATGCTCGGTGAAAGCTGGGCAGAGGATGGAGTTGACCAGGAAAGTGGAGGCCCAACCTGGAGGTCTTGAAGTCCAGGCCAGACAGTTGAAATGTTATTCAATGGATAGTTCCATGGCCGGGCAGCATCCTGAGAAGAGAGGGGCTTTTAAAAGATGAGTCTGGGTTGGGGGGGGAGGATGTGTGGGTGATTCAGTGGTAGAATGACCACTTTCCATGCGGGAGAGCTGGGTTCAGTTCCCAGACCATGCACCACCACCATCACCCCCAAAAAATGAGTCTGGAAGAAGGGAAAGAAAGGTGAGATCAGAGGTGTGTGCCAAGAGGATGTAGCCACAAAGTCTCCAGAGAGAGATGACCAGGTATGGACCCAGACGAAGCCAGGGAGCCCTTCAATGCAAACTGGGTAGTCAGGGAGGGCTGCCTGGAAGAAGCAGCACTGAAATCAGGCCAGCAAAAGCAGGGGTCATTTAGAACAGTTGGTAAGGTGACAGGAAGGGCTTGTCCTGGAGCAAGAGACGTGGGATGCTGCCACATCAGATGTCCCCACTCACACCATCAGAATCCCAGCCACCAGGACGCCTGCATCCCCCAGGAGCAGGGACTGTGCCTGGCCCTGCCCCACATCCCAGTTCACCCTCCCAGGGACCTCGCAAGGTGGCCGTCCCTGTCCCCAACTCACAGAAGAGGAAACTGGAGCTCAGAGAGGGTTGGTCACTTCACCGAGGCCACACAGCATGGGCTCGGGCCCAGAATATTCACTATGTGACCCCTCCTGGGGCTCAGGATGCCTTTCAGAAACACTCACGCATGGTGACCCTGGTCCTGGGAAGGCTTTACATCCTGAAGAAGGGCTGAAGATGGAGAACCGACGACCTATTTCGTGGCACAGCTTCCCACACACCCTTTACCAGACAAGGACAGAGTCACCTTTTTGAACAGAGAACCAAGTTGAGCCTCCCAGAGGCTCTTGCCTGGGTCACACAGCCAGTCGGCAGGATTTGAATCCAGTTCCCAGGGATAAGTGCTGAGTCCTCCCTCCCCTCCCCCTCCTCCCCTCCCCTGCTCCCCGGCTGTTTTCCTGGCTCCCTCTCAGAGAAGAGAACATGCTCTGTCTCTGTTTCCCTGGGAGAAATCCATTTTCAGAATCTGGAGGTGTTGAAATGTGTTCTTTTTTCCTCTCCAAAGAGTCCTTCTTGAGGACAGAGGTGCCCTGAGAATCCCTCCCAGGGCTGCGGAGCCCTCGACCACCAGCCCTGACCTCAGAAGACCCCCCTACTCGCCCCCAGCACCACCGCCTCCTGCCTGGCTGTTGGAGGTGGCAGTGGTGGCTCTAAGGAGCAGGGGTCACTGCGCCATCAGCAGAGGCGCAGGGGGCGTTACACATTGTCGCCCTGGACTGCCCCCCCTGTGACAGCTGGGTCTGTGGGTTGATGGTCTCGACTGCAGAAGTCTCTGCTTTAAGGGGCACGGGCATCTGGGAGCATCTTCTACCCCCATGGGGCAGGGCCAGGGAGTGCCCGATTGTGGGCACAGGGGACTTGGTGCTGAGTGAAGAAGGGAGAAGGTAGGGCAAGGGATGGAGCAGGGAGGGGGTAAAGGAAGGGAGGAGGGAAGAAGAGATGGGGGATGGGGAGAGGGAGGTAAGAGGAAGGCGGAGGTAGGGAGGGGGAGAAGGAAGGGGCAGGAGGGGCTAAGGAGGAGTATAAGGGGAGGAGGGGGTTGGGAGAAGAGAGCAGGAGCTGGGGGAGGGAGAGGAGAGGTCAGCGAGCTGGGGAAGGCAGATATGAGAGGCAAGGAGCAGAGAGGAGATGAGAGGGGGAGAGGGAAGGAGGGAGCCACAAAGGGAGGGTTAAGAGGAAGTGAGGTGGAGATGGGAAGGAGAGGAGGGAAAGGCAAGGGGAGAGAGGAGGAGGAAGAGAGAGAGAGAACAGGGGCTGGGAGGAAGGAAAAGGGGAAGTCTGCAGCAGGAAAAGGGAAGAGGAGGAGTGGAAGGAGGGTGGGTGGGGGCCTGGCTTCCCCACAGGTCCTCTCTCCCAGGCCTCTTTCAGCTCACTCACTGCACCCGCCCACCCTGTATCTCTTCCCCCTGCCCCCGCCAAGATTTGCTCTGCAGCCAGTGTCCTAGAACCCTGGATCTGCCCTCTCTGGACCAGTCCCTTCCTTGGGGCCACCCTGATGGGTGCAGCCCACACCCGAGAGGGGACCCACGGCAGGCCTGGGGTTTGGGGATCCCAGAACTCCCGGAATGGTGAACTGGCGAGTTCCGTGGGCTTGAGGCCTGAGCAACCAACCCACTGGCAGCCCACCCCCACCCCCCACCCCCCACCCCCCACCCCCCACCCCAGCGCCAGGCCCCCACAGTACCTGAAAGAGGAGTTTCCAGCCTCACTTTTGTTTTTAATGTTTTTTATTGTTAAATATAACATATATACAGAGAAAAAGCAATGATTTTCAAAGTACACGTCAAGAAGTAGTTAACAGATTTCAGAGCTTGTCCAGCCTCCTTTTTAAAACCTTCAGGCAGGGTACAGGTGACTCCAGGGAGTGGGAGCTCGGCTGACACGTCCCCAAGGGTCCCAGCTCCGGGCGTGGCGCTGCTTGGTCCTCTTCCTCCTCCTGCGACCCTCTCGCTGGGGCGGGCACCCTCCCCGGGTGACGTCCGTGGTCAGGGCCTGCAAAGTCGCCCCCGAATTGGCCATATCGTTGATCTCCTTAAGAACCTTCCAAGCATCCTGTCTCCCACAGGGCTTCGTGGGAAAGCTCCTGGCTGCGCTGAGACGCTTGGACTTTATCTTGGGGACGTCAGGGAACCACTGCAAGACCTGACAAGGCAGAAAAGTCAGGAAAGGTCTGGCCTCAAGGTGCCCGGCAGGTTGTCCCAGGGGCCTGGGTCTGAGCCTGGGAAAGTATGTCCGGCACAGACTCTGCCCCTGGCCCCAGCCCTGGGTCAGCTCAGCACACCCGGGTCCCGCCAGGCTCAGGACCCACCCCCACCGCCCCCAGTACTAGCACGTTGGAGCTGGCCTCACAGGCCCTCACGGGGCAGCCGCGTGCCTTCTCCATCCTTTCAGGACAAGTACCCAGGTCTCTTACCTGCCTGAAGAAGGGACTTGGGGAACCCAACAGAGTGAGTACACTCCAGATCACAGAACCACCCAGGGGAAGCCAACTCCCTGCAGCCTGGGGAGTGCCACAGCATGGTCATCTTCCCCCTCAGCCATAAGACATGGTAGGAAGCCCAGGCTAGACAGGAGATGGGCATGCCAGCCGACCAGACGCATGAGCAAGTAGTCACTTCTGGGCAGAGAGCTTTATCTTCTCTGGGGGTCCCTCCAGGCGCCCACCTGAGTTGGCCTGGGATTTCCACAGACCCCAGCAAGGACCTTCCCCCAGGCCATAAGTCACCCCACACCCCCAAAACCAGCCCCAGGTAGGGAAGGGGAGCAAGGCTACAGGGCCCTGGTTCAGTCCCCTGCCCGTGCCCCTGCACCCCTCCCTGCCCAAGGGATCACCCAGCAGGCCTGTCAAGGGTGTGGGACAGGAGGTCATCAGGGACCTTGCACCCCTGCACTCTGCCCCTCCCCACCCCCCAAACGGAGTCCCTGCAGAAGGTCCCAGGAAAGGGAGTGGCAGATGTCAACAGTGGGCCCATCCTCACATGTGATCCATCTCTCCCACACTATGGCTCCCTGTCCAGCTCCAAGACCCTCTGGCCTGCAGGTCCCTCTGCAAGTCTGGCCTCTCGCCCCCATCACTGAGTGAAGGACATGCCTGCCTCACTCAGCAGGTAGCTGCATGCTCCCGCAAACGTGTGCCAAGTGCACCTGTAGCCAAGTGACATTTGGGCCCTGGAACACATGGACCCTCCAAGAAAGACAAAGCCCCCCCTCCCCCACCCCCAAGCTGCTATCCCACTGGCTTCAGGTACAGCTATGGCAGGGGATGGGGCATGGAACCTAGGGACCCACAGAAATGCGTCTTCCCCTTGAGACTGGCCTGAGGTCTAGTCCAGGTCAGGCTCCAACTGCCCATGTGACTGTGGCCCGGGCACTGAGAGGATAGCTGGTAAGGATGGGACCATGTGTCAGCATCCTTCCTGCCTCCCAACACCCAACCCCATGCCGGGCTGCTGCCAATGGGATCTAGCAGACGTGGTACCAGGCATGGCTTGAAAAGAGCTTATCCACTGGAACTCCTCTCTCGTGCCTCTGTCATGGCTGTGAGGTGGTGCCCGAGCTGCTCCACTGGAAGGTGAATGCTGAGACTCAACCCCAGATTACCCCAGCCAAGGCCATGCCAGATGGGCCAGCAGCCAGGCAATACCCCGGCATGTAAATATGCCCCACCAGTGTTGACAGGGGACCCAGACCGGGTCCACTGAACCCCATAGTATGTGTGATTCCACATATCAGGTGGGAAGTTGGGGTCCTTTCCAGGATGGCACAGGCTTATTGGCGTTTGTACCCTTGGCCAGCCAGAGGGCCCTGGAAGATTCTTGGAGAAGCGTTCATGCCAAAATAAGCACCAAACAACTTCAGGGCTCTGCATCTGGTCAATTGCGAAGGTTCTGGACCCACGACCCAGGCGGCGGAGCGGCCCTGGGCCTGTGCCAGGGAAGTGGTGCAGGTCTATCCCCCAGAGGCTAGGGCTGTCCCTCTCTGCCATCCCCCCTGGACTCCTTAGAAGCCATCTTTCCCCGCTGACAGCAGGAAGTTCCAAGCCATAGACACCCAGTATTACTCCCAGGACTCAGGCTAACGCCTCTGCCTCTCCAAGCCTGGATGCCTTCTCCTGCAGCCCAACAGCGTGTCCCCAAAGAACCCAGGAGCCTCCCCAGTGATCCTCCGCTCCTTCCTGTGCTCCCACGCCCCACCTCCATCCCCTCCCCAAGCCAGCCCCTTCTGCTCTCAAAATGACCGGATTGAATGCCTCCATTGACTAGTGGGCATTGAGTTTTCACCTCTCTGGACCTCAGTTTCCTCACCTGTAACATGAGGATAATAAAAGCCCCTCCCTCCACAGGTCCTGAGGATTCAAATGCAGATCACAGGGCCCATGGCAGAGGCTTGAGTAAGGGTCTTCTGCCAGGACAAATGGAAATACACACCAATAAAGCACATGTAGTCCCCTGCCATGCAAAAATGCAAACTGACACCAAAAACTCTTACAAGAAAGCATAGGCAAAAATCCTCAGGACCTTGTAATAGGCAATGGATTTTTAGATTTCACACCAGAAGCATAAGCAACAAAAGAAAAAATAGATAAAATGGACTTTCTTGCATCCAAGTACATTATCAAGAAAGTGAAAAGACAACTGACAGAATGGGAGAAAATATTTGGAAACCATATATCTGATAAGCGTCTAATATCCAGAGTATATCAAAAAAAAATCCCCACAACTCAACAACAAAAACGAAAACAGCCCAATTTAAAAATGGGCCATGGATTTGAATAGACATTTCTCCAAAGAAGATATTCAAATGCCCTATAAGTATATGAAAAAGTGCTCCACATCATTAGCCAGCAAAGAAATGCAAATTAAAACTACAAGGAGATACCACCGCACATCCCCTAGGCTGGCTATCATTAACAATTTTTATAAAACTGAAAATAAAAAGTGTTGATGGGGATATAGGGAACCAGGAGCCTTCATATGTTGGTCAGAAAGGAAAACAGTGCAGCTGCTCTGCAAAACAGTTGTCTGTGCCTCAGAAAGTTAAACAGAGAATTACCATATGACCCAGCAATTCCATTCCTAGGTAGACACCCAAAAGAACTGAAGACAAGGACTCGGGCAGATATTTATGCATCAAAATTCATCAGTGTTCATCGCAGCACTATTCACGGTAGCCAAAGGTGGAAGCAATCCAAGAGTCTGTCCACAGATGAATGGATAAACCAAATGTACTCTATCCATGCAATGGAGCATTATTCAGCCATAAAGAGAAGTGAAATGCAGGCACAAGCTGCACATGAATGAACCTTGGGGACATATTGTTGAGTGAAATAAGCCCGACAGAAAAGGGCAAATCTTGTATGATTTCTCTCATATGAAATACTTAGAATAAGCAAATCCATTGAGACAGAAAACAGGAATAGTGGTTACAGGGATGGGGGAGGGGCATGGGGAGTTCTTGCTAAATCAGTGTGAGTTTTGGTTTGGGACGATGAAAATAGTCTGGAAATAGACAATGGTAACAGTTACACAATCACAGTTTCACAGACTCATCAATGTACTTAATGTCAAAGAATTGTCCCCTTAAAATGAATTTCATGTTATTTTTACATTTTATGATTTTCATCTCATCACAGTTTAAAATGTCAATTAATTTTTTGTAAAAGGAAGGGCAACTGCTATTATTGTCATCACCACACCTAGTTTGGAGGGCTTTCCAGAAGGACCTGCGCCACTCAGGGAGCTCCACATCTTGCAGGAATCGGTACAGACCCAGTTGGACCAAAAGGAGCTGAGTCCTCCATGACTGCACCAGACTTCAACCATAAAATGGGAAATAATGCTTTCTCCTCTCTGGACCACCAGGACAGGTGCTGTGAGGACCCCCCGAACAGCTCCTGAGACCATCTCGCCCAGGTATGGTGAAAGGCCCACCTGGGAGCGAAGCCGATGCAGTGGAAGGTAGGTGAGCACTGAAAGCCAGGGGAGGTGGGGCCTGGCAGCATCTACTGAGCACCTGGATACAGCTGTGCCTGAAGTCATGGCTCCCCCCTGAACTTTTCACAACTGCCCCTGGAGCCAAGACATTCTTTTGTAGCTTAGTTTAGTTCAGATTGAGTTTCTGCCAAGTACAAACCTAAAGCATCCAAACCAAACACAATCGTGGGGGGGTGGGGAAGTTTCCCCTAGATGGGCCTCTCTGATGGGGAAGCCCTTTGACTTATTGGCCTGGCAGGGCCTTTGGGGAGAAAGGAAGAGACCCAGATGGTGGGCCTCTGAAGTTCCAGAAACTCCTAAGAGCAAGGGTTCCCAGGCTGGCCCCAAGGGCAGGGATAAAACCCTGGCTCTTAGTACCAGGAGTGTGTAGGGGGCCTGGCCCCAGCCCTTATTGTGGCTTACAGAGCTCTGCCCATAGTCACTTTTCTTCACAACAGGCTCCCAGGGAGGTGCGGACAGATGTTTTTCCATTTCATGGGTAGAGTGGAGGCACAGAGAGTACATGCAACCCGCCGAGGTTGCACAGGACATGGTAAAATGAGTATGAATCCAACAGGCTCATGTTGTGTGACTCTGAGTCCCATGGACACAGGCCCCTGCCTGCTCCAGAAGGCCCTGTGAAAAGAGCAGTTGCCCCATGCACCCAGAGTGCAGTCCCCACTGAGGCAGAGTGACTACAGAAGCCCCCCACCTCGAAAGCCTGGCATGGACCAGGGCAAGGAGGAAAGGGAGGGCTCCCCAAAGGACAGATGGCTCAGAACAGGGCTGTGGGGAGACATCAGTGAGCACACTGCCCTCCCCCAGGGTCCTCTTTGCCTGCTGTCTCCATGTCCCCAGCAACACAAAACGAGAAGCCATCTCCCTGCCCAGACTCTCTCCTCGCAGGACCAACCACAAGCCTCATCTCCCCTCACTAGCACCCAGCCCTGGGGAGTCTACCTGTGGCCATCCCCAAGTTTCCAGCAGAGCCTGAGGCCCTCCTGTCCAGGCTGCACCCATCACACGGAGGGGCTGGGACCAGCACAGCTGAGACTTTGTTGCAGCTGCATGGCCCGTTCTTATCCTTTGGCCCTGGGGAATCACAACCGATCAGATTTCACCACCGGGATATTCAGGGCAAAATCTGCAATTGCACCCCAACCCGTGTGGAGGACAGTGTGGTTGCATTGGTCCCTGACCTACCTGCCTCGCTCCCTTGCTTTTACTTTTTCTTCTGTGGTGCCCTGTGGTATTCCATGGCTTCCTGGAAACAGTCTGAAATCTCCTTTGGAACAAGGCTGGGTGTAAACACACATGCACACAGACACACAAATGCGCATAGGCACATATGCACACACCTATACACACACGCACACCTTACATTGTCCTGCATGACATGGTTAAGGTAGCACATTCTTTCCTTAGGTCTGCCTCTCAGTTAAGGAGACTGACCCTCGGATTATCCACATTCCTGTAAGATGTGGAGTTCCCTGAGTGGCGCAGGTCATTCTGGAAAGCCCTCACTGACTGCACCCTCCCTTTTTCCAGAGACAGTCAGGTGTGGAGAGGAGACAGTGACGTGTACCTCCCCCAAACACACACACACACTCACACACACACCAAGCCTCAGGGCTTGGAGCAGGGTCTGGCCCTCATACAAGAAGCTGGGCAGCCCAGAGCCCAGACCAGCTCCAGGCAGGACCTGAGACCCGGGGCAGCCTCTCCCAGAACCCCTCTCGCCAGATGTGGCCCATCCCCTAGAGGGGACTGGCTGAGCACCAGGGAGCACGGCGGATGCTCAGTTGTATCTGCACTCGTGCCAAGAACAAGTCAGAGCCAAGCCGGGCCTAAGGGGTGGGTGAGGCCAGAAAGCAGAGGCCCAGGCTGTGGCAGGAATGGGGCCAGGCAGGACCAGCACAGGGGTACTTTTTGCCCTCCAGTGGGGATCTCACCAGCCCCAGAGCAGCAGGCAGAAGCAGAGCAGAACCTTCTAGAACCTTCTGAAATTGTAGAATAACAGCAAGGGGGAGGCATCAGAAAATACTCCCCTAACCTCCTCACAGTGCAAATGAGGCTAGAGGCCCAGGATCACAGAAGTGGCCTGGCTATCACCTCCCAGGCTTTCTCCTTTCCTTGGCCAGGAGCCCCAGACCTCCTCCAACCCCGGAATGCTGCCAAAACACCCCTGGTCTGTCCAGCCCTGGGGGCCCCGACAAGCTTTCCTGGCCAGGCTCCCATACTACCCAACTGCCCCACGTCTACCCAACGTGTCTCACGCTCCCGGGAGGGTGCCCAGCTGGGACTCGTCGTGGGAAGAGAGAGGGAGACCTATTGTCTTTGGGACACCTCTCAGATCCCCAAGCCCTTGGCTACCTCCAGCCCTGTCCACCAGCTCGGCCCTGGCAAGCTCGAGTTAGGAAGGGTGGGAGGAAGCGTGGAAAGAAGAAATTATTCCTTAAGCAAACGAAAAGCATAAACACTCATGGGAGGCCCCGGTTATCCGTGGGAGGACCCGATTATCCAAGGAAGGGAAACAGATTGGCCCGGTTGCCAGGTGATGGTGCATTCAGCAGACGCCGCACCCAAAGAGGGACTCTAGTCTGTATGTGGCTGCTGTCCACTCACACCCGCCTTGGCCCCTGCTTCCAGCACCCACCTCACCCACCCCCACCTGGCTCGCTGCTGCAGGAGGGCAAAGGGGCAGCATGAAATGTCTCGAAATTCTCCCGGAACAAGGAGTTTTCAGTAAGTCCACACTGCACTCGTTTATTCTTTTCACAAGGGTTTATGGGCGCCTCCTGGGTGCCTGATTCCAGTTAGTTGCTGCAGAGGATCCCAGCTGGGCCGGCAGGGAAGGCGGGTCTGGAGGGGGAGGTAGAGAAGAAAACACTTCTCTGAGCTGAATGTATGCATAGGCTGAGCGGGTGGGGGTGCGGGTTTCAGCTCCTGCTGTAGGGTGGGGCAGGGCAGACCCAGGGGCCAGCTCTGGGTGGAGATGACGGCAGGGGAGAAAGAGGAATGGGAGCTGCCAAGGAGAGGGAGATGGACAGAAAGAACAGCACGCGTGGAGGCTCAGAGGTAGGGGAGCACCTGGGAGCTCCCAGAGCACCAAGAGGCCAGTGATAGTGGGGGAGCCCTGGGGTCCACGGTCCAGGAGGCTTGAAGCCCGGGCAGGGCCAGGTTATGACAAGGCTGAGCAAGGTCAGAGCCCATGCACACCTGAGAGGCTCTCCCCTCTCTGAGACGCCATGGTGGCACAAAGAACACCAGGGCCCACCCCACCGCAGTGAGAAGCTCCAGTGGCCATCTCTCTGGGCATTTCTCAAATTTCTCGCTGGCAGGGAGACCGAGGCTGTGCCCTCCTCACCTCCATCCAGCAAACCCCACACAGGGGCAATGAGTTGGGGGAGGAGGGGCCGGAGTGTCAGAGCCTAAGGCAAAGGCCCACCAGCCCCTCCCTCTAGTGGGAGGATGACGTCCTGAGGATGGGCCCCTGTGACAGCAGGTCTAGGAGCAGGTAGGCCCTCTGGAGCCCAGCCCTCGTCTGTCCCTTTCCCTGGCCGCTCTCCAAGTTGCTCCTGGATGCCAAATGGACCCAGTTCCATTTTTCCCTCCTTTTCTTTCCCCTGCCCGCCCTCTACTGGAGCTCCAAGAGGGCAGGCAAGAAGCTGGAGTGGGAGGCCCGGCCAGGCCAGGGTGGAGAGCAGCCCCAAGTCCCACGCAGATCCCTCCAAAGCAGAGTCTGCCAGCCCACTGGAGCCCAGAGCTCCATGCAAGGCCTGGCACTCCTCTGGGGCCCAGGGCTGGGGCTAGTGCTGGGCCTTGAGCCAGAACTCTCACTCCCGATCCCTGGGACAGGACGGGGCGGACAATGGGTAGGGAGGCCCCAGCTCTGTGGTGAGCTCTGGTACTGCCTGCAGGACAAGGGGAAAGTGAGAGAGAGCTTAGGAGAAAAAGAGGAGAGGGAAGGAAGTGCAGGGAGGCAGAGCACTGACATAGGGTCACCAAGCCCAGCTCTGCGCCCAGCAGGTGGGGGGCAATACAACCTGGATCTTTCGTCTGACCTCACCTGCACAAGTTGCTGTTGGAGCCAGATGGGCCTGAGCTCTGGGTCTAATGTTCTGGAATCCCGAGGTATCAGGTGTAGCCTGTGAGTCCAAGGAACAGGAACAGATGCTCCAGAGCAACCAAAAAGGCAAACAACAAAGGCTGCTTCCCGGGCGTCCCTGGGGCTAGAAGTAGGGGTCAGGGTACTGCTGGGTGGGGCCAGCCTTACTTCTGCCCCCAACCACTCCTTCCACACACACACCCAAATACACACACACTACACACACACACACACACACACACACACACACACACACACACACCTCCAGACCCTAGGCAGCACAATAGTTTCTCCCAGCCCAAAGAGGGCTTTTCCATTTTCTGAAACTAAATGTGGGACAGATGGGGAGAAGGGGGGCACTGCTCCATGGCTCCATTCCAACTCCTGCTTGGGTGAGGCAGGGACAAGGGCCCTAAATGGGTACTTCCAGAAATCAATGAATCAGGGCTGGAGAATTTGTTCAACAAAAATTGGGACTCTCCCACCAACATCTCTGACCCCTACTCAGGAGGGAGCAGCCCCAGGACCCCCAAAACTCCCCTCAGAGGCTTGCTAAGTAAGAAACTTCCCTCCCCACCAAAAGCAAGGAAGGAAGGGATATGACCTGCTAACTCAAGGTTCCTTGCAGAGGGGGACAAGCAGAACCACCCCCCAGACCAGCTGGGATCGTGGAAAATTTCCTAGCCCACCCAAAAGGCCCCTACCCTGGGAGAGAAGGGGTTGTTTGCAAGTGCTGAGAACAGGAGGGCTGTAAGGCTGGCTTAGCTCTGGGGGAAGCCCCAGGCTTGCAAACCCCAGGGCCCCTGCCCCAGGCAGCAGTTGAGAGAAGAAGGGCCACAGTCGCGCGCCCCCGGCCTCCCCGCGCGTACACACACACTCAAGGGTTTTACCTGCTGGAGACGCAGATCCAGAAGGGGACTTCCCGGGGCAGAGGATCCAGCCAGCGCCACGAAGACCAAACCCGAGCAGTGACCAACGCGCAAGGCGGGGCGTCTACCCCGCGCCCGCTGGGTCCGGCCGACTGGGTCCGGGGTGGGGGCTGCTTTCCCCCGGCAGACTTCATGCACCTTCCCTCGCCGCCGAGAGCAATTGCACCCTCGCCCCAATCCGGCCCGGCCAGCGCCCACCTCTGCCCCGCGCGCGAGCGTTGCTCGGTCCCGGAAAGAAGTTAAGCGGCGGCTCCCAGGGCGTGTTGCGCACGGGACCCTGGCAGTAGCTCAGGACTCGGGCTCAGTCCCCGCCGCCCGAGACAAGTCCCCGTGACTCCGAGGGTGGCTCGGCCTCCCGGAGAGGGGTGAGAAGGGAGAACCCTCCCGACGGGACCCAGCCTCTCCCTGTGGGGTACGGCGAGCTGAGGCGCAGCGGGGCTTGCTCGCGCTTCGGGACACCCCAGGTCAGGGCACATCCCCGCCCCCGCCGCCGCCGAACCCAAGTCGCCCGCCCCGTACCCCGCGCAACGAGGGACCAGAAGGTCTCGGACGCGGCGGCAGGGCCAGCAAGGGCCCCACGGAGTTCGGAGGAGCTCCCCCCCCACCCCGCTCCCCTGGAAGCCTCAACCCACATTCACAGTTGAAAGTACGCACTTGGCGCGTCCCGGCGCCTCCGCGGTGAGTCGGACAGCCGCGCTCCGGGTCGGCGAAGGTGGCTCTCAGTTCGGGCGCTCCAGTCTCGAAGTTCCCCGGGCAGACAGCAACGTCCGGGGACGCACGGGACGGGGGCGCCCGGCGGCCGGGGCTGCGCGAGGCGAGGCGAGCGGCGAGAGGGGAGCGCTCCGGCGTTCAGGCAACAGCTACCCCTAGTGGGAGAGCCGCCGGGGCCGGCGCCGCCCCGCGCCCGCTGCCCCGCGCCGGGGCACTCGGGGTTCTGCTGGGGCCGCCAAGCCGAAGCGGCTCTCCCCAGGCCGCCCAGTGTCCCTACGCCCGGCGCTCACCGCGTCCGCGGTCCCTGCCCTCCGCGCCTCCCTGACGGGCTCCGGCGGCCGCTGACCCGGGAACGGCGGTCCCAAGCGGGCACGAGATGGGACGGGGCGGGCACGGCCCCGGCGGCGCGGGCTGCGGCGGACCGCAGCGGCGGCGGGCAGCGGCGGGGGGCGCGGAGCGCGTGGCGGGGCGATGAGGGGGGCCGCCGTGTGCGAGTCGCGAGTGTGAGCGCGCGCGAGAGGCGGGCGGACGGGCTGGGCGCGGGCTACGGGAGGCGAGCGGCGCCCGCGGGTGAGCAGAGCAGGCAGCTGGGGCCCAAAGTTGCCTCCTCGCGGGCGCCGCGTCCCTCGCGGGGCGGGAGCCGGGGCCACTGAAGCGGCGGCCGCGGCCGGGGGCTCCCGCAGCACCTGGGCAGCGGCCCCTCAAGCTCGGCGGCAGCGTGGGCGGCGTTGGCGGCGGCGCGCGGGAAGCGAACCGGAGCTCCGGCGCGGCGCGGCTGTGGTCCGGTAGCCCCGCTCAGGTGCGCAGCGAGAGGGGACGCGGGCCGGATCGGGACGCGGGGTCCAGGGCCGCGCGCAGCGCTCGCGCTCTCGGGAGCACCTACGCGGCCAGCTCTCCATCCTCGGGTCCCGTTCCCTGTCCCGGGCGGCAGCCGCGGCCGGGGGCCACTCCCCCCGTCCGCCCCTGAAAGTCCGCTGCGAGGCCCAGGCCCGCCCCTGGCCGCCCCGCCCCGGGCCCGGGATTTCTAGGGCATTGGCCCGACCGCGGGGCGATCCCTCCGGGCTCAAGTTGCAAGGGGGCGGGCCGGGGTGGGAGGTGGAGTCTCCCGCCAATTGAAGCTTCGGCTATAAATCGAGCTCTCCGCACCGCCGAAGCCCAGATGCCTCGCCGGGCCGCCCCGCGTTTGGTGGCCGGAGAGGGCAGCGGGGGCCAGGGGGCTTCGGGGGCTGCGGCCACCATGCTCCGCTCCCTGTTGCTTCACTCCCTGAGGCTCTGCGCCCAGACCGCCTCGTGCCTCGTGCTCTTCCCGCGCTTCCTCGGCGCTGCCCTCATGCTCTGGCTCCTGGACTTCCTGTGCATCCGCAAGCATCTCCTGGGCCGCCGCCGCCGGGGACAGCCCGAGGCCGAGGTGGAGCTCAACAGCGATGGCGAGGAGGTGCCCCCCGACGACCCCCCCATCTGCGTGTCGGACGACAACCGCCTATGCACCCTGGCGTCGCTCAAGGCGGTGTGGCATGGCCAGAAGTTGGATTTCTTCAAGCAGGCGCACGAGGGCGGGCCGGCACCCAACTCAGAGGTGGTCCTGCCCGACGGCTTCCAGAGCCAGCGCATCCTCGACTACGCGCGAGGGAATCGCCCGCTCGTGCTCAACTTCGGCAGCTGCACCTGACCACCGTTTATGGCGCGCATGAGCGCCTTCCAGCGCCTGGTCACCAAGTACCAGCGCGACGTCGACTTTCTCATCATCTACATCGAGGAAGCTCACCCTTCCGATGGCTGGGTTACCACGGACTCCCCTTACAGCATCCCGCAGCACCGGAGCCTGGAGGACCGGGTCAGTGCGGCGCGCGTGCTGCAGCAAGGCGCTCCCGACTGTGCCCTGGTCCTCGACACCATGGCAAACTCCAGCAGCTCGGCCTATGGCGCCTACTTCGAGCGTCTCTACGTCATCCAAAGTGGCACCGTTATGTATCAGGGTGGCCGTGGCCCCGACGGCTACCAGGTCTCTGAGCTGCGCATCTGGCTGGAGCGCTACAATCAGCAGCTGCACGGCGCTCAGTCCCGTCGGGTGTAAACAACAGACAGTTGACTGAACTTGGCCGGCTGCACCTTCGAGCCTTCGAAGGGTGCGTGCAAGTCCCATACGAAGTCAAGCTTGGCGCGGCTCCAGGGACATGGCTCCGCTGAGCTATCGACCACAGGTTGAGTCTGCGCGCTCAGCCATGCCACCCGTCCCCCGCCTCCTCGGAACTCAATGGTTGTGATTGTCTGTGGCTGTAACTCCCTGGCTGTCTGTAACCCCTCACCCTGGTCTGTGCGCCTGGGAACTTGTGCCCTGTCGTGCTCTCTCGCACCCCCTCCCCAGAGAGAAGAACCAGTGTGTCTTCGGTCCCGTGTGGTGGCCCCACGCCTCTCCGAGCTCCGAGAGAACTTGGCGGCTCCTGTGCGCCCTGAGCGCAACTGGGCTCCAGTGGAGCGCACCGCGCGCTGGTTGCCTGGCACCCACACCTGTGGCTCGCGGGGAGGGAGTGCCCTACTGCTTCTGTGTCTGTTTCTGGTCCCTGAGTTGTGGGAAGGGGCCCAGGGACAGGAGAGGGTGGGCGGGGTCGTTTTCCCTGTTGTTTTTGGTGCGCACGAGCCCCGCTGCTGATGACGAACTGTCTCTAACTGGTCTAGACCACGAGGTGATTCCGAAATGCCGGGGGCTCGCAGCAGCGCCGAAATCGAGAGGGGGAAAGTGCTCTGGGTTTCCGACAGGAAGCCACCGTAAATGGGGTGGGAGTGGGAGGTTGCAAGCTGCTTCAGGACAAGAGGAAGAAGGCTTAAGAGTTCTAGGCGAGGTTCGCAGCGCTCCAGGGATAGGAAAGAGGCTGGCGCTCCTGTGAACAAGATTTGGCTGAGTCCCGGGAAAGGTAGATGGAGCGAGCCTGAGACCTCAAGCGAGGGGCCTCCTGGGCAGGCTACCAATTGCAGGGCCAGGGGCGGGGAAGGGGGCGGGGAGGGGCTAGTTCGAACGCTATTTGATGAGTGTTTGCTGGAAATAACCCTTGTATATAAACTTATTTTACGCTACAATAATAAAGGCTTGAAGTAAACTGCTTTCTGGCTGCCTTTGGTTCCCTTATTTTCAATTCCCTCTGAATAGCGGCAGAAATTAGCCACAACTCTCTCCCTCGCGTCCCTCTAGTGACCCTGGGGTGGGGTGGGGGGCGGCAGAATAAGACTACAATGGCAAGGGCGCAGAAGGGGAAAAGGAGGGAAGAAAGGGGTTGATGGCGGCGCCCCCGAGCCCCCCGCGCGCACACATGCAAACACACACATGGAGAACGGGGAGTGAGGGGAGGTAGTTGGGGCGGAAGAACAGCGAGGAAACGGAGCTTGGGGGGTCCGGGGGAGAGGCGGGAGAAGTGGGTCCTTATTTGCGCGCGCTCACACGCACACACGTACGAACAGCGGCAGCTGCCCCTGCAGCCGCCCGTCTAACCTCGATATTCCGGTGACCTGAGGAGGGGGTTGGTGTAGAGGGCGAGAGCGGGTGCACTCTGACCCAGCTAGGGCTCCGCTAACGGGCCACCGCGGGGGCTCCCACGCACCCAGCTCCTTCTACTTCCTTCCCCGCACCTTCAAAATCGTCTCCCCCACCCATCTACCCCTGTCGGCGTCCGCGGGAGGGAGGCACCACCTGCAAAGCGCGCCCTGGAGGAGAGGGGGAGATGGAGGAAAGAGGGGTGACAGGCCAGGGCGGATCGGCCGGCATGTAGCGCCGTTACTCTAACGGCAGCTTCTAGCGCGGGGTGGCACTCCGTGCGACCCCACCCAGGGCACCCTCTCCTCCTGTCCCTCCTCCGCTTCCCCAAACTCCAGCCATTTGACCTGCAATCCCAACCAGCTCTGGGCTGGGGAGCCGAGAAGGGGGTCGAGGTGGAAGAGCCGAGAGATGGGGGAGAAAGGGACGGCCGATAGCAGGGCGGGGTGGGGCCAAGGGAGTCGGGGCTTATAGCCCAGACCCCCACCCTGCGGTAGTAGCCAGGCCATCCCACGAAATCCCCGCCCTCGCCCCCTCCCCCGCTGCTCCTTCGGTGAGAGCGACACCCGGATCGCGGGGTTAGCAACCTCTGTGTCTCTTTGCTGGTGACACCTTGAGCAGAAAAGGAGGCATGGGAGACAAGGAATGGGGAAAGAGCGCCAAGGCCGGATTGTGGAATCGGGAGTAGAGTGGGGTGCTGGCTGCGCCCGGGAGCCCAGGACAGTTCGGGTCGTGGGAGGTGAGGAGGGGGAGGGGAGGGGAGGGACGTCGGTGCGCGCCTTGGTGTGAGCGCGCGCGCATGGTGGACGTGGGGATCGGCGTGGGTAAGTGGGGACGTTGCAGGCGGGGTGGAAGGGAGAGGCCCCTGCTCCGCCCCTATTGCCCTCAATTCCGTGTCCAGCACCCATGGCTGCTCCTCCGTGAAAACTTTTTTTGCACTGACCCCCTGAGCTTGGGGATTTGGGAGTTGTTTTTGCTTTTCAAGTACATAAATTGAAAAGTAACTTTTAAGAAGAAATTTGGCACTGTCCGAATTGCTGTGTTCCGCGCCCCTCGTCCGCGCTTCTTTTCACGCAACCCCCAGGCACACCCATGGAGGAAGCCGCAGGGAAGCGGCCGCGGCGCGGGAGAGGACCCGCCCCGGGTGCCCCGGGCTCGGGAGCTCAGGGGCTTGGAGTCCACGGAGGGCGGGCGGGGCAGAGCGAGTTCAGAACTGTTCTCGCCGGCCGCTGGCGGGGATGGGGGGTGGGGGGGAGATCTCCGGGGTCTCTTCGGATGCACCAGCGACCTCCCTCCTGCGGATCTCGCACCCCGGGTCTCCTTGGGCTGCTTGGACCGAAGCTCCGGGCGCGCTCGGCCCTCGGCGGCTCCTACGGCTCCCCGCGTGGCCCGGGCCGCTGGCGGCAGTCCGGGCTCCCGCACCCTTTTGTCTTTCTCTCCTTCTCCCTCCCTCCGTTCATCTTTCCGTTTCTTTCTCTCTTCCTTTCCCCGCTTTCATTCTTCCTTCTGTTCTTTCTCTTCCTCTCTTTTCCTTTACTATGTCCCCCACCTTCTCTTACAAGAGCAATGGGTGCTCATTGCCGAAAACTCGGTAAAGAACAGAGAAGAGAAATAAAATCAGCCCGAGGTAAGCTCCGGGTGCACTCTCACACTTGCCTCTCTGACCCCCACCCCACCGGTAACTACATATTTAAAAACAAAAGTGGGGTAGCGTTTTGTAGCCCGCCATTAACTTTTGCCTCCCCAGGCACCCCTCTTTCCACCTCGGAGATTGTCTGGTATGGCGCCCCACAGGCGGGCCATTGGACCAGCGGTGGTTGAGCCCCCGGGCTCCACGGCCGGGCGCTCCTGGGTTTGTGTTTCCCAATTATAAACAAAATCACGGAGTTGCCCTGTGCCACAGCTCTGCCTCCCTTCACCCCCGTCAGTGGAATTGCTGGATGCACATTTTTAAGGATGTTTGTTTTGCTATTTTGCTAAACTGCCTTCCAGAAAATCTATTTGATTCTTATTGTTTTATATTTTCCCAGTATTTTCATGGTTTACATGAAAAAAAAATACAAACATTCGCAATATTAAACATTAAATACAGAACATAAAGCAGAAAGTGGGAGCCTCACTCAGAATTGGTATTTTTGAAACTGCCAGTCCCACCCAGCCATGGGTCATGAAATCAACTTTTCGGGTCAAGTCCAGCGTTCTGAAGGACCAAGGTAGACTAAAATACAATAAAAATGCATCAGCAGACATTTCAACTAGTTTCATGAACTTTCAATTTAGTTATACATGTGAGTGTGCCACTGGCTGATGTGAGATGTGTATGTCCTAAGGGGTTAAAATGTTTGGAAAACCTTTGAAGGCTACTACCTAAGCATCCCCTCCTTCCTGCATCCTGAGATGCCCCTGACAGCTGATTTCCATGCAGACTCTGTGTCATACACTGACAGTGGCATGTGAGATTCACAGGTGTGTTCTCCGTAAGGAAAGGCCCACCCTGGCCCCCATAGACACATGTCTTGCTCCTGCCATGCCTTCCTGGGGACTGCCCACCCATCTGATCTCTGAGTCTCCCTGAAATTCCCACATCGTGGGCCCGCTCTCTGCTCAGGGCATTTCATGTGATGCACAGGGGGCGTACAGGGCATGGGGCATGTGCATACTGCACCCTCTCCACTGCTCCATTGTCCCATAGGACTTCACTTACAAAACTCAAGTTCAAAGACAAATGATTGAGAATCTTGAGATGGCAACCACAGAGCACGCAACAAAGTGTGAGGCCCTTCTGAGTGTGGGGTCCTGAGAGAATACCCAGGTTTTGCCCCCACAAAGCTGGCCCTGACTGCAGGCTCGAGGGTCCCAAGGCCATCTGGGAAGGCTCCTCCCCACACCCCAGCCCAGGCCTGCTCACACCACACTCACTCACACCCACCAACATGCACACTCAGACACACATGCCACACCACCCACACACCACACCCACTTAGAAAGACACACATGTCCACTCAGACACGTGCTTGAGCACACTCAGATGCACTCAGGTGTGCATACACTAGAAACATCCAGACACACTCAGATATGCACACACAGATGTGCACACACTCAGATGTGCACCAAGGCAGACGCACTCAGATGCATGCATTCAGAAGTACACACTCAGATATGCACACACAAGTGCACATTTGAACACACTCAGATGCACACCCAGATGTACACACATTCAGAACACATCCAGGCATCTGCACACACTAAGATGCACACACTCAGATGTGTACCCAGAAAGACATACACTCAGACTCAGACGCTCAGATGTGCACACATGCAGATGCACAGAGACACATACTCAGGTGTGCCCTGTCCTAAGATAACCTACCCCCCAGCAAAGGCTTTCTGAGGACACCTTTACAAACCCCTGGGGTTTTTTCCTCCTCCCCATTCTTTCTTTCCTTTTTCTCCTGCACAGCCCTTGAATAATGGTGATGGTGGTGGCAGAGGCCTTGGGGACCTGGGCCGGGGGTGACTCGTGCTGGGTCCCACCCTGACATTGGCATCTGCAGCTCCAGAGTTTCCATGGAGGAAAGGGTCACAACCCCAGGGGAAACTTGAGCAGAGAGTCCCTGGAGAATCCAGCTGATTCCTCAGAAGTGAGGGCAGGCAATGGGGCAGCCAGGTGGAGACCCACTCGAGCAGGCGCAGGGGCAGGAGTAGCCATGCGTGGGCTTCCTAGCTGGGCCCATCTGACTCCTTGGGCCTAGGGGGGTACTGGCTGCCCCATCTACACAACAGCCCTGCCTGGCCATGTTGTGGTTGTCGCTACATCACAGAGAAGGAGAGTGGGGCTCACAGGGGCCCACGGTGGCTGGACTCTAAAGCCCCTGCCACTCGGCTCTTTCCTCTGTGCCCAGAGACTTCTCAGAGTCAGCTGTTGGCTGGAGGCTGCTAGTCCCTGGCCACAGATCTGGCTCCGTAAGGGTGACTGGTGGACGCTCTGGCCATTACAGTACATTAGGACATTGGTGGCTCAGGGGCAGGCGTGGCCAGAGGCCGAGCAAGGGGAGCACAGGGAAGCTGCCCAGGTGGAGGGGACTGTGTGTGCCAAGGAGGTATGAGAAATGGCAAAACCCATCATTCAGCCAGACTTGAGATGCAGCTGTGTGAGTGTATATGCACACATACGTGTGTGAGTGTGTGTGGATGTGAATGTGGGTGTGTATACATCTGCAGTGGGGTTGCTTATGTGAGAGTGCATGTGAGTGTATAGGAATACTATAAAAACTCTCCAAACCCTCACCGAGCCCCTAGGACCCGCCAAATGTGAACTGAGCACCAGAGAGCTAGGGCCCTGTCTTCAGGGAGCAGTTGTGAAACTGTTATCCCTGGGAGAGGAGAGGGTTGGGTTGTAGAAAGCCCCAGGGCTGTAGACCCCAATCCAGGGAGATCAGGGAAGACTTCCTGGAGGAGGTGAAACTGGGGCTTATAATGGGTTGAATTGTCCCCCCAAAAAGACAGACAGTTCTATCCCCAGTCCCATGAATTTGATCTTACTTGGAAATAGGATCTTTGAAGATTAGTTAAAATGAGGCTAAACTGCATAAGAAACCCTAACCCAATGTGACCCATGACCTTAGAAGAAGAGGGAACTTTGGACATAGACTCAGCAGGAGGACAACCATGTGAAGACAGAAGCAGATGTTGAATTGCTGAGCCAAGGAGCACCAAGGATTGCCAGGAGCCATCAGAAGGGAGGACTCTCCCCTGGAGCCTTTGGAGGGAGCACCACCTTGTCGACACCCTAATTTACAACTTCCAGCCTCCACAACTGTAGGAAATCCATTTTTGTTGTTATAAGTCACCTAGCTTGTGGTACTTTGTGACGGGAGCCCCTAAGAAACTCAGGCAGCTAGACTGTGGAGAAGGATTGCGAGTTCAATCTGGAAGGGCATTGGAAATAGAGGGAACAGTAATCAGGCAATGTCAGCAAAGGCCATGAGGTCAGAGGGGAAGAAGGGACATAGGGGAGGCAGAGCTAGAAGGGGAGCAGAAGGCTCTCTGCAGTGGCCCTTTGTTGGGTGAGTGAGCAGAACGGGTAGGGATGGGAGACAAGCCTCTGACCAGGTGGGCTGCTGTCCTTGTGGCCATCACCCAAAGGAAGAGGCTGGACTCCCAGCTCTGTCCTGGCCACAGCCCTGCCCTCTCCAGCCTGAGCTTCCTCCTCTGCCCTCTGGGACTATTGGGCTACAGTCTCTTCTCTGAGCAGAGGCCAGGGCTGCAAACATGGCTGTGAAAGCAGGACCAGGCTTCTGCCCCATGTGCCACCCCAGCTCCCCCTGCTACCCATGAACCCTCCTTCCCCCTGTTCTGTCTGCACCGCACCCCAGACCGTGCTCCCACAGGATGACCCATCCTTCTCCAAGGGCTGCACAGAACTAGAAGCCAAACATCCACTGTTTCTGTGGCAAAAATATGCTGGGGCTCCAATTAGGATTCCACTCAAAAGTTCTACTGAGTGTAAGAGTCTAAACACTGTTGGCCTACCCATATTCATCTGAAAGTCCAATGCAATTCCCAAACAAAATCCCAAGGGGGAAGGTTCACAAGCTCATCCCAGCATTCACATGGAAGAGTAAAAGCCAGGATAAGCCAAGAGAATTTTTTGAGGAGAAAGAATAGGGGAGCGATCATGTATTCATTCCTTTGACACTATATATTCAAGGCCTAAAATGAGTCAGCCTTGATTCCTGTTCCACAGGAAACAGAATTAGCAAAGTCCTGCCTGAAGGGAATTTTCAGATTGGAAGCGAACAGCAATAATCAATAAGGTTTAGATAGTAATGATAAATAAATACTGAATGGCAAAAAAAAAAATGCTATGAAGGAAAAAATGAGGCCAATTTTCCAGTTAGCTGTTGCTGCATAATCAATCACCCCAAAACCTAACGGCTTAAAGCAACAATTCTGTTGTCATCACTTCTCACAGTCCAGGGGACCGGCTGGGCTCTGCCGGGTGGCTTTCAGTTGCAAACAGGTGGTGGTGGGCTCTGGAGTTATCGCAAAGGTTTTCTTGTTCACATTTCTGGGGTTTTGCTGGTTTGACCTTTTGGCCAGAACCCCTACATGGGTCTCTTCACCTGGTCTGGGTTTCCTTAGGGTATGTCGGCTAGATTCCAAGAGAACAAGGCAGAAGTGGGTGGCATTTTTATGACTCAACCTCAGAGGTGACAGAGCATCACTTCTGCCAAACTGCATTTATTGACACAGTCAAGAAATGTGCCTGTGTTCCTGGGATAAGGGGCATGGACCCTACTATCCAAATGAAGGAATGCCACTGTCACCTAGTGAGAAGAAGAACTTGTGGGGCAGGTTATCTTGTGGCTGACATCTTTGGAAAAAAAGCAAGCTGCCATAGCCAGGGTAAGGGAATAGAGTGACTTACAAAGTCATGATAAAACAGGGAGGCAGTGGTCAGAGTGGAGAGCCCAGGGGGAGGGGCACTTCAGAATGTGGTCTATGAAGTGGCTGTGTTTGCGATCGGCAAGGAATGGATGGCAGGTCAGATAAACCAGGCTCGGACAGATGAGGAGGAAATTCATCATCTCCCTGTCATGCCTGATAGATAGCAAGTAGAAGAGAGACCGGAATGCGAAAAGCCAACCCTTACAACTTCCAGAAGAAAAGTAGAATATCTTTTTAGTGTCACATTAAGGGAATTGAAAAAAAAAAAAGCAAACATAAAGGAAAGATTGCTATTCAACTCTATTAAAATAAAATTTTTCTCTCTAAGAAAAGATGCTGTGAACAAAATTGAGACACTGGTGTTGAAGCCTACTCAGCTCCATCGCCTGTCCCCATACACTGCCCTCTGGATCCAAGGCTGGCCCTCTAAATTCTCCATCAGCGAGCTCTCTTCTACAGGTTGGGTTTGGCCAATAAGAAACCCTGGCAGGAGATGCAGGGGGAGGAGAGAGGCAGGAGGCTCACTCCCTGATCTGTCTGACCTGTCCAGCAGGGTTGCCCTGCATCTAAGGCCACAGCTCCTGTTGGGTCCCCTCTCCACCAAGTCCGATGGAGCAGAAAATGGATGCACATGGTGGCACATGGAAACCAATAGAATATATACGCCAGAGTCTGCGCCTTCTGTGGTCACAGGGAGGTGGTCCCCAAAGCTGACCACACCCTAGTCCCATAACCTGAGGAACACGTGGCCTGATGTGGTAAGAGGAACTTTGCAGGTGTGATTAAGTGGAGGACCTGGAGGGGGTGGTCATCCTGGATCACCCTGGTGTTCGTCCCTGTGATAGCCAGAGTCTGTGCAGGGGGGAGCCGGAGGGTCAGAGTCAGAGAGAGATGAGAAGGTGCTCCACAGCTGACTTTGAAGATGGAGGAGTGGGCCACAAACCAAGGAATGCAGGCATCCTCTAGAAGCTGGGAAAGGCCAGGAAGTGAAGTGTCTCCTGGGTCCTCCAGATGGAATCAGCCCTGCCAACACCTTGATATTAGCCTGGTGAGAATCTTCTGACCTCCACGACTGTAAGATAATAAAATTGTGTTGTTTTGAGTCACAGTTTGTGTAATTGGTTACAGCAACTGGGAAGCTAAAACACCTTCTCTAGTAGTCAGAGACATGCAAATTAAAAGGATGACACCCCATTTTACACTTGGATCATAAGTACACATTTATGAATAAAATGGGTGGAGGTCTGGAGAGCCTAAGGGTTTCTGCTGTGCTGGTGGGTGTGGTCTAGAAGTGATCAGGGCAAAAAAGGAAACTTCACACTCATACCCATGACTTGGCAAAGCTACTCGAGCTCCATAGCCCAATGTAGGGGCTGTCCTTCAGAGATGGCCCCCTGTGACCACCTCACCACATGGGTCCCTCCCGTTTGGGCCCATGATTCACCTTAACCAGTGGAAGTGGCAGTCTGGGCGTCCAAGTGCAGACCTGAAGAAGACCTGGCAGCTTCTGTTTTCATGCTCTGGCGAGTCCAGAGCCACCATGCAAGGGGCCAGCTTCCCTGCTGGAGACACCCCATGGAGGGGGAGAGAGGCTGGCCACCCCAGCATCCCCAGAGCGTCCGGATGGCTGTTCGTTGTGCGTGGAGTGCTGACCCCCTGGGGGCCCAGAGTGTGACCCTATTTGGACAAGAGTTCTTTACAGGTGCAGTTAAGGTAAGGATCACTCTGGATTAGAGTGGACCCTAAATCCAGCAACAAGTATCCTTGTAAGAGGCACGCATAGGAAAGACTCAGGCACACGGGAAGGTGGCCACAAGAGAAAGGGCAGAGTTAGGAGGGATGCAGCCACAAGCCAACGAGAGCCAGCCCCCCACCCCCAGAAGCTGGAGAAGCCGGGAAGGAGCCTCCCCCAGAACCTTCAGAGGGAGCACAGCCCTGTCCATACCTGCATTTTGGACTTTTGGCCCCTGGGGCCATTGCTGTTTTAAGTCCCCAGCTTATGGTGCTTTATCACAGCTACCCCAGGACAGTAATGTGCTGCAGGAGGTACTCTAAGCAAGACCAGCAGAAGAACTGCCTGACTGAGTCCAGTCGACCCACAGAACCCCAAGAAATGATAAAATGGTTGCTTTGAGCTGCTAGGTTTTGGTCCAGAACACTGGACTGGGGACCCTCCTGCAGGGACACAGGGAGAGCCTTCAGAATGTCCCTGAGGACATCCAGCGAAGTCCAGTGACGACATGCGGGAGGGGACGCAGACAGGTGAGCACTCTAGGTGCGCCGTACAGCACCTAAGGTGAGTGGACTGGGTCTACACGTATCCCCACAACGAACCCCAAAACATCACACAGAGTGGGAAAAGCAATTCACAGTTCTGTGATACCATTCATATAAAAATCAGACAAATCCTCTAAAATATATGGATGGCCACACACACAGAGACATCGTGAAGACACATCCAGAGAAGATAGAAATCAACCTCGGAAGGGTCTCCCTCTGGGGAGCAAGAAATGGGAGTTTGAAGGAGACCATTGGGCTCCAGTCACATCTTGTGTAATTTCATGTTTTAGAAATCTAAAACAAGGAGAGATCACTGGGTGGGTATGGGGCATTACCCCATCAGTAATGCTATTCCATACAAATCTGTAATGATGGGTACATGGCATTGCACCTTTGTCAAAACCCATTGATCTGTGCAACACAAAGAGTGACCCTCATGCAAATGAGGGGCTTTAGGCAATAATAAGGATCACTATTACTTCATCAATTGTAACGAACAAGCCACATTAATCCAAGATGCTAATAATGGGGAAAACGGGGTTGTGGGAACTCTGTACTTTCTGCTCAATTTTTCTGTAGATTAAAACTGCTCTATAAAATAAAATCTGTTTAAAATATCTAAAACAAATGTTGCTTCATGTTATATCTGAAGAGTGGTCATGGTGTAGGCATGCTTTTTTTTTTTTTACTTTTCTGTAAGGTTGAAATAGCTCATAATTTAAAATAAAAAATGGAACCCACTCACCCCATGCTACCCCATCCCCCCCCAAAAAAAAGGATAAAAAAGTAAAAGAAGGCCTCCAAATTCAACATCCTGGCTCTGACACTGTCACAGCACAGGTGTGCTCCCAGAGGCACTTCCATGGCTCCCAAAATCCCAGGCCCTTCTGAGGCAGAGTCATATGTAGGGTTAGGGCAGGTGGCATGGAGGAGCTGACCCTCAGGGGCTCACCATGGCCAGATACCACCAAGTACCACTTCACAGGGGGTTCCTTAAGTGCATCTTTGCTGCAACATTGAAGAAGACCTGGTGACAATTCCCATTTTGCGCATGGGGAAACTAAGTCAGGGGAGGCTAAGTTACCCAGCCAGCAAGAAGTAGAGCTGGGATTCAGCCCCAGACAGACAGACCCTCAAGTGTGGGCTCCACTGCCTCAATGATGCTGCCTAATGCAGCAGAATGTGGTTTCAAAAAGCAAGACCACGTGACGGCATGCCGGAAGATGCCACACTTCTGCCTGGGCCAGACAGAACCAGGAGGCTGGGCACTTCCTTTCCAGAACTATCATCACCAAACCCACTGCCAATGGCCTTATTTCTACAAATGTCCAGCATCATCCCCCAGACAAGCCAAAGGAAGAGCACTGCAAGAAGAGATGAATCAACAGGTAGAAACAACCCAAACGTCCATTGACAGATGAATGGATAGACGAGCTGTGGCCCACCCACACTGCGGAACACTACTCAGCCACAAGAAGTAGGAAGTTCTGATTCATGTTACAACATGTATGAAGACATTAAGCTAAGTGGAATGAGTCAGACGCAAAAGGGCAAATACTGTATTACTCCATTGATATGAAATATCTGGAATAAGCAAATTCTTAGAGACAGAAAGTCGATTAGAGATTATGGGGGCTGGGGGACGGAGAATGGGGAGTGTTTGCTTAATGGGTCCAGAGTTTCTACTTGGGGTGATGGGAAAGTTTGGGTAAGGGACGGTGGTGAGGGTAGCACGACACTGGGGATATGATTAAAGCCACTGCAATGTACACTTCAAAATGGTTAAAATCGGAAATTTTGTGTTGTCTGTATACTACTACAATCAAAAATGACATGGATTGCTATAGCTCTCGGAGGTCCCCAGATAGAGTCCAAGGGCTTTGAAAAGCGGTTTTCTGGCCACCGTGGCTGCCCGAGCCTGGTAGCTCCTACCCTATCATCAGGGCCACCTGCATTCAAGTGAGCAGCACGTGCTCACTTGATGATTTTCAAGCCACTTCCCTGAATCTGGGTGGCGGGGGGGATTGAGCTACCGCCCCTCATGCTCCTTGCTCTGGCCTCAGCCACGTGCAAAAAAAAAATAGCCAGCCCAGATTTAGCGAAGTTAAAAGGCTGGATCTGCAGCTCGAGACTCAGCTGGGTGGGGGTGGGCAGTGCTTGGGCAGCGGGGGTGGAGGAGAGAGTGAAACGGGCGCTCAGCTCTGGAAAGCCCCCAGCCCATCTGAGCAAGCCCTGAACGAAAAGCACAAGGGACAAGGAGCTACCATCTCGCCAGGCCTCGGTTTTTCTCATCTGTGAAACAGGGATGGTCCCCACTGGGCTGGGGGGACTGAATGAGCTGATGCTTGTAAAATGCCAGGACCCAATGAATGGTGACTGCCTATGACCTTTCTGAGCATCACTGTTGCTCAGCAGAGAGGCCTGCGCTTGCATCTGGGCTCTAAATTGTGTTCTGCACTAACTGTCAGGGTGACAAGCTCCTTCCTTCTCAATGGTTCCACCCTCAGTGTTCCTATCCATGCAAGGGGTGAATGGACAGCACCCAAGGAGCTGATATGCCTGCCCAGAACCTACCCTTAGGGCCCTGCCTTCTCTGTCTTCCTGGACAAAGCAGGACCCCCAGAGAAGCAGCTGCCCCTGCAAGGAGGAATAATTCACCTAGGCTGGAAGTGGAAGAGGTGGGATTTGAACTCAGGGCTGTGGGTCACTGAAGCCCAAGCTCTCTCCTGTTCCCTGGGCAGGAGTCTCATGCAAGCTCTGGGGCTAAATGACCCCAGCTGAATCCTTTCTTGCTCACCCACAATAATGGTGTGACCAAGGGCACACTGTTGTCTCCCTGTGCCTCAGTTTCCTTATTTGTAAAACGAGGGCTAATGCAGCACCTGCATCCTGGGGTTACCATGAGAACTGGTTACATTGGCACAGGAAAAGTGCTTACAACTGGACATAGAAAGCACTCGACAGCTGTCAGCCAAGGCTATTGCTGGGCTATTAATCACGAAGACTCGCTGCCCCCTCCACTCCAAAGAAATCCCTGTTTTCTCAATAAGAGCAAATTTGAACAGTACGGCCCAGTTCTAAAAGCTTCTGAATGTCAGAAGTGTTTGCAACTGCCATGCTACATCTAGAAAATAAACCGTTGACAAAAGGAAGCGATTTTTTTTTTAAATCACCTTTCGTTCTTTCAAGTGCTGCACACGCCGCTTGAGAAGGAAAAGCAGCCGTCAGGGATCAGGGAGGAGAAGCTCACGGTGGTGGCAATTTCTTCACCAAAGCCCAGCAAATAATTGCTAGAGTTATAAATAGTCTTTGGATGCCTGAGCAGAAAGGGGCTTAGAGAGAAATTTATCCAAACCCCTCGTCGTACAGAGGACGCCCGGGAGCCAAGGGGTGGAAGGCACTGGTTCTGGGGCCCCCAGCCGGCCAGCGGTTGGAGCTGGGCGTGACCCTGATCCCCTGACCCCACTCTCAAGGCTCCCACTGCTACTCCCGAGCCACCCCACAGCTAGCAGAGGCCGCAGCAGCATGCACAAGAGAAGCATCAAAAACAGGTGGAGTTTTCTAAAACACTTGGGTGTGGGAAGGGTCCCTTAGGGATCCGTGGCACTCAGGAGCTGGCTTGCTGCAGGCGTGATTAGAGTGGAAATGAAATTGTCCAACATGCTGGGCTTGTAAAGGGCACGGTAGAGGCTGGTTTTCTCTATGTCATTCACAACAGGATAAAGGGTTTTTTCTCCCCCATACCAACTTTGTTTCCATGGCTATAATTTGTCTGCTTCTGGGGGCAAATGCACTTCCCATCAATAAGAAGACAAGCCCAGAGCATCCGAGCCCTTTTGCTGTGTGTCGTGCAGCCAGGGGAAGAGGGTCAGATTGGGGTCCTAGAGTGGCATACGAATCACAGGCACGGAGGTAGGCCCAAAGCCCCTCCTTGGAAGCCCGGCCCTTGGCCCATGGCACTTGCTCCCTTTGTCACCCCCTAAGCGAGTCCAGCCCTGCCCTTGTTTCCAGGCCACTGCTTTGCACGCAGTCCAGCACCAGGAGGTCGGACACCCACTGAGGGGGCTGAAGGCTCTCATGTGGGAGCTGGGGCAGCAGGCAGAACGGTGCCACCAAAAAAGGCACATTCATGTCCTTATCCGCAGCACCCATCTGTGTGACCTTGCTGGGAAATAGGACCTTTGCAGATACAGTCCAGCAGACATGAGGACCTACTGGAGTATGTGGGCCTTAATCCAATGTCCAAGTCCTTATCAGAAGGAGAAATACAGATGCACTGGGAAGGCGGCCAGGTGAGGATGGAGGCAGAGACAGGAGTGATGTGGACACACACCAAGGAAGCTGGCAAAGCAGGGAAGGAGCCTCCCCTACAGCCCCTGCGGAGAGTGCGGTCCTGCTGACACCTTGATTTTGGACTTCCAGACCCCAGGACAGTGGGAGAACACACTTCTGTTGCTTGAGCCCCTGGCATGTGGGACCGGTTTATGGCAGCCCCAAGGGACCAAGGCCGACAAGGACATGCAGAGAGAAACCTGCTGTGAGAGCGACCTTTTGCAGCACCCAGATGGGCCAGAACCGGGGGCTTTGCCCAAAGTACAGTCAGGGAACACGTCTTTGAGACGTGGGTGGAATCAGGAGGGCAGGACATGGCGCTGCGTTGTATGGGTTGCATTTAGGGTGGGGCAGGAGATGGGGTCATATCTGTGTTGCTCAGACAGACCCAGGAGCTGGGCTCAAATCTGTGCTCTCCCACTCATCAGCCTTGAGCAAGTTACTTCATCCCCTCTGTGCTTCTGGTCTCTTCACTGCAAAATAGGGTTGGAAATGGCACCTGCCTTAGCAGGTGGCCACAGGTATTGGGTGAGCGAGGAGGCAGTTCGGAGCGCTGGCTGTTTGTGGAGAGCGCCCGGGAAAGGTTGGCTGCTATGGTTACGGCAGAAGCCTGCCTTGGTCTCTGCAGTGAGATGTCCCAGTTGGGTTTTCAGCAAAGCCTGTTAGCAGGCTCATTCTGGTTGCAGCTTGGGGGCTGGGGACAGATGGAGGATGGGAGATGGGGGCAGGGGCATTCTAAGGGAGACTGAGTCAGCAAAGCTAGGACTCCCAGAGAATATGGGAGATAGGGCAGGATTTCCAGAATCCAGGAGGATAGGGCCCTTGGGGTCCAAGGTAGGAGAGTGAACCAAAGGGCCTGAACTGAGTGCTCTCCTAAAACAGAGAGGACCTGATGCCTCCTAGAGCTGCCAGCATTTGGAGACAAGGGCAAAAGCTTCCAAAACTATGGAGCTTCCACTCCCATTGGACCAACAGCCCTCCACTGCGGCCTGGGTGAATTTTGGCTATGTTCAGTGCAGCTTCTTGTTTGCAAGTACAAAGAATTCGTGGCTTGCAAAGAATTCTGATTCCTTCAACTTGAGAGAGTCTGAGGCATATGGAGTCCAGACCCTTGTAGAGAGTCTCCGTTTCATGTAGCACAGACCCTGGAACTGAAGTTCCTGGGACTTCTGAAGCTCAACAGATGCATATACCTTGCTCAGGAGGAACTTCTCCATGCTACATACAGACATACACAAGCACAAATGATGCCTAAGCACAGCACAGTGTTTGCACACACTGTTAGGAGAATCTGCCCACTTATACACACCGAGAGATGTACAGAGACCCAGACACCCATACTCACTTGTACACATCCACCCCTTGTGCACACACTTGTGCACACATACCCACTGCTCTACAGTCACTCATGCACATTCACTCATGTACCCATCCCCACATTCATGCACACAAGCACATCTGCACATAGTCATGCACACCTCCCCCACTCCTGTGCACATGCACAATTTCCATGTGTACATGCACACACACCAGTCATGCACACACACTGGTGCATATGCACTCATGCACATACACAAACACACATACACAGCTCCCTTTAACTCGAAACCATGAACTCAAACAAGTCCAGAAGGTCACCTTTGACATGGTGAGGCAGACGCCCCACAGACATTCAGGTGGTACACTGTACACCTCCAGGGGAGGGACACTCATGTAGAAGGCAGGGCGAGGAGCACCTCCCAGGGCTATGCAACGCTGAGACACTGAGTGTCCTGGAGCTGCATCTCTAGTGTCATAACCACAGAGTCCAATTTCTCATTTCAAATATCCTGGCTGGGATTTCCCCGACTCTGTACCCTGTGCCTACCCACATATTTTCTACCCAATTATTTCTCAAAAATAACTCCCTGATTCAGTTCCCCATCCTGGAGCCGACCCCGCAGGGAGAGCTCATTCCTGAGTTCAGCAGCTCGGGCCTGAATGCGCAGATGGGCAAAGTCTTCCAAGCACTGTGTCCTTGTCCCTCAGCCTCCCTCTCCCACCACATCCTCCTCTCCTTCCTCCTCAGCCTTAGGGAACAGAGTCTGTGGCTGTGTGGGTGAGGTTGCTGGCCCCTAAATTAGCAAACAGAATCCACATCTGCCCCAAGAATTACCGGAGCTGTGGGCGGGGGTACAGGGGAGTAGGGAGAGGCTTCTCCTTCACTAGAGGCAAAAATGTTAGGGCACCCTTGGGCAAGTCAAAGCCAGGTCTGAATACCTGCCTCCATCCATCTATCCGAAATCCACCATCCATCCATCCATCAATCCCACTATCCTAAACTACAAAAAATTGGGTTGATTGAAATGCCGGTGGTCAATGAGAGAGAGGGGTAAGGGGTATGGGATGTATGAGTCTTTTCTTTTTTCTTTTTATTTCTTTTTCTGGAATGATGCAAATGTTCTAAAAATGATCATAATGATGTATACACAACTATATGATGATATTGTGAGCCACTGATTTTATACCATGGCTGGACTGTATATATGCGAAAATTTCTGAATAAAAATACTTTTAAATATTTATAATAAAAATAATTATAAAATTGTAACAACACATTTTACTGCGTAAAAAAAAAACCCCACCATCCATCCATCTACCCAAAATCCACAATCCATCCATCCATATATCCAAAATCCACCCACTTGTGCACGCATCCTTCCATCCATTCAATTCAGCAATCCAGTTGGCTGCAGTGGAGAAGACAACCAATTCAAAACATATTACAGTGACTCCACAGTCCAGGCTGGGCCCTGAAACCCATTTAATTTAAAAGACCAGTACGGTATCTCCCCTTACCAAAGCACTTAGGTATCACCCAGCCTCTCTTGGTCTCCCTTGAGTTTAAAGATTTGGGAACCCTGGAGAAGGCAGAGGGGGAGGGATGCGGCTGCATATCAGTTAGGTCTGCTGATTTCAGCATTTGTGAAATTCTACCAGAGTCGATAAGGAAATGGGATTCCTTTTTCATAAATAAGATTAACACATCTTGGGAAACCCATCTGTGCAGTAAAACCAATAACACGTTCCTCACCCAGGTAGGCCAAGATTCAGCAGCGGAGGGTGGGGTGCAAGTACGTCCCCAATTCCCAGAAGAGAAACATTTTATAACTTTCGGAAATGTGAGAGAGCTGTCAAAAGCTCATGAACTCAGCTAGTAAATTGTGAAACAGAAGTCTCAGCTCTGCACTGTGCCACAGAAAACATGACAGCTGTGAGCAATTAGAGGACTTCCAGCTTCAACTTACAGCAGGCACTGAGGCCAACGCGCTTCAGCAATGGGGGACGCTGACTCCCTCTATGACCGGAATCCGGCGGCAGGGAGGGCCCCAGTGTGCCCTGGTGGAAGCTCAGGACCCAGCACTCTGGGGTGCCCCTGTCCTTTCCCTCTCCCTGCTCTGTCACCATCAGAGCTTTTCTGGTGGCACAGCCAGTCCCAAAATGTCCAAGGAAGAAGAGAAGGTCTCTGCCTGTGGCCCTCTCTGAGGGGAGACAGGGGAGGGCGGGGAGGGAAGTTTGCTCCGAAGCACCCCCGCCCCCCACCCCCAGACTCCTTGGTGCCTCATTGGCCGGACCTGACCGCCGGCCAGCAGGTCAGAAGAGGAGGAGATGCTTGGATTGATGGCGGAGAGTGCAGTGGGTCTGGGGGACACCCCTACAGAAACCCGGATGGGACTCCGCTGGTACCCCATTCCAGTATACTAGATGTCTCACACTAGACACTGTAATTGCACACAGCAAGTGAAAAGTGAACACGTTTAGCGTTTGTCCAGCGCCCCTCCCCTCCTTTCAGGAACAAACCCCTTTCTCCTGTAGTAGATAAAAGTGTTCAGTGTGGTTCGAGGGCCCCCAGCCCAGCCAGCCACAGGGAAAATCTGGAGATCTGCTATGTGGCCCCTTGAGAGGTGCCTTCCTTTTATCTGTGATCTTTAACTGTAAGAAAAATACAGTTTCCAGGCTGTCTTGAGAGAGAGAAACTGAGTCCCAATGCCATGGTTTAAGTTCCTGGACCCAGCTGTACCTGAAATCAAAGATTCACATGGAGCTCCCAGATTTGGAAGCCATCTTTTGTTCAGACTGATCTGCATTGTACTTCTTTCATTTGCAGCGAAAAGGGTCTCTCTGATACATTATAACTATGTTTTTTGGGGCGCAGAGCCAGACAGATAAGGAGGACCCACTTTTCCCAGTGCAAATGACTGCATCCTTTTTCGTCTTCCAAGGACTGAGCTCACAGCTCTGGCACTCACTCTGCACCAGAAATTATGCTCAAAACATTGCATACCTGTTTCTCATTTATCTGTAGTGGCGCCATGACGAAATCCCCCTAGCTCACGGGAGCTTACGGTCCAGTGGGTGGAGGGGCAGGCATGGAAGCCAGCAACCAGAGACCCTCGCCCACCCTAAGCAGCAGGTATCTGAAGGGTCAGGGGTGAGGGGTGGCTAAGAGGGATTCAGGAGTCAGAGGGCATCTGAGGTGAAAGCAGAACCTGAAATAGAAATGTCAAAAGATATATAAAATTGCATCAAATTCGTGACAATATTACAAAATGTGCCTAGTCTCAGCTGCATCTGTACATATGTGTGTAGAGAAAAGAGACTGCAAGGAAATACAGTGAAGTGTTAACTGTGCTTTACTGTCAGTGGAATTGCAGGTAATTTTTATTTCCTTTTCCATATCCTTTTGTATTTTCCAAGTGTTTTCATGACAAAGCAAGTTGTTATACAAAATTTTAGAGCAGTGTGGGATCTGCAGTTAGGGGCCCATCTTCAGTCACATCTGAGGTCCTCTTGGTCCCCCTCTTTTTCCAAACACCACGGGGGCCATGAGTCTCCCACAGGCTTCTGTCCACTTTCGGGGGGGCCTCCTCCTCTTCCTCGTCCTGCCCCTCCTGGTTTTCTCCACAGACCCCCCTTGGGATCATGAGTCAGCCCAGAATGCAGGTCACCTTCGGCAGCTGCAGCGCAGGCCACTGAAGAAGTGCTACCCCTTGCCTGTGGGTGGGCAACCCTGACACCCACTCCCAGCAGCCCCCTACCCACCCCCACTCCCTATGCCAACCCCAGAGCCTCTTCCCACATAACCCCCTGCACCCGAGCTCAGCCTCGGGCTCTGCTTTGAGTGGCTCTGCTCGGGGCACAGACGCCGCCCAGGTCCTCTGCCGGGCTCCCCATAGCTTGTTTCTCTGCCCAGCTGCGCCAAGGTCGCCCTCAGCCTCTGAAAAGAACCTTCTCCTCTTCACCTGTCAGCACCCTGGAAACAAGCTCAGCAGAGAAGAGCCCTCCTCAGGCCCCCGGATAAAAAAGCCATCCGTGTCAGGAGAACGTCCCGGGGCAAGTTTTCTGCCCCTGCTTACACCAGGCTGGGGGCAGCAGAGGGAGAGCTGAATGTCCCCTCAGCTCCCAGCCTGGGGAGGGGTCAGACACGCTGTGGGCACAGGTGGCCCCTGGATGGATGGGCTCATCCTGCTCACAGGGACAGGTCTGCGCTGGTCCAATGAGGAGAGTGAGGCCAGAATGTACCAGGGAGAGGAAGCCTGGGGGTAGCAGAGGGGGGACAAGGGCACCCCTTTGCCCCATTTTAGGAGCTGGCATGAAACCTTGGGTGGGGCAGCTGGGGGAGGGGAGGCAGGGGAGCAGCCCCAGGCGCTGCCAGTGTTTGGCATGGACTTATTCCTGCAGGCAACAGGAGCTCTCAAACAGCCCTGAGGAATGCAGTCCGGAGTCAGGAGTCAAGAGCATCCCTGCATTTCAAAAGAATATACGGGGATTATCCAGGTTGGGGGTGGGCATTCTGCTGGGTCTCCTAGGAGTTTCAGGTAATGGGGATTTGCTGTTTTCCAAGAATGCTGAGAGGATAAATGCTCTCACTGGTAACACCCCTTCTCCGAGCTGCGCGATTGTCCTCTGGCGAGGCCAAAAGCATCCGAGGCTCGCCCCAGCGGCTGTGTAAATGCCCATTGTCTCTGCACAGTGAGCCGCGGAGAAAAACAGGCGCATGTCAGGGGGCCTTGGCGGGTGGCTGGTTGCTTAGATCCCGAGGAACTGGGAGGCAGGCGGAGCAGCCGAGGCAGCCGCGTGGCCGCGACACCTCAAGAATCAGGTGTGCGGTTAGAACTCCTGCCACCACCACCACCGCCCCCCGCACTTCTGGATGTGTAATCTTGGACCATCTCTCCCAGCCCAAGCCTCAGTTTTTTCTTCTGAAAATGGGGCAGTCGTCCCAATAAACGTCCCTGTCTTTAGGAATGGAAAGATGACGGAAAAGAACTGTTCCTGTAAAAAGCCAGGTGGGTTCTCTGGGGGCTGCAGCTGGGGGGGTCTTAGCTGCTCCTCGAACCCAGACCTAGGCCAAAATCACTTGGGTGAATGGACCCTTGCCTTCCTGTCTTTTTCTCCTGTGGCTCAGTAGCATAGGGTTGAATTCATCCAAAGCCTCAGTCCACAGCAGATGTGGTCCCTGGTCGAGGCCCGGCCCCTCAGCTCCATGCTTTCGGGACCTCACCCTCGCCTCCCGCTCCTCCTCTGCAGGCCCCACCCCACACTCGGGGCCCTGTCCCTGCACGTTTGATCCCAGGGACTCCTGCAGGCTGGCTCTGTGTGTTTTGTCTGCTTGTAGCTTCGATTTACCTAAGCAGCGCCCCATACTTTTCCTTGCTTTTTCCACTGGGCTGGACGCTCTGAGGATCCGTCTGTGCCACTGCATCTGTTTTGTTCAAGCTGTTGCTCGGTTCCCCTAGGGCGCATCCACCACCTCTTACCCACCTGCTCCCCAGGGGAGGGCCACGCCCGCGCCCACCACACCGTTGAGACGGATGTTCTGGTACAGGCTCCTTGCGGGGAGACTAAGAAGGCCTTCGGGGAGTTTCCTAGGAGTGGGCGGCTGCACACAGGGTGGGCTTGTAGGGGCGCACCTGCACCATCGGCAGGGAGCCCTGCTGTCTCTGCGTGCCTGCAGCGCTGGCTGCCGTTTTGCAAAGGCAGCTTTTGCAATGCTGATGAGAGAAGTCAGTGTACTGCCCGACATCTACGCAGGGCGTCTGTCCAGGGGACAGTGTGATCTGTCTCACTTATCTGAAATGACATAGCCCCATTTTTACATCCAGAGAATTTAAGGTTTGAAAAAGTTAAGAACCTTAACCAGTGCCTTCAACCCCTCTCTGCCTGCCACGCCACCCCCTCCCTAGGCTCCAAAATCTGAAGAAATAAGGACCAAGGAGGACAAATAACTTGCCAAGGCCAGGAGCTGAGAAACCCTGCAGCAAGGGCACCTGCTGTGGATTGAACTGGGTCCCTCAAAAAGACATGTCCAGGTCCCATGGGATGTGAAGTGAACTTATTTGTAAATAGGACCTTCAAAGTGTTGTTAATTAAGATGATGATTGCCAGACAACCCCATAAGCCAGGGGAGAGGTTTAGAATGGACTCTTCCCCTTAAGAGGGAACATGATCTTGCTGCCACCTCAATTTTGATTTCCAACCTCCTGAACTGTCTGCTGTCTGTGCCAACTGGTCCGTGGTGCTCTGTCATACCAGCCCAGAGAAACTAAGGCAGCATGCTGCAAGCCATCTGCCCATGGTGGAACATTTTTCCTGTTTCTCATTACACGTCCATGTTCTGATTTGGGACTCTAAGGACAAAACTCACATGGTTTGGGGGGCCTGTCAAAGCTGTGGCTTGTGGCCTCTCCTCAGTCTGGGAAGGCATCTAAGGACAGGTAGGCATTGAGGACATGGCCAAGCAGGCTGCAGGGAGGGCCATGTGTGCCTCTGTGGAGTGCCCAGAGTCCAGCCTCAACTGGTCCTCTAGGAGCTGTGACCTTGAGGCAGGCGCTGAAAGGTCTCAGGTCTCTATTTTCTCACCTGCAAAGTGGGATACTCCCACCTGTTCTGGGGATGCTTTGTAAGGGGGAAGTGAAATGATACACATTGATGCCCCAGGGGCATTTGCCAAGTGCCTCTGTCATGACAGGCCCTGTGCCAGCAACCTGGGAAACAGGGGTGATGAGCCCACCATGAGCTCTGCCCTCGTGAATCCCACAGTCCAATGGAGAATTGAATGGAAACCGAGCCCACAGGGCATGGTAGAGCAGGGTGTGGTGGGGGAAAGACCACCTCCATGGGGTTGGAAAAGGCCCCCAGTTTGAGCCAAGGCCGGATGGCAGGGAAGTGGGGTCCCATTGGCCTGGTGGAAGGAGTCTGAAGAGGCAGAGACAAGAGATGTCACCAAGGAACTGAATGTAGGTCTGCAACATAGAGGTCAAGAGGAAATGCAACCCCCCATCACCATGCTGGCTGCATCCCCACACCAGAGCCAGAGTAGACAGAGATGCCCCCTCAAATACCCCTGCTGCAGGCAGAGAAGTCAGCAGTTACTGCCAGCTGCTGGCTCCCCCACTTCTCTCCCAGGTCACTGCTCTCTCTACAGAGAGAGAAAGAAGGGGTTGTAAAGGTCAGACCTCATGGGGTAACTCCCCACAGGCAGTCCTCACCCCTAGCTCCCCCCAGGGTACATGTGGCTTTATCAGGCCTGCCTCAAAGCTTGACTGCTTCCACTGCCCAAACCTGCTTCTTCCCATCTCTTTTCACAAGTGTCAATACTAATAAACATCTTGCACCCTAAATCCATCTCAGCATCTACTTCCAGGCAAACCAACCTGAAGCAGTTGGTATCAGGTGTGGCCAAAGCAAGCAGGCAAAAAATTGGAAGGGGGCTGTGTCACTCAACAGGCAGCTGGTGCCCAGGACTCCAGTGCTGGGTGCAGGTGCAGCCCTGGTAGCACCAGCTAGAAGCAGTAATCCAATTGTCAAAGCTTTCCTGGTAAAGAACAGGAGGTATGTAGCCAGGGGAACAAAAGCTCTAACGTGAGTCATGGATCAGGCTTTGGGAGCATGGAGTGTCTGGAGATAGAAGGAGAACAGGATTGGGTGGCCTCTATTAGGTACCCCTGTGCTTTACAGAAAGATAATGAAGAACCACAGGTGAAGGACATGGTGCTTGAAAGCCAGGTATGAAAGCTGGGGGTGGGGGAAGCCAATTTGATGCTCTCATCTCCAGTAAGTTCAGGGCACAGAGAGCTAAAGTCCAAGCCTGGGACCCAGTAGTTTGAGTGGCTGAACTTCAAAGAAGGTGAAATGTCATACCAAGGAGGGTGAGTTCCGCCAAAGCTGGGAAAGCCAGGGACCCTGACGTGCGATGGGGAGGCATCTGGGCAGATGTCCCTGAAGACTTTGACTCCCTGACACCTCTGAACAGGCCAGTGCTACCAAGGGTAAGGCTCACACCCAGTCCTTCCCCTGGGCTGGAAGGTGGTGCAGAGGCTCCCTCAGGATCCACCCCACGTCCCCACAGCATAACCCAGCTGGAAACATGCAGGACCTGATAAGGGAGGAAGGGGGTTCTACTCCAAAGGAGCTGCAGGACCTAGCCAGTGGCTGAAGGGATACAGGGGACTCATGTCCAGTCAGGGAGGTATGATATCTTTCAGCACTGTACCGAGACACAGGCCCAGCAAGGATCCCAGGAGATGATGCATTCTCTCTCTTGGATGGCTCCTGGAAGCAATGAGCAGGTGATGCCCACACTGACTGAGGTTGAAACACCAGGATTGCAGGGCAGACAGTGGGGATGGGGAAGTGGGGCAGCTGAAGTAGACTTTTCCATAAAGTCAGGAGGCCTGCCCAGTGGTGATGTTCAGGAGAAAGGCCCTGAGGACACATCCTTTGCCAACATCCTAAAGATGGGCTGGCAAGAGGGATGCCAGTCCCTCCCAAGAGCTCAGAGGAGTATGTCCTCTGGAAGCCAGGACAGATGGCAGGAAAGGCTGTCACAGATCTTGGCTTGCTGGAGAAAGGGGGACAGCAGGACCCTGGAGCAATTGAGGGCCAGCAACAGCACCTCCAACAGGAGCAAAATCTTGGCAGCTATTGCAGTGACCCAGCCCACTGAAGGCCAGAGGTGACAGAATGGACAAGGGTGTTTCTCCTGTTGTGCTAACAGAAGAAAAGAGGAGGAAGGTCACGGCAATGAAAAGTCATGATTTGCTGCCCAGGTTCCATCTCCAAGCTTGATGACTGAGGAAGTGGTAGGTCCCAGGGAGGAAGGATCCAGTAATATCCTAGAAAACATACATAGTAACTGTATTAACAAGGGTTCTCTAGAGAAACAGAATCTGCAGGAGATATCTGTAAATATAAAATGTATAAAAGTGCCCATAACCGTGGGGATGTAGAATCCAGGTTCTGTAGGGCAGACCGCAAGTTGGCAGCTCCAATGAAGGTCCTCAACAAACTCTCAGGAGAGCTGGCTGGCTGAAGCAGGAAGAGTGACTGTCTCTTCTGAATCCTTCTTAAAAGCCTTCTGGTGATTAGATTAAGCATCACTCATTGCAGAAGACACGCCCCTTAGCTGATTGCAATCAGCTGTGGATGCAGCCAACATGATCTTGAATTAAGTCCATGAAGTGTCCTCATAGCAAAAGACAGGCCAGTGCTTGCCTAACCAGACAACCAGGCACCACCACCTGGCCAAGCTGACATGTGAACCTGACCATGACAGTAACATTTCCTCCAATTTCCCACCCCAAAGTAATCTATGGCCATTCGCTCAACCAATGGGGAGTGGGGAGCACCCAAACATTTTGAGGACCATTGGACACAGGACCTGAACCAACTCTGACACCCAAAGATGTGAATCTTGGGCTTCACTCTGGCCCCCTGTTAAAGGAGGGCTTGTGGAGGCTCAAGGTCCACCTCACTATGGAGCCCCAGGGCCATGGATCCACCCAGAAGTTATTTATTTGATTTGTTGGAATCAACAAACTTAGCAATGGGCACAATGCACCCATTGGATAAGAGCTGTTCTACTCCTTTGAAACCAACCCCTCTTTGGTCAACATAGTAAATCAGAGGCAACATCACATCCCGGGAAATGGGAGTGGCAGAGATAGTGCCGCCCTTAGGAGATAAAGGATGGGTGGGGATAACCCATCACATCCCTATCTAATTCATCCATCAGGACATGCAGAAAACTAAAGCTCCTGGAGGAAAACTGTGGACCACTGCAAGCTCAACCAAGAGGTAGCCCTGATCACAAATGGAGCATATCCATATGGCCTCAAGTACAATGTATGCAGCCATTGACTTAACGAATGCATTCTTCTTGGTCTCAATTAAAAAAAAAAATACTATCTGAACTAGTTTGCATTCTCATGGAATGGATAATAATACAAGTCACAGCTTCCCCCAGACCTAGGCTAACTGTTCCACCTCTGGTCATCCCACAGAACATCACAGTGACCCATTTTGTCAGTGACATTATGTCAATGGGGCTGGAGAAGCAAGAGGTAGCAGCATGCTAAAGGTTTGGTAAGAAACATGCAACACAGAAAATGGGAGATAAATCCAGTGACATTTCAGGGAGCTGTCAAATCTTTATACTTTTTAGAGATTGGCTAGAGGACAGGAACATTCTGGGCCATCCCCTCCAAAGTAAATGACAAATAATTACAATTTGCATCTCCCACTACAAAGAAGGAGGCACAGGATCTGCTGGGCCCCTTTAGGTTCTAGAGGCAGCACACCCAGGGAAGTTCTTCCAGTCCATGCATTGGACAAAGTTAAAGGCTGCTAGCTTTGAGTAGGAGCCAGGTCAGGAAAGAGCTCAGCAGCACATCCAGGCTGCTGTACAATAACCCCTGCAGCTTGAGCCCTAGGATCCAGAAGACTCTATTGGGTTGGAAAAGATGTCATAGTGGAGCTTACGACCAGGAGAAACGCAGGCCACTGGCTTCTGGAGCAATGCCATGCCATTTGCAAAGGAGAATTACACTCCTGAGTGCCCATCAGTCTAACAGAAACAATGCCTAACCATGTCACACCAGAGACCATCCAGCCACAGCTGTCCATCATCATTTGGGTCCTATCAAACCAACAAGTCTTAAGATTGAGCAGGTCCAGTACTAATCCATCAGAGCATGGAAGAGGCACATCAGGATCAAACAGGCAAGACAAGAGGGTAGGCACAAGCTGTGTGAGCTAGTGACCCACACCCCTCAGCACACCAGTGCTGGACCAGCACCCCTCCCTCTGAATGTGGTTTATAAATAGATCAGCTCAGTATGTGGGGGGCAAGGTGAGAATAGATGGCAGCTGTAATACACCCTCACTCAAGGGTGACCTTGTATGACAGTGTCAAGTAAAAACCTCCCAACAGAAAGAGCTTCAGGTGCTCATCTACTTTATTAGAATGTGTATGGACTCATGGGCAGTGACAAATGACTGGCTCCTTCAGGATCCTGGAAGGAAAAGAATTCGAAGATCAGGGCAAAGTTTCTAAGAAAGATACATTGGATGAACGTATGGGAGTAGACATAAAGGGTGAAGATCTTTATAACTTGTGTCTGTGCCCACCAGAGAGCAGATACCTCAAGAGAGACTCTAAACAAGCAATTAGACAAAATGACTGGCCACTTAACACCACCAGCCTCTATCCCTGGCCACCCCACTGCTGGCACATTTCACATGAGTGAAATGACCACAGTGGCATAAATAGAGGCTACACATGGGCCCAGCAGCATGGACGCCCTCTAATTAAACTTGATCTTTCCACAGCAAGATCCCACTGTAATACCTCCAAATATCCAACCTGGCAGCAAAATAAACCATTGTTGACCCAATCAATATGGTGCCATTCCTACAGGCAATCAATCAGTCACTCGCTTGCACCTTGACTATACTGGTCCACCTCCATCAGAGAAATGGTGGACCTTGAGCCTCCACAAGCCCTCACAAGAACAGACACTCTTCTGGGTGTGAGTTTGCCTCTCCTGCCCTCAGGGCCTCAGCCAACACTACTATACAAGGGCTTACACAATGTTAATCCATCAGACCTGGGGAACCACTTAATAGCTAAAGAATTGCAGGAGTAGGGCCCAGGACCATGGAACCTCTACTGGTCATATCACAGACCACACATCCAGAAGCTTCCAGCCTGACAAAAGGTTGAGCCTGCCTGCCAAAGGCACAACCAAAGCACCAGCTTGGAGGCATTGCTCTGTAAGGATGAGACGTTCTCTAGGATGTGGCACAGTCACCTAATTAGACCTTTTATGGCACTGCAGCAGGCAACAGGAGTGCCCCATTTATGGCCATTCTTAATGAGCCCTGGGAAACATACTGCTTCCCATCACCCCCATTCTAGACTCTGTGGAGTTAGAAACCCTGGTTCCCCAGATGGATGCCCTTCCACCAGAGGACATGGAAACCCTTTGAATTATAAGCATGGCTACCACCTGACGGCCAGTCATCTCCTGTCCATGGATCACCGGCAGAAAGAATTACCTGTCTTGGCCAGGGTGATGAACTCTGATGAACAGGAAGGGGTAGGGTTGCTGTTATACCATAAGGGTGGGAAGGTATATCTGTGGAATCCAGGCGGAACATGTGGGCATGTCTTGGTACATCCTTGCCCAACTGTGACTATAAACAAATAAGAGTAGAAACCCTAGCCTGCAAAAGGGCCTTGGGAATGAGGTCTGGGCCATGCCTTTGGATACATCTAAAAAGCCAGCAGTGGAGGCAGCCCAGGGGGATGGTAGTCTTGACTGGATAAAGGAAGAGGGATCTGAAGAATACCAACTGTGGCCAGGAGACTAATGGCAGTGGCAGGGGTTGCAATTCATCCCATTAATTCCCTCCTTACAGTTTCCCCTATGAGAACTCTTTAGGAGCTTCTCCCTGGATGTATGTGGAAAAGTGGATCTCAGTGGCCAAGAGCTGACCCATAGCAGAAGTGGCTATCATCAAAGGATGGATTTTCTGCCAGGCCTCCAGCCATCAGCAACTTCAGGGCCTGCCTCCCTGAAGTCATGCTCTCCCTGGGGCAGTGACCGAGTGCAGGCTTGTGCTAAGAAGGCTCGGTCCTTTTGGCTCACTCAGGGACACTCACGGGCAGTGCTTCTTCTAAAGACCCCAGTAGTTTTGCCAAGGCTTTGTTGGGCTGCATCACAGATCAACGTCTTCCCCTTTCCAGTCCTGTTTACTCCCTCTTGCTTCCACAGCTGTCAACTCCTAATAAAGGGAGCCTTTATTGCCAACTTCCCCACAACCCATTTTGGGATGATCCCTGAAGGATTGGGGCATCAGTTAATGATTTTAAGCCAGGGTGATATGATTGGTTCCGCAGTTTCAAAAACTCTCTTGGGCTTCAGTGAGGATGGTCAGTGGAAGGCAGCAAGAGTGGACATAGGAAAGCCGCCAGGGCAACTCCAGGAAACAGTGGTGGCCTGGCCAGGCTGGGAGCCTGAGGATGGGGAGGTGGATACATTGGAGAGACATTGGGGAGTGGGAAACATGGGTCACATGCCACACTGGACATGGAGGAAAAGGGAGAAGGTGACACAGCTGGTCCTGTGGACTGAGGTGGGAGCCCAGAGGAAATAGCAGGCACATGCATAGCTCAATTTGGGAAAGGCAACGTTTGAGATTGTCCAGGGCTGTCCAGTTGGAGACAGCCCATGGCCCTCTGGACCAGCAAGGCTGGAGCTCAGAAGACTCTGCCTGTCAGTGAGATTTTGAGTGATTGGAGTGAGCCATGAGGCATAGCAGCCCGGCTCTCCCAGGGACTTGCATTGAGGGAGAAGGAAAGAGGGCATGGGACAGAGAGCCCAGAAACTCCAGGGTTTGTGGTCCAAGTCAAAGAAGCATTGTTACAGACCACACCTGCTGCTTTTAGCCCCATACCACTCATTTTACACATAAAGCACCTACTGTGTGCCAGATGCCCTTGGCCTGGACATCTCTATGGAATCAGAGGAATCAGAGGTGGCCCATTGTAATGGCTCAAGTCCAAGATCGGGCAGCTAATATCCTGTTCCTGAAGACCTAACCCAACATTCTGCAATGTTTGGACCCAAGAAAGACAAAACACTGGGGATCCACAGTGGGGGAAGGAGCTGGTGAGTGGGGCTCAGAGTTGGCTTTTTGATTTCCTGTCCAGTGCTCCCCACCAACCCTCCCTCAACATATGGGCATTCCCCAGCCACTTCCTGCACCCAGACTTCCTCCTAAGGCTTGGCTCTTCCACCTAAAGAGGGAAAGCAGCTTTTCATGGCCCCACATCAGTGAGTTTAAAGTCACAGCCAAGAGCTTAGAAACATGGAAGCACAGATTCCCACACAACCTAACCCTGGAACAGGAGGCCAGAACACAGCCCCTTTCTCCTTCCTGAAACCACTAGGGTTTTCTGTGTTCATGGATGTCCTGATGTTTTTCATTAGCAGCCAAAGGAAGGTGCCAATACCACTCCAGCCTGAGAACCATAAAGCAAGATACCTGTGATGGGGGAAAATTCTTAAACCCCAGGGACATACTCAGCCTTCCTAGAAAGATGGAATCCCAGAGGCCAAGGCAGAGAGGGAATCCCACCCACTAACTGAAACTGAGTCCAAAGGAGCAAGCCCATATTGGGTGAAGCCTTAGGCTGGGAAACTGGCCTCAGAGGGCCTCTCTGGAAAAGCTAGAGAGGAAGGTCATTTGGAGGCCTGGAAGGGGAGCCCATCAGTCAGCATTCCCTGAAAGACATGGTGTCTGGGGAGGAAGACAAGATTCACTGAGTCCCCAGAACCAGGACATCCTGGTTCTGAATGCATCCAGAAGGAGCACTTCTGGGCTGAGTTACAGGTTCCATCTCTAAGGTCTGCAGAGTCCCACGATGGAGCCAGCTCAAACTGGGAGTTTCTCCCTATTGCCTGGAGAACGGTATCATCCCAGCTGTTGGCTGCTGACCAGGTGTGTTGACATTCCCAGATAAGAACAGAAAAAGGAAAAGGTTATCCATGCCTTTACATCAAGCCCTGCTCTAGGGACTCTGTGACAGGAGATGACCCCCCCAAAAAAACAGAAATGTCACTGGCCTCAAGACAATACCAACATTGCTTGCTATGGAAAATTTGGGAATTAACACAGCCCAGCTATGTGGGGCATCCACGTAAGCTCCAGGTTTCTACTTGCAGACTTGGGTCTCACGGTGGCCTATATGGTATGGGGGTGTGCATAAGAAAGAAGGTCAAGAGGAAATGTCCGCCTGGGGGTGGCATACAATGTTGCAGCCTCTGAGACCTGAGAAGTGAATTATCTCCTTCCCAGACTGATCACCGCCACCATCGCCACCCTGTCTGTTCCTCTTCCCACATTCCCCATCCTTGGGAATTCCAGGTCTCCTTTTCCCCAATGGCAATAGACCGCCTGATTTTATTGGATCATGCCACGCAGAATAAAGACTACATTTCCCAGTCTTCCTTGCAGCCAAGTGTGGCCTTGTTGTGGCCTCGTGACTAAGTTCTGGCCAATAGAAAATGGCAGAAATGCTGCGGTCCACTTCCAGGTCATCCTCTTAAAGGGGTCTTTTCTTCCTTCCCCTTACCCTCAGGAATACAGACCTGGTGGGCACCAACTTGGATCATGCCACTGAAGGCAAGTTGGCAGGAATGGCAGGGGTCTGTGTCCCTGGCTATGTCACTAAGCACAGATCATCCTGCAACCAGATTTTTATGGGAGAGAAATAAATATCTATCTTGTTTAAGCCACTGCTATGTTAAGTTTGTCACATATAACCCAACTTATGTCCCAACCAAGAAGTTGCCTCAATGGATGGCCACTCAATCCCCTCATCTCCCAGGTCAGAAATCTCAGAAGCCTTGAGAGTTAAGCTCTATGCATTTAAAATAGCCACAGAGGCCAGTTCCCAGGTGTTTGTTCCATGCCAGTCGCCTGCCAAACTCCTTGCCTAGATTTCTTCATTGGCCTTGCATGACAACCTATGATCGTGGTATTAGTATCCCAAATTTACAGTTGAAAAAACTGAGGCTCAGAGAGGTTGGGCAACTTACCAAGATTGCGTAGCTAGTTAATGTGAGAGATCAGACTCCAAAAATCCATCTGACTAATGCGCACGATTCTGCTTCTTCTTCAAAGCCATTTTCTCCTTTCTATTCCCCCAGCCCCTTCCCTGGGCCTGGCCACACCCATCCCCTCCATCTCATGGCCTCCTCACCCATCTTACTACTACAGCCTCCATGCTTCATCCAGAGAGAACTTTCAAAGGCACTCTGATGGTATCACCTCCCTGCTCAACCCTTCCTGGCTCCACTGCCTCTGGGCAAAGGCAGCTCCTGCACTGGGATGTTCAAAACCTCTAGTACCTTGGGCAGGCCCCACCCACCTCCCCATTGTTCACCTCCCTGCTCCAACTCTGCCTCTCCCTCTAGACCGCATGGTTTCTTGACAGCCTGGGTCTGAGTCCTCCTTGGATCCCCTCAGAGTGAGAGCAGGAAGGGAAGAAAGGACCAAAACCAGACTCAAGTTTCTATTGCCTGACCCCAAATGGCCTTTCCACTCCACTTCCCTTTCCATGGGCCTTTGAAACAGGGTCTGAGACCTGGCCAGGGCTCCTAGACATGTGCCCACATGCAGATACATGCACACACACTAATACCCACACACAGGGAGGCTGGGCTGGGCTTTTGGAAATGGAGCTGTAGGCCCCACCAGCAGTGGAGGGGGCAGAAGAGGGGAGTGCATTACACAGTCAAGAAAGCCCTGGAGATGACGTGAGGTGAGGGGGGTTGGCTGAAGACAGAGACCCTGGCTGGGCCCCCTTTTTCTTGGCTCATCCAACAATGATCAGACCCCAGGAGCTGGTCAGCGAGGTGTGGGTCTGTACAACACAGCACTGTGGAAAGTGCCTCTGCCTCTTCCTCCTCCCCATCAGCCCTCTGAGCCTCAGTTTCCCAAGCTGTTACAGGGGTGGTACCCCTGACCATGATTGCCAAACAGATCAGCCAAGATGGAGGGGCCTTTGGAGATCCTATCTGATCTTCTCTCTCCCCACTGGCCCCTCCATGTGTCCTGGGGACCTCCAGTTTGTGATGGTGGAGGAGAGGGGTGTCATGAACACCAGGAAGTGCTCCAGGTAGGGGCCCCAGGTATGCAAAGGGCCCAGCAGGGGACAGGCTTGGAGGGAGGCAGGCAGGGAGAGCTCGGCTGGCAGCCTCCCCTCTCCTCATTAAGCCCTCCCCAAGGGAGCCTCTAATCCTAAAGGTGCCCCAGTCGCTGGGCCAGAGCTCCTGCTCAAACTTGTCCTCCACTTGGCGTCATGCTCCAACAGTGGACGTGCACGCCCTTCTGGCTGTGTGCTCTGGGCACCTCCCATCCCCCTCTAAGAGCCCCAGGAGCCAGGGGTGAGCAGGAGGTGGCAAAGAGGCACAGTGACATGGGAAGTGTCAACTGAAAAATAGCAAATTAAGCTGCAAGGTCACAAAGGCATTTAATGGGGGTCTTAGATTGCAATTTGGGGCACGCCAATTCAGGTAGCAGCCCAAATTATGTCCCATCTTGGCATTTCCAGCAAGGGTTTTTAAAGGAAAAGAAGATGGTTAAACAAGTTGTTTGTGGTAGGTGGATATTTGAGGTGCTCTAATTGTCCTTCAGGTTAATTAACTGAATTCTTTATTTTGTGGTTTGTTTTATGGTTTCTGGGTGTCCTTTGGGTTTCGAGGAATGTTTCTGCCTCAGGCTTTGCATTCTGTGGCAGTTTGTGATATCTGGGTGAGACCTGCTGAGATGGTTATGTTCTGGTGTCAACTTGGCCAAGTGATGATGCCCAATTGTCTAGTCAGGCAAGCACTGGCTCGTTGATAAACTGGAAGGCTGGTGTATTAAGTCATCAGTCAGTTGCTTGCATCTGTTCTTTTGGTGTATAGAGTACCACCTCATGGGTCACACTTTGTACCTCACCTTTCGGAGCTTGTTGGGACTGTTGTCTCATTATAGGTCATGAAGCAAAGAGGGGTGGTGGGGGTGGATCATGAAAAGAAAGAGTCTTTCAAGCCTCTTACCTTAGGGCATTCCATTGCAGTTTCATCTGGTGAAACAAGATTAGTTCCTCCAGACAGAGGAGTGAGGGCTGTTTCCCCAGGGGGGTGGTTACAGAATTAGCAGGCACTGAAGGGTTAATCACGTTAGACAGAGGTTAGATGGCAGATTCCTCTGGGCAGGCTGGAGGACTGCAAACTGCCTTCTCAAAGCAGACTGGAGGTTGGGAAGCTCTTTCCTCAGCCACTCCTTCCATTGCCCAGTGGGCTCATGAAAAAGTGGGCATGGTGGTAGGAATGGAGGTTATGCATTGACTCAGCAACATGGACTTTCACTCACCAAAGCCAACCTGGCTACAGCCACTGCTCAGTGCCCAATCTGCCAGCAGCAGAGACCCACACTCAGTCCCCAATAAGGCACCATTCCCTGAGGTGATCAGCACACTACCTGGTTGCAGGTTGATTATATCGGACCACTTCCATCATGGAAGGGGCAGCAATTTGTTGTAACTGGAATAGACACATCCTGCAGATGTAGGTTTGCCTTCCCTGCACACAATGCTTCTGCAAAAACTACCACCCGTGGACTTACAGAATGCCTTAATCACCATCATGGTATTTCACAGAGCAGTGCTTCTGATCAAGAAACCCACTTCACAACAAATGAAGTAGAGGAATGGGAACATGCTTATGGAATTCTCTGGTCTTGCCATGTACCCAATCATCCAGAGGCAACTGGGTTTATAGAATGGTGGAACAGCCTTTTGAAGACACAGTTATGGTGCCAAGCAGGTGACAATACCTTGCAGGACTGGTGCGATGTTCTTCAAGCTGTAAATGCTCTAAATCAATGTACACTGAATGGTGGTGTTTCTCCCAAAGCCATAACTCATGGGTCTAGGAATCAAAGGGTAGAAATAGGGGTGGTACCACTCGCTATCACCCCTAATGATCCACTAAGAAATTGTTTGCTTCCTGTCCCTGAAACCTGCTTGTCTATAAGTCTTTATTATAGACAAGCTCTGCTTGTCTACAAGTCTTTATTCCAAAAAGGGGAATGCTCCTACCAGGAGAAACAACAGTGATTCCATTGAACTGGAAGTTAAGACTGCCACTTGGCCACTTTGGGCTTCTCATGCCACCAAATCAACAGGCACAAATGGGATTGCTGTTCTGTCTAGGGTGATTAGTCCCAACTATCAAAGGGAAGTAGGACTACAACTATACAATGGAGGTAAGAGTTTTCCTGGAATACAGGAAATTCCTTAGGGCATCTCTTAGTCTTACCATGCCCTGTGATTAAAGTCAATGGAAAACTGCAACAACCCAATCCAGGCAGGACTACCAATGGCCCAGAAATTTCAGGAATGAAGGTTTGGGTTACCCCACCTTAGAAAAGAACCACAGCCAGCTGAAGTGCTTGTTGAGGGCAAAGGGAATATGGAACGGGTGGTTGACGAAGGTAGAGATAAATATAAACTACGACCACGTGACCAGTTATAGAAATGAGGACTATGATGGTATGACTATTTCCTCCCTGTTTTGCTATGAGTATGTTTGCATTTGTACATAAGCAAATATCTTGTTTTCCTCTTATCCTATGGCATAAGTTGTATTGTTCATGTTATAGTATTAAGTCACAGTATGAAGTTTAAGAGTGAATGTTACCTGGGGATGCGAGGATAGTTCAGTGGTAGAATTCTTGCCTGCCATGTGGGAGACCCAGGTTTGATTCCTGGCCGATGCATTTCCCAAAACAAACAAACAAAAGAAACCAACAACAAAAAAAATTTCAAAAAATGGTGCTGCAATAATGGGATATTCACATGGAAAAAGAATGAAATGTGGGCCCATCATGCAACATACCAAAAAAAAAAGAGAGTGAATGCTATCTAAGGACAGAATTACACTCTATTCTGGAGAGATGTAGTATGTTTCCAGTTGTATACAGGACACTTGACTATTGTTAGGTGAAATATATGTCTGTTATTGTGTTCTATTTGGAAATTAAGCAGTATTTCAAGGTGATGTGTATAGCTGCCAAGTTGACAAAGGGTGGACTGTGATCGTTAAGTTCTGGTGTCAACTTAGCCAAGTGAAGATGCCCAGTTATCTGATTAGGCAAGCAGCTGCCTGACCATTGCTGCAAGTATATTTCATGGCTGTTTGATAAACCAGAAGGCTGGTGTATTAAATCATCAGTCAGTTGATTGGATCTGTGGCTGATTACATCTGTGATAACTAAGGCACGTCTCCCACCAATGAGAAATCCAATCAGTTGAAGACTTTTCAGAAAGAAGAGAGAATCTTTTTTGCTACTTCTCAGCCAGTGGGCCTCTCCTGTGGAGTTCATCCAGAATCTTCATTAGAACTGCCAGCTTCACAGCCTGCCTATGGATTTTTGGACTGTTCCATTCCCACAGTTGCATGAGACAACCTTATAAATCTCATGTTTACAGATATCTCCTGTGGGTTCTGTTTCTCTAGAGAACCCTGAGTAATACACCTGCATAAAAAGAACCTCCAGAATGACCTTCCAATTCCATTTTTTTTTTATGCTGTATGGTGAGGTTACATTTCATCATTTCTCCCTGTGAGTATCCCATTATTGCAGCACCATTTGTTGAATTTTTGTTTGTTTGTTTATTTGTTTTTTGGGAAGTGCATGGACCAGGAACTGAACCCGGGGCAATTCCATTTTAAATCTCTTAGCCATAGTAGCTCTATCTAGTTTTATTTCTTTTTACAGAAGAGAGAAAGCACAGCACTGTCTGTGCTGCTTTGTAGCAGTTATGTACCCCCAGAAAATGCCATGTTCTTTTAAACCATTCTTGTAGGTGTAGACCTATTGTGGGCAGGACCTTTTAATTAGGTTATTTCAATTGAGATGTGACCCACCCCATTCCAGGTGGTCTTAATCCTCTCACTGGAGTCCTTTATAAGAGGACAAAAGACAGAGAGGAAAGCCAAGAGAGCTCAGAAAGAAAGCTTAAAGAGGAAATCCCTGGAGATGCTAAGAGAGGACTCACAGAAGCTCAGAGAGAAAGTCACTGGAACCAGGAGCTGAAAGCAACAAAACGCAGGAGTGAAGGACCAGCAGACACTGACCATATGCTTTGTTATCTGACAGAGAAACCTCAGATGCCAGCAGCCTTTCTCCAAAGATGGTATCTTCCTGTTGATGCCTTAAATGGGGCATTTTTATGGCCTTCGAACTGTAAATTTGTAAACTAATAAAACTCCCTTGTAAAAGCCAAGCCATTTCTGGTATATTGCATTCCAAAAGCTTTAGCAAACCAAAACAGATTTTGGTACCCCAGAGAAGTGGGGTGCTGAGATGCAAATATAAAACATGTTAAAATGGCATTATAAATGGGTAAAAGGAAGATTTTGGAAGAATTGTGAGGATCTCGATATAGTAAGCCTGGATCACTTTGAAGAAACTCCTGGTAGAAATATGGATGCTAACCATACATCTGATGAAACCTTAGACAGAAATTATGAATGTGTCATTGCCAACTGGAGGAAAAGCAAACCCTGCTTTAAGGTGGCAGAGAATCTTGCAAAATTGAGTTCTGCTGTCAGATGAAAGGCCGAATTTAAACATGGCAAGCTTGCATTGTCAGCCGAAGAGATTTCCAAAGTGCGGCTGGCTTCTCCATGTAGTTTATAGTTAAATGCAAGAGGAAGGAGATAAACTGAGAACTGAACTCTTGGGTACAAAGAAACCAGAAAATGATACTTTGGAAAATTCTGAGCTTCCAGGCAATGAATCCCTAGAGAATAGTTAGCCATGTGAGGATGTAACCAAACCTGGTACCAGTCTGTCATTTCAGCACAAGCCAGGATTGGAAATGCCACAAACCACGAAGGATTTGTGGAAAGTCCTATTGTCTGATGGTTGGGACCCCTGTGTGTTGCATGGAAAATTGATGCATTTTTTGCAAGATCTATATGAATGGATCCACTGCCAGCTGGACTAAAAGGGATAAAAATGGGATAGATTGAAGGAAAAATAAATTCTGAAACAAAACCATGGAAACTGAGGTCTGGAGCAAAGAAACCTCAGGACAGGAGAGTCGACCCACCCATGCATGAGGAAAGGTTTGCAGAGGGTGGGCTTTCCACCCCATTGTTCAGGAAAAGTATTACCTCAACAGGGCTCTCTCCTTCTTGTGTCCACGCTTTCTGGTTTCTGCTGACCTCTGGCCTTTCCTTCCAGGCCCAATTTCCTTTGCTGAAAATATTCTAGCCCTATTGGATTAAGGCCCACCTAGTTCGGTTCAGTGTCACCTCAACTAACAATACCATCTTCAAAGGTCCTGTTTACAGATGAGTTCATGCCCACAGAACACATGAACTTGGGCAGTGCATGACCAAAGTACACATGTAAGGATGAACCTGTTTCTTGTGGGTATATGAGTCAATCCCTAATGGTATCTAATTGTCATAATTTGCAGTTATTTACTTGAGAACGAACTCCGTGGTTTGTTCCTTCCCTTCCTCTGTAGCACAGAGGGGTCACAACCACAGACACTGGAGCAGCCCCTCACATTCGAATCTCCTGTGGGTGGTCCTGGACAAGCCTCTGAGCCTCTCCCCCACCATTCTTATCTGTAAATTGAGCATATTCCAAGAGTCTCTTAGATTAGGTTGTTGTGAGAACTACAGGGTCATTTGCGTGTGTTCTTAGAATGGTGGACAACGGTATAAATAGCAGCTGTTGCTGCTCGCCTCTTTTCCCAGAGGTCCTCCAGTGCTTTTCTTGTCACTCTTTGCATATTCTAGACATTAGTCTTGGGTCAGTTCTCCCCACCTGTCACCACTCATCTGCTAACACTGTACAAAAATTTTCATTCTGAGTCCATTGATTCCATCAGATTTGTGTGTTAGGGTTTGCTGAAGGGGTATTATTATCATAGTGTGGCAGCCCAGGAGTCAGGACCCCCTCCCTTAGGGAAAAGGGTGGGGCTTTTTGCACATAGTGGCCCGCATGACCAGAACACAGACTTTGAAGGTCATTGAACCTGATCACTGTTGGTAATCAAGTTTCACAAGACTCACCTGAGAATTATTTGTGGCCAGGTCTAATGAGGCTCTGCCATATAAGGCACTCCCTTTCTTGCTTTGCGTGAATAAATGATTTCCATTTTCTAACTGGCTACCATCAGGAAAGAGCCATCTCCTGTTAGTAAGTCCCAAATTAAGCTCATGGGAAACTTTTTGCCTGGTGTGTTCTTTGGTCTTAGGTTTAAGCTGGGCTGGAACATTTGGTAAGCCAGCCAGGAGACCAAAGAGCCACCAGCTGTAAAAGGTATAAGTACAGGGAAAGGAGACTCCAGGAGAGCCTACAATGTCCATGAGGGGAGGGGTGGCTACTCTCTTAAGTGAATGGGGACCACAAGGGAGTAAAGAGATGCTTATAACTTCCCTGCTAGACTAAGACCCCTCCTGTAACAGGCTGCAGGACAGTTGGGATTTCATAAGAACAAGGATAGTTACCAAGCTGCCACCGGTGTAGTCTGGCCACTTTTGGAGGCCATGCAATCAGCTACAGAAGAGGCCCTGAAGGCTAAAGCGACAGTTTGCCACCTGGAGGAGGAACTTAAGTTAGAGAGGGATATGTGGGTAGCCCAAGCAGAGTTGAAAGATGCTTTAAATGAGAGACTATATTGAGTAGATTAAAATTTGCATACATTAGCATGTCGTTGCACTACAGTAAGGGTCAGAAGCTTCTCTAAAGATCAAGTAAGAGGTATTCTAATTTCCCTAAATTAGGATCCCAAATAGTGGATTTTTTTTTTTGTATGATGAGGATCCCCAGTCTAACTGGGAGGAGGAGGATGAACAGTGAAAATTTGTTCATCCTTTGGTCTAATATAAGATTAAGTCAGGGAGATAGTTCTGGGAAGATGGTGAAATAGAATAGGTCAAGTTCACCCTTGCTCCAAGGAACAACTACAGAAGGGATAGGAGGGTGACTGGGATAGCAATTCCAAGATGTAAGTGACCTGGGAGAGTCTTCTGCACCACATAAGGTGGCCCAGGTTGCAAAAGCTGAGGAACAGAGAAGCAGAGAACCAGAGACCATCTGGCTGATGCAAATAGCTTAACACAGAAGCATGGAACCCTCAGGAGTGCACGAACGGGGTGATGGGAACTAGGAATTAAGCCAAGACAGTTTCCTTGAACACACCACCCTCATTAGTGCAGCTGTGCGACTCGTGATTCACCCCACACCCCAAACACCTGAATCCTGTCATCCGCCCCCACTCCCCACAATTCAAGCACCCCTGCCCCGTCAAACCCTCATGCATGTACCCACCCCCACCCCCACTCCAAGCGCATGCATGCCTGCCCCAGCCCAACCCACCTCTCCTATAAAAGTGTAGACTTTCCCTGCCTCTCCTGAGCCCCACCTTCCCCTCCCTGCCCCCTGCAGGTGGTCACCAGTGCATAAAGACTGTGGGCAATTACCTCCATACCCAGACTACACCCACTCCCAGCCCATACAGTCCTGCAACCCCACCTCACACCCCCTGAGCTCTGCACACGTATACATCAGTTTATGGCCCTCCCAGATCTGCACATGCAAATGGCCCTCAGTCATGCCCCTCAGCTCTGGGAAAGTGCTGACCTGTGCAGCCAGGCCACATCCACCCCCAGCCCATGCAGGCACAACAAAGACTGGCTGCCCTGAGCTCTGCGCATGCACCCTAAACCAGTGCACACAAGGGCCCCACCCCTAGACCCACATACCTGTATAGCCACATCCTCCCTGGCTACTGGGAACCCATGCTCACAGACACCAGCACAGCATCCCCACCTTGTGCCTATTCTTGTGCTTCAATGCATCACTGTACTGTTGTGCCCCACCATGTGCCCTGCATCCTGCACCACATCGATCCTGCAAATCCAAAGCTTTAGACGACTGAAGGAAATCAACTTTCAAACTAAACCAATAGAGATATTTATGTGCCATGAAGACAGCAGAAGAACACTAAGCATATCGCAATGCAAACAGATATAGTCCAGCCTCATGACCCAATTAAAACACAAGAGAAGACACGGATGTTGGAACCACTAATCGAAGATGTTCATATAACTCTACTAAATAAAATAAATGGGATGGCTAATGAAATAAAGGAGCTCAAGAAGACACTAGAAGAGCATACAGAGGAATTTGAAAGAATAAATATAAAAATTGCAGATATCACAGAGATTAAAGATGCTGTAAACCAAACAAAAATCATACTAGAAATACACAACAGCAGATTTGAAGAGGCAGAGAAAGAATAAGTGAACTAGAGGACAGGACAACTGATTTCAAACACTCAAAATAGCAAATGGCAAAAAAAGATGGAAAAATTTGAATTGGATCTCAGGGAAATCATGGACAAAAGAAAGCACGCAAATATAAGAATCACCGATGTTGCAGAAGGAGAAGAGAAGAGTAGAGGGCTAGGAAGATTAGTTGAGAATATAATGGGGGAAAACTTCCCAACCCTTATAAGGACATAAATATGTAAGTCAAAGAAGCTCAATGAACTCCAAATAGAATAAATTCAAACAGGCCTTCCCCAGAACACATACTTATCAGTTCATCAAATGTTGAAGAGAAGCAGAAAATCCTGAAAGTGGCCAGAGAGAAACAATCTACTGCACACAAGGGTAACCACATAAGACTGAGTTCAGACTACTCAACTGGCACTATGGAGGACAGAAGGCAGTGGTATGATATATTTAAGATTCTGAAAGAGAAAGACTTCTAGCCAAGAATTCTGTACCCAGCTAGATTGTCTTTCAAAACTGAGGGAGAGATTAAAATCTTCACAGAAAAACAAATCCTGAAAGAATTTGTCAACAAGAGACCAGCCCAACAAGAAATACTACACAGAGTTCTTTCAGTTGAATAAAAAGAGACAGGAGATGGAGGTCTGGAGGAGGGCACAGAATTGAAGAGTACCAGTAAGGGTACTTTTTTAAAAGATAAAAAAGAAGGAGGGAAAAGAATATATAGATCTGACAAATAAAATTCAAAAGATAAGATGATGGAGTCAAGAAATGCCTTTACAGTAATAACTTTGAATGTTAATGGACTAAACCTACCAATTAACAGATACAGATTGACAGAATGGATTAAGCAATATAATCCAGCTATATGCTGCTTACAAGAAACTCATCTTAGACGCACAGATACAAATAGATTGAAAGTGGAAGGATGGAAAAATATTTTCCATGCAAATTGTAACCAAAAGGGACTAGCTATACTAATATCAGACAAAATAGGTTTTAAATGTAAACACATCATAAGAGACAAAGAAGGACACTAAATAGTAATAAAAGGGACAATTCACCAAGAAGAAATAACAATCATAAATGTTTATGCTCTCAATCAAGGAGCTCCAAAGTACATGAGACAGACATTGGCAAACCTGAAGGGAATGATAGATGTTTCAACAATAATAGTAGGAGCTTCAATATACCACTCTCCTCTACAGATAGAAAACCACACAGAAGATCAATAAGGAAATAGAGAAGTTAAACAACTTGATAAATGAATTAGACCCAACTCGAGATATATAGGTCATTACACCCCAAAACACCAGGATATACATTCTTCTCTAGGACTCATGGAAACTTCTTTAGGATAAATCATATGCTGGGGCACAAAACAGGCCTTTATAAATTTAAAAACATTGAAATTATTCAAAGAACTTTCTCTGATCACAATGGAATGAAGCTGGATGTCAATAACCACCAAAGCATGAGAACTCTCACAAATACATGGGGATTAAATAACACATTCTTAAACAACCAGTGGGTCAAAGAAGAAATTGCTAGAGAAATCAGAAGCTATCTGGAGACAAATAAAAATAAGAATACAACCTTTCAGAATGTATGGGATGTGGCAAAGGCTGTGCTGAGAGGGAAATTTATTGCCCTAAATGCCTATATTAAAAAACAAAAAGCAAAATCAAGGACTTAGCTGCTCACCTGGAAGAACTTGAGAAAGAAAAGCAAACTCAACCCAAAGCAGATAGAAGAAGGGAAATAACAATGATTAAAGCAGAGTAAAATGAATAGGAGAACAAAAGGGCAATAAAAAGAATCAATAAAGCCAAAAGTTTGTTCTTTGAGAAAATAAAAAAAAATTGATGGGCCACTAGCAAGACTGACAAAGGAAAAAAAAGAGAGAAGATGCAAATAAACAAAACCAGAAATGAAAAAGGGTGTGTTACCATAGACCTTGAATAAATACATTTTTCTATATATTTTATTCTAATTCATTACGTAAAATAGGGAAAACTAATGTATAATGAGTTGTTTTCATCTTAAAGTTACCTTCCTTATATTGACCCTCCTTTCCAGCAAATCTAGTGTTAAACTGAAAAATGATGCAATGTTTTAATCCTAATCCCATTTGTAAAGGCAGCCATTTCTTCTAATCCCTATTCAGCATTGTATGTTTGAAACTATAATTAGATGATCTCCCTGGAGATGTGATTTGAGGTAACTTCCTCAATATGATAAAAGGCATATATGAAAAACAGAGCTGGAGTTAGAGCTACAGGTTGCATCCTGAAGAGACATGACAGTCCAAACTGCGTCATGTAGACAAATGTGGAAATATCTAACAGCTGTTGGAGCTAAAATGGAGGGTATTGATGGGCAGCCAAATGCAGTATTAGTTGAACTGTGGAGTGAGCGCCCAAGGAGCAGAGATTTTATAAGATATTTCCAAAGGTTGCCTCTTCCCTACAAGGAATTAACACTCAATTCTTTAGTATTCCCTTTAATAGGGCCAGTCAGCCTGTTTTCATCTTTACCTGGGAAGAATAAAGGATTTTTTTCATGCTCCCATGAGGCTATTTATATGGCCTGATCATCTGCCACAGTCTTGTGGCAAAGGATTTGGCTAAGTGGAAAAGTTGCCCATTGTATTGCCATGTTAATCAGTAACTCTTTTTCAGAACTGAAAGTAGCCTCAGACTCATTGTTATTTCACCTTGGGAGTCTGGGATGGGCAACTGATCAGGATGCATCACAATGCTCCGGCTGCCCTGTCAAATTCTTGGGATTATTGAGGTATTGGAAACATGTCATTCCTCACTTAGCCCAAATGTTAAAACCAGTGTATGTTTTGATCAAGAAAATCCATTCCCAGGAATAGGATATGTTTCAGCAAGCTGCTTTTGAAACAGCCATATGAGCTATCCTGCCTCAGGCTTTATGAGTGGTGGATCCAGATGTGCCTTGTGAATTAGATGGGGCCAGTACCAGCATTGGCTTTGGGTGGGGCTTGCGGCAAAGGCAACTAGCAAAGACAGTTTCCACCAGCTTTTGGTCCCAGCTTTAGAAAAAAGCCAAACTGTGTTCTGCCTATAATACCTGCAAGTTAAAGGACTGACTGAGAAATGCCTTGTGGAATTAAAAACAGCCATCCCCATATAGGGGTGGATATAGAACACTTCCACTAAGCCTCACTCTGGCAGTGCACAATTGAGCACGTTAAAGAAATGGAGAGCTTATTCACTACAGTTCAGTATTTTCAACAACCCTTTAAGCACAAAGATGCATGATATCTTTAGACCAGTTTCCTATGTGGAAGGAATAGCTGTGCAACCAAGTATGGTAGAAAACTGGGACTATGCAAAGCAGCCAATGGACTGAATTGGTCATTGTTCATGAACCAAGAGATTCATGAACTATTTGTACTGACAACTGGACAGACAACCTGACTGGGCTACCTACTTACAGGAAACACCTGGTGATAGCCGACCCATCTAGAGCCAAACAACACCCATTTGAATTTCACAAACTGGTTCTAAATGCTGTAAGTCTTGATCCATCCCTATTGTCTGATGTTTGGGGTTCAAGAACAGAAGCTGCTTTTCTCATGGGCATAGTCAGAGACAAAGCTGATCCTGCAAAGAGAATGCCATAAGTGAACTAGGTTGGGTTTTGCACTAAGCATTGGAGACGCTTATTGACCAAGACAGATACAGACAGTCACGCCATTGTATCCAGCCCTTACCAACCTCAGTTCACAGTCCTGAGCAGCTGCTCCCTTATGCTAGCCCTTTGAATGCAGGAAAAGGGACCAGTGATGCTACAACTGCAAGGAAGCAATGAGTGGCTTGCTTTTATCTATGCCACAAGCATTAGAAATTGGGGGAAATGAGATCAATTGGCCATGGTCCTGGCCCGTGCGGCCAAACTGGTTAGGAATCCTAAGATTATGGGTTAATAATATTTATTATAGAGATGGACAAAAGTTATTTTCTCAATTTTACTGACTAGGGAGATAAAGGTGCAGGTAGGATTATAGTTATTGCCTTAATTTGACTACATTACTCCTAAATGGGTTATTTAAAACAGTTCATTCTGTAACAGTTTATTAACTTTTCATTCCTGAAAACTCAACATGGTTGGCACATACAGGGATTAGAAAATATAGAATGTTGGACTGGGTTCTTATATTTAGATCTAGTATGTTTGTGATAAGGAAAAGACAATTTTGTTCACTAGAAACATCTTTTAGCATTGCCCTTTATTAGCCAAAATGATAGAAACAAATTATTCATTACATTGTAAATCTGTTTACTATGTCCTAGTACTGTCTTGCTAACTAGAGAATAAAAAAAATACTGCCCTAGAAAATGTCACCTTGTTCTTATGCTCCCTATAAATAATTCAGCTTGTTAGTATGTATGTTTTTTCAGCTGATCCAAATGTGTAATAAATAAAGAATAATCTAGCAAATGAGAGTTTTTGAGGAAAAAAATTGAACAAAAATGTTGATGACTTGGAGGAACTTACTTTTTTTAAGGACAAATATAAAAATAGATAGCAACAGTATTTTTGTTAGATTTGCTAGTGTCTATGGATAAGAACTCCTTCCCTGTGTTGGGATCATATCAAGACAACATGATCATTCTTATATGGTGAAGCTAAGCATGTACTAAACTGTCATCAATCATCAGGTATCACTGGCCTGTCTTGGACTATAGCCCCCGTGCGTGGACTACCCTGCTGGCCTGGCAGAATTCAGCACATGGGAAGATCTGGAAGGGAATCTTCACATTTAGGACTGGGTTCACAGGTTTTGTCAATTGTCAGTGGAATGGTTTGGTTCCTTTTGTTGGCCATGGTGGCATCACTTTGTGAAGTTGTTTTCTGTGTCGGGGACTCCTGGTGTTCTGTTGTCTCTTTTACTGTTGTTGTGGAATATGGAATCAATTTCTGTCCTGTGGTCAATGTGGACTGCTATGTGGGGGTGGATGGTGGCAGCCCAGGGGTTAGGACCCCCTCCCGTATGGAAAAGGGAACCTTGAGCATGCAGCAGCCACAGGACCAGAACACAGACTTTGAAGGCCACTGAGCCTAATCAGTTTTGGTAATCAACTTTCACAAGACTCAGCTGAGATTTCTTTGTGGCCAGGTCTCACTAGGCTCTGCCATATAAGGTGGCCCCCTTCTTCTTACTTTGCACAGATCACTGATTTCCATTTCCTGACTGGCCACCATTGGGAAAGAGCTGTCTTCTGTTAGCAAGTCCCAAATTAAACTCACAGGGAGCTTTTTGCCTGGTGTGTTCTTTGGTTTGGGACTTGAGCTAGGCTGGAACACATGCCCATTATACAGCTGAGAAAACTGAGGGCCAGAGGGGACAGTCAGCAAGAGACACACAAAACAAGGAGAGACCCTGGGGCACATGCTGGTCACCCCAGTCTGTCGGGAGAAGATGGCCCAGTCAAGGACAGACTAGGTCCCTGCCACAGACTCCTTCCATGTTCCCCATATACCCAAAGGAGCCATGTCATGATCAGGTTCATGTGTCAATTTGGCCAGGTGGTGGGGCCCAGTTGTCTGGTCAGGTCTGCCTATTGCTATAACATTTCATGGACTTAAATCTTGACCATGTTGGCTGCATCCACAGCTGATTGCTTTTGCAATCAGCTAAGGGGAGTGTCTTCTGCAATGAGTGATGCTTAATCTAATCACCAAAAGGCTTTTAAGGAGGATTCAGAAAAGACAATCTCTCTTCCTGCTTCAGCCAGCCAACCTCTCCTGAGAGTTCACTGAGGACCTTCATTGGAGCTGTCAGCTCAAGGCCTGCCCTACAGATCTTGGACTGTTACATCCCCATGGTTATAGGAGACACTTTCATAAATGTTATATTGATGAATATCTCCTGCTGATTCTGTTTCTCAATAGAAATCTAGCTAATACAAGCCGACATTGGGTTTCACCTCCCCCCACACCTGACTTGAGCTTTGTATTTGCTCCATGCTTCATCCTTGGTGAGCCCAGATGGGGATGCAAAGGAGATAAGCAGGGACCATAGCTAATTCAGCGGCAAATAGGGCCCCAGAGATGGCAGCCCATAGCAGGGAAAGCTCAGGGTTTCCACTGTTCAGAAGAACCAGTACCAAGGATCTAAGCTCCTTCCCATCCCCATCCAGGAACCACAAGGGACTCAGCATGGATGAAGGGGCCAAGAGCAGCTTCAGAGTCAGGGACGGCCTCTGCTGTACCCTCTGAGGGTACGGGGCAGGACCGTGGGGCACAAGAACCCCCACTGAGGGCTCTCAGTCTCTTTTAGCCAAAGAACTTCAAGCCTTCCCCAAAAGATGGAGAGAAAAGCAATTACTGTTTCTAAATTACCACATTCATCTCAAGAGCGTGCTCTTCAGGCATCTAAAAGGTGCAAAATGAGATGAGACTGAGGTCCTGCCCAGTAGCAATGACACATCTCTGACCCAGTGATTCTCATTGAGCTTCTCCCTCAGGCTATAAACACAATAATGCACCCAGTGCCCTGCGCAGGATGAAGAACTCCATCTCTCAGGTCACAGAGTCTTCCCCCAGAGCCTGGCAGCCTGATCGCATCTCCTTGTCTATGTTCATATGGGACCTTCTGCCAGGGGCACCTTCCCCTTCCCACACCCGGCCACACCATGCTCCAGCTCCCTTGGGAAGCTAGGAGCACTTAGCTCTAAGGCCACTGCCAGGATTCAGGATGCCCTAGGCAGGGACCATGGCTAATTCAGCAGCAAGTAGGGCCCCAGAGGTGGCAGCCCAGAGCAGGGAAAGCTCAGGGTTTTCTATGATCAGAGGAACCACTACCAAGATGTGCTGCATACAGAGCAGGTACAGGACTAGGAGGGGGTTGGCCACTGGGCTTATGTCAGCTTCCAGGTGCTCAGAAATTCTCCATGGAGGCCCAGGAGCAGGACCAGGGAGAAAGGGGACTGTTTTCACTGTCACTCTCTTGTACTGCTCAAATTGGTTTTTTATGTACACTTTACTGCTTTATGGTAAAATTAAACCAAAGACATTTTTCAAAAGGAAAGAAAGCACAGGCTGGGGAGTTCAAAAGAGCCAGATGAGATGCAACCCCGTGATGTACAAGACGTACAACCCTGGGCCAGTCGCCCTCCTCTGCAAAATGGGGCAGTGATGCTGCCCCTTGATAAGGTTCTTGGAAGGACTGGTTACAGCAACCAGAGGAAGGTCTTTGCCTGGTATCTGGCAAACAATAATAATAACAACAATGATATTCTCTCCTGCAAGGTCTAGCCAAGTGCCACCTCCCCCAGGAAGATGTCTCTGAACTCCCAACAGGGCAGCCCTCTTCTAGGCACTTTGTCCTTAAGGAAGGCTCAGTAACTGTCTGTTTCATTCCTCAAGTTAGTGCTGGTTCTATGCAATAATAGCCAGGCGGATAAATTTGAACTTTATCTCTGAGGACATGGGAGTCATCATGGTTTCAGAACACAGACAGAAAGAATAAAGAAGAGGTCGCAGGCTTCACTTTCAGTATAGCAGTGAGCCCTCCTTCTGCAGATTACAACTATAATGTCCTGATAAAATAAAATAACAGTAATATTAATAATAGTAAAACAACTATCTGAGGGACTAGAGGGTGGTCCAAAGTAGGCAGATCCTGGGGGAGAATCAAAACACAAGACTAGAGACCAACACGAGATACGCTTCAGTTTTTCAACTTTTAGCCTGAAGGCAACCACAGTCACTGGCCACCAAGATGGCTAGAACTCTTTCTGGTCTGAAGACCCAGAGGCTCAAGTTCAGGGCAACCGCAGCTGCTGAAAAGTGAAGGGAACCCCACAAACGAGAGGAGGCCAGAGAAGGAAACTCCAAATTCTGTATAAAAACTCTACCCCAATTTCTGGCTGGTCCTGGAAGTGCACACGACTCCAGCTGAAGATAAAATAAGAGAATTGAGATCTGATGTGCTGCCCAAGAGACAATGTTTGCTGCTTGCATCTAACTGTATTAATTGCCTGCTTTTTGAAAGCACTCTTCAGAGAAATACAACAGAATCTGCAGTATAACATCCCCAATGTCAGGAGAACCACCGAGTTATTTCACAGACCAAAGACAAGAGACAATCAAGGAATACCAACTCCAAGATGAGCCAGATTCTGGAATTCACAGAAAAGGACTTTAAAACAGCTGTTGCAGCTATGTTGAAGGTCCAAAAGTAAATGGGTTTGCAATAAAGAAAAAGATAAGAATCCTCAGAAATTTAATAGTAGAAATTATTAAAAGCACCAAAGAACTTTCAGTTTCAGAAAAATCTTGGAAACTGTCACTCACATCCTTACAACAAGAGGAAAGCTAAACAAACCGAAAATCAATTACTTTTCTTTGGCCCAGCAGAAAATTGAGGTCACAGGGCAACCTGCCACCCTGAAATCTGGAGAGACAGACACACAGCCAAGAACGGCTTTCTTGGAGCAGAAGCCACTGGAGCCATGAACCGGCAGGAACACACTTAAATGGCAATTTGAAGAATTGCTGGAAGCTGAGTGTGAAGAACTAGCTCAAGAGTGAGAAACTTGCAGGGGCTGCTGTCAGGGGATTCCACACAGTTTTGTGGGTTTTGCTTCCAGAAATCTCACCAGGTTCTCACAGTGAACAGCCAAGAAAAATCCCCTCACATCTTCAGCAGGGTAGGGGGTGGGGTGGCAGGGAAGGAACCGTTTGAACCCAGAGCCCTCTCCATAAACCCACTCTCCAGTGGGAAACATTTTACCAGAATCTTATCTTACCTGGGGAAGGTAATGACCCTTCCAGCCTTCCTGTCTCACCTAAGGAAGCAAGAAAAAAATTAATTTGAAACACTTAACAAGCCCACTAAAAAGATTCAGATTTAGTCATGAATTTGTCTAATGCTTTCCCTCCCCCACGTCTTCCCATCACACCAACAGGGCTCCAGGATAATAACAACTGATTATGGTGGAAGGAGCTACAAGGCACAGACTCTACTTAAGAAGCAGTTCTCAGGGAAACCCAAAGACAACAGAGGAGACTAAAACAAGGACACTAGATGAATTTGAAGCCCCAGAACCCACAACGATAGAAAACATTAAACCCAGCTCTACTCCTAGCCAGATTAACATAAAAATCATACTTAAGACCTATAGACTGCAGTTCCTATTACCTGATATATCATCATGGGCTTTTTAACAAAAAAAATTATAAGCATGCTAAAAGACAAGAAAAGGACAAAGCAAGCATTCGAACCAGACCCAGATATGACATGGCTTTTAGAATGAGCAGATGGGAAATTAAAAATGACTCCAATTAATATGTGAAGGGAGCTAATGGAAAAGTAGTTAACATGTAAGAACAGATTGGTAATGCAAGGAGAATGATGGAAACTCTAAGACAGAACCAAAAGGAAATGGCAGAAATTGGAAAACTAACAGTAGTGGAGAATTCTTTTGATGACTTCATCAACAGACTAGACAGAGCATTGGAGGGAATCAATGAGCTTGAAGATGTATCAGTAGAAATTTCCCAACACACCTCTAAACAGCACATAGGTGAAAAAATCTCAAGAGAAATTTAAAATAATTTGAACCAAAAGAAAATGAAAAGACAACTATTCAAACTTTATGGGATGCAGCAAAAACAGCACTTAGAAGGAAATTTGTAGTATTAAATGGATTCATTTCTTAATTAAAGTTAAAATTAATAATTTAAGTTTATACATTAGGAAACAAGAGATAGTAGAGAAATTTAAGCCTACAAGAAGCAAAAGAAAATAAATAATAAAAATTAGAGCAGAAATCAATGAAATTAAAAACAGGGAAACAGTAGAGAAAATCAACAAAAATAAAAGCTGATTTTTAAAAAACGGATAAAACTGATAAACCTCTACTCAAGCTAACCAAGAAAAAAAGAGAAGACACAAACTGCTGATATAAAATATGAAAGAGAATCACTAGTGATCACTTAGGCATTAAAAGGATAATAAATGAATACTATGAATGACCCTGCACCACAAATTCGATGATATAGGTAAAATGGACAAATTCCTTGAAAGACAAAAACCCACAAAACTCACATAAGGGGAAATAGATCATCTGAGTCTGTTAAAGAAATTGAGTGAATAACTAATAACCTTACAAAAAAGAGAGCACCAGGCTCAGATCATTTCATTGGTAAATTATATAAACATTTGAGTAAGAAATGACACCAATTCACTACATTCTCTTCCAGGAAGTAGAAACACAGAGAATACTTCAAACTCATCCTATGCAGCTAGCATTATCCTAATACCACAATCAGACAAAAATATTATAAGAAGGAAAACTACAGATCAATATCTCTCGTGAATATAGATGTAAAAATTATAACAACATATCTGCAGATTAAATCCAACAATAAATAAAAAGAATTATATACCACCACTAAGTGGGATCTAGCCCAGGCATGCAAGGCTGGTTCAACATTTGAAAGCCAATTAATGTAATTCATCACATCCACAAGCTAAAGAAGAAAAATCATAAGATCATTCCAATTGAGGCAGAAAAAGCATTTTACAAAATCCAACACTTGCTCGTGATAAAAAGAAAAACTCTCCGTAAAGCTAGGAATAGAGGGGAGCTTCCTCAACGTGATAAAGAACATATACAAAAAGCCTACAGATAACATGATAATTAATGGTGAGAAATTGTCAAAATCCCCTAAAATTAGGAACAAGATAAGAAAATAATTGCTCACCACTCCTATTCAACATCATACTTGCAGTTCTGGCTAGTACAGTAAGGCAAGAAAAGGAAATAACAGGTGTAACTATCGGCAAGGAAGAAATAAAACTATCATTTGCAGATGACATAATTTTCTTTACAGAAATCCCAAAGAAATGACCAAAATACTCCTGGAATTGTAATCTATTATAATGAGGTCACATGATTCAAGATTAATATACAAAAGTCAGTTGTTTTCCTATGTACCAGCAATAAGCAACTGGAATTTGAAATTCAAAACACATCAGTTACAATAGCACCAACAAATGAAATACTTGAGTATATGTCTAATATTATATGTACAGAATCTATATGCATAAAGGTAGAAAAATCTGATGAAAGAAATCAAGGAAGATCTAAATAAATGGAGGAATAGTCTGTGCTTATGGTTAGAATCAATAATATTGATTCAATATTTTATTGAATATTGACATCAATATTTTAAGATGTCAATTCTTTCCATCTATAAATACAATTCAATTCCAAGAGAATTCCCTATAGCACAATGCAAGGAATTGTTGATATATGGAGCTGGTGGAAGAATAAACAAATAAATCAATGGAACAGAACAGAGACCTCAAATAGACCCACAAAAATACACTCAGCTGATCTGTGACAAAAAGGGCAAAAGCAATTCAATGGCAAATGGGTAGTTTTTTCAACAAAGCATGCTGGAGCAACTGGATATCCATGTGCAAAAAAAGAAAAAAGAAAAAGGGCAGGCCATGGTGGCTCCACAGGCAGAGTTATTGCCTGCCATGCCAGAGACCCGGGTTCGATTCCCAGTGCCTGCCCATGGAAAAAAAAAAAAAAAAAAAAAAAAACCTCTAGAAGAAAGAAAGACATTTTATACCTTCCACAAAAATTAACTCAAAAGGGGTCACAAACTTAAAACAGAAAACTATGAAAAATTCTAGGAGAAAACAGGATAACATCTAAGTAACCATGGTTTTGGTGGTAAGTTTTTAGACTACCAAAAGCATTATCCATGAAAGAAAACAAATATGTTGGGCTTTTATTAAATTTTAAAACTTCTCTTCCGTAAAGGATACTTCTAAGGGAAAGAAAAGACAAGCCACAGACTAGGAGAAAATATTTACAAAACACATATCAGCTAAAAGACTTGTGTCCAAAATATACCAAGAACTCTTAAAACTAAACAATAAGGAAGCAAATAACCCAATTTAAAAATGGGCAAATGAGCTAACAGACACCTGACCAAAAATGACAAACATTTGAAAAGATGCTCAACATCATGTCATGAGGGAATTGCAAATTAAAAGAATGAGAATCCACTATGCCCCAATTAGAATGTCTAAAATCCAAATATCTGACAACACCAAATGCTGACAAGAATGTGTGAGCAACAGGAAGTCTCATTCATTGCTAGTGAGAATGCAAAATGGTGCAGCCACTTTGGAAGACAGTTTGGCAGTTTCTTATGAAACTAAACATAGTCTTACCATATGATTCAGCAATTGCAGTCCTGTGTATTCACCCAAAATTTGAAAACTTATGTCTACACAAAACCTGTACGCACATGTTTATAGCAGCTTTCTTCATAATCAACAAAACCTGTATGTGCATGTTTATGGCAGCTATCTTCATAATCAACAAAAGTTAAAAGTAACCGTGATGTCCTTCCATAGATAAATGGATAACTGTGCTACATCCATACAATGGAATATTATTCAGCAATAAAAATAAATGAGCTAGCAAGCCATGAAAAGACATGAAGGAAACTTAAATTCATAATACTAACAGTCTGAAATATGCTATGACTCCAATTAGATGGTGTGATGGTTAATTTCACACATCAATTTGGCTAGGTAATGATGTCCATTTGCTTGGTCAAGTAAACACTGGCCTGATTTGTTACTATGAGGGTATTCATAGATGGATTTGAATCATTAGTCGGTTGCATCTATGGCTGATTGCATCTACAATCAACAGGGGAGGTCGTCTTCAGCAATGAGAGGAATCTCCTCATCCAGTTGAAGGCCTTAAAGTGAGAACTGAGGATTTTAGCAGTCAGAAAGAAGACTTTTTATTTGTACCATATCCCCATGGGAAGCAACTTCCTCACCTAGAGTACAGGGCTTATGCGCAGTTCTTCTTTTTTTGTGTGTGTGTGTGTGTGTGTGTGTGTGTGTGTGCAAGTGCTTTTGCCCTTAGAAATACAGACCTCTGTATGCATGGGGGTAGGGGCTAGCAATTCTAATAGTGTTATACATGTATATAGACTCTAACAATTACAATACATACCATTTTCCAATAAAAAGAACCAACGTTTCTTAGAGAAATGGCTAATATTGGACTGCAGCAGAAAACATACAAGATGAACTTGGAGCATCTCATAGTGCCAGAAAGTAAGGAAGTTCTAGAAAAAAATAAAACAACCCTACATTGATGGGGTAGGTCAAAAGATACAGGCCAAAAAAAGAGCTCTCAATGGCCAAATCTGGAATGACTTGAGCAAGCAAATAAATAACACAGTATTTGATTATAACCCAAAGTATAAAATAAATACTGAGGAGTCTATTCTGCTATAAATAAATTATTGAATAAATAATAAATGGGATAGAGGAACAAATCTCTTATGAAGTAAAGATCCAAATAATTTCTATAAATACTCCATCCTCAGGAAGGGAGCATAAATCACCACTCGTTAAATGTGGGCTGTGCACAGCAACTTCTCTCCAAACAGTACAGGGTGGAAAGGGAAATAATAGAGCAACTTTATAGAGGGAAACCTGACAAACACTACCTCAGCCAGGTGATCAAGACCAATATTAACAGCGCAAGCCATGGTGATAGTGTGTACCCTTGAAACGATGTGATGAAAATGGCACTCTTCCTCCGTGCCTCCCCAAAACCCATAACCCAAGTCAATCATAAAAAAACGTCAAGAAGCAGGTGCAAGGATGGTTCAGTGGTAGAATTCTCACCTGCCATGAGGGAGACCCAGGTTTGATTCCTGGCCCATGCACTTCCCCAAAACAAAAGCAAACAAACAAACAAAAATTCAACAAATGGTGCTGCGATAAAGGGATACTCACATGGAAAAAGAATGAAATGTGGCCCCCCACTATACAGCATACAAATATATATATATATATATATCAAGAAAACTCCAATGGAGGAGCATCTTCCAAAACAACCAATCAGTATCCTCAAAACTGTTAAAGTCATCAAAAACAGAGAAAATCTGAGAAACTGTCACAGCCCAGAGGAGGCTTAGGAGACGTGATGACCAAATGTGATGTGGGGTGTTGGATGGGATCAGGGACAGAAAAACATACAACCTAAAAACTAAGGAAATATGAGTAAATTATGGACTCTAGTCTTTCAAGCTAAAGGTATTTTACTTCCTCATTATGCAATTTTGAATCGCGACCCAGAGAATGTAATCTGATTGAAGGGAAAGATCACATGGAAGTAAAATTTTGAGAGGAGGAGGGGAGGGGAGACAGATATTTAAATAGATACTTAAAATACCTGTGACAGTGGGAGCTAGGAAGTGTTCAGGGAGCATGGGGTGGGGAATGGGGGGCAGAGGGGAGGTGGCAGCTGCCCCTTATTAATCCAGGGAGCACTGACTCCCCCCGCCTGCCCCTCTTGGCAGTCCTCAGAGCTCTCACTCATCAGCATCTCTCATGAGCCCCTCGAGTCCATAATCAGTGGTTCATTAATTGTAACAAATGTACCAAACTAATGTACGGTGTTAATGACAGGGGAAACTGGGCAAGAAGGCATATGGGAACACTCTGTACTTTCTTCTCAATTTTCTTGTAAATCTAAAATTGTTCTAAAAGATAAACTCTGCTTCTTTAAAAGATAGAGAGAGAACCAAATAGAAATTCTAGAACTGAAAAGTACAATATCTGAAATTTAAAATTCACTAAATGGGCTACCACAGAATGGAATGAAAGACGAAATGGCCAGTGAACATCAAAATATTTCAATAGAAAAGACAGAGAGGAATAGGATTGAAAAGAAATGAACAGAGCTTCAGGGATCTGTGGGGCAATACCTAAAGGCCAACACCCTTGGGGGAACTGAGGAGCCACAGAAGGTGCCAGCAGGAGGGCCATGGTAAGATTGGTGGTTCAGAAAGATGGTTCTGAAGCTTAGAGGGCAAAGCTCAGAAGAGGTGGAGAAGCGGGTATAGGGCAAAAAGGTAGGAAGCAGTACAAGGTAAGGTGGTCTGGAGCCCAGTGGTCACTTCTGGCTCTCAGAATGAGGACAGAGGAGTGAGGAGGTTTTCTCTGTTCCTAGGCCTGGGAAAAGCTTCCTTTTTCCATCTGTAGGCCAGCACCATGGCTCAGCTCCAGACACAGGTGGTCACCTGCCTGCCTGTCGCTCCCATGGGATGGAGAGTGGGTACTCACTCTCAGCCCAGCACCACCCGGCTCATCTCACCCCATCCTGCTCCATCTTTCCTCCTTTCTCAACCAATAGCACCTCCCCCTCCCAGGGCTCAGACCCAAACTTTGGTGTCACCTCTGACTTCCGTCTTTCACCTAACATCCTATCCATCATACAATTCTGTTGGCTCCTCCATTTTCCACACTTCATCCAAAATCCAACCACTGCCCACCTCCATGGCTTCCCTGGTCAGAACCATCACTGTCTCTCGCTGCATGTGACTCTCAGCTGGAAGCTCTGCTCTGCCCTCACCCCCCACAACCTGTTCCTCCCACTGCAGCCAGAAGCATCCTGAGATCTCACATGGTAGCACATCGCTGCTCTGTTCAAAAGCAGGGGCGTTCTTGCTCACCTTACAGTCCACTCTATTACACCTCCACACTCTATCTGGCCCCTCTCCAGCCCTTAACAGCCCCATCTCATTGCTTACCACTTGCCAGCTGCTCCCCACCCTTCACTGGCTTCCCTGAAGTTCCTTGAGCTCACTGAGCCACACCTATCTTAGGGCCTTTGCACCTGCTGTTTCTTGCTTAGAATGTTCTTTCCAGAGGCAGTCATGTGACTTGCCCTCTATCCATTCTGCTTAAATATCTCCTCAGCTCCTCCAAGATCCTCCCCTCCCTCCATGAGTCCCTCTCCCCAGAATTTCTCTTTGTAGCACTTAACCTTCACTAGGCAAGTATGTGTTTGTCTGTTTGCTGTCTGCCTCCACCTCTAGACTGTCAGCACCCTGAGGTCAGAGTTCTGGCTACTTGTTCACAGTCAGGATGCCTGGGCCTGAAAGGGGCCTGGAAAGCAAATATTCAGAATAGATAATGAATATATATATTGACTGAGTAAATGAATGATAACTTCAGCCAATGTTCATGGTGCTTTCCTGGTCACAGCATTCTTATACAGCCTTGGTTTCCCTGAAGCCCTTCTCAGGAAAGGGAGGCACAGAGAGGGTGAGGGGCTCATGCAAGGCCAAACAGCTCGAACTTTGACGCAGAACTGCCTGTCCCAGACTGACCCTCCTCCCCAACTGGAACTCAAGGTGTGTTTATCAATTCACAGGGCCAATGGGGGCTGGGGAAACAACATCTCACACTGCAGGGGGTGGAGAGATGCCGGCCATTCCAGGTACCCCAGGCAGGTGGGGCCAAGGGGAGCATCCCACAGGCCTGGATTATTCACTGGGCTCTTGCACAAAGCAGGTTTTCTGGAGTGCCCTGGTTTCTTCATCCATACAATGGAGGGCCTGCCGTACTGACAAGAACAGCCTGCATCCCCGTGTAGGGTTTCAGCCCCTGGGTGTGGGCCAGACTGCCTGACTCAATCCCCAGATCCTCCACCTACTTCCTTGTGAGATAAGGTAACAAGTGCTCTCACCTGTGTAATGGGTGACTCCTTCCTCCCACTGGGCTGGTGGAGGATTCAATGAGTTGACAGATCAAATGTGCTTAGCGAGATGCCTGGTCCCTGGTGAAAACTTGGTGGGTGTCAGCAGGAGTGATGGTAGAGAGTACAAGGCTCTTTGAGGATGGAGCAAGATGGCACCTGGCACTGGCCAATGTGCCCAACCTCACTAACTCCTGAGCATAACTCCTAAAAAAGACCATCACCTACACGGCCTATACATTCCCTGGCCTGCCTCTTCATCCTTGCTGTCACAACCAACCCAGCCTTCCAGTCGACAGGTAAATACAGCTGTCTCCTCCACGCCTCAGAATAGGAAGTGAGAGTTTCAGTGGGGGCCAGTTCTCAACTCTACCCATCCTTGGGGAGGCTTCCATGGCCTCTCCCCCAACCAGCTCTGGCCTCCCTGGCACAGACTCTAATTACATCCTAACCTTCACCTTGGGGGATGCGTCATTGTGCCTGTGGTTGTTTCTTTAGGGCCTTCATTTCCTGAAAGAGCTGGAACTCTAGAAGGTCAAAGTCAATTGGTTCATGCTAAATCCCCTACACCTGGGCCTGACACACAGCTGGTTCTCAGTGAATACTTATTTAATGGATGGTGGGTGGGTGGATTGTTGAATGGATGGACAGATGGGTGATGGGTGGATGGATGGATAGATGGGTGGGTGGATGAACGGATGGGTGGGTGGATGGATGGGTGGGTGGGTGGATGGTTGAAAAGATGAACGGATGGGTGATGGGTGGGTAGATGGATGGATGGGTGGATGGATGGATGGGTGGGTGGGTGGGTGGTTGAAAGGATGAACGGATGGGTGATGGGTGGGTGGGTGGATGGATGAGTAGACTCCAGCACAGTGTTATCCCTGTGACAGCTCACTGAACTTTTCCCCAACACCTGAAACACAAGGAAGTTTAATCAACAGCCCCTGGGATCTAAAAGAGACTTTAAAATCTAAGAAGCCAAAGTCACTTGACCAACTCTCCAATACATGGAGCAGGGAGAATGCTCCCAGCCTGCCCATGTCTCAGGACTTTCAGATGACCCTGTGAAAGGAGAGGTCCTGCGGCGCCTTGAAAACAGTATAGTGCCTGTGGGAAGATAATGGCAACGTTGATGAGGCTGCCAAAGAGCCCAGTGGCAAAACTGGCCCTGCCAAACCTGCTCGGGGGTGCAGAGGGAGTCAGCAGCTTCCAGGCCCCTGTGCTCCCTGACAGCACTCCACTTCTGGGAGTGGGCCCTGAGGAAGCCAGCAAGGACCCCCACCAACACTGAGCTGAGAGGATGGCCACTGGAGTACTGGGTGCCACGGGGAAGGCGAGGGCAATAGCAGAGACGCCAAAATAAAGCCAGACATGGCTCTGGAGTGGCACGCAGTGCCTTAAGTCAGGTTTTGAAGACTGACTTGATGACATGGGGAAACACGTGAGAGAGAACGTTAGTGAAAACAGATCGAGAGAGGACACTGCATGTGCAATAAGATCTCATGTCTAGTGAGGGAAAGTCTCTTTTTGAATATTGCATGGAAAGAGTTGAGATGGACATTCACCAGCGCCTGGTTATCCTGGGGTGAGCGGTCATGATTCTTTTTCTTTTTCTTCTTTGTGATTTTCCATGTTGTCCAAATTGCATTTTGGGGGTGCAGGCCTGGCTGGGCCCTGTTCTCCTGATCTTCTTTCTCTGGGTGCCAAGCAGGAACCCCGCCCTGCCTTCTCAGAGTGGGGACTAAAGTCCCATCCCACTGAGACCCTTTAAATGGGGGTCTCAACCTCTAACACATTGGGGTGCAGATGTGGCAGGCCCTCCCTGCGTACCCCTGGGGAACAGAATTAAGGAATCTTGCTTTCTTGCTTGCTGGCTCTCTTGCTTTCTTCCTGACTCTGCCTATTTTTAACCTTCCACATTTTCCACAGTGAGTAAGAAAAACTTTGCTAATCAGGGGAGAAGCGAAGCCATAGAAAGCAGGCGGAGGCCTGGACCACCTCTGGATTTGTCCAGACCCCACCCACCAGCCGGTCAGGGCCTGCTTCAACCTGCTTTGGAGCAGAAGCCAGAACCGGTGCTTGACAGGGGGAGGGCAGCTGGCTCCCAGCCCTGCCCTCACTTGCTGAAGGGCACTGGGGTTCCTTTCTCTGGGACTCGATTTCCTCCTCTGTGAAATGAGTATAATTGCATCCCGGGCACTCAGCGGATATTTATGGAAGGAGTAAATGAATGAACGGGTGAAGAGTGAACTAAGGAAAGCACCTCCCAGACCTGGGACGGGAGGCCCATTGCACAGCCCACCCTGCTGAGAAGATGGAAGTCAGCAGGAGGGGATTGGGTTCTTGTGGCTGGGTGGTAACACCCAGGGGGTCCTGCGGAAACTGGGGCAGAGCCAGGGGGTCCAGCCTTCCCTCCACTGATGCCTGGGGCTGTAGAAGCTGAGAGGGCAGCAGTTCAGAGGGAGAAACAAAAGTGGGATCCTACCCAAATCAGAACACAGTCCTTGCCTGGGTCCCTGTAATTAAGGCTCTTCTGTCTCAATTTATGATAAAATATATGACATACAATTGCTTTTTTGTATTTTGGACACTCGTTAAGAGAACAATAAATGTTATTATTTATTAATATGGTAATGAATCATTCAGCTTTCAAAATTAAACATTAAACCGCTAACAAATTAAATGTAAATTAGGAGGCCCGGGGTTGATTGCGAGGGCTCCCCGGGGAGCGGCCGCTCCGCGCTCTTTGCAGAAGGAGCCGCTTGGCCCTTTAAGGAGGCGAGGCGGCTGGGGCGGCCCGGGTAAAGCGAGGACACGGGCCCACCCGCGGGGACACGCTGCCCCCTGCCGGTCGTACGGGGCAGGCCGCGGGATCGCTCCCGCGCCGGGGCGGCTTCTCGTTCGCCGGCGTCCCGCGACCGCAAGAGTTCCCTCCACGATTCGATGGGGAGCGGGGTGTTAGGCCCTGGGGACGCGACGGCAAGAGTTCCCTCCACGGTTCGATGGGGAGCGGGGTGTTAGGCCCTGGGGGCGGACGCAGATCCCCCGCGCAGGCTCCCCCAGGCCCCTTCGATCTTAGCACTCAAGCCGCTGGCAGCCTGCCCGAGAGGAGGGCGCTTTGTCTCCATTTTGCATGCAAGAAAGCAGAGCCCAGAGAGGTTGACTGACCGGCGGAGGTCACACAGCCAGTACCTTGTGGGACTGGAATCCATCCTACGTGTGGGCCAAGGTGTTCATTCTCTTCAGGTTTTTCTGTGCAGTCACCGAGGCTGGGTCCCCAGGCTGGTCCCCAGAGCTTCTTGGGGCCAACGTATGTGGTGGTGACAGGGTCAGCATGTCCTGCACCAGGCACCAAGAAAGATGCTGCTCACGGTGACCCCAAACGAGGCAGGTGCAATTCCCTAGCCCCATCCCACAGGTGAGCAGACCCAGGCAGAGGCTTCTGGAGGTTGCCAGGTCACACAGTGAGGAACTGGGTCTTTCCCAGTCCACTCCAAGGCCAGACAATTTTCTTCTAGTTTCCAGAAGGAGCAGGAGGGGCTCCCCACTCTGCGGCCCCATCCCATCCCCACCCCCACCCCCACACTGGGAAAACAATGGCAACTTCGGGTTCCTGGCATGCATCTTTGACGGATGCCTGAGTTATAGCAAGAAAATGAATCCTTATTTACTTAACCAATCCGTGATTTTGGACATATAGGTCATTTCCAATTATTATTCTGAATAATGCCGCCATGGACGTCTTTGGATATAAGGTTATTTCCTTGGCAGATTTCCAAATGTCAAACCACTGAAATAAAAGGCTGGGATGCATGTTGCTCAATTGCCTTACTAATAAGTATGTCCCAGTGTGCACTCCTTGGGGGAGGGACGTGAAAGAGCAGGGCCCTTGCCCAACCCCCCAAAACCCAAGAGCACCCAAAAGCACCTAGACAGCTGCAGAGCCCCCTCCCCCTTTTACTCCCAGGCTGCTGTGGTGGGAAAACCCTGTTGTCTATGACCTAACTTCTTGGCTATTTGTCCCAAGCCTGTCGGGACAGGGGCTGACCCTTGAACCAGTCCCACCCACCCCCAGTCCCGGCAGAGTCAGTGATCGGCTGGCACGGCCAGGGGTGGTCCCAGAGCATCTCATTGCTGCAGCCCTGGCTCCCAGGGTGGCCCGGCACCACCCTGTGGCAACCTGCTGCAGTGGACAAAGCCTTAGTGGGTGCATAAGGAAGGGCAGCTTGCCCATCACACTCAGGCTCATGGTGATGGCCACATGCGTTGGACACTGAGTAGACTCCAGACACAGTCCTTACGGCTTTCTATCATCCTTCTTAAGAAAATCACTGCCCCTGTCACCCACCAGGTGGCCCCACCACGATCAACGCAGCCGCCCACGGCCCTAGCACCGACCTTCTATCCACAAGGGTCTCTGTCACCTTGGGAAAGCTCAGAAAACAGTCGTGGGCGCATATACCCGTGGACAGAAAAGACTTGCATCATGTGTCACCACCTCTCTGGCCTGCCAGGCTGGGAGCGACCTGAGGGAAGGTGGAGCTGGGTTCGATGTCCGTCCATCCCGGTGGATACACAGTCAGCCCCACACCCCCGTCCCCACCCCTGCCAGCTCATGGGGAGTCCGGTCTGGGGTCAGAGGCTGCTGTGTGCCTGGAGCGAGTCACAGCTCCCCGCCTGCCTCGGGGCCCCTGCCCAAGCAATGAGGGGTGCGGCAAGAGGTCCCCCAAGCACGCTGCAGGGACAGAGGGAAGCCGGGTCCGTCCCAGCCCCTCCGCACGGGTGCTTCTGCACCCCCTTCCCAGGCTGGGCTCCAGTCTTGCCGCAGGCTCTCCTGCCCAGTGTCTGCCTCTCTGCCCTCCTGCCTCGCTCCCCGTCCTGCCCAGGCTCTCCCCCTTACTGCTGCCATCTCCCCAGGCTGCTCAGACACCGACTAATTTGTTTCAATCTCACCTCCTTCCTTATTGATCAATGCTTTAGCCCAGTGTGGTGTTAAATGACTCGTTCCCATAGCAACCGCCAGATACGGCACAGATCTGATGCGCCCGCTTCCTGGTCAGAGCCCTCCTGAGAGCTCGGTGGGAGCACATCTCCTTTCAGATCTGTGGCTGTTTTCTGAAAGACACGAGATAGTGTTCTGAACAAGTCATTTTGAAAAACAATATCAAAAAATAGACCTTAACCAGGTTTCTCAACAGATATAAACTTGTTTCATACAGTGCACCACTCTCAAGAAATATGAAATCATATTTAAAAAAAAAAACCTTTGACCAAGTTATCTTTCTTCCAAGGCTCTCCTTAAGAATCGAGCTGAAATATGGAAGCAGTTCTCTGCATGAAGATATCAGCCGCTTCACTTATAAACTGGACAGCTGAAAACAGACTACAAGTTCAAGAACAGAAGATTCAAATAAACCCTGGTTCATACACCTGCTGGGATATTACACAGACATTTGAAAGGCCACCTAGAAGAGGGAGAAATGCATCCGGAATCATGGAAAGTGAAAGAAACAGGATAAAAATTGTGTCTGCGGGGGTGATCATAAGGAATGCAAAACAAGCTGAAACTATGTCAGGAGAAAACATCCAGAGATAATACACACACTGAAATACTGACAGCTGTTTTTGGTTTGTTGGGCCGTGGTTATTATTTTTTTCCTTATTTACATATTCAGTAGATATGAGCACCCATGTATGGGACTGGCCTCGTTTGATACTGGAAGTACAGCAGTTACTTCTACTTCCTATATTTTCCAAAGTCTGTGTTGCTTCTCAATGGAAATATATATATAATATGTTACATATATATATATTTTTTTAAGTCAGGGAACACTTGTCAGATTGGCTACAAAATAAGGCAACAATGTGGAGACAAAAACACACTGCTTTCTGCAAGTATGAATTACTGTTATGTATTTTGAGAGAAATTATCAAAATTTAAAACTTCTATACCTTTCCACCCAGCAATGGTGAAGTCATTTCCCTACAGGTATACTCGTGAGGGTGTTTGTCACAGTAAGCATGCACAGCGAGAGGTAGACTCCTTTAAAGTCCATGAGCTCATAAGTACAGAAAAGTTTTCTGGGTGAGAAACTGTAAGCAACGTTTGCCCTGGGCGTCTGAGATGGAAGGACTTGTTCTTCACCGGACACCCCTTGGCTGAATGTCTCACCACGTGCTTGTATTACTTATCAACTAAAAAATAAACTCAGCTTAAAGGATCCCCACTGACCACTGTCCAGGCAGCCTGAAAATGGCAGGAGGAGCCAAGGAGCAGCTCACACCCTCCAGGAAGCAGGGCCACTCCTGTCCCACATACTGCCTGGGGGGGGGGGTCATCGCTGGAGCAGCTGGGCTCTCATCTGCCCAGGTGACCACCCCTGAGCCCAACCCCAAGACTCAGTGCCCCTGTTCTGCACAGCCAGACCTGTCCCAGACCCCTGGGGCCTCCAGGACTGGAAGCAGGCCGAGGACACCTTCTCCCTGCTGCCTGGCACATCTGGGAGGGGAAGCAGGCGAGGGATCAGGTTCAAGGCCTGTCACTGAGCCAGGAAGGAAACTTTACTCTGTGGTGAGGGGAGCACGGGGCCCCCGGGACAGCTGGGAGCAATGTCCCAGGGACCCTCGGGTTCTGAGGTCAGCTGACCTCAGCTGACCCTTCTGGCTTCTTCCTCTGACTCACCGGAGGCTTTGACACCTTAGTTTCCCTCTCTGAGCCTCAGTATTCTCAGCCATAAAATGGAACGATGATCTTGCTTTGCCAGGTTTTTGGATAGATAAGAGGAAACATATTTAAAGTACAGGGCACTTAGTAAGTTTTCAACAAATGGTGGCTGCTCCTGGAAGAAGCCCTACGGCCCCCCGCTGAGCCCCCAAAAGGGCGTCTCCAAGGGAATGGCCCCTACTCTGCTTTGCTCTGTATGACAGCTAATCGAGGAGTGAAGACCCCCAAGTGGGCATCCACTTGTCTCCCAGGGAGTCTGAGCCTCATGGAGCCCCGTGCACAGAAGAGAACATCCCTGTTTTGAATAGAGGAGAAGGAGAGTGCTGGCCAAGAGGTGCGCCCCATGAGGACATGCATTTTCCTCCTACATGTTCGGTCTCCGCGTGGCGGGGGGAGGCCACGTGGGGAGATGGGAGTTGGCAGACACCCATTCCTACCCTGTTCTGCCTCTGTGCTGCCAGGCTCCACCCTTCACCTCTCTGGTCTCAGTTCCCTCTTTGTACAATATGGGGATGATACCCGGTCAGCCTGGAATCTGGTGGGTGACAAGCCTTCCACACATGCGCGAGGGCTTGTTTCTCTTTCTTTTCCTTTTCTTTTTTTTTCCCCTTTCTGGGAAAGAAACAACAATAAAAGTTGATGCAGTCAGCTTGGTCCTACAACATCCCTCTCTTTTCCTGCAGACACCCCAAGAAGTCTGTGGAAGGCGCCCTACCTTACGAGGTCTCTCTCCCTGGGAGGGCCCTCAGCTTTCACCTACAACATTGCACAGTATTTGCTTTCTCAAGACCAGCAAATACCCCGCCTGGCTCTTTCTAGTTTGGATACACAGGACCTCAGGGAAAGGGATTCTTCTTTATTACAGAGGCAAGGGATTCTTTTTTTATTGCAGAGGCAGCCTCCCCTCCTCTAGGCCTGGATAAATCACTCATCTCCAAGGCCCTGGGGCTTCCACTCCAAGACCCCATCCTCAGGCCTACTGCAGTGCGAAGTTTGTTCAGCTGCCCAGATCATTTGTAAATTCATAAAACCTCTTCTTAGAAAAAAGTAAAATTTGTTTTCTTAATAGCCCTAACGCAGCAGCTGCAGGAATTTTCCAAACTTGAAAAAAGAGGAGGGAGGAAAAAATAATCATAAGAACACCACCTCTGGTTTCTGACAGAACATGCGTAATTGTAGCTGGAGTCTAGATTTTGAGCGGGGGGGATAGAAGGGTGGGAGAGAGTCCGTGCTTCTGTGCAAATGCTCCACACTCATTTGCGAAGGATGGCACTGCCGGGTCTGGCTCTGGGGAGGCTGGGATTCAGCAGGTGTGAGCCCGAGATGGGGGTGGGGACAGCGGGTGGGCAGGGAGGACTTAAGGGAGGGGAGGGAGTCGTTCTGGTCACTTTGTCCAGGTCTGTCGCACTTAGAAGTGTTTGCCAAGGACCCAATCCGGGCAGGCAAGTGGGGGTGCCCAGGGTGGACTTGACTTTGACTGCCACCCTCACAGGTGATGCGTGTCGCAGCAGGGCAGGTGTGCATGCCGGCTCACCCTTTCTAGAGGGCAATCTGACACCAACGATCCAAAGTCTTAAAACCATGCGTGCCCTTTGACCTTGCAACTCCACTTCTAGGAATTTGTCACAGGGAAGTTGGTAAAGATTTAGCCCCTGGCATGATAACAGTCACCATTTTTGAAAACCATAGATTGGAAATTGCCTACTGTTCACAAGATGAGCTGAGTTGAGCACACTGTGGTTGAGCCAAGCCCTGAAATATGAATAAAATTATCGTTGTCGATGATACCATGAAAGGATGTTCCCACCCAACTGCCAAGTGAGAAAAGAGACATGCGTGGTATGTCACCAATTATGTCAAATAGCATTCTATCAGAAAAAGTCTAGAAAGAAATATACCAAAATGTTAACTAAAGGTGGTTGTTTCTGGGTGACTTCTCTTCTTTGGCCTCTCTGAATTTTCTGATTTTTTTTCCGCAAGGAGCTAACGATGTCTCTCTAGTGTATTTGGAAGCATGGCCTTGGAGACAGACTTCTTGGCTCCAGCTTGTCCTGTGCTCCCTTGGACAAGTTACTTAACCTCTCTGTGCTTCAGTTTCCTCACCTGGGTTATAGGGACAGCAAAAGCACCTACTGAAGGGTTGCTGTGAGGTTGAAGCTGATATATGAAAAATGCTTGGCTCATTGCCTAGAAGATAGTCAGTGCCAACTATTAACCTGTTTTTAGTTTTTGCTTGTTTTTTTGTTTGTTTTTGTTTTTCTGTATATAAGCATGCCCCTGCTAAGGGCTCAGTGCTGGGGACACTGCAGTGACCCTACGTTCCCCAGGAGAGCAGACATTCAACCAACACTTGCGGCATGATTAATTCATTACATGCGGTAGCCATGTCGGGGGCCCTTCGAGACAGTGCACAAGTCACGGAAAACTGCTCGAGGATTTTGAACATTATCTGAAGAGCTCTGGGAGCCCAGCATTGAGGAGTTTTGAGCAGGGTGGTGACATCAGAATTGTATGGTTTTAAAACTCGTGTTGTCCACACCGTGGACTAGAGGGGGACCCGCAGGGCTCGGGAAGCCCCTTCTTACGAGGCTGCTGTGGATTCTGAGCCAGGGTCTGAGGGCTGCTCGGGCTCCGTGAGAGGCGCCTGGGTACGGCTGGGGTGTCCGGAGTGACCCCCAGGCTTCCCACCTGATGAACACGTGGACGTGGGTTAGAATAGAGGGCCACATGGGGGGACCTGGCTGGGGAACTGCAAAATATGTTCAGTTCCCAGCATTTGAGGTGCCTGGGGAATGCAGTCCAAGAGGAGAAACCCCGGGTTCTGGAGGCTGCGCTCCGATGAACCAGCCCCACTCAAAGCTGGCCAGTGGTTGGGCAGAGCCCCTCCTGGGAGGTGAGGAGGGGGCGCAGGATGGGGGGCGCGGATGGGCCTCCCCTATGCGGTAGGGACGGCGCCCAGTGTGCAGGTGGTGAGGTTCGCATCCCAGGTGGCCCCCTGCTGGGTTTAATGGGCTTCGCTCCGGGGCCTTGCTCTGGGGGTCCCCGAGACTCCAAGCCTGAAGGCACACAGGCAGCCATGGCCCTGGGAACCCTCCCCTGGGGGTTCCAGGTTTCCCATCCACCAAAGTGATCTCAGGGCAGCCAGCTGCTCCCGAATGGGCTCAGCCCATGCCCTGTCCCCTCTCCATCTTCGTCGTCCCCCACCTCCAGCTCCAGCCACTGGGGCCCCTGGCTATTCCTCTCCACCTGGAACCCTCTGCTCCCAGAGCCTCCCATGGCTCCCTCCTGCTTCATTCCCATCCCTGGGAAATGCTGCCTTTTGGGGGACATTTCCTCAGCATCCTCTGCAGGACGCCTCCTGATGTTTCCGCCACCCGTCCCTCCCGGAGAGGCGACTTCAAGAAGATAGAGGCTTGCCTGTGAGCAGCCTGGCTGGTGCCATGGAATAAATGGATGTAGATACCAGAGAGAACGGAGATGGAGGAAGAGGGTGGCAGGAAGAAGATACCTACTATGTCTCTCAGGGACCGTGAGTGATGTTATGTTCTTCCCTGTATGTTTGCCCTTTCCCCACTGTCCAGTGTACTGGCATTTGTCCGAGTCATGCATTGTTTTCAAGTTTTGAACACGAGTTGCCCATCATCTGTGAGCAGGCGCCCGGGCTGGGACCCCATCCCTGACGTCTAGGAGGGACCCCAGCCAGGCCCTAACTGTGCTAGGGGAGTTGGGGATGGCTGTGGGGCCCTTCCCCCTGCGTGCAGGTGAGCAGGAGATGCCTGCGTGGGGCGGGGGGGAGGGGATCCTCATCAGTCCCCGTGCCTTTTCCAGCCCTCGGGGAGGAAAGGACAGATCCTCCTTCCATTCCCAGAACCTTCACAGGTGAGACGGTGCCCCTTTCTTAAAGCACATGGGAGCTGGCCTGCACCCAGAAAATGCAAGCCCTACCCCCTTACTGGGGCACAAAAGGCCCGGACTCTTCTGTCTTCATCACCCCAAGGCCCAGTACAGTGTCACCTGGCAGGTGAGAGGGGCTGACGGCAACAGAAAGTGTGGCCTCTGGACCTGTAGGTCAGGGTGTGACACCCAGCTCTGCCACGAGCACATCCTGGGACATCATCTAACCTCCCAAGCCAAGCCTCCTTTACTTTCAGATGGGACTCATAGCACACACCTCGGAAAAAGCGTGGCAAAAAGGCATCAAGGGCTTGCAGGGTGCTAGGCCACGGCACACCCTCAAACTGCACCAGCTACTATTGTTGGCAGTAAGGTTTTATAATGAAGTGAACAAAATTGAGTTAAGAACTGGCCAGGGTTTCCTTAACCACCACCACCCCCACCCCTGCCACACACACACCCCACCCCTCTTTACTGAGTTTGTGTTGCTGCGTCATATTTTGGCCTGGCCAGGTTGGAAGTCAGTGGGGATGTATGTCTCATGGAAGGACATCCAACAGGCTCCAGGGTGGCTGTGTGAAGATAATGAATTCGGCCGTGGTTACCCAAGGCACATGTCTGGCCCATGCGGCCCTCCTGTCTGCTGGGGTGACCTTTAAAGGTGAGCGTTTAATACCCACCCATCACTCATGGCCTGTCTCAGCAGAGAGTAATCACTCCGCCCCCGCCTGCCCCCACTTCCCAACACTGTCACTTCTCTCTGAATCATAATAAAACCTTACAAGAGGAGCTAGTTCCCACACCAGCCCTTGTGATGACAGTTGAGGCCCTTTCTGATATGCCTCGGGGTAAGAGGCGGCCTGGCACAGCACCTTTGCCACCAGACCCCACCAGAACCATGGGGAAAGCGTTCGCCAGCCTTTTCTCCCCATGCATAGCTTCTCATTCAACTTCCCATCTGTCTATTGAACCCAGAACCACCTCAGTCTAGATGTCCTTGGCTGCAAGGAACAAAAACCACTCTGACTCAGGCTGCAACAGTGAGACCGGCTATTATCTCATAACAGGAAGCCCAGAGGTCACCCAGGTTTCAGGGTGGGTGGGTTTAACAACACAAGGATATCACCAAGGACCCAGGCTCTTCCAACATCTGCCCTGCCATAGCCAGCATGGGCTTGGTCTGCCACCTGGAATCAAGATGGCGGCCACCAATCCAGTTGCACACCTGGACTTGACACCCTTCATTTTGGAAGGAACATTGGTTGGACAGCTCCTCCATGAACTTCCTGAATTCAGTCTGTATTATTCTGGCACCTTGGATTGCTTTTGCAGCACTACTTCAGAGGGCAACCCCCAAGGCTACCCCATGGCACCATACCTGGTCTTTCCATCAATCAACCAATGAGTTGATTTTAAGTCACCAATTGTTTATCAATGTAGTTGTTGGTGGTGCAAAAGGGTGTAAAATATTTTGATTTCCTTCTGATTTGCTCTGATTTTTCACAATTTTTAATTCTACCATAGGTTCTGTGATTGTTGTTTTGTTGCTGTTTTTTATCTCAATGGTGGTGATGATTCTCCAGTGTGGGGTGCTTCCAAATAAAACAATTGATTTTGTTCATTTTTCCTGATTGCTTCTTCTTAAGTTCTCTCTCTCTTTTTTTTTTTTTTTTTTTTTGCATAGGCAGGTACCGGAAATCGAACCCTGGTCTCGAGCATGGCAGCAAGAACTCTGCCTGCTGAGCCCCTGTGGCCCACCTGAGTTCTCTTTTAACTTATTTTTTTAAGCTGATATTATTGATTACCCAAAATCTGATTTTTTAATGAAATTTCACAATGAATTATTATTTGGTTTAGAAAATTTTAAAACAGTGCTCAAGTCTTTAAAAAATAACAATTTAACATACCTAAATAAATTATTCATTAAAGGGAACTATAGGCTTTTATAGCATCATGAAATCTCTTTTCAAAATGAATTTTATCACACATTTGTGTAGATAATGGTTATATGAATTTTTCAGAATTTTAATTCTTGGAGTAAATGTAAATCAATATTTTAATACATCCTATTTTGAATAACTCTTGCTTAATATTTTAAAAAGCATTTAATGATGTAGATGATCTTTTTTCAAAATCCTCGAACAACTGATTTTCTGAAGCTGTAGAGACCTCAGTTCTCTTTAAGTAATTCACATCTACATGGATGTACTTTTAAAGATATTTATATTCCCTTCGTAATTGACAACTTTTTAATTAAAGCTGGAAAGTCATCCTAGTCACAAGACAGGCAGAAATTCCCCCCAAAAGTTTAAGTCGTTAATTAGGCAACATAATGAGAATGGCAGCGCATTGGGATTCGTTTGCCCTGACAATTACCCCCCCACCCCCGCCAGCCTAAATGTCTTATTTGGATGGAAGAGTTATCTAGCAAGGCAACAGAGCCAAGCAGAGCGAGCCAGCATCTCACCACGCAACATTCATTTTGTGCAGAAAAAGGAAGACGTGACCTTTCATAAGCATCCACAACCACGCATTAAGAAACAAAGTTCTTTTCCGAGATCGATTGCCCCAGTATCCGATGGCGCTCAAGGAGCCAGTTACAAGGTCGAGCAATTAAGAACTAGAGCCAAAATGACTCACATAATTGCAGAATCGCTCATTTTAACAGCCTGATTGGAAATCGTCAACACTGTGTCTGAGACTAATGAAGCAAAGGAAATGGAAAAGGTGACATTTTCAAATAATATTATTAGTAAACGAATTGGTGACATGTCAGATGACGAAGACAACACTGATCCAAAGGTTTAGTGCGTCAAAAAAGTTTTCGTTGCAGATTGATGCATCTTTATATTAATGCATTTACTAATTGGGCTCAGCGAATAGCCTTAATTAGAACCCCTAAGGCGAGAAGCTTAGAGGAGGACAGTGTTTGCTCTTTAAAGTTGTCCCCAAACAAATTACCAGAATGAAGCATTCAAATGGCTAAGTGAATACTTTGGAATACACACATATATCATTTTGGAGGGATCGCGCGTGTTGTGTACAGAAGTTGGTATAGTGAAGGAAGGTGGGACAGCTGTACTTCAAAGTTTGTTCTGGAAAATCCTGAGATTCAAGTAATTCGTGATATTACTCATCACCTCTTGTATAAAAAAGTTTGCCTGCAGCTCCACATTAAATGATGTGATCAGACGGGTGGATGGAATGAAATCCAAGCTGTGACAGCACCGTCTGTTTCGATGCTATTTGAAAAAATGGCAACAGAATCCCAGGCTCGGCTGTTCCAGAGTGAAATGGCTGTCCAAAGAATGAGACTTGTCAAGACTTAAAGAGCTAAGAGAAGAAATGGCAGGTGGAGGGAATCCAGATGATTCTCACTTTGCAGATCTCTTTGGCTTAAAAAAGTAATGTATAACCAGCCATGAGAACCTGAATGAAACATTCTGTGTCCATGAAGCCAACTGTCTTCAAGTACAGGGCTATGAAAGACGTGTCAAATGTTCACAGGAAGAACCCAGAAAATATGCTCTCACAAGCCCCTCCAAGGAGAGCATTCAATATATCTAATTGCAGACTAAAACTAACGTAACGATGAAGAGTGGAAGAATATACAATACATGTTCTGGCAAAAGAGAAATAATGCAACTAAAACATAGGAGGAGAGGGAAGAGATAAAGGGGGGCACAGAATAAGCTCATGGTCATGTAGATAAGAGGTAGGAGGCATTTGATGCTGGCAAACCAAAGGAAATGTTTTGATTCATTTCCACCATCTGAAATGTGATATTGACCATTCTGACTAAAAAATGCCAGTTCAAATAACTAAACATTATAAAAGATATTAGAATAAAGCTAGTCACTCAAACAAAATCCCAATTTTCCAAAAATAAATACAAAATTAAAAGGGACAAATAAGAACGAAACAACCCAACCATATAAGAAACATAATAAATAAAACACAGTATTTACAGGAAATAGTGTATGTAGCAATATGGTAAAGCCAAGACCAGTATATCCATCCCAGCAGCGAAGGTGCAAATATCACCTGTTAAAAGAAAATGACTTTCAAACTGGTTCACAGAGCAAGACATGACTCTAAACAGAGTGATTTAGAAAGATGAAAATCAGGGGACAGGCAAAGATATATCAGGCAAATGGAAACAATAAAAACCCCGAGGTTTGACTCTGATATCAGACAAAGTACAATTCAGGCCGAAAGACAGTAGATGTGACCAAAATGTCACGTTACTAGGCCAATGAATATTTAACAGTTATAAATACCTATGAAGCAAACAGCATGGCAACTACCCTTTTGATGAATTTTAAAAAAGAAGAAATGTAAAAACTGTGACAGCCATGCCAGACTGCTCTGTAGAACTGATTCTCTCACTGACAACTGTAAAAGGTGGACAAGAAGATGACACAAATGTTGGAATTAACAAGATTTTAAAGCAACTCCTGATGAGCAATTACAAACAATAGACACAAAGATAGAAATGGAAATATAAGGAAGAATTGCATGGAAATTTTTGGACTAAAATCCGTAGTAACTGCAACAAAAAAAACAAAAACAGAATATCTGAGTGTGTATGGAGAGGACATAGAAAAGAATCCATGAACTTGAAGATAGAAAAACAGAAATCACTCAATCTGAGCACAGAAAAAATAGACTGGAAAAAAAAAAGATAAACAGAATTTCAGGGGCATGTGGGATGAAAACAAAGGATTGACATCATGTCATCAGAGGAAAAAGGAAGTGAAACTGAAAAGGTATTTAAAGAAATAATGGCTGAGAATTTCTCAAGTCTGGCAAAGGACATAAACCTACAGATTCGAGAACAGTGTAAATTGGGCGGGCCACAGTGGCTCAGCAGGCAAGAATGTTTGCCTGCCATGCCTAAAGGACCCGGGTTCGATTCCCGGTGCCTGCCCATGTAAAAAAAAAACAGTGTAAATTCAAAGACATTCATGCAAAAGCAGCTCATAATCAAACTTCAGAAAACTAATGGCAGAAAAATTCTCTAAAGCAGCAAGAAATGACTTGGATGCTACAGGGGAGCACCAGTTTGAATGACAGTGGATTTCTAGTGGGGAAGTACACAACATTTTTCAAGTGCTGAAAGAAAAGAACTGTCAACCCCAAATCCCATATCAAGCAAAACTGTCCTTCAGGAATGAAGGGGAATAAAAACATTCTAAGGCACAGCTAAACTAAGAGAATCTGTCTAGAGAATTTTCTGAAACAAACAGGAAATGAAAAAATGAAGGAAATTTGAAACATCGGGAAGGAAAAAGGAACAATGGAGAGAGCAAAAAAAGATGGGTAAATACGATAGAGTCTCTTTCTTCTCTTGCGTTTTTAAAATTACGTTTGATAATTGAAGCAAAAAATATAACATTGCCTGATTGGAATCTCAATGTTTATAGAGGAAATGGTTAAGGCAATTCTGTTTTAGATGGGGGAAGTGAGGGTTTCAATGGAGTTAGGTTTCACGTTTCACTCAAGCTGGTAAACTGTTGGCACCAATAGATTTTTGTTTTCTGTATCTTGATTGGAGTCGCGGATACACAAATCCACGTGTAATAAAATGGCATAGAACTGTGCACATACAGTGTCCCACTGTGAATTTCCTGGTTTTGGTATTCTGTATATTTATATAAGATGCAAGCATTGGGGGAAAATGGACAAATGGTTCATGAGATCTCTCTGTACTACTTTTGCTATTTACTCTAAATCTGTAATTTCTTCAGAACAAAAAGTTTTAAAAAAACAAAAAGATGGAAGTGAAATAAAAACATTTTCAGACAAACAAAATCTAAGAGAATTCGTTACCAACAACAATACAAGAAATGCCAAGGTAAGGTGGGGTTTTTTTCAGGTCAAAGGTATATAGCCCCGGATGGGTGCACAGAATTATGAGAAAGAATGAAGAATATGGGAAAGAGTAAATAAGCTGGTAAATATAAATTACATTATTTTTATGAAAGCCCATTGACTACTCAAGACAAAATTAATAATAGTGTTTTGTGCTATTACACAGAGAAATAAAAATATGCAAAAAACATTAACATCAAAGGCAGGAGGGGATAAATGTAGTTACAATTTTGTTAGATTCTGGCACCTTTTGGTAAAAGTACTGACCTAAGGTAAAATTATCATAAGTCAGGAATGCATACTAAAATCTCCAGTCCATGGGAATCACTACAAAGATATAAGAATGTCTTCCTAAAGATCTAATGGATCTAATGCAATGTAAAGAAGGTAGGAAAGGTCAATCAGGGAACAAAAATGCTACAGATCCTACTATTTCTTTGGAGTGTTTATTCCATTACATTTAACTATATCATTTAACTTAATTTTGTTAAGGGTAATGGAATAACCACTCCAATTAAAAGGTAAAAATGTTAGAGTGGATAAAAATCAAGAGCCAATAATATGCTGTTTATGAGACACACACTTTACATACAAGGACAGTTGAAGGACATTGAAAGGTTGAAAGAATGGACAAAGACACACATGCCATCACTGGAGTGGTAATAGTTCAGCCAGGTAAAGGAGACTTCAAGGCCAGAGGTACTCCTAGAAGCAACAAACCATATTTCATAATGATTAGAGGGTCAATTCAACAGGAAAACAAAGCATCCTAAATTTGAAGGCATAGCTTTAAAACATACAAAGCAAAAGTGGACAGAAATAAAAAGAGAAATACACGTATCCACAAACCTGTTTGAGGATTTTAACATTCCTCTCTCAGAAATTGATACAAGCAGAAAAAATATATGAGATTGAGAAACATGATTAAGTAGTTTAACCTAATTGACATCTATACGTTACCACTTCTAGAAATTTCCAAATGCGTATTCCTTTTAAGGGTACATGGAACATTTACCAAAATAAACTGTACACTGGGGCATAAATCAAATCTCAATAAATTTCTATTTATTTCTATTAAAGTAATAGAAAGTATGTTGCTTGATAACAGTAGAATTAAACTGGAAATCAATGACAGAAAGATAACTAGAAAACTATCAAATGTTTGGGAATTAAGCAATGCACTTCTAAATAAACCATAGGTCAAAGAATAAATCAATAAGAAAATTAGAAAATACTTTGAACTGAACAATAATGATGATGCAACACATCAAAACTTTGGGATGCAGATAAAGCAGGGCTTAAAGGCTTTGAACGCATATTTCAGAGAAGAAAGGTTGAAAATAAATGATCCAAGCTTCCATCTCAAGACATTTAAAAAGAATAACAAGTTAAATCAAGAAAACATAAGAAAGGAAATTGTAAATCTAAGAGCAGAAATAAAATATATATATAAAACAGACATACCACAGAGAATCAAAAGCCAAAAGTTGGCTCCTTAAAAACATTAAAAAATCAACAAACCCTTAGCAAGACTAATTTTTAAAAGACAGAGAAAAGCACAAATAATGAAGCTACATCACTACAGATAATAAGGAAATATTAGGGATAAAACTATGCAAAGAAACTTACCATTCAGAAGAAATGAATAAAATTACACAATTTTAAAAAACATAACTTATCAAAAATGGTCCAAGAAGAAATATAAAAGTTCAATAATCTTATATCTATTAAAGAAATTGTATCTGTTATAAAGGACAAACCTTCTCATAAAGAAAATGTTAGTCAAGAAGGCTTCACTCAAGTATTTCTCCAAACATTTAAGGAATAAGTTCTGTGATCTTACACAAACTCTCGAAGACTTTAGAGAGAAAAAGGGAACATTTTCTAACTCATTTTGTAAAGCCAGAATTACCTTTGTACTAAAATATCTGAGAGGGGCGTTGCAAGCTAGAAAATAAGAGGCCATAACTTTCATAGATGAAACCATTTAAAAAGAAGTATCATTGATTCAAATCAGGTTTTGTATATTTTTAAAAGGACAGTACATTAGGATCAAATGGGGAGAGCCGCACAAGAGGGCAAACTTCGGGGATCAGATGTGGGATGGGGAGGAAGTATGCATAGCTGTTGAATTCATCCCTCATGCACCCCAGGGGAATGTAATGAAGTGTTTAATGATGTCCAGCTACTACTTAATAATGACAGTCTTCTCAGGGAAGGGGCAACACATGCGTTTGCCCATTATAGCATGGATCAGTTCACACCTGTGTAGACGACCAGCTCTTGACCACAGAATATGGCGACCTGGGCAATAACAGATTTCTAGATCCAAGAAACAAAATTTCATTTAAGTTTGATCCCTTATGGAAAGAAGCAAGTGACCCCCAACCAGGGGAAGTAGTGGAGGTCTGAAGTCGTGGAGAGACTCTCCTAGCAGTAAATAAGGGCCTTATGAGAAAGTGTTATTCCAACAGCTTCTGTACTGTTTACACTAAAACTATAGATGGGTAACAGATTGTTACTGCATGTATTGAAAACCATCAGCCTCAGCCTAAAATCTTCTGGAATGGTCAGTGGAGACCAGAATGGAAATTCGCCATCACACACCTACAGCCCAGGTGGGTGCGGTGCTTAAGGGGCAGTTCACTGTTATGAAGATGGCAGTGTTCGGTTGTTTAGTCATAATATGTACAGGATTCATTATCTGTTTCAGAGAAGCCCAAACTGCCGAGGAGTTTATTAAAATCATAGAGCATGCAGAAAACATGCATCAGACAGCAATTAGTGGAAACTATCAAACAACGTCAGACACCACATTCAGGGCATTGAGCTGGCAGCTTCCAGGTACCCGCACCACAAGTGCCTGGAACAAGATGCTCAGCTACCAGACTAGCAAAGAAATGCAGGACGCTTAAAAGGCTTAATGTAGGATCCTTCAGTACTTGGGGGGAAATGGAGTCGGTCAACGTGTGGGCATGTGATGAACAGGTGGTTTACAAACGAGAGTGATGTTTGCTAGGGCTTTCAGAGTTAACCTGCTTTCTAGCCTTGTGGAATTCTGTTGAAGCTCTAGCATTGTCTTGATTTTTTTGTGTTCTTTGCCTTGTAATTTCCTGTTCTGCTGTATCTACTTATACATCTTTTTTTTTTTAATTTTGCCACATTTGATGTTGGGAGAGAGCTCTATCCAGGAGTCATTTCACTGCTTAGAAAACTTTCCTAGCCATGAAGCCCTGTTACCCATACAGACAGGTAATATGTTCATACTTTTCTACCCCATCCTTCGAAGCACCTCTGGGACTTCACTGGTTTTTACTTATCCACCATCAGCCAAAGAGGCTGTTCTCCACTAGAGCTAAATGGAAGACGCTGTCATCCTCTCCCTCCAACTGCTCTCATCATCATTTACGGCATCTCATAACTGCAGTTTTCAAAATTTTGGATTAGGGCTTTCAGGTTCTTTTGGGGGGCAAAGAAAGTTTTCTGGAAATTCCATTAGAGCCAGCTTCTCTGGGGAAATTGTTTTTAAATCCAAAGACTTGACCCACCTTCCCTGCGTGTGAACATGGGTGCTTGTATTTCCCCTTCCCTCATTGTTCCTTCCCATTTAGTACCATTATAGTTGTATTCATCTGCATTTTTAGAAGAGAGTTTTACCCATTTATTACTTTTTTTTAACATTCAAGAACTGCTGATGTGCTGTGGCTGTAGTAGAGTAAATGTAAAATTTGGAAAATGCAGATGTTGAAGGAATAGTAAGTATCATGTGTTGTAATGCTTTGTGGCAGGATTGTACTATAAGCAAATAAATTAAACAACTATGTAGCTCACAAATAAAAAGTAAAAATGAACCAAAGTGAGAAGGGCAACTTCCAGTCGGTATCTTTCTATTGTAACCTGTTACTTAAGGGAATACTAGTAATTTGTTCTTAATAGGATGTAAAACTTTCTCTGAATTACTCTTCTTTAGTTCTCCCTGCGAAGAACACAAACCTAAGCGTGATATAGCAACCCTTCTCAGGTATATCAGCAGGTATGTGTGTTTGACTCAGAGTACACAGGTGACATGGATAGGAAATGACAGTTGGTAATGAGGGACTCATTTACATTGCTTACACTTCTATGACCGGGCCTTAAAGGAAAGTCAGATTTTAAAAACCAAGTAGTATCTTCCTACCTATTTCCAAATACATGTCAAAAAGCAGAGTGATGGAAGCCAGCTTCTGGCGTCTTCCTTTCTCACGGGATCTCTACAACGACGAAGCGGTGGCTGCCAGGATGAGGCAGAAGCACTAGCTTAGGACTGTGGTATGGAAGTTATAAGCCAACTGTCCCAGCCAGACCCGCTATCTCTTCCTGGCCTACAGTTCTCACACGTTACTGATGCTGGGTAATTCTCAAGTTATCTGACACCCAAAATACAGAAACTTCTTCATCAAGAAGCAAAAAATTATATGCTCAATTTTAAAGAAGCAAAAGTTGTGAGAAGTACAGACTCCAAAAGCGCATTGCTAATTACTTGTAAAACATGCAACAGAACAGTTAAACGTCCTCGTAAAGGTAGAGGCTGTCTGTCAGCTCTGAAGGACAGACAGTCTTACCATCCCTATAACGACACCCAGCCCGGTGACACCAGGAGAAAGACTGAACGTTCTGAAAACCGGAATCACGATGTGGTTGGTTCCAAAGGGAAGTGTCCAGCCCTGGTTTTCAGAGCACCCACATCTGGGCAGTCCACGCCCAATGCCTCTTCAGAGAGTGGGAGCAAAGCCAAGAAACACTTCTCTCAACTAAAAATGTTACTTAGTCTGAAAGAATCCCCAAACAATTCAAAGGCGGACTTCAGAAATTTCTTGTCTTTTCTATGAAAGGTGAATTTTGAAAATAAGAAATATCTAATGTAATTTCTGAAAGCAAAGTTCAGAAAAAGAACATTTTTCACTTATTCTTAGAACACATGAAAAATAGGTCGAAGAGCAAACTTTTCTTGGTATCCTTCAGTTTTATGGAGAAAATACCCCATTGGAATGAATAACTGAAATCCGTCCTGCAAAGGTGGTTGTGAGAATCAAAAAAGGAGGTGAAAAGTCCGTGTAATTCATGTAGTATTATTATTTTCCCCTCCTTTAATTAGCAGCTTTTCTTATTTCTGTTTTCTTTCATAAGAAAATTGAGACATTTATGAAAGGGTCTACTCGGGAAGGAAGATTTCTTCCAGGTGTCTTTAGCTTTATTGCTAACTCAATAAGGATCAATTATGTGAGTCCCTGTTTTCCTTCAATCAGCTACATAACTGTATATTAGTAAAAATTGACATTAGTCCTCTTTTGAATGCACAAGTAACTATCTTAGGTAGTCCCGAATTATGATTCAATAGGATGCTGAAGTTTTCATTTTTTACCACTTTGTATTGCTTCGGTAATAATATTTCACCTTAGTGATATTTTAATTTGCTCTAGTAAAGACTTATTTGTAGGTCTACAAATTATATCAGGACACAACATAATAAGCAACAATTGAGTTATCTTAAATATTTTCTGGGACATAAATATATATATATACACATATATATAATAATATATAAATACATATATATATTGATAAGCTAGGATTGTATTCAAGCTGTCTTTTAAAAAGTATTTAAATAAGGAATGTAGAGCCTTGAAAAAGGAAAAAAAAGGGTGATTAACTCAGCAGGTGAACTCACTGCCCTCCCACCCTACCTGGAACATAACTCCTGGGGGGTGTAAATCTCCCTGGCAATATGGGACAGAAATCCCAGGATGAGCTGGGATCCAGCATCACAAGATTGAGAAAAACTTCTTGACCAAAAAGGGGAAGAGAGAAATGAGACAAAATAAAGTCTCAGTGACTGAGAGATTCCAAACACAGTTGAGAGGTTATTCTGGAGGTTATTCTTATGCATTATATATCCCTTTTTAGCTTATGGTTTATTGGAGTGACTAGAGGGAAGCACCTGAAACTGCTGAACTGTGTCCCAGTAGCCTTGATTCTTGAAGAAGATTGTGTAACTATACAGCTGGTACAATGCGATCATGTGATTGTGAATGCATTGTGTCTGGTGCTCCTTTTATCCTGTTTATGGGCAGATGAGTAAAAAAATAAGGAAAAATAAATAGATTAAAAATAGGGGAGATAAGGCATTAAAAACGGGTAGATTACAATACTAGTGGTCAATGAGAGGGAGGGGTGAGGAGTATGGGATGTATGAATCTTTTCTTTTTTCTTTTTATGTCTTTTTCTGGAGTGATGCAAATGTTCTAAAAATGATCATGGTGATGAATAGACAACTATGTGATGATATTGTGAGTCATTGGTTATATATGGTGGATGGACTGTATGTGTTTGAAGATTTCTCAGTAAAAATATTTTTAAAAAACAAGGGTGATTGTGCTTCAGCTTTGTTTTTGCTCAGTAATACAGTCAAGCAAGAGTGTTTCTGAGTAACCCATTGAGATGTATAAATATTTTAATTTCAAATAAAATATATATGTATTATTTGTCATTCATACTATCCATCCATACCACACTATCTTCTGTATCAGGTAGTCCAATAGAAATACACCTGTTTTGATTAAAAAAAAAAAAAAAGCCAGGTGGATTTTTTTATTCCAGGAAAGAAAAGTCAGTTTACCCTTCAAAAATCAAACAATGGCATCGGGGCAAGATGGTGGCTTAGTGAGGTGTGGAATTTAATTCATCCTCCAGAGCACCTAGTAAATAGCCAGGAACAGTACAGAACAGCTGCTGGGGTCACATTAGTGACCAGACATGCAGCGAACACCAATGTGGACAAGCTGGACTGGCTGAGACCCCACACAGAGCTGTAAGTCCCCCAAGCCGCACCTCCCCTCTCCCATGGGCACAGCAGCCTGGTTCCCCAAGGAGAAAGAAAACAGATTTTACTAGCAGCAAGGACTTAGCTCAACCAAGCTCCAATTGCATAATTAATCAATAAATTCTGACTACTGAAAATAGGGCCCCAGCCCAGATAAACCTGGAATAAGAGCTAAAGGTAATAGGAGTTCTTCCCCCAGCAGAAAGGGTGCAGGGCTGATGGGGGGGAAAATAGAGGCTTTTTTAGTTGGACAGCACAAAATACTTGAAAAGGGTTGGACACTAAAAAAGGGGGACACGTAGAACCTGGAGATACGTAGGGCAACATACCAATGTAAGCTCTTAATTGACAAACCTGAGGAACGGGGTCTTGCTCTGAAAATGATTTTTTTTTTCTTGCTTTGTTTCTACTACTTAACTCCTCATTAGACAGAACTACAAGGCTTCTCAGGCTCCAACTGCCCCCAAGCAAGGGCAGAATTAAACTTGTCTGAGAGAAAAAGTAACTAGTCAGGTGAAAAGAGTTAATTCCCTAAAGACTGTACCTTCCCTAAGAGAAAGGTGGGCCCAGCTCAAGTAGAATCCCTCCCTCAAGGAATTCAGGCACCAGGGACTGGAAAACTGAAACAATTAATGCCAACCTACAACCTCACCTCTGTCTCAACCATGCCCCAGGCAGGGAGAGTCCACTGAAGTTAAAGGTACCCCATCACTTTATGCTTGCAGGAAACTGCAGGCAGACAAGCACCACATACTGGGAAGGATAGGAAAAGCACAGAGTCTAGAGGCTTCATAGGAAAGTCTATCAACCTGCTGGGTCTCACCCTCAGGGAAAACTGATGCAGGAAATTCTTTCCTCCTGAAAGGAGGCCAGTCTGGTCTGGGAAAGTTTGACTGGGATCTATAACATCTAAGTAGTCTCTCTCACCCCCTTCCCCCCCAAAAAAGGCTCCATATAGGCAGGGCAAGAAACAAGAAAACAAGAACTGAAAAATTCTGATCAATTAAACAGAATCTATGCTAGAGGCCTAGAATAAGCTAAACTGAATGTCAAAGAACAGATAGGCAACAAAGCATCCAGCAAAAAAATCCTAGGTAAAAGAATGAAAACCACCACCAGAATAAACTAACTAGGAAAATCAAATGCCTAGATGCTAGCAAAACACCAAATCCTACTAGGAAAATCAAAGATATGACCCAGTCAAAGGAACAAACCAACAATTCAAATGAGATGCAGGAATTGAAACAACTAATTCAGGATGTTTGAGCAGATATAGAAAATCTCATCAAAAATCAAATCAATGAGTTGAGGGAGATTATAAAGAAGGCATTGGGTGAATAAAAAGAAGAAATCAAAAGTTTGAAGAAACAAATCACAGAATGTATGGGAATGAAAGACACAGTAGAAGAGATTTAAAAATGAAAACCTAAAATAATAAATTTAAAGACGCAGAAGAAAGGATTAGTGAGCTGGTGGACTGGACATGTGAAATCCAACACACAAAAGAAAATATAGGGAAAAGAATGGAAAAATATGACCATGGTTTCAGGGAATTGAATGACAATATGAAGAGCATGAATATATGTGTTGTGGGCATCCCAGAAGGAGAAGAGAAGGGAAACAGAGGAGAAAGACTAATGGAGGAAATTATCACTGAAAATTTCCCAACTCTTATGAAGGACATAAAATTACAGATCCAAGAAGTACAGCATACCCCAAACAGAATATATCCAAATTAACATACATCAAGACACTTACTAATCAGAGTGTCAGATGTCAAAGAGAAGAGAATTTTTAAAGCAGTAAGAGAAAATACAAGGAAAGCCCAATAAGACAGTGTGTGTATTTGTCAGCAGAAACCATGGAGGTGAAAAGACAGTGGTATGATATATTTAAGATTCTAAAAGAGAAAAACTGTCAACCAAGAATTCTACATCCAGCAAAATTGTTCTTCAAATATGAGGGGGAGATTAAAACATTTTCAGTCAAACAATCTCTGAGAGAATTTGTGACCAAGAGATCAGCTCTGCAAGAAATACTAAAGGGAGCACTATAGGCAGATAGGAAAAAGCAGGAGAGAGAGAGATGTGGAGAAAAGTAGAAAATGTAGACTATAAGTAAAGGTAAAAAGAGAAAAAAAGAATAGATATGACATATTAAATCTAAAAGGCAAAATGGTAGAAGAAATTCTGCCTTTACAGTAATAACATAAATGTTAATGGATCAAACTCCCCAATCAAAAGACACAGACTGGCAGAATGGATTGAAAAACAGGATCCACCTAAATGCTGTCTACAGGAGACTCATTTTAGACCCATGGACAAAAATCAGTTGAAAGTGAAAGGTTGGGAATAGATATATCATGCAAACAACAATCAGGAGTAGCTATGCTAATATCCAACAAATTAGACTTCAAATGTAAAACAAAAGAGACAAAGAATGATACTATGTATTAAGAACAGGAACAATTCAACAAGAAGACATAACAATCATGAATATTTATGCACCAAGCCAGAGAGGTCCAAAGTACATGAGGCAAACACTGAAAACAGTGAAGGGAGAAATAGACACCTCGACAATAATAGTTGGAGACTTCAATTTCCTGCTCTCATCAATGGATAGAACATCTAGACAAAGGGTCAATAAAGAAACAGAGAATTTAAATAATATAATAAAAGAACCAGATTTAACAGACATTTACAGAACATTACACCCCACAAAAGCAGGATACACATTTTTCTTAAGTGCTCATTCTCAAGGATAGACCATATGCTGGGTAGCAAAGCAAGTCTCAATAAATTTTAAAAGATTGAAATCATACAACACACTTTATCAGATCATAAAGGAATGAAGTTGGAAATCAATAACAGGCAGAGGGCCAGAAAATTCACAAATACATGGAGTCTCAACAACACACTCTTAAACAACCAGTGGGTCAAGGAAGAAATATGAGTAAATATCTTGAGGCAAATGAAAATGAAAATGTAACATATCAAAATTTATGGGATGCAGCAAAGGCAGTGCTAAAAGGGAAATTTATTGTCTTACATGCCTATATCAAAAAAGAAGAAAGAGCAAAAATTGAGGAATTAACTGTTCACCTGGAAGCACTAAAACAAACAGCAAACTAACCCCAAAGCAAACAAAAGGAAAGATATAATGAAGATTAGAGCAGAAATAAATGAAATTGAGAACATGAAAACAATCAAGAAAATCAACAAAACTAGAAATTGATTCTTAGAGAAAATCAATAAGATTGATGGACCCTTAGCAAGGCTAACAAAAATAAAAAGAGAGAGGCTGCAAATAAATAAAATCAGAAAAGAAAAAGAAAACAAAACCACTGACCCCACAGAAATAAAGGAGATAATGAGAGGATACTATGAGCAACTATATACTAATAAACTAGACATCATAGATGAAATGGACAACTTCCTACAAAAGCATGAACAACCAATACTGACTGGAGAAGAAATAAACAACCTCAGCAAACCAATCACAAGTAAAGAGATTGAACTGATCATCAAGAAGCTCCCAAAAAAGAAAAGTCCAGGACCAGATGACTTCACATATGAATTCTACCAAGTATTCAAGAAATAATTAGTACCAATCCTGCTCAAACTCTTCAAAAAAAATTGAAAAAGAGGAAAGGCTAACTCATTCTATGAAGCCAACATCACCCTCATACCCAAGACAGACAATGGGACTACAAGAAAAGAAAATTACAGACCAATCTCTCTAATGTATATAGATGCAAAAAAAAATCCTCAACAAAATTCTTACGAATTGTATCTAGCAGCACATTAAAAGAATTATACAACATGACCAAGTGGGACTTATTCCAGGTATGCAAGGATGGTTCAACATAAGAAAATCAATTAATGTAGCACACCATATCAACAAATCAAAGCAGAAAAACCACATGATCATCTCAATTGATGCAGAAAAGGCATTTGACAAAACTCAACATCCTTTCTTGTTGAAAACACTTCAAAAACACTTCATCCTTTCTTGTTGAAAAACACTTTCTTGTTGAAAACACTTATAGGAATAGAAGGGAAGTTCCTCAACATGATAAAGGGAATATATGAAAAACCTACAGCTAACATCATCCTCAATGGGGAAAGACTGAAAGCTTTTCCCTTAAGATCAGGAATAAGACAAGGATGTCCACTATCACCATTGTTATTCAACATTGTGTTGGAAGTTCTAGCCAGAGCAATTAAACAAGAAAAAGAAATAAAGGCATCCAAATTGGAAAGGAAGAAGTGAAACTCTCACTGTTTGCAGATGATATGATACTATATGTTAAAAACCCCGAAAAATCCACAGCAAAGCTACTAGAGCTAATAAATGAGTACAGCAAAGTAGCAGGGTACAAGATCAACAACCAAAAATCAGTAGTGTTTCTATAGCACTAGTAATGAGCAATCTGAGAAGGAAATCAAGGAAAAAATTCCATTTTTAAACTTAGGAATAAATATAAGTTTACAAAAGACCTATACACAGAAAACTACAAGAAATTGCTAAAAGAAATAATGGAAGACCTAAATAAATAGAAGAGTATACTGTGTTCATGGATTAGAAGACCAAATATAGGTAAGAGGTCAATTCTACCCAAATTGATTTATAGATTCAATGCAATACCAATTAAAATCCCAAAAACTTACTTTTCAGAAATAGAAAAACCAATAACCAAATTTATTTGGAAGGGCAGGGTACCCTGAATAGCTAAAAACATCTTGAGAAAGAAAAAGGAAGTGGGAGGTCTCACACTAACTGATGTTAAAGCATATTATGAAGTTTCCATGGTCAAAACAGCATGGTACTGGCATAAAGACAGATATACTGACCAATGGAATTGAATAGAGTGTTCAGATATGGACCCTCTCTCATCTACAGAGAGTTGATCTTTGATAAGGCTCACCTGGAACAGAGCAGCCTCTTCAATAAATGGTGCTTGGAGAACTGGATATCCATATGCAAAAGAATGAAAAAGGATCCATATCTCATCGCCTATATAAAAATCAACTCAAAATGGATCAAAGACCTAAACATTAGAGCTAAGACCATAAAACTTTTAAAAGAAAGTATAGGAACATAACTTATAAAAGTTGTAATAGGAGGCATTTTCTTAGATCTTACACCCAAAGCATGAGCATTGAATAAATAGATAAATGAGAACTCCTCAAAATTAAACATTTTTGTGCATCAAAGAGCTTTGTCAAGAAAGTAAAAAGGCAACCTATGCAATGGGAGACAATATTTGGAAACCATATATCAGATAAGGATTTAGCATTCAGAGCATATAAAGAGATTCTTCAACTCAACAACAAAAAGACAAACAACACAATTTTAAAATGGGCAAAAAACATGAACAGACAATTCTCAAAACAGGAAATACAAATGGCTAAAAGGCACATGAAAAGATGGTCAACTTCCCTGGCTTTTAGGGAAATGCAAATCAAAACCACAATGAGATATCACCTCACACCCACCAGAATGGCCATTGTCAATAAAACAGAAAATGATAAGTGCTAGAGAGAATGTGGAAAAAGAGGCACACTTATCCACTGTTGGTGGGAATATAAAATGGTACAGCTGCTGTGGAAGGCAGTTTTGTGATTCCTTAGGAAGCAAGTATAGAATTGCCAAATGATCCAGCAATCCCATTGCTAGGTATCTAGTCAGAGGACATGAGGGCAAGGACACAAATGGACATTTGCACACCAATGTTTATAACAGCATTATTTACAATTGCCAAGAGATGGAAACAGCTCAAATGTCCATCAACAGATGTGTGGCTAATCAAGCTGTGGTATATACAGACAATGGACTATTATGCAGCTGCAAGACAGAATATAGTCACAAAGCATGTAACAACACGGATGGATCTTGAGGACTTTATGCTGAGTGAAATTAGTCAGAAGCAAAAGAACAAATACTGTGTGGTCTTACTGATATGAATTAACATTAATGAGTGAACTTGGAGAATATCAGTTAAGAATACAGGTTATCAGGAATTAGTAATAGGGTAGAGATTGGGTAATTGGTGCTAAAGGAATACAGAGTGTGCAACAGGACTGATTATAAAAGTTCAGAAATGGATAGCACAATACTACTTGATTGTAGCATAACAATATGAGTACGCTGAATAAAGCTGAATGTGAGTATGATGGAGGGAGAAGGTCTGGGGGCACTTATGAAACCAGAAGGAAAGATAGAGGATAAAGACTGAGACAGTATAATTTAGAAATGCCTAGAGTGTAGAATGATGGTGATTAAACATAAAGGTTAAAAAATGTTCTTGCATGAGGAAGAACAAAAGAATGTCAGTATTGCAGGTGTTAAAAATAGATAGAATATGGGAAAAAGTACAATCAAAGTATTCTAGGGTTTATAGTCAACAGTAATATCGTAATATGCTTCCACTGAATGTAACAAAGGCATTATGCCAAAACTAAACATCAACAGGTGGGGGAATTGGGAAAGGGGTATGGATTCTTTGTGGAAATATTTTCAGATAGAGTATGGTGGAGAAAACATGTCTATACACTTCGGTTGGATTGTATGATGTGTGAATAAAACTATTTAACAATGAACAGAGAGAAAAAATTGCTAGAGAAAATGTGGAGAAAGAGGTTTACCTATTCACTGTTGATAAGGTAATGAGAGATGCAGCCCCTTGGAAGGCAGTTCCATAGGAGGCTAGGGAAGGGGCTGCCATATGATCCTGAAACCCCTTTGCTCAGTATATACCTAGAGGAACTGAGAGTGGGGACTTGAATGGACATTTGCACACTGGTCTTTCTGGCAGCAGTGTTCATGATCCACAATCAATGGAGGTGGCCTAAGGGTGCAACAACTGAGGAATGAAAGAGGGAACTATGGTGTATATATACAATGGACTACTGAGTAGCTGCAAGAAGGAATGAAGTTGTGAGGCATGCAACTAGATGAATGAAACTTGAGAGCTGTATGTTGAATGAAATATCAGGAACAAAAAGACAAATGTTATCATTCCTCAATCATATGGACTAACTACAATATAAAAATTTTGTGAACTAAAGTTGAGAGCATGGGTTATTAGGTTGGGGCTTATTGTAAAGGGTCCTAGATTGTAAACTCTTACAGCAGCCACATACATTCAAGAGGTGTAACTGTTCATTCTAAACTCTGAGATACTGTATATAACATGATTTTTTCTAGAAACTTTGGGTATTTATGTAACACCTGAGACTCAGAGTTAGAGCTCTGAAGCTATGAAAAGTCAACAGTACCCCATACAGGAACTATTTAAAAAGTTGAAAAAGTGATCAGACATCGAGTAGAGATATGAATGAAGCTGATCTAGATAGGACTAAAGTATATCAGAAGACTGGGTAAAGGATGATATCACCCATATTTCAAAACTTCAACTTCTGTGTGAGACTAAAGGGAAAGATGCTTATTTGGTACAAAATTTATATTTTCGGCAGTGCATTTCCTAATTTAACTTGTATGGTCAGTTTAGTTGAACACCATAAGTACATGGAATCTTGAATAGGGTGTGAGATTTTGTTGGTTTGTTCAGATTAGTGTGATGCCCTAATAAGTTCCAGAATGACTTGGACAGTGAATAAAGAAGTATTTGCAAAGCCTCCTTGGGGGAATGGGGAGAAAGGGGGAAATATTCAACTTCCCCATTTGGAGAATTTCTGATATTCTCGCAAGCAGTGGGGACAACCGAATCAAAAGGCTGAGGCTTCAATCTTAGAGTTACCCTTATGAAACTTATTTCTGCAAAGGATAGGCTAAGCCTACTTAAAATTAGTCCTAAGAGTCACCCCCAGAGAACCTCTTTCATTGCTCAGATGTGGCCTCTCTCTCTAAGCCGCCACAGCAGGTGAACTCACTGCCCTCCCCCACTATGTGGGACATGACTCCCAGGGGTGTAAATCTCCCTGACAACATGGGACAGAACTCCCAGTATGAGCTGGGACCTGGCATCAAGAGACTGAGATAATCTTCTTGATCAAAGCAGGGGAGAAGGAAATGAAAAAAAATAAATAAAGTTTCAATGGCTGAGAGATTTCAAACAGAGTCAAGAGGTTACCCTGGAGGTTATTCTTACACATCATACAGATATCCCTTTTTAGTTTATGGTGTATTAGAATGGCTAGAGGGAGGTACCTGAAACTGTAGAGCTATGTTACAGTAGCCTTGTTTCTTGAAGATGATTGTATAATGACTTTTGCAATATGACTGTGTGATTGTGAAAAAATTGTGTCTGATGCTCCTTTTATCAATGGTATGGACAGATGAGTAAAAACTATGGATAAGAAATAAACAAATAATAGGGGGACAAAGGTTAAAATGAATTGAGAATGTAGAAATATTAGTGGTCAATGAGAAGGAGGGGTAAGGGTTACGGTATGTGTTCTAGTTTGCCAGCTGCCAGAATGCAGTATACCAGAAGTGGAATGGCTTTTAAAAAGGAGAATTTATTAAGTTGCAGAATTACAATTCTAAGGCTGTGAAACTGTCCAAATTAAAGTAAAGCTATAGAAATGTCCAATCTAAGGCATCCACAGAAAGATACCTTGGTTCAGGAAGGTCAATGATGTTCAGGCTTTCTCTCTCAACTGGAAAGGTACATTGTGAGTATGGTGGCCTCTGCTAGCTTTCCCTCCCAGCTGTTTACTTCATGAAGCTTCCCTGGGGTCATTTTCCTTTTGCAAAGGTCTCTGGCTCCGTAGGCTCTCATGGTTCTCATGGCTCTAAAAGACCCTCTCTCCAAAATGTCTCCTCTTTTAAAGGATTCTAGTAAACTAATCAAGACCCACCTGGAATGGGTAGACTCACAACTCCATGGAAACCATCTAATCAAAAATTATCACCCACAATCGGATGGGTCACAGCTCCATGGGAACATTCAAAAAGCTCCCAGTTAGCAATATTGAATGAGGATTAAAGGACATGGCTTTTCTCGGGTCTACCACAGATACAGTATATATGAGTTTTTTTTCTTTCTTTTTCTGGAGTGATGCAAATTTTCAAAAAAAAAGTGATCATGGTGATGAATAAACAATTATGTGATGATATTATAAGCCATTAATTGTACACCATGTATGGAATGTTTGTATGTTAAGTTTTATCAATAAAAATATTTTTAAAAAATCAAACAATGTCATATAATTAATTGCATTAACAAAGTAAAGTGGAAAACCCTATGATTATCTCAACTGAAACACAAACAGATTTGATAAAATCAAATGCCTCTTCATGATTAGAAAACACTCTCAATAAACTAGAAATAGAAGGGAATTTCCCTCGGTTGATGTCTACAAAAACCTACAGTTAACATCACACTTAATTGTAAAATACTGCAAGTTTTCTCCCTATGGCTGGAAACAAGGCCTGAATGTGCACTACTGCCACTTCTACTTGATATTATTCTGGAAAGCCCAGGCAGTGAACCCCTCATCAAACTAGATGCTTATAACAGGTTGAAGTAGGATATACAAATGTTAAACTGTGGCTCCTAATCCAAAGATGTTACCATTGACTTCTGAACAGAAAACCACAAGGAAATAGAAAGCTTGAGCAAGACTATAAACCAACCAGACCTAACAGAAACCCATAGAGTGCTCCAACCATGGAGCAAAATATAAATTCTTCTTAAGTGTACACGGAACATTCTCCAAGATAGATCATATGGTAGGCCATAAAACAAACCTTAACGGAAATTGGAAGGGTTAAAATAATACACTGTTCTCTGACCACAGTGGAATCGTAGCAGAAATCAATGGCAGAAAGAAATGTGGAAATTAAATAACATACTCCTAAATAAATGAAAACATAACATACTCAAACTTATGGGATGAAGCTAACGGAGCACTTAGAGGAAAATTTATAGTTATAAATCTATATTTTAAAAAAAAGAAGAAGAAAGATGTCAAATAACTTAGCCTTCCATCTTAAAACCCTGGAAAAAGAAGAGCAAACTAAACCTAAAGCAAGAAAAAGGAAGGAAAAAATAAAGATTAGAAAAGAAATTAATGAAATAGAGAGTAGAAAAAATAATAAAGAAAATCAATAAAACCAAGAGTTGGTTCTAAGAAAAAATCAACAAAACTAATAAATCTTTAGCTAGACAGACCAAGATAAAAAGAGAAGGTACTAATTTATCAACATCAAAAATGAAAGAGGGGGCATTACAACCAACTTTGCAGCAATTAAAAAAAAATTACAAAATATCATTAAATGTAATTGTATGCCAATGAATTAGACAACTGTGCTGGTTTGAAACTGTTGTGTACCCCAGACAAGTCACATTCTTTAATCCTGATTCAATAGTGTTAGGTGGGATCTTTTTTATTAAGTTGTTTCCATGGAGATGTGACTCACCAATTGTGTGTGTGGTCTTTTAATTAGGTGGTTTCTATGGAGATGTGTCCCCACCCATGCAAGGTATTTCACTTACTAGAGTCCTTTAAGAGAGAACCATTTTGGAAAAACTTCAGAGTCCACACATCAAGAGACCTTTGGAGATAGAAAAGAAAAATGCCCCCAGGGAAGTCTTTTGAAATGAGAAGCTTGGAGAGAAGGTAGCAGTCATTACCATGTGCCTTCCCAGCTGAAAGAGGAACCCCAGATTTCATCAGCCCTTTCTTGAGTTAAGGTATCTTTCTCTGGATGCCTTAGTTTGGACATTTTTACAGCCTTAGAACTGTAAACTTGCAACTTAATACATTCCCTTTTTAAAAGCTGTTCCATTTCTGGTATTTTGCATTCTGGCAGCCTTAACAAACCAATAAAGACTTTTGTACCAGAGAAGTGGGGTGCTGATGCAGTTTGCAAATGTCAAACAGTTTGGAATGCCATTTTAAATGGATAAGGGGAAGATTCTGGAAGAGTTGTATGAAGATCTTGATAGAGAAGGCCTAGAATGCTTTGAAGAGACTATTGTTAGAAATGCGGACTTGATGCATGTGTTACTGAAAACTGAAAGGAAGGTGACCCTTATTTTAAAGTGGCAAAGAATTTGGCATAACTGTGTACTGTTGTTGGATGGAAGTTAGAATTTAAAGATGATGACCCAGGATACTTAGCCTAGGAAATTTCTAAACTAAATAAGGAAAAGGCAGCCTGGGTGCTCCTTTCAGCTTATAGTAAAATGCTACAGGAAAGAGATAAATAGAAAACTGAACTCTTGGGTACAAAGAAAACAGAAATTGATGATCTAGAAAGTTCTGGGCTTCCAGAAAGTGAGTCACCTGAATAGGGCCCCACATGAGGATTTAAGCAAACATGGAACCAGTCAGCCATTTCATAAAAAGCCTGGATTAGAGATGGTGTTATCCAGAAAGGATTTGTGGAAAGTCCTATTGTCTGATGGCTATGATCCCAGTATACTGAATAGAAAACCAGCAAGAGTGTTGTGGGATCTGTACAGATGGAACCATGACAGTCTGGACTAAAAGGGACAGAAAAGGAACAAATTGAAGGAAAAATAACTTCAAAGAAAGAACAATGGAAGCCAAGGTTTAGAAACTTCAGGCCAGGAAAGCGAACTCACCCATGCACTTGGAGAGGGTACGTTTTCCCCAAAGGCAGAGGGTGGACCTTCCACCTCAATGCTCAGGAAGAGTTTTGCTGCCCCAGGCCTCAGAAAGTATGGAATGCATAAACCAGGGATTGGGGGGAGCTGGCAATCACCTCACTGTTCTGAAGGGGTTCAGCATGTGCCCCTGAGATGGCAGAGAGTCCAGTTGCTCTCCAATATTTGGAGAGGTGGAACTGAGAAAAAGGTTGTCCTCTCAATGATCCCCAGTTTTGCAACCTTCACCCCAGTATTTGCAGAGAGCAGGGCTGCAGTGTAAGCCCTTGGAAAGGGAGGGACTGCCACTTTCTAAAGCCCTGAAAATAAATGACTCTCAGACTTTGAAATCTAATGGAGTTTGCCCTGCCAGTTTTCAGAACTGTTTGGGTCCATTGACCCCTGTGTTCTTTCTAATTTCTCTCTATGGAAATAGAAATATGCATCCTATGACTGTCCCTCCTTTGTATACTGGAAGCAGATATCTTGTTCTGAGTTCCACAGGTCCACAGCCAGTGGAGAATTTTTTGCCCTAGGATAGACCATGCCTGTAACTGGCTTTGATGAAATTTTGTACTGATTTTGAATTTGTATTTTATTTGTATTGTTACTAAAATGGTTATAGGCTTTATGATATTGTAATGGAAAGAATGTATTTTGTATATGGAAAGAACTTGTCTTCTGAGGGTCCAGAGGGTGGAATGTGCTGGTTTGAAACTGTTGTATATCCCATAAAAGCCATGTTCTTCGATCCTGATTCAATAGTGTTAAATGGGATCTTTTTTAAGTTGTTTCCATGGAGACATGACTCACTTTAATTGTAGGTGGAACCTTTTGATTAGGTGTCTTCAGCCATGCAAGGTGGATCACTTACTAGAGTCCTTTAAGAGAGAAACATTATGGAAAAGGTTTCAGAGCCCACATAGCAAGAGACCTTTGGAGACGCAGAAGGAAAATGCCCCCAGGGAAGCCTTTTGAAACAAGAAGCCAGGAGAAAAAGCTAGCAGACATTGCCAAGTGCCTTCCCAGCTGAAAGAGAAATCTCAAATTTTATTGGCCCTTTCTTGAGTCAAGGTATCTTTCTCTGGTTGCCTTAGTTTGGACAATTTTATTGCCTTAGAACTGTAAACTTGCAACTTAATAAATTCCCTTTTTAAAAGCCATTCCATTTCTGATATATTGCATTCTGGCATATTGCATTCTGGCAGCTTTAACAAACTAATACAACAACTTAGATATAATACAAATTTTTCCAGAAAGACATAACTACTAAAACAGACACCAGGAAAAAAAAATAGGCTATATAACAAGAGATTGAATTAGGAATCATAAAACTACCCACAAAGAAAAGCACAGATAAAATCCAACACCCTTTCATGATAAAAATACTCAACAAACTAGGAATAAAAGGGAACATCCTCAACCTGATAAAGGGCATCTATGAAAAAACCACAGCAAACTTCAAACTTGATGATAAAAGATCGAGTGCCCCCCCTTAAGGCAGGGCCATCCACTCCCACCACTTCTACTCACCATCGTACTGGAGATTCTGGCCAGAGCAACTAAGCAAGAAAAAGAAATAAGAGGCATCTGAATTAGAAAGGAAAAAGTAAAACTAACTTTATTTGAAGATGACATGACCTTGTATATAGAAAATCTTAAGGAATACACTAAAAAGCTATGTGTATAGCTTTTTCTATAAATGAGTTCAGTAAGATTGCAGTAAACATTGTATTTCTATGATTGTTTTGCAATGAATCATCCAAAAACGATATTAAGAAAACACTTCTATTTACAATGGCATTGCAAAGAATGAAATGCTTGGGGATAAACTTGACCCTCAAAAAGTGCAAAACTTACACTCAAAAAACTACCAAATATCACTAAAAGAAACTAAAGATGCTCTAAATAAATGGTAAGGCAATCCATGCTCATGGACTGTGATTCTGAACATTTATTGTTAAGATGGCAATACTGCTGAAATTGATCTACAGATTCTCAACGCCATGCCTATGAGAATCTCATTGTAGACATTAGCACACTGATTCTAAAATTCCTTGTAAAATTCCCCCTTGTAAATGCAAGGGGCCCAAAACAGCCAAAACAATCTTGAAAAAGAACAAAGTTGGAGAGCTTGGCATTTGGGGGCTGACAGTGCCTGCCTGACCGAAAGGGGGGAAAGAAACGTAACACAATGAAGTATCAGTGGCTAAGAGAGTTCAAATAGAGTTGCAAGGCTACTCTGGAGGCTATTCTTATGCAAACTTCAGCTAGATATTGCTATTTGCCATGGTATGACAAACACCAAACAACAGTATTCCTGAAAACCCTAAAGAATACCAAGGGCTCTGAGGCTGTATAAAAGTTTCACTCACTGTATTAGTCAGGGTTCTCTAGAGAAACAGAAGCAACAGGAGATATTGATACAATGAGATTTATAAAACTGTCTCACATATCCATGGGGACACAAGTGTCCAAAATCCATGAGGCAGGCTGCAAGGCTGGTAGCTCCAACAAAGTGTCTAGACGAACCCCATAAGAGAGGCTCACTAGCTATAGAAGCAGTGAAAATTCTCTCTTATCCCTTCAAAGTCTTCAATTGATTGGATTCTCTCGTTTGTGAAAGACATATCCTTAATTGATCATAGAGTTAAATAGTCACAGAAGCAATCAACTGACTGATGATTTAAAAAAACAGCCTTCTGGCTTCTCAACCAGCCACAAAATGTCCTTGCAGTAACGGTTAGGCTGGTGCTTGCCTGACCAAACAACTGGGCACCATCAGTTGGCCAAATTGACACCTGAACCCAATCAACACACTCACTAATTTTATTTTTCAGAAACCTTAAGCCTCCAGATTGTTTCTAGGCCAGATAAGCTCTGAAACCCAGAGGTACCAGTCTCTCCAAGAGGATCAACCAGTTGCATCCTCCTACCCCATAATGTCGACACCCCTTTTCAACGTGAAGAAGTTAGAACAGTCATTACCCAAACATCCCTGAAGGTTGGGTGGATGAGCAAATGAGAGGGAAGAGTTGTCACAGAGAAGACAAGATTTAACAAACGATTGTGACTACTGATCACTATATTGATATTTATGGTTACTCTCTAGTGTATTAGAACAGCTAGAAGGAAATACATGAAATTGTGAAACTGTAATGCCTATCATACTTTGAGTTTGCTCTATAGCTACTTGTTAAACTGTACTTTGAAATATATCACTTTACTGCATATATTTTATATTTCACAATAAAAAATGTTTTTAAAAAAGGTGGAAGGCTCACCTTTCCTGATTTCAAAACTTACTGCAAAGCAACAGTAATCAAAACAGTGTTGTACTGACATTAAGGATAGGCACATAAATCAATGGAATAGAATTGAGAGTTCATAAATAAACTCATATTTGGTCAAATCCCTTTCATTAAAAGTGCCAAGGCCAGGGCGGGCCACGGTGGCTCAGCAGGCAGAGTTCTCGCCTGCCATGCCTGAGACCCGGGTTCAATTCCCAATGCCTGCCCATGAATAAAAAAAAAAGTGCCAAGGCCATTTAATGGAAAAAAAAATAGTCTTTTCAACTGGATATCCATATGCAGAGAAATGGATGAAGACCCCTACCTCATGCTATTTACAAACATAATTCAAAATGCATAAAAAAAACTAAATTTAAGAGTCAACGCAATAAAATTCCCAGAAGTAAATATACGGGTAAATCTATCAGACCTTGGATTTTGCAATAGTTTCTTAACAATTACAACAAAAGAAAAATAAATGGGACTTCACCAAAATTTAAAACTTTTGTGCATCAAAGAACATTATCAAGAAAGTGAAAAGGCAAACCATGTAATGGTAAAAATGTCTGCAATCATTTATCTAATAAACGGCTGGTATCTAAAATACATAAAGAACGTTCACAAATCAATAATAAAAAGACAAACCAAATTTTAAAAATAAGTAAAGGGCTTTACCGAGGTTTTGGAGCTAAACTTCTTCTAGAATTTCATTGCTTTACCTTTCACATTTAGGTCTATGGTCCATTTCTAATTAATTCTTGTGTGTGGTTTGAGGTAGGGAATCAAAGCTCATATTTTTGATGTGGACGTCCAGTAGCTCCATAAATGGTGGTGGACTGCTGGTAGTCCAAAACGCAATCTCTGCCTCTGCCACATGGCCGTCTGTCTCTTTCTGTCTCCTACTACCATGCCCAAATTTCTTCTGCTTCTAAGGACTCCAGTCATATTGAATTAAGGTCCACCATTTTTCAGTTTGGCCTCGTCTTAATTGACTGTATCTTCAAAGACCCTATTACAAATGAGTTCACATCTACAAGACCCGGGTTAGGATTTGAGCATGTATTTGTGGGGGGTACGAATCAATTCATAGCAGAGGGGATCTGTCTTTTGTTCTCTGGTTTAAGAATTTTGCTTCGTATTTGGCTTTTATCAGTCTTAGTATGATTTCCTTAGGTGTGATATTCCTCCCTTTCAAGATTTGCAGAGCTTCTTAAACCTGCGAGTTGTGTCTTTCACAATCTTGGAAAACATTCTTGAGCATTATCACTTCAAATATTACTTTTTTCCATTCTCTCTTCTGGGACTTCAATAAAATGTTATAATTTTTCATTTTATCTCACATGCCCCTTTCTGTATTTTCCATTATTTTTTCTGATTCACTGATCCTGGCTTCTGCTTTGTCTAATATTTTGTTAAATCTGCCTAATGAATTATGTTATTTCAGATACTGTATTTTGGACTTCCTGGAAGATGGCGGCTTAGTAAGACGCGCGGATCTTAGTTTCTTCTCCAGGACACCTACTAGGGGAGTAGAAACGATACAGAAAGCGCCCAAAGCCACAACAGAGATAAAAAAGACAGCGTACCCCATCCTGGAACGGCTGGCTGGCTGAGAGAAGCAGCTCGGGTGAGATCGCCGAGGTGCGCGGGCCTTACCGGGCGGGGTGGCAAGCGGCCGGAGTTACTCCCTTCCCCCTTCCCGGGCCGGCTGGGAGAATTGGAGAGGTGGTCCCCTGAAACCAAGGCGACTGGCGCCCACACCACGCGCAGCCCCCGGACCAACTGAGAGAATTGGATCGGAAACCCCCAGGCCGCGGAGAACGGTGACCCCGTGACTCCCGGGGAACGTGCACTCTCTCGGGCGGGCCGCTGCCGCTGGCGCCCTCCCGCCACACTTGTTGCCCAGGGCCGACTAGGAAATTCGGACGGGCTCTTTCCCTGGCTGCGGCGACCAGCAACCCTCCCTGCGTTCGGACCCCGGGCCGGCTCAAGCCGCTTCGGCTAGCGAACCCCCAGGACGGCGAGAGTTTTCCAAAGTCTAAGGTCCCACAGCACCTTTTACTGGTGGGACCTGCAGACAAACGTGTGCCACGAGCGCCACCTACTGGGCAGGATAAGAAAAACAGAACCCAGAGATTTCACAGAAAAATATTACAACCTTGCTGGGTCCAACACCAAGAGAAATCTGAATAAATGCCCAGACGCCAGCAGCAGAAGATAACTGTCCACGCTCAAAAGATTGAGAATATGGCTCAGTCAAAGGAACAAACCAATAGCTCAAATGAGACACAAGAGCTGAGACAACTAATGCTGAATATACGAACAGAAATGGAAAACCTCTTCAAAAATGAAATCGATAAATTGAGGGAGGACATGAAGAGGACATGGGCTGAACATAAAGAAGAAATAGAAAAACTGAAAAAACAAATCGCAGAACTTATGGAAGTGAAGGATAAAGTAGCAAACAGATACTGTATTTTTCAATTCTCAATTCCCATTTTATTCTTTTTATGGATTCCAATTCTTTCTTGAAATTTTCTACCTGTTCATGAACTTTCTCAATGTTTTTTTCTATTTTCTTCAGTGTATTAACTATGGTTACTTTAAAGTCCATATCTGCTAACTCCAGTATCTAGATCAACTTTGTTTTTATTGTCTCTTTTGTCTTAGTTCCCACTTCAGAGCTATTAAAATGTTGCCATCAATATATGTATACAGGTCTTTTGGTGTCCATGCATATGCTTTTCTATTGGATATATAGCTATGAATAAAATTCCTGGGTCTTAAAGTATTTGGATATCTTTGACATTAGTAGATAATTCCAAGCTCTTTCAACATGGAATTCTAGGTCATCAAAATCAACTGCAACCATGAGTAAATACGTATTCATTTTTCACAGTCTCGCCTATACTTTGTTTTGTCTTTCCTATTTTAGTCATTCTGATAACCATAGTGGTTATTCTCATGGATTTAATTTGCAGTTTACTAATTACTAATGAATTGGAGGCATTTTCAGATGTTTATTTGCTATTTGAAATCTTATTTTGAGAACTGTCTGTTGAAATCTCTTTCTGACAAATTTACAGCAGCTCTTTGCATGTTCTGAATACCAGTCCCTTGTCATCTATATGTATTTCAAGTATCTTTTCCCTTTGCATTCTTTCATAGTATCTTTTAAATGACAGAAGTTCTTAACTTAAAATGGTCCAAATTGCCAATTTTATCATTAATATTCTTATTCTTATTTAAGGAAACTGTCTTGTGAGGCCACCTTGGTGGTACAGCACGGGGGTGTCTGTTCTATTCCATTGTTCTATTTTTCCATTTCTTGTCAAACATTATGTAAAATCAGTTGATACCTGAACAGTAAGTTTCCCACCTTATTTTCTTCTGCAAGAGTATCTTGGTTATTCTGGCCCTTTGTATTTCCACGTAAATTCCAGAGTGAGCTTGACAATTTCCACAAAACATCTGTCAGGATTTCTATTGGGATTACATCAAACCTATAGTTCAGCTTGACATGTTTACAATATCGATTTTTCAAATTCATGAACGTGATAAAGTTTGCCATTTATTTAGGTATTCTTTAGTTTCTCTCAGTAGCATTTCATGGTTTTCTGTGCAGAGATTTTATCTTTTTCTCTATCTATTCCTTGGTACATAATACGTTTATTAGAAATGTCATCTTTTTATTTCAATTTTTGTGTGTTTATTGCTGATACATACATAGAAATGCAGTTGCAATACAGAATATTGCCCTGAGTGCAGCAAGTTTGATAAACTCACTTACTTGTAAGACTTGACCTGTAACTTTCATTTTTTTAATTTATTTTTTAATTTAATTTTAATTTTCTATATGTTTTTTTCAACCTGAATTTTATTGCATCTTTAAAATATTAGAACTAGGTCTTAGGAATTATCTGGCATCTTGCTTCCACAGCTGACCAACTCCAGAATCTTATTCACCAGCATGCCAAACTGCTCTCTTTGAAAAATGAAGACCATCCAAAAATTTTCTGATACCCTTGCTTTGAACTGCTGTGGCTTGCTGAATCAAAGCAGCTGAATTTGATACAAGCTCGATGTCCTTTCCTTGGATAATTAACCCATCTTTCTGGCTTGAGATGGTGAACAAGCCATGCCTGGCCTCCACCAGACCCTGCGGATGTATTTTTCACCCAAGGAGACACGAACTTCAACAGGACACCCACTACCCAAAACCGCCGTTGGGGGGCGGGGGGGGGGGAGGAGGGTCTCACACCGGCCTCCTCTTGTCCTGAAGCCCAGGGGACCCCTCGGTCATGTTCTATTCATGACCACAGAGAGTGAGCCCCTAGCGGCCCCTGTACGTGTCCTCATCGCTGTCCGCCAAGCCCCTTCCTCTCTGCCCGAGGACACTGAGTGCCCCCCACAACTTCCTGCAGTGACCTCGTGTCCCTCGGTGTGGGGGGGGGGACGTTTTCTGGAATGTCGACAATCTGGGTCCTGAGAACAATCATCATCCTCGCCGCGGAAGCGGCAGAATCTACAGGTTTTATTTCACATATAGAGTATATGTGTGTATAATCTACATTTAAGGAAAGATGCGGTGCGGCTGTTCCTTTTCCTTTTATTTTTTATTCTTTCTTTTCTGAGAAGTGATATTAGACACTGTTCTCTCGTTTCCACGCTCAGAAGGAAAGCTTTCCCCAGTTCACCCCTAAGGGTGATGACTACCACAGGTTCTGGGGGTACCCTCCTTTTGGGGGTACCCTCCTTCAGAGGAGGAATTGTGTTTCAGGGACGGCTATAGAATCTCGCTTAATGCTTTCTCTTCAGAGTTGAGGGGACCGTATAACATCTATCCTTTATTGTATTAATGTCAATTACATTGATTTTCCAATGCCAAGCCAACCTGACTGACATCCCGGGAAGAAACCCACATTTTTGGAGCTGTATTATCTTCCTTATACAGTACTAGGTTCTGTGTGCTAATGTTTTGTTTAGGGTTTTTGAGTCCATGTTCACGGGTAAGAACGAACTGATATATTTCTTGCTCAAAATATCATTCCCAGATTTGGTATCAAAATTATGTCACGGGCGGGCCACGGTGGCTCAACAGGTAAGAATGTTCGCCTGCCATGCCCGAGGACCCGGGTTCGATTCCCGGTGCCTGCCCATGTAAAAAAAAAAAAAAAATTATGCCAGCCTCCTAAAATAAGATAAAGAATATGCCACATTTTTTAATTCACTGGAAGAGATGATGGAAAACCAAATCTTTGTCTTTTTAAATGCTTGGTAGAACTTTCTAATAATGCAGTCTATGAATGGACTTTCCCTTGTAGGTTTTAAATTATGGATTCAATTTATTTAATAGTGATGAAATATTCATAATTTCTATTCCTTCTTGTGTCGGTCTTAACAGGTTTTATTTTTCTAGGAGTCACTGCATATAAATTTTCAAAGGGACCGGATTTGGCTGTTCATAATATCCTCATTTTTTATGTAACTGCAGGCTCCCTAGTGACTCCCACTTTTTCATCCTGACATTATCTATGTTTCTCCATATCTTTTACCACTCTTTCATGGCCTCATCCATCTTATTAACCTGCTTAAAGATCAAAAGTATAGATTTTACAGATCCTTTTTACTAGTTCTCTACTTCATTGTGTTCTCTTCTTCATTATCTCCTTTCTTCTCATTTCTTTGCATTTAATTTGTTGTTCTTTTCACCAACTTCTTAAGAATCCTTAACTTAGTGATTTTCCATCTTAATTCTTTTATGATATGTACATTTCAAGCCCTAAATTCTCCCACTAAACATGACATCATAAGTTTTTCCACAAGTTTTTATTTATGCATAATTTACATACCATCAAATTCACCCATTTTAACGTTACAAGTAAATGATTTACTGAATTGTGCAAACGTCACCAGTTTTAGAAAATGTTATAACTGCAGTAAGATTCTTCATGCTTGTTTGCAGATAATCCTCAGCCCTCCACCCCAGGCCACCCCCAGCCCCACAGCCCCAGGCAACTACTCATCTACTTTCTGTTTCTACAGGTTTGGCTTTTCTGGACATTTCATATGTATATTCTTTTGTCTCTGGCTTCTTTCACTTTGTACAATATTTTTTAGGTTCATCTATGTTCCAGCTTGTATCAGTAGTTCATTCCTCATCATTCCATTGTATAGAATATAGTGTGTCCATTCACCACTTGGTAAACACTTGAGTTGATCCTGCATTTTAGCTGTAACAATGAAACTGGTATGGACATCCATGGGCAAGCCTTTGTATGGACATATAATTCCCTTTACCTTGGAGAATTACCTAGGAATGGAATTCATGTGTAGGCGTATATTTAACTTTTGAAGACACTACTGCCAAATTGTCTCCAAAGTGGTTATGTCATTTTACATTCCCACCAGCAGTAAGCATATGAAAATTCCAGTCACAACACATCCTTGCCAACGTTTTGTGTGGTCAGTTTTGTTATTGTTGTTGTTGATACTTTACCCACTATAATAGATGTGTAAGTGGTATCTCATCATGGTTTTAATTTGCATTTTCCTAATGACTTTTCATGTGCTTCTGTGCATATATCTGTTTGGTGAAGGATCTGTTCAAATCTTTTCATGTACTTCTTTGCCATCTGTATATTTACTCCAATGAATGGTCTGTCCAAATTTTTTAAGCTTTTTTATTAGATTGTTTGTTTACTTAGTATTGAGTTTTGAGAATTATTTATATATTCTGGATACGAGTCATTTTTCAGGTAAATGCACATTTATTTCTCTCTGTCTGTGGTTTGTCTTTTCATTGTTTTATAGTGTCTTTTGAAGAGAATTTTTAATATTAATGAAATACAGTACATCCATTGGCTCTTTATGGATTGTGCGTTTGATGTCATAGCTAAGAAATCTTTGCCTAATCCTAGTTAATTAATGTTTTTCTCCTGGAAGTTTGATAGTTTTTCGGTTTTATATTTTATGTTTATGTGTATGATCCATTTTGAGTTCATTTTTGTACATGGTGTGAGAAATACGTTAAAATCCATTTTTTACATAGATATCCAACTGTTCCAGCATCATTTCATGAAAAGCCTATCCTTTCTCTTTTGCACTTTTGATAACATCAGTTCCCATATGTGTGGGAGTCTATTTCTGAACTCTGGTTCCACTGATTGATTTGTCTGTCTATACACCAATAAGACACTATCTTGATTGCTGTAGCTTTGTAAAATAAGTCTAAATCAGGTAGTGATAGTCTCCAAATTATGTTCTGTTTTCAAAGTTGTTTTGGCTATTCTAGGTCATTGGTATTTTACATATGAGTTTTAAAATCAGTTTGCCAACTTTCACCAAAAGAAAAAAGGCTGCTGGGATTTTGATTGAGATTGGGTTGAATCTATAAAACAATTGTGGGGAAATTAACATCTTAACAATATTGAGGCTTTGACCTATGAACAAGATTTATTTCTACATTAATTTAGGTTTTTAATTTCAGTCATGTTTTATAATTTTCAGGGTATGGGTCTTTCACATATTTTGTAAAATGTAGCCCTTATTTCATGTAATTTTGTAAAATGAATATAAGCTATTGTAAATGGTTATGTTTTCTTTTTAATTTTTTTATTAATCAAAAAAAAGAAAAGAAATTAACACAACATTTAGAAATCATTCCATTCTACAAATGCACTCAGTAATTCTTAGTATCATCACATAGATGTATGATCATCATTTCTTAGTACATTTGCATCGATTTAGGAAAAGAACTAGCAAAACAGCAGAAAAAGATATAGAATGTTAATATAGAGAAGAGAATTAAAATAATAATACTAACAATATATATATATAAAGGAAAAAGAAAAAAAACAAAAACAAAAGATACAAACACACAAACAAACAAACAAAAAACCATATTTCAGGTGCAGCTTCATTCAGTGTTCCAACATAGTTACATTACACTTAGGTATTATTGTGCTGTCCATTTTTGAGTTTTTGTATCTAATCCTGTTGCACAGTCTGTATCCCTTCAGCTCCAATTACCCATTATCTTACCCTGTTTCTAACTCCTGCTGGTCTCTGTTACCAATGATATATTCCAAGCTGATTCTCGAATGTCGGTTCACATCAGTGGGACCTTACAGTATTTGTCCTTTAGTTTTGGGCTAGACTCACTCAGCATAATGTTCTCTAGGTCCATCCATGTTATTACATGCTTCATAAGTTTAGTCTGTCTTAAAGCTGCATAATATTCCATCGTAGGTATACGCCACAGTTTGTTTAGCCACTCGTCTGTTGATGGACATTTTGGCTGTTTCCATCTCTTTGCAATTGTAGATAATGCTGCTATAAACACTGGTGTGCAAATGTCCATCTGTGTCTTTGCCCTTAAGTCCCTTGAGTAGATACCTAGCAGTGGTATTGCTGGGTCGTAATCCATTCTGCCATTCTATGTCTTTTGATTGGGAAATTCAGTCCATTAACTTTTAGTGTTATTACTGTTTGGATAATATTTTCCTCTAACATTTTGGCTTTTGTATTACATATATCATATCTGATTTTCCTTCTTTCTACACTTTACTCCATACCTCTCTCTTCTGTCTTTTCATATCTGACTCTAGTGCTCCCTTTAGTATTTCTTGCAGAGCTGGTCTCTTGGTCACAAATTCTCTCAGTGACTTTTTGTCTATAAATGTTTAAATTTCTCCTTCATTTTTGAAGGACAATTTTGCTGGATATAGGAGTCTTGGTTGGCAGTTTTTCTCTTTTAGTAATTTAAATATATCATCCCACTGTCTTCTAGCTTCCATGGTTTCTGCTGAGAAATCTACACATAGTCTTATTGGGTTTCCCTTGTATGTGACAGATTGTTTTTCTCTTGCTGATTTCAAGATCCTCTCTTTCTCTTTGACCTCTGACATTCTAACTAGTAAGTGTCTTGGAGAACACCTATTTGGGTCTATTCTCTTTGGGGTGCGCTGCACTTCTTGGATCTGCAAATTTAGGTCTTTCATAAGAGTTGGGAAATTTTCAGTGATAATTTCTTCCATTAGTTTTTCTCCTCCTTTTCCCTTCTCTTCTCCTTCTGGGACACCCACAACACGTATATTTGTGCGCTTCATATTGTCATTCAGTTCCCTGATCCCCTGCTCAAGTTTTTCCATTCTTTTCCCTATAGTTTCTGTTTCTTTTTGGAATTCAGATGTTCCATCCTCCAGTTCACTAATTGTAGCTTCTGTCTCTTTAGATCTACCATTGTAGGTATCCATTGTTTTTTCCATTTTTTCTTCTTTGTCCTTCACTCCCATAAGTTCTGTGATTCATTTTTTCAGATTTTCTATTTCTTCTTTTTGTTCAGCCCATGTCTTCTTCATGTCCTCCCTCAATTTATTGATTTGGTTTTTGAAGAGTTTTTCCATTTCTGTTCGTATATTCAGCATTAGTTGTCTCAGCTCCTGTATCTCATTTGAACTATTGGTTTGTTCCTTTGACTGGGCCATATCTTCAATTTTCCGAGCGTCATCCATTATTTTCTGCTGGTGTCTGGGCATTTGATCAGATTTCCCTGGGTGTGGGACCCAGCTGGTTGAAAGCTTTTTCTGTGAAATCTCTGGGCTCTGTTTTTCTTTTCCTGCCCAGTAGGTGGCGCTCGTGGCGCTCGTCTGTCTGCACGGCAGTCGGCCCGGGAAACCACACGTGGAGGCGGGGGTCGCTGGCCGCCGCGGCTTGGGAGAGTGCCGGTCCTAATTGCCCAGCTGGCCCGAAACGCCAAGCGTGATGGGAGGGCCCCGCTATCCAACGTTCCCAGTCAGACCGGGGAGCCACGTGCGTGGAGGGGACCCCAGTCGCCAGCCGCCCCGGCGGGGAAAACGCGCACCCCTCGGGTATCTCACCGCAGCAGATTCTCCCTGCCCGTTCAGCTGTTCCAGAATGGGGTACGCTGTCTTTTTGGTCTCTGTCGTGACTCTGGGAGCTGTTTCGTATTGTTTCTGTTTCTTTAGTTGCTTTTCTGGAGGAGGAACTAAGACCCGTGCGTCTTACTAAGCCGCCATCTTCTCCGGAAGTCAGGATACATATTTTTCTCAAGTGTTCATGGATCATTCTCAAGGATAAACCATAGTCCCTCCCGCTCAGCTCCCTCCTTAAATGGTTATGTTTTTAATTTCAGTTTCCAATTGTTCATTGCTACCATATAGAAATATAATTGATGTTTTTCTTTGAAACTTTTTTTAATTTGTGATAACACATACAACACAAAATTTCCCATTTTAACCACTTTCATGTGTACAATCTGGAGATATTAGTTACATTCGCAATATTGTGCCACTATCACCACCACCCCTTACCAAAAGTTTTTTTCACCCCAAACAGGAACTTTGTACCCCTTAGGTAACAACTCCCCCCCATCACCTACCCCCATTCCTGGTAAAGTATAATCTACTTGTATTGCTAATTCCAGGTATTTCATATAAGTGAAATCATAAAATATTTGTCCTTTTTGTCTCTGGTTTACTACACTCAGCATGATATCTTCAAGGGGCATCCACATTATAACATGTATCAGCACTTCATTTCTATTTATAACTGAGTATATTCCACTGGATGCATAGACCACATATTGTTCATTGTCGGTGGACAAGGGGTTGCTTGGGTTGCAACCACCTTTGAGTTGTTTCTACCTTTTGGCAATTGAGAATAATGCTGCCATGAACATTGGTGTACAAACATCTGTTCAAGCCTCTGTTTTCAATTCCTTTGAGTATACACCTAGAAATGGAATTGCCAGGTCATATGCTAATTCTTTTTAACTTGCTGAGGAACCACCAAACTGTTTTCCACAGCATCTGCACCATTTTTACATCCCCACCAGCACTGTACGAGGGTTCCTGTATCTCTGCATCCTTGCCAACTCTTGTAATTTTCCATTTTTTTATTAATAGGCATCCTACTAAGCATGAAGTGGTGGCTTATTGTGATGTTGAGCGTCTCTTCCTGGGCTTATTTGCTAATTATATATCTTCTTTGGAGAAATGCCTATTCAAGTGCTTTGCCCATTTTTTAACTGGGTTGTTTTGTTGTTGTCCTTGAATTGTAAGAGTTCTTCATATATTCTGGATAGTAATCCCTTATCAGAGCCATAATTTACAATTATTTCCACCCATTTTGTGTGTTGTCTTTTCACTTTCTTTATAATGTCCTTTGATGCACAAAAATTTTTAATTTTGATGGAGCCCAACCAATCTATTGTTTCTTTGCTTTTTTTGGTCATGCTTTTGGTGTAAAATCTAAGAATCCATTGCCACTGCCAAAGTCTTGAAGATTTTCCCGTGCTTTCTTCTAAGACTTCTATAGTTTTAACTCTTATATTTAGGTCTTTGATCCGTTTTGAGTAAATTTTTATGTATGGAGTAAGGTAAGGATCCAAATTTATTCTTTGTATATGGATATCCATTTTTCTCAGCACCATTTGTTGAAAAGATTATCCTTTATCCACTGAATGGTCTTGGCACCCTTATCAAAAATCAACTGACTATAAACATGAGGGGTTATTTCTGAGTTCTCTATTCTACTCTTTTAGTCTATATCCATGTGTCAGTACCACACTGTTTTGATTATTGTAGCTTTGTAGCAAACTTTGAAATCAGGTAATGTGACCCCCTCCAATTTTGTTCCTCCTATCCAAGATTTTGACCATTTGGCATCCCTTAAAATTTTCCTAAAATATCCTAATTAGAATTTTAGGGTAGGTTATTCTATTTCTGCAACAGAAAGGTTAACTGGAATAATCATTTCTGTTTCTTTCTTTTTTACTCTATGAACTTAGAAGTTCATAAAAAATAATCTTTTATTATTCCTTTAGTAATTCCCTAGAATTTTCAGTATGTTTCCTGGATACTTTTATGAATAATGCAAAAACCTTAGAACACTTTAACCCTGTCTACTCTCTTATAAATTCTAGGTCAACATTGTGATACATTTGCATTCTATGTCTATTTTTAACCCAACAAGATGTTATTACTATTCTATCCTATGAATATTAATTTAGATGTACTCATATATTTACTGATTTTGTTCATCTTTATCCTTTCTTGCATCCCTAACCTTCTATCTGGGTTCATTTCGCTTCTGCCTGAAGAATATTCTTTACTCTTTCTTTAATGTGGTCCTGCTGGTGACAAACTCTCTGTTGCGGTCCTTAAAAACTCCTTTTTTGTTTTTACCTTAAGTTTTGAAAGATATTTTATTGCATTGAAAATCCTAGTTTGGCAGCGATTTTTCTTTCAAAGCTTTAACGATATCGTCCAATGCGTTTGGTTTCCTTAATTACTCTTGAAAATCAGATTACGCTTGAAATTCAGCTCTGTCTTTGACAGTGCCCCAGGGCCAGAGGAGAAGGGAGGGGGAGTCCAGGCCCACCAAAGTTTGGGCTCTAAGATGCCTCCCCCCTCTCTTGGTTAGGGATCTGTGGGCTTGACCTCTGAATAAGCCAGAAGCTTTCCAGCCTTTGAAGGTGGGAGAGTCGAATTCACCTTTGAATTATAACGCCCTAAATCTGGATCAAGGCCAGCGTAGAGCTCTGGTGCCCCCTGGTGGCTAGCAGAGGCAAACCCAGCTCTTAGCCGGAGGTAGACTCCCTTCGGCGTCTTGCAGTGTTCTTCAAACGCGGCAAACGCAGGGTCTGTCACACAGTAGGTGTTCAAAGAGACGTTACAAAATGCAGAGGGGGGCAGGGGGTGAGCAAAAAGAGTAGCAGGATTACAGAGTACCCAGATAAAATTATCATATATGAGCCTACATAGATCTCAAAATACGCATTCTTCCTTTAAGAACATAAAAGACAAGGTTGAGAATTTTGGCAGAGGTCTGAAACTAATTTAAAGGGAAAAAAACGAAGTGGATCATACGCCTCTTAAGCGCCCCTACCCACTCTTGGCCTCCTCTGTCCCCAGAGTCGTTAGTCATGTGTTTGGCTTCCACGGTCACCATGGTAACCAGTTCTGTGTGGCCATCACGATTCCACGCAGAAGCAACCCAACAGCTTTTAACCTCACAGCCACACTGTGTATAAATGAGCCTTGGGTGGGCTCTGTGGAGGTTTCCTTCAGCTCTTCACAGAAGTCTGGGTCTCCCAGAAAAACCCACAGGCACCCAACTCATTTTCTTACACGTCGACTGTTTTTGGTCTTCTTTTGGTTTTTTTTTGTTTGTTTGTTGATGGTTATGAAAATATATAGCTCAAAATTTGCCATTTTAGTCACATTTAAGGGTACAATTCAGTAGCATTAATTACATTCATACTATCATACGACCATCATCGATACCCATTTGCTTCTTTTAGCTGTTTCATATCAGTGAGATCATACAATAATTATCCTTTTGTGTCTGGCTTATTTCTCTCAGCATGATGTCTTCAAGATTTGCTCATGTTGTCACATATGCATCAGAACTTCATTCTTTTTTACAGCTGAATGATGTTCCGTTGTTTGTTTATACCACATTTTGTTTATTGATGGACACTTGGGTGCTTCCATTTTTGGCAATTGTGAATAACGCTGTTATAAACATTGGTGTGAAAATATTTGTTCAAGTCCTTGCTTTCAATTCTTTTGGGTATAGACAAGAAGTGGGAGTGCCAGGTCACGTGGTAATTCTATTTTCAACCTTCTGAGGAACTGCCAAACTGATTTCCACCAATGGTGTAGAGGCTACTCCAACCTACAGTGTGAACAGCAACGTATAATGGCTCCTACTTCTCTGCATCCTTGTCCACACTTATTTTGTTTTTCAGTAATAGCCATCCCAATGGGTGTGAACTAGTATCTCACTGTAGTTTTTACTTGCATTTCCCTGATTCCAAAGAGCATATTTTCATGTGCTTATCGACTATTTCTAGCAAAGAATATTCTCAAATGGAATTTTTTTAATCCCATTCACAAAAGTTCCTAAAAAATAAAATGTCTGAGAATAAATTTATTCAAGGAGTTGAAGGATTTGTACACTGAAAACTTCAAAGCATTGCTGAAAAGAAATAAAAGAAGACCTAAATAAATGGAAAGGCACCCTGTGCTCATGGATAGATAGAATATTATTAAGATGTCAATACTTCCCAAAGCGATCTATAGACTCAATGCAATCTCTATCAAAATCCCAGGAGCATTTTTGGCAAAAATGGAAAAGCTGATCCTCAAATTTGTATGGAATCCTATGGGACCCTAAATAGGATTCAAATCAATATTGAAAGGAAATCAATATTGATTTCAAATCAATATTGAAAGGAAAAACAAAGGTAGAGGCCTCACACTTCCCAATTACCGAACTTACTACAATGCCTCAGTAATCAAAATGGTGTGGTACTGGCATAAACATAGACATATGGACCAACGGGCTGAGACCAATGGATTGAGAGTTCAGAAATAGACTCATACCTATATGCCCAACTGATTTTTGACAAAAGTGTCAAGTGCACTAATTGGGGAAGCAATGGTCTCTTCAACATATGGTTCTGGGAAAGCTGGATTTCCACTCGGAAAATAATGAAGTAGGACCCCCTACCTAACACCATATATAAAAATTAGCTCTAAATGGATCATGGACCTAAACATAAGAGCCAAAACCATAAAACTCCTAGAAGGAAAAATAGGGGACAACTACAAAAACTTGGATTTGGTATTGATTTCTTAGATATGACACCAAAAGCACAAGCAACAAAAGAAAAAATAGATAAAATGTGCTTCATCAAAATTAAAAACTTTTGTACATCAAACATTACTATCAAAAAAGCAAAAAGACAATCTAAAGAATGGGAGAAAATTACTGTGAACTGTATATCTGTTAAGGGTTTAGTATCCAGAATTTATAAAGAACTGCTACAACTCAACAACAAAAAGACAATACAATTAAAAATTGGGCAAATGACTTGAAAAGATGTTTTCCTAAAAATATATACAAATGGCCAACTGTCTTTAAAACAGCCCAAATAAACAACTTTTAGCCATTTGGAATTAACTTGCTTGACATACCCTGCAAAACTTTGCCCAGCTTTGGCCAGCATCTGTTCTCGATTGACAGGGTAAGACCCTAGCTTTAGAAGGCCCCATACTGTTTCACCCCTGGAGAGTCCTCATGGTGCTGACTGTGCAACACCCCACCACGCCCCCTTCCTTTCTGCTCCACCCCAGGAGTTTGGGACTCTCCCTTGCCCTGCTTCCCCCATGCCACTGGTCCCTGCTGGGAGGGCCTTCCCCTGTCATGCAAACCTGCAAAGCAGCAGCCCTGATCGGCAGCTTCCTTGTTATTGCCCCCTAGTGGTCAGCTCTGAAATCCAGAATTCCACTTGATTTAGTCCCCAGGCTTGCCTTTCACCATAGAACCCCTTAGTACCCACACATGCACAGCCCCGAAGTGGGGAGGGGGACTAATACCTCATGGGGTGAGCCTCTGGTAAACAGGATTTGGACACTGGTAAATAAGTGATTCCCCTTTCCTCCTCCTGAGTGAAACACGCTGACACATGATTAATTGTATCCTCTTTAGGCGTCTCCTTGGAGAATGAATTGCACTTACCTGCTCCCTGTCTCTGTCATCCACTGTCTCATGCCCCTGCTTCCTCACTTTCTATAACATCGTAGCACAGAGCTCTGCCTCTGCTTTCTAGGGACCCTGGCTAAGAAAAAAAAATAATAATAATTCCATAACCAAGCATCAAAAAAAGAATAAATCTGGGCTTGGTGAGGAGAGACTTTTTTCAAAAGCATTATTGCTGTGGTTGAGCCAAGATGGCAGCTTAGTGAGGTGTGGGATTTAGTTCGTCCTCCAGAGCAGTTAGTAAACAATCAGGAACAGTACAGAACAACAGCTGGGGCCACGTCAGTGACTGGACACACAGCATACCTCAGTCTCGACCAGCTGGACTGGCTGCGAGCCCCCCAGAACCATGAGCTCCCCAAGCCGCGGTCGCCAGCGCCCCTCCCCCACAGGCTGCTTCCCAGAGGGGAAAGGAAAGGGACTTGACTAGCAGCAGGGGCTGAGCACAACCAAGCTTCAATTGTGGAATTAATCAACAAATTCTGACTACTGAAAATATGCCCCCAGCTCAGATAAACCTCAAATAAGAACTAAAGTTACTAGCTTTTGCCCCGGCACAGAGAAGGCAGGGCTGATGGGGGGGGGGGGGGGATTTTTTGGATCGAACAGCACAAAATACTTCAAAAGGTCTAGACCCTAAAAAAGGAGGGCAGGGCACATGGGACCAAGAGGTATATTGAGCAATGTACTATCTTAAGCCCTTGATCAGCAAATCCTGAGGAACAGGGATCCCGCTCTGGAAAGGATGTTTTTTTCTCTCTCTGGAAAGGATTTTTTCTTTTTTTTTTTCTTTGTTTCTACTGCTTAGCTGCTCATTAGATACAACTGCAAGGCTTCTCAGGTTCCAAGTGCCCCAGGCAAGGGTAGAATTAAGCTAGTCTGAGAGGCAAAGAGGCTGGTCAAGTGAAAAGAAGTAATTCCCTGGAGGCTGTGCCTTCCCCAGGAGAGAGGTGGGGCCCAGCTCAGGTGGAATTCAGACCCCAGGGTCTGGAATACTGAAGTGATTAAAACCATTTACAACCTCACTTCTGTCTCGAGCACGCCCCCAGCAGGGACAGTCTGCTGAAGTTAAAGGTACTTCATCACCTTATGCTGGTGGGACCAGCAAGCAGACAAGCACAACATACTGGGCAGGGTGGAAAAAGAGCAGATTCTAGAGGCTTCATAGGAAAGTCTGTCAACCTACTGGGTATCACCCTCAGGGAAAATTGATGCAGGTGACTTTCCTTCTGAGAGTAGGCCAGTCTGGTCTGGAAAATCTGACTGGGGTCTATAACATCTAAGTATACCCTCTTAAAAAAAAAAAGAAAAGAAAAAAAAAGTTCCATACAGGCAGGGCAAGAGACAAGAAAACAAGAACTGAAAAATTCTGATCCATTAAACAAAACCTAAGCTAGAGGTCTAGAATAAGCTGAACTGAATGTCAAAGAACAGATAGACAACAAAGTCATTCAGCAAGAAATTCCTAGGTAAAATAATGAAAGCAATTTCCAGAATAAACTACTGAAGGAAATTAAATGCCTACATGCCAGCAAAAAATACTAGGAAAATTGAAGATTATGGCCCAATCAAAGGAACAAACCAACAATTCAAATGAGATACAGGAGTTGAAACAACTAATTCAGGATGTTCTAAGAGACATGGAAAATCTCATCAAAAATCAAAATAGTGAATTGAGGGAGGATATAAAGAAGGCAAGGAATGAACAAAAAGAAGAAATCAAAACTCTGAAAAAGCAAATCACAGAACTTATGGGAATGAAAGGCACAGTAGAAGAAATGAAAAAAAAATGGAAACCTACAAGGTTAGATTTCAAGAGGCAGAAGAAAGGATTAGTGAACTGGAGGATGGGACATCTGAAATCCAACAATCAAAAGAAAATATAGGGAGAAGAATGGAAAATATGAGCAGGGTCTCAGGAAATTGAATGACAGCATAAAGCACAAGAATATAGGTGCTGTGGATGTCCCAGAAGGAGAAGAGAAGGGAAAAGGAGGAGAAAAACTAATGGAGGAAATTATCACTGAAAATTTCCCAACTCTTATGAAAGACTTAAAATTACAGATCCAAGAAGTGGAGCATATCCCAAATGGAGTAGATATAAATAGATGTACTCCAAAGCACTTACTAATCAGAATGTCAGATGTCAAAGAGAAAAAGAGAATTTTGAAAGCAGCAAGAGAAAACCACTCCATCAAATATAAGGGAAGCCCAATAAGACTATACGTAGATTCCTCAGAAGAAACCATAGAGGCGAGAAGGCAGTGGTATGATATATTTAAGATTCTAAAAGAGAAAAACTGCTAACCAAGAATTCTATATCCAGCAAAATTGTCCTTCAAAAATAAGGGGGAAATTAAAATATTTTCAGTCAAAAAAATCACTGAGAGAATTTGTGACCAAGAGACAGGCTCTGCAAGAAATACTAAAGGGAGCACTAGAGACATATAGGAGAAGGCAGCAGAGAGGAATGGAGAAGGGTATAGAAATGAAGACTGTTAGTAAAGGTAAAAAGAAGAAAAATTATATATGACATGTAAAATCCAAAACACAAAATGGTAGAAGAAAGTACTCCCCTTACAGTAATAACATAAATATTAATGGATTAAATACCAAATCAAAAAGACAGACTGCAGAATGGATTGAAAAACAGGACCCATCTATATGCTGTCTATAGGAGATGCATATTAGACCCAAGGACAAACATAGGTTGAAAGTGAAAGGTTGGGAAAAGATACTTCATGCAAACATCAGAAAAGAGCCAGAGTAGTTATACTAATATCCAACAAATTAGGCTTCAAATGTAAAACAATTAAAAGAGACAAAGAAGGACGCTGTGTATTAATAAAAAGAACAATTCAACAAGAAGACAACAATCATAAATACTTATGCACTGAGCCAGAGTGCTCCAAAATACATGAAGCAAACACTGAAAAGAGAAATAGATACCATAATAGTTGGAGACTTCAATTCCCCACTTTCATCAATGAACAGAACGTCTGAACAGAGGATCAATAAAGAAACAGAGAATTTGAATAATGCAATAAACGAACTAGATTTAACAGACATTTATAGAACATTACACCCGACAACAGCAGGATACACCTTTTTCTCAAGAGCTCTTGGATCATTCTTAAGGATAGACCATTTGCTGGGTCACAAAGCAAGTCTCAATAAATTTAAAAAGATTGAAATCATGCAAAACATTTTCTTGGATTATGAAGGAATGAAGTTGGAAATAAAAAACAGGTAGAGGGCCAGAAAATTCACAAATATATGGAAACTCACAACACACTCTTAGCCAACCAGTGGGTCAAAGATGAAATTACAAGAGAAATCAGTAAATATCTCAAGGCAGATGAAAATGAAAGCACAACATATCAAAATTTATGGGATGCAGCAAAGGTAGTGCTAAAAGGGAAATGTATTGCCTTAAATGCCTATATCAAAAAAGAAGAGTAAAAATCAAGGAATTAACTGTTCACTTGGAAGAACTAGAGAAGGAATATCAAACTAACCCCAAAGCAAGCAAAAGGAAAGAAATAATGAAGCTTAGAGAAGAAATAAATGAAATTGAGGACATGAAAACAGTCGAGAAAATAAAGAAAACCAGAAGTTGGTTCTTTGAGAAAATCAATAAAATTGATAGACCCTTAGCAAGGTTGACAAAAAGAAAAAGAGAGAGGATGCAAATGAATAAAATCAGAAATGGAAGAGGAGACATAACCACTAACCCCGCAGAAATGAAGGAGATATTGAGAGGATACTTATGTCAATAAATGAGACAACATAGATGAAATGAACAACTTCCTACAAGGGCATGAACAACCAACATTGACTCGAGAAGAAATGGACAACCACAACAAACCAATCACAAGTAAAGAAATTGAATTAGTCATTAAAAAGCTCCCAAAAAATAAAAGTCCAGGATCAGATGGTATGGTAGTTAGATTCAGTTGTCAACTTGGCCAGGTGAAGGCACCTAGTTCTATTGCTGTGGACATGAGCCAATGGTACGTGAACCTCATTTGTTGCTGAGTACATCTGCAGTTGGCTAGGAGGCATGCCTGCTGCAATGAATGATGTTTGACTTAATTGGCTGGTGCTTAAATGAGAGAGTGCAATGTAGCACAGCCCAGGCAGATCAGCATATCTCATCTCAGTATTCACAGCTCAGCCCAAGCTGAGATGCAGAAAGGAATCACCCCAGGGAAGGTTGTTGGAACCCAGAAGCCTGGAGAGAAGGCCAGCAGAGATCATCCTGTGCCTTCCCATGTAAAAAAGAACCTCAGATGAAAGTTAGCTGCCTTTGCTCTGAAGAACTAATGAAATAAATCCCCTTTTATTAAAAGCCAATCTGTCTTTGGTGTGTTGCATTCCAGCAGCTAGCAAACTAGAACAAATGGCTTCACGTGTGAATTCTACCAAACATTCAAGAAAAAATTAGTATCAATCCTGCTCAAACTCTTCAAAAAAAATTAAAGAGGAGAGAAGGCTACCTAACTCATTCTATGAAGCCAACATTACCCTCATACCAAAGCCAGACAAAGATACTACAAGAAAAGAAAATTACAGACCAATCTCTCTAATGAATGTAGATGCAAAAATCTTCAACAAAATTATTGCAAATCAAATTCAGCAGCACATTAAAAGAATTATACACCATGACCAAGTAGGATTCATCCCAGGTATGCAAGGATGGTTCAACATAAGAAAATCACTTAATGTAATACCATGTCAACAAATCAAAGCACAAAAACCACATGATCATCTCGATTGATACAGAAAAGAGATTTGACAAAATTCAACATCCTTTCTTTTTGAAAACACTTCAAAGGATAGTAATAGAAGGGAACTTCCTCAACATAATAAAGGGAATATATGAAAAACCCACAGCTGACATCGTCCCCAATGGGGAAACACTGAAAGCTTTCCCCCTAAGATCAGGAACAAAACAAGGATGTCCATTGTCACCATTGTTATTCAACATTGTATTGAAGTTCTAGCCAGAACAATTAGACAAGAAAAATAAATACAAGTTATCTTTGGAAAGGAAGAAGTAAAACTCTCACTGTTTGCAGATGATATGGTACTATATGTCAAAAAAAACCTGAAAAATCCACAGCAAAGCTACTAGAGCTAATAAATGAGTACAGCAAAGTGGCAAGTTACAAGATCAACACTCAAAAATCTGTAGTGTTTCTATACATTAGTAATGAGCAATCTGAAGGGGAACTCAAGAAAAAAGTTCCATTAACAATTACAAGCAAGGAATAAAATATTTAGGAATAAATTTAACTAAGGATACAAAAGACCTATACAAAGAGAACTACAAGAAATGGCTAAAAGAAGTCACAGAAAACCTAAATAAATGGAAGAGCATACCGTGTTCATGGATTGGAAGACTAAATACAGTTAAGAAGTCAATTCTACCTAAATTGATTTAGAAATCCAATGCAATACCAATTAAAATCCCAAAAACTTACTTTGCAGAAATAGAAAAAATCAATAACCAAATTTATCTGGAAGGACAGGGTGCCCAAATAACTAAAAATATCTTGAGAAGGAAAAATGAAGTGGGAGGTCTCATACTACCTGACTTTAAGGCATATCATGAAGCTACAGTGGTCAAAATAGCATGGTACTGGCATAAAGAATAGATATACTGACCACCCCACCCACTCTGAGCTCTGCCCATGTGTACATTCGTTTATAACACTCCCAGATCTACATATGCGCATGACCACCAATCATGCCCCACCACCAGCTCTAGAAAAGTGCTGACCTGCGCAGCTGGGCCACATCGGCCCCCAGCCCATGCAGGCGCAAAGTCGACCCGCTGCCCTAAGCTCTGCACAAGCACACAAGGTGCTCCACATCCTAGACCAGCACAAACCAGGGCCCCACCACCCAGACCTGTGCATCAGCACAGCCATATCCTCCCCACCACTGGGCACCCATGCTTACAAGCACCAGCATAACATCCCCAACCTGCACCTATACCTGCGCTGCAACCCATCACCATACTGTTGTGCCCTGCCTTGCACACTGCATCCTGCTCCACATCTGTCTGGCAAATACAAGGCTTTAGACTACTGAAGGAAATCAACTTCCAGAGCAAACCAATCAAGATATTTACATGCCACAAAGAGAGCAGAAGATCACTAAGCATATCATGATGCAGTCAGATATAGCCCAGCCTAATGACCAAATTAAAATACCAGAGGAGACACAGACATTGGAGCAACTGATCAAAGATGTTCATATAACTCTACTAAATAAAAGAAATGGGATGGCTAATGACATAAAAGAGATGATGAAGACACTAGAAGAGCATAAAGAAGAGTTTAAAAGAATAATAGAAAAATCACAGATATCACAGAGATTAAAGATGCCATAGACCAAATAAAAAACATAATAGAGACACACAACAGATTTGAAGAGGCAGAAGAAAGAATAAGTGAACTAGAGGACAGGACAACTGATTTCAAACAATAAAAGCAGCAAATGGCAAAAGAGATGGAAAAATTTGAATTAGAGCTCAGGGAAATGATGGATAAAACAAAGCACACAAATAAAAGAATCATTGGTGTCCTAGAAGGGGAAGAGAAGAGTAAAGGGCTAGGAAGATTAGTTGAAGATATATGGGGAGAAACTTCCCAACCTTATAAAGGGCACAAATATGCAAGTCAAGAAGTTCAACAAACTCCAAATAGAATAAATCCAAAAAGGCCTTCCCCAAGACACATACTAATCAGTCTGTCAAACACTGAAGAGAAGCAGAAAATCCTGAAAGTGGCAAGAGAAGAACAATCTACTACATATAAGGGTAACCACATAAGACTGAGCTCAAACTACTCAACTGGCACCATGGAGGCAAGAAGTCAGTGGCATGATATATTTAAGACCCTGAAAGAGAAAGACTTCCAATCAAGAATTCTGTACCCAGACAAACTGTCCTTCAAAACTGAAGGAGAGATTAAGGTTTTCACAGACAAACAAATCTTGAAAGAATTTCTCAACAAGAGACCAGCCCTACAAGAAATACTATAGGACGTTCGGCCAGTTGAAAAAACAAAAGACAGGAGAGGGAGGTCTGGAGGAGGGCACAGAATTGAAGAGCAATAAGGGTAACTTAAAGGATAAAAAAGAGAAAAAGGGAAATGAATATATAGATCTGACAAATAAAATCCAAAAGATAAGATAGTAGACTCAATAAATGCCTTTTCAGTAATAACTATGAATGTTAATAGACTAACCTTGCCAATTAAAAGATACAGGTTGGCAGAATGGATTAAGAAATATAATCCAGCTATAGGCTGCTTACAAGAGACTCATCAAGGATACAAATAGATTGAAAGTGAAAGGATGGAAAAAAGATGTTCCACGCAAGTTGTAACCAAAAGAAATCAGGAGTAGCTATACTAATATTGGATGAAACAGACTTTAAATGTACAGACATCATAAGAGACAAAGAAGGGCATTATATTTTAGTAAAAGGGACAATTTACCAAGAAGAAATAACAATCATAAATATTTATGCTCCCAGTCAAGAAGCTCCAAACTGCATGAGACAGACCTTGGCAAAACTGAACAGAGTGATAGATGTTTCAACAATAACGTAGGACACTTCAATACACCACTCTCCTCTATAGATAGAACAACAAGGCAGAAGATCAACAAGGAAATAGAGAAGTTAAACAATTTGGGTTCCAAGATGGTGGCTTAGTAAAGTACGTGCGTCTTAGTTCCTCCGACTCCAAATCAACTAATAGGTGAACAGAAACAATGCAGAACAGCTCCCAGGGCTATGGCAGGGAATGGACACACAGTGTAACCCAGTCTGGACTGGCTAGTCTGACTGCGAGACTCGGCTGCGGTGAGATCCCCGAGCGGCGCGTGATTTCCCAACCAGTGGCAGCTGCAGTGGTTGGAGCTACAATCTCCCTCCTTCCCAGGCCGGCTGAGAGTCTTGGAGAGGCAAGTTTCCCAAGCCGAGGCGGCCGGCGCCCCTCTTTTGCGGGCGGGTTCGAGTCTCGACTTCGAGACCGCGGCTACGAGTCTCGGATCAGAGGGCTATCCAAAGTCTGGACTGGCAAGTCTGACTGCGAGACTTGGCTGCGGTGAGACCCCCGAGCGGCGCGCGATTTCCCGAGCAGCGGCAGCTGTGGTGGTCGGAGCTACTCCCTTCCTCCTTCCCGGGCTGGCTGAGAGTCTCGGAGAGGCAAGTTTCCCAAGTTGAGGCAGCCAGCGCCCCTCTTTTGCGGGCGGCTTCGAGTCTCGGCTTCGAGTCCGCAGCTATGAGTCTCGGATCAGAGGGCTATCCAAAGTCTGGACTGGTTAGTCTGACTGCGAGACTCGGCTGCGGTGAGATCCCCAAGGGGCACGCGATTTCCCGATCAGCGGCAGCTGTGGCAGTCGGAGCTACACCCTCCCTCCTTCCCGGGCCGGCTGAGAGTCTCGGAGAGGCAAGTTTCCCAAGCCGAGGCAGCCGGCGCCCCTCTTTTGCGGGCAGCTTCGAGTCTCGGCTTCGAGTCCACAGCTACAAGTCTCGGATCAGAGGGCTATACAGGCCGCGGTGCCCCCCCCCCCCCGGCGGGAGGCTTCCTGGTCCGGAGGGGAATTCCCCAGGCCCTCTGCGGCGGGCAACCAGCCACAGGGTCCCATCAAGCCGCGGCAGCTGACGCCCCCACCACACGCGGCCCCTGAACCAACGGAGAGAATTGGATCGGAAAACCCCAGGCCGCGGAGATTGGTGACCAGGGGGGGACCCATTCCAAACACTTGAGACAAACGTGTGCCACTTGCGCCACCTACTGGGAAAGATAAGAAAAACAGATCCCAGAGATTTCACAGAAAAATCTTACAACCTTGCTGGGTCTGACACCTGAGAAATCTGAATAAATGCCCAGACGCCAGCAGCAGAAGATAACTGTCCACGCTCAAAAGATTGAGAATATGGCCCAGTCAAAGGAACAAACCAATAGCTCAAATGAGATACAAGAGCTGAGACAACTAATGCTGAATATACGAACAGAAATGGAAAACCTCTTCAAAATAAAATCGATAAATTGAGGGAGGACATGAAGAGGACATGGGCTGAACATAAAGAAGAAATAGAAAATTTGAAAAAACAAATCACAGAACTTATGGAAGTGAAGGATAAAGTAGCAAAGATGGAAAAAATAATGGATACCTACAATGATAGATTTACAGAGACAGAAGATAGAATTAGCGATTTGGAGGATGGAACATCTGAATTCCAAAAACAAACAGAAACTATCGGGAAAAGAATGGAAAAATTTGAACAGGGTATCAGGGAACTCAAGGACAATATGAACCGCTCAAATATACGTGTTGTGGGTGTCCCAGAAGGACAAGAGAAGGGAAAAGGAGGAGAAAAACTAATGGAAGAAATTATCACTGAAAATTTCCCAACTCTTATGAAAGACCTAAAATTACAGATCCAAGAAGTGCAGCGCACCCCAAAGAGAATAGACCCAAATAGGCGTTCTCCAAGACACTTACTAGTTGGAATGTCAGAGGTCAAAGAGAAAGAGAGGATCTTGAAAGCAGAAGAGAAAAACAATCCATCACATACAAGGGAAACCCAATAAGACTATGTGTAGATTTCTCAGCAGAAACCATGGAAGCTAGAAGACAGTGGGATGATATATTTAAATTACTAAAAGAGAAAAACTGCCAACCAAGACTCCTATATCCAGCAAAATTATCCTTCAAAAATGAGGGAGAAATTAAAACATTCTCAGACAAAAAGTCACTGAGAGAATTTGTGACCAAGAGACCAGCTCTGCAAGAAATACTAAAGGGAGCATTAAAGTCAGATACAAAAAGACAGAAGAGAGAGGTATGGAGAAGAGTGTAGAAAGAAGGAAAATCAGATATGATATATATAATACAAAAGGCAAAATGGTAGAGGAAAATATTATCCAAACAGTAATAACACTAAATGTCAATGGACTGAATTCCCCAATCAAAAGACATAGATTGGCAGAATGGATTAAAAAACAGGATCCTTCTATATGCTGTCTACAGGAAACACATCTTAGACCCAAAGATAAACATAGGTTGAAAGTGAAAGGTTGGGAAAAGATATTTCATGCAAATAACAACCAGAAAAGAACAGGAGTGGCTATACTAATATCCAACAAATTAGACTTCAAATGTAAAACAGTTAAAAGAGACAAAGAAGGACACTATCTACTAATAAAAGGAACAATTAAACAAGAAGACATAACAATCATAAATATTTATGCACTGAACCAGAATGCCCCAAAATACGTGAGGAACACACTGCAAACACTGAAAAGGGAAATAGACTCATATACCATAATAGTTGGAGACTTCAATTCACCACTCTCATCAATGGACAGAACATCTAGACAGAGGATCAATAAAGAAATAGAGAATCTGAATATTACTATAAATGAACTAGACTTAACAGACATTTATAGGACATTACATCCCATAACAGCAGGATACACCTTTTTCTCAAGTGCTCAGGGATCATTCTCAAAAATAGACCATATGCTTGGTCACAAAGCAAGTCTTAACAAATTTAAAAAGATTGAAATCATACACAACACTTTCTCGGATCATAAAGGAATGAAGTTGGAAATCAATAATAGGCGGAGTGCCAGAAAATTCACAAATACGTGGAGGCTCAACAACACACTACTAAACAACGAGTGGGTCAAAGAAGAAATTGCTAGAGAAATTAGCAAATACCTCAAGGCGAATGAAAATGAAAACACAACATATCAAAACTTATGGGACGCAGCAAAGGCAGTGCTAAGAGGGAAATTTATTGCTCTAAATGCCTATATCAGAAAAGAAGAAAGGGCAAAAATTCAGGAATTAACTATCCATTTGGAAGAACTGGAGAAAGAACAGCAAGCTAATCCCAAAGCAAGCAAAAGGAAAGAAATAACAAAGATTAGAGCAGAAATAAATGAAATTGAAAACATGAAAACAATAGAGAAAATCAATAAGGCCAGAAGTTGGTTCTATGAGAAAATCAATAAGATTTATGGGCCCTTAGCAAGATTGACAAAAAGAAGAAGAGAGAGGATGCAAATAAATAAGATCAGAAATGGAAGAGGAGACATAACTACTGACCTCACAGAAATAAAGGAGGTAATAACAGGATACTCTGAACAACTTTACGCTAATAAATACAACAATTTAGATGAAATGGACGGGTTCCTGGAAAGACATGAACAACCAACTTTGACTCAAGAAGACATAGATGACCTCAACAAACCAATCACAAGTAAAGAAATTGAATCAGTCATTCAAAAGCTTCCTAAAAAGAAAAGTCCAGGACCTGATGGCTTCACATGTGAATTCTATCAAACATTCCAGAAAGAATTAGTACCAACTCTCCTCAAACTCTTCAAAAAAATCGAAGCGGAGGGAAAACTACCTAATTCATTCTATGAAGCCAATATTACCCTCATACCAAAATCAGGCAAAGATATTACAAGAAAAGAAAACTACAGGCCGATCTCTCTAATGAATATAGATGCAAAAATCCTCCATTAAATTCTAGCAAATCGTATCCAACAACACATTAAAAGAATTATTCATCATGACCAAGTAGGATTCATCCCAGGTATGCAAGGATGGTTCAACATAAGAAAATCAATTAATCTAATACACCATATCAACAAATCAAAGCAGAAAATTCACATGATCATCTCAATTGATGCAGAGAAGGCATCTGACAAGATTCAACATCCTTTGCTGTTGAAAACACTTCAAAGGATAGGAATACAAGGGAACTTCCTTAAAATGATAGAGGGAATATATGAAAAATCCACAGCTAATATCATCCTCAATGGGGAAACATTGAAAACTTTCCCCCTAAGATCAGGAACAAGACAAGGATGTCCACTATCACCACTATTATTCAACATTGTGTTGGAGGTTCTAGCCAGAGCAATTAGAGAAGAAAAAGAAATACAAGGCATCAAAACTGGAAACGAAGAAGTAAAACTATCACTGTTTGCAGACGATATGATACTATACGTCGAAAACCCAGAAAAATCCACAACAAAACTACTAGAGCTAATAAATGAGTACAGCAAAGTAGCAGGTTACAAGATCAACATTCAAAATTTTGTAGGATTTCTATATACTAGCAATGAACAAGCTGAGGGGGAAATCAAGAAATGAATCCCATTTACAATTGCAACTAAAAGAATAAAATACCTAGGACTAAATTTAACTAAAGAGACAAAAAACCTATATAAAAAAAACTACAAAAAACTGCTAAAAGAAATCACAGAAGACCTAAATAGATGGAAGGGCATACCGTGTTCATGGATTGGAAGACTAAATATAGTTAAGATGTCAATTCTACCTAAATTGATTTACAGATTCAATGCAATACCAATCAAAATCCCAACAACTTATTTTTCAGAAATAGAAAAACCAATAAGCAAATTTATCTGGAAGGGCAGGGTGCCCCGAATTGCTAAAAACATCTTGAGGAAAAAAAACGAAGCTGGAGGTCTCGCACTGCCTGACTTTAAGGCATATTATGAAGCCACAGTGGCCAAAACAGCATGGTATTGGCATAAAGATAGATATATCGACCAATGGAATCGAATAGAGTGCTCAGATATAGACCCTCTCATCTATGGACATTTGATCTTTGATAGGCAGTCAAGCCAACTCACCTGGGACAGAACAGTCTCTTCAATAAATGGTGCCTAGAGAACTGGATATCCATATGCAAAAGAATGAAAGAAGACCCATATCTCACACCCTACACAAAAGTTAACTCAAAATGGATCAAAGATCTAAACATTAGGTCTAAGACCATAAAACAGTTAGAGGAAAATGTAGGGAGATATCTTATGAATCTTACAATTGGAGGCAGTTTTATGGACCTTAAACCTAAAGCAAGAGCACTGAAGAAGGAAATAAATAAATGGGAACTCCTCAAAATTAAACACTTTTGTGCATCAAAGAACTTCATCAAGAAAGTAGAAAGACAGCCTACACAATGGGAATCAATATTTGGAAACGACATATCAGATAAAGGTCTAGTATCCAGAATTTATAAACAGATTGTTCAACTCAACAACAAAAAGACAGCCAACCCAATTACAAAATGGGAAAAAGACTTGAATAGACGCCTCTCAGAGGAGGAAATACAAATGGCCAAAAGGTACATGAAGAGATGCTCAATGTCCCTGGCCATTAGAGAAATGCAAATCAAAACCACAATGAGATATCATCTCACACCCACCAGAATGGCCATTATCAACAAAACAGAAAATGACAAGTGCTGGAGAGGATGCGGTGAAAGAGGCACACTTATCCACTGTTGGTGGGAATGTCAAATGGTGCAACCACTGTGGAAGGCAGTTTGGCGGTTCCTCAAAAAGCTGAATATAGAATTGCCATACGACCCAGCAATACCATTGCTGGGAATCTACTCAAAGGAATTAAGGGCAAAAACTCAAACGGACATTTGCACACCAATGTTTATAGCAGCGTTATTTATAATTGCAAAGAGATGGAAACAGCCAAAATGTCCATCAACAGACGAGTGGCTAAACAAACTGTGGTATATACATACCATGGAATATTATGCAGCTTTAAGACAGGATAAACTTATGAAGCATGTAATAACATGGATGGACCTAGAGAACATTATGCTGAGTGAGTCTAGCCAAAAACTAAAAGACAAATAGTGCATGGTCCCAATGATGTGAATCGACACTCGAGAATAAACTTGGAATATGTCATTGGTAACAGAGTTCAGCAGGAGTTAGAAACAGGGTAAGATAATGGGTAATTGGAGCTGATGGGATACAGACTGTGCAATAGGACTAGATACAAAAACTCAAAAATGGACAGCACAATAATACCTAATTGTAAAGTAATCATGTTAAAACACTGAATGAAGCTGCATCCGAGCTATAGGGTTTTGTTTTGTTTTGTTCTTACTATTATTACTTTTATTTTTTTTTTCTCTATATTAACATTCTATATCTTTTTCGGTTATATTGCTAGTTCTTCTAAACTGATGCAAATGTACTAAGAAACGATGATCATGTATCTATGTGATGATGTTAAGAATTACTGATTGCATATGTAGAATGGTATGATTTCTAAAAAAAAAAAAAAATGGTCAGCACAATACTACCTAATTGTAATGTAATTATGTTAAAACACTGAATGAAGCTGCATCTGAGCTATAGTTTTTTTCTTATATATTTTTGTACTTTTTATTTTTATTTTTATTTTCTCTCTATATTATCATTTTATTTCTTTTTCTGTTGTCTTGCTATTTCTTTCTCTAAGTCGATGCATATGTACTAAGAAATGATGACCATACACCTATGTGATGATATTAAGAATTACTGATTGCATATGTAGAATGGAATGATTTCTAAATGCTGTGTTAGTTAATTTTTTTAATTAATAAAAAAAAATGAAAGAAAAAAAAGTTAAACAATTTGATACGTGAATTAGACTTAACAGACATATATAGGTCATTGCACGCCAAAACACCAGAATATACATTCTTCTCTAAAGCTCATGGAACATCCTCCAGGATAGATCATATGCTAGAGTACAAAAGAGGTCTTTATAAATTTAAAAACATTGAAATTATTCAAAGAACTTTCTCTGATCACAATGGAATGAAGCTGAATATCAACAACCACCAAAGAAGAAGACCATTTACAAATATATAGAGATTAAATAACACACTCTTAAACAACCAGTGGGTCAAAGAAGAAATTGCTAGAGAAATCAGAAGCTATCTGGAGACAAATGGAAACAATACTACAACAAATCAGAACTTATGGGATGTGGCAAAGGCTGTACTGAGAGGGAAATTTATTGCCCTAAATACCTATATTAAAAAACAAGAAAGAGCAAAAATTGAGGACTTAACTGCTCACCTGAAGGAACTTGAGAAAGAACAGCAAACTAACCCCAAAGCAAATAGAAGAGAAATAACAAAGATTAGAGAAGAGTTAAATGAATGGGAAAACAAAAGAATAATAGAAAGAATTAATAAAACCGGGCGGGGCCAAGATGGCGGCTTAGTAAGGTACGTGCGTCTTAGTTCCTCCTCCAGAGCAACTACTAGGTGAACAGAAACAGTGCAGAACAGCTCCCGGGGCCACGGCAGGGAATGGACACACAGCGTACCCCAGTCTGGACTGGCTAGTCTGACTGCAAGACTCGGCTGCGGTGAGATCCCTGAGCAGCGCGCGATTTCCCAAGCAGCGGCAGCTGTGGTGGCCGGAGCTCCTCCCTCCCTCCTTCCCGGGCTGGCTGAGAGTCTCGGAGAGGCAAGCTTCCCAAGCCGTGGCGGCCGGCGCCCCTCTTTTGCGGGCGGCTTCCTTGACTGGCTATGAGTCTCGGATCAGAGGGCTACCCAAGCTGCAGTGGCCCTCCCCCGCGGGTGGCTTCCTTGTCCGGTGGCGAATTCCCCAGGCCGCGGCAGCCGATGATCGACGCCCCTCCCCCGCGGGCGGCTTCCTGGTCCAGTGGTGAGTTCCCCAGGCCGTGGCGGCCGGCGACCGGTGCCCCTCCAGGGAGAGGAGGGAATTTCCGACAGTGGCAGGGACTGGGTCCAACCAAACACCAATAGGGGCATTAATAATAGGAGCCACAGGGTCCCCCCTCAAGCCGCGGCGGCTGACGCCCCCACCACGCGCAGCCCCCTGAACCAACTGAGAGAATTGTATCGGAAATCCCCAGTCCACAGAGATCGGTGACCGGGGGGATCCCTTCCAAACACGTGAGACAAACGTGTGCCACGAGCGCCACCTACTGGGCAGCGTAAGAAAAACAGATCCCAGAGATTTCACAGAAAAATCTTACAATCTTGTTGAGCCCGACACCCAGGGAAATCTGACTAAATGCCCAGATGCCAGCAGAAGATAACGGTCCACGCTCAGAAGATTGAGAATATGGCCCAGTCAAAGGAACAAACCAATAGTTCAAATGAGATACAAGAGCTGAGACAACTAATGCTGAATATACGAACAGAAATGGAAAACCTCTTCAAAAATGAAATCGATAAATTGAGGGAGGACATGAAGAAGACATGGGCTGAACAAAAAGAAGAAATAGAAAAACTGAAAAAACAAATCACAGAACTTATGGAAGTGAAGGATAAAGTAGAAAAGATGGAAAAAACAACGGATACCTACAATGATAGATTTAAAGAGACAGAAGATAGAATTAGCGATTTGGAGGATGGAACATCTGAATTCCAAAAAGAAACAGAAACTATCGGGAAAAGAATGGAAAAATTTGAACAGGGTATCAGGGAACTCAAGGACAATATGAACCGCACAAATATATGTGTTGTGGGTGTCCCAGAAGGACAAGAGAAGGGAAAAGGAGGAGAAAAACTAATGGAAGAAATTATCACTGAAAATTTCCCAACTCTTATGAAAGACCTAAAATTACAGATCCAAGAAGTGCAGCGCACCCCAAAGAGATTAGACCCAAATAGGCGTTCTCCAAGACACTTACTAGTTGGAATGTCAGAGGTCAAAGAGAAAGAGAGGAACTTAAAAGCAGCAAGAGAAAAACAATCCATCACATACAAGGGAAACCCAATAAGACTATGTGTAGATTTCTCAGCAGAAACCATGGAAGCTAGAAGACAGTGGGATGATATATTTAAATTACTAAAAGAGAAAAACTGCCAACCAAGACTCCTATATCCAGCAAAATTATCCTTCAAAAATGAGGGAGAAAATAAAATATTCTCAGACAAAAAGTCACTGAGAGAATTTGTGACCAAGAGACCAGCTCTGCAAGAAATACTAAAGGGAGCACTAGAGTCAGATACGAAAAGACAGAAGAGCGAGGTATGGAGAAGAGTGTAGAAAGAAGGAAAGTCAGATATTATATATATAATACAAAAGGCAAAATGTTAGAGGAAAATATTATCCAAACAGTAATAACACTAAATGTTAATGGGCTGAATTCCCCAATCAAGAATTAATAAAACCAAAAGTTGGTTCTGTGACCTTGAGACAGAGGGAGGGCCAAGATGGCAGCTTAGCAATGTGCACGTTTTAGTTCATCCTCCAGAACAACTACTAAATAACCAGAAACAGTACAGAACAGCTCCTGGAGCCACGTCAGTGACTGGACACACAGTGTACCCCAGTCTGGACCAGCTGGACTGGCTGTGAGCCTCCCCAGAACCATGAGTTCCCCAAGCCGCCGTGGCCAGCACCCCTCCCCCATAGGCTGCTTCCCAGAGGGGAAATGAAAGAGACTTTAACAGCAGCAGGGGCTGAGTCCAGCCAAACACCAGTTGTGGCATTAATTAACAAATTCTGACTACTAAAAATAGGCCCCCAGCTCAGGTGAACCTGGTCAAAGCAGAGGTCACTCATTGGGCTAACGTAAAAAGAAAAAAGAAAAGAAAAGAAACAGAGGTTTTTGTGGCTGTGTTTCTACAAAGTCTTGACTGCCTCTGGATTCAGCAGCAGGACTTTCAGGCTGCAACTGCCCCAGGCATAGGCATAAACAAGCTCCTTTCAGGCAGGGCTTGTCTCAAGCCTGTGCCTTCCCGAGGGGAGGGGTGAAGCCCAACTCAGATGGAATCCATCCCTCAAGGAATTCAGACCCCAGGGCTTGGTAATTTGAAACCATTAAAACCAGCCTACAACCTCTCTTCTGTCTCCACCACGCCCAAAACAGGGAGAGTCTTCCAAAGTTAAAGGTGCTGCATCATCTTATGCTGGTGGGATCCACAGGAAGACAAGCACCACATACTGGGCAGGATAAGAAAAACAGAGCCCAGAAAATTTACAGGAAAGTCTTTTAACCTGCTGGGTCTCACCCTCAGGGAAAACTGATGCAGGTGACTCCTTCCCCATGGGAGGAGGCCAATTTAGTCTGGCAAAACTGGCTGAAGTCTATAATACCTACATAGACCCTCCGACAGGTGTGTGGGGGGGGGAGGCACCATATAAGCAGAGCAAGAAACAAGAAAGCAAGAACTGAAAAATTCTCATCTGTTAAACAAAACCTAAGCTAGAGGTCCAGAAAAAGCTGGACTGAATGTCAAAGAACAGATAGATAACAAATTCATCCAGCAAGAAAACCCTAGGTAAGAGAAGTGAAAGCAATCTCCAGAATAAACTAATTAAGGTAACTAAATGTCTAGATGCCAGCAAAAAAATAACAAATCACACCAGGAAAATTGAACACATGGCCCAGTCAAAGGAACAAACCACCAGTTCAAATGAGATATGAGAGCTGAAACAATTAATTCAGAATATATAACAGACATGGAAAACCTCATCAAAAACAAAATCAATGAATTGAGGGAGGATATGAAGAAGGCAAGGAATGAACAAAAAGAAGAAATGGAAAGTCTGAAAAAACAAATCACAGAACTCATGGGAATGAAAGACACAGTAGAAGAGATGGAAAAAACAATGGAAACCTACAATGGTAGAGTTTGAGAGACAGAGGATAGGATTAGTGAACTGGAGGATGGAACATCTGAAATCCAACAAGAAACAGAAACTATAGGGAAAAATATGAGCAGGGACTCAGGGAATTGAGTGATAATATGAAGCGCACAAATATACATGTTGTAGGTGTCGCTGAAGGAGAAGAGAAGGGAAAGGGAGGAGAAAAACTAATGGAGGAAATTATCACTGAAAATTTCCCAACTCTTATGAAAGACTTAAAATCACAGATCCAAGAAGTGCAGCATACCCCAAAGAGAATAGATCCAAATAGACGTATTCCAAGACACTTACTAATCAGAATGTCAGAGGTCAAAGAGAAAGAGAGGATCCTGAAAGCATCAAGAGAAAAGCAATCCATCACATACAAGGGACACCCAATAAGACTATGCATAGATTTCTCAGCAGAAACCATGGAGGCAAGAAGACAGTGGGATGATATATTTAAATTACTAAAAGAGAAAAACTGCCAACAAAGAATTCTATACCCAGCAAAACTGTCCTTCAAAAATGAGGGAGAAATTAAAACATTTTCAGACAAAAAATCACTGAGAGAATTTGTGACCAAGAGACCAGCTCTTCAAGAAATACTAAAGGGAGCACTGGAGACAGATAAGAAAACACAAAAGAAAGAGGTGTGGAGAAGAGTGTAGAAAGAAGGAAAATTAGATATGACATATAAAATCCAAAAGGCAAAATGGTAGAAGAAAGTACTACCCATACAGTAATATCACTGTGTTAATGGATTGAACTCCCCAATCAAAATACATAAACTGGCAGAATGGATTATTAAAAAAAAGGATTCTTCTATATGCTGTCTACAGAAAACAAATCTTAGACCCAAAGATAAACATAGGTTGAAAGTGAAAGGTTGGGAAAAGTTATTTCATGCAAACAACAAACAGAAAAGAGCAGGAGTAGCTATACTAACATCCAACAAATTAGACTTCAAATGTAAAACAGTTAAAAGAGATAAAGGAAGACACTATGTATTAATAAAAGGAACAATTCAGCATGAAGACATAACAATCATAAATATTTATTCACTGAACCAGAATGCTCCAAAATATATGTGGCAAACACTGAAAACACAGAAAAGAGAAATAGACACATCTACCATAATAGTTGGAGATTTCAATTCCCCACTCTCATCAATGGACAGAACATCTAGAGAGAGGATCAATAAAGAAACAGAGAATTTCAATAATACAATAAATGAGCTAGACTTAACAGACATTTATAGAACATTACACCCCACAACAGCAGGATACACCTTTTTCTCAAGTGCGCATGGATCATTCTCAAAGACAGACCATATGCTGGGTCACAAAGCAAGTCTCAATAAATTTTAAAAGGTTGTAATCATACAAAACACTTTCTCAGATCATAAAGGAATGAAGTTGGAAATCAGTAATAGGCAGAGCACCAGAAAACTCACAAATATGTGGAGGCTCAACAACACACTCTTAAACAACCAGTGGGTCAAGGAAGAAATTACAAGAGAAATCAGTAAATATCTTGAGGCAAATAAAAATGAAAATGCAACATATCAAAACTTATGGGATGCAGCAAAGGCAGTGCTAAGAGGGAAACTTATTGCCCTAAATGCCTATATCAAAAAAGAAGAAAGGGCAAAAATTCAGGAATTAATTGTCCACTTGGAAGAACTGGAGAAAGAACAGCAAACTAACCCCAAAGCAAGCAAAAGGAAAGAAATAACAAGGATTAGAGCAGAAATAAATAAAATTGAGAACATGAAAACAATAGAGAAAATCAATAAAACCAGAAACTGGTTCTATGAGAAAATCAATAAGATTGATGGGCCCTTAGCAAGATTGACAAAAAGAAGAAGAGAGAGGAAGCAAATAAATAAGATCAGAAATGGAAGAGGAGACATAGCCACTGACCTCACAGAAATAAAGAAGGTAATAACAGGATACTATGAACAACTTTATGCTAATAAATACAAAAATGTAGATGAAATGGACAACTTCCTAGAAAGGCATGAACAACCAACTTTGACTAGAGAATAAATAGACGATCTCAACAAACCAATCACAAGTAAAGAAATTGAATCAGTCATTCAAAAGCTTCCCAAAAAGAAAAGCCCAGGACCAGATGGATTCACACGTGAATTCTACCAAACATTCCAGAAAGAATTAGTTCCAATCCTGCTCAAACTCTTCAAAAAAATTGAAGAGGAGGGAAAGCTACCTAATTCATTCTATGAAGCCAACATCACCCTCATACCAAAACCAGACAAAGATATTACAAAAAAAGAAAACTACAGGCCGATCTCTCTAATGAATATAGATGCAAAAATCCTCAACAAAATTGTAGCAAATCGAATCCAGCAACACATTAAAAGAATTATACATCATGACCAAGTAGGATTCATCCCAGGTATGCAAGGATGGTTCAACATAAGAAAATCAATTAATCTAATACACCATATCAACAAATGAAAGCAGAAAAATCACATGATCATCTCGATTGATGCAGAGAAGGCATCTGACAAGATTCAACATCCTTTGCTGTTGAAAACACTTCAAAGGATAGGAATACAAGGGAACTTCCTTAAAATGATAGAGGGAATATATGAAAAACCCACAGCTAATACCATCCTCAATGGGCAAAAACTGAAAACTTTCCCCCTAATATCAGGAAGAAACAAGGTTGTCCACTATCACCATGTTATTCAACATTGTGTTGGAAGTTCTAGCCAGAGCAATTAGACAAGAAAAAGAAATACAAGGCATCAAAATTGGAAAGGAAGAAGTAAAACTTTCACTGTTTGCAGATGATATGATACTATATATCAAAAACCCGGAAAAATCCACAGCAAAACTACTAGAGCTAACAAATGAGTAGAGCAAAGTATCAGGTTACAAGATCAACATTCAAAAATTTGTAGTGTTTCTATACACTAGCAATGAACAATCTGAGGGGGAAATCAAGAAACGAATTCCATTTACAATTGCAACCAAAATAATAAAATATTTAGAAATAAATTTAACTAAAGAGACAAAAGACCTATACGAAGAAAACTACAAGAAATTGTTAAAAGAAATCACAGAAGACCTAAATAGATGGAAGGGTATACCATGTTCATGGATTGGAAGACTAAATATAGTTAAGATGTCAATTCTACCTAAATTGATTTCCAGATTCAAGGCAATACCAATCAAAATCCCAACAACTTACTTTTCAGAAATAGAAAAACCAAAAAGCAAATTTATCTGGAAGGGCAGGGTGCCCCTAATTGCTAAAAGTATCTTGAGGAAAAAAAATGAAGCTGGAGGTCTCACTCTGCCTGACTTTAAGGCATATTATGAAGCTACAGTGGTCAAAACAGCATGGTATTGGCATAAAGATAGATATATCGACCAATGGAATTGAATAGAGTGTTCAGATATAGACCCTCTCATCTATGGACATTTGATCTTTGATAAGGCAGTCAAGCCAACTCACCTGGGACAGAATAGTCTCTTCAATAAATGGTGCCTAGAGAACTGGATATCCATATGCAAAAGAATGAAAGAGGACCCGTATCTCACACCCTATACAAAAGTTAACTCAAAATGGATCAAAGATCTAAACATTAGGTCTAAGACCATAAAGCAGTTAGAGGAAAATGTAGGGAAATATCTTACAAATCTTATAATTGGAGGCGGTTTTATAGACCTTACACCCAAAGCAAGAGCACTGAAGAAATAAATAAATAAATGGGAACTCCTCAAAATTAAACACTTTTGTGCATCAAAGAACTTCATCAAGAAAGTAAAAAGACAGCCTACACAATGGGAGACAATATTTGCAAATGACATATCAGATAAAGGTCTAGTATCCAGAATTTATAAAGAGAATTTTCAACTCAACAACAAAAAGACAGCCAACCCAATTACAAAATGGGAAAAAGACTTGAACAGACACTTCTCAGAAGAGGAAATACAAATGGCCAAAAGGCACATGAAGAGATGCTCAACGTCCCTGACCATTAGAGAAATGCAAATCAAAACCACAATGAGATATCATCTCACACCCACCAGAATGGCCATTATCAACAAAACAGAAAATGACAAGTGCTGAAGAGGATGTGGAGAAAGAGGCACACTTATTCACTGTTGGTGGGAATGTCAAATAATGCAACTGCTGTGGAAGGCAGTTTGGCGGTTCCTCAAAAAGCTGAATATAGAATTGCCATATGACCCAGCAATACCATTGCTAGGTATCTACTCAAAGGACATAAGGGCAAAGACACAAATGGACATTTGCACACCAATGTTTACAGCAGCATTATTTACAATTGCAAAGAGATGGAAACTGCCAAAATGCCCATCAACAGATGAGTGACTAAACAAACTGTGGTATATACACACGATGGAATATTATGCAGCTTTAAGACAGAATAAAGTTATGAAGTATGTAACAACATGGATGGACCTTGAGAACATTATGCTGAGTGAGACTAGCCAAAAACAAAAGGACAAATACTGTTTGGTCTCACTGATATGAACTGACATTAGTGAATAAATCTGGAATATTTTGTTGGTAACAGAGACCATCAGGAGATAGAAATAGGGTAAGATATTGGGTAACTGGAGCTGAAGGGATACAGACTGTGCAACAGGACTGAATACAAAAACTCAGAAATGGACAGCACATTACTGCCTAACTATAATACAATTATGTTAACACTGAATGAAGCTGCATGTGAGAATGATAGAGGGAGGAGGGCTGGGGGCAAAAATGAAATCAGAAAGAAAGATGGATGTTAAAGATTGAGACAGTATAATCTAGGAATGCCTAGGGTGTATAATAATAGTGACTAAATGTACAAATTTTTAAAATGTTTTTGCATGAGGAAGAACAAGGAATGTCATTATTGCAGGGTGCTGAAAATAGATGGTAATTCATATTTTAAAATGTCACCTTATGTGTGAGACTAAAGCAAAAATGTCCATTTGGTATAAAATTTATATTTTGACTAGTGCATTTCCTAATATAACTTATGTAGATAGTTTTATTGAACACTATAAGTACTTGGAATCTCAGGTAGGACATGAGATTTGTTGGTTTGTCCAGAGTAAGCCCCAATGAATCCCAGAGTGATTCGATCAGTGAGTAGAAAAGTATTTGCAAAGCCCCCTTCAGGGAGTGGTGAGAACGGGGAGAAATTCAACTTCCCCAAGTTGAATTCTTGATATTCTCACAGCAGTGTGGACAACCAAAGCTATAGGCTGAGCCCCCAGTCTTGGGGTTTGTTCATATGAAACTTAACCCCGCAAATTTTATTTTAAGTAGGTCAAGTCTACTTAAAATTTAGGCCTAAGAGTCACCCTCAAGAGAGCCTCTTTTGCTGCTCAGATGTGGCCTTTCTCTCCAGCTAACACAACAAGCAATCTCACCACCCTCCCCCTGTCTATGTGTGACATCATTTCCAGGGGTGTGGACCTTCCTGGCAACGTGGGACAGAAATCCTAGAATGAGCTGAGACTCGGCATCAAGGGATTGAGAAAAACCCTGGAATGAGCTGAGACTTAGCATCAAGGGATTGAGAAAACCTTCTCGACCAAAAGGGGGAAGAGTGAAATGAGACAAAGTGGCAGTGGCTGAGAGATTCCAAACAGATTCAAGAGGTTATCCTGGAGGTTATTCTTACGCATTGAGTAGATATCACCTTTTATTCAAGATGTAATGGAGAGGCTGGAGGGAACTGCCTGAAAATGTAGAGCTGTGTTCCAGTAGCCATGTTTCTTGAGGATGATTGAAAAATGATATAGCTCTCACAATGTGACTGTGTGATTGTGAAAAACTTGTGTCTGATACTCCTTTTATGTAGCTTGTCAACAAACAAGTAGAACATATGGAATAAAAATAAATAATAGGGGGAACAAATGCTAAAATAAATTTAGTTTGAAATGTTAGTGATCAATGAAAGTGAGGGGTATGGGGTATGGTGAGTATAATCTTTTTTTTTCTTTTCCGTTTTTGTTTTATTTCCTTTTTTATTGTCTTTTTATTTCTTTTTCTGAATTGATGCAAATGTTCTAAGAAATGATGAATATGCAACTAAGTGATGATATTGTGAATTACTGATTATATATATTAATGTTTTATTTGGTTTGTTAAAATTTTTTAATTAATAAATAAAAAGTTGGTTCTTTGAAAAGAGCAATAAAATTGACAGGCTACCAGCAAGGCTGACAAAGAGAAAAAGAGAGAGGATGCAAATAAACAAAATCTGAGAAGGAGTGCATTAATTGCCACAGAGCCTGAAGAAAGAAAAGAAATCATTAGATGATACTAAGAACAACTATATGCCAACAAACTAGACAATGTAGAGAAATGGGCAAATTCCTGGAAACACACAAACAAGCTACTCACTCAGAAAGAAATAGAAGATCTCAACAAACCAACACAAGTAAAGAGATTCAATCAGTCATCAGAATCTTCCTACAAACAAAAGCCCAAGGCCAGATGGCTTTCCTGGGGAATTTTATCAAATATTCCAAAAAGAACTAACACCAATCCTTCTCAAACTTTTCCAAAAAATTGAAGAAAAAGGAACCCTACCAAAATCATTTTATGAAGCTAATATCATTTTAATACCAAAACCAGGTAAAGATGCTATAAGAAAAGAAAACTACAGGTCAATCTCCCTAAGGAACATAGATGTCAAAATTATCAACAAAATACTAGCAAATCAAATCCAATGACACATTAAAAGAATTATACACCACGACCAAGTGAGGTTTATACTAGGAATGCAAGGATGGTTCAACACAAGAAAATCAATTAGTATAATACAGCACATTAACAAATTGAAAGGGAAAAATCACATGATCATCTTGATTGATGCTGAAAGTACATTCAACAAAATTCAACATCCTTTTCTGATTAAAACACTTCAAAAGATAGGAATCAAAGGTAACATCCTCAATATGTTAAAGGGGAGATATGAAAACCAATAGCCAGCATCATACTCAACGGAGCGAGACTGAAAGTTTTCCCCCTAAGAACAGGAACAAGAGAAGGATGCCCTCTGTCACCACTATTATTCAATATTGCACTAGAAGTTCTAGCTAAAGCAATCAGACAGGACCAAGAAATAAAAGGCACCCAAATTGGAAAGGAAGAAGTAAATTTTTCATTATTTGCAGATGACATGATACTATATTTGGAAAATCCTGAGAAATCTACAACAATGTTACTTGAACTAATAAATTCAGCAAGGTAGCAGGATATAAAATTAATGAGGAAAAATCAGAAATATTTCTATACACAGGCAATGACCTGAAGTGTCAGTTAAGGAAAAAAATCCATTCAAAATAGCAACTAATTCTCCAAGTACCTAGGAATGAACTTAACTAGGGATGTAAAGGACTTGTATACAGAAAACTACATAACATTGCTAAAAGAAGATCTAAATACATGGAAAGACATCCCCTGCTCATGGATAGGAAGGTTAAATATAGTTAAGATGTCAATTCTACCCAAATTGATCTACAGATTCAATGTAGTACCAATAAAAATTCCAACAACCTACTTTGAAGACTCAGAAAAGCTAGTTACCAAATTCATCTGGAAGGGAAAGAGACCTCAATTAGCTAAAAACATCCTAAAAAAGAAGAATGAAGTGGGAAGATTAACACTTTCTGACTTTAAAACTTATTATAAAGCCACAGTGGTCAAAACAGCATGGTACTGGCACAAAGATAAAAGTATTGACCAGTGGATTTGAATTGAGAGTACAGAAATAGACCACCAAATCTGCGGTCAACCGATTTTTGACAAGACCCCCAAATCCACTTAACTGGGACAAAATAGTCTTTTCAATAAATAGGCATGGGAGAACTGGATTTCAATAGCCAAAAGAATGAAAGCAGACCCTTACCTTACACCCTATATAAAAATTAACTCAAAGTGGATCAAATACCTAAATATAAGACCTAGCACCATAAAACTTCTATAAGAAAATGTAGTGAAGGATCTTCAAGATCTAGTAATAGGAAATAGCTTCTTAAACTTTACACTCAAAGCACAAGCAGCAAAAGAAAATATAGTTAATGGGAACTTCTCAAAATCAAATGCTTCTGCACCTCAAAAAACTTTGTCAGAAAAGTGGAGAGGAAGCCAAATCAATGGAAGAAAATATATGGAAACCACATATCAGATAAACGCTTGATATCCTGTGTACGTAAAGAAATTATGCAGCTCAACAACAAAAGAACAAACAACCCAACTATAAAATGGGCAGAGGTTATGAATAGACACTTCTCTGAAGAGCAAATACAGATAGCCAAGAAGCACCTGAAGAGATAGTCATCTTTTGGCTATAAAAGAAATGAAAATCAAGACAACAATGAAATATCACCTCATACCTATAAGAATGGTTGCTATTAAACAAACAGGAAACTACAAATGTTGGAGACGTGGAGAAATTGGAACACTTATTCACTGTTAGTGGAAAACCGTATGGTGATTCATCAGATAACTAAATATTGAGTTGCCATATAGCCCATCAATACCAATATTTGATATATACTCAGAAGAGCTGAAGCAGTGGCATGGACAGACCTTTGCACACTGATGTTCATAGTGTCACTATTCACAATCACCAAAAGATGGAAACAACCCAAGTGCCCATCAAAAAATGAGTGGATAAATAAAATTCAGCATATACATATGATGGAATATTATGCATCAGCAAGATGAAATAAGGTCCTGAAGCATATGACAATGTGGATGAACCTTAAGAACATAATGCTGAATGAAATAAGTAAGACACAAAAGGACAGATACTGTATGATTTCGCTATTATTACTCTGGTAGAGGCAATCTCAGAGAATGCACCATAGACTATAGGGGACCGAGAGGCACACAAATGCTACAGACAGGGGAAAGGCTACCCAGTGAGGTTGAACCTAAATGCAAGAGGATGGATAGAAGTGATGATAACTAATTAGTGAGGTTAAAATAAAATAGGAACTCACCTATAGTGACAATAAGCAGATGGGGGGGAAGCAAATGGGGGCTCGCCTGGAGCTGAGGATGTGGGAGGGATGCAAGGGGGGCCAGGGAACTTTGTTGGGGTGGGGGATGGAAATGTGCTCTCTCTTGATTGAGCTGGAGGTTTCATGTCCATGTACATCTATTAAAAGCTTATCAAATTGGGCAAAACTCAACAATTGGGACTAGTTTCCTTTTTGCAAATTATACCCCACACACACATATGTACATAATGTAATAGCAGGAGTTAAGTGCTCTGTAAACATGAAAGCAGCATAAGGGTGTTAACAGCAATGGGCCAAGAAGCTATTTGGATGGGGCGGCCAGGGAAGAAGTGAGGGCATAATCTATGGGGTAAAGTACAGTCCTGACAGGCAGGCATTGGTGGCGCAGTGGCAGAGTTCTCACCTGACATGCCGGAGACAAGGGTTCGATTCCCAGTGCCTGCCCAAGCAGAAAAAAATTAAAGTACAGTCCGGGCAAGTGAACAACAGATGCAAAGTCTCTGAATCAAGAACATGTAAGTCCTGTTCTAGGAACAGGAAGGTCAGCTGGACAGGAAAGATGAGTTGGAGGGTGTCTGGGTTTGTTAAAGCTACCAGAATACAATATACCAGAAGTGGAATGGCTTTTATAAGGGGAATTTATTAAGTTGCAAGTTTACAGTTCTAAGGTCATAAAAATGTCCAAACTCAACCAGCCATGGAAAGATACCCTCGCTCAAGAAAGGCCAGTGGGTCTGGAATACCTTTGTCGGCTGGGAAAGCACGTGGCTGGCGTCTGCTAGTCCTTTGGCTTCTGGTTTCAAACAGCTTCCCCGGGGGCGTGTTCTCTGGACAACTCCAAACTTCTGGGTCTCGTGTTGGCTCTGTCTGCTCTCCAAACATCTATGCTTCCCCCAAAATGTCTCCATTTTAAAGGACTCCAGTGAATGAATCAAGACCCACCTTGAATGGGTGGAGTCACATCTCCATCTAATCAAGTCACACCCACAATTGGATGAGTCAGTCTCCATGGAAACAATCCAGTTAAAGCTTCCCACCCTAAACAATAGGTCTGATCCCACAAGATTGGCTCAAGATTAAAACATGGCTTTTCTGTGTGGCTGTTCTGTACATAATAGTTTCAAATCAGCACAGAACATGTCCAGGCCAGGTGGGCAGAGAGCCTCTGGAGTTTCTGAGAAGAGCAGTGAACTGACCTGAGTGAAGTATTCAAGGGCCCTCCTGCTACTGGTGACCCATGAGCCTGAGAGGGAGGCTCAGGATGGAGGTCACACACTGGGTAGGGAAGGGACAGCCACAGAGGGAAGTTTTTGGGATTGTGACCAAGGAACTGGGGGGCCCAGGAGCTCCACCTGGCTTCACCCCACCCACCCCTGCCTCTGCCGGGACAATCCCAGCTCCTATCTCCACAAACAGCCTCTGATCCAGCCCCCCTCACCCCTCCTCTCCCCATCCAAACCCACCAGACTGCAACAGAGTCAGTTTCATGCTTTCAAACTTCAGATTGTGTCACCATCTTGCTGGAAGTTCTCCCCTTTGGTCAGGAAAATCGCCTCCTCTGAGGGGAGCCAGGAGCAGATGGTGAGCCTCTGGCAGCTGTCTTGCACCCATGACAGAGAGATAGAAAATGCCTGCCGATGGGAGCCAACAGGAGAGAAAGAAACCAGCATCTGAACAATGGCATGAGTGCTGGATCAAGCCACACCTGATGTGGTAGTTAGATTCAGTTGTCAACTTGGCCAGGTGAAGGCATCTAGTTCTGTTGCTGTGGACATGAGCCAATGGTAGGTGAATCTCTTCTGTTGCTAATTACATCTGCAGTCGGCTAGGAGGCGTGTCTGCTGCAATGAGTGACATTTGACTTAATTGGCTTGTGCTTAAATGAGAGAACACAATGTAGCACAGTTCAAGCAGCTCGGCATTCCTCATCTCAGCACTAGCAGCTCAGCCCAGGCCTTTGGAGATGCAGAAAGAAGTCACCCCGGGGAAAGTTGTTGGAACCCAGGGGCCTGGAGAGAAGACCAGCAGAGACCATCTTGTGCCTTCCACGTAAGAAAGAACCTCAGTGGAAAGTTAGCTGCCTTTCCTCTGAAGAACCAACAAAATAAATCCCCTTTTATTAAAAGCCAATCCGTCTCTGGTGTGTTGCATTCCGGCAGCTAGCAAACTAGAACACCTGAAGTTAGTATTGCACCAATAGAGTCCTTTTACTGTGTGTATCAAGTTGAGTTACTTACAGTAGCAAGTGTAACAGACACCAGTACTATGAAAGCACAAATTCCCAGAGGGCAGGGCTTTGCTAGCCTTGACTATGAATGCATCCCCAACACCTAAACATCTGCCAAGGGGATTCAGGGAAGTGGAGGCATCTCTGGAGGAGGACTGGTCCCTTGAGAGGGAAAGGCCAAGGGGATTTGGGGCCTTTTGCATCTGGAGGGCATCTTTGAAGGGAATGCCCCAGGAAGACAGTCCCTGGCCCACCCTGAGGAAAACATAGGGAATATGTGCCCCTGCCAATGCCTCAGGCACCCAGTCAGTGGGCAATTGGGGTCTGTGCTGTGACCTGGAATATGCTGTAAACTAGAGAGGCCCTAGGGACAGCCAGGGTGGCAGATGAAGCATTTTCTTTCTGTATGTATGACCAGTCCCCCTGCACAAAAGGAGAGTCATGTTAGCTACTGGAGGGTGGGCATCTCATCCAGCCCATCCTCATACAGTAGCCCCTTGTCCAGGTGTGGGGTTCACGGCCCTGACCCCAAAACCTCAGCCCTCTCTGTCCCCCCTCCCCACCCCAGGATTCAGAAGCTCCTTCCAGCCTCCAGCAGCCCTCGCTTGACCTCCCCCCTCCACCTGCACCGGGAACTTACATTTCAACCTGCTCACTCCTCCCACGGAACGGTCCCTGCCCCTGAACTAATTGATAAGCTTTGCACTCCTTCGACCAAAGCAGACTGGGCAGGATGAGTGGGGAGGATGGGCTGGGAGGAGTGGTCCCTGGAAACTTGTGAATCTGGGGGCAGCACAGACACTCCAATCACTCAAGATGTGTCCCCTGACATCTCCTGGGCTGGGCAGTAGGGATCCAGTGGGGGATGGTTAGACCCAGTGCTGCTCCAGAGTACGTCAATCGGCAGCAGAAGGGGAGGGGCAGAACAGGACACAGACAGAGGGCTGCCCTGTTAGGAGATCAGGAGCCTTCCTGGAGGAGGTGGCACCCAGCCAGGCTTTGCAAGGTGGGAGAGAACTGGTGATTATTATCCTTGTTGTTGCTGCGTGCCAGGCACCAGACAAAGGGCTTGCTCTGTTCACTGCCACCAGCCTGCAAACACCTTTCTGGGAGGTGGGGGTGGAGAGAGCCCTGGCATCGCCCCACTTTGTAGAACAACTTGGCCCATTTGGGACCAGCATAGCATGGAGGGGACTGAGCGTGGGAGACAGTGGAGGAGGTGGGGTCTGAGAGGGAACAGGCTCAGCTCCTGGAAAGGACTGCTTTGGGTTCCATGGGGGTTCCACAGGGAGGCAGCTGCAGAGCAACCTGCAGGCGGCCAGGGAAGCAGGGAGCCAGGGGTGACATCAAAGTCGGTGCGCGGGGCAGGAAAGTCGCCCAAGAGGGCAAGCATAATGGGGATGCGTGGTATATGGAGAGTTTAAAACAGTAATGTAACGAGAAAACGTCCGTCCTATCCTAAGGATCAGGAAAACATGCTCCTTCACCCCACCCCACCCCTGGATGCAAAAGCATTAGGTTAGACATGAATACACAGTTCTATTTTCATTGTCTCTATCTTTCATTATCTTCTGACTCCTGATTCTCCTTTTACAATCTTATCGACTTCCTGTATTAGCTAGGGTTCTCTAGAAAAACAATCAGCAGGAGATATCTGTAAATATAAAATTTATAAAAGTGCCTCATGTAACGGTGAGGATGTACAGTCCAAGGTCTGCAGGCCGTGAGCTGGCAGCTCCAGGGAAGGTCCTCAACAAACACTCAGGGGAGGCTCGCCAGCTGAAGCAGGAAGTGACTGTCTTTTCTGAATCCTCTTTAACAGCCTTCTGATGATTAGATTAAGCATCACTCATTGCAGAAGACACTCCCCTTAGCTGATTGCAAATGCCATCAGCTGTGAATGCAGCCAGTGTGGTCATGATTTAAGTCCATGACATGTGTTATAGTTTGCTGTATACTGGAATGCAATATACCAAGAATGGAATGGCTTTTAAAAAGGGATAATTAATAAGTTGCTAGTTTACAGTTCTAAGGCTGAGAAAATGCCCCAATTAAGTGTATAGAAATGTCCGATCTAAGGCATCCAGGGAAAGATACCTTGGTTCAAGAAGGCCAACGACGTTCAACGTTTCTCTCTCAGCTGGAAGGGCACACAGCGAACATGGCGGTGTCTGCTGGCTTTCACGTGGCTCTACCAAAAGGGACTCTCTCCAAAATGTTTCCTCTTTTAAAGGATTCCAGCAAGCAACTCCACCTTCAGTGGGTGGAGACACACTTCCATGGAAATCATCTAATCAAAAGCTACCACCCACAATTGGGTGGGTCACATCTTCATGGAAACAATCAAAATGCTCCCACCCAGCAATATCAAATGAGGATCAAAAGGCATGGCTTTTCTGGGGTCCACCACAGATTCAGGCTGGCATAACATGTCTTCATAGCAACAGACAGGCCAGCGTTTGCCCAACCAGGCAACCAGGCACCACCACCTGGCCAAGTTGACACATGAACCTGACCATGACACTTTCCTTTCAAAATATAGGCAATGAGTCCTCCAAGGATGTAAACAGGTTTCAGAAAACTCTCAGTGCATCCCAGCAGAAGCAGAAGAGGAGCCCAGTCTTGGGCCCACCCCTGAGGTTCTAAGCTCTGATCCTTTCTCCCACCCCTGAGTGGGAGTGGAATTCTCCCTGATCCTCTCCCATCTTTGGGCTCTGAGATCTGGTCCTGGATCCCACCCACTAGGCTCTGAGCTGGATCCTCATTCCTGGCCTCTACATTCTTAGTTCTGATTGTGACTCCCACCCCTGGGATCTGAGCTCAGATCCTGACTCCCTCCCCTGGGCCCTGAGCTAGTTCCTGACCTACAAATCACAGTTTGCACCCTTGGCCTTTGTGTCCCTGGCCTGCAGACCTGACTTCTCTGGGTCTAATCCGTCCTCCAGCACACTGAGCTGATTGTACTGCCAGGACCCCCAGGACTCCATGGAGCATTTCCTGTGTAAAGCACTTAGGACAAGAACTGGGAAAGTGTGGGCCTAACTGCATGCACGGTGGCAGGGACACGGCAGAGGGGGCCCAGGTGCCATTGCAGGCCTGGCTGGTGCAACAAGGCACTGGGGCTCTGCACGGCATCTGGGTGCTCAACGCAGGGTCCAGGTGCCTGTGCCTGCACTCCTCCCTGACCTGTGCTGAAGGCCTGCCGTGCGGAAGGCCCAGGGCAGGGCAGAGACTGGGGGCCTCGGCTGTCCAGGGGTCACAGTGCGGTAGTGTCTGTGCAGCTCCCTGAATGTCTTCCTCCAGCTGTGCCCTTGTACACCCAGCTGTGCCCTTGTAACCCTGCTGTACCGCCAGCACCCAATGTGGGGCCTGGCAACCTATAGGACAGTTACTAAGAGGCAGCCTGGGGAAAAGGAAAGTTCAGAGCAGCTGGGTCTGAGCAGAACCTCCTGGTCTCCAAGACCCCCTTCACCTGCGTCCTCAGCTCAGCCGCAGCTTTTTTCGTCACGCGGGGGTACATCCTCAAGGCATCAGGGATGGGAGCCAGTCCTGGAGAGTCCAGGTGGGAGGGGAGACCTGTCCAGTCAAATCCTCCTCTTTCCTGCCTACTGCAGGGGGCAAGGGGCTGAAATGGGGGGTGGGCCATGGAGAATGATCCCCAGCTGGGTCCTGGGAAGTCCCATAAAAATTAACCCAGCAGGGCACAACCTGGGATGTAATGACAGCCCTTGCCACTAGAGGGCGAGCAATGATCATCTTTGCTTTTAGTTTCACCTGTTCCAGAAGAAATAACAGGCTAACTCTTAATGAAACTTTAATGCATGCCAAACACTGATTCAAGTGCTTTTCTTATATCAGTTCACTGAATCCTCACAACCACTTTCTGAGAAGTTATTGGTGCCAAGTGAAGCCCAGAGAGCCTGAGCAACTTGCCTGAGGTCACACAGCACTGACTCAAAGGTGAGATCAAACCCAGGCCCTCTGTCTCCAGTTCTGCACTCTGCATAGTGCTTCCTGATTTACCTGTATGGTTTCTCAGGCATTCAAGCTCCTGTTCTAGCAAATTCTGTCCCATCTAAGATGTTAAACTTTAACTTGGAATGCTTGGGGGTTAACATGGTACAATACAGTGGAAGATCTATTGTGCCCTAGGGTGCACAGCACACCCCCTCCCCAGGCTCCCCAGCACCCCCACCCCTAGTACTTGCAGGCTCCTGAGTCAAGGACGACCCATCCCAGACCATCTCAAGTCATCTTTGTGATCCATCACCAGGGCAGAGTCTGCCAAGAACTCCACCCCTGAGCTGCTGACAGCATATCCCAGCATGTGTCCAGAGAGGGGGCTCAGCAAATACCCAAGAATGTTTTCCAGGTGATAGAGGAGGCCCTGGGCCAGGTGGGGGAAAGGGTGGAACTGCTATAGGGCCATCAGCAAAGAGGATACTGGCCAAAGGGCCTGCCTCGGTCACCAAAATATAGCAGCTTCACACAGTCCTGGAGACCCAGCTCTGAAAAGACCCCAGCTCCAGTGGGCAGGGGTTCATGTCTGCATCTCCTGACATGCAAGACGCTGACAAGCACCATGATCCATAAACACTCACTGGAGGGGGATGGGGGATTCTCAGACAGAGGATAGCAGATGCGAAGGCTAATCTGGGGCCCTGCAAGTAGTTCAGAGGGGCCGGCATGGAGTCCAGCGAGGGCTGAGAAGGGTGAGACTAAACACAACAAAGGGCCATGTGAGCTGGTTGTTAGCACAGCCATCATTTAAAAAATGATATAAACTTACAATTAAATTATATTAATTGTAATTAATATTACAAAGATAGGACGGTGCAACGGTGGCTCAGTGGCAGAATTCTGACCTGCCATGCCAGAGACCTGGGTTCAATTCCTGGAGACTGCCCATGCCAAAATGAAAACAAACAAATAATAACAACAAAAAAGGTAATCTGAATTGATTACTTCTTCAAAGAAGATATACAAATGGCCAGTATGCCCATGAAAATATGCTCAACATCAAAAGTCATTAGGGAAACGCAAATAACCATATAATGGAAAATAAGTATTGGCAAGAATGTACAAAAATAAGAAGTTTCATGCATTGCTGGTGGAAATGTAAAATAGTGCAGCAGCAGTGGAAAACAGTCTATGAGTTCCTCAAAAAGTAAAACATATTTACCATAAGATCCAGCAATTCTACTCTTCAGTATATACCCAAAAGTACTTCATGCGGGGACCCAAACAGACATCTGCACACACGATGTTCGTAGCAGCATTATTCACAACAGCCAAAGGTGGAAGCAACCCAGATGTCCTTCGATGGAGAAATAGATAAACGAAATGTGGTCTAAGCATACCAGGGAATATTATTCAACCATCAGAAGGAACGGAGTTCCGATCTATGCTGCAACTAGGTTGAACCTTGCAAATATTATGCTGAGTGAAGTAAACCAGACATGAAAGGACAAACATTGTATGATTCCACTTACATGAACTACCTAGAATCAACAAATTCACAGAGACGGAAAGAGTATGAGTTTCAGGGGCTGACGGAAAGGGGACGTAGGGAGTTATTGCTTAAAGGTTAGAGAGTTTCTCTTTGTGGGGATGAAGAAGTTTGGGTAACGGATGATGGTGTTGGTAGCGCAATATGCTGGTGAACATATTATCACTGAATTGCACACGTGCAAGTGGTTAAAATGGGAAATTTTGTGTTTTATAGATATGTTACTGAAATACAAATTTTTTTAAAAAGAACTCTTTATAGAGAGCGATCATTCCAAAAAAGAACAATAATTCCTCAATAATACCAAATGCACAGATCGCACTCAAATTTCGCTGATTATCTAATAAATATAATTTCTCATATTTTTTTTTCAAAGCAGGGTCCAAACAAGATCCAAAACAATCAATTTGGGTAACACATCTCTTAAATTTATTTTAATGTATGGACTCCCCATCCCTCTTTCTGTATGTGTGTTGGGGAGCATGTGGGGATGTGATTCATTTGTTGAAGGAACTTGTCAATTTGTCCTGAAGAAGCTTCCTTATTCTGGATTTTTCAGATTGTACCTTTGTCTGGCCCTGTCTTTTCTATGAACTCATCATGCTGTGTTCAGATTTGGGGGCAAGAACACCCTGTGGGTGATGCTGTGTATTTCCTGTTGCGTTACATCAGAAGGCAATTTTTTTAAAAATCCACCACCCTTCACTAACTATGCCACAATCCAGATCCTCAGATCTGGACCCCCAGAATAAGTGACTGTTTGCTCAACAAACCTACTCAGTGCTGGTCAGTTCTCAGTGCCCGGCCACATCCTAAAAAAGGCAAATCAAGTCTTGCCAGCAAGAAGCCAACAGGCTAGTTGGGAGGGACAGGTGACAAACACCCCCCATAAAAACCAGCAAACTTTCTAACATATTAAGAAGGAGTTAAAGTACAAAGAAAGGGGGTGCAGTGGAGGTGGGTTGCGGGGTTAAATAGGGGCCAGCACCAGCATGACTGAGTCCTGACTCCAAGGAAGCTAGATAGGTGGGCGTTGGCAGGAACAGCAGTCCAGGCAGCGGAACAGCAGATGCCAAATGGCAGCACTCAGAAGACATGGAGAGCAGCCGAGACCAGTACAAAATTTGTGGGTCATGTAAAGGACTTTTGCTTTTATTGGAAATGAAGAGAGAAGTCACTGAAGAGTTTTGAGGATAAAAGGAATATAATCTGACCCACATTTTACAGATCTGCCCCATGGTTAAGGGTCTAGAGGGACAAGGGTTGTCACCAGCAGGCCAGGGAGGGCAGAAGTCACAGAACTGGTGGGAAGTGGCCAGATTCTGGGTGTATATATATATATATTTATTTTATATATATATTTTTTTTATTTATAAAAATTATTTTATTTATAAAATATATATATATATATATATATATATATTTTTTTTTTTTTTTTTTTTGCATGGACGGGCACCAGGAACCAAACTCGGGTCTCCAGCATGACCAGCAAGAACTCTGCCTGCTGAGCCACCGTGGCCCACCCTCTGGGTGTATTTTTAAAGTCTACCCAGTGAGATGTCCTGATGGAGTGCACATGGGATGAGAGAGGAATGGGGTGATTAAGATTACTTCAAATTTTGGCCCGGCGAATGGAAAGCTGGAGCTGTCGTTCAGGACTGAGGATGAGGAGGCTGCAGGGGAAACTGGGCTGGGCAGATGAGAGGCTGAGTTGGGGACACATGAAGGCTGAGACGATTTTGGCCATGTTGGGTGAGCAGCTACAGGCCGAGGGGAGATGCCAATATGAGAGTCTCTGAGGCCTCCAAGGGCGTGGGGTGTAGAAAGGTGAAAGACCAAGGATGGAGGCTGGGGAAAAGCTGCTGGGAGTGTGGGATGTGGGGTGCTCGTGGAGGCAGTGGGGCCCCCTTGGCTGGAGATGGGGTGCAGAACAAGACAAGGAGGTATTTATTAATTGGGCTAGGCCAGTCTAGTGTCACCTGCCATGGGGAGAGCCAGGCGTGCTCGTGGGTGGAAGGAACGGGCCCGGCCCTGGGATGGGGATGCAAGCAGCGGGAATGGGAGAAGGAGTGCCTTTTACGCGGTTGTCCTAACTGCTCCTCCTTAGGAAGAGACTGCGTTGTCTGGGAGGCTCAGAACTTGTTCCATCTACTTATTTGTCTTTTATTATTATCATTGTCTTAGCACCCGGGAACCTAGAGCCACTTCCTGTGCCCACCTGCCATTGCTGCCCAGCTGACCAGCCACATCCCCTGTTAATGGCCCATCCATTTGTTTGGTTTCTGTAAACAATACCTGTCCCTGGGCCCCCAAGATGGGTGTAAAATAAAATAAATTAAACTAAACCCTTATGCAGCCAACCAAACAGATGCCAGCAACTCAAAGGAAGCTGAGCTGGAAGCCAGATCTGGCTTGTGTCCTGGGCAGCTCCTGGCAAAGGGAGGAAAAGCCCTCTCTGGAGCCCCCAGGAAATGCCCCTAGTGACATCTTCATTAGCTGACTCAGAGGGGGACCCAGATGCCCTGACCTTCTCCAGATTTCTCTGCCCTGGATACCCCACCCCCACCTGCAGACAATATTCCCATAGGCAGTGCCAGAAGGTGGAAGGTACAGCTGCCCACCTGTCCCTGTCCCCTCATTCAGCCATGCAGTGCATTGAGTTCTGAGACACAGAGATAGCCCAGCTCCTGCTTATCCGTGGAGACCCCAGGCCAGCCAGTGAGGTAGGCAGGCTGTGATAAAGGGGCAAAGGTCTTTATTCAGATCTCTTTCTCAATTCTTATTTATCTTGTTGCCTCCCACCCCCAACCCAATACAAGCCCACAAAGACACACTTCTGAGTGTTTTGTTCACTGCTAAGTGCCCCAGCTGTCGGGCCCTCACTCAATATTCCTGAATGAATGAATGAGTGGATGAGTGAGTGAGTGAATGGATGAATAAATGAGTGGGTGAGTGAGGGAGTAGATGAATGAATCCATTTGAGAATGGATAAATGGATGGAAGATGAGTGGATGAGTGGATGGATGAATGATGAGATGAGTGGATGCATGAGTGCATGAATGGATAAAGGAGCCAAAAAATGAGAGAATGTCCACCCAGGCATGGCGCCCTAGGCCACAGACGAGATGTACTCTAGTGTGGGAGGAGAGGGTGGCAGCCAGGGGCTCTCAGGGGACCAGAAACTGAGGCTCCTTTGGTATGACAGCATCTCCCAGCCTCCACTGTGGCTGAAGCACTGTCACCTCCCAGCTACAGAGGCTCCCACTCACTGCCATCGACACCTCTTTGTCATCTCACACCTCGCATTTCCTTCCTTTGAACAAGCTAGTGAGAAATTGCTGGAGATCTCTGTTGCCTCTCAAGGGACTGAGGCAACTGATTCTGGCTTCTGCCTGGTCTCTGCCTACTCTTCCTCTCCCAGGTGCCCCCAAGACGCAGGTAGCACTGAGCACTGAGCATTTCAAATGCGGCCAGTCTGAGTCAAAGTATGCTGTAAATAAAAGCGCACAATGGAATCTGAAGATTTAGTATGAAAAAAAAAATGAATGCAAGAGATAGCTCACAAATGATTTTTTTTTCAATTGCATGTTAGAATAATGTTTTGAATATACTGGGTTAGATAAAATGTGTTATTGACATTACAGATGTGACCTTTCTCTCTCTAAGCCCAACTCTACAAGTAAAATCATTGCCCTCCCCTCTCTGTGGGCCATGACATCCAAGGGTGAAAGTCTCCCTTGTGGCATGGGAGATGACCCCCAGGGATGAGCCTGGCCCTGGCACTGTCAGGTCAGTGATGCCATCCTGACCAAAAGTGGGAAAAGAAGTATAACAAATAAGGTATCAGTGGCTGAGAGAGTTCAAATAGAGTTGAGAGGCTACTCTGGAGGCTACTCTTATGCAAGTTTCAGTTAGATATTGCTACCTACCACAGTTTGTCAAACCCCAACCAAAACCATTCCTGCCAACCCTAAGGAGTACCTAGGGCATTATATAAGATTCTACAAAGGTTCCATGCCCTAGGGTTACTTTCCGGAAACCCACAACCTCCAGATGGGTCCCTGGACCAGATAAGTCTTGAAATGCAGAGGGCCAGCCTCTCCAGAACATCAGCCAGCTCCATGCCCCTACCCCATATTATCAACAGCCCCTTCCAACATGACAAAGTTAGAATGAGCATAGCCCAAATACCCCTAAACAATGGGAGAAAGATCAAAGGTGATGGTGGAGTTATACAGAGAAGGTAGGGTTTAACAAATGAGTATGATCGCTGAATCGTTATGTTGATATTTCTTTTAGTCTCCAGTGTCTTGGAGCAGCTACTACTATCAATCTGAAATTATGAAATTGTAACCCAAACCAAACTCGGAAACCTGTTCTACAACTAATTGTTGCTTTGAATTGCATGCTATTTTTCACACACACAAAAAAAAGTTGATTGTGTTGATAAATGACAGCTATATAATGATATTGTGAACCATCGATTGTACACTTTGGATGATTACATAGTATGTGAATATATAATACGTGTCAATAAAAAAAACTATTTAAAAAAAGAAGCTGTATCAGAGAAGATAGGATTTAACAAATGAGGATGACTACTGAATCATTAGATTGAGATTTCTTTTTAGTTTTCAGTGTCTTAGAGCAGCTAGAAAGAAACACCTGAAATGGTACAAGTTGTAACCCATGCCATACTTTGAAATTTGTTCTAAAACTACTTGTTAAAATGTACTTTGAAATTTGTCCCTTTTTTGTATGTGTTATATTTCACAATAAAAAATGCTAAAATAAAAAAAGTAATCATAAAAACAGGAATAAGACTAGACTTTGTCACTCTGTTTTTCCAGCTGTATTTGCTTTCTTTATTCCTTCTATTGGAGGTGAAAAAAAAAATCTCTGTTTTCATAACATCCCAAAGTTATGAGCAGTCTAAAAAGCATATTGACTACCAAGCTCTGGAAAATATACTACAATTGCTAATTTATCCCAAGCATAAATCCAGGAAAATATTTTCATAGCTCTTAAGAAAATTTTATTTACTTACTGAAATTTGGCAGTTTGAGCTTTTCAATTACTCCTATCCCAAGGCTATTTATGTTTTAGTAATGATTTGTTTTCTATGGTTACCTTTGCAAAGGCATAACGGGAAAAAATAATTTTAAGTGGGGAATTCTTTCAGAACAAACATGGCCTATTCTGCAGCATTTCTTCTGTGCCTGCCATTTCTAATCTCCAGGCTCAGTAGAAAGAATTCTAAACTAAGTCCCACACACACCTATCTTTTTACACCCAACCCTTCCCCCATAGCTGCCTTAGCTGGTTAGACCCCGGAGGCAGGGACGGGTGGGACAGAAAGAATGGGGCCTGGTCTGGTGAACTTGGTTTTTAAGTTTCAAATGAGGCCAGTAGAATTTAAGACCCCTAAGATGGCCTTAGTGTGGATGAGAGTTCCCATGCCTTTCTTTTAATTGTTTCCAATTATTAAATCTATTTACTTAAAGTTGTGACCCAGACAATTGGAAAACTCTTTGCCCTTTCCTGAGGCAGCCCTCTACTGTCTTTGGGAAATTCCAGGCAGCCCTTTCTTTCCAAAGACCAAGTTAGTTTACACAATTGTGAAAACTAAGGTTTTGAACCCTGGTGCCTAGAGGGTGTTTTGTTTTGTTTTCCTTTTTCTCTTGGATTCCAGGAATACATATATATATATATATATATATATAGAGAGAGAGAGAGAGAGAGAGAGAGAGTGTGTGTGTGTGTGTGTTTGCGTGCATAAGAAATTCGAATAGAAGTCTTTAAGAATTTTTTCTTTATTTGGTATTACCATCTGGAGGCATGAAAATACACACTGAACAGAGAGACAGACACAAATAGAAAGTTAGTCACAAACAAAAAACAGAAACACAAAATACTTTTGAGAAGAACAATAAAGAATTGAGTATACATCATCTCATCCATTTCAGTTATCTTTTTCAGAAGAACTCTAACTGTAAGACGGTATCCTTTAGCATAGAACCATTCTCAGGCCATTTCTTTCCTGCTTCTAAATGAATTGAGGCTAGACTGTAATTCAGAAAGAAACCAATTTTTGTTGTTCTTTTTTCATAGGGCTCATAATTAAAATCTTTCCAATTTTTCAAAATATAGCTCAGAGGTCTATATTCAGGAATGCTATTAAAAGTTGAATTTTCCACTTTAAAGAATTTCTGTAATCACATAAACATTTAAACACTTGAATAATACAAATGCAGTGACACACACCAACTAACAAATTTAAACAGAAGCTTAACACTTTGTGTTAATAACACTAAATTAACAATTAATAACTAGACCAAACACACTTGTTAACAATTAAATAGGCATTGAACACTTACACATAAGGTAACAGTTAAGCAGACATCATACACTTACCTAATTTCATTAAATTTCCATTGATTGTGGGATGACTTATTTTCCAGGAGTGTATGCAACAGACAGACACACGTCAGGGCCTCAAACCCCTTACAGCAGGGTATCCAGAAAACAGAGAGGTGTAGAGGTCAGAGCAAGAGGGATCATTCTCGAAGCAGGGCCCAGGGCACTTAAACCAGTGTACTAACTTCCCAACACACTTTTACTCACCCAGTCAGATATCCAGCCTTGGAACTAGAAACAATTTCTTTCTTTGAAGCTTTTTAAGGCACCAAGGGTCTGGAGTGCTGGCAGAACAGAGAAAACCCCAGTTACCAGGTTCAACCATAATAATTTGAAGCTATTATGTACCCCAGAAAAGCCATGTTCTACTCCCGATCCAATCTTGCACATTCAGCCAGTTCAATACTGTAGGGGCAGAAACTTCTGATTAGATTGTCTCCAGGGAGATGTGGCTCACCCAATTGTGGGTGTGGTACTTTGATTGGATGAAATGTGACTCCACCCATTCAAGTTGTGTCTTGATTAGTTTGCTGGAGTCCTTTAAAAGGGGAAACATTTTGAAGAAACCTCAGAGCCATTGCAGACACTTGGAGAACAAGTTGCTTAAGAGCTGACACAGGTAGAGCCCAGCAGACGTTGCCTTATGCTTTCCCATGAGATGCTAAGCAAGCCAGAACCCAGAGTTGTGTCCCAAAGGAGTTACATGAAGGCCCACAGACGCTTAGAGAGGAAACCATTGGCATCAGAAACTGGAAGTAACAGAACCAAGAACAAGGACCAGCAGATGCCAGTCACATGCCTTCCCAGCTGACAGATGTGTTCTGGATGGCATCAGCCTTTCTTGAGTGAAGGTAACCTCTTGTTGGTGCCTTAGTTTTTACACTTTCTCAGCACAAGAACTGTGAACTTGTAACTTATTAAATTCCCTTATTAAAGCTGTCCATTTCTGGTGTATTACTTTCTGGCAGCATTAGCAAACTAATACTCCAAGCCTCCAAACTAAAAGAGTCCAGCGGCCTCAAGAGGCTCAATGACTGCATTTACCTGTCTTGCCAGGGATCCAGAATCTCGGGCAGTTGTTCTCCTCGCTTCCTAGGGCCCTTTGACCCACATGAGTCTCCAAATTGATACCAATCATTCTGCTCATTGACTCAAATGACCTATTCCTGAGACACTGAGCTTCAAAGAGAGAACGGGTTCATTGCTAGGCATGAAGCAGGAGATCAGATAGCCTGTCAGCCTAAAAGTCTGTCTCCTAGAGTCTAAGGAGTTCAAAGTTTTCATAGATTCAGACAAGGAGAGGTGGGGTTGATATTATTTCAACAAGTATAAGCAGCTACAATTTACAAATGCAAAGGAGTGGAGCTGTGCTAGAACTCAGCTAACCATTCCAAAAACAAATCAAACGTTAGTTCTGAGTTGACTCAAGATCCTACATCTACTTTGTGGGTTGTCTTTGTGATGATAAGACTCTAAAGTTGAAAAAACAGATAAGGGGAGTGTCAGTCACAAAGTTTCTACAATCACAAGGTCAAAAGGTAAAGGCTAAATAGTTATATAGTCATTATCAGAGATCAAGTCAGCTGAGTTAAAGTTTAATAATTTCAGGTTTTCACTTGTCTAGTCTAATGTACCAGAAAGTAAAAAGAAGTATCTAAATAATGATTCAGTAATCATAATTATTTGCTAAATCCTAACTTCTCAGTTGCAGAAGGAGCCAGCTCTGGGAGTTGGTGGCCCTTATTCGCCACCCATTTTTCTTGGCAGGATCAGACGAGTTTCCCAAGATCATTTCCTTCTCCACAGTCTGAATCTGGGAAGTTTCCAGGACTCTAGGAGGAGGCTGGAGGCCAAGGCACCCTCTGACCCAACCAGAGCTAGGGGGGTCATGTCCTGGTCAGTGACAGGGTCTATTCATCCTGAAGGAGGCTGTTGGCTCAGCTCAAGGGATGCATGTGCCCAGGCCACAGGTGACCAAAGGTGGCAGCCAGGGAGAGGAAAGCCCAGGCCAGAGGCAGCAGTCCTGGGCAAGACGCATGAGGCTACGATGGGCTGGGATCTCTGAGCCTCTATCCTCCCTGGCTGTGCAGGAGAAGGCTGGGGCCAGTGAGAACATTCAGCAGGAGAGCACCCACAAGGCATCCACAGAGGGAAAAATGCATCAGGCCACTTCTTTCCCCAGGCCCAGCAATGGACACAAACAATGTGCTCACACCCCAGTTACCATAGCAAACAAGGGCTACATTTCTTCACAGAGTTGTTGTTTGCAATTTTTCATTTATGTGCAAATTTACTTTGATCATTTTCCTTCTTTCATGTTCATGAAATTTTGTGCTTACAGTGGTCTGTGGGGGAAACCCTGACCACTGCGGTACAATAGTTGCCGTTGGTCCTGTCCATGTCCCCTTTGGAGGGCCTCGCTGCGAGGTGAACACAGAAGGCCCACTGACCAATGGGAGGGAACTAGGCACTCTGCTGGACCCTTGGCTCCCATTTCCTCCCACACCTGCATCTCCTCTCCATCCTCCCACCTTTCCTGGTGTCCCCTGACCTGTTCCCATATCTCCCAGTTCTTCCACCACCCTTTCCTCCTTCCCAAATGTCCACATCAGTGTTCCAAACTGCAGGCCCATGAGCATCTCCCTAGAATGAGAATCTGACCAATATTCAGCCCTGCGTCCTTGGGGAGGTCAACTACAACTCCCAGAATGCTCCACCCCATGCCACCTCTTTGGCTAGCCAGGATGGGGGTGGGGGGGTCCTTGCAAATTAGGAAAAGGCGACACAGGAAGGCAGTGCACAGATATGGGGAGTAGAGCCTGAGTGGTGTCGACCCACAATCATAATCATCTCAGTTGTAAACTCTTCCTTAATTGTCTAGCTTCTAGACTATAAACCCACTGCCAACACCCTGTGTGCTCAATAAATGCTTCTCTTCTGATTGAACTAGCCAAGCAGGGAGGGGTGGGGATGATGCACACAGAAATGGGATGGACATGAAGGTGGGAGAGCCTGGGTGAGTGCAGAGAATGGAGGGAATGGAGAGAGGGACACTGGAAAGGAAGGGAATGACGATCACAATAGGGTTACAGCTGGGTGGTTGCTTGGAGCTGAGGACAGGGCCAGTTGATGTTGCTAAGACTGAGCAGAGCTGGGACAGCTGGCTTGGCACATAGAACACATAAAAGATCTAGAACCTTATCTACTAAATAGAATTCTTTTGGTTACCAGTGATAGAAATCCAATGCCAACCACCTCAAAACCTAAGAAAACGCATCTGCTCCATCACTGAGCACTCCATAGCAGGAGTTCCTCTGGTTCTCTTCCTTTTTCTGCCTCTGCCTCCTTTGGTTCCTCTCGCCTCTGGTGGCTCTGTCCTCAGGTAACTCACCTCACAGTTTGAATCTGTGATGGAACCCAGAAAAGCCAAGTCCTTTAATCCTCATTCAATATTGCTGGGTAAAGGGTCTTTTTATTGTTTCCATGGAGATGTGACCCACACAATTGTGGATAGTAACCTTTGATTAGGTGGTTTCCGTAGAGATGTGTCCCCACCCATTCAAGGTGGGGTTGCTTACTGGAGCCCTTTAAGAAAGAAGCATTTGGGAAAAAGCTTGACAGCCACCAGAACCAACAGAGCCCATACAGCCAGAGATCTTTGGAAATGAAGAAAGGAAATGCCTCTGGGGAAGGTGTTGAAGAAGCCTGGAAAGAAAGCTAGCAAACAACTCCATGTGCCCTCCCAGCTGAGAGAGAAAACCCAAACATCATCAGCCTTCTTGAACCAAGGTACCTTTCCCTGGATGCCTTAATTTGGACATTTTTACAGCCTTAGACTTGTAAACTTGCAACTTAAAAATTCTCTTTTTTAAAAGCCATTCTGTTTCTAGTTGTGCAGGTTTGAAAGGATGTATGTACCCTAGAAAAGCCATGTTTTAATCCTAATCCCATTTTGTAAAGGCAGCCATTTCTTCTAATCCCTATTCAGTACTGTATGTTTGAAACTTTAATTAGATTATCTCCCTGGAGATGTGACTCAGTCAAGAGTGGTTGTTAAACTGGATTAGGGGGAGATGTGTCTCTACTCATTCTAGGTGGGTCTTGATTACTTTACTGGAATCTATAAAAGAGGAAACATTTTGGAAAAAGCTGGAGATTCTGAGAGAGCAGAGAATGACATAGCCATGAGAAGCAGAGAGTCCACCAGTCAGTGACCTTTGGAAATAAAGAAAGAAAACACCTCCCAGGGAGCTTCACAAAAGGAAGCCAGGAGAGAAAGCTAGCAGATGATGCTGTGTTTGCCATGTGCCTTTCCAGATGAAAGAGACCCTGACCATGTTCACCATGTGCTTCTCACTTGAGAGAGAAACCCTGAACTTCATCAGCCTTCTTGAACCAAGATATTTTTCCCTGGATGCCTTAGATTGGACATTTCTATAGACTTGTCTTAATTGGGACATTTTCTCAGCTTTAGAACTATAAACTTGCAACTTATCAATTCCCCTTTTTAAAAGTCATTCCATTCTGGTACATTGCATTCTGGCGGCGAGCAAACCAGAACACTAGTATATCATATTCTAGCAGCTTTTAAAAACTAATAAGGGCAGGCCACAGTAGCTCAGTGGCAGAGTTCTTGCCTGCCATGTGGAGACTGGGTTCGATTCCCGGTGCCTGCCCGTGCAAAAAAAAAAAAAAAAAAACAACTAATACATCTGCTATGACAGTTGCTGCAGCTCTGGGCTGGTGTCCTGTGTCCCTCAGCAACTTCAGTGGAAAGAAAACACCACTCCTGTAGGGGCCAGGCCGCAGTTGTTGAGGGGATTCCAGTAGCCAAAGCAATGGCTCACTGTGGTTGGTAAGACCTAGGGGCAGGAGTGGTCAGACAGACCCAAACACAGGGACTAAAAAAACAGGAGCTCAGTTGAAAAAACTAGCCTCAATGATGGAGTACAGCACAGGGACACAGGAAGAACCTGAAAACTGAATAAGCTTTCAAGGCAAAAGCTGAAACAATTTGAGCAAAAAATAAATAAATAAACAACATAGTATTGGATAATAACCCAAAGTATAAAGTAAATATCTATGAGTCCATACTGATATAAATGATTGAATGAATAACTAAATAGGGGAAGAAGAGACAAATCTCCCATGCAGAAGAATTCCAAATAATTTATGCAGATTCTCCACCCTCAAGGAGGCAGGGCCTACTCTACACAAGGTGACTTCCTTCCGAAACAGTGCAGTATGGAAGTTGGGGGGTGGAGGGATGGGGGGGCAGTAGGAAGAGTAACTCTTTGGTGTCAAATGTCACCTCAGCCAGAGGTCAAGGCCCACATCCCCCGGCTATGCTATGCTGGCACCAGATGTCCTTGATGGATGGATGGAAAGGCACTTTGCCTCTGGGCTCTTCCTCCTCAAAGCCCATATCCCCAGCCTGACGGTGAGAAAATCATCAGACGAATAGCACTTGAGGAACCTTCTACAAAATATCTGACCAGGACTCCTCAAAACTACCAAGTCATCAAATCCCAGGGCAATCCAAGAAACTATTATAACCAAGAAAAGCTAAGGAGATGTAAGGACTACAGGTAACATGGAGTTGGGATCTGGGATTTGGGACAGACAGAGGACATAAGGGAAAAATCTAGGGACTCTGAATAAAGTATGGACTCTAATTAGTAACAATGTATTAATATTGGTTCATTAATTGTGACAAGTGCATCTTAGAGTAAGCAGCCATATAAGATGTTAATAGGGGAAACTGGGTGGGGATGGGGTATATGGGAACTCTCTGTACTGACTTTGCAATAATTCTGCAAATATAAAAGCATTTTTTTTAAAAAAAGAGATTTATTGGGAAGATGGCCCAATATAATAGCTTGAGATTAGCTCTGGTCCATGGAAAAGTTAGAGAAGGAACAGGAGAGTGACTGAGGCAGCAATTCGGGAGTGCAACTGATCTTGGAGAGCCTTAATGGGGAAGCCCTGGTTGCAGAGGCCGAAGAACTGAGAGGCAGAAGGCTGGAGCCTGGCATGGAGGTGCAGAGTGGGCGGGAGTGCACCAATGGGAGCCGGGAACTAGAAAGTAAGCCAGGCCGCATTCCTTGGGCATGCTACCCTCACCAGCACAGCCCTGAACCAGCAACTCACTCCATACCCCACACACCCAAACTCCATCACCTGCTCCCATTCCCTGTGCTCCAGGAGCCCCCACCCCACCAGCCCCCAGTGCATGTACCTGGCCCCCACCCCCACCCCAAGTGCAGCCCAACCCACCTCTCCTGTACACCTTCTGAGTACTACCTCCCCCTCCCTGTTCTCTGCAGGCTCACCCTGCCACCCCTGAGCTCTGCGCATCAGTTTACCACACTCCGCGCATGCTCACAAGCCCCCAAGCACGTCATTCAGCCCTGGAAATCTCCGTTTACAGCAATCCTAGAACTGCGCATGCACACAGCCCTCAGTCTCACTTCCAAGCTCTGACAAAGTGCTGAGCAGTGCAACAGCGTCGCATCTGCCCCCAATCCATGAAGGCATAACACCAATCTGCTACCACAGCTCTACCCATATGCACAAGGGCCCCATGCCTTAGACCAGTACCCACCAGGGTTATGCCCCCAAGACCAGTGCACCCGCACAGTTACATACTTCCTGGCCACTGGGTGCCCACATTCACGAGCATCAGCTTAACATCCCAACCTGCGCCTATACCTGCCCTGACACATATCACTGCACTGAGTGCCCCACCCTGTGCCCTGCTCCCTGCTGCACATCCATCCCCACAAACACAAGGCCTTGGACTACTGAAAGTAATCAACTCCCAAAGTAAATCAATCAAGATATTTACATGCCATGAAGACAGCAGAAGCTCACTAAGCATATCACAATGCAGACAGATACAGCCCTGCCTAATGACCAAATTAAAACACCAGAGGAGACACAGATGTTGGAACAACTAATCAAAGATGTTCATACAACTCTACTTAATAAATTATGTGGGACAGCAAATGACATATAGGAGATCAAGAAGACAGTAGAAGAGCATAAAGAGAAATTTGAAAGAATAAGTATAAAAATAGTGGATATCACAGAGATTAAAGACTGTTGACCAAACAAAATACATACTAGAAGCACACAACACCAGATTTAAAGAGACAGAAGAAAAGACTCAAAACAGCAAATGGACAAAAAAGATGGAGAAAATTGAATTGGATCTCAGGGAAATGACAGACAAAACAAAGCACACAAATATAAGAATCATTGGTGCCCCAGAAGGAGAAGAGAGGTGTAAAGGGCTAGGAAGAGTAGTTGAGGATACAATGGGGGAAAACTTCCCAGCCCTCATAAAGGACATAAATATACAAGTCAAAGAAGCCCAATGAACTCCAAATAGAATAAATCCAAAAAGGCCTTCCCCAAGACACATACTAATCAGTCTGTCAAATGTTGAAGAGAAGCAGAAAATCCTGAAAGTGGTGAGAGAAAAACAATCTACTACTTACAAGGGAAACCAAATAAAACTGAGTTCAGACTACTCATCTAGCACCCTGGAGGCGAGAAGGCAGTGATATGATGTATTCAAGATCCTGAAAGAGAAAGACTTCCAGCCAAGAATTCTGTACCCAGCCCAATTGTCCTTCAAAACTGAGGGAGAGATTAAAGTTTTCACAGACAAAGAAGTCCTGAAAGAATTTGTCAATAAGGGACTGGCCCTACAAGAAATACTAAAAAGAGTTCTGCTGGCTTAAAATAAAAGACAGGAGAGGGAGGTCTGGAAGAGGGCACAGAATTGAAGAGTACCACTATGGGTAATTTAATGAATACAAAGAGAAAGAGGGAAAAGAATATATAGATCTGACAAATAAAATTAAAAAGATAAGATAGTGGATTCAAGAAGTGTCTTTTCAGTAATAATTTTGAATGTTAACGGACTAAACTTACCAATTAAAAGATACAGATTGGCAGAATGATTAAGAAACTTAAATCCAGCTATATGCTGCTTACAAAAGACTCATCTTAGACACAAGTATACAAATAGATTGAAAGCAAAAAGATGGAAAAAGATTTTCCATGCAAGTTGTAACCAAAAGAAAGCAGGAGTAGCTATACTAGTATCCGACAAAACAGACTTTAAATGTAAAGACATCATAAGAGACAAAGAAGGGCACTATATACTAATCAAAGGGTCAAGTCACCAAGAAGATATAACAATCATAAATGTTTATGCTCCCAATCAAGGAGCTCGAAAGTAGATGAGACAAATACTGGCAAAACTGAAGGGAGGAATAGATGTTTTAACAATAATAGTAGGAGACTTCAATACATCACTCTCCTCCATAGGTAGAACAACCACACAGAAAATCAACAAGGAAACAGAGAAGTTAAATAACTTTATAAATGAATTAGACCTAACAGACATAATACAGGTCATTGCACCCCAAAACATAAGGATATACATTCTTCTCTAGTGTTCATGAAACATTCTCCAGGATAAATCATACGCTGGGGCACAAAACAGATCTTTATAAATTTAAAAACATTGAAATTATTCAAAGCACTTTCTCTGAAAGAATGAGAACATTCACAAATATAGAGAGATTAAATAACACACTCTTAAACAACCAGTCCATGGATCAAAGAAGAAATTGCTAGAGAAAACCAAAGCTATTTGGAGATAAATGAATGTGAGAATACAACTTATCAGAGCTTATGGGATGTGGCAAAGGCTGTGCTGAGAGGGAAATTTATTGCCTGAAATGCCTATATTAAAAAACAAGAAAAAGCAAAAGTCAAGGACTTAGCAGCACACTCGGAGGAACTTGAGAAAGAACAGCAAACTAACGCCAAAGCAAATGGAGGTAGAGAAACAACAAAGATTAAAGCAGAGATAAATGAATGGGAGAACAAAAAACAACAGAAAGAATCAATAAAACCAAAAGTTGGTTTTTTGAGAAAATCGATAAAATTGATGGGCCACTAGCAAGACTAACAAAGAAAAAGAGAGAGAGGACGCAAATAAAATCAGAAATGTATTAAATTGAAAAATGTATATATCCTTTGACCTAGTCATACTCCTTCTGAATATTTATCCTATAGGCACATTTGCATATTCACACAAAACAAAATTTCACTGTAGCATTGTTTGTAATAATAAAGATTGAATTATCCATCAGCAGGGACAAAGTAAAATAAACCGTATGATATAAAAAAATAAAAGGGTTATTTACAAATTTTCTTTATAAAATTTAAATAAATAAATAAAATAGAGACCAGTCAGATCCCTAATGGAATGTTAGGCACTCAAGAAAGATCCATCCACTATACAACCTTTGACCTCACATCAGAATACATTCCATATGGATGTAAGATTCAAATATATATATATATATTTGAGGGGTTTTTTTTTGTATGCTGTATGGTGGGGCCACATATCATTATTTTTCCATGTGAGTATCCCATTATTGCCACAATATTTGTTGAATTTTTGTGCTTGTTTGGTTTGCCTGTGTGTGTTTGTTTTGGGGGAAGTACATAGACCAGGAATCAAACCTGGTGTCCTGCATGGCAGGTGAGAATTCTACCACTGAACTACCCTTTCACCCCCTCAAATATATTTTTGAATATAACCATGTAAGTGCTGAAAGAAATTGAAGGTGAATATTTATATAATCTCAGACAAATGAAGTTTCTAAACATCCCTCCAGCGGCAAACCCCATAAAGAATAGCTACAACTGCATAAAATGTAATACTCTGCCTAGCCAATAAGAAAAAATAATATAAATAAAAGTAATAGTAGCAGACACTTATGTCCCATTCACTGTATCATCAGCACTTGTTGAAAGTATTTGATCAACTTTTCAATCTCCACAGCTAGCCTATGGAGTAGGTATTAATCTTATCTCCAATGACAGGCAAAGAAATAATGTCTCCAGGGGGTTAAGGAAGGTACCTGAGTGTCTTGGTTTACCACGTCCACATGGTGACGTCCTACCAAAAAGTGCGGTATGGATGGAGGTGGGCCGGAGTAGCACAAGTTCAAACCTGAGTGGATATGCAATCATTTGGAAGATACACGAAAAGCAAAGACTAACATCTTTGCACCAGTAACTACACATATATATAAACTCCTACCAGTAAGAATAAGGCAAATCCCTCAGTAGAAAAACAGGCAAAGGAAGTAATTCACAAAGAAAGTAGTTCAGCCCAACTGCACTGGTTCTCAAAGCAGATGCGAGTGAAAATGAGGCACCTTCCTACCCTGTCCCTTTGGCTAAGACTTAAAAGAGTGATCTCGTGATGTGTCGCAGGCTGGGTTCTTCCAGAAGCAGACTCTGAGATGGGCTTTCACCAACAGGTTGTGTCTTGGGACCAACATCTGTGGAAGGGTGGGAGATGTGGGGAGCTGCCCCCAAAAAAAGATATCCTCAAACCCAAGTGCCTGGGTTTGGCAGATGGGACCTCATTTGGAAAGATGCAGACGGAATCAAGTTAAAATGAGGTCATGCTCATTTCAGGTGGGCAGTGCCTGGGTTCTTCATTGGAGGAAAGAGAGAGTGACTTGGACACAGAGACACTCACAGAGGGAAGATGGCCATGGGAGGTGAAGGCAGGGCTTGCAGTGCTGTGGGGACGGCCGGCCACCACCTGCAGCTGGACGAGGCCAGAAGGAACTCTTGCCTGCTGACCCTTCGATTCCAGACTGCTGGCCTGCAGCACCGCGAGGGAAGACATTTCTTCTGTCTCCGGCCACCCAGTTGGGTCCTTTGTTCCAGCAGCCCAGGAAAGTTATTCAGGAGGGAAGAGGAGTGGGCAGAGGGGGAGGAAAATTGCAAGCATTCAGGATGCTCCCCCAGGCAGGTACCCCAAGAACTGACATGAACCCTGAGAGTCGTCCTGAGTGGCTGCAGTGGGGGCCTTCAGATCCTGAGCTTGAAGACTCGTTGCCTAGGGGCCCGCAGGGCATTAGGGAAGAGAGCAGTGCCTCAGGGGCAGCCCCGCGGCTGGGTGGCTCGTCGCCCAGAAGGTACAGAGGGGTGTGCATTAAAACTCAATTGTTGGGCGGGCCGCGGTGGCTCAGCGGGCAAAGTGCTTGCCTGCTATGCCGGAGGACCTCGGTTCGATTCCCGGCCCCAGCCCATGTAACAAAAAACGGAAAAACAAAATACAATAAAACAAGAAAATGTTTAAAAGATGTTTCCCTTTCTTCCTTCCTTCCTTCCTTCTCTCTGTCTTTCCTTTAAAAAAAAAAAAAAAAAAAAAACTCAATTGTTGGGGCAGCCTGTTTTCTCCTCGCATCACCCACAGGGTTAAGAGTGGCTTTGGAGTTCCGAGTCCCTCCCACTAGGCTAACATGCCTCCCTTCCCTTCCCCCAGTGCTCACGTCCCCCCAAAACATCTGCTTTGGAGACCCCCCAGGACCTGCCCCGCCACGCTGGAACTGAAAACATCTGCTTTGGAGACCCCCCAGGACCTGCCCCGCCACGCTGGAACTGGCTGGTGCAGCTGTGCCAGACTCGATTGTTAAAATGTTCGGGAATTCCGCAAGCCGGTTGTCAAACCACTGGTAGCCTGATGGCGAATGTTAACACCCCGAGGGAGAGTGGCTGAGCTTTTGCCAGCCGCAGCTGCACAGCCCTGTTCTCCTCTCGCACCGCAAAAAGCCATCCCTCCGGGGCCAGAGGCTAATCCCCATTAAGCTGTACCTCCTCCCTCCGCCCCCCGCAGGGCCTTCTCTTCGCCCTTTGCCACACTGGAGCCCATGAGCATAAGCCTGCGACCTCACCTCTCTCCTGCACTTGCTCCGACTGGCCCCTGCTTGCCCCGCAGCTCTCCAGCCACTGCCGTTTTCCCTGTCTCCTGTCATACACTGGTCTGCAGCGTCCTCCTTGCTTGTGGTTCCTTCCAAATCATTATCCTGCCTTGTTCCCAAGGTCCTCCACTGTTGGAGCCAGGCTGTTCTACAGGCCCCTCTCTCTCTCTACTTGCTGCAGTTATCTGCAGAGCCCTGACTTCCCCGTCCGCCACACACACACACCGCACCAACAGCAACAACACCCACCAACACACACACACACACACACACACCCCTGCCCCCCACCCTTATTCTTAAACAACTTCTGCTCCTGGTCCCTTGTCACTCTCTAAATCAGTCCTGTCCTAATTTGGGGGGATTTGCATATCTGCAGAGATGAACCTCTCTGCTCCATAAACTTGGCTCCTGTGACCCTGTCCTCACCCCTGCTCGGCCACCCCCTCTCTGATCCATTTCTCCTGACCCATGCTGTCGAATTCAGGGGCCACGAGCCACTTGTAATGTGTCTGGTCCAAAATGAGATGTGTTCTAGGAGTAAAATACACACTGGATGTCAAAGCTTAGCACAAAAAAAAAAATGTAACTATCTCATTAATAATTTTTTAATATTGATTACAACTTGAAAAGGTGATATTTAGGATATATTGGGTTAAATGAACTGTATTATTAAAATTCATTTTGCCTGTTTCTTTTTATTTTTAATATGGTTAGAAGGAGAATTTGAATTACATACGCAGCTCCTGTTTGCGGCTCGCGTTGGTTTCTCTCAGACAGCGCTGCTCTAGGCCTTGATGTCACCCAGTCTGTGCTCCTCCCACCCCAACCTCCAGCGCCTCTTCCTGAGCACCACCCTTGCCAACCCACCGCTGCTGGGAGCCCTGTGGGAGGCTGAAGGATGTGTCCCAGATAAAAACAGTTTCTTAATCTCGATCCATTGCTGGAGGTGCAAACCCACTGTAAATACGACTTTTTGAAGAGGGTATTTTTAGTTAAGATGGGGCCCAACTGAATCAGGAAGGGTCTTAATCCTTTTACTGGAGGGCTTATAAGGAAAGTACAGGGAAAAGCCAGAAGAGAAAGGAAAGGAGGTTGCATGTGATGGGAAAACCAAGGAGCCCAAGGACTGCAGGCCAGCCAGAATGCTACTGACGCTGGGAGGAATCCAGCCTTCTAATCTCCAAGCAGACACTCAGACAATAAATTCCTGTTGCTAAGCCAACCCATTGGGTGGTATTCGTCTTAGCAGCCTGGGAATCTAAGACAGCCTCCTGTCGATGATCCTTCAAATCCACTGAGACCTACAATCCATTACTTAGTCTTTCCATTGCTAATTGTTCCTCATCTAATTAACGTCCTCACTTCCCTTCCTAGTTAGATTACGTGGTCCATCATTGCACTCCTCTCTTGTATACTTCTTCAGCTCCCTTGTCTTTCTCTCACTTCATTGTACTTACCCAGAGAAACCTCAGTCCTAGTTAATTACAGCAGTGTCCACAACTGCTAAGTTGAAAGAGGCTGAAGGAAAACACACAGACTTGGGGACTGGTGCTTTGATTCTCAAGTCCCAAACCCAAGCGCTCCTTTACTGTAGTCTGGGAATCCTATTACAGATCCACTCTTCCCCCATTTCAAGTCATCACACCCAACTGATGACCTTATTTCCTTTATTAATTGGAATTAAAGAGAACATTAGTGCCACCAACTCTGTCAACATTGGCTGTGCCCCAAGGCTGACCATGCATTTAGGTATACACTTCCCCTTCCTTCGACAGCTCTCCACCACCACCCTATCGTTGAATTCCCCCTCTCCACTGGATCATTCCATTATTTTCTGTTAAAGGAACTTGATCCTCATTTCTTCCTCTACCTCTTTCAGCAAGATTCTTTGAAAGCATTGATGCCTTCCTTTGTGTTTTCACTTGAATTCATTTTAACCAGGCTACTGCCTCCTGCCACTGCACTGACACCCTCCAGTGACTTCCCTATTCCATTGGTGATAAAAGCCCATGTCTTTACAATGCCCACAAGACCCTACATGATCTGGTCTCCATGGGCAGTCGCCACTCACGGGCTCCACTCCACAGAGCAGCCCAGGCCAGCTGCTTTGTGGCCAAAATCAGGGAGAATCCAGAGAATATGTGAGGACAGAGAATCCCTTCTCTCAGCTACCAAGAGGATTCAGAAATCCTACAGCCAAACCTCATACACGCAGAACAATCTTGAACAGAGAGGTAAAGGATGGGGGCAGGCAGAACTCTGATCAGTCAAGCATTTTTGCCTAAATCACATAAATTTCTCAAGTAACTGTTTAAATCATTGCATTACACTAAGATTACTAGAAATTTTTTTTTCCTTATTACACCAGATGGTGCCTCTCAAGAAAGATCAGATTAATTAAGTAGGCAGATAAATAAGCTCTATTTTCTTTACACATCTGATGTATTGTGAGTGATTTTTATGACCCTGCTACATGCACACATATGCACACACACGAAAAAAGGATGGCAGACTACAGACCAAAATATTAACAGTGGCAAAGGCTGAGGGAAGGCATTAGCAGCGATTTTCATTCTCTTCTTTATAGTTTCATGATTTTTTTTCACAAATTGTATCATTGAAAAAAGAAGGGTATTTTCAATTTTAAAAGAAGATGACAACTTTCACCTCTGAACAAGTTAGAGTAATAGGGACTGGATTTACCTTCTGTCTGGAATGACAAAAATAAACTGGACCAAATATATGAAACAAGAGTTATCAAGACTTTGAATATCAGGCAACAAAGCCTAATGATCCCTGAGATATGGGAAACAAATTAAGAAAGTGCCGTGATCACCCAGTTTATTTTTTCGATTGAGTTTCCAGGACAAGGCACAGAAAGGGATGCCCAGGTGGAACAGGGCAGACTCCTTGAGTTTAGGAGTCAGAGCTGAGAATCTAGAGAGACTGAGGAGTTAGAACTGTCAGGACAAAGATGCAGAGAGGAGAGTGCTGCACAGAGACAGAGCCTCTGAGATCTGCAGAGGGTACCCCTCAAGTATTCAACAGAGTACTGCTCCCCTATGGGGAAATACCCAAGCTGTGGAAAGACCCACCTGAAAGAATTGGAGGTAACAGCACCCAACACTCATGGAGGGCTGGGAATAGTGCATTCCCACCAGCAAGACTGTAAAAACTCATAATTCCCAAGGCATAGGGTAAAGTACTCAGGTGGACCTTGCCTCAGTAATGGGAAACAATTAGTCCTACACTAAAGGGTACCATGCAGCAACTTAAAGCATCATAAAAGCAAGTCTAGAAAGGATCAAACTGTTTCTGAGTAACTTAACTATATTGCAGAGCAAAGGTCAAATATAGTTATAAGAATGCAAGAAGTCCAGCATCCAACAAGATAAAATGAACAATGTCTAGCAACCAATAAAATATTTCCAGGTATGCAAAGAAACAGGACAACATAAAGAGGAAAATAATCAATTAAAACCAATTCAGAACTGATGGTATATGCTAAATTTTCTAGACATGAAAACTACAATGTGGGAAATGGAAAGAACAATGTATGAAATTAATGGCAACTTAGATGTTGAAGAAGAAAAGATTAATGGATTTGAAGACAGACATAGCAATAGATACTACCCAAAATAAAATGCAGAAAGAAAAAATATTTTTTTTATGAAAAGAGCACCAGTAATTCAAGTGGCCCAACATACATGTACTTGGAGTCCCCAAAGGAAAGGGTTGTTTGGAAGAAATATTTGAGGAAAAATGACCAAAAATTTTCAAAATTTGATGAAAACCAGAAGACCACAAATCTAGGAATCTCAGCAAACCCGAAGCACAAAGAACAGGATGGAAACCACACTAAGACACATTATAATAAAATTGTCCAAACCCAGTGATAAAGAGAAAATCTTAAAGCAGTCAGAGGTAAATAAACACATTATGTATAGAGAAAAAAAAGATAAGAATAGCAGCAGTTATCTAGACAGAAACAATGCATGCAAGAAGACAATAGAGCAGTATCTTTAAAATACTGCACTGAAAGAAAAAAAACTGCCAACCTAGAATTCTATAACCAGTAAAAATATTTTTCAAAAATGAAGGGAACCTCCCCAAGTTGAATTCTTGATATTTTCACAAGCAGTGTGGACAACCAAAGCTATAGGCTGAGCCCCCAGTCTTAGGGCTTGTTCATATGAAACTTAACCCCACAAAGGATAGGTCAAGCCTACTTAAAATTAAGCCGAAGAGTCACCCCCAAGAGAACCTTTTTTGTTACTCAGATGTGGCCTCTCTCTCCAGCCAACACAACAAGCAAACTCACCACCCTCCTGTCTACGTGGGACATGACTACATGGGATGTGACTCCCAGGGGTGTGGACCTTCCTGGCAATGTGGGACAGAAATCCTAGAATGAGCTGAGACCCAGCATCAAGGGATTGAGAATACCTTCTCGACCAAAATGGGGAAGAGTGAAATGAGACAAAGTGTCAATGGCTGAGAGATTCCAGAGTTGAGAGATTATCCTGGAGGTTATTCTTATGCATTAAGTAGATATCACCTTGTTATTCAAGATGTAATGGAGAGGCTGGAGGGAACTACTTAAAACTGTGGAGCTGTGTTCCAGTAGCCATATTTCTTGATGATGATTGAATAATGATATAGCTTTCACAATGTGACTGTGTGATTGTGAAAACCTGTGTCTAATGCTCCTTTTATCTACCTTGTCAACAGATGAGTAGAACATATAGAATAAAAATAAATAATAGGGGGAACAAATGTTAAAATAAATTTAGTTTGAAATGCTAGTGATCAGTGAAAGGGAGGGGTAAAGTGGTATGGTATTGTTCTAGTTTGCTAGCTGCCAGAATGCAACACACCAGAGACGGATTGGCTTTTAATAAAAGGGGATTTATTTTGTTGGTTCTTCAGAGGAAAGGCAGCTAACTTTCCACCAAGGTTCTTTCTTACATGGAAGGCACAAGACGGTCTCTGCTGGTCTTCTCTCCAGGCCCCTGGGTTCCAAGAACTTTCCCCAGGATGACTTCTTTCTGCATCTCCAAAGGCCTGGGCTGAGCTGCTAGTGCTGAGATGAGGAATGCCGAGCTGCTTAGCTGTGCTACATTGCAATCTCTCATTTAAGCACAAGCCAATTAAGTCAAAGGTCACTCATTGCAGCAGACACGCCTCCTAGCTGACTGCAGATGTAATTAGCAACAGATGAGGTTCACATACCGTTGGCTTATGTCCGCAGCAACAAGACTAGGTATGCTCACCTGGCCAAGTTGACAACTGAATCTAACTAACACAGGTATGTATAATTTTTTTTCTGTTTTTGTTTTATTTCTTTTTCTGTTGTCTTTTTATTTCTTTTTCTGAATTGATGCAAATGTTCTAAGAAATGATCATGATGATGAATATGCAACTATGTGATGATATTGTGAATTACTGATTATATATGTAGAATGAAATGATCATATGTTAAGAATGTTTGTGTTTCTTTCTTGTCATATTTTTTAATTTAAAAATTAATAAAACAATTTTTAAAAATTGATATTTCTTTTAGTATCCAGCATCTTAGAGCAGCTAGAAGTAAAACCTAAAATTGTGGAATTGTAACCCATACCAAACTCTGAAATCTGTTCTACAACTAATTGTGGGGCTGTGATTTGAAATTTATTGCTTTTTTGTATATATGTTATTTTTCACAATAAAAGAAAAAAAGTCAAAAAAAAAAAACGAAGGCAAAACAAAACCAATTTTAGACATACCAAAGCTTAAAGAATTCATCACCAGCCAACTTTCACTACAATAAACATTAAAGGAAGTCATTCAGGCAGAGTGAAAATATACTGTTTTGGTTTGCTAAAGCTGCTGGAATACAATCTACCAGAAATGGAATGGCTTTTAACAAGGAAATTTATCAAGTTGCAAGTTTTACAGTTCTAAGGCTATAAAAATGTCCAAACTAAGGCATCCGGAGAAAGATAGCTTGACTTAAGGAGGGCTGATGGATTTGGGGTTTCTCTGCTAGCTGGGAAGGCACATGGCAATGTCTGCTAGCTTTCTCTCCCAGCTTCTTCAAATAGCTTCCCTGAGGGCATTTTCCTTCTGCATCTCTAAAAGTCTCTGGCTGTATGAGCTCTGAAGCTTTTTCCAAAATAGTTCCCTCTTAAAGGACTCAAGTAAGTGACCCCACTTCGAATGGGTGGAGAGACATCTCCATGGAAACCACCTAATGAAAAGACCCCACCTACAACTGGGTGGGTCACATCTCCATGGAAACAACTTAATCAAAAAGGCCCCACCCAGCAATATTGAATCAGGATTAAAGAATATGGCTTTTTGGGGTACTCAATAATTTCAAACTGGCACATATACAAAGTAGAAGTATGGATCTACACAAAAGAATGAAGAGCACTAGAAATGGTAACTATACAGGTTAATAGATAAGATTTTTTTCTTATTATTTAGATCTCTTTAAAATATAATTGACTCTTGGGGGTGCAAGGGTAGTTCAGTGGTAGGATTCTCGCCTGCCATGCTGGAGATCCGGGTTCAATCCAGGCCCATGCACTTCCTCAAAAAACAAACAAACAAGCAAGCAAACAAGCAAAACCAACCAAACAAAAATTCAACAAATGATGCTGCAATAACAGGGTACTCACATGAAAGAAGAATGAAATGTGACCCCTGCCATACAGCATACAAATATATATGTATATAAAATTGACTCTTTAAACAAGGAATGGTAACGATGTGTTGTAGGGCACTTAACATATGGATAGGTAACAATAGCATAAAGGTCAAGACAGAAGACTTGGAGGTGTTTTACTTTAAGGTACTTTACCATTTGTGAAGCGGTATAACATCACATAAAGGTAAACAGTATACTATAAACCTTAAAGCAACCACTAAACAAGAAATGGCTCTTTTTATAGCTAAAAAGTCAACAAATGAGTTAAAATGGAATAATAAAAATTAATTAATACAATAGAAGAGAAACAGAACCAACAAGATACATGTGTGTATGTGTGTGTACATATGTACATATGTATGTGTACATATAAATATGTAAATATTGTGAGATTTGTTATAGGAGTTGGGTCAAGCAACCATGGGGATTGGCAAGTCTGAATTCCATAGGACAGGCCACAAGTTGAGAACACCACTGAAGTTTTCACTGAATTCACTATAGATTCTACAAGTATTAAAACAAAAAAATGAGAGAATATTATGAATAACTTTATGCCTATAAATTAGACAACCTAGATAAAGTGGACAAATTCCTTGAAAAACACAGACTACCAAAGCTCTTTCAGGAAGAAACAGAAAACCTGAATATCCCTATACCTAGTATAGCAATTGTAGTTCAAAATTCTTCCGACAAAGGAAACTCCAGGCCCATATGATTTCACTGGTGAATTCTACTAAACCTTCAAGAAAAATAGTACCAATTCTACAACAAAAATTCTTGCAGAAAATTGAAAGAGAGCAAAATTTTCCCAACTTATATGAGGCCAGTATCACCCTGATATTAAAACAAGACAATGACATCAAAAAAGAAAGGAAGGAAGTAGATAGGTGGGAGGAGGGGAGAAAACTATGGTCCAATATTCTTCATGCATATAATTTTGGTTTGCTAAAGCTGCCGGAATGCAATATATGAGAAATGGATCAGCTTTTATAAAGGGGATTTATTTCATTACAAGTTTATAGTTCTAAAGCCTTAAAAATGTCCAAACCAAGGTATCCAGAGAAAGATATCTTGACTCCAAAGAAAGGCCGTTATCTGTCGCATGGGAAGGCATGTGGCTGGTGTCTACTGTTCTTGTTCCCAGTTCTGTTGTTTCCACCTCCTGGTTAAGTGTCTGTGGGCCTTCACTTAGCTCCTCAGGGGCAAAACCCTGGGTTTCATCTCTCAGCTTGGCATCCCACGAAAGGCACATGGAGACATCTGCTGGGCTCTGGTTTCTATCTGGCTCCTCTCAGCACTCTCAGTTCCTGGCATCTCCTCGAACTTCTACATTTCCAAACGTCTGCATCGAAGCTTTCTCCTAAATGCTAAATGATTCCCTGTATCGGCTTTTTTAAGAACTCTAGTAAACTAATCCAGACCCACCTTGAATGGGCAGAGTCACATCTCCTTTTAATAAAAAAGTCACACCTACAATTGGGTGTGTCACATCTCCATGGAAGCAACTTAATCAAAATGTTCCATCCTACACTGTTGAATCAGGATTAGAAGCACTTGGCTTTCTGGGGTACACAACAGTTTCAAACCAGCACATGTATAGACATAAAAATTCCAGACAAAAGTGTAGCAAATAGAACTTCGGGAGAAGATGGTGGCTTAGTAAGACGCGTGGGTCTTAGTTCCTCCTCCAGAAAAGCAACTAAAGAAACAGAAACAATACGAAACAGCTCCCGGAGTCACGACAGAGACCAAAAAGACAGCATACCCCATTCTGGAACGGCTGAACGGGCAGGGAGAATCTGCTGCGGTGAGATACCCGAGGGGCGCACGTTTTCCCGGGCGGGGCGGCTGGCGACTGGGGTCCCCTCCACACACGTGGCTCCCCGGTCTGACTGGGAACGTTGGATAGCGGGGCCCTCCCGTCACGCTTGGCGTCTCGGGCCAGCTGGGCAATTCGACCGGCACTCCCCCAAGCCGCGGCCAGCGACCCCCGCCTCCACGCACGGTTTCCCGGGCTGACTGCCCCGCAGACAGAGGACCGCCACGAGCACCACCTACTGGGCAGGAAAAGAAAAACAGAGCCCAGAGATTCCACAGAAAAACCTTTCAACCAGCTGGGTCCCACACCCAGGGAAATCTGATCAAATGCCCAGACACCAGCAGAAAATAATGGATGATGCTCGGAAAATTGAAGATATGGCCCAGTCAAAGGAACAAACCAATAGTTCAAATGAGATACAGGAGCTGAGACAACTAATGCTGAATATACGAACAGAAATGGAAAAACTCTTCAAAAACCAAATCAATAAATTGAGGGAGGACATGAAGAAGACATGGGCTGAACAAAAAGAAGAAATAGAAAATCTGAAAAAACAAATCACAGAACTTGTGGGAGTGAAGGACAAAGAAGAAAAAATGGAAAAAACAATGGATACCTACAATGGTAGATCTAAAGAGACAGAAGCTAGAATTAGTGAACTGGAGGATGGAACATCTGAATTCCAAAAAGAAACAGAAACTATAGGGAAAAGAATGGAAAAACTTGAGCAGGGAATCAGGGAACTGAATGACAATATGAAGCGCACAAATATACGTGTTGTGGGTGTCCCAGAAGGAGAAGAGAAGGGAAAAGGAGGAGAAAAACTAATGGAAGAAATTATCACTGAAAATTTCCCAACTCTTATGAAAGACCTAAATTTACAGATCCAAGAAGTGCAGCGCACCCCAAAGAGAATAGACCCAAATAGGCGTTCTCCAAGACATTTACTAGTTAGAATGTCAGAGGTCAAAGAGAAAGAGAGGATCTTGAAAGCAGCAAGAGAAAAACAATCTGTCACATACAAGGGAAACCCAATAAGACTATGTGTAGATTTCTCAGCAGAAACCATGGAAGCTAGAAGACAGTGGGATGATATATTTAAATTACTAAAAGAGAAAAACTGCCAACCAAGACTCCTATATCCAGCAAAATTGTCCTTCAAAAATGAAGGAGAAATTAAAACATTTATAGACAAAAAGTCACTGAGAGAATTTGTGACCAAGAGATCAGCTCTGCAAGAAATACTAAAGGGAGCACTAGAGTCAGATACGAAAAGACAGAAGAGAGAGGTATGGAGTAAAGTGTAGAAAGAAGGAAAATCAGATATGATATATATAATACAAAAGCCAAAATGGTAGAGGAAAATATTATCCAAACAGTAATAACACTAAAAGTTAATGGACTGAATTTCCCAATCAAAAGACATAGAATGGCAGAATGGATTATGACCCAGCAATACCACTGCTAGGTATCTACTCAAAGGACTTAAGGGCAAAGACACAGACAGACATTTGCACACCAGTGTTTATAGCAGCATTATCTACAATTGCAGACAGATGGAAACAGCCAAAATGTCCATCAACAGACGAGTGGCTAAACAAACTGTGGCGTATACCTACAATGGAATATTATGCAGCTTTAAGACAGACTAAATTTATGAAGCATGTAATAACGTGGATGGACCTAGAGAACATTATGCTGAGTGAGTCTAGCCCAAAACTAAAGGACAAATACTGTATGGTCCCACTGATGTGAACCAACATTCGAGAATCAGCTTGGAATATATCATTGGTAACAGAGACCAGCAGGAGTTAGAAACAGGGTAAGATAATGGGTAATTGGAGCTGAAGGGATACAGACTGTGCAACAGGACTAGACACAAAAACTCAAAAATGGACAGCACAATAATACCTAAGTGTAATGTAACTAGGTTGGAACACTGAATGAAGCTGCACCTGAAATATGGTTTTTTGTTTGTTTGTTTGTGTGTTTGTATCTTTTGTTTTTGTTTTTTTCTTTTTCCTTTATATATATATATATATATATATATTTATTAGTATTATTATTTTAATTCTCTTCTCTATATTAACATTCTATATCTTTTTCTGCTGTTTTGCTAGTTCTTTTCCTAAATCAATGCAAATGTACTAAGAAATGATGATCATACATCTATGTGATGATACTAAGAATTACTGAGTGCATGTGTAGAATGGAATGATTTCTAAATGTTGTGTTAATTTCTTTTCTTTTTTTTGATTAATAAAAAAATTTTAAAAAAAAGTGTAGCAAATAGAACCCACAATATATACTTAAACTATGCCGATGCTGGGAATGCATATATGTCAAAACTTATCATGTTGTAAGCTTCAAGTGTGTGCAGTTTATCATGTCTGTCAGTTAAGCCTCAGTTAAACTGTATTAAAAAGGAAGATGAAGAATCTCAGACACGAAGATGTCCAGACCCTGCTTCCCCTGCTACCTGCTGTGCTCCTGGATCACTAAAGGGCTGATGCTTGGAGCCCCCAGGCATGGTGTCCCCTCCGGAAAGCTCTGGGTTCCAGGGGTGGGTGCAGCATGGGGTCCAGCTGCGGTTCGGGTTAGAAGACTGGAGTCACTTACTGCTAAAGGCCAGAGGCTGAGGCTGCCCATGGGTGAAGGCCAGTCTCCTTTCTCTTTTGCCTCCTGTACATTCTTCTGGGCACCTGCTGGCCCCACACTCTTCCTTGTGGAGATGGTGATGGTGAAGTGCATGTGTCAGCCTGGCTAGGCTATGGTCCAGCGAGCACTGGCTTGACGGTCCCTGCGAGGGTTTTTCAGCAGTGACGTCCCAGGAGCCTTAGTTTTGTCATAATTCCAAAAGAACCCAAGCCTGCTTCTTGGTGCTTTTAGCTGAGGCTTAGACCAGGGGTTCTGAAACTCTGATGATGGCATCGCAGGTGGTAGGGAGGGATCACATCTGACCTCCCCACTGACCTGCTGGGGTGGAAGCTCCAAGCAGAACTCGGGAATTTCCGTTTTGACATGCTCCCCCCAAGAGATTCTCACAAACTCCTTACTCAGGATCTGCGGAAGCCAAACAATGACCAGGGCGGGGTGCCTGGACCGACATTACAGAAGGAGGCACCCGGATTCCCACCTCCCTCCAGGGCTGGTCCAGAGGAACCTGAGAGGGCCACGCTCAGCAGCGGAAAGGCTTGCTTTCATGGAGGCATTTCGGATTTGAGTCCTGGGCCAGCTGGGCGGCAGGGAAACTGTGGGAGCCACGTGAGCTTCCCAGCGCTCTCGGGGCATAGCTCAGCGAAGCCAGATGGGGGCCCTGGAGATGAAGCAGACACGGCAGCTACCTATTTTTACCTTCAGAGGGAAGAGGAGGCGACCTATCCGTCACAGAGCTCACATTTTTCCTCGCCTTTCTCACTTCAATGGTTTCGGAGAGATGGAAGGAAGGAACTAGAGGCTGGAACAAATACCCTTTGCCCTCCTGTGAGAAAAAAAGTGGAGCAGCCGGAGCAGCCTTGGGGCTGGTGGGGAGGAGGAGGGTGGAGCAGAAACACTGGCTAGGAACCCAGATCCCCAAATGACAGCCACCTACCAGGAGGGTTCTCCCAGATGCGGCATGGTCCCCCCAGGAGGAGTGAGACCCTGGTAGCGCCCAACCACCCTGCAACTAGGCACGCTTACAGCAAAGGGTACTTCCCATCGTGCATCCCACAGGCCCACCTCTCCCCGGGAGTGACAGGTCCGTTGTTTGGTGTCAGCAGACTGAGTGTTCCTCGTCATTGTGCAGGAAAGCTAGGCTATGTCACGGAAGGACCTCAGACTGTACATCTGGCAGACTTGAATTCCAGCTTTATCACTTAGGAGCTCAAAGGTGAATTGACTAAACCAGCTCAGGCTTTGGGGGCCCTAGCTCACACAGCCCCTCCCAAGGCCCTGGGACCTCATGTTGTACTCATAATTTTGTATCGTTTTCCTATTACTTTCCTTCGAGGGGCCTCGCAGTTTAAGAGCTCCAGGCCCCCAACACCTGAATCCACCTCTGAGTCTCCTCACCCCACTCTCCAACATGAAGATACTAACTGCCGTGCAGGGCTGCTCCAGGGATTCCTGGGACTGGACAATGTGCTGTACCCAGAAGGCACCCCAACCTGGTGCCTGGAATTGTTCCCAGAGCAATATGTCCTCATCATGCACGCCTGCGGCATCTGAATTTCTGTTTATAACTTGAGACTCTGGAAATAAAAATTGTATCATGAACCCCCTTTGCCAGTATATTTCAGCCACTTTTGGAAGCCAAGCATTTCAATATTTAGTCACTGCACTTTCCTGATTGGTGCTGGGATCAAAATAATAAAGACTCAATCTGCAAAGGGAGAAGAATAGAAACCACAGATTTGTTATTTCTCAGATTGTTCTTCCCAGGTAAACATGCCTAATAATATCTGCTTAAATAACAAACATGGGGCCTCAGCTCTGGTGATGCCCTGAATTTCTCCAGTGCTCTACACTCAGGCATCTTGAAGCATTTCTCTGATAAGGAAGTGGGGCAGGTGGAATCATGCATCTAATATGCATCTAATATGTGTTAAAGCATGTCATATTTAGACAACTGGGGCTAAGTCAACTGTGTTTGCTAAGGTAGGCTCATGTTGTACAAGCACCTTTTACATGATGCTGGTCGTTTATTACTGCCTAGTGAATCACCCCCAAACACAGTCATTACAGCAGTCACATTTGTTCCTGAGTTTTAAGCATTATTTCTAAATTCTAAGATGCTGGCTCAATGTGTATAACCTGGTATTTCCCGGTAACTTTGGGTACATGTGTGACAACTAAGACTCAGAGTTAGAGTTCTGCAGCTCTGAAAGTCAGCATTACTCCATCCATTAACTGTTAAGGAAGCAAAAAAAAAGAGATCAGACTTCAATTTGAGCTATGGATGAAGCTAATCTGGTTGGCACTTAGGTAAATCAGAATATACCCTAAAAGATTACAGTCTCTGTATTCTAAAACTTCACCTTCTATGTGAGACTGAAGGAAGAGATGTTAATTTTGTTCAAAATTTAAATTTCTGTCATACACAATCTAACTTAAACTTTCTGGCCAGTTCACTTATACACCCTAAACACATGAAGCCTAGAGTAGGGAATGAAATCTTGTAATTCTGTATAGCTTAATGTAATACCCTGATGCATTCCAGTGTATGTTGGACAGATAACAAAAAAATTTTGCAAAGTCCCTTGAGGACTGGAGAAAAAAAATATGGAATAATTAAATTTCCCCATCTGGGAAATTCCTGTAGCTCTCTCAAACATTAGGAATTCCCAAGTTAATAGGTCAAGTCCTTGGTCTTGAGGCTTGTTCTTATGAAATTCATTTCTGTAACAGGGAAGCTAAGCCTACCTATAATTATGCATGAGAATTACTTCCAGAGAACCTCTTTTGTTGCTCAGATGTGGCCCTGCTCTCTCTAAGCCCAACTCTGCAAATAAACTCATTATCTACCCCCTATAAGGGACATGACTCTCAGGGATGAGTCTGGCCCTGGCACTGTGGGATCAACAATGACTTCCTGACCAAAAGGGGGAAAAGAAATGTAACAACATAAGGTATAAGTGGCTAAGAGAGTTCAAATAGAGTTGAGAGGCTATTCTGGAGGCTACTCTTATGCGAGCTTCAGCTAGATACTGCCAATTATCACAGTTTGCCGAGCCCCAAACAACAGTATCCCTGAAAACCCTAAAGAATACCCCGGGGTCTATCTAAGACTCTATAAAAATTTCACTCACTAAGTTCATCTTTCAGAAACTTAAAACTTCCAGATTATTCCTAGGCCAGATAAACCCTGAAACCCAGAGGCACCAACCCTCTCCGAGATTATCACCTAGTTGTATCCCCCTTCTCCATAATGTTGACGCCCATTTTCAACATGGAGAAGAATGATCATTGCCCAAATACCCCTAAAAATTTGGAGAAGGATCAAATGAGAGGGAAGAGTTAGAGAAGATAGGATCTAACAAATGAGTTTGAGTACTAAATCATTATATAGATATTTCTTTTCAGTCTCCAGTGTCTTAGAACAGCTAGAAGAAAACACCTGAAATTGTGAAATGTAACCCATAACCATACTTTGAAGTTTGTTCTATAACTGCTTGTTAAAAAGTACTTTGAAATCTACCACTTTTCTGCATATATAGTATATTTCACTATACAAAACACTGAAAAAAAAAAAAAACACAGTCACTTCAAACAACTCCGTGCAGTTAACCAAAGGATTGTATTATTCTCTCTTCCAGTTCTGGGGCTGGGCAGAGCTCAGCCTGGCAGGTGGGGCTCAGGGCCTCTCATACATTCAGCGACTAAGATGAGAGCCGTCTCAGAAGTGTCCTGGGACATGCAGCTGGTGTTGATGCTGGCTATGGGCACCAATCTTGATGGGCTTCTCCGTGTGGACTGGGCTGCCTCCCAATATGGTGGCTGGGTTCCTAGCACCAATGTCCTGAGACAGGCAGAAGCTGTGCTGCCTTCCAGGCCCTGGGCTTGGCGGCACCTGGTGTGACTTCTGCCACAGTCTCAGACCTGTCCAGTGTCAGAAGAAGGGAACGTTAACGCAACTTCTCAATGGGAGGCACATTACAGCCACATTGACGAAACAGCCTGAGGCTGGTGGACCTCATGTGGCCCACTTGGAAAGCACAACATGCCACATGTTCCTTCCAAGGACAAGTGAATCATTATGATTTCCTAAATCTAGCTTCCAAGGTAGGCTGTTAGTGGTCCTGTATGGCTCTAGTTCATTAAACCCCATGAACATGCATTTCCTTGAATAATAATAATGACCCATAATTCCAACTTTTTGTTGTTTAATAGATTCATCTTCTTCACCATTTTCCCAGTGAACACAGTTTAACCTTATCTCAGGATGGGTCCATTCCCCACATAACCCTTGTGTCCCTGAGTCTGAATGGGTTCTCCCCTGCAACATGAGAAAGGGTTGCCCCAGACCCTCAGCTTCATTTTTGCACATCTGCCTTAAACTTGAAAAACAGACCAGAGATGCAATTCAAATGCAGCAGCCAGGGGCCGAGGCCTGTTTGAGAAGAAGCCAGCAGAAATGCAGAATTCCAGGTAATGAGGCAGTTCTGTGCTGGCACCTGCAGGCCTGGGGTCATGTCTGTGTGTCTGGCTGGCCCAGCATGGCCCAGTATGATGGTGAACAACCTGTGACCCAGCACCAGCTCATACGCCAGGGTCATTCACTCCCCAAGGAAGCCCTTTTAAGCTCATTTTTTAAGGCTAGTTTTTCAGTCTTTTAGCAACCAGGCTGTGTTACAATGCATGCATTTGTTTTGTTCAGAATTGGGTGAAACTGTGGATCCATTCTGGGCAAGCTCCAAGCTGGGGCCTGGGCACAGGGAGGTGATCCAAACACAACTGTACCCTCCATGCTCACAGGTCAGGGGAGACAGGTCGACAGAGGCCACAGTGATGGGCAGTGACAGGGCTTGTACAAGGAAGCACAAGGGCTAAGGGGGCCAAGGAAGGCCCCTGACCAGAATGATGAAGAAGATACCCAAGCATGAGTCAACCAGATCGGGGTAAGGAGCCCAGAGGTGAGGTGGTGGCAGGGGCTGGAAGGGGGCTGAGTGACCCTCCTGGCAGAGGGTGAGTCTTGTGGAAATCCAGCGAGGAGACTGCAAGTCAGTTATTAAGGCTGGAGCAGGGCAGTAAGAGATGAGGCTACAGAAGGCAATGGAAGACAGATGGCAAGCACCTTGGAAGCCAAACCAGGGGTGGATGTCATCCTGAAGGCAGCGTGGTGAGATGCTTCCATAGGGAAGTAACCTGATCAGACCTGGGTTCTTAAAGGGTGGCTCTGGCTACTGGATGCAGTGGGACTGGCAGAGAAAGGAGTGATCCTGGGGAAGGCATAATGGGACTGTCAGGAGCTGTCAACACTGGTAGTTTGAGAAGCCTCAGCCCACATCAGATCCAGCATATTAAAACATACTCCAAATCTACCCTTTAAATGTAATTCTTCCATTCAATAAAATGTATTTGAAAGATTTTGTATTCACTTTTTTAATTATTTGGTTGTAACAGCACAATTTAATTTCCTCTTAACAGTTGCACACACCTGCAGGCCTACTCCTCTTATTTAGGGGCCAGGATACAAGGAAGCAGTGACCCCGCTTCTGGAAGGGCCTGGCACACATGTTTGTCAGCCTCCCAAGCAGGCCTCAGACCCAAGCTTCAGACACTACTTTCCTTTAAACAGTCGCCCTTTGGCCCTGCTTCAGTCCTAGGGGTGTGCACCCCAGCAGCCCATCTTTGGGGGAACCCAGAAAGAAGTCCATACAGCCCTTGGAAAGAGGCTTAGAGTTTTGTGGCAAGGAATTCCAGAATCCCAGATACCCAAGGCAAGGTCTAAAGGGAATGGGATGTGAACTTTGGCGGGGGGTGGGGGGTTGGAGGAGGCATACGCCTTTGGAGGTCGGTCAAAGTGGAGCCTCTAAAGCACAGCGCCCTAGCAGGGACCCCCAAATCCTTTCAAGGTAGGAAAATCTAACCTAACAATTGCTTCTAAGAAAGCTTTATATAATACTAAATTTAACTCTTTAATGCATTGGGCACACTGTGGCTGTCAATTAGCCTGTACACACGTGCTTTCGGGTGCTGGATGTTGGTGGAGGCCCCTAAGAAGCTCAGAGCAGGGTGCCCACAGAATTTAAGGGATGTGGTGATCTCACTGGATCTGGAGGCTGGAGGCGGGGGTGGGGGGATGGTTGCAGGGGCAGAATCGGGGGTGGGGTGGTGGTTAGTGAGCACATGGTGCTCAGAACTCTGCCTGTCTTTAGAACGTGTTCGCTTTCCTAATCGAACAAGAAGATACAAGCTGTCCCAGTGTCTACTCCCCAGGCTGTGCCTGCGGGGCATGGGAGGCGCGGGAGGAAAGATGCAAGAAGCCTCGGCCGCGTGCTGTAAAGGGCAGGGGGCCCTCCTGGCCGGTGGAGAGCAGATCTGGTTGCCAGGGTCACACCTGCTGGTGTGGAGCCGTGGAGCTGGGACTTGTCTTCCCAGAGAAACAACTCATGATTTGCTTCTCCTCAGAACCTTCATCATGCATGAAAAGTCCTTTCTGCCTCCTGGTTTATCATCTCCAGAAAACCTCCCTCAGCAGCCTGGATTTGTAACTTTATTGAACTTTTCGGAAACTTCCAGCCCTTGAGGTTAAGGGAGTGACCTGTTTTCTCAGTGTGCTATTTTTCCACCCACCCCACCCCGTATCCGTCACCCTTTATTTCTCCTCATTTTAACTCCCAGTTCTTCTCCCTCACCCCACCCCTCCCCATTATACATTTAAGAACTTTATTATAATGAATTTCATCATTAAAAGAGATCATTCCACAGCTTGAGGCATTCCTTAAAAAGTTAAACATAGAATTACCATGATTCTTCCACTCTCAGATGTACACCCAAGAGAAATGAAAGCATTTATCCACACAAAAATTTATACATGCTCTTAGGGGTGATGGAAAGTTTTGGTAATGGATGGTGGTGATGGGAGCACAATAAGGTGAATGTAATTAGGACCACTGAATTGTATATTTGAAAGTGGTGAAAATGGGAAATTTTAGGTTAAATATATGTTTCTATAAATAAATTAACAAAAACAACAGCAACCATGGAACCATGGACTATAGTTAATAGTAGAATTATGAAGTTAGTCTTTCATCAATTACGATGAAGTTAATAGCAAAACGTTAATAGGGGAAACTATGTGTGAGGAGAAAATATGGAACTCTGTACTTTCTGCATGATTTTTCTGTAACCCTATGACTCCTCTCTTAAAAGAAAAACATAAGCAAATATTCATAGCAGCATTATTCATAATAGCCAAAACATGAAAACAACCCAAATACCCAAAATGCTAAACCCAGAGTTAGCCCATGACTCCAAGTGAAATGAAAACATATGTTCACACAAAAACTTGAACGTGCATGTGTATAGCAGCATTATTCACTAGAGCTAAAAAGTGGAATCAACCCAAAAGTTCATTACCTAAGGAAAGGGTAAGCACAACGTGGTATGCCCAATGATGGAATATTATGGAGCCATAAATGGAATGAAGTTCTGACAGTGCTGTTACATGGATGCACTTAGAAAGCATTATGTTAAGTAACAGGCTAGACACAAAAGAACAACTATGATATCATTTCCACTTGCATGAAATAGCTATAATATGCAAATTCATAGAAACAGAAAGTTGGTTCAAGGCTACTGGGGTCCAGAAGGGGGAGTTACTACTTAATTGTTGCAGAGCTCCTGTTTGGGGTGATGAAAAATTTTGATGAAGGATGAATGGCAATAGTTGCACAATGAGTGCCATAGAACTATACATTAAAGATGGTTAAAATGGTATATTTTATGATTTTTATATATACACCATGATACATTTTTTTAAAGCCATCCTAGCAACCACAATTTTGACACGGGCCCTATGGAAGCGACCTTGAGTGTTGCGTGGCAACCTCCTCTCTTCGCAGCTCCCGTCCCATCCAGGCATGCCCCCATCTTTGCTCTGGTCTCTGTGCATTTGCTCAGTCTGCATGGAGCGACCTCCTGGAACAATGGGACAAGCACAGAGTCTGAGTGGACTTGTCCTAGTCATGTGTCTTTGGACACGCATTAACTCTCTCAGGCTCCAGCTTCCTGCAGGCACAAGGGTAACCTCCCCCCACCATGCTCAGCCCTTAGGGGCCAAATAAGATAACCAAGTGGTGAAAAGGGCAGGTGCCACCGATTCATTCACACCAAGAGCAACCACTGAACACATACAGTATGACCAGGCACCATTCAGAACTAGAGGTCCAGAGGCCCAAGCTCTACAAAGTCCAGCATTTTGCTTCGTTTGCATGAGACGCCCCCTCTCAGCCACAGAATAACTTCAAAGAGAAATCCATCTCAGACAGTTACAGTCCTCACACCTCCTAGCTCATCAGTAAGCACAGAGTAAGTACTTAATAAATGCCCACAGAATTAATTTAATATGGATCCTTGTGGCTGCAAATTATTCGATGTACAAGTCTGTACGTGGGCATGCTGCATATTTCATTGTCTTTAGTAACATCCAGAAAAAGCTAATCATGATTTGGATTTAAAATAGCCTCATTTGTTTCCTACTGTGACAGGCTTCCCCTGTTCTGCGGGGCGTCTGATCTGAGGACCCGAGGTAGCGGTATCACATTTGCACGCGTGACCTCATTCCACCTTGTATGTGTGCCATTCACGGCTTTGGGTCGTGTTTTCAGTGATGTTACATTTTCCGGTGTAGAGAGCTACAGATAAAAGGTATTTCCATGAAGCACCATGCAGAAACCTGCTACTTCTAATAGCCTTATAGGTCATTTTACAACAGTCTTTTGAGAGCTCTGCTTTATTCTTTAAAAAAAGGGGGGGGGAGCAACATATTTGAGATGAAAGCAATTCCTGCAATGTGCAAAAATCATGTGATACTGGGGCAGAAGGTTTTTGGCACCAGGAGAGTGAGAATGCCAAGTGCATAAATTACAATGCCATCTTTTCCCTGCAAACAGTGAATAATTATAGATGCCAAGTGCCTCAGTGAAAATCTGCTAGGCATATGGCCCGTTTTTGCCTCATGCCACTTTTCTTTGCTCCTCCAAAGAAACCAGCATGAATTAGCACCTGGCCACAGTGTCCTGACCAGGGGGAAATGAATGAGTGCATTTTTTCAAGTTCCTGAGGACCACGTTTCCATATCCAATTCAAAACACATTTAGGGAGTGCCTAAAATAGGCCAGGTTCCATAGGAATTCAGGAAGGATTATTCACACAAGAGGTTTATGGTCTTGCCTGACAGTTCAGCTCTGCAATTGTGTATTGAGTGGATACTATATCCAGACACGATGCTAGGTTGGGGGTGGAAGGGGTAGAGCCACCAAGATGAGTGTGGTGTGGTTCTTGCCCCCAAGGGGATTCACGGGGGGGAGAGATGTAGAAGAATCACACAGTTTCTCTTACATTCTCATAACAACATATGAAGGAGGCCCACTTATTACGCCCACTTTGTAGATGTGGCAACTGAAGCACAGACAGATTCTGACTCTGCTGAGTCTGGGTTAGGAATTGGAGGACATGTGGTGTGGCCCTGGCCTGGGCCCTGTACACTGGGTTAGAGTGGTGGTCCCAGCATCACGGGTCCACAATGAGGGGACCAGGTGGGGTGAGTAAACTGCTGGGATGCAAGCAAGGTGTTCGGGGATGTCCATAGATCCCAGGGAGGGAGTGACTCCAAAGGGGAGAATGTGGGGCATCAGGAAAGAGTGGTGTTTGAGCTGAGGATAAAAATGAGGAGGATTTCAATTAGCAAAGAGGTAGAAGGTGAGGGGCATGGGTGAGGAGACAGTGCAAGTGGAGGAAAGAGCAGAGGCAGGAGCAGATGAGTCAGGGTTGGGAAGACAGGAGGCCCCATGGACACCCAGGGAAACAGGAAAGGCCTTGGAGGGTCTTGAGTGGCATGCCAAGGACCTTAGATTTGTCTTGGTGCCACTGAAGGTCTCTGATCAGGGACATGATGTGATTCAGCCATGTTTTAGGAAGGTAACTGACAACAGTGGACAGAATTGATCAGAGAGGTAAGAAATTGCCAGGGAGTTGGGGGCCACCTAAAAGACTTTCGCTGTTCAAACTCCTTCTTAGGGAGAAGAAGATGGACCGAACCAGGGCACTGACCAAGGAAGCTTGGGCTTGGGTCCCTCAAGCCAGCACAAGGGCAGAAGTTCCTACCCAAGGCAGCCAGTGGTGGAAAGACTGAAGGTGAGTCCAAGGCAAGGCTCTCAGAGGTCATCAACAGCTAAGTCAAGGAATCCATGTCCTTCAGTCCATAGCCAGAAAGGGCAGACCCTGGACAAAGTCAGAAGACAAACAGAGCTGAAATGTGATGGGAGAGGGTGGTAGGAATCCAGGCAAAAACTCAAACAAGGGCAGGGGAAGGAAAAGGTAGACTGACTATAATGGAGAAAGAGAGATTAAGCAGTAAAATCTATTTTCTCACTAGGAACATCCACAGAGCAAGTTCAGAGCTGACACATGTGCTCACAGCATAAAATTAAGTGACATATCATGTTATAAAATCACAAGATTAGTATAATTACACTTACATCAATGAAAATATATTGGTATTAAAAACTGGAAGATACACACAAACAAGAACAATGATTGTTTTTGGATGATGGGATTATGAAATGTAAAACTTTTCTTTCTCCTATACGTCTGTTGTATTAGGATACTCCAGAAAAACAGAATAGACAGGATATCTATATATTTCCTAGGAAAGCTGCAAGTTGAAAATTCTGACAAAGATGATGAGTTCCCCAGGAGAAGCTGGCTGGCTGAAGTAGAGATAGAAATTCTTCTTTTTAATCACTGAAATAACCAGCTTTTCCTCTAAGAACTCCAACTGATTGGATGAGATTTCTCTTGTTGCTGAAGGCAATCTTCTTTGTTGATTATAGATGTAATCAGCCATAGATACAACCAGTTTGACTATTTAAATTCAGGAAATACTGTACTCTCACAGTACTTATCAGCCAGTATTTGCTTGGCCAAGCAAATGGACACCATAACTTAGCCAAGCTGACATATGAACTCAACCATCACATCTTGTGCTTGCTAAAATTTCTGCATTGATATTTAACTTTTGAAATGAGTTAAAATCTTAAAAAAAAGAAAGTGGGGGGCACACCATTGTAATAAAAGTCCTTCCTTTCCATGTTAAAGCTGATGCAAACAGCAGTATTTGAAACAGAACAAAATGCCAAAAGTGTTATTATGCCAGTCAGTATCATCTCAGTAACAGAATGAGCCCAAAAGTATTAAAAATGTGAAGTTATTCAGGTCAATACAAGCTGCAATTTGTAATGGAGAAAATAGTCCCAGCCAGCTTCATGGTTGTCCAGGGCCCTTGTGAAAGCTTCCAAGCAGCAAACTGGTTTCCTTTGTCCACCCCACCCCACCCTACCCCTCACTCACACACATCCATCCTATACCCATCAGCAGCAGCCATCCTTTTATAGCCTAAGTTAGATCACATCACTCCCCAGGTGAAAACTTTCCAGTGTCTTCCATCCCACTCTGAGTAAAAGTCAAAGTCTTCACTATGGCCTATGACCTGGCCCAGCTCACCTCTTTAACTGCCGTAGGCACCCATCTTCTCCAGCTCATTAACATCATTACCAACTAATGTCATGCCTCAGGGCCTTTGAACCAGCGGGTCCTTAGCTGGAATGCTCTTTCCCAATCTCTGGAATCCCTCATCAGGCTCTTCTACCTTCTCAGACAAGCCTTTCCAAATCATCATAGCTAAAGGAGTCCCACCCCCCCTACCAGGCATCCTACAGAGTTCAACCCAGCACTGTCCATAGAACTTTCTGTGACAATGACAATGTTCTGTATCTGCACTGTCCAGTGCAGTAGCCACTAGTCACAGATGGGTGTCTAACACCTGAAATATGGCTCGTGTTATTTGAGGAATTAAATTTTAAATTTTATTTAATTTTAACTAATTTAAATGGCCACATGGTCAGCAGCTACTGTACTGGACAGTGTGGATTAAACCATATCCAATTGTTATTCTTTACGTAACACATTACTATGTGAAAAAATCTCAGTCATCTGTTAGTTTACAAATCATTGTCTTTCTGCCCTTACCAGAATGTGGGTTCTACAAGGGAATCACCATAATCTCAACTCCAGATACACAAAGTAGGAGTGAAATAAATGATGAACAAACAATAGGAGAACAGGTGGACTTTGTAGGCTATCATTTTTATTTTACTAGTTTGATTAGATCCTCTATCAAAAACTATTGCTGGGGAGAACCGTGGAAAGATGGCAGAGCAGGAAGCCCCAAGAATCAGTCCCTAAACTAAAACAACTATTGAACTGGCAGGAATTGTCTGAATCAACTATTTTGAAACTTTGGAGTCTAGTGGAACACTGTGCAGCATCCAGGAAAGAGCGCAAGAAGAGGCTGTTAAACTGTGATAAATACCATGGAACTTTCTCCTCCAGCAGCAGCTACCATTCCCAATTCCCCAGCCTCATGGCAAGGCAGCAATGGGGATGGCAGCCCTGGACCAGGGTGCAGCTTGCTGTTGCCAGAATGGGCTATAAGGTCCCAGGCCTCCAAAATCTGGGAATGTGTGGTCTCATTGATGATGACACTTTTTATTTGCTCTTTCAGATCATTGGCGGCATGGGTGGGGGTGGGTAGTGGCTCTGAGGGCAGCCATTGCTCCATCCTCCCTTAGACAAAAGCAGCAGAGGAGTCTTAAAGAAGCAGTACCTTTCTCTCTCTCTCTCTCTCTCTCTCTTTTTTCTCTTTCTGTTCCCCACTTGGGAGTAAAAATAGTTTGGAAAACTCACAGACTGAGAGCTCCAGCCTTCAAGAACAACAAAAACTACTACTATAAAACTCTAGTGATCTCAGAGGAGGGGGAGAACCAGATTTCCAGAGTTATACAACTTAGTACTCAGAATGCCCAGTTCCCAATACAAAATGACAAAACATATAAAGAAACAGGAAAGTATGGCCCATTTGCAAGAAAAAAAGAATTTTCAACTGTCTTAAACATGCTCAATGAGCTAAGAGAAACCATGAGAAAGAACTAACAGAAATTGTGAAAATGTTGCAGACCAAAATAAAGAGATGGAAATTATAAAAAGGAACCAAATCTAAATTTTTGACAACAAATTACAGTAATCAAAATGAAAAACAACAGCAGATTTGAACAGGCAGAAAGATCAACAAACTAGAAGACAAGACAATTGGAACTGTCCAGTGTGAGGAACAGGAAGAAAGAAAAATGAATAAAGTCCGAAGAACCTGTGGGACACCATCAAGCACACCAACATACACATCATTGGAGTCTAAGAAGGACAACACAGAGAGAGAAAGGTGCAGTTATTTGAAGAATTAACAGCAAGAAATTTTCCCCAAATCTGATGAAAGACATGAATACACACATCCAGGAATCCTAATGAACTACAAGCAAAACAGACTCTAAGACAGCTACACCAGGACACATTATAGCAAAATTGTCAAAATCCAAAATTAAAGAAAGGCTTTTGAAGACAGCAAGAGAGAAGATATTTGCCACATAACAGAGCTCTAAGTAAGATTAATAGCAGATTTATCGTAAGAAACCATAGAGGTCAGAAGGCAGTAGGATGGTATATTTAAAGCTCATAGAGGTTAAAAAAAAAAGTTAAGCAAGAAGAATTCTTTCTATGGAAAAATTAGCTTTTAAAAATAAAGGAGAAATTAATACATTTATAGATAAAAGCTGAAGGGGAGTTGAACAGAAGATCTTCCTTACAAGAAATGCTGAAGAGAGTCCTTCAGGCTGAAATGAAAGGACACTAGATAGTAACTCAAAACCATAAGAAGAAATAAAGAACATTGGTAAAGGTAACTACATAGGTAAATATAAAATCCTGTGTGATTGTACTCTGGGTTTGTAATTGCTTTTTTCTACCCTGTATGACTTAGGCAAATATGTACAACAATATTATAAATCTATGTTAATTAGAATACAATATCAAAAGGTATATTCTGGAACAATAACAATATTAAGGGGATGAAGATATATAGAGTAAAGAGTCTGTAAACTACTGCAGCTAGGTTGGTACTGGTCAGACAGGGTTGTTATCAGTTTAAGATGTTAATGGTAATTAACAAGGTAACCACTAAGAAAACAACTAAAAATACATAGAGAAAAGGAAAGAAGAAGGGAATTAAAATGGTATACTACAAACAACAACTAAATACAAAAAAAGGAAGTAATGGTGTAACTTAGGAACAAAATAGCATATAAGACATACAGAAAACAAACAGCTAAATGGTTGAAGTAATTCCTTTTCCTCAATTTTTACATTAACTGTTAAGGGACATGAGAGGAACAAGATGGTGCATAGGGAGGTGTGGAATTTATCTAGTCCTCTAGAGCAGCTAGTAAACAGCCAGGAACTGTCTGGAACAACTGTTTGGGGGACATCCGTGCTGGACACACATCATGCACAGTCTGGAATGGTGGAAGGGTTGAGGTCACAGCACAGAACTGTAGTAAAGTTCCCAAATTCTGGAGGCTTGTGCCCTTTCCCACTGGCACAGCAGACTCAGTTGGAAGCAGTTCCCCATGGGGAAAAAGAAGTAGTCTATGCTGGGAGCAAGAGATGGCAGCAACAGCCAAGCTTCAATTGTGGTTTTAATTAACAAATTGGATTGCTGAATACAAGCTCTAAGCAGAAATAAACTGAGAACAATGCAGGAAAGGAATTCTCACATTTATCCTGGCAGACAAGAGTCAGATTTGAAAAAAACAAACAAACAAATAAACAAAAAATGAGACTTTTGGAGTTGGTGAAGCCCAGAATACTGGAAAAGGGCTGTGTCCCAAGAAAAAGCAGTACATAGAGCCAGCTATCAACTCCAGCTCCTGAAAGGCAAACCTTGGGGACTGGGGACTGGCTCTGAAAAGGGATTTCATTTTCTTTCCTTTTTTAAAAAAACTATTCCAAGTAGTTCATTAGAGAAAGCCTCAGGCATTTTCAGTGGTCATCCTGGACCCAAGCAAGGGTGGAGTTAAGATAGGTCTGAGAGACAAAGTAATGAGTCAAGTGAAGGATATAATTCCCTAAAGAGCTTATCTTCCCCATGTAAGGGGGGGAGAGGAGGGCCCAGCTCAAGTGGTGGCCCTCCTTCAGAGAATTCAGACCCCAGGGGCTAAGCCCTAAGCCCTCCTTCTACCTCAGCTTCTGTCTCAGCTATACCCCTGGCAGGGACAGGGTCTTCTGAGAATTAAAGGCACCATGACACTTTATATGGGTGGGGAGCTGCAGGCTGATGAACACCACTTGCTAGGGGGGTTATGAAAAGCACAGAGTCTAGAGGCTTCACAGGAATCTCATACAGGCTGTTGGGTTTCATCCTCAGGGAAACTTGACACTGATTACACCCTTCTTCTGAGACCTGGGCCTGTCTTGTCTGGGAAAATCTGATTGTGGTTGATCATATCTGGGACCACCCTCCCCCATCCCAGGGTAAAAAGGTTCCATTTACACAGGGCAAGAACCAGAGAAACAAAGCTTAAAAATTCTGATCAGTTAAATAGAAACTATGCTAGAGGACTGGAATAAGTTGAATTGAATGCCAAAGGATAGATAGAGAACAAAACCAGCCAACAACAAAAAAAACCTAGGTAAAAGAGTGAAAATGATCTCCAGAATAAACTAATCAAGGAAATCAGATGCTAAGACACCAACAAAAAATTATGAGTCACATTAGGAAAAACAAAGATATGGCCCAATCAAAGGAACAAACTAACACTCCAAATGAGATACAGGAGTTGAAACAACTAATGTTCAAACAAGCATGCCAAATCAATTAAAAAATGAAATCAGTGAGTTGAGGGAAGATGTGGCAAAAGGTGTGAAGGATATAAAGAAGACATTGGGTGACCATAAAGCAGAACTTGAAAAAACAAATGGGTCTTTCAGTGCAAGTGGCAGCTGTGTGAACCAGAGGCTGACCCTTCAAGCTCTTAATGCTTCCACCTGGCCCTGCATCTGCTCTGCTTCCTGCACTTCTGCCATGATGGAACAGACCATCTCCTTCACCAAGGACTTCCTGATAGGCAGCATTGCTGGCACCATCTCCAAGATGGCCATGGCTCCCATTGAGCGGATCATGCTGCTGCAAGTACAACATGCCAGTAAACAAATCACCACCCAAAACAATACAAAGGCATTGTGAACTTTAATCCACATTCCTAAGGAGCAGGGCATCCTCTCCTTCTGGAGAGGTAACTTGGCCAATGTCTTCTGCTACTTCCCCACTCAAGCTCTCCACTTTGCCTTTAAGACTAAGCATAAGCAGGTGTTTCTGGGTGGTGTAGACACACATACACAGTTCTTGAGGTATTCTGCTAGCAACCTGGCCTCCAGCAGGACAGCTGAAGTCACTTCTCTGTGCTTTGTCTACCCACTGGATTTTACTAGAACCCATCTGGCAGTTGATGTTGGGAAAACTGGCACAGAAAGATAATTCAAAGACCTGGGAGACTGGTGAAGATCACGGTTCTAGTTTGCTAGCTGCCAGAATGCAATATACCAGAAACAGAATATCTTTTAAAAGTGGGAATTTAATGACTTGCTAGTTTAAAGTTCTAAGGCTGAGAAAATGTTCCAATTAAAACAGGTCTATAGAAATGTCCAATCTAAGGCATCCAGGGAAAGATACCTTGGTTCAAGGAGGCTGATGAAGTTCATGGTTTCTCTCTCAAGTGAGAAGGGCACATGGTGAACACAGACAGAGTTTCTCTCTCAGCTGGAAGTGCACATGGCAAACACAGCATCATCTGCTAGCTTTCTCTCCTGGCTTCTGGTTTCATGAAGCTCCCTGGGAGGTGTTTTCCTTCTTCATCACCAAAGGCCACTGGCTCGTGGACTCTCTGCTTCGTGGTGCTGCAGCATTCTCTGCTCTCTCTGAATCTCTCTCAGTCTCCAAAATGTTTCCTCTTTTAAAGGACTCCAGTAAACCAATTAAGACCCACCCAAATGGGTGGAGACACACCTCCATCCAATCCAGCTTAACAACCACTCTTGATTTAATCACATAAGAAATGGCTGCCTTTACAAAATGGGATTAGAATTAAAACATGGCTCTTCTAGGGTATGTGCATCCTTTCAAACCAGCACATTCCACCCTCTGGACCCTAAAAAACACATGTTTTCCCCATATACAAAACACATTCATTCCATAACAATATCAGAGAACCTTAAACCATTCCAGTAACATTTCAAATACAAGATTAAAATCAGTACAAAGTCTCATCAAAGTTAATTAAAGGCATGGACACTCCTAAGGCAAAATTTTCTCCATTTGCTCTGGACCTGTAGAACTCAGAACAAGTTATTTGCTGCCAACACACAAAGGCGGAACAGTCATAGGATATATATACCCATTTCCACAGGGAGGAAAGAACACAGGGGTTGCAGGACTCAAGCAGTTTTGAAAACCCGCAGGGCAAAGTCCATTAGATTTCAAAGTCTGAGAATCATTTATCCTCAGGGCTTAAGAAAGCAGCAGTCCCACCCTTTCCAAGGGCCTACACAGAGGCCTGTCACTCTCCAAATGCAACCTTGGGTGACATTGGGGAGACCACCTTTTTCTCGGCTCCACCCTCTCCAAGCATCGGGGCCACACCCGGGCTCTCTGCCATATCCAGGGCACATGCTCAACCCCTCCATGCGGTGGCAGCCAGGCTCTCCCCAAACCCTAAGAAATGTGCTACACCCTCTCCAAGGCCTGAGGCGGCATGACTCTTCCATTGCAATGAGATGGAAGGCCCATCTTCTACATTTGGGGCAAACTCACCCTCTCCACGGGCTTGGGTGGGTCCGCTCTCCTGGCCCAAGCCTTCCTGACTTCAGACCTCAGCCTCCATGGTTTTGCATCTGAAGTTATTTTTCCTCCAACATGTCTCTTCTCTGATCCCCCCCAGTCCAGACTGGCAGCAGCTCTGTTTATACAGGTCCCACAGCACTCTCATTGGCTTTCTATGCAGTAGCCTTGGATCATGCCCATCTGACATAGAGAGTCTCCATAAATCCTTCCTGGATAACTCCACGTCCAATCCTGGCTTTCTCTGAAATGGCTGACTGGCTCCATATTTGGTCAAGACCTCATGTGGGGCACTGTTCTCTAGGGTCTCCCTTCCTGGAAGCCCAGAATTTTCCAGAATATCAGTTTCTAGTTTCTTTGTACCCAAGAGTTCGGTTCTCAGCTTATCTCTTTCTTGTTCACATTTCACTATAAGCTGTGAGGAGAAACCAGGCTGCACTTTTGACATTTAATTTGGAGATCTCTTCTGCTAAATATCCAAGTTCATGGCTTTTAAAATCAGGCTTCCAGCCAAAGCCACTAGTCAATTTTGCCAGATTATCTGCCATTCTAAAACAAGGATCGCCTTCCTTCCAGTCTGAAATACTGCATGCCTCATTTCTGTCTAGAGCTTCGTCACAGGTAGCTTTAGAGTCCACATTTCTACCGACAGTCTCTTCAAAGCATTTTAGGCCTTCTCTATCAAGTTTCTCACAACTCTTCCAGAATCTTCCCCTTATCCATTTAAAAAGCTGTTCCAACATGTTTGGTATTTGCAAACTGCAGCAGCAGCACCCCACTCTCTGGTACCAAAATCTGTTCTAGTTTGCTAGCTGCCAGAATGCAGTATACCAGAAACGGAATGTCTTTAAAAAGGGGAATTTAATGAGTTACTAGTTTACAGTTCTAAGGCCGAGAAAATGTCCCATTAAAACAAATCTACAGAAATGTCCAATCTAAGGCATCCAGGGAAAGATACCTTGGCTCAAGAAGGCTGATGAAGTTCAGGGTTTCTCTTGCAAGTGAGAAGGCACATGGCGAACACAGTCATGGTTTCTCTTTCATCTGGAAAGGCACATGGTGAGCACAGTGCCATCTGCTAGCTTTCGCTCCTGGCTTCTTGTTTCATGAAGCCCCTGGAAGTCATTTTCCTTCTTCATCTCCAAAGCGCTGGCTGATGGACTCTCTGCTGCATGGTGTTGCAGCATTCTCTGCTCTCTCTGAATCGCCTTTCTCCAAAATGTTTCCTCTTTTATAGGACTCCAGAAACTTATCAAGGCCCACCAAATGGGTCACCTAATCCATCTTAACAACCACTCTTGATTTAATCACATCTCCAGACAGATGATCTGACTACAGTTTCAAACATACAGTATTGAATGGGATTATTCTGCCTTTACAAAATGGGATTTTGATTAAAACATGGCTTTTCTAGGGGACATACAACCTCTCAAACCAGCACAGGGAGCATACCTTTGGCTGTATCATACACATCAAAATAGGTTTCCCTGTAGATGATGATGGCTTGCACAGAGACATTGAGGCCCTGGTACGGGCCTCGGATGTCATCAGACTTTGTGATTGTGCTGGTTTGAAAGGATGCTTGTACTCTAGAAAAGCCATGTTTAATCTCAATCCCATTTTGTAAAAGCAGCCATTTCTTATGTGATTTCAAGAGTGGTTGTTAAACTGGATTAGATGGAGGCGTGTCTCCACCCATTTGGGTGGGTCTTAATTGGTTTACTGGAGTCCTATAAAAGTGGAAACATTTTGGAGAATGAGAGAGATTCAGAGAGAGTAGAGAATGCTGCATCACCATGAAGCAGAGAGCACACAACCCAGTGGCCTTTGGTGATGAAGAAGGAAAACGCCTCCCAGGGAGCTTCATGAAACCGGAAACCAGGAGAGAAAGCTAGCAGATGATGCTGTGTTTGCAGTGTGCCCTTCCAGCTGAGAGAGAAGCCCTGACTGTGTTTACCATGTGTCCTTCCAGCTGAGAGAGAAACTCTGTCTGTGTTCACCATGTGCCCTTCTCCCTTGAGAGAGAAACCCTGAACTTCATCAGCCTTCTTGAGCCAAGGTATCTTTCCCTGGATGCCTTAGATTGGACATTTCTGTAGATTTGTTTTAATGGGACATTTTCTCGGCCTTAGAACTGTAAACTAGTAACTCATTAAATTCCCCTTTTTAAAGACATTCCGTTTCTGGTATACTGCATTCTGGCAGCTAGCAAACTAGAACAGATTTTGGTACCAGAGAGTGGGGTGCTGCTGCTGCAGTTTGCAAATACCAAACATGTTGGAACAGCTTTTTAAATGGATAAGGGGAAGATTCTGGAAGAGTTGTGAGAAACTTGATAGAGAAGGCCTAAAATGCTTTGAAGAGACTGTCGGTAGAAATGTGGACTCTAAAGCTACCTGTGACGAAGCTCTAGACAGAAATGAGGCATGCAGTATTTCAGACTGGAAGGAAGGCGATCCTTGTTTTAGAATGGCAGATAATCTGGCAAAATTGACTAGTGGCTTTGGCTGGAAGCCTGATTTTAAAAGCCATGAACTTGGATATTTAGCAGAAGAGATCTCCAAATTAAATGTCAAAAGTGCAGCCTGGTTTCTCCTCACAGCTTATAGTGAAATGTGAACAAGAAAGAGATAAGCTGAGAACCGAACTCTTGGGTACAAAGAAACTAGAAACTGATATTCTGGAAAATTCTGGGCTTCCAGGAAGGGAGACCCTAGAGAACAGTGCCCCACATGAGGTCTTGACCAAATATGGAGCCAGTCAGCCATTTCAGAGAAAGCCAGGATTGGACGTGGAGTTATCCAGGAAGGATTTATGGAGACTCTCTATGTCAGATGGGCATGATCCAAGGCTACTGCATAGAAAGCCAATGAGAGTGCTGTGGGACCTGTATAAACAGAGCTGCTGCCAGTCTGGACTGGGGGGGATCAGAGAAGAGACATGTTGGAGGAAAAATAACTTCAGATGCAAAACCATGGAGGCTGAGGTCTGAAGTCAGGAAGGCTTGGGCCAGGAGAGCGGACCCACCCAAGCCCGTGGAGAGGGTGAGTTTGCCCCAAATGTAGAAGATGGGCCTTCCATCTCATTGCAATGGAAGAGTCATGCCGCCTCAGGCCTTGGAGAGGGTGTAGCACATTTCTTAGGGTTTGGGGAGAGCCTGGCTGCCACCGCATGGAGGGGTTGAGCATGTGCCCTGGATATGGCAGAGAGCCCGGGTGTGGCCCCGATGCTTGGAGAGGGTGGAGCCGAGAAAAAGGTGGTCTCCCCAATGTCACCCAAGGTTGCATTTGGAGAGTGACAGGCCTCTGTGTAGGCCCTTGGAAAGGGTGGGACTGCTGCTTTCTTAAGCCCTGAGGATAAATGATTCTCAGACTTTGAAATCTAATGGACTTTGCCCTGCGGGTTTTCAAAACTGCTTGAGTCCTGCAACCCCTGTGTTCTTTCCTCCCTGTGGAAATGGGTATATATATCCTATGACTGTTCCGCCTTTGTATGTTGACAGCATATAACTTGTTTTGAGTTTTTATAGGTCTAGAAACAGAGGATAATTTTGTCTTAGAACACACTATACCTGTAATTAACTTTGATAGGAGTTTGTACTGTTTCTAACTTTGTATTTGTATTGCTACTGAAATGATTTAAGGATTTCTGATATTGTTATGAAATTAATATATTTTGTATATGGGAAAACATGTGTTTTTTAGGGTCCAGAGGGTAGAATGTGCTGGTTTGAGAGGATGGATGTACACTAGAAAAACCATGTTTTAATCTAGATCCCATTTCGTAAAGGCAGAATAATCCCATTCAATACTGTATGTTTGAAACTGTAGTCAGATCATCTGTCTGGAGATGTGATTAAATCAAGAGTGGTTGTTAAGCTGGATTAGGTAATGACATGTCTCCACCCATTTGGTGGGTCTTGATAAGTTTCTGGAGTCCTATAAAAGAGGAAACATTTTGAAGAAAGGAGAGTCACAGAGAGCAAAGAATTTCCTTTCTCCTTTCTGCAGCACCATGAAGCAGAGTCCATAAAGCAGTGCTTTGGAGATGAAGAAGGAAAATGCCTCCCAGAGAGCTTCATGAAACAGGAATCCAGGAGAAAGCTAGCAGATGACACCATGCTCGCCATGTGCCTTTCCAGATGAGAGAGGAACTGGACTGTGTTCGCCATGTGCCTTTTCACTTGTGAGAGAAACCCTAAACTTCATCGGCCTTCTTGAGCCAAGGTATCTTTCCCTGGATGCCTTAGATTGGACAGTTCTATAGACTTGTTTTAATTGGGACATTTTCTCAACCTTAGAACTGTAAATTAGAAACTTATTAAATTCCCCTTTCTAAAAGTCATTCTGTTTCTGGTATATTGCATTCCAGTGCTCTAGAAAACTAGAGCACTCCCTGACCCCAAGAATACACACATGGCAGTGAGCAGGATAATTGCCCAAACCATGGAAGCTGTGGCTGGTGTCATCTCCTATTCCTTCAATTCCATGAGGTGGTGGATAATGATGCAGTCTGGATGCAAAGAAGATGACATCATGTTTAATAGTACTGTTGGTGGAGGAAAGTTTTCAAAGATGAAGGTGACAGCCCTCTTCAAGGATTCATGGTCCAATGTTCTCAGAGACATGGGTGGACCATTTGTGATGATCCTGTACAATGAATTGAAGAAAGTCATCCAGTTTGTCTGTCTTACTAGAAATGGGAACAAAGAGAATCATGTAGAATTATGGACCATTGGCCTTTAAGAAAGCCCTTTTGTTTTTACCCAGACAGATCAAATCTGTGCAGGGATAGGGAAAGCTCTAGAAAAGGGGATCATTGTGATCACATTGGACCAATGATACCACTGAATCCATGTATTGATTACTGTGGAGGGAGGAGAGTCATGGCCATTTTAGTGGGTCCATAGAAGAGGCAGCTCATGTATGCAGACCTAGAAGCCCTCAAGTCCAAATGCTTGTAGGATCTCAGTTGTGTTTAAGTAATTACTTTAAAAGAAATCATGTCTCCTATTTGTACTTAAGCACTATCTCCTTTTGCACAGCTGGATATTTGCCATTATGTTTATGTTGGGCATTTTGCTGCAAAATAATAAATAAGCAAGACAGTCTTCAAAAAATAGAGCTTCCTGGTGCTGAGGAACTGCTGTTGTGAGCATGACTCACCCGAACTGTACAGAGAGGACCGTCCACAGTGCGGCGAGGGATGTGGCCTTGGAGGAGCAGAGGCTGAACCACTCTAGTTCTCTGTGCATCACTCCCCGCCCCCGCTTCAGTGCGGGTCTCTACCTGAGTCACTGTCAGAGCAGCTGGAAGGAGAACATCAAGTCCGCAGCAAGAAGGAGAAAAAACTTAATTGAGGAATGTCTGAAAACCTTGACAAGTCCAATATAAATGAAGGAAGAAACGCAAAATCGAATGATTCTGAGCAAGGCCTTGAAGATGCTGTGGAAAGAAAAAAATAAACCCCACCTCTCCCAGGCCCCAAAGAGTGCAAAGACCTCACTCTAGCCCTCCTTGGTTTGTGACAGTAGAAGAACTCCTGGAGACAATGCGTCACTAACATGGCTCTAGCCCATGAAATTGTAGTAAATGGAAACTTTCAAATTAAACCACTTGAATTATCAGAAGACAGCTTGGAGAAGAGAATAAAGGAGATTGTACATAAAGCTTTTTGAGATTGTTTGAGTGTCCAGCTAAGTGAAGACCCCCCAGACATATGGCCATGCCATCAAACTTGTAGGAGAAATCAGAGACTTTCTTATCTTTCTTGCTTCCTGGTCACACTAGACTGAGAAACCAAATAACAGAAGTCTTGGATCTGGAGCTGATAAAGCAAGAAGCAAAGAACAGGGCCTTGGACATTCCAAAGTCAGCAGAATTCATTATTGGAATAATGGGGACATTATGTGCACCACTTGTGATGATGAAGTTAAGAAATTAAAGGATATTAAGGAAATAGTGCCCCTTTTTCAGGGCAACTCTTTCTGTGTTGGGCCTAATGAAAGTGGACATGGCAAACTTTACTATCAGTAGCATTAGGCCATATCTCACGCAGCAGACAGTTCAATATGAAAGGGAAAAGTTTCAAAACCTTTTGGAGAAGCAACAAAATTCCCTGGGCTTGGTTACCCAGTGGCTAAAAGAAGCTGCAGATAACCTTGTGAATCAGAAGTATAAAAATTCCTTGCCCATTGTGGGAGGGGCTGCTTGCTCTGAGAATGTTACCACGCCAAGTCCTGTTGCTGTCCAGAATGATTCCTGCTTGAAACTTCTGAAATGGGACCACCTTCAGAGACCTTTCCCTGAAATTCTCATATCCTGGCCTTCTTAGAAACCTCCCTTGCTTCAGATCATCAGAAGCCATTTCCCACAGTGCCTGGTGGATTGGGTCCAATACAGAAAGAGCTAGAGGAAGTTGCTATTAAGTTTTTTCACCTCATAAACTATAACAAGATGGTCTTAAGTCCCTACTATGATGCTCTCCTCAGTAAGATCCTCGTCAAACAATAACATGCATGCACCCTACAGCAGTATTATTCACTCAACTCAGAATGCTTTTTCCCAACTGGAATGTTGATTTGGAAAATAGCTATTTAGTACATTTTTATTTAACAACACTGATTCCAAAGGGGAGAATACTGTGTATCACTATTGAAAAGACCTGATATTGTACTGAATTCTGTTTTGAGGGATTATAGTTATGAGTAAATTTACAAATCAAAGAAGCGTTTTGTTATCTTGAGTTTTATAGGTAACACTCAGCTTTGAACAGTTGACTGCTGATATGTCTCCAGTCCCTAATCTGACATGTTTGTAGCAGCCATGTCCCTCCAAGGAGGCTGGAGTCCTTTTCTTCTGTGATCTGAGTATATTTTCCCTCAGACACTCTATACTGACAGCCACCCAAGAGTACATGAAACCAAGCCATGATTCTCTGTAGACCCTTGTCCCTGTCCTGTAAAACGCCCCACCCCCCTCAACTCATCCCTCCAGGTATTTTGTGTTGTAAGGGCTATTTGGTCCTACTGCCCACTCCCCACCCCCATGTACTATTTTATCCCTGCCTGGACTAGCCAAGGCCCCAGGGCCTGTACTGATTCTTGTATTCTAGAGGAGAGCATTTGATTATAAAGTGTTTGTTTTTTACAAGATGAACAAAAAAGGCAGAACTTAATAGGAATGAAAGGCACAATAGAAGAGATTAAGAAAATAGTGGAGTGCTTACAATAGAAGACTTGAAGAAGCAGAAGAAAGGATTTGTGAACTAGAGGACAGGACATGTAAAATCCTAAACACAAAAGAACAGATAGGGAAAACAATGGAAAAATATGAACATATTCTCAGAGAAATAAATGACAACATGAAGCACACTGATATGCATGTTATGGGTGTCCCAGAAGGAGAGGAGAAGGGAAAGGGGGCAGAAAGATTAATGGAGGAAATAATCATGGAAAATTTCCCATCTCTTATGAAAGACATAAAATTACAGATCCAAGAAGTGCAGCATATCCCAAACTGATATATCCAAATAGACCTACTCCAAGATATTTACTAATCAGATTGTCAAATGTCAAGGACAGAGAGAGAATTCTGAAAGCAGCAAGAGAAAAGCAATCCATCATATAAAAGGGAAGCTTCATAAGACTATATGTGAATTTTTTTTCAGCAGAAACCATGGAGGTGAGAAGACAGATGTAGATATATTTAAAATTCTGAAAGAGAAAAACTGCCAACCAAGAACTCTGTATCCAGCAAAACTGTCCTTCAAAAATGAGGGAAATTTCCTGGACCGTGCACAAAAAAAAAAAAATAGAAATAGTTTAAAAATGTTTTCAAACAAATGGTCACTGAAAGAGTTTGTGACTAAGAGACTGGATCTATAAGAAATTCTAAAGGGAGCACTACAGGCAGATAGGAAAAACAAGAGAAAGCAGTCTGGAAGAGTGTACAAATGAAGACTATCAGTAAGGGTAAAAATATGACATATAAAATACAAAAAAAAATGGGAGAAGAAAGTACTGCCTTTACAGTAATAACATTAAATGTTAATGGATTAAATGCCCCAAGCAAAAGACATAGACTGACAGAATGGATTTCAAAACCCATCTATATGCTGTCTATAAGAAACTAACTTAAGACCCAATAACAGAAGCAGATTGAAAGTGAAAGATTGGGAAAACATATTTCACACAAACAACAACCAGAAAAGAGCAGGGGCAGCTATACTAATTAGACTTCAAATGTAAAACAATTAAAAGAGACAAAGAAGGACACTATATATAAATTTTTAATATTTTTATTGACAAAACAATATACAAACACAAACATTTTTAACATACAAACATTCCATACATGGTGTACAATCAATGGCTCACCATATCATCACATAGTTGTATATTCATAACCATTTTTTAGAACAATACATCACTCACTCCAGAAAAAGAAATAAAAAGAAAAAAGAAAAAACTCATACATGCCATATCCCTTACCCCTCCATCTCATTGACTGCCAGTATTTCCATCCACCTAATATATTTTAACCTTTGTTCCCCCTATTATTTATTTATTTTTTATTCATATTTTTTCTCATCTGTACAAACCTTAAATAAAGGTAACATCAGACACAAGGTCTTCACAATCACACAGTCACATTGTAAATGTTATATCTTTATACAATTTTCTTTAAGAAACAAGGCTACTAGAGAACAGCTCTACAGTTTTAGATACTTTCCTCTAGTCACTCTAATATACCACAAACTAAAAAGGGGATATCTATATAATGCATAAGAATAACCTCCAGGATAACTTCTTGACTCTTTGAAATCTCTCAGCCACTGACACTTTATTTTGTCTCATTTCTCCCTTCCCCCTTTCGGCTGAGAAGGTTTTCTCAATCCCTGGATGCTGAGTCCCAGCTCATCCTAGGATTTCTGTCCCACATTGCCAGGGAGGTTTACACCCGTGGGAGTCATGTCCCACGTACAAGGAGGGAGGGCAATGAGTTCGCTTGCTCTGTTGGCTGAGAGAGATAGAGGCCATATCTCAGCAACAAAAGAGGTTCTCTGGGGGTGACTCTTTTTTTTTTTTTGCATGGGCAGGCACCAGGAATCGAACCTGGGTTTCCAGCATGGAAGGTGAGAACTCTGCCTGCTGAGCCACTGTGGCCCACCCTGGGGGTGACTCTTAAGCCTGATTTTAGGTAGGCTTACCCTATCCTTTGTTGGGATAAGTTTCATAAGAACATACACCAAGATCAAGGACTCAACCTATTGATATGGTTGTCCCCACCGCTTGCAAGAATATCAGAAATTCTCCAAATGGGGAAATTGAATTTTCCCTTTTTCTCCCCATTCCCCCAAAGGGACTTTGCAAATACTTCTTTATTCACTGATCAAATCACTCTGGGATTTATTGGGGCACCACACTAACCTGAACAAACCTACAAAATCTCATGCCCTATTCAAGGTTCCATGTACTTATGGTGTTCAATTAAACTGTCCATATAAATTAAATTAGGAAATGCACCAGTGAAAATATAAATTTAGTACCAAATAAACATTTCTTGCTTTAGTTTCACACAGAAGTTGAAGTTTTAAAATATGAATGACCATCTATTTTCAACACCCTGCAATATTAACATTCCTTTTTTTCTTCCTCATGCAAAAGCATTTTTTAATTTGTACATTTAGTCACTATCATTCTACACTCTAGGCATTCCTAGATTTTACCATCTCAGTCTTTATCGTCTGTCTTTCCTTCTGGTTTCATATGTGCCCCCAGCCCTTCTCCCTCTATCGTTCTCACATTCAGCTTCATTCAGTGTACCTACATTATTGTATTACAGTTAGGTGGTATTGTGCTATCCATTTCTGAATTTTTACAATCAGGCCTGTGGCACAATCTATATCCCTTTAGCTCCAATTACCTAATATCTACAATATTTCTATTTCCTGATAACCTCTGTTCTTAACTGAAATTCTTCAAGTTCACTCATTAATGTTAGTTCATATCAGTGAGACCATACAGTATTTGTCCTTTTGTTTCTGGCTAATCTCACTCAGCATAACATCCTCAAGGTCCATGCACATTGTTACATGCTTCATGACTTTATTCTGTCTTACTGCTGCATAATATTCCATTGTATTTTTATACCACAGTTTGTTTAGCCACTTGTTTGTTGATGGACATTTGGGCTGTTACCACCTCTTGGCAATTGTAGATAATACTGCTATAAACATTGGAGGACACTATATATTAATAAAAGAACAATTCACCAAGAATATGTAATAGTCATACATATTTTTGCACTGAATCAGAGTGCCCCAAAATACATGAGGTACACACTGACAATATTGAAGGGAGAAGTAGACACCTCTACAATAATAGTTGGAGACTTTAATACACCACTCTCATCCATGGATAAAACATTTAGACAGAGGATCAATAAGGAAAAATATGATAAATGAACTAGATTTAAAAGACATTTACAGGACATTACACTCCACAACAGCAGGATACACATTTTTGTCAAGTGATCATGGATCATTCTCTAGGATAGACCATGTTGGATCACAAAGCAAGCTTCAGTAATTTTTTTATTGTGAAAAACAGTGTATAAAAAGCAATAAATTTCAAAGCATGCTGCAACAATTAGTCTCAGTAATTTTTTTATTGTGAAAAATAACATACAAAAAAGTGATAGGGTGGTGTGATCGTGGCTCAGTGGCAGAATTCTTGCCTGTGGTGCCAGTGCTTGCCCGTGCAAAAAAAAAAAACCAATAAATTTCAAAGCACAGCACAACAATTAGCTGTAGAACAGATTTCAGAGTTTGGTATGGATTAAAATTCCACAATTTTAAGTTTTTATTTCTAGCTGCTCCAAGGCACTGGAGACTAAAAGAAATATCAATATAATGATTCAGTACTCATACTCATTTGTTAAACCCTATCTTCTCTATATAATTCCACCTTCTCCTTTGATCTTTCTCCCAGTATTTAGGGTTGTTTGGGCTATGCCCAGTCTAACTTTTTCATGTTGGAAAGGGCTATTGATAATATGGGATAAGGAGATAGAACTACTTGTTGTTCTGGAGACTCAATAAATTTTAAAGTATTGAAATTATATACAACACTTTCTCAGATCACAATGGAATGAGGTTGGAAATCAATAACAGATAAAAGGCCAGAAAACTCACAAATATATGGAGATTAAAGGAAGAAATTACAAGAGAAATCAGTAAGTATCTCAAGGAAAATGAAAATGAAAACAATATATCAAAACTTATGGGACTTCTGGAGAAGATGTGGCTTAGTAAGGTGTGCGTGTCTTAGTTCCTCCTCCTGAACAACTACTAAATAACTAGAAACAGTACAGAACAGCTCCCAGAGCCACGACAGAGATCGAACACACAGCGTATCCAGTCTGGAACAGCTGGACCGGCTATGAGACTCTGCTGCGGTGAGGTCCCCAAGTGGCGCATGCTTCCCCGGGCCGCGGCGGCTGGTGGCCGGCGCCCCTCCCTGCCTCCTTCCCGGTCCGGCTGAGAGACTCAGAGAGATGAGTTCCCCAAGCCACGGCGGCTGGTGGCCGATGCCCCTCCCTCACGGGCAGCTTACCGGGCCAGCTGGGAGCTACGGATCAGCGGTTCCCCAAGCCACGGCGGCCGGTGACTGGAGCCCCTCCCACACACGCGGCTTCCCGGGCCGGCTGGGAGCCTCGGATCGGCGGTTCCTCAAGCCACGGCAGTCGGCGACCGGCACCCCGCCCACACACGCGGCTTCCCAGGCCAGCTGGGAGCCTCGGATCAGCAGTTCCCCAAGCTGCGGTGGCCGGTGCCCCTCCCCCACAGGTGACTTCCTGGAGGGAAAGGAAAGAGTCTCCAACAGTAGTAGAGACTGAGTCCAACCTAACACCAATAGTGGCATTAATGAACAACTTCTGACTACTAAAAATAGGCCCTCAGCTCAGGTGAAACTGATCAAGGTGGAGTCGCCTATTGATCTAACTGAAAAAGAGGAAATGGGGTGAAACAGAGCCTTCTGCGGCTGTTTCTATGGAGGCTTGGTTGCCTCTGGGCTCAGCGCTGGGATTACACAGGTTGCAACTGCCCCGAACGCAGAAACAGGCTGCTTTCAGGGCTCTCTACCACTCGAACCTTCCCCGCAGGAGGGGTGAAACACAATTCAGGTGGAATCCCTCTCTCAAGGAATTCAGATCCCAGGACTTCACAATTTGAAGCCATTAAAACCAACCTACAACCTTTCCTCTGTCTCCACCAAACACCCAGCAGTGAGAGTCTTCCAAAATTAAAGGAGCCACAACATCTTTTGTTGGTGGGACCCACAGACAGACAAGCAGCACATACTGGGCAGGATAAGAAAAACAGAGCCCAGAGACCTCACAGGAAAGTCTTTCAACCTGCTGGGTCCCACACTCAGGGAAATCTGATTAAATGCCCAGACGCCAGCAAAAAATAACAAATCACACCAGGAAATTTGAAGATATGGCCCAGTCAAAGGAACAAACCAATAGCTCAAATGAGATACAGGAGCTGAGACAACTAATTCTTAATATACGAACACAAATGGAAAACCTCTTCAAAAACCAAATCAATCAATTGGGGGAGGACATGAAGAAGGCATGGGATGAACAAAAAGAAGAAATGGAAAGTCTGAAAAAAGAAATCACAGAACTTATGGGAATAGAAGAAATGAAAAAAACAATGGAAACCTACAATGGTAGATTTAAAGAGACGGAGGCTAGAATTAGTGAACTGGAGGATGGAACATCTGAAATCCAAAAAGAAACAGAAACTATAGGGAAAAGAATGGAAAAATTTGAGCAGAGGCTCAGGGAATTGAATGATAATATGAAGCGCACATATACGTGTTGTGGGTGTCCCAGAAGGAGAAGAGAAGGGAAAAGGAGGAGAAAAACTAATGGAAGAAATTATCACTGAAAATTTCCCAACTCTTATGAAAGACCTAAAATTACAGATCCAAGAAGTGCAGCACACCCCAAAGAGGATAGATCAAATAGGCATTCTCCAAGACACTTACTAGTTAGAATGTCAGAGGTCAAAGAGAAAAAGAGGATCTTGAAAGCAGGAAGAGAAAAACAATCCATCACATACAAGGGAAACCCAATAAGACTATATGTAGATTTCTCAGCAGAAACCATGGAAGCTAGAAGACAGTGGGATGATATATTTAAATTACTAAAAGAGAAAAACTGCCAACCAAGACTTCTATATCCAGCAAAATTGTCCTTCAAAAATGAGGGAGAAATTAAAACATTCTCAGACAAAAAGTCACTGAGAGAATTTGTGACCAAGAGACCAGCTCTGCAAGAAATACTAAAGGGAGCACTAGAGTCAGATACAAAAAGACAGAAGAGAGAGGTATGGAGAAGAGTGTAGAAAGAAAGAAAATCAGATATGATATATATAATACAAAAGGCAAAATGTTAGAGGAAAATATTATCCAAACAGTAATAACACTAAATGTCAATGGACTAAATTCCCCAATCAAAAGACATAGACTGGCAGAATGGATTAAAAAACAGGATCCTTCTATATGCTGTCTACAGGAAACACATCTTAGACCCAAAGATAAACATAGGTTGAAAGTGAAAGGTTGGGAAAAGATATTTCATGCAAATAACAACCAGAAAAGAGCAGGAGTCGCTATACTAATATCCAACAAATTAGACTTCAAATGTAAAACAGTTAAAAGAGACAAAGAAGGACACTATCTACTAATAAAAGGGACAATTAAACAAGAAGACATAACACATAAATATTTATGCACCAAATCAGAATGCCCCAAAAATACGTGAGGAATACACTGCAATCACTGAAAAGGGAAATAAACACATCTACCATAATAGTTGGAGACTTCAATTCGCCACTCTCATCAATGGACAGAACATCTAGGCAGAGGATCAATAAAGAAACAGAGAATTTGAATATTACAATAAATGAGCTAGACTTAACAGCACATTTATAGAACATTACACCCCACAACAGCAGGATACACCTTTTTCTCAAGTGCTCATGGATCATTCTCAAAGATAGACCATAGGCTGGGTCACAAAGCAAGTCTCAACAAATTAAAAAAGACTGAAATCATACACAACACTTTCTCAGATCATAAAGGAATGAAGTTGGAAATCAATAATAGGCAGAGTGCCAGAAAATTCATAAATACGTGGAGGCTCGACAACACACTCTTAAACAACGAGTGGGTCAAGGAAGAAATTACAAGAGAAATTAGTAAATATCTCGAGGCGAATGAAAATGAAAACACAACATATCAAAACCTATGGGACACAGCAAAGGCAAAGGCAGTGCTAAGAGGGAAATTTATTGCCCTAAATGCCTATATCAGAAAAGAAGAAAGGGCAAAAATTCAGGAATTAACTGTCCACTTGGAAGAACTGGAGAAAGAACAGCAAACTAATCCCAAAGCAAGCAAAAGGAAAGAAATAACAAAGAAATAAATGAAATTGAGAACATGAAAACAATAGAGAAAATCAATAAGACCATAAGTTGGTTCTATGAGACAATCAATAAGATTGATGGGCCCTTACCAAGATTGACAAAAAGAAGAAGAGAGAGGATGCAAATAAATAAGATCAGAAATGGAAGAGGAGACATAACTACTGACCTCACAGAAATAAAGGAGGTAATAACAGGATACTATGAACAACTTTACGCTAATAAATACAACAATGTAGATGAAATGGACAAGTTCCTAGAAAGGCATGAACAACCAACTTTGACTCAAGAAGAAATAGATGACCTCAACAAACCAATCACAAGTAAAGAAATTGAATCAGTCATTCAAAAGCTTCCCAAAAAGAAAAGTCCAGGACCAGACGGCTTCACATGTGAATTCTATCAAACATTTCAGAAAGAATTAGTACCAACCCTGCTCAAACTCTTCAAATAAATTGAAGTGGAGGGAAAGCTACCTAATTCATTCTATGACGCCAACATCACCCTCATACCAAAACCAGGCAAAGATGTTACAAAAAAAGAAAACTACAGACAAATCTTTCTAATGAATATGGATGCAAAAATCCTCAACAAAATTCTAGCAAATCGAATCCAGCAACACATTAAAAGAATTATACATCATGACCAAGTGGGATTCATCCCAGGTATGCAAGGATGGTTCAACATAAGAAAATCAATTAATGTAATACACCATATCAACAAATCAAAGCAGAAAAATCACATGATCATCTCAATTGAGGCAGAGAAGACATTTGACAAGATTCAACATCCTTTACTGTTGAAATCACTTCAAAGGATAGGAATACAAGGGAACTTCCTTAAAATGATAGAGGGAATATATGAAAAACCCACAGCTAATATCATCCTCAATGGGGAAACATTGAAAACTTTATCCCTAAGATCAGGAACAAGACAAGGATGTCCATTATCACCACTATTATTCAACATCGTATTGGAGGTTCTAGCCAGATTAATTAGACAAGAAAAAGAAATACAAGGCATCAAAACTGGAAAGGAAGAAGTAAAACTATCACTGTTTGCAGACGATATGATACTATACGTCGAAAACCCGGAAAAATCCACAACAAAACTACTAGAGCTAATAAATGAGTACAGCAAAGTAGCAGGTTACAAGCTCAGCATTCAAAAATCTGCAGGGTTTCTATACACTAGCAATGAACAAACTGAGGGGGAAATCAAGAAACGAATCCCATTTACAATTGCAACTAAAAGAATAAAATACTTAGAAATAAATTTAACTAAAGAGACAAAAGACTATACAAAGAAAACTACAAAAAACTGTTAAAAGAAATCACAGAAGACCTAAATAGATGGAAGGGCATACCGTGTTCATGGATTGGAAGACTAAATATAGTTAAGATGTCAATCCTACCTAAATTGATTTACAGATTCAATGCAATACCAATCAAAATCCCAACAACTTATTTTTCAGAAATAGAAAAACCAATAAGCAAATTTATCTGGAAGGGCAGGGTGCCCCGAATTGCTAAAAACATCTTGAGGAAAAAAAACGAAGCTGGAGGTCTCACGCTGCCAGACTTTAAGGCATATTATGAAGCCACAATGGTCAAAACAGCATGGTATTGGCATAAAGATAGATATATCGACCAATGGAATCAAATAGAGTGCTCAGATATAGACCGTCTCATCTATGGACATTTGATCTTTGATAAGGCAGTCAAGCCAACTCACCTGGGTCAGAACAGTCTCTTCAATAAATGGTGCCTAGAGAACTGGATATCCATATGCAAAAGAATGAAAGAGAACCCATATCTCACACCCTATACAAAAGTTAACTCAAAATGGATCAAAGATCTAAACATTAGGTCTAAGACCATAAAACAGTTAGAGGAAAATGTAGGGAGATATCTTATGAATCTTACAATTGGAGGCAGTTTTATGGACCTTAAACCTAAAGCAAGAGCACTGAAGAAAGAAAGAAATAAATGGGAGCTCCTCAAAATTAAACACTTTTGTGCATCAAAGAACTTCATCAAGCAAGTAGAAAGACAGCCTACACAATCGGAGACAATATTTGGAAATGACATATCAGATAAAGGTCTAGTATCCAGAATTTATAAAGAGATGGCTCAACTCAACAACAAAAAAACAGCCAACCCAATTACAAAATGGGAAAAAGACTTGAACAGACAACTCTCAGAAGAGGAAATACAAATGGCCAAAAGGCACATGAAGAGATGCTCAATGTCCCTGGCCATTAGAGAAATGCAAATCAAAACCACAATGAGATATCATCTCACATCCACCAGAATGGCCATTATCAACAAAACAAAAAATGACAAGTGCTGGAGAGGATGTGGAGAAAGAGGCACACTTATCCACTGTTGGTGGGAATGTCAAATGGTGCAACCACTGTGGAAGGCAGTTTGGCAGTTCCTCAAAAAGCTGAATATAGAATTGCCATACGACCCAGCAATACCATTGCTGGGAATCTACTCAAAGGATTTAAGGGCAAAGACACAAATGGACATTTGCACACCAATGTTTATAGCAGCATTATTTACAATTGCAAAGAGATGGAAACAGCCAAAATGTCCATCAACAGACGAGTGGCTAAACAAACTGTGGTATATACATACGATGGAATATTATGCAGCTTTAAGACAGACTAAACTTATGAAGCATGTAATAACATGGATCGACCTAGAGAACATTATGCTGAGTGAGTCTAGCCCAAAACTAAAGGACAAATACTGTAAGGTCCCACTGATGTGAACCGACATTCGAGAATCAGCTTGGAATATATCATTGGTAACAGAGACCAGCAGGAGTTAGAAACAGGGTAAGATAATGGGTAATTGGAGCTGAAGGGATACAGACTGTGCAACAGGACTAGATACAAAAACTCAAAAATGGACAGCACAATAATACCTAAGTGTAATGTAACTAGGTTGGAACACTGAATGAAGCTGCACCTGAAATATGGTTTTTTGTTTGTTTGTTTGTGTGTTTGTATCTTTTGTTTTTGTTTTTTTTCTTTTTCCTTTATATATATATATATATTATTAGTATTATTATTTTAATTCTCTTCTCTATATTAACATTCTATATCTTTTTCTGCTTTTTTGCTAGTTCTTTTCCTAAATCGATGCAAATGTACTAAGAAATGATGATCATACATCTATGTGATGATACTAAGAATTACTGAGTGCATTTGTAGAATGGAATGATTTCTAAATGTTGTGTTAATTTCTTTTCTTTTTTTTGATTAATAAAAAAATTTAAAAAAAAAAGAATTACTGATTGCATATGTAGAATGGAATGATTTCTAAATGTGTTAGTTAATTTTTTTTAATTAATGAAAAAAAAAGTCTACATGCCAGAATATACTGCATGGAATATTTTTGCATGTGTGATATTCACTACAGTGAATTAATCAAACATTTACTTGAATGGGACTATGAAATTTTAAGAAAACTACTATAGGGATGTTAATTACTTTCTGTTTTCCTGGAGCCAATATCCAATTGTGTATCTCCCAAGTAAACCTTTCAAAATTTGGTAACCTCATGGCCCTCTTTAAAAGACTGTTAGCATAATGAAATAAATATTGCATAAGGAAGCATTAAAAAAAGAAAACCTTATGGGATATAGCAAAGGTGGTGCTGAGAGGGAAATTTATTGCCTTAAATGCGTACATTAAAAAAGAAGAAAGAGCAAAAATTAAGAAATTAACTGTTCACCTGGAGGAACTAGAAAAAGAACAGCAAACTAAATCCAAAGCAAACAGAAGGAAAGAAATAATGAGATTAGACCAGAAATAAATGAAATTGAGAACATGGAAACAATAGAGAGAATCAACAATACCAGAAGTTGGTTCTTTGAGAAAATCAATATTGATGGACCCTTATCTAGGTAACAACAACTTAAAAGAGTGAGAGAATGCAAATAAATAAAATCAGAAATGGGAGAGAAGAAATAACTACTGAGGCTGCAGAAATAAAAGAGATAATGAGAGGATACTATGAGCAACTATATAGTAATAAACTAGACAATGTAGACAAAATGAACAACTTCCTAGAAAAGCAGGAACAAACAACATTGACTTGAGAAGAGACAGATGACGTCAACAAACCAATCACAAGTAAAGAGATTGAATCAGCCATCAAGAAGTTCCCAAAAAAGAAAAGTCCAGGACCAAATGGTTTCACATGTGAATTCTACCAAGCATTTGAGAAAGAATTAGTGGCTGTCACCATCTTAAGCTTCAGCTTGCCTGTACACAGCCTCACAATAAAGCTTCTATGATCCAGTTTTGGGCTCTTCTCCTCCCTCCCAGTGGAAAACCTATTATTTTTGTGCCAAAACCTGGGACTGGCAATTGAGACGAAGCATCTATAGGAGGGGATGGAACCCACTTGCCTAACTTCAGCACCAACACCAGTGAATCATCTTGGGAACCATCCACACAATGTTGAATCAGGCTGTTGGTGACATGCAACTCCTCTGGCAAAAACATCAGTACCAGCCACTGTCCTGTGATGAAACGGAGGGATGGCTCTACACCCTCCACCAGCCAGAAGCAGCTACAGAAGACAGACCTTCACTCTTCAGCATCCCAAGAAACTGAAAGGGAAAGGCTGAAATGTTAGGTGGAACCTGTTGCACCATGATGTAACCAACTCCTAGCAAAGATTCCAAGAAGCTTCCACCACCCATGACTTTCAAGAAATCCAGCCCATGTAGCAGTCACAATGCCATTTTGCCCTCCAGCCACTGTAATCTTGTGATAAGCTCCCCATACCCAACATCTGCCCTCCAGCAGTTGCAAACCTGCATGACTACAGTGGCATTTAAACTTTAAACCTTGTCAAGGAAAAGCTGCCAACTCCCCGCTTAGCCGTCTGCTTCTAAACCAACCAATGAGAATGTGCCAATTTCCCAGATCCAAAGTAAACAATGAAAACGCAGTACCTCTGTCTCCTATTTTCCACCAACCATCATATATAACCTGTACTCCTTCCCTACTCAAGACTGTTACCATCTTGAGCTTCAGCCTGCCTGCACATAGCCTCACAATAAAGCTCCTTTGATCAAGAAAGAAAGAAAGGAAGGAAGGAAGGAAGGAAGAAGGAAACAGGAAGGAAGGAAGGAAGGAAGGAAGAAAGGAAGGAAGGAAGGAAGGAAGAAAAAAAGAAAGAAAGAAAGGAAGGAAGAAAGAAAAAATTAGTACCAAGTCTGCTCAAACTCTTCAAAAAAATTGAAGAGGAGGGAAAGCTAGCTAACTCATTCTATGAAACCAATATCACCCTAACACCAAAGCCAGACAAAGATATTACAAGAAAAGAAAATTACTGACCAATCTCTTTAATGAATATAAATTCAAAAATCCTCAACAAAATACTCACAAATCGAATCCAGCAGCACATTAAGAGAATTATACACCATGACCAAATGGAATTTATTACGTATGCAAGTCTGTTTCAACACAAAAAAATAAATTACTGTAATACACCACACCAATAAATCAAAAAGGAAAAGCCACATGAACATCTCGATTGATGTAGAAAAGACATTTGACAAACTTCAACCTCCTTTCTTGATGAAAACACTTCAAAGGATAGAATAGAAGGAAACTTCCTGAACATGATAAAGGAAATATGTGAAAAGCTCACAACTAACATCATAATCAATGGGGAAAAACTAAAAACTTTCCTTTACGATCAGAAAGAAGACAGGGATTCCCACTTTCACAATTGTCATTCAATATTGTGCTGGAAGTTCTACTTAGAGCAATTAGACTATATACATATATACATGGCATCCAAATTGGAAGGGAAGAATACTTTCACTGTTAGCAGATGACATGATACTATATGTCAAAATCCTGAAAAATCTACAGGAAAGCTACTAGAGCTAATAAAGTAGCAAAGTGGCAGGGTTCAAGGTTAACACCCAAAAATCTGTAGTGTTTCTATACATTAGTAGTGAGCATTTTGAGGAGGAAATCAAGAGAAACTTCCATTTACAAAAGCAGCCAAAAAGAATGAAATATTTAAGAATAATCTTAACCGAGGACACAAAAGACCTATACACCAAAAACTACAAGAAATTGCTAAAATTAATCAAAGAAGATCTAAAGAAATGGAAGGACATACCATGTTCATGGATTAAAGACTAAATACAGATAGGATGTCAATTGAATTAAAGATTCAATGCAATGCCAATTAAAACCCCAACTTACTTTTCAGAAATAGAAAAACCAAAAACCAAATTTATTTGGAAGTGCAGGGTGCTCCAAACAGCTAAAAATATCCTGATAAGGAGAAATGAAGTTGGAGGTCTCACACTACCTGACTTTAAAGTATATTACAAAGCAACAGTGATCAAAACAGCATAGCACTGGCATAAAGATAGGTTTACTGATCAGCAGAGTGTTCAGAAATAGACCCTCTCATCTACAAACAATTGATCTTTGATAAAGTGATTAAACCAACTCAATTGGTTCACAGCAGCCTCTTCAGTAAGTGATGTTTGGAGAACTAGTCCAAAAGAATGAAAGAAGACCCTTATCTCACACCTTTTACAAAAATTTACTAAAAAGGGATCAAAGATCTAAACATAAGAGCTAAAGCCATAAAACTTTTAGAAGAAAATATAAGATTATAGATTTTGTGATAGGAAATAGTTTCTTAGATTTTCCTAGGCTTTGCACCTGTTCTAGTTTGCTAGCTGCTAGAATGCAACACACCAGAGATGGATTGGCTTTTAATAAAAGGGGACTTATTTCATTAGTTCTTTAGAGGAAAGGCTGCCAACTTTCAACTGAGGTTCTTTCTTACATGGAAGGCACAGGGTGATCTCTGTTGGTCTTCTCTCCAGGCCTCTGGGTTCCAACAACTTTCCCCGGGATGATTTCTTTCTGCATCTCCAAAGGCCTGGGCTGAGTTGTGAGTGTTCAGATAAGGTATGCTGAGCTGCTTTGGCTGTGCTACATTGAGCTCTCTCATTTAAGCACCAGCCAATTAAAAGAAGCATAATTCATTACAGCAGACATGCCTCTTAGCCAACTGCAGATGTAATGAGCAACAGATGAGGTTCACATACCATTGGTTCGTGTCCACAGCAACAGAACCAGGCATGTTCACCTGGCCAAGTTGACATCTGACCCTAACTACCACAACACCCAAAGCGAGAGCAATCATACAAAATAGATAAATGTAATCTCCTCAAAATTAAACATTTTTGTTCATCAAAGGACTTTTCCTGGAAAGTAAAAAGGCAGTATATACAATTAGAGACAATATTTGGAAACCATATGTCAGATAAGAGTTTAATATCCAGAATATATAAAGATATTCTACAACCACAAAAAGACAAACAACCCAATTTAAAAATGAGCAAAAGACATGGACATTTTTCAGAAGAGGAGCTCAAGAATATATAAAAAGACACTCAGAGAATGTCAGCTCCCATCAGCAGGACTGCAGCTCCTGCAGCTGCCTGCCCCTTGGAAGCAGAGTGTACATTCAGAGTGACAGGTATAATTATTTTAAAGCGGTGTGGTTCTAATCAAACCCCAGATTTTGGAGCTGAATTTTCCTGTTACCACAGCCCAGAAGTCGCAGATAACGCTCAGTGCTTATAGTTCTCTGCAGAGTATTTTCTCTTCTCTCCCAAACATCATATATACTGGGTGTGCAAAATGTGGTGTGGAACTAGAAACAGATGAGAACAAGATCTACAAACAGTGTTTCAGCTGCTTGCCATTTATCATGAAGAAAACATACTACAGCTTGAGACTTCCGGAGAAGATGGCGGCTTAGTAAGACACGCGGATCTTAGTTCCTCCTCCAGAACAGCTACTAGGGGAGTATAAATGATACAGAACAGCTCCCAGAGCCATGACAGAGATCAAAAAGGCAGCGTACCCCATCCTGGAATGGCTGACTGGCTGAGAGAACCCGCTCCGGTGAGATCGCCGAGGGGCGCGGGCTTCCCCGGGTGGGGCAGCAAGAGGCCGGAGTCACTCCCTTCCTCCTTCCCGGGCCAGCTGGCAGAATTGGGCAGGCGGTCCCCTCAAGTCATGGCAGCTGGCGCCCCCACCCCATGTGGCCCCCCAGACCAACTGAGAGAATTGGATCAGAAATCCCCAGGCCACGGAGAACGGTGACGGGGGGGTCCCTTCCAAACACGTGACTCACCGGTCTGGCTGGGAACGGTGCACTCTCCCGGGTCGCGGCGGCTGGTGCCCTCCCTGGATTCGGACCCCCGGGCCGACCAGGAAATTCGGACAGGCACTCTCCCAGGCTGCGGCAGCCAGCGACCCTCCCCACATTCGGACCCCCGGGCAGGCAGGCACTCTTCCAAGCCACTTCGGCTGGTGAACCTCCCCCACAGTGAGAGTTTTCCAAAGTTAAAGGACCCACAGCAACTTTTACTGGTAGGACCCACAGACAAACGTATGCCACGAGCGCCTCCTACTGGGCAGGATAAGAAAAACAGAACCCAGAGATTTCACAGAAAAATCTTTCAACCTGTTGGGTCCAACACCCAGGGAAATCTGACTAAATGCCCAGACACCAGCAAAAGATAACGGATCATGCTCAGAAAATTGAAAATATGGCCCAGTCAAAGGAAAAAACCAGTAGTTCAAATGAGATACAGGAGCTGAGACAACTAATGCTGAATATACGAACAGAAATGGAAAACCTCTTCAAAAACGAAATCGATAAACTGAGGGAGGACATGAAGAAGACATGGGCTGAACAAAAAGAAGAAATAGAAAAACTGAAAAAACAAATCACAGAACTTATGGAAGTGAAGGATAAAGTAGAAAAGATGGAAAAAACAATGGATACCTACAATGATAGATTTAAAGAGACAGAAGATAGAATTAGTGATTTGGAAGATGGAACATCTGAATTCCAAAAAGAAACAGAAACTATCGGGAAAAGAATGGAAAAATTTGAACAGGGGATCAGGGAACTCAAGGACAATATGAACCGCACAAATATACGTGTTGTGGGTGTCCCAGAAGGAGAAGAGAAGGGAAAAAGAGGAGAAAAACTAATGGAAGAAATTATCACTGAAAATTTCCCAACTCTTATGAAAGACCTAAAATTACAGATCCAAGAAGTGCAGCGCACCCCAAAGAGCTTATTCCCAAATAGGCGTTCCCCAAGACACTTACTAGTTAGAATGTCAGAAGTCAAAGAGAAAGAGAGGATCTTGAAAGCAGGAAGAGAAAAACAATCCATCACATACAAGGGAAACCCAATAAGACTATGTGTAGATTTCTCAGCAGAAACCATGGAAGCTAGAAGACAGTGGGATGATATATTTAAATTACTAAAAGAGAAAAACTGCCAACCAAGACTCCTATATCCAGCAAAATTATCCTTCAAAAATCAGGGAGAAATTAAAACATTCTCAGACAAAAAGTCACTGAGAGAATTTGTGACCAAGAGACCAGCTCTGCAAGAAATATTAAAGGGAGCACTAGAGTCAGATGCAAAAACACAGAAGAGAGAGGTACGGAGAAGAGTGTAGAAAGAAGGAAAGTCAGATATGATATATATAATACAAAAAGCAAAATGTTAAAGGAAAATATTATCCAAACGGTAATAACAATAAATGTTAATGGACTGAATTCCCCAATCAAAAGACATTGACTGGCAGAATGGATTAAAAAACAGGATCCTTCTATATGCTGTCTACAGGAAACACATCTTAGACCCAAAGATAAACATAGGTTGAAAGTGAAAGGTTGGGAAAAGATATTTCATGCAAATAACAACCAGAAAAGAGCAGGAGTCGCTATACTAATATCCAACAAATTAGACTTCAAATGTAAAACAGTTAAAAGAGACAAAGAAGGACACTATCTACTAATAAAAGGGACAATTAAACAAGAAGACATAACAATCATAAATATTTACGCACCGAACCAGAATGCCCCAAAATACGTGAGGAATACACTGCAAACACTGAAAAGGGAAATAGACACATATACCATAATAGTTGGAGACTTCAATTCACCACTCTCATCAATGGACATAACATCTAAACAGAGGATCAATAAAGAAATAGAGAATCTGAATATTACTATAAATGAGTTAGACTTAACAGACATTTATAGGACATTACATCCCACAACAGCAGGATACACCTTTTCCTCAAGTGCTCACGGATCATTCTCAAAGATAGACCATAGGCTGGGTCACAAAGTAAGTCTCAACAAATTTAAAAAGATTGAAATCATACACAACACTTTCATGGATCATAAAGGAATGAAGTTGGAAATCAATAATAGGTGGAGTGCCAGAAAATTCACAAACATGTGGAGGCTCGACAACACACTCTTAAACAACGAGTAGGTCAAAGAAGAAATTGCTAGAGAAATTAGAAAATACCTCGAGGCGAATGAAAATGAAAACACAACATATCAAAACTTATGGGACACAGCAAAGGCAGTGTTAAGAGGGAAATTTATTGCCCTAAATGCCTATATCAGAAAAGAAGAAAATGCAAAAATGCAGGAATTGACTGTCCACTTGGAAGAACTGGAGAAAGAACAGCAAACTAATCCCAAAGCAAGCAAAAGGAAAGAAATAACAAAGATTAGAGCAGAAATAAACGAAATTGAGAACATGAAAAAAACAGAGAAAATCAATAAGACCATAAGTTGGTTCTATGAGAAAATCAATAAGATTGATGGGCCCTTATCAAGATTGACAAAAAGAAGAAGAGAGAGGATGCAAATAAATAAGATCAGAAATGGAAGAGGAGACATAACTACTGACCCCACAGAAATAAAGGAGGTAATAACAGGATACTATGAACAACTTTACGCTAATAAATACAACAATTTAGATGAAATGGACAAGTTCCTGGAAAGACATGAACAACCAACTTTGACTCAAGAAGAAATAGATGACCTCAACAAACCAATTACAAGTAAAGAAATTGAATTAGTCATTCAAAAGCTTCCTAAAAAGAAAAGTCCAGGACCAGACAGCTTCACATGTGAATTCTACCAAACATTCCAGAAAGAATTAGTACCAACTCTCCTCAAACTCTTCAAAAAAATCGAAGTGGAGGGAAAACTACCTAATTCATTCTATGAAGCCAACATCACCCTCATACCAAAACCAGGCAAAGATATCACAAAAAAAGAAAACTACAGGCCAATCTCTCTAATGAATATAGATGCAAAAATCCTCAATAAAACTCTAGCAAATCGTATCTAACAACACATTAAAAGAATTATACATCATGACCAAGTAGGATTCATCCCAGGTATGCAAGGATGGTTCAACATAAGAAAGTCAATTAATGTAATACACCATATCAACAAATCAAAGCAGAAAAATCACATGATATCTCAATTGATGCAGAGAAGGCATTTGACAAGATTCAACATCCTTTCCTGTTGAAAACACTTCAAAGGATAGGAATACAAGGGAACTTCCTTAAAATGATAGAGGGAATATATGAAAAACCCACAGCTAATATCATCCTCAATGGGGAAAAATTGAAAACTTTCCCCCTAAGATCAGGAACAAGACAAGGATGTCCACTATCACCACTATTATTCAACATTGTGTTGGAGGTTCTAGCCAGAGCAATTAGACAAGAAAAAGAAATACAAGGCATCAAAATAGGAAAGGAAGAAGTAAAACTATCACTGTTTGCAGACGATACGATACTATACATCGAAAACCCGGAAAAATCCACAACAAAACTACTAGAGCTAATAAATGAGTACAGCAAAGTAGCAGGTTACAAGATCAACATTCAAAAATCTGTAGCATTTCTATACACTAGTAATGAACAAGCTGAGGGGGAAATCAAGAAACGAATCCCATTTACAATTGCAACTAAAAGAATAAAATACCTAGGAATAAATTTAACTAAAGAGACAAAAAACCTATATAAAGAAAACTACAAAAAACTGTTAAAAGAAATCACAGAAGACCTAAATAGATGGAAGGGCATACCGTGTTCATGGATTGGAAGACTAAATATAGTTAAGATGTCAATCCTACCTAAATTGATTTACAGATTCAATGCAATACCAATCAAAATCCCAACAACTTATTTTTCAGAAGTAGAAAAACCAATAAGCAAATTTATCTGGAAGGGCAGGGTGCCCCGAATTGCTAAAAACATCTTGAGAAAAAAAAAAGAAGCTGGAGGTCTCGCGCTGCCTGACTTTAAGGCATATTATGAAGCCACAATGGTCAAAACAGCATGGTATTGGCATAAAGATAGATATATTGACCAATGGAATCGAATAGAGTGCTCAGATATAGACCCTCTCATCTATGGACATTTGATCTTTGATAAGGCAGTCAAGCCAACTCACCTAGGACAGAACAGTTTCTTCAATAAATGGTGCCTAGAGAACTGGATATCCATATGCAAAAGAATGAAAGAGGACCCATATCTCACACCCTATACAAAAGTTAACTCAAAATGGATCAAAGATCTAAACATTAGGTCTAAGACCATAAAACAGTTAGAGGAAAATGTAGGGAGATACCTTATGAATCTTACAACTGGAGGCGATTTTATGGACCTTAAACCTAAAGCAAGAACACTGAAGAAGGAAATAAATAAATGGGAGCTCCTCAAAATTAAACACTTTTGTGCATCAAAGAACTTCATCAAGAAAGTAGAAAGACAGCCTACACAGTAGGAGACAATATTTGGAAATGACATATCAGATAAAGGTCTAGTATCCAGAATTTATAAAGAGATTGTTCAACTCAACAACAAAAAGACAGCCAACCCAATTACAAAATGGGAAAAAGACTTGAACAGACACCTATCAGAAGAGGAAATACAAATGGCCAAAAGGCACATGAAGAGATGCTCAATGTCCCTGGCCATTAGAGAAATGCAAATCAAAACCACAATGAGATATCATCTCACACCCACCAGAATGGCCATTATCAACAAAACAGAAAATGACAAGTGCTGGAGAGGATGCGGAGAAAGAGGCACACTTATCCACTGCTGGTGGGAATGTCAAATGGTGCAACCACTGTGGAAGGCAGTTTGGCGGTTCCTCAAAAAGCTGAATATAGAATTGCCATACGACCCAGCAATACCATTGCTGGGAATCTACTCAAAGGAATTAAGGGCAAAAACTCAAACGGACATTTGCACACCAATGTTTATAGCAGCGTTATTTACAATTGCAAAGAGATGGAAACAGTCAAAATGTCCATCAACAGACGAGTGGCTAAACAAACTGTGGTATATACATACCATGGAATATTATGCAGCTTTAAGGCAGGATAAACTTATGAAGCATGTAATAACATGGATGGACCTAGAGAACATTATGCTGAGTGAGTCTAGCCAAAAACTAAAGGACAAATACTGTATGGTCCCACTGATGTGAACTGACCTTCGAGAATAAACTTGGAATATGTCATTGGTAACAGAGACCAGCAGGAGTTAGAAACAGGGTAAGATAATGGGTAATTGGAGCTGAAGGGATACAGACTGTGCAACAGGGCTAGATACAAAAACTCAAAAATGGACAGCACAATAATACCTAATTGTAAAGTAATCATGTTAAAACACTGAATGAAGCTGCATCTGAGGTATAGGTTTTTGTTTTTTGTTTTTTGTTTTTGTCTGTCTGGTTGTTTGTTTGTCTTTTTTTTTATTTTACTATTATTATTACTTTTATTTTTTTTCTCTATATTAACATTCTCTATCTTTTTCTGTTGTGTTGCTAGTTCTTCTAAACCGATGCAAATGTACTAAGAAACGATGATCATGCATCTATGTGATGATGTTAAGAATTATTGATTGCATATATAGAATGGTATGATTTCTAAATGTTTGGTTAATTTCTTTTTTTCTATTAATTAATAAAAAATAGCTTGAAACTGTGGTTGTGAAAAATGTGATAACTTTATTTTTATTTCTAAGAATAATTTATATCAGTATAAAATATATCTATTTTTACCATATCAATATCTGAAATTTTAAAATCAGTAGTGAATAAACAAAATTTTATTTATTAAAAAAAAAGACACTCAATCTCATTGGCTATTAGGGAAAGGCAAATCATAAATCACAATGGGATATTATCTCACACCTACTAGTATGGCTATTATTTTAAAAAAAACAGAAAACTACAAGTGCTTGAGAGAATGTGGAGAAAGAGGCACACTTATCCACCATTGGTGGTAATGTAAAATGGTGCAACCACTCTCGAAGGTAGTTTGGCAGTTCCTTAGGAAGCTACGGATAGCGTTCCTTTATGATTCGGCAATCCCATTACTAGGTACATATTTGGAGACACTGAAGGCAAGGACACAGACGTTTGCACACTGATGTTTATAGCAGCATGTTCATGATTGCCAAGAGATGGAAACCGCACTAATGTCCATCAATGGATGAGTGGATAAACAAGCTGTGATATATACATACAATGGAATATTACACAGCTGTAAGACAGAATTAAGTTATGATTCATCCAACAACCTGGATGAACCATGAGGACATTATGCTGATTGAAATTAGCCAGAAACAAAAAGACAAATACTGTGTGGTCTCATCCATATGAACTAATATTAATGAGTGAGCTTTGAAAGGTAACGTTGAGAACACAGGTTATCAGGAGATAACAGAGGATAGAGATTGGGTATTTGGCACTGAAGGAGTACAGAATGTTCAACAGGATTGTTTCTAAAGATCTAGAAATGGATAGCACAATTACTGTCTGATGGTAGCACAATATAAGTACACTGAATTAAGCTGAGTGTGAGTATGGTTGATGGAGGAGGGCTGGTGGCATGTATGACACCAGAAGGAAATATAGAGGATAAAGACTGGGACAGTGTAAGTTGCCAATGCTTAGAGTGGACAATGATAGTGATTAAATGTACAAATATAAGAATATATTTGCATGAAGGAGAACAAATGAATGTCAGTCAACATTGCAAGATATTTAAGATGATATGGTATATAGGAAAAAAATACAATCAGAGCAAACTAGGGTCTTTAGTCAACAGTAACACCGTGAGTTAGTTTGTTAAAGCTTCTGGAATGCAATATCTCAGAAATGGAAAGGCTTTTAAAAAGGAAATTTAATAATTTACAAGTTTACAGTTCTAAGCCAATAAAAATGTCCAAACTAAGGCATCCAGGAAAAGATACCTTAATTCAAAAAAGACTGAATAGTCTGGAACACCTATGTCAGCTGGAAGGCACATAACTGGCATCTGCTTGTCCCTTGCTCCTTGTCTCCATTGCTTTCCACCTCTGTCCCTGTTGGAGCTCCTCAATTTGCTCCTTAAGGACAATATGTTGAGCAAAGTAAACCAGTGAAAAGACAAATATTATAATGCCTCAATAATACAGACTAACTATAATGGGCAAACTCTGAGAACTGAATCCAAGAGCATGGGCTATAACCTGGTTGTTCCCTGGAACTTCAGGTATCTGTGTGACACCTGAAACTCAGAGCTCAAGTTCTGCAGCTAGAAAGTCAGCATTACCCCATACAACAACTGTTAAAGAAGCTGAAAAAGAGAGCAGATTTCAATTAGAGGTATGAATAAAGCTGATCTGGTTAGGACTAAGGTAAATCAGACTAAAGGGTTAAGGATGATATTGACTGTATTTCAATACTTCAACTCCTATGTGAGACCAAAGGAGGAGATGTTTCTTTGGTGTAAAATTTATATTTTTGACAGCACATTAGCTCACTTATTCGAACAACATAATTACATGGAATCGTGAATAGGCAGCAAGATCTTGTTGGTTTGTGCAGGTTGGTGTGATGCTCTGATACATCCCAGAGTAATCGGGGTATAAAATGAAAACATATTTGCAAAGTACCCTAGAAGGACTGGGGGAAAAGGTGGAAATATTAAACTTCCCCACTTCGGGAAGACCTGATATTCTCCCAGTTGTTGGGACAGTCATTTGATCTTGGGGTTTGCCCTTATGAAACCTTTTCCTGCAAAGGAGAAGATAAACCTACTTATGATTATGTCTAACAGTCACCCCCAGAGTACTGCTTGTTGCTTAGATGTGACCTCTCTCTGTCTAGGCCAACTCCACGGGTGAACTCATTCCCCTCCTCCCTATGTGGTACATGACTCCCAGGGGTGTAAATCACCCCAGCAATGTGGGACATGACTCCTGGAGATGAGCCTGACCCTGGCGCTGTGGCATTGAGAAAGATTTCTTAACCTAAAGGGGGTAAAGAAATGAAGCAAAATAATGTTTCAGTGGCTGAGAGATTTCAAATAGAGCAGAGAGGTCATTCTGGAGGTTATTTTTATGCAACATATAGATATTCCTTTTCAGTTTTTGGTGTATTGGAGTAGCTAGCAGGAAATACCTGATATCATTGAACTTTAATCCAATAGTTTTTGGTTTTTTTGTTTTTTTTATTAATTAAAAAAATTAGCTAACACAACATTTAGAAATCATTCCATTCTACATATGCGATCAGTAATTCTTAATATCATCACATACATGTATGATCATCATTTCTTAGTACATATGCATTGATTTAGAAAAAGAAATAGCAAGACAACAGAAAAAGAAATAAAATGATAATATAGAGAAAAAATAAAAATAAAAATAAAAAATACAAAAATATATAAGAAAAAAAAACAAAAAACAAAACTATACCTCAGATGCAGCTTCATTCATTGTTTTAACATAATTACATTACAATTAGGTAGTACTCTGCTGTCCATTTTTTTTTTTTTTAGAAATCATACCATTCTACACATGCAATCAATAATTCTTAACATCATCACATAGATGCATGATCATCATTTCTTAGTACATTTGCATCGGTTTAGAAGAACTAGCAATATAACCGAAAAAGATATAGAATGTTAATATAGAGAAAAAAAATAAAAGTAATAATAGTAAGAACAAAACAAAACAAAACAAAACAAAACAAAACAAAAACCTATAGCTCGGATGCAGCTTCATTCAGTGTTTTAACATGATTACTTTACAATTAGGTATTATTGTGCTGTCCATTTTTGAGTTTTTGTATCTAGTCCTATTGCACAGTCTGTATCCCATCAGCTCCAATTATCCATTACCTTACCCTGTTTCTAACTCCTGCTGAACTCTGTTACCAATGACATATTCCAAGTTTATTCTCGAGTGTCGATTCACATCATTGGGACCATACAGTATTTGTCTTTTAGTTTTTGGCTAGACTCACTCAGCATAATGTTCTCTAGGTCCATGCATGTTGTTACATGCTTCATAAGTTTATCCTGCCTTAAAGCTGCATAATATTCCATGGTATGTATATACCACAGTTTGTTTAGCCACTCCTCTGTTGATGGACATTTTGGCTGTTTCCATCTCTTTGCAATTGTAAATAACGCTGCTATAAACATTGGTGTGCAAATGTCCATTTGAGTCTTTGCCCTTAATTCCTTTGAGTAGATTCCCAGCAATGGTATTGCTGGGTCATATGGCAATTCTATATTCAGCTTTTTGAGGAACTGCCAAACTGCCTTCCACAGTGGTTGCACCATTTGACATTCCCACCAACAGTGGATAAGTGTGCTTCTTTCTCCGCATCCTCTCCAGCACTTGTCATTTTCTGTTTTGTTGATAATGGCCATTCTGGTGGGTGTGAGATGATATCTCATTGTGGTTTTGATTTGATTTCTCTAATGGCCAGGGACATTGAGCATCTCTTCATGTGCCTTTTGGCCATTTGTATTTCCTCCTCTGAGAGGTGTCTATTCAAGTCTTTTTCCCATTTTGTAATTGGGTTGGCTGTCTTTTTGTTGTTAAGTTGAACAATCTCTTTATAAATTCTGGATACTAGACCTTTATCTGATATGTCGTTTCCAAATATTGATTCCCATTGTGTAGGCTGTCTTTCTACTTTCTTGATGAAGTTCTTTGATGCACAAAAGTGTTTAATTTTGAGGAGTTCCCATTTATTTATTTCCTTCTTCAGTGCTCTTGCTTTAGGTTTAAGGACCATAAAACTGCCTCCAATTGTAAGATTCATAAGATATCTCCCTACATTTTCCTCTAACTGTTTTATGGTCTTAGACCTAATGTTTAGATCTTTGATCCATTTTGAGTTAACTTTTGTGTAGGGTGTGAGATATGGGTCTTCTTTCATTCTTTTGCATATGGATATCCAGTTCTCTAGGCACCATTTGTTGAAGAGACTGTTCTGTCCCAGATGAGTTGGCTTGACTGCCTTATCAAAGATCAAATGTCCATAGATGAGAGGGTCTATATCTGAGCACTCTATTCGATTCCATTGCTCGATATATCTATCTTTATGCCAATACCATGCTGTTTTGACCATTGTGGCTTCATAATATGCCTTAAAGTCAGGCAGCGCGAGACCTCCAGCTTCCTTTTTTTTTTCTCAAGATGTTTTTAGCAATTCGGGGCACCCTGCCCTTCCAGATAAATTTTCTTATTGGTTTTTCTACTTCTGAAAAATAAGTTGTTGGAATTTTGATTGGTATTGCATTGAATCTGTAAATCAATTTAGGTAGGATTGACATCTTAACTATATTTAGTCTTCCAATCCATGAACACGGTATGCCCTTCCATCTATTTAGGTCTTCTGTGATTTCTTTTAACAGTTTTTTGTAGTTTTCTTTATATAGGTTTTTTGTCTCTTTAGTTAAATTTATTCCTAGGTATTTTATTCTTTTAGTTGCAATTGTAAATGGGATTCGTTTCTTGATTTCCCCCTCAGCTTGTTCATTACTAGTGTATAGAAATGCTACAGATTTTTGAATGTTGATCTTGTAACCTGCTACTTTGCTGTACTCATTTATTAGCTCTAGTAGTTTTGTCGTGGATTTATCCGGGTTTTCGACGTATAGTATCATATCGTCTGCAAACAGTGATAGTTTTACTTCTTCCTTTCCTATTTTGATGCCTTGTATTTCTTTTTCTTGTCTAATTGCTCTGGCTAGAACCTCCAACACAATGTTGAATAATAGTGGTGATCGTGGACATCCTTGTCTTGTTCCTGATCTTAGGGGGAAAGTTTTCAATTTTTCCCCATTGAGGATGATATTAGCTGTGGGTTTTTCATATATTCCCTCTATCATTTTAAGGAAGTTCCCTTGTATTCCTATCCTTTGAAGTGTTTTCAACAGGAAAGGATGTTGAATCTTGTCAAATGCCTTCTCTGCATCAATTGAGATATCGTGTGATTTTTCTGCTTTGATTTGTTGATATGGTGTATTACATTAATTGATTTTCTTATGTTGAACCATCCTTGCATACCTGGGATGAATCCTACTTGGTCATGATGTATAATTCTTTTAATGTGTTGTTGGATACGATTTGCTAGAATTTTATTGAGGATTTTTGCATCTATATTCATTAGAGAGATTGGCCTGTAGTTTTCTTTTTTTGTAATATCTTTGCCTGGTTTTGGTATGAGGGTGATGTTGGCTTCATAGAATGAATTAGGTAGTTTTCCCTCCACTTCGATTTTTTTGAAGAGTTTGAGGAGAGTTGGTACTAATTCTCTCTGGAATGTTTGATAGAATTCAGATGTGAAGCCGTCTGGTCCTGGACTTTTCTTTTTAGGAAGCTTTTGAATGACTGATTCAATTTCTTTACTTGTGATTGGTTTGTTGAGGTCATCTATGTCTTCTTGAGTCAAAGTTGGTTGTTCATGTCTTTCCAGGAACCCGTCCATTTCCTCTAAATTGTTGTATTTATTAGCGTAAAGTTGTTCGTAGTACCCTGTTATTACCTCCTTTATTTCTGTGAGTTCAGTAGTTATGTCTCCTCTTCCACTTCTGATCTTATTTATTTGCATCCTCTCTCTTCTTCTTTTTGTCAATCTTGATAAGGGCCCATCAATCTTATTGATTTTCTCATAGAACCAACTTCTGGCCTTATTGATTTTCTCTATTGTTTTCATGTTTTCAATTTCATTTATTTCTGCTCTAATCTTTGTTATTTCTTTCCTTTTGCTTGCTTTGGGATTAGCTTGCTGTTCTTTCTCCAGTTCTTCCAAATGGATAGTTAATTCCTGCATTTTTGCCTTTTCTTCTTTTCTGATATAGGCATTTAGGGCAATAAATTTCCCTCTTAGCACTGCCTTTGCTGCGTCCCGTAGGTTTTGATATGTTGTGTTTTCATTTTCATTCGCCTCGAGGTATTTGCTAATTTCTCTAGCAATTTCTTCTTTGACCCACTCGTTGTTTAGTAGTGTGTTGTTGAGCCTCCACGTTTTTGTGAATTTTCTGGCACTCCGCCTATTATTGATTTCCAACTTCATTCCTTTATGATCTGAGAAAAGTGTTGTGTATGATTTCAGTCTTTTTGAATTTGTTAAGACTTGTTTTGTGACCCAGCCTATGGTCTATCTTTGAGAATGATCCATGAGCACTTGAGAAAAAGGTGTATCCTGCTGTTGTGGGATGTAATGTCCTATAAATGTCTGTTAAGTCTAGCTCATTTATAGTAATATTCAGATTCTCTTTTTCTTTATTGATCCTCTGTGTAGATGTTCTGTCCATTCATGAGAGTGGTGAATTGAAGACTCCAACTATTATGGTATATGAGTCTATTTCCCTTTTCAGTGTTTGCAGTGTATTCCTCACGTATTTTGGGGCATTCTGGTTCAGTGCGTAAATATTATGATTGTTATGTCTTCTTGTTTAATTGTTCCTTTTATTAGTATATAGTGTCCTTCTTTGTCTCTTTTAACTGCTTTACATTTGAAGTCTAATTTGTTAGATATTAGTGTAGCCACTGCTGCTCTTTTCTGGTTGTTATTTGCATGAAATATCTTTTCCCAACCTTTCACTTTCAACCTATGTTTATCTTTGGGTCTAAGATGTGTTTCCATTAGACAGCATATAGAAGGATCCTGTTTTTTAATCCATTTTGCCAGTCAATGTCTTTTGATTGGGGAATTCAGTCCATTGACATTTAGTGTTATTACTGTTTGGATAATATTTTCCTCTAACATTTTGCCTTTTGTATTATATATATCATATCTGATTTTCCTTCTTTCTACACTCTTCTCCATACCTCTCTCTTCTGTCTTTTTGTATCTGACTCTAGTGCTCCCTTTAGTATTTCTTGCAGAGCTGGTCTCTTGGTCACAAATTCTCTCAGTGACTTTTTGTCTGAGAATGTTTTAATTTCTCCCTGATTTTTGAAGGATAATTTTGCTGGATATAGGAGTCTTGGTTGGCAGTTTTTCTCTTTTAGTAATTTAAATATATCATCCCACTGTCTTCTAGCTTCCATGGTTTCTGCTGAGAAATCTACACATAGTCTTATTGGGTTTCCCTTGTATGTGATGGATTGTTTTTCTCTTCCTGCTTTCAAGATCCTCTCTTTCTCTTTGACTTCTGACATTCTAACTAGTAAGTGTCTTGGGGAACGCCTATTTGGGAATAAGCTCTTTGGGGTGCGCTGCACTTCTTGGATCTGTAATTTTAGGTCTTTCATAAGAGTTGGGAAATTTTCAGTGATAATTTCTTCCATTAGTTTTTCTCCTCCTTTTCCCTTCTCTTCTCCTTCTGGGACACCCACAACGTGTATATTTGTGCGGTTCATATTGTCCTTGAGTTCCCTGATACCCTGTTCAAATTTTTCCATTCTTTTCCCGATAGTTTCTGTTTCTTTTTGGAATTCAGATGTTCCACCCTCCAAATCACTAATTCTATCTCCTGTCTCTTTAAATCTATCATTGTAGGTATCCATTGTTTTTTCCATCTTTTCTACTTTATCCTTCACTTCCATAAGTTCTGTGATTTGTTTTTTCAGTTTTTCTGTTTCTTCTTTATGTTCAGCCCATGTCCTCTTCATGTCCTCCCTCATTTATCGATTTCATTTTTGAAGAGGTTTTCCATTTCTGTTCGTATATTCAGCATTAGTTGTCTCAGCTCTTGTATCTCATTTGAACTATTGGTTTGTTCCTTTGACTGGGCCATATTCTCAATCTTCTGAGCGTGGACAGTTATCTTCTGCTTCTGGTGTCTGGGCATTTAGTCAGATTTCCCTGGGTGTCGGACCCAACAAGGTTGTAAGATTTTTCTGTGAAATCTCTGGGTTCTGTTTTTCTTATCCTGCCCAGTAGGTGGCGCTCGTGGCACACGTTTGTCTGTGGGTCCCACCAGTAAAAGGTGCTGTGGGTCCTTTAACTTTGGAAAACTCTCGCCGTCCGGGAGGTTCGCTAGCCGAAGCGGCTTGGAAGAGTGCCAGCCGGCCCGGGGTCGAACGTGGGGAGGGTTGCTGGCCGCCGCAGCCCAGGAAAGCGCCCGTCCGAATTTCCTAGTCGGCCCGGGGCACCAAGCGTGGTGGGAGGGTGCCAGCCGCAGCAGCCCGCCCGGGAGAGTGCACGTTCCCAGGGAGTCACGGGTTTGGAAGGGGCCCCCCCACCCTGTCACCGTTCTCCGCGGCCTGGGGATTTCCAATCCAATTCTCTCAGTTGGTCCGGGGGGCTGCGCGTGGTGTGGGCGCCAGCCGCCGCGGTTTGAGGGGACCACCTGTCCAATTCTCCCAGCCGGCCTGGGAAGGGGGAAGGGAGTGACTCCGGCCGCTTGCCGCCCTGCCCAGTGAAGCCCGCACCCCTCGGTGATCTCACCAGAGCGGGTTCTCCCAGCCAGCCAGCCATTCCAGGATGGGGTACGCTGTCTTTTTTATCTCTGTCGTGGCTTTGGGAGCTGTTCTGTATTGTTTCTACTCCCCTAGTAGCTGTCCTGGAGGAGAAACTTTTTGCAGCTCTTAGTAGCTCTTTGCAGTATTTGTAGTGGACATCCCTCGAGCATCTCCTTACTTTACGCTTTAAGAGTCCCCATCAGGTCTCTGTTTGGGCACCAATTGCCAAGTCCAGCTCAAGCAACCGCAGAGGAGGCCGGCTGGTCACCACAGCACTTCTCTGCGTGAGTTTGGCCCGCAGGAAACCGAGCGTCTAAAACTCTCATCCAATAGTTTTGATTCTTGAAGATGATTGTATAACTATATAGCTTTTAAGGCGTGACCATGTGATTATGAAAACCTTGTGACTAATACTCCCTTAATTCACTGTATGGACAGATGAGTAAGAAAATAAAGACAATAAAAAATAAGTACCAGGGAGAGGGGGTATAGGATGTTTTGGGTGTTCTTTTTTACTTTTACTTTTACTCTCATTTTGATTTTTTTTTTGGAGTAATGAAAATGTTCAAAAATTGATCATGATGATAAATGCACAGCTATATATGATACTGTGAACCACTGATTGTACACTTTGGATGATTATATGGTATGTGAATATATAATTTGATAAAATTGCATTAAAAAATCAATGGATTAAACTCCCTGTTCTAGTTTGCTAGCTGCTGGAATGCAATATACCAGAGACAGAATGGCTTTTAAAAAGGGGAATTTAATTAGTTGTTAGTTTACAGTTCTAAAGCCGAGAAAATGTCCCAATTAAAACAAGTCTATAGAAATGTCCAATCTAAGGCATCCATCCAGGGAAAGTTACCTTGGTTCAAGAAGGCCGACGACATTCAACGTTTCTCTCTCAGCTGGAAGGGCACATGGCAAACATGGCAGCGTCTGCTGGCTTTTTCGTGGCTCTATCAAAAAAGGGACTCTCTCCAAAATGTTTCCTCTTTTAAAGGATTCCAACAAGCAACTCCACCTTCAGTGGGTGGAGACACACCTCTGTGGAAATCATCTAATCAAAAGTTACCACCCACAATTGGGTGGGTCACATCTTCATAGAAATAATCAAAACGCTCCCACCCAGCAATATTGAATGAGGATCAAAGGGCATGGCTTTTCTGGGGTCCACCACAGATTCAGACCAGCACACTCCCTTATTAAAAGGCAGAGATTGGCAGATTGGATGGAAAGCATGATCCATCTATATGCTGTCTGCAAGAGACTCGCTTTGTGTACAAAGACACAGAGAACTTAAAGAAGATAGGGTGGAAAAAGATATTCTGTGCAAACTATAAGCAAAAGAGAGAAAAATGGTTATAACATTGTAAAACAAAAGGGACTTTAAGTCTAAAAAGATTACAAGAGACAAAAAATATTATATATTGATAAAAGGTCCAATCTGGCAAGAAGATATAATGATTATATGAACAAATATGCACCTCATAACAGAGTTCCAAAATATATGAAGAAAAAATTGAGAGACTTGAAAAGAGAACTAGATTGCTCTATAATAATAGTTAAAGACTTCAGTACACCACTTCCAATAACTAATAGATTGCTAAATAGATTTAAGCAGAAAAATCAGTAAGGAAACAGAGGACTTGAACACCACCATTACCCAATTAGGCCTACTGGACATACAAAGAACACTCCACCCAGCAACAGCAGAATGCACATCCTTCTCCAGGGAACATGGAACATTTCCCAGAACAGAACATATGAATAGACCACAAACCAAATACTAATAAATTTTAAAATATCTAAATCATATAAAGTATCTCCTAGGATCACAATAGAACAAAGCTAGAAATCAATAACAGAAGGAAAATTTACAAATATGTGAAAATTAAACCACATACTGTTAAATACCCAGTGGGTCAAAGAAGAAATTACAAGGGAAATTAGGAAATATCTTGAGACCAACAAAAAAAGAACACACTTAAAAATACTCAAAACTTATGGGATGCAGTGAAGGCAATGGTCAGATGCTCTAGGTGGCTACACTAAAAAAAGAACTATTACAAATCAATAACCTAACTTTACGTCTAAAAGAACTAGAACAAGAACAGCCAACCAAATCCGAAGTTAGTAGAAGGAAGAAAACAGCAAAAAGTAGAGCAAAAAAAAGGAAGTTGATCAGTAATTTAAAACCTCCCAACAACAACAAAGAAATATGGAAACAGATGGTTTCACTGCTAAATTCTACCAAACATTTAAAAAAGGTTGATCACCAATCCTATTCAAATTCTTTCAAAAAACAGAAAAGAAGAGATTACTTCCTATCTAATTCTATGAGAGCAGCATTACTCTGATACCAAAGCAGATAAAACAGCACAAAAAGGAAGATGAGTGACCAATAACCCTTATGAATATAGATGTAAAAATTCTCAACAAAATACTGGCAAACTGAATCCAACAGTATATTAAAAGTTTTATACCCCACGAGTGGGTGGGATTTATTCCAGCACTCTTATGTTGAATGATGGTTCAACATAAGAAAGTTAATCAGCACCACATTAGTAGCATGAAGAAAAAAAAAACAAACTTCATGATGATCTCAACTGATGTAGGAAAGGTATTTGACAAAACTCAACATCCATTCATGATAACACTTAGAAGATTAGGACCAGAAGGAAATTTTCTCAACATGATAAAGGTCTGTGCTGATTTGAAAGGATGCATGTACCCTAGAAAAACCATGTTTTAATCCTAATCCCATTTTGTAAAGGCAGCCGTTTCTTCTAATCCCTATTCAGTACTGTATGTTTGAAACTGTAGTTAGATCCTTTCCCTGGAGATGTGACTCAATCAAGAGTGGTCCCCACCCATTCTAGGTGGGTCTTGATTAGCTTACTGGAATCCTATAAAAGAGGAAACATTTCGGAGAAAAGGAGATTCAGAGAGAGCAGAGAACAACAGAGCCACAAGAAAGCCATAACAGAGAACACCACAGAACCACAAAGCAGAAAGTCTACCAGTCAGCAACTTTTGGAGATGAAGAAGGAAAACGCCTCCCAGGGAGCTGGAGAGGAAGCTAGCAGATGATGCCATGTTCAAGATGTGCCTTTCCAGATGAGAGAGAAACCCTGAACTTCACTGGCCTTCTTGAATCAAGGTATCTTTCCTTGGATACCTTAGATTAGACATTTCTATAGGCTGGCATTAATTGGGACATTTCCATGGCCTAAAAACTGTTAATTTGCAACTTATTAAATTCCCCTTTTTAAAAAGCCATTCCATTTCTGGTATATTGCATTCCAGCAGTTAGCAAACTAGAACAAAGCCTTTATTTACTTATTTTTTAAATGTCATTGGTGAAAGACTGAAAGCTTTCTCCCCAGGATCAGGAACAAGACAAGGATGCCAGCTGTCACCACGTTGTTTTCCAACGTTGTATGGTGAAAGTTCTAGGCAGAGCAATCAGGCAAGGAGAAAAAAAGGGGGGCATCCAAATTGAAAGGGAAGAAGTAAAACTCTCTATAATCACAGATGACATGTTCTTATAGATAGAACATTCCAAAGAATTCATAAGAAAGCTACCAGAATTAATAGACAAACTCAGCAAAGTAGCAGAGTAAAACATCAACATATAAAAAGAGTCCTGGCAGATTTCCATCATGGCGGCCTCCATTTCCATTTCGGACTTCACCTTCAGCACTGTGTGTTTCCACAGCGCCAACAGCAGCACCAACCACAAATGTTTTTGCTGGGAGAGGTAAAACAAGAAGAAACCTTTGGCATCAGCAGCTCACAAGTCAGTAACACAGAATTTCTGCAAGTTATTGAAGTCCATAACCATCAGCCTTGTTCCAAACGTTTTAGGTTTTATGACTATGCAAACAAAGTTAATAAAAATAATTTGGATAGGATTCTTAAAGATCAGAGAAAGAAAATTACTGGGTGGTACAGGTTTCTGTGAAACACGCAGCAGCAGATGTCATACAGACAGCACGTCATCCACCAGCAGCTCACCCGGATCCTGCATTCCCAACCTCGGCTTCCTTCTCTTCAGCTTCATTTTAACCGCCAACAATTCTACACATGCTTTAATTTGCAAATGTGTTCCAGCTTCAGCACCCATGTGAATTTAATTTTTTTTAAAGCATCATTGCCATGTCCTCCATTCAGATTTTGACATTCAGGAAAATAATTTTATTTTTATGCCATATCAAAATCTACAATATATATCTGACAATGCAGTTGAATGTGACAATAGGGTGCATGGGTGGTTCTATGGTAGAATGCTTGCCTTTCATGTGGGAGACCCGGGTTCAATTCCTGGACCACCCCCCCCCAAAAAAAAATATTTAATCATGGAAAAAGAAATGAGTTTTGTTTCTATACATCAGTAACAAATAATCTAAAAAGAAACTAAGAAAACAATTCCATATACAATAGCATCTAAAAGAAAAAAATACCTAGAAATAAAGTTAACAAAGGAGGTTAAAGACTTGTACACTGAAAGCTACAAAATACTGTTGAAAGAAATTAAAGAAGACCTAAATAAATGAAAAGGCATCCCTTGGTCATTGACTGGAAGACTTAATATTGCTAAGATGTCGATATTGCCTAAAATAATCTGCAAATTCAGTGCAATCCTTATAGAAATCCCTGCAGCTTTTTGTGCAGAATGGAAAAGCTGATCTCCAAATTGATATGGAATTGCAAGGGGCCCCCAAATAGCCAAAACAACCTTGAAAAAGAAGAAGAAAGCAGGAGGACTCACTTACTGATTTCAAAACTTACTACAAAGCTAAAGTTATTAAAACAATATGATACTCCATAAGGATAGACATATGGACTGTTCTAGTTTGCTAGCTGCCAGAATGCAATATACCAGAAACAGAAAGTCTTTTAAAAACAGGAATTTAATGAGTTGCTAGTTTACAGTTCTAAGGCTGAGAAAATGTCCCAATTAAAGCAAGTTTATAGAAATGTCCAATCTAAGGCATCCAGGGAAAGATACCTTGGTTCAAGAAGGCCAATGAAGTTCAGAGGTTCTCTCTCAAGTGGAAGGGCACACGGTGAACACAGTCAGCGTTCCTCTCTCATCTGGAAGGGCACATGGGGAACATGGCGTCATCTGCTAGCTTCTTCTCCTGGCTTCCTGCTTCATGAAGCTCCCCGAGAGGCATTTTTCTTCTTCATCTCCAAAGGTCGCTGGCCGGTGGACTCTGCTTCTTGTGGCTATGTTGCTCTCTCTGAATCTCCCATTCTCCAAAATGTTTCCTCTTTTACAGGACTCCAGAAACTTCTCAAGACCCACCCAAATGGGTGGAGACATGTCATCACCTAATCCATCTTAACAATCACTCTTGACTAAATTACATCATCCAGAGAGATGATCTGTTTACAGTTTCAAACATACAGTATTGAATAGGGATTATTCTACCTTTATGAAATGGGATTTTGATTAAAACATGGCTTTTCTAGGGGACATACATCATTTCAAACTAGCACATGGAACAATGGAATAGAATTGGGAATCTATAGGTAAATCCACACATCTATGGCCAATTGATTTTCTACAAGGGTGCCAACTTCATTTAATGGGGAAAGAATAGTCTCTTCACCAAATGGTACAGGTGATCCAGATGCAAAATAATGAATGTGGACCCATACCTTGCACCATATAAAAAATCTATTCAAAATGTATCAACTACCTAAATATAAGAGCTAACACAATAAAACTCTTATGAGAAAATACAGGGGTATATCTTCAGGACCTTGTAGTAGGCAATGGATTTTCACATTTTATAACAAAAGCACAAGTAACAAAGGAAACAATTAGATAAAATGGACTTATAGAAAATTTAAAACTTTTGAGCATCATAGGGTATTATCAAGAAAGTGAAAAGACAACCTACAGAATAGGAGAAAATATTTGGAAGCCATATATCTGATAAGGGTTTAATATGTAAATATATAGAGAACTCCTACAACTCAACAACAAAAAGACAACTTAATTTTAAAAGGGCCAAGGATTTGAGTATAAAATTTCTGCAAAGAAGATATTCAAATGGTCAATAAATATATGAAAATGTATTCAACATCATTAGCAATTGAAGAAATGTAATTTAAAATTACAATTAGATACCACTTCACCACCCATTTGGATGGTGTTTTGGTTTGCTAAAGCTGGTATATAAATCCAATACACCAGAAATAGACTAGTTTTTTATCAAGGGGATTTATTAAGTTACAAATTTACAGTTCTAAGGCCATAAAAATGTCCAAATTAAGGCATCCAGATAAACATACCTTGACTCCAAAGAAAGGCCAAATGGTTCTGGGCTTCCTCTGTCAGTTGTGAAGGCACATGGCTGGTGTCTGAGGTCCTTGCTCCCAGTTCATTGCTTTGTGCTTCTGATTCCAGTGGCTTCTTCTCCAAGCTTCTGTGGGCTCTCACTTAGCTTCTTTGTATCAGCTCTCTCCAGGTTCTGGCTTGCTTAGCATCTCATGGGAAGGCACATGATGATATCTGCTGGGCTGTGCTTTCTAACAGTTCTCCAAACATGTGTGTTGGCACTCCACGCATCTCCAAACGTCTGTGTCTGTGTCAATTCTGAACTCTTTTGCTTTCTGTGAACTCTTTAAAAGATGCCAGTTAACTAATTAGGACCCAACTTGAATGGGCGGAGCCACATCTCCCATCTAACCAAAAGGTCCCACCCACAACTGGGTGTGTCACATCTCCATGGAAACAACCTAATCAAGAGGACTCACCCTGCAATATTGGATCAGGATTAAAAGAACATGGCTTTTCTGAGGTGCATAATAGTTTCAAAGCAGCACAGATGGTGTTCTAGTTTGCTAGCTGCCGGAATGCAATATACCAGAGACAGAATGGCTTTTAACAAGGGAAATTTAATGAGTTGCTAGTTTACAGTTCTAAAGCCGAGAAAATGTCCCAATTAAAGCAAGTCTATAGACATGTCCAATCAAAGGCATCCAGGGAAAGATACCTTGGTTCAAGAAGGCTGATGAAGTTCAGGGTTTCTCTCTCAAGTGAGAAGGCACATGGCAAACACAGTCAGGGCTTCTCTCTTGGCTGGGAGGGCACATGGCGAGTACGGCGTCATCTGCTAGCTTTCTCTCCTGGCTTCTGGTTTCATGAAGCTCCCCAGGAGGCGTTTTCCTTCTTCATCTCCAAAGGTCGCTGGCTGGTGAATTCTCTGCTTCGTAGTGTTGCTCTCCCTGAATCTCTTATTCTCCAAAATACTTCCTCTTTTATAGGACTCCAATAAACCAATCAAGACCCACCCAAACGGGTGGAGACATGTCATCCCCTAATCCAGTTTAACAACCATTCTTGACTAAATCACATCATCCAGGGAGATAATCTCATTACAGTTTTAAACATACAGTATTGAATAGAGATTATTTTATGAAATGGGATTTATATTAAAACATGGCTTTTCTTAGGGGGCATACTTCCTTTGAAATCAGCACAGATGGCTATTATTTTTTAAATTGAGACTAAAATGTGTGGGTGAGTTTGTGAAGAAATAAGAACCCTCATACATATTGGTGGCAATGTAAATTGGAGCAGTCACTGTGGAAAACAGTTTGATGGTTTGTCAGAAAGAGAATTATCATATGACCCAGCAATTCCACTCCTAGGTACACACCCCCAAAGAAGTGAGAATAGGACTCAGACAGTTATTTGCACACCAATGCTCATCACAGCATTATTCACAATCACCAAAAATGTTCATCAATTGATGGATAAACAAAGTGTGGTCTATCTATATGAAGGAATATTATTCAGCCACAAACATATTGTATGATCTTTCTTATATGAAATACTTAGAATAAGAAAATTCATAGAGACAGAAAGCAAAATAGTGGTTTCCAGAGGTAGGGGAGAGTTATTATTTATTATTATTATGGGGAGTTATTGCTAAATAGATATGAGTTTTGGTTTGGGATGATGGACATAGTGAAAGTTAGACAGCGTTTTCAATGTACTTAACATCAAAGAATTGCCCACTTCAAATGGTTGTAATGATTTTATGTTATGTATATTTACCAGAATTAAAAATTATTTGGAAAATTTTTTATGTTTATTAAAAACAAAATTATTTTTAAATGTGAAAATATGGTGTGTGTGCTGGTGTGGAAGAATTTATGCACCCTTAGAAAAGTCATGTTTGAATCCTAATCAATCTTGTGGGAGCAACAGTTTCTTCTAATTCCTATTCAGTACTATAGGTCAGAAACTTACTTGGGTTATCACCACAGAGATGTGACTCAATCAATGGTGGGTATTGAACTTGATTAGATGGAGGCATGTCTCCACCCATTCTAAATGGGTCTTGATTAGTTTACCGGAATCCCATAAAAGAGAAGACGTTTCGGAGAAGTCTGCAGAATGACGGGAGAACAAGGAGTAGGACGGGAGAGCAACGGAACAGAGTCACGAGAATGACAAGGGAACCACATGGTCCACCAGTCAGCAACTTTTGGAGATGAAGAAGGAGAGGCCCCCCGGAGAGCTTCACAAAGCAAGAGGCCTAGAGAGGAAACTAGAAGATGTTGTCATGTTCGCCATGTGCCCTTCCAACTGAGAGAGAAACCCTGACCTCATTGGCCTTCTCAAACCAAGGTATCTTTCCCTGGATACCTTAGATCAGACATTTCTATAGATTTGCCTTAATTGGGGCATTTCCACAACCTAAAACATGTAAACTTGCAACTTATTAAATTCCTCCTTTTTAAAAGTCATTCTGTTTCTGGAATATTGCATTCCGGCAGCTAGCAACCTAGAACGGTGTGAAACTAAACCACCTCAAAACTTCAGTGGCTTAAAACAAACATTTTCAACCTCAGCTGTGGGTCACCTGGGGTCACTGATTCAGTCTGGGCTCTGCCAGGGTCACTGGCAGCACATGGGATTCGGTGGGATTGGTGCTGCTCGATGAGCCTCTTATCCCCCTGCAGATGCTGGCCAGGGAATGCCCTTTCCATGGCAATGCAGAAGTACCAGAGACAGAGGGAGACATTCAATGCCTCTCACAATGTAGGCTTGGAAATGAGACACCCTCACCTTTGCCTCATTCTTTTGACCAGAGTAAGTCTGTGGCTGAATCCCTAGTCAACAGGCAGAGAAGGATACCCCACCACCACCACCAACGGGAGGGTCCCAAGGTAAAGGGCATGCATGCAGAGGCATGAAGGATTGGGGCATCGATGCAATCTGCCATTAGGCCTTCTGGTTGCCAAGCAGAAGCTCAGGTAAACTAGCCCAAGAAAAGAGGGTTCACAGAGGACAAAGTCTCAGGGAAGCCAAGGACAGAGGCTGTAACAGGGCTTAGCTGGTGGGAACCAGGGACTAGAGAACAGGTTACATTTAAGCCAGAGCTTTGGGGCCTTAGCAATTGTAACTATTTCTGGCGTGTCTGGCTTTTTTCCAGTCTCTCTGTTGGCAAGCTTCCTTGCCCCCATCTCTATCCTTCCTCATTCCTTCTGTGCCTTCCTAACTTCGGCTTGAAAGGGACCCGTCATGGGCTCTTCTGCTCCTCTGTTCTCCCCTCATTTTCTAGCTCTCTACCACCTTCTCTCCGCATTTTAGTTCAGCTTGTTGGGCACACCCTCGCACACGAGGACACACCCTAAGTGGCTGCCTCCCCTCACTGAGGACGTTTCCTGTCTCTTCGGCCCAATTTGCCTTGGCTACAGGACAAGGTGGCCCAGAATATCTCCAAGAATGTCATGGAGGATGTCTGGTCCTCACATGTCGGCAAAGCAAAAGTCCATGGGTGCCCTCATGAGGGGTGAAGTAACCAACACACAAAGGGCAAGGAAACTGGTGGATTCTGGGCTCTGGGTACCTGCTGTTCTTTTGATTATCCAACATCTCTTCCTTTGGGGAATTGTCCTCCCTATGCCCATGTAATGCAGGGGGTGGGGGCTAGGGGCAGTTAGTCATGAGTCCCATTCCCCTCATTCCTCCAGCTCCCTAGGGAATCTGAACCCTGAGCTGGAGGATGCAGCTTGGAGCTGACCCCTTCAGAGGAGCTGAGTCCTTCAGAGAGCAACATGCTGAAAAGGCTGTCCAGACATCCTGCTGTGGAGATCCAGGACCTACCCTTACTTCCGTCCTTTGCAAAGCGTGGTTGTTTGCATTCCCCACAGCCCTTCCAATAAATCTCCATTCTAAACTTACAGTGCAAATTAACTTTACTTAAGTTAGCTTGGGGTGTGTGGTAGATTGAACTGTGAACCCCAGTTTGGAAATGTTCTTGGACTTGGTCCACATTCTGGTGGGTATGCACTCATTGTCAATAGGATCTCCTGAAGATGTGACTTCATTTAAAGGGCAGCACGAATGAATTAAATGAAAATTTAATCTGGATTACCAGAGTTCTTTATAAACAGATGAAATTCAGACACAGAGAGAGAAAACCAAGGGAAGAAGCAGGAAGTCAGTGGAACATGGAGGAGAAAGAAGACATCTCTGTGTGCACTACCATGTGAAGAGAAACTCAAGGACTGAGCATCACTGGCAACCAGCCCAAGACACCAGGCTGTGGGGAGAGAACATCGCCTTGGTGATGCCTTGATCTGGGACGTTTAGCCTCAACCATGAGCCAATAAATTTCTGTTTAAATTTCCTATTTGTCTTAGGAAATTAAAACAGGGTGGTTCCTGTTATTTGGAGCCAAAGAATCCTAAGCAGTACAGTATGTGTACTTGGGACAGAGCTAATATAGAATGAAATGGGGAACATGGAGACAGGGAAACCACGTTTTAAACTGTCAGGATTTCTATCTTAGTGTGAATGGGTTATGAATCCTTCTCATTAACCCTAAGGGTTGTATTAGGGATACTTACTTAGGTAGAAAAGATACTTTGCAAAGGCTAAAAACCTGGGAGATGAGCAACACCCAAGAACCTACCGTTGTTTCATAATTTTGACTCAGGCCAACATGCGGAGTCACCATCAAAAAAAAAAGCTGATGGACGTTGTGTGCCTCCAGACGTATTGTCCTGAGAATGCATCTAATCAAAGGAAACATCAGACAATGAGAGCTGTTCTATTAAGGTCGGGGGAAGGAAGGGGGAAGCTGTGTTTTAAAAAATCATCCAGTGTTAGAAAAGACAAAGAAAAGCTGTGGAAATATTTCAGATTGTAGGAGGCTAGGACATGACAATTAGGGGCAATACCTGGCCTTAGATTAGCCCTGTACTGGAAGGGGAAATAAAATAAAAGTTCATTTTAGATCAACTGATAAAATTGGAGTGTGAATGGTAGATTAAAGTATTGCATTGATGTAAGTTTGTATACTGTGGTTATAAAAGAGAATATCCCTATTCTTAGGAAATACAGACTGAAGTATTTAGGGGAAAAGGACCATAATACATGCAGATTGCTCAGAGGTGGCTGAGAAAAAAAAATTTGTAGACAGATAGTATCTTAGTTTTCCAGGGCTGCTATGAAAAATACCAAACAGTGGGTTGGTTTTAACAAAAGAAATTCTTTGTTTCCTGGTTTCAAAGGCTGGTGCTTTCTCTCACAGTCTGGTGTTGACCTGCCTTCATCCTTGGGGCTCCTTGGCTGGCATCTCCAACTCTGTCACATGGCCATCTGTCTTCTTGGTCTCCTCTGGCTTTCTCTGACTTCTGGCTTTTCCTGCCTACTGTGTCCAATTTTCTTTGTTTATGAAGATTCCAGCCATATAAATTGAGGCCCACTCTGGTCCAATTTGGCCTTATTTAAATAAGATCTTTGAAGCTCCTATTTACAAGTGAGTGCACACCTTAACTACTGATAACATCTTCGAAGGTCCTACTTACAAATGGGTTCACACACAGGAATGCAGATTAAGAACATGTCTGGGAGGAGGAGGGCTATTGATTCAATCCTAGATAGATAGATAGACAGACAGATAGATAGATAGATAAACAGATAATGTTTGACAGAATGTGACAAAGCAAATGGGATAAAGTGCTGACATGTGAATCTGAGTAAAGGGTATATGGGTGTTTTTTCCTTCTTTTATTTTTGCTGCATTTTGTGAACTGGAAGGATTTCCAAATAAAAATTAAAGGAAAAGCATGGAGGTGCTTGCAGAATGGCTTTGTTAGATTAAAATAGAACTTGCTTTTCTTATTTTTATCTTGAATTCAATGTAAGTCCTGACATAGACATGTGCACACCGTTGATTGAATGGCCACTGATTTTGCTGCTATTGTCATGGTATTCTTGGGGCTCCTACAAACCAAGTGCCAGGTATTCCCCTGTGTCATTTGCACATGAGCGGTAGGCCTAGCTTCAGTATAAGACACTGTCACCCTGGGATTCCGACATGCTCCCCAGGGACTCATGCTCCTGGGCTAAGGAAAATAAACATCAGAAATGTTTCCTCCAGAAAATCTTCCTGAGACCGTGGGAGCCCCAGGCAGAGTGGCCACATTGCTCTGAAACTGGGAAATGGAGCTTCTCACCCTTCAGGGTGGCCATGGGACCCCAGGAACCCCTGGCCTCCAAAGAGAACCCCTGGGTGTCTCCACACTGTGGTTCAGGGTGTAGCAAGAGCAGTGTGCTTTAGCTGTGTGCTTCCCAGCAAGTCCACAGGTCTCAGGGGACCCAGAAGGGAGGAGGGGGAAGAAGACCGAAGGATGGGACGAGGATAGAAACAGTGACATCTTCTGCCACCACTGCAGCCCCTACCTATACCGGACACACAGGTCCCTTGTTCCAAAAATACTCAAAATTTCAAGATGGTGACTGTTAGGGGTTGAACTGTGTCCTCAAAGAAGTGAGTGCAAGTCCTAGCCCCGGTCCTGTGAATGGAACCTTATTTGAAAATAAGGTTGAGGTGTTGGCTCCCAACCCAGGTTCTGACAGTGGCTCCAACTCCTGCCAAGCTCAGCAGCACCATTTCCTCTGGTAGCTCCATGAGTGTTGGAGAGGGGACACTTCCCGGGTCAGCTAGCCTCCCTCGTGCATCCACCTGAACTTAGCAGGCCTCTGTACACAGGCCCTTTGTTAATTTATTTCCAGTTAACCCCTTCTGATCTGCTTCCCTCCTGTTAGAACCAATCACCCGAAACTTTGGGCAATGTTCTGGTTTGCTAGCTGCCGGAATGCAACACACCAGAGACGGATTGGCTTTTAATAAAAGGGGATTTATTTTGTTGGTTCTTCAGAGGAAAGGCAGCTAACTTTCCACTGAGGTTCTTTCTTACGTGGAAGGCACAAGATGGTCTCTGCTGGTCTTCTCTCCGGGCCCCTGGGTTCCAACAACTTTCCCCGGGGTAATTTCTTTCTTCATTTCCAAGGGCCCGGGCTGAGCTGCAAGTGCTGAGATGAGGAATGCCAAGCTGCTAGGCTGTGCTACATTGCGATCTCTCATTTAAGCACCAGCCAATTAAGTCAAACATCACTCATTGCAGCAGACACGCCCCCTAGCCGACTGCCGATGTAATTGGCAACAGATGAGGTTCATATACTGTTGGCTTATGTCCGCAGCAACAAGATTAGGTATGCTCACCTGGCCAAGTTGACAACTGAATCTAACTAACACAGGCAAGAACTAAAATTCAGCACTTGGCTGCTGTTTATCATCTCTCTTCCAGCAAGTTCTCTGCTTCCTCCTTTTAAATATGCCGTCCTCTCTGAAACCTCCTAATCCTAGGTCCCAAATGCCCTTAGGGTTCTTTCCTCTCCATTTGGAGTTGGGTTATTTCTGTCCTGTCTTCTCCACTCCATGAAACTTAGAGATTTGGGAGGAGAAAATAAAGGGATTGAATTTCACCCTATTTACTTGGAAATGAAATTATATTTTGTATTCTTTCCCACTTTTAATACTTATACATGAAATTTTACTAAAGTATGTATGTGACTGAGCAGTTTCCAGAACTTCCTGCTGATTTCTCACCTTTTGGTCTTCATAGGGATAGTATTCTAGACACTTTGCCATAGCATTAGGAGTGATTATTCTCACCTGACAGGGACTGACTCAAGGCATTTATCAAAGTTTCTCAGGGGCCTGGAGCAAGTCATTGCTAGGTTTAACAGAGCTCTTTTAAGGTAAGAACTTTGGGGTGTTTCCTTGGACTCCTCTGAACTGAATTACACACCAAATCATCATCTACTTGGTGGCAACAAAACTTACTGAAGGAGTGATTTGAACAGTGAATAAAAAAGTATTTGCAAAGTCCCTTTGGGGGAATGGCAAGAAAGGGGGAAAATTCAACTTTCCCATGTGGAGAATTCCTGATATTCTCACAAGCAGTGGGGACAACCAAAGCAATAGGCCAACCCTTCAAACTTGGGGTTTGCTCATATGAAACTTATTCCTGCAAAGGATAGGCTAAACCTACTTGAAATTAGGTCTAACAGTCACCCCCAGAGAACCTCTTTTGTTGCTCAGATGTGGCCTCTCTCAGCCAACACAACAAGCAAATTCACTACTCTCCCCTTCTCTACATGAGACTTGACTCCCAGGGGTGTAAACCTTCCTGCCAACGTGGGACAGAAATCCTAGAATGAGCTGGGACTCAGTATCAAGGGATTGAGAAAACCTTCTTGACCAAAAGTGGGAAGAGAGAAATGAGACAAAATAAAGTGACAATGGCAGAGAGATTTCAAACAGTCAAGAGGTTATCTTGGAGGTTATTCTTACACATTATATAGATATCACCTTTTCAGTTAAGGTATAATGGAGAGGCTAGAGGGAAATGCCTGAAACTGTAGAGCTGTGTTCCAGTAGCCATGTTTCTTGAAGATGATTATATAATGATATAGCTTTGGCAGTGTGACTGTGTCATTGTGAAAACCTTGTGTCTGATGCTCCTTTTATCTACCTTATGGACAGATAAGTAAAACATATGGATTAAAAATAGATAAATAATAGGGGAACAAACATTAAAATAAATGTAGATCGAAATGCTAGTGATCAGTGAAGGGAGGTAAGGAGCATGGTATATATGAATTTTTTTCTTTTTTCTTTTTCTTTTTCTGAATGGATGCAAATGTTCTAAGAAACGACCATGATGATGAATACACAAGTATGTGATATTGTGAGTTATTGATTATATATCAAAAATGGAGTGATCATATGGTAAGAACGTTCATATTTGTACATTGTTATGTTTAAAAAATAAAATAAAAAAACTTACTGAGTGCTTGCTATGTGCCACACATGATCAGCAGGCTTTTAATAGAGATAATTAGCTAAATATAATGTCATTTAAATTTGCCCCCATCCTCACCCCGTCCCTCTGCCCCAATTCTGCAGGCAAATCTGTAATGGAGGAACTGGGGTGCATGAATAGACATAAATTTACTAAGAAACACTAAGTATTTAATGATGTGTCGGTGGAGATAAAGTGAAAAAATGTGGGGATAGGTGACTGAGGGCTTGGGGTGCCAGTGAAGGAAGTCACTGTCCAGCCCAGGGTGCAGGCAGCAGGAGAGTGAGTAGGGGGTGGGAGACTGATGGGCTGGTGACATGGCAGAGGGGTGGCAGATAAGCACACTCCAAGCCTGAGAGCAGGCCACAGCCAAAGAAGAGGTGGCATGAAGTCAGAGCAGTCTGAATCAGAAGGCCAAACCACAAGAGATGGGAGACTTGGCAGACAAGCACACTCCAAGCCTGAGAGCAGGCCACAGCCAAAGAAGAGGTGGCATGAAGTCAGAGCAGTCTGAGTCAGAAGGCCAAACCACAAGAGATGGGAGACTTGGCAGACACCAGGCACCAAGAAACTCAGAACGCTTAAGACAGAACAGCATCTCCCAAGGAGCATCGGCGTCCAGACAGCAGAGCCCAGGGACACTGGGGTCCAGAGAGCCAGGCATGGAGGCATCCTGGTCAGGTGCGGGGCATGGCTGCAGCAGGCAGGCAGGCGTCCTTGAGGACAGGGACTCCTGTGTCTCAGTGTCCTCATAGATAAGACAGTGGGGAGACCATCTCTAAGTAACGCAGGAAGGGGTATGGCTGCGGACTCCTCTGCCCTGGCTGGATGCACCGTTGCTGCAAAAGCTGGTACATGAGCTGCTTCCCAGAGGCAAGAATTCTGCAAGAGGACCTCCCCGATCCTCCAAGGTTCATGGGCCTAAATGAGGCAATTTGCAACCCACCGAAGGGAGAAGCTGGAGAGAGAAAAATCATCTCCAGGTTACCAGGTCCCCTGTTTGTGCAGTTCCTTTATGAGCACAGAGTGTGGGGCTATCCCAAAAGAGGTAACTCTCAGGCACACACACACACACACACACACACCAGTGTACGCACACAAACATACACAAGTGTGTGGACTCATAAAGACACGTTCAAAATGCAAATACATCACACACAAGTGCCCCCCACATACTCATGAATATGTCATACACACATACTCAAATGCACATGTGCATACACACGCATGCACACACAAGTGCGCTCCACCTATTCACAAAGGCATGCAAACACACACACACACTTGAATGTATGCATACATGCAGGTACATACCCACAATATGTGTACACACACATACATGGGCCCACACACATGCACACACACAAGTGCCCTCCACATATACACGAAGGCATGCAGGCACACACGAGTAGGTGCACACACACATGCACAGGAGTGCCCACACATACACACACATACATGCATGCCCTCACACACATGCATACAAGTGAGTGCACTCAGACACACTCAAGCACCCCCAGGTCCAAGGGCCCCAACATGTGTGCAGACATATAAAAGTGCTCCCCACGAGTGGAAACACACATAACACAGGAGTATATAAACACAATCTCTTCACCTCATGGGACAGCCAATTTTGTGCCCTTCCTTTTGTCAACAGGAGGTATGCCCATGTCAAGAGCCCCTGTAACCCCCACACCCCATACACTGCACAACACCCAGTGCCCTCTGAAACCATTCAGCTGTCTGTCAGCTGGTGCTGGCTATAGAATGGCTCTCTCCAACGTGGACGAATGAAAACCAGTCCAACTGCAGGGGAGGTCCACGTGTATCTGGCAGTTGTATTGAGCCAGAGCTCTCCGGTTTCCATGGTTTCAAGGTCACTGGGGGGCAATGCCTTTTTCTGGTATCTATACTCTCTCTCAATCTCAAGGTTGACCTGTTAAATACCTAACCACATGCAGCTGGACCTCCTTCCGGAGACCTGGATTTGCAGTCGCCAGCCTGGGCACCTCCACCCGCACGCGGCAGACTCAGCTCAAGGCCAATTGAAAGCAGCGTGTTCCCTCGCACACTTGCGCTCCACGCTTTCCCCTTCCTCATTCACGATTATTCACTGCACTGCCCAAGCCCAGAAACAGGCACAACTCTGGCTCTCCTCCGGTACCCGGAACAATTCTCCCTCCTCCAAGTCCAGGTGCGCGCCCCTGAATCCAAGACCCCAGCCAGGTGAGGGTGGGTCCCCTTGCCTCTCACCTTTACCCCCACCCCTTCTCCACACTCGTGCCATAGATATCCTCTAAAATGCAAGTGCAAACACGCCACTTCCCCTATTTAAAATCCTTCAGTGCCCCCTCCCCCCAGTTGATCTGAGAAAGAAGTTCAGTTCCTTGGCACGGAATAATAAGAGTCTCAACAGCGATCCTCTCGTTTTAAAGATGAAATGTTATTAACAAGGACACTGCTGCTCCCATCTTTCTAAACAGTTCGGGAGATCCTATTGGCCCACTTGTAGGACTAATCAAAAGCCGTTTCTTCTACGCAAACAGCTTCAGGCTGTCCTGCTCCCCACAAGTCCATCCGCAGGCAGGAACTGATTTCCAGGACCTTCCACGGCACTCTGCACCTTAGATTTTTCTTTTCTTCTGTGTTTTCACTTTCCCAGCGCGTAGTACTACACAAAGCAATTGAAAATGCATTGCCTTGCAACTTACAGGAGCGAAAACTGGGTAGGGGAGAGAAGCAGCGACTTCTAAGTGCCGTTCAGTGAGAATGCAGCTCCGTGGTCACTGCTGGCGAGACACCAAGGGGCGCGTGAGACCCTCAGCCTCCTGACGTCCACTCCCTAACGCGTTTCCGCAACCTGCGGCAGCAGTGGATTTAAAAGTTAGGCTTTCTTTCACGTAAAACTCATCTCCCCAGAGCTATGAGCGAGTCGAGAAAATCCGGTGACTCTTCGTCATAATGCAGAGGTTTCCTTACGTGGCTTGTTGAGCTCCAGCCAAATTTAAAACAAAATCCCATTTGTGCAGCTGGCGCCAGGATCTGCCAAGCCTTGAGCGGCGGGGCACGGGCGGGACGGAAGTCGTGGCGGGGGGAGGCCAGGCTGAGGCCCGGCAGGAGCAGGACCAAGACTGGACAGGACCGGACCCAGTAGGGGTCCGCGAAACTGCCGCTCGCGCGGCCCGTGCACTGGCGCCCGTTCCAGCCCGGCGAGAGCAGCGGCGGCGACGGCGAGAAGCGGGGCCCACCGTTCGTGGCCAACCGCGCCCTGCCGGCCGCATCAGTTGCTCCCACACATTTCACATTTGCCTTTTTCACACCTCACTTTCCCCCGCTTTCTCGGTCCGACCTCTCCGCAGCCTCCCGCTCCAGTCCCACGTCCGCCCGGACCCGGCAACCCTCAGACCACTGCCCGAACCTCACCGCTAGGGGGCCTGGGACCCACGCGAAACCTGGCGCGACCCGGGCGGGGAGGAGCAGGAGAGCGTTAAGGCCACGTGAGGGCATCTCAGCCAATGGCAGAGCGCCGTTGATCGGGGCGGGTCAGGGGGCGGGCCGAGCGGTGGGGCGGGGCGGCAGGCTGGGGGAGGGGTGGGCCTGGGCGGACCGGGGGAGGGGCGGAGAGACGCCGCCGCCGCTGCAGCCGCCGCAGCCGCCGCCGCCGCCGCCGCCGCCGCCGCGGCTGCCGCAGCCTGTGGGAGCTGGGAAAGGGGAAGCGAGAGCTATCGAACGACTCAGTCCCCGAGCGGCGGCGGCGGCGGCGGCGGCCGGGGAGGCGGGACGGCTGGGGCGGGGGCGCTGCTGCTGCGGGGGGCCGGCGGCGGCGGCGGGGGCGGCCCGCACCAGCCATGCCGAATAAAAGCAAGAAGGAGAAAGTGAGTCCTGGTCCGGGCGACCGAGGCGGGGTGGGGGCGCGGGCCACGCGGTGGATGATAGGGGAAACTGCCCAGCCCGCGGGGGGGTCTCCGAGGGGACGTTTCGGCCGGCGGGGGCCAGGTGGGGACAGGGCACGGAGGGAAGCGGGCCCAGGGCGCTCTTGGGCCCGTCACCATGGGGAGCGTGCGGCGGGCGCGAGGGGCAGGTGTAGTACCGAGGTGGCTGGCCTGGCCTCGCACCTGCCGGGGGAAGGGGCTTCAGGGACGCTGGGCTGTCGCCGTCTGGGAGAGAGGAAATAGGGGGCGGACCCTGTCTGGTGCTTTTAGGGAATCTTGGGTTCCTCCAGAGGGACGCCCCAAGGTTCCGAGATACTCTCATCCCCCGGCTGGCGGCGGGCGAGAGGGCGGGTGGCTGCGTGTGTGTGGGCTGCGTTTGCATTTGGGGGTGCGGGGGGCGGGCGGTGAGAGGATGTTTCTGCCTCAGGTGGAGCTCAGTGGCGTTGCCCTGTCAACCGCTCACAGGGTTTAGGGTAGGAGGAAAGAAAAGGGTGTGATGTCGGTATTCAGAAGACTGAGAATGCTGTGTAAAATTGGTTTTGCCTTTTTCCCACTTAAAGTTTTCAACCCCAAAGAGAAAGAGCACGAAGAAAGTCTAGATTTTGGTGGAGTGGGAAGTGGGGAGCATCACTAAGCAATAGGATGTAGACTTTGTTGATGGTATTGATTAAAGCTATCAGAAGCCCTAGTTAAATCGTGTAAATCAATTTCAGAACTTCATTTCGTTTGGCTGATGTTGAGCAGTCTAAAAATCGAGAAGCCTAATTGATTTTGTTTGATGTTTCCCAGGATTCACCAAAAGCAGGGAAAAGTGGAAAAAGTTCAAGAGAAGGACAAGATACAGTAGAATCGGAGGTAACTTCTCAAATATTCTCATTCTATTTTTCGTGAACACGTTTTTAATTAGGTTAGAAAAACAGTGATAAAACTCAGGGTCTTCTAGAATGTTTCTCTATATGAGATTTTGTGTTGTGGCATCTTTCATATTCAATTTTAATTCTTTAGGTATTTATTATTCCACTTGGGAAAAATATTAACATTTTTATGAACATAATGCTTTTCTGTGGAACTGGGTGTTTTTAAGTTCATTCACAGCTCCTCTTAAACTCAGCAACTACCCTATAGACTGGTCTTGGGGAATTGAGTTTATATTTCTTTAGCTTTAGGTTCCTCCCTTCTCTTTCTTCTTTTCCAAACTGTCAAGTCCTCTTTCAGTGGCTCATTCTCTTTCTCCATCGCTCATCTTTTCCTTTATATAGTTTCAGCTGCTGCTAGGGAAGGTGTCCTAGGCTACACCCTTTTTTCTTTTGATGTCTGGTCTCTGAACCTCTTTCCCTAATAGTGCTATATTTTACTTTATCTAGTTTGGGTGTTCTTGTCCAGTCTAAGGTCACCTTTCGTATTCTTGCCTCTGAGTATGTCTGTCTGTCTCTCTCTTTGCATTGGCCAACTCTTACGTTTTTTGTTTCTTGATGTTGCATTCAGTTGAAGAGCTGCTGATGTGCTCACCGTAGAGTGTGTCTACCTGGAGGGATTGTTGACCTTCCTTGACACAGTTGTGCTTCGAGATGACTTGTACCATCACCAGTTACCTTTGCCTTTTCTTCCTGGTGACTCACTGTCACTAAACTCTAAAGATCAGCCAGGGCTAACAGTCCAAGCATATGGACCTCTTAAATCATATGGTAGCAGAGAGAAGCTGTGTTGTAATTTTCCATATCAGATCCTTGAGGTCCCTGGTCTTATCACAAATGACATTAAGTTGCAAGGGTATGACCCCTTCCTGCAAGCCAAATTAGAGTGATTTGAGTTCTGTTTGGGAAAATATCTGCAGCAGACATTTAGTAGCCCCAGGTTATCTTTCCCTTAGCTTTCTGTGTATCCTAAGCCTCCCTCCTTTTAAGCAGCTGGTTTATTCCAGCAAATTTGTTGCCCTCCACAAAAGCAAGAAAGCAGAAATGGAAAGATTTCTTAGTTATCATTAGCTAGGGATTATTGTACCAGTCTGCCCCTACCCTTTTTTTTTTGCAGACAATCACATGTAACATTTGGCTTGCTTACTTCCATGTCTTCCTTTTGACTAAATTGATTTAGATGAAATGTAGTCTTCTCTTCAGATGTATGGATTGTTTGTGGACTTGTATTATACCTGCTGAGACTTTGAATACTACCAAAACCTTTCTTGCTAACATACACCTTTTCTCTCACTTCATGGGGCACAAAGGAATTTCATTGTATCTGTTTCATTTATGCCTGTTTTAGTGGAAAGAAAATGCTTACAAAAATGGATAGTTAGGTTTGAACCTAAAATTGTCATTAGAAGTTCGGGAAGATACTGACCGCACTAATATGTACCATGCATGTTTTTAAAGTAGATTGGGTCTTATGCTGTGAGTTGCGTAACTGTGGCTATGGCTGCAGTTTCTGAATGTGATGCCCTACTTGTCTTTATTTTTTCTAGTGCTATTTTCTAAGAGCTGGAGCTACAGAGCTTGAAATTACCACTGAAAAATACTGAAACGTTGGGCTGTGCACTATTCCCTCATAAGGAAACCAGAGGCAGCATGACATGTTAAGCATGGCATTTGGCATATCATTGTGTAAATTAATTTTGCAGGAGTACAAACTGAGGCACTTCAGTTGAATTGACCCTTACTCTTATTGTTGCCCCACCCCACCACTCCTTAGTCTTCATCTTGCTTCTTCACTTCTAGTTCACCCACTTACCAAATATGATTGATTTGTGCAGGTGAATTAAACAGTCATTGCACGTTTTTTTCTCTCCTGTCTCTCAGTGTTACTCTTAGTTTGAATATTTCAGCACAAACAATTCAAATAGGTATTATACTCCCATGCTGCTTTTCAAACCTTTCATACCACATCGCCTTCACTTTTGGCAGTTGCTCAGATTACTCTGTGAACTCACTTCAGGGCATTAGGACAATTACCAGATTTTGGGCTTAAGAGTCTTGAAAAAAGTGGGAAACGTGAACCTGTACAGGGTAGAGTAGCCAGAAGGTTTGGGAAATAATTCCAACAGAGAAAATGTTAAAGAATTTGACCCAAGAGTTGACTTACTACGCTGTTTCTAGTGTAAGGATGAATCTTATAATACAATCCTGGCTGGCTGTGGCCCAACCTCTCAGCAAACCAGGGAGCAGTTGGCTTATGTTGCAGAACTGTTTGGTTAGAAACACGGAAGCATTTGGCAGCATGGGTTGTTTTGTAAGAAAGCTGAAGTCCTGGAGTAGAGGATGATGAAGGATCAAGTGGTGTAGTGGAAAGTATTTAAGCGTGGTGGTTAAAAGATAAAAATGCTGATCCCTGCTTTGCCATAAATGATGTCACCACTGCAGGTCTTGTTCCTTTATCTCTAAAACAACTTGGAAAGATTACGATTTGGCCATTTTTAAGTGTGTGGAATAGATTAGGCACAACCCTTCTTGAAAGAAGTTTCCCGGTAAGATGTATGGCAGACTGTATCTTTCAGTGTCACAAATCATGCTTAAAAGTTATAACTGCTGCCATGTGTCCTTTACCTTTTTCCACAAATTTCTACACCTTGACTGAAGGGGACTGGTACAGTTTTCTTTATTCTCTCTCATATAGAAAGTTTACATTTTGCTTGTTGTTTATCCATGGGTGTCCTAGAAATAAAAGTTTCTGCCCATTACTTTCTGCTGGTCTACTTCATAGCATGCCATTAAGGAATGAGCCATAAATGGGCTCACAGGCAACTTAAGATTGGAAAATGATGTGGTGATTGACAGAGTAACTTGTTTCTGAGCATTTGTACTCAGTATAACATTCAAATATGTGATAACTAGGCATGTTTTATGATTATATAGAATCATACTAAATTGTTCTGAGGTTCCTGAAGTCAATTTCGTAGGATCTCCCCCTAGAGTGGTGGTGGTGTTTTATTTTGTTTTGTTTTTAGATTTGTGTACTGTTTTAAAAGTTATGCTTTAAATGTCTTAATGCTTTTTGTAAAGTGATTTGCTTTAAATGCTTTAATAAGGTTGTTTATTGTTTCTGGTTATGTACCTTCAGCTTAGTTTTTGTTTGAAAGTCTCTACAGCAGCTCTTACATAATACCTATTGCTGAACAAAGGACAAGCAGTCATCTCTCCAGCTTGTTAGCTTATTTTGACCCCTTCTGTCTTTAATGATAACTTTTCCATTTTTATGATCTGTCCCTTTACAGTGAGCTTCCTCCACCCCTTTGTATTTTAGAGAGATGGATATTGAGACTTACTTTAAGTCATATAGGTGCTAGGTAGTGGAGTAATTTTCTAGAAGTTAAAACTGAAATTTACAAAATACATATTACTTTAATAATAAAACACGTTATATGTCAGCATAAATGACGTTTTATGAAAAAGTAGCTATTTCCAAAACATTTTGACTTTTGAGTTATTGTCTCTGCAGCAGAAGTTTTAACCTGAATAAGTTGGAGGAGGACAGTGAAACTGGGGGAGAGCAACCATGATTCTCACTTCCTCAAGGGAGAATCCATAAGTCCCCTGTCCCCAAAAGATCAAAAGCCACTGTCTCTCGCTGAATTCTGGGTCCATGGCTTTCTCTGGGGGCCTTCCATGCCACCTTTTCCACAATTCTCTTCCTTCCCAACTTTTTTCCATACACCCTAAACCAGAGTCCAGGGAGACCTCAAAGAGAGCCAAAACAATTTTCTTTTTGGAATATTGTTTTGAAATTAATATGTAATTATTATGTAGTGAATGGCATTTCCTGTTTCTGATTGCTGGCTTGGTTCACTCCCCAACCCCTCTGGGTCACCTTTATGTAGAGCTCAGGTGTGTAGGAGAGGTGGCGGCTCTGTAGGAGGTGGATCAGTGTAGATCTGCAGGCCTTTGAGCTGCTGTTCTCTGCTGTGAGAAGGAGGCTGACTCTTTGACCTTTCCTGTCTCTACCTCCATCCCTTTGCTAACTGAGGAACTGCTGATTGGTAGATCCTGAGGGTGCTTCATGGGAGAACCACTGCCCCAGACCTCTCACCCTTGAACTGTTGAATTCTGGGGGTGAGGGTGGGGCCTGTCTTGGGCTTTGTAGGGTATTCAGAGCATCCCTGGCTTCTGCCCACTAGCTGCCAGTAGCACCCCAACTCCTCCAATTATGACAACCACAGATGTCTCCCAGAGGACGGAATCATCCCTGTTAAGAACTCTGCTCTGATAAGACCCATCTGCCGAGTGTATCCATTTGCTTGCAAACCAGACCTGGTGCATTGGTGTCCAAGGATAAGACAGCTGTCCTCAACCATCTGGGGCATCAGGACCCTTTATACTCTTAAATATTATTGAGAACTCTGAAGAGCTTTTATTTATGTGGGTTATGACTACTGATATTTTTGTATTAGAAATTAAAATTGAAATTTAAAAATATTTAATAGTTCATCCAATAGTAATAAAACACCATTACATGTTAACGCAATTAGCATTTTTATGAAAAATATCTGATTTTAGAGAATTCCCTGAGAAAAGTGGCATTGTTTTACATTTTTGTAATTCTCTTTATAGTCTGACTTGAAGACAGCTGTGGATTCTCGTGTCTGTGTCTGCATGCGAACTGCTGTGATATCACATGTGGTATAGCCTGTGTATCCCTCCATGCGATGATTGCTTGAAAGGCAAATAATGCCCTAGTATTTTGAAAACAGATTTGACCTCTTGGATCTTTCCTGCAAGGGTCTTAGGGACTTACTGCTGGGATCCCCAGACCACACTCTGAGAACCACTGTTTTAGAATACTCTTACTGTCCTCTTTACTCCCCACTGAATCCATTAGTCTGTTTGCTTCAACTCATTTTCACTTATTCTGAAACTTAAGGGATGCTTATTCTTAGTGTCTTCAGCCACAATTTTTCCATCTTTGAATTTAGGCAGCAATTATTTGCTGTACCAAATATTGTTTATACTGCCTTCTGCTGCTTTTATTTACCTGTGATTTGTCATCCTAACTAGACAGGTAAGTCCTTGAGGACAGCAGTTTTGCTTTATTCTTCTTTATGTGGTAGGTAGGACCTGGAGTCAAGAAATATTTCATTGAAAGATTTTTAAAGTGCTTAGAAAGTAGGAGAATTCCAAATCAATTAGGTTGCTGATTTTTCTGATACTGTATATTAGCAAAAAAAATCTCTTTTCTTAAGAGGCTTATTTCTTTATCATCTTTTTTATTCTTTTGGGAAATTTTCATACAGATTTTTCATTCAGTATGATTTGCCTTAAAAGCATTATACTAAAGCAGAATATTAAGCTGCATAGGTCTTTTTCTAATGCCTTGTGAAAGTTTTAAGAACACTTATTTTTGTTTTTAATCTGCTTTACATATTTACCACAAGAGGTCAGCAGTAAAACTTACAGTTTCATAAAATCTTATTTTAATTGACGCATTGGAAAATATTATTTTGACTTAACTATAAGATTTCTATGTGCTCTTTGGTGGTTTGTTAATTTCAATTTCTTTGGGGGAATGTTTATCAGTAGACCATAATTTAGATGTGTATGTATCTTGAGCATCTCTTGTTATGGGTAGACGCTGTGCTGAGCATTGGGGAAGAAAAAAAGAGTAAGTAGTCCTAACTCGTAAAAACTTAAGCAGTTGCTGGGATTGTGTTGTTTTGTGAATGGGAACACTTGCTGTTTCTGGATATTGATTTCTCCTGGACGTAACATGGTCCTCCACCCAGTCAGACCTCATGTGGCTAAGGTGATGGGATAAGAGGAAGCACATTTCTTGTAAAGAGCCACCTGAACTTGGGAAAGGAAAGTAAGATGCTTTAAAGCATCTAAGCAAATATCACCAAGCCATTACATTTTAGAGTTCCTGAAAGCATGTTGGACCATCTACTGATATAAGAGCAGGTGTTCCTCTCCCTCTTCTGTAAAAGCTCTGTTATGTCATACTTAATTCTAGAAAGAGCTCATCGAGTTACTTAAGTGAAATAATCTGCAGTTTTCCAGCCATGAAAGCAGCATAGAGCTCATTTACCAAAGCATGCCCTCCTCATAGCTGCAGAAGGAGCCCTAACCTTGGCCCTGTCAGGTGATGGTTTCCACCTGCATGCCCTGAGGCATTAGTAGAGTTGCTGTGCCACCAAGAGAAAATGGCACGCCTTCCTTAATCATGGGAAAATGTGTGATAAAATATCTAAATGATAAAAGCCTCTGATGTTTTCTTAAACACTAGGGACCTGCCAACAGGTTACTATCTTGTCTGGCTGGCACCATGTTATATTTAATTCTTTTACATTTCCATATCAGTATGTGTCTTAAGAACTTCTGATGCCCTGCTTTTGGACAGGTTTAAGAACAACCACTGCAGTGAGGGGTTTCCCAAATCCAAACATTTTGTCACTCTAGTTTTCACCACCTGGGGGAGTAAGAGAACAAGCGTAGAAATCAAACTTGGGGAGAAACTGCTCTATTAGTTTGAAGATGTTAAATTTTCCTTTCTAATATGTACATTATGTACATTTCCTTTTTTTTTGCTTGAGCAGGCACTGGGAATCAAACCCAGGTCTCCGGCATGGCAGGCAAGAACTCTGCCTACCAAGCCACCGTGGCCCACCCTATATACATTTCCTTTTAAAAATGAGATTTAATGTGCCTCTAAAGGAAATGGTTTCAGACACCTGCAGCCTTTAAGCATTGGCTATGACCTAGTGCTATTTTTGCCCCGTGGTAATAGCAGAGTACCTAGTAGCTCTGAAGGTGTTAGGCCTATGTTGTCCAAGATTAGTTACAGATGGCTATTTAAATTTAAATTAATGAAAATTGCATAAAACTTAAAATTCCATTCCTCATAGTTACTAACTATAGTCCAGGTGGTCAGTAACCACTTGTGGCTAGCAGCTACCAAATTGGACAACAGATACAGATCACTTCCAGCCGCATGGAAAGTCCAGTAGGACTGTGCAGCATTAGTTCCTGGCTGTATTTTCCAAAACAATCCTAATGGGTATATAGTTACTTATCTCACTTTTATTACCTGTTAATCTTAGTATGTAGTGTCAAACTTACGCTTACATTTAAATAAAATGAAGAAATATAAATTAGCAAGAGAGAAGAAAGTAGATAAAGTGAGAGGAAAGAAGAAAAGGAAAATACAGTGGTGGGATGGAAAAGAGGCCATTTACCACTTGGTCTGTGACCAGCTACATTCTTAAAGACCACTGCACTTGGTTGAGGGATTCCGTAAACTCCATTTCGTTTCCTGGGGGAGTGTGACCTAGAGACCAAAGCAACAACAACCTCATATCCTTCTGGTCTTTCTAGTCTTCTTAAATATTTCACCTTTTTTGGGTCAAAGCATATATGATTTAAAAATATAAAATATAAAAATTTACAGTTTCCCATCTCACCTAATCTGATTCTAAGCCCCATTTGCCAGACCTCTGTTGACTGTTCTGTTGGTTCCCTCCAGTAGTCATGGGGACCATAACTGGGAAGCAGCATGGTCGAGGGTGGACTCTAGAGTAAGATTCCCAGGGCTCAGATCTTGGCTTCATCTCATATTAGCTCTGTGGTCTGGGATAATTTGATTAGTCTCCGTAAAAGGGTAATAATAGTCGTCCCTATCCTGTTTTTTAAGTTAATGCAGTTGACTAAATGGAGTGTCTTCGAGTAGACCATTGTTCCCAATGAAAACAACTGGAAAAGCCAGAAGAAAAAAAAAACAACCTATCTTTTTGAGGACATTGAAGAGTCCCTGACGTGTAATCAGGACTTGAGGAAAGAAGATCCTGAGAAAAGAGGGGCTGTGGGAAGACCCCACCTCCTGCACCGCTTGTTATTTTTGGGTAATTGGCTGATTCTGAGTGTCCAGGAAGAGGTTGAGAATTCCAACTGCCCATAGTAAGGGCTGCTTCTAAGAGGCAGAGAAAGTAATTTCAGAAGCTAGAGAGGTAAAATGGGATACTAGAAATCTAGGTATAGGAAGGAGGATGGAGAATTGAGCCTACCACTCAGGCTGGTTTCCCCTTCAGACATTTGCTGAATGTTCAGACTGCTTGGAGTGAGATGCTGAGATGCTAAACTGAAGGCCTTTGAAAAGCGAGCACAATTTTGAAAGTTTCCCAGTGCTGAGGAGACAAAGGTTAGAATCTGTGACCCACTGTGGGGAAAGACGCTAGTGAATACTCCAAATGCCTCTAGAAGTAGTGGTGAAGGCAGACAGGCAGAGCTTTGCAAAGCTGTAGCACAGCTTCAGTGGGTTTGATTTCCATTTGGATTAGGATAATCAGGCCCATTCCACTTTGTAGAGAGAAGAAAGCGTGAACCTCCCTGGAAAAATGTAACATTGTCCAAAGTCTTCCATTTTCCATACATGGTGTGTTAGTTTGGAGCTGTAGGTACCCCAGAACGTGTTCTTAAATTAATCCATCCCTGTGGGTGTGAACCCATTGTAAGTAGGACCCTTGGATGAGGTTATTTCAGTTAAAGTGTGGCCCAACCCAATCAGGGATGGGTTTTAATCCCACTGCTGGAGTCCTTAATAAGAGAATGAAATTCAGACAGAAAAAAGGCCACAGGAAGCTGAAACGGAAACAGAAGGAGGAGTGGCCCAGAAAACATTGCCGGTGCTTGGCCATTTAATAGAGGAGCCAAGGACCACCGGCCCAGAATGCTGAATTCAGGGAGTACACCATTTGAAAGAATTTATGCACTCTAGAAAAGCCATGCTTTGATTCTAATCCATTCTTGTAAAGGCATCCATTTCTTTTAATTCTTATCCAGCACTGTATGTTGGAACTTGATTAGATCTCCACAGAGGTGTGGCCTACCCAAGTGTGGTTATTAACTTCTGATTAGAGAGAGATGTGACTCTACCCATTCCAGGTTGGTCTTGATTAGTTTACTGGTATCCTTTAGAAGAGGAAACATTTTGGAGAGAGGCACCAGAAGCAGCAGGGCAACAGAACTACGAGAGCCCATGTAGCCAGCGACCTTTGGAGAAGAAGGAAAATGCCATCAGAATAGAACCTTCCTGATCACCTTCCTGGGCCACAGTTACTGTTTCCCGGATGCTGCATTTTCTTCTTTCTGGGTTTATTACCTGTTTTGTTGAGATTCATTTTCAAATAATTTCCTGAAGAGGGTACATGAGAGGCAAATCTTTTAATTCTTTGCGTATCTGAAGGTGTCTTTTTCTTTTTTAAAAAAATAATCATAGAGACTTTATTCATAATATCATATCCCCAAACTGGAAACAGTCTTTTGTCCATCACCAAGAGAAAGGACAAATGCATTATGGTACATCCACCCCATGGAATGCCATACAACAATTAAAAGAAACAAACTACTGCCAAACAACACAACATAGTTGAATCTCAATAATACTATGTTGAGTGAAAAAGAATATGTCACAAAAAAGTACAAACTTTATCATTCCTTTCAGGAAAAGGGAAACTACTGTTATAGTTTCAGACTATCAACAAGGCCTTGCTTTCTGCCCAGTTGTGATGCCGGCTTGCCACACCCTTGGGGCTCCTTGGCTTACATCTCTGTTGTCACATGGTCATCTTTTTCTGCTTGAGTTTGCTCTTCCGGTTTCTGCTGCCTATATAGCTTCTGTCTCTTCCGTGTGCCGTCTCTTTATAAGGCTTCCAGGAATATGGATTAAGACCCACCCTGATGCAGTTGGTCACACCTTAACTAATAATAATATCTTCAAAATGTCCTGTTTACAAATAAGATCACACCCACAGGAGCATGGGCTAAAATTAAGAACATATCTTTGATGGGCTATGTAATTCAGCCTTCCACAAACACTTAAGAATATGTCAGCTGCTGTGTTGCATGATTAATCTCATTTAGGCTCCATCAGAGCCCTAGAAGTGAGTATGAGTGACTGATAGTGTCCTCATTTTACAAATCAGAGAGCTTGCCTGTGGTCAGCCAGGTAATATCTGATTGTATGTGTCCTGGTTAAAAGAAGGGACTCTGATTTCCTTTGCATTCCCAATATCTAGCATGTGTTGAATATATGAATGAATTAATGAGTAAATAAATTAATGGTGGGAGCTCTTGATACCCTGACCTCAGAGAGCATACCAGTATCTCTGCCAGACTAATCCTAACGAACAGCCCTGTTTTTAAGACACAAAGTGATAATCATCGTTTAGCTTTGTTTTACATAGCAAAGCAAGTGAAATTTTTCTTTCAAAATTCTGTAGTGCTAGTAGGACCCTTAAAATTAATTTACTGAAAAGGAAGCAAACAATAAGGTACTAATTACTTGAAGGTATCCTGTTCTGTCATCTGGTATTGAGAATGGTATTGAGATGGTATTTAGATGAGCCTAGGTAAGTAAACCTAGCTGCTGTAACAGAGTGCAATGGAAAATTGCTGAGGCTTAACCAACAGAAGTCTATCATTTACCACCCAACTCGAGGTCAGTGATTGGAGCAAAGAAGGGCCACCTCTGCCCCACGTGGTCATCCAGGGATCCAGGTGCCTTCCCTTATGCGGCTGTATCCTCTTCTAGATCCTCAGTGTCCTCTCCACTTACCTTGTTATAACCATGAGATACTGGATTTGGGAATATAAATCCCAGGTGCTCGTGGTGACATGTGTTCAAAACAAGCTATAGAAAGAAGATCCTCAAACCCCCTGTCCTGGCTGGGCCTTCCGTTCCTTCTCATTTCACCCAGACATGGTTGGAGAAAGTCATTAGGAGTATTACTTTTGACAGCACTGTCTGCAGGTCCTCTGGGAATAGATTAGCTGGACAGGTCTAGCTGCAGTCAACTTCGGCCCAGGCTTGGTGGGGCTGAAGGAGCCACTCCCATGGACTCATGCCTGTGGCTGTCGGCGGTCTCCATCCCTCTCCATATGGGCCATTCCATGGGCAGCTCGAGTGGCATCCCTGTGTGGCAGCAGCGCCCAACCCCTGGCAGGACCATCTGAAACCACCCTGTGGGCCTGTGGATCCCGGCTCTGACGCTCATCCTTTCCGACCTGACTGAAGGTGTCTTTATTCTGCATCCTTCCCTCACAGAGGACTGGTAATTTAGGTACAGGATTCTAATATGAAAATCATTCTCATCAAGTGTTGCTCTCCTGTCTCCAGGGGTCTGTGTTGCCAACCAGGGAGGCTGATGCCAGTCCCCTTGTAGGTGACCTGTTTTCCATTCTGGAGTCTTTGGTGATGGCCTGAAGTTTTGGGGTAACGTGTGTAGGTGTAAGTCTTCATGGTGCTGGGCACCCACTTGGGCCCTTTCGACCTCAAGACTTTCCTTCAGCTTTAGGACTTTCTCTTTTATTATTTCTTTGATAGTTTCTTCTATGTTTTCCCTCTTCTGTTTTCTTGGACCTTGGAGTTAGATTACAAATCTTTTAATTTGGTCTTGATCTCTTATCTTTTCTGCCTTGATCTTTTTATTATAGATTTCCTTGGCTTTTTTTGTTTTGTTTTTTGTTTTGCATGGGCAGGCACCAGGAATCCAACCTGGGTCTCCAGCATAGCAGGTGAGAACTCTGCCTGCTGAGCCACTGTGGCCCGCCCTAGATTGCCTTGACTTTTAACTTTAAATTCTTCTGTTGAAGTTATTCTTTGATTAAACAATTTTTAATATTCAAGGGCTCTTTCTTGTTTTTCTTTCCTCCTTTTTTTCCCAGAATAACTTGGCTAATTTTTTAAATACAGTATCTTATGAGATTTTCAAGCTAGCATGTGGAATTTTTTAAGGTCCTCTCTGCTCACTGTCTATCTCAGTGTCTTTTTCCTCCCTTTATCTTGGCTGTCTCTTTCCTGCTGCATGCTTTCCCCCCAGTTCATTCTCTCTTTCTCCCAACCATCCGGTGAGGCCATTCTATATCCAGCCCTGTGCTGAGTGCCACAGCGGGTACTGGGGACTCAGTACTGAATGAAGCAGAGGCCCTGCCATGGTGGGTTTGCCTCCACTGAGGACACCGGAACTGAGATCCTGGCTGCAGCCACGCTTCTAAGGGACACTGCTGACCTTTAATACAAGAACTTCTCAGACTGAGCAGGAGCATTAGCCCTTGGGCTCTCAGTGTCAACAGCACCCTCAGCTACTGCACTCACATTCCAGATACCCTGCTGGGGAAGGCCCACCTCTAGTAGCCCCCATGCTGAAGACTGGGAGGTGGCTTCCAGTGGGAAGGCGTGTGGAGATCTGGGGAAGGATGTTCCAGCCAGAGGCAGCAGCTAATGAAAAGGCTTTGTATTAGGATTCTCTAGAGAAACAGAACCAAAAGGAGAGATCTGTAAATATGAGATTTATAAAGGTGTCTCGTGCAGCCGTGGGAATGAAGGAGTCCAAAATCCATAGGGCAGGCATGAGGCTGGCAGCTAAGATGAAGGGTCTGGACGAACTCCATACGAGAAGCTCACAGGTTGAAGAAGCAGTGAAAAGATTCTCTTCTTCCTTAGAAGCCTTCAACTGATTGGATTATCTCATTGTAGGAGACATGCCTTAGTTGATCACAGATATAATCGGCACAGATACAATCAACTGATTGATGACTTCATACCCCAGCCTTCTGGTTTATCAATCATCCATGAAATATCCGGTCAGGCTAGTGCTTACCTGACCAGACAACTGGGCATAGTCATTTGGCCAAGTTATTAACAGAACCTAATCATCACAGTCCACCCCTTGTCAACTTGACAGCTATACACATCATCTTGAAACATGCTTAATTTCCAAACAGAACACAATAATATACATACGTTTTACCTAACAATACTCAGCTGTCCTACATACAACCAGAAATGCACTACATCTCTTCAGAATAGGTGCAAGTCCTCAGGTAACTTTCACTCTTAAACTTCATATCCTGTGACTTAAATATTATAACATGAACAATATAACATGTCATATTGTAAGAGGAAAACAAGATATTTGCTTATGTACAAATGCAAACCTAACGGTCTTCGATTCCATAACTTGTCATGTGGTCATAGTCATATTTATCACTATCTTTTTGTACTACGCTTACCATGTTCCCTTTACCCTAAGCAAGCACTTCAGCTGGCCATGGATCTTTGCCAGGTGGAGTGACCTAGACCTTCATTTCTGAAGTTTCTGGGCCACTGACAGTCCTGCCTGGATTGAGTAGTTGCAGTTTTCCATTGACTTTAATCACAGGGCATGGTAGTACTAAGAGATGCCCTAGGGGATCTCCTGAATTCCAGAAAAACTCTTCTTTACCTCTACTGTGTAGTTGCAGTCCTATTTCCCCTTGATAGTCAGATCAGTCACCCCAGACAGAACAGTAAACCCCTTTCATGCCTCTTTATTCAGTGGCATGAAAAGCTCTAAGTGGCCAGGTGGCAGTCTTAATTTCCAATTCAATGGAATCATTGTTGTGTCTCTTGGAAGAAATACTCCTCCTTTTGGAACTGAGACCTGTAGACTAGCAGAACTTAAGATTTCAGAGACAGGAAGCAAAAATTTTCCTAGTGGATCTCTAGGGGGTGATAGTGAGTGGTGCCACTCCCATTTCCACCCCTTGATTCCTGGACCCATGAATCCTGGCTATGGGAAAAACAATACCATATAGTGGGCGCTGATTCAGAGCATACACAGTCTCCTGGAGAACATTGCCCCAGCTCTGCAAGGTATTGTCACCTAGTTGACACCATAATTGGGTCTTCAAAAGGCCATTTTACCATTCTATCAACATACCTGCCTCTGGATGATGGGGAACATGGTAATACCAGAGAATTCCATGAGTATGTGCCCATTCCCACACTTCATTTTCTGTGAAGAGGGTTATTTGATCAGAAACAATGCTGTGTGGTATACCTTGATGGTGGATAAGGGATTCTATAAGTCCACATGTGGTAGTTTTTGCAGAAGCATTGTATGCAGGGTATGCAAACCCATATATATCAGAGTATGTGTCTATTCCAGTTAGAAAAATTGCTGCCCCTTCCATGATGAAAGTGGCCACCAAGTAGCAAGCTGATCACTTCGGGGAGTGGTGCCATATCGGGGACTGAGTGTGGGTCTCTGTTGCTGGGAGACTGGGCACTCAACAGTGACTGTAGTCAGGTTGGCCTTTATGAGTAGAAGTCCATGTTGCTGAGCCAATTCATGACCTCCATCCCTACCATCATCCCCACTTTGTTCATGAGCTCATTGGGCAATGGCAAGAGTGGCTAGGGAAAGAGGATGTCTTGTATCCACAGGATGGGTCATCTTATCCACTTTATTATTAGAACCTTCCTCTGCTGGCTCTGGGGTCAACACTGCGGGCCACCCTGCTGTTGCATCATCAGGCCGATGGCTGGATGGTATTCGAAAATGTTATTACAATGCCGCAGGGTTCAATAAACTGGGGTTATTGCGAGATGATACAATACCTGAGACTGAAGATGTGAAAGAAGCCATAAGAACACTTCCTGAGAACCTTTATAATGACAGGGTGTTTTGCATTAAGAGAGCACTGGACCTGAGCATCAGACAGCAAATCTTGCCTAAAGAGCAGTGGACAAAATATGAGGAGGATAAATTCTATCTTGAACCATATCTGAAAGAAGTTATTCAAGAAAGAAAAGAGAGAGAAGAATGGGCAAAGAAATAATCATGTAATTGAAATGATGCAGCCGTTCCCAAAGTACTTTTATAAGGTGGTAAAACCTAAAATGCACAATTTAAGGATTATTTAGGCTAAAATGTATTCCTTTAAACAAATATAATTTGTAATAATTGTTGGAGATTTTGAATTCTAAACTTTATAAAAATCTTAACTGCTGATTTAAAAAAAAAAAAAAACTTTCCTCTGCTGAAGTCACCCTCTGGTGTGCATTCACATGGACCATAAATATTTTCAAGTTCTTTGCCCACTCAGAAAGGTCTGTCCACATACCTCTTTCCCATACCTCTTTGTCAACAATTTTTCAATCATGCTTCTTCCAAATCCCTGACCATCCAGCCAAACCATTAGCAATAGCCCATGAGTCAGTATACAGATACACTCTGACCAGTTCTCCTTCCAAGCAAAATGAACAACCAGGTGCACTGCTCGAAGGTCTGCCCACTGGGAGGATTTCCTTTCACCACTGTCCTTTAAGGACATCCCTTAATGAATGGAATGTAGTGCTATAGCTGTCCACTTCCGGGTGGTTCCTGCATATCATACAGAACTATCTGTAAAGGCCCGAGTTTTCTCTTCCTCAGTCAACTGACTATAAGGAACTCCTCAAGAGGCTGTGGTTCTGGTCTGGGAAAGAGAAGGTTATATGGCAGGAGTGGGGGCCATGTGCATTTAGGCCTCTTCCTCATGTAACTTACTTGTGCCTTTAGGACCTTCTGTGGCCCTATCTCTAATATACCATTTCCATTTTATGATGGCGTGCTGTTGTGCATGCCCAACTTTGTGGTTTGGTGGTTTAGACAACACCCAGCTCTTGATAAGCAACTCAGGTCTCATGGTAACTTGGTGGCACATGGTTAAGTGATCAGTCTCTATTAAGGCCCAATAGCAGGCTAAAAGCTTTTTCTCAAAAGGAGAGTAGTTCATCTGCAGCAGATAGTATGGCTTTGCTCCAAAATCCTAAGGGTCTCCTATAGGGGCCTCCAAAGGCTCGAGGCGACATCACCTGTTTGTCACTGACTCTTCCAGCACCATTGGATTTGCTGGATCATATGGCCCAAGTGGCAGAGCAGCTTGCATACCTGGGCCTGTCACAGAGCCTCCTCTTGTTCTGATCCCCACTCAAAGCTAGCAGCTTTTCTGGTCACTTGGTAAATGGGCTGGAGTAGCATATCCAAAAAGGATGTACTTGAAATTATCTCCAAAATCCAAAGAGCCCAACTAGGCATTGTACCTCTATTTTGGTCACAGGAGAGGCCAGATGCAACAGCTTATCCTTCACCTTCAAAGAGATATCTCGACATGCCCCACACCACTGGACACATAGGAATTTCACTGAGGTGGAAGCCACCTGTATTTTTGTTGAATTTATCTGCTATCCCTTCACCTGCAAATGTCTTACCAATAAGGCTAGAGTAGTTGCTACTTCTTACTCACTAGTTCCAATCAGCATAATATCATCAATATAATGGAGCAGTGTGATAACTTGTGGAAGGGAGAACCAGTCAGGGTCTCTGTGGACAAGATTGTGGCATAGGGCTGGAAAGTTGATTTATCCCTAAGGCAGGACAGTGACAATATACTGCTGGCCTTGCCAGCTGAATACAAACTTTCTTCATGGTCCTTACTGACAGCTATTGAGGAAAAAGCATTTGCCAGATCAATAGCTGTATACCATGTACCAGGCAATATGTTGATTTGCTCAAACAATGATACCATATCTGGGACAGCACTGCAATTGTAGTCACCACCTGATTAAGTTTATGACAATCCACTGTCATCCTCCGAGACCCATCTGTTTTCTGCACAGGCCAAATAGGAAAATTGAATGGAAATGTGGTGGAAATCACCACCCCTCCATCCTTCAAGTCTTTAAGAGTGGCACTAATCTCTGCAATCTCTCAGGAATATGGTATTGCTTCTGATTCACTATTTTGCTGGGTAGGGGCAGTTCTAGTGGCTTCCACTTGGCCTTTCCTACCATAATAACCCTCACTTCATGAGTCAGAGGACCAGTGTGGGGATTCCAGTTATGCTTTCTGGAACTGGGGAAATGACCACAGAATGGGTCTGGGGATCCACAGGACTCACTGTGAGACAGACATGAGCTAAAATTTCAGTATTACCTGACTTCCATAAGTCCCAGATCTAACTGGTGAACCAGAGTGATGTTTTGGGTCTCCTGGAATTAGTGTCACTTCTGAACCCGTGTCTATTAGTCCTTGAAATATCTATTTCCTTTTCCTCAGTGCACAGTCACCCTGGTAAAAGGCCTTAGATCTCCTTGGGGGAGTTTGGGAGGAAGGTTAGCAGTGTAAATTTTGGGTGGTGTGAAAGGGTCCTTCCACAAAGATACTCTCATTTGAAGACTCTGGGTCTGTAAACTGTCTCATGTCTGGGAATTGATTAATGGAGCATGACTCTCTGTTCTTACAATTCAAGTTAGACTTCTGTTCTGAAGTATACTGACCTAGTATTCTTCTGCTTATTAAGGTCAAATGAGAATTTAGTAGACTGCCCATCTGTTTTACTTCTAGGTACTCCATGATGTACTAACCAATGCCACAAGTCTCTGAGAGTCAGATTATTTTGACTGCTGCTTTGACTCTGCTGTCCTTTGTGGTGGCCATGCCCACCTTGTCTGTGATGATTAACTGTTACCACATGGCTTCTGCCAACTCGGGATGTAGTCAACCCCATTGTATTTAAGGATTCTAGCTCAGTGACAGCATTTCCCACAGTAATATTTGACCTATAGCAAAAGGCGACTACAGAGCTCTTCTGGGATGATGGACCTAATCTCACGAATTTATTTCTCAAGGTTCTGCTGAAAGATGTGTCCTCTGGACATTCATGAGGTGTGTGAGCGGGTCTTCCCTGATAAATCTACTCCTACATTCTGACCTCTCTAAGCCTCTGGATCCCCTCATCTACATTATACCAGGTCAGTTCTGGCATTTCAGTTTTGACCTCAGGTAATGTCAGCAATCTTTGGATCCCTGTTTCAGCCAGCCATTCAAACACACTGTTAATGCGCTTTCTAACACCTCAAGCTACAACATTGAATGCAGAATCTCTGCTTAGTTGGTTCATAACAATAAATTCAGGTTGATCCAACTTTATATACCTTCCACCATTATCCCACACCCTTAATATCCATTCCCACACATATTCCCCTGATTTCTGGCTATATAGATTGGAAATCTCATGCAGTTCTTTTGGAGTATAACATACCTCCTTATGGATCACACTTTGTACTTTACCTTTCAGGGCCTGTTGGGCCTTTAGTTATAGGTTTTGAAGAAAAGAGGGGTGGGGTGGGGGGTCATGAAAAGAAAAAGAAGTGTCTGTCAAGCCAATCACCTCAGGGCATTCTGTTGCAATTCATTCTGATGAAATAGGATTAGTCGTTCCACACAGAAAAGTGAGGGCTGTTTCCCTGGGGGAGATAGTTATAGGGTTAGCAGGCAGTGAAGGGTTCGTCTGTCTCATTAGGTAGAGGATTAATGGCAGACTCCTCTGAGGGTAACAGAGGCCAGGAAGCTGTTTTCTCAAGGCATACTGGAGGTTGGGAAGCTCTTTCCTTAGGACAGTCCATTACAGGTCTATCTGGGTTCAGCAGATTCCAGGGATCTTGCCTCCCTATTGCCATCATTACCAAGCCATTTATCACCATCCCACATTTCAGAATCCCATTCTTTTCCAATCAAAGCCCTTATTTTGACAATGCACACCCTGCAAGGTTGAGATTTTAGTTTGTGTTGTAAATCTGCTATTCACACAGTGAGGCGTCTTGTCTGTTTTTCAGAAATCTCAAGTCTGCAACCACAGGAAATAAGATTTTCTGTCAGGGCCCACGTGGAAACTTTTACTTCAGTCATATGGTGCTGAAGTTTCAAATTTGAAGCCTTCAGCTCATCCCTTTCCCTCATCACTGTATCCAGCGTATCTAACAACAACCAGCCAACATCGTTATACCACTTAATTCCACAAAACTCTGTAAAAGTGTCAAAAACATTATCACCCAGAACCTTGCCCCGTATAAGTGTACAATTAGCAGAATTTAATGGTGATGTTTTGAGTATCTCTTTTCTAACTCACCCCATGGACTGTCGGTGCAATCTTGATTATTGGAAACAGAGTCAGTGCCTCTGAGTCTAATCAGAGTAGATAACCAATTGTAAAAACCCATTTTTAAGATTCCGTTTCTCAAGAACCATTCCTGGTACCAAATTGTGTTAGGTTCTCTAGAGAAACAGAACTGACAGGAGAGATCTGTAAATATAAGTTTTATAAGGGTGTCTCACGCAATCATGGAAATGAAAGAGTCCAAAATCTGTAGGGCAGGCTGTAAAGCTGGCGGCTCAGAGGAAGGGTCTGGACGAACTCCACAGGAGAGGCTTGCTTGCTGAAGAAACAATAAAAGAGCCTCTCTCCTTCCTTAAAGGCCTTCATTTGATTGGATTATCTCATTGTGAGAAACCCACCCATCAGCAGTCAGCTGACTGATGACTTAATACACCAGCCTTCTGGTTTATCAGCCAGCCATGAAATATCCTTGCAGCACTGGTTAGACACCTGACCAGACAACTGGGTCTAATCATTTGGCCAAGTTGATACCAGAATCTAACCGTCACAGGTCCTGAGGTAGAAGTGAACTTGGTGTGTCCAGCTGAAAGGAGGCAGCTTGGCTATAGAGAAGTGGAGGTAGGGAGAGTGGAGGGAGTGAAGTCAGGTCCAGAGGGGTGGGTGCAGGCAGCCTCGTGGAGTATCTGGTAAGCAGCTGTTGACAAGGTATGGGATATTTATTCTAAGTATGGTGGGAAGCTATCAGGATATTGTGAACAGGGAAATAGCAGGATCTGATGTTAAGTATTTAAAGAATCTTGTCAGCTGCTGTGTGAAGAATACAGGGGCAAGAGTTGAAGCAGGGAGAACAGTTGGAAGTCTTGGCCTTCACAGATACCTGGTGCCCTTGTCTGTCCGTGCCTGCTGAAGGATGGGGCAGCAGCCGAGCTGGCTGTGGGCTCTGAACTTGGATGGGCTTGTCAGCCAAATGCATATATTAGGCCTTCACTGGAAGCTGGCTCTATGGCTTTTAAGCCCTAACGATAGAATACAGAGAGCGTTGCTCTCAGGGGCAGCTCCTACACAAGCAGCCTTGTCTTTCCTAGACAGTTTTTCCCCCCTATAAAATACCTTTTCCCCCTATATAAACACCCAGTTCCCCAGTATTCTGCAAGTGGGGATGGGGCACAGGTAAGGTGGCTGTGACTGGGTCAGTGTTCAGACCAAAAGTTTACCCCTTTCTTTTCAGCCCTTCTTTTCATTCCTGCCTTCCATTCTGACCAGAATCTCCAAGTCCTGACCCTCTTGGGGATCCTGTAGAGGCTGAGTTCCTGACTTCTCACCTCCAGCCCCACCCCTCTTCAGTATCGCTTTTAATGGGGGCTCAGGAGGGTTTATGGTAATCATTAGTGTGTGGTCTACCTGAAGCAGGAAAACCTCTTCCCTCTTTCCCTTTTCCCCACCTCCTACTCAGGCATCATTGGCCTGGTTCAGTGGTCAGCAAAGTGTTCCTATAAAGGGCCAGATAGTAAAACGTGTGTCACCTTGTCTCTGTCGTAGTTACTCAGCTCTGCGTGCAAAAGCAACCACAGCAGTAAGTGAACAGATAGAATGCCTGCATTCCAGTAAAACTTTATTTACAAAAACAGATAGTAGACCACATTTGCCGATAGGCTATAATTTGCCAACCCTTGGCCTGACAGAATCCAAGTCAGACTTAGTACTTTGCAGAGACAGTTACTCTTGTTACTCCATAGGTCTCTCATCCTGGGCCCTTTTCTGAAACAAGTAATCGTTCTGCTTAGTGAGGGAGGTACTCCAGTGTGTACTCCATTCACCATCTAGAAGCTATCAAGAGACTTGTGATTTGGGCCTGCCAAGTTGAATGATCAGTGTCTTATATCGAGTTGCGAGTTTTTAGAGTTGTCGTGGTTGAATTGATACCAATCAAAAGCAATGGGTTCTCTGCCCCATGTGCTTAAATGACCAATTCCTGAGATACCAGGCTTTCAAAGAGACAAAGAATGTCTTGTGAAGCAGGCAGTTACACGACCTATCAGCCTTAAAATCTGTCTCCCTGAACTGCAGTAATTCTAATAGTTTTCTAGTATCTAAAGATGGGCAAGTTTTAAGATAATAAGCACAGTGGTTCAAGATGATGAGGTTAGAGATGATCTAACTATTGAGCATGTGCAGATTGGTTACATGCTTTGTCACAGAAGGTACATAAGAAAATGGCAACCTTAATATGATGATGGGTGTAATTTTTAGTTCAGTTTTGCTTAGATCCAGTTCTGTCTAGCAAGATAGTTTTGGAATTGGGGTGAATTAGTGCTGGACTAACTCAAGCTCTTCCTTAATAAACATTATGGGCTGTCTTTAGTAATTATAAGAGTCTAACGTTGAGAAACAGGTTAAGGGGGTACAAGTGAGGGTCATTCACAAGGTTTTTATATTGCACAATAAAGCCTTTATAGTTGTACAGTCATTAGAGATCAAGACAGCTGGGTTATAGTTCAGGAATTTCAGGTATTTCCCTCTGGCTATTCTAATATGTTAGAAAGTGAAAAATAGCTAATAATTCAGTAATCAAAATAATTTCTTAAATCCTACTGTCTTGGCTACAGAATGAAGGGAGTTGCTTGTTATATAGTGAGCTCTCCAGGCAAGAGGCTTTGTCACAAATTTGTTATTAATAAAATATTTCAAATATACAGAGAAGTAGAGACTCTAACAAATACCCATCTGTCTGCTGACTATATTTTTGTTCTTCAAATTTGGGGGGTACTGTTGCCCAGCTGCATAGGAGGTTGAGGCGTGGTAGGGGTAACAGCTGGGTACTGGGACATGTGGGCTTGATGTGTATTCCGCATTAGAAACTGTGATAATTTGCCTTTTCCTGAGGGTGGAGGATCTCCCTCTGGAGGCACAACTCTGCTTCTTGGATGTGGGGCCCAAGCAGCCTGCAGGGGAGAGCCAGGCTACAGAAGCTGGTGTCAGGATTCTGCCTGGACAGTGCCCCCTCTGCTACATGCCTTCCTCTCAGGCGACCCCTACTGCCAGCAAGAACCTCCAGGCTCCCCACTAATAGGCAAGCCCATCCAGAGTCACCCCTGCCTTTTCTAAGGGGGCCCCAGCAGGAGAAAGAAAGAAACAGCTCCTTATTCATTGCTGCAACTTTAATTTGGGTGACTGAGTATCTTCAATAGCATTTCAGACCACCTAAAGCCTCCAGTGGATATTCTGGAAGAATGAGGAAGGAGGGGAGTAGCGCATCTCAGGAATCTCCTGGGAACTTTCAGCAACTTCTAGTGAAAGGAAAAGGTCAGCCGTTTTATCTGGTTCTCACACTGAGTTTGGTAAATACTTTTCCACCGTTAAGAGCAAAAGGAAAGAGGGTGTCGTGGTCATCTCTAATCTCACTGAATGAATAACTTTTTTAAAAACTACAGCCTCCATTCCAGAAAGGAGTCACAAAAAAAGGAAGTATCTAGTCTTTTTTAGCTTTTACCCAAGTTAGAAAGCTAAACAGAATCATAATTTTTCATAAAGATTTCTCATAATTTCAAGATAGATATCCAGTGTTTATGAGAACCTAGGAAGCACACCTACTATTTGCCATCCAGTGCTCACCAACATCAGTGCCTTCCGGGTGCCAAGCCCTCCTTTCACCGGTGCAGTAAACAGTGGACTTGGGGTGCACGCCACACTGCACGTGCTGCTTCCTTTGCTGATTTATGATATTGACTCTAGACCATCTAAGGGCCACCAGAGGACAGCCCCATGTGGAAGGGTGCAAGAAGTCGTGACGCTGACTCGGTTGTCCACACCTGTTCTGCCCACGCCGTGCACAGCGCTGCTCTCAGCGCTGGGGGTCTTTTGAGGGAGACTCTGTCTGTCTTTGGACAGACACCACCACAGTGTGCCTGAAGGGAACCACATGGCAACTTTGAGGGCTCAGAATGGGGCATGGAAGAGGGAGTCTCCTAACCCTCTCTGCAGCATCAGGGATGTTTCCTTGAATAGACAGAAGAGAAGCAGATGAAATGCCCTCTTAAAAGATCTGAAGAGGTGTCTGGGATGAGTCTTGTCTGGGAGCCAAGTGGTTTGGTATCACTGAACATAGAGTGTGTTGTGTGTTTGGCATGGAGGTTGTGTGAAGGATGGCATTTAAGAGTTCAGAGAGCATGGTGTGAAGAAGAGCCATATGCTCTGCAGTGATGGCATGTGAGTTAGCAGGTGAAAAGTGACGAGCCGTGGTCCCTGCTCTTTGTGGAAGTGAACCTGTGACAGGCACGATGGAAGAGAAAGGCTTCAGCACCCTGGGGATGGCCAAGCCTGACTGCGGGGAAAGTTTCTGGGGGACATCCACATAGAGGTGGCCTGTGAACCAGGAGTGTTACAGAGGTTCAAGGGATGGGAAAAGGAGGTTTCAGGCTGAAGTAATAGGTGTTGGAACAGGACATGTCCCAAGAGTATTTGAGGGTCTGAGAGTGGCCTGCGTTTCCTGAAGCCTAGAGTATTTATTGAGAGATGAGTCTGGACAAGTTGATGTAGGCTAGACCATGGCTGGCCTGGACTTCTATGCTTGGCAGTTTAGACTTTGTCCCACAGACGGTAGGGAGCCACTGACATTGTTCCAGTGGGGCAGTTGTCTGATACATATTTTAGAAAGGTAAATCTGGTAGCAGTATAAGACTATAGTTGGGGAAAAGAGTAGGGAAATTTGAATGAACTGAAGCTAGAGAGAAGTTTAAACACTTTTTATTATGAGTGATCCTGACACCAAAGTTGAGTCAGCAGGATGTTCCCCCTGTCCACGTGCCTATCACCTGGCATCAGTGATTGTCAGCGTACAGCCAGTCTTATTTTATCTGACCTCCCACACCCACTTCCCTCTCATATCAGATTATTCTGAATCAAATCTCAGACATATTATGTTTGTAAAGCTCAAATGAGTATCCTTCAATAAGGGCTCTTTTTAAGCAAAACCAAAGCACTATTATCTCACCTAAAAAAAATTAACAGTAATTTCATACTATTAGCATATATTACAAATCCCCGCCTCCCAATATTTTTTCAGTTAGTTTCTTTGAGACCAGATCCAAATAAGATGCACACATTACATTTGGTGGTACAGCTCTTAAACTGTATCAATTTCTTCTCTCTTTTTCCTTCTCGCAATTTGGTTGTAAAAGAAATCAGGTTCTTCATGCACATTTGAAGGATGTGCTTTTCAGCCAAGGGCAGTTTTGCCGCCACCCCCCCCCCCCCCCCCCCCCCCCCCCGCCAGGGCACATTTGACAACATTTGGAGGCATTTGGGTTGTCATGACTAGGTGGAGAAATTCTACTGGCATCCAGTGGATGGAGGCCAGAGGTGCTGCTAAACATCCAGCAGTGTCCGGGACAGCCTCATGACAGAATTATTCGGCCCAAATGTAAGTGGTGCTGCTGTTGAGAAACCTACTACAGTTTCCCCCATCTTCTGTACTTTTCTGGTTGCATCGTTGGAGGTTGTTAACATCTTCTCTCCCTTGTATTCCTAGAACTGATTGTGCTGGTTTGAAAGTGTTGTGTACCCCCAGTAAAGCCACGTCCTTTAATCCTAATTCAGTATTGTAGGGTGGAAATCTTTGCTTAGATTGTTTCCATGGAGATTGTCCCACTCAATTGTGGGTTTGACATCTTGATTGGATTACTTCCACGGAGATGTGGCATGCCCAGTTGAGAGTGTGACCTTTTGACCAGATGGAGAAATGACTCTGCCCATTTAAGGTGTGTCTTGATTAGTTTACTGGAGTCCTTTAAAAGGGGAAACATTTTGGAGAAAGCTCAGAAGTGACATCGATGCTTGGAGAACAGTTGTTTCAGAGCTGACAGAGATACAGACATACATATGGAGATGCTTGGAGTACCAACAGAGAAAGCAGATGCCTAGGGATAGACTTTTGGAGATGCAGAGCCTAGCACATGTCACTATGTGCCTTTCCATGAGGTGCTGAGTAAGCCAGAACCCTGAGTTGTGTCCAGGAGGAGCTAAGTGAAGGCCCACAGATGCTTGGAGAGGAAGCCACTGGCATCAAGAAACTGGAAGCCGTAGAACCGGGAACAATGACCAGTAGAAACCATCCACATGCCTTCCCATGTAACAGACATTGGCCTTGAGTCAAGGCATCTTCCTCGGATGCCTCAGTTTGGACATTTTTATGGCCTTAAAACTGTAAACTTGTAACTTAATAAATCCCATTTTTAAAAGCCATTCCAGGGGGTACAAGGATAGTTCAGTGGTAGAATTTTCACCTGCCATGTGGGAGACCTGGGTTTGATTCCCAACCTATGTGCTTCCCCCCCTTCAAAAAACAATTCAACAAATAGTGCTGCAATAAAGGGATAGTCACATGGAAAAAGAATGAAATGTGACCCCACCACACAGCATACAAAAAAAAAAAATTAAAAGCCATTACATTCCTGGTATTTTGCATTCTGGCAACATTTATCAAATTAAAACACTGGTGGTGAAATTTCAAGGGTTTCAGCTTGGACACCTTTTGGAGCAAAAATACTCCTTAAGCAGTTTATTGCATAGTATCTCATAGGATCTGGTACATAAGTGGTATCAGCTTGAGCTATCCATTGTAGAATTACAGAAAGGCAGAACTTCGAAAGACATTGGAGAGTAGAATTGCATGGGTATGGGCATAAGGGGAGAGGCAAAAAAGTCAGACAGGGACAGGCCACTCTAGGGCAATACAGGGTGGACTGTAACCAAGCATGTAAGTGAAGAAAGAGAATTTCAGCTGTTGATGAGTGTTGATTATTTTTTTAGAAAATAGAATATTTATGAAAGAAGGAAGAGGAGAAGTAACCTCGTGCTCCCCATGTTGTATATTTTGAGATCACTCCATAGGAGCCTCAGACTCAACATATTCAAAGCCGCCCATCTCAGTGGCTTAAGCCATGAGGGTTCTCATGGATTCTCTGCTTCCCTCTTGTCCCCTATAATTGATCTGACATCCAGCAATCTGAATTCTGTGAAATTCTCACAGAGTGAGAATCTCTCTCACTCTGTCCCGTTGTCCACATTCACCTACCAGCATTTTCATGCCTAGACTCCTAGAAAGCCTTCTTTTGGATCATCTCATCCCCCTGCAGTGTGCAGCCCACACCAGAGCTGAGTAATCTTTTGAGGATGATGATCTACTCATGCCATTGCCCAGGTCTGACTTTCTCCCTTAGCCCTCAGCTGCTCGGCAGATAAAGTTCAGAATTTCAGTTGTAGCTAGTCAGCTCTGTCTATGGTGTTTCTCATCCCACCCTTGGTCCTTTCTCTGTCTGCTTTGTGGGCTGCAGCCGTGCTGCGTTCTGCAGGTCTCAGTGGGATCTGCCTGTAAACTGCCCCCTCCTCTGTGCACATACACTCTTACCTCCTCTTCCTTCAGGTCTTAAGCACCGTCTCCTTCAAGAAGCCTTTTCTAGAGACCCCTGAAGATTACTGGGTCTCCTGCCATGCACCTATGCCTTTGTCCACGGAAGTGGACAGAGCGGTGGCTGAGACACACAGGCCCTGCCCTCCCAGAGCTCACAGTCCTTATTATGGAGAAGCTCACTGAGCTCATACTCACACAAGTGAATGTAAACTTACAGGCATGTAAAGGCTGTAGAGGAGAAGTCAGAGCATCCCACGATCTGAACAAAGAGGAAGAGTGGGGATGGAGCCCCACAGTTAGAGGCCCAGGTGGGAGGACAACACAGCCTGGAAGGAGATAGGGAGCATAGAGCCAGGATGAAACATGGGGTGGTGGTGGGGAAACATAGAACCTGGATGGAGCTCAGTGTGTGTATGGAGGGGATGGCAGAAAGCGCAGAGCCTGGATGGAAGATGGGGTATGTGGGAGGCAGCACAGAATCTGGAGGGAGCACAGAATTGGACGGGGGTGGGGGGGGGCGGCCACAGAGCCTGGATGGGGCATGGGATGGGGAGGTAGGTAGAGCACAGCACTTGGAAGGAGTGCTGGGAGGCGGCAGGAGTTTGGACCCCAGATGGAGCACGGGGCACCCAGAAGGAGTGGGTGAAGGTGTGAGCCATCTGAGGCCTGAGCGAAAGTGTATAAACAGAGCATGCAGGGCTTTGTAGACATGCCCATAAGCGAAATGTTTTTGGCTTAAGAGCACTGAGAAATTATTGAAATTTTGGCATGGGGTGACAGGGTAGATCTTCTTTAGAAGTTGCCTCTGCTTGGTTCTAGGAGAATGCTCCAGAAGGGGCAGAGTGAAGGCAGGTGACAGGGCAGCTCCTGCAGGGGTAGAGAGGGGATGTGGAGTCGGCCGTCTTCGGTTTCATTTTTTGTTTTCTTAGGCATTAGAAACCTTACCTTAAAGCATTTCCCAACAATGGGCTGTTAATGGCCGTGAACTTGGCTCTGAAGTATAATTAGCCGATCACCAACCACTTTTCTTATGAGTTTTGTTACTTAAGATGCACAGTTTCTTTTCCTGGTGAGGTGGAAAGAAGTGAAGCTCTTTGTGTTCATCTGTACATCCAGTGTAGCCAGATCATCAGGTGTATAGCAGTGGATTCAGCATTGTGGAAAAATAAAAAGGAGATACAAATTTCAGTACTGGAATATAATGTATATGTAATTTAATACATTGTATTAAATGAAATGTATTCCTGATTCGTAGGAATAGCTCTGTGATTGTGGAATAAATTCTAGGGTTTCCTGAGAGTATGTAGAGAAAGCCGAGGTGAGAAGGTTGGGGTGTCCTGATGTGGGGAGTTTGGATGGAGTTTTGAAGGACAAAAGGCTGTGCTTTCATGGTCAAGTGGAAAGAATAATGGACCTACGGATGCCTGGGTCCCAGCCCAAGAAGGCCCATTTTGAGGAAATAGTTGCAGACTGTGGCAGGAAGGAGAACCTGGCCCTCCCTCCCAGCTCATAATCCTGCCTGGGTGTCAGTCTGGGAAACTGTTTCCAAATGTTGTTCAGCACTTGATTAAAAAATAAAGCAGTTCTCATTTCTTAGTAAAAATTTCATTTGAGGGTGAGAATAGATGAGAGCAAATGAGCTCTCCTTGGTGTGTTCACGCTCCTCAGCCTTCCTTGATTGGAATAGGCTTCATGGGTTTATATTGCTAGGATAGAGTTTGATCTGAGGACACAAACCTTTGGGAAGTGAGGGAGTGGAGGAATAAGTTGTGTAAAGAAGCTCTGGTGGACATTACATTACAGCTGTCATTGCCGCTGCTGTAGTGGGGTGCAGGAGATGGGAGGGCAATGGGGCACACAGCTTGGAGCCACCTCTGCCTGTCCACTGGGTTCCCTGGTACCACAGGGCCCCCATGGCTGCTGGCGTGCCATGAGACACCCGTCCGCTTTTACTGGCATCTTTACAGCGGCGGACCATCTCCCAGCTTGGCTTGCTGGCTGCTTCGCTGCTGGACAGCGCTCATCATTGTGCAGTAGGCTGGGGTTGAGCGTCTGGCTTTGGGGCCTAGAGCTGCATGGGCTCGAAGAAAGAGAAACATGGAAATGAGAGGGTTTCTTCAGGCTCAAGGGAAAAGCACAGACCTACTACTACATATGGTAGTCAACTGTGTTGGTTTCCTGTTGCTGCCCTGCACATCCATCTGCTCCCTGCCTTTCCTGGCTCCTAGAGGTTGTGTCCATGTTCCTTGGCTTAGAGCCCCGTTTTCCTACTTCAGAGCCAATAGCCAAGCATCTTCCTGTCTCCCTCCCACCCACTGATCTCCACTTCTGTCATGACGTCGCCTTCTCCATTTCTGATCCTCTGCCTCCCTCTTCTTCGGGCCCCTTGTAGACCCCACCCCAAATTCCAGGAGAAGCTCCCCGCCTCCAGATTCTTCACTTGGCGCCGCCTGCAGAGTCCTTTTTGCCAAGGAAAGGAGGTCACATTCCTAGAAGTTGGGATGTGGTCATCTTTGGGTGGCACCATCCAGTGGACCACATCATGTGGTCACTTATTTGGTAGCTATATAGAAATCTCAGTTTAAACGAAGATCTGAGGAGTCAGGTATACCTGTGACTCTCCAAATCTGACTTCCTAAAGGAGGGTGTAGACCTTAAACACCAGCGACTCTAAGGGATTAGAGTTTATATAGTAGAACAGGAGGAGACTGTCCTAGAGAAAAACCTTTGTGTATGTTTTTTCTATATTTTAATTGTGCCGTAAAATGCAACATTTGTCTTTGTTTTTATTTTGGAAATAGATTCCCAGCAGGAAAAACAGTATTGCTGTTCCCCAGTCTGCAGTGTCTAGTAAAATAAAAGTCCCAGTCCCTCAGCCCATCGTGAAGAAAGACAAACGGCAGAATTCGTCCAGGTTTAGTGCCAGCAATAATAGAGAACTTCAAAAACTACCATCCTTAAAAGGTATTGTCCATTTTTTCTTTTAAAAATTAAAATTTGGCTTTTTGGGGAGGAGTAGTGTTTTGATTTGCTAGCATTTCTTATGCCTTTGCTGTGTTTATATTTGTAGGATTAGCTTTTCCTTTTTATTGAGTTTGTTTAGATTGAATGCCATTACCTCAATTACTTCCCTGGTAATTTAAATTTAAAGAGCTGTGTAAGATAATAAGTATAGTACATTAATAAAACAGAAGAAAGTCTTTTCATATTAATTATAATGAAAGCTAACCCATTTTTCTTTTAGTAATTCATATCTTCCATTTGTCTTAAAACTCCAGCAATTCAGAAAGCAATTACTCCTAGTAGAGTACCTATAAAAGTTACAGTTCAGCCCTTTCATTTTTCTGATGTTAGAGATATAAAGGGCTAAAACTATAGTGTATTATGAAATTTCATTTGGGATTGTCTCCATCTAGTAGTACTTTGAGATTCCTCAGGGAAAACCACTTTTGACTTTACTTTGAATTTCATCCAAAATGCCATAGTCACCCTTTCCAGCTGAAGGTGTTCAATCCCTAAAAGTCTTCCTTTGGGAGATTTTGAATTTGAGGTACTTACAGCCTTATCAAGAAAAATAACATGAGGACCCTTAAGTCAAATGTGAACCTCCAAAAACCTATATTTACTAAATATTACACTGGTCTGCTACATAGAAAATATTGGAAAACATTTTTCATACCTTTGGTTCACAATGTTGGGTCTCTTACATTTCATTTTCATTGGGTATGAACTCAGAGCAGAAAGTTTGTCTTTACAGCTGTATTCCAGAGCTTGGCATATAGTGAGAACACAATGCAAATGTGATGGTGGGTGGGAAGGAGGGAGGGTGAGAGGAGTAGAAGGATGGAGAAATGGGTCGGTGGATGGAAGGATGGTTAGAGAGAGCAAGATGGGTGGCAGGATGGATGGATTTCCTGCCCCTCACTTGCTCTCCTCTCATTGCACTTTACTTATATTCTTGGCTTATATTTGCTTTGCTTTGTGGCAAATTATATGCATATGAAGTAATTTTTTGATGAAGTTTCCCCCTCCCCAGAAGACCATGCCTTTCTGATGCTGGTCATTCAACAAATAAAACAGGCCCTGTTCCAGCTCCTGGGGGCACAGCATTAAACCCAGCCAAGCCCCTCCTACCTTTGGCGCTGACAGGCTGCTAGTGGGAAACTGCCACCAATGATCAAAGAATAAATGCTCGAGCCTCCCCCAGAGTCCTAGAAATGTGGACATCTGAGATGAGAGAGTTGATGTTCAGCCCCTAACTTCACCACTGAGCTGAGCTTGTGCCTTGCTAACTGCTTGGGAAGGCCTGTGCATCCCACAGGGCTCAGACAGGTGAGCTCTAGACTGGAGTGGACCTCATCTTCCTTCTCCTCTTTCAAGGAGTCACTGCACAGACCTTTCTTTGCCTTTTTTCCACCTCTCTTCACCCCTCTTCACTCCTTTCCACCTCCGCTTTGTTCTTTTTCTCATTCTACCTAGGAGGAATGATATGCAGTTTACTTATACTGACAAATAAAATTTTACTGTTCCCCAAACAGCCTAAATTATCCATCATAACTTCACATATACAGGAGAATGTCTAATGAGGGCAGCTGGCCTGGGAGCACAGGGATCATTTCTTGTGGGCAGTGCCCAAGGCCAGTATACCTGTTTGCCTGCTTGTCTTGTTTGACTTTTCTTTCTTGACTTCTAAAATTTAGTGCTTCTGTGTATGTGTAAAAATGTTTTTCTTCAGTTCAGAAAAAAATAGGACTTGATTAGTGTTACATTAAATTCATATATTAATTTGAGGAAGAGTGACATTTTTATGGTATTCTTTTCCCACCTAGAAAGGTGGGTTTGCTCCTCTATCATTCTGGATCTTGTTTGGAGACTAAGATTTCATGGTTTTCTTTTAAGACTCTACCTTTTCGTTAAATTTATTCCTGAGTACTTTGTAGTTTTTGTCATGTCAACTATATTTTTTCCATTGCTGTTTCTAATTAGTTCTTGCTAAAATAGAGAAAAACTTATATTTTATTTTTAAATGTTTTCTTATAAGCAGTCATCTTTTTAAACTTTTTTATTGTGAAATATGACATATATACAAAAAAGCAATAAATTTCCATGTACATTTTAACAAGTAGTTATAGAACAGATTTTAAAGTTTGATATGGGTTATAGTTCCATGATTTTTTGTTTTTTCTTCTAGCTGCTCCATGACACTGAAGACCAATAGAAATATCAATATAATGATTCAGCAGTCATACTCATTTGTTAAATCCTTTCTTCTCTGTTATACTCCTGCTTCTCTTTAAATGACATATATACATAAAAACAATAAATTTCACATCACAACAATTAATTGTAGAACAGGTTTCTGAGTTTGGTATGGGTTACAATTCCACGATTTTAGATTTTTATTTCTAGTTGATGAGCAGTTGTCTTACTAAATTCTCTTTATTAATCTCATAACTTTTACTCATCTGCATATGTAGTTCTGTCCTTTGTAATTAGGTAGTTTTATCTCCCTTCCCATGTTTATACCAGCATATGCTGGTTATTTTAGTTTTATGGTACATTAGCTAGAACCAGTAAGAATAAATAATGAAGGTGAGAGCAACATCCCTGTTTTTCACATTTTATGAAATGACCTCAGCACTTGCTCGTTGGATGTAAAGGTTTGTCTCTTGGTTCCTGGCATATGTTCTTTACCAGGCAACAGTGCTTCACAGGCTACATTCATGGCTCAGCAACCCCTCTCCCGGACAGTGGGGCGATCCTTGGGTTTTCCTGGAGTGCACTGCTGCCAGGGCTCATCAGACGCTGCGTGATTTCTCCTCTTAAGATGTTGATATGATATTTGCTGTGTGATAGATTTTCTGGTTTTGCACTATTCTCATATTACTGAGATAAGCCTCAATTGTATTGTAGTATATTTTTATTTTTTATAATGTTGTAGTATTTTTTTATTTTTTATAATGCTGAACTCAGTTTACTAATTTTCTTTAGAATCTTTGCATCCATTTTTTAACACATAGAGCTGGTCTGTAATTTTCTTTCTTTTTGGCTCTACTATTTTATCAAATCAAGGATTCTTTGGGAAATATGAAATTGTGAAATAACCTAATGTGTCTTAAAATCCATGAAATAGGGCTAAAGTGTTGACTTAGAGCTCAGGTGGGCCCAGTGCTTTTCTCTGTTAAAAATTTGTAGATTCCTTTCATATGGGTCACTGTGAGTCAGTCATGTATTAACGCCACATAATGTTCTTTAATTACTCTTTTCAACCTCTTCTACATCTCTTATGGTGTCTCCTTTCTTATTGTAAATACTGTATATTTTACCTTTTTTTTCCCTTCATTTACTAGGACTTTTTTAAAAATGTGTTTTATTGAACTATTCTAAGAACTGACTTTTAGTTCATTTATTCTATCATTTTGTTTTTTTTCAATATCATTCATTTCTACTTTTATCTTTAATTGCTTATCCTATTTTCTTTTGTTTATTATTTTTGTTTATTACTTTTACCTATATTTTACTTTATTTTCATTAAATTGAATACAGAATTCATTTATTTTTACTTTTCTTTTTTAATAGTAAAAGGCATGTGTTCCTCTGAGTACACCTTCAGCTCTGTCCTAGATTTTTTTTTCTGTATATATATATTTTTTAATTTTTCAAGTCATAGACTTTTTCTTTTTGCAGCTTTATTGAGGTATATGTTACATATTATAAACTTCATCCAAAGTGGAAAACCTAATTATTTTAGTAAATGTATAGAGTTGTGCAGCCATCCCCACAATCCAGCTTTAGAACGTTTCCTTCACCCCCAAAATTTTTTCCTGCCTGCTTGCACTCAACCCTCTCTCCCTCCCCAGCTCCAGGAAACCACTGATCTGCTTTCTGTCTAGAGTTGCCTTTTCTGGACATTTCATATAAATGGAATCATACAATATGAAGTCTTTTACATCTCTCACTTGGTATGATTTTTTTATTTCATCCATATTATAGCATCTCTCAGTATTTCATTTCCTTTGTGGCTGAATAATATTTCATTTATAGATATACCACATTTTGTTTATTCATTAGTTGATGGACATTGGATTGTTTCCAGATTGGGGCTATTATGAGTTATGCAGCATGAACATTTGTTTCAGGTTTTTGTGTTGACATATGATTTCATTTCTCTTGGGTAAATACTTAAGAGAGTAGAATTGCTGGGTTATAAGGTAAGTTTATGTTTAGTTTTTTAAAAAATTGCCAAACTGTTTTTTGAAGCAAATATACCATTTTATATTCCCACCAGCAGTGTATGAGGGTTCCAGTTTGTCCCAATTCTTGTCAACACTTGTTATTGTGGTGTATAGTGTGTCTCACTGTGGTTTTAATTTGCATTTCTCTCATGGCTAGTGATGGTGAGCATCTTTTCAAATGTGCTCATTAGCCATTTGTAAATCTTTGTTGAAATATCTATTCAAATCTTTTACCTATTTTTAAACTTGATTGTTTTCTTGTTACTGAATTGTACCAGTTCTTTATATATTCTAGATATGCGTTCTTTATCAGATACATCATTTGCAAATTGTGGCATAATTTTATTCTTGGCCTGGTGACTTAGTCTCTTTCTCTCCCTCCCTCGCCATTTTGGCACGTCTGGTTCTTCTAAGCCTCTGAATTACAAGCCTCACCAGCGACTAGTGATGATGCAGCCTTGTCTCTCTAACCCTATTGGCCTTCTCCTTAGTCCTCCACCTACCCAACATCCTCTGCTACGGGTACACTCAGGAACAGCATCTCTATGGTCACAGTCACTCATCCGTCCTCCCTGTGTGATTGGCTACCCTGCCCTAGAGGCCACGCCCTAACTCCGCCTCTCCTCAAACTGTATATAATCCAGGGCTCGTCAAGCCTCGTGGTCTTTGGCTTCTGGCGGCCCTGGCATAAGCGTCTACCAACAATAAAGCTACCTCGCTTCATGCCTTAATTGACTCGGCCTCCAGTCCTTTAGACCCGCAGCGAGGTCTCCTGCGCGCGCCCCTTGGACCCAGACCCCCGGCTCGAGCCCCTTTTCTGCGTGCGGCAGTGTCGTCTAGCAAGCAGTGAGAAGCTGAGGAGTAGAGGGTCCCCGATAGTTTAGCGGTTGGGCCAAACCGCAGCAAATATTATCTGTCTTGTCTTTTTATTACCTTATTGGGGTCTTTTGAGGTGCAGAGATTTTTGAATTTTGATGATGTTCAGTTTATCATGTTTTTCTTTTATGGGTCTTGCTTTTCCTGTAGCATGTAAGAACACTTTGCCTACCCTAAGGTCATGAAGATTTTTCTCCTAAAAGTTTTATAATTTTAATTCTTTTATCTAGGGCTATGATCTATTTTGAATTAATTTTTGTATATAATGTGAGGAAATGGTCTAAGTTCATATTTTTGTATGTGGGTATTCAGTTGTTCCAGCACCTTTTGTTATAAGGACTTTTCTTTCGCCTGGAGTTGCCTAGGAACCTTTGTCAAAATAATTAACTGAATCGTCACTCAAGTTTATCAACACCCAAACTGGTTTATTCCCTCTACACTGAGTCAAAGCCACTGATTACAGACTTACATGGCATGGCAATGGAATGTTTCTGAGAAATCTCTAAACAATTACTCAATAATATCTCTATTTCTTTTAATGTGGGCTACTACAAAGAGTTTGAGGACTAGCACTGGTCTGCAGATCACATTTTGAGTAGCAATTTCCGAGAGTGAACAGGAAGAAGCAGCATGATATTACAAATAGGTAATACAGTTTTATTTTTTCACTTTTGTTTATCGTCATTTCAGTGAGAAAGGGTGAAAAAAAGAGTAAAAGAGAAAAAAAGAAAATATAAATTATACAAGGAAAAACAGACTCGGAAGGGAGGGAAGGAGGGATAACAGCAGGAAGGAAGAGGGAAAAAATCAATTGACTAGAAATGTAAAGATTTATTTCTGGACTCTAAATTCTGTTGTATTGATTTATATGCCTACCTTATGCCAGTATCACCCTATCTCAATGTGGAATCTCACTGTGGAATCTCATTGTTTTAATTTACATTTCTGTGATGAGGCCATGTATCTTTTAGATGTTTATTGGCCATTTTTTCCATTGCACGTTTTGTTATTTTAATTTTTTAATGGGAATTCCTTAGGTATTCTGGAGTGACCTCTTTGCTGGTTATGTGTGTGTTGCAGAAACCTTTTTCCATTCTTGTTTGTCTTTTTCATTTTATTTGTTTTGGTATGTGTATAATGGTATCTAATTCTGGTTTAGTTTCCAGTTAACTGATGACAAATGAATTTGAGCATCTTTTCATATATTTTGGGCTATTAGGGTTTATTATTTTGTAAAGTACTAGTTTAAATCTTTGGGTCTATTTTTCTAGTGCATTGTTGAATTTTAAACAATAGATTTGTAGGAATTCAGATATAGGTCCTTGATAGATATATTAATTGCAAGTTTTCTGTCATGGTTAGGGACATGTGTCAACTTGGCCAAGTTGTGATACCTGTTTATCTGATTGGGCAAGTGCTGGCCTGTCTGTTGCAATGAGGACATTTCATAGGATTAGGTCATGATCACGTCAGCTGCATCCACAGCTGATTCCATTTGTAATCAGCCAAAGGGGAGTGTCTTCTGCAGTTATTGATGCTAAATCTAATCACGGGAAGCCTTTTAAGGAGGACTCAGAGGAGACAGGCTCCTTTCCTGCTTCGGCTAGTGAGCCTCTCCTGTGGAGTTCATCCAGACCCTCCATCGGAGTCATCGGCTTCACACCCTGCCCTGTGGATTTTGGACTCTGCATTCCTGCGGTCATGTAAGACACTTTTATAAATTTTATATTTGCAAGTGTTCGCTGTTGATTCTGTTTCTCTAGAAAACCCTAACTAATACATCTTGGTACCAGGAGTGGTTCTTAAGAAACAGAATCTTAAAAATGGGTTTTTATGAATGGTTTTCTACTCTGACTGGACTCAGAGACACTAAGAACTCTGATTCCCGTAATCAGAATGGCACTCCCAAACCATGGAGTGAGTTGGCAAAGGAGATAGTCAAAATATCATCATTCGATTCTCCTAATGCTTCGCTTGTACGAAGCCAGACTCTGGGGGATAATGTTTTTGACACCTTTACAGAGTTTTGTAGAAATAAGAGTTATAGAGATGTTGGTTGGTTGTTGTTAGATACACTGGCTACATTAAGGAGTGAAAGGGATGGGCTTAAGGCTTCAAACGAGAAGCTTAAGTGCCGTGTGAAAGATGTAGATGTTTCTATGAGTATCCTGAAGGAAAATCTTATTTATTTCCTGTAGCCGTAGACTTGAGATCTCTGAAAATCAGACTCAGAATCTTATTGTTAGAGTAGTAATTTTACAACGTAAACTGAAATCTCAGTCTTGCATGGTGTCTACCATTAAAGTGAGGGTATTGATTGGAAAGGCGTGGGACCCTGAAAAATGGAATGGTGACATATGGATTGCTAATGATGTTGGGGGCGAGGTTGAAACCCTAGGCCATGCTGAGTCTTCTCCAGATAACCCTGTAATAGTCTGCCCTGAGGACATAGCCGCCCCACCTCCAGCCTGCCTTGAGGAATTGGCCACCCAACCTCCTCCTGAAGGGATTAGCCCTAGAGTGAGTAATCCTGCTTCACCAGGTGAAACTGCAAATGAAGGCCCTGAAGCAAATGGCTTGGAAGATATTTCTAATTCTTTTCATGACCCACCCCCACCACTCCTCATTTCTTCCAGACCTATAGCTAGACTAAAGTCCCAACAGGCTCCTAAAGGTGAGGTACAAAGTATCACACGTGAGGAGGTATGTTATACTCCAATTTATATAGACAGAAATCAGGGGAATATGTGTGGCAATGGATTTTAAGAGTGTGGGATAATGGTGGGAGGAATATACGGCTGGATCAGGCTGAATTTATTGATATGGGCCCACTAAGCAGAGATTCTGCATTCAGTGTTATAGCTCGAGCAGTTAGAAAAGGTATTAGCAGTTTATTTGGATGGTTGGTTGAAACATGGATCAAAAGGTGGCCAGCATTACCTGAGGTTGATATGCCAGAACTGCCCTGGTTATAGCTCGAGCAGTTAGAAAAGGTATTAACAGTTTATTTGGATGGTTGGTTGAGACATGGATCAAAAGGTGGCCAGCATTACCTGAGGTTGATATGCCAGAACTGCCTCTCTAACCTCAGAGGCTTAGAGAGATTGGAATGTTGGAGTGGATTTATCATGCAAAGCCTGCTCTTACACCCCAAGGATGTCCAGAGGATGCACCTTTTACCAGAACAGTGAGAAATAAATTTGTGAGACTAGCGCCATCATCCCTAAAGAGCTCTGAGGTTGCACTTCTCTGTAGGTCAGATATTACTGTAGGAACTGCTGTCACTGAGCTGGAATCCTTAAACACAATGGGGATGACAGGATCCCATGTTGGCAGAAGCCAGGTGGCAGCACTTAATCACCAAAGACCGGGTAGATGTGGCTATTATAATAGACAGCAAACTCAAAGCAGGTGTCAAAATTATATGACACACATAGATTTGTGGCATTGGCTAGTAAATCATGGGGTACCTAGAAGTACCATAGAAGGGCAGTCTACTAAATTCTTGCTTGAGCTGTATAAACAAAAGAGTTCTGGGTCAAGTGAACAGAAGTCTAACCTGAACTACAAAAACACAGAGTCACGGCCCCTTAATCAATTTCCAGACTTGAAACAGTTTACAGACCCAGAATCCCTTGAATGAAGGGGAGGCCAGGTGCCTTTGAGGGAGAAATCTGTTACACTGCCACAAATTTATACTGTTAATCTTCCTCCAAGCCTTCCCCAAGGAGACCAATGGCCTCTTACCAGGGTAGCTGTGCATTGGGGAAAAGGAAATGATCAGATATTTCAGGGATTATTAGACACTGGTTCAGAAGCGACATTAATTCCAGGGGACCCAACACATCACTCTGGACCACCAGTCAGAGTGGGGGGCTTATGGAGGCCAGGTGATCAATGGAGTATTAGCTCAGATCCGTCTCACAGTGGGTCCAGTGGGCCCCTGGACCCATCCTGTAGTTATTTCTCCAGTTCCAGAATGTATAATTGGCATAGACATGCTGAGCAACTGGCAGAATCCCCACATTGGCTCTCTAACTCGTGCAGTGAGGGCTACTATTCTAGTGCAAGTGGAAGCCACTAGAACTGCCCCTACCAAGCAAAATAGTAAATCAGAAGCAATACTGTATTCCTGGAGGGATTGCAGAGATTACTGCCACTCTTAAGGACTTGAAAGATGCAGGGGTGGTGATTCCCACCACATCCCCGTTCAACTCTCCTATTTGGCCTGTGCAGAAAACAGATGGGTCTTGGAGAATGACAGTGGATTACTGTAAGCTTAACCAGGTGGTAACTCCAATTGCAGCTGCTGTTCCAGATGTGGTATCATTGCTTGAGCAAATCAGTACATCCCCTGGTACCTGGTATGCAGCTATTGATCTGGCAAATGTTTTTTTCACAATAGCTATTAGTAAGGACCACCAGAAACAGTTTGCTTTCAGCTGGCAAGGTCAGCAATATACTTTCACTGTCCTACCTCAGGGGTATATCAACTCTCCAGCCCTATGTCATAATCTTGTTCGCAGAGACCTTGATCGTTTCTCCCTCCCACAAGACATCACACTGGCCCATTATATTGATGATATCATGTTGATTGGACCTAGTGAGCAAGAAGTAGCAACTACTCTAGATTTACTGGTAAGGCATCTGCGTGTCAGAGGATGGGAGATAAATCCAACAAAGATACAGGGGCCTTCCACCTCAGTGAAATTTCTAGGTGTCCAGTGGTGTGGGGCATGTCAAGATATCCTTTCTAAGGTGAAGAATAAGTTGCTGCATCTGGCCCCTCCTACAACCAAAAAAGAGGCACAACACCTAGTTGGTCTTTTTGGATTTTGGCGACAACATATTCCTCATTTGGGTGTGCTACTCCGGCCCATTTATCGAGTGACCAGAAAAGCTGCTAATTTTGAGTGGGGACCTGAACAAGAGGAGACTCTGTGACAGGTCCAGGCTGCTGTACAAGCTGCTGTGCCACTTAGGCCGTATGATCCAGCAGATCCAATGGTGCTGGAAGTGTCAGTGGCAAATAGAGATGCTGTCTGGAGCCTTTGGCAGGCCCCTATAGGAGAATCACAATGCAGATGCTTAGGATTTTGGAGCAAAGCCTTACTATCTGCTGCAGATAACTACTCTCCTTTTGAGAAACAGCTTTTGGCCTGCTACTGGGCCTTAGTAGAGACTGAACGCTTAACCATGGGCCACCAAGTTACCATGAGACCTGAGTTGCCTATCATGAGTTGGATGTTGTCTGACCCACCAAGCCATAAAGTTGGGCATGCACAGCAACACTCTATTGTAAAGTGGAAATGGTATATACGAGATAGAGCCAGAGCAGGTCCTGAAGGCACAAGTAAGTTACATGAAGAAGTGGCACAAATGCCCATGGTTTCCACTCCTGCTGCCACATTAACTTCTCTTTCCCAGACCAGAGCTATGGCCTCTTGGGGAGTTCCTTACAGTGAATTGACTGAGGAAGAGAAAACTCGGGCCTGGTTTACAGATGGTTCAGCACGATATGCAGGTACCACCCGAAAGTGGACAGCTGCAGCATTACAACCCCTTTCTGGGGTGTTCTTAAAGGACAGTGGTCAGGGGAAGTCCTCCCAGTGGGCAGAACTTCGAGCAGTGCACCTGGTTGTTCATTTTGCTTGGAAGGAAAACTGGCAGAGGTGCATTTGTGTACTGACTCGTGGGCTGTTGCTAATGGTTTGGCTGGATGGTCAAGAACTTGGAAATACCATAATTGGAAAATTGGTGACAAAGAGGTCTGGGGAAGAAGTATGTGGATAGACCTTTCTGAGTGGGCTAAAAACATGAAGATATTTGTGTCCCATGTAAATACATACCAGAGGGTGACTTCAGCAGAGGAAGATTTTAATAATCAAGTGGATAAGATGACCCGTTCTGTGGATACCAGTCAGCCTCTTTCCCCAGCAACTCCTGTCATTGCCCAATAGGCTCATGAACAAAGTGGTCATGGTGGTAGGGATGAAGGTTATGCATGGGCTTAGCAACATGGACTTCCACTCACCAATGCTGACCTGGCTACAGCCACTGCTGAGTGCCCAATCTGCCAGCAGCAGAGACCCACACCCAGCCCCCAATATGGCACCATTCCCCGAGGTGACCAGCAAGCTACATGGTGGCAGGTTGGTTACATTGGACCACTCCCTTCATGGAAGGGGCAACGATTTGTTCTAACTGGCATAGACACATACTCTGGATATGGGTTTGCTTTCCCTGCACGCAATGCTTCCGCCAAAACTACCATCCGTGGGCTTACAGAATGCCTTATCCATCGTCATGGTATTCCACATAGCATTGCTTCAGATCAAGGAACACACTTCACAGCAAATGAAGTGCAGAAATGGGCACATGTTCATGGAATTCTCTGGTCTTACCATGTTCCCCATCATCCACAAGCAGCTGGATTGATAGAACGGTGGAATGGCCTTTTGAAAACTCAATTACGGTGCCAACTAGGTGGCAATACCTTGAAAGGCTGGGGTAATGTTCTCCAGGAAGCTGTATATGCTCTGAATCAGCGTCCGCTGTATGGTGCTATTTCTCCCATAGCCAGGATCCATGGGGTGGAAATGGGTGTGGTACCACTCACTATTACCCCTAGTGATCCACTATGAAATTTTTTTTTTTTATTAACGGAAAGAAAGAAAAAAAAAAGAAATTAACACAACATTTAGAAATCATACCGTTCTACATATGCACTCAGTAATTCTTAACATCATCACATAGATGCATGATCATCGTTTCTTAGTAACACAACGCTATGAAAATTTTTGCTTCCTGTCCCTGCTACCCTGAGTTCTGCTGGTCTACAGGTTTTAGTTCCAAAACCGGGTGTGCTTCCTCCAGGAGAAACAACAATGATTCCACTGAACTTGAAGTTAAGACTGCCACCTGGTCACTTTGGGCTACTTATGCCTCTGGATCAGCAAGCCAAGAAGGGGATTACATTATTGTCTGGGGTAATTGACCCTGACTATCAGAAGGAAGTAGGACTGCAACTACATAATGGAGGTAAAGAACAGTTTTCTTGGAATATAGGAGATCTCCTAGGGCGTCTTTTAGTACTACCATGCCCTGTGATTAAAATCAATGGAAAACTGCAACAACACAATCCAGGCAGGACTACCAATGGCTCTGACACTTCAGGAATGAAGGTTTGGGTCACCCCACCAGGCAAAGAACCACGGCCAGCTGAAGTGCTTGCTGAGGGTAAAGGGAACATGGAATGGGTAATGGAAGAAGGTAGTGATAAATATGAACTTCGACCACATGATCAGTTACAGAAACAAGGACTATAATGCTGTTTTGTTCATGTTATACTATTTAAGTTGTAAGATATCAAGTTTAAGAATGAATGTTGCCCAAGGATTTGCACCCTATTCTGGAGAGATTTAATGTGTTTCCAGTTATATGCAGGACAGTTGAGTATTGTCAGGTAAAAGAAAAAAAAATGTGTGCTTATTTGTTTTCATTTGGAAATTAAGTATGGTTTAAGGTGATAATATATATAGGTACCAAGTTGACAAGGGGTAGACTGTCATGGTTAGGGACATGTTTCAACTTGGCCAAGTTGAGGTTACCTGTTTATCTGATTGGGCAAGCACTGGCCTGTCTGTTGCAATGAGGACATTTCATAGGATTAGGTCATGATCACGTCAGCTACATCCACAGCTGATTGCATTTGTAATCAGCCAAAGGGGGGTGTCTTCTGCAGTTATTGATGCTAAATCTAATCACAGAAAGCCTTTTAAGGAGGACTCAAAGGAGACAGGTTCCATTCCTGCTTCAGCTAGTGAGCCTCTCCTGTGGAGTTCATCCAGACCCTCCATCGGAGTCGTCGGCTTCACACCCTGCCCTGTGGATTTTGGATTCTGCGTTCCTGCGGTCACGTAAGACACTTTTATAAATTTTATATTTGCAAGTGTTCGCTGTTGATTCTGTTTCTCTAGAGAACCCTAACTAATACATTTTCTTCTACTCTTTTTGTCTTGCATTTTCACTTTTAAAGATATGTTTTGAACTTTTATGTCCTGTTTAATAAATTTTGGCTTCCACAAAGTAATGAAGCTGTAGGCCTATGTTGTTTTATTTTCTTAAAACTTTGTTTTACCTTTCAGGTTTAACTGTACAATCCATGTAGAACTGCTATTTCAGTCTGGTGTGATGTTAGATGTCAAAATTTAGTTTGTTCCATATGACTATCCATTTGGCCTCTCGCCCTTTATTAAAAAGATCTTCCTTTACCCACTGCAGCAGCCTTACTGTCACAGATAAAGTGACTGTAAATGTGCAAGTCTGTTTCTGGATTCTTGTTTTGTTCTTTTGGCTTGTCCAGCCTCGGCTCAGTTGAACAATGTGACATCCCCACAGATCTTGATGTCAGGTAGCATGCTTCATCTTTTTCTTCAGGATGACCTTGGCTCTTTCCATTTCTATATAGATTTAGAGTTAGCCATAAGAAACCCTGATTTCTGTTAGTGGAGAATAGCTAGAAGGCTCATTACTATTAGAAGACTTGTTTATGAACTAGTGAACCACCTCAGAAATATGGTTTCTAGTTCAAATCCAGGATTATAGGCTCTTTACTTAACTTCTATCCCACATCTCTGTCTCCTTCTTGCCACACCAAGAATCCTGGGTCCTCAAGGATATCAAAGATAATAGAACTTCAATATATTTATATGATTACTATGTGTTATATATGTACTTAATATATAATATTTATATAATTTCATAGGACTAATATAAAACTATATAATTATATACTTAATGTATGATATATTAATTACAAATATAAATGTACGACATTTATATTTAAGTTATATATGTGATTATATACAGTAGCTTAAATATAGTTATTCATTGGTTTTATATATTTACATAAACATATATAAATACATTAAAATAAATTAAATATAGTTATTCATTTACTTTATCCCAAATTATACAAAATACATTCTCAGAAAAGTGATATCAACATTATGACCAGTATGATTATTGAAAAGTTAAAAATATTTTGTATTTTTCTCCCCCTAGCTTTTGTAGTTTTACTTTCTCTTTATTGTCGCAGCATATAGCCATGACATACTGTATTCTCTCCCTTACTTGGATACATATTTAAGCTGTCCTTATTTAGGCTTTCTATATGTGATACATATTTAATGCATACCATCAATCTTTTTTTCCTTGGTAAGTCAGACATAAACAAGACCTTTCACAAGAAATTTAGGTATGACTCCAACCTCCATCTTTCAGTTAACTTGGTGCTTCAAATTATCCTTCCAAGTTGCACTAATATACCAAACAGAGCAACCAGTAGCTTTTGACTTGTTAAAAATAATTTCAATCCAAGAATTTTATTAGGTTGCTGTTCTGCTTTGCAAGCTGCTGATATGCAATATACCAGAAATGGAACGGCTTTTAAAAAGGGGAATTTATTAAGTTGCAAGTTTATTAAGTTCTGTGAAAATGTCCAAATTAAAGCAAGTCTATAAAAATGTCCAAATTAAGGCCCCAACAAGAGGTTACCTTTACTCAAGAAAGGCTGGTGAAGTTCAGGGTTTCTCTCTCCACTGGAAAGGCACGTGGTGAACATGGTGATATCTGTTAGCTTTCTCTCCAGCCTCCTAGTTTCATGAAGCTCCCCCAAAGCGTTTTCCTTCTTCATCTCCAAAGGTCTCTGCCACGTGGGCTGTCGTGGTTCTGATGTTTCCAAAATGCTTTCCGTTTTAAAGGATTCTGGTCAACTAATCAAAACCCACCTGAAATGGGTGGAGTCACATCTCTCTCTAATCAAAGGTTAATATGCACAACTGGGCATGTCACATCTCTGTAGAGATAATCTCATCAGGTTTCCACCCTACAGTGCTGAATAGGGATAAAAAGAATATTATCATGCCTCCATCATATGGACTAACTATAATATAAAGATTTGATGAACTAAAGTCGAGAACATGGATTATTAGATTAAGGTACAGACAGATGAGTAAAAAATATGGATAAAAAATAAAAAAGTAATAGGTGGAACAAAGGTTAAAATGAGACGGAGGGTAAGGAGTATGATATATATGAGTTTTTCTTTTTTCTTTTTTTATTTCTCTTCTGGAGTGATGCAGATGCTCTGAAAAATGATCACAATAATGAATACACAACTATGTGATGATATTGTGAGCCATTGATTGTACACCATTTATAGAATGTATGAGTGTGAAGATTTCTCAATTTTAAAAAAATCCAATAATTGATTTTCCCACGTATGTGGTATACTGTTTTAGTATGTGGTTCCACTTTTTCATTTGAGGAAAGTTTTCTTGGATTATCATTTGTTAAATTTTTTCTACTCCCTTGCTTTGGTTTTCTTTGGAGACCGCTATTATATGAACATTGCATCTTCTTAGCTTGGTTTGTTATTTGTCCTTTTTGTTTCTGATCTTTCCATATTTTCTCTTCATTTATTTTGAGTGAAGTGTTTTTTTTTCTTTTTCATAGTGTGTTCCTCTTAAGTATTTTATGTTGTGCTTATTTGCTCTTGTATTCCTTCTAGTTAATCTTCATTTCTGAAATTAAAAAGCAAATTCTTTATGGAGTTACTACCTATCCTAGTTTTTTATCAGAGATTCCTGTTAGTGTTGAAGCCTCAGTTCACTAATATCTTTTGGTTCATTTTGACATATTATGTTATAGTTTTTAAATTTTAATGCCTTTGGTGGGATATATTTTGGTATATTTTTATTGACTGCAGGGAAGTAATTCTGTTCCTTGTTTTTTTCTTTTTTTGTTTTTCATTATAATACCTGAATGGGATTTGACTTTGATCCCTTCCTTTGTTCATAGACTTGTAAAATTCAGAGAAGAGGGCCTTGGACTCTAGAGCACGATCATCTGTTATTTTTGTGAAGTTTAAAAAAAAATACAGTGGCTTACTATTTTAGTTTGCTGAAGCTGCCAGAATGCAATATAGCAGAAATGGAATGTTTTTTTTTTAATTAAAAAAAATTAAGTGACACAACATTTAGAAATCATTCCATTCTACATATACAATCAGTGATTCTTAATATCATCACATAGATGTATGATCATCATTTCTTAGTACATTTTCATCGATTTAGAAAAAGAAATAGCAAGACAACAGAAAAAGAAATAAAATGATAATATAGAGAAAAAAATAAAAATAAAAAACAAAAAAAATATTTTTAAAAAAACTATAGCTCAGATGCAGCTTCATTCAGTGTTTTAACATAATTACATTACACTTAGGTAGTATTGTGCTGTCCATTTTTGAGTTTTTGTATTCAGTCCTGTTGCACAGTCTGTATCCCTTCAGCTCCAATTACCCATTGTCTTACCCTATTTCTAACTCCTGATGGTCTCTGTTACCAATGACATATTCCAAGTTTATTCTCTAATGTCGGTTCACATCAGTGGGACCATACAGTATTTGTCCTTTAGTTTTTGGCTGGATTCACTCAGCATAATATTCTCTAGGTCCATCCATGTTATTACATGGTTCATAAGTTTATCTTGTCTTAAAGCTGCATAATATTCCATCGTATGTATATACCACAGTTTGTTTAGCCACTCTTCTGTTGATGGAGATTTTGGCTGTTTCCATCTCTTTGCAATTGTAAATAATGCTGCTATAAACATTGGTGTGCAAATGTCCGTTTGTGTCTTTGCCCTTAAGTCCTTTGAGTAGATACCTAGCAATGGTATTGCTGGATTGTATGGCAATTCTATATTTAGCTTTTTGAGGAACCACCAAACTGCCTTCCACAGTGGTTGCACCATTTGACATTCCCACCAACAGTGAATAAGTGTGCCTCTTTCTCCACATCCTCTCCAACACTTGTCATTTTTTGTTTTGTTGATAATGGCCATTCTGGTGGGTGTGAGATGATATCTCATTGTGGTTTTGATTTGCATTTCTCTAATGGCCAGGGACATTGAGCATCTCTTCATGTGCCTTTTGGCCATTTGTATTTCCTCTTCTGAGAGTTGTCTGTTCAAGTCTTTTTCCCATTTTGTAATTGGGTTGGTTGTCTTTTTGTTGTTGAGTTGAACAATCTCTTTATAATTCTGGATACTAGACCTTTATCTGATATGTCATTTCCAAGTATTGTCTCTAATTGTGTAGGCTGTCTTTCTACTTTCTTGATGAAGTTCTTTGATGCACGAAAGTGTTTAATTTTGAGGAGCTCCCATTTATTTATTTCTTTCTTCACTGCTCTTGCTTTAGGTTTAAGGTCCCTGAAACTGCCTCCAATTGTAAGATTCATAAGATATCTCCCTACATTTTCCTCTAACTGTTTTATGGTCTTAGACCTAATGTTTAGCTCTTTGATCCATTTTGAGTTAACTTTTGTATAGGGTGTGATATACAGGTCCTCTTCATTCCTTTGCATATGGATATCCGGTTCTCTAGGCACCATTTATTGAAGAGACTGTTCTGTCCCAGGTGAGTTGGCTTGACTACCTTATCAAAGATCAAATGTCCATAGATGAGAGGGTCTATATCTGAGCACTCTATTCGATTCCATTGCTCGATATATCTATCTTTATGCCAGTACATGCTGTTTTGACCACTGTGGCTTCATAATATGCCTTAAAGTCTGGCAGCGTGAGACCTCCAGCTTCGTTTTTTTTCCTCAAGATACTTTTAGCAATTCAGGGCACCCTGCCCTTCCAGATAAATTTGCTTATTGGTTTTTCTATTTCTGAAAAATAAGTTGTTGGGATTTTGATTGGTATTGCATTGAATCTGTAAATCAATTTAGGTAGAATTGACATCTTAACTATATTTAGTCTTCCAATCCATGAACACGGTATGCCCTTCCATCTATTAGGTCTTCTGTGATTTCTTTTAACAGTTTTTTGTAGTTTTCTTTGTATAGGTCATTTGTCTCTTTAGTTAAATTTATTCCTAGGTATTTTATTCTTTTAGTTGCAATTGTAAATGGAATTCGTTTCTTGATTTCCCCCTCAGTTTGTTCATTGCTAGTGTATAGAAACACTGCAGATTTTTGAATGCTGAGCTTGTAACCTGCTACTTTGCTGTACTCATTTATTAGCTCTAGTAGTTTTGTTGTGGATTTTTCCGGGTTTTCGACGATATAGTATCATATCGTCTGCAAACAGTGATAGTTTTACTTCTTCCTTTCCAATTTTGATGCCTTGTATTTCTTTTTCTTGTCTAATTGCTCTGGCTAGAACTTCCAACACGATGTTGAATAATAGTGGTGATAATGGACATCCTTGTCTTGTTCCTGATCTTAGGGGGAAAGTTTTCAATTTTTCCCCATTGAGGATGATATTAGCTGTGGGTTTTTCATATATTCCCTTTATCATTTTAAGGAAGTTCCCTTGTATTCCTATCCTTTGAAGTGTTTTCAACAGGAAAGGATGTTGAATCTTGTCAGATGCCTTCTCTGCATCAATTGAGATGATCATGTGATTTTTCTGCTTTGATTTGTTGATATGGTGTATTACATTAATTGATTTTCTTATGTTGAACCATCCTTGCATACCTGGGATGAATCCTACTTGGTCATGATGTATAATTCTTTTAATGTGTTGCTGGATTCGATTTGCTAGAATTTTGTTGAGGATTTTTGCATCTATATTCATTAGAGAGATTTGTCTGTAGTTTTCTTTTTTTGTAATATCTTTGCCTGGTTTTGGTATGAGGGTGATGTTGGCTTCATAGAATGAATTAGGTAGCATTCCCTCCACTTCAATTTTTTTGAAGAGTTTGAGCAGAGTTGGTACTAATTCTTTCTGGAATGTTTGGTAGAATTCACATGTGAAGCCATCTGGTCCTGGACTTTTCTTTTTGGGAGGTTTTTGAATGACTGATTCAATTTCTTTACTTGTGATTGATTTGTTGAGGTCATCTATTTCTTCTTGAGTCAAAGTTGGTTGTTCATGCCTTTCTAGAAACCCGTCCATTTCATCTACATTGTTGTATTTATTAGCGTAAAGTTGTTCATAGTATCCTGTTATTACCTCCTTTATTTCTGTGAGGTCAGTGGTTATGTGTCCTCTTCCATTTGTGATCTTATTTATTTGCGTCCTCTTTCTTCGCCTTTTTGTCAATCTTACTAAGGGCCCATCAATCTTGTTGATTTTCTCATAGAACCAACTTCTGGTCTTATTGATTTTCTCTATTGTTTTCATGTTCTCAATTTCATTAATTTCTGCTCTAATCTTTGTTATTTCTTTCCTTTTGCTTGCTTTGGGGTTAGTTTGCTGTTCTTTCTCCAGTTCTTCCAAGTGGACAGTTAATTCCCGAATTTTTGCCCTTCTTCTTTTCTGATATAGGCATTTAGGGCAATAAATTTCCCTCTTAGCACTGCCTTTGCTGCGTCCCGTAGGTTTTGATATGTTGTGTTTTCACTTTCATTCGCCTCGAGATATTTACTAATTTCTCTTGTAATTTCTTCCTTGACCCACTCGTTGTTTAAGAGTGTGTTGTCGAGCCTCCACGTATTTGTGAATTTTCTGGCACTCCGCCTATTATTGATTTCCAACTTCATTCCTTTATGATCCGAGAAAGTGTTGTGTATGATTTCAATCTTTTAAAATTTGTTGAGACTTGCTTTGTGACCCAGCATATGGTCTATCTTTGAGAATGATCCATGAGCACTTGAGAAAAAGGTGTATCCTGCTGTTGTGGGGTGTAATGTCCTATAAATGTCTGTTAAGTCTAGCTCATTTATTGTAATATTCAAATTCTCTGTTTCTTTATTGATCCTCTGTCTAGATATTCTGTCCGTTGATGAGAGTGGCAAATTGAAGTCTCCAATTATTATGGTAGATGTGTCTATTTCCCTTTTCAGTGATTGCAGTGTATTCCTCACGTATTTTGGGGCATTCTGATTCGGTGCGTAAATATTTATGATTGTTATGTCTTCTTGTTGAATTGTTTCTTTTATTAGTAGATAGTATCCTTCTTTGTCTCTTTTAACTGTTTTACATTTGAAGTCTAATTTGTTGGATATTAGTATAGCGACTCCTGCTCTTTTCTGGTTGTTATTTGCATGAAATATCTTTTCCCAACCTTTCACTTTCAACCTATGTTTATCTTTGGGTCTAAGATGTGTTTCCTGTAGACAGCATATAGAAGGATCCTGTTTTTTAATCCATTCTGCCAGTCTGTGTCTTTTGATTGGGGAATTCAGTCCATTAACATTTAGTGTTATTACTGTTTGGGTAATACTTTCCTTTACCGTTTTGCCTTTTGTATTATATATATCATATCTGATTTTCCTTCTTTCTACACTCTTCTCCATAACTCTTTCTTCTGTCTTTTCGTATCTGACTCTAGTACTCCCTTTAGTATTTCTTGCAGAGCTGGTCTCTTGGTCACAAATTCTCTCAGTGACTTTTTGTCTGAAAATGTTTTAATTTCTCCCTCATTTTTGAAGAACAGTTTTGCTGGATATAGAATTCTTGGTTGGCAGTTTTTCTCTTTTAGTAATTTAAATTTATCATCCCACTGTCTTCTAGCTTCCATGGTTTCTGCTGAGAAATCTACACATGGTCTTATTGGGTTTCCCTTGTATGTGATGGATTGTTTTTCTCTTGCTGCTTTCAAGATCCTCTCTTTCTCTTTGACCTCTGACATTCTTAACTAGTAAGTGTCTTGGAGAACGCCTATTTGGATCTATCCTCTGTGGGGTGTGCTGCACTTCTTGGATCTGTAATTTTAGGTATTTCATAAGAGTTGGGAAATTTTCAGTGATAATTTCTTCCATTAGTTTTTCTCCTCCTGTTCCCTTCTCTTCTCCTTCTGGGACACCCACAACATGTATATTTGTGCGCTTCGTATTATCATTCAATTCCCTGAGCCCCTGCTCAAATTTTTCCATTCTTTTCCTTATAGTTTCTGTTTCTTTTTGGATTTCAGATGTTCCATCCTCCAGTTCACTAATTCTAGCCTCTGTCTCTTGAAATCTACCATTGTAGGTTTCCATTGTTTTTTTCATCTCTTCTACTGTATCTTTCATTCCCATAAGTTCTGTGATTTGTTTTTTTAGACTTTCCATTTCTTCTTTTTGTTCATCCCATGCCTTCTTCATGTCCTCCCTCAATTGATTGATTTGGTTTTGAAGAGATTTTCCATATCTGTTCGTATATTCAGAATTAGTTGTCTCAACTCCTGTATCTCATTTGAGCTATTGGTTTGTTCCTTTGACTGGGCCATATCTTCAATTTTCGTGGTGTGATTTGTTATTTTTTGCTGGCGTCTGGGCATTCAATCAGATTTCCCTGAGTGTGGGACCCAGCAGGTTGAAAGACTTTCCTGTGAGGTCTCTGGGCTCTATTTTTCTTATCCTGCCCAGTATGTGGTGCTTGTCTGTCTGTGGGTCCCACCAGCAAAAGATGTTGTCGCTCCTTTAACTTTGAAAGACTCTTGCTGCTGGGTGTGTGGTGGAGATAGAGAAAAGGTTGTAGGTTGGTTTTAATGACTTCAAATTGTGAAGTCCTGGGATCTGAATTCCTTGAGAGAGGGATTCCACCTGAGTTGCGTTTCACCCCTCCTGGGGAAGGTTCAGGTGGTGGAGAGCCCTGAAAGCAGCCCGCCTCTGCGTTTGGGGCAGCCATAACCTGTGTAATCCCAGCGCTGAGCCCAGAGGCAACCAAGCCTCCGCAGAAACAGCCGCAGAAGGCTGTGTTTCACCCCCTTTCCTCTTTTTCAGTTAGCCCAATAGGTGACTTCCACCTTGTTCAGTTTTGCCTGAGCTGAGGGCCTATTTTTAGTAGTCAGAAGTTGTTCATTAATGCCACTATTGGTGTTAGGTTGGACTCAGTCTCTACTACTGTTGGAGACTCTTTCCTTTCCCTCCGGGAAGCCGCGTGTGTGGGAGGGGCTCCGGTTGCTGGCCGCCGCAGCTTGGGGAACTGCCGATCCGAGGCTCCCAGCCGGCCCAGAACACCGCGTGTGTGGGAGGGGCTCTGGTCGCTGGCCGCCGCGGCTTGGGGAACCGCCGATCCGGGGCTCCCAGCCGGCCTGGGAAGCCGCGTGTGTAGGAGGGGCTCCAGTCGCCGGCCACCGCAGCTTGGGGAACCGCCGATCCGAGGCTCCCAGCCAGCCCAGGAAGCCTCGTGTGTGGGAGGGGCTCCGGTCGCCGGTCCGCAGCTTGGGGAACCACTGATCCCAGTCTCTCAGCCGGACCGGGAAGGAGGGAGGGAGGGGGGCTGGCTGCCAGCCATCGCGGCCCGGGGAAGCGCGCACTGCTCGGGGACCTCACCGTAGCAGAGTCTCATAGCCGTTCCAGACTGAGGTACAGTGTGTGTCTGGTCTCTGTCATGGCTCCGGGAGCTGTTCTTTACTGTTTCTAGTTATTTAGTAGTTGTTCTGGAGGAGGAACTAAGACGCGCACACCTTACTAAGCCGCCATCTTCTCTGGTTGGAATGGTTTTTAAAAGGAGAATTTATTAAGTTGAAGTTTACCATTCTAAAGTCATTAAAATGTCCAAACTAAGGCATCCAGAGAAAGATACCTTGATTCAAGAAAAGGTGATGGGTCTGGAACACCTCTGTTAGCTGGGAAGGCACATGGCGATATCTGCTCGCTTTCTCTCCAGACTTCTTGTTTCAAAAAACTTCCCTGGGGGCATTTTTTCTTCTGTATCTCCAAAGGTCTATACTATAAACTCCATGGGCTCTGAAGCTTTTCCCAAAATGGTTCCTTCTTAAAGGACTCCAGTAAGCATCCCACCTTTAGTAGGTAGAGACATATCTCCATGGAAATCACCTAATCAAAAGGGTGGGTCACAGCTCCATGGAAGCAACTTAATCAAAAAGACCCCAACCAGCAATATAGAATGTGAGGATTAAATAACATGACTTTTCTGGGGTACACAACAGTTTCAAACTGGCACACCTCGTTTTTTTTTTAAATGCATTTTTATTGAGATATCTACACACCATATAATCGACCCAAAATATATAGTCACAAATCATCACTTAGTTGTATATTCATTATTGTGATTATTTTCAGAACATACTGGGAGAAAGATATAAAAAGAAAAGCCCTATATCCCGTATCTCTTACCTCTCCCTCTTATTGAGCACTGGTATTGCAATCTACCCAGTTTTAAGATTTACAATTGAGGTAGGTTAACTAAGACAGTGTAGTATTGACAGACATGTATAGATAGATATAGATATATCAGTGGATCAAAAAAAAACATCCAGGTGTAGATCCATACAAACATGGGCAACTAGGTTTTTTTTTTTTTTTTTACAATATAATTATTCAATCGTTATCAAAAATCAGATTACAGTTCAGCAACTTCAGGTATTTCATTCTGGCTATTGTAAAACACTAGACTCTAAAAAGAAATATCTATATAATGAGTCAGTAGTCACAGCCATTTTTTAAATCCTAATTTCTCAGTTAAACCTCCTTCCTCTCATTTGCTCTTTCTCTCATTCTTTGGGGATATCTGGGCAATGACCGTTCTAACTTCTTCTTGCTGGAAGGGGTATCCAGGGCAGAGAAATGAACCTGGTTGATGTTCTTGGAGAAACTGGTATCTCTGGGTTTCAGTATTTATCTGGCCTAGGCTCAATCTGAAGGCTATAAATTTCTGAGAAAATAAACTTACTAATAAGTACTTTTATAGAGACTTAGTTAGAGCCCAGGGAACTCTCTAGGGTTTTTAGGAATACTGTTGGTTGGGGCATGGCATACTCTAGTAGTTTGAAATATCTCTCTAAATCTTGCATGGAGTAACCTCCAGAATGACCTCTGGACTCTTTTTGAAATCTCTTCACCACTGAAACTATTTTGTTCCATTTCTTTTACCCTTCTTGACCATTCTCAGTCCCATGATACCAGGGCCATGCTCATCCCTGGGAGTCATGTCTCATGTTATAAGGAAGACTTACACTCCTAGCTGTTGTGTCCTATGTAGGGGGGCATGTAATGAGTATATTTGCAGAGTTGGCTAAGAGAGAGGGAGGCCACAGCTGAGCAACAAAAGAGGTTCTTTAGGGGTAACTCTTAGGCATAATTATAGGTAGGATTAGCTTCTCCTTTGCAGGAATAAATTTCCTAAGGGCAGGCCCCAAAATCAAGGACTTGACTTATTAAATTGGGAGTCCCTAATGCTTGTGAGAATATCAAGGATTCCTGAGGTGGGGGGTTTAATATTTCCAGACTTTTCCCAGTCCTTCAAGGGGCCTTTGCAAATACTTATTTTTATTTTATGTCCAAAATATTTTGAATTATATCGGGGTATTACAATAACTGGTACAGAATAACAAGATCTCATTTCCTATGCTAGGTTCAGTGTAATTATGTTGTTTAGGTAAACTGACCAGACTGGTTAAATTAGATAGTGTACTCAGAAAATATAAATTTTGTAGCAAATAAACCTCTCTTCCTTTGGTCTCACACAGAATTTGAAGTTTTAGACTACAGTCAATACCATCCATTCATTACCTTGTGTTCTGATTTACTTTAGTCCTAACTTAGTCCATTTCATTCATATCTCTAATTGAAGTCTGATTTCATTTACAGCTTCTTAACAGTTTGCTGTATGGAGTAATGCTGACTTTCAGGGCTGTAGAGCTGTAGCTCTGAGTCTCAGGTGTCACACAGATACCAAAGTTCCAAGGAATTTACCAGGTTATACCCAAAGAACCCAGCGTCTCAGAATTTAGAAATAACACTTGAAACTCAGGAATAGATGTGACTGCTGTAAGAGCTTACAATCTAAGAACCTTTACAGTAAGCCTTATTAAACATTTTATACTCCTTAATCTTCAGTTGTCCTATCTCTGCCCACGTTCTATCCCCTTATAACTTATACTCTCGAATTCAGTTCTGAGAGTCTGCTCATCATAGTTAGTTTATGTTAGTGAGGACTTACGATATTCATCCTTTTCCTTCTGGCTTATTTCACTCAACATAATGTCCTCAAGGTTCATTTACCTAGTTTCATGACTCACAACTTCATTCCTTCTTGTACGCACTCACCATTCTGTTGTTTGTGTACAGGACAGTTAACCCTTCTCTTCAACAAACGATGTACCCTTGGACCGCTTCCATCCATTGCAAATCATGAATAATGCCACCGTAAACACCAGTGTGCAAATGTCTATTCATGTTCCTGTTTTCAGTTCTTCCAAGTATATACCTAATAATGGGGTTGCAGGATCATATGACAACCCTATACTTAGCTTCTTGTGGAGCCACCACACTACCCTCCAGAGGGGCTGCACCATTATACTTTCCAACCAACAGTGAACAGCTAAATCTTTCTCTCCTTATCTTCTCTAGCACTTGTGGCTTTCTGTTTATTTTTTAAACAGTTTTATTCACACCCCATTCAATCCATGCAAAGTGTGCAATCAGTGGTTTCCGGTATAATCACATAGTTATGCATTCACCACCACAATCTATGTGAGAACATTTCCATTTCTTCTGCAAACATAGAAGAGGAAAAATAATAAATAATAAAAAACAAAAAGAAAATTTAAAAATAAAGAATAAAAAAATAAAAAGGAGAAACAACATCAAGAATCCTATACCCCTCCCTTACATCCCCATCTAATTGGCATTAGCTTGGTATATTCCCTCTATTACAAATAATTGAAGAATATTACAATGTCACTATTAACTATAAATCCTGGTTTGCATTGATTATAATTTTTTCAATAACCATCCCATTTTCAACATCTTTCAATGGCAGCATTTGTTTGTTCTCCCTCATGTAAAAACATCCTTGTATTTGTATATTTAATCACCATCATTGTTTACTCTGGGTTTTACTAAGTTACACATTCCCAGTTTTTATCCGCTATCTTTCCTTTTGGTATCATACATGCCCGGAGCCTTCCTCTTTCAACCAGATTCACCTCAGTTTTGTTCATTATACTTAGAATTTGTGCTGCTATCAGTTAGTATTGTGCTATCCATTTCTGGATCTTTACAATCAATCCTGTTGAATATTTTGTACTTCTTCAACATCAAAAGCCCAATCTCTGCCCTCTATCTCCTAATAACCTGTGTTCTTAACTTTAACTCTCCAAGTTTGCTTATTGTAGTTACTTCATATTAGTGAGACCATACAGTGTTTGTCCTTTTGTTTCTGGTTAATTTCACTCAATATAATGTCCTCAAGTTTCATCCACATTGTTACATGTATTGCAATTTTATTCTGTCTTATAGCGTCTTAATATTCTATCGTATGTACCACAGTTTGTTTATCCACATATCTGTTGATGGACATTTGAGCTGTTTCCATCTCTTAGCAATTGTGAATAATGCCAATATAAACATCAGTGTGCAAATGTCTGTGTCCTTGTGTTCAGTTCCTCTGAATATATACCTAATAATGGGATTGCTGTATCATATGGTGATTCTATACTTAGCACCTGAAGAACTGCCAAACCGCCTTCCAGAGCAGCTGCACCATTCTGCATTCCTACCAACAGTGAGTAAGTGTGAGTGGCTTACTTTTTGAGCTCCCCTTGATCTGTTCTCTTCTCCTCCTTCTGTCAGGACCTACTTTCTCTAAATCCTCTCTTGTCCTTAACCTGTTCAATTTACATTCTCTTCTCAGCAGTTCTCATTTGTAATCTTGTTCTGGAAAGGAGCTGAGGCTGCTGAGTTTTGAGAGTTCATAGAACCCAGACTTATTCCAGCCTCCTTAGACCTTACTAAATAGGCTCCTCGCTCATACCTGTTGGACAGTGCAGCCCCCTTCTGTTTCCAGCTGCTGTTCTCAGATTGACTCACCCAGCATCCCAAGTGAGTTGGTTATTTGAGAGTTCCCTGATCTGTTGGACATCCATTGCTTCTCTCTGATTTCTTTCTCGCAGACACAGATAATCCATAGCTTTTGGACCTATTTATACTTTCTACCCATATGCTCACATTCTGAAGCTCATGGGGGTACTTTTTCACCTAATTTTGTTGTCCATAAGTTTTTGGTTTTGCCATCTTAATTGCTCTGTGTAATTTTATACAAGATTTTTGAGATTTAAAAGCTTTGCCAATACTGCTGTCTTCTCACAATCCCTTATTGTTGGATATTTTAACTCAAAGCTTCTTAAAATTCCCCACATTATTATTGTTTTATTCTGTTGATGATCATTTAGATTTTCAGACATATGTATCACTTTATTCTTCATTCTTTCACATTTCAGACTTAACCATTTGGGATCATTTCCTTCTTTTTTTTTTTTTTAATATTTTTGTTGCGATATCTTCACATACCATACAGTCTATCCAAAGAATGCAGTCAGTGGCTCACAAATTTCATCACATAGTTGTGTGTTTATTATCATGATCACTTTAAAAACATTTACATCACTCCAGAAAAAGAAAATAAAAAGAAAAAAACCCACACATCCCATATCCCTTACTCCTCCCTCTCGTTGACCACTAGTATTACAATCTATGGAGTCATTTCCTTCTATTTGAATATATCCTTTAGTATTCCAAGGATTGAATAGTACAAAAAGATCCAATAGTGTTCAGCAGATTCATCCTTTAACTAGGGTCTCCTAGGGGCAAATTTTTATGTGTTATTTGTTTGTCTGCCTATGACATTGATTTTTAAGTAGTTCTACTGCAGTATATCTAAATGAGGGCTTCCATTTTGTTTCTCCTTATTGAGATTCATTTAATATCTTGAATCTGTGGATCATTGTATTTCATCAGTAGAGAAAATTCTCAGCCCATTCATCGGCTGTTATCTTTATATTAGTTTTCTTTCTGTGACTTTTTCCCCCTCTAGTCTATCACGGAGTAATACTTTCTTAAAACACATAATAATAATAAAATCCTATAAAAATGAAATGCAAAATACAACCTCAAATTTCTTTATCATGACAGTCAATAGACATAAAATTGCCCTGTTAAACTGCTATCAGAGGATGAGGATTGTGGGAAGGCAGAGTAGACAGTTCCAGGAATTGATCCCTCCACCAGAATAACTCTTGAACTAGCAGGAACTGTCTGAATCAACTATTTTGGATCTCTAGAGCCAGGGGAACACAAGGCCTGGATGATGATCCTGTTAAATTTTGATAAATATTGATGAATCTCACTGTCTGTATAGTGGTAACGTCATCCATCTCCCAGCTAATGCAGGCAGCTATGGGGACTATGGTCCACAGTCCTGGTGCTGCTTTTCCCCATAGTGGGTTATAAGAACCTTTTCCTCCAGAACACCAGGTTGTGTTTTTTTTTTCACTGCAGCTTTTGATCAGTGGGGGACTGGCTGGCACAGAGTGCAGCCATTGTTCCACTCCCACAGGCAGAAGCTGCAAAGAGGTCTTAAAGAAACAATACCATTTTTATTTCTTTCCTTTCCCCAGTTGAGCATAAAAGTAGTTTAGAAAAGTCACAAACTGATGACTCTAGCCTTCAACAAGAAAAACAAAAAACAAAAAACCAACAATCCCAGACAAGTGGGAGAGCTAGATTTCCAGAGTTACAGCAACATAATACTCAGAATTTTCAGCTTTCAATAAAAAGTTGCCAAGACATAATGAACCAGGAAAATATGGCCCATTCTCAAGAAAAAATAATTTGTCAGAGATCATCCTTAAGGAAGGTCGTCCGTTGGAACTGTTAGTCAAAAACATTAAATCAGTTGTCTTAAATACGTTCAATGAACTAAAGGAAACCATGACAAAGAACTAAAGAAATTAGGAAACTTTTGTCAAAAGCAAAATAGAGAGATAGAAATTATAAAAAAGGAAGCAAACAAATTCTAGAGGTGAAAAGTAAAATAATTGTAACACAAAAATCACTAGAGGTATTCATTAGTAGATTTGATCAGGTGGGAGAAGTGATCATCAAACTTAAAGAAACAAGAGTATTGAAATTGTTCAGTATGAGGAGCAGAAAGAAAAAATAATGAAAAAAAAATTGATAGAGCCAGAGGAACCTATGGAATACCAATAAGTGTACTATATGCATCATGGGAGTTCCAATGGACAAGAGAGAGAGAAAAAGCAACAGAAAAAATATTTGAAAAATGATGGACAGAAATTTCAAGTCTGATAAAAGACATGAATATATCATCCAAGAAGCTCAGCAAACAGAAGCAAAATAGACTCAACGATATCTACACAAAAGACACATTATGGTGAAACTGTCAGAATCCGAAGACAAAGAGAACTTTGAAAGCATGAGAGAAAAACAACTTGTGAATGGATTTCCAATAAGGTTATCAGCCAATTTTTCATCAGGTACCATGGAATCCAGAAGATAGTGAGATAACATTAAAATCCTTACAAAAAAAAACAAAAAAACTGCCAACCAAGAATTCTATATCCAGCAAAATTATCTTTTAAGAATAAGGGTGCAATTAAGACATGTAGAGAAAAACAAAAGCTAAAAGAGTTCATTACCGAAAGACCTGCCCTACAAGAAATGCTAATGGGAATCCTTCGGGTTTAAATAAAAGGACACTAGACAGTAGCTCGAAGCCGTAAGAAGAAATAACACTGGTAAAGGTAACTACCTAGGTAAAAATAAAATCTTCTATTATTGTACTTTTGGTTTGTAACTACCTCCCTACCCCACCCCCAATATGACTTAAAAGGCAGATGTGGGGCTGGCCACATTGGCTCAACAGGCAGAGTTCTCACCTGCCAAGTGGGAGACCCAGGTTTGATTTCTGGTGCCTGCCCAAGCAGCAGCAACAACAACAAAAGGCAAATGTGTAAAACAGTGATTAAAATCTATATTAATGGGTATACAGTACATAAGGATACAATCTGAGACAATAACATTTTAAAGGTGAAAGAGGTCTACTCCCTTTTCTATGGGAGTAGGGCATTTATAGACTATTGAAGCTAAGTATTATTGAAATTAGATTGTTACAGTTTTAGGTGTTAATAAATAAGCACAATAACCATTAAGAAAATAACTAAAAATATATAGAGAAAGGGTAAGACGGAATCAAAATGGCACACTTACCAAAAAAATCAACTAAATTTTAAAAAGATAGTATTAGAGTTAATTGAGAACAAAAATATACAAAACATACAGAAAACAAAAAGCTAAATAACAAAAGTAAATCATCTTTAAATATAAATGGATTAAACTTTCCTATTTAAATTGCAGAGATTGGCAGATTGAGAAAAATGTTATTCATTTATAGATTGTCTACAAGAGACTCATTTTAAATATAAAGACAAAAAAAGATTGAAAGTAAAGGATGGAAAAATATATTTCATACAAATGGTAACCAGAAGAGAGGAGTAGTATTCATATTGTTGTCAGGCAAAATAGACTTTAAGTCAAAAAGGGTTACAGGCAACAAAGAAGGACATTACATGATGATAAAGGTTCAATCCAGCAAGAGGGTATAACATTTATAAACATACACACACCTAAAAACAGAGCCCCAGAACATATGAGGCAAAAATTGACAGAATTAAAGGGAGAAATAATCAACTCTAAAATAATAGTTGAAGACTTCAATACGCCACTTTCAATAATTGATGGAACATCTGGAATAAAGGTCTGTAAGGAAACAGAGGTCTTGAACAACCCTAACATAACAGACATCTTTAGAACATACCACCCAAACAACAACAGAATGCACACTCTTCTCAAGTGCACATGGATCATTCTCCTGGATAGACCATATGTTAGACCACAAATCAAATATTGATAAATTTTCAGGCTGAAATAATATAAAATATCTTCTTGAATCACAATGAAATAAAACTAGAAAACAGTAATAAAAGAGCAAGTGGAAAGTTTACAAATAAGTGGCAATTTTTAAAATACTCTGAGCAACCAGTGGGTCAAAGAAGAAATCACAAGGGAAATTAGAAAATACTTAGAAATAGATGAAAACAAAAACACAACAAACCAGAACCTAAGGGATACAACAAAGGCAGTTCTCAGAGGGAAATTTATAGCTGTAAATGTCTACATTAGAAAAGAAGAAAGCTCACAGATCAATAACCTAAGTTCACACCTAGATAAACTAGATTAAGAAGAGCAAACTAAACCCAAAGTGAGCAGAAAGAAGGAAATAGTAAAGATTAGAATGGAAATAAATGAAATAGATATTAGAAAAACAATAGAGAGTATCGAAGAAACCAAAAGTTGGTTCTTTGAAAAGATCAATAAAATCGACAGGACTTTAGCCAGTCTGACAAAAATAGAGAATGCAAATAAATAAAGGCAGAAATGAAGGTAGGGACCCTACTAGTGTCGTAATAGAAATAAAAAGGATTGTGTTAGAATGCTGTGAACAATTGTATAGCAGCAAATTAGGTAACCTACATGAAATGGACAAATTCTTTAGAAATATACGTATTACCTAAATTTACTAAAGAAGAAATAGAAAATCTCACCAAGTTTGTAACAGATAGATATTGAATCAGTAATCAAAAACTTCCCAACAAAGTCCAGAACTAGATGGCTTCACTTTGACTTTTACCAAACATTCAAAGAAATATTAATACCAGTCCTTGTCAGATGCTTCCAAAAAAGTTGAAGAGGAGGGAACGTGTCCTAACTTATTTTGCATGACCAGTATTTCCCTGATACCAAAGCCAGATAAAGACAGGACAAGAAGATAAAAGCACAAACCAGTATCCCATATGCAGCTGGTTGCAAAAAATCCTCAACAAAATACTGGCTAACCAGATCAAACTGTATTAAAATGATTATACATCATAGCCAAGGGGGATTTATTCCAGGATGCGGTAATAGTTCAACTTGAGAAAATTAATCGCTATGATATACCGCATTAATAGTATGAAGAAAAAAACTACATCATCATCTCAATTGATGCAGAAAAGAATCCGACTAAATTCAACATCCTATCATGAAAAAATGCTCAGAACATTAGAACTAAAAGGGAACTTTTCTCAGCATGATAAAGAATATTTTTTTAAAAACCCACCATATATATCATATTCAGTTGTGAAAGACTGAAAGCTTTCCCCCTAAGATCAGGAACAAGACAAGGATGCCCACTGTCACCACTGTTATTTAACACTGTACTGGAAGCTCTAGTCAGAGCAATCAGGCAAGAAAAGAAATAAAAGGCATCTGAATTGGAAAGGAAGAAGTAAAACCCCGTATTCACGATGACATGATTCTCTATTTAGAAAATCCCTAAGAATCCACAAGAAAACTGCTAGAAAGAACTAAAAATTCAGCACAGTGGCAGGGTACAAGATAAATGTGCAGAAGTTATTTGTGTTTCTCTACACCAGTAATGAACATTCTAAAAAAAATTCGATGCACAATAGCATCTAAAAGAATAAAATACCTAGAAGTTTTATCCTTCACCAAGAAGGTGAAAAACTTGTAAGCCAAAAATTGTAAACATTGATAAAAGAAACTAAAGAAGACCTAAATAAATGGCAATATACCCCATGTTCAAGGAGTGGAAGACTTAATATTGTTACTATGTCAACACTACCTAAAGCGCTCTAAAAATTCAATCACTATCAAAATTCCTGCAGCCTTTCTTTTTTTTTTTCAGAAATGAAAAAGCCAAACCTCAAATCCTTATGAAATTGGAAGGAGCTCTGAATGAATAGCCAAAACAATCTTAAAAAAGAACAAACTGCAAGGATTCACACTTCTTGATATCAAAACTTACTATACAAACTACACTTATTGAAACAGTCAGGTACTGGCATCAGGATAGACTTATAGACAAATGGAATAGAACCAAGAGTCCAGAAATAAGCCCACATTTCTATATCCAGTTGATTTTTGACAAGAGTGCCAAGACTATTCAGTGAGGAAAGTAATAGTCTCTTCAACAAATGGTTCTGGAACATTTGGAAATCCACCTACAAGATAATGATTTGGGCCCCTTTTACTATAGACGAAAATTAATTCATAATGGATCAATGACTTAAGTGTAAAAAGCTAATACCATAACCCTCCTAGAAGAAAATATTGGGGAATATCTTCAGGACTTTTTATTAAGGCAATGGATTCTTAGATTTGACAGTTATAGCACAAGCAACAAAAGAAACAATAGATAATTGGATTTCTAGAAAATCTAAAACTTTTTGCATCAAAAGACATTAGCAAGAAAGTGAAAAGGTAACCTGCAGAATGGGAAAAAATATTTGTCAATCATGTAATCTGGTAAGGGTTTAATGTCCAAGATACATAAAGAATTGCAACAAAAAGCAAACAACCCAATTTAAAAAATGGGCAAAGGACTGACTAGACATTTCTGCAAAGAAGAATACAAATTGCCCTAAGCATATGAAAAGATGCTCTCTCCCTCTCCCTCTCCCTCAGCTAATGGCTAACATTAGCCATTAGAGAAATGCAAATCAAAAGTACAATGAGATACCACTACATACCCTTTAGGATGGCTATTATTAAAAAAAAAAAAAATCAGAAACTAACAAGCATTAGTGAGGATGTGGAGAAATAGGAACCCTTGTACATTATTGGTGGGAATGTTAAATGCTATAACTGCAGTAGAAAATAGTCTGGCAGTTTTCTCAAAAAGTTAAATCTAAAATTAACATATGACCCAGCAATTCAACTTCTAGATAAATATCCAGAAGAATTGAAAATAAGGCCTTGAACAGATTTGTAGACCGGTGTTCATAGCAGTATTATTCACAATAGCCAAAAGGTGGAAACAGCTCAGATGTCCCTCAGCAAATAAGTGGATGAAGAAAATGTAGTATATACATATAATGGAATGTTATCCTTAAAAAACAAATGAATTTTATTTCTTTTTCTGAATTGATGCAAATGTTCTAAGAAATGATCATGATGATGAATATGCAATTATGTGATGATATTGTGAATTACTGATTATATATGTAGAATGGAATGATCATATGTTAAGAATGTTTGTGTTTGTTGTCGTATTTTTTTAATTTAAAAATTAATAAAAAAATTTTTTTTTAATGGGAACATTTCCCATTTTTACCTCTGAGAAATACTACTTAACCCCCAGCTGCACTAGGCCTGGCAGACCTGGGGCAGCCTCCACGAGGCGTGGCCCAGGCAGGCCCCCTAGAAGCCCCCATTAGATATAAAGAAGCACAACAGACTGTGCTCCTTTGTATGTTCCTAAAACAGAACGGAGGAAACAACTTGACATAGAGTTTTATTACCTAAGCAATTCTTCTTTCTGTTTTATTTGATATACTATAATGTAAAACCTTTATGGTTTGGGTTTAAACAATTGGTACAGTATTGTGTTTGCCTCATCTGGTGCACTGTATTTGGAGATCTAATTCAATTGTTAATATGTTTGAAAAAAAAAATGGGAAGGGAGTACCACTCAGGTTCTTGTCCCAGCTACAGAAAGGAACAGAGCAACCCCCCCCCCCCCCGGTGGGGGTTTGAGCATGATATAAGGTAGAGCAAAGAATCATTTGGTATTGTTACTCTGATACCATAATATACGTAATATACAACCATGCAGGTGAGGAGTATACTGATACCTGATGACTTTCCACACCTGGTAGGAAGTGTCCCCCAGGTGTCTGTTAGAAACACTCACTAGTAAATTAGTCAAGCCGGTTGTCTTGTAAAATATCCCACCTATCCTGTTTTTCCTGTCAGTGGAAACTTCTTATTTTTTTTGGCTGTATTATATCGGAGGTGATGCTGTATTATTCAGGAAATAATGTCATTATTATAAGAGATGTATAATATCTGGTTGAATTATCAAAAGTGATGCTAAATCTGACCACTCTATTAAAGTATTAATAGACTGATCTCTCCCATGTACAATTATATGTTTCCCTTTGTAACTCACAAGTATTAGTTATACTCTGCAAGGTGTTATTTTGGCATCCTTGCCTGAGTCAGTAATTTCACTAGGGAGTTCACTATTTAAGATGGCATTCTTCTGAATATAGAGGTTTTTCTTACCAGCTAAAATATAGTTCATACTGGAAAGGAAGAATAAGTTTAATTCTTTGCCTTTTAGTTACATTTGCTCTCAAAGGGTGACAACTTTTTTTTTCTGGCTTTCTCTTTTTTGAATATTATTAGGGTCTAATGTATTTTCTTTTAATTCGGTATGTTTTAATCTGCTACAACCGTTATTCTTTTCATTTTCACATGTATGATTTTAACCCTTTGGGTATCCCTTTGGGCTAGCTCCTATGTGTTTTTGACTTGGCCTCATTTATTTTTGACATTTTGAGTTCTGGCACATCTTTTTGTACCTTCCCTGCCTCAGACTTGGAATTGGCCATTTTCCAAAGGGCTTTGGTTCCTTTCAGTGGGGAGTGATGTTTACCAAAATCTGGGTTCCAGGGTGTTCATTGCTATCAGACTGACATTACTTTTAGGTGATTTCGATGGGGGGCACTAGAATATGTATATGTTCATACCATGTATTTGTATTGATATTTTAAATTCAGTTTTAACATTATAGTTTTTTTATTTAGTTTCTTGGATTTTGATGATGATATCTTTTTTCTTATCCTGAAGATCCTGATTTCTAACACTACAACATAATTATTACTATCCTATTAAAACAATTAACAGTAACAATATTGATATTATTACAAGCAGTCAGAACTTTGAATTAGCTCATCTTGCTGCAGACCAAAGCTGTTGTTTTTTTTTTTTTAATTGGGATTCCATTAAATTTTTTTTTTTAGTTTTGCAGAATGTTTTTAACATTCTTTATTGTGAGATGTATGTACAAAAAAACAATAAATTTTTAAAGGACATTTTAACACAAGTTGTTATAGAACAGATTTCACAGTTTGGTATGGGTTACAGTTCCACAATTTCAGGTGTTTCCTTGTAGCTGCTCCAAAACACTGGAGACTAAACAGAAATATCAATATAATGATTTAGTAGTCATACTCATTTGTTAAATCTTAACTTCTCTTTTAAAACTCCTCCTTCTCCTTTGATCCTTCTTCCAATCTTTAGGGATTTTAGGGCTATGCCCATTCCAACTTTTTATGTTGAAAAGGGGGTCAACAATTTGGAATAGGAGGATGGAACTGGTTGATGTTCTTGGAGAGACTGGCATCTCTGGGTTTTGAGACTTATCTGGCCTAGGAACCATGTGAAAGTTTTAGGTTTCTGAAAGGTAAGCTTAGTGCATGAAACTTGTAGAATTTAAGATAGATCCCTGGGTGTTCTTTAGGATTAACAGGAATGATGTTGGTTAAGGTTGGCAAACCGTAGCAATTAGCAATAACTCTCCTAAGCTTGCATAAAATTAGCCTCCAGAATAGTCACTTAACTCGGTTTGAACTCTCTTAGCCACTGATACCTTATTTTGTTACATTAATTTTACCCCTTTTGGTCCAGAAAGCATTGTTGATCCCACCGTCTCAGAGCCAGGCTCATCCCTGGGAGTTTTATCCCACATTGTCAGGGAAGCTTTCACCTCTGAATATCAGGTCCCATGTGGAGGGGAAGATAAATGGTTCTCCTTGCTAAGTTGGGCTTAGAGAGAGAGAAGCTACATTTGAGTAACAAAAGAGGTTTCCTGGGAGCAAGTCTTAGGCAGTGTTACAAATAGTCTTAACTTCTCTGCTACAGAAATAAGTTTTAAAAGGGCAAGCCTCAGAATCAAGGGCTTGGCTACTAAAAATTAGGCCTAAGAGTCACCCCCAGAGAACCTCTCTTGTTGCTCAGATGTGGCTTGTCTCTCAGCCAGCACAGCAAGCAAATTTACTGCCCTCCCCCTGTCTACGTAGGACATGACTCCCAGGGGTGTAAACATCCCTGATAACGTGGGACAGAAATCCTAGAATGAGCTGGGACTCAGCATCAAGAGATTGAGAAAACCTTCTCCACTGAAAGGGAGAAGAGAGAAATGAGACAAAATAAAGTGTCAGTGACTGAGAGATTTCAAATAGAGTTGAGAGGTTATCCTGGAGGTTATTCTTAACGCATTATATAGATATCCCCTTTATAATAAAGTGTATTAGAGAGGCTAGAGGGAAGTGCCTGACAATGTAGAGCTGTGTTCCAGTAGCCATGTTTCTTAAAGATAATTGTATAGTGTTATAGGTTTCGCATAGTGACTATGTGATTATGAAAACTTTGTTCTGATGCTTCTTTTATCTATGGTATGGACAGATGAGTAAAAAATATGGACTAAAAATAAATAAATAATAGGGGGAATAAATGTTAAAATAAATTGGGTAGAGGAAAATACTAGTGGTCAATGAGAGGGAGAGGTAAGGGGTATGGTATATAGGAGTTTTTTCTTTTTTCTTTTTCTTTTTCTGAAGTGATTTAAATGTTCTAAGAAATGATCATGGTGATGAATATACAGCTATGTGATGATATTGTGAGCCATTGATTGCACACCAAGTATGGAATGTTCATACATTAAGAATGTTCGTGTTTGTATGTTGATTGGTTTTATTTAAATAAAAATCAAGGGTTTGGCCTATTTTCTTGAGAGTCCCCAGTGTTTGAGAGAGTACCAGGGGTTTCTAAGGTAGGAAAGTTTACTAGTTCTGTATTTTTTCTCCAGTCTCTCAAGGGACTTTACCAATACATTTTAAATATCAGCTTACCATAGTCTGGGATGTATCCGGGTATTACATTAAACTATACAGAATTACCAGGCCACATTCCCATTCTGGGCTCCATATGTTTGGGTCGTTTAAATGAGCTGTCCTGGTGGGTTGATTTAGATTGTGTGCTACAATCTAAAGATTTAGGTTTTAGACACAATAAACCTCTCTGCCTTTGGTCTCATACAGCAGATGAAGCTCTGGAATATATACACTATCATCCTTTGCCCTGTATTCTGATTTACCTTAGTCCCAACCTAATCACCTTCGTTTTTATCTCTCATTGAAGGCTAATCTCTTTTGGATTGCTTTAGCAGTTGTTGTATGTAGCAGTGCTGACTTTCAGACCTGCAGAGCTCCAGTTCTTAGTCTTAAGTGTTACAGAGGTACCCAAAATTCCAGGGAAATACCAGTTTATACACTTTTGGCACAGCATCTCAGAGTCTTGAAATACACTTACAGCTCCAGAGGGATCCCATTATATTTTTAAAATAAATAACTGCGGGAGGACTGGCATCTTGATCATGTTTGAGTCCTCTTATCTAAGAGTATGCTGTGTCATTCTATTTGTCGATGACCACTTTGGTGTCCTTTAGGTGTGTTTCTAAGTTTTCCTCTGTTGGTTTCGCTAATTTCTTATTAAATTTAAGCCCAGATACTTTCTTGTTGCTATTGTAGATGAGGTCTTCTCTTCAATTTGTCTTCTAAATTGTTTAGTTGCTTATATTAAAGTTCTTGATTTCTGCATGTTGATTTCATACCCTGCCACCTTACTGAATTATCTTATTGTTTGCAGTAAGTTGTTTTCAGTTGATTATCTTGGGTGTTCCAGGTATCTTATCAGATCATCTGCCCATGAAGATAATTTCACTCCTTTGTTTCTAATTCTTAATATCTCTAATGCATTTCTCTTGAGTTGACTGGTAGTTCCAGTAAAATTTTACGAAGTAATGTTGAGAGTAGGCCCACTTTTCTTGTTCCTGTCTTTAGTTGGACTGAGTGGCATGATTTTTACTTATTTATATATTTTAATATACACATACCCCATTGCCCATCACCACCAAGCATACATTCCCCACCCCCTTCATCTGACCCACGGCAAGGTCTAATCTACTTTCTCTCTCTGCAGATTTGCTCTTTCTAGAGTCCTGTAAATAACATCATGCAATATTTATCCTCATGTATCTGGCTTATTTCACTGAGCCTAATGTTGTCAAGGTTCTTCGATGTTGCAGCAAGTCTCACAACTTCATTCTTTCTTATGGCTGAATGAAATAACCGTTGTATGTGAGTAGCTCATTTTTTGCTTATTCATTCATCTGCTGACAGACACTTGTTGTTTCCGCTTTTTGGCAGTTGTTAATAATGCTTCTAAAGACATTGGTGCACAAAAGTCCACTTGAGACCCTGTTTTCACTTTCTTTGGGTATATATACCCAGAAGTGGAATTGCCAGGTCACACAGCAATTCTACACTTAACTTTTTAAAGAACTGCCATATGGCTTTATACAGCAGCTGCACCATTTTACATTCCCACAACAGTGCACTGGAGTTCCAATTTCTTTACATCCTTGCCAACACTTATTTTCCATTTTTTAAATAGCTGTCCTTGTGGGTATGAGCTGGTATCTTAATGGGGCTTTGATTTACATTTTCCTGGTGGCTAAGAGAGGCATGATTCTGAACAACTGTGTATTATTCCATTCTGTTAGGCACCCTAGATTTTCAGCAGTTGTAAATGATGCTATAGTGTAAATCTTTTGTCCAGATCTTTGATCCTTTTCCATGGTTGGATTCCAAGAAAGGAAGTATTAGATCAAAGAATATGAGTTTTCAGAAGTCTTTATAGATATTGCCCAGATACTTTCCAGTGAGGTGGCACTACGGGTCCCTGCATTCACAGTGTACAAATACCTTCCCATTGTGCCTTTCCAGTAATCCAGTCATTAAAAGCTTTACTCACGTGTTGAGTGGAGAACAGCATACCCTATTTAACAGTGAGGCCGAATGCAGTACTCAGGCCCTGTTCATTAAGATATTTCTCTGAAAAATAGTCCTTTCATTTAACAGTTTTAGTCTAGAAGGCTTTTTCTTTTTTTTAAGTGATTCACCAGAGGAGTAAATTAATCATAGACTTTATTCCTGAGGACATTCTTCCCTGTTTTAGGAAAGAAAAGCCTGGGAGAAGTCAAAGTTATGATGGAACATTGTAGGATTTAATTATCAAGTGCTAAGTATTTGGCCTTTTGTGAAAGAATTTGTTCCATTATTTTTAGAGGCGTTTAGTTGAATTTTTAAAAATTAGCTTCTGAATGATAGTTAAATATTTTGGGTTTCTTCTCCCTCCTTTTGTGAAAATACTTCAGCCTCATTCAAAACCGTTTATTTTCTGATACAATTAAAAGTTTTGCCATAAAAGTAGATAATTTTTGCTGCTTACAAATGAATTATGTGTGCATTTAGACATGCTTGGGCCTCGTGCCTGTTACTTGAAGAATAATAGAAAAGCAGTGTGAAAGAAAAAGTGCCTGCCCTTGACCTAGTGAGTTCCAAAAATGCTATAAGAGCCGGATGGCAAAACTCTGCTTTGTTAGTCTTGGCTTTTATTGTTCTATCCTTTCTTCCATCTCTTATTGTGGTTTTTGTCTCTTCTTGCTTGCTCACAGTAAATAAAGCAGCACCAGGGCTTGGGGAGCCAGTGCCCGATTAAACATCTTGGTTTAATTCAGAAACTCTTTACTGACCATCTGTCATGTCTGAGGCATGGGGAATTGGCTAGAGTGATGACCATGGGTGGCCTTCACTCTCAGAGCTGTGGACCCAGACCATCCCTGGTTTTCTAGCTTTGGGCCTCTCTGACTCTGCTCTGTGAGCAACAGGGCTGCCAGGGCATCACCTTTATCACTCCTGTAAATAATAGAAAGCTGAGCCTGTGGCAGACAGCCTGCGCCCTACCACCCCAGCTCACCTTGGGCCTTTCTTTGGCATGCTGTGTGAGCCCTTTTGGATACCTGGTCATTGGTCTCAACTAGTGCTTGAAATCTCACATACAGAACCTCAGCTGAGTTTCTCACAGAACTTTAAATTCATCTCAACACTCATGTACACGTGGCCACTCCTTGGCATTCCACACACTGTCCAGTTGTTCAAGTGAGAGGCCTACGTGTCCTCCTTGGTGCTCAGCCTTCCTGAAGCAGCCACCAGGCCACTGAACCTGCCTCCTGCCATGTTTCCTGAACTACCCTGGCACAGGCTTGCCTTATCTTTTGCTTTAGATTTCTACGAACTAGTGTCACTTACTCAGCAACATAGGGAATGTTCTCATATTCCTCCACACAGCTGGCAGTGTAATCACTCCACAGCCTTCCTTTGACCATGTCACTCTGCTTAGGGGTACCAGCCCCATCTCAGCAGGAGACACCTTTCCCTGCAAAGACACCGCCGGGAATTGCGTGCTTCCCTCACTGCCTCTAGCCCCAGCATCTGTCTTCTACCCCTCCTATGTGGACAACCGTTACCCTTCCTCTTGTCACCTGACTACTACCTCCTCAGCCCTTAAGACACCAGCAAGACATCAGTGCCTGCAGAAAACTCTGCACCTTCAGAGCAGCTTGGATTCCACTTGATGGGATGGCAGAGCAAACTGTGATCACCACACATGCTGTGGCATCTGAAATGTCACCCTGGGCAAGGCTGTGTTGTGTATTTGTTTCAGGTTCCCCTACTCATATCTTCAAGGACCCAGGACCCAGGAAACACACAATACCTTTGCTAAAGCGTTCAGATGCCCTCCAGCCCCAGGCCTGACCTCCCCTCTCCTGGGGTTGCCAGTGTCCAGTCCAGTCTTGCCACTGTGTCCCAGCTGTGTGACTTAGGACAGGCCCCTTCACCGCCTCTATTCTCTTGGTAAAACAAGGGCTTCTCACTTTATCTACCTTCAGAGTTAGGAAATCATGGGGAAATTAAAATAATTGATTTATTCTCCATACTGTGTAGATTTTGTGTTAGTTTCTAGTGTTCTCAGAACACGTAAGGGATGTGAGTAATTGCTTTGGTTTTGAAGGTTTTCATGCCTAGCTGTAGGGAGCATAAAAATAAGCTGAGGTTTCAAGGCAGCAGTTAGGATGATTTTAGTTCCTCTCGCCTGCAAGGAGCTCTTCTGGGATGAGCTTGGGCACCCCTCTTTATTCACTCCTAGGAATCACTCCAGTCACCAAAGCAGCACACAGTCTCTCTGTCCTTCTGTCAGCAAGCAGAACAGTAGCTGGCAGCCTTTGGACATGTATGTATACTTTGACATGACGTACATGTTTGAGAGCCATGGACCTCTACCCATTTCCAGTTGTGTGAGGCACGCCGGCCTGTGCCCAACAAGGCAGCTTCCTTTCTGATTCGCTCAGACCTTTTAAAAGGTGGCCACCTGTCACAGGGAAGGAGGAGGCTGAGGAGCACCATGTTCAAGCTGAGGCACACACAAGCCCTGCTGTAGCCGAGAAGGGGCACTACTGAGGTAACCGCATGGCACCTCCCTCTCAGGCCAGTACCCCCAGGGAAGAGGGTTAAGGGCCTGGAAGGGAGTTCTCTGAGACCAGAACTGGGTGTTGTCACATGCTTCAGCCAGTCATTTTATCAAGTACTTGCTGGGTGCCCGGCATTGTCTCTGGTGGGCCTGGGGGACGCTGTGACCTGAGCCAGTGTTCGGCAGGGGAGATTCAGCCCTGGGGGGAGCCCTTTCTGAAGTGCAGGCCTGACCACGACTGCTCAGCCTAGGATTCAGAGCTGTGCAAATGGATGGAGGCTCACACTGTGCCCTCATGGGGAACAAGGAGGCACCCTGCCCTCATGGCCTTGCCATATAGTGGGGGGAGTTGTTGCCCAAGTGCCCCTGCTGCCCCCAGTATGTTTCAGATAAAGTTCAGCCTCCCTCACTGGCTCTTGTCCTGCCTCTGGGCCACTGTCCCCGCTCACTGTTCCCGGCCTCTCTGGACCCTGCTGTTCCTGCTTCTCCAGGCTCAGCACCCACCCCCCATCCCACCCCTTCCCTACCCTTCCACCTCAGGCTCTTTAGGTCTTAACAAATTACAAGGGACCTCTCCAGGAGCAAGCCCCAGAAGCCGGGGAGTTGTCTGTCTCCCTTCCACCATCTTCCAGCTGCCAGCACAGTGCCTGACTGCCAGCAGGTACATTGCAGATGCTTGCTGAGAGGAGGGAGGGTTGGAGCCGGCAGGTGAGGGGAGCAGGGCTGGCAGGGCTAGAAAGCTGAAGAAAGGGAGAGCACAGGAGTTTGAAACGGAGGTTGACTGTGGCCAGAGAATACGGGGTAGGGGGAAGGGGATGTGATTTGAGAGCTGTGAGAATTGAAACTTCCAAGGAGAGAAGTAGCCACTAATTTTTCTGGTTGCAATATGGAGCTTAAGTTGGATACAGTTTAGCCAGAGACTGGCCAGTGAGGAGACTGGCCTGGAGGGAGATGGAAGAGATGTAGTCAGCAAGATGTGGGACTTCTTAACTGGAGACAGGAAAGATGTGTTTAGGTGCCTACTTGGCCCACAACTCAGGGTCTACAAGCCAGCAGGAGGAGCAGGCTTGGGGCAAGGGGGCTATTGCTTCCAGGAACTTGGATCCCTGCCCAGCCCTTCCTGGGTCCCTGCCCAGCCCTTCCTGACTGAGGGTCCCTGGGCGGGTCCCCTACCCCCTGGCACAGAGTGTGCACCTAGAGAGTGCTCAGCAGCCATTTCCTTGGGAAATCTGGGCCAGATAATAATGAGAAGAGACCTGCTTGTTACCTTCCAGAACTCATGCTAAGGTATCTCCCTGCCCAGATGGCTTCTGTGTACCAGGCCAGACTGTCTGAAGTCATATCACAGAACTGGAAACTTTGAGAGCCACTGCCTTCCAGTTCCATAAAGCACAACTCTGGATGCTGCTTTTCCTGTATGTGATGAGAAGGCCAGAAAGCCCTACCGCCTGGGGGGCCCGGCTCTGTTGGCAGGGCTCCACTTTGGAGGGCTATAAATCATACCACAGATATGTTAAAACCCAGACATGTAGAATAGCCCATTTTGAAATGAAGATATTTTTTTTTAGTCTTTTAGCTCTTCGATGTGTCATACAGTGCTGAAGAGAGTCACGGATGACAGAAGCCTGGGGTGGTCTGGCAGTAGGGGGCTTGGCCAGGGGACGACTACACGTTGGGAGTAGCTGGCCTCTGCTGCTTCCTGTGTCACCTGGAATGGCTGAAGCCACACCTACAGTAGCCCCTGCTTTACGTCCCAGGCCACTCTCTTCCAGGCTCTCCACTCTGCCCCAGCAAGGGGTGTTCCCTCGTGGTGTTTGTTCCCAGCAGTCTGGGAAAGTGGGATCTTCACAGTCACAGAGGAGGTACTCACTCCTGCCCTCTGACCTTAACGCATCCTCCTGCCCCCACCATCTGACCCCCAGCCCCAGGACTGAGCTGTTGCCTCCTCCACCGCCCGGAGCCAGCAACCAGGTGTGTTTTGAGCTCTTCAGGTTGAATTTGTTAAGTGCTTACATCATCAGCGATGAAAGTACTGCAGAGACAAACTAAAAAGATGAGTATAGAAAAGCATAGAGACTCCACGAAAGAATGACAAATCTGAAGTAAAACTGTAGGCCATCCTTAGCTCTCTGTGAAAATGGAGTCTGTGCCCTCTACTTAGCTGTTCAAGTTTAACAGGCCTGACATAGCTAATTTTGTCCGTCTCTGTTTATACACTTGACCCCCTTTATCTATCCCAGTAAAGCTTTTGCACCCTTTCTCCATGGCAGCCTGTGCCTAGGAGGCGGCATCCTCCCTATGACCTGGAGGAATCTCTCTTTAATATTGAGTGTTACTTTTAATTTACATGAAAGTAATTATGTACTTCTTTTAGTACTATTGAAAAATGCAGTGAAGTTACAGAAAAAAAAACACCCATAGCCATGCCACCCGCAGTGACCACCATTGATGTTTTGTGAGGGTTTTTAATATACATAGAGAGGGATATCTTGTTCGTATTTTACAAGATTGTGATAGTACTGTTTCTGAAAAAGTATGTGCTGCCTTTTTGCTTACATTTCCATTTTATACACTTTTGGTGGCTGTGTAATATTTCACTGTGTGTAAGGCAGTCCCTTTGACACAAGATAATTACTGGTATTTAGAGTAGTAAATAAAAATGTGATGCTCATTTCTGACTATAGGATTTCTAGAGTAGATCCCCAGAAGTGAAATTACTTGGACAAAAAATCTTGACACATATTACCAAATTATTTTCCTAAAGGATCAGAACACTTATCGGCAAGGTTACATCCTACTTTTACCACTGTTGGGTTTTATCGTTTCTAAAAATTATTACTGAATTGATAGTGAAAAAAATGCTTTTACTACAATTATTGACTAACTATGAGTCTTCCTTAAACTGCTTCATTTAAACGCTAAGGTCTTAGTGTTTTTTTCTGATCAATTATAGTAAAGTTATATTTATAGCATTTTTATTTCCTTTTGCTCATTTTTTCTGGAGGAAACACAGAAATATATGATTTTTTATGTTATTAGTATTAGAGAATATCAGTTCTCTAGTTTGAGTTGATATTAGCTTCTCTTTTCTTCTAAAAGCTGTGGTGACTTGGGGATATGGCTTTGATTTTTTTTTTTAACTGTTTCACCCATTTAAAATTTTATTTTAGTGTGAGATGAAGACTTAAATTGACTTTTTCCCATATAGTTAACTAATTATCTGCTCCAAGATAGCCAGCAGTTATCTAACGAAATCCTTTTATTTCCAGTGGTTTGAGAGCCATTCTTTACCATATTACTACATTCTTATAAATATGCTCACGGCTTTGATTCCACCACCCTGCCCCTCTCGTGTGTGCCCCATCACTGACCTGCCTGCGTTGTAGTTGGGAGGACCACTGTCCTCATTACTTTTCCAGGTGAACTTCAGAAGATTTTTCTCAAGTATGCAGAAAGATAAAGATACCCAAATAATATAAAGACTATCTGAACTTTTTGTTGGTATTTCTTTCACCTTTGTAAATCAATTTGGGGAAAAATTACCATCAGCGTATTTACAATATTTATGTTTCCAGAATCTGGACTTCCAGATTTTGTCTTCTTTTTCTATCTATTTCTATTTTAATAGATATTATCTATCTGTTTCTGTTTTAGAGTGCATTTTATGGATGATTTCCCAATCACAAAATCTTGAGGTTCTTTAAAGAACTACTTTATATTCACAAGGTTTCAAAAGAACCTGGGGAGAAATCACCAATACAGTTAAGATCTTTGATCTAAGATCATTAAGAAAAACACATCAAAAAGTGTCTTCACTTTTCTTTGACTTCTAGTCTATTGTCTATTTAAAATAAAGCTTCTAGGAATCTTTCCCCTTCGTCTCTGTATTTCAGCTTATCAGCACCGTCTCAGAAAGGCACCCCACCTTATATTAAATATGAAATGACTGGAGGGCAGGCCTCTGCAAGTCTGTTTCTGCACTGAGCCTCTACTCTGAGGACCCCTCATCAAGCCATCTGGAGACCTTGTCCCTGGCCATATCTGGGTACTGAGACCATCTGACCATGCTCTCATAAGGATACTGGCTGATTGGGTTGGGTGTGAGGCCAAGGGAGCTGCCTCAGCCCTGTTCTGTGGATGGTGTGGGTGGAATCATCCTTTTCTAATAGAAAGGAAACAGAAGGCCAGAATCTCAGTTCAGCTTTCTTTGAAAGCCCATGGTCTTCTTGTTCAGTCAGAAAGATTTTGGAATCTGCTCTGTGCTCTGGTGATCAGGGTCTGCCTCGGGGGCATGGGCGGTGGCACTCCAGCCCTGGCTGCTTTTCCTGAATGAACTCATGGGCAGGTACCTCTCCTCGGAGGGAAGTCTGGGGCTGGTGGTAGCTAATGGGAAGGTAGGTGAGTGTATGTATGGATGGATGGATGGTAATTGATAGACACAGAACAAATGGCATTCTTTCTAGAGTGGGTGGGCTTCATCAGCTGGAGAGGTGTGAAGTGCACAGAGGCCCCGACGCTGTGGACCTGTTAATGCTGTGTCCCTGGTTCTCACCCTTGTGAGTTACATCCCAAAATTAAAAGGATTTTGTGGTCTTGCTCACATCACAAGTGGGCAACAGTGGGGAGAGTGATGTGAGAAATCATAAACAAGGAAGACGTGTTTGGATAAACCTTGTGTGAAGAAGTGGAGGATTTTTTACTTCTGCCTGCCAAAGAGATTTTTCTTATAATTTATTTGTTTTCATTTAGAGCTAGTAATAACCTTTCCTTTTGTGGGGAATCCTCTTTTCTTCCCCGCCAACTTCATGGGACCCTAGGACTCTCCACTTCACAGATGATGTCTTTTTCCTGGGAACAGCTTTTTGCATTAACCTTTTTGAAGGTTATATAAAATAGTCTGAATAACAACTTTTAATCATAGCCTCAGCGACATTTTGAAATTTAAAATCAAAGCAAAATTTCTAAAACTTGAAGTAGTAAATTGACATATTTACAATACAAAAACAACCATCTGCATTTCATATATACCTTTTTCTTTAAACTCCCACAGCCAGGTGGTAATAATGCCTTAATTTGTAGCACTTGCCTAACCACTGACTATGGGGAAACTTTCATTTTCCACCTAATTTCTTTTTTTTATTGAAATATATATTCACATACCATATAATCATCCAAAGTGTACAGTCAGTGGTTCACAGTATCATAATATAGCTGTGCATTCATCATAATTGATTTTTGAGCACTTTCATTATTCAAAAAAAAAAAAAGTGAAAAAGAACACCCAAAACATCCCATTCCCTCATACTCCTCTCCACCTAATTTCTTAATAGCTTAATTTTTCCAGGAAAAAAAAAAGGATCTCTAGAAAAATCAGTTTTTTGCGGTGGTTTGTCATAGCGTGGTAATGGAGGGGAATCCAAACTCTTGAACAAATTGGAATTTTGTAGTATTTGAATAGCTGTTTACTTAAATTTAAAAAAAAAAGCCTAGGTTGCCAAAACACTAAGTATTTAAATAATAAGAAATAGAAAATAGAAGGTGGCCAGGTAGCTGTAAGAAAACATCACATTTGAGGTACCAGTTAGGGAAATGCTGAAATTTAAAGTTCGCATGGGTACGCACACTCTTTTGGGGGGGATCATTTGTTTACAGTCTAGGTGGAGTCATGGCCTCCAGTCCTGTCCCCTGAGAGATGGGACCTTTGCCTAAAAGTTATTGAGAAATGGAGACTGCAGACAGCCGAAAATTGCCCAAGCTTTGAATGCACACTGACAGCCAGACGGAACGTTCTTTCCATTTGCAGTTTTTTTTTTTTGGTGTCATTTTCAGTTGCAGCTTCCAGCCAATCCGCTGGCCCGCGCCTGCTTACGTCACTCAGCAGCCAGTTCCCTCCAGCTGCAGAGCTCAGTTTGCCTTTTTTTTTTTTAAACTAAAATGGAGGCTGCTTTCTTGCCTTAAGGAGTACATTGCCCTTCCTGCTGGCGTCTAGATGTTGACATGTAATAAAGCTGGCAGCAGGATGGTGGTGGATGCGGCCAATTCTAATGGGCCTTTTCAGCCCGTGGCCCTTCTGCATATTCGAGGTAAGTTGTGTGTCTCACTGAATCGGAACCTTCTGTGGCTACTTAATAAATGGCTATTGTGCTTCAGATAAGAAAAGCAGGAAGTCCTTTCTAGCAGAATTCATTCCGTTTTGCTGCAGACTTGACACGATGAGATTGCGTATATCCTTGCAATTTAGCATTTTACGAACTACTTACAGAATTTGAGAATTGAGAGAGGCCTTGCATGCATAGTTCAAAGCTGGTTTTTCTGCTTTCTGCTCACCCTCCCATCCCCCTTTCAAAGCTGTGCTGATGTCAAAGGATGTGAAGTCACTACCCGAGGAAGGTACTGGGTGGGGGCGGGAAGGAGGGCGGGCTGTAGGCCCAGCCAACTTGTCGGGCACAGAGCTGCTGTTACATATGTGTTGGTTAATATTGCACAGCTTTAATCATCGGTGCACAGCTATGAAGCAGAGAGGAACTGCCGTCAGAAAATACTCCGTTTATTGGAAAAGAACTTCATTTGAAAGGATTGTTCTTATTCTTGCCACGGAGCCTACGAGAGAAATAGGCTCATGCTTTGAAATAGTGATATCCATGGTGGGTCCTCATTGCTGAAATGTTAGCATTTTCTTTGGATATTAGAAAATATCTTGCATGTAAATAGATTCTCGTGTTGCCATTTGACTTTAAAATTTTAAATGGCAACAGGTTTTCGATGTGCATAGAGGTCACCATTTTAAGCAATTATGCTTGACCTCTTATAGTTCATGTATATTTGGTAATCAGAATTTCACTTGAAAACACAATTACTGTAGAATGGAATGATTTCTAAATGTTTTGTTTGTTAATTGTTTTTAATTAATAAAAAACAATTACTATAGTAATTCATTATAGTTAGATTAAAATACAGCTATCAGGGTGGTAGAATACTTGGTCTTCATTGGTATTTTAAATATTTGTTCTATGTATTTTTTGTTTGTAACTGGGAGAAATTGAAAATGAATGTTACACTTCATCAAATGCCTTTAAAGTTTGTAATACCACAGCTGTGCACTGACAAAACTGTTCTATCAGGACCTCCTCCAAGGGCCCCTGGTAAGGATGGGGAGGAATGGGGGCTCCAGGTGACAAATGGGCTGTCTGACTAAAAGGCCAAGCAGAACTTCTCAGGTCCTAGGGTGGACCCAGGGAAGGTAAAAGCACACTAAGGCTCACTCTGTTGGAATAACATGGAAGTTGTTTTCTCTTCACACCTCATTTAATGAAGCTGGTGGAAATTAGCAGCCAGGAGACCAAACTGTAGGCTGGTGCCTTCAGGCAGCATTTAGGTGTTTCTGGGCAGGACCCAAAGGAGGGAGAAAAAATGCAGTTGTGTTTTGGATGGAAGTTAGTTCTTAACTGCTGACTAACAAGTTAGCTATAAGGCCATAATTTTTTTGCATATAAAATGCACATTTTTATACTTTTACAGTATCTTATATGCAACATAGATATTTTTGGTTTGTGAGTTCTCTGATTTTATTACCCACTTAATATACTAGTCATTTTTTTAACTGTAGATATATTTTGCAGTAAAATCATTTTATTTTATATCTTAAACCACATTAATTGTTTTTTCAGAATTCTTAGACCTTTTTCGGCCAGTTTGGATTTCTTTGCTGTTGGTTGAGTGAGTGGTAGTTTGCGCTCTAGTTGTGGAGGGGGAAAGGTGGTGAAGTGTGCTCATGTCGAAGAGAATGGAGTTGTTAAGGGGTAGACTTCCTAATTCAAATAGTGGGGGAATTTTCTCATTTCAGAACTTGCAGGAAGTTTTATGTAGTCACAAGGACTTTTTAGAGCAAGGAGGTTGATCTAAGGTTGTATTTACTGGCCTTTTATTTAGATTTGTGGTCACTTTACAGTCCACTCACGCAGTTAGTGAGTGCCGAAAGTTGAGGTGCATCCCTCAGTGGAGTGTTTGGTTTGGTGGGTATGACCCAGGAGGGGCCCAGTGAGAACTCGGGAGGGAGGGGGCTGAGTAAGGATGAGGAGGGGCTGGCTCTTTTGCAAACGAGAGAAAATAACCTGCCCAAGGTCACAAGCCCATTGGGTGCAGCTGGAATCCAAAGCCAGGTAGTTCTTGTTTTGTGAAAGATCCTCTTTTGAAAGCTCACTTTAAAATAGAAATTTTGACTGTTTGCAGGCTGTTTTGCCACAGAATATAATAATAGTTTTTCCAGTGCCCTATCAACACATATCTGCTTCAGCGGCCTCTCTTTTGTGACAGTTTTGCTCTCAGTGTTTGCTCTCATTTGTTCATCTACTTCACAAATATCTGTCGGGTCTGTCCCATGCACCAGGCAGGTTCCCAACTCCAGGGCCCAAGAGTATTGACCCAGAGTTCACAGTCAGCTGGGGCGGTTGTTAAGCAAAGGGATAAACAGATGTGGTAATTAAACTGACTAATATTTCCAACTGGTTTAATAGTTACTCCCTATTAAATTGTTAATCTGGAGTTTAAGACTGGTATGGTGGATTACTGTGTTCTTACAAATTCAAGTATGAAAGGGACATGATTTCCAGACTGTTTAATCCTTTCTGCCTGTAGGAGACCCATCGCCTGGAACTTGGTTGTCAGTTTAGTATGATGATTTACATTCTGTACTTCCAGCACTGTCCAAGAGAGTTGTCTGAGCTGATAGCAATGTTGTCTGGCCACTGACGTGGTCACTGACCATATGGGGCTTTTGAGCACTTAAAATATGTCTAGTGCAATTGAGAAATTGAATTTTCTTATTTAATTTCAGTTATTTTAAATTAAACTCAGCACCTGTGGTTAGTGGCTACTGTATTGGATGTCCAGTTGTAGACCAGGGTTGGTAGACTTTCTCTGAAAAGGACCGGATAGTAAATATTTTGGGCTTTGGGGCTAAAGCAGCTGTAGACAATTTGTAAATGAATGGGCCTGCATGTGTTCCAATAAAACTTTATTTACAAGAACAGGAGGCAAGTCAGATTTGGCCCCTGGACCAGATGACTCCCACTCTTAATTATTCCTTGAGCTTTTAACTGCCTGCTAAGAATGATGAATTGTGTTTCAGATAGGCTTTCATCCAGCAGCCTCCCTCCGGAGTGTGGCTGACAGCCGGTCCTTGTCCCTCTGTCCTCTCCCCGCTAGAGCTCACCCTGCTTCAAGGCTAGAGCTAGGTGTAAGGCTCTTAAACTTGGCCAAGCACAAGGATGGTAGTGGCAGAGAGGGAGAGAGCAAATTGATCCTTTTCCAGCTGGCTTTTACTCTGGGCCTCAAGAAAATTGTTAGCTGCTCTTTTTTGTCCTTTCTTTAAAACACTTAGAAGCAGTAAGAAATAACTATGGCATGGTGGGGAGCTGGAGAGCAAATGATTCTTTCTCTGCAAACACATGCTTCCTGGGAATTGGAGCCCTGAGTGTGCAAAAATTTGTGTTGTCATGAGTGCCTCGTGTCACCAACTCATGGGAAGAGCGGGTGCCTCAATGGTCAAAGAGAGGACACCCTCCAACTTAAGACCAGACCAGGCTTGCAAATCTTTCTCTCTCCATATTGTGTCAGCTCAGCACAGGGCTTTTACTTCACAAACATCTAAATGTTGTTTAGTTGTAGCTCTCTGTGACATAGACTTTTTAGGAATGTACCTGGAGTCCTTCACTGTGGTGGCCCTGTACATAAAGGTGTGGCTTCTTTCTCTTGGCAGGTGTGGAGGGTAACCAGACTGGCTCTGGGGGTGGGTGGGGTCTGTATGTCTGCAGAACTTTTTTCGTTCATTCATCTTTCCCTTGAACTTGGATGTCATCTCTGCTGGAAGGTTTCTGATCACAACTGCCTTGTTGCAGCCAAAGTTAAACTCCTAGAATTTTTTCATTAACATATTTTAATTGTATAGAGGAATGAAAGAAAAATTAAAAGTTAAGGTTATTAGTCATAAAATGGTTGTGTTGTTACACTTAGGAAAGGGACAAACTCGAAGACAAAGCGTTTTTAGGTACGTCCTGCTTACCTCCAAGAATCATTGCACGTTGTTTTCTCTTTTCTGACCCTCTCCTCCTTTGCATGCTGCAGCTGCTGTGTGTACACTGATCTCGCTGCTCCTATGTGAGTAGGCTGGGTTGTAGTGTTTCTCCGCCACCAGTCATGAGGCCAGCAGGCTGGTCCCGGCTCTGTGACCCTTCTGTGCTTGCCATACCTTCCAAGTGTGGCTGTGTTTGTGTCTGCGAGAAGCAGCACTTATTGAGCACCTTCAGTGTGCCAGAACTGGCTGCACTCTTTTTTTTTTTGGCATGGGGAGGCACCGGGAATTGAACCTAGGTCGCCAGCATGGCAGGCAAGAACTCTGCCTGCTAAGCCACCATGGCCCGCCCTGCACTCTTTTGTATCTGTTATCTCATTTAATTCTCTCTGCACTGTGAAGCATTATCATTCCCACTTTTTTATAGTAAAGAAAGGGAAGCCTCTTCCCCAGGACCACAGAGCAGATGAAAACTAAAAGTCTGAGCTCCTCCACAGCCTTTGGGATTTGTCTCTAACATGTCAGGGTAAAAAGGCATTCTGTCTGGGCTGCCCCTCTGGTGTTCTGCCATTTATTCTAAGTTATAAGGACTGTAGTGGCTTATGTGCTCGTCTGTGTGGCAAACTCGTTTCAGCATTCCTTATGGCCAGTACCCATGTCTGCTCTTTGGATTGTCCTTTGAACCAGTTGCAATATATTAACCAATCCCCTCACTCATTTTGTGAAATAAAATCTTTGTCCCATGTTCATATTTTTTAAAAAAGTCTGAAGTCCAGCAGGCTGACAGCAAACTTGGGCCTTTTGCCCTGCACCATGCCAGAGTGTTGAGGACTGACTGTGAATGCTTCTGCATCTCGTATACATTTGGATTTTCACTATTTTCTGTACAGTGTGGTATATTCATTTCAGGTGAAACGGGATCTCCCTAAAGGTACACATGCATGCGTTCTTGGTGGAGGGATGAAGAAGAGCACTTAGTGTATCTGCAGGCATTCATGGTTTGTCTTATTATTCTCACCTCCTCCACCCTATGCCACCTGCCTAGGACAGCGGGTTCACCTCCGCTGGTGTCATTCCAGCACCAGCACTCAGTGCTGGGAGGAAGAATAGAGGCCCTTTCTCTGAATGACCGCTCTGGTTGTTGTTACTCAGTGTATTTCTTGACTAACTACTTGGCCAGTCGGCTAGTATTTGGCAAGCTCTCAAGGCCCTACACAGGGCACTGGTTGAAAAAGCGGAAAATAGATCCATGGCTGTAGCAACTATAAGTTTAATTTTGTTTTAGATCCTTGAATTATACATAAATCAACCCCCATACCCCCCAGGTTTTAAAAAGAGACTGTAACAATCAAACAGAGGAGTGACTCTAAATCAGATCCTTGTTTTAAAAAAAGACACCAAACCTATAAGAGACATTCTTGGGGTAACTGAGAGAGTTGAGTACAGAGTGGTATTGGCTCATATAGAATTGCTGTTCATTTGTTGAAGTGTGGTAAACGCGCCGTAATTAAGTCGGGGCTCTCCTTGTTCTTAGGCAATGTGTGAAGTATTTGGGAGCAAAATGTCATGATTCTGTAACTTCCATATCACCATGAAGCAAACTGGCTAAAATAGGAACGGTGGTTTCATCTATGGAAGTGGGTGGTTGGGTATTCATTCATCTGTATGCAGGTTTAAACTTTTTCATAATAAGATGTTGGAGGGAAATATCTTTAAAATGTTCTTCCTAAGAGAAGTTTGCAAAGGCAATGTAATAATTTAGAAATTGCTTCCTAGGTAGTAGAAATGTTCTTTTATGTTTGAGGGTTGGCTTTCCCTAAATGTTTCCTTTAATGGCACTGTTGACCCATTAGTAACCGTCAGTGAAGTTACCAGGCAGTGGGCCTGACCCCTGCCAACCAGAGCCTTTCTCCTCATCGCCAGCCAACGAAGGCAACGATGGCCATGCAGACTTTGAGCTGTACTATCTTTCCAAATGGTGTTTGGGGGTGCATATACCTTTCTTTATGTTTATTGGCATTTTGATTGGTCCTTTAAATGTAACCACCTATAAGGCAAAACCAAGATTCCCTCTGTGGACAGGGAGGCAGGTGCTTGTGGTTAAGGGCGGGGCTTGAGGGCCACACGGCCAGTTCCAGACCCCGCCTACCGCTGTCTGGCTGAGCTGTCTTGGGCCAGCGCCTTACTCTCTGTGCTGTGAAACGGAATGTGGGGTGGGAATGGTATTCTCACCTACCTCTTGTGGTCTTAGGGTTAAATGAGAGAATCCATATGAAGTTCTTAGAATAGTGCCTGGTGTGTTGGGACACTCAGGGAGGATTAGTGGTCACTATGGTTACCATCTCTTTCCTAGAGCATATGCGATCTTTCAGCACCCAGTGTCTCGCCCGCCCGCCCGTAGCCTGCTTTAGTTTCCCGCGGTTGTATTACCTGTCTTTGTCATCTCCAAGCTCACCTGACTGCTTCCCTCTCCCTCTCCCTTTCTCTCCCTTTCCCTCTCTCTCTTTCTTTCTCTCTCTCTCTGTCTCTCTCACTCTCAGCATCTCACCATAGCCTGCTTTAGTTTCCCACAGCTGTGTTACCTGTCTTTGTCATCTCAAAGCTCACCTAACTGCCTCACTCTCAGCCTCTTTTTTTCTAACCCATTTACTGAGCCTTTTCATCTTTTTGCAGTTTTGCTTGGCATTTCACCACCTGGAAGAAATTAGTATCATCAGTAATCCAGGAGTCTGTGCCATGTTCTGCTTGTAGCCTGCGTGTAAAATTCCTAATAGAATGATCCCAAGCATGATTTGCAGGGCTTTTCTGCAAGTGTCCTTGCTGGTCCCCACTCCATCTCCATTTCTACTCCCAGGCCCAGTCTTTAGGTCTAGAGTAAAATAAGAAATCAGCATTTGCGCTTACACCCATTTTTAACTCTTTTGAAGTAAAGAATTTTAAATAAAATTCCTAGGATGTTTTATTTTTAGTCCCATAGAGCTTATCTTCTTTAAGCTTTAGGTGGTTTGACGTGCAGATACTGCTTTCTGATACTTCAGCAATTTGATTTCCAAAAGTTTAATGTCTTAATGTCAAATCCCATTCCATTAAACTCCAAATTCTTTCTTCGTGCTGGGATTTTTCAATTCAGATAGAATTGAAAGATCCCACTAAGTGGTATCTCAACTATAGTCATATGTTTCATGGTTGGTAGTGTGGTTTTTTTAATGAGAATTTGACTTGATAACACTGTTTAAGTTTTTCAGTCTTTGTCATTGATGTACATGAACTTTTTATAGTAGCATTTAGATTTTTGTCTGCTGGTTGTTTTACTCATGAGCAAAGTGCTCTCATTACAGGATTTTAATTTATATAATTATGAAAATAATGTTTCACTAATTATTCCCAAGTTGCTGGTCCTATGTTCTTATTAAGCTTCAAAGAAGAGGAGGTAGAGTGGTGTGCGCACATGTGTGTTTGCATGTGAAGACAATTTCTGTACATATACAACTAAGATGTGATGGGTTTTTTTCTGGCTTTATATAGTAGACCTATCATTGGGTGGCATCTGATAAGCATGTTCAAGAACTCTGATGCAGTAAAGGTGGCCACAGCAGTCACAAAGCAGTGAATGGACCCCTGGAGTCACAGAGATATTTTCAAGAGATCTGCGAGGTCAGAACTGTCCATGAGAATTCCAAGACACTTGTTGCCCCAGCGGCAGAGATGGGTAAAGGGCACCTTCCAAAAAGTGAGGCAGTGACATCCAGCTAGCGGCCACTGTGCATGCCAACATGTGCACCCACCGTGTAGAAAGATGCTGGCCTGACCTGAAAATGCATGAGTTTATTGTTTTAAATCTCAGCTCTTGAATATATGTCTTTTTAATGTTCTGTGTGATGAGAGACGTTGCTCACAGAAAGCCTTTGTGTATGCTGAAGTAGATGATTGAGTCAAGGAAGGCACCCAAGCCGTATTTGACTTGCAAGTTGAACTGCTGCTATTTTCATGGACCATCATTTTTACTTGAAAGAACAAGTGGCAGACAAACTAACTGAAACTTGAGTATATGGCAGACTTCTTCTAAAAAATGAGTAAAGCAGGTCTGTCATAACAAGGAAAATAACTGTGATACTATTTGTTACTCATGATCAAATTAGAGATTTCAAGAAGAAATTTGAATTTTGGAAAGTTTATTATCCGCCAGTGTGAGCTTGACAGCTTCCTGGGGCTTGAGATTCTACTGGTGAGATTCCTGGGGCTTGAGATTCTGCTGATGAGATTGGGGGCAAAAAATGGGATTTTTGAGATATCTGATGAAAAGAGTCACTGTTTAGAAGATGGGTATAATTCAGTTCACCAGTATTTTCCATATGATCGATAAATGATGCTACAAAATCACACATGAATAAAAGAACCAGTTAAAGTGCAAGGTAGACTGCTGGCTTTTAGTGTAACTGAGGAATTCATTAATAGGGTTTCAGATTCCACGTTGCACATAATCTTTAAGAAACAACCACTTGTTGAATTGTGGTATAGAATCAAGGAAGAATATCCAAAATTTTTTGAAAAGGCTATTGGAATACACCTTTGTTTTCCAACTAAACGTGTCCGGGTGAGACTGGATTATTTGTATTTTGACATACACTTCAAGGAAAACAACTTATTACAAAAAAATTGAATGCAGAAGCATAGAAGATAATCTCCCTTCTTTTGTGTTGCCAGTCATTAAAGAGCTTTGCAAAAATGGTGAACAAGGCTACTTTTGCTACATTTTTTTAATTTTGGAAAATAATGTTATTTTCATAAAGATATTAACATGATATGAGCCTATTGTTTCTTTTATTTTCTGTTTTTTTTTTTCTCGTGGGCAGGCACCAGGAATCAAACCCAGATCTCTGGCATGGCAGGCGAGAACTCTGCCGTTGAGCCACCATTGCCCGCCCTATTGTTACTTTTAAATGAATTACTAAGTAAACATTGTTTTAAATCCTCAATTCTCAACATCAATAGATATAGAATCAATAGTGCTTTAGGATCCTCCATATTTTTTAAGAATATAAAGGGGTCCTGAGACCAAAACAAACTGAAAGCCATTGGCCTAGGAGATCTCTCTAGCATGGGCTGATGTGGCCCCAACCCTGTTTTCACCAAGTTTCTGTAAGAACCGTGCTCTGTTCTCTGTTGCTGAGATTGTTTTTTCTCTTACCCTTAAAAAAAAAAAAACAACTTCCCAAACTGATGATCAGCTAATGAAGTAAAAGGCCACTGTGCGTGGTGCTGACTCCGTGCCCAGTCTCCTGGCGGCCTCTGCCGTGAGGCTGAAGTTACCTGAGGCCCTGGAGCCCCTCGCCCTCTTCACCTCCTCTCCATCCTCTGTCAGAATCATATGGTCTCAATCACTTGGTATTATCAGGAAGCTTAAAAAGTATTTTTCTTCAGGGAGCTGGAAGGTTATTTTTTCTTTTCTTTGATTTTAAAATGAGGAAGGTTTAGCCTCAGATTTTCTCAAAAATAAAATTTTATGACCCCGGAGTTGCATTTTACTTCTTTGCCCTTCCTTTTGTCCCATTTCTCTTGCATTGCTTTTTCAGACTTTCTTGCCATTTGTTTTCAGCCTGCTGTTCTTTACTGTTCTTCTTTTCCTAAATGCCTTGCCCTCTGAGTAGTTCACACAGTCCAAAAGGATGGAAAAGGAAAGTGTCCCTTGTCTTTCCTGTTTCCTATTCCCCAGAGCTCACTGTGGCTTCAGATGGTCTTTGTATACCTAAACACTGCTGGTTTTTTACCAAAAAACTTGACCATAGTGTTTTGTATCTTTTTGTTTTTCCTGATATTTATTTACCTGAATGTTTTTCCCGTTTACTGTTTATTTTATAATTATGAAAATAACAAATGCTCATTGGGGGCAGCATCCTGACAGAATGGCAAAGTAGGAAAGGGGGAGGATGGCCCCAAGTTCTGGCCACCAGCCCCTGCCTGTGACCCCAGTGGGAACCCCAACCTGGTGTTAGCTGCATGCTCAGCCCCTTGCTGCTAAGGCGGTGAAGGGGCACTTGGAGATGATTTCCTAGTATTCCCAAGATTGTACCTTAGGGCTCCTTCCATTACATACACTCTTAATTTACAGCCTGATGCCAGGGATGTGAACCTGGATAATTTGGAAACATCAGGTTGAAAAACTGTTCTTCCCCTTATACATATCCCTGAATTTAGCTATCCTTATCTTTGTAGCCGTACTTTATAAAAACCTAATAACTGTGTGTCATAAAAACTTAAGTTTTTAGGTCTAAAACTTAAAACTTGATCTTTTCAAAATCTTTTTTAAAAGTATATTTTCAATTAATTAACATGTAAATACGGCCACCTTTAATTTTTTGGTTTTTTTTTTTCAAACGCAAATAAAACATAAAATTTTCCCTGACCTTAGCTCCAGAGTTGGTCTCCTACTTTCCCCGGCATCTCAAGTGACTATTGTTTGGAGTTTACTGAGTATCATTCCACACATATAAATATGTATTTATTTAGTCACAGAAGTTGTTTAGTACTCTTTGTTTCTTTATTATCTTAAGGAAAGAAATTTGACATGAGAGCAATTTTAGAAACCAAAAAGTTTTTAGTATCTTGATAGCTTTATTAAATAATTTGTGAAGCTTGAGTTAATATGTTGTATTATATTATCCTGCATTATACTCTGTGTACATCTGCTAGATGAACTCTCTTCTAGTTTGCTAGCTGCCAGAATACAATATACCAGAAACAGAATGGCTTTTAAAAAGAAGAATTTAATAAATTGCTAGTTTACAGTTCTAAGGCTGAGAAAATATCCCAATTAAAACAAGTCTATAGAAATGTCCAATCAAAGGCATCCAGGGGAACATAACCTTGGTTCAAGAAGGCCGATGAAATTCAGGGTTTCTCTCTCAAGTGGAAGGGCACATGGCGAACACGGTGTCATCTGCTAGCTTTCTCTCCTGGCTTCCTGTTTCATGAAGCTCCCCGGGAGGCGTTTGCCTTCTTCATCTCCAAAGGTCGCTGGCTCATGGACTCTCTGCTTCATGATGCTGCAGTATTCTCTGCTCTCTCCGAATCTCTTCTCCAAAATGTTTCCTCTTTTATAGGACTCCAGAAATTAATCAAGACCCACCCAAAGGGGTGGAGACACGCCTCCCCTAACTCAGTTTAACAACCACTCTTGATTGGTTACATCTCCAGGGAGACTATCTAATTACATACAGTATTGAATAGGGATTTTTCTGCCTTTACAAAATGGGATTTAGATTAAAACATGGTTTTTCTAGGGGACATACATCCTTTCAAACCAGCACAAACTCCTAGTATGGTCTTCTGGTTCTTTTGATAACTTACTTTGAACTTTCAAACTAGGCAGGTGTGGTGGTTTGGAGCTGTGTGTGCCCCAGAAAAAAAAACACATTCTTAAATCTAATCCATTCTTGTGAGTGTGAACCATTGTAATTAGGACCTTTTGAAGAGGCTGCTTCAGTTAAGGTGTGTCTCACCTCTTTCAGGATGGGTCTTAATCCTCTTACTGGAGTCCTTTATCAGAGAATGAAATTCAGACAGAGAGAAAGCCACAGAAGCAAGAAGCTGAAAGCAACAAATCCTAGAAGAGAAGGAAGAGACCAGCAGATTCTACCATTTGCCTTGCCATGTGACAGAGGAACCAAAGATTGCCAGCAGCTGGTCTTCAGGAAGAAGACATCACCTTGATGATGCCTTGATTTGGAAATTTTCTTAGCCTCAAAACTGTAAACTAGCAAACTCCCATTGTCCAAGCTGAACCATTTCACGGGATATGCTTCCAGTAGCCTAGGCGACTAAAACATCAGGTGTCTAGAGGAGGGAGGCAGCTGCTGGCCCTAGTGGCTGCCGTGTCACTTAGCTCTCACAGCCTCACAAGAGAGGTGCTCTGTGCCTCTTCCTCTCACAGGTATCCGAACAAGGGTCGAATAGTGAGTGACAAGTCCAGAAGGAAATCTTGCTTTGTCTGACTTTAGGACTTTGCCACTGCTTCTGCTTACCCCAGGCTACTGGTAACGTAGATTTTTTGTTTTTGCTTCTTGAGACTTGGTCCTGAGGACATATTTTACTTTAGAGAGAGTCACTGGCTCTTCTGTGTCTGCTTTTTAAAATATTTTGCCAGATATTTAACATTGCATATCTTCCTGAACCTCTGAATATTTTATGTTTAAAATACATTGAATTAAATTGCTTCTTTTCAAGGGAATTGAAAGAAAGGACCTTAAATCACATTCGAATATAATATCCCTGTGGACAGAAAACACATAATGAGAATGAGCAAATTTCTCCTTTTATTTTACCCTTAGTTAAAAATTGAGTGGATGTCCACAAGTGTGTGTGTGTGTGTGTGTGTGTTTAATCAAATAATTCAAATGCTTGTTTCTGTACAATAAAGTAATAAATTATATCATATTGAAAATGTTTTTGTACATCTTCAAAAGGATTAACTTTAAAAAAGGATTAACTGAAATTTACACTTTCAGCCAACATTTAACTTATGACATCTTGAAATTTTTACTTGTCTTCCTCTCATCCTTACTTTTTCCCCCTTAAGAACTCCTTTTTTATTTCATCTCACTTATTTTCCAGATGAGGTCATCAGTCTTGAAACTGATGTTTTCTAAACACTTAAACTTTCTTTATGGTTGACTTGTCTTCTTTCATAAATTAGTATCAGTGGATACAAGTCCTCCATTTTTTACTTGTGGATTTTGGGCAGCATTTAAACGTTAACTTTCAAGATATTAATCTTGAACTTTTGCATTTAATTTTTGTGAATTGAAATAGTCCTTATCCAATTAAATGAAATTAGGTTGTCTTGCCTGTGTAGATTGGAAAATATCTCTTTGCAGTGGTGGTGTGTGTGGGTATGTGTCTGTAGAGTCAAATCTCTTCTTACAGAAGCCAGGTCAGTCTTATAGTCTTGTTATTTAGGGTGTATGGGCTTACACATTTGCTTGTTTGAGCCTTGATCTCTCTTTTTTTTTAAAAAAAAAAAAGGTGGGGGGAGGCAGAGCCTTTAAATGAAATGTAAGTTAAGCTTGGAGTCCCCAAAATAATTTTTAACACTACACTTCACATTTAAATGTTAAAAGAAATAAAGGAAGTTTAAGAAGTATGTTCAGTCAAGAGTTCTTTGGCAGGAAACAGGGACTTATCAGCCCGTAATTCTCTTAACTGTGGCATCCATGGTGAGTAAAAAATGTTGCCGTGTGACTGTTTATGCCAGTTGGGAGTACATGGAGCCATGGCTGCACAGCTCGGAGTCACACACATTACCTGTCACCTGTACTCCAAGCCTGTCACTGCCATGTATTTCTTCCCAATGCTTTCAGAATTGAATAGCTTTAAGGAAAAAAAATTTTGAGAAGCTCGTTTTGGCTGGAGCAGCTGGGTCTCTGGTTTGCAGCAGGAAGGATTCTGAATGAGGTTGGACAGAATGTTACTGCTTGTCATTAGCACCCAGGAACCTTTTTAACTTCAAAGCTCTTTGTAAGTGTTAATTATTTTTCCTCTTTCCTCTGAGGGAGTAGACAGGTATTATTAGTCCCCACTCTTAAGATTGTGGAAACCAGAGCAGAGAGGTTCCCTGGCTTGTCCAAGGCCCCAGGAGTTGGTGGCAGAGATTGGACACCTTGGGTTTCTGACTCACAGTTCTGGGCTTACACCTCCAAATGGGTACCAGAGGCCCCTTGAGCAGGCTTCTCTATCACCAAGCTCTGTCTGTGCAGTACTTTCCTCATATCTGTCGCAGTGGTATAGCAAGAAGGGCAACTGAAACCAGAGTGGTTGATCTTATGGTGTCATCTAGAAAAACAAGAGATGCAGATTCTGGGTCAGGAAGGTAAGGCTGTACTTTGGGGTTTTGTGGGTTATGGGTGAAGTCACTCCAACCAAGCCTTCAGCTGTGTACCAGTGCGCATCATTCCCTGCCCTGTGGCATGGGTTGGAGACACTTTTGGAAGAGACAGGGATGTATTTCCACTTGATTTTTGGAAGAGACAGGGATGTATTTCCACTTGATTTAAGGATTGCACTCCTCTGGGAAAGTCGTGGTAAAGTTGCATTTTAGGCGTAGGTACTAGACTATTTTAGTGCTAAGCATAAACTGATTAGTGGTGAAAATAGAGCTTGGTATGAGAGTTAGAGTAGTCTTTCTTTTGGCAGTCAGTGGGGTGTTGCTCTTGGGAGGTGGGCATGCATTTGTGGCCTGGGCATTCATCTAAAGGGAAACAGACCTGGAGCAGAAACACTGCTCGATGACACGTAAATGGTGGTGATGCCATGTTGGAGTGAGAACAAACCTGCAAATTCGTGTTCTGGATTTTAGTAAAGTGCCACAAAGGTTTCCTTCCTCATTCTTTTCTTTTACAGACTCCATATGTGTACTTTTATTAGTGTAAGCATTGGCATAGCAACCTTACATCCTTCATTGTGCCAAATAAAGTCAAAATTAAGACTAGAAATTTGTAGTTGACTGAGTTCATTTTAAAAAGAAGGAAAGCTTTCAGGAATATACCTAACATAAAAAGGAAAACAAAATTGATTAGACAAATATTTAGATACCACCGCCTTCACAGTTGGTTCTTTGTGAAGTGCTAAGGACCCTCTGTGCTACAGATGCCCAGTGTGCATGTGGTGCTGGCCACGGAAGGCCCATAGAAGGCAAGGGTGAGCCCTCAGGGTGGGATGAGGTTTCACAAGAGAGCTGAAACTTGAGCTGAAGCTTAAAAAGTTGATGAGTGGTCTGAAATACAGTTGGGGGACATGGGGTGACAGGGCACCACTAGGTGTGTTTTGGGGTGATGTGTGGTAATGTGGTGGGGATGACACCCAGGAGAGGTGCGTTACCAAGTCTGTGTTCTCTCTTCCTGCACCAGTAGAGGGAGAGCATCTTAGGTGCAGGGCAGGTGCAGAGCAGCAGGTGCAGCCCGCCACCTCTTTGCCACATATCATCAGTCTTCATCATTGGAATTAGAACACTGCTATCTTTCTGTGTCTTTAAAGTTATTATGATGCTTGTAGCCAGTTAACTGGCCAGAACCTAGTATTGAAAAGGTCAAAATCACAGATTTGAGTTTCACTCTTGGCAAAAAATTAACATTTCTAGTCCTTATCATAGAATTCTCACTCTCAGCTTTTGTGTAGACTCTTGAGAACACACGCCTTTATCCAGGATTGTGGAAGAATTCTACCGGTCAGTTCCTGCTCGACCTCTGAACCAGGGTTGCATTCAGATCATGCATTCCTTTCATTTCTGTGTTGATTTAGTTGAATGAACCAGTGTTACTATATTTCAGCCCTTGTCACTATGTGTTCAGCTCCGGTTGTTTGTGTGTGTGAATGATAAGGCTGTCAAACGAACACCTCTGAAAACCAGGGTCATCAGTGTCCCCTCTTCAGCAGAGGGTTATCACAATGTCTGGGACAGGCAGGGCCTTGTGGAGGGAAGCCAAGGAAAGCAGTGCTGGATGGTCTCAGAACAGAGGCCTCTGAGGAGAACTGGGAGAAGTAATGTGACAGGAAGCAAGAGAAATGAAAAGGGAATTGACCAATGTCAGTCTAAGTCAAGTGATTCAAAGGGTGTGATCAAAGGTGGCCACTGTGGCCTCATCTTCAACATCCTTTATGCCCAGTATATGTCTCGCAAATATTTTTTTCCATTCTATGTGTTATCTTTTCACTGTTTTGATGGTATCATATACAATACAAGTGTTTAATTTAAATGAAGTCCAGTTGATCTATGTTTTCTTGTGTTGTTTGTGCTTTTGATACCATATCTAAGTAACCATTGCCTAAGCCAAGGTCATAAAGATTTATACCTGTTTTCTTCTCTCAGAGTTTTATGGTTTTAGATCTTACATTTAGGTCTCTAGTCCATTTTCAGTTAATTTTTTATGGATAGTGTAAAGAAGGGGCCCAGCTTCTTTCTTTTGCTTGTGGATATCCAGTTGTCCCAGCACCATTAATTGAAAAGACTGTTCTTTCTCCATTGGATTGTCGTGGCACCATTGGCAAAAATCAGTGGACCATAAATGTGAGGGTTTATTTCTGGACTCTCAGTTCTATTCCATTCATCTGCATCTATTCTTACTCCTGTATTACACTATCTTGATTACTGTACTTTGTAGTGAGTTTTAAAATCTAAACGTGTAAACCATCCGACTTTATTCTTTTTCAAAATTGATTTTATTATTTTGGGTTCCTTGCATTTCCATGTCAGTTTTAGAATCCATTTGTCAGTGTTCCTTCCTGGACTAATACATGCTACCCAGACTCTCCTGGAGCAGTCCTTATGCCAAAGAATGAATCCATTCCTGTAGGAAGTCTGGGAACACAGCCTAAAATGGTCCACTTAAGGCCCCCCAATTTTTTAAGTTTCTGAAGTCTTATGCTTTCATAAAAAGCAATTTGAATTTTGTATTCTTTTACATAATTATTACAGTCTAATTTTATTTTAGTTTTTTGTTTTTAATTACTTTTTTATTATTATTACAGTTTAATTTTTAAAAAATGTTTCACATTATGTAGCTGTGCATACAGCTAACATTCTGTGCCTCTCCTGTGGTTTTATATATCCCTAAAATGTGCACCCCAGTTTAAAAGTCAAGAAACCCGCCTGGTAGAGTGCTGATATTTGTAATTCCCACTTCTTTAAGCATCTGCCATTTAATCCCTCCACACCACAGGCTAGCCAGGCACATCTGAAGGTGAAACTCAGTATGGTCCATCCTCATGTCCTCATCGAGGTAATTGGTGTTACTTGATATGTGGTATGATAGTTTCGCTTGCAAAGCTGCCATCCTTTTTTGTCGATTGTTGAGATAGCCTTGAACCTGGTCAGTCTTGGTCATCAAGAAGGTTTAACCCTTACGGGAGGAAATCCAATTCATTCTCTAGCCTATCCTTTTTGGAAAAGGAAAGCTAAATCACATTTTGGCCAGTGAGCGCATGTACTTAGTTTATATGGGTTCGAGTGCCCCAAAGAAAACAGCTCAAGGGTCATCATTTCCAAACCTGTGCTGCTGTATGACAAGGCAAAAATAGAGGAGGTGTAATGTGGATTTTTCATAAGGTTAAATTTATTCAGTTTGCAAGACTGTCCTTTATTCTGAGATTATCCTTTTTGATATGAAAATGCTTTTACTTTATGATTTTTCTGATGTTCTTTTTTGTCAATTAGAGTGGCAGTGTCAGTCCTGAAAATTCTTTGTGAAATGTTGTTGATCTGTGAAATCTTGACTTCAGAATATCACTTTAAACCACAAATCCCAGGTTTTTATCTAGTTCACATTTGGAGTTACCACATAATATATCTGATGGTTTATGTAGTATAAAAGTCCATTTTACCTAATTGTGTGATTATATATAAGGAGACCAGAAATTAGAGGGTCATATAAATCCAAGTGAATATACCATATATGCTTGTATATGCAAATGCATATACATGATTATAAACATATTATACATTTGTATCTCTAAGCATATCACTAGAAGCCAACAAGATGAGAACTTTCTGCTCTGGGACAGGTCATCTTTAGTCTCACTTAAGAAACAGTAGACAGCACATGAGGGCGAGGACACAAATGGACATTTGCACACCAGTATTTATAGCAGCTTATTTACAACTGCCAAGAGATGGAAATAGCCCAATGTCCATCAGTAGATGAGTGACTAAACAAGCTGTAGTATATACTTACGATGGAATATTACACAGCTGTAAGACAGAATAAAGTCATGAAGTATGTAACAACATGGATGGACCTTGAGGACATTATGCACGTGAGATTAGCCAGAGACAAAAGGACAAATACTCCACGGTCTCATTGATATGAACTAGCATTGATGAATGAACCAGCAGAATTTCAGTTAAGAACAGAGACCATCAGGATATAAAAATAGGGTAGATATTGGGTAAGTGGAGCTGAAGGGATACAGATTTTGCAACAGGACTGATTGTAAAAATTCAGAAATGGATAGCACAATACTACCTAACTGTAATACAATTATGTTAGTGTACTGAATGAAGCTGAATGTGAGAATGATAGAGGAAGGAGGGCTGGGGGCACAAATAAAATCAGAAGGAAAGATAGACGATAAAGACTGAGATGGTATAATCTAGGAATGCCTAGAGTGTACAGTGATAGTGACAAAATGTACACATTTAAAAATGTTTTTGCCTGAGGAAGAACAAAGGAATGTCAATATTGCAGGGTATTGAAAATAAATGGTAATTCATATTTTAAAACTTCAATTTATGTGTGAGACTAAAGCAAAAAAATGTTTATTTGGTGCAAAATTTATACTTTGACTAGTACATCTCCTAATATAACTTACATGGACAGTTTAATTGAACACCTTAAGTACAGAACCTTGAGTAGGGCCTAAGATTTTGTAGGTTTGTCCAGAGCGATACCCTGATAAATCCCAGTGATTTGAACAGTGAATAAAAAAGTATTTGCAAAAGTCCCCTTGGGGAAATGGTGAGAAAGAGGAAAAATTCAACTTCCCCATTTGGAGAAGGCCTGATATTTTCACAAGCAATGAGGACAACAAAATCAATAGGCCGAGCCCTCAATCTTGGGGTTTGTTCATAGGAACCATATCTCCGCAAAGGATAGGCTAAACCTACTTAAAATTAGGGCTAAGAATCACCCCCAGATAACCTCTTTTGTTGCTCAGATGTGGCCTATCTCTCAGCCAACACAGCAAGCAATCTCACTACCCTCCCCCCTCTATGTGAGACATGACTCCCAGGGGTGAAAACCTCCCTGTCAACATGGAGCAGAAATCCTAGAATGAGCTGGGACTCAGCATCAAGGGATTGAGAAAACCTTCTCCACTGAAAGGAGGAAGAGAGAAATGAGACAAAATAAAGTGTCAGTGGCTGAGAGATTTCAAATCTCGAGAGGTTATCCTGGAGGTTATTCTTATGTATTATATAGATAACCCCTTATATAGTTTAAGGTGTATTAGAGAGGCTGGAGGGAAGTGCCAGAAACTATAGAGCTGTGTTCCAATAGCCATGTTTAAGATAACTGTAGAATGATACAGCTTTTACAAAGTGACTGTGTGATTGTGAAAACCTTTTCTGATGCTCCTTTTGTCTACGGTATGGACAGATGAGTAAAAAATATGGATTAAAAATAAATAAACAATAGGGGAAACAAATGTTAAAATAAATGGGGTAGAGGAAATTTATTACTGGTCAATGAGAGGGGGGGTAAGGAGTATGGTATGTACTAGTTTTTTTCTTTTTTCTTTTTATTTCTTTTTCTGGAGTGATGTAAATGTTCTGAAAAATGATCATGGTGATAAATATGCAACTATGTGATGATATTGTGAGCCATTGAATGCATACCAAGTATGGAATGTTCATATGTTAAGAATGTTCGTGTTGTATGTTGATGGGTTTTATTAATAAAACTAAAAAAAAAAAATAGACATTTACCAGCATTTTACAGTGTTCATGCTGGAGAGCAGAAGTTTTAAAAGTCACCTTCAGGAGAACTGCTTGCTCAGTCTGGTTAATCTGCTGGCTTTCAAATTCTGAAGTTAGTTGAGATTGATCCTGTAAAGCTTGAAATGGAAGGGTGGGATTTGCCTGCCCACACCCTTCCCTCCCTACCCCGCCCCCATAAAAAAAAGAGAAAGTTTCTATATTATTTTTAAATGAGCATGAATCCTTACTATGAGTTCTGACTACAGTTTGTGGGGGACTTTTTTTTTTTTTTAACACGTTCTCTCCTTCCTACTGCCTTCTGCATACTCCAAGGTGCAAAAGAAAATGCACAGTGGACAGAGGATGAATTAGGATCCCACCTGGTCTTGGGGTTCTGGACCTGAATAATCATTGCGGTTTCTTCATTTCCTGAAATAATTGAGTTTTGCTGCTTTAACTTCAGTTGAAATACTGAATGTGCTTTACTTTTTTTTTTGGCATGTGTTTGTTCTGGGAATCAAACCTAGGTCTCCAGCATGTTGGATGAGAGTTCTACCACTGAGTGACCCTTGCACTGCCCTGAATGTGCCTTACTTTTAACAGAACATTAAATTGTCTTTAATGTTCCCTAACCTTGGGTTTTTTTTCCCAAAAAAAGATGGCTTTTCCATTGTTCTGGTTTGCTAGCTGCCAGAATGCAATATACCAGAAATGGAATGGCTTTTAAAAAGGGGACTTTACTAAGTTGTTAGTTTACAGTTCTAAGGCTGAGAAAATGTCCCAATTACAACAAGTCTATAGAATGTCCAATCAAGGGCATCCATGTTCAGGAAGGCCAGTGAAGTTCAAGGTTACTCCCTCAGCTAAAAGGGCACATGGCGAGCACAGTGTCATCTGCTAGCTTTCTCTCTTGGCGTCCTGTTTCATGAAGCTCCCCAGGAGGCATTTTCCTTCCTCATCCCCAAAGGTCGCTGGCTAGTGGACTCTGCTTCTCGTGACTGGTTATCATTTTACTCTTCTCTCTCTCATTCTCCAAAATGTTTCCTCTTTTTAGGACTTCAGAAACTAATCAAGACCCACCCAAATGGGTGGAGACATGTCATCACCTAATCCAGTTTAACTACCATTCCTGATTAAATCACATCTCCAGGGAGATGATCTGATTACAGTTTCAAACATACAGTATTGAATAGGGATTATTCTACCTTTTTGAAATGGGATTTTGATTAAAACATGGTTTTTCTAGGGTACATCCATCCTTTCAAACTAGCACAACCATCGTTTCCAAAGTTTAACTTTGACTCTGTTTATAAATGTGTTGTGTTTTACAAACACGTAGATATGTTTTGTTTCCTGATTCTGACCCCAGAGGGGTCACACAGGTAGAGGCTCAGGCCTTCAATGCGAGCGTCAACATGAGTGAGCAGCTCCATTCCACCTCGATGTTTCTTTTTTATTTTGGGGTTTTGTTTGTTTGTTTTGGAGGGCTTTTTTGTTGTTGTTAAAAATTTTTATTTTGAAATAATTTCAACCTTAAAGGAAAGTTATAAAATTAATACAAAACCCATGCAAAGAATTCTACATTCCACCCCCCACATGCCCAGATCTACCAATTTTAGCATTTTGCCACATTTGCTATAACTATCCATCTATCAGTTAGTCCATCTATCTGTCTATTTATCTATTTATCTATTCTCTGAATATTTGAGAGTACATTGTATATATCATGTTCCTTGAACACTTAATGCCTCCAGTAGGGTTCCTAAGAACAAGCATCTTCACTTATGTAGCCACCTTAAGTTCAGTTTTCAACTTCTAGAAATTTCACATTGGTATCAAGCTTACAGTATATATACCCCCTTTTTCATATGTCCCGATGATGTCCTTTTGAGCTTTTTTTTTTCCTCCCTTATTAGATTCCATCCAGGATCGTGTCTTGGATTTGTCATTATGTTTTAGTTCTTTTTTCTAAATTATGGAAGCATATACACTACATAAAATTTCCCATTTCGATCACTCCCAGGCATACCACTCAGTGGAGTTAATCCCATTTGTAATGTTGTGCTACCATTACCACCATGTGTCATTGCCAGAACTTTCCCACCTCCCCAAATAGAAACCCCATACCCATTATGCAGTAATTCCCCACCCGCTTTCCCCCCTGTTCCCTGGTACCTATGTTCTTTTTTCTGTCTCTGTGAATTAGCATGTTCCAGCTGTTTCCTGTAAGTGGAATAGTATTGTGTCTGATCGTTTCACTCAGCACAAGGTTGTCAAGGCACATATGAACACTTCATTCCTTTTTAAGCCTGAGGATTTTTTTTTTTTGGTGTTGAATGTTTGCTTTTATTTTTTGTGATATTGAAAAGCTACGCCTAGAACATTGATTTTAGTATCCATAGTAGCAAAAAAACCTCGTTCTATCTCATTCCCTATTACCAAGGCTGATTGCTTAGCTTCCTTGCCTAGTGAGGGATAGAAATGAAAGTAGGATAGAAATGAAATGGTAGTTTCTGAAATTCAGACTCTGAGAAATACTGTTTCATAGAGAAAACATATGATTGATTTAAGTAATAGTCAAGGCAGAAGAAGATCTTACTTAGATAGCTTTATGAGTCAAAGGAAATCTGAAATATAATTCCTAAAAATGCTGAATTGCTCTTCTGTTCATTCTCCAAGACTCATTCTGCTATAATCCACAGGACAGAAAAAATTTCCAAGCTTATTATATCAGGTTTCTGAACCAACTCATGTTTTACAATGCCTCTCAAGTTTTATTTCAACTTTTTTGCACTACTACCTCCAAGCAAACACAGGGTCTCACTTAAACTAACACAGATGCTCCACCCCAGAGACGTAAACAAATTCTACCCTGCACCTTTGATGCTGCTAACCGGACTCAGTCTTGCTTTGAGGCTGACAGTCGCTGAGGTTGAGCCAGATCAGGGTCACGAGAGCAAGAGAAATTCACCCCAGCTGGGATTCCTGGGATGACTCTCCCCTCCCTGGACCTGAGGTCCCCAAGGCCCCTGGAATGAACCCTGCTGCTGACTTCTCTCTCTTCGCTCCAGACTTGCACCCAAGGAGATATGTCAGAGCTAGTAATGTATTTATTTCATTAAATTTAACAGAAAGGTGTTATCCTATTAAAAGAAGCACATGTTTCTATGAAGTTAGGTCACATTCCAATTCTCTTATAAGGTATTTGAGTTTGAATTTGAAAATTCGAAATTCAGTTCAGTAAAGCAAGGAATACCAAGACACACAAGACAGTCTTTCCTTGGGTAGAACTTGTTATTGAAAGAGCCTCACCTAACTGTAATATAAAGTACGTGAGCAAGTCACCAGAAGTCCTGTGGGGAGCTCAGAGATAGAGGGTCAAGGCCAAGGCTTTCAGCAGTTGGGAATGGGAGTGGGTGGGAGGACAGAGGAGACAGCAGCAATGATGAAGGAAGGGCAGCAGGGGCCACAGGGTGGGTGGCCATAAAAGCACTTTGGAGCCTTACCGTAAATATATTCACTTAGACTTTCCAAGCACTTTTGCACCAGATGCTGTCATAGTCTGCTGCAAATGTACAGGAGAACAACCCACATGCAGATATAGTGGCAGTGCAGCATGTACACAGGATTAATAGTTGTGCAAGGTTGTGAACAGTCCAGAGGAAAAGGAGGCAGGTTGGGTTTAGTTTGGCTTGTTTTGTTACATTTGTCTTGCGTTTATATAAATGAAATATCCTTGGTATATTGATATCTATGATGTCTTCATTTATAAAACATGATTATATTTATATGAGGGATTATATTAGTTGTAATCTGGCTACTTCCCAGAGGAAATTGATAATAGCTTTAAAATATTAGAATATATACAGCAATATATTTAAGGAAACAAATTTACTAGAGGCCAGTTGAGAGGCCCAGTTCACCTTCTGAATGTAGGTATTCAACCCAGCTTCATAAATCTTTTTACGTTTCTTGTAGACCTGTGGATGTGACATCTTTTTAAGCTTCTTCTATTTAAGTTGCTCAAACCATTGCAGGTACATAAAGGGAGATGCTTATCTTCCTGTTTGATTTGTAAGCAGAGCGTGACTCCTTATTATAATATATTCCTTAAATGAGGAAAGGAATTAGTCTGTTGTTCATTCTGTTTAAAAAACTGTCCAAAGACATTTTTATTTTAGATGTAGATTTGAAAGCATACTTTTAAAGAACCAGTCGACAGCCTGAAATCCAGGAAGAGATTCCAACACTGGACTCCTAATTAATATCATTTATAAAACCAGAAACTGTCAGAGCATCAACAAGGCCTGAGAGAAATTATCTGTCTTCTCAGTTAGAAGAAACAGAACATAATAGTAGGAGTAAAATGATTTTCTTGCTCTTCATTCAGGATAGGGGATGGAGACCCCAAATCCTGCCCTTGGTTGAGAAATGATAGTCTACAAAGATCTATACATTTACCTGATTTCTAGATCATCTGTTCTTTTCTTTATTTCCATGGCATAGCCCAGAATTTCTCTTGAGTGTGGTGAGGGCACACTGCTGGGGGCCCAAGAGATGACTTTAAGTGTTTCAGAGTTGAACATTATTTTATTTTACTGATTATGTATTAATGATTATAAAAATATGTAATTAGCACTTCAAATCCATGATTTCCTAGCTTATTATGACTTAGGACAGGGCTTGGTAAAAAGCAAATCAAGTTAAAGAAAAATACCAAGCACATCATAGGTCCGGTCACACAATGTTGTAGTAACCTTGAAGGTGTTTACGCATCTACAAAGCTCGGGAGACCTGGGGACGATGTTGCCATGCGTTAGCCCAAGAAGGGAGTTCTGAGAAGTTGGTGCGGTCTGTTCAGCAGTTTCCAAGCAGCAAAGACTTCTGGAGCTCATTCCAATAAGGTGAGTTTATTTAAGGCAGCAGGCTGGGAAAGGCCGGGTGCCATCAGACACTGCACAGAAGTGGGCCTTAGAGACTGGGGAGCTTGGATTCCATTCATTCCTGGCTCTGGTCTTCTAGCTCAAGATGAGTGGGGTATTGTGGGTGGCAAGATGCACCTCTCCCCTCTCATTCCTGTCCCTCACCAGCCTTACCCTTCCTCCCCTCCCTCTTCCAGTCCCTGCCTGCCTTAGCCCCTTCTTGCCCTCATTTTGCCGCGAGTAATTTCTCTGCATGATTTTAGCTTTTATTCAGTGGGACAGTACATTTACTAATGTGTGACCCTGAGCAAGTTCCTTAAGCTGTTACTTAACTGCTCCTTAACTGTTTCTTCGTTTGTAGAATGTTGAGTTCACCTTTTCACCCAGGATAGCGGTAGGAATGAGGTGAGATGATGACGCAGGTTTTGGCACATGTAGTGTCTCGAACACCCCAAGATCAGTAATGTGTGCACTGTGGGGGTTGTGCAACATGCTGATTTTTCCCATGTTGCCAACTTCCAAGTCCAGTTGGTGTAAACTCTTATTGTTCACTTCCGTTTTCAGGAGAAACACTTTAACCTGGCTGAAACATTGCCCATGCGTCAAGCTGTTTAATAGTAGTCCAAGCTGCTTGTGAGTGTGTTACAAAGGTGTGAGGTGTTACAAAGACACTGACTGCAGTCCAGGTCTGCCCCTCTGATGCTGCTGTTGCCATGGCAGTGTCAAAGTTTGAAGAAGCAAGGAGGGGGTTGCTGCTCTCAGAAGGTTCTCGATCATCCTGGTGACAAGAACTCTTGTCCTAGCCGGTTTAATCTGATGTCTTAAAATGACTTACTGAAGATCAGCCAGGCAGACTTGGAAAAGATTGTTAAGCAATCACAAATTTGCTTAGAACTAGTTTCATTCGTGGTTTGATGATTCTTCAGAAACTTCTTGCAGGGGTAATGTACTGTTCTCAAATTTTCATTCATTCCTGGCTCTGGTCTTCTAGCTCAAGAGATGCCCTCCCTCCCTTGCAGTTTTGTAAAGGATACATCTGTTTCTTTCTGAGAGGATATAGTGAGATGGAGAGAAAGGGCCTGAGTTTGAATTTCATCTTACCCAACTAATTGTCATGTCAATTTTCTATTCGAAAACTGGGTTTTCCCATGAGGTTGTTATATGAATCAGGCAAGGTGATTATTTTCAGATATGCTGTTTAAACCTTCAAAGTGCTATAAAAATGTTTGTGTTTTAAATTCTCTCTCTAATTTGGTTAGGTATTTTGGTTTTTACTTCCCAGCTATCTCTGTTGGCTCAAAAGTTAAAGTGTTCTGTTCCTGTGGTTGATCAGACACATTTTTTGTCAGTCAGAGTGAAAGGTCACCTTCAAAGGCTGGGTGAGCAGTGTGCTGTGCTGAAGCAGGCTTTGGGAGCTCCTCTGTGGAACCAAGGAGACCTTAATTCGTTGTCTTGTCTTCATGCCTGGGCCACTGGAGTTCTAGGAGATTAGAACAGTGACGGAGATGGGAAGAAGAAAGATGGGCATGAAATGGTTCCTCAATTAGACATCCAAGTGTGGTTCTTCAAGTTTCCCATGGCCATTGTTTGGCAACTCTCATTATCTGGAGTGGGTGTTTTCCTTTTCAGTTCAGGAGAATAATGACTCAAAGGAAAATCCTTTTCCCAGATTCAGTATCATTCAGCTTCAGAGGCCCATTGACAGTCCTGATAGCCAAGTCTCTTAAATTATTAGTCTTGTAATACATACTTACAGTATATATAGCTGTCAGGTTGCTTGGGGACGTTATTACAAAGGATTTATGCTTTAAAATATTAATTTTAGTCTTATCAGGAATCTGGATTGGGATTAAAGGAGTGGATCTTTATATGCTGGGAAAATCAGAAACCAGCTACCAGTGTCTTTTTATCTCCTAAGTTGACTTTTCCAAAAAACTGTGAGAAAATGTCCCCACATCTTGGAGGCTCACTTTCTTGCATTTGGATTGCTAGAGAGAAGTGGTGCTGAAGCCTCAGAGGAAGGCTAGGAGGTCTGGCACAATCTCTTTTTTATCCTCTCCTTGCCAGATTCCTGGAAAAGCATTTCTTTTACCTTTAGGAATATTTTCAAAGCCATTTCTAGTAAAAAAAAAAAAAAAAAAAGGAAGAAGAAAATACGTAGCCTTTTGTTTTAAAGGCTTGGGATATCTGATTCCACCTGGCTGATGTGCCAGCAGCCCCAGAACCAGGAGGATGGCCCTTGGGGTAAAGGGGGGGCACTTAGGCCCCTTAGCATGCTCCTCTCTGGAAGCAGAGCCCAAAGCAGCCTGGCCAGCACAGAGCAGAATGGAGAGGAAGGAGGTAGCCCAGGTGGGAAGATGACATCAAGGGTCACCCTGGTTTGAAGCAGTTGGCTGAGTATTTAAGGAAGTGAAGTGGAAGGAAAGATGGGTGACTCAGATGGTTGGTTGGGATCAGACTTGAGGCTAAAGCAGTATTTCAGCCATTTGACAGTTTGTTTAAGAATTCCCTCCCTAGTTCCCACCTTCTCACCTCTAATATGGGCCAATGGGGAACTTGGCCCATATCTGAGTTTATTCACAGACTTTGAGGAATGTAAAGGTCTTAGAAGAAATACTTCTGTTGCTGCTTCTGTGATCTCCTTGGGGCTAGCTGGGGTGTAGAAACCAGCAACTGACCCCCAGGACTGCATCTCTTCTGCTGCCTCATGCACCTGGAACCTTGACCCCCTCAGAGTGTCCTTGTGAAGTTAATTGGCTTAGAAGAGTTGCAGTGGCATCTAGCACTGAGTATTCAGCACTGTGAGCTATAACTATTCGTTAAAAGAATAAACATGGAGATAGTAGGAAAATCAGTAAGATAAACTGGTGGGAAATTAGATTTTTAAAAATTGCCTAAGGAAATTTTTAAAAATTTTTTTAAATCCCCAAACAAAAATAAATAAGAAGCCTAGACCAGTTAAACTCCTTTATGCAGTTGAGGCTGTAGAACTAGACAGGTTTTGGGTGAGCTGCTGTGGAGGCTGGGTGTTCCCTGAGCTCAGCTAAGGCGGCCCTGAGGGCGTGGGGGTCACAGACACCCTCAGCCGACCCTAGGCTCTTCTTGCTCCACTGCCGCTTCTGTCCTGCTGCTTTCAGACTGAAATCACCGCCTCCAAGATCACAGGCACATTTATAGCTAGTTTTGTGGCATTGTTCAATCATTACTGTAAGGAGTCATTCTGTTATTTGAGAAATGTATATCTCTAGCCAGGAGATCTGAAGATCATCTTTTTTCTAAACACTGTTTAGACTGAATTTATTTAAATGCATCTGGTTTTTTTTGCATATATTTTTCTAGGCTAGCAAAATTTAAAGATTGCTTATATAATTGTAAAAACTTTTATTTGCCTTTGTATATATAGATCTATATATACTACTCTATAAAGCAAATTAAAGAAAAATACTTCTAACTTCAGCTTTAAATCCTAAAATGATGTGGATAATATATAAAAGGATATTTAAAAAAGAAAGAGGAAAGATATGCTTGGTGTCTGAGTTTCCTAGGACTGCCATAACAAAGTACCAGAACTAAGGTGGCTCAAAACAACAGAAACTGATTCTCTCCCACTCCTAGAGGCCAGGCGTTGGAGGTCAGGGTGTGGGCAGGTCTGTGCTGTCTTTGAAGCTGTGCGGGAGGACCCTCCCAGCCTCTCCCAGCTTCTGATGGTGGCCAGCCATCCTTGGTGTTCCTTGGCTTGAAGCTGTAGCACTTCAGCCTCTGCCTCCATCATCACGTGGCCTTCTCCTCTGTGTCTGTCTGTCTCCAAACTTCCTCTTCTTATAAGGACATTGGTCCCTTACTGGTTGGGCCTCTTCTTAACTAATCATACCTTTAAAAATTCCTTTTCCTAATAAGGTCACATTCACGGAACTGGGAGTTAGATCTTGAACATGTCTTTTGGGGGGACACAATTCAACAGACAAATGCAAAAGAATAGTAAGAGATCGTGATATTAATATTGGACAAAGTTGAACTCAAGACAAAAAAAATATTAGATGGGCCAGGGTTACTTCATCATGCTGAATATATAGTCCAGAGGATGATATAACTTTATGAACATTTGTGCCCTATATGTTTTAACATCAAAACATATAAAACAAGAACTATAAAAAATAAAAACTGGTAAAAATTCAGTGGTGGTAGGAAACATGGCTGACTTGCACAGTCCTTGACAGATCATATGAATACAAATTACTATTAAGATGAACCAGTGGAGGAACTGAAATTTTCTGTAGTGCATAATCTAATTCAACCTATCTGTGTAGCTCATTTGAACAATTGGGAGCATAGGGAGCACAGAATAAAAAAGAGGTCCTTTAATCCTGTATAGATTATTGTAATGCCTGGAAACATCCTTGAGTATATTAAGCAGATAATCAAAAAGTATTGGCAAAGTTCCCTGAGGGACAGGAGAAAAATATGAAACTATTAAACCTTACCATCAGGGAATCCCCTTATACTGTGTCAAACTTTAGGGACACTCAAATCAATAGGCCATGACCTTGATCAGGAGGCTTACTCTTGTGAAGCTTCTGTAGGTAGCAAAGAAGCTTAGACTACCTATAGGCATGCCTAAGTTATTTCTGGAGGACCTCTTTTGTTGCTCAGATGTGGCCTCAGTCTCTCTAAGCCCAACTCCGCAAGTGAAATCATTGCCCTCCCCACTACATGGGACATGACATCCAGGGGTGAAAGTCTCCCTGGCAACGTGGAGAGATGACTCCCAGGGATGAATCCAGACTTGGCACTGTGGGATCAACAAGTCCATGCTGACCAAAACGGAGAAAAGAAGTGTAACTAATAAAGTATCCGGGACAGAGAGAGTTCAAATAGAGTCAAGAGGCTTACACTGGAGGTTACTCAAGCTTCAGTTAGACCTTGCTACCTATCATAACCTGCCAACTCCCAACCAGGGCCATTCCAGCCAATCCTAAAGAACACCGAGGGCAATATATAATATTCCACAAGGGTTCCACGCACTGGAGTAACTTTTCAGAAACCTATAACCTCCAGATGGGTCCCTGGTCCAGTTAAGTCGTGAAACCTAGCCCAGCCTCTCTAGAACACCAGATAGTTCCATCTCCCTACCCCACTTTATTAGTGACAGACCCTTCCAATATGAAAAATTTAGAATTGCCATAGCCGAAACACCCCTAAAGAGAGGGATGGAAAGATCAAAGGTGATGTGGAGTTATACAGAGAAGATAGGATTTAACAAATGAATATGAATGCTGAATCATTAAAATGTATATCTTTTAGCCTCTAGTATTTTAGAGCAGCTAAAAGTAAAAACCTGAAATTGTGAAATTGTAACCCATGTCAAACTCTGAAATATGCTCTACAACTAATTGTGGTGCTGTGCTTTAAAATTTATAGCTTTTTTATATATATGGTTTTTTCACAAAAAAAAAGAAAGAAAAAAGTCGATTGTGGTAATAAAAAAAAAATATTTAAGCCCTCTAGTCTCCTATATTCTGGAGCAGCTAGAAGGAAAAATAATGAGAGGATCATATGGTGGTAGCCCAAGACAAAATTCTGGGATCTGTCCTGTAACTACTTGTTGAAGAGTACTTTGAAAACTATTGCCTTTTTATTTCTTTGCTTTGTATATACGTTATACTATACAATAAAAAAAACTGTTTAAATATATATATATATATGAACCAGTGGAGACTTCACATTCTGTGGCTGGGGAGCAAGTGCTTGTGGTATAAGTTTTTAAATTTGATATGTAGTAGTTCACAGAGAAAATCCTAGCAATTTCCAAAAAGTGGAAACCATAGACTCTCATCATAATGCAAAAAAAGAGCAAATGCTGAGGTGGAAAGCCGACATCCCTAGAACCCATTGGATCAAGGGGAACCTGCCCATGCTGCATTCAGCCAGGGATCTCAGCACTGTGGCTTCTTCTCAGCATTCATATTTCAGTTCAGAATTTAGCTCCAGAGACAAACCTCTTTTGACCCCTATTCTAGAATCCTCCCTGTCATTTGGCCACAACATCCTGGTTTACATTCCTGAAATTGTTTGTTGATTTGAAAAAAATTTTTTTGCATGCTTGTCTTCCCCACTCAAGTGTAACCTCCCTGAAAGCAGAGACCTTCCTTGTCTGTCTTGTTGAATGCTTCACCCTCAATGTCTAGAATGCAGTTTGGTGCCCAGTAGACTTTGGACAAATACTGTTAAATAAGCAGCAGCTAATCATAATAAATGTGTTGAAAACACTACTCTGTGCATCATACATTTATTGTCTCACTCCTTACAACCACCCTTTGAAGGTGATCCTGGCAGTGCCCCTATTTTAGGAAACAGGAGCCAAGGCCTAGCAAGCATGGCCTGGAATTAACAGCCAGTAGGAGAGGAGGACTGGGGTCTCTGCCCACATGGCCAGCCTGGACCTGTGCCTTCCTGGACAGGACCGCCGTTACCTCCAGATGGACAGATGCATGTGTGAATGGATGGATGAGTGAGTGAGTGAAATAGGTGTCAACTTACAGAGTTAATGTGTAAATATTGTTATTAAATAATGAAAATAAATTATTTATACACTTAAAAAGGACAAATATAAAAGAAGTCCTGTAATCTATATAAAGACAAAAGCAGAAATTAATGAATTAGGAAACTGAAAAGAATAGAGTTAAATCCAAAAGTGTTTTTGCAGATGGGGGAGAAAGCAAAGGATGAACTGATCTGATGAAGAGAAGGCTCACAATCGTAGTATGTGGTAAGGATTAAAATGTCAGAGGTAAATTAATATATCTCAATAACTCAGAAGGTGGCATTTGGTAAAATTCAACTTCCATTCTTTATTTGTGGGATGGGGGGCTGGTGTTTAACACTTTGGAATAATTTCAAAATTTGGAAAAGTTTCAAGAATGGTATAAAAATTTTCCTTTATCAAGATTTCACCAATTTGCTAAGCATCTGCCACAGTGACTCTAACATTTCTGTGTGTACGTTATGAGATGGGGTGTTTACATGACCCTCCCTCACCTTTGGGCTCTTGGACTAGATTTGAGTGCAAAAATATCCTTAAAATTTGATAGTTTTATAATGGCTTATAGTGAAGCTTTTTTAGGGGGCAAAGGGGGTTGGAGATAGGGTAGAAACTAAGTCCCAGAAAGGAGAGATGGTCAGTCATAGCTGAAAGAGCAGCCTGTCACGCCCAGTCCACTTGCTCTCCAGAATTTTTCTGGATTCTTACCCTTTTGTCAAATTTTAAGAATATTTTTCCACTCAATTCTAGCTGTGCCTTAGAGTGACAGTACTAAAATATTCACAAACTTGTCAAGAGATTGGCTCTTCATGGCCTGGTGGACACACCTGTCATGATTGGATTTGGGGTTCATTCTGCCTCTTCCAGCCAATATTTAAGTACCTGCTCCTGCATTGCCCTGTTCTCAGAACTAAAGCAGCAAAAACTGTTCTGTGCTCTGTTTGCCAGAACCTACAGTAATTGTGTTTTGCAGAGCCAGACACTGTCAAATTGAGAATCTACTTTTTGTTTGGTACAAATTTAGTTAACTGAGTACATTTTTGAAGGGTAGGAACATAAATAAGATTGAGTAATATAAATTAATAAGTCACCTGGCATCTGGCTAACAAAATACTGCCAGCATTTGCTGAGGACTCTTAGAATTCAGCCATTACTCTAAGCGTATTGTATCTGGGCTCACTACAGCCTCAAGGGATGTGGTTATCCCCATTTTCCAGCTGAGGAAACTGAGTCCCAAAGAGAGAGAGGGTTTTGCCCATTGTCACTAAGGTGGTTTGAGGTAGAACTGGTGTCCCAGCATTCCCATGTTCTCTGGCCTCCTGAAGTGGTGGTTTAATTAGCACTGGCTAATTAAAAGATTGGTGTTAGAAACAAAAGGGGCAACTGATCCTAATCATGGCCACGAAGTGCCACAAGCATAAGTCATTTAAACTGTACGTCTGAGGGTAAAATCTGAACCTTAAAGAACAAGTCTTAAGAAATACTCTGTACAGGGAAGTAGAATTCTGTGACTAGAGGTAGAGGTTTTCCCAAACCACCTCTGATCACCAAATGTGTTTGCCACTGACAAGGCTTAGAAGAGTCTGTTGTGTGGCAGTGTGGGGCCAAGCCACCTGCATGCCGCTGCATCCTCCATCAGATACTCCTGAGCTCCCTGGCTGCCCCACGCTTGCTGCTGGTTGACTGGATCCTAGGTCTCACTTGAGCAGGTGGGAGGGAGAGAAGAAGGTGCCCACAGTTAATATGGTGATGGTTTTGAATAAAAGCTTTTTTATTTCGAACAGAGGGCAGTGTAAGATAAAGGCAAAGGATTGCTTGTGGCTCCTGAGAAGGTTGGGGGATAGGTGCCCATGAGGGGGTCCCGAGGCTAGCTGGCGTAGGAGGACCCAGCCAGGGACCAGGGCACCCACAATGGGTGGGCTACGGGAGCCTGTTCATATATTGTTGCACAAGCCTGCTCCAGCTGAGGTTGGAGGGAGGAGCTCTGGTCTCCATCGGGTCATACCTGTCCTTCCTGAGGCACCTGCCTTGGGTTGCGGCTCTCTGATGGAACTTTTTGAATAAGGTCTTCTCAGCACCACGTGGCAGCCCTCGGGCTGTTCCACCCGTGGGCATGGCCACCTCCCAGCGCCCTACAAAGGAGAAGTGAGTTTCCCTTCCAGGGGTGGGAGCAGGTTGGGGGCTCAGGGATCCACCACAGGAGAGGTAGGGTTACATGGAGTGTATACCCGTGTATGGCTAAGTGCCACCTCGGTCTCCCATGCATTTCAGCATAAAATACATAGGGAAAAAGCAGCTAACCATCTTTCAATACCAGGATTTTTCGTGTTTTAGCTAATAGTAATTTAAAAATCAAATATTTAGGTGAAATTTTCTTCTCCAAGGAAGAATGAGCCTTTTAGTGACTCCTTGAATTATCTGCTTGGTATTGGACACTAGTGTGACTTAAGGAGTAGATATGCTCCTCCTTTTATCAAGAGGCGCATGGCACCCCAGTACAAAGCTTGAGCTCTCAAGGCACCCCTGCCGCCTCTGTCCCCACTTGCAAGAGTGCTGAGATGTTCACCTTTGCTCCCCTGATGAGCCACAGTCTGAGTAATAGGCTGTATTTCCTGCTGCCCCACCATGCCCAGCTCTGTCACAGACTTGCCCTGTCACACCTAGTCCCATGTGCACAGATCTACCCCTTCACACCCAGCCTGTGTGCTTACATCTGCCCCTTCACTCCTGCCCCTGTGTCACAGCTGCCCTATCATACCTGGCCCTGTGTGACATACTTGCCTACCATGCAGGGCTCCATGTCACAGATCTGCCACAGGCCTGGTTCCCACCAGGCTTAGGAAGAAGCCCCATGGAATCCCTGACTTCCTGAGGAGCAACCTTACAGTTGTTTGCAGCATGTGTTATTGTATCCAAGCTCTTGGTTAAAATTCTTGCAACAATATGCAACAGGCTTCAAAAATGTAGAATTTTTTCTGTTAGTTTATGCTTTTGAATTTTTTTTGCCCTGTAACACTGGATGTGCCATCCCTACTGCGTCGCCTGCTGCCCGGCCCTGGGGTGCCCCGTGGCTCCAGTCAGCTTCTCTTAGGACAATTTCAGGTCTAGGTGGCCAGAGTGTGGGGGACATTTGTGTGTGGCCCCTTTCAGCTTGTCACTGCCATTTCATCCATTCATGGAATACGTGTGTTGAGTGCTGTGTTGTGGCACTCTGCTGGGGTGCAGCAGGGCACATCCTGCCTCTCTCCAAACAGTATCCCCAGCTGACAGGAAGGAGCCCTAGTTAAGTGTAGAGACAGAATCAAAAAGCCCCCTCGCTACCACCGAAGCAGTGCTGAGAGCCCCTGGAGATGAGAAGCCACTAGTCATCTTTCTCAGCTGTTTTTAATATTGTTACAGATCAGAAATTGTTACAGATTAGTTGATGGCCAGGTGAGAAAAGCTGAATTGCAGCATAGGTTAATATCAATATTAATCAAATGACACATTACTGGAGGGTCTGGCCATGGGCTTGTGGTGGAGGGTGACTTTTAGTGGAGATAAAGAGGTTGACAGTGCCTTGGAGGGTACCAGGGCATCCCAGGCCCCAGCTTCAAGTAGCTGTACCTCCAGCAAGTCATATACACACACGTGCACACAGGTCCCGATTTTGAAGTTCTGAGTGGGTGGCATGGTGTCCATGTTGTGTGATGGGTCCCAACTCCCAGGCTGGCTCTGCCCACTGAGCTCCCAGGTGATAGCTTGAGTCATGGCCCTGGAGGCTTACCTAATTATCTCCTTCCTTGATCCTCCCCTCTGTCCCACCCAAAGGCAGTGAAAATGTAGGATTTTGTTTGTGCTCGTGGTGGGCATCAGACTTTGTTCCCCATGAGGCATTCTAGAACTGAATTGTTAAGCAGAGATTTGGGCCCATGTTAACAAATACCACCATCTTGGATTTGGATTTATATCTTTATTCCTCAGAGTTTGCTTGACTTGTCTTAATCTTTCCCTATAAAAAAGGCAAGCCTCCAAATTCAGTTACCTCTTTCGAATTCCTCTTATGTCTCACCTGTGACAGGTGGGAGGCTCATCGTGCACATTCATGTGTGTCCATGGGAGAGGGAGGGCACCTGGCACCCACAGCTTGGGATGGCAGAGGATTTCACAGACTCACCCAATGCGCATTATGACAGGATCACGCCTAAAAATCGGTTTGTTTCTCCCATGTGACCTTCCAAGAAAACTGACTCTACCTGCCTCAGTCTCATCTCTGTCGGAGGCCACTTCTGGCCCCCCTGCCCTACCCTCTTTGCTGTCCCCTGGTGAGGTTGCCAGGTCCCAGGGAGACCTGCTTCTGCACGTGTATAAAAAGGTATTTGGCTTCAACCACTGTTTTTGGGAAAAAATTACTTTGAAATGAAAATATCTGCCCTATAATATGACAAGAGGACCCCTCTAAGATTTCATGAGAAAGAGATGATGAGTAGAGGTATCTGCTATGAAAAGTTGGGGGAAAGTGCTTATTACCACTTTCTTCATATGAAAATAAAAGTAGGCTAAAGAATTGGGGGGAAAAATAGACGGGAAAATCCTAGATGTTTCCATTGGGAACGTTTCAGGGTGATGGGGAAACCACTTGGCTGTGGAATTTACCCTCTTCACCTTGCACGACACCATTCAAAACTTGGCCCTGGGATTAGCATGTCTTTTCTCTGGAAAGGACGGTATAAGCTGGGCAAGTGTGTCAAAACAAAACTGAATAGATAATAGAATTGGAATTTGAAAGGGAATGTTCACAGCAGATTGTGAGCAACAGGTTGTCTTAAAACATGTTTAAAAAGAAAGGATCATTTGTGAAACTGTAACCCATACGTACTTTGACATCTGTTCCGTACCTGCTTGTTTAAATGGTCCCTGAGATGTATTACTTTTTTGTAAATATAGTTCACAATTTAAAAAAAATGTTAAAAAAAGAAAGAATCGATACGGACACTTCTAGCCAGTCTTACTTTGCTAGATTAATTCAGATTCTTTTAGCAGGCAGTACTTTTCATTTCGCAGAGAACTGGAGTTCCCCCAAGAATGGGTGGAAGAGATGGTTGTAGTATGCTGGCAACAGGAAAGATGGCCTGTCCCATCTCGGCTTTCTCTTGGAGTGCCACCAAACAAAACAGAGTTGCAAGAGGGTAGACAGGTTCCTAAATAAGCAAACACACTTATGAAGGTACGTCATTTCTAAAAATCCTGTCTGTCTTATATTAACAGTTTTTTGCTACAACACCTTCATATTAGATAGTTTACGCAAAACTTGAAGGAAAAACAAAAACATTGGCTATGTAGAGTGAAATAATATCCATTGTAAACCTTAGCAGAGACATAGTCTTGTGTGGTAAAGCTAAACTATCGTATCTCATCATATTCAAGACAGTGCTGATGTAGGTCAAACCATTTTGTATGGATTACCAAGAAAGAAAAACAGCTATCAAGTAAAAGGTGTAGCTTGATTTTAAGTAAGTTGCTTTGGGTACGTATATATTAGGGTGGGTGAAATGGGGGCTCACATGATGACATTGAGAAAGATTTATTGTAATTGTGAAAATCATCACCAAGTTAGGAACAATTTGAGAGTATTGATACACTTTTGAAAATTATCTAGGTGCTTAGGTTCAGAGTTAGAAGTTGGCCATGTCACTTCATATACACATTTTTCACTCAGTCTGTTTGTGTGTGATGCTTTCCAACTGTAGAAATTTGGATTCATAGAGAAGAGATCATTGTTATCAAAAGTGATGGCCTGCTGGGCCACCACCTGGGGAAACAGTTTGAGCTTCATGATTGCCTCATGGGAAGCTCTGATAACTGGTTTCGGAGCCTATAACTCAGGCCCTTCTTCTGAAGTAGGTCTTGATGTTTCTGGCATCTTTAATTTCAGTCCATCTGTGTTACTTCTGAAACAGTCGTTCTTATTTCTAGATGTAGTTGTAACACTCATCTGCTTTAAACCTATGATTCCATGTACCCACAGGGCTCTTAGTCTCTTCTGTCAAAGGACCTCTAACTATAAAGATTCCATAGTATTGAAATGCCTGTTAAAAGCCAACAGTTTCTGGATCCTAGTTAACAGTACAAAGATGTTCTTTCATGAAATGTAACAAATGGACCACACTCACGCAGACAGACCACACTCATAAAGATGGAGCGCATTCACACACACAGACCACATTCACGGACGGACCGCACACACACAGACCACACTTACATAAATGGACCACACTCACACATACGGACCACACTCACATAAATGGACCACATTCACACAGATGAACAGCACTCACAAAGATGGACCACACTCATGTACACAGACCACACTAACATAGGGTGTTAGTAAGACGGGAGTATTTGAGAAGTCTGCATCTTTTGCACGATTTTTCTATAAACCCACAGCTTCTCTAATTTAAAAAAAGGAAAAGAAAAAAAGCAAGCAGTTCCTTTGAAGACTTTGGTTTGATCATAAAAGTTTATTTAGGCTTTGCATTCTACTCTGATAATGTGAAATTATTATTTTTTTTTGTATGCTGTATGGTGATGGTCACATTTCATTCTTTTTCCATCTGATTGTCAAATCACATTATTGCAGCACCATTAGCTGATTTTTTTTGGCAAGTGCACGGGCCAAAGAATCAAACCCAGGTTTCCCACATGGCAGGCGAGAATTCTACCGCTGAACTACCCTTGCACCCCCATGTGTAATTATTTTAACATAAATGTTTTAAATATCCTGAATTTGTTTCCTTCAGATTGATGTGTTCATTCAACAAATACTTGAGGCCCCACTATATATACTAGGCTAGTTTTAGATACTGAAGATAAAACAGTGAACAAGACAACCTCTTCTTTGAAAATTTATAATTACAATCCAGTCTGATTAATTTCAGGTATGTAAAATGTAGGCAGGTCTTATCCTCACTAAAAGTACTACCTTCTTTAGGAAAAGCGATTTTCCAGGAAAACGCACCCTGTTTCATTTGTCCTGGAGTTTCAGGCCACCTGGCTTGAATGGAAGGCATCCCTAGGTGAGGTCTCCCTACTGGGCTCACCCCTCACTCCCTCCCCAGATGGCCTTGGCCTCCACTCTTCTCCCCTCAAGGTTGAGTTCAAATGCTTCCCAGGAGACCCTTCTCTGAGCCCTTATCTCCACCTAAGAACAGTATGTGTTGACATCTCACCCTGCCCCCCACCCCAGATCCCACAGTGCTTTCCACCTGCCTCTTTTATTGCACTTCTCCATGGTTAGTTTGTTTTCTTTTAGGTCATGTCCTGTGTCTTAATTTGTCTCTGTGATGTCAGTGCCTGGTACAGTGCCTGCAGGTATTGGTTGGACACATTTTTTTAATTAATTCCTTATGAGGCAGACTCCATCCTCAAGGTGGGGCGTCCTCTGAGACCTTAGTCTTCTGTTTCATTTCCTTCATATGAGATACTGCAGCTCTGACAAGCAAGTTATAGCAGAGTTCTTATTTTATACATTTGGGATCATAACTGCTAATCTATTCTGAGAGAATGTGTGTGTCTGTATGTCTTTATACAAATAGGAAAAAATTAGGTCATTTGGAACTTCATCTTGATTGGGAGATTTTTCAGTTAAAAAAAGGTTCAGAAACAACATAATGTAGGATAATATTAGGAAATGGTCGGGGTCATGTGTATGTGTGTGTGTATGTGTATGTGTCCAGTCCTGAGTAGATGGAGGTTAGTTTGGGGGTGGCAGTGTTGATTCATCTAAAGCCAGTACTGAAAACATGCCTGCATGCACACAGCTTGGCTGTCAGCAGTGGCACCTGTGGAAGGAGACAGGGAGACAGAAGAAGGCTGTGGAGCACAGAGAGGGGCACCTCACCATATGTTCTTATGTGCTTTGGCATTTTTTGCCATGTGTATGTATACTTAGCTTTTTTTATCTGAAACATAACTCATACAGAGAAACATATAAAACAAATGTAAAATATGATAAATAATAGAGCAGATATGTAAACACCACCCAGGCCGGGCACCTAGTAGCCTGTGGTGGGTCCTTCATGAGTTTGGGGTGCATACCTACGTAGTGACACTATAGTGTCTATTTGCCAATTTCCATACTTTTTAAATGGAATCATACAAAACAGGTTCTTTTTCTTGTCTCTTTCATTCCGTGGTGTCTTGTAATGTTTATCCATGTTGTATATAATGGTTTCATTCGCCTCCATAATTTTGGAATAATAGCTGTACCACAGGGTGTTATATATCTGGTCTACCACTGATGACATCTAGGTCGTCTTCAGCATGGACCATTAGAACAGGGCTGCTTTTAAATAAACCCTGGTGCTCACGTGTGAGCTCTGTTCGCTGTGTTCTGGGAGCACAGCTCCTGATTCACAGGGTCCGAATCCTCCCACCTTCACCTGATAACACCAACTCTTGCCACCTTTCACTGGGTGTGAGCCCCAAGCACTCCACAGCTCCTCCCAGCACTCAGCATTGTCAGACTGTTTCCTGTCTGTCAGTCTGTTGAGGGTCTGATGGCATCTCATTGTGGTCTTAATTTACATTTCTCTGGTTGTTTATTTTGGACATCATCCATGATGTCCAATGGATGGAGGTGGCCTCAGGGTACAATGAGTAGGAAGCAGAAAGGTGAACTATGGTGTATACATATGATGGAATATTGTACTATAGAAAAGAACGAAGTTATGAGGCAGGAAACGAGGTGAATGAACTTTGAGGATATTATGTTGTGCAAAATAAGCCAGAAACAAAAGGAAAAATATTGTATGGTCTCTTAAAGATGCTTAAAAGAAATTGGGGCCTAGATTGTAACTTTTCATCGCAATCGCATTTACTGCTGAGCTTTAAGTGTTATTTTTAGATTCTGAGACGCTGTGCTTTACATGTATAATCTGGTATTTCCTTGCAACTTTGGTTACCTGTGTGACTCTTAAGAGTCAGAGCTGGAGCTCTGTGCTCTAAAAGTCAGCATTGCTACAGACGACAATGGTTAAGGAAACCTTAAAAGAGATCAGGCTTCAGTTAGAGATGAGAGCAATGTCGATTAGGTTAGGACTAAGGTAAATCAGAATCCAGGGTAAAGGATGACAGTGTCTATATTTTTGAACTTCACTTACTGTATGAGACCAAAGGAAGAGAGCTTTATTTTGTCCAAAACATGAATTTTCTGTAGCACACAATCTAACTCATAGTTCATTTAAACAACCTAAGCACATGGATCCCAGAATGGGAGCAAGGACTTGTAATTCTGCACATTTAATGTAATACGAAGGAAGCCCAGAGTATGTTGGGGAGATAATTAAAAAGTCTCTTGAGGGACTAGAGAAAAAGTATGAAACTATTAAACTTTCTCACCTGGGAAGCCCCTGATACTCTCTCAAACACTAGGGACTCCCAAGTTAATAAACCAAGCCCCTGATCTTGACGCTTGCACTTACAAAATTTATTTCTATAGTGGAGAAGCTAAGCCTGCTACTCTTATGCAGGCGTCAGCTAGATATTGCTAATTGCCATGGTTTGCAAACACCAGGCAACATCATTTCTGTTGACCCTAAAGAACACCCAAGACTCTGTCTTCTGAGAGCCTATAAAAGTTGTACACACTAAGTTTACTTTTCAGAAACCTAAAACCTTCAGATGTTTCCTAGGCCAGATAAGTGCTGAAACCCAGAGGAGCAAGTCTCTCTAAGAACATTAACCAGTTCCATCTGCTTATCCCATATTGTTGACACCCCTTTTCAATATGAAAAAAGTTAGAATGGGCCTAGTCCAAATATCCTTAAAGATTGAGAGAAGGATCAAAGGAGAAGGAGGAGTTACAGCAGAAAATAAAGGATTTAACAAGTGAGTTATAACTGGCAAATCATTATATTGATAGTTCTTTTTAGTCTCTAGAGTCTTGGGGTAGCTAGAAGGAAAAACCTGAAATTGTAGAACTGTAACTCATACCAAACTTTGAAATCTGTTCAATAACTACTTGTTAAAATGTACTTTGAAATGTATTGCTTTTTGTATATGTGTTATATTTCATAATTTTTTTAAAAGGTGGTACTTGAGTTTTCTCTTTAAAAAACCAAATAGTATTGCTGAGTTTTTGTTTTCTTAGTGAGGGCAACTTGCTGTCCGCCCAGTCTCCTCATATAGTAAATATAGCTAAGTGGAATGTAGTACATGTTAATGCAGAATCCCAACTTTACTCAAAAGTTATTAGTAATTGCATTTCACTTGAGTCTTACTCATTTTGCACCAAGAATAAACATATTAGGAAGACAGGATGTTTCCATAGTTTGGCTCTTACTTTTTAGAGAGTATGCTCTTGTTTCCATTTTGTTTACAATCTCTCTTATCCGTGACTTATGATTTGCAGTTTTCATTGACCCTTGAAGGGCCCACAGGATCATTGGAGGAGGCGTGAGAGCTCAGAGACACAGTGCTTGGCCTGTGATTTAAGTGTGCTCTTTGTGTTTGCAAATGGGCTGCCTTGACCCTTGACGGGTGTCATGTGGGATTCAAAAGACTACGTGTCCATGAACCTCTTGAGCTTGCACCTTTGGGGATGTCTTTTGAGTTGTTACTCTCTGGACTTTAGTTTTTGCAGCTCTGTTTTTTTGGTTTCATTGGATTACTTTTATTTAGAAGAAGCCATCATCTGCATGTGCCAGAAGGGCCTGCCTCTGTTGTCTTTCTGCAGCTGTCATGCTAAAAATTGGTGCTTTATTACATCTTAGAGTATTTCTTTTGACTACCAAGACTTGGCCAATAGAAATGGACTTTTAAAAATCATTTGCCTCTCCACGATATCTCTTGGCGTAGAGCTACAATTCAGTAATTCGGCCCTAACATATGCTATGATTTGGTGGTTAAAATGTATAGGTGAGTCTGTCAGACGGTTCTACACTTTACTTACACATTTGCCATTTAGGGTTCATTGTAAACCTTCTGTGGCTCCTCTGGCTAGCAGTACTCTCCAAACTTTTTTGATCATACAAGCCTAGCAATACAAAAATGCCAAGCATCCACCTCTAATGCATATCAATCTGTATATTAAGTATTAGTAAATCTTGATTTTTAAATTCTCTGTAAAAGAAGAAAATATAAGTGGAAAAAATTCTATTTTCTTCCTACATCTCATTGCTTTTGGGTTTGTACCCCCGCTTTGGAGATCAGTGATGAGTGGAGGAGAGTCCAGTCTTTTAGCTTGCATGTGGTACTACAAGAAGTTAGAAAATACCCCTGCTCACTTGGAAATGGGGTGCTCCCATCTTCCTTTAAAAGTGACCTTTTTGAGGCATCTCTGTTTATCACCTACTAATAGTAGGCTTCCATTTAGTAACTGTGTTTTTTAATTAATTTTTTTACTAGAGAAGTTGTGGGTTTACAGAATAATCATGCATAAAATATAGGATCCCATGCCACCACCAACACTTGCTTTGGTGTGGAAAGTTTGTTACAATTGATAACTTTTTTTTGTAATTCTGTTTTTTTTAACAGTAGTTACATTTGTTACAGTGGATGAAAGATTATTAAAGTAGTACTATAACTATTGTCCATAGTTTATATAAGGGTATTTTTTTCCCCATGTTTCTGACCTATTTTTTTTTCTTGCATGTCTTTATTATTCATCTACCCATACACTGGATAATGGGAGTTTGAATCACAAGGTTTTTACAATCATCTAGTCACACAATAAAAGCCCTATAGTTATATAGTCATTATCAAAGATGAAGGCACTGGATTACAGTTCAATAATTTCAGGTATTTCCTTCTGACTAGTCTAGTACACTAGAAACTAAAAAGAAATATCTATATAATGAGTCAGTAGTCATTATGATTTGTTAAATCCTAATTTCTCACTTACATCTCCTCCCTCTCACTTGATCATTCTTTCAGTTTTCACAAATATTTGGGCAATGACAACTTTAACTTCTCTGTGCTGGAAAGGGGTTTGACATTATAGGGTAGAGGAATGAGGCTGGTTCGTCTTGGAGAGAGTGGTACCTTTGAGTTTCAGGGTTTATCTGACATAGGAGCCATCTGGAGGCCTTAAGTTTCTGAAAAAGTCAACTTACTAAGCAAAACTTATATAGAGTCTTAGATAGATCCCAGGGTATTCTTTAAGGTTTTCAGAAATACTGTTCGTTAGGGCTTGGCATACTGTTCTAATTTGCTGGCTGCCGAAATTCAATATACCAGAATCAGAATGGCTTTTATAAAGGGGAATTTAATGAGTTGCTAGTCTATAGTCTAAGGCCGAGAAAATGTCCCAATCAAAACAAGTCTATAGAAATGTCCAATCAAAGGCATCCAGGGAAAGATACCTTGGCTCAAGAAAGCCAGTGAAGTTCAGGGTTTCTCTCTCAACTGGAAGGGCACATGGTGAACAAGGTGTCATCTGCTAGCTTTCTCTCCTGGCTTCCTGTTTCATGAAGCCCCCAGGAGGCGTTTTCCCTCTTCATCTCCAAAGGTCACTGGCTTGTGGACTAATTCTTGTGGCTTGTCGTTCTTCTCCACTCTCTCTGAATCTCTCATTCTCCAAAATGTTTCCTCTTTTATAGAAAGTAAACCAATCAAGACCTACCCAAATGGGTGGAGACAAATCTCCCCTAATCCAGTTTAACAACCACTCCTGATTGGGTTATATTTTCAGGGAGATGATCTAATTTCAGATTCAAAAATACAGTATTTAATAGGAATTATTCTGCCATTATAAAATGGGATTTTGATTAAAACATGGTTTTTCTAGGGTCTATACATCGTTTCAAAACAGCACAGCATAGTGTGGCAATTTACAATATCTGGCTGAAACTTATCTAAGAGTAACCTCCAGAATGACCTCTCGCTACTCTGTTTAAAATCTCATAGCCCGCTGAAAGTTTATTTTGTTTCATTCCCCCCCTCCTTTGGTCAAGAAGGCATTCTCAATCCTACCTTGCCAGGGCCAGACTCAACCCTGGGAGTCATGTCCCATGTTGCCAGGGAGACTAACACCCCAGGAAGTCTTGCACAGTATAAGGGGAAGGGTAGTGAGTTTATTTGCAGAGCTGGCTTAGAGAGAGTAGTCACATCTGAGCAATAAAAGAGGTTCTCTGGGGGTGACTCTTAGATATAATTATAAGTAGGCTTAGTTTAGCTTCACCATTTTAGAAATAAGTTCCATAAGGGCAAGCCTCAAGATGGAGGTCTTACAACAATAACATTGTAATATCCTTCCACTAAATGTAACAAAGGCCAACTCTAAATGTCAACAAGTGGGGGATATAGGGAGAGCTGTGGATTCTTTGCAGAAGAAAAGGAAATGTCTTCATATAGCTTATGGTGGCAAAGGCATGGCTATTTATTTAGGTTGGATTATATGATGTGCGAATAAAACTATTTAAAAATGAACAGAGAGACAAACAAGTACTAGAGAAAATATGGAGAAAGAAATATGCCTATTCACTGTTGGTATAGAAGCTGAGAGGTGCAGCCTCTCTGAAGGCATGGTGGTTCCACAGGACGCTAGGGGTGGGGTTGCCATATGATCCTGCAATCTCATTGCTAGGTATATGCCTGGAGGAACTGGAAGTGGGGACACAAATGGACATTTGCTCACTGGTATTTATGGCAGCAGTGTTTGCAACTCACAATGTATGCAGGTGGCCTAAGAGTACTTTGTGGAACAGAATGGTGAACTCTGGTGTATACATACAACAGATTACTGAGTGGCTGCAAGAAGGGATGAAGTTGTGAGGCGTGCAACTAGGTGAGTGAACCTGGAGGGCAGTATGTTGAGTGAAATAAACCAGTAACAAAAAGACACATGTTATAGGGCATTTCTTCCTTTGGTCTCACATACAAATTAGAGTTTTAAACTACAGTCAATATCATCTATTACCCTGTATTCTGATTTACCTTAGTCCTAACCGGATCTGATTCATTCATCTCTCTAATTACAGTCTGATCTCCTTTTCAGCTTTAACAATTGCTGTATGGAATAACGCTGCCTTTTAGAGCTGCAGAGCTCTAAGACTCAGATGTCACATAGATACCTAAAGTATAGGGAACTTCCAGGTTATACACAAAGAGCACAGTATCTCAGAATTTAGAAATAACTGTTGAAACTCAGGAATTGATGTGACTGCTGTAAGAGCTTACAATCTAGGAACCTTTTTGGTGAGCCTTATTGAACATTCTATACTCCTTAATCATTGAATGCCCTATCTCTGCCCACTTTCTATCTCCTGATAATCTGTGCACTCAGATTTAATTCTCAGAGTTTATTCATTATGGTTTATGTTAGTGAGACCATATAATATTTGTCCTTTTGCTTTGGGCTTATTTCACTTAGCATGATGTCCTCAAGGCTCATTCTCCTAGTTGTATCCCTCAAAACTTCATTCCTTTCTGCAGCCACTCAGTATTGTCATATGTATATACCAACCACAGTTTGCCCTTCTGCTCCTCAGTCGATGGACCCTAGGCCACCTCTATCAATAACTGTATTTTGAAAGTACAATACATATTTATTTCTGCTTTCTTTCTGATGGTTGAGATTTTGTAGGTTAATGTCTTTTCTCCGCTCACCATCCAGTCTGCTTTGTGTGAGTGTGTCTATATATATGTTTTGCTACTTGGGATCATTGAGGATTTAATTGGGAACTGTCCCAAGTTCACAGTAACAAATTGACGAAAATTCTGGAGGGAAAGAAGCTAGAAAGAGTCCTACAAATATAAGATGTCTGTGGTAACACTTTTGTAGTACAATGATACTGCTTGTAATTATTTTCCTCCCCTCTCATCTCTTTAGAACAGCAATTTCAGAAATCTTAGCACAGTGTTGAACTTTCTGGTGGCTGCTGTGTGGCTTTTCCTGGGCAGGCGTCCTTTCGCAGTCCTAGGGCCCTGCAACAGGCAGTCTGCTGTCAGCACTAAGAGTCTGCAACTGAGTCCTTTTTTATTGTTTTGCTGTATCACATGACATCCCCTGCTAGTCACAAGGCTGCCCACTGATATGCTCTGAAGCAGGTGTGCTGATGTTACTAGTCTGTATAAAATTTAAAATGTAAACTGCTGTCATTCATGGACAGAATTCAAAATTCATTATTATTCTTCTGTACTGCTTCTTAGAACTAATGTGAAGGTTTGAGTCAAATCCTGGGTCATGGTTTACTACTTAGAGTCAGGTGGTCTTGAATCCGAAATACTGACATGTGATACACCAGCAGGGTTAGTCCTGGTTAGCCTTAACATTTGACACGTGTATGATCAGAAGGGTAAAGTCAAAGTATATTCTAGCTACTACTTTTCATTGTTTTTGTCTTCTTTCAAGATTAGCAATGCTAACAACTTTGTAATTTTTAAGACTTTTTTAAATTAAAAAAAACAGTTAATTTATAGTGTTAAAAACATGAGAATATGTAAGTGTATAAAGCATACCCTTTTTGTACTCCCCAGTGGTGCTGTCCTATTAACACAACAAAAAAAAATTGATTTTTAATATGCTGAGCAAGAAACAGCTGAATTAACTTGCATTCAAAAAATATGGAAATATTCAATAGGGCTTCAGTATGTGGTATTTTTGCTTTTTATACTCAATTTGATTGTTGTAACATAGATTTTTTAAAAATAGTTGAGTTGCAAAAATAACCAAAGGAAACTTTAAAAATAAGATAGTGCACGTGATATTATACTCACACACTTATTTATAGAATATAAACGAAAATAGTACAGTGACACCTTGGCTTCCTCAAACCCTAGAAGAACCAGTGTAATTTCTAGGTAGTTGAAATTTTCTTGCCTTTTAGGAGCATTTTAAATAGAAATTTTATGAAAAAGGCTTTTACTCTGCTCTTCCTTCTTAAACATAATAGGTTATTTTAGTATTTTGATGACGAGTTAGTCTTTATTCTGAATATCAGTTCTTGTACTGTGTTTAAAAAGTGAAAGGTGCTTTCAGGACCTTTCTAGGTACAAAAGACTGGCCTGACTGCCCCCTGTGCCGACCAGTGTTCTTGTCTTATAGCACATATCCCGTCCTACCTGTGCTCTGCCACATAATGGCACTGTGATCTTAGGCAAGGCATTTTGCTTAGGGTCTATTTCCTTGTCTCCAAATGGGCAGACCGACAGCACCTGCTTGGTCCTCCTGTTGAGAGGGTTCCGTGAGACAATGTTCTTGAAGGACTTACCAGGCCACTACCTAGGACCCAAGCTGTGGTTGGTCCAAAGTGAGGAACGTCAGGGTGGCTCTTGAGTGAAATGCAACTGCTTAAGAGTTAGAACGCCAGACAGGTTCCAGATACATAAGCTGTTACTACATATATCTGTGGACTTGTTTATGATGATCCTGGAAAACTGGGATATGAACAAATGTGTAGAATTAAGTAAGGATTGAAAGTGAGCAAGGAAGTAATTCAGAAAATGAAGGCTTTTAGTTGAAAAGGACCAGATATTTGACTGTTAGGAGAACCAAATATGCTCATGACTTTTACCTTTTAAAATGATAGATCACTCAGTCCTCGGTGTGTTTAGTATTGGTTCTCAGGGTCTCTTAAGTATCCTTTAGGGGATGTGTCCCATTCCTGCTTGTAGCTTCTGGCCTCTGCATGCAGTGTACGAAATAGGGACACACAGAACGAGTAAATTCAAGTCATGGTTTCTGAGTGCCTGCTCTTTTGCAAGGCTCAGTTCTGGGCATTAGAAAATACCAAGAATCAGAAAACATTTACATGGCACCTACCCTCAGAAGAATCTACTTGGAGAGGTAAGAACTATTTCTACAAAAATCGCTAACCATTTAAAGCCATGGAAACACTCAGTGACCACCTCAGAGTAATATGTTGTGTATAAGTGAGAAAGGTCTAGTAGAAGAAATCTGAGCCGGAAGTTGGCAGTTAGGTGGGGGGAGTGATGTGTGCTTGTAAGAGCCCTGGAGGTGCCTGTTGTGTTGGAGGTTTGTGTGAGGTCATGGGTCCCAGCAGTGGGGTCTCAGGACTGCTTCACGCTACTGAAATTATTTAGGACCCCCAAAGAGGTTTTGTTTATGTGAGATATATCTATCGATAGTGACCACATTTGAAATTAAACCAGAGGGAAATTTAATATATTTGTTCATTTAAAAATAAGCTCATTTTATTAAAATAGTCATGTTTTCCAAAACAAAAACAAATGTAGTGAGAAGAGTGACATTGCTTTACATTTTTGCTAATCTCTTTAATATTTGGCTTAATAGAAGATAGCTAGATTCTCATGCTTCTGCATTCAGTCTCTTTCCATATGTTATTTTGGTTGAAGTGTAGGAAGACATGTAGTTAGAGAAGGGAGGAATATTTTAATATTTTACAGCCTTTTCAGATCATTTTGGATGTCTCTAATATTACAACAAAACTTAACAAATAGGTTGTTTCTCAAAGAAACTTACTATGTATGGAATCTGAAATCGTGTCAGTGAGCCATCTGTACACTATCACATTAAAATCCATTGGGGCATCTTGCACTTTGAATGCTCATTTGCCCATGCATGATTTTGTAACATCTCTTAGTGAACATTTGGAAAATATTGATTCATTGAGTTATGCAAATTATCCAGTTGGTTGACATATTTATACACATTTATATGTATATATGTCAAAAATTCTCATTCATTAATATCACCACTGATGTCATTGGAAAAGTCTTCAGCTCTATGAAACTACGATTCTCATATTGGCAAATACGCGTTTTCAAAAATTCCCAGAATATTGCAAAAACTTTGTTTGAATCCATCTCAAATCACTTACCAGCCCTAAAATGACCCTCTAGATTTGTTTCTTTATCTCCATTGTGTTACTGTAAGGATTAAATGGAAAAATTTGTGTAAATATGCATATGACTTCTGGCCTGGGTAAGCAGCCACTAAATAATAGCTGCTGCTGTAGTATTATTACTTGTGCTGTTATACATCACTGTCATCATTCACGTCATCTGTCATCATGGATGACAGCACTGACAGTAGGGCAGAAGGAGGAAGGAAATGTGCTTTGGGAACACTGGTGGTGACTCTCTGTGTTTGTAAGTAAACCATTTGTTTTGACGATCAAATGTCAGGTCTTCAGGTGCCAGTTACTGTTTGTCCGTCAGCTAGCCAGGGTAAACAATCACTTGTGTTCTTTCCCTTTTGTAAATTTTGAACCAATAGACAAAAGTCAGCATCCCTCCTCCTGATCTGTTTTTACCTTGACTGTACCTACATCATGCAGTTATCACATCATCTAAATACCTGGACCCTCACCACAGCCTGGACCTTACTGTTGCCTTTTGTTCCATTGCCTAGTATAGGACCTGGCATGTGATTATCAGGGCTCAAATGACATTTGTTAGATGAATGCATTTAGAGGGAATTTATCTTGAACAGTGCTCTTGACATGGTTTCAAAGACCAAAAAAAACATAGAAACTTTGAACCATACATATGACTTGAGCTATGGTTAGCTTTTCTTTTTCTTTTCACTTTCTTTAAAGAGTGTTTAAACTCTGTTTACCCCAACTCCATCTCTTTTTGTTCTTGGATTTCTATTAATTCAAAGTAAAAAGAGTAGAAGGCTTAAAAGTGTTTCAAAATAACTTTGGGTTAAACATTTTTCCGATCAATACATTTTGCTTTCTGCTTTTCAGATGTTCCTCCTGCTGATCAAGAGAAGCTTTTTATTCAGAAATTACGTCAGTGTTGTGTCCTCTTTGATTTTGTTTCTGATCCACTCAGTGACCTAAAGTGGAAGGAAGTAAAACGAGCTGCTTTAAGTGAAATGGTAGAATATATCACGCACAATCGGAATGTGATCACAGAGCCTATTTACCCAGAAGTCGTCCATATGGTAAGTGATTACAGTTTAGCCAGCATGCCGCAACCTGAGTTTCAAACAGGACTCTGAAATTCTTAGGACAAGCTGAGATAGTTGAGCCTAACACAGCACTACCCCCCCCCCCCCCCAAAAAATCCTCCTGTTCCAAAATTCTACTTGAATTTTGAAGAATGAACATCTTCTTCCTAATGTGCCCTGGATTGTAATGATGATAATATAATAGCAAGGGTTTGTTGTGTGCCTCCTAGGGACCATTCTACGTACTCTACATTTACTGAGGCATTTATTAACTACTCCTATAGGGTGGAAATATTAGAACTTCTATGTATTTTGCTTATTTTGTTCTCTTTACATTCAGTTTTTTATCAAGTAATTAATATAAGGGTGCCCATGTATAGTTTGAAAGTAAACATGTGCTGACACAAGCAGGAAAATTCCAATAATGGGGCAGAGTTAGAAATAGTGACGAAACTGTGTGTGTATCAGGGCATTCATCCCTGATTGGCTGAAACTGCTTCTTGTTGGTGTCAGGGCTGTTCCCTGATTGGCTGAGATGGCTCCATTGTTTGTTTTGTTCAGTCCCCAAATCTCAATCCTCTGCAGGCTCCTTCTTGACAGCCTTGGTTTGCAGTTTGTTTTCAACTCTTCCTGCCATCTGTCATTGTGACCACAGCCAGTGTCACCTGGAAGATTTCATGAGATGCAGTTATTAAAACTCTTATTGTTTGACAGTGAGCTCCAGTTTTCTGTTGCTATTTTTAGATTGTTGACATTTTATCTGCCTTCGAAATTGGTCTCCCCAGTTATCATTGTTGCTTAATATAAAATGTTTAATCCAGATTTTCTTTGAACTCTTTACCAAATTACTGATTTTTTTTCCCAAGCTATAGACTACATTTCAAAATCCGCTAAATTTGTTTCCCTAAAATACTTTCATTTCTTCAGTCTTTTTGTTTTGAAAAAGAAAATGAAAGTTCATTCCTGTACTTCTGCCATGTAAAAAGTTGAGATAAACTTGATTAATTTATTGCTGTTAACTTTGAAGCTCAGAATTTGCTAACCTGACTACCCAGATTTACTCCTGAGAAGTAATAATGGCCATATAGTTATCAGTGAGTAAATTCCTCAAAACCTTACCAGTTCAGACTGAGGAAAATTGGGGAATATCTTTTTTCTCTCCTTAATTTTAACTCTCTTATTTAGGAAGCCCTCCCCAACCCTAAGACCATAAAGAAAAATCTCCAATATTTTCTCCTCTAATTTTTCAGTTTTGCTTTTTATAATCCTCCTCAAGCTGTTTTTCATGGCATAGCATAGGGATATAACTTTATTTTCTTCTAAATTGATAGTCATTTGTCCTTACCTCATATGTTGGATATTCTTTTTCCTCTATTGAGTTAAAATGCTTCTTTAGTATATAGTAAATTTATTTACATATAATATATATTAGATACATGTCATGTAATACATATTACATTTGTAAATATACATTTATTATATATTAAATCCACACATAAGCAGAAGTTTTCTGTCTTTAAGGAACTTGGCTGCCTGTCCCTGAGTAGTATTCTTAACACAAGAGGGAAGAGTCTGCAGAGAAATCCAGTACAGACATCAGTTGGCCTGATTTGGGTCATATGCCTACCCTTGACTCATGTTCCTGACTGCTTGAATCAGGCTCTCATTTGTATTTATTTTACAGTAGTGGTGTGCATTACCAAAAGTACTTAGGATAGTTAAAGCACTAAATAAATTTTTCTTAAACAGTCATTACTTCTCCTACTGTTAAAATTGTGTTCCTAGCTAGATTCTCTCCCTGCTGTCTGAACCTTGTTCCCCAGCCCCTGAAAATCAAACTAATTTTCAGAATGTTGAACACGTTGTTTTCTCAAGCATTTAAACATTTATTGATCCCCTGCTATGGACCAGGTACTTTTTTAGCATAGGAACTAGAGTAGTGGACAAGATGGAGAAGACCTCTACCCTTCTAAAGCTTTCCTTTTAATGTGAGAGAGACAGTCATAAAATAAGCTATATATAATCTGAAATACAGAGATTATGGTGGTACTGTGAAGAAAAATAAAACAGGGTCAGTGGATAGAGTTGCAAAGCTCGGAATGTGAGTTTTGCAAGATACCCATTACGGGTGCAGAAAAGGTAGAAAGAGGATGCAGAGAGAAATCTTCTATGAGATGAATCAGATGCTTTCTAAAGTCCCTGAGAGAACCAGGGCAGTTCATTTTCTCTCCTTTTAGCTTGTTTTGAGACAGACTCAGAGAACAACATAGTCTTTCCCTCACCCTTTCTTCATCTGGAGCTTGGGGTGGGGGCTTGGATGAGGTGTCTTAGATTGTTGATTTTATTTGTTATCCTTGTTTTGTTTTGTTGCAAAGCAGAGGGCATTGCTGAAAGGTATGTTGCAAAGGGAAAGAGAGTGTGTTGCAGAAGGGAGATTCTTGGCAGTGGTTTGTGAATTCTCTCGTAGGGCTGAACAGTTCAAGCAACCAGTAGAAAGCCTCCGTCCCATCCCCAGGAGCACCTGAATCCAGTGTGTCAGGTAGAAAAAGATCTGAGGCCTTCATGGTTCCATTCTGGCTAGAAATCCATCTTGCTTGCCTGTTGTTTTGATGGTTTCTTTTAGGTTTGTATAGCTTTTTTTGTTTTGTTTTGCTTTTGGTCATAGTCTTTTTAAAGACACAAATTTCCACTTTCTTTGTAGATTCGAAGCCCTTTAGATGTTGTTTCTAATGCTATTTCTTTTATGTATATATTGCCTTATTAGCCTAGACAGCTGTGTCAGCATATTTATTGAGACATAATTCACTTACCAAATCACCCCTTTAAAGTGTATGATTCAGTAATTGTTATTACATTCACAGGGTTGTAAAGCCATCATCATATCAAATTTTACAGCCTATCCTTCCTCACTAAAAGAAATCTGCAGCCATTAGCAGTCACTGCCATTACTCCCTACCCCCTCGCTCCCCAGCCATAAGCAACCACTAATCTACTTTCTGCCTCTGGATTTGCCTAAGTATGTAGGCCATAGAAATGGAATCATACAATATGGGGTCTTTTGTGCGTAGCTTCTTTCAGTGGCATGCATAATGTTTTCATAGTTCATCCGTGTTGTAGCATGCATCTATCATTACATTTCTTTTTATTGCCAAATAATATTCCTGTCATTATGGGGCTATTATGAATCATGCTGCCATGAGCATTCATGTTCACATTTTTGTGTGAACATATACTTTCATCTGTCGGGTATAAACCTGGGAGTGGAATTGCTGGGTAATATGTTAACTCTTTGTGTTTAACTTTTTGAGGAACCTCCAAATTGTTTTCCAGAGACACTGCACCATTTTATGTTCCTGCAGTGTACAAGGTTCCAACTTTTCCACCTCCTTGCCAATACTCATTACATGTGTTTTTGATAATAGCCATCATAGTGGGTGTAAAGTGATACCTGATTGTGGTTTCGATTAGCATTTCCCTGATGAGTAATGATGCTGAGCATCTTTTCATATGTGCTGTTTATTTTTTATTACTTAATTAATCAGGCATCTTAGAATTTAATCTTAGAATGAATCTTCCAGACCATCTAGTCTGACCCTTTTATTTTCCAGATATAAAAAAAATGAGGTTCAGAGAGAGAGGGCAAAAAGGAGCAATACCCAGGGATGGGAGAACCTCTTAGTACTTATTTTGTCCACCCTAAATTACATAAGCTTCATTATCTCTTAATTTCAGTCATATTTTCAATATAACCAACCATCTGCTTTTTCACTTAAATTGCTACTTTATTTTTGGGGGTATGGCATTTTTCTTATCAAAATACTGATCTGTAAAACCAGCATTACTGTACTTTTAACAGATGTAAAGTACAAAAGTAAAAATGCACTGTTAACAATATTTAAAGAATTAACTTTTGGGGTTGGAGCCTTAGAAAATCTGAAAAATGGATATATGTACCAGTTTTTACATAATTTCAAAGGGTTTAAGCCCCTTAGAACCTGCAATGGACCCCAAGGTAGGAACCTGAAAGTTAGGAAAGAAACGAATTGCTTTCATTGTAGAACATCATTTTTGCTTGAATAACTGACAGACAACTGGCTATTCATACTTGGGTGTTTAGCAGGCTTTTTCTCACAAAATGAACAAAATTAGATGATCCCTTTAAAAAAAACTGACAATGTTTGTTTTCCATGATAAAATTCAAGCTTTCAAGTGAAGATTTGAAGTTTGAAAAACTGGTGTCTACCAGTGTGAGCTTCAGCATCCCAGTGCTGAAGGTTCTCTTAATGGGCTCGACAGTGAGAATAACAAATAGGATGCATGTGTGTACATCTAAAATGAGTCAACATTTTATAGCTCTATTACATGACTCAGTGAGCCATTATTTTCCAAGTGTTTTAGTTTGCTAAATGCTGCAAGAATGCAATATACTAGAAATGGGATGACTTTTGAAAAGGGAATTTATTAAGTTACAGGTTCATAGTTCTAAGGCCATAAAAATGTCCAAACTAGGGCATCCAGAGAAAGATTCCTTGACTCACGAAAGGCCAATGTCTGTCATATGGGAAGGCACATGGCTGGTGTCTGCTGGTCCTTGTTCCAGCTTCTGTTGCTTCCAGCTTCTGATTCCAATAGTTTCTTCTCTAAAGCGTCTTTGGGCCTTCAGTTAGCTCCTCTGGGACATAATTCTGGGTTCTGGCTTGCTTAGCATCCCATGGAAAAGCACATGTCACCGTCTCCTGGACTCTGCATTTCCAAATGTTTGTGTCTAAGCATCTGCTCTCTCTCGGCACTCCAAGCATCTCCAGATGTCTGCGTCTCTGTCAGTTCTGAAGCAAAATGTGTCCCTTTTTAAAGGACTCCAGTAAATTAATCCAGGCCCACCTTGAATGGGCAGAGTCACATCTCCATCTAATCAAAAGGCCAAACCCGCAGTTGAGTGGGTCAATCTCCATGGAAGCAGTATAATCAAAGGTTGAATCAAGATGCAATATTGAATCAAAATGTTAACTTGGGATTAAAGGGCATGGCTTTTCTGGGATACACAACACTTTCAAGCCACTCATTCTACCTTCTAGACCCCCAAAAGACATATTCTTTCCATATACAAAATATATTCATTCCATTATAGTATAATAAAGACTTAAACCATTCAGTAACAATATAGGTACAATACAAAGTAAAAAACAGCACAGAATCTCATCAGAGTTATCTTCAGGCATTGTCTCTCCTAAGGCAAAATTCTCTTCTGGCTGTGGCCTGTGAAGCTAGGAACAGGTTGTCTGCTTCCAATATACAAAGGAGAGACAGTCATAGGATACATGCTCTTATTTGCTAATGGGGCGATAATGGAAGGAAAACATCCTCTCTAGGGGCTTACAGAGCAGCCTGTTCTCTCCGAACACTGGGATGAGGGTTGCAACTTTGGGGCTCATTGAGGGGACCACCTTTCTCTTGGCTCCACCCTCACCAAGCATCAGAGTGGTACCTGGGCTCTCTGGCATCTCCAGGGCACATGCTCAACCCCTCCAGAACAATGGGGTGATTGCCAGGCTACTTTAGTCCCCTGTTTATGTGCTCCACATTCTCCGAGGCCTAGGGCACCAAAACTCATCCTGAACATCAAGGCAGAAGGCCCAGTCTCTGCTTCCAGGGCAAACTCACCCTTCCAATGTGGATGGGTTGTTCTGCTCTCCTGGCCCAAGCTTTTTGGCTTCAGACCTTAGCTTCAGTGGTTCTACCTTTGAAGTCATTTCTCCTTCAGTCTATCCCTTTTCTGTTCCTGTTAGTCCAGATTGGCAATGGTTCCATTCCTATATATCTCACAAGAAATTTGTTGGTTTTCCATGCAGTATCCAGCGTTCAAACAATAGGACTTTCCACAAATCCTTTCTGGATAACTCTATCTCTAATCCTCATTTGTCCTATAGTGGCTGAATGCTTTCTTGTTTGGGTAAATCTTCACATGGAGCAGTATTCTCCAGGGTGTCCCTTTTTGGAAGCCCAGAATTTTCCAGACCATCGATTTCTTGTTTCTTTGTACCCAAGAGTTCAGTTCTCAGCTTATCTCTTTCTTGTCACATTTTACTATAAGCTGCAAAGAGAGGCCAGGCTGTATTTTCCACTTAGTTTGGAAATCTCTTGTGTTAAATATCCAAGTTCATCACTCTCAGATTCTGCCTTCCATCCAATACCAACACAAATCTCTTCAGCTAAGTACCTCAGTGTGCCACTTTTAAATTCTGCCTTCCATCTACACAATGCTTTCAAACCAGCACACCAGGTGACCAATCAACAGTGTTAGAAAATCATGCATGGTCAGAAGGACCATTCAAAGTAGAAGAGAAATCCCCAGATTTAAGGTAATAGAGGACAGATGGCCATTGATAAAGTTTCAGATTCCACGAGGTCACTCACCTTTATAAACCACGGCAGGTTGAGTTTTGGTTAGTATCAGAGAAGTCCATGATAATTTGAAAGGGCTATTAAAATACTTTTCCCTTTTCTAACTGTCTTGTGGGGATACCAGATTTTTTTTCTATATTTCAATCAAAACAACATATCATGTATAGACTGAGTACAGAAGCAGATATGAGAATCCAGCTATTTTCTGTTGTCAGACATTATAAAGAGATTTGCAAAAATGTAAAACAATACCACTCTTCTCACTAAATTTGTTTTTATTTTTTAAAATACTATTTTCATAAATCTGCTATTTATATTAACATGTAATGGGATTTTTTAGTGAATTAATTTTTTAAAATTTTCTCCAGTTTACTTTCTAAAACAGTATCAATAAGTATAACTGTTATAAACAAAAACTCTTTCAGGTCCTCGATAATTTTGGGGAATATAAAGGAATACTAAGACTGGAAAGTTTAAGTACCATAGTTCTACAAACAGTGCTGCCCAGAGTCTGGTGTTGACATCACCTGGGAGCTTGTTAGAAATATAGATTATTGAGTCCTACCTCAAGCCTACTGAGTCAGACTCTGTGAGAATGGGACCTAGCATTCTGTTTTTATATGCTCTCAGTGTCATTCTTAAGCAGGCCTAAAGTTAAAGAATCATCATTTTAAATATCATTATTTGAATATTTTAAATAACCTTCTGTGCCGGTTTAAAGCTATTATATTTCCCAGAAAGCCATGTCCTTTAATCCTCATTCAGTAGTGCTGGGTGGGATCTTTCTAATTGTTTCCGTGGAGGTGTGGCTCCACCCATTCAAGGTGGGATTGCTTACTGGAGCCCTTTAAGAGGGATCCACTTTGGAAAAAGCTTTAGAGCCACCAGAACTGATGGACCCAACAAAATGGACACAGTTAAGCTGTAAGCCAATGTGATAACACCACATTTGCTCTGGCTGCAATGTGAAGAATGGACGGATGTATGGAAGAATGGATGGAAAGAGCATAAAAATGGAAGTGTAAAGTGACTGCTGGAACGCTCAGAAGTGATGGCTATGGAGAAGAAATCAGCAATTTGAGGGATCTCAAGAAGGGAGAAATAAGATTTGGTGATTGATGTGATTGAGAAGTTTGGGGAGAGGCAGGAAGAGCAGGTTTCTGACCTTAGCATGTGGCATGATGCCTCTGGTGGAGAAAGGGTCCAGATGTGAATCTTATTTGTTATTCAGAATTCCTTATGTTACAAGGAGCAGAAACCCAATTCAAAAGAGGAATTTATTAGGCAGACACTGAGGTGGCTCACAGACCTCTCTCCATTCCCCTTTCTTCTTCCTGTGTGGGCTTCATTCTCTGGTTAACCTGTGTGGAGGTGGCTTCCAGCTAGCACCAACAGGAGAGGCATGTCACTTGCCTGCCCTGAGCTAGGGACATGGGTTCTGGGGTCCTGACCCAGCCCAGACACGTGCCTACCAGAACCACATTGAGGAGTAAAGTGAACAGGATTTCTCCAAAGAAGGATGGTGAGTGCACGTACAGGCAGATAAAACCATCATGTCTCCATCCAGCTTTCCATTTGCTAATTGTGTACTTTAGATGAGTGACTTAATTCTACAAGCTTCAGTTATTCCTGTAGACAATTGGATTCAATGACAAATTGCCCCACAGAGCACTGAGATTAAAGGGGAGACATGTACAGCTCCAAGCATGGCCTCTCACAAAGTTGGTGCCCTAGTGTTCTCGCACCTCCTCTGTCCGGGGATCCCAGGCAAGCCCAGAATGGGCCTCCCTTGATGCACCCTCCCCTATTCCAGACTGAATAGGCTAGCTCCTATTCTTGTTCCAGGCTGCAGTACCTGAGATTACTTAGCTTTTTTCTTTCCTTCTGTTGAAGATTATCGTTCTGGAGCTACTTCTTAGTGAGTTGTGTAGCTGAGTTTACATAGCGACTGAGGCACTGAAAATGTATGGTCTGAAGTGTGCTTTAATGTTTGTCACTCATAAATAAATTAATGGAAGTAAATCAAGATTGAGAAGAGAAAACAAGTTATGAAATTCTGTACACAGTACAGTTACTCAACTCTGCAGCACCATTCACACCTAGATGGACTTGTTTCCATTTTATAAATAGGTTATAATAAAAATAAATCTAGAGGGATATAGTACAAACTTAATAGCTGTCTTCAGTTGGTGTGATGATGTGAACTTTCCCTTTTACTGTAGATTTTTGCCATTTAAAAATTTTTAGTAATGATCATGTATCACATTTGTCATCAAAAATCAATAAAGGGTTAAACTTTATAAGCTGCCATCTTGACACAACCCCACCCTTCCCTTTCCTCTTGCTCTTGGGGCAGATACTGGCTTTTATTTCCTAGCCAACTGCCATTGGGAAATGTCTTCCTCCTGTCCATGAGCCCCTAATTAAAACTCATAGCTAATCTTAAAAAAAAATCAATAAAGATATATTTTCTTAAAAAAGGAAAAGAAGATATCTATACGTAGTGTAATAGTAGTACTTTTATTATTAGGGCCCATGTTGGATTTCCAGGAAAAATAAGTCACATTATTTTCATTCAGCCCATACTCTTTATAAGTGACCATGTATTGACTTTGATGTTCTCTTGTCCTTTATGCCTTGTTCATTTCCTTTAAGTGCATAGGAGTTCATCTTGGGATTCAGGCCCTTGGGGGAGACTCAATACATGTCACCCTCGATGGTGCCCCTGGCGCCACATACAGATGGATGCTGGGCGCATCCCTCTTCCATCATCAGATCTGATACTCACTGATACGCTGGTGTTCAGCAAAGTGCTGCTTGTGATCATGAGGGCAATTTTGAAACTGGAGTGGAAAGATTTGGAAAGAAAGAGAGTACTAAATTAACCAGTAATGCTTCAAATAGTGTAATTTTAATGTCATGTATTCCCCTTGTTTAGTTTTTGTTTTGCCAAAGGTAAAATAACATGGGTAAAAGAAGAGCTGATGTCATTGATGAAGTAAAGATAGATTTTAAAATAAATGTAAAACTCCGTACCCATTAAATAATAACTCTCCTTTCCCTTCTCCTCCCCAGCCCCTGGTAAGCTGCTGTCTTATTTTCTGTCACTATGAATTTGCATATGCTAGATATTTCAGATCAATGAAATCATACAATATTTATCCTTTTGTGCCTGGCTTATTTTACTCAACTTGATTTCTTCAAGATTCATCCGTGTTGTAGAATGTATCAGGACTTCATTTATTTTTATAACGGTATAATATTCCGTTGTATCTATACACCAGATTTTATTTATCCATTCATGTATTGATGGACACCATAGTTGCTTCCACGTTTTGCCTATTGTGGATAATACTGATTTGAACATTGGTATCCAAAAATTTGTTTGAGTCCTGGTTTTCAGTTATTTTAGGTACATTCCTAGGAGTGGAATTGCTTGGGTCATATGATACTTCTGTGTTTAACTTTCTGAGGAACCACCAAACTGTTTTCCACAGCAGCTGCTTTACATTCCCACCGACAATGAGAGCTTATTTCTCCACATCTTTATCAACACTTGCTATTTTTGTGTGTGTATTTTTAAAATTATAGCCATCCTAGTAACAAGTGGTATATTGTAAGGTTTTGATTTGTGTTTCCCTAATGGCTGATGACCTTGAGCATCTTTTCATGTGCTTATTGGCCCTTTGAATATCTTCTTTGGAGACATTTCTATTCAGCTACTTTTTGTTAATTTTTTAAAAATTAAAAATTTTTTTAATTGGGTCGTTTGTCTTTTTGTTGTTGAGTTGCAGGGATTCTTTACTTTATATATTCTGGATCTTAAACTCCTGTCAGATATATGATTTCCAAATATTTTCTCCAATTTTCTAGGTTGCCTTTTCGCCTTCTTGACAGTGTCCTTTGACACACAAACATTTTTTCATTTTGATGAAGGTCCAGTTTATCAAACTTTTCTTTTGTTGCTAGTGTTGTTGGTGTCATAATGTGGTGGTCTTAATGTGATTATTGATGCTTTGGTTTGACTACCATTTTGCTGTTTTTTTCCCCTCTGGTTAGCCTGTCTGTTCTTTGTTCCCTTTTCCTGCTTTCTTTTGGATCAGTTGAGTACTTTTTGTTATTGTGTTTATCTCCTTTATTGGTTTTTTAGCTGTAAGGTTTTTTGTTTGATTTTAATTAATCATTTGGTTTTTTTTTATAAATCTTTAAGTTATCACAGTCTACCTTCTAATGATAATAAATCATATCACATAGAGTAAAAAAACTTTACTACAATATACTTCCATATCTTCTCTGCCAAACTTCGTGCCGTTATTGCTTTGTATTTTACTTCTTCATATGTTACTAACCCCACAATATATTGTCAGTATTTTTGCTTTAATTATATTTTAATGGGGTTTAAGTAATAAATGTGTGTGGGTATGTAAAATACGTGCTTGCTTACCATTTTCCATGCTCTTCATTCCTTTTCCTTGTTACTGAGGAACTTTGTTTAATATTTCCTGTAGGACAGATCTGTTGGTGGTTCTTTCAGTTTTAATCAATTCTGAAAAGACTTTTCAAGTCCTTATTTTTACTTCAATTTTGAAAGATACACTTGCTGGATATAGAATTCCAGGTTACAATTTTATCCTGTAAAAGTTTTCTTCCACTATCTTCTGACTTACCTTGTTTCTCATGAGAAACATGCTGTCATTATTATCTTTGCTCTCCATAAATAATGTGCATTTTTTCCTCCTGGCTGCTTTTAAGATTTTCTTTTTTTTTTTTTTTTTTTTTTTTCATGGAGTAAATAAATGACTGTTTTATTTTAAATGACCTTAAAAAAAAAGAACTACAGGGTGTAGTTTAACAAATGGAAGTACAGAATAAGTAACGCAATGGGGAATTTCATGTGGAACTTAAAGCTTTAAAACTTGACATGTTATAGATGTTAGAATTCATAAACTTAAAAATCCACAGCTTCTTTGCAGTAACAGAGAACTTGTTTTTCCATGGGACCCCTGCACTCAAGGACTCAGCGTTTCATTCGCTGGTTTGCTGTGAACTTAAATGAGCACTTTTAAATGAATGCTTCTTGAAGGACATTCTAATTTTTGACTCTTTGGGTTCAAACTCAATTACCTCCACTTTAAGCCTCTCTATATAATTGCTCCAGGTATCAGTCTCAGTGCTGAAAAATTATGCACCCACTTTCTTCCTGGGACTCTGATTTAAACTTTTATGCATGTGTTTTTTGTTTGCCTACTGCTTGTTTGTGCTATCATCTATGAATAAGATTTAATATTGCAGATTTAGAATTCATCCAAATTAAAAGGAGAAGCCCCTGTTAGGCAGCAAATTTACCTCACAGGGAATCTAATCCTTAGGACAGGAGATTTGAAAATATTAAATGAATTATGTTTTTTCATATTGCTGGGAAAATGCTGGTGGGGAAATGAGCAATATCATAGTTTCTTACATAGAAATTATGGCATCTATATATTTGAAATTACTTATTTACCTTGCTATTGTAATTTTTATACTTTAGAATCATAGTCTTATAGAGGGGGAGGACTTAAGTAATTATCTTCTCCTTCCTCTGGATTCTGCAAAGGAAAACCACTCCTAAGTAGAAGAGAATGAATTATTTTAAAAAACCTGCTGAGATAAATAATCCATGGCCCTCATTCTGTGGGATAGATGTTAATGAGAACATATCATCCGTGTCCTCCCTTGTACACTTTTTTCATGAAATAGAGCCTATCATTAAATTTCCTCTTAATTTTTCCCTCCCTTTGCAGTTTCATGTTTTATTTTCATCTGTTTGTTTCTATGCTAATCACTGTTACCTTTAAATGTTGAGTCCAGAGCAAGATCCTTCTAATTCCAGACAAATTGAAATAAAACCAATCATCTCAGCGGTTAAGACTTACGTGTGATGTGAAACTAAAAATTGTGCTAATCTGAAAATAGCAGGGGTTTCTGCAGAGACCTGGGATCTAAAAATATGTTTAATCTGGAAAACAAACTATTATCCATATAGTTTAACTCATCAGTGACTTGGTATAAGACCAAGGGTAATATAGTTTGAAATTGGGCAACGAAAGGAAGCTCTAGTGACTATCCAAACATGTGATTTTAAATTTCAAGACTGAATTCCAGAAGTTTCCAAGATTTCAGTAGCACACTTAAAACTAGACTTTCGGTGCTTCTTTTCTAAGGGAAACTTAGGTCCTGTTTGGGATAGTCCTAATTCAAGCCTGTTTTCTGTCTGTATTACTAGTACTCTGTTAACCCCTCAATATGCCCAGGTTTAGACAATATATTATATTGTTGCCTTACAGTAGACTGCACATTCTTTTTGACATTCTCCAGTTTATACTTAGTTTTCCTTCTGCTTTCTTTTGCCTTTCGTTGATCTTCAGTGATTTGTTTCTGATCATCTCTCAGCTTAATTAAGGTCTTTTGCTATTCCATTTCTACCCTCTAGGGTGACTGTTGTCCCCTTCACTTAGGATCATTTTCAGTAAATTTAATGAGTCTTTTGGACACTTCGTTATCTAGGAGAAGGATGAGAATGCTGATCCCTAGGCCAGTTGGCTTTGGAGTGCCACCATTTTCTCTCAGTTTCTGTCTTTTTTCTCTCTGTACTTCCACTTCTTCAGCCTTCCTCTACCCTTCAGTTGCCTCTGACTGGATAATCTTCATTCATATCTTCCAAGCAGTTATTTGCTGTGAAGTCCCGTCCAGAGGCGTGACGCTCCTGACAGTTTTGTACTGAAACTGTGTGTATCAAATTGTATTTTCTCAGTTCACAGCTTTCAAATCCCATGAGACCACTCGAATAAAACTGTGATGTACTATTTCTGCATTTCTTACAGTTTTTATTCAGTCACAGTGCATTATATAACTCTGACATGTTGTTTTGTCCTGAAGTTATGCTTGTCCTCAGTTCAAGAAGGCAGATAAAGTTCAGAGTTTCTCTCTCAAGTGGAAGGGCACATGGCGAACACAATCAGAATTTCTCTCTCATCTGAAAGGGCAAATGGTGAACACAGTCAGGGTTCCTCTCTCATCTGGAAGGGTACATGGTAAACACAGTGTCATCTGCTAGCTTCTTCTCCTGGCTTCCTGTTTCATGAAGCTTCCCAGGAGGCATTTTCCTTCTTCATCTCCAAAGCACTGGCTGATGGACTCTCTGCTTCGTGGTGCTGCAGCATTCTCTGCTCTCTCCGAATCTCCCAAGATTTTCTTTTTACAGCTTTTTTTAAGCAATTCGATTAGGATATCCCTTGCTATAGTTTCATTCTCTGTTCTTGTGTTTAGAGTTTTTTTAGAGTTTTCATCAAAATTGGAAATCTATTTCACCATTATCTCTTCAGATATTTTTTTCTGACCCCTGCTCCTTCCCTTTTTTAGAGATCTGAATAACAGGTATGTTGGGTTTCTTGGCCTTGTTTCACAGCTCACTTGATAACTCTGTTTCTTTTCAGTCTTTTTTCTGACTGTTTCACTTGAATTGCTTCTTTTGCTTTCTTCAAATTCACCAGTTTTTTCCTCTACAATGTCTAATCTGTTCATTCCCATCCAGTGAACTTTCCATCTCTCACATCGTAGTTTTCATCCTTAGTGGTTTGATTTGTATTTTGTTTTAGATCTTCCTAGTCTCCACTTAACTTTTGAACATATATGGAACACAGCTATAGTATCTGTTTTAATATCTTGTCCTACTAATTCTAACATCTGTGTCCACTCTAGTTAAGTTTCAATTGGTTGATTTTTCTTTTCATTATAAATCATATTTTCCTACTTGCATATCTGGTAATGTTTTAACTGGATGCTTGACATTGTAAATTTTGCCTTGTGGGTGCTGTATATTTCTGTATTCCTGTTAATGTCTTGAGTTTCATTGTAGGGTGTGATCATGTTCCTTGGGTTCTTACTTTGAAAAGGCCTTTAGAAAGGACAAGAGTCTTGGTAATTCTAGGATGAAATGTCCCCACTTCTAAGATAAGACATCTGATTCCTGAGCCCAGTGGGCTTAGGTGCTCTCCCCAGACATCTAATCCTCCACAAGTACTCGATTCCTTCTAAATTCTGGTGTTTTTTTCACCTGAACATAATCAGCAGGCAACAGAGCAGTTCGTGTGTGCTAAGTATTTTTGGAGGACCTCGGCAAACCTCCAGAGTTGCCTGTCTGTGCAGCTCTCTACAGGACTCAACCTTATAGGCTCCAGCAGACCGCCATTGTATGCGATCTCCACCTGGAAATTCTCTTGGAAGTCACCTGGGGTACTCATAGGGCTCCCTGGTTTGTTTACCTTTCATCAGGGATCACTCCGCCTCATACTGAATGCCCCGGATTCTTGAAAACCATCATCTCATATATTATTATCCAGTTTTCTGGTTGGGAAATTCCCATCAGTGATGCTGGAAACAGAAGTCTCTGCTTCACTTTTAATATATACTTAATAAACACCTACTTAATTTCATTCCATGCAGGTTACCCAGCAATATCAAATATGTACCCTTGAAAGATTATTTGGATAATTTATAATTTCATAACTTTTTATATATTTGGTTGGTGGCTTGGGCTCATTGCTCAAAAAAATTATTGGAAATGCCTAGATGACTGGGATGTGATGAGAACTTAGCTGAAAATTTCACTTCTCAGCATATTATGTCATGTAGGATGCAGAACATATACTTTGCTACTGTAAAACATTTCTAAACTTTCTGCCATTTTACTACACAAACAAAAGAATCAGAATATGTGGTAAAGCAAATATAACAGGATGATAATGATAAAATCTTGGTAGAAGCTATGAGGTATTCACTGCAAAACTCCTTAACCTTTTTTGCATTTGGAATTTTGAATAATAAAATATTGAGGAATGCATTATTCAGTATCTATGTAAAACTAATCTTCAGCCCAGACTAAATAATCTCAAAGAAATGTCCAAAAAATTATTATCTTTAAATAGCACTAGTTAAATTACAAATTAGTGCTTATATGAATAAATTCTCTATTCTTTTTTCTTTTTTTAAATTTAATTTGTTTTGTATTATCAAACCAAAACAACATACAACCATGAACATTCTTCACATAAAAATATTCCGTGTATGGTGTATGGCTCACAGTATCACCACTTAATAGTATATTGATCACCCTGATCATTTTTTAGAGCATTTGCATTACTCCAGAAAAAGAAATAAAAAGAGAAAACTCGCATATACCATACTCCTTACCCCTCCCTCTCATTGACCACTAGTATTTCCATCTACTCAATAGATTTTATCCTTTGTTCCCCCTATTTTTTTCTATACCCCTTACCACCCCCTTTCATTTTTCATGAGTATTTCAGTCTACTCAATTTATTTTAACATTTATTCCCCGTTATTTATTTTTAATCCATATTTTTTACTCCTCTGTCAATATTATAGATAAAAGGAGTATTAGACACAAGGTTTTCACAATCACATAGTCACACTGTGAAGGCTATATCATTATACATTCATCTTCAAGAAACATGGCTACTGGAACACAGCTCTACAGTTTCTGGCACTTCCCTCTAGCCTCTCTAATACACCTTAAACTAAAGAGGGGATAACTGTAAAATGCATAAGAATAACCTCCAGGATAACCTCTTGACTCTGTTTGAAATCTTTCAGCCACTGACACTTCATTTTGTCTCATTTCTCTCTTCCCCATTTCGGTTGAGAAGATTTTCTCAGTCCCTTGATGCTGAGTCCCAGCTCATTCTAGAATTTCTGTCCCACATTGCCAAGGAAGTTTACACCCCTGGGAGTCATGTCCCACCTAGAGAGGGGAAGGGCAGTGAGTTTGCTTACTGTGTTGGCTAAGAGAGAGGTAGGCCACATCTGAGCCACAAAAGAGGTTCTCTGGGGTGACTCTTAGGCCTAATTTTGATTAGGGCTTAGCCTGTCCTTTGCGGGGATGTTTCCTATGAACAAACCCCAAGGTTGCAGGCTCAGCCTATTGATTCAGTGTCCCCCCTGCTTACAAGAATATCAGGAATGCTCCAAATGGGCAAGTTGAATTTTCCCCCCTTCTCGCCATTCCCCCAAGGCAACTTTGCAAATACATTTTTATTCACTATTCAAATCACTCTGGGATTTATTGAAGCATCACTCTGGACAAACCTAAAAAATCTCATGCCCTATTCAAGGTTCCATGTACTTATGGTATTACATTAACCTGTCCATATGAGTTATATTAGGAAATGCACTAGTCAAAATATGAATTTTGTACCAAATAAACATTTTTTGCTTTAGTCTCACACACAAGTTAAAGTTTTAGTATATGAATAACCATCTATTTTCAGTGCCCTACAGTATTGATATTCCTTTGTTCTTCCTCATGCAAAAAACATTTTTTAATTTGTACATTTAGTCACTATCATTGTATGCTCTAGGAATTACTAGACTATACCATCTCAGTCTTTATCATCTATCTTTCCTTCTGGTTTCATTTGTGCCCCCCGCCCTCCTCCCTCTATTATTCTCATATTCATCTTCATTCAGTGTACTAACTTTATTGTGCTACAATTAAGTAGTATTTTGCTGGCCATTTCTGAATTTTTACAATCAGTCCTATTGCACAATCTGTATCCCTTCAGCTCCAATTACCCAAAATCTACCCTGTATCTATCTCGTGATAGCCTCTGTTCATAACTGAACTTCTCCAAGTCCACTCATTGTTAATTCATATCAGTGAGACCATAGAGTATTTGTCCTTCTGTTTCTGGTTAATCTCACTGAGCATAATGTCCTCAAGGTCCATCCATGTTGTTACATAACTTCATGACTTTATTGTGTCTTACAGCTGTGTTATATTCCATCATATGTATATACCACAGCTTGTTTAGCCACTCGTCTGTTGATGAACATTTGAACTGTTTCCATCTCTTGGCAATTGTAAATAATGCTGCTGTAAATATTGGTGTACTAATGTTCATTTGTGTTCTTGCCCTCATGTCCTCTGAATAGACACCTAGCAATGGTACTACCAGATCATATAGCAATTCTGTACTTTAGCTCCCTGAGGAACTGCCAAACTGCCTTCCACAGCGGTTGTACCTTTTACTTTCCCACCAACAGTGGATAAGTGTGCCTCTTTCTCCACATCTTCTCTAGCACTTGTTTTCTGTTTAGTTGATCATGTCCATTCTGGTGGGTATGAGATGATATTTCATTGTGGTTTTGATTTGCATTTCCCTAATAGCCAGGGATGTTGAGCATCTTTTCATTTGCCTTTTAGCCATTTGTATTTCCTCTTCTGAGAAGTGTCTGTTTGTGTCTTTTGCCCATTTTGTAATTGGGTTGTTTGTCCTTTTGTTGTTGAGTTGAACAATCTCTTTATATATTCTGGATACTAGACTCGTATTTGATACATTGTTTCCAAATATTGTCTCCCATTGTGTAGGCTGTCTTTTTACTTTCTTGACAAAGTTCTTTGATGCACAGAAGTGTTTAATTTTGAGGAGTTCCCGTTTATTTATTTCTTTCTTCAGTGCTTATGCTTTGAGTATAAGATCTAGAAAACTGCCTCCTGTTATAAGATTTATAAGATATTTCACTACATTTTCTTCTGAAAATTTTATGATCTTAGATCTAATGTTTAGGTCTTTGATCCATTTTGAGCTAATTGTGTATAGGGTGTGAGATATAAATCCTCTTTCATTCTTTTGCATGTGGATATCCAATTCTCCAGGCACCATTTATTGAAGAGACTGTTCTGTCCCAGGTGAGTTGGCTTGACTGCCTTATCAAAGATCAATTGTCCATAGATGAGAGGATCTTTATCTGAATACTCTATTCGATTCCATTGCTCAGTATATCTATCTTTATGTTGGGACCATGCTACTTTGACCACTGTAGCTTTGTAATATGCCTTAAAGTCAGGTAGCGTGAGGCCTCCAACTTCATTTTTTTTCTCAGGATATTTTTAGCTATTCGGGGCACTCTGCCCTTCCAGATGAATTTGGTTATTGGTTTTTCTGTTTCTGAAAAGTAAGTTTTGGGGATTTTAATTGGCATTACATTGAATCTATCAATCAATTTTGGTAGAATTGACATTTTAACTTTATTTAGTCTTTGAATTCATGAAAACGGTACACCCTTCCATTTATTTAGGTCTTCTGTGATTTCTTTTAGCAATTTATTGTAGTTTTCTTTGTATAGGTCTTTTGTATCCTTAGTTAAATTTATTCCTAAATATTTTATTCTTTTGGTTGCAATTGTAAATGGAATTTTTTCTTGATTTTCCCCTCAGATTGCTCATTACTGACATACAGAAACACTACAGATTTTTGAGTGTTGACCTTGTAACCTGCCACTTTGCTGTACTCATTTATTATCTCCAGTAGTTTTGCTGTGGATTTTTCAAGGTTTTCAACAAATAGTATCATATCATATGCAAACAGTGAGAGTTTTACTTCTTCCTTTCTAATTTGGATGCCTCTTGTTTCTTTTTCTTGTCTAATTGCTCTGGTTAAAATTTCCAACACAATGCTGAATAACAGTGCTGTGATAGTGGATATCCTTGTCTTGTTCCTGTATTCTTAGGGGGAAAGTTTTCATTTTTTCCCCATCGAGGATGACATTAGCTGTGGGTTTTTCATATATTCCCTTTATCATGTAGAGAAAGTTCCCTTCTATTCCTATCCTTCGAAGTGTTTTCAACAAGAAAGGATGTTGAAAGGCAGAATGCCTTTTCTGCATCAATCGAGATGATCATGTAGTTTTTCTGCTTTGATTTGTTGATATGGTATCAATTACATTAATTGGTTTTCTTATGTTAAACCATCTTGCATACCTGGGTTGAATCCTACTTAATCATGGTGTTTAATTCTTTTAATGTGCTGCTGGATTCGATTTGCAGTAATTTTGTTGAGGATTTTTGCTTCTATATTTATTAGAGCAATTGCTCTATAATTTTCTTATAATATCTTTGTCTGGCTTTGGTATGAGGGTGATGTTGACTTCATAGAGTGAGTTAGGTAGCTTTCCCTCCTCTTCAATTATTTTGAAGAGTTTGAACAGGATTGGTACTAATTCTTTCTTGAATGTTTAGTAGAATTCACATGTGAAGTCATCTGGTCCTGGACCTTTTGGGGAGGTTCTTAATGACTAATTTAATTTCTTTACTTATGATTGGTTTGTTGAGGTCATCTGTTTATTCTTGAGTCAGTGTTGGTTGTTCATGCCTTTGTAGGATGTTGTCCATTTCATTTACGTTGTCTAGTTTATTAGCATAAAGTTGTTTACAGTATCCTCATTACCTCCTTTATATCTGCGGGGTCAGAGGTTATGTCTCTTCTTCCATTTCTGATTTTATTTATTTGCATCCCCTCTCTTCTTTTTGCCCACCTTGCTAAGGGTCCATCCATCTTACTGATTCTCATAGAACAAACTTCTGGTTTTGTTGATTTTCTTGATTGTTTTTATATTCTCACTTTCATTTATTTCTGCTCTTATCTTTGTTATTACTTTCCTTTTGCTTGGTTTGGGATTGGTTTGGCGTTCTTTCTGTGGTTCTTCCAACTGAACAGTTAATTCCTCGATTTTTTGCTCTTTCTTTTTTTGATATAGGCATTTAGGGCAATAACTTTCCCTCTTAGCACTGACTTTGCTGCATCCCATGAAATTCAACATGTTGTGTTTTCACTTTCATTTGCCTTGAGATGTTTACTGATTTCTCTTGTAATTTCTTCCTTGACCCACTGGTTGTTTAATAGTGTGTTGTTGAGCCTCCATATATTTGTGAATTTTCTGACCCTCTGCCTATTATTGATTTCCAATTTTATTCCTTTATGATCTGGGAAAGCGTTTTGTATGATTTCAATCTTCTTAAAACTATTGAGACTTGCTTTGTGACCCAGCATATGGTCTGTCCTTGAGAATGACCCATAAGCACTTGAGAAAAAGCTGTATTGTGCTGTTGTGGGGGGTAATGTTCTATAACTGTCTGTTACGTCTAGTTCATTTGTTGTATTATTCAAATTCTCTATTTCTTTATTGATCTTCTGTCGTTCATTGATGAGAGTGGGGAATTGAAGTCCCCAACTTTTATGGTAGATATGTCTATTTCTCTTTTCAGTGTTTTCAGGGTTTGCCTCATGTATTTTGGAGCACTCTGGCTTGGTGCATAAGTATTTATGATTGTTATGTCTTCTTGTTGAATTGTTCCTTTTATTAATGCATATTGTCTTTCTTTGTCTTTTTTAATTGTTTTACATTTGAAGTCTAATTTGTTGGATATTAGTATAAACTACTTCTGCTCTTTTCTGATTGTTGTTTGCATAAAATATCTTTTCCCAACCTTTCACTTTGAAACTGTGTTTATCCTTGGGTCTAAACTGGGTCTATATCTTTTGATATGGGAGTTTAATCCATTAGCACTTAGTGTTATTAGTGTAAGGGCAGTACTTTCTTCTGCCATTTTGCCTTTTGGATTTTATTTGTCATATATAATTTTTCTTCTTTTTACCTTTACTGATAGTCTTCGTTTCTACACTGTTCTCCACACCTCTATCTGCTATCTTTTCCTATCTGTCTCTAGTGCTCTGTATTAGTTAGGGTTCTCTAGAGAAACAGAACCAACAGGGAACACTTGCAAATATAAAATTTATGAAAGTGTCTCACGTGACCGTAGGAATGCAGAGTCCAAAATCCACAGGGCAGGCTGCGAAGCCGATGACTCCAATGGATGGCCTGGACGAACTCCACAGGAGAGGCTCACCAGCCAAAGCAGGAATGCAACCTGTCTCCTTTGAGTCCTCCTTAAAAGGCTTCCCATGATTGGATTTAGCATCACTAATTGCAGAAGACACTCCCCTTTGGCTGATTACAAATGGAATCAGCTGTGGATGTAGCTGACGTGATCATGACCTAATCCTATGAAATGTCCTCATTGGAACAGACAGGCCAGCGCTTGCCCAATCAGATGAACAGGTACTACAACTTGGCCAAGTTGACACCTGTCCCTAACCATGACAGTCCACCCCTTGTCAACTTGGCACATATACATATATATATATATATATATATATATACACACACATATATATATATATATATATCACCTTAGACCATACTTAATTTCCAAATGAAAACAAATAAGCACACATTTTTTTTTTTTTACCTGACAATACTCAACTGTCCTGCATATAACTGGAAACACATTAAATCTCTCCAGAATAGCGTGCAAATCCTTGGGCAACATTCATTCTTAAACTTGATATCTTACAACTTAAATAGTATAACACAAACAAAACAGCATTACAGTCCTCGTTTCTGTAACTGATCACGTGGTCGAAGTTCATATTTATCACTGCCTTCTTCCACTACCCATTCCATGTTCCCTTTCCCCTCAGCAAGCACTTCAGCTGGCCGTGGTTCTTTGCCTGGTGGGGTGACCCAAACCTTCATTCCTGAAGTCTCAGAGCCATTAGTGGTCCTGCCTGGATTGTGTTGTTGCAGTTTTCCATTGATTTTAATCACAGGGCATGGTAGTACTAATAGACGCCCCAGGGGATCTCCTATATTCCAAGAAAACTCTTCTTTACCTCCGTTATGTAGTTGCAGTCCTACTTCCTTCTGATAGTCAGGGTCAATTACCCCAGACAATAATGTAATCCCCTTCTTGGTGTGTTGATCCAGAGGCATAAGTAGCCCAAAGTGGCCAGGTGGCAATCTTAACTTCCAGTTCAGTGGTATCACTGTTGTTTCTCCTGGAGAAAGCACACCCTGTTTTGGAACTAAAACCTGTAGACCAGCAGAACTCAGGGTAGCAGGGACAGGAAGCAAAAATTTTCCTAGTGGATCACTAGGAGTAATAGTGAGTGGCACCACACCCATTTCCACCCCTTGGTTCCTGGACCCATGGATCCTGGCTATGGGAGAAACAGCACCATACAGTGGACGCTGATTCAGAGCATACACAGCTTCCTGGAGAACATTACCCCAGCCTTTCAAGTTTTTGCCACCTAGTTGGCACCGTAATTGAGTTTTCAAAAGGCCATTCCACCATTCTATCAATCCAGCAGCTTCTGGATGATGGGGAACATGGTAAGACCAGAGAATTCCATGAGCATGTGCCCATTCCCGCACTTCATTTGCTGTGAAGTGTGTTCCTTGATCCGAAGCAATGTTATGTGGAATACCATGACGATGGATAAGGCATTCTGTAAGCCCACGGATAGTAGTTTTGGCAGAAGCATTGCGTGCAGGGAAAGCAAACCCATATCCAGAGTATGTGTCTATTCCAGTTAGAACAAATCGCTGCCCCTTCCATGAAGGGAGTGGTCCAATGTAATCAACCTGCCACCATGTAGCTGGCTGGTCACCTCGGGGAATGGTGCCATATCGGGGGCTGAGTGTGGGTCTCTGCTGCTGGCAGATTGGGCACTCAGCAGTGGCTGTAGCCAGGTCAGCCTTGATGAGTGGAAGTCCATGTTGCTGAGCCCATGCATAACCTCCATCCCTACCACCATGACCACTTTGTTCATGAGCCCATTGGGCAATAACAGGAGTTGCTGAGGAAAGAGGCTGACTGGTATCCATAGAACGGGTCATTTTATCCACTTGATTATTAAAATCTTCCTCTGCTGAAGTCACCCTCTGGTGTGCATTCACATGGGACACAAATATCTTCATGTTTTTAGCCCACTCAGAAAGGTCTATCCACATACTTCTTCCCCAGACCTCTTTGTCACCAATTTTCCAATTATGGTCTTTCCAAGTCCCTGACCATCCAGCCAAACCATTAGCAACAGCCCATGAGTCAGTATACAAATGCACCTCTGGCCAGTTTTCCTTCCAAGCAAAATGAACAACCAGGTGCACTGCTCGAAGTTCTGCCCACTGGGAGGATTTCCCCTCACCACTGTCCTTCAAGGACTCCCCAGAAAGGGGTTGTAATGCTGCAGCTGTCCACTTTCGGGTGGTACCTGCATATCGTGCTGAACCATCTGTAAACCAGGCCCGAGTTTTCTCTTCCTCAGTCAATTCACTGTAAGGAACTCCCCAAGAGGCCATAGCTCTGGTCTGGGAAAGAGAAGGTAATGTGGCAGCAGGAGTGGAAACCATGGGCATTTGTGCCACTTCTTCATGTAACTTACTTGTGCCTTCAGGACCTGCTCTGGCTCTATCTCGTATATACCATTTCCACTTTACAATAGAGTGCTGCTGTGCACGCCCAACTTTATGGCTTGGTGGGTCAGACAACACCCAACTCATGATAGGCAACTCAGGTCTCATGGTAACTTGGTGGCCCATGGTTAAGCGTTCAGTCTCTACTAAGGCCCAGTAGCAGGCCAAAAGCTGTTTCTCAAAAGGAGAGTAGTTATCTGCAGCAGATAGTAAGGCTTTGCTCCAAAATCCTAAGCATCTGCATTGTGATTCTCCTATAGGGGCCTGCCAAAGGCTCCAGACAGCATCTCTATTTGCCGCTGACACTTCCAGCACCATTGGATCTGCTGGATCATATGGCCCAAGTGGCAGAGCAGCTTGCACAGCAGCCTGGACCTGTCGCAGAGCCTCCTCTTGTTCAGGTCCCCACTCAAAATTAGCAGCTTTTCTGGTCACTCGATAAATGGGCCGGAGTAGCACACCCAAATGAGGAATATGTTGTCGCCAAAATCCAAAAAGACCCACTAGGCGTTGTGCCTCTTTTTTGGTTGTGGGAGGGTCCAGATGCAGCAACTTATCCTTCACCTTAGAAGGGATATCTCAACATGCCCCACACCACTGGACACCTAGAAATTTTACTGAGGTGGAAGGCCCCTGTATTTTTGTTGGATTTATCTCCCATCCTCTGACACGCAAATGCCTTACCAGTAAATCTAGAGTAGTTGCTACTTCTTGTTCACTAGGTCCAATCAACATGATATCATCAATATAATGGACCAGTGTGATGTCTTGTGGGAGGGAGAAACGATCAAGGTCTCTGCGAACAAGATTATGACATAGGGCTGGAGAGTTGATATACCCCTGAGGTAGGACAGTGAAAGTATATTGCTGACCTTGCCAGCTGAAACCAAACTGTTTCTGGTGGTCCTTACTAATAGCTATTGAGAAAAAAACATTTGCCAGATCAATAGCGGCATACCAGGTACCAGGGGATGTATTGATTTGCTCAAGCAATGATACTACATCTGGAACAGCAGCTGCAATTGGAGTTACCACCTGGTTGAGTTTATGATAATCCACTGTCATTCTCCAAGACCCATCTGTTTTCTGCACAGGCCAAATAGGAGAGTTGAATGGGGATGTGGTGGGAATCACCACCCCTGCATCTTTCAAGTCCTTAAGAGTGGCAGTAATCTCTGCAATCCCTCCAGGAATACAGTATTGCTTTTGATTTACTATTTTGCTTGGTAGGAGCAGTTCTAGTGGCTTCCACTTGGCCTTTCCCACCATAATAGCCCTCACTGCACGAGTTAGAGAACCAACGTGGGGATTCTGCCAGTTGCTCAGTATGTCTATGCCAATTATACATTCCGGAACTGGGGAAATAACTACAGGATGGGTCCGGGGGCCCACTGGTCCCACTGTGAGACGGACCTGAGCTAAAACTCCATTGATCACCTGGCCTCCATAAGCCCCCACTCTGACTGGTGGTCCAGAGTGACGTTTTGGGTCCCCTGGAATTAATGTCACTTCTGAACCAGTGTCTAATAATCCCCGAAATATCTGATCATTTCCTTTTCCCCAATGCGCAGTTACCCTGGTAAAAGGCCGTCGGTCTCCTTGGGGAAGACTTAGAGGAAGGTTAACAGTATAAATTTGTGGCAGTGTAACAGGTTTCTTCCCCATAGGGACCTGGCCTCCCCTTCATTCAAGGGGCTCAGGGTCTGTAAACTGTTTCAAGTCTGGAAATTGGTTAAGGGGCCGTGACTCTGTGTTTTTGTAATTCAGGTTAGACTTCTGTTCCCTTGACTTAGAACTCTTTTGTTTATACAGCTCCAACAAGAATTTAGTAGGCTGCCCTTCTATTGTATTTCTAGGCACCCCATGATTTACTAGCCAATGCCACAAATCTCTGCGTGTCATATAATTTTGATGCCTCCTTTGAGTTTGTTGTCTATTATAATACCCACGTCTACCCGTCTTTGGTCATTAAGTGCTGCCACCTGGCTTCTGCCAACTCGGGATCCTGTCATCCCCATTGTGTTTAAGGATTCCAGCTCAGTGACAGCAGTTCCTACAGTAATATCTGACCTACAGAGAAGTGTAACCACAGAGCTCTTGAGGGATGATGGTGCTAGTCTCACAAATTTATTTCTCACTATTCTGGTAAAAGGTGCATCCTCTGGACATTCCTGGGGTGTAAGAGCAGGCTTTGCATGATAAATCCACTCTAACATCCCAATCTCTCTAAGCCTCTGGATCCCCTCATCTACATTATACCAGGGCAGTTCTGGCATTTCAACCTCAGGTAATGTTGGCCACCTTTTGATCCATGTTTCAACCAACCACCCAAACAAGCTGTTAACACCTTTTCTAACTGCTCTAGCTATAACATTGAATGCAGAATCTCTGCTTAGTGGGCCCATATCAATAAATTCAGCCTGATCCAGCCTTATATTCCTCCCACCATTATCCCACACTCTTAAAATCCATTGCCACACATATTCCCCTGATTTCTGTCTATATAAATTGGAAAACTCACACAGTTCTTTTGGAGTATAACGTACCTCCTCATGTGTGATACTTTGTACCTCACCTTTAGGGGCCTGTTGGGACTTTAGTCTAGTTATAGGTCTAGAAGAAATGAGGGGTGGTGGGGGTGGGTCATGAAAAGAATTAGAAATATCTTCCAAGCCATTTGCTTCAGGGCTTTCATTTGCAGTTTCATCTGGTGAAACGGGATTAATAACTCTAGGGCTAATCCCTTCAGGAGGAGGTTGGGTGGCCAATTCCTCAAGGCAGGCTGGAGGTGGGGCGGCTATGTCCTCAGGGCAGACTATTACATGGTTATCTAAAGAAGGCTCAGCATGGTCTAGGGTTTCAACCTCACCCCCAACATCATTATCAATCCATATGTCACCATCCCATTTTTCAGGGTCCCACTCCTTTCCAATCAATGCCCTCACTTTAACGGCAGACACCATGCAAGACTGAGATTTCAGTTTACATTGTAAAGTTGCTACTCTAACAATAAGATTCTGAGTCTGATTTTCAGAGGTCTCAAGTCTACGGCTACAGGAAATAAAATGTTCCTTCAGGATACTCATAGAAACCTCTACATCTTTCAGACGGCAATAAGCTTCTTGTTTGAAGCCTTAAGCCCATCCCTTTCATCCTTTAATGTAGACAGCGTATCTAACAACAACCAACCAACATCTCTATAACTCTTATTCCTACAAAACTCTGTAAAGGTGTCAAAAACATTATCCCCCAGAGTCTGGCTTCGTACAAGCGAAGCATTAGGAGAATCGAATGATGATATTTTGACTATCTCCTTTGCCAACTCAGTCCATGGATTGGGAGTGTCATTCTGATTACGGGAATCAGAGTCCTTAGTGTCTCTGAGCCCAGTCAGAGTAGAAAACCATTCATAAAAACCCATTTTTAAGATTCTGTTCCTTAAGAACCACTCCCGGTACCAAGATGTATTAGTTAGGGTTCTCTAGAGAAACAGAACCAACAGGGAACACTTGCAAATATAAAATTTATGAAAGTGTCTCACGTGACCGTAGGAATGCAGAGTCCAAAATCCACAGGGCAGGCTGCGAAGCCGATGACTCCAATGGATGGCCTGGACGAACTCCACAGGAGAGGCTCACCAGCCAAAGCAGGAATGCAACCTGTCTCCTTTGAGTCCTCCTTAAAAGGCTTCCCATGATTGGATTTAGCATCACTAATTGCAGAAGACACTCCCCTTTGGCTGATTACAAATGGAATCAGCTGTGGATGTAGCTGACGTGATCATGACCTAATCCTATGAAATGTCCTCATTGGAACAGACAGGCCAGCGCTTGCCCAATCAGATGAACAGGTACTACAACTTGGCCAAGTTGACACCTGTCCCTAACCATGACATGCTCCCTTTAGTATTTCTTGCAGAGCCAGTCTTTTGGTCACAAATTCTCTGTGATTTTTGTCTGAAAATGTTTTAATTTCCCCCTCATTTTTGAAGGACAGTTTTGCTGGATATAGAATTATTGGTTGGCAGTTTTTCTCTTTTAGTATCTTAAATATATCATCCCACTGTCTTCTCAACTCCATGGTTTCTGCTGGGAAATCTACACATAGTCTTATTGGGTTTCACTTGTATGTCATGGGTTGCTTTTCTCTTGCTGCTTTCAAAATTTTCTCTTTCTCATTGACATCTGACATTCTAATTAATAAATGTCGTGGAGTACATCTATTTGGATCTATTATATTTGGGGTATGCTGAACTTCTTGGATCTGTAATTTTAAGTCTTTCATAAGAATTGGGAAGTTTTCAGTGATAAGTTCCTCCATTAGTTTTTCTCCTCCTTTTTCCTTCTCTTCTCCTTTTGGGACACCCACAACATATTTATTCATGTTCTTCATTTTGTCATTCAATTCCCTGAGTCCCTGCTCATATTTTTTCCACTCTTTTCCCTGTATTTTCTTTTGCTTGTCAGATTTCAGATGTCCTGTCCTCCAGTTCACTAATCCTATCTTCTGCCTCTTGAAATGTAACATTGTAGGTTTCCATTGTTTTTTTCATCTCTTCTACGTGCCTTTCATTCCCATAAGTTCTGTGATTTGTTTTTTCAGACTTTCGATTTCTTCTTTTTGTTCATCCCTTCCCTTCCTTATATCCTCTCTCAGTTAATTGATTTGATTTTTGATGAGGTTTTCCATGTCTGTTCGAAAATGCTGCATTGTTTCAACTCCTGTATCTCATTGGAATTGTTTTTTGTTCCTTTGACTGGGCCATATCATCAATTTTCCTAGTGTGATTCGTTATTTTTTCCTGGCGTCTAGACATTTAATTACCTTAATTAGTTTATTCTAGAGATTTTCACTTTTTTACCTAGGATTTTCTTGCTGAATGACTTTGTTGTCTGTCTGTTCTTTGACATTCAGTTCAGCTTGTTCTAGACCTCTGGCTTAGGTTTTGTTTATCAGATCAGAATTTTTCAGTTCTTGTTTTCTTGTTTCTTGCCCTGCCTGTATGATGCCTTTTTTTTTTACTTTAGGATGGTCTACTTAGGTATTATAGACCCCAGTCAGATTTTCCCAAACTAGACTGGCCTCCTCTCAGTAGGAAAGAGTTACCTGCCTCATTTTCCCCTGAGGATGAGACTCTGCAGATTTAAAGACTTTACCATGAAGCCTCTAGACTCTGTGTATTTCCTCTCCTGCCCAGTATGTGGCCCTTGTCTGCCTTTGTGTCCCACCAGCATAAAGTGACACAGTACCTTTAACTTCAGCAGACTCTCCCTACTGGGGGCATGGTTGAGACAGAGGAGAGGTTGTAGTCTGACTTTAATTGCTTCAGTTTTCCAGAACTTGGGGTCTGAATTCTTTGAGGGAGGGATTCTACTTGAGCTGGGCGCCCCGCCCCACCTCCTGGGGAAGGCACAGCCTCTAGGGAATTACTTCTTTTCACTTGACCAACCTCTTTGCCCCTCAGACAAGCTTAATTCTGCCATTTCCCGGTGCATTTGGAACCTGAGAAGCCTTGCAGTTGTATGCAAAGAGCAGTCAAGTTGTAGAAACACAGCCACAAAAAAGAAAAGAAAAAAAATCCTTTTCAGAGCAGGGCCCCTGTTCCTCAGGTTTGCAAATCAAGAGCTTAAGTTGGTATGTTACTCTTTGTATCTCCAGGTCCTATGTGCCCCCTCCTTTCCTTCAGGGCCCAGACCTTTTCAAGTATTTTGTACTCTCTGATCCCCAAAAAACTTTTTTTTTGTTTGTTGGTTTGTTTATCTTTTCCCCATCAGCCCTAACCTCTCTGTGCCAGAACAAAAACCAGCAACCGCAGCTTTTACTCAAAGTTCAGCTGAGCTGGGGATCTGTTTTTAGTAGTCCAACTTTGTTAATTAATTCCACAGTTGGAGCTAGATTAAGCTCAGCCCCTTTCTATTAGTAAAGTCTCTTTCCTTCTCCTCTGGGAACCAGCCTGTGGGGGAGGATGTGCTGGCCTCCATGGCTTGGGGTACTCACACTTCTGGGTGGGCTCGCAGCATGTCCATCTTGTCCAGACTGGTGTATACTGTGTGTCTGGTCACTGGTGTGGCCCCAGTATTTGTTCTATACTGTTCCTGGCTATTTACTAGCTGCTCTGGAGGGTGAATTAAATCCCACACCTCACTAAGCTGCCATCTTGGACCATTTAAATTCTCTATTCTTAAATATGCATGTAAATACCTGGCATACTTACATGAAGTGAGATGGTATTGTACATTTGGTTGTAAAATAGTCATAAAATTGAAATATTCATTATTTGAAAAATAATGAATGAACATACTTTTCTGGGGTTCATATGGCTCCAAACCCCACAGTGCAAAGGAAGTCACTGCTCTGCCCCATACCTATTTGAGCACGCTCCCTCTGAGCCAATTCTCAGAGGCAGGGAGAAGAGAACACTAAACACAGAGCTACCTGGCCAGCCACTTAGGTTTGAATTTCCTGAATTAGGTATTCTACAAAGATTATAGGTTTTCTCCCCATAAGTTCCTTAACTGTTATTTAAATTTAATTAGCATATATGAGTGGTTATAAAATAACAAGCTATCCCGAAATAAGAATTTAACTTGCTTGTACATGTAGTTCTTTTCTTAAATATCACTTTCTGGTGAGTGTTTGGAGGTCAAATAGTATTTTTTGCAAACAGCTCTGGACTTTAGAGAAAATGGTGATTTAGTTTAGTGTTTTAGTTCCCTGAGCTGCTCAAGCAAATGTCAATGCAATCAATGGTTTAGCTTAAGCAATGGAAATTCACTGGCTCAGGGTTTTGAGACTAAAAGAAAGTCAAAATTAAGGGGTCATGAAGGTGATGCTTTCTCCCCAAAAACTGGCATTCTGGGGCTGGCTGCCAGCTATCTTTGGCCCTTAGCTTGTCACCTGGGAAGGCCCATGGCAGCATCTGCTGGTCTCTCCCTTATATTCTTGGTTTCCTTGATTTCAGCTTCTTGTTTTCTTTGCTTTCTCTCTCTTTATCTGAATTTCATTTTCTTATAAAGGATTCCAGTAATAGGATGAAGACCCGTCCAGATTGAAGTGGGCCACAGCTTAACTGAAGTAGCCTCATCAAAAGGTCCTACTTACAATGGTTCACACCCACAGGAAAGGATTACATTTAAGAACATACTTTTCTGGGGTTCGTATGGCTCCAAACCCCACAGTGCAAAGGAAGTCACTGCTCTGCCCCATACCTATTTGAGCGCGCTCCCTCTGAGCCAATTCTCAGAGGCAGGGAGAAGAGAACACTAAACACAGAGCTACCTGGCCAGCCACTTAGGTTTGAGATAAAGAAATTGCACAGCTTGCTAGACTAGGGCATCATGGAAGGCTTCCCTGACAAAATTATATTCCAGCTGAGAATTTAAGGGTTAAAGTGTACATCATTTTCAGGTAGTTACCTGGTGTTGCCATTACAGGGTAGCTGGTGTATACTTTTCCCAGGCACTACATCGGAATGGCAGATGGAATGTGGCGCTTACATTTGTTAGAAAGAACGTCATACCTGAAGGAGAACAAACGCTCATCCGATTGTGAAGAAGATAAGAATTTATTCACAGTTTTGCAGGAGCGGGCACCTAGCTGTACACATAATGGCAGCTGGTGCACCAAACAATAGAATGCCACAAAGGTTATACCTACAGCTAGCTCACAGCCCCCTCCCCCGTTTCTCCGATGCTTGCCATACTCCAGAGGTTACAGCCTATCTGATAGTCCAACTAATTTGAACTTACCCCTTTGATTATGCTTTACATTTTAATGGCGCTGGCCATTAAGGATTTGGCGCAGTTCTAGGCTTGTGTCAGGGGCCCTCCCCTTGCCTTGCCTGCATCAAACTTGTGTAAAAGCTAAGCTTAGCTTGATACTTACATGTTTTCCATGATGACAGCTCAATTCTTGGACCAAAAAAGCAGACCCAAACTAACTTTACATATGAGGAAAGGAGCAGTTTTTCCTTGAATATTGCTACTAGGACTTTTATTATTCCACATAAATTTTAATTTCTGTGAATTCATCAGAAACCCAATTAGAATTATGTGTAAGCTCAAAGTAAATTTATAGATTATTTGTGGGGAAGTTCCATCTTTGTGAAAGGGTGTCATCCTACACAGGAAAGCAGAAGGCAAAGATTCCTCCATTTCTTTGAGGATTCAACCTTTCACTCCTTATGCTTTTCCCCAAAGGCTTGTGTGCTGGCTGTTAGTTCCTAAGCACTGGTTTGTTTTTGTCTCTGTGTATATGGGGTCTTCCTGTCTATTATATTTTCCAGTTTCTTGGTGGTAGAAAAGTTAGTTTTTGTATGTGGGGGGCATATTATATCTGGTGGCCCAACTGTGATGGTTTCTCTGATTGTTTTTTTAGGTGGATCATGCTATCATTTGCAAACAAATAACAATTTTGCGTTAAGAAAAGAAAAATAAATGTTACTATCCCTGAAATTTATCTTTTAGCAATAGACTCTCAGAAGCTAATGTTTCTATTACATTGGGAACATGTAATTACATATGCAGTCCCTGTAATTTGACCTTTGGTGAACTCACCAGTTGTAAATCATGTTCACATGAGAGAATAAATAATCTGGTAGGATAAACCAGAAGAATTTTGAAAGGAGAACCATGAGTAATCAAACCCTTCTCTTTGCACCTCTGAAATTAGGTGTTCTGTGTTCATTTTTGGAGTGTGTCTCTTCATATCTTAAAAATTTTTGTATGTTCGTTCTACTGTGCTGCAGCTGTGTCACAGCATGAATATTTCATTACTTCTCCCATCAGTATTGAATATTGCAGGTAGAGAAAGGCCACTTGATATTACCTAATTGTAAGAATTTTCCATCAAGTTGCTTCTCAAGCTGTTTTGGTGTACATCTTTCTAATTTGATAAATTCAGTGATTTCGAGAAGAGCGTCTACAGGGCTGGTTTAATATGAAGAGCAGAAGTGTTGAGGAAGCTGGAAATACCAGTGCATCTTCATGTTTTCCCAGAGTCGGTCTGAGGCAGAGATGGAGGCTTTGTGAATCACACATGTGTGTGCATACTTAATGCTGCTGTTGTCCCCAGGAGGCAAGAGAGATAGTTACAAATACTTGGAAACACTGGACGATCCTCATATCAGCCCAGCACAAAGAAGGCTTTACTGCCTTCCAGCCAGAGATCATTGAGGCTCCCCTGGTTTTGTTCATCCTTGGTCCTGTTTCTGGAAGCTCCAGAGAGTCTGAGGGGGCTCCCACCCTCACATCGTGCTGCCTTTCTCTCATGGAGAGGCATAGCCACATCTCTGTGCCCATCCCTTAGTGAGATTGCACAGAGATGTGGAACATATTGAGTCTGACTCAATATGTTCCAGCTGCAAGATTACCTAAGACTTTTAGATCTACAGTAAGAACGAAACTCCCTTAGGTTTCTGTGACCTGATGCTAACAGATCATCTGTAGTGGTATCTTGAGCCCAAGTTCTATGCATTTGCAGAGAGCACAGATACCTCCCCGTACTCTTACAAGTGTACCTTTTTTTCTGTATACCAGTTGCTCTCAACATATTTCAACCCTGAAGCATTTGTGCTAGAACATGTTGCTAGATTAGAGACCCAAGAGTAATTTGAGGTGGCATCCTGTTTGCCTTCTCTGTTTTTTACCAAGTATTTGTTTTTTGGATAATTAAGCTTTTCTAGAGATGAGCGCTAAAGCAGCATAATGTGGGAAAGGACAGGTGGGCAAAAATCATTGTGGGAGTTTTTTTGTTGCATGTCAGAAATAATTTGTTAATCAGCTATAACTGAGCAATAATGAAACTTCCTGGCCTAGGATGCCCATCAGGTGGGGTCATGAGAAGAGGGTCTTTGTACTGGGGGCAGGTGGGGCTGAATCCCCCTGCAGACACCTAACTTGACATCGGGGCTTCAGGCATGTGGGTGTTCACAGTGGGTGCAGCCTGGACTGGCTGGACACTGAACAGTGTAGCTTCCGCCTGAAACCAGGGCCATAAGCCTTAATACTCATAGGATGCAACCAGGGTTTTAAAGAATCTCAGTTAACCAGTGCATGTTTTATTCTTTTCAATAAATACCTTTAACTAATCTTTTGAATCATCTCTTCTTGTCCCTAATACAGCTTGGGCAGATTGCTTAACTCTTTTTTCATGTCTGACTCCAGAAATTCAATCTGATTTAAAACTTCGCTCCCAGATTCCTTCCCCAGCAGCTTAGTCATTGAGGGGCCTGAAGTGAAAGCAGAGGGGCGTAGTCTCCTAACTCTCCCCAGCACCTGGAAGTGGAGGGGTGAGGAGGTGTTAAAGTTAGTAAGCTTCCGGAATACGATATACCAGAAACATAAAGGCTTTTAAAAAGGGGAATTTATTAAGTTACAAGTTTACAGTTCTAAGGCCGTGAAATGTCCAAATTAAGGCACCAACGAGAGGTTGCCATCACTCAAGAAAGGCTGATGAAGTTTGGGGTTCTTCTCTCAACTAAAAGGGCACATGTCTATTACCTTTCTCTCCTAGTTTCTTGTTTCATAAAGCTCCCCCAGGAGTGTTTTCCTTCTTCATCTCCAAAGGTCTCTGGCTGCGCGGCTGTGTTTATTATGGGGGTTCTTGTGGCTGTCAAGCTTTTTCCAAAATGGTTCCCTCTTAAAGGGCTCCAGCAAGCAACCCCACCTTGAATGGGTGAAGACACATCTCCATGGAAACCATCTAATCAAAATTTACCATCCATTGGAATATTATGCAGCTGTAAGACAGAATAAAGTTATGAAGTATGTAACAACGTGGATGGACCTTGAGGACATTATGCTCAGTAAGATTAGCCAGAAACAAAAGGGCAAATACTGTATAGTCTCACTGATATGAACCAACATTAGTGAATGACCTTGGAGAATTTCAGCTAAGAACAGAGATCATCAAGGGATAGAAATAGAGTAGATATTGGGTAATTGGAGCCGACAGAATACAGATTGTGCAACAGGACTGATTGTAAAAATTCAGAAATAGATAGCACAATACTACCTAACTGTAGTATAGTAATGTTAGTACACTGAATGAAACTAAATGTGAGAATGATGGAGGAAGGTTGGGGGCACAAATGAAATCAGAAGGAAAGATAGACAATAAAGACTGAGATGGTATAAACTAAGAATGGCTAAAGTGTACAATGATAGTGACTAAATGTACAAATTAAAAAATGTTTTTGCATGAGGAAGAGCAAAGGAATGTGAGTATTGCAGGGTGTTGAAAATAGATGGTAATTCATATTTTAAAACTTGAACTTATACATAAGACTAAAGCAAAAAATGTTTACTTGGTACAAAATTTATAATTTGACTAGTAAATTTCCTAATACAACTTATGTGAACAGTTTAATTGAACACTGTAAGTACATGGAACCTTGAGTAGGGCATGAGGTTTTGTAGGTTTGTCCAGAGTGATGCCCTAATAAATCCCAGAGTGATTTAAACAGTGAATAAAGAAGTATTTGCAAAGTCCTCTTAGGGGAATAGCGAGTAAGGGGAAAAATTCAGCTTCCCCATGTGGAGAATTCCTGATATTCTCACAAGCAGGGGAGACGAGCAGAGTAATAGGTTTGTCCTCAGTCTTGGGGTTTGTTCATATGAAACTCATCCCCTCAAAGGATAGGCTAAGCCTACTTAAAATTAGGCCTAAGAGTTACCCCCAGAGAACCTCTTTTGTTGCTCAGATGTGGCCTCTCTCTCAGCCAACACAGCAAGCAAACGCACTGCCCTCCCCCTCCACATGGGGCATGACTCCGAGGGGTGTAAACCTTCCTGGCAATGTGGGACAGAAATCGTAGAGTGAGCTTGGACTCAGCATCAAGGAAATGAGAAAAACTTCTAGACCAAAAGGGGAAAGAGAGAATTGAGACAAGATAAAGTGTCAATGGCTGGTAGATTTCAGTCAAGAGGTTATCCTGGAGGTTATTTTTATGTATTACATAGATATCACTATTTTTATATTACTATCTATATATCACAATATTATATAGATTTTTAGTTAAGGTATATTGTAGAGGCTGGAGGGAAGTGCCTGAAAATGTAGAGCTGTGTTCCAGTATCCGTCTTTCTTGAAAATGGGTATATAACGACATAGCTTTTGCAATGTGACAGTGTGATTGTGAAAACCTTGTGTCTGATGCTCCTTTTATCTACGATATGGACAGATGAGTAAAACATATGGATTAAAAATAAATAATAGGGGGAACAAATGTTAAAATAAATTTAGTAGATTGAAATGCTAGTGATCAGTTAAAGGGAGTGATAAGGGGTATAGAAAAAAATAGGGGAACAAAGGCTAAAATATATTGAGTAGATGGAAATACTAGCAATCAATGAGAGAGGGGTATGGGGTATGGTATGTATGAGGTTTTTTCTTTTTTCTTTTTATTTCTTTTTCTGAATTGATGCAAATGTTCTAAGAAATGATCATGGTAATGAATATACAACTATGTGATGATATTGTGAGTTATTGATTATATACCAAGAAAGAAATGATCATATTTACTATATGTTCATGTTTATATGTTATGTTAAAAAAAGATTATTTAAAAAAAGTTACCATCCACAATTATGTGGGTCACATCTCCATGAAAACAATAAATAAGATACCACCCAGCAATATTGAATGAGGATTAAAGGACATGGTTTTTCTGGGGTACACAACAGATTCAGACTGGTACAGGAGGTCTGGCCTGGCTTTGAGTGGACCTGAGGGCAGAGGTGGAGAGCCTGTGGCCTCTAGTGACATGGCAGTTCCTTCACATAGGTTGTGTCTGTGGGTTTGGGACAGGGTTCAGTTTCACACTGGCCCTTTCTGTCACTGAAGAGCCTCTCACAGAGGGCAGCCTTTCCCTCTGTCCATAACTCCAGACTCCTGGGTGGCCCCCCAGCTCTACCCTCCTCTGTCCTCTGTGCCCTCATGTGCAGCCATGGGACCCCCAGAGCAGGTGGCCTGGGATTCTCTTCCTGCCCTTCTACTGCCTGTGCCACTAAGTCCCCTGCCTCCTGAAATCTCCAGAGCAGAAGCAGGCATAGCCTGCATTCCTAGGTGCCTCTGGGACTAGGGACCCCATTTCTTTTCTCTAGAGAGTCTCTCCAAACAATGCACCCTGCTACAGCCCAGCTCCAGTCTGGTGCCGCTTTAGGGCCTGGAAGCATCCTTCAAGGAGCAAGATGCCCATGCCCCTTTTTAAGTCAGCCCCAGGCTCTCTGGATGATTTTCCCGGAGCCAGACAATCATTTGCTTTGAGGGAGGAGATAGAAAACCTCAGATAATGGATGCATGCTCCCCATAAAGCTGTGGAAAGCTTGGGCGAAGCTGCTAATGATGGGTTCATTCTGCTGCCTCTGCAAGCCCAGTAGAGATGAAGTCAACCCAAGGCCTGGCTTCCCTTAGCATCGTCTGGGAAGACCCCTCGCTGCCCTGTTCCTGTCTCTACTGAGCCCCTGTGGCTAGTGGCTGAAGGGAGAACCCCATCTCCCTGGCCCTGCATCGCCTGTCATTGGGGGGGCTTTCAGGACCGTGAGTGTGTTTGTTCACGTCACTCTCTCTCATGGAAGAGAGACTGGATCCAAAAAAATCAGATGGTTTGCCAAGAGCATACAACTGGTGAGAACCAAATAGATACTCAGAATTTTAGGTTCCAAAGCCATTTGTCTTTCTGCCTGTGTCTTGAGAATAGTCCTCATATATTCATACTAAAAAGTTTTCCAGCCACTGTTTTCAGTCCTTCCATTCCTGTAGTCCTTCTGTGTTCTGTGTTGATTGCTCAAATGATGTGAAGAGAAAACAACTGGTGCTCAGTAATTTTATAGTGGAAGACTCAGGGTGAATATTTTTCCTTATGAAAACCAATGCTGAGGTTTGGAGTTCAATCAATAACAAGAAAGAAAAGAAGAAAAAGTATGAGTCCATCACTTTGAATACCAGCTTGGTTGCTACAAGACTATCTAAATAGCCGGTGGGCCCAAGGCTCTCCCTGAATATCTCATTGCTGTCATGGGATCAGATTTTATATTTTGTGTCAGATTTTTTTTATTTTGTGCTTTGGGGAGTGGTTGGTACTTTCTATAAGACTCGCCAGAGTCAGTTCTGTAACTGGCAGGTGGTAATTTCAAAGACTAAATAGGTTATCTGATTGTATTTAAACTTACTACAAAAGAAAAACAGGTCGTAAATCATTGTTATAGCAAACTAAACTTTTATACCACTGATCTGTTGATGTATATTTTGCTTTATTTTGAGATCTAACTTTTCATAATAACCTTGTGGCCATTAAAATGTGACTTGCTCCACATCCTCCCCCTCTCTGCTGAGTCTGGCAGCGTGGGACAAAGATCCTGGAATGAGCTGAGACTCAGCATCAAAGGACTGAGAAAAACCCTAGAATGAGCTGAGAATTAACATCAAGAGAATGAGAGAACCTTCTGGACCAAAAGGGGGAAGAGTAAAATGAGACAAAGTGTCAATGGCTGAGAGATTCCAAACAGAGTCGAGAGGTTATCCTGGAGGTTATTCTTACGCATTAAGTAGATACCACCTTATTGTTCAAGATGTAGTGGAGAGGCTGGAGGGAATTGCCTGAAAATGTAGTGCTGTGTTCCAGTAGCCATGTTTCTTGATGATGATTGAACAATGATATAGCTTTCACAATGAGACTCTGTGAATGTGAAAACCTTATGTCTGATGCTTCTTTTAGCAACTATATCAACAGAAGAGTAGAACATATGGAATAAAACTAAATAATAGGGGAAACAAATGTTAAAATAAATTCAGTTTGAAATAGTGGTAAATGAAAGCGAGGGGTAAGGGGTATGGTACGTATAGTTTTTTTTTCTCTATTATCATTTTATTTCTTTTTCTGTTGTCTTTTTATTTCTTTCTCTAAATCGATGCAGATGTACTAAGAAATGATGAATGTGCAACTATGTGATGATATTAAGAATTACTGATTATATATGTAGAATGGAATGATTTCTAAATGTTTTATTTGTTAATTTTTTTAATGAATAAAAAAATTTTTTAAAAAATGTTGCTGGAAGATGGCGGCTTAGTAAGACGCGCGGATCTTAGTTTCTTCTCCAGGACACCTACTAGGGGAGTAGAAACGATACAGAAAGCGCCCAAAGCCACAACAGAGATAAAAAAGACAGCGTACCCCATCCTGGAACGGCTGGCTGGCTGAGAGAAGCAGCTCGGGTGAGATCGCCGAGGCGCGCGGGCCTTACCGGGCGGGGTGGCAAGCGGCCGGAGTTACTCCCTTCCCCCTTCCCGGGCCGGCTGGGAGAATTGGAGAGGCGGTCCCCTGAAACAAAGACGGCTGGCGCCCACACCACACGCAGCCCCCGGACCAACTGAGAGAATTGGATCGGAAACCCCCAGGCCGCGGAGAACGGTGACGGGTGGGGGAGGCCCCTTCCAAACCCGTGACTCCCGGGGAACGTGCACTCTCTCGGGCGGGCCGCTGCCGCTGGCGCCCTCCCGCCACGCTTGTTGCCCAGGGCCGACTAGGAAATTCGGACGGGCTCTTTCCCTGGCTGCGGCGACCAGCAACCCCCCCTGCGTTCGGACCCCGGGCCGGCTCAAGCCGTTTCGGCTAGCGAACCCCCAGGACGGCGAGAGTTTTCCAAAGTTTAAGGTCCCACAGCACCTTTTACTGGTGGGACCCGCAGACAAACGGGTGCCACGAGCGCCACCTACTGGGCAGGATAAGAAAAACAGAACCCAGAGATTTCACAGAAAAATATTACAACCTTGCTGGGTCCAACACCAAGAGAAATCTGAATAAATGCCCAGACGCCAGCAGCAGAAGATAACTGTCCATGCTCAAAAGATTGAGAATATGGCTCAGTCAAAGGAACAAACCAATAGCTCAAATGAGACACAAGAGCTGAGACAACTAATGCTGAATATACGAACAGAAATGGAAAACCTCTTCAAAAATGAAATCGATAAATTGAGGGAGGACATGAAGAGGACATGGGCTGAACATAAAGAAGAAATAGAAAAACTGAAAAAACAAATCGCAGAACTTATGGAAGTGAAGGATAAAGTAGCAAACATAGAAAAAATAATGGATAGCTACAATGATAGATTTAAAGAGACAGAAGATAGAATTAGTGATTTGGAGGATGGAACATCTGAATTCCAAAAAGAAACAGAAACTATAGGGAAAAGAATGGAAAAATTTGAACAGGGTATCAGGGAACTCAAGGACAATATGAACCGCACAAATATACGTGTTGTGGGTGTCCCAGAAGGAGAAGAGAAGGGAAAAGGAGGAGAAAAACTAATGGAAGAAATTATCACTGAAAATTTCCCAACTCTTATGAAAGACCTAAAATTACAGATCCAAGAAGTGCAGCGCACCCCAAAGAGATTAGACCCAAATAGGCGTTCTCCAAGACACTTACTAGTTAGAATGTCAGAGGTCAAAGAGAAAGAGAAGATCTTGAAAGCAGCAAGAGAAAAACAATCCATTACATACAAGGGAAACCCAATAAGATTTTGTGTAGATTTCTCAGCAGAAACCATGGAAGCTAGAAGACAGTGGGATGATATATTTAAAATACTAAAAGAGAAAAACTGCCAACCAAGACTCCTATATCCAGCAAAATTATCCTTCAAAAATGAGGGAGAAATTAAAACATTCTCAGACAAAAAGTCACTGAAAGAATTTGTGACCAAGAGACCAGCTCTGCAAGAAATACTAAAGGGAGCACTAGAGTCAGATACAAAAAGACAGAAGAGAGAGATATGGAAAAGAGTGTAGAAAGAAGGAAAATCAGATATGATATATATAATACAAAAGGCAAAATGTTAGAGGAAAATATTATCCAAACAGTAATAACACTAAATGTCAATGGACTGAATTCCCCAATCAAAAGACATAGATTGGCAGAATGGATTAAAAAGCAGGATCCTTCTATATGCTGTCTACAGGAAACACATCTTAGACCCAAAGATAAACATAGGTTGAAAGTGAAAGGTTGGGAAAAGATATTTCATGCAAATAACAACCAGAAAAGAGCAGGAGTGGCTATACTAATATCCAACAAATTAGACTTCAAATGTAAAACAGTTAAAAGAGACAAAGAAGGACACTATATACTAATAAAAGGAACAATTAAACAAGAAGACATAACAATCATAAATATTTACGCACCGAATCAGAATGCCCCAAAATACGTGAGGAATATACTGCAAACATTGAAAAGGGAAATAGACTCATATACCATAATAGTTGGAGACTTCAACTCACCACTCTCATCAAGGGACAGAACATCTAGACAGAGGATCAACAAAGAAATAGAGAATCTGAATATTACTATAAATGAACTAGACTTAATAGACATTTATAGGACATTACATCCCACAACAGCAGGATACACCTTTTTCTCAAGTGCTCATGGATCATTCTCAAAGATAGACCATATGCTGGGTCACAAAGCAAGTCTTAACAAATTTAAAAAGATTGAAATCTTACACAACACTTTCTCGGACCATAAAGGAATGATGTTGGAAATCAATAATAGGCAGAGTGCCAGAAAATTCACAAATACGTGGAGGCTCAACAACACACTCCTAAACAACGACTGGGTCAAAGAAGAAATTGCAAGGGAAATTAGCAAATACCTCGAGGCGAATGAAAATGAAAACACAACATATCAAAACTTATGGGACGCAGCAAAGGCAGTGCTAAGAGGGAAATTTATTGCTCTAAATGCCTATATCAGAAAAGAAGAAAAGGCAAAAATTCAGGAATTAACTATCCATTTGGAAGAACTGGAGAAAGAACAGCAAGCTAACCCCAAAGCAAGCAAAAGGAAAGAAATAACAAAGATTAGAGCACAAATAAATGAAATTGAAAACATGAAAACAATAGAGAATATCAATAAGGCCAGAAGTTGGTTCTATGAGAAAATCAATAAGATTGATGGGCCCTTAGCAAGATTGACAAAAAGAAGAAGAGAGAGCATGCAAATAAATAAGATCAGAAATGGAAGAGGAGACATAACTACTGACCTCACAGAAATAAAGGAGGTAATAACAGGATACTATGAACAACTTTACGCTAATAAATACAACAATTTAGAGGAAATGGACGGGTTCCTGGAAAGACATGAACAACCAACTTTGACTCAAGAAGACATAGATGACCTCAACAAACCAATCACAAGTAAAGAAATTGAATTAGTCATTCAAAAGCTTCCTAAAAAGAAAAGTCCAGGACCAGATGGCTTCACATGTGAATTCTACCAAACGTTCCAGAAAGAATTAGTACCAATTCTCTTCAAACTCTTCAAAAAAATCGAAGTGGAGGGAAAACTACCTAATTCATTCTATGAAGCCAACATCACCCTCATACCAAAACCAGGCAAAGATATTACAAAATAAGAAAACTACAGACCAATCTCTCTAATGAATACAGATGCAAAAATCCTCAATAAAATTCTAGCAAATCGTATCCAACAGCACATTAAAAGAATTATACATCATGACCAAGTAGGATTCATCCCAGGTATGCAAGGATGGTTCAACATAAGAAAATCAATTAATGTAATACACCATATCAACAAATCAAAGCAGAAAAATCACATGATCATCTCAATCAATGCAGAGAAGGCATTCGACAAGATTCAACATCCTTTCCTGTTGAAAACACTTCAAAAGATAGGAATACAAGGGAACTTCCTTAAAATGATAGAGGGAATATATGAAAAACCCACAGCTAATATCATCCTCAATGGGGAAAAATTGAAAACTTTCCCCCTAAGATCAGGAACAAGACAAGGATGTCCACTATCACCACTATTATTCAACATTGTGTTGGAGGTTCTAGCCAGAGCAATTAGACAGGAAAAAGAAATACAAGGCATCAAAATTGGAAAGGAAGAAGTAAAACTATCACTGTTTGCAGACGATATGATACTATACGTCGAAAACCCGGAAAAATCCACAACAAAACTACTAGAGCTAATAAATGAGTACAGCAAAGTAGCAGGTTACAAGATCAACATTCAAAAATCTGTAGCATTTCTATACACTAGTAATGAACAAGCTGAGGGGGAAATCAAGAAACGAATCCCATTTACAATTGCAACTAAAAGAATAAAATACCTAGGAATAAATTTAACTAAAGAGACAAAAAACCTATATAAAGAAAACTACAAAAAACTGCTAAAAGAAATCACAGAAGACCTAAATAGATGGAAGGGCATACCGTGTTCATGGATTGGAAGACTAAATATAGTTAAGATGTCAATCCTACCTAAATTGATTTACAGATTCAATGCAATACCAATCAAAATCCCAACAACTTATTTTTCAGAAATAGAAAAACCAATAAGCAAATTTATCTGGAAGGGCAGGGTGCCCCAAATTGCTAAAAACATCTTGAGGAAAAAAAACGAAGCTGGAGGTCTCGCGCTGCCTGACTTTAAGGCATATTATGAAGCCACAGTGGTCAAAACAGCATGGTATTGGCATAAAGATAGATATATCGACCAATGGAATCGAATAGAGTGCTCAGATATAGACCCTCTCATCTATGGACATTTGATCTTTGATAAGGCAGTCAAGCCAACTCACCTGGGACAGAGCAGTCTCTTCAATAAATGGTGCCTAGAGAACTGGATATCCATATGCAAAAGAATGAAAGAAGACCCATCTCTCACACCCTATACAAAAGTTAACTCAAAATGGATCAAAGATCTAAACATTAGGTCTAAGACCATAAAACAGTTAGAGGAAAATGTTGGGAGATATCTTATGGATCTTACAACTGGAGGCGGTTTTATGGACCTTAAACCTAAAGCAAGAGCACTGAAGAAGGAAATAAATAAATGGGAACTCCTCAAAATTAAACACTTTTGTGCATCAAAGAACTTCATCAAGAAAGTAGAAAGACAGCCTTCACAATGGGAGACAATATTTGGAAATGATATATCAGATAAAGGTCTAGTATCCAGAATTTATAAAGAGATTGTTCATCTCAACAACAAAAAGACAGCCAACCCAATTACAAAATGGGAAAAAGACTTGAACAGACACCTCTCAGAAGAGGAAATACGGATGGCCAAGAGGCACATGAAGAGATGCTCAATGTCCCTGGCCATTAGAGAAATGCAAATCAAAACCACAATGAGATATCATCTCACACCCACCAGAATGGCCATTATCAACAAAACAGAAAATGACAAGTGCTGGAGAGGATGCGGAAAAAGAGGCACACTTATCCACTGTTGGTGGGAATGTCAAAGGGTGCAACCACTGTGGAAGGCAGTTTGGCGGTTCCTCAAAAAGCTGAATATAGAACTGCCATACGACCCAGCAATACCATTGCTAGGTATCTACTCAAAGGACTTAAGGGCAAAGACACAAACGGACATTTGCACACCAATGTTTATAGCAGCATTATTTACAATTGCAAAGAGATGGAAACAGCCAAAATCTCCATCAACAGAAGAGTGGCTAAACAAACTGTGGTATATACATACGATGGAATATTATGCAGCTTTAAGACAAGATAAACTTATGAACCATGTAATAACATGGATGGACCTAGAGAATATTATGCTGAGTGAATCCAGCCAAAAACTAAAGGACAAATACTGTATGGTCCCACTGATGTGAACGGACATTCGAGAATAAACTTGAAATATGTCATTGGTAACAGAGTTCAGCAGGAGTTAGAAACAGGGTAAGACAATGGGTAATTGAAGCTGAAGGGATACAGACTGTGCAACAGGACTAGATACAAAAACTCAAAAATGGACAGCACAATAATACCTAATTGTAAAGTAATCATGTTAAAACACTGAATGAAGCTGCATCTGAGCTATAGGTTTTTGTTTTGTTTTGTTTTGTTTTGTTTTGATTTTACTATTATTACTTTTATTTTTTTCTCTATATTAACATTCTATATCTTTTTCGGTTATGTTGCTAGTTCTTCTAAACCAATGCAAATGTACTAAGAAATGATGATCATGCATCTATGTGATGATGTTAAGAATTAATGATTGCATGTGTAGAATGGTATGATCTCTAAATGTTGGGTTAATTTCTTTTTTTCCGTTAATTAAAAAAAAAAAAAAAAGAGAAGGGATAATTGGAGATGAAGGGATACAGACTGTACAACGGGACTGGATATAAAAACTCAGAAATGGACAGCACAATACTACCCAATTGTAATGCAATTATGTTAAAACACTGAATGAAGCTGCATGTGAGGTATAGGTTTTTTGTTTTTGTTTTTTTTTTGTTTTTTTCTTTCTATTATTGTTTTAATTCTTATTCTGTTGTCTTTTTATTTCTTTTTCTAAATCGATGCAAATGTACTAAGAAATGATGAATATGCAACTATGTGATGTTATTAAGAATTACTGATTGTACATGTAGATTGGAATGATTTCTAATTGTTTTGTTAATTCTTTTTTTAATTAATAAAAAAAAAAAAATGTGACTTGCTCCAAAGAATTATCGAATTTATGTAGAAAACACCTGTCATAAAACCCATTGGGAAAAAAAAAAGAAACATTGATTTTTATAAAGTAGGACACAAAAGGAACCTGGGATGGGGGCAGTGGCAAGGGGCAATATAATGGTGGAGATTAGAGAAAAGGAGCTATTTGAAAGGATTATTCAAACTCCAGAGGAATATCTTATTCCTAAATAATTTATTTTGTAAGTCCAAAAAGACCAATTTGAATTAAAGTGTCGGGTCCTGGGTATCTCTCCAGGCATCCTTCAGAGCTTTCAAGCAGTGCATTCTCCTTGCTGGAATACAGTCCTTTCTGTTGGAATGGTCCTTTAGCCCTCCACTCAGAAGTTGCTCTTCACTACTGTTGTTTGCCATGTTGTTATTGATTGCATTCGCAGGAAGAGTTCTGCATCCTTGTCATGCAAGCTTTCCACCCATGTGGCAGTTGTCATTTTCTCACCACTTTCAGTTCTTTGAATTCTGCACCTTCCTTTGTAATCTTTCCCTTTTCTTACGAGCTCTTTGAACGTCCGCTTGCCCTTGCCCTTTCAAGTGAGAGAGTGCAGATGTCATCACCCATCAGCATTTATTGGAGTTGGTTATCTTTGAAATTTTGACAGCTATAAGTTACACAGAGGCACTTGTGATCACCTGTCCAAAACGTTCTGTTTCCTGGTGCAGGTTTGGGGCCCCCCCCTGCTTCTGAACACTAAGAATAAGGATGAGCCAAAGTACCATGAGAAGCAGCTACCACTAGACTTACTTAAGATGTATAAAAATGATCTGCAATATTTTGTGTGTGTGTCTTTATTATTTTTGTTTCTGCAGTATTTTTAGTGTCCTGGTTATAACTGTAGAATATATGGATTTTAGTTTGCAGTTAACATGTTTCGAACATTACCACCTTCCTCCAATCCTACTGGAGCAGAGTTTGACCCGGAGGAAGATGAGCCGACGTTAGAAGCAGCCTGGCCTCACCTACAGGTACGCAGCTGTGGGGTGCACCAGGAGCCGAAGGTGACGTCAAATATGTGTGTTTGGGGGCATTTCCCATAAAGCTGTTGAGTTAGCCCCTGGGCCTCCCTTCACTCGGTTACAGGTAGACCCCTGCTCTCAGTGATTCTGGACATTGCAGACTTGTAAATACAAAAAAGTACTGGAGTAGAAGAGAGAAATTATAATGGGTTTTTTGTTCAGACATTTTATACAACTTATAAGAGGGAAATTATCCATTTTTTAAATGGAAATGACCACTTTTGTTGATAGCCATTGAATTCCAACTTAAAGACCTTAATGTGGACATTTTTTCCCTGAGTTTGTTACTTAGATTTAACGTGTACCCGGGATGCACCCAAAAGCTCACGTGCTGACTGATACTTTTTTTTTGGTATGCTGTATGGTGGGGGTCACATTCCATCCTTTAACCGTGTGACTATCCTGTTATTATAGCACCATTTGTTGATTTTTTTTTTTTTTTTCCCTACATGGGCAGGCACTGGGAACCAAACCCAGGTCTCCAGCATGGCAGATGAGAACTCTACCTGCTGAGCCACCATGGCCCACCCTGAATTATTTTTATAATTCTTTCTTTTTAATTATTTATCATCACAATCGACTTTTTTTTCTTTTTTGTGAAAAATAACGTCTACAAAAAAGCAATAAATTTCAACACACATTACAGTTATTTGTAGAATAGATTTCAGAGGTTGGTATGGGTTACAGTTCCACAATTTTAGGTTTTTACTTCTAGCTGCTGATGCCCTTTTAATGGCTTTGTAAGGCCAGCCAGAGGAAGGGAAGATCGATTGGTTAGGATGCCTGTGAGGAAGCACCACGGCCAGCACTAGCCAAGGGCCAGGTTGGGAGGGAGGACAAGGGGAATGAAGAGGCAAAGACTTGGGGAAGGGAAGAGTCAGTGGAGCAGATGAGAAGAGGGAAATAGCTCATTTCTCTCTCCATCTCTTGGTGTCGCTACTTGAAACATGACAGGCACACAATGACATCCAAACCCACATCTTCTTAAAGGAGAGTATGCAAGTTCCAGGTGGTTGGGGTTCATTGTCTGCCTTTTTTGGATTCTTCTTGCCTGTGCCCCCAGATGTCCTCTGGCTTCATCCCAGGCCTGGACACAACAAGGCCTCGGAGGTGACAGTCATGGCACGATTTGTGGCGGCTGTGTCCTTGTGCCCTCCAAGCAGGATAATTTAAGCATTAGTGACATCTGCCAGGAGAATCGTTTTGTTTACATGCCATTTGAGGTGGTTCTTAGCTAAATAAAATAATTGCTGTCATCTCTTACAATTAAAATAAACTACATAATTTAGCATTAATTCTATAGAGTGTGATTTTTTTAAAAAAAGGCTATATTGGCAGGCAAATAAAAATTCAATTTATGGTGTATTTTAATTTCCATTTAGTAAAATCCATGTTGACTCATTGTTCTTTTTTTCCCTCTAGCTTGTTTATGAATTTTTCTTAAGATTTTTAGAGTCTCCAGATTTCCAACCCAATATAGCGAAGAAATATATTGATCAGAAGTTTGTATTGCAGGTAAAGTACAAACTATCTAAAACTTGACAAACCCAGACCTCCAGAAGGAAGACATTGAGTCACTAAGTATCTTTTTCTTTTTGAAGCTTTTAGAACTCTTTGACAGTGAAGATCCTCGAGAGAGAGATTTTCTTAAAACTACCCTTCACAGAATCTATGGAAAATTCTTAGGCTTAAGAGCTTACATCAGAAAACAGATAAATAATATATTTTATAGGTAAGTCAGTGTGTGGATGGCGTTTGTCTTTTTGCATGGTGATGTTCGTTTTAACATTTAATACTCTCCCACCTTCATTTTCTTTTCTTTGACATCTAATTAAAGTCCAGTATATATTTTTTTCTTTCCTAGCAGCCTTCTTGTCATATGCGAGTTGAGCCCCAGTTCACAGCTCTGTACTGAGAACACCAGTGCCCTCCTTTCCGCTTTCCTACATCCCTCCCTTCTGCACCCTGCTTCCTGCTATCAGAGCCATTCTCCTTTCTTCCCCACACTTTGTTGTGCCTCACTCCGTAGCCACCTCTCACTGCCCCAGCTCCTCACCACACATTCTTCCGTGGTTTTGATTTTCTGTGGAACTCTCCAGCTGCACTGAGCATGTTCCTCTCTGAGGTGGAGATGGCAGTGATTCTGTCCAAACCCGCCATCTGCTTCCCACCTGTGAGCATCTCAGTGAAAGAAGGAAGGTGCGAGGGGTGAAGTAATTAATTTTCAGACACTCTCAGAAATGTGAACTTGCATGAGAGATTTGGAATACCCAAGAAAATGTAGAGACCCCCACATGTACCGAGGTGAAGGGACTCTGGTTAGAATACCTGGGCAGAGGCTTCTTTCCCTGAAGAGCCTTCTGGAGGTGATGACTAGGAACCCAATGTTGAAAGCTGTATCCTCTGGATTTACAGTGGAAGAGGGCCCCAGTCCCAGAGTCATAGAACATTCCATAACATTCCAGGGTAGTGTTCTCCTTCACCCTTCCCCCACCTCCCTCTCTGTTTCTACATCTCATCCAGGATTCTGGTGCTAACCCCTCTCAGATCTGTCCCCATCTCTTCATTTCTGCTGCTGCCTCTGGGTTGCACTTACCTGCCAAGGTCCTCATCCTGGCTCTCTGTGGCTAAAGCAGTGTAATTCCTTGGCACAGCCCTCAGGGGCCACAGCCTGAGCCTCAATCTCTTTCTGGTCTGCATCTCTGCCCCCTCTCTGGGCTCTTTCTGCACCAGGGCCTTTGCGGCTGCCCTTTCATCCTCCTGGAGGAAATCCTACCTCCTCTCAGTCTCCCAAGCCTCCCAAAACATCACTTCATCAAGAAAAACTCTCTGACTTGGCAGCTAGAGTCTACTCTCCGCAAGAACGCAGGGACCATGCTGGCTGTCCACACCCCCAGCCCACTGGGCACCAAATAAACGCTCATGAGTAAAACAGCCTCATTTTCTGTTTGTCCTGGAAAGCTTACTCAGTCCACAGATTTTGCCTTCTCAGGACAGTTTGCCTCTCAGTGGCACTCATGACCTCAGTGACTCAAAATAGTGATACATTCTAACAGTCATGGAAGCAGTACCTCATGTCCCCGGTGGAAGGAGAACACAGGTAGCTCGCCCACAGCCTAGCTTCAGTGCCATCCCTGGGAATCCACTCGCTTTAGGGGGTGATGATGCAGGCCACCACCTGGGAAGCCCAGGGAACCCCTGCCCTGGCATTATGGGGCCTTAATGGGCCCTGGCTTACTTAGTGGTCATGACCAAGCATGAAACAAGAAAGGGGGTACTGAGATGGACAGACAGCAGTCGCATAAAGAATAGCAAGTAAAGGTACCTCAGCCCACTGAGACCACAGCCTCTCTGGGAATTCCAACCCAATTCCTCTTGTCTGCTACAGCCCAATGTACAGCCTGACCTGAAGTCTTCCCAGCAGTCCTCTCACTCCTCTTCATATATGATACTGATTGTGAGAGAGCCCTCTCGCTGTGTGTGTACCTTTCCTTTAAACTCTTTCTAAATTCCTACATCCCATTTCCGTGATAGAGTGTGGAACTGGAGGTAACCCACTTCTGACACACTTCCTTTAACCAGAGCATGGCAGCTCCTTAAATGTTATATTCCTAATAGATATTTCTTGGTATTGGGCTCCCCCACCCTTTTTTTTTTTTAAGCTATCTATTTTGAAATACTTTCAAGCATACAGGACAGTTGCAAAAATAATGCAGTCCCCCTAGAGAGAACTCCAAAATACCCTTACTCCCCACCCCACCCCCGATAGCAATCTACCAGTTTTAACATTTGCCACATTTGTCATATTGTCCTAACTGCCCATCTACCTGTCTGTTAATCTATTTATCAATCAGTTCTGAACACTGTGTGAACATTGATCACTGCCATGTTCATTTTCTAAGAACAAGGGTTTTCATGTAATGTAACTACCTTCTGTGCACTTACCAAGTTCAGGCAATTTAACATTGATATCAAGCTCACAATCTATATTCCAGTATTGTCACATGAACTAATGTGTCCTAATGAAATCCCCTAAGCCTTTTCTCCCCCCTGGTTAGATCCCATCCAGGATCATGTATTGCATTTCATTGGTCATTTAGTTGCTCGCTCTCTTTTTTGAAATTGTGGAAACATGTAGATACAATGTTAATGCGTCCTTTTTAACTAGATCATTACTTGGCTGGTGTACTCATTACAACAGGACATACATTATTTAAACAACAACAATTTAACTTCTAGTCTTTGAAACCTGAAATTAAAGCCCTACCTAAGTGATTTTTTCCTTTAACACGTAAGTTTGTTCGGATAGCAGAATCACAGGTCTATGGAACACTTGCGATAAATGAAGTAGAAAATGCCTCCTACCTTAAAGAATTTTAATAACTGGAGTTTTTAAATAGATTATAATTCAAAAGTTGTTAAACTAATTGAGTTCAGTTCTCGGTAAGCACCCAGCACTTGTTTTTCAGAAATCTCTTTTATAATTGTCTTTCTTGACATATGCAATCAAAAGTAAGCATGTTATTTATATTCCATAATTGGTCTGAATATGTGCCTTCAATAATGACTCCTATTTCAAGTGAAATGAAAATAAGGAGAAAGATCTTGAGAGTTCATCTAGTTCTTTCTAGTACAACTATGTCTTATAAGGGGAAAAGCATTTCAAAAATATTTGCTTCAGCCCTAGCTGAACATGTTCATATAAAGTTCTCATTCATTTCTGTAGTTTCTCATTCTCATCTTAGAAATCCTCTAACTTTTTAGAAATGCAGGTTGATCAGCACTTGAGTTTACTCATAATTCCTATGTTTGCAAACAGCCGAACTTGAAGGTTAGGTGGACAGGGTAAAACAGTACTTCAGTTATCTTCTGTTGGATAACATACCACCCCACAACTCAGTAGCTTAAAACAACAGTGATTTATTGTTTCTCACCATTTTGCAGTCTGCACTAGACTCTGCTAGATGGCTCTTCTGCCACCACGTGGTGTCTTCTCAGGGCCAGCTGAGCAGCTCTGCCCCTTCCCTTCCTCTGTGGCCAGCTGGACCTTTTGCAGGACAGAGCTGGCTTCCTAGAGGGAAGGAGTGGTTTGGCCCTGCACCACCCCTTTTGTTGGTCGGAGCAGGTCACAAGGACAACCTAGATACAAATCAAGGAGAAATAGGCTCCACCTCCTTGTGAGAGGCGATAGGAAGGAATCAAGGTGTTCATCTCTGAAAACCATCTCCAACTCAACTTGTAGGGAGCCCTGATTCTAATCCCTTCTCTGCCGAAAGAGTCTCCTTTCAGTGGATCTCCTCAGCTTCCCTCCCACTTCACACCCTCCTCTCAAAACAGAAGAAAGAGGACTATATTTGTTTTCTTTTTTTGTACCAACTTCAAAACGAGTTAAAATAACTAGAATTTAAGAATTTATCAATGAGAATATGGTAATATCAAGTTAGGAAAACAAAGATTCATAACTAAAACTCACCATTATCTAAGGTTAAAAGTTGGTGGCGCTGTACCGGCAGCCATGCCCCAAGGCATGTCTGTATTTCAGAAGACCAGCTGCATACCTCTGGAGTTGCATGGTGGCACTGTATGCAAAGTTAGAACTTTATACGTTTGCACTGTTTTAAGTATTTCAAATATGATAATGAAGCAAGGAGGAGCCTTTAGATTAAGTGGTGTCATAAACTAAACCACTTCTGAGTTGGCGCATGCTATGGGGGCATGACTCCCTTAGCTAATGCACACCTACAGTGCACATGCATTACAGAGGAAGAGTGTCAAGGAAACCCTGGACCTTGGCCTTTCACAGAGCCACTGTTAGCCTTGTCACAGGTTGCATTACCTTCCCTGCTCCTTTTCTCGCTCAGTGGCAGGGATTCCTCATGCCTGCAGGGCTAAACCCAGCTTCCCGAAGCTGTCCTGTGGAGCCTCTCCCTTGGCCTTGCCTGCTTTCCTGTCCCCTGCTTGCACTGTGCACCCTGTACAGGCCTAAATGCCTCCCATATTAGCTCTGCACCCCCCACCCCCACCCCTGCTTGCTCACGGTCCTCCTTTAGGGTCCAGTGAAGTACCAGCCCCGTGGGGGATTTTGGCCATTTGAGAAGACAAAAATGTTAAGGCCCACACTTCAGGAATATCTCATATTATGAATGTTTGGCCTGTCCTGGAACCGTAAAGCCACTAATATTCCATTCATTTCAGAACAAGGACAATGGAATTTCAGAGTCAGTTTTTTCATTGCTATACTTTTATGTAAGTTTTGGCTCAGAGCTGTCTCCAACAGTTATCATGCAGAAGGTGGGTGCCTGTTTCAGGCACTGCTTCTTCCATTTCTGGTGGGCACCTTGCACTCTGGCTGCATTTGATTAGATTGGCTGATGCCGGGTGGGCGAGGCTGGGAGGCAGTCCTGAGGGGGAGGTCGTTCTCCTTCTCCCAGCCTCAGGTGTTCCATGGAGCCCCCTCTGGAGGGAGCGGGCCCAGGCAGAGGGGGCGGGGGGGAGCTCTTGGACCGGAGGAGCATCCGCGTGTCAAGCAGCAGAAATGAGTCAGGGCTGCGACAGACTAACATTCCAGAACGGTGCTCTTAAAGGAGTGTAGCAGAAAAGGCAAGAGGGGACCTGAAGGAGAGGGAAAAGATGTGGCCCGAGAGGGCTTGAGGAAATAACTTCTACCCTTTTGTAGACTGCTGAGTTTTAGAGGCTCTAAAATTAAGTAAAACATCAAAGTAGGTTGAAATTCAGTAGAAAAAATAAGCTGCATTGCTGGCTATATATGTGATAAGAAGTTGAGAAAAATGTGAATTGTATAATCAGTGGCTAAAACTTGGGTGTTTGCTGTAAATTCCTTCAACTTTTCCTCCTTTGAAATTTTTCAAGATAAAACGTTGGAAACAATTGACCAAGATGGGCTCTCTGCCCTCCAGGCATTCTGCATTTTCTGGTTGAGGAGTTTCTCCAGCCCAGGAAGGGCCAGTGGTTTACAAAGAGATGTGCTTGGTATTGACTGGCTACAAATTTTTTTCCTCCTAAAAGCATTATTTTCTTATTCAGAGGGTTTTAATCTTTCCAGCTTTGAGTGTCTAATTCTAATTGATCATTTTTTCCTAGGTTTATTTATGAAACAGAACATCACAATGGCATAGCAGAATTACTGGAAATATTGGGAAGGTAAATCACTGTACTATTAATAGCAAATGACTTTTAGATGGAATTTGTACCAGAATGGTCCAGCTCATTTAGTTCAACTAGTGCTTCTTCCAAAACAATGCAATTTAAACTATCTTCTAAAAGAATTTAAGTAAGATTTTACTTAATAGAAGATGCTAGCTTTTGAATTAGGACACACTAATGACAGTCTCTCCAATTTGCATAGTTCCATATGTAGATTCTACACCATATACCTCAGTATTGTCATTATAGAAAGACCAATACCTCAGTATCATTATTATGGAAAGACGATTTTAATTATTTCTTTAAAAGCAACATGTCAAACAGGTTTATATTAGAAACTTAGATGAAAAATGACTGTCATGTATTTGAGCAAATGCTGATATTTCAAATTTCTTTGATTTTATAAATTTTTCATATCATTAACATTTCATCATTTGCAACTTCTGAATCCAAGTAAAGTTCTTACTTGCTGTCATTTTTTTAAAAATCAGTAACCTCTACAGATTTTGTGTTGGGCTTCCTGTCCAGTGCCCTGACAGTTCCCCAGGGTTCCCACAATGGGAACTTGGCAGTGCTGCTTCTCTTTGCCTTTCTGAGGGATTCAATGTGCCTTAGCAACTAAGGGCTTCAAGAAGTACTTTTGTTTGTACTTTTGAAATGTACTTTTGTTTACTGAACCCCAAATTATTTGAACACAGAAGTCTTTTCTCAGGTAACACTATTATCTGGTCAGTCTCTGGTCTCACCAGTAATTCTGAGAAAAATTCTCCTTGCTATTTTAGATGTGAAATTAGTCGTTGGGCATTCTGCTTGAGTTAGTCTCAGCACACTCTGGACTGGCTTTCTCTCTCTCAGGAAAGGGTGGTGAGAGGTTAAAAGTGGGCCTTGCGAGGCAGCTCCTCTGCTTATGAGTTGTGTGACTGTCAGCAAGTTACTTCACTGCTCCTTGCTTCCCTTTCCATATCTATAAAATGGGAAGACGCATCAGATGGGGTGAAGAAAAGTGTTGGGCACAGCCTGCCCCACAGCACACAGGGCATCCGTGCTGCCCCCACTACTGCAGTCTGTTTTCCAGGTGTTTTGTCTTGCCCCCACCACCCCTGCCCCCAAGTTAAATGAGCATAGTATCCTCATTGGGTCTTCCTGAGACACCCACCATGCCATGAGAAGAATGGATGATGGAAGGCCAATTTAGAAATGGCTTTAACTGTTTATGTGCCTCCTCTCTCTAGTAACATTTACCTGTGCTTGCCTGATTACAAAACCAAATAAACTGCATATGTTTGAGATTAAAACTTCCATTTAGCAGCTGTCAGTAAGAACCCTTTCCTTGCTGAGTTTTAGCTTGCACCAGTTTGTGCACACACTGACTTGGTTCTGCCTGAAAAACTCAGGGAAGGAGAAAATTGTTGAGGATCAATAAAGCCTTGGTAAAAGTGCAAGCTGGAGGGAAGGTGATGTTGGCTGGGGCTAGGAGCAGGGGCCTGGAGCAGACTCTCCTGGGCCACCCACCATCAAAGCATCTGTGAAAGGAAGAGGCTTTGTCCCCCAAAGGCTCCAGCTGTTGAGCCAGCTTCTTGCTGTTCTGGTTAAGCATCCTATAAACCCAGAATTTTTAAATTATCTTAAAGTTACAAAAATGAAAATGACTATGCTTCCTGAAGTTTTGTTTTCTTTAAATTTTGAGATACTCTTTTTTCTGTAACATATTTTGCCTGCTGGTTTTCAGGCTTTTACAGAAACCAAAAGAAAAACAGCAAGAGATCTTTTGAAAATCTGAAATTCATAAATACTAAAGCTTTGAATAAATCCTTTTTTTCCAGTATAATTAATGGATTTGCCTTACCACTAAAAGAAGAGCACAAGATTTTCTTATTGAAGGTGTTATTACCACTGCACAAAGTAAAATCCTTGAGTGTCTACCATCCACAGGTAAGGGGTCCTCAGCAGGGGACCTGTGAGGCTGTACTCACATAGGCTGTACTCACTTGGACACTGCTGAACAAGACTCCAAAACCTGGGCTTCTCCTCGGGGCCATTGCCTTCTTGCATGCCACGGTTGGTTTATGTGTCCTGGTGGTAATTGAAAAGATTGGAGAGTAAAGAGGATTCCTTCTGAAAAATTCAGAAAAATCTTGGGAATATAGAAATTTTAAATGTGTTTTAAGCAGAGAAGGGAGTGGCTGTCTCAGTGAAAGGAGTCAGGGAGGCTTCTCAGAAGGGCTAGTAAGTACTTACCAGCCAGTTCATTGGCTCATTTACCCAGGAAGTTTGGTTTTTCCTTCACTTTTGTTCATATATATAGGAGGAACTTAAGCTGTGCCGAGTGAAGCACAGTAAGGATTTGGGGGAGACTTCTGCTTCCCACTTGTGTTTCTTTTAGTATGAGCTTGTCACAGACCTGTCGTCAAGTAGTAGCACACCACGAGCCTTGTGGAAGGACACTGGTGCCTTCCAGGGCCACCCTCAGAAGTTCAAAGCCTGGGATGGATTACAGAAAGTATATTCCCTAATTGATGCAGCATTGGCTTCCTAGAAAATACTGCAGTGAGAGTATTTTCTCCAGTTGCTGTTAAAGGTATCACCTTTACATCCAACCAGGTTGTTGTACTACTAGCTGTTTGATGAAGAAATTAACAGTGCAGAGATCTAAAATGGAACCAGATCTTAATATGATTTTACTTGTTCATTATGACCCTAAAAGGACAGCAAGAAATGTACCCTATGCTTGGGCTGACTTGTTGGTGTTAGTCTAAAAAACTATTCAGCTTTTTGATCTGTTGACCTCAACTCCTGAGGCCTCTTCCTGACAGCCCTGAGCAGAGCCCATGTTGAGTAGGGGCACACTTTGGGGGGTAACAACAACCAGCTAAGGCCAGGTAAGCCCAGAGTAGCACTTTGCTCTCATCCGGTCCTTGTTTCACCATAGGAAAGTGCTAAATGGGGTGCTGGAAGAATATAGCAACATTTTCATTTTACAGTGAGCTTAATGCCTTTGTCTTCCATTCCTTTTTAGCTGGCATACTGTGTGGTGCAGTTTTTAGAAAAGGACAGCACCCTTACTGAGCCAGTAAGTACACTCTCCCTGGTCCCTCAGAGTTTCTTGACTCTTGTGGCAGCACACCTTGTGAAACATATGGCTTTGCTCAGTGGAAATATAGCACCATGTCTGTAGCTGAATTGCTGTTAAAACCCCCTTCTCATTTTAATTTAAGTTGCAGTCCTAATAAACAGACTAGATTCATTCTTGGTATAGGTTTTTAAAGTCTAGTGATTTTAATTAAAATTTTCTTTATTGCACAGATTATTTTATGTAATAAGATTGCTATCTTAAACCTTGTTCACTTTATTCCTTTACTCATAGCACTTGAGTGAAATTTAGTATTCACTAAATCACGTGCATTTTAATACTTTCACATTTGCTTGGTTTGATAACATATTTAACTGACTCAAGTCAGAGGGATTGTAGTGAGGGTTTGAAATGCTTATTGTACTAAAGAGGTTTGATTATCTTGAAAATTCTTTCCCACTTAAAGTGTAACTATATTATGACCCTAGCATCATTTGGTGTTTAGATTTCTAATTTTCTCAACATTTTATCTGTATTAAAAATAAAAAAGCTATTAAAGCCTAGATTAGTCAATTCAGGCATGTCAGGTGCCAGTTTAAATTTTGACTGCAGCTTAAAAGTTTTAAAATACTGTTAGAATAGAAAAGCTATGTACTGTCTCTTTAGCTGTCGTTCACCATTTTCCAGTAAGATTGTCATTTTTATATTGAGAATACATGAGAGAGTATTAATACTGAATTCCCGCATTAAGCTGGCTTTTAGGTTTTTATGTTGTAGGTATAGACCTCCTCTTGCCCACCAAATTCACACAAGTCACCCAGAACCTGTGATCACCCCTCAGCTGCTGGCAACAAAGGGGATAGGCACCTTGGAGCCATGTGCCTGCCAAATCACTAGCCCCTTCCCACTGCCCCAGAGTGCCCCCCACCCCCAGCATCAAGGTACTTAACGCATGCTAGAGGTGAGGGTGTATTATTTTATCCTCCTCAACAGACTTAAAGACATACAGGTGGGGAAAAAATGACACAGCATTAATAATAAAGAAGCCAATTTGGGATTTTCTTACAGATATTTTCTCTTCACTGGTACCACATCCTAATTCCTCCGTCTGTCATTTGAAGGTCTTCCCCAAATAAAAGATGGAAGTTTTTATTGGCAATAGTAGTATATAAAGAATTTCTAAAACATACCCTGCCTTGCTTTTCTCCTTCAAAAATTAAAAGGGGAAGAAAGATATGGAAGGAGAGAAAAAGTATGCCGCTTTTCTTGTATGGTTTTTCTTTACCCATATTTCTCATATTCCCTGCAGTGATTTACAGAGTTTATCATCTTATGCCGCATTTATATAGACTAACATTCTCCCCGAGAATGTTAGTCTGTATAAAAAGAGACCCCACTTCTCTCTCCCATCAGAGACGGTTTAGCAGAGCCTCAGTCTTAAGCTCCAACAAGGACTCAGTGAATGTGTTCCACCAGATTCTCTAATGTGAACACTGATAATGTTGGCAAATGTTTTTAAATTCCCATTAATATAATAAATAATAAAGCTAGTAGAGTTTTGTGAACGTTAGTTTGCAGTTGCCTGAAAGAAGGCAAGAGATGGTGTGCTGGCTTTGATTAGGCCCTTACGTCCTAAGTATTAAATGGAGATTAATGACCTGGCATGAGCATGAAGAAACTTTAAATCCCCACACCCCTAGGCCCCCGGTATTTCTGCCTGTCATCACTTCATATCTTAGCTGCAGTGCAGATCATGTACAGCCCTTTCTTGGTAGAAAGCAGATTTGATTCTCTGTGAATTAAAAAATCTGAGGCCCTTGCCTCAGTAAACTCTTCTGTTTGGAATTCATAAATTATAAAAATACAAAGGCCGTTTAGGTTTTCTTCCAGCACAGACATGTTGCATGGAAACGAGGGTGGGCACCTGCTCGGCAGCCACTGATGCCTCTCATGGCCTGTACTGAAGGGGCTCCTGAGACCCTGTGTCTAGGCTCTGGGAATATTAAAAATACTATCTATTTAAAAGACTAAGAGATTTGGGACATTTGTTGCCTATATTGGGAATTCATTTTCCTTTTCAAATTGTGTCCAGTGCTCCAAAGCATTCTGGGTACACTGAACACAAATACACTACTGTAGTAAACAGAGAGACTCCCCAGAGAGCTCCCAGAGGTAAACTCACATCCTCTTCCCACTTACCTGTCTTTGGGTGAATCATGTTTTACCCTGGCTGGGCAGGACTTTTTCCTGTGTCAGGACATCAGGGTGGAATGAGAACGCAAAGCCCTAGAAAGCCCTGACCCCCACTCCCTAGAATACAGGTCCCAGGCCACGTCCAGCACACCTGCCTTCCCAGGGAGCCAACAATCCATTGAGTTTCCAAAGAAAACCTCAATACCTTGAACTGTACCTGGAAGCAAGCAGCCTTTGCTCACTGGAATTAGCATTCCCTGAGCCACGCTCTTCTACAAAATAGTATTGCGTTCTAAAGCAGCTGAAGTCATTGGGTGTTAATCATAGCTCATTCCAGATAGCATAAAAATAAATCCAGTGTGTTAACCTGATTCCAGAAATAAGACTTTTTTCAAAGAAATTGAATCGCCAAATCAGTTGTGTTCTCTGGCTCACAAATTGATTTCTACTAATAAAACCCATTTGCTAAAGGGAGGAGGAATAGTGCATTGTGAGGTGACCTGCACCTACCGTCCTCTTCACAGCAGTTCCAGTGCACACAGTAGAGTCAGTATTTAGTAAAGGCCCATTAGATGGTTTTGAACTAAAAGTAGGAGGAAAGTCTTAAATGATGCCTTTTTAAATCATTCCTTTTCAAGAAAGTTGTGTTGTAAATTTTTATGCCAGTTTTCAAAACTAAGATCATTTTCTTTTTTATGATGTTGCAAGAGTGTAATAGTAAAGATATCCAGGATCCTGAATGCCAAAAGCATTGAAACAGAATTGTTCTAAACGGATATTTTTTAAACACCCACCTTCTATTTTGACCATTGTTAATGTCTAAAAGAATGACTTACTAAGCAGAAGGTTGGTGTGAACTGCTGAGCTGGAAATGTCAGGTGAGAACCAGCGGCCTTTGCCGTGATTTCACAGCAGTTGGTGGCCCAGGATGGGGACGGTGGTTCCAGGACATCACTGAGACTCAGCTCAACAGCTGCTTTAAAGGATTAGGTGGCAGCTGTACAGTTATCTGTGCAAGTATGTATATGTGTATGTATATATGTGTATATGTGTACGGGTTTGTATGATATGTACTTGTACCTGTGCAAGTATGTGCATGTACGTGAGAGAAGTATATAAAATGCCTTTTTTAGACTTAATACAACTAAACTCTAGGAATATTAATCTTTTAATCTGCAGCAAGTCATCCCCAACCTTGTACTAGTATGATAGTTATAGGAAGTTTGGAAACTTCAGGAACATATAAATGAAGAAAAGTTGCCCAGCGAAAACCTCTTTCTAGCTGTGTGACTTGGGCAAGGAATGGAACTTCCAAGAATCTTGGTTCCCTTGTCTACCAGTTGGGGACCCACTGCATTCCACCTGCCTTGCCTGGTGGGGAGCAGGCCTTGTCCCCTCTGTGTGATGGTGGGAGTAGTCTAGCATGCCCCCCATCTGTGCCCCAGGGGTCGCGCTCAGCAGCCACATGAGCCATGTGGCCCACGAGGGCTCCAAGGCGCAAGCCCAGGGCCACACACACAGAGGAGACAGCCTCTACACATCCCATGTCCCTCACCATAATATGTTGTAACGTAATTGGAAACACTGTGTGGATGGTCAATTAACTGAGAAAGAAATGGATTGTACGTGTATATGTGTGTGTCACCAATGGTTTCAGAACTAGTTCTTTGCACTGTACAACATATATGTGAATTCACATGTTCTGTGTCTTCTCAATTGGTCTTATTCTCTCAAAATGCTACCAAATGCTTACTTTTGTTTCTCTTTGTGCTAAGGGTATTGACTCTTCCTGAAGTGGTGGTTAATCAGAGAGAGTGACTCATGCAGTTTTAAACTATGGTTCTAAAGTATATGCAATTACTACCTATTTCTCTAATTATTATTTTTTTAAAGTACTAATTTACTAAATCCCTGTTCCTTCTGCAAGGGAAAAAAAAAACAAACACCTTCTGCTGTTTCTTTGTAGTGGACTTTCCTTAATGGAAACAGCCCTCCTGAGGCATCTGTGTCACACTTGTGTGTGTGTCTGTTTTTGTAGGTGGTAATGGCACTTCTCAAATACTGGCCAAAGACTCACAGTCCAAAAGAAGTAATGTTCTTAAATGAATTAGAAGAAATTTTAGATGTTATTGAACCATCGGAATTTGTGAAGATCATGGAGCCTCTTTTCAGGCAATTGGCCAAATGTGTTTCCAGTCCACATTTCCAGGTATGCGGGGCTTGCAGGAGATCATTAAATTATCTCAGTATGTTCATTTCAAAAATGATAGGCCTATTTGGCAAGACATGTTTTGCTTCTCATGTAATTTAAAGGTAAAATTGAAGTTTTTACTTGAATTGTACTTCAAAATAAACTTTTAATTCTACAGAATGTACTTTAGCATATAGTATCCACTGCTGAAAACATGTTTTTCAATTAATAATTAAAAATAGTTTCTCCATAAAGCTTTCTTTTGTCTTCCTGTTCAGTATGCTCCTGATGTAAAAACCTTACTTTACACAGCCATGTAATCAACAGCTAACATATTAGCTCTGGATTTTTCTCCCTTCACTAGCTCTTCTATTTTAGGCATCATGTATAAATTCTCTTCTCCTTCCCCTTTGTCAGTGCTACATTCCCGTGTGAGAGGACTGCCACATGCCTTTCCGCTTTGTCCCAGTTCCCTCTTGAGACCCTCCAGGATGATGCTGGCTTCTCACTGCTTTCCCTGGTCATTCCCACAGCCTCTCTAGCCACCCAATTGCAGGAGGCAGTACCTGCCTCCATCCCTGTCGGTTGACAGGAATTTACCGTGTGCTCCCTTGAGCAGGGTAAGGTCTAGGCACGATGCGAGCAAGGCCTGGTGGCTCCGGCATAGCATGTTACTCCTGGACAGGACACGGTGCCTGGGACATGCCCACATGCTTTCCGAAACCTATTGGGAACCACTTTACTGCAAGCCTGGCTGAAGGGGAAAAGGTCACAAGGAAGAGGAAGCCTCTGAGTTGAGCCTTTAGGGATGTAATGGAAAGAGATCATTGAGACCAACAGAAATGAGGCAGGAAAGCACAACCAGTAATACAGCAGTACACCTTTCAGGTGACAGGAAGGCAGGCAGCCACTGCTACCATATTCTCCAGTGCAAATACCACCTTCTGTTGAGATTTCTGTAAAGTTTTCACACCAGGAGCTGGGAAAAAAGATATTAACATATAGGAAAGGGAAATTTCAGAGATGAATATTATTACCTAGAACCTGCAGGAGCCAAAGCCCAGGCATGAGTTGGTGTGGGGGAGTTTAGGGGGGATATTGGAGGGCTGAGAGGGGACCATTGTAACTGCAGATTTCCTGAGACTCGAGCCTCGTCCCGCATACAAAAAGAGCCACCAGTGTGGCGATGTAACTTCCATAAGAAGATACTGACTAGTGAAATTATGGCATATCCTTTTTAATAAAAGCATGTGGCAGGAAAACAAGGAGGAAGAGCATTCCAGGTAGGTAAGAATAGCATGCCTGAGAACTTGCCTTGCAGGCTTCCACCCACAAGGAGTGTGATTAATCCACAATCCATGGTCATGTTTGCACCAAGCCCTGCCTCCCATAGGCTGTCCCACAAGTCCTGAGAAAAGTGGGGGCCTTGCTGGAGCCTCCTGACACCATAGCAGGGAGGACCAGTCTTTCCACCCACCCTGACTTCCCTCACTCAGACGTGTGCCACCCGCCCTGTCCTCTCCAGCCTCCCCCAGCCTCCCCATAGTTACTTTTCTCACCGGCATTCCCTCTCAGATACCTGATCCCATCTTGGCATCTACTTCTCAGAGGACGTGGTTCCACACTTCATACATTCCAGAGTCTTTTCCAAGCAGGCACATATGAGACTAGTTCACTCCCAATTTAAAATTTTTTTTTATATTTCAGATTTTTTTGCCATCAAAAAAAATTTGATACTCAAAACTCAAACTCTTTAAGTATCTTAAGCTTCCATTGTCTAATTCAGTCTTGAAGTAATACCCCCAAATACATTTGTAGACAGCAGGTGATTTTTAAAAATACAAGGTATTGAACTCTTAGATAAGAATTACTTATCCTAGAAGCCATTAATACTGCGGTTGATGTCTTTAAAAATCCATACTGTGTATTCTTGTATCTCTCCTTCCCTTTCTCCTCAACTAATTCAATCCTGTTCTGCAAAACTCTTCCCAGCTCACCTCTTCCATGAAGTCTTCCCTGATTCCTGAGCCTGCATGGACTCAGATCCCCCCCCTTTTTCCCCCATATCGCATACCCATGTGGCACACCACACTGTGACCCCTGAATTGCTCTCTCCCTCCAGGCTGGAAGCTTCTGGGCAAAAACGCATCCCTCTGCTCAAAGTCTTCTGGTGCTGTTGTCTGCTTTTAGGTGTGGTGGTGACGTTGTGCTTGCATGAGCAGTCTTCATCCTTCCTCTTAGGAGAGCACTTGCTATCACGTTTGCAGGAGGAATGTCGTCAGGCCAGCATCGAACTTTCACGTAGTCCGGCAGAACACCGTGTGTGTGTGTGTGTGTGTGTGTGTGTGTGTGTGTGTGTAGAAGAACATAGAGTGGCAGAGGTATTGACAGTGGTTGACCTAGGTGCAAGGATGGGTGCTCATTTCGCTAGTCTTTCAGCTTTTTGTGTGTTTTGAAATTTCTAATAAAAATGGGGAAAGCCCTACCCCATTTCCCACCTCGCCCAGAGTAAAGGTCAGTATGCTTCCAAGACCTTCAATGGTTGGCCTATAGGTGCCTCTATGACCTCAGTGCCCCCTCTTTCCCCCTTGCCCGTTTTATTATTCTACTATGCTGTCTTCCCTGTCACCTCTTCAGTGGCATGCTCTGTGCCCCATTATTATAAACAAAGCCAGATTCCCACATGTTCCTGCATCCCTTTATACCCCCTTCCCCATGCTTCTCACCATATGATGTATTGGCTTCCAGTGAACTGAATCATTTGCTGGTGATCCGTCTCCTCCTCCAAGAGTACAGGCTCCATGAGTAAGAGTCTCTTCCCACAGCATGCCATCCATAGACCGAGCACACAGTGGTCGGATGAACATACAGTGTCCTCAGCATCCAGCCCAGGACCCAGCACAAATGCATATCAAATAAATGGTTGAATGACAGCATCTTCACAGACTGGAGGTTATCTTCCCTCTTTGTCAAAAGCCATTCAGGGCTACAGCCTGGAGTATACTGAACTTGTAGAAATAGTGTTGATTTTGAACTGCCATGTAGTTCGTTGTCCTGTTTGCAGGTCTCACAGTAAAGGATGTGACTTAGTGGTGTCAAGCCCATTACAGCAGGATTCACAAGCATCTTGTCTTTCAGGTGGCTGAGCGAGCCCTGTACTACTGGAACAATGAGTATATTATGAGCTTAATCAGTGACAATGCAGCAAAGATTCTGCCCATCATGTTTCCATCCTTGTACCGCAACTCAAAAACCCACTGGAACAAGTAAGAAAAAATTGGTGATCATCTTAACTTGTAATTTTTTAATGTTGCCTATTTTGCTGATATTTGAAATAAACTAGAATTGAAATCCAAATTTCAGTTATCAGTTAGAAAAAGAAGATATTTTCTTTCTTTTTGGACTTATAATTAAGTGGACTTGTAGGTTATATCGTGGTCTTTATCTAGCCTCCCCAGTATAGAGGCACTGCCAGTGCAGGGTACAGTGTCTCCATGCCTCTTTGGAGGTCCCCTCCAGAGGAGTTGAAGTTCACTGCAAAGCTTAGGGGGTTCTTAAGCCTGTCCACACCCCCTGAAAGAGCCCTAGGGTACCTTTTGCGGTCACTGCCTAGAGTAGGAAAGAGCAGGGGACCCAGAACAGCCTCAGGAGTCCCCCACATTTGCTTCTACTTGTCTCCATGGTCCTTTCACTTAAGGAGTCTTCTCAGGCCATTGTAGGAAGACTGTCAGTTTGGGGACCATGTGATTTTTGAATGCTGAATTGGTATTAGTGGTATTTAAATAAATCTGGGTGTCAGAGTTCTGCTTTCTCCCCTTCTTTCCTTTCTAGATTATAATCATTAAATCAGAGTTTAAAGCATGAAGAGTAGAGCTGAATAGCTAGAACTACCCCATCTTCTTATAAGAAATCCAAGCAGTAGGGAGAACCAGCAGTCCAACAGCTGGTTAGTGGCACCACTGGCCTGCTATGGGCTCCTGGTGCAGTGTTCCCTGGCTGGTACATGCCTGAACCTACCGCCAACCCATTTACTAGACCTGCCCTCCTGTGGGGCACAGCCCTACTGCCTATGGGGCTGCCACCTGCCTGCAGCACTGGGGTACTAGACCAGCCCATAGGCGTGGAGCCAGCCAGCATTCTGATCTCTGAGTGCCAGCCAGCTGACATGGAGGCAGAATAGCAGAGGACTGAGGGCATAGGCTCTGGAGTCAAACAAATTTTGCTCAGCTGTGCAGCAGCTGTCTAGCCTTAAGCAGAGTATATGGCTCAGCCAGGGTCCTCATCTGAATCATGAAAAGCATGATATGGCATCCACCTTCCTGTTTTATGAGAAGGTTGATTATGATAATGTCACAAAGGGCTTGGCTTTGCAGTCCCGATCATCTCATAAAGGTGGAGATAAATCTGTAGACCTATGGATCTATAATACTGGCCTATAACAGGCCGCTGTCAGCTTTATGGTCATTGAGCCAGTTGGATGCCAATAACAGTAGCAGAAGAAAAGGCTGCAGCAGCCGCTATAGTTGTCAGGACATCACCTTTTGATAGCCTTCCTCTTAGCATTCATTTTCAGGGAGCTCAGGAGGTGCTAACAGAGTTCCCCAGAGTTTAAGCCTTGTTTCTGCCTATAGTCTAGCGTGATGTGAAAATTCACACTGTTTAGCAATTGATTTTAAATTCCTGCCATTGCAGAGAACAAAATATTCTTTATGTGTTTTCTAAATATAATTTTGGTTTTATTACAAGGAAAGTAATTATCTGAGGGTTAAATTTTTATTCAGCTGGTTTTATGGTAATTTTACTTTACTTTTTACCTTCCAAAGGTCTGCTTTGCATTATTAAAATTAATTTTTTTGTCCTCAGTGAATAAAATTGAAAGGAACTGATGTTTGTGGGAAATAAAATGTTCCTGTTATGGTCCTCCATCTAATTAAGTCTGTCTTAATTATATTTGTTCAAGTTTCAGCATTTTTTTAATTCAGTTTCCAAGTTAGATGGCTTTGGCTGCTATTGACCAGAACACTGAATTGGAAGTGATTGGAAGGCCTGAGTAGTAGTTACTGAGAGCAGTTGTGAAGGGAATATCTGCAGGGCCAGGGGAAGGGTCTAAGAAAATAGAAACGAACCAGGCAAAAGTGGCAGGCTCTTAAAGCTTAGGGAACTGATGAAATGTAGCACTCTGGAAATAGCCTGATAGATGTGGAAAGGAAGGAACCCAGGGAGAAGAGAGGATGGAAATGGTGAGGAACCCCAAGTTCAATGTGAAGCTTTCTTTCTAGGACGATACACGGCTTGATATACAATGCACTGAAACTCTTCATGGAAATGAACCAAAAACTGTTTGATGATTGCACCCAACAGTTCAAAGCAGAGAAGCTGAAGTAAGTTGCTCCTTTCGAGAGTTACTGTTTCAAGGATTTCTTTCTTTAATCCTGAAAGCCTTTTCCATTGTTTTATCCAAAAAAGTTATTCTTCACTTTAAAGCAAAACTGGCCCTCTCATATGCAGAAAGCAAGTTAAAACTTTGTTGTATATGAACTTGTTTTCAGAGGCCAAATGTGTAGTTAGCGCCTCTCTCCCTCATGCCACTAGTTTAATATAGCAGAAAGTACATTTGTGATCAAGGATTTACTTCTCAGGTTCACTACAGACTGGAAGGTGTAGTTTTTCATGTTTATAAGGCAGCAACTTGAATTGTAGCCAGCTGGGTTTGTATGAAGGAGTGGGATCTTTATTCTTACATAACTTCATTGTTCTGCCATATCAGTCTTCACAAACCCAGGGTTCAGTGCTGCAGTCTGGCTGCCTCCTCCCAAAGTCGGCCCTCACTTCCTTGGCATCAAGCATTTCAGTGCCCACATGTCCCTGAAGGCTTGCATGCCAGGTGCCTGTCCCTGAGCTGTGTGACTGGTTACCAGGTCATGTCTTCACAGGCAGGCACAGACTGTTTGGTGGATTTTATTCTTCACTTGAAACTGGCCAAGGTTGATAAATCTTGAATGAATGTAATTCAAGATGCAGTGTGGTATCCTTAAACAAATGTGTGCATGCTCACTCTGTGCCAGCCCCGTATTAGCCTCTGGTGGCACCACAGTGACTAAAACCACAGTATCCTCACTTCGTGGAGTTTTATGTACCACAAGTGTGGGAAGAGCAAGACAGTGGAATGCAAACAAGTGAAATATGGAGGGTATGAGAAGGTGGTGGATAAGGCAGGAAAAGGCATAGGGAGACATGTGGATTGTTTCCCAAAATCTCCAAGGTATAGAGTCCATTCTTACCACAGAGCTAACAGCAGTGTTCATATGTGAGGGAACATAAACCCTGGGGCTTCTCTCATGGCAGACCCTCCTCTCAGGATCAGCAGAGTTTTCAGAAGGGACCTCAGAGACTACAGAGTATATTGTCTCAATTCAAAAAAATAAAAATTGGATCCAAGTTCCATAATTGCTTAACTTCATGTGGCCAGGTCCCCTAGTTCTGTTCCCCTTTAATGTCCTGGTATTGGATTGTCAGCTCCTGACACCTTGGGTTTTTACGCTGGTTCAGGGGATATCCTGGCCTTTCATCACAACCGCATAGGTCCTGTGAAGCCATACAGAAGGGAGCAGGTGGAGATAGATATATTACTTATATAAATGTTTCAAGAATTTAAATTCTTAGATGTGTTAACATTTTACTGCATTTTAAAAACCTTTTCCTCTAAGTCTGTGTTTTTTAATTTTGTTCTTCGTGATAAATGCACTGCAACTGCAGCCTTGAGTAGGAATGCTGGACTCAGGCAGGGAAGTCAGAGAGGGGGAATTGGTGGTACATTTGCTTGAAGGTGATTCATGTCTCTAACACATGACATTTTACTGTTTTTCAGAGAGAAGCTAAAGATGAAAGAACGAGAAGAAGCATGGGTTAAAATAGAAAATCTAGCCAAAGCAAATCCCCAGGTACTAAAAAAGAGAGTAACATGAAAATGTTTAGGATGTTATGTGACTGTTTTTATAAGATAGGAATGTGGCTTCATCATGGGAGGGGAGGGAAATCGATTCCATTAACATTGTATATGAAACTATCTGCAATAAAAAATACTTTTCAACTTTGTAACCCTCCTTTTGTACAAGTACTTATTTTCCCCACAAAAAGTTTTTACCACAGAATTGGCATTTTTCTCTGCTTTTTTAAAATAAGTTATGAATTTTATCAGTATACTGTGATAAAAAGAAAGCCAGGATATAGCCTCAGTTTTTCAACCAAGTTTGTGATTTGCTTTCTCTGAGATGTCATAAATGTTCGGGCTCAAACAATATTTCCCTTTGTTTTTAATATCAAATTTATTCTTAAAGAAAAATTAGATTTCAAGTAGATTGAGTGTGAAATTGATGTCCTCCTTCCTAAAATTGGGTATATGTTGGCTCAGCCTCCATTGTTGTTAAAAACTGCCTGAATGGTACCACGTGAGCGCCTAATCCCTTTTCCCGCCCTAGCCAGGAGGTTCCAGTGGTGCACTAGCAAGCTGGTGCAAATAAGCACCTCTTCTGGAGCTGCCAGCAGTTAAAGGTTTCCTAAACAGTAATAATTCTTGGGTTGCCTCCCAGGACTGCTGTGATCTGGTCCACTTTCTGAGCTGTGGTCTTTGGTTTTACATTTGCTTGTCTAAGCTACTGGACCCCAGCGCACTTTCATGGCAAGCATGTCTTCTCCTTCTCTGCACCCATCTGAGAATCACGGTGCCGCTCAGTGAAAATCATTTGTCCAAATCTTTGCCACACTAAGAATTCTCAGGCTTTCGTCAACTCCCAAAAATAAAATAGATTTTATTGTGTGAAGCAAACTGGTAGTACCCCTAAAATCCTAAAAGGCCCAGTCGGGCAAACCAGTCATAAATGCTCTGTGTTTTAGTGAGAGATGTGCTGTGATGTAGTTGTTTTCTCTGTCAGTGTGTCAGTTTTTAAATCTCTGATATTTAAGAAAAAGTGATAGGTGAATATGAAATTAAAAATATATATTTTGCCTATACAGTAGCATATTGATTTGTATTCCCTTTGATAAAACTATAATCAAGAGAGTTAAACTTAGAAAAATTAATGAATGATAGTCTCAATATTGTATATCCTTGATACCACCTGAAGCAAGTAGCCAGCCTTTTTCTAACGGTATTTATCCATGCTCTTATATACAGATGCTGTTTTAAGGTTACTTTCTGAAACTGTGCAGAACTTAATTTAGTAAGAGCTGGAGGTGATTCTACTTTAAAGAATAAAATTTATCATCACAATGAGGTTAAGGTTCTAATATTTGTTGTAAAGCAGAGGAAACCCATACTCCTGGCACAGGTTGGGTGGTCAGCCCTGCCAGCCATCGCCCTAGTGTCCTGCTGTGTTCTGAGTGGCACCCGGGCACAGACATGGACACTTCCCTGGGAGGACTGGTGACCCTGCTTTCCATATGGCAAAAGTGACACATAAAATATATATAGCTCAGAGGATCTGATTTTATTTTTTTTACATAGACTATAGAAATAACCTAATGGAAAAGTCACATAAAACTTTTTCATTCCAAATGAAGAAAAGTTGGTAGATATAGTAACAGAAGCATCCTTGTTTCACAATTGTGCTGTAACAAATGTTCCTTTCTGAAATACCTATTGTCTTTCTTTTCTGTTTTTTCCTGAGTCTAGGTTACATTTTTCATTCCCTCTTATCATTCTTTTTAAAAATGTCCAATAATTACATAAATACTGGTTTCCCACCTTTCATCAGTGCCCTGGGGAACATATCCAGCTGCTGTGGTCAGAGCCTGCCCCACTCACCTCTTCCAGAACTATCATACCCAGCTCCCAGCATGCGCTGTCCCATTCTCCAGCTTCCCACTACAGTGCTTCTTAAATGGAAAATACTTCATGGCTTGAGATCCCAGTGCTGGGAGCCACAGCCTTGGCTCTTGCCTTTCATTCTCTTGAAAGAAAATTTTTTAGATTCTAGTTGCTGCTTGCTGTTTATCAAAAAACACACTAACACATAAACAGTTTTGTGGAGAATATAATTTTTTTGTGATTAGGTAAAGAAAATAGTTGGATTTTGAAGCTTGGTTTTCCATCCAAGATTATTGCCATATCTTTCTGATGTCTTTTCCCTTTTTTACAAACCAAATGTTTTATCAATTCAAAGGCATTAAAGTACATCCCCAGGAAGCGTGCCTGGGTGGCTCAGTGGTAGAATGTTCACCTTCCATGCAGGAGACCCAGGTTGTATTCCCAGACCATGTACCATCATCGTCCCACCTCAAAAAAAAAAAAAAAGTAAATTATATCCCCTCTCAGGTCTCTTATGGATTTGGGAAAGCTTGTGGTGCTTTTAGAGTTTTCAGTTTGTCTGTTTTAGTAGTTGTGGCAGCGTTGTTGGGATTTTCAAATGTCATATGCACTTTTATTTTTTAGAATATTTAATTTTTTTAGAATTAAATATTGAAGATTTCTAATATAAATGCATTTCTCCTAATCTACCCAAAGAGACAATACTACATTCTTTTACATATTTCCCCTGACATAAATGGGAATTCTGTAAAATAAAGACCTTGCATTTGTGGAGCTGTGGCTCAGCATGTCTTTTCCCTTCCAATATGTTCAGGAGGACAAGGTCTTGATGAATGTCTGTCTGCCTTTTCTTTACGACACATACTGCTCGAAGAGCATGTGTACTTTCACCCCCTCTGAATCCAGCCCCAGTGGCAGGTTTTCTTCCTAGTGAAATCCTTTCCTTCCCAAGCCTACTGTATGACATTTATTTGCCATGAACAGTTCTTAGCCTCCTTATTTTCAAACAATTCATCTGCCCTGGAACCAATGAGCACTGAGGGCTCAGCATGACTCTTCATGTGCTGTTGGCAGGCTCCCTTAGCAGGCTCTTTTTTTTTTTTTAAGTTGCATATTCATCATCATGATCATTTCTTAGAATATTTGCATCAATTCAGAAAAAGAAATAAAAAGACAACAGAAAAAATTCATACATACCATACCCATTACCCCTCCCTTTCTTTGATCATTAGCATTTTAATCTAAATTTATTTTGACATTTGTTCCCCCTATTATTTATTTTTATTCCATATGTTTTACTCGTCTGTTGATAAGATACATAAAAGAAGCATCAGGCGCAAGGTTTTCACAATCACACAGTCACATTGTGAAAGCTTTATCATTATACAGTCTTCTTCAAGAAACATGGCTACTGGAACACAGCCCTACATTTTCAGGCCGTTCCCTCCAGCCTCTCCATTACATCTTGACTAACAAGGTGATATCAATTTAATGCCTAAGAATAACCTCCAGGCTAACCTCTTAACTCTGTTTGGAATCTCTCAGCCATTGAAACTTTATTTTGTCTCATTTCTCTCTTCCCCCGTTTAGTCGAGAACATTTTCTCAATCCTTTGATGCTGAGTCCCAGCTCATTCTAGGATTTCTGTCCCACATTGCCGGGAGGGTCCTCATCCCTGGGAGACATGTCCCACATAGACAAGGGGAGAGCAGTGAGTTTGCTTGTTGTGTTGGCTGAGGGAGAGGTCACATCTGAGCAACAAAAGAGGCTCTCTTGGGTGTGACTCTTAGACCTAATTTTAAGCAGCCTTGACATATCCTTTGTGGGGTTAAGTTTCATTTAAACAACCCCCAAGATTGGGTACTCAGCCTATTGCTTTGGTTGTCCCCACTGCTTGTGAGAATATGAAGAATTCTCCACTTGGGGAAGTTGAATTTTCCCCCTTTCTCACCATTCCCCCAAGGGGACTTTGCAAATACTTTTTTACTCACTGTTCAAATCACTGGGATTTATTGGGGCATCACTCTGGACAAACCTACAAAATCTTATGCCCTACTCAAGGTTCCATGTACTTATAGTGTTCAATTAAGCTGTCCACATAAGTTATATTAGGAACTGCACTAGTCAAAATATAAATTTTATACCAAATAAACATTTGTTGCTTTAGTCTCACACATACATTAAAATTTTAAAATATGAACTACCTTCTGTTTTCAGCACCCTGCAGTAATGGCATTCATTTGTTCTTCCTCATGCAAAAACATTTTTAAACTTGTACGTTTATTCACTATCATTATATACACTCTAGGCATTCCTAGATCATACATCAATCTTTATTGTCCAACTTTCTTTCTGATTTCATTTGTGTCCCCAGCCCTCCTCCCTCTTATTCTCACATTCAGCTTCATTCAGTGTTCTAACACAATTGTATTACAATTAGGTAGTATTGTAGCGGGCTCTTATAGCAGGCTCCATTGGCAGGCTCCGTGGCAGGCTCATAGAAAACACTCCATTTTTTTCTTAGAGAAGCCCAAGACCAAAGTGTTGGTTTAAAACCCTCTCATGCTCTGCTTCAGACGCATCACTGTTCTTTTAGCTTCTGTCTCCCCTCACCCAGCTGCAAGCCCCTCTAGGACAAGCACTGGTCCTGGCTCTCCACACCAGCTGCGTGTACTATGTTCTGAGGGCTGCCAGGGATGCAAAAATGAGAACAAGTCATAGCCTCCGGTTCCAAGGGGCTTGCCATCCCTTAGAGGAGCCAGAGTGAGACTGTTGGATTAAGTTCCGATGGCCACCTTTGAGTGAGATGCCAGAAATAACTATGGAGGTTCAGTGCACGTCTTTAAAGAGAGACACATAAAGAAAAAGCAAGGGCGCAAGCCTCGTCACGTTGAGGCATGCCCAGTGTACCAGGAGGCTCAGCTCAGTGCAGGAACTTAGCCAGTCCAAATTCAGGGAGGGGCTCCAGGCAGGAGAGAAAGGAATTTTACGTTCTTGAGCCCTGGGAGAGGGGAGCTGTATGTGGTCTGTGACAGAGAGAAAACTGGAGAGAGGGCAAGGCACCTTTGCATTCTGTCCAAAAAAAACATGAGAAAGGGCCAAGGACTGACACTGAAGGGGTGGACAGAGAAAGGAGGAGCCCAAGAAGGGGACAGAGAGCCAAAACAAGGAAAGGCTGGGGTCACAGAAGCCGAGGGAGGGCCAGTTTCAGGAACAATTGTGTTCAAATACATCCTGCCACTGAGGGATGGAGGAAAATACAATTTAAAACCTGGCACAGCAGCCCAGAAGTTGCTGAAACCTGGTGTCAGCAGTTCCCTCTGCAAGGCGAGGGCTGACACCAGACCGTAGTGAGCTGAGTGAATGGTAGCAGGTTGAGATGAAAATTAAGCCCCTCTTCCTGGAAGCTGCCCAATTGGGGGAGGGAGGGGAGGCAAAGTCAGCAGGAGGGCAGAGGTCCCAGCATAGATGGTGAGGGTAGCTGTGGGCAGGTGAGCCACCCACTGGGATGGGGTGGAGGTGGAAAGAAAGGAGTGGGGAGTGTGGGCAAGACTGCCAGCCTCCCCTCCTGCCAGCTCCTTGACCTTGGGGGCCTCCATTCTCCCATCAGTAAGTGAGCGTCTTGGTATGACTTCATAGGTGTGTTGCAACTAGAATAGCCCAGCTCCCAGCAGTCATTCACAGGCTCTTTTCATCCCTCTGACCTCGCTCTCATGACTACGCAATGAACCTTACCTCATTCTAACTATCATTACATACCTCTACAGTGGTACTAACCCCATTTTACGTTCATGGTAACAGAAAGCCAACGAGGCTTAGTAATGAACTGGCAACCCATTTGCCATGCAAACCAGAATCTAACCTTCCCAGAGCACAAAGAGACTGAAGAGACCCCACGCTACTGTAGGGACAGGAGAGGGAACAGATGAGAAGTGTGTAGACAGCTGAGCATCTGGGGGCCTTAGCACAGGGGAGGCTGAATTTTCAGGGTGCCCTCTTTCAGCACTGCCTGACACTGGATTGCAGACAGCATGTGCTAGCTTTGGACTAGTCCAGGTTGCATGTGGGTGCAGATAAAAGGGTCTGATCATATCCTACTGATGGGCTTTAAGCAAGTTAGGAAAAGAAATAAAACGAGGAAAATGCTGAGGAGCCAGAGTAAAAAGGAGAGAGGAGTCAGACCCAGCCCCCTCAACAGAACGATGCAGCTTAGCAGTAGGAGAACAGGAAAAGACTGTGAGATTGGCAGGTTGTGGCCAGAATGGGGTCGAGGTGAAGGTTGCAGAGCTGACACAGTTCCCCCAGGCCAAATCCAGAGCACATCCTTCATGGTAGGCTGTGCAGCCACTCAGACGGAGTAGAGGAGTCACTGGAGTCAGACAGCCAAAAGCTCAGTCAGAGGAGTAGGCCAACCAGGGAGCAGGGATGGTTCACAGGATTTGAGTTTAGGGTGTGGGCGGGAAGAAGAAGCAACTTGCTTCTCTCTCCCAACCCCAGTGCTATCTGGACAGTAGGAGAATAAACCATTTTCCGGTTTTCAGAAGGCTGTAGGGAACCTGGGATGCAGCAGCATAGCGAGTTTACTCACCACCAGGTGGGGTTTGGGGCTGGTGCCGAGCCCAGAGCCCCTAACACACAGTGACTCCGCACTTTGCGTTCCAGTATGCAGTGTATAGTCGAGCAAGCACCATGAGCATTCCGGTTGCAATGGAGACAGATGGGCCTTTATTGGAAGATGTGCAGATGCTGAGAAAGACAGTGAGTGAAGAGGCTCGTCAGGTAAAAGTTCACAGAGCTAAGTGGGGAGGCACTCTTCATAAGCCCTGCTTAAGGAACTTAGGCCATTTCCGTTAGTGACATATAGGTACCAGTGCCTTCTGCCAAAGCTAAAATTAAAATTAAAAATGTGGTACTCTTGTAGAGAGCTTTATCCATAGGTCTCACTCAGTGAACAAATTATTGGAAACACTCTTTAAAGATTCAATATGTGAATGAGATTTGTTTCCCAATTAAAATTGATACCCCAGGTGGGCCACGGTGGCTCAGCAGGCAAGAATGCTTGCCTGCCATGCCAGAGGACCCGGGTTCGATACCTGGTGCCTGCCCATGTTAAAAAAAAAAAATTGATATCCCCAGCTCTGAATTAATTTTTCTTAACATTTTCATGTGACTATAAAAGTTTCTTTTAAAGTGAGGCTCAAATTGGCCAACAGTAGAAGAGATCCAGTTTTGTTTTGAGGAAGGGGAAAGGACAGGGTACAGAAATGCTTCAGGTTTCAGAGTTGGGGGAAGGTGAAGGGCTGAGGAGGGAAGGGTCACAGGAACTGACCTTGTACACTTGCGGTTTTGCTGTGTTTGCAGAACTGTCCTTTAAATGCTAACTTGAGCAAAATCAAAAGCTTTGCAGTAATAGCTCACCACTCCCTCTTTTTCCCTTTGCCTCCCTCTGACTTCTTCTCTGGCCCAGAGACATTTGCTTTTAGGTCTTCATAGCAGTTACGGCCCCCAGGGAAGTCATCCGCTCTGTTGCCCTAGCTCTGGAGTCGCCTCTGTGTAGTTCCCAGGGACAGGGACTACCAATTCCGCTCAGCACTCACCCAAAGAGAGCCTCTCCTACTCTTATCATCACCTAGGAAAATAGATCATTCAGGCCTTAAAGACGGGGTGGTTTACAGTCTTTGCTGTATTTTGGAGGCCTTTATTTTCACCTGCTGCCTTTCTTCAAGCATGCTTTCCTGCCTTCACTATGCCAAACTCATGTCATCCTAAGTTGGTATACAGGCCTGGTCCCTTTCGGCATGGAAACTTTAGGTTCCTTTAGCCAGTAAGAATCCTCAAAGACTTCTGACACTAAAATTCTGAAATTTAAAAGGTTTAAGTGGTTGCATTCATTAATAAACATTTATAAATAGCATTAAAAAAAGAAAAGAAAGAAAAGTGGCTGGACCTCAGGCAGGTGTTTAAATCACCCCCGTTGTGGCAGGTGCCCTGTGCACTCAGCACAGGTGGATTATACGTGGAGTATCATTTGGTGCTCCCTTAAGCAGAGTTCTGTTTGTTCCTTTTTAAATCTTTCTTTCTTTTTTTTAATTATTAAATCTTTTTTGTTTTAATTAGAGTAACTCATATCCCCTCCTTCACCAGACAAACATGCACAGTCTTGGTCTGCCCTGCCCAGTGCTGTGGTCACGGGCACCAGGCAGCTCCTGAGCACCTGAGATGTGGCAAGCCCCAGGGCAGATGTGCCGCTCAACTAAAACGCACGCTGGGAATCCAAGACTTAGCATGAGGCAAAGAATGTAAAACATTTCATTAATAATTTTTTATTATCGACTATATATGTTGAAATGATAAATATTGGATGTACTCTGTTAAATATAGTATTGGAAGTTAATTCACCCCTTTTTATTTTCTTAATGTGGCTACTAGAAAATGTGGAATTACATTCATAGCCTGTGTTCTGTTTCACTTGGAAAACGCTGGTCTAGATCTTTTCATGGTACCACAGAAGGAAAGGCCACCTTTCCTGTGGGTAACCATACTCACCTGCCTTCTCCTGCCCACCTACTTCCTCGCCTTGGGATGAGATGAAAAATAAATGAATAAATGCTTCTTTCAGCTCCTCAAGGTCTGAAAATGCTAAAATCCAGTGGAAAAATTCAGTGTAGTTTGAATGAACATAAGTAACTCATTTTTTGATCAATCCAGTTGAATTCCCTACTTTCTTCACTATTAATAGCAGTGAATGGATTTAATCAGAAATATGAAAATCCTTTTAAATTCTCCATTTTATTTGTGAGGGTGTTATTTTTCCTTCTCGATGATTATTTTTTCACTTTGAAAGGAAGTTGTCACCCTTTTTTGATTAAGATTTTTATTTTATTGCTTAAAATAAAGTTTACTAAGGATATGAGAACACACTGCCTGTGGACAGGCAGCAGGAAATCACAGTGCCCCTTCTGCCTGTGAATCTGTCATCGCATGGCAGTGTTGTATCACTTGGGCTGTACAAGTTGAAAAGAAGGTTAATATTTTACAAGCAAATTCTTATACTCAAATCTTTCAGGGTTAGGGAATTTTTTTCTTTGGGGCACATCCTTTTGACATAAGTTGAAATTAAAGCTGGGAAAAGAATACTTTACCCCAGATGTAATGAATGTGCAAATTGTGGACATAGTCCCAGTTCAGGTCTTACTCTGTAGGAGATGAAGAACTTGATCAAGATCAAGAGCACAAACCAAAACAGCATTCTTACCTTGAGTAAGACTGCCTTTGAAAGTTGACTCTAGTACAGTGCACAGTGCGAGAAAACTACACCTGTAGAAGAAGGCACCACTGCTCAGGATGGCCACCTGGGCACAGAGGCCATCCCTGGAGTCAGCCCCTCACTCAGTTCCAGATAATGATGTGGAGGAGGAATATAGCATGTGTGCTTCCTTGTTTGTGTTCAGGATTCTTAAAATTAGGTTCTATAGCTCAGATTTCTATGTAATTGGCATTCTTTCAGAAATATCCCCCACCCTCACCTTTACATTCATGGGTCGAAGACTCGACTTCTCTCCATATCAGTCTGTTGATTTAACAAAATCTCAGAATCCCAACAGCCTATTTTTTTGTTTTAAGAAAGCGATAAGCTGATCCTCAAACTGATACAGAAATGCAAAGGACCTATAGAATAGCAAAAACAACTCTGCAAAAAAGAACCAAGACTTTTAATATACTTTATGATTAACGCTAGCCTGTTTTAAAGACTTAGATTCCTGTGGCAGTCAAATTCTTTCCCCAATTTCAACCTTTTTAGATGAAAATATTTATGAAGTACTGTGTCTTAGGTGTAATATTTGAAATAATAGATTTTTCTTAATTTGAAAATGGAGCCATATTGCTGAAATTTTCTAAAACATTTTTAAAGCGAGTACACCAAGATGAAGGAAGAATTTACATACATGATTTGGAGAAAAAAATTGGTTTAAAAAGTTACAGCTAAAAATTTACACTAAGCTTTTTGGATGTTATATTCAGAATTTGAATATTTTCAATGTCTTTTTAATTTTTTTTCAGCTAATTTTATTTTTCCCAAATAACTCCAGATTCCATTAACATGATTTGAATGTGGGGTCAGGATGGGTATAGGAGGCAGATAATAGTATCTCAGAAGAATGGGGGAGCTGGCCAAGACTCTAATGCTCAGGGAACATAGTTGGCTGAACTTTAGTGGAGAAATTCAACTGTGTATTTCCTGGTCAGAATCATTTGGCTTTCTTTTGAGAAACTTATGTGACCCCATACAGAAATCCCAAAAAAAAAAAAAAACTAGTAATTTTTATGTGAACACATTTGCATCAGAGACATTTAAAACATGTACAATTCTCATTTTAACAGTTGGTCGGGAGAAAAGCAGTATCAACCACGCAAGTAAGGAAGGTGTAGAAAGTCAAGAAGTGGGAAGTGAAGGTATTTGTGATTAAATATGTAAAATATATATATAAGGCTTTTCTTATTTAGGAAAAGAATTGACAAGTTAAAATGTTATATACATGAAGTATTTTCCCTTTTTCCATGTCATTCCAGCTTGTGATGGTCAAGACAAAATTAAAGAAGTCTAGCCCTTTAAGAAATTCCGATTCATTCTACCCAAAATTAAAAAGCAAAGTTCGTGTTCACTCCTTTAGACAGGAGGAGCACGTGTGTGTGCCCGTCCCGATGTTCTTTTCCCGTTTCCTGTTTACATCCTGCCTTTGAGACCTGCCAGTGTGCTGCCAGCTGGAGGCCCTGCCTCTCTGGCCTGGATCTCCCCGCAAGCTGCCTCTCTCTAGTCCACATCCTCCTTTCCACCAGCTCCACCGGGCCCACATGTTAGCCACCACACCCTCCACCGAGAATCACTCATTCAGGGGAATCGTCTGTATGACATCACCTTCTTTCCTGGCTCCTGTGTTTCTGATCCCAACCCCCTCGTTGTTTGTAAAATTATCCTCCACTTTACACACTGATTTAAAATGCCTGAACAGGAAGGCTTAGATACAGTCATCACAATTTCTGCTCTTCCAGAAGCTCTGATGTCATGTTTGTTTTCTAAATTTGCTTTTATCAGTTCCACCTCTGAGGATTTTTACTATTGCCTTCTATTAAAGTGCTGTTTTCTTCTCTTTTGAATGCCTGTTTCAGCAGTAATTAAATATTTCAAGTATATAAAAGTCTTGGTTTTGTTTTGCTTTGCTTTGCTTTGCTTTGTTTTGTTTTGTTTTACAGAGCAATATAAAATGGACATAAAGTGCAGAGTAGAGTTTTACCACCTCTGGGTTTTCTCATGATTGAATGCAAGCATGCTTTACAAAAATGGCAGCATCTTCAAGTATGCAGCAGGGACAGGCAGCACATGGGCCTCTGACCATCAGCATCTCTGTGGCTGTTACTTCTAACACCACTTGACGCTGCTTTCCAGGGTCAAAAATCAAAATTCCTGCCTGTGCCATGAATGAATGCTAATGTTTCTACACACAACCCTGAAATGATGGCCCAGCAAAGTTCTGCTTAAACCTTGGCATTATTGTGGTTCTCATAGATAAATTTGCAAAGAACCCTGCTGAGACATATTTAGCTCTGCAGAAATGTGAACTTTTCATTTATGACTTCTGTAGTTCCTTGAATTTCATTAAAGTGAAGAAAAGCATACCTCACCATATCAAAGTTAGATATCTGGAAACTGTGACGAGTTGTTGCATTATGTGATTTTGGCTGTCAATTGATTGGCATAAAAAAAATTTTTTTTCTAATGAATATGTATTCACCACCACAAAAGTGACTTACTCTCTTTCAATATCATCTTCTTTTTTATGGATACACCAAGCAGAAAGGAAGACTTGGTTCTGGTTAAGGAACTTTCTTTCATCCAAGAAGGTTTCTAACTAACTGTTGGGTCTCCTGACATACACGTTGTGTTTGGATGATTTCGATGGCTTAATGTTTTGTTACAGAATACCAGCGTTAACATAATTGCCCTACTTTAAAACCAAATAATTTGTTTAACTGTTATTCTTGGAAATACTTATTTGGCTATATCAGCTCCCCAGATCTGGCTTCCGTTTCTTTGCAATTTCCTAAATCCTTGCACAAAAATGGGATTCATTTCATTTATTTTAGTAAAGTAAAACCAAAATTTCATAAACTTCAAGAAGAGAATGGAGTGAAGTCTTACTTCTCACCCTCAGTATTATAAATTTTCATGTAAATTATTAGTTTTTCTAAGTGTTAGAGGTTTTAATGTCAGTCTGAGAATCCTTGTTCGAATTTGAAATGTTAGATCCTGTATTGTTTTTAAAGCCAGTTTAAATATGTGTTTTCATTCATCCTTTTTGTTTACCTCCAAGGGAAATTTAGACTTTCTGAAATGCTTCAGTAATGGATATGACCATAGAATGGCTTTGGTAATTTTAACTGAAATTAGAGTATAGTTAGGGCAATTATTAAAACCAATTAATTCTACAAAATAGAGGTGCTGAATATTCTGTACCAAAACCTACACATTGTAGAAGACCATAATGCCACGGTTCTGCACCAGCCTGTCACACTCTTCGTGAGATTATTTGGAAAAGACCAGATGTATTAGGTAAATTACTGAATGCCTCACTCCGTGCAAGAAATCAGCCTCTTTCCCCGTGGCAAGTGAAGCCTAGAGTTTCCGTGATAGGCCCTAGGCTCACAGAGACCCCGTGAGTGGGCAAGCTTACTTTCCAGACAGCTTAGTGTTCGGCCAACCCCGTTGCATTTTTTAATTTCAGGCACAGAAAGATCAGAAGAAGGACCGTCCCCTTGTGCACCGCAAGTCTGAGCTGCCTCAGGACCTCCACACCAAGAAGGCCTTGGAAGCCCACTGCGGGGCCAGCGAGCTGCTCTCCCGGGATGGGCACTAGCCTCCCAAGGACCACGCCAGGCTGGGGAGGCAGTTCCCTCGTGGGTTCTGTAGAAAACACATCTTTTGTGTGCCATACAAATCCGTTAGGCTCCAGGTCAGAGCTTCCTTCAACCCCGTTCCATAGGAACACACTCTTCCACGCCCCAGATCAAGAGTCCCGACAGTGGTGGGTGGAGGGCCTGTCTGCACAGCCCTCCACCCTCATGAGAGTCCCACTGAGTCAGCTCTAGGAAAGCACCCTGGCTGCCACCTTCATGTCTGACCAAGATGTTTAAACTAGGTGGTTCTGTGACAGTAGCAATTATTTTCAAATCAAAGGAACACTTTAAAAAGTATTACAAATTTTTAAAGACTTTACAGCCTTGAAATTGTGTCCCCATGATTGTTACGCCAACAGATTTTTTGGTTGCAGGTTTTGTTTTACTCATCGAAATGGTTCTTTGCTTTCATGTTCTAACACAACTTACTGAAAGAGTAACGTGACAATCCTCAGCCACTGTAATTTTCTGAGGCATTTCTTCCCTTTTGTTAATGACACGAATATATGTCCTACTTCTTTTATGTAATATCTAAAGCCATATTCCCAAGGCTGTGGTACAGCACCAGGACTCCGGAGTAAGCTGGTGGAAGACACTGATTTTAATCAGAGCTCTTGGCCAACCTTGACTGGAATGAGGATTTTGAAATTGTGTGTTCATATTTTTACTTGCAGTATTGTTTTTTCTTTATTTAGATATCGTTACCCTTTAAAAAGGCTCTTAATAAAATGGCTCTCTGACAGTTCCATAACTTGTGGAAAGTTAAAACGAGGTCTTTTTGAGTTAAACCGGTTATTGACCTAATGTAAACTGCAGCTGCCTTTCAGCAACAAATCAGCCTGGTCGGCCCGACCGCTACCTGAGGCTCCACTGTCCCGAACCCACTCCCTGTGGCCCTCAGAGCCTCGAGGAGGCTCCGGCAAGGGCGACGCCAGAAGAATCTTTTTCTGTTGAAAAGAGCACACACATTATAAACACCTCATTAGTGAAATATGATATCTAAGTTACCATCAGTCTTCAAATGCTGCTATTTCACAAACTTATTTGCATGTTTGTATTGAGCTTTTTCGTTTTAGATGGAATAGCACGAGGAGAAAATATTTACATTTAGTGCTTTGTCTATTTTTTTCTCTCAGGGTGGCCAGTATTTTGACTTATTTATCTTGCTTGAAAGCTGTTTGAAATGTGCACTGCTATTCAGAACAAGTGATTCTAGTTTCTTTTGTCTCGGGCATAAGATTATATAACTTAATGTTAAATGTCTCAGTGCATAAAAGATAAGATGCAGTTTCTTTTAAGATCTGTCTTTTTATCTAGGTCTCCTGTGTCCATTAATTATTGTGAGAAGCAGACATAGCTGTGCAGAGCTGCTGTCACTGCCAGTTGATTTCATTCAAATCCATCGACAGTGCTTATTTCCTTGTGTCTCAGAGGAAAATCACTTTGGGGGAGGGGATTTATTGTGTTTAGAGCAAGTATTAAATTAAAAGATTGCCCCATCTTCAAGTAGAAGAGTCCATTCTGTGAAAAGAAACACTTCCTGAGAAACTTGACAAGTATTTATCCATATTACCATTTTGAAATCTATTATTTAAAAGTTTAGATGCCTTCTCCTTTTGAGGGAAAAAGGGTGCTTTTTATTGTATAAAGCAGCGTCTTCTGTATTTTGATACACCATTGTTTGAACTTCCATCTTTAGCCGATAGATTCTCAAATAACCTTGATTTTGGATGTTCAGTATGTTTGTGAGAGAGGTTTCTAGAAAGAATCTCTTTTTGCCCTAGGGAAGAAAGCAAAATACCAATGTTTGGTTGATTGTGTGAAGCCCAACGTCTAAGAACATCTTTTTTGTCTAGGTTTTAATTCTGCTCTTTATTGAAGACAAACATTCACCAAAAAGAAAAGTTGAGAGAAACTAATTTTCTTTGACAAAGGTATTATTATTACTTAATATTTTGACCTATTAAAGTTTCCCTAGTTAGTACTTGGATTCCCTGTGCTAATTGTTCAACTTATCTAGATTATTATATAGATAGGCTGTTTATTCTGTACCAAACTGATTTCAAAAGTACTACACTGAAAATATGCTAGTAATTTGGTGACTGTTTTTCTTCATAAAGTTCTCTGTTGGCATCTTCACATTTCCAGACTGTATCTGTACATCAGAAATGTCACTATTCTGAGTGTCTTTTTAGTGTGGCTTTAGTATGGCTTCCTTTTAATATTGTACATACATTGTATCTTTGTTTTATGGTAATAAGTAATAAAAATGTAGACTTCATATTTTGTACAAAATGTCCTATGTACAGAATAAAAAAGTTCATAGAAACAGCAAACATAGGTAAGTGCACAATTATTTTTCTTTAAAAAAAATGTAACTTAATGCTTTGGTGAAATGTTAAGTATCTACATATTTTTTAAGATTTTGTAATTTGAAAATTTTTTGTTTTGACATTGTTTATGAAGAGAAACTTCATATACTTGCCATTTAATATGCTCTTTTATCTAATTTTAAAAATTCTAAAAATGGTGTATTCTATGAACTAAATAAAGACCATGTGAATTTTATTACTCATGACACGAAACTTAGGCGTGATGTGGGGCAGGCTGGCCCTGACCATCTCACAGCTCCTGTTGAGCCGGAGCCAGCCACACCACAAGGGTACCAGCCTGAGCATGGGAAGCAGGAATCCATTCTTCCCCCAACATCTGAGTGCTGACGTTTTACTTCTTTAGTGGAAAAAATAGAAGTGACTTTTTTATAAATCACCTCTCATTTATTGAGTAAGTAAAGGTAAATCAGAATACAATTTATAGAAACAGTTATTTGAGCCTTAATTATGATGCTTTAAAAAGTTCTTACAGAGGAATTAAAGTCTTGGCGAGAGCAGAGCCTCACTGGAAACATGGATTTAGGATCCTAGTTCACCCATGCCTTTTTTTAGGGCATTGTCCTCAGTAATGCTGCTGCTGAAGGCAGATGGAAGTAGGGCCTAGAATGAAGTTCTCTCCCCAAGACCCGGCCATGGACCTCTCCTCTCCTTAGTTGTACCCGCATGGTGTTCCAGCAGGTACATAATGGGGCCCACTCTTTAGGGTGGTTTGGGCAAAGGTTCTTACCCTCAGTCCTTGCTTCCCTTTGCCATCAAATGGTCTCTCTGACCCTCTTCTCATTTGCAAAATGCACAAGTCTCTCATTGAGCTGGGGGGAGGGGGAGGTCAGGATGGGAACAGCCAAGCCCCAGGCAGAGTGTAGCCATGACACATGCTGCATGTCTTCAACCCTGAGCAACTGATGATTCGGTTGGGTGTTGAGAACAACTGCACATACCCACCTCCGCCTAGGAGCAGGCATGCCAGTCCGAAGAAGTTTTTAATCTGGAGGAGCACTAGTATTGCTGTTTCCTCAGACTGCATGTTCCACCTCTAGGTTTCTCCCATCTAACATCAGACAGAGGTAATGGGCGCTCTGCCCGACGCATTCAAATGACCAGTTCCTGAGACACCGAGGTTTCAAAGCCAGAGTGTCTTGCTAGGTGTGAAGCAGGAGCTCAGATGGTCAAAAAATCTGCCTCCCCAAACTGCAGTAATTCCGATTGTTTTATAGTATTAAAATATGGGCAAGCTTTAGGATAATGAGCACAGTGGCCACAGGTGATGTAATTAGAGGTAATCTAATTATTGAGCATGTTAAGATTACATGCTTAGAGAAGGTACATAAGAAAATGGAGGCCTTCATATGGTGATGGAAGTGATTTTTAGTATTATAAAAAGGTATAGGTGACTTGTAGGTTTAAGTCGAAGCTACTGCACGTGTCAGGCTTTGGTTAGATCCAGTCTCAGTTATCAAGATAACTTGGGACTTGGGGTGCGTTAGTTCTGGTCTGACCCAAGGCTCTTTGTTAATAAACATTAAAGGCTCTGTTTAGTGATCACAAGACTACAAAGTGGAAAAAATGGATAAAATGGGTACAAGCAAGGGTCAGTCACAAGGTTTTTACAATCACAAGGGTACAAGATAAAGACTATGCAATTGTCATCAGAGATCAAGGCAGCTGGATTACAGTTCAGAGATGTCAGGTATTCCCCTCTGTCTATGCCAATGCACCAGAAAGTTAAAAAGGATTATCTCTACTAGTGATTGAGTAATCACAATCATACCTTAAGTCCTAACCTCTGGGTTGCACACGGGGGGCGCTGTAATGTCTAGTCACTTCCTGCGGCATAAGAATTTACTATAGAGTCGTGCTGCGACTTTAATTCAGCTTCCTGGTACTCTCATTTCATGGTAGCGAGAGGCCTAAAAACAAATGGGCTGGTTTATGTCTCCTTCCAGTGGTATGGTACTAGCAATGATAATGATAATGGTATCTTTTGCCCCCACTTTTATGTCAGGTGCCATCACAGGGGCTTCCTTACCTGTCCAAACTTAATTCTCACAATCCACCAAAATATTTGCCATTACCATCCTCAGTTACAACCTAGCATGAAGAAACTGAGGGACACAAAGGGTAAGTCACTCTCCCAAGGTCACAGGAGAAGTGGGTGGGGCCAGGTTTGTGGCCCTAGAGCCCAAGACCTTCACCCCAGTTTGATAGAAGAACTACCCTTAGACACCAGTGCCAGGTGGCCACAAACACCAGGTAAGGTCCCCAGGTCTGTGCTCTCCCCACGTGCCACCCTGTGGAAATGCGGACTGCTAAGAGATGACTGGACACGGCTGAGAGCTTTCTGACATTGAGTGTGCATTTTCAAACCATAAGAACATTAAGCATCATCTGTGACTTTCAAACACTTCAGAAGCTGTTGTTTTTAAGTTAAAATTTTTTACCTTAGCTGTTTTTAAAAAACATGCTCAAGCATGTTACACCGAATCCCAACCCTTGAAAACCAACACATTAATTTCTGTTCTTGTTAATTCACTTTATAGTAAATGTTACTAGTGTGAACCTATAAAATGAATTCATCTAAAGTTCAGCTTTTATATGTTTGGTTTTATGTAAGGTTTCATTTGGAAAAGAAAAAAAAAATGGAATCCACTGCTGAAAAGTTTGAAATCCACTCGCCTTAATTTAAGTCTTTCTTTTCTAGTTAAGGAAATAATTCCTAGAAGTGCAGGGACTTGCCCAAACTAGTTCATAGCTAAGGGTTTTTCCCATGCTCTGGCAAGTTCTCTCTCAGGCTTTTCTGCTTTTTACAAAAGCAGTGTGTAAATTAACTTCCCCAGAACACTGGGGAGAGGTATCAGAAAGCATTATAATTGTTTTTATATCCCAGTGTTTCCCTATAGCTTCTCTAGTTTTACTCCTCTGGGCACTTTTAGAGGTCACAGTTAAATCAACCTGAGCTGAACTGCTCTGTTTATTTTTATTGGTTGATGTATAACCAACCAGTTCAAGAATTAGAAGAGTTTGGGAGCTATCTTCTTCGTTCCTGTAATAAATGCTGCCAGTAATGGGTACTTTTGCTGTATGTTTAGCAGCAAACAGAAGGGTAAAGAATGGAAGTTTGAACCCTAGGGAACCAGGTTGAGTTGCTTTTGTTGTCTTTTTTTTTATATCTTCACGCACAAAGAGTCCATCCAAAGTATACAATCAGTGGCTCACAAGATCATCACATCATTGAGTATTCATCACCATGATTATTTTTAGAACATCTGCATCACTTCAGAAAAATAAAAAGAAAAACAACATACGTTCCAAACCCTTACCCCTCCCTCTCATTGACCACTAGTATTTTAATCTACACAACTTAAGTACCCCTTCTCCCCACCCTACATTATTTTTTGTCCGTATTTTTTATCATCTGTCCATACCCTGGATAAAAGGGACATCAGATGCAAGGTTTTCACAATCACACGGTCACATTGTAAAAGCTATATAGTTACATATACAATTATATAATTGTCTTTAAGAATCAACTGGAACATATAGTTCAATAGTTTCAGGTACTTCCCTCTAGCAATACACCATAAATCAAAAAGGGATATCTATATAATGCTTAAAAATAACCTCCAGGATAATCTCATGGCTCTATTTGAAATCTCTCAGTCACTGAAACTTTTGCCTCATTTCTCTCTTCTCCCTTTGGTCAAGAGCGCTTTCTCAACCCCATGATGCTGGTCCCGGTTCATCTCTTGCAATCCTGTCCCATGATGCCAGGGAGATTTACACCCCTGGAGCCATATCCTACATAGTGGGGAGGGCAGTGAGTTCATCTGCCAAGTTGGATTAAAAAGAGAGGCCAGGTTGAGTTTTGAGAGGCTCATGACTCCCCTGCAATTACATAATGTACATTTTTCTGGAGGAAATAGCTTTCATCCAATGGATCTGTGTCCCGGAAGTGCGATCCCATCATCTCTGTCTCTCACAAGTGGGAGTCAGATGTGGCCAGAGGTTCCTGGTTGGGAACCTACAGCACAGAGTTCCATGGGCACCTACGAGGGAAAAACAAAGGTGTCCTCTCCACATAGCAAACCAGAAACTGTTGATTAGTGGACTATGGGGGAAGCTGGTTTTGCAGGTGCTGGGCCCCCATGGGGTCGAGGGCTTTACGCAGGGCCAGGCCCCACAGGTCAGCGCCCACGCTGGCTTTGTGAGACGGGAGGCACGTGGCGGCTGGGCATTGGTGGGAAGGCCCCAGACGCAGCTGTCAGTCATTTGTTATAAAAATGCACCTCGAGAAATCTGCCGCCAACCCACTTGAGCCAGGGCGCCCCGTAACCAGTGGCTGTGTGCCACTAATAGCCAGGCCCCACATAGGTTCTCCCCATCCAGATCACCAGGAAGCCCAAGGTTCCCTCGACCTGGCTGGGGAATCTTGGGGAATGTCTTCACTGCTTTCCTTCCACTCGGGGACATTCAGATGCGTGTGGAAAGGGGAACCGGGAAGGGGCACAAGGCCTGTGGGTTGGTGGCCACTCCGGGGTCAATGCCAAGTGCTGGGCCTCGAGCAAACCAAAATGCATGCCCCACTGTGTACGTCACCCCAGGCCCCACAGAAGCAAAGCTAACCCCAAAGCCTTCTTTAGGGGCTGACCTTGAGCCGAAAGCCAAGAACAAGACATACAGAAAATGTGATTATTGAACGATTTGCTTTAAGGCTTCCCCCCACCCCTCGCTGTTATCAAATATGAAATATTTTGCTGGGAAGCCTAGAGACCGCCACTTTCAAAGCCACCTCTTCAGGAGTTTCTTAAAGGTTGGAATAGAAAACGTGCCCCTAGAAAGGAATGCTGAGCGAAGCCAGACACGACGCTGAGATCTGCAGCCCACAAGGTGCAACTCCAGAGACCCTCAGCAGAAGGGCGCTGCTCACTAGAAGACCCGGCCCACAGAGGGGCCCACCCAATTGGCCAGGCTCGGAGGGCAGGGGTGGAGCGGAAGCCCGTGTGCAGGAAGCCAGAGCAAGGAGTTCCTGGGCCAAGGGATGAGAACAGCTTCCCAGTTAATCTGTTGGAAAAGGGGGAAAGGTAGAGGCTTCCAGAGATGAGATTAATAACCTGCTAAGTAGAAAAAGAACAAAAACCTATAGTATTGAGGTGCACAGGTGGTTCCGTAGTGGAATGCTCGCCTTCCAGGTGGGAGACCCTGGTTGGATTTCCCAACCATGCACCCAAAGAAAAAACCTATAGTATGGGCCATTCTCTGTAACTCTGGGAGGAAACACTCCAGCCCCTTTAAACAGCTAAGAGTTAACTTCTATTTAATCTGAACCTTAAATAGACATGGAAAATACACCTAGCTTTATTTTCTTTTCCCTTCAACTTCGAGTCTAATGTGGGGGGATGCTCTCACTGCACCCAGACATCCAGGAAGGTCTCACTGGCAAGGACGGGAGGGTGATTTAGGACTTCCTAAATTCCCAACCTAAGAGCCCAGCTAGAGTTTCTGAGAAGCAGAAATCGCCAGCAAAAAAAAATCTCTGTTGGCTCCTTCATTCATTCACTCGCCGGTAACGAAACGACCCCCGTGTGCCCATGGTCCCTGGCAGAGACTAGGGAAGCGACAGCAGCTTATGCCCCTGCAGACTGGAGGGGCTTCTCCCAGCGAGTGGCTTGGTCCTGGAAGACACCTCTCGGCCCCTCAAGGCAAACCAGTGACTTCCTAGGACCAGGGAGTTGGTAAGGAGTGTGAGAGCAGAGCTGAGTGGTGCAGTGGCGTGCCTGAGAGCACCCCTTCCCCAGCCCTGAACCCATGCGCACACACAGGCAAGGCTCCACCGAAGCTGAGGCGGGATGGGCGCTGGGTCTTCCACAGCTGGGAGGTCCTTGGCCAGGCCGCTGCGCCTCTCTGCCAGCCTGCAGACCCAGCAGGGCGCCAAGGAGGTGTCAGATTTCCTCGGCACAATAACAGGAGGAAATGGGGTGCATCTCAAAAAGTCGATTCAATTTGAAGAATTATTCTTTTTTCTCCGACATGCTTCGCCCACATATTTGGCATTAAAATAGACTTTAATGAAAAGGCAAGAATAAATGATAGCTTCTTTTATGATGTCTGGCTTGAAAAGAGATGGCAATACTATGTCTCCCAAAACACATTTTATTATAATAACGATCTATGGAATCCAAAACTCTTGGAACCCCTGGTCTAGCACAGCGTCCTGCTAGATGGGAAAGGGGAAAGCAAAGTCCCTGAGCAGGCTGACTTGGACGTGGTATGTGTCTAATACGTCTTACAAAGTTGCATTTTTATGGGCAGCCCTTAATGGTGACTACCACTTGAAATCTTTCAAAATTGTGAATTTTTAAAATGTCTCTAGGGAAGTGCACATTTGAAACATGAATTACAGAAAGGTAGCATGCTGGTTCGAAGATGTTATGGACCCAGAAAAAACATGTCCTTTTAATCCATTCCTGCGGGTGCAGATCTGTTGTAGGTGGGACCTTTTGATTAGGTTATTTCAATTGAGGAGTTGCCCCAAAGTATGTCTTAATCCTTTTACTAGTGTCCTTTATAAGAGATTGTATTAAGAGAAGCTCACAGACAAAAGCCCCAGAGATGCTAAGAGAGGACCCACAGAAGCTCCAGAAATTGGAAACAACGAAACCCGGGAGTGAAGGACCAGCAGACACAGGCCTCGTGCCCTTCCACGTGAAAGAGGAGCCCCGGGAGACAGCAGCCTATCCTCAGAGTCCAGGTATCATCCTGTTGCTGCCTGAAACTGGACATTTTCACAGCCTTAGAACTGTAAACTTGTAAGCTAATAAATTCCCATTGTTAAAAGCCAGTCCATTTCTGATATACCACATTCCATCAGCATCATCAAACCAAAACAAATAGTGAGAAAATATGGAAAAACATGGTAACATTTTTATTTTACCAAGTGAAAATTTAGCTATTTCCTAAACAGAAGAAAAAAGAAAGGTGTCCATATTTAAAAGGTGGATTTCTCACCACGTCTTTTGGAAGTCATCGTTGGTACATTGTACAGGATGAAACAGAAATACTCCTTCCTTTAGAGCCGCACATTTTCTACTAAAAAAGAAAAGAAAAAAACAAGTACTTACACCTTTCACCAGGTGACGTTGTAAAACGTAACTATAAAAAAGTCAAATCGCATGCCCATGAAGATTTGACCCAGTGAAGGGGTTGAAAAGAATTCTGATTAACAGCTGCTTGTGTGGCTGCAGGGTGGCGGCCATGGGGACTTCAGGGAGCTGGGACAGTCTTGCCCTTGGGTGGGCAGAGCTGATGCCCACGGCACAGAGTGGTCAGTACTTGTGGGAACCCAGACCCCGCAGCCTGCTCCCTGCACGCCAGACTGATCAAGCCAGAAACCAGGGATCAGCCCTGATTCTTCCCTTTCCAGGGCTGCAGGAGATTGAATTGCATCCCCCATGAAAGACAAGTGCAAGGCCTAAACCCTGGTCCTGTGGCTGTGAGCCCATCTATAAATAGGACCTTTGAAGATATTATTCATTAAGGTGAGGCCAGACTGAGTAAGGGTGGGCCAGTAGGGCTGAAGTCCTTAGAGGCAAAGAAAATGGGATGCAGAAGGAGAGGCCAGAAATTAGCAGACACTGGAGGAGCAGAGCCAAGAAGAGAGAGAGGCCGCAAGACAGGGGACTCTTGCTGCTAGTATCCAGCCTCCAGTACAGTACAGCAGTAGCTGCCTGTTGACTGAGCCACCCGTCTGGGGTACTTGTTGTAGTAGAAAACAAGGTGGCCCATGCCCTGAAACTTTAACCTCCAAAATGCATCCCTGTCTGCTTTGACCACCTTTGCTCTGATGTCCTGTTCCCAACCTCCAGCCTCCCTTCCCCAGGCTGCTGTGATAACTTTCTCTCTAGGGATCACGTCACCCTCTTGCTGGGAAAACCCTTCAAAACTTCTCATTGTACTTGGGATAAAACCCAGACTCCATGCCATGGCCTGTGATGGGCCCCTGCCGACCACTGCAGCCTTGGCCCAGTTCTCACCCACCAGACTCTTTTCCTGCCTCAGGCCCTTTGCACAGGCTGCCGTGGCCCAGCCCATCCCCCAAAGTGGCATGGCAGTCTTCTTTTTATCCTGTATATCTAAACTTAAACGTCTTCTCTTAAAGAGGCCTTCTCTGATTACCCTACCAAAATGTGAAACTTCCCTGTTACTCTCCCTTGGCACGCCCCCTTCAGAGCCCCAGTCTGATTTGTCTGTTTCTTGGTTAAGTGCCCCCACCCTGGCCTGGGACCACGTAGCATTCCTACCAGCGCACCCCCAGTGCCCAGCTCCTTCCCATATACAGACAGGTACTTCACCCACTTTGTTACATGAGTGAAGGCACAAAGGGCTGAGACACAAACCAGGAACAACTGTGGGTCTGAAGGAGACAGAGCAGTGGGGAGAGGATCCCCGCTTCTCCCAGTGTTATAGGGTGTCCCAAGCAGAGGTGAGCTCACGAGGAGCCCACCAGGCAGCCCAGCTCCCATATCATTTGGAATCTGTCCCAGACCAACGGATCTGGTTCATAATGGAAAATGAGCACCCGTGACGGGAAAAGGTTGGAGTGCCACCCCAAGGAAAGTGGAGAATGTCCTAGCAAAGGAGCATGTGCAGAGACCCCTAGAGAAGGGATGCAAGAAGCTGTGCTAGAGCCAGGCCATGGACCATGGGGCAGGAAGAGACCAACCCACGAGGCCGAGGTCCATGGCAGGCACAAGGTCACCAAGGGCCACTGACTGGTTTAAAATGTTTGGACTTGACCCTGTGGGCAGGAGAAGCTGAGGAAGGAGCCCATGCAGGGTGTTGCTGAGCTCAGAGGAGCAGGTGGCATTGCAGACCCTTGAGGCTGCATGAAGGCCTGGGGTGAGAGTCCCACGTGGAAGAAGAGCGGGGACAGGCTGTCGGGGACAGGGATCTACAGTCCCTGCTCCTGCTGGAGCCAGGGGTTCGGGGTGGGGGGTCTAGAGCTGTGCGCAGGGTTGGGGAGGGAAATGGTGGCAGCAGTCCCTGCACAGGATGACACACCAGGTACCGATGCTCAGCATTCAGAGCATTGCGTTGGCCAGTCCTCCCATTACCCCCAGGAGGCAGCCACGGCCACAGACCCACCCCAGCAAGTAAAAAGCTGGTGGCCAGCTCAGGGCCATGGGTATCAGGAGGCCACTCCTGGTCATGTCATGCCTTCCCCCAGAGGGGCTTCCTAATTGGGCAGGAAAGGGACAAAGCAAGGTAAATCCCCTGTTCTTAATGCGGGCAGTGGCATAATGAATCTGATTCATTCATTCAATAAACTTTTTTTTTTTATGAGGAGGGTAGACTCAGGCACCTCACCGTAGTATGAAGGAATGGATTTGAAGAGAGAATTAAATATTAAATATACTAGGAGGGCATCTTGGGATGGAGGCAGATGGGATCCGAAAGATTTCCTGAGGGAAGCAATTTCTAAACTGAGTTTCAGGAAAGTGCAAACCAGTAGCCAACAAGGAGACCCCCTGGGTGGGCAGGAGCCCATGTGCTGCGCTCTCTCTGTCCAGTGGTGTAGACTGGGCCGAATCTGCAGAGCTGGGAGGGAGGGAGGCAGCACCCTTCCCGGAGATGAGCTGGGGACAGGGGGAGCTGGCATATGGCTTTGCACATGACCACGGCATGGCCAGCTACATCAAAATATTTCTTGTGCACTTACTGTGTGCCAGGCACTGCACTCCTGGAACTTATTTTCTGGTGGGGGAGACAGACAATGATATGTCAAATAATGGAAGTGCTGGTGTGCCGATTTGAAAGGATGCGTGTAACCTAGAAAAGCCATGTTTTAATCCTAATTCCACTTTGTAAAGGCAGCTATTTCTTCTAATCCCTATTCAGTATTGTATGTTTGAAGCTTTAATTAGATCATCTCCCTGGAGATGTGACTCAATCAAGAGTGGCTGTTAAACTGGATTAGATGGAGACGTATCTCTACCCAATTCTAGGTGGGTCTTGATTATTTTATTGGAATCCCATAGAAGAAGAAACTTTTTGGAGATAGGGAGATTCTGAGAGAGCAGAAAGACAGCCACGAGAAGCAGAGTCCACCAGCCAGTGACCTTTGAAAATGAAGAAGGAAAATGCCTCCCGGAGAACTTCATGAAACAGGAAGCCAAGAGAGAAAGCTAGCAGATGACGCCGTGTTCACCATGTGCCCTTCCAGATGAGAGAGAAGCCCTGACTGTGTTCGCCATGTGCCTTCTCACTTGAGAGAGAAACCCTGAACTTCATCGGCCTTCTTGAACCAAGGTGTTTTTCCCAGGATGCCTTTGATTGGACATTTCTATAGACTTGTTTTAATTGGGACATTTTCTCGGGCTTAGAACTGTAAACTAGCAACTTATTAAATTCCCCTTTTTAAAAGCCATTCCATTTCTGTTATATTGCATTCTGGCAGCTAACAAACTAGAACAGCCAGGATGAAAATAAATCCATGTGATGTAGACAGAGAGAGGAGTTACTTACGATTGGGGGCTGAGGCCAGCCTAAAAGAGGTTGGGTCATTGAAGGTGACATCCAAATGACAAGGTAAGGGAAGGTGCATCTTAGTTTGACAGGGCCACTATAACAAATGCCACCCAGTGGCTGGCTTAAACAACAAGAACTTATTGTCTCATGCTGGAGGTTACAAGTCAAGGCATGGACAGGCCATGCTTTCTTCAAAGTCTGTGGCCTTCGGTTGGTGGCTGGCTGGCGATCCATGGCTCACACTCTGCCTCTGATACATGGCCGGCTATCTCCTCCTCTTCCCTCCTCGTTCCTCCTACCATATTCAAACATCCCCTGCTTACAAGGGCTCCAGTCATTTTGTATGCAAGCCCACCCTGTTTTGGCCTCATCTTTAAAGGATCTTCAAAGACCCGATTTACAAATGGGTCCACACCCCCAGGACGGGGGCTTGGGATGTGAAGATGACTTTGTATGAGACATGACTCAATCACCTAAAAAGTGGTGCAGGCAGGGGGTGGGGGTGGTCAGCAAAGGGGAGGATGCAGGATGGGTGGGAGGGCGGTGAGGGCCAGGGCCTCAGGATGCTGTTCTGAGATGGGAAACCATTTAAGAATTTTAAGCAAGACAGTAATGTGATCTGGTTTGCTTTTAAAAGGATTACCTTGGCTGCATGTGGAGCCCGAATGGTGAGGGAGGCCACCCCCTTGTTGGAAAGTCCCTGGAAGCAGCAGTGCCGCATGGGGGATTCTGGGGGCCGTGGGGTCTGGGCTGAGCCCGTGGCACCTTCTCCTTTGGGCAGCCTCCCGCTTCTGAAAGGATTTCATATCCTTGGCTAAGTAAACTTGGAATTGGATCTTTCAAAGGAGGTGGGACAAGCATGGAAGTGGAGAGACCAGTTAGATGACAGTTGTCCTTTAGGTTTGAGAGAATGATGGCTTGGACTGAAGAAGGCAAAAGTTAAAGGTGGAGAGAAGACTCAGGCACAGGAAGCCTGAGGAAGTAGGGCCAACAGGACTCAACAATTGATAGATATGTGGGTGAAGAGGGGACTCAAGAATAACTCCTGAATTTGTGTGTATATGAATGTACATACATGTGTGTTTGTGTGCTGGTGCATGCATGTGCACATGTATGCTGTGTGTGCACTGTGTGTGAACATGCATGTTTGTGTGCAGCTGTGGGCATATGCACGTGTATGCTGTGTGTGAGCATGTGTTTGTGTATAGGTTTGTGCATTGCATGTGTGTTATGTATGCATTGTGTGTGCACATGTTTATTTGTGTGAGGGTGTGTGCATGTGCACGTGTATTGTGTTATATGTGCATTGTGTGCACATGTGTGTTATGTATGCAGTGTGTGCACATGTGTTTGTGACAGTGTGTGTATGTATGTGTGCACTGTGCACTGCATGTATGTATGCTGGTGTGTTCATGTGCACGTTTGAGATGCAGTGTAAGTATATTTGTGCATGCACCTGTGTGTGTGTGGGGGGGGGACTTGGGCAGATGATGGTGTCATTTGCTGAGATGGGGAGAAGCAGATTTGGTGAATTGTTTTGGGCACATACATTTGAGATGCCTGTTGGACATCCTAGTGAGGATTTCAAGTAGGCAGCTAATGTCTGGTCTGAGATCAGGGAAAGGACAGGACTGGAGAGGTAAATTTAGGAGTCGCGATATTTAGTTGATGATTATCCATAGTAATGTAGCTGATGATATTTAAAGCTATAGGATAAAACAAGTCCACAGGCTCCTGGTGAGAGGTGGGGCAGCAGAGATGGGGAAGGAGGACACTGGAAGACCGAGGAGTTCATGTTGCATAGGCCCACGCTGCAGAGGACAACTTCCCCCAGGCCACGGCCAGTTGACAGAGCAATTTCAGGTGGGTGGTGCAGACAGGCCCCCATGAGGATGCTTGATGGGGGGACTGGAGGTGAAGAAGTGGAGGCAATGGTTGTGGAATATGTGTTCAAATTTTTTGAAAGGTTTTACCATGCAGGGTAGCAGAAAATAAGCAGCAGCTGAAGGGAGATATGGAATGCTGGGAGGGTATTTTTCTTTGTGTGTGTATGTGTGTGTGGTATGTGCACATGTGTGTTTGTATGCAGGTGTGTGTATTGCATGTGTGGTATGTGTGGTGAAGCAGTGTTTTTGAAGCTTTTCCTTTTACCATCACCCAGTAAAAGAGTTTATATCACAATCTAGTATTGAAACAAAATGTACCATTGCTATATTTTAAGCTATCACGTATTTTCTGTTTTATTTCTTTCCTTAATGCTTTTATTAAAGCTGTTCACATCCCACTAAATCGATCATGACCTACAGTTTGAAAAACGCAGCTTTAGACCAAAAGCTAAGAAAGAAAAAATAGATAATTTGGCTTCATCAAAATTAAAAACTTTTGTGCACCAAAGGACCTAATCATGAAAGTAAAAAGACAACCTACAACAATCCTAAAGAACATCTAAGGTATTATATAAGATTCTACAAAGGTTCCATGTACTAGGGTAACGTTCCAGAAACCCACAACCTCCAATGGGACTCTGGACTAGATAAGTCCTGAAATGCAGAGGGGCCAGCCTCTCCAGAACATCAACTAGTTCCATCCCCCCATCCCATATTATCAACAGCCTCTTCCAACATGAAAAAGTTGGAATGGACATAGCCCAAATACCCCTAAAGAGTGGGAGAAAGATCAAAGGAGAAGGTGGAGTTATACAGAGAAGGTAGGATTTAACAAATGAATATGATTGCTGAATCATTATATTGATATTTCTTTTAGTCTCCAGTATCTTGGAGCAGTTAGTAGGAAAAACCTAAAATTGTGGAACTATAACACATACCAAACTCTGAAATCTTTTCTAAAACAAATTGTTGCGATGTGCTTTGAAATTTATTGCTTTTTTGTATATATGTGATTTTTCACAAAAAAAAGAAAAAAGTCTATTTTGATGATAAATGCAAGCTATATGATGATATTGTGAACCACTGATTGTACACTTTGGATGATTACATGGTATGTGAATATATAATATTTATCAATTTAAAAAAGAAAGACAACTTACAGAATGGAAGAAAATTATTGGAAACCACATGTCCAATACAAATTTAATATCCAGAACATATAAAGAACCCCTGCAACACAACGACAAAAAGACAACAATACAATTTTAAAATCAGCCAAAAATTTGAATAGACATTTCTCCAAAGAAGATATTCAAATGGCCAATAAGTATATGAAGAGATGTTTAACATCATTATTATTAAGAAAATTCAAATTAAAACCTCAATGAGACCCCAACTTCATACCCACTAGAACACTACTATTAAAAAATGCAATTGTTGGCAAGGATGTGGAGAAATAGGAATCCAAGTACACTGTTGGTTGGAATGTAAAATGGTGGAGCCATGGGGGAAAGTGATTTGGCAGTTCCTTAGAAAGCTAAACATACAATTCCAATCTGACATGCCAATCCCACTCCTAGATCTATCCAAGAGAATTGAAAGCAGGGACTCAGACAAATATTTATGCATTAATGTTCATACCAGCATTATTCGTGGTTGCCCAAAGGTGGAAGCAACCCAAGTGACCATCAACAGACAAATGGATAAACTATGTGGTCTACCCATGCAAAGGAATGTTATTCTACTGTAAAAAGAAGTAAAGTGCTGGCACATGCCACAACATGGATGAACCTTGAAGATCTCATGTACAGTGACATAAGCCCAGCACAAAAGGACAGATAATGTATTATTTATCTTATATGAAATAGTTAGAATAAGCAAATTCATTGAGATAGAAAGCAGGATAGTGGTGACCAGGGATGGGAGAGGGGGGAAATGGGGAGATATTGCTAAATGAGTATGAGTTTTGGTTTGGGATGATGGAAAATAATCCCAAGTATGGAAATAGTTAGCAGTGACAGACAGTGTTGTCAAGTACTTGATGTCAAAGTTTTGTTCAGTTAAAATGGTTAAAATGATTTTTATACTGTATACATATTGCCACAATTAAAAATAAACTAATTGAGTGATCTGATCCAAGATGGCGGCTTAGCAAGATGTGGGATTTAGTTTGTCCTCCAGAGCAGCTAGTAAATAGCCAGAACAGTACAGAATAAATGCTGGGGCCACATCAATGACTGGACACACAGAGTACCCCAGTCTGGATCAGCTGGACTGGCTGTGAGCCCCCACAGAATTGTGAGTTCCCCAAGCCGCAGTGGCTGGCGCCCTTTCCTCACAGGCTGCTTCCCAGAGGGGAAAGGAAAAGGACTTTACTAACAGGAGGGGCTGAGCACAACCAAACGTCAATTGTGGAATTAATTAACAAATTTTGACTACTAAAATAGACCCCCAGCTCAGCTGAACCTAGAGTAAAAGTTGAGGCACATAGGAGATACACAGAGCAATGTACTAATTTAAGCTCTTGACTGGCAAACCCGAGGAACGGGGTCCTGTTCTGAAAAGGATTTTTCTTTTTCTCTTTTGTGGCCGTGTTTCTATGGATTAATTACTCTTTGGATTCAGCTGCAAGGCTTCTTGGGCTCTACTGCCCCAGGCATAGGCAGAAACAGACTTGTTTGAGAGCTTCCCCAGAGCCTGTGCCTTCCCCAGGAGAGCGGTGGGGCCCAGCTCAGGTGGAATCACTCCCTCAAGGAATTCAGACCCCAGGGTCTGGAAAAGGAAAGCCATTAGAGCCAGCCTACAACCTCTCCTCTGTCTCCACCATGCCCCCAGCAGGGAAAGTCTGCTGAAGTTAAAGGTATCACATTACCTTATGCTGGTGGGACCCGCAGGCAGAAAAGTGCCACATATTGGGCAGGATAGGAAAAACGCAGAGTCCAGAGACATCATAGGAAAGCCTTTTTATCTACTGGGTCTCACACTCAGGGAAAACTGACGCAGATGACTCTTTCTTCCTGAGAGGTGAACAGTTTGGTCTGGGAAAACCTGACTGGGGTCTATAATACCTAAGTAGACCTTCCTAAGGGGTTGGGGAAAGGCACCATACAGGCAGGGCAAGAAACAATAAAACAAGAACTGAAAAATGCTGATCTATTAAACAAAACCTATGCTAGAGGACTAGAATAAGCTGAACTGAATGTCAAAGAACAGATAGACAATAAAGTCATCCAGCAAGAAAAACCTAGGGGGAAAAAAAGTGAAAATAATCTCCAGAATAAACTAATTAAGGTAATTAAATGCCTAGACGCCAGCAAAAAATAATGAATCATACTAGTAAAATTGAAGATATGGCCCAGTCGAAGGAACAAACGAACAATTCAAATGAGATACAGGAGTTGAAACAATTAATTCAGAATGTACAAACAGACATGGAAAACCTCATCAAAAGTCAAATCAATGAATTGAGGGAGGATATAAAGAAGGCAAGGAATGAACAAAAAAGAGGAAATCGAAAGTCTGAAAAAACAAATCACAGAACTTATGGGAATGAAAGGTACAGTAGAAGAGATGAAAAAAACAATGGAAACCTACAATGTCAGATTTCAAGAGGCAGAAGATAGGATTAGTGAACTGGAGGACAGGACATCTGAAATCTGACAAGTAAAAGAAAATATAGGGAAAAGAATGGAAAAATATGAGCAGGGACTCAAGGAATTGAATGACATGAAGTGCACGAATATACATATTGTGGGTGTCCCATTTGTCACAGAATTTGTGACCAAGAGACCAGTTCTGCAAGAAATACTAAAGGGAGCACTAGAGACAGATAAGAAAAGACAGGAGAGAGAGATGTGGAGAAGAGTGCAGAAAGGAAGACTATCAATAAAGGTAAAAATAAGAAAATTAGATATGACATATAAAATCCAAAAGGCAAAATCATGGAAGAAAGTACTGCCCATACAGTAATAACATTAAATGTTAATGGATTAAACTCCCCAATCAAAAGACATAGACTGGCAGAATGGATTAAAAAACAGGACCCATCTATATGCTGTCTACAGGAAACACATCTTAGACCCAAGGATAAACATAGGTTGAAAGTGAAAGGTTGGGAAAAGATAGTCCATGCAAATAACAATCAGAAAAGAGCAGGAGTAGCTATACTAATATCCAACAAATTAGACTTCAAGTGTAAAATAGTTAAAAGAGACAAAGAAGAACATTATGTATTAATACAAGGAACAATTCAACAAGAAGACATAACAATCATAAATATTAATGCCCCGAGCCAGAATGCTCCAAAATACATGAGGCGAACACTGAAAAGAGAAATAGACAAATCTACCATAACACTTGGAGACTTCAATTCCCCAATCTCATCAATGGACAGAACATCTAGACAGAGGATCAATAAAGAAACAGAGAATTTGAATAATACAGTAAATGAGCTGGACTTAACAGACATATATAGAACTTTACACCCTACAACAGCAGGATACACCTTTTTCTCAAGTGCTCATGGATCATTTTCAAGGATAGACCATATGCTGGGTCACAAAGCAAGTCTCAATAAATTTAAAAAGATTGAAATCATACAAAACACTTTCTCACATCATAAAGGAATGAAGCTGGAAATCAATAATAGGCAGAATGCCAGAAAATTCACAAATATATGGAGGCTCAACAACACACTCTTTTTTTTTTTTTTAACAGTTTATGAAGAATTTTAATAACATAGGAAAATGCTCAGAGGGAAAAAAAAGAGCAAGATATAAAATTCAATAAAATGAACACAAATGCTAAAAATAATAGCCTAGCAGCAAACACAGAATTTGGCAGGTAGCTCAGCTCCTTGGGAAGGATTATTAATGATTTTGTGTTCCTTCTTTAATGCCACATTTTCTAAATTTCCATAAGTATGTTATTTTATCAGGAATAAAACCTTAAAATGAAAAACTTTTTTTCAAAACACATTATAAATATGACCCAGGGCACTACCTTTGGAGGCATGCCAACTTCCAAATATCTCATTGCTCTTTCCTGTTTCTTCAACAATGGTGCTCTGAAGCATGAGAGGAAACATGAAGTAAAAGGCAGTTTTTATATGGCAGCTAACTTCCGTTAGAATTTTAAATTTTTCCTTGGCTTTGATAAAAGATATAAAATGTGAAGACAAAACAGATTTTTATCTGCATTGTTCCTTTTAATGTAGTGCAAGATCTTTTAGAAATTTTAACATATATTAGGGATTCTGAAGAGCCACTACTTACTTAAGTCTACAAATTTGTATTTTATATAGTTTTCTGGTACCAATATATTAAGGTTGTTGTTGGAAATCAGCCAAGAAGATGGTGGCTTCATTACATAATAATTGGAGAGACTTAACAGATTTTCATTTAAGTCTTTTGTTCATAAGTGTTTAGAAAATATAAGTAATGACTTCAATGGTAAAATAAGTTTCTTTTTTTCTAGGTGAAAACAAGGCCTCTGAAATCAACTCTGCTACAAAGCCCTTTACAGGCAGTCAAAAATAAAGATATCACTGATCTGACCGTCTCTACTGGTGAAGATGACTGGCAGCGCCTCTTAACAAATCAAATAAATGAAATAGAAAAATTTCTAAGCTTGGAAAGTGACAATCAACCTGAAAAAAAGAAAAACAGAAGAAATGGGGGGAAAAGATTAAAATAACATTGATCAGTGCTTTCAGTGGTGTACTGTTTAAGTGAAATGGCTATTACAGTTAAACCTTTACAGTTGTTCTCACTAGCCTTTTTCTGACGTGATGAAATTATGTTACTTGTAGGTATCCATCCACTCTGCAAATGCTTCATCTTAGATAGTCTACATTTGCAGAGTTTGCTCTTAGCATCCAATTCCCTTTAACTTACAAATTCTTAAACATTGTGTCTTCCCTCCACATAACCTTTCTTCACAGCTCTTGCTGTTCTTTCAAAATCCTTCCTCAAAGACCACAACTTAGGAAGTATTATACAAGACAGTCATATTGATTGACAGTTTATATAATTTATTACTTTGCATCTCTGGAGTTTCTGATTTCTTTTACTTTAAATGAGATAATAAATGTACAGACTGTAATCAGAGTTCAACTTATAATGATTTACTAAGGTTTAGATTCTTTTTTCCAAAAAGAACAAAATAAAATATGCATAAAATTTCAGGTATCAGAAAGACTCAGAAGGCTGTTTTTCACTTTGTTCAAGTTTTGTTTCCAGGCGTTAAGTGTGTCATACAGTTGTTGCCATTGCTGTTTTCCAAATGTCCAATGTGTACTATGACTGACGACTACTTTTCTCTGGGTCTGATCAATTTTGCAGTAGACCATTTTAGTTCTTACTGCATCAATAACAAATGCTTCAACATCATCAGCTCCAATCTGAAGTTCTTGCTGCATCGTGTCAAAGGAAATTTCTTTATTTTCTACTGCCATTCCCATAAAAGTGAGTAGTCTCATTTTTGCCATATTTTGTTCATGTAATAGCCCAAGTGAATCAATGAAGTCCTTGTTATTCTGATAGAACTTGACATATGATGCCAATTTAGCACTCACAAAAATGGTTAAAAGATCATGAATAAGCTCGTCTTCCAGAAATTTGACTGGTTTTAAGGTAAGAAGATGATCAAAAAGAAATGCATTTGGATCTTTCAAAGCTCGTAAAATACACCTGTGAGCATCAACTCTAGCCTGAGAAGCATTGTCCTCCGTGTAACTTCCTAGCAATTCCACCATTACTTTTGAAGCAGCATCACTTTTCTTACAATCCATAAGTGCCTCGTAAAGTAGCCTTAAAAGTGTGTGTTTTTTTTTCAGTGGTGAGGTTCCAGTCAGAAATCCATTTTCTAACTTGATCCAGCTCAGTTGGAATGTACTGGATAGCCCACAAGATGCTGCCACTTTAATGAGGCTGCAGTACACTGTATACCTTACAGGAGTATTCTTGTCCATCCCATGGAAGAGGTTGCTTAGCAACTGCAGCCTCAGAGATGGCCATTCACCTTCCCGAAATTTGACCAGCTTTTCACACAGGCTTTCAATCAGAGCTTCTTGCTTGTCTGGTTCCAGGATCAAGAGGAGGGATACCACACTGTTCATCACACTTTCAACATCTTTATCATCTTCCTTCAGACACACATCACAGGCTTCAATAATCTGAGCTAAATCTACATGGAGTCCACCTTCTGAGTTCTCTTCTGAAATTTCAGCTCCTTTAGATTTCAGATAAGCTCGAAGCTCAGCAGCCTAATCTTCCTCACTGATATCGATGAAGGCCGGGATGCTCATGGCGAGAAGCCTGGTCGTCAGGGACGCTCCACTCGCGGACCACGCCTCAACAACACACTCTTAAACAACCAGTGGGTCAAGGAAGAAATTACAAGAGAAATCAGTAAACATCTCAAGGCAAATGAAAATGAAAACACAAACATATCAAAAGTTACGGGATGCAGCAATGGCAGTACTAAGAGGGAAATTTATTGCCCTAAATGCCTATATCAAAAAAGAAGGAAGAGCAAAAATCAAGGAATTACCTGTCCACTTGGAAGAACTGGAGAAAGAACAGCAAATTAACCCCAAAGAAGCAAAAGGAAAGAAATGATGAAGATTAGAGTAGAAATAAATGAAATTGAGAACATGAATACAACAAAGAAAATCAACAAAACCAGAAGTTAGTTCTATGAGAAAATCAATAAGATTGATGAGCCCTTAGCAAGGTTGACAAAAAGAAGAAGAGAGAGGATGCATATAAAAAAGTCAGAAATGGAAGAGCAGACATAACCACTGACCCCACAGAAATAAACGAAGTAATGAGAGGATACTATGAACAGCTTCATGCTAATAAACTAGACAATGTAGATGAAATGGACAACTTCCTAGAAAGGCATGAACAACCAACATTGACTCAAGAAGAAATAGACAACCTCAGCAAACCAATCACAAGTAAAGAAATTGAATCAGTCATTAAGAAGCTCCCCCCCCAAAAAAGTCCAGGACCAGATGGCTTCGCATGTGAATTCTAACAGACATTCAAGAAAGAATTAGTACCAATCCTGCTAAAACTCATCAAAAAAATTGAAGAGGAGGGAAAGCTACCTAACTCATTCTATGAAGCCAACATCACCCTCAAACCAAGGCCAGACGAAGATATTACAAGAAAAGAAAACTACAGACCAATCTCTCTAATGAATATAGATGAAAAATCCTCAACAAATTTCTTGCAAATCAAATCCAGCAGCACATTAAAAAAATTATACACCATGATCAAGTAGGATTCATCCCAGGTATGCAAGGATGGTTCAACATAAGAAAATTAATTAATGCAATACACCATATCAACAACTCAAAGCAGAAAAACGACATGATCATCTCGATTGATGCAGAAAAGGCATTTGACAAAATTCAGCATCCTTTCTTGTTGAAAACACTTCAAAGGATAGGAATAGAAGGGAACTTCCTCAACATAATAAAGGGAATATATGAAAAACCCACAGCTAACATCATCCTCAACAGGGAAAAACTGAAAACTTTCTCCCTAAGATCAAGAACAAGACAAGGATGTCCACTATCACCATTGTTATTCAACATTGTGTTGGAAGTTCTAGCCAGAGCAATTAGACAAGAAAAAGAAATACAAGGCATCAAAATTGGAAAAGAAGAAGTAAAACTCTCACGGTTTGCAGATAATATGATACTATATGTCTGAAACCCTGAAAAATCCACAGCAAAACTACTAGAGCTAATAAATGAGTACAGCAAAGTGGCAGGTTGCAAGATCAACACTCAAAAATCTGTAGTATTTCTATACACTAGTAATGAACAATCTGAGGGGGAAATCAAGAAAAGAATTCCATTTACAATTGCAACCAAAAGAATAAAATATTTAGAAATAAACTTAACTAAAGATACAAAAGACTTATACAAGAAAACTACAAGAAATTGTCAAAAGAAATCACAGAAGACCTAAATAAATGGAAGGGCATACCATGTTCATGGATTGGAAGATTAAATATAATTAAGATGTCAATTCTACCTAAGTTGATTTACAGATTCAATGCAATACCAATTAAAATCCCAAAAACTTACTTTTCAGAAATAGAAAAACCAATAACCAAATTTTTCTGGAGGGGCAGGGTGCCCCGAATAGCTGAAAATATCCTGAGAAAGAAAAATGAAGTTGGAGGCCTCATGCTACCTGACTTTAAGGAGTATTATGTAGCTACAATGGTCAAAACAGCATGCTACTGGCATAAAGATAGGTACACTGACCAATGGAATCGAATAGAATGTTCAGATATAGACCCTCTCATCTATGGACAATTGATCTTTGATGAGGCAGTCAAGCCAACTCAACTGGGACAGAACAGTCTCTTCAATAAATTGTGCCTAAAGAACTGGATATCCACATGCAAAAGAATGAAAGAGGATCCATATCTCACACCCTATACAAAAATTAACTCAAAATGGATCAAAGACCTAAACATTAGATCTAAGACCATAAAACTTTTAGAAGAAAATGCAGGGAAATATCCTATCAATCTTATAATAGATGGTGGTTTCCTAGAACTTACATCCAAAGCATGAGCATTAAAGAAAGAAATAGATAAAAGGGAACTCCTTGAAATTAAACACTTTTATGCATCAAAGATCTTCGTCAAGAAAGGATAAAGACAGCCTACACAATGGGAGACAATATTTGGAAATGATATATCTGATAAAGGTCTAGTATCCAGAACATATAAAGAGATTGTTCAACTCCACAACAAAAGACAGACAACTCAACTACAAAATGGGCAAAACACATGAACAAACACTTCTCAGAAGAGAAAATACAAATGGCCAAAAGGCACATGAAAAGATGCTCAACTTCCCTGGCTATTAGGAAAATGCAAATCAAAACCACAATGAGATATCATCTCACACCCACAGAATGGCCATTATCAATAAAACAGAAAACGACAAGTGCTGGAGAGGATGTGGAGAAAGAGGCACACTTAACCACTGTTGGTGGGAATGTCAAATGGTACAACCACTGTGGAAGACAGTGTGGCAGTTCCTCAGGCAGCTAAATATAGAATTGCCATATGATCTGACAATACCATTGCTAGGTATCTACTCAGAGGACACGAGGGCAAGAACACAAACAGACATTTGCACACCAATGTTTATAGCAGCATTATTTACAATTGCCAAGAGATGGAAACAGCCAAAATGTCCATCAACAGATGAGTGGCTAAGCAAGCTGTGGTATATACATACGATGGAATATTATGCAGCTTTAAGACGGAATAAAGTCATGAAGCATGTAACAACATGGATGGACCTTAAGGACATTATGCTGAGTGAGATTAGCCAGAAACAAAAGGACAAATACTGTATGGTCTCACTGATATGAACTGACATTAATGAACGAACTTGGAGAATTTCAGTTGGTAACAGAGATCATCAGGAGATAGAAATACAGTAGATATTGGGTAACTGGAGCTGAAGGGATACAGATTGTACAACAGGACTGATTGCAAAAATTCAGAAATGAATAGCACAATACTACCTAACTGTAATACAATAATGTTAAAACACTGAATGAAGCTGAATGTGAGAATGATAGAGGGAGGAGGGCTGGGGGCACAAATGAAATCAGAAGGAAAGATAGACAATAAAGACTATGATGGAAAAATCTAGGAATGCCTAGAGTGTATAATGACAGTGACTAAACGTGCAAATTTAAAAATATTTCTGCATGAAGAAGAACAAAGGAATGTCAATAATGCAGGGTGTTGAAAATAGATGGTGATTAATATACTAAAACTTTAATTTATGTGTGAGATAAGCAAAAAATGTTTATTTGGTACAAAATTTATATTTTGACTAGTGCATTTCCTATTATAACTTATGTGGACAGCTTAATCGAACACCATAGTACTTGGAACATTGCATAGGGCATGAGATTTTGTAGGTTTGTCCAGAGTGATGCCCAGAAAAATCCCAGAGCAGTTTGAACAGTGAATAGGGAAGTATTTACAGAGTCCCCTACGGTGAATGGTGAGAAAGGGGGAAAATTCAACTTCCCAAAGTGGAGAATTCTTGATATTCTCACAGGCAGTGGGGACAGCCAAAGCAATAGGCCAAGCCTCCAATCTTGGGGTTTGTTCATATGAAATTTAATCCCGCAAAGGACAGGCTAAGCCTACTTAAAATTAGACCTAAGAGTCACCCCCAAGAGAACCTCTTCTGTTGCTCAGATGTAGCCTCTCTTTCTCGGCCAACACAGCAAGCAAACTCACTGCCCTCTCCCTCTCTATGTGGGACGTGACTTCCAGGGGTGTGGACCTTCCTGGCAACGTGGGATAGAAATCTTGATGCTGGAACTCAGCATCAAGAGACCTAGAAAACCTTCTCGACCAAAAGGGGGAAGGGCGAAATGAGACAAAATAAAGTGTTAGTGGCTGAGAGATTCCAAACAGAGTCGAAAGGTTATCCTGGAGGTTATTCTTATGCATTAAATAGATATCACCTTGTTAGTCAAGTTGTAATGGAGAGGCTGGAGGGAACCGCCTGAAAATGTGGAGCTGTGCTCTGGTGGCCATGTTCTTTGAAGATAATTGTATGATGATATGGTTGTCACAGTGTGACTGTGTGGTTCTGAGAGCCTTGTGTCTGATGTTCTTTTTGTCTACCTTACTGATGGACAAGTAAAACATATGGATTAAAAATAAATAAATAATAGAGGGACAGATGTTTAAATAAATTTAGTAGATTGAAATGCTGGTGATCAATGAAGGGGAGGGGCAAGGAGTATGGTATGTATGAATTTTTTTCTGTCTTTTTATTGTTTTTTCTAAATTGATGCAGATGTTCTAGAAAATGATCATGATGAATATACAACTATGTGATGATAGTGTGAGTTATTGATTATATAACAAGAACGGAATGCTCATATGATAAGAACGTTTGTATTTGTATGTGGTTATGTATCATAAATTAAAAATAAATAAATTTAAAAAAGAAAGGGAGGGGTAAGGGGTATGGTATGTATGAATTTTTTTCTGTTGTCTTCTTATTTCTTTTGAATTGATGAAAATGTTCTAAGAAATGATCATGACGATGAATATGCAACTATGCGATGATATTGTGAATTACTGATTATATATGTAGAACAGAATGATCATATGTTAAGAATGTGTTACTTTGTTGTCGTATTTTTCCAAAAAAATTTTAATTAAAAATAATAAACTAATTAATTATAAAATAGAACACTTAGTGATCAGTTAGTGAATGCTTCCAAGAGGTCAAGTAATGAGCCTAGAGACCTGGCCACAGGATTAGGCAGGGCGTGAGCTTGAAATGAGAAAGCTCTTGGGCAGGGTGTGGCTGGAAAGTAGAATGGAAGTCAAGGCAGTGGAGCAGCATTGTCTAGGCAACACATTAGAGCAATTTTGGTTCAGGGGGAGAGAAAGTGGGGCTCTGCTGCAGACAGCAGGTCAAAGAAGGTTTTTTGTAGGAGGGGAAATGGTAGCACCTGTTTGCATGCTGGTGGGCACAGCCCACCAGCGTGTCTGAGAAGGGGAGGTGGAGGCCAGCTCCCAGTGGAAGGCCGATCTTTAAGAGGAGCTCGGACAGAGCATCCATTTCAACAGAAGGGAAAAGAAAAAGAGGAACACATTCAGGCAAATGAAGAGGTTCGGAGAGTGGGTGATGAGGGATAGTTCTCAGGATTCCAAAGGCCCATTCGAGGTGCAATTTGAAGTGGCACCAACAGCCCATTCTATTTGGTGGTGGATCCAGATCCCCCTGCCCCTTGCTTGCCCCCTTCCTCCTGGAGTGAGATGGGCTTTCTTTGCACCCCAGCAACTAGTCATTCTTCCCACATTTCGTGGAGGCTACAGGGGGCAAGTCACGGTACGTAGCTGGCATTCCCTCACAGAAGGAGGCAAAAGCATGTTCCTCAGGCAAGGACTCCAGGGAGAACACCCCCCTGGGCTGTGAAGAGATGCAGTCAAAGTCCCAAATGCTGGGAGGACACAGATCCATGCAGCTTTCCAGCTCACCCTCTGCAGGTGTGGCCCAGGAAGAAAAGCTTCTTGTGGTCAGACAGGCTGCAGCTCCAGTCCCAGCTCCTGCTCAGGCTCCCCCTCTGTGAAATGGAGTTAAGGAGGCCTGAAGGACTAAAGGAAGTAGTCCCCTGAAGCCCACAGAGGAAGTGCAGCAGGTGGGGCGCTGTGATTATTCTACTGTCTTCTCCCCAGCTCAAAGGAGAAAAGAATGAAGGAAAGGGACTCACTCACTGAAAGTCAGGTGGGACAACCTGGTCATCACTGAACTCAGAAAGAAATTCAAATTGCAGCAGGGAAGATGGGAAGAAACAAGTATTTTAGTTATAGTTGATGGATATACAGATGTATACAACTCTTTGGAAGAGCAACTGGGTAATGTTTACAATGTTAAATATTAAAAACAGTTTAAATGTCATACCTTTTGACCCTGAAATTCTGCTTCTAGAAATTTAACCCTCAGTATACTTGCAAGAGTATGAAGGGTGTAAGCCCAAGACTGTCTTTAGAGAATTTTTCTCCACATTGAAAAATTCACAGAAACCATAGAGAAATCATTGAATGAATAAAGGTGCAGCCACAGAATTGAGTAGTATATACCCTTGAAAAGGGTGCTAAATGAAAGCGCTAGGTGTAGTGCCTGGAACATATTAAATGTATTAGCTATTACTATTATCATTATTATTTTAACATTTATCATATATTGAAAAAAATAATGCATTGTGGGTACATATATAAGGAAACCTATTGAATGTAAAAATTCATTGAGTTGTAAACTAAAGATTAGTGTACTTTATGTTTCCAATTGTTGTTATACTTCAATTTAAAAGTTTTTAAAAATAGAGAATGTGTTAAAACTATACATGCTCACAGAGAAAGTTACCCAAGAAATGTATTTTAAACAAGCAAGTTACAAAACAGGATGCTTAATAGAATCATATGCATACACATATACAGCGTTCTAACGGCACATATTATCTATCATAGACTGTATAATTTTAATATATGCAAAGTTAAATATTCGAAAGGATTATATCTTTTTGCAATATTTGCACTGTCTTCACAACACATGCCCATTACTTTTCGCCCCCCATCATTTCTAACACCTCAATGCACATTTTGAATCATCCCAGTCTTGCTCCACTTTCGAGCTATCGCGATGACTCACAGTCTCACTTTGCACCACCAGAGGGCGGCCGGAGTGCCACCCCGAGATGCACCGCCCACCCCTTCCCAGCAAAAGGAATGCCTGCCCTTAGCCTCCCTACAGTCAGCAATGTTAGCATAAACGCTTGTTGGGTGGTACCTTAACTGAGCACTTAGTGCTTCTTGATATGCTGTTCCAGCATCAAACATTCTAAAGGCCTTTACAGGAAATAAAACTGTGAGATGCATAACAGTCATGGGCTCTTCAAAGCAGGAAGAGGAGGAATGGAATAATGTTTAAGAGGACCTGCAGCCTACTCTGCGGGCCCTTTGCACACCATCTTGTCTCATCAAATGCTCATAATTATGAGGCTGGTATTGTTATTCCCATTTTTTCAGATGAGAAAACTGAGGTTCTGGGGGATTAAGTGACTTGCCTCAAACTCACCAGCAGGTCAGTGTAGAGTCAGAATCCAAACCTAGGCCAGCCAGGGTCCTAAGATCTTGCTTTGACCTGTGTAAAACCCTGATTTGTCCTTGAATTTTATGGATGAAGAAACCAAAGCCCAGCGTGTGTTGGTGACAGACCTTCAATGAGAACTCAGGGGTGTGGGTAACCATGTTGCTAACGCTATCTCTGCCTTTAAGTCTTTATATCGAGTATCTCATGTGCCTTGTCGTGACTGGTGCAAAAACAGGCAAGTCTGACATCCCTCTCTCTGACTTGCCATGTTGTTGAAAATTCAAAAAGAACAAAGAGTAAAAATTTTCTTTCCTCTCCTCCACACTACCCCGGCTAACCAGCAATTTTCCTCAGAAGTAATCAGTGTTACCAGATTCTTGTGTATTTTCCAAAGATTATTTTCAGAGTTGCAGCTCCCTGACCGTAGTATCCCTTGAAGCTCAAAGACAGTCTCACCTAGCATAGTTACTATTATTATCCCCTTAATAGAGGCAGAAACTGAAACCTAAAGAGCTGGGATGAATTGCCCAAGGTCACATGGCAGGACAATCCCAGGACCTGAATCTCAACCTCGGCCAGCCTCTGGGTCTTGCTCTGCCCTTAAAACCCTTCTCTTTCCCACTGTCCCACTTTATTTCTGCTTTTCTCACCCACCTCCCTCTCTCCTCTCTTCCTTCCCCCGGATCTCTCTATTCATTTTAACCATTTCATAAATTCTCACCTACCAATACCCATGCTTCACAGATGGACAGAGGCCCAGAAAGTCTCCTGAATGTGTTTAGAATTCTACTTCATCCTTTGCACAGATTGTTCCCTCTTCTACCTGCCCAAGTTTCTCCTGCCCTTGCACACTTCACATCACCTGCCAAGCCCCTCTCCCTGCTGCACCCAGAGGGATCTTCCCCAAACACCCATCTCATCAGGCCCTGCCTGAGACCAGTGGGACGTTATTTACAAGGCTTCCAACATGCTATTCTCGCTCTGAGGCCAGCATGTCTAGTTACTTATCCTTCAGTCTCAGCTAAACCATCACCAATTCCCCAGTCAGGTCGTGTCTCCCTGATGCCCAATTCCAAGATGCCTACAGCTTCTATCTCATCCCCAGCCTGCATGCCACGTTGGGGGAACAGTGACCAGGCCTATCTTGTTCACCACTAGGTCTCCAGATTCTAGCACTGTACTGGACCCCTCTGTCCCCTCCCACACAGGTTCGATCAATACTCGCTGGTGGGTATGAATGAATGAATGTTCAGGCAGATGGAACATGACCCAAGTAAGGAGTGTACAATCAAAAGTTGTGTGCAGAGAATATCAGACTGGGGTGTGCACAGAAGGTAACTGGGAAAGAAAGATAGGCTATTCGCTCCCGTCTAATAAGCAGCTTTGACCATCTGTGCCAGGCCCTGTGCTGGCAAAGGCACGGACGGATAAGGCAGGGCCCCGGACTGCAGGAGCACCAGTCCTGCGGGGGTTCTCGGCATCTCAGAGTCGGATAAAAGACACGCGTTTCCCCAATCCACCGAAGCAAATACATAGCCTATTCTGAAGCCCCGCCATGGACTGCAGCTTAAATCTCCCCAGTTCAGATGGAGCAACAAAAATGAAAAGAAATGAGTGCGCGGAGCGCGAAGCAGGCCGTGGTAAAATTGAGGAGGTTCGGAAGACAGGGTCTTAGAGGCAGAGAGAGAAGAACCGTGGAAGGTGCTGGGTCATGTTAAGAAACTCTGTCCCGTTCTCCAGGAAACAAGGCTCAAATGCAAGATTACAGGACCAGAAGACTATCTCAACGCCGGCACAGGAAGATGACGCAAAACGACGCGCCAGGTCGCGCCAACATGGGCCTGACCTGCCCTGCCTCGGCCCGCTGCATTGTGGGACTTAGAAGCGCCTGCCTGACGTAGGATATCGCGAGAGCACGCGATGCATGCGTACCACAGAGAGGCAGACGGGGAAGGGCTGACAAAGCTTCCTCACTCCGAATAAGAGTCCCGCCTCCTAGCCTGGATGGACCAATCACAAGGCCTCCTCGTCCTGGCCGCTGGGATTGGTTCGAAAGCGCTAGGACAGGCCATAGCACGTGACCGAGCTGACCGGCGACATATGACGGAGCCGGCAGCTAGCCTCAGCTTCCGGGTCTGCGGGATGTTCCCTCCTGCCTGAATCGGCTCCTGCCGAATTCGTCACGGGTCTCACTCCGAGTGGTTTGGAATAAGTCGCTCTGTGCACCTCAGTTCCCTCGGCTATAAAATGGGCACAGTATTGCACCGAGGCCCAAGTGAGGCAGGGTGCGCGGAAATGTTCTATCCAGAATAAAGCGGGCGATGACCTCGTGGAGTGGAGCGGCCCCGGGAAGCGGCCACACTTGCTTGCTGACTCTGATCGTCAGGCAGGGACTGATGGCTGAACAGAGCCGAACCCCAGGCCCGTGGCTAAGAGACCAGGGGCCAAGTCGTTCCTGGATCTTTGTGAAACTCTAAAGCAGCAGCCGCTTGCGTGACGTGGGTCAGTTCATGTTTAAGCTAACCTCTTTACAACGGAAGAATGTACAAATGATCAATGTACGCAAAACAAAACAAAAAAAAACAGACCCTTGTCTGCATAAAGATGTTAATCTATGCCCTACACCACCACCACCACCCTTCCTGGAATCATGTTTACTGTTAACCTGTAATCTTTTTCACAAGACCCTTCTGCTGCCTTTGTCTGGGGCCCCTATAAATGAATCTGTTGATTCCTACCTTGTTGGGGAACACTTTCGCATTGAGCTCTGTCTCAGCTGTGGTCACAGCAGCTGGATTCCCTGATTGACAGCCTTCTTTCACTCCTGTAAGTAAAGTCCTATACTAAAGATTCATGTCTTCGGTCAGGTCTAGTGCTTTCTTTAGTCTGTTTACTGGAAAGACTCCTTTGGGCCAGACACTTGAGTTAAGCAACCAGTTGTAGGTAGGAGGGATATGGTGGGCATGCATCTGCTACGTGCAGCGGCTTGACTTTTGTTACCTTTTAAAATCTTCATAACAGTAGGGAGGGTCATTAGTGTTCCCAAGATCTAGAGATAGGGAGAAACTTGGCTGAAGCCACACAGCAGGATGTGGATGTGCTGGGGCTGAAATGTCCTACTCACCCACGAACCTTCTGGCAGGTGGTTCTTGCACCCTGAGTAGCGAGGGTGGGGGAACCAACTGAGAACAAGCCCACCTCACCCTTCACCTCACCTCACTATCACCACGTCATCATACCATGTAGAGTTACTCAAACCCCAGTGGCACTCCCACTCCCCATATTTGGGTGATCCTAGAGGATGGAGCCGATGGCTTCACCAGCTCTCCTCCGTGTAGGTGCCAAGCTGTGATCACCTGGAATCTGAGGTTCCTGTTATACTAGGCATGAGGATCTCATGCCAGGGCCAAGATAAGTTGAGGGCAGGAGGAGCCTGGAGGCTAGAGCTGGAAGAAGGCAGATGAGAAATGGGCAAAGGTCCAAAGAGAAACAACCTCCCCTCAGCTTCATTCTTTCAACTGTACAAATATTTATTGAACACCTATTGGGTGTCATAGAACTCTATGCCCTCTATGCTTTCTAGTGCAAGAAAGAGGCAATAAACAAGATAAAAATACAATTTACACTATGTTAAGACGTGATAAGTACCACGATTTACACTATGTTAAGACGTGATAAGTACCACGAAGAAAAGCTAAAGCTGGGAAAAAGGGATAGGTAGGGTCTAGGGGATAGGGGCAAATTTACATAAGGGGTAAGGGAGGCCTCAACTGAAGAGGTGACTTTGAGTCAAGACCTAAAGGAAGTGGGAAAAGTGTTGCAGGCAGAAGACACAGCACATGCAAGGGTCCTGGGTGTGTGAGCACAAGTTTGAAGAGTGTAAGAGGGCCAGAAAGGTAAGGAGTTAGTCACAGAAAGGACTTAGAATTTGACTCTGAGCTAGATAAAAAATTTTTTAAAAATGGAATAGATAAAATTAAAAAATTTTTAAATGTGGCTGGATTTCTGCATTTCTCCTGACCAGTAACAGATGATGGGGCACTGGGTCCTTGCTGAAAGCCTAGGGCACTGAGAAGGGCTCGCTCTCCAGAGTGGACAGCTCCCGCTCTGAACCGCCCCTCTGAGGCCGTCTGCTCTTGTAAGTCTCCGCCACGGGGATCCCTGTAAACCTGGCTCTAGCAAGGATGACGCTGATAAGAGCTGCTGGTGGTCGACTGTTCTCTGTGCTGGGGGCATCGCCACGCTGACTCGTTTATTCTGCACAGTGGCCCCAGAGGCAGTTACTTTCATCAGCCTCATTTAAAGAAGGGAAACTTGGCTCAGAGGCTTAGGTGACTCACCCAAGGTGCCAGGATCCCTCCAGAACCAGGGCTCTTGCAGCCTACTGCAGTGCCAGCAAAGCCTTCTGAAACTCCTCCAACACCATCCTAATGTCAGAGAGTTGTCTTTTGCCAACCCTGGGATGAGGCTGGTGGGTAATATTCTGTCTGGTTAAAATTAGTTTTAGCAAGGAAGGAACTGGGAGACTTTTTAAAACATTAATTACAATAATGACCCATGTTTACTGGGCACCTAATATGTTCTAGGAAAGCATTCTCCAAGTGTCACCTATAGAACTCTATTCCCACAAGGTGCTCCACCAAAACAGGTTCTGTGGTCAAATAAGTTTGGGAAATGCTTACACATACATACCATACACCCTGGAGAGTCATGGGGCCTTTTAGAGACTCTGAAAACTCACACAGTTAAGATATCTGTTCCGTTTTGTTTAACCCAGTGGTTCCCAAACCAACCTGACCTGAATCTCCATTTTCTTTTTCATTTTTTTTGCACCTGAATAATAAATGTTTATTGTTTTTTTAATTTTTATTGACAAAACAAAACAACATACAAACACGAACATTTTTAACATATGAACATTCCATACTTGTTGTACAATCGATGGGTCACAATATCATCACATAGTTGTATATTCATCATCATGATCATTTCTTGGAACATTTGCATCACTCCAGAAAAAGAAATGAAAAGAAAAAATTCATACACACCTACCCCTTAGCCCTCCCTCTCATTGATCACTAGTATTTCCATCTACCTAATATATTTTAACCTTTGTTCTCCCTATTTTTTTCCTATACCCCTTACCACTCCCTTTCACTGATCACTAGTATTTCAATCTACTCGATTTATTTTAACATTTGATCCCCCATTATTTATTTATTTTTATCCATATTTTTAGTCATCTGTCCATATCATTTATAAAAGGAGCATCAGACACAAGGTTTTCATAGTCACACTGGATCTCCATTTTCAATGCCAGATGCGTTGACCACTTGCAGGACTCCAAGGGCCTATGCAGAACTGGCTGTGGGCAGGGCTCCACGAAACAGTATCTCACTTTTGTCTTTATTTTATGGGTGAAGAGTGAAGGTGCAGAGAGGTTAAATGATTTACCCAAGGTCCCCTACTTGCTCAGGTTAGACAATTAGTACTTTGATTAAATGTTTTAATATAGAGAAATAGCAATCAAACTTACAGTAAGGGCCAATTTGCAGTGCTAAGACTCCAGAATCTGTGGTGATAAAGGGAATAGTGATGATAAATTTCTGATAAGCCATTTTATTTTTGACCTGTCACCTTTGGGGTAAAGTAGGATTTTGCCTTGTTCCCCCTCAAGCAGTCATTGCACTGAGGTTCCATGAGCTGCCCTGGCTAGCACGATTTGTCTGACAAGACCGGGTCATTCTGTGGGAAATTTTGGTTTGTCCCTGATAATGTTTACACCCTTAGAATTTCTTTCTCCAGAAGTGAACACTTGTATGCGTAACCCTCTGAGCATATTTTTGGATGGCATGTGCAGCTGGCTGTAGGCCAGCGATGGGCCACCTCTGTGCCCAGCTGGTGAAGAAAACGAAGGAGGTGCTGCCTGCTACCTTTCCAGTAGTCTTCAATGAAGAATTTATGGTATTAAATTAAATTGAAGAAATCTCTGTTCAATGCCTGGCCCAGCCTGGCCCTGCCCTGGAAGAACCCAGAGCCTGGGAAGGAACCGAAGTCAGCACCCAGGGTGGATAGGGCCATAGCAAGGAGAGCTGGGGTTCAGGGGCTTGAAGGGGCCACACCCAGCCCTGTTGGACACGTCTTGCCCTGGCCCTGATGGAGAAGCAGGGTCTGCAGTTGCATGTCGCAGCCACTGGGTGTCAGGAGGCCCCTGCTGTGAGGTAGCCACGCCCATCACCTGGGCTCTGTCCCAGCAGGCAGTGACAACAGGATGCGATGACAGCAGGACCCATTTCCCAGAGAGCTTCATTTTACAGATGGAAAACAGAAACCCAGAGAGCAGGCTCTGGTGGATATTTGGGAGAGAGGGAGGAAGGAATGGAGGACTCTGCCTCAGGGCTACATTGGGCCCTAGAGAAAACAAAGGAGACCCAGCCTGTATCCTTCTGTGTTAAAGGCTCAGGCTCCAGGCGCAGTCAGCATCGGGGTTTGCACCCCCTCCTTTGCCTCCAGTTAGCTAGGAGCCCTTACTTCTCCCTCCAACCTGATGCCCCATCTTCAAAGCACAGTGATAACAGCCTATGCGTGGGCATGAGATAGAGCCCTTAGGACAGGCCAGCCTGGGGTCACAACATCGGCACCATCATCATCGTCTCGCTGAGGAGATGGGTAAGGAGGCGGCAACCTGGCCCCCCACCCACAGGCTTGGGCGTGCGAACGGTTCCACTTCCTTCATTTTGTACAGCAGCCTCATTTCTGACCCATGCCTCCGCTCTATGGCTGGTGCATACCCAGCAGTCAGTTTCAGGCTGCCACCTCCTTCCCCAGCTTGTCAGTAAAGGACCTGAGCAGAGACAGAATCCTGTAGGGGAACCTGCTGGCCGCCGGTCATCTGTCTATATTGAATACTGCCCTCCCTCTGCCCATGCCTCTTGGCTGCCCCCAGCCTTGCTGGGTAGAAGAGCCTCTTTGGCCAGCTTGCCTGGGATCCTGTCACCCGGTGACCCACCCGGCATTGCTATTGGGGGCTGGCGGGAAGCAGGGCTAGGACTCCTCATCTGGCTCTCCATGCCTCAGTCCAGTGGAATCTTCCTATGGTCTAGGGGTGCCTCATTGCTTCCTGCTTCTTGAGGACCCTTGCTTCCCTAAGAACTTGGGCTTGGGGGAAACAAGAGTCTGAAAGACCAATGGGCCCCTGCTGCATTCAGTCCTAGGGAAACAGGTCCAGGCTAGCTCCTGCTCAAAGGGGGAGAAGGAACAGGAAAATAAATAAATAAAAATAATAAAAAAAAAAAGGAAAAGGAAAATCAATACAGGTAGTTCCCCCTATGCACAGTTCCAGTATGGACAAATTTCAGTTACCATGTGTGCTAGTCAGGGTTCTCTAGGGTACCAGGACCGACAGGAGATATACATATATACATATCACATCAAGAGATTTATTACAGGAATTCACTCATGCATTTGTAGGGATAGGTAAATTCAAATTCCATAGTTCAGGCAGAAGGTGGGAACTCCTAATGAAGGTTTTCAGTGAATTCCCCGTAATCTCTCATGCATAAATCAAACACTCATAATGTATCATTTACAATTTCTGGCCTTAGGTTCTTTAAATTGAAGCATGTGTAAAGACTCTATTGAAGCAATCTGTGCACAGAATCCTTCTAGACATTTATAATTCCTCCAAGACAGTTGTCTTACTCAATGTAATTCAGTAGCATTTTTAGTGGCATGTCTTTATCCAGTCTTTCCAAAGCACTCAACACAGTTTTCACAAAAACAATCCTTTTTGCACGCCTATTTCATTGATTTACAGGAAACTGAATAGAATAACATAATTACAATAAAAAGTACAACTACCTAAGTTGGGAATAAACAGAATTAATTCCTGACGAAAATGTAATAGGGAAGTGACATAGGGAATTTGAAAGGAATTGAACACTTTCAAAAAGTTATCATTCAGCAATTAGGAAAGATCTGTTTCTTACATTGCATCATAAAAGTTTTCTAGCATGCAGCAAAGTTAAAAGAGTTCTACAGTGTACACTCATTTCCATCACCACATAGATTCAAGATAGGTTCATATGGTATGCACTAAATTGTAATATTACTATGGCAATTATTTTGCAATTGTTTTCATCTCCATCCATGGGAAAATTATATGTGAGTGCAAGTGACACGTGTCACTTCTGAGCAGAAACCTTAAAAGTCAGCATGTGGTTCTCCATATCTCTCTTTTCCTTCTGTGCTACAACAGGCAATGTTGTCCGGAGAGAGGTTGGACCTGGGTCAGCCTGGGTCTCAGAACAAGATGAGACGGAGTAAAGCTACAGCCCATCCTTGACGTACACACAGTGGGAGCAAGAAATGAGTCTTTGTTGTCCTCAGTCACTGAGATATGAGTGCCATTTGTTACTGCAGTTTATCCTAGCCTGTCCCTACTGATGCAGAGACCCAGACATCATTCAGTGCTGTGTGCTGGAGTTTGCTCTGCTTGGTTCTATGACTACAATGCAAAAGGTCCTATAAAAAGCCTCCACCGGGTCAAAATATTTGTCTCAGGTACAAACGGATGGAATCCACAGGAGAAGGAACAGAGCAGAAACATGGTCTGAGGGAGCCATGACTCATCTTTCAGTTAAGGGGTTGGGGGTGGGGGTGGGGATGGGGGTGGGGATGGGTGAGAGCCGGGCATGCTCTGTTCACTTCCGCTCCTGGTCTGGCAAATTCTCCCTGGGCAGCAGAAGAAAAGGTTCTCCCGTTCACACCTGCCGAATACACTGATAGTGACATGTAAGGCAAAACAGCACAGCTTCGGCTGCAGTCTTTGGAGGCACGTGGAAGATGAACGAGACCTTGCAGGGCCCTCACGTTACCTTCCATGACAAGACTGTTGTCTCGGCCGCCGGTATGTGCTGTGATGAAGAGCCATAATCTTGTTGCCTTGAAACAACAGAAATGTATTTTCCCAGTTCTGTAGCCCCAAATCCAAAACTGGTCTTTCTGGGCAGAAACCCAGGTGTGGGCAGGGCTGCTGAGGCCACAAGACTTCCCAGATGGTGGCCGTGTCCCTCCGATTTCTGCCTCTGTCTTCTCATGGCTGCCTCCTCGGTGCGCATCTCTCTTCGCTTCTTTCGTATAAGGACACTTGTGGTGGCATTTAGAGCCCACCCACATCATCCAAGGTAACCACTTCATCTCAAAATCCTTGATTTAGCTCCACCTACAAAGACCCTCTTTCCAAATAAGGTCATTTTGACAAGATCCAGGCATCGGGATGTGACAATTTGGGGCAAACCTTCTTCAGCCTGACAAAACTGCTGCTCCATTCAGGCGCAGAGCAAATCACCCCAGGCCAGCCCCGGTAATCCAGCAGCCAGGAGCACGACTTGGGCATTGTCTGGCCAATTAGAAAAAGCTTCTCTGCCACCCTCCAGATGAGCCACAGGCTGAGATTCTCCTTCTGGTCACTACCATGACTCCTCTGTGAGCCTGCACAGGTGGCCCAGGTGACTATGGGAAGATGAGTCCGGTGATGCCTCCTGGACACACAGGGCGGTGGGAGAAAGTTCCAGGACGCATCCTGCTCTGCACCACTAGAGGGCGAGGACCAGCCGCAGACCTGTCCCACCACTCAGAACTGTAGCCTCCAGCTAGTCTCAAGCTGTGCCCTGGGATGAGCGTGGTCTGAAAGCCCCCTGAGGGAGTGAGCCAAGGCTGACTTAAAGCTGCGAGGAAGGTCCACATCCAAGACCTGCCCTGTGGACCCACCACTGCTGCCCTCGTCAGCACCCCATTCTGGTGGTGTACACCCATTAACGAGTGTCCGTTCCGATGGTGCTGGGAATCCGGAAGAGCTAAGGGACATGAACAAGGGGCAATGAACAAGGCGATGGTACTATGTGTGGCTTTGAGGGAGAAGAGGGGGCTCCCGAGTGCAGAAGGGATGAGGCTGAGCACCCAGCTTGACTTGGGAGCCACGGACTGTGGTGTTTTTAGAGAACGGGGTGGGGGAGACAGATATGGTCTCATCCTCCTGGACAGTTCATCACCAATTTCTGATTAAATATTATGGGTGGGATGTCCCAGCAGCCGTCATGTCCCGTCAACTTAGAATGAATTCTTCCTCTGGTAACCACTGCCCACTGCCAGTCGAAAGTAGATTCTACTATGGATGGCAGGGCGCAGAGATGCAAAAAGAAGCAAGCAAGCATGTGGGAGAGGCCAGAATTGGGAGGTGGGGGTCCGGAAGGGGCACTTCCCAAGGAAGAGGCACTTGCCTCACCTGTAAGCCCTGGGGCAGTCTAGGTGCCTGTGAGGATAATGCACATAGCACCCTGTATACAGTAAGCACTCAATCAATGCAAACCATTCTCATTTAAAAAAAATTAAATACAACAAACATCTTTGGAAAACTGAGAAACAAGAACACATTTGGTTAATGTGTGAATTTTGGAGATTGATTGTTTGCATTCCACTCATCCCTTTCAGAAACAGTGATAATTTTGAGCTTCTCAAACAGAGCTGCAAATCCGAGCCTGGTGCTCTGGTCCCAGGGCTCAGGGACAGATTGCAGACATGTGAGTTCCTTGGATGCCCAAGTGGCTGCATCTTTCCAGCCGGTGCTGACTCATTGAGAGGACTGCATTGTAGCCTCTGTGCAGCCAGCAGGCTCCTGTCTGAGTTTCTTGATTTCTGACAGTATGCAGCCAATTCAAAGTTAAATAACCTGCATTAATAGAATGCCTTCTTCTTCCCTGTTCCTACGTACAAAGGGCAGGTGGGAGAAAAACAGCATAACCTCGGGTATGCAGTGAGCTCACAGTGTTAACAGCTCATGGAACTGTTATTATTCATAACTATTATGATCATAGCACAGACTCATTGCAGTTGCTTAATTTTTTCCTGGAAGATTATTTAGAACTCCTTGGGTACATCACACAGGAGGGACAGAGAACGGTGGAGGGCAGGTAGATGGGGAGTTAATCTGTTCTCTTTTCTGTAAGCTCCTTAATGAAAAGGTCTATCTGATTCATCACCATATGTTGACAGCCCCCTGGAGCCTGGCACTAGGTAAATGAGCAAGGAATGAGCTTTTGTAAGTCTCACAGTTTTCCGAAGATGATTTGGGGGACTCAGGTCATCCCATCATGATTCCACCAATCAGGCCTCAGCTCTCTATGCACTTTAAAGTAAACAAAGGCTTTTGCCTTCCCAGTCTTTACCCAATCTAAGTAAGGTATGAGTTTGAACTTTCAAAGGTAAAATTACTGCCCCACAGAAAAAGCTGTTCTCTTTGAACCACGAAAGTGGGCAGCCTGCATTCTTCCTTTTAAGTCTCTTGGTGTAGGAAAAGAGGTCGTAGCTAGTCGAAGCTGAGGGAATACTGGCAGGCAGCCACGCCAGCCCCTGCATTGTGCAGACCCAGAGGCTGGGGCCTACAGGGTGACAGTGACAGCGCTTGCTGAGCATACCTGTCCTAGCTAGGTACTCCCACGCCAGTCTCCTCCAACTCACAGTGTCCTTGCAGGGAAGACTTTGGTCATCAGGAGCCATCACAGCTTAACTTTAACCCAACCTATCAGGTGTCATGTAGCTTCTCCTTACATTGCCCCTGCATTCACGACCTTCGGGCCCCTTTGCTTTCGAAGAAGCTGGTCCTTTGCTGGGAATGTCCCCTCCCAACTTCCCCCTAGCAACATGGCTGTCCTGACACGCCTCACACCTCCTCCCCATCTGAAACATACCTTGAAACCCGCCCCCCCACCACACACGTATATTAAACAGCACATCTATCAGGCCTGTATTTTAGCGCTTTACACATTATGGTCATTCATTCGATCGTTCGCTCGCTCACTCATTCAATGAAAGAACACAGGTTAAACTCTTACAACAGTTCCAGGCACAGGATAAGCGCTCTATAAAGTTTACCATTCATTCATTCATTCACTCATTCGACATTTATGGAGTGTTTCAGGCACTCTGAGGCCATAGCACTGAACAAGACAGACGTGGTACCCGGTAACCCCCCGCCCCCCCCCCCCCCCATGCCAAGCCAAGTCTCCTTCTCCATTCGGACGTCGGGCTCCGCCCCTGCGCAGGACCCCACCCAGCGCTGGGACTACAAATTCCAGAAGGCCGCGTGGTGGCGGCGCCAGGCTTTTGCGCATGCGCAACGTCATGACGAGCGGGTGTCAGCGGCTGCGGTGGACGGGCAGGGCGGAGCCAGCAGGCGGGGCTGCCTTTAGGGCGGGGCCGGCGCTCGCTGGCCTCAGTCGGCCGCAGGGGAGCGGGCGGCGCGGTCTCCGGCGCCTGTTTCTCTCCTTCTCTCTAAGCGCTCCCTGCGGGTCTCGAGCACGGCGCCATGTCGGAGCCTGGCGGCGGCGGCGGCGAAGACGGTTCCGCCGGCCTGGAGGTGTCTGCGGTGCAGAATGTGGCCGACGTATCGGTGCTGCAGAAGCACCTGCGCAAATTGGTGCCGCTGCTGTTAGAGGATGGCGGCGAGGCGCCGGCCGCTCTCGAGGCTGCGCTGGAGGAGAAGAGTGCCCTGGAGCAGATGCGCAAGTTCCTCTCGGACCCGCAGGTCCACACGGTCCTAGTGGAACGGTCCACCCTCAAAGGTACCAGCGCCTGACCGGGGGCAGCGTGGTCCCAGGGCCGCATCCCGAGGAGGGCATGGTCGGCCGGGCCCCCCACAGCCGCAGACACCTGCTGGAAGAGTCCCCCCAGAAGGCAGGGGGCGTCCCGGCCTTCCATGGCCGCAGACACCTGCTGGAAGGGTCCCCTAGAGGGCAGGGGGCGTCCAGGCCCTCCATGGCCGCTGACACTCCTCTGCTTAGGGTCCCCGCAGAGGGCAGGGGGCGTCCAGGCCCTCCATGGCCGCAGACACCTGCTGGAAGGGTCCCCCAGAGGACAGGGGGCGTCCCGGCCCTCCATGGCCGCAGACACTTGCTGGAAGGGTCCCTCAGAGGGCAGGGGGCGTCCAGGCCCTCCATGGCCGCGGACACTCCTCTGCTTAGGGTCCCCCCAAAGGGCATGGGGCATCCAGGTCCTCCATGGCCATAGACGCCCCGCGCAAAGGGCCCCCCAGAGGGCAGGGGGCGTCCCGATCCTCCATGGACGCAGAAGCCCGGCGGAAAGGGTCCTCCCAGAGGACAGGGGGGCGTCCGGGCCCCACCATCACAGAAGCCCCGCGGGAGGACCCCCCCAGAGGGCAGGGGGTGCTCGGGTCCCCCATCGCCACAAACGCCCCGCGAGAAGGGTCGTTCCAAAGGGCAGGGGGCGTCCAGGCTCCCCACCGCCATAGACGTCCCGCGGTAAGGGGCCGCCACGGCCGCAGACGGCCCGCGGAAGCCGGGTGGGGCCTCTCTGTCGCCACACCCCTGCCCGGACCCGCGCTCCGGGGGAGCCCCTGTCAGTGCCGCGGGCGGGAATGAGGGTGCACCCTCTTGCCATCCCCCCGAACAATGGGATCCCTTTGTCTGCTCGGGCCTCTCAAGATGGCCGAGTTGGGTGGAGACAGCGTCTCCCTGGGCCGAGCGCGGGCGAGGCCGCATCCCTGCTGCCAATATCCCGGCGCTTTTCAGTTTCGATTCACTTCGCGCCGAGCCGGCTTCGGGCGGGCGGTCAGGGCAGACCCTGGAGCCTGGCAACCCGGATTCTCGGTCTTCAGGTCGTGGTGTAGGCAGTAGGTCGTGGCCGGTGGGAGTTTCGGGAAGTGTAGGCGGCGGGCACCCCAGCTTCGCGCTGTGCAGACCCGAAGGCCGCCGCGCTGGGTCCTCAGGGCCTGTTGCCGGGTGGGCGTACCTCCCCATTTTACACTCGAGGAAACAGACGCAGCAGCTGAAGTGACTTGCTGTTCTCCTCAGACCCAACATCTCAGTTTCCAGCCCACTACTGGTGTTTGCCAGTCATACCTTCTATCTGAACAAGCTTAGGTAGTCCTAATGAAAATACTTTGCTATTAGAGTCTTATTTTCCAGTTAAAAAAAAAAATAAGACTAGGTTAAGCTATCTTAGGAGCTGGGACCAAAAGGTTTGCATATTCCAGCTGTCTCCTCAAAAGCAAGGTCAGATTTGCTTGGAGAGGCTAGAGCTCCTCTGCAGGGAGGGTTACAAGTTGGTTTTTTAAGACCGTGTTGTAGTCATAAAAGTGAGTGTATCTGATGAGCCAGTATATGGGTGTGGCACCATGCATCTGGGAGTCTAGGGATGATGTCTAAGTAAAACTTAGCATTAGTGTGGTGGGATTGAGAATTTCTGAAAATGGCTTCTCAAAAGAAAAAACCGTGTAGTTCTCCTGTGAGTAAGGGAGCATACACTATCTTCTCCCACCCAATCTTGTGTTTCTTTCTGATAGTTTGTTTCTTTCAAGGTCTATCCTTACTCAGAAGATACTTCACTGTAGCGTTGGTTTCTGCTGCAGATGGGAGACTGTGGAGGAATAAAGGTGTTTAGGGTTGTTTCTTGTTATGTTTGGAATTATGTTTTCCTGCATGGAAACCACTATTATTTAAAAACACATTTAGCTTCTTTACTGAATTTCAAAAAGAATGTGTAGTCATGGTAGAAAATTTAGAGTACACTGATAAATGAAATAGCCACCTGGAATCCTTTGACCCAAATATAACCACTGTCAGCACTTTGCATGTGCTTTTCAATGCATATACATGATTTTATTAAAATGTATTTTAATCTGTTTTTTTTTACCTTACTGTATTTTGACTAATTTGACTTTGGCTAATTTTCAATTATATGTATATATTTAATTTTTATTGATAACAATATACAAGCATATACAGTCTTAACATACAAAAATTCCATACATGGTGTACAATTAATGGCTCACAATATCATCACATATTGTATATTCATCACCATGATCATTTTTTAGAACATTTGCATCACTCCGGAAAAAGAAAGAAAAAGAAAGAAGAAAAACTCATACATACCATACCCCTTACCCCCCTCCCTCTCATTGACTACTAGTATTTTGCATCTAACCAATATTAATTATATTTTTATTGTATCATTCACATATTGAAATCAGTGATTTCTATCTCTGGTAACAACTGATTATGGAAAATTTTTTTAAGTTTTCTTCTTTGCTTCTGAAGTGTTCTCAGTAATTTACTTTTATCAGTCATCTTAGAATTGAACTTTGCTAAAATAATTGAAGGAGGGAGAACCCTATTTCTGTAGTATCCTCTAGTGCAGATAAGCTCAGTATCTTCTTTATAGGTACGTTGTCTTCCTATCAGCAAAAAATGAAGATCCAGGCATACAAATCTTGGCTGCATAATGACTTGCACTTTTGAAAGTCGACCAAGAAATGAGACTATCTAAAATTGAAATCTTACCTCATTTCTGTATTTATAAAAACTCCTGAGTGTTTCTAGTAATCCAATCTCTCTATAATTTATTTTTTACTTAGGAAAATCTAAGGAAAGATTTAAAAATTAATCCAGTATTACTCTGTATATTTCCATCACTCTTGTTTCCATCTTGGCTACACCGTATCCCAGTTTAGATATGACAGGTACAGGCCCAGGACACACGGTGGGAAAACTTTCTTCCAGGTTTTTTTTTTTTTTTTTTTGAGTTAGCATTGGCGTTTGTACAGTTTATTGGACTTAAACACCCATACTCAATTATGAAGAAAAAATAGACTTGCCTTAATGTGGAAAGTAAATCTGCATTGTTTAAATGTAGTAAAGAGCATCAATATTGAGGAAATCATATAATTTATTTAATGGGAAGGGGAAATTATCTTTATTTTTTTGTTTTCATGGAAAGAATTTTCCAAATACTTGTAGTTGAATAGAGAAGCATTATATATGTAATGTGTATGTATGTGTTTAGCTACCCCAGTTAGGTATAAACTTCTTTTGGTAAAGTATAACATTTCTTACGGGATATAATAAAGGTTGTCAATTCACAGCTTATTTTAATGGTGAAGAATTTTTAAGTTAGTGGGAAAAGGGATGTTAAATTTGAGTTCCTATTTTAAAAAAAAGGAATCTTTCTGTAATTCTTGGCTTGTAGAAAATTTTCCTCATGGTACTTATAAATTAGGACCAGATGTGTTCTGTTTTACCCATTACTTAACTAGATATTTTACAGTGCTAATGATACTTTTGCAGCACTTTTTAGGTGAAATGCATTTTTTGCTGTGTTTTATCCCTGTTAGAAGTGGGGTGGGTTAGGTTGAAACAGGTTGTGTCTGTTTCAATTTGCAGCTGGTGGAATTGACTTTTTTTTTGACTTCCTGTGATTCTTGCAGTGCCTTAGTGACAGGCTGCCATCAGGTGCTGGGTTTCTGTTACTTTTTTATACTCCAGTGACTTGTTAAACCCACCCTAATACCTGAAACTTTGTCATTAAAGACTGAAAATAGTGGTGGCTTTTAGTCAATATAAACTTGGGATTAAAGTTTTTTATTTTAACTAAGATATAGTATTTGGTGGAATAGTGTAGTCAAGGCTAGCACTGGTCTGTGAATAAAACTAGAGCTTCTTAAAATGCTCAGCTTCTTAGAGATACAATAGCGTAGGAAAGTTTTATAGGGAATGTTACTATGTTTGTGTTTTTTTGTTGAATCCAAGTATATTATCATTTTTATTGTTATTTACTAAGGATTGGTCCATAGTAGATTGGGAGAAAGAATAAAAATCTGGTCCTTCTCCATAGGTAAAGAAACCCTGCCCTGCATAAACCCTAATTCCTTTTTTTTTTTTTTTTTGAAATAATTTCAAACTTACAGGACAGTTGCAAAAATAATAGGAAAACCAAACAAGCAGTACAAATAACTCCAATATATTCCCTACCCACATATCCAGATTTATCAACTTTCAACATTTTGCCTCATTTGTTCTATCATTCCGTCTGTCTAACTCTGTGTCTGTTTTCTAAACATTTGAGAATAGGTCATATATATCACACTCCTTAACACTTCATCCTTCCATGTGTATTTCCTATGAGCAAGGATTTTCAGTTATGTAATCTCATTAAGTATAGCTATCAAATTTGAGAAATTTAACATTGATATAAAGCATGCTGTAATATTCCATTTTTTTCAACTGTCCCAACAATGTCCTTTTGAGCATTTTCTCCATTTAGGGGAGATTTTTAAATTTACTTTTCTGAGAACTCAATTTTCCCAAAAAAGTAAGAAATGCAGTAGAATGATAACTAAGAAGGGTAGTATTCATTTCTGGCCTTTACTTATACCCCAAAATGGTTAATAAAATCGTTTGTAAATTGACAGGAAGAGTTCTCTATAAAATTGTACTATCTTGGAGACAGTCCTGGAGTCCGGCTCCCTGGATTCCTACTGTCCTGTGCTGTCCACCCTTTTGTAGGGCAAACCAGACTGCAGCGAAGTATGTTTGAATGTGCTAGGCAGCGCAATAAATGAAATTTATGTACAGCAAAGGGGCAACTGTCAAATTCTTTTTGAAAGAAGGGTGGAAATTCTGTTTCTCAGCATCATAGAGGATCAGTCTGGGAGCACTGAGAGAGATATAGCATAGGCCAGCCTCTATGTTTTTCTGAGTGAGGAAACTGGAACTCCAGGATTTTAATATCCAGTTGAGAAAAGGTTGTTTTAAGAAAGATTATGAATGCTAAAAACAAATCTCTCTGTGTAGTTCCTTGGTATCCATTGACAGGCACATTTGTTTTACTCTATTTCATTTTGTTTATGATCATTTCTGTCTTTTCAGTTAATATTAGCCTTTAAAAGAACTGTCTTAAGTTCCATAGATATTCATAATTTATTAATTTTTCTATCTTCATTTCTGTTTCTCTAGAGATAGCGAAATGAACTTCAGTCTTAGTTTACGTGCAACTCTTATATGGGGTTCAACACTCTCTTCATACTCCTAATAACATTACAAGTAGAAGTCTTCAGGTTGATGAGAAAACAGACTTTCTTACCACATTCTTAGCCTTATACAGAGCAGGGAATGGTTGTGGCAAAGAAGCCACGTTCTTCAAAAAGACAAAAGAAGGACATTGAGGTGATGAGACGAAGGCACCAGATATGGGAAAGGGGAAAAAAGTAAAGCAACCTCATTAGAAAAAAGGGGAGGAAAATATGATAGTGATCAGCCAAAATAATTTGGTATTGATATGTTCAAGATTTTCAAAGGAAAGGTAAAAGAGCCAGAATCATATCACAAGTAATGTGATATGGCAGGGACTGGGGTCTAGAAACTGAGTGGCCTCGTGTGCTAGAGGAGGGTAGTCTTGGTCTGAGGCTTAGAAAGGTGGAAGGGAAGAACAAGGTGAGGGAACCATTGAGGCTGTGGAAGCCTGGTGATTTCACTTGGGCTTTATCTGTGCTTTATCCCTTTTTCCAATCCTACCTTCACTAGATTTTGTAAAACTTGCCTTGGTCTATTTAAGGGGGACAATTGAGTTTGCATATTTTTTATGTTTTCTTAACTGAGACATAATGTTCCCCTCATTCACAGTAGTGATTTGAAATACATTATTGTAGGCTTTCAAAGGACGTGTACACAGAGTTGTTCTAAATGGCATCGTGAACATCTCTGGAAATCGTAGGTCTGGGTAATGCGGATCACACACCTTGCAGCCTAGGGACTCAGAGAAGCAAGGCCTTCCCTTTTCTCCTTTGGTTCTTTTAACTGTGTCTGCAGGCGGGACACCATGGTCCCTTGTGCCTTAACCTACAACTTTATTGAGCCTCAGGGGACTAATTTTAACTTTACTGAAAGTGATATTACCTGATAAAACATGCATGTTGTGTTTGGAAATAAGCTTCTAAACATAACGGGATTAATAGCTTCTTTGTTATTAAGAATTATCAAGTGTCCTCTCCTCTGAGCAGTTTTAAAATAATGTTTCTGCAGAACTAGAACATCAGGTTACCGTTCTTTGGAAGATATAATGATTTACAGAAAGGCAAAAAGATTAAATTATTTTATGGCACTTTATGAAACAGTGTCCTAGGTTCTTTATAAATGGGAGTCAGAAATACTCAGAATTCTGTTGCTTTTTCACTGTATAGGTAATAAGCGTTAGAAATAAATTCAGAGTGTCTTTGAATAATGATGACTCCGTAAATTAATGTCCTCAAGACCAGTTAGGACGTTACACCTCAGTTGAAATGTCTGTGTGCATTTTCTCTGCCTGGGAAGTGTGTCATTGGGTGTGCCTTCCTGGGCCCACTGCATTGCGGTATTCCTAGCGCTGAACTGAAGCCTGTCGGCCGGGCTGTGACTCACCCCTTGGCGTGCAGCCGGCGCCTGGAGCCTGCGTCAGGAAGTGCAGGCAGCATGTTTAGATGCTACATCCCAATCGGCAGGTCCTCAGCAGGATTGTTTTCCCATAGATGGTGAATCTTTATCTGGGGGGAAGAAATGATTCAAGGTTAGCATACCAATAACACCACATTTTTACCTTTTGTCAGTAGTAATTTCCTTTGTTGATTATGGGAAGTTACTTTTATTCTCTATGTATCATTTGGGTGTTATTTTAATTTGTGGCTATTTCCTTACTATCTTTATCCAAATGCTTACATTTGCAGATTGCAATCATAATGTGTGATTTGGTTTCAGGTGGCGTGACTTATAAAAATCCATTGATTCATATATTTTTCTCTCTTTTTTAATGTCATTGTGTAAAAACAGTTAGGAAATGCTTGACATATTTGAGCGTTCTACCACCTAGTCCTCTCTCCCCTACGTGAAGTTGTACAAAAGCGATATTTTCTTCTTGATAGATATACTAATATTTTATGCTCTTTTAGTGTGAATTTTGAATTCTGTTTACCTCATCTTCAAACTAATGATGCCGATAGCCTTTGCTCAGACCTGTAAACCCAGAGTGTATAGTTTTAGTATTTAAAGAACTCTCATAAGCCACCGAGCTCACTACACCACCCCTATCTCCACCGCCTATTTTACATCTCAAGAATTTGAAGCCCAGAGGAAGAAAAAACCCACTTAGCCTATAAGAGGTTGAACTTAACCCTAGGTCTTCTGACTCTTAAGTCTCCTACACTTTCTGTTACCTTGTGACTTAAAATTGAAGGTAATAATTATGTTATCCTTTAGATTATAGTCTTTGTTAAAGCAGATATTTCATAGAGTCTGTTATTACAAAGATAATTCAACTAAAACATTTAGGCATCTAGTGGGTTGGTACTAGGTACAGAGGTTTAGATTATTTTCCATTCTTTAAATTTTTTATTTTAACTTTTCAATTTTGATTTTTAATTATTTAGAAATTTAACTTGCAGTCATCTTGAGGCTGTCTTACTTCTAAGTTCCAGGTAACTTTTGAAAATGAATGATGTGTGCACAACATTGTGCTCTGTGTGATCCAGTATGCCCCTGCCTTCTAGAACTCACACTCAGGACGAAGACACTTGATAGATCCCACCTGAGGCTGACTCTGAGTGCAGTGATGAGATGGAGGGGAAGCTGCACAATGCCTCTGGGTCCCTCCAGGGATGTTCTTCTTCTCTCTCTCTCTCTCTGTTACTGTGGTAACAAATATATAACACAAAGCATCTCATATAAACCGTTTTTAAGTGTATTCTTCAGTGGTATTAATTACACTGGCATTTTGTGCTTCCATTACCAGGACTTTTTCATTACCTGCAGCCATTGCTTGGTAGTGGTTTTCTTAAAAGGAGCTTGCATTGGGCCTGGTCTTGAAGGGAGGCCAGAACATGTAGTAGCAAAGAGCCCGGACTTTGGAACCACTGACTTCTGACATCTGGCTTTATCACTTTCCAGCCACATGTCTGTGGGCAATTTACTTAAATTTATTACCTGGAAACTAGGGATAATAGCAGTCATATCAGCCCTCATAGGTCATTGTGAGGGTTAGATGTGAGACATACTAAGACATAAAATGGTTCGTACAGTGCCTGTCATGCATTAAATTGTTGTGCACACAACTAAGCAGGATACACAATATGTTTTGGAAATGGAAAGTGGCTTTCCATGTTTGGAGCACAGGGACTGAAGCCCCCAGGATGGGCTAGCAAGAACTTAGCAACAACAAACCCTGCCCAGACCTTCCTGGCTTCCCATGTGTTAACGCAGTAAACCTGCCAACAGTTTAGACTACTCTTACTGTCCCCATTTACAGACAAGGAAATGGAGGTGCCAAGAAGTTAACTGCCTTGCCCAAGATCACATAGCAAATAAGTGACTGGGTCAGGAGTCAGAAAAAACGGGTAGACAAAAATATGTAGCTGCCAAGTTATGTGATGATGGGGGTGAAGTTAAATCACCCAACATGCAGTTGCTAAAATAAAAAATTCTTAATGTTGATATGAATTTGATGTAATATTTATTATGATTTATAGAGGATGTTGGTGATGAAGGAGAGGAAGAAAAAGAATTCATTTCTTATAACATCAACATAGACATTCATTATGGGATTAAGTCCAATAGGTGAGTAGCATGAATATACTATTATCTGAGATTATAAATTTGTGGGGAATTAAATGTGAATTTTACACTCTTAAAAAACTTACTTTTCTTTGAATTCAGTATTGTATCTTTGATTTCATGTAGGGGAATTTCCAAGTCAATATAAATTCTAAAGTATTATTATAATGGCCCTTTCTTAGCACCCATCTTATGTTTGAGCTATAATGTACTTAACACATCTAATATTACTCTCAGATTTCATGTGATTTCTCATGATTATAAATAACTAGTAAATGTTCTTATGTACAGGTCTGATTCATTTCAAGATAAATCACTAACGATAGCATTTTTATTGGTTCAGAAATAATGCATGTTACCAGATTTCCTACTTTTCAGAAAAATTATGCCAATCTATACTCCAATAGGCACATCCAAATTTAAATATGTAAATGTTGCAGTTGGTTCTGTGTAAGCTTTTTAAAATTTTTTATTTTGAATGCTTTCAAGCTTATGGAAAGTTTCATAGTTAGTACCTAAAACTTCCAGATACCCATCCTGAGCCTTACCGATTGTAAACATGTTGTCATGTTTGCATTATCACTTTTTTTTCCTGAACCATTTGAGAGTTAGTTGTAGACAGCGTGCACCTTTATCCCTAAATAATTCAATGTATATTTCCTGAGAATAAGGGCATTCTCACTCACCACCTCATCCCCACCTCAGCACAGTTACCAGATTCAGAAGAGTAGCATTGGACACTATTGTTATCTAATTACAGTGCACATTCGAGTTTTCTCAGTAATGTCCTTTATAGAGTTTTCCCCTGATCCAGAATCTAAATCACACATGGTATTTAGTTTCCTGTTTTTAATCTCCCTTACTTTGGAACAGTATTTCAACCTGTCTGTGCCTTTCATGACATTAACATTTTTGACAAGTCCAGGCCAGTGGTTTTTGAAATATCCCTTAGTTGGGCTTGTCTGATATTTCCTCATGTTTAGATTTAGGCTATACATTTGGCAGGAATACTACTGTGATTGTGTTTCTTCTCAGTGCACCCATCAGGAAGATTCACTGACTTTTTAGAATAATATGAAGTATTATGTATAAAATACTGACCTGGGAACTGGAAGATTCAAATATTAATTTTCTTGAAACCATTAATTCAACCAACTTCGATCAGGTATTTTGTATGAGGTATGGCAGTAGGTGTAGAGTGGTATGCAAAGAAGGAAAACCTTGTTCCTCTTAAGAATCTTATGATCTTTTGAGAGGAAAATTTCATGTGTTTTTAGGGATGGTATACAACTAACTGAACACTAGACAAATCTTCAAGGTGCTAAATATAGTGGCCACATGGGGGATGGAGAGGTTGCTTGTTAGGGAAGGCCTCATGAGAGAGATAACCTAGAATTTTAGCAAGGGTAGATAGATTTACTAAGCAAGAGTGCAAAAGCACACAACGTGTATAGGGAATGAACCATCTAGTTTGAGTGACATCTTGGAGTGGGAAAGAGGGAGCATAACAGGAGATGCAACTGCAGAAGAGTTAGTTTAGGCCAGATTGTGGGGAGCCTGCGGTGATCTCTTGTCATGTTAGCCTGTTGGCAACTTTCATATTTTCAAGCTGATAAGGTACTTAGTTCTAAATAAGTGGTATAAATTAGTGTAAGATCAGATTTAATAATAAATCTGCTAGGGAAGATTAGATTATTGGTGCCAAGATTATGAACTCAGCCTGCATATGAGACAGGTTTACTTTGCTTGGTTTCATGGCCAAATGCTGTAATCATAATCTTGATTCTGTGGCTTTCACACAGGTGAGAAAAGAAAGATATGCATTACCTTTTACTAGTAGAAAAACAACTGAACAACTGTTTAGTTAAAATTAATTAACTAAAAATTAATTTTTAGTTCATATGTAACACAAAGAAGGCAACAATTATTAAGATTGATTGGGAATGAAAGTCTTCTGTCTGATTTATTCTTTTGCTTTCTTTTTAGCTTGGCGTTCATTAAACGTACTCCAGTAATTGATGCTGACAAACCAGTGTCTTCTCAACTGCGTGTCCTCACACTCAGTGAAGACTCCCCATATGAAACCCTGCATTCTTTCATTAGCAATGCAGTGGCTCCTTTTTTTAAATCCTATATCAGAGAGTCTGGCAAGGCAGACAGGTAAAACCCATTTTTCCTCAGTTTGTTTAAATGTTGTATTTCACTTAACATTCGTTAGGTATTTATGGAAGATGTTGTAAAACCAGTGCATGGGGAGGGTAAAGCTGGTAAATCAGAAGAGTATAAATCCTTTGCATTCATTAATGTGTATTACTAATATTTGACAAACCTGAAATAAGAGAATCTCTTAAAAAATATATAACACACTAAATTTTGAGGTATTGCATATCTTTTTAGGGATGGTGATAAAATGGCTCCCTCAGTTGAAAAAAAGATTGCAGAACTTGAAATGGGACTCCTTCACTTGCAGCAAAATATTGAAATTCCAGAGATTAGCCTTCCAATTCATCCAATCATTACAAATGTTGCAAAACAGTGTTATGAGCGTGGAGAAAAGCCAAAAGTTACAGACTTTGGAGATAAAGTGGAAGACCCAACTTTTCTCAATCAGTTGCAATCTGGTGTTAACCGCTGGATCCGAGAAATTCAAAAAGTAAGAGCACAGCATTGAAAAGAATGTGTGAAATGCTTTACTCTTTCATGTCTGTGTGGGAAACTGGTCTGAGTTTTTTTCCACCCTGTGAATTCTGTGGTCACTGGATGCTGGTGCCTCTTTTTGATCCGGGAACGATTCATGGAAGACTGAGGTCAATCTGGATGGGATGGCCATGGTTCAGCTTGAGATTGCGTCAATATTAACCCTGAAGGAACATCATTCTCAGTTGTTTCAGATCAAAACTACTTTAATTTACGGGAAGATATACTTGAGACATTAAAACTAAGTTGTGGTGCATATATTTAGTACTTTTTCATACCTTTGTTTAAATAGTAAGTACTTTTAAATGTAATTGTATCTTTAAAGGTGACCAAACTTGATCGAGATCCTGCATCAGGAACTGCCTTACAAGAAATCAGTTTTTGGCTAAACTTGGAACGAGCATTATACCGCATTCAGGAGAAACGAGAGAGCCCAGAAGTTCTCCTTACTCTGGATATCTTGAAACATGGCAAACGTTTCCATGCCACAGTCAGTTTTGACACTGACACAGGTAAAAGCAAGACCTAATAATCTGATCAGTAAATTATTGATCTGGCCTTTGTGAACTTTCACTGATAATTTAGATGAAAGCTAATATACCATTTTTCCTGATTATTTCCTCTCTTGCATTTGGTCCCATCTTTCCCTCAGTTCTAGGTAACAAATATGATTTTCCCATGTAACCTCCCTTTCTCTTCAGGGATTTTGAGAACTTAAGTCTGTTTTTAGGCACAAGTGTACCAAGATCTGGGAGTTTCCCTTCTGTTTTTCAATTACTTGGTTCCTTGAATAGACTGTACTTTCTTGTACTTTTGACAATTCAGGCAGAAAGATGATTTCATTTAAGCAGAAGTAATTTGCCCAGAGAGCAGTGGGAAAAGAACTGGTCAGTACTCCTTTCTTTTCCTCTTTTTACCTGCCCCTTTTCCCTCTCCTTTACCTTCCTCTTTGTTCTGATAAGTGGTCAGAATAAACTGAGTTTTCTGACATGTAGACAGGGTGAGTGGTGCTACATTGGCAAGTTCTGGGCACACAGAATGTGGAATGAGCAGGCATTCTTAGGCCCACAGGAGACATTAGAACAAGAAATTAAGATTGTAGTTGTTGTCAGGTTTTTATTTAGCCACCGCCCACGTCCCTGAGAAAAGGTGTGGTACCTGTATTTTAAATGTTAAAGGAAATTCCAAATAAGAATCTTCCAGTTACTCTGATCACATGACACACCTTACCTAGCATTCGCATTGCTCACTAATCGTGAATTATATATTTTGATTTTTTTTTTTAAGATCCCTGAAATCTTTATTTCTCTCCTAATACACTTTTTTAAAATTCTTACGCCAGATGAAATCAAGAAATAGATTAAGACCCAGGCTCTTCTGTGATTCCAGGTCCATAACACACTCACCTATTTGAGCCCTAGGTATAAAATTAAAATTTTAATGTTCTCAAGGACGGTAAAGTTCTACTTTTTCTAAATGTAGTTGTTCTTGGTAGAATGTTTAGATAATACTGAAAGCAGAAATAGATAAAATCCGTGAGGCCTCCCCCACAGCTTTTGGAGTGTGTATGGCTTGATCTTTCTCTTCAAAAATCAAAAATGGAACCACAGGGGCATCATCCTATTAATAACATGTTCTCTTTTTCAGTTATGATGTATTTCTGCATCATAGAAATCTTTTACAACGTTAGAATGTTTCATTATTAGGAGATGTTGTAGTTTATTTCCCGAGCACCAAGCCTGTGATAAATGTCCTTTTAGTTTTATTACCTTATGTGAAAGCTGTGAACTATTTCTCTAAATCCAGGTCTCAAACAAGCTTTGGAAACTGTGAATGACTACAATCCCCTGATGAAAGATTTTCCGCTGAATGATTTGCTTTCTGCTACTGAACTGGACAAAATAAGGCAGGCACTTGTTGCAATATTCACCCACTTGAGAAAGATCCGAAACACGAAATATCCCATTCAGAGGGCGCTGCGCTTGGTGGAGGCAATTTCAAGGGACTTGAGTTCTCAATTACTAAAAGTATTGGGAACTAGAAAATTGATGCATGTTGCTTATGAAGAATTTGAAAAAGTAAGTTTTGGTGTTTTAGAAAATCTGCCTCAGGATACTGAGATGAAAATATGCTTTAATAATAAGTTTCCTTTCTTAATTGTATCCTAGGTCATGGTGGCATGCTTTGAAGTTTTTCAGACTTGGGATGATGAGTATGAGAAACTTCAGGTGTTGTTGAGAGACATTGTAAAAAGAAAGAGGGAAGAAAATCTGAAAATGGTGTGGCGTATCAACCCTGCACACAGGAAGCTTCAGGCTCGCCTTGACCAGATGAGAAAATTTAGACGTCAGCATGAACAGCTGAGAGCTGTTATTGTCAGGGTCCTGCGGCCACAGGTAGTAGTCAGCTCCTAAAAATGCATAAATATGTTATTTAATGCCTTTATGAAGAATTAACCACTTGTTTCTGTTTTGCATTATTAAATTCTTTAACCACATCTTTGTCTATTTACTGCTATATTTAAGATCTAGTGATTCTGTATTATATATTGTTTCAATCCAGATACCTTTCCCTAATTTTTATTGTTTTCCACTTATGATCCCTATCTGTACTTCATGACCAGACTGCCTGGATTTTAAATGGTGGGTTCTGATTCTACCTCTTAACTTGCTATGTGACTTGGATACATTATTTTAATCTCTTTTTCCAAGATTCCTCATCTGTAAAATGGATAATAATTCCATATTCTTGAGAATTATTAAAAGAACTAAACTCATTTTCTTGTACCTGCTTTTTTTTTTTTACATGGGCAGGTACCGGGAATTGAACCTGGGTCCTCTGGCATGGCAGGCAAGCATTCTTGCCTGCTGAGCCACCATGGCCCGCCCTGTACCTGCTTTTATCCCTTCTGAATTCACCTTTCTCTCCTTTTCACCAATTTCCTCTTCCTTTAAAATGTTCAGACCAGAACAATAAGATGAATTGATAAATGGGTAGATAATATGATAAAGCAAATGTAGCAAAATGTTAATTGCCTACGTATTAGTTACAGACTCTAGGTGGAGGGGCAGGCAATGGCGGCGCAGTGGCAGAGTTCTCGCTGGGTTCGATTCCCGGTGTCTGCTCATGTAAAAGAAAAACAAAAACAAATATAATTAATTGGTCAGACTACAGGTGGAGATGCTGGGATGTTCACTCTATAATTCCTTCGACTTTCCTTTGGTTAGAAAATTTCTATAATAAAATTTGGGGAGGAAAATCTAGTCTAGAAATCATGCCTTCTAGGGAGTCTTATCCACTGAATAAAATTGCTTACTGTTCAGGGTGGAGTAAATCGTATATAATCTTCTGTATTTATCCACATAGTTACAATTTCTAATTCTCTTTGTTCCTTTCTGTGGATCTGAATTACTATCTGGTGTCCTTTCCTTTTAGCCTAAAGGAATTCCTTAAATATTTCTAGTGGATAAGTCTGCTATCATTGAATACTCTTATTTTGTTTATCAGGAAAAATATTTCACTTTCATATTTTGGAGGATACAAGATTTAGAATTCTTAGTTGAAAGGTTTTCCCCCCTTTCAGTCTTTTGAATGTCATTCTAATGCCATCTGGCCTCCATGGTTACAGATGAGAAATTAGCCGTAGATCCTATCCTTGATCCTCTACATACAGTGCTATTTTTTTCCTTGCTTTTTAAGATTTTCTCTTAAATTTAGTTTCTGCGGTTTTCTGTGCAATTTTAATTGAGATATATTCACACCATACAAACCATCTGAAGTATACAATCACTGGCTCACAATATCTTCACATAGTTGTGCATTCACCACGATTTTAGAATATTTTCATTAGCCCAGAAAAGACAAGAAAACCCAAAACATCCCAAACCCCTTATCCCCACCCCATTAGTGAGTGATCCATAGTATTAGTTGGTACATTTGTTACTGTTGATAAAAGACTATTCAAATATTACTGTTGTGAGGAGTAAGGGGTATAGTATGTATAATCTTTTTTTTTCTGTTATCGTTTTATTTCTTTTTATGTTGTCTTTTTATTTCTTTTTCCAAATCGATGCAAATGTTCTAAGAAATGATGAATATGCAACTATGTGATGATATTAAGAATTACTGATTATATATGTAGAATGGAATGATATGTTAATATTTTTGTTTGTTGTGAATTTTTTAAATAAATAAATAAAAAATAAAAGCCCCCCCCAAAATATTACTGTTAACTAAGGTCCATAGTTTGCAGTAGGTACATTTTTCTCCATATACCCATCATTATAATAGTGTCATACATTTGTCCTAGTTCGTGAAATAACTTTTTTTTTTATTTGCAATTAATCAGTCATTGTCCATCACAAGATTCACTGTTTTACATTCCCATGTTTTAACCTCCAACTTTCCTTTAGGTGGCATACATGATTCTAAACTTTCCCTTTCCACTACATTCACACACTATTCAGTACTGCTAATTATTCTCACAATAATGTGTTTTCTGCATTTTGAGTGGATATTTCGAGGTGTAGTTCTCTTTGTATTTATACTTCTTGGGATTCTTTGGCTTCTCAGATCTAAGTTAATATTTTCCACCACATTTGGGGAGTTTTCTTAAAACTACATGCTTAACTTTTAGCATTCATTTCTTCAAATTTATCATCCAGTTCACTGAGTTTTCTGCTATCACAAAGCTATTCTTGATCCCATCTAGTGAATTAAAAAAAATTCAGTTAAACTTTTGCAACTTTCATCTCTAGCATTATTAGTTGGTTCTTTTTTTATAGTTTGCATTTCTCTGAGATTACCTATTCTGTCTTTTGTGTGTGTTTTCCTTTTATTGGAAACTTAAAAAAATTTATTGAGCATATTTATAATAGCTGCTTTGAAATTTTTTCCTACTAAGTCCATAGTCTAGGCCCATTTGGAGTCAGTTTCTGTTGACTGGGTTTTTTTCCTGAGGTATGGGTCATCACGTTGCATGTCTAATACTTAAAAAAAAAATTTTGTGTGTATTTAATAAGTTTTATTGAAAACTGGACATCATAGATAATATGTTACAGCAATTTTGAATTCTTTTTATCCTTCTGAATGTTGTTGGTTTTCTGTTTTAGCAGGCAGTCTGTTTGCCTGTATGCATGCTACAAAATTGTTCTCCTCCTTAGTATGCAGCCATCGCCTCCTTATTGTTCTTAAGGCGGGCTCCCTATAAGTGTCCCCTCAGCAGCAGTAAGTCCATGATGAGGGTACTTCAAGTCAGTAAGGCTTCCCTCCTCTGCAGCCTGAACTGACAGCAGGGAGAACTCATTCACAGGCCCAGCAGATCCGTAAGTCTCCTTAGGCTTTAATTCGTACAGGGCTCCCTGGGGTCTCCCATGGACCTGCACGATTTATCATCTTGGCCATTCTCAGGCTTTCTCACTTTTACAGTCTCCTCCTTTTAATTTGTCGCTGTTTGGCTCCCACCAGTAAAACTGAGTTTCACTGCCAGCAACTCACAGCTCTTACCCGATGCAGTTTTTTATAACTAAACACATCTGAAATTGTTGCCTGTCTTTTGTTGTTTTCCATCATACTGAGATAGTTATTATTAATAAGTTTTTCGGAACTGAGACCTGCCGTTTACCAGGAGTCCTCAGAATGTTTTTTTGTTTTGTTTTTGCATGGGCAGGCACCAGGAATCGAACCCAGGTCTCTGGCATGACAGGCAAGAACTCTGCCTGCTGATCAACTGTGGCCCGCCCCTCAGAATATTTTTAAATGTATAAAATATAATGCATAGCTTTACAAAGTTATCAACCTTGAAAAAATTGTGATGTGATAATATATGTGCTTCTCAGTGAAAACATAAAATAGCGAGCTCTAAATATGACTCTAATACCATGATTTTGAGGTAATGGTGAGCATAAACAAGATCACAAGATAGGTACAGCTGTGACATGGTAGAGAAGTATTAATTGGTGGCAGATCATAGAACCTGTAACTACCTATGACTTTTTGCTTATATTCATAATTGTAGGAAATGCTAAATTTTGATCAGAGGTTTGTGAAAATACGTATTGTAATTTTCCCCCAACGAATTCACAGCCCACTCCTCTTCCCAGCTTTATAATTCTGTGGGAGCATGGGCATGAGATGTGTGTGGAAGTCTAACACTTCTTAGGTATACATCTTTTGTTTGCTCTACTTTCCTCTAGTAGGTAAATAGGGAATCTAAGGTTCCTTCTCTGATGCTATGACACTTTTTATGTGTCCTTCTGCTGTGGTTAAGGTTTTAAAAATCTAAAAGGAAAACTGTTTACTTTGGTACTGAGTTTAGACTTAGCACCCCTATGAATTACTTAACTTGGCCAGTGCAGCTTTATTTGTAGACTAAACATTGAAGAGTTAACTACCAAACACCCAGTTTTTACTTTTTGGCCACTTAAGCAACAAAACTATACTTTGAGAAGATCTTTATAATGTAGAGTTAAAATATACTCTATTTTACTTAATTTCATTGAGTTGTAGTTGTAAAAGATATGACTGAAAGTTGCAAACCTATGTACTTGACTAGAACTTTTCTGTGGTGTGTGCTACTGGTGTACAACAAAATGAGTCTTCATTTGGCAAATTTTTAAAATTTTATCTGTCTCTTTTACTGTTAGGTCACAGCAGTTGCACAACAGAATCAAGGAGAGGTACCTGAACCCCAGGATATGAAAGTTGCTGAGGTTCTCTTTGATGCTGCTGATGCAAATGCTATTGAGGAAGTGAACCTTGCTTATGAAAATGTCAAGGAAGTAGATGGACTAGATGTTTCCAAAGAAGGCACAGAAGCATGGGAGGCTGCAATGAAGAGATATGATGAAAGGATTGATAGGGTAGAAACCCGAATCACTGCTCGCCTTCGAGATCAGCTTGGTACAGCCAAGAATGCTAACGAGATGTTTAGGATTTTCTCCAGGTTCAATGCTCTGTTTGTCAGGCCTCACATTCGTGGTGCCATTCGTGAATATCAAACCCAGCTAATCCAGCGCGTTAAGGATGATATCGAGTCTCTTCATGACAAGTTCAAGGTTCAGTACCCACAGAGTCAGGCTTGTAAGATGAGTCATGTCCGTGATTTGCCTCCTGTCTCTGGGTCTATCATCTGGGCCAAACAGATCGACAGACAGCTGACTGCCTACATGAAACGTGTGGAGGATGTCCTTGGCAAGGGTTGGGAGAACCACGTGGAAGGGCAGAAGTTGAAACAGGATGGAGACAGTTTCCGCATGAAGCTCAATACTCAAGAAATATTTGACGACTGGGCAAGGAAGGTGCAGCAGCGTAACCTTGGGGTCTCTGGGCGCATTTTCACCATTGAAAGCACTCGAGTTCGAGGTCGAACTGGAAATGTCCTTAAGTTGAAAGTTAACTTTCTTCCTGAGATTATCACACTTTCAAAAGAAGTTCGAAATCTCAAGTGGCTAGGTTTCCGAGTTCCACTGGCGATTGTGAACAAGGCTCATCAAGCAAACCAACTTTATCCATTTGCCATCTCACTGATTGAAAGTGTCCGTACTTATGAACGGACCTGTGAAAAAGTGGAAGAGCGTAACACCATTTCACTTTTGGTGGCTGGTTTGAAAAAGGAAGTGCAGGCTTTGATTGCAGAAGGCATTGCCTTGGTGTGGGAATCCTATAAACTTGATCCATATGTACAGCGTTTAGCAGAGACTGTCTTCAACTTCCAAGAAAAGGTTTGTTGTCATTTAATTCTCAAGTATCCTAATAATGATTTAAATTCAGTAATAGATAAATAATTAAAAACTTTAGTTCTCCCGTAGAAGGCATGCCTAATTGATAACAATATAAGGCCATGTTAACTGAGATATGGAAGAAGCCATTTTTTTCAACATGTTGTTTGATGGTATTGGGGCTTTAGGGAAGGCCGTTAACAGTTTGCATTTAGAAATCAACTGAGAAATGAAGGGCCCGGGAATCTGAAAGAGAGCAAAATAAGTGCTTTATTACCGATGCAGCTGAATAGAGCTGTGGTGCTTGCTTATGATCCAACCAAGCATAGCCTTCCTTCCTAGCCACTAGCACAGCTGGGCCTCCCATCCCAGAGCCTGCCATGTGAGAGGCCTAGCGTACCTGCATCTGGTACCCAGCTGGCTCCAGAGGGCAGATAAGGGCCTGTACAGAACACATTAATTCCTTCTCCCAAACTTACCAGTCAGAGGTCACCTTTCCCATGAGCCTGAGTGATTGAGTGGAGAGAAGCTGCTTATGTTCTATCAGTTCCCCTGCCCTTGGTGAGGATACAAGGACTGGGAGTAAATATCTCCACCACAACAAAGAGGGTTACTATTTATGAAAATATTTCTCTGCTAATTAACTGAGAAGAATATGTGTAAACATAAAGGAATGTAGTAAGTGAATGAATGTTTAAATATTAAATTTACCTTCTTTTAGGTGGATGATCTGCTGATTATTGAAGAAAAAATAGACCTGGAAGTCCGTTCCTTGGAAACGTGTATGTATGATCATAAAACTTTCTCAGAGATCCTGAACAGAGTCCAGAAGGCAGTGGATGACTTAAATCTACATTCCTATTCCAATTTGCCCATCTGGGTCAATAAACTTGATATGGAGGTAAGAGAAGGGATTTGTTATTTATCATTTTCATTTGTCTATTGCTGATGTAGGAGTAGACCCATTTCATAAGGTTATTCGGTTGTCATTGAAAAGCATTTTCCCATAGAGGTTATCAGTGACAGTCCAGTTCCCCTCCAAAAGTCTCATTTAATTCTAACGTTGAACTGTGATACTGTTGGTACTAACTTCGGCTCTAAATCATGGAAGCAGGAAACTATAAGGGAGAAGAGTTCCCTTTATTTCCTGGATTTCATACTTGGGTCACTTCCCACTTGCCCTTCCCTACTGTCCTAATAACTTAGATTATCCTCCTTCCTAGCCCTCTAGGCATCTTCCTCTGACAAAACTGCCCCTCTTTCAGTTTAAAAAGAAATATCCAGCAACAAATACCTCTTATCCTGGTATAGAGGATCCCTCAGCTAGACTCTTGGCAATAGTAATATCATTGAAGTAATTGAGGCTTGGTGAGTAGGAGCCTGTGGATCCTCTGAGGGGCGAATCTGTGTATTTCCATAGAAATAGACACGTACATAGATGAAGCATGCATACCAGTCCACGTTCACATTCTAATTGGTAGACTGCAAATAGAGAACGGTGAAGAATGTCAGAAAGGAGGATGTGACCCTGTTTCCAACCCAGCACAGCCCTCAAACCAAAGAGCATGCTAGACAGAGTTATCCATGAGTTTTAATTAGGGGCTTACTAACAGAAGATTCTTCCCAATGGTGGTTGGTCAGGAAATGAAAGTCAGTGGTTTGTGCAAACAAGAGGAACGGAGCAACTTGTAAAGTTCAGCAGAGTCTTGCATGAGTTGGTTACAGTAGAGTCTTGTGATAGTTGATTACCAATGGTGATAGGGGAGGGGGAGTTAATGCTTTGACAGCCTTTAATGTCTGTGCTCTGGGCACACAGGCTGAAGCCTTCTTCATTTTTTTTCCCTAAGAGTGGGAGTCCTGATTGCTGGATTGCCACAGACCTATAGACAGGTCTGTTTCCAAGCTGTTTGCAGTTCACGGCTTTTCCCTCTCTGTCCCTGGTTTATTTGTGTGTTTTTTTAAACATTTCTTAATTGTGAAATATAACATATATATGAAATAGCGATAAATTTCAAAGTACATTTAACAAGTAGTTTTAGAACAAATTTCAAAGTATGGTATGGGTTACAGTACCACCACTTCGGGTATTTTCTTACAGCTGCTGGAGACTACAAAGAAATATATGATTCGGTAGTCATACTCAATTCTTAAATTCTGTCTTCTCTGATAGAACTACTCCTCCTCCTTTGATCCTTCTCCCACTCTTTAGGGATACTTGGGCAATGGCCATTCCAGAAAAAGAATATTGACATTATGAGGTAGGGGGATATACCAGGTTGATGCTCTTGGAGAGATAGATAGTTCTAGGTTTCAAGGCTTATCTGGCCTAGAAACCCTCTGTGGGTTACAGGTTTCTGAAAAATAAATTTAGTGAGTCAGACTTTTTATCGAGTTTCAGATAGAGCCTTCGGTATTCTTTAGGGTTTATAGAAATACTGTTGGTTGGGGCTTGGCATACCATGGCAATTAGCAGTATCTTTCTGAAGCTCTCCTAAGAGTATCTTCCAGAAATCTCTTAGCCACTGATATCTTATTTTGTTACATTGTTCCCCCTTTTGATTAGGTAAATGTTGTCAATTCCATGGTGCCAGGAACCAGATTCATACCTGGGAGTCATGTCCCACATTGTGGGGAGGGTAATGATTTTACTTGCAGAGTTGCCTGCCCATTTTTTTAAAGTGAATAATTAAATTGTGTTGCATCTACATACTGGAACATTAATAGAATGAATATCAACAAATTCCCTACTCTCCTGAACCCACATTTTTTCTCATAGTAATTTTCATGGCATTCCCAGGATGATTGTGTGGCACAGAGGCCGACTGTTCACAGATGTGTAGAGAAGACAATTGACTTATCTTTTCTGTATAAGAGGAAACATTTTTCTTTACTTGTTAAAAGCACATCGTATAATCTCCAAATTACAGTTTATTTTCGGTTTTATCTCTGAGGCTGCCAGGAAAAGACACTTTTATATTGTGAATTTTCTATTATAGTGAACAATTATCAAATCCTCAACTGTGTGGCATTTGTGTTCGAATCTCCTTGTCATTTCTAAGCTGGAAGAGCTGGTGATTCAGTTAGTCCCAAAATGGAGAGCACCATCAGCCTAACTTAGATAAGAAATAGCAGTCTTAGTTGTCTGAGACAATATTTCTGAAGTGAGACTGGAGAGTAAAGTGAAATGAAGGATTGTAGTTTATTAACTTTTTACCTTTGACCTGAAATATTACTTAATAGACTAATAGGATTTGTGAGCTAACGTTTGGAAGAAATATGTTATTTGACTCTTCTTTCTCTGTAGATTGAAAGAATATTGGGTGTTCGCCTACAAGCGGGTCTAAGGGCTTGGACCCAGGTCCTTCTTGGACAAGCTGAAGACAAAGCAGAAGTTGACATGGATACAGATGCTCCCCAAGTGAGCCATAAGCCTGGTGGAGAGCCCAAGATCAAAGTGAGTATTTCCCATGGCCACCTGTTTGCTAGTAGATACTTCTGAAAGTGAAAAATAACCCCCTCTACAGTGGGAAAGACTAACAGCGACCACCTCAATCAAATGATTCAGGCATCAGCTCCAGAAGGTCATATGGGCATTGCGGTCCCTGAGAAGTGCTCCTCCCCAAAGCCCAGAACCCCCACCTAATGATAAAAACATCAGACAAACCCAAGGTGAGGGACATTCTACAAAGTACCTGATCAGTACTCTAACAAAGTGTCAAGGCCAGGAAGGACATGGGAATATCACAGATTGGTGGACACTGAAGAGACATGTCAATTGAATGTGATGTGGTTTCCTTGATTAGATCCAAGTAGAGATCCCAGTAGAGACGGCTAATAATATCATAGCAATGGTTATTTGTTTTGGTAATTGTGCCATAGTAGGAGCTGGTGAAGGATATATGGGAACTCTTTGTACTTTCTTCACAACTCTTCTGTATGTCTAAAATGATTTTTTTTTACTTAAAAAACAAATCCAAAAAGAATCTACACTGGGAAAAAATATCTTGCTGACGAATATACAAGCAATAAATAGTTTCAGAACTTGAATATTATCACTTCAAATGGAATTTCAGATGATGATACTAAAATTTTTCCTTTTCAGCAATAACCTGAATCACAGCCAGTGGTGATCCATGAACTAGTGCAGTGGTCACACAGATGCTTTTTACCGGTATCCCAATCCATCTGTTCCCATATATGAAAGAGGTGCCAACCATAGCTTAGCAAACTTTGTGAAAAAATTCCATTGTTTTCTTAATGATGAGTAAGACATGAAACCTTTCTTTGACAGAATGTTGTTCATGAGCTAAGGATAACCAATCAGGTGATCTATTTGAATCCACCAATCGAAGAATGCAGATACAAGCTGTACCAGGAAATGTTTGCTTGGAAGATGGTCATACTCTCTCTGCCCAGGATCCAGAGTCAGCGGTACCAGGTAAGCCCTAGGGACTTGCCCCCTTTGGACACCACCTGTTTTGAAGCTCTAAGGACACCATCTCCTCACAATAGCCTTTTTAAAAAGCTCTGTAAGTGTCTTATCAAATGCTAGGCTGCAAACTCAGTATGGTATGGGAAAGCTAGAGGAAGCTTTGGGTAACCTGATGTTTTTTTCCAAATAGTTATTTGGTTTATGCAGCTCTGGTCTTAATAGTCTCTTAGAAATTCCCTCAGTTGAGTTTCTTTGGCAGTCCTAATTCCTGCTTCTTGTTTCTCCCACTTTTAATTATGGATGATTCTAAACCATGTAGAGAAGGCTCACAGCTTTAGTTTTAGTTTGCTAAGGTTGCCAGAATGCAATATGCCAGAGACAGACTGGCTTTTATAAAGGAGATTCCTTTAATTATAAATTTATAATTCCTCAGAGGAAAGTCAGCTGACTTTCATCTGAGTTTCTCTGTCACAAGAAAAGGCACATGGCAATGTCTGCTGACCCTCTCTCCTGGCTTCTGGGTTCCAACGGCTTTCCCCAGGGCATGTCCTTTCTGCATCTCCAGACATCTGGGTCTTAGTTACTCTGAGCTCCTGAGCTCTCTTCTGACCTCTCTCTTCTAAGTCTCCAGCTACTTAAAGTCACTCATTGCAAAACATACTCGCCTTAACCAACCGTAGGTGAATTGCACATACTGATGATTTAAGTCCATAGCAACAGAACAGCAGGGCACCATCACCTCACCAAGTGACACCTGGACCTAATTATTGCCTATGTGTGGCCAATTTGGCTTCATGTATGACTCCCTCCCTTTTCCCCACCAGATTACTTTAAAGCAAACCTCAGGTACAGCATGTTCTTACTAATATGCTTCTAGAGCAAAAGGGAAACTTAGAGGTCTTGTTAGTCCCCAGCCTCAAGGCACTATTCCTCCTAAATAAGACCAGTGGTTTTTAAATAAAAAGATTTCACCATCTCAGTTACAGCAGACTCTTCTAGAATGTAATGGTCTTACTAGAAATTACATCTCTTTTCTAAACTATGGTTTATTTGAACATGAATGCACTTTTTTTTAGGATTTTTTTTTGGTGGGGTGGATAACATTGGAGCAGTGACTAACTTGTAGTTAATTGCCCATGGTCCTTGCAGTGTCCAGCTGAACAGAATCAAGCCATGCACATTGGCTTCTGCCTCCAAGGAGGCTACCTACAATGTTTTTGTTGTATTTCTCCTGTTTTAACTAACTGTGCTTCTGTTTGCATTGTTCTCTTATTCTGGGATATTAGGAAGGTACTAACTAAGCTTGTTTATTTCCAAATTTAAGAAGCTAAAGCCATCCCCTCTCCTCGTGCACTAGATCCCAGTCCCTCTTGACCTAATCAGGACCACTGCTTCAGTACTTCACCCTCTCTTCTGAGTCTTCCCCAACAGCAAATAAGCATGACCCCAGTACATGCGAGTCTGTACTAGCCGTCTCCAGTTCCCCTCTCCTCATTCTTTGGGGCACTCACTCTGTCACTCAAATAACATTATTCTTGTTAAGGTCACTGGAGAATCCCACCCAGCTGACAAGGTGAGTTTTTCAGTCCTTGTCTTTCTCAGATGCAGTATGTGACACAGGTGCTCACATCCTCCTTCTTGATAACTTTTTAAAATTGTGATTAGACGTAATGCAAAATTTCCTGTTTTAACCATTTTTAAGTACATAATTCAGTGGCATTAATTGCATTCACAGTGTTGTGCTACCACCACCACCATCCATTACCAAGACTTTTTGATTTTTTCATGACTCCAGACACAGTGCCTATTAAACATAACTCCCCCTTCCTCTGGAACCTCCCTTTGCCCCTTGTAACCACTAATCTACTTTTTTGTTTCTGTGAATTTATTTATTCTGAATATTCATATTAATGGAATCATACAATATTTGCCATATTGTATCTGGCTTATTTCACTCAATGATGATTTCAGGGTTCATTCGTATGCCATATCTCAGAACTTCATTAATTCCTTTTATGGCTAAAAAATATTGAATTGTATGAATAGATTATGTTTTGTTTATCAGTTTATCTGTTGATGAAACTGGGTTATTTCCTCCTTTTGGCTATCATGACTAATGCTACTGTGAACATTTGTGTACAAATATCTGTCCATGTGCCTGTTTTCACAACTTTGGGGGTATGTACCTAGAAGTAGGCTTGCTAGGTCACAAGGTTATTCTCTTTGTAACCTTTTTGAGACACTGCCACACTCTTTTCCACAAATGCAGAACCATTTTACATTCCCACCAACAACATGCAAGGGTTTCAGTTTTTCCACATCCTCATCAACACTTTTTAAATTATAGCCATCCTAGTTGGTGTGTTGTGGTGTCTCGGTCTTGATTTCCATTTCCCTAATGACTGATGCTATCAAGCATCTTTTCATGTGCTTATTGGCCATTGGTATATCCTTTGGAGAACTGTCTATTCAAGTCTCTTGCCCATTTTTTATTTGAGTTATTGATCAATTTTTGTTGGATTGTAAGAGTTCTTTATATATTCTGGAGACTAGACCCTCATCAGACTTATGACTTGTAACTATTTTCTCTCATCATGTAGGCTGTCTTTTCACTTTCCTGATACTGTCCTTTGCACAAAAGTTTTTATTTGATGAAGTCCAGTTTATTTATTTTATTTATTTTTTACATGAGCAGGCACCGGGAATCGAACCCACAGTTTATTTCTTTAGTTGTGTTTATTTTTGATATCATATCTAAGAAATCACTGCCCAATCTAAAGTCATCGAAGTTTTCTCCTATATTTTCTTCTAAGATTTTTATGATTTGAGCTGCTATGTTTAGGTCGTTGATCCATTTTGAGTTAATTTTTGTATATGGTGTGAGGTATATGTTTTCAGCATGTGAATTTCCATTTATCCCAGCACAATTTGTTGACGAGACTATTCTTTCCCTGTTTAATGTATTTGGCATCCTTATAGAAAATCAATTGGCCATAGATGTGAGGGTTTATTTCTGGACTCTGAATTCTATTCCATTGGTCTATATGTCTATTTTTTTGCCAGTGCCACACTGTTTTGATTACTATAGCTTTTGTAGTAAGTTTTGAAGTTGGAAAATATAAGACCTCCATATTTTTTCTTCTTTTTCAAGATGGCTTTGGCTGTTTTGAGGCACCTTGTAATTCTATATGAATTTTTTTTTTTTTTTTTCACATGGGCAGGCATCAGGAATCGAACCCTGGTCTCTGGCATGGCTGGTGAGAACTCTGCCTGCTGAGCCACCATGGCCTGCTCCTGTATGAATTTGAGGATCCACTTTTCCATTTCTGCAAAAAAAGGCTGCTGGAATTTTGATAGGGTTTGCTTTGAATCTGTGGAAAATTGGATACCATTGACATCCTAATAATATTACTCTTCCAATCCATGAACACAGGACATTTTGCATTCATTTAGATCTTCTTTAGTTTTTTTCAGCAGGGTTTCACAGTTTTTAGCATACAGGCCTTTCTCCTCCTTGGTTACATTTATTCCTAGTTATTTCATTGTTTCAGGTACTATTAAGAATGAAATTTTTTTTATTTCCTCTTCAGATTGTTCATTGTGTGTAGAAACACAACTCATCTTTGTGCATTGATCTTTTACCCTGAAATATCATAGAATTTGTTAATTTGCTCTAATAGTTCTTTTGTGGATTTGATATACTTTTTTTCAGGTGGCTTTTCCAGAATACCTCACTCTACTGGATTTCTTGCTATCTCACTGGCTTGTTTCCTTTGTTGGTTCCAGTTTTTCTCTCCTCATTTACAACCTCTTAAATGTTTGCGTCTACCCTTGCCTACAGCAATCTCATCCAGTCTGTGGGCCTCATATACCTTCCTATGTGCTGACAACTCCCATTTCATATCTTCAGCCTGCACCTTTCTCCTGACCTATAGACTTGTGTAACCAGCTGTCTACTTGGCATCTACCCCTTGGTGATCCGATAGACATGTCTCCCCAGTCCCCTACTCTCAAATTTGATTCTCTTTCAATCTTTCCCTTCCCATCCTTTAGGCCAAAAATTGTTGAGTCATCCTTGACTCCCATTGTCTCTGTCTTCAAAATATATCCCTGATTGGGTATGGACATATGATTAAAAAAATAAGGAAAAATAAAAATAGGGGAGGATAAGGGGTTAAAAAAAATGTCTAGATTGAAATACTAGTAGTTGAGGTGAGGGAGGGGTGAGGGGTATGGGACATATGAGTTTTTCTTTTTCTTTTTCTAGAGTGATACAAATGTTCTAAAAATAACCATGGTGACAAATATACAACTATGTGATGATATTGTGAACCATTGATTATATACTGTGGATGTACTGTGTGTATGTGAAGATTCTCAAGAAAAATATTTTAAATATGTATATAGAGAGACATGTACCTAATATATTTCTTACCGTATCCACTGCTGCCATCTCATCTAAGTACCATCAGTTCTCCCTTGTCTTATTAAGATTACCTCCTAACTGTTCTCTCTGCCTCTGCCTTTGTCCCACCTAAAATCTATTTTCAGCAGATTTAAGTCTTCAAATGTAAGTCTGTCCTGACACTGCTTCTTTCAGAGCCCTTTAATAATGGTTTCTCATCTCACTCAACCTGAAAACCAGATACTTGCTAGGCCCCAAGTAACCTGCTGCTTATTGCTTTTCCCCCTCACTTTCTCTACTCCAGCACACTGGACTCTTGTGGTACTAAAATGTGCCAAGTATATCTTGCCTCAAGGCCTTTAAGCTTGCTGATTTCCCTGCTCAGAACACCCTTCTAGCAGATCCCACAGGGCCTTCTCCCTTCCTTCCATCTAGTATCTGCTCAGATGTTATCTTCTCATTGAGACTTCCCTGACCTCCCTGTTTAAAATGCCTCTCCCACCTCTGCACCCCCCACCAGCACTCCTGGTCCCCCTTCCTGATTTTTCTCCAGGATGCTTTGCACCATTTGACATTTTGTTTATTTAACTTTTTCCTTGTGTCTCTTCTGTAAAATATAAGTCCAAGTGAGCAGAGGGTTTTTGTGTTTTACTGTCTATTTTACCTAGAACAGTGTCAGGGACATAATAGACGCTCAAATAGTTAAAACAAATGAATGAACATACCATGGGTTCCATTAGCTAAGTTGACGACGATATTTGGTCATAGCCTCACGTTGTATTAGATGTAATCATCAGTTCTAACTTCTCAAATGAAGACCTTTAGGTCTGTGAGTGCTGCCGTTCAGGAGTGTCATGCCCTCTGCTTGTTAACTTCAGCATGCGCTCTGTTTGCGTTGTGCCTTTAGTGGTACCATATTTTTCTAGCTTGTGGTTAATCTAATTATTCTTTTTATGAGTTTGATGCATTAACTATAAGTAGGTTACTTATGGCTGAGGTAAGTGGATGTTCTCCCTTAAAAGCAGTTTTTAATCACAAGTTATTCTTTCAGCTCATTAGTTAGGTCAGAGGTTACTCTGAAGTTCACATTTTTGTATGCATTACTTGTGTTCATTTATGCCTTCGGTTGGCTAGGTGGGTGTGCATTATGAACTGACCGAAGAGGAAAAATTCTACCGAAATGCTCTGACACGGATGCCCGATGGCCCTGTCGCCCTGGAAGAGTCATACTCTGCAGTTATGGGCATCGTGACTGAAGTAGAGCAGTATGTCAAGGTATAAAGCTCCAGTTTTCACACTAATAGATTGTATAGCCTAGTCTAGAACATACAGAGTATGAAATCTTATACATATAAAGCTAAAACTTTTTTTACTGCATGTAATATGATTCTCTAGATTATATCTGGATTTTTTTTAAAAGCAAAGAATTAACATAAGACATGTCTTTTGAGGGTATTAACTGTCATTTTGAGGAATAGTAAATTTTATTCTTTTGTGTAATGGAAATTTCAAGATTCTGAGGTAAAAATTTTCTACTTTTAATGGTGATGAAAGAACCTGAACCTTTTTAATGGAAAATGAACATAATAGATGTGACTACAACATGGAAAACCAGACAGCATTATTGAACTATGTCTTCATTTGCAGGTTTGGCTTCAGTATCAGTGTTTATGGGATATGCAAGCTGAAAATATCTATAACAGACTTGGGGAGGATCTAAACAAATGGCAAGCTCTCTTGGTCCAAATAAGGAAGGCCAGAGGAACTTTTGACAATGCGGAAACCAAGAAGGAGTTTGGCCCAGTAGTTATAGATTATGGCAAGGTGAGTTCTGCTGTTGAATGGTATTGGAGTAAAGCACCATTTCTGTTTGACAGAAGTTAAGCAGAAAGCACTGACGATGTGGTCTGCCTCCCTCACTTCAGGTACAGTCCAAGGTGAATTTGAAGTATGATTCTTGGCACAAGGAGGTTCTCAGCAAATTTGGACAGATGCTGGGATCAAACATGACTGAATTCCACTCCCAGATCTCAAAGGTGAGGAGGCAGGATTCTGTCAGGTTAGTGAGTGTGCTTGTAAGCCGCCTTCACACTCACTGGCTTCATTCTCCTTACACAGTCTCGCCAAGAGCTCGAGCAGCACTCAGTGGACACGGCCAGCACCTCCGACGCAGTGACCTTCATCACCTATGTGCAGTCCTTGAAGCGCAAGATCAAGCAGTTTGAAAAACAAGTTGAGGTAAACCCTTTGAATGTTTGAAGTTCTCAAACCAGACCACTAGTTTAATGTGTTTTCCTTAACACTTTGTATTCTGAGGGAGTGTTCTGAATCTAACTAACCTGGAAGGTGCTTTTCTTGTGGCATGGCCCACAGTCTTTCTCATAACCACCTGAGATGAGCTTGTTGGAAGGGCAGATGTCCTGGAAATCTGCATTCTAAAAAGCTCTGCAGGTGATTTCTATGCACATTAAGTTTTGAGGACCACTGTTTTAGTCTCTTAAAACTTGACTTGTTGAACATTCTTCATATTATTTAGGTTGAGGGGATGGAGCATGAGCTCCAGTACATGTTTTGTGCTGTTCAGGGCCATTTGGCCACAGCCAGGTACACTAACTGCACTGGCGGGGTAGAGGTGTCAGGGCTCATTGCCCTCTGACCACAGTCATCTTGGGGTGGAAGATTTTAGGAGAAGAGGAAATGCACTGATCTTGTGTTCTGTAGTCATAGAGTATCTTCTCTTTTGTGGTAATCTGATTAATTTCTGTTATTTTTATACCAAAAAAAAAAATCTTTTTTTGCTGTGAAAGCTTTACCGCAATGGGCAGCGCTTGCTGGAAAAGCAGAGGTTCCAGTTCCCGCCTTCCTGGCTTTATATTGACAACATCGAGGGCGAGTGGGGAGCCTTCAATGACATCATGCGGCGGAAGGACTCTGCCATTCAGCAGCAGGTGGCAAACCTGCAGATGAAGATCGTGCAGGAAGACCGGGCGGTAGAGAGCCGCACGATTGACCTGCTGACAGACTGGGAGAAAACCAAACCGGTCACGGTAAGTCTCCCCTTATCTGAAGCTTCTAAACCACAATCTGATGTGCTTTCTTTAAAATTTAAAAACCCAAAAAAAAATAAAAATTAAAAAAAAATAAAAAAATAAAAAAAAAAATTTAAAAACCCTTGGTGGGATTTAACTTTCCAGAAATGAAGACTTGTTTCCCTTTTGAAGTTCAAAAAGTAGTATTTGTACTTAGGAAATTTGAAAATACAAAAGAATCTAACTCAGACTAACTCTTCCTACCCAGAACCCCTAATGACTGCCATTATGTCAGGAAATGGTTCAAAAGATGAGTTTTTCTCTTCCTAAATTGTCCTCTAACATAGGCTGTTCCAATTAGAAATTAATTTCTCATAGCCACAGGCCCAGCCTCCCATTGGTCCTGCTACTTTGTATATTGTAGGGGGGCAGATTCTTTGGTGATTTTTATAATTATTAAACCTTTCTGTGCCTAGAACCTGCTGCATTCAGTTCTCTCTGTGTGCTCAGTATTCTGTGAACACCAACGTTCTGAGCACTGTTTTAGAGAGGGGGAGATGCAGCAGTGACTCCCACACGGAGTTATGCTTCAGTGGGAAGAGACAGATGCTAATAACAAATGAGTAAGAAAAATAGAGATTTTGAGTCTGATGATGTGAAGTGATACAGAAAAAAAATAAATGAGGGAAGGGTGATGGGCTGGGGGAGAAGCATTGTGTTAGTGGTTTAGTGCCGTGTCAGGGAAGGTGACATGGAAGTGGTGGCCTGCAAGAGCTGTACTGACAGCTGGGGGAAGTGTTTCAGGTAGAGGGAAAAGCAAGGGCAAGGCTCAAGCAAAGAGATGGTGGCATAGTTGGTCTAGGAGGGACAGAATTCAAATGTTATTTATTTACATAGACATATATAAGGGGTAAGGATGTTAAAATATTTTGCACGTTAATCTCATTTTCTAGTTTGGGGGTATAAGTTTCTCCAACAGGCCTGGGGCAAGTTAGCCTCTTGTTTTACTGATTAGTGTTTTGTCCTGTCTTAACTGTTTCTGGGCTGCTAGGCCTTGTCAGATTCTACTTTGTGTTCACAGGTCCCTGTTTTAAGAAGAAAGGGTCTCTGCTTTTACTAATGCCAGTACTGCTGGGTTATAAATGTTGCCTCCAGCAGGGGAGTGTGTTCCCTGAGAGTGGGAATGGGCAAGAAATCTGTCACTAAATTTGGGATGTCTCTAATCTCCTCACCTTCGTGTTGGTAATGTGTGATAGCTGAAATTAATTGGTATTTTGCTTTTGTAGCAAACTATGACATTTTATGTAGCCATCCTTAAAGGTTATTAAAATTAAAAGGAAATCTATAAACACTAGCGCTAATGTTGAACTAGCATCCATTTCAGGTAAGGACAGTGCTTTTATTTCTTAGTCTTCACTTACTGATGTGGCACCTTGTGTATATCAGAAAAGGTGTGGCTGTCAGACCCCCAGAGCTTCATTCCTCTGACAGCAATGTATTCCATCCTAGGTAAAACATGGGCTGGAATTGAGAGGGGCTCTGCTTTTGTTTTTTATTTATGGATTCTTATGTTTTATTAAAGTGTAGCCTAGATTCAGTAACATTCACAAATATAAATATACAACTTTTGAATTTTTACATGTGTTGTCCACATTTTCAAGGAATCGTATATCTCCAGAAGCCCCGCAGGATCCCTCTACCTTCAACCAAATTATTCTCCTGAGCTTTACTCTGGACTTTTCTATGCTCTAACTGCTTTCAGGGAAACCTTCGCCCAGAGGAGGCACTTCAAGCTCTTACTATCTATGAAGGAAAGTTTGGCAGGCTGAAGGATGACAGAGAGAAGTGTGCAAAGGCCAAGGAAGCGTTGGAATTGACCGACACAGGGCTTCTCAGTGGCAGTGAAGAGCGAGTACAGGTATGAACTGTTTGATGGGGAGATGGGAAATCTGGTTCTCATCCCCACTTTGCCACTGACCTGGGTAGTCTCACAAGGTCCCTTCTATATGTGGAGATACTTTCTACTTTCAAAATGTAACTGTTCTACTGTTCTTCATTACAGGTGGCCTTAGAGGAATTACAGGACCTGAAAGGCGTTTGGTCAGAACTTTCTAAAGTCTGGGAACAAATTGATCAGATGAAAGAGCAGCCATGGGTTTCCGTACAGCCTCGAAAGGTATTTAGTTAAATATATAGGTATGTCTGTATGTGCCTTTATATAGAGACTTTGCAAATAAGAAACAAATAACAAAATGTCAATGTTTTACATGTGATTAATCATCCAGACTAAAATAAAATTTATTTTAAAACCGTTTTAAAAATATCTCACCACTTAAAGAAATGTTTGCAAACAAAATATTATCTTATTTTTCTCTGGAAAGCTTCGACAAAATTTAGATGGCCTCTTGAACCAGCTGAAAAACTTTCCTGCACGATTGCGGCAGTATGCATCCTATGAATTTGTCCAGAGGCTGCTGAAGGGTTACATGAAGGTGGGTGCCTCAGTGTTGCATAGCCACAGGTGTTGAGGAGACAGAACTGCCTGAGTGACTTGGCTCCTTTGCCCCACAGATAAACATGCTGGTGATTGAATTGAAATCTGAAGCACTTAAAGATCGCCATTGGAAACAATTGATGAAAAGACTTCATGTTAATTGGGTGGTTTCTGAGCTAACCCTTGGCCAAATCTGGGATGTTGACTTGCAGAAAAACGAAGCAATTGTCAAGGATGTACTGCTTGTGGCACAAGGGGAAATGGCTTTGGAAGAATTTTTGAAACAGGTAAGTAGTAGGATTGGACTATTACTTCTCGGTCCAACTTCAGGCTATAGATCTGAGCTGTGGAAACAGAATTATGAAAGGGCAAGAATGGCTAACATACAGTAGCTATTGAGGTACATATCTACTGGGAAACCTTCTTTAAATCAAAATGTCCTCAGAATGGTACTACATGTTTTTAGCTTCTTAAAAGTAGTATGTGGTTGTGTGTGGTCCTTTTGGTCCCCCTAACACTTGGTCTCTCATGCATCTGATGATGGCATATTAATACCAGACCTCTTTCTGGTTTCTTTTCAGATAAGAGAGGTGTGGAATACTTATGAATTAGATTTGGTTAACTATCAGAACAAGTGTCGCTTGATTCGTGGCTGGGATGACCTCTTCAACAAGGTCAAAGAGCACATCAACAGTGTGTCGGCCATGAAGCTCTCACCATATTACAAGGTGCTGTTCAGGGACCACAACTCCCACCCCTCCCATCCCCTGCCCCTGTCAGTGTGTTCCCTCCCTTTTCATGGAAATACATTTTGGCTGATGGTAACTACATGTTTTTAAATGTAAGGGAAATACCTTGATGGGACATCATAATCTGCATTTTTTTAGTGGTTTTAACATATAATCTATCAGTGAAAGTTGAGCAGCAGTGCCCTTCTGTTTACCCACTAGGTTTTTGAAGAGGATGCGCTTAGCTGGGAAGACAAACTGAACCGAATCATGGCTCTCTTTGATGTGTGGATTGACGTGCAGCGGCGGTGGGTCTACCTGGAAGGCATCTTCACTGGCAGTGCGGACATCAAGCAACTGCTACCAGTGGAAACCCAGAGGTTTCAAAGGTAGGGCTCTCTCCAAGACTAAAGAACCAGAGAGGAGCTACATCCCCTCCCTGAAAGGCTGATGCATATTCTCATTTGATTTGCAGTATCAGCACAGAGTTTTTGGCTCTAATGAAAAAAGTATCCAAGTCTCCCCTTGTTATGGATGTTCTGAATATCCAGGGGGTACAGAGGTCTTTGGAAAGATTGGCAGACTTGCTCGGAAAGATCCAAAAAGCACTGGGAGAATACCTGGAAAGAGAGCGCTCATCTTTTCCCAGGTAAGAGATTTGTTTTCACTTGTATTTAAATAAAGTTGAGTTTTCCTTGTGCTTTCTTCTTATCATCTTCTCTCCTTTCTGGGCCTGTGCGTCAGTCAATTTTTACATCAAAGATTTTATTAGCCGTCTTCCATTTAATGAAATCATTTCCCTTTCATTCACTGATTCCTAATTATAACCAATCCTTAATTCACCTCGGATTTTTTTTTCCCCCGCATGGGCAGGCACTGGGAATCGAACCCAGGTCTTGGGCATGGCAGTCGAGAACTCTGCCACTGTGCCATGATTGCCTGCCCCGGATTTCTTTTTTGATTCTTTAAATAAACTTAATTTTTAGAGCAGTTCTAAGTTTACAGAACACATGTTCTTTCCCCTATTATTAACACCTTGCATTAGTGGGTGGGTTTTTTTAAAACTTTATACTATCATCCACCCTCTCAGGCAGCTTGCATCTCTTAAATGTTTAGCTTTGATTATTTCTAAGTGGCATCTCATCCTTACTGAGTGATTTGCTTAACATGAATTCTATAGGTTAAAATAAAACATTCATGAAGTTAGATGAATGACACAAAATTCACTGAATTCCTCTTTAAGATCTTGTTACATAAATATGTAACTTTTGCTGAGAGGTGGAAAATATTTAGATGAGCTCTGTAATCCCACAGATGTCCACCACCACGCACATCCTCTTTCCCTTTCTACAATATGAAATTTTGCCTTAATTCACATTATTTGTGATTATTACAATTTTTTAGCAACTTAAATGCTTTTTTCATCTTAGATTCTATTTTGTGGGTGATGAAGATTTGCTCGAAATCATTGGAAATAGCAAGAATGTAGCTAAGTTACAGAAGCATTTCAAGAAAATGTTTGCTGGAGTTTCGAGCATCATCCTGAATGAAGATAACTCTGTCGTCTTAGGCATTTCATCCCGTGAAGGAGAGGAGGTGGTTAAATTTATGTTTGTAGCTTAGAAAACTTCTCTCAAATTTTTGTACATCTTAATTCTTAAATTGCATTTGTTTCAGGTCATGTTTAAAACTCCTGTATCAATTACTGAACATCCCAAAATCAATGAGTGGCTCACCCTGGTAGAAAAGGAGATGAGGGTCACCCTGGCTAAACTTCTTGCTGAGTCTGTTACAGAAGTAGAGATTTTTGGTAAAGCAACTTCAATTGATCCAAACACCTACATCACTTGGATTGATAAGTATCAGGTAATGTGTAGAAGTGGGTCAGACTGAAGACAGACGCTCTTGCTGATCTTTGAGAAGATGCTGTGGAACTGCTTGTGTCTTTCAGGCCCAGCTTGTGGTTTTGTCTGCCCAAATAGCCTGGTCAGAAAACGTGGAGTCTGCTCTGGGTGGAGTGGGTGGGGGTGGCGATGCCGCACCCCTGCACTCTGTGCTCAGCAACGTGGAGGTCACTCTCAATGTGCTGGCAGACTCCGTCCTGATGGAGCAGCCCCCACTGCGGCGAAGGAAACTGGAGCATCTGGTTAGTCTGATTCCCTGACTTGATCCTAACCAGTGGCACACTGGTAGACTCTGGGGTGGGTTTTGACTCTCTGGTCTTATTGGGAGATAAGCTCAGTGGTATACAAGCATCACTGTAGAAAGAAGGTAACAGGCTTTGATCAGGTTCTTTTGCTCTATCATCTTCTCGTTCCCAGAGAAGCACCTTTGGCAGTGCTGAGAGAGGCACTGGGTGTGCCCAGGAGTATGTCTATGAGCTCGAAGTTTCTGCATCTGGGCTCTGTGGCCCAGTCTGCAGGGTATAGATGGTTCAGACAAACATGAAAGACAGGTGTCCATTTATTATGTTTTATTCTGTGTCCAGAGTTTTTATTTAAAGTGAGTTTTTCTGTTTGTCATGGTTCCTTTTTTTTGTCTGCAGCTGTCTTGACCCTATGTGATTCTGTCACATAACATTTTATTGTCTTTTAAAAATTAGTTTATGTTTTGGAATATTTATCAAAAGTCACTAGTACCGGAAGTTCAATTTAAGCCTAACAAATAATCCACAAGTTTATAGATTATAATATGTGACTTCATTTTTTGATAAACGTTTCAAGTGACTGTCTTTCCTCAGATTACAGAGTTGGTTCACCAGAGGGATGTTACAAGGTCTTTGATCAAAAGCAAGATTGATAATGCCAAATCCTTTGAGTGGCTCAGCCAGATGCGGTTTTACTTTGACCCTAAGCAAACTGATGTGTTGCAGCAGTTGTCAATTCAGATGGCAAATGCCAAATTTAATTATGGCTTTGAGTACCTGGGCGTCCAGGACAAGCTGGTGCAGACCCCACTCACAGACCGCTGCTATTTGACAATGACGCAGGCCTTGGAAGCACGACTGGGGGGCTCACCATTTGGTAAGTCCACAAACCCAAATGTGTGGAGTTCACATGAAACATGCTTGTTAAAGATCACATGGCTGGTTTAAATGTGTTTCTTAGCATGGCTAGTACTTTCCAAAGCCTTAAATTTGCTTGCATTTATTATATCTACTTTGATTGGATTTTTACGGTTCTCTTAAAGCTAGAGATATGTTCCTAATTATTAGGCATAGACTCAAATACTCAAATAATTTTCTTCAAATAATAGGACCTGCTGGTACTGGGAAAACAGAGTCTGTCAAAGCTCTCGGCCATCAGCTTGGACGGTTTGTTTTGGTTTTCAACTGTGATGAAACCTTTGATTTTCAGGTGAGAAACTTTAGGGAACCACTTAAAATCTAATGCCTGAGAGGCTCAGTTAGAGAATACCAAGCTTGCACCTCTTAGCCCATGGCCTAGAAGCTCAAGATGGCTCATCAGCCTTCTGGGTCCTTGTAGAGCCGGTGTTACTTTGAACCATTTAAGATGTCCAGCCTGTGTGCTTTGATATACCCTGTAGCTTTGTATTTTCAGAGTTGGATCTTTCAGTGTAGTGTATCATTTCCCAAAAAACAATTTCTTAGGCACTTTGAAAAAAGTGCTTAGTGTCCCTGTCTGAGGATGAACAATTATATATAGAAGAGTTTTTTGTTTTGTTTTTTTTTTCACATGGGCAGTCTTTGGGAATTGAACCCGGGTCTCCAGCATGGCAGGCGAGAATTTTGCCACTGAGCCACCATTATGCTCCCTAGAAGAGGTATTTTTTAATTGACAAAAACCAATAGAATAAGAATAATAGTTTTTATTGGCACAAGAAGAAAAAACTAGGATGTCACACGCGCACAGTGACAGTGGCTATCTTTCAGTCAGTATTTGCTGTGCGGAGGTGCTGAGGCTTGCCTCACATGTATAATTTCATCCTCAAACCTCCTTGTGAGGTACATGGTATTATTCCCATTTTAAAGATGAGGAAACTTGGTTTCAAAAAGATGTGACTTGCCGAAGGTTGGATAGATAATCAGAGCCAGCATCTGAACTATGTAAAACTGAGGCCTAAGTAAGTGGTTGCAGAGTCTCTCTCTCTCTCTGTTTCAGGCCATGGGCCGCATCTTTGTGGGGCTTTGCCAGGTGGGTGCGTGGGGCTGCTTCGATGAGTTTAACCGCCTGGAGGAGCGGATGCTCTCTGCCGTGTCCCAGCAGGTGCAGTGCATACAGGAGGCTCTGCGCGAGCACTCCAATCCCAACTATGACAAGAGTAAGTCTTTTCTGTCTCCTTAAAAATACAGAAGGTAGAGGGAAATTCCATTGTGAACTAATGTGCTACCCTTTTGATTAGAAATCAGAATTCATTTCCCAGGAACTCATGAATGCAGTCGTGGGTAATAAGGTCAGAGCCGCAGGCTGACTCTGCACCAGCAGCATGTATGCTTCGGTCTAGTGCAGTAGCAGACAGTTTCCTGTGTCCAGTAGCAGCTCTGTGCTCCCTTTTGCTGTGGGGACCCTCACTGCTCCCCACTCCTTTCTGCACCCTCCCAGAGACAATCTTCTTGGTTCCTTGTTTAACCAGCGTGTTCTCCTATCTAGCTTTGAGAATGAGCCCTCTATCACCATAGGATTATGTGTTTTCAGGGGCTCCTAGGGCTGCTTCATTTGCTTTGTTCAACACAAAGTCCCTGGAGGCAGGGTTGGGTGCTGGAAGAAGTAAATTCATTGATGGTGAATAGACATGAAGTTCTCCCTTAGGTGCACAGAGTTTAACTTTATTGTTTACTTTTATCCCAGGATAATGATACTTGTTTTACCAGACAATTTGCCTGACCACCTAAATAAAACAAAAAGAGGGTCAAAGAAAACAAACCATGTAATTGCTTAATTTGATTTCTAATGGTGATTGATAATATTTAATGGAATAAATAAGTTTATTCTTAGTAGTTCAGAGGATTTTTTTCTTTTGATAAAATTTTAGATGAAGATTACTTTCATGATTAAGCCACCCGGTTGTGTTACAACATTGATCATCTTTGTCTCTGCAATTGTCAGATTGCATTTATATCCTGGAGTTGACCTTACGGCACAGACATTTACTCTAGCTAAGCAGTTGCAACAGTGTTCCCTTCCACCAAATAGAAAAGTGTGTTTCCAGCCTCTGATGGCTTCATCTCTTACACATTCAAACTGCTTCCATGTACATGAGGGGTGTGTGTCAGTGGGTTAGTCTGAATAGGGCAAGTACACCTGGTACGTCTTTCTAGGGAGCTTTGCTGGAGTTCCTCAGGACTTCTGGGCTTTAGAAAAATGGGTGCTTTGTTGTTTTAGATAGAATTATACCAGCTTTTTTTGACGAGTCTTAATGCCATCATCTGGTTTTCAGCCTCTGCCCCCATTACTTGTGAGCTACTCAACAAGCAAGTCAAAGTGAGCCCGGACATGGCCATTTTCATTACCATGAACCCTGGCTACGCAGGCAGGTCGAACCTTCCAGACAACTTGAAGAAGCTATTCCGGAGCTTGGCTATGACTAAGCCTGACCGGCAGCTGATTGCCCAGGTCATGCTGTATTCACAGGGCTTCCGCACTGCCGAGGTGCTTGCCAACAAGATCGTCCCCTTCTTTAAGTGAGTAACTGACTGCCAGTCTGCCCTACCATGGTCTTAGGGTGTCACGAGTGTACCCATTTGACTTTAATATTCATTTTCCTTATTATAGCACGTCTCAAAAGTTTCTGTCTGTTATTTCTTAACACTTGATGCTACTGTTGTTTTTTCCTCTGTTAGCATTTTATTTAAACCAGTGCAAGCACCATGCTTAACAAAAAACTGTCCAAAATAAACATGCAATATGAACTAGCAGAGACTGAAACCACAGCATCAAGAAATTGTACCAGTTGTTGATTTTGTAAACAACAGGGAACCATTAAAATTCACAAGATTGACCACTAATGTTTTAAGCCTCCTGAATGAGATTATATCAGATTATGTAAAAGAACTGTCCTGAATTTAACCAGAAATGTTTGACACTCCTTCACTTAAATTGTAAAGGCTCAAATTCTATAAAGTTTGCAGTATTGTCAGTCTATTGAACAAATAGGGAAAGCAACCGTACTAATATCTGAATTGATAAAATACGAGTTATTCTCTACTTCTACCAAATATCAGCATTTTAAACTCTTACAAAAATATCTACTAGTCCACATTATGGATTCATGACATTGCTCAAGTTTTTAAAGTAGTCCAAATATTTTAAGTAGGCCTTCCCTTCTGTTTATGAGTGAGGGATAAACGACCAAAATTAATTTGGCAAAAACTCCCCAAACTGTAAATTTTTAGTTATGTGTCAGACTAGGATACAGTTATGGCTATGCTTTACTCCTGAAAATAGGAGATAAAAAAGGGAGGGAATTTCTGGGTGGGCCACAGTGGCTCAGCAGGCAAGAATGCTCACCTGCCATGCCAGAGGACCCGGGTTTGATTCCTGGTGCCTGCCCATGTAAAAAAAAAAAACAAAGAAAAGGGAGGAAAAAGTGCTGACAGGCATTTGCTACAAAGATTTTTTTAGTAATGACATAAAAAATTTAGCAACACCCTCTTAAACTGTTTAACGATTTGTTTAACTGCACAAGGTGTTTAGTAAACTGTTTAGAAATAGGGCATTGAGACGTATATTGTAAAAGTCAATTAAAAACAGCCAATCGACCAACTTTTTTTCTCAACATAATTGCTTCAATGCCATAACAAACCGAATACTGTTCAAAACTTAGACATTTTGGAATTTCATCATAGTAACCTGAGAGCAGTTTACTTCATTTGTCATTTAAGTTGCCATAAAAACCATACTAAAAACATACCATAATTACTAGTTGGTTTTATTTTGACAACATTAAATGCTGTGCATAATGCAAGGCCAACATTTTCAAAACTAACCATGAAAGAGATTCCCAGGACAAAAATCTGCTGCCAAAAAAAGAAAAGATTAAGCTTTAAGACTGAATGGGAATAGTCTATACCAGAATGCTATGGATTGTTAAAACTGAAATTAGGAGATACAGAATTACTACTTGAGAGAAGGTTAAAAAAAAGAGATCATATATTTTGAACAATGCAAAATTTGGTCACATGAAAGGGAAATTTAGATAAAAGCTTGTGAACATTTGAGAGCATGGTATTTGTAAATCTCCTTTTAGGATACTTAATAGTATACAGAGGGAATAAAAACTTATGCTACCGATTACCTAATCTCAATCTGTGCTCTTGCAGAATACATGGTGTTGATAAGGAGAGTCAGACAAGCACAATAAAACATGGTTTGTCACAGCAATTTGTCCCCGTTAGAGAAGAGTGAACTAAGAGTTCTATGTATGGAAGGTCAATATTACCTGATTAACATTATGGAAGACAGAGCTTTCAAATTAAAAAATACACATACAAAAAAACCCACCCAAGACAAAGCAAGGAACTTCATTTAAAAATGTTTTACAACACTAATTTCTTTTATTGCTGTGAACCAGGGGAAATAAAATTTTAATTCCTTCGTTCAAAAATATTAAAAACACTCTACATTCTCTTGCATCATATTTGCATTTCATCTGAATTCTAAATGAGCAAGCTATTTTCCAGTATGAAAATACCTGTTTAAAGAATTCATAAACTTCCTAGATGAAGTTCTCTCTCTCTCTCTGGAAATTACTGGAATAAAGACTCCTTTCCATTCATTGTAAGAAAAACAAATAGCTGCTCTAACACTTTCTCATTCTAGTGCTTCTTGATTTAAGAATTTACTCACCAAATTACTCCCTACATTGAGTCTCTAGGCCTATAGTCAAATTAATGTTAAATGGTTTTTTATACATTTATCAAAGTACACTATATATCAGAATCCTTGTTTTATGCCAATTAACTAGACTAGTCAGTTACACACTATTCAGGTGTCCAATTTAGAATATCTTCTGACACTTAGGATATAAGTTAGAATTTCTGTTGATATGCTAATATTATTAACTGGTCAGGGTTTTAAGATAAGTAATTTTTTCATATGGCACAAACCCAACCACAAATATAACCAAAATTGTAACTCAACTGCCACGTATTCACCCATGCAAACAGATCCCTGGAATTTTAAAAATATGAAGTTGATTTTATTACAAATTTTGGATACACATACTAAAAAACTGTTTTATTTAGACCCTTTACAAAAGTATTAATTTCACCAAATCTAGAATACCAGCAGTGAAAAAATTTTAAACTAACTTTAAAGTTAACAAATCAAAGGCACAGTATTAGCACATTTAAACTAACTAGTTTTCTTAGAATATTAGGAGATACTTTATAAAGTGTTATTAATCTAGGTTAGAAACTATCTAGAAATGACATAATAAGGAATGAAGCTCTTGATTAGTAACATCCCACCAATTTCTAAGACTAAGATGCTATTTCCATAAGAAAGCCCAATAATCATAACTTTATCATAAAATCTAACTCCCAGATCTGAAGAATGTGTTAGTGATAAAAATAGCTTCCAGGAGGGATAAATAGTTTCTGAACTTGATTAAAAAGAGGGAACCAAAAAGGTAGGATTGATGAAAAAATGTACTTGTAATGCAGATTACACAACAGTAAATCATTATTCATGGCTAAAATTGGGTCACTCAAGTCTGTAACCTCAAATTAAATTTCAGAGATTTGACAAGTGATCATTCGCTATTTTCATATATAAACTGCTCATATCCAGTATTTGTCCAAAGGAGGCAGCTGTTGTCTATCACAATGGAATATCCATTTCCCAATGGTGTCTGTAAATAGTAACAAATTCAGAACCATATATTATAGAAATTAGTCACGAGAGTGCAGAAAGTCCCTGGAGAGAAATAGTCCATCAAACAATTACAAATATAAGGAAACACTTACAAAGTTTCATTATTCTGAAGATAATTTCCTCTTTGCTCAAACTTTGCACAAATGAAAAATGTTTCTTTACTGGAAAAGAAAACAAGACTGTATATAACGGTGCATTTTTAGGCGTAAATAAGCATGTCTGGTTCTAGTATGGTCAGGGTAATATATAAATACTTTAAAAACACAGAAGTTAACATCAGTAGAAAAATCCAAGTTTCTCATGTAACCATTCTTCAATCAGATCTTTGGTATTTCTTATTTCAAATACCTTGGTTAGTTCAGCTGTTTGGACTAGCTCATTCTTACTCCCAGCATGCATCATCTGTTGTTCAGACTTAGATCTAACAAGCCCGGAGAACATAAAGCACGAAGGATATGAGACTCTTCCATCATCACATTGATATTTATAACTATTCACAGTGAAGCGAGATTGTCCTTTAAGTAGTTCAAGTTCATCAAGTGAAATGCCCTCCAGCTCCTCATTCAGTACCCCCAGGCCTTTATCCTTATCAATCTTCATTATAATAACAGCGCTGTTTTTTTTGCGGAAACAAAACTTTCTTAGTTTTTCCACTAAATTTTTAGCAACATCACAGACCATCAAAGACTCACCCATTTTCCTTCCAGCTGTCAGCTGCTACTGTTGTTTTTTTTTTTTTCAAGAAAACCTTTTCTTCTTTTCTAGACTCTGTGATGAGCAACTGTCTTCTCAAAGCCACTATGACTTTGGCCTTAGGGCTTTGAAGAGTGTGCTGGTGAGTGCAGGTAATGTAAAGAGAGAGCGAATTCAGAAGATAAAGAGAGAGAAGGAAGAACGGGGAGAAGTAGTTGATGAAGGAGAAATTGCTGAAAATCTACCCGAACAAGAGGTTTGTACAAATGTTCTTTTGGTCACTTAAACATTTATAAGCATTTAAATGTACGTTTTGAATAAATCATGACTTGCCAGTTCATTCTTCTATCAGTTCCTCATTGTGATTCACGTGTGGAAATAGAATATACTATAATATTTACAGTAAACTGAATGAATATATGAGGGAACAGATGAACTAATATTCTAGAATTGAAATCTTCAAAGTATTTTATTCATTTCATAGTTATTTCTTCAGCATCTCCTAGAAATATAGCAGTGAATGTATGAGTTGTGCTCCCTGCCCTTGGAGCTCAGTTCCTTCCTTTTTCTGTGTAGATTCTTATACAGAGCGTCTGTGAGACAATGGTGCCAAAGCTGGTTGCAGAAGATATTCCACTACTCTTTAGTCTCTTGTCTGATGTGTTCCCTGGAGTCCAGTATCATCGGGGTGAAATGACTGCTCTCCGAGAAGAACTGAAGAAAGTATGTCAGGAAATGTATTTGACGTACGGTGATGGAGAAGAAGTTGGCGGAATGTGGGTTGAAAAGGTAAGTGGATTGTTCTGTTGGATAACACTCTCATCCATTTCCACTGGCTTTAGAGTACAGTTCGCTAATTGATGTTTCTAATGCTGTAGGCCAATAAGAAGAAACCACGTGTAATGGCTGGGGCAGGCACCTTATCTGATTTATGAAGAATCACCCTAACACTTGCTTGAAATTTTCTTAGTTTAAATCTAGGGATATCAAAACTTCTCCAAAAATTACTCTTCTTAGGTTTAGTTCATTCTCTGAAAATGCTGAGTTAAATGCATGATTGTAATGTAAATTTATTTATGTTGGTGAGAGTTAGCTTTGTAGGACTTTCAGTATCATAGGTTAACAAGATAAATCTGCTAATCAATACATGATTTGCATTCTGCATCAGTTTCCCTTTATCTATGAGCTTCATTTAAGCAAAAGTTTATCATTTATTCAAGCTATTTGGTCTCTTGAGTTTTTTTTTTAATGTTCTTTTAATTGATGAACTATAAACATATATACCAAAAAACCAATTAATTTCCAAGTACATTTTAACAGGTAATTATGGGACAGATTTTAAAGTTTGGAATGGGTTACACTTCCACGATTTTTTGTTTTTTTCTTCTAGCTGCTCCAAGACAGTGGAGACCAAAAGAAATATCAATATAATGACATCTTCTCTGTTATACTCCTCCTACTCTTTTTTTTTTCTTTTTTGTGAAAAATAACACATATACAAAAAAGCAATAAATTTCAAAGTACATTGCAATTAGTTATAGAACAGATTTCAGAGTTTGGTATGGGTTACAATTCCACCGTTTCAGGTTTTTACTTCTAGCTGCTCTAAGATACTGGAGACTAGAAGAAATATCAATATAATGATTCAGCAGTCATACTGATTTGTTAAACCCTACCTTCTCTGTAAAACTCTCCAATCACCTTTGATCTTTCTCTCTTTAGAAGTATTTAGACTATGCCAATTCTAACTTCTCCGTGTTGGAAGGGGCTCTTGATGATATCAGATAGTGGAATGGAATTAGTTGATGTTCTGGAGAGGCTGGCCGTCTGCATTTCAAGACTTGTCTGGTCCAGGGACCCATCTGGAGGTTGTAGGTTTCTGGAAAGTTACCCCAGTGCTTGGAACCTTTATAGAATCTTAGTAATTACTTGCTGAGTGAGTATAGCAAATATAGTGTCAATATATAATAATAATTGTAGCATGGGGACTGTGGTGACACAGAGAAGGTACAGTCTGTCATTCTTGGGAGAGGGGTGCTGGAAACCTCCAAGAGAAAGTGAAGGAGGACATTTTTCAGGCCAGGGATGCTCAGAAGCAAAGGCTTGGAGATGAGAAGCAAAAGGGTGTAGGGGATGTACAAGCTTCTTAAATAGAAGCAGTGAGGGGAGATGAGGGTGAGGGTGCAGCAAAGGAAAATAAAAGGCTGGAATGACAGGCTTTGAGGGCCAGGTTAGGAAATGTGAACTTTACTCTGGGGGCAAAAACAGACAGGTAGAAGGGTTGAAAGCCAAGGGACACTTGCAGCCTTCCTTTAAAAAAGACCTAACTAGAGGACTTGTCATTTAAGAACAGCAGAAGTAATCCAGGCAAACCTTCTGCTGGAGTTGATGAAAATAATCTGGATACAACATAAATAGAACAACTTATTGAAATCATCAAAGAACTAACAAGACTTAGATACTCAGTGCTCCTTTAGCTTGAGGGAAGCTGGCCATTTCTGAGAGGGCTTCTGGGGGCTTGTGGGACTAGGGGACAGCCTAGTCCTTATCCCTTTACTGAGGGATCTCTCAGAAAGTCACAAGGAGTAGCTGATAAATGCCAACGTTCTGATTTTTCCCCTCCCAGATCTCAAATATAAATGTACAAAAATGCCCCTACTTACCCTTATGCAAATATTCCTGGTATAGCCAAAAACAGTCACACCTCTCCCGAAAGGTAATTCTGTGCTACCTGTGTGTCATGTTGAAGGTACTACATAAATAGTGAAAGAATGATTTGTGGGATGTCTTTTTGAATATATCTTGCAAATATTCTGTAATGCTTATTGATGTAGAGATGTTTTCACTTCGGGAAATCTTTCAGGTTTTCTTGAGTCTTTTTTGAGGCAGCTTGATGAGCATCCACAGCTCCCAGCCTTCCTGGCTTATTAGAGGACTCCTCACAGTTTAGTTAAAATCCTTCTTGAAATATTTTTTTAGCTATGGCCTGTGTAGTGTCTCTCTAGTTAACAAATTCTGTGCATACCTTTAAGAGTTCTTAGAACACGTGTTTCTTGCTCTTGTCATGAGAGATGGGTGGAGAACCTTCCCTTTCTTCTTGTTTACAATGCTGGCTTGTTTGGCCCTGCAGGTTCTCCAACTCTATCAGATCACCCAGATTAATCATGGCCTGATGATGGTTGGGCCCTCAGGAAGTGGGAAAAGCATGGCCTGGCGTGTTCTGCTTAAGGCTTTGGAGAGACTTGAGGGTGTGGAAGGGGTAGCCCATATCATTGACCCCAAGGCCATCAGCAAAGACCACCTCTACGGGACCCTGGACCCCAACACCCGGGAATGGACAGATGGGCTGTTCACACATGTTCTGAGAAAGTAAGTTCACTTCAGGTGGTGTCCATTCCAGTGAATGGGGACCTAAGGGATCATCCTTCCCATATACTCAGGTGTACAGCACTTTTACAACCAAGATCTGAATTTTGAAAGGTCACTTCAGAAACTATGATAGGGTGAACATTCTTAATGTGAAAATTTTTATTTAGTCAACAGCTGTTTTTAAATCCTTCCAAACTAGGATCATAGATAATGTCAGAGGTGAGCTGCAGAAGCGCCAGTGGATTGTCTTTGATGGCGATGTGGATCCTGAGTGGGTTGAGAACTTGAACTCAGTTCTAGATGACAACAAACTCCTAACTCTACCAAATGGAGAGCGCCTCAGCCTTCCACCCAATGTAAGCAGCATGTTTTTGTGTGTGTGTGTAATGGGAAACATTCTGTGCCAGCCAAGCATTGCTCTAGACTGGATCTGTTGAGTTGTAGTAAATTATGTAAATCATTTTCAAACTGAGTAAATGTCTCCCAAATAGTAGACCTTTCTCATTCTTATGGCTAGGGAGAAATATTTTGTTAGGATTTGTCAATAACTTTTTTCCATTTATTCATTGCCTGAGCATGCTCCATAATTAACCCTAACTACAACCCTGGTTATGTAGTTATGATCTCTTCCCTTAGATATCAAGGAAGTGGCCAAATGAGAAATACAGATGTGAAAGTTTTTAAGCCTATAACTTGGGAAATGAGTATTTGACATGTGGGCAGGCCTGACAGAGATTGGTGTATTCATACTCAAGTCAACAGTTTTGCATTGCGGTCATATGCCAGACGTGGTTCTGATATACAGCAGTAAACAAAACAGACAAAAACCCTTGTCCTCAAGGGGCTTATGTCTTGATGGGGAAGACTGACAGACAAAATAAATAGTGATAAGTGCTAAGGAGAAAAAAAAACATCAGATGGGAGCTGCAAGTGATAGTAACAGGCAAGCTTGAAATTTATGATGGGGTAACCAGAGGCTTCCCTGAGAAGGTGAAGACTTATTGGAGGTGAGGGAGCTAGTCCTATAAGTTCCTGGGCACTCTGGGTAGAAGGAACAAAGAGCAAGAATTACAGAGCTGAGACAACAGAGGGCCTGGGGAGTGCAGGGAGAGCCCTGGGCAGTGGCTGAAGTGGTGACTACTAGGGGAACAAAGCAGGAGGTCAGAAAACGTAACAGGGACCAGCTCAAGTAGGGTTTTAGAGGTCCATGCAAGGACTTGAGCACGTATGGTGACTGAGTGAGGAACCTCTGGCAAGTTCTGAGCAGCATGTGCAATGTATTCTGTGTGATGTAACCTGCTTATGTTGAAAAGGTCTTTAGGGCTTTTATTTGGCAAACAGTTGAAGGGGCGCGGGGTGGAAGCCTGGAGACCATTGGGGGGCTGCTTCAGTAATCCAGGCCCAAGCGATGTGGTGGACAGGGGGTCACCAGGAAGGCCATGAAGAATGTTAGGTTCTGGGTCTAACCTGAAGATTGTGCTGATGGGATCTGACAGTGGACGAGGCATGGGCCTGAGAAAAATGAGGAGACAAGTACTTGATGAACAGGAACCTTTATCAAGGAGGGCCAGGGTTGGTTACCAGATCCCTTCGGAACCCAAGCAGTGGGTGCTTGGTGCCAATTCAAATTATGTCGCTCACTCAAGCTCATCTGCTGGTTTGACTAACTAAGGAAAAGTAAGGTTCTTTTAAAGCTGGAGTTCCAGCAGGTCCTGGTGTTGGTGAAAGTGATCGCTCTCCTCGAGAGGCTTTCAGTACCCACTGAGATGCTCACCACAGTTCACCAGCAGAGGGGCCTGTACAGGCTCCCCAACCCATCTGCAAAGTGAGGGTGGTGGTCTTTGTCTGCTGGGTCATGGTGAGAATGGGGCGAATTTAAGCCCTGGAAACAGTGGAGCCACACAGGGCCTGTATGGGTGCTGAGTGGATGCTTGCCACTGCTCTCACCTCGCAGGAAACCATACTGCTTGGGTTCTACTAAGAGCTCTTCTGGTTGAGGCAGTTTGAACGTGGTGGTCTGACCTCCTCTCCCCACCACATGTTTTTCCTGCCCAAATTCTTGTGAAGAAAGGCTGGTGGGTGTTGTAGTGATATTAGTATGGATGTTTTTACTTTCAAAAGAAATGCAGAAGAATTAAGTTCTCTTTTAGTATGAACATAGGTAAAAGAATTTTAATTTCCAAGTTTCTACTTCACCTATGTCATTGGTCTCCATGATCTTTTCTCTGTAGGTGCGGATAATGTTTGAGGTACAGGACTTGAAGTATGCCACGCTGGCCACAGTGTCCCGCTGTGGTATGGTCTGGTTCAGTGAGGATGTGCTGAGCACGGACATGATCTTCAACAACTTCCTAGCCAGGCTGCGCAGCATCCCGTTGGATGAAGGAGAGGACGAGGCTCAGCGTCGGCGCAAGGGTAAAGAAGATGAAGGAGAAGAGGCCGCTTCCCCAATGCTGCAGGTATAGGCACCACAGGCCTGCTCCTGTCAGGGGGTGGCACTGATCAGCACTTGAGGATGTAGGGACAGTTGGACATGGTGAGGCTCAAACATGTCCTGTTCCTTGGAACACCCAGAAGCTGTGGTGCTGTTCACAGAAGGTATTCCAAGCACTGTGGTTCTGTTTTAGTCACTGTTGTCTTATACCAGCTTCTGGGGAAGTCCAACAGGAGCAGCTCCAAAAGTTAGGACATGTATAGGAAAAATTTTTAAATTCTATTTAGAATCTTATGTGTCTCTCAATAAAATGATGAAACATTGCCCTTTTCAATTTTCAGTGGTAGTGCCCAGCCTTCCTAGGAAGGGTGATTTCGAGAACCATCAGGATGAAGGAATGAGGTTGTTGACCTTTTGTCCAGAGTTACTTGTCTGAGGTCATGGGACCCTCTGTTGGGCCTGGGAAAAGGCTTTTTGAAATGACCACCAAGCATCATTTCTTTCCTCTTCCAGATCCAAAGGGATGCAGCAACCATCATGCAGCCTTATTTCACATCCAACGGCCTGGTCATCAAGGCCCTCGAGCACGCATTCAAGCTAGAGCACATCATGGACCTAACGCGCCTCCGCTGCCTGGGCTCGCTCTTCTCCATGCTGCACCAGGCCTGCCGCAATGTGGCGCAGTACAATGCCAACCACCCTGACTTCCCCATGCAGATCGAGCAGCTGGAGCGCTATATCCAGGTCAGGGAGCTCTGGGATCCCAGGATAGGGCTTCTCAGTGGGCCTGTGGCCCTCCCAGAATGTGATGCCTAATCGGGTGCGTTTTCTCTTCTGGGAGAGGGTCAGGCTTTCATGGGAGGAGTGGGGGAAGGCTACAGCAGGTATCCATGATCCAAGAGCTACTCTCTTAAAGATCAATTTTGCCATTAAGGTCTTTGTTTTGTCATTGTTGAATTTTTATTAAAAAAAAAACAAGATTGTGATTTATTTCTTAATAGCGATATTTGGTTTATGCCATACTCTGGTCCTTGTCTGGAGACAGTCGGCTGAAGATGAGAGCAGAGTTGGGTGAATATATCAGAAGAATTACTACCGTGCCACTGCCTACTGCACCCAACATACCTATTATTGATTATGAAGTAAGTGTGAGAAGATGACCACTTCCTTTCCCTGGTTCTTGCCACATTGGTTTAATTCATCCTGGAGCATCATAACTGAACTTCAGTTCTCCATTTTTTCCATTTCACCTAAGGACTTTGTCCTTGTCACGTTATGTCATAGCAGAGATGCAGGTGAGCTTCAGCTGTCCTTATCTTGAAAGTTCCGGTCTGTATTCCAGTGAGCAAGTCTTATAAGTAAAGGCTCATTGGCCCAGAGTGACTTGCCTTCCCTCCCCTGTATGCAGGTCTCCATCAGTGGAGAGTGGTCCCCATGGCAGTCCAAGGTGCCTCAGATCGAAGTAGAGACGCACAAGGTGGCAGCCCCCGATGTTGTCGTGCCGACCCTGGACACTGTCCGCCATGAAGCACTCCTGTACACCTGGCTGGCTGAGCACAAGCCTCTTGTCCTCTGTGGCCCTCCTGGGTCTGGCAAGACCATGACCCTCTTCAGCGCCCTCAGGGCCCTGCCTGATATGGAGGTGACAACTGCCAGGGAGGGGCTGTAGAGACCTGGCTATTGGAATCCAAGATGGGTCTCGTGACACTTCATTTTGTTTCTTACCTCCTAAAGGTTGTCGGTCTTAACTTTTCGAGTGCTACTACTCCAGAGCTGCTTCTGAAAACCTTCGATCACTACTGTGAGTACCGGCGCACGCCGAACGGCGTCGTCCTGGCCCCAGTCCAACTTGGAAAGTGGCTGGTGCTGTTCTGTGACGAGATCAACCTGCCAGACATGGACAAATATGGGACTCAGAGGGTCATATCCTTTATCCGGCAGGTATGTGGATGCTCACAAGCCCAGCCACCTCCTGCCCTACAAAGTGTTTGTTATTTACATTTTCCTCTTCATGTATCACCCTCTGTATTTTCTCTCAGATGGTGGAGCATGGAGGCTTTTACCGAACCTCAGATCAAACGTGGGTGAAGCTAGAGAGAATTCAGTTTGTTGGGGCATGTAACCCACCCACTGATCCTGGAAGAAAGCCCCTCTCTCACAGGTAGGGCAACTCTGTAACCTTCATGGGCTTCACACACATGGAACATTTCTAGGGTCGATTTAAACACAGCTCAGCAAAAATATAATTTTAATTATAAAAAAGGAAGCAAAAAATTGCTTATCACAGAATTCCTCCTGGGGGCTGTCCTGTGTTGTAGTTACACTGGGAAAGCACCCTCAAAAATTGATTTCTAAGGAATAAAATGCCCCAGACCTGTCTATAAGACTAACATAAGGCTGAAATAAGCCTAAATTATTTTCTTACCTTTGCTTAGTACTTTTTCAGGTTATTTGAATCTACAATTATGTCTCAGGGCATTTTAAGTGTGATCTAAATTAACCCTTTCTTTGCATCAAGCTTATGTTGGTGGGATTAAGACATGACCTCGAATCTCAGCCCAGGGCTGTGTGCCCTCCTGTCCAGTTCATTGGGACTCTTTGCACAGGTTCCTGCGTCATGTGCCTGTGGTGTATGTGGACTACCCAGGACCTGCGTCCCTAACCCAGATCTACGGCACCTTCAACCGCGCCATGCTGAGGCTTATCCCATCCCTGCGGACCTACGCAGAGCCGCTCACTGCTGCCATGGTGGAGTTCTACACCATGTCTCAGGTGTGGGGAGGGGCTCAGCCCTCTGGAAGGCTTTTCTTCTAGTAGTTGAAGAACTCTGTGAAAAGATGGGGCTTTATTCAGAGCTCTTGTAGAGACAAGAGACTTTCTCTGAGATCCATCCTCAAAATCGTTCTTCTACTCAGGTGGTACCATTGTCAGCATCTCCACACTAGTCCTTGCCATCGTAATTCTGAACACATTTGTATATTTTAAATTTCCTTTTGTACTGTGCCATTTATAAAGACTAGATACACTTCTAATCACATAAACATTTTCTCCATCTGTAATTACTCTTCTGCCACCTTCGTGATGGCATATGGCCAAGTTGTTCTCAAGGGTCGAATCAGTTACACTCCCACCAGTACTGCCCCGTTTACTATACCCTCCCCAACATTTCACCTTTGCCCTTGTGATAAGCAAAAGTGTTTTGGTTTGTATTTTTTCAATATGCCTTCCCATGTTAGCCCTTTAATATGGGATAGTGGGAGAGGACTGCCTGTTAGGGCATTTGCAGGAAGGGATGGTAGGAAAGGACTGTCTGTTGGGGTGTTGCTATTAACGTGTCCATCTTTTTACTGCTTCATAAGAGCTAGACTGCCTTATGTTGCAAATGTATTTTCCCCTGCAGAATTCTTAATGTAATCACATCTAAGTCTTTATTTTTGTATCTGCTTCTGAAATCATGCTTAGAAAGGCCTTCCCTCAACTTAGGGATTACATTTTTTAAATATGTATTTTCAGAAGGACTTCTGTAGTTTCATCGTTTAGAATATTTAACTCTAATTGTAACTGATTTTCACTTAAAAGTGAGCAGCTTAGATCTAACTTTTCTGAATAAGTTGTCCAGTTGTTCAAACATAGTTTACTGAGTCACCTTTAAGTATTCCAGGGTCTAGATTCTTTATCTTTAACATAAAACTTTATACAGCATTTTGCCTCTTTGCTGATTTTCATATCATAATAATATCTGCATATCATTGCCATGTTTCTCATTCCTGCAGGAGAGATTCACTCAGGACACACAGCCCCATTATATCTACTCACCCCGTGAGATGACCCGATGGGTGAGGGGAATCTTTGAAGCATTGAGACCTCTGGAGACTTTGCCTGTCGAAGGCCTCATTCGGATTTGGGCACATGAAGCCCTCCGCCTCTTCCAGGACAGGTCAGAACAGCCAGGGGTCTAGCTACCAGCATTCTCTCCTTTGAGGTCTTAGGACCCTCTAAGGTAGGGTCTGGGTGGGACTGGCCCATCCAGGTTTGAGCTGGGGGCTGACTGTGATGTAAGAGAGTGGAGGCAGCTAGGGCAGAGGCAACCTTGCTCCCTGGAATTGATCACCAGCACTCCCAACATAATGGGGTCATAATGAAGCTACCACTTCACCTTGCCTAGCTACCAGGTGACCTAGGGTCAGGGCACATCAGCCTCTCCGTGTGTCCTCTTTAATTGTGGAGGCAGCACCACACTGGTAGGGAGCTTGCCAGAGAACTGAGATGCCTCTAGCAGTCACCTCGGGTGCAGGGTCCTTGGTCCTCCACCTGTCATCCATCTTGTCATTGGAGTTCACAGCTGTGTCTCTGGGACCTCCCTCTTCTCTTTTAGCTGTTAACCATCCTTATTAACTGTTGCCTCCTAAGTTTTGAGTTTTCCTAGAGCTGTTTGTCAGTACTTAAAGGAAAGAATTACAAATGGCGATCGTGAACAGCATCAGTCACTAAGAATTTTATACTTTGAGTCACAGCAGTAGCTTCTTTACCTTTGCAGCAGTCTTAAAAATTAAATTTTCAACAAATCAGGACCTTTTCTTTGCAGTCTTTATAGTTCAATACAATCCTTGTTACAGAAAAATTAATTTCCTGCCCTAATATTTAGGTTAGTGAAAAGAAGTTAAATTGATGTTGTTCTAACTCTAATCTCTAATAAACGATAAATCCTAACAGATACATCATTTAACAGAGCACCAGTAGTTTCCTGTTGCAAATTATTTGGGGAAATGTTCTACCCTGAACCAGTTTACTGAAAACAGAGCCGGGGCGGGGGGGGGGGGGGGGGGGGGGGGTGGAGTGGGTGGGGAGCACTGCCGAGTAGATGCAAGCCAGATGAGACTTCTGGTGGCAGGGCCAGGCCACTCACTCCTGGAGTTGAGGACATGCTTCCCAGCAGGATAAGCTCCTGGGGCCCCTTAGAGTCTCAGGTTCAGGGGTCAGTAGTGGTGAGGTTACAGTCACTTCCCTGGGAACACCCAAGGCAGGCTGGTCCTTCCAAGCTAGGAAGCACTTCAATGGGCAACGGCTGAACCTCTGGGCAGTTACTCCTGTCTCTAGGCAGCTTTTCTTATCCAGACTATAAAGAAATTCTCAGAATATCACATTGTTTTAGATCATTGGTTTCAATCCACTCCTTGTGGTTCTTGGGGTCCACAGAGGAGCCTTAGAGATATGAGGCAGAGTAAGGGCTGTAGGAGCCAGAGTAGTCATGTTCTCTTGTCTGTTTGTTGTGTTGAGTTCCACTACTTAAAAAATAAGTAGTGATCTTGTTGCTATCACTTAAGCTACCTTTAGGTTCCCTATCTTTTTTTTTAAATTTATTTATTAATTAAAAAATTAAGAAACAAAATAAAACATCAACATACATAATCAGTAATTCACAATATCATCACTTAGTTGCATATTCATCATTTCTTAGAACATTTGCATTAATTCAGAAAAAGAAATAAAACGAACACAGGAAAGAAAAAAAAAAAAGACTATACTTACCATTACCCCTTACCCTTCGCTTTCATTGATCACTAGCATTTCAAACTAAATTTATTTATTTTATAGGCTCCCTATCTTAATCCAAAGTTTTCCAAAAATTGAGCCACAGTGTTATTTCACACAGATTTCCCATAATACAGAGATAAAGTTTTGTGCAGACTCAAAGATACCAAATAGCAGCTGTGCCTCTAAATTCTGATTGGCTCAGTAACTACCTCCCCTTAACTGGACCTCCACCTGGGAGTTTGCATAACATGTCATATACTCAGCTTCTCAGAAAGTACCACCACACCTGTAAAGCCAGTCAAAGTCACACCCACTTGTTTTGCCAGTTTATTTAAAGGCCCAAGGCCTCAAAACTGCTATCTATTGCAGGACCTATTTCTGCTTATTGCTCCATAATATTTGGCACACTTATGGTAAGCCAGTTGAGGAATCAGAATCAGATTTTCAGTTTCTAAAATCAATCTAATTAAACCTTTTTAAGAACATTAAAAAAAATTCAGATGGTGTTATACTTTTGAGGGCTTTTATATTTAATACCAAAATATCAACTTGTGGGTGGGCCACGGTCGCCCAGTGGCAGAGTTCTCACCTGCTGTGCCAGAGACCTGGGTTCGATTCCTGGTGCCTGTCCATGCAAAAAAAAAAATAATAATAATAATAATTTAGAAAGTCTTGAGTTTAGATTCTTAGGTTCTTCCATTTGTAGAAAATGAAAATTTGTGATAAGGACCTATTCCAGCCATTGGAGTGGCCAGAGTACCCACAGAACAGTTTTCCTCACCCTGGCCTCCGTCTAGACTCCAAGGCTAAACTGCATGCATGCTACTCTCCTTCCAACAGACTCGTGGAAGACGAAGAGAGGCGCTGGACCGATGAAAATATCGATATGGTTGCTCTGAAGCACTTTCCAAACATAGACAAGGAGAAGGCAATGAGCCGGCCCATCTTATACAGCAACTGGTTGTCAAAGGTAATGAACGTATACCTTTTCTTCTGTCCGTTGGGTTAGGAGCCTCTTCCCCCCCCCCCCCATGGACAGGCACTGGGAATCGAACCCAGGTCTCCAGTATGGCAGGTGAGAACTCTGCCTGCTGAGCCATCATGGCCCACCCTAGGATCCTCTTTTGAAGCACATGGTAAACATGCTGCACTTCATGTTTGCAGTCATTGGTAATTTAGGGCAGAAGATCCCAGGAGGATGGCTGAGGCTGCTGACTAGCTCTTGTCTCTTACTTCCATGGGAGGTTGTTCCCAGAGCAGTGGATTTCCAACCACTAGAAGACATTGCCTCAGCATGTTTGCAGTAAAAGAAATCTTGGTTTCATCTTTACTTCCAACCTATCTTTTGATGAAGATGGGGCAATTATGAATAGTTTTTGTGCAAATATTTCATACACTAATATGCTAAACAGAGTCATCATTTCCAGAATAGCTATGAGTTTTTTCTCTGAAAAGGAGATTAGGATGTTTTAGTAAGTTGTAGTACATAAAACTTATAAACTATCTACGCTCTCCCTGGCACTGGTGATGCAGGGTTGAATAAATTTTCCTTTAGGGTGCACACAGGGGGAGAGGGAGATGTGGACAGCTGTGTCTGGGGTGACAAGAGGACCATTTGCTGATGGTCTTTTTTTGTTCTGTTGTTTAACACTAATTCATAGTATGTGGAAAAATAATTGTCTTTGGTATGATAACTAGGATGACTTTGTCTAAGTATTTGAGTGTGTTTCTTTTTCCTGTAGGATTACATCCCAGTAGACCAAGAAGAGTTGAGAGATTATGTGAAAGCCAGGTTAAAAGTCTTCTATGAAGAAGAGCTGGACGTTCCTCTGGTCCTGTTCAACGAAGTTTTAGACCACGTGCTCAGGATCGACCGGTGGGCTTTTTGTTGTTACAGCCTCGCCAGTTGCCAAACTGTTCTTCATGTAGTGTGTGTGCCAGGCTGTGTGAGGCTCCCACTCTTCTTCTGCCTGGATTGTGTGCCCCTTCCTCCCCACCCCCACAAGCTGACTCTGCTGAAGTACCTCCCCCTACTCTCACTGCTGAACTGTTCTTGAACTGTCCTCCCAGACAGAACTTCATTTTATGACCCCCCTGGCAGTTTATACACCCCTCATACTAGAATAGGGTTTCTCTTCACCATTCATCTGATCCTCTAGAGGGCGGGGCTATGTCTTCTTGATCTTGACGTCCCCATTGGGACCTGGCAAATCACAACTGCTAAACATATTTTAATGTATAAATTCAAATTAAAACATAGTGAAAATGTTGTAGTTCAAAATCCTAAAAATATTTAGAATGTGGGTGTCAAAAGTGGAATGGAGAATAAAAGCCTTATATCATTTCTGGTCCTGTTTCAGAATATTCCGTCAACCTCAAGGCCACTTGCTTCTGATTGGTGTTAGTGGAGCAGGAAAAACTACGCTGTCTCGTTTTGTTGCCTGGATGAATGGTTTGAGTGTGTACCAGATTAAGGTGGGTCTGGTCCATAGCCTCTCAATCCCAGCAATGCTGGCTGGATTCATGCACACAACCCCTTGAGTAGGAATGGACCTAACTAGCCAACTGCTCCTGTAGGTCCACAGGAAATACACAGGGGAAGATTTTGATGAAGATCTTCGGACAGTCTTGAGGCGGTCGGGCTGTAAAAATGAAAAGATAGCATTTATAATGGATGAATCCAACGTCTTAGATTCTGGATTCCTGGAGCGGATGAATACCCTTCTGGCCAATGGAGAGGTAACAGAGAGGCATGTTGCACTGAGCTCCAGGTTACCTGGCCTTGGGCTGAGGACCAGTAAAGCATGGTGGGTTTCTTTGCCTTAGGTTCCTGGTCTCTTTGAAGGAGACGAGTATGCCACCCTAATGACCCAGTGTAAAGAGGGAGCTCAGAAAGAAGGTTTGATGCTGGATTCACATGAGGAGTTATACAAGTGGTTCACCAGCCAGGTCATTCGCAACCTCCACGTTGTCTTCACCATGAACCCATCCTCAGAGGGACTCAAGGACCGGGCAGCCACCTCACCAGCACTTTTCAACAGGTAAACTGACCCTTGCTGAGCTTTCTCTGTCAGAACCTCTGGTGTCTTCCTCCTCCAGGGAAACACTGCTTGGGGTAGCTGTTTTGAGACACAGGCATCTTTTCCAGGTGTGTGCTGAACTGGTTTGGTGACTGGTCCACTGAAGCACTATATCAAGTTGGCAAAGAATTCACAAGTAAGATGGACCTGGAGAAGCCGAATTATATTGTCCCTGATTACATGCCAGTCGTGTATGACAAGCTACCACAGCCACCCTCACATCGGGAAGCCATTGTGAATAGCTGCGTGTTTGTTCATCAGACTCTGCACCAGGTGGGTTCAGTTGCTAGGAGGTAAAAAGCAAAGTAACTGTCATGCCAGTATAAAAGTAGATTGATAAGAAAACAGACCTTGAGGTGCTTCACATTTCACTGTGTATGTTCTCCTACAAAATAAATACCAATTTTCCACCTGTTTTTTTACCTCCATTCTTCCTTGTCACCAGGCTCTGCGTTCTGGAATCATCCAACCCTTTTACTGCCCACAGTGGTTCCTCTGTCAAGTATTCTTCCCTCGTTTTTTCTTTCCATTGCCTTTGTGTATTCTGACATTTTGTCTCCTTGAGACTAGGGACAGGCACACCTTTTCTGAGAAGTGCTACATAGTAAATGTTTGGGATCTCTGTTGCTTCTGCATAACTCTGGTGTTGTGTAGTGCAAAAGCCGCCTCAGATAGTATGTAAACAAATAGATGGGCCCGTGTACCAGTGAAACTTCATTTAAAAAACGTGCAGTGTACAGGACTTGGCCTGCTAGCCACAGTTTGCTCACTCTAGCTTAAAGACTTTTTGTACTAGAAGGGTCCTTCCTACTCCTGTGTACTGGCTGAGTTTCGTAAAGACCACTCTGAACTTGTAATGTCCTGTCGGCACCGTCTTTTACCCAACTTTGCACGTGCAGGCCGTCTTCACTGCCTCAAGAATGTAGTCTGCCCTGGCTTTCCTGGCTGGTCTGGTCTCGGTTTACACTGCTTCAGATATCCTCCCTTCAAGCCAGAGGGAACCAAAGTGGTTTATCACATAAGCCTGGGCTACCTTGCCCTTTTCTCGTTTGTGCTGTTTCGTATTTTAGTATCCATTGAAAATAAGTGACAAATGATAAAACAGGCACAGCCAACACTTAGATGGCAAGTAACAGTTCATAGAGCCTTTCTTTCCCTGTAAAGTATGACTCTGAGGTTGGCAAATTCATCCTCATTTTAGAGATGTTTAAGAAAAAGGCTCAGGGGGGGTTAAGGAACTTTCTTTATCCTGTGAGTGGCCATGCTAAGATTCTACCCTGCCTGTCCTCACTCAGCGCTGAGTTTATTCCACTGTCACACTGTGGACTGACAAGGCTGATTATAGTCAGAAGTTTCTGGGATTCAATGGCAAGAATATCTGAAAGGTGAAAAGATTTTAACTTTTTTTTTAATATTTGGAAGGCCAATGCTCGTCTCGCAAAACGAGGAGGCCGGACAATGGCCATCACGCCTCGCCACTACCTGGACTTCATTAACCATTACGCCAACCTGTTCCACGAGAAGAGGAGTGAGCTGGAGGAGCAGCAGATGCACCTGAACGTTGGGCTCAGGAAAATCAAAGAGACAGTCGACCAGGTACTGCACATGTGTAAGCGTCATTACTAGGAGCTGGTTGGAGTGAAGGCCCCTTTTAAGATAATTTCTGTGTGTTTCTATTTTCCCACTCTGGTTTTGGTTCTTTAGGTAGAAGAGCTACGTCGTGACTTGAGGATAAAGAGTCAAGAGCTAGAAGTGAAAAATGCTGCAGCTAATGACAAGCTGAAAAAGATGGTTAAAGATCAACAAGAAGCTGAAAAGAAAAAGGTACTTCCCTTTACGTAAGGAAACTCTGGCTTGTGTTTACTGGAATTTTCCATCTCATGAAGGAGTAGGAAGTTTGGTTGTGAGCTGGGTTTCAGGTTGGTAGTTGGTGTGTACCTCTTGGCTTGTGTTGAAGTGGGCAGTGTGGATTAACTATAGCTAAGCTGAGCCATCCTTCTTTTCCAGGTCATGAGCCAAGAAATCCAGGAGCAGCTGCACAAGCAGCAGGAAGTGATTGCAGACAAGCAGATGAGTGTCAAAGAAGACCTTGACAAGGTGGAGCCTGCAGTCATTGAGGCCCAGAATGGTAGGTAACTGTTGCTGCAGGCTGACTTCCTAGAGAGAAGAGTAGGCAACTGAGTGCAGTACTCAGCCTTCCCTGGAATACTACCGAGAGGCTTTTCTAAATGCTTCAGTTGTCTTCATCTCTTAAAGCAGTGTTCCCATGAAGCTGGTCGTTTTCACCTTAATAAACGTGACTCATTTGAATATTGACAGCAGCCTCTTCTCTCCCTCTTCCCTCTCCTGAAGTGCCTGTGAGGTGCTATTTAGAAAGGGGCAGTGACCTGTCACCCTACTTTATTTTTCATATCTATACAGTAAATCAGAGCAGCCTTAACTCTGGGCTCTCCTTCCATAGTGCTTCACGTGTTTCACGTCACCCAGCCATAGCATCTGCATTATAGCCCAGGAGGAATGAAAATAACTCATTTTAGCACCAAACTATAGATTTTCATTCAAAGTTGGAGATGGATGAGAAATTTTTACCTTAGTTCTCACTTGCTAATCACTTAAACGTTTTCATAAAATTTCAAGCTACAAGATCGTGCATTTTAGTTTGTAGAATACAACAGCCGATTTCCAGAACTATTGATCCTACACCTCCACCCAGCCCATTAGACAACTACTAAATTGTGGCAGATAGGAAAACGTTTTTGTTGAAATTTTATGAAAAACAAATGCATGATTAAATTTTTTTAAATGTTTAGAAATCTGTCTGGAAATAAAGTGATTTAATGAGGACTTGCAAGGAGCTAGCTGCAAGAAGTTTTTGTAATTTAGTGATAGTACATGAGCTCTTCAGAATTATTTTAAAGATCAGCCATTTAAAAATTCCAGGGGAGTTTAAGACGGTAAACTTTACATTAACTTAGATCTTCTGAGAAGTTTTTTTTTTAATTGGAGTCAAATCTTCTGGTCCAGTTCTTGTCTTACAATGATTGCTCTCTGTCCCCCTCCCCAATCAAACCTCTCTGCTCTTGTTCCACCGGGCCTTGACTGCTGCCCTTAGCCGTGAAGTCGATCAAGAAGCAGCACCTGGTGGAGGTGCGGTCTATGGCCAACCCTCCTGCCGCAGTGAAGCTGGCCCTGGAGTCCATCTGTTTGCTCTTGGGGGAAAGTACCACGGACTGGAAGCAGATCCGTTCCATCATCATGAGGGAGAACTTCATCCCAACCATTGTAAACTTCTCTGCCGAGGAGATCAGGTGAGTAAGTGAAAATATCAAGCTGTTGTTAGAAATTAAAAGCAAAGTTCATGTTTCAGAGGTTTTCCTATTTCCTAGTGGCACTGCTTGCCAGGTGACATTTTCCTAAGGAACTGCTTTGTCATCTCTGGTGTAGTTGTATACCATGAGGCAGCTTCAGTTATTGTAACTACACAAATGCCTTCCTAGGCTGTTTTCACTCAGAGAAATCAGATTTCTTTCCAGTGTTCTGTCAGTAGTTTTTCAATCCCAGCACTCCTGCATGCAAGTACTATTCCATCCCACACAAATGGCTGTGAGTTCTGTAAGGACTCAGCACCTTGTTGAAGGCAGAGTAAGGCCAGCCGACCTGCTGCAGAAAACTGGTCGTAGACTCTGTCTCCTACTGGGTGAGGGAATAAACACCTGGAAAAGATTAGGCCAGTTACTAACAGGGAGAATTTCATTAGCAGCCTTGTCGACTTTTAGTCTTGAGGAATTAAAGTACCATTAGTTCTAGCCTAGGTCATCAATGGGGTAAGGATAAAAATTTGGTCCTAGACATGCATGTTTTTGTGTTTTTTTTCACATGGGCAGGCACCGGGAAGCAAACCTGGGTCTCCAGCATGGCAGGCGAGAACTCTGCCACTGAGCCACCATTGCACCACTCTTTAGTCATATACATTTGATTTCATAAATACACTTTGCTTTTCCCCTGCCTATGCTTAGAAATACAATTTTTCTTTTGCAGTGATGCCATAAGAGAGAAGATGAAGAAAAACTACATGTCCAATCCGAGTTACAATTATGAAATTGTGAATCGGGCCTCGCTGGCATGTGGCCCCATGGTGAAGTGGGCCATCGCACAGGTACTCGGCTCGGCTGTGGGTGGCAGCTGGCCTCTTGTCAGTCACCTTTAAATAACCACCACTGATTGCCCTTCTCAGCTTAACTATGCAGACATGTTAAAGCGTGTGGAGCCCCTGCGTAACGAGCTACAGAAGTTGGAAGATGATGCCAAGGACAACCAGCAGAAAGCCAATGAGGTGGAGCAGATGATCCGGGACCTAGAAGCCAGCATTGCCCGCTATAAGGAAGAGTATGCAGTCCTGATATCAGAGGCCCAGGCTATCAAGGCTGACCTGGCTGCTGTAGAAGCAAAAGTAAGATTGGTCTCATCTTACTTTTGTCTGCTGCATCTTCTTGTTAACTCATAGTTGGAAATTTTGTCTTCAAGGGTTATGTCACCTGAGACAAATGTTGGCCTCCAGTTGGTGTAAGCTGAGGCACATACACTTTTAACATGCAGTTCATGTCTTGTGTGGGTCTCAGTGGATTTGCTCTTTACTGTCTTTTGGGATCCTCCTTGATTGTTCTTCTGGAAAATGTTAAAGACTGATAATTTACTAAGTGATGTTAATTAAGGGTAGCTAGATACAAGCTGGACAGTCTAAAGCCAGTGAGTCTTCTCCCTCTCCTTCTTATCTCCCTGTCCCTTCAAGCTTTGTTAACTGGTTATCTCCCATCCACTTTCCTGTCCCCTTCCACTGATCCCATCGTTGCTCACACCCACACTCCTCTTTTGAATCCTCAAAACATGCTCTTCAGTCTCCTACAACTAGTCTCTGTCTTCCCTTCAGGTCAATCCATATCCTGCTGATCCTTCCACCTCCAGGGCCCACTTTCCCTACCGACTCCCTACTTGTGCATATTTTCAAGCTGAAAGTTAACCTCTCTGTACTCACCTTATGGCCCAGATTAGATTCTGAGACCTGAGTCATCATTAGTCCTCTGTTAGCTGGTCTCGCCTCCTTGGGGACCATGATGAACCAAGTACATTCCCAGCCCTCCCAAGCCCTGCAGTTAATGCAGATGGACTGATTTGAAGCATCTGATAGTAATCCTGAAAGTACTGGTCCCTGATCAGCCTGTTGGATTTCTTTCCAGGTAAACCGGAGTACTGCTCTTCTGAAGAGTTTGTCTGCTGAGCGTGAACGGTGGGAAAAAACGAGTGAAACGTTCAAAAACCAGATGTCCACCATTGCTGGAGACTGTCTCTTGTCAGCTGCGTTTATTGCTTACGCAGGTTATTTTGACCAGCAGATGCGTCAGAACTTGTTTACTACCTGGTCCCATCATTTACAGCAAGCAAATATCCAGGTAACAGTCTGTAAAGAATTTCAAAAAGATATGTTCAAGGTGTGAGCCAAATTGATGTTTAGATTTTTAGGAAGAGTCTGACCTTGAAAATTACCCTGCCTGTATTATTGAAAAGGATGAAATATAACTGTCTTTATCTTTCAGTTCCGTACAGATATTGCAAGGACTGAATATCTTTCTAATGCTGACGAGCGTCTTCGCTGGCAGGCCAGCTCCTTGCCTGCTGATGACTTGTGCACAGAAAATGCCATCATGCTGAAACGGTTCAACAGGTATGTACTCATGAGCCCAAAAAGAAGGCAGGTTAGAAATCTTCATGTGCAGTGATCCCATTTTTACTTTTCAAAACACACCTTTGTTTGAAGAGATGAAAAGGAAACTGGAGTTAGGTCTGCAGCACCTACTAGGCTAATGCTAACCCTGGTGATGGGATTGGCATCATTCTTACATCTGGACTGTCCAAAACATTCTACAATAAATGTTTGTGTAACTTCTCTAATTTGCAGGGCTGTGTGTAGAGGGGTGACAGGAAGGACATTAAAATAGTCCCTGTCTTAAAATGTTGTAGAAACTGGAAATATTTAGTTTGAAACAAAGAGTTAACAAGGAAACTGCTACCTGTTTTTCTTTTTAAGAGGCCAAAATGAAAAATGAAATTCGAGGGGCCCTGAGAGCTGGCCTCACTTAAAAGGCCCTGAGCGCTCTAAGGCTTGACTCTCCTCTGTGGCATCTCTTAAACCAGGATATCCTGGGATTTTCTTTCCTTTCTTTTTTTTTGAAAAAATATCCCAGATTTCTTTTTAACCTCATCTAAAAATCTTGAAACCTTTATTGAGCCCTTACTATGTGTCACTGTCCTGGGACACACAAAGATAATGAAGCCTCTACCAGATGCCATTTGAATTTCATAAGCAGACTCTCTCGCAGGTGCCAAGGAGAATATCGATTGATTGGTGCAGTTTGCCTGTGGGACTAAATATGTTTAAATCAAAAATATAGCCTTAGACCTAGGAGTTACACTTCTAGGAACTAAATTAACAATAGCCTGGAATAGCCTGGCACACATGACAAGTGGCAAGTACAAGAATATTCATCAGAACAAAAGTTTGTGCTGTAATGGAAGACTGGAAACCAGATGTCTCATTAGTACCTCTGGGGGAGGGGACTTGGGTGATAGGACTGGGGGTCGGTAAGGGGCAGTTCTTTGCACAATGTACCCTTTTATATCTTATGAATTTTGTACAAGACTTTTTTTTTTAATGGACTCTGTACCCCTGAACAAATGACTTGAACCTCTTTGGGCCCAGTTTTTTCATCTGTAAACTGGATCTGATAAAGTGCGGCCTATCATGTGGTTGGTATTGGGACAAAAGGAAATGCAGGATGCTCTACAAGGAAGAATATTTTGTTAGAGAGAAAAGAATTTTTTACTTTGACCTTGTGTGATAAAGTATATGACGAAAATTATGTCCTTTATAGTAGTTTTTCAAAAAGACGATTGTAGCATTTAGCATATAAATCACGTTTATCTTTTTAAATCTGGAAACACCTCTAAAAATTCCCGGGGTAGTTGTGATAGCCTCTTCCATTTTCTCCAGAACTTTTATAGCTATATTCTTGTACTGTCCTCAGATTATCTTTACCTGCTTTCTCACTCCCTTACCCTCAGGTATCCACTGATCATCGACCCCTCTGGGCAGGCCACAGAGTTCATCATGAACGAATACAAGGACCGGAAGATCACACGCACCAGTTTTCTGGACGACGCCTTCAGGAAGAATTTAGAGAGTGCACTGAGATTTGGTAACCCTCTTCTTGTCCAGGTTTGTGTTTTCATTTGAGTGCTTCAAACCCTGCTTCTTGAGGTGAATTCCTTTTAGGGCTACATTTAATTTTTTTAAAAACACATTGACAAGAAGTAAAATTAAATTACATAATATAGACACTGATGATAGCATTTGAACTTTTAAGATTTTGGCATCAAAATGAGAAGCCTCACAATTGTCCTATAAATGATTTTAGTTGAACAAAAGCAACGTTTGCAAATTCTGTTTAGTCTAGGGGTGTGCTAGCTGATAGTCCTGCAGTGGTAGAGAGCGCCTGTAAGCTGTTGCCCAGCCCAGCAACCCCCACCACCTGTGGCTGTCGAGCATTTGCCAGACTGACATGTGGCTGCTGCAACTGAGGAGCTGGATTTTTTCATTTCAGTTAATTTAAATTTGTGTAGCCACTGGTGGTTGGTGGCTAGTACATCTGCCACTCCATGTCCAGAGAGCCTAGGAAGCTTCTGGGAGAAGGAGGTTTTTCTCTGAAGGAAGAAGTTCATGTTAGTAGATATCATTTGTCTGAAAATAAAGATGGTGAAGCCTAACCCCTGAGTTGCATCTGTGTGTGATCAGGATGTGGAAAGCTACGACCCCGTTTTGAACCCAGTACTGAATCGTGAAGTTCGGCGAACAGGAGGCAGAGTGCTGATTACCCTCGGGGACCAGGATATAGACTTGTCGCCGTCGTTTGTCATCTTCCTGTCCACCAGAGATCCAACTGTAAGGAATGAAACACTTCATACCTGAAAATGGGATTGGAGTTGGCTTTGTGGCTGCATTAACTAAATAGACTGTTCCCTTGTCCATTTGGGCAGGTTGAGTTCCCACCAGACCTCTGTTCCCGGGTCACATTTGTGAACTTCACTGTCACCCGTAGCAGTTTACAAAGCCAGTGTCTCAATGAAGTGCTGAAAGCAGAGAGACCTGATGTGGATGAAAAACGCTCTGATCTTCTTAAACTTCAAGGTATATTTCTGCATCTGTAGTTAGGAGGCTGAACTTTAGGGCTGGGCTGTCCCCGATTTATGTTCAACAGTTTGGAGTGCTTTTTCCTTCAACAGAATGTAAGTATTAAAGCAAACTTAATCCTTTAATTGTTTAAGGGGAGTTTCAGCTACGTTTACGTCAGCTAGAAAAATCTCTGCTACAAGCTCTGAACGAGGTCAAAGGACGCATTTTGGATGATGACACCATTATCACAACTCTGGAGAACCTCAAGAGAGAGGCCGCAGAGGTGACCAGGAAAGTGGAGGAGACGGACATCGTCATGCAGGAGGTGGAGACCGTGTCTCAGCAGTACCTCCCGCTCTCCACTGCCTGCAGCAGCATTTACTTCACCATGGAGTCTCTGAAGCAGGTGAGGGGGCAGCAGTATTTCCAGTGGCTAGAGGGGCGTGGGGGGTGGGGTGGGGTTCCTCTGCATCTGTGCATATGTCCTATCGCTATCCTACACTTGCTTCTCAGATACACTTTTTGTACCAGTACTCCCTCCAATTCTTCCTCGACATTTACCACAACGTCCTATATGAAAACCCGAACCTGAAAGGCGTCACCGATCACACACAGCGCCTCTCCGTCATCACCAAGGACCTCTTCCAGGTAGAGAGCCAGCACTCACACTCTCCATGGGGACACTCTCCATTGCCTTCAGCAATGTCATTCTGCCTTACTTCTGCCCCAGGTGGCATTTAACCGAGTGGCAAGAGGCATGCTGCACCAGGACCACATCACCCTCGCTATGCTGCTGGCCAGGATCAGGCTGAAGGGCACCATCGGGTAGGCTGGGCACCTGCTCCCCCCTCCAAAGCCTGTCCTGGCTAACCAATGGATCCTTTACGATAGGGCAAATTCTTGACTTGTCCCTTTAAATTCATCACTGTTGCTTTTAGTAACAGAGAAAATAGCAGTAAGAGACCGTAGCTGAATAATTGTGCCTTTCCCAGGGAGCCCACCTATGATGCTGAATTCCAGCACTTCTTAAGAGGAAAGGAAATTGTCCTGAGTGCCGGCTCTACCCCCAAAATCCAGGGCCTGTCTGTAGAGCAGGCAGAAGCGGTGGTGAGATTGAGCTGTCTTCCTGCATTTAAAGATCTGATTGCAAAGGTTCAGGCAGATGAGGTAAGCATTCGGAGGCTGTGCCAGTGAACAATGTTGGCCTTCCACCATGAAATTAACAATAAGAAAGCATGTGTGTTTATATATAAAGCTCAAAATATATTTGTGAGCCCTGGGAATCAGATATCTAATGCATTCATCTCAATTCCTCTGCCCTCCAAGCTTGGGTCTGCTCCATGGTGATGCTTTAAATGTTGTCTTCACAGCAATTTGGCATCTGGTTAGACAGCAACTCCCCAGAACAGACTGTGCCTTACCTCTGGAATGAAGAAACACCTGCAAGTAAGTCCACATCAGGACCTTCTCCCTTTTGCCTTCATTCTGGATCTAAGTATAAAGTTAATTTTTGCTGCTTGAAGGACCCTTCCCCTCAAAGAATGTCAGTGATTCTCCAGATAAGTGTTCCAATACTAAAATGTTTTAGGAAACACTTTTGGGAGATAGCTTCTGGAAAAGAGTTGGCCTCGAAATGGGAGAGTAAAAGAATTCCTAATTCTTGTTTCAACTCCTATTTAGCAGTCAAAAGAGAGATATAGAGGAAAGCTCTTGCCTGACATGGAAGAGAGCTTGGCTTCATCCATGCCGTGGCAATTTCTGAGTGTCACATGAGGCTAGTCAGGGCCACAGAGGAGGAAGGCGCACATGCTTTCTGATCTCAGCAGCTCACAGGCCACAGAAAAGAGCATGCAGGCGCTGTTGGGTTAACAGAGCTGGGACTGAGTGAGTTTATTTTTTTCTTCAGACTTTTCTGAAAAACTTTCCATATTCTACAATGAGCAGGCATTAGTGTCATTGTTAAAAAAAAAAAACTAGTGAGTGAGATATTATGGCCTTATAAATTTACCTAGGTTATAAGGCGTTATCCTAGGTGTCAGAGGGTTCAGTGAAGACACAGGAGGTAGTGGCGAATTCTCTGCGAGGCAGAGAGATGAGATGCTGTGGGAGCTGAGTCTTGAAGACTAGTGTGTGCTGAGCAGGTGCCTGTAGGAAGAACAGTCCCAGTGCAGGGAGGACGCATTGAGAAGCCAGTGCTCTCATCATCCTCCAACCTTTACACTGCCTTGTTTCAGCACCTATTGGGCAGGCTGTCCACCGTCTGCTCTTGATCCAGGCTTTCCGGCCTGACCGGCTCTTGGCCATGGCCCACATGTTTGTCTCAACCAACCTTGGAGAGTCCTTCATGTCCATCATGGAGCAGCCATTGGACCTGACCCACATTGTGGACACAGAGGTAACACACCTGGTCCAAGCTCTGGCTTCCCTGGGATCTTTGTGAGTGGCTCCCACAGGAGGTGGCAGCCCCTGCATTTGCTCTTCCTGAGACCACTGTTGACTGTAGATTCTGAGTCTATCCATCCCCATGGCAGCCACACCTCAGGGCTCAAGAGGAACTTCTTGATGCGGCTCTTGACAGCCACACGTACCCTACACCTACACTCACTCTAGTGCAACTCCGTTTGCAGGTGAAGCCAAACACTCCTGTCCTGATGTGTTCAGTACCTGGCTATGATGCTAGCGGACACGTGGAAGACCTTGCAGCTGAACAGAACACACAGATCACTTCGATTGCAATTGGTAAGAATGCTTGATCTATGATCATTTTCACAGGCTGGAGCACCACAGAATTCATGGTAGGCATTAAAGGTCAAGTTTCCCATGGCTAACACTGAGCCTTCTTGTGGCAGGCTCGGCAGAGGGCTTTAATCAAGCAGATAAGGCAATAAATACAGCTGTGAAGTCGGGCAGGTAACTTGTTTTGTTTTGTTTTGTTTTAAAAGGCCTTAGTCCCCAAGAATTCTGGAAGGAAACTTGAAATGTTCTGTGTGATTTCACTTTCTGTGTGCAGGTGGGTGATGCTGAAGAATGTACATTTGGCTCCCGGGTGGCTGATGCAGCTGGAAAAGAAACTGCATTCACTGCAGCCACATGCTTGCTTCAGGCTCTTTCTTACTATGGAAATCAATCCCAAGGTGTGTGGTTAAAAAGGATGAGAGAAATGTTCAAAAACTGATCATGGTGATGAATATATAACTATACGATGATATTGTGAGCACTGATTATATACCATGACAAGAATGTTTGCATATCAAGAATGTTTGTATATTTGTTCATTGCATTTAATAAGAATATTAAGTAAAAAAGATAATAATTAAAAAAAGGATGCGAGATGCTGATTTTAAATGCAGCGTGACATCCTACATGTGTATGTGTGGTCTTACGAAAGCCAAGTCAAAACCAGAGCAGTAATGCGATCATGTTTTACAGGTGCCTGTGAATCTGCTCCGAGCTGGTCGCATCTTCGTGTTTGAGCCACCACCAGGGGTGAAGGCCAACATGCTGCGAACTTTCAGCAGCATCCCAGTCTCGAGAATATGCAAGGTAAGGACTGCCTTCCCCTGTGTTCTTATGCTTTATAAGCTCATACATAGTCATGCCGCAGAGTGCAGACGTGGGGCTCTGTGCTTCCAGCAGCATCATAAGGGCCAAATGGACAGGTAATCCTGCTGTTTAACTGTAAGCAAAAGTTCTTTCCTATGAGGAGGTTGAAAATAAAAGTGCATTTATACAGTATTTGACTACAGAGGTGAGAGGATTGGGTTCCCAGATGGTGAAAACATTTCCACAGCGACGCTTTAGCTGGAATGCAGATTTGCATCCTGTGAGTGGACCCTGGGGAGCCTCCTCCCCTCAAAGCACACAGCCCCACATGGAGACCCTGACTCTTGGGCAGGGAGGGTGATTGTGTCAAGGATTTTGCACCAATTCTGACTGTGGTTCACAAGTACTTTTTATTTTGTGCTACAATCCACCATTTCTAATATCTTTAGGAATTTTGTCTTTTCTTCTATATAATTTTCTATTGGTTAAATAATTCCTGTCAGCAGTATTGCTGGATCACATCTGGTAGAAAATTGGTATGCTTTTCTCCTAGCAGTGATACTGGTATTAACTCTCTGCTTATTGTTTGAGATAGTTCACATGTTGGTGTGTGGAGAACTGTAAAGTTCACCTCATTTCCGAGCTAGGACGTATGCTACCCTCTGGTGCCTCTGACTCTGAACCCGTTCTTCACGCAGTCTCCCAACGAGCGCGCTCGCTTGTATTTCCTGCTGGCCTGGTTCCACGCTGTCATCCAAGAGCGCCTTAGATACGCACCACTGGGGTGGTCTAAGAAATACGAATTTGGGGAATCTGACCTGCGGTCGGCCTGCGACACAGTGGACACGTGGCTGGATGACACAGCCAAGGCAAGTGTGGACTGTTTCATTTCAGACGAGGATGCATATTTAGGAAGAAAAAAGCATTTCCAAAGTTAAAGACTGTGAGAAAAAGAACGTGCTTAGCTTTACAGGGATGAGCTGACACTTGGTGGCAGCCAAAACACAGCACATGGTAGATCATGTGTTGATTCATGTAAAGAATGAGCAGAGAGCAGGGCTTGTGGGTGCCTGCCTCCTTCTGTTTTGTGCACAAGTAAACCAGCACCCTCCCCCCACCCTCACCAGGGAAGGCAGAACATCTCCCCGGATAAGATCCCCTGGTCTGCGCTGAAAACTTTGATGGCCCAGTCCATTTACGGTGGGCGAGTGGACAATGAGTTTGACCAGCGTCTGCTCAACACCTTCCTGGAGCGTCTGTTCACAACAAAGAGTTTTGACAGTGAATTTAAGCTGGCTTGCAAGGTTGATGGGCACAAAGACATTCAAATGCCAGATGGCATCAGGTATGCAGGTGACTTTAAGATGGTCATGAAGTCAGGAATGGGCTGGCATTGAACGTAGCATAGTTCTCTTAACACGTTTTCAAATCTGCTGGTTTTTCAGGCGAGAGGAGTTTGTGCAGTGGGTAGAGCTGCTCCCGGATGCGCAGACGCCCTCCTGGCTGGGCCTGCCTAACAACGCTGAGAGAGTCCTCCTCACCACCCAGGGTGGGTACACCCTTGCTTTGGCTTCCAGGGCCTCACTCCATACTGCACATTTGCTGTGGGGAACCTTCCCGTTTGTGGCTAAGGGACTGGATCTTTTCTTCTTGCTCAGACTACCCAGTCTACCCCAGTCTCCGCTCCTGGAGGAGGGAAAGAAAATTGTCGGCTCCAGTGGGCATCTACTATAACACAGACTCTGTTCTGGGAAGAGGCTTGATTATACATGTGGTCTGGAAATTGCACTTAGGTTTCCATTGAACATTTAGAAATATTTTTCAACTCTTAAAAGAGGAGTTGAAATTATCTAGTATCAAGTGACCTTTTAAAACTATCAGACCATTAGTCTTATTGGAGTATATTTTTAGCATTTTTTTCTATTTTCATCTATGAGGTTTTTCTTCAACAGTATTCAAGTACCATGAGCCAGAAGGGAGCCAAGAAGGCACATGACACAGTGTTCTCAAAGCCTGGCCCCCCAAGATGAGCAGTATCACCTGGGAAGGCCTTAGAAATGCATATTCTTGGGCCCCACCTCAGACCTATGAGACAGACTGGGACAGGCTCAGCTATCATTGTAACAACTTTCCAGAGGAGTCTGATGGAGGCCCAAGTTTGAGAACTGCTGATCTTATCCAAAGTTTTCTCTTTATGGGAAACAGGCCCAGGGTGAAAAGAAAAGCTTGATTTGCCCAAGCTCAGGCAGTTAGTTAATAGAACAGAATAAAATAATTCATTTAAGTCCATCTCTTTAGCAAGTCCCAAGACACCAAGAACCACCAGCAAGACCCTGCTCCCTGCTGGGAGGAGGCCACGCTTCCCTCAGGGATGCACTGTGAACACGCCTGCTTCAGCGTGGATGTAACTGTTCCCAGCACAGAGTGGCGATCGTTAGCAGCCAAGTCAGGCTGGTCTTAGCAAGGACTCAAAGGAAAGCTCCAGGCCAGGAGGCTAAGCAGATTGCCAAGGGATTAGGTTGCCGCTTTGTCTGGTATGAAAGCTTGTACTTAAATTTGTACTTATATCATTTAGGGTCTTAACAAACACTGGGTGTGCTTTGCCACAAGCAGTGATGGGGCTAGATGTTATTCTAGCCTCTGAGACAGGACAGTAGTTTGCAGGGTTCATCACCAGCTACGTTCCGTATCAGCTGGGTCTCCCTGTGTCACACCAGCACCATGCTAGGAAGTTACACCCTCATCTCACCTATTCCCATCCAAGGTATAGAGGTGAAGGCTCAGAATTAGCCAAGTTGCTCAAAGTCCTGCCACCACTATCTGCAGGCCCTGAGGCTTGGGCCTAAGCCTGTCTGATGCAAAAGCCCCAGTTCTTCCCCTGTTGTGCAGTCTTCCAAGAGCCTCTCAGTCCACGTCCAGGGGTGGAGTACAGGTGCAGGGTAAGCACTGTCCGCAGGAGACCCAGGCACAGTAAGGCTGAACCAAGATGCATTTCTGCATCCCCTGGAACAACCTGGGGCTAGCATTGGGGGAGGTCATATGGTTCCAAGTTGGCGTGGCAGGACGTGAGCAGTAGTCACAAACCAGAAGGACACCACAGTGACCAGTTCTAAGAGTGACCAGAGCAATGGCATCTCTTCCTAGAGCCCATCCCCCTGCTCTTTCATTCACTGGCAGCAGAGAGCATGGGCCTCATTTCAGGTTTCATAGGGGCTTTGTGAGTCTTGAAGAACCCCAACTCCAGTCTGACTAATTTTAGGTTCTCAGGTTGGCTGGCTCATGTCGAACTTGTGTACTTTACTTGGTAATGATTTTTCTTCTGTGTTTACCTCCTTTTATCCTTTCAGTTGGGCCATTTTCTATGCATTAAAAACATGTACCGACTCAGTATCATTCGAGTCTTACTCCTGTGTAAACTTACTATGTGGGCCTTTACCATCACATCCTGATTACCTCTTTGATCTCCTACCCATCCATCCCTTTCACCTGCCCTTGGTGGCTTAGGCGTGGACATGATCAGTAAAATGCTGAAGATGCAGATGCTAGAGGATGAGGACGACCTGGCATATGCGGAAACCGAGAAGAAGACCAGGACAGACTCCACGTCAGACGGACGCCCTGCCTGGATGAGGACACTACACACCACTGCCTCTAACTGGCTGCACCTGATCCCCCAGACACTGAGCCACCTGAAACGGACTGTGGAGAACATCAAGGTATCTGGGGGCACAGGGCCTGGGGCTCTTAGCGAGACGATGCAGAATGGCCATAGAGGTCTCAAAGCCGGTGTACCTCTGAGTACCTTAAGGACAAGTTCAGGAAACAGGCTTTGAGAAAATAGTTGACCCTTTTTAAGCTAGCTAGAAGTACTCTAGTATGTGAATGTTACACATCATACCATGGGTCAAAAAATCTTCCAAAGGAACCACAGGCAGCTGTTCTTCCTCTGGAGGAATTCAAGAGCCTTGGTGGGGCAGGTGGGGCTGCAGCGGAGTAGACCAGCCCTCCAGTTCACACTGGCCTGCTTCCTGGTCTAGTGCACAGTCGTTGCTCGGGTGACGCTCAGGTGAAGCTGTAGTGTTCAACAGGGTTGTAGAGTCATTTTTGTTCTTCTCCTTGAACAATTTTAGGATCCTTTGTTCAGATTCTTTGAGAGAGAAGTGAAGATGGGCGCTAAATTACTTCAAGATGTTCGCCAGGACCTTGCCGATGTTGTTCAAGTGTGTGAAGGAAAGAAGAAACAGACCAACTATTTGCGCACCCTCATAAATGAGCTGGTGAAAGGTATTCCGGGAGCTGAATTGTGACTGGTCCCCTGCACAGTGGGCGCTCAGTGCCGGGTGCTGGCGTGGGTGAGGCCTGGGTGGGAGCTTGGCCCTGGGCCCGGCCTTAGACCCTCCCTCACTCACCCTTAGACTACTTGCAGTGATGGGCCCCTTCCCAGGCCCAGCACTGCTTCTGGGAATGACATGCTCGACTTGGGAAGGTGGCTTTCCTGAGTATAGCTTTGTGCCCTTATCTTAAAGTGGAGGGGAGTCTTAGGAATGCCCCCAAATATCTTTTATGCTCATTCACTAATAAATCTGACTCTGAACGTTGCCCAAATCTTTATGCAACATAGACAGTTTCTTTAGGCTGTGTGGCCCAGCGAGGGGCAGTAGCACATTGGGACCTGGGAAACTAATGTGTCTGCTGCAGATGGTGGGTTAGGCCAGGACGAAGGGAGGTGGGATTGCTGAGCCAAAGGCAGGGGCCACCCAAGCTTTACCTTCTGCCCCAAGAGCCCAGATGCCCAGAACACTGAGCCCATGAGTGATACCTCTGAACTAGGAAATGATTGGGAACCTCGAAACACACGCTGGAAGGTCCTCCAGGCTGAGACCTGGTCTGCCCATCAGTGTGTGTGGTTGGCATGCTCTGGGTCACACTGGGCGACACAGATCAAGCCTGGCATGAGCCCCGATTCTCTGTGCCCTGCTACAGGGATCTTGCCCCGGAGCTGGTCCCACTACACGGTGCCTGCTGGCATGACTGTCATCCAGTGGGTGTCCGACTTCAGTGAGAGGATCCAGCAGCTACAGAATATCTCCCTGGCAGCTGCATCTGGCGGTGCCAAGGAACTCAAGGTATTTGTCAGGGCAGGTGGGAAACCTGTAGGCAGAGCAACAGTGGCCCTCAGACCCCAAGGCCAGCTCTGGGGCCCAGCCCAAGCCTCACCCAACCACATTTCCACAGAACATCCACGTATGTCTAGGCGGCCTGTTCGTGCCTGAGGCCTACATCACCGCCACCAGGCAGTACGTCGCCCAGGCCAACAGCTGGTCACTGGAGGAGCTCTGCCTGGAGGTCAATGTCACTACCGCACAGGGGGCCGCCCTCGATGCCTGCAGCTTCGGAGTCACGGGTGAGCTGGCATTTATTTCTTCACGGGTGACCATGGTGACCGTGGTGACATCAGACATCACTCCCAGTGCCAATGTTTCTGGTGGCCAGAGGGTAAGCAAGAACAGCTCGGTCTGTGAACCCATGAGGTCACACTGTCAGCCTGGGCTCCGATGTCCTCCCTACAGGTTTAAAGCTCCAAGGGGCCACATGCAATAACAACAAGCTCTCGCTCTCAAATGCCATTTCGACCTTCCTTCCTCTGACACAACTTCGCTGGGTCAAGCAAACAAACGCAGAGAAAAAGGCAAATGTGGTGAGTATTTCTCCTCCATGAGTGTTGGCTCTTTCTCGTGGTTCTAATTTCTCTACCTGGACCATGGCAGCACAAGATGTACTTTTAGCTGAAACTCCACAACTTTGTAGAAAAAGCCATAGTTCCCTCTTGTACCAAACCCTCTGTTACCAAAACACACCTGCAGTGTCTGGGAAGCCTTTCCATTTTCTTACCTTCCTTGTAATAAATTAACTGTGACCCCTGTCCTTTTCTTCTTGTAGGTGACCTTACCTGTTTACCTGAACTTCACCCGGGCAGACCTTATCTTCACAGTAGACTTTGAAATTGCCACAAAGGAGGATCCACGCAGCTTCTACGAGCGTGGTGTTGCAGTCTTGTGCACAGAGTAAAACTAAAATTTTCTAGTGTCCCCTTTCTGTAATAGTAAAAGTCAATATTTAACATTTATTATCATTATTAAAGTATTTGGAAAGCGTGGAATTGTGGAAAGTAAGTCGTTGGTTTGAGACTGGAAGAAACAGAATGGAATCTGGAGCTGGAGTGGCAGACAGTGGCAAGCTGGAAGGATACGGTTTTAGAGGGTTTCTAGCATGGCTTGTTTTATGAAATAAAACACTAAGCATGAACCGGCTCCTGCCTCTTCTCTCTCTCCACTTTACCTGCAGGAATTGGTCACCAGGCCTCTCCTTGGGCATTCTGCTGGACACTGAGGGCCGGTGCTTTCTGAGCTGGCAGGCGCCCAGGGCCCCTGCTGAAAGCAGAGCTCAGCCCAGCCTACCAGACTCTCCCCCTGACCGGCGGGAAGAGGGCTGCAGTCCAGGCAATGCTCACTTTGTCCTGAGCAGTTGGTACTCAAAGTGAGCTCTGCTCGGCTGCCCATAGCAGCTGCGGTGCTTGCAGGTTCAGGACCTGGGCCCTCCATGGACGGAAAGTCCAGCATGCCAGAAAGGGCCTGGGCACATCCTGTCCTCCTAGCCAGTGCCTTGGCATGAGCAGGCCTCCTTCTGGGGCCTGCCTTCTGTGTCAGACAAGGGTGCTATGCATCCTGATGCTGCTCCCCTGCTACTTAGCTCCCCAAGTGTGTTTGTCTCCCACAAATCCCTGGGACAAAAACTAGGTGTGGCCAATGGTGCCATTGGTTTATGAAAAGACGTGTCTGGCCTTCTGTTACCCTGCGCCACCCAGGCCTTGGGGTAAATCTTGTTCCCCAGCCTGATGAAGCGCATCAGCAGCCACCCAGGCATGGAGGCTCAGACTGTCTCAAATGGGTCCCACCAGCAAGGCCAACCTCAAGATAAAAACCTGTCCCTCAATCCCAATCTCAGGTGGCCTCTAGAGTTTCTAGGTATGTCACTAATGGCTGAGAGCTCAAGTCCACCAGGACTGCACAGAGCATCCCTGAATGGCTGGACTCCAGGCCAAGGCCCACCCTAGATGGAAATCAGTGTGCACTCCTGATGTTTCTCTCTGTGCCAATAAGGGTGGGTTCTTGGTGTGTCTGTGTTGAGTTTGAAGGGCACAGTGGGTTCTCACCTGAGGACCTAGACTGCCCTGACAATAGTGAGGGACCCTTCCCCCTCCACATGCAACAGCCACTATTTGAGCTCCTAGATGCCCCCTGCCTATTTTGCCCGTGAGGCCTGGACATAGAAATTCACTGTGGTAACAGGAAAGGGAATGCTTTCCTACAAACTGTAAAGGCCCCACTCCAGGAGGAAATGAGAGCACCGGGCAAATGGGCTGAACAAAAGCCCCAGCTTCCAGACACTCAGACCCTAAAAGACAAGTGGTGAGGGGGCGGAGGGGCTGAAAACCACAGGCCCAGGTCTGTGCCTCCCCCACAGCCAGGGGCTTCCAGTACAGATGTCACCAGGAGTGCTTGAGGCCTTTACTCACAGCCTCCTATGTGAGCCTGTGAGCATGCCGGTCTTAGAACCTGCTCAAGCCTTCTGTGTGGCTGCTGCCACCCCCACTCTCACCTCCACCTCCATACAAATACTGGGCCTGGTCCAGTGGTGGCAGGGAGACCCCTGGGAACTGCAACTCTCTCACCCTGGCCCCACCATGCAGGAGCTGATGACCTTGATTGCCCCCCCAGGGCATTCCATCCTCTTTCCCCATAATGGGATCCAGCTGCCTCCACCAGGACCATGGTGAGGGTCAAGCTGGACAGCCTGGCACCAGCCCCATTTGTCCTGGTGTTATTTAAGGCAGTGAGATTAGAGCACCCTGCTGCCCACTCCCGGTCCCCTCTCCCCGCACCGGCACCTGCTGACGGGGCAGCTCCACCTAGCGCAGGCAGGGCCCCAACAGGCTCAAGAAGGGGCCAACAAAGGACTCGCCCAGGAGGTGCTGATCTACCCCCACAGGCTGAATGAGCAACTCCTCTTGGCTGACTTCACTTTTATTGGCCCTTGGGAAAGTGTTGTCTTGGGGGCAGGGTGGAGGGCACTGGACTCGAGGAGGACAGCAGGACCTCGGCAGCAGCTGTGGAGGGAGACAGGCCAGCCTGCATCAGAACCTCAGACCTGCTCTGGGGCTGGGATGCTACCACAAGGGCTCAGCAAACACCGCCCAGCAACTTGGCAAAAGAACCATGGTTCATGAGTTCTAGACATTACTATGCTGAGACCACAATCATTCTGACAGACGGAGCCCAAACTAGTGCTCAGCAGATGTTTTCTTCCTAAAGTGTATGAACAAAAACTATAGGTTCTTACTTATTTATAAATAAAAACAAGAATATATAATGGGAATGAGAGGCATCCATGGAAAAGCACCTTTGCCTGAACTGGAAACCCACCTCTGAAGGCAGGCCACTACTTCAAGACCTATAAAAAGCTCCAAGGGTTTCACCAAGATATTTGTTCACTTCTGCTGCACACTGAGCCCCAGGGTTCCTTGCACTTCTGGGGACCCTTTCCTCCATGGATGGGATCAGCTTACCTTCACTTAGGCCACATACTGCTTCTTTTTCTTATTTCTTTCAGGCTCTGTAAGTAAAAGTTCCAGTTTTCTCTTGAGAAGTGAGAGCTTGGGCCCCTTGTCTCTCTCATTTCCAAGTCTGGGTAGCCACCGTGACGCCCTGGCCCTGCTCCGCCCATGGCTGCTGGCATGGGGGATCTCGGTGGGAGCAAAGGGGCCGGCTGCTGGGGGCCCCCACTCCTCAGTCATCCTCGAGTCCTCTGGCCACTGGGGACACCTCAGGACCCAGCCTCCTGCCTCGGGGCCGCTGTCCTGGACTGGCGGCCTAGGCTCACTGATGGGCAGCATGTCCACATCGGCGGCCTCCAGGCCTGAGGGGGCCCAGCCTGTGGCTTTAAGGAAGATGTCCGGTATTTTGGACGAGGGAGAGTCCTCCAGCTTAACACCTTCTGGATCCTTTGTCATAAGCATAGATGAAGCCACATTACAGTGCATTCTGCCCAGAAATCAACTGCTGAAACTATAGTCGGAAGGAGCAGGCATTTCTTCCAACTCACCATCGTAAGGATCTAAAAACTGATGGCAGAAGTGTTTCTAAGCCAGTTAGTGATCTCTACTGGGGGATAAAGTATAACACTCCTTATGTAAGCAAATCAGTTTTCCATCCCTGATGGTGGCAGAAAAATCCCCCAAATGCATGTGATCAACATTTGCCAACACCCAGAAAGCCTGGTGGGGGGGAACCCACTGACCCTGGGCAGCTTAGCTCCGGCCCCGTAATTTGGAAGCCCTGGACTCAGTCCTGGGGGTACTGCCGGCCCAAGCCAGCCCTGCCCACCGTTTGTGGGTCTGAGCTCTGCCACTTTCTCTTAACGTCTCTTCCAAAGGGCAAGGAGCCATTTTCCTGGTGAAGGGAAATCGAGGACGATGCCAAGTCAGCCCCTAGCTGAATCCTGCTCACTCTCCCCTGCCCTGGCTCCCTCTCTGACAGCTGCTTGAGCAGGGCAGGGCTTGGGAGGCTCCATGCAGCCCCCACTGCTCCTCACCCAGTAGGTGGCTGAAGAGTGAATAAAGCTGAAATGAGTATGTCAAGTCCAGATGTTCCTTGTTTTACAAAAGAACTAGGCCATTGCCCAATCTGGTCTTGAAAGGGGTGTCATGCCAGGTCAGAAGCTGTGGCTGGTTATCTGGCTCCCAGAAAGGGCCAACCCAACACCTCCCATTCTTGGAGCTTTCTGGATGTCTGATAATGCCGCCAGCCCCCACCGCTCTGTGCCCTTCACACCAGAACTTACCACTTGTTCTTCTCCCCGCCTAACACCTTCTATGTCCATGCTCTTCGTTGACTGAGTGGCTCTAGCAGTAAAGGTGTCCTGAGAAACTCTAAATCCCCTGTACTTATGTGGACAGTTGACACGTCAGCATCATTTCCGGAACTTCCTATGGGTAAGCTAGACCTTCTGTCCACTTCCAGGGCTGTGTTGAAAGGTCCTGTGGACATGCGAAAGGTCCCCCCATGAAGACAGACAGGGCATTGTACTTAGGTATATGACTAAACCTGTCTACACTCCCAACTGCTTCACCCCTGGTTAACACTGTGGCTTCAGTCACACACGGGCTGTCAGAAGGGCCTGGAAGGCCAGTGCAGGGACCCCTGGCAACAGCCCTGTGGTGGGGGAGGGCAGCATTTCCCTTGTTTAGTGAGAATCTTCCAAGCGGCTCATTTCATCTTGGATCAGTTCATAAATGAACTGTTATTTAATTTTAAGAAAAATGAAAATAGCTAAAAACCCTAATCAGTCAGCTGCTGACGTCATTTCAATTTCAGGAACTGTCACGAGTGTCGGGACTCAGGCAAGGGGCTCTTCAAGTACCGACTCCTGGATGGGAGGGGAAGAGGGGGTTGGGTGGGAGATCCACTCTGGAACCACACAGAAGCCAACAGACACCAGTAGATGCAGAAAAGCTGAGCTCCAACCCTAACTCACTGGGTCCTGGTTAAAACGACTCACCGGTACACAAGCCACCTTCCGGCCCATGTGGCATCTCACCCTAGAAAGCCCAGGTGCCAGCCACAGCTGAATTGCCTCTGAGGCTGGCCGACCATCCATGAACCAGAGGTCTTATCAATCTTCCAGGCCAAGTAATTTTCTTTTTTTAATTGAAAGAGGAAAAACAATCCATTTGACCATCACAGCAAACATTTTTTGAAAAATACAGTAAACCTTTGTGCAGAAAGGAGCTGACGTAATAGGCGTGGCAATGCGGAGCTGCATGTATTGCAAAAAACATGTTCTTAAACTTAATCCATTCCTGTGGGTGTGATCCATGGTAAGTAAGATCTTTTGAGGAGGTGATTTTGCTTAAGGTGTGGCCCACCTGACCCATGAAGGCTCTTAATCCTGTTACTGGGGGGTCTTATAGGGCAGGAAGAGAAGAAAAAGAAAGCTGAGGGAGCAGTCAGGATTTGAAGCTGGAAGAGAACAGAGAGGCCAAGAGCGGCCGCCCTGCGCCTTGTTATATGACAGAGGAGCCCAGGACTGAGGAGGGTCAGAAGCCAGCCCCAAATGCCAGTCTTCTGGGAAGAAAGCATTGCCTAGATGACGCCTTTCTTTTAGCGTCAAACCATAAGCCAATAAATTCCCCTGGTTTAAGCCGACCCATTGCATGGTATTTGCTTTAGCAACAAGGAAACTAAAATAGCACGGCTGAGACAACTCCTCTTAGAAAGGCCTGCTTGCAAGGAGGGCCCTTGGCTGGTATCTAGAACTTGGGGTGTCAAGAGGAGCCCCACCCTGCTGGATCTGGTAAAAGGGGCTCCCTGTGCCTAAACTGTAGATATGATGTCGTTTATGCTGAGCCCCTGCTTTCCTTCTCGGAGTCTGGAATTTTTGTATGTGCCACACCAAGGGGGCCTACATGACCAGTCCCCAATAAAAAAAAATTCTGGGTGCTGAATCCCTAAGGAGCTTCACGGGTGGGCTGCACCTCATGTGCGTCCTCATGACTCAATGCAGGAGGAATCCAGTGCGGCCCATGGAACCCCCCTCCCCCCCCCCCCGAGAGGAGGGCTCCTGGAAACCCCCACCTGGCTTCTTCTAAGCTCTGCCCACCACCTCCTCCCTCGGCTGACTTGGCTTTGTCGCCTTTTGCTGTAACAAAAAACCACATACAGTCCCATGAGCCTCCCAGCCCATCATCAAACCTGGGGCTGATCTTGGGGACCCCAACACAGCTGTAGGGAAAGGCCCAAGGCAGTGGGGCCTGGCAGGCTCACTCAAGTCTAAATCTGGGGGGCCCACAGAGCCCTCACGCCCAGCCACCTCGCACCCAGGCCTGCCCACCCCGAGGTTCCTCTGGGTGTGATGTGTCCTCCATGTCATGCAGTCCAGCCCTGCCCTGATTAGACACTGTGACAGCTGCAAACCATCCCCTTGAACCCAGGGGCTTTACAACAAGACCTGGAAATAGGGTCCCTGTCCTGCCAGCCTCAGAGGGGACTTCTGTCCAGCACTCAGCCCTGAGTGAACCTGCTCTTACTCTGAGCACCAGCCCCAGGGGTGAAAGGGGCCTCTGCAAAGGCTAGCACAAAGGGCAGCACTCTCCTCCCACCCTGTGGAAGGTCAATCTGCACATGCTGACACGTGCCTGAGAACTGTCCCTTAACTCATCTGACACTAAACACACCAAGAGGAGCTGGCCGAGCAGGTGGGGACCCGTGGACAGGACTCTGGATTAGAAAGACATGTCCTGGTCTCAGGCCCTGAGTCAATACTCACCAGACTCACCAGACTCAACCACAAACTTCCTGGCCCATGTCCCAGCCACCAAGCCCAGCTCCTTCGATTAGCCACGGAAGGGCTGAAGGGCAAGGAGACTTCCAAGGAGGCCATGAAAGGCCTGGTGGCCTATTTTATTTAAAAATGTATCCTGTATCCAGAAGGAAAGGATTCCTCAGTTTTGGCCTGCGTGAAACCCCGGCACTGGGAGAATATGGACACTGCTGGCCCAGCCCAGGACAGGACTCACCTCTTTCCAAATACCTTCGACAAAGTCCATGCGAATCTTTCTGTGATTGGCCTGGAAAAAGAAAGGCTTCAAGGCTCCTTTCTCTGCAGGTGGGCAGACAGCAGCTTGGTCTTCAAAGTCAAGGGGACAGGGGTGTCCATTGCCCAAGCTTCCAGATTCTGCCCTGCTCAGACTCACAGGGTAGGTGGCCCCGACAGGCTGGGAGGGTGCAAGGAGCAGGTATTTTCCCAGAGCCTGAGCAGAGAAGGCACCACCTCTAGAGGGCTTGGTTTGAGGGACTAACATGCAATCTAGGCCTCTCTGCCAATGGGAAAAGTAGAGGCAGGAATCCAGCAAGGGGAGAACCCTGTGGCCAGACGCGGTCACCATCGCATCAGAAGGGACTAAAATGGCCCGATTCCCCCCACCCGGTAGCGCCCCGTTCACCTGTTCTTGATGAAGCCCGAGGATCGTGGCACATGGCAACCAGTGCCGAACCCTTCCTGGAGGAAGCTTCTCAGAAGAACCCAGGTCTGGGGTCAGATACTCTAGACCCTTCCCCAGTAAACCCAGGCTGCCTGGAAAAGGGACTGTTTTGTTGGCACTTAAAGCCCTGGAATTTTAATGTCTCTAGTTTTGTTTTTGTTTTTTTTTTTTTAAATACAGGCAGGCACCGGGAATTGAACCCAGGTTTCCGGCATGGCAGGCGAGAACGGTGCCCCTCAGTGTCTCTAGCTTTTGCAAGAGAAAACAAGTCCCATAATGATGACAGCAAGAACCACTGGGAAGAATATTTCCAGGGGGGTGTCTGGGCTCAGCACAAGTATTTCTTGTCTCAGGCACACTTGGTGGGGTCAAGCCAGCTGCCTCCTTCTTTCCCTCCCCCAGAAACCCCCAAGACCAGCAGGAGAGAAGTGATGTGGGGAGCTGAGAAGCACCTGGAAGCAACGGAGCCTGTTTCTGTGTGTCTTCTGGAAGCCGGCCCCGACAGCACGGAATGCTGCTCGGATGCAGCCCGAGCGGCAATGCCGCAGCCCGGCCATGGCTCAGGGAGCAGGTAGTGGATTCTTTACTTCACTGAAGAGATATGAAGTGAACAGGGGAAAAGCACACATCAGTGGCTGCAAAGTGCGAGGGGAGGGTTGATGAGACCAGGGGCCCCAAGGACTATCTGGGTGAGGTGGCCCTCTGGTCTTTGGTGGTGGCTGCTCAATTGCATGCACTTGTTGAAACTCAGAGCTATACACCAAAAAGGGTACACATGACTGCAAGTAAATTACAGCTCAATAAAATAAATCTAGAACGTTTTCCAGTGTTTAGTTAAAAGAAAACCAGCCAATAGCCTGTAACATGAATGCAGCCCATGAGCCAATGTTTCAGAAAGTAATTTCTTACGTAAGTGATTTCTCACTTAGCTCTTCCTACAAAAGTCATTTCTCGTAAGGAAGGCTCATCATTAAAATACCGTACAAATTCATCAACAAAGTCAGACATGTGAAAGGCAGAAGGGAGCTTAGGGGCACCTGTGCAGTTCAAACCCCCTCCCCCCGTTTTCAGCTGGTGAAGAAACAAGTCCAGAGTGGGGACTGATTTGCCCAAGTTCACACAAACTCAGAGAGCTTTTCCTAAGAAATGTGAGGTTGTTAAAAACAAAACAAAAATCTCACACACCCAAAGGAGAGCAAACCCTCTTGAGAACAAGAGATTACAAACCTCCTTGGAGTTTCATGTCACTTGCTTTCTTCAAGAATCCGTATGGGATGGGGCCTGCTAAGTCCTGCTGGAAAGAGAATCACTTCTTAACATGGGCAGTGTAGCAGCTTGTCACTGACCAATCAGTCTCTCCCGGGCTGAGTTCCTTGGAACACCCATGCTGAGGCCCGTGCATCAAAGGTTCAGAGAAAAGGACATGCGGCCAGGCAGAACTAAAGCATTTTAAAGGCAAAGAAATGTTTCCAGTAAAAAAGAAATCGACTTACTACTTTGTTGTTTTGGTATTAGCTAAAGTGCAAATTTTTTTCAGGCGGCTGTAATGTCCTTGGGCTGATCCCACCCACAGCCTCACATGATCTTTAACCTTAGGCTCTTCTGGGCTGCCCTTGTGATGAGCTTGAGAGTTTTTGGTAGGATGCCTCTCTATTGGAAGGTGATGTTTTCCTCGTAATTAGGTGGGATTATGGGTCTGGGGGAGGCGGACGCTAGAGATAAAGCAGCACTCCCCTCCCACCCCGTGGAGGGCGCATTGTATCAACAATGACCTCACTGTTGGTGCTGGCCATGGCGCCCTGGCTCACGGGCTGACTGTCAGGTCTCTCCACTGTAAAAGACTCTTTTTGTCCTAAAAGGGTTCTCTTTGGAAGACAGTCACTGTGTGCGGGCCACACTTGGAGGTTGAGGGGTAGGCTTTGCCTCCCGAGGGCAGAGGACCTACATAAGCTATTCCAAATTCTTCTGCATGGAAGATTTGTCTCTTCTCCTCCATTAATCTGTTTCTTCAAATCATTATATCAGAATGGACTCATCCATATACTTTGGGTGAGAACCCAATGCTAAGTTATTTTGTTGCTCAAACGGTCCAGGCTTGTTTCATAGGCTCTGGCATTCCTTTGACCTACTTAAACCCACTTAATTTTGCTCTCCGAAGGGACGCATCCTGTGCATTCCCTCAGTCTTGCTCCAGACTGACTTTACATAAAAGTACCAAAAAAGTGAAATGGTGGCAAGTGGAGGGACCCGGTCACCCATCTTCTCCTCACCTCCCCAAGCCCCAGCTCTGCTCACAGCATACAGTCAGCCCAATGCTACCTTTTTTGGGCCAGCTGACTGGCAACAAGTTAATGGACTTTTTTGTATCTTTTGTTTCCCTAGTTACTGGGGATACACACACACACACACACACACACACACACACACACACACTGGGAGAAGAAAAACAAACAAATGTTCAGATAAATGAACTTTCATTACCTCAGTTGAATTACCCTATCAATTTATGAACTCTCTTTCTTTAGTTGAATATCACATGATAGGAAAGGCAAGATTATGATGCAGTAACTTATTAAGTCTCAGTAAAAATCAAACCTGAGTGGTTATCTCAAACATATTAATCTTCAGTAAAAAAGCAAATCCCAGTGCTTACCTCAGTTTCAGTCATTTAAGGGGTTCAGATTATGAAGTTTCCCACATCTTGCACATCATCACTGCAACAGTGACTTACAAAGCAGACAGAACATTAAAGTTTCACTGGCTAGAACCAGTCATCTGGCCCCAATTTAATGGCAGAGAAGACTAGGAAATGTACAGGAGCTTATGGAATATTGGAGAACACCTCTGGCTCTGGAAGACATACTGACTGATATTATTCAAAGTGAGGGCAAATGCTCATGGCTGGTAGACTATTCTCTAGGAAACCCATTCACCTTTCTCCAAGTTTTTTTTATAAGACTCAGTTCTTTTGTTAGCAAACTTACTTATAAAGGATGTTCTTGTTATCACAATTAAATTAAATCAATATTAATTAAATTGCCAATTAAACATTCCATTACCCAATGAAATCTAAATGTAAAGTAATTGTTTTTTTTGAAACTGTCACTGGAAGGAAGAGAAGATTTTGGCCCTGTCATGAGGAAGAAATCTTCCAGCGTGGAGGCAGTTTGACAACGCTAAACTGTAAAAACATCTAACAATGTGCTTCACCACTCAGCCTGTAATAGGGCTTGTGTTTCAACCATGAAAATCAGATTTCAGGGTCGCCCTAAACTCATTCCCAAGCCCTGCCTCCTTCCTTTATAGGACCAAAAGCAAAGTGGGCTAGAGATAGAGGGTACTCCGGACAAGCCAGCACGGGGGCTCCCCACTTCCCCAAGAGTGTCACAACCCCTGACTCCTGGGTGGGTGGCAGCACTCATTCCTAGAAAAGATGAGCCCCAGCATAAAACATGAGAATCCACCTGGCATCTTGCTCTGGCAGCTTCCAGCTGCAACCCTGTCCAGGTGTGAGTGTCTGCTTTACATCCCAGTAACCCTGTCTGATGACCTGCAGGACGGCATGGGGCACAGGAGATGAGGGTCCTGAGGGAGACTGGCTCTCCAGTCTGCCCTCACCCAGGAGAGGGAAGGGCCTTCCACTGGCGAGGGAGAAAGGACAGGCTCCTAGTCACCTCCTTAGTGGCAAAGCCCAGGGGCTGAGATGCAGGCCATCCCTCAGGGCTTAGCCCAGGTCAGAGGGGCCTCTGCATGTGACGTCCCTAATGCCTGGGGAGAGAATGTCATCAGGAATTGACAGCTCATTCTGTCCTCAGACAAGGGAGCTCTGTCCCCTGAGAATTCTGGTTCAGCCATGCCATCGAGCAAGACAAGGGCTGGCTGTGAGACAGCAGTCCAAATATGGGCCTGGAGCAGGGGAGCCCTGATGCAAAGAAACAAATCGCCTTTTTCACCACTCCACTGTGAGGGGCTCTGGAAGCTGGGGTGCCCCTGTGGAAGGTGTCGACAGCTGCACAATAGTGAGTCACTTTGAACATCTCAAGGACTGGGAAGTCCAGCCCTCACTCCTCATCTCCTTCCCGTGTGCAGAGGGAGGCTTCTGAGGAGTGCACGTGTCCCCAGACTTGGCGGTCAGTGTCCCTCCTACATCCTTCAGACTCTGTAGAGAAGGGGGTACCTCCACCTCTGTTTCAGCTGGTACTAGTCACCCGGCCCCAATCTAACAGGTTGAAAACCTTCATCAGAGTTCCTGTAGAACCCTGAGGAATACAGAATCACAATTTTTAAAAACATGAAGCCCTCTGGGAAGATGGTGGAGCGGAGCGAATTGAGCTCACCACTACTGCATTGAACAAGATTGGGGATGAGGAGGAAATGACCCGGACTGTGGTCTCGGGTGTGAATGACCCAGCAGGCTCTCTAGGGAGTTGGGGGGAAGAGAGAGGTGTGGGGATCGAGACGGGAGACTGGGATGAGTCTGGTGGCTGTGATCCGTGAGGGCAGGTGCCATCCAAGGGAACTGACCATCCCTCTGCTCCAGCTGGGGAGATCTTCCCGCGTGGGTCTGCGGTTGAAAGCGCCTGCAGGGAGCACGATGGTCCACCTCAGGAGGTCGGGTCGCCTGCCTGGGTGCCATGTCTGGCAGACCCCCCAGGCACTGGGCACTGCAGGTCGGCTGATCCCTGGGCACTGGTCAGCTTCCCAGTCCCACCAGCAGGGACGGGTCATCTGGCCACCACAGTGGGTAGTAGTCCCCCCCAACCCCCACCTCACCCCCACCCCCGCATACACGCTGTCCTCCAGCCCCTGCCAGCCGGGAGGGTGGGGCTGAGGAAGGAGGTGCCTCGGGAGCACCACCTGCTGGTGAAACGCAGTAAGTGCAGGCAGCCTAACTCCCTAACTTCCTAGGTTTTTATTTTTTTAATATTTTTTCCTAATACTCTTTTTTCTTTTTTTAATCCCCTTTTAAAATACATTTTTCTATATATTTTTATTAGTAGTATAATTGTTTTTTCATTGTTTTTTATTTTTATTTTTATAGAAATTTTCTATTTTCTATTCTTATTTTTTATTTTATATTGTTATATTTTATTTCATTTCTTTTTCTTTTTTTTCTTAAACTTTTTCTCTCCCGTTATGGGCACCAGTCTGGGTCCACTCACAATATATCTTGGGGTATCTCATTCTGATTCTGGGGCCCACCACTGTTGAGATGTGTTGTTCATGTTGTTTTTTTTTCATATTTTTACTCTTCTGTTTTTCTTTTTTGGGCAGGCATGGGCCAGGAGTTGAGCTTGGGTCTCCTGTGTGGTAGGTGGCCATTCTACCACTGAACTACCCAGTCTAGCTCTTAATAGACTCTCAAGTTAAAGTATATCCCCTACATGAGATCCAGACCTAGATCTGGTGGGGAATAACCGACAAACCAAGTGCAAAAGGAAACCTTCAGTGCAAAACCAAGTAAATACAAAACTTCAGATAAGTGAAGGAAACCAACTTGCAAAATAACCTTGCTAAGATAATCAAATGCCCCAAACACTACATAAAATCACAAAGCATGTGAAGATCCAAACAGAAATGGCGTAGCCAAACAACCAAATCAAAACTCGGAAGGGGACACAGAACACAGAACAACTACTCAAGAATATTTATAAATAACGGATACCAGGAAGATACTAGAAGACCATAAAGAAGAATTTGAAAGATTAAATAGAAAAATAGCAGATGTCACAGAAATAAAAGATATAGTAGACTGAATTAGAAATATACCAGAGACAGGATAGATTCGAAGAAGCAGAAAGAAGAATAAGTGAGCTGGAAGACAGGACAACTGCACTAGAGCACACAAAAGAACAAATGGCAAGAAAGGTAAAAAGAACACAGCTGGATCTTAAGGAAGTGACAGACAACAAAAGGTGCACAGATATAAGAATCATTGTGGTCCCAGAAGGAAAAGAGACAAGTAAAGGGCAGGGAAGGTTAGTCAAAGATATAATCAGGAAAAACTTCCCAATCCTTATAAAAGACATAAATATGCAAATCAAAGAGGTCCAACAAACTCCAAAAAGAATCCAAAGAGGCCAGCTCCAAGACCATACTAATCAGTCTGTTAAATGTTAAAGAGAAACAGAAAGTCCTAAAAGCAGCATGAGAAAAGCAGTCTACTACATACAAGGGAAAATACATGACACTGACTTTGGACTACTCAACAGGCACCATGGAAGCAAGAAGGCAGTGGTATTATATATTTAAGATCCTGAACGAAAAAAACCGCCAGTCAAGAACTCTATACTAAGCCAAGTTATCCTTCAAAATAGAGGGCGAGAAGGACCTCTTTTGTTGCTCAGAGGTGGCCTTTCTCTCTCTAAGCCCAACTCTGCAAGTGAAACCATTGCACCCCACCCCACCCCCCACATGGGACATGACATCCAGGAGTGAAAGTCTCCCTAGCAGTATGGGAGATGACTCCCAGGGATAAGCCTGGCCCTGGCACCGTGGGCCATCCTGATCAAAACAATCAAAACAATGCCATCCTGAGCAAAAGGGGGAAAACAAGTGTAACAAATAAGTTATTAGTGGCTGAGAGAGTTCAAATGGAGTCGAGGCTACAGTGAAGGTCACTCTTACACATGCTTCAGTTAGACATTGCTATCTATCATAACTTGCCAAACCCCAACCAAAAACATTCCTGCCAATCTTAAATAACACCGAGGGCATTATATAAGATTCTACAAAAAAGGTTCCATGTACTCCAAAACCTACAAATTCCAGACAGGTTATTGGACCAGATAACTCCAGAAATGTAGAGGGGCCAGCCCTTCCAGAATATCAACTAGTTCCATCCCCCTATCACATATTATCGAAAGCCCCTTCCAACATGAAAAAGTTGGAATGGGCATAGCCCAAATACCCCTAAAGAGTGGGAGAAAGATCAAAGGTGATGGTGGAGTTATATAGAGAAAGTCAGGTTTAACAAACAAGTATGAGTGCTGAATCATTATACTGATATTTCTTTTAGCCTCCAATACCTTAGAGCAGCCAGAAATAAAACCCTAAAATTGTGGAATTGTAACCCATTTAAAACTCTAAAGTCTGTTCTATAACTAAGTATTGCGCTGTGTATGAAAATTTATTGCTTTTATGTATATACGTTATTTTAAGAGAAGGAGGAGTACAACAGAGAAGAAAGGATTGAACACGTGAGTACGACAGCTGAATCATTATATTGATATCTCTGTTGGTCTCCGGTGTCTTAAAGCAGCTAGAAGAAAAAACGAAAAATTGTGGAACTCTAACCCATACCAAACTTTAAAATCTGTTCTATAACTACTTGTTAAAATGTACTTGGAAATTTATTGCTTTTTTATTTATAGGTTATATTTCACAATTTTAAAAAATGTTAAAATTTTTTTTAAATGGAGAGATTAAAATCTTAAAGACAGAGATTGAGAGAACTACTCAACAAAAGAGACCTGCCTTACAAGAAATCCTAAAGGGAGTCCTGTCACCTGAAAAACCACGCAAGAGAGGGAGATGTGAAGGACAGCACAGAATTGATGAACATGAGTAACGATAATTTTTATTTATTTTAACTTTTTTATTGTATAGTATATACACAAACCAAAGAAATAAAAAGCAATAGTTCTCAAAGCACTCTTCAAAAAGTACTTACAGGACATATTTCAGAGAATTTTTTCTCAGAATTTTTTCCTTCTAGCAGCTCCAGAATACAGGAGGCTGGAAGGCTTAAATATTTTTTATCAACACAATAAACTTTTTTCCTTCTTTTTTTGTGAACAATAACATAGATACAAAAAAGCAATAAATTTCAAAGCACAGCAACACAATTAGTTGTAGAACAGATTTCAGAGCTTGACATGGGTTACAATTTCACAATTTTAGCTTTAGAGTAATGATAATTTAAAAGATAAAAGGAGAGAGGGAAAAATATATATATACATCTGACAAAAAACTAAAGGTAAGATGGTAGAGTCAAGAACTTCTTTTCAGAAAGATAGACGATAAACACTGAGATGGTATAATCTAGGAATGCTTAGAGTGTATGATGATAGTGACTAAATATACAAATTTTAAAAATGTTTTTGCATGAGGAAGAACAAAGGAATGTCATTACTGCAGGGTGCTGAAAATAGATGGTAATTAATATTTTTAAATTTCAACTTATGTGTGAGACTAAAGCAAAAAATGTTTATTTGGTACAAAATTTATATTTTGACTAGTGCATTTCCTAATATAATTTATGTAGATAGTTTGATTGAACACCATAAGTACTTGGAATCTCAGGTAGGACATGAGATTTTGTTGGTTTGTCCAGAGTGATGCCCCGATGAATCCCAGAGTGATTTGATCAGTGAGTGGAAAAGGATTTGCAAAGACCCCTTTGGGGAATGGTGAGTACAGGGGAAAATTCAATTTCCCCAAGCTGAATTCTTGATATTCTCACAAGCAGTGTGGACAACCAAAGCTATAGGCTGAGTTATATATAGCCCCCAGTCTTGGAGTTTGTTCATATGAAATTTAACCCCACAAAGGATAGGTCAATTTCTACTTAAAATTTAGGTCTAAGAGTTACCCCAAAGAGAACCTCCTTTGTTGCTCAGATGTGGCCTCTCTCTCCAGCCAACACAATAAGCAATCTCACCACCCTCCCCCTGTCTACATGGGACATGACTTCCAGGGGTGTAGACCTTCCTGACAACGTGGGACAGAAATCCTAGAATGAACTGAGACTCAGCATCAAGGGATTGAGAAAACCTTCTCGACCAAAAGGGGGAAGAGTGAAATGAGACAAAGTGTCAATAGCTGAGAGATTCCAAACAGAGTCAAGAGGTTATCCTGGAGTTTATTCTTATGCATTGAGTAGATATCACCTTGTTATTCAAGATGTAATGGAGAGAGAGGTTGGAGGGAACTGCCTGAAAATGTAGAGCTGTGTTCCATCAGCCATATTTCTTGAAGATGATTGATTAATGATATAGCTTTCACAATGTGACTGTGTGATTGTGAAAACCTTGTGTCTGATGCTCCTTTTATCTACCTTGTCAACAGATGAGTAGAATATATGGAATAAAAATAAATAATAGGGAAAACAAATGTTAAAATAAATTTAGTTTGAAATGCTAGTGATCAATGAAAGGGAGAGATAAGGGGTATGGTAGGTATAATTTTTTTTTCTGTTTTCATTTTATTTCTTTTTCTATTGTCTTTTTATTTCTTTTTCTGAATGGATGCAAATGTTCTAAGAAATGATGAATATGCAACTAAGTGATGATATTGTGAATTATTGATTATCTATGTTAATTTTTATTTCATTTGTTAATTTTTTAAATTAATAAATAAATTTTAAAAGAAAAAGAAAAAAAGATGTAATGGAGAGACTGGAGGGAACTGCCTGAAAATGTGGAGCTGTGTTCCAGTAGCCATGTTTCTTGAAGATGATTGCATAATGATATATGTCATGGTTAGGGACAGGTGTCAACTTGGCCAAGTTGTGGTACCTGTTCACCTGATTGGGCAAGCGCTGGCCTGTCTGTTGCAATGAGGACATTTCATAGGATCAGGTCATGATCACGTCAGCTACATCCACAGCTGATTCCATTTGTAATCAGCCAAAGGGGAGTGTCTTCTGCAATTAGTGATGCTAAATGCAATCATGGGAAGCCTTTTAAGGAGGACTCAGAGGAGACAGGTTCCATTCCTGCTTTGGCTGGTGAGCCTCTCCTGTGGAGTTCATCCAGGCCATCCATTGGAGTCATCGGCTTCGCAGCCTGCCCTGTGGATTTTGGACTCTGTGTTCATACGGTCACGTGAGACACTTTCATAAATTTTATATTTGCAAGTGTTCCCTGTTGATTCTGTTTCTCTAGAGAACCCTAACTAATACAATATAGCTTTCACAATGTGACTGTGTGATTGTGAAAACCTTGTGTCTGATGCTCCTTTTATCTACCTTGTCAACAGATGAGTAGAACATACGGAATAAAAGTAAAGAATAGGGGTAACAAATGTTAAAATAAATTTAGATTGAAATGCTAGTGATCAATGAAAGGGAGGGATAAGGGGTATGGTATGTATTATTTTTTTCTGTTTTTGTTTTATTTCTTTTTCTGAATAGATGCAAATGTTCCAAGAAATTATCATGATGATGAATATGCAACTATGTGATGATATTGTGAATTACTGATTATACATGTTGAACGGAATGATCAAAACAGGAGTGTTTGCATTGGTTACCTTTTTTTTGGTATCTAAAAAAAATAAAAAATAAAAAAATTCATATATACCATATCCCTTACCCCTCCCTTTCATTGATCACTAGCATTTCAATCTATATTTAACATTTGTTCCCCCTATTATTTATTTTTATTCTATATGTTTTACTCATCTGTCCATAAGGTAGATAAAAGGAGCATCAGACACAAGGTTTTCACAATCACAAAGTCACATTGTGAGAGCTATATCATCATACAATCATCATCAAGAAACGTGGCTACTGAAACACAGCTCTACATTTTCAGGCTGTTCCCTCCAGCCTCTCCATGAACTCCTTAACTAAACAGGTGATACCTATTTAATGCCTAAGAATAACCTCCAGGATAACCTCTCAATTCTGTTTGGAATCTCTCAGCCATTGACACTTTATTTTGTCTCATTTCACTCTTCCCCCTTTTGGTCAAGAAAATTTTCTCAATTCCTTGAAAATATTTTTTTCAAGAAAGTACAAAGGCACCCTACACAATGGGAGACAATACTTGGAAACCACAGATCAGATAAGGGTCTAGTATCCAGAGTATATAAAGAAGTTCTGCAACTCAACAACAAAAAGACATACAGCCCAATTACAAAATGGGCAAAAGAAATGAACAGATACTTCTCAAGAGAGGAAATAGAAATGGCTAAACACACATGAAAAGATGCTCAACTTCACTGGCTATTAGGGAAATGCAAATCAAAACCACAATGTGATATCATCTCACACCCACAAGAATGGCCATTATAAAAAAAATACATTAGAAAATGACAAGTGTTTGGAAAGGATGTAGAGAAAGAGGCACACTAATCCACTGTTGGTGGGAATGTCAAATGGTACAACTGCTGTGGAAGGCAGTTTGGCAGTTTCTCAGGAAGCTAAGTACAGAATTGCCATATGATCCAGCAATACCATGGCTAGGTATCTATTCAAAGGACAGGAGGGCAAGGACACAAATGAGCATTTGCACACCAATGTTTATAGCAGCATTAATTTCAATTGTCAAGAGATGGAAATAGCCCAAATGTCCATCAACAGAGGAGTGGCTAAACAAGCTGCAGCATATACATACAATGGAATATTATGCAGCTGTGGTACATACACACGATGGAATATTATATAAGAAAGAATAAAGTCATGAAGCATGTGGCAATGTGGACAGATTTAGAGAATATTATGCTGAGTGAGATTAGTCAGAAATAAGAGTACAAATACTGTATGTTCTCACTTATATGAATTAATATTAATGAATGAATTTGGAGAATTTCAATTAGGAACAGAGGCCATCAGGAGATAGAAATAGGGTAGATATTGGGCAATTGGAGCTGACTGGATACAGATTGTACAACAGCACTGATTGTAAAAATTCAGAAATGGATAGCACAATACTATCTAACTCTAATAAAATAATGTTAGTACACTGAATGAAGCTGAAATGTGAGAATGATAGAGGGAAGAGGGCTGGGGGCACATATGAAACCAGAAGGAAAGATAGACAATAAAGACTGAGATTGTATAATCTAGGAATGCCTAGAATGTGTACTGATAGTAACTAAATCTACAAATTTTTAAAAGTTTTTGCATGAGGAAGAACCAAGGAATGCCAATATTGCAAGGTGTTGAAAATAGATGGTCATTCATAAACTAAAACTTCAACTACGGAGTGAAACCAAAGCAAAAAATGTTTATTTGGTACAAAATTTGTATTTTGACCGGTGCATTTCCTAATATAACTTATATAGACAGGTCATTGAACACCATAAGTACATGAAACCTTGAGTAGGGCATGAGATTCTGTAGGTTGGTCCAGAGTGATACCCTGATAAATCCCAGAGTGATATGAACAGTGAATAAAGATGTATTTGCAAAGTCCCCTTGGGGGAATGGGGAGAAAGGGGAAAATTTCAACTTCCCCATTTGGAGAATTCCTAATATTCTCACAAGCAGTGGGGACAACCAAATCAATAGGCCAAGCCCTTGATCTTGGGGTTTGTTCATATGAACAAACTTAACCCCACAAAGGGTAGGATAAACCTACCTAATATCAGGGCTAAGAGTCACCCCCAGAGAACATCTTTTGTTGTTCAGATGTGGCCTATCTCTCTCTCTCTCAACCAACACAGAAAGCAAACTCACTGCCCTCCACTTCTCTACGTGGGCCAAGACTCCCAGGGGTGTAAACCTCCCTGGCAACGTGGGACAGAAATCCTAGAATGAGCTGGGACTCATTATCAAGGGATTGAGAAAACCTTCTCAAACGAAATGGGGAAGAGAGAAATGAGACAAAATAAAGTGTTGGTGGCTGAGAGATTTCAAACAGAGTCAAGAGGTTATCTGGAGGTTATTTTTATGCATTATACAGATATCCCTGTTCTATTTTGCTAGCTGCCGGGATGCAATATACTAGAAACAGAACGACTTTTAAAAGGGGGAATATAATAAGTTGCTAGTTTACAGTTCTAAGGCTGAGAAAGTGTCCCAATTAAAGTGAGTCTTTGAAATGTCCAATCTAAGGCATCCAGGGAGAGATTCCTTGGTCCAAGAAGGCCAAAGAAGTTCAGGGTTTCTCTCTCAAGTGAGAAGGCACATGGCAAACACAGTCAGGGCTTCTCTCTCGGCTGGAAGGGCACATGGCGAACACGGCGTCATCTGCTAGCTTTCTCTCCTGGCTTCCGGTTTCATGAAGCTCCCCAGGAGGCATTTTCCTTCTTCATCTCCAAAGGTCACTGGCTCGTGGACTCTCTGCTTCTCGTGGCTGTCTTTCTGCTGTCTCAGAATCTCCCAGAATTTCCCGCATTCTCCAAAATGTCTCCTCTTTTATAGAATTCCATTAAACATGGGCGGAGACATGCCTCCACCTAATCCAGTTTAACAACCACTCTTGATTAAATCACATGGTCAGGGAGATGATCTAATTACAGTTTCAAATATTCAATACTGAATAGGGATTAGAAGAAACGGCTGCCTTTAAAAAATGGGATTAGGATTAAAACATGGCTTTTCTAGGGTACGTACATCCTTTCAAACCAGCATAAACCCCTTTTTAGTTTAAGATATATTTGAGAGAATAGAGGGAACTGCCTGAAACTGTAGAGCTGTGTTCCAGTAGCCATGTTTCCTGAAGATGAATGTATGATGATACAGCTTTCGCAATGTGACTATGAGATTGTGAAAACCTTGTATCTGATGCTCCTTTTATGTATGGTATGGACAGATAAGTAAAAAATATGGATTAAAAAAATAATAATAGGGGGAACAAATATTAAAATAAATTGAGTAGATTGAAACACTAGTGATCAATGAAAGGGAGTGGTGAGGGGTATAGAAAAAAAATAAGGGAAACAAAGGTTAAAATATATTGGGTAGATGGAAATGCTAGTGGTCAATGAGAGGGAGGGGTAAGGGGCATGGTGTGTATGAGTTTTTTCTTTTTTCTTTTTATTTCTTTTTCTGGAGTGATGCAAATGTTCTAAAAAATGATCATGGTGTTGAATATACTACTATGTGATGATACTTTGAGCCACTAAGTGTACACCATGTATGGAATATTTGTATGTTAAGAATATTCATGTATGTATGTTGTTTTGGCTTGTCAATTAAAAAATAGAATAAAATAAAAAAGGGACTTGAAGAAGCTACCCAGAGTTACTGATATTTTGGTAATTTTCTAGTTTTGTCTCTTTGGTTCAATAAAACTATTTCTAAGTGGTATGTGACCAGTTGATGCAGAGTTGAGGTTTCTCTGTAATAAATCCATTTGCCAAATGCAGGAATTGCAGACTTACTACTAATCAGAATGAAGCAAATGGGCGAATAGAACTATCATGTTGTGAGAGCATTTTCTTATAGGAGTTCAGTTTTATGAAAGTGTCAGTGCAGGAATTGGGCTCCTAGGAGGATTATGATGTCTCCTAACAGGACCTGCCAACTACTTATGAGAAGTGATGTTAGCATGCTTTGACGTGACAGAAAAGATACTTGCTTTCTTTCTAATTTATTTAGGCAAGTAGCTGAGCCAAGGAGAGGCTGGATGATTAAAGAGACACAAGGGATTCTTAATTAAAGTAAAGATGGATCTCTTCCAGCAAAATCTTGTTGGGTATTACGTTTTTGTTTTGTTTCTTTTTTTTTTTTTTTTTTTTGAGGAATAAACTTAAACAAAACTCCCTCTGCTTACCTGCAAAAGTTGAGGGACCAAGTAAGGAAATATTCAGGGACAGACCCTAATAGTCCTGTGGCTCAAAGATGAAATGGGCCTAACATTCAGAAAAAGATCCAAAAAAATAGATACGTGGGAGGATAAACCACTAGAAGAGTTATCAAAAAGTCTCAGAGTGTATTTTAGTTGCGATGTATTGCTGTATTCAACCTCACTGCTGATGGCAGCCCTTAAGACCCAATCGGGCTGCTTTCTTTGCTTCCACATTTTATTTTAGATGCAGAATCACCTGTTCCTTCTTTGGCACAGGCATGGGCTTTTGTTTGTTGTTTGCTTTAAGGTGTTGTATAAGATGGAGGTGGGGAGCAGGAGGGGGGGTGGTGGTGTCCAAAACTGCTCAGTGTCAGGGCTGTGAAAATGGATGGCGCTGGAGTGTCGGGCGAATATTCGGCAGTCGCTGGCAGTCCAGACGCATGCAGGAGGGACAGAAGTAGGACGGGCCACCTCCTTCCTACACCATGGTGAGTAGGAAGGCCACTGCGGTGAGCCTTAAAGCCTAGGGTGCGGGCCTGGGTGGAGCCACCGCAGGTGCAGATCTTGATGGTAACAGCAAATATTTAAATGAGAACTTTGAAGGCAGAAAGGGAGAAGGGCTCAATGTGAACAGCAATTGAACATGGGTTAATTGGTCCTGAAATCATGGGCTCGGCACCCCCTAAGCTCCTTCCTCTAAACCCCAAACCCCTCCTCCATGTGTGGCCCACTCCCGGGCTCCCAGGACAGTACAGCCGCTGGCCCCTCTGGGGGTAGGGACCAGTGTCAGGGATGGGACAGGGAAGAGCTTGGCCAAAGGGCCAGTACAAATGCTCACTGTGTTCCTCAGGCTGCCTGCCAAGTGCCAAAAACCACTTCACTCTGAACCTAGAGAATTTCAGTTAAGAACAGAGGCCATCAGGAGATAGAGATAGGGTAGATATTGGGTAATTGGAGCGGAACAGATACAGATTGTGCAACAGGACTGACTGCAAAAATTCAGAAACGGATAGCACAATACTACCTAACTGTAATACAACAATGTTGGAACACTGAATGAAGCTGCATGTGAGGATGAAAGTGGGAGGAGGGCTGGGGGCACAAATGAAATCAGAAGGAAAAATAGAAGATAAAGACTGAGATGGTATAATCTAGGAATGCCTAGAGTGTAGAATGATAGCGACTAAATGTACAAATTAAAAAGTGTTTTTGCGTGAGGAAGAAAAAAGGCATGTCAATATCGCAGGGTGTTGAAAATAGATGGTCATTCATATTTTAAAACTTCAACTTCTGTGTGAGACTAAAGGAAAAAATGTTTATTTGGTACAAAATTTATATTTTCTAATTTATATTAGAATTTATAATTTATATTATATTGCATTTTCTAATATAACTTTTGTGGACGGTTTAACTGAACACCATAAGAACATGGACCCTTGAGTAGGGCATGAGATTTTGTAGGTTTGTCCAGAGTGATACCCCAATAAATCCCAGAGTGATTTGAACAGCGAATAAAGATGTATTTGCAAAGTCCCCTTGGGGGAATGGGGAGAAGGGGGAAGATTCAACTTCCCCATTTGGAGAATTCCTGATATTCTCGCAGTGGGGACAACCAAAGCAATGGGCCAAGCCCTCAATCTTGGGGTTTGTTCATATAAAACTTATCCCCACAAAGGATAGGCTAAGCCTACTTAAAATTAGGCCTAAGAGTCACCCCCAGAGAACCTCTTTTGTTGTTCAAATGTGGCCTCTCTCTCTCAGCCAACACAACAAGCAAACTCACCGCTCTCCACCTCTTTACGTGGGCCATGACTCCCAGGGGTGTAAACCTCCCTGGCAATAAAGGACAGAAATCCTAGAATGAGCTAGGACTCAGCATCAAGGGACTGAGAAAATCTTCTCAACCAAAATGGGGAAGAGAGAAATGAGTCAAAATGAAGTGTCAGTGGCTGAGAGATTTCAAAGAGAGTCGAGAGGTTATCCTGAAGGTTATTCTTACATATTATATAGATATCCCCTGTGCTGGTTTGAAAGGATGTATGTACCCTTGAAGAGCCATGTTTTAATCTAAATCCCATTTCATAAAGGCAGAGTAATCCCTATTCAATACTGTATGTTTGAAACTGTAATCAGATCATCTCCCTGGAGATGTGACTTAATCAAGACTGGTTGTTAAACTGGATTAGGTGACGACATGTCTCCACCCATTTGGGTGGGTCTTGATAAGTTTCTGGAGTCCTATAAAAGAGGAAACATTTTGGAGAATGAAGAGATGCAGAGAGAGCAGAGCATAACAACATAGCTATGAGAAGGAGAGTCCACCAGCCAGCGACCTTTGGAGATGAAGAAGGAAAATGCCTCCTGGGGAGCTTCATGAAACACGAAGCCAGGAGAAGAAGTTAGCAGATGACGCTGTGTTTGCCATCTGCCCTTCCAGATGAGCGAGGAACCCTACATCAACTCGTCTGGTTTAAACAACCCAAACTTCTGGAGTCCAGAATGTGTACGAGGCCTTGTAATTCTCTATAGCTTAACGTAATACTAGGATACATCTCAGACTATGGTGGGCTGATAATTTAAAAGTATTGGTAGAGTCCCTTGGGGATCTGAAGGGGAAGGGAAAATATATACATACGGAACTATTAAACTCTCTATCTGGGAAATCCTGGGTACTCTCTCAACCACTAGGGAGTCCAAGAAAATAAGCCAACCCCTTGAGTTTGAGGCTTGTTCTTATGAAAGTTATTTCTGTAGGGGAGACGCTAAGACCACTCATATGAGGCCTAAGAGTTATTTCCAGGGAATCTCTGTGGCTCATATGCGGTCTCTTTCTCTGTCTCTCTGTCTCTCTCTCTGCCCCTAATTCTGCAAGGAAATCATTACCCTCCCCACTACATGGGACATGACATTCAGGGATGGAAATCTCCCTAGCAATGTGGGGTATGACATCCGGGGATGAGTCTGGCCCTGGCATTATGGGATCGACAACGGTTTCGGGACCAAAATGGGGAGAGGAAGTATGATAAAATAAGGCATCAGTGGCTGTGCCAGTTCAAAAGGATTAGGTACCCTAGAAAAGTCATGTTTTAATCCTGATCTTATGGAAGCAGCTATTTCTTCCTATTCAGCACCATAGGTTGGAAACTTGATTAGACTATCTCCACAGAAAAGTGACCCACGCAATTGTGGGTATTAACTTTTGATTAGATGGCTCCCGTGGAGCTCTGACTCCACCCATTCCAGGTGGGTCTTGATTAGTTCACAGGAATCCTTTAAAAGAAGAAGCATTTTGGAGAGAGTCTCTTTTTAGAGAGCAACAGAGACATGTGAATGACAAGAACCATAACAGCCCATGCAGCCAGAAATCTTTGGAGACGAAGGACAATGCCCCTGGGGGAGCGTCGTGAAACAAAAAGCCTAGAGAGGAAGTTAGCAGATGCTTCCATGTTCACCATGTGCCTTGACAATTGAGAGAGTAACCCTGAATGTCATTGGCCTATCTTGAGTGAAGGTAACCTCTTGCTGGTGCCTTAACTTGGACATTTTTATAGGCTTGCTTTAATTGGGATATTTTCATGGCCTTAGAACAGTAAACTTGCAGCTTAATAAATCCCCACTAAAACAGTGGCTAAGAGAGATCAAATGGAGTCATGAGGCTATTCTGGAGACTACTCTTATGTAAGCTTCAGTTAGATACTGCTGATTGTCAAGATGTGCTAACCCCCCACCAATATCACTCCTGTTGACTCTTGAGAACACCTAGGGTTTGAACTGAGATTACGTATTAGTTAGGGTTCTCTAGAGAAACAGAATCAACAGGAAAAACTAGCAAATGTAAAATTTATATAAGTGTTTCATGTGACTGTGGGAACGCAGAGTCCAAAATCCGCAGGGCAGGCTGTGAAGCCAACGATTCCAGCGGAGGGTCTGGATGACTCCACAGGAGAGGCTCACCTGCCGAAGCAGGAAGAAAGCCTGTCTCTTCTGAATCCTCCTTAAAAGCCTTCAGTGATTAGATTAAGCATCACTCATTGCAGAAGACATTCCCCTTTGGCTGATTACAAATGGAATCAGCTGTGGATGCAGCTGACATGATCATGATTTAATTCTATGAAATGTCCTCATCGCAACAGACAGGCCAGCACTTGCCCAACCAGACAAACAGGTACCACCACTTGGCCAAGGTGACACATGAATCTGACCATGACAGCCCACCCCTTGTCAACTTGGCAGCTATATATACCACCTTAAACCACACCTAATTTCTAAATAAAAAACAATAAAACACACATTTTTTCTTTCACCTAGCAATACTCAACTGTCCTGCATATAACTGGAAACACATTAAATCTCTCCAGAATAGGATGCAAATCCTTGGGCAACATTCATTCTTAAACTTAATATCTTACAACTTAAATAGTATAACATGAACAAAACAGCATTACAGTTCTCATTTCTGTAACTGATCACTACTTTCATATTTATCACTACTTTCTTCCACTACCCATTCCATGTTCCCTTTACCCTCAGCAAGCACTTCAGCTGGCCGTGGTTCTTTGCCTGGTGGGGTGACCCAAACCTTCATTCCTGAAGTTTCAAAGCCATTGGTAGTCCTGCCTGGATTGGGTTCTTGTAGTTTTCCATTGATTTTAATCACAGGGCATGGTAGTAGTAAAAGATGCCTTAGGGGATCTCCTGTATTCCAAGAAAAACCTTCTTTACCTCCATTATGTAGTTGCAGTCCTACTTCCACCTGATAGTCAGGGTCAATCACCACAGATAATAATGTAATCCCTTCTTGGCTTGTTGATCCAGTGGCATAAGTAGCCCAAAGTGACCAGGTGGCAGTCTTAGATTCCAGTTCAATGGAACCATTGTTGTTTCTCCTGGTGGAAGTGCTCCCCATTTTGGAAATAAAATCTGTAGACCAGCAGAGCTCAGGGTCGCAGGGACAGGAAGCAAAAATTTTCCTAGTGGATCGCTAGGGGTAATAGTGAGTGGTACCACTCCCATTTCCACCCCTTGGTTCCTGGACCCATGGATCCTGGTTATGGGAGAAACAGCACCATACAGGGGACGCTGATTCAGAGCACATAACAGCTTCCTGGAGAACATTACCCCAGCCTTTCAAGGTATTGCCACCTAGTTGGCACCGTAATTGAGTTTTCAAAAGGCCATTCCACTGTTCTATCAATCTAGCTGCTTCTGGATGATGGGGAACATGGTAAGACCAGAGAATTCCATGAGCATGTGCCCATTCCCACACTTCATTTGCTGTGAAATGTGTTCCTTGATCAGAAGCAATGCTATGTGCAATACCATGACGATGGATAAGGCATTCTGTAAGCCCACAGATGGTAGTTTTGGCAGAAGCCTTGCGTGCAGGTTTCATGCACTACCTTTGCTTTTCTGGAACCTATAATTCCCGGCGGCTTCTTCCTAGGTCCAATAAATCCTGAAACCCAGAGGGACCAGCTGCTCCATGATTATCAACTGATAACATCCCCCTATCTTTCAATGTGATACCCCTTCTCAACATGAAAAACTCAAAATGGTCATTGCTTATAGATCCCTATAGATTAGGAGAAGGATCAAAGGAGGAAGAGGAGGTATAACAGAGAAAATGGGACTTAACAAGAGTATGACTGTTGAATCATTATATTAATATTCCTTTTAGCCTCCAATGTTTTGGAGCAGCTAGAAGGAAAAACCTGAGACAGTGGAATGGTAGCCCATGACAAATTCTGGGATCTTTTCTAGATTGTATAAGTGTGCTTTAAAAATTTTTTTTCTTTCTTTACTTTGTATATATGTCATATTTTACAGTTAAACATACTAAAAAAATGAAGAGGTCACATTTTAAGACATTTCCAGATAAACAAAAGCTAAGCCAGTTCATTACCACTAGACCAGCCCTATGAGAGATGCTCAAGAGAGTTGCAGGTTGAAAGGAAAGGACAATAGACAATGGACCAAGGCCAAATGAAGAAATAAGTAACTCTAGTGAAGGTAATAACAGGGGTAAATATAGATATCATTACTATCATATTTTGGTTTTAACTCCACTTTTTACTTCCTTCTGGATCTAAAAGGCAAATGTATAAAATGCAATGAGAAATCAGTGGTTTGGGACTCATGATGTATAAACATGCAATCTGTGATACAAACTACATAAAGGTGGGGGGGATAGAGGGATATAGGAAAATAGTTTGTGTATACCATTGACTTCAAGTTAGTATCAAAGCAAAAGAGATTAGTACAGATTTAGGATGTTAAATTTAAGATCCATGGAACCACAAAGAAATTATCAGAGAATATTTAAGCTCATAGAGACAGAACTGAGAGTACAGTTTGCCAAGTTCTGGTGAAACGGAGATAGGCAGTTAATGCATAAAGGGTGTAGGGTCTCTATCTGGGGATATGGGAGAGTTCTAGGAATGGAAGGTGTTGAGGGTTTAACCCCACTGAATGGTAGACTTGGGAAGGACTGAGATGGGAAAGTTTATGTTGACATACGTTTCCATTAAGTAAAGAAAAGCGAGCAACTAAAGAGACACTCATAGTTAAATGTAACACATCATCCTGGATGGTATCTAATAGTGGCAAAAAAAAGGCTCAAGGGGATTATTATTGGGACATATGGAAAAATTGGAATATAGACTCTAAGCCTGATATCAATGTTAAATTTCTTGAACTTATAACTACACTTCAGGTATAAGTGAATATCCTTCAGATATAAGTGAATATCAGTATTAAGTGCTCAAAGAGCATAATTATACAGTCTACACTCAAGTGTTCAGAAAATGGATTGATGGATAGATGTATAGAAAGAATGATACGGGAAATGTGGCAAATGTTAAACCTGATGGATCTGGGTATAGGAGGTGAGTAGGTAGGGGTATGTGGAGTTCTGTTATGGGTTTTGCGTTATTTTATAACTGCCCTGTAAATCTGAAAGTATTTCAAAATAATGTTTGTTTTTTTAATGAGAAAAAAAATCCCAGTGAAGTAGGACAGAATAGGACAACTACAGGTCCCTAGTTTCCTATCCAGCTCTTAAAAGAGTTCATGGGCATTGATAGTATGTACCCTTGACATGACATGATGAAAATGGTACTTTACCTCTGTAATCTTCCTTCCCCAAACCATAATCCCAGTCTAATCATGAGAAAAATATCAGTCAACCTCCAATTGAGGAATACTCTACAAAATACTCAACCAGTATTCCTCAGAACTGTCAAAGTCATCAAAACAAGGAAAGTGTAAGAAGTTGTCATGGTCAAGTTCATGTGTCAACTTGGCCAGGTGGTGGTGCCCGGTTGTCTGGTTGGGCAAGTGCTGGCATGTCTGTTGCTATGAGGACATTTCTTGGACTTAAATCATGACCACATTGGTGGCATCCACAGCTGATTGCAAATGCAGAAAGGAGTGTCTTCTGCAATGAGTGACACTTAATCTAATCACTAGAAGGCTTTTAAGAGAACACAGAAGAGACAATCACTCTTTCTGCCCAGCCAGCCTCTCCTGAGAGTTTGCTGAGGACCTTCTTTGAAGCTGCCAGCCTGTGGCCTACCCTAGCCTTGGACTCTACATCCCCACAGTTATGTGAGACACTTTAATAAATTTTATATTTACGTATAAAAAAAACAAGAGATCATGGGCAACTGCAAATCTCTTGTTTCTTATGTAGCTCCAAAGGAATTAATGCAAAGCACGTACTTCATGGGACAAAAATTTCTCCTAAAACCACTGAAATCTCCCCAAACCATAAAAGCTTGTAAAAATCATGGGCCCAAAGCAAGCTTCTAGTTAAAACAGAAAGCCTGGGTTGTAAAGATTTAAAAATTTTCCCAAAGACAAATTTTGGATACTTTATGGGCAGGCCACAGCATCAGTAGGTATCTCTTCCTAAAACAATGCTAGCCCAGTAAAACGCCTGGTTAATACAAACCACGTAAGCTCCTAATATTCCAAGGTTACTGCGGAAATCTGCCACCAACAAACCTTCCCATAAAACAAGTTAACCCATTCTACTCAGTGTATGTTTCTCCTTTGAATGGGTCTGCATTAACTGCTTTAACATGTACTCTCTCTTTCTCTTTAATAAATTTTACTACTTATTCTTATTGGCCCTCTCATATTAAATTCTTTTAGTATCAAGACTCTTGAACCTGGAACAGGGCTCAGCTGCCAATATTGCCAATAGGGCACCGGTTACACCAGGGACCACCAAAAGGTCATATTTATAGACTGACCTGCAGGTTGAAAGGAAAGGTATTGAGAAATCATAACCTGGAACCTGAGGTTTAAAAATTGAAAGCCTTAGGGGGCAGCAAATGTTACCAACTTCCAGCCGGCCCCTACGTCAACCCTTATCCATCCTGGTTCCCAAGATCACACAGCTTTAGTTATCAAAGCATGAAAACAGAATTAGAAAACAAGAAAGTGCATTTGCCACCAGGATTTTGTAGTGATTTGACACTTCTTACAAGTTGAACACGTGGCAAATTTATTAGGGCCAGATGGCGTCACAGGGGAATTTCATCAAACATTCCAAAAGAACCAATCCTGCTCAAACTTTTCCAAAAAAAGTGAGGGAAAAGGAATACTACCTAACTCATTTTATGAATCTAACATCACTGTAATAACAAAACTGGGTAAAGATGCTATAAAAAGGAAAACTACAGGTTTATCTCCTTTAATGAACACAGATGCAAAAATTCTCAACAACACTAACAACTTGAATCCAACAACACATTAAAATAATTATACATCACATCCAAGTGGGGTTTATACCAGGAATGCAAGGATGGTTCAACACAAGGAAATGAATTAATGTAATACAGCACATCAACAAATCAAAAGGGGAAAAAATCACATGATCATCTCAATTGATGCTGAAAAAGCATTCGACAAAATTCAACATCCTTTTCTGATAAAAACACTTCAAAAGGCAGGAATCAAAGGTAACTTCCACAATATGATAAAAGGTATATATGACAAACCCATAGCCAGCAGCATACTCAATGGAGAGAGACTGAAAGCTTTCCCCCAAAGATCAGGAATGAGACAAGGATGCCCACTGTCACCACTGTTATTCAACATTGTACTAGAAGTTCTGGCTAGAGCAATCAGGCAGGAAAAAGAAATAAAAGGTGTCAAAACTGGAAATGAGGAAGTAAAACTTTCATTATTTACAGATGACATGATACTATACTTGAAATATCTACAACAAAGTTACTTGAGCTAACGAATTCAGCAGGGTGGCAGGATATAAAATTAACGTGCAAAAATCAGTAATATTTCTATACACAAGTAATAACTTAACTGAGGAGTCAATTAAGGAAAAAATTCCATCCAAAACAGCAATTAAAATAATCAAGTATCTAGGAATGAACTTAACTAGGGATGTAAAGGATTTGTACACAGAAGGCTACATAGCATTGTTAAAAGAAATAAAAGAAGATCTAAATAGGTGGAAAGATATTCCCTGTTCATGGAAAGGAAAGTTAAATATAGTTAAGATGTTACCTCTACCCAAAATGATCTAAAGATTCAATGCAGTATCAATCAAAATTCCAACAACCTACTTTGAAGACTTAGAAAAGCTAGTTATTAAATTCATCTGGAAGAGAAAGAGACTCGTATAGCTAAAAGTCATCCTAAAAAAGAAGAATGAAGTGGGAGGATTAACACTTCCTGATTTTGAAATTTATAAAGCCATAGTGGTTGAAACAGCATGGTACTGGCACAAAGACAGAAGTATTGACTAATGGAACTGATCAAGAATGCAGAAGTAGACCACCAAATCTATGGGCAACTGATCTTCAACAAGAGCCCCAAATCCACTGAACTGGGACAAAATAGTCTTTTCAATAAATGAGCATGGGAGAACTGGATATCCATAGCCAAAAGAATGAAAGAGGACTCCTACCTTACATCCTATACAAAAATGAACTCAAAATTGATCAAACACCTAAATATAAGAACCAGTACCATAAAGATCCTAGCAGAAAATATAGGGAAACATCTTTGTGCTTGTTTGAAAGGATGTGTGTGTATCCTAAAAAAGCCATGTTTTAATCCTAATCCTATTTTGTAAAGGCAGTCATTTCTTCTAATCCCTATTCAGTACTGTATGTTTGAAACTGTAATTAGATCATCTCCTTGTTGATGTGACTCAATCAAGAGTGGTTGTTAAACTGGATTAGGTGGAGATGTGTCTCCACCCATTTGGGTGGGTCTTGATTAGTTCACTGGAATCTTATAAAAGTGGAAACATTTTGGAGAAAGGAGGAGATTCAGAGAGAGCGGAGAAGAATGACAGAGTCACAAGAAACCCACAAGAGAGAATGCCGCAAAACCACAAAGCAGAGAGTCCACCAGCCAGCAGCTGTTGGAGATTGTGGTAGTTAGATTCAGTTGTCAATTTGGCCAGGTGAATGTACCTAGTTTTGTTGCTGCGGACATGAGCCAATGGTATGTGAACCTCATCTGTTGCTAATTACATCTGCAGTTGGTTAGGAGGCATACCTGCTGCAATGAATGATGCGTGACTTAATTGGCTGGTGCTTAAATGAGAGAGCACAGTGTAGCACAGCCCAAGCAGCTCGGCATACCTCATCTCAGCACTCACAGCTCAGCCCAGGCCTTTGGCGATGCAGAAAGAAGTCACCCCGGGGAAAGTTGTTGGGACCCAGGGGCCTGGAGAGAAGGCCAGCAGAGATCATCCCACGTAAGAAAGAAACCTCAGATGAAAGTTAGCCGCCTTTCCTCTGAAGAACTAACAAAATAACCCCCCTTTTATTAAAAGCCAATCCGTCTCTGGTGTGTTGCATTCCGGCAACTAGCAAACTAGAACAGAGATGAGAAGGAAAACACCTCCCATGGAATTGGAGAGGAAGCTAGCAGATGACACTGTGTTTGCCATGTGCCCTTCCAGCTGAAAGAGAAGTCCTGAACTTCACTGGCCTTCTTGAATCAAGGTATCTTTTCCTGGATGCCTAAGATTGGACATTTCGATAGACTTGCTTTAATTGGGACATTTTTCCAGCCTTAGAACTGTAAACTAGCAACTTACTAAATTTCCCTTTTTAGCAGCCATTCTGTTTCTGGTATATTGCATTCCGGCAGCTAGCAGACTAGAATAGGTAGCTACACAAATATCAGATAAAATAGACTTTAAATGTAAAGAGGTCATAAGAAACAAAAAGGACACTATATATTAATATAAGGGACAATTCACCAAGAGGAAATAATAATCATAAATGTTTACACTTCCAATCAAGGAGCTCCAAAGCACATGAAGCAAACATTGGCAAAACTGAAGGGAACTGTAGACATTTCAAAAGTAATTAGTAGGAGACTTCAATACACCACTCTCCTTTATAGACAGAACAACCAGAGGATCAATAAGGAAATAGAGAGCTTAAACAATGTGATAAATGAATCAGCCTTAATACTTATATAGAGATCATTATACCACAAAATACCAGAATACACATTTTTTTCTCGAGCATACTTGGAACGTTCTCCAAGATAGATCATATGCTAGGACACAAACTGAGTCTTTAGAAATTTGATAAAGTTTAAATTATCCAAAGCACTTTCTCTGACTACAATGGAGTCAGGAAAATTAATAATCAACAAAGAAACAGAGCTTTCACAATATATGGAGATTAAACAATACACTATTTTTTTTAATTGTAAACAAAAATACATTCTTGACATACAAACATTCTTAACATGATTACTATCAATATTGCATTCTGGCAGCTAGCAAACTAGAACAATCTTCAAGACTTAGTAACAGGAGGTAGCTTCTTAAACTTAACACCCAGAGCACAAGCAACAAAAGAAAATTAGATAAATGGGAACTCCTTAAAATCAAATGCTTTTGAGCCTCAAAAGACTTTGTCAAAAAGGTGAAGAGGCAGCCAACTCAATGGGAGAAAATATTTGAAAATGGCACATCAGATAAAGATTTGATATCCTGTATACATAAAGAAATCATACAGCTCACCAAACAAAGAGCCAATAAAAACCATTATAAAATAGGCTAAATATACGAATAGGCATTTTTCTGAAAAGCAAATACAGGAGGCTAAAAAGCACATGAAGAGATGTCATTTCATGCAGATCAAGATTACAATGAGATACCACCTCAAACCTAAAAGAATAGTTGCTATTAAACAAACAGGAAACTACAAATGTTGGAGAGGTTGTAGAGAAATTGGGACATTTATGCACTGCTGGTGAGAATGTATAATGGTACAGCTACTATGAAGGACAGTTTGGCAGTTCCTTAGGAAACTAAATATTGAGTTGCCCTATGACCCAACAATACCACTATTTGGTATATTCCCAGAAGAGCTGAAAGTAGTGACACAGACACTTGCACACCAATGTCCATAGCAGCATTAGTCACAATCGCCAAAAGATGGAAACAATCCAGTGTCCATCAATAGACGAGTGAATTAACAAAATGTGGCATCTACATACAATGGAATATTATGCAGCAATAAGACAAAATGATGTCCTGAAACACGTGACAAGATGAATGAACCTTGAGGACATAATGCTGAGTGAAATAAGCCAGACACAAAAGGATAGTACTGTATGATTCCACTTTTATGACCATGGTAAAGGTAAAAGCAGAGGCTTATAATACGAAATACAGGAGACCTAGAGATACATGGAAGCTAGAGATGGGTGAACAGTTAGCTAATGAGGTTGAATTCAAATGTAAGGGGATAGATAGAAGTGAAGGCAGTTCACTAGTGAGTCTATAAGTAGTATTACCATATTGAAGGTGAGCTTGATTGAAAGGGGTTGTCTAGATGTACGTAGTCCCACACTACAAATATAAATAAGTTCTTGCATGAACTACTGCAAAGGTATTAATCTTGTACAAAGACTGCATAAATTTGAGGTATAGGGGGAAACCTGCTACTGCAAGCTATGGGCTATGTTTAACAGGGAAACATCAACAGTGCCACAGCAATACCAGGGGTAAATAATGGAGGTAGGGACAAGAGTTAGGGGGAGGTTTAGATTTCTTATTTGGTGAGAGTGTGTTTATTTTATCTTTCTCTCAGGAACAATGAAATTATTTAAAATTGAGAGTGATGACAGACTGTTGACTCTGGACATTATACATGAGGCCCAATGAATGGAGGTAGCTGAAGGATGCACTGACTAAGAAATTAATTGGCAAATGATGGTATATAAATATGATTGAACATTGTGCTGCTACAAAAAAGAGCAAAGTTGTGAGGCATGCAACATTGTGAATGAACCTGTGGGCCACTGGGTGAGGCAAAATAGGCCAAAAACAAAAGAGTGATTATTGTATGGTCTCATTTAGTAATACTTATAAGAAAACTAGGGCCTAGATTGTAAGCTTTTATAGCAGTCACATTTAGTCCAGAGTGTAAATTGTTATTTCTGGATTTTGAGAGGCTGTTTTATGTATGTATAACCTGATATTCAGAGATAAAAATGAAACCAATCAGTTCGGGTTTAAGGTAATTCAGAATATAGGGATAAGGAAGACATTGTCTGTGTTTTAGAACCTCATTGTGATGGTTTGAAAGGATGCATGGACCCTAGAAAAGCCATGTTTTAATCAAAATCCCATTTCGTAAAGGCAGAATAATCCCTATTCAATACTGTATGTAATCAGATAATTTCCCTGGAGATATGATTTAATCAAGACTGGTTGTTAAACTGGATTAGGTAAAGACATGTCTCCACCCATCTGGGTGGGTCTTGATAAGTTTTCTGGAGTCCTCTAAGAGGAAACATTTTGGAGAATGAAGGAGATTCGGAGAGAGCAGAGAATGCTGCAGCACCATGAAGCAGAGTCCATCAGCCAGACCTTTGGAGATGAAGAAGGAAAATGCCTCCTAGGGAGCATCATGAAACAGGAAGCCAGGAGAGAAAGCTAGCAGATGACACGTGCTCACCATGTGCCCTTCCAGCCGAAGGAGAAACCATGACTGTGTTCACCGTGTGCCTTCTCAGATGAGAGAGAAATCCTGAACTTCATCGGCCTTCTTGAACCAAGGTATTTTTCCCTGGATGCCTCTGACTAGACATTTCTCTAGACTTGTTTTAATTGGGGCATTTTCTCAGCCTTAGAACTGTAAACTAGCAATTCATTAAACTCCTCTTTTTAAAAGCCATTCCATTTCTGGTATATTGCATTCCAGCAGCTAGCAAACTAGAACACTCATCTACTCTTTGAGGCCAAAGGAAGAAAGGTTTATTTTGTCTGGAACCTAAATTTTCTGAGCACATAATCTAACACAACCTGTCTAGATAGATCATCCGGGGACCCAGAATAAAAATGAGGGACCTTAATCCTGTATAGCTTAATGTAATGCCTGGATACATCCTAGAATATATTGAGCAGATAGTAAAAAATGATTGGCAAAGTCCCTAGGGATAAGTGAAAAAATATGGAACTATTAAACTTTATTTGCAGGGAACCCCCAACACTGTGTTAAACATTAAGGACACCCAAATCAATAGGCCAAGGCTTTGATCTTGAGGCTTGCTCTTGTGAAGCTTATGCATGTAGCAGAGAAGCTTAGCCTACCTATACTTAAGCCTAAGAGTTACTTCTGGAGGACCTCTTTTGTTGCTCAGATGTGGCCTCTCTCTCTCTAAGCCCAACTCTGTAAGTGAAATCATTGCCCTCCCCACTACATGGGACATGACAACCCAAGGTGAAAGTCTCCCTGGAAGCAAGGAAGATGACTCCCAGGGATGAGTCTGGCCCGGGTACTGTGGGATCAGCAATGCCATCCTGACCAAAAGGGGGAAAAGAAATGTAACACATAAGGTATCAGTGGCTGAGAGAGTTTAAATAGAGTCGAGAGGGGTACTCTGGAGGTCACTCTTATGCAAGGTTCAGTTAGACATGGCTACCTACCATAACTTGCCAAACCCCAACCAAAACCAGTCCTGCCCAAGTGCTGGAGAGGATGCAGAGAAAGAGGCACACTTATCCACTGTTGGTGGGAATGTCAAATGGTGCAACCACTGTGGAAGGCAGTTTGGCGGTTCCTCAAAAAGCTGAATATAGAATTGCCATACGACCCAGCAATACCATTGCTAGGTATCTACTCAGAGGACATAAGGGCAAAGACACAAACGGACATTTGCACACCAATGTTTATAGCAGTGTTATTTACAATTGCAAAGAGATGGAAACAGCCAAAATGTCCATCAACAGACGAGTGGCTAAACAAACTGTGGTATATACATATGATGGAATATTATGCAGCTTTGAGACAGAATAAAGTTATGAAGTATGTAATAACATGGATGGACCTAGAGAACATTATGCTGAGTGAGTCTAGCCAAAAACTAAAGGACAAATACTGTATGGTCCCACTGATGTGAACCGACATTCGAGAATAAACTTGGAATATGTCATTGGTAACAGAGTCCAGCAGGAGTTAGAAACAGGGTAAGATAATGGGTAATTGGAGCTGAAGGGATACAGACTGTGCAACAGGACTAGATACAAAAACTCAAAAATGGACAGCACAATAATACCTAATTGTAACGTAATCATGTTAAAACACTGAATGAAGCTGCATCTGAGCTATAGGTTTTTTTTTTTTGTCTGTCTGTTTGATTGTTTGTCTTTTTTTTTCTTTTTCCATTTCTTTTTTTTACTATTATTATTATTTTTATTTTTTTCTCTATATTAACATTCTATATCTTTTTCTGTTGTTTTGCTAGTTCTTTTCCTAAATTGATGCAAATGTTCTAAGAAATGATGATCATGCATCTATGTGATGATGTTAAGAATTACTGATTGCATATGTAGAATGGAATGATTTCTAAATGTTGGGTTAATTTCTCTTTTTTTCTTTAATTAATAAAAAAAGAAAACAACAACAACAACAACAACAAAAAAAAAAACAGTCCTGCCAACCCTAAAGAACACCTAGGGTGTTATGTAAGATTCTACAAAGGTTCCATGCACTAGAGTAACCTTCCAGAAACCTACAACCTCTAGATGGGTCCCTGGACCAGTTAAAACCCGAAATGCAGAGGGACCAACCTCTCTAGAACATCAACTAGTTCCATCCCCCTATCCCTTATTACTGACAGCCCCTTAAAACATGAAAAAGTTAGAAAGGGCATAGCCCAAATACCCCTAAAGAGTTAGAGAAAGACCAAAGGTGAAAGGTGGGGTTATACAGAGAAGGTAGAATTTAACAAACGAGTATGAATCATTACATTGATATTTCTTTTAGCCTCCAGTATCTTATTGCAGCTAGAAGTAAAAACATAAAATTGTGGAATTATAACCCATATCAAACTCTGAAATCTGCCCTACAACTAATGGTTGTTGTGTTTTGGAATATATTGCTTTTTGTATATATGTTATTTTTCACACACACACACACAAATAAAAGATAAAAGAATTGTGTTTTTAGGATGTTGGCTTGAAGATTGCTTTCAAGATCCTTTTTTGTAATTTGAATATGTAAAGTAGGTTGGAAGTATTGTTGTTAAGGAAATTTTTTTCCCCTAAAGTAAAATAACTGATTGTTGCAGAATGATAAACAGGAATATGTAGGACAAAATGGATGGATATAGAAAGTTGTTGAAGTCTTGTTAGAAGTGAATTTTATTAGTTGTGGTTAGGGTTGGCTAAGATTTTATAGTTTCATAAGATTTTTCATAGTTTTCTTAACAGATGCAGCTCCATGCAAAACAAGAATTTGGTTTTCATTCTGTTAAAATGGCAGTGTTTTCTCGGATTATTTGTTTGCTTTTTATGCTGGTTTGAAAGGATGTATGTACCTTTGAAAAGCCATGTTTTAATCAAAACCCCATTTCATAAAGGCAGAATAATCCCTATTCAATACTGTATGTAATTAGATCATCTCCCTGGAGATGTAACCAAATCAAGAGTGGTTGTTAAACTGGATTAGGGGAGGTGTGTTTCCACCCATTTGGGTAGATCTTGATTGGTTTACTGGAGTCCTATAAAAGAGGAAACATTTTGGAGAATGAGAGATTCAGAGAGAGCAGAGCAGAGTGACACAGCCACGAGAAGCAGAGTCCACCAGCCAGTGACCTTTGGAGATGAAGAAGGAAAATGTCTCCCAGGGAGCTTCATGAAACAGGAAGCCAGGAGAAGAAGCTAGCAGATGACGCCATGTTTGCCATGCGCCCTTCCAGATGAGAGAGGAACTCTGACTGTGTTCACCATGTACCTTCTCACTTGAGAGAGAAACCCTGAACTTCAATGGCCTTCTTGAACCAAGGTATCTTTCCCTGGATGCCTTATATTGGACATTTCTATAGACTTGTTTTAATTGGGACATTTTCTTGGCCTTCAAACTGTAAACCAGCAACTGATTAAATTCCCCTTTTTGAAAGCCATTCCGTTTCTGGTATATTGCATTCCAGCAGCTACCAAACTAGAACACTCTTAGTGAGAAGCTATAAAAAGGTTTTTAACCATCTGAATAATCTGCCTAGATGACAAATATTTTATGTTTTATTGGACCAATATACTTATGTATGTGGTATGTATACTGACTATCTCCTTCCTTACTGTTTTAGACAATGCCTTCTCACTTTAAAAAAAATTATGACTTTTAAAAATCATGTTAACTCCTCTATTTACTTTTAAACTTTTATGTCACCTTGATTAAATAAATAACAAAAAAAAAAAACCTAAGAGGAAAAAACATTTCTGTTTCTATTTCTTGTGAAACTAACCTTCTATTTATGTCTGTCTGCCTGTTCATGTACATATGCTATTTTTCACAAAAAAAAAGAGAGAGAAAGAAGAGTATAATAGAGAAGATAGGATTTAACAAATGAATGCGACTGCTGAGTCAATATATTGACATTTCTTTTGGTCTCCAGCGTCTTGGAGAAGCTAGAAGAAAAAATGAAAAATTGTAGACCTGTAACCCATACCAAACTTTAAAATCTGTTGTATAACTATGTGCAATTTTTCACAATTAAAAAAAGTTTTAAAAAGAGAATGCTGCATGAAAATGCCACAAAATACTTAAAACGTCTAAAAAATAAATATTAAGAAAATTCTTAAAGAGCTCTATTTGAACTGCTTAGAAATAATTAAGTGCCTGATATAAATATATAAATTGGTACTTCTGAAGTAAAAGAGGAAAAAGAAGAAAAACTCCGAGCAGCAAGATTCAGAAACCTTAGTTTTGGGGATGTGAGGGTAGTTCAGTGATAGAATTCTCGCCTGCCATGTGGGAGACCCGGATTCGATTCCCGGTCCGCGCACTTCCCAAAAAGCAAACAAGCTCTGAGTGAATGTAGACAGTTGTAAAAAAATTTATGAAGGTAAATTCTGTCTGTCATAGTCAGTGCTGACCAAAAATTAATGTATCTATTTATCATGTATTTCAAAAAAAAGAAAGCTTCTATGTCAAGCCACGTACTCACATAGACTAAAATAAAGTGGATTGTTAGTCTGCTGTTAAAGTTTTTATTTTTTTTTTAAGTTTTTCTTAATCATCTGCATACACTGTGTACAAAACAAAGCTCTTACTGGTTAAATTTGTAGAGGTAAAATAATATTAAAATGCATAAAATTCCTAAAATCCTGACAATATTCTCACTATCCATGTAATATCCTGACACTAATCTGTATGATGTTGAGCAATGATATGCTGTTGTTAGTCATAGTTTTAGTTAATCCTGAAAAGCTACAGATCAAAGGAATAACCAAATTGTCAGTTGCGTTGCTTTGCTCTAATACTTCTCTAAAGGTATATATGGTCAGTTATAGTCAGAGCTCCATCTGTAAAAGGAAAACTTTAAAAGAATGGTAGGACAAATATATATATATTATATTTTATCTGTCAATTAACATAACTGGTAAATGTGTAGAAGTGAAACAAAGCAAAACCTCTGCTATGGTTTCTTAATATAAGACAATTGTCTAATGTTTTTATTTCTAAAAGTAGCTTCATTTAAAAATGGTTAGAAAAATTAAAGCTCAGATTGTAAGCTTTAACTGTTATTGTTTTAAATTCTGAAATGCTTTCTCCTTTATGTAACCTACTAGTTCCCTGGAACTTTAAGTACTTGTGTGACATTTGAGACTCAGATTTCTCTAAGAGAAGTCCATACAGCAACTGTTAAAAAAAAACAAAACTGAAAATGATCAAAATCCGATTAAAAATACGATGGAACTGATCTGGTTAAAACTAAGATAAATCAATACACAACGTAAAGAATAATATTGTCTGTATTTTAAAGCTTTAACTTTTGTGTGAGATAAAAAGAAATGTTTATTTTGTCCAAAATTCACACTATCTAATTTAATCTGTCTAGTCAGTTAAATGACCTAACTCAGCTTTATTTGATACAGAACCTGGAATAAGGAACAAAATCTTAGTGTTCTGTACAAGTTAATGTTATGCAATGATGCATTTCAAAGAATTTTGGGGCAGAAAATGAAAAAGTGTTTGCAAAGTCCCTTCAGGGACTGGGAAAAATAGAATAAGCTTCCCCACCTGGGGAATTCTTGACATTTTCTTAAGCAAGAGGGCTTCCAATTTAATAAGCCAATGCCACAATTTTGAGGCTTGCCCTTAAGAAACTTATTTCTGTAATAGTAAACTGAACCTACTTATGATTAGTACCTAAGAGTCATCTCCAGAAAATCTCTGCTATTGCTCAAATGTGATCTCTCTCTAAGCCAAATTTTCAGCTTCTCCCCCTGACCCCCCCAAATGTGGGCATACTTTCCAGGGGTGTGAGCCTGGCCCTGGCCACATGAAACATAACAGGCCCTGGCATCATGGGACATAACTCACCTTGGCATAGCAGGACTTAACTGGCCCCGGCATCATGAGACATAAGTTCCAAGGATGAGTCTGGCCCTGGCATCATGGATTAGTTGACCAAAAGGGGCAGAAAGAAATAGAGTTTCAATGTCTAAGAGATTTCAAGTTAAGTCAAGAGGTCATTCTGGAGGTTATTCTTATGCAAGTTTCAGCCAGATATTCCAAACTGCCACAATATGGCAATCCCCAACCAGTAGTGTTCCTGGGAACTCTGAAAGATATCCCGCACTCTATAAAATTTTACTTATTAAGTTTGTTTTTCAAAGACTTGAAGCCTCCAGATTGTCCCAATGCCAGAGAAGCTCTGAAACCCAGAGATACTAGACTATTCGAGAACAACAACCGGTTTCATTGTCCATCCCTCTGCCCCTTAATAACAATGCCCCCTTTTCAGCCTTGAAGCAGTTAGAGAGTTGTCACCCAGATGTCCCTCAAGATTGAGAGATATTTATCAAATGAGAGGGAAGAATTGTAATCAAGAAATCAAGATTTAAGGGATGATTTTGATTACTGAATCATATCCCTTTTTGCTTTCTGGGATATTGGAGTAGACAGAGAGGAATACCTGAAATCCCTAAACTGTATATTCAGCTCCTGATATCTGAAATGATTGTGAAAGTCCTTACCTTGTGCCTTTGTGACTATAAGAGCTGTGACTCCTGGTATCTGGTTATTTTCTTGTACAACAAAGGCCCTAATGAAGAATTTGAAGTCAGTCATTAAGTAGCTTCACCCCTGGATATTTGTAAATAGTATCAACTAGACTCTACTACTGAAAGATAGCCTGTTTCCTTTCCTTTTGGCTTACACCTATAGTATTGAAATGATAGCTCTGCCCCCGCCCCACTTCAACTTATGTTCTCCTGTTGAAATGATGATGACTACACTGCCTCCTTTTCTGCTTAGAATTTGCTATTCAAAATGACTTCATCTCTCTTTGCTAAAATTCTTAAAAACCTTGAACCTCCTAAAGCCAGGGAGACAGATTTTGGGCCACTAGGCCATCTGTTCTACCACCACCTGCCTAGTAACAAACTCTTTCTCTCTTTGAAACTCTGGTGTCTCAGGAATTGGTCATTGAGTGCACAGGTGAAAGAATCCACAGTGTTTGTCCGGTAACAGCGTGAGCACCTAACAGGAAGGGATTTCATCATGATCAAACCCCAGGACCTGGGCCAGGGCAGGCCCTGGGGAAATCTCCACTCAAATGCAATAGAGACACATCTCCGTGAAGTCAGCAGCCTGACAAGTACCCCCTATTCTAAAAGCACAGGGGAACCAGCCCAAAGGAGGCAAGACCCAAAGACCAGGACCCATCCCGAGGAGCGGAAAACTAAACATGGTCTCTTCACAGAAGGGAAGCCCCTTCAGGCGTAAATAAGAAGGAAATTCGGATCCACACCACAACGTGGGTAAACTTCAAAAACATTCTACAGAGGGAGAGCAGATAGACACAAAAGGACACACATCCTAAGATTCCCTTTACATGAAATGTCCAGGTCAGGCAAATTCACAGACGCAGGAAGTAGAATAGGGGTTGTGAGGGGGTTGGGAAAATGGGAGGAGGGGATGGCTGCTTAAAGACCCGAGTTTCCTTTTGGGGTGATGCTAGATGGTGGTGATAGTTGCACAAAACTGTGAATGTACCAAACACCAGTGAGTTGTACACTGTAAAGTGATTAGAATGTGAGTTCCATGTTATGTGAATTTTATAGGAATTTTTAAAAAAAAGAATGGGTTGCTTAAAAACATATGTTCTACCCCTTATATGGTGAGGTCTGTCAGAGTGGAGTTAGGTTCTGTATTTTGGTGCACAGTTCACAGGTTTGGAGTTTTTCTTTTTCTTTTTTTTTTTTAAACAACTGACCCCTTCATTCCATGCTTGGTATTGTTGTGACCAATCTTTTATACAATTATCCTGGGATATAATAAATTTAAAAAGGATGACAGTGGGCTTTTTTTTTCCAAGTTTGCAATTTCCTGTCCTTTATGTTACCTAAAAAAAGGTCAAAAGTCATAACTCAAGTCCAAGACAATGTTGAGCAAGTTTTAAAGGGACAAAAGCATTCCAAAAATGAACACTGAAAGCCTCTTGGCCTTACAGAGCAAGTTCCACAATCACAGTAAAAAACCACCCTTCAGGGGCAAGGAATGGGCAGAAACGCCACCAGCACAGAGGCCATAGGGATTTTATATCTTATTTAAATCATTTTATTCTACAGGGAACCACTTCTGGTTGAAATAATACTCTACTTTTGAAAAACTCTGTATAACTTTGCATGCAGTTGATAAGAGAGCCGGTGTCACAGAATTCTCCCAGTGGGTTTAAAGGAAAGGGGGAGAGGTTCCTCCCAGTTCCTAGAAGCCTCCTCCAATTCTGCCCCTCCTTCCCCACCAAGCTGGCCTCGGCCACCCCAGTTGAAAGCCCTCTGCGGCCACTCACTCTTCATGTGGGGTCTCACCACTCTACGGACCGAACCCTGGGGAGGGGAAGTTCCTCCCCACATGAGGGAAAGATGAAGGGATCTCACCTTGGACGGGTTGACCTCAGCCCCTCCTGACGCACCAAGGCCCGCACACGGCCAGTGCCCCTTGGCCTCCCGGGGCCCACGCGATGGTCACGCGTGTCCTGCGGGGGTAGCAAGGCGAGAACCAAGGCGCCCAGATGGGGCCCCTCCCGCAGGGCGGCGTACCTGTCCGGGCGCACCTGCGGACACCTGCACCGCAGAGGGCCTTGGGGTAAAGGGAAAAGTCGCCCCAAATTCAGCATGTGGACACCGCAGGAATCGCCTACGGAAACGTGAGGACAGTAGAGGTATGTTGTTGTTGAAGTCAGGAAGAGCGTTGTGTCCAAGCCTCAGGTAAAGTTGGCCCTGGACGTCACTCCGAATTCAAGCGGCTGAAGTCAAAAGCCAAGATTGCAGTTGCGCAGGGTACAGGCCCGTGACTCGAGGCTTACCTTCTGGATGGGATGTCCATTTTGTTCCCAGAGTGATCATCAGTGAGTCAAGTAGGAGAATAAGTACCTTGCAGCCCAGACCCGTATGATGTCATAGGCATCACCATGGCAACCAAGAGAGCGCCCCGAGTGCGTCCTCCTGCACGTGGAGACAGAGGTTTTCGCTCTTCTACTGGAGGCACCGCCTACGCGCCCAGACCCGCCCTCATACAATGCAGCTCCTTCCTCCGCGCCCAGTTCAGGCCCCGTGGGTTCTGTTGCCCCTGCAAGGTTCCTGGAAGCCAGAGAGACCTTTTAAAAGACTTAACTCTGCTACAGAATTTTGATGATTCCCTAGCACCCCAACATGAGGCCCACAGGCCACGTGTCTCCAGCAGCTTCTTTTATCTTCCCCACTTAAGAGCTGTCCCCCGCCCCCACCTTCACCCCAGCTGCAGCCACTGGATCTCCTCTCTATTTTCTAGTCCCGGAGACACCAAGACCTTTCCATTCCCAGCCAGTAAAAGCTCTTCTTTCTGCTTGAAATGCTCCCCACCCTCACCCCTGACTCTCTCTTACTTAGCCTTTGGGTCTTGGTCCCGCACTTCCTCCAGGAAGCCCTCCTCCTGAGACCTCCCAAGCCTCACTGAAGACTCTTCCCCTCTGTGCGCTCATCGTAGGCCAGACACACCTGAGTAGAAATTGCCTGTTGACTTCTCACTGCTCACTCAACTGTCATCCTCTGAGAGGAGGCCTCGGAATCCTAAACTGCCAGCTTTGAAATGAATCATGTTAACTGATCACTTCTGCACCTGGAAACGAACCCGGGTCTCAGGCATGGCAGACGAGCCACTGTTGCCCGCCCTGATCACTTCTTTTTTTAGTAAGTTTTGAAATCAGGAAGTGTGAGTCCTCCAACTTTGTTGTTCTCTTTTTGAGATTGCTTTGATTCTTCTGGGTCCCATGAATTTCCATAGAAACTTTAGTATCACCTTGTCAATTCCTACAAAAAAGCCAGCTGGGGTTTTTGTTTTATAGGGATCTTATCAAATCTTTAGATTGCTTTGGGGAGTATTCCCATCTTAACAAAATATTTTTTTAAAAAAATTTTTATGGCAACCTATGTACGATATAACATTGGCCATTTTAACCACTTTCAGGAAAACATCTGTGCCATCATAACAATATTTGGTGTTTTGTTCCATGAACCTGGGAAGCGTTGGCATTGGTTTAGGATGTCTTTAAATTTCTTCAATGTTTTATAGTTTTCAATGTGCAGGTCTTGCACTGCTGCTGTTACGTTTATTCCAAAGTAGTTTTTTTTTTTCTTTTTGGTGCTATTATAAATAAAATTGTTTTCTTAGTTTCCTCTTCAGATTATTAGTGTCAGTGTATGGAAATACAAATGATTTTTCTATGTTGAGCTTGTATCTTGCAAGCTTACTGAACTCAGTTCCAATAATTTTTAGTGGATTCCTTAGTATTTTCTATATATAAGTTCTGTTTGCAAACATAGTTTTATTTCTTCCTTTCTATTCTGAATGTCATTTATTTCTTTTTTCTTGTTTAACTGCCCTGGCTAGATCTGCGGTATAATGTTGACTAGAAGCAAAGAGAGTAACCTCCTTGTTTGGGCAATCACTCATTTTCAATTGTGCCTTCAATTGTAGTGCTTTGATAATGTTTGAACTACAGAGATGTGTTAAGGAAGAGATGAAATCTTTGCAGATGAAATGGTATGACAACATCTAGAAACTGCTTCAGAATAACAGGAGGGAGAGGACGAGGTGGCATGGGGTGTGACAGGCAGAACTGCCCATGAGTAGTCGGCTAGTGGTTGGGGACAATGGCGGAAGTGGGTGTTTCACTCTATTCTGTACTTCTGTGTACCTTTGAAACTCACCATAATGGAAAGTGGAAAAAATAAAGCTAAGAATATGTAGAACCAAAACAAAAGAGCTTTAAAAAAAAATGTGTACTATTAAGTGGGGAAAAGGTTCATTGAGGAATTGGAACCCCTGCCACTGTTACCCCATGAAAATGGTTAACTGGTAGAAACAAGACTTCCCCAACAGGGCCATCCATCAACCAGAACCAATAGACCTCTAGGTTGTGACTGGCTTTGGGACCGTAAGTGTCCTTAATCTAGAACAGTTGTGTGTGTGTGTGCGTGTGTGTGTGTGTGTGTGTGTTGATGACACTGATTTGTGGAAGAGACCAAACCAGATATCCTGCAGAATCTTCTGGATTTGTCTGGCTGCTTCATAGTGGGATTAATTTAGCTAATCCCTCTATCCCCTGTCTTTGCTGGTAACTGGAATCGCCAAGACATGTTATCTACTCTACTGTTTCTGGAATTTTAGGCTAGTTTCAAGTTTTCCATCCTGTAGTATTGCAAAGAACATTCTTGTACATTTCGTTTCCTTATGCAAGTAGGCAAAACTTTCTCTAGTACACACCAGGAAGTGCAAGTTGATAGTACGATCTTCAATTTCATAAGATGTGCCAATTTGATCTCCAAAGTAACTGCATTAATTCACACTCCCACAGGGGTGCACAAGAGTTCCCTTTTTCCATATTCTAGCTGACATTTGCTGTTGTCAGACTTAATTTTCTGTCATTCCACTGGGTGTAAAACATATGCCCTTGTGCTCATTTTCCCTTCTCTAATCACCAGGGAGATGGAGCATCTTCTCATATGTCTGTTGACCTTTCAGGCTAAGGAAGGAGACAGAGCCAACAGAACCCACAGGACTCAGAGACTGCTTAGAAATGCTATGAATCAGTTTTATTAATTGAGGAAGTACAAAACTATAATTTTTCCACATTCACAATGAATAGTATTCAAATAGTTATTATTTTATTGGTTTAATCCATTCAACTGTTTAAAAAAGTGGATAGCTGTTTTGTTTTTTTTTTCCATTTGGAACTGTCAGTTTTTGTTTTTTGTTTTTTTTAATCTAGAATTTAAAAACAACAGTGCTTCTTTGAGGATCACATTTCAAGCTCTAGAACTTTCTTTTGGTCATCTGTTGAGGCCTTAAAGTGCTTTCCTAAGAAGATGTATGTTCCAAGCAGACAGATACACTTGGCATGTTGCTCAGCTCATTGGTTCTGCAGTAATACAAGTGAATCTTTGTTTGGATTTTGATGGTGCTATTAATACCCCATGACTCACTAAAAGTGCTGCTTCCTGGAACGTTCTTCCCGGGGAGGGAAAGCCATGTTCCTTCCTGCAGAAGAATAATCTGTACTTACCCTTTCAAAGGTTTGAGCAGAACTTGAGGGCTTTGAAAAGATAACGAAAGCTTTTTAAATGAAACAAAAACTTTAAAACAAATTTCCATCTCTACCAGAAGAGGAAAATATCAGTTGTATGTACCAGATATTCATTCATTCCACAAAAGATGTGTCAGAACCTACCACATGCCAGGCACAGAGCTGGCATAGAAGGGATTGAATACACATCCTTTCATGGGAGGTGACAGACAGTGGAAAGGCAGGAAGACACACTAAACCTATAATCATTTCACTGGAGTGTCATAGATGCTACAGAGAAAGGTTCAGGGGCTTATGCTTTTCTGAAGAAAGTGCTGTGTAAGCTGAGGCCAGGTGACAGTAGGATTGAGCCTGGGTGGAGGCATTGAGGGAGGAGCATCTGTCAGTTTTAGTGGTTCACTTTTGAATCCCCCACCTATGATCTGAAGACTCCCCACTTCATGAGGCTAGGTAGGAGGTAAGCCAGTTTCTCCTTCCAGAAGGTAAAAAGGACAAATACTCATTTTTCCAGCCTCCCTTGCACCTGGGACACAGCCACATGACATAGGCTCAGCCAATCACTTAGAATGAGGGTTTTGAATGGGGAGGCTGAAAAGAGGAAAAGCTTCAGTCCATGGACAATCCAACTGGGAAGCGAGTAGCAGAAGATATCATTGGCCTCACCTCTTAATTGCTGTGTGACCACTCCAAGCCTCAGTTTCTTTATCTACAAGTGAGATTAATCATATCTTCCTCATAAGAGTCCAAATCAAATGAGATTCTGTAACAATAAATTGCTGAAGCTGGCGGATGGGTACATGGTGGTTCATAAAACAATTCCCTCTACTTTAATGCATATATATGACAAACAACTCAATTTTAAAATGGGCAAAGGACTTGAACAGATATCTCTCTAAAGAAGACATACGAATGGCCAGAAAGCCCATGAAAAGATGCTCAAATCATTAGCCATCAGGGAAATGTAAATCAAAACCACAATGAGATACCATTTCACACCCAAATGGCTAATGTTGGAAAGGATGTGGAGAAATAGGAACACTCACTCATTGCTGGTGGAAATGTGAAATGGTGAAGCCACTGTGGAAGACAGTTTGGTGATTCCTCAGAAGGCTGAGTATAGAATTACCATCTGACCCAGCTATCCCGCTACCAGTATGTACCCAAAAGAATTGAAAGCAGGGGCTCAAAAATATATCTGCACACTGATGGTCACAGTGGCATTATTCACAATTTCCAAAAGACAGAAGCAACCCAAGTGCCCATCAACAGATGAATGGATAAACAATATGTGGTAAAGACATCTAATTGAAAATTTTTTACTTTTTTGTTGTATAGTGTAACATGTATGCAAAGCAAAGAAGTAAAAAAGCAATAGTTTTCAAAGCACTCTTCAACAAGTGGTTACAGGATAGATCCCAGAGTTTGTCATGGGCTACCATACAATCCTTTCATATTTTTCCTTCTAGCTGCTTCAGAATATAGGAGGCTAGAGGGCTTAAGTACTCTTTTTATCTTCACAATTGACTTATTTTTTCCCTCTTTTTTTGTGAACAATAACATATATACAAAAAAAGTTATAAATGTCCAAGCACAGCACCACAATTAGTTGTAGAACATATTTCAGACTTTGACGTGGGTTACAATTTCACAATTTTAGGTTTTTACTTCTAGGTGCTCTAAAATACTGGAGACTAAAAGAGATATCAGTGTATTGATTCAGCATTCATATTCATTTGTTAAGTCCTATCTTCTATGTATAATTCCACCATCACCTTTCATCTTTCCATACCTCTCTTTGGGGTTGTTTGGGCTATGGCAGTTCTAAATTTTTTATATTGGAAGGGTCTGTCACTAATATGGGGTAGGGAGATGGAGCTATCTGATGTTCTGGAGAGGCTGTGCTAGGTTTTAGGGCTTATCCAGACCTGGGACCCATCTGGAGGTATCTAATGGACTATTATTCACCTATAAAAAGGTACAAAGTGCTGATACATGCAACAGCATGGATGAACCCTGAGGACATTATGTTGAATGAAGTAAGCCAGACATGAAAGGACAATCATAGTATAATCTCACTGATTTGAAACAATTAGAATAAGCAAATTCATAGGCAGAATCTAGAATATAGACTACCAGGGACAGGATGGAGATAGGAAATGGAAAGTTAAGACTTAAAATGGGCAGAGTCCTGTGTGGAATTATGGAAATGTTTTGGTAATGGATGGTGGTGATGGTAGCATAACAGTGTGAATGCAATTAGCAGCACCGAAATATATATCTGAGTATGATGAAAATGGGACGTATTAGCTTGTATATATGGTAATTTTCTATTTTAGTCCATGGACCTACACTATACAGTGAACCCTAAGTTAAACCATGGACCTTAATTAATTGTACAAGTATAAAAACGTGCCATCATTAATTGAAGCAAATGTTTCACACCAGTGCAAGGTTGGTGGTATATAGGAGTCCTCTTTTCAATGCATGATTATTCTGTAAAGCTACAACTTCTCTAATACGGAAAAAAAATCTTTAAAAAATACATGATCACTTTACTGAGATACAATTCATTAACCATACAAGTTACCCATTTTAAAGAATGACATTCAGTGGTATTTCACATTTGCAGAGTTGCATAACTATCATCACAATCATTTTAGAACATTTTCATCACCCCCAAAGAAACCCTTTATCTATTGGCAGTCACTTCCATGCCCTCTCCCCTCAGCTCCTGGCAACCATAAATCTACTTTCTGACTCTATATCCTGTTCTGGATATTTCATATAAATGGAATCCTACAATATTTTTGCCCTTTTGTGTTTGGCTTTGCTACTTTCACTTAGTTTTCAAGTTTCATCTATATTGTAGCATATATCAGTCCTTCATTCTTTTTATTCCTGAATAATATTCACTTATATGGATGCCACATTTTGTTTAATCCATTCACCAGTTAATGGCCATTTAGATTGTTTCCATTTTCTGGCTGTTAGAATAGGGCTACTATGAACATACAAGCTTTGGGATGAAGATAGGTTTTCATTTCTCTTGGGTATATTCCTAGAAATGGAATTGCTAGATCACGTGGTTAAAGCTTTTGAGAACTGCTGATCTGTTTTTCAAATTGGCTACTCCATTTTACATCATTTTACATTCCCACCAGCAGTGTCCAAGGGTTCCAGTTTCTCTGCATCCTTTTCAACTTCTTGTATTATTATTATCATTATTATCTACTTCTGTATATGTTTTGGAAATCTTCAAAATAGAATGCTAAAAGCAGTTTGGCAGTTCCTCAAAAAGTTAAACATAGAATTATGTACATATGACCCAGCAATTATTTCATTCCTAGGTGTATAGCCCCAAAGAACTGCAAACAAAGACTCAAACAGATACATGTATACCAGTATTCATGGCAGCAATAATCAAAGGGTGGAAACAACCTAATGCCTACCAACAGGATGAATGGATAAATAGAATGTGGTCTATCCTTATAAAGGAATATTATTCAACCATGGAAAGGAATGAAGTACTGATACATGCAACAACATGGATAAGCCTGGCAAACATTATACTGAGTTAAAGAAGCCAGTCACAAAAGGACAAATACTGAATGATCCCACTTATATGAAGCATCTGGAATAGGCAAATTCATAGAGGTAGAAAGTAGGTTAGAGGGTACCAAGGGCTGGTGGGAATGGGGGTGAGGGAAATGGAAGTTATTGCTTCTCTTTGACATGATGAAAAAGTTTTGGTGATGGATGGTGGTGGTGATTGTAACTTTTAGTTTCTTCATTGCTGAAACAAATACCATACAAGAGATTGGCTTAACAATAGAAATTTATTGGCTCATGGTTTCAGAAACTAGTAGGCTTGCTTCCTCCGGGATATGGTGTCTTTTGGCTGGTTGACGATCTTTGGAGTGCTTTGACTTTCCCATCAAATGGCGATGCACATGGTGGCATCTATTTCTTCCGGGTTCTGTTGACTTCCAGTTTCTGCTTCTCTCTGTGGCTTCTCTTTCTGTGTCTAACAGAAAGGGTCTACTTAAAAGGGACTCCAGTAATCTGGATTAAAGCCCGACCTGATTTAGCTGGGCCACAGCTTAACTGACGTCACATCTTCAAGAGATCCTATTTATGAGGGGGAAGTTGGGCGGAGCCTGCAAGGTACCCACTGGGGGAGGTATCCCGGCTGGCCACGTGTGCAGCGACCTTTGAATAACACAGAGTGGGGCCTGCCAGGGACCCAAGGGATGCTTTAGGCTGCCACGGTACCATGAGGTGCCAGACATAAAAGGGAAATGCATAAAATATAATGATAAAGCAATGGTTTTGGACCCATAATGTATAAATATTTATTGTGACAAGGACTACATAAAGGTATTTAAGAGATTATGGCATCTGAAACCCACAACATTAAAAAACAGAACTTTTGTAATAATATTGAGGATCATTCCATTGATCTTCCTAGAAAAAGGATCTCTAATTTCACTAATAAGAACAGAAAGGAGGTTAAGAAATCTCCAAAACAGTTGGCTGCTTACATGAAAATGAACAGTTGGACAACTGTGATAACAGATAAACTAAGGAGGTGATCTATTGCAGAAAGAAAGTTCATCATCCTTTTCCAACTCCTTGTTACAGAAAAAAATAGTCCCCTAGGAGTGGGAGCTTTGACATCACAAATAAAGAAAATGAAGTGGCTTGTACCGGCCATGTGTCTGGAAAATTATGCCTTCATAGTTGAACAAATTTGGCTAACTCCAGTGATTCTGGCTCTTTACAGACAGAAAGCCCATCATCAAAATATAGTGGTTTTTTTACTGAGGTTTCTCAGGACCATAAAACAATGGCACAAGTTTTTTTCTTTTTCTTTTCTTTTTTTTTCCTGCATGGGCAGGCACCGGGAATCGAACCCAGGTCTCTGGCGTGGCAGGTGAGAACTCTGCCTGCTGAGCCACCGTGGCCCACCCAAGTTTTTTCTTTTAACTTTTTTTTATGTATAATATAACTTATATGCAAAGCAAAGAAAAAGAAAAGCAATAGTTTACAAAGCACTCTTCAGTAAGTAGTTACAGGACAGATCCCAGAGTTTGTCATGGGCTACCATTCCATCATCTCAGATTTTTCTTTCTAGCTCTTTCAGAACATTGGAGGCTAGAAGGAATAATTTTTTTTTTATCATCACAATCGAGTTTTTTTTCTTTTTTGTGAAAAATAGCATATTTTTTTCACAAAAATATGAAAGCAATAAATTTCAAAGCATAGCACAACAATTAGATGGAGAACAGATTTCAGAGTTTGGCATGGGGTACAATTACACAATGTTAGGTTTTTACATCTAGCTGCTCTAAGATGCTGGAGACTAAAAGAAATATCAATATAATGATACAGCAATCGTACTCGTTTGTTAAACACTACCTCCCTGTTTAACTCCACCATCACCTTTGATCTTTCTCCCATTCTTAAGGGTATTTGGGCGGTAGGGAGATGGAACCAGTTGATGTTCTGGAGAGGCTGGGCCCCTCTAGGTTTCAGGACTTATCTGGTCCAGGGACTCATTTGGAGGTTGTAGGTTTCTGGAAAGTTACCCTAGTATCTGGAACCATTGTAGAATCTTATATATTGCCCTAGGTGTTCTTTAGGATTGGCTGGAATGGTTTTGGTTGGGGGTTGGCAAGTTATGATAGATAGCAATTTCTAACTGCAGCTTGCATAAGAGAGATCTCCAGAGTAGAGACTCTCAACTCTATTTGAACTCTCTCAGCCACTGAAACCTTATTTGTTACACTTGGCATTGTTGATCCCACAGTGCCAGGGCCAGAATCATTCCTGGGAGTCCCCTCCTGTATTAGTTAGGGTTCTCTAGAACACTCACAAATATAAAATTTATAAAAGTGTCTCACATAACCGTGGGAGCGCAGAGTCCAAAATCCGCAGGGCAGGCTGTGGAGCCGACAATTCCAGTGGAGAGTCTGGACAAACGCCACAGGAGAGGCTCTCCTGCTGAAGCAGGAAGAAGAGCCTGTCTCTTCTGAATCCTCCTTAAAAGTCTTCCAGTGATTAGATTATGCATCACTCATTGCAGAAGACACCCCCCTTGGCTGATTCCAAATGTGGTGCAGCTGACATGATCATGATTTAATTCTATGAAATGTCCTCATCGCAACAAACAGACCAGCATTTGCTCAACCAGACAAACAGGTACCACCACTTGGCCAAGTTGACCCATGAACCTGACCATGACCTCTCCCATGCTGCCAAGAAGACTTTCACCCCTTGATGTCATGTCCCACGTAAGGGGCACAAGTTTTGTTTTGTTTTGTTTTTAGCTTGTAGACTGGATGCTGTTTTATTAGTGTTCTAGCTTGCTAGCTGCTGGAATGCAATATACGAGAAATAGAATGGCTTTTAAAAGGGGGAATGTAATAAGTTGCTAGTTTGCAGTTCTAAGGCCAAGAAAATGTCCCAGTTAAAGTAAGTCTATAGACGTGTCCAATCTAACGCATCCAGGGAGAGATACCTTGGTTCAAGAAGGCCAATGAAGTTCAGGATTTCTTTCGCAAGTGGAAGGGCACATGGTGAACACAGTTTCTCCCTCTTCTGGAAAGGCACTTGGCGAGCACGGCATCATCTGTCAGCTTCTTCTCCTGGCTTCCAAGGGGCACAAGTTTTGTTCAGTTGGAATTTGACATTGAATGTAGCTTTAACTTTCTGGAGGAAGAGAAGTACAAGTGAGCTTGTGGCCTGTTTTGTGAGGATGGAAGAGCTTGGTGGATTGCCTTCCTGTGCTCACCAATAGTTTACAGGAAGAGAAACGATACATCTCACTTGGCTGTGTGTACACTTCTTGGCTTTAATGAAGTCACTACTTAAAAGCAAATTTGGGCGGGCCATGGTGGCACAGCAGGCAGAGTTTTTGCCTGCCATGCCAGAGACTTGGGTTCGATTGCCGGTGCCTGCCCCAAAAAACAAGCAAATGTGAATAATATGTAATAGTTGGTTCAAATTGGCTTCAAGCAGCCATAAAAAGATGGTGTCCAGAACTATCATCCAAAACAGAAATTATAACTGATGGAAATATTCATATTTTAAAACGACAATTAAGTGGATTGTGGGAACAGGAAAACCATCTTATTTTGGTTCTGTGATATACTGGCAGTATAGCTAAGGATGTAGATGCTTACTTATTACAATTGCATTGAGAGGTTTCATCTGCTAAACAGTGCTTGGTTATTCAAAATATCCCTGGACTATCTGATTTCCCAAAAAAAAATCTTGTCTGAGAACTGTGAACTGTGAAAGAAATCAAGACCATTTTTTCTTTTAAAAGCCACATAACACACTTCCTAAAAAAAAAAAAACAAGCAAGCAAAGAAAGAAAGAAAACAAACAGAAATTCAATATATGGTGCTGTAATAACAGAATACTCACATGGAAAAAAAAAATACAGCATACTAAAAAAAAAGCCACATAATGAAACCACTAATGAAACTCTTTAGCAATCTACTTCATATTGAAGCGGAAAATATCCAGAAGAAGCAGCTTCAACTCCAATGAAGTAAAAGTGCACTAAGAAGATTGTTCACCTTTGCTGCATTTGTGATTTATATGGTTATTTGTTGACATTGTTTAAGAACTACTGAGTCTGAATGAAATCCTACATATTGCATAAGAATATAATTTATACTATGTGAAAAACATAAGACAGGACTTATCGCTGGAAACCACAAAGACCGATCATCATTAATTTTTTGAGTGTATTTTTTTAAAGATTGTATTTTATAAGAAAACATTATGTGTGTAGCTATTTTCTTATGTTGAAAAGACTGAAAGATTAAAACAGTGCAAATAATCAATGTTAAAGGCAGTGCAACAGAGGCTCTGTGGCAGGATTCTCATCGGCCATGCCGGAGACCTAGGTTTGGTTCCCAGAGCCTGCCCATGCCAAGAGAAAAAAAAAAAAGCAGTAATCAATGTTAAACATTGTTGGTCCACACTGATATATATACTATGTTTGCAAAATGTTTTAATTATTAATGAGCCAATATGTTGTGATACCAATATCTGTTAAATTTTTTTAAAACCAACCATTTTTCTGGCATGATAAAATCATGGGATTAAATCAGGGGCTTACATTCATTTAGAATGTTAGTGTTGAAAACTATTCCACACCATTTAAAAAAAATGTTTTATTTATTAAAAAAAAATTACAAGAAAGAAAGGCAAACATTCTTTTTTTCTTTTTACATGGGCAGGCACCGGGAACCGAACCTGGGTCCTTTGGCATGGCAGGTGAGCATTCTTACCTGCTGAGCCACCATAGCCCACCCACAAAGGCAAACATTCTTAACATTTGCTCATTCCGTTCTACATATATAATCAGTAATTCACAATATCAACACATAGTTGCATATTCATCATCATGATCATTTCTTGGAACATTTACATCAGTTCAGAAAAACAAAATGAAAACAGAAAAAAAATTTAAAAATTATACACACCCCTTAACCCTCCCTTTCATTGATCACTAGCATCCACACCATTTTTAAAATTTAAGAATATTTTTAGTCTCTCTGGCACTTTTTTTTTTTTTGCTAGAATCATCATGACATGTATGTATGTGTTATACCCATATATAAAATTTTAAAAGGCGAATGCACATTTGTATGCATGCTTAACTGGAAATATCCATGAAGTTGGCTAATTTATGTTCATTTTCATGGTATATAAATTTCTAATATTTTCAGTTCTGTATCATTTAAGCTTCCTTCATTTGAGTAAAACCACTAAATATTAAAAAAGAGAGAGAGAGAGAGAGAGAGATTCTTTTTATCTCCACACCCACAGGATCAGGGATTGCGAACTGAACATGACTTTTGGGGGGGACATGATTCAATGCCCAATAGTGGCACAACATTGTGAAAGTAAGTAAAGTCACTGAATTTTGCATTAAAAATGGTAAAAATGGAGTGGGCCACGGTGGCTCAGCAGGTAAGAAGGCTCGCCTGCCATGCCAGAGGACCTGGGTTTGATTCCCGGTGCCTGCCCATGTAAAAGAAAAAAAGGTAAAAATGGCTGATTTTATGTTATGTATATGTAAGCAAGATAATTTTTTTAATGAAAGAAAATAATTAGAAACTGCAAGTGAAAGTGTTTGTAAACCGTGAAATGCTTAGGCTAACAAGTTGTTTGTTCAACAAATATTTGAATACCTGCCCTGTGCCAGGCATTTTTATAGGTGTTTGGCATATCTGAGTGAACAAACCTCACAAAAATCCCTATTCTCACGCTCAGGACTGATCGTCTCAGTTCTTCCTAAAGTCTTTCCTCTGGAGCCTGGGCCACGGCTCTGCTGACGGCCTGGGTTTCAGACCCCTGGTCCCTCTGGCTGCTTGCATCCTTGGGAGACCTGAAATACAAGGGTGAGGGGACCACAGTGGGATTTGCCCTGGCCCTGTCCTCCCTGAGCCCAGACAGTTGTCTGTGTTCACCCTTCCAGCATTTTTTCTCATCTGAGATGAGATGGGGTAGGCTAGAATGGAGCCAGGGGCCACCAAGCATGAAGATGAGAGTTTTATGGGACTGACTTACCAAATGGCTTCAGAATTGCTTGCTATTACACACATTTTTCAAAGGGATGTGTACGGGCCCCACCAATTGCAGAGCAGGGACCTTATCCCTGCACCCTGGGTCAGTTCCCAGGTAGTGTCCAGGGGGCCCACCAGGCCATGGCTGATGTTCAAGGCATATACCATCAAGGAAAGCTTGTAGCTATCCAGCTTTACCTCCTATGCCCCACTGTGCACCCCACGCTGCCCCTGTATCAGGCTGCTTATGTGCCCCAAGGCCAAACATAACCACGCTCTGGAGCCTGGAGGTGCATTCCTCCTTTATTCTGGGAAAGCCTCCTGTTCTTCCTTCTCTATTGAAATGAGGCCAGCTTTACAGAATACTGTCTCCTCCTTTCTGGACCCTCCCTCAAACTCTGCCCTACCAGCAGGGGGAATTCCCCTTCCCTCTGTGCTTATACCGCAATTGGGGCATTTTGGACTTCACTGAGGTTGACATAACATCATTTTGCTCTGCAGCCTTCCTCAAAGACGCTGTTTTCATCTTTGTGATCCCTGAACAGATGATTGGGCGGTTCTGGTAGGTGTTCAATGAAAACTTGATGAATCTATGCCTGGTGGGGGGGGGGGGGCGGGATTACTATAAGTGTAGAGGATGGGGAGGTGGTGAGGGCAGAAGTGGTCTAGGAAAACTTTCCGGAGGACGTGAGGCTTGGGCTGGAAAACTTCTATGGTAGAAGTGGGCATGGGTGAGGTCAGCTCAAAGGACAGGGTAAAGGGTCCTCCCTGAGCTGAAGGAAGAGTCCTTGGAAGTTAAAGTTGCTAGTTATCAGCACTCATTAAAAACCAGGCACCATGCTAAATGCACTACCTAGTAAATGCTAGAATAGGCCTTGAACATAAATACTGTTATCTCCAATTTACAGGTGCAATAAAGAGGCACAGAGGTCCAGTGCCTCACTAAAGGTTCCTTTTTGGTTTTCAGCAGGTGCAGTGTACTTTGTTGATGGTTCATGTCAAGATTCGGCTCTCTAAGCCCCTCCCTTTCTTCAGGGGATCTGGGACAGAAATTGGATCAAGGAAGGGAGAGTCTCAGTGTCTTGTGAATCCAGTTGAGTCAAGGACTCACAGGCAAAATTGATGGCCTTTCTCTCCTCTTGTGTTGTTGCTGGACCTGGTAGTCCAGGTACTCTCCCTCCATGGAGGCCATGTGGACCACACACAGGTCTACCACCTGCAGCTGTAGTCAAGTTCTTTGACATTCCAGGAAATGAGCTTGAGGCAGCGATCATTGAGGTCAATGCTAGCCCCCAGCGTCAGAGGCGGGAGGAGCAGAGAGCCTCAAGGTTACCTGTGAATCCCAGCAGACGACCTTGCATACCTTTGCTTTCTTTCTTTTTTTTTTTTCACTGATAGTAACTTTCCATAAAAATCCACCTACTCTAAGTACACAGCTCGATGGATTTTAGTCAATATGTATCTTCACATAGTCATCCTTAATCAAGTTTTAGGACACTTTCATCATCCACCTATCCGTCAAAGTTCCCTCTTACCTGTTTGCCGTCACTCTGCACCCTGATTCCTGGCCCTAACCAAACTTGGTATGTTCTCTGTGGTTACAGAAATTTCTTTTTTTAGAAATTTCATAAAATGAAATCATATGGTGAGTGGCTTCTTTTGGCATGATATTTTTAGGATTTATCCATTTTGTTGTTGTGTCAGTTTGTTCCTTTTTTATTATTGAGTAGCCTTCTAGTGTATGGTTTCATCGCATTTTTTTAATCCGCTAGGTGACAGACATTTGGGTGATTTGCTGTTTAGGGCTATCACGAATGATGCTATTATGAATATTCACATCCAAGTCTTTGCAGGGACATGTTTCCTTTTTGCCTGGGTAGTTACTTAGGAGTGGAATGACCAAGTCAAATGGTAGATGTGTCTTGGACTTTGTAAGAATATGCCTTTTGTAAACTATTTTTCCAAGTGGGGGTACCTTTTTACATTCTCATCTGCAACCAGAGTTCCAGTTTCTTCACATCCTCACCAGCACTTGGCGTTATCAATTTTTTTTAACCTATTCTAATGGTCATGGTTTCAATTCACATTTCCCAGGTGATTCATGATGTTAAAATATTTTCATGTGCTCATTTGAGCAATTGTATAGGTTCTGTTCAAATCATAAGATTCTGTTCAAATGTATGCTTATTATTCAATTGTCGTATCATCCAGTTTTATTAGATCTTTATGTGTTTTGGATGCAAGTCCTTTATCAGATAGTTTTCAAATATTTTCTCCCAGGTGAGGCTTGCCTTTTCCTTTTGTTACTTTTTATTGTGCTAACATTATGTGTAAGACCAAATATCCCAGTTTAACCATTTTTAGGGGAACAATTCTGTAGCATCATTTTCATTCAAAATGTGGTACTGTCATCATTACCATCCTCCACCAAAACTTGTTCATCACCCATCATAAAAAGAAACTCTGTATCCATTAAACAATGACTCCCCATTTCCTATCCCCACAGCCCCTGGTAATCTCTAATATACTTTCTGTCTCTATGGATTTACTTAATCTAGCTACTTCATATCAGTGCAATCATACAAAATATCTGTCCTTTTGTATTGGGTTTATTTCACTTAACACACTTTCAGAGTTCATATCATGGCACGTATCAACACTTCGTTATTCCTTTTTATGGTTGAGCAATATTTCATTGTATGACTATATCACATTTTGTTTATACATTCATGGGTTGCTAGACACTTGGGTTGCTTCCACCTTTTGGCTATTGTGAATAATCCTGCTGTAACATTGGTGTACACATATCTGTTTGAGACCGTGCTCACAATTCTTTGGGGTATATACCTAGGAGAATTGCTGGGTCACATGGCAATTTTGTTTTCTACAAGGTCTTCACCATTTTACATTCCCATCAACACTGTAGAAGGGTTCACATTTCTCCACATCCTTACCAACATGTTAATTTGTTTTTGCTTCTTAAATAATAGCCATCCTAGTGGATATGAAGTGGTTATCTCTTGGTTTTGATTCATATTTTCCTCATGAATAAGATGTTAAACATCTTTTCATGTACTGATCAGTTATTTGTCTCTTCTGGAGAAAGTGTCCCTTACCATTTTTTTTTCTTTTTTAACATATTAGTTTTATTATAGCAAAAAAGAGAAAAAGAGACACATAGGGCAGTGCCTGGGTCTCAAATGCTGAACTGCCATGTTCTCTCCTTGTGGGCAGGATGCCACCCTCTCACACAGGCATGTGAATTGCCAACTAGGGCTTCCCAGCTTCCAGCTTCTTACTTCGTTATTTTACCTGGGTAGGCACTGGGAAGCAAACCCGGGTCCCCGGCTTGACAGGTGAAAACTCTGCCACTGAGCCACCGCTGCTCACCCTTACCTTGTCTTTTCTTTCCAGTTGTCTGCCCCTCACCTTGTCTTTTGATGAACAAATTTTAATTTCAGTGATGCCCAGTTATGTTTTCCTTTTATGGTTTGCGGTTTTCATATCCTCAGAAATCTTTGTCTAGCACCCACAGTCATAAAAGATTTTTGTCGTCTTCTACACATTTTCTAACTTTAGCTCTTATATTTAGGACTATAATCTATTTTGAGTTAATTTGAAGACATGGTGTGAGAAAAGGGTCAAGGTTCTTTTTTTTTTCCCAAATAAATACCCAGTTAGTCCCAAACAGTTTGAAGACATTCTTTCCCCCAGCAAATCTGACACCTTGCCCTAATCTGTGATTCTTTTTAGACACCCAATTTTGTTCCCTTGATCTCTACGTCTATCCTTACACCACACTGCCTTAAAGTACTGCTACAACACAGTGCGTTTTGAAATCAGCTCAGGACGTAAACCTTGTAAATCTTCCCAAGATTGTTTCAGTTTGTAAAGCTCAAACATCCTCCTGAAAGTTTCCTTCTTTAAAGGGGCTAGATTTTTTTTATTTTTTATATTACATGGACAGGCACCAAGATTCAAACCTGGAGTCTCTGGCACAGCACACAAGAACTATGCCACTGAGCCACCACGACCTGTCCAAGAGCAAGTTTTAGCAAGGAATAGACTTAACTTTGGATCCAGATACAGGTAACCGCAATTCAAGTTTCGTTTTGTTTATTGGGTAAACGGATTAAAAAGAGGGAGAAAAAAAAGGCATCTTGAGGATTAAATGCAGCTACCGTTTCCTTGGCCCTCAACACCTGCTGAGCACTAAGAAACCAATAACCCCCATGGTAAAGAACTTCTAAAACACTTACTGTGCCAGACATCAGTTAAGACCCATACATTTCCCAATACTTTATGTGGTCCTAAACTCAGGGTTCTTCTAAATGCTATACACTACCTACTACCAACTCTTTTTCCAAGAACCGTCCAACTTGAGCATTGTTAAATTGACGTCTTTGCCCTTCTGAACTCCCACGCCCTAGATGTGACCTCACGTAGTCCAGCCGTTTCTTGTCTTGAAAGATCCACACCCACCTTTGTTTCATCAACTTTGGACACAGGTGTTCACAGCTAACATACAGCTAGTCCTAAAGTGAATGAAGAACCAGGGAACTAATGAAAGGAACTCTCAGGTGAGGGGCAAACAACTTTGGCAATTTAACTTTGACTTTTCATAAACTTAAAACAGTAAGTGACTGTGGAACATAAGATGTTCTACAAATACCACTAAAAAGCAGTTTAGACATGAAAATCCTCAGAGGACAGTAGTGAAAGTACGTCTCCTTGCCTCCTCCAATACCTGCATGCCTACACACCAAAATGTGAGGCAGCCAGAGGATACAGCAGATCTTAAGGCAGCCAGTATCTCAAGTATCACCCTTCATTCTCCTAGAAAAGTTTGTAGACCTATGTTTGTACCTTGTGGGCCCACCCTGCCATGTATAGTAAGCCCACCAAAGAATAAAGACACTTTCATACAACTTTTCTTTTTATTTACCAGTATGTGTTACCACCATCTTAAGCAGAACAGGATTTGGGCACTGTTATGTCCACTCAGAAGCCTGGATGAGTGTTTCCCTTGCTTTGCAACAGTATAGGCTGTCTTAGAATTGTGCTACTCTAAACAATACTTTTCTTTGGAAAACAAGCCCTATGGATATTTGCTCCCATTGAGTTGGTTTAACATACTAATTTCTAGAGGCCTAGTAGTACATGCAGAGTTGTAAACTACAAGAGATGGAAGGTTTAAAAGGTAGATCCTCAAAGATGAAACAAGTCATTAAAGACTTCTTTTAAACATCAAGGTATATGCCTCAGAACACACACTTCGTGGTAGATTTGGTCTACTAGGAATCCGCTTGCTAAACACTTGAGACCACAAAGTTAACATTAGGTTACATACATCTTACAATAAACGCTTACCTCAATCAGTTAAAATAAGCCAACATGAAACAAGAAAAGAACTACTAGCTCTGCTTTAGTGCCTAAGTATCACAGTATCACACTTTAAAGTAGAAAGAAATCTTATCTTCCCCTTAAGTAGTTGTCATGCCATACAGATTTTTATGTTAACAAAAATAAACAAAAAATTCCTTGAAAATATATTATGGGTGGGAATGAAGAGCAACTATTGGGCATGTGTACACATCCTGTAGGGAAAGCTCAGTCCACTTCTTCCATGCGTGAGGTGTCATCATCTCCCTCAAGAGGTGGCATTTCTTCCGTTACAGCAGTACTGCTATCATCAGCAGTAGGATCATCTTCATCAATACCTTTTTGGAAATAAAAACCTCATTAGGAATATTTTACTAGCCCAATATGAATCTCATTTTCACGCCAGCCCTTTTCAACTAAGCAATCCATTTATCCCTAAAAACCATGTGACTGAAGTGAGATTTCATTCCTCTAGCCATGTTCTTCCCTAAGTGACTGAAAGTTACCCCCTTTCAATAAGCAGTGAGCAAGTTTCTTTTTCTTAGGAATACAACATACTACATAGTACAAGGCTTACCCAGGCCGAGTTTAATCATCCTGTAGATTCTATTGGCATGTGTCTGGGGGTCTTCCAGACTGAAGCCGGAAGACAGGAGTGCAGTTTCATAAAGCAAGATGACCAAATCCTTCACAGACTTATCATTCTTATCAGCCTCTGCTTTCTGCCTTAAGGTTTCAATAATGGAATGGTCAGGGTTGATCTCCAGGTGTTTCTTTGCTGCCATGTAACCCATTGTTGAGTTGTCCCTTAGGGCTTGAGCCTTCATGATTCTTTCCATATTTGCTGTCCAGCCGTATGTGCTTGTAACAATGCAGCATGGAGATGTGACCAATCGGTTTGACACGACAACCTGCAATCCAAGGAAGTGAAGTAATGACCAAGCCTAGAAAGGTTACCTTTTACTTCACCAAATTTACTGTTCAAAAAGGAGCTACAACTTAAGTTTGAAGGAACACCTTTAGAAAGTGTCATTTTAAGAAAATATAGACATACTCACGTACCTTTTCAACTTTTTTCTCCAAGATGTCTTTCATGATTTTGCAGAGATTTTCAAACTTTGTTTTTTTCTCTTCCTGTTTCTTTTTCTCTTCTTCATCTTCTGGGAGTTCCAAACCTTCTTTGGTGACAGACACTAAAGTCTTCCCCTCAAATTCCTTCAGCTGTTGGACACAGTACTCATCAATAGGCTCGATCATATAAATCACTTCTAGGCCATGCTTCCGGAGACGTTCCACAAAGGCAGAGTTGGCAACCTGATCCTTGGTTTCACCTGAAATGCATTAAGTAGCTACATTTAAGCCTTTAACAACTGGGTTAATCTCTCTTTGAGAATACTTACACAATCAAATAGCATCCTATGTCGATCACATATGTTCATTCACACAATCAGTTTCTCTAAGGGCTGGAGAGCAAAATAATTAAACAGTCTAGCATTTACTGTTCATTACCAGTGATGTAGTAGATATGTTTCTGGTTTTCCTTCATTCTGGTGCAGTAGTCCTTGAGAGAAACCATCTCATCACCAGAAGCAGATGTGTAGTATCTTAACAGCTCTGAAAGCTTCTTGCGATTTTGGGAGTCTTCGTGTATTCCAAGCTGCAAGATAATATTAGCTTTAGAGGTTTTCTTAAAATACAAAAAAAAAAAGTATCAAACAGATTTACACTAACCTTAATGTTTTTAGAGAACTGCTCATAAAACTTCTTGTAGTTCTCTTTATCTTCTGCCAGTTCAGTGAAGAGCTCTAAGCACTTTTTGACCAAATTCTTTCTGATAACTTTCAAAATTTTACTTTGTTGCAACATTTCACGAGAAATATTTAGAGGAAGATCCTCAGAGTCCACCACACCTCTAATGAAATCTGAAAAAACATAGACCAAATGCCTTCAAGATATACCACCCAAAGACAAAAATTGTTTAGTATAGACACCCAAAGAAACATAAACTAACCCAGCCACACTTACTCAGATATTCAGGGATCAGCTCCTCACAGTTATCCATAATGAAAACCCTGCGAACATACAACTTAATGTTGTTCTTTTTCTTCCTGTTTTCAAACAGGTCAAAAGGAGCACGTCTTGGGACAAAGAGAAGGGCTCTGAATTCTAACTGTCCTTCAACTGAAAAATGCTGGGGGAAAAAAGAACAAAACACTAAACACCAAGAGACAGTGAAAGCAGCTTTTACTGAACACTTTAACTGACAGATAAGTACTTGCAGTCACACAACTTAAAGCACTAAGACATAAAAGAAAAAAGCCCACACCACCTACCCTCTGATTTAACCATTTGAGACCAATTACCTGGCTGAGGCATGATAGTTCTGGAAGCACTCAATGCTCACCTTCACTGCCAAGTGGTCTTCCCAGTCGTTGGTCAAGCTCTTATAGAATTCTCCATATTCTTCATTAGTAATATCGTCAGGATTTCTGGTCCAGATGGGTTTTGTTTTGTTAAGTTCTTCTTGATCAATATATTTTTCCTTGATCTTCTTTTTCTTTTTTTTGTCACCATCCTTCTTTTCTTCTTCTTCATCATCAGAACCAACATCCTCTATTTCTGGCTTATCATCAGACTCCTTTTCTTCTTTTTCTTCCTCTTTTTCTTCCTTTTCTTCAGCCTCATCATCACTTACTTCTTTATCACGTTCTTTCTCCACCTGGTTAAAAAAATTACGTGAAATACTCTGCTTCCTAAGACTAAAACAGGCTAAGAGTACTTATATCATAATCTAAGTCAACCACGCAGAGAAACCTGTAAGGAAACTTTACAGCAACAAATTATTTCAGCCTTACTTCTGTATACAGAATTAAGGTCAGAGGAACCCAGCTCCAAACAGGCTTCAGACCAGCATTAATAAACCCTTTAAATTTGGGTCTTCCTTAGTTAAGCCTAAAGACTTCAAGTTCAGCTAATTACATACAGGCGTCCACTACGCAGTTTGCAGTTTATGTACAAACTTACAAAAAGAGTAATTGGATAGCCAATAAACTGAGAATGTTTTTTCACTATCTCCTTTATTCTTCTTTCCTCCAAATACTCAGTTTGGTCTTCTTTCAGATGCAGAATAACCTTTGTTCCACGACCCATGGGTTCACCTTAAAGGAAAAGAATACAACTTTCAGATATAGTTAAGGTTAAAAAAAATACCCATTTGGCTCAAGGTCACCTAAGAGGTCCTTGCCAGCACTTTCTGAACCAGTCCCTAATAGGCAGGGTTTACCCCCTCTCATAAGGCTGAGCAGCAGCACGCTCGGCTCCTGCACCTGCTTACATCTCTATTGGCTCTCACTTTCTCAAGACTTTCAGCACCACCCCCCCCCACCCCACCCTTAGATGCTCACCTGTGTCGGTCCTAACAGTGAAGGAGCCTCCCGCCGATGACTCCCAGGCATACTGTTCATCGTCATTGTGCTTGGTGATAACCGTCACCTTCTCCGCCACTAGGTAGGCAGAATAGAAACCCACGCCGAATTGGCCAATCATGGAGATATCGGCACCAGCCTGCAGCGCCTCCATGAACGCCTTGGTGCCCGACTTGGCGATGGTGCCCAAATTGTTGATCAGGTCAGCCTTAGTCATCCCGATGCCGGTATCCACGATGGTGAGCGTCCGGTCTTGCTTGTTGGGGATAAGATTGATGTGCAGCTCCTTCCCGGAATCCAGCTTGCTGGGGTCGGTCAAGCTCTCATATCGGATTTTGTCCAGAGCCTATACGCAAGAATACACCCGTCAAGCCCACGGCCGGGTCCTCACCCACACCCGACCCTGGAACACAGACTTACGTCCGACGAGTTTGAGATAAGCTCCCTCAGAAAGATCTCTTTGTTAGAATAGAAAGTGTTGATGATCAAAGACATCAACTGGGCGATCTCGGCCTGGAAGGCGAACGTCTCCACCTCCTCCTCCTCCATGGGCTGGTCTTGGGTCTGGGTCTCTTCGGGCATCTGCGGAAGGCAGCGCGCGCTCAGGCCGCGGCGTGGCGCGTAGCCGCGCCTCGGGGTCCGGAGCACCCGTCCGGTATTTTTAGAAACCCGCCCCAGGGAAGAGAAAAATTTAAGGAAACCGAAAATAGCCAGCGGGCTGACAAAGGGATGACCTCATTTAGCGCGGCGATAATCGCAGGGGCGCGCACACCCCGCCAGGAGACGTCGCGGGTTCAGTGCGCCTCTATCGCGCCCCGCCAACGGGGGCGCCCCCTTTCCCCGCCACGCCGCCATAACGCCCCCCCCCACCCCCCCGCCGCCACCCGCGTCCGCGAGCTGGGACCGAAACCGGGAGCCGTCTGCCCGGAGAGTCCTCGGCGCTAAGGCGTTTCTGCCCGCGCATAGAACCCATCCCCCACCGCCTCGGCAGAATATCCCGGGAGACCAAGGGGCGTCCGGAACCCGTTTCTGGGGAGGCCGCGGCAGGCCCGAAGCCTCCGGAAGGGAGACGGGGGCCGCCCCCACACTCATAGGCCGAGAACCGCGGAAAGGTGCTGGGGGCTGAGTCTGGTGCCCCCGGCCGCGCCTCCCCGCTCATTCCCAGACACCAGCACCCTCCCGTGCCAGAAGAGACCCCCAAGTTCCCCTTACCTTGGCGATAGGAACACGCAGTTACCACACCGCAGCAACCCCTGGACGCTGAAGCAACTGGCGCGCCACCCCCGCGCCTCCCTTATATAGACGCGGGCCCGCCCAGCGCGCGGCGCCTTTTCCAGAAGCCTCCCGAACCTTCCGGAAGAACCCTCCCCAACTGCCGCCGCGACCGCGCGCCTGCGCCTGCGCCCTGGCCGCGTCCCGCCCCGAGCCGAGAATGGCCTAGGCGTCCCGCCCCGCCTCGCTGCGCGCTCTCGCGTCGCCTTCTGCGCCTGCGCGGCCCGGAATTCTCGGGAAGGTCTCTGCGCTTCCGGCGCCACCGACCCCCGCCCACCCTCTTTCCTCAGGCTGGTCCCGGTTGTGTGTATCCCTGCCACCCGTGCCCTGGCCCTGGGGTCTCGGTGGGCCCCTGGGTTGTGCCCCCAGCTCGGCGAGGGTACTGGGGGCCCGGAAAATAGTGCACGTGGCCGAGTTGCTGTGAAATTTGCAGTGATTTCTTGATTCTTAGGCAGTGTGCCCTCCCTGATGGCGTAAGCGTCTGCTCAACGCTTGGGCTGCGACTTAGGGGTCCAGGGTCGCGTGTAGAGGTCCAGAGCAGCAGTTAGAGGGTTGGTGTCGTGTTTAGGGTTCCGGGACACGGATTGGGGGGTTGGGGCAGCATTTAGGTGACCCAGGCAGTGATTAGGGGGTTGGGGTTATGTTTAGGGTTCTGGGACATGGATTGAGGGTTCTTCCGTGCCTGCCCTCTCCACTGTCAACTTTCGTTTTGCATGGGGGTGGGGGGCTGGGGCTCGTGACGCAGACTAGTGCGTTTGAGGCGTGTAGGGTCGGTCCGTGACGGGGTGCGGATGAAGGGTCACTAGTGAAAGGTTTAGGAGGCGAAAGGGTGAGAAGAAAGAAAGGTACACTAGGAAATTTAAAGTGGGGGGGGGTGGGTGGGTATTTCTGCGCTCCCAGGCAGAACTCACCAAACCCAAGATGGAGGGAGGTGAGTGCGCGTGTGGGCTTTGGCACAGGCAGCTTTTAAGGTTTGAGGTCAGGTCACTTCTGGAAGGGGAAGGTCATTAGTTCCAGAAGTCAGGCTGAGAGGGGTGACACAGCCTCTGCAGCTCCGATTGCAGTGCCCTTCACGGTTCCCCTGACCTAACATTCCAACCTTTTTGTGATAATAGGGTGCTGAGATCTTTCTGGCTACTTACTGCTGTAATGGGGCGGCGTGGGGTTATAGGCTGGAACCGTCATGGCCAGGGGAGCGGGGAGGCTGGCTGTAGGAATTTGGTGAGGAAGGCAGGTGATGATAATGATGCAGGAGCATTTGGTTGACTTCTACTGGGGATAGTTCCTTCATGCACCCCTGAAGGAAGTTGAGGAGGCAGGGAGCTAGGAGAAAAAAGAGACAGATTAGGATAACTGGTCCTAGTAGTGGGAGGAGTCATGTCACCAGAGGAGAAGAAATCCAGCTTAAGGCAGAGTTGGTTCCTTGTTTTCTGTGGTAGAGATCGTCTCTTAGTTTGTTTAGGGTTTGAATATTTTGTTTCACCAGACCTGACTCGTTGATGTAATAGCAGCATTCCTCTTGGAGGAATATACACGTTCCTCCTTTATCAGCTGTCAGCAGGTCTAAGGCCCGTCGATTTTGAAGAGTTACCTGGGCTAATGAGGTGAGTTGGCGTTGTAGAGAGGAGAGGGATTCTGATGTCAATTCCAGGGCTACCTGTAGTCGAGTTTCAAAGTTTTGAGAGGTTAAAATATCATGTCCCAGAGCCCCTCCTGCTGTGGCTGAGGCTGCAACTGAAGTGGTTAGGCTGATGCCTACTAGGATAGGAAGAAAGGCAGCCCTTTTTGAGCGAGGAGAGGGCAGTAACCAAGTTAGTTCGGACTCCCCATAGAGGGTTAATTGAGGAACAATAGTTACCAGGAAGCATGGTCCTGGGGCAGTGGAGTTAAGGCATGTGGTAAGAGTTCCATTACACCAGAAATATTGTCCTTTGGGGGCATGGGTGGTGTTGTGGATAGTGGTGTTAGTCCGGCACTTGCTATGAAGTTCTTTTTGAGGGTTTTTTATCCAATGTAGTGAGGCTCTTAATTTGGCAAGAAGATCTCGCCTCATTAATGGGCTGGGGCAAGAAGGCATTACTAAGAAAGAGTGTGTAATGGGGTACCCTTCTATTAAATACGTTAGCAGTCCAGTAGTTAAGGGGCACAAAGGACGGCCGTCTATGCCCATAACGGTGACCTGGGAAGGAAGGAGTTGACCTGAGTAAGAGGGAAGGTAGCCCTTGTGTCCACTAAAAAGGAGGTGGACTTACCTGCTACGTTGATTGTTACCCTGGGCTCAATGAGGGTGATTGGGGTCACTGAGGCCGGGTGTTGTCAGTCATTGGTGGCCAGGCCCAGGACTGCTAGCTGTGGGTTAGGGGTTGGAAGGACAGCCCCTTCACGGCCAGGCACCGAGGAGCAGTCACTTTTCCAGTGTCCCTTTTTACCACGGAGAGGGCATGGTCCCTTGGGCAGTCGAGGATTGGGGCACTGGCGGAACCACTGTCCATCGAGGCCACATTTGAAGCACTTTCCTTGTGGTGGATTAGTCGTAGCTGGCTTCTTCTCCGTTGAAGTGGGCCGCAGAGCCGCAGTCAGGGATTGGGTTTGTAAATTCGCCTTTGGGCGGTCCCGGGATTCCTTTTCTGCCCTCTCCAATTCATCACGAGTATTAAAAATTTTAAAGGCCGTGTTTACCAGGTCACGGATAGGGGCCTGAGGGCCTTCCTCAATTTTTCTAAGTTTACGCCTTATATCTTGAGCCGATTGGGATATAAAGTGTGTGACTAAAACAGTTTTACCAGCCTCCAAGTCGGGGTCTAGGCGGGTATATTGGGAGAGGGCTTCTGTGAGCTGGTGTAGAAAAGCGGCCGGGTTTTCATCAGGACCCTGGGTAATTTCCCTTAGCTTATGGAAGTTTACTACTTTATGTGAAGCTTTCTGCTTGCTGGCTATGAGGCATGTAAGCATTTTGTCCCGTCTAGTCTGCCCGTTCCTCCCCGCTGGAGTGTCATCCTGATATTCCCACCCTGGCTCCTGGTCTGGCACGGCCTAGGCCCCTACCGGCATGGTGTGGTAGGTTATATGCACCTGGTTAGCGTGGGCCCTGGCTGCATTGAAAATGCAGTCCATTTCATCTGTAGTGAGGGAAGAAGAGCAGATTATATGAATGTCATGCCAAGTGAGGTCATAAGCATTAGCTAGATACTGGAACTGTTTAGTATAGGTAGTTGGATCGTTGGAGAAGGAACCCAACCATTTTTCAATGTGTGAAAGATTGGCCAGAGAGAAGGGAGTGTGTACCTGAATTAATCCTTCAGGTCCTGCAACCTCCTGGAGGGGACAGAGTAAAGTACTTTTTGAGCGGGTATGGGAGCTTACAGGTGAGGGTAGCGAGGAACTAGCTGGTGGCAGAAGAGCCGAAGCAGGGGGTGGGGGTCATGCCGGTAATGGGAGAGCCTTTGGAGTAGAAGGAGGAAGGGAAGGATAGGATGGTGGCTGGAATGTTGCTGGAGCAGGGGTAGGAAGAGGGGGGTAAGATGGTGGCTGGAGCGCCACCAGTGGAGGAGGAAGACGAAGGCAAGATGGCAGCGGGAGTGCCGCCGGTGCGGAAGGGGAGAGTGGAGGGAAAGATAGCGGCTGGGACGTCACTGGAACAGAAGGAGGAAGAGAAGGAGAAGATGGCAACTGAGATGTCACTGAAGCAGAAGGGGGGAGGGAAAGGCAAGATGGCGACTGGAGCGCTGCTGGAGGGAGGGGAGGGTAGAGCGAGGGAGAGGAGGTTAGTTTCGCAAGATGCAGTGGTGGCCCTGGTCTTTTAAAGGAAGATGAATCGAGGGGGTCAGAAAAGGAGGAAGTTTCTTCTGAGAGAAGTGGGGATTTGGGAGTTTCCTTGGCTAGGAGAACATGAGCTATAGAGCAGGAGGTACAAAGGGAGGGGCGGGAGCGCAGAAGGAAAAAAGCCTGGACATAAGGAATTTCGGCCCATTTGTCATTCCTCTGGCAAAAGTTGCGGAGGTTCGTAAGGATATTAAAATCGAAAGTCCCATCCTCAGGCCAATGAGAATCATTATCCAATTGATATTGGGGCCAAGCCTTTTTACAAAAGTAAGTGAGGCATTTTGGCCGATTGTCTGGAAGTAAATCCAGTATGGATAGGTTAGTCAGGAGACAACCCAGAAGAGTATGAGGTTTGGTTTTTGAGGATTTATTGCCCATACTGACGGGTCTCAAAAGAGAAAGGACTAGCCCAGGGGGTGTCAGCGTCCCAACGCCCTGAGAGAGTCCTAGGAACTCTTACGAGCAGGGGCTTGTCTCCCCAGGGGACGTCTCACCCTGGTTTGAGGCCCTTTCAGGTCCTGGACCTGAATTTGGGAGGGAAACGAGAAGCGGGGCGTCCCCACAGCTTTTCGAGTCCCAGAAAGAGGGTATGAGGCTTGCGGGTGTCCCCGTTCACCTCAGCCCTCGGAAGAGAACCTGACGTGAATTCACAATTTTCGGAGAGTAATTAACGGACAGGCTCTCTCGGAACCGGAACCATGAGACCCGGCAGCAGGGCTAGGAGGGGAGGGACTTACCCAATCTGTGGTGGATGCAGTGGTGGGCCGAAGGATCCCTTGTCTCTGGCTTTGTGGAGGAAGGAGGAGAGAGGAAGCCCGGGCACCTCTGGCCAGGCAGGCGGCACCTGCGCTCCTCTCCCGGGTTTCAGGCACCAGATGAAAGGTTTAGGAGGCAAAAAGGTGAGAAAGAAGAAAGGTACACCAGGAAATTTAAAGTGTGTGTATGGGTGGGGGGGGGGTTTATTTCTGTGCTCCCAGGCGGAACTCACCAAACGCAAGATGGAGGGAGGTGAGTGCGCATGTGGGCTTTGGCACAGGCAGCTTTTAAGGATGGAGGTCAGGTGACGTCTGGAAGGGGTAGGTCATTAGTTCCGGAAGTCAAGCTGGGAGTGGTGACACAGCCTCCGCAGCTCCAGTTGCAGTGTCCTTCGCCGTTCCCCCGACCTCTTTTAAGTGTTTTTAAGCTCTTGGGGACACTTAAAACAGTTTCACCATCCTCGCCTCTCTTGCTTGAGCTTTGTAAAGCCAGTATGGTCTTCTAGCAAGCCAAATTTTTCTCCCCCTCTTCGATTTTCATAGCCTTAGCGACTGTGAAGTCGTCCCAGTTATTTGTGATCTTAAGTTCACACCTGTTTTAAGTGTTCCCCTGACCAGGACAAGGGACGATGGACTGGACAGGTGGCAAGGCTGACTCCAAATTTCTCCCTTCGCAAAAAGGAGTCTCGTTGGAGGGGTCACTTTTGGACAAGGGGCACCCCCGGTTTTGAGGCCGAGGGGGGAGCGTTGGAGCTGGTGATTCCTTTGGACTGCCACCCCCATACCACGGAAATACCCAGAATAGAGGTACAGCTCCGATTTCGGGGCTTCCCTCCCAACGCATGAAGGGTGGACCTGGGGCTGGCTTTGTGAGTAACTTCCAATGGCACTAGTTATGTGTTCTCCAAACCCTTTTGCAGTCCCTTGGGGTTTACTATTACTTGTGGAAGACTTTTAGTTTGCCCTAAAACCGGTCCCTGTGAATTTTGAGAGTCCCTTCGTCTGAAATTCTGGGACTTGGTAAACAAATTTGTGCTACCCAGCTACACCCACCATGATTTGTGGAGTTTATCTCTTTATGTGTTCCTTTACGTAATTTGAGGTGTCCTTAAGTACCACTTAATTTCTTGCTTGGGTAGTTAATTTGCTGAGTGGAAATTCCAAAACCGTTTGAACAATGCCAGTTTATAGTTAAAAAGTCTTAGAGGAGGAAGGCTCTTCCCTGTTAACACAGCTAAGGAAATCGAGGCCAGGTCTGGTGCTCAGCGCCCTCCCCTAAGCATCTGCTCTGCTCCCCCTTTCCTTTGTTTTTTGGCCCCCAGCTTCACCCACTATTGGCCCAACCACTTTTTCCTTGACTCCTGGACCTGGGGAACCCTCTGGAACTTTCTTAAGATGGAACCAAACTTAAGGGTGCACTCTATACATTGTCCTCTCTAGGGGTTTTCTTACTGGAGCTTGAGACAGAGGATAAGTCTGTGAAATCAATATAGTGCATTTGACTATCCTTTTAAAAAGAAAAATAGAATGAAATCATCGGCTATGTGTCTGTGGTGTTTGTCATATACATGACCCAGGATTTTCTTAGCCTAATATGTGTTTAATGTTCTTGGCAGGTTTTCCCTACAGCCTGGGCTGGGTGAGAGACAGTGGGAGGATTAGTAATGGGTGGGTGGGTCTTCCACCTTCTGCCCTGTCAGCTACCACTTCCTCAGGCTCCTGACTTGGAGACCTGGTCCCTGTCTTCCTTCTCACCCCAACGTTTGCCCTTGCCCAGGAGATGTAAAATTGCTTGAAGAAGCGCTCCCTAACCCTGAAATGCTTTGATCCTGGTTTCCTGGCCCTTCACACCCTCCCCGCCAGTGAACTTACCCCAATACTCCCTGGGTCTTGTCATCCTTTATTGGCAAGTGCCCATTGAATATCCCTCCTTCCAGGGCCAACTTCTGGTGCTTTAGCTCTTTCCTCATCAGGTGCTAAATCTAAGGACGTTTTGAGACCGGTCTTCCTTCACCTGTCCTTGACACACTTTGCTTTGTTTTCCACTATCAACATGCTAAGGTTTTCCTCCCACCCTTCTGGCTGCTCCTTCTCAGACCCCCCGGCTTTTCAGGGCAGGTCCTGGAGCTGGGTCCTAGGTCCTCAGCTTTCCTCCAGCATACTCACTTTGTAGCAGCATGCCTCTGTGCCTTACCATCCCTGAGCCTGGCCTGGCCTACACAGCCGTCATCTCACATGTATGCCTTGCTGCCATTTGTCTGCTCTTTGCATCTCCTTCGCTCTCCAACCTGGAGCCAAGGTCAGCTTTAAGAACACAAACCCCCCTCTTCCCCACCCCACCCACAGTCCTTGCCTACTTCCTATAGCTCCAGGGGGAAGGCAGGACTTATTAACCAGGCCTTTGTGACCTAATGCATTTGCCTGCATAGGGGTCTTTCCCCCAGAACCCACAGTTCCACAATGCTCTGCCATTTGCATGCCATCATGGTCCCTCCTCTCTTCGTGACCCCTCCTCTTGGGGTTGTATTCCCCTGTTCCCACTGCCTGGAACACTGTTCCCTCTTTTTTACTAGGGCTTGAGCTCTTGATATACATGTTTCCTCAGGGACCCCTCCCTACCACCACCTCTGCCTCTCTGTCTTCTTATGTAAGTTTTTTTTTTTTCTTTTCATGGGCAGTCACCAGTTCTTCTACATGGCCAGCGAGAACTCTGCCACTGAGCCATTGTCGCACTGCCCAGGGCTCCCTGTCCTCTTATGAGTAGATTCTCATCTGGGCCTTGTGTAGCACAGATAAGGAACAGAAGGGCCCCTGTGCTTCACTCTGCCCCCAGTCCCTGGACTCTTTCACACTCGTAGGAGGTCAGTCCATCTCTACTTCACTTCCTTTTCTACAGGGCTTCCTCCTGCTTCTTCAGCGCTACAGTTAATAGATTTCTAATAGACATCTTGCAGGTTTTGCCTCCTGAGTATTTGTTGAACTCATCCCAAAGTTATCGTGCTGAAATGGGATCTGTCCCTATTCCTGCCCTGCTTGAAACCTTTCTGTGTTCCTCTGTTAAGCTGGGACACATGGCCTGGATTCAACTTCTCTCTCGGCCCCTTCCTATCTGTGTGACCTGGGGTCAGTCACTTACCCTCTCTGTGCCTCAGGTTCAGCATCTGTGAACTAGGGTGAAATGTCTTTCCCATAGGTTGTTAGGCAGCTCAATGAATTCATTCTGTTTTGGGAGCTGGTAGAGGACAGGGCCTGGCACACAACCACTGCTGTGTTTGCTAACGTAGAGAAATGAGCCCTGCTAGGCTCTCTCCTTGCCTGCCCTAGCAGCAACTTTTGCCAACTTTACCTGCCTACCAGGTCACACCAGGCCCTGAGCTAGGTAGTTCACAATTTCTCTAGGAAATTGGTGGCCTTGATCCCCCTGTACAGATGGGGACATCTAGGCTCAGGAGGGAAAAGTCTTCTATTTGGGGGTCCCCCAATGAGGGCCCAGTGAGGGCTCACAAATGTTAGTAGGTTGTATTTTAAGTTTTATTTAGTTCAAAATACTTTTTAATTTCCCTTTTGATGTCTTATTTGACCCATGTGTTATTTAGAAATTTATTACCTAGTTTCCAAATGATTCGAGAGTTTTCTAGCTATCTTTTTTGTTGTTGTTCCTGATTTTTAATGTTCAGTTCCATTGTGTACAGAAAACATACTTCGTATGATTTGAATCCTTTTAGATTTAGTGAGATTCGTGTTGTGGCCCAGAATATAGTCTATCTTGGTTAATACTTTGTATGAAAAATAGTTCTGCAAACGATGCCAGTCACTTATATAAACTCTAGAAAATACATTTTCTTCTATAGCAACAGAGAACCCATCTTTGGGGGCTGGGCAGGAGTAAAAGGGAGGGATGGCAAAGCAGCTGTGAGGAAACTTTGGAGAACAATAGATGAGGTCACTATCTTAATTGCAGTGATGGTTTTTATGGATGTCAAAACATGTCCATCTGTATTTAAACACGGGCAGTTTATTGCATGTCAGTTATACCCTACAGAACTGTGGTTAAAATTTGATGTTTAGCAAAAATCTTGGACCAATGTTAAGAATCAATTTTATTTACATAGGAAAATTCAGTGGCTTACACTTCAGAAAGAAAAATCAATTGTTTCAAAAATAAATAAATACATGAAGAGCTGTAATTGACCGAAAGAGTGTGATGTCAGTTAAGAGCACAAGCTTGGGGCCTGATTGTGAGTCCCAGCCTTGCAATCATAGGCTGTGTGACTGAGTATGCTGTTCAACCTCTGTGCTTTGATCTTATCTCTAAAGCAGGTCTGATTCCTGTAAGGGTGTGAGGAGGCAGCTGTGAGGTACTAGCCACAGGGAGTGCTCCCAGACAGACATTTGTTCTGTTGATGGAGAGTGGGGGGAGGGGGGCTTCTGCCTGCAGAGGAGATTCCATCCTGGTTGTGCACTCATGCCCACCTGCGGGGTCTTGAGAAGAGGTCTGGACTCCCTGCTGGAGAGGGCAGGGAACAGTTCAGACTAGGCGTGCAGAAGTAATGAGTACTCATACACAAGGGAAAGAGAGTGATGAGGCTAGCCTTCTGTTTGGGGCCACATGTGAGCTATGGAGTTGGCCTCAAAGTGGATGTCCACAGAGCACATCAGTTTCCCATTCTTGAACTTGCAGTTGGGTATGCTTTGGTACCCACACTGCTCTTTGCCTGGCACGTTTTAAGCAGCCCTTCAAGGCCTTTCCTGGGCAGGCATGCCTGGGGGCAGTGGGACTATCAGTTTCTCCCCTTTCCCTCTCACGCTGTCTCCAGAAGGAGTGCAGGGGACACTCCCTCTCCCTTCGCTCCCACTGAGTAGGGCGCGAAGACATTTTGGCCATGGAGATATTTTTTTTCCATTGAGATATTTTTAAAAATGGTGTCTTAAGGTTTAATAAACAACGTTCATTTAGTGCTTTTTACTTGAAAGTCATAGTCTTTCAGAAAGGCCTTGGGGACTAGGCAGGAGCACAATTGGGTGGAGACAGGACACCAATGTCAGGCAGACACATGGACCTAGGCACTCTGATGAGTGTCTGGAAAGCGTGAGGGACCCTAGTTGGATTAGCTGTCCTGGTGACTGGTTTGGAAGCTGAAGGAAGGGCAGGAGGTAGCCACAGACCTCCTGGGGTCTGAGGCTCAATCTAGAAGAAACAGTAGAATTAGCTAGGAAGAATGAGGTGAGAGGCAGGAAAGAAGATGGAGGCTGGAGAATTCCTTCAGTGTGTAGGAGGACAGCCTGGTATGGTACAGGGGGTGGCCAGCCACTAGCTGGCCTGGGGGCCAAATCATGCAGGGTGCTGAGCCCAAAGACTTCAGGAGAGTGCGTTAACAGGTGGGGTGGGCCGAGGGAGCCCCTCAAGTTCCCGTGGGTGGAGAGATGGGCCTAAATGCTACGGCCAGTGGCTGTGAAACGAGTTCACAGCCACACAGAGCATCTGAGTGGCTGAGTGTCCTATGTACAGGATGCTGGGGACATGGGCAAGAATGCAGGGAAAGCCATGGAGTGGGAAGGAAGGGAAAGCAGGCTAAGGTTGGACAAGCATAACAACAGTCCTAAGGACGAGGGTCTCTGTAGAGCAAGAAAGCCTGGGGACCGAGAGGGAGAGCCTGAGGTAATGGAGGGGCTGTGCCTGCCAGGAGCCCAGGGTGACCATGGGAGGGGGCCTCTCCCTTCCCAGCTTTCCCTCCTTGCAGGAGGCCACCCTTCTGCCTCTCCTGCCACCTGTGATCCAGAGATAGATGTGTACTAATGCCCATCTTCTCCTGTACACGGAAGTCACACCGAGGCACACCACAGAGCTCAGGTGGTGCCCTCTCAAACCAAGAGTCCTGGAAACGCAGTTGAGCTCATTGTCTTCCCTCTAGATCAACTCCTCTTACCCCAGAAGCACTGCCATTTTCCTTTGAACTTGCCTTCAAGCGTTTGGAGTCACCTTTGATTCGTTCCTCCTTGGCAGCCCCACGTTTGGACAGCTGCCAAGCCCATGGATTTTTCCTTCAGATGCCTTCTCCCTGCATGATCAGGGTCCCTGCTTCATCCCGCCCTTGGCCACCAGCTCCTGGCACGCCTTCCAGCTGGCCCAGCTGGCGCCATATGTTCCCCATCCCCTGGTTTTTATCTGCCCCTCTCCCAGAACAGAAGTTGCCAGGTCCCCTCGCCAGGACTGACAGTTGGGCCACTTGGCCTCCTGGGGACTGTTCTTGAGCAGACGGCAGTTCGGCGCGGGGGCTCTGGGTGATGTGTGGTGTCTGCAGCACCCCCAAGATGAGCATGCCCAAGGCGGGGCGTGGAGGTGGGAATGAGAGGAGCTCCCCAGACACGGAGGGAGGGGGACTCACCTCCAACCCACGGAGCAGGCCAGAATGTGGCAGAGAAACAGGCTCAGAAAGAGGAAGCACCAAACAGGGGTGGCGGGGGTGGGGGTGGGGGTGAGGGTGGAAACTGCACCAAGAATACGGGGCTCTACTGCTGTTCAGTTTTGTTCCTGAATGACCCCGCCGCACACACACAGTGCCTGTGGCCCTCAGAGGACATCTCCAGCACCCTTTCACTCATTCACTGAATAGAGGTTATTGCAGCAGCTCCCGGGCTTCCCCATCCTGGCCCCAGTCTCTTACAGACTCTTCTGCCACTGCAAACTGTGTCCCCCATGCTCCTGGAGCGTCTGAGCCTTACTTGGAGCCCTTTTCTTCTCCCGTCAATCCTTGTAATCAGAGCTCAGCTCAAAAACTATCTCTTCTGGTTCATCTCGATGCCTCTCGCCGGGTTTTACCGAAATTTGACATCGTCGTTGCCTTCTGTTTATTCCTAGGCTCGAGATCCTGGGGCGGGCGGGCAGGCAGCTCCCGACCGTAGAACGAGGAAACTCATTTGCGCGTGCGCCTTGCGGAGCCCTGCGACCAGAGGCAGTGCCTGGCCTTTGGCGCCACCTGCAGGCCAGTGGGCCCTCGAGCGTTCAGGAACCTGACTTTTGTCACCGCGAGCCGAAGTCAGGAAGCAAGCACGTGAGCGCTAGGCTTGGTCCCCAACATCAGTGGCTCGCCCTGAAATGTTCATGACAGACCCTGTGGTCTTTCACTGTGTAAGAACGAAGGTGAGGGCGGGCTACGGTGGCTCAGCAGGTAAGAGTGCTTGCTTGCCATGCCCGAGGACCCGGGTTCGATTCACGATGTCTGCCCATGTTAAAAAAAAGAACGAAGGTGACTTTATAAAAGGGCGAAAAGAGCTATTTTCAAAAGCCACACACACAGGAAGAAAGACTGGAGGATTGAAAAAAAAAAGCAAAACTCGAGTCCTGCTGAGCCTGAGAATGGAGAGTTCGCGTGTGTGTATGGGGCGGGGGAGGGAGTTATCAGTCCTCCCTGCTCTCCTCCTGTTAAAACTGGGGGGAAGCGAGCAACTCTGCCCACCCCCCAGTTGTCCCCACAGGTACCCATAGGTGCTGCTTATCCTCTCTGTTACTCCCCGAGGGTGGGGGCAGGTACTGAACCTGGAGGAGGACCAGGAGGTGTTTGTTCTGATCTCGGATCCCTAGGAGCAGACGGTTCATTTCTGCACTGACCCAGGGGGCCACCGGGCTGCCTTCAGAGAGGTGGGGGCCCTCATCTGGCCACCTTGCTACAGGTGGGGTTGTGGTTCTCAGCGCTGCCTTGGGCTGGGTGTAGCAGGCCCTCCATATCCTGGTGCTGCAGCTGTTCCCTGTAAGCCCTCTGAACCCTGCACCCCACTCCCCCCAACTCCACCCCACAACCCCCACTTCCACCCCCACAGTCCCACCAGACTACTCCAGGATCACCCCTTCCTGCTGCCTTCCAGGACCCCCAGGGAGAGGTGGGGCTGCTCCTTCATTTCTCCTTTGGCCTTGAATGCAGTAGGACTGCCTCAGGATGACAGGTTGTGGGAGGTTGGGGCTGGTGGCTTCTCTCCAAGCCTCAGTTTCCTCATCTGTAAAATGGGGCAGGGAGCAGACAACTGGGCCAGGTGATCCTGTAGGTCTCCTTTCACCAATGTCATGATGTGGTTTGGGATCCCTTAGCTCAAAGACAGATCAACCAGGGTAGACATGTCTCTCTCTTTTTTTTTTTTTGGCTTTTAAAAAGGGGAATTTAATCAGATGCTGGTTTATAGTTCCAAGGCCGAGAAAATGTCCCAGTTAAAACAAGTCTATAGAAATTAGGCATGCATTTTTAAATAGAACTAAGCCCAGAAGGAGCTACTAGGAACTTCCATGCCTTTCATCTACTGTATCTTCTCCAAAATCAGGGCAGACAAACATGTAGATACTTTACTCAACTAATTGTGTATCCCAATTAATGTGGTGTGGCCAATTACAGTGCTAAGTTCATAGTTCAAATTGCTAATGGATTTATAATAAGGACCCATATTAAATTCTAAGCTAATTAGAATGTCTAATTCTAAGCAGCATCGAAAGATATGCTGCCTATACTCTCAAAACCCTTGTGACAACTTTGAATTTCATTTCAAAATCAAGATGCCCAACAGAAAATCTTAGTCGACTTTCAATGTTGTTATCCATGGTAAAACATATAGCTACTTCACTGTGACAAGCGCATGGAGGGGCTGCAGGCTCCCCCCGAGCCGGGTGGTGATCTCCAGGGGGAGCAGCCAGACTTTTCATGTCTGCTTCTGTTCCCCAGGAGCGCCCTTCCCTGGGCCCACTTCCCACCGGAGGGTGCCCAGCCCCCTCCTTCTCACAGGGGTCTGGGAGTTCATGCCACTAATGGTATCTCTTTTAATTTATTGTCTTTTTGAAAAATCAATAAACACAATGACTATTTAAAATTTCCCCCTTTAAAAGAGAACGGTTGGTGAGCCGCCCAATGCTTTTAGAGGAAGTATGTGCAGCAGTTAGGGGAGTCGGGTCACAGCTCGTTCTCAGGACGTGGTTCTGTCAGCTGAACGCCTTCAGCCTCTGTGATTTATTTATTTTTAATTTACTTGTTATTGTGTTTATACATATATATGATGCCAAAAAAATTGCCATTTAAATTATTTTAAGTGTTTAATTCAGTAACATGAAGTACATTTACAACACTGTGCCACCACCACCATCATCCATTTCCAAAACTTTTTCATCACCCCAAACAGAAACTCTGGGCCCATCAGGCAATAAGTCTGCATTGCCCTGTCCTCCAGCTCCTGTAACTTCTGATCTACTTTCTGTGAATTTGCTTGTTCTAGATATTTCCTATAAATCGAATCACACAATTTTTGTCCTTCTGTGTCTGGCTTATTCACTTTGCATAATGTCTTCATGGTTCATCCAGTTCATTCTTTTTTATAGCTGAATAGTATTCCATTGGTTGGATAGACACGTTTTGTTTATCCATTCATCAGTTGATGGATACTGCCGTTGCTTCTATCTTGTGGCAATTGTGAATCATGCTACTATGAATATCGGTGTGCAGATATTTGTTCGAGTCCCTGCTTTCAATTTTTTTGGGTATACTCTGAGGAATGGAGTTGCCAGGTCATATGATGATTTTGTGTTTCACTTTTTAATGCACCACTAAACTGTCTTCCACAATGGCTGCACCATTTTTACATTCTCACCAGCAATGTATAATTATTCCTATTTCTCCACATCCTCACCAGCTTTTGTTATTTTCTGTTTTTTTTTTTTTAAATAAAGTGGTATCTCTGTGATGGATTTGAGTTTTCACCTTTTGGTTATGAAATATTCCATGCACATAAAAAGATGGAATAATATATATAAGCACTCAAGGGTGATAATAAAATCAGTGCCCATGTACTGGCCACTGTGCTTAAGAAAGACATAACCAATAATGTTGAGATATATTCTCTTTTACTCTGTGTGTGTGTGTGTGTGTGTGTGTGTGTGTGTGTGTAGGCACATACCTGTGTCCTTAACCAATGCATGTATTTGAACTTAAATATAAAAAGTATATATTCTGTGACTTGATTTTTTTTTCCCTCAACACTATGTTTATGAAATTTATTCGAGTTAACTGCATAGTTGTAGCTATTCCTTTTCCCTGTATTATAATATTCTGCTGTATAATTTGTTTATCCATTGTCCTATTAGCTGTGGACATTCTAGTCATGTTTTCTGGTTTTACTGTGTAGAAACTTCTTCAGTTTTAGCCGATATGGCCAAATTGTTTTCCAAATGTTAGCAGTCAATACCCCCATAAGTATCATTGTTATGTTAAAATATTTTTTTGCCAGTCTGGTGGGTGTGAGATGATATCTCACTGTGATTTTAATTAGCATTTCCTGAATTAATAAGGAGGTTGAGTGTCTTTCCTGGTCTTCACAGCTAACTCCCTACTCCTATGTTAACGTGAGTGACCCTGTGAGTTTCTTTAACCTCTGGGTGCCTTGGTTTCCTCATCTGTTAAATTCCTCATGCAAGGCGTATGAACTCCGTCACTGGGTCCTCCAGTGAGATTGCTGGGTCCTTACCCACAAATCTCAAAGCTCTGATCCATATTTTAGGACCTCACCTTGTTTCTTGTTCAACACATGACCAGATGCTGGGCATTGTCCTGGCTGGGGACTGCATAAAAAGACAATTGAGCAAACATCAGCTCTTGCCTGTCCATCTGCTGCCCAGCATCTAAAATTTGGTTCATCCGTCTCTCCTGCTGCTTTCTCCTTTCTTGTTCTTTTGTTTCCATGGCTGCATGATATACACATAGAGAATTGTTACTGCATTAATCTCTGCATGGCCAATCTTCCATCCATCATGTTTAACCAGAGGCCAGAGAAACATTTCCAAAACACTGAGTCTAACTCTGACGCTTCCATGGTTGTGCACCCCTTCCATGGGTCATTTTGACCTTAGACTCAAGCCTGAGCTCCTAGCACAGCCTGCCTGGGGACGGCCTGCCTGGACACCTGCCTCCTCCTCCGCACTCACCTCTTGGTGCCACTGCCCACCTAAGACCCAACCCCTCCTGCTACCTCCCACATGCCTGTGTCCCTTCTTGCTTTTGCATGTGTGTTTGTTATCCATTCAGGTGCTCATGGGCCCCTTCCTCTGGGAGCACTGGGAATTGTGCTATTTTCCTCCTCTGTTCTCATCTGTGGGTGTGGGCCCTGTGTTGGCATGAGGTGTAACAGGCCCTCCTGCAGGGTGGGGACCTGGTATCTCCCAGGACCCCCAGCCTCTGGGGCCATGCTTGGGACGACAGTGGAACCTCAGGAGATGCTCGTCGAATGCATAAATAGGCAGACAAGGGAAGGAAAGATACAGATGAGACGTTGTCTCACTATTCCGTGACCCTCGCTAAGGCTTGACTGGCTAGCTAGCTTGAGCTTGAAATATTCAGGGTGATAATTAATTTTTTTCTTAATTAATTAAGAAATGGGCAGGCACCGGGAATTGAACCTGGGTCTCTGGCATGGCAGGCATGAATCCTGCCACTGAGCCACTGTCACACCGCCCCAAAACGTGCTACTTTGGGTTTTTTTTGCATGAGCAGGCAATGGGAATCGAACCCAGGTCTCTGGCATGGCAGGTGAAAATTCTGCCACTGAGCCATTGAGCGACCATTACAGCTCCCAGGGTGATAGTTTTAAAGACATTAGCATAACCAATATAAATGGGTGGCAATCTGCCTCCCTGTGCCTCTGAATCCTGATGACTCAAATGGGATGAGCCGCGGAATGCAGAGATCTGGAAGGGCTGCTTCCTGGGGCAGAGTGAAATGGCAGGTTCAGAATCACATGTCTATCTGCCGCTAGGGAAATACTGAGGGCTTTTTTTGGTGTCAGTGAAAAGTAACCTGCTGGGGACATCCCATACCCCTTATTCCCCAACCCCCATTATTGACTCTTAACCTTGTTGTGGTACATTTGTTACTGTTGTTGAAAGAATATTATGATATAACTGTTACCTATAGTCCATAGGCTGCAATAAATGTGTTTTCCCCATATACCCCTCTATTATGAACTAACTCCCTGTAACAGTGTCATTCATTTGCTCTGGACTTTCAAATCAAACACAAAGAGACATAGATAATCTGCTCGTGAAGGCAGAACAGATCCCAGAGAGGCTGCCAGGATTTTTCTAGGTGTTATTAAGAAAAGTATTCCAAGTCCAGACAACAATAACAACTGGGCCTTTGGGAGGCAGGAGAGAAGCTCTGGAAAAGCCCTGGGACTGTGGCAAGCCTGTTACTAAGATCCACACTAGCAGTAGAAAGAATAGTGCTGGCTGGAAAGAAGCTTTGTGGGAGGAACACACTCCTGAATTAAAAGGAAATACATTTAGTAAAATGGACCCAACACCCCAAGTAGGCCTTGCCTGGCTTCCTTAAGATTTTTCCTCTCCTTCTCAGATGGGGTAGAGCAGATGGTGTGTTCCCTTCCTAGTCATAAAGTCAAGGAGGGAGACTGAGTGAGAGCTGAAAGGTAGAGAGTCAGCACAAAGGGAGCTGGGTCACTTGCAGGTGTTCTGTGGCTTCCCTCCCTCACTCCACGGCACTTTCTCTTGGACTAGGCTGGGGTGCCTGCAGCACAAATGGAAACTCAGTTCTTTTCTAGGCTCCATGCAGACCTGTTTTTTTAAAAAAATATATAATTTTATTGAGATATAGTCACACACCATGCAATTCTTCCAAAGTATACAAACAGTGGCTCACTGTATCATCACATAGTTGTGCCTTCATCACCACAATTTTAGAACACTTTCATTACTCCCCCCAAAATAAAAAGAAATCCCAAAGCATCCCATACCCTTTACTCCCCATCCCCCATTACTGACCCTTTAGCCTTTGTCCTTGTTTGAAAGGATGTATGGCCCTTAGAAAAGCCATGTTTTAATCAAAATCCCATTTCATAAAGGTAGAATAATCCCTATTCAATACTGTATGTTTGAAACTAATCAGATCATCTCCCTGGAGATGTGATTTAATCAAGAGTGGTTGTTAAACTGGATTAGGTGACGACATGTCTCCACCCATTTGGGTGGGTCTTGATAAATTTCTGGAGTCCTATAAAAGAGGAAACATTTTGGAGAATGGAGATTCAGAGAGAGCAGAGAATGCTGCAGCACCATGAAGCAGAGCGCATCAGCCAGTTCTTTGGAGATGAAGAAGTATGATGCTTTCCGGGGAGCTTCATGAAACAGGAAGCCAGGAGAGAAAGCTAGCAGATGATGCCGTGTTTGCCATGTGCCCTTCCAGATGAGAGAGAGACCCTGAACTTCACTGGCCTTCTTGAATCAAGGTATCTTTCCCTGGATACCTTTGATTGGACATTTCTATAGACTTGCTTTAATTGGGACATTATCTCAGCCTTAGAACTGTAAACTAGCTACTAATTAAATTCCCCCTTTTAAAAGCCATTCTCTTTGTGGTACATTGCATTCAGGCAGCTAGCAAACTAGAACAGCCTTGAATGTGGTACATTTGTTACTGTTGATGAAAAAATATTAAGATATTATTGTTACAGGACTTCCAGGAAGATGACCAACAAGAGCAGCTTGAGATTAGCCCTGCTCCACAGAAAAGCTAAAGAGGGAACAGGAGGGCGACTGAGGCAGCAATTTGGGAGTGCAGCTGACCTTGGAGAGACTTCTGCACCACATGTGCAGCCCTGGTTGCAGAGGCCAAGGAACTGAGAGGCAGAAAACTGGAGCCTGGCATAGAGGTGCAGAGCTGCGGAGCCCACGGGTGTGCACGGAAGGAAACACGGGACTAGGAAGTAAGGCAGGCCATGTTCCTTGGGCGCACTATCCTCACCAGCGTAGCCCCATGACCAGCAACTCACCCCATACCCCTTCCCTTTCCCCACGTTCCAGGCACACCCACCCTCCCAGCCCCCAGTGCTCGTAACTGCTCCATACCCCCACCCCAAGTGCAGCCCAACCCACCTCTCCTACACCCCTCCCAAGCACTACCTCCCCCTCCCTGCGCATAAATATTGTGGGCACTAACCTCCATACTTAGGCTACCCCTGCCCCCCCATAGTGTTGCATAGCCACACCTCGCCCTCCCTGAGCTCAGCGCAACCATTGAATGCACTCCAGGCCCACACATATGCACAGCCCCCCAATCATGTCACTCAGCTCTGTGAATTGCAAGTTAAAGCAGTCCTAGAATCATGCATGCACACAGACCTCAGCCTCACTTCCAGCTGTGAGAAAGTGCTGACCTGCACAGCTGAGTCACATCTGCCCCCAATCCACAAAGGCTTAATGCCAACCTACTGCCGTAGCTCTACACATGCACACAAAGGGCCCCATGCCTTAGACCAGTGCACAGCAGGTTTACGCACCCCTGACTGGTGCACCCGCACAGCTACATCTTCCCTGGCCGCTGGGCGCCCCCATTCACAAGCACCTGTGTGACACCTCCAACCTGTGCCCATACCTGCCCTAAAACAAATCACCGTGCTGAGTGCTCCACCCCATGCCCTGCTCCCTGCTCTTCAACCATCCCACAAACACAAGGCCTTAGACTACTGGAAGAAATCAACTCCCAAAGTAAATCAATCAAGATATCTACATGCGACGAAGACAGCAGAAGGTCACTAAGCCTATCACAATGCAGACAGATACAGCCCTGCCTAATGGCCTAGTTAAAACATCAGAGGAGACACAGATATTGAAACAATTCATCAAAGATGTCCATACAACTCTACTTAATAAAATAAGTGGGATAGCAAATGACATAAAGGAGATCAAGAAACAGTAGAAGAGCACAAAGAGGAATTTGATATAATAAATAGAAAAATAGCAGAAATCACAGAAATTAAAGACTGTTGACAAAAAAAATGAAAAAAAAAAACCATACTAGAGGCACATGGCACTAGATTTGAAGAGACAGAAGAAAGAATAATTCATATAGAGGACACGATAATTGACTTCAAAGACTCAAAACAGCAAATGGCAAAAAAGATGAGAAAAAATTGAATGGGAACTCAGGGAAATGATAGACAAAACAAAGCACACAAATATAAGAATCACTGATGTCCCAGAAGGAGAAGAGAGGAGTAAAGGGCTAGGAAGAGTAGTTGAGGATAAAATGAAGGGAAACTTTCCAACCCTTATAAAGAACATAAATATACAAGTCAAAGAAACCCAATGCACTCCAAACAGAATAAATTCAAATAGGCCTTTCCCAAAGCACATACTAATCAGTCTGTCAAATGTTGAAGAGAAGCAGAAAATCCTGAAAGCAGCAAGAGAAAAATAATCTATTACATACAAGGGAAATCAAATAAGGCTGAATTCAGACTATTCAACTAGCACCCTGGAAGTGAGAAGGCAGTGGTATGATACATTCAAGAACCTGAAAACAAAGACTTCTAGCCAAGAATTCTGCACCAAGCCAAACTGTCCTTTAAAATTGAGGGAGAGATTAAAGCTTCCACAGACATAGAAGTCTTGAAAGAATTTGTCAACAAGAGACCCAGGCAGCCCACAGCCCCCAAGACCTCAGCCCCCATCAACAGTGGGGACCCCACCACCATACTGGAGTGATTCCAATGCAAAGGACACCCAGAGCTGCCATCTGGGTTGAAGGAAGAAATCCATCCTTATTGTTCAGAGGCACGAACTCCCTCCCCTAAATCAGGCTGAGAAGCAACCAGCCCATACTTACCTCCTCCTGTTTATTTTTCTTTTCCATCCCAGTTTATTTTTTGTCCCCCCCACCTCTGAAGCCATTTTATGAACTGTCATGTGCCACCTGAGCCTCCAGTAAAAACAAAAACAGGCAATATATATATATATATACATATTAAAAGGAGTTCTGCCAGCTGAAAAAAAAAGACAGGAGAGGGAGGTCTGGAGGAGAGCACAGAATTGAAGAGTACCACTAAGCATAATTTAAAGAATACAAAGAGAAAGATGGAAGAGCATATATAGATCTGACAAATAAAATTTAAAAGATAAGATGATGGAATCAAGAAATGCTTTTTCAGTAATAACTTTGAATGTTAATGGACTAAACTTACCAATTAAAAGATACAGATTGGCAGAATTGATTAAGAAACAAAATCCAGCTATATGCTGCTTACAAGAGACTCATCTTAGACACAAGGATACAAATAGATTGAAAGTGAAAGGATGGAAAAAGATCTTCCATGCAAGTTGTAACCAAAAGAAAGCAGGAGTAGCTATACTAATACCAGACAAAATAGACTTTAAATGTAAAGATATCATAAGAGACAAAGAAGGACACTATATACTAATTAAAGGGTCAATTCACCAAGAAGATATAATGATCATAAATGTTTATGCTCCCAATCAAGGAGCTCCAAAGTACATGAGACAGACATTGGCAATACCGAAGGGAGCGATAGATGTTTCAACAATAATAGTAGGAGACTTCAATACACCACTCTCCTCTGTAGATAGAACAACCATACAGAAGATCAACAAGGAAGTAGAGAAGTTAAATAACTTGATAAATGAATTAGGCCTAACAGACATATATAGGTCATTGCACCCCAAAGCAAAGGTTATACATTCTTCTCTTGTGCTTATGGATAGATCATATGCTGGGGCACAAAACAGGTCTTTAAAAATTTTAAACATTGAAATTATTCAAGGCACTTTCTCTGATTACAGTGGGATGAAGGTGAATCTTAATAACCACCAAAGAATGAGACCATTCACAAATATATGAAGATTAAATAACACACTCTTAAAGAACCAGTGGGTCAAAGAAGAAATTGCTACAGAAATCAGTAGCTACCTGGAGATGAATGAAAATGAGAATACAACTTTTCAGAACTTATGGGATGTGGCAAAGGCTGTGCTGAGAGGGAAATTTATTGCCTTAAATGCCTATATTAAAAAACAAGAAAGAGCAAAAATTGAGGGCTTAATAGCAAACCTGGAGGAACTTGAGATAGAACAGCAAACTAACCCCAAAGCTAATAGGAGAAGAGAAATAACAAGGATTAAAGCAGATATAAATGAATGGGAGAACAAAAAAAATGATAGAATCAATAAAACCAAAAGTTGATTCTTTGAGAAAATCAATGAAATTGATGGGCCACTAGCAAGATTGACAAAGAGAAAAAGAGAGAGAATGCACATAAACAAAATCAGAAATGAGAAGGGGTGCATTACCACAGACCCTGAAGAAATATAAGAGGATACTATGAACAACATAGGCCAACAAACTAGACAACTTAGATGAAATAGACAAATTCCTGGAGACACACAAACAAGCCAGACTGACTCAGGAAGAAATAGAAGATATCAAAAAACCAATCACAAGTAAAGAGATTCCATCAGTCATCAAAAATCTTCCTACAAAGAAAAGTTCAGGGCCAGGTGGCTTCACAGGGGAATTTTATCAAACATTCCAGAAAGAATTAACACCAATCCTGCCCAATCTTTTCCTCAAAATATTGAGGAGAAAGGAACTTTACCTAACTCATTTTATGAAGCTAATATCATTTTCATACCCAAACCTGGTAAAGATACTACAAGGAAGGAAAGCTACAGGCCAATCTCCCTAATGAACAGAGATGCAAAAATTCTCAATAAAACATTAACAAATCAAACCCAACAGCACATTAAAAGAATTATACGCCATGACCAAGTGGGGTTTATGCCAGGAATGTAAGGATGGTTCAACACAAGAAAATCAATTAATGTAATACAGCACATTAACAAATCAAAAGGGAAAAATCACATGATCATCTTGATTGATGCTGAAAAAGCATTTGACAAAACAAAAAATAGGTGGAAAGACATTCCTTGCTCATGGATAGGAAGGCTAAATATACTTAAGATGTCAATTCCTCCCAAATTGATCTACATATTCAACACAGTACCAATAAAAATTCCAACAACCTACTTTGAAGATTTGGAAAAACTAACTACCAAATCCATCTGGAAGGGAAAGAGACACCTAATAGCTGAAAGCATCCTAAGAAAGAAAAACGAAGTGGGAGGATTAACACTCCTTGACTTTAAAACCTATTATAAAGCCACAGTGGCCAAAACCGCATGATACTGGCACAAAGACAGAAGCATTGACCAATGGAATCAAATTGAGAGTGCAGAAACAGACCACTAAATCTATGGTCAACTGATTTTTGACAAGGCCCCTAAATCCTCTGAACTGGGACAAAATAGTCTTTTCAATAATTGGGCATGGAAGACCTGGATATCAATAGCCAAGAGAAAGAAAGAGGACACCTATCTTACACCCTACAAAAAATTAACTCAAAGTGGATCAAACACTAAATATAAGAACTAGCACCATAAAGCTTCTAGAAGAAAATATAGGGAAATATCTTCAAGCCCTAGCAATAGGAGGTAGTTTCCTAAACTTTACACACAAAGCACAAGCAACAAAAGAAAAAATAGATAAATGGGAACTCCTCAAAATCAAATGCTTCTGCACCTCAAAAGACTTTGTCAAAAAGGTGAAGAGGCAGCCAACTCAGTGGGAGAAAATATTTGGAAATCACATATCAGACACAGGTTTGATTTCCTGTGTATACAAAGAAATCATTACAACTCAACAACAAAAGAACAAACAATCCAGTTATAAAATGGGCTAAAGATATGAATAAGCATTTTTCTGAAGAGCAAATACAGAGGGTTCAAAAGCACATGAAGAGATGCTCATTCTCACTGGCTGTAAGGGAAATGCAGATCAAGACTACAATGAGATACCACATCACACCCAAAGAATGGCTGCTATTAAACCATCAGGAAACTATAAATGTTGAAGAGGATGTGAAGAAACTGGGACACTTATGCACTGCTGTTGGGAATATACAATGGTGCAGCCACTATGGAAGACTGCTTGGTAGTTCCTTAGGAAACTAAATATTGAGCTGCCCTATTGTAGCGCAAAAACCCGGAATGAGGCCACAGGCCTCCAGGAACGTTCAGCAAAGTTAGAACGGGCTGAGACTAAGGATCCATAGTTTTGGGAAGCAGATTTTATTTGCTATGGCCATAGGGCTCAGCCGAGTAGCCTCTGAAAGTCTGAGCCCTGAACAAAAGGCAACCGTAGCTTTTATAGACTCTTTGACATGTTAAAGACAAGGTAAACAATTGGCTGATTTAAGTTGAGAATGGCCCAGAGCTGAACTGTTGAGGGCCCCCCACCCCATGAATGTCCTCCCTTGCCTACATGCATCTTCACCAGTTCCTGAAGGCTAGGGGAGGGGGTTTCTATCCCAGGAAATGTGCCTTATCTCACTTGCCTGCAAGGAGAGGGGGTTTGAGGATTTTCCACAGAGAGCACAGCTGAACCAGAAAGAGGGGAGGGCCTGCCTGCTACATTTCCCCCCTTTGATGCTTACCCCGACTTTTAGGGAGGGGTTATAACATCATTTATATTTCATTTTATTTATTTGCTGCAGGTGTTGGCATGTTCCAGTCTGAGCTCGGCATGGGAAAAATGTAGCCATGCAGGGTTTAGGCCCTTGTGAAGTTGGGATGGGGTTAAGTTCTGTGTCCTCCCTCTGTTGGCCTCAAGTTTTCTCCTGATGGCCCATTTGTGACTGTGCCTGTCTTAGGTTGTTCCTCCCCTGAGGAATTTTACCCGTCTTTGGCTAACCAGCCATCTTCCGGGGCCAAGCAGGGTGGTATGAGGTGTGCAAGTGAGGGAGCAGTAACAACCCCTGAGAGGGTCTGATCTGTCTCTTTGACAACCTATGCCCCCTGGCCTCTAGGCCAAGTACCTGCTTTGGGGTTTTTTCGCCTGCTGGTGGGGCATTAGCTTTGGTTACATGCTTTTGGGAGCCCATGTTTTTTTCTTTTTCTTCGGTGAAGGCTTAGCTCATAACTTTTGGGCAAGAGATAAAGTTAGCACCAGCTTCCAGGAGGCCTTGTCAGTTTTGCCATCCTAGAGTAATGAAAACAGCATTATTGAACCTGGTGAGGTGGGATTATAGTATACTGGGGCATATTTTCAGTCAAGTACAAAATTATTTACTAGCAAGAAAAATGATAAAGGTTGTTTGCATGCAAAAGCTATACAATGCAAAAATAAGTTCCAGGAAGTAAATACTTCTAGGCTAGGATGTTAATTTCCCTTAAGCAAGTCTCTTCCATATCTCATTATGCTTTATCTGCATATCTCAGCTTCTATTGAAATTCCAGATCCTGAAAGCTCAAGTCTGCATTTCCTCATAGACTTGAGTCTGCAAGCTTTAGGTTAAACATCAACCTTTTAACTCCTACAAACAGTAACTAACTTACTTTCTACCTTAAAACCCTTTTTATAATATTAGTGTAGACACACACACTGAGCAGCAGCTAGGAAGGGGGAAGTTATCCAGGTAAGAGGGATTCCATCAAATTAGAGTAAAGTTGGTTTTCAGGAAGAACTCTAGGAGACCTATTTCCAGGAGGGCTGAAACTGCTAAATGAAACACAAATACAAAGAACAAGAAAAGACAGTTAGTCCACAGACCCGGCAGGCCAGAATGTCCATGTGTTGACTTTCTAACTTTTGGCCCTGCATAAATCAGTCAGCTTCCGGGGTGACTGAGGCAGGGCTCGGAGGCCTCCTCAGTCTTCAGCCATGCGTTGACTAGCTGCTTCTGGTGAGCTAGAACAGGGCAATGATGGTCACTCCGGCCTCAGTCACGGGCTGGTCAGCTCATCTCAGCTGTGATGGAGAAAGAAGGGTGCAGTGGTTCCCAGAAGATGGTGTATCTCAGGTGTTCAGGATCAGGGGTGCACCCCCAGGGGTGGTCTGCAGTGACCCTTTTGACCTGACAGTGGTGAACTTATAGGATGCTCCTCACAGCTTTGACAGCTGTTGGGATTACTAAAACAACATGGTAAGGATCTTTCTATTAAAACTGGAGGGAGCCCCCCCCCTTTTTAATTGGTTTTCCTCTTCAGCTTTTTACCCATACCATGTTTCCTGGTTTGACTTCAGGCGAGGGAGGGTAGATGCTAAAAAGTTTGGGTATTATTTTCAATACCTCTCCTTTTAGTTCATTTAAAACTTTTCTTAACTTTGACCATATTTTCCCCTTTACAAACTTTTGATAACTTACTATATTCATTCAGGCATTGTCCCACATTTTTCATTCTGAAACGGCCATTCATTTCATGTTCAGACAAAACTATTCTCTTTTTCCTCTCAGCAAAAAAATATCCTTCAAACTCAAGTCACCACCTCAAGCAAACATTTCATCATACACAGTTATTATCAAAATTAAATTTGTTAGAATAATGTTCAATACCCAAAACACTCCAGTTAATGCACAACTGAAATTCCAACACATAAAAATTTTTGTTGTTTGTTTGTTTTGGCTTTTCCTTTCCCTGAATTCCAGTCTCCCATGTTTTCCAGCTTTGCCATTTTATGAAGTATACCAGGGTTGATTGTTTTGTAGCCAAAGTGTCAGCAGGGCATTGCTTATTACATTTTTGTGCAACCAATGCCAGAAAGATAGAACTCTTTCCAGTTTGCTGATTAAACTTTTTAAAGAGCAGTCTATATGATGGGGTTGGTGCCAATTTTTATAAATTTCATACAATCTGCATAGTCCAACACCACTCCTTCAGCCCCCACATCAGCAATTTTGACCATCCAGATAATTAATATATGTTTTTTCTTTTCCTGACAAACCTTTTTTATTTAAAATATTTCTATTATCTGCTTTATTCTATACATTATCATCCTACTTATCAGGGTTCTAATCAGTGGCAGTGGCTAATACCATATGTACTTTTCATTTGTTTATTTTACCTTATCTTTCTTATATTTATATTAGACTATATGGGCTGTGGCCCTCTCAGCTATTGATTGATTATTAAAACAATTTCTTCAAAAACAAAATTTTGATCCTGCAGTATTTACAGTTTTTCCTGTAATTCTACCAATTCCTTTTCATAGGCTTTTCCTGTTTTATTTTATTTTCCTAACTTTTACAGGGTCCTGTGCATTTTGCTCATTCCTCTGCAAGTGAGGAATAAGGTAAATTATCCCATCCTGGGATTTCTTGTTTGTTTGTTTTTTTTACTTTGAGCTTAGAGGATCTTTTTCCCTAAAAAAATGACATTATTTCCTAATCTATGTTAAAAGCCCATGGCTTACTGTTAATTCACTTTAAGTAAACTTTGAAGAGGGCCTACTGATGTAAAAATTCCCAAATGTCTTAAAGCACCAGAAAGTATAACCCAGGGAGACAAAATATTTAAATTTAAAACAATTCTGCATACAAAAAGACAAGAAAACAGCAACTTTCAATTTACCAAGTATGGTCCTAATAAAGCATCGCAATATTTAGAAGAACATACTCCACAGTTTCTGCATAAATTTTTAAAGCTTGTTTCATTGACCTCTACTACTATGAAGCCATGCTGAAATGCAAATCCTGCTCTCAGTGCCAATTTTGTGCATAAAAGACAACGTGATATTTGGGGCTGTTTAATTTATAGGTTCGGATTTGCAGACAACACTGACTTCAGTTTCATAAAAATAGATTTTGTCAGGAAAGTAAGTAAAGAAAATAATTAAAAGATAGCACCTAAAAGTCTTCAAAAATAGAGCATAGTTCACATCACCAGGTAAGATGGCATTACCACCTGAAGAGAGAAGTACTGGAGAATTTCAGAAGCAGTATTATAACTCTCAGTAAAAATCCATAGCAATTTTGTGGACAGCATTCAGAGTCTCCTTAGTTAAGATACATAGTAAAGCATGAGATTTTGATGAAGTGCTGTCCTTCTCTCATAAGATTTTTTTTTTCTTTTTCCTCTTTTTATGATAACTTCACATAGTAGTGGCCAAATTCCAATTAGCTTATGTGACTAGGCCCAGTTTGGTCCTCTGGGAACTGGCTAGGGACCAAGAGGAGCTTCCTGTGACCTAGATATTTTTATTAAAGTACACCTCCTTCTGAGAGGATAGCCAGTCCTCCCAGCTAGAGTGCACATTTTAACTGTTTTGTTTGTTTTATCAAGGTTCAACATTAATTGTACAGAACAGATTCTTTTTATGAAATCAATTTTAAAACTTTTACATAGATGTTTTCCTTTACTCTGAAATGTGTAAGATTTAACTTATAAGACAGAGTGATGATAAGCTGTAATACTAGAAAATTTCTTCTTTTTATTCTTCCTAAAAAGTGGTCCATCCACTTTAATTCATTCAGTTTCCTAACTCAGTCAGGGGTCAGCTTGATTCCCCAGTCATTAGTGAAAGCCTTTTTTTAAAATTAGAAATCATGCATTTCAACTGTGTCTTACTGACTTCACCTCTCACATCTGCTGCACCAATGATTAGTGGAAGGGCTTGAGACAAATAGCAAAGGGTTTTGAATAAACTGTCACTTCCTTCAGTTCGGCTGCTCCCCCCAGGGTTGCTCACCCTGAGCCATATGAGGATTGCCACAAACTTGCAGAATCTGAACTCACTCATGGCCTGGTGCACAGCCCAGGACTTCCTTTCATTCACACAATTCCACACACACATTCCAACACCCCCCCTGCACCGCCCTTTCCAGAACCGAACCTGAAGACTTCCATTTCCCCTGGTCCTCAGTACTCGGACCTGTAGACCGGTACTCGGGTAGTCTGGGAGGTGATCAGGCTCCCCTTGCACTCAGGCCCCCCTGGCCTTTTATGAGTGGGCTGAAACTGATGCACCTGGGTGCTTACCAGACAGACAGGTGGTGCTCCCAGAAACCTGGTTCTAGAAACTGTCCTGGATCCATTGCCGCTCTGGTGGTGACAGGTGCCCCATCCAGGGAGTTCAGGAATCCGAGAGATGGGGAAATGCCCCACTGCCGGCACTGGATTCTGTCTGGTCTCCAGTCAGGGTGCCGCCACCACTGTGGGCGAGGGAGGTGACAGTATACCTGCCTCATATCCCAGATGAGCCCCCAGAAATGTAGCGCAAAACGTTCTGCGAAGTTAGAACAGGCTGAGACTAAGGATCTGTAGTTTCGGGAAGCAGGTTTTATTTGCTACGGCCATAGGACTCAGCCGAGTAGCCTCTGAAAGTCTGAGCCCTGAACAAAAGGCAACCTTAGCTTTTATAGACTCTTTGACATGTTAAAGACAAGGTAAACAATTGGCTGATTTAAGTTGAGAATGGCCCAGAGCTGAACTGTTGAGGGCCCCCCACCCCAGGAATGTCTTCCTTTGCCTATGTGCATCTTCACCAGTTCCTGAAGGCTAGGAGAGGGGGTTTCTATCCCAGGAAATGTGCCTTATCTTGCTTGCCTGCAAGGAGAGGGGGTTTGAGGATTTTCCACAGAGAGCACAGTTGAACCAGAAAGAGGGGAGGGCCTGCCTGCTATGCTATGACCCAGCAATAGCACTACTTGGTTTACACCCAGAAGAGCTGAAAGCAACGACACAGACAGACATTTTCACACTGATGTTCATAAAAGCATTATTCATAATCGCCCAAAGATGGAAACAAACCAAATGCTCATCAACAGACAAGTGGATCAACAAAATGTGGTATATACATACAATGGAATATTATGCAACTGTAAGACAACATGACGTCTTGAAGCACATGATAAGATACATGAGCCTTGAGGACATAATGCTGAGCGAAATTAGCCAGACACAAAAGGACAGGTACTGTATGATTCCACCTTTTTTTTTTACATTTTTTATTTATTAATTTTTTATTTTTTTAAAACTATAACAACAAACACAAACAACTTAACATATGATCATTCCATTCTACATATATAATCAGTAATTCTCAATATCATCACATAGTTGCATATTCATCATCATGATCATTTCTTAGAACATTTGCATCAATTCAGAAAAAGAAATAAAAAGAAAACAGAAAAAAGTTCTTATATACTATACCCCTTCCCCTCCCTTTCATTTATCACTAGCATTTCAATCTAATAAATTTATTTTAACATTTGTCCCCCTTATTATTTATTTTTATTTTGTATGTTCTACTTGTCTGTCAATAAGGTAAATAAAAGAAGCATCAGACACAAGGTTTTCAAAATCATACAGTCACATTGTGAAAGCTTTATCATTATACAATCATCTTCAAGAAACATGGCTACTGGAACACAGCTCTACATTTTCAGGCAGTTCCCTCCAGCCTCTTCACTACTCTTAACTAAACAGATGATATCTATTTAATGCATAAAAATAACCTCCAGGATAACCCCTCGACTCTGTTTGAAGTCTCTCAGCCATCGACACTTTATTTTCTCTCATTTTGCTCTTCCCCCTATTGGTCAAGAAGATTTTCTCAATCCATTGATGCTGAGTCTTAGCTCATTCTAGGATTTCTGTCCCATTGCCAGGAAGGTCCACACCCCTGGGAGTCATGCCCCATGTAGAAAGTGGGAGGGCTTGTTGTGTTGGCTGGGAGAGAGCGGCCACATCTGAGCAACAAAAGAGGTTCTCTTGGGGGTGACTCTTAGGCCTAATTTTAAGTAGGCTTAATCTATCCTTTGCAGGGTTAAGTTTCATATGAATAAACCCCAGAATTGTGGCCTCAGCCTATTGCTTTGGTTGTCCCCATGATTCCACTTTTTTGACCACCATAAAGATTTAATCAGAGACTTATAATACAGAATATAAGGAACTTAGAGATACATAGAAGCTAGAGATGGGTGAACTGTTAGCAAATGAGATTGAACTCCAATGTAAGGGAATAGATAGGAGTGAAAGTGAATCTCTAGTGGGTCCTCAAGTAATATTACATATTGTCATGGTTAGGGACAGGTGTCAACTTGGCCAAGTTGTGGTACCTGTTCATCTGATTGGGCAAGTGCTGGCCTGTCTGTTGCAATGAGGACATTTCATAGGATTAGGTCATGATCACGTCAGCTACATCCACAGCTGATTCCATTTGTAATCAGCCAAAGGGGAGTGTCTTCTGCAATTAGTGATGCTAAATCCAATCATGGGAAGCCTTTTAAGGAGGACTCAGAGGAGACAGGTTGCATTCCTGCTTTGGCTGGTGAGCCTCTCCTGTGGAGTTCATCCAGGCCATCCATTGGAGTCGTCGGCTTCGCAGCCTGCCCTGTGGATTTTGGACTCTGCATTCCTACGGTCACGTGAGACACTTTCATAAATTTTATATTTGCAAGTGTTCCCTGTTGATTCTGTTTCTCTAGAGAACCCTAACTAATACATCTTGGTACCGGGAGTGGTTCTTAAGGAACAGAATCTTAAAAATGGGTTTTTATGAATGGTTTTCTACTCTGACTGGGCTCAGAGACACTAAGGACTCTGATTCCCGTAATCAGAATGACACTCCCAATCCATGGACTGAGTTGGCAAAGGAGATAGTCAAAATAACATCATTCGATTCTCCTAATGCTTCGTTTGTACGAAGCCAGACTCTGGGGGATAATGTTTTTGACACCTTTACAGAGTTTTGTAGAAATAAGAGTTATAGAGATGTTGGTTGGTTGTTGTTAGATACACTGTCTACATTAAAGGGTGAAAGGGATGGGCTTAAGGCTTCAAACAAGAAGCTTAAGTGCCGTCTGAAAGACGTAGAGGTTTCTATGAGTATCCTGAAGGAAAATTTTATTTCCTGTAGCCGTAGACTTGAGACCTCTGAAAATCAGACTCAGAATCTTATTGTTAGAGTAGCAACTTTACAACATAAACTGAAATCTCAGTCTTGCATGGTGTCTGCCATTAAAGTGAGGGCATTGATTGGAAAGGAGTGGGACCCTGAAAAATGGGATGGTGACATATGGATTGATAATGATGTTGGGGGTGAGGTTGAAACCCTAGACCATGCTGAGCCTTCTTTAGATAACCCTGTAATAGTCTGCCCTGAGGACATAGCCGCCCCACCTCCAGCCTGCCTTGAGGAATTGGCCACCCAACCTCCTCCTGAAGGGATTAGCCCTAGAGTTATTAATCCTGTTTCACCAGATGAAACTGCAAATGAAAGCCCTGAAGCAAATGGCTTGGAAGATATTTCTAATTCTTTTCATGACCCACCCCCACCACCCCTCATTTCTTCTAGACCTGTAACTAGACTAAAGTCCCAACAGGCCCCTAAAGGTGAGGTACAAAGTATCACACATGAGGAGGTACGTTATACTCCAAAAGAACTGTGTGAGTTTTCCAATTTATATAGACAGAAATCAGGGGAATATGTGTGGCAATGGATTTTAAGAGTGTGGGATAATGGTGGGAGGAATATAAGGCTGGATCAGGCTGAATTTATTGATATGGGCCCACTAAGCAGAGATTCTGCATTCAATGTTATAGCTCGAGCAGTTAGAAAAGGTGTTAACAGCTTGTTTGGGTGGTTGGTTGAAACATGGATCAAAAGGTGGCCAACATTACCTGAGGTTGAAATGCCAGAACTGCCCTGGTATAATGTAGATGAGGGGATCCAGAGGCTTAGAGAGATTGGGATGTTAGAGTGGATTTATCATGCAAAGCCTGCTCTTACACCCCAGGAATGTCCAGAGGATGCACCTTTTACCAGAACAGTGAGAAATAAATTTGTGAGACTAGCACCATCATCCCTCAAGAGCTCTGTGGTTGCACTTCTCTGTAGGTCAGATATTACTGTAGGAACTGCTGTCACTGAGCTGGAATCCTTAAACACAATGGGGATGACAGGATCCCGAGTTGGCAGAAGCCAGGTGGCAGCACTTAATCACCAAAGACAGGGTAGACGTGGGTATTATAATAGACAACAAACTCAAAGGAGGCATCAAAATTATATGACATGCAGAGATTTGTGGCATTGGCTAGTAAATCATGGGGTGCCTAGAAATACAATAGAAGGGCAGTCTACAAAATTCTTGTTGGAGCTGTATAAACAAAAGAGTTCTAGGTCAAGGGAACAGAAGTCTAACCTGAATTACGAAAACACAGAGTCACGGCCCCTTAACCAATTTCCAGACTTGAAACAGTTTACAGACCCTGAGCCCCTTGAATGAAGGGGAGGCCAGGTCCCTATGGGGGAGAAACCTGTTACACTGCCACAAATTTATACTGTTAACATTCCTCTAAGTCTTCCCCAAGGAGACCGACGGCCTTTTACCAGGGTAACTGTGCATTGGGGAAAAGGAAATGATCAGATATTTTGGGGATTATTAGACACTGGTTCAGAGGTGACATTAATTCCAGGGGACCCAAAACGTCACTCTGGACCACCAGTCAGAGTGGGGGCTTATGGAGGCCAGGTGATCAATGGAGTTTTAGCTCAGGTCCGTCTCACAGTGGGTCCAGTGGGCCCCCGAACCCATCCTGTAGTTATTTCCCCAGTTCCAGAATGTATAATTGGCATAGACGTACTGAGCAACTGGCAGAATCCCCACGTTGGTTCTCTAACTCGTGCAGTGAGGGCTATTATGGTGGGAAAGGCCAAGTGGAAGCCACTAGAACTGCCCCTACCAAGCAAAATAGTAAATCAAAAGCAATACCGTATTCCTGGAGGGATTGCAGAGATTACTGCCACTCTTAAGGACTTGAAAGATGCGGGGGTGGTGATTCCCACCACATCCCCTTTCAACTCTCCTATTTGGCCTGTGCAGAAAATAGATGGGTCTTGGAGAATGACAGTGGATTATCGTAAACTCAACCAGGTGGTAACTCTAATTGCAGCTGCTGTTCCAGATGTAGTATCATTGCTTAAGCAAATCAATACATCCCCTGGTACCTGGTATGCAGCTATTGATCTGGCAAATGCTTTTTTCTCAATAGCTATTAGTAAGGACCACCAGAAGCAGTTTGCTTTCAGCTGGCAAGGTCAGCAATATACTTTCACTGTCCTACCTCAGGGGTATATCAACTCTCCAGCCCTATGTCACAATCTTGTTCGCAGAGACCTTGATCGTTTCTCCCTCCCACAAGACATCACACTGGTCCATTATATTGATGATATCATGTTGATTGGACCTAGTGAGCAAGAAGTAGCAACTACTCTAGATTTATTGGTAAGGCATTTGCGTGTCAGAGGATGGGAGATAAATCCAACAAAAATACAGGGGCCTTCCACCTCAGTAAAATTTTTAGGTGTCCAGTGGTGTGGGGCATGTCGAGATATCCCTTCTAAGGTGAAGGATAAATTGCTGCATCTGGCCCCTCCCACATCCAAAAAAGAGGCACAACGCCTAGTTGGCCTTTTTGGATTTTGGCAACAACATATTCCTCATTTGGGTGTGCTACTCCAGCCCATTTATCGAGTGACCAGAAAAGCTGCTAATTTTGAGTGGGGACCTGAACAAGAGGAGGCTCTGCGACAGGTCCAGGCTGCTGTGCAAGCTGCTCTGCCACTTGGGCCATATGATCCAGCAGATCCAGTGGTGCTGGAAGTGTCAGTGGCAAATAGAGATGCTGTCTGGAGCCTTTGGCAGGCCCCTATAGGAGAATCACAACGCAGACCCTTAGGATTTTGGAGCAAAGCCTTACCATCTGCTGCAGATAACTACTCTCCTTTTGAGAAACAGCTTTTGGCCTGCTACTGGGCCTTAGTAGAGACTGAACGCTTAACCATGGGCCACCAAGTTACCATGAGACCTGAGTTGCCTATCATGAGTTGGGTGTTGTCTGACCCACCAAGCCATAAAGTTGGGCGTGCACAGCAGCACTCTATTGTAAAGTGGAAATGGTATATACGAGATAGAGCCAGAGCAGGTCCTGAAGGCACAAGTAAGTTACATGAAGAAGTGGCACAAATGCCCATGGTTTCCTCTCCTGCTGCCACATTACCTTCTCTTTCCCAGACCAGAGCTATGGCCTCTTGGGGTGTTCCTTACAGTGAATTGACTGAGGAAGAGAAAACTCGGGCCTGGTTTACAGATGGTTCAGCACGATATGCAGGTACCACCCGAAAGTGGACAGCTGCAGCATTACAACCCCTTTCTGGGGTGTCCTTGAAGGACAGTGGTGAGGGGAAATCCTCCCAGTGGGCAGAACTTCGAGCAGTGCACCTGGTTGTTCATTTTGCTTGGAAGGAAAACTGGCCAGAGGTGCGTTTGTATACTGACTCATGGGCTGTTGCTAATGGTTTGACTGGATGGTCAGGGACTTGGAAAGACCATAATTGGAAAATTGGTGACAAAGAGGTTTGGGGAAGAAGTATGTGGATAGACCTTTCTGAGTGGGCTAAAAACATGAAGATATTTGTGTCCCATGTGAATGCACACCAGAGGGTGACTTCAGCAGAGGAAGATTTTAATAATCAAGTGGATAAGATGACCCGTTCTATGGATACCAGTCAGCCCCTTTCCCCAGCAACTCCTGTTATTGCCCAATGGGCTCATGAACAAAGTGGTCATGGTGGTAGGGATGGAGGTTATGCATGGGCTCAGCAACATGGGCTTCCACTCACCAAGGCTGACCTGGCTACAGCCACTGCTGAGTGCCCAATCTGCCAGCAGCAGAGACCCACACTCAGCCCCCGATATGGCACCATTCCCCGAGGTGACCAGCCAGTTACATGGTGGCAGGTTGATTACATTGGACCACTCCCTTCATGGAAGGGGCAGCGATTTGTTCTAACTGGAATAGACACATACTCTGGATATGGGTTTGCTTTCCCTGCACGCAATGCTTCTGCCAAAACTACTATCCGTGGGCTTACAGAATGCCTTATCCATCGTCATGGTATTCCACATAGCATTGCTTCGGATCAAGGAACACACTTCACAGCAAATGAAGTGCGGGAATGGGCACATGCTCATGGAATTCTCTGGTCTTACCATGTTCCCCATCAACCAGAAGCAGCTGGATTGATAGAACGGTGGAATGGCCTTTTGAAAACTCAATTATGGTGCCAACTAGGTGGCAAAAACTTGAAAGGCTGGGGTAATGTTCTCCAGGAAGCTGTGTATGCTCTGAATCAGCGTCTGCTGTATGGTGCTGTTTCTCCCATAGCCAGGATCCATGGGTCCAGGAACCAAGGGGTGGAAATGGGTGTGGTGCCACTCACTATTACTCCTAGTGATCCACTAGGAAAATTTTTGCTTCCTGTCCCTGCTACCCTGAGTTCTGCTGGTCTACAGGTTTTAGTTCCAAAACAGGGTGTGCTTTCTCCAGGAGAAACAACAGTGATACCACTGAACTGGAAGTTAAGATTGCCACCTGGCCACTTTGGGCTACTTATGCCTCTGGATCAACACACCAAGAAGGGGATTACATTATTGTCTGGGGTAATTGACCCTGACTATCAGAAGGAAGTAGGACTGCAGCTACATAATGGAGGTAAAGAAGAGTTTTCTTGGAATATAGGAGATCCCCTGGGGCGTCTATTAGTACTGCCATGCCCTGTGATTAAAATCAATGGAAAACTGCAACAACACAATCCAGGCAGGACCACTAATGGCTCTGAGACTTCAGGAATGAAGGTTTGGGTCACCCCACCAGGCAAAGAACCACGGCCAGCTGAAGTGCTTGCTGAGGGGAAAGGGAACATGGAATGGGTAGTGGAAGAAGGTAGTGATAAATATGAACTTCGACCACGTGATCAGTTACAGAAATGAGGACTGTAATGCTGTTTTGTTTGTGTTATACTATTTAAGTTGTAAGATATCAAGTTTAAGAATGAATGTTGCCCAAGGATTTGCACCCTATTCTGGAGAGATTTAATGTGTTTCCAGTTACATGCTGGACAGTTGAGTATTGTCAGGTAAAAGAAAAAATGTGTGCTTATTTGTTTTCATTTGGAAATTAAGTATGGTCTAAGGTGATATATATATATAGGTGCCAAGTTGACAAGGGGTGGACTGTCATGGTTAGGGACAGGTGTCAACTTGGCCAAGTTGTGGTACCTGTTCATCTGATTGGGCAAGTGCTGGCCTGTCTGTTGCAATGAGGACATTTCATAGGATTAGGTCATGATCACGTCAGCTACATCCACAGCTGATTCCATTTGTAATCAGCCAAAGGGGAGTGTCTTCTGCAATTAGTGATGCTAAATCCAATCATGGGAAGCCTTTTAAGGAGGACTCAGAGGAGACAGGTTGCATTCCTGCTTTGGCTGGTGAGCCTCTTCTGTGGAGTTCATCCAGGCCATCCATTGGAGTCGTCGGCTTCGCAGCCTGCCCTGTGGATTTTGGACTCTGCATTCCTACGGTCACGTGAGACACTTTCATAAATTTTATATTTGCAAGTGTTCCCTGTTGATTCTGTTTCTCTATTAGAACCCTAACTAATACACATATGGAAGATGAACAAGATTGAAAGGGTTGTATAGATCTACATGTCCCATTGACTCACACTAGAAATATGAATCATTCTTATAAGAATGACTTCAAAGATATGATTCTTGTATAAAGATTGTTGAAGTACAAAGTACAGGGGGAAAACTGCTATTGCATGCTATGAGCTACGTTCAAAAGGAAACCATCAGCACTACCACAGCAACAGCAGAGGTAAATAATGGGAGAGGGACAAGAGTTCAGAGGAGGTTTAGATTTCCAATTTGGTAAAGGTGTGTTTATTTTTCTGTCTCTTGGGAACAATGAAATTATCTAAAATTGAGAGTGTTGATGGACAGTGGACTTTGAGCCCTCTACATGATGCCCGATGAATGCAGGTGGCTGAAGGATGCAGTGATGGAGAAGTAGATTGGCAAATGATGGTGTATACTTATGAATGAAGGCTGTGCTGCTACAAAAAGGAACAATGTCGTGAGGCATACAACAATGTGAATGAACATGTGGGACATTTGGTGAGACAAAATAATTCAGAAACAAAAAACAACAATGGTATGGTCACCTTTAGAAAATGCTTATAAGAAAACAGGGGCCTAGATTGTAAGCTTTTAGAGCAGACACATTAAGTCCAGAGTGGTGATTATTATTTCTGGATTTTGACAGGCTGTTATATATATATAACCTGATATTTAGAGATAAGAAAGAAGCTGAACAGGTTGGGGTTAAAGTAATTCAGAACATAGGGGTAAGGAAGAAAGTGTCTATATTTTAGAACCACACACACTCTTTGAGACCAATGGAAGATAGGTTTATTTGATCTGGAACTGAAATTTTCTGTAGTGCATAATCTAATTCAACCTATTTGTATAGCTCATTTGAACAACTGAAACACGGGGAGCTCGGAATGAGAAAGAGTCCTTTAATCCTGTATAGATTATTGTAATGCCTGGACACATTCTAGAGTATATTAACCAGATAATAAAAAAGTATGGCAAAGTCTCTGGGGGGGTGGAGAAAGACTATGGAACTATTAAACCTTACCATCAGGGAATCCCCTGATACTGTGTCAAACTTTAGGGACACCCAAATCAATAGGCCATGCCCTCGATCATGAGGCTTACTCTTGTAAAGCTTATGTAGGTAGCAGAAAAGCTTAGACTACCTATAGGTATGCCTAAGAGTTACTTCTGGAGGACCTCTGTTTTTGCTCAGATGTGCCCTCAGTCTCTCTAAGCCCAGCTCTGCAAGTGAAGTCATTGCCCTCCCCTCTACATGGGACATGATATCTGGGGGTGAAGTTCTCCCTGGTGACATGGGAGAGGACTCTCAGGGATAAATCCAGACCTGGCACCATGGTATCAACAATTACATCTTGACCAAAAGGGGGAAAAGAAGTATAATTAATAAAGTATCAGTAGCAGAGAGAGTTCAAATAGAGCCGAGAGGCTACTCTGGAGGTTGCCCTTACACAAGCTTCAGGTAGACCTTGCTACCTATCATAACCTGCCAACCCCAAACCAGGACCATTCCAGCCAATCCTAAAGAACACCTAGGGCAATTTATAAGATTCCACAAAGGTTCCAGGCACTAGAATAACTTTCCAGAAACCTACAGCTTCCAGATGGGTCCAGATAAGTCCTGAAGCCTAGCTAAGCCTCTCCAGAACATCAGATAGGTCCATCTCCCTACTTCATATTAGTGACAGACCCTTCCAATATCAAAAATTTAGAATTACCATAGCCCAAACAACCCCAATGAGAGGTATAGAAAGATCAAAGGTGATGATGGAATTATACATAAAAGATAGGACCTAAAAAATGAATATGAATGGTGAATCATTAAATTGATATCTCTTTTAGTCTCCAGCATTTTAGAGCAACTAGAAGTAAAAACCTAAAACCATGAAATTGGTAAAAAAAAAAAAGAAAGGTATTACTGTCACCAAAAAAAAAAAAAAAGAAGTTACTGTTACCTATAGTCCATAGCCTGTAGTAGGTGTGTTTTTCCCATACATCTATTATTAACTCCCTGTAACAGTGTCGTACATTTGGTCTAGTCTGTGAGAGAACTTGTTTGTATCTGTGCTGTCACAGTGTAGACCAGTCTCCTCACGATGAGGTTGGTGGCTGGAGAGCTGCTGGGGCTCTGGCATGCTGGGCAGTCTAGAGTTCTTGGTTCAGGGGGAAATGAGGGGAACAAAAATCCTCCTGGAAAAACGTGCTTTGGAGCTGTGTGTTCCCCAGAAAAATAGGGTCTGAAACTTAATCCATTCCCAGGGATATGAACCACGGTAAGTGGGACATTTTGAGGAAGCTACTCCTGTTAAGGTGTGGCCCAGCCCAGTCAGGGTGAGTCCTAAGCCTATTACTGGTATCCTTATAAGAGAATGAAATTCAGACAGAGTTAGAGAAAGCCATGGGAAACAGCCAGAAACTGAATCTCGACAGAACCCGGAAGAGAAGGGAGAGGCCAGGAGCGGCCACCATGTGCCTTCCCCTGAGACTTGGGAGCCTAGGATCGAGGAGGTCCACAGCCAGCCCCAGAATGCTAGTCCTCCAGAGGAAAGCATCACCTTGATGACACCTTGATTTGGACTTTCTTTTAGCCTCAAAACTATCCATCAGTAAATTCCCCTTGTTTAAGCTCACCCATCGTACAGACTTGCTTGAGTAGGCAAAGAAACTACAACAGAAGACATCCAACTGGGGCCTGACAGGCTGCCTCTCTGTAAGTGCAGAGAACAGATTTTTCTCCAGCCTCAGACTGGTGTTGGTCTCCTGAGCAGCAAAGGGGTGGTTAACTTGATTTTAGGGACCGGTTTGTATGAAGACATGGCTCTTCATTCATTGGAACCATGTGAGGGCATGGCTGAGAGTGTGTGTGCATGTGTGTGCATGCTTGTGTGTTTGTAGACCTCGATAAGCTAAGGGCTTCAGTGATGTGAGCCTCTGTAGGTCACAAACTTCTCCTATACTCTGTTCTGAAGGACCCTGGAGGCAAAAACCTGGGTTCGTGTATAGGCCCTGTTTCTTGCCTTAGGGGCAATTCTCACCAGTCAGATTGGAATCCTGGTCATTTCCCATTTGTATGTTCAGCCTTCTGAGACTGAAGGATGAACCTCAAAGCATCCATCACATCAACAATTCCAAGTCAGCCCCCCACCCAGGGAGCATATCCTCAACCAGGCCTTTTTCCCCATGACCCTCTAGTGTAACCTGGGGGTAACTCCAGGAAGCAGATTTTAGGATTCCAGGACAACTTGGTCCACTCCCTGCAACAACAGGTCCAGGTGACTGGTTTCTCTGGGGGGCCACCAGCCTGGGCAGGCAAACTACAATGCCAGGGACAAGCCACCACACAACCAGTACTTGGCAACTGGCAGCTCCCCTAATTTTTACTCCCACTTCCAACTTAGGCCCAATCAGAGAAAGCCAAACATGTTCCCTAGCCAACACCATGGGCTGCCATGCATCAGGCAGGCTGCCTGCAACATCCCTGATCAGGGCTGGCCCGAAGCCCCCTCTCCCATCCTAATGCTGCCCTCTGCCTGCCCTTGGGTCTCTGCTGAGCACAAGTGATGGCAGCTGAGGCTCTTGCTCTAAGGACTAGGAGAGGAAGGACTGGCCTCTGTTCTGGAGCCTGAGGAAGGATTTCTGCCAGGGAAAGGGCTGGCTCTTGGAACAGCCAATGGCCATGGGTCATGCCTTGTGGAAAATTGTGGCATGTGCATGGGCCCAGACAGCTGGTTGCCAGGGCCCCATGGAGGAGAGTATGGGGTGTGAGGGGCCCCAGGCTGGGTGGGGCCTGGGCAAAGGTGGCCCCTAGAGGAGTGGGGCTTTTCCCACATCCCAAGGAACCACTGGCAGTAGAGGGCTGGGTGCACAAAGCCTGGCTTGGCACACTCAATTGCTGTAGGGCCTGCTTCTGCCATAGCCTCAGCAAATGGAGTGCTCTATTTTCACAGGGTCTTGGGTTCCAGTGGCAGTGGGGAGGAAGCCCAGGAGGAGATAGGACCTGCAGGATGGGCAGGGTTGCCGCCCTGTCTGGTGGATGGCTGCTGCAGCTGACTGCCCAGCGCTTGCCCCCCACCCTTTGTTCTTTGGAGCATGCCCTTCACTTGGTGGTACCAAAGCCAAGCCCATCCCTGTGCCTCCTATAGTTTGGCTCTGGGAGTCAATAATACCCTTTTATTTCAGCTATTGAGAGTCAGGTTGCTGTCATTTACAACCAAGGAGTTCTAAGGTCACAGCGCATAAGCATCTGTCAGCATTCCCAGAAATTTCTTCTCGGTAGGGTGGGTGTGGGAACCTCAAAAGAAGAACAAATTTCCTTTCTGCTCAACGTGTCTTACAAATTGAAGTGATGGGCTGTTACTTGCTAGTGCAGCAGGACCCCTTGGTGGGATTAGTGAGGAACCTAAGAAATAAACATTAAATGCTGCTCACACTCACACTCATTTCCCATGGCCATCTCCCTGACACCTCCCATGTGAAGGGTGAAGGCCTAGCACTTCCTAGCCTCACTGCTGGCCAGTGAGACAGAAGCTGAAGTCTGCTGCTGGTGTGTGTGTGGGGGGGGGGGAGGGTGCAGGGTGCGGAGTGGGGTGCTTTAACAATTTGTTATAAGTTGCCTCAAATACATTTGGGGAGTTGGTGGTGGTATAAAAATAAATAATGAAAAAATCAAACACTGGAGTTCTTTTAATTGTAGAAATTTCTAGTTTCTTTTCTCCTTGGATAAAAATAAATGTAAGAAAATATTTTGGGTGCTGCAAAAATAATTTGTGTGGTAGATGAAGGGGCAGACAGCAGGCATCTAATGCCTCATGTTCCTTCTAAGAGGCAAGCAGAGGTCAAGTTCCCAAGGTGCTGGAGACACATGGCAGGGCCACTGCTGTGGTGGGGAGACAGACAGACACGGGAAGGGGTCACTGTATTCCCTGACAAAAGTGCAAAGATGAAAATAGGCCCAAGGTGTTAAGGGAGCACAGGGCTCCCGAAGGCAAATGACACCCATGGGTCCTAAAAGAAGAGCCTGAGCCAGGGGGAAGGCAGGGCCTTCCCACAGGAGGGGACCGCAGGACAAAGGTGCAAAGGTGAAAAATCTGGTGGGGGCAGCAGCTGCCAGGGCACAAGCTGGGAGGCAGGAGCTGAGAGAGGAAAGGGTTGGCAAGCAAAGGGCACAGGGGACGGGTGAGCTGGTCAGGACATTCTAAGATTTGTGTTCTCGGAGGATCTCATCAGTGGCTGGGTGGAGTTTGGATGGAAGGGTCACCAGCCTGGACACAGGGAGACAATTAGAGAGCTGCAGCATGAGCCAGGCAGAGAAGGCATGAGTTCCCTGCAGAGGCCCAGTGGTGCGGACTCCATCTCACCCGTGTGTACATCACATTGGGGAGCCTGCCCACAGCCCCCCTGCAGATGATTCCAGACCTCTGAAAGCCTTGGCCCACAAACCTAGCCATTTGCTCTTGCACGTTTTTGCCCTTTTCTCAGCAATGCATGTCAAAGTCCACTTCTGCTGACAGCATTTCATTAGCTTCTGACTGTCAGTGTGCAGGAAATGCTACCGTTTAATCAGGCATCTTGTTTTCTGCCAGCTAATACCGAGTAGGGAGCTCCTTCAAAAAGAAATCCTGAGTCTACCGTCATGAATAGTCAAGCTGGAGATGAAAAAAAAGGGGTAGTGTATGAGCCCGCACTCCCTGGTGAGCTGGTTTTTTGAGAGGATGGACATAATATAGAAGGAAAACAACCAAAGATGGGGCCTGGAGTGACAGTCCTGACAAATACGGTCCAGAGGACCATGCTGTGGTTTGCCAGAAACTGCTAGAAAAACAGAAGTTCTTTAAAGTCACTGTTAGAGCAAGGAGAATGAAGAAGGATAGACCCTGGGGAGGAGAAGACAGAGGGCTCAGTGTCTTGAGAGGAGGCAGAAGGACTCACCTGGAGAAGAGCTGCTCCCTTCTTCTCGATGTCCAGCTCAACTCTTCCATGGTCTGGAGAGATGGGGTGAGGGACCATCACCACCCCATACCCTCATGTCTCCGTTAGTAGGACTTCAGCTTTCAGAACTGCCAGGAATTCTCAACCTCTCGGGGGCCTGTGTTCGTCTGTGCCTCCAAGAATAAGTTCCACAAACAGGTGTCTCAACACACAATCCTGACACAAGGGCAGTGTCAGGTGTCAGCGGGACCTTGCTCCTTTGAAAGAGTCTAGACTCCTTCCTGGCCTTCTCCCACTTCGGGTGGCCCCAGCCAGTCCTTGGCTTGGGGCCTCATGAAGCCACGTCTCTCTCCTCAGTATTGGGACATTTGTCATTGGATTTAGAGCCCATCTGGATAATCGAGGGTGATCTCATCTCGAGGTCCTTGGTTACATCTGTGAAGACCCTTTCTCCAAGTAAGGCCTTATTCATAGGTCCCCAGGCCACCATTATTAACCATTGTCAGAATTTGGCAGAGAGGAATGGTCCCTGAATTAGGTCAGGGGCCTGGAAGCAGGGCTTCCGGGGACAGGGACAGGGGTTCTTGTAAAGTACCTTTGTTGAGGAAGCACTCTCAGGAGAAGGGGCAAGGGGAGCATGACGTGGCAGGGGCATGGTGAAGTAAGGGCTGGTCAGCACACGGTGGGCATCAGCCTAACCCCACAGGAGCCCTAGAGCTTGGTTTGCCCGATAGAGTTGTTCTCAAATGGAGGCAAGGGGGCCTCCCTTTGTACCCCGAGTCAGCGCGTTTCCTCTGGTGGGGGCAGGAATAGCCTATCTGGCCTCGTGGCTCCCTTTTGGTCAAGGAGCCCCCATCGTCCCAAGCTGACTGTGACACGGTGGGTAGGACTGACTGGAGGGGAATGTAAGCATGTCCTTTTGGCCACTGATCTATACCCCCCTTTTTTGGATCAGCTTATTAGCAGTAAATCGGGTAGCTTAGTCTCCACCTGTCCAACTCTTGTCTCTCAGGTAGTTAACCCAGCAGGGGAATAGAGGTTATTTATGAAGCTCCTGAGGCCCAGCTTGTCTGATAAAGGACAGCACCACTCACAGCATGATCTGTAGACTGGCTGCCACTTCACAAACTGCTGCTCCCTGTGTGAAAGGATAAGGCACTTGTGTCGGTGTATCGTCAATGCACTTTTCTAATTAGAAGGTTATTCGGTCTACTCTCAGATTAAAAAACATAGACCTCTAAGCTCTCAACTTCTAATGCTCCCGAATCTGATCTTTTGTACATATCACAAACTCCTATCTTGAATATTTGCTTTCCACATTTATAGGATTATTAGAATAAAACAGAATTTTGGAAATAATTACTACATTTATAGCTCTTATCACTATATAAATTTAATTTTAATTGATTTTTTTTCAAAATAATACATAGTTTAAAAACTTAGATTATTCTGATAAAATTAAATGGAAAATAGCTGTCACCTGCCACACCCATTCCATTTCCTCTACACTGCTACGCAAGAGGCAACCACTTTCAACTTTTCGAAGTTTTCGAATAATAGACTTATAGAGCTATTTTAAAAATTAACAGTGGATACTATTGACTGTCTATAATGATACATGCTGATTTAGCTTTCTTTTATCACCACCAACTCCTGCTTCCCCATCCTTTCGTTATAATTTATATTTTGATTAAATCAATAATCAGTGTTAACATTAAGAATATGTAAAAATTGCTCAGTGATAAGTCAGGAAGTGAACCCTTATAACTCCCCCCCCTTCCGACTATTTGTTATTCTGAGACCTAACATTTGCCTTGTATTTACATTTGCATTGTTTCAATTTTTCCCAAGATCTCCAACACATTTGTCAAGTACCTATCACTATAATGTTTTCAAAATACTGAAGTGCAATACACCATCTATTATACCAGGAACTTCTCAAGGTTCATTCACCTTGTTGCATGTATCACTTCACTCCTTCCTGCAGCCACACAATATTCCATGGTATGTATATACCACAGTTAGTCCTTTAACTCATCAGTCAATGGACCCTTGGGCTATCCATTTGTGTAATATTTAGGTTCTGATGTCAATTTATCCAAATGATTACGTCCAGTTGTCTGGTCAGGCAAGCACTGGCCTGACCATTGCTGCAAGGATATTTTGTGGCTGGTTAATAAACTGAAAGGCTGGTGTATTATATCGTCAATTGACTGCATCTGTGGCTAATTACATCTGTGATCAACTAAGGTGCGTCTCCTACACTGAGATAATTCAATCAGTTGAAGGCTTTTAATGAAGAAGAGAGACTTTTACACTGCTTCTTCAGCCAGCGAGCCTCTCCTGTGGAGTTTGTCGAGAATCTTCTTTGGAGCCGCCAGCTTCACAGCCTGGCCTATGGATTTTGAACTCTTTCATTCCCATGGTTGAGTGAGACACCTTTATAAATCTCATTTCTACAGATCTCTCCTGTTGGAGAGAGAACCATGACTAACACAATTGTCAAACTTGAGTAATGCCACCATAAACACCTGTGTGCAAATGTCTATTTGTGTCCCTGCTTTCAGTTTTTCCAAGTATATACCTAGTGTATTAGTTTGCTAAAGCTGTCAGAATGCAATATACCAAGAAATGGAATGGCTTTTATAAAGGGAATTTATAAAAGGCCATGAAAATGTTCAAATTAAGGCATCAACAAGAGGTTACCTTCACACAAGAAAGGTTGATGCTGTCTCTGGAACACCTCTGTTATCTGGGAAGGCACGTGGGTGGCATCTGCTGGTCCTTATTCCTGGTTCTACTGCTTCCAGCTTCTGATGATGCCAGTGGTTTCTATCTAAGAATCTGTAGGCCTTCACTTAGCTCCTCCAGGACACAACTCTGGGTTCTGTCTTGCCTAGTATCTCATGGGAAAGCATATGGTGATGTTTGCTGGCCTCTGCCTGTCTCTAGGCATCTGCTCTCCCTGTTGGCACTCCAAGTATCTCCAAACATCTGTGTCTCTGTCAGCTCTGACACAACTGTTCTCCATGCACCTGCATCGGAGGTTTTTCTAAAACAGTCCCTCTTTTAAAGGACTATAGTAGACTAATCAAAACACACCTTAAATGGGCAGAGTCACAGTTCCATCTAATCAAAAGGTCACACCCACAATTGGGTGTGTCATGTCTCCATGGAGATAATCTAATAAAAATTTCTGCCCTAAAATATTGAATCAGGATTAAAAGAAACGGCTGCCCCCAAAGATTGGATCGGGATTAAAACATGGCTTTTCTGAGGTTCATCATAGTGTCAAACTGCATACCTAGTAATGGGATTGCTGGGTCATATGACAATTTTATACTCACTTCCTGAGGAGCCACCATACTGCCTCCAGAGTGGCTACAGAATTCTACTTCCCTACCAACAGTGTATAGATAGATCTCTTTCTCCACATCTTCTCTAGCACCTGTAATTTTCTGTTAATTTTTTTAAAAAGTTTTATTCCCACACCATACACTCCATCCCAAGTGTACAGTCAGTGGCTCCTGGTATAATCACATAGTTCTGCATTCACTAACACAATCTATATAAGAGCATTCTCCTTTCTTCTGAAAAGAAAGAAGAAAAAAGTCACATACCACTCCTTTATATCCCCTTATTTTGTTACAATTAATGAAAGAAGCTAACGATGTTACTGTTCATTGTAGACTTTAGTTTGTATTTATTGTGTTTTTCCCCTTACCATCCCATTTTTAACACCTTGTAATAGTGACATGCATTTGTTCTAGTTCATGTAAAAACTTTCTTAAATATATTTGTAGAATTGGCCACAGTCATTATCTACACTAGTTTTCACTAAGTCACAGTTAGAGTTTTAATCCTCTAGCTTTCCTTCTGGTGACATACATGCCCGAAGCCTTTCTCTTTCAACAATACTCATCCTCAGCTTTGTTCAGTATTTTACAATATTGTGCTACCATCACACAATAGAGGAGAATGGACTTTGGTAGATAAAAACCACCACACATTTGGCAGTGTCCACCACATATTCCCTTGCTTTCCTTTGTTGTTTTACCACCTTGAGGTGTATGTTTCACCAGCATCTTTGATCAAGAAACCAAAACAAACAAACAAAAAAGTAAGCAGCAAGATGCATACTAGTGCTACAATCTGATGGAGGGCTTCCAGGAAAACAAAAACGAAATACAGGTTCTAGGTCACAGCCTGGCTTCAGCCTCCATAATTGTTTATAAGAGCACCTTCTGGATAAGATCAGTGGGCAAATGCGCAAAAAAGAGGTAGCGTGGCAGGCCTGAGACTACTATCCTTAGAAAGGCATTTGGCTGGCATCTGGAAACTTGGGAGTTCAGGACGGTTCCCACCATTCCTTAAATGATAAGAGTGGCTTGATGTGCCTAAACTCTTTATGCTGAACACATGATTTCCTTCTGTGTTCCAGACTCACATTCTGAGTCTAGAATGTGAGTATATGCTAGGCAGAGGGTACCTAATGATTAGCTCTGAATAAAAACCTAGGTGGCTGAGCCTGTAATGAGCTTCCCTGGTGGGCAACATTTTACACATATTGTCACAATTCAATGCTAGAGGAATTAAGTGATTCTGTGTGGCTTCCCTAGAAGGAGACTCCTGGAAACTTACACCTGGTTTCCTCCAAATTTTGTGCTGTCTCCTTTTCTCCTTGCAGATTTTGTTTTGTATCTTTTAGCTGTAATAACTCATAAATAGTAGCATATTGTATGAACACTATTCTGCACCTGGCTTTTTCTGTTAACATTATATTTTAGAGGTCATTTCACATCAGCTTTTTCACAGTTGCTTCATATCAGATAGTTGTTTCCTAGCATTTTTGAACTTTAAATAATGCTACAATAAAGATCCTTGTATGTCCCAGGCAATGTGAGATATGACTCCCAGACACCATATCCCACCTGGCCCTGGCACCATGGGATTGACAATGCCTTCCTAACTACAAGGGGGAAAAGAATTTTAACAAATAAGGTATCAGTGGCTAAAGAGAGCTCAATAGAAAGGCTACTCTGGAGGCTACTCTTACGCAAGTTCCAGCTAGCTATTGCTATTTACCATGGTTTGCCAAGTCTCAACCAAAACCATTTCCGCCGAACCTAGGGCTTTATCTGAGATTCTACAAAGGTTCCATACACTATGATTACTTTCCATCTTCAACCTCCAGTTGGGTTTCTAAGCCAGATAAATCCTGAAACCCAGAGTGACTAGCCTCTCCAAGATTGTTAGCTAATTACATATCCTATCCCTTATTGTCAATACCCTTCTCAACATAAAAAACTTAGAATGGGCATTGCCCAAAGACCCCTGTAGATTGGGAGAAGGATCAGATGAGTAGGAGGAGTTATAACAGAGAAGATAGGATTTAACAAATGAGTGTGAATGCTGAATCATTATATTGATATTTCTTTCAGTCTCCAGTGTCTTGGAGCAGCTACAAGTAAAAACCTAAAATTGTGGATTTATAACCCATACCAAACTCTGAGATCTGTTTACAACTAATTGTTGCAGTGTGCTTTGAAGTATATTGTTTTTTTGTATATATGTTATTTCTCACAATTAAAAAAAAAAGCAAAAAAAAAAATCCCTGAATGTACATCAGTTTGAGTTTATGAGGATATGTGCAGGATAAATTCTAAGAAGTGGAATGGCTGGGTCAAAGAGCACACACAGTTTAGATTTTTGTTAGTTACTGCTACATTATTTTCTATTGAGCCTGTACCAATTTACATCACTAACAGCCATTATTTGTATCTGTTTCCTCATAACTTGTAAATAGTTATTGAACTTTTTGATTTTGAAAAGGGTGAATAATACTTTATCGATGTTATTTTTAAAATTTGTTTTTATTGTATAATATAACATACATACAATAAAGCTTGTTTTTATTGTACAATATAACATATATAAAAAGCAAAGAAAGAAAAAAGTAGCAGTTTTCAAAGCACTCAGCAAGTTGTTACAGGATAGATCCCAGAGTTAGTCATGGACTACCATATTATCATCTCAGATTTTTCCTTCTAGCTGCTCCAGAACATTGGAAGGTAGAAGGAATAAATACATATTTTTTAATCATCACAATTGACTTTTTTTCTCCTTTTTTAATGAAAAATAACATATATACCAAAAAGCAATACAATTCAAAGCATATCACAACAATTAGTTGTAGAACAGATTTCAGAGCTTAGTATGAGTTACAATTTCACAATTTTCAGTTTTTACTTCTAGCAGCTCTGAGATACTGGAGTCTAAAACAAATATCAATGTAATGATTCAGCAATCATACTCGTCTGTTAAACCTTACCTTCTCTTTATAACTCTACCTTTCACCTTTAACCTTTCTCCCACTCTTTAGGAGTAATTAGGCTATGTCCATTCTAACTTTTTCATGTTGGAAGGAGCTGTCAATAATAAGGAGTAGGGAGATAGAACTAGCTGATGTTCTGGAGAGGCTGACCCCTCTAGATTTCAGGACTTATCTGGTCCCTGGACTCATCTAGTGGTTGTAGATTTCTGGAAAGTTACCTTTGTGCATGGAACCTTTGTAGAATCTTATATATTGCCCTAGGTGTTCTTTAGGATTGGCTGGAATGGTTTTGGTTGGAGTTTGCCAAGTAATGATAGGTAGCAGTCGCTAACTGAAGCTTGCATAAGAGTTGACCTCCAGAGTAGCCTCTCGACACTATTTGAACTTTCTCAGCCACTGATACTTTATTCATTACACTTCTTTTCCCCCTTTTGGTCAGGATGGCATTGTTGATCCCATGGCATCAGGGCCAGACTCATCCCTGGAGGTCATCTCCCATACCACCAGGGATACATTCACCCCTGGATGTCATTTCTCACTTAGTGGGGAGGGCAATGATTTCTCTTGCAGAGTGGGGCATAGAGAGAATGAGGCCACATCTGAGCAATGAGGCCACATCTGAGCAAAAAGAAGTCCTCTTGAAGTAACTCTTAGACATATCTATAGGTAAGCTAAGCTTCTCTGCTACATACATTAGCTTCACAAGAGTAAGCCTCAAGATCAAGGGTTTGGCCTATTGATTTGGGTGTCCCTAACGTTTGACATGGTATCAGGATTTCCCCGGTTGTAAAGTTTAATAGTTTCAAATTTTTTCTACCATCCTTCAAGGGACTTTGTCAATTCTTTTTGATTAACTGCTTAATATAGTCTAGGATGTATCCAGGCATCACATTAAGGTATACACTATTAAAGGACCTCATTCTTATTCTGGGCTTCCTGTGCTTCGACTGTTTAAATGAGCTACCCAGACAGGTTGAGTTAGAGTATGTGCTTCAGAAAATGTAGTTTCTGGACAAAATAAAACTTTCTTCCTTTGGTCTCGAAGAGTAGGTGTTTTGCTAAAATATAGACATTGTCTTGCTTACTCCTGTGTTCTGAATTACCTTAATCCTGACCTGTTCAACTTCATTCTTATCTCTAAATACCAGGTTAAACATGTAAAACAGCCTCTCAAAATCCAGAAATAATAATTACCACTCAGGACTAAATGTGTCTGCTTTAAGAGCTTACAATCTAGGCTCTGTTTTCTTTTTTTTTTTATTAATTAATTTTTATTTTATTTTATTTTTTGGTGGTAATGATCTTTTTACTTAACATGTACAACTTTCCAAGTCAATGCACATAGTTTGTATACATACATGCATTTGTTTTGTACATATAATCATTTTAATATTTATTAAAGCAATACATACTTGTACTTGAAAATTAAAGAGTAACTGAAGGGATTGCAATGGAAAATATCAGCCTTTTGACTTGCCCCTCTCCAACCCTTGACTAATTCCCATGGCAACCACATTAAATTTTCTGTTCGTTACTCTTTGGTAAGTACCTCAACATCTCTAAATCTGTTTTTTTCTTTGTTTTATTAATTTAAAAAAATTTTAAACATAACATCAAACAAACACAAACATTCTTACCATGTGATCATTCCATTCTACATATACAATCAGTAATTCACAATATCATCACATAGTTGTATATTCATCATCATGATCATTTCTTAGAACATTTGCATCAGTTCAGAAAAAGAAATAAAAAGAAAACAGAAAAAATTTCATACATACCATACCCCTTGCCCCTCCCTTTCATTGATCACTAGCATTTCAATCTACTAAATTTATTTTAACATTTGTTCCCCCTATTATTTATTTTTTATCTGTATGTTTTACTCATCTGTCGATAAGGTAGATAAAAGGAGCAACAGACACAAGGTTTTCACAATCACACACTCACGTTGAGAAAGCTATATCATTATACAATCATCTTCAAAAAACCTGGCTACTAGAGCACAGCTACATTTTCAGGGAGTTCCCTTCAGCCTCTCCATGACACCTTAACTCAACAGGTGATATCTATTGAGTGTGTAAGACTAACCTCCAGGATAACCTCTCGACTCTGTTTGGAATCTCTCAGCACTGACACTTTATTTTGTCTCATTTCTCTCTTCCTCCTTTTGGTCGAGAAGGTTTTCTCAATCCCTTGATGCTGAGTCCCAGCTCATTCTAGGATTTCTGTCCCATGTTGCCAGGAAGGTCCACACCCCTGGGAGTCATGTCCAATGTAGAGAGGGGGAGGGCGGTGAGTTTGCTTGTTGTGTTGGCTGAGACAGATAGGCCACATCTGAGCAACAAATGTGGGTGACTCTTAGGCCTAATATTAAGTAGGCTTAGCCTATCCTTTGTGGGGTTAAGTTTTGTATGAACAAACCCCAAAATTGGGTACTCAGTCTATTGCTTTGGTTTTCCCCACTGCTTGTGAGAATATCAAGAATTCTCCAATTGGGGAAGTTGAATTTTTCCCCCTTTCTCAACATTCCCCCAAAGGGACTTTGCAAATACTTTTTTATTCACTTTCAAATCACTCTGGGATTTATCAGGGCATCACTCTGGACAAACCTACAAAATCTCATTAGGCCCCTGTTTTCTAATAATTTTCTAAAGGAGACCATACAATAATTGCTTTATTGTTTCTGGCTTATTTTGCTTCACCAAATGTCCCACAGGTTCATTCACAAAATTACCTACCTTAAAACTTCATTCCTTTTTGTAACAGCACAGTATTTGATCATATGTATACACCATCGTTCGCCAATCTACTCAGTCAGTGCATCCTTCAGACACTTGCATTCATTAGGTATCACGTATATAATATCCAAAGTCCACAGTACTCCAACACTCTCAATTTTACATAATTTCATTGTTTCTAAGAGAAAGATAAACAGTAAACACATCCTTACCAAATAGGGTATCTAAACCTCCCCTTAACCTCCCCCCATTGTTTACCCCTGGTGTTGCTGTGGTACTGCTAATGTTTTCCTGTTAAACATAGCCCATAACATGCAATAGCTAATAGGTCTAAACAACTCCTTTCAATTATCTTCACCTTCAATATGGTAATATTACTTATAGACACACTAGTGAACTGCCTTCACTTCTATCTATTCACTTACATTTGAATTTAACCTCATTAGCTAACCATTCACCCATTTCTAGCTTGTATGTATCTCTAAGTCCCCAATAGTTTGTATTATAAACCTAGAATTTTAACTTTATCACGGTCATACAAGTGGAGTCACACAGTATCTATCCTTTTGTGTCTGGCTTATTTCACTCAGTATTATGTCCTCAAGGCTCACCCATCTTGTCATGTGCTTCAGGATGTCATTTCATCTTACTGCTACATAATATTCCATTGTATGTATATACATTTTCTTAAGCCACTTGTCTACTGATGGGCACTTGGATTGTTTTCATTTTTTGGCAATTGTGAATAATGCTGCTATGAACATGTGTGCAAATGTCTGTTTGTGTCACTGCTTTCAGATCTTCTGGGTATAAACAGAGTAGTGCTATTGCTGAATCATAGGGCAACTCAATATTTAGTTTCCTAAGAAACTGCCAAGTCTGTCTTCCATAGCATCTATACCATTATACATTCCCACCAGCAGTGCATAAAGGTCCCGATTTCTCCACATCGTTTCCAACATTTGTAGTTTCCTGTTTGTTTACTAGCAGCCATTCTTGTAGGTGTGAGGTGGTATTTTTTTTTAATTGTAAACAATAAAAGAACATACATTCTTGATACAATTACAATCGATGGCTAACACTATCATCACATAGTTGTGTATTCATCACCATGACCATTTTTTTTTTTTTAACATGGACAGGCACCGGAAATCGAACCCGGGTCCTCTGGCATCGCAGACAAGCATTCCTGCCTGTTGAGCCACCGTGGCCCGCCCTCTTCTGTTTTTTTGTTTTGTTTTTTTTACATGGGCAGGTACTGGGAATCGAACCCAGGTCCTCGGGCATGGCAGGCAAGCATTCTTACCTGCTGAGCCACCGTGGCCCACCATTTTTTTTTAACATTTGCATCTCTCCAGCAAAAAAAAAGAAAAAAGAAAAAACTCATACATTCCATACCCCTTGCCCTTCCCTCTCACTGACCACTAGGATTTCAATCCACTCAATTTATCTTAACATTTGTTCCCCCTATTTTTTATTTCTTATTCATATTTTTTACTCATCTGTCCATAGTGTAGATAAAAGGAGCATCAGACACAAAGTTTTCACAATCACACAGTCACATTGCAAAAGCTATATCATTATGTAATCATCTTTAAGAAACATGGCTACTGGAACACAGCTCTACAGTTTCTGGCACTTCCCTCTAGCCACTCTAATGCACCATAAACTAAAAAGGGGTTATCTATATAATGCGTAAGAATAACCTCCAGAATAACCTCTCGACTGTGTTTGAAATCTCTCAGCACTGACACTTTATTTTGTCTCATTTCTCTCTGTCCCCTTTTAGTTGAGAAGATTTTCTCAATCCCTTGATGCTGAATGCCAGCTCATCCTAGGATTAATGTCCACATTGCCAGGGAGGTTTGCACTCCTGGGAGTCATATCCCATGTAGAGAGGGGAAGGCAGTGGGTTCACTTGCTGAGTAGGCTTAGAGAGAGAGAGAGAGAGAGAGGCGACATCTGAGCAACAAAAGAGGTTCTCTGGGGGTGACTTTTGGGGCTAATTTTAAGTAGGCTTATCCTATTCTTTGCAAGGATAAGTTTCATAGGGGCTGTGCTGGTTTGAAAGGATGTATCCACTCTAGAAAAGCCATGTTTTAATCCTAATCCCATTTTGTAAAGGCAGTTGTTTCTTCTAATATGTATTCACTATTGTGTGTTTGAAACTATAATTAGATCATCTCCCTGGAGATGTGATTTGATCAAGAGTGATTGTTAAACTGGATTAAGTAGAGGCATATCTCCACCCATTGGGCGGGTCCTGATTAGTTTTTGAAGTCCTATAAAAGAGAAAACATTTTGGAGAATGAGAGATCTGAGAGAGAGCAGAGCAGAACAACATAGCCATGTGAAGCAGAGTCCATCAGCCAGCAATGTTTAGAGATGAAGAAGGAAAATGCCTCCTGGGGCATTTCTCCTCCTGGGGAGCGTCATGAAACAGGAAGCCAGGAGAAGAAGCTAGCAGATGACGCAGTGTTCGCCCTTCCAGATGAGAGATGAACCCCGACTGTGTTCACCATGTGCCTTTCCAGATGAGGGAGAAACTCTGAATTTCATTGGCCTTCTTGAATCAAGGTATGTTTCCCTGGATACCTTAGATTGGACATTTCTATACACTTGTTTTAACTGGGACATTTTCTAGGCCTTAGAACTGTAAACTAGCAACTTATTAAATTCCCCTTTTTAAAAGCCATTCCATTTCTGGTATATTGCATTCTAGCAGCTAGCAAACTAGAACAGGGGCAAACCCCAAGATCAAGGGCTTGGCCTATTGATTCGGTTGTCCCCAGTTCTTGCAAGACTATCAGGAATTCTCCAAATGGGGAAGTTGAATTTTTATCCATTTCTCCCCATTCCCCCAAGGGAACTTTGCAAATAATTCTTTATTCATTGTTCAAATTGCTCTGGTATTTATTGGGGCATCAGATTAACCTGGACAAACTTACAAAATCTCATGCTCTGTTCAAAGTTCCATGTACTTATGGTGTTTGATTAAACTGTCCATATAAGTTAAATTAGGAAATGCACTAGTTAAAGTATAAATTTTGCATGAAATAAACATTTCTCACTTTAGTCTCACGCAGAAATTGAAGTTTGAAGTCTTAAAATATGAATGACCATCTATTTTCAACACCCTGCAATATTGACATTCCTTTGTTCTTCCTCATGCAAAACCAGTTTTTAATTTGGACATTTAGTCTCTATCACTGTATACTCTAGGCATTCCTAAATTATACCATCTCAGTCTTTATCCTCTATCTTTCCTTCTGGTTTTATATGTGCCCCCAGCCCTTCTCCCTCTATCATTCTCACATTCAGCTTCACTCAGTGTCCTACATTATTGTGGTACAATCAGGTAGTATTGCGTTATCCATTTCTGAATTTTTTCAATCAATCCTGTTGCACAACCTGTATCCCTTCAGCACCAATTACCCAGTCTCTACCCTATTTCTATCTCCTGAAAACCAGTGTTCTTAGCTGAAATTCTCCAGGTTGACTCATTAATGTTAGTTCATATCAGTGAGACCATACAGTATTTGCCCTTTTGTTTCTGGCTAATTTCACTCAGCATAATGTCTTCCAGAGCCATCCATGTTGTTACATGCTTCATGACATTGTTCTATCTTATAGCTGCATAGTATTCCATCTTATTTATATACCACTATTTGTTAAGCCACTAGTCTATTGATGGACACTTGGATTGTTTCCATCTTTTGGCAATTGTGAATAATGCTACCATGAAATGTGTACTTTTCAGAAATGTCTGTTTATGTGATTGCTTTCAGATCTTCTGGGTATATACCAACTAGTGCTATTACTGGATATAGGTCAACTCAATATTTAGTTTCCTAAGAAACCGCCAAGTCTGTCTTCCATAGCAGCTATACCATTATACATTCCCACCAGCAATGCATAAGTGTCCTTGTTTCTCCACATCCTCTCCAACATTTATAGCTTCCTGTTTGTTTAAAGCAGCCATTCTTGGAAGTGTGAGGTGGTATCTCATTGTAGTCTTGATCTGCATTTCCCTTATAGCTAATGACAATGTGCACCTCTTTATTTGCTTTTGAGCCATCTGTATCTGTTCTTCAGGAAAATGCCTATTCATAATCTTTAGCCCATTTTTAATTGGGTTGTTTGTCCTTTTGTTGTTGAGTTGTATGATTCCTTTATGTATACAGGATATCAAACCTTTGTCTGGTGTGTGATTTTGAAATATTTTCTCCCATTGAGTTGGATGCCTCGTCACCTTTTTGACAAAGGCTTTTGAGGTGCAGAAGCATTTGATTTTGAGGTGCTCCCATTTATCTATTTTTCCTTTTGTTGCTTGTGCTTTGGGTGTTAAGTTTAGGAAGCTACCTCCTAGTAATGGGTCTTGAAGATGTTTCCCTACATTTCTTCTAGAAGCATTATGGTACTAGTCCTTTTATTTAGGTATTTGATCCACTTTGCATTAATTCTTGTATAGGGTGTAAGATAAGTGTCCTTTTAAATTTGTTTTTGGCTGTTGATATCCAGTTCTCCCATGCCTATTTATTGAAAAGACTATGTTGTCCAAGTTCAGTGGATTTAGGGGACTTGTCAAAAATCAGTTGACCAGAGGGGGCAAGATGGCAGCTTAGTGAGGTGTAGAATTTAGTTCATCCTCAAGAGCGGCTGGTAAATAGCCAGGAAGAGTACAGAATAACTGCTGGGCCCACATCAGTGATGAGACACATATCATACACCATTCTGGACAAGCTGGACAGGCTGAAACCCTACACAGAACTGTAAGTTCCCCAAGCCATGGAGGCTGGTACCCCTCCCCCAAAAGCACGGCAGCTGGTTCTGAGGGGAAAAGAAAACAGACTTTACTAGCAGCAATGCCTTAGCTCAACCAATCTCCAATTTTGGAATTTATTAACAAATTCTGATTAATACCAGCTCAGATAAACCTGGAATAAGAGCAAAGGTACTAGGAGTTTTTGTCCTGGCAGAGAAGGTACAGGGCTGATGGGGGAAAAACAAATGAAACTGGAGGATTTTTGAGTTGGACAGCAGAAAATACTTCAAAAGTGCTGGATACTAAAAAAAAGGGGGGGGGGGTACATAGAGCCTAGAGATATATAACTTAAGCAACTACTAACTTAAGCTCCTACTAACTTAAGCTCTTGATTAACAAACCAGAGTAATGGGGGTCTGGCTCTGAAAAGGATTTTTTTGCTTTGTTTCTACAATTTAAAAGCTCACTAGATAGAACTGCAAGGCTCCTCAGGCTCCAACTGCCCCAAGGCAAGGGTGGAATTAAGCTTGTCTGAGAGACAAAGTGGATGGTCAGGTGAAAGGAATTAATTCCCTGGAGCCTGTGCCTTCTCCAGGAGAGAGGCAGGGCCCAGCTCAAGCGGAAAGCCTTCCTCAAGGAATTCAGGCCCCAGGGACTGAAAAACTGAAGAAATTAATGTCAACCTACAACCTCACCTCTGTTCCAACCACACCCCCAGCAGGGAGACTCTGCTGAAGTGAAAGGCACTGCATCACTTTATGCTGGTTGGAAACTGCAGGCAGAGAAGCACCATATACTGGGCAGGATAGGAAAAACACAGAGTCTAGAGGCTTCATAGGAAAGTCTGTCAACCTGCTGGGTCTCACCCTCAGGGAAAACTGATGCAGGCAACTCTTTCCTCCTGAGTGGAGGAGACCAGTAAAGTCTGGGAAAATCTGACTGACATCTATAATATCTGAGAAGAGCCCCCTCAAAAAAAAAGTTCCATATACACAGGGAAAGAAACAGAAAAACAAGAACTGAAAAATTCTGATCAGTTAAACAGAACCAATTCTAGAGGTCTAGAATAAGTTGAACTGAATGTCAAAGAACAGATAGAGAACAAAGCCATTCAGCAAGAAAATCCAAGGTAAAAGAGTGAAAATCATTTCCAGAATAAACTAATTAAGAAATCAAATGCCTAGATACCAGAAAAAATAACAACTCTGTTTTAGTTTGTTAGCTGCTGGAATGCAACACAACAGAGATGGATTGGATTTAAATAAAAGGGGATTTATTTCATTAGTTCTTCAGAGGAAAGGCGGCTAACTTTCATCTGAGGTTCTTTCTTATGTGGGAAGGCACAGGACGATCTCTGCTGGCCTTCTCTCCAGGCCTCTGGGTTCCAACAACCTTCCCCAGGGTGATTCCTTTCTGCATCTCCAAAGGCCTGGGCTGAGCTACAAGTGCTGAGATGAGGTATGCTGAGCTGCTTGGGCTGTGCTACATTGCGCTCTCTCATTTAAGCACCAGCCAATTAAATCAAACATCATTCATTGCAGCAGGCACGCCTCCTAGCCAACTGCAGATATAATCAGCAACAGAGGAGGTTCATGTACCTTTGGCTTATGTCCACAGCAACAGAACTAGGTGCCTTCCCCTGGCCAAGTCGACAACTGAATCTAACTTCTAAAAATTCATACTAGGAAAATTGAAGATACAGTCCAGCCAAAGGAAAAACGAACAATTCAAATGAGATACAGGTGTTGAAACAACTAATTCAGGATGTTCAAACAGACATGAAAAATCTTATCAAAAGTCAAATCAATGAGTTGAGGGAGGATATAAAGAAGGCATTGGTCAAACAAAAAGATGAAATAAAAAGTTTTTAAGAAATCACAGAATGAAAGGCACAGTAGAAGATATGAAACAAACAAACAATGGAAACCTACAATGATAGATTTAAAGAGGCAGAAGAAAGGATAAGTGAACTGGAGGACTAGACATCTGAAATCTGACACAAAAAAGAAAATACAAGGAAAAGAGTGGAAAAATATGAACAGCGTCTCAGGGAATTGAATGACAACATGAAGCACATGAAAATACATGTTGTGGATGTCTCAGAAGGAGCAGAGAAGGGAAAAGGAGGAGAAAGAATAATGGAGGTAATTATCACTGAAAATTTTCCATCTCTTATAAAAGACATAAAATTGCAGATCCAAGAAGTACAGCATACCCCAAATAGAATAGATACAAATAGATATACTCCAAGATACTTACTAATTAGAATGTCAGATGTCAAAAAGAAAGAGAGAATTTTGAAAGCAGCAAGAGAAAAGCAATACATCATATACAAAGGAAGCCCAATAAGATTACGCATAGATATCTCAGCATAAACCATGGAGGCAAGAAGACAGTGGAGTGATATTAAAGATTCTACAAGAGAAAAACTGACAACCAAGAATTCTATATCCAGCAAAACTGTCCCTCAGAAATGAGGGGGGAATTAAAACATTTTCAGATAAACAATCACAGAGAATTTGTGATCAAGAGACTGGCTCTACAAGAAACACTAAATGGAGCACTACAGGCAGATAGGAAAAGGCAGGAGAGAGGTGTGGATAAAAATGTAGAAATGAAGACTATCAGTAAAGGTAAAAAGATAAAAAAAAAAAAAAAAAGATAGGACATATAAAATCCAAAAAGCAAAATGGTAGAAGAAAGTACTACCTTTACAGTAATAATACTAAATGTTAATGGATTAAACTCCCCAAACAAAAGCAAAGACTAGTAGAACGGATTGAAAAACAGAATCCAGTCCTGGAGCCATGATAGTGACCAAACACACAGGGTACCCCAGTCTGGACCAGCTGGACCAGCTGCGAGTCTCCTCAGAACCGTGAGTTCCCCAAGGTGGGGCAGCCAGTGGCCAACGCCCCTCCCATATAGGCAGCTTCCCAGAGGGAAAGGAAAGACACTCTAACAGTAGCAGGGACTGAGTCCAACCAAACACCAATTGTGGTATTAATAAACAAATTCTGACTACCAAAAATAGGCCCCCAACTTCCGGAGAAGATGGCAGCTTAGTAAGACGCGCGGGTCTTAGTTCCTCCTCCAGAACAGCTACTAGAGAAGTAGAAACGATACAGAACAGCTCCCAGAGCCACAACAGAGACCAAGAAGACAGCGTACCCCATTCTGGAATGGCTGACTGGCTGGGAGAATCCGCTCTGGTGAGATCGCCGAGGGGCACGGGCTTCCCCGGGTCAGGGCGGCAGGCGGCCGGAGTCCCTCCCGCCCTCCTTCCCGGGCCGGCTAGGAGAATTGGACAGGCGGTCCCCTCAAGCCGCGGCGGCTGGCGCCCCCCCCCATGCAAGGCCCCCGCGGGACAGCTGGGAGAATTGGATCGGAGATCCCCAAGCCGCGGAGAATGGCGACAAGGGTCCCTTCCAAACACGTGGCTTCCCAGTCCGGCTGGGAACAGTGAATAGACACTCCCCCAAGCCATGGCGGCTGGTGCTCCCCTGCCATGTTTGGCGCCCCGGGCCTGCTGGGAAATTTGGACAGGCGCTCACCCAGGCTGCGCAGGCTGGCGACCCTGCCCACGCGCAGATCCCCGGGCCGGCTGGGAGATTCAGATTGGCACTCCCCCAAGCCGCTTCAGCTGGCGACCCCCTCCTACAGCGAGAGCTTTCCAAAGTTAAAGGAGCCACAGCATCTTTTACTGGTGGGACCTGCAGACAGATGAGCGCCACAAGTGCCACCTATTGGGCAGGATAAGAAAACAGAGCCCATAGATTTCACAAAAATCTTTCAACCTGCGGGGTCTTACACCCAGGGAAATCTGATTAAATGCCCAGACGCCAGCAGAAGATAATGGATCATGCTCAGAAAATTGAAAATACGGCCCAGTCAAAGGAACAAACCAATAGTTCAAATGAGATACAGGAGCTGAGACAACTAATGCTGAATATACAAACAGAAATGGAAAACCTCTTCAAAAACTAAATCGGGGGATCCAAGATGGCGTCTTAGTAAGGTACATGCGTCTTAGTTCCTCCGACTCCAAATCAACTAATAGGTGAACAGAAACAGTACAGAACAGCTCCCGGGGCTACAGCAGGGAATGGACACACAGCGTAACCAAGTCTGGGCTGGCTAGTCTGACTGCGAAACTCAGCTGCGGTGAGTGAGATCCCCGAGCGGCGGGCGATTTCCCGAGCAGCCACAGCTGCGGCGGTCCGAGCTAATCCCTCCCTCCTTCCCGGGCTGGCTGAGAGACGCGGAGAGACAAGCTTCCCAGCCAAGGCAGCCGGCGCCACACTTTTGCGGGCGGCTTCGAGTCCACGACTACGAGTCTCAGATCAGAGGGCTATCCAAAGTCTGGGCTGGCAAGTCTGACTGCGAGACTTGGCTGCGGCGAGACCCCCGAGCGGCCGCAGCTGCGGCGGTCCGAGCTAATCCCTCCCTCCTTCCCGGGCTGGCTGAGAGACTCGGAGAGACAAGCTTCCCAGCCAAGGGGGCCGGCACCACACTTTTGCGGGCGGCTGCGAGTCTCGGCTTCGAGTCCGCGACTACGAGTCTCGGATTAGAGGGCTATCCAAAGTCTGGGCTGGCAAGTCTGATTGCGAGACTTGGCTGCGGCGAGACCCCCGAGCGGCCGCAGCTGCGGCGGTCCGAGCTAATCCCTCCCTCCTTCCCGGGCCGGCTGAGAGTATCGGAGAAGCAAGTTTCCCAAGCCGAGGCAGGCGGCGCCCTTCTTTTGCGGGCGGCTTCGAGTCTCGGCTTTGAGTCCGCGGCTACGAGTCTCAGATCAGAGGGCTATCCAAAGTCTGGGCTGGCTAGACTGACTGCGAGACTCGGCTGCAGTGAGACCCCCGAGCGGCGTGCGATTTCCCGATCAGCGGCAGCTGCGGTGGTCCGAGTTACTCCCTCCCCCCTTTCCGGGCTGGCTGAGAGTATTGGAGAAGCAAGTTTCCCAAGCCGAGGCAGGTGGCACGCCTCTTTTGGGGTGGCTTCGAGTCTCTGCTTCGAGTCCGCGGATACGAGTCTCAGACAGGAGGGCTATCCAAGCCGCGGAAGCCCCCCCCCACGGGAGTCTTCCTGGTCTGGTGGGGAATCCCCCAGGACAGCTGCGGCCCGCAACCAGCCACAGAGTCCCCTCAAGCCGCGGCAGCTGACGCCCCCACCACGCGCGGCCCCTGAACCAACGGAGAGAATTGGATCCGAAATCCCCAGGCCACAGAGATCGGTGACTGGGGGAGACCCATTCCAAACACTTGAGACAAACGTGTGCCACGTGCACCACATACTGGGCAAGATAAGAAAAACAGATCCCAGAGATTTCACAGAAAAATCTTACAACCTTGCTGGGTCCAACACCCAGAGAAATCTGAATAAATGCCCAGACGCCAGCAGCAGAAGATAACTGTCCACGCTCAAAAGATTGAGAATATGGCCCAGTCAAAGGAACAAACCAATAGCTCAAATGAGACACAAGAGCTGAGACAACTAATCCTGAATAGATGAACAGAAATGGAAAACCTCTTCAAAAATGAAATCGATAAACTGAGGGAGGACATGAAGAGGACATGGGCTGAACATAAAGAAGAAATAGAAAAACTGAAAAAACAAATCGCAGAACTTATGGAAGTGAAGGATAAAGTAGCAAACATAGAAAAAATAATGGATAGCTACAATGATAGATTTAAAGAGACAGAAGATAGAATTAGTGATTTGGAGGATGGAACATCTGAATTCCAAAAAGAAACAGAAACTATAGGGAAAAGAATGGAAAAATTTGAACAGGGTATCAGGGAACTCAAGGACAATATGAACCGCACAAATATACGTGTTGTGGGTGTCCCAGAAGGAGAAGAGAAGGGAAAAGGAGGAGAAAAACTAATGGAAGAAATTATCACTGAAAATTTCCCAACTCTTATGAAAGACCTAAAATTACAGATCCAAGAAGTGCAGCGCACCCCAAAGAGATTAGACCCAAATAGGCGTTCTCCAAGACACTTACTAGTTAGAATGTCAGAGGTCAAAGAGAAAGAGAGGATCTTGAAAGCAGCAAGAGAAAAACAATCCATCACATACAAGGGAAACCCAATAAGACTATGTGTAGATTTCTCAGCAGAAACCATGGAAGCTAGAAGACAGTGGGATGATATATTTAAAATACTAAAAGAGAAAAACTGCCAACCAAGACTCCTATATCCAGCAAAATTATCCTTCAAAAATGAGGGAGAAATTAAAACATTCTCAGACAAAAAGTGACTGAAAGAATTCGTGACCAAGAGACCAGCTCTGCAAGAAATACTAAAGGGAGCATTAGAGTCAGATACAAAAAGACAGAAGAGAGAGATATGGAAAAGAGTGTAGAAAGAAGGAAAATCAGATATGATATATATGATACAAAAGGCAAAATGTTAGAGGAAAATATTATCCAAACAGTAATAACACTAAATGTCAATGGACGGAATTCCCCAATCAAAGACAAAGATTGGCAGAATGGATTAAAAAACAGGATCCTTCTATATGCTGTCTACAGGAAACACATCTTAGACCCAAAGATAAACACAGGTTGAAAGTGAAAGGTTAGGAAAAGATATTTCATGCAAATAACAACCAGAAAAGAGCAGGAGTAGCTATACTAATATCCAACAAATTAGACTTCAAATGTAAAACAGTTAAAAGAGACAAAGAAGGACACTATCTACTAATAAAAGGAACAATTAAACAAGAAGATATAACAATCATAAATATTTATGCACCGAACCAGAATGCCCCAAAATACGTGAGGAATACACTGCAAACACTGAAAAGGGAAATAGACACATATACCATAATAGTTGGAGACTTCAATTCACCACTCTCATCAATGGACAGAACATCTAGACAGAGGATCAAAAAGAAATAGAGAATCTGAATATTACTATGAATGAGCTAGACTTAACAGACATTTATAGGACATTACATCCCACAACAGCAGGATACACGTTTTCTCAAGTGCTCATGGATCATTCTCAAAGATAGACCATATGCTGGGTCACAAAGCAAGTCTTAACAAATTTAAAAAGATTGAAATCATACACAACACTTTCTCGGATCATAAAGGAATGAAGTTGGAAATCAATAATAGGCGGAGTGCCAGAAAATTCACAAATACGTGGAGGCTCAACAACACACTCTTAAACAACAAGTGTGTCAAAGAAGAAATTGCAAGAGAAATTAGTAAATACCTCCAGGCAAATGAAAATGAAAACACAACATATCAAAACTTATGGGATTCAGCAAAGGCAGTGCCAAGAGGGAAATTTATTGCCCTGAATGCCTATATCAGAAAAGAAGAAAAGGCAAAAATGCAGGAATTAACTGTCCACTTGGAAGAACTGGAGAAAGAACAGCAAACTAATCCCAAAGCAAGCAAAAGGAAAGAAATAAGAAAGATTAGAGCAGAAATAAATGAAATTGAAAACATGAAAACAATAGAGAAAATCAATAAGACCAGAAGTTGGTTCTATGAGAAAATCAATAAGATTGATGGTCCCTTAGCAAGATTGACAAAAAGAAGAAGAGAGAGGATGCAAATAAATAAGATCAGAAATGGAAGAGGAGACATAACCGCTGACCTCACAGAAATAAAGGAGGTAATAACAGGATACTATGAACAACTTTACGCTAATAAACACAACAATTTAGATGAAATGGACGGGTTCCTGGAAAGACATGAACAACCAACTTCGACTCAAGAAGAAATAGATGACCTCAACAAACCGATCACAAGTAAAGAAATTGAATCAGTCATTCAAAAGCTTCCTAAAAAGAAAAGTCCAGGACCAGACGGCTTCACATGTGAATTCTACCAAACATTCCAGAAAGAATTAGTACCAACTCTCCTCAAACTCTTCAAAAAAATCGAACTGGAGGGAAAGCTACCTAATTCATTCTATGAAGCCAACATCACCCTCATACCAAAACCAGGCAAAGATATTACAAAAAAAGAAAACTACAGACCAATCTCTCTAATGAATATAGATGCAAAAATCCTCAACAAAATTCTAGCAAATCGAATCCAACAACACATTAAAAGAATTATACATCATGACCAAGTAGGATTCATCCCAGGTATGCAAGGATGGTTCAACATAAGAAAATCAATTAATGTAATACACCATATCAACAAATCAAAGCAGAAAAACCACATGATCATCTCAATTGATGCAGAGAAGGCATTTGACAAGATTCAACATCCTTTCCTGTTGAAAACACTTCAAAGGATAGGAATACAAGGGAACTTCCTTAAAATGATAAAGGGAATATATGAAAAACCCACAGCTAATATCATCCTCAATGGGGGAAAATTGAAAACTTTCCCCCTAAGATCAGGAACAAGACAAGGATGTTCATTATCACCACTATTATTCAACAGCGTGTTGGAGGTTCTAGCCAGAGCAATTAGACAAGAAAAAGAAATACAAGGCATCAAAATTGGAAAGGAAGAAGTAAAACTATCAGTTTGCAGACGATATGATACTATACGTCGAAAACCCAGAAAAATCCACAACAAAACTACTAGAGCTAATAACTGAGTACAGCAAAGTAGCAGGTTACAAGATCAACACTCAAAAATCTGTAGCATTTCTATACACTAGTAATGAACAAGCTGAGGGGGAAATCAAGAAACGAATCCCATTTACAATTGCAACTAAAAGAATAAAATACCTAGGAATAAATTTAACTAAAGAGACAAAAAACCTATACAAAGAAAGCTACAAAAAACGTTAAGAGAAATCACAGAAGACCTAAATAGATGGAAGGGCATACCATGTTCATGGATTGGAAAACTAAATATAGTTAAGATGTCAATCCTACCTAAATTGATTTACAGATTCAATGCAATACCAATCAAAATCCCAACAACTTATTTTTCAGAAATAGAAAAACCAATAAGCAAATTTATCTGGAAGGGCAGGGTGCCCTGAATTGCTAAAAGTATCTGAGGAAAAAAAACGAAGCTGGAGGTCTCGCGCTGCCAGACTTTAAGGCATATTATGAAGCCACAATGGTCAAAACAGCATGGTATTGGCATAAAGATAGATATATCGACCAATGGAATCGAATAGAGTGCTCAGATATAGACCCTCTCATCTATGGACATTTGATCTTTGATAAGGCAGACAAGCCAACTCACCTGGGACAGAACAGTCTCTTCAATAAATGGTGCCTAGAGAACTGGATATCCATATGCAAAAGAATGAAAGAGGACCCGTATCTCACACCCTATACAAAAGTTAACTCAAAATGGATCAAAGATCTAAACATTACGTCTAGGACCATAAAACAATTGGAGGAAAATGTAGGGAGATATCTTATGAAACTTACAATTGGAGGCGGTTTTATGGACCTTAAACCTAAAGCAAGAGCACTGAAGAAATAAATAAATAAATGGGAGCTCCTCAAAATTAAACACTTTTGTGCATCAAAGAACTTCATCAAGCAAGTAGAAAGACAGCCTACACAATGGGAGACAATATTTGGAAACGACATATCAGATAAAGGTCTAGTATCCAGAATTTATAAAGAGATTGTTCAACTCAACAACAACAAAAAGACAGCCAACCCAATTACAAAATGGGAAAAAGACTTGAACAGACACCTCTCAGAAGAGGAAATACAAATGGCCAAAAGACACATGAAGAGATGCTCAATGTCCCTGGCCATTAGAGAAATGCAAATCAAAACCACAATGAGATATCATCTCACACCCACCAGAATGGCCATTATCAACAAAACAGAAAATGACAAGTGCTGGAGAGGATGCGGAGAAAGAGGCACACTTATCCACTGTTGGTGGGAATGTCAAATGGTGCAACCACTGTGGAAGGCAGTTTGGCGGTTCCTCAAAAAGCTGAATATAGAATTGCCATACGACCCAGCAATACCATTGCTAGGTATCTACTCAAAGGACTTAAGGGCAAAAACTCAAACGGACATTTGCACACCAATGTTTATAGCAGCATTATTTACAACTGCAAAGAGATGGAAACAACCAAAATGTCCATCAACAGACGAGTGGCTAAACAAACTGTGGTATATACATACGATGGAATATTATGCAGCTTTAAGACAGGATAAACTTATGAAGCATGTAATAACATGGATGGACCTAGAGAACATTATGCTGTGTGAGTCTAGCCAAAAACTAAAGGACAAATACTGTATGGTCCCACTGATGTGAACGGACATTCGAGAATAAACTTGGAATATGTCATTGGTAACAGGGACCAACAGGATTTAGAAACAGGGTAAGATAATGGGTAATTGGAGCTGAAGGGATACAGACTGTGCCACAGGACTAGATACAAAAACTCAAAAATGGACCGCACAATACTACCTAATTGTAAAGTAATCATGTTAAAACACTGAATGAAGCTGCATCTGAGCTATAGGGTTTTTGTTGTTTGTTTGTCTGTTTGTTTGTTTGTTTGTGTCCTTTTTTTACTATTATTATTATTATTTTTATTTTTTCTCTATATTAACATTCTATATCTTTTTCTGTTGTTTTGCTAAAACAAAACAACAGAAACATCTTTTCCTAAATCGATGCAAATGTACTAAGAAATGATGATCATGCATCCATGTGATGATGTTAAGAATTCCTGATTGCATATGTAGAATGGAATGATTTCTAAATGTTATGTTAATTTCTTTTTTTTCTTTAATTAATAAAAAAAAATAGGCCCCCAGATCAGGCGAACCTGGTCAAGGTGGAGGTTCCTTATTGGGCTAACGAAAAAAGAGGAAAGGGGATGAAATGGAGTTTTTTGTGGCTGTTTCTATGGAGGCTTGGCTGACTCTGGATTCAGCGGCGGAACTACTCGGGCTGCAACTGCCCCAGGCATAGGTAGAAACGGACTGCTTTCAGGACTGTCTCCCACCTGTGCCGTCCGGGGGGGGTGTGTGTGTGAAGTCCAACTCAGGTGGAATCCCTCTCTCAAGGAATTCAGAACCCAGGGCTTGGCAATTCGAAGCCATTAAAACCAGCCTACAACCTCTCCTCTGTCTCCACCACGCCCCCAGCAGGGAGAGACTTCCAAAGTTAAAGCAGCCACAACATCTTTTGCTGGTGGGACCTGCAGGCAGACAAGTGCCACATACTGGGCAGGATAAGAAAAACAGAGCCCAGAAACTTCACAGGAAAGTCTTTTAAACTGCTGGGTCTCACCCTCAGGGAAAACTGATGCAGGTGACTCCTTCCCCCCTGATAGGAGGCCAGTTTAGTCTGGGAAAACCCATCTGGAGTCTATAATACCTATGTAGACCCTCCTAAGGGTGGGGAGGGAAAAGGCACCTTACAAGCAGGGCAAGAAACAAGAAAACAAGAACTGAAAAATTATCCTCTGTTAAACAAAACCTAAGTTAGAGGCCCAGAAAAAGCTGAACTGAAGGTCAAAGAACAGATAGACAACAAACTCATCGAGCAAGAAAACCCTAGGTAAGATAAGTGAAAGCAAACTCTAGAATAAACTAATTAAGGTAATTATGTGTCTAGACACCAGCAAAACATAACAAATCACACCAGGAAAATTGAAGATATGGCCCAGTCAAAGGAACAAACCAATAGTTCAAATGAGATACAGGAGCTGAAACAATTAATTCAGAATATATGAACAGACATGGAAAACCTCATCAAAAACCAAATCAATGAATTGAGGGAGGACATGAAGAAGGCAAGGAATGAACAAAAAGAAGAAATGGAAATTCTGAAAAAACAAATCACAGAACTTATGGGAATGAAAGTGACAGTAGAAGAGATTAAAAAAAAATGGAAACCTACAAGGGTAGATTTCAAGAGACAGAGGTTAGAATCAGTGAACTGGAGGATGGAGCATCTGAAATCCAAAAAGAAATAGAAACTATAGGGAAAAGAATGGAAAAATATGAACAGGGGCTCAGGGAATTGAGTGATAATATGAAGCACACAAATATATGTGTTGTGGGTGTCCCAGAAGGAGAAGAGAAGGGAAAAGGAGGAGAAAAACTAATGGAAGAAATTATCACTGAAAAGTTTCCAACTCTTATGAAAGACCTAAAATTACAGATCCAAGAAGTGCAGCGCACCCCAAAGAAAATAGATCCAAATAGACGTTCTCCAAGACACTTACTAGTCAGAATGTCAGAGGTCAAAGAGAAAGAGATGATCTTGAAAGCAGCAAGAGAAAAGAAATCCATCACATACAAGGGAAACCCAATAAGATTATGTGTAGATTTCTCAGCAGAAACCATGGAGGCAAGAAGACAGTGGGATGATATATTTAAATTACTAAAAGAGAAAAACTGCCAACCAAGAATTCTATATCCAGCAAAATTATCCTTCAAAAATGAAGGAGAAATTAAAACATTTTCAGACAAAACATCACTGAGAGAATTTGTGACCAAGAGACCAGCTCTGCAAGAAATACTAAAGGGAGCACTAGAGACAGATATGAAAAGACAGAAGAGAGAGGTGTGGAGAAGAGTGTAGAAAGAAGGAAAATTAGATATGACATAAAATACAGAAGGCAAAATGGTAGAAGTAATACCTGTACAGTAATAACACTAAATGTCAATGGACTGAATGCCCCAATCAAAAGGCATAGACTGGCAGAATGGATTTTAAAACAGGATCCTTCAATATGCTGTCTACAGGAAAGACATCTTAAACCCACAGATAAACATAGGTTGAAAGTGAAAGGTTGGGAAAAGATATTCCATTCAAATAACAACCAGAAAAGAGCAGGAGTAGCTATACTAATATCCAACAAATTAGACTTCAAATGTAAAACAGTTAAAAGAGACAAAGAAGGATACTATGTACTAATAAAAGGAACAATTCAACATGAAGACATAACAATCATAAAAATTTATGCATGGAACCAGAATGCCCCAAAATATGTGAGGCAAAAACTGCAAACGCTGAAAAGGGAAATAGACACATCTACCATAATAGTTGGAGACTTGAATTCCCCACTCTCATCAATGGACAGAACATCTAGATGGAGGATCAATAAAGAAACAGAGAAATTGAATATTACAAGAAATGAGCTAGACTTAACAGACATTTATAGGACATTACACCCCACAACAGCAGGGTACACTTTTTCTCAAGTGCTTAGACCATATGATGGGTCAAAAAGATAGACCATATGATGGGTCAAAAAGCAAGTCTCAACAAATTTAGAAAGATTGAAATCATACACAACACTTTCTCAGATCATAAAGGAATGAAGTTGGAAATCAATAATAGGCAGAGTGCCAGAAAATTCACAAATACAGGAGGCACAACAACACACTCTTAAACAACCAGTGGGTCAAGGAAGAAATTACAAGAGAAATCAGTAAATATCTCGAGATGAGTGAAAATGAAAACACAACATATCAAAACTTATGGGATGCAGTAAAGGCAGTGCTAAGAGGGAAATTTATTGCCCTAAATGCCTATATCAAAAAAAGAAGAAAGGGCAAAAATTCGGGAATTAACTGTCCACTTGGAAGAACTGGAGAAAGAACAGCAAACTAACCCCAAAGCAAGCAAAAGGTAAGAAATAACAAAGATTAGAGCAGAAATAAATGAAATTGAAAACATGAAAACAATAGAGAAAAATCAATAAAACCAGAAGTTGGTTCTATGAGAAAATCAATAAGATTGATGGTCCCTTAGCAAGATTGACAAAAAGAAGAAGAGAGAGGATGCAAATAAATAAGATCAGAAATGGAAGAGGAGACATAACCACTGACCCCACAGAAATAAAGGAGGTAATAACAGGATACTATGAACAACTTTACGCTAATAAATACAACAATTTAGATGAAATGGACGGGTTCCTGGAAAGACATGAACAACCAACTTTGACTCAAGAAGACATAGATGACCTCAACAAACCAATCACAAGTAAAGAAATTGAATTAGTCATTCAAAAGCTTCCTAAAAAGAAAAGTCCAGGACCAGATGGCTTCACATGTGAATTCTACCAAACATTCCAGAAAGAATTAGTACCAACTCTCCTCAAACTCTTCAAAAAAATCGAAGTGGAGGGAAAACTACCTAACTCATTCTATGACGCCAACATCACCCTCATACCAAAACCAGGCAAGGATATTACAAAAAAAGAAAACTACAGACCAATCTCTCTAATGAATATAGATGCAAAAATCCTCAATAAAATTCTAGCAAATCGTATCCAACAACACATTAAAGGAATTATACATCATGACCAAGTAGGATTCATCCCAGGTATGCAAGGATGTTTCAACATAAGAAAATCAATTAATCTAACATATCATATCAACAAATCAAAGCAGAAAAACCACATGATCATCTCAATTGATGCAGAGAAGGCATTTGACAAAATTCAACATCCTTTCCTGTTGAAAACACTTCAAAGGATAGGAATCCATCTAGGAGGATATTCAAATTCTCTGTTTCTTTATTGATCCTTCCTTAAAATGATAAAGGGAATATATGAAAAACCCACAGCTAATATCATCCTCAATGGGGAAAAAGTGAAAACTTCCCCCTAAGATCAGGAACAACACAAGGATGTCCACTATCACCACTGTTATTCAACATTTTGCTGGAAGTTCTAGCCAGAGCAATTGGACAAGAAAAAGAAATACAAGGCATCAAAATTGGAAAGGAAGAAGTAATACTATCACTGTTTGCAGATGATATGATATTATATGTTGAAAACCCTGAAAAATCCACAACAAAACTACTAGAGCTAATAAACGAGTACATCAAAGTGGCAGGTTACAAGATCAACATTCAAAAATCTGTAGCGTTTCTATACACTAGTAATGAACAATCTGAGGGGGAAATCAAGAAACGAATTCCACTTACAATTGCAACTAAAAGAATAAAATACTTAGGAATAAATTTAACTAAAGAGACAAAAGACCTATACAAAGAAAACTACAAGAAACTGTTAAAAGAAATCACAGAAAACTTAAATAGATGGAAGGGCATACCGTGTTCATGGACTGGAAGGCTAAATATAGTTAAGATGTCAATTCCACCTAAATTGATTTACAGATTCAATGCAATACCAATCAAAATCCCAACAACTTATTTTTCAGAAATAGAAAAACCAATAAGCAAATTTATCTGGAAGGGCAGGGTGCCCTGAATTGCTAAAAGTATCTTGAGGAAAAAAACCGAAGCTGGAGGTCTCAAGCTGCCAGACTTTAAGGCATATTATGAAGCCACAGTGGTCAAAACAGCATGGTATTGGCATAAAGATAGATATATCGACCAATGGAATCGAATAGAGTGCTCAGATATAGACCCTCTCATCTATGGATATTTGATCTTTGATAAGGCAGACAAGCCAACTCACCTGGGACAGAACAGTCTCTTCAATAAATGGTGCCTAGAGAACTGGATATCCATATGCAAAAGAATGAAAGAGGACCCGTATCTCACACCCTATACAAAAGTTAACTCAAAATGGATCAAAGATCTAAACATTACGTCTAGGACCATAAAACAATTGGAGGAAAATGTAGGGAGATATCTTATGAAACTTACAATTGGAGGCAGTTTTATGGACCTTAAACCTAAAGCAAGAGCACTGAAGAAAGAAATAAATAAATGGGAGCTCCTCAAAATTAAACACTTTTGTGCATCAAAGAACTTCATCAAGAAAGTAGAAAGACAGCCTACACAATGGGAGACAATATTTGGAAACGACATATCAGATAAAGGTCTAGTATCCAGAATTTATAAAGAGATTGTCCAACTCAACAACAAAAAGGCAGCCAGCCCAATTACAAAATGGAAAAAAGACTTGAACAGACACCTCTCAGAAGAGGAAATACAAATGGCCAAAAGGCACATGAAGAGATGCTCAATGTCCCTGGCCATTAGAGAAATGCAAATCAAAACCACAATGAGATATCATCTCACACCCACCAAAATGGCCATTATCAACAAAACAGAAAATGACAAGTGCTGGAGAGGATGCGGAGAAAGAGGCACACTTATCCACTGTTGGTGGGAATGTCAAATGGTGCAACCACTGTGGAAGGCAGTTTGGCAGTTCCTCAAAAAGCTGAATATAGAATTGCCATACGACCCAGCAATACCATTGCTAGGTATCTACTCAAAGGACATAAGGGCAAAGACACAAACGGACATTTGCACACCAATGTTTATAGCAGCATTATTTACAACTGCAAAGAGATGGAAACTGCCAAAATGTCCATCAACAGACGAGTGGCTAAACAAACTGTGGTATATACATACGATGGAATATTATGCAGCTTTAAGACAGAATAAACTTATGAAGCATGTAATAACATGGATGGACCTAGAGAACATTATGTTGTGTGAGTCTAGCCAAAAACTAAAGGACAAATACTGTATGGTCCCACTGATGTGAACGGACATTCGAGAATAAACTTGGAATATGTCATTGGTAACAGAGACCATCAGGAGTTAGAAACAGGGTAAGATAATGTGTAATTGGAGTTGAAGGGATACAGACTGTGCAACAGGACTAGATATAAGAACTCAAAAATGGACAGCACAATACTACCTAATTGTAATGTAATTATGTTAAAACACTGAATGAAGCTGCATCTGAGCTATAAAAAAAAACCTTTTAAATTGTAAAAATAACATACATACGAATAAGGAAAAAACAATAATTTTCAAAGTACATTTTAGCAAGTAATTACAGAGCAGATTTCAGAGTTTGTTATGGGTTACCATTCCATTATTTCAGATTTTTCCTTCTAGCTGTCCCAAAACACTATCAATATAGTGATTTGGCAGTCATACTCTTTTGTTAAATCCTATTTTCTCTGTTATAACTCCTCTTTCTCATCTGATTCTTCTCCCAATATATAGGGGTGTTCTAGTTTGCTAGCTGCCAGAATGCAATATACCAGAAATGGAATGGCTTTTTAAAAGAGGACATTTATTAAGTTGCTAGTTTACAGTTCTAAGGCCTTGAAAATGTCCCAATTAAAGTAAGTCTATAAAAATGTCCAAATTAAGATACCAAGAGGTTAATTTCACTCAAGTAAGGCTGGTGACGTTCAGGGTTTCTTTCTCAGCTGGAAAGACACATGGCAAACATGGCGACCTCTGCTAGCTTTCTCTCCAGGCTTCCTGTTTCCTGAAGATTTGCTGCAAGTGTTTTCCTTCTTCATCTCCAAAGGTTTCTGGCTGCCTGGGCTCTCATGGATCTATGGCTCTCTCTCAACTCTCAAAATCTTCCAAAATGTTTCCTCTTTTAATGGATTCCAGTAAACTAATTAAGACCAATCTGGAATGGGTGGAGTCACAACTCCGTAGAAGCCATCTAATCAAAAGTTACCACCCACAATTGGATGGGTGACATCTCCATGGGAACGATCAAAAAGCTCCCAACCAGCAATATTGAATGGACATGGCGTTTCTGGAGTCCACAAATTCAAACCAGCACAAGAGGTATTTGGGCAATGCCCATTCTAACTTTTTCATGTTGGGAAAGGGTGTTGACAGTAAGGGATAGGGTATGTAATTAGTTGATAATCTTGGAGAGTCTGGTCCCTCTGGGTTTCAGCATTTTTCTGGCCTAGAAAGGCTCTGGAAATTACCAGTTTCAGGAAAATAAACTTAGTACACGAAACTTTTCTAGAGTCTCAGAGTCCTAGGTGATCTTAAGCATTAACAGTAATGATGTTGGTTAGAGTTGGGCAAACCATAGGAATTAGCAATGTCTAGCTGAAGTTTGCATAAGAGTAGCCTCCAAGGGAGGGGCCAAGATGGCGGCTTAGTAATGTGCGCATTTTAGTTCGTCCTCCAGAACAACTACTAAATAACCAGAAACCATACAGAAAAGCTCCTGGAGCCACGATAGTGACCGGACACACAGCAAACCCCAGTCTGGACCAGCTGGACCGGCTGTGAGTCTCTGGAACAGTGAGTTCCCCAAGCCACAGTGGCCGGTGCCCCTCCCCCACAGGTGGCTTCCCGGAGGGAAAGGAAAGAGACTCTAACAGTAGCAGGGACTGAGTCCAAACACCAATTGTGGCATTAATAAACAAATTCTGACTACTAAAAATAGGCCCCCAGCCCAGGTGAAACTGGTCAAGACGGAAGTCGCCTTTTGGGCTAACCAAAAAAGAGGAAAGGGGATGAAACATAGGATTTTGTGGCTGTTTCTACGGAGGCTTGGCTGCCTCTGGATTCAGCGGTGGGAGTACACAAGCTGCAACTGCCCCAGGCATATGCAGAAATAGGCTGCTTTCAGGGCTGTCTCCCACCTGAGCCTTCCCCAGGGGAGGGGTGAAGCCCAACTCAGGTGGAATCCCTCTCTCAAGGAATTCAGAACTCAGGGCTTGACAATTTGAAGCCATTAAAACCAGCCTACAACCTCTCCTCTGTCTCCACCACGCCTCCAGCAGGGAGAGCCTTCCAAGTTAAAAGAGCCACAACATCTTTTGCTGGTGGGACCCGCAGACAGACAAGCGCCACATACTTGGCAGGATAAGATAAACAGAGCCCAGAGACTTCACAGGAAAGTCTCAACCTCCTGGGTCTCGCCCTCAGGGAAAACTGATGCAGGTGACTCCTTCCCCCTGATAGGAGGCCAGTTTAGTCCGGGAAAACCTGGCTGGAGACTGTAATACCTATGTAGACCTTCCTAAGGGTGGGGAGGGAAAAGGCACCTTACAAGCAGGACAAGAAACAAGAAAACAAGAACTGAAAAATTACCCTCTGTTAAACAAAACTTAAGCTAGAGGCCCAGAAAAAGCTGAACTGAAGGTCAAAGAACAGATAGAAAACAAACTCATCGAGCAAGAAAACCCTAGGTAAGATAAGTGAAAGCAATTTCCAGAATAAACTAATTAAGGTAATTAAGTGTCCAGAAGCCAGCAAAAAACAACAAATCACACCAGGAAGATTGAAGATATGGCCCAGTCAAAGGAACAAACCAATAGTTCAAATAAGATACAGGAGCTGAAACAATTAATTCTGAATATACGAACAGAAATGGAAAACCTCATCAAAAACCAAATCAATGAATTGAGAGAGGACATGAAGAAGGCAAGGAATGAACAAAAAGAAGAAATGGAAAGTCTGAAAAAACAAATCACAGAACTTATGGGAATGAAAGAGACAGTAGAAGAGATGAAGAAAACAATGGAAACCTACAAGGGTAGATTTCAAGAGACAGAGGTTAGAATCAGTGAACTGGAGGATGGAGCATCTGAAATCCAAAAAGAAATAGAAACTATAGGGAAAAGAATGGAAAAATATGAACAGGGGCTCAGGGAATTGAGTGATAATATGAAGCACACAAATATATGTGTTGTGGGTGTCCCAGAAGGAGAAGAGAAGGGAAAAGGAGGAGAAAAACTAATGGAAGAAATTATCACTGAAAAGTTTCCAACTCTTATGAAAGACCTAAAATTACAGATCCAAGAAGTGCAGCGCACCCCAAAGAAAATAGATCCAAATAGACGTTCTCCAAGACACTTACTAGTCAGAATGTCAGAGGTCAAAGAGAAAGAGATGATCTTGAAAGCAGCAAGAGAAAAGAAATCCATCACATACAAGGGAAACCCAATAAGATTATGTGTAGATATCTCAGCAGAAACCATGGAGGCAAGAAGACAGTGGGATGATATATTTAAATTACTAAAAGAGAAAAACTGCCAACCAAGAATTCTATATCCAGCAAAATTGTCCTTCAAAAATGAAGGAGAAATTAAAACATTTTCAGACAAAAAGTCACTGAGAGAATTTGTGACCAAGAGACCAGCTCTGCAAGAAATACTAAAGGGAGCACTAGAGACAGATATGAAAAGACAGAAGAGAGAGGTGTGGAGAAGAGTGTAGAAAGAAGGAAAATTAGATATGATATATAAGATTCAAAAGGCAAAATGGTAGAGGAAAGTACTACCCAAACAGTAATAATGCTAAATGTTAATGGACTGAATGCCCCAATCAAAAGACATAGACTGGCAGAATGGATTAAAAAAACAGGATCCTTCTATATGCTGTCTACAGGAAACACATCTTAGACCCAAACAGTAGCCTCCAAAATAGCCTCTTGAGTCTATTTGAACTCTCTTAGCCACTGATGCCTTAGTTTGCTACACTTCTTTTTCCCTTGTGTTCAGTAAGATGTTGTCAATTCTCCAGTGTCAAGACCAGACTTTCCCTGGGAGTCATGTCCCATATTGTTAGAGAGACTTTCAACCCTGAATGTTATGTCCCATGTATGCAGGTAATGACTTTCCTTATAGAGCTGGACTTAGAGAGAAAGAGGCCACATCTGAGCAACAGAAGAGGTTTTCTGGAAGCAACTCTTAGGCATAAGTATAGGTAGTCTTAGTTTCTTCACAGAAATGTTTCACAAAGGCAAGCCTTAGAATCAAAGACTTGGCCTATTTTCTTAGTATTATGAAATGTCTGAGAAGGTATCAGGATTTTCAAAGATGGGAAAGTTTAATATTTCCTATTTTTTTCCTCACTCCTTCAAGGGACTGTACCAATACTTTTTAATTATCAGGTCACCATAGTCTGAGATGTATCTGGGTATTACATTAAGCTATATAGAATTACAATGCATCTTTCCCTTTCCAGACTCCAGGAATTTGGATTGCTATCCAAAATGAGCTATCCAGACAGGTTGATTTAGATTGTGTGTTACTGAAAATTTAGGTAATAGACACAATAAACCTCCCTTCTTTTGGTCTCATACAGTAGGTGAAACTCTAGAGTAAAAAGTAGGGTATCCTCTTTTACCCTGTATTCTGATTTACCTTGGTCCCAGCCAGATAGGCTTCATTTTTAATCTCTAATTGAAACCTGATCTCTTTTTCAGTTATTTTAACTGTTAATGTAGCAATGCTACCTTTCAGGGCTGTAGAACTCCATTTCTGGGTCTTAGGTGTCACAGAGGTTCTCAAAGTTCCAGGTAAATATCTGCTTACACACATGTAGCTCAGTGTCTAAGAACCTAGAAATACACTTACAACTATGGACTAAGTATGGCTGCTATAAGAGCTTTCAATCTAGGCTCTAATTTTCTGAAAGAGACCATAGTATCTTTGTTCTTTTGTTTTTGGCTTATTTTGCCCAACACATTGTCCCCACTCTATCTGTTGGGCATCATGGATAATGTCCAAAATAAACCGTCTTACAGTATCCTCACTTTGTTGTAATCAACAGCACTCTCAATTTTAGATAATTTTCCTTGGTCCAAAGAGACAGAACTGATATCAGAACTGACTCACCCAATATCAAGTCAAAACTTCCCCTAACCTCTTGTCACTCCCTCCCCAATTATTTACCCCTGGCATTGCTGTGATGCTATTGCTTTTTTTCCTGTTGACTATTGCCCATAGCATGTGTTTTAGTTTGTTAAAGCTGCCAGAATGCAATACACCAGAAATGGAATGGCTTTTAAAAGGGAATTTAAGTTGCAAATTCACAGTTCTAAGGACATTGAAATGTCCAAAGTAAGGCAGCCAGAGAAAGAAACCTTAACTCCAAGGAAAGAGCTGATGAAGTTTGGGGTTTCTCTCTTAGCTGGGAAGGCACATAGCAATGTCTGCTAGCTTTCTCTCTTCATTTCATAAGGCTTTTCCTTTTGCATCTCCAAAGGTCTTTGGCTGTGTGGGCTCTGTCGGCTCTAAAGATTTTTCCAAAATGGTTCCCTCTTAAAGGACCACAGTATGCAATGACACCTTGAATGGGTGGAGACGCATTTCATGGAAACCAACTAAATAAAAAAGCTAACACCGACAGTTGGGTGGGTCACATTTCTGTGGAAACAATAAAAAAGATACCACCCAGCAATATAGAATGAAGATTAAAGAACATGGCTTTTCTGGGATACATGACAGTTTCTAACCGGTACAGCATGCAATTTTAGTTTGACCGTATAGATTCTATTATTGACTCTCAAGATCAAACTTTTGAAGTCATTCATGTGAAAACTTATTTATAATTATAGAGTTAATCAGTGGGATGCATGGCACTATATATCCCCTTTCAATCATACTCTCCTTCAATATGGCAATGATACTTATAACTCCACTAATAGTTACCATCCATTACCTTACATTTGAGTTCAAGCTCACTGAGTAACCTTTTCCCTGTCTCTAGCTTCTGTATACATCTAGGTCCCCTATAGTCTACAGTATAAACCAATGAGGTTACCTTTACCAGAGTCTTATGTTAATTTTTATATATTAATCTTTGATCCACCTGGAATTTATTTTGGAGTGAGGAGGGAAGAACCCATATTTATTTTATTCTGCATGGGTAGTTGCTTGCTCTAATACCTTTAATTAAATTAGTCTTGCCATCTTTATGATATATTAACTGTCCATTTTTATCCATGTCTAGTTCTGTGATCTCTCCCAGTGATATTTTTGCTTTAATTTGTGATAAAATTTTGGATTTATTCTTTTTTTAAATTTTTTTAGGTTATGATTGGCTAGAGAAATTTTTATTATCTAAGAGTCATGGGTCTGCTCAACATTTCATCTTAGGACAGGGAAAGATCACGCCTATGGATACATGTTTAAAGAGACTGAAGATAAAAATAGAATTACCTTTTCCACATAATCAAAATGTGCTGTTTGTTCAAATTGTCAGCTATACACAGAGATGCACAAACTTTTTTCTTTTACATACACAGTATTTTGTACCTTGCTTTTTTCATTCTTCAATATGTCATCTCTTTCTGACATAAATATTCTTATATTGTGTCTGTTTTAATGGTCTCCTAGTAGTCCACTATATGGTGGTATTATAATATATTTAGGCAGTACATATTGGCCAATTGGAGCTGATTCCGATGTATTATACAAATTTGCTGTATAATATATTCTGTAGCTGACTCATCATGTGCACCCATGATTACCTTGCTAGGAAAGATTACTAGAAGTGCAATTGCTGTGTCAAGAGGTATGTATATTTTTTAAAAATTTGTGGTGCATATGTAGTGTCTTCTTAATCAATACTGTTCCTCCAAAAATTTCTCAATTCTAATGGTCTTACTTCAGCCAGATAAATCTCTCTACAGTAATGCTTATATATTTTACTCTCTTGTTAAAAAGCCTCCATGCCTTCTAGCTTCAATTTCAAATCACCTCTCACCCAGGTTTTGGAACACCTGGGGGAAATACTGTCTCATACCTGTTCAATCTCACCTGTTACTTTTCAGCTCCAGTTAATGTAGTCTTACAATTATTACCAGACCATGGTTTGTTTTCTAATTTCCTACCTGAGAAATGTGCACCTTTTTCTTCTCTACCAATCTAAATCCTGTGTCCTCTAAAGCCCAGATCAAATTATACCTCTTCTAGAAAGTGTTTCTTGGATAATCCCACCCCCAAATGATTTTTCATTTATGAATCATGTTCATCTACAACTACAGGTGTGTATACCTCATTTCCTGAGGGTAGGCAAGCTTTCCTGGGCAGTTTAATTTTTGACTCTGTCTCCACAAAAAATACAGTGTTAGGTATTGAATCTTGAAAAGGACTCTAAAATTGTAGAATGAATTACTAGGGAGCATCTTGGAATATTCTCCGAATGCCTTTAAGGTCATATTCCCATATGAAATCAGGAAGATGGACTGGAAGAGTTTTCAAAGTGGCTTTCAACCATACATTTCTAAGAATATGATTATAATAGATTACTGGTGAAATAAAACAAATAATTTCCATCTGGTCCTGTAAAAGACACCTCCACTTACATATGAAGATTATTTGCTATTGAATTCAGTATAGGAGAAAAATCTCTCACAGATGATTTAATCACCACAATTATCAAATCAGTAAGTGGAAATGAAGTAGGAAAAACTCAGATCCACCCACGAAAGCACCTGAGCCTCTGGGAAGTGGACAAAACTTTACTGCCGGCAGGCCCAGAGGACTCTTCATCCAAAGTCTGAGCCCTGAATATTCTATGTTTCTACTTTATATAGGCTAGTGAGCAAGGTGGGAGTTACTAAGGGAACAGGTGGTAAACACAGGAAAAGTTCAGAGACAAAACTTGCAGGGTAGGAGTTACCATCTGGCCCTTAGCTGAACTCTTTTGTCTGAGATAAGGGTAACTCCTGGACATGACAAGAAACAGGCCTGACAGACTCCGTCTTTGCACATTGATATCTTCGGACATGGTTGAGTAAGCTTGGATGTGATTATAGCTCTGCAAACATTCTGCTTTTTTCCCTTTGAGAAAGCTTACATTTATATACCTTTATGAATGCATAAGTTAATAGAGTGATACACACAAATACATAGAGTAATACACATAAATGCATAAAGTGGTACACATAAATTCATAAAGTTACACAACAATAATACTGAGGTAATACACATAAATTCATAAAGTTATACAATAATAACTGAGGTTAAACTTGTAGACTACCTCAGTAGTCATCACGTGGATTTTGAAAACCACATTAGTGAAGCTCCATTGTATATATATACATTAATTTAATTTAAAATTTTTAGGGAAGAAATAGGGAAATAGAGATAAAGAGAGAAGGAAAAAGAGAGGAAAGGAGAAGGGAGAGAGGAAGGAGAAAAGAAGGGGGAGGAGGGAAGGCAATGTTGGCAGGAGAGCATCACATTCCCCATTATTTGTCCTCAAAATCTTCATCCAGATCATACTAGAGCAAAGTATCAAGAGGCAGTTGCATTGACTTTCCATTTAGGAGCTGATCATTTCTTGGCCTATTATCCAGAGCAACTCATTCGACTTGCCCTCAACATTGTCATCTTTACCAGAGTCATGATATCGAGATCATACAGTATTTGTACTTTTGTGTCTGACTTATTTCACTCAGCATTATGTCTTCAAGGCTCATCCATGTTGTCATATGCTTCAGGACCTCATTTCACCTTATTGCTGCATAATATTCCATCGTATATATGCACCACATTTTGTTAACCCACTCATCTGTTGATGGGCACTCGGACTGTTTGCATCGTTTGGCAACTGTGACAAATGCTGCCATGAACTGGGTGTGCAAAATCTGTTTGTGTCACTGCTTTCAGCTCTTCTGGGTTATATCGTGGGTATTGATATTACCAGGTTGTAAGGGAGCTTGATATATAGTTGTCTGAAGAACTGCTAAAGTGTCTTCCATAGCAGCTGTATCATTATACATTCCCACCAGCAGTGAAGAAATGTTCCAATTTCTCCACATCCTCTCTGAAATTTGTAGTTTCCTGTTTGTTTAATTGCAGCCATTCTTTAGATGTGAGATGATATCTCTTCATAGTTTTAATTTACATTTCTCTTATAGCTAAAGAAGATGGTGCTTCATGTGTATTTAGCCATTTGTATTTGCTCTTCAGAAAAATGTCTATTCGTATCATTTTATAATTGGGTTTATTGTTTTGTTGCTGAATTGTGTAATTTCTTTACATACAGGGAATATCAAACTTTCATCTGATGTATGATTTACAAATATTTTCTCCCTTTGAATTGGCTGCCTCTTTATCTTTTTGACAAAGTCTTTTGAGGTGTAAAAGCATTTGATTTTGAGGAGTTCCCATTTATCTATTTTTTCTTTCATTACTTGTGCTTTGGGTGTAAAGTTCAGGAAACTGCCTCCTATTACCATGTTTTTGGAGGGCAAACTCACCAAGAACGAGGCAAGAATGAAGGAGTTCAGGCAAAGGTTTTATTTTAGGAAGAAAGAGAATCTCCTGGGCAGTGCTCAGGGGGAGCAACCCTACTGGAGCAGCAGGGGATAAGGTTTTTATGGCTTGGGTGCAGGGAGTTGGAGTGGAAAAATTGGCAGAAGTAGGCTAATGCTAAGTTTCTATTCTGCTATGTGACATTGTTTTCAGGTCAGGCTGTGTGTGTAGTCACAGAGGGTGGTCCTAGAACTATGGGTTTTGATTCTACATTGTTTTCAGAGTAGGCTGACCCATAGTGGTTGCAGGGGTGGGCCTAGGACTATGGGTTTCGGTCCTGCATGGTGAAGTGGTCTTGGGAAGTGGAGGAAGGTTTTTCTGTCCTCCAGGCCTAACAGTCTTGAAGATGTTTCCCTATGTTTTCTTCCAGGAGTTTTATAGTACTGGCTCTTATATTTAGGTCTTTGATCCATTTTAAATTAATTTTTGTATAAGGGGTTAGATATGGGTGCTCTTTCAACCTTTTGACTACTGATACCCAATTTTCCCAAGCCAATTTATAGAAGAGACTACTGTGTCCCAATTCAGTAGATTTGGGAGCCTTGCTGAAGAGCAATTGACTGTAAATTTGGTGGTCAATCTCCATACTCTTGAATCAATTTCATTGAGCAATACTTCAATACTTCTATCTTTGTCCCAGTACCATGCTGGGTTTTTGTTTTTGTTTTTGTTTTTAACTTTTTCTCTTTTTTTGTAAAATATAACATACAAAGCAAAGAAAGAAAAAAGGCAATAATTTTCAAAGCATACTTCAACAAGTAGTTACAGAACAGATCCCAGGATTTGTCATGGGCTACCATTCCACCATCTCAGATTTTTCCTTCTAGCTGTGTAACTGAGAAATTAGGGTTTAAAGGATGATTTTGATTACTGAATTATGTTCCATTTTGCTTTCTGGGATATTGGAGTAGACAGAGAGGAATACCCCAAACCCATAAACTATAATTCTGCTGATTGTGAAAGCCCTTATCTTGTGCCTTTGTGACTGTAAGAGCTGTTGCAACTTTTATCTGGTCATTTCCTTGTAGGGCAAAGTCCCCATTGCTAATGAAGAATTTGAAGTCAGCCATTAACTAGCTTCAGTCATGGGCCTTTGTAAATGGTATCAGCTACTCTACTACTGAAAAATAAATTGTCTCCCTTCCTTTAGTATTGAAATGATAGCTCTGCCTCTCCTCTCAGCTAATGTTCTCCTATTGAAATGATAATGATAACACCATCTCCTTTTCTGCTTAGAACTTGCTATTCGAAATGACTTCATCTCCCCTTGCTAAAATCCTTAAAACCCTTGAACCTCCTTGAGCTGGTTTGAAAGGATTTATGTACCCTAGAAAAGCCATGTTTTCATCCCAATCAATCTTGTGGGAGCAATGGTTTCTTCTAATCCCTATTCAATACTATAGGTTGGAAACTTGATTAGGTTATCTCCATAGAGACGTGACTCAATCATTCTGGGTATTAAATGATTAAATGGAGGTGTGTTACCACCCATTCTACATGGGTCTTGATTAGTTTACTGGAATCCTATAAAAGAGGAGACATTTTGGAGAAAGTTCCTTTTGAGAACGAGGAGAGAGCCACAGAATCATGACAGAAGGACAAGAGAACCACAGAGTCCACAGCCAGTGACCTGGAGAGGACGATATTAGGTGTTGCCATGTTTGCCTTTCCAGGCAAGGAGACAAACCCTGAACTTCATCCAACTTCTTGAACCAAGTTATCTTTCCCTACATGCCTTAATTTGGACATTTTTATAGATTTTCTTTAACTGGGACATTTTCTCAGCCTTAGAACTGTAAACTAGCAACCTATTAAATTCCCTTTTTTTAAAAAGCCATTCCATTTCTGGTAAATAGCATGCTGGCAGCTAGCAAATTAGACCATCCCTAAACTCAGGGAGACAGATTTTGGGCTGCTAGGCCATCTACTCTCCTACTATGTGCCTAATAATAAACTCTATCTCTCTTTGAAATCCTGAGGTCTCAGGAATTGGTTATTGAGCACATTGGGAAAAAGAACCCATGGTCTATGTCTGGTAACAGCTGCTCCAAAGCACGAGGCTAGAAGGATTATTGTTGTAGTGATTCAGCAGCCATACTCATCTGCTAAATCCCATCTTCTCTGCTATTTCTCCTCTTCCTTTAATCCTTCTCTCACTCTAAACGGATCTTTGGGAAATGCCTGTTCTGACTTCTTCATGTTGAGAAGGAGTGTCCACACTGAAGGACAGGGGAATGTAATTAATAATCCTGGAGAGGCTGGTCTCTCTGGGCCTCAGGACCCATCTGACCCAGGAACCCTCTGAGAATTATGTTTCAGGAAGAAAACCTAGTGCATGAAACCTTTATAGAGTCTCAGTTCAAGCCCTAGGTGTTCTTAAGAGATGTTGATTGAAGTTTAGCAAATCATGGCAATTAGTACTATCGAACTGAACCATGCAAAAGAGCAGCCTCCTGAACAGCCTCTCGACTCCGTTTGATCTCTCTTGGTCACTGATGCCATATTTTATTACACTTCTGTTCCCCTTTTTGGTCAAGAAGGTATTAATTCTTTTAGTGGCTATTTTGAATGGAATTTTTTCCTTAATTGCCACCATATTTAGGTCATTATTTGTATATAGAAACATTTCTGCTTTTCGTACATTATGCCCAGGAGTCATGCCCCATGTTGTCAGGGAGATTTTCACCCCTGAGTGGCTTGTACCATGTTGGTGGGGGGGGGAGGGCAATGATTTTCCTTGCAGAGTGGGGCTTAGAGAGAGAGAGGCCACATCTGTGCAACAAAGAGGCTTCCCAGAAACAACTCTTATGCTTTATTATGTGTAGCCTTACCTTCTCTCCTACAGTAATAAGTTTTGTAAGAGGAAGCCTCAAAATCTAGAGTTTGGCCAATTTTCTTGGGAGTACCCAATGGCTGGGAGGGTACCCAGGGGTTCCCAGATGGGAGAGTTTAATAGTGCCACATTCCTGCAGCTTTCAAACTAGTACACCATCACTATACTAAATTTGTTTGTTTTATTTCATTTTTTAAATTAATTAACCCAACATTTAGAAATGATACCATTCTACATATGCAATCAGTAATTCTTAACATCATCACATAGATGCATGATCATCATTTCTTAGTACATTTGCATCGGTTTAGAAGAACTAGCAACAAAACAGAAAGAGATATAGAATGTTAATATAGAGAAAAGAAATAAAAGTAATAATAATAGTAAAAAACAAACAAACAAACAAAAAACCTATAGCTCAGATGCAGCTTCATTCAGTGTTTTAATATGATTAATTTACAATTAGGTATTATTGTGCTGTCCATTTTTGAGTTTTTATATCTAGTCCTGTTGCACAGTCTGTATCCCTTCAGCTCCAATTACCCATTATCTTACCCTGTTTCTAAATCCTGCTGGACTCTGTTACCAATGACATATTCCAAGTTTATTCTCGAATGTCGGTTCACATCAGTGGGACCATACAGTATTTGTCCTTTAGTTTTTGGCTAGACTCACTCAGCATAATGTTCTCTAGGTCCATCCATGTTATTACATGCTTCATAAGTTTATCCTGTCTTAAAGCTGCATAATATTCCATCGTATGTATATACCACAGTTTGTTTAGCCATTCTAATGTTGATGGACATTTTGGCTGTTTCCATCTCTTTGCAATTGTAAATAACGCTGCTATAAACATTGGTGTGCAAATGTCCATTTGTGTCTTTGCCCTTAAGTCCTTTGAGTAGATACCCAGCAATGGTATTGCTGGGTCATATGGCAATTCTATATTCAGCTTTTTGAGGAACCGCCAAACTGCCTTCCACAGTGGTTGCACCATTTGACATTCCCACCAACAGTGGATAAGTGTGCCTCTTTCTCCGCATCCTCTCCAGCACTTGTCATTTTCTGTTTTGTTGATAATGGCCATTCTGGTGGGTGTGAGATGATATCTCATTGTGATTTTGATTTGCATTTCTCTAATGGCCAGGGACATTGAGCATCTCTTCATGTGCCTTTTGGCCATTTGTATTTCTTCTTCTGGTAGGTGTCTGCTCAAGTCTTTTTCCCATTTTGTAATTGAGTTGGCTGTCTTTTTGTTGTTGAGTTGAACAATCTCTTTATAAATTCTGGATACTAGACCTTTATCTGATATGTCGTTTTCAAATATTATTTCCCATTGTGTAGGCTGTCTTTCTACTTTCTTGATGAAGTTCTTTGATGCACAAAAGTGTTTAATTTTGAGGAGCTCCCATTTATTTATTTATTTCTTCAGTGCTCTTGCTTTAGGTTTAAGGTCCATAAAACTGCCTCCAATTGTAAGTTTCATAAGATATCTCCCAACATTTTCCTCTAACTGTTTTATGGTCCTAGACATAATGTTTAGATCTTTGATCCATTTTGAGTTAACTTTTGTATAGGGTGTGAGATACGGGTCCTCTTTCATTCTTTTGCATATGGATATCCAGTTCTCTAGGCACCATTTATTGAAGAGACTGTTCTGTCCCAGGTGAGTTGGCTTGTCTGCCTTATCAAAGATCAAATGTCCATAGATGAGAGGGTCTATATCTGAGCACTCTATTTGATTCCATTGGTCGATATATCTATCTTTATGCCAATACCATGCTGTTTTGACCACTGTGGCTTCATAATATGCCTTAAAGTCTGGCAGCGCGAGACCTCCAGCTTCATTTTTTTTCCTCAAGATGTTTTTAGCAATTCGGGGCACCCTGCCCACCAGATAAATTTACTTATTGGTTTTTCTATTTCTGAAAAATAAGTTGTTGGGATTTTGATTGGTATTGCATTGAATCTGTAGATCAATTTAGGTAGGATTGACATCTTAACTATATTTAGTCTTCCAATCCATGAACACGGTATGCCCTTCCATCTATTTAGGTCTTCTGTGATTTCTTTTAACAGTTTTTTGTAGTTTTCTTTATATAGGTTTTTTTGTCTCTTTAGTTAAATTTATTCCTAGGTATTTTATTCTTTTAGTTGCAATTGTAAATGGGATTCATTTCTTGATTTCCCCCTCAGCTTGTTCATTACTAGTGTATAGAAATGCTACAGATTTTTGAATTTTGATCTTGTAACCTGCTACTTTGCTGTACTCATTTATTAGCTCTAGTAGTTTTGTTGTGGATTTTTCCGGGTTTTCGACGTATAGTATCATATCGTCTGCAAACAGTGATAGTTTTACTTCTTCCTTTCCAATTTTGATGCCTTGTATTTCTTTTTCTTGTCTAATTGCTCTGGCTAGAACCTCCAACACGCTGTTGAATAATAGTGGTGATAGTGGACATCCTTGTCTTGTTCCTGATCTTAGGGGGAAAGTTTTCAATTTTTCCCCATTGAGGATGATATTAGCTGTGGGTTTTTCATATATTCCCTCTATCATTTTAAGGAAGTTCCCTTGTATTCCTATCTTTTGAAGTGTTTTCAACAGGAAAGGATGTTGAATCTTGTCAAATACCTTCTCTGCATCAATTGAGATGATCATGTGGTTTTTCTGCTTTGATTTGTTGATATGGTGTATTACATTAATTGATTTTCTTATGTTGAACCATCCTTGCATACCTGGGATGAATCCTACTTGGTCATGATGTATAATTCCTTTAATGTGTTGTTGGATACGATTTGCTAGAATTTTATTGAGGATTTTTGCATCTATATTCATTAGAGAGATTGGTCTGTAGTTTTCTTTTTTTGTAATATCTTTGCCTGGTTTTGGTATGAGGGTGATGTTGGCTTCATAGAATGAATTAGGTAGTTTTCCCTCCACTTCTAATTTTTGAAGAGTTTGAGGAGAGTTGGTACTAATTCTTTCTGGAATGTTTGATAGAATTCACATGTGAAGCCGTCGGGTCCTGGACTTTTCTTTTTAGGAAGCTTTTGAATGACTAATTCAATTTCTTTACTTGTGATTGGTTTGTTGAGGTCATCTATTTCTTCTTGAGTCAAAGTTGGTTGTTCATGTCTTTCCAGGAACCCATCCATTTCATCTAAATTGTTGTATTTATTAGCGTAAAGTTGTTCATAGTATCCTGTTATTACCTCCTTTATTTCTGTGAGGTCAGTAGTTATGTCTCCTCTTCCATTTCTGATCTTATTTATTTGCATCCTCTCTCTTCTTCTTTTTGTCAATCTTGCTAAGGGCCCATCAATCTTATTGATTTTCTCATAGAACCATCTTCTGGTCTTATTGATTTTCTCTATTGTTTTCATGTTTTCAATTTCATTTATTTCTGCTCTAATCTTTCTTATTTCTTTCCTTTTGCTTGCTTTGGGATTAGTTTGCTGTTCTTTCTCCAGTTCTTCCAAGTGGACAGTTAATTCCTGCATTTTTGCCTTTTCTTCTTTTCTGATATAAGCATTTAGGGCAATAAATTTCCCTCTTAGCACTGCCTTTGCTGAATCCCATAAGCTTTGATATGTTGTGTTTTCATTTTCATTTGCCTGGAGGTATTTACTAATTTCTCTTGCAATTTCTTCTTTGACACACTTGTTGTTTAAGAGTGTGTTGTTGAGCCTCCACGTATTTGTGAATTTTCTGGCACTCTGCCTATTATTGATTTCCAACTTCATTCCTTTATGATCCGAGAAAGTGTTGTGTATGATTTCAATATTTTTAAATTTGTTAAGACTTGCTTTGTGACCCAGCATATAGTCTATCTTTGAGAATGATCCATGAGCACATGAGAAAAAGGTGTATCCTGCTGTTGTGGGATGTAATGTCCTATAAATGTCTGTTAAGTCTAGCTCATTTATAGTAATATTCAGATTCTCTAATTCTTTATTGATCCTCTGTCTAGATGTTCTGTCCATTGATGAGAGTGGTGAATTGAAGTCTCCAACTAGTATGGTGTATGTGTCTATTTCCCTTTTCAGTGTTTGCAGTGTATTCCTCACGTATTTTGGGGCATTCTGGTTCGGTGCATAAATATTTATGATTGTTATGTCTTCTTGTTTAATTGTTCCTTTTATTAGTAGATAGTGTCCTTCTTTGTCTATTTTAACTGTTTTACATTTGAAGTCTAATTTGTTGGATATTAGTATAGCCACTCCTGCTCTTTTCTGGTTGTTATTTGCATGAAATATCTTTTCCCAACCTTTCACTTTCAACCTATGTTTATCTTTGGGTCTAAGATGTGTTTCCTGTAGACAGCATATAGAAGGATCCTGTTTTTTAATCCATTCTGCCAGTCTATGTCTTTTGATTGGGGCATTCAGTCCATTAACATCTAGCATTATTACTGTTAGGATAATATTTTCCTCTACCATTTTGCCTTTTGTCTTATATATATATCATATCTGACTTTCCTTCTTTCTACACTCTTCTCCATACCTCTCTCTTCTGTCTTTTCGTATCTGACTCGAGTGCTCCCTTTAGTATTTCTTGCAGAGCTGGTCTCTTGGTCACAAATTCTCTCAGTGAGTTTTTGTCTGAGAATGTTTTAATTTCTCCCTCATTTTTGAAGGACAATTTTGCTGGATATAGGAGTCTTGGTTGGCAGTTTTTCTCTTTTACTAATTTAAATATATCATCCCACTGTCTTCTAGCTTCCATGGTTTCTGCTGAGAAATCCACACATAGTCTTATTGGGTTTCCCTTGTATGTGATGGATTGTTTTTCTCTTCTGCTTTCAAGATCCTCTCTTTCTCTTTGACCTCTGACATTCTAACTAGTAAGTGTCTTGGAGAACGCCTATTTGGGTCTAATCTCTTTGGGGTGCACTGCACTTCTTGGATCTGTAATTTTAGGTCTTTCATAACAGTTGGGAAATTTTCAGTGATAATTTCTTCCATTAGTTTTTCTCCTCCTGTTCCCTTCTCTTCTCCTTCTGGGACACCCACAATACGTATATTTGTGCGGTTCATATTGTCCTTGAGTTCCCTGATCCCCTGTTCAAATTTTTCCATTCTTTTCCTGATAGTTTCTGTTTCTTTTTGGAATTCAGATGTTCCATCCTCCAAATCACCAATTCTATCTTCTGTCTCTTTAAATCTATCATTGTAGGTATCCATTGTTTTTTCCATCTTTTCTACTTTATCCTTCACTTCCATAAGCTCTGTGATTTGATTTTTCAGTTTTCCTATTTCTTCTTTTTGTTCAGCCCATGTCTTCTTCATGTCCTCCCTCAATTTATCGATTTAGTTTTTGAAGAGGTTTTCCATTTCTGTTTGTATATTCAGCATTAGTTGTTTCAGCTCCTGTGTCTCATTTGAACTATTGGTTTGTTCCTTTGAGTGGGCCATATTTTCAATTTTCTGAGCATGATCCGTTATCTTCTGCTGGTGTCTGGGCGTTTAGTCAGATTTCCCTGGGTGTTGGACCCAACAGGTTGAAAGATTTTTCTGTGAAATCTCTGGGTTCTGTTTTTCTTATCCTGCCCAGTAGGTGGCGCTCGTGGCACACGTTTGTCTGCGGGTTCCACCAAGAAAAGGTGGTGTGGGTCCTTTAACTTTGGAAAACTCTCGCCGTGGGGGAGGTTCGCCAGCCGAAGCGGCTTGGAAGAGTGCCAGCTGGCCCGGGGGTCTGAACGCGGAAAGTGTCGCCGGCCGCCGCAGCCCGGGAGAGCGCCCGACTGAATTTCCTAGTTGGCCCGGGGCGCTAAGCGTGGTGGGAGGACACCAGCCGCCGCAGCCTGGAAGAGTGCACCGTTCCCAGCCGGACCGGGGAGTCACGTGTTTGGAAGGGCCCCCCCCGGTCACCGTTCTCCACGGTCTGGGGATTTCCGACCCAACTCTCTCAGTTAGTCTGGGGGAGCTCGCGTAGTGGAGTCGCCAGCTGCCGCGGCCTGAGGGAACCACCTGCCCAATTCTGCCAGCTGGCCTGGGAAGGAGGAAGGGAGGGACTCCGGCCGCTTGCCATCCCGCCCGGGAAAGCCCGCACCCTCAGCAATCTCACCGGAGCTGGTTCTCCCAGACAGTCAGCTGTTCCAGGATGGGGTACACCGTCCCTTTGATTTCCATCGTGGCTCCGGGAGCTGCTCTGTATCGTCTCCACTCCCCCAGTAGCTGTTCTGGAGGAGGAAAGGTGAGGGTGGCAAGGCTGTCGAGGCCAGTGGCGGAGGAGCTGGTGAAGGCGGAAGAGGGCACGGTGGTGGTTGGAGAGCCGCCGGAGCAGGAGGAGCCTAAATTTGTTTATTAACTCAAGTAGCTTTGTTGTGGGTTTCTCAGGATATATATATATATATTTCTCAGGAAATATATGTATATATTTCCCCTTCAGATCCTCAAGGGACTCTACCAGTACATTTTAATTATTGACCCACAGTGGTCTAAGATGAATCCTAGCACTATACCAAACCATAAAGAGTTACTAGGGCTCATTCCTGTTCTGGACTTCAGAGATTTGGGCTGTCTAGATAAGCTATACAGAGAAGCTGATTCAGATTATGTGTTACAGAAAATTTAGGTTCTAGATATAATAAACCTCTCTGCCTTTGATCTCATACAGCAGCTGAAGGTCTAGAGTACATGGTACCATGCTGTTTTGCTGACTGTGGCTTTGTGGTAAGCTTTAAAGTTGGGAAGTGTTAATCCTCCCACTTCACTCTTCTTTTTTAGGATATCTTTAGCTATTGGAGATTACTTTCCCTTCCAAATGAATTTGATAACTAGATTTTCCAAGTGTTCAAAACATGTTGTTAGAAGTTTGATTGCTAATGTGTTGAATCTATAGATCAATTTAGGTAGGATTCATATCTCCACAACATTCAACCTTCCTATTCATGAGCATGGAATATCTTTCCATCTGTTTAGATCTTCTTTAATTTCTTTAACAATATTTTGTAGTTTTCCATGTACAGGTCTTTTATTTCTCTGGTTGAGTTTATTGCTAGATGCTTGATTCTTTTAGTGGCTATTTTGAATGGAATTTTTTCTTAATTGTCACCATATTTAGGTCGTTATTTATATATAGAAATATTTCCACTTTTTGTACATTAATCTTATATCCCACTTGTGTCAGTTTGACTGTTGTATACTGCAGAAAAGCCAAGTTCTTTAATCCTCATTTGATATTGCTGGGTGGGAGCTTTTTGATTGTTTCCATGGAGATGTGACCCACCCATTTATGGGTGGTAACTTTTGATGAGATGGTTTCCATTAAGTTTGTCTCCACCCATGCAAGGTGGGGTTGCTTACCGGAGCTCTTTAAGAGGGAACCATTTTGGAAAAAGCTTTAGAGCCAGAAGAGCCACCAGAACCAACAGAGCCCACACAGCCAGAGATTTTTGGAGATGAAGAAGGAAAATGCCCCTGAGGGGGCTTATGAAACAAGAAGCTGTTGAAGAGAAAACTAGCAGACCTCATTATGTGCTTTTCCAGCTGAGAGAGAAACCCTGAAAATCATCAACCTTTTTGAACCAAGGTATCTTTCCCTGGATGCCTAAGATTGGACATTCTTATAGCCTTGCCTTAATTTGGACATTTTCACAGACTTAGAACTATAAACTTACAACTTAATAAATTCCCTTTTTTTAAAAGCCATTCTGTTTTTGGCATATCGCATTCCGGCAGCTTTCAAATTAGAACACCACCATTATACTAAATTTGTTTATTAACTCAAGTAGCTTTGTTGTGGATTTCTCAGGATTTTCCAAGTTTAGGATCATGTTGTCTGCAAATAGTGAAAGTTTTACTTCTTCCTTACCTATCTGGATGCCTTTTATTTCTTTCTCTTGTCTAATTACTCTAGCTAGGACTTTTAGTACAATGTTTAATAATAGTAGTGACAATGGGCATCCTTGTCTCATTCCTGATCTTAAGGGGAATGCTTTCAATCTCTCACCATTGTGAATGACGCTGGCTATGGGTTTTCAAATATGCCCTTTACTTTGAGAAAGTTTCCTACGATTCCTGCCTTTTGTAGTTTTTTAACCAGAAAAGGGTGCTGAATTCTGTTGAATGCTTTTTCAGCATCAATCAATATGACCATATGATTTTTCCCATTGAATTTATTAATAGCTGCATTACATTAATTTTCTTATACCACTCTTGTACTCCTGGTATAAACTCCCTTGGTTGTGATGTATAATTCTTTTAATTACCATTAGATTCAATTTGCTAGAATTTTGTTGAGAATTTTTGCATCCATATTCATTAGGGAAATTTTTCTGTAGTTTTCTTTTCTTGTAGTGACTCTCTCTGTTTTTGGTATTAAAGTGATACTAGTTTTATAAAATGAGTTAGGTAATGATCCTTTATCCTAATTTTTTTAAAGACTTGTAGCATTATTGGTGTTAGTTCTTTCTGGAATGATAAAATTCCTCTGTGAAGCTGTCTAGTTCTGGACTTTTCTTTGTAGGAAGATTATTGATAACTAATTGAATCTCTTCACTTGCAATTGGTTTGTTAAGATCTTCCATTTCTTCTCAAGACAGTGTTGGGAATGTTATATGTTTCTAGAGATTTGTTCATTTCATCTAAGTTGTCTAGTTGGCATACTATCCTTTTATGACCTTTTTAATGTCTTCAGGATCCATAGTAATGACTCCCTTCTCAATTCTAATTTTGTTTATTTGTACCCCCTCTTTTTTTTTTTTCTTTGTCAATCTAGCTAGGGGCCCATCAATTTTATTGATTTTCTCAAAGAACCAACTTTTAATTCTGTCTATTTTTTGTTGTTGTTGTTGTTCTCCAGTTCATTTATTTCTGCTTTAATCTTTGTTATTTCTCTTCTTCTTTTTTATTTCTCTACTTATTTTGGGGGTTAGTTTGCTGTTCTTTCTCTAGTTCCTTGAGGTGAGTAGTTAGGCCCTCCATTTTTGCTTGTTCTTCATTTTCAATGAAGGCATTTAGGATGGTACATTTCCCTCTCAGCACTTCCTTTTCCACATCCCATAAGTTCTGATATGTTGTATTTTCATTTTCATCTGTCTCCAGATATTTACCGATTTCTCTAACAGTTTCTTCTTTGACCCACTAATTGTTTAAAAATGCATCGTTTAATCTCCATATATTTGTAAAAGTTCTGCTTCTTTGGTGATTGTTAATTTCCAACTTAATTCAGTTGTGGTCAGATAAAGTGTTTTGAATAACTTCAATCTTATCGAATTTATAAAGACCTGATTTGTGTCCTAGCAATATGATCTTCCCTGGAGGCTGTTCCTTGAGCACTCGAGAAGAAAGTATATCCTGGTATTTTAGGGTGAAACAATCTATATGTATCAGTTAAGTCTAATTCATTTATCACATTATTTTAATTCTCTATTTCCTTATTGATCCTCTGTCTGATAGTTCCATTGACAGAGCAGACTGGTGTATTGAAAATTTCCACTTTTATTGTTGAAATATTAGTTTCTCTCTTGAATTTGGCCAGTTAGTTGCCTCATGTGCTTTGGAGCTCCTTGATTGGGAGTGTAAACATTTATGATTGTAATTTCTTCTTGGTGAATTGCCCCTTTTATTAATATATAATATCCTTCCTTGTCTCTTATGACATCTTTACATTTAAAGTCTATTTTATCTGATATCAATATAGCTACCCCTGCTTTCTTTTCGGTTAGAGTTTGCATAGAACATCTTTTTCCATCCTTTCACTTTTAATCTATTTATATCCTTAGGTCTAAAATGAGTCTCCTGTAAGCAGCATATAGATGGATCATATTTTTAAATCCATTCTGCCTTTTAATTGATGAGTTTAGTCCATTAACCTTCAGAGTTATTACTGTAAAGGCAGTTCTTGAATCTACCACCTTATGCTTCTGTGTTCATTTATCAGATCTATATATTCTTTTCCCTTTCTCTTATAATCATTTAAATTACCCTTACAGTTACTCTTCAATTTTGTACTGTCCTCCACACCTCCCTCTCATGTCTTTTTTTTTCAGTTGACAGAATTCCCTTTAGTATTTCTTATAGGGCATGTCTCTTGCTGGCAAATTCTCTTAGCCTTTGTCAGTAAAGATTTTAATCTCTCCCTCAATTTTGAAGGACAACTTGGCAGTATCAAGAATTCTTGGCTGGAAATCATTCTCATTTAGAATCTTAATTATACCATACCACTGCCGATTCGCCTCCATGATGGCTGTTGAATAGTCTGATCTCAATCTTATGTGATTTCCCTTATATGTAGTGAATTGCTTTTCCGTTGCTGCTTTCATAACTTTTTGTTTCTCTTCAACATTTGACATTCTGATCAGTATGTGTCTTGGAGTAGGCCTATTTGGATAGATTTGTCGGACTTTCTTGATTTGCGTAATTGTCTTTTTTAATGTTTGAGAAATTATCTCTTCAACTAGCCTTCCTAGCCCTTTATTCTTCTCTTCTCCTTCAGGACACTGATAATTCTTATATTTGTACACTTCATGCTATCTATCATTTTCCTGAGCTCGAGTTTCATTTTTTCCATCTTTCTTGCCATTTTTTCTTTTATATGATCAAGTTCAAGTTGTCCTATCTTCTAATTCATTTATTTTTCCTCTGCCTCTTCAAATCTGCTGTGTCTCTACTATACTTTTTGTTTGCTTGTTTTTTGCATGGGCAGGCACTGGGAATTGAACCTGGGTCTCTGGCATGGCAGGTGAGAACTCTGCATGCTGAGCCATCGCGGATTGCCCACTTTTATACTTTTAGTTTGGTCTACAGAATCTTTCATCTCTGAGATCCGCTCATTTTCAAATTCTTTCAAATTAGTCTTTATGCTCTTCTAGTGTCTTCTTAATATCTTTTATGTCGCTATGAACATCTCTGATTAGTTGTTTCAAATTCTGTGTCCCCGCCTCTGGTGATTTAATTAGCTCATTTGATAGGGCCATATTTGTGGGAGTCTCTACGTGTTTTATGATTTTATGTGGCACACGGGGCATCTAAAAGTCTTAATAAAGCTGTTTTTCAAGTTAATTTCCTTCATGAATCTATGGTTTTGTATTTAGATCTGCATTGAAAGTTCCCCTTTGAACTTGGTTTGTCAGTCCTTCTCCCGCAAACCAAGTCCCTGATATCATGCAAGGATTGTAATTCTCCTTAAAGCTCTATTGAGAGCTAGGCAGATAGGCAATTTGCCAGACTGCACTTTCTGATTCTTTCTAGCAGATGGCACACTTAAGCCACCTCTTCCCCTCAGGCCCACCTGTCCTGGGTACAGGTGCCAGTAAAATTAATTAGAAGCCCAATGTAATTACAGCCAGGGCCCACTATTTATGTACTTGATGGTCCTTATGGCCCCCAAACTCTCACTTGGGATGACTTGGGCTTTGGGACTAGGGATTTCAGCTTCCCCTGCCTACAGTCAATCCGGAAATGTCTGGTGCTTGGTCGCTCTGCACAATTCGTCTGGTTTCCTCAACCTCACCTGACCATCTGTGTATGCCTCTGGTCTCTGAGCCTCTGTGGGGGTAGGGGAGTGATACTGGGACCCAAAACAAGTCCTTCTCACTGGCCGGTTGTTGGACCAACACTGTTTCTCCTTCCTCCATGGGTGAAGGCCCTGTAGTCTCTGATGAAATAAACCAGGTGCTTACAGCAACCTGTTTCAAGGGTGAGGAACACTCTATACTCTAGCTAGTTGGTCTTTGTGTGGAAGGAAAGCAAGTCTGTTAGCTTCCAATTTCCTCCCTCCACCCCCACCTGGAAATCCCAGCTTGTGGAGCTATAAGGGAAAAATCTCCTAAACCAGCTGTGGGAAAGGGCTGGAATCCTGGTGAAGCACACTCGCCCTGTTCTCTTCAAACAGTTATCTCCAATTTTCATTCAGGGGCTCACCTAGTAGAGATGAAGACCTTCTTTTGTCACTCACACCCTGGAACTGCTGTCCTGGTCATTTTTCAGTCCCTTCTCTTATTGTTGCATGGAGCTGGCCTGAACTCAGCCCCTCCTATTCCACCATCTTGCTGGAAGTCCTAGTTTTTAAAAAAAAAAAAACTTTTTTTTAAATTGTGAAATATAACATATATGCAGAAAAATGATAGATTTCAAAGTACATTTTAACAAGTACTTATAGAACAAATTTCAAAGGATGGTATGGGGTACAGCTCCACATTCTCAGGTATTTTCTTCTAGCTGCTCTGATACACTGGACACTAATAAGAAATATCAGTATAATGATTCAGTAGTTATACTCATTTGCTAAATCCTATCTTCTCTGTTACAACTCCTCCCTCTCATTTGATCCTTCTCCCAGTCCTTAGGGATATTTGGGCAATGACCATTCTAACTTCATGTTGAAAAGAGGTGTTGACATTATAGGGGAAGAGGAGTGCAACTGTTTGATGTTCTTGGAAAGGTTGGTAACTCTGGGTTTCAGGGCTTCTCTGGCACAGAAACAATTTTCAGGTTTTTTGGTGTCTGAAATTTAAACTGAGACTATTATAGAGTCTCAGATAGAGCCCTGAACATTCTTTAGGGGTTTTAGGAATACTATTGGTTGGGGCTTGGCATACCATGGCGATGTGCAATATTTAGCTAAAGCTTGCATAAGAGTAACCTCCAGAATAGCCTCTTGACTCTTTTTGAAACCTCTTAACCATAGAAACCTTATTTTTGCTATATTTGTTTTACCCCTTTTGATCAGGTAGGCATTGTTGATCCCATAATCCCAGGACCATGTCCCACGTAAACAGGGAGACTTCTATCCCTGGAAGTCATATCTCATGTAGGGGGAGGATTATGAATCTTTTTTTTTTTTTGCATGGGGAGGCACCAGGAATCGAACCCAGGTCTCCGCATGGCAGGCAAGAATTCTACCACTGAGCCACCGTCACACCACCCAGGATTATGAATTTACTTGCAGAGTTAGGCTAGGAGAGAAAGCCCACATCTGAGCAATAAAAAAATGTTCTCTAGAGGTGACACTTAGGCATAATTATAGGCCTAGCTTCCCCATTACAGAAATGAATTTCCTAAGAGCAGGCCTCAAGATCCAGGACTTGACCTATTAAATTGGGAGTCCCTAATGCTTGAGAGAGTATCAGGAATTTCCCAGGTGGGGAAGTTTAATAGATTTTTTTTTCTGATCCCCTATCCTCAAGGGACTTTGCAAATACTTTTGTATCTGCCCGGCATACTCTGGAATGTCAGGGTATTACATTAGGCTATCAGAATTACAAGATCTTGTTTCCTACTCCAGGCTCCATGTGTTTAGGTTGTTTATATGAACTGGCCAAACAGGTTAAGTTAGATTGTGTGCTACAGAAAATTTAAATTTTGGACAAAACAAAGTTCTCTTCCTTTAGTCTTACACAGAAGGTGAAGTATTAGAACACAGACACTGTCATCCTTTACCCTGTATTCTAATTTACCCTAGTCCCAACTAGATCAGTTTCATTCATATCTCTAATTGAAGTTTGATCTCTTTTTCGACTTCTGCAACAGTTGCTGTATAGAGTAATGCTTTCAGAGCTGCTAAAGTCTAACTCTGAGTCTTAGTTGTCACACAGGTACCCAAAATTCTAGGGAAATACCAGGATATACACATTGAGAACAGCATCCCAAGAATAAATATGACTGCTGTAAGAGCTTACAATCTAGGCCCCATTTTTCTTATATTTTCTAAATGAGTCCATACGATATTTGTCCTTTTGTTTCTGGCTTATTTTGCTCAACATAATATACTCAGGGATCATTCACCTTGTTACCTGCTTCACAACTTCATTTCTTTCTGTAGGTACACAATATTCCATTGTAGGTATACACCAGTTTGCCCTTCAGCTACTAATTCACGTATCCTTTGGCCGTCTCCATCCACTGGAATAATGCTGCCATAAACATCAGTGTGCAAATGTCTATCCATAAACATCAGTGTGCAAATGTCTATCCTAGGCCCTGTTTTCAGTTCTTCTGAATATATTCCTAGTAGTGGGATTGCCAAATCATATGCCAACGTTACATACTCCATGGATCTGTTTTAATTAAAGAGGTTAAATAATACATATGAGTATCTGGAAGGCAAGTAATGGTATATTATTCTTCTTTTTCAGAATATTCCATAATTATTCTTAATATTTATTCTTCCAAAGGAAGTTTATAATAATTTTGACGAGTTCTAAAGAGAAGTCTGTTGATTGGGATTTGTCACACTGTAACATTAGTTCATTGCTTTCCTTTTGTACATTGATTTATAGAGAAATGGCACTTAATAGTGTTAACTTCCTACCTGAGAATGAGGTCTTTTCATTTACTTGCTGTTTTGTTTTTTCTTAGTTTTGTAGTATTTTTCAAGTATATTCAGAAGTACAGCCCAGCCACATTCACATTGTAGTCAATGAAATTAAAGGCCCCCTCTTCCCTGTGTGATGAATATCAGCTACCCTGAGTTCAGTTCTGTATTTTATGTTATTTTGAGTGTATTTTCTTCCATTATATTTTTCTCTATTATATATAAATTAGCTACTATTTTGACATTCAAAAATTGTTAATGTTTGAATACCAATTTTATAACTTGCTATCTTATTACTCTGTCTAATTGTTTCTTAAGAGTTTGATTCTCTTGGGTTCTCCAAAATATAATCACATCAATAATGATAATTGCATCTTAAACTTTGGCTATTGCACTGACTAACACTTCTAACACAATATTAAATAATTGGATCATGACTGGAACTTATTTCTTGGTTTCAAGTCCAGTGCTCTATTCTGGGTACATAGTCAATCCACTAAACTATTAATGAGCACCAATTACCAAAAAAGCAATGTTCTAAATGAGAAAGACATAGTAAAAAGAAAATGAATAACGTAATGCTCAAATCCATAAGCTCTCCTTATCACAATAAATATCCAGATAACTCTTATGTAGTTAAAACTTCTCCAGGAAATTTAATATTCTATCCTACTAAGGGCTAAGGAAGTGAGAAGAAGAGGTATGCTAAATAGGTACTTACCTGAAAGCCAAATTCATAAAATAAACAACGGGCTAAAACCCCCAGAAGAAGTTAGAAGCTACGTGAAAGCACAAGTAATGCAAAGTTAAAGCAGAGTTTAACCTTCGGGGTAATCCATAAGAAAAGTAAGTATGAATCAGTGTATTTCCAAGTATGTGAACTGCAATTGTGTGTGGCTAACAATCTAGTGAAATGAGACAGTCATATAATAAATGTCATAGTAAAAGCTAAGTACTAACATAAGATGCTAGAAGTTGGAGAATGTTTCTCAAAGGAGGTGAGTCATGTGTCAAGTACCTATTGAATGTCAAGCCCTGATCTAGATACAAAATGCTTAAAAAAAAGACAGGATCCCTGTTCTCAAAGGTCTGACAGTGTACTGACAGAGATGGTGACTTAAGTAAACATGCATATATATGCATAATGTATATAATTAGAAATTCTGGTAAGTGCAGTGAAGGAAATACTAATGCTATGAAGGAAAATAATAGGGTAATAATTTAGATTTGGGGTATCAGGGAAAGCCTCCGAGAAAGAAGCCTTTAAGCTAAAACCAGGGGTATGAACAGGCAGAGCATTATCAGGTGGAGGCGATTTTTGAGTTGAGCCCCACAGGGTGAGGCAGCATTCCAGCCCAGAGAGGGAAGGGAATCTGGACTATGTAGCGGCCTGAAAGCACAGCATGACAGGGAAGAGAAACTCCAAGTACTTCAGCTCTGTAAGGGAGTATGTGGAAATGGAAAACATCAAGAAAAGATTAAGAAAACATGGTGAAAACATAAGGAAGATGGGAGAAAATTCAGCACCTGTTGAACATTTACTATGCTTGGCAATATACCAGGGGATTCTTATAATTCAGGGGTAAAAATGATTCTTTCACTCAAACTCATAGTCTAACTGGGGAGATAATAGAAACATTTTTCTCCTAAAATAAATCTTTCAGAGAATATTCCTTACCCCACCCTAGACTAGATCCTCTTAATAAAATAAATTATGTTTTTATTTTCCCAAACAGTGACTCCTATATGGAAAATGAAATTAACAAATCGTCATTGTTGCATCTTACTTCCTGTCATGAACTCCCAACTACCACTTCACTACGCTTTCCTGGCTGCTTCTCAGCAGTCCAGTAATGTTGATGAGCCTGTCCAGAAAACAATTGAGAAGTACTGCTACTCATATGTAAGTAACACATTTTTTTTTCTTTATGTACAGCATGTATATCAACTCCTTTTTCTTAACCTTTATTTTTCTCCTTGTGGTTTAAGTCTCTTAGATAGAAAAATTTAGAAATTGTTGTTGAGGTTATTAAGCTTGAATGTCCTTGCTGTAACTTCTAAAAAGATAAAACCCACAAAATTTATTGGGTTGTTTGACTAAGCTGTCATTTAAATAACCCTAATTAGGATCTTAACAATTAAAAACAAAAAAAGCTAGCACAAGTTCTATTTTCAAAAAGTAAACATCCAAATTTGGACTCAGTTCAGTTCAAAGATATTTTACATAATTACTCAACTGTTTTTGTGCATGTGAATGATGGAATGTTATAGTCTTGAGAAAATGGATTCTCTCACTTTTTTCCTTCAAGGCCGTGGTTTGGAACCTGCATTTTGGTCTTATCCCTAGTGTCTAAGACAAAACAGCACACAATGATATTTGTTTAAGAAGGAGGGAGACAGCTGAGTCTTTTAATGCTGGGACAGGAGAGACTGAGCAAAAGGCAGAGGCTTTGTTTCTTTCTTTCTTTTTTTTTCTTTTTCACATCTCCAACAGATTTGTTTTGTTTGAAAGGAATGAATTTTGAAAGAAAAGATTTGGAAGAAAAAATATGGGACAGGGAGAAGTAGGAAATAGAAAATAAATACAAATATAAGCTATTTTACAACCACAACAAATTAGTACAGAGAATGCCCTGTACAAAACAACATAATAAAGGTTCAGAGATCAAGGTGTTCTCTTAGCAAGGCTGAGGATTCCAGTCTCTGGTATTTGGAGTTTAGGCTGCACTCTGTGTTTCTGGATGGGTCACTGGCTGAGTGGCACAGTCCATGCTTTAAACAGACTTGAACAGAAGAATGGCCGCTTTGGCCCAGGTAGAAGTAGATGAAGTGCTTGGTTACATGTGTCAGATAACTACCGAAGTTCCTCCCCACAATACAATGCCAGGTGCGGTTGTACTTCTTGTCAAACTCCTTCTTGATGTGGGCTGCAGTGTCCTTCTCTATGTTATATTTTTCCTGTTCCCGAGTACTACACTCCTCCGAATCCTGTTGCATCCCCTCCAATATGTCCACAGTTTTTATCATGGCCTTTCGGTGATGAAAGGTTACTGAGGAGCAGGATTGCAACGGTCTCCTGGGGGAGAGGCTAACACAGCTCAGGCCTAGTGAGAGCTGTCATCACTATGGAAGCCATGGCACATCTAGAGGCTTTGTTTTTAATTAGAGAATTGTTTTTAGCTGGCATGGTAAAGAGAACAATTCTTTTGGACAACCACCGGGGCCATTCCCAACCCTCAGGCAGAACTGACCACTGTCTCATCTGGGCTGCTACTCTTCCTTGCCCAGCTTGTTTACACAGCATGGACAGGGGCAGTGAAGTGTGGGAGTTTGCCAGGGGAAAGGAAGGACTTACTATCAGAACATGGAGGAGAAAATAGTTTTGAAAAGAAAAGCCAGGTCTTCCTTTGATGCCAGAAGAGTAAGAATGTGTTCAGATACATATAAAAGTGCAGGAATATAGTGGAAGTTGAGGGAGGGTCATGCCTTCTAACAAAGGGTCCCAAACTTTCTTGATTCTCAGTACCCTCAGTGTCTCAGTAATTTTTTCATGATGCCCCAGGCCAAGATAAATATGTAATAGGTCTGTTTATTAAGTAGTTAAGTAGAAATAAACTAATGAGTATTTATGGCCTAACAACTCAGTAGCACTTAGAAAAATAAACTGGGTACTATTCAGAGTTCACTCTAATTTTGATTTTATTTTTAATACCACATAAAAGGCAACCATTTAAAGTGTACAGTTCAATGGTTTTAATATATTCAGATTTGTGCTATCATCACATTTTTCGAACATTTTCATCCCCAGGAGCAATCAATCACTCTCCATTGCTCCTCACCCCTTCCCCCCATACCTAGGCAACTACTAGCCTATTTCCTGTCTCTATAGCGTTTCCCATCCTGGGCATTTCATATACTTGGAGTCATATGTGTCCTTTTCTGTCTGGCTTCTTTCACTTGGCAAAGTTCATCCATGTTTTATGGGGAATCAGTACTTCATTCTTTTTTTTAAAAAACAAAATTATTCCACTAACATACATGCAACATAAAATTTCTTCATTTTATTTAATTATAGAAGTCATAGCTCTACAGAAAAATCATGCATAAAATACAGAGTCTCCATATATCACTCTATTATTAAGACCTTACATTAGTGTGGTACATTTATTACAAGTTATGAAAGAATACTTATATAATTACACCATTAACTATAGTCCATTATTTACATTAAGGTTCATGGAGTCGTACAGTCCTATGTTGTTGTTTAAATTTTTATTCTAGTAAAATATATGCAACCTAAAATTTTCCTTCTAACCACATTCAAATATATAATTAGTACTGTTGACTACATTCACAAATGTTCTGTATACATCATCTGTTACCAAAACTTTTCCATCAACCCAAATAGAAACTCTGTACAATTTAATGGTTAACTCACCATTCCCTATCAACACCCCAATAACATATGTTCTATTTTCTATATTCTATGAATTTGCATATTCTAATTAGCTCATGTAAGTGAGAACATAAAATATTTGTCTTTTTATGTCTGGCTTATTCCACTCAATATTATGTCTTCAAAGTTCATTCATGTTGCTGCATGTATCAGAACTTCCACCCATATGGCAAAATAGAATTCCAATGTATGTATATACTTCATTTTGTTTATCCATTCATCTGCTGATGGACACTTCAGCTGCTTCTGTCTTTTGGCAACTGTGAATGCCACTATGAACATTGGTGTACAAATATCTGTTTGAGTCCCTGCTTCAAATTATTTTGGGTATATACCTAGAAGCAGAATTAGGGGATCATTTAGTAATTCTATATTTAACTTTCTGAGGAACCATATGTCAAGGTCAGGTGGTGGTGCCTGTTTGCCTGGTTGGGCAAGTGCTGGCCTGTCTGTTGTTATGAGGACATTTCATAGAATTAAATCATGATCATGTCTGCTGCATCTGCAGCCGACTGCATTTGTAATCAGCCAGGGGGACTGTCTTTTGCAATGATTTTAATCAAATTACTGGGAGGGTTTTAAGGAGGATTCAGAAGAGACAGTTTCTTCCTGCCTTGGCTGGTGAGTGTCTCCTGTGGAGTTCATCCAGACCCTTCATCAAAGTGAACTTCACAGACTGCCCTATGGATTTTGGACTCTACATTCCCACTGTTATGTGAGACACTTTTATAAATTTTATATCTGTGGATATTTCCTGCTGATTCTGTTTCTCTAGAGAACCTTAGCTAATACAGCTTGGTACCGGGAGTGGGGTGGTTCTTAAGAAACTGTATCTTAAAAATGGGTTTTTATGATTGGTTTTCTATTCTGACTGGACTCAAGGCACTAAGGACTCTGATTCTTGTAACCAGAATGGTACTGTCAATCCATGCGGTTAGTTGGCAAGAGAGATAGTCAAAATATCACCATTCGATTCTTCTAATGCTTTGTTTGTATGAAACCAGGGTGTGGGGGGGAAATGTTTCTGACACCTTTACAGAGTTTTGTAGAAATAGGAGGTATAGAGATGTTGGCTGACTGTTGTTAGATACACTGTATACGTTAATGAGTGAAAGGGATGGGCTTAAGGCTTCTAATGAGAAGCTTACATGCTGTCTGACAGATGTAAATGTTTCTATGAGTGTCCTAAAGGAAAATCTCATTTCCTGTAGCCTTAGACTTGAGATCTCCAAAAATAAGACTCAGAAACTTATTGTTAGAGTAGCAACTTTACAACATAAACTGAAATCTCAATCTTGCATGGTGTCTGCTGTTAAAGTGAGGGCATTAATTGGAAAGGAACAGGACCCTGAGAAATGGGATGGCGACACAAGGATTGATAATGTCGGTGGTGAGGTCATGCTGAGTCTTCTCTAGAAAACCCTGTAATAGTCTGTCCTAAGGACATAGCTGCCCCACCTCCAGCCTGCCCTGAGGAGTTGGCCACCCTGCCTCCATCTCAAAGGATTAGCCCTAGAGTGATTAATCTTGTCTCACCAGATGAAACTGCAAATGAATGCCCTGAAATAAATGGCTTGGAAGATACTTCTAATTCTTTTCATGACCCACCCCCACCACACCTCATTTCTTCCAGACCTATAACTAAAGTCCCAACAGGCCCTTAAGGTGAGGTACATGGTATCACACATGAGGAGGTACATTATACTCAAGAAGAACTGTGTGAGCTTTCCAATTTATATAGCAGAAGTCAGGGGACTGTGTGTGGCAATGAATTTTAAGGGTGTGGGATAATGGTGGGAGGAATATAAAGTTGAATCAGGCTGAATTTATTGATATGGCCCACTAAGCAGAGATTCTGCATTCAGTGTTATAGTTCGAGGGGTTAGAAAAGGCATTAATTTGTTTGGATGATTGACTGAAACATGGATCAAAAGGTGGCTGACATTACCTGAGGTTGAAATGCCAGAACTGCCTGGTATAATGTAGATGAGGTGATCCAGAGGCTTAGAGAGACTGGAATGTTAGAGTATATTTATCTGGAAAGCTTGCTCTTACACCCCAGGAATATTCAGAGGATGCAACCTTACCAGAACTATGAGAAATAAATTTGAGACTAGCGCCATCATCCCTGAAGAGCTCTCTAGTTACACTTCTCTGTAGGTCAGATATTATGGTGGGAATTGCTGTCACTAAACTGGAATCCTTAAACAGGGATTAAAGGGGATGACCGGATCCTGAGTTGGCAGAAGCCAGGTGGCAGCACTTAATCGCCAAAGACAAGGTGGATGTGGCTATCATAATAGATAGCAGACTCAAAGCAGGAGTCAGAATAATCTGACTCACAGAGACTTGTGGCATTGGCTAGTAGATCATGGGGTACCTAGAAGTACAATAGATGAGCAGTCTACTAAATTCTTCTTCGAGCTGTATAAATAAGAGCTCTAGGTCAAGTAAACAGAAATCTAACTTAAATTACAAAAACAGAGAGTCATGGCCCCTTAATCAATTTCCAGACTTGAGACATTTTACAGACCCAGAGCCCCTTGAATGAGAGGGAGGCCAGGTCCCTTTTGGGGGAGGACCTTTTTACACATTACAGTATAACAATTTATACTGTTAATCTTCCTCCAAGCCTTCCACAAGGAGACCAACAGCCTTTTACAAGGGTAACTGTGAGTTGGGGAAAAGGAAATGATCAGAATTTCAGGGATTATTAGATACTACTTCAGAAGTGACATTAATTCCAGGGGACCCAAAACATCACTCTGGTCCACCAGTCAGAGTGGGGGCTTATGGAGGTCAGGTGATTGATGGTGTTTTAGCTCAAGTACATCTCACAGTGGGTCCAGTGGGCCACCAGACCCATTCTGTAGTTACTTCCCCAGTTCCAGAATGTATAATTGGAATAGACATACTGAGCAACTGGCAGAACCCCCACATTGGCTCTCTAACTTGTGCAATGAGGGTTATTATGGTGGGAAAGGCCAAGTAGAAGCCACTAGAACTTCCCCTACCTAACAAAATAGTAAATCAGAACAATACTGGATTCCTATAGGGATTGCAGAGATTACTGCCACTCTTAAGGACTTGAAGGATACAGAGGTGGTGATTCCCACTACATCCCCATTCAACTCTCCTATTTGGCCTGTGCAGCAAACAGATGGGTCTTGGAGGATGACAGTGGATTATTGTAAGTTCAACTAGATGTTAACTCTAATTGCAGCTGCTGTTCCAGATGTAGTATCATTGCTTGAGCAAATCAGTTCATCCTCTGATACCTGGTATGCAGCTATTGATCTGGCAAATGCTTTTTTCTCAATAGCTATTAGTAAGGACCACCAGAAACAGTTTGCTTTCAGCTGGCAAGGTCAGCAATATACTTTCACTGTCCTACCTCAGGGGTATATCAACTCTCCAGCCCTATTCATAATCTTGTCTGCAGGGACCTTGATCATTTCTCCCTCCCACAAGACATCACACTGGTCCATTATATTGATGATATCATGTTGACTGGACATAGTGAGCAAGAAGTAGTAATACTCTAGACTTACTGGTAAAGCATTTGCATGTCAGAGAATGGGAGATAAATCCAACAAAAATACAGGGCCTTTCACCTCAGTGAAATTTCTAGGTGTCCAGTGGTGTGGGGCATGTTGAGATATCCCTTCTAAGGTGAAGGATAAGTTGCTTTATCTGGCCCCTCCTACAACCAAAAAAGAGGCACAACACCTAATTGGTCTCTCTGGATTTTGGCAACAACATATTCCTCATTTGAGTGTGCTACTCTGACCCATTTATTGAGTGACCAGAAAATCTGCTAATTTTGAGTGGGGACCTGAACCACAGGTTCAGGCTTGAAGGGCCACGGTGAGAGGAAGTCCTTCCAGTGGGCAGAACTTTGAGCAGTGCACATGGTTGTTAATTTTGCTTGGAAGGAGAATTGGCCAGAGGTGTGTTTGTATACTAACTCATGGGCTGTTGCTAATGGCTTGGTTGGATGGCCAGGGACTTGGAAAGACCATAATTGGAAAATTGGTGGCAAAGAGATCTGGGGAAGAGGTATGTGGATAGACCTTTCTGAATGGGCTTAAAAAATGAACATATTTGTGTCCCATGTGAATGCACACCAGAGGATGACTTCAGCAGAGGAAGGTTTTAATAATCAAGTAGATAAGATGACCCGTTCTGTGGATACCAGTCAGCCTCTTTCCCCCGCAACTGCTGTCATTGCCCAATGAGCCCATTGGCTCATGGGCTCATGGGCTTTGTTAATGGGCTCATTAACGAAGTGGTCATGGTGGTAGGGACGGAGGTTAGGCATGGGCTCACCAACATGGACTTCCACTCACCAAGGCTGACCTGGCTACAGCCACTGCTGAGTGCCCAATTTGCCAGAAGCAGAGACTCACAGTCAGCCCCTGATATGGCACCATTCTCTGATGTGAGCAGCTGGCTACATGGTGGCAGGTTGATTACATTGGACCATTCCCTTCGTGGAAGGGGCAGCAATTTGTTCTAACTGGAATAGACACTGTGCCAGTCTGAATCTTTGGTGGACCCCAGAAAAGCCATGCCTTTCGATCCTCATTCAATATTGCTGGATGGGAGCATTTTGATTGTTTCCATGTAGATGTGACCTGCCCAATTGTGGTTGGTAACTTTTTCTTTTTTTTTTTTTAACATGGGCAGGCACCAGGAAACGAACTGTGGGTGGTAACTTTTGATTAGGTGATTTCCATAGAGGTGTGTCTCCACTCACTGAAGGTGGAGTTTTTGCTGGAATCCTTTAAAAGAGGAAACATTTTGGAGAGACCCCCTTTTTGGTAAAGCCATGAGAAAGCCAGCAGACACCTCCCTGTGCCCTCCCAGCTGAGAGAAAAACATTGAACGCCATTGGCCTTCTGGAACCAAGATATCTTTCCTCAGATGCCTTCAATTAGACATGTCCATAGACTTGTTGTAATTGGGACATTTTCTCAGCCTTAGAACTGTACACTAGCAACTCATTAAATTCCTCTTGTTAAAAGCCATTCTGTTTCTGGTATATTGCATTCCGGCAGCTAGCAAACAAGAACAGACACATACTCTGGATATGGGTTTGCTTTCCCTGCATGCAATGCTTCTGCCAAAACTACTATCCTTGGGCTTACAGAATGCCTTATCCATTGTCATTGTATTCCACACAGCATTGCTTCTCATCAAGGAACACAGTTCACAGCAAATGAAGTGCAGAAATGGGCATATGATCATGGAATTCTCTGGTCTTACCATGTTCCCCATCATCCAGAAGCAGTTGTATTGATAGAACGGTGGAATGGCCTTTTGAAAACTCAATTACGGTGCCAACAAGGTGGCAATACCTTGAAGGGCTGGGGTATCATTCTTCAGGAAGCTGTGTATGCTCTGAATCAGTGTCTACTTGATGGTGCTGTTTCTCCCATAGCCAGGATCCATGGGTCCAGGAACCAAGGGGTGGAAATGGGAGTGGCACCACTCACTATTACCCCTAGTGGTCCTCTAAGAAAATTTTTGCTTCCTGTCCCTGCGACCCTGAGCTCTGCCGGTCTACAGATTTTAGCTCTAAAAGGGGAAGTGCTTCCACCAGGAGAAACAACAATGATTCCATTGAACTGGAATTTAAGACTGCCACCTGGTCACTTTGGGCTACTCATGCCCCTTGGATCAACAAGCCAAGAAGGGGATTACTTTACTGGCTGGGGTAATTGATCCTGACTACCAGGGGGAAATAAGACTGTAACTACACAATGGAGGTAAAGAAGAGTTTTCCTGGAATATAGGACACCCCCTAGGGCGTCTTTTAGTACTACTATGCCCTGTGATTAAAATTAATGGAAAACTGCAACAACCCAATGCAGGCAGTACTACCAATGGCTCTGAAACTTCAGGAATGAAGGTTTGGGTCACCCTACCAGGCAAAGAGCCATGGCCAGCTGAAGTGCTTGCTGAGGGTAAAGGGAACATGGAATGGGTAGTGGAAGAAGGTAGTGATAAATATGAACTACGACCCCATGATCAGTTACAAAAATGAGGACTGTAATGCTATTTTGTTCATGTTATAGTATTTAAGTCATAAGATATCAAATTTAGTTTAAAAATAAATCTTACCCAAGGATTTGCACCCTATTCTGGGAAGATTTACTGCATTTCCAGTTGTACGTGGGACAGCTGAGTATTGTTTAGTGAGGAAAAAAATGTGTCTTTTATTGTTTTCTATTTTGAGTTTAAGCATGGTTTAAGGTGATGTGTATAGGTGTCAAATTGACAAGGGGTGGACTGTCATGATCAGGTTCATGTGTCAACTTGGCCATGTGTTGGTGCCCATTTGTCTGGTTGGGCAAGTGTCGGCCTGTCTGTTGTTATGAAGACATTTCACAGAATTAAATCATGAACACCTCGGCTGCATCCACAGCTGACTGCATTTGTAATCGGCCAAGAGGAGTGTCTTCTGCAATGAGTGATGTTTAATCTAGTCACTGGGAGGCTTTTAAGGAGGAGTCGGAAGGGACAGTCTCTCTTCTTGCTTTGTCTGGCAACCCTCTCCTGTGGAGTACATCCAGACCCTTCATTGGCATCGTCAGCTTTACAGCTTGCCCTATGGATTTTGGACTCTACATTCCCACTGTTATGTGAGACACTTTTATAGATTTTGTCTCTACAGGTATTTCCTGCTGATTCTTCTCTGGGGAACCCTAGCTAATACACCATGAAACTGTTTTCCACAGCAATTGTACCATTTTACATTCCCATCAACAATGTGCAAGGGCTCCTATTTCTCTATATCCTCCCCAAAACTTATTATTTTCCATTTATTAAATAGTAGCCATTCTAGAGGGTGTAAGGTAATTTCTCATTATGGTTGGATTTGCATTTCCCTAATAGCTAATGACATGGAGCATCTTTTCATATACTTATTGGCCATCTGTGTATCTTCTTTGAAGAAATGTATATTCAAGTCTTCTGCACATTTTTAAAATTGGATTGTGTTTCTGTTGTTGAGTTGTAGGAGTTCTTTATATGTTCTGGATAGTAAGCCCTTATCAGATATATGGTTTCCAAATATTAACTTCCATTCTGCAGGCTTTTTTTCACTTGATAATCTCCTTGATGCACAAAAGCTTTTAATTTTGATGTAGTCCAATTTTATCTTTTCTTCTGTTGTTTGTGCTTTTGGTGCAAAGTCTAAGAATACACTGCCTAATATAAACTCGTGAAGATGCCCCCCTAGGTTTTCTTCTTAGAGCTTATTTAAAGTTTTAGTTCTGATCTATTTTCAGTTAATTTTTGCTTATGGTATGAGGTTGAAGTTGACTTTCATTCTTTTGCATGTGGATATCTAGTTTTCCTGGCACCATTTTTTGAAGCAATTATCCTTTCACCATGGAGTGAACTTGGCACCCCTGTTAAAAATTAATTGGCCAGGGTGGGCCACAGTGACCCAGCAGGCAGAGCTCTCACCTGCCATCCAAGATCTGGGTTCGTTTCCTGGTGCCTGCCTGTTCTACTTTGTTAGCTGCTGGAATGCAACACACCAGAGATGGATTGGCTTTTAATAAAAGGGGATTTATTTTGTTAGTTCTTCAGAGGAAAGGCAGCTAACTTTCCACTGAGGTTCTTTCTTATGTGGAAGGCACAGGATGGTCTCTGCTGGTCCTCTCTCCAGGCCCCTGGGTTCCAACAACTTTCCCCAAGGTGACTTCTTTCTGCATCTCCAAAGGCCTGGGCTGAGCTGCAAGTACTGAGATGAGGAATGCCGAGCTGCTTAGCTGTGCTATGTTGCGGTCTCTCATTTAAGCATCAGCCAATTAAGTCAAATGTCCTTCATTGCAGCAGGCACACCTCCTAGCCAACTGCAGATGTAAATCAGCAACAGATGAGGTTCATGTACCATTGGCTCATGTCCACAGCAACAAAACTAGGAATGCTCACCTGGCCAAGTTGACAACCGAATCTAACTACCACATGTCCACCCCTTGTCAACTTGGCAACTATGAATATCACCTTAAACACGTGCAAAAAATTCTCTTCTTGCTGTGGACCTGTGAATCTCAAAACAAGTCCGGTGCCAATATGCAAAGGAGGATATTCACAGGATACAGATTTTCATTTCCATAGGGAGATATTGGAAGAAACACAGATGTAAAACCTGCAGGGCAAGTGCCATTGGATTTCAAAGTCTGAAAGTCATTCATCCTTTGGCTTTAGAAAGTGGCAGTCCCACCCTTTCTGAGGGCCTATGCAGTGGCCCGCCTCTTTCCTAATCAACCTCGGGGAACATCTAGGAGACCACCTCTCGGCTCCACTCTCTCCAAGCATCAGGGCCACCCCTGGGCTCTCTGCCATTTCTGGGGCACACGCTCAACCCCTCCATGTGGTGGCAGCCAGGCTCTCCCAGTCCCCCAAAGAGCGTGCTCTACCTTCTCCAAGGCCTGAGGCTGCACAACTCTTCCTACTGCAACAAGATGAGAGGCTCATCCTCACCCTTCAGGTTAAACTCACCCTCTCCATGTATATGGGTGGGTCCACTCTCCTGGCTGAGATTTCTTGGCTTCAGATCCGAGCTTCCATGGTCCTCACTCTGCAAACTCCAATCGCTCCCTTTTGTGTCCTCCTTTGTCAAGATTGGCAATGGTTCCATTTACACCAACAGTCTCTTCAAACAATCCAGGACTTCTTCATCAGTCTCTTCACAGTTCCTCCAAAGTCTTCCCCTTAGCCATCCAAAACACTGTTCCAACAGATCTGGTATTTGCAAACCGCAGCAGCACCCCACTCTCCGGTAACAAATCTGTTCTAGTTTGTTAGCTGCCGGAATGCAACACACCAGAGACGGATTGGCTTTTAATAAAAGGGGATTTATTTTGTTAGTTCTTCAGAGGAAACGCAGCTAACTTTCCACTGAGGTTCTTTCTTTTTTTTTTTTTTGTAAACTGATTTTAAAAAATTAACATGTCACATTTTTCATGTCATACTTACAGACGCCCATCATGATCATTATATATTAACAATATCCCATTTAATTAAAACATTATATTTATTTACCATTGCACATTTTGTTTGTTTGTCTGTTTTGTCATTGAAAACAATGAGGATTCTTGTATATACATATTTTTGCACTTTTAAATTAGAAAAAATTTTTTAATGATATATATTATATATTCACACACCACATAATCATCCAAAGTGTATAATACAATCAATGGTTCACAATATCATCATATAGCTATGCATTTATCATCACAATTAACTTTTTTTTCTCTTTTGTGAAAAATAATATATATACAAAAATACAGTACATTTCAAAGCACATTGCAACAATTAGTTGTAGAACAGATTTCAGAGTTTGGTATGGGTTATAATTCCACAATTTTAGGTTTTTACTTCTAACTGCCCTAAGATACTGGAGACTAAAAGAAGTATCAATATAATGATTCAGCAATCATAGTCATTTTTTAAAACTTTTTTATTAATTAAAAAAATTAACAAACAAAACATTAAGATATCATTCCATTCTACATATACAATCAGTAATTCTTAATATCATCACATAGTTGCATATTCATCATTTCTTAGAACATTTGCATCGATTTAGAAAAAGAAATAAAAAGACAATAGAAAAAGAAATAAAACGATAATAGAGCAAAAAAAGATTATACATACCATACCCCTTACCCCTCGCTTTCATTTACCACTAGCATTTCAAACTAAATTTGACATTTGTTCCCCCTATTAATTTTTATTCCATATGTTCTACTCTTCTGTTGATACAGTAGCTAAAAGGAGCATCAGACACAAGGTTTTCACATTCACAGAGTCTCATTGTGAAAGCTATATCATTATTCAATCATCATCAAGAAACATGGCTACTGGAACACAGCTCTACGTTCTCAGGCAGTTCCCTCCAGCCTCTCCACTACATCTTGAACAACAGGGTGATATCTACTTAATGCATAAGAATAACCTCCAGGATAACCTCTCGACTCTGTTTGGAATCTCTCAGCCATTGACACTTAGTCTCATTTCACTCTTCCCCCTTTGGTCGAGAAGTTTCTCTCAATCCCTTGCTGTTAATTCTCAGCTCATTCTAAGGTTTTTCTCAGTCCCTTGATGCTGAGTCTCAGCTCATTCCAGGATCTCTGTCCCACGTTGCCAGGAAGGTCCACACCCCTGGGAGTCATGTCCCACGCAGAGAGGGGGAGGGTGGTGAGACTGCTCATCATGTTGGCTGGAGAGAGAGGCCACATCTGAGCAACAAAACTGAGGTTCTTTCTTACGTGGAAGGCACAGGATGGTCTCTGATGGTCTTCTCTCAGGCCCCTGGGTTCCAACAACTTTCCCCGAGGTAACTTCTTTCTGCATCTCCAAAGGCCTGGGCTGAGCTGCAAGTGCTGAAATGAGGAATGCCGAGCTGCTTAGCTGTGCTACGTTGCGGTCTCTCATTTAAGCATCAGCCAATTAAGTCAAATGTCCTTCATTGCAGCAGGCATGCCTCCTAGCCGACTGCAGATGTAAATCAGCAATAGATGAGGTTCATGTACCATTGGCTCATGTCCACAGCAACAAAACTAGGTACGCTCACCTGGCCAAGTTGACAACCGAATATAACTACCACACTGCCCAAGCAAAAAATAATAAATAAATAAATAAATAAATAATCTATTGGCCATATCACTGCAAGCAAAGTCATTACCCTCCCACCTACATGGGACATGATTCTTAGGGATAAGCCTGGCCCTGGCACTGTGGGATCAACAATGCCTTCCTGAGCAAAAAGGGGAAAAGAAATGTAACAGAATAAGGTATCAGTGGCTAAGAGAGTTCAAATAGAGAGGCTATTCTGAAGGTTACTCTTAAGCAAGCTTCAACTAGATATTGCTAATAGCTGTGGTTTGCCAAATCCCAATCAACATCATTCATGCTAAGCCTAAAGAACACCCAGGGTTCTATGTGAGATCCTACAAAAGTTGCACGCATTAAGTTTATTTTTCAGAAAACTTCAGATGGTTCTTAGGCCAGTCCTGAAACATAGAGGTGCCAGTCTCCCTAAGAATATCAACTGGTTCCATCCCCTATCCCATATTGTTGACACCCTTTTTTAACATGGAAAAAGTTAGTATCGGTATAACTTAAATATCCCCAAAGATTGGGAGAAGGATCAAATGAGAGGGAGGAGTTGTAACAGATAAGATAGTATTTAACAAATGATTATGACTACTGAATCATTATATTGATATTTCTCTTTAGTCTCAAATGTCTTGGAGCAGCTAAAAGGAAATATCTGAAATTTTGGAACTTTTTCATGTTGGAAGGGGCTGTCAATAATATGGGGTAGGGAGATAGAACTAGCTGATGTTCTGGAGAGGACTGGCCCCTCTAGGTTTCAGGACTTATCTGGTCTAGGGATCCATCTGGGAGTTGTAGGTTTCTGGAAAGTTACCCTAGTGCATGGAACATTTGTAGAATCTTATATATTGCCCTAGGTGTTCTTTAGGATTGGCTGGAATGGTTTTGGTTGGGTTTTGGCAAGTTATGCTAGGTAGCAATGTCTAACTGCAGCTTGTGTAAGAGTGACTTCCAGAGTAGCCTCTCGACTCTAACAGCCACTGATACCTTATTTGTTACACTTCTTTTCCCCCTTTTGATCAGAATGGCATTGTTGATCCTTTGATGCCAGGGCCAGACTCACCCCTGGATGTCATGTCCCTTGTAGGATGGGGGGCAAAGATTTCACTTGCAGAGTTGGGCATAGAGAGAGTGAGTTCACACCTGAACAACAAAAGAGGTCCTCCAGAAGTAACTCTTAGGCATACCTATAGGTAGGCTAAGATTCTCCGCCAAATACTTAAGCTTCACAAGAGCAAACCTCAAGATCTTTATATACTTTTTACATAGAAATCCCTTGTCATTCATATGATTTGCAAATATTTTCTCTCATTCTGTGAGTTCTAGTTTTTATTTTTAAAAAGTTTTAACAATTTTTAACTACGTGTTTGATTCATTTAAATTACTGTTCTTCCCCTTTTAGCAATGTATTGTTTAAAAAGGAGTACATTTTACTGACATGTTTCTCTTTTGAGACATGAACTCAAATTTTAATTCCAGTAATTCCTAGCTATACTGGGGAAAAAACTTGGGCAACTCATTTCATTATTGTGACCTATAATTTTCTCATGTGAAAGGGGGAAATGGTACCTATTTTATAAGGTTGTGTAGGAAAGTTAGAGCATGAAAAACACAGCATAATACTTGGTAAATTAGGAGAAGCCTGTTAAATGTGCTGCATTTGAAGACCAAACAGGTGAAAAATTTGTACACTGAACTGTAAAACACTGCTGAAAGAAATTAAACCTATATAGATGGGATGGGGTGTAATCAGCAGCCGCGACTGAGCCAAAACAGCGACAGGGATTGTAACTTTGGCATAAAGAAATCATTTCCTGGTTCACAAGCACCTGGGGACTCCCATTCAATACTGTTGAGTGAAAAGAGTGCACGTGGGGGATGATAATGAGTATTGCACTAAATACTTGGACATCTCGTGGGCAGTGAGGATATCAACAAATCTCATTTTTGTCATCTCCAAAGGAAAGCTCATACCCAGAAAAGAAGCCACCCACCCACTCCCCACCCCCGCCAGGCCCTTCAACCCTTATTACCCACTAATCTTCTATCTGTCTCTGTTGATTTACCTATTCTGGATATTGTATGTAAATGGAATCTTTTTAAAAAGTGACCGTTTTAAAAAAAATCTTGCTTTTTCACTTACGTTTTTGAGATTTTTCCACGTTACAGCTTGTACAATTACTTCACTCTGTTTGACGGTTGAACAATATTCCAAGGTATGGATATAACATTTTGGTTATTCATTCATTAGAGGAGAGATATTAAACTATCTAATCAAGTTTAATACCCATAACTGGGTGAGTCACATCTCTGTGGAGATAACTGAATCAAGTTTCCAACCTATAGTGCTAAATAAGGATTAGAAGAAATGGCTGCCTTTACAAAATGGGATTAGGATTAAAACATGCTTCATGAACCAAGAAACCTAGAGAGAAAGCTAGCAGATGTCTCCATGTTCCTTTCCAGTTGAGAGAGAAACTCGGAACTTCATCAGTCTTTCTTGAGCAAAGATAACCTCTTATTGGTGCCTTAATTCGGACATTTTTATAGACTTATTTTAATTTGGACATTCTAACAACCTTAGGACTATAAATTTGCAACTTAATAAATCCCTCCTTTTAAAAGCCAAAAAAAAAAAACAAAAACAAAAAACCTTTGTATATGGAAAGAAATCCCATTGTTTATGGATTGGAACACTTAACATTGTTAAGGTGTCAATACTGTTAAAGCAATCTATATATACAATACAAAATCTATCAAAATTCTAGCAGCCCTTTTTTGCAGAAATGGAAAAGCAAATTCATATGGAAATGAAAGGGGCCCTGAATAGCCAAAACAATCTTAGAAAAGAAAACAAAGTTGGAGGATTCACACTTCCTTTTACCAAAACTTACTTCAAAGCTACAGTAATTAAAACAGTTTGGTATCGGTGTGAGGACAGATACTGACAAATGGAATAGAACTGCGAGTGCAGAGATAAAACCATACATCTATGGCAAGCTGATTTTTGACAGGGTGCCAAGTCCATTCAACGAGGAGATGATAATCTCTTCAACAAATAGCTGGGTAAATTGGAAATCTACATACAAAAGAATAAATGTGGGCCCCTACTGCTCAACATGTGCAAAAATTAATTTTAAATGGACAAAAACCTAAATATGAGGTAATATTATAAAACTTTTACATGAAAAACACAGGAAAGTATCTTCAGGACTTTGTAATAGGCAATGGCTTTTAAAATTTTACACCAAAAGCACAAACAACAAGTGAAAAAATATAGATAAATTTAAAATATTTTGCGTATCAAAAGATATTATCAAGAAAAGACAACCTATAGGACGAGAGAAAATATTTGGGAACTATATATCTCACAAGGGTTTAATATCCAGAATATATAAAGAACTCCTGCAACTCAACAAAGAGACAACCCAATTAAAAAGCGGTAAGGATTTGAATAGACATTTCTCCAAAGAAGATATTCAAATGGCCAATAAATATATGAAAAGATGCCCATCATCATTAGCCATTAAGACACACAAATTTAAACTACAATGAGATACCACTTCACACCTATTAGGATGGCTATGATTAAAAAAATAAATACTGAAAATAAATGTTGACAAGGATGCAGAGAAAGAGAAGCCCTGGTACATTGTTTGTGGGAATGTAAAATGATGCAGCCAGGGTGGAAAACAGCTTGGAAGTACTTAGAAAGTTAAACACAGAATTACCATAAGACCCAGCAATTCCATTCCTAGGAATGGAATATATATACCCAAATAACTGAAAACAGGGACTTCACTTCAACATTCAACAAATGAATGGATAAACAAACCACTTTTGTTTATCCATTCAATGGAATATTATTCAGCTATAGAAAGAAGTTGATGCATGCTACAACATGGATGAATCTTGGAGACACATAGAACAAATATTGTATGATTTCTTTCACATAAAATAACTTAGAATAACCAAATTCACAGAGGCAGAGAGCAGAATGGTGGTTACCAGGGGTTGGGGGGAGGAAGAATGGGGAGTTATTGCTAAATGAGTATGAGTTTTGGTTTGGATGATGAAAACAGTCTGGAAATAGTGATGAAAGTTACACAGTTTGTCAAAGTACTTAATGACAAAGAATTATCCACTTTAAATGGTAAAAATCATTTTTGTTATGTATATTTTATTACAATAAAAATGAATTATAAAAAAGATACTTTGCATGAGATCAATTTATTTTAAAATATGATTTAGCAATTCTGCTGGTATGTGAGTGTTAACATTCTGTAAATTTGAAGTCAAAAGTAGGAGTGGTGTTTAAGGACTTTTATATTATGTGATGTTTTCCAAATTTGTTTTCAAGTCCCATAATGATCTTACAAGAAAATACTGAGTCATAATATACTAATAGGATAAATTTGTTTAAAGAGGTAAATTCGAGAAATTGCTTAGTTACTTTACATTGTGTGCCAGGGAAGATTTCAAATTTGGTTCTGAGAGACACCCACCCATGCATATTTCTCTTTATAAGGCCAGTGCAGCAAAAACTCATCTTCCTCAAAAATTAAAATAGAAAACATACTTTTAATCACATTAATGGAGTAACCTCTGAATCTGAAAAATGATAAAGTTAAACTAAAGTGAATGCTCTGAGTTGTAAAAAAATTGGTATAATTAAGTCATCAAGAGATATTTCTCCTCTTCTCCCTAACACTTGGATTGCTCCATGGTTCAGTGTTTGGTCCTTTTTATCCACACTCACTCCCTTTGGGATGGGATCAAACTTTTTTTTTTTAATTAACTTATTAATTAAAAAAATTAACAAATGAAATAAAAATTAACATAGATAATCAGTAATTCACAATATCATCACTTAGTTGCATATTCATCATTTCTTAGAACATTTGCATCCATTCAGAAAAAGAAATAAAAAGACAATAGAAAAAATAAAACGAAAACAGAAATAAAAATTATACCTACCATACCCCTTACCCCTCGCTTTCACTGATCACTAGCATTTCAAACTAAATTTATTTTAACATTTGATCCCCCTATTATTTATTTTTATTCCATATATTCTACTCATCTGTTGAAAAGGAGCATCAGACACAAGGTTTTCACAATCACACAGTCACATTGTGAAAGCTGTATCATTATTCAGTCACCATCAAGAAACATGGCTACTGGAACACAGCTCTACATTTTCAGGCAGTTCCCTCCAGCCTCTCCACTACATCTTGAATAACAAGGTGATATCTACTTAATGTGTAAGAGTAACCTCCAGGATAACCTCTCGACTCTGTTTGGAATCTCTCAGCCATTGACACGTAGTCTCATTTCACTCTTCCCCTTTTTGGTTGAGAAGGTTTTCTCAATTCCTTGATGCTGAGTCTCAGCTCATTCTAGGATTTCTGTCCCATGTTGCCAGGAAGGCCCACACCCCCGGGAGTCATGTCTCACGCAGAGGGGGAGGGTAGTGAGATTGCTTGTTGTGTTGGCTGGAGAGAGAGGCCACATCTAAGCAACAAAAGAGGGGGACCAAAGTTTTAAATACCATCTATGTGCTGATGACTGTCAAATATACATCGGCCACTCAGATCTCTCTCCAGACTTGATCATTCAACTGCCTCCTGGCCATTTTCTCTGAATGCCTAATAGACATCCATACCAACATTTTCAAAGTTGAACTCCTGATCCTCCTTTCAAAACTTGCTCCTTTCCAGACTCCCCCCTCTCGATTAGTGATATCTTCATCCTCCAATTGCCTATGCCTACCATGGAGTCGTTCTTGACTCCTCCATTTCTCTTACAAGCCACATCCAATCTGCTGGAAAATCTTACTGGTTTTACTTTCTGAATTTATCAAGGATTTTCTTAAACTCTCAATCTCAATTGCTACCATACCTATCCAAACCACCATCAATTACCTTTGGCCTGGATCATTGCAGTTAGTCTCTTACTAGGCTAGAGGCCAGCCTCAAAGACCTTGCTATTCCTTGAACATTCTTGGCACTCTCCTGCCTTGGAGGCTTTTGCTTGATCTGCTCTTTTCCCAGCTCTTCCCAAGGCCCATTCCTTTGCCTCTTTCAGGTCTTTGGTGAAGGGTTACAGTTTCAGTGAGGCTTATTTTGACCACCATATTTAAAATTGCAAACTACTCAGCACACTCCTAATGCCCCTTACACTGCTCTACTTCTTTTTCCTAGCACTAACCTATATATTTATATTTACTATATATATATATATTTATTTATTTATATATTCCTCAGTCTCCTGTTATCCCCTGCAAGAACAATCTCCATAAGTAAAGGAATTTTTTTATTTATTGATGCATCCCAAAGGCTAGAACATTGTAGCATATTGGAGGCTCTTAAATAAATGTTTGAGGATATGAAAAATTTTAACAAGGTTTCTCTTATCCTTGAGTGTGCTCACAATCTGGCTGATAGGTTGGGTATATGCATTCAAAGACAAATATCAACATAATATATTAGCATATGCTAATAAACACCAAAAGAACATTAGAATGGTAGTCAGCATATTATATAATTGACAATCAAAAACTCAGAGAAATGTCATAGAAATTTAGCCCGGTGATTCTTAACTTTAGGGCGAGATTTTTAACTCTGAAAATCCGATGAAAGCTATACTCTGTTGATTAAGTGAACATATACATATAATTTTGAATACAATTAAAGGTTTAAAACACTTCCTGGAAACAGCCATGGATCCTGAATTGAGAATCCTTGGTTTAAAGTACAGTATATTATATCACCAAGAAGACTTTGGGAAAGGTTTGGTGAGGATGGGCCATAAACTAGTTCTCGAAGAACAGCCTATGAAGAAGTGAAATAGTTAAGAGTGACAGCTTTTAGCTGTTTACAGATTGACAGTAATGAGGATTTATGTGGTAAATAAGGGGTAGGCTGAGATTGCGGGTGGATACTTAAATCCTGTGGATACTGCCAAGTCACTGAAAGTTTTTGGACTTTGTTTAAAGCAGTGTTTTAAGAAAAAGCAGTGCTTTTAAAAATTAATTTCATAGTTGTTTATAGGAGGAAAACTGAAACTAAGGAAATAATTCAGGAAACCATTAGATTCAAGTTTGAGGAAATGGAAAGGGAACTGATAAGATTTACAGACTGATCAGTTTGAGGCACAAATTCATTTAGAAATGCCTGGTTTGTAAATGAAATTCAGAACTATATAACTACATTAGGCCTAGTTATACTGAATCCTTGGGAGTTGGGAAAAGAAAATATAAGAGAGAAGTACTCAGATTATTCAAATGCTTCAATTGGGGGAGGATGGTATAAGAGTAGTTCAGTTGCAGAATTCTTGCCTGCCATGCAGAAGACCCATGCTCAATTCCCAGCTGTGCACTATCCCCCTCTCCAAAAAAAAAATCAACAAATGGTGCTGTAATAACAGGACAGTCACATGGAAAAATAACGAAATGTCACCCCCACCATACAGCATTAAAAAAAAAAATTCCAGATAGGACAACATATTAATATTATTTGAATTTATATGCTGAATAAAACAGTAATAGAATGCTTAAGGTCTATAGGTCTTTTATGTAATTGAATGTTCTGGTTAATCTAAGGCTAATAAAAAATTTGCGTTCAAGCTGCTGCTTGCTGAGTCGTCCCCCCCCCCCCCCCCCCCCCGTTCTAGTTTGCTAGCTGCTGGAATACATTTACCAGAAACAGAACGGCTTTTAAAAAGGGGAATTTAATTAGTAGCTAATGTCCCAATTAAAACAAGTCTATAGAAATGTCCAATCTAAGGCATCCAGGGAAAGATACCTTGTTCAAAAAGGCCGATGAAGTTCAGGGTTTCTCTCTCAAGTGGAAGGGCACATGGCAAGCACAGTCAGAGCTCTCTCTCATCTGGAAAGGCACATGGTGAACAGGGTCAGGGTTCCTCTCTCATCTGGAAGGACACATGGTAAACACAGCTTCATCTGCTAGCTTCTTCTCTCCTGGCTTCCGGTTTCATGAAGCTCCCCGGGAGGCATTTTCCTTTTTCATCTCCAAAGGTTGCTGGATCGTGGACTCTCTGCTTCGTGGTGCTGCAGCATTCTCTGCTCTCTCCGAATCTCTTTCATTCTCCAAAATGTTTCCTCTTTTATAGGACTCCAGAAAATTATCAAGATCCGCCCAAATGGGTGGAGACATGTCATCACCCAATCCAGTTTAACAACCACTCTTGATTAAATCACATCTCCAGGGAGATGATCTGATTACAGTTTCAAACATACAGTATTGAATAGGGATTATTCTGCCTTTATGAAATGGGATTTAGATTAAAACATCCGTTCAAACCAGCACACCCCCCAAAAGCATTGTTATACTTTTAATATATATACCTTTTTCCTTCTCTTGATAACTAGGGAATACAGGTGAATTGGTTATACATGACTGAGGATGTCACTAGTTCTTCAAGGTGATCATTAAAAATACAAAATTTTGATGTAAAACACAATTATAGCAGATTGGGTTAAATCCATGGTATCATAGAACATACCCTGGTATTTTAAAAGATTTCTGATATCTATTTGACTTTTAGAGAAAGGCAGATGCCATGAAAACAACTGTAACAAAATTTTTTACATATTTTAGGGATTTATTAAGTAAATAGATTTTAGTCTAGTGCTTTTTTGCCAACATGCTCAAAGGTGCAGGATGTTAGTGTCAAATTCATTATGAGATCATTGGCAGTTTTTACTTTTCACTTGTTTTGTAATACATAAGATATTTATGATTTAGGCACCCTCACTTTAGAATTTACCTTCCTCAGTTTCTTTTGTGACCCTCTAGCTAGGATTTGAACTTGAAGAAACAGTTCATTCTTGGTGTAATCAATGTTGGCTTTTTTCCTCCAGGAATTATATCAGATTATTTCTGTCACTTAGAACCTTTCTTATTCTACTGCAACATTCCAAGAAATCCAGGTATAAAATGGTGATTGTTTAACCTTAATTTAACACCCATGCAAGTTCCTGCATAACTAGATCTAGTTTATGCATACAACTATACCTATGGATCTCCTAGTATTTTCACTTAAGGCCTTAAAAATAATTCAGTGACTTCTTTTTTTAATTAAGAGCTCTTAATCAACTATTGAGCATAAGTGAATCCTGCAAAGATTCAGCCTCTGGTGCCCAAAGCCATTTCCCGCCCCCCAGTTTTCTCTGAACAACTACTGGTGAAGACAAACTTCAGTTAAGAACCAGAAACGCCAACACGAACTATTCTCCTTAAAATTAGCCACTGCTCACTGCAGAAAGGAATTCAATGCTTGACCTGCAAACACCTATGCCATATGTATTTATACCCCACCCCACCCTCCCAAAAAGATGGTGAAGCATGAAGCTCTAGTCCTTCGGTACCTTCTAGGACCGACTCTAGGAGGTGCCCAGACCTCGGGATAGACATGCGGGTCCGGCTCAGCCCCCCGCGGGCTGGACCGTCCCCGGGCAGCCGAGGGCGGGTCCAGGAGGGGCGCAGCAGCGCCCTCCCAGCGTTGGGGCCCCCTCACGCCAACGCCGGCCGCAGCTGAGGAGGCTCCCCCAAGTTCACCTCAGTACTCCTGACCCCACCCCGGTCGCTGCTTCCCCTTGACGGCTCTCTCCGAACGCAGAGGAGCTCTTTGCGGGTCAGCGGATCGAAACCGTCCCCCACCTGAGTCTTCGCGCACAGCGCGCCAGGTGAGCACGCCTGCGCAGTCGGGTGGTAAGCAAGACCACCCCTTTCCTTCCGCGCGGCTCCGCGGGGCTGCTCGCGGGTGGGAGGGGCTAGACGGAAGAGGCGGGGGGTGGGGGGTGGGGAAGAGCGAGAGCCAGGGACGGCGCCTGCGCGGTGGGCGTGATCCGGGCACTTAGGGCAGGATGAACGCTGCTTTCCAAGATGGCGACGGAGGGAGGAGGGAAGGAGATGAACGAGATTAAGACTCAATTCACCACCCGGGAAGGTCTGTACAAGCTGCTGCCGCACTCGGAGTACAGCCGCCCCAACCGGGTGCCCTTCAACTCGCAGGGATCCAATCCTGTCCGCGTCTCCTTCGTAAACCTCAACGACCAGTCTGGCAACGGCGACCGCCTCTGCTTCAATGTGGGCCGGGAGCTCTACTTCTATATCTACAAGGGGGTCCGCAAGGTACCGACCCGGGCGTCGCCGGGGCTCGCCTGCGGCGTGGGCAGAGGCCGGGAACAAGGCAGTGACAGCGGGGGCCAGGGTGACCGACAGGGGTAGCCTTCGCTCTTACTTTTGAGTGGGCCGGTAACTCCACTGGGGTGTTTCTGAGGAAAGGGGATTCATGAGTAAGGAGGGTAGTGATGGTAGCGTTTCGAAGGGTTCGGGGAGGTGGATAGCGTCCGTGGGATGTGGGGTTCCGGCTGGGAGGCCTCAGAGGAAAGAGCTGCCTCCCTCCAGCAGGTCAGTCAGGCTCTGACATGGCCAGTGAGCGGCCTGCGAGTCCCCGGAAGAGGTAGGGTGGCCGTCTTATTAGCCCAGACCATCTCGCCTGCCCGGAGGTCTGGGAGTCTTGCTCTGGTTTAGGGAACGGGCTCCGGGCTGCTTAGGAAGCTCTGTAAGGCGGAGTTGGGATTGGGAACCGGAGACTGAGACTAGGTCAGAAAGGACCTGCTCGGCACGAAGGGCTACTCCACCTGCTGCCGCACTGACACTTCCTCAGAGCCTCTCCTTGTGGTTTTAACACATCTATTTCCAAAAACATCTGATGGAGGAGGCTGTCATTGTCTCCTCCGAGGAAGCCTTTTTCTGAGAGATTATTAAAGAGGATTATTTTACAGTTGGGAGATCGAAATGATGTTTCCAACCAAGTAAACTGGTTCACAGGGGTTCTGTGTGAGCGTGCTCAGATTAATCTTGTCCAACAAGTCAGACTATGTCCCAAACAGGGAGGGATATGGCTTAAAAGCTACTTGACAGGAACTACCCTTCTTGGCGGGTAATTTAACAGTAATTCTGTGAAGCATGTAACCATCCTTTAAAATATCTCTTTAAAAGCAGCAGTTCATTAGAGCTAGTCCCCTCACCCCCCCCCCCCGCCCGCATTAGATATACAACTGTGTTCTCACTGAGAACTGCTTACTTTTGAGATTATGGTCTCCGATTTGACTCGGAAGAGTGAGGAAATTAATGCACTCCACAGTACCTCGGTTTGAGAAAAGGTGATACAAGATTAATTTACAAGTGTTCGGTTAGAATGAAAATATTTGGTGCATATTGAAGACTGAACATTCTTTAGGATTCAGTATTTCCAGATCCAGTACAGAATTTTTATTTGGTTATGAGAACTAGGGAAGTGACAATGTTAACTAAATGTATCAAGTTTTCTCGTTCTTTTCAAGGTGAATCTTCTTTGTTAGCGTTTGTCGTTTGTCATAATAAGTGTATTATTGTGTTTAGAGTATGCCATTGGTAGTTACAGGAAATAAATCATTTGACCTTTTTTCCCCTTTGGGAATTGGGAAGGGGGTGAAGTGTTTAGTAGTCTTGGAGATGAAATTTTAGTCTTAGTCCCTACTTTGTAACTGACTTATTGGACAAGTTATTTAACGTCTATCTTCTCCTTTTTGAAAGGAGCATGTGGAAGTGTATATGTTGTAATTGATAATATAATAATTGTGATGAACTTTAAAGCCCTGAAATACTTAGTAGATGCAAAATATAGTTAAAATAAGCATTTAGAGTAACTGTCAAACAGGAGGCTGCCATCTTGACATTCGCATTAGGCCTGTTTTCTTTGGAAATATGTTTAGATTTTAAGTTATTAAAATTTATTTATATAAAATTTATATTTATATGCAAAGTGCTTAAAAACTTAAATTCACTAGCAATAGCAATCACTAATATAGGCATTACCCTTTTAAAACATTTTCTTTTAAAACTTTATCTTTTTATATATATTTTTTGTTTTTGAGGCATTCTAATGGCAAGCCTTATGTGAATATTAGTCCTGGTTTGCATCATAAAACAGGGCTCTTGCCTGAAAGTATGGTTAGAACAGTGTTCTCTTTTAGTGGGACACTTTATTCCCTGAAGGGTAAAACTAAGAGCTTTTCAAAACAATATCCCCCCAGAAAAAGATCTTATGACAACTCCTAAGCATTTAAATTACCTTTACCTGCATAATTTATTTGAGCATTTTAACTTCATTTTTGTAAAATTTCATTTTCATGTGGCGTTGTCTTTTAAATATATTTGCAGTAAGTAGTGGACATTTCAGTTCTCTCCTAGGTGTTGTAATTTTGTTTTGTTTTTGTTTTCCATGAATGACTTTGCATTCAGTTATTTTTTAGTGTAAATGATTGTTTTTGTGATTTTCTTTTTATTTTCTGATTTTAAAACAGAGCAAATAACTTATCCTTAAAAAAAACAAGAGTTATTTTTTAGTGTTAGGAGTTGTAAATTTTGGGTTTTTTTTTTCATTAAAAAAAAAATTTTTATTAATAAAACCAATCAACATACAATATGAATATTCTTTTTTATCACATAGTTGTATATTCATCATCATGATCATTTCTTAGAACATTTGCATCAATTCAGAAAAAGAAATAAAAAGAAAACAGAAAAATATTCATACATACCATACCCCTTGCCCCTCCCTTTCATTGATCACTAGCATTTCAATCTACTAAATTTATTTTAACATTTGTTCTCCCTATTATTTATTTTTAATCTATGTTTTACTCATCTGTCAATAAAGTAGATAAAAGGAGCAACAGACACAAGGTTTTCACAATCACACAGTCACGTTGAGAAAGCTTTATCATACAGTCATCTTCAAGAAACATGGCTACTGGAACACGGCTCTATGTTTCCCTCCAGCCTCTTTGTTATGCCTTTTGGTCTAGAAGATTTTCTCAATCCCTTGATGCTGAATCCCCGCTCATTCTAGGATTTCTGTCCCACGTTGCCAGAAAGGTCCACACCCATGGGAGTCATGTCCCACGTAGAGAGGGGGAGGGCAGTGAGTTTGCTTGTCATGTTGGCTTAGAGAGAAAGGCCACATCTGAGCAACAAATGATGTTATCTGGGGGTGACTCTTAGAGCTAATTTTAAGTAGGCTTAGCCTATCCTTTGTGGGTATAAGTTTCATATGAACAAACCCCAAGATTGAGGGCTCAGACTGTTGCTTTGGTTACCCCCACTGCTTGTGAGAATATCAGGAATTCTCCTTGTGGAAAGTTGTAATTTTCCCCTTTCTTGCCATTCCCCCGAGGAGACTTTGCAAATACTTTTTTATTCACTGTTCAGATCACTCTGGAATTTATTGGGGCATCACACTGGGCACAACTATAAAATCCATGCCCTACTCAAGGTTCCATGTACTTATGTTGTTCAGTTAAACTGTCCACCTAAGTTACATTAGGAAATGCACTAGTCAGATTATAAATTTTGTACCAAATAGACATTTTTTGCTTTATTTTCACACATAACTTAAAGTTTTAAAATGTGAATTACCATCCATTTTCGATGCCCTGCAATATTGACATTACTTTGTTCTTCTTCATGCAAAAACATTAAATAATATTTTTATAAAAATAAATTCATCCTTGTTTTGGGGAAATGTCTTCATGCCTTGAATTCGTTACCGACTTCTTGAATGGTAATTGGGAGGAGTGGGGTGTGTTACGAAAACATTCTGATGCCAGTTTTCTTTATGGTAGAAAAAGCTTTGTACTCATCACCCTGGGATGAAGCTGGGGCCAGAAAAAGTCATTTGATAAAAGTTAAATATTTTAGAGCCAGTGGTATCCAAGAGGGTAATGGGTTGACTTGGGAAAAAATGAGCATTCCATTACTGGAAATGTACTGTCTCTTTATCAAAACTGCAGGACCAGCTGTTGATGACATTGGAGGAATTACTGCTTTGTTTGGCAGGGTGAACTAGATCCCTTTTAAAGGTTTTTATTCCCCCATAAACTGACTTTAGATATTGGACTGCTCCAGAGAAGGTAATGGTCATATTCTTTTGTTTGTAATTTTCTTATCTCCCTGTTCCCTATGTATAATTTAGAAAGAGGTTTAAAAATTTAGAAATGTTTGTATCGTATATACTTTGAGAAATTTTGTACTTAATTTAGTAGAGGACATGTGGGTTTGCTGAATGCGTGGAAACTCATTTTTCTTTTCTATTAAGGGCCACTTAATGACCCTTGAAATATTGATAGATTTTAGTATACTGAGGGGAAAGCATCTTAATTGATCACTTAAAGCAGTCTTGAGAAAGTTCCATATGATAGTGTGGTTCTCTTGACCTTGAAGGGGAGGGTGATATTGAATTTTGAAAGACTCCATAGGTGGATGTGAGCAATGATAAGAAGTTCCCAAATATATCAGTGTCACACCTTTGAAATCCATGAGATAATCATGAATGCCATTCTTTCAGCAAATACTTATGGAGCATGCCTACCAGGTGTGAATATTGCTGGGTAGGCAAAATTTACATGTATATTTATTATCATTGAGTTAATCTAGTGACTTAAGTGTTAGGTTTTGGAAGAAACCTTGAGCAAGAATCAAAATAGAGGATTTTGTCATTGACTGGTTTGGCTATATGCCTAAAGATCCCTGTTTTAAAAATAAATGTGAACATTTTTCTAGTGTGGTGGTTGATGTCTTAGAAAGTAATTTATTTATATTTCAGTGAGCTTAATATTTGCAGAAACATGAAATGTGGTCCTGTTTGGTTTGTAAGGGAGAAGACATTAAAAATAGAAATAACTTTAATTGGTAGGCATTACCAGTTTTAATTTTTGACATTTTAAAAAATTATCTGAGAATGTCAGTGACAGTTGCTTCATTCTCTGAACATTTGGCATCTACTTTTTCAAATATAGTGCAGTAGAATCTTCCTTTTAAAAATAATAATCCTGGCAACTTGAAAAATTTAGAATGGGCATAGCCAAAATAGCCCTATAGATTGAGAGAAGGATCAAAGGAGAAGATGGAGTTATACAAAAGAAGATAGGATTTAACAAATGGGTATGATTTCTGAAAAATTTGAATTGATATTTCTTTTAATCTCCAGTGTCTTGGAGCAGCTAGAAGTAAAAACCTAAAGTTGTGAAGTTGTAACCCATACCAAACTTTGAAATCTGTTCTACAACTAATTGTTGCAGTATGCTTTGAATTGTATTGCTTTTTTGTATGTATGCTGTTTTTCACAATGAAAAAAAAAAAGCACCCCCTAAGGCAGGCCACAGTTGCTTAGCAGACAGAGTTCTCCCCTGCCATGCCAGAGACCCAGGTTCGATTACCGGTGCCTGCCCATGCAAAAAAAAAACCCTAGAATTTGATGCACAGTGAAGGGTAGGAATCAGGAATCTTCAGCATCATATTTTCCATACTTGTGGTATAATATCTATCATTTTGTATTAGTGATATCCTTGCTGATTTCACTACTCAACTATGAGCTAATTATTTGAAAGACATTGTTCTGTTCATTTCTATCTTTGCCCAGAAGAGCACGTGGCACATAAATACGTGTGTTGTGTTGAAATGAACCTCCCAATAAAGAAAGATAAGATCTAAATAATAATAATACTCCTCATTCATCAGGAGTTTATTGAGCACCTTTTATATATAAGACACTGCTTGTCGATGATGAGACATACTTCCTCTCTTTAAGAAGTGTGTATTCTTGTTCTGATGACTGTAATATAAAGCAGAAAGTGTGTGTTTCAGAAGTGGTATAAGCAATACAGGTATCAAGTGGAATTAGGGGTAAAGGTGAAGTGAAGAAGTATTTCTCTGCTTAGTAGGAGAAGAATATGATTTGCCTCAAAATATTGTATTCAGATAATATTTTTGTAAATTTTAGAACTTGTTGCCTTATATTTTTAATTTCAGAAGTTGTTTTTCTTTATTACTGATAGAGCTTTAGTTGACAGTTACTCTTTTTTTAATGGTTTTATTAATAAAACAACATGCAAACATTTTTAACATACAAACATTCCATACATGATGTACAACCAGTGGCTCACAATATTACATAGTTGTGTATTCATCACCATGATCATTTTTTTTAAACATTTGCATCACTCCAGAAAAAGAAAGAAAAAGGGAAAAAAACTCATACATCCCATACCTCTTACTTTTCCCTCTCACTGACCACTAGTATTTCCATCTACCCATTCATTTTAACCTTTGTTCCCCCTATTATTTATTTCTTTATCCATTTTTTTTACTCATCTGTCTATACCCTAGATACAAGGAGCATCAGACACAAGGTGTTCACAATCACATTGTAAAAGCTCTATCATTATACAGTCATCTTCAAGAAACAAGGCTACTGGAACCCAGCTTTACAGTTTCAGGTAATTCCCTCTAGCCACTCAAATACACTGTAAACTAAAAAAAGAATATCTATATAATATGTAAGAATAACTTCCAGAATAACCTATCGACTCTGTTTGAAATCTCTCAGCCACTGACACTTTATTTTCTCTCATTTCTTTCTTCCCTGTTTTGGTCAAGAAAGTTTTCTCAATCCCTTGATGCCAGGTCCTGTCTCATCCTGGGATTTTTGTTCCACATTGCCAGGGAAATTTACACTCCTAGGAGTCATGTCCCACGTAGACGGGGAGAGTAGTGATTTCATTTGTCATGTTAGCTTAGAGAGAGAGGCCATATCTGAGCAACAAAAGAGGTTCTCCAGGGGTGACTCTTAGGCCTAATTTCAAGTAGGTTTAGCCTATCCTTTGTGGGATTAAATTTCATAGCAGCGAACCCCAAGATTGAGGGCTTGGCCTGTTGCTTTGGTTATCCCCACTGCTTGCTCGAATATCAGAAATTCCCCAAATGGAAAAGTTGAAAATGTCCCCCTTTCTCCCTGTTCCCCCAAGGGGACTTTGCAAATACTTCTTTATTCACTGTCCAAATCATTCTGGGATTTATTGGAGTATCACAGTAACCTGGACAAACCAACAAAATCTTACGCCCTATTTAAGATTCTGGATACTTAAGGTGTTAACTGACTATACAGGTTAAATTAGGAAATGCATTACTCAAAATATAAATTTTGCACCAAATAAACATCTCTCCCTGTAGTCTCACACAGAAGTTGAAGTTTTAAAATATGTACAATATCATCCTTACCCAGTCTTCTGATATACCTTTGTCCTATCCAAATCAGCTTCATTCATATTGCTACTTGATGTCTGATCACTTTTTCAGCTTTTTAAACAGTTCCTGTATGGGGTACTGCTGACTTTCATAGCTTCAGATCTCTAACTCTGAGTCTTAGGTGTCACATAAATACCTGAAGTTTCTGGGAAAGATCATGTTATGTACAAACAGCTCAGTATCTCAGAATTTAGAATTAACAGTTACACTTCTTGAATATATGTGACTGCTGTAAGAGTTTACAGTCTAGGACCCTTTACAGTAAGCCCCAACCTGATAATCCATGCTCTCGACTTGAATTCACCGAATTTTTATATTATAGTTAGCCCATATGATTGAGGTATGATAATATTGCCCTCTGTTCCTGACATTTTATTCAGCATACAGCTCTTAAGATTCATTCATCTAGTTGCATGCCTCACAGCTTCATTCCTTCTTGCAGCTGCTCAGTAGTCCATTGTATGTAGACACCATAGTTCACCGTTCCATTCCTCAGTCTTTGCCGCCCTTGGGCCACCTCCGTTCCTTGTGGGTCACGAACACTGCTGCAGGAAAGACCAGTGTGAAATGTCCATTCCTATCCCCACACTCAGTTCTTCCAGGTATGCACTGAGCAAAGGGGTTTCAGGATCATATGGCAGCCCCATCCCTAGACTCCTGTGGAACCACCACACTGCCCCCCACCCCGAAAGGGGCTAGACCTCCTCATTTCCCTGCTAACAGTGAATAGGTAAATCTCCATATTTTCTTAAGCACTTGTTTTTCTCTGTTGATTTTTTTAAAAATATTTTTATTGATAAATATTCACATACAAACATTCCATATGAAGTGTACAATCACTGGCTCACGATATTATCACATAGTAGTGTATTTACCACCATGATCATTTTTTTAGAATATTTGCATCACTCCAAAAAAAGAAACAGAAAGAAAAAATAAAAAATCTCATATATCTCATACCCTTACCCTTCCCTCTCATTGACCACTAGTATTTCCTTCTCAATTTATTTTACCCTTTGTCCCTCTATTATTTATTTAATTTTTATCCATAGTTTTTTTTACATAGTTTTCCATCCATATCCTGGCTAAAAAAAGCATCAGACAAAAGGTTTTCACAAACGCACAATCACATTGTAAAACTTATATCTTTATACAATCATCTTCAAGAATTAAGGCTACTGGAACACAGCTCAGCAGCTTCAGGTACTTCCCCCCCAGGCATTCCAGTATACCATAAACTAAAAGGAATATGTATGTAACACATAAGAATAACCTCCAGGATAACCTCTTGACTCTATTTAAAATCTCTCAGTATCTGAAACTTTATTTTGTGTCATTTCTCCACTTTTGGTCAAGTCTTTCTCGGTCCCTTAATGCTGGGTCCTGGCTCATCCTGGGATTTCTGTCCCAAGTTGCCAGGGAGATTTGCACTCCTGGGAGTTATGTCCCATACAAGAGGGAGGGCAGTGAGTTCACTTGCAAGTTGGCTTAGAGTCTCTCTGTTAATTTTTAAATAGTTTTATTCACATATCATACAATCCATCCTGATTGTATAGACATTTCTTCAACACCTTACTCTTTCTGAAGATATTTCCTTTTCTTCCACACAGAATCCATACCCCTTTACCAATCCCCCCTCCTGTTGACATTTAGTTTTAGCATAATCCTTTTTATATTCAATGGAAGCATATTACAATGTTTACTGTTGACTATGGACCCTAGCTTACATTGATTGTACTTTTTCCCATATACAATCTATTTTCAACACCGTGCAATACTGACATTCAGTTGTTCTCCCTCATGCAAAAACATTTTTTAATTTTTAAATTTAATCACCATCATTGTACACGCTAGGCATTCCTAAATTATACCGTGAGTTGACAGTTACCCTTAACTTTTAGCATTTTTGTTAATTTTCTCAGTTTTTCTTCAATTGGTGATTTGTAAATTGAATGATATTTTGTAGTATATCTTGTCAATTCTATTTTGTAAATATGGATTTTCTTTAAGTAGGGTATGCTGTACATAAACATGCCAAATCAGTCTGTTCTACATCTTGTTTTGTAGCAGTAAGAAAATGTACTTGAAACTATGGGGTTTTTATTTACATTTTTTCTTGTAAAATGTAACATATATACAAAGCAAAGAAAGAAAAAGCAACAGTTTTCAAAGTACAATTCAACAAGTAGTTACAGAGCAGATCTCTGAGTTGTCATGGGCTACCATTCCACCCTTTCAGATTTTTCCTTCTAGCTGCTCCAAAACTCTGGAGGCTAGAAGGAATATTAATATAGTGATTGAGCATCTATACTCGTTTTTTATGTTCATTTTCTCTGTTATACCTCCTCCTTCTCCTTTAAAGCTTCTAACCTAGGGATCTTTAGATAATGCTAGTTCTGACTTTTTCACGTTAAGAAGGGGTGTCCATACTAAAGGATAGGGGGATGAAATTAATTGATCCTTGGAGAGGCTGGTCCCTCTGAGTTTCAGGATTTATCTGACTTAGGAACCTTCCAGGAATTATGTGTTCCAGAAAGGCAAACCTAGTGCGTGAAACCTTTATAGAGTCTCAGTTCAAGCCCTAAGTGTTCTTAAGAATCAATAGGAGTGATGTTCATTGGGGTTTAGCAAACCATGGCAGTTAGTGCTATCTAATTAAAGCTTGCATAAGAGTAGCCTCCAGAATAGCCTCTTGATTCTATTTAATCTCTCTTAGTCATTGGTGCCTTATTTTATTACACATCTTTTCCCCCTTTTGGTCTACAAGGGCTTGTCAATTCCAGGGTGTCAGGACCATACTTATCCAATGGAATCATGACCCATGTTTTCAGGGAGACTTTCACCCCTGGATGTCATGTCCATGTAGGGGGGAGAATAATGATTTTCCTTGTAGAGTTGGGCTGAGAGAGAGAGAAAAAGGCCACATATAAGCAAAAAAAGAGGTTTCCTGGAAGTGACTCTTAGTCCTCATTATAGGTAGTTTTAGCTTCTCTACTGCAAAAATAAGTTTCATAAAGGGAAGTCTCATAATCTAGGACTTGGCCTATTTACTTGGGAGTCTCCAGTGTTTGAGAGGGTACCCAGAGTTTCCCAGATGGGAAAGTTTAATAAGTAAACTATTAAAAAAAATAATAATAATAAATATATTTATATTTCCCTCCCCCACCTTTGGACCCTCAAGGGGCTCTACTTACACATTTTAATTATAAGCGCCCCATAATCTGGGATATATCCAGGTATTACGAGACTGTTTAAATAAGTGATCTAGACACGTAGGTTTAGATTGTGTTACAGAAAATTTAGGTTCTAGTCATAATAAATCTCTCTGCCTTTGGTCTCATATAGTAGGTAAAGGTCTAGAGTACATACAGTATCATCTTTTACCCTATATTCTGATTTACCTTAGACCCAGCCAGATTGGCTTTGTTTTTATGTCTAATTGAGGCCTAATCTCCCATTTGGTTACTTTAATTGTTATTGTATATAGCTGTGCTAACTTTCAGGGTTGCAGCACCCCATTTCTGGGTCTTAGGTGTCACAGAATTACTCAGAGTTCCAGGGACATACCAGCTGATGCACATATAGCCCAGTGTCTCAGAATCTAGAAATACATCTACAACTTCAGACTAAATGTGGCTGCTATAAGGGTTACAATCTAGGCTACCATTTTCTTGTAAGTATTTTCTGAGAGAGTCCTCAGCATATTTATTCTTTTGTTTCTGGCTTATTTTGTGCAACACACTGTCTCTAAGTTTTCCTCAGTTCATTGTATCCACACTGTTCCATCATATAAATGTATCACCATTTGCCATTGTGGTTCTCTGTCTTTGTGTCCTTCAGCTCTCTCCATCTTTTGGTCATCATGGATAATGTCCGAAAAACAACCATGTCTTACAATATCCTTACTTGTTTGTACAATCAGCAGCACTCTATAGTTTTAGACAATTTTCATTGGTCCATAATGACAAAGAACTGGGAAATACAATGCCATCAACTCTCAAATCAAAACTGCCCCTTATTACTTGTCTCTCCCCCACAATTAGTTGCTCCTGGTAGTGCTGTGGTACTGTTGGTGTCTTCCTTTTAACAATTGGCCATAGCAAGCAATTTTAGTTTTCTTCCTATATTCCTTTACTATTAGCTGTTTGTCCACTATTGAACCAAAGAAATAGTTCATGCGAGAACTTACTTATAATCGTAGATTTATTCACTGGGAGAAACTATAGGTTTTTATAATAAAAGAACAAGAATGATTCATATAGAAGGAATTTATAAGGTTTTGGTATTTTAAAAGTAACAATCATTCTAAGGAGAGAATGTTTTTTTTTTTTTTTTTTTAGTTAACATATAGTTCTTTAATGGAAAGGCAGCTAACTTTCAACTGAGGTTCTTTCTTACATGGGAAGGCACAGGATGATCTCTACTGGCCTTCTCTCCAGCCTCTGCGTTCTGACAACTTTCTGAGCTGCGAGTGCTGAGATGAGATATGCTGAGCTGTTTTGGCTGTGCTACATTGTGCTCTCTCATTTAAGCACCAGCCAATTAAATCTAACATCATTCATTGCAGCAGGCATGGCTTAAGGAGAGAGTGTTTTAACATGTTCTCAATTAACCGTATTTTGGATTATCTCTTGACCAGAAGCTGTTTTTCCTTTTATTTTTTCCTAACCAGCCTACTGTTCTACTTTGCTGTTTTTCCCTACTACTGCAAAACTGGTGAGGGTGCTCATTCTCTTTACTTACTTTGATCTCTGATGGTTCATTCAGTAAATACTGGAGTGTTTTTTTTGTGTGAAAAAGTTTGTACCAGACTATGGGAAATCAGAGAAGTCTGAGACACGGACCTTGACCTTGAGAGGATTATCATCTAACCATGAAGACAAGATATCCACTTAATTCATTCTGTAAAGATTTATTGTCTGCTTTAAATTGTTGTTGAGATGATCTTCCATCAAGGAGTTTTTCAGTCCAGCTGAATACTAAATGGCTATTTCCTTCAGCTAATGTGTATTTGGCCTGTGGACCCAAAGACAAGTAAGACAGAGTCCCTGGTCTGAAGTGCTAGCCTTCTAACGGTGAGAGGGGCAAGTAAACCAAGAGTTGTAGGGCACCTCACGGGGAAAGCTCTCACTGTTGAGCATTGCCTGCACAGTTAGAGAGGATACATGTGTACAAAGCCTTTTTGTTTTCTCCTCAGAAAAATCCTTTGGGGGAAAATTTTTTTCTGATCGTTAGAAAGACTGTGGTGTTACTCAGTGACTATGTGAAGGCTGGTGGTGAATCCAAGGTCTCTGACTACTCTTCTTTCACAGGTTTTGTGTCAAAAGTGAAATAGTGCAAGGCAGCAGGGTCTGCTGAGTGATATGGCGTTATTCCAGAGAGTGGGAGATGGTGAGCTAGATAGGATATGTTTTATAGAGAGTTGTGACCCTGGTACCATCCAGCTCTCCCTTGGATATAGAGATCTGAGCTGAACATCCCTGGAAGTACCAAAGGGAGATAACAAGGTGTAATAGCTCTTGTAATAAAAATGACTAATATTTATAAACTATATATTACAGGCCTTGTGCTGACTGTATTTAGGAATGGTCTTGTATAATCCTCACAATAATCTTATAAGAGAGACACTATTAATATCCCCATTTTATAAATGAGATTGAAAACTTTACTTAAGGTCATAAAACTAGCAAGCAGTTGTCCTGTGATTTGAATCCAAGTCTATTTGACCCTATATCCTAGAGTGGTTAACTGGTTACCTGGAGTGCACAGGACTAGGAGTCTCAATGGGAGCTGTGGTCTATCCTGTACTCTTTAAAAGCCCTGTATACTAGCCGGTTACTGTGCCAGAGATGCTAACCTTATGCATTACTGGCTCCTTGCTATTTAGGTCTTGCCCTCAAAGACGCCTCTTTTTTTTTGTTCCCCCTATTATTTATTTTTAATCCATATGTTTTACTCGTCTGTCCACACCGTAGATAAAAGAAGCATCAGACAAAAGGTTTTCACCATCACACAGTCACATTGCGAAAGCTATGTCATTATACATTCATCTTCAAGAAACGTCACTACTGGAACACACCTCTACATTTTCAGCGAGTTCCCTCCAGCCTCTCCATTACACCTTAACTAAAAAGGTGATATCAATATAATGCATAAGAATAATCTCCAGGATAACCTCTTGACTCTTTTTGGAATCTCTCAGCCATTGACACTTTATTTTGTCTCATTTCACTCTTCCCCCTTTTGGTCAAGAAGGTTTTCTCAATCCCTTGATGCTGAGTCCCAGCTCATTCTAGGATTTCTGTCCCACATTGCCAGGAAGGTCCACACCCCTGGGAGTCATGCCCTGTGTAGAGAAGGGGAGGGCAGTGAGTTTGTTGTGTTGGCTGAGAGAGGTCACATCTGAGCAACAAAAGAGGGTCTCTGGGGGGTGACTCTTAGACCTAATTTTAAGTAGTCTTACCCTATTCTTTGCTGGGTTAAGTTTCATTTGAACAAACCCCAAGATTGAGGGCTCAGCCTGTTACTTTGGTTGTCCCCACTGCTTGTGAGAATATCAAGAATTCTCCACATGGGGAGGTTGAATTTTCCCCCTTTCTTGCCATTTCCCTAAGGGGATCTTGCAAATACTTTTTTTTTTTTTAATTTTTATTAATAAAGTCAATCAGCATAAAATATGAACATTCTTTTTTTCATCACGTAGTTGTATATTCATCATCGTGATCAATTCTTAGAACATTTGCATCAGTCCAGAAAAAGAAATAAAAAAAAACAGAAAAAAATTCATACATACCATACCCCGTATCCTCCCTTTCATTGATCACTAGCTTTTCAATCTACTAAATATATTTTAACATTTGTTCCCTCTATTATTTATTTTTAATCCATATATTTTGCTCATCTGTCCATAAGGTAGATAAAAGAAGCATCAGACACAAGGTTTTCACAATTACACAGTCACATTGTGACAGCTGTGTCATTATATAATCATCTTCAAGAAACATGGCTACTGGAACACGGCTCTACATTTTCAGGCAGTTTTCTCCAGTCTCTGTGTAACAACTCAGCTAAAAAGGTGGTATCTGTTTAATGTGTAAAAATAACCTCCAGGATAACCTCTCGAATCTTTTTGGAATCTCTCAGCCATTGACACTTTATTTTGTCTTATTTCTCTCTTCCCCCTTTTGGTCGAGAAGGTTTTCTCAATCCCTTGATACTGAGTTCCAGCTCATTCTAGGATTTCTGTCCCACATTGCCAGGAAGGTCCACACCCCTGGGAGTCATGTCCCACGTAGACAGGGGGAGGGTGGTGAGATTGCTTGTTGTGTTGGCTGGAGAGAGAGGCCACATCTGAGCAACAAAAGAGGTTCTCTTGGGGGTGACTGTTAGGCCTAAATTTTAAGTAGGCTTGACCTATCCTTTGTGGGGTTAAGTTTCATCTGAACAAACCCCAAGACTGGGGGCTCAGTCCATTGCTTTGGTTGTCCCCACTGCTTCTGAGAATATCAAGAATTCTCCACTTGGGGAAGTTGAATTTCCCCCTTTCTCATCATTCCCCCAAGGGAACTTTGCAAATACTTTTTTATTCACTGTTCAAGTCCTTCTGGGATTTATCAAGGCATCACTATGGACTAACCTATAAAATCTCATGCCCTACTCAAGGTTCCATGTACTTACAATGTTAAATTAAGCAGTTCCATATACTTACAATGTTAAATTAAGCTGTCCACATAAGTTATATTAGGAAATGCACTAGTCAAAATATAAATTTTGTACCAAATAAGCATTTTTTCTTTTGTTTCACACATAAAGTTTTAAAATATTAATTGCCATCTATTTTCAACACCCTGCATTATTAACATTCCTTTGTTCTTCCTCATGCAAAACACTTTTAAATTTGTACATTTAGTCATTATCATTATACACTCTAGGCATTCCTAGATTATACCATCTCAGTCTTTATCGTATGTCTTTCTTTCTGATTTTGTTTTTGCCCCCAGGCCTCCTCCCTCTATCATTCTCACATTCAGCTTCACTCAGTGTTCTAACCTTATGCAAATACTTTTTTATTCACTGTTTAGATCACTCTGAAATTTATCAGAGCATCACTGCAAAATCTCATGCCCTACTCAAGGTTCCATGTCCTTGTGATGTTCAATTAAGCTGTCCACATAAGTTATATTAGGAAATGCACTAGTTGAAATATAAATTTTGTACCAAATAAACATTTTTTGCTTTAATCTCACACATAAGTTAAAGTTTTACAATGTGAATTACTATCTGTTTTCCACACCCTGCAATATTGATATTACTTTGTTCTTCCTCTTGCAAAAACATTTTTAAATTTACACATTTAGTCAGTATCATTATACACTGTAGGCATTCCTAGATTATACCATCTCAGCCTTTATCATATATCTTTCCTTCTGATTTTTTTTGTGCCCACAGTCCTTCTCCCTCTATCATTCTCACATTCAGCTTCATTCAGCGTTCTAACATTATTGTATTTCAGTTAGGTAGTATTGTGCTATCCATTTCTGAATTTTTACTCTCAGTCCCGTTGCACAGTCTGTATCCCTTCAGCTCCAATTACCCAATATCTACCTTACTTCTGTCTCCTGATGTTCTCTGTTCCCGACTGAAATTCTCCAAGTTCATTCACTAATGAAAGACTCTTGTCTTGAGCATTAATTCAAAGGGGCAAACACTTCCAATGACACCACCTTGTTAAAAATCCTCTGTGTAATACTTATTATTGGTATTTTTCTTGTTTACTTGTGCACATATAGTCCGTTTCTCTTACCTTCCTTGTTGAATATAAGCTTCATGAGAACAAGGACTTTTCTGTTTTTTTTTATTTTACCCCTTGGCACATTGTAGGCACCGAGATATATATATTTTTAATGAATGCATGCTATATTGCCTTTTTTTGTGTGTTGGTCAGGAGACACACCTAAAGAGATATCAGGAGACACACCTAAAGAGATAACAGCTCGTTCTAATACAGGTATCAGCATTGCCAGCAGAAGTGTGACTTGGATAGCTTCCGCGAGAAATGCCTTTTGTTTATATGGAGAAGAGACAGCTAGTTTAGCTTTTCTAGTGGGCGTTGGTTTTCCATAGCCAGTCTCAGTGTATGGGTAATTCAGGGAGATGTTTTAGGCACTGTGCCTCTCTTTTACCCGTGTATGTACAGAAAGAGGAAGAACCCCATTACCTCCCTGCTGGGAACAAATACATCATCAGAGTGTGACCTGGACATTGTAAAACATGTCCACCAAAATCAGGCTGTCTCCAGTGAATGCTTGCATATGCTCAGGGTAATAGGGGAAGGAATGTTCTAGCAATCCCCTTATCCACTAGGGAATTGTATTTTATCTTTCCAGGTTGACACACTTGAGTATTTGTGGGTTTCAGAGAGAAGTGGCAGGCTGCTCTAGAACTGTCCCTTACACCGTTTAGTTTCCTTTATTATTAGTGAGAGATAGCTTCACAGTTTATAAACATTTACATAGAGCATTTACATAGAGCTCTATGGGGATAATCTGATTGTTATTCCTGCTCTGTAGAAGAGGAAATTGAGTCAGAGCGCTTGAGGTACCAGGATAATAATGGTAGGATTAGTGTCACTCTTTGCCCGTTGTTTATTTCCTGCCTGAACTTAAAGCTGCCATCCCAGGAATTGTAAGAATTTCAAATAGGCTATCTCATTTTTGGAGTCGTTTTAGCAGTTGAATTTGAGATGGCTCCAACAAGGCATATGTTGGCTTTTTGTATGACAGCTGTGTGACCTTGAGCAATCACTTAACATCTCAACCTTAGTTTTCCTTTTTTATAAACAGTGGTAAGAAGATCTGTCTTGCGTACTTGACTTTTGTTTTTGTTTTTAGGATTTAATGAGATAATTATGTATAAAAAACTCTTTTAAAAAATGGCAATGTTGTATATGCAATGCAGTATATTATTCAGCCACAAAAAAGGAGTGAAATTCTGATCCATACTACAATATGGATGAACCTTAAAGACATCATGTTGAGTGAAATAAGCCAGACACAGAAGTCTGACTATTGTATGATTTCAGTTATATGACATACCTAGAATTAGCAATTTCAGAGAGATAGAAGCTAAATTAGTTTACCAGGACCTGAGGGACAGGGGCAAATGGGATGTAAGTGCTTAATGGCTACAGAATTTTTGTGGGTGATGAAAAATTTAATGGATGGTGGCGGTAGTGGCGCAATACTGTGAATGGAATTGATATCACATATGTAAGTTGTTAAAATGGGAAATTTTGTGTTGTGTATATGTTGACATGAAATTGTTTTTTAAATGGCAAGGTTCCATATAAATGTAAGATGTTTCTTAAGGTTGTGGAAGAAGAAACCAAAGGGCTGTAATTGGTTCGTAATTATTCTAATATCTCTCCCTTTTTGTGATTTGCTAATTGACTGCTATTTTCTTTCATCTGGAGCACTGCAAGAGAAAGAGAGAAGCTGGGTAAGAATGGGGAGAGTGGAGCAAACCTTAGAGACCAGAGAGGTTACAGGGAGATTACTGGTAGAGTTATGTGGTAATTTTTAAAGGGAGAAGAGACTGGGGAGGAAAGAAAGCAGACACAAGGAACTCAGCTTTATCCAATCCTTTGAAAGAGATGTGTGGATGGTATTAACTTTATGAGAATTTAGGGACTGTGTCAACCTGGATGGGAAAAATAAAGATAATGTTATATCTTTAGTTTTACTAATCTCTCACTGAAATTTTATAGTGGCTAGTGGATCTCCCACTAGATTCTGTTATTCAAAGTATAATGAACTTTTCTAAATCCTAAATTACTTTGGTATAGTATATCCTGTATTTCATTATATTGGTTTCTTTTATAAACTTAGGTATTTAAAAATAATATTGTGAGGAGTCCATGGCACAAGAAAGTTTAATAAGTCTTGGTTTACCTCCTTTAGTATAATATGTATGATTGAATGTAAGAGAGTAGCTGATTTCTCATGTCACGTTATGAGAAACTTTTTTGTTAACTGCACAAAGAGGTCTCAGTGGTATCCATGGTGCTTCTTCATTCTCCTGTCAATAATTTAGAATTCTTAGTTGTTGATGTCATTTTCTTCCTTATCATTCTTGTGCCCTTGCTGCCCTGACTAGAGGGAGAAATTGGGGAACTGCTCTACAGGGTTGATGCTGTGTTCCTGTTGGTTGTATTAGAAGACGATTACAGTGCCTCTCAGTTTCAGTGGGAGCTCAGAGTCTTTAGCAAGGTGACATTTGAAATGCATTTAGTTGGGTGGTCAGGCTGCAGAATGAGGGGGTGTTAGACCAAGAACCAGAAGCCCACATCTTAGTGCATGCTGCACTGTGGGGGTTGAAGCTAGGGTGAGGCTTGGAAGAATAGGATTCCTTTTCTTAGGAAGAGTTACTTAAATGTTGGTTAGATCCTGGCTTCTTTTAGAATTTCTTAGTTGGGTTTAACAATTTTTAAATGTATTTTCTTTCTTTGGATAATGCACTTCTGAGGTAATTGACTATGTTAGCTATCCTCCTAAGGACTTATGCCAGCAAATTGTACCAGCACCATCCCTTCTTGCTTCTCTGCTACATCTCTCTGTTTCTCAGTTTTTCACTCCTCCCTCACCACTTTCTGTAGCACTAGTGCTGACCTACCTGGCAATTTCAGTAGCTGTGCAAGTGACTCTTATAGCATGTTTGCAGCTCCATTTTTTAAACTTTCTCCTCTATTCCTCCACCCGACCTCAGACATCCACCTTATAGTTACGCCTTAGATCCTGTCCTCACCAATGACCACATCGCTGCTGTGATCTCAGTTTTGCACGTTTATGTGGCTCCAACACCCATCTATAAAACAGGGTTATGTTCAAAGAGGTTTAGTTTCCATTTCTCTCTTCTCCCCTCAGTATCCTTCCTCTGAGGGGAAGAATAATCATTTAATTCGTTTTGGTCCTGTTTGTCTTTCTGTTGTTTTTTAAAAAAACATGTTTGAACAGAGATTTGAAGGAATTATATATAGTGTTTTGTATCTTGTTTTTCTGCCGAATAATATGTATTGGAGATTGTTCCATAGAGAGCGTCTTTACTCTTTCTCATAATTGCTTTATAGTCCATGCTGTGGATATACCAGAATTTATTTAACCATATGACTCTTGATTGTTAGTCTCTTTTTTTATTACAAAGAAAGTGCTGCAGAGAATAACCGTGCATGTATATTATTTTGTGTGAAGGCGGGTGTATATCTGTAGGATAAATTTCCAGAGGAAATAGTGCTGGGGCAAAGGCTAAATGCAGTTGTATTTTTGATAAATTGTATAATTCCCTCCATAAGTGTTGCATTATTTTGTACTCCATGTATGTGGGAGTGCCTCTTTCACCACAGCCTTTCCTACATTGCCTTTTGTATTTGATCTGATAAGTGAGAAATTAGTGTAGTTTGTTTTTGTCTAGGGATGAATGAGAATGAGCCTATTTCTATATATTTAAGAGCCAATGAATATATTTTCCTGACAACTGTCTCTTTTATGCCCCTTGTCCATTTTTCTATTGGATTTTTAGTTGTCTTGATTGTTAGGAGCTATTTGTATATTAGATAAGTTCTTTGCCCATGATATGAATTACAGATATCCTTCTTCTCAGTTTGTCATTTGTCTGTCCTATGACTTTACTTATGATGTGTTGGTTTTTGCTTTTGGCCATGAAGACTTTTTGTATTTTTTTGTAGTTAAATTTATTAATCCTTTCTTTTATAGCTTTTGTATTTATTTATTAATTGGTACCAGTTACCATTCTCAAAGGTTTAAATTAGAGGAGACAGATTTTACATTTTAATATTTGAGAGTTAGGTTTATGACAATTTTCTGGAAGTGAGACATTGGAATGTACTATGTAAGGAATTGGTAGGCTATGATTTGTTACTGTTTTTTTAGGATTAAGTATGTCCTAGTATATTAAAATATTAGGGATGTTTTGGTTTACAAGTTATAGGAAGCCCAACTCAAACTAACTTAAACTTTAAGGGAAATTTATTGGCTTATGTCAGTCACTAAAACTTCCAGGCATGGTTTGACTGGGGTTATAGTTCTGTTTTGCTGAGATTCTCTTGGTTCTGCCTTCATTATGTGTCACCTGGCTTAAGTAGCAAGACAGTGGTAAATGCTCTAAGGTTCACATCTCTGTACCACATGGACCAAAATGAGAACCAGTATCCACAAGAGTAAATAGCTCTTCTAGTCACCTTCTCAGGTCTTTTTTCACAGAAGCCCCCAGCAAACAACCTCCTTTGACTCATTGCCCCAGTCTCTTCCTGAACCCTCTCTTGTGGCCCAGGTAATATTATGCACCGATCAGCTCAGTCTTGGCTAACTCACAACTTTAGCAAAAGGTTGGATTATTCAGTGCCTTGATTGCTCTGGAGCCCATCCTGGAGCTGGGGTGAGTACATACCAGAAGAGGAAAATAGATCTAGAGGGAGATATTGGATAGAGAACCGAGAGATGCAAACTACGCTGAAGGTCTCATACTAAATTAAGTATTGGGGATCCACATTATAATAGACACAATTCCTTTAGTCAAGAGAGGAGCTCTTAGCGAGATGAACCAGTAAAGCAGGATTACAACACACTGACATTGGCACACTGATTGACTTCAACTCTGGTTGCACTGTACTCTTGCCTGGTTTGGAAACTTGTCTCTCCTTTGCACTAGCTATTTGACTATTATGAATATTCTACCACCTTTTTATACAATATAGGAATATTTTGTTCACATTCTGTCTCTCCTGCTAGACTGAATCTTGAGGGCAGAGACCATAATTTAGTCGTCTTTATAACTACTCCATACACTGTGACATAGTAGGCACATTGTGTTCGTTAAGTGAGTGAATTGGTTGAAGTAGTAGTCCTCCTAGGACTCCTCAGTTGAGTCCATCAGATAATCTTAGAATCCCTTTCATAAGCTATATATGTTCAGCATTAGTTACTTTAAAGGTAGGCTTGCTTGCCCTTTTTGCACTGATTGAGAGGCCCTTAGGCTAATTGTCACAGCCTTGTATGTTGTGCTGTTAGAATTTGTATAGACTAACCCAGGAAATGGCCATGTCTAGTGTTTTGGTTGCCTGAAACTAGCTTTGTTTGGAAACTACATCATTCTTATCCTGGTGTCCGAGAAGAAAGTGCTCACACTCTTCCAGAAACAAGAAGCTTTGCTACTACTATCCCTTCTTGCTTCTTTCTGCTTAGTTATAGGAATTGCATGATTTCTTACATTGCTTTTTGTTTTCTCTGGATTGTGGAGTAGGTGTACACATAGTTAGCAAAACTGAGATAATATTAGCTCAGATAATTTTAAAATGCTGAATATTGTGCTTAAGGCTTCCTTGATGCCACAGTAGTTTGAGTTGTTCACAGAGCTCAGAGAGCAGGGGACAGGCTGAGCTGGAGAAGATTCCCAGAGTCTTGACTGATGTTCTGCAAAAAGCAACACTAAACTAAACTTAGGACCATTCATCTTGCCTCCTGGCCACAACTGCTAATTGAAGATTTGGGCATCTGACTCACAGCCTTCCTTTCCATTCCATTCCTCCTGTCATCTTGGGTAGTTTCGTATCCACTTGTGTGACCCATCAAGTGCTTTGGCTCCTCTGTTTCTTGGCTTAAACATCTACCTTCACTGACTTCCTCCAGTCGACCTCTGCACCTTTGCCCTTAGTCACACTCTGGGATTTTTCAGCTCCGAAATTAATAGTCCAAATAGAATGAGCTTTTAATTCCTCCACTCTAGTGTGACCCCAGCACCCCCTCCTTTTATTTCCCCAGGGTACTGGTTATTCAGCTTCATGTCATCAAGTGCATTAGACAGCATTCGGGCCACCACTTCTTTGTCCTCTGAGCTGCATTTGACACAGTTGGCCATTTTTTCTTTTTTAACTTTTTTTATTGTATACTATAACATATATACAAAGCAAAGAAATAAAAAAGCAATAGTTTTTCAAAGCATTCTTCAAAAAGTGGTCACAGGATAGATCCCAGAGTTTATCATGGACTACCATATGATCCTCTCATATTTTTCCTTCTGGCTGCTCCAGAATGTGGGAGGCTAGAGGGCTTAAATACTTTTTTATCATCACAATCGACTTTTGTTTTCCTTCTTTTTTTGTGGACAATAACATATATACAAAAAAGCTATAAATTTCAAAGCATAGCACCACAGTTAGTTGTCGAACATATTTCAGACTTTGACATGGGTTACAGTTTCCCAATTTTAGGTTTTTACTTCTAGCTGCTCTAAAATACTGAAGACTAAAAGATATCAATTTAATGATTCTGCATTTTCCATATTCATTTGTTAAGTCCTATCTTCAGTATATAATTCCACCATCACCTTTAATCTTTCCATACCTCTTTTTGGGGTTGTTTGGGCTATGGCAGTTCTAAAAATTTTTGATACTGTAAGGGTCTGTCACTAAAATGGGGTAGGGAGATGGAGCTATTTGATGTTCTAGAGAGGCTGCGCTCAGTTTCAGGACTTATCTGGACCAGGGACCCATCTGGAGGTTGTAGGTTTCTGGCAAGTTACTCTAGTGCCTGGAACCCTTGTGGAATCTTATAAATTGCCCTAGGTGTTCTTTAGGATTGGCTGAAATGGTTGGGGGTTGGCAGGTTATGATAGATAGCAAGCTCTCCCTGAAGCTTGCTTAAGGGCAACCTCCAGAGTAGTCTCTCGACTCTATTTGAACGTTCTCTGCCATTGGTACTTTATTATGTACACTTCTTTTCCCCGTTTTGGTCAGGATGTAATTGTTGATCCCACGGTTCCAGGTCAGGATTCATCCCTGGGAGTTGTTTCCCACATTGCCAGGGAGACTTTCACCCCTGGATGTCAGGTCCCACGTAGGAGGGAGGAAAATGATTTCACTTGTAGAGTTGGGCTTTGAGTCTGAGGCCACATCTGAGCAACGACAGAGGTCCTCCAGAAGTAACTCTTAGGCATGCCTATAGGTAGTCTAAGCTACCTATATAAGCTTTCTATATGCTGCCTGTATAAGCTTCACAAGAGTAAGCCTCATGATCGAGGGCATGGCTTATTGATTTGGGTATCCTAAAGTTTGACACAGTATCAGGGAATTCCCTGATGGTAAGGTTTAATAGTTCCGTAGTCTTTCTTCCCTCCCTCAGGGGACTTTGCCAGTACTTTTTATCTGTTTGGTATACTCTAGGATGTATCCAGGCATTACAATAATCTATACAGGATTAAAGGACCTCTTTCTCATTCTGTGGTACCTCTGTTTCAGTTGTTCAAATGAGCTATATAGATAGGTTGAATCAGATTATGCACTACAGAAAATTTCTATTCCAGATCAAATAAACCTTTCTTCTGTTGGTTTCAAAGAATATGTGTGGTTCTAAAATATAGGCACTTTCTTCCTTACCCCTATGCTCTGAATTACTTTAACCCCAACCTGTTTGGCTTCGTTCTTATCTCTAAATATCAGGTTATATATATAAAACAACCTCTCAAAATTCAGAAATAGTAATCACCACTCCCGACGTAATGTGTCTGCTCTAAAAGCTTACAATCTAGGCCCCTGTTTTCTTTTCTTTTTTTAAAAATTTTTTTACATGGGCAGGCACCGGGAATCGAACCCGGGTCCTCTGGCATGGCAGGCAAGCATTCTTGCCTGCTGAGCCACCTTGGCCCACCCTAGGTCCCTGTTTTCTTATAAGCATTTTCTAAAGGTGACCATACTGTTGTTGTTTTTTTGTTTCTGACTTATTTTGTCTCACCAAATGTCCCACATGTTCATTCACATCGTTGCATGCCTCATGACATTGTTCCTTTTTGTCGCAGCACAGCCTTCATAAGTATACACCATCATTTGCCAATCTACTTCTCCATCACTGCATCCTTCAGCCACCTGCATTCATCAGGCATCATGTAGAGGGCCCAAAGTCCACTGTCCATCAACATTCTCAATCTTAGATAATTTCATTGTTCCCAAGAGACAGAAAAACAATAAATACACCCTCACCAAATTGGAAATCTAAACCTCCTCTGAACTCTTGTCCCTCCTCCCATTATTTACCTCTGCTGTTGCTATGGTTGTGCTGATGATTTCTTTTTTTTTTTCTCTCTTTTATTTATTTATTTTTTAAATTTATTTATTAATTAAAAAATAAAGAAACAAAATGAAACAACATACATAATCAGTATGATAATTTCTTTTTGAACATAGCTCATAGCATGCAATAGCAGTTTTCCCCCTGTACCCTGGACTTAAACACTCTTTTTTTGTTGTTGTTGCTTTTTTTTAAGGATTATAATATTTATTTTTAAAAAATATAACAACAAGAAAATGAAGTGTTCTTAACATATGATCATTCCGTTCTACATATATAATCAGTAATTCACAATATCATCACATAGTTGTATATTCATCATGATGGTACTTTCTTAGAACATTTGTATCATTCAGAAAAAGAAATAAAAAGAAAACAAAAAAATTTGTACATACCATACCCCTTACCCCTCCCTTTCATTGATCACTAGCATTTCAGTCTACTAACTTTATTTTAACATTTGTCCCCCTATTATTTATTTTTATTCCTTATGTTTTACTCATGTGTCGATAAGGTAGATAAAAGGAGATCAAAGACAAGGTTTTCACAATCACACAGTCACATTGCAAAAGCTAAATCATTATACAGTTATCTTCAAGAAACATGGCTACTGGAACACAGCTGTACATTTTCAGGCAGTTCCCTCCATTCTCTCTGTTACATCTTGACTAACAAGGTGATAATTTATTTAATGCGTAAGAATAAGCTCCAGGCTAATCTTTCGACTGTGTTTGCAATCTCTCAGCCATTGGCACTTTATTTTATCTCATTTTGCTCTTCCCCCTTTTGGTAGAGAAGGTTTTCTCAATCCCTTGATGCTGAGTCCCATCTCATTCTAGGATTTCTGTTCCACGTTGCCAGGAAGGTCCACACTCCTGGGAGTCATGTCCCTTGTAGAGAGGGGGAGGGCGGTAAGTTTGCTTGTTGTGTTGGCTGGGAGAGAGAGAGACCACATCTGAGCGACAAAAGAGGTTCTCTTGGGGGTGACTCTTAGGCCTAATTTTAAGTACGTTTAACCTGTCCTTTGCGGAGTTAAGTTTCATATGAATAAAACCCCAGGATTGGGGGCTCAGTCTGTTACCTTGGTTGTCCCCACTGCTTGTGAGAATATCAAGAATTCTCTACTTGGGGAAGTTGAATTTTTAGGCACTCTTATACAAGAATCATATCTTTGAAGTAATTCTTACAAGAACTCATTCATATTTCTTGTGTGAGTCAGTGGGACACGTAGTTCTATACAACCGCTTCAATCTTGTTCATCTTTCATATGGTAATATTACTTCTAGACCCAATGGAGAATCACCTTTGCTCCTATCTATTCCCTTACATTGGAGTTCAGCCTCATTAGCTAACAGTTCATCCATCTCTAGTTCCTGTGTATCCCTAAGTTCCCTATTTTCTGTATTGTAAATCTCTGATTATAGCTTTATGCTGGTCAAAAAAGTGGAATCATACAGTATCTGTCCTTTTATCTCTGGCTAATTTCACTCAGCATCATGTCCTCAAGCCTCATCCATCTTGTCATATGCTTCAGGATGTCATTTTATCTTACTGCTGCATGATATTCCATCGTATGTATATACCACATTTTGTTGATCCACTCACTTGTTGATGGTCATTTGGTTTGTTTCCATCTTTTGACGATTGTGAATAATGCTTTTATGAACATCGGTGTGCAAATGTCTGTCTGCATCATTGCTTTCGGCTCTTCTGGGTATATACTAAGTAGTGCTATTGCTGGGTTATAGGGCAGCTTGATATTTAGTTTCCTAAGGAACCGCCAAACACTCTTCCATAGTGACTGCACCATTGTACGTTCCCACCAGCAGTGCATAAGTGTCCCAGTTTCTCCACATCCTCTTCAACATTTATAGTTTCCTGTTTGTTTAATAGCAGCCATTTTTATAGGTGTGAGGTGGTATCTCATTGTAGTCTTGATCTGCATTTCCCTTATAGCCAGTGAAAGTGAGCATCTCTTCATGTGCTTTTGAGCCATCTGTATTTGCTCATCAAAAGAATGCCAATTCATATCTGTAGCCCATTTATAATTGGATTGTTCTTTTGTTGTTGAGTTGTATGATTTCTTTGTATGTACAAGAAATCAAACTCTTGTCTGATATGTGATTTTCAAATATTTTCTCCCATTGAGTTGGCTGCCTCTTCACCTTTTTGACAAAGTCTTTCGAGGTGCAGAAGCATTTGATTTTTTGAGGAGTTCCCATTTATCTATTTTTTCTTTTGTTGCTTGTGCTTTGGATGTAAAGTTTAGGAAGCTACCTCCTATTACTAGGTCTTGGAAATGTTTCCCTACATTTTCTTCTAGAAGCTTTATGGTACTAGTTCTTATATTTAGTGTTTGATCCACTTTGAGTTAATTTTTATGTAGGGTGTAAGATAGGTGTCCTCTTTCATTCTCTTGGCTATTGATAGGCAGATATTCCATGACAAATTATTGAAAAGACTATTTGGTCCCAGTTCAGAGGATTTGGGGACCTTGTCAAAAATCAGTTGACCATAGATTTGGTGGTCTGTTTCTGCACTCTCAGTTTGATTCCATTGGTCAGTGCTTCTATCTTTGTTCCAGTACTATGCTGTTTTGACCTCTGTGGCTTTATAATTGGTTTTAAAGTCAGGGAGTATTAATCCTCCCACTTTGTTCTTCTATTTTAGGATGCTTTTAGCTATTTGGGGTCTCTTTCCCTTCCAGATGAATTTGGTAGTTATCTTTTCTAAATCTTCAAAGTAGGTTGTTGGAATTTTGATTGGTATTGTGTTGAATATGTAGATCAATTGGGGGAGAATTGACATCTTAAGTATATTTAGCCTTCCTATCCATGATAGGAATGTCTTTCCACCTATTTGGATCTCCTTTGATTTCTTTTACCAATGTAGGTAATTTTCTTTGTACAAATCCTTTATGTCCCTAGTTAAATTCATTCCTAAGTATTCTATTCTTTTAATTGCTGTTTTGAATGGAATTTTCTCCTTCACTGACTACTCAGCTAGCTCATTGCTTGTGTATAGAAATGTTGCTGATTTTTGCACATTAATTTTATATCCCGCCACCTTGCTGGATTTATTAATTCAAATAACTTTGCTTTAGATTTCTCATAATCTTCCAAGTATAGTATCATATCATCTGCAAATAATGAGAATTTTCCTTCTTCCTTTCCAGTTTGCGTTCCTTTTATTTCTTTGCCCTGCCTAATTGCTCTAGACAGAACTTTTAGTACAATGTTGAATAATAGCGGTGACAGTGGGCATCTTTGTCTTGTACCTGATGTTGGGGGAGGGCTTTCAGTCTCTCTCCATTGAGTATAATGTTGGCTATCCGATTTTAATATATTCCCTTTATCATATTGAGGTAGTTTCCTTTGACTCCTGTCTTTTGGAGTGTTTTTATCAGAAAAGGATGGTGAATTTTGTTGAATGCTTTTTCAGCATGACTCAAGATGATCATGTGATTTTTTTTCCCTTTTGATTTGTTAGTGTGCTGTATTACATTAATTGATTTTCTTGTGTTGAACCATCCTTACATTCCTGGTATAAACCCCACTTGGTCATGGTGTATAATTCTTTTAATGTGCTATTGGATTTGATTTGCTACTATTTTATTGAGAATTTTTGCATCTATGTTCATTAGGGAGATTGGCCTGTAGTTTTCCTTTCTTATATCATCTTTACCCGGCATTAAAATGATATCAGCTTTGTAAAATAAGTTAGGTAGAGTTTCTTTTTTCTCAGTTTTTTTGAAAAGTTTGAGCAGGATTGGTGTTAGTTCTTTCTGGAATGTTTGCTAAAATTCTTCTGTGAAGCCATCTGGCCCTGGGGTTTTCTTTGTAGGAAGATTTTTTTTTAAATTTTTTTAATCAATTTTTAAATTTTAAAAATAGATAATACAAGAAAGAAACACAAACATTCTTAACATGTAATCGTTCCGTTCTACATATATAATCAGTAATTCACAATATCACATCGTTGCATATTCATCATCATGATCATTTCTTAGAACATTTGCATCAATTCAGAAAAAGAATAAAAAGACAACAGAAAAAGAAATAAAACGAAAACAAAAAAAATTATGCATACCATACCCCTTACCTCTCCCTTTCATTGATCACTAGCATTTCAAACTAAATTTATTTTAACATTTGTTCCCCCTATTATTTATTTTATCCCGTATGTTCTACTCATCTGTTGACAAGGTAGATAAAATTTCACAGTCACACAGTCACATTGTGAAAGTTATATCATTATACAGTCATTTTCAAGAAAGATGACTTTACATTTTCAGGCAGTTCCCTTCAGCCTCCCCATTACGTCTTGAATAGCAAGGTGATATCTATCTAGTACATACACATAACCTCCAGGATAACCTCTGGACTCAGTTTGGAATCTCTCAGCCATTGACACTTTGTTTCATTTCACTCTTCCCCCTTTTGGTGGAGAAGGTTTCCTCAATCCCTTGATGCTGAGTCTCAGCTCATTCTAGGGTTTCTGTCCCACGTTGCCAGGAAGATCCACACCCCTGGGAGTCATGTTCCACGTAGACAGGGGAGGGTGGTGAGTTTGCTTGTTGTGTTGACTGGAGAGAGAAGCCACATCTGAGCAACAAAAGAGGTTCTCTTGGGGGTGACTCTTAGGCCTAATTTTGAGTAGGCTTGACCTATCCTTTGTGGGGTTAAGTTTCACATGAACACACCCCAGGACTGGGGGCTCAGCCTATTGCTTTCGTTGTTCACACTGCTTGTGAGAATATCAAGAATTCAACTTGGGGAGGTTGAATTTTCCCCGGTTCTCACCATTCCCTGAAGGGGACTTTGCAAATACCTTTCCACTCACTGATCAAATCACTGATTTGATTCATCAGGGCATCACTCTGGACAAACCAACTAAATCTCATGTCCTATACAAGGTTCCATGTACTTATGTTGTTCAACCAAGCTGTCTACATAAATTATATTAGGAAATGCACTAGTCAAAATATAAATATTGTACCAAGTAAACATTTTTTGCTTTAGTCTCACACAGAAGTTGAAATTTTAAAATATTAATTACCATCTATTTTCAGCACCCTGCAGTAATGACATTCTTTGTAGGAAGATTTTTGATGACTGATTGAATTTCTTTACTTGTGATTGGTTTGTTGAGATCTTCTATTTCTTCCTGAGTCCGTGTTGCTTGTTTGTGCGTCTCCAGGAATTTGTGCATTTCATCCAAGTTGTCTAGTTTCTGGGCCTATAGTTCTTCATAGTATCTGCTTATGATTTCCTTTATTTCTTCATGCTCTCTGGTAACACACCCTTCTGATTTCTCATTTTGTTTATTTGCATTGTCTCTGTTTTTTTCTTTGTCAGTCTTGCTAGCGGCCCATCAATTTTATTGATTTTTCTCAAAGAACCAACTTTTGGTTTTATTGATTCTTTTTATTGTTCTTTTGTTCTCCCATTCATTTATCTCTGCTTTAATCTTTGTTATTTCTTTTTCCCTATTTGCTTTGGGGTTAGTTTGATGTTCTTTCTCAAGTGCCTCCAGGTTTGCTGTTAAGTCCTTGATTTTTACTCTTTCTTGTTTTTTAATGTAGGCATTTAAGACAATAAATATTCCTCTCAGCCCGGCCTTTGCCGCATCCCATAAATTCTTATAAGTTGTATTCTTATTTTCATTCATCTCCTGGTAGCTACTGATTTCTGTAGTATTTTCTTCTTTGACACACTGGTTGTTTTGGAGTGTGTTAATTAATCTTCATGTATTTGCGAATGTTCTCATTCTTTGGTGGTTATTGAGATCGAGCTTCATCCCATTGTGATTATTGAAAATGTTTTGAATAATTTCAATACTTTTAAATTTATAAAGACCTGTTTTGTGCCCCAGCATATGCTCTATCTTGAAGAATGTTCCATGAGCACTAGAAAAGAATGTATAACCTTGTGCTTTGGGGTACAAATATATGTCTATTAAGTCTAATTCATTTATTAAGTTATTTAACTTCTCTGTTTCCTTATTGATCTTCTGTCTAGTTGTTTTATCTATAGAGGAGAGTAGTGTATTGAAGTCTCTTATTATTGTTCAAACATATATGGCTACCTTCAGTTTTACCAATGTCTTTTTCATGTACTTAGGAGCTCCTTGATTGGGAGCATAAACATTTATGATTGTTATATCTTCTTGGTGAATTGACCCTTTAATTAGTATATAGTGTCCTTCTTTTTCTCTTTTGATGTCTTTACATTTAAAGTCTATTTTGTCCAATATTATTATAGCTACTTCAGCTTTCTTTTGCTTACAACTGGCCTGGGAAATCTTTTTCCATCATTTCAGTTTCAATCTATTTGTACCCTTGTGTCTAAAATGACTCTCTTATAAGCAGCACATAGCTGGATTATGTTTCTTTCTTTCTTTTTATTAATTTTTAATTTTTTTAAGAAAATATAACAACAAACAAACGCAAACATTCTTAACTTATGATCGTTCCATTCTGTGTATGTAATCAGTTGAATTATGTTTCTTAATCCATTCTGCCAATCTGTATCTTTTAATTGGTTAGTTTAGTCCATTAACATTCAGAGTTACTACTCAAAAGGCGTTTCTTGATTCCACCACCTTATCTTTTTTATTTTATTTGTCAGATCTATATATTTCTTTTTGTATTCTTTAAATTACCCTTAGTGGTACTCTTCAGTTCTGTGCGCTCCTGCATACCTCCCTCTCCTGTCTTTTTTTTTTCAGCTGGCAGAACTCCTTTTACTATTTCTTGTTGGTCCGGTCTCTTGTTGACAGATTCTTTCAGGATTTCTTTGTTTGTGAAAATTTTAATCTCTCCCTCATTTTTAAGGACATTTTGGCTGAGTACAGAATTCTTGGCTGGAAGTCTTTCTCTTCCAGGATCTTGAATATATTATACCATTGCCTTCTCACCTCTGAGGTGCTAGTTGAGTGGTCTGAACTCAGTCTGACTTGATTTCCCTTGTATGTAGTAGATTGTTTTTCTCTTGCCGCTTTCAGAATTTTCTGCTTCTCTTTAACATTTGACAGACTGATTAGTATGTGCCTTGGGGAAACCATATTTAGATTTATTCTATTTGGAGTTCTTTTGACCTCTTTGACTTGTATATTTATATCCTTTATGAGGGTTGGAAAGTTTTCCCCATTATATCCTCAACTACTCTTCCTGGCCCTTTATTCCTTTCTTCTCCTTCTAGGACACCAGTGATTCTTATATTTGTGTTCTTTGTTGTGTCTATCATTTCCCTGAGTTCCTATTCAGTGTTTTCCATCTTTTTGCCATTTTCTGTTTTGAGTCTTCGAAGTCAATTATCCCATCCTGTATATGACTTACTCTTTCTTCTGTCTTTTCAAATCTGGTGTTGTGTGCCTCTAGTATGGCTTTTATTTGGTTAACAGAGTCTTTAATCTCCATGATTTCTGCTATTTTTCTATTATTCTTTCAAATTCCCCTTTGTGCTCTTCTACTGTCTTCTTGATCTTCTTTATGTCATTTGCTATCCCACTTATTTTATTAGGTAGAGTTGTATGAACATCTTTGATTAGTTGTTTCAATGTCTGTGTCTCCTCTGGTATTTTAATTTGGTCATTAGGCAGGGCTATATCTGTCTGCATTGTGATATGCTTAGTGACCTTCTGCTGTCTTCGTCGCATGTAGATATCTTGATTGATTTACTTTGGGACTTGATTTCTTTCAGTAGTCTAAGGCCTTGTGTTTGTGGGATGGTTGTACAGCAGGGAGCAGGGCACAGGGTGGAGCACTCAGTACAGTGATTTGTTTCAGGGCAAGTATGGGCGCAGTTTTGGGGATGTTACGCTGGTCCTTGTGAACCTGGGCACTGAGCAGACAGGGAGGATGTATCTGTGACAGTACACCAGTCTGGGGGCAGTAACCTTGGTATGCCCTGATCTAAGGCATGGGGCCCTTTGTGTGCATGTATAAAGCTGTGGCAGCAGGTTGGTGTTTCACCTTTGTTGGTTGGGGGTTGATGTGACCTGGCTGCACAGATTGGCAGTTTCTCAGAACTGGGAAGTGAGGCTGAGGGCTGTGTGCATGCACAGTCTAGGACTGCTGTAAAGTTCAGTTCCTAGAGCTGAATGACATGATTGGGGACCTGTGAGCATACATGGGCCTGGGAGTGCCGTAAATGGATGCACTGAGTTCAGGGAGGGTGGGGTGAGGCTGTGCGGCACATGGGTGGGGGTCTGGGGTAGCCTAGGTATGGAGCTTAGTGCCCTCAACCTTTATGCACTGGCAACAGCCTACAGGAAACAGGGAGGGGGTCGTAGTGCTTGGGAGGGGTGTAGGAGAGGTGAGTTGGGCTGCACTTGGGGGTGGGGGTGTGGGGCAGGTGCATGCACTGGGGGCTGGTGGAGTGGGGGTACCTGGAGTGCTAGGAATGGGAACGGGTAATGGGGTTTGGGTGCATGGGGTATGGGGTCAGTCACCGGTTATGGGGCTGTGCTGGTGAGGGTAGCGTGCCCGAGGAACGTGACCTGACTTACTTCCTTGTCCCTTGTTCCTGTCTGTGCACTCTCACGGTCACTGCAGCTCTGTGCCAGGTTCCAACTTTCTGCCTCTTAGTTTCTCGGTCTCTGCATTCAGGGCTGCCGCATTTGGTGCCGAAGGCTCTCCCAGGTCAGCGACACTTCCGAATTGCTGCCTCAGTCATCCTCCTGTCCCTTCTCTAACTTTTCCGTGGAGTGGGGCTAATCTTAAACTATTCTAGTCAGCCATCTTCCCAGAAGTCCTCGACCATCTTCCCAGAAGTCCTCGACCATCTTTTCTTTTTTGAAACACTCCTATCTTGACCTTTAATTGCAATTTTCTTCCTTCCTTCTAGCCCAGTCACTACTTCAACTCCTTTGCCAGTTCCTTCTACTCAACCTTGTCTTTAAAGCACTTTTTTTTTAAACGTGGCTGGGCATCAGGACGTGAACCTGGGTCTCTGGCATGGCAGTCAAGAACTCTGCCACTGAGCCACTGTTGCCCTCAATCTTGTCTTTAAATATTGGATTTCCTTTATGACTCAATCCTATTCTCTCTGTCTCTGTTATATCTGAAATTCCATTTCCCTTTTGTTCCTAAAATTGGTCATGCCATTTCTCCCACCTCCACTCCCTTTCCCCAAGGAAAAAGAATTTATTGCAGTAAATTAATCCAGTGGGTATTTCTATGAAAGTACAAGTCAGTTAGTTGGGGCAATTAAAACATCAGCCACGTTGCCCATGTGCCCCAACAAAGCTCCATCTCTTGTCATTACCAGGTTTAGATTTTTCTCCTTGGTACCAGCTTTCCCCAGTTCCTTCTACTAGTATTGTGTTGGTCTTTTAGGACATTTTGTCTGCAGTCATGGATATGGACATCTCCAGTGAAACTGTGGCTCTGTTTCTCATCTACCTCATGCCTGCAGTGGGACTGTTGTATGTCTAAAGCTCCTTAGGTGGCTACTGGGCCTGTCGTCCCCTTGAGCCTCACATCCTCATTCATATTTCTGTTTTTCTCTTGAACAGACTTGTAAGAGTTTGTTGATTAAAAGGTTTTTTTTTTTTTTTCCCGAAGAACCACCCATTGTTTTTTTGTTTTCTGTTTTGCTAATATCAGTTATCTTTTTTCGGTGTACTTTGTTCTTTTTCTGGCTTACTGAATTGAAAACATAAGTTTTCAGCCTTTCTTGCTTACTAATGATTTACTTATTTATACATACACATATAATAAAACTCCCTTCTGAGTATTGCTTTAGTTTCTTCCCACGTGATAAATATGTGGTAATTTCATTATCCTTAAGATCTAAACATTTTGTTATCTCCATGTTTATTTCCTCCTGGGTTTCTAAGCACACATTTTTGAGTTTCTAATCCTGGTACTTGACTTTATTTTGATAGATTATCTTATTTGCATTCTTTGTTCATAGAATATTTTTAATATCTATGTTGAGACTTTCTCTGTGACCTAGTTAAAATGTTCAAAGATTGTATCTTCTCTTTCTTAGGCCCTGGGTAATGTCTGTGTGTGTGTGTGTGTGTGTGTTTGATCAGGTTTGTTAATGCTGTTGCTCTTGTCCATATCTTTGCTAGTTTCATGTCTGTCGTATTTATGAGTTTCTGGTGGATATTGAGATTGGGATTCTGGATTTGTCAGTTTCTCTTTGTCCATTTTGTGCTTTATATTAAGTTCAGGATTGTGAATCTTTGTGGTTTGTTTTTTGTGTTAGTATACTATATTCCTCATGCAGATTTGAAAGGATTTATGTACCATAGAAGAGCCGTGCTTTAATCTTAATAAGTCTTGTGGGAGCAATGGTTTCTTCTACTCCCTATTCAGTACTGTAGGTTGGAGGCTTGATTACATTGTCTCCACAGAGATATGACTCAGTCACTTTGAGTATTAAACTTGATTGCATAGAGATATGTCTCCACCCATTCTATGTGAGTCTTGATTAGTTTGCTGGAACCCTATAAAAGAGATATTTTGAAGAGAGTACACTTTTGAGAATGAGGAGAGAGCCACAGAACCATGACAGAATGACAAGAGAACCAGAGTCCACCAGCCAGTGACCTTTCGAGATAAAAAGGAGGAGGCCGCCAGGGAGTTTCATGAAGTAGGAGAACTGGAGAGAAAGCTAATAGATGTCACCTTGTTGGCCATGTACCGTTCCAATGGAGAGAAACAGCCTGAACTTTATTGGCTTTTCTGAACCGAGGTATCTTTCTCTGGACGTCTTAGATTGGACATTTCTGTAGCCTTGCTTTTGGAAATTTCCATGGCCTTAGAACTGTAAACTAGCAACTTATTAGAGTCCCCTTTTTAAAATCCGTTCCAGTTCTAGTATATTGCATTCTGGCAGCTGGCAAACTAGAACACTCCTCATTATTTCTTTTTCCCTAAATTCTGTTTTTTGTCTTTTTTGTGTGTGTGGCAAATATTTTTATTGTTAGATTTATTAGAAAAACTTGTACATATAGGTAATTTTAAAAGACAGTTTGTTGGAGCCAGAGAGAATCATTTCTTCTAGAAAGACAAACCTTTGAGCTTAGGCTGGAAGACAATGGAAAAAGAGATTTCATTTCATCAGTTAACTGTATCAAATCACTTTGGAGCACATTCATTTCATCATGTGAGTCTTACTTTATATAACAAGTCATTAATAGAAAACACACAAGCATAAAACCTTACATTTTCTAATCTTCAAGTAAAAAATCATTTGTTCTTACTTTCTGAAGACATGAATGTAAAAACCATTGCAGATAACAGCATTGTTACTGTAATGAGAGGCAATGGTCAAGTTTAAGTCAACTTTTTTTTTTAATTTATTTTTTATTATCAAACCAAAACAACATACAACATGGTTTTTTTAAATATATATAGTCATCATGATCATTTCTTAGAACATTTGCATCAATTCAGAAAAAGAAATAAAAAGAAAACAAAAAAATTCATACATACCATACCTGTAGCCCTCCCTTTCATTGATCACTAGCATTTCAATCTATTACATTTATTTTAACATTAGTTCCCCCTATTATTTATTTTTTTGCTTCATATGTTTTACCCATCTGTTGATAAGGTAGATAAAAGGAGCATCAGACATAAGGTTTTCACAGTCACACATTTACATTGTGAAAGCTATGTCATTATACAATCATCTTCAAGAAACATGGCTACTGGAACACAGCTCTATATTTTCAGGCACTCGTCCAGCCTCTCCATTACACCTTAACTAAAAAAGGTGATATCTATTTAATGCATAAGAATAATCTCCAGGATAACCTCTTGACTCTGTTTGGAATCTCTCAGCCATTGACACTTTATTTTGTCTCAATTCTCTCTTCCCCCTTTCAGTTGAGAAGGTTTTCTCAGTCCCCTGGTGCTGAGTCCCAGCTCATTCTAGGATTTCTGTCCCACATTGCCAGGAAGGTCCACATCCCTGGGAGTCATGTCCCATGTAGACAGGAGGAGGGCAGTGAGTTTTCTTGTCGTGTTGGCTGAGAGAGAGACAGAGGCCACATCAAAAGCACAAAAGAGGTTTTCTTGGGGATGACTCCTAGGCCTAATTTTAAGTAGACCTCGCCTATCCTTTGTGGGGTCAAGTTTCATATGGACAAACCCCAAGATTGGGGGCTCAGTCCATTGCTTTGGTTGTCCCCACTGCCTGTGAGAATATCAAGAATTCTCCACTTGGGAAAGTTGAATTTTTCCCCTTTCTCACCATTCCCCCAAGGGGACTTTGCAGTTTTAAAATATTAATTACCATCTATTTTCAGCACTGTAGTATTGACATTCCTTTGTTCTTCCTCATGCAAAAACGTTTTTAAATTTGTACATTTAGTCACTGTCATTATACACTCTAGGCATTCCTAGATTATACCATCTCAGTCTTTATCATCTATCTTTCCTTCTGATATCATTTGTGCCCCCAGACCTCCTCCCTCTATCTTTCTCACATTCGGCTTCATTCAGTGTTCTAACATTATTGTATTACAGTTAGGTAGTATTGTGCTATCCATTTCTGAATTTTTTAAATCAGTCCTGTTGCACAATTTGTCTCCCTTCAGTTCCAGTTACCCTATACCTACCCTATTTCTATCTCCTGATGACATCTGTTCTTAACTGAAATTCTCCAAGTTCATTCATTAACGTTAGTTCATATCAGTGAGACCATATAGTATTTGTCCTTTTGTTTCTGGCTAATCTCATTCAGCGTAATGTCCTTAAGGTCCACCCATGTTGTCACATACTTCATAACTTTATTCGGTCTTACAGGTGCATAATATTCCATCATATGTATATACCACAACTTGTTTAGCCACTTGTCTGTTGATGGACATTTAGGCTGTTTCCATCTCTTGGCAATTTTAAATAATGCTGCTATAAACATTGGTGTGCAAATGTCCGTTTGTGTCCTTGCCCTCATGTCCTCTGAGTAGATACTTAGCAATGGTATTGCCTGGTCATATGATAATTCTGTATTTAGCTTCCTGAGGAACCACCGAACTGCCTTCCACAGCGGTTGTATCATATGACATTCCCACCATCAGTGGATATGTGTACCTCTTTCTCCACATCCTCTCCAGCACTTGTTGTTTTCTGTTTTTTGATAATGGCCATTCTGGTGGGTGTGAGATGATATCTCATTGTGATTTTGATTTGCATTTCCCTAATAGCCAGGGAAGTTGAGCATCTCTTCATGTGCCTTTTGGCCATTTTTGTTTCCTCTTCTGAGAAGTGTCTGTTCAAGTCTTTTGCCCATTTTGTAATTGGGTTGTCTGTCTTTTTGCTGTTGAGTTGGACAGTCTCTTTATATATTCTGAATACTAGACCTTTATCTGATATATCGCTTCCAAATATTGTCTCCCATTGTGTAGGCTGTCTTTTTACTTTCTTGACAAAGTTCTTTGATGCACAAAAGCGTTTAATTTTGAGGAATTCCCATTTCTTTCTTTCTTTCTTTCTTCAATGCTCGTACTTTGGGTGTAAGGTCTAGGAAACCGCCTCCTATTATAAGATTTATAAAACATTTCCTTACATTTTCTTCTAGCAGTTTTATGGTCTTAAATCTAATGTTTAGGTCTTTGATCCATTTTGAGTTAATTTTGTATAGGGTGTGAGATATGGATTCTCTTTCATTCTTTTGCATGTGAATATCCAGTTCTCTAGACACCACTGAAGAGAGTGTTCTGTTCCAGGTGAGTTGTTAAGCCACCTTTATCTGAAATATCCCTACTCATTTCTTTAGATTTTTGTCAGGTTTGTTTTGGTGGTATTTTGGCTTATTAGGCCTAAACAGAGTACAATTTAAAAATATTCTAATAGTCCATACTGAGAATAAGGTACAAATGGATTCTAACTCCTTAGAGACACGTGTGAAACATTAACTCTTCCCATGAACCCAGGTTGAGTACCCCATTTGTTCTTGACTTGGGCAGTCTCAATGAGGTAATTTTTTCCCTAAGTCTGAGGTCTGTGGTTTGATCTTTCTAGCTGCTTCCGCAGCAGAAACTAGGTTTACTTTGTTTCCAAATTCTTTCTCGGTACTCAAGAAGTATGCCCTGCTTTCCTGATCCCAACACAGAAACTTCCCCAAGGTTGAAGCCTTTACCTTCCAGGGTTCTGGAGAAGCTTCCATTCCAAGCCTGGAAAAAGCAGATAAATCCCATAAACATTATCTTCCATCTTTGGGGACCATAGAGCTTCTTTTTTTCATCCAGGAAGATTTCTCCTTTAAAATATGGCTGAAGTCCTGCACTTCAGTACTGATCTATTCTTCACTACTGCATACAGGGGTATACCCAGCTCATCCACCTTGGGCTTCATGGAGGACAGGTTTGCAGCCTCCTCTCAAGATAGGAAACAGCCTGACCTCCTCACTGCCATAATCACAGCTCTATTCTTTTCCCAAGTCCTTGGTTCCTTCTCCAGTGTTTTCAAGTCTACATTCTCCAGATACTCCAGTGTTGCTTTCTGGGGCTAGAACAGAAACACATCTGTGTTGGCCAGGAGCAGTGCCACAGCAGCAGCCCCTAGGGCCCCTGTACCAATGGACCACATCCCCATGGTGAAGAAACTCAAGTACTGTGCCATGGTGGACCTGGCCCACAAGGACCCCTAAATTCTGTTTTGAGGATTGGAAAATCCGTTTATTGTGGTTGGTATTTGCATGGAATATCTTTTTTCCCTTATCTTAAACTTTTCTGCGTAATTTCATTTTTGGTAAGTCTCTTTGGTCCTCTTAAAGTTTTTTGTTTAATTTAATCCATGACCCTTACGTCTCCTTTACCTCTCTCACCCCCCACTTATTTCACCAATTCCTGTGGACTTGACCTCTACAGTAGATCTTGAACACATCTGCGTCTGTTCCCACAGCTATCACCTGTGTCCTCTGATCTCTGTTCTACATAGCATTTACACAGAGTGATCTTTGAAAAGATCTATAACTCTGTCACTACCGAAATTTAAATCTTTCATTGATTCTCTTTTTGTTTTTTTTTAGCATGAAAAACAGAATTATTAGCTTTGGCCAACTTGGCCCTACATGAGCTAGGCCTTGCCTGCCTTAGCCTATTTTTTATCATCTTTTTGATTCCTTGACTTCCTTTTAATTCCTCTAACAAGCCTTACCCTTCTGTCACAGATTCTTCAATATTTTTTCCATTGCCCAGAATGTGCTTCTGCTCCCAACTCGCTGTACCCTTCACTGATTCCTACTCCTTCAGATCTGAGCTCATATGTCATTTCATCCACACCTCTTGCCATGACCCCATAACCAGGTTATGTCTCCCTGTTATTTTCTGTCACATCTTCTCTCTAGCACAGTTCACAACAATAAATAATTAAAATCTGAGGTTTATTAATCCATCCCATGTTCTAGCTAAGATGCAAACCAAAAGGGCTCACTTTGTCTTATTCACTGCCGAATCCCTTGAGTCTAGGTCAAAGCCTTTAATACAATATAAGCACTCCATAAATATTTCAGTAAATGAATGAATGTATAAGTGAGTTTGTTTTTTATTTTATTGACAGTAAAACTACTCCGGTAAGCATGGAAGCATATGTAATAGGTAATAGGTATTTTTTAACAACTTTTTTTATTGTATAAAATAATATATATACAAAATAAAGGAAGAAAAAGCAATAATTTAAGAGCACTCTTCAACAAGTAGTTATAGGACAGATCCCAGAGTCTATCATGGGCTACCATACCATCCTCTCAGATTTTTCCTCTAGCTGCTCCAGAATATAGGAGACTAGTAGGAATAAATATATATATTTTTATCATCACAATCGACTGTGTGTGTGTGTGTGTGTGAAAAATAACATATACACAAAGTAATATATTTCAAAGCACAGCACAACAATTAGTTGGCGAACAGATTTCAAAGTTTGGTGTTGGTTACAATTCCACAATTTTAGGTTTTTACTTATAGATGCACTAAGATATTGAAGACTAAAAGATATATCAATTTAATAATTCAACAATCATATTCGTTTGTTAAACCTTACCTTCTCTGTTTAACTCCACCATCACCTTTGATCTTTCATCCGTTTCTTTAAGGTATTTGGGCTATGGGCATTCCAACTTTTTCATACTGGAAGAGGCTGCTAATAATATGAGATAGGGAGATGGAAGTAGCTCTTGTTCTGGAAAGGCTGGACCCTCTAGGTTTCAGGACTTATCTGGTCCAGGGATATCTGGAGGTTGTAGGTTTCTGGAAAGTTACCCTTGTGATTTGTAGAATCTTATATATTATCCTAGGTGTTCTTTAGGATTGACTGGAATGGTTTTGGTTGGGGGTTGGCAAGTTATGATAGATAGCAATGTTTAACTGCAGCTTGTGTAAGAGTGACCTCTAGAGTAGCCTTTCAACTCTATTTGAACTCTCTCAGCCCCTGATACTTTATTAGTTACACTTCTTTCCCCACTTTTGAAAAGAATGGACCTGTTGATCCCACGGTGCCAGGGCCGGACTCATCCCTAGGAGTCATCTCCCACGTCACCAGGAAGATTTTCACCCCTGGATGTCATGTCTCATATAGGGGGGAGGGCAATGATTTCACTTGCAGAATTGGGCTTAGAGAGAGTGAGGACACATATGAGCAATAAAAGAGATAGTCCAGAAATAACTCTCAGGCATACCTGAGTCAGTGCATCATCAGCCATCTGCAGTCATTAGGCATCACGTATAATGCGAAATGGCCACAGTATATCACTACTCTCAATTTTGGGTGATTTCATTGTTCCAAAGAGAGAAATAACCAATAAACAGACCCTTACCAAACAGGAAGTCTAAACCTCCTCTCAACTCATCCCTCCCCCCATTGTTTACCCTTGCTGTTGCTGTGGTAGTGCTGATGTTTTCCAGTTAAACATAGCCCATAGCATGCAATAGCAGTTTCCCCCCATACACTGGACTTAAACACTCTTTGTACACAAATCATACCTGTGAAGTAGTTCTTGCAAGAACTTATTTATATTTGTAGTGTTACATAGGATACATAGGTCTATACAACCCCTTTCAATCTTGTTCACCTTCAATATGGTAATATTACGTATAGACCCAACAGAGAACCACGTTCACTTCTATTTATTCCCTTACATTGAAGTTCAACCTCGTTAGCAAACAGTTTACCCATCTCTAGCTTCTGTGTATCTCTGTGTCCCCTGTATTCTGTATTATAAGCCACCAATTTTGCCTTTACCATGGTCATAAAAGTAGAGTCATAAAATATCTACCCTTTTGTGTCTGGCTTAGTTCACTCAGCATTATGTCCTCAAGACTCATCCATCTTGTCATGTGCTTCAGGACAGCATTTCGTCTTACTACTGCATAATATTCCATCGTATGTATATACCACATTTTGTTAGTTCACTCGTCTGTTGATGGGCATTTGGACTGTTTCCATCTTTTGACGATTGTGAATAATGAACATGAATGTGCAAATGTCTGTTTCACTGCTCTCAGCTCTTCTAGGTATATACCAAGTAGTGGCTATTGCTGGGTCATAGGGCAATTCAATATTCATTTTCTTAAGGAACTGCCAAACTGTCTTCCAAAGCAGCTGTACCATTATACATTCCCACCACCCGTGCATAAGTGTCCCAGTTTCTCCACATCATCTCCAGCATTTATAGTTTCCTGTTTGTTTAATAGCAGCCATTTTTATAGGTGTGAGGTGATATCTCATTGTAGTCTTGATCTTCATTTCCCTTATAGCCAGTGAAAGTGAGCATCTCTTCATGTGCTTTTGAGCCATCTGTATTTGCTCTTCAGAAAAATGCTTATTCATATCTTTAGCCCATTTTATAGTCGTTTGTTCTTTCATTGTTGTGTTGTATGATTTTTTTATGTATACAGAATATCAAACCTTTATCTGGTTTGTGATTTCTGAATATTTTCTCCCGTTGAGTTGACTACCTATTCACCTTTTTTTTAATTTATTAATTTAAAAAATTAACAAACCAAATAAAACATTAACGTATATAATCAGTAATTCACAATATCATCACTTAGTTGCATATTCATCATTTCTTAGAACATTTGCATTAATTCAGAAAAAGAAATAAAAGACAATAGAAAAAGAAATAAAATGAAAGCAGAAAAGAAAAAAGAAAGATTATACCTACCCTACCCCTTACCCATTGCTTTTGTTTATCACTAGCATTTCAAACTAAATTTATTTTAGCATTTGTTCCCCCTGTTATTTATTTTTATTCCATATGTTCTACTCGTTTGTTGACAAGGTAGATAAAAGGAGCATCAGACACAAGGTTTTCACAGTCACACAGTCACATTGTGAAAGCTGTATCATTATACAGTCATCTTCAAGAAACATGGCTACTGGAACACAGCTCTACATTTTCAGGCAGTTCCCTCCAACCTCTCCATTACATCTTGAATAGCAAGATAATATCTACTTAATGCATAAGGATAACCTCCAGGATAACCTCTCGGCTCTGTTTGGAATCTCTCAGCCAATGACACTTTGTCTCATTTCACTCTTCCCCCTTTTGGTCAAGAAGGTTTTCTCAATCCCTTGATGCTAAGTCTCAGCTCATTCTAGGGTTTTTCTCAGTCCCTTGATGCTGAGTCTCAGCTCATTCTAGGATTTCTGTCCCACCTTGCCAGGAAGGTCCACACCCCTGGGAATCATGTCCCACCTAGACAGGGTGAGGATGGTGAGATTGCTTGTTGTGTTGGCTGGAGAGAGAGGCCACATCTGAGCAACAAAAGAAGTTCTCTTGGGGGTGACTCTTAGGCCTAAATTTTAAGTAGGCTTGACCTATCCTTTGTGGGGTTAAGTTTCATCTGAACAAACCCCAAGACTGGGGGCTCAGCCTATAGCTTTGGCTGTCCACACTGCTTGTGCAAATATCAAGAATTCTATTTGGGGAAGTTGAATTTTCCCCCATTCTCACCATTCCCCAAAGGGGACTTTGCAAATACTTTTTTATTCACTGTTCAACTCACTCTGGGATTTATCGGGGTATCACTCTGGACAAACCAACAAGGACTCTAATTCTTGTAATCAGGATGATGTTGCCAATCCATGCGGTGAGTTGGCAAAAGAGATAGTCAAAATATCACCATTTGATTCTTCTAATGCTTTGCTTGTATGAAGCCAGGGTCTAGGGGAAAACGTTTCTGAACTCTTTACAGAGTTTTGTAGAAATAGGAGGTATAGAGATGTTGGCTGGTTGTTAGATACGCCATATACATTAATGAGTGAAAGGTGTGGGTTTAAGGCTTCTAATGAGAAGCTTATGCACTATCTGACAGATGTAAGTGTTTCTATGAGTGTCCTTAAGGAAAATCTTATTTCCTGTAGCCTTAGACTTGAGATCTCCGAAAATCAGACTCAGAATCTTACTGTTAGAGTAGCAACTTTACAACGTAAACGGAAGTCTCCATCTTGCATGGTGTCTGCCGTTCAAGTGAGGATATTGATTGGAAAGGAATGGATGCTGAAAAATAGGATGGTGACATATGGATTGATAATGTTGGTGGAGAGGTCATGCTGAGTCTTCTCTGGATAACCCTGTAAAGTCTGCCTTGAGAACATAGCTGCCCCACCTCCAGCCTGCCCTGAGAAGTTGGCCACCCTGCTTCCACCTCAAAGGATTAGCCCTAGAGTGATTAATCTTGTTTCACCAAATGAAACTGCAAATGAATGCCCTGAAGCAAATGGGTTGGAGGATACTTCTAATTCCTTTCATGGCCCACCCCCATCACCCCTCATTTCTTCCAGAACTATAGCTAGACTAAAGTCCCAACAGGCTCCAAAAGGTGAGGTACCTGGTATCACATATGAGGAAATATTATACTCCAAAAGAACTGTGTGAGTTTTCCAATTTATATAGACAGAAATCAGGGGAATATGTGTGGCAGTGGATTTTAAGGGTGTGGGATAATGGTGGGAGGAATATAAAGCTGGATCAGATTGAATTTATTGATATATATGGCTCACTAAGCAGAGATTCTGCATTCAGTGTTATAGCTCGAGGGGTTAGAAAAGGCATTAAGAGATTGTTCGGATGGTTGACTGAAAGATGGATCAAAAGTTAGCTGACTTTTTCAAGTTACCTGATGTTGAAATGCCAGAACAGTCCTGGTATAATGTAGATGAGGGGATGCAAGGCTTAGAGAGATTGAATGTTAGAGTGGGTTTATCATGCAAAGCCTGCTCTTACATCCCAGGAATGTCCAGAGGATGCATCTTTTACCAGAACTATGAGAAATAAATTTGTGAAACTAGTGCCATCATCCCTAAAGAGCTCTGAGGTTGCACTTCTCTGTAGGTCAGATATTATTGTGGGCACTGCTGTCACTGAGCTGGAATCCTTAAGCACAATGGGGTAACCAGATCCTGAGTTGGCAGAAGCCAGGTGGCAGCACTTTATCGTCAAATACAAGGTGGATGTGGCTGTCATAATAGACAGCACACTCAAAGCAGGATCAGAATAATCTGACTTGCAGAGACTTGTGGCATTGGGTAGTAATGGCGTACCTAGAAGTACAATAGATGGGCAGTCTACTAAATTCTTGTTTGAGCTTTATACAAAACAGTTCTAGGTCAAGTGAACTGAAGTCTAACTTCAATGACTAAAACAGAGAGTCATGGCCCCTTAATCAATTTCCAGACTTGAGACAGTTTTCACATCCAGAGCCCCTTGAATGAGGGGGAGGCCAGGTCCATTTGGGGGAGGTCCCTGTTACAGTACCACAAATTTATACTTAATCTTCCTCCAAGCCTTCCCCAAGGAGACTGATGGCTTTTTACTAGGGTGACTGTGCATTGGGGAAAAGGAAATGATCAGATAATTCAGGCATTATTAGATACTCGTTCAGAAGTGACATTAGTTCCAGGGGACCCAAAATGTCACTCTGGTCCACTAGTCAGAGTGGGGGCTTATGGAGGTCAGGTGGTTGATGGTATTTTAGCTCAGGTCCATCTCACAGTGGGCCCAGTGGGCCCCCAGACCCATTCTGTAGTTATTTCCCCAATTCCAGAATGTATAATTGGAATAAACATACTGAGCAACTGGTAGAATCCCCACATTGGTTCTCTAATTCATGTAGGGAGGGATGTTATAGTGGGAGAGGCCAAGTGGAAACCACTGGAACTGCCCCTACCAAGCAAAATAGTAAATCAGAAGCAATACTGGATTCCTGTAGGAATTGCAGATTACTGCCACTCTTAAGGACTTGAAGGATGCAGGGGTACTGATTCCCACCACATCCCCAATCAACTCTCCTATTTGGCCTGCAGAGAAAACAGATGGGTCTTGAAGGATGACAGTGGATTATCGTAAGCTCAACCAGGTGTGTTAACTCCAATTGCAGCTACTGTTCCAGATGTTGTATCATTGCTTGAACAAATCAGTACATCCCCTGCTAACTGGTATGCATCAGTTATCTGGCAAATGCTTTATTCTCAATAGCCTTTAGTAAGTACCACCAGAAACAGTTTGCTTTCAGCTGGCAAGGTTAACAATATACTTTCACTGTCCTACCTCAGGGGTATATCAACTCTCCAGCCCTATGTCATAATCTTGTCTGCAGGGACCTTGATTGTTTCTCCCTCCCACAAGACGTCACAGTGGTCCATTATATTGATGATGTCATGGTGATTGGATCTAGTGAGCCAGAAGTAGCAACTATTCTAGACTTACTGGTAAGGCATTTGTGTGTCACAGGATGGGAGAGAAATCCAACAGAAATGCAGGGGTCTTCCACCTCAGTGAAATTTCTAGGTGTCCAGTGGTGTGGGGCATGTTGAGATATCCTTTCTAAGGTGAAGAATAAGTTGCTGCATCTGGCCCCTCCTATGGCCAAAAAAGAGACACAACACCTAGTTGGTCTCTTTGGATTCTGGCAACAACATATTCGTCATTTCAGTGTGCTCCTCTGACCCATTTATTCAGTGACCAGGAAAGCTGCTGATTTTGAGTGGGGTCCTGAACAAGAGGAGGCTCTGCAGCAGGTCCAGGCTGCTGTGCAAGCTGCCCTGCCACATGGACCATACAATCCAGCAGATCCAGTGGTGCTGGGAGTGTCAGTGGCAAATAGAGATGCTGTTTGGAGCCTTTGACAGGCCCCTATAGGATAATCACAACACAGACCCTTAGGATTTTGGAGCAATGTCTTACCATCTGCTGCAGATAACTACTTTCCTTTTAAGAAGCAATTTTTGGCCTGCTACTAGGCCTTAGTAAAGACTGAACACTTAACTTTGAGCCACCAAGTTACCATGAAACCTGAGTTGCCTATCATGAGCTGGGTGTTGTCTGACCCACCAAGCCATAAAGTTGGGGTGTGCAGCAGCACTCCAGCATAAAATATAAATGATATATACGAGATAGGGCCAGAGCAGATTCTGAAGGCAAAAATAAGTTACATGAGGAAGTGACCCAAATGCCCATGGTCTCCACTCCTGCCACATTACCTTCTCTTTCCCAGACCAGAGTTATGGCCTCTTGGGGAGTTTCTTAAAGTAAATTGACTGAGGAAGAGAGAAAGCTAGGGCTTAGTTTACAGATGGTTTGGCACAATTTGTAGGTATCACCGAAAGTGGACAGCTGCAGCAATCCAGCCTCTTTCTGAAGTGTCCTTGAAGGACAGTGGTGAGGGGAAATCCTCCCAGTGGGCAGGACTTTGAGCACTACACCTGGTTGTTCATTTTGCTTGGAAGGAGATCTGGCCAGAGGTGCGTTTGTATGCTCACTGTTGGGTTGGGTTGAGAACTGGCCAGAGGTGTGTTTGTATACTCACTCATAGTTTGGCTGGATGGTCAGGGACTTGGAAAGACCATAACTGGAAAATTAGTGACAAAGAGGCCTGAGGAAGAGGTAGGTGGATAGACCTTTCTTAGTGGATAAAAACATGAAAATATTTGTGTCTCATGTGAATGTGCACCAGAGAGTGACTTCAGCAGAGGATGGTTTTAATAATCAAGTAGATAAGATGACCCGTTCTGTGGATACCAGTCAGCCTCTTTCCCCAGCAACTCCTGCCATTGCCTGATGGGCTCATGAACAAAGTGGTCATGGTGGTAGGTATGGAGGTTATGCATAGGCTCAGCAACATAGACTTCCACTCAGCAAGGTTGACCTGGCAACAGCCACTGCTGAGTGCCCAGTCTGCCAGCAGCAGAGACCCACACTCAGCCCCTGATATGGCACCATTCCCTGAGGTGACCAGCTGGCTATATGGTGGCAGGTTGATTACATTAGACCACTCCCTTCACGGAAGGGGTAGCGAATTGTTCTAACTGAAATAGATACATACTCTGGATATGGGTTTGCTTTCCCTGCACTCAATGTTTTTGCCAAGTCTTCTATCTGTGAATTTACAGAATACCTTATCCATCATCATGGTATTCTACACAGCATTGCTTCTGATGAAGGAACACACTTGAAGCAAATGAAGTGCAGGAATGGGCACATGCTCATGGAATTCTCTGGTTTTACTATTTCCCCATCATCCAGAGGCAGCTATATTGATAGAACAATGGAATGGGCTTTTGAAAACTCAATTATGGTGCCAACTAGGTGGCAGTACCTTGAAGGACTGGGGTGATGTTCTCCAGGAAGCTGTGTATGCTCTGAATCAGCGTCCACTTTATGATGCTGTTTCTCCCATAGCCAGAATCCATGGGTCCAGGAATCATGGGGAGGAAATGGGAGTGGCATCACTCACTATTACCCCTAGTGAATGCATTAGGAAAATTTTTGCTTCCTGTCTCTGCGACCTTGAGCTCCGCTGGTCTCTACATTTTAGTCGCAAAAGGGGTAGTGTTTCCTCCAGGAAAAACAACAATGATTCCATTGAACTGGAATTTAAGCCTGCCACCTAATCACTTTGGGCTACTCATTCTCCTGGATCAACAAACCAAGAAGGGTTATTACGTTACTGGCAGGGGTGATTGATCCTGACTATCAGGGGGAAGTAGGACTACTACTACACAATGGAGGTAAAGAAGCGTTTTCCTGGAATATAGGAGATCCTCTAGGGCGTCTTTTAGTATTAACATGCCCTGTGATTAAAATCAATGGAAAACTGCAACAAGGCAATGCAGGCAGGACTCCCAATGGCTCTGAAAGTTCAGGAATGAAGGTTTGAGTCACCCCACCAGGTAAAGAACCAAAGCCAGCTGAAGTGCTTGTTTGAGGGTAAAGGGAACGTGGAATGGGTGGTGGAAGACGGTAGTGATAAATATGAACTATGACCACATGCTCAATTACAGAAACAAGGACTGTATTGCTGTTTTGTTCATGTTATAGTATTTAAGTTATAAGGTATCAAGTTTAAGAATGACTATTACCCAGAGACTTGCACCCTATTCTGGGGAGATTAAATGTGTTTCTGGTTGTATGCAGGACAGTTAAGTATTGTTAGGCAAAGAAAAAATGTGTCTTTTATTGTTTTCTATTTAGAAATTAAGTATGGTTTAAGGTGATATATATAGCTGCCAAGTTGACAAGGGGTGGATTGTCATGGTCAGTATTAAGGTGATGTATATAGCTGTCAAGTTGACAAGGGGTGGATTGACATGTCACTTGTCAACTTGGGCAAGTGGTGGTACCCGTTTGTCTGGTTGGGCAGGTGCTGGCCTGTCTGTGGCTATGAGGGCGTTACATGGAATTAAATTATGTTCATGTCAGCCTCATCCACAGTTGATTCCATTTGTAATCAGCTAAGGGGAGTGTCTTCTGCAGTGAATGACATTTAATCTAATCAATGGAAGGCTTTTAAGGAGGATTCAGAAGAGACAGTTTGTCTTTTCCTGCTTTGGCTGGCGAGCCTCTCTTGTGGAGTTCGTCCAGACCCTCCATCAGAGTTGTCATCTTCATGACTGCCCTATGGATTTGGACTCTTATATTCTTATGGTTTTCTAGTTTGCTAGCTGCCAGAATGCAATATACCAGAAACAGGATGGCTTTTAGAAAGGGTAATTTAATCAGATGCTAGTTTATAGTTCCAGAGCTGAGAAAATGTCCCAATAAAGCAAGTCTAGTGAAATGTCCAATCTAAGGCATCCAGTGAAAGATAACTTGATTCAAGAAGGCCAGTGAAATTCAGGGTTTCTCTCTCAAGTGAAAAAGCCCATGGTGAACATAGAGTTTCTCTCTCATCTGGAAAGGCACATGGTAAATATAGTTAGGTTTCCTCTCTCATCTGGAAGGGCACGTGGTGAACACAGCATCATCTGCTAGCTTCTTCTCTTGGCTTCCTGTTTCATGAAGCTCCCCAGCAGGCATTTTCCTTCTTTATTTCCAAAGATTGCTGGCTGGTGGACTCTGCTTCTCATGGCTATGTCGTTCTCCTCTGCTCTCTCTGAATCTCCTATTCTCCAAAATGTTTCCTCGTTTATAGGACTTCAGAAACTAATCAAGACTCACCCAAATGAGTGGAGACATGTCATCACCTAATCTAGCTTAACAACCACTCTTGATTGGGTTACATCTCCAGGGAAATGATCTAATTACAAATTCAAGCATATAGTATTGAATAGGGATTAGATGAAACAGCTGCCTTTACAAAATGGGATTAGGATTAAAACAAGAGTTTTCTAGGGTGCATATATCCTTTCAAACCAGTGCACATGGTTATGTGAGACATTTCTCTAAATTTTATATTTACAGATATTTCCTGTTATTATGTTTCTCTAGAGAACCCTAACTAGTACAGAAATGTTACTAATTTTTGCACATCAATTTTATAGCCCGCCACCTTGCTGAATTTACTAGCTCATGTGTCTTTGTTGTAGATTTCTCATGATTTTCCAAGTATAGTATCATGCCATCTGCAAATAAAGAAAGTTTTACTTCTTCCTTTTCTATTTGGATGCCTTTTATTTGTTTGTCCTGCCTGATTGCTGTAGCTAGAACTTTTTAAAAAATTTTTATTAATAAGACTAATCAACATACAATATGAACATTCTTTTTTATCACATAGTTGTATATTCATCATCATCATTTCTTAGAACATTTGCATCAATTCAGAAAAAGAAATAAAAAGAAAATAGAAAAAATTCATACATACCATAGCCGTTACCCTCTTCCCCTTCCCCCATCACCAATATTTCAGTCTACTAAATTTATTTTAACGTTTGTTCCCTGCATCATCTACTTATTTTTAATCCATATGTTTTACTCATCTGTCCATAAGGTAGGTAAAGAAGCATCAGACACAAAGGTTTCACAATCATACAGTCACGCTGCGAAAGCTGTATCATTATACAGTCATCTTCAAGAAACATGGCTACTAGAACACAACTGTACATTTTCAGGCATTCCTGAAACCATTCCCTCCAGCCTCTCTGTTATGCCTTAACTAAAAAGGTGATATCTATTTAATGTGTAAGAATAACCTCCAGGATAACCTCTTGACTCTGTTTGGAATCTCTCAGCAGTTGACACTTTATTTAGTCTCATTTCATTCTGCCCCCTTTTGGTTGAGAAGGTTTTCTCAATCCCTTGGTGCCGAGTCCCAGCTCATTCTAGGATTTCTGTCCCACATTGCCAGGAAGGCCCATACCCCTGGGATCATGTCCCATGTAGAGAGGGGGAGGGCAGTGAGTTTGCTTCTTGTGTTGGCTAAGAGAGCGAGGCCACATCTGAGCAACAAAAGAGGTTCTCTTTGGGATGATTCTTAGGCCTAATTTTAAGTAGACTTAGCCTGTCCTTTGTAGGGTTAAGTTTCATATGAACAAACCCCAGGGTTGAGGGCTCAGCCTCTAGCTAGAACTTTCTAATACAGTGTTGAATAATAGTGGTAACAGCGGACATCTTATCTTATTTGTGATCTTAGTGGGAAAGTTTTCAGTCTCTCTCCATTGAGTATGATGCTGGTCATGGGTTTTTCATACATGCCTTTTATCATATTGAGATAGTTCCCTTTGATCCCTGTGTTTTGGAGTGTTTTTATCAGAAAAGGATGTTGAGTTTTGTCGAATGGTTTTTAAGCATCAGTCGTGATGATCATGTGATTTTTCCCTTTCGATTTGTTAATGTGCTGTATTACATTAATTGATTTTCTTGTGTTGATTATCCTTGCATCCCTGGTATAAGCCTTACTTGGTCATGGTGTATAATTATTTTAATGAGTTGTTGGAGTCAATTTGCTTGTATTTTGTTGAGAATTTTTACATCTATGTTCATTAGGGAGATTGGCTTGTAGCATTCCTTTTTTATAGCATCTTTATGCGATTTTGATTAAAATGATATTAGCTTCATAAAACGAGTTAGGTAGTATTCCGTTTTCCTCAGTTTTTTTGGAAAAGTTTGAGGAGGATTGATGTTAGTTTTTTTTGGAATGTTTGATAACACTCTCCTGTGAAGCCGTCTGTCCCTGGGGTTTTCTTTGTTGAAAGATTTTTGATGACTGATTGAATCTCTTTACTTGGGATTTGTTTGTTAACATCTTGTATTTCTTCTGAGTCACTATAGCTTCTTTGTTTGTTTCTAGGAATTTGTCTCTTTCATCTAAGTTGTCTCGTTTTTTGGCCTAGAGTTGTTCATAGTATCATCTTATGATTTATTTTATTTTATCAGCTGTGTGGTAAGGCACCCCTTCCTCTTTCTGATTTTGTTTAGTTGCATCCTCTGTCTCTTTTTTTCTTTGTCAGCCTTTTTAGTGGCCCATCAATTTGGTTTTATTGGTTCTTTTTATTGTTCTTTTGTTCTCCTATTCATTTAACTCTGCTTTAATCTTTGTTATTTTTCTTCTGTTTACTTTGGTATTTGTTCTTTCTCAAGTTCTTCCAGGTAAGCAGGTTTTTGCTCTTTCGTGGTTTTTAATAATAGGCATTTAGGGCAATAAATTTCCTTCTCAGCATAGCCTTTGCCACATTCCATAAGCTCTGATATGTTGTATTCTCGTTTTCATTTGTCTCTAGATTGCTACTGGTTTCTCTAGCAATTTCTTCTTTGACCCACTGGTTGTTTTAGAGTGTCATTTAATCTCCGTGTATTTGTGAAGCTGCTCCTTCTTTGGTGGTTGTTGATATCCACCTTCATTCCACTGTGATCAGAGAAAGTGCTTTGAATAATTTCAGTGTTTTTAAATTTATAGAGACCTGTTTTTTGCCCTAGCATATGATGTATCCTAGAGAATGTTCCATGGGTATTAGAGAAGAATGGATATCGTGGTGTTTTGGCATGTAATAAGCTTTATATGTCTGTGAGGTCTAATTCATTTATCAGATGAAATTCTCTTTTTCCTTGCTGATCCTTTGGTTGTTCTATCTATAGAGGAGAGTGGTGTATTGAAGTCTCGCACTGTTATTGTTGAAACATCTATCACTCCCTTCAGTTTTGCCAATGTCTGTCTCATGTATTTTGGAGCTCCTTGATTAGAAGCATAAACATTTATGATTGTTTTTTTACTTGGTGAATTGTCCCTTTCATTCATATATAGTGCCCTTTTTCATCTCTTATTATGTATTCACATTTAAAGTTATTTTGTCTGATATTAGTATAGCTACTCCTGTTTTCTTTTGGGTACAATTTTCTTGGAACATCTTTCTATCCTTTCATTTTCAATCTATTTGTGTCCTTTTGTCTTAGATGAATTTGGGGTAAATAATTTGGAGTAATCTGTGACTTTTTTTTTAAGTGTACTTCTAGTCCTTCAGTAGTCTTTTGGGTCTGTCTTAAAACCTGTCCAGATTATGATCACTTCCTACCTCCACCACTTCCACTCTAGTTTATGGAAGCCTTACCTCTTCACTTGGATTACTACAGTGGTCTCCAACTGGGCTTCCCTGCATCTACCTTTTCCTCTTACAGCCTGTTCTGATAGTAGCCAGTATAGTTCAAATCATATTTTTCCACTGCTCAAAACTTCCTAATGCCTTTCACTGTCACTCAGAATAAAAACTGAATTTCTTATTGTACCCCACCCCTTGTGCCCAGTGTAATTTCTTCCCATGACCACTCCTCACTTCTTCCGTCTGTTCCTTGAGAAGAAGCCCACCGAGCTCACCTCAGCCTTAGAACCTGTTACTAGTACCCTTCTGACTGCAGTCCTTTCCTTGGATAGCCATGGGGCTGGCACCCTCACTTCTTCATTTCTCTTGCCCAGACTTGGTGCTACCAAGAAACCTGCTGTTCTCCCATCCAGAAGGGCACTGCTTTCACCCTTCCACCTCGGTCATCAGACTCTTTCCCAGTAGATATTTTCTGCAGTCCATATTCCTCTCTGATCTGCACTTGATAACTTTTTTACCGGTGATGTCCCTCCTCAACTTCATGAGAGGAGGGAATTGTCTTCATTGCTGGGACCCCAGTATCTGAAACAGTGTCTGGCAGTAAATATTGATGGAGTGGATAATGAAGGGAGTTCATTATGTCAAGTAACTTAGTGGTAAAATCTGCATTTAGGACATAGGTATTAAAACTTCTCATAAACATTTTAGTTTTTTAATAGCTAATACAGTTACATCATTCAAAATTCAGAGGGCATGCAATAGGAAGTCTCTCTCATACCCTGCCCCTAAGCCACCCTGCTTCCTTCCTCAGAAGTAGCCAGGGTTAACTTTGTTATGTATAGAAAGAAATATACTATACCCATAAAATCATAGACATATTCCTCTCTCCTTTATAAAAAAAGGTAAGTTTTAACATCTGCACTGTTTTGCAATTTGTTTTGTAAAATATATTTTGGGTGTTTTTTTTTTTTCCAGTTTGTAAAGAACTCTGTTATTATGGGGTTTTTTTTTTGGCATGGGCAGCACTGGGAAACGAACCCAGGTCTCTGGGTCTCTGGCATGGCAAGCAAGAACTCTGCCTGCTGAGCCACCGTGGCCTGCCCAAGAACTCTATTTTTTTTTTTTTAATTTTAACATTTGTTCCCCCTATTATTTATTTTTATTCCATATGTTCTATTCATCTGTTGACAAAGTAGATAAAACGAACATCAGACACAAGGTCTTCACAGTCACACAGTCACATTGTGAAAACTGTATCATTATACAATCATCTTCAAGAAACATGGCTACTGGAACACAGCTCTACATTTTCAGGCAGTTCCCTCCAGCCTCTCCATTACATCTTGAATAACAAGGTGATATCTAACTTAATGGGTAAGAATAACCTCCGGGATAACGTCTAGACTCTGTTTGGAATCTCTCAGCTATTGACACTTTGTCTCATTTCACTCTTCCCCCTTTTGGTCAAGAAGGTTTTCTCAATCCCTTGATGCTGAGTCTCAGCTCATTCTAGGGGTTTTTCTCAATCCCTTGATGCTGAGTCTCAGCTCGTTCTAGGATTTCTGTCCCACGTTGCTGGGAAGGTCCACACCCCTGGGAGTCATGTCCCACGTAGAGAGTGGGAGGGTGGTGAGATTGCTTGTTGTGTTGGCTGGAGAGAGAGGCCACATCTGAGCAACAAAAGAGGAAGAACTCTATTTTTAAAATAATAATAATAATGCATTTTTAATTTTTTGGTTGTATGTATCGAACCCGGGTCTCCCACATGAAAAGCAAGCATTCTACTACTGAACCACCTGTGTACCCCCAATAATGATATTCTGTTGTATGGATGTAGCATGTTTTACTTAACTAGTTTCCCTTTAAAATTTTTTATTTTGAAATAATTTCAAACATATAGGACAGTTGTAAAAATAATACAAACCCATATACAGAGAACTCCAGCATACCCTTATCTACCTAGATCCCTAGATCCTCCAGTTTCAACATTTTGTCTTCTCCATATCTTTCTTTATCTGTCATCCGACTTTCTACCCTTCTTTCTATTTATCTTATCTATCTTCTGAACATTTGAAAACTGGCTGTAACATAATTATGGAACACATAATACTTCATATACATTTTATGTGAACAAGGATTTTCATTTATGTTATCACTTTAGTACAGTTATCAAGTTCAGGAAATTTAAAATTGATATAAAACTTACATTCTACATTCCAGTTTTTTCTTATTCTCTTGAGCCTTTTCTCCTCCATTATTAGATCACATCCAGTTTCATGTATTGCATTTGTCATTATCTTTTCAGTTTTTCTTTATTTCTTTTTTAATTGTGGAGACAGCATAAACCTAAATCTTCCTATCCCAACCAATCCCAGGCGTACCATTCGGTGAGATCAATCACGTTTATAGTCTTGTAGTACTCTCATGACTTTTTGTTGTTAGAACTTTCCCTTGACCCCAGACAGAAACCCTATACTCCCCATTAACTCCCCATTGCCCACTGTCCCCCAACCCCATTAACCTATACTCTCTATGAGTTCCCGTATTATCTGATATTTTCTTTGTCATTACCATGGCTTTAACTTTAACATCCTAAATCTATAAGTCTCATTTGCTTTGATACCCATTTAACTTCAGCAGCATGCATCAACTATGTTCATATACCCTTCCATCCCCCCACTTTTATGTAGTTCTTGTTACAGATTACATATTTATACATTTATGAATCCAAAGCCATGATTTATCATTACATTTTATGCATTTACCTTTTAAATCCTGTGGGAAGTAAATAGGGCAGCTACAAATGAAAATATAACAGTACTTATATTTATATTTACCCATATCATCTTTACCAGGGTTCATTATTTCTTCATGTTGCTTCATTCCATTGTCCAGTGTCCTTTCCTTTCAACTTGCAGAACTCCTTGTAGCATTTCTTGAAGGGCCAAAGTAGTGGTGATGAAGTCCTGCAGCTTTTGTTTATCTGGGAATGTCTTAATCCCTTTTTTTTTTATGATGCTTGCTTGTAAAGTTTATTGACAATTGTTTGGTCCCAACACAAAAGCAGCACTTGAATCACAAAAAAGTGTACAAGCAAAGTAGACAATTAAGAAAAATGTCTTCTCCCCCAAGCCCCCTCCTTCATTTTTTTTCACTTATTATACCTGTTTTGAGCACCTGCTAGCTACTGTGCACTGTATATCTTTTTTAAAAAATATTTTTATTGATACCTTCTTCATTTTTGTGAGACAGTTTTGCTCACTTTGTAATTCTTTGTTGGCGTTTTTTTTGTTTCCAGCATTTAATTATGTATTCTCACTGCCTTCTTGCCTCCATGGTGTCTGCTGTGCAACCAGCACTTAATCTTAGTGGATGCGCCCTTGTATGTGAACATTGTTTCTCCTCTGTGGCTTTCAGAATTTTCTATCTTTGATGTTGAACAGTTTGATTGTAACTTGGCGTAGTTTGGGTCTATTTGGGTTTATCCTGTTTGGAATTCATTGAGCAAATTGGATGTGTATATTCATGTCTCTGGTTAAATTTGGGAAGTTTTCAGCTATTATTTCCTTGAATATTCTCTGTCCCTTTCTCTTTCTTCTCTTTCTGGGACTTCCACAATGCATATATTGCTGTGCTTGATGTTGTCCCACAGGTTCCTCAGGCTCTGTTTACTTTTCTTCATTTTTCTTTCTGTTCCTTAGACTGGATAATTTCATTTATCTTATTTCACGTTCACTGGTTCTTTCTTCTGCCAGCTCCAATCTGCTTTTGAACCCCACTAGGGAATTTTAAATTTCTCTTACTGTGGTTTTCAGCTCTGTTTGATTCCTTTTCTTACTTTCCATCTCTCTTTTTCCTTTAATTCTTTGTCCATGTTTTCCTTTAGCTTTTTGAACATATTTAAGACCTTTTTTTAAAATCTTAGTCTTGAATGTCCCAGGTCTGATCCGCCTTGTTGATGGTTTCTAATGCTATATCTTCTTTTTTTTGGGCTATTGCATCTTCTTTCTTTGTCTGTTTTGTAGACTTTTGTTAAAACTGGAACATTTTGATATTTTCATGTGTTATTGCTGGAATTTAGACTCTCGGGAGTCTGTTTTTAAGCTTGATCCTGCTAATGTAACAGAGCTTTCTTTGAATGCCAAAAGCTAACAGAAAAAAAGGAAAAAAAGAAAGTGTCTTTCCAGTCTTTGTAGATTGACCTGTGCTAGTGCTTTCCTTCAGAATTCGTTCAGTGAGAATAGCTCATTGTTTCTGCATGCACTTGGCTCTAGGAATTCTCCCACTTAGATGGGACAAATGTTCCCTCTAGCCTAAGAAATAGTTTCCTCGTGGTCCTGGGCACTGCACTGTATGTCTTATAGCCAACAATCCTTTACCCAGGGCAGCCACTTGATTGTTTCCCCTGGCTTTGTGTTGGAGAGATTGGTGCCTTCCACATGCAGGGCAAGTTCTGGGATGGTGAGTCACTTGGGCCATAACCAAACAGATTGGGGCAGAGATACACATGCGTATTAATTCTCATGTAGTTGTATTTCTCATATATGGTAAACTCTCTTTGTGGGCCATAATTTTACAGAATGACGTTTCCTGTATTCTGGTTTTCATGATACAGGGTATTTTTTGGATCACCTGGATTGGAATCAATGATGATCCTTCACTGCTGTTGCCCCTTTCTTCCTATTTCCGTGCTGCTTAGTCTGGCCACATCTTTTGGCCCTTCTTTCTGTCCATCTCTGTTTGCAGCGTCATTTTCATCATATTTCTAAATTTCCCAAGATTCGTAATGATTCACTTTAATAATAACATCATATCCAACTTAGGCTAGGAATCAAGTCAGCCTACTAACAGTGTTCTCAGAGTCTCTCCATCATCATTTCTCATGATAAATTGTCCCACATAGATTATTTAACTCTGACCAATCTGATATCATAATTGTCCTGTGCACACACCTGGCTTTGTCCGTCATGCTTCTCTCTGAAGTGCCTTCCCACACCTTTCTACTCACTTATACCACTGGCTAAGTATTTTATTTCCTACATTTACAAAATCTATCAGGCTGCAGTAAACTTTGAAGAATTTCAATATTTGTCTCAGCCACTTCAGGGCTAGGTATCTCTGGAACCTGACATCCCCATTTTTTATAATACGAATTTGTACCTTTTGTGGAGTGGTGAGATGCTAAGGTCTGAGTGTGTAGAGTTAAATTGTTTTGTGTATGTTCTTTGCCCATACTTTCCATCTCCACTAAGTTTGTGCTCCCTTTCCATCGTTCTTCCCTTGCGGCAGTGGCTCTCTGTAGTGTGATCCCCAGCAACTAGCAGCAGCATCTCCTGGGAACTTGTTGAAAATTCAGATTCTGGGGCTTGACTCTTCATCAGCTGAATTAGAAATCCTGGAAGTTTTAACTGTGTTTTAACTAGGTGGCCAGGTGATTCTGATGTTTGTTAAAGTGTGAGAGCCACTAATTTATACGATTTAATTCAGAGCTTTGTCACAATAAACAATCAGTAAAAGTTTATTGGCTATTTTATTAATATATCAATAGCCATTGGTTATTGTATCTCATCACAGCTGTAATATATTGAACACCTACTTTGTGCTGGGCACTGATGTAGGTACTTTTGCATCCATCACGTAATCCTTACTTTATACATAGAGGAGGGAGGAGGAAGTGAGACCTCTGAGGGATGAAGTCACTTGCCAAGGCTACCTAGTTGGTATGTGGCAGCGTGGAATTTAAACGAGGTTTGTTGGACTCCAAAGCCACCGTTCTTTCTAGTACAGCACACTGCCTTTCATAGAAAGAAACCCTTGTTCCCAAAGAATAGGTGAAATATGTGGCTGTCATATGGTCCCATAAATGTTTTTGAAAACCGTACTTCTAGACCCCTCCCTCCACATCATATACATAACTGAACCAACAAACTTTCAGCTGTTTTTTAAATAGAAACATAAACTATTTTCCTTTTCTTAATATTCATTTATTTATAGTACGTCAGAGAATTGAGGAGATAAGAGGCCTTTGCGATCATAGTCCAACTTCTGCATTATCACGTATTTAGCTATCACATTACTTATGCTATTCAGTATTTTTGTCTCAGAAAGACTTTACATTGAATTGTAAATTGTTATACTACCACAGCTCTGACCTCTGAATATTACTATTTGTTTTATTGTGAAAAGTAATTTATATGCAAAACAATATATTTCAAAGCACACCACAACACGTAGTTATAGAAAAGATCTCAGAGTTTGGTATGGGTTATAGTTCACAATTTTAGGTTTTTCCTTCTAGCTGCTACAAGACACTGGAGACCAAAAAAAATAATCAGTATAATAATTCAGCATTCATACTCATTTGCTACATTCTGTCTTCTCTGTTATAACTTCACTTTTTCCTTTGATCCTTCGTCCAGTCTTTAAAGGTATTGGATTATACCCATTCTAATTTTTTCATGTTTGGGGAAAGGGCTGTTGACAGTATGGGATAGGGGGTTGGAACTAATTGATGTTCTGGAGAGGCTGACTCCACTGGGTTTCAGGACTCATCTGGCCAAAGAACCTATCTGGAGGTTGTAGGTTTCTGGGAAATAATCTTAGTGCCTGAAGCTTTTGTAGAATCTTAGATAGAGCCCTGGGTGTTCTTCAGGGTTGACAGGAATGGTTTTGGTTGTGGTTTGGCAAACCATGCTAAATAACAATATCTAGATGAAGCTTGCATAATAGTAGCCTCCAGAGTAGCCTCTCTACTCTAATTTGAACTTTCTTAGCCAGTGATACCTTATTTGTTACAATTCTTTTCCCCCTTTTGGTCAGGAAGGCATTCCTGACCAGGGCCAGGCTTATCCATGTTGCCAGGGCCAGGCTTATCCCTGAGATAAGGCTTATCCTGGTTGCCAGGGAGATTTTCACTCCTGGATTCATGTCTCACATAGGGAAGAGGGTAATGGCTTTACTTACAGAGTTGGGTTTAAAGAGAGAAAGGCCACATCTGAGCATCAGAAGAGGTCTTCTGGAAGTAACTCTTAAGCGTGACTATAGGTAGGCTTAGCTTCTCCACTATATAAATAACCTTCATAAGAGCAGGTCTCAGGGCTTGGGCTGTTGTTGACTTGGGAGTCCCTAATGTTTGAGTGAATATTATTTTTAAAAATCAGTTTTATTCACATGCCAAACAATCCATCCAACGTGTATAATTAGCAGTCTCAGTATAATCACAGAGTTGTGCTTTTATCACAACAGTAAATTTTAGAACATTTTCTTTGCTCCAAGAAGAAAAATCCCATACCCCTATACTTCCTACCCCCATCATTGACACTTAGCATTAGTTTGGTGCCTTTGTTACAATTGGTAGAAGAATATTATAATATTGCTGTTAACTGTAACCCATAGTTTGCTATAGGGATATGTTTTCTATTATTAACACCTTGTAAAAGTGACATATATCTGTTCTAGTTCATGGAAGAACATTCTTATATTTGTACTATTTACCAGTTTCATTGGGCGCAGTGGGTCCTATGTTTCATCCTGTTGCTTTCCTTCTAGTGACATATACAACCCTAAACTTCCCCGTTTAACCACTGTCACACTCAATTCAGTAATGTTAATTACATTCACAATGTGCTGCTATCATTGCTATCCATTTCCAAACATTTACAGTCAAGCTTATTAAAATTTATGCACAAATTGAGCATCAGCTCCCCATTCTCTACCCTCATTCTGTCTTCTCATAACCTACATTCTAGAAATAAACTCCGTGAGTTTGCTCGTTATATTTAGTTCATGTTAGTGAGCTCATACCATATTTGTCCTTTGTGTTTGGCTTATTTCACTCAACATAATGTCCTCAAGGTTCATCCAGTGAAATCATCAGGACTTCCTTTCTTCTTAGAGCTGAATAACCTTCCGTCATATGTATATGCCACATTTTGTTTATCCGTATTTCAGTTTATGGACACTTGAATTGTTTCTATCTTTTTGCAATTGCTACTAATGCTGCTGTAAACATTAGTGTGAAAATGTCTGTTCTGGTCCATGCTTTCAGTTCTTCTAGTATATACTGAGTAGTGGGATTGCTGAATCACTGACAGCTCTATACTTAGCTTCCTGAGGAATGTCCATACTGTCTTCCACATACCTACCCCTTTTTACGTTCACACCAGCAGTTTTTAAGTGTTCCTATTTTTTCACATCTTCTTCAACACTTGTAGCTTCCTGTTTGTTTAACAGAGATCATTCTAGTCTGTATGAAGTGATATCTCATTGTGGTTTTGATTTGCATTTCCCTAATAGCTAGTGATACTGAGCAACTTTTCATGTGTTTTTTTAGTCATCCATATTTGGAAAAATGTCTGTTCAAGTCTATTGCCCATTTTTAGTTTAATGTAATTAATAAACTTATTTTTTCTTTTGCCCATTTTAAAAATTGGCTTGTTCATCTTGTCATTGAGTTCTAAGATCTTATTTTGAATCTCAAACCCTTATCAGATATGTGGTTTCCAGATATTTTCTCCCAATGAGTAGGCTACCTTTTCACCTTCAAAAGTCCTTTGAAGCACAAAATTCTTCGGTCTTGAGGAGGTCCCTTTTATCTTTTTTTTTTGGTGCTTGTGCTTTTTGGCTGTCTATGAAACTAACGCCTGCCACAAGATCTTGGAGATGTATCTCTCCATTTTCTTCTAGAAGCTTTGTGGTCCTGTCTCTTGTATTTAAGTCTTTGATCCATTTTGAGCTAGTTTTTGTATAAGGTGTGGGATGGGGTCCTCTTTTCATTCTTTTGGATAAGAATATCCAATTTTCCCAGCATCATTTGTTAAAGAGCCTGTTCTGTTCCAGATGAGTGGACTTGGCAGCCTTGTTGAAGTTTGGTTGACCATAAAAGCATGGATCTATTTATCTTTTTCTTTTTAAAAAAAAATTTTTATTGTATAATATAACATATATATAAAGCAAAGAAAGAAAAAAGCAGTAGTTTCAAGGCACCCTTCAACAAATAGTTACAGGACAGATCCAAGAGTTTGTTATGGATTACCATACCATCATCTCAGATTTTTCCTTCTAGCTGCTCCAGAATATAGGAGACTAGAAGGAATAAATAATCTTTTTATCACCACAATTGACTTTTTTTTCCTTTTTGTGAAAATTAACATACATACAAAAAAGCAATAAATTTCAAAGCACAGCACAACAGTTAGTTGGAAAACAGATTTTAGAGTTTGGTATGAGTTACACTTCCACAATTTTAAGCTTTTACTTCTAGCTACTCTAAGATACTGGAGACTAAAAGAAATATCAGTTTAATGATTCAGCAGTCATATTGATGTGTTAAACCCTACCTTTTTTTGTATAACTCCACCATCACCTTTGATCTTTCTATCCCGCTCCTTAGGGGTGTTTGAGCTATGGCCATTCTAACTTTTTCATGTTGGAAGGGGTTGTCAGGAATATGGGGTAGGGAGATAGAGCTGTCTGATGTTTGGAGAGGCTGGGCCCTCTAGGTTTCAGGATTTATTTGGTCTAGGGACCCATATGGAGGTTGTAGGTCATGGGTCTCTTTCTGAACTCTTGATTCTGTTCCAATGATTAATAAGCCTGTCTTTATGCCAGTACCATGCTATTTTGGCCACTGTATGTCTTTTCACTTCGTGCTATCATCCAGTTCCCTGAGACCTGGCTCACATTTTTCCCTTTTTTCCTCTAGTTCTTTTGTCTGTTTGATTTCAGATGTCCTGTATTCTAGTTTGCTGATGCTTTCTTCTGCCTGTTCAGATCTGCTGTTGTTTGCCTCTAGCATATTTCTAATCGTATCTATTATGCCTTTCATTTCCCTAAGTTCTGTTATGTTTCTTTGCATGCTTTCAAATTCTTCATACTTATACAGCACCTGCTTATTCTTTATTTCTTTAGTCATATTTTCTTTCACCACCCTGAATTAGTTTAGGAGAGTTGTTTGAACATCTTTGATTAGTTGCTCCAAATTCTTTATTTCCCCCTGTTTTTTAATTTGTTCCTTTAACTGGCCCATATCTTCCTGTTTCTTAGTATGACTTGAAATATTTTACTGATAGCTGGGCATCTGATTATCTTGTTGAGATTATCCTGAAGGTAAGTTTTTCTTTTTTGTCTAGAATTTTCTTGTTTATTGGATCTTTATTAAGGCTCTTCTTTTTTTCCACAGTATTATCACATAGTTGTGTCTTCATCACCATGATCATTTTTAGAACATTTGCATCACTCCAGAGAAAGAAATAAAGAGAAAAAAGAAAAAAACCCATGCATCCCATACCCTCCCTTTCATTGACCACTAGTATTGTAATCTACCCAATTTTTTTGCCCCCCCACATTATTTCTTTATTTTCTCTCTTATTTTTTACTCATCTTCCCATACCTTGATAAAGAGAGCATCAGCCACAGCGTTTTCATAGTCACATGGTCAGATTGTAAAAACTGTATACTTATACAATCATCTTTGAGAATCAAGGCTACTGGAATACAGTTCAAAAGTTTCAGGTACTTCCCCTCTAGCCACTCAAAAACACTATAAAATAAAAAGGGATATCTATATAAGAATACCTCTAGGATAACCTCTCAACTCTGTTTGAAATCTCTGAGCCATTGAAGTTCTATTTTCTCGTTTTTTTCTAACCCCTTTTGGTTAAGAAGTCTTTCTTAATCCCATGACACCAGGTCCTTGCTCATTCCAAGGAGTTCTGTCCCATATTGCCAGGACTATTTACACCCCTGGAAGCCATAAAGGGGATATGTGAGTTCACCTGCCAAGTTGGCTTATAGAGGGAGGCCACATCTGAGCAATTAAAGAGACCCTCTGGTGTTGGGGTCACTCTTAGACATAATTACAAGTTGCTTCCTCTGCAGTAATAAGTTTCATTGGGTCATGCCCCAAGATCGAGGACTCCACTGTTAAGTTGGTTGTCCCCAGTACTTGTGAAAATATCAGCAGTTCCCCAGTTGGAGAGGTTTAATATTTCCTCCTTTCTCCCCATTCTCTCCAGGGGGCTTTGCAAATAGTTTTTTATTCTTTGCCCAGATTACTCTGGGATGTATTGAAGCATCACACTGACCTGTAAAAAACAACAAGATCTCACACTCTATTTAAGATTCCATGTAGTTATGGTGTTTGAATAACCCGACCATAGAAGGTAGATTAGATGTTGTGTTACCCAAAATATAAATTTTGTACCGAATAAGCATCTTTTCCTTTGGTCTCATAGAAATGGAAGTTTTACAATACAAATCATTGTTTTAGTTTGAAAGCTTCCAAAATGTGATATACCAGAAATGGAATGACTTTTTAGAAGGGGAATTTATTAAGTTGCAGGTTTCCATTTCTAAGGCTGTGAAAATGTCCAGTCTAAAGCATCCAGAGAAAGATCCTTGGTTCAAGAAGGCCAGTGATGTTCAGGGTTTCTCTTTCAACTGGAAAGATACATGGTGAACATCATGACATGTACTACCTTTCTCTCTGGGTTTCTTGTTTCATGAAGCTCCCCCCAGGGCATTTTCCTTCTTTATCTCCAAAGATTTCTAGTTGCATGGGCTCTTGTGATCCCGGACACTCTAAAGCTTTTTCTAGAATGGTTCCCTAAGAGGGCTCCAGTAAGCAACCCCACCTTGAATGGGTAGAGATACATCTCCATGGAAACCATCTAATCAAAGGTTACCACCCACAATTGGATGGGTCTTATCTCCATGGAAACAATAAAAAAAAGATACCACCCAGCAATATTGAATGAAGATTAAAGGACATGGCTTTTCTGGGGCACACCACAGAGTCAAACTGGTACAACCATATTATCCTTTATCCTATATTTTGATTTACCTTAGTCCTATCCAGATCATCTTCATTCATATCTCTAGTTGAAGTCTGTTCCCTTTTTTCAACTTTTTTTAACAGTTGCTCTATGGGGTGATACTGACTTTTATAGCTTCAGAGTTCTGAGTCTCGGGTGTCATACAAATACCTAAAGCCTAGGGAACAACCTGGTTATACACAAATAGTTCAGCACCTCAGAATTTAGAAGTAACAGTTCTAATAGATGTGGCTGCTGTAAGAGCATACAATCTAGGAACCTTTACAATAGGCCTTAACCTGTGCTCTCTATTTCAATTCTCCGAGTTTGTATATTGTATTTACTTCATATAAGTGAGGTATGATAAAAGGCTCTTCTTTTACCCTTGGTTCATCAATATTTCCCAACCGAAACAGGGCTGGGGACCCACAGTGAGGTGCAGATCAGTTCCAAAGGGCCTTGGGGGGAGTTCAGGAAAGATGTCAGAAAACCTCTATTTCAGCTCCCCAGGGCTGCACTTTCCTGGCCTGTCCAGCAGATGGCACTCTTTGACAACCTATTCCACATAGTTCTAAGGAGGTAGGGTATTTTTTTGCCCTATAGAGGTTCAGAAGGGGTTGAAACAATAGTGCAAGTGGTGCCTGTCTGGGACCGGCTAAAGCAGCAGTGCCCAGCAGTCTAAATTCACCAGCTGAATTCAGCAGTCTCCATTCACCAGTACTATTCTGTGTTCCCCTCTGTTCTTAGAGAAGAGAGCTTCTGCAGCCCTCCCTGTCCTGCAGCAGCCTGCCAGGCAAGGCTGGAACAGACCTGAAGCTACTTGCCTTGAGGGTGGGGAATGGGGACCAGGAGCCTGGGTTGTGTGAGGTACTCAGTATTTCAACACAGTTTCTCAGTCTCTTACTTAGTCTTGCTCTTTGTTGGATATTGTGCCACACACCCTTGGGTCTGGAGCCCCAGAACAGTTGTTTCAGACAGTTTCTGCCTGTTCATTCACTGTTTTTGGAAGAGGAGTGAGCCCTGCAGCTCCCTATTCTACTCTCTTCCCAAAAGTCTGAGTATTATTTTTATAACTTTAAAATATGCTATACTATGGACTATATGTGTGTTCAAATTAAGAAAAAAAAGCTTCACTGAATTTAATAAACTCTTAATTGGTCAGTAAAAGTAATTTTGCTGATTTAACTTTGGGCTGGCTGTGTTGCAAATGTGAAGTCAACCTGATTAGCAGATTGAGCACTGCCTTGAATGTTTGTTGTCTCTGGTAGAAAGGGAAGGGAGCTTGTGGTTCATTGTGCGTCCTCATAGCTCTTGGACCTTTTCCCTCTGTTTTTACTTCACTCTCATGCATCCATCTCCCCACCCCCATATTTATAAGTATATACATTTTTGGTCAGGCAATTAAATGGAAAAATAAACTTATTTTTAAAATGCCTTGTGAGAAAATCAGTCATTTGTTTCCATTCTAACTCACTGTATTTCTTGGTTTGACTGCATTTAACAAATGTAAATTGGTATTATTTAATTGCTTTGTAATGATAATAGCTGATATCTATATAGTGCCAAGACACTAATCACCCTGCATTCTTTAACTCCTTTAGTATTCAAGTGCTGTATAATGTAGGAACTATTTTATTGTCCCTGTCTGTGCATTTTTTGGAAACAAAGGTATGGAATGGTAAATAACTTGTCCATACTCAGGGCAAGGAAGGGCAGGGCCCAGATTCAAACCCAAGCAGTCTTAATCTTAAAGCTATTTTTTGTTTGTTTGTTTGTTTTGTTTTTTTCATGTGCAGGCACCGGAACTCCAATCCAGGTCTCCGGAATGGCAGGCGAGAACTCTCCCTGCTGTGCCACTGTGGCCTGCCCTCTGCTAAGCCATCGTGGCCTGCCCTTGTCTTACTCTTAACTACTCCTCAAAGTGTAATGCATTTTTTTCAACCAGAGCTTTCCCTATTATATGTCACTTTATACTTTTGAAATTGTACACTGAATATTTTTGTTCCTCTGGGATCGGATGTGTGTGGAGGATGGACTGAAGTATAATTTCTCAATGAAAATAATTCAGGTCCTTTTTAAGTGTTAAACAACGTAGCTCTTTATTATGGAATCAGGCAGAAACAATCATATAATGAAGGCATGTGGTCTTGGAATGAAACAGTCCTGGGCTTAAATGCTAGCTGCATAGTCCCTTTCTCCTGCCTGATCTAGCACAGCTTGAGTTCTGGCTGGCTCGGTGTGCTTTTTCCTTACTGTTACTATATCCCTTCAGATTTAAAGACAAGGCTTGAAGCAGTACCGTACATAAAAGAGAGACCAGAAAATATCTCTTAAATCACTGTAAAGACTGCCTTTTAATCCACGACTCTGGACCTGCCAGTGTTTGGATCCTTAGCCTTTTTTGTATGTTACCATTTCTGGTAACGAAACTACATTTTCATATGCCAAATATTAACATTTGAACACAGTCTGTGTTATTGAATATTCATACTATTCTTTACAGTTTCTTGGTGTATATGTGTCTTTTTATTGTATATAATATGTTCATTTTTAACTTTTTAATTTGAAAAAATTGTGAGTCACAGATGGCTGGAAAAAATGTACAAGGTGGTTTCATATACTATACCTTCACCCTGCTTTCCCAATTTTGTATAACTAGTACAATATCAAAACAGGAAACTGACATTAATACAGTTCAGAGAATTTATTCAGGTATCACTAGTTTCAGATGCATTGATTTGTGTGTGTGTAGTTCTGCATAGTTTTATCTCATTTTTTTTAACCACTGGCTTATTCAAATCAGTTTCTAAACATTGCATGCCTTCTCAAATGTGTCTTTTTTTTTTTTTTTTTTTTTTTAATTTGGGCTGGAAATCGAACCTTGGTCTCCTGCATGGCAGGTGAGCATTCTACCATTGAACTACTCATGCACACCATGTCTCTTCTTTTAAAAAAATACACAAAAAGCTAATTTTGATATTATTATTACCTTACACTCACAGAAAAGTTACATCAGTACAGAGAACTTTCAGATATCCGTTACCCAGATTCACCCTTTGTTTAAAATTTACTGCATTTTCCTTACCTTTGGGGCGCTCATAGGCATACTTGCATAACGCACGCTCTTAATTGTGTGTGTGTGTATATTTTGAGAATAATTTGCAGACATCATGCCCTGTTTATAGTTATCTATAAAAACTTCAGTTTCTCTTTCCTCAGAATAAGGACGTTCTCTTACATAACCACAGTAAGTTATCAAAATCAGAAATGTAGCATGGATATATTACTCTAACCTAATACACAGACTACATTAAAATTTCACCAGTTGTTCCCTCAGTAATATCTTTTAATGTCCTTCAGTAGTTTCCCCCTACCCCCCAACCCCCAGTTTGGAATCCAGTCCAGTTCACACAGTACAATTGGTTGCAGTCTCTTTAGCCTCCTTCAGTCTGGACTTGTTCCTCAGCCTTTCTTGTTTTCATGATTTTGACATTTTTTAAGAGTTTGGGCCACTTATTTTATAGAATATATCTCTTTATTTGGATTCATCTGATATTTTTCATGATTAGATTCATATTCTGCATCTTGGGCACAATATTGCAGAGTTGATATTGTTTCTTCTCGAGAACAACCTGTCAGGAAGCCCATGATGTTGATTGTCCCAAAAATGGTTGTTTTCTAAATTAATCTATCATAAAGTTCCATTTTTTCCCTTTGTAACTGATATGTAGTATGTGGGAAAGGGATACTTTTAGGCTATATAATTATTCTGGTTGACATCAAAGCTTCACCCATGAGTTATAACATCAGTTGATGAACATCAGTTGATGACTTTACTGTATTTCTATGATGGTTGTAAAATGGTTATGTTCAAACTCTTCCTTCTATATTTATTAGGTATTTTTCTACTGTAAGAGCTTTCCTTTCTGTGCTATTTACTGATATTAGTATGAACTCATATTATTTTATTTCATGAAAATTATTCAGTATTATTTTGATTTTTTAATTGTCCCTTCTTTGATTAATGGTAGCCTCTTTACCTCTAGTCTTTTTGGTCCAACTACAGTAGTCTTTGATAGGTTCTTTGCTTTCTAGTACAAAAAGATATTCCAGATTTATCTTGTACATGTCCTCCTCTACATCTGTTATTAATGATTTTTCTAAGGAGTCATTGTTACTTTAAGTGGCAAGTAACATTTGAGACAATCTGGACACTGGTCATTCCTATTACTAGTTGATCATTGCTTTTATGCTTTTTCAATGGACAGAGCTAGAAAATGTTTTGGAATTTTTTTTTTTAAGAAAAAATGCGTCATGGGTTCATATTGATATTTCCTATTCAAAAATTAATGATTTTACGTTTGCTTCTGTGTTGGTTTGAAATGATGTATGTACCCTAGAAAAACCATGTTTTAATCCTAATCTCATTTTATAAAGGCAGCCGTTTCTTCTAATCTCTATTCATTATGCTATGCTTGAAACTGTGATTAGATCTCCCCGGAGATGTGATTTGATCAAGAGTGGTTGTTAAACTGGATTAAGTGGAGGCATGTCTCCAACCATTTGGGTTGGTCTTGATTAGTTTACTGGAATCCTGTAAAAGAGGAAGCGTTTTGGAGAATGAGAGAGATTCAGAGAGAGCAGAGCAGAACAATATTGCCATGAGAAGCAGAGTCCACCAGCCAGCGACCTTTGGAGTTGAAGAATGAAAATGCCTCCCGGGGAGCTTCATGAAGCAGGAAGCCTGGAGAAGAAGCTAGCAGATGATGCTGTGTTCTCCATGTGACCTTCCAGATGAGAGAGGAACCCTGACAGTGTTCACCATTTGCCTTTCCAGATGAGAGAGAAACTGTGTTCGCCATGTGCCCTTCCACTTGAGAGAGAAACCCTGAACTTCATTGGCCTTCTTGAACCAAGGTATCTTTCCCTGGATGCCTTAGATTGGACATTTCTATAGACTTACTTTAATTGGGGCATTTTCTTGGTGTTAGACCTGTAAACTAGCAACTTATTAAATCCCCCCTTTTAAAAGCCATTCTGTTTCTGCATTCCAGCAGCTAGCAAACTAGAACAGCATCTTTTTATGTGCAAAATCTTGGTTCCTAATGATATTCACACAACTAACTTTTTTGTGTAAATCACAAGCATGAAGCCCCATTCATTTTCACAAAGTAGAATCAGCTCCAGATAAGAAACAGCATGCTCAGAAGCTTTCCTGGAACCCCTTCCCTTCCTCCCACCCTCAAGGGTGACTAATCTCTCTCCCAACATCAACGTTGGGAGGTTCATTTTTTAACTTTATATAAATAGGAGCATTTAGTATCCACTTTTTTGTATCTAGCTTCTTTTATGCAAGAATATGTCTTTTGAGGTTCATCCATATTCTCATTCCATATTATAAGTTGTTATTTAACCAGCCTGCTGGAGATGGACATTTAGGATAATCTAGTTTTTGGCTATTAAAAATAATTTTCTCACCTTTAAAAACATTTTCTAGGATAAATCCCTAGAGTTGAATTTGTGTTGAAAGACAAGGAGGCTTTTGACATATATTGCCAAGTTGTGGTAGGCTTCTTCATATTCATGTGTACCAGTCTCAGTAGTCCTTTTTTTTTTTTTTTCTTAATATGAAATGCTTCACGAATTTGTGTGTCATCCTGGCTCAGGGGCCTTACTAGCTTCTCTGTATCATTCCAATTTTAATACGTGCTATCGAAGTGAGCACAGTAGTTCATGTTTTAAAGCTGACTGCCGTTAGGCCTAGAGCCATCCCCAGTACCTGATATATTTCAGGGGCCTAAAAAGTGTTTTAATTTGGAAGAAAAAGCCCATCAGAAATGTTCAAGTAGCTGTTACTGAGGTGGCCTATAGGACACTTAAGCCATCAGAAAAATTTAGATTATTTGGGGAGATGAGACATAGACATACATGGAGCATGAAAATATTTCCAGTGCCAAGCAGATGCAACAGAGGCTCGGATGAAGGGGAGAGCCAAGGCTTTTCCTTGTTCTGATGTTCAGCATGGTGGTCACTCCTTTTACCCTTGTTAGTTAGAGGCTGTGTTTGTCAGCGGAGGCCTGGGTTACAGAGGACAAATTGAGTATTTGGGCTGCCTGTGTTAGTGGCTGCTTTCCTTTATTAATGTGTGGGTTATATTTAGTATTCTTTCGCTTCTCTAGCTTTCTTGCTTCCTGTTTGGAGACACAGCATTGTCCTGGGTCCAGAGTGTTGTCGCTTGATGTGAAGTTATTTGTACAAATCAGTGTCAGTTTTTAAATTTCAGGTTGCAGATTCATAAGTTATTTGTTGCAACTAATGTTGGGTGCATGAAAAGGGAATGGCAGCTCAGTGTGGTTAAAGAGCGGCAGCTCTACCTTCTGCAGAACCTTGGGCAGATCCCCACCCACCAGTCCGCGGTTTCTCTGCTGAGCAAGGCAGTGGGCGGGAGCTCTTCTGCAGCGCCTTGCTGATGTGACTTGACCACCTGAATTGGAAAGTGTAAAAATCATCTTTGTGCTGTGCCAAGTAAAGCAAGCTCACGGGTCACTTAAATGTCAGAGAAACAATAGCCAAGTGGTTCAGCAGCACATAGGGGAACTACTTGCTGCCAGGGAAGGACCTTTAGTTCAGCCTTTGTCACAACATTTTTAGAAGTGCTTAGATGGCCCACCCCCCACCCCCATCCTTTCAGGGGAACTTTTTAAAAAGATGTATTTTAAGAATTTAAAATGAGTATCTTTTGCACAAATGAAGGCGTCTTGCCTTTTCTTCCCTTCGAGATGTTCGTACTCCCTCAGTAATAGGAATATATTTCTGTACATATATGGAAGAAAGGTTTAATGAAATTTGGTCATTAGAATATGCCAGCGTTTTAATGAGATGAACTCTGTTAGAATGTGTGCACATTGAGTTTATCTAATGTTTATTCATGTTTTTTTTTTTTAATGAAGAAATCAATTTTTCATTAGCCTAAACCCGGGCATGGCAACAGCCATTTGTAGTGACTCACATTGTGATAGAGATGACCTGGATGGGGAGAGCGGCTCTGGAAAGTGAGGCGATGGTAGGGGAGATGTTGCGGTTTAGCAGGTTATTAAATTCATTTAAAAAAAAAAGTACTCTGAGGGAAGAGGAGCAGATTTTAACACAGCCAACAGTTTTTAAGTGACGGCTGCCTTGGGGAAAATATGACTCATGGTAACAGCAGAAACTAGTTATTTCAGGAGATGCTTGACTGACAGCTTGGGGCAAGTGGAAAAGATACTGGCACATAATCTCAGCCCCACCACCTCTGCTTTGTCCCACCTTGCCCCAGGCAGATCCTCCGAAGGAAGAGTTTTTCCCTGGCTCCTAGAAGAAGTCTTTCTTTGTTGAAGAGCAAGCAATTCCAAGGAGGTTGTTGCTGTGAAAAGTTCATTTAACTTAATTCATTTTGCATATTTGACTACTGTGTACCTCTTCCCGTTTTGGAAATGTCATGAAGTTGTGGCACACCTTCATTTTAATGTGGCATTGTGCACCTGTGTCCTGACCGGATGGTGTTTGGCTTATTGTCCTGCCTGTTTCTCCTCCATCCATCTCCCTGCCCTTTCTCTGCTGTCCTTGCCAAGGCTGGGCATCTAAGAGGCACCCCCTGCAGAGCCTGTGAGAACTGTGCTAGCCGGCAACATGCCCACAACTTGTGGTCAGTAAAGAAGGCAATGGCTGTGGGGTGCCAGAGCAAACGTGGGCTGTTTACTCCCCTGTGTGACCTACGCATACGGGAAGGATGGGAGAACGGGAACTGGGAAAGGGAAGCTTCTGCATTGTTCCAGGAAATTACATTGGAAGGCGCACACACCCTATACTTGGCTCCTGCTGCTGTCATCTTTCTCTAGGAAATATAGGGCAGAAATATTTCTGGTTTCCTAATTTTCATTTCTCTGGAGGTATAATGAGAATTTTTTAAGCCTGTAAAACAAGTAGCGAATGACACACCTTCACATTTGGAAAGGGAAATTCCAGTTTAAGAGATGTCTAGGGAAGGAGGGGAAGGCGCTTTGCTCATGAACCTCTTAAGTGCCAGCCATTATTCTGGGGACTTTGCATCTCTTAATTCCATTTTGATAAGCTAGCCCCATGAGGTACATGCATTGAGAAGGTAAAGCTGAAATCTGGGCCAAGCTGAACAAGGCTGGGGATATTTGATTCCCACTTCAGCTTATGGGGGCGTAGAGTGACAGTGACAGAATTTTAGAACCAAGTGCCACACCTCAGATGTCCTCTTGTCAACTTTCCACCATAGCAACTTGGGGCTGTAGAAAGCACAGGGTTGGAATTGAGAAGTCTTGAATTCACCACTGGATTGCACTTGAGGACTGATTTCTGAGCTTTCCATTTCTAAAATGGAAACAGCAGTAGTACTCATCACCCAGGTTTGTAACAAGGGTTAAAAGAACTGTGCATGAAGGTGCTTTGTGAACCTTAAATGACATACCAGTATTTGCTCATGAGGTTCTTTTCTCTTACAAGTGGGCACCAAGGAAGGCAGTTAGTTGGATTTTGGTCAGCAAAAGAATTACATATTTACTAGGTAGATATGTAGGTCTCTTTGGGTTCCTGTTGCTTTAGTTTTCTTCCCATTTTAAAAACAGTTTCATTTCTATAGCAGATAATTACTGATGCCTCCTGTGTGCCACGCCCTCTGTTAGGAGGCGGAGTGGTGAATGAGGCAAATAAGTCCTTGAATCTATACAATTGATTGACATTTTCTTCCTACTAGGAGAAATGATCCCAGGCATAGCTGACATCTCTAGCCCTGATATCTTTCTTTTTAAAGAAGTTTTAGGCCCTTTAAATACCATTAATGTCAATTATGCAGATATTTTGGTGGTAACTATCTAGCTGAGAAAAGAAACAGTATGAGAAAGATGGATTGTGTGGGTGTTTCACAAGATTAGATGGTTTATTTCTACTTCAAGGGCAGGTGGGCTGGACCGTAGAATTGGCATCTGCGGAGTGTCTTACTGCTTGATGCTACTTTAATGGTAAGCTTTTCACCTGTCTGTGAAGTGTGCGCAGTGAAAATGTTTGGGAAACAGTATTTGGTATTTTTGTTATTGTACCGTGATTATTTCACACAATGTTGAAGAAGATTTTAGTTTAATAGTGCATTTAGCTTTGTTCAAAAAATGATTATAACTCAGCCTAGAGTGGTCAGAATCTAATTTCATTCACACTTGCCAGTTTTTTGCAGGCTTTGGTGTTTCCCAGCTTTCAACAGGATAGACAGCCTAGGTGGGCCAGCCTCATGAGTAGGCACTTGGAAACCCCAACCCTGACTAGGTTTAAAGTACCACCCACAAAAGTCAAACAAACTCTGTGACAGTCTTTGTAATGTGGAGTTTTGGGGGGGATCCTGAGTCTAATATATGGCCTCAGGTGTTCCACATTTTTTGAAGTTGGTGATCCATTGTGCCCTGGGAAATAAGCCCTCAGTCACTTTGTCATCTGAGATGTGGTCACAAAGTAGTAATAGAAAGCACAGCTCAGTCCTCTTCCAATTTTCAAAATGGCAGTAATGGAGACCTTTGATGAATACATTCAGACTTCCAGTGACTCAGCAGCCTGGCTCCTTTGTTGTTTGAAAGGAGCTGGACTTTAACAGTATATGGACTACGGTGAATGTGTTACAGCTGGTTAGTGTGGCACCCAGCAATAAGTGCTGCACAGTGCAGGTTGAGTGAGAATGCCACGGGAAGTGATGTCTGTGCTGGGTCAGAAAGGGATGAGCAGGAGCCACATGGCTACTAGAGGAAGGAAGGTATTCTAAGTAGAAGGAATGTCAGGAAAGGCAGGAAGGTGCAAATCACAGGCAGTGAATGAGCAAGTGCCTTTGGGGGCAAGTGTGAGAAGGGGAGTGAGATCATAAGGGCCAGGTGTGATTAAAGCCTGTGAATGCTACATCAGGTAGTTCAGCCATGTGTTTCGAGTGGCTGAGGTTTTTCAGTAGGAGAGCCACTGAAGGCTCCTTGGAGATTAATCTAGCGGAGTGTGTGGGATGACATGGATAGAGGCTGGTGCAGAGCCAAGGGCCTAACCTCAGCTGGGCAGGGGACTGGGAAAGGAAAGGCTGGGTGAGGTCTGTGAGACGTTCCTATGAACAGGGGGTGCCATGTAGGGCAGTCGGCCAGCTGACACAGCACTGAGGGGAGAGAGGGAGAGACATCCACGGATGTGAAAACTGTAAGTGTAGGAGGATGAGCTTAGAAGGGAAGAGAAGGATTTCAGGTCTAGTCAGGGTGGGCTTCCGATCCGGATTGGACATTTGGCAGCTGTTAGATATGCTGATGTGAGGACTTTTTACTCTTCTAGCAAGAGTCTGTGGGACTGCTTCTCTCCACAGTGATTCTCCGCAGATGGGGAAGAGGGAGGATGTGAAATTTCAGGAAAGTAAAGTCCACCCCGAGTCTAAAATCCTTTTTTATGTTACATCAAATGCTTCTGGATACTCGGGAGTATCATGTAACAGGTTTGCACAAAAAGGTTTGTTCCCTTGCTCACATGCCTTCCTATTGGCTTCCTATCTCAGAGCTATGCCTCGGCTTTCATGGGGACAGCTGCTGCTGGAAAAGGAAGACTGGCTTCCCAAAGCCCTGGCCTGCCTTCCAGCAGTGTGAGCAGGCCTGCCAAGCTGTAGGGAGCTAGGGCTGCAAGTGCCTTCCCTGTGATAGGCTAAACTCTTCAGTAGGTTTAAGCATCTCCTCCTCATTCCTGTCGGATCACTGCACTCCCCAGGGAACATGGTGGGCATCGTTCTTGAATGAGGGCTGTGGTCCAGAAGAGAACTTTTCTTTTGCAAACCCATCGTGGTGCTAGAAAGGCACATCCTCTTGTACCCATAGCCACATTAGTGCCATGCTAATTGAACTAAGCTGACTCCCTGTTTTAACAGTATTCATCATAAAAACAATTCCAGGGATTTTTAAGGATTAAAAGCTCAAGGGAAAGAGAAACATAAAAATTAATAATATGTACTTATTTACTGAAGCTTTGGTAACCACCTGTTTCTGGAGTGGGTATTTTTAATCCATCGTTTAATTTTTTTTATTAGATTGAGAACCTAATAAGTATAATGAGATACTGAAAAATTATTTGTAATCAGTAACTCCTTAGGCAGAGACTAAAGAGCATAATGGTAAGGTTTAAAGTTACCATTGAAAAAATTCAGAAGCAGAATTATGGTTTCATTCCTTTAACAAGTACTATGCATCTGTGACATGCTGGATACTCTGTAGGACAGGATAACCAAATAGAGTAGTCTAATTCTTAACATTTATAAAATTCTTGATAAATTGGCTCTACCATCGATTCATGTTTAAGAACTCAGATAATTGGGAATAGTTAGGATGAAGAAACATAAAAATAAACTTCCCATAGTTTTGTAACCAGTCTATGCTGAATCCTGCACAAAACTGAAAAAACAAAATCTATTTTTTTAGTTGTAACTGTTTAATAAAATTCTGTTCCTTAAAGGAGTTTTTATTGTAAATTGTTTCATAATTGTAACTTTACTGCAGTTGATGATAACAGACATAAAATAATTCTATAATCATGTTAAATGATTATATGTGAAATGTGTGGACTGCATTAAGTACTTACAATTGAGATAAAGGAGAGAAGCTGAAAGAATGATGATTGGGACTTGAAGTGATGGGTAGGATTCCTGTGAAAAGAAGACAAGGGAGACTGGTAGAGGAGGGTTGCTTATGGAGCAGGAGAGCAGTGCCATCCGCTTGGAACAAAACTTGGAAAGTAGAGGGGAGCAAAGGGCAGAGAGAGAGGATAGTGTGTAGTTAGGAACATAGGCTCTTTGCCCCCTTAATCCAGTCCCAGTTTCCTCTTCTTAAAACCTAGGAAATAATGTTTGTACCTGCTGTGAAGGCCAGCACCAAGGTTAAATGAGATGGTGAGTGTGGAATTCCATGTGCCATCTGTTGGCACATGATGTTGCTAAGTATAACAGAGCTTGGATGTGGTAGCTGTTATGGAGCCATGGAAGCATTTTGATCAGAGACAGGGTGTGATGGTGATGAGTTAATAATGGTAGCTACTGCAGGAGCACTTCTGTGGGCTCTGTGCTTTATTTCTATTATCCATAGAAATCTCCTTGCCCTGCAAGGGAGAGAAGCTCAGGGTAAGGCCTTGGAGCCAAGACTAGTAAAAGGGAAGGCAGGGCTTGAACCTAGGCCTGCCTGGCTCCAAAATCAGTGCTTTTTACTCCTCTGCCTGGACCTCTCTGGTCAGGGGCTGATAGCCCCATAAGAAGAGAGGAATTGCTGGACCAGGTAGGTGGTTGCTCCTGCTACAAAAAAGGCACATGAGTTTAGAGTGCATGTTGGCCCTCCACCCCACCACCACCACCACCAACAGAAGGAGACAGAAATAGGACAGTGACATGTCCATGGAAAAAGAGACAGAACTTGGTGATTGGCTGTAGAGAAAAGAGGATAGAATGAGTTGGAGTTAATCATGCATTTGAAATTAAGACAGGCACCAACAGCATCAGAGGGGCTCAGTGGAGCCCAGGGGTTTCACAGAAATACAGTTTCTTATGAGCACACACCTAGCAATCACTTAAGGTTTTGCAGTAGTACCTGCTTGGTATAGGTGACAGGTTGCCTGGACTTGGTTCTTCTAGTATGATTAGTGTTGCTGGGGATGGGAGAGAGAGGTGACCTTCACTAAGAGATATTCCAAGCCCTTCTTTGGCTTAGGTTGTACTTCTGTGCCTTCTGGGAAGTGCTGCTCATCACACTAGTGTTGAAGGACCAGTTTTTTAAAATGTCCAGTCTTATTGGAGCGATACTTTTGTAAGATAAATGAGTTACTAGAAAAATGAAACTGAAAAAGAAATACATAATACGAACTCTAGTTTTTTATTTAGATCAACAGATATAAAATTACTCAGTTATGTCCAGTTGCCATAAAAATGTCTAAATGCTTATTCTCAATTTGTGTATTTAATTTGATCATAGACTAGTAAACTATTTGTGGGTAGGTACCCTTTGAACAGCCATGGTCTAGAAAGAAAGTTTGTTGATCAATTGAGTTTGAAGGATATTTTACCTGATTTGAGTGAATATTTATCTATTTTGAATAAAAATAATCTTTCAGTTATCACTTAAAATACTTTAGCTGTTTGATCACATATCTAATTCCAGATGACATCTTCTCAGTAAAGTTCCATATTAGAAGACAGAGATTAAAAGACAGATGCTAAGAATTGAGGCTAATGTAGCTATTGTAAGGGATCCATAAGTTTAACTCTGAACTGGTAGCAATGCTTAGAAAAATAGGTGCTTTTACTCGTGCTTTGTTGTTTCTGAGAAATATTATATGTTCTTTTGCTCATTTTATTTATATTTGTGTGTTTTCTCTGTTAATTTTTGGCTTGCCTTTGACTTGATTTTTATATTTAAGTGCCTAATTTTAGATATATCCTTTTAAGGGAAAATTCCCCAAGCAAACTAAAAAAAAAAAAAAAAAACTCTCTAGTTGCATATGCTGATACAGTGAACATGTAATAATTTAATTGTTCACATGTCAAATTTGATTTTTGTCTCTGCTGCTGGTGGTATCTTCTCTGCTCTGGGATGACTTGCTATGTTGTTCCATGAGCCTGCACTCTTCCCTTAGCTCTCTTAGCTCCTCTCAGACCTATGCTCAGCCCTGGCTTCAGCCAGCCCTCTGGGCCGCAGTTATTCCTCCCCCGTATTTGCCCTTTGTCTCCTTGATCCAAAGTCAGGAATCCCTTTGTTTTGTGTAGTGCTTATGTTACACTTTCAAGACTCTTTCATGTATATATTCTTTTATTTCACCCTCCAGACAGTGCCATGAGGTTGGTAGAACAGAGATTCTCATCTCCGTTTTAACCAAGGTGAGGCTGGGAGAGTGTCCACATGGCCTGTGCCCCCCTTCCCTGCCCTGGAGCTCCCAGAATGACTGACATTCCTCAGGTCCAGCCTTTTAAGTTTGCTGAGAGATGCCTGTAATTTTGAGGTCTTCTTTTCTATTCAGTATTTATATTTGTTATTTAAAAATCAAATATTAGAGTACTCGCTACATCACAGGCCTCTTTGGAATAAAGAAATATCCAGAACTTTACAAAGGGGGTGGTGAGTAGAAAACAGAAGCTTTGGACCCAAAAATGGTGCACAGGGCCTAAGGGGGTGTTCAGGGGTTGTTTCGGAGGACACAGTCAGCAATGTTAGTTGACTTCACCAGTGATTTTCAAACAGGCATGGAAGGGAGCAGGGTCTTCCTCACTTCAACAATAATGTCCCAGCATATTGGAGATGCATAAAACATTTCTCTTGGAGAAAAGAATCTTGCTTTAATGGGAAGAGGGGAGGGAGAAGAACATTGAAAACCACATTTTCCCAAGTCAAATCATTTGCTTTTGACTTTGGGATGTGTGCACGTGTGTGTGCATGTGTGCGTGCTCATGCTCCCCTTCCACTTCATGATCAAAATCCACTTGCCAGGCAGGTATGTGACCTTGACCATCCTTGTTTTCCCATCTGAAAAATTGGGAAAAGGTTACCTGGTTTGAAGGATTATTAAATTGGGTTGGAGATGATGCATACCAAGCACTTGGTGCGGGCTCTCAGTGAGAGTTCTTCCCTGAAAGCATGTACAGAAGGGGGACTGCCACACAGAAAGGGAGACACCTGCTCACCCTCCACTGCCATCAGCAGTTCCCAAACCTCAGTGTGTCAGAATCACATGGAGGGCCTTAAAAATGCAGATCACTGGGTCCTACCCCATACTTTCCAATTCTTTTGGTCTGAGGTGGGGCTTGATAATTTGCATTTCTGAGTTTCCAGGTGATACTGCTGTTGCTGCTTGTGGTCTGGAACCACACTTTGAGAACTGCTGGGCTACAGGTAACTCACCACAGGCATTTAGGTTTTCAAAGTTATGTCTGTAGAAAATGCTTGGTGTACATTTTGCAAATACTGGATTTAGTACCTTAGCAATCTTTTCCTCCTGAGATGTGGGAGTTTTCATTATATGTATTTGAAAGAAAATAAAATCGGTTGTGGAATTAACACCTATAAACATATTATGGGTAGCCTAACAATTTCTAATTGGCTTATAAATGTGAGAGTGCTTTTATAAAATACTAGATGAGTGTTAAATCACAACTGAAGAAATATTTTAAACCTAATTTTTAACATTATACATCATAATGGAGTATAAAATCATGTAACTTAGATTTTTCATCTCAATGTGCTGTTTACCGTATGTATTTTTCTCTTTCTCCTCCAGGCTGCTGACTTGAGTAAACCAATAGATAAAAGGATATACAAAGGAACACAGCCTACTTGTCATGACTTCAACCACCTAACAGCCACAGCAGAAAGTGTCTCTCTCCTAGTGGGCTTTTCCGCAGGCCAAGTCCAGCTTATAGACCCAATCAAAAAAGAAACTAGCAAACTATTTAATGAGGAAGTAAGTAGCACCCTCTCTTAGCTGTTAAGAATCCCTTTAAGAATGTATACGTTCTTACCAAGGACAGCGGGCCTTATATTATACTTCAAGCTAAGCCCATTTTTCATTCGCTCAGCCATCCTTTCTAGTATTACCTAAGTTTAAATGTGGTAAATAAGTGTGTTGCTCTTTATCTGTTCTTCCTTGGTGTTACTGTTTTATGTATTTTTATGGCGCATGCTTAGGTGGCAATAGCATGTGCATTTAAAAACTTGTATAATAGCAATAGGGATGAGACTAACTTAATATTTATAATATAAATTTTTAAAATACAGAATTCCAAACTTTGTTTGCATCACCAGAAAACTACATGCAGATCCAAAAACTTGATGACATTTCCTTAGAATTGCTTACATGGTAGCTGAAAGTTTTTTTCATATGTATTTGGTGGGCATTTGATAAGGAGTAGTTGTCCTGCTCTTGAAAATATTTACTGTAAAATTACCTTTGACATAGTTAGAAATCCTAGCATGTAATGTTGGGTCACATAGCAGAGCTACTGCTAGTGTTGTAGTATGTACTGGGGTTTCTGGTGTCTTCAGTTTCATTCTGGAAGGAGCCTAAGGTATCAGAGCTGTCTTTTCAGGAACATGTCAGAGCTCTTGAATGTGGAGGGTAGAGGTTGCCCAATAGATTATATTTGTTAAGGCCATTGGAGTGACTTTCCAACAATAAGTATTGCCATTATGTGTTTGATGTTCTTCCTCCTCTTTGTTCCAGTATGTCTTTCCTAGCACATGGAAGCTGAGTTGGAAGCTCTGGGTTTCAAACTCTGCTTGTGGCCTCAACCCTGATCTGACCAGGGTCAGGTCACTTGGATCCCTCTCTCACAGAAAGGAACAGGTGGTTTTGTATTGTTGCATGGCTTTAATATCAAGAACTTGGAATAGAGGCACATTAAAATAACTGATTTTTAATAAATAATATTGTTTGGGGAAGAATATTCAACTTGAAAAATTTAGTTAAGATTCTGGTTCTTTTGCAGTCTTTCTGGTATATGCTGTCCGTGCATATCCAGTACCCATCCAAGGTGCTCCTGTCTGACATTGCAAGTGGATTTGGTGAAATCTTTTGAACCATACCACCTACTCTTCTAGTTTCATCGGGTTGACTGGAAACAAAACTTGCCATCTGGATTGACAAACTGTAGAGGAAAAGTATTCCATTCCATTTCCCTTATGAAAAAAAAAAGTCTTAAGCACAAAATACTCTCTTTACCTAAATATTTTGTTAGTATCATCTGAGGAAATTAGGTGTTTTTGGGGGGGGGGGTGGGCGTGGGGGGGTGGGGTCATAGAACCAGCCTTCTCTGTGTGTTAACAGAAATTATACATTGGGATCATGGGGTTTTGTTCGTGTTTAGGTGGGGAAGGCTGATTGAGGTGGAGAGATTAAAGGCCTATTGGGAACCAAGATCCCCAGGCTGCTCAGGCTGAGGACACACAGAATGCCATTTAGAGAACAAGAAAGGGTCTGTGTAGTTGTTGGTGGGGGAGGGCAGAGAATCAGAGACCACATGGCTCATGGTGTCAGGGCCCTGAGGGCATTCGGATTGCATCACCAGCCCAGTTCCTGACCTTGAGTGACATGGAGATGCAGGTTAGAAAGCAACTCCTTACTCTTCATGAGTAAAGCATGAGTTATCTCATCCTCTTTTTACATTTTATTTTGTAAATGATTGTTCAAAATGCTAGCTTGCATTTACAGTTTGAGGCTGAAATTGATTGTCCTTTGCCTTTGTGGATAACATTGTTTCATCAGATTTTGATCAGGATGTCTAAAAGGAAAGGTCATCAGGTTTGTTTTTCTGAGAGTGCAGGAATGGTGGTTGGAGTAATTGCCATGCTGTATTTTGCACTGGTAGGAGATTCAGAGGTTTCAAAGTACTTTCACGTATATCTTCTACATATGAGGGTGGTCAGCTGTCCCAATTTTATAGGTGAGGACATAGTCAAAGTGAAGGTAAGTGAGTTGTCCAGATCAGGTAGCAAGTCTGGCCTGGCATGACAGAATCAGAAGGAGCAGTTACTTGTACAAGCTCTTATTGATCATAGGCTGTAAACCCTACCATGTTATGGTAGCCAGACTAGTCTGCCCTCCCAGGAACTCACAGCCTAGTAAGGATGAACAGATAGGGTGTTGGGGCATGTGTTATGATAGTTACATGAACAAAATGCCAAAGGATATGTGCTAAGTATATTCTTTAGTATGTATCAAATATCAAATAATAACAAGTCCTGTTGAAAAAGTCAAGGCTTGCAGAAAGTGATATTTGATCTGCGTCTTGAAGGATGCAGAGGAGTTAGAGGAGGATAAGAAAGGCCTTCAAAGCTGGAGAAAATAACTTGGAGTGTGGAGGACTATCAAGTAACCAAGTGTGGCCAAATCAGGGTATGGGGATTGGACTGGCATGAATCAAAACTGGAAAGATAAATTGAAAAAAGAATACAACAGCCCTTTCATGTCATGCTAAGAAATTTGTATCTGACACTATAGGCTGTGGGGGACCTTTGGGTTTTAATCAAGGGAGTGACAGGATCAAATGTGTTTTTTTAGAACTCTTGTCAGCACTTGTGGAAGGTGGATTGGAATGAAGAAAGAGAGAATGAAGGTAGCAAGACCAGTGAGGAGGCTCTAGTAACTGTCCAGGTGAGAGCTGAGGGCTTGAACTAGAGTTGTGGCCATTCTTTCATTCATCCAACAGACCTTGACTCCCTCCATGTGCCCATACGTCCCTTCCCTCCTGTTGGCATTCTCAGGAGGGGGGAGAGTGTCAGTAATAGCACTTCCCAGACACACTTGTCACTGCAGATGGTGGCATGTTGTAACCATAAGAGGAAGCAAGTGGGCCTGAGAGAGACAGTAACACAGAGGCAGAGAGTGGTGCTTTTTAAGCTGAGCCTCATGTGAGATGGGGGCCAACCAGGTAAGGAGGTGGAGGTAGTGCGTTCCTGCTGAAGCCATTGAATGCCTGGGGTAGGAGAGAACTTGGCACCAAGAGGAACTGAGAGAAGGACCTGGGGAGGGGGCATGTCACTCCCAGCCTCGTCCAGGTTACTCTTTTAGCCCAAGCCATGGGATCCTATAGAGAGGAGCAGGAGGCTGAGGCAAGCAGATGTGTGATTTTGAAGATTACCCTGGCTGCTTTTTGGAGACTAAATTGGAGACAGGTGTTAAGGAATCTTAGGTATCCAACTGTCATTTTACTGCATCAGGTAAAATGGGAAAGATTAAGGAATGAAGGGAAAGATCAGAGGCTTCATTCTGTCCTGGCTAAGTTTGAGCAGCTCTGAGATATCCAAATGGAACTGGCAGGTGGACAGCTGGACATAGGGATCTGAGGCTCAGAACTAGAGAAAAAAAACCTGTGGGTGTTCAGTATGTCAGGAATAATTGCTTTCCTGAGATTAAACGGTCTGTGGAGAGAGTGTAGTAAAAGAAAAGGTTGTATTCCAAGTTTCTGGCCTTCTCATCACATTGCATCCAGGGGAGCATTTAAAGCAATCAGTTTATTTCCACAAAATTTACGAATTTACAGTCCATTCATTAAGAACAGACTCTGAGCTGGACTTCTTAGTGTTTAAACACCAGCTCTACCACTAACTGAATGCAGGATATTAGACTGTTACTTTGCCTCTCTGCCTCAGTGGTAAAATAGTTACCTATTATAGTGCCTACCTGAAAGGTCTGTGGTGAGGATGATTGGAGTGCCTTCAAGGAACTGCTTAGAAAAGGGCTTGATGCCTGAGCCCTGGTAGATGCCTACTGAAGTTCAAGGTTTAGGAGCAACCTTTGGTCTTGGGGTTGGAAGGAAATGGTTCCCTGGGAGGGGAGATACCAACATTTTGAAAGATAACTAGAAATTTTCCAGGACAGGAAGGTAAGAGCAAACTCAGTGGGACAGATTTTGGACCCTTAGGCTGTCTGCTCTCCTGCTTCACATATAATAAAAATAAACTTTCTCTCTTTGGGAAAAAAAAAAAAGAAAGAAGTTAAGAGCAGGGCAAGCGAGGCAGAGAATCACATAGGGTGGGGTTTGTGTCTGTCTGACCTACCAGAATCCTCCTTTCATCTGCCTCTGCCTCCACCCTCCTCCCACACCCAGTTCTACTTATTCTGTCCTCTGCATCCTCTCTTCTGCCTCGTACATGAAAGCATAATAAATGTTTAGATGGATGATGGATGGATGGATGGATGAAATGGAATGGAATTATAAATTTCAGAAATCCACCTAAGGTTAAGGTTAGATGAAAATTTTCCATCCTGGAATCAAAGATATTTTAATTTGATTTTGTTTTTCATTAATTATAAAAAACAAGAAAATTGCAATGTTTGTTTATAGAGAAACTGGAAAATAGGGAAGCAGAAAGAAGATGGAAAGATCTTTACTATACCTCCCACTGCTGTTGACTGTTACAGTAAATATATTTTTTAATGAGGTGAACTGTCAGAATTCATGCCTTCCATTGCAGAGGCCAGTAAAGCCTACCTCAGTCCTCAGTGCATCTGTTGGCAGAAGCAAGCCCTGCCCTCTTCTCACTTCTGGGGACTCAACTCTCCTTGCTCTCCCTGTCATTCTTTGACCCTTGCTGCTTACCCTGGGCCAGACCTGAAGGAAGTAGAAACCTGGGACTTTCTGGCCTTGGAAATGGACCCTGAACAGCCTCTGCTTTTCCCTCTTAGGAAATTATATACTCAGCTCCACTAAGTCTCTTGCTCTAATCTTTTAAAGTAGATTTTAGGTTTCTATTTGTAGCATTCTGTACCAAGGCATATTATACTCTCGAAAATGTCCAACAGACCTTTGAAAGTATTTTGACAACACAGTTTATCTGGGTAAGCTCCCAGACCAGGTAGCCCTCCTCATAACATGAGACACCCAGGAAAGGGTGTCTCCCCAGTCAGCCTTGTAGAAGGCACCCTGAAGGGGGGGCGAGGGGGTGACATTTATAACTAGTGGTCAGGATGTACTTGGGGAGGAGGAGGGACAGTTTTATATGACAGTGGTGATGAATGCAGCCTTGTCTGTCTTTGTAGAAATTCTGATTATCTCAAGGCTGGGTCTACAAAATAGTTACTTTAAAGGGTTTTCAAGTATGGTTTAATTGTTCGTTAAAATATACACTTGAAAAGGAACTGGTCATCTTGACTTTTTTTGTCACTGATATATGATGAGTATCTTCCATTTTTCACTTTCTCCTCTCCCAAAGGTTGAAGGCCAAGGCAAACTTACTTACCTAGCCCTGGTTTCTTTAGCATATTTAGATCAAATCTAATTAAAGGGCACCTTGGAGGAGGAGGTGGCCTTGCAGTCTGGGCAGGTCAGAGAGCTGATTTCATGTGTCTAGTCCTTCATCCTACCAGCTTCAGGCTCCTCTTTATCCATCCATTGCCGTGAAATGGGTGGGGAGGACGAGACCCTGTGCAGCGTTGTGTCTACCTCAAGAACAAAAGTGTGGTTGTGTGCATTGTTAGTTTTGGCTTTTTTGTTGTTGCTTTTTTTAATCAAAGGAAGGAAATGATCTGCTCCTTAAAGTTTTAACATTGATGACAATGACATCGAAATCTTTTATTCATCACTCTGAAACCCCCTTTCCTGATGGTTCCCTCTCCAAGGGCCTTGGCATGAGTAGGCCCTCCCTGCAGCTATTTCTGTCCGTGGCTGCATCGGGGCTTGCCTGACAGCTGCTGTGGGTTTTGAGTTTTTTATAGAAGGATTTTTTATTACTATTAATTAATCTCTGCATTGTAAAATGCATATTCACTCCTCCCAAAATAATTTTTTCCTGCTTGTCATGTTGGTAGTAGTGAAAAAAGGGTAGGAGGGAAGGAGGAAACTAGGTGCTTTAGAAAGCTTCAATTAAAATTAGTCATTTTAGCAGTGGCACTTTAAAATGGTTACAAATTTATTTTTATTCTTGTTTCTTTTTAAGGTATAGTATATTTAGAAAATCTTATCTGTTAGTGCCATTCATTATGGTAGTTTTGGGAGCCTTGTTTACTTTTTCATTGGGTTGATGGCCTGAAGTCAGACGGTTAATTTGGACTTCAGAATTAGAAATGTGGGGTGACCTTCAGTGAACACTGTTACAACATAAAGCAGCCCACCACCGCCCTACTCAGGAGCTCTCACCCAAGGAGAGGTGTTCTCCCAAAGAGAGGTGTTCTCACAGTCACAGAAATGTGTTGACATCCAGTGTTAGCAGTACTGCAGTGGAGCATTTTGTGATTTGTCAGTCGGTCAGGCTGGTTGACCTCCCCCAGGGCAGCCTGAGGCCCCTCCCTTTATGTGTCCCCCAGCTGCTCCCCTTCCTGTGGCCCCCTCAGTCCCTGGCCTTGTGCCTCATGCCTCACACCTCATGCCTCACATCTCATGATCTGTGGTCTGCGAGGATGGGATGTGGGCCTGCTCAGGTGTCTCTTGAGCGTGACTCCTGCTCTTCTCTGCCTTCTGCCATGGGAGACTCCAGCATTCTGCGAGACCCAGTACACACATCTCTGCCTCTCGACGTTTTCCCTCACTATCTCCTTTTTTCCATCCTAGGGAGCAGGGAACTTTTTCCCAGATCCTTCAGGAGGCCTGTCCTTCTTTCCCTGGATCCTTCCGCACAGCCAGGCATCTGTTCACCTTCTTACACCTCCCACCCCAGCCAGTCTCTTACCCTGGCCTTTTCTCAGCCTTCACACTTAAACCTCTGAGCCCAGGCTCAGCGCCGCTGCCCCTGCCACATGGTGTGTCTCCGTATTAGATTATGTATCAGTTCTGTCACTTACTAGTGTGATGCCCTTGGCTTTGACTCACTCCTCATGTGCAAAGTAGAGCAGGCCTCGGAGAACCTGTCACCTGACTGAGCCAATGGGAGTGCAGAGAGCAGAATTCCAGACCTGTGGCAGACACTTTCTCTACACCAGTCTGCCCTCCTTTTGGGACTTCTCAACCGTTTTCTCCAGGTTTCCTTCTGCTTTGCTGATTTCCATCCTGCACCCGATAAGTAGGCTTTTTTCCAGGGTTTCACACTTTACTCATCCTCCTTGTTTCATCATCTTCCTTGGAGACCCTCTTAGGATGTCACACATCTGGTTCTTTCTAGTCATAGCTGATTGCCTTGTCTTCCCTGGTCAGATTTATTAGCTGCACACTGACTTTGCTAGCTGCCTCCTGGATAAGGATCTTTAGGTTTCTCCATCAGCATCATCTCTCCCCACCCCACTCATTCTTCTCCCTCTCTCTTGCCAGTATCTTCATCTTCTCAGTCACTCAAGCGCAAAACCCAGGAGTCTTAATGCTCTTTATCTCACCCACCTCCAGCTCCTAAGGCCTCTGCATTCTGTATGCTGCCACTGGTCATTTAAGGTCTTTTTGTCCATGGCTGGAAAACTGACATAGCCACTCACCTGGAACCTCCCCAGCCCACACTCCTTACACTCTGTACCTACTGCCTGGGGACTTTGTTTTATGCTGTCCTTCCCCTTTTAGACACCTTTAGTGCAGCAGTGCTGACCAGTAAAAGTAGAGTGCAAGCTACGTTTCAATTTTAAGTTTTCTAGTCACCACACATAGGTGACGTTTATTTTAGTAATATTTTTTAGTTCATCCAGTATATCCAAAGTATTATCATTTCAACATATAAGCAGTATAAAAATTATTGAGATGTTCTGCATTCCCTTTATGGTAGAGTCTTAGAAATCCGATGTGTATTTTACACTTATGACACGTCTCCAAACAGTCTCATACCAGGCAGGCCCTCAGCAGCGCAGGGCTCCTTGGCCTGGACTTCAGGGCCCTATGGGCTCCCCCTCACGTGTCCAAGACTAAGTAATTCCCTGCCCCTGTGCTCTAGTTGAAACAGATCCCACTGGTCTCCCAGATCCTTTTAGACTTTCTGTCCCAAGCTTTTGCTTGGCTGCTCCCACTATCCATAGGCCCTCCCTGCGAGACTCACCTCTGGACCCTCCCACCCCCCTGGGCTGCAGGTACACCCCTCTCATCCTTGGAACACTAACCCCTCATGCCCCTGCCTCCTAGGCCCGTTTCTGTGTCTCTCCATCTCTCTGTCTCACATCTTATCAAAGAGCTCCTCAGAGGTTTGCCGAAGTTATTTTTTCAATATCCTCACTCAGATCAAGGTTCCCTTGGTGGCAAAGAATTCAAGCCCGGTGGGGAAATTTTATTAACACTGACCATTGATCGAGAACCTTTTCTTTTTTTACAACACATTTTCAGGAACACAAATACACTGGATCCTCATGGTACAGAAACTGAGCTGCCTAATTTTTATTCTTTATATTTGTTGAATAAAATGTTCCAGGAATTTCTGTTTTGTTTGAAAAACAGAAGTAAAATGCTTTCTGTTGTTAAACCCAAACCAAATAATAACCCGAAATAATTTAAATTAAATGACTATCAATTTTTACCAGATGGTTTTCACTTTCTATGGGAACATTTTAGAGGCAGGCGTCCCCTTCTGGTCTTGGGGTCTGGGGTAGGAGGCACCTTTTCACCATGAACCCTGAAAAGTGGCCCTCCCTGTCAGACTGGTCCCCAAAACTGATCTCGTTGTCTCTGGTACAAAAGGTGGTATATCCACTCAGGGACCCTATGGCCCTACATTGGCTTTCCATCTTGCCAATTGGGAGTAGTGTGACCTCCCCTCCTACCTCTTTCCCTTCTGTCCCACTCACATTGGCCTCTCTGCTCTTTCTCTAACAGACTTGGTTCGCATTGGCCTTGTGGCCCTGACAGTTGTTGTTCCCTGTTTGGAGAGCTCTTCCCCAGCCTGCCTCCCAGCCTGCCTCCCAGCCTACACCACCAACCAAGGAGGCCTTTCTCTGCCATCCTACTGGAATTCGCCATCACTACTGCCCCACTCCCACCCTATGTGCACACACTTTGTGTATTTTCTCCCAATAGCACTTATTACCATCAGGTCTTACCAACGTTACTTATTTTCTCATCCCTCTGAGACATAAGTTCCATACAGGAAGGCATTTCTGTTTTATTTCTAGTCTGGTACATGGTATATACTTAATGAATACTGAATGAATGAATGAGTGGGACATCGCTGAGCCTCTGTTTCCTCATGTGTAATATGGCACTAATTCGTTCCTATGGGGAAGGTATGCTCATAGGAGTACAGATTGTTCCATCCTCCATGAGAGGCAATTTGGCAAATTCTGTAAGAATTATAAATGTATATGCTCTTTGACCCAGCAGTTCCACTGAGAGTGTGTCTTGGTATACACAACTGTGTGAAAGCTGACGTGGATACAGGGTCTCACTGCCACACTGTAATGGCAAAAGATTGGGAATGATATATTTGTCTACAGTGGGGACTTTAAAAGTGAATTACAGCATATCCATATAATTGACTGCATGGCAGCTTTAGAAAAGAGGGAGAAAGCACTCTTGTACCAACAGAAAAAGCTCTCCAGGATGTATCACCAAAGGAGAGAGGGATGTAAGTGAGATTTTTTACTTTGAAATTTTATGTGAATTATGTATGTAGTACCTATATTAAACAGTTACTTTTTTTTTTTTGAGATGTGTGTGTGCAAAGGTCCTTTCCTGGGGCCTGGCACCCAGAGTAGATCCTCAGATTGTAAGTTAGTCTCAGGCCTGTCGTTGGTGTGGTTCACAGGCACTGATGGATATGCCTGTCCCGCCCAGCATGTTGAGCCACAGGGTACCCCAGATGAAGGGCACAATTCCCCTGCCCTTGAGCACACAGTCTGGTAGGTAAGTCAAATCATGACATACATACAATAGGCAAGAAATATCCCACATTATGTTAAATCTGGATCCTTGGTCCTTTTTTTTAATTCACCAGTGCTGGAATATCTGGAGATGCCCCATTGGGGGGTCTTGTTGGGTGGGCTTCAGTGTTCTCCACAAGTTATATCTATATGCCTGCTCAGGGTAATGTCCATGAAACTTTTTAGTGTGTTTTACCATAGCACTAACCTCTCTTTTAATAATGGCACTGTAGTTACTTGTCTCTGTATCTCACAGTTACAGAACAATGCTATTTGTACTTAGAATTTTACAAGTCTCAAGTTCTTAGAGTTTTGTTTTTTTTTTTTAACTCAAAATGAAGTTTACCCCCATCCATACTGTAACTTTTCATGCATGATAAATAGAGTCACACTGTTAATGCAGAAACAATCTTGGGAAAATGGGGATTTAGTTTGGATGTGATGAAATACAAGGTGCAAGAATGGAAAGCCCCTAAGATAGAGACAGCAGTCTGGCCTCCCACCCTCAGCTTCTGCTGACACTGTCACTGTGATGGTGAGCCGAGGAGACCATAGGTATGGCTCACCAGGCACGTTTGTAGGAACAAGTGGTGGGACCAGGGCATACCCAGTCCGGTGGGCTTAGGAAGTGATCAACACAGACCTGGCAGAGCTCCGGCTAGGGGGTGGGTTGGGAGCCTCTTAGTTGGGAGCCCACTGTCATCATCAACCTCCCACACAGAGGCCCAGATCTGGCCCTGTAGATGACCTTTCTCACCTCCTGGCAAAGAAATTATGCAGGTTGTTGAAAATGTTGCCAGGGTGGTGCCTGATCTTCAGGATGCTGATGTTTAGGTAGGCCATGTACCTTTTGTAGGTTGGTCACTAGCCAGGGAAGGAGCAAGGCAGGGGCTGAAGACTTAGGCCCCAGCTTCTGTGGTTGGACTGACCATGCCACCCGTGGCAATGGTGCTGCAGAGCAGTAAGCCACGTGCTTGCTGCTGAGCGACCTTTGCCTAGCCCCTATCCCCAAGCCCCCACCCAGGGGCCATAGGCTAGGCAGGTTCTAGCCACCCTGCCCACGCTTTACCCTTCTTCCCTGGCTGGGGTCCTTCTGAGATCAGATGTTCTGCACCAGTTTGTATGGTTTACTAATTTCTTCTTTTCCAGCCCTTCTAGTAAAGACCAAGTTTTCTCAGCTCTGTAGAGATGTAGTACCCACAGCAGACATGGCAGCAGCGCTGTCTAGACAGGATGTAGCCCATTTCCGGGAACGCCCGTGGAGACGTCTGCATCTGCGTCCCCTAGCGCCCCTCTGAGATGCGAGTGAGGCAATCCTAGCTAGTTAGGGGGAGTGGTGGTTGCATTCCACCTCGGCAAGAGTCAGTTGGGCCCCCAAGGTATACTGCTATATGCCATGGTGCAGCAGAGAGTGTTTGGCAGTAGAGCTTTCTAGGGAGAATTCTGGAATCTTGGGCACTTCTGGATGGTTTCTGGTGATGTGATGTTGAGGTGAGGCAGTTCAGAGGGGCACCCAAGTGGAAGCTTCTGCACCAGGTCCTTGCAGCAGTGTCTGTAAGCAGCATGGGCTGCATTTCATGCCTCTGATTTGTTGGTAGTTTCTGCCTTTTGCTGTTTTGATTTTGAAGACAAGACTAATAACACGTTCCTGTTAAACATTTGGGTCACTGAACCAAAAATTGTCCTGAAGTGTAGTGATATTGGCATGCCTTCTCTTTTGTGCCATCTACTTGTTTCTTTAATGATCACCTTGTTCCAAAGAGGATTTTGCGGACATGCTCATAAAGATGCACACAGGACAAAGTGTACAAACAAGGAGATCTCAGTCCAGAGGTGAGCTCAGATGTCAGATGTGTACTCTGCGAGCAGTGGGGGCACACCTGACTCCTCACCTTGGAATAGCCCAAGCCGAGAGGCAGAGTAGTCAGCATGCAGGTGCAGTGACAGTAAAACCCAAGGCACCCCAAAGCCTGGCACTCGTGACTCTGAGGGTCTTCACAGAAGGAACACTGTGTGTGTAGAGGCCATGGGTTTGAGATATTCCTGCTGTAAAAATGAGAAGTTCCCAAGGGCCGTTGTCTCAGTAGTGCCCCCAGGGCCCAGCTGTGTTTGGCATGCCATCAGCCTTCGACAGATGTCTCACTGGGAGCCATCACCTGACCTTCAGGTGCTGTCCCAAAAGGCCACTCTACAGCCAGTGCTTCCAAATGGACTTGTCTGTATTGGCCCCAGGGGTATCATGTGGGGTACCCAGGCTGAGCTCCTTACTTCTCTCCAAGAAGCAGGCAAGTCTTACATAGAACTTTTAACTTCTCAGTCGTGATAACGTGTTCTCCTTTGTCTTCACAGAGACTAATAGACAAGTCCCGAGTAACCTGTGTCAAGTGGGTTCCAGGTTCAGAAACCCTTTTCCTAGTAGCACATTCAAGTGGGAACATGTACTTGTATAACGTGGAGCACACCTGTGGTACCACAGCTCCCCACTACCAGCTTCTGAAACAGGGTGAGAGCTTTGCTGTGCACACTTGCAAGAGCAAATCTACACGGAACCCTCTCCTTAAATGGACAGTGGGCGAGGGGGCCCTCAACGAGTTTGCTTTCTCCCCAGATGGCAAGTTCTTAGCATGCGTGAGCCAGGATGGATTTCTGCGGGTGTTCAACTTTGACTCAGTAGAACCGCATGGTACGATGAGGAGCTACTTTGGAGGCTTGCTCTGTGTGTGCTGGAGCCCGGATGGCAAGTACATTGTGACAGGTGGGGAGGACGACCTGGTGACGGTCTGGTCTTTTGTAGACTGCCGAGTGATAGCAAGAGGCCATGGGCACAAATCCTGGGTCAGTGTTGTGGCATTTGACCCCTATACCACTAGTGTAGAAGAAAGCGACCCTATGGAGTTTAGCGGCAGTGACGAGGACTTCCAGGACCTTCTACATTTTGGCAGAGATCGGGCAAATAGCACACAGTCTCGGTTATCCAAACGGAACTCTACAGACAGTCGCCCTGTAAGCGTTACGTATCGGTTTGGCTCAGTGGGCCAGGATACACAGCTCTGTTTATGGGACCTTACGGAAGACATCCTGTTCCCCCATCAGCCTCTCTCAAGAGCAAGGACACACACCAATGTCATGAATGCCACAAGTCCTCCTGCTGGAAGCAATGGGAACAGTGTCACGGCCCCAGGGAACCCCATCCCCCCTCCTCTCCCGCGGTCCAACAGCCTTCCACATTCTGCAATCTCAAACGCTGGCAGCAAAAGCAGTGTCACAGATGGGGCCATTGCTTCTGGGGTCAGCAAATTTGCAACACTCTCACTACATGACCGGAAGGAAAGACACCATGAGAAAGATCACAAGCGAAACCATAGCATGGGACACATTTCTAGCAAGAGCAGCGACAAACTGAACCTAGTTACCAAAACCAAAACGGACCCAGCTAAAACCTTGGGAACACCCCTCTGTCCTCGAATGGAAGATGTTCCCTTGTTAGAGCCGCTGATCTGTAAAAAGATAGCACATGAGAGACTGACTGTATTAATTTTTCTTGAAGACTGTATAGTCACTGCTTGTCAGGAGGGATTTATTTGCACATGGGGAAGGCCTGGTAAAGTGGTAAGTTTTAATCCTTAATGCTGCACCAGATCGAGAACTTGACTAGGTAGTGATTGTTTTTCTTGTGGGAGGGGTGGGGTGTACAATGAATGTGAATGACACTTCTTATACTTAATGTAAATCTAAATGCATCAGAGCCATAATTTTGGATACTGCATGCCATGTAATTCTGAATCATTTGATAATTCACCTTAGAGTGTTTAAAAAAGTATATAATCAAACGAATTGCCAGCCAAGACAGTCATCCTACTGGGAGTATATAGAGTCCCAAGGTTAGTGCTCCTGTATTAGACTATTTCAATTTTAGGAAAATCATGCCAGTGTGGGGAAACAATGACTTAAAATGCTAAAAGTTAAAATTTATGCTTTAACTGGAATATTTTTGCTTAACTACTCAATTAGAATATTGTACACCTGATCAGAGTGTGTGTTCAGTACAGACGGCCATTAATTGTCATTTATAATCCAATTTTTTATCTTAATCATAAAATGTTTAGGAATCTATGAAATTTAACTTTAGGAACAAAGCATTCAGCAGGGTTGATTGATATTATTTTTACATTGTTCTGGCAATCCACAGAAAGAGAAGAGCCTTAATTTTTAAAACTCATTTTAGTCATTTTATGACAATTAAAATTGTTTAATAAACATCTTTTTCAAAGAAGCAGTTTGTAGCACTTTGATTGAGATTCTGACTAGGTCCATGCACTAAAGTATATATATATATATACGTGTTACTCAGAGCCGGAACAGTTCACACGAGCTGTGGGCTAAGGACACAACAGCAGTTGACAAAAGTGCCTCTTGCTACATAAGCCAGGATCTTTTATGTCTGATGAACTTTGCTTATGTTTTTTCCAACGAGGGAAAAGGAGATTTTTGTTTCTTTTGATCAGAAAGGTACATGACATTAGGCTGTGGGTAGACTTCTCCACTTTGCTTTGTAAAGACTGTTCCCCTTCTCCCAAAGGTTTCAGAGCACTTACTGACATTGCACGTGTTTGGATTTTGTCTTCCCCCTAGAGGAACAGGCACAAGTACAGATTGTCCCTTTTCTATCAGGTTATTGCAGCACTGATTCTTGGGTGACCTGGGACATTGCTCGGCTTGCCTTGCCCTTGGGTCCCAACGCCTGACCCCTCGGGGACTGGCAGCCCTGTCTGCCTGGGTGCGGCGTTATGGGAACTTGCCTTCACCACTGGGAAAGACCATTCTGCTGCTGAGGGAGGCTGCAGTATTTGACTGTAATTCCTTATGTTTTAGAGCTGTGGAAGGAATTATTTTCAAATCCCAGGTTTCGTGATGGATGAAACAGTTCTTTGAGCCATATATTTTATGTCAACATGGTAATGATCTTATTTGTTAATTTATTGGGGGCATTTAGGTTTGTTTTTCTGTTTTGCACACCTTTGTAATTAAACATAGAGACAATGATAATTTATTCTGGTTTGAGTAATGAATGTGATTCAGAAAAGTGAAGGTCTGTGAAGACTGCTTGCTGGAGAAGCAGCCCTCCCAGAAGAGCCAGGCTGGTCCCCCTGGGCTTGCTTCCCTCTTCTCCGGGCTGGACCCGCTATGCTGTAAGTGCCAAACACTTTCTATCACCTGGTAATAGACATGGCTGGTGTCTGCCAGGGGAGAGCCTGGAACTTCCAGGGGCCTTCCCCACTGCTCATTGGTCACACATCACTAAACAGCTGCTCGTGCAAATACGTGCATTCATCCACCTTTACACAAGCTCCTTTGTTCCTAACTGTTAGCTGACCTCAAGGACAATGAAGACAGCCGTCCAGGTGGAGTGTTAAAACTTTGAGGACAAATTGGGCTGTCAGAGGATAGGTTAGTGACCTACATTCCTTGTGCAACTTTCTACACTTAACAGAGATTTAGAAATTCAGTTTCAAATACTTATGAGGCATCGAGCAGTTTCAAAATTCAGGACTTTGTATTTGGCCCAGATGGAAAGTGGCCAGTCACAGGTAAGAAGCATTGATGGTGAATCTTAACACTGAATATTCTTCTCACTGGCAAGAAACTCTCTGTGTACTCACTGTGTCCCTGACATTGAGTGATGTGACACTTCATGATTTCTTCCCCTTCTAACACTCTCACTTGTGTACAGCTGGGATGAGAAGTTGTTGCTGGGTGTATAGCTGGGCGATTTCTTTAGGAGTGATCTTGTTGGTGGGAATGGTGGACAGGAAAAGCAGAAAGAGGATATTGAAAAACAAACTCTGAAATGTGCTTTTCAGAAAAGCTTGAGTTTGTCTATCTCCACCCCCACCTCCAGTTTTAAAAACCATAGTAGAACAACTTTGAATGTGGGGGGCCTGGCCACAACTTCTCTATTTGTTCTGGTGAGTATGTCCTCAAACCCTGTCTGGTAGCCTGTCTGGGTCCCCTTGCTATGACTTTTGATCCCCGTCCCCACTCCCTGTCCCAGGGTTTGGGGCCTGCTGGAGTTGCAGGTGTTGAGGCTAGGGGAGGACCCCTCCAACTTGCTACCCCCATTTCGTGGCAGCTGGTCAAGCCCTTGTCCTTCAGTCAGAAGGACAGTGCAAAGCACTCCTATAGCTGGAAGAGGGGGTGTTTGAGGAAGGGGCCTACAGGACTCCTCCTGCCCTTGAATATTCTTCTGAGTTGTGGTTCCTGTTGAGGAAGAGAGGACTGAGGAAGGGCATCGTGGCTCCTGATTGAAGGTTGAGAGGGTGTAATGCTAGGCTGCTTCCTTGTTAGCCACCAAACTTTGGGGAGTGTTTTTGTAGTTTATTCTCACTAAACATTGAGCTTCCTCATAGAAAATTTTCAAAGTTTTTCATGTCAGACGTCATGACCAAGAATATCTTTTCTACCCTAACCTCTGGAATAAAATGCAGCTATCTAGTAGCAGGAGGCTGTGACTGCTCGGTCAGCATACCTTTCACACTTGTTACCAAGCATGTCGATGAGACACACAGACAGAAATCAGTTACCCACAGGCTGTTTGTTGTAAGTGGCCCTGTTCCGAGCCGCTAGGGAGTCACCAACCCTTGCCTGTGCCGGGCCCTCGTAGGAACCCGGGTGGCGCAAGGTGCCTCCTGGCTCCCCCCTTTTAGACCTTCCAGATTTGTGCTGTGACCTTAGTTCAGGCCTGTGAGACACCACAAGACAGTTACAGCTCCAAATATTACTGACCCTTCCCTTTTATTCAGGGGCAGGGGAATTAAAGTTCCTGAGAGGGCTACAGAGGAAATCATTTAGAAGACCTTGTCTCTTGGAAACAAATCCTAAGAGGGAGTAAGGCAGGTGCTTTAAAAGTAATCAGTAACTTTAAGTTCTGTATGTCTATAAGTAAATACTGATAAAGAATCTTCATTTTACTTGGGGTGGGGGGCTGATTGAACATTGAAGCATTGTGAGAAAGGGAAAAAAATCACTGTCTGGGCATGTTCTGTGAGCCCTTGGCTTAGGACTAAAGACATACACATTACTGTAGAATAGAAAAGTGGAGGGGTGGAATCAAAAGGAAGCTGTTGACTATCGTTTTAGCAATGATGGAAAACAACAGGCTCTGAAACTTGACCACTGTGTACACTCGTCCCTGGTACAGAACTGGCATTTCCTTCCCTGTTCACCGTGGGGCCTGACGCCCAGGCCGCCTGGTACTTTCCAACCTCTGCACTTCCTGGGGAGCATTTGGAATTTTAAAGACATTTTAAATTATTAAATTTGTGCTGAAGTTGATGAAGCTGTTTTATCAAATGTCTGCCCTTGTGTACAAGGTCCTTCTCACCTCTTGCCTGGGAGGGGGGATAAGTTTGATTTCTCTGTTGATCAAGCTCAAGGTGTGAGGAGGAAAAAGCCTAGAGTCGGTGGTGGCTGGAGTTAGGGAGTCCTTTGGACAACCCAATGCCATACTGTGTGTATCTGTCTGTCATGGGGAGAACTGGAAGCAGCATTCAGTTGTGCGCTTGCCCAGAAGGACACGGGTCATGCAGCACTGTGATTTTGTGTGGGCTGAGCTTTGCTGAGGTCAGTCAGGGGACACCCCTGCCCGGCAGTGCCCCTCAGCACTGCAGAGCGGGAGGCCATGCGCTGCGGGCCTTGACTGTGGGACTTGGTGGGTATGTCACCGTTCAGGCTTCACTTGAAGAGTGCAGTAAAGGCCCCACAGCAACCTGGAGGTGCCTCTCTCTGCCCAGGCTGAGCTACAGGTGAGGGCTGGGATGGCTACAGTCCTGCAGACTCAGGGCGCCCAGCCAGGCCTTTCCCAATCTCCAGTCCAGGCCCACTGGATCCTGGTGGGCTGCTCCCCGGGACCCAGGTCTAGCCGGGCAGGCAGGTTGGTTGAGAAGAGCCAGCCACTTCAGAGCATTTGTAATCAGCTGTTATCTTTGCAACTCATATCCCAAGTTAAAACTGATGAAAATGCCCCTCTGACAGAGGAAAACTGTCCCACTGAAGGTGACTTTGTGTCAGAGTTAAATTGCTATCTTCTCAATTTAAAAGTGTAAAAGAAAAATGTCCTGCATTTTTATTACTGCTGTGTGCCAAGTTTATTAACGATTGCTACGTGAGGTGATACTGTACAAAATTGATTGTATGAATATTGACCTTCAGTGGAAATCAAAAGTAAAATTCATCTGTTTTTTTTCCTACATTTTCATCTAATTTCTTGACAACATAAATTTCATTAAGGGTCTTCCTGACATGAGATATTGGCAGATTAACTGTTGCAATAATTAATGAAGCTTTAATATATAGTATTGTTATTTTATAACGTTAAGAAAGTCCTGTTTCTGTTTTCAGTGCTTTTTCTAGCTGTTCACTTGTCATTGTCACAGCTAAAGAAACTCACTAAATACTGATTTTACGACGTCTTTGGGGGTTTTCTCTGTATACTAACCTTAAATAAAACCATGTGAATAAATTGTAAATGTAGATAATTTTCAATAGTCATTTTCACATATATCTAAGCTTTAAAAAAATCTCAGTAAACCCATCTCAGCGTTTTTAAAAGGCTGTAAAATTGAGGGCCATGTTAATATTTCTAGAGCAAACAGTCCCAGGTCCAGCCACCTCTTATTCTACATTTTCCTCATGGAAGGTGACTAAGTGTAATTGTTGGTCTCACTGTGTTGGGGCCTCAGCCCTGCTCTGTCATCCTGAGGAGAGGACTGGTGGTTGAATCTCTGCGAGGCAGGCTAAGTGAAGGCCTCTGGGTATGAGCACTGGCATCCTGGCTATGTCCTAGGCCACCCCTCAGCAGCAGACAGGGGCAGGAGGGTAGGCCTGGTATCTCTGGGGGCCTTTTCTGGGTCACAGGCAGGGCTCTGCAATGGCTGTGGGGGTTCCTGCGTCGGATGCCCCAGCACTTTGGCTGCAGGGCAGGAAGAATTTGTGCTTTTATGTTATCCTTCCTGAGCAGTGCTCTGGCACTTATGTCCCTAAAAGCTACAAGGCAAGGCTTCCAGGCGCCCTGTCCTGACCAGTCCTCGAGGCATCTGAACCCTGGGCCCAGGCCTTGCGAGCCCTCTAGAAAGGCCCAGGGCTTGAGTCTTTTGACCACCTTCCCTGTAACGCTGCCCTCCGAGGGCTGGCGTGGGGGTTCCCTCACGGGTGTTTGAGTGTCTGCTCTTCCTGCCTTCTCCCAGAAGCCGAGGCGGAAGGGGCCTGCCGAGGTCCAGCCTCCACCTCTGGTGCAGTATGTATTTCCCTTCATGTGGCAGGGACCCTGAAAACCTTCCAGTAGACAGCAAGATTATTGTTGCTTATTTTTTTGTAAACTTAACAGCACTTGCTCCTTTGAAATGAGCTTGGAACACTCTTGGGCAGCTATTGCAACCCCAGGTGAGGCTGCCCATGGAGAGGCCTGGATGGTGGCTCTCTGTCCAGAGAACAGAACACCTAGAGGCCCCTGCCCACTCGCTATGTGCTTAAGCCAGCATTTGTTTCAGCAGCAGGGAAGGGGCCTGCCTGCAGGCCACAGCAGGTGCTTGGCTTTCAGTTTGTGGGGGGAACTAAGAGCTGCCCTTATAAGGGTGGTGCCCTTTTTACCCTGATCTTTTACCCAGATGTGTGAAGAGAGCAGGGTAATTTCTTCTGGGTAGCTTTCCTCTAAAGACCAGGTTAAGTGGCCTCTTCAGGGAAATGTGCCACCTTCTGTATGACCTGTCATTGGGCAGGTCAAGGCTACAAAGGAATGTGGCCAGCTACCCAGCAGAAACCGATGTCCCAGGCCCCCCGGTGGACAGCGTGTCTAGATCAAGGAGTGTCCAGGTGCTCGGGGAGCAGTGAAGGGGCCCCAGGCTGCCAGCACCCGAGGGGACCAAGCTGAGCCCACCCACTTTGGACAGCCTGGAGGCCTGGGCCTTGAATTTAGGGTGTAAGTGGCAGCTGCTGTCCAGAAAACCTGGACAGAGTTCTCTCAGTCTCTTTCATGCAGGGTTTTGTGGAGTTTAAGGAATGGGGTTCTTGTGCACGAGCAGTTAGTGTAGTTAAAGTAGAGACATTCTCAAAGGAGTTCGCCTGATGCTGTTTCTCTCCATTTTTACTTTTATACCATCTCTAAGAAGGCCTCACTCTGCATTGATGGCACAGCTCCTCAAGAGAGTGTCCCCAAGGGTTGAGTGCAAGCGTTCAGATGCCCAGACACACTGATGGGTGGAAAGGCCGAGTCTCAGGACCCAGGCCCCCTACGAGCCACCATCAATGTCACCACCAGGGCCCCTCACCCCAGCTGGCCAGTCCCAAGCTCTGGGACAAGGGGCTGAAACGTGGGGAAGGCAAACACTTCCTTGTGTTTGGGGGTGGGAAGAATGATACAGAGTCTGGAGACCAGAAGAGCACTTTGGGAAAAACCCAGCTGGGTGATGTGATGGATTCTCCTTCAATCCCAGTTCTCACACCTTATCCCCAGAACTGTTGTCTTGGGGTTCTGTGGTCTCAGACATTTACAGGTGAGTCGAAGGCAGCTCCGCAGGCCTGGGGCTGGGCGTGGGTCAGCCTGGGATGGGCATTTGGTCCATGTCTGTCCAGGGCCTCCACTTGGCACCAGGGTCTTGTGTCACCATCAGAGTTTGCAATCCCAACATCCTCCATGAAGCATGGAAAGAGACTCATTCCTTGGTTATGGTAGTCATTCTTAAACTAAAATATTACTTTTCCAGTACAGTCTCGTGCAACAAGGTTTAAATCTATTAGCTTAGTATTGCAAATTATAATCAAACCCAAACTAAGAGATGGAGGGCTTTCTCAATTCTCAGGTGAGGTCTCTAACACACATAAAAGGCCACTCTGGTGACAGCAGAATAGCTGGTTAAGTACTCGCTGCATTCACTTGGAGGTCTCATACCTTCCTCCTCAAGAGGCTAAGAGAACATGATACAGGTCTCTGCTGGGGGAGGGGAACCTCTCATCTGGCCAGGGTTTGTATAGCCCTTACCTGCCAACCATCCAGTGTCAACTGCCCTAGGCTCAGGCCTCCCAGTGAAAGGTGGGGAGGGGGCTGCAGGAAACGGCCCACCTCCACCCCACCTTGCTCAGGGCAGGCAAATGGAGGCAATAAACTGGGCGGGCATGGGTGTGAAGGAAGCAGGCAGTCCGCACTTACAGACATGCCCAAACTCTACTTGCCTTAAGAGAAGTCTAGATATTCTTTGCTGGTGAACTATAGTAAGTGCTTGCTTTCTGTCTTTCATCACCGGATGATCTTTAATGCACAGGCTTATTAAGATTGTTTACATTAAATTTCCTTTTAAATGGCATTTGCTCCCTTAATGCTGTCCCTGTTCATGATGCTAAAGTGAATCCCTTTCCAATAAATGAGCGGATGTGGAGCCCAGTGGGTTCTGACATCCTGGGGGCTGGTGGCACATAGCTGCAGAGCAAGGCAGCTAAAAGGAGTTGTCGGCGGGGCTGGAATTTGGAGGCTGGACAGCGGGTAATGGATCCTCTGCTTCCCTGGTACCTGGTAAGTGAGGTTTCTGTAAGAACTATGGAAGCTGAAAGAAGGATGGTTATGAGAGTGTGGTGGGTTGATTAGATGACTCCACAATCTCAAACCTTTAGGACACTGGTATGATGGGGCAGTGGGCTCCAACTGGCTCCCAGCTGCTGCCACCACCAGGCTGAGGGCTTTAGCCAACAAGTCAGAGAACAGCACAGGGTTCTTTTGTGCCAGGAGGAGCATAGGGCCCCTGCAGCCCTGACGACTGGGTGGCTCTTCAGGGATGGGGAAGATGATCTGCCAGAGAGAGACAGTGTGTCCCTGCTGTCACCAAGCCTGGGGAAGTGGTGCTCGTGACACCCATCCCTCCCTCAGGGCTGCAAGGAGAGGGGCTGGCCCCTAAGCCTGCCATGGGCTGACCTGAGGTAGAGACTGGTGGAGTGGGATGGTCTGTGCTTTCCCTGGCAGCAGCCGGCCACTGAGCACTGGAAACGTGGCCAGGAAAAAAGGGGTGGGCTGGACGTGTAAATTCTATACCAGATCTCCAAGGTGCCACATGAAAAAAGAATATAAGAGTTCTTGCTCATAATTTTTATTTTATGGGATATAATGGGTTAAATAAAATATTAAAATTAATGTTGCCTGTTTAAATTTTTTAATTTCAAGTTTACTAGAAAATTTTAAGTCTCTTCACGTGTGTGTGGCTTACTATATTTCCATTGAACACTGCTAGACTAGAGACCCCACTTTCCCCATCAAGGGTGTGCAGGGCCTTTCCTAAAGCCTCTCCCCTGAGTAGAGAAAGAGCTTTGTTAGCGTGGAGACAATTCTTGGACCTACCACAGGGAGGGGGTGAGCGGTGCAGGGGTGGGTGGCCATGGGGCAGGTGCCCAATCTGGCAGGCTGAATCCCAGGTATGGCCTCAAGGTTGGAGTGAGGCCCTGGCCTGGGTTTCTAGCTGTAACGTGGACACATCAAGCTCAGAGAAGCCAAGGGCCCCGCACCTTCACCTCCTGGAACCTCCCAGGGAGCATATGAGTGGGAAGCAGAGGATCCTTACAGTGAAGGTTTCCTCATCTAGCCTTGGCGTGGAAGGAGTCAGAACATGGATCTTTTGTGGACCCAAGAGGAAAAGAGCCCCCAGGGCTGGAGCAGGGGTTGCTCTACATGTCAGCTGCTCTTTGCCAGCTGATCTGATGCAGACCTAGTAGATTTCAGTTTTAAGGCAAGAACTAATTGCAGATGAAATGGGTAGGACAAGCAGGTGTGGGCCAAACTGAGGTCAGTTTCAGCTTGTTGCCCCCATTGTGTCTGTGACGAGTCCAGTTGGTGAAAAGGGAGCAGTGCTTGCTGGGAGGTAAGCCCTAGCATCTGTAAGCAATAGCAGGCAATGGGCGCAGACAGTATGTTGTGGTCAAAGGACGGAATGTTTGTAGCTTGCATTGCACTATTGTTACCTGAAAATTATTATTAAAAAATGAATGCCAATCTGTGCATCCCATAATAACTGTCCTGTGCTGCGCAAGAGGTTAAACATATCTGTACTGTAAGAAATTGGGTGTGAAGCGGGGAGGAGCCTCTGTCCCCCAGCCTTTGCATGTGCATAACCTGGACAGACAGATGCCACCTAAGTACTCTAGGGAAAGCCCAGGTGGCTCAGCTCCAGCACCAGCACCCAGATTTTCCTTTTTCTGCTGGCTGCTCTTGGTCTCCTCAATGAGAGCAACGGAGAATGCTTGTAGAAGCGGCCACAGAAAGGAAATCCTCAGCCTTTGCAGCTGACCCCAGTGCTGGGGCACTCCCACCCAGGCTTCTGCCAAGCTGGGGGCTCCCCCAGCCTCCTTGGGTGGCCCTTGGCCAAGAGGTGACCAGCACCACTGAGGAGATACCCACTTTCCTGGGCCAGGGAAGTCCCTGAGAGCCCATTCCTGCCTCAGGGATACAGACCCCACCACCCTGGGGGTCACATCCTCTCTAAGGACCAGCTGGGCCCTCCTTCTGGGTGGGGTGACACCCAGTTATTAGACCCAAGCAGGGGGCTAAGGTCAGTGGATGCCGACTACTGCCAAACCATATTTTGACCATGGAACCTGCTGGAGAGACTATACCAAGTGACTCCTCTGAGCAGTGTCCTGCTGGATTAATGCAAACTGCTTTGTTTGCAGGGTGTACTGTCATCCCCGCACCAGGCCAGCTCTCCAGGGGGCATGTAGTATAGTGGCTCCCTGCCACGGAAACTCACCCCAGACTGACATGGGAGCTACAGATGCGCCGGGAGCTGGAGCCAGGAGCAGCTCTTCAGCTGAGGCGCCCAAGGACCCAGCTCTGCGCAGCTGCCACCTGGACAGGGCGTGTCCATTTCTAAACCACTCTTTGGGGGCTGCAGTAAAAAATAAGAAATGGGGTTTTCTTGCTTTTTACTCTAAAATTCAATGTAATTAAATCACATGTATATAAACACACATATATAAAATATTTACATATATACATAGTGTAAAATATGTTTCCTGGACAAGAAATCCCCTTAAATTCAACTGTTAAAAATAGGGCTTCACTGTGTGTTTGGACTGATTTTCTTATATCTTAGGTGGTCAAAAGACAACCTGGAGTACACTCAAAGCTAATTCTTTCCTACATCTGTAATCCAGGAAGGATGCTGCAATCCTAGACTTGTAAAAGTTGTTTGCACTTAGAACAGTTCAACGCTGATAGAAAATTACTTTTGAAGAAGGACGGGATGGACTTATGGCCCCACCACTATGGGAGTGGGGATGCCCTTTTTACCTGTTAACATGTGTTTTTTTTAAAGACTTGTTTTCAATGCAGTCAACTTGTTTTCAATGCACTGTATTATATGTATAAATAAACTAAGTCCACAATTCCAGGAGGCTGGTGGTGGGTGGTGGTGGTTACTTCACTGGTAATTTTCATCACCTAAGAGGGCTCTCTAAGTCATGAAAAAAGTTGACATTAAAAGTCTCTTGTTTATCTTCTGTTAAACTGGCTTATGCTGTATGTCATTTTTTGTTGAGCTGAGTGTCTGGTAAGGAAGGCTCCCTTGTGCATTGCCACATGCCAGGCGGGCATCCTCTGACAGTGGCTTCAGCCAAACATTTCTCCTTCCAGCTCAAGGTCAATGAGTCTGTCTTTTGTCACGGGAAACCGAGGACCACACATGACAGGTCCTCTGGGTAAGTATGAAAGTGCTACCTACCAGTGACTGGACCCAGCTAAGGGACTGCTGTCTGTCACAGTCCTCGAGCTGAAGCCAGCTCCTGAGCCTCTCTTCACCTCTGGTTGCGCCTACACCCACTTGTAGACTCCATACGTTTCTAGAACCACAGCAGAATGTGCAGCTGCCAAGCAGAAGGATGTTTCTGGTTTTTAAAACACCAGACTGCAGCATCCTTTGAGGACTTGAAATTTGGGAGACTAAAGCATGCAGTGTCTGAAACACATTTCTATAAATGATCACATTAAATTTGAGTATATATAAATAAATTTTAGGCTGGAAGTGATGAGTGCATCCATTACCTTTTAAGGGGTGCTACATTTTCACCATTCCCTTGAATGCACCAACGGGATGATGTTAATATTCCAGAAAAAATTCACATCGGCCCCAGCCTCGGTTTTCTTCACCTTCTGAGCGAGGCCTGGGCATGGGCTGGGAAGGCCATCCCTATGCCATGAGGAGGCCTCGGGTGTTTGCAGAGGGAGCTTCTAGCTCTCAGGGATGGAGTAATTGTGGGGGTGGGGGTGGGGGTGCCTTCCAGGAAAGGTGAACCATACAGGACAATAAAACATTTAAATAAGGAGACTGAGCATTCAGATACACACACATGTTCAAAATGACCTTCATACTAACATCACACAATAGCACATTTTAGATAGTTTGACATTTGGTATTCCTGTTGTCTTAGTGAAGTAATTAGCTTCCTGTTGCTACCAGTTACACAGAAAACTGGGCCCAGGAAGGTCAGGGGCAGGGTCCCAGATTAGTGATGGGTTATGCCAAGATAACCTATAGGAAATCACACATTTTAGAAAATATAAGAGAGCCAGAGCTGCCTTTGAAAAGCCCTCCCACTGCCAGTGCACTTCCAGGCTACCTGTGGAAAGTGACAGGTGGAGATGTGACTGGCACCAGGGTTACAGTTACGCGTGTAGAACTGCAGCATGGTTTGGCCAATGACCTGGTATGTGGTGAAGTTCTCCCTGGCCCTCCGTCACAAACTCGAGGACAGTCAGTCCCAGCTCTACCCCCAACTGTAGAACTGCTGCCCACCCAGCATCCACTGCCCTCACCAGGTGCTGAGACGCAGTTTACATTTGGCCATCACTGCACCAGAGCTGTCAGATGTGTCCCAGCCTACAGGCACATCTGTGCCAAGAACTACCCTATATTAATGGCTCCATTCAAAGGATTGGCCCCTGGCCAAGTGGCCTAAGCTGGTTTCCCAGAGCAACTGCTTGTAACTTGTGCCTCCACCCGACATGCACAGCCAGCAGCCTCTGGCAGATGAGAGCAAGGCCAATCTCCAGGTTGATATTGCCTCATTCTGAAGCTGTGGAAGGAGCTGGGAATCTGCACAAGCACTGGTTCAACTGGCATGTTTACTTTCTTCATTTCCTGTCTGACACATGCTTTGACAGCTTCTGAGTGTGCGCTCTGTGCATGGGGCATAAGTCCAAGGGAAGCCAGGAGAGGGAGGCACTTACAGAGGCAGCCTGGCAGAGGCAAAAATGTAGCAGGTGTCAGGAGCGCCCCGTCACTCCCTCGGGGCACTGCTGTACACACCCCCCCCCCCTTATTTTTTAAAGTTTTTACTGTGGTAACATAGATACCACATAACATTTCCCATTTTAACTAATACACTTGGTGTTGAGACACTCCCAATGTCGTGTCCCAGCACTCTACTTCCCTGTCCCCTTTATGAATGGCCTTGTGAATATAAGACACCCCCTGAATTTGAATCCGTGGACTGAGGTGTCTACTTGGCACCTCTGCCCTAAGCCAGCCCCCTGGGGACCCCTCCCTGTTGTGGAAGGCTAGCGCCAGCCATGTGCATAGTGCCTGGCTCTGCCCTGCCCTGTGCTCCTCTAGTGAAGTGAATGGAAAGCAGCCGAGTGATACCAGGGTGAGCACATAGCACTAAGCAGCACCAAGTCAAGTCACCCAAGGAAGGAACTTGCAAAGGCAGGTGGCAAGAGGCTCCTGTCATTTCATAACATTTCCCTGAATGGCTTGAATAATCTCACCCACCTTTTCTTTTGGTTCCTTAAATGAAACAAAACGAAGCCACACCAGTCTTCCCAACAGGCAATGGCCTACCACACTCGCAAAAGACTTAACATAAAGGAGTAGACAGGAAGGATCGTTTAACACAGAAACAGTCAAAGGCAATGTGGTCACAATAGCTTGTTCTTTATAACAACCAGGAGTCTCCAACAGCATCGATGGAAGACTTTAGCAGATGAGAGCTGAATTTACACTACTACTGGGAATGCACTGAAGGCCTGACATGCAGAGTCCTGCGGAAGCCAAGCTTAAATGATATCATAATACACATTCTAGTTTATCTGTTTTGATTTGTATAAAAAATTACAAAATATTTCTCTTCTCCAAATTCTTATGTTATGAAAACGAAACAAACTCTAGAATGAGGTGGTTTCAGATGTCCTGGAATGGAGCCCCAGCACAGTAGCCTCCAAGGCATGGGTAAGAGGGGCAGCTTGGCCTGACCAGCCCTTGCCCAGTGGGTACAGCAGGTCTGCAGGTGGCACTCCTGGGACTCCAGGTGTTGGGGATCAAGGTGCCCTCTGACATACCTGGAAGCGGAGGGACGGGGATTCTGCGGGTTTGCATCTGGCTTACTCTCGGTGTGCTCAGTATCCTCGGCCCTTCCTTTCTATGGTGGGCAGATGGTACTGTTTCAGGTGAGACTTTATGTCTTTAGTTGTATCTGTCTGTTAAAAAGAAATCACAGACATTCAAGGGGGGTGCAGGCTAGGGTCACAGAGCTGCCCCCTTGGAGAAGCTGGCAAGGGCTACCTTCTTGTTGACACACTTCAAGGGCTGTAACAGAGGTATTTTTCCATTCATTCCAGCTCCAAACACGGCCTGCAGTGCAGGGCTAGAGTGCGATGACAGCTTGCTTACTCCTGAGATCTTGAGTTTGGGCAGTTCCATCAGGTAGGCATGTCCTTGTCTTCTGGAGTGGTCCTCCTCTTGCTTTAGGAACCGGTTCTTGAAACAAAACAAAGGTCAGCTGAATAAACAACAGCTTCCCCTTTATGGAAATAAGGGAAAACAAACGAGGCTCTTCTGTACTACTTGTATATCACGTAACTTCCTGGCCACTGGGTGTGACTAGAAGGTGAGCAGACCACACACCCATGCCCCAGCCATCAAACCCACACAGCAGCTGCCTGCTGTTTACCCACTGTGTCAGGGAGGCTCTCTACACGGCAAGCTCCTAAGGCAGAATCGGGCTTTTCACTTTGTCTACTCCAGTCAATGACCCTGTGCTCAGGCCAAGCCCCACATGCAGTAGGCAAGCCAAAAAAGGCCCCTGATTCAATGGGTGCGGCGCAGGTGAGGGTGGGCCTGCAGGTCTCAAGGGGACTCAGGGCTGTGGTGACACTACCTCCTTCCACGCAGAGCTCAGCAAACTCAGGCCCTCAGACCCAACACACCAGCCTGTATTTGTTCAAATGGTGAACTGAGAATGGTTTCTACATTTTTTAATAGTTAAAAAAAATAACATTTTGGGGCCACGGTGGCTCAGCAGGCAAGAATGTTCACTTCCCAGTGCATACCCATGTTAAAAAAAAAAAAACATTTTATGACACATGAAAATTACAGGAAATTCAAATTTCAGTGTCTACAAATAAAGTTATACTGGAACACAGCCCACCGTTCACTGACTGTTATGTGAACTTCCTCTGTGCTCCAGCAGCAGACTTGCTGGTTGTGATGGGACATATGACCTACAGAGTCTAAACTACTGTCTGGCCCTTACTGAAAAAGCATACCAACCCCTGACCTACTAATGCTGGAATGAGTCCTCTGGCTGCTGGGTTGAGAATCCAGGGATGGGGGCATTTGGGGGGAGAGGCCGGGAAACTGGGTTTCTGCAAGTCCACCTGTTAATAGACATCCCAGTGAAGGTGCCAAGAAAGGGCTGGACATGAGAATCTGGATTTCTGGAAAGCAGTCAGGCCAGGAAATTACCCATGTCCTCAGCTCCTAGCATGCAGTGAGCCATTAGAAAATGCTGAGATGAACGAATGAGTGTGTGGCTTCCCGAAGAAGTCAGGGATGGAAGGGCAGTTAGCCTATTGGAGTTGGCACCAGCCGCAGCACTCAGACCCAGGGGCAGGGACTGGGCAGATGTAGCTGGGGCATAGAGATAAGACTGAGTGAGCTAAGTGGAAATAAAGGTGAATCTATTGTAAAACGAAGGTCTCATTTCCAAACCCAAACCACTGTGAAATCATCTCTGCTAGACTGGATGGGGTGTGCATCTGGTGGCTGAGCTCAGACGGCCTGGGCCATGGAGACCTGGTGACCTGTCATCCTCTCCCTGGGTAACTCAGGCAGGTTATTTGGTTTCTCCAAACCTCCTGCTGGGTTGGTTTTAGGACCTGGCCAGGACCTGGCACATGCCATGTGACCCAATAAACCAGGACCCTGTCCTGGACTATTTTGTACCCCTCTTCTGGACACATGGGGCTTTTATCATACATGGGTGGTGTCTGCCTGTACAACCCTGCAAGGCCTGGCTCAGACGGCTCATTCAAGCGCCCTGATTTTACTTAATACCTGCTTCCGGCCCTCCTTTGAAACATGCCAGCCAGTACTGACTGATGCCAGTGCCATAGGATGCCCTGGAGAAAAACTTTTCCTGCAGCTGGCCAGGGCCTGCTTCTCAGCTGCCCTGCAGGGAAGGAAAAGAAGAGAGACCTCTCACTCAGCACCCAGGCAGGGCCATGCTCACTTGCTTTCTTGGTCTCCAAATTTGTCTATTATATGAGTTGTCACTAGCTCTCCTTTTCCACGTGAATGGTTGTGAGCAGCCCTTTCCCCTTTTCCATCTTAGTTTCTGACAAACTCTGTGGGGCAGATGTCCTGTGATGTCTGCTATCCTTTCCAGTCATAGACAGGAGTGAACTGAGGTTTCATGATATATGAGCGAAAGGCGGACACTCTCACATTTGCATTTGTGCCTAAACCACACAAAACCATCCATTCTGTAGTACTTCTAGGGCAGGGGATATCCTCTGCTCTTCACAACCCAGGAGGGTGTGTATGGGTCACTGGGAAGTGCACCACTCTCTCCCGTGGGGCTCAGTAATAACACTTTGGTGTCCACCACCCCACAGCCCACATGCTCTCTGACATGGCACAGCTGGCAGCTTCATTTTGGGGAACATGTCTCTGAAAACAGCTTGGCACAGTTTCCAAAAGACATGGATAAGTCTGTTATTACCCAAATACAAGAGGGCTGTTCCAGGGAACCAGGACTCCTCTGAAAGCTGTTCACCTGCCACTGCAGATCTCCCCAGGGTCTCTTGGCCTCCCCCCACCCCAAGAGTCCCAATCACCCACCTCTGCTCTTGGAAGAACGGGTGCTGCAGGGCTTGGTGGGCGGTGATCCTCTCATCAGGGTCATAGGCCACCATTGCACAGAGGAGGGAGAGGCAGTGTGGGGACAGACTGGTCGTCAGGAAAGATATTCCTGATCCCTTTTTAAAAGGAAAATCAAAACTCATAGCTCTCGACCTGTATTGAAAGCCCAACGATAATAAACAATAGCCATTACTGAGAGCACACATCTGGTGGCTGTCACCGGCCCTGGGGGTGACAGTTCATGATCTACAGGGGATGAAGTCTATTATGTATGAGGCTAACTACCTACCTATCCTAGAAAAGGGCAATACCACTTATCTGGGTGTAAGGGATGAAAAAAAACCCAGAATCTGAAAGGGTAGCAGAGTCCTGGCCTTGATGCTAGGGCCACTCCTGCATGTGGCCTCAGGACCCGACTCCCAGCTGCACATCACCATTAAGCCCTGGGCACTAACCACATATTCAGGAAAGCCTCTGACAGTGTGTGGGCAAAGAGGGCTGCGCACATACACTTACTGCTTGAATTTGGCAAGTGTTTTCTGCGCAGGCGTGCCCACAACGTCATGGATCTTTGAGATCTGGTCCAGTTCGTTGGCCCCAGGGAAGAGGGGCTCCAGGCTGGAAGGACCCAAGGGGCGGTGCTGAGGGCGCTGCAGGGCGCCTTCGTCCAGGGCTGCCCTTTCCGCCCCGCCCCCCTGCCCAGCATCATACTGCCCCCACACCTTAGGTTGCCACGCACCCCAAAGCCATGTGGGAAGCTCTGCTCAGCATCAACGAGGTGGTAGGGGGTGGGTGTCACCACCGTCCCCTCTCCCTAAGGGACTCAGAAATCAACGCCCTGAGACAAGGGCCCAGCCCTGCTCACTTCAGATACCGGACCAGGCCCACCTTAGACCCTGCCCCGCCCTGCCTATTACTGCTTCTGGCCTCACCCTCACAGGGTCTCTGCCTCGGGACTGCACCTGCCTCGGGACACGCCCATGCTTCAGGCCCCTTCCCCTAGGAGAGCCCAAGAGAGTCTCAGCTCCTTCCTTAAGCCAAGGTCAGCTTTGCCAGGGCCAGGCCAGCCCTTACTGCCTAGCTCCCCGGAACTCTAACACCCCTGGGCTGCCTCCAGCCTTCGCCCAAACCACCCTCCGTCTGCTCCATCCTTGGCCGAAATCCTCCGCAGCTGTCAATTCCTAATTTCCAGCCCTCACCATATTCCGGCAAGGCAGGTGTCACCCTGCAGGGAAGGAAGCGATCCACGAGGGGGTGTCTTGCCCCAGCCCACTCTCTTCTACTGGGGGCCCTCCATAGCGCCCCCTCCCCTAGCTCGGCTCCACACAGGCCAGCTCCTAAACTGCATTTCCTCCCGTCCCTACTTCCCCAGGAAGACCAGACTTCAAAGGCTCAGAATCTCCTCTGGAGCCCTCATCTTCTCCCCACAGGATCCGGGCAGCTGGGAACCAGCAGCATTCAATCTCTGCCTCTCTCCCTCTGCATCTGGACACCATAGGGTCCCTCGGACACCTCACTGCCCAGCCTTCTCGATTTGGCTGCAGGCAGCATCCTAAGATCCCCGCTGGCCTGCCTGAGGGTTCTCTCCTCCCAGCTAGCCTGCATCACACGCCCCCTCAACTTGGTGCGGCATCTAGCTGGATCATAACAAGCATTAGTAGAGGGAACAGACAGTAAATAAATGAGCAAATAGGATCAGCTCACTGGGCTGGGAGGAGGCTGGCGGGCAGTAGGGGAAGGCCCCTGCCCAAAAGGACCCAGAGCTGTTCCCCCTAGCTCCTGGGACCTGGGGCCTGTGCAGGTGTGTAGAGTTGGTGCAGCAATCTGAGCATGGGACCAGCGCCACACACCTGTCACAGCTCAGCAGCCGCTGCAAGGGCATGGAGAAGGGCTGTGGCTGGGACCAGGTTATAGGAGCTCTAAGAGCTGACTGACAAGCTTAGAAGCTCAGACACACTGGTGGGTGGCCACAGCCCAGCATCACCAACTGGGCAGTCCCATGAAGATGGGGGCCCAGGCCACAGACTCCACCAATTTTTCAAGAGAAGCCAGAAATTAATATTTTTATGTAAATTCTAATTTCACCAATTGGCTAAAAGAACATAAGCACAAAACAATCACATACTGCAGGCCAAGTAAGACAAAACTGTGGCCCAGATACAAAGGCCCCCCACCTCTGTCCTCTGGCTGACAGGTTCTTAGCCTTTCTACAGAGGTGTTTTAGGAACCATCCCCTGCAATAGCAGCAGCAAGCATCACTTCAAAGTATCAGTATTTCTAAAGCGGACTTTTCTGCAGCACCAAATGGTAACATGGTAGGGTACTGAGACTAGGTCAGGAAGCCTGAACAAGGTGCAATTTTTTTCTCTTTCTGGATCATAAGGTAAAGTGCTCTGATCTGAATCTATTTTATCGAGACAGCTTTGTATTCACATTTGTCCTGCCCCCAACCCTTCCATGTGACACAGCTCAGCTCCTCTGGATACTATGGGGACTCCGGGCACATGACGCCCACAGGCACATGATGCTCTGCCAGGACTTGAAAGCTGGAATATCTGCAGTCATCTCACAGATACACCACTGTCATGGTCAGGTTCATGTGTCAACTTGGCCAAATTGTGGTTCCTGCTTGTCTGGTTGGGCAAGTGCTGGCCTGTCTGTGGCAGTGAGGACATTTCATAGAATTAGATCATGATCACATCAGCTGCATCCACAGCTGATTCCATTTGTACTCAACCAAAGGGGAGTGTCTTCTACAATGAGTGATGCTTAATCTAATCATGGGAAACCTTTTAAGGAGGATTCAGAAGAGACAGGCTATTTCCTGCTTCAGCGGGTGAGCCTCTCCTGTGGAGTTTGTACAGACCCTCATCGGAATCGTCGGCTTCACAGCCTGCCCTGCGGATTTTGGACTCTGCATTCCTGTGTTCATGTGTGTCATGGTTAGGGACAGGTGTCAACTTGGCCAAGTTGTGGTACCTGTTCATCTGATTGGGCAAGCGTTGGCCTGTCTGTTGCAATGAGGACATTTCATAGGATTAGGTCATGATCACGTTAGCTACATCCACAGCTGATTCCATTTGTAATCAGACAAAGGGGAGTGTCTTCTGCAATTAGTGATGCTAAATGCAATCATGGGAAGCCTTTTAAGGAGGACTCAGAGGAGACAGGTTGCATTCCTGCTTTGGCTGGCGAGCCTCTCCTGTGGAGTTCATCCAGGCCATCCATTGGAGTCATCGGCTTCACAGCCTGCCCTGTGGATTTTGGACTCTGCGTTCCTACGGTCACGTGAGACAGTTTTATAAATTTTATATTTGCAAGTGTTCCCTGTTGATTCTGTTTCTCTAGAGAACCCTAACTAATACATCTTGGTACCAGGAGTGGTTCTTAAGGAACAGAATCTTAAAAATGGGTTTTTATGAATGGTTTTCTACTCTGACTGGGCTCAGAGACACTAAGGACTCTGATTCCCATAATCAGAATGACACTCCCAATCCATGGACTGAGTTGGCAAAGGAGATAGTCAAAATATCATCATTCGATTCTCCTAATGCTTCGCTTGTACGAAGCCAGACTCTGGGGGATAATGTTTTTGACACCTTTACAGAGTTTTGCAGAAATAAGAGTTATAGAGATGTTGGTTGGTTGTTGTTAGATACACTGTCTGCATTAAAGGGTGAAAGGGATGGGCTTAAGGCTTCAAACAAGAAGCTTAAGTGCCGTCTGAAAGATGTAGAGGTTTCTATGAGTATCCTGAAGGAAAATTTTATTTCCTGTAGCCGTAGACTTGAGATCTCTGAAAATCAGACTCAGAATCTTATTGTTAGAGTAGCAACTTTACAACGTAAACTGAAATCTCAGTCTTGCATGGTGTCTGCCGTTAAAGTGAGGGCATTGATTGGAAAGGAGTGGGACCCTGAAAAATGGGATGGTGACATATGGATTGATAATGATGTTGGGGGTGAGGTTGAAACCCTAGACCATGCTGAGCCTTCTTTAGATAACCCTGTAATAGTCTGCCCTGAGGACATAGCCGCCCCACCTTCAGCCTGCCTTGAGGAATTGGCCACCCAACCTCCTCCTGAAGGGATTAGCCCTAGAGTTATTAATCCTGTTTCACCAGATGAAACTGCAAATGAAAGCCCTGAAGCAAATGGCTTGGAAGATATTTCTAATTCTTTTCATGACCCACCCCCACCACCCCTCATTTCTTCTAGACCTATAACTAGACTAAAGTCCCAACAGGCCCCTAAAGGTGAGGTACAAAGTATCACACATGAGGAGGTACGTTATACTCCAAAAGAACTGTGTGAGTTTTCCAATTTATATAGACAGAAATCAGGGGAATATGTGTGGCAATGGATTTTAAGAGTGTGGGATAATGGTGGGAGGAATGTAAGGCTGGATCAGGCTGAATTTATTGATATGGGCCCACTAAGCAGAGATTCTGCATTCAATGTTATAGCTAGAGCAGTTAGAAAAGGTGTTAACAGCTTGTTTGGGTGGTTGGTTGAAACATGGATCAAAAGGTGGCCAACATTACCTGAGGTTGAAATGCCAGAACTGCCCTGGTATAATGTAGATGAGGGGATCCAGAGGCTTAGAGAGATTGGGATGTTAGAGTGGATTTATCATGCAAAGCCTGCTCTTACACCCCAGGAATGTCCAGAAGATGCACCTTTTACCAGAACAGTGAGAAATAAGTTTGTGAGACTAGCACCATCATCCCTCAAGAGCTCTGTGGTTGCACTTCTCTGTAGGTCAGATATTACTGTAGGAACTGCTGTCACTGAGCTGGAATCCTTAAACACAATGGGGATGACAGGATCCCGAGTTGGCAGAAGCCAGGTGGCAGCACTTAATCACCAAAGACAGGGTAGACGCGGGTATTATAATAGACAACAAACTCAAAGGAGGCATCAAAATTATATGACACGCAGAGATTTGTGGCATTGGCTAGTAAATCATGGGGTGCCTAGAAATACAATAGAAGGGCAGTCTACTAAATTCTTGTTGGAGCTGTATAAACAAAAGAGTTCTAGGTCAAGGGAACAGAAGTCTAACCTGAATTACAAAAACACAGAGTCACGGCCCCTTAATCAATTTCCAGACTTGAAACAGTTTACAGACCCTGAGCCCCTTGAATGAAGGGGAGGCCAGGTCCCTATGGGGAAGAAACCTGTTACACTGCCACAAATTTATACTGTTGACCTTCCTCTAAGTCTTCCTCAAGGAGACCGACGGCCTTTTACCAGGGTAACTGTGCATTGGGGAAAAGGAAATGATCAGATATTTCGGGGATTATTAGACACTGGTTCAGAAGTGACATTAATTCCAGGGGACCCAAAACGTCACTCTGGACCACCAGTCAGAGTGGGGGCTTATGGAGGCCAGGTGATCAATGGAGTTTTAGCTCAGGTCCGTCTCACAGTGGGTCCAGTGGGCCCCCGGACCCATCCTGTAGTTATTTCCCCCGTTCCGGAATGTATAATTGGCATAGACATACTGAGCAACTGGCAGAATCCCCACGTTGGTTCTCTAACTCATGCAGTGAGGGCTATTATGGTGGGAAAGGCCAAGTGGAAGCCACTAGAACTGCCCCTACCAAGCAAAATAGTAAATCAAAAGCAATACCGTATTCCTGGAGGGATTGCAGAGATTACTGCCACTCTTAAGGACTTGAAAGATGCAGGGGTGGTGATTCCCACCACATCCCCATTCAACTCTCCTATTTGGCCTGTGCAGAAAACAGATGGGTCTTGGAGAATGACAGTGGATTATCGTAAACTCAACCAGGTGGTAACTCCAATTGCAGCTGCTGTTCCAGATGTAGTATCATTGCTTGAGCAAATCAATACATCCCCTGGTACCTGGTATGCAGCTATTGATCTGGCAAATGCTTTTTTCTCAATAGCTATTAGTAAGGACCACCAGAAACAGTTTGCTTTCAGCTGGCAAGGTCAGCAATATACTTTCACTGTCCTACCTCAGGGGTATATCAACTCTCCAGCCCTATGTCATAATCTTGTTCGCAGAGACCTTGATCGTTTCTGCCTCCCACAAGACATCACACTGGTCCATTATATTGATGATATCATGTTGATTGGACCTAGTGAACAAGAAGTAGCAACTACTCTAGATTTACTGGTAAGGCATTTGCGTGTCAGAGGATGGGAGATAAATCCAACAAAAATACAGGGGCCTTCCACCTCAGTAAAATTTCTAGGTGTCCAGTGGTGTGGGGCTTGTCGAGATATCCCTTCTAAGGTGAAGGATAAATTGCTGCATCTGGCCCCTCCCACAACCAAAAAAGAGGCACAATGCCTAGTTGGTCTTTTTGGATTTTGGCGACAACATATTCCTCATTTGGGTGTGCTACTCCGGCCCATTTATCGAGTGACCAGAAAAGCTGCTAATTTTGAGTGGGGACCTGAACAAGAGGAGGCTCTGCGACAGGTCCAGGCTGCTGTGCAAGCTGCTCTGCCACTTGGGCCATATGATCCAGCAGATCCAATGGTGCTGGAAGTGTCAGTGGCAAATAGAGATGCTGTCTGGAGCCTTTGGCAGGCCCCAGTAGGAGAATCACAATGCAGACCCTTAGGATTTTGGAGCAAAGCCTTACCATCTGCTGCAGATAACTACTCTCCTTTTGAGAAACAGCTTTTGGCCTGCTACTGGGCCTTAGTAGAGACTGAACGCTTAACCATGGGCCACCAAGTTACCATGAGACCTGAGTTGCCTATCATGAGTTGGGTGTTGTCTGACCCACCAAGCCATAAAGTTGGGCGTGCACAGCAGCACTCTATTGTAAAGTGGAAATGGTATATACGAGATAGAGCCAGAGCAGGTCCTGAAGGCACAAGTAAGTTACATGAAGAAGTGGCACAGATGCCCATGGTTTCCACTCCTGCTGCCACATTACCTTCTCTTTCCCAGACCAGAGCTATGGCCTCTTGGGGAGTTCCTTACAGTGAATTGACTGAGGAAGAGAAAACTCGGGCCTGGTTTACAGATGGTTCAGCACGATATGCAGGTACCACCCGAAAGTGGACAGCTGCAGCATTACAACCCCTTTCTGGGGTGTCTTTAAAGGACAGTGGTGAGGGGAAATCCTCCCAGTGGGCAGAACTTCGAGCAGTGCACCTGGTTGTTCATTTTGCTTGGAAGGAAAACTGGCCAGAGGTGCGTTTGTATACTGACTCATGGGCTGTTGCTAATGGTTTGGCTGGATGGTCAGGGACTTGGAAAGACCATAATTGGAAAATTGGTGACAGAGAGGTCTGGGGAAGAAGCATGTGGATAGACCTTTCTGAGTGGGCTAAAAACATGAAGATATTTGTGTCCCATGTGAATGCACACCAGAGGGTGACTTCAGCAGAGGAAGATTTTAATAATCAAGTGGATAAGATGACCCGTTCTATGGATACCAGTCAGCCTGTTTCCCCAGCAACTCCTGTTATTGCCCAATGGGCTCATGAACAAAGTGGTCATGGTGGTAGGGATGGAGGTTATGCATGGGCTCAGCAGCATGGACTTCCACTCACCAAGGCTGACCTGGCTACAGCCACTGCTGAGTGCCCAATCTGCCAGCAGCAGAGACCCACACTCAGCCCCCGATATGGCACCATTCCCCGAGGTGACCAGCCAGCTACATGGTGGCAGGTTGATTACATTGGACCACTCCCTTCATGGAAGGGGCAGCGATTTGTTCTAACTGGAATAGACACATACTCTGGATATGGGTTTGCTTTCCCTGCACGCAATGCTTCTGCCAAAACTACTATCCGTGGGCTTACAGAATGCCTTATCCATCGCCATGGTATTCCACATAGCATTGCTTCGGATCAAGGAACACACTTCACAGCAAATGAAGTGCGGGAATGGGCACATGCTCATGGAATTCTCTGGTCTTACCATGTTCCCCATCATCCAGAAGCAGCTGGATTGATAGAACGGTGGAATGGCCTTTTGAAAACTCAATTACGGTGCCAACTAGGTGGCAAAAACTTGAAAGGCTGGGGTAATGTTCTCCAGGAAGCTGTGTATGCTCTGAATCAGCGTCCACTGTATGGTGCTGTTTCTCCCATAGCCAGGATCCATGGGTCCAGGAACCAAGGGGTGGAAATGGGTGTGGTGCCACTCACTATTACTCCTAGTGATCCACTAGGAAAATTTTTGCTTCCTGTCCCTGCTACCCTGAGTTCTGCTGGTCTACAGGTTTTAGTTCCAAAATGGGGTGTGCTTTCTCCAGGAGAAACAACAGTGATACCACTGAACTGGAAGTTAAGATTGCCACCTGGCCACTTTGGGCTACTTATGCCTCTGGATCAACACACCAAGAAGGGAATTACATTATTGTCTGGGGTAATTGACCCTGACTATCAGAAGGAAGTAGGACTGCAACTACATAATGGAGGTAAAGAAGAGTTTTCTTGGAATATAGGAGATCCCCTGGGGCGTCTATTAGTACTACCATGCCCTGTGATTAAAATCAATGGAAAACTGCAACAACACAATCCAGGCAGGACCACTAATGGCTCTGAGACTTCAGGAATGAAAGTTTGGGTTACCCCACCAGGCAAAGAACCACGGCCAGCTGAAGTGCTTGCTGAGGGGGAAGGGAACATGGAATGGGTAGTGGAAGAAGGTAGTGATAAATATGAACTTCGACCACGTGATCAGTTACAGAAACGAGGACTGTAATGCTGTTTTGTTTGTGTTATACTATTTAAGTTGTACGATATCAAGTTTAAGAATGAATGTTGCCCAAGGATTTGCACCCTGTTCTGGAGAGATTTAATGTGTTTCCAGTTATATGCAGGACAGTTGAGTATTGTCAGGTAAAAGGAAAAAATGTGTGCTTGTTTTCATTTGGAAATTAAGTATGGTCTAAGGTGATATATATATATATAGGTGCCAAGTTGACAAGGGGTGGACTGTCATGGTTAGGGACAGGTGTCAACTTGGCCAAGTTGTGGTACCTGTTCATCTGATTGGGCAAGCGTTGGCCTGTCTGTTGCAATGAGGACATTTCATAGGATTAGGTCATGATCACGTTAGCTACATCCACAGCTGATTCCATTTGTAATCAGACAAAGGGGAGTGTCTTCTGCAATTAGTGATGCTAAATGCAATCATGGGAAGCCTTTTAAGGAGGACTCAGAGGAGACAGGTTGCATTCCTGCTTTGGCTGGCGAGCCTCTCCTGTGGAGTTCATCCAGGCCATCCATTGGAGTCATCGGCTTCACAGCCTGCCCTGTGGATTTTGGACTCTGCGTTCCTACGGTCACGTGAGACAGTTTTATAAATTTTATATTTGCAAGTGTTCCCTGTTGATTCTGTTTCTCTAGAGAACCCTAACTAATACAATGTGAGACACTTTTATAAATTTTATATTTGCAAGTGTTCCCTGTTGATTCTGTTTCTCTAGAGAACCCTAACTAATACAACCTCTGTCTGTCTCAACCCGGCTGGCCATTCATGGAACTTCTAAGGCCTCCCAGCACAAAACACTGGAGCAAAACCCCCTCTTTGAAAACTCTGTACTGAAAAGAAATTAAGTATTGGCCCTTTTATTTCTAGGCCTGAAGCACAGAAAATTTATTTTTAATATTATATTCTTCTAACAAAATTCGACTCCAACAAATAATTTGAAGCTTCCTCTCCAGTGAATTCATTGTATTGGTATTCTTTCATCTTTTAAGATACCGGAACATAGTGAATAGAGATAGACCACAGAAGAGACTCTGGAATCACAAGGAATTCATGGGTCGTGGACAGGAAAGTTACCTGCCCAGAGAGCAGGTGTCCTTTGGGAAATTAGCCTGTTTTGCATACTCCAACTGCCAAAACACACAGGTGCCCCCAGGAAAACCTGACAAGTATGAAGAATGCATGGTTAGGAGACAGCTACCTCCCCTTTACTTAGGCCCTCTGTGCCTCTCGCTGAGAGCCAAGACACAGACCCACGTTCATGGCCCTGCACACTCCAGCATCTCCACAATGAGGACACTGCCAGGAAAAGGATAAACAACTACTGCGGAGACAGCGTCACATCTGCCCTGTGGTTTCTGTTGACAAACTCATGTCAGGTCAGGTCAAGCTTTCTTGACAAATAAATTCTAAGAAACCTTTTGGGGGGAAACATGTGACTGCAAAGCACAGCTTGTTATGACAACTGAGTCATCTCAGGCTTTATCTCATAGACATATATGATGCCATTGGCCATCATGTCTTAACACTGACGTCCTTTAAAGCTCTTCTGAATTAATTCAAGGGATTTTAGCAAATGAGGAAGAACTGTCTGTTGATACATTTAGGTTCAATTAAATTGCCACTCAGTTTCCCAAAACTAAAACAAAGCCAATTACCAACACAAGTGATCTAGAATCCAAATAGGATGGGTCCTGGAGCTCACATCCCTCCATGTTGATGGTGGTCAGTCAAGCAGGACCAGAGGATCCAGAGGCCCTGCTCCACCGGCTCTACATGCCATTGTGGTGTCCTCCAGACTTCACTAATCGGCGCCTTACTTAGACATCCACTTCTGCCGATGCCCCTCATAAGCTCCTCTAGCTCAACACCCCACTCAACCATTCTCTCAGAAGGGGTGAGGCGGAGGATTGGAGTCCAGGGGGATGGCCTCTACCAGGCCAGAAGGTGTCTTATCACACCTGGAGCTGGCAGCTGGTGGGCCACAGAGAATGACCTGAGGGTTCCACCCCACTCATCCCTCCCCACAGCAGGCACCAGAAGGCAGCAGTAGCAGGTTTCTCCTCTGCTCCTGGACATGGCCCATCCATCACTTCATTTATCCAGCCCATTCCCAGACAGGTGAAGGGCAGGATGTGATGGTGGAAAGGAAATAACTGATGGTATTTCATTCCCCAGGAAAAGTATTTGACAAAAAATAAAATAAAACCTGTTAAATAATAGCTTTAAAGTGGGGAAAAAAACAGACTTAAAAATATGTGTTCCAGGGCGGGCCACGGTGGCTCAGCAGCCAGAGTTCTCCCCTGCCATGCCAGAGACCCGGGTTCGATTCCCAGTGCCTGTCCATGCCAAAAAAAAAAAAAAAAAAAGTGTGTTCTAAAGGAATGAATGCACCATTCAATCTGGGCGAGACCCCCTGCTGGGCTTTTCTACACCGGGGGTCTGAGGAGATCTGGGAGAGGTGCCTGAGCACCTCCCTACCTTGCGATCTCGTAGAATACACAGCCCGCGCTCCACAGGTCCATTTTGTAGCTGTAGTAACCGTCAGTGAGGAGACATTCGGGGGCCCGGTACCAGCGGGTGGATATGTATTCTGTGTATGGCTGCTGGGAATAGACACTCCGGCAGGAGCCAAAGTCCCCCAGTTTCAGGACCTCTTGCTGCAAGGGGGCATACAAGCAGAAAGAATTTTCTTATCTAGCTTGCTTAACACCAATGGTTTCAAATATTTATGCACTAAAGGGAATACTGCTAATTTCTAAACTGCCTTTATAAAATATGAGCACTTAAATATGACTTATAAAATATAAGTATCCCATATAAAGCAGCCTCAGACAGATGAGTAAGTGCTATCTTTACTCAGTGGAATGTACTGGCACATTTGCTGGCTCTCTGTGTCTTATGTGTATTTCCAAATGTCTGCAGGTATGGAAAAATGTCAAGTCCTCATGCAATCCTACAAAGGAATTACACAAATGTTACACCTCCAAAGGGCCACGGCCAGTGGCTCTGTTCGCAGCTTTGTTCTCAGCCCAGGGAGGTGGGCAGGGCCCAGCATCAGGCACAACAGGGTCCTTCATCAATCAGACAGTTACAGGGTAAACATGTTTTGGGATATTTCTTAAGGTAGGACTTTTATGCTTTCTTTTTCCCCCTCACATGTCAAAGCAACAAGGTGTAAGCCTTAGGTGAACAGAATTTATTAAAGTGCCTAATGCAATCTGGCCACTAATGGGTAGAGGCAGACATGCTAAGAACAGGTTACAAAAACCCAGGGTTGATTCTCTAATTAAGCTGCAGCTGCACACACCACTCAACCTGGAAGTGAGTGCCAGACCCCAGGCAAAGAGGGTGCACACATTTCCTGGCACTTTTCCTCAAAACCATCCCACGAGGGAGGAAGAATTATTCCCATTTTCAGATGAAGTCCACGTCACGAGGCTGAGTAGCATGCCCAGGTTCACAGAGCTGGTGATGCCAAGTGGGTAGAAGCCTGGGTCTGCCAGTACAGACCCCAACCTTACTGCCACTGCACAGACCCGCCCTGGCCCCATCTGGTTCTTCCAACTGCACCAAGTCTGTAGGACATGAATGTTTCAAGCCCAAATACCTAAAAGGTTAGTTATCACACATAAAAATGATTTCATTTCCTGAATGCTAGAAAATCAAGACATTTAATTTTCTTCAGTTTAAATACTACCGACTTTCACTCCCGGGCAAGATGGAGTAATAAGAACTGGCTTGACCTTCCCACCTCAAACAAGCAAAAAAGACAAACTGCAGGAAACCATGGTTTCGAGATGCTGGACACTGGGGGTTGCAGGGAAGTGATCCCTTCTATAAGGCAAAAAGACCAGGTGAGCCCTACAATGGGCCAGGCTTCTGGCCTCCAGAGAATTCCCAGACTAAGACCCAGGGTCGGGGAGACTGGGTGGAGCCTGGTCACCTTCTTGTGTGAGGTCCAGGAAAGCCAGGAGGACAGAGTCCAAAGGATAGAGTCCCTGAGAGGAGAAAGCTGCTGGAGACAGATCCCCCGAGATCTGCAGAGGTTCTCTGAGTCCTGAGCAGAGTGTACCTGAGAGGGAAATAGCAAGGCCTGGGAAGAACCACCCAAAATGGTTGGCAGCGACAGTACCTGAGCTCACGCTGGCTGGTCACTGCCTGGGAACAGGAAGCACCAGGGAGCTCTTGAGCATGATGATCATATGGCAAAACTCATCAAATTGTACAAGTTAAATAAGTGCTGTTTAAGGAGCTTTGGAGGGAGGCAGACCTGAGTTCAAATTCTGCTCTAATCACCTTTATATTTAGATCTTTCAGAATGACTATTTGAATGGACTTTGTCTATAGAGTAGGAAAGACACCTAAGAATATGTCCTTTCAGATGAATGTTCCATTATATAAATGGCATTTATGAACCTCACTCCTTTCCATGCTGGACACCACAGCAAACATGCTATCAAGCTAACGGGAGTCGAAAGTACATTTTGTCTGAGAGGGTTTTGTGTTTTACTTCTCTATGACAACAGTTTTTCATGTAAAAATTCTTACCTTTATTAATATATTTTCTGGTTTTACATCTCTGTGAAATATTCCATTTCTGCATTCAATACAAAAGGAAAGATAGAATTAATCATACATAATTGATTCAAATTCTTTTGACACTGTACTTCTAAATAAATGCTAACGCATTTTATTAATCCATGAGCTGCCAAATCTCCAAGTGCATACCTGTGCATATGATCCAGGGATTTACACAGCTGGTACATATAATGCATAATTTTTCTCTCTGATAAGGGGTGTTTTCTCCCTGTACAATTCAAGAAATAGGTATAAACAATTACAATGGTATATATTCCTTTTGGGAAACCAAAAACATAATGCATCTTTTGTTTAATGCTGCATGAAAATCCAACTTCTTCCATAAAAAAAAATCATCTGAACTCATTTGGAGATGCTTAGAGACAGAAGCTCTGAGAGGAAGCCACTGGAACCAGGAGTGGAAAGCAATGATAACCAGAGCAAAGGGTCAGCAGATGTAGCCATGTACCTTCCCATGTGAGAGAGAAAGATATCTTTCTTGAGTAAAGGTATCCTCTTGTTGATTATTTAATTTGAACATTTTCATGGCCTTAGAACTCTAAATGTGTAGCCTGATAAATCCCCTTTGTAAAAGCCAATCCATTTCTAGTATATTGCATTCTAGCAGCATTAGCAAACTGAAATAGTCTGTTTAGTGTGATAGTAGGATAGTCACTCCAGCTTTCTTATGGCTGTTGTTTACATGATATATACTCTTTTTCATCTATTTACTTTCAATCTGTTTGTATCTGTGAATCTAAAATGTGTCTCGTGAAGACAGCACATAGTTGGATCTTGTTTTTTTAATGCTGTTGGAAATCTCTGCTTTTTGATATATGTGAAGTAATGTCTCCCAATTTACTGTTTCTTTTCTGTATGTCTCAAATCTTACTCTTTTCCCTTCCTATCTTTCTGTGATATTATTGTTACCCAAATTACATATATAAATATTGTGGATATTTTTGTGTTTGTCCTACTTGGGAGTCTTCTCAGCTTCCTGGATGTGAAGATTGGTGTTTTTCAAAAAGTGTGGGAAGTTTTGAGCCATACCTTCTTGAATATTTTTCTGCTCCTTTCTCTCTCTCCTCTCCTTCTAGTATTCCCATTACATGTATGTTTATGTGTTTAATGGTGTGCCACATTTTTCTAAGGCTCTGTTCATTTTTCTGCATTCTTTTTTCTCTCTGTTCTTCAGGATGCATAATCTCTATTGATTTATCTTCTAGTTCATTAATTCTTACTTCTGACAGTTCAAATGCACTGTTGAGCCCCTTGTTCTAGTTTGCTAGCTGCCGGAATGCAATATATCAGAAATGGAATGGCTTTTAAAAGGGGGAATTTAATAAGTTGCTAGTTTACAGTCCTAAGGCCAAGAAAATGACCCAATTAAAGCAAGTCTACAGTAATGTCCAATCAAAGGCATCCAGGGAAAGATACTTTGGTTCAAGAAGGCCGATGAAGTTCAGGGTTTCCCTCTCAAGTGAGAAGTCACATGGCAAACATAGTCAGGGCTTCTCTCTCAGCTGGAAGGGCACGTGGCGAACATGGCATCATCTGCTAGCTTTCTCTCCTGGCTCCCTGTTTCATGAAGCTCCCCAGGAGGCATTTTCCTCCTTCATCTCCAAAGGTCTGGTTGATGACCAGTGCTGCAGCATTCTCTACTCTCTCCGAATCTCCTTCATTCTCCACAATGTTCTCTCTTTTATAGGATTCCAGTAAACTAATCAAGACCCACCCAAATGGGTGGACACATGCCTCCGCCTAATCCAGCTTAACAACCACTCTTGATTAAATCACATCTCCAAGGAGATTATCTGATTACAGTTTCAAACATACAGTACTGAATAGGGATTAGAAGAAACGGCTGCCTTTACAAAATGGGATTAGGATTAGGATTAAAACATGGCTTTTCTAGGGTCCATACATCATTTCAAACCAGCACACCCCTCTAGTGAAATTTTTCATTTCAGTTATCATACTTTTCAAGGCCAGAATTTCCAGGTAGTTCTTTTTAATAACATCTATCTCTTTGCTAATACTATCTCTTTGATGTGACATTCTCATCACTTCTTACTTCTTTAATGCCAATGGTTTCCTTTAGTCTTTGAACATATTTATAATGGCTAATTTAAAATCTTTGTTAAATTCAACATTTGCTTGTTCTCACAGGTAGCTTTTTCAGGGTGGAGGGGTCACACTACGTTAATTTTCAGTGACCAAGTTAATTTTTACCAAATATTCTGAGTAAGATTCCCACGAATGTCATGTATAATTCCAGTCATGTAAACAAACTAACTGAACAAATGATAATCTAGGTCAATCACTGTCAATACCAACTAAAGAAATATGGCTGCTGTTGTAGCCTGCGACGTAACAGAATGTCCAATACCACAAGAAGTCTTTCCTGTCAGGCCCTGAAGTGCACAAAGGGGTCCACTGCAACATAGCCAAATGGCCCATCCATGTACACCTCACCCCAGAGGTTGTACCCCATGCACGCATGCACACTCATGTTCTGTATTACTCAAAGAAGAACCCTGCATTATGTTATGAAAACACTGTTCTGAGAGAGGTCAAAAAAGAGTGTGCATTCAGTGTACAGCTTGAGCGGTTTTGAGCATTCCTCTCATCAGTCACAGCAAAACTCAGGGATGAGATCCTCCCCAGTTCTGCCACTTTGAAGCTGGGTCATCTTAGCCAAGTGCTCAAAACTCAAATTTCCCCGCCTGTAAAAGGGGTTGAGCTCAAAAGATTGCAAAGATCAAATGCAGTAACAAGGATTCTATGAGCTGTAAAGTAATCATAATAATGAAAACGGAAGACATTATGAGCCAGGCACCACTCCAAATACTTTACAAATGTTATTTTATTTAATTCTTAAAACAACCCTTTCACGGTCAGGTTCATGTGTTAACTTGGCCAGGTGGTGGTGCCCGATTATCTGGTGGGGTAAGCGCTGGCCTGTCTGTTGCTATGAGGACATTTCACAGACTTAAATCATGAGCAAGTTGGCTGCATCCACAGCTGACTGTATTTGTATTCAGCTAAGGGGAGCGTCTTCTGCAATGAGTGATGCTTAAACTAATCACCAGAAGCCTTTTAAGGAGGATTCAGAAGAGACAGTCACTCTTCCTGCTTCAGCCAGGGAGCCTCTCCTGTAGAGTTTGTCCAGACCCTTCATTGGAGTTGCCAGCTTGGGGCCTGCCCTACACATCTTAGACTCTATATTCCCATGGTTATGTGAGACACTTTTATAAATTTTATATCTATGGATATCTCCTGCTACTTCTTTCTCTCTAGAGAACCCTAGCTAATACAAACCCTAAGAGTTAAGCACTATAATTATCCCCATTTTATTGACAAGGAATATGGTGCAACAAGGTCAACCAGGATTTAGCATCATTTCGTACTCTTAGAAATGCACACACTCTCACCTAAAACACTGTATTACAGTATGAAAGATTTGTACTGTTCTAGCCTCTTCAAACTGGAATATTTTCCAGAAATCCCTTCCTATACAGTTCTAGGTTAGCATGGACATGAGATATTCCACAAGACACTTGGAAGGTAGAAGTGAAATAGCAGCCATGTTCTTTTTATGTTCAGAAGGCCACACAGGCTGTCGCAGCTCATGCAAGTTGTTGCTAATCTACTGGTCCACCGTGCTGATCCCTCTGGGTCCTTCCTTAGCTTCAGCACCGTGAGGAAGAGGTCAGCTCTCCCTACAGGCCATCACGTCACTGAAGCTGGAGGCTAGAGACAGAGAGAGACTGATATGGGTCCAGTCTGTCTTGTGGGCTGTGGCTTGTTCCTGCTTCTTCCCCTTCACACCCATTTTCCCTTCCCTACTGCCTGCCTAACAGAATTCAGGCCCCAGCAACACATGCCAAAGCAGTCATCTCATTGCAGGGAGAGCTGTCCTGCATTTGTAGAACACCAAGTCCCTAAAGCAAATCCCTTACTCTAGATCACTCCTAGTGGTTGTGCTTCTCTAGCCAATTCCTGGCAGATACTTACGGCTAAACCCAATCTGGCCATAACAGAGGCACAACCGTTAGCTAATGCACTAATTACAGCCGAATCTCCTTTTTAAAACTATTTCCATTCTTCGCTAGAGAACTATGGATCTCTCAAATGTGAGTACATGGCACACGTATTGCCTCTAGGTGCTAACATGGCATAACAACAAAATCTATCTCTGAGCTTTAATTTTCTCATCAGTGAAATGGGGGTGGAGAATACCCTCTTCTCATGGTTTCTATAATCTTAAATATATGATGGTGATGGTTCTTAAAAATTGAAATATGTGCAAAGAATGAAGGGGTCACTCAGATGACTGCAGGCTAGCAGGCAGGGGTTCTTCAGCCTCTCCATGTGAATCCTTGTTGGTGTTCCAGTGCCCAGAATGCTGCCTGAGGCCAGGACTCCCCTCAGCTGCTTCTGGGTGCAAACACCACAGGGCGCCACACACAGGGCCTGAATTTACTAACTGGCTAACAGCTTGTTGTTTTTGTAGATGTTTATTAAGCAGAAGATAGACACAGTCCTCCAGAAAGGAACCAGTCCTGCTAATGGGGTCAAGTACTATCTAGTACTGTAAAGGCTGCAACTAAAGTGAAATGTTCCTTCCCGTTTTCCAGGCAGTCACCTCGATTTATATCTTTCTACATCCTCATCCAATCCTTCAGGAGACCCATCAGCTGTATCTTAGGAATATGTCCAAAGTACTTCTCCCTACCTCCCTGCCAGCCCTGGGATTGAGCCCCTCCACCTTCACCTGGATTATTGTATCAGCCTCCTAGCTGGCCTCCTGCAATCTTGCACAACTCAGTAGCCAGTGGGATACATCATGTCCCTCATTTCCTCAAAATCCATTGTAAAACGGATGTCCTTCCCTGAGCTGACAAGGCTCCAAGGATCCCAAACACTCCCTCTCTGGCCTCCTCCCCCCCACTCACTTTCATTCCCTGTCCTTACTCACTATCATCATCCTGACCTGGCTCTTCCCCAACAGCTTCCAGGTTGGCCTCGGCCTCAGCTATTCTCTCTGCATGGAACACTCTTCCCCAATAGCCAGTGGTACACACCCTTGCCTTATTTAAGGCTTTGCCTTCTCAGGGATGCTCATCTCTCTGCTATCTCTGTAGCAATTCAGGTCCTTAAAGTTCCTCCACCCCAAGATGTCTGACGGCCAGACAAAGTAAACCACCCAGAGCCATCACATCTATTTCCTCAGAGCCAAAGTCACTTCTAATCTTCTAGAGATGTCGGCAGAGAGCCATGATGTATAAGCAAAAATCTGTGAAGAGTCAGCTGCCAGACTTCACCAATTCCCAGAGGCTCTCTAGCCTGCTGGCATCTCTCAACACCTCCACCACCCACGGCCATCAGCCAGGCTGCCCAAACATGCATGCAGCTGTGACCGCTGATGACCTGACTGGGCAGCTGTCCCCTTCAACGTTTCAGTCCTTAAACCAGATGAGGATACTTAAACAAGGAATGCAAGTCCTGATTGTTGTCTGAAACCTTCTGTTTTCATCTTCTGGCAAGATCAAGAAAGCAGAGCTATTCAAACTAATGGGGCGGTGTCCCAGTGACAAAAATGCTACATTACCACTCTCAGTGGCACAGACACCAATATTGTTAAGGAAAGCAAAGAGAACAATCTCTATGAATCAAAACATAAGGTAAGGTTAGGAATGCCACCACAAATTTATTTTATGTCTGTTTTCCTTTTTATATATGCATAAAGTAATACAGGGGAAAATATCTAAATAAGTCTAAAAAGGCTCTAGCAATAAGAATAAAATGAATAATGTGAAAAGAAGGAAAGCTTTGTGCGGTAGTTAGATTCAGTTGTCAACTTGGCCAGGTGAAGGTACCTAGTTCTGTTGCTGTGGACATGAGCCAATGGTATGTGAACCTCATCTGTAGCTTATTATATCTGCAGTTGGCTAGGAGGCGTGCCTGCTGCAATGAATGACCTTTGACTTCATTGTCTGGTGCTTAAATGAGAGAGTGCAATGTAGCACAGCCCAAGCAGCTCGGCATAGCTCATCTCAGCACTCACAGCTCAGCCCAGGCCTTTGGAGGTGCAGAAAGAAATCACCCCAGGGAAAGTTGATGGAACCCAGAGGCCTGAAGAGAAGGCCAGCAGAGACCACCTTGTGCCTTCCCAAGTAAGAAAGAACCTCAGTTGAAAGTTAGCTGCCTTTCCTCTGAAGAACTAATGAATAAACCCCCTTTGATTAAAAGTCAATCCGTCTCTGATGTGTTGCATTCTGACAGCTAGCAAACTAGCAGAGTTTGTGTCATACCTGAAGTGGCAATGTTTTAATTTTTTAGCACATAAAAATAGTGCATCTTAATAATTATTGGGCCAGGTTTGATGAAATATAAAGATAAAACTGAACTAACCTGACACAGTAATGTTATGCAAAGTAATTACCACAGTGCCTAGTAATAAGGCATAAATCAGGAGACATTCATGGAAATGAGCTGATATGCTACTTTCCCACCAAACTAAGCCTGTTTTGTTTTGCTTTCCCACTTGCTTCATTCCCTCATATATTGGACTTATTTCAAGATGCCTGCCACATCCACAGTATTTAGAAGGTTAACCCTAAAGGGACAAGACCAGCCCATTGGGCCAGGAAGAGCCCATGTTCTGAAAGTGACCAGGATTTCTGGACCTGGCCCACGGCATTTCCTCTGTCCAAAATTTGAACACAGAGCCCTAGTCTGCCCAGAGAGGAAGAGGGAACAGACAGAAGAAAGCAGGGCTGGAGACTGGAGGACTCCAAGGGGTTGGTGGAGGTCTAAGCAACCAGAGTGTTCCTGGTTCCACTTCCCAGGAAGCCTGGCGGCCTTTATGTAAGAAATCTGTATTTTTACAATAAACTCTGTCCTCTGAGATGAACGAGCTGTGGCATGTACTCCTTGCAACAAGAACAGGCCAGCTACAGCACTTAGGACCACCAACACCATCCCAGGGTGAGGTTGAGCCCGAGCAGAAGCCTCACTCAGTGAAAATCCTGACCGAGTACCCATCACCCAGGGACCCAAGTCCCAGCCATCTGCCCCCCATCAGAGCATTTCAGCTTCAGTGGAGAGACTCCAACAAGCAACAAATAAGAAAACACATGTTAGGCAGCAGACAGAGATGAAGAAATAAGACAGGGGGCTGTGATGGGAAGGACAGGTGAGGGGCATTCCTGGGGCTGCAGTGTAGGCTCTGGGGAAGGTGGGGGCAGGTCCTCAATATAGGTGCACCTGAGCCTCAGGGACATGGAGACACGGGGCTGCTCCAACTCTCCCAATCCAGAGCACCCTTCTCCCATCTGCCTCCAACCACCTGCCCCGCCCATTGCTCCCCCTATTCCCTAACGGTTTCCAAGTACTGAGGTGCATCTTTCACAGGGAAGTTCAGTCCATGAACGTTCCTTGATAGGCCTGGGAGGGCTTGGACAAACAGCCCAGATGGCACCCAGAAGCCTGTTCTGGTGGCGGCCCGGAATAGTAAATGCAGGGGCAACTGTGGAGGCTGCCCTTGGCTGGGCACAGGAGTCAGGAGAGGGGGGTGTTTTAGTCTGCCAAAGCTAGCAGAATGCAACAACCAGAGATGGACTGGCTTTTAATAAAAGGGGATTTACTTAGTTAAAAACTTATACTTGTTCAGAGGAAAGACAACTGTACCAATTTGAAAGGATTTATGTACCCTAGAAAAGCCATGTTTTAATCCTAATCAATCTTGTGGGAGCAACAGTTTCTTCTAATCCCTATTCAGTACTATAGGTTGGAAATGTGATTAGGTTATCTCCAGGAAATGTGATTCAATCAATTGCGGGTATTAACTTGAATAGAGGGAGATGTGACTCTACCCATTCTACATGGGTCTTGATTAGTTTACTGGAACCCTATAGAAGATGAGACATTTTAGAGAGAGTTCCTCTGGAGAACAAGGAGAGAGCCGCAGTACCACAACAGAATGAGAAGAGAACCACAGAGTCCACCAGCCAGTGACCTTTGGCGCTGAAGGAGAAGGCCACTGGGGAGCTTCATGAAGCAAGAGGACAAGAGAAGAAGTTAGTAGACATCCCCTGTTTGCCACATGCCTTTCCATTGGAGAGAGAAACCCTGAACTTCATCAGCCTTCTTGAACCAAGGTGCCTTTCCCTGGATGCCTTAGATCGGACATTTCCATAGACTTGCTTCTAGACATTTCCATGGCCTTAGAACTGTAAACTAGCAACTTATTAAACTCCCCTTTTTAAAAGCTGTTCCAGTTCTGGTATATCACATTCTGGCAGCTAGCAAACTAGAATAGCAGCTAACTTTCATCTGAGGTTCTCTCTAACACAGGAAGGCACAAGGTAATGTCTGCTGGCCTTCCCTCCCGGCTTCTGGGTTCCAACAGCTTTTCCCAGGGCGATTCCTTACTGCATCTCCAAACGTCTGGGCTGAGCTCCAAATGCTGACATGAGGCATGCAGAGCTGCTTGGGCTGTGCTGCATTAAACTCTCTTCTGACCTCTTTCTTTTAAGCCTCCAGCTAATTAAATTAAATATCACTCATTGCAGAAGGCACTCCCCTTAGCCGACTGCAGATGTAATCAGCCATAGATGATGTGGAATCAGCTACTGATTCAAGTCCACAGCATCAGAACTAGACACCATTACGTGGTCAAGTTGACACCTGACCTTAACTACCCCAGGGGTGGGAGAATGGGAAACAGAAGGGTATGTCTGTCACTGGCTGCTTCCCAGGTGAGGAACCATGCATAGGTGGGGACAGAGGTCCAGGAATCCATGAGTTCTAACCATCTGGAGCATAGAGTGTGGGTAGGAAGAGCTGTGGCAGGCTAAACAAGCCTGTGACTGGTGTCAGTAGGCAGAAAGAACTGGAATGCAGGCTCACAAGGCAGGGAAAGGCCAGCCCAGGCAGAACCTAGACCCCACACACTGCAGTGAGGAGAGGGGAAAGACAGGCAGAAGCACATCCTGGTTCTTCTGGCCACTCCTGGTCCACCTCACCCAAACACAAAGCAAGTCTGAGGGACTTGGGTACTGACAGTTCCATTTTAAATGAGGAGTCACTGGTTGAGAAGTACTCTCACCTTCCTGATCCCTAACTTGGAGCCTCCTGGCCCACATCCTCAGCTTTCTTTCCTCTCCAGAGCTGCTGCTTTTTTTTTTTTTTTTTTTTTTTGCATGACAGGCACCAGGAATCGAACCTGGGTCTCCGGCATGGCAGGCGAGAACTCTCTGCCTGCTAAGCCACCATGGCCTGCCCTCTCCAGAGCTTCTTGATGACAAAGGTGTAGACTGTTGGAATTACTGAAGGTTCCTAGGGAAATGGCCAGTCCCTCCTGCCTCACAGAGCACACCAGGGTGCCAACCTCTCTCCAATATTCTTGCTTTATCCCCTGTCTAGCTGCCTACATCTCACAGGTCCAGAGCCCACCAATGTTTAATAACGGCCTGAGTGCCCTGAGTGCCAGCATTCTAGTGGGGACAGGCAAGTAAATGAGTGCATAACCTTCCAAGTGGCAAATCGTGTGGTGGAGAAAAATCAAAGACAGGAAAAGGGGGAGGAGACCGATGGCAGGGGGTGGAAGTCTAGAGTATGGAGGCCCCTCTGATGAGACACTTGAGCAGACCTGAATGAAGTCACCTGGGGGCAGGAGATACATATGTGCAAAGGCCCTGAGGCAGTCTTGTCTGCCTGAAGGGGCAGCAAGGAGACAAAAGTGGCAGAGGAGGCCAACGAGATAGTTGTGGCAGATCTTTCAGGCCTCACGGTACATGGCAAGTGTTTGGACTTTGGGAGGTGAGAAGCCACAAAGGAGGGAAAAGACCTAACACATCTTTAAAGATAATCATGATCATTCCGGCAGCATGTGGAAAAAGATTGGGGGTGGGAGTAGGGGAGGACAGAAGCAGAGTGGCCTAAGGACATGACAGGCAAACCTCAGGCAGGAGGCAATGATGGGTGGACCTAGGTGGCAACAGCGATGAGCAGTCAGAAGATGTGAGGTGCATTAGGCAGGGGGCACTCTGCTGACAGAGGGTGTCTGGGATGGAGAGGAAGCCACGAGCCAACGTTGAGCCTGCGATCTGGGCCTGAGCAGTGAGGATGCAAGGGCTGCCATCAGCAGCAAGGGGGCCAAAAAGGAAGGCTCAGGCACAGCAGAGAAAAGCAAGCGCTTGTTTCGGGCATGGTGGCTGTGAGGTGCCCCTGAGACCTGCAGTAACGAATCCGTCTGGAGCCTGGGAAGCAGGCAGAGTTGACACCTGCCCACAGGGCTGAAAGGGTTCCCATAGCAGTGCCAGCAGACAGAATGGTCCAGGCCCAGGAGGGTCAGGTGAGACCAGGGGAGAGACAAAGGAGGAAGCAGGAGGGGAAACTTTGCAGGGGAGTCAAGGAGTCCATGGGGCAAAGATGGGGCAGTGACTGATGGTGGCCTCCAGGTAGCAGAGGGGGCTGGAAGCAGCCAGGGTCCGGAGATATAGTTCTACTCTGAACTAGGCTGGGAACAGCAGGGACGCAGCCTGACACAGGCCTTTTGGAACCCTCTCCTGTGCTTATTTCCAAATGGCAGGGAACCCTAGAAGAATGTCCAGTCCACAGACACAGAAAGACAAGAGGCTGAAACCAAGGGCCTCATTCCCACCCAGGGCCGAGTGCCAGAGATAACTTCAAAGGCACAGTCACAGCTGCAGAGGCAGTGCCCCCCTGCATGGGGATGGCTCCCACCCACTGTCTGCTTGTCTGCCTTGTTGGCAGTGTCTTTAGTAGGGTTTAAAGCTGTGTTACAATTTCACAGCCCCTCAAGCACAACAAAATCGATGGCGAGGAAGTGTATATCTCTGCTTTAGGCATGATGGGCAAGCCTCAACCCACTGAGGACAACAAAGGGGCCGCCTCCCTCAGTGTACCTCAAAGCTTGGGCTGGTCCTGCATCTGCAAAGCAGGCAAGACTGGCCTGCATTGCCGCAATGAAAGCAACCCAAAATTTCATGGCTGAAACCTACCAAAAATGCTTTCTCTACAAACAAATCAGGATGAAAAAAATCAACTAGCTATTCACAAAAGCAATTAATTTAATTTGAAAGTTTGAAAATAAGCAGAACCAGATATAACCAAGTAATTAAGCAGGTGCCTCCCTAATGGGGTCAGGAGGGATGCCTGGCCCACCTTATGGCCTGGCTTTTCCTTGTGAATTCTCACATGGCCTTGCCCACTGCAGGTGGCACACACCCGGAGCCATGAGCACCCTAATAAACCAACCAGGGCTGCTGAGGGTGCAGTTGCTTCTCTTTCCCTACCGTGACTAACCTACCCCGATGAAAAACGTCATGGAAATTCTTACCCGGTGAGCAGTGGATAGAGGACCTTCACCGTCCCCTCACCGATTTCTCCACCCAATTCCTGTCCCCATAGCAAGCCCTGTAGTGGGCCCCGACCCCAGCTGGCATGCTGGCGTAACCGTCAAAACCTGCAGTCTTCACATGGCCTCATGACTGTGATGAGGTTCTGCCTAAACCGAGCCATTTCTGAGAGATGACTCAGCCCCGGGCTGTGGGGGCAGATGGGATGGGGTAAGGCATCCGCTCGGACGGCAAAGCTCTCAGCTGAGGCAGGTTGAGCCCTGGGTGGCATTTGCAGGCTGCTTCTTGATCCTGCAGAGCAGCAGTGCTTTAGGGCACCTTCCAGGGGCAGAGGCAGCAGCCTCTTGGCACCTACTCCTGAGTTGTTTTCAGACGGCATTTTCTAGAACATAACCCTAGCCTGTTTCTTCAGTCCCCCAACAATTTGGTCAAACTCTCCAAATCACACAATAAATCCCTTCTTGGGTTAAACTTGTGAGAATGGATGCTACTGTCTGTAACTAGGAGACATGAACAATAAAAAAATCCACCTTCAGCTCATTTCTTCTTTAGTTAGCAGGTGGAGAAATCCTTCCCCAGTGTGCTACTCAAGGCACAGTCCATGGACTGGGTGTTCTGGGTCCATGAGAAGGGGATGACCAAAGTGCTTAGAAACTTTTACAGCAACTTGACATTGCTATGATAGCCACACAGGTGATCATTTTCTTGGTAATTCATTTTTATTGACACTTTATAAAAGTACTGGTCTACAGCTGTGACAGCTAAGCACATGAACATTTACCTGGTAATTCATTTTACTGTATTTTCTAAAAGCATTGGTCTTTTAGAAAACACAGGAAGATGGTCTACAGATTAAGGGGAAAAAACCCTGGTCTTCTACAATAGATCATTTTAGAAACACTGGTCCAAGCACCAGTCGGAAGACACTTCTCATCTGCTTTAAAATCCACCACTGTATTTCTGGGAAGATGGCAGAATAGGATAGGTCGAATTCACCACTGCTCCAAAGAAAAGCTAGAGAAGGAACAGAAAAATGACCTGGAGAGTGATTCCAGGGTATAATTGACATGGAGGGTCTTCTATACCACATAGGGATGCCCTGGTTGAAAAAGCAGAAAAACTGAAACGCAGAGGACCAGAGACCAGCCAGTTAGTGCAAACAGCCTAGCACGTCCCTTTCCAGACAGAGGCCTGGCGCTACGCACGGACAGGGAGACTGGACAAGGAAGTAAGCCAAGCTGCGTTCTTTAAATGGCCACCTTCATGCGCGCCACCCTGCCCGGTGCCCCACGACTCCCCCCATACCCCAAGCACCTGAACCATGTCACCCACTCCCCCATCACGCTCCAAGCACCCCCTCCTCAAACCTTCTTCCCAGACATCCCTGCCCCGCACCTCACCCCACACATGCGCACCAGCCTGTCCCAGCCAGACCCACCTCTCCCGCACAAGCACATAGTGTCGCCCTGGGGCGTCCTGAGACCCAGTAACCTCCACCTCCCACTTCCTGCCCCCTGCAGGCACTTACTTGCTCATCTAGGCTTCAGGCACTCACCTTCATAACTGGGCCACACCCACACCCAGCCCATACGGTCATGCAGCTATGCACGCCCACCCACCCCCTCCACACACCCCCACCCCGAGCTCGGTGCACATGTACATCAGCGTCCAGCCCCCTACACACAAGCAACCACACGTACCCACTCACACCATGCCTCCTCAGCTCTGGGCAAGTGCTGACCTGCGCATGCGGGCCACCCCCACCCCCAGCCCAAGGTGGCACAATCACACCCCGCTGCCCCTCTACTCTCTGCATGTGCATACCAGTGTGCTGCTGGCCGCCAGACCCACGCACACAGGGTTCTGCCCCCCAGATCCACATACCGGCACAGCCATTTCCTCCCTGCTGGGCACCCACATATCTGTGCACAGACCTCTTGACCCCTGCACCCCATCACCACTGCCCCACACGTGCACAACCTTGCCCCCCACGGCACAAGTGCTCTCCTGCACCTGACAGGTGCTCTTGGGTTTATCTGTGCTACATAGCGTCTACCCCACACTACCTCTGCACCTGTGATGCTTGCCAGGGCCCTGCCCACCCATCATCACCCACCAACACACATCCCATCCCTACATATGCATATATCCATATCCTGGCCCCCCTGGGCCACTTCCCCTGTGCAAGGACACACCTGTGCCCCAACCTCCCTGTGCCCCGACTTTTATTCCCTGGACCCCAAACGCTGACATCCACAACCCACAGGCTTCACACGCCCACCTGCACACTGCCCACATAATAGCCCCCATGCATTCACTCAGCACCCCCATCTGCTCCCGCCATGCCCTACCTCTTTGTCCCCCACACAGCACCCTGCTCCTGTGTTTCAAGACCTACATGAGCTGCACCTTATCCCCACAGCCCCCGCAATGCATGACCACAACACTGTGATCCGCACCCCACGCTCACAGGCACCAGCGTAGAGAACAGGACCTGTGCATATAGCTGCACCACAACCTGTTACCACACTGTTGAGCCCCTCCCCACGCCCTGTATCCTGCTCTATACCCATCCTGCAAATACAAAGCTTTAGACTACCGAAGAAATCAACTTATAAAGTAATCCTATCAAGATATTTACATGCTGCAAAGACAACCGAAAATCACTAACCATATGAAGATGCAGACAGATACAGCCCAGTCTAATAACCAAATTAAAACACCAGAGGAGACACAGACTTCGTTTCAACTAATCAAAGATTTTCATATAACTTTACTAAATAAAATCAGAGAGATGGCTAATGGCATAAAAGGGATCAAGAAGACACCAGAAGAGCATAAACAGGAATTTCAAAGAATAAATAGAAAAATACCAGATATCACAGACATTATAGATGCTGTAGAACAAATAAAAAATGTACTAGAGACACACAACAGCAGATTTGAAGAGGCAGAAGAAAGAATAAGCAAATTAGAGAACAGGACAATTGATTCTGAACACACAGAAGAGCAAATGACAAAAAAGATGGAAAATTTTGAACTGGATCTCAGAGAAAGGATGGACAAAACAAAGCACACAAATATAAGAATCATCAGTATTCCCGAAGGAGAAGAGAAGAGTAACGGGCTAGGAAGATTAGTTGAGAATATAATGGGGGAAAACTGCCTAACCTTTATAAAAGATATAAATATGCAAATCAAAGAAGCCCAACTAACTCCAAATAGAATAAATCCAAATAAGCCTTCCCAAAGACACATACTAATCAGTTTTTCAAATATTGAAGGGAAGCAGAAAATCCTGAAAGTGGCAAGAGAAAAACAATCTACTACATACAAGGGAAACCACATAAGACTGAGTATACACTACTCAACTAGTATTATGGAGGCAAGAAGGCAGTGGTATGATATATTTAAGATTCTAAAGAGAAAGACTTCCAGTCAAGTATTCTGTACCTAGCCAAATTGTCCTTCCAAATTGAGGGAGAGATTAAAATTTTCACAAACAAACACTGAGAGAATATATCAACAAGAGACTAGTTCTATAAGAAATATTAAAGGGAGTTCTGCCAGCTGAAAAAAAAAGATAGGAAAGGGGGTTCTGGAGGAAGGCACAGAATTGAAGAATACCAGTAAGGGTAACCTAAAGGATAAAAAGAAAAAGAAGGAAAAGAATATATAGATCTGACAAATAAAATCCAAAGGATAAGATAGTGATTCAAAGTAATAACTTTGAATGTTAAAGGACTAAACCTACCAATTAAAAGATACAGGTGGGCAGAATGGATTAATAAATATAATCCAGCTATTTGCTGCTTAGAAGAGACTCGTATTAGACACAAGGATACAAACAGATTTAAAGTGAAAGGATGGAAAAAGATGTTCCATGCAAGCTGTAACCAAAAGAAAGCAGGACTAGCTATACTAATATCAGACAAAATAGACTTTAAATGTAAAGACATCAGAAGAGACAAATAAGAACACTATATATTAGTAAAAGACAATTAACCAAGAAGAAATAACAATCATAAATGTCTATTCTCCCAATTAAGGAGCTCCAAAGTACATGAAATAGACATTGGCAAAAATGAAGGGAGTGATAGTTGTTTCAACAATAATAGTAGGAGACTTCTGTCTCCTCTATAGACAGAACAACCAGACAGAAGATCAACAAGAAAACAGAGAACTTAATGTGATAAATGAATTAAACCTAACAGACATATATAGGTCATTATACCTCAAAACACCAGGATTTATATTCTTCTCTAGTGCTCATGGAACATTCTCCTGGGACAAAACAGGTCTTTATAAATTTTAAAACACTGAAATTATTCAAAGCACTTACTCTGGTAACAATGGAATGAAGCTGGATATCAACAACCATCAAAGAAGGAGAACACTCACAAATATATGAAGATTAAATAACATACTTTTAAACAACCAGTGGGTCAAAGAAGAAATTGCTAGAGAAATCAGTAGTTATCTGGAGACTAACACAAATGAGAATACAACATATCAGAACTTATGGGATATGGCAAAGGCTATGCTGAGAGGGAAATTTATTGTCCTAAGTGCCTATATAAAAAAAGAAGAAAGAGGGCGGGCCACAGTGGCTCAGCAGGCAAGAATGCTTGCCTGCCATGCTAGAGGACCCGGTTTCGTTTTCCGGTGCCTGCCCATGTTAAAAAAAAAAAAAAGAAGAGCAAAAATTGAGGACTTAAATGCTCACCTGGAGGAACTTCAGAAGAAACAGCAAACTTACACCAAAGCAAATGCAAAAAGAGAAATAACAAGGATTAAAGCAGAGTTAAATAAAAGAGAAAACAAAAGAATAATAGAATCAATAAAACCAAAAGTTGGTTTTTTGAGAAAATCAGTAAAATTGATGGGCCACTAGCAAGACTGACAAAGAAAAAAAGAGAGGATACAAATAAACAAAATCAGAAAGGAGAAAGGGTGTGTTAACACAGACGTTGAAGAAATAAAAGAAATCATAAGAGGATACTATGAACAACTATTCACCAACAAACTAGACAACTTTGATGATATGGACAAATTCCTGGAAACACACAAACAAGCTATACTGACCCAGGAAGAAACAGAAGATCTCAACAAACCAATCACAAATAAAGTAAAGAGATTCAGTAATCACAAGTCTTCCTACAAAGAAAAGCCCAGGGCCAGATGGCTTCACAGGGGAATTTTTCAAACATTCCAAAAAGAACTAACCAATCCTGCTCAAACTTTTCCAAAAAAAATTGAGAAAAAAGGAACACTACCTAACTCATTTTATGAAACTAATATTATTCTAATACCAAAACCGGGTAAAGATGCTATAAGAAAGGAGAACTACAGACCAATTTCCCTAATGAACATAGATGCAAAAACTCTCAAAAAAATACTAGTAAATCGAATCCAACAACACATTGAAAGAATTATACACCACGGCCAAGTGGAGTTAATACCAGGAATACAAGGATGATTCAAAAGAAGAGAATCAGTTAATGTAATACTGCACATTAACAAATCAAAAGGGAGAAATCACATGGTCATCTTCACTGATGCTGAAAAAGCATTCGACAAAATTCTGAAAAACTTTTTTGAAGTCAAAAGGTAGGAATCAAAAGAAACTTCCTCAACATGATAAAAGGCATACATGAAAAAACCATATCCAGCATCATACTCAATGGAGAGAGAATGAGACAAGAATGCCCTCTGTCACCATTACTATTCAACAATATACTAGAAGTTCTAGCTAGAGCAACTAGACAGGACAAAGAAATAAAAGGCATCCAAAGTGGAAAGGAAGAAGTAAAACTTTCATTATTTGCAGATGATATGATATCATACTTGAAAAATCCTGAGAAATCTACAAGAAAGTTACTTGAGCTAATAAACAAGTTCAGCAAGGTGGCAGGTTATAAAATTAATGTGCAAAAATCAGTAATGTTCAGGTCAAGATGGCGGCTTAACAATGTGCGCATTTTAGTTCATCCTCCAGAACAGCTACTAAATAACCAGAAATAGTACAGAACAGCTCCCGGAGCCATGATAGTGACCGAACACACAACATACCTCAGTCTGGACCAGCTGGACTGGCTGCGAGCACCCCCCAGAACCGTGAGTTCCCAAAGCTGTGGTGGCCAGTGCCCCTCCCCCACAGGCCGCTTCCCAGAGGGGAAAGGAAAGGACTTTACCAGCAGAAGAGACTGGGCACAATCAAACGCCAATTGTGGAACTAATTGACAAATTCTGACTACTAAAAATAGGCCCCCAGCTTAGGTGAACCTGATCAAAGCAGAGGTTGCTCATTTTTGCCCTGGCACCAAGGGGGCAGGACTGACAGAAAAAGGGGGGGAAAAAAAAGAAGGAAACAGAGGTTTCTGTGGCTGTGTATCTACAAAAGCTTGACTGCCTCTGGATACAGTGGCAGAACTTTTCAGGCTTCAACTGCCCCAGGCATAGGCAGAAGTGAGCTCTTTTGGGGGCTTATCTGGAGCCTGTGCCATCCCCAGGGGAGGGGTGAAGGCCCACCCAGGTGGAATCCCTCCATCAAGGATTTCAGACACCAGGGCTTGGTAATTTGAAGCCATTAAAACCAGCCTACAACCTCTCCTCTCTCTCTCCACCACTCCCCCAGCAGGGAGAGTCTGCCAAAGTTAAAGGTACCGCATCATCTTATGCTGGTGGGACCTGCAGTCAGACAAGGGCAGGATAAGAAAAACAGAGTCCAGAGACTTCACAGGAAAGTCTTTCAACCTGCTGGGTCTCACCCTCAGGGAAAACCAATGCAGATGACTCTTTCCTCCTGATAGGAGGCAAGTTTGGTCTGGGAAAATCTGGCTGGGGTCTATAATATCTAAGTAGACCCTCCTAAGTGTGTGTGGGAAGGGCACCACACACACTTAGGGCAAGAAACAAGAAAACAAGAACTGAAAAATTCTCCTCTGTTAAACAAAACTTAAGCTAAAGGTCCAGATAAAGCTGAACGGAATGTCAAAGAACAGATAGACAACAAATTCATCCAGCAAGAAAACCCTAGATAAAAGAAGTGAAAGCAATCTCCAGAATAAACTAATTAAGGTAATTAAATGCCTAGAAACCAGCAAAAAATAACAAATCACACTAGGAAAATTGAAGATATGGCCCAGCCAAAGGAACAAACCAACAATTCAAATGACATACAGGAGCTGAAACAATTAATTCAGAATGTATGAACAGACATGGAAAACCTCATCAAAAACCAAATCAATGAATTGAGGGAGGATATAAAGAAGGCAAGGAAGGAACAAAAAGAAGAAACTGAAAGTCTGAAAAAACAAATCACAGAACTTATGGGAATGAAAGACACAGTAGAAGAGATGAAAAAAACAATGGAAACCTACAATGGTAGATTTCGAGAGACAGAACATAGGATTTCTGAACTGGAGGATGGAACATCTGAAATCCGACAAGAAACAGAAACTATAGGGGAAAAAATGGAAAAATATGAGCAGGGACTCAGGGAATTGAAAGACAATATGAAGTGCATGAATATACGTGTTGTGGGTGTGCCAGAAGGAGAAGAGAAGGGAAAAGGAGGAGAAAAACTAATGGAGGAAATTATCACTGAAAATTTCCCAACTCTTATGAAAGACTTAAAATTACAGATCCAAGAAGTGCGGCGTACCCCAAAGAGAATAGATCTAAATAGACATACTCCAAGACATTTAATAATCAGAATGTCAGAGGTCAAAGAGAAAGAGAAGATCTTGAAAGCAGCAAGAGAAAAGCAATCCATCACATACAAGGGAAGCCCAATAAGACTATGCGCAGATCTCTCAGCAGAAACCATGGCGGCAAGAAGACAGTGGGATAATATATTTAAATTATTAAAAGAGAAAAACTGCCAACCAAGAATTCTATATCCAGCAAAATTGTCCTTCAAAAATGAGGGAGAAATGAAAACATTTTCAGACAAAAAAATCACTGAGAGAATTTGTGACCAAGAGACTGGCTCTGCAAGAAATACTAAAGGGAACACTAGAGACAGATACAAAGACAGAAGAGAGAGGTGTAGAGAACAGTGTAGAAAGGAAGGCTATGAGTAAAGGTAAAAAGAAGGAAAATCAGATATGACATATAAAATCCAGAAGGCAAAATAGTAGAAGAAAGTACTACCCATGCAGTAATAACACTGAATGTTAATGGATTAAACTCTCCAATCAAAAGACATAGTCTGGCAGAATGGATTAAAAACAGGACCCATGTATATGCTGTCTCTACTCAAAGGACACGAGGCCAAGGACACAAATGGACATTACACATCAATGTTTATAGCAGCATTATTAACAATTACCAAGAGATGGAAACAGCCAAAATGTCCAACAGACAGTTGGCTAAACAAACTGTGACATTTACATAAGATAGAATATTATGCAGCTGTAAGACAGAATAAAGTTATGAAGTATGTAACGACATGAATGGACCTTAAGGACATTATGCTGAGTGTGATTAGCCAGAAACAAAAGGACAAATACTGTATGGTCTCACTGATATGAACTGACATTAGTGAATAAACTTGGAATATTTCCTTGGTAACAGAGACCATCAGGAGATAGAAATAGGGTAAGATATTGGGTAATTGGAGCTGAAGGGATACAGATTGTGCAACAGAACTGCATATAAAAACTCAGAAATGGACAGCACAATATTACCTAACTGTAATGCAATTATGTTAAAACACCGAATGAAGCTGCATATGAGAATGATAGAGGGAGGAGGGTTGGGGCATAAATGAAATCATAAAGAAAGATAGACGATAAAGATTGAGATGGTATAATCTAGGAATGCCTAGAGTGTATAATGATAGTGACTAAATGTACAAATTTTAAAAATGTTTTTGCATGAGGAAGAACAAAAGAATGCCATTACTGCAGTGTGCTGAAAATAGATGGTACTTAATATTTTAAAATTTCAAAAAAAAATCAGTAATGTTTCTATATACAAGCAATGGCCTAAACAAGAAGTCAATCAAGGAAAAAATGCATTTAAAATAGCAACTAAAAAAATCAAGTATTTTGCAATGAACATAACTAGGGATGTAAAGGTCTTGTACACAGAGAACTGCATAACATTGTTAAACGAAACCAAAGAATACCTAGGTAGAAAGACATTTCATGTTCATAGATAGGAAAGTTAAATGTAGTTAAGATGTCAATCTATCCAAATTGATCTACAGATTCAACGCAGTACCAATCAAACTTCCATCAAACTACTTTAAGGACTTGGGAAAGCTAGTTACCAAATTCATATGGAAGGGAAAGAGACCCCGAATAGCAAAAAAGCATCCTAAAAAAGAAGAGCAAAGTGAGAGGATTAACATTTCCTGACTTTAAAACGTATTATAAAGCCAAAGTAGTCAAAATAGGATAGTACTGCACAAAGACAGAAGTACTGACCAATGGTATTGAATGGAGAATGCAGAAAAAGACCACCAAATCTATGGTAAACTGATTTTCAGCAAGGCCCCCAAAACCACTGAACTGGGACAAAATAGTCTTTTCAATAAATGGGCATGGGAAAACTGGATACTTTTCATATTCATTCATAAGAATGAAAGAGAATTCTTACATTACACCCTATACAAAAATTAACTCAAATTGGATCAAATACCTAAACATAAGAGCCAGTACCATAAAGCTCCTAGAAGAAAATGTAGGGAAACATCTTCAAGACCTAGTAATAGGAGAGTAACTTCCTAAACTTTACATCCAAAGCTCAAACAACAAAAGAAAAAAATAGATAAATGGGAACTCCTCAAAATCAAATGCTTTTGTACCTCAAAAGACTGTCAAAAAGGTAAAGAGGCAGCCAACCCAATGGGAGAAAATATTTGGAAATCACACATCGGATAAAGGCTTGATATCCTGTATACATAAAGAAATCATATAACTCAAAAACAAAAGAACAAGCAACAGAATTATAAAGTGGGCTAAAGATATGAATAGACATTTTTCTGAAGAGCAAATACAGACGGCTCAAAAGCACATGAAGAGGTGCTCATTCTCATTAGCTATAAGGGAAATGCACATTAAGAGTACAATGAGAAGACTTCCGGAAAAGATGGCGGCTTAGTAAGACGCACGGGTCTTAGTTCCTCCTCCAGAAAAGCAACTAAAGAAACAGAAACAATACGAAACAGCTCCCGGAGTCACGACAGAGACCAAAAAGACAGCGTACCCCATTCTGGAACGGCTGAACGGGCAGAGAGAATCTGCTGCGGTGAGATACCCAAAGGGCGCACGTTTTCCCGGCCGGGGCGGCTGGCGACTGGGGTCCCCTCCACGCACGTGGCTCCCCAGTCTGACTGGGAACGTTGGATAGCGGGGCCCTCCCGTCACGCTTGGCGTTTCGGGCCAGCTGGGCAATTAGGACCGGCACTCTCCCAAGCCGCGGCGGCCAGCGACCCCCGCCTCCACGCGCGGTTTCCCGGGCCGACTGCCGTGCAGACAGACGAGCACCACGAGCGCCACCTACTGGGCAGGAAAAGAAAAACAGAGCCCAGAGATTTCACAGAAAAAGCTTTCAACCAGCTGGGTCCCACACCCAGGGAAATCTGATCAAATGCCCAGACACCAGCAGAAAATAATGGATGACGCTCGGAAAATTGAAGATATGGCCCAGTCAAAGGAACAAACCAATAGTTCAAATGAGATACAGGAGCTGAGACAACTAATGCTGAATATACGAACAGAAATGGAAAAACTCTTCAAAAACCAAATCAATAAATTGAGGGAGGACATGAAGAAGACATGGGCTGAACAAAAAGAAGAAATAGAAAATCTGAAAAAACAAATCACAGAACTTATGGGAGTGAAGGACAAAGAAGAAAAAATGGAAAAAACAATGGATACCTACAATGGTAGATCTAAAGAGACAGAAGCTACAATTAGTGAACTGGAGGATGGAACATCTGAATTCCAAAAAGAAACAGAAACTATAGGGAAAAGAATGGAAAAACTTGAGCAGGGGATCAGGGAACTGAATGACAATATGAAGCGCACAAATATACATGTTGTGGGTGTCCCAGAAGGAGAAGAGAAGGGAAAAGGAGGAGAAAAACTAATGGAAGAAATTATCACTGAAAATTTCCCAACTCTTATGAAAGACCTAAATTTGCAGATCCAAGAAGTGCAGCGCACCCCAAAGAGAATAGACCCAAATAGGCGTTCTCCAAGACACTTACTAGTTAGAATGTCAGAGGTCAAAGAGAAAGAGAGGATCTTGAAAGCAGCAAGAGAAAAACAATCTGTCACATACAAGGGAAACCCAATAAGACTATGTGTAGATTTCTCAGCAGAAACCATGGAAGCTAGAAGACAGTGGGATGATATATTTAAATTACTAAAAGAGAAAAACTGCCAACCAAGACTCCTATATCCAGCAAAATTGTCCTTCAAAAATGAAGGAGAAATTAAAACATTCTCAGACAAAAAGTCACTGAGAGAATTTGTGACCAAGAGACCAGCTCTGCAAGAAATACTAAAGGGAGCACTAGAGTCAGATACGAAAAGACAGAAGAGAGAGGTATGGAGTAAAGTGTAGAAAGAAGGAAAATCAGATATGATATATATAATACAAAAGCCAAAATGGTAGAGGAAAATATTATCCAAACAGTAATAATACTAAAAGTTAGTTAATGGACTGAATTTCCCAATCAAAAGACATAGAATGGCAGAATGGATTACGACCCAGCAATACCACTGCTAGGTATCTACTCAAAGGACTTAGGGGCAAAGACACAGACGGACATTTGCACACCAGTGTTTATAGCAGCATTATCTACAATTGCAAAGAGATGGAAACAGCCAAAATGTTCATCAACAGACGAGTGGCTAAACAAACTGTGGCGTATACCTACGATGGAATATGATGCAGCTTTAAGACAGACTAAACTTATGAAGCAAGTAATAACATGGATGGACCTAGAGAACATTATGCTGAGTGAGTCTAGCCCAAAACTAAAGGACAAATACTGTAAGGTCCCACTGATGTGAACCGACATTCGAGAATCAGCTTGGAATATATCATTGGTAACAGAGACCAGCAGGAGTTAGAAACAGGGTAAGATAATGGGTAATTGGAGCTGAAGGGATACAGACTGTGCAACAGAACTAGATACAAAAACTCAAAAATGGACAGCACAATAATACCTAAGTGTAATGTAACTAGGTTGGAACACTGAATGAAGCTGCACCTGAAATATGGTTTTTTGTTTGTTTGTGTGTTTGTATCTTTTGTTTTTGTTTTTTTTCTTTTTCCTTTATATATATATATATTATTAGTATTATTATTTTAATTCTCTCCTCTATATTAACATTCTATATCTTTTTCTGCTGTTTTGCTAGTTCTTTTCCTAAATCGATGCAAATGTACTAAGAAATGATGATCATACATCTATGTGATGATACTAAGAATTACTGAGTGCATTTGTAGAATGGAATGATTTCCAAATGTTGTGTTAATTTCTTTTCTTTTTTTTGATTAATAAAAAAAATTTAAAAAAAAAGAGTACAATGAGATACCATCTCACACCTATTAAGAATGGCTGCTATTACTAAGTATAGGATTGCCATATAATCCAGCAATATCATTGCTAAGTATCTATTCAGACGTCATGAGTGCAAGGACACAAATGGACATTTGCACACCAATGTTTATACCAGCATTATTTAAAATTGCCAAGAGATGGAAACAGCCCAAATGTCTATCAACAGATGAGTGGCTAAACAAGCTGTGGTTTATACATATGATGGAATATTATGCAGCTGTAAGACAGAATAAAGTCATGAAGCATGTAACAACATGCATGGACCCTGAGGACGTCACGCTGAGAGGAGCCAGGAACAAAAGGACAAATACTGTATGGTTCACTGATACAAACTAACATTAAAAACGAGTAAACTTGTAGAATTTCAGTTAAGAACAGAGGTTATCAGGAGATAGAAATAGGGTAGATATTAGGTAATTGGAGCTGAAGGGATACAGATTATGCAACAGGACTGATTGTAAAAATTCAGAAATGGATAGCACAATACTACATGAGTGTAGCACAATAATGTAAGTATACTGAATGAAAGCGAATGTGAGAATGATAGAGGAAGGAGGGCTGGGGGCACATATGAAACCAGAAAGAAAGATAGCTGATAAAGACTGAGATGGTATAATCTAGGAATGCCTAGCATGGACAATGATAGTGACTAAATGCACAAATTAAAAAATGTTTTTGCATGAGGAAAAACAAAGGAATGTCAATATTGCAGGGTGGTGAAAATAGATGGTCATTCATATTTTAAAACTTCAACTTCTGCGTAAAACTAAAGCGAGAAATGTTTATTTGGCACAAAATTTATATTTTGACTAGTGCATTTCCTAATTTAACTTATGGACAATTTAACTGAACACTATAAGTACATGGAACCTTGAATAGGGCATGAGATTTTGTAAGTTTGTCCAGGTTAGTGTGATGCCCAATAAATCCCTGAGTGATTTGAACACTGAATAAAGAAGTATTTGTAAAGTCCTCTTGGGGAAATGGAGAGAAAGGAGGAAAATTCAAATTCCCCATTTGGAGAATTCCTGATATTCTCACAAGCAGTGGGGACACCAAATCAATAGGCAAAGCCCTTGATCTTGTGGTTTGTTTCTATGAAACTTATCCCCGCAAAGGATAGGCTAAGCCTACTTAAAATTAGGCCTAACAGTCATCCCCAGAGAACCTCTTTTGTTGCTCAGATGTGGCCTCTCTCTCTCTCAGCCAACTTGGCAAGCAAACTCATTGGCCTCCCCTTCTCTATGTGGGACATGATTCCCAGGCAATGTGGAACAGAAATCCTAGAATGAACTGGGACTCAGCATCAAGGGATTGAGAAAACCTTCTTGACCGAAAAGGGGAAGAGAGAAACGATACAAAATAAAGTGTCAATGGCTGAGAGATTTCAGAGTCGAGAAGTTATCCTAGAGATTATTCTTATGCATTATATAGATATCCCTTTTCAGCTGATGGTATATATGAGTGCCTAAAGGAAGTAGCTGAAACTGTAGAACTGTTCTCCAGTAGCCTTGTTTCTTGAAGATGATTATATAAAGATATAACATTTATAATGTGACTATGTGATTGTGAAAACCTTGTATCTGATGTTCCCTTTTTCTAGGGTATGGACAGATAAATAAAAAATATGAATAAAAAATAAACAAATAATAGTGGGAACAAAGGTTAAAATATATTGGGTAGATAGAAATACTAGTGGTCAATGAGAGGGAGGGGTAAGGGGTACGGTATGTATGAGTTTTTTCTTTTATCTTTTTCTTTTTCTGGGGTGATGCAAATATTCTAAAAAATGATCATGGTGATGAATACATTACTATGTGATGATATTGTGAGCCACTGACTGTACACCATGTATGGAATGTTCGTATGTTAAGAATGCTTGTATTGTATGTTGTTTTGTCAATTAAAAAAAAAGAATGGCTGCTATTAAACAAACAGGAAACTACAAATGTTGGAGGGGATGTGGAGAAACTGGGACACTTATGCACTGCTGGTGGGAAAGTATAATGGTACAGCCACTATGGAAGAGAGTCTGGTAGTTTCTCAGAAAACTATATATTAAATTGCCCTCTGACCCAGCAATACCATTACTCTGTATATACCTAGAAGACTTGAAAGCAGTGACACAGAGATTTTCATACTGATGTTCATAGCAGCACTATTCACAATTGCTAAAACATGGAAACAACCCAAGGGTCCATCAACAGACGAGTGGATTAACAAAATGTGGTATATACATACAATGGAATATTATGGAGCAGTAAGAAGAAATGATGTACTGAACCACATGAAAAGATGGATGAACCTTGAGGACATAATGCTGAGTGAAATAAGCCAGACACAAAAGGACAGAAACTGTATGATTCCACTTTTATGATCATGGTTAAGTTAAAATCAGAGGCTTATAATACAGAATATAGGGGACTCAGAGATACATAGAAGCTTGAGATGGGTGAATAGTTTACTAATGAGGTTGAATTTAATTGTAAGGGAATAGATAGAAGTGAAGGCATTCACTAGTGGGTCTATAAGTAATTTTAGCATATTGAAGGTGAATGTGATTGAAAGGGGTTGTGTAGACTCATGTATCTCACTGATTAACACTACAAATATAAGTAATTTCTTGCATGAACCACTGCAAAGGTATGACTCTTGTACAAAGAGTGTATAATTTCAGGGTAGAGGGGGAAAATGGTATTGCATACTCTGGGCTATGTTTAACAGGAAAACATCAGCAGTACCGTAGCAATACCAGGGGTACATAATTGGGGGAGGGATAAGAGTTAGAGGGAGGTTTGGATTTTCTATTTGGTGAGGTTACGTTTATTAGCAATCTTTCTCTTGGGAACAATGAAATTATCCAAAATTGAGAGTGTTGATGGACTGTTGACTTTGGACATTATACATGAGGCCCAGTAGACAGAGGTGGCTGAAAGATGCACTGACTGAGAAGTAGAGTGGCGAACGATGGTGTAAATATACGATTGAACGAGGTGCTGCTACAAAAAGGAATGAAGTTCTGAGGCATGCAACTATGTGAATGAACCTTTGGTGAGGAAAAATAAACAAAAGAGCAAATATTGTGTGATCTCATTTAGAAAATACTTATAAGAAAACTGGGACCTAGATTGTAAGTTCTTACAGCAGTCACATTTAGTCTGGAGTGGTAATTGTTATTTACAGATTCTGAGGGGCTGTTTTATATATGTATAACCTATATTTAGAGATAAGAACAAAGCTGATCAGATCAGGATTAAGATAATTCAGAAAATAGGGATAAGGAAGACATTGCATGTATTTTAGAACTTCACCTACTCTTTGAAACCAAACAAAGAAAGTACGTCCAGAACCTAGGTTTTCTGTAGCATATAATCTAACTCACCCTGTCTAGATAGATCAGTTAAGCAATCCAAACACAGGGAGCCTAGAATAAGAATGAGAGCCTTTAATCCTGTATAGCTTAATGTAATGCCTGGATACATTCCAGAGTATATTAACCAGATAATCAAAAAGTATTGGCAAAGTTCCTTGAGGGATGGGAGAAAAATTATGGAACTGTTAAACTTTACCACTGGGGAAACCCTGGATACTGTACCAAACATTAGGGTCATCTCAATCAATTGGCCAAGCCCTTGATCTTGAGGCTTGCTCTTATGGAGTTTACGCATGTGGCAGAGAAGTTTAGCCTACCTATAGGTATAGGAATGTGACCTCCGAAGGACCTCTTTTGTTTCAGATGAGGCCTTTCTCTCTCTAAGCCCAACATTGCAAGTGAAACCATTGCCCTCACCCCTATGTGGGACAGGACATCCAGGTATGAAAGCCTCCCTGGTGGTGTGGGAGATGATCCCCAGCAATAAGCCTGGCCCTGGTACCGTGGGATCAACAATGCCACCCTGACCAAAAAGGGGAAAAGAAGTGTAACAAATAAGGTTTAAGTGGCTGAGAGAGTTCAAATAGAGTCAAGAAGCTGCAAGCTTCAGTTAGACATTACTACCTATCATAACTTGCCAAACTCCAACCAAAACCATTCCTGCCAATCCTAAAGAATACCCAGGCATTATATAAGATTCTACAAAGGTTCCATGCACTAGGGTAACTTTCCAAAACCTACAACCTCCAGATGGGTCCAGGTAAGTCCTGAAGTACAAAGGGGCCAGCCCTTCCAGAACATTAACTAGTTCCATCCCTCATTCCATATTATTAACAGCCGCTTCCAACATGAAAAAGTTAGAAAAAGTTAGCATATCCCAAAATAGCCCTAAGGAGTGGGAAAAAGGTCAAAAGTGATGGTGGAGTTATACAGAGAAAGTTGGGTTTAACAAAAGAGCATGAGTGCTGAATCATTGTATTGAAATATTTCTTTTGGCCTCCAGTGCCTTGGAGCAGCTAGAAAAAAAACCTGGAATTGTGGCCCATGCCAAACTCTGACATCTATTCTCCAACTAATTGTTGCAATGTACTTTGAAATTTGTTGCTTTTATGTGTATATGTTATTTAAAGAGAAGGGGGAGTATAACAGAGAAGACAAGGTTTAGCAAGTGAGTATGACTGCTGAATCATTATATTGATATTTCTGTTGGTCTCCAGTATCTTGGAGCAGCTAGAAGAAAAACCAAAAAATCATGAACTGTAACCCATACCTAATTTTAAAATCTGTTCTATTACTCCTTGTTAAAATATACTTGGAAATTTATTGCTTTTTTTGTATATATGCTATTTTTCACAATAAAAAAGAAAAAAACATTTTTTAAAAAAACAGAAACACCACAGTTCCTCACTGCACTTAGAATCATGGGCATGTCTTATTCTGGCCTTACCAGTCCCACAGGTCCTTGCCTCTCTCAGTTCCTCCAACTCTCTTGCATGGGCTTCAGCCACACTGGCCTACTGAACTGTGGCCTCAGGGCCTTTGCACTCTGCCACCCCTCCCTATCCTATGGACCTACTACATTCACTAGTAGCCCTTACTGGGTCTGAAATTTCTTGGTTACTATCTGACTCTCCTTGTCAGTTTGTGAGCTGCACAGGGGCAGGAACTGTGCTGTGTTCCCAGTGTATTCTGCCTCCAGAACAGCCCATGGCCTTTGGGCAGCCAACAAGACATCCTCTCCTGCACTTGTCTAATTCTCCCCCTCAAAATCTTTTTGTACCTCTCTAGCCCACAATCATTACTATCTTATGTGATATCTACTGCATAAAGAGAAGATTACCCCTAAACGATTCACTTTCTCTAAGTTTATCTCTCCAGTAGACTACATCCTTTGAATATAAAAAAAATACATCCTCTATGTTTCTTTCCCTCTACCAGCACGTTGCACACTTCCAGTCCCATTACACTATTGGGTCCCTCGATACTGCAGGGCACCTTGACATACTGCTGGACCCCTTGAAAACTGCCAGGCCCCTTGGACAATCCTGGGCCCGCCCACACTGCCAGGCCTATCCACACTGTAGGGCCCCTTGCACACTGCTTGACTCCTTGACAGTGCTAGCCCCTTGCACAATGCCAGGCCCCTTGTATACTGCCAGACCCCTTACACACTGCCAGACATGTAAGCAGGCAACTCAATAAACATTGTGTGGTCTATAATTTCTCTATTCCATTATTACTTTATTCTTGAGCATTTAACAATGCTCAATATTCTAATAATATGAGACTAGAAATTGAAGTCCCACAAATTCTTATTCTAACAGCAAAAGCATTAACGTTTGATTCAGTTTTCAGTAAGTTGGCATTGTCATCAAGAGGCCCCTCCTCATTTTTGCTGGGCCAGTGACATAGACCAGGCTTCAGAGTCATACTTGAGACTGAGCCCTGGTCTGTCATCTATTAACAGCTAAGCTTTGTATTTTCATTCAATCTTGTGAGCCTCAGCATCCTCCTCTGTGAAACAGGGGTGCTGCAACAGTGCCCACCACCCACCACGTGGGCTATCAAGGGGCAGGATGTCCTGTGGGCCCAGCCTCCCAGAGCGCAAACCCCCTTCTTCCTTCACCTTTATAATGGAGGGAGGATCACCATGAGGATTAAGTGCTGAGTAGAAGCCTGGCATGCAGTCAGCGCTCATGATGTGTTAGCTATTGTCACCAGCACACTATTTCATCAATTTTAACATTCTTAAGACAGATCTTTTTTTCTTTCTTCACATTTACCAACTCTAAAATCAGGATATATATTGCACTATTTATTATCTTACAAGCCCTGTCAGCAACTTGATGTATGCTTTAACATCTCTGAAACCAGGATACTTTTGCCAGGGACAGCAACAGCATCTTAGATCCAAGGTACTATGTACAGCATATGGCCTATAAGATACTCGATATGTAAGGAATGAAAGAACCAGCATGGCATAAATGTTCATCGATTTGTAATAGTCTGTTTACTACAATCTCTCTGTGAGGGCAGGTGCTGAAAAAAATGGATTTGATCACTCCAATTATACAATTCCCCTACTACTAGAATTAAAGATATTTCTTTCTAAACAAACCTTTCTCAAATGTGTAAACACATAGCAACTTACTGGAAATTCTCCCCTCCCCTTGAGTTTTACAATGTCACACTTTAGAAACCAAGAATAAGAATTCTAATAAAAGACATATAGATTAAGGAGAAAATTGTTAACAAACAAAAAGCGATTATGTAGGATCTTTAAAAAGCAAAATATTGGCTTGCTGGTAAAAAGAACACTGCAAATGAAACTAATAAACGTTTAGTGGTTGTATCACTAATATGTGATTCCCTACACAGATGCTGTTAGATATAAATACACAAAGAGCAGGGAAGTGAAGAATCTTTATTAGATATTACGTACTTAAAAATGTAACCAGAGAGTTGCACCTCCTTTATCCAGCTCATCTGGAGTAAGATGTTTAATAAATGAAATTCTCAGATAAATGAGGTTTACTCCTAGTGCATAAAACTCTTCTCTGTTGTGCCACTTAAAAGGGAATCTTTCTAAACCATTTCATATACTTCCCCACTGAAATAGCCTGGAGTCCACAATCCACCATGGGCTGTGCATTCTCCAGTGCATCTTGGGGAATCTGGAGGCTTGAAGCTATTTACAAGACTGCTCTCTATATACATAAATATTTTTTCTTATGTACATGTTTTATATTTTTAGTCTCCTTCCCCATTATTGGAATGCCACCTGTCACTTTCTACTACCACTGTAAAAGCCTGTTCTATCTAATAGCTCTATTTTTAAGAGGTCATGGACCAAGAAACCAGATAGCTAAATTTGTTAGAATTGGACTTAAAACAAGATTAATGTTTGAATGAGAGCTTTCCTACCAATAAAGGACACAAAGTTTGTAACTTAAAAGAAATACCTTACATTCCCAGATATACAGCAATCTTATTTTGCCAATGAGAAGATCTAAGTTTTTCAACCAACTTGCACACATAAACTTTTATGAATGTAGAAAAACTTGTCTACTTTGTGTAGGTATTTATTAGTAATTTACCAACCTAGATACATTTGAAATCACAAACAGAATATAATAATTTTGAAATAAAGCTTTTTTCCACTCTCCCACTTCATAAAAACAATTTAAACTCTTCATAAGCATCTTCAATGTCAGTGTCTTATTCATCACAAGACTAACTCCTTGATCTCACAGCTTTCATAGCACATTGTCTTCCTTTGGGCCTAACTTGTTTGAGATAATAGCCATTTAAAAATAATCTATAATGGTGTCACTAAAATTCTATTCCAATACACAAAGTCATTCAGATGACATTACAGCAGCTGATTTTTTTCACCTGTCCTGTAAGTATAATGTGATTTGGAAAGTCACATTACACTTAATGTGTTGCTGTTTTAGAGATAGTGACAGGGTAAGTACTGTCACCTAATGCTTGTAAGGTTGAGGTTAGCCCCAGGAACACCTGCTGAGTGTGGGCCTACTCCAGCCCCCTTCCCTCCTCTTTCCGTTCCTGATCTCCAAACCAGCCCTCACTGAGGTTGGTTCAGGCCAAATAGCTCGCCAATAAGTGAATGCATGCATAACCTGGACCATGAGACTTTGTAGGGGGCAACAGAAGAGGAGGCCCCTTTCTGCTGAGGGTTCTTTGGGGGGATAGAAGAGAATGCTGAGCAGCAAAATGACTGGGGTGAGCCATGACCCTCAGAGTAGGGTAGGCCTGGGAGCAAAGCCCCCTCTCCAGCAGCTCACGGGGATCAAGGCCTGAGCTGTGGATCTCTGTCCCCCTACTCCTCCCCCCACCAGGCTGATGCCCCAAGGCTGTGTGGTTGTACCTCTCACTGGCAGCCACGCTCTGGATGGAAGGGATGCCAGAATACCGGCTCTCTATATTTACTCAAGATGACTGCACTATAGGAACTAATGATTTTGAGAACTAAAACTAGGCAGATGTGAACCACAAGCTCTAAGAGAGAATTTTAGATTGGCTTTCAGATTATTCTACGTACCTCGTATTAGCTCATAAATATTCATGTCCATAAGTTCACATATTAGTGCAAGAGAACCAGATTTTCTGTCACTGAAGAAGAAAGCAGGTTTTAAAACATTTTTTTCTTGTCTTAATCAGAAAATATAATCAAATCTTTAACTAACTTCTAAACATTTCTGGTAAACATTAGCTATCCCCATAGTAGATAAAATCAGCAGTGATCAAATGACTGAAACAGTGGAGGTTTTGATTTTAAATCAATTTTCAAGTTAAAATTAATTTTAAATAAGAGTAACACTCTATGTTAAGCAAAAATTCTAGAAGTCCTTTAAAAAGAAAGAGATGTGTCTTGGAAATATACAATTAACTATCAGTAGAAAGAAGAAATTAGGTTGGGGAGTTGGTTAAGCAAAACAATTACAGAAAAAAAGGTTTAATTCACGCTCTGTGGCTGCACACTTAGTTTTAATTTACCGAAACTGCTCTCAGGTAATTGGGATAAATTACAATGGGGGAGTAAAAACAAAGAAATAAAAACCAGTCTAGGAAAAAGACAGAGGAATCCCTGTCCCACCCCCAGAGACAGAGGCCTCTGAAGTCTCTAGCCTCCCCTGAAGGGGGCCCTGGGCTTCCAGCAGGGGATCCCAAGTGACTCCCAGACACTACTCTGGGTACCTGCTGGAGCCTCAGTCCCCAGTCTCTCAGGCTGTTGGGAGACCCTTCAAGAAGCGTGGAGGAAGCACATCACAATCCGAGGTTGTAATGATTACATGTGAACCCAACTCTGGACCTGGCCCCAATTGGCTTCTAAGAGGAATGTAGACCAGGAGACCACACAGCTAGGACAAAACATCTCATTTTTGAGTTTTAACATGTTCACCCTCATAATAAAATCCACTGCACTCTCCTTTGTCAGATTAAAACTACTTTGCTGGTATCATGGCCTTGCTGCCCTCAGAGCTGCAGAGGAGCTTCTAGTCTCAGACATGCCTTCTCTGAGCATCAGTGCCCAGTGTGCACTGCCCACAGAAGGCAGCTGAAACCAGATTCCCTAGCTCAGGGCCCAGAACAGCAGGGCAGAGCTCCCGCGTGCCAAGCGGCACTCACAGAGAAGCTGGGCTTTGCCTTCTTGATGGGCAGGTGAACTTACAGAAACCATTCTACAATTAGAACAGAAATTCAAAGTCCCTGCAATTATATCAATTCTGACAAGAAAGGCTGCAAGGAGACTATGCAGCTGTAACAAGTGGCAGCAATAACATAAGACGAGACAATCCCTGAAATATACAGTAGTATTTTCTCATTTGGTCATAATTCCAACTAGGGGATTAAGCGTCACCCGCCAATATATACACAGAAATGCAACGTGAGTTACAGGAGACAAACCACGTGACTCAAGCATGCTTAAATGATAAGCAGTCCCCTAACTCAGGGTATTTTCAGGAAAAGGATTAATTATGTATACTTGAGAATCAGATAAATATTTGTCCAAATAAAAATGTGACGTAAAATAAAATGAGAATACTACTCTCTAAGCCAATTTAAAATGCTTACGATGGTTTCCTTTCTTAAAAAGGGAAATAATCATTATCATCAAATGCAGATAACTTTTAAAACCCGAATATACTTACAAAACAACTTCATGCAACGTAAGAATATTTGGATGCGGATTCAGACGTCTCAGTGCTTGAATTTCTCGTAGATTGTTCACTTGCTCAATACTATTTTGTAGGTAAAAATAAATAACTAATTTACAATTTAGGTCAGCTTTAAAATTAGGGTTATTAAATCATTATTAATTATCTATAACCACGAGTGAAAAAAAAATCACAAGTATTTCAAACAAATTAATCAGGTTTTATTCTCCTATCAGAAGTTGAGCGTATCTCATTTCTGCATTATCTTTTTTTTTTTTAATATGGAACACTTCACGAATTTGCATGTCATCCTTGCGCAGGGGCCATGTTAATCTTCTCCATATCTTTCAAATTTTAGTGTATGTGCTGCTGAAGTAAGCACTGCATTATCTTTTCTTTATCATCACATAGTTGTATATTCATCACCACGATCATCTCACAGAATATTTGCAACAATCCAGAAAAAGAAATAAAAAGAAAAAAGAAAAAAATTCGCATATACCATACCCCCTAACCCTCCCCTTCACCGATCACCAGCATTTCAATCTACTAAATTTATTTTAACATTTGTTCCCCCTATTATTTATTTTTATTCCATATGTTCTACTCATCTGTTGACAAGGTAGATAAAAGGAGCATCAGACACAAGGTTTTCACAATCACACAGTCACACTGTGAAAGCTATTATCATTATACAATCATCTTCAAGAAACATAGCTACTGGAACACAGCTCTACATTTTCAGGCCGTTCACTCCAGCCTCTCCATTACATCTTAACTAAAAAGGTGATATCTATATAATGCATAAGAATAACCTCCAGTCTCAAGCTGCCGGACTTTAAGGCATATTATGAAGCCACAGTGGTCAAAACAGCATGGTATTGGCATAAAGATAGATATATCGACCAATGGAATTGAATAGAGTGCTCAGATATAGACCCTCTCATCTATGGACATTTGATCTTTGATAAGGCAGTCAAGCCAACTCACCTGGGACAGAACAGTCTCTTCAATAAATGGTGCCTAGAGAACTGGATATCCATATGCAAAAGAATGAAAGAGGACCCGTATCTCACACCCTATACAAAAGTTAACTCAAAATGGATCAAAGATCTAAACATTAGGTCTAAGACCATAAAACAGTTAGAGGAAAATGTAGGGAGATATCTTATGAAACTTACAATTGGAGGCGGTTTTATGGACCTTAAACCTAAAGCAAGAGCACTGAAGAAAGAAATAAACAAATGGGAGCTCCTCAAAATTAAACACTTTTGTGCATCAAAGAACTTCATCAAGAAAGTAGAAAGACAGCCTACACAATGGGAGACAATATTTGGAAACGACATATCAGATAAAGGTCTAGTATCCAGAATTTATAAAGAGATTATTCAACTCAACAATAAAAAGACAGCCAACCCAATTACAAAATGGGAAAAAGACTTGAACAGACACCTCTCAGAAGAGGAAACACAAATGGCCAAAAGGCACATGAAGAGATGCTCAATGTCCCTGGCCATTAGAGAAATGCAAATCAAACCCCAATGAGATATCATCTCACACCCACCAGAATGGCCATTATCAACAAAACAGAAAATGACAAGTGCTGGAGAGGATGCGGAGAAAGAGGTACACTTATCCACTGTTGGTGGGAATGTCAAATGGTGCAACCACTATGGAAGGCAGTTTGGCGGTTCCTCAAAAAACTGAATATAGAGTTGCCATACGACCCAGCAATACCATTGCTAGGTATCTACTCAAAGGACTTAAGGGCAAAGACACAAACGGACATTTGCACACCAATGTTTATAGCAGCATTATTTACAATTGCAAAGAGATGGAAACAGCCAAAATGTCCATCAACAGACGAGTGGCTAAACAAACTGTGGTATATACATACGATGGAATATTATGCAGCTTTAAGACAGAATAAACTTATGAAGCATGTAATAACATGGATGGACCTAGAGAACATTATGCTGAGTGAGACTAGCCAAAAACTAAAGGACAAATACTGTATGGTCCCACTGATGTGAACTGACATTAGAGAATAAACTTGGAATAGGTCATTGGTAACAGAGACCATCAGGAGTTAGAAACAGGGTAAGAGAATGGGTAATTGGAGCTGAAGGGATACAGACTGTGCAACAGGACTAGATACAAAAACTCAAAAATGGACAGCACAATACTACCTAATTGTAATGTAATTATGTTAAAACACTGAATGAAGCTGCATCTGAGCTATAGTTTTTGTTTTTTTGTTTTTATATATATTTTTTGTATTTTGTATTTTCATTTTTTTCTCTACATTATCATTTTATTTCTTTTTCTGTTGTCTTGCTATTTCTTTTTCTAAATCAATGCAAATGTACTAAGAAATGATGATCATACATCTATGTGATGATATTAAGAATTACTGGTTGCATATGTAGAATGGAATGATTTCTAAATGTTGTGTTAGTTAATTTTTTTTCAATTAATAAAAAAAAAAAAGAATAACCTCCAGAATAACCTCTTGACTCTGTTTGGAATCTCTCAGCCATTGTCACTTTATTTTGTCTCATTTCTCTCTTCCCCCTTTTGGTTGAGAAGGTTTTCTCAATCCCTTGATGCTGAGTGCCAGCTCATTCTAGGATTTCTGTCCCACATTGCCAGAAAGGTCCACACCCCTGGCAGTCATGTCCCATGTAGAGAGAGGAAAGGCAGTGAGTTTGCTTGCCGTGTTGGCTGAGATACAGAGGTCACATCTGAGCAACAAAAGAGGTTCTCTTGGGGATGACTCTTAGGCCTAACTTTAAGTAGACTTAGCAGAACCTTTGCGGGGTTAAGTTTCATATGAACAAACCCCAAGACTGAGTGCTTGGCCTATTGCTTTGGTTGTCTCCACTGCTTGTGAGAATATCAGGAATTCTCCATGTGGGGAAGTTGAATTTTCCCCCTTTCTGGCCATTCCCCCAAGGGGACTTTGCAAATACTTTTTTATTCACTGTTCAAATCACTCTGGGATTTATCGGGGCATCACTCTGGACAAACCTACAAAATCTCATGTGTTACTCAAGGATCCATGTACTTATGGTGTTCAATTAAGCTGTCCACATGAGTTATCTTAGGAACTGTATTAGTCAAAACATAAATTTTGTACCAAATAAGCATGTTTTGCTTTAGTCTCAGTCATAAGTTAAAGTTTTAAAATATGAATTACCATCTGTTTTCAACACCCTGCAGCATCGACATTCCCTTGTTCTTCTTCATGCAAAAACATTTTTAAATTTGTATATTTAGTCACTATCATTATACACTCTAGGCATTCCTAGATTATACCATCTCAGTCTTCATCATCTATCTTTCCTTCTGGTACCATTTATGCCCCCAGCCCTCCTCCCTCTATAATTCTCACATTCAGCTTCATTCAGTGTTCTAACATTATTGTATTACAGTTAGGTAGTATTGTGTGATCCATTTCTGAATTTTTACAATCAGTCCTGTTGCACAACCTGTATCCCTACAGCTTCAAGTACCCAGTATCTACCCTATTTTTATCTCCTGATGGTCTCTGTTCTTAACGGAAATTCCCCAAGTTCATTCACTAATGTTAGTTCATATTAGTGAGACTATACAGTATTTGTCCTTTGGTTTCTGGCTAATCTCACTCAGCATAATGTCCTTAAGGTCCATTCATGTTGTTACATACTTCACAACTTTATTCCGTCTTATAGTTGCATAATATTCCATCATATGTATATACCACAACTTGTTTAGTCACACATCTGTTGATGGACATTTTGGCTGTTTCCATCTCTTGGCAATTGTAAATAATGCTGCTATAAACATTGGTGTGCAAATGTCTGTTTGCGTCCTTGCCCTTATGTCCTCTGAATAGATACCTAGCAATGGTATTGCCAGGTCATATTGCAATTCTATACTTAGCTTCCTGAGGAACCACCACACTGCCTTCCACAGTGGTTGTACCATTTGACATTTCCACCAGGAGTGGATAAGTGTGCCTCTTTCCTCACATCCTCTCCAGCACTTGTCGTTTTCTGTTTTATTGATAATGGCCATTCTGGTGGGTGTGAGATGGTGGTTTTGATTTGCATTTCCCTAATACTCAGGGAAGTTGAGCATCTTTTTATGTGCCTTTTGGCCATTTGTATCTCCTCTTCTGAGAAGTGTCTGCTCATGTCTTTTGCCCATTTTATAATTGGGTTGTCTGTCTTTTTGTTGTTGAGTTGAACAATCTCTATATATTCTGGATGCTAGACCTTTATCTGATATATTATTTCCAAATACTGTCTCCCATTGTGTAGGCTGTCTTTTTATTTTCTTGATGAAGGCCTTTGATGCACAAAACTTTAATTTTGAGGAGTTCCCATTTACTTATTTATTTCTTCAGTGCTTGTGCTTTGGGTGTAAGGTCTAGGAAACTGCCTCCTATTATAAGATTTATATTTCCCTATATTTTCTTCTAACATTTTAATGGTTTTAGATCTAATGTTTATGTCTTTGATCCATTTTGAGTTCATTTCTGTATAGGGTATGAGATATGGATCCTCTTTCATTCTTTTGCATGTGGATATCCAGCTCTCTAGGCACAATTTATTGAAGAGACTGTTCTGTCCCAGGTGAGTTGGTTTGACTGCCTTGTCAAAGATCAATTGTCCATAGATGAGAGGGTCTATATGTGGATACTCTATTCAATTCCATTCATCAGTGTATCTATCTTTATATACAAAACAGTACCATGCTGTTTTGCCCACTGTAGCTTCATAATACGCCTTAAAGTCAGGTAGCATGAGACCTCCAGCTTCATTTTTCTTTCTCAGGATATTTTCAGCTATTCAGAGCACTCTGTTCTTCCAGATAAATTTGGTTATTGGTTTTTCTATTTCTGAAAAGTAAGTTTTTGGGATTTTAATTGGTATTGCATAGAATCTGTAAATCAATTTAGGTAGAACAGACATCTTAACTATATTTAATCTTCCAATCCATGAACACAGTGTGCCCTTCCACTTATTTATTTAGGGCTTCTGTAATTTCTTTTAGCAATTTCTTGTAGATTTCTTCATGCCGGTCTCTTGTATCTCCAGTTAAATTTATTCCTAAATATTTTATTCTTTTGGATGCAATTGTAAATGAAGTTTTTTTCTTGATTTCCTCCTCAGATTGTTCATTACTAGTGTATAGAAACACTACAAATTTTTGAGTGTTGATCTTGTAACCTGCCACTTTGCTGTACTCACTATTACTTCTAGTAGTTTTGCTGTGGGTTTTCGACATACAGTATTATATCATCTGCAAACAGTGAGAGTTTTACTTTTTCCTTTCCAATTTTGATGCCTTGTATTTCTTTTTCTTGTCTAATTGCTCTGGATAGAACTTCCAACACAATGTTGAATAACAGTGTTGATAGTGGACATCCTTGTCTTGATCCTGATCTTAGAGGGAAAGTTTTCAGTTTTTTCCCATTGAGGATGATGTTAGCTGTGGGTTCATATATTCCCTTTATCATGCTGAGGAAGTTCCCTTCTATTCCTATCCTTTGAACTGTTTCCAACAAGGAAGAATGTTGAATTTTGTCAAATACCTTTTCTGTGTCAATCAAGATGATCATGTGATTTTTCTGCTTTGATTTGTTGATATGGGATATTACATTAATTGCTTTTCTTATGTTGAACCATCCTTGCATATCTGGGATGAATCCTACTTGGTCATGGTGTATAATTTTTTTAATGTGCTGTTGGATTCAATTTGCAAGAATTTTGTTGAGGATTTTTGCATCTATATTCATTAGAGAGATTGTGTGCAATTTTCTTTTCTTGTAGTATCTTTGTCTGGCTTTTTGGTATGAGGGTGATGTTGGCGTCACAAAATGAGTTAGGTAGGCTTCCCTCCTCTTTGTTTTGAAGAGTTTGAGGAAGATTGCTACTAACTCTCTCTTGAATGTTTGGTAGAATTCATATGTGAAGCCATCTGGTCACGGACTTTTCTTTTTGGGGAACTTCTTAATGACTAATTCAGTTTCTTTGTTTGTGATGGGTTTGGTGAGGTTGTCTATTTCTTCTCGAGTCAGCGTTGGTTGTTCATGCCTTTCTAGGAAGTTGTCCATTTCATCTACATTGTTTAGTTTATTAGCATAAAGTTGTTCACAGTATCCTCTCATTACCTCCTTTATTTCTGCGGGGTCAGAGATTAAGTCTCCTCTTCCATTTCTGATTTTATTTATTTGCTTCCTCTCTCTTCTTCTTTTGGTCAACCTTGCTAAGGGTCCATCAATCTTACTGATTTTCTCATTGAACCAACTTCTGGTTTTGGTTTTCATGTTTTCAATTTCATTTATTTCTGCTCTAATCTTCATTATTTCTTTCCTTTTGCTTGCTTTGGGGTTAGTTTGCTGTTCTTTCTCTATTTCTTTCAAGTGGACAGTTAATTCCTTGATTTTTGCTCTTTCTTGTTTTTTGATAAAGGCATTTAGGGCAATAAATTTCCCTCTTAGCACTGCATTGCTGCATCCAAAAATTTTGATATGTTGTGTTTTCATTTTCATTTGTCTTCAGATATTTACTGAAGACAATCCTCTTGTAATTTCTTCCTTGACCCACTGGTTGTTCATGAGTGTGTTGTTGAGACTCCATGCATTTGTGAATTTTCTGGCCCTCTACCTGTTATTGATCTCCAACTTTATTCCTGTGATCTGAAAAGTGTTTCATATGGTTTCAATCTTTTGAAATTTATTGAGACTTGCTTTGTGACCCAGCATATGGTCTATCCTTGAGAATGATCCATGAGCACTTGAGAAATGGTGTACCCTGCTGTTGTGGGGTGTAATGTTCTATAAATGTCTGATAAGTCTAGCTCATTTATTGTATTATTCAAATTCTCTGTTTCTTTATTGATCCTCTGTCTGGATGTTCTGTTCATTGATGAGAGCAGGGAATTGAAGTCTCCACCTATTATGGTAGATGGGTCTCTTTCTCTTTTCAGTGTTTGTCTCATGTATTTTGGAGCATTATGGCTCAGTGCATAAATATTTATGATTGTTATGTCTTCCTGTTGAATTGTTCCTTTTATTAATACACAATGTCCTTCTTTGTCTCTTTTAACTGCTTTATATTTGAAGTCTAATTTGTTGGATATTCATAGGGCTACTCTTGGTCTTTTCTGATTGTTATTTGCATGAAATATCTTCTCCCAACCTTTCACTTTCAACCTATGTTTATCATTGGGTCTAAGATGTGTTTCCTGTTGACAGCATAGAGATGTGTCCTGTTTTAAAATCCATTCTGCCAGTCTATGTCTTTTGATTGGGGATTTTAATCCGTTAACATTTAGTGTTATTACTGTTTAGAAAGTACTTTCTTCTACCATTTTGCCTTCTGGATTTCATATGTCATATCTAATTTTTCTTTTTACCTTTACTGGTAGTCTTCATTTCTACACTCTTCTCCAAAACTCTATCTCCTGTCTTTTCTTATCTTTCTCTAGTAGTTCCTTTAGTATTTCTCACAGAGCCAGTCTCTTGGTCACAAATTCTCTCAGTGTTTTTGTCAGAAAATGTTTTAATTTCCCCTCATTTTTGAAGGACAGTTTTGCTGGATATAGAATTCTTGGTTGGCAGTTTTTCTCTTTTAGCAATTTAAATATATCATCCCACTGTCTTCTCACCTCCATGGTTTCTGCTGAGAAATCTACGCATAGTCTTACTGGACTTCCCTTGTATGTGATGGATTGCTTTTCTGTTGTTGCTTTCAAAATTCTCTCTTTCTCTTTGACATCTGACATTCTGATTAGTGTATCAGATAGTACATCTTGGAGTATGTCTATTTGGATCTATTCTGTTTGGTACACTGCACTTCTTGGATCTGTAATTTCAAGTCTTTCATAAGAGTTGGGAAATTTTCAGTGATAATTTCCTCCATTAGTTTTTCTCCTCCTTTTCCCTTCTCTTCTTCCCCTGGGACACCCACAACATGTATATTCATGAACTTCATGTTGTCATTCAATTCCCTGAGTCCCTGCTCACATTTTTCCATTTTTTTCCCTATATTTTCTTTTGCTTGTTGGATTTCAGATGTTCCATCCTCCAGTTCACTAATCCTATTTTCTGCCTCTTGAAATCATTGTAGGTTTCCATTGTTTTTTCATCTCTTCTATTGTGCCTTTCATTCCCATAAGTTCTGTGATTTGGTTTTTCAGACTTTCGATTTCTTCTATTTTTTCATTCCTTGCCTTCTTTATATCCTCCCTCAATTCATTGATTTGATTTCTTTAAACTTTTTTATTAATTAAAAAAATTAACAAACAAAACATTTAGAAATCATTCCATTCTACATATATAATCAGTAATTCTTAATATCATCACATAGTGGCATATTCATAATTTCTTAGTACATTTGCATCGATTTAGAAAAAGAAATAAAAAGACAACAGAAAAAGAAATAAAATGATAATAGAGAAAAAAAAACTATACGTACCATACCCCTTACCCCTCGCTTTCATTTACCACTATTTCAAACTGAATTTATTTTAACATTTATTCCCCCTATTATTTATTTTTATTCCATATGTTCTACTCTTCTGTTGATATAGTAGCTAAAAGGAGCATCAGACATAAGGTTTTCACATTCACAGAGTCTCATTGTGAAAGCTATATCATTGTTCAATCATCATCAAGAAACATGGCTACTGGAACACAGCACTACATTTTCAGGCAATTTCCTCCAGCCTCTCCACTACATCTTGAACAACAAAGTGATATCTACTTAATGCATAAGAATAGCCTCCAGGACAACCTCTCGACTCTGTTTGGAATCTCTCAGCCATTGACACTTTGTCTCATTTTACTCTTCCCCCTTTTGGTCAAGAAGGTTCTCTCAGTCTCTTGATGTTAATTCTCAGCTCAATCTAGGGTTTTTCTCAGTCCTTTGATGCTGAGTCTCAGCTCATTTCAGGATCTTTGTCCCACGTTGCCAGGAAGGTCCACACCCTTGGGAGTCATGTCCCACGCAGAGAGGGGGAGGGTGGTGAGACTGCTCAATTGATTTGATTTTTGATGAGGTTTTCCAACTCTGTTCGAACATCCTGTATTAATTATTTCAACTCCTGTATCTCATTTGAATTGTTGGTTTGTTCCTTTGATGGGCCATATCTTCAATTTTCCTAGTATGATTTGTTATTTCTTGCTGGCATCTAGGCATTTAATTTTGTTAATTGGTTTATTCTGAAGAGTGTTTTCACTTTTTTTAACCTAGGATTTTCTTGCTGGATGACTTTGTTTTCTATCTGTTTGACATTCAGTTCAGCTTATTCTAGACCTCTAGCTTAGGTTTTGTCTTACAGATCAGAATTTTTCAGTTCTTGTTTTCTTGTTTCTTGCCCTGCCTGTATGGTGCCTTTTCCCACGCCTTAGGAGGGTCTACTTAGGTATTATAGACCCCAGCCAGATTTTCCCAGACCAAACTGGCCTCCTCTCTGGAGGAAAGAGTCACCTCCATCAGTTTTCCCTGAGGGTGAAACCCAGCAGGTTGAAAGGGTTTCCTATGAAGCCCCTAGACTCTGTGTTTTTCTTATCCTGCCCTGTATGTGGTGCTTATCAGCCTGTGGGTCCCAACAGCATAAGGTGACTCTAACTTCAGCAGATTCTCCCTGCTGTGGGCATGATTGAGACAGAGAAGAGGTTGTAGGCTGGCTTTAATTGCTTCATTTTTCCAGACCCTGGGATCTGAATTCCTTGAGGGAGGGATTCGACCTGAGTTGGGCCCCACCCCTCTCCTGGGGAAGACACAGACTCCAGACAAATTCTCAAACAAGCTTAAATCTGCCCATGCCTGGGGTTGTTGGAGCCTGAGAAGCCCTGCAACTGTATCCAAATAGTAGTCAAGCCATAGAAACAAAGCCACAAAAAAAGAAAAAGTAAAATCCTTTTCAGAGCAGGACCCCTGTTCCTCAGGTTTGTCAATCATGAGGTTAAGTTGGTATGCTGCTTTGTGTATCTCCAGGTCCTATGTGCCCCCTCCTTTCCTTCAGGACCCAGACCCTTTCAAGTATTATGTGCTATCCGATCCAAAAAACCTCTGTTTTCTTTTTTTTCCCCTTTTTCCATCAGTCCTGCCCCCTCTGCGCCAGGGCAACCTCAGCTTTTACTGGAGGTTCAGCTGAGCTGGGGGCCTATTTTTAGTAGTCAGAATTTTTAAATTAATTCCATAATTGGAGCTTGGTTGTACTCAGCCCCTGCTGCTGGTAAAGTCTCTTTCCTATCCCCTCTGGGAAGCAGCCTGTGGGGGAGGGACCCCCAGTTCTGCAGCTTGGGGGACTCACAGTTCTGGGTGGGCTTGCTGCAGGTCCAGCTTGTCCAGACTTGGGTATGCTGTGTGTCCAGTCACTCACATGGCCCCAGCAGTTTTTCTGTACTGTTCCTGGCAATTTGGTAGCTGCTCTGGGGGATAAACTAAATCCCACACCTCACTTAGCCACCATCTTGGCTCCACCCCTCCCACATTATCTTTTAAATACATTAAAATATTTCCCCTTTAAGCTCCTGACAGAACACCTTGTTAGTTTCTTTTATACTTAATTAATAAATGTAAGAACAGATAGTAAAATTTCTATTAATCAGTTATGAGAAGTACCCAAATTAGCAAGGTATGCACAATCTGAACAGAAGCATTTTAAAGTTCCATGAGCAGACCCCTCCCCTCCTTATATTAATGAAGGCTGTACATTTTTTTCATTTCCTTCACCTGGTGACAGGCGCTCTCTCACAGGTACAAGTGTATCAGAATTGCAGGATTTTCTTTATGAAAACTGCTCCAACACTGTATTCCCATTGAGAATCACACCAATTCCAAGTGCAACAGAGGCCCATGGGCTGGGCTGGCTGTCACAGTCCAGAAAGAATGCTGTTAAGAAACATGCCTCCCCATGGAGTGGGGATGTGGATTCACACCCAACTAATCAACCAAGTCAACCAGGAGCTGCCATCTTGGAGGCTATGAAATGATCCAACTAAGAAAATCTTCTTTCTTTAAACTGGCAAAACTCTATTTCATGCCTTTTAACATATAGTATAAGGTACAGCTTCTGTACCTTATACTCAGAATAGTTATACCTAATACTATATTATTTTTGTTTTAAATCAATATAGCTGAATATTCCAAACCTTTTTCATGCCAATAATGGGAGGCTGATATATAAGGACAACCTGATTAAAGAGTCTAAATATAAGAATTAAAAAAAAATTTTGCATGGGCAGGCCCTGGGAATCAAACCTGGGTCTCAGGCATGGCAGGCAAGAACTCTGCCACTGAGCCACCATTGCCCACCCATGAATATAAGAATATTTCTGACTAAAAAGTTTGAGATCCCCTTTTCATTACTATACCCTATTTTCTTCCTCATACCCAGGATAATATTAAAAATGTTAACCACTGGCTTCACATGGTCAACAATCAGTTAGAAAACACCCACTCAACCATGCTGAGCAGGGTACTAAAGGGCCGCTGTTGAACCAGGAACAAAATCTTTGGTTGCTGGTTAAATGGGAGGGAGGTCTGGGGCATGCTGGAGAAAGGGCCAGGCAGCAGGGAGTTTGGGGTGCAGGGTGGGGCAGCAGCTGTTTATGCCCAGAATACAAATCTATCACTATTCTAATAGCTATCACAGCCAGAATGGTGAGTGCAAGGGTCAAACCTCAGTTTCATCTATTCACTACATGTTCTCACATCTTCTCAACCCAAACTTGCTCCTCACTAGCAAGCACCCTGACCCACAGAATCAGGGCCCAAAATATGTCTGGCAGAATGTCAATTCTCAGGAAAATGCTTTTCAAGAAATTTTACCTTCCAAAAGTCTGAGAAAAATGTCCACCCTAGTCCCTTGTGGCAAGTCAATTTTATAACAGATATTATAGATCTCAAGAGTCCTATACTGCAGTATTGCTGATTTACTGCAAATCTTTTGGCTCTTTTAATCAGTAAAAACCACTTTCCATAGTTGGTGTTAGAATACTTGCCCTATTGGTTTGGACAGCTATAGGACATATATGAAGACAATTCCTACAATGGCTTTAAGAAATGTCAAAAAGAATATACACTGGTTATTTAAGACATAGAATTTATCATTGTGTTATTACACCAACTCCACAGTGGGGAGTAAATAGTTCGTAATTACAGGAAATTTAGTACCTTCACTTAAGCACTCCATTTTGCATTCAGAAATACTGATAACCTTTGTATGTAGTCTGTGTACACAGAGGGAGATGTACTTCTATAAAGTATAAAGTTGCTTTTTTGTGTGACAAGAGGATTTCTTTTTTAATAAGAGGACATGGTATTATTTTCATTTGATTATGGTGAGTTTAATTTAAGAAATGACCATGAAGGCTGCTTGTAGAATAAGTGTATTTTTATTAAGCTATTTTTTTAAATGTCAAACTTCTGATCATGTAAATGGACTTGTAGAAAACAAAGAGCTATTGTAGAAAGCAAAAACTTTGGTTTTCAAGAAAGTTGTTTGCTTTTATTTCTTTTGATTACTTTTATTTATAGTACTTGTATAATAATGTGCCATTATTTCCTTAAGCTCCAAATGTATCAAAGATTCTGAAAAGAGAGGATGTTCACAACTGAGTAGAATTTTACTTTCCTGTGAGAATACTGTTTTCAGATATGACAGATCTTGACAGATGTCAGCTTATGCAAGAGCAGTATTGTTTACGGTTAGACTCATCACTGTGACTTATGTAAATGGACTTAAGGAAGTAAATGTAGACCAGGAGAGTTGTTATTAGGTGATAGGGGAGATAATGTCAGCATCACATTCTTTAGGTATTTCCCTAAAGATTAATAATCTTTTCTAGCTCAATGCTTTAATTCTAAAACAACTTTGAGGTTTGGGCTTCATAAGTATTAGCTGAGGAATAATACTTTAAGAATGGCTTAATGTTTGTCTTAATTATTCATTGACAGAATTGTTTTAAGATACAACAATTATAAACATTGCAAATGATCTGTCTTCAAAATCTCAAGTTATGATTTATTTATAGGACTGTGCTTCCTCATAGGGAAGAATTGCATAGGAGCATTATGCAAATTTACAAAAGCTTTTACAAATGTTGCTGCTAGGTAACTCCACAATGTTTTAATAAGGCCATCCCGGTTTTTTTCCCCATTCTATTTCTTTCTGTCTTCCTCTTCTTCTTTTAAGTATTGGTTAGAAATTATTACATGACCATCTGGTATTTCTTAACCATTTTTCTTGTCTGGATCATGTGGCTGAGTATCTAGGAGAGAATTACTGGAACGCTGGGATTATCTCAATTTAACTAATTCTGATTTTTCTAACTCACTCTAATTTTAAAAATTCTATCTTTAGCATTTGTTGGGGCCTATGAGATTTTCTACTTCCACCCTCCTTTTTTCAAAAATAGACTGTTTTCCTAGGGTGCTAGTTAGTGAATAGATAATATATGAGGAAATCGCAACATTCTCTGATCCTAGTGTGGTAACTATTCTAGTACACTGAAAGAGCAAAGAGAGATTGATATAAAGGTGCTGAATTTCCTAAATCTCCTTTTAAATACACAAGAGTAGAATGTTTTAGTGTCCTTCCCTCATTCTTATTTTTGTCAGGAAGAACCTGGAAGTAATTATTATTTCTAGGTAGTGGAAGGGAGTTCTAGAAGGTTTGCTTTGTTTAGAGTCTCATTTTTCCCAGGAGTTAATAGGATGATTCACAATCTTTGGGGGCTTTCTCCTCATCAAAACCATTTCTTAAGTGCCTATCTAAAAGTAATTAAAAACTCTGTCTGCCTTTTGGAAGCGAAGAATTTGGTTGATGATGCAAATTAACCAGAAAATTTGGAAAGGTACTCTGAGTTTGAATTTTTACAATAATACATTTTCCATATTTCAGGTGAAACATTTAATTTAAAGGGCAAAACCCTCTCTGATCAACTAAACATAATAACATTTTCTTTAAATTAGACTATTTTGAATTAAAAGGTTTTATTATAAACTGTGTTTTCATTTTTTTCTAAGCCGATAGAAGCTTGTATACCTTAGATTTCCTGATTACCTGATTTAATGTAGATTTTGAATTTTTATTAAAAATACTTGTATTAAATATCTAGAATGTGCAAACTCATAGAGACAGAAAATAGAGTGCAGTTTATGAGGGTGGGGGGTGGGGGAAACAGGGAGTTAATGTATAATGGGTAGGGGGTCTCTGTTTGGGGTGATTGGAAAGTTCTAGTAACAGATGGTGGTGAGGGTACTGCAACATTGTAAATGTGATTAATACCACTGAATGAGGGGTTGAGGTGGGAAAGTTTAAGTTGCGTATATGTTGCCACACACACAGAGAGTGATAAAGAGACAATGGCAGTTAAAGGTATCATCCTGGATGGGATATAGCAAAGGAGGAGAAAAGGCTCAAAGAGGCATTACTGGGACATATGAAAAATTTGAACATAGACTGTAAGCTTTTTATCACTATTAAATTGCTTGAACTTGATAACTGCACTAAAGGTGATATGTAAGTGAGTATCCTTGTTCTTAGGAAATGTACATGGCAGCATTAAGTGTTCAAGGAGCATGATGTATACAACCTACTCTGAAAGATTTAGATAGATAGACAGATAGGTAAATAGATGGGTAGTTAAATGGATGGATCAGTAGATGAATGATGGATGGATGGATAGAAAGGTAGATAGGTAGATAGATAGATAGATAGATAGATAGATAGATAGATAGATAGATAGACAGATAGACAGATAGATACATAATAAAAAGAAATAGCAAACGTGGCAAAATGTTAAAAGTTGATGGATCTGGGTATCTGGGGGTGGGTATATTAGAGCTCTCTGTATGGGTTTTGTATTATTTTGCAACAGTCCTGTAAGTTTGAATTTACTTCAAAATAAAAAGTTAAAAAGTCAAAAAAAAATACTTGTATTAAAGCAAAAAAAAAGAGAGGGGCATTATATACTAATAACAGGAACAATTTACGAAGAAGAAATAACAATCATAAATATCTATGTACCTAACCAAGGTACTTCAAAGTACATGAGGCAAATACTTGCAAAACTGAAGGGAGCAATAGATGTCTCTACAATAATAGTCGGAGACTTCAACACATCGTAATAGATTATCACACAGAGGATCGATTAAGAAACAGAGAACCTAAATAATATGATAAATGAACTAGACCTAATACACATATACAGACATTGCACCCCATTCTTCTCAAGTGCTCATGGATCATTCTCCAGGACAGACTACATGCTAGGGCACAAAACAGGTCTTAATAGATTTAAAAAGAGTGAAATTATACAAAGCACTTTCTCTGATCATAATGGAATAAAGCTGGAAATTAACACCAGCCAGAGAACTGGAAAAATCACAAGTATATGGAGGTTAAACAACATGATCTTAATCGGTGGATCAAAGAAGAAATTGCAAGAGAAATCAGTAAATATCTCAAGACAAATGAAAAAGAGAACACCATATATCGAAACTTATAGGCTGCAGCAAATGAAAATTTATAGCCCAAAATGTCTACATTAAGAAGGAGGAAAGAGCTAAAAACAAAGACCAAACTGAACACGTGGAGAAACTAGAGAAAGCACAGCAACCAATCCCAAAGCAAGCAGAAATAAACAAATAAATATTAGAATGGAAATAAATGAAACAGAGAACAAAAATACAACAGAGAGAATCAATAAAACCAAAAGTTGGTTCTTGGAAGTACATAAGATTGTCAAAACCTTAGCTAGACTGACAAAGACAAAAAGAGAGAAGATGCAAATAAAATCAGAAATGAGAGGGAGGACATTACCACTGACCCCACAGAAACAGAAAAGATGACAAGAAGATACTATGAACAACACACCAACAAATTAGACAATTTAGGTGAAATGGACAATTTCCTAGAAACATATGAACAAGTACATTGACTCTAGAAGAAATAGAAGACCTCAACAAACCACTCGTATGTAAAGAGATTCAATCTGTCATCAGAAACCTCCAACAAAGAATGCCCAGGACCAGATAGCTTCACAGGGGAATTCCACCAATCATTCCGAGATGAATTAATACAAATCTTGGTCAAACTCTTCTTAAAAACTGAAGAGAAGGACAAACTCATTCTACGAAGCCTATATCACCCTAATACTAAAGTCAGATAAAAATACTACAAGAAAAGAAAATTACAGACTATCTCTCTAATGAATATAGTAGCAAAAATCCTCAAAAAAAAAAAAATACTTGCAAATCGAATCCAACAGCACATTAAAAGAATTAAACCACCTTGCATACCTGGAATAAAGCCCACTTGGTCATGATGTATAAGATAAGAAAGTCAATTAATGTAATATACCACATTAACAAATTGAAAGGGAAACAAATAAATCTATGCAGAAAAGGCATTTGACAAAATTCAGCATCCTTTCTTGATAAAAACACTTTGAAAGATAGGAATCAAAGGAAACTTCGTCAACATAATAAAGAACATATTATGAAAGACCCACAGTTAACACCCTACCTTACTGATACAAGGCTTAGAGACTGAACACTTTCCGTCTAACATCAGGAATAAGACATGGATGTCCACTGTCACCATTGTTAGAACATTATGCCAGAAGTTCTCATTAGAGCAATCAGGCAAGAAAAAAGAAATAAAAGGTATCCAAATTATAAAGGAGAAATAAAAACTTTTGCTATTTGCAGATGACATGATCCTATATAAAGAAAATCTTTAAAAATTCCCAAAAAAGCTACCAGAGCTAAAACATGAATTCAGCAAAGTGGAAGAGTACAAGATCAACACCCAAAAATCAGTAGTATTTCTATACACAAACACTGAACAATCAGAAGAAATCAAGAAAAAATACTAAAAGAATCATATGTATAGGAATAAATCTAACCAAGAGGTATAGGACTTGTACACAGAAAACTATAAAACACTGCTAAAGAATTGAAAGAAGACCTAAATAAATGGAAGGACATACATTCCACGTTCATGGATTGAGAGACTATTGTTAATATGTCAATCCTACCTGGAGTGATTTATAGATTCAAGGCAAACCCAAACAAAATCCAAACAACCTTCTTTGCTGAAGTGGAAAGGCCAATTATCAAATTTATATGGAAGGATAAGGGGTCCCAAATAGCCAAAGCCATCTTGAAATAGAAGAATGAAGTTGGCGGACTTACACTTCCCTATCTTAAAATTTATTACAAAGTCACAGGAATGAAAACAGTATGGTACTGGCACAAAGACAGACATAAGAACAATGAAACAGATTTGAGAGTGTAAAAGTCAACCCTCACATTTAGGGCTAAATGATTTTTGACAAGGTGGCAAAGGCCACTGAACTGGTAAAGAATAATCTCTTCAACAAATGGTGCTGGGAAAACTGGATCTCCATTTGCTAAAGAAAGAAGAAGACCCTTACTTCACACTTCATACAAAAATCAACTCAAAATGGATCAAGACCTAAATATAAGACCAAAATTATCAAATTCCTAGGAGAAAAGGTAGGGAAGCATCTTCAGACCTTGTGTTAGGCAATGGTTTCTTAGATTTTACACCCAAAGCACAAGCAACAAAAGAAAAAAATAGATAAGTGGGACCTAATGAAAACGTAAAACTTTTGTGCCTCAAGGGACTTTATTATGAAAGTAATTTGAAAACTCACACAATGGGAGAAAATATCTGCAAACTACATATACAATATAAAGGTTTAATATCCAGAATATATAAAGCAATTCTTCAACTTAGCAACAAAAAAACCCAATTTAAAAATGGGCAAAAAGCATGAATAGATATCTCTCCAAAGAAAATATATAATTGGCCAGAAAAAAACATGAAAAGATGCTTAACAGCATTAATCATCAGGAAAATGAAAATCAAAACCAAACTGAGATATCATTTCCCACCAATTAAAATAGCTGCTCTAAAAAAATGGAAAATTACAAATGTTGGAGAGGACAGAGAAATAGGAACACTCATTCATTGCTGGTGGCAATATAAAATGGTGCAGCCACTATGGAAGACAGTTTTGCGGTTCCTCAGAAAGTTAAATATAAAATTACTATATATCCGGCAATCCCACTACTAGGTACGTACCCAACAGAACTGAAAGTAGGGACTCAAACAGATATTTGCACACCAATGTTCACAGTGGCATTATTCCCAACTACCAAAAAATGGAAGCAACCCAACTGTCCATCAACCAATGAATGGATAAAACAAAATGTGATATATACACATGATGGAATATTATTCAGCCATAAAAAGGAATGAAGTTCTTAGACACGGGACAACATGGATGAACCTCGAAGATATCATGTTGCATGAGATGAGTTAGACACAAAAGGACAAATATTGTATGATCTCACTAATATGAAATAATTAAAATACACACACTCATAGACCAGAATCTAGAACACAGACTACCAGAGGGCAGGTAGGAGATGGGAAATATGATGCTATGACTTGAAATGTACAGAGTTCCTCTTTGGAACAATGGAAATGTTTTGGTAATGGATGGTGGTGATGGGTAGCACAACATTATGAACATAATTAACAGCACTGAAATACATCTGAATGTGGGGAAAAGTGGAAATGTTAATTAATACACATGGTACAGAATACATTTTTTTAAATCTATGGAATTGTAGGTTGAGCCCCTGATGTTAGGGTTTACTTCTATGAAACTTACTCCTACAAAGGATAAGCTAAGCCTACTTAAAATTAGGCCCAAGTGTCACCCCCAGAGAACCTCTTTTGTTGCTCAGATGTGACCTCTCTAAGCCGACATGGTAAGTTTCCCCACTGCCCTCCCCTCCTATGTGGGACATGAGTCCCAGGCATGTGAATCTCCCTGGCAACGTGGGACAGAACCCCAGGATGAGCTGGGACCCAGCATCAAGGGATTGAGAAAACCTTCTTGATCAAAAGGGGGAAGAGAGAAATGGAAAAAAAAAAAGTGTCAGTGGCTGAGAGATTTCAGAGTCGAGGGGTTATTCTGGAGGCTATTCTTATGCATTATATAGATATCCCTTTTCAGTTTATGGTGTATTTGAGTTGCTAGGGAAGTACCTGAAACTGTAGAACTGTGCTCCAGTAGCCTTGTTTCTTGAAGATGATGCATAAAGATATAACTTTTACAATGTGATCATGCAATTGTGCAAACCTTGTGTCTGATGGTCCCTTTATCTAGGGTATGGACATATGAGTAAAAAACATGGATTGAAAAAAAAATCTATGGGGGCAGTGCAATGGTGGCTCAGTGGCAAGAATTCTCGCCTGCCGAGCTGGAGACCTAGGTTCAATTTCCGGAGCCTGCCCATGAAAAAAAAAAAAAATATATATATATATATACACACACACACACACACATATGGAATTGTAAGTACAGTATGTTAAATGAAATGGCAGAAAAAAAGAGTGAGGCAAATATTATCATGCCTCACTCATATGGACTAACTAGAATGTACAAACTCAGAGAACTGAAGCTAGAGCATGGGTTATTGGGTTGGGGCCTATTGTAAAGGGTCCTAGATTGTAAATTCTTATAACAGTCAGATAAATTCAGGGATTGTAACTGATATTTCTAAATTCTGAGATACTGAGCTATTTCACATATAGCCTGGGTTTTCCCTGAAACTTTGGACATTTATGTCACATCTGAGACTCAGAATTAGAGCACTGAAGCTATGAAAGTCAGCACTACCCCATTCAGCAACAGTTAAACTGAAAAAGTAATGAGACTTTGTCTAGAGTTATGAATGAAGTTGCTCTGGATAGCACTGAGGTAAATCAGAATATTGGGTAAAGGATATGGCCCATATTTTAAAACTTCAATCTCTATGTAAGATCAAAGGGAGAGGGCAGTGCAACACTGGCTCAGTGGCAGAATTCTCACCTGCCATGCCAGAGACCCAGGTTAGGTTCCTGGCGCTTGCCCATGACCAAAAAAAAAATCAAGGGGAGAGATGTTTATTTGGTATAAAATTTATATTTTAGGCAGCACATTATATAATTCAACTTGTATGATCAGTTTACTTGAACACCATAATTATATGGAATCATGACTAGGATGTGAGATCTTGTTGGTTTGTACAGGTTAGTGAGATGCCCCGATATATCCCAAAGTAATTTGGGTAGAGAATAAAAAAGTATTTGCAAAGTACCCTTGGAGAACTGTGGAGAAAGGAGGAAATATTCAACTTCCCCATCTGGATAATTCCTGATATTCTCACAAGCAGTGGGGACAACAAATTCAGTAAGCTGAGCCCTCAATCTTGGGGTTTGCCCCTGTGAAGATTATTCTTATAAAGGAGAAGCTAAGCCTACTGATAATTACGCCTAAGAGTCACCTCCAAGGGCCTTTTTGTTGTTCAGATGTGGCCTCTCTCTCTCTAAGCCAACTTGGCAGGTGAATTCACTGCCCTACCCCCTACTTGGGACCTGACTCCCAGGGGTGTAAATCTCCCTGGCAATGTGGGACTTGACTCCTGGGGATGAGTCAGGACCTGGCATCATGGGAATAAGAAAGCCTTCTTGACCAAAAGGGGAAGAGAGAAATGAGACAAAATAAAGTCTCAGTGGCTAACAGACTTCAAATGGAGTTGAGAGGTTATCCTGTAGGTTCTTCTTATGCATTATATAGATATCCTTTTTTAGTTTATGGTGTTTTGGAGTGTGTGCTGGTTTGAAGCTATCATGTACCCCAGAAAAGCCATGTCCTTTATTCCTCATTCAATATTGCTGGGTGGTAACTTTTTATTAGATGCTTTCCATGGAAATATGTCTCTATCCATTCAAGGTGGGGTTGCTTATCAGAGTCCTTTAAGAGGGAACCATTTTGGAAAAAACTCTAGAGACACAAGAGTCACCAGAACTGACAGAGCCAAAAAAAACAGTCAGAGCCCCGGGGAAGCCATTGAAGTGAAAGCTAGCAGATCTTGCCGTGTGCCTTTCCAGCTGAGAGGGAAATCCTGAATGTCATCAACCTTCTTGAACCAAGATATCGTTCCCTAGATGCCTTAGATTGGATATTCTGATAGTCCTGCTTTAATTTGGACATGCTCATGGCCTTAGAACTGTAAACTTGCAACTTAATAAATTCCCCTTTTTAAAAGCCATTCTATTTTTGGTACATAGCATTCTGGCAGCATACAAATTAGACAGAATGGCTAGAGGAAAGTACCTGAAACTCTTGAACTGTGTTCCAGAAGCCCTGATTCTTGAAGAAGACTATATAACTATATAACCTTTTTTTTCTTTGTACATGGGCAGGTACCGGGACCCGAACCCGGGTCTCTGGCATCACAGGCAAGAACTCTGCCTGCTGAGACACCACGACCCACCCTATATAGCTTTTATACTGTAACTATATGATTGTGAAAAACTTATACCTGATGCTTCTTTAATTCAGGGTATGGACAGATGAGTTAAAAAAATGGATAAAAAATAAATTAAAAAGGGGAGATAAAGGGTAAAAAAAATGGGTAGATTTAAGCACCAAAGGTCAGTAAGAGGGAAAGGTAAGGGGTATGGGATGTGATGTATGAGTTCTTTTTTTCTTTTCATTTCTTTTTCTGGAGTGGTGCAAATGTTCTAAAAATGATCTTGGTGAAGAATATACAACTATGTGATGATTTTGTGACTCACTGATTGCATAACATGGTTGGACTGTATGTGTGTGGATATTTCTCAATAAAAAGATAAAAAACAAGAAACAAAACAAACAAAAAACGATGGAATTGCACTACACAAACTGTAAACCCTAAATTAATCCATGGACTATAGATAATAGTACAATTATTAAGATGTGCTTTCACCAATTATAACATATTTCATACCAATGCAAGGTATTAATAATAGGGTGGTTGTTTTAATTTCCCAGGTTGTTCGAGCAATGCCATGAAATGGGCTGGCTTAAACAATGAGATTTTTTTGGTTTATGGTCTTGAGACTAAAAGAAAGTCCAAATCAAGGCATCATTAAGGTGATGCTTTCCTCCTGAAGACCAACGTTCTAGGGCTGGCTGCCAGCAATCCTTGAGTCCTCTGACACATGGCAAGGCACATGGCAGAGTCTCCTGTACTCTCCCTTTGCTTCTGAGTTCAGTTGTTATTCAGCTTTTTCCTGTGGTTTTCTCCTCTCTGTCTGTATTTGAGTCTCTTATAAATGACCAGTGATTGGATTATACCTATGCTAGGATTGAGGAGGGACACATCTTAACTGATACAACCTCATCAAAATGTCCTACTTACAATGGGTTCTCACCCACTGGAATGGATTAACTTTAAGAACATGTTTTTCTGGGATACATATAGCTTCAAACCACCACAGTGGTTCATGAGAACCCTATATTTTTGTATGATTGTTCTGTAAGCCCACAACTACTCTAATAAAGAAAAATACAAAATAAAAAAAAATTGTTTAACAAAGATTTTCCAAGAAAATTATTATGAACATAAATAGTATTTTTACTTTTATTATGCTATTTTATGTTACTTTATTATGACAAAATATTACCAAACCCAGCAATAATTTAAAAAGATAACACACCACAACAAGAAAAGGCTAAATTAAAATCACAGGATTGTTTATTCTGGACTGGGCATCTGGGGATTTCTACACTATTCTGTTTACTTGTATATTTGCAATTTTCCATAATTACATGTTTGTTTGTTTTTAAATAAAAGAGTTTTCAGAGTGACTCATGAATTTCTTGGCTTTGTTTTTATTTATAACCTTACAAAGCAGACTTTATTTTTATAAAAGTAATTGCATCACATTTTGCAGCAGCAAAGAACATTGGAAAGAACACAGGCTCTAGACCCATGCAGGCTGGGTCCCAGAATCAGCTCTCCCACTTTCCAATTATGGGACACTGGGCAGGTTAGGGAACTTAATCTCTCTGAATGTGGGGTCCTTATTTGAAAGATGGCAACAACAGTCTGTCCTAGGGAAGCACTGAGGATTAAATGCAATTTGTAGATAATTACCCTAGCATGGAGTGGGCAACAGCAGACGCTTACTAAACGAAGGCTTCAGGATTCACTATTATTATGACTATTTGCTCACTTCAATATTCAAAATATTCTTCATATCCTACTTATGTCATTTATGGTGTAAGAACTGATCTGTCTGGTAACTTACTTTGTGCCAGCACTGTACTAAGTGCTTTATGTACATCATTTAATTCAACCCTCATAACAACCTTTCAAGGTAGATACTGTTGTTATCCCCATTTTATAAATGAAGAAAGACACAGAGAGATTAAGGAATTTGACCAAGATCACACAACTAAAAGAGGCACAGCTGTTAGTTCTGAGCTAGAAACCCCAGGCTGAGTACTGAGTAGGCTTAGCAAATGTGTTTTAATGAGAGTTAAGTCTTACTGCTTCAGAGGCACAAAGAGAGCACCCACAAAAACCAAGACGAGGACTTTAAAAAAAAAAAAAGAAGAGGCTCATTCCATTTCTTTATAACATTTCTATACAGAGAATACAGAAAAAAAAAATGTAGGAAAAAAAGGGCTTCTTATTAACTGTGATCTGCTGAGTACTGAGTATGGGTGGAAGGAAATTCTAAGGATACACCAGAAAAGATATCGAAAGGAAGTCATGTTGCAGAACTCCGCAAGTAACACCAGAAAAGATATCGAAAGGAAGTCATGTTGCAGAACTCCGCAAGTAACTAACTTCGTTATCCCTAACAAGGCTATGAACAACTGAAGGAAAATAATCCCCAGGAGCTGAGAGTACCCTTCCTGATACAGAACTAATGCAACAATTCATTTTACCCTCCCTGGACCTCACATTAGCAAAGATCATTACACAAGTTACTTAAAATCAAACATCAATTTCTATTTCAATTAAATCATAAGGAAAGGAAAAATAAGTAAACCTTGGAGGGGGTGGGGCCAAGGCTCCAAATACCAACCACAGTCTGCCTTTCACTGAGTGTGACTTTCCTTTGTTAAAGCTTCATCACCTACACAGCTGTGCATTGAAGACTCATTTACGCAATGCTAAATATAGCACGAATGGTTGTTTTGCTTTTGTTTCTTAATTTTTGTTATGCTAACTCTGCTGGTTTGAAAGGATTTATGTACCCTAGAAAAGTCATGTTTTAATCCTAATCAATTTTGTGGAGCAACCATTTATTCTAATCCCTATTCAGTACTATAGGTTTGATTAGGTTGTTTCCACAGAGATGTGACTCACCCAACTGTGGGTATCAACTTTTTTTTTTTGCATGGGCAGGCACCGGGAATCAAATCCAGGTCTCTGGCATAGTAGGTTAGAACTCTGTCTGCTGAGCCATGGCCAGCCCTGGGTATTAACTTTTGAATAAAGGGAGATGTGACTCCACCCATTCTACTTGGGTCTTGATTAGTTTACTGGAATCCTATAAAAGAGGAGACATTTTGGAGAGAGTTCCTCCTGAGAACGAGGAGAGAGCCACAAAATCACAACAGAATGAGGAGAACCACAGAGCCCACCAGCCAGCGATCTTTGGAGATGAAGGAGAACACCTCTGGGGGAGCTTCATGAAGCAAGAGGCCTAGAGAGGAAGCTAATAGACATTGCCATATTCGTGACTTCCCAGTTGAATTTCAACGACCTATTTTGAGTGCAGGTAACCTCTTATTGGTGCCTTTAATTGGGACATTTTCTCGACCTTAGAACTGTAAACAACAATTTATTAAATTTCCCTTTTAAAAAGTCATTCTGTTTCTGGTATATTGCACTCCAGCAGCTAGCAAATTAGAACAGTAACATATATATAACATAACATTTCCTATTAAAACCACTTTCAAGTATACAATTCAGGGGTCTTAATTACATTCACAATATTGTGCTACCATCACCACCATCCATTACCAAAACTTTTCCATCACCCCAGAGAAACTTTTTTTTCAGAGGTATCTAAAATGAACTCATGAATTCTTCTTCATTTAATAATAATCTTATTAGTTTAAACTGCTCAATAATGATGATAGACACTCCAGAACTCTAAACACTAGAAATATGTTTCACGGTTAAAATACAAAAGGAAGAAAAAAAAAAAAAGAACAGCATTAAACATGTACTAAGTGGCAGTGTCTCTTGGAACATCCAACAAATTATCTGCAATCTCATTCCTAGAGATCACACCAAAAGCAGTCTTTCCCTAGAAGAAACCAAAAAAATCATTTATTCCTACAAATCAGAAAGAAAAGCTATGCTTTTATTCATGGAAGAGGCCTGGGCTTCCTCCCATGTCTCCTGTGGTTGTTTTATATTTTGTTTTGCTTTGTTTCAAATCTTATTTTGAAACAATTTTAAACTGAAAAAAAAAAGTTGTAAAGCTAGTACAGAGATTTCCCTTCACCTGGCTTCCCAGAAAGTTAACCTCTTACATAACAATAGTACATTCCTCAAAACAGAGAAACAACACTGGTCCAATACTACTAGCTGAACTACAGACTTCACTGGGACTTCCCCAGTTTTTCTATTAAGGTCCTTTTCTCTTCCAGGATGCAGGGCACCATTATGTAATTAATTGTCACATCTACTTAGTCTCCTTCAATCTGTGACAGTTCCTCAAACCTTCCTTGTTTTTCATGACCTTGACAGTTTCCATGGAGTACTAAACAGGTATTTGGCCCTCAATTTGGGTTTTCTGGTGCATCCTTATAATTAAACTGTGACTATGGCTTTGAGGGAAGAATACCATAGAGGGCATATGTCTCTTTTATCCTACCATTTCAGGGGGCACATGATATCAATATGTCTTATTAGTGATGGTAACTGTAATCATTTAGTTTGGTATCCTTACTATGGTTTCTTTTAAAGTCATTTTCTCATTTATTATTGTTATTTCTCACAGTAAAGTTACTGTCTTTTCTTTTCTATTTTCTGTTTGTTAGAAGCAAGTCACTAAGATCAGACCACACTCAAGTGGAGGGAAATTCAACTCTGCCTTCTGGAGGGAGAAATATCAAAGAATTTGTGGGCATATGTTAAACCACCCCAGTAATTAATGAATATTTTTGGGGAGACAGTCTAAGGCTGAGCATAAATCCTGTCTGCCCACTAATTATAGCATTCATCAGTGGCTCTTGCCTGCAGAAATGCACTGCATCCTGCAGCTCACTTCATCAGCTACAGGTTTACAGTGCAGTTCTCAGAAGTGAATGTTTCAGAAGTCTGTTCTTTAGCTATCCCATATTCAGCACGCTAAGCATCAAAGTCTCTCTTAGGATTAGTTAAAGGTGAAAGTAGAGATGGGGATAAATGTGGAAGAAACACAGAGAATGCAAATTACACAGAGGAAGAGGTAACAGAACAGAGAAAAGGAGAAGGATCTACTCAGTCCTGGCAGTGGTCTTAAGTTGCCTCTGCTAAGCAGTCAAGAACAAGGATCCAGCCTCTGTGCAACCTGGAATCAAACCCAGCTCTGCCCACTGTGGACCTAGAGGCACACTAGGCAAGTTAGCTCTCAGCTCTATTCCTCACCCTAGCCAAGGAGGACACCCTGAGGATGAAATGCAGGCAGACACTGGCCTCATGCCATCTGACATGCTACCTCTCCTATGCCCCTTTTCTCATCTGAGAAATAATTTTTCATACTTAAAATAGGAAATCAAGATTTTCACTCCAAAACACTTTAGAAGGATCTGCATCAATGTGGAGGAATTTTTAACAATTTGCTTTGGACATTTAGAGGTTTAAATTCCTTTGATCTTCAAAAAAATTAAAAGCTGGGTTTTGTCTGCTTTATTAAGTGTGGGGTGCATGGGTGGTTCAGTGGTAGAATGCTTGCCTTCCATACGGGAGACCTGGATTCAATTCCTGGACCATGCACCCCCCCCCCCCCAAAAAAAGTGTGAGAGCTAAAGGTGCACACAGGTGGTTCAGGGGTAGAATGCTCATCTGCGTGCAAACCACCCAGGTACAATTTCATCCCACCCCTCAAAAAAGTGTAAGAGTTGCAATCCGGTGAGCATTTACTCGATTATGCTGATAGAGTTTCCTAACTATATCTGGTTTTTAATGAATTAGTATGACAAACGTAAGAAGTCAACACACCCCAAGAGATTAAAGGCTGCTCTGTAGAGCTGCAGCAGCCCTCCATGGAGTGCCTCTTCACGAAAGGCAACACATCACTTCAACAAACAAAAGTTCTCCATTTTTCTTAGACTTTATTTTTCAGTATATTAACATATTAATGATTCACAGTGGAATTCCTTTAAATCACAAGGACCTATACACTTAGATGATAATTTCACTTATAAAAATCCAACACACACTGCACTTTTAGCAACATAGAGATGTATAAAGTGAGGCATACTTTTACAGTTTAAATTTTTTATGAGCATTAATTATCTGGTATTACAGTAAGGCTGCACATGAGTAAACTCCATAATGATAAACAAAATTAACCCATAATCCTCAATTTCTCAATGCCCAAAGAACTCAGATTGTATCTCAATTATTAAATGAATATAACTTAGTCATGAACATTAACTTGACTTTATTGATTTAAACTTATCTCTGCATTTACCCTTACCCATGTCTCTAATTGCCTACCTTTCGAAGTGTTGTTTCATTTGTTTACATGCATAATAGTTCCCATCTCTCAGGCTCTGCATCTTCATAACTTCAGAAAACGTTCCCTCTCCTATTTTGCAAATTGCTTTATAGTCTACAAACAAAAATAATTATAAAAATGAAATTTTATTTATATTTTATACCCAGTTTTTATCTGAAACATAATTTAATGGCCATATATTCAGGATTGTTTTTCTTATTTTTTCTAAAAGTTTCCCATCAATGTAAAAGACGCTTAAGTGCTGGATGTATGTTGGCAATGAAGCACCATTTCCTCCTGGCCTTTTTGCACTCCCTTGTCTAGCAGAATCTAGCCCACAGAGAGAGGCTCAACCACTCCAAGAAGAAAAGACGTGGAGGCAGGATGGCTCCAGCAGGAGCAACCTGGAGCATGGCTTTGGCATTTGGCAGATGTGATGTTTTATAACAGTCTCTGGGCACTCTAATGAAAATCACTCTCTTTGATGCTACTGAGGCCCATTTCTGACAATTCTTGTATTTCCTAATTTTCTGAAAGCTAATATCAGCTTTTCCTGGCTTTGGCAGCCCCACCTCTTCCACTAGCCTTGACAATGGTTTTGCAAGCCTTGAATTCCCTAGGTTAAATACATGGATAGGTTTCTGTTTTCTTGACCACACCCAGACTAATACAGAAATGAGGATCTTGAAGTGAGCTACAGGTCACAAAAACCTAAACTACATGCCTTTGGCACAGTCATTGGATCCAGATGGCAGGGAGGAATGCTGGAGAACTTGCTGTATCATGATATAACTTCTGCCCACAACAGGGGACAGAAAGCCTGGGATAAGCCAGGATCTAGCATCAAGAGACCGAGAAAGCCTTGTTGACCAAAAGGGGAAAGAAAAAATAAAGTTTCAGTGGCTGAGAGATTTCAGAGTCAAGAGGTCATCCTGGAGATTACTCTTATGCGTTATATAGATATACCTTTTCAGTTTATGCTGTATCGGAGCAGCCAGAGAGAAGTACCTGAAATTGTTGAGCTGTGTTACAGTAGCCTAGATTCTTGAAGATGACTGTATAAAGATATAACATTTACAATGTGACTGTGTGGTTGTGAGAACCTTGTGTCTGATGCTCCTGATATTCAGGGTATGTACAGATGAGCTAAAAATATGGATATAAATAAATAATAAGGGGGAAAAGGGTAAAACAAATTGGTAGATAGAAACCTAGTGGTCAACGAGAGGGAGGGGTAAGGTTTATATGGTATGTATGAGTTTTTTCTTTTTTCTTTTTATTTTTTTCTTGAGTGATGCAAATATTCTAAAAAATTATCATGGTGATGAATACACTACTACCTGATGATACTGTGAGCCAGTGACTGTACACCATGTATAGAAGGTTATGTGTGAGGATTTTTCTCAATAAAAAAAATTGAAACAAAAATAAAAAGAAAAATGAAAAAAAAAAACAACCAACAAAAAACTACTGCCTGCAAATAACTCCTGCCTATAACAGATCAAGTGTATACTGAGCCTGTTGTTCTCAGAAAAGTGACAGAAAGAGCCAGAGAGATGGAGTGTGTTGGTCACTACTGGCTACCTTTAGCAAGATATTTCAAGAAAAAGACAAGCTGAAGTGAAAATTGCTGCTTTTCAAGGAGAAACGGAAAGATGTGAGAAAAGTCCAGATAGAAAAGGTCTCATCAAGTTAGAAAAGCTTCTGCAGTCCAAATAATAGGAGAAAAAGACTGAAAAAAGATGTTCCATGCAAGCTGTAACCAAAAGTAAGCAGGAGTATGAATGTGAGAATGGTAGAGGGAGGAGGGCTGGGGGCATAAATGAAATAGAAAGAAAGATAGATGGTAAAAATTGAGATGGTATAATCTAGGAATGCCTAGAGTGTACAATGATAGTGACTAAATGTAAAAATTTTTAAATGTTTTTGCATGAGGAAGAACAAAGCAATGTCAATACTGCAGGGTGTTGAAAACAGATGGTAATTCACATTGTAAAATTTTAACTTATGTGTGATACTAAAGCAACAAATGTTTATTTGGTACAAAATTTATTTTTTGACTAGTGCAGTTCCTGATGTGACTTGTGTGGACAGCTTAACACCATAAGTACCTGGAACCTTGAGTAGGGCATAAAATTTTGTAGGTTTGTCCAGAGTGATGCCCCAATGAATCCCAGAGTGATTTGAACAGTGAATAAAGGAGTATTTGCAAAGTCCCCTTGAGGGAGTGGTGAGAAAGGGGGAAAATTCAACTTCCCCAAGTAGAGAATTTGTGATATTCTCACAAGCAGTGGGGTCAACCAAAGCAATAGGCTGAACCTCCAATCCTGGGGTTTGTTCACATGAAACTTGGCCCCGCAAAGGATAGGTTAAGTCTACTTGAGATTGGGCCTAAGAGTCACCTCCAAGAGAACCTCTTTTGTTGTTCAGATGTGGCCTCTCTTTCTCAGCCAACATGACAAGCAAACTCACTATCCTCCATCTCTCTAAGTGGGACGTGACTCCCAGGGGTCTGGACCTTCCTGGCAATGTGGGACAGAAATCCTAAAATAAGCTGGGACTCAGCATTAAGGGATTGAGAAAACCTTCTCAGCTGAAAGTGGGAAGAGAGAAATGAGACAAAATTAAGTGTCAATGGCTGAGATATTCCAAACAGAGTCGAGAGGTTATCCTGGAGGTTATTCTTATGTATTAAATAGATATCACCTTTTTAGTTAAGGTGTAACAGAAAGGCTGGACGGAACTGCCTGAAAATGTAGAGCTGTGTTCAGTAGCCATGGTTCTTGAAGATGATTATAGAATGAAATAGCTTTCGCAATGTGACAGTGTGTGAAAATCTTGTGCCTGATGCTTCTTTTATCTACCTTATGGACAGATGAATAAAACACATGGATTAAAAATAAATAAATAATAGGGGGAACAAACTTAAAATAAATTTAGTAGATTGAAACATTAGTGATCAACGAAAGGGAGGGGCAAAGGGGTATGGTATGCATGAATTTTTTTCTGTTTTATTTTTATTTTTTTCTAAATTGATGCAAATGTTCTAAGAAATGACCATGATGATGAATATACAACTATGTGATGACATTGTGAATTACTGATTATATATGTAGAACAGAAGGATCATATGTTAAGAATGTTTGAGTTTGTTATATTTTTAAAAAATTAAAATTTTTTTTTAAAAAAAAGTAAGCAGGAGTAGCCATACTAATATCAGATAAAATAGACTTTAAATTTAGAGATATCAAAAGAGACAAGGAAGGACACTATATATTAATAAAAGGGACAATTCACTAAGAAGAATTAACAATCATAATTGTTTATGATCCCCATCAAGGAGCTCCAAAGTACATGAGCCAAACATTGGCAAAACGGAAGGAAGCTAATAACAGTGGGAGACTTCAATACACCACTCTCCTCTATAGACAGAACAACCAGACAGGAACAATGAGGAAATAGAGAACCTAAACAAGATGATAAGGGAATTAGACCTAACAAACATACAGAGATCATCATACCCCCAAAAACCAGGATATACATTTTTTCTAGCATGCATGGAATGTTCTCCAGGACAGAGTATATGCTGGGGCACAAAACAGGGCTTAAAATTTTTAAAAAGACTGAAATTACTCAAAGCATCTTCTCTGACCACAGTGGAATTAAGCTAGAAATCAATAACCACCATAGAACCAGAACTTTCACAAACATGGAGATTAAACAACACACTCTTAACCAATCAATGGGTCAAAGAAGAAATTGCAAGAGAAATCGGTAAATATTGGGAGATGAATGAAAATGAGAATATAACATATCAGAACTTATGGGATGTGGCAAAGGCAGTACTGAGAAGAAAATTTATCGCCCTAAATGCCTATATTAAAAAAGAAGACAGAACAAAGACTGAGGATTTAACTGCTCACCTGGAGGAACTAGAGAAAGAACAGTAAACTAACCCCAAAGCAAATAGGAGAAAGAAACAGGAACAACCTACCCTGACTCAAGAGGAAATGGAAGTCTCAAGAAACCAATCACAAGTAAAGAGATTCAATCAGTATCAAAAATCTTCCCTTAGAGAAAAGCCAAGGGCAAGATGCCCTTACAAGGGAATTTTACCAAACATTTCAAAAAGAACAAACACCAATCCTGCTCAAACTCTTCTAAAAAGCTGAGGAAAAAGGAACACTACCTAACTCATTTTATGAAGCTAACATCACCCTAATACCAAAACCAGAAAAAGATGCTACAAGAAAGGAAAACTACAGGCAAATCTCCCTACTGAATATAGATGCAAAAATTCTCAGCAAAATATTTGCAAACAAATCCAACAACACATTAAAAGAATTATATATCACAACCAAGTGGGGTTTATACCAGGCATGCAAGGGTGGCTCAACACAAGAAAATCAGTCAATGTAACACAACACATTAACAAATCAAAAGGGAAAAATCACATGGTCATCTTGATTGATGCCAAAAAAGCATTAGACGAAATTCAGCATCTCTTTCTGATACAAACACTTCAAAAGGTAGGAATCAAAGGAAACTTCCTCAATATGATAAAAGGCATATATGAAAAACCCACTGCCAGCGTCATACTTAACAGTAAGAGACAAAAGCATTCCCTTTAAGATCAGGAACAAGACAAGGATGCCATTGTCACCACTATTGTTCAACATTGTGCTGAAAGGTTCAACTGAAGCAATCAGGCAAGAAAAAGAAATAAAAGGCATCTAAATTAGAAAAGAAGTACCTCACACCTATAAGAATGGCTGCTGTTAAACAAACAGAAAACTACAAACGGTGGAGACAATGTGGATAAATTGGAACACTTGTTCACCGTAAATGGGAATGTATAATGGTACAGCCCCTATGGAAACAGTTTGGCAGTTCCTCAGAAAACTATCGAGTTGCCCTATGACCTGGCAATACCACTACTCAGCATATACCCAGAAGAGCTGAAAGCAGTGACATGAACAGACATTTGCAGAGCTATGTTCATATGGCATTATTTACAACTGCCAAAAGATGCAAACAATCCAAGTGTCCATTAACAGATGAGTAGACAAATAAAATGTGGTACATATATGATGAAATATTATGCAGCAGTAAGACAAAATGAGGTACTGAAGTATATGCAACATGGATAAACCTTGAGGACATAATGCTGAGTGAAATAAGCCAGACACAAAAGGGTAGAAACTGGATGATTTCACTAATATGACCATGGTAAAGGTAACTCAGTCTTATAATGTAGAATATAGGGGACCTAGAGATACACAGAAGCCAGAGATAGGTGAACAGTTACCTAATGAGGTTGAACTTAAATGTACGGGAATGGATAGATGTGATGGTAGTTCATTAGTGGGTTTATATGTAATACTGCCATATTGAAGGTGAATATGATCGAAAGTGGTTGTATAGAGCCATGTATCTCACTGCTTAACACTACAAATATAAATAAATTATTGCATGAACTACTTCAAAGGTATGACACTTGTACATAGAGTCAATAATAGAGGGGTATAGGAAGAAAACTACTATTGCATATTATGGCCTGTATTTAATAGGAAGACATCACCAGTACCACAGCAATACTAGGGGTGAATAATTGGGGGGAGGGACAAAAGTTAAGGGGAGGGTTGGACTGTCTCTTAGGTGAGGGTGTGTTTGTTATTTTTCTCTTTGAAGAAATGAAAATTGTCTAAAATTGAAAATGCTGATGATTGTACAACTAAGTGAGGATATTGTGAGACATGGATTGTTTATTTTGGACATTATCTATGATGCCCAAGGGATGGAGGTGGCCAAAGGGTACAATGACTGAGAAACAGAAAGGGTACAATGACTGATGTATACATACAATAGAATACTGCACAGCTTTCAGAAAAGAACGAAGTCGTGAGGCAGACAACAAGGTGAATGAACCCTGAGGACATGATATGCTACAAAATAAGCCATAAACAAAAGAACAAATATGGTATGTTCTCTTTTAGAGAATACTTATAAGAAAATTGGGGCCTAGATTATAAGCTTGAATAGAAAATTTATTCCTGAACTTTAAGTACTATTTCTAGATTCTGAGATACTGTTCTATATATGTATAACCTGGTATGTCCCTGGAACTTTGGGTACCTATGTGACAACTAAGACTCAGAGTCGGAGTTCTGCAGCTCTGAAAGTCAGCATTGCTACATACAATAACTGTTAAAGAAACCAAAAAAGAGATCTGGCTTCAATTAAAGACAAAAACGAAGCTGATCTGGTTGGGACTAAGGCAAATCAGAATATATGGTAAAGGATGACAGTGTCTGTATTTTAGAACTTCATCTACTGTATGAGACCAAAGCTTTATTTTGTTCAAAGCCTAAATTTTCTGCAGGACACAATCTAACTCAACCTGACTGGATAACTCATTTGAACAACCCAAACACAGGGAGCCCAGAATTGGAACAAGGGCTTGTAATTCTGTATAGTTTAATGTAACACCGGGATACATCCTAGAGTATGTCGGGCAGATAATCAAAAAGTATTGGTAGAGTCCCTTGAGTGACTGGACAAAAAACATGGAACTATTAAACCTTCTCACCTGCAAAATCCAGGATACTCTCTAAAACACTAGGAATTCCCAAGTTAATAGGCCAAGCCCCCGTTCTTGAAGCTTGCTCTTATGAAACTTATTTCTGTAATAGAGAAGCTTAGCCTACCTATAATTATGCCTAAGAGTTACTGTCAGAGAATCTCTTTTGTTGCTCAGATGTGACCTCATTCTTTCTCTAAGCCCAGTTCTACAAGGAAAATCATTATCCTCCCCATTATGTGGGAAATGACAAACAGGATGTCTCCCTGACAATGTGGGACATGACTCCCAGGGATGAGCCTGGCCCTGGTACCGAGGGATCGACAATGCCTTCCTGACCAAAAGGAGTAAAAGAAATAAGGTATCAGAGGCTAAGAGAGTTCACATAGAGTCTAGAGGTTATTCTGGAGGGTACTCTTATGCTAGCTTTAGCTAGATATTGCTAATTACCAAGGTTTGCCAACCCCCAACCAAAACCATTCCTGTTAAGCCTAAAGAACACCTAGGGCTTTACTTCAGATCCGACAAAACATGCACACACTAAGAGTACTTTACAGAAACCTATAACCTCCAGAGGGGTTCCTAGGCCAGGCAAGTCCTGAAACCCAGAGGAGCCAGCCTCTCCAACAACATCCACCAGTTCCATCCCCCTATCCCATATAATTGACACCCCTTTCCAACATGAAAAGTTAGAATTAGCGGAGCCCAAATACCTCTAAAGATTGGGAGAAGGATCAAAGGAGAAGGAGCAGTTATAATAGCGAAGATAGGATTTTTTTTCCCTGAGAATTATTTTATTTGTGTCTTTCTTTTTTAATTAGAATTTTTATTGCAGTATGTTGAGCTATTGATCACCAAAATGTTATTTATACCTCCATCAGCCATTCATTTTTTTTATTAATTAAAGAAAAAAAAGAAATTAACACAACATTTAGAAATCATTCCATTCTACATAGGCAATCAGTAATTCTTAACATCATCACATAGATGCATGATCATCATTTCTTAGTACATTTGCATCAATTTAGGAAAAGAACTAGCAAAACGACAGAAAAAGATATAGAATGTTAATATAGAGAAAAAAATAAAAATAATAATAATAGTAAAAAAAAGGAAAAAGAAAAAAAAAGACAAACAAACAAACAGACAGACAAAAAAAACCCTATAGCTCAGATGCAGCTTCATTCAGTGTTTTAACATGATTACTTTACAATTAGGTATTATTGTGCTGTCCATTTTTGAGTTTTTGTATCTAGTCCTGTGGCACAGTCTGTATCCCTTCAGCTCCAATTACCCATTATCTTACCCTGTTTCTAACTCCTGCTGGACTCTGTTACCAATGACATATTCTAAGTTTATGCTCGAATGTCGGTTCACATCAGTGGGACCATACAGTATTTGTCCTTTAGTTTTTGGCTAGACTCACTCAGCATAATGTTCTCTAGGTCCATCCATGTTATTACATGCTTCATAAGTTTATTCTGTCTTAAAGCTGCATAATATTCCATCGTATGTATATACCACAGTTTGTTTAGCCACTCGTCTGTTGATGGACATTTTGGCTGTTTCCATCTCTTTCAAATTGAAAATAACGCTGCTATAAACCTTGGTGTGCAAATGTCCGTTTGTCTTTGCCCTTAAGTCCTTTGAGTAGATACCTAGCAATGGTATTGCTGGGTCGTATGGCAACTCTATATTCAGCTTTTTGAAGGAACCGCCAAACTGTCTTCCACAGTGGTTGCACCATTTGAAATTCCCACCAACAGTGGATAAGTGTGCCTCTTTCTCCGCATCCTCTCCAGCACTTGTCATTTTCTGTTTTGTTGATAATGGCCATTCTGGTGGGTGTGAGATGATATCTCATTGGGGTTTTGATTTGCATTTCTCTAATGGCCAGGGACATTGAGCATCTCTTCATGTGCCTTTTGGCCATTTGTATTTCCTCTTCTGAGGTGTCTGTTCAAGTCTTTTTCCCATTTTGTAATTGGGTTGGCTCTTTTTGTTGTTGAGTTGGACAATCTCTTTATAAATTCTGGATACTAGACCTTTATCTGATATTTCATTTCCAAATATTGTCTCCCATTGTGTAGGCTGTCTTTCTACTTTCTTGATGAAGTTCTTTGATGCACAAAAGTGTTTAATTTTGAGGAGCTCCCATTTATTTATTTCCTTCTTCAGTGCTCTTGCTTTAGGTTTAAGGTCCATAAAACCGCCTCCAATTGTAAGTTTCATAAGATATCTCCCTACATTTTCCTCTAACTGTTTTATGGTCTTAGACCTAATGTTTAGATCTTTGATCCATTTTGAGTTAACTTTTGTATAGGGTGTGAGATACGGGTCCTCTTTCATTCTTTTGCATATGGATATCCAGTTCTCTAGGCACCATTTATTGAAGAGACTGTTCTGTCCCAGGTGACTTGGCTTGACTGCCTTATCAAAGATCAAATGTCCATAGATGAGAGGGTCTATATCTGAACACTCTATTCGATTCCATTGGTCGATATATCTATCTTTACGCCAATACCATGCTGTTTTGACAACTGTGGCTTCATAATATGCCTTAAAGTCAGGCAGCGCGAGACCTCCAGCTTCATTTTTTTTCCTCAAGATGTTTTTAGCAATTCGGGGCACCCTGCCCTTCCAGATAAATTTGCTTATTGGTTTTTCTGTTTCTGAAAAATAAGTTGTTGGGATTTTGATTGGTATTGCATTGAATCTGTAAATCAATTTAGGTAGGATTGACATCTTAACTATATTTAGTCTTCCAATCCATGAACACGGTACGCCCTTCCATCTATTTAGGTCTTCTGTGATTTCTTTTGACAGTTTTTTGTAGTTTTCTTTATATAGGTTTTTTGTCTCTTTAGTTAAATTTATTCCTAGGTATTTTATTCTTTTAGTTGCAATTGTAAATGGGATTCGTTTCTTGATTTCCCCCTCAGCTTGTTCATTACTAGTGTATAGAAATGCTACAGATTTTTGAATGTTGATCTTGTAACCTGCTACTTTGCTGTACTCATTTATTAGCTCTAGTAGTTTTGTTGTGGATTTTTCCGGGTTTTCGATGTATAGTATCATATCATCTGCAAACAGTGATAGTTTTACTTCTTCCTTTCCAATTTTGATGCCTTGTATTTCTTTTTCTTGTCTAATTGCTTTGGCCAGAACCTCCAACACAATGTTGAATAACAGTGGTGATAATGGACATCCTTGTCTTGTTCCTGATCTTAGGGGGAAAGTTTTCAATTTTTCCCCATTGAGGATAATATTAGCTGTGGGTTTTTCATATATTCCCTTTATCATTTTAAGGAAGTTCCCTTGTATTCCTATCTTTTGAAGTGTTTTCAACAGGAAAGGATGTTGAATCTTGTCAAATGCCTTCTCTGCATCAATTGAGATGATCATGTGATTTTTCTGCTTTGATTTGTTGATATGGTATACTACATTAATTGATTTTCTTATGTTGAACCATCCTTGCATACCTGGGATGAATCCTACTTGGTCATGATGTATAATTCTTTTAATGTGTTGTTGGATACGATTTGCTAGAATTTTATTGAGGATTTTTGCATCTGTATTCATTAGAGAGATTGGTCTGTAGTTTTCTTTTTTTGTAATATCTTTGCCTGGTTTTGGTATGAGGGTGATGTTGGCTTCATAGAATGAATTAGGTAGCTTTCCCTCCACTTCGATTTTTTTGAAGAGTTTGAGGAGAGTTGGTACTAATTCTTTCTGGAATGTTTGATAGAATTCACATGTGAAGCCGTCAGGTCCTGGACTTTTCTTTTTAGGAAGCTTTTGAATGACTGATTCAATTTCTTTACTTGTGATTGGTTTGTTGAGGTCATCTATTTCTTCTTGACTCAAAGTTGGTTGTTCATGTCTTTCCAGGAACCCGTCCATTTCATCTAAATTGTTGTGTTTATTAGCGCAAAGTTGTTCATAGTATCCTGTTATTACCTCCTTTATTTCTGTGAGGTCAGTAGTTATGCCTCCTCTTCCATTTCTGATCTTATTTATTTGCATCCTCTCTCTTCTTCTTTTTGTCAATCTTGCTAAGGGCCCATCAGTCTTATTGATTTTCTCATAGAACCAACTTCTGGTCTTATTGATTTTCTCTATTGTTTTCATGTTTTCAATTTCATTTATTTCTGCTCTAATCTTTGTTATTTCTTTCCTTTTGCTTGCTTTGGGGTTAGTTTGCTGTTCTTTCTCCAGTTCTTCCAAGTGGACAATTAATTCCTGAATTTTTGCCTTTTCTTCTTTTCTGATATAGGCCATAGGGCAATAAATTTCCCTCTTAGCACTGCCTTTGCTGCGTCCCATAAGTTTTGATATGTTGTGTTTTCGTTTTCGTTCACATCAAGGTATTTACTAATTTCTCTTGCAATTTCTTCTTTGACCCACTCGTTGTTTAAGAGTGTGTTGTTGAGCCTCCACGTATTTGTGAATTTGCTGGCACTCCGCCTATTATTGATTTCCAATTTCATTCCTTTATGATCTGAGAAAGTGTTGTGTATGATTTCAATCTTTTTAAATTTGTTAAGACTTGCTTTGTGATCCAGCATATGGTCTATCTTTGAGAATGATCCATGAGCACATGAGAAAAAGGTGTATCCTGCTGTTGTGGGATGTAATGTCCTATAAATGTCTGTTAAGTCTAGCTCATTTATAGTAATATTCAGATTCTCTATTTCTTTATTGATCCTCTGTCTAGATGTTCTGTCCATTGATGAGAGTCGTGAATTGAAGTCTCCAGCTATTACGGTATATGTGTCTATTTCTCTTTTCAGTGTTTGCAGTGTATTCCTCACGTATTTAGGGGCATTCCGGTTTGGTGCATAAATATTTATGATTGTTATGTCTTCTTCTTTAATTGTTCCTTTTATTAGTAGATAGTGTCCTTCTTTGTCTCTTTTAACTGTTTTACATTTGAAGTCTAATTTGTTGGATATTAGTATAGCCAGTCCTGCTCTTTTCTGGTTGTTATTTGCATGAAATATCTTTTCCCAACCTTTCACTTTCAACCTATGTTTATCTTTGGGTCTAAGATGTGTTTCCTGTAGACAGCATATAGAAGGATCCTGTTTTTTAATCCATTCTGCCAGTCTATGTCTTTTGATTGGGGCATTCAGTCCATTAACATTTAGTGTTATTACTGTTTGGATAATATTTTCCTCTACCATTTTGTCTTTTGTATTATGTACATCATATCTGATTTTCCTTCTTTCTACACTCTTCTCCATACCTCTCTCTTCTGTCTTTTCATATCTGACTCTAGTGCTCCCTTTAGCATTTCTTGCAGAGCTGGTCTCTTGGTCACAAATTCTCTCAGTGACTTTTTTTTTGTTTGTTTTGTTTTGTTTTTTGTTTTTAAAAAATGTTTTTTATTTTTTTATTTTTTTAAAATATAACAAACAAATGCAAAATTCTTAACTTTTGATCATTCCATTCTACATCAGGCATTCACAGTATCATCACATATTTGCATATTCATCATCATGATCATTTCTTAGAACATTTGTGTCTATTCAGAAAAAGAAATAAAGAGAAAACAGAAAAAAAATCATATATACCATACTCCTTACCCCTCCCTTTCATTGATCACTAGCATTTTGATCTAAATTTATTTTAACATTAGTTCCCCCTATTATTTATTTATTTGTTTATTATTTTTTAACTATTTTTATTAATTAAAAAAATTAACAAACAAAACATTAAGAGATCATTCCATTCTACATATACAATCGGTAATTCTTAATATCATCACATAGTTGCATATTCATCATTTCTTAGAACATTTGCATCAATTTAGGAAAAGAAATAAAAAGACAACAGAAAAAGAAATAAAACGATAACAGAGAAAAAAAAGATTATACATACCATACCCTTTACCCCTCGCTTTCACTGATCACTAGCATTTCAAACTAAATTTATTTTAGCATTTGTTCCCCCTATTATTTATTTTTATTCCATATGTTCTACTCGTTCGTTGACAAGGTACATAAAAGGAGTATCAGACACAAGGTTTTCACAATCACAGAGTCACACTGTGACAGCTATATCATTATTCAATCATCTTCAAGAAACATGACTACTGGAACACAGCTCTACATTTTCAGGCAGTTCCCTCCAGCCTCTCCGCTACATCTTGAACAACAAGGTGATATCTACTTAGTGCATAAGAATAACCTCCAGGATAACCTCTCAACTCTGTTTGGAATCTCTCAGCCATTGACACTTAGTCTCATTTCACTCTTCCCCCTTTGGTCGAGAAGGTTCTCTCAATCCCTTGATGTTAATTCTCAGCTCATTCTAGGGTTTTTCTCAGTCCCTTGATGCTGAGTCTCAGGTCATTCCAGGATCTTTGTCCCATGTTGCCAGGAAGGTCCACACCCCTGGGAGTCATGTCCCACGCAGAGAGGGGGAGGATGGTGAAACTGCTCGTCATGTTGGGTGGATAGAGAGGCCACATCTGAGCAACAAAAGAGGCTCTCTTAGGGGTGACTCTTAGGTCTAAATTTTAAGTAGACTTGACCTATCCTTTGTGGGGTTAAGTTTCATATGAACAAACCCCAAGACTGGGGGCTCAGCCCATAGCTTTGGTTGTCCACACTGCTTGTGAGAATATCAAGAACTCACTTGGGGAAGTTGCATTTCTCCCCACTCTCACCATTCCCCAAAGGGGGCTTGCAAATACTTTTCCAGTCACTGATCAAATCACTCTGGGATTCATTGGGGCATCACTCTGGACAAACCAACAAAATCTCATGTGCTATCTGAGATTCCAAGTACTTATGACATTCAATCAAACTATCTACATGAGTTATATTAGGAAATGCTCTAGTCAAAATATAAATTTTGTAACAAATAAACATTTTTTGCTTTAGTCTCACACATAAGGTGACATTTTAAAGTATTAATTATCATCTATTTTCAACACCCTGCAATAATGACATTTCTTTGTTCTTCCTCAGGCAAAAACATTTCTTAAATTTGTACATTGTACATTTCACTATTATTATACACTCTAGGCATTCCTAGATTATACCATCTCGATCTTTACCATCTATCTTTCTTTCTGATTTCATTTATGTCCCCAGTCCTCCTCCCTCTATCATTCTCACATGCAGGTTCATTCAGTGTTTTAACATAATTACATTACTGTTAGGTAGTATTGTGCTGTCCATATCTGAGATTTTATATTCAGTCCTGTTGCACAATCTGTATCCCTTCAGCTCCAATCACCCAATATCTCACCTTATTTCTATCTCCTGATGGTCTCTGTTACCAAGGAAATATTCTAAGTTTATTCACTAACGTCAGTTCATGTCAGTGAGACCATACAGTATTTGTCCTTTTGTTTCTGGCTAATCACACTCAGCATAATGTCCTTAAGGTCCATTCATGTTGTTACATACTTCATAACTTTATTCTGTCTTACAGCTGCATAATATTCCATCTTATGTAAATGTCACAGTTTGTTTGGTCAACTCTCTGTTGATGGACATTTTGGCTGTTTCCATCACTTGGTAATTGTTAATAATGCTGCTATAAATATGTAAATGTCCATTTGTGTGCTTGGCCTCGTGTCCTTTGAGTAGAGACAGCATATACATGGGTCCTGTTTTTTAAACCATTCTGCCAGACTATGTCTTTTGATTGGAGAGTTTAATCCATTAACATTCAGTGTTATTACTGTATGGGTAGTACTTTCTTCTACTATTTTGCCTTCTGGATTTTATATGTCATATCTAATTTTCCTTCCTCTTACCTTTACTCATAGTCTTCCTTTCTACACTCTTCTCCACACCTCTCTCTTCTGTCTTCGTATCTGTCTCTAGTGTTCCCTTTAGTATTTCTTGCAGAGCTGGTCTCTTGGTCACAAATTCTCTCAGTGATTTTTTTGTCTGAAAATGTTTTCATTTCTCCCTCATTTTTGAAGGACAATTTTGCTGGATATAGAATTCTTGGTTGGCAGTTTTTCTCTTTTAATAATTTAAATATATTATCCCACTGTCTTCTCGCCTCCATGGTTTCTGCTGAGAGATCTGCGCATAGTCTTATTGGGCTTCCCTCGTATGTGATGGATTGCTTTTCTCTTGCTGCTTTCAAGATCCTCTCTTTCTCTTTGACCTTGGACATTCTGATTATTAAATGTCTTGGAGTATGTCTATTTGGATCTATTCTCTTTGGGGTACGCTGCACTTCTTGGATCTGTCATTTTAAGTCTTTCATAAGAGTTGGGAAATTTTCAGTGATAATTTCCTCCATTAGTTTTTCTCCTCCTTTTCCATTCTCTTCTCCTTCTGGGACACCCACAACACATATATTCATGCGCTTCATATTGTCTTTCAATTCCCTGAGTCCCTGCTCATATTTTTCCATTTTTTTCCCTATAGTTTCTGTTTCTTGTTGGATTTCAGATGTTCTGTCCTCCGGTTCATTAATCCTATGTTCTGCCTCTCGAAATCTACCATTGCAGGTTTCCATTGTTTTTTTCATCTCTTCTACTGTGTCTTTCATTCCCATAAGTTCTGTGATTTGTTTTTTCAGACTTTCAGTTTCTTCTTTTTGTTCCTTCCTTGCCTTTTTTATATCCTCCCTCAATTCATTGATTTGGTTTTTGATGAGGTTTTCCACGTCTGTTCGTATATTCTGAATTAGTTGTTTCAGCTCCTGTATGTCATTTGAATTGTTGGTTTGTTCCTTTGACTGGGCCATATCTTCAATTTCCTTAGTGTGATTTGTTATTTTTTGCTGGTGTCTAGGCATTTAATTACCTTAATTAGTTTATTCTGGAGATTGCTTTCACTTCCTTTATCTAGGGTTTTCTTGCTGGATGAATTTGTTGTCTATCTGTTCTTTGACATTCCGTTCAGCTTTATCTGGACCTTTAGCTTAAGTTTTGTTTAACAGAGGAGAAATTTTCAGTTCTTGTTTTCTTGTTTCTTGCCTTAAGTGTGTGTGGTACCTTTCCCCCACACACACTTAGAAGGGTCTGCTTAGATATTATAGACCCCAGCCAGATTTTCCCAGACCAAACTGGCCTCCTATCAGTCGGAAAGAGTCACTTGCGTCGGTTTTCCCTAAGCATGAGACCCAGCAGGTTGAAAGACTTTCCTGTGAAGTCTCTGGACTCTGTTTTTCTTATCCTGCCCAGTATGTGGTGCTTGTCTGACTGCAGGTCCCACCAGCATAAGATGATGTGGTACCTTTAACTTTGGCTGGGGGTTTGTTGGAGACAGAGGAGAGGTTGTAGGCTGGTTTTAATGGCTTCAAATTACCAAGCCCTGGTGTCTGAATTCCTTGATGGAGGGATTCCACCTGGGTGGGCCTTCACCCCTCCCCTGGGGATGGCACAGGCTCCAGATAAGCCCCCAAAAGAGCTCACTTCTGCCTATGCCTGGGGCAGTTGAAGCCTGAAAAGTCCTGCCGCTGTATCCAGAGGCAGTCAAGCCTTTGTAGATACACAGCCACAAAAACCTGTTTCCTTCTTTTTTTTTCCCCCTTTTTCTGTCAGTCCTGCCCCCTTGATGCCGGGGCAAAAATGAGCAACCTCTGCTTTGATCGGGTTCACCTAAGCTGGGGGCCTATTTTTAGTAGTCAGAATTTGTTAATTAGTTCCACAATTGGCATTTGATTGTGCCCAGTCACTGCTGCTGGTAAACTCCTTTCCTTTCCCCTCTGGGAAGCGGCCTGTGGGGGAGGGGCACTGGCCGCCGCAGCTTTGGGAACTCACGGTTTTGGGGGGTGCTCACAGCCAGTCCAGCTGGTCCAGACCGGGGTACGCTGTGTGTCTGGTCACTGACGTGGCCCCAGGAGCTGTTCTGTACTGTTTCTGGTTATTTAGCAGTTGTTCTGGAGGACGAACTAAAACGCGCACGTTGTTAAGCCGCCATCTTGACCCGGAACTGAGTCTCAGTGACTTTTTGTCTGAGAATGTTTTAATTTTTCCCTCATTTTTGGAGGACAATTTTGCTGGATATAGAAGTCTTGGTTGGCAGTTTTTCTCTTTTAGTAATTTAAATATATCATCCCACTGTCTTCTAGCTTCCATGGTTTCTGCTGAGAAATCTACACATAGTCTTATTGGGTTTCCCTTGTATGTGATGGATTGTTTTTCTCTTGCTGCTTTCAAGATCCTCTCTTTCTCTTTGACCTCTGACATTCTAACTAGTAAGTGTCTTGGAGAACGCCTATTTGGGTCTATTCTCTTTGGGGTGCGCTGCACTTCTTGGATCTGTAATTTTAGGTCTTTCATAAGAGTTGGGAAATTTTCAGTGAAAATTTCTTCCATTAGTTTTTCTCCTCCTTTTCCCTTCTCTTCTCCTTCTGGGACATCCACAACATGTATATTTGTGCGCTTCATATTGTCCTTCAGTTCCCTGATCCCCTGTTCAAATTTTTCCATTCTTTTCCCTATTGTTTCTGTTTCTTTTTGGAATTCAGATGTTTCATCCTCCAAATCACTAATTCTATCTTCTGTCTCTTTAAATCTATCATTGTAGCTATCCATTGTTTTTTCCATCTTTTCTACTTTGTCCTTCACTTCCATAAGTTCTGTGATTTGTTTTTTCAGTTTTTCTATTTCTTCTTTTTGTTCAGCCCATGTCTTCTTCATGTCCTCCCTCAATTTATCAATTTCTTTTTTGAACAGGTTTTCCATTTCTGTTCGTATATTCAGCATTAGTTGTCTCAGCTTCTGTATCTCATTTGAACTGTTGGTTTGTTCCTTTGACTGGGCCATATTTTCAATTTTCTGAGTGTGATCCGTTATCTTCTGCTGGCGTCTGGGCATTTAGTCAGATTTCCCTGGGTGTTGGACCCAACAGGTTGAAAGATTTTTCTGTGAAATCTCTGGGTTCTGTTTTTCTTATCCTGCCCGGTAGGTGGCATTCGTGGCACTCGTTTGTCTGCGGGTCCCACCAGTAAAAGGTGCTGTGGGTCCTTTACCTTTGGAAAACTCTCGCTGTGGGGGAGGTTCACCAGCCAAAGCGGCTTGGAAGAGTGCCAGCCGGCCCGGGGATCCAAACGCGGGGCGGGTCGCTGGCCGCTGCTGCCCGGGAGAGCACCCATCCGAATCTCCTAGCCGGCCCGGGGCGCCAAGCGTGGCGGGAGGGCACCAGCTTCCGCGGCCCGGGAGAGTGCACCGTTCCCAGCCGGACCGGGAAGCCACGTGTTTGGAAGGGACCCCGGTCACCCTTCTCCGCGGCCTGGGGATCTCCGATCCAATTCTCGCAGCTGGTCCGGGGGGCCGCGCGTGGTGGGGGCGCCAGCCGCCGCGGCTTGAGGGGACCGCCTGTCCAATTCTCCCAGCTGGCCCAGGAAGTAGGGAGGGAGGGACTCCGGCCGCCTACCGCCCCAGCCCAGGGAAGCCCGCGCCCCTCGGCGATCTCACTGGAGCGGTTTCTCCCAGCCAGTCAGCCGTTCCAGAATGGGGTACGCTGTCTTCTTGATCTCTGTCGTGGCTCCGGGAGCTGTTCTGTATCGTTTCTACTCCCCTAGTAGCTGTTCTGGAGGAGGAACTAAGACCCGCGCATCTTACTAAGCCACCATCTTCTCCGGAAGTCCCCTGGAAAATATTGCACGTGGCCCAAGTACTCCACGAGTTATCAGCCATTCAGTTTGTAATGCTCTTAGATGGAGTCCGGGCAGTGGCCTCTCCCACACCACAAAGCAAGATAGGATTTAACAAATGAGTGTGCCTGCTGGATCATTATACTGGTATAATGTCCAGGGTCTTGGAACAGTTAGATGGAAAACCCTAAAATTGTGGAACAGTAACCCACACCAAACTCTGAAATATGTTCTCTAACTACTTGTTACAATGCACTTTTAAATTTATTGCTTTTTTGTATATATACATTTCATAATAAAAAATGTTTTTTAAAAAAGTAAAGTCTATTACTAATCAGAAGAAAAAGCAAATCTGGGAGATGAAAGAATACCCACCTCACCCCCTCAGAAAAAAATATATCAAAAAGAAAAGAGTCCATATCTTTTGGCTTGGTAATTACACTTTCAGGTTTCTACCTAAGGATACCAACAAAGATAAAAAGAAAAACTTGTAGACACTAATGTTTATCACAGTGTCACAAAAGCAGAATGCTAGAAACATATATGCAACATCAAGGAAATTATCTAATAAATTAGGAGGAACTACAGGCTAAAATATTATGTAGCCCTTAAAAACTATGTTTTCAAATAATACTTAATGATAGGGGAAATTTTTCAACCATAATTTCATGGTAAGTAAAAAAAGATGGCAATAATCATATGTATATATACAAAGAAAAAGATGACGTAAATATGTAAAAATGTTTAAGGTATCTAGATCTAGTGGGACTGAAAGTGATTTTAGTTTCTGCATTATACTTTTCTCTATTTTTCAGTCTACAGTGAAAATGCATTATTTCAAATGTGTGCATGGGTGCTAGGGGGCATTTTCAAGAACTTTAAGAAATCAATGAACTTGTTGGCTAAGTACCAAGAGAAACATGATCTTTTTTAAAGCAACTCTCTTAAAACTAAAATATTGTTTAAAGGGTTACATTCATTAATGTTCACAGGAGAAAATGAAGGTCAGTTACTGAAAGTAAGACTGTAAACTGAGGAATGAGATTTAAGGGGAATAATAAAAAATTAAAAAAAAACATAAAGGTAAAAGAAAAAGATTAAAGGGGGGAGGGGGGCACTTCATAACCCTGTTTAACTATCAAAATCTTTTGTGTGCTTCCTGGGCATCCCTCACCTTCCTGCCCCAACAGTGACCTTTAGCCTGAGGCAAACCCACATCTGCAGCCACCACCCACTGCACACCACACCCAAAACCCATAGCTCTTTCCCATGATGGGCTTACCATGTTCACCTGCTCTGGATCTCCAGGCCCTTTCCCTTTCTGTGCCTTTGCTTTAAACTAGCAAATTCTTTTTTTTTTTTTTTTGCTAGAACAACATACAAACATACAAACATTCTTAACATGCAAACCTTCTATACATGGTGTACAGTCACTGGCTCACAGTATCATCATGTTGTAGTGTATTCATCACCATAATCATTTTTTTGGACATTTGCATCACTCCAGAAAAAGAAATAAAAAAGAAAAAAGAGAAACTCATACATACCATACCTCTTACCCCTCCCTCTCATTGACCACTAGTATTTTCATCTACTCAATTTATCTTAACCTTTGTTCCCCCATTATCTGTTTATTTTTTATCCATATTTTTTATTCATCTGTCCATACCCTAAATAAAAGGAGCATCAGACACAAAGTGTTCACAATCACACAGTCACACTGCCACACTGTAAAGCCTATATCATTATACAATTGTCTTCAAGAAACAAGGCTACTGGAACATAGCTCTACAAAACCTAGCCAACTCTTGACTCCCAAGGGAAATCTCCTAACCTCTACCCTGGACCACAATAAAGGCACAAGCCCATGGGTCTCTCTCGCTCTGCTTGTGTGCACCCCCTCACCCCTGCTGGTTGAGCTCCCCACCCCACCCCCTCATTCCCCCCACCTTGACAGGCACATTTCCTATCGACCTCTCATTCTCCCACCTTGACCCACCCAAACGTGGGAGTAATTACATGCATTAAGCCCTCAGTTTCCCACTATGTTGCACCTGACTTCCACCTGGACCCAAATTTAAAATTCAATTTAACTAATTCAGAACAAATCCCATCAGTGTTTCATCACAGAGAAATTACATCAGGCAGACTTGCTTTCAAAAACTTAAGTGACTTGGGTTCACAAACCTAGGTGTGCATCAACCCTCTGGGTGGCTCCGGACCATCCCAACCAGTGAGAGAAAGACTTGCTGCTCCAGACATGGGCTAAGGTGCAGAAGGGGTTACTTGGTTCCCCTCCAGGGTCAGGTTTTATACCCCAAAAGTCTGGGGTATAAAACAAGATGAAAGACAGGGAGAGCACAAGACCAAGGAAAAGTTATTTTCTCTCCACTAGGACCTGGCTTCCTTTCAAGACAATGCACACGAGGTCCAATATAATGTTATGAAAAGGACAAAGGAGTGCAACTGAAAAAAGAGACTCCTGCTCCACACTGATGGGGAGAGAGTGAGGAAGCAGCCACCAAAAAAAAACCCCTAAGGATAAAGAAGCCTTGAAATAATATAGCTGGAAATAAGGGTACAGCAAGAAGTAAGATAAATGAGCCTATTTCTTAATTAAGATTCTATTCACTTAAAGTGGAATTGAAGCCTGATTTAATGCATGAAAATGGAGGCCAAACTCACTTCTTTTAGTTAAACACAAAACATGTCACATCCAAGTCCAAATATTTTTATTCATGCATTGATTCTAAAGAGTTTAATCAAGACAGGTGATAGGTGTCTGCACTATGCGGCTTCCCCAGCTTGAGGGCTGAAAAGAACTACGGAGGCTAATTACCAAATACAACTCTTCACTAGAGTTTGGAAGGAAGAGGACTTAGCTTCTTTCCAATTTCCATTCTTCAAGAGATTAAATAGTTCAAACCAAATTACTGGAACAAGATCAGGAACCTTCAATGAAGAGGACTGTACTCAATCACTTACTTGATGTAGGGAGGAAAACTGTAACCTGAATTGCCAATCAACATGAAAACAAAAAAGGTCATAAAATTAACCAAAAGCTTATAAAATTGTTTATTTAAATTGCACACTTTAGCCCATCAAGTCCACTGCTAGGAATGTATGCCACTGATAAACTCGCAGAATTACTCAAAGTCTATGTTCAAGGATCTCCAATGAAACATCACCTTAGCAAGGTACAATATGGCATTTAATATTTGAGTATTTGTTTAAGGTACAAATAAATATTCAAATAATCATACAGACATAGAAAACATGCACAAAAAAATTCCTCGCACTCCCCGGGGCCGTGGTGGTGCCCTCGAGATCTGGGTCTGATGTGTGTGCATGGCGGTAGTCAGTCAAAGTGATCATATTTTAAAACTTAAATTTCTGTGTAAGTCCAAAGAGAGAGATGTTTATTTGGTACAATATTTATATTTTCGGTAGCATATTATCTAATTGAACTTGCATGTCAGTTTATCTGAGCACCATAATTACATGAAGCCTTGAATAGGGAGTGAAATCTTGTTGGTTTGTACAGTTCGGTGTGATGCCCCAATACATCCCAGAGTAATTTGGACAGATAATAAAAAAGTATTTGCAAAGACCTCTTGGTAGACTCAGGAGAAAGGAGGAAATATCAAACTTCTCCACCTGGGGTATTCCTGATATTCTCGCAAGCACTGGGGACAACCAATTCAATAGGCTGAGCCCTCAATCTTGGGATTCGTCCCTATGCAACTTATTCCTGCAAAGGAGGAGTTAAGCCTCTTTATAATTATGCCTAAGAGTCACCCCCAGAGAACCTCTTTTGTTGCTCAGATGTGGCCTATCTCTGTAAGTCAACTTGGCAGGTGAACTCATTACCCTCCCCCCTACATGGGACATGACTCCCAGGAGTATAACTCCCTAGCAGTGTGAGACAGGACTCCTGGAATGAACTGGGACCTGTCACCATGGGATTGAGGACAACTTCTTGAGCAAAAGAGCAAAGAGAAAAATGAGACAAGATAGTTTCAATGGCCGAGAGATTTCAAACAGAGTCAAGAGGTCATCCTGGAGGTTATTCTGATGCATTATATAGATATTCCTTTTTAGTTTATGGTGTATTGGAGCAGCTAGAGGGAAATACCTAAAACTGTGTTCCAGTAGCCCTGATTCTTGAAAACGACTGCTTAACTACATAGTTTTTACAGTGTGACTGTGAGATTGTGAAAATCTTGTGCCTAATGCTCCCTTTATCCAGAGTATGGACAGGTGAGTAAAAAAATAAGGAAAATAAATAAATAAATAATTCAGGGATAAGGGGTTAAAAGAGTTGAGTAGATTGGTGTTCTAGTTTGCTAGCTGCTGGAATGCAATATACCAGAAACAGAATGGCTTTTAAAAGGGAGAATTTAATGAGTTGCAAGTTTACAGTTCTAAGGCCAAGAAAATGTCCCAATTAAAACAAGTCTATAGAAATGTCCAATCACAGGCATCCAGGGAAAGATACCTTTATTCAAGAAGGGTCTCTCTCTCAAGTGAGAAGGCATGTGGTGAACACAGTCAGGGCTTCTCTCTCAGCTGGAAGGGCACATGGCGAACATGGCGTTGTCATCTGCTAGTTTTCTCTCCTGGCTTCTGCTTCATGAAGCTCCCCGGGAGGCATTTTCCTTCTTTATCTCCAAAGGTTGCTGGCTTGTGGACTCTCCGCATCTCATGGCTACATCGTTCTCCTCTGCTCTCTCTGAATCTCTTTCTCCAAAATGTTTCCTCTATAATAGGACTCCAGTAAACCAATCAAGACCCACTCAAATGGGTGGAGACACGTCATCCCCTAATCCAGTTTAACAACCATTCTTGACTAAATCACATCAACCAGGGAGATGATCTCATTAGTTTCAAATATACAGTATTGAATAAGGATTATTCTACCTTTAAGAAATGGGATTTATATCAAAACATGGCTTTTCTTAGGGGGCATACTTCCTTTCAAACCAGCACAATTGGGTAGATTGTAATACTAATGGTCAACGAGAGGGAGGAGTAAGGAGTATCAGATGTATGAGGTTTTTTTTGTGGTTGTTGTTTCTTTTTCTGGGGTGATGAAAATGTTTTAAAATGATCATCATGGTGATGAATACACAACCATGTGATGACACTGTGAGCCACTGATTGTATACTTCAGGTGGACTGCATACATGTGAAGATATCTCAATAAAAATTTAAAAAAAGAATCAGTTTAAAGATGAGTATGGGAGATTTTCCAAAAGCCAGTGGCTTCCATATATCCCATTCCTCGTGTTCCTCTTACAATGTGACTTTGATCTATGTTCTCCACCTTTGAATCTGAGGACTGCAGAGGTAACACTATTTGACTTCAGAGACTCAGCCATAAAAGGTCACACTGGGATGTTCACTCTCAGAATCAACTGCCGCGTGGTGGGAAGACCAGGTCACATGGAGTGGTCACCAAGCAGTGTCTGGCTGACAATATCGACTGCCAGACACAGGAGGGCCTGAGCTTTTGCCTCCAGGTCCAACTACCATCTGAGCACAACTGTGTGAGAGCTGCTGCAAAATGGGCCTCACTTAACCCAGGCAACTCAGAGAACCATGACAGACAAAGATGGCTGTTATTTTGAGCCACTAAGTTGAGGTGCCTTGTGACTCAGCAACAGATAACAGGTACAATAAGCCACAGTGTAAGAAGGTCGGTGGCGTTTCTGAGGCTGCCATGGATCCTAACCCCAGAGCCCAATATATCTTAACTACATGCTAGCAGTCCTTGTTCCCAACATTGCAAATGATGCAGAACAGGGTCCGGGACATATTGATCGGTACATCCCTTAACACTGGGGAATTGCCTAGAAAAATAAGAAAATGTATCTAGAAAACCCTAAAGTAAGGACCACATGATAACCTGGCACCCCCCAGCCCCACTCTTTGACCCTAAGCTTTCAGTCAAATTTTGCCAGTCTTCATTTTCGTTGTTCATTCTATTTCCAAGACTCTGTGTCTCTGTGATTCTCTGTACAGGAATATTTTCTCTACTGTTAAGTGTTTGTGAGGCATTTAATTAACGATCAGGACTTACACCAGGAGGACAACAAATATTGCACTAGTTCTCAGACTGGATTTTTTTAATATTTATTTTTTATTGAGATATCTTCGCACACATAGTCTACCCAATGTATACAATCAATGGCTCACAATATCATCACATAGTTGTGTATTCCTCACCATGATCATCTTTAGAACATCTACATCACCCCAGAAAAATAAATAAAAAGAAAAAAGTCATACATCCCATACTCCTTACTCCTCCCTCTCATCGACCATTAGTTCAATCTACTCATTTTTCCCCTTTTTCCCCTATTAATTATTGTCCTTATTTTTTTTTACTCATCTGTTCATACCCTGAATAAAAGGAGCATCAGACACAAGGTTTTCATAATCACATAGTCACAATGTAAAAGCTATATAGTTACACAATCATTTTCAAGTATCAAGGCTACTAGAATAGAGTTCAACAGTTTTAAGGTACTTCCCTCTAGCCACTCCAACACACCATAAACTAAAAAGGGGTATCTATACAATGCACAAGAATAATCTTGAGGATAACCTCTCGACTCTGCTTGAAATCTCTCAGCCACTGAAACTTTATTTTATCAGGCTGGATTTTAAGGTGGAAGAAAATCAGGGAGAATAAAAATGTCACCACTAAATCAAATGATTGAAAACTACTAAAATGACCATTAAAAGAACCCACATTTCAAATAATATCTAGTATATATTAAAAAGCAAATGTTTAAAAGATACAAATCATAAAATGCCAATTTTTAAATATATATATATGTATATATGGTAGCTCAGCAGGCAGAGTTCTCGCCTCCCATACCGGAGACCTGGGTTCGATTCCTGATGCCTGCCCATATAAATAAATAAATAAATAGCAAATAATAAATAAATAAATATATGCACTTATATATCTTTCTGGCGCCAACATTAGTGAACAAAGGAAGGAATATAAATACATATTCAACTTGTATATATAATGAAGTCTCTAGATGTACACACAGGATACTAAGAGTGATTGCCTCCATTAAGGTGAGCACAAAGGGTCTAAGAGGCAAAGATGGAAGAAGACTCTCTTTCTACCTCATACTATTGTACTGCATTCATCTTGTACCATGTGCATACAGAGCTAGTAAAAAATTAGTATTTTTTAGAAAAAATGTTTAAACTCTTGATTCTCTAAAAACTACTGAACCATACACTTTAAAGGATGAATTTTAGCATGTGTGAAGTATAACTAAATTTTAAAATGTAGAAGCAAAATCAAAAGCAAAAAACAAAGGAACATATCACCACACTGACTACTCATTCTCAGAAAGGGTGAAAGATACCTTTACAATGGAAACAGATACCAAGATACCACCTTACTAAAATCACCAAATGATTAAATTTAACTTCACTAAAACTGAGGCAAGCTGACAGTAAGCACCTCTGGGTAGGACATGGCATCACTTCTGATGTAAAATTCCTGACAAAAGATACTCAAGCTAAAGATAATCATGAGGAAATAAGCAGGCAAATGAAAATTGGGGAGGGACATTCTGAAAAATCCCTGGCCTTGGATCCTTCAAAAATGCCATTGAACAGAAAGAAACAACAGACAAGGGAACTGTGCCAGATTAAAGGACACCAAAGAGAGAAGACAACAAGTGTTTGCAATTAGAATAAGCAAACTCATAGAGCCAGAAACTAAAATATAGGTTACCAGGGGCCAGGGTGGGGCTAAGAAAGGGGGAGTTAATGCTTAAATTGTACAGAGTTTCTATTTGAGCTGATGGACAAGTTTTGGTAATGGATGGTGGTAATGTAGCACAACATTTCGAATGCAAGTAACTGCACTGAATTATATATTTGAATGTTGTTTAATGGGGAAATTTTAGGTTTCTTTATGCTACTAAATTTTTTTTTAATTCATGAAACTGTACAAGATAAACAATGAACCCTAATGTAAACCATTGACTACAGTCAACAGTGCAATTATAAAAATGTTCTTTCAGTTGTAACCAGAATAATATACTAATGCAATGTGTTAATATCAGAGTGGTATATGGGAACTCTTTATTTTATAATGATTTTTCTGTAAACCTACAACTGCTCTAATTAAAAAAATGTAATCCGTGGTTGTTGATTAGAACCTGGAAAATGAATGTTTTGGGACAACTGGGAAAACCTGAAATATGGACTGCATATTAGATAATAATACTGCATCAATATTAAATTTCCTAAATATGCTATTTATATTGTGATTAAGTAGGAGATTGTCCTTGGATTTGCAGGTACTTGCTGCAGCATTAATGGTGAAATATCATGATGAATGTGGTAAAATCTCAAAAAGTTAAGGAAAAATAGAGAATTATACTTGAATGTGGTTTAAAGGGGAAATTTTTTATTGTACTTATGCTACTAGAATAAAAGTTTTTTAAATACATAAGATCGTACAATACCAACAGCAAACCCTAATGTAAACAGTGGACTACAGTTAACAGTATAATTATAATAGTATTGTTTCATCCATCATAAAAGATATCACAAAAATGTGAAGTATTAATAATAGGGAAAACTAGGTATATAGGAACTCTGCATTTTCTGCATTATTTTTCTGTAAACCTATCACTCCTTTATTTAAAAACATATAAATAAAATTTTTAAATGCTAATAAATAAATATATAGAGAGAGAGAATGCTAAGTGCAAGAGGACATACAAATAGACAAAATTAGTGAATCTACATGATAGGTATACAGAAATCCAACATACTCTTCTTGCAATTTTTCTGTAGAGTTTGAAGTTTTCAAAATAAATAGTTGGGAGGAAAAAGGCAATAGAGGAAAAATTACGTATATATAAATCTGCACTATAAGTAAATGTGTAAAGCCTTTTGTAGACCTTGCCGTCTAACTAGAGTTTTGTAGTGCATTAATGAAAAAGATAAAACACGCAAATAATAAACATCCAACAAAGGAAATTTAAATGCCCTCTAAAAGATAAATGAGACAAATTTTTCCAAATATCATATTTTTGCAACTTATAACCATATACAAATTACCAAGTGACAAACCATGAGGATACAAGGTAAATTTACTATAACTACACCTAGAAGGATTTAATCTTTTAACAGCAAAAGATGTCAGAATTTTTCTGCACCTCTGGCTTGCAACCATAAACGACAATTATATCTGTACAGTAATGAAAAAAATTCTAATTGCTTGCACTTGACTTGTCGATAATATGTAAATCCGAACACAATTGTAATTATTTTACCCGTTACATTTTCTGGGTGACTAATCTCATTTCCCAACTTCCCAATAACAGTTCTTTTATTTCACTAAAAGGTTGCTTCAAGGTTCCTATAAATAGTTCATATGAAAACACTACTTCATCCGAAAATAAAATACACAACCCACTTTTCCTATCAACTGTACACGAAACTAATGTCGTTAAGAGGCAGGGAGCGCACGCTTTAAGATTTCAGAGCTCGCTAAATTACTGCCGTCAAACTAACGTTAAAAAAAAAAATCACACACAACTCAGAAAACTCCAACATAACCTCGCCCCAAAATATGCCTCAGCAGGTGTGCGCTCAGAGACCCAAGGTTCCCAAACCATCCCCGAAACCTTTGAACTCCAAAGGGACACCTGCTCCTGACCGCTGAAGAAGCTCTGCTCCCCGCGCCCCACCACTCACACACACAACGCGGCGCCTCCCCGGGGCCCTACCCAACACCGCCCTCGGATCCCACCAGTCCCTGCCGCACGCCCTCGTGTCCCCGCCCCTCCCTGCCCCACTCACTCTTCATCCCGGATGCCGAAGCTGGAGGCAACCCCGTGGTGACACTGGAAAAAGAAAGGGGCAGTAGGCGTGACCCCTGCCTTCTACTCCCCAGAGGTGGGGGCCCGCACTAAGACCTCCGCTGTGGTCCCCAGATTGAAGAGCATTAGGATCCCACCGCCATGTTGTGTTGCTGTCACCCTAGCAACCTGAGCACCACCGGGGCCGCGGCCGGCGCGTGCGCACAACGCCCCTCCGAGTCTGCCTGCCTTGACGTTACGCGTGCGCACTTCAGTTAGCTGCTGTCACCGATTGCTAGGCAACGTACCCCGCGCCTTGAAGCGATGCGCGCCTTTTTGTGTAGGCGACCTTCCCAGGCCTCGCTTTTCCGAGGCGTCCCGGAGAGCTGAATTATTTGGGATCGAATGCACGGAAGATAGCCTGAGGCCGCACGGAATAACTGTCCATTTGATGCCTGTTCTTTGCAGTCTCATCATACAGTTGACCATCTGTTTGACTCGTATATTTGTAAGTTTCAACAAATATTTATTGAGCGCCAGGCACTGTTGAAGGCACTGAGGATATAAAAAACAGTGTAGACAAGGTCACTTCCTTAAAACTTAAGTCTAGCGTAAGGTTTAATGAATGAATGGACAATGCGCTAATGTGAAAGAAAAAAACTGGCAATGCAATGAAAATAACCATACTATGTGTGTGTATCAATAGAATTTTATGCTCACTGTCATGTATTTGCCTGTTTCATCCCCACAGCTCCTCTATGGAGTCAGTTATCCCTGTTCTTTCTTTTTTATTTTTGAAATTAAAAAGTAAAACGTGTTATTGTAAACACACACACAGAAATCTATAGAGTATAATATGAAAACATCCTTCAAAGCACTCCCGCCCAACTCACGTCCTTTCCCAGAGGTCACTACGCAATAGTTGAGTTGTATCCTTCCAGAACTTTTACATAGGGATTTGGACAGATTTTCTTCCTGAGTAATAAGCATAGATATTCATCTGTATTTATCTTTTTAAATTTAGTATATGTTATGCTAGAAACAGACTCTGAAAACCAAAGTATAGAAGAAATTTATTGAACTAAAGTAGTATTAATGCGGAACAGACAAAAGGTTACTGCCCAAAAGGCAAGTTTTGGGCAGGCAGTATATATGGCTGCTAGGAACAAAGAAAGGGTATAAGAATGGAGGGGGAAGCAAGGGAGAGTGAGCTACATGAGCTTCTTGGAGCAGGATGTCCTTACACCTTGTTTTGCAATTTTGACAGGAAGGATGGCTTTGCAGCAGCCTGGCTATCTAGTGATGATAAGCAAGTTTGTTAATGTCAGTATAACTTGTTTCTTTTCTGCAGGGGCAGAGGTTGTAGTTAACACCATGAAGGATTATTGGTATGTCAGCCTCACTTCGTTCTGTTTCTTCTTTGTAGTTCCCTGGATGAAAAGAAGTTCAAGCATATCAAGTTGATTAGTGAAGCTATTAACCATTCCATTTTCACATATATAATGGTTATTTTTCAATTTTAGCACATGCAGAGCTACCCTGTACTTTTTAAGTGCTACATACTATTCCGTGGTGTGGCTATATCCTCATTTTTAAGCCATTCCCTTCATGACGTTTCCTATATATACTATTACAAACAATACTTCAGAAAACATCTTCATAAACATCTTTGAGCACATATAACTGTTCCTGTGGGACTTGATAGGTTAAAATGCATCTACAAATTAAGCATGGATTGATATTAAATCATCTAAAAAAACACCGTACCAGTAGCACATAGAGCTCTACATATGAAATCCCTTTTACCTACACCAGTATTGACACTGGGTAATATCTACTAAGGTTAAGAGGCCATTCAGGAGAAGATTGAAATATAATGATGTGGAAATTTTTAATTCACTTATAATTGAAAAATACTAGAAAATTGTTAGCGGACAAAGATCACAGATTCTTTTGCCCAACAGGCTCAATAACCAATTCCTGAGACACAGGGATTCAAAGAGAGAGAGTTTATTACTAGGTGCATAGTAAGAGAGCAGATTGGCCTAGTGGCCCAAAATCTGTTTCCCGAAGTTTAGGGGGTTCAAAGTTTTTAAGGATTTTAGCAAGGGGAGATGAGTTCATTTCAGATAGCAAGTTCAAAGCAGAAAAGGAGACTGTTATCATTATCATTTCAATAGAACATAAGCTGAAAAGAGGGGAAGCAGAGCTATCACTACAATGCTAAAGGTGTAAGCCAAAAGGTAGGGAGAAATATTATCTTTTCAATAGCAGAGTCTAGCTGCTGATACAATTTACAAATGTCAGGGACTGAAACTAGTTAATGGCTGATTTCAAATTCTTTATTAGCATTAGGTCCTTTGCCTTGCAAGAAAATGACCAGATAAAGGGAGTAACAGCTCTTAAAGTCACAAAGGTGCAAGATCAGGGCTTTTATAATCATTTCAGATATCAGGGCAGCTGAATTATAGTTTGGGGATTTCAGGTATTCCCCTCTGTATGCTGCAGTATCCCAGAAAGCAAAACTATGTAATGATTCAGTAATCAAAATCATCCCTTAAATCCTAATTTCTCATTTACAAAATGTCAAAAGGCAAATTAAAGATGTAAAAAATTGCACGTGACAAAGGACAAACTTTCTTAAGATATAGAAAGAGTTCTCATGAATCAAAAAGAAACTGCAAGAAAAAAAAAAAGGACCTCAAGGAACTGTCAGCGCTTCTTGCCTAGTAGAACAGAGACTGTATGAAGTTCCTTCCTTGTCCTCCATTTTGTCATCTCTCTAGGACTCAATTTGTTTCCTCCTCAGGCTGAAAGTTCCCACGCTTCTAAGTCCAGTGCAGGCTTCTCCCCTACAGATGAGCCCTTAAGGTTTCTGTTCTAGTTTGCTAGCTGCTGGAATGCAATATACTAGAAATTGAATGGCTTTTAAAAAGGGGAATTTACTAAGTTGTTAGTTTACGGTTCTAAGGCTGAGAAAATGTCCCAATTAAAACAAGTCTATAGAAATGTCCAATCAAAGGCATCTGGGGAAAGATACTTTGGTTCAAGAAGGCCGATGAAGTTCAGAGTTTCTCTTTCAAGTGAGAAGGCAAATGGTGAACACAGTCATGGTTTCTCTCTTAGCTGGAAGGACACACGGCGAGCACGGCATCATCTGCTAGCTTTCTCTCCTGGCTTCCTGTTTCACGAAGCTCTCCGGGAGGCATCTTCCTTCTTCATCTCCAAAGCACTGGCTAGTGGATTCTCTGTTTCATGGTGCTGCAGCATTCTCTGCTCTCTCCGAATCTCTCGTTCTCCAAAATGTTTCCTCTTTTGTAGGACTCCAGAAACGTATCAAGACCCACCCAAAAGGATGGAGACATGTCGCCACCTAATCCTAGTTTAACAACCACTCTTGATTAAATCACACCTCCAGGGAGATGATCTGATTACAGTTTCAAACACACAGTATTGAATAGGGATTGTTCTGCCATTAAGAAATGGGATTTTGATTAAAACATGGCTTTTCTAGGGGACATACATCCTTTCAAACCAGCACGGCTTCGAAAATAATCCTCTAAGTCTCCACATCATCCAAAGGAAAGCCATCTGCCCAGATGCACTGCAGATACCCACCATCTCCCGATCTGCATTCCTCTTGGGTTTCCACACTCCATTCCTCTCATCTTCTCCTTCCATCCCCAGGGCAGCTGAGTCTCTACCTTATGCCTGCCACTCACAAGATGAATCCAGATTTCTCACTCCATAAGAAATTTCCCACTACTGTAACAGAGAAGTTAGGATTTAAGTGATAATTATGGTTACTGAATCATTATAGATATTCCTTTTTACTTTCTGGTATATTAGAATAGACAGAGGGAAATAACCTGACATCTCTCAACTGTAATCCCAGCTGCCTGATCTTTGATAATGATTGTATAACTATATCGTTCATCTTGTGACCATGTGATTATAAAAACCAAGTACTCCCCCTATGAACTTAAAAAATATGTTTTTATTATAAAAAATGAACCCACAGACTTGGCTGAGGTAACTCGGTGCTGTTGCTAACTTGCCGCCAGCGTTTTGTAAACAACTTTATTCTTCTCATCCAGGGACCAGTCAAGGGTTTGCCCTGTAACTCTGACTGCCAGACCTACCCCATCCTCGCTCTCGCTGCTGAGGTTCCTTAGTATCCTGTTGGGTTGGGGTGTCTGGAAACGTGGAAGAGAGAATTATCTTCAGACCTAGATCTCTTTGCTTCTCATTTATTTTCCTGAAGTGGATATCGAGGCTATCGGGGTTACTTTCCTCTTGTGGAGGGCTCCCTGTTTCCTGAATCCCATGTCTTCTTGAGAAATTCGAAATAATTATTAATATGGAAGACAATTTTAAGACTGAGTCATCATCATCTCCCTTTGCTCTCCAATGTTCTTCACAGACATTGTTTTCTATTCAACTATTAGATTTCAAAACAAGTTTATTGGAAGCATTGGAAGAATTACGTATGCGAAGGTTCCTCCTCCAAAACAGCTACTAGGGGAGTAGAAACGATACAGAACAGTTCCCGGAGCCATGACAGAGATCAAGAAGACAGTGTACCCCATTCTGGAATGGCTGACTGGCTGGGAGATCCCGCTCCGGTGAGATCGCCGAGGGGCGCGGGCTTCCCCGGGCCGGGGCGGCAAGCAGCCAGAGTCCCTCCCTTCCTCCTTCCCGGGCCAGCAGGGAGAATTGGACAGGCGGTCCCCACAAGCTGCGGCGGCTGGCGCCCCCCCCACACGCGGTCCCCCGGACCAACTGGGAGAATTGGATCGGAGATCCCCAGGCCGCGGAGAACGGTGACCAGGGTCCCTTCCAAACACGTGGCTTCCCGGTCCGGCTGGGAACGGTGCACTCTCCCGGGCCGCGGAAGCTGGTGCCCTCCCGCCACGCTTGGCGCCCCGGGCCGGCTAGGAGATTCGGACGGGTGCTCTCCCGGGCAGCAGCGGCCAGCGACCCGCCCCGCGTTTGGATCCCCGGGCCGGCTGGCACTCTTCCAAGCTGCTTTGGCTGGTGAACCTCCCCCACAGCGAGAGTTTTCCAAAGGTAAAGGACCCACAGCACCTTTTACTGGTGGGACCCACAGACAAACGAGTGCCACGAACGCCACCTACCGGGCAGGATAAGAAAAACAGAACCCAGAGATTTCACAGAAAAAATCTTTCAACCTGTTGGGTCCAACACCCAGGGAAATCAGACTAAATACCCAGACGCCAGCAGAAGATAACGGATCATGCTCAGAAAATTGAAAATATGGCCCAGTCAAAGGAACAAACCAATAGTTCAAATGAGATACAGAAGCTGAGACAACTAATGCTGAATGTACGAACAGAAATGGAAAACCTCTTCAAAAACGAATTTGAACAGGATAAACTTATGAAGCATGTAATAACATGGATGGACCTAGAGAACATTATGCTGAGTGAGTCTAGCCAAAAACTAAAGGACAAATACTGTATGGGCCCACTGATGTGAACCGACATTCGAGCATAAACTTGCAATATGTCATTGGTAACAGAGTCCAGCAGGAGTTAGAAACAGGGTAAGATAATGGGTAATTGGAGCTGAAGGGATACAGACTGTGCAACAGGACTAGATACAAAAACTCAAAAATGGACAGCACAATAATACCTAATTATAAAGTAATCATGTTAAAACACTGAATGAAGCTGCATTTTTTTACTATTATTATTACTTTTATTTTTTTTCTATATTAACATTCTATATCTTTTTCTGTTGTGTTGCTAGTTCTTCTAAACCGATGCAAATGTACTAAGAAACGATGATCATGCATCTGTGTGATGATTTTAAAAATTACTGATTGCATATGTAGAATGGTATGATTTATAAATGTTGGGTTAATTTCTTTTCTCCGTTAATTAATAAAAAAATTTTTTTTAATTAAAAAAACGAAATCGATAAATTGAGGGAGGACATGAAGAGGACATGGGCTGAACAAAAAGACGAAATAGAAAAACTGAAAAAAACAAATCACAGAACTTATGGAAGTGAAGGACAAAGTAGAAAAGATGGAAAGAACAATGGATACCTACAATGATAGACTTAAAGAGGCAGAAGATAGAATTAGTGATTCGGAGGATGGAACATCTGAATTCCAAAAAGAAACAGAAACTATAGGGAAAAGAATGGAAAAATTTGAACAGGGGATCAGGGAACTAAAGGACAATATGAACCGCACAAATATACGTGTTGTGGGTGTCCCAGAAGGAGAAGAGAAGGAAAAAGGAGGAGAAAAACTAATGGAAGAAATTATCACTGAAAATTGCCCAACTCTTATGAAAGACCTAAAATTACAGATCCAAGAAGTGCAGCGCACCCCAAAGAGAATAGACCCAAATAGGCGTTCTCCAAGACACTTACTAGTTAGAACGTCAGAGGTCAAAGAGAAAGAGAGGATCTTGAAAGCAGCAAGAGAAAAACAATTCATCACATGCAAGGGAAACCCAATAAGACTATGTGTAGATTTCTCAGCAGAAACTATGGAAGCTAGAAGACAGTGGGATGATATATTTAAATTACTAAAAGAGAAAAACTGCCAACCAAGATTTCTATATCCAGCAAAATTGTCCTTCAAAAATGAGGGAGAAATTAAAACATTCTCAGACAAAAAGTCACTGAGAGAATTTGTGACCAAGAGACCAGCCCTGCAAGAAATACTAAAGGGAGCACTAGAGTCAGATACAAAAAGACAGAAGAGAGAGGTATGGAGAAGAGTGTAGAAAGAAGGAAAATCAGATATGATGTACATAATACAAAAGACAAAATGGTAGAGGAAAATATTATCCAAACAGTAATAACACTAAATGTTAATGGACTGAATGCCCCAATCAAAAGACATAGACTGGCAGAATGGATTAAAAAACAGGATCCTTCTATATGCTGTCTACAGGAAACACATCTTAGACCCAAAGATAAACATAGGTTGAAAGTGAAAGGTTGGGAAAAGATATTTCATGCAAATAACAATCAGAAAAGAGCAGGAGTAGCTATACTAATATCCAACAAATTAGACTTCAAATGTAAAACAGTTAAAAGAGAGAAAGAAGGATACTATATACTAATAAAAGGATCAATTCAACATGAAGACATAACAATCATAAATATTTATGCACCGAATCAGAATGCCCCAAAACACATGAGGCAAACACTGCAAACACTGAAAAGGGAAATAGACACATCTACCATAATAGTTGGAGACTTCAATTCCTCACTCTCATCAATGGACAGAACATCTAGACAGAGGATCAATAAAGAAACAGAGAATTTGAATATTACAATAAATGAGCTATATTTAACAGACATTTATAGGACATTACACCCCACAACAGCAGGATACACCTTTTTCTCAAGTGCCCATGGATCATTCTCAAAGATAGACCATATGCTGGGTCACAAAGCAAGTCTCAACAAATTGAAAAAGTTTGAAATCATACAAAACACTTCCTCAGACCATAAGGGAATGAAGTTGGAAATCGATAATAGGCAAAGCGCCAGAAATTCACAAATATGTGGAGGCCCAGCAACACACTCTTAAACAACCAATGGGTCAAGGAAGAAATTACAAGAGAAATCAGTAAATATCTCAAGGCAAATGAAAATGAAAGCACAACATATCAAAACTTGTGGTATGCAACAAACACAGTGCTGAGAGGGAAATTTATTGCCCTAAATGCCTATATCAAAAAAGAAGAAAGGGCAAAAATTCAGGAATTAACTGTCCACTTGGAAGAACTGGAGAAAGAACAGCAAACTAACCCCAAAGCAAGCAAAAGGAAGGAAATAACAAAGAGCAGAAATAAAGGAAATTGAGAACATGAAAACAATTGAGAAAATCAATAAAACCAGAAGTTGGTTCTATGGGAAAATCAATAAGATTGATGGGCCCTTAGCAAGCAAGATTGACAAAAAGAAGAAGAGAGAGGATGCAAATGAATAAGATCAGAAATGGTAAGAGGAGACATAACCACTGACCCCACAGAACTAAAGGAGGTAATAACAGGATACTGTGAACAACTTTATGCCAATAAATACAACAATGTAGATGAAATGAACAACTTCCTAGAAGGCATGAACAACCAACTTTGACTCAAGAAGAAATAGATGACCTCAACAAACCAATCACAAGTAAAGAAATTGAATCAGTCATTCAAAAGCTTCCCAAAAAGAAAAGTCCAGGACCAGGCGGCTTCACATGTGAATTCTACCAAACATTCCAGAAAGAATTAGTACCAATCCTGCTCAAACTCTTCAAAAAAATTGAAGTGGAGGGAAAGCTACCTAATTCATTCTCTGAAGCCAACATCATCCTCATACCAAAACAAGGCAAAGATATTACAAAAAAAGAAAACTACAGACCAATCTCTCTAATGAATATAGATGTAAAAATCCTGAATAAAATTCTAGCAAATCAAATCCAGCAATGCATTAAAAGAATTATACATCATGACCAAGTACGATACATCCCAGGTATGCAAGGATGGTTCAACATAAGAAAATCAATTAATGTAATACACCATATCAACAAATCAAAGCAGAAAAATCACATGATCGTCTCAATTGATGCAGAGAGGCATTTGACAAAATTCAACATCCTTTCCTGTTGAAAACACTTCAAAGGATAGGAATACAAGGAAATTTCCTTAAAATGATAAAGGGAATATATGAAAAACCCACAGCTAATATCATCCTCAATGGGGAAAAACTGAAAACTTTCCCCCTATGATCAGGAACAAGACAAGGATGTCCACTATCACCACTGTTATTCAACATTGTGTTGAAAGTTCTAGCCAAAGCAATTAGGCAAGAAACAGAAATACAAGGTATCAAAATTGGAAAGGAAGAAATAAAACTCTCACTGTTTGTATATGACATGATACTATATGTCGAAAACCCTGAAAATTCCACAGCAAAACTACTAGAGCTAATAAATGAGTACAGCAAAGTGGCAGGTTACAAGATCAATATTCAAAAATCTGTAGTGTTTCTATACACTAGTAATGAACAATCTGAGGGGGAAATAAAGAAACGAATTCGATTTACAATTGCCACTAAAAGAATAAAATACTTAGGAATAAATTTAACTAAAGGACAAAAGACCTAAACAAAGAAAACTACAAGAAACTGTTGAAAGAAATTACAGAAGACCTAAATAGATGGAAGGGCATACCGTGTTCATGGATTGGAAGACTAAATATAGTTAAGATGTCAATTCTACCTAAATTGATTTACAGATTCAATGCAATACCAATCAAAATCCCAACAACTTACTTTTCAGAAATAGAAAAACCAATAAGCAAATTTATCTGGAAGGATAGGGTGCCCGGAATTGCTAAAAGTATTTTGAGGAAAAAAACGAAGCTGGAGGTCTCAAGCTGCCTAACTTTAAGGCATATTATGAAGCCACAGTGGTCAAAACAGCATGGTACTGGCATAAAGATAGATATATTGACCAATGGAATTGAATAGAGTGTTCAGATATAGACCCTCTCATCTATGGGCATTTGATCTTTGATAAGGCAGTCAAGCCAACTCACCTGGGATAGAACAGTCTCTTCAATAAATGGTGCCTAGAGAACTGGATATCCATATGCAAAAGAATGAAAGAGGACCCGTATCTCACACCCTATACAAAAGTTAACTCAAAATGGATCAAAGATCTAAACATTAGGTCTAAGACCATAAAACAGTTAGAGGAAAATGTAGGGAGATATCTTATGAAACTTTTTTTTTTTTAATTTTTTTATTAATCAAAAAAAAGAAAAGAAATTAACACAACATTTAGAAATCATTCCATTCTACAAATGCACTCAGTAATTCTTAGTATCATCACATAGATGTATGATCATCATTTCTTAGTACATTTGCATCGATTTAGGAAAAGAACTAGCAAAACAGCAGAAAAAAATATAGAATGTTAATATAGAGAAGAGAATTAAAATAATAATACTAATAATATATATATATATATATATATATAAAAAGGAAAAAGAAAAAACAAAAGATACAAACACACAAACAAACAAAAAACCATATTTCAGGTGCAGCTTCATTCAGTGTTCCAACATAGTTACATTACACTTAGGTATTATTGTACTGTCCATTTTTGAGTTTTTGTATCTAGTCCTGTTGCACAGTCTGTATCCCTTCAGCTCCAATTACCCATTATCTTACCCTGTTTCTAACTCCTGCTGGTCTCTGTTACCAATGATATATTCCAAGCTGATTCTCAAATGTCGGTTCACATCAGTGGGACCTTACAGTATTTGTCCTTTAGTTTTGGGCTAGACTCACTCAGCATAATGTTCTCTAGGTCCATCCATGTTATTACATGCTTCATAAGTTTAGTCTGTCTTAAAGCTGCATAATATTCCACGTAGGTATACGCCACAGTTTGTTTAGCCACTCGTCTGTTGATGAACATTTTGGCTGTTTCCATCTCTTTGCAATTGTAGATAATGCTGCTATAAACACTGGTGTGCAAATGTCCGTCTGTGTCTTTGCCCTTAAGTCCCTTGAGTAGATACCTAGCAGTGGTATTGCTGGGTCATAATCCATTCTGCCATTCTATGTCTTTTGATTGGGAAATTCAGTCCATTAACTTTTAGTATTATTACTGTTTGGATAATATTTTCCTCTACCATTTTGGCTTTTGTATTATATATATCATATCTGATTTTCCTTCTTTCTACACTTTACTCCATACCTCTCTCTTCTGTTTTTTCGTATCTGACTCTAGTGCTCCCTTTAGTATTTCTTGCAGAGCTGGTCACTTGGTCACAAATTCTCTCAGTGACTTTTTGTCTGAGAATGTTTTAATTTCTCCTTCATTTTTGAAGGACAATTTTGCTGGATATAGGAGTCTTGGTTGGCAGTTTTTCTCTTTTAGTAATTGAAATATATCATCCCACTGTCTTCTAGCTTCCATGGTTTCTGCTGAGAAATCTACACATAGTCTTATTGGGTTTCCCTTGTATGCGACAGATTGTTTTTCTCTTGCTGCTTTCAAGATCCTCTCTTTCTCTTTGACCTCTGACATTCTAACTAGTAAGTGTCTTGGAGAACGCCTATTTGGGTCTATTCTCTTTGGGGTGCGCTGCACTTCTTGGATCTGTAAATTTAGGTCTTTCATAAGAGTTGGGAAATTTTCAGTGATAATTTCTTCCATTAGTTTTTCTCCTCCTTTTCCCTTCTCTTCTCCTTCTGGGACACCCACAACACGTATATTTGTGCGCTTCATATTGTCATTCAGTTCCCTGATCCCCTGCTCAAGTTTTTTCATTCTTTTCCCTATAGTTTCTGTTTCTTTTTGGAATTCAGATGTTCCATCCTCCAGTTCACTAATTGTAGCTTCTGTCTCTTTAGATCTACCATTGTAGGTATCCATTGTTTTTTCCATTTTTTCTTCTTTGTCCTTCACTCCCATAAGTTCTGTGATTTGTTTTTTCAGATTTTCTATTTCTTCTTTTTGTTCAGCCCATGTCTTCTTCATGTCCTCCCTCAATTTATTGATTTGGTTTTTGAAGAATTTTTCCATTTCTGTTCGTATATTCAGCATTAGTTGTCTCAGCTCCTGTATCTCATTTGAACTATTGGTTTGTTCCTTTGACTGGGCCGTATCTTCAATTTTCCGAGCATCATCCATTATTTTCTGCTGGTGTCTGGGCATTTGATCAGATTTCCCTGGGTGTGGGACCCAGCTGGTTGAAAGCTTTTTCTGTGAAATCTCTGGGCTCTGTTTTTCTTTTCCTGCCCAGTAGGTGGCGCTCGTGGCGCTCGTCTGTCTGCACGGCAGTCGGCCCGGGAAACCGCGCATGTAGGTGGGGGTCGCTGGCCACCGCGGCTTGGGAGAGTGCCGGTCCTAATTGCCCAGCTGGCCCGAAACGCCAAGCGTGACGGGAGGGCCCCGCTATCCAACGTTCCCAGTCAGACCGGGGAGCCACATGCGTGGAGGGGACCCCAGTCGCCAGCCGACCCGGCCGGGAAAACGCGCGCCCCTCGGGTAGCTCACCGCAGCAGATTCTCCCTGCCCGTTCAGCCGTTCCAGAATGGGGTACGCTGTCTTTTTGGTCTCTGTCCTGGCTCCGGGAGCTGTTTCGTATTGTTTCTGTTTCTTTAGTTGCTTTTCTGGAGGAGGAACTAAGACCCGCGCGTCTTACTAAGCCGCCATCTTCTCCGGAAGTATCTTATGAAACTTATAATTGGAGGCGGCTTTATGGACCTTAAACCTAAAGCAAGAGCCCTGAAGAAAGAAAGAAATAAATGGGAACTCCTCAAAATTAAACACTTTTGTGCATCAAAGAACTTCATCAAGAAAGTAGAAAGACAGCCTACACAATGGGAGACAATATTTGGAAACGACATATCAGATAAAGGTCTAGTATCCAGAATTTGTAAAGAGATTGTTCAACTCAACAACAAAAAGACAGCCAATCCAATTACAAAATGGGAAAAAGATTTGAACAGACACTTCTCAGAAGAGGAAATACAAATGGCCAAAAGGCACATGAAGAGATGCTCAACGTCCCTGGCCATTAGAGAAATGCAAATCCAAACCATAATGAGATATCATCTCACACCCACCAGAATGGCCATTATCAACAAAACAGAAAATGACACGTGCTGGAGAGGATGTGAAGAAAGAGGCACACTTATTCACTGTTGGTGGGAATGTCAAATGGTGCAACCACTGTGGAAGGCAGTTTCGCTGTTCCTCAAAAAGCTGAATATAGAATTGCCATATGACCCGGCAATACCATTGCTAGGTATCTACTCAGAGGACATAAGGGCAAAGACACAAACGGGCATTTGCACACCAATGTTTATAGCAGCATTATTTACAATTGCAAGGAGATAGAAACAGCCAAAATGTCCATCAACAGATGAGTGGCTAAACAAACTGTGGTATATACATACAATGGAATATTGTGCAGCTTTAAGACAGAATAAACTTATGAAGTATGTAACAACATGAATGGACCTTGAGAACATTATGCTGAGTGAGACTAGCCAAAAACTAAAGGACAAATACTGTATGGTCTCATTGATATGAACTGACATTGATGAATAAACTTGGAATATTTTGTTCATAACAGAGATCATCAGGAGATAGAAATAGGGTAAGATATTGGGTAATTGGAACTGAAGGGATACAGACTGTGCAACAGGACCGGATACAAAAACTAAGAAATGGACAGCACAGTACTACTTAACTTTAATATAATTATGTTAAAACACTGAATGAAGCTGCATGTGAGAATGATAGAGGGAGGAGGGCTGGGGACATATTGAAATCAGAAAGAAAGATAGATGATGAAGATTGAGATGGTATAATCTAGGAATGCCTAGAGTGTATAATAATAGTGAAATGTACAAGGTACAATTTTAAAAATGTTTTTGCATGAGGAAGAACAAAGGAAGTCATTTTTGCAGGGTACTGAAAATAGATGGTAATTAATATTTTAAAAAGTCACCTTCTGTGTGAGACTAAAGCAAAAAATGTTTATTGGTTACAAAATTTATATTTTGACTAGTGCATTTCCTAATATAACTTATGTGGATAGTTTGAATGAACACCATTAAGTACTTGGAATCTCTGGTAGAACATGAGATTTTGCTGGTTTGTCCAGAGTGATGCCCCGATGAGTCCCAGAATGATTCAATCAGTGAGTGAAAAAGTATCTGCAAAGCCCCCTTTGGGGAGTGGTGAGAACGGGGAGAAATTCAACTTCCCCAAGTTGAATTCTTGATATTCTCACAAGCAGTGTGGACAACCAAAGCTATAGGCTAAGCTCCAGTCTTGGGGTTTGTTCATATGAAACTTAACCCCGCAATGGATAGGTCAAGTCTACTTAAAATTTAGGCCTAAGAGTCACCCCCAAGAGACCCTCTTTTGTTGCTCAGATGTGGCCTCTCTCTCCAGCCAACACAACGAGCAGTCTTACCACCCTACCCTCTCTATGTGGGACATGATTCCCAGGGGTGTGGACCTTCCTGGCAACGTGGGACAGAGATCTTGGAATGAATGGAGACTCAGCATCAAGGGATTGAGAAAATCTTCTCTACCAAAAGGGGGAAGAGGAAAATGAGACAAAGTGTCAATGGCTGAGATATTCCAAACAGAGTCGAGAGTTTATCCTGGAGTTTATTCTTATGCATCAAGCAGATATCATCTTGTTATTCAAGATGTAATGGAGAGGCTGGAGGGAAATGCCTGAAAATGTAGAGCTGTGTTCCAGTAGCCATGTTTCTTGAGGATGACTGAATAATGATACAGCTTTCACAAGGCCACTGGACTGAATTTAGTCTAGAGGCTCAGCAACCAGAATTCTCTCGTTTGCCGGCACTACAGTGACTTTTGGTGCCTTAAAAAGCTTCAAAGAGAGAAACCGTTTCCAGTTCTATGTCTCTGGACATCTGACTGGGTGAGTGGGTCATCAGGGTAAAAGTGGATTGGGGAGTTAATAGGAAGTTCAAGTCCCCTTGACCTAGGCCTGGGTCATGCTTCCGGAATGATCCCCCTTGCTCTGACTCTACACCTTACTGTTTTCTGGGTACCACGCTGTACAGGGTGTGAGTCCCTGACCTAAATTTGTCTTTTGAGTATACTCCTAGAAAATGAGTAATCCCACAATTAATTGCTATTTAATGAAATTGGGTAGACCTGTTTAAGTGCTAGCCCATGTGTTACATAGGTATAGTAAGAGCTTAATGCTTGTTTAATTGTTAATCACTGTGCTAAATGTTAAATTCCTGTTTAATTCTTAGTTGGTATGTTCTGCCTAGTTATTAATTGGTGTGTTACTTAAATATAATTAGCATTAAGTGCCCATTTGAATTTCTTAGTTTGTATGTTCCTGCATTTGTATTGGTCAAATGTTCCTAATTACTTTCTGATTATGGAAATTCCTTAATAAGAAAGGCTTTTGACTGTATTGAAAATTGAAAAGATTTTAGTTATGGATCTAAAAAAAAAGGTGTTCTAGTTTGCTAGCTGCCGGAATGCAATATACCAGAAACAGAATGGCTTTTAAAAAGGGGAATTTAATAAGTTGCTAGTTTACAGTTCTAAGGTCGAGAAAATGTCCCAATTAAACAAGTCTATAGAAATATCCAGTCTAAGGCATCCAGGGAAAGATTCCTTGGTTCAAGAAGGCCGATGAAGTTCAGGGTTTCTCTCTCAAGTGAAAGGGCACATGCCGAGCACAGTGTCATCTGCTAGTTCTTCTCCTGGCTTCCTGTTTCATGAAGCTCCCCGGGAGGCATTTTCCTTCTTCATCTCCAAAGGTCGCTGGCTGGTGGACTCTGCTTCTCAGCTGGTAGACTCTGCTTCTCGTGGCTATGTCATTCTGCTCTGCTCTCTCTGAATCTCTCATTCTCCAAAATGTTCCCTCTTTTACAGGACTCCAGAAATTAATCAAGACCCACCCAAATGGGTGGAGACATGTCATCACCTAATCCAGTTTAACAACCACTCATGATTAAATCACATCTCCAGGGAGATGATCTGATTACAGTTTCAAACATACAGTATTGAATAGGGATTTTTCTGCCTTTATGAAATGGGATTTAGATTAAAACATGACTTTTCTAGGGGACATACATCCTTTCAAACCAGCACAAAAGGGTTTATTTCTGTGACATAATCTGGCCTCAAAATGATCTAAAATTAAAATACTACAATTACAGTTAAAGATATTACAGTTAAAATTGTTCTGCAAAAAAGGTAGAAATATGATGCAATATTATATATCCAATCCTTTAGTTGTCCCTATCAGAAATATTTCTATTTCTGTTTCTTGTGTAGCCAGCTTTCTATTTGTGTCTGCCTGTTCAGTATATATTCTCATACCTCCAGATGATAATAGCCAATTAATAAGAAAATTCTTAAAGAACTCTATTTATGTTGCTTAAGAATAATTAGGCATTTTATATAAATATATAATTTGGTACTTCTGAAATAGAAAAGGAAGGGCCCTCTGAGCAACAGGATGTAGAGCCTTAGTTTTGTGATTGCTGTGAAAAACCTGGACATTGGAGGGAGACTGCCTCTGGAGTTTCCCTGAGGCAGAAAACAAACAAAGGGTTGTGTTCTAGTTTGCTAGCTGCTGGAATGCAATATACCAGAAATGGAATGGCTTTTAAAAGAGGGAATTTAATAAATTGCTCATTTACAGTTCTAAGGCCAAGAAAATGTCCCAATTAAAATAAGTCTACAGAAATGTCCAATCAAAGGCATCCAGAGAAAGGTACCTTGATTCGAAAAGTCTGAAGTTCAGGGTTTCTCTCTCAAGTGAGAAGGCACATGAAGAACATCATCAGGGCTTCTCTCTCAGCTGGAAGGGCACATGGTGAACACAGTGTCATTTGCTAGCTTTCCCTCCTGGCTTCCTAAAGCTCCTCAGAAGGTGTTTTCCTTCCTCATCTCCAAAGGTCGCTGGCTGGTGGACCCTCTTCTTTGTGGTGCTGCAGCATTCTCTGCTCTCTCTGAATCTCTAGCTTTCTCCAAAATGTTTCCTCTTTTATAGGATTCCAGTAAACTAACCAAGAGCCACCCAAAAGAGACACATCTCCACCTAATCCGGTTTAACAACCACTCTTGATTGAGTCACATCTCCAGGGAGATGATCTAATCACAGATTCAAAGATATCAGTACTGAATAGGGATTAGAAGAAACGGTTGCCTTTACAAAATAGGATTAGGATTAAAACATGGCTTTTCTAGGGTATATATGTGTCCTTTTAAACCAGCACAGGTTGTCTCTGAAGAAACAAAGACCTTTTCCTATGGTCCTTGTTCTAGTTTGCTAGCTGCTGGAATGCAATATACCAGAAATGGAACGGCTTTTAACAAGGGAAATTTAATGAGTTGCTGGTTTACAGTTCTAAGGCTGAGAAAATGTCCCAATTAAAACAAGTCTATAGAAATATCCAATCTAAGGCATCCAGGGAAAGATACCTTGGTTCAAGAAGGCCGATGAAGTTCAGTGTTTCTTTCTCAAGTGAGAAGGCACATGGAGAACACAGTCAGGGCTTCTCTCTCGGCTGGAAGGGCACATGGCGAACACGGCATCATCTACTAGCTTTCTCTCCTGGCTTCCTCTTTCATGAAGCTCCCTGGGATGCATTTTCCTTCTTCATTTTCAAAGGTCACTGGCTGGTGGTTCTCTGCTTCGTGATGCTGCAGCATTCTCTGCTCTCTCTGAGTCTCTCATTCTCCAAAATATTTCCTCTTTTATAGGACTTCAGAAACTAATCAAGACCCACCCAAATGGGTGGAGACATGTCGTCCCTTAATCCAGTTTAACAACCATTCTCGACTAAATCACATCAACCAGGGAGATGATCCAATCACAGTTTCAAACATACAGTATTGAATAGAGATTATTTTACCTTTATGAAATGGGATTTATATTAAAACATGGCTTTTCTTAGGGGGCATACTTCCTTTCAAACCAGCACAGTCCTGGTCACAGCTTTAAAAAAAATAAATCTAATAATTGGAAATAGTTAAAGAAGGGCACAGGAACTCTCAAACTTCCACATGCCCAGCTTCATTCTGTCTGTGCAACAAATCTCTGCCCCAAGACCTAACCACCTAAAGCAGTTACAGTGGGAGGGCTAGGCACAGAAAGATATGGCATGGCTGGTTTAGAATTCTTTTTCCACTGGGCCTGGAGATTAGAAATCGTAAACATAAAAAAAAGCTACAGAACCTAGGCTATGTTTGTTAATATTTTTTTTTTCTAATACCTTTGCAATAGAACTGTAGTAATCAGATCATTATTAAAATGTAAATAGCTTTGGGATAGGAGTAACTAAATAAGATCTGATTACCAAATGTCAGTAAGTAAGATGGAAGATCTTTGAGAGATTTGGAAAGGTTTTCCTGGATTTAGGCTTGGGACAAATTAAACAATTCTAAAACTTGATAGTCAATGTACTTTTGGGCGGGCCATGGTGGCTCAGCAGGCAAGAGTGCTTGCCTGCCATGCCCAAGGACCCGGGTTCGATTCCTGGTGCCTGCCCATGTAAAAAAAAAATTAAAAAAATAAAATGTACTTTTAAAATTGTTTGTATTTTAAGATATTATGAAAACAAACAGATTTTTTCAACCTCCAATAAAAAGGATTTTATGATAAATTTTGAACTGAACAAATGCACTTTTATTCTGCTTGGGTATGTTCTCCCTAAATTTATACAAGCTAACTAATAAAATAAGCTAGTATTATAAATTCATTCTCAATATTCCTCTTAAAAACAGCATAGCTAGGGCGGTGCAACAGTCACTTAGTGGCAGAATTCTCATCTGCCGTGCCAGAGATCCGGGTTTGATTCCCGGAGCCTGTCCCTGCCAAAATATATAAATATATATATATATAGCCTAACTAGACAAGTTAGGTTACATGAACTAAGCAATGGACCTGTTAATAATGACACTAATAAGATAAAATAAGAATATGCTAATGCTTCAAATATATCCTATTTAAGAAATAGTAAGAATTAGTAAGAAATATAAATGGATTTTTAAATAATCTTAATTACTTGGATGTCAAAGAATCTGGCTTTTTGTTACTTGCCCATTTGTTACTTTGGTATGTGGAAGAATTTGAATTTGTAGTGGCTTTGTTAATGTCAAGCAGTATATTTTTGTTAGTAAATGGTGTCATAAGGGAAAACTTAGTTCTTAGCTTCAAAGAGTTTATATTCTAGTTAGAATATACTTATATCGGGGCATAGTGTAAGACAGTCATAATGAAGGAATAAAAATGCTGGAAGAATTTAAAAAGCAGATAGATAAAGAATGACTGGGCAGGCCATGGTGGCTCAGCAGGCAAGGATGCTTGCCTGCCATGCCAGAGGACCTGGGTTCAATTCCCGGTGCCTGCCCCTGTAAAAAAAGAATGACTAAGAAGTCCTCATAGAAGAGATGACAAATGAGAAAGTAACATTAAAATAGACCTCTGAACTAGTTCTTTTGGAAGTCATAACAGTTTTGTAAACTAATTTATTGCCCGGTATTATTTAGCACTTGAGAATAATATGAAAATTTGAGGGTTTTTCTGGATATAAATCCCTTAAATATTGAAAAGGCTGATTATATTTCAATTTGGGCATTTCTGACCTCTGAAGGTAGTGCTGAATTGAACATTGATTGATTTTAGGCATATTGTAATCATTTGTGTGTTCTGGCTGGCTGTGTTCCAAACCAAGCATGAATCTCTTCCTTCTTCCATTATTTTGTCGATTCAAGTTCATGTCATACTATAATGCATTTCAGAGTATTTGGGGTAGAAAATGGAGGAGTGTTTGCAAAGTCACTCGAGGGACTGGGAAAAATAGAACTCTTGAATTTCCCTACCTGGAGAATTCCTGACATCTTCTTAGGAAAGAGAAGTTCTCAATTTACTAGGCCAGACCCTCAATCTTGAGTTTTGCCCTTATGAAACTTGGTTGAGCACTATAGTTACTAATATAGTTATAATAATATTGTTTCATCAATGATAACAAAGGTAGCACACTAATAGGAAATGTTAATAATAGGTAAAACCTGAGTGGGGCGGGAGGTGTATAAGGGAACTCTGTCTTCTCTACATGATTTTTTGTAAGCCTACAGCTGCTGTAATAAATTTAAAATAAAAACTAAACACCTGAACATCTAACCACCTGCACTTTAAAAGCCCAGCTTGAGGTGGGGATAGGGGAGTGTTCTCCAGTACCCTGGCAGCACCTGCCTCCACATTCTCCCTGACTTCTCTTTCCCCTAAGACAAACACAGAAATACCACCACCATCATCACCACCCAGCCCCACCCCCCGCAACCAAAGGAGCTAGTGCCCATTCATTTTTCAGGCCAGTACCAGGCACAGAGTGTGCTGATTATAAAGGGGGGTTATTCATGATCCTGAGTGGAAGAAGCCAGGCCCAAAAGACTTCATGCCATATGATTCCATTTATAGGAAATGTCCAGAATAGGCAAATCCATAAAGACAAAAGTAGATTAGTGGGTGCCAGGGTCTGGGTAGAGTGGCAAATGGAGAATGACAGTATATGGGTCCGGGGTTTCTTTTTGGGGGTGACGACGGTATTCTGGAATTAGATCGTGGTGATGGTTGCACAATATTGTGACTGTAATAAAAACCGCTGAATCGTACACACAAAATGGTTTAAATGGTGAATTTTATATTATATGAATTTTATCTCAATTTAAAAATGTGGAAAAAATATATAAAAATCAACGGTGGTTCTTGCTGGTGTCAATTGCTGTAGCTGTAAACACAGCCCGGGCATGCTGGGCCCCTGAGCAGAGGCTGCAGGTCCTTAGCCCTCACCGATACCTTGGGATGCAGCCTGCGCAGCATCCTCCAGAATGGGAGATTAAAGCACGCAGAACTGGGACCTTAGCAGGAAGTCAAAGAAGAAATCTGTGAGAGATTTTGGCTAAAGCAATGATTCTCAAGCTTTAGCGTACATCAGAATCACCTGGAATCTTTTGCCTTCAGGTGATCCTGGCTTGTTAAACCCATAACTCTGTCCCCCACCCTGCCCCCAGAGCTTCCGAGTCTGTGTGTCTGGGGCGGGGCCAAGAATTTGCATTTCAAACAAGATTCCAACAGCTGCTGCTGCTGCTGTTGCTGTTGCTGTACCTGGACTGTATTTTCAGAACCACCGGCCTAGATATCCCTTTATTCTCCTTGTAGTTCTAAATGGAATGGGAAATGCTTTTTCAAGAAAAAAGAGTGACTACCAGGGAATTTCTCACCCTGTTGTAAAACATTCTCAAATGTTGGCAGGCCGAGGTGTCTGCCTTTTCGAGTTTCAACTCCTATGTGGTACCCTGAATACTCCTGGACAGACAGGTAAGGGTGCTCCCTACTGTACCCCTTCCTAGATGCCTGTGAAATGGGACTTGGAACCACAGTGCATCTCAGAGCTCGGATTTCAAAGATGGGCATGAACACTGCCTGATTAATACCACTGGAGCTTTCTTAAACATTTCCTGAGACAGTTCATCCTATATCCGAGCAGAAGGTTTTTACTTGTTTCCAATGTCCATGGATTCCATTCACGAGGCTCTGTTTAGTGGGCAATCTCAGGGGTTACTGTTTTTCCTTCTGCTAAGCATCTTCATTAATGTTTAAATAAGGAAATGGGCGGTTGTTAAAAAGAAAAATTAGGCATGACAGACATTTCAAATGTGTTGGTTTAAAACCACGTTCTTCAATCCTCATTCAATATTGCTGGGTGTGATCTTCTTATTATTTCCATGGGGATGTGACCCACCCATTCAAGGTGGGGTTGCTTACTGGAGCCCTTTAAGAGGGAACCATTTTGGAAGAAGCTTCAGAGCCAATACAGCCCACACAGCCAGAGACCTATGGAGATGAAGAAAGAAAACACCCCTGGGGAGCTTCATGAAACAATAAGCCAGGAGAGAAAGCTAGCAGATGTTCCCAGAGGTGTTCTGGATAGTAACACCTTTCTTGAATGAAGGTAACCTTATTGGTGCCTTAATTTGGACATTTTCACGGCTTTAAAAATATAAACTTGCAACTTAAATTCCCTTTTTAAAAGCTGTTCTGTTTCTGGTATATTGCATTCCAACAGCTTAAACTAAAACAGAGGGAAAATGCAAATCTACCTAAAGATGTTGTTAGACATTGGATTCAGTTTAGAAAATAATAAACAGACATCAGAGGAATTGAACAGGGATATGAAATAAGAAGACTCAAGAAGAAAATTCAGTCCACCCAGATTGAGATGGCAGAGTGCGAGTTCCATGGCTCTGCCCCACAGGAGCTTTGAACAACCAGCAAGCACTGGCAGGAACATCTCTCTAAAAGCTCTGAAAATAAAGAACTGCAGAAGCAGAGGGAACAGAAGAATGAAGAAAAGGCCCATACGGCCTGGGAAGGATGTGACCTGCACTCCCAGTCCCGGCTCTGGAAGAGGTAGAGTAACTCCTGTGCACATAACCCTGCGTACATATGCCTGGCCCAGTCTGTCTGGTGATGGCTTGAGGGACTCACTGTCCCAGAACTTGCCCTCAGTGTAGAAGGCAATTCACAGGCTCTTCTATAGAATGTTGGGGGAGAGCAGTTGAGTGGCTGCCCTGGGACAAGAGATTGCTGGCTGCAGGGCATAGAACTGTGAGGAAAGTGCTGCCTAGAGAAGAGGGGGCATTTGGTACCATGTAAATAGTGGGATTCCTAGGGCCATAAGCATGCCACCAACAAGACATGTGCAGAAAGTAAAATGTTCAGGTGGTTCCTATGCTTTTTTTTGGGGGGGGGGGGGGGCGGGTGCGGCGCAGGCAGTGCATGGTCCAGGAATCAACCTGGATCTCCGGCATGGAAGGTAAGTATTCTTTTTTCTTTTTTTTTTTAATTACATGGCAGGCACCAGGAATCGAACCTGGGTCCTCTGGCATCGCAGACAAGCATTCCTGCCTGCTGAGCCACTGTGGTCTGTCCAGAAGGCAAGCATTCTACCACCTGTGTACCCCCCAAGGTTCTACAGTTTGATCTGGAGTTACTGTCCAAATTCATCATGGATAAGCCCTGGAGGAGAGCACTCACACAGGGCAATTAGCAAAGAATAGGAAAAATATTTTCTTTTTTCATTATTTTTTGTTAGCTCCTGGCATTCAAGAAAAAGCTATCATGACACTAGCTGAGTACAAGTTTAAAGAACAGATGTTGCCATCTAAGTTTCAGCAATAACGTATTAAAAAAGCAAAATGTCCAGGTTTCAAGAAAAGATTTCAAACTATACAAAGAGATAGGTAGTGATGGCCCAGCCAAAGGTGAAGATTAAAGCATAAAAGACTATCAAAGAGGAGGACCAGACCTGAGACATACTAATGACTTCTTTTTAAAAAATGATCCTAAATATGCTCAAAAAGTTAAGGTAAAACATGGACAAAGAACTAAAGGAACCAGAAAACCAACAGATGAACACAAACAATATCAATAGAGAGATGGAAATTATGAGAAGGAACCAAACAGAGCTGAAGACCACAGTAAGAGAAGTTTAAAATTCCCTGAAGGGATTGAACAGCAGATTGGAGCTGGCATAAGAAAGAATTAGTGAACTTGAAGATAAAATAAATCAAGTTGGGTGGGGAATGGTGGCTCAATGGCAGAATTCTTGCCTGCCATGCCAGAGATCCAGGTTTGCTTCCCAGTGCCTGCCCATGTAAAAAAAATAATAAGTCATTCAGTCTGAGGACCAGTAAAAAGAAAGAATGAAGAAAAGTAAACAGAACCTAAGGTACCTGTGGGACACCATCAAATGCACTGATTGTGCATGCATTGTGGGAATCCCAGAAGGAGAAGAAAGAGGAAGGGGCAGAGATAATATTCAAAGAAAATAATGGCTGGAAACTTCCCAAATATAGTGAAAGTCATGAATATACACATTCAAGATGCACAACGAACTCCAGAAAGGATAAACCCAAATAGATCCACACCATACCATATTATAATCAAACTGTTGCACACCAAAGAGAGAATTCTGAAAGCCACAGGAGAGAAGCAATGCATCATGCAAAAGGGAGCCTCAATAAGATTAAGTTCTGATTTCTCATTGGAAACTATGGAAACAAGAAAGCAGTGGGATGACATAAAGTGCTGAAAGCCACTGAAGAATTCTATATCTGCAAAGCATTCCCAGATAAACAAAAACTGAAGGAGTTTGTCATCACTAAACTGGTCCTCCAAGAGATGCTGAACTTAATGCTGCAGGTTGAAAAGAAAGTGCAATAGACAATAGACCAAAACCACATATATAAATGTTAGTACTATTATATTTTGGTTTGTATCTCCACTTTTTACATCCTACAGGATCTAAAAGGCAAATACATAAAATGTAATGGAAATAAATCGTTTTGGATTCATATAGAACATGTAATTTATGACAACTACGTAATGATGGGGGGATGAAGGGGCATAGGAACATGGTGTGAGTATACTATTGAAGTTAAGTTGATGTCAAAGCAAACAAGATTTTTGTAGACTTAAGATGTTACATTTAAGTCCCATGGCACCTACAAATAAAATATAGAAGAATATGCATGCTCATTGAGGCAGAAATTAGAGTACAGCTTGCCAGAGATGGGGAGATGGGGAGTTAATGCATAATGGGTGTAGGGTTTCTGTTTAGGGGGAAATGGGAAAGTTTTAGTAGTGGAAGGTGATGACAGCACCACAATATTGTGAATGTGATTAATCCCATTGAATGGTGTGCTTGAGATAGGAAAGTTTATACTGAATGTATGTTCCCACAATTTTAAAAAAAGAAAGTAACTAAAGAGACAATGACAAGTTGTTACATGATCTTAGACGGGATTTAGCATGGAGAAAAGGCATCAAAGGGACATTATTGGGACATGAAAAAACTGGCATGTAGACTGTAGGCTTGATATCACTGTTAAAGTTCTTGAGCTCAATAACTGCACTTAAGATGGTTACATAAGTAAATATCCTTGTTCTTAGGAAATGTACATGAGAGTATAACCTACACTCAAATGTTCAGGAAATGGATTAATAGACAGATATAGATTAGCTAGACGATAGATAAAGTAAATGTAGAAAAACATTAAAATTGTGGATCTGGGTATGGGCAGAGTACAGGGAATAGGTGTATGTTGGGGTTCCCTGTATGGGATCTGTATTGTTTTTATAACTGCCCTGTAGAACTGAATGTATTTCAAAATAAAAAGATGAAGAAAAAGAAAATAAAATTAATATGAAGAATGGTAGTTACTCAAGTGCTGTAAATGAGATCATGGATGCAAAAAATAAGTATACTTCTGGCTAGAGAGAGAGAGGTCTGTGCGTGTCTTTGAGAAAATGCACTCTGAATAATGTATCTAGATTTTTTTTAAGTGCATGTAAAGTTTTTTTTAAGAGAGTAGAAGTGATTAGAATTTGGTTCTTAAAGCAGTAGTGGGGAGGGAATCATACAGGGTGGCCAATTTTAGGACCATTTCCTCAGTTTTGTAAAATGGAGATTAAAATGACCCCTCAAAATGGTTGTCATGAAGATTACGTGAGATGTTGGTGACGTACAATGCAAATGCTGGCTAACTTTTGCCCAGAGTCTAACTTTTGTCCAGGACCTGCCCCTTACCACTTACTCAGTACATGTTTGTTGACAGAACCAGGAAGTCCCTCACCACAAACAGGTGCAGCCTGGTTTTCAATGAGTACTCAGGATCCATTACAAACTTTAAGCCTTGATGGGCTTGGGTTACAGAAGCTGAATGGTCTGTTGTTGGAGACCTGGGGAGGTGGAAGGCTTTGTCAAAGTCACCATCCTCTCTTGTGGTAACCACCACAAGCTCAGACCTAAGTACATGTCTCCTAGCTGCCTGCTCTTCTAAGACTCTCTGTTACATCTGTGTGGGTCCAAAATGGACGAAAAAGCTTTGCAGTTCATTGTACAGATTTTAAGGATATTTTTTCAAAGTCCCTGGAACCAACTGATTTGGTGTAGCAAATTAGAAGCAACATCTGAAACATCCTTCTGTTTGCCTATTTTTCTTTTGTATTTTCTAGGAGCTTTGGCATAGTACATGTTATGTAATGAAAAGTTTCATTCTGTTGTTTTTTTTTCCCCCTTTCATTCCTTTTTTCCCCCCAGAATTGACAGGTAAGAATTCAGTTTCAATTTTGAAAGTGTTTTGCTCTCTCTTTGTCTGTGTGCACCAGGGCTAACTCAAAATTTTAAAAGTGTAAAAAGAAGGTTGGGAGATAGTTCAAGGAAATTTTTCAGGAGATAGACAAAAAGACAGAGACAGGGGCCATAGGAAGGAAAAGAGAATTAACCCAGAAGGTCTGACTTCTGAAGAAATGGTGTTCTAGAAAAGTAAAAGAGAATATGGAGTGAAAGAGATTATCAGAGAAATGGCACCAGGCCAGAATAGAAGAGCGTGTTTCCAGACCAAAAAGGCCCATGAAGTGCCCAGCACAGTTAATTTTAACAGTCATTCAACAAACATTAATTGAACACCTACTATGTGCTATTATTATCCTGTAGCAGGAAGGGTTCTAGCTACACTTCTTTCATGCTGGTCACTGCTCCTTTTCCAAACCTGCTTCTCCAGCCTTCCTGGTGGTCAGGTGAGCTACCTGACATCCTTTCAATGAAATCTGTTTTGCCAAATTCAGCTAGATTGGGATTCTGCTGCTGGCCATGGGAACCCTGATGACACCCCAGCTGCCACAGTGGTTTACTAGGGAAGTCAGACTGGAAGAGTGGAGGGTGTGAAAAGCTGGTGCTCCTGCAGCTTCCAGGCCATTTGGGAAGTTTTGTCTTCCCTGCATTGTTTTCTCCCTTTTTTTTTTTTTTTTTTTTTTTTTGCATATATACCCTATCACTTTGAGTGGGTACTGCCAGATGCTAACCCAACAGCTGTTTCAACCCTTCTCCTTGGACCACAGGATTCATCTATGTGCTTAAAGAAGATGGGTCCCTCTCTTATCTCCAGGAGATGAATCATGACTGATCTAAATCAGTCACTGTGATCCCATTATTTCTTACCACTGACTGTATTAAGGTGGCCCTGTGACCCAGTCCAGGTTAATGAAATAGTTGGTGGGTTTACTGGAGGTTTTGGAAATATTTTCTCCTCTAGCAAATGAGCTTTGTTTGGGGGGCCTTCCTGCATATAATTATACTGCCATAATCCTATCTCACTTTGAAGGAAATATCTATCTCCATACCCTGTGGGAATAAGGGTTGTTGGATTGGTTAGGATGCATTGGGTTGCAAGTAATGGATCACCTAACTGAAAGCACTTAGTAATCTCATATAACAAGAATATGGAGATGGGTAGGTCAGTGTCATCAAAGCCCCAGTATCTTTCCATCCTCTGTGGTGCTGTCTCCCACACATCCTTGGGCTCATTGCCTCGTAGTTTCAAGATTGCCATTGCAGCTCCAGTCATCACATTCCCACATAACCTGTGTCAGGCCTCCTCATTTTATCTCATCGTATCAAGGAGCAAAATCTTTCTCTTCTGCCCACTCTTCCCCTCTTCATCAGATTTGTCACAGCTCTTATACCCTGTGACATTGGAAAAGTCTCAACTTTGTCATCTATAAAGAGGCCCTCTCTCACAGTTATTTGGAGGAGTTCATTAAAAATCCTGACACATAGTAGACTCACAATTCAGTTATTCAGCAAATATTTATTAGGTATGGTTTCAATTTAGACAGGTCTGATTACTGCCCTCAAGAAACTTATTATGGTCTGTCTTTTTTGGGGGTTGCTGGCAAGTGAACATTCTACTGTTGAACCTCCCATGCACCCAACTTATGATCTCTTGAGGGAGATTGATATTAAAAACATAATCACACACATAATTGTCAATTAGAGGTGGTGTTAAGGGCTTTGACAAAAACAAATGTGGTGCTATGAGTGTATAATGGAAGCATTTAAATTAGATTTGGGTTGGGGAATGTATCGGTCAGCAATAGCTGCATAACAAAATCTCATGGCATACAATCATGCCATGTACCTGCTGGTTTATATACGTGCTGGTTGTCTAGGGCTGCTGTGTTAATCTCAGCAGGGCCTAAACTGGGCATATCTAAGCTTCAGGTTGCATTCAGCTCTGCTTCAGGTATCTGTCAACCTCCTGAACCCAATAGGCTGGCTGGGTCATGTTTTCTCAAGGAAGAGCAAAGGCAAAAGAGACACCTGTAGGAGACATGAGTTCTCTGAAAGCCTGTACTCAGAACTGGCCAAAGTAAGTCAAAAGATCAAGCACAGAGTCAAGGGCATTCAAAAGTACACTTGTTTTCAGGGGGAGAACCTGCCCAGCTATGTGGCAAAAGGCAGAGATACAGGAAGGGGTGAAGAATTGGGATCAAGAACTTGTCTACCACCAGGACATAGCATTTAAAGGGAAACTGGGAGAAGGAGTAGTGTATCACAGGGGTCCTGGGTAGAGGGGAGGCTTATTTCTAGGAGGTTCTTCCCTTCTCTGAGTAAGTGTGTTGAAGAACGTCACCCCAGCTTCAGGCTAGCACTCTGGAGTAAAAGGAATGCACATGTTGGACCTATTGTGCCAAGCCTGGGGCCTGGAGGGCCATCACAAAGAACCTGTTTGCCAAGCCTGGGGCCTGGAGGACCATCATGAAGAACCCGTTGTGCCAAGCCTGGGACCTGGAGGACCATGACATGACCCCCGTGAGCCTCTGAGTCAGGATAGAGGCAGAACAGTTCCTGGTCTGGGCAGGAACAAGTGATGGGGGCTCCAGGGTTTGCTACAGGTGGATCCAAGAGTACCTTGCCTCCCGTTCTGGTTAAAGAGCCCAAAGATTTACTCAGTTCCAATGAAGGTTAATGCCAAGTCAGCCTTTGCATAGCTGGGGAGAGTTTACAGAATGCTATCCTTCATTTAACCTCTACCCCCCGCTCCAAAACCTGGGGGGTGAAGAAAGCAGACATCACTGTGTCTACTATTTAGACTACTGTAAAGAAACAGAGGGCCTTTTTGGTAGAGCCACGTGAAAGCCAGCAGACGCCGCCATGTTCGCCATGTGCCCTTCCAGCTGAGAGAGAAATGTTGGACGTCATTGGCCTTCTTGATTCGAGGCTCCGTGCCTTGGATTAGAGGGAGATGTGACTCCACCCATTACCTACAGGTATTGATTAGTTTACTGGAATCCTTTAAGAGAGGAAGCATTTCGAAGAGAGAGAGAGAGAGCCATGAGAATCACAGGAGCCCACGCAACCAGAGACCTTTGGAGATGAAGAAGGAATACGCCCCTGGGGGAGCTTCATGAAACAAGAAGCCTGGAGAAAAAGCTAGAAAATGTCACCATGTACACCATGTGCCTTTATAGTTGAGGGGGAAACCCTGAATGTTATTGTCCTTTTTGAACCAAGGTATCTTTCTCTGGATACCTTAGATTGGACATTTCTATAGCCTTACTTTAATTTGGACATTTTCACAGCTTTAGAACTGTAAACTTGCAATTTATTAAATTCTGTATTTTAAAAACCATTCCATTTGTGATATATTACATTCCAGCCGCTTGCAAACTAGAACAGGGTCCATGTTGAAAATATACATTTGTAGGCCTGGATGAGAATACCTAGGGAGGGTTCCAGCAATTTCTATGTTTTATAACTATGCCAGATGATTCTTATTATCACACAAATTTTGGAAACTGTGGTGAGGAAGATGGAGTGTAGGCTTCAGAGTTAGAAAGATGTGGATTCTGATCCATTCCTTTAACAATCATTTCCAAAATATGCACACATACCAGGCACTATTCTAGGTGCAGAGACTAAAACTGAAAAGCACCTCTCTTTTTTTTGCCATTATGGACCTTCTGGTCTACTAAGAGTTCCACTCTAAAATGCCAATCAGGTCCTAGCTGTGGGACTTGAATGAGCCATTTAAAGAATAAAAGTTTTTTATTCCTCTTGTCACAAAAGCATTATGAGTTCATTGAAAGGAAGAAAGAAACTCTAAGCCAGGGTTCAGTGAGTTCATGAAGGAGAGGGAAATCCTCAGCTGCCCAGAGGCCTGATGTTCATATTATGTGAAATAATTTAGAATGGAAAACAAAAAGTGGTGAGGTTGGTGGGGTTTGGTGGTGAAGAAGTCCAAGTGGTTTTACCTTTGCATGGGGAATTGAGCCGCTTGACCACAGATAAGCAAACATAATCTGCTTAGTTCCCTTGGGTTTTGAATTTCTGCATTTATTACCTGAATGGCTAGTTGCCAGGCCTAATAGGTGTTTTTAACAAATCCCTTCAAAGTTGCCCTTTGAAAAGAGAAATTATGGCAGCCTTGTGCTGAATTTGAGCTTTCACTTCCCCCAGGAAGATATGATCAAACCAAAAGATATTTTCATTTTGTTGATGGTTTCTTATAACAAGGCATACTTACCTTTGGATATAGTATTGTCGCTCACTTGTCAGGGGATATCAAAAATAAACTGAACTTGTCTGGAATTCACTTTAGTATAACCTATGTCTTATCTACTTGCCAAAGCAGGAGTGGTGGTTTGTTTTGTCTTTTTTACTTGCTGGTTTGTTTTTTTTTTTAGTAAATAAATTGAAGTGCACTAGCATTAAGACTAATGTAATAATGCTATTCAAGTTTATTCTGTAAAAAATAGATAAGAAAAATAAAATACTGTTTTCTTTGATTCTTGAAAAAAGAAAAAAAGAAACAGAGGCTCTGAGAGGCACATTTTAAGGTCATATGGCTAACAAGTGGGAAACGTAGAACCTGAATTCAGGTCTAAATGAAATGTTCCTGCTGAAACTCCCTGTTACTTCTCTCCTCCTCCTTGGGGTCCAGAGTCAGCCGGCTCCCTTCTCCCTGACTCCAGTCAACCCTCAGCCTTCTCTCTGATCCCATCCTGTAGCAAGCTCCCTCTGCAATGCCCTTGTCAACATGCCCCGAGAGAATAGATGCCCAGGATGGAGAACAGGACACGGAGCATATCAAGAACATTCAACAAATGATAGCTTTAGAGGCAGTGATTTCCATTTCTCCATCTAACTCAGCATTCAGAAGCAAACTTGGCACACAGTTGATACCCAATAAATAGATGTTGGGTGAATAAAGCTATACAGAAACAGCTTCACACTCATTGCAGTTGTATTTCTAATAGTAAAAACTGGAACCATCAACATAAGAATGTTTAACAAACTAAATCTGTTGGTTGCGTATTAGATGTTATTATGAAGCTTAATTGTGTTATGCGTAACAATGCTATAATTTCCATAATTTAAAAAAGTTAACGAAAGTGCAAAATAAAGACACTTCTGGGAAAGGGGGAGGGGAGGAAGAGAATTATGGTTATCACTCAGTGAAATACTGTGGAACCATTTCAAATAATATTTGCAATTGGGGATAAGGTTACCTTGGAATACTAAATACAAAAGGCAAGATAAAAATTTGTATTATTTTTACAATGTTACATTGGGTCTCAAACATGTATTTTTAAATATATCTGTACCATGAAAAAGAAATACTGGTAGGAAGGATGCCAGGTCCCCAGCAACTGCTGTTACTGGGTGGTGGGGAATTTAGTATTTTCGTTTTTTGTTCTTTCTCTGGTTTTCTGTATTATCTAACCTTTATTTAACCATGATATAGGCTTTTGAGCTGCAAGGATTCTCGGAGATAAATAAAAATAGCATAGACTTGAAACATTTGGAAATCGTCTTACTCCGGAGCTAAGCTTCGGATCTGCAATTTGCATTTACCCAGTGAAAGCCTCAGTCCTGTAGGGAAGCTACCTCCCTTCTAGAAGCGTCCTGGGTTTCAGTTTTTGTGATTGAAGATTGGGAAGATCCACCGCCGCCTGCAGCCTCTTGTCAGGAGGCGCGAGCGCAGCATAGAGTCCTCATAAAAACAGCGGCAGAAACTAGCGTCGGATGGCCGGTTAGCTCAGTTGGTTAGAGCGTGGTGCTAATAACGCCAAGGTCGCGGGTTCGATCCCCGTACGGGCCATGAGTGTTGCGTTTTCTTCCCTCCGGTTTTGCTCGTTTAAACACTGCTTGGTAAAAATTGTCTTTCGAGGACGTGGGAGAGAATCGCAGATCTCCCCGGGAAGCTCGCGTGGGAGACAGGAGGATCCCATCGCGGGCTTCCCGCATTTGGCAGGCAGAGTCAGGCCTTCAAAACCGACACAGCCTAAGATGAAAAGTTGCTTTAAAAGCAAAACGGGCCATCCGACCCCCGCCTACCGCTTGGAGGTGACACACAACGAATCCGGGTGCTCTCGGATGCCGCTTTACCATCGTTTTTTGAAGCAGAATTTCACAGGCGGGACCTGCGTTTTCACGGATATCTTGAAGTTGAAAATCCGGGTCTGGAAATAATTCAATCTACAAGTATTTATTGGTCGCCTACTGCATGCCAGAACCATTCTAGGGAGGTTATAAAACAGCAAAGGGGACGCGCGTATCCCTGCTAGCAGAGGCTTTAACCAGCTGAGGGCTTGTACTCAGTGGTACCTTCTCGTCACAGAAGCATCTGGAAACTATCCTTTGCTACTCTTTGCTTAGGCTGCACATTTCCTCCTTTTAATTCTGCATTTTGCAGCCAGAAGGATGAATTTATCTCAGTGTCCAGGTCTGGTCAGGGATGTTTACTTAAACCATAGCCGCTTTCTAAAGTCAACGCCTTTTCCCATCAGGATCCAGCAGGGGTTCCAGTCATTTTTGAAAAATCTCCAGTGAGAGCCTGTACTAAATCATTCACTATTTTCTCAAATATTTGCCGAGCTCTGACTGAAATCAACGGCAGCTCAGCCCACAGCCCTTCAGTGTAAGGAGAGGTGCTTGGCTGATGGTAAATGCTCCCAAATGCCAGCTGTGCCAACTGTTATTCTGAAGTTAGAAAAGCAGGACCTGGGGTGGCGGACACCTGGAAAAGACACGTGTAAGCAGGTTAGCATCATACCTCAAGAAGGTGATGCAGGCACCTGCCTGCAGGGACACAGTGTGTAATAGCCAGGACAGGCTGCTGCCCTCAGAGTGTACACTTCCCTTTCCTAAACAAGAGCTAGAGAGGATGGAAAAATGGGGTTCTTGGATCTAGGGGGCCTTAGGTGACCTTCTCAGGTGGTTAATATTAGAGTGGAGTCCTGAGGACAGGAGGATGAGAAAGGCTTGCTTTCAAAACTTAAAACTAATGCTACTGGGTGGTGCAACGGTGGCTCAGTGGCAGAATTCTCACCTGCAATGCCAGAGACTTGGGTTCGATTCCCAGTGTGTGACCATACAAAAAACAAACAAACAAACAAAAACCAAAAAAAAACCTAATACTACCATAATGCAATATACCAGAAATGGGTTGGCTTTTATAAAGGGGATTTATTAGGTTATAAATATACAGTTCTAAAGCCATGAAAATGTTCAAATTAAGGCACTAACAAGAGGATACTTTCACTCAAGAAAGGCCATCATACTTGGGGTTCCTCTATCATGTGGGAAGGCACCTAGCTATGTTTGCGGGCCCACCTCTCCTGGGTTGATTTTTAAAATTGCTCTTTCAGCTCCTGTGGGTCTTTCTACCTTCTGCTGGGGCATTTTTCTTCTCCAAGGGTCTGTGGGTCCTGTCTTAGCTTCCGAGGGGTAAATTCTGGATTTCTTCTCTTAGCTCAGCATCTCCTGGGGCATATTCTGTCTCCAAGGGTCTGTCATGTCTCTGCATTCTGTGTTCACTCTGAGCTCTCTCTGTTTTCAGCCATTTATTCTCTTCTTAGAGGACTCCAGTAAAAAGATTAAGACTCACCTTGACTTGGTGGGTCACATCTAATCAAAAGTTCCCACCAACAAGAGGTTTGTACCCACAAGATTGGATTAGAAGAACATGGCTTTTCTGGGGTACATAACAGTTTCAAACCAGCACAGAAAGCAAAAAGCAATTCAAAGAAATTCCACACATCTGCTCTCTCCTCTCACCCAGTCTTAGCTGGACTACTAATGAATTAACTTACAGCACTGCTGGGATATGGTGAATATTGATGATGATGATAAAAATGCTCCCGTGGTGAGAAAAATAATCAGAAGTTCTTCCAGAACCTTCATGGACACTAGCCTGCACTCCAGCCTGCCCCATTTATCAGCATCATATTGTGCTGCAAAATGCAAATTTCCTCCCTCCTCCGGCTGGTGTCCCCCTGCCCTCCTCAGGGAACAAAGCTGAGACATGCCACTACAAGTCAAGATGAGAAGGCTGCAGAGAGCCACGAGAGTAAAGAGAAGGGGCAATCAGGAAAGACTGGGCTGAGGAAGAGGTGTTGGTGGAGCAGAGGTGGGAAGTTTCCTCGGTCTGGACATCTATCCATCTATTATTCATCCCTTGAGCAGACCCTCTGTGCAGGGTCTGTGCAGAGCACTGAGAGTAATACATCACTCCTGCCCTCAAGGTAGCCTAGTGTGGATAGATGGATAAGGATGGGTGGGTCTCCTTAGGAACAGTCTGGGGTTGGGGGACACCCTCGTTAAAAATGCAAGCTTTGCCATGGGACTACGGTGAGCCCTGTGGTGGCCTATGTCTGTGGTGAATAGTAGAAATATGAGAATGTCCTTTCATGAACTATAGCAAATGTATGTCACTAGTACAAGGTGTTAGTAATAGGGTGGTATATGGGGGGAAAATACAACTACTGCAAACTATGAACTATAGCTAACAGTGATATTTTAGTATTCTTTAAATATAAATAAATATCTATAGAGACAGAATTAGATCAGTGGTTATGTAGGGCTGGGGAAGGACAGAGGGATTGAGAGTGACTGCTAAGGGGTGTGGGGTTTTTCTTTTTGGAATAATGAAAATATTCTAAAATTGATTGTGCTGACCAATGCACAACTCTTTTATAGTAAATAGGCATTGAATGTACACTTTGGATGGATTATATGGTATGCTATATTTCTCAAAACTGCTATAAAAAAAGAAAGAAAAGAGAGCATATAGGATAACTTTTTTTTTTTAATGCAAGCTTTGGGTCTCACCCACATCTATAAAATCAGAACGTCTGGGGGTGAGGTCCCCAAATCTCCGTATCTAGACAAGATCCTCAGGTGATTCCGATGCACGGTGACATCGAGAACAATTGAATGGTGTGATAAGTGCCGGGGCAGGGGGCTCTGGGAACCCCGAAGACCTTCTCCTGGGAGATCCGGGAGGGCTCCTGGAGGAAGTGACGCCTCAGAGTTAAACACGCCCTTGCCAGGCAATAAGAAAAAGCCAGGTCAACTATGCTAATTCAGCCCTTGGAACGGCGTGGTCTCACCCACAGGTGCGGTCGCTTTCTGAAGTATCTTGGCCTGCGGGGCGCTCCGTAGTCCGCCCCTTTCCCAGGTGACGCACATTCGAGTCGACTCTCGGGGAACTGGGTTCGAATCCCCACCTCGGCCGCTATGGCGGGCGCGGAACCGGAGGCCGAGGAGAGTAGTGAGGATGGCGGTAGCGGCCGGGCTCCCTCCGGCCAGAGCGGCAGGGTCGCGCGCGTGGCCCCGCTGGGCCCGGAGCAGTTGCGGCGGGTCCTGGAGCAGGTGACGAAAGCGCAGCCTCCACCGCCGCCTCCGCCCTTCATGCTGCAGGACGCGGCGCGGCGGCTGCGGGACGCGGCCCAGCAGGCAGCCCAGCAGTTGGGCCCGGGCGCGGAGGTGCCGCGCCCGCCGCGCCTCCTGCCGCCCCAGGTGAGGTGCCGAGAGGGACGTGGGGAAACTGAGGCCCGAAGCGGGCGGAGGTCGCGCGGCTAGGTTGGCCCGGCCCACGCCTTCGCTTCACCTCCTCGTCATCTCTAAAGCTACTTGGCCGGCACCTCGATTTCCCCTCGGTACGGAGGGCTTTGCCGACGCTGAGTCCTCTGCCGGGGATGCCTTTCACAGCCTTGTCTAGGGCTCCTCCGTGCCTGTCAAACTCGTTTTATGGACCTTTCGTTCATCCTTTCAGCATTAATTGAGCATGTAACTGGCTTCCAGGCCCTGTGCCAAGTGCAGGAGGTGCAACCTTGAACGCAGGTGCTGGGAGCGACAACGGAGGGGGCTGCTATAGAGTGGGTAGTCCAGTAGGCCTGACACTCGGGCTGAGATTCGAGTGGATTAAAAGGAATCCAAGTATAGCACAGCTCAGGCCCGGACGCTTTAGAATTAAGTATAGTAGTTTGCTGCATGATTTGCCACCCTGAGTGGGTAGGGACTGCTTTGCAACCCCAGTGCCCTCACGTGTCTGACACGCAACTCTTTTTTTAATGAATGAGATATGTGATATTACAAAACATCCTTACCCAGTGGGATCATTTACTGGGTCACACAACTCTTGGTTGCTAGGGGAGCTGGAACTAGAACATGGGTCTCTGGAGCCCAGAGAGAGGGTCCACCATTATACTAGAAAGCACACTTCTTACTCATCTGTAAAATCACATCACATCTGAAAAATCACATCCTCTCTCAGTTTTGGGATTGTTGATGACAAAGTGCTCCTCACCCTAAAATTGCCACAGAAAGACTTCTTCCAGTAGAATAAGGAGGGTAAAGAAAAAAATCAGCATCCCTCACTGGTTTTGTTTTTGTTGACTGAGTGATTTTGTCAGTTTAGGGTTGTATCGGGTTTTTGATTGTTTCGGTTTACTAATGCTGTTGGAATGCAATATATCAGAAATGGATTGGCATTTATAAAGGGGATTTATTAAGTTACATGCAATTCTAGGGCTGTGAAAATGTCCAAAATAAGGCACCAAGAAGAGGATACCTTCACGTAAGAAAGGCCTTCTGCATCTCCAAAGGCCTGTGTCTAGGCCTTTGCTCTCTGAGTTCTTTCTCTCTCCTTTAAGGACTCGGGTAAATTGATTAAGACCCATCCTGAATAGACAGGGTCACAACTCCATGGAAATAATCTAATCAAAACATAACGCCCACAATTGGATGGAAACAATTCAGTCAATGGGTCCCACCCTTCAATGGGTTTGCCCCCATGAGACTGAATTAGAATGAAAAGAACATGGCTTTTCAATGTACATAGGTTTCAAACCAGCACAGTGATCAAGCTTGGAGAGTTGTCTTTCACTAAAGTTTGGGAAGACGAGTATGATTTTGCCAAAACACTCACACCACCTAGGGGTGTGACCTTGGGTAACTCAGCTTCTTTGAACTTTGGTTTCCTTAATTGTAGGTGGATTGGCTGAGCATTCTGGCTGGCATTCTCTGCTACAGAACCGAAAGCTTTCCCCATAGGCCCTGCTGCAACAAGTCTAAGGAATCACAAGATTTCATGACTATTCAGAACCCTGGGGAAAGGGTAACACTGGCTGGCAGTGTTACCTAGAGCCTGTGTACACGTTACCACACCCTGACAAATGCAGCCATGTGAAAACACAGCTTTTTGGGTTTGGTGTGGCAACTTGGGAAAGACTCCAGAAATGTCATATTTTCTGTAAAATGAAAGCACATTAATTGAATTTTAATTGAAGATAGACTACATGATAGAGTTGTATAACCTGACTAATCTAATTGGGATGGTGTAGAATTTACATACATTCACAATATTATACCTTTGTGGCCTGTTCAGCTAATACTCTTTGAGCCCCAGCAGGGCATGGAGGTCATAAAGGCAAACCAGATATGTACTTTGCCCCTAAGGAGTGTGTGATCTAACAGAGGAGATAAAACATGACCAAGATAATGTCTAGACAAGATTAAAAAAAAAAGCTAGAAAGATAGAAAAAAAACTAAATGGATTTTTAAGAAGGGAGAAATTATTTCTAGCAGAGGAGATCTGAAATGACTTTGTTGAGGAGGTAGTATCTGAACCAGATTTGGAAGGGTTGATTGAAGCTGACAATGCAGGAGAGGTAGTAGTTCATGAGGGGTAACATTGGGAGGCAACAGGAAGAAAACCAAGACAGAAGGCATTACAGGGCACTGTGGGGGACAGTGTGGATAGAAGGCATTGCAGGTCCCTGGAGGACAGTGTGTCTGGCACTTGGTGGTGCTCAGTAAATACTTTGTAATGTTGTTGAAGCCGGTCCTCCCTTTGGTGGCTGTTTTGCTATTATAGACTGACTGCTGCCTTGAACATCCTGGTACATATGTTTAGTGCCTGTGTGAGTTATGAAATCCTAGAAGTGGAAATTGTGGGGACCTCGTTTACATTGCTCTTTATGGCTTTTTGGTTTTCTAAAAATTTCACTTAAATTCTTTAATGAGCCCACATTGAATTGGGTCCTAAAAATTTAGAGAACTAAGAAATACAAGTAAATATTTCTTGATGAGACATGACATCAACGTAGTGGATTATGACTAGCATTATTTTAAAAATACTTTTTGTTGTGAAATATAAACAAACAAAAAAAGCAATAATTTTCAAAGTACATTTCAACATGTAACAACAACAGATTTCAAAATTTGGTATGGTTTACCAGTCCACATTTTCAGAATTTTCCTTCTAGCTGCTCCAAGACACTGGAGACTAAAATGAATATTTATATAATGATTCAGCAGTCATACTCATTTCTTAAATTCTGTTTTCTTTATTTTAACTCCTTCTCCTTTGATCTTAGTCCCAGTCTACAGGAATCTTTGGGCTATACCCATTCTAACTTTCTTGTTAAAAAGGGGTGATGACAATATAGGATAGGGGAATGAATTTATTTAATATTCTTGGAGAAGCTGACTCCTGTGGGTTTCAGGTCTTATCTGGCCTAGGAATCCTCTGGCGCTTGTAGGTTTCAGAAAAGTAAACACAGTACATGAAACTTTTGTAGGGTCTCAGAGCCCCAGGTGTTCGTCAGTGTTAGCAGGAATGATGTTTATTGGGGTATGACAGAACATGACAATTAGGAATATCTAGCTGAAGCTTACATAAGAGTAGACTCTAGAATAGCCTCTTGACTCCATTTGAAATCTGTTAGCCACCGATACCTTATTTTGATACATTTCATTTCCCCCTTTTGGTTAGGAAGCCATTGTTCATTCCTTGGTGCTAGGGCCAGGATCAACCCTGGGAATCATGTCCCCTGTTGTCAGGGAGACATTTACCCCTGAATGTATTATCTGGCCTATCTGCCTAGCTTTATTTTTTAATTATTTTTATAGTTTTTAAAAAAATTTTTATTAATAAAATCAATCAACATACAACATGAACATTCTTAAAGTATGAACATTCCATACTTGGTGTGCAATCAGTGCCTCACAATATCATTACATAGTTGTACATCATCACCTTGATCATTTCTCAGAACAATTACATCACTCCAGAAAAAGAAAAAAGAAAAAACTCATACATACCATACCCCTTTCCCTTCCCTCTCATTGACCACTAGTATTTCCCTCTACTCAATTTATTTTTAACATTTATTCCCCCTCTTATTTATATTTAATCCATATTTTTTTACTCATCTGTCCATACTGTAGATAAAAGGAGCATCAGAACAAGGTTTTCACAATCATACAGTCACTTTGTGAAAGCTATGTCATTATACGATCATCTTAAAAAATATGGCTACTGGAACACAGCTCTGTGGTTTCAGGCACTTCCCTCTAGCCTCTCTAATACACCTTAAACTAAAAAGGGGTTTTCTATATAATCCATAAGAATAAACTCCAGGATAACCTCTTGATTCTATTTGAAATCTCTCAGCCACTAATGTTTTGTTTTGTCCCACTTCTCTCTTCTCCCTTTTGGTTGAGAAGGTTTTCTCAATCTCTTGATGCTGAGTCCCACCTCATTCTAGGATTTCTATCCCACATTGCCAGGGAGGCTTACACCCCTGGGAGTCATGTCCCAAGTAGAGATGGGGAGGGCAGTGAGTTTGCTTGTAGGGCAGGTCTTTTGTTAACTAGTTCTCTCAGTCTTTGTCTCTGAAGGTTTTAATTTATCATTCAATTTTAAAGGACTGCTTGGCTAGATAAAGAATTCTTGGCTGAAAGCCTTTCTCCTCCAGGATCTTAAATGTGTAATACCACTGCCTTCTTGCTCCCATGATTTCCTGTTGAGTAGTGCAAACTACTGTGGTTTTCCCTTGTATGTAGTAGATCACTTTTCTTGTGCTGCTTTTGGGGTTTTCTGCTTTTCTTCAGCATTTGACAATCTGATTAATATGTATCTTGGAGTAGACCTATTTGGATTTATTTTTACTTGGGGTTCTTTGGGCATCTTTGATTTGCATATTTATGCCTTTTATAAGGGTTTAGAAGTTTTCTCTGATGATATCGTCAACTAACCTTCCCAGGCCTTTTCTCCTTCTGGGACACCAATTATTCTTGTATTTGTGCACATTTTGTTGTCTGTCATTTCCTGGAGATTCAGTTCCATTTTTTTCCATCTTTTTTTCAATTTCTTCTTTTGTGTCTGTAGTTCAGTTGTTCTGTCTTAAAGTTCACTTACTATTCCTTTCACTTCTTTGAATCTCTTATCATGTGATTCTAGTGTATTTCTTATTTGGTCTACCGTATCTTTCATCTCTGTGAGATCTGCTATTTTTCTATTTAATCTTTCAAATTCTTCTTCATGTCCTTCTAGTGTCTTCTTGATATTCTTTATTATAATATTCTTCTTGATATTCTTTATAACTGTCCTTGAGTAATTGTTCCATATTCTGTGTCCCCTCTGGTGTTTAGATTTGGTCATTTAGCTGGGCCATTTCTTCTTGGATTTTCACATGCTTTGTGATTTTCTTTTGTGTTTGGGGCATTTGATTAACTTAATAAGGTTATTTTGCAAGTTGGTTTCACTCCATTTGTCTCAAGTTTTGTATTGATTTGGGTTTGTGTTGAAGGTCCCCTTTTGCACTTGGTTTGTCAGTAATTCCCAGCCAAAACGAGGCTCAGAGCTCATGTAGGGGGTACAATTCTACCTTAGTTTAGTAAAAGCTAGACAGCGGTGCATAGGTAGTTTGGTGACATAGCATGCCTGCCCGCCATGCAGCAGTCCTGGGCTCAACTCCTGGCCCATGCACCCACTTCTCAAAAAAAAAAAAAATATAATAAACACCTGAAGGAGAGACCCGAAATACTTTGGGAATGATCTCAGACTTACCCATGGAATAGAAAGAGAAAAGTAAAATAAAAACTATAAAAGTGAGCCAAGATGGCAGCTTAATGAGGTGTGGGATTTAGTTCGTCTTCCAGAGCAGCTACCAAATAGCCAGGAACAGTACAGAACAACTGCTGGGGCCACATCAGTGACTGGACACACAGATTACACCAGTCTGGACAAGCTGGATCTGCTGTGATCCCACCCAGAACTGTGAATCCTTCAAGCCACAGTGGCACGCGCACCTCCCCCACAGGCTGGTGCTCAGAGGGGATAGGAAAAAGACTTTACTAGCAGCAAGGGGCTGAGCCCAGCCAAGCTCCAATTTGTGGAATTAATTAACAAATTCTGACTACTAAGAAACAGGCCCGCAGCTCAGCTGAACCTCAAGTAAGAGCTGAAGTTGCTGGTTTTTGCCCTGGCTCAGAAGGGGTAGGGCTGATGGAAAAAGAAAAAAAAATAAACAACAGAGTTTTCTTTGAATCAGACAGCACAAAATATTTGAAAGGGTCTGGGCCCTGAAGGAGAGGAGGGGGCTTATAGGACCTGGAGATACACAAAGCAACATACCAACTTAACCAACATACCAACTTAAGCTCTTCATTGGCAAACCTGAGGAACAGGGGTCCTGCTCTGAAAAAGATTTTTCTTTCTTCTGGCTGTGTTTCTACAGCTTGACTGCACTTTGGATACAACTGCAAGGCTTCTCAGGCCCTTCTGCCCCAGGCGAGGGCAGAATAAAGTTTATCTGAGAGCTTTGCTGGAGGCTGTGCCTTCCCCAGGAGAGGGACGGGGCCCAGCTCAGGTGGAATCCCTCCCTCAAAGAATTCAGACCCCAGGGTCTGAAAACTGAAGTGATTAAAGCTAGCCTACAACCTCTTCTCTGTCTCAACTACACCCCCAGCCGGGAGAGTCTGTTGAAGTTAAAGGAACCACATTACCTTTTGATGGTTGGATCCACAAGAAGATAACTGCCACTTACTGGGCAGGATAGGAAAAAAACAGAGTCTAGAGGCTTCATAGGAAAGTCTTTCAACCTGCTGGGTCTTGCCCACAGGGAAAACTGACGCAGGTGACTCTTTCCTCCTGAGAGGAGGCCAGTTTGGTCTGCAAAAATCTGACTGGGGTCTATAATACCTAAGTAGACCCTCCTAAGGAAAAAACAAAAATATATACCATACAGACAGGGCAAGAAACAAGAAAACAAGGACTGAAAAATTCTGATCTATTAAACAAAACCTAAGCTAGAGGTCTAGAATAAGCTGACCTGAATGTCAAACAACAAATAGACGATAAAGTCATCCAGCAAGAAAATCCTAGGTAAAAAAAGGTGAAAACAAGCTCCAGAATAATCTAATTAAGGAAATTAAATGCCTAGACGCCAGCAAAAAATAACAAATCACACTAGGAAAATTGAAGATATGGCCCAGTCAAAGGAACAAACCAACAATTCAGATGAGATACAGGAATTGAAACAATTAATTCGGAATGTTCGAACAGACATGGAAAATGTCATAAAAAATCAAGTCAATGAATTGAGGGAGGATATAAGAAGGCAAGGAATGAAGAAAAAGAAGAAATCAAAAGTCTAAAAAACCAAATCACAGAACTTATGGGAATGAAGGCACAGTAGAAGAGATGAAAAAACAATGGAAACCCACAATGTTAGATTTCAGGGGCAGAAGATAGGATTAGTGAACTGGAGGATGGGACATCTGAAATCTAACCAGCAAAAGAAAATATAGGGAAAAGAATGGAAAAATATGAATAGGGACTCAGAGAATTGAATGGCAACATGAAGCACGCGAATATACATGTTATGGGTGTCCCAGAAGGAGAAGAGAAGGGAAAAGGAGGAGAAAAACTAATGGAGGAAATTATCACTGAAAATTTCCCAACACTTATGAAAGACTTAAAATTATAGATCCAAGAAGTGCAGTGTACCCCAAACAAAATAGATCCAAATAGATGTACTCCAAGACACTTACTAATCAGAATGTCAGATGTGAAAGAGAAGAGAGAATTTTTAAAGCAGCAAGAGAAAAGCAACCCATCACATACAAGGGAAGCCCAATAAAACTATGCCTAGATTTCTCAGCAGAAACCACAGAGGTGAGAAGACAGTGCTGTATATTTATATTTAAGATATATATTTATTTATATATTTATGATATATTTAAGATACTGAAAGATATAAACTGCCAACCAAGAATTCTATAGCCAGCAAAATTGTCCTTCAAAAATGAGAGGGAAATTAAGACATTTTCAGACAAAAAAAATCACTGAGAGAATTTGTGACCAAGAGACTAGTTTTGCAAGAAATACTAAAGGGAGCACTAGAGGCAGATACGAAAAGACAGGGGAGGTGTGGGGAAGAGTATAGAAATGAAGCCTATCAGTAACGGTAAAAAGAAGAAAAATTAAGTATGACATATAAAATCCAAAAGGCAAAATGGTAGAAGAAAGTACTGTCCTTACAGTAATAACACTAAACATTAAAGGATTAAACTCCTCAATCAAAAGACATAGACTGGCAGAATGGATTAAAAAACAGGACCCATCTATATGCTGTCTACAGGGGACATTTTAGACCCAAGGATAAACATAGGTTCAAAGTGAAAGGTTGGGAAAAGATGTTTCATGCAAGTAACAATCAGGAAAGAGCAGGAGTAGCTATACTAATATCCAACAAATTAGACTTCAATTGTAAAGCAGTTGAAAGACACAAAGAAGGACACTATGTATTAAAAAAAGGAACAATTCAACAAGAAGACATAACAATCATAAATATTTATGCACTGAGCCAGAATGCTCCAAAATACATGAGGCAAACACTAAAAACACTGAAAAGAAAAAGGGACGCATCTACCATAATAGTTGGAGACTTCAATTCCCTGCTCTCTCAATGAACAGAACATCTAGACAGAGGATCAATTAAAAAAACAAAGAATTTGAATGATACAATAAACAAAGTAGACTTCACAGACATTGATAAAACATTACACCCCACAACAGCAGGATACACCTTTTCCCAAGTGCTCATGGATCATTCTCAAGGATAGACCACATGCTGGGTCACAAAGCAAGTCTCAATAAATTTAAAAAGATTGAAATCATACAAAACACCTTCTCAGATCATGAAGGAATGAAGTTGGAAATCAATAACAGGCAGAGGGCCAGAAAATTCACAAATATATGTAGGCTCAACAGTGCACTCTTAAGCAACCACAGGGTCAAGGATGAAGCTACAAGAGAAATCAGTAAACATCTTGAGGCAAATGAAAATGAAAACACATCAGAATTTTGGGATACAGCAATGCAGTGATAAGAGGGAAATTTATTGCCCTAAATGCCTATATAAAAAAAGAGCAAAAATCAAGGAATAAACTGTCCACTTGGAAGAAGTAGAGAAAGAACAGCAAACTAGCCCCAAAGCAAGCAAAAGGAAAGAAATAACGAAGATTATTACAGAATAAATTAAATTGAAAACAATCCAGAAAATCAGCAAAACCAGAAGTTGGTTCTATGAGAAAATTAATAAAATTGATGGACCCTTAGTGAGGTTGACACAAAGAAAAGAGAGGATGCAAAGAAATAAAATCAGGAATGCAAGAGGAAACATAACCACTGATCCCATAGACATAAAGGAGGTAATGCGAGGATACTATGAACAACTTTACACCAATAAACTTGACAATGTAGATGAAATGGACAACTTCCTAGAAAGGCATGAACAACATTGACTCGAGAAGAAATACACGACCTCAACAAACCAATCACAAGTAAAGAAATTGAATCAGTCACTAAGAAGCTCCCCCCCCCAAAAAAGTCCAGGACCAGATGGCTTCATATGTGAATTCTACCAAACATTCAAGAAAGAATTAGTACCAATCTTGCTCAGACTCCTCAAAAAAAATTGAAGAGGAGGGAAGCCTACCTAACTCATTCTATGACACCAATATCACCCTCATACCAAAAAGCTAGACAAAAATACTAGAAGAAAAGAAAATTACACACCAATCTCTGTAATGAATATAGATGCAAAAGTCCTCAACAAAATTCTCGCAAATCGAATCCAGCAGCACATTAAAAGAATTATAAACCATGACAAAGTAGGATTCATCCCAGATATACAAGGATGATTCAACATAAAATCAATTAACGTAATACACCGTATCAACAAATCAAAGCAGAAAAACCACATGATCATCTCGATTAATGCAGAAAAGGCATTTGACAAAATTCAACATCCTTTCTTGTTGAAAACACTTCAAAGAATAGGAATAGAAGGGAATCCAAATATATGAAAAACCCACAGCTAACATCATCCTCAGTGGGGAAAAACTGAAAACTTTCCCCCGATGATCAGGAACAAGACAAGGATGTCCACTATCACGATTGTGTTGAAAGTTCTAGCCAGAGCAATTAGACAAGAAAAAGAAATGCAAGGCATCAAAAATTGGAAAGGAAGAAGTAAAACTCTCACTGTTTGCAGATGATATGATACTATATGTCAAAAAACCACAAAAATCCACAGCAAAACTACTAGAGCTAATGAATGAGTACAGCAAAGTGGCAGGTTACAAGATCAACACTCAAAAATCTGTACTGTTTTTATACAGTAGTAATGAATAATCTGAGGGGGAAATCAAGGAAAAAGTTACATTTACTATTGCAACCAAAAGAATAAAATATTTAGGAGTAAATTTAAGGAAGCAAAAGACCCATAACAAAGAAAACTACAAGAAATTGCTAAAAGAAATCACAGAAGACCTAAATAAATGGAAGGGCATACCGCGTTCATGGATTGGAAGACCTAATATAGTTAGGATATCAGTTCTACCTAAATTGATTAATAGATTCAATGCAATACCAATTAAAATCCCCAAAATTTACTTTTCAGAAATAGAAAGACCAATAACCAAATTTATCTGGAAGGGCAGGGTGCTCTAAATAGCTGAAAATGTCCTGAGAAAGAAAAATGAAGTCGAGGTCACATGCTACCTGACTTTAATGTGTATTACAAAGCTACAGTGGTCAAAACAGCATGGTACTGGCATAAAGATAAATATATTGACCAATGGAATCAAATAGACTGTTCATTTATAGACCCTCTCATCTATGGACAATTGATCTTTGAGAAGGCAGACAAGCCAACTCACCTGGGACAAAACAGTCTCTTCAATAAATGGTGCCTAGAGAGCTGGATATCCATATGCAAAAGAATGAAAGAGGGATTCCTATCTCACAAACTATACAAAAATTAACTCAAAATGGATCTAAGACCTAAGCATTAGATCTAAGACCATAAAACTGTTAAAAAAAAATGTAAGAAAGTATCTTATAAATCTTATAATAGCAGGTAGTTTCCTAGATCTCATATCCAAAGCATAAGTGTTGAAGAAAGAAATAGATAAATGGGAACTCCTCAAAATTAACCACTTTTGTGCATCAAAGAACTTTGTCAGAAAAGTAAAAAGACAGTCTACACAATGGGAGACTATTTGGAAATGATGTATCAGGTAAGGGTCTAGTATCAAGAACATACAAAGAGATTGTTCAACTCAACAACAAAAAGACAATCCAAATACAAAATGGAAAAAGACATGAACAGACACTTCTCAGAAGGGGAAATACAAATGGCCAAAAGGCACGTGAAAAGATGCTCAACTTCCATGGCTGTTAGAGAAATGCAAATCAAAACCACAGTGAGATATCATCTCACACCCACCCGAATGACCATTATCAATAAAACAGAAAATGACAAGTGCTTGAGAGGATGTGGAGAGGCACACTTCTCCACTGTTGGTGGGAATGTCAAATCGTACAACTGCTCTGGAAGGCAGTTTGGTGGTTCCTCAGGAAGCTAAGTATAGAATTGCCATATGACCTGGCAATACCATTGCTAGGTATCTATTCAGAGGACATAAGGGCAAGTACACAAACGGACATTTACACATCAGTGTTTATAGCAGCATTATTTATAGTTGCCAAGAAGTGGAAACAGCCCAGTTGTCCATCAACAGACAAGGGCTAAACAAGCTGTGGTGTATACATACGATGGAATGTTATGTAACTGTAAAACAGAATAAAGTTATGAAGTATGTAACAACATTGATGGACCTTGAGGATATTATGCTGAGTGAGATTAGCCAGAAACAAAAGGACAAATACTGTATGGTCTCACTGATATGAACTAACATCAGTGAATGAACTTGGAGAATTTCAATTAAGAACAGTGACCATCAGGAGATAGAAATAGGGTAGATTTTGGGTAAGTGGAGCTGAAGGGATACAGATTGTGCAACAGGACTGATTTTAAAAATTCATAAATGGATAGCTCGATACTATCTAACTGTAATATAATAATGTTAGTACACTGAATGAAGCTGAATGTGAAAATGCTAGAGGGAGGAGGACTGGGGGTACAAATGAAATCAGAAGGAAAGATAGACAATAAAGACTGAGATGGTACAATCTAGGAATGCCTAGCATGTACAGGGATAGTAACTAAATGTACAAATTTAAAAAATGTTTTTGCATGAGGAAGAACAAAGGAATGTTAATATTGCAGGGTGTTGAAAATAGATGGTAACTCATATTTTAAAACTAACTTATGTGTGAGACAAAAGCAAAAACTGTTTATTTGGTATAAAATTTATATTTTGACTAGTGCATCTCCTAATATAACTTATATGAACAGTTTGATTGAACACCATGAGTACATGGAACCTTGAGTAGGGCATGAGATTTTGTAGGTTTGTCCAGAGTTATGCCCTGATAAATCTCAGTGTGATTTGAATAGTGAGTAAAAAAGTATTTGCAAAGTCCCCAATGGGGAATGGTGAGAACGAGGGAAAATTCAACTTCCGCATTTGGAGAAGGCCTGACATTCTTGCAAGCAGTGGGGACAACAAAGTCAATAGGCCAAACCCTCAATCTTGGGGTTTCTTGATATGAAATATATCCCCACAAAGCATAGGCTAAGCCTACTTAAAATTAGGCCTCAGAGTCACCCCCAGAGAACCTCTTTTGTTGCTCAGATTCTCTCAGCCAACACAGCAAGTAAGCTCATTGCCCTCCCCCTCACTACACGGGACATGACTCCCAGGGGTGTAAACCTCCCTGGCAATATAGGATAGAAATCCTAGAATGAGCGGGGTTTCAGCATCAAGGGATTGAGAAAACATTCTTGACTGAAAGGGGGAAGAGAGAAATGAGACAAAATAAAGTGTCAGTGGCTGAGAGATTTCAAATAGAGTGGAGAGGTTATCCGGAGATTATTTGTGTGCATTATATAGATAACCCCTTTTTGGTTTAAGGTGTATTGGAGAGGTTGGAGGGAAGTACCTATGTCTGTACAGCTATGTCCCAGTATCCATGTTTCTTTAAGAATATTGTATAATGATATAGCTTTTGCAAGTGACTGTGTGATTGTGAAAACCTAGTTCTGATGCTCTATTTATTTATGGTATGGACAGATGAGTAAAAGATAGTGATTAAAAATAAATAAATAATAGGGGGAACAAACGTTAAAATAAATTGGGTACAGGGAAATAGTTGTGGTCAATGAGAGGGAAGATAAGGGGTATGGTACGTATGAGTTTTTCTTTTTTCTTTTTGGTATATGAGTCTATTTCCCTTTTCAGTGTTTGCAGTGTATTCCTCATGTATTTTGGGGCATTCTGGTTCGGTGCGTAAATCTTTATGATTGTTATGTCTTCTTGTTTAATTGTTCCTTTTATTAGTATATAGTATCCTTCTTTGTCTCTTTTAACTGTTTTACATTTGAAGTCTAATTTGTTGGATATTAGTATAGCCACTCCTGCTCTTTTCTGGTTGTTATTTGCATGAAATATCTTTTCCCAACCTTTCACTTTCAACCTATGTTTATCTTTGGGTCTAAGATGTGTTTCCTGTAGACAGCATATAGAAGGATCCTGTTTTTTAATCCATTCTGCCAGTCTATGTCTTTTGATTGGGGAATTCAGTCCATTGACATTTAGTGTTATTACTGTTTGGATAATATTTCCTCTAACATTTTGCCTTTTGTATTATATATATCATATCTGATTTTCCTTCTTTCTACACTCTTCTCCATACCTCTCTCTTCTGTCTTTTTGTATCTGACTCTAGTGCTCCCTTTAGTATTTCTTGCAGAGCTGGTCTCTTGGTCACAAATTCTCTCAGTGACTTTTTGTCTGAGAATGTTTTAATTTCTCCCTCATTTTTGAAGGATAATTTTGCTGGATATTGGAGTCTTGGTTGGCAGTTTTTCTCTTTTAGTAATTTAAATATATCATCCCACTGTCTTCTCACCTCCATGGTTTCTGCTGAGAAATCTACACATAGTCTTATTGGGTTTCCCTTGTATGTGATGGATTGTTTTTCTCTTGCTGCTTTCAAGATCCTCTCTTTCTCTTTGACCTCTGACATTCTAACTAATAAGTGTCTTAGAGAACGCCTATTTGGGAATAATCTCCTTGGGGTGCGCTACACTTCTTGGATCTGTAATTTTAGGTCTTTCATAAGAGTTGGGAAATTTTCAGTGATAATTTGTTCCATTAGTTTTTCTCCTCCTTTTCCCTTCTCTTCTCCTTCTGGGACACCCACAACACGTATATTTGTGCGGTTCATATTGTCCTTGAGTTCCCTGATACCCTGTTCAAATTTTTCCATTCTTTTCCCGATAGTTCCTGTTTCTTTTTGGAATTCAGATGTTCCATCCTCCAAATCACTAATTCTATCTTCTGTCTCTTTAAATCTATCATTGTAGGTATCCATTGTTTTTTCCATCTTTTCTACTTTATCCTTCACTTCCATAAGTTCTGTGATTTGTTTTTTCAGTTTTTCTATTTCTTCTTTATGTTCAGCCCATGTCCTCTTCATGTCCTCCCTCAATTTATCGATTTCATTTTTGAAGAGGTTTTCCATTTCTGTTCGTATATTCAGCATTAGTTGTCTCAGCTCTTGTATCTCATTTGAACTATTGGTTTGTTCCTTTGACTGGGCCATATTCTCAATCTTCTGAGCGTGGACCGTTATCTTCTGCTGCTGGCGTCTGGGCATTTAGTCAGATTTCCCTGGGTGTCGGACCCAACAAGGTTGTAAGATTTTTCTGTGAAATCTCAGGGTTCTGTTTTTCTTATCCTGCCCAGTAGGTGGCGCTCGTGGCACACATTTGTCTCACGTGTTTGGAATGGATCCCCCTGGTCACCGATCTCCGCGGCCTGGGGATTTCCGATCCAGTTCTCTCCGTTGGTTCAGGGGGCCGCGCGAGGTGGGGGCGTCAGCCACCGCGGCTTGAGGGGACCCTGTGGCTGGTCGCCGGCCACAGCGGGCCTGGGGAATTCGCCACCGGACCAGGAAGTCGCCTGCGGGGGAGGGGCGTCAGTCACCGGCCGCCGCGGCCTGGGGAATTCCCCACCGGACCAGGAATCCACCCACGGGGGAGGGCCACCGCGGCTTGGATAGCCCTCTGATCCGAGACTCATAGCCGCGGACTCGAAGCCGAGACTCGAAGCCGCCCGCAAAAGAGGGGCGCCGGCCGCCTCGGCTTGGGGAACTTGCCTCTCCGAGACTCTCAGCCGGCCCGGGAAGGAGGGAGAGAGTAGCTCCGGCGCCGCAGCTGCCACTGCTCGGGAAATCGCGTGCTGCTCGGGGATCTCACCGCAGCCGAGTCTCGCAGTCAGACTAGCCAGTCCAGACTGGGGTACACTGTGTGTCCATTCCCTGCTGTAGCCCCGGGAGCTGTTCTGCACTGTTTCAGTTCACCTAGTAGTTGCTTTGGAGGAGGAATTAAGACGCACATACCTTACTAAGCCGCCATCTTGGCCCCGCCTCCTGGGGGCGACTCTCTTCTTTTTTCTTTTTATTTATTTTTCTGTAGTGATGTAAATGTTCTGAGAAATGATCGTGGTTATGATTATACAACTATGTGGTGATATTGTGAACCATTGATTGCATACCAAGTGTGGAATGTTCATACGTTAAGAATGTTTGTGTTGCATGTTGATTGGTTTTATTAATAAAAATTTTTTTAAAAACTATAAAAACAGTTTAAAAATAAAACCAGGTAGATAGGTAGTTTACCAGATAACACTTACTGCTTCTTCATAACAAATGGCACTCTTTTTTTTTTTTTTTTTTTTTTTAAAGGAAAGACAGAGAGAAGGAAGGAAGGAAGGAAGAAAGGGAAACATTTTTAAACATTTTCTTGTTTTTATTGTATTCTGTTTCTCCGTTTTTGTTACATGGGCTGGGGCCGGGAATCGAACCGAGGTCCTCCGGCATAGCAGGCAAGCACTTTGCCCGCTGAGCCACCGCGGCCCGCCCAAATGGCACTCTTGAGCCACTTTCTCCCCTCAGGCCCACTTCTCCCTGACATGGTGGCTGCCCAGGCAAAATGGCATTTGTGGCTGCGGGACTGCAGTCTCAGTGTATGGAACTGGGTAACCAATCACAATACCCAGTGAGGCAGCTGATCAGAGCAATTTGCTGCCCAGTGGACCCGCTGTTCACAGCGCCTGATGGGACAGCTACTTGCAGTTCCTAGCAAGGTGACCCATCCCAGCACCCAGTGGGTACAGCTTTTCTTGGCAGATGGCTAGACATGCCCCTGAGCTCCCTATGGATGCTGCTGGCAGTGAAGCTGCACAGGAAGTCTTCCCAGCTTGCTATTGGTGCAGGCTAGAATGAAGTGACTGTTTACTCTCTCAGGTCTGTACTTCTGCACACTGCTGCCCACATCAGTGAAGTCATGGCTGTCTAAACTCACCCTGATCCCCCTGTCGCAATCCCTGCCTTTCATCCAGGACCTCCCTATGAAATGCTTAAAATGCTCTTCGATCAGTCACCCCCCAGGACTGCAGTCCTGGTAGATTTTTCTGTTCCCTCTCTTATTACACGGAGTAGGGGCAATCCCAGTCTATCTTACTCCACCATCTTTCTAAAGCATATGGCTGTATTTTTTTTTTTTTTTAGTATTTTTTACTGTGAAATGTAACATATATACAAAAAAGCAATAAAATTCTGAGTACATTTTAACAAGTAGTTATACAACAGATTTTAAAGTACGGTATGGGTTTTACTTCCACAATGTTTAATTTCTTCTTCTAGCTGTTCTAAGACAGTGGAGATCATAAGAAATATCAGTATGATAATTCAGCATACTCCTTTTGTTAAATCCTAACTTCTTCTTTCTCTTTTCTTTTTTGTGAAAAATAGGATATATACCAAAAAACAATAAATTTCAAAGCACGTCGCAACAATTAGTTGTAGAACAGATTTCAGAGTTCATATAGGGTTACACTTCCAGAATTTTAGGTTTTTGCTTTTAGCTGCTCTAAGGTATTGGAGACTAAAAGAAATATCAATGTAATGATTCAGCACTAATACTTATTTGTTAAACCCGACCTTCTCTGTATAACTCCACCATCACTTTTGACCTTTCTCCCACTCTTGAGAGCTGTTCGGGATATACCCATTCTAACTTTTTCATGTTGGCATGGGCCATCAGTAATATGGAATGGGGGATGAAACTAGTTGATGTTCTGGAAGGGCTGGCCCCTTGGCACTTCAGGACTTCCACGGACTCATCTAGAGGTTGTAGGTTTTGGAAAGTACCCCAGTGCATGGAACCTTTGTAGAATCTTTTATAAAGCCCTAGGTATTCTTTAGTATTGGCAGGAATGGTTTTGGTGGGGTGTGGCAAGTTATGATAAGTAGCAGTGTCTAACTGAAGCTTGCATAAGAGTGACGTCTAGAGTAGCCTCTCAACTTCATTTGAACTCTCTCAGCCATTGATACCTTATTTGTTGCACTTCTTTTCCTCCTTTTGGTCAGGATGGCATTGTTGATAACATGGTACCAGGGCCAGGCTCATCCCTGGGAGTCACCTCTCACGCCTCCAGGAAGATTTTCATCCCTCAGTGCCATGTTCCATGTAACAGGGGAGGGCATTGGTTTCGTTTGCAGAGTTGGGCTTAGAGAGAGGAAGGCCACATCTGAGCAACAAAAGAGGTCCTCCAGAGGTGACTCTTAGGCATACCTGTAGGTAAACTAAGCTTCTTTGCTGCATATGTAAGCTTTACAAGAGCAAGCCTCAAGATCAAGGGCCTGGCCCATTGATTTGATTGTACCCAGTATTTGACACAGCACCCAGGGTTTCCCCAGTGGTAAAGTTTAACAGTTCCATATTTTTTCTCCCATCCCTCAAGGGACTTTGCCAATACTTTTTGATTATCTGCCTAATGTACTCTGGGGTATATCCTGGCATTACATTAAGATACACAGGGTTAAAGACCCTCATTCTTATTCTGGGCTCCCTCTGTTTGGATTGTTTAACTGATCTATCCTGACAGGTTGAATTAGATTTTGTGCTACAGAAAATTTAGGTTCTGGACAAAATAAAACTTTCTTCCTTTGGTCTCAAAGAGTAGGTGAAGTTCTAAAATACAATGTCTTCCTTACCTTTGTATTCTGATTTACCTTAATTCCCACCTGATCAGCTTTGTTCTCTGAATAGCAGGTTAAACATATATAAAACAGCCCCTCAAAATGCAGAAATAAAATTACCACTCTGGACTAATTGTGCTAAAAGGAGTTTACAGTCTAGGCCCCAGTTTTTTATAAGAATTTTCTAAATGAGATCATACAATATTTGCTGTTTTGTTTCTGTCTTATTTTGCCTCATCAAATCTTCCACAGGTTCATTCATATTGTTGCTGCCTAGTATTTTTAAAAGTGCTGTAAGAACAGATGATATCAGCAGACATTTACATAGAAATGGTAAATAATTTTGTGATTTCATTTGTATATGCAAATATCTACACATACATGTAGATACTAGATTGCGATGTAAAACGTTGCCACTGTGGTCTGTGGTCAGAAAAGTTTGTAATCAGGTTGGAAACACTATATATACTTTTTTATATATAAAGTATATTATGTAATTTTGAAAAATAATTTGAATAGATATAAAATGAGCTCAGAATTGTAGAAAGTTTGACAAGCATAATACTTCTTTTCTTTCTTCTGTTTTCCTTCCTGCATTTAAGCAACTGGAAGCCATTTGTGTCAAGGTAACTTCTGGAGAAATGAAAGGTCAGGAAAGGCCAATGCCTCCACTGGCTGCCATCCAGCCCAAAACAGTACAACCAAGCCAGCTGTCTGGGAGGAATTCCAGCCTGTGGGGGCTCAGCTTCACCAGTCCTCAACTGCTCAGGGCACAGCCCCTTGTGAGGACTGGGCAGCAGAAGTGTTTCCTGAGGAACTCTCTTCAGCCTCCTGTTCAGTTCATGCAGAGACCACTGCCTGCCCTCAGACCAGTGTCTGCGAGGAGGATCCCAGTCCCCAAAGCTCCAAGTGGCCTGGGAGCCACATCAGCCCCGTTGTCAGCATCTGACCCACCAACAAGGACATCTGTCTCATCTAGTTCAGCAGATCTGTTTATTTCCAACTTGCACACAAAACATACCAATAAACTAAAAAAATCTTTGAAAGTGAAAACACGTTCTGGACGTATATCTCGACCTCCTAAGTATAAAGCTAAAGATTATAAGTTCATAAAAACAGAGGATTTGGCTGACAGTCATCAATCGGATTCTGATGATTACTCGGAACTAAGCGTGGAGGAAGATGAAGACCAGAGGGAGAAGGAGGTGCTCTTTGACCTATCAGGTTGCTCCCTAAGGCCCAAAACTTTTAAGTGTCAGACTTGTGACAAATCGTATATAGGAAAGGGAGGACTGGCCCGACATCTCAAACTTAACCCAGGTCATGGCCAACTGGAGCCTGAAGGGTCACTGTCTGAGAAAGCCGATGGCAGCATGACCCGGGGGTGCTTGGAGGAGGGGCCTGTCAGCCTGAGCTCCCCACAGTCATCCACTCCAGCCATTTTAAGTGAGGAAGGGACCCTCTCCCAGTGTGCAACGGAGGCTGAGTCAACCCCAAGTGGTCTACAGGTAACATTTCTGTCTGCATGACAGTTTTCTTATTCCTGCCCCTTTCTGCCCATCATCCTGAAATTAAGTTTTATGGCATCTGTGGAGGGTTCAGGGAGAGGCTCAAGCAGGACCAAAATCTTCATAGTAGAGGATCTGAGAACCCACACCACATCTGCTGCTCTGCTGCCAAATGAGTAAGAAGGTGTGTTGGGAAGAGTTTGGTCTGATCATCAGTATGATTTGAGGTGTGCATCCAATGGAAACACTACCCTCAGTTCTCGAGATCTGGTCAGGAGATGAACTCTCAGTCGTTGACGGGACAGGATCTGGGAATGGTCAGAATTGGGGGCAGTAGTCCCTGGCGGTGCTTCTTGGAGCACCAGTTGTAAAGTATTGCTTAGCATGTCTTCCCTGCGTTTTGCCCCTTCCAAAACTCCCAGTAAAAGCAGATACAAGTCTCTAGGAGATGGCATTAGCACATCTAAATTTTTTTACTAAAATTTTAGGTTATCGAGCATGTGTGATGGATATTTGTGTGACATACAGAATAGGTAAATCTTTTTTAAAATGGTAAGTGAATCACTAAGAAATGGCAAGTGTCTGTAAGTCGCTCATTCCCCTTTGCTTTAAAAACTCCCCTTTTCCTTTTCCTTTGACTTGTTTGCTGTGGCTTCTTTTGTGTCTGTGCTGAGTAATTCTGTTTATATTCATTTGTAGCTTTTGAAATGTTAAAGGAAAAAACAGCATTGGAATCAATGTGATTTTAGTGACCTGAAAAGTATGGAAAATGAATGTCACCTCCTCAGGAAATTGCCAGATACCCTAGACCATTCCCTGCAGTATGGCAGGAGCTTCTGAGGAGGGATGAGGCAGGCAGCTACTTTGGTTTACAAATTGGCTCCTTCGGGCCGGAACAGACTTGTTTGGACCTAGGAGAGCTTAATGACATCCAGTAGCAGGACCGTGGGATTCACAAGGGTTACTGTCCTGTAGCACTAGCCTCACTAGTAACAATATTAACAATGCTTATTGCATGGCTACTTTGGGCAGGTTGTCTCTAGGAGAATCATGTAAAGCTTCTCAATTCTTAAGAGCCCTGAAAGGTAGGTGTGATCGTCCTCCTTGAAAAGAGGTGGTAAAGGTCGAGGATGAGAAGTCAACCCAGCTTTTCTGACTTTAAATTCTGCACTCTTTACCAGGCTGCCTCTTTTAGGAGGCTCTGAGCTTCATGCCACTTCTGAAAACCCTGCTTTTCTTAAGCTACACTAGGGTGACCATCTAATTTATCATTCAAACCAGGATTTCTGAATGCGAAAGGGGCATAATTCATAATGAACAAGGGACTGTCTCATACAAATTGAACAGCCTCCCTACCTCTGCATTTTCTAGTTCCTTCAATGAAGAAATCCTTCACCACAGCAAAAGCAACTTCTAGATTTTTGATTCCCTGGCCTGGGTAGTGGTGGCTGCCCTGAGTGCTGGTGAGACCGTAGGGTCCTGAGCTTATTCCCTCCAGTGGCTGGGGTAGAGAGTGATGCACATTTGGGTTTTTCCCTTCCTGAATCTAATTGGAGGAGGACCCCATGGTTCTTAAAACCACAGCTACACCTGCCCATTCCTCCTAAAGGTTCCTTTGTAATTGAAGATGGGGAGGGTAGACTCTTTATGTCATGGTGAGGATGATGACAACAGTTTTGGGAAGACATGCTGCATGCTCACGACCAAGTTAGTGCTCCCCTTAGTTTGGCTTATTTAATCAGTTATCCCAGGAGGTGGAGGTATATCACCTTTCCTATTTACAGAGGAGGAGATGGGCCAAATGAGGAAACAGCTAGGGTATGTCAGACTCATGATTATCTTTTTAAAAGCAATGGAGAAGATAGGAATTAGAATGCAAAATTTGGATCAGTTTTTCAAGATGAAAGGTGGCATCAGAAACATTTCTGGTTTCACGTTGGCTAAGAACACCTCAGTGCTGCAGTGTGTCAGCCCAGACTTACTATCTGGTTAGTAAGTCATCCAGAGTCCTCAAAGGTCACTTTGTTGGGAAAGTTTGATACACATTGATCGTAGTTAATAAGTCTTAATTATGCAAAGAAGAAATAAATAAGTTTAATTACTTAGGGCCTGAGGATTTTCTGTTTTAAGGTTTTCGTTGTGGTAGTATAAATCTGATTATTTTGTTTTATTTTATTTTGATTTTGGGGTGTGCAACATTCATTTAGACTGGCCAGTCCATAGAAGTCGAAGAGGCATTGGTGTCTGAACCAGAAAGTGGAAGTTATTCAGCCCTTTGGGGACCAAGAAGATACCCAGGACTTAGAAGAAGCAGCTGTTCCAAAGTTCTGGGGAAGTCCCCTGCAGCTATCCTGCAGCAGAACAGAGCTGCTCAGCTACACGTGGATGCTGGTGCTTCAGAGGAGCTAAGTGCAGGGAGGGCCCAGGCCAGGCTCAAGGAGGTGTGTGGTTTCTGTAACCCTCTTCCTGACACTTGAGTGTTTTGTTGGCATGGATGTGGTACTTTTCTTTTAGTTTCTGGATCTAAAAGTAAAATTCCCAGAGCAACTGATGAGTTCACCTGAAGTGCATTTGGATTGGGTATTATAATAAATTCAAGGATAGTATTACAGATCTGAAAGAATTCATAGCCATCCCTGTTTAAAATGACCCTAGGATCTCAGACACAACTGTGAGAGCCACCTGTGTTTGTATGGAAGCACATTAGAAAACAGTGGGATGGGTTTCCTTTTTTTTTTTTTCTATAAAAAGTTGCCAAGTATATAAAAGCATGCTTCAACTTTTAAACTCTGGAATCTCCCATTCCAGTCCCTTCAAAGTAGGTTTATTGAATTTAATTGAATTGGCTTGGTAAAATGAAACACTAAATTTACCAAAATTGTGTTGGACTAGAATATATTTATATTCTGAGGGAGTATTTTTAAGAAAGCAAGTGAAAAATAGCAAGAGAGAACATGATATAATAAGTAAGTGAGAAAACTGCCCCTAGAAAGATTGGCTGCCACGGGGCCCAGGACCTCCCAGTACAAGGGAAACAAGTGGTTTTCAGAGAGGAAGTGGGTTTCCTAGAAAATTTCTTTAAGCAAATGTAATATTTCAGGTTCTATCTGGTGATTTACCTGCACTCCCATTTTTGGCTTGTCTAGTGGTAATCCTGGGTGTTATCAAGGATTTTTTTGAAAGCAACAAAGGGAAGTGTTTATTGATTTAGTTCTATAGTGAGGAAGAAAAAAACAGAAACACAATACAAAAGAGCAATCAAAATTGGAAGTGTGTTTAATATTGCTCTGGCATCATCCTGAAAGGCATAATAATTTGAGTTACACATCTAAACTGATTGGAGTTACAGAATACTATCTCCTTTTTGCATTTACCAATATAAAGTAAACACATTTACACAAATGGACATTCACTGGAGTACATGGTATAGTGCACATCACAAAAATATACAATCGATTGCTTTTACAGAGGTGAAACCATCTACAGCTATCGACATGGTTTTATTTTTATTTTTATTTTTACTACTAACTATAATGCAACTCCTGAATTAAAATAAGCAGTTTAATTTTTTTGTCCTTTTATGATCTTTGCACATAAGACTGCCATAAAATGTTTCCTAGGCAGGTAAACAGAGACACTTAATTAAAATACAATCACCAACACCAGTTTTCTGTTTTATAAAAAAAAAGTTTTAAATGTTTTTATCTTTTATGTTACCATTTAAATGCAAAACAGTGGAATAAATACAACAATCTGATCTTCTTGAAACAGGTGTAACTACAAGAAGTCACAATCATATTGCTTTAAATAAGAACAAATCTAAAAGAAGAGAAAAATTAAAATCATATGGCTAGAGCCCTCAGTCTTGGGGTTTGTTCATAGGAATTTATCCCCACAAAGGATAGGCTAAGCCTACTTAAAATTAGGCCTAAGAGTCACCCCCAGAGAACCTCTTTTGTTGCTCAGATGTGGACTATCTCTGTCTCAGCCAACACAACAAGCAAACTCACCACCCTCCCCCTCTCTACGTGGGATATGACTCCCAGGGGTGTAAACTTCCCTGGCAACATGGGGCAGAAATCCTAGAATGAGTTGGAGCTCACCATCAAGGGATTCAGAAAACCTTCTCAACCAACAGAGGGAAGAGAGAAGTGAGACAAAATAATGTGTCGGTGGCTGAAAGAGTTCAAACAGAATCGAAAGATTATCCTGGAGGTTATTCTTATGCAGTATAATGATATCACCTTTTTAGTTAAAGTATATTGGAGAGGCTGGAAGGAAGTTCCTGGAAATGTAGAGCTATGTTCCAGTAGCCATGTTTCTTGAAGATGATTGTATAATGATACAGCTTTTGCAATGTGACTGTGTGATTGTGAAAACCTTGTGTCTGATGCTCTTTTATCTACGGCATGGACAGATGAGTAAAACATGAATTAAAAATAAATAAATAATGGGGGAACAAATGTTAAAATAAATTTAGTAGATTGAAATGATAGTGATCAATGAAAGGGAATGGTAAGGGGTATAGAAAAAAACAGGAAACAAACAAAAATCATATGGCTAAAACATGCACTTTTATAACTTTCTAAAACATCACATTAAATAAATGTAGATGATTGATTTTTACAAGTATTCCTGGCGGTGACCCATTCATCCAACATTCAGAATAGCTCCCATCAGTGCACATTCGATGTGGTGACATCACCACACTGAAAGCCCTATGCTTCCTTGCATATACCTCATTTATTACATAATAATTACTATTCTGACTTTACAGGTGAGGAAATTGAAACCTTGAATAATTTGCTCCTGTTCACACTGCAGGTGGGGGTGGACCGAGAGTTGGAACCCAGGTTGTTTGGTGTCATGGGGTACACCGAGGTCAGCACAGCCTGGTCCCGGGCTGCCCGTTAGTAACTGATAGGATGATACTACTACCTTGATGGAAAATGCCACAACCTTCACCCTGAGAATTTGAGGACTTGGATAGATGAGAATTTCCCCAGGAATGGGTATTTGTACATTTACTGGGGACCCTTTAAGTCTTAGCCCTTGTTTAGGTGTTGAGGGGACAGTGGTGTCCAGGATAGACACGGCCCTGCCCTCATGGGCATAAATTCTAGTGTGAGGAGAGATGCCATACCTATCATTAGCCTGCAAAAACATCAGGAGGGCCTGAAGGTATTGGGCTAGGAGGGTTCCCTGCCACTGTCATTCAGCTTGTCCAGAATTAGGCCAGATCATGGTGGGGTAATACCACCTCCTATGGAGTTGGAAACAAGTGGTCATTTTTCTCTATTTAAGGGCTTTTGAAAGTCATAATTAAACATTTCTGTCTTGCAAATTTATATGAAAAGGTTTTCCTTTAGCTTTTCTAGTTTTTTATGACAATTGCTGGCTTTCCTCCACCCCACTTCCAGTTCTTTGCAGCACCTGATCTATCCCAGAGTTCTGATTCATAACCTCTAAGGCTGATTTGTAACCTCCTTCTGAGCCTCAGAAGACTTTCTATTTCTATTGCAGCTTTAGTGCTTTCAAGGGTAATCTCATCCTGCTTTCACAGACCATCTTCCTTCACTGCCTCCCACATTTCTGCTTCCTGTTTAACACTTCTGAGTTTCAGCTTTTTTATTTCAGACATCCCCACTTGGGTGTTCGGTGGCTTTTCAGGCTTTCACGCCTGAGCAGAGCACACCCTCTCCTTTCATGAGCTCGCTGCCCACCCGCACGTCATCCGGGCAGCGGATGACTTTTTTAATTATGACTTTCCCTTTCCCCTAATTTCTGTAACAATGCCGTTCTAGGTCCCCACCTCTCACCTGCACCTTGTGGTCATTTTCTGACCACATGCTGCCTCCAGCCCCTTCTCTGCGTCACCCTTTGAGTGACTTTCCTAAATCACCCTTCTAATGACCTGCCTAAAAGTGGCACCTGGAGAAAGAAATTCAAACCCCGAGGCCCCTCCACAGCCTGGCCTAGTCTGCCTTCAAGGCCTTGGTGTCTATCAGTCTCCAGATGCTGCTTTCAGCTGACTATACTTCTCTCTTCACCTGAACCCCCAGCAGACAGAATTCATTGTTTCCTCAACTGGTCCTTGTTCATGTGACACAAGACTAAAACAGTTAGCAGCTTCCTTACCAGTTTTTGTTTCCTGCTCAGAAGGGAGGATACACACTCCCTCCTACTGTGCCCTCCTGCTGGGACCTGGTCCCAACTATGTCCCAGAGCTTGTCACAGGGCATCAAACCTGGAATCCACAACTTACCATGAATTTTGTTAATGGGTGAACAAGTAAGATGTTTGATGAAGCAGAATTTTTATAGTTTAGAGTTGCTTAATTTCTGAGTTTGGGGCGAACTTTCTGCTTTTATGTCTTATGCTGTATCAACTTACTGGCTACTAGGAACTCTTGCAGGGCATTCAAATGATGTCAAGCACTGTCTTTTGGTAGTGTCTCCAGCAGTGTGACCAGGAGGATTTAGTGAAATTGGCTCTACCTCGGCTGGCTCAAGTTGTGACGGTATATGAATTTCTCCTGATGAAGGTAAGTCTTCTCAGTGTTCCTAAATGATACAGGGGATGATGTGAAATTATTTGGAAAGGCCTACTTCAAATTTATTTTAGGAAGATTGAGGCTGTTGGGTAGAGTTTTCCTTCTCCAGGAGAGCTGAAGGGAACCTGTTGGCCCTGCTTGAATGCCTGGCTTAGGGGTCCTAGTGCCCCATGGTGGGTCCTTCTGGTAGACGGCTCCTCCATTCTCTTTGTAGCAACAGACTCAGCCACCCACAGCCTTCACATCTCTCGGGGCACCCATCCACCCTTCTGCTCCCCAGGCTCTGCTACCTGATGGGCACTCCCACAACCACCCCACAACAGGTGGGCCACACCCCAGAATTCCTGCTGATGCCAGGTACAATTCCAGGAGGTGCCAGCATAACTTCTTGGCAGGGCCCTTCAAAAGTTGAAGGCTTACACTCCTCCTGGCACCCTTCCCCAGGACCTTTCTACTGCCCCTCCCACTCCTGAGGATCTGCCTGAGCTCCCAGTGTGCCCCACCTTGCTGTGGTGACCCTCTCCCTGGGGGACGTTTTTTGGCCTGTTCCTGCCAGGCCTGACTGGTGTGCAGCAGAGGTGTGCAGCCTCTTGTCACCTCCCTGTGTGAGTGGAGGAAATGTCCCATGACCAAGCTGCTTGTATCCTTCCCTAGTTTAAATTCCTTTCTGTATTTTCCATGTCATTGCCCTGGGGTTAAACAGTTTCTGTCATTTTTGTCTTCACTAAGGTTGAAAGAGGTCATCTAGCAAAGCCTTTTTTCCCAGCTGTATATAAGGAATTTGAACAGTTGCATAAAATGGTGAAGAAAATGTGTCAAGATTATCTCAGTAGTTCTGGTCCATGTTCTCAGGAGCCCCTGGAAATAAGCAATAATAAGGTAATAACCTCATGTGGGAAAAGAGCTGTACTCCTGGAGTTGGCCAAAAGAAGGCCATTCCATAGGAGGAGGAGGCTGGGAGGGCTGATGGTTTTAGTAAATGGTATCTTCATGGTCAGCCCCTTTTTTAGCTCTTTTTTTCCATCAAGGGGATGTTTTTCCCTTTTATATAAAAGCCATAAGTGCTTGCTCCAGAAAGCTCAGAAATGCAGATAAGCTCAAAGAAAATTGAAAACACCCATAATCCCCGTCATTTACTGCAATCAATTAATACATACATTAGCACATCCTATTTTTGTAGGTTTTAGGGGTGGCTTACACAGGGGCCAGTGGGTATTGTTTGTGGTTGTTTTGACACAGTTCTCATTTAAATGTCATCAGATTGCACTTAGCGATACTGAGTTCTTATAAGTTTTGGACTGATGCAGTTTTTCCGGTTTTGGATAGAACTCTGCTGAGGACACAAGCGTACAACCTACGATCGGGTCATCCCAGGCCCTTCATAGTGTGCAGTGTAAAGGGTGTGTGAGATGCTCGCAGGAGGCTTCCAGGGGCTTGGGCTGCACTCTCAGGGGCTGGGCCCCAGAGTCTGTGCCCGGCAGTTTGTCCTCAATGCCCCCAAAGACCCTGTGCCCCTCTGACCTCACTTCAGCAAAAGGAGAAATAATTACATAGTCCTTTCTGGCTCTCACAGTACCGTGGTTTTAAATGGTCCCTTGATTATCTAAAATTTAAATTTAACTACTACTCAGATAGCAATAAAGAGTACTTAGAAAGGCCCTGTTGGCTTTAACTGCTCTTAGCATTATGTTAAATGGATGGATCTGCCCATCTGTTATAAAAGGATTAGCACTTTATGGAGAATGTTCCTGTTTTCCTGAGCAAAAAGTTGTGATCCAGGGGGGAATATAATACATGGTAATTGGTTGGTTGATTTTTTTTGGTCATTATTGTTAGTTTTACACAAATTCAGTACTGAATGTGTTCTTTATTAAAACTTTGTATCATGTTTTGATAAATTATATAATAAAGAAAAACACAATGTTTTCTTGCAAAGCCTCACATGGTGACCCAGTTTACTGGAGTAATCTATATGTGTTTTAAACTGTAAGTTAAACCAATATAGGTTATCATCTTGCCACAAAGCAGAGGTATCCTGGAGTTGCACTGAGTTTTGGGTTTACCCAGCGGAATCCAACTGTTGGGGGCAGTTCAGACTGTGCTCCAGCCTCTTTGGAGCACTCTCAGTGGCTCAGTGTGTTAAGAGACACTCAAGGTTGTAGGCCCTAAACTTACTTGACCCTTGTTTTCAATTTTAACCCTATTCTGCCACCCTCCCTTCCCCACCCCAGCCCCAGCCCTATGCTTGTTCTGTTTCTAACATCTAGAGATAAATAATCATAGCCATCATGATTTACCTGTCAGGGCTTTATCTATAGCATCTAATTTAATCTTCACAAAACCCTTCAAGGCAGCTGCCACCTCTCTTTAACAGATAAGGAAACTGGACTTACGGTGAGAGTTGACTTGCCAAAGTCAAACCAGTGAGCAGAGAAGCTGAGATCCAGCCCAGGGATCTAGCTTGGGCTTGCTCAGGCCTGCAAACCCACACCCTTCCCACCAACTGGGATGGGAGACCTGTTATGAAAATGCTGGGTTCATCCTTCTGCAAAGATACCAGTGAATTCAAAGAATGAGGAATAATGGATGACAAAGTTAGTTTGATATTAAATTACCATTTTTAAGCTTTGACACACTAAAGAACTTTAAAAAACCTTTTTAGTGCACACTTTTAAATTGTGCTGACACAGAACCTTCTGATTTTGAAAATGGACCCATTTTGTCATCAGCTGTTCCATCTAACTTTTTTTTTTTTTTTTTTTTAATTTTTTTAAAGGAAAGACAGAGAGAAGGAAGGAAGGATAGAAGGAAGGAAGGAAGGAAGAAAGGGAAACATTTTTAAACATTTTCTTGTTTTTTATTGTATTCTGTTTCTCCGTTTTTGTTACATGGGCTGGGGCCGGGAATCGAACCGAGGTCCTCCGGCATAGCAGGCAAGCACTTTGCCCGCTGAGCCACCGCGGCCCGCCCTCATCTAACTTTTTATTCATCTTTGTTTTTCTCTGTATAAAGGGACTATGTAGACTTGAACTCAGTCATTTAATTCTTATGTGTTGATGTGCTGGTTTGAAAGGCTGTATGGACCCTAGAAAAGCCATGTTTTAATTTAAATCCCATTTCATAAAGGCAGAATAATCCCTATTAATACTGTATGTTTGAAACTGTAATCAGATCATCTCCCTGGAGGTGTGATTTAATCAAGAGTGGTTGTTAAACTGGATTAGGTGACGACATGTCTCCACCCATTCGGGTGGGTCTTGATAAGTTTCTGGAATCCTATAAAAGAGGAAACATTTTGGAGAATGAAAGTGATTCAGAGAGGGCAGAGCAGAACGACATAGCCATAAGAAGCAGAGTCCACCAGCCAGCGACCTTTGGAGATGAACAAGGAAAATGCCTCCCGGGGAGCTTCATGAAACAGAAAGCCAGAAGAAGAAGCTAGCAGATAATGCCATGCTCACCATGTGCCTTTCCAGATGAGAGAGGAACACTGACCATGTTTACCATCTACCTTTCCAGATGAGAATGAAACCCTGGCTATGTTCACCATGTGCCTTCTCACTTGAGAGAGAAACCATGAACTTCATCAGTCTTCTTGAACCAAGGTATCTTTCCCTGGATGCCTTAGATTGGACATTTCTATAGGCTTGTTTAATTGAGACATTTTCTTGGCTTTCGAACTGTAAGCTAGCAACTTATTAAATTCCCCTTTTAAAAGCCATTATGTTTCTGGTATATTGCATTCTGGCAGCTAGCAAACTAGAACAAATTTTGGTACTGGAGAGTGGGGTGCTGCTTCTGCAGTTTGCATATAACAAACATGTTGGAACAGTTTTTTAAATAGATACAGGGAAGATTCTGGAAGAGTTGTGAGGAGCTTGATAGAGAAGGCCTAAAATGCTTTGAAGAGACTGTTGGTAGAAATGTGGACTCTAAAGATACTTTTGATAAGGCCTTAGATAGAAATGAGGCATGTGTTATTAGACTGGAGGGAATGCGATCCTTGTTTTAAAATGGCAGATAATCTGGCAAAGTTGACTAGTGGCTTTGGCTAGAAGTCTGATTTTAAAAGCCATGACTTGGATATTTAGCAGAAGAGATCTCCACATTAAATGTGAAAAGTGCAGCCTGGTTTCTGCTCACAACTTATAGTGAAATGTGACAGGAAAGAGATAAGCTGATAACTGAATTCTTGGGTACAAAGAAACTAGAAATTGATATTCTGAAAAATTCTGGGCTTCCAGGAAGGGAGACCCCAGAGAAAAGTGCCCCATGTGAGGATTTAATCAAATGTGGAACCAGCCAGCCACTTCAGAGAAAGCCAGGCTTGGACATGGAGTTATTCAGGAAGGATTTGTGGAAACTCCTTATGTCTTCGGGGCATGATCCAAGGCTACTGCACAGAAAGCCAATGAGAGTGCTGTGGGACATGTGTTAACAGAGCTGCTGCCAGTCTGGACTGATGGTTCAGAGAAGGGACACATTGGAGGAAAAATAACTTCAGAGGCAAAACCATGGAGGCCAGGGTCTGAAGTCAAGAAGCCTCGGGCCAGGAGAGTGGACCCCCCCAAGCCCATGGAGAGGGTGAGTTTGCCCCAAAGGCAGAGGATGGGCCTTCCACCTCATTGCAGTGGAAGAATCATGCCGCCTCAGGCCTTGGAGAGGGTGAAGCATAGTCCTTGAGGTTTTGGGAGAGCCTAGTTGCCACCACACAGAGGGGTTGAGCATGTGCCCCAGAGATGGCAGAGAGCCTGGGTGCAGCCCTGATGCTTGGAGAGGGTGGAGCCAAGGAAAAAGTGGTCTCTCCAATATCCCCCAAGGTTACATTTAGAGAGAGGTGGGCCTCTGCTTAGGCCCTTGAAAAGGGTGGGACTGCCACTTTCAGAAGCACTGAAGATAAATGATTCTCAGACTTTGAAATCTAATGGACTGTGCCCTGCGGATCTTCAAAACTGTATGGGTCCAGTGACCTCTGTGATCTTCCTCCCTATGGAAACGTGTATATGTATCCTATGTTCCTCCTTTGTATGTTGGCAGCAAATGACTTGTTATGAGTTTTCAAAGGTCCAAAGCCAGAGGATTATTTTGCCTTAGAACAGACCATGCCTGTAACTAACTTTGATAGGAGTTTATATGTTTCTAACTTTGTATTTCATGTATATTGCTACTGAAATGGTTTAAGGATTTGTGATATTGTTTGAAATGAATGCATTTTGTATGTGGGGAAAACATATCTTTTGTAGGGTCCAGAGGGTTGAATGTGCTGGTTTGAAAGGATATATGGACCCTAGAAAAGCCATGTTTTAATCTAAATCCCATTTCATAAAGGCAGAATAATCCCTATTAATACTGTATGTTTGAAACTGTAATCAGATCATCTCCCTGGAGATGTGATTTAATCAAGAGTGGTTGTTAAGCTGGTTTAGGTGACGACATGTCTCCACCCATTCGGGTGGGTCTTGATAAGTTTCTGGAGTCATATAAAAGAGGAAACATTTTGGAGAATGAAAGCAGTTCAGAGAGGGCAGAGCAGAATGACATAGCCACGAGAAGCAGAGTCCACCAGCCAGTGACCTTTGGAAATGAACAAGGAAAATGCCTCACGGGGAGCTTCATGAAACAGGAAGTGAGAGAAGCTAGCAGATGATGCCCTGCTCGCCATGTACCCTTCCAGATGAGAAAGGAACCCTGACTGTGTTCACCATGTGCCTTTCCAGATGAGAAAGAAACCCTGGCTATGTTCACCATGTTCCTTCTCACTTGAGAGAGAAACCCTGAACTTCATCAGTCTTCTTGAACCAAGGTATCTTTCCCTGGATGCCTTAAGATTGGATGTGTATAGATTTCTATAGACTTGTTTAACTGGGACATTTTCTCGGCCTTAGAACTGTAAACTAGCAACTTATTAAATTCCCCTTTTAAAAACCATTATGTTTCTGGTATATTGCATTCTGGCAGCTAGCAAACTAGAACAGTTGACTTGCTCTTGGATACTTGTCTGTCTTGAGTGAAGCCCCTCTCTTTCTATTGACGCCTTTCTCCTCAGGTTGCTGAGTCATTAGGAATCACAGAAGAATTCCTGAGAAAAAGAGAAATACACCCAGACTGTGTTCTACCTGCATGCAGCAGCCAAGAGATTCACAGGGCGGAGCCAGAGGAAGCTAGCAGACAAAAGCGTGAAAATGAGGTGGGCATGGCTTTATTAAGTGGATGCCAAGTTACTCTTTGTTCAGTGTTGAATTATTGTGGTTAGCTCTCTTAAACTCCCAATACTGTTCCCTAGGAAGAAAAAGTCCAGGTTTGCCTATTTCATCATATTCTTAGCTAATCAGGGCTTCTCTTTGCAGGTCATAGAGGAGGTGCCAGCCTCTGTGAAAAGACCTCGAAGAGAAACCCCACCCAAGGACACCGCTGAGTCTCTTGCTGCCCCCAGCCGAAGCCAGGAGGAGCCCAGGCCCTTGTGTGCCCCTGCAGCCGGTAAGGATAAAAGCCTCTTTGTAGCATGTGCTCCCATGACTCAGGGGCCCTTGTGGGCTCTCAGAGGTGTCCAGGATTCTCTTTTTTTCAGGCATGGTTGCCCTGTGGCTGGTTTTAAGAGAACCTCCCAGTGTTCTATTGTTCTGTATTCATTGCCCATTAGTCTCTAGATCTCTGGGTTTTCTTGAGTCCCTTATTACAATTAAGCACTGCCTCCTGGTGAATGATTGAATCCAGGAGGGTCCAAAGCAGGTCAGGCAGACCTGAGAGGAGGGACTGGGTACCATGGAGTATTTCCTCTCAGCTTGGCTTTCCTGAGAGTGGTCTCTTAAGACCAGTCTGAGGTTTAATGTGTGAAAACAAGACACACATTTGCTTTTATTCTGCTCTAGCCAGAGCCTGTCAGCTGTACACCCTGGACAGTGTGGCACATTGAGAAGAGTTACACAACTTTCTCAACTCTGAGATCTGGCCTAATCCCTTGCCTAATCTTAAAGTCTCACTTGGGAGAGGCATTCTCCATTTTAGAACTGACTACTTATCTATAGGAAAACTCTGGATCCCTAAAAGGTTTTTCAGTGATAAAAACGAAGCCTCTCTGGCACCTGTTTGGAATCCCCAGCCCCATCTGTCACCTCTTTTTTGCTACATCCATACTTGGAAGCTAATTCAGCAGTCCAACAATTTAGTTTAATTCTTGAGCATCTGTTATGTGCTATGTGTGTAGTAGGTGCCAGGACCCTGAGAAAAATAACAGTGTTTTTCCCACAGTCCAGGACAGTGAATCTTGGTCTGTGGTGTGTCCAAACAGATTGGCCTCCACCCTGGGAAGTCCAGGGTGGGTGGGGTGTGGATATGAGCCCACTTGAAGGTCTCAGGTGATCTCCTTTTGCATCTGGTTAAGAACCCCATTGTGCATACAGCGTAGATAAAAAAAAAAATTATACTGTTGAGCAGCTCTTGGAATATATTTTCAATACAAAATTTCTCTTTGTGAATAGATAATAGGGACTAATAAAAAAAATTGCAAGGGGAGTTTCTGTTTTGCTTGTTTTTGCAAGAAAATTGGTTTGCCTGGCCTTTGTTGGATGATGAGTTCATAACATAACATGGCCATGACATGGTATGCGTGCTTACCCTGTTTTTCTGAACTGTTTAGGTTTTGCCCCTCAAGTAAATGGGAATCCTGCTCACTGTTCTGAAGAGAGTCATGCAGTGATACTTTCTGATGGTGAACAAAGCATATTCCATGCAGGCCAGCAGCTTAAAGCGTTTGCTGACTTGGAAGCTAGGAGTGGGAATGCAGACTCCACTGTCTTGTACCAGAATGTGAATGGGCTGGCTCTTTACTCTCACTCAGGACAGCCTGGGAAGCTGGCCCAGGAGTGGGTAGCAGCCTTCCCCAAAGAGAATGCTCAGGAACCCTCTGCAGATCGGAATTCCGGGGACTGCCTGAGCAGCTCAGGTCTCTGCAGCCCCACGGGATCTGACCGAGGCATGGAGTCCCTGCGGCCTGGTGGGGCTGCTGACCTCCATGTGATGCACGGCTCCCGCCTTGATAGCCGACCATCCAGCCCCAGCAGTGTCTCCCTTGTGGATGTTGTGTCCCCTGTGCTTGAGAATGCTCTCTCCCTGGACCTTGGGCCAGAAGACTCTGTCCACAGGGCTGAGTCTGAGCTGGGGCGTCAGCTGTTGACGGAAGGGGATCTGAGAAACCACGTGGGTGACTTTCCCCAGTTGTCCTGTGGGACTGAGGTGTCTGCTAGTCAGAGAGAGCTGGAGAGCATTCTGGCTGTAGGCGAAGCCATGGCTTTTGAACTCACCAACAGGTGCCGTGAATTGTTGTCTCAGGGACAGGAACACATTTTCATTCAGACATCGGATGGGATTATCTTGTCCCATTCAGGTACGGTCATGTCTCAGGAGGAGGATATCGTCATTGTGACTGAGGCGGAGGAGCCTATCCTGCAGATGGCCCCATCAGAGCGGGTTCCTCCAGAAACAGTGGAGGCAGAGCCCTCTCAGTGAAGCTGAGTCGGAACTGTGATCTGATAGCTGTATGTATTTTATCCAAAGAAGGTCTCTTTCAAGTAATGTGTATTTTTCTAATGTGAATACTGACACAAGTGAACCTTTTATTTATAAAGAATGTCTTTCTACCCTACTGTCTGCCTTTTTCTCTCCCTTGCTCATCATCAATAATGGTGCATATATTACCTGATAATGTATCCCTCTGACACACTTAACTGTTAGTTTTGATGACTGTCGCAGTTACTATGGGTGCACTACTACTTGATTATCTGATTCACTCCCTGCCCTCAAAAATCTGTCCCCTTTTCTCCACAGTGGTGTGCTACTTTTTCACGAGACTTCATCTATGCTAGAAGCTTCTTCTGGGTTCAGTTTTTTAAAAAACAAGCCAGTTATTCCAGGCAGCATTTTATCAGGAAGTAGGAAAGAGTCATTTCTCTTGGCTTTGCATAGGAAGCAGGGCTGAGGTAAGGACCCCAGGCCTTTGATGCCCACTGGTAAAGTGGCTTATCAAGGTTTCTTCATTTGAATGCTTTCCTTGGCTATATTATAGGGGAAAAGAGGAAAGCATCATTTGTTCACATTTAAACAAGAGTCTCCAAAGGAAGCAGCTGTCCTTTCGTCCCAGACCATCAAGAGGGACCTCACATGGAAAAGGCAGTGCTCGGGGGCAGAGGTGGGGATCCCTGGCAACGTGCTCCTTTCTGGGCTAAGCTTTCTTCTCAGGGAGGCAGTATTTCCTTATGCCCCTTTCCATCTCGGGAGGCCTTTTCCTGTTTTCTCACCTGATCTCAAGGCAGGGTTTAACAGGACCAGAAAGGTGAGTTTCCTAGCCAGACGTGAATGATGAAAGGATGAGCAAGGTACAGCTGCTTCAGAGAGTTGGGAACTTCTGGACTCCACCTTCCTGTCTCCTGGGCTGTGCTTTTTTAGAGCAGGAGGTGAACATTGAGCCAGTGCTTTCAATCCATTTTAAAACATGGGAAAAGAGGAACCCTTTCAGCAGTCACTTCTCGGGTAAAAAGCATTCATTACTCTGAGATCAAGGTAGAGCAGGCGAAAGTCATGGGTTCAGGAGTGGGTTTTGTAGCTGTGTCCTAGTTTGCTAGCTGCCAGAATGCAATACACCAGAGATGGATTGGCTTTTAATAAAAGGGAATTTATTTTGTTAGTTCTTCAGAGGAAAGGCAGCTAACTTTTCACTGAGGTTCTTTCTTACATGGGAAGGCACAGGATGGTCTCTGCTGGCCTTCTCTCCACGCCTCTGGGTTCCAACTTTCCCTGGGGTGATTCCTTTCTGCACCTCCAAAGGCCTAGGCTGAGCTGCAAGTGCTGAGATGAGGAATGCCAAGCTACTTAGGCTGTACTACATTGTGCTCTCTCATTTAAGCACCAGCCAATTAAGTCAAACGTCATTCATTGCAGCAGGCCCGCCTCCTAGCTGACTGCAGATGTAATTAGCAACAGATGAGGTTCACCTACTATTGACTCAAGTCCACAGCAACAGAACTAGGTACCTTCACCTGGCCAAGTTGACAACTGAATCTAACTGCCACAAGCTGCAAGCCACAGCTCAGGCTGTGGCTATGCCCTGTGGACTCAGAGCATCCTCAGGTTCCCAGAGCCCCACGGAGGGTCCCAGTGGTTCCATCCCAGGATCCTGGAGTGTGGGCAGAGCCTCCTGCTTGAGGTGTGTTCATAACCCTGTCAGGCAAACAATAAACTGAGTCCAAATCTGACCGTGGTCTAGGTTGAGGCCCTGCTAAATAGGCATTTTTTCCTATTTGTTGAACATGTCAACATTTGCCATGCCTTAATCCCATTTCCTGTTTGCTATAACTGTACAGTAAATTTAACTGATATGATAGAAAATACCCTAGAACCACTGTACAGAATGAAAGCACAGGGGGCTATGGTGATAGTGTGCTCATTAATTTCAAATATGCTTGTGGAGCGCCTACTGTGTGCCAGGCACAAGCCAGCTGCCATGAACAGGACTCACAAGGCCCATATGGCAGTTTGGTGTTTGCAGCAAAGTTTCCACATTACAACACTATTAATAGATAAAACCCCATTCATATAAAACATAAAAAGCAGAAATTAACTTTCCTCATCAAGGATGTTTTAGTATATATACAAAATATTTCTAATTTATAATTTATTTATAATTACTTGTATTTAAAATACTTAGCCTGGGAGCAGCCATGAAGAAGCATTTGAGCTCAGGCCCAGGGATACTTGCCACCTGTGTGACTCTCCAGGGTGACTGGTGGGAGGCTTCTGTGAGAATGTGGGTTTTCAGCATTTATCATGGCGCCTGTCTGAGTCCGTGCTCAGCCATCGCTCATCATGACTGAATGTTCCTGGAGAGTCCCTTGGCCCTGGGAACTGCACCCTGACACACAGGTGCCCTTCACTGGGGTTCCAGCACCAGCTCCATCCACGTCCACCTGGGAGAGCTGAGCAAGGAAATAATGGGGCCTTAGAGAGTCGATCTTCAATACCCTCTTAAGCACATGTTTCAGAAATAAATTTTCATTTTTATCTAAGAAATTGCAGGCACATACTTGGAAACATTAAGTACTACCAGTGGGTTTATGCTGGGCCATCACAGGCCCTGACCTCAGCACTCAGCTACCTTGGTGGAGGCAGCCGCTTTCTTCCTTTTTAGTCACTTACCTCCCTGACTCTGAACCATGTCCATATTGCTCTTTTCTTGGTTTATCCAGATCAGATGCTATTGGTGGACACATGAGAACATGACTTGGACACCTCTCAGCTTCTCATTTCTGGTGTAGTTATATCAAAATTGTTACCAAGTCAGTATTTAGTGCTTTTACTGCAGCATAAATATTATTCTTTGCTGAGCTGTATAATGTACTATGGAAACATTTTCTTCCTTGCAAACTATTGTTTTCCCAAGAAAATTTCTTTTTTTTTATTTGCAGTTTTTTCTTTGATATTTAGTTTTTATTTCTAACAAAAATATGCATTCATAGAGTTTAAACTGTTAGTAATTCTCTAAGACACTTCTGTGCACACTGCTAAATAACAAGTTTATACTGTCTCTTCTTGATTTTCCAACTTTAGGCATTCTTTTATGCAGCCATTGCTGCCACCCAGGGGCACCCTTCCCTTCCTTCCACTTCATAGGATATATGCTGGCTGCTTGAAGAGTGATAACGGGTATTAGTGGCTTAGATAACATTGAATTTTATTTCTCAAGTGCAAACAAGAGCTGGTATGCACATGAGAAGTGTGTGGCTTTGCTCCAGAGATGGTCCAGACCCAGTTGCTTCATCATTTCGGGGTGGCTCTCCTCCCTGTGCTGCCTTCACATGTCCACTCCATTCACCAGGAGGTGGGGAAGCAGGTGGAGTATATGCAACTTTTTAGGACACTTCTGCTCACTTCTTATCTGTTGTGTGGTCACGCTTGGCCACAAAGAACATTCAGAAATGTACTCCTAAGCTCAGACCATCTAAAATGAAAATGAAGTGGAGACTCAATACTGAAAGACAGCAGCAGTTACTGCCAAACCCCACCTCCCAGTGTGGCAAAAACGTCTGAGGATCCATCTGGATAGGCTCTTGTAACTGCTCCTAAATCTCAGCAGCATAAAATAAAAGTGAATGCTCACACTACATATCTGCCACAGTGGGTGCACCAGCTCAGCTCCTCATGGCCCAGGTCCTCATGGCTGGGTTGAGGGGGTCCAAGTCTCAAACCCTGCTGGAGGCCCTGCCAGATGGGAGGGCGAGAGCTCTAGGAACAGTCAAAGTTGCAATGAAATGCACTTCTGCTCACAGCTCATGGGCCACAACTAGACAGATGGCCTCCCCCAACCACAAAGGAACTGAAAGTGCAGGACAACAGGTGCCCAGCATGGATGGTTGCTGGTGGGTTAGATGGACAGGCAGGGTCATTGTTTATGACATGCAAATGTTCTTCACAGTGGAACTATGCAGTACATCATGGTTACTTGCCTGCTTTTGTATAAGGTTTGTATTTTTTAGTTTTTTTTTTTCTTTTTTAATAATGCACTCTTCGAAAATTCCCAAACCCTTCTCCAATTCTATTCTTGGTGTATTTCTATCTTTTTATATTTCTTTATTGTCAGTTTGACAGAGTTTCTGCTGGCAGAGGATATAAGTGTGTGTATGAGATTTATGCACTGTTTAACTATAAATCCCAAATCTGTTTTCAGGCTGCTTCATTGCCCTTTTCAGATAGAAATTCAGTATAATATGCAGATTTGTTATTTCTACAGTTGTGTGATGACACTGGAACTCAGCAAATTCAACCAGAGGTCTCGTCCACTAATTTCATGCTGCTTCCATTTTGTGAGGGACCCCTGGGCTAATGCCACTGGATGACTTGTTCACCAATTAGGTCTTTGACTTCTATCTGTAGAAGTGTCATCAGTCCTGCCCATTAGTCCCCCTGTGTAACTTGCTGATGGGTGTCCAGGGGGTGTGTCATAAAGGCCACAGGACATGCCCTACAAAGGCCTGTTTATGATACTAAATCATTTAGTTCCCCCCAAACCTAAAACACAGCCAATGAGCCTCTCCTGGGCAGGTAGCTAGGGAGTGGGACCTCCAGGGACCCTGTCCTGCCCATGGTCTCTGCAGGTACTTACAACCATGGGCTGCCTAAGCATGCAAGGGAGTACTTGGAAGGACTGGGCTGTTTCTGCCCATCACTAACCAAGTCATTCTCGGACTACTAGACATCTGATTGTGTTGTGGTTTGAAGTTGTATGTGCCCCAGAAAAACAAGTGCTTAAATGTCATCCATTCCAGTGGGTGTGAACCCATTGTATGTAGGACCTTTTGATGAGACTACTTCAGTAAGATGTAACCCACGTCCATCAATTTGGGTCTTAATCCCATTGCTGGAGTCCTTTATAAGAGAATGGAATTCAGATGGGGAGAAAGCCATGGAAGGAAGAAACTGAAATTGCTGAAATCTAAAGGGAGAGATCCCACCATGTGTCTTGCCATGTGACAGGAACCAAGTGGCAGCCAGTCTTTGGAAGAAAGCATCACCTGAGGATGCCTTGATTTGTTATTTTCCCAGTCTCAAAACTGAGTAAATAGACTCCCATTGTTTAACCTGACTCATGTCATGGTATTTGCTTTGAACAGCCAAAGAAACAAAAACAGATTGGCTACCTTATGATAGATGTTAAAATGCTGCAAAGGCAGAGGAAAGAGAAATCCCAAGAAAAACTGCCTCTAAATGCTTTTGATATGTCAAGTTCCCCAGTGAGAAATCCTAATTTTCTCTCAAAATACATCCCTGCCATACGATAGACTTTTTTTTTATTAATTAAAAAATTAACTAACAACATTTAGAAATCATTCCATTCTACATATACAATCAGTAATTCCCAATATCATCACGTAGATGCATATTCATCATTTCTTAGTACATTTGGATCGATTTAGAAAAAGAAATAAAAAGACAACAAAAAGAAATAAAACAATAGAAAGAAATAAAAATAAATAAAATTAAAAAAAACTATACCTCAGATGCAGCTTCATTCAGTGTTTTAACATAATTACATTACAATTAGGTAGTATTGTGCTGTCCATTTCTGAGTTTTTGTATCCAGTCCTGTTGCACAGCCTGTATCCCTTCAGCTCCAATTACCCATTATATTACCCTATTTCTATCTCCTGATGGTCTCTGTTACGAACAAAATATTCCAAGTTTATTCACTAATGTCAGTTCATATCAATGCGACCATACAGTATTTGTCCTTTAGTTTTTGGCTAGTCTCACTCACCATAATGTTCTCAAGGTCCATCCATGTGATTACATGCTTCATAAGTTTATTCTGTCTTAAAGCTGCATAATATTCCATCGTATGTATATAACACAGTTTGTTTAGCCACTCATCTGTTGATGGACGTTTGGGCTGTTTCCATCTCTTTGCAATTGTAAATAATGCTGCTATAAACATTGGTGTGCAAGTGTCCATTTGTGTCTTTGCCCTTTAGTCCTCTGAGTAGATACCTAGCAGTGGTATTGCTGGGTCATATGGCAATTCTATATTCAGCTGTTTGAGGAACCGCCAAACTGCCTTCCACAGTGGTTGCACCATTTGACGTTTCCACCAACAATGAATAAGTGTGCCTCTTTCTCCATATCCTCTCCAGCACTTTTCATTTTCTGTTTTGTTGATAATGGCCATTCTGGTGGGTGTGAGATGATATCTCACTGTGGTTTTATTTGCATTTCTCTAATGGCCAGGGATGTTGAGCATATCTTCATGTGCCTTTTGGCCATTTGTATTTCATCTTCTGAGAAATGTCTGTTCAAGTCTTTTTCCCATTTTGTAATTGGATTGGCTGTCTTTTTTTGTTGTTGAGTTGAACAATCTCTTCATAAATTCTGGATACTAGACCTTTATCTGATATGTCGTTTCCAAATATTGTCTCCCATTGTGTAGGCTGTCTTTTTACTTTCTTGATGAAGTTCTTTGATGCACAAAAGTGTTTAATTTTGAGGGGCTCCCATTTGTTTATTTCTTTCTTCAGTGCTCTTGCTTTAGGTGTAAGGTCTATAAAACTGCTTCCAGTTATAAGATTTATAAGATATCTCCCTACATTTTTCTCTGACTGTTTCATGGTCTTAGACCTAATGTTTAGATCTTTGATCCATTTTGAGTTAACTTTTGTATAGGGTGTGAGGTACGGGTCCTCTTTAATTCTTTTGCATATGGATATCCAGTTCTCTAGGCACCATTTATTGAAGAGACTGTTCTGCCCCAGGTGACTTGGCTTGACTGCCTTATCAAAGATCAAATGTCCGTAGATGAGAGGGTCTATATCCGAGCACTCTATTCGATTCCATTGGTCGATATATCTATCTTTATGCCAATACCATGCTGTTTTGACCACTGTGGCTTCATAATATGCCTTAAAGCCAGGCAGCGCAAGACCTCCAGCTTCGTTTTTTTCCTCAAGATACTTTTAGGAATTCGGGGCATCCTGCCCTTCCAGATAAATTTGCTTATTGGTTTTTCTATTTCTGAAAAATAAGTTGTTGGGATTTTGATTGGTATTGCATTGAATCTGTAAATCAATTTAGGTAGAATTGACATCTTAACTATATTTAGTCTTCCAATCCATGAACACGGTATGCCCTTCCATCTATTTAGGTCTTCTGTGATTTCTTTTAACAGTTTTTTGTAGTTTTCTTTGTATAGGTCTTTTGTCTCTTTAGTTAAATTTATTCCTAAGTATTTTATTCTTTTAGTTGCAATTGTAAAATGGAATTCATTTACTGATTTCCCCCTCAGCTTGTTCATTGCTAGTGTATAGAAACACTACAGATTTTTGAATGTTGATCTTGTAACCTGCTACTTTGCTGTACTCATTTATTAGCTCTAGTAGTTTTGCTGTGGATTTTTCAGGGTTTTCAACGTATAGTATCCTATCATCTGCAAACAGTGATAGTTTTACTTCTTCCTTTCCAATTTTGATGCCTTGTATTTGTTTTTCTTGTCTAATTGCTCTGGCTAGAACTTCCAACACGATGTTGAATAACAGTGGTGATAATGGACATCCTTGTCTTGTTCCTGATCTTAGGGGGAAAGTTTTCAATTTTTCCCCATTGAGGATGATATTAGCTGTGGGTTTTTCATATATTCCCTCTATCATTTTAAGGAAGTTCCCTTGTATTCCTATCCTTTGAAGTGTTTTCAACAGGAAAGGATGTTAAATCTTGTCAGATGCCTTCTCTGCATCAATTGAGATGATCATGTGATTTTTCTGCTTTGATTTGTTGATATGGTGTATTACATTAATTGATTTTCTTATGTTGAACCATCCTTGCATACCTGGGATGAATCCTACTTGGTCATGATGTATAATTCTTTTAATGTGTTGCTGGATTCGATTTGCTAGAATTTTGTTGAGGATTTTTGCATCTATATTCATTAGAGAGATTGGTCTGTAGTTTTCTTTTTTTGTACTATCTTTGCCTGGTTTTGGTATGAGGGTGATGCTGGCTTCATAGAATGAATTAGGTAGCTTTCCCTCCACTTCAATTTTTTTGAAGAGTTTCAGCAGGGTTGCCACTAATTCTTTCTCGAATGTTTGGTAGAATTCACATATGAAGCCGTCTGGTCCTGGACTTTTCTTTTTGGGAACCTTTTTAATGACTGATTCAATTTCTTTACTTGTGATTGGTTTGTTGAGGTCATCAATTTCTTCTTGAGTCAAAGTTGGTTGTTCATGCCTTTCTAGGAACCTGTCCATTTCATCTACATTGTTGTATTTATTAGCGTAAAGTTGTTCATAGTATCCTGTTATTACCTCCTTTATTTCTGTGAGGTCAGTGGTTATGTCTCCTCTTCCATTTCTGATCTTATTTATTTGCATCCTCTCTCTTCCTCTTTTTGTCAGTCTTGCTAAGGGCCCATCAATTTTGTTTATTTTCTCATAGAACCAACTTCTGGTCTTATTGATTTTCTCTGTTGTTTTCATGTTCTCAATTTCATTTATTTCTGCTCTAATCTTTGTTATTTCTTTCCTTTTGCTTGCTTTGGGGTTAGTTTGCTGTTCTTTCTCCAGTTCTTCCAAGTGGACAGTTAATTCCTGAATTATTGCCCTTTCCTCTTTTCTGATATAGGCATTTAGGGCAATAAATTTCCCTCTTAGCACTGCCTTTGCTGCGTCCCATAGGTTTTGATATGTTGTGTTTTCATTTACATTCGTCTCGAGATATTTACTAATTTCTCTTGCAATTTCTTCCTTGACCCACTGGTTGTTTAAGAGTGTGTTGTTGAGCCTCCACGTATTTGTGAATTTTCTGGCACTCTGCCTATTATTGATTTCCAACTTCATTCCTTTATGATCCGAAAAAGTGTTGTGTATGATTTCAATCTTTTTAAATTTGTTGAGACTTGCTTTGTGACTCAGCATATGGTCTATCTTTGAGAATGATCCATGAGTACTTGAGAAAAAGGTGTATCCTGCTGTTGTGGGATGTAATGTCCTATAAATGTCTGTTAAGTCTAGCTCATTTATTGTAATATTCAAATTCTGTTTCTTTATTGATCCTCTGTCTAGATGTTCTGTCCATTGATGAGAGTGGGGAATTGAAGTCTCCAACTATTATGGTAGTTGTGTCTATTTCCCTTTTCAGTATTTGCAGTGTATTCCTCATGTATTTTGGAGCATTCTGATTCGGTGCGTAAATATTTATGATTGTTATGTCTTCTTGTTTAATTGTTTCTTTTATTAGTAGATAGTATCCTTCTTTGTCTCTTTTAATTGTTTTCAATTTGAAGTCTAATTTGTTGGATATTAGTATAGCTACTCCTGCTCTTTTGTGGTTGTTATTTGCATGAAATATCTTTTCCCAACCTTTCACTTTCAACTTATGTTTATCTTTGGGTCTAAGATGTGTTTTCTGTAGACAGCATATAGAAGGATCCTGTTTTTTAATCCATTCTGCCAGTCTATGTTTTTTGATTGGGGAATTCAGTCCATTAACATTTAGTGTTATTACTGCTTGGGTAATACTTTCCTCTACCATTTTGCCTTTTGTATTATATATATCATATCTAATTTTCCTTCTTTCTACACTCTTCTCCACACCTCTCTCTTCTGTCTTTTCGTATCTGACTCTAGTGCTCCCTTTAGTATTTCTTGCAGAGCTGGTCTCTTGGTCACAAATTCTCTCAGTGACTTTTTGTCTCAAAATGTTTTAATTTCTCCCTCATTTTTGAAGGACAATTTTGCTGGATATAGAAGTCTTGGTTGGCAGTTTTTCTTTTAGTAATTTAAATATATCATCCCACTGTCTTCTTGCTTCCATGGTTTCTGCTGAGAAATCTACACATAGTCTTATTGGGTTTCCCTTGTATGTGATGGACTGTTTTTCTCTTGCTGCTTTCAAGATCCTCTCTTTCTCTTTGACCTCTGACATTCTAACTAGTAAGTGTCTTGGAGAACGCGTATTTGGATCTGTTCTCTTTGGGGTGTGCCACACTTCTTGAATCTGTAATTTTAGGTCTTTTATAAGAGTTGGGAAATTTTCAGTGATAATTTCTTCCATTAGTTTTTCTCCTCCTTTTCCCTTCTCTTCTCCTTCTGGGACACCCACAACACATATATTTGTGCGCTTCATATTATCATCAATTCCCTGAGCCCCTGCTCAAATTTTCCCATTCTTTTCCCTATAGTTTCTGTTTCTTTTTGGATTTCAGATGTTCCATCCTCCAGTTCACTAATTCTAACCTCTGTCTCTTGGAATCTACCATTCTGGGTTTCCATTGTTTTTTTTTATCTCTTCTACTGTATCTTTCATTCCCATAAGTTCTGTGATTTGTTTTTTCAGACTTTCCATTTCTTCTTTTTGTTCATCCCTTGCCTTCTTCATGTCCTCCCTCAATTTATTGATTTGGTTTTTGAAGAGGTTTTCCATTTCTCTTCATATATTCAGAATTAGTTGTCTCAGCTCCTGTATCTCATTTGAACTATTGGTTTGTTCCTTTGACTGGGCCATATCTTCAATTTTCCTGGTATGATATGTTATTTTTTGCTGGTGTCTGGACATTTAATCAGATTTCCTTGAATGTGAGACCCAACAGGTTGAAAGACTTTCCTGTGAAGTCTCTGGGCTCTGTTTTTCTTATGCTGCCCAGTATGTGGCTCTTGTCTGTCTGCGAGTCCCACCAGCAAAAGATGTTGTGGCTCCTTTAACTTTGGAAGGCTCTCCCTGCTGGGTGCATGGTGGAGACAGAGGAAAGGTTGTAGGCTGGTTTTAATGGCTTCAGATTGCAAAGTCCTGGGATCTGAATTCCTTGAGAGAGGGATTCCACCTGAGTTGCATTTCACCCCTCCCGTGGGGAAGGTTCAGTTGGTGGAGAGCCCTGAAAGCAGCCTGTTTCTGCGTTTGGGGCAGTTGCAACTTGTGTAATCCCGGCGCTGAGTCCAGAGGCGACCAAGCCTCTGTAGAAACAGCCACAGAAGGCTCTGTTTCGCCCCCTTTCCTCTTTTTCAGTTAGCCCAATAGGCGACTTCTGCCTTGATCAGTTTCGCCTGAGCTGGGGGCCTATTTTTAGTAGTCAGAATTTGTTTATTAATGCCACTGTTGGTGTTTGGTTGGACTCAGTCCCTGCTACTGTTGTAGACTCTTTCCTTTCCCTCCGGGAAGCTGCCTGTGGGGGAGGGGCGCCGGTCGCCGCAGCTTGGGGAACTCGCTGATCCGAGACTGCGGCCGGTCCGGGAAGCCGCCTGCAAAGGAGGGGTGCCGGCCACCAGCTGCCCTGGCTTGGAGAACTCGCCTCTCCGAGACTCTCAGTCGGTCCGGGAAGCCGCCCGTGAGGGAGGGGTGCTGGCTACCGGCCGCCGCAGCTTGGTGAACTCACCTCTCCAATACTCTCAGCCGTCCAGGAAGCCGCCCATGAGGGAGGGGCGCCGGCCGCCAGCCGCCACGGCCCGGGGAAGCGCGTGCCACTCAGGGATCTCACCTCTGCGGAGCCTCGCAGCTGGTCCAGCCGGTCCAGACTGGGGTACGCTGTGTGTCCAGTCTCTGTCGTGGCTCCGGGAGCTGTTCTATACCGTTTCTGGTTATTTAGTAGTTGTTCTGGAGGAGGAACTAAGACGTGCACACCTTACTAAGCCACTATCTTGGCCCCTCTCCCATACGATAGACTTTTATTTTTGGAATATTTTCTTTCTTCTCCTGGGACGTACATATTGTTGGGTGCTAGAACTTCAATTTCACCCCATATGACAAAGCACAGAGTTTCTTATATTTGCCGCTGGGAAACAATGTAAAACTGACACACACACCCCTGCCACATTATTTTATGATGATGCTTGTGCCATAACTGCATGTGTTGTATTACAAGTCTGCCTTCCCTCCCAGTCCAAATATCTCCTTTGAGGATCATCTGTAATACTGTTTTTGAGCCCTGGTTCCAAGCACAGAGTTGAGTACGTAGTAAGTTCTTGGTACTTCTTGGCAAAACAATGAATAAAAAGATACTAGAGTCTGAGGGCTACACTTCTGGTCTCAGTTCATGGTAGCCTAAAAGAAAAGCAGATTTGGGATCTGCCATGCAGTAGCCACATGGCCTTGGACAGCTGCAGGCTCACTGCCTTGGTTTTCGGTTATTTGTGAAATGCACAGGTGTTATAAGTAGTCTTCTGAGGTCCCTCTCGGCTCTAAATTCTACACACATTTGTCCTTCAGTGACTTGAAGTTAAAATTGTTTCGCTAACCACAGATGAGTGGTTAAATATAAAAAGCTAAAACAACATGATTAAAAATGATTATTTATTAAATATCACTATGTACACAGCCCTACAGAAAAAAACAGTTTGGGATCAGAGAATTTATGAAAAAGGCAAACACAGATGAAGAAACCATGTAACAAGCAATGTCACAGAAAAGAACTCCATTTAAAGTAGACTTCTGGATAGTTTAGTATTTTCTCCACACACTAATTTTTGGCCTTTCTCTTATTCTAATAGGATACATTTACCATGGAAACACTTGCAAAAATCTGCCAGACTCTGAGACTGATGCCAGAGTAAGCAAGGAAGATGCTTTATTTGGCCTGTCACATCCTAAACATGCAAACAGAGGCAATTTTTAGGGGGCAGCTTTCATTTCCATGATGCCAATCTTTACTCAGTTAACTCTACATTATCTTAAAAATTTGGTGTATTTACGAAACTGATATATTCTCAAAAAAATTCAAACAATACTGACACATTAAATAAAAATATTAAGCCAGGGCTTTTTTGTGCACTCATAATGTATAAAACACACCCTATTTACAAAAACCAGATCAGTTGATCTATTCAGGAACTCATTTATTTCATCTGGAAGCACTCATGGGTGATGGATTCAGAGTAGGTACAGGTGACTCAGAGTGGTGGCGGAGGAGTGGGTACTGCCTGATGAGAAGCACCACATGGTAGATGGCTCGCAGCAGGAACAGAAGAGAGGCCACCATAAGGAGCGGAGGAAATGGTCCAGCCTGGAAGTCCTAAGGTCTGTGGGTGGCCATGCCAGAGCACAGCATCTTAGACCATGGTTTGGCCCTGCGGCCTGTCCAGGAAAGGGGAATTCTGAGGCTGTCTGCCTTGGGAGACATGGAAGGAGAAGTGGTCTGGCATCTGGAGGCTGAGCCCAGAAGCAGAAGGGTTCTGGGAAGTCACAGTGCCCGGTGTCCTGTTTCGAGCAGCATGCCCTCCAGCTGTAGCTTGCTGTCACTCTCTACATATGGCTGGTGCAGCCACATGGACAAATAGCTCAGGGTGAGATCACGGTCTGCAGTGTGGGCAAGCTCTTCAACCATGGTGCGCTTCAAGAGGAGTTCCTTCCTGTACATGTCAGAGAGCCTGCGGGAAACGTCATCTGAAACAACCATCAGAGGAAAGAGAAATCCCAAGAAAAACTGCCTTTAAATGCTTTCAATATATCAAGTTCCCCAGTGAGAAATCCTAATTTTTTAATCACTAGAATTTGAGGTAGAGCCCTTGACCTGGGGTGAATGGACACTTCTAAAAGCCCCTTGTTAGAACCTGAATCAGAAACAGCTCTGAGATGAGGAGGGACCAGATATCCAGGTCATGCTAGCTGGCATAGGTGTGCAGAATCAGATAATGTGCTGAGAATCATGAAATTAAAAATTAAATTGTCAGTTTAACTCCTCGTGACCTGCAATGATTGCAAATAGCTTCCCCACAAACGGACAGTATTTCAATAAACATATCACATTAGGTGATTTTATCCTTTTCTCCCTCAAAAAGTGAAGTATCAAATCAACATCAAATAGATTGTATGGGTGTGTGAACAAAACCGCTTTAAAAAAAAAAAAACATCGACCAAAAGGAGGAAGAGCGAAATGAGACAAAATAAAGTCTCAATGGCTGAGAGATTCCAAAGAGTCGAGAGGTTTGGAGGTTATTCTTATGCATTAAATAGTTATCACCTTGTTAGTCAAGATGTAATGGAGAGGAAGGAACTGCCTGAAAATGTAGAGCTGTGTTCCAGTAGCCATGTTTCTTCAAGATGACTGTATAATGATAAAGCTTTCACAATGTGACTTGTGTGACTGTGAAAACCTTGTGTCTGGGGCTCCTTTTATCTACGTCATCAACAGACGAGTAAAACATACGGAATAAAAATAAATAATGGGGGAACAAATGTTAAAATAAATTTAGTAGATTAAAATGCTAGTGATCAATGAAAGGGAGGGTAAGAGGTATGGTATGTATGAATTTTTTCTGTTGTCTTTTTATTTCTTTTTCTGAACTGATGCAAATGTTCTAAGAAATGACCATGATGTGAATATGCAACTATGTGATGATATTATGAATTACTGATTATATACGTAGAACGGAATTATATGTTAAGAATGTTTGTGTTTGTTATATTTTTTAAAAAAACTTAAAAATTAGAAAAAAAAATCAAATAGCTTAACTCTTCTTTTGAACCTAATAAAGCTGCAAGTAACCCCTTAAGAAGTCTCTTTATTTAAATGAGCTCATTTTTCCTAGTAGTCAGTCTTCAAAGGGGTTAGCTGAAGAGACCTAAATTTATTTGTTAATTAAAACAAACAAAAACTGCCTTTCTTCTTCAGAAAAAGAAGTAATATATACATTTCTGCCTCTACAAATAAGAGAGAATTCATTCTTCCCACTGGTTTTAAAGGATTAATGACTAGAGCTTGCTTCATGGGTCTCCAGGTAATTAAAGCCAAAAAGTGCTGGTTTTAAGATAATAACCTTGAATTGAATTTCAAAGCCTTGTCACCTTCTTAAGATCTAAATGCTACCAAATGCCTTGTCATTTTACCACCTGAAAATCAGAGCTGAAGGAACTACTTACAAAACTGGGAGGTGGGCCAGGTGTGAAACAGGGGGGCCCGCTTACTGTCCTCTCCATAATGGTAGTTTTCCAGGTCACAAATTCCTTTGGTGGTTGAAGACAGCTTTTCCATTTTCATCTGTATTTTGGTCTGAAAACATATTAATTTGGAACATGGAAATATTACTTGAAATCTATTCCAATCTCAGAGTCAATAACTAAGATTTCAAAGCTAAGAAGCGTAAGTCTATTCAGATGAAAATTCCAATAATTTAACACTGTTAACTCCATGTAGAGCAAATTTCAGTGGAGATGGAGGTAAAGAGTTGTGCTTTCATTAATTTGGATTACTTCACAAACTCTCAATTTCCAGTCCTGGAGAAGAGAGAGCTTGCTGAGACACCCTCCCCCCAACTGAGATTTATGAATGAAACTAATTTTTCAGCCCTGGGAGAATCCCAGTGTAGGTACTCCTGCTGCTTTTATGGAATGGAGGAGAGAAGGCATCAAATAAGGACTTTCTTTTATTAACTGCCTTTATTTTATTAGCTGCCTTTCAATAAACTCATTCCCAGTTATTGAGTCTACCGAATCCTCTTTGAGCCTGGGTTTACTTTTTTGCAAAATAGTCATAAGGACAGGCAGCCATGACAGATGGAAGGAACTAGTGACACCTGATACTGATGATACCCTCATGGATATCAGGCTCCATGATAAGTCCCATAACTGCATCATCTGCACAGCCACTTCCCAAACATCCCAATATCAACTCCATGGGCAGGCAAGGCAGCACAGCACACAGCTAATCAAGTTCTTATACTCACAGGGCTGGGAAGGGGAATAATTGAGTAAAGTTTGCAAAGCATGTAGTTGGAGCTAAGTAAGTGTTTGTTAAATAAAATAAATAGGAGAAGAAACTCCAGGATTTTAGATTGAAGGAGCATAAGTCTACAAATTTCTAGCTCCTACATGCAGTTAGCTTTTATGTACACAGGGGGCAAATAACGAACCTTAATTTTTACACTTGATCCTTTCGACCATCCTCCAATTACATCTGAAGTGGGATATTCTACGTTTAACCAATATTAATTTTTAAAAGAATCCATATTCTTTTCCAAATGTTCTCAGGTTCGATATTTCACTTGATCCCACCCCAGGAGGCAGGCCTCACCATTTCTGTTTCGTAGCTGGGGAAATTACTTGAGGTTGCTGAGCTAGGACAGGGACGAGGCCAGACCTTGGGGCCAAGTATCTGACCGCATGTCCTAGGACACCTGGTCCTATGTGCTTTCCTCTGCACCCTGTGGCGGTCCTGTTGTACCTACTCTAAGAGATGCTCATAAAGATCAGGAAGCAAGAAAACCAGAGGCTTGGCACCAGGCCAGAGGTGGCAAACTGACTCCATAGCTTGGTGATTAATAAAGAGACTAGAGTTAAGTACACATATGCAGGCCCAAGGTACGAGTGCATGAACCATGACCCACACTTCCCTTCTAGGGTCACTGCTTCAACCCCATAGCTAACACAACCACACTGCAAAATGTTACTCCAGCTTAGGGAAAGGTATGCAGCCAATGCCCAGCAAATCAAATGTATGAAAGACACTTAAACCAAGTCTGAGAAATCATTTTCTAAGGATGGAGGAAAACAGGAAAAACATTCTTAGTATTCTCATAACACCAACTGTTGGATTTGAACATGGAATGAGAACTTATTTCCAAATGAGCTTTAAATAAAATAAATTAACTGAGCAGAGAAACTGGGTGCCTGACACCCAGGGTGAGGTCATGCAGTCAAAGATCATTCTCTAATAACAAGAACCAGGGCTCCTTGGAGGAATGGATGATTCTGGAACTGTAGTGCCAGAAATTAAGTGCAAAACAAACCCCCAAATCCCACAAACCCCACAAGGATGGGGATATGTTAAAGAGGCACAGGAACCAACTGAAAGCTCCTAATGGTCAAAGCCAGAATAATCTGAACAACGAAATCAAGTGCCAGTAGACTGTAATCCAAAGTTCCAGATAAGTATCTCTGAGTCCATACTGATATAAAAATGATGGAATAAATTAGCAAATGGGGGAGAAGGTGCAAATTTCCCATGCAGGAGAATTCCAAATAATTTATGTAGCTCCCCTGCCCTCACAGAGGTGAAGCATCACTCCCCTCCTTAGGTGTGGTCTGGGCAGTGACTTATTTACAAAGGATGGGGGATAAAAGAGGACCTTTACAGGGAAACCTTTAACAGCCCCAAGCCAGGCAGTCAAAGCCAACAGTCCCAGGATAAGTCATATTGACAGCGGGTACCCTTGATAGGATATGATGAGGACACTTTCCCTCTGGGGTCTTGCTCCCCAAAGCCCACAACCCCAGCCTAATCATGAGAAAAACATCAGACAAATCCCACTTGAGGGTCATTTTATAAGCGCCTGGCCAAAACGCCTCAGAATTGCCAAGTCATCACAAATACAGGAAGTCCAGGAAATTGTCATAGCCCAGAGGAGGCTAAGGAGAGGTGACAACTAAGGGTAACATGGGTCCTGGGACAAGGGACATTAGGGAAAAACTAAGGAAATGTGAGTAAAACATGGACTCTAGTTAATAAGGATGTATCAATTTGGCTTTTTAATTGTAATAAATACATTGTACTAATGTAAGATGTGAAGAGCAGGGGAAACTGGGTGAAGTGGGAGGGGGATGGTATATGGGAACTCCTGTAGCAGCTCCTCAATCTCAATCTGTAAATCTAAAACTGCTCTAAAAAACAGTTTATTAATTAAAAAAAAATTTGCTGCAACAGAGACCTGGAGGCTTGGGAAATCTGAGAGAACACATGGTCCCTGTTTCCCAAGGGTAGGGGGCACAGGCAGGCCTGGGAAGTTGTGTTCAGGTGGCAGATGAGTAATGGCATTAATTACCCTGAGCCACAGCCTGAGAAACATCCTCCCGCCTTATTCCAGTTATCTGCCAATTCTTCTGGCTCCTACCTTGAAGTCAGGGTGCCCCTGACCACTCCAACTCACTGATGCTTGCCATATCCTCTTTTAAGAAAGAAGGAGGCTGCAGGCTTGGAGACTCTGACATTCTCATAATGTGGATGTGAGGAAGTTGGGCCATGGGCACGTGTTTCTTATCATAGCACAACCCCAAGGCCAAATCGAAGAGGGAATCACAAAGAGTACACAGGACAATCATAAAAACCTAACAGTTTATCTAGACAAGTTGAATGTGTGTCAACCCCATAAATCTCAAAAAGTCCTGAACACAATATTGCAATTCAATCACAGAGAAAAGGCTAAATTCCAAAGTGTCCCCAATGCATTTTTTCCTCCTCACTTTAGTGTTTCTGAAATGAAGTATGTACCTTACAGTTGATGTGATATTTAACAATGTAGTATTTCTTTTAAACCTATAGTCTGTCTTATATTAGGTAGAACACTAAATTTGAGGATGTGGTATCTTAGAGAAATACAATTATGTTCAATAGATTCTGTTTAAATAGGCAAGGATGCACGGGAAGCATTAGAAACCGTTCCATCAAAAAAGGTTGAAATATAAAGATCTTGCATGTTTATAGGTAAGCTTTAAGTTATCCAGTTCAAACACACACAAAATCTTATTTCCTGTGGGTTGTAAAAGATGAGGTGATATTATATCAATATCTAGTAGCTAATATCAATATCTAGTAGCTAGCATGGTAGATACTGAACATTCAGCCATTAATGTTGAATCATTATTCAACGACATTTACTGAGTGTCTCTTATGTGTCAGATCGGGGCTGGCAAACTACGGCCCACAGACCAAAGCTGCCCATTCACCTATTTTTGTGCAAGCTAAGAATGGTTTTTACATTTTCAAATGATTGAAAAAATCAAAAGAACAATAATTTTGTTGCACATGAAAATAATATAAGATTAAAATGTTGGTGTCCATAAATAAAGTTTTCCTGGAACACCACCCAGCTCATTTATGTATCATGTACAGCTGCTTTGGGGCTACAGAGGTAGGGCTGAGTAGTTGAGACTGAGATTGTGCGGCCCTCACAGCCAACTATTTACCATGTGAAGCCCTAAAAGTGTGTGAAATTGCCCTGGACACCATGAAGGGCAGGCAGGACAGAAGGTCTAAGGCAGTAACCTGAGGAACAACAAGATTTATAGGGCCAGTGGAGGAAGAGGGATCGCCAGAAGTGGCTGAAGAGGGAAAACAGACATGAGAGAGGGAGGAAAAAGTCTGCAGAAGGAAGGCATCGCCAACAGTGTCAAACACTGCTGAGTGGGCAAGCAAACCCAAAGACAGCCATTAGAGTCCGGGACAGTGACCCTAGGTGGCTGGGATCTTTGGTTCTTACCAACTCATCCATAGTGGCCTGCAAGGCCTCACACAGTGCCTCAAGCTCCTTGTTATATTCTGGATGCATCTTTACTTCATTTCTATCAGCAGCCAGGCTACAGTTCTCTAATTCCATCTTGTCTTTACTCCTGGAAAAAAATAGAAAATAATGGGAATGAAATATACTCCGTAAGCTTGCCTTATTGTGTTTTGATAAATCCTAGGAAACTTAATATCCACGTTAATTACTTCAGCTGTTTTGCATAAGCCTTCTTGTTTCATGTTGTGTTATAATAAACGTTTAGTCATTATTTACATATACAATGAATGTGTCCACGGGTTACTCAGTTTTGCTAAGTCAATTACATTCAGCCAATGTGTGGCATCCGTGGAGTACAGCAAAGTGCTGGGGGTACAGCATGGACTTTTCTCTCAAAAAGTTGACAATCTAGAATGTGAATTTTAAACTGATGGCTGTGAACTCTAGGGCATGAAATCAATTGAGTGGGATTACAATCAACATTTAATAAAAAATTAAACAGGTTAAATAAAGATACACTATCAGAGATCATCGTATGTAGTAAGGATTAAGAACTGTTTCATGGAACTTGCTTAGCAGGATTCTACCAGGAAAAGACAGCAGAGGGTCAAAAGAACATGATGTGTCTGAGGAAACTTCACACGAAAACAGTTTGGCAAGTGCCAGGAGATAATGCCAGGGAGTAAAGACTGAAGTCTGCAAATAAAAGTAAGCTAAAGGAAGTTTTTTGGTTTTTTTCCATTTATAACTTCAAGAAATTAGAAAAATATACAGGAAAGTGCAAAGAACAGAAAGAGCCAATCAGAATTGGCAACTGCTAACATTTTCCTCATAATTCCTTTGTCTTTTCTTAGGAAATAAAATTAAACGCTATTGATAAACATGTGGTTTTCTTTATCCACCAGGCCATTCTTCCCAGAAGCAACCATCTTCTTGAACTGAGCTCGTATTCTTTCAGCCTATTTTTACTTACAGTTGCAACCTATGTAGTACTGTTTGGTATTTAAAAACTTACAATTACAGTTCATGATGCATGTAAGGTTTTACACTTGCTTTTTGGTTTAAAGTTTTGTTTTTTAATTTAACCATGATGACAAACAAAGAACACCCTTCCCACTCTAAAAGACTATCATGAAACTTCTGCCCCATCATTAAGAGTGAAAAACTCAGTGCAGGAGGCAGTCTGCATGTACTTACAATAAACTCATTTTCAGGTTGGCAATACTGTTTGCAGTAGCAAAACCTGCATCATTGAGCTTTTCCCATTTCAGGATTAAATTATGCCAATCAGCTGCATTGTCCTTAATTCTTCTTGCACTGACAGATAAGACAGGTTTTCTGGGAGTTGCAATTCCAACAGTCTTTGCTGATAAGGAGTAAAAAACACATGATTATTATGAAACCCACAACCATAGTTATAGGGTAAATATCTTATCACTTTCTTTTTTTGTAAAGTTTTTCAAGTTTAATTATTCCTCCTTAAATAATTTTAAGTTCTACATTGAACAAAACAAATACAAATGTATTTATCAAAGTAATTTTAAACACATAGTATGGCTTAAAAGTCATCAACTATTTCTGCATCATCACAATATGTGAGCACCCTTTAGACATTATTCTGCTTCACACTGTACACGTCTACAGACAATATAAACTAAATTACTCTGCCTTAAATAGGAATAAAGTATTAGGATGCTAGTGAAACAAATTAATTTCTAGAAATTTTGGTAAAAACAATAAATATTAATTTAATATAATTCAAGACATAAGATTTGGAGGGCTTATCTCTTCCCTTTACATGTTAGAAATTTCTTGCAGAAAACTTATCTGACTTAGGAGGAATAAAAGGAAATAGGCATAGCTCTCCATTCATCCTATGCGGGATGTAATATTGGCCTCATCTCTCAGGCCCTCCACCTAGCAACTTCTGACCTCACATCGCACCACTGTCTTCTCACTCTCCGATTGGCCCAACCTTCCTCCTCTCGCTCTCTGCCTAGCAACATCTTCAAGCTATTCCATTGGACCTTTCTGCTCTCACCTCACCCAATCCCTCGCTGCCACCCTTAGCCTCCTCACCAATCACGCAGCGCGCCTCCCCTGCCCCCCCCCCCCCATTTCCCTCTTGCCACTATATAAAGCTCTGTACTTCCTCTAATAAATGTTCTGGTGTGCGATGCCTTGCCAGCCCCATCAGTTCCCGCGACTCGTTCTTCGTCTTGCGCGCCCTCCAGACCTTCGAGCCCCCGGGACCGGTCGGCTACCGAGTTCCCCCGTCTCGCTGCGAGGAAGACCCCAGGCGGGAGCTAGGGAAAGCTCCTGCAATTGGCACCCGAACAGGGACCGGCACTACTCGTCTCCTCGTCAGCCCCGTCGCCGTCGCTCGACAGGTAAGGGCCCCCGTCCCTAATGGCAAGGGACCCTGTATAAACCACCCCCACCACCCGGTCTCTTACCTACGCTCATCACTATTCGCTCCTGCCTTCACGGCTCGCGGCCCCCGTCCCACTGCACCCCGCGGGAGGCCTTGTCTGCGCAGCACCCCCATAACGCAGAAGACTTTCCCATCAACTCCGATTCGGATACTGAGTCCTTGTTCGAGCAACTAAACAATGCGCTCGAACTCAACCCCCCTAAACTAAACAATATCGAGGCCAATCAAGATGGCGCACTTCCGCCTTCTTGTTCAAATGAAAAAACGGGCAAACATCCTCTTTCTCCTCCAGAAGAAAACAGGAAGTGCCTCTACCCCTCCCTCCCGCCATCTAACCCGCCACTTCCTCCTTCTTCAACAAACAAAAACGGGAAGTGCCCTTCCCCCGCCCTCACTGGGGAAAGCCCCCGGCAGCCATTTTGCGTCGCTTCCCTGCCCTGTCCGCCATCTTATGATCCCACTGCCCCACCCCGTCCGCCATCTTGTGATGGCACCACGCCCATTAACCAGCCCCTTGGCCGTCCGCTACGCCGGCAGCGATCTCGGCTGACCCCTGGCACCCCCTGGCAATTCTGCCTGCAATATAAGCCCCAAGCCCCTCTTTCACACTAACCCCTTCGTGCACGCGCTGCCTCCTCTCCAGCAGCCAGTTTCGTGTTTCCCCATGAATATCCAACCCACTCCTCAACGCCCTCTCCCCTGGTACCCCTTCAATGCCCATGGCCTTAACAGCCCTTATGCCACCCATCTCCTAGAAGAACTGTCCCAACCATTATGTACCCCTGTTGACTGGATCTCGTTAGCGCGAGCCATTCTCACCCCCGGTCAATATATTGACTGGCGAGCCCATTTTCATTCAGAGGCAGAAAAACAAGTTATCACTGACCATGCCTCCGGCATTGACCTCCCGGCTGAAGCCTTCACCGGGACACGCCCCTTCACCCTTCCTGCGCACTACGCGCAAGCCCCACCGGGCTTCTGGCTCCAATTAAGGGAAGTAGCTCTATGAGCCTTCCGCACATGTTCAGCTGCTAAGCCAGAAAAGTTCGCTAAACTCACTCAAGGCCGGGAGGAAGATTTCGCCTCCTTTGTCTCACGGGTCACTGACACCTGCGAGCGAAAAGTAGCTGACAACCAAGCTCGAATGGCACTTGCCAAAGAGCTCATTTTTGAGGGAGCCCTCCCCGCTTGTACGCAAGCACTCATCCCAATAAAAGAAAAGGGGGTGCACAACTGGGTCCTAGCGTGTACTAACATCGACGCTAGTGCCTCCTCTCTGGCGCAAGCCATCGCCACCGCCATGTACCTCACCTCAGGCTGTTTCAAATGTGGCGAGACTGGCCACTTTGCCCGAGAATGCCCAACAGCTAACACCCCTTCACACAGGTCCCAGCGCAAACCTCCTACGCCCTGCCCTCGTTGCAACAAGGGCTACCACTGAGCCCAAGACTGCCGTTCGTCCTCTCGGCAGCCGCCTTTAAACTCCAGGGGGGGCATGCCTCAGCCCCACCCCCAAGAGGCGCAGGCCCAAACCAAGCAGGGCCCCAAGCCATAATGTGGGCAGTTCCCATTACACCTCACAAACCCACCCGCGTGCTTAAAATAAATCAGCAGTGGTATACAGGCACTATTGACTCTGGCGCTGAAATATCGTGCCTACCGGCGCACCTAATGACTCAGTGGAAGGTGGAGGAGGGCCCCTCCGTCATCGGAGCCACGGGCTCCACCCCCTCTCTACGCGCCGCTCGCCCCTTAAAATGGGAAGATGATGAAGGCCGTTCGGGCACCTTTCAGCCCCTCTTCCTAACTACTATTGACCAAATCCTATGGGGCTGAGACATTCTATCAGCCGCGGGGGCAATGATTACCACTCAGCCCCCCCCAATAGTTTGCGCCACTGCTCGCATAACACCTCCAACACCCACTCCTCTACAATGGGACACAGAGGAGCCTATCTGGGTGGAGCAGTGGCCTTTACCTCCCCATAAACTGGCTGCACTCAAAGCGCTCGTTAAAGAGCAACTGGAAGCTGGTCACATCGAACCGTCCACCAGCCTCTACAACATCACCCATCACTTTGGCATCCCCTACAACCCACAAGGGCAGGCCATCGTAGAGGCTATACACCGCAGGCTTAAAACTCAAATACAAAAGGAAGAGGCAAACCTCCCCCGGTCCTCACCGGGCGACCTCATTACGGCTGCCCTCATACATCTAAATCTCCTCACATTCGATTGAGAGGGCCTCTCTCCCGTACACAAACACTGGGGACCTTCTCATAGGCCCACACAGGCCCCACTAGTTCGCTGGTGCGACCCAGCCAGCAACGAGTGGAAAGGCCCCACCCCTCTCCTCGCCCAAGGGCACGGGTTTGCTTATATCTTTCCAGAGAATGCGCCGCAGCCAATCTGGATCCCCGGAAGGAACATCAAACCCGCCGCAATGGCCGAGCAGGCGATTCCGTCGCAGAATGAGGAATCTGACACACCAAGCTGCTCGGATGTCCCTGGACGGGAAACCACCGCAAAAGGCGCCGGAAGACACCGAATTACCTAAACAGCTTCTCCGCCTCTATGCGAGAGCCCATCCTACTCTCCCCCAAGTCTCCCCCACCCTCATTCAAATCCTTGTTGCCATGCTCTCCCTTGCCTCCACAGGGCAAGCCGTGGAGCTCTGGGCTGCCATCCAAAACCCCCCTGGTGTTCTATTTCTCACTCCCGATAGCCCCTTCTTTCCCCAATTTCACCATTCATCCTGTACTCTCAACCACCCTTCTCTCCGAGTTAGCAGCAAAATTCTCCTCACTCTTTCAACCTTCAAACCTAATTTTCTATAGTATTCTACTCCTTCTTCTAATTTTACTCATCCTAATTATTGTGTGTTTAGCCCGGCGTGCTTCCGCCAACCGGCAAAAAACCCAACTACTCGCTCTTGCTACCCTACAGCTAATAAGGGGTACCGCCTGCCTGGAGGAGCGCCGCCAGGCTCAGGTCTGGTTAGCCAGTGTTGCCCACCCTGGGACCTAATCGTCCGGCCGGCGAAGGTCCCCAGGGGAAGTCCGTGAGTATGGGTCGGTACTGCCCTTCGCGAGACTCCGAGGGAGCCTGCTACCCGCCTGGTCCTCTGGTCGCTCAATACCTAGCAGCGTGCCCTCTCTTCTCCACTTCTCCTCTAACCTTATCCCTCCTTTAAAATAAAAAAGGGAGGAATTGCCGGATGTAATATCGGCCTCATCTCTCAGGCCCTCCACCTAGCAACTTCTGACCTCACATCGCACCACTGTCTTCTCACTCTCCGATTGGCCCAACCTTCGTCCTCTCGCTCTCTGCCTAGCAACATCTTCAAGCTATTCCATTGGACCTTTCTGCTCTCACCTCACCCAATCCCTCGCTGCCACCCTTAGCCTCCTCACCAATCACGCAGCGTGCCTCCCCTGGCCCCCCCCCATTTCCGCCTCGCCACTATATAAAGCTCTGTACTTCCTCTAATAAACGTTCTGGTGTGCGACGCCTTGCCAGCCCCATCAGTTCCCGCGACTCGTTCTTCATCATCTCGCACGCCCTCCAGACCTTTGAGCCCCCGGGACCGGTCGGCTACCGAGTTCCCCCGTCTCGCTGCGAGGAAGACCCCAGGTGGGAGCTAGGGAAAGCTCCTGCAATCCTATCACATATAAAAATAAAATTTATGTAATTTTCAAAACTTAATTTTGTATACGTACACTCAATTTCTTTAAAATGGCAAAGTAGAACCCCTTCAAAAGATCACAATAAATTTAAAATATTTTAATTTCACTGCATAAGCAGCTTAAATAGTTATACTTGCATAAATGACAACTCTGTTTTTCTTAATTGTGGCAGTATTTAAATGTCTTTATAACTTTTAATAGAGAAACTGTCTGAAAGGCTATACCAAAGGGACAAATAAGTCTGAATGAATAAACAAATAAATTCATTTCCTGGAAAAAGACAAACAGAACTTTATCTCTGTTTTTGTTTTTATAAGTAATATGACTTATTCAATTACTTTGGAAATAATACTCCCCCACCAATAACATCTGAATCCAAAAGGTACCTAAAAATGGACACACACACAATATATATATATATTTTTGGAATGCTTCATGAATTTGCAAGTCATCTTTGCACAGGGGCCATGCTAATCTTCTCTGTATCGTTCCAATTTTAGTATATGTGCTGTCGAAGCAACCACTGGACAAAAATATTTTGAAACAATACTTTTAAAGATCAATTGTAGTTTTTTCCCCTTCATACCAAGACTGCTTTCAGCTAGAATTAAGTTACAATCCATACAAAATCATATTACAATCCTTAAAGCATCATATTAAGGCAGACGATCATTCTGTGGTTGTATTTATAACTATTCCTAAGAAAATAATTTTGTTGGAGCTGGGTGTTTTTCCCAGTTGTTTGATTAGTTGGCCCAGAAGAGGCAGTCTGGGCAGTCAGGGGAGCCAGGCCCACCTGTCTTGTCATTGTTCATTCTGCTGGCTCTCTATAAATGAAGCTGATGTGGAAACCTAGCCCTTGTCGACATCATTGATACATACCAGCTGCCTGTCCACTGACTCCTTCAACAGGGTCACTTTATTGTCTCTGTCCAAGACAGCCAGGATGTTGTCTGTGATCAACTAGCTTACATGCCACATGACATCACTGAATTTATGCAGTAGTTTGGGGGACCATGTATTGCCTGAGGCATCATCACCGGTTCAAATGAATACACTGCCATCCTGGGAGCAGCTGGCGATGGTATGGGTAGGCAGACCAATGGAGGGGGTCCAGGCCACGTCTTGAATCCTGTCACTGTGAGCTTCCAGCCTCTGTTCCTCCTTCCACTGGCTATACTCCTCCTCCATCCACAGCTTGATGAGGTTGTCATAACTGCCTGATGCAAACTTCTTGATGTAGTGGGGTTTCTGCCCTGACGGCTGTTCTGAGGCTTCCAAGTACAACAGCAAGGGGCCAGCTGACAGTACTGCAGCCAATAGTATGAGCACTGTTGATCTTCTTCACTTCCCACTGGCCCTCTCCGGTGTAGGTCAGCAGGGAGATGGCCTCATCCAAGCTCCCACTAGCCAGGCTCAGGCCATGGTCATGCAGGGTCCAACCACAGAGTTCACTGATGAGTCATGTCCTGTGTGCTTGAGAGTCTTCTTCCAGGTACCTTTTTCCTCTTTCCAGATGATGACTTTCCAGTCATACAAACAGCTTGTCAGGATGTTGCTATACATGGGGTGGGCCCAGGACACTTGCCGCACAGAAACCCTCATGATCCCTGAGGTCAGCAATGAGGATCTGCCCTCCATCGTGCATATTGAAGATTTTGATGCACCTGTCAAATGGGCAGGTTGCCAGGCGAGTGCCACGGTAGTCCATCTGGGCATCGTGAATCATGTCCTCATGGGAAGTGTCCACGGTATTAGTTAGTGACACCGTGACTGCGGCAGTGGCAGCTCCCTTTATCTTTACTTTTACATTTTAGATTTCACTAGGAATAGCTGAATCCTTTCTCAGGTTAATGGCTCCACAGTGTTTTTACCTTGAGCATCTTTACCACTTTCAAAAGCTAGAAATAAGGTGGAGGGTTGACTTTCTGCTAAAGGACCTCAATGGCTCCCCTTACTTTCCCTATAGGATAAAGCCCCAACTTCTGAGGGGATTCCCTGAGGCAGGCACTTTGATACATTAAACTTGTTCAGAGCTTTGTGGTTCATAAATGCTTGTTATTCCAAGACACACAAAGCACTGGATGCCAGAGGTGCAGAGCCGAATGGGTCTGCCAACAGCCCAGCTTGGAACTCAGGTAAAGTCCAAACCCTCTATGGCCTTGAGGACCTGGCTCCCCCTCAGCCTCAACCCTCACTTCAGTGTCCTACCCCAGTGCTTGGACCCCCAGCTAAAACGCACTGCTGGCTGCTCTTCAGGAGCTAAGTAGCCTCCAGGACTTTACATGTGTAATTCTTTCTGTCTGGAAAGCCCCTGTCTTCATCTAATCCTCCAAGACTCACACAGATCCTACTTGAGGGAAGCTCCCCAACTGCTGGAAGCTGACTCAGGGCTTTTATGTTCCCGCTCCACCCCCTTCCTGTGCCTTCTTTTCTTCTGTACTTGAAACCTCCAAAGGCTTCTCAAGGCTCATAGGACAAAATCCCAAACCCGTAAGAAGCCCCTTAGGGATCCAGGCCACAACAGCTCTGAAAACCCCACTGCCCAAGTCCGAATCTCAGCTCTGCACTGCTAGGTGTGCGATTTGGGGCAAGTTAGTTAACCTCTAGTAGCCTCAATTTTCTCATCTGTAAGGTAGGATAAAAAAATTACTTTGTAGGGTTCTTGCAAGGATTAGATAACATGCATAAAGCTGTGAGGGATGAGCACAAAAGCAAACACCAAGATATTACTTATTATCACAAGGGTTCCTGTTATCTACGTCTTGGGTCTTTCACTTACCCAGCTTTAGCCTTGCCCAGGTACTCTGAGATGTCAGCCTTGACTCGGCACAAGTTCTGAACTTGACCTGGAATATACCTCCTGTCAGTGTGTGCTGCCACTCACCTGGGAAACTCCCAGTATCCTTTAGGGCTTATAAATACCATATTGACTTTCCATTTATTCTTTCACACATGAATAACCAATACTTGCTGCATGCATATGTCAGGCACGAGGAACAAACTGAATAAATGGACCAGAACCATTTTCAAGGTACTCACTTTCTAAGGGGGAGGCAGATAAGAAACAAATGATCGTTATCAGTTCAGATCATAAGTGCCACAAAGAAAGTAAAATGGGGTCTTGTGTTAGCATGACCCCCTGAGAAGCTGTCATTTGGGCTGAGATGTGAATATTGAGAAGTCAGAAGAGGGAAGGGAGAGGCAACAGCATACACAAGGTCCTAAAGCTAAGAATGAGCTTGAAGAGTTTAAAGCACAGAGAAAGAGTAGTGTCCCTAGAATAAAATGGGGGATAGAGGTAGCACATGAGAAGGTGAAAACAACTAGAATTTTATAGGCCAAGAAATAAGTTGGGATTTATACTAACCATGATCGAAAGAGAGCAATGGGCTTCCAGCATGGAAGATACATGGTCTGGTTTACGTTTTTTAAAAAGTCACATCCAAAAAGAACTTTTCCTGGATCCCCAAGTTGAGCTGGGACTTAGTGCATTAGGTTTCAGAACACTGTATACTTCCACTACCTAAAATTCACTAGTATAGTGTAGTTGCTTGTTTAAATGTCTGTATTCACCCTAGACTTTAAGGTCCACCAAGGTAGTGGCTCTATTTGGTTCCCACTTACCCCACAGGACATAGCATGAATTAAATGTGTTAAATGAAAGAACAGCTCTTACCACCTGTTGGTACTTTAGTGTCTCCCCTCAGTAGTGGTTCATGTTATTTTGTTTTAACATTTTTATTGAGGTATCTTCACATACATACAGTCCATTCAAAGTATATAATCAGTGGCTCACAATATCATCACATAGTTGTGTGTTCATCACCAGGATCATTTTTAGAACACTTGCATCACCCCAAGAAAACAAATAAAAAGACAAAAGGAAAACCCCATATATTCCATACCTCTTACCCTACCTCTCATTGACCAGTATTGCAATCGATCCAACTTTTTTACCCCTTACCCCCACCCCCTATTATTTATTTCGTTGTCTTTATTTTTTTAACTCATCTGTCCATACCCTGAATAAAGGGAGCGTCAGCCACAGATTTTCACAATCACATGGTCAAACTGTAAAAGCTATATAATCATCTTCAAGAGTCAAGGCTACTGTAGAGCAGCTAGAAGTAAAAACCTAAAATTGTGGAATGGTGAGCCATGCCAAACTCTGAAATCTGTTCTACAACTAATTATTGCAACGTGCTTTGAAATTTATTGTTTTTTTTTTTTGTATATGTGTTATTTTTCACAAAAAATGAAAAAAAGTTGATTGTGATGATTAAAAAAAAAAATCCTTCTAGCCTCCAGTCTTCTGGAACAGCTAGAAGGAAAAATCTGGGATAATGGAATGGTAGCCCATGACAAACTCTGGCATCTGTTCTGTAACTACTTGCTGAAGAGTGCTTTGAAAATTATTGCTTTTTTCTTTCTTTGTTTTGTATATATATATATATTATATTATACAGAAATAAGTTAAAAAAAAAAAAAAAAGGAGTCAGTGCTACTGCAATACAGTTCAACAGTTTCAGGTACTTCCCTCTAGCCACTCCAATACACTATAGCTAAAAAGGGCTATCTATTTAATGCATAAAAATAACCTCCATCTCTACTTTGAAACCTCTTGAAGTCTCTCAGCCACTGAAACTTAATTTTGTGTCATTTCTCTCTTTCCCCTTTTAGTCAAGAAGGCTTTCTTAATCCCATGATGTTGGGTCCCAGCTCATTCTCGGGAGTCCTGTCCCATGTTGCCAGGGAGATTACACCGTGTGTGTTTGGGGGTGGAGGGGCAGTGAGTTCACCTGCCACGGTGGCTTAGAGAGAGAGAGGCCACATCTGAGCAACAACGGAGGTTCTCCAGGAGTGACTCTTAGGCATAATTATAAGTAGACTTAGCTTCTCCTTTGCAGGAATAAGTTACAAAGGGGCAAGCCCCAAGATCAAGGGCTTGGCCTATTAAACAGGTTGTCCCCACTACTTGCAAGAATATCAGGAATTCCCTAGGTGGGGAAGTTTAACCTTTCTACCTTTCTTCCCAAGGGGGCTTAGTAAATACTTTTCTATTGTCTGCCCGAGGTGGGGAAGTTTAACATTTCTACTTTTCTCCCCTTCCAGGGGACTGAGCAAATACTTTTTTATTGCTTTCCCAAATTACTCTGGGATGTATTGGAGCATCACACTGACCTGTACCAACCAACAAGATCTCACTCCCTATTTAAGATTCTGTATAATTATGGTGCTCAAATTAACTGACCACACAAGTTAAACTAGATAGTGGGCTACCAAAAATATAAATTTTGCACAAAACAAACATCTCTTCCTTTGGTCTCACACACGCTTTGAGGTTTTAAAATACAGACCATATCATTCTTTACCCTGTCTTCTGGTTTACCTTAGTCCTATCCAGATCAGCTTCATTTATATCTCTAGTTGAAGTCTCTTCACATTTTTAACTTTTTAAAAAATTGCTGTATGGAGGAATGCTAACTTTCATAGTTTCAGGGCTCTGAGTCTCAGTTGCTACACAAATACCTGAAGTTCTAGGGAATGACCAGGTTATACACAGATAGTTCAGAATCTTAGAATTTAGTAATAACAGTTATTACTCTGGAATAGATGTGACTGCTATAAGAGCTTACAATCTAGGAACCTTTAAAACAGGCCCCAACCTGACAACTCATACTCTCGTCTTCTATTCTCAAAGTCTGTATATTCTAGTTAGTCCATATGAGTGAGGCGTGATAATATTTGTCGTTTTGTTTCTGACATTTCGTTCAGTATATGTCCTCAAGATCCTAGTTGTATGCCTCAGAACTTCATTACTTCTTGCATCGGCTCAATAGTCCCTTGTGTGTATACACCACAGTTCCCCTTCCATTCCAGTAGACGTACCCTTAGGCCACCTCCATCCATTGTAAATTGAGAACACTGCTGCCATAAACACCAGTAGGCAACTGTCCATTTCTGCCCCAACTCTCAGTACCTCCAAGTACAGACCTAGTAACGGGTTGTAGGATCATACGGCAACCCCTCCCTTAGCCTCCTGTGGAGTCACTACACTGTCCAGCCCCTCGGCTTCCCTACCAACAGGGACTAGGTACCTCATGCTCTCCACATTTTCTCCAGCACTTCTATCTCTGTTCATTTTAAACAGTTTTAGTCGCACATCATACAATACAACCTAAGTAAATATGCCTTTGCCATGACAATCCGGACATTTCCTTTTCTTACACAGAAAACCCCATACCCCTCCCCATGCCCCCCCCCCCCCCCACTTACTGACATCTAGTTTGGGCAATTACATTCCATGAAAGCATATTACAATGTTACTGTTAAATATAGACCCTAATTTGCATTGACAATATTTTTTTCCTGTATACATCCCAATTTCAACACCTTGCAATGTTGACATCCATTTGTTCCCTCTCATGTAAAAGCGTTTTTATATTTGTACATTTAATCACCATCACTGTCCAGTCTAGGCATCGCTAGGTTATACTGACTCAGTCTTTATCCTCTATCTTTCCTTCTGGTGTCATACGTGGGGGTGCTCATCTTATTCATCCTCTGTCTGCTCAAACCCAGCACATATTCAGGAGTTGAAAACAAAGCATGGTTCTTGAATTTAAGACACTTATGGGCTAGTAAGGAAACGGAGACAAGTAATCAGTCATAGTAACGAGCGGAGTGAGGCACAGCATAATGGTTAACAGCCCGTCCCACCTGTAGTTCAGGGGCTTAAGTGAGGCTCAAGAGAGCGGATTTACGCCCTTAGAACACTCGCTGGGTGCCAGTCTTCATTACTAGCAGAAAAATCTGTGGCAGGAATTCTGAGGGGAGTTCGGGGATTTCAGGAGGAGCTAGGCAGGGAAGGCTCAGCACCCAATGTGCTTTGCCGACACTAAATCATAACGAGGATAATAACGATTTAAGTATTAAGAACCATGCTCGCCCTTCGTATACATCGCGTTTGACTGTCACTATACAAAAAAACTGAGTCCTCGCAGACTGAGCACGAGCCCCTTTTAACCCGAAGGGAGCTTCCCAGCCTCGGTTCTAGCCCCCGGCCCCGGCCCTAACACCCGGAGCCTCCCCGCCGCGGGAAACACGCGCGTCTCACTTACCTTCCATTCCCGCGGACATCCCGAGAAGACCGAAAGCTGGTCCCCAGAAATCCGCAACGTCACTTCCGCTCTTCCCAACCCGCCTCTGCTGGTGGCTCTGCCTTTCTAGCCAGCCAGCTGCCGCGGGGCTGTGCGGGCTGTGTTGCCCTGGGAACGGGCTCCCGGCAGCCCCCGCGGCCCGGATCTGTCCCCGCCTCCTCCGGCTAGGCCGGGCCGACGAGTACCGAGGGGCTACTGTGGGAGGTGAGTCTGGCGACGCCGCTGGCGGCCCCAACGCCTGGCCGCGCGCTCTTTCCTCGCCTCCAGGTGCTGCCGCTTACGCCTTCCCGGGCCACCCTTCCCTCGCCTAGCCCCCCGGGGTCTCCGTTACCAGTCTCACCCGCACGCGCAGACGGAGGACCAGAGGCTATAGCACCCGAGTGCGGCGCTAGCTGCCTGGCGCCAAGCCCGCGGGTCCCAAGCTGGTCCTCAGGCCCCCGCCTCGTTCGCCGCGTCTGCCGGTGCTCAGCCCATTTCCGCCCCTCTCTGCCCCACCCTCGCGCCCCTTCTGCGCGGCAGGCTCGGGGCGCCGGGCGCCTGTGGCTTGTGGGTGACGGTACTTCTGTCCTCCGGACCCTCGCTGCCGCCTGCCTACCTCTGCCCACCCGCGCCTGGCATTAGGCCTTGACATGTACCCAGTAGGTGCTCGTTCCGAGGATAACTCCCGCCTCTCTCACTCGGCATTTTGTCCTGAGAGTTGAACTAGGTAGCGAGGGTTATAGAATGGGGTACCCCGGAGTCATACCGTGGCTCAGGGCGGAGCTCTGCTTCTGTGTTCTGCGGGCACGCGGCATCAACACACTGAGCTTTAGGTTCGTCGTCACTAGAACGGGGAGAATAGTTTCTACCTCTGGGCTGGTGGGAGATTAAATGAATGTTTAACTGTAAAATGCTAGGCAGGGGACCTGGCAGGCGCTGCTTTTCAATAAATGATAGCCAGCCCCATGTTGGAACCCACATCTGGGCTCTCCTGTCCTCCTTCGCTTGCCTCCCTACTTTTTTTTTTTTTAATGTATTTTCTGACTACTCATTAGTTTCTCCTTCTCCACTTGCACTTCTTTTCCCTGGCCTTTGTCCTTCCTCTCTTTCTCAGCAAGAGTCCGAAATTTTATTTTGTATTGCTGTTCTGTCCCATTTCTTAGCAGAATGTGGGGTACCTACCCGGTGCACCCTTGCCTCATCTACTGAGTGGTCAGTTGCACATGGGGTTGACTGCTTTCTTGCAGCCAGTTATGGGAAGTCCTCAAGCCCAAATCCCAGGCATTGGCAGAATCGAATAAAGCCACTGTCGTCCCTTGTGACTAGAGATAGAAAGGACTGTCATCTCCATTTTACTGATGATGAAACTGAAGCTTAGGGAGGGAGTGTCACTTGCCCACTTATGCAAGGCTTTTTGTGCTTTCTGGTACCCAGCTATGGTGCACCTTGCTGAGCCTCCCACCTTGCTTCTTTTGGTAACCAACTTACATCCCCTTCTGAGCATTAATTCAGAAATTAGTTGTTTGGGATCCATTGTGTGACAGGCCCTGGGGCCAGTCTCAAGAGATGCTGTTGTGAACCAAACAGAGACCTGCCCTCTGGGAGCAGTATAACCTCTGAGCTTTCAAACCAGAGTACTAGCAGGTCCAAGTCTAGGGCATGTGCTACCTGAGTTCTCAAAAATGGCTGGGCAGAGAGGTGGGGAAGATGGCCTAAAAAGTAGCTGCTTCTGAAGGTATGACAGATAAATAGCTTTTGTTAGGTTTAAGTTATTTTGTAGCCACATTATCTTTTAATAGAAACTGGCTCCTACTAGATTTGGTTTCCTGAAGTTATACTTCAAGTTTGAGGAGGGTCTGATTTCATATTAGCCTCTACTCTGTATATAGTTTCTACAGAATGTCTACTGGAACTTAGTGGAAAAGAAGGAAGGAAACATATCGGGCAGAGCAGTTAACTGAACTTGGAAAAGTAAGAACCGGATCAGGAAACTGATGATGAATGAAAATAAGCTTTTGTGTCAAGCAAGGAAGGATTTCTAGTCAGAGTGATGCACAGGAAACTTGAATTCAAGAGGGAGTAATTAATCGATTTTGTGAATTGAGCTATTTAAAGTAAGAATTGATTTTTTTTTAACTTTTTAAATTGTATAATATAACATATATACAAAGCAAAGAAAGAAAAAGCAATAGTTTTCAAAGCACTCTTCAGCAAGTAGTTACAGAACAGATCCCAGAGGTTGTCATGGGCTACTATTCCATCATCTCAGATTTTTCCTTCTAGCTACTCCAGAACATTGGAGGCTAGAAGGAATAAATATTTTTTTTATCATCACAATCAACTTGCATGTGTGTGTGTGTCAAAAAGGCATATGTACAAAAACAATAAATTTCAAAGCACAGTGCAACAATTAGTTGTACAACAAATTTCAGAGTTTGGGATGGGTTTCAGTTCCACAATTTTAGATTTTTACTTCCAACTGCTCTGAGGTACTGGAGACTAAAAGAAATACCAGTTTAATGATTCAGCAGTCAAACTCATTGGTTAAACCATACCTTCTCTGGATAATCCACCATCTCCTTTGATCTTTCTGTCCCACTGTTTAGGGGTATTTGGGCTATGGCCGTTCTAACTTTTTCATGTTGAAAGAGGCTGTCAGTAATATGGGGTAGGGAGATGGAATAAGCTGATGTTCTGGAGGGGCTGACCCCTCTAGGTTTCAGCACTTATCTGGTCCAGGGACCCATTGGAGGTTGTAGGTTTCTGGAAAGTTACCCTAGCGCATAGAACCTTTGTAGAATCTTATATAATACCCTAGGTGTTCTTTAGGATTGGCAGGAATGGTTTTGATTGGGGTTTGGCAAGTTATGATAGGTAGCAATGTCTCACTGAAGTTTGCATAATAGTGACCTCCAGAGTAACCTCTTGACTTTATTTGAGGTCTCTTAGCCACTGAAACCTTATTTGTTACACTTCTTTTCCCCCTTTTCGTTAGGCTGGCATTGTTGATACCATGGTGCCAGGGCCAGGCTCATACTTAGGAATCTTTCTCACGCCTCCAGGGAGGCATTCACCCCTGGAAGTCATGTCCCACGTAGTGGGGAAGGCAATGATTTCACTTGCAGAGTTGGGCTTAGAGTGAGGCCACATCTGAGCAACAAAAGAGGTCTTCTTAGGCATACCTATAGGTAGGCTAAGCTTCTCTGCTACCTACATAAGCTTTACAAGAGTAAGCCTCAAGATCAAGGTCTTGGCCTATTGATTTGGGTGTCCCTAATATTTGACACAGTATCAGGGATTCCCCAGTGGTAAAGTGTAATTGTTCCATATTTTTTCTCTTATCCCTCAAGAGACTTTACTAATACTTTTTGATTATCTGTTTGATATATTCTAGGATATATCCAGGCATGATATTAAGATATACAGGATTAAAGCCCTTCATTCTTTTTTTTTTTTTTTTTTTTTTTTTTTAAAGACAGAGAAGGAAGGAAGGATGGAAGGAAGGAAGGGAGGAAGAAAGGGAAACATCTTTAAACATTTTCTTGTTTTATTATATTTTGTTTGTTTGTTTGTTTTTTACATGGGCTGGGGCCGGGAATCGAACCGGGGTCCTCCGGCATGGCAGGCAAGCACTCTTGCCCGCTGAGCCACCGCGGCCCGCCCCCTTCATTCTTTTTCTGGGCTTCCTGTATTTCAGTAGTTTAAATGAGCTGTCCACATAGGTTGAGTTGGATTATGTGACACAGAAAAATTTAGATTCTGGACAAAATAAATCTTTCTTCCTTTGGTCCCAAAGAGTAGGTGAGGTTCTAAAATAGAATCAGTGTCTTCCTTACCCCTGTGTTCTGAATCACCTTAATCCCAACCTGATTGGCTTTGTTCTTATCTCTAAATACCAGGTTATACATATGTAAAACAGCTTCTCAAAATCCGGAAATAATAATTACCACTTTGGACTAAATGTGACTGCTATAAGAGCTTACAATCTAGTCCTCTATTTTTTTTATAAGCATTTTCTAAAGGATACCATACAATAATTGCTCTTTTGCTTCTGCTTTATTTTGCCTCGCCTAGTGTCGCACAGGTTCATTCACAATGTTGCCCGCCTCAAAACTTCACTCTTTTTTGTGGCAGCACAATATTCATTCATATGTATACACCATCATACTTCTCAGTGCATCCTTCAGCCACTACATTCATTAGGCATCACGTATAATGCCCAAAGTCCACAGTCCATCAACACTTTCAATTTTAGATAATTTCATTATTCTCAAGAGAAAGATACCAAATAAACACACCCTCACCAAATAGGAAATCTAAACCTCCCCTTAATTCTTGTCCCTCCCCCCATTATTTACCCCTGGTATTGCTGTGGTACTGCTGATGTTTTCCTTTTAAACATAACCCATAGCATGTAATAGCACTTTTCCCCCTGTGCCCTGAACTTGAATACTGTTTGTACAAGAATCATACCTTTGAAGTAGTTTATGCAAGAACTTATTTATTTATAAATATTTGTAGTATTAATAAGTGAAACACATAGGTCTTTGCAACCCCTCTCAGTCTTGTTCACTTTCAATATAAGAATATTACTTATAGACCCACTAGTGAACTGCCTTCACTTCTATCTATTCCCTTACATTTGAGTTCATCCACTCACCCATCTCTGGCTCCTATGTATCTCTAAGTCCCCTATATTTTAGCATTATAAACCTCTGATTTTACCTTTACCATGGTCATAAAAGTAGAGTCATACAGTATCTATCCTTTTTTGTGTCTGGCTTATTTCACTCAGCATTATGTCCTCAAGGTTCATCCATCAATATTAGTATAGCTACTCCTGCTTTCTTTTGGTTACAACTTGTATGGAAAACTTTTTTCCATCCTTTTACTTTCAGTCTATTTGTATCCTTGTGTCTGAGATGATTCTCTTCTAAGCAGCATATAGCTAGATTATATTTCTTAATAAATTCTGCCAATCTGTATCTTTTAATTGGTATGTTTAGTCTGTTATAATTCAAAGTTATTCCTGAAAAGGTGTTTCTTGAATCCATCATCTTATATGTCAGATCTATATATTCTTTTCCCTCTTTATCTTTTTATCCTATAAGTTACCCTTTCTGGTACTCTTCAGTTCTGTGCCTTCCTCTAGACCTCCCTCTCCTGTCTTTTTTTTTTTCAACTGGTAGAACTCCCTTTAGTATTTCTTATAGGCCTGGTTGTTATTAACAAATTCTTTCCAGATTTGTCTGTGAAAATTTTCATCTCTCCTTCACTTTTGAAGAACTATTTGGCTGGGTACAGAATTCTTGGCTAGAAGTCTTTCTCTTTCAGGATCTTCCACTACCTTCTTGCCTCCATAGTGCCAGTTGGATAGTCTGAACTCAGTCTTATGTGGTTTCCCTTGTATGGAGTAGATTGTTTTTCTCTTGCCACTTTTAGGACTTTCTGTTTCTCTTCAACATTTGACAGGCTTATTAGTACATGTCTTGGAGAAGGCCTGTTTGGATTTATTCTATTGGAAGTTCACTGGGCTTCTTTGACTAGTATATTTATGTCCTTTATAAGGGTTGGGAAGTTTTCCCCTATTATATCCTGAACTACTCTTCCTAGCCCTTTACTCCTCTCTTCTCCTGCTGGGACACCAATGATTTTTATATTTGTGCACTTTGTTTTCTCTATCATTTCCCTGAGATCCAATAAAATTTTCCATCTTTCTTGCATTTGTTGTTTTGAGTGTTTGAAATCAGTTATCCTGTTCTCTATATCACTTATTCTTTCTTCTGTCTCAAAATCTGCTGTTGTGTGCCTCTAGTATGTTTTGTATTTGGTCAACAGAGCCTTTAATTTTTGTGATATCTGCTATTTTTCTATTCTTTCAGATTCCTTTTTGTGCTCTTCTGGTGTCTTCTTGATCTCCTTTATGTCATTAGTCATCCACTTTTTTTTTAAGTAAAGTTATATGAACATCTTTGATCAGTTATTCCAGTGTCTGTGTATCATCTGGTGTTTTATTTTTGTCGTTAGGCCAGGCTGTCTCTGTCTCATTGTGATATGCTTAGTGGTCTTCTGTTGTTTTCATCACATGTAAATATCTTGATTGATTTACTTTGGGAGTTGATTTCCTTCACTAGTCTAAAGCCTTGTGTTTGCAGGGTGAGTGTATAGCAGGATGCAGGGTACAGGGGGATGGGGATACAACAGTGCAGTGATGTGTTGCAGTGCAGGTATTATAGGTTGGGGGCGATACACTGGTACTTGTGAACATGGGCGCCCAGTGGCGAGGGAGGATGTAGCTGTGCGGGTGCCTCTGGAAGGCATAACCCTGGTGTTCACTGGTCTAGCATGTGGGGCCCTTAGTGTGCATGCGCAGAACTATGGCAGAGGGTTGGCCTTATGCCTTCATGGGCTGAGGGGTGGATGTGACCTGGCTGCGCAGGTCAGCGCTTTCTCAGAGCTGGGAAGCATGACTAAGGGCTATGCGCATACGTGGGTCTAGGAGTGCTGTAAACTGATGTTCCCAGAACTGAAGGACATGATAGGGGCTGTGTACATGTGTGGATCTAGGAGTCCTGTAAATTGATGTTCCCAGAGCTGAGGGGCATGACTGGGGCCAAGCACATACATGTGTCTAGGAGTGCCATAAACTGATGGGCAGAACTCAAAGAGGCAGGGTGAGGCTGTACGACACTATGGGCGGGGGTATGGGATGGATGTAGCCTGGGTGTAGAGGTAAGCGCCTGCACCCTTTATGTGCTGGCAACAGCCTACAGGGAGCAGGGATGGGGAGGTAATCCTCGGGAGGGGTGCAGGAAAGGTGGGTTGGGCTGCACTTGGTGTGGGGATTTGAGGCAGGTATGCGTGCTGAGGGTTGGTGAATGGGGGCACTTAGAGCATGGGGATGGGGGCTAGTGATGGGGTTCCGGTGCATGGGGTGTGGGGTGAGTCGCAGGTCACATGGCTGCACTGGTGAGGGTAGCATGTTCAAGGAATGTGGCTTGGCTTACTTCCTAGTCCCTGTCTCCCCGTCAGTGCACTCCTGTGGGCTCTGTGCTTCCGCGCCAGGCTCCAGCTTTCTGCTTTTCAGATCCTCATCTCCTACAACCAGGGCCACCCTGTGTGGTGCAGAAGGCTCTCCCATGTCAGTTGCACTCTTTTTTTTTTTTAATTTTATTTATTAAGCATACCGACATACAAACACAAACATTCTTACCATATGATCATTCCATTCTTGATATATATATATATATAAAATCAATAAGTCACAATGTCATCATCATGATAATTTCTTAGAACATTTGCATCAATTCAAAGAATTCCTAGACAAAGAAATAAGAAAAAAAAATCATACATACCATACCCCTTTCATTGATCACTAACATTTCAATCTACTAAATTTATTTTAAAGTTTGTTTCCCCTATTATTTATATATTTTTAATCCATATGTTTTATTCATCTGTCCATAAGGTAGATAAAAGGAGCATCAGACACAAGGTTTTCACAGTCACGTAGTCACATTACGAAAGCTATATCATTATGCAATCATCTTCAAGAAACATGGCTACTGGAACACAGCTCTACGTTTTCAGGCAGTACCCTTCAGCCTCTCCAGTACACCTTAACTAATGAGGTGATATCTATTTAATGCCTAAGAATAACTTCTAGGATAACCTCTCAACCCTGGAAGCTCTCAGCCATTGACACTTTACTTTGTCTTATTTTGCTCTTCTCCCTTTTGGTGGAGAAGATTTTCTCAGTTCCTTGGTGCTAAGTCCCAGCTGATTCTAGGATTTCTGTCCCACGTTACCAGGAAGGTCCACATCCCTGGGAGTCATGTCCCACATAGAGCGGAGGAGCGTAGTGAGTTTGCTCCTTGTGTTCTCAGAGAGAGAGGCCACATCTGAGCAACGGAAGAGGTTCTCTTGGGGTGACTCTTAGGCCTAATTTTAGGTAGGCTTAGCCTATCCTGAGATTGGGGGCTCAGCCTATTGCTTTGGTTGTCCCCACTGCTTGTGTGAATATCAAGAATTCTCCACTTGGGGAAGTTGAATTTTCCCCCTTTCTCACCATTCCCCCAAGGGGACTTTGCAAATACTTTTTTGTTGTGTTTTGTTTTGCTTTGTTTTGTTGTAAATTTTGTACCAAATAAATATTTTTTGCTTTAGTCTCACAAATAAGGTAAAATTTTAAAATATTAATTACCATCTATTTTCAGTACCTGCAGTAATGACATTCTTTTGTTCTTCCTCATGCAAAAACATTTTTTTAATTTGTACATTTAGCCACTAACATTATACACTCTAGGCATTCCTAGATTATACCGTCTCGGTCTTTATCGTCTATCTTTCTTTCTGATTTCATTTGTGCCCCCAGTCCTCTTCCCTCTATCATTCTCACATTCAGCTTCATTCAGTATTTTAACATAATTGTATTACAGTTAGGTAGTATTGTGCTGTCCATTACTGAGTTTTTACATTTAGTCCTGTTTTACAAACTGTATCCCTTCAGCTCCAATTACCCAATATCTTAGCCTATTTCTGTCTCCTGATGGTCTCTGTTACCAATGAAATTGTCCAAGTTTATTTACTAATGTCAGTTCATATCAGCGAGACCATAAAGTATTTGTCCTTTTGTTTCTGGCTAATCTCACTGAGCTTAATGTCCTTAAGGTCCATCCATGTTGTTACATACTTCATAATTTTATTCTGTCTTACAGCTACATAATAGTCCATCTTATAGAATACCACAGTTTGTTTAGCCACTCGTCTGCTGATGGATATTTTGGCTGTTTCCATCTCTTCACAATTGTGAATAATGCTGCTATAAACATTGGGGTGCAAATGTCCATTTGTGTCCTTACCCTCATGTCCTCTGAGTAGATACCTAGCAATGGTATTGCCAGGTCATATGGCAATTCTATACTTAGCTTCCTGAGGACCTGCCAAACTGCCTTCCACAGCAGTTGTACCATTTGACATTCCCACCAACAGTGGATAAGTGTGCCTCTTTCTCCACATCCTCTCCAGCACTTATCATTTTCTATTTTATTGATAATGGCCATTCTGGTGGGTGTGAGATGATACCTCATTGTGGTTTTGATTTGCAATTCTCTAATAGCCATGGAGGTTGAGCATCTCTTCATGTGCCTTTTGGCCATTTGTATTTCCTCTTCTGAGAAGTGTCTGTTCAAGTCTTTTGCTCATTTTGTAATTGGGTTGTCTGTCTTTTTGTTGTTGAGTTGAACAATCTCTTTATATATTCTGGATACTAGACCTTTATCAGATATATCATTTCCAAATATTGTCTCCCATTGTGTAGGCTGTCTTTATCCTTTCTTGATGAAGTTCTTTGATGCACAAAAGTGTTTAATTTTGAGGAGCTCCCATTTCTTTCTTTCTTTCTTCAATGCTCTTGCTTTGGGTATAAGGTCTAGGAAACTGCCTCCTAGTATAAGATTTATATTTCCCTATGTTTTTCCTAACAGTTTTATGGTTTTAGATCTGATGTTTAGGTCTTTGATGCATTTTGAGTTAATTTTTGTATAAGGTGTGAGATTTGGGTCCTCTTTCATTCTTTTTTATCCAGTTTTCTAGGCACCATTTCTTGAAGTGACTGTTTTGTCCCAGGTGAGTTGGCTTGACTGCCTTATCAAAGATCAGTTGTCCATAGATGAGAGGTCTATATCTGAACACTCTATTTTATTCCATTGGTCAGTGTATCTATCTTTATGCCAGTACCATGCTGTTTTGACCATTGTAGCTTCATAATACACCTTAAAGTCAGGTAGTGTGAGATCTCCAACTTCACTTTTTTTTCTCAGGATACTTTTAGCTATTTGGGGCACTCTATCCTTCCAGAAAAATTTAGTTATTGGTTTTTCTATTTCTGAAAAGTAAATTTGGGGAATTTTAATTGGTCTTACATTGAATCTGTAAATCAATTTAGGTAGAATTGGCATCTTAACTATATTTAGTCTTCTAATCCATGAACACGGTATGCCCTTCCATCTGTTTAGGTCTTCTGTGATTTCTTTTAACAATTTCTTGTAGTTTTCTTTGTACAGGTCTTTTGTCTCTTTAGTCAAATTTATTCCTAAATATTTTATTCTTTTGGCTGCAATTGTAAATGGAATTCTTCTCTTGATTTCCCCCTCAAATTGTTCATTACTAGTGTATAGAACCACTACAGATTTTTTAGTGTTGATCTTGTAACCTGCCACTTTGCTGTACTCATTTATTAGCTCTAGTAGTTTTGCTGTGGATTTTGGGGGGTTTTTGACATATAGCATCATATCATCTGCAAACAATGAGTGTTTTACTTCTTCCTTTCCAATTTTGATGCCTTGTATTTCTTTTTCTTGTCTAATTGTTCTGGCTAGAACTTTCAACACAATGTTAAATAGCAGTGGTGATAGTGGACATCCTTGTCTTGTTCCTGATCTTAGGGGGAAAATTTTCAGTTTTCCCCCGTTGAGGATGATGTTAGCTTTGGGTTGTTCGTATATTCCCTTTAGCATTTTGAGGAAGTTTCCTTCTATTCCTATCCTTTGAAGTGTTTTCAACAGGAAAAAAGGATGTTGAATCTTGTCAAATGCCTTTTCTGCATCAATCGAGATGATCATGTGATTTTTCTGCTTTGATTTGTTGATATGGTGTATTACATTAATTGATTTTCTTATGTTGAACCATCCTTGCATACCTGGGATGAATCCTACTTGGTCATGATGTATAATTCTTTTAAGGTGTTGCTGGATTTGATTTGCTAGAATTTTGTTGAGGATTTTTGCATCTATACTCATTAGAGAGATTGGTCCGTAGTTTTCTTTTTTTCTAATATCTTTGTCTGGCTTTGGTATGAGGGTGATGTTGGCTTCGTAGAATGAGTTAGGTAGCTTTCCCTCCTCTTCAGTTTTTTTGAAGAGCTTGAGCAGGATTGGTACTAATTCTTTCTGGAATGTTTAGTAGAATTCACATGTGAAGCCATCTGGTCCTGGACTTTTCTTTTTGGGAGCTTCATAATGACTGATTTGATTTCTTTACTTGTGATTGGTTTGTTGAGGTCTATTTCTTCTCGTGTCAAAGTTGGTTGTTCATGCCTTTCTAGAAAGTTGTCCATTTCATCTACATCATTGTGTTTATTAGCATAAAGTTGTTCATAGTATCCTCTCATTACTTCCTTTATTTCTCTGGGGTCAGTGGTTATGTCTCCTTTTCCATTTCTGTTCTTAATTTATTTTCATCCTCTCTCTTCTTCTTTTTGTCAATCTTGCTAAGGGCCTATCAATCTTATTGATTTTCTCATAGATCCAGCTTCTGGTTTTGTTGATTTTCTGAATTGTTTTCATATTCTCAATTTCATTTATTTCTGCTCTAATCTTTGTTATTTTTTTCCTTTTGCTTGCTTTGAGGTTAGTTTGTTGTTCTTTCTCTACTTCCAAGTGGACAGTTAATTCCTCGATTTTTGCCCTTTCTTCTTTTTTGATATAGGCATTTAGGGCAATAAATTTCCCTCTTAGGACTGCCTTTGCTGCATCCCATAAATTTTGATATGTTGTGTTTTCATTTTCATTTGCCTCGAGATATTTACTCATTTCTCTTGTAATTTTTTCCTTGACCCAGTGGTTGTTTAAGAGTGTGTTGTTGAGTGTCCATATATTTGTGAATTTTCTGGCACTCTGCCATTTATTGATTTCCAACTTCATTCCTTTATGATCTGAGAAAGTGTTTTGTATGATCTCAATCTTTTAAAATTTATTGAAACTTGCTTTGTGACCCAGCATATATGGTCTATCCTTGAGAATGATCCATGAGCACATGAGAAAAAGGTGTATCCTGCTGTTGTGGGGTGTAATGTTCTATAAATGTCTGTTAAGTCTAGCTCATTTATTGTATTATTCAAATTCTCTGTTTTTTTATTGATCCTCTGTCTAGAGGTTCTGTCCATTGATGAGAGTGTGGAATTGAGGTCTCCAACTATTATGGTAGATGTGTCTCTTTCTCTTTTCAGTGTTTGCCTCATGTATTTTGGAGCATTCTGGCTCGGTGCACAATATTTATGATTGTTATGTCTTCTTATTGAATTGTTCCTTTTATTAATACATAGTGTCCTTCTTTGTCTCTTTTAACTGCTTTAAATTTGAAGTCTAATTTGTTGGATATTAGTATAGCTACTCCTGCTCTTTTCTGATTGTTATTTGCATAGAATATCTTTTCTCAACCTTTCACTTAAACCTATGTTTATCCTTGGGTCTAAGATGTGTTTCCTGTAGACAGCATATAGAAAAGATGGTTTCTGTTTTTTAATCCATTCTGTCAGTCTGTGTCTTTTGATTGGGGTGTTTAATCCCTTAACATTTAGTGTTATTACTGTACAGGTAGTATTTTCTTTTACCATTTTGCCTTTTGGATTTTATATGTGATATCTAATTTTTCTTCTTTTTACCTTTTCTGGGATAAAAAGTCTTCCTTTCTACACTCTTCTCCACACCTCTCTCTCCTGTCTTTTTGTATCTGCCTCTAGTGCTCCCTTTAGTATTTCTTGCAGAGCCAATCTCTTGGTCACAAATTCTCTCAGTGATTTTTTTGTCTGAAAATGTTTTAATTTCTCCCTCATTTTTGAAGGACAGTTTTGTTGGGCATAGAATTCTTGGTTGGCAGTTTTTCTCTTTTAGTAATTTAAATATATCATCCCACTGGCTTCTCGCCTCCATGGTTTCTGCTGAGAGATCTGCGCATAGTCTTATTGGGCTTCCCTTGTATGTGATGGATTGCTTTTCTCTTGCTGCTTTCAAGATCCTCTCTTCCTCTTTGACCTCTGACATTCTGATTATTAAATGTCTTAGAGTATGTCTATTGGATCTATTCTCTTTGGGGTACACTGCACTTCTTGGATCTCTAATTTTAAGTCTTTCATAAGAGTTGGGAAATTTTCAGTGATAATTTCCTCCATTAGTTTTTCTCCTCCTTTTCCCTTCTCTTCTCCTTCTGGGACACCCACAACACGTATATTTGTGCACTTCATATTGTTATTCAATTCCCTGAGTCCCTGCTCGTATTTTTCCATTTTTTTCCCTATATTTTCTTTTGCTTATTGGATTTCCGTAGTTCCATCCTCCAGTTCACTAATCTGTCTTCTGCCTATCAAAATCTAACATTGTAGGTTTCCATTGTTTTTTTCATCTCTTCTACTCTGCCTTTCATTCCCATAAGTTCTGTGATTTGTTTTTTCAGACTTTTGCTTTCTTCTTTTTGTTCATCCCTTGCTTTCTTTATATCCTCCATCAATTCATTGATTTGATTTTTGATGAGGTTTTCAAAGTCTGTACATTCTGAATTAATTGCTTCAACTCCTGTATCTCATTTGAATTGTTGGTTTATTCCTTTGACTGAGCCATATCTTCAATTTTCCGTGTGTGATTTGTTATTTTTTTTTCTGGCGTCTGGGCATTTAATTACCTTAATTAGTTTATTCTGGAGATTGTTTTCACTTTGTTTTACCTAGGGTTTTCTTGCTGGATGAATTTGTTGTCTGTCTGTTCTTTGACATTCAGTTCAGCTTATTCTAACCCTTAGCTTAGGTTTTGTTTAACAGATCAGAATTTTTTCAGTTCTTGTTTTCTTGTTTGTAGCCCTGCCTGTATGGTGCCTTTTTTCCCCCTCCTTAGGAGGCTCTGCTTAGGTATTATAGACCCCAGCTGGATTTTCCCAGACCAAACTGGCCTCCTGTCAGGAGGAAAGAGTTCATCTGTATCAGTTTTCCCTGAGGTTGAGACCCAGCAGATTGAAAGTCTTTCCTATGAAGCCTCTGGACTCTGCATTTTTCCTATCCTGCCCAGTATGTGGCGCTTTTCTGCCTACAGGTGCCACCAGCATAAGGTGATGTGGTACCTTTAACTTCATTAGACTCTCCCTGCTGGGGCATGGTTGAGACAGAGGAGAGGTTGTAGGCTGGCTTTAAGTACTTCACTTTTCCAGACTTGAGGTCTGAATTCCTTGAGGGTGGGCATCCACCTGAGCTGGGCCCCACCTCTTTCCTGGGGAAGGCACAGACTCTAGACAAACACTCAAACAAGCTTAATTCTGCCTATGCTGAAGGCAGTTGGAGCCTGAGAAGCCATGCAGCTATATCCAAAGAGTAGTCAAGCCATAGAAACACAGCTACAAAAACGAAAGAGAAAAATCCTTTTCAGAGCAGCAGCCCCGTTCCTCGGGTTTGCCAATCAAGAGCTTAAGTCAGTATGTTGCTCTGTGTATCTCCAGGTCCTAGGTGCCCCCTCTTTTCCTTTAGGGCCCAGAACTTTTCAAATCCAAAAAAACTTCTGTTATTTTTTCTTTTTCCATCAGCCCAGCCCCCACTACACTGGGGCAAAAACCAGTGACCTCTGCTTTTACTCAAGGTTCAGCTGAACTGGGGCCTATTTTTATTATTTATTTATTTATTTTTGCATGGGCAGGCACTGAGAATTGAATCTGGGTCTCCAGCATGGCAAGTGAGAGCTCTGCCACTGAGTCACCATGGCCTCCCTGGGAGCCTATTTTTAGTAGTCAGAATTTGTTAATTCCACAGTTGGACCTTGGTTGAGCTCAGCCCCTTGCTGTTAGTAAAGTCTCTTTCCTTTCCCCTCTGGGAAGCAGCCTGTGGGAGAGGAGTGCCAGCCGTCACAGCTTGGGGGACTCACAGTTCTGGATGGGCTCACAGCCTGTCCAGCTTATCCAGTCCAGGGTATGCTATGTGTCTGGTCACTGATGTGATCCCTGCATTTATTCTGTACTGCTCCTGGCTATTTACTAGCTTCTCTGGAGGAGTAACTCAATCCCACTCTTCACTAAGCCGCCATCTTGGCCCTCCCATTTGCACTCTTGAATCACCATCTCAGTTGTCCTCCCATCCTTTCTCTAACTTTTCCTTGGAGCAGGGCTAAACTTGATCTACCCTATTCCACCATCTTTTGGGAACTCTCCACTACATAGATATTTACCCTACCTGCTACAGTGCCTTGGCTGTATAAGTAGGAATCTAAAAATGCTTTGCAAATAGGATATACTGTGAAATATGGAGAATTACTATTCTGGGGTTGAGTTGGACCATATTGGAGAATAAATATTTTGGGCTGTTCTTCTATTCTTGTAATTCATTCCTTTTTTGTGAATTTTCCTTTATTGTAATTCATTCATTTAACAGTAAATACTTACTGAGCACCTTCCACGTGCCTACCCTTTTCTAGGTCCTGGAGCTATGGGGGTGAGTGAGGTAGATGGAGGTCTTTCTAGTGGGGCTTATAGACCAGTGGTGGAGGGAGTGGGCAGAGATAGCCAGTCAACTGAAAAGAAAGATACTATGTAGAGAAGGTACAGGAGGGGGATGTTGTGGAGGTTGGCTGGGTTGGGGAGGGAACCTTAGGGGAATGCCAGGCAAGGCCTCATGGAGGAGGCAATGTGTTAGCAGAGATCTGTGTGTTGGGAAAAGGCAAAAGCCAAGTAACACCAGGAAAAAGTGCTTTCCAGGCAGCGGGAACAGCCAAAGCAAAGATCCTGGGGTGAGGAGTTGGTGAGTTTGATCAGAAGAGGGCTTGGAAGTCAGTCATGATAGTGAACCCCAAGATGAATAGAAAACTCATAGTCCAGACAGACTGCGAACTATGCAATATACTAAGAAATTTCTACCAGAGAGGCATGAAAGACTCTGTAGAGCATTGGAGGCTAAGAAATCTCCCCAAAGCACCTTTCTCTGCATGTCTGGTTGTCTATTTGGTTTGACTGTGGTAGCTGAAAGGGCCCAGGAGTGGGGAAACTTCATCCCAGTCTTGGGCATGTGCTCATGGGCAAGTGTCTTCAGTATCTTCATATAAAATCTGGGGATAACAAGGGCTAAATGAGTTTGCAAGCACTTTGTAAATAAGAGGATGCTGGGCAGGGACTGTGCATCTTTATTAAGGTGTTTTGAATTCAAAATGCAGAGAGATAATGCAGTGTGGCCTAGTTGGGAGGCTCTGGTGGCTGAGGCTCGGAGCGTGGATGAGGCAAGGGCACCTTCCTGGGGAGTCTGTGTCTTCACCCTCTCATTGGCCCAGTGGGTGGACTTTTGTTCCTGGGACTGATTTGTCTTCTAGCACGAAAATGTTCCACAGCCCATCCATCCTGGCAGGCTTCCAGTGAAGCACACACCAAACTGACTTTCATCTGCACTGAGAACCCCCTCCCCCCACATCAAGACCCACAGGTCAGCACCTAATTGCACCTGGTTTTGGTCTTTTCATTGTTTATTTGGCCTCCCTGGCTAGATCACAAGCTACATGAGAATAAGGATTTTTTTTTAATGTTCTTTCCACCCTTCCATAGTATTTGCCATAGCCTAAATTATAGTGGGTCAATTCATAGTGAAGTGCAGTTTGAGCCAGAGAGAATTACAGCATCTTGTTCTTTAGTCCCCAGGTTTCCTAGATGTCAGAGCACGCATTCCTTTTCCTGCCAGAACGTCATCTGTGGGAACCTTGGGCAGCATGGCCTCACTCTCCGAGCCTGCTCCATTTCGAGAGTTCTGCCCTTTGTACTATCTCCTCAATGCCATTCCCACGAAGATCCAGAAGGGCTTCCGCACCGTGGTGGTCTACCTCACAGCCCTCGACACCAACGAGGACTACATCGCTGTGGGCAGCAGCGTCGGCATGCTCTACCTCTATTGCCGGCAGCTCAGTCGCATGCGGAAGTACAACTTCGAGGTAAGTCTCACTTGCTTTTACCCCTCAACTTGCCTGAGCCCAGGCTGAGGTTTCATGTCATTAAGTGTTCTAGGATGGGATAATTTATTTCTCTTTGCTCGAGCATGGCCTGACACCTCACCTGAACAATTCTTTAAAATTTTCTTCAATTGAGGTGGACTATAAAATCGTCGATGTCTTTATAACTCCCCCTCCCCCTACTGCCTCCATCACTTTAAAAGGAACGTTTTATCTAATACTTATTAGAAATGTTTTGGAAACAGATGCTTTTTTTCTAAGAATTTTATCTCTTAAAGTACCTTGATCAACACATCTCTATTCTGTTGTTGAAATTATTATGAAAGGAATATTGTTATTGGCTAGCTGCCAGAATATGCATATCTTTGATGAAATCACTTCTCTATTCTACTGCTCTTGGAATCAGAACTGGTTTCTGTGTGGCATTATTGGTTAGCTTAGGCACCTCTGTGCGTTGTGGATGTTGGTGAGGGTGTTTTCTGACCAAGTATGATAGCACCAGGCATTGATGAACCACACTGCCTTCCTCCATTGCATCAATAGCTGTAGTTTATTGAGGCAGAGCTTTGGCAAGGTACAAGGGTGACCAAGCTGTAGCTCCTGCTTCAAAGAGCTCATGGCCTCTTGGGGTTTTTTAGTCTCTGTGGTTAGTGGGCTTTTGTGGATAAGACAGGGCTTTTGGGTTCAAGAAAAATGTTTATGAATATTTATGTTTTATAAATATTCAATTTATTATTAAAGTTTTAATGTAATATCTTAGTTTTTCTTAGCCTCTATGCTCAATTTAACATAAAAATGATATAGCACTTACTGTGTGCCAGGAATTAATGTATACCTTTACCTATATTATAACTCATTTCATCCTTACAAAACTCTGTGGTAGACGTGATTATTTTCCCCATCTTACCAGGGAGACAGCTAATAGACAAAGGGTTTACATGATTTGCTCAAGGTCAGACAGCTAGTAAGCAGAAATGTTGTCATTTGAACTTTGGCATACTGGCTCTAGGGTCGGTATTAAAATTTTTTGTATAGAGATTAGAATAATTGCTATTCCTTTTCTGTGATTAATAGTTAGCTAATGTATTTGACTGATAAATTCCCCAAACAGTTAAGACATTTACAGAGTTAGTTAATCTAAAATTATAGTTATGAATTTAATATATCTGAAATCTCTCAAATTCTTGCGACATTTACAAGGAAGACTTATAAATCCAACAACAAAAAATTGTTCATAAGCATTTAAGCTACCCTTATAAATCTAATAAAATCAGACTTAAAAATTTAGTGGATCAAATTTTCTCAAGCATTTTACACATAGTGGAAAAGCAACACAGCTGATACAAAGCAATATTATGATTATAAAATTTGTTGTGTTACTTCTCTCAACGTAAAGTGTTTTTATTTTTTTATACCTCTCCGTACTTACAAATTTAACCAACCAAAGGAAGCAAAACTGTATTCACAGATCAGCTGAATTTATCTCACTAAAAATATATCCACAATGCAGGCCACCAATAAAAAAAAAAGAAAAAGAAAAACCCTCAAAACTTCCTTTTAAAACTCTGACAGCAATTACTGGGGTGGATTCTTTCTCATAGTCAGATTTTATCTTTATTTATTTATTGCCATGTCAGAGATGCTTATTATATCCCCACTCTTTGGCTAGAACTTAATCACTCATAACTTTCTTACAACCCTGTGTCTTTCCTGCAAATACGTCTTTAAATTAGTGTGAGAAAGAAGCAATTGGGACAACTGATGAGAGTTTTGGTTCCAGGTAGGATGGACTAAACATACTCCATACTGTCTATTCTACTGCATACAGTTATAAAATGTGCATACAGTTACATAATGCATGGAGAAACTGTTTAAGGATTCTGAAAAGTAAATAGTGGCGGACATTTTGGGGACAAGACCAGAATTTGACATACTGAACTGGCGATGAATTTGCCATTTTTTTCTTCTGGCTTTAGCTTACTGCAGCTCAGAAGTGAGCAACGAGCCACATTGAGAGAACTGTAGAATAAACCCTCCAATTCTGACTTGAGTTGCAGAAAAGGAAACTGCTAGTGCTCAGAGAGCATATAGAAACCCCCCGTTTTTGTCCTCTCTTTCTTCTGTCAGTTATCTTGCACCCCAGGCCCCAGTCAATCCTGTGGTAGCAGTGTTAGCTGGCAGCAAAGGCTGCTTACATGTACCAGAACTCTGAGGAAGAGGAACTTCCTCTCTGGGTTGTGGAGTTATACTTCCAAGATTTGGGGGCCAACTTTCATTATTTTTTTTTTCTTTCTGTCCTTCTGCCACTTGGCCCCAGATGCAGGCTTGATTGCAGAAGTGCACAGCAATATGGGAGGATTAAAACCTTAGCTTTCTAGTCAGAAGACCAAAAAAAGGGAATCTTGTGGAACCAGAAAGTGCAAGGGAAGAACTTGGGAAAGCAACCTCATGAAGTTGTTTATGTACTCCTGGGCTCTACCTTGAACCAAAGACTGTAGATGAACAGGGAGATTGCTGCCCAGGCTCCAGACTGGACAGGGCTTAGTCCAACAGGACATGAGGAACAGATCCCAGGAGTACAGCAAAAGCTTTGAAACGCGAGCTGCCACTGGAACAACATCCCGGCATAGAAGCTCTGGAACCTGTGATTTGAATTTAACTAGGCCAGCTGCCTACTAAAACAAAAATATCAGTATTTCCATAAAACTTAAACAAGAACCAGTCTCATAACATAATATTCAAAGTGTCCATGATACAATCCATAATTATCTGGCATATAACAGATCAAGAAAATCTCAACTCACATGGGAAAAGACAACAGGAGCCAGCAGCAAGGTCATATAGATATTGGAATTATCTGACATAGACTTTAAAGCAACTATTTTGAAATACTCGAGTGAACAAATTATGACACCCTTGAAACCAATGGAAAACAGAAAACCCCAACAAAGAAATAAAAGCACTAAAGAAGAACCAAATGGAAATTTTAGAACTGAAAAACAGAAAAACCAAGATAAAAAAATTCACCAGATGAGCTCAATAGAAAAACAGAAATGACAGCAAAAGTCAGTGAATTTGCAGATAAATCTATAGAAATTATCCAGTCTGAAAAATAATTTAATGAAGTCTCAAGGATTGTGGGACAATAACAAAAGGTCTGACATGTCGTTGGAATCCCAGAAGGATAGAAATGCAGTGCTGAAAATATAGCTGAAGAAATAAAAGCTGAAAACTCCAAAATTTGGGGAAAGACATACAGCTACAGACTCAAGAGGCTCAACAAACTCCAACTGGATAATAAAAAAAAAATCTATCTTCAGATATGCTCAAAACTAAAGACAGAAAATCTTAAAAGTAGCCAGAGAAAAATGACACATGACCTGTGGGGGAACAGTGATTTGGATGATTGCAGATTTCTTATCAGAAACCAGAGTAGCTAGAACACAGTGACACAACATTTTTAAAGTGCTGAAAGAAAGCAACTGTTAACCCAAACTTCTTTACCCAACAGAAGCTATCCATCAGGAAACAAGGTGAAATCAAGATATTTTTAGATGAAGTCAAAATAAGAGGATTCTTTGCTAGCAGACCTGCTGTACAAGAATTGCTTAGAGAAGTTCTTCATACAGAAGGAAACATGTCAAAAGGAAACTTTACACTTTAGAAATGAAGGAAGAATAATAGTAAATAGCTGGGTAAATATGATAGACTATTTTTCTCCTCTTCAGTTTTTTAAAATATGCTTGACAGTTAAAAGCAAAAATTAAAACATTGTCTAGTCAGGTTTTCAGTGTGTTTAGATGTATATATAGAAGATGACTATAACATAAGGGGAGGAGGAAAGTAAAGGGACCTGTATAGTGGTAAGGTTTCTGTGTTCTATTTGAAGAGGTAAAATATTGATTCTGAGTAGACTGTGAAAAGTTAAGTATGTGTGTATGTGTATATATATATGTATAAAATATATATAACTGTGTGTGTGTGTATATATATATATGTACACATATGTACATAGTAATCCCTAGAGCAATCACTAAAAAAAAAGAGGAAAATGCACAATTGTCAAAAACACAGTGTATCAAAATGGAATTCTAAAAGATGTTCAGGTAACCACAGGAAAGGAGAAAATGGAAAATAGGATGGGAAAGCAGAAGGAACAAATGGAAAAATAAACTGATAGACCTAAATCTAAATATGTCAATAATTGTATTAAATGCGAATGATCTGGAGTTCCAGGAAGATGGTGGAATAGGATAGGTCGAGTTCACTGCCGCTCTAAGGAACAGCTAGAGAAGTGACAGAACAACTAGGACAGCAATTCCAGGATGTAAGGGACCTGGGAGGGTCTTCTGCACCACATAGGGAGGCCCTGGTTGCAGAAGCCAAAGAATTGAGATGCAGAGAACTGGAGACTATCCAGCCAGTACAAACAGCCTAACGCGCCTCTTTACAAAAGGAGGCCCAGAGCTCTCAGGAGTGAACGGACAGGGAGATGGCAACTAGGAAGTAAGCCAAGCCACGTTCCTTGAACGTGCAGCACTCATTCGTGCCGCCCCACGCCCAGCAAATCGTGACACACACATACACCCCAAACCTGAATCCTATCATCCGTCTGCCCCCACATCCTCCTCTCCTGGCACCCACACATCTGTGCACCAGCCTCTTGACCCCTGCAGCCCCCCAACCTGTACATGTGCTCACCTTTGCCCCACCCCACACTTCAAGCACCCACCCACATCTTGCCTGCACACCAGCCCCCATGCATCCGCACATCCCCACCCATCCACTTCCTGCCATACCCATGCTGCACCCTGCTCCTGCACTCCAAAGCCCCCCTGAGCTGTATACTGCCCCCATGATCACCACACTGCACCTGTACAACCCCACGCCCCCCACTCACAGGCACACTCATAACCCATGCCTATAACTGCACTGCTACCACATGTTTGTGCCCCTCCTCGTACCCCACATCCTGTTCCTTACCCATCCCACAAATACAAACCTTTAGACTACTGAAGGAAATCAACTTCATAGTAACCCTATCAAGATATTTGCATGCAAAGAAGGCAACAGAAGATCACTAAGCATATGAAAATGCAGACAGATATAGCCCAGCCTAATGACCAAATTAAAACACCGGAGGATACACAGAATTTAGGAAAACTAATCAAAGATGTTCATATAACTCTACTAAATAAAATCAGTGGGGGATGGCTAATGACATAAAGGAGATCAAGAAGACAACAGAAGAGCATAAAGAGGAATCTGAAAGAATAAATAGAAAAATAGCAGATATCACAAAGGTTAAAGATGCTGTAGACCAAATCACAAATATACTAGAGACACACAGCAGTAGACTTGAAGAAACAGAAGAAAGAATAAGTGAACTAGGGGACAGGATAACTGATTTCGAACGCATAGGAGAGCAAATAACAAAAAAGATGGAAAAATTTGAATTAGATCTCAGGGAAATGATGGACAAAACAAAGCGCACAATATAAGAATCATCAGTGTCCCAGAAGGAGAAGAGAGAAGGACTAGGAAGATTAGTTGAGGATATAATAGGGGAAAACTTCCCAAACCTTATGAAAGGTATAAATATGCAAATCAAAGAAGCCCAGCAAACTCCAAATAGAATAAATCCAAATAGGCTTTCCCCAAGACACATACTAATCAGTCTGCCAAATGTTGAAGAGAAACAGAAAATCCTGAAAGCAGCAAGAGAAAAACAATCTACTACATACAAGGGAAACCATATAAGTCTGAGTTCGGACTATCCAACTGGCACTATGGAGGCAAGAAGGCAGTAGTATGGTATATTTAAGATGCTGAAAGAGAAAAACTTCGAGCCAAGAATTCTGTACCCAGCCAAATAGTCCTTCAAAAGTGAGAGAGAGGCCTCTTCTGCTCCGGCGATGCTCCCGCCGCCATCTTATCATTCCCTTTCTCCTCCTACTCCAGCGGCTCTCCAACCACCACCGTGCCCTCTTCCGCCTTCACCGGCTCCTCCGCCACCGTCCTTGACAGCCTTGCCATCCTCACCTTTCCACCTCCAGAACAGCCACTAGGGGAGTAGAAACAATACAGAACAGCTCCCAGAGCCACGACAGAGATCAAAAAGATAGCGTACCCCATCCTGGAACAGCTGACTGACTGGGAGAACCCGCTCCAGTGAGATCGCCGAGGGGCGCGGGCTTCCCCGGGTGGGGCGGCAAGCGGCCGGAGTCCCTCCCCTCCTCCTTTCCGGGCCAGCTGGCAGAATTGGGCAGGCGGTCCCCTCAAGCCGCAGCGGCTGGCGCCCCCACAACGCGCAGCCCCCCGGACCAACTGAGAGAATTGGATCGGAAATCCCCAGGCCGCGGAGAACGGTGACCGGGGGGGTCCCTTCCAAACACGTGACTCCCCGGTCCGGCTGGGAACAGTGCGCTCTCCCGGGCCACGGCGGCTGGTGCCCTCCCGCCACGCTTGGCGCCCCGGGCCGACTGGGAAATTCGAATGGGTGCTCTCCCGGGCTGTGGTGGTTGGCGACCGTTCCCACGTTCGGACCCCTGGGCCGGCTGGCACTCTTCCAAGCCGCTTCAGCTGGCGAACCTCCCCCACGGCGAGAGTTTTCCAAAGTTAAAAGACCCACAGCACCTTTTACTGGTGGAACCTGCGGACAAACGTGTGCCACGAGCGCCACCTACTGGGCAGGATAAGAAAAACAGAACCCAGAGATTTCACAGAAAAATCTTTCAACCTGTTGGGTCCAACACCCAGGGAAATCTGACTAAATGCCCAGACGCCAGCAGAAGATAACGGATCACGCTCAGAAAATTGAACATATGGCCCAGTCAAAGGAACAAACCAATAGTTCAAATGAGATACAAGAGCTGAGACAACTAATGCTGAGTATATGAACAGAAATGGAAAACCTCTTCAAAAACGAAATCGATAAATTGAGGGAGGACATGAAGAAGACATGGGCTGAACAAAAAGAAGAAATAGGAAAACTGAAAAAACAAATCACAGAACTTATGGGAGTGAAGGACAAAGTAGAAAAGCTGGAAAAAACAATGGATACCTACAATGGTAGATTTAAAGAGACAGAAGATAGAATTAGTGATTTGGAGGATGGAACATCTGAATTCCAAAAAGAAACAGGAACTATCGGGAAAAGAATGGAAAAAATTGAACAGGGTATCAGGGAACTCAAGGACAATATGAACCGCGCAAATATACGTGTTGTGGGTGTCCCAGAAGGAGAAGAGAAGGGAAAATGAGGAGAAAAACTAATGGAACAAATTATCACTGAAAATTTCCCAACTCTTCTGAAAGACCTAAAATTACAGATCCAAGAAGTGCAGCGCACCCCAAAGAGATTATTCCCAAATAGGCGTTCTCCAAGAAACTTACTAGTTAGAATGTCAGAGGTCAAAGAGAAAGAGAGGATCTTGAAAGCAGCAAGAGAAAAACAATCCATCACATACAAGGGAAACCCAATAAGACTATGTGTAGATTTCTCAGCAGAAACCATGGAAGCTAGAAGACAGTGGGATGATATATTTAAATTACTAAAAGAGAAAAACTGCCAACCAAGACTCCTATATCCAGCAAAATTGTCCTTCAAAAATGAGGGAGAAATTAAAACATTCTCAGACAAAAAGTCACTGAGAGAATTTGTGACCAAGAGACCAGCTCTGCAAGAAATACTAAAGGGAGCACTCGAGTCAGATACGAAAAGACAGAAGAGAGAGGTATGGAGAAGAGTGTAGAAAGAAAGAAAGTCAGATATGATATATATAATACAAAAGGCAAAATGGTAGAGGAAAATATTATCCAACCAGTAATAACACTAAACTTTAATGGACTGAATTCCCCAATCAAAAGACGTAGACTGGCAGAATGGATTAAAAACCAGGATCCTTCTATATGCTGTCTACAGGAAACACATCTTAGACCCAAAGATAAACATAGGTTGAAAGTGAAAGGTTGGGAAAAGATATTTCATGCAAATAACAACCAGAAAAGAGCAGGAGTGGCTATACTAATATCCAACAAATTAGACTTCAAATGTAAAACAGTTAAAAGAGACAAAGAAGGACACTATATACTAATAAAAGGAACAATTAAACAAGAAGACATAACAATCATAAAGATTTACGCACCGAACCAGAATGCCCCAAAATACGTGAGGAATACACTGCAAACACTGAAAAGGGAAATAGACACATATACCATAATAGTTGGAGACTTCAATTCCCCACTCTCATCAATGGACAGAACATCTAGACAGAGGATCAATAAAGAAATAGAGAATCTGGATATTACTATAAATGAGCTAGACTTAACAGACGTTTATAGGACATTACATCCCACAACAGCAGGATACACCTTTTTCTCAAGTGCTCATGGATCATTCTCAAAGATAGACCATATGCTGGGTCACAAAGCAAGTCTTGACAAATTTAAAAAGATTGAAATCATACACAACACTTTCTCGGATCATAAAGGAATGAAGTTGGAAATCAATAATAGGCGGAGTGCCAGCAAATTCACAAATACGTGGAGGCTCAACAACACACTCTTAAACAACGAGTGGGTCAAAGAAGAAATTGCAAGAGAAATTAGTAAAACCTCATGGAAAATGAAAATGAAAACACAACATATCAAAACTTATGGGACGCAGCAAAAGCACTGCTAAAGGGAAATTTATTGCCCTGAATGCCTATATCAGAAAAGAAGAAAAGGCAAAAATGCAGGAATTAACGGTCCACTTGGAAGAACTGGAGAAAGAACAGCAAACTAATCCCAAAGCAAGCAAAAGGAAAGAAATAACAAAGATTAGAGCAGAAATAAATGAAATTGAATACATGAAAGCAATAGAGAAAATCAATAAGACCAGAAGTTGGTTCTATGAGAAAATCAATAAGACTGATGGGCCCTTAGCAAGATTGACAAAAAGAAGAAGAGAGAGGATGCAAATAAATAAGATCAGAAATGGAAGAGGAGACATAACTACTGACCTCACAGAAATAAAGGAGGTAATAACAGGATACTATGAACAACTTTACGCTAATAAACACAACAATTTAGATGAAATGGACGGGTTCCTGGAAAGACATCAACAATCAACTTTGACTCAAGAAGAAGTAGATGACCTCAACAAACCAATCACAAGTAAAGAAATTGAATCAGTCATTCAAAAGCTTCCTAAAAAGAGAAGTCCAGGACCAGACAGCTTCACATGTGAATTCTATCAAACATTCCAGAAAGAATTAGTACCAACTCTCCTCAAACTCTTCAAAAAAATCGAAGTGGAGGGAAAACTACCTAATTCATTCTATGAAGCCAACATCACCCTCATACCAAAACCAGGCAAAGATATTACAAAAAAAGAAAACTACAGGCCAATCTCTCTAATGAATATAGATGCAAAAATCCTCAATAAAATTCTAGCAAATCGTATCCAACAACACATTAAAAGAATTATACATCATGACCAAGTAGGATTCGTCCCAGGTATGCAAGGATGGTTCAACATAAGAAAATCAATTAATGTAATACACCATATCAACAAATCAAAGCAGAAAAATCACATGATCATCTCAATTGATGCAGAGAAGGCATTTGACAAGATTTAACATCCTTTCCTGTTGAAAACACTTCAAAAGATAGAATACAAGGGAACTTCCTTAAAATGATAGAGGGAATATATGAAAAACCCACAGCTAATATCATCCTCAATGGGGAAAAATTGAAAACTTTCCCCCTAAGATCAGGAACAAGACAAGGATGTCCACTATCACCACTATTATTCAACATTGTGTTGGAGGTTCTAGCCAGAGCAATTAGACAAGAAAAAGAAATACAAGGCATCAAAATTGGAAAGGAAGAAGTAAAACTATCACTGTTTGCAGACGATATGATACTATACGTCGAAAACCCGGAAAAATCCACAACAAAACTACTAGAGCTAATAAATGAGTACAGCAAAGTAGCAGGTTACAAGATCAACATTCAAAAATCTGTAGCATTTCTATACACTAGTATTGAACAAGCTGAGGGGGAAATCAAGAAACGAATCCCATTTACAATTGCAACTAAAAGAATAAAATACCTAGGAATAAATTTAACTAAAGAGACAAAAAACCTCTATAAAGAAAACTACAAAAAACTGTTAAAAGAAATCACAGAAGACCTAAATAGATGGAAGGGCATACCGTGTTCATGGATTGAAAGACTAAATATAGTTAAGATGTCAATCCTACCTAAATTGATTTACAGATTCAATGAAATACTAATCAAAATTCCAACAACTTATTTTTCAGAAATAGAAAAACCAATAAGCAAATTTATCTGGAAGGGCAGGGTGCCCCGAATTGCTAAAAACATCTTGAGGAAAAAAAACGAAGCTGGAGGTCTCGCGCTGCCGGACTTTAAGGCATATTATTTAGCCACAGTGGTCAAAACAGCATGGTATTGGCATAAAGATAGATATATCGGCCAATGGAATCGAATAGAGTGCTCAGATATCACCGTCTCATCTATGGACATTTGATCTTTGATAAGGCAGTCAAGCCAACTCACCTGGGACAGAACAGTCTCTTCAATAAATGGTGCCTAGAGAACTGGATATCCATACGCAAAAGAATGAAAGAAGACCCATATCTCACACCCTATACAAAAGTTAACTCAAAATGGATCAAAGATCTAAACATTAGGTCTAAGACCATAAAACAGTTAGAGGAAAATGTAGGGAGATATCTTATGAAACTTACAATTGGAGGCGGTTTTATGGACCTTAAACCTAAAGCAAGAGCACTGAAGAAGGAAATAAATAAATGGGAGCTCCTCAAAATTAAACACTTTTGTGCATCAAAGAACTTCATCAAGAAAGTAGAAAGACAGCCTACACAATGGGAGATAATATTTGGAAACGACATATCAGATAAAGGTCTAGTATCCAGAATTTATAAAGAGATTGTTCAACTCAACAACAAAAAGACAGCCAACCCAATTACAAAGTGGGAAAAAGGCTTGAACAGACACCTACCAGAAGAGGAAATACGGATGGCCAAGAGGCACATGAAGAGATGCTCAATGTCCCTGGCCATTAGAGAAATGCAAATCAAAACCACAATGAGATATCATCTTACACCCACCAGAATGGCCATTATCAACAAAACAGAAAATGACAAGTGCTGGAGAGGATGTGGAGAAAGAGGCACACTTATCCACTGTTGGTGGGAATGTCAAATGGTGCAACCACTGTGTAAGGCAGTTTGGCAGTTCCTCAAAAAGCTGAATATAGAATTGCCATACAACCCAGCAATACCATTGCTGGGTATCTACTCAAAGGACTTGACGGCAAAGACAGAAACGGACATTTGCACACCAATGTTTATAGCAGCGTTATTTACAATTGCAAAGAGATGGAAACAGCCAATGTCCATCAACAGAAGAATGGCTAAACAAACTGTGGTATATACATACGATGGAATATTATGCAGCTTTAAGACAAGGTAAACTTATGAAGCATGTAATAACATGGATGGACCTAGAGAACATTATGCTGAGTGAGTCCAGCCAAAAACTAAAGGACAAATACTGTATGGTCCCACTGATGTGAACGGACATTCGAGAATAAACTTGGAATATGTCATTGGTAACAGAGTCCAGCAGGAGTTAGAAACAGGGTAAGATAATGGGTAATTGGACCTGAAGGGATACAGACTGTGCAACAGGACTAGATACAAAAACTCAAAAATGGACAGCACAATAATACCTAATTGTAAAGTAATCATGTTAAAACACTGAATGAAGCTGCATCTGAACTATAGGTTTTTTTTGTTTTGTTTTGCTTTTTTTTTTTACCATTATTATTACTTTTATTTTTTTCTCTATATTAACATTCTATATCTTTTTCTGTTGTGTTGCTAGTTCCTCTAAACCGATGCAAATATACTAAGAAATGATGATCATGCATCTATGTGATGATGTTAAGAATTACTGATTGCATATGTAGAATGGTATGACGTCTAAAAAAAAAAAAAAAATGGTCAGCACAATACTGCCTAAATGTAATGTAATTATCTTGGAACACTGAATGAAGCTGCATCTGATCTATAGTTTTTTTTTTGTTTGTTTTGTTTTTTTTTCTCTTATATATTTTTGTACGTTTTATTTTTATTTGTGTTTTCTCTCTGTGTTATCACTTTATTTCTTTTTCTGTTGTAGTGCTATTTCTTTCTCTAAATCGATGCATATGTACTGAGAAATGATGACCATACACCTATGTGATGATATTAAGAATTACTGATTGGGGCGGGCCGCGGTGGCTCAGCGGGCAAAAGTGCTTGCCTGCTATGCCGGAGGACCTCGGTTCGATTCCCGGCCCCAGCCCATGTAACAAAAACGGAGAAACAGAATATAATAAAACAAGAAAATGTTTAAAAATGTTTCCCTTTCTTCCTTCCTTCCTTCCTTCTATCCTTCCTTCCTTCTCTCTGTCTTTCCTTTAAAAAAAAAAAAAAAAAAAAAAAAAAGAATTACTGATTGCATATGTAGAATGGATTGATTTCTATTGTTGTGTTAGTTAATTTTTTTAATTAATAAAAAAAAAGAAAAAGAATTACTGATAGCATATGTAGAATGGTATGATTTCTAAATGTTGGGTTAATTTCTTTTTTTTCCGTTAATTAATAATAAAAAAAAAGAATTGGTTGTATGAAATAGAAGTACTGCTAAAAAAGATAATGATGGATCTGAACCTTGAGTTTTTGGGTATCCTAAACCTTTTGTATATCCTGATTCAGTAATTAAAAAAAGCCCTCCAAATAATTTATCTCCTCAAATAAAAGAAAATTTTCATCAATACCTTTTCTTTGTTAATGTCCCCTACTAATAACCAAATTTTATTTACATTCTTCCGCTGTAGTGAGTGTAATTGATGGACAGCCCCAACTGGTGTCCTCTGAATCCACCATTGAGCTTAGCATCCAAATGGCTACTTTCAACCAATGACCGAGCATAGCAGGGACATTAAGGGATCTTTTAGATAGGTGACTTAAGCTTAAGGCTTGCCACCCCATTAACTTGGCCAGCATTTTCTTTAAATCACACTGCAGTCTGAGATTTGCTCCTCCAACTCTCCTTCCTTCCCTCTCTCCTTTCCATACTATAGACCTGTTCATGATCTGACAATTCTTCCTGACTCCTCCAACTACTCCTCTTTTTCCCTCACAGGTATTTCTCAAATAAATGTCTTACATATCTAATTCCATCCAAGGCCAGCTTTTTGGAGGACTGCTATTAACACAATAGTATAGTTCAAGTCTTTCAAATTTTCTGTAGCCTTACGGATTTTTTTTTTCAATAAAAACCTGGTTTATTTACTCACATATATTAACAATAAAAAACTCGCTTAATTCTAGAAATTCCCTAATTCTTAAAAATTGAAAGCAAGATGGCTTTTAAGACTATGAAATTGTTTTTAATCAGATAATATAGTATTCATAAAATTCAATAATATTCTCATATTATTTTCTTATCTAAGTTATTAGGCGTTCAAATTTTACCAGTATCTTCCTCATGAATCCTATCCCTCCTAGTTCTTAATATTCAAGTCTTCATTTTTGCCCCAGTTCCTTTAAACTTTGTTGGCCTATTTCCTTTTTACAACCAAATACTCTTACTAACACCTCTAAATGCTAGGGGGCAACTTTCAGCAGTACCATAAACCACCACCCATGTAGAGCACTAAATGCTGTTGAGTCACTAAAGACAGCAAGACCTTCCTTCCCGAGACACTCTTAAAAATCATGAACTAGTGATGTTATTTGTATGTTTATATTATATAGCACACATAGTTCTCATTTCTACTTGTTTGCCAGGAATATTAAAATGTTGGAAAATACAAAAGTTTCTTCTGAAAGTTTCCAAAACAATCAAATTTTTTAATAGAAAAATAAAATGAAGCCCCAAAGCCTATGATTTACACACAAAAAAATTTTTTTTCAAGATGTAGAAATATTTCAGTTTACATATCATATTACAGTGAATCAACAGTCAAAATCCAAAATTGCACATTCGTGAAACTTCCACACAGCCTCCTCTGAATAATCAGTTTCTATACAAAAATTTATAGATGTCCAATATATGCAGTTGTTTCTCGATGTGCTACAGAATTTAGAGGTTCTGCTCATATATTCCCCAAATCAAGCACAGAATCTGTCTCTTCATCAATTTCTCCTATAACTACAACATTGTCACCTCTTATGATATATAACCCTAGTACCACTTGTTGTACTCCCTGTGAAGAACTGAACACTTGTTCATGGCTTTTATCTAAAATTACATTAATGGTCTGGTCAAAACTCTTCAGTGTTCCCACAATCATTCTCCCATCAGAAGTAATAACAGCAGCAGTTTGGATGATGTAGTTCTCCAGAGAGGATGTCATGATGCTACACCGGCGGCTCTGAGCAACGTAACAGCACCAGCGACAAGTGGAGCCAAAAAAAAAAGCCAGATTTTTTTATCTGCTTATTCTATCAACTATTATGAGAGAAGTATTGATTTCCCAGCTGAAATTGTGGTCTTGTTTTTCCCGTTTCAGTTCTGTCATTTTTTGCTTCATGTATTTTAAAGTTGTATTATATATATCTATTTAGGATTGTTATATCTTCTTATTAAATTGATTATTTTATCACTGTAAAATATCATATACATACAAGGTAATATGTCTTGTTCTAAGGACTACTTTGTTTGATATTAGCATAGCCTCTCCTGCTTTCTAATAACTAAAGTTTGCCTGGTTTATCTCTCCATTCTCTTACTTTTTATTTTTCTGTGCCCTTATATCTAAAGCACATTTCTTATAGACAGCATAAAGTTGGTTTTTACTTTTTTATACAGTTTGACAATTTATACCTTTTAATTAAAGTATTTAGACCATTTATATATAATGTAATTATCCATATGTTTGGGTTTAATCGAAATTTCTCAACCTTGAAGCTATTGACATTTTGGTGTGAATAATTATTTGTTGTGACAGCACTGATCTGTGTATTATAGGCTAATGTTTAGCAGCATTCCTGGCCTCTACCCACCAGATTGTAGTAGTACTTTGCAAGTTGTAGCAGCCTCCAGACATTGCCAAATTTCCCAATGGGGTCAAAATTGCCCTTGGTTGACAAACCATTGGTTAAATATTGCTAATTGTTTTCTGTTTATCCCATCTAGTCTTTATCCCTTGTTTCCTTTTTTTTTTGGGTCCCTACAGCTTTTGGATTAAATTTTCATATTTCTATTTTATCTGCACTATGTCTTATTAGGCTTTACCTCTATGTTTTAGTTTTTTAGTGGTTTCTATAGGGTTTACAATATATGTCTTTTACTTACCGCAGTTTACTCTCAAATAAGGGTATCTTGCAGATAAGGGAAGAACCATACAAAAGTTTTATTTTCATTTTGGGATTTTTTTGTTACTGGTCTATAGAAATACAATTGATTTTTGTTTATTTTACTTGTAATTTTTTTTTTAGTTTTCATAGACTTTTCTATGTAAATAATCATGTCTGTCTATGAGGAAACATAGTTTTACTTCATCTTTTCCAGTCTGTATATGTCTCTAATGTTTTTCTTATTTTATTGCACTGGCTAGGACTTTCAGTATAATGTTGAATAGTAATAATGAGAGTGTACATCCTTACCTCAGCATTTTTTTTTGCCATTTTATCAACTGTAAGTTTCTCATAGATGCCTTTTATTTCTACTTATTTTCATACCTAGTTTACTGAAAGGTTTTTATCATGAATGGGTATCAAAGTTGTCAAATACTTTTTTCTGATTCTATTGAGATAATCATATGATTTTTCTCCTTTATTCTATATAGTATATTACTATATTGATTTTTAAATATTACCCCAACCATGTATTACTGGAATAAACCCTACTTCATTCTGATCATTATCCTACCTTGTCCTTTATTTTTTCAGCTATATTCATTTCACTAATATTTTGTTAAGGCTTCTTATGCCTAGGTTCATGAGGGATATTGGTCTGTAGTTTTCTTGTGACATCTCTGGCCTCTCGCATCATATATAATTGCTAGTATTTTATTTCTGGTTCTTTTTACCACTCAATTTGAACATTACCATTGTTGTATTTAATAGTTGTTATTTAGATTTTCTCACATTCCTGCGACTTTCTTCTCTCACTGTTCTTTCGTACATCTCCACTCCTCCCTTTGTAACCATTTTCTGTCTTCTGGGTACTTCTTTGAGAATCCTGGTAGTGAGGTCTTTAAGTGGTAAGTGCTCTTATTTTTTGTCTGAAAATGTCCCTCTCTCTTTAAATTATTTAGACAATTATACTCTTCAGGGTAGCATGTTTTTTCTCTTAGCCCTTTGAAGATGATATTCCAATGTCTTCTAGACTCTCTTGTGGTTGAGTTCCTGTCCTTTTAATACTTAATTCAATTTTGATAATTCGCCTTCTTCCTCTGACTGATATAAATACCCTCTCTTTGTCTTTGAAGTTTTGCACTTTCCCCACTAGATGTATATATGTGCATTTCTTTTTATTTATCTTGTTTAAGATTGTACTTCTGGAGTGTGGTTTTCTCTTACTGCCATGGCATGTGCTCTTCCGTTGATATCGGTGTACTCTGAAAAGGGGGAATCATCTGACAAAAATGTTACTTTGTCTGCTATATTCAAGATTCCCATTAGACTGGATATTGTGAATTTTGTTAACACCAACTTGTGCAAAAAGTAACAGGCAGCCTATGCTGTCAATGAGTTAGCAGCTAATCAAACCAGTGCTGAGTCCTGGTTCACTAGCAGAGCTGTGGCTCCAATTCCCAGAGTTTGAGGTAGTGGGACTCACTGATATGGCCAGAGTGGTTTTGAAAATATGTGTCATGGAGGCTGCATGTTTGCACCAACCAAAGCATGGCATCAGTGACACTGTAGAGTAAACATAGCACAGAAGCAATATGACATCTGCTCTGCCCTAGCTGTTCTTCAGCTTTACCAGAGGTGCGTATATCTAAAGGTAATATTGAGACAAGTTCCTGAACTTCCTTTGGTGGTCGAAGATAAAGTTGAAAGCTTCAAGAAAACCAAGGAGGCTGTTTTGTTTCTAGGCCTGGAATGGTATAAAAAAAGTTCTATGCTTCACAGTGAATGAGAGCTGACAAGTCACAAAATGAGAAACTCATTGCATACAGAACAGGGGACTGTGCATCATCCATAATAAGGACAATGGTTATCATCAAGGCCTTCAGAAACATCCCTGGAATTACTATGCTTAATGTAAGCAAGCTGAACATTTTGAATCTTGCTCTTGGTAGGCATGTGGGACATTGCTGCATTTGGACTGAGAGTGCTTTCCGCAAGTTAGATGACCTTTATGACACCTGGCGTAAAGCTGCCTTCTCCAAGAGTGACTGCAACCTTCCCATGTGCAAGATGATGAATACAGACCTTAGCAGAATCTTGGGAAGCCCAGAGATCCAAAAAGCCCTCCAAACACCACGCAAGAAGATTCATCACAGAGTTCACTGAAAAACCTGAGAATCATGTTGAAACTAAACCCATATGCAAAGATTATGCACCAAAACACCCTTCTTTGCCAGACCAGGAATCACAAACTCAGGATAGATAAAGCTGCAGCAGCACTAGAGTCCAAATCAGATGAGAAGGGGGTTCCAGGCAAGAAGCCTATAATGGGGAAGAAAGGAAATAAGGCTGTTGGTGTTAAGAGGAAGCCACAGAAGCAGAAGTCTTTGGGAAAGAAGGCTGCAGCTACCAAGAAGTCAGCAGAAAAGAAACCTACCACAGAAGAAAAGAAGTCTTGCACAGAAGAAAAGAAGACTGCTGTCTAAATTGCTTATTCCATAAAACTCAAACTCATTTTGGACATATTATTTTGAATAAAGACTTGATTCAGATCAAAGAGGGAGAAACACTTTTTAAAAAGAAGAAGAAGTTGTACTTCTGAGGAGCTTTTCATCAATTTTGGACAATTTTAGGCCTTTATCTCTGAAGATATTGTGTTATTTTAGCCTTTCTTTGCTTTCCTTCCAGAATTCCGATTTGACGTAGGCTGGACCTACTTATTCTTTCTGCTTTTATCTTTTCATCTCTAGTCACACTAGGTAATTTCCTCAGATCTCTCTTGTAATGCAGTAATTTCTTTCAGCTGTGACTAACTTGCTGTTCAGTCTCTCCACTAGATTTTTTTTTTTTTTTGAGCATGTAGGTTAAGAAATGTGTTAAGTATATGTGCAGAGAAAAGGAGCATGTGGGCACTCTCGCAAGTAAAGAGAGATGGAGGGGGAGAGACAATAAGCAGCGTGGGACCATTTGCCTTTATGGGTTGACATTACTTATTCACCCTCCCCCTTCCTTGTTCGGGGCTCGTTCTTCTACCCTCCCCTCTACCCAGTGCGGTGCAGTGGTGGTAGACAGTGCATTTGGGTGGGTCCATTGGTTCCATCCTTCCCCAAAGATGACTCATTTAGGTGGGAATCATTTGGCTTTAGAGGGGTAGGCTGCTGCCAGATGTTTCCCATTAAATGGGTAGCCCCTGGGCAGGGTATCTGTGCCAGACATGGGCCCTCCTGACCTCAATTAACTGTCCTTGTTCAAGTGCTCCTTCACAGTTTTCTTTCTCCCTTCCCTCCCTATTCTAGCTTGCCTCAAATCCTTCCTCAGAGAGTTCTTGCCCTTTAATCTTAAGGGGTGCTGAGAGATGATGGTTGGTCTTCTGTAGCTGCTTCTGGCTTATTAGGGAGTATAGGCCCTGCAGAACGGGGTGTAGAACTTTCTGGATATCGCATTTAAGTCAAGAGGGGAGAAGTCCAGAGAGACAGTTGGAAGGGCTAAAAATCTTTGCATCAGCATTGGTTTGTTATGAAAGGCTTCTACTTCTGAAAGAAATAAACTTGGTGAGAAACTTAAAAATGCAACCTCCACTAGATTTTAAATTCTTTTTGGTTCTTTTTCATTTATATCTGACTATTTCTGATAGGGTGGGGGTTGTCCAATTTTATTGGGGTCCTTTCAGTTGACTCTTCTCCACGGGGGTCTTTTCCTCTGTAGTAATTTCTTATTATGAGCTGTTTGGCTGATGCTAACATGAAAAATTTTGAGGGCCTGGGTCGACGCTGTGTCCGCAGATGGAATTGAGGTTCATCTCTGGCAGGAACTTTGGAGTACTGCTCCCTTCAAATTAATTGCCTGGTTTCATGCTTCCTTTGAGTAGGACTGAGAATAAATTCAAACTCAGATACTGTCCAGGGCAGGCTTGTGAGATTCTTCTTCTTCTTTTTTTTCCCCCCAAACTTTTTATTGTATAATATAACATATATACAAAGCAAAGAAAGAAAAAAGCAGTATTTTTAAAGTATTTTTCAACAAGTAGTTACAGGACAGATCCCAGAGTTTTTCATGAACTACTATACTGTGCCAGTTTGAATCTGAAAGATTCAAGAAAAGCCATGTCCTTTAATCTTCATTCAATATTGCTGGCTGGGAGCTGTTTGATTGTTCCATGGAAATGTGTTTCCACCCATTCAAGATTGTGTTGCTTCTTGGAGCCCTTTAAGAGGGAACCATTTTGCAAAGAGCTACAGAGCCTGAACAACCAGAGACCTTGGAGATGAAGAAGGAAAATGCCCCTGGGGGAGCTTCATGAAACAAGAAGACAGGCGAGAAAGCTAGCAGAATGCCCCTTGTTTGCCATGCACCTTTCTAGTTGAGAGAGAAATCCTGAATGGCATTGGCCATCTTGAACTAAGATATCTTTCCCTGGATGCCTTAGATTGGACATTTCTATAGTCTTGTTTTAATTTGGACATCTTTACAGCTGTAGAACTGTAAACTTGCAACTTAATTAATTGCCCTTTTAAAAAGCCGTTCCATTGTCATAAGTACTTGGAATCTCAGATAGGACATGAGATTTTGTTGGCTTATCCAAAGTGATGCCCCAATGAATCCCAGAGTGATTTGATCAGTGAGTGGAAAAGTATTTGCAAGCCCACTTCGGGGAATGGTGAGAGCAGGGAGAAATTCAGCTTCCCCAAGTTGAATTCTTGATATTCTCACAAGCAGTGTGGACAACCAAAGCTATAGGCTGGGCCCCCAGTCTTGGGGTTTGTTCATATGAAACTTAACCCCACAAAGGATAGGTCAAGTCTACTTAAAATTTAGGCCTAAGAGTCACCCCCAAGAGAGCCTCTTTTGTTGCTCAGATGTGGTCTCTCTCTCCAGCCAACATGACGAGCAGTCTCACCACCCTCCCCCTCTCTGCGTGGGACATGACTCCCAGGGGTGTGGACCTTCCTGGCAACGTGGGACAGAGATCCTGGAATGAGCTGAGACTCAGCATCAAGGGACTGAGAAAAACCCTAGAATGAGCTGAGAATTAACAGCAAGGGGTTGAGAGAACCTTCTCGACCAAAGGGGGAAGAGTGAAATGAGACTAAGTGTCAATGGCTGAGAGATTCCAAAGAGAGTCGAGAGGTTATCCTGGAGGTTATTCTTATGCATTAAGTAGATATCACCCTGTTGTTCAAGATGTAGTGGAGAGGCTGGAGGGAACTGCCTGAAAACAGAGCTGTGTTCCAGTAGCCATGTTTCTTGATGATGATTGAACAATGATATAGCTTTCACAATGAGACTCTGTGAATGTGAAAACCTTGTGTCTGATGCTCCTTTCAGCTACTGTATCAACAGAAGAGTAGAACATATGGAATAAAAATAAATGATAGGGAGAACAAATATTAAATTTAGTTTGAAATGCTAGTGATAAATGAAAGCGAGGGGTAAGGGGTATGGTATGTATAATCTTTTTTTTTCACTATTATCGTTTTATTTCTTTTTCTATTGTCTTCTTATTTCTTTTTCTAAATCGATGCAAATGTTCTAAGAAATGATGAATATGCAACTATGTGATGATATTAAGAATTACTGATTGTATATGTAGAATGGAATGATATCTTAATATTTTGTTTGTTAATTTTTTTTAATTAATAAAAAAAGTTAAAAAAAAAAAAAAAAAAGAAAGCCGTTCCATTTCTGTTATATTACATTCTGGCAGCTAGCAAACTAGAATACCATCATCTCAGATTTTTCCTTCTAGCTGCTCCAGAATATAGGAGGCTAGAAGGAATAAATGTATTTTTTATCATCACAATCGAATTTTTTTTCTTTTTTGTGAAAAATAACGAATATACAAAAAAAGCAATAAATTTCAAAGCACAGGTCAACAATTAGTTGTAGAACAGATTTCAGAGTTCAGTATGGGTTACAGTTCTATAATTTTAGGTTTTTACTTCTAGCTGCTCTAAGATACTGGAGACCAAAAGGAATATCAATATAATGATTCAGTAGTCATACTCGTTTGTTAAACCCTACCTTCTCTGTATAACTCCACCATCACCTTTGATCTTTCTCCTGCTTTTTAGGGGTATTTGGGCTATGCCCATTCTAACCTTTTCCTGTTGGAAAGGATTGTCAATAATATGGGGTAGGGAGATGAAACTATCTGATGTTCTGGAGAGGCTGGCCCCTCTAGGTTTCAGGACTTATCTGGTCCAAGGACCCATCTGGAGGTTGTATGTTTCTGGAAAGTTACCCTAGTGCATGGAACCTTTGTAGAATCTTGTCCTAGATGTTCTTTAGGATTGGCTAGAATGTATTTGGTTGGGAGTTGGCAAGTTATGATAGGTAGCAATGTCTAACTGAAACTTGCTTAAGAGTGACCTCTAGAGTAGCCTCTCAACTCTATTTGAACTCTCTCAGCCACTGATACCTTATTTGTTACACTTCTTTTCCTGCTTTTGGTCAGGTTGGCACTGTTGATCCCACAGTGCCAGGGCTGGACTCATCCCTGGAGGTCATTTCCCACACCGCCACAGATACTTTTACCCCTGGAGCCATGTCCTACATGGGAGGAGGGCAGTGGTTTCACTTGCAGAGTTGGGCTTGAGAGAGAGTTGAGGCCACATCTGAGCAACAAAAGAAGTCCTCCAGAAGTAACTCTTAGGCAAACCTATAGGTAGGCTAAGCTTCTCCATGACATACATAAGCTTCACAAGAGCAAGCTTCAAGATCAAGGGCTTGGCCTATTGATTTGGGTGTCCCTAATGTTTCACCACAGTATCAGGAGTTTCCCTGTTGGTAAAGTTTAATAGTTCCATGTTTTTTCTCCCAACCCGCAAGGGACTTTACAAATACTTTTTTTTTTGACTTTTAAAGTTGTATAATTATAACATATATACAAAGCAAAGAAAGAAAACAGCAATCGTTTTTAAAGCACTCTTCAACAAGTAGTTATAGGACAGATCCTAGAGTTTCTTATGGGCTACCATATCATCATCTTAGATTTTTCCTTTTAGATGTTTCAAAAGTAGGAGGCTAGAAGGAATAAATGTGTTTTTTATCATCACCATCGACTTTTTCTTTTTTGTGAAAAATAACGTATATGTAAAAAAGCAATAAATTTCAAAGCACAGAGCAACAGATAGTTGTAGAACAGATTTCAGAGTTTGGTATGGGTTACAATTCCACAATTTTAGGTTTTTACTTCTAGATGCTCTAAGATACTGGAGACTAAAAGAAATATCAGTTTAATGATTCAGCAGTCATATTTGTTTTTTAAGCCCTACCTTCTCTGTATAACTTCACCATCACCTTTGATCTTTCTGTCCCACTCTTTAGGGGTATTTGGGCTATGGCCATTTGAATTTTTTCATGTAGGAAGGGGCTGTCAATGATATGGGGTAGGGAGATGGAACTATCTGATGTTCTGGAGAGGCTGGCCCCTCTAGGTTTCAGGTAAAAATAATGAAAAAAATTCTTTCAAGTTAACGTTATTTAATATGGTTATTGATCTAAGAACCATACATCCCAGGCATCCATTTAGAAACCACCTTTAGGTCTGTCTTCTTTCTCACTGTTCCTCAACCGTAGCAAGCCTGGGAGGCCAGGAGGCCGTGGGCAGCAGGAACGGTGCAGAGTGGTTGAATGGCTGGTTGAGTCATGAGTCATGCTGACTCCAGCCACCTGGGTCTGGAGGTAATACTCTCTTATCACTTCTTAGGTCTCTCTAGATCACGGCTCACTGTATTCATACTTGAGTGATCAGCATTTCCTTCATCAGAAATGAACTTTTGATTTTGTCATTTTAAGAGCCTAGGAAGGAAAAGGATTTTTTTTAACATGTCTTTCTGCTCTTTGATATTCATTTCTAACCAGGCATATATATGGGTCCCAGCCTGGTGAGGTGTCCCACTGCATTTGTAATGCTTTCCTTGCTACCTGTTTTTAAAGCCCAAATATCTCCTCTCTTAGGGGAAGATGGAGTCCATCACAGTTGTGAAGCTACTCAGTTGCTTCGATGACCTAGTGGCTGCTGGCACAGCCTCTGGGAGGGTAGCTGTTTTCCAACTTGTATCCTCATTGCCCGGGAGGAATAAGCAGGTAAGTGCTCACCATTGTTGCATTTCTTAACAACTCAGCAAATTCCTCATGGGTTTTAAAATGAGGAAACCTCATCTATCTGTAAAGTTATGCTCATAAAACCCTAATGTTATTCAGCTTATAATTGGGTAACATTTTTTTTCGTGGTTGGACACTTGGCAAAAGGTACATGTGGATGAGTTGTCGTGCTTAATCTCTGGTGTGTTTTCTGTGGTCTTTGAAGGTGGACAGACAGATGGACACTTGTGCAGGTCTCCACATGGAAAAGAAGGTTGGGAAAAGCAGCTCTTGCCTATATGGGAGGGATTGATATCACTTTGCCCACATGGCCCCACCTCCCAGTTTTTATCCTTTTCTTTCCTTGTGTGTTTATTGTTTATTCATAGCTTCGAAGATTTGATGTCACTGGTATTCACAAAAACAGCGTTACAGCTCTGGCTTGGAGCCCCAATGGAATGAAATTATTCTCTGGAGATGACAAAGGGAAAATTGTCTACTCTTCTTTGGATCTAGACCAGGTAAAATTATTTTCAGAAGTATCATTGTCTTTTACTTTGTTATATTTGGAAAAATTAAGTTCATAATTGTATTCAGTTAGTTTATATTCTTAATCATAATCCTTTTGTAGTCTGCATTGAGGTTTGTAACATTTTCTTTCAAGGACCTTTCTAATGTCTTGTAACTCCCACTTCTGTGACTAATGAGTTGGCCTTTGTTTCTACTGGAACATTCATTTTTTTTATTCTACTATTTTCTCTTGTTACAACTTGGAAAAGAACCCATTTTCATTCCTAATTCCCTGAAAGATTGGTAGGAGTAATGCATAGCACTTCATAGTCATAGTCATGGACAAAGGCCTATGATTTCGAGGCCTAAAAAGCTCTCTAGCAGCCAAACCCTGCCTGTATGGGACAGCCTTAGCAGGAAAAGTGGCAGGGGAAGAGGAGGTTAGGCTGCACTGACCAGCCCGCAGCCCCTGCCCCTGAATTTGTTATTTTTTTTAACCTAAACAGCCATGCTTTGAGCCATTTATTCATATCCCAAGTAGAAGATGAAGAATCCGAGGCTCAGGGAGATCCAATAACCAACCCATGATCACAAACTAATAAATATCTAGCAAAGTTAAATTTCAAACCGAGGTTCTGCTGCAAGGCTACTGGATGTCTTGCTTTAACCTTGCCCAATATGCGTTATTTGTTTTGTCATATATCTCGCTGCCTAGCTAGACTAAACCCCTTGGTGGCACAGTCCTTCCTTTTACTATTTGTAGCTTTCATTCCCAGTACATGGCAGGAATTTGGCAGTTATCAGCTGATTGGCTTTTTTTTTTTTTTTTTTTTTTGGCGTGGGCAGGCACTGTGAATCGAACCCAGGTTTCCAACATGGCAGGCGAGAACTCTGCCTGCTGAGTCACCCGTGGCCCACCCAGCTGAGTGACTTTTAATCCATTTGATCTGAGACTTTCCTGTCTATTACAAATGTTTTCTAGCAGCAATGCTCACACTTTTTGGTGTCAGGGCCCCCTTTACATTTTTAAAAATTATGAGGACCTCAAAGAGCTTTTGTTTGCATGGATTCTATCTATCAAATGTACCATATTAGAAATTAAAACTGAAAAATTAAAAAATATTTATTTGTTTTAAAATAACAATAATAAACCTGTTGCACGTTAACTATAAATAACATTTTTGTGAAAATATCTGTGTTTTCACACATGCAAAAAAAATTGAGAAGAGAGGCATTGCTTTACATTTCTGCAGATTTCTTTAATGTCTGGCTTCATAGAAGTTCGCTGGATTCTGAATTCAATCTGGTGCAATACATTGTTTGGGTTGAAATATAGAAAGAAAATCTGACCTTACACAGACATATAGTTGGAAAAGGGAGACATATTTTAGTAGCCTTTTCAGATCATTGTGGATATCCTTCTCTAATACTACACCTGAACTGGACAAGAGGTATTTTCTTAAAGATTGGTTATAGTGTGGAATTTGAGACATATCAGTGTGCTTTTCACACTCCGTAGCATCAAAATCCATTGGTCTCTCTTGCTCTTTAACTGGATCTTTTATCCATACGTGATTTTGTATCCTTATATGTTGGTCATTTGGAAAGTACTGGTTCACAGAGAGAAACAGACCTTCCAAACGTTGTTGCATTTTATTGTACAATATCAACAAGACACCTCTGTTAGCAGTGCTTTTGTTCTGACTAGTAGAAGAGTCTTTAGCCATTGAAGAGCTTTCAGGTTCATAGGGACAGGTACAAGTTTTCACAATCCCAGTCTTCACTTGAAAGCTTGAATTTCATCATCAGCCACTATCTCTTGTCTTCCTTAGAGTGATAAACCTGCTTTTTTTCTTTTTGAGAAAATGTCTGCCATATATCCAAGTTCGAACAATTATAGTGTTTTGAATAAAAATGGTGTTCTATGAAAAAAGCAGCTCATAGCTCAAACAGTTGCTCAAATGCTTTTTCATTGTACTTCAGTATACAGCAGAAGGGCTGCATGCAAACATCCCATTTTGTCACATAGAATACTAGATAGAACTGGTCCTCCATTGGTGGGTATGACCTGTTGATTAATTGACTGTTTGCACACATAGTTGATCTCAGCCTCCAGGTCAGTTGATGCCTTGTGCTCTCAAGCCCTCACCCGAAATCACGTTACTGGTCTTTCCCACCTGGCTTGCCCGCACCCTAAGACTATACAGGTATGGCCAGTCCCTGCCCTAAGTCACTTCATTGAACCATCCAGTATGCCCCAAGGTCTCCAGGCACTAGTTAGACCTGACATCCCAAGAGTCCAGATATTACCTCCCAGAAGTTGAAGGCAAAGGCCAAACCAAATTCTTTATTATGCAGTTTTTTTGTTTTATGTGTGTATGTATGATGTTTTTTTTTATTGTGACAATATATATAACACAGTTGTTCCTGTTTTAACCACTTTCATATAGTGGTTGAAATTGTACATCCCATGTACATTTCAAAGATTTCAATTATATTCACAGATGGGTCTTAGAGAGCCTCAGGAATCTGTGGCCTACATTTTGAGAACCACTCCTCTTGGAAAATGCTTTGTTAAGGATCCACTCTTTTATACTTTCTTGCTGCTGAGGGTAAAAAACTGAGATAGTCCCTTATAAACTGCAAGCTTGAGGCAAAAATTTTTTATTTGTTTACCAAAATTTAAAAATTTTTGTTTTTTATATATTCCCAGTTTCATCCGGTCCGTTTGACAGAAGAGCACTCATAGGCATTGCCCCAGGTCACTGAGGGCTGGTGTGTGAGGAAACCCAGAGAGTGTGCTCGTCCTCTGCTGCCCTTGCAGCCAAAGGGGAGAATCAGGTGCAAGAGAGACTGGCTGTAAGCAGCCTGATGATGTTGGTTTTTTTTAAAATGCAATTTTATTGGCATATATTATATATTCACATACCATGTAATCATCTAAAGTGTCAATTAGTGGTTGACAGTAATAGCTGTGCATTCATCATCACAATCGACTTTTTTTTCTTTTTTGTAAAAAATAACATGTATACAAAAAAGCAATAAATTTCAAAGTGTAGCATAACAATTAGTTATAACAGATTTTAGAGTTTGGTATGGGTTACAGTTCCATAATTTTAGGTTTTTACTACTAGCTGCTCCATGACACTAGAGACTAAATGAAATATCAGTATAATGATTCAGCAATCATACTCATTTGTTAAACCCTACCTTCTCTGTATAACTCCACCATCTCCTTTGACCTTTCTCCCAATCTTTAGGGGGGTATTTGGTCTATGCCTTTTCTAACTTTTTCATGTTGGAAAGGGCTGTCGATAATATGGGAGAAGGGGTTGGAACAAATTGATGTTCTGGAGCTGATAATATTTTTTAAAAGACACAAAATCTTCATGAGATTTGAAAAAAAAAAGCATCAGAGAATACATGTTTTTGCATGCTAAGTCAAATACTTAAAGGTTACAGTGTGAGTAAGTGCAGAGGAATCTGCCTTAAAAGTCTCTGGGCAGTGCAACGGTGGCTCAACGGCCAACAACCCGGAGCTATTGGTTCTAAATGACCAACAACCCGGAGCTATTCCCAGAGCTTGCCCATGCCAAAAAAAAAAAGTCTCTGATGTTTTGGTGGTAAGGACATTTCTCTCTCTTGATTGTGGTGGTAGTTACATACTCTGTGTATGCATTTGTCGAAACTTAGAAGATTGTATACCTAAGAAGGATGAACTTTACTCTGATCAATAAACCTGATTCCCTTCAGCCCCCAAAAACTCTAAGACGTTGCAGCAGTATTTCTTAAACAATTGAAGAAACTGGTTCAGGAGAAGAGTCACATATTAGAAGCAGGTTTTGTTTGTTTGTTTGTTTAAGCTGCTTTTCTAGGATTGGTTCCTATTATAAATGAATATAGGTTGGAGAGTGGTGACATCACAGATCATAAGAAACAGGGCTAAGTTTTTTTATTTTAATTTTTATTATGGTAGCATATATACAACATAAAATTTCCCATTTTAACCACTTTCAAGTATATAATTCATGGGCATTAAATACATTCACAGATCATAAGAAATAGGGCTAAGTTTTTTATTTTAATTTTTATTATGGTAGCATATATACAACATAAAATTTCCCATTTTAACCACGTTCAAGTATATAATTCATGGGTATTAAATACATTCACAGTGTTGTGCTACCCTTACCACCGTCTATAACTAAAACTTTTCCAGCACCCCAAGGAGAAATTCTGAACCCATTAAGCATTAACTGTCCATTTCCCCTGATTCTAGTAACCTTTACTTTCCTTTCTGTCTCTATTAATTTGCATATTCTGGTTATTTTTGTATAAGTGGAATCATAGTATCTGTTCTTTTGTGTCTAGCTTATTTTACTCCACAGCATGTCTTTAAGGTTCATCTGTTTTGTTGCATGTTATCAGAACTTCCTTCATTATTTATTACTGAATAATATATTTCGTTGTATAGAAATAGATTTTTGGCACCAAGAAATACAGTTTATTTTAGCAGTAAAATGCCTTCTGGAGTTTCAGCTTTGTTCTGTATTGATTTCATACCTTTTTTTCCTCTGACCCTTTCAGGTGCAAGGATGTGATGTCCTCAGAATTACAATGAGCTCTTTGGGGTGGGGAGTCTTGGAGAGTGTAATAAAGAGCTGATCATTGTCAACAATTTTATAGAAAGTCCCAATTTCTTTAACCATAGAATGAATAATACCCACAGTGCCACATATTTCTGTTTAGATCTTTATGGATTCTTCTTGGAACTATCTACTGAAAACATTTAAAAATAAACTATCTAAGGGGTTCAAGGGTAGATCAGTGGTAGAATTCTTGCCTGCCATATGGTTCAATTCCCAGCCCATGCACTTCCCAAAAACAGACAAACAAACAAAGGAAAGAAAACAATATACAAAAATTCAACAAATGGTGCTGCAATAATGGGATACTTACATGGAAAAAGAATGAAATGTGACCCCTGCTGTACATCATACATAAAAATAAATTATCTAGAATTTTTAAGTCTTTCCTGGCTAACATGATATAGTATGAGAAGATGTGAAAGTTGACTGCTTTCTATTTATTTAGGTTTTTTCCAAATAATTTCCTTACAGTGGACTAACACTTACATCCACAGAGAATTAAAGCATACATGTAAAGTGTGAATTGACCTAAGTACAAATAGTAGAAAGGATACTTAGGAGTCATGGGTGAGTGAAGTCACTTTAACTCAGCATTGATCCTAGGTTTATCTGGACTTTCTTTAACAGGGTGTCTGCAACTCACACTTAGTACTGGAAGAGCCATCTTCAATTGTGCAGCTCGATTATAGCCAGAAAGTGCTGCTCATCTCTACTTTACAAAGAAGTCTGCTTTTTTACACTGAAGAAAAATCTGTCAAGCAAATTGGAGCACAGCCAAGGAAAACGTAAGCATCATAAGTGTTCTGGTTTGGTCTGTAGGTTGGGCCGGGTAACAGAAGGACTCTAGTTTTCCTAAATTTCCTGCTTGCTATGTGGAGCCCACAGCAGCTACCAGCCTGGAACTTTCCTTTTGGCACTCAGCCTTGCCTTGGAGGCCTGCCTGGGTATCAGGCAGAGGCAGTGTGGGTCCACGTAGGGAGGAACCTCAAGAACCTGTGGGCAAGGGTAGGACGGGCCACGGGTGGTCTGGCCTGTCTCCACTGCTGGTGCAGGCCTTGGGCTCAGGGTTGAGCACTCATGTCACACCAGAACCGTGGACTGGGCACTCTGTGCACTCCAGTCAGGCTGGGGAATGACTCAGTAAGCCTAACAGAGGGGAACCCTGCCATCATGGAAACCTGGAGTAGATGTAGACTTAACTGCTGGGAAGTGATACACAAGGGGCTGGGCATGTCTGCACAGAATTCTAACCAGGGCTGCGGGTAGAAGAGGGCTGGAAGGATAAGTGGTAGTTAGCCAAGAGGAGGAGAGGCAGGGCCCGGAAGGAGTGAAGTGTTGCAGGGTGAGAGATCACTTCTCGTTCAACCTGCTAGCTGGAGGAAGGACAGCAAGGAGAATGTGGGAAAAGGGTGACTCACAATTCAGAGTGCACCCCCAGCTCCCAGCCAGGAAAACAGGCTTGTAGAACTCTCTGCAGTCAGGATGCTTGGGAATGTGGGTAAATAGAAAAGTGGAGTTGATCTCTCTCTGTCCTAACAAGGGCAGGGTGGGGGTAAATGAACATCAACCCAGACAGTTTTTTGACTGGCTAGGGGAGGTGCAGGAGCTCCCATCTATGTCTCCCTTTCTTTTCCACAGTGAAGTGGCACCTGTGCCTGCAGGGAATCGGTGAGCAGGTGGCAGGCAAGGTGAGGGATGCCGACAGGATGTGAAGTGGGCATTGTGTAGAGTAGAAAAGCAGCCACTTGGAACCTGGTGAGATGCCAAGTACCTGTGAGCCCAAGAGACTGGTGGTGCTGCCCCAGATAGCTGTCGGGGAACTGGCTGAGGTCAGAGGGGTGGAGCTGCCACTCCACTGTGTTTGCCGTCCATTATTCTGTGTCCTGTCCTCTGGAGCAACACAGTGGGAGTTTATTCTCTTTCTCATATGGCAGCCTTCAGCTACTAAAAGATGCTCTCATACTTGCCCTTTGGCTTCTGTTTCCCATGCTGAATACCCCTTAATTCTGTCACAGTTTGGCCCTTTCATCACAGTAATCTCCCTGTTTGGTCCCTGGAAAACTCAGTGGAATTTGTAGCTTAGGTTTAGTGAGTGTGCAGAGTTCAGTACTGGCTTTCCCTCCACTGGAATACTCTTCAGCCTTCTGTTCCCTCTATCCTGGTTCATATGTTACCATCTTACTGCATTGTATCTTTTTGGAAGGAAGGTGAAACGTAAAGAGAGAGATTTTTCAATTCATTATCTTTCACATGGATCCTATGCCCAACAGTCCTTCCTTTAAAACCTCTCATGTTACTCTCGTACTACTGCTACTGCTTTGTGTATTTATGTAATCAGGTCTTGGAAACATTTATGGAAAATGCACTTTACTATGTGCCAGGTACTGGTCCAGGGTGTAGAAACAGTCAGTGTGTCCCCTTTCTTGCAGGGTGGTGCATTTTATTGAACGTTAGAGAGGTAGAAGGATAATGCACAGAATAAATGTAAAAGTGCTCAACCTTGAATGTCTTAAAGGCTTGCCTGCTATTGTGTATGCTTTCAGATTGTAGGTACAAAAGGGCATGTCCGGTCTGTGTCCTGAAAGCAGTGCTACATTTAACATTCATTCTCTCATTCCCAGTGTTCACTGGATGCCCGCTGTGCCCAGTGCCCAGCAGCACAGCAGTGAGTAGAGGACAGGAAGGATAGCAGAGTGAGGAGCTAAATGCTCAGGTTCAGTAAATGCTCTGAAGGGAATGGTCAGGGTGAAGTTTTAGACTCACTAAGATTCCATTAAATGAAATGGTTAGAGGAGCCTCTTTGGGAAAACGATATTTGAGCTGCAGCCTGTGGCATGGGAAGAACTGATGGCAGGATACTCTAGGTGCAGGAAACAGTTAGTGCAGAGGCCTTGGATTGGGCCAGGGCTTGGAATTTTCAAGGGTGTCAGGGGCCTTTGTGTAAAGTGAGGTTGGCAAGGAATGCCTGAGCTGTGGGGTGAGGATGTTGTCCTGAATTAGTTTAGGGGCCATGGAAAGCCACTGAAGGGCTCTGGCAGGAGAAAAACAGCTGAGTTACGTTTCAGAGGTCACCCTGGCCCTGGGTGAGAAGTAATGAAGAGGGCAGGAGGGAAACATGGGAGCGGGATGCAAGTAGGTAGTTGTGATAGAGGGAGGGAAGGATGGACGGAGAGTGATTTGGAGGCTGGTATGGATTGGATACAGGGGTGAGGAGAGGAGAGGAATAAGAAATGATGCCTGGGCTTTTGGCCAAAGCAACTAGATAGCTGGCAAAGCTGTCACTAAGAGGGTTCGAAGTGCTGGTGTGGGCCTGTGGGGTTAAAGGTGCTGGCCAGGTAGACAAATAGAAACAGTGTAAAGAGTTAAAGAGGCAGGTCTGCAGCCTGGGTGAGGCTGACAGTCCTGGCAGGGGCCAGTGTTTACTCATTCAGTGTGTAGAAATACTCGCTGAGTCTTTGCCCTATGTCAGGCCTCCTTCTAGATGGGAAACAGCTTTGGACAGACCAGACAGCTCTGACCTTGGGGACTTATATTTCTGCAGGGATGATGAACATGAACTGAGCACATGTTACAGAATGTTTGGGAACAGTCGGTCAGGGTAAGGATCTGGTGCATGATGGAGCAGGACAAAGGAGTGTGTCTGATAGATGAATAGACAGGAAAGGATTCTCTGGGGGGCGGCTTGAATCAGTCCCTAAGGAACAGGGCCACAAGCCTTGAGAAGACCTTGGAGAGGAGCTGGGGGCAGAGGAGCCTCATGTGAGTGTGTCTGAGGGGTAGCAAGGCCAGGTTGTGTGGAGGGGGTAGGGTGGGGGACGAGGAGAGGGTCCCAAGCCAGAGGACTTGTAGGCCCTGCTCAGGGCCATTTTATTCCAGCACGTTGGAGATCACCCTTGTGATTGTGTGGAAAGATTCCAGAGGGGCAGGAATGAGGCTCAGGGAGGCCAGAGAGGAGCCCCAGGTGAGAGACCTGGGAGCTCACATGAGGGGTTTGGTGCGTAGGGAGACATGGTTGGATTTGGGAATATTTGGGCAGCAGGGCTGACAGATTTGCTGATACTTTGCATACAGGCATTAGAGATGTCACTAGAGTTTGGGCCTGAATAGCTGGGTAAATGGAAAGGCCATTTATTGATACACAGAAGCCTGGGAGTGTTTATTATGTGTTTGGGGACAGGTAGCAGGATGGGAGGAGGAATTTAGATAAGTCTGTTGTGTGAACATATTCATCCCAGAGGAGAGCTAGATTGGGCAGATGGAGGGCGACTGGGACCTTGGGCATGGGTGGGGCCATAGCCATGCATTGGGGGCCCTTCCTGTTGAGACAATAGTTAAAGCCCTGGGCACGTGGTACTAAAAGCACACAGTACTTAAAGCCCATGTGGTTTTTTAGTAAAGCAAAGAGGTGGCCTCAGCATTTACTTGTCAGGAAGAAGAAATAGCATCAGAAGAGACTGGGTGTTGGGGACGTTCCAGAGAGGGCAGTCTCAAGGGCTGGAAGAGGAAGTGTCTCAAGGAGGAGCTGTCAGCCATGGCAGGAGCTGCGATGGGGCTGGAAGAATGGGCTACAGTGGACCTTTGGTTTTGGCATGTAGGCCATCACAACAAGGGCTCATGGGAAGCGGGGTCAGTGGGGTGGATGGCTGAGAGCATGATTGAGTGGGCTTAGAAAAGAGATTGAGGTGAGGGGAGTAGACAGTGAGTGTAGACAGGAATGCTGATAGAAGGGAATGCTGAAGTAGGGTGGTTCCTAGAGAGAATGTGTGGTCGACAGATGAATGGCAGGATGGCATGTTGTGTGTTGGGGGTGAGCCAGCAGAGGGAAAGATGGTGGTTCAGGAGGCAGTGCAGGCCAGTGCACACTTGGAGGCCTTATGTGGGTCACTCTTAAAGGCGGGAAAGTGGGGCAGGGGGTCCACAGTAGGCAGGTGAACCGGCACTCTTCCTGATGGAGTCTCTGAAGCCTTCTTTCTCAGACCCTGGCCACCCCAGATGGGTGTTGTATGGCTGCTGTCTTCCTTTTCCTCTCCTAGTGTATTTGCATCATCTTCTTTCATGTGTCAGAACCCTCTCCACCCCAAGGGCTGCATCTCCTCAAGCCCAGCCTGGGGATGCCTTCTTGTAATAGCTCAGGGCCATGACAGTGTCATCGAGCTGCAGTGGGGCCATACCAGGGTCTGCATTCTCAGGCACCACAGGCTGCTTGACATGTGGAAGTGCCACCTTCATCCCATGCCTGGTGGCCTCTGGGCAGTTGGCTGTTGAGATATTCACCATAGTTCTTTGGCACATTCCCTTGCCCATTTTAGATTTCCCCCATTTTGGGCTTCCTATCAACACTCAGCATTTCTGGTCCATGGCACCAATATTATGCTTAGAATTAGAAAACACTGTTTTATAGTTTGAATTTGTTAACCCAGAAAACACTCCTTTCATATCATTGTGACTCTTACGAGGAAATAAAGCTTCTTTTTTCTTTTGTTTTTGCATGGTCTCCAGGAATCGAATCAAACCTGGGTCTCTGACGTGGCAGGCAAGAATTCTGCCCCTGAGCCACTGTTGCACCACCCTAAGGCAGTCTTCAATGATCTTGAAATCATCTCCACTAAAATTTAAAAAGTACATTTAGAATCCTATAATGCCAAGGGTTTAATAATGGAATTTTAGTGTCAAATTAAGAAAGATATCAGCAAATGCTGCAAAATCACACTGGAAGTTGATGGTGGGTAGTGGAGTGGTGGGGAGGCTAGGACAATTGACAACATGCTCTGGCCAGTTACCCCACCCACAGCCACAGATTCCAGGAGTTCCTTTGAGCCTGCCACTCACAGACCCCTGCCTGCAGTGGTCCACTTAGCTTTCAAGTCCAGCCTTCTTATACCCTGGTCAGAATGAACATCCTTTGTCTGTCCTCCCCAGCACTGACCACGTGCCATTGCCATTGCTTATGGACACTCCTGCCCTGTGTTATGCCATGGGCCAAGGGCTTCATCTCATTTATCTTTGTTATGCCCACATCCCCATCCTCAGCATCTTACACAATATAGGAGCTCAGTAAGTGCTTCTTACAGTGAATGATAACGGTCATCTCAGGTAGACAAATCAAAATGGAAATGACAGAGATTTAAAAAAAAAAAAAATCTCTGGACCTTCTATTTAAGAGGTCCAGTAAATAGAAGGAAAATGGATTAAAGCATTGGATTCCCAAATAGGAAATTGACTTGACAGAAGAGGCAGGACCAGGAAGCTTGTGGGCTGCTAGAATTCCTCAGCACCTGGAAGTCCTCTCCAGCATGCAGCCTTGGGGGGCAGTAATCAAACACTATGCTTGTTGCAGAGCTGTCTGTGAGAGATCTACAGAGTCAAGCTCCAGGACCTTGGCTAGCATAGCCATCTCATTTCAAAGCCGAATTTGATATCTAGAGATCTTTCATGGACCCTCTCCAGAGAGCTAGTTCTTTACTGAGCTGCAGGGCCCTGGGGACAGCTCCCCAGAGGGAAGTGAGGCTGAGGAGAGAGGCCCAAACACATTGTGGTGAACAGGTGTGATGAAGGAGGTAGAGGTAGAGCTGTGAGCTGCCCACGGCTTAGAGCATGGTGGCTGAACCTTTGGAGGGCCTGCAAGGTCACCAGCATCACTTTTTGTGCTTTGTGTAGATGATCTCATCAGTCCTCACACCAGCCTTTGAAATGAGCATCATCAACCCTCCTTTCAAATTAGGAAACTGAGGTCCAGAGGGCTAAATAGCTGGGGGGGTACCACAGCTGGAGCTCGACCCTGGCCTCAGTCTAAAGTCAATGCTGCTTCTGCTGTTCAGAACCAGAGAGAGATTTGAAGAGAGAGTCAGCAGGAAGTAGATTCTGAGAGTAGAAGTTGAGAGTTGGCAAAGATGTGGAACAGTGGCAACTCATAAACTGCTGATTGGAGTGAAATTGTTATGATCACATTGAAAGAAAAATTGAAATTGTCTTCTCAACTTTTAAAATACTCTTACCCAACAATTGGACAATGCCGCTCCTGAAATATCCTTGAGAAACTTACACCTGTTTGCGCGAACAGATATGTGCGGAATGCTCATTGTAATATTGTTCAAAATAGTAAAAAAAAAAAAAAAAAAACTGATGACCAGATGTCCATCAACAGGAAAGTGAAGAAATAAATTATGGGATACTATCTAGTGGCAAAAATGAATGAGCTACAGCTTCTCTGTCAATAGGGATGAATCTTAGAAACATAGAGTTAGGTGGAAAAAAGCATGTTGCGAAAGTATGCATTTAGTATCATACCTTTTGTATGAAAGTAAAAGACAATACTCAATTATATAGTGCTCAGGGATACATAGATACATGGTAAAACTATGAATAAAAGCTAGGAAATAATAAACACAAAATTCAGTGTAGTAATCACCTCTGGGGGAGGGAAGGAGGAAGCAGGAACCATTAGGAACTGGAGAGAGCTCTTCAGTGAAGTGGCTCATGATTTATTTTCTAAGTTAGGGGATGGGGTCCCGGGTATGCATTTCATCATTAGGCTCCATAATGTGTGTGTGTGTATGTTACATGTGTCCTTTTTATATATCACCTATTTCATAATTTTAAAAATTTAATAAAAACATCAAACCTGGGAATACCAAGTAGGGAAATTGGTTTCTCTGATGGTTTTGAGAAATTCTGAAAGGACGGTAAGACAGGTCACTTAGACTCTAGAGTCAGAGCTCGTTCGGTCAAGATGTTGGTATAGACACAGCAATCTGACGTTAGCAAGAACAGAATTTCAGAATAGGGGAGGATGGCCAGACTTGGATTTTCAGCCTTCTGCTTCGGTTACCTGCTTTCTAAACTGGGAGTCCTGCTTTTGGTGAGGATTGAAGGAGGCAGTATCAATAAGGTGCAGGGTGCAGTGTGAGCCTTATGGGGCGCACTCAGCAACTGACAGTTCCCCTTCAACCACTTAATGGGCATGCACTTCTGAGGGCACCACGGGAATTGTCCTCTGTGGGTACAGGAATGGATGGAAGCTGGCTTAACTGACAAAAAAAAAAAACAAAATATAGAAACAGGAAAAACATCAGTTCTTATTATAGTTGATATCAGGGTTCTACAACCATGTCACTCTACATCAGTCTCTATTCCTGGGTTTTTCTTTCTCTTTTCCTCCTAATTTCAGGGCTGGAAAATTTGGAGCTTGTTTTATACCAGGACTTTGTAAGCAAAGTGATATAACTTTGTACGCATCCAGGCCTGGGCTTCGACTGTGGAAGGCAGATGTCCACGGGACTGTCCAGGCGACGTTTATCTTAAAGGACGTCTTTGCCGGAGGTGTCAGGCCTTTTGAACTGTACCCACGTCTGGAATCCACTGACAGAGGGAGTTGCAGCTTCCCGGAGAGGCACCTGGGGCTTATTTCCTGCTTCTTTCAAGAAGGCTGGGTGTTGAGTTGGAATGAATATAGCATCTACCTTCTGGACACTGTCAACCAGGTAAGTGACAGGAGTGCATGGCATTGGATGCCTGAAGCAGGGGAAGTTTATCTACAGGCTGCTCTGCCCCAGTTCTCGCCAAGTGGCAGAAGGAGCAGTATTGGTGCGGACACTTTACTTTTGCTGTTGGACCACTCAGTGAAATCACATGAAGTTTTGGTACTTTTTGCAAATTAAAATATTTAGTTTTGATATTCACAGCCCAATTGCCTTTCAAGAACTTGTGGTTTTTGTATTTAAACATAAAATGAAACTTGTTCTTTATAATATGTTTGGATTGTATTTTTTCTGACTTCCAAATTACTGTGAGCTCATCAAATGAAAACCCAAACATGACAAACAATAACATGGAAATAACAAACCCTGAGTCCCCCCCGGGGAACCACTGTCCCAAGAAGGCTGACTCGCTTGCCAACTGTCTTTCCACTCTGTCCTTTTACCTATTTTTTCCTTACTCAAATAAGCCATGTTATTTCCCACCTTTTTTTTAACTTTTCTTTACTTAATGATGTACTTTTCAACATCATAACATCATGGTAGGAAATTATTTGTTTAAATTGGGGTGAAAACAGATTAACATTAGAGATGAATTTAGGAACTCCTTTTAAATTTCTACGACTCTACTTTCAGTTTTCTCCAGATCTCTTAAGAGCAGCACTGTTGTACATTACTGCCCCGCATCCCAGCACCTCAGCTGGGCCCTGCCCACTTGTGTGCCCAAGAAGGCCAGATAACCCTCTTCTTTCATAGTTGGGCCTTTCAATAGAAAACATAGGGCTAGCTTGTTGGGACTGTGTTGGCAGAAAATTAAATGTCTAGTTCCTTTCATCTGCTCCTCCTTGAAGGCCCCTTAATTATGGTTATCAGCTGTGCCTGATAATTCCAGTTTAGTAGAAAGAAAACTGTCCCAAAGAGATTCTCTCCTGGCTCTGCCCCACCTTGATTTCCTTCTCTGTAAAATGAGTGGGGGTGGGGAGGAATAGGGTGTCACCAAGATGCCTTTCTGCCTTAAGTCTATTTCTTTGTTAAGGGGCACTTTGAAAGACAATTTTACCCTCCCCCAAGCTACAGAGAATTTAATTTTTCTCCTTAGCCTGGGTTCCTTTTGAACTCATGTGTACTTTTCAGTTAGTGGGGTCATGATACTTTGTAAGTGCATGTCAGTTCTTTTCATCTGAGCACTCACCCAGTGCTTTGTCTGACAGGTATAATCTCTTTAGACATGTGGAGACAGAGGGACTCTTCAGAATTACACGCTGCCCTGATCAGAGGTGCTGCCCTCAGAATCTGCACCACTATGTGGCGACGCCACATGATTGGCAGCTTCTTTTCTGCTACCTATTTTTTTCCTTTAACTTTATTTTGAAATGACTTCAGACTTACAGAAAAGTTGCAAAAACAATACAAAACAATACATAGAATTCCTGCACACTCTCCACCAGTTTTGTCAACTTTTGGCATTTTGCTTTATTTTGTTGTATCATCCCATCTACCCATTATTTATTTGTCTTTCTGCCTGTCTACTAAACATTTGAGATGAGGTGGCATCTATCATATGCCTCTAACAGCACTTGATTGGGCAGCTTTTTGAAACTAATGTCATGTTTCTACCTGGACATCAGAATTATTTAAATATTAACAAATACTTTAAACTCCTTTTACATGCTGAAATAAACTGGTCTCTTATTTGTAGTGTTGACTTAAAAGCAAAAATTCTTTTTTTATTTGGTGTGGACTCGGAAGTCCTGTGTTTTGTTTGCCATCTGCTTTCAGATGATGGTAGAGAAATGCTCTCTACTTTCATTCATTCACTCAAACACCATGAATGCAGTGCACACTAGTTTCTCCCACATAGAATACCCACTGTAGGGGCATCTAATCGTGTCAGCACATCATTCTGGATCAGAAATGACATGCCAAATGGAGGTTTATGCAAAGAGCTATGAGCTACTGAGGAGTCCTGGGTATTATAAAGAAGATAAGCTACTTAGGGAAAACTTCCTCAGGAGGTGGCCTTTGGATGGACTTGGAACTCTCCCAGTGAGCAAGGGACAGGAGAGGAATTTGTGCAGAGGGGGAGCAATGCATGGCTGAGGCACAAGCCATGGAGGTCAGGGATGTGGCTTAGACTGGCCCGACCGGTGTGCCCAAAGCATGGTTGAGCTGGGGTGGATAGGCAGGCCGGAAAGGGAAAGGCTGTGCTCTGCCAGGGAGGGTGTGCTCCATTTCTTAGGGAGCCAAGAGCAAGGCAAGAGAATGTGATACAGTTTGTAGAGTGGCTGAGAGGTAGGTAAGCCTCTGCCCTTGGTCATGTACATTCAATGCTAGTAACACATCTATCAGATCTTACCTAATTTTGATGGAATGCCTCTGAGAATTTTCAGAAAACGTCATAACAAAATCCAATAATTATTTGACTTAGTTGCGTTCTTGCATGTGCTTTTATGCTTTGAACTATTACTATTGTCTGGTTTTGTGATTTTTTTTTTTCCCCCGGACAGGCTACAATTGCTGGTTTGGAAGGATCTGGTGATATTGTTTCTGTTTCCTGCACAGAAAATGAAATATTTTTCTTAAAGGGAGATAGGAACATTATAAGACTTTCAAGCAGGCCTGAAGGACTAGCATCAATAGGTTTGTATTCATTTTAAGATGGACTATGTATACGATGGAAAATACTACACTCTGTTATATATAATTACAGGTTATAAAACCTGACATTATATTGCTAATTAAAACACTTAAATTATTTAAACAAGGAGGTGTTTGGAGGATTTCCTGTGGTTCTCAAGATACTGTTTCCAATACTTTTCTTGGAAGTCACTTCACTCTGAGGCTAAATGTTTGGTAGAGCTGCTTTCATAGGTGTAGAGGATGGAAATTGATTTACCAGGAAGAAAAAATCAGAAGCTGCTTCACTGACCCCAACACCTGTTAAGCCAGTCAGTATAGGATTAAAGCTACAAAAGACATGTGTCTGCAGAAGGCATCTTGCATCTCGGTTGTTTTTCACCCCACACGGTTCTTCCTGGTTGGGTGTCTCTGCTGCTAATTGGTTCTGGATCCAGATAAGCCCGAGTTCTCACTAGCAGAGTATCTCCATTTGTGGCATCCTACACACTCCATGCTGTGACATGCTTATTCACAGTAGTTCTGTGGTCATCGTCATCCTCATCACTAAGCACTTAGTATCAAGGAGCTCCCTAAATCCTTATACCCTCCCACGGGAAGCTGCTGGTTCCCTAGCCAAATGAATTGCCATCGCAGTGAAATGAGGTGCCCAAGACTCCTGAGCCAAGAGGTGGGGGCACACACAGGAGCATCTGCAGCCCCAGGGCTTCCCAGGCAGCCGATGATTCTCATGACAAACCTTCCTGGTCACACACGATGAGTCTCCCTGCAGACCATCCATCCCTAGGGCGACAGGGCCTTGTTGCTCCCTTGCCCACAGAATGTTCATGGGCCAGTCCCCAGGGCTCTTCATCAGCTGTTGCCAGCCTCCCTTGTGGGCTCCCATTGCCACCATCCTGTGGCGCCTGGGTGTGTGGGCACTCTCCAGACATGGCCTGCCTATGTTTGTACAGGCATCCCTCATCTCTGCCCACCCTCCCCCATGGCATTCCAGACCCAATCCAGAGGCCTACGGAGAGCAAGAGCGAGCCAGGCCAAGTGGCATGCCTCTGGCTTTAAACTCCCAGGGATAAGGTCGGCTGATAGGCATGACCCCATGGTCTGCTGCAGCATCTTACATGGAGACCTTACTTATTCACTCCAGCTTTTTGTCTTTGTAATGAGGAATACAAACAGAAAGTGTAGTTAATAGGGAAGTATGAAAAGGGCTTGTGTATTAGCTGAATATTTAGCACTTAAGAAGATAAAAATTTGATAAGCATTCTCCTTGCTCTAAAGTAAAAAAGAAAATAAACCTCTTTTAGTCAATGGTGTTTCTTTGGCTTTTTTTTTTTTTCTTTTTTCCTTGGCTTTTGAAGTAGACAGTGACTTTCAACATATTTTATCAGGTTAGTGGAAGTTGGGAAATATATTCCTCTCTCCTGGAATTTATAATCCCTTAAACCATAGAGGGATAGTTGCGATGACTATCATTCCAAAACCATAATTTTTATAGGAAGTGAATAAGCTCTGACTCTAGAGTTTAGGAGCTAGGAACTCCTAAAGCAATGTAATCTAGGGGCTGCATAGCTTACAGAAAGAAAGCTGACTTGGAGCACCGAGGCCAAGCTCCAGGCAGTGTTGTCTGCAGCCGTGGAAAGGAGCATTCCATGTTGTCCAGGAGGCAGTCACTGGCCACAGGGGCTAGTGAGCACGTGGAATGTGGCTGGTGCTAAGGACTCCCTCCCCATTGCCTGCCCCTCGTGCTGCTCTGCTCTCACATCTTACATTGACCTGGTTGCTGTCCTCATCCCCACATTTTTCTAGAGGGAAATTACCTTTTTTCCCTCCTTGAATTTCAAGACAAGATTAGATTAAGTATACATGTATTTTTCAAGCACTTTCGGCAATATTAAAGAATATTAATAGGCGCAGTATAACTATGAAGTCTTACTGAGCCCCTTTCCCTCCACAGGCATCTCTCCTTTGTAAATAATCTATTGATCAAAGTAGGAAATATTAGACTTAGTGGTATTGCCATGCTATGGAGTTACCTACAGAGACAGCTGTGGCAATCTGGCTCTGGTACTAGTTTTGTTACCAGAGCTTCATGGAGAGCAAAATCCATTTCTTTGAATTTTATGTGTGATTATTGTCACTTTACCTTTTATTGACTTATAATTTTGACAAATTTAGAACTGCTCAGCTCTTTAACAAGCTGGATCCTCAATTCCCTTTCTGACAACTGATACTTCGGGCTAACAGATCTGAACAAGAGTACATTGGTTTTCTCCTTTAATCAGTAGTAAAACCATACTCTTCTTTCTCAGCAAGAGACGGTCTGGAAATGTCAGGATGTGCCGAGGGAGTCAATATGCAGCATGCAGAGAAGACGCCAGGAGCCACGATTCCAGAGACAAGACTCAGAGGCTCTTCTGTAGCAAGCGAGCCGAGGAGCAGGAGCAGCTCGCTGAACTCCATCGACAGCAGCCCTGGGCTCCTGCCACCCAGGTTCCAAGCAGTCCCTGATCTCCGGAAGGGCATCCAGCCCTCCTCACAGAGATTCAGTGTAATCAGCTCTGAAGACTTTGACCAGGAGCTTGTTGTGAAAGCTATCAGAGTAAAAAAGAAGAAGAAGAAGAAGCCAGGTATATCAGTAGCAAAGGTTCAGCTCACTTTGGGTGCAGATTGACTAAACTAGCGATTTGTAAGCAGTCACCTTACTCTTTGGCAAAGTGTCCCATCTCCCCGTGCTAGAAATAGCACTTCTCATTGTAGTCAGCCTGTGGAAGGCCACTGAGCACAGGCCTCCTTGTTGGAAAGCAGGGAGGGCTTGAGAAAACAAATGTGGTCTTCCTCAGTATTTACAGTGAAACACTTCATACCTCAAAAAAGAATACATAGAGACACACCTATGTAAGGTTCTACCTGAGGTTTAAACAAAAATATAGCATATACCTGTGGCTACCACCTACTTAAAGGGTTGGGGTTCTGTACTTTTCAGTATGCCAATTAAATTTTTGGCTTAGCCACATGTATTATTTCTTAGACTAGAAATTTTATGGACATGATGGAAAGTCAGGATATATGAAGAAAATTTACATTGGCATCTAGGATAGAATACCTTCCTTGTATGTATGTAACCAAATATGGGATTTAACATTGGATTTTTTTTTTTATTTTAACCCCCTAGTGCCTTTGAAACTTCTCTAGCTAAAGATTGCTACCGTGTTGAAAGAAAATATAATTGGATTCTTAAGCATATTAATTAAAAATCAATTGGTCTGTCCTGGAGAAGAGCTAGGCTGAGTCAAAATTAAATTTAGTTTTTGAAGGAGGAGGGGCATCTCAGTGGATGATGTAGCCTGAGGCTTCACTCCTTGGCTTAATCGAGGGGGAAACAGAGAACTTAGTCCTTGATAGTGTCTCTACTGCTTGGTCTGTGAGGATGAAAATATGTAACTCCTAAAATACTAGAAGCTAATACATTTATTGTAGAGATACACACATCCTGTTGCAGTGGTTTTTAAATCACTCTGATCAAAAAGAATGATTGAACTAATTAGTGACAGTCCAAATGTTTGTGGAATTGATGTTGAAAACTCCCAGCATATGGGGGTGAGTCACTCAACAGCACTAGGACATCTCACAGATAGTTACCACAACCATGTATAACTGCATCTTAATGATATGCCAAAATATGGCATATTCTAATCACTGAACAATTAGTTTGTTTTCAGCTTCCTTTACTAAGTAAATGCTGTTAATCCTTTTAAAAAGGTCATTTGGTCTGAGACCAGTTGACCTTCTCACTTTGCTCTTTTGTTTTTCTTGGCAAACATCTCTTGAGTGAGGCCCAGAGCCCACTGTTGAATGAGATTTCTGCACATATAGTACATTCCTGACTAGGATAACTTGTGCTTAAGATGTTTATTCTTCACCATCTAAAAGTCCTTCATTTAAAATTTATTTTTTCTTGAGCCCTAAATTTGCTCTTTAATTGGTCTCTTGCTGTCTCTGTGGAGTCATACCTTATTTGAAATGTTCTTGTTTTAAATTAGAAAGCAGCAGCAGGAACACCTGTAACAGCTCCCTTGAATCGACTCCCTGCTGGGAATTTCCTGGGGAGCATCCCCAGTCCTGGAGCACAGACCTGCTGTCCATGGCCTCGAGCCCCCCAGGCAGTATTGTGGATCAGTTGAGCACAGACTCCCCTGGCCAGGAGAGCAACCTCAGCAGTGAGTGGAACAGTATCTTGCAGGAAAATAATGACTCTGAAACATTTAGTGTCCTAGAAGTCCCTGATTTGCTGGATACTAATAATGACAGAGCTGAAATGCCACAGTGTAGCCAGGTCAGGGAAGTGGACATGCACAATGCAGAATTCAACTTACCCTTGTTCCCAAGGGAACGGGTAGAATGGCGTGGAGTCACAGAACTCGAAGACGAGCTTGCTCCTGCAGACAGTGGGCCCAAGAGCCAACAATTACCCTCGCAAGGACAGGACAGTGTCCCTGAGTCACATGAGGCCCAGAACGTGCAGCCTTATGACCCCCAAAGCACTTTTTCTGCAGTCCCCCTTCTAGGCTCACTCACCATGCCTTCCAGCCTCAACACAGCCTCAGGTGCCAAACAGGCACTGCCTGAAATGACAGCTGAAGAAGGCAGCTCCCAGGAGCCCAGAAAGGAGCAGGGTTTCCATTTGGACCTGGAGACCCTTGGCCCTGTGGGCTCAAAACCCTGGCCTGATGTCACTGAAGATGGCACAAGCCCCAGAGGAATAGCCATTTCTGAATGTAACATAGAACGTGCGGGAAGAAAGTGGAATCCTTCAGTTTCTGCTTTGGCAGCTGATATCCATGAGCCTTGGCCTGAGCAAACTTCACGGGATCAGGCCTTAACTTCCAGTGATGAGGAGGACATCTATGCCCATGGACTCCCCTCTTCATCCTCAGAGACGAGTGTGACAGAGCTCGGAGGTAGCCGCTCCCTCCAGGACCTGAGACGATCAGGCACAAATGAAACAGGGCTGTTAAAGCCAGATCAGGTATGTGGACTCAGGCAGTGGGGAAAATGTATTTTAAGCTTCTTTCTTAAGAGAAGTCATTTGCAAGACTTTTTCCTTCTTGACAGAAATTATATTCTTGGCGCCATACCTGTGCACCAAATATGTTTTGAAATCTACTTAGGGGTATTTTCAGCACAAGAACCTTGAATGGCTTGAACTACTTCTGACCTATCATGCCCCATTTAGTAACCCATTTCACCAACAAAAGCAGGAGCTTGCTGTTCATTCTGACATGGTCAGGCCAGGGCAGGTGCTTAGTGTCAGTCACTGCAGAGAAGAGCTAAATTGGCCTTGAGGCATAGAGCTTTCCATGGGGGGGAGGGCGCAGGTGAGAGCCTTGAGCAGAGAAACAGGGGCTCTCCTCTGTAGAATTGTCAGCAAGAACTGGGTTGTTTCCAGAACCACCGTCTCCTCAGCTTCCAAACTGCAGCACCTAGGCTCCCTGCAAGTGGTACAGGAACTGGGTTTGGATTATCCACTTTCTTGCAGATCCTGTAATAAAGAAACAATTATTTATTGGTCTTGAGCATTTATATAAGAAAAAAAGTGGTGGAAAAAGTGCTTACTTTCTTTAATAAGTAATTATTAGTAGGTATATTGATTTTAAAATTAACCATGTATTAAAATTTTCCCTATTAACTGTAGATGTCAGATTTGAATCATGATTGAGTATGAACTTATAGCCATGACCACTTTCCCTTAGTGTGCCATCATATTTGCTGAATGATAATCATCAGTGGCACACGGTGAGCTCTCACTGTTTGACAGGCGCTGTGTGAAGCACTTTGCAAATTTACTTCTCTAAAAACAAAATAAATGCCTTTGAAATGGGGGATATCATTATCCCCATGTTAGAGAGGAGGGAACTGAGGCTCAGCAGAGTTAAACAACTTGTATCAGATCACAGCAGGTAAGTGGTAGAGCTGGCCCCAGGGCCCACATGCTCACCCTGGCTGTCCCCCTGCCTCCATGGTAAAACAGACTGCTTACCTGTTTTGAGATGAAATAGCAAAAGCTTAGCCCTTTCATTTAGTCATCATTCCACCTTCATCCATTTGTAGTTTTGAGGACCTACTCCCAGCTAACCTCTGGTACCAGGGAGCCCATGTTCACAGAACTCAGAATCCCAGGGAAAAAAAGATAAATGTTCACACCAAGGCAGTGGAGTGGAACTCGACGAGCAAAGTGCAGACTTGTGGGAAACCCAAGAGGGGCACCCACCAAGGCTGGAAATTCAGAAGAGCCTAGGTAATACTTATCCTGGCTCCTTGAAGGCTACCTTTCAATCCTTCCCACCCCACCCCACCCAATCCCCTCATAGCTAGAAAGCCAAGAGATTTGGATTTTATTTTTGTTTTGTTTTTTGGTAGAGAGGGGGAAACAGAGAGGAGATTAGGTTTGATGGTGAGCAAATCCAGATTGAATAGGCACCATTCTCTTTGAAGTAATTAACGTCCATTTGTGGTTATTTGCTCAAATTTGTTGACTCCTTTGCAGTTTTAGAAAATTGTTAAAGTACAAAGACTTTATTTAGCTTCATTTTTAAAAAAGAATCCTGTCAACTAAGCCTTAGTCTACAAAACTCAATCAGGCAGACTATCCCAGCTAAACTTCCATCAACCTTTCCCATGGGGCATGCCATGTGCCAGGTGGTTGGAACAGTGCCAGAAAAAAAGTAGAGGAAGGAAGAGGGAGTGGTCATGCTCTTTCTCTAATGTAGCTACCACAATTAAATGTCAGGAGATAGATTGGCAGGCAAATATTTAAGCACACATCTATTTGTATGAAGTGAGTTTTACCTGTAGAAATGCTTTTTAGTGTAATGTGATACTCAGAAGGTGGTTATGCTGTAACAAACTGCCATGCAGGGTCTTCATAGGCCAACAAAGCTCCCATTTCATAATGCTTTTAACAGAGGGCAGGTATCTCTGTCTGTCTTCTAAGATATGCTTTCAGCTCTGGGATATTAATGGTATTCTGTATGTTGCTGTCGTTGAGAATAGCCCGACAAATGCAGCTATACCCTTGGCCACAGAACTTATTCAGTTCTGTCCTCCTTAGTTTGCAGAAAGCTGGATGGGCTATGCGGGCCCTGGTTATGGCATTCTCAGCTTGGCGGTATCCGAGAAGTATATTTGGTGCCTGGACTATAAAGGAGGCCTATTCTGCAGTGTGTTGCCGGCCGCCGGACTGCGATGGCAGAAGTTCGAAGATGCTGTCCAGCAGGTGGCGGTGTCACCCTCAGGTTTGCCACCCTGGCAGGAGCAGGTGGACCCGGTACAGAGTCACCCGCCTCCCAGCACCAGTGTGCAGATGTCACAGCAGAGTTTCCCACAGCAGCTCTGCAGCAGCTCTGGGCCCACTCTGCCTCACATTCTACGTATTTACCTTAGCCTGAAGGTTTGAGGGGGGTTTTCTCCAAAGGCTGTGAATTGTTTCATTTGCCATCAGTTAATAATGGAAATGGGTGTTCAATTTGAAAATATTTTGTTTTTATTAGTTGCATTGGAAATGTGTGTGTGTGCATTTTTTTTTGTAGGAAGAATTTAACCTTTTTTTTTAACTTTTTTCATTGTATTAAAATTATAACATATATATGTAAAGGAAAGAAAGAAAAAATCAGTAATTTCAAAGTACTCTTCAACAAGTAGTTACAGGTCAGATCCCAGAGTTTGTCATAGGCTACCATACCATCATCTCAGGTTTTTTTCCTTCTAACGGCTCCAGAACATTGGAGGCTAGAAGGAATAAATATTTTTTTTATCATCACAATCGACTTTTTTTTTTGTGAAAAATAACATATATACAAAAAAGCAATAAATTTCAAAGCACAGCACAACGATTAATTGTAGAACAGGTTTCAGAGTTTGGTACAGGTTACAATTCCACAACTTTAGGTTTTTACTTCTAGATCCTCTAAGATACTGGAGACTAAATGAAATATCAATATAATGATTCAGCAATCATACTCGTTTGTTAACCCCTACCTTCTTTGTATAACTCCACCATCACCTTTGATCTTTCTCCCACTCTTTAGGGCTGTTTGGAATATGCCCCTTCTAACTTTCTCATGTTGAAAGAGGCTGTGAATAATATGGGATAGAGAGATGCAACTAGTTTATGTTCTGGAGTGGCTGACCTCTCTAGATTTCAGAACTTATCTGGTCCAAGGACCCATCTGGAGGTTGTAGGTTTCTGGAAAGATACTCTAGTGCATGGACCCTTTGTAGAATCTTATATTCTAAGTGTTCTTTAGGATTGGCTGGAATGGTTTTGGTTGGGGGTTGGCAAGTAATGATAGGTAGCAATGTCTAACTGAAGCTTGCATAAGAGTGACCTCCCCGAGTCTTGCCTCTATTTGAACTCTCTCAGCCACTGATACCTTATTTGTTAAACTTCTTTTGGTCAGGATGGCATTATTGATCCTGTGGTGCCGGGACCAGACTCATCCCTGGGAATCATTTCCCACGCTGCCAGGGAGACTTTCGCCTCTGGATGTCATGTCCCACATAGCGGGCAGGGCAATGCAGAGTTAGGCTTAGAGAGAATGAGGCTGTATCTGAGCAACAAAAGAGGTCCTCCAGAAGTAGCGGAAACACATTAATATATTTTTGTAAGCTATACAAATAGCTTGAGTTTTGTTTTGTTTTGTTTTGTTTAGGAATTGTAATATACTAGCTTCTTATAAAGTGAAATGTATTTCTGTTTCTCAGTGTTGCTTTAAAGCAACTGAAGTAATTAAGACTGGGTCTATGGATATGTTGTGTCTACTCAGATTATTTGGATTCCTTTTCAGAAATTATTATATTTTAACCAGTATTATTATATTTGTATTATTAATTGAAGTCCATAGTTTATATTAGGATTCATTCTTTGTGTTGTGTAGTTCTGTGAACTTTTTGTTTTTGTTTTTAATTTTTCTTATGATAACATATAGAAATTATTTTTAAATGAGTTGTGTGGTGCTTTGGCTGAATAATCTGCTCTCGCACTATAGAAAACCCATTTGTTCTTTCCTCCCATTTTCAGGGAGTTTTAACAGGCATTTGCTGAATGATGCCTTATTACTTTGAAATACCTCCCTTATCTGCATGGAATCATTTGCTCTTCAATTCCTTATTTACCTCTTCCAGGGGTGATGTAAGCTAGGTAGGGAAGTAGAATAGAAGTATTTATGTTTTTTTCACCTTGCAGTAACCTGGTTTGTATGTGACATTGGAATTTAAGTCAGGCAAAAGTTCCATAGCATTTCACTGATTCTGACTTCTGGTGAGTGCTTTATAACTTTACTGTGCTTCAGAATGAATTTCCCTTAACATTTCCTGGTCTTTGTGACTATTAAAATAGTAGTTTGTTCAAGTTTGCTTTGTTTTCTCTTGATGCTTGTTAAGAGAAATATTTCTCATTAGAGACTGGCTGAGATAATAACCCAGCACCATTAACTGGCATTTTATCATGTATGTTTTAATTCTTTTAGGTTCATCTCCCCAGCCATTTAGAAACTTTGACTCTTTCCTGATTATGTTAATTACTTTGTGTTTCCAAACCATTTAATCCCTTGTTGCTTTCAGAACTCTCTCTCTCCCCTCCCGCCCCTCCCCCCTCAATTCTAATGGGCACTGGAGCCCTGGTGCCCATGGCTTTGACTACCAGTCTTGCCTTTCTAGTCCTAATTTGGCACTTTAGTAACTTCCTAACAGCTTCCTAATACTTTCCTGCACTGACTTATGCCACACCCTCCATCTAAAAGGCCTTTCCTATCTTCCTTTCTTCCTTCCCTCCCTTCTTCATCTCTATCACATTCCTTTCCTGAGTGAAAGAAGACCCACCCAATCCCAATATTTCTCTCTGCTTTTTTCCCATTTAGTTGGTCTAGAGGGATCCCTCCTTCATTGAATCCCTTTATGTTTTTTTTTTTAATTTCTCATAAGGCACTAATTATTTTTGCCTTATGGTACATTTATTTGAGTACTCATCACATCAAACTTAATATTTTTGTCAGTACCCTTGTTCCCATCTAATGAGTGTGTGCCTCTGATGTGCCAGTCTTGTGTGCTGAGTGTGTTAAATACTCTCACCTCCAATCTTTAAAACCCCCTGCAAGGTAGCAATCATCCACATTTTACAGATGAGAAAGAGAGGCCTGGAGGCGTTAAGTAGCATGGTGCCCAGTGCTGCTCAGCCAGCGAGTGGCTGTACACAGATTCAGACCTCAACAGCACTTCTCACTCCACCATTCCTCCTCCTGCAGGAGGAGAAGCGACAGGGGTGTACTTCAGAAATCTCTTCTCTACGGTACCTAGAAAGAAGTAGAGTTATTTTGTGTTACTTATGTTTTTTGCGTGTCTTTCATATTTTCTTAAAAAAATATTTTTGTTGGAATATCTTTACACACATACAGTCCATCCATAGTATACAATCAGTGGCTCACAATGTCATCACATAGTTGTGTATTCACCACCATGATCATTTTTAGAGCATTTGCATCACTCCAGAAAAAAAAATCATACATTGCATACCCCTCACCCCTCCCTCTCATTGACCACTAGCATTTCAATCTACCCCAATTTTTTTTTACCCCATATCCCCGCCCTATTATTTATTTATTTATTGTCCTTATTTTTAACTTATCCGCCCATACACTGGATAAAAGGGGCATCAGACACAGGTTTTCACAATCATATAATCATGTTATAAAAGCTATACAGTTATACAATTGTCTTCAAGAATCAAGACTACCAGAACACAGCTCAACAGTTTCAGGTACTTCCCTCCAGCCAATCCAATCACCATAAACTAAAAAACTATATCAATGTAATGCCTCAGAATAACCTCCAGGATAACCTCTCTACTCTGTTTGAACTCTCTCAGCCACTGAAACTTAATTTTGTCACATTTCTCTCTTCCCGTTTTGGTCAAGAAGGCTTTTTCAATCACATAATGCTGGGTCCCAGCTCATCCCCAGAAATCATGTCCCACATTGCCAGGGAGATTTACACTGCTGAAAGTGATGTCCCAAGTAGGAGGGAGGACAATAACAAAATAGGTTATCTGAGGGTGTCTTTAGGCATAATTATAAGTAGGCTTAGCTTCTCCTTTGCAGGAATAGGGGCAGACCCCAAAATTGAGGGCTTAGCCTATTGAATTGGTTGCCCCCAATGCTTGCAAGACTATCAGGTGGGAAAGCTTAGTATTTTCTCCTTTGTCCCCAGTCCCCCAATGGGGCTTTGCAAATACTTCTTTATTCACTGCCCAAATTACTCTAGGATATATTAGGGTATCACACTAACCTGTATAAACCAACAAGATTTCTTATAATTATGGTGTTCAAATAAATTGACCATGCAAGTTAAATTAAATAATGTGATACCCAAAATATAAATTTTGCACCAAATAAGCATCTCTTCCTTTGTTCTCTTGGGAGGTTTTTGATTACTCATTCCATCTCCTTACTTTCTGTAGGTCTATTCAGATTTTCTATTTCCTCTTGAGTTAGTTTTGGTAGTTTGTGTATTTGTAGGAATTTGTCCATTTCACCTAAGTTATCTAATTTGTTAGTGTACAGTTGTTCATGGTATTCTCTCTTAATCCTTTTGACTTCTATAAAGTCAGTAGTGATGTCCTGTCTTTCATTTCTGATTTTAGCCATTTAAATATCTTCTTCTTTTCTTAATCAGTCTAGCTAAAGGTTTGTCAATTTTGTTGATCTTTTCAAAGAACCAACATTTGGTTTCATTGATGTTCTCTTTCATTTTTCAGTTCTCTGTTTCATTTGATGTCTACTCTAATCTTTATTATTTCTTCCCTTCTACCAGCCTTGGGTTTCACTTATTCTTCTTTTTAGAATAAAGTTTTTGGTATAGATAACTCTGAATATTTGTTGTATAATGAATAGAGCTACTGTTTTTTACAGGAGCCCTTCTTTGGAAGATTGAACAGAAATCCAACAGAGCTTTTGCTTGTGGAAAAGTAACTATCAAGGGAAAGCGCCACTGGTATGAGGCTCTGCCCCAGGCAGTATTTGTGGCCCTGAGCGATGACACTGCCTGGATCATCAGGACAAATGGAGACCTATACCTGCAGACAGGTAACTGAAGGTGACTCTCTAGTGCCCTGTCAAGTCAGCTATAACTGCTTCTTACTACACCGTACTTGTTAATGGATATACTTGGTACAGGCACAAAGATGAAGATGTTGAAAATGCATTAAATTAAAACACTTCTGGAAAGAGAGTATTTGCCACTTAGAATATATTAGCAGTTTCCTGATATTAACACAAATTCAGACCATGACAGGGATAGAGCAAGAATTAAATAAGATTATTTAGTGAGGTACAGAATCATCATCTCCTTATGGCTAACCCATTGCATGTCACTTATCCTAAAATATCAGATCTTGAGAGAAAAGAATAACATATCACATTAGAATCACTTTTTCCCCTTTAAGCTTAAGTGACTGAATTTTCAGCCAAGGCAAAGCCCACTTTCTCTATGCTTATTTACGTTGAATCAGAAAAAAAAACAAGAAATTATTTGCTCTAGATAGCAGTTCAACCTGACTTAAGAAACTGCCCTGGGGAAAACCTTCAGTTGTTGGAAGAGGCACAGTGGGACTAGTTTATTAAAAATAACTGTAATGAGAATCAATGTTTATTTACTGTCAGCAAAATGGGAAATGATTTTCTGAAAGCAGTGTGATTCGTCAATATCTGGGAAGGATCATGGGGCACAAGCTCCTTGTTTGTCGAGAGGCCATATTGGATCTATGAAAAGCTCAGCCTTCTAACCATGTAATGGTATTGATTCTGTGGGAACATTTTATTCTCTGTTATCAACTGTCCACTATGGATGATTCCCTGAGATTAAAAGCCATTATTCATCTGGCTCTCTCCCAGTTGTATAAGAGCAGTCCTGTCCGATGGGCTTCTGCCTTCTAGCTCTGGTTCGTGGGCCACCGTTCCTGCCTGATCTCTCCAGCCTAGTTCCTATGTCTTCCTTCAGTCAGAAAAGATTTCTGTAAAGGCATATGCACAGCACTTCCTCCTATAGAGCTGGGTCCCAGGAGTATGAGTTTTGTTCATGGTAGGAATAGAGGGAGTTTCTGGCCTGAAGATGAGGAGTGGGAAAGTTCCTAACCAGAAGTGCTATAGGAATGGCTGGAGCAGCAGTTTCAGATGAGCCTGGCCCCACCCAGACCTACAGGATGAGATCTCTTGGGGCAACCCAAGAACCTGTAGTGTAAGAAGCAAATACACCCACATACCCCAAAGACTGTGGTACCACAGCGTACTTTTGTAATAGTTGAGGGGCAGATTTGAGTAATAAGACCTAGTTGCAGACTGGGGCCATGGAATACAGAGTTTCAGGTGACAGCATTTCTGCCAGTTCCCCTGAGAGTGGCCTTCGAACTCATTTAGATTTGCTTGACTGAGAGAGGTAACAGAGAGAGGGAAAGATCCGAGTTCTGACCCTACCACAGCCTTGCCATGTGCCTCTTTCAGCCTCAGATTTCATTCAGAAAATGAGAGGTTTTCATTTTTAAAATGCAACCCCCACCACCACCACCAGGTAAGAGCAGAGTAAAATGGAGCTGCTGTGCTGGAGCTATTCTGTAGAGGATGGCTCAGGGCTTCAGAAGCAGCCAGCCTACCGCAGCCAAGGAAAATGGGGTGGCCTGCTTGCCTTGAGGTTCAGCTGTATTCCTGCTCCTGTCTTTCATAATCTTTCAGAACTTCTTAAGCTACTTCAGGACAACAGAGAGTTCTGCATTGTCCTTCCTCAGGTTCTGAAGAGCATCTGAAAATGCTTAACCATTTTGTGTTGACTAAACCTTAGAAAGAAAAAGTGCTTATTGAGAAAGAATGTAGGACAATACCAAAAAAGAAGAATAAAGGGCGGGCCACAGTGGCTCAGAGGCAAGAACGCTTGCCTGCCATGCCAGAGGACCCGGGTTTGATTCCCAGTGCCTGCCCATGTAAAAAATAAAAATAAAATTAAAAAATTAAAAAAAAAAAAAGAAGAATAAACAAACAATAGAATGAGATGTGAAGTCCTGATTATCTTGTGTCCTCGGGGGCTTCTTGTCTATCTCCCTGGCAGGTCTCAGTGTGGACCGCCCTTGTGCCAGAGCCGTAAAGGTCGACTGTCCGTACCCACTGTCCCAGATCACGGCCCGAAACAGCGTGGTGTGGGCGCTTACAGAGCAAAGGGCCCTCCTGTTCCGGGAGGGTGTGAGCAGCTTCTGTCCTGAAGGGGAACAGTGGAAGTGTGACATCGTCAGGTATCACCCAGGAGAGCAAAGAAATCTTTAGCACCTTGTTTGTTCCAACCTCTGTTCTTTATCAGGTTGACTCTCCACAAGGCATCTGTGTGAGCCTTTCCTGGGGAAAGTTGGTTCCCTGGATGTTTCCATGGTAATTGTGTTCTCTTGAATTGTTAATAGTCTGATCTTGGAGACACTTCTGAAACACCTCAGACAGGCAGACCAGATGTTGGGCTCAGTTCAGACATGCTTTCGTACCCTGGAGTTCATCTGAGCCTCCAGTAGTCCTGAGTCTCTCATGGCAGTCTCTTCATTCACAGCTGCCTACAGTCAGATATTTTCTGCTTAGACTCTGTGATGGTTTAGGGCCAGATATATATATTTAAATTTTTATCTTAGTTAAAATTGATTCTGAACTGTCATTTATTTGGCTTCTTTTTAACATTCAAGATTTTAGTTACAGAATTACTATTAAATCAGTTAATGAGAAAGGATTACTAGACCTTAGAAAATTGAGATTAAAATATTCTTGGTTTAAATTTAGCAACCCAGTAAATCTTTAGTACATGCCTGTTGGTAGAAGAACTGTGTTGGGGCTGGGCATGCAGACTCACCCTACCCTCAGAAACTCCTAGTCTAAAGAGGCATGCACACACACCCATCACTGCCAGGTAGCACCCATGGTCCTATATGAGAGGCGGTGTACCCAGCACCAAGGGGACTGGTGTCTCTGTCTGCAGAGGTCAGGAAAGTGCCACGACAGAGTAGATCTGTAGAGGATCCTTAGAGGGGAGAGGATGTCACCAGATGGACAGGATGGTAAAGTTTCCCAGCAGAGAGAGGAGCATTTCCCCAGCCAGGGGCAGCTGCAGAGCACAGCCTGGCACATTTGGGGAGTTGCAGCTCATCCCCCTGGTGAAGAAAGTAGGCCATTAATTACTTATGTGTCTACATAATTTCTTCTTATGTTATTTTTCTTGAAAGAGCTTTTCCTACTATTCTGGGCCACCATGTGAGTCTTTCAGAAGCTCCTGCATGTTTAAACAGTTTATATTGGGTGCACAGGTGGTTCAGTGGTAGAATACTCGCCTTCCGTATGGGAGACCCGGGTTTGATTCCCAGACCATGCAACAACTCCCATCAAAAAAAAAAAAAAGTTTATATTGCACAATAATTTAACTATAACTCCAACTTCTTTTCCATGTCCAGCCTACCCAGGAGACCCTGGTGGTGGCAGTCCTAGAAAGGCTGGGTATTTTGACCATGGGACATTGACTCATACATTGTCTTTCTTGTTTTCAGTGAAAGGCAAGCTTTAGAACCTGTCTGTATAACTCTCGGGGATCAGCAGACTCTTTGGGCCCTGGACATCCATGGAAATTTGTGGTTCAGAACTGGCATTGTTTCCAAGAAACCCCAAGGAGATGATGACCACTGGTGGCAAGTAGGCATTCAACTCCAGCCACATGCCGTGGGCTGTCCAACTGAGTCCAGTGTTCCGCTCCCCCTTTTGCACCCCTCTCTCTTTTCCTTTTCCTTAAAGAGATTGGAGAGGTGGGATTAAACTAATAATCTGTTAGGGTTAGACTTTGGTGTATTTAAATACAGTATCACATCAAGGGCATTTCATCATAGGAGATAACTTCTAAAGCCCTCTTTAAATAAAGCAGGCTTTATTTTTTGGTAGTGTTTATAAGTTTATCATAATATACTAAATAACCCAATGGCATCCATTTGAAGACCTAGGTAGTAATGATGTTTAAGTTTGAACCATCGTGCAAAGGAAAGACTAGACAATAGGTTTGCAAAACTTAACCCACAATTAAAATTCATCTACCTCTACTTGTTTAAAAGCCTTCTAGATAAATAGTATTATAACCAAGAAAGGAGGATTTTCCCATGTGTTCCCAGAAAAGGAAACACTTTGGAAAATAGGAGGGTATAATCGAGTTAACTTTTCCTGTGGTTTAGTTCCAACCAGAGTGACTAGAATGTGTTTTTAAAGAAATATATGCTTCCTCCTCTTTGGTGCCCTTTAATTCTAGGCTAATTCCCAGTCTCCTGCAGAAGGAGGTAAGGATTGCCCTGACAGTCAGCCATTCTGAAATACGCAGTGGGTCTTAAATCTCGTGTCTCCTTTGGTTCAGAGTTATTTTCACTTCAGCCTTGCCATGAGGGAAGCAGGTCTTTCATTAGTCTACTCCTATGTCTATCAGATCATAATCTGGAAAAACAGGGTGTGTGTGTTCTCTGTTGGACACGAGTATGAACATAAATGTCTCGAACTTGTTATACTAGGTCATGTTTGAAATGCTACATAAACTATTTAAAATACCTTCTGTATACCTAATAATTACAAAATAATACCTGCTTGTGGTAACAGTGCCATGTAATAGAAATGTTTATAAAATAAACAGTGAACATTTCCTTCCTTCCCTTTAAATCTGACCCTTGGAAGTAAACCCAGTTGGCAGTTTAGTCTTTCTAGACTTGTCTCGGTCCTTACACAAGTGCATGTGGGCAGGTGTGAATTTGGGTGGTTGGTCACCTTGTCTAGACATTTAGAAGTCCGGGTGGGGGCAGAGCAGTCAGTGTCCACGGCCATGCACTGAGGGCAGGCTCTGCGGCCTCCTTCCCAGGTGGGCATCACAGATTACGTGGTGTTCGACCAGTGTAGCCTGTTCCAGACACTACTCCACGCCACGCACTCAGTGGCCACAGTGGCACAAGTGCCTGTCGAGAAGGTGGCGGATAAGCTGCGCACGGCATTCTGGTCTCAGCAGCTCCAGGGCCAGCCCAGCCTCCTCGGGGTCAACCACAGCGGTGTCTGGATCTCCTCGGGCAAGAATGAATTCCACGTGGCAAAGGGAAGCCTCATAGGTGGGCGAGTAGCTTTTTATTCACATTGACTTTATAGTTATAGATAGTTTCATTTTAAAGCAAACTTTTAAAGAAAAGCTTTAAAATCCCAGCTTGAAAAGAGAGCTTCATGCCAGTGGTCTGAAGCATTTCAAGAAGAGGAATATTTCCTGTGTTCTGTGATTGGTCTTTCTCCTTTTCTGATCCCAATTTGTCAGTCCTAAAACTTGGAATCCCAATATCTGGATGGTATGTGATCCATTGTCACTGGGATAAAAGAGGTCACCTCTGGAGTCTAAGAAGAGTATATGAGCTAACTGTTACGTCAGTAATTTCACCCTTAAATGAAAAAACCCTCCCAAACCTAAAAGCTCCAAATGAGCTGAGTGAGAGAGCCTGTCATTTCCCAGAGGGCTATCATTGCCTCCATTGGTGGTGGAGACTGCCAGCGGGCTCTGAGTCAGAGGTGAACCCGTGCCAGTGGAGGCTCGCGTCTGCGAGTGAATCCCCTGCTTTGTGGGTTTTCTTCAGCTCCCCACTCCCCCTGCTGACTTCCCCCTGTCCCTGGCAAGAGCATGGCTCCATGTGCTGGCGTTCAGAGAGCCACAAGTAGCAGGCTGCTTTTGTCTCCTAATTTAAGAACACTCTAGAATTAGCTGTAAGAGGTGTAGAAGGCCAGTTGGAGTCTAGAAGCAAGGCTCTGAAGTGTTTTTTATTCCTTTCTTTAATACATTCTTCCTATTTATTCTTTCTAGGCACTTACTGGAATAATGTTGTTCCCCGTGGGACAGCTTCTGCAACAAAATGGGCCTTTGTGTTGGCTTCTACTGCTCCCATGGAAGAAGGTTGGTGAGCCTGAGCTTGGGTGAGAAATATAGTGCATGTGTCAGCAATTGAAAACGCTAAAATCACAGTCAGCTGGTGGCCTAGCTGGTGTTGGTGGGCCCAGCTGTGCAGCTCAGGAACGGAGCTGAACTGCCAGCTAAGTTGTGAGACTCCAACCTCTGGCTAGGCTTGACCGAGAGAGCCACAGAGAAGGGACCTAGTGGAGTGAAGCTGATGGAGTCTGAAGGCAAAGCATCCACCTGAAGGAGGGGAACAGATAGTGTGGCTGTCTGGAGCTGGCAGTGACAGTGTGTCTGTCTAGAGCTAGCAGCAGGCTCCCCCCAAGCCACACAGGACCCACAGCACTGCCAGGAAGCCACAGTCTCCATGGCACACCTTCCCATCCCCCCCTGTGCATTCTTCCCTCACCTCCCAGCAACCTCTTCCTTTCTTGATTGCAGCTTCTGGCTGACTTAGCTCCCATTTGTCCCTATTACAGTATACCCTTCCCTGCAGGGGCATGACTCTCTGACTTGCCCCAGAGCACCTGGCAGGCAGGTGAACCTCTGAAAAGAAAACATGAGCTCTTCCCAGGGTTGCGCTGAGGTTCAAGGAGAAGACACTTGGGCATCTGGCCTTAGGAGAAAGCAGGTTTGTTAGTTCCACTAGAATGCTGCTGACCTGATCAGTCCTAGAAATTCCAGATTGTTCTGACCGTGGTTCTGAAACCCAGAAAACCCTAAAAACAGAAAGTTATTTCCTAGTTTTGGCATCTGTTCATATGGGCAGCAAAACCTGACCTCACCTGACATGGGACTTTTTACACAGTCTTTACTTTTCCCATTACAGGCGCCCATGTTTTGGTGCAGGCATATTGTTGCATTTCACTGGGGGGTATTCTGCCCCACTCCTCTAGACTGTCCCCTAGATTTGTGGCATTCCCATTATCTTAGGTTTTCAAAATTGAGCAAACGTTTTTGAATTCCAGACATATCTTACTACAAATTTTAGATAAAGAACTGTGGACTTATGTATTATTTTATGACAAAGGGTTTAATCTCCCTGGGGATTATTTGCATTTTAAACAAACTCTGTTAAATGTAAAGGGCACTATAAAAAGGGTGAAGTGAAAAGAATGATGTAATTTTGAGGGAAGAGAGGGCTCTCCAGTTTCCCAAACCCTCCCCAGCAGCCTCCTCACCCCGTCACTAAAACAGAAGCACCATCTTTCTGAAGAGTTCCTTATCCTAATTCCAGAGGACTAACTAAATGTTCCTTTCCTCTTGGTGAAATTTAACATTCTATATAGAAGGCTCTGGTGCCTTTGTTCAAGTTAAAGACTTCCCAACTCATTTTAAATGTCCAAGATCAGAGCCTAATCCAAGGCAGTAACCTAAAAACATCCTCTTAGCCCTGCTTTCCTTCTATTACTTTAAAATATCTTGTTTCTTATTAGCTGGCTTGGTCATGGAAGTTCCCTCTGATATCTGATTTATATTACATCTCAACTTCCAACAGTATAGTGCAGCAAGATAAGAATGGGACAAGCCCTTGGCCAGTGAGCCCGGCAGTTTGAGCCAGCAACAGCCCAGTGTTTGTGGCAGGTTTCTGGGTGGTGTTGTGTCAGCCTGAAGGCAAGGCCACCTTGTGTGCTGAAGGCAGGCATTTTGGTGTGACAATGCGTCAATAGTAAGCACAAACTCTGTCTGCAGGAAGTTCTCTGTGGCTGTGCCAGAGCAGCCAGGAGCTGTGCAGCGTCAGTGCCCAGGATGCCCAGAACCGCCCATCCACCGTGCAGCTCCCTCCTGACACCGAGATGAGGGTTTACTCCGCCTGCCCCGACGCTCTGTGGGCCTTGGACAGCCTCGGCCAGGTGTTCATCCGAACGCTTTCCAAGAGCTGCCCCACAGGGATGCACTGGACGAGACTGGACCTTTCCCAGCTAGGTATGATTATCCCACAGATGGGCTCACCTCGGTATCAGTGTACGGCATCTGAGCAGAAGTTGCTAAGCCCAGTGCTAGGTCTGTGTGAATTCCGATCCAGGTGTTTTGTGAGTGGGTGGATTTCAGAAGACTCATTGGTCACTTTTTAAGATTCATCGGATCTTTTGATTTTGTTAAGAAGCCTTTCTTTGCCCACTACTTAGCGTTCACAGGACTTTCAGAAACCACTGGAAACATATAATCAGATTGAGTTGCTCTAAAGCTGTTTGAGATAATACTGTGATATGAACTGACATTAGTGAGATAATACTGTGATGTAGTTGCCTCTTCCAATCTCTGAATGTGGGGCTAGCTTTGCACTCTTTAAACCTGTAAAGCCAGGTGGGCCCTACAACAGGGCCAATGCCACTGGACAATGCCAAACTTAGAACTGCTGCTCGACACCTGCCTCAATCCTCAGGCAGGTTGGAGAGCTGATCCGTACCTGCTAGCCTCTGCTCTTCTCTGATTCTCTCCTCAAGTTTTACAGAGTAAGCTATAGTACAATGCCACATATAAATGACTCATTTACATTCCAAGAAATATAACAGGGTAAGCCCACAGCATTAGATTGTCCTCTCAATAACCTTGGCTGGCCAGGGAAGTGTGGGTATGGTTTATGTGAAGGCAGAGTTGGTACCAGCTCCTGGAGGGCCCATGTGAGCCTCAGAACGGTTAGTGGTTCCAACTCAGAGAGGCTTCTCTTCAACAAGGTTTGCCACTTTTGTGAACTGACAAACAAAATCGTGTTTGTCATTTGGTGAAATTGAATTATACAAGCACTTAATGTTTGAGAATTCAATCGTATGTTCTCACTCAAAAAAAAAAGAAAAGAAGGAGGAAGAAAACAAGAAGAAAGAGGAGGACATCTCATCTCCCTTCCTTCCTCCCCAGGAGCCCTTGGCTACACCACACTATCCCCCATTTCCAGCTGATAGGGGTCTGCCCGCCACTGTACAAAAGACTCCAGGGTAGGGCTGCTCAGCTGACTCAGTTCTATGTAGAGATATCATTTTTTAGTGCCACAAGGTCCCCAATACCTAATCTACCTTCTTCGTCTGGTTTTTAACTAAAGGAGCAGATAAATCCAAAGCTAGGTGAATTAAAGAATTTTCCAGGGTAATTTTGATTGCTTAGTAGTCTCATGCTATATATATTTTCCCCCTTGTCTGTTGCCTTTAATTAACATCTAAAAGGATAGCATATTTCTCTATAATTATAATATGGAAATTTTATGAACAAAATAGAATTTTTGGCAAATGCCTATGAAAGGGTGGTGTCAGTCAAGTCATTGCAGGTTGGAGGTAGGGGCAGCAGCGTGGCCAGGATGTGCTCAGGATTTGGGAACGAGGAAAACATCTACAATCCATGACTCCCAATGATTCCTTCTTTTAGTGCCTCATTAACCATCCTTTGCTTCTGCTGGACTGTTTTTCTTCTTCAAGTTTTGTTATTACATGTGTCCCCACAGCCTCCTAGAATGTTGGTGACTTAGATAGTTGTTGCTCAAGGAAACTTTTCTTAAGAATTTGGGGGAGAGATGCCAAGATGGCACCTTAGTGGGGTGCAGGATTTAGTTCGTCCTCCAGAACAGCTACTAAATAGCCAGGAACAATACAGAACAACTGCTGGGGCCACATCAGTGACCAGGCACACAGTGTACCCCAGTCTGGACCAGCTGGACCGGCTGCAAGCCTACCCAGAACCGTGAGTGCAGTGGCAGCTGTTGCCCCTCCCCCACAGGCTGATTCCCAGAGGGGAAAGGAAAGAGATTTTACTAGAAACTAGGGCTGGGTGCAACTAAGCTGCAATTGTGGAATTAATTCACAAATTTTGACTACTAAAAATAGGCCCCAGCTCAGCTGAACCTTGTCAAAGCAGAGGTTGCTGATTTTTGCCCTGGTGCCAAGGGGGCAGGGCAGATGGAAAAAGAAAAAAGAAAGGTTTTTTGGATCAGATAGCACATAATATTTGAAAGGGTCTGGACCCTGGAGAAAAGGAGGGGTCATATAAGATCTGAAGGTACACAAAGCAACATACCAACTTATGCTGTTGATTGGCAAACCCGAGGTATGGGGGTCCTGCTCTGAAAAGGATTTTTCTTTTTCTTTTTTGTGGCTGTGTTTCTACAGAGGCTTGACTGCCTGTGGATACAGCAGCAGGGCTTCTCAGGCTGCAACTGCCCCAGGCATAGGCAGAAACAAGCTTGTTTGAGAGCTTGTCTGGAGCCAGTGCCTTCCCAAGGAGAGGGGTGGGACCCAGCTCAGGTGGAATCCTTCCTTCAAGGAATTGAGACCACAGGGTTTGAAAAATTGAAGGCATTAAAGCCAGCCTACAATTCTCCTCTGTCTCCACCACACCCCCAGGAGGGACAGTTGGCTGAAGTTAAAGGTACCACATCACCTTATGCTGGTGGGACCCGCAGAAAGAAAAATGCCACATATTCGGCAGGATAGGAAAAACACAGAGTCCAGAGACTTCATAGGAAAGTTGTCAACCTGCTGGGTCTCACCCTCAGGGAAAACTGACTCAGGTGACTCTTTCCTTCTGACAGGAGGCGAGTTGGTCTGGGAAAATCTGGCTGGGGTCTATAATACCTAAGCAGACCCTCCTAAAGGTGGAGGGAGAAAGGCACCATACAAACCTTGAGTAGGGCATGAGATTTTGTTGGTTTGTCCAGAGTGATGCCCTGATAAATCCCAGGGTGATTTGAACACTGAATAAAAAAGTTATTTGCAAAGTCCCTTCAGGGAATGGTGAGAAAGGGGGAAATTCAAATTCCCCAAGATGAATTCTTGATATTCTCACAAGCAGTGGGGACAACCAAAGCATAGGGTGATTCCCCCGATCTTGGAGTTTGTTCATATGAAACTTAACCCCACAAAGGATAGGCCAAGCCTACTTAAACTTAGGCCTAAGAGTCACTCCCAAGAGAACCTCTTTTGTTGCTCAGATGTGGCCTCTCTCCAGCCAATGTGACAAGCAAACTCATCACCTTCCCCCTCTCTACGTGGGACATGTCTCCCAGGGGTGTGACCTTCCTGGCAACGTGGGACAGAAATCCTAGAATGAGCTGGGACTCAACATCAAGGGATTAAGAAAACTTTCTGGACTAAAAGGGGGAAGAGTGAAATGAGACAAAATAAAATGTCAATGGCTGAGAGATTCCACACAGAGTCGAGAGGTTATCTTGGAGGTTACTCTTACGCATTAAATAGATATCACCTTGTTAGTCAAGATGTAATGGAGAGGCTGGAGGGAACTGCCTGAAAATGTAGAGCTGTGTTCCAGTAGCCATGTTTCTCGAAGATAAATGTATAATGATATAGCTTTCACAATGTGACTGTGTGATTGTGAAAACCTTGTGTTTGATGCTCCTTTTATCTACTTTATCAGCAGACTAGTAAAATATATGGAATAAAAATAAATAATGGGGGAACAAATGTTAAAATAAATTTAGATTGAAATGCTAAATTCAATTAAATTAATTCAACTGAAGTAAGGGGTATGGTATGTATGAATTTTTTTTCTGTTGTCTTTTTATTTCTTTTTCTGAATTGATGTAAGTGTTCTAAGAAATGATCATGATGATGAATGTGCAAGTATGTGATGATATTGTGAATTACTGATTATATTTGTAGAATGGAATGATCATGAGTTAAGAATGTTTGTGTTTGTTGTAATTTTTTTAATTAAAAAATTAATTTAAAAGAAGATGCCTAATAAATAATCTAGGCTTTCACCCTAATACACCAGAAAAGAAGATTAAATGAGATACTATGTGTTAAGTTGATTAGAATAGAACTTGAATCAGAGTTAGTCCTCAATAAATTTTGGCTATTATTATCACTTAAAAAAAAAAAAAAAAAGGCACTATACAGATAGGGCAAGAAACAAGAACACAGAAACTGAAAAATTCTGCTCTGTTAGACAAAACCTAAGCTAGTAATCCAGAATAAGCTGAACTCAATGTCAAAGAACAGATAGATAGCAGTCATCCAGCAAGAAAATCCTAGATAAAAGAAGTGAAAACAATCTCCAGAATAAAATAACTAAGGTAATTAAATGCCTAGATGCCAGCAAAAAATAACAAATCATACTAGGAGAATTGAAGATATGGCCCAGTCAAAGGAACAAACCAACAATTCAAATGTGACACAGGAGTTGAAACAATTAGTTCAGAATGTTTGAACAGACATGGAAAACCTCATCAAAAATCAATCAGTGAATTGAGGGAGAATATAAAGAAGGCAAGGAATGAACAAAAAGAAGAAATTGAGGGTCTGAAAAACCAAATCACAGAACTTATGGGAAGGAAAGGCACAGTAGAAGAGATGAAAAAAACAATGGAGACCAACAATGTCAAATTTCAAGAGGCAGAACATAGGATTAGTGAACTAGAAGATGAAACATCTGAAATCCAACAAGCAAAAGAAAATATAGGGAAAAGAGTGGGAAAATATGAGCAGGGACTCAGTGAATTGAATGACAACATGAAGCACGCAAATATACATGTTGTGGGTGTCCCAGAAGGAGAAGAAAAGGGAAAAGGAGGAGAAAATCTAATGGAGGAAATTATCACTGAAAATTTCCCAATTCTTACAAAAGACTTAAAATTACAGATCCAAGAAGTGTGGCATATCCCAAACAGAATAGATCCAAATAGACATACTCCAAGACACTTACTAATCAGAATGTCAATGTCAAAGAAAACGAAAGAATCTTGAAAGCAGCAAGAGAAAAAGCAATCCATCACATACAAGGGAAGCCCAATAAGACTATGTGTAGATTTCTCAGCAGAAACCATGGAGATGAGATGACAGTGGAATGATATATTTAAATTATTATTTAAATATTACTATTTAAAAGAGAAAAATTGCCAACCAAGAATTCTATATCCAGCAAAATTGCCCATCAGAAATGAGGAAGAAATTAAAACATTTTCAGACGAAAAATCACTGAGAGAATTTGTGACCGAGAGACCAGCACTGCAAGAAATACTAAAGGGAGCACTAGAGGCAGATATGAAAAGACAGGAAAGAGAGGTGTGGGGAAGCGTATAGAAATAAAGACTATCAGTAAAGGAAAAAAGAAGGAAAATTAGATATGATATATAAAATCCAAAAGGCAAAATGGTAGAAGAAAATACTACCCATACAGTAATAAAACTAAGTGTTAATGGATTAAACTCCCCAATCAAAAGACATAAAAAACAGGAGCCATCTATATGCTGTCTACAGGCAACACATCTTAGACCCAAGGATAATAAAAAATTAGACTTCAAATGTAAAACAATTAAAAGAGTCAAAGAAGGGCACTATATATTGATAAAAGGGACAATACAACAAGAAGACATTGCACCAAGCCAGAATGCTCCAAAATACATGAGGCAAACACTACAAACACTGAAAAGAGAAATAGACACATCTACCATAATAGTTGGAGACTTCAATTCCACACTCTCATCAATGGACAGAACATCTAGACAGAGGATCAATAAAGAAACAGAGAATTTGAATAATAGAATAAATGAGCTAGACTTAACAAACATTTATAGAACATTACACCCCAAAACAACAGGATACAACTTTTTCTCAAGTGCTCATGGATTGTTCTCAAGGATAGACCATATGCTGGGTCACAAAGCAAGTCTCAATAAATTTAAAAAGATTGAAATCATACAAAACACTTTCTCAGATCATAAAGGAATGAAGTTGGAAATCAATAATAGGCAGAGTGCCAGAAAATTAACAAATATATGGAGGCTCAACGATACACTCTTAAACAGCCAGTGGGTCAAGGAAGAAATTACAAGAGAAATCAGTGAATATCTCAAGGCAAATGAAAATGAAAACACAATGTATCAAAATTTATGGGATGCAGCAAAGGCGGTGCTAAGAGGGAAATTTATTGCCCTAAATGCCTATATCAAAAAAGAAGAAAGGGTAAAAATCGAGGAATTAACTGTCCACTTGGAAGAACTAGAGAAAGAACAGCAAACTAACCCCAAAGCAAGCAAAAGAAAAAAAATAGCAAAGATTAGAGCAGAAATAAATGAAATTGAGAATATGAAAACAATGGGAAAATCAACAAAACCAGAAGCTGGTTCTATGAGAAAATCAGTAAGATTGATGGACCCTTAGCAAGATTGACAAAAAGAAGTGAGAGGTTGCAAATAAATAAGATCAGAAATGGAAGTGAAGACATAACCACTGACCCCACAGAAATAAAGGAAGTAATGACAGAATACTATGAACAGCTTTATGCTAATAAACAGGACGATGTAGATGAAATGGACAACTTTCTAGAAAGGCATGAACAACCAACACTGACTCAAGAAGAAATAGACGACCTCAACAAACCAATCACAAGTAAAGAAATTGAATCAGTCATTAAGAACTCCCCAAATTTGTTCATGGGAAACTTAACCCCACAAAAGATAGATCAAGCCTACTTAAAATTAGGCCTAAGAGTCACCCCCAGGAGAACTTCTTTTGTTGCTCAGATGTGGCCTCTCTCCAGCCAACAGAACAAGCAAACTCACCAGCCTCCTGGGGTGTGGACCTTCCTGGCAACGTGGGACAGAAATCCTGGATTGAGCTGGACTCAGCATCAGGGATTGAGAAAACCCTAGAATGAGGTGAAACTCAGCATCAGGTGACTGAGAAAACCTTCTCAATCTAAAGTGGGGAGAGTGAAATGAGACAAAATAGAGTGTCAATGGCTGAGAGATTCCAAACAGAGCTGAGAGGGTGTCCTAGAGGTTATTCTTATGCATTAAATAGATACCACCTTGTTAGTCAAGATGTAGTGGAGAGGCTGGAGGGAACTGCCTGAAAATGTGGAGCTGTGTTCCAGTAGCCATGTTTCTTGAAGTTGAGTGTATAATATACCTTTCACAGTGTGACTGTGTGATTGTGAAAACTTTGTGTCTGATGCTCCTTTTATCTACTTTATCAACAGATGAGTAAAACAGATGGAATAAAGATGAATAATAGGAGGAACAAATGTTAAAATAAATTTAGATTGAAATGCTGGTGATCGGTGAGGGGAAGGGGTAAGGGGTATGGTATGTATGAATTTTTTTCTGTTTTCTTTTTATTTCTTTTTCTGAATAGATGCAAATGTTCCATGAAATGGTCATGATGATGAATATGCAACTATGTGATAATATTGTGAATTACTGATTATATATGTAGAACAGAATGATCAAAAGTTACAAATGTTTTGTTTGCTTGGTGTTTTTTGGTGTTTTTAAAAAAATTTAAAAATTAACGAAAAAAAAGAGGCTTCCCAAAAAGAAAATCCAGGACCAGATGGCTTCACAAAAATGTGATATCTACCAAGCATTCAAGGAAGAATTACTACCAATCCTGCTCAAGCTCTTCAAAAAAACTGAAGAGGAGGGAAAGCTACCTAACTCATTCTATGAAGCCAACATCACCCTCATACCAAAGCCAGACAAAGATATTAGAAAAAAGAAAACTAGATACCCATCTCTCTAATGAATTTAGATGCAAAAGTCCTCAACAAAATTCTCAGAAATTGAATCCAGCAGCACATTAAAAGACTATACACCATGACCAAGTAGGATTCATCCCAGGTATGCAAGGATCGTTCAACATAAGAAAATCAATTAATGTAATAAACCATATCAGCAAATCAAAGCAGAAAAACCACAATATCATCTCGATTGATGCAGAAAAAGCATTTGACAAAATCATCATCCTTTCCTGCTGAAAACACTTCAAAGAATAGGAATAAAAGGGAACTTCCTCAAAATGATAAAGGGAATATATGAAAAACTCACAGCTAACAACATCCTCAATGGGGAAAATCTGAAAACTTTCCCAAGATCAGGAACAAGACAAGGATGTCCACTATCATCACTGTTATTCAACATTGTGTTGGAAGTTCTAGCCAGAGCAATTAGGTAAGAAAAAGAAATACAAGGCATTCAAATTGGAAAGGAAGAAGTAAAACTCTCACTGTTTGCAGATGAAATGATACTATACTTCGAAAACCCCGAAAAATCCACAGCAAAACTATAGAGCTAATAAATGAGTACAGCAAAGTGGCAAGTTACAAGATCAACACTCAAAAATCTGTAGTGTTTCTATACACTAGTAATGAACAATCTAAGGGGGAAATCAAGAAAAAAATTCCATTTATAATTGCAACTAAAAGAATAAAATATTTAGGAATAAATTTAACTAAAGAGACAAAAGACCTATACAAAGAAAACTACAAGAAACTGTTAAATCACAGAAGACCTAAATAAATGGAAGGGCATGCTGTGTTCATGGATTGGAAGACTAAATATAGTTACGATGTCAATTCTATCTAAATTGATTTACTGATTCAATGTAATACCAATTAAAATCCCAAAAACTTACTTTTCAGAAATAGAAAACCCAATAGCCAAATTTATCTGGAAGGGCAGGGTGCCCCAAATAGCTAAAAGTATCCTGAGAAAGAAAAATGAACTCAGAGATCTCATGCTACCTGACTTTGAGGCATATTATGAAGCTACAGTGGTCAAAACAGCATAGTACTGGCATAAATATAGAAGTACTGACCAGTGGAATCAAATAGAGTGTTCAGATATGGACCCTCTCATCTATGGACAATTGATCTTTGATAAGGCAGTCAAACCAACTCACCTGGAACAGAACAGTCTCTTCAATAAATGGTGCCTAGAAAACTGTATATCCACCTGCAAAAGAATGAAAGAGGATCCATATCTCACACCCTACACAAAAATTAACTCAAATTGTATCAAATACCCAAAGAATTAGATCCAAGACCATAAAACTGTTAGAAGAAAATGTAGGGAAATATCTTATAATAGGAAATTGCTAGACCTTACACCCAAAGCATGAGCATTGAAGAAAGAAAGAAATGGAAACGCCTCCAAATTAAACACTTTTGTGCATCATTGAACTTCATCAAGAAAGTAAAAAGCCTACACAATGGGAGACAATATTTGGAAACGACATATCAGATAAAGGTCTAGTATCCAGAATTTATAAAGAGATTGTTCAACTCAACAACAAAAAGACAGCCAATCCAATTACAAAATGGGAAAAAGACTTGAACAGACACTTCTCAGAAGAGGAAGTACAAATGGCCAAAAGGCACATGAAGAGATGCTCAACATCCCTGGCCATTAGAGAAATGCAAATCAAAACCACAATGAGATATCATCTCACACCCACCAGAATGGCCATTATCAACAAAACAGAAAATGACAAGTGCTGGAGAGGATATGGAGAAAGAGGCACACTTATTCACTCTTGGTGGGAATGTCTAATGGTGCAACCGCTGTGGAAGGCAGTTTGGCAGTTCCTCAAAAAGCTGAATATAGAATAGCCATATGACCCAGCAATACCACTGCTAGGTATCTACTCAGAGGACTTAAGGGCAAAGGCACAAACGGACATTTGCACACCAATGTTTATAGCAGCATTATTTACAATTGCAAAGAGATGGAAACAGCCAAAATGTCCATCAACAAACGAGTGGCTAAACAAACTGTGGTATATACATACGATGGAATATTATGCAGCTTTAAGACAGAATAAACTTATGAAGTATGTAACAACATGGATGGACCTTGAGAACATTATGCTGAGTGAGACTAGCCAAAAACTAAAGGACAAATACTGTATGGTCTCACTGATATGAACTGACATTAGTGAATAAACTTGGAATATTTTGTTTGTAACAGAGACCATCAGGAGCTAGAAATAGAGTAAGATATTGGGTAATTGGAGCTGAAGGGATACAGACTGTGCAACAGGACTGGATACAAAAACTCAGAAATGGACAGCACAGTACTACCAAACTGTAATACAATTATGTTAGAACACTGAATAAAACTGAATGTGAGAATGATAGAGGGAGGGGGGCTGGGGGCACAAATGAAATCAGAAAGAAAGATGGACGATAAAGACTGAGATGGTATAATCTAGGAATGCCTAGAGTATAATAATAGTGACTAAATGTACAAATTTAAAAATGTTTTTGCATGAGGAAGAACAAAAGAATGTCATTACTGCAGGGTGTTGAAAATAGATGATAATTAATATTTTAAAGTTTTACCTTATGTGTGAGACTAAAGCAAAAAATGTTTATTTGGTACAATATGTATATTTTGACCATTGCAGTTCCTAATATAACTTATGTGGACAGCTTAATCGAATACCGTAAGTACATAGAACCTTGAGTAGGGCATAAGATTTTGTACGTTTGTCTGGAGTGATACCCTGATAAATCCCAGAGTGATTTGAATGGTGAGTAAAAAAGTATTTGCGAAGTCCCCTTCAGGAAATGGTTTGAAAGGGGGAAAATTCAGCTTCCCCAAGTGGAGAATTCTTGATATTCTCACAAGCAGTGGGGACAACCAAAGCAATAGGCTGAATCCCCAATCTTGAGGTTTGTTCATATGAAACTTAACCCGGCAAAGGATAGGTCAAGTCTACTTAAAATTAGGCCTAAGAGTAACCCCCAAGAGAACCTCTTTTGTTGCTCAGATGTGGCCTCTCTCTCCAGCCAACACAACAAGCAAACTCACCTCCTTCCCCATCTATGTGGGACATGACTCCCAGGTGTGTGGACCTTCCTGGCAATATGGGACAGAAATCCTAGAATGAGCTGGGACTCAGCATCAAGGGATTGAGAAAACCTTCTCGACCAAAAGGGGGAAGAGTGAAATGAGACAAAGTGTCAATGGGTAAGAGATTCCAAACAGAGTCAAGAGGTTATCCTGGAGGTTATTCTTACGCATTAAGTAGATATCACCTTGTTATTCAAGATATAGTGGAGAGGCTGGAGGGAACTGCCTGAAAATGTAGAGCTGTGTTCCAGTAGCCATGTTTCTTGATGATGACTGAATAATGATATAGCTTTCACAGTGTGACTTTGTGATTGTGAAAACCTTGTGTCTGATGCTCCTTTTATCTACCTTATCAACAGACAAGTAGAACATATGGAATAAAAATAAACAATAGGGGGAACAAATGTTAAAATAAATTTAATTTGAAATGCTAGTGATAAATGAAAGTGAGGGGTAAGGGGTATGGTATGTATAATCTTTTTTTTTTTCTCTGTTGTCGTTTTATTTCTTTTTCTGTTGTCTTTTTATTTCTTTCTCTGAATTGATGCAAATGTTCTAAGAAATGATGAATATGCAACTATGTGATGATATTGAGAATTACTGATTATATATGTAGAACAGAATGATATGTTAATGTTTTTGTTTGTTCTTAATTTTTTTAATTAATAAATAAAATTTTTAAAAAAAGATGTCAGAAAGGTGACACCAAATATGCGAGGAATGAAAAAAAAATGATGTAATGGAGAGGCTGGAGGGAACTTCCTGAAAATGTAGAGCTGTGTTCCAGTAGCCATGTTTCTTGATGATGATTGTATAATGATATAGCTTTCACAGTGTGACTGTGTGATTGTGAAAACCTTGTGTCTGATGCTCCTTTTATCTACCTTATCAACAGACAAGTAAAACATACAGCATAAAAATAAATAATAGGGGGAACAAATGTTAAAATAAATTTAGTAGATTGAAATGCTAGTGATCAATGAAAGGGAGGAGTAAGGGGCATGGTATGTATGAATTTTTTTCTGTTGTCTTTTTATTTCTTTTTCTGAATTGACGCAGATATTCTAGGAAATGATTATGATGATGAATATGTATCTATGTGATGATGTGAATTACTGATTATACGTTTAGAACAGAATGATCATATGTTAAGAATGTTTGTGTCTGTTATATATTTTTTTAATTTAAAATTTTATTTAAAAGAAAAGTTGAGGGGGGCTCACAGAAGTGAAAGGAACCTTTGCAGGACTTTGATTCTGCATTTGAGAATTTTGTTCAATACCAAACTTATCTTTCTCCCCAACAAGCTGTTTTTCCTGACCTGCCTTCTGTGCTCCTGCTGAATGCTACTGGAAAGGCCAGAGTTTGCCCATCTCTTCCTCTTGACTGGCCAATGCAATCTGAGAGCATCTTCTCAGCTCCCCCATGAGTTCTCCCATGCAGTCGTCTCCTTCTTCTTCCTCCCACCATGGCCATAGTCAGCGCGCTATTTGCTGCACATGTCATCTGCTGAGTAACATCCTCCTGACTCCAGCTGTGCCCACCTCTCACTACAGTTACTAAACCTAGGGTGTTCAGGGTGTTCCCCTGAAACACCGCACAGATAGGCTTCCCCTAAATTGTAAACCCTTCAGGGGCTCCACCCTATCCCTAGAATTAAATTCCAGTCCTTGATGCAGCCTCCAGGACCCTGCTCCTTCCCTAGTATACCCTGCTCTGTGCCTGGGTCTCCAGTAGGTGTCTGCACCATGATACTTATCTATGTGTCTGTTCTTTAAGCATGCCTACCCCTTCCATGGCTGCAGCTGTCTCTGTCTGCTATGTGCTAAGTGACCACATACTCTCCAGACATGCCCCACGGGAAAAATACACTGTCAAGGAAATGGAGCATTGCTTGTAGCTCCACTTCTAAATAATTCTGAAATATGAACTTTGATTCTACATTTAACCTTGTAACTGATAATTAAAAATAAAGCTGCCTTAGATGCAGGTGTTCAGTGTCCTCACAAAAAGGAAATCCATAGTAAGAAATACCTCCGCCCTCTCACAAAATGCTTCGGCTGTTGGTCCCAGTTGCCATCAGTCTGCTCAGGGCATGAGGCAGCCAAGAAGGTGGCTTCCAGAAGCTGTTCGGAGAAACGTGTTTCTTCTCTTCCACCCAGTGTTCTCTATACAAGGTATCAGACATTGAAAGTCTGTCTCCCTGCTGATGTGCCCTTACCCACGCTGAGAACCTGGACTGCACCCCTCACAATGGAGTGAATTATGGCAGCATCAGTCATGGGGTTGGCACAGCTGTCCTCTCTAAACCATGAGCAGAAATCTCCATTTCAGGGTGACTTTAGCTAAGTATCAAATCTTGAACCTGAATTTTACCTTTAATGTCTTTTTTAAGGCATAGCATCCCCTCTTTTCTCCCCATATACAAATTACATTGCTGCATTAAAATAACATTAAGAGAATTCAATTAAATGACTGGCTGCTGAACTCACTTGTAGAAACTGAATATGAAATTAGAATCCTAGTGTTTGCATCATTTAACAGATATTTTAAAAGTTTGTAACTTTTTATATCCCAGTACATATAAATATGCATTATGTCAGGCCTTAGAAAATTTAGCAAATTAATGCAGTTTGTAATTCAATTCATCTGGTCACAGCATTTAATGAAGTAATAGTCGATATCTGTTTATGCCTCTAGGTAACAGGATTATATTATGCTATAATTTCTTTGGAAAAGTGTTTTATAAATAGCAAATCACCAAGTAACTGCCATTTTTCTAAAATAAACGTTTAAAAAGTAATCCTACCCACTGATGTGAACCAACATTCGAGAATAAACTTGGAATATGTCATTGGTAACAGAGACCAGCAGGAGTTAGAAACAGGGTAAGATAATGGGTAATTGGAGCTGAAGGGATACAGACTGTGCAACAGGACTAGATACAAAAACTCAAAAATGGACAGCACAATAATACCTAATTGTAAAGTAATCATGTTAAAACACTGAATGAAGCTGCATCTGAGCTATAGGTTTTTTTTTTGTCTGTCTGTTTGTTTGTTTGTGTCTTTTTTTTTGCTATTATTATTATTTTTATTTTTTCTCTATATTAACATTCTATATCTTTTTCTGTTGTTTTGCTAGTTCTTTTCCTAAATCGATGCAAATGTACTAAGAAATGATGATCATGCATCTATGTGATGATGTTAAGAATTACTGATTGCATATGTAGAATGGAATGATTTCTAAATGTTGTGTTAATTTCTTTTTTTCTTTAATTAATAAAAAAAAAAAAGTAATCCTAAAGGGAAAGTGCCTACTCTATTGAATAAAGTCATTAAAAACTTTCTCTTATGAATAATAGAGGGAACAAATGTTAAAATAAATTTAGATTGAAATGCTGGTGAGGGGGAGGGGGAGGGGGTATGGTATGTATGAATTTTTTTCTGTTTTCTTTTTATTTCTTTTTCTGAATAGATGCAAATGTTCCAAGAAATGATCGTGATGATGAATATGCATCTATGTGATGATATTGTGAATTACTGATTATATAGAACGGAATGATCAAAAGTTAAAAAAAAAAAACTTTCTCTTTTAATGGGACAAACAGAAAGGCATTAATACTGTGGTATGTTTGTAGGAGCCAGGTTAGCTTACACAGCAGCACACGCACCAGTTCTCCGTGACCTGACCCAGTTCACATTAGGTCCCAGCTCGCACTATGCTTGTTCCAGATGTGTCAGCTGTTGGGGGCCCTCGGCCTGTTGTGGTGGCTGAGCAAGAGCAAAGAGGCCTGTTCAGAAGTGACGGTCACTTCCGCTCATAGCCAAACCAGCCACGTGCCCCTGCCTGAGTCTCATGCCCAGTGAGGGCGGGAAAATCTGCTGTGGGTCCTTAACCATCTTCTCTTTGTCAAGGTCTCATAAATCTCAGGCATTCAGGCCACCTGATAGAGACTCTCTACCATGTCGGAAACTGTTGATAGGCCCTTGATTAAACTTTCCTGTCCTTGACCCATCTCTTCAATTCAGAATAAGCTGATTTGTACACTGAAAGATGTGTGCTAGAGCTCATTATATTTGTTCTAGAAGAATGTTCACCTTGTCATATGTGCTTCACTCTCTATTGAAATGCTGCAGTTTACCACTAACTCTGAAATTCTGGCCTAAATGTGCTTTTGTGACCAAGGGACTATTAGCATGATCAGCTACCACAGGTAGTTCCTCCTAGGGCAGGCTGAAAACTCCACCTTCAAGATTTATTTTCTAAATTAGTATTAAGTTCTCAGCTGTTTCTGGAATGCACTGCTGAAGGGAATTTATTTTGATTGATCCAAACCTTTTAATATACAATATTAGAATTCCAGGGAGTGAGTCTGAACTCAATGGTAAGACATTTCACAAAAAATTAGGGAAGAAAGAAAATACAGCTACTTTAAGTATGAGAAAATCTGTCATTTTAGCACATGCACAAATGAACAATGCCAAGTCTTCGTGTAGTGGTGAATTACCAGCATGATGTTGCTGTCATAACTGAAGGCCCCCCACACTTCAGAGTCCAGGGCCAGTGTGTTTTGGTGGGCATACGCAGCTGCACCACTGAGAGCTGGAGGAGACTGACTTGCACTGTCTCTTTTACCCTACTTAAAGGTCACAGTGACCCACCACAATGAAAATTTTCTGCTTACCAAAAGATGCTATTTAAAAAAATGGAAACACAGGCGACAGACTGGGAGAAAATATTCACAATACATTTATCTGACAGACCTGTATTCAGAGTATCCAAGGCACTCATCTCACTCTCTGCTCAGAAGACAGCTGTAGAGTTCTAAAGATGAGCAAACACTGAATAGGCACTTCACAAAAGCAGATATGCAAATGTCCCATAAGCACATCGGCAGATTCTCTGCCTGTTAATTCTCAGGGAAATGCAAATTAAAATCAAGACAGATACAGGCACACTTACCAGAATGGCCGCTGTGACAAAGGTGCCCTACTGAAGACTGGTGAGGGGTGGGCCACCAGAATGTGCACTCGCTGCTGGCAGGGCCATGAATTCTGCAGCCCCCTTGGGACACTGGCAGTGCCTTTAAGGGCCCAGCAGTTTCACTCCTAAGAATTTGTCCAAAGAACCAAAGCAGTGTCTTCACAAAAAGCCTTCTACAAAACTGCTCATAGTTGCTTTATTCATAATAATAAAAACTGAGAATGCCCCACATGTCCATGAGCAGGTAAATGGGAAAACCAGCTGTGGTTCTTTTGGGCAGTAGAATAATGCCCAGCAATACCAAGAAACCCTGCAGATGAACCTCACAGGTTCACAGCGCTGAGTAAGAGTGCCCACCACATGATTGTTTCTGGGAGATTCTAGGACAGGCTCAAATAGTCTTGGTGAAAAAAAAAGACAGGATAGTGGTTGCCTCAGGGTGGAGGGCATTAGTGGGAAGGGGCTTGAGGCAACTTTCTGAGGGGATGGAAAGATTTTCTATCTTAATAGGGTGTGGGTTACCCGAGTATACCTTTTTGTTAAAACAGATTGCACTGAACATGTGAGGCCTATGCTTAGGCCCACCTTTGTCCCTCTCGGCTTAACCACCTTCCCGCCATATGATGTTAGGCAGATCTCTTCACGTCTGAGCCTCGGGCCTCGTGTAAACTGGGGCGTTAATAACCAAACAGCATTCTTGTTAGGCTTGATAGGGAGATGTAAAAAACTCAGCTGATAGCTGGTCTACAGCAGCTATTCTGTAACTAATGACTGGGTTTTTTTGTTGTTTTTTTTTTGACAAGAGAAACTATTATTAAATGTAATTTCTTTTTAAAAAGGCACCTCCCATTTCTTTTCCTCTTAAAATCAATCAACATGGAGAAATGTAAAAATAACGATGAAAATAAATTGAGAGGCTTAGATAGTTCATCTTGATTCTAATAAGGATTAAGAGTCCCAGTTTATATAAGAGATCCCTTCTCCAAATCCAGAATTCGCTGGCAGCAGCATATGTCCAGTGAAGCTACAAATGTGACCTGTGTTGCAATGTGAGCAACATAGCTCTGCCTTCCAGCATCCTGACTACTCTGCTTGTGGTCTAGAGGGCCCACCATGTGGCACCTGGCAAGTGCCAGGATGTCTAGAGGCCTGTGTAACTGCCCTACATTGAGCTGCCTTTTTTTTAATTGTAAATATTACGTATATACAAAAAAGCAATAAATTTCCAAGTACATTCTAACAAGAAGCTTTTAAAGTTTGGTACGGGTTACAGTTCCATGGTTTTTCATTTTTTCTTCCAGCTGCTCCAAGACACTGAAGACCAATAGAAATAGCAATATAAAATATAAACCTAAAAACTTTAGGTTTTTATTTGTAGCTGCTCTAAAGTACTAGAGGCTAAAAGAAAATATCAGCATAATGATTCAGCACTCATACTCATTTGTTAAGCCTGACCTTCTCTGTATAACTCCACCATCACCTTTGATCTTTCTCCCACTCTTTAGGGGTATTTGGGCTATGCCTATTCTAACTTTTCATGTTAGAAGGGGCTGTCGATAATATGGAATAGGGAGATGGAATTAGTTGATGTTCTGGAAAGGCTGGCCCCTCTGCATTTCAGAATTTATCTAGTCTAGGGACCCATCTGGAGTTTGTAGGTTTTGGAAAGTTACCCTAGTGCATGGAACCTTTGTAGAATCTTATATAATGTCCTAGGTATTCTTAGGATTGGCAGGGACGGTTTTGGTTGGGGTTTGGCAAGTTATGATAATAGCAATGTCCAACTGAAGCATGTGTAAGAGTGAGCTCCAGTGTAGCCTCTCAACTCTATCTGAACTCTCTCAGCCACTGATACCTCATTTATTACACTTCTTTTCTCCTTTTGGTCAGTATGACATTGTTGATCCCACGGTACCAGGGCCAGGGTCAGTTGAGCTGCTTTTGAACCCAGCAAAGTTTGTCCACCAGATGTGAAGAGTTTGGAACGGGATCGGGTGCCTTGGCAATGGAGTCCAACCGAAAATGCAGTTTCCTCTTTTCCTTTGTAGGATGGAATCAAAGTTTACTGATTAAATTAAAGCTTAGTCATTTGACAGAAGCAGTTACAGCATGTGTGCTCTTCCTTATTTGTCTGCAGGAGGTGTAAAGCTAACAAGTGTGGCATGTGGGCGTCAGCATGTGTGGGCCTGTGATTCCAGGGGTGGAGTTTACTTCCGCGTAGGAACCCAACCTCTAAACCCCAGTCTGATGCTTCCTGCCTGGATAACAATTGAGCCACCTGTCCAGGTAAGCGAAAGTTAATTGAGAGGAGCTTTGTCTTTGGTAAGGCAGGGGCTGTTGGTATGCTCTGTGGGGAGCCAGGACTACTGCCTTTTTTGTAGGTATTCCAGCAGGTGGGGAGAGGCCTGGCCAAAGCCAACATGCTCATTCACTGGGATCCGGATTTGGAATTTAATATTTGTGAACTTTAATGCTGAATAGACCTGATCTGAGCCAATGATAAGGTTTGTTCCTCTCGAAAATATTTTGTTTCTGACTTTTTGCGAAATGAACATTATTTTCTTTTATCTATTCTTTCAAAATGGACATTATTTTTTAAAAACCAAACAATACCCAAAAGTATAAAGAAGAAGGTAAAAGCCTCTTAAAATGTTGTCATCTGGCAATAACCTTTTTTTTAATATATTTTTTATTGTAACATATATTTTAAAAAGTAACACATTTCAAAATACATTGTAAAAAGTAGTTATGGAACACATTTCAGAGTTTGGTATGGGTTACAGTTCCTTCATTTCAGGTTTATCCTTCTGGCTGCTCCAAGACACTGGAGACTAAAAGAAATGTCAATATAATGATTCAGCAATTGTACTCATTTGTTAAATCCTATCTTCTCTGCTATAACTCCTCCTTCTCTTTTGGTTCTTTTCCCAATCTTTAGGGGTATTTGGGCTATGCCCATTCTGACACTTTTTTTTGTTGTTGAAAAGAGGGGTCAACAGTTTAATGCATGGGGGGGGAAGGAATTAGTTAATGTTCTTGAAGAGGCTGGCTTCTTTGGGTTTCAGGACTTATCTAGCCTAGGAAATATACAATGGTTGACTTTTTCTTTTCTTTTTTTTTTTTTTTGACATGGGCAGGCTCCAAGAATCTGGCAATAACTTATCAGCACTTTGTGTCTTTCCTAGTTTATTGAAGAAATTCTACTGCTCTTCTTCCCCCACTGCCACTCCTGCCATATTTGAATTTATAGTGTTTCTAACATTGTTTTCTCTCTGGACTGCTCCACCACTCAAACCAGAGCCTGATTTTAGTGTTGCTATGCTAAGTATATTTCTATTAAAATTTACAATTAGGAGGCTGTGTTTTAATGAGAATTATCTGCTTAGATGCCTGCTAATCCCCATATGTAATGTGGTTGGAGAAGATATGAGGTCACCATATGCAGGAATGTTTAGGCCCTAAAGTCCAGAGTTCAAGTCAAGCATGTCTTCCTAACTGTCTACATTTCACTTGAGTCCCTGGGTCCCTGGGGACTGGCGCGACAGAGGTGGGGGACAAGGTACTGGGCTGGTCACGGGGTCTCCAGTCTTGCCCCTCAGAGGTGTGGCGTGTGGTGGGAGACTCTAGAACTGAAATCAGGAGTCTGGTCTAGAGTTCTGCTCAGTTCACCTGCTAGGGAACATGGCCACAGGGAGGTTCCATGTCCTCAGTAGCAGATCTTCCTCCTTCTTGGGGCAGTAGGGAGAGTGTTAGAATGATATCCAGGGGTACACAGCATAAATTGTAAAGCGCTGTGCAGAGTGAACTGAGACATGAATCTTGCTTTCTCCCGCACACACAGTACTCAGTGGGTACAGCCTACCTAGCAGGAAACACTGCTGGTGTGGGGTGAACATGGAAAGCAAGCTTACTTATGGTCACTCATATTATTGTTTTAACAATTCTCTTCAGGCAGGACAACCTCCTGTTCCTCCACCAGGTTGGAGACCCTTTGGTACACCACTGTCCACATGTTTCTTTTCTTTTCACAATAATTGTATATTATTTTTAATAGAGATGAAATTCTCATACCCATAGAATTCACCCATTTAAAGTTACAGTTCAATAATTTTTAATATATTTGCAAAGTTATATAACCATCACTACTATCCAATTCCAGAACTTTTTCATCATCCCAAACTGAAAGCCCAAACCCATTAGCAGTCACTCCCCATCTCCCCTGTCCCCACCCAAGCTTTCCGACTCTATAGAGTTGCATTTTCTAGGCATTTCATTTAAATGCAGTCGTACACTATGTGGCCTTCTCTAGCTTCTTTCAGTTAGCATAATGTTTTAAAAGTTCGACCTTGTTTCACCATGAATAAGTACTTCATTCTTTTTTATAGCCAAGTAATATTTCATTCTGTGGATGCACCACAATTTGATCATCCATTTGTCAGTTGATGGACTTTTGGGTTGTTTTCACCTTTTGGCTACTATGAACTATGCTTCTGACCACATTCATCTACAGCTTTTAGCGTGGATGAAATTTTCATTTCTCTTGGGGATGTCTACCTAGGAGTAGAATTGCTGAGTCTTGTGGTAACTCTGTATTTAACTCCTTGAGGAACTTCCTAGCTGTTTCTCACAGAGTCCCATTTTCTCCACATCCTTGCCAATACTTATTTTCCTTTTTTTTTAAATTATGGCTGTCCTGGTAAAGTAGTATCTCATTCTGGTTTTGATTTGTATTTTCCTAATGGCTAATTACATTGAACATTTTTCCATGTGCTTGTTGGCCATTTGTTTATCTTCTTTGGCGAAATGTCTGTCTTTTGCCCATTTTTTAATTGGGTTATTTGTTTTGTTGTTGTTGGATTGTAGGAGTTCTTGATATGTTCTGGATATTGATACCTTCTCAGATATATGATTTGCAAATATTTTTCCCATTCTGTAGGTTGTTCACTTTCTTGATAGTGTCCATTGATACAAAAGTTTTGATTTTGATCAAGTCCACTTTGTCTATTTTTTATTTTGTTGTTTTTGCTTTTGGTGTAATATCTAAAAAATCTCCTGCCTAATTCAAATTACTCTTATGTTCTTCTAGGAGTTTTATAATTTTCACCCTTACATTTAGGTCTTTGATTTATTTTTAGTTAATTTTTGTATTTGGTGTGAGATAATACTCCAACTCCACTTTTGCCTATGGATATTCAGTTGTGTTAGTACCATTTAAGCATTATTTTCTCATTAGATGGTCTTGGTGCTCTTTTCAAAAATCAACTGATCATAGATATATGGGTGTCACGGTCCAGACCCAAACCTTTCAGCATACAGGACTGAGCAGCGCCAAGGCCAAAGAACATACTAGGCACAAAGTCCAAGGTGAGTTTTTTCAGGACTTACAAACAGAAGAGGGTCTCCGGTGACTGCAGTCCAGAAGAAGAGCACAGCACAGTCAAGCAGGAATCAAGAGTATTAGTTAGGATAGAGGCCTGAAACAAAGACCAAGATCTCATGATTCAAGGGAACACTGAGATTGGAATCATCATATGCCCAGAAGGGTCTTTAGGGTATAATTCTAAGATAATAGTGCTTATGACAGCTTCAGTGCATCATGGAAAAACAGGGCAAATAATCATCAAAGAAATTTCAGGAGGTCTGCTTAATGTGTAACTGGATAAGTGGTTTGTCTATCTTTTTCTTCTCCGGGAGGTTGTTTTTTCCTCTAGCCTTTGCTCTGGTCACACAGGCTGTTATGTGCTTCAAACTTCATTTTTCTCTTAAAGGAGGGAATCCCAACCCCTGGGTTGCCACAATATACCCCTGCATAGTACACTACACTGTCCATAGGACAGGCATTTATAGCACAACAATAGATTAAGCAACAACAAGCTATTAATCTTCCAAATAAAGAAAGTAGACTGACAAAGAGATACTACCAAGGCCAGGAAAGGAAATTAAACCAGTTAGAGGATCAGTAGATAATTTATCAGTATTATGTATGTATTTTTACGTATTATTTAAAACTTGTGGAACATTTTTAGAGAGATCAGGGATATATATAAACATTGCACTTTTATTACGGCACAAGTTCCACCATGTGCCACTGTAAAAATGTTTAAGACCATTCTATTTTGCAATATCACTTTGTGTATCTGAGTGATTTATTTAGCAGTGATATTGTCAGTTTAGATTCATTTATTGCCTGGGCAATGTGGTTAGCTAAGGCTGCCACATGGCTTTCAGTGTACTATAGCGGCCCCACCTGGTACAAAGATAGCTAATGAACAGTATCACCAGGGGGTCTGCTTAACTTTATACCTAGCTTTATTTCCCAATTATTGGGAATGCTAGATGGTGTTTCATATATGGTTGCTGGGGCATAGGGTTGCCTCCATGTACACTGTCCAGTCCACTTATAGGGCATATAGGGCTATCTGGTCTTCCCCCTCTTTAGAGGAGGGGTAAGCAGATTTGTTCCCCAAATAATCCCTGAGCATTTTCTACCACAACTTTTATTATTAACTTAGTCATAAGTAAAGTCCACATAGTTATATACATTGTCCCTGTGGAGATAGGAGGCCCCAGATTGGTGATAAACATTTTAGTAGGTATCTCTTGCACAAACTGTGGTCTTATTACAATATTTGTAGTGACTCTTGTCTCCCTGTGGGCTTAGGATTTCTAACCAGCGTGGCTGCATAGGCCAGCATCAAGGCCAAAGGATTTTATATTCTCCCATTTGTATGGTCTGAGGCACAGGCAACAAGTTATTTCTGTTTCCCTGCTTAGGCTGTAAGGTGGCTGGCCCTTTAACTTGTGTTTTTGTTTGTTTGTTTTAAATTTTTATTAATAACCAATCAACATACAACACATACATTCTTAACGTATGAACGTTCCATACCTGGTGTGCAATCAATAGCTCATAATATCATCACTTATTAATTTGTGTTTTTATACTTGCATTAGCATTTCCACCAAAGCTGGGGCCACTGATCAGGGTGTAGAATTTAGGCAGGTTAAGGCCTGATAGAGTCTTTTAGTCTATTGCTGTAAAGACTTTTTGTCATCCTTTAATTGTTCCTTTAAAAGGCCATTCATTCTTTCTGCACCAGTAGAATTATAGGGCAGGTAAAATGTCTATATTGCTTCATAATCTATGACCAGGCTTGAATCATTCGTTCAGTAAAAGGGGTCCCTCTATCACCTTCTGTCTGTCTGGGCACCCAATAGAGAGCACTCACTTTTTCTGACAGTAGTTAGTGGCCTATTAGTTAGCCTTCCCCATGGGGAAGGCCAGCAGCAGTCCAGTAGCCATATCTACGGCAGTGAAAGTATATACCTCACCCCTCCTGACAGTGGAAGGGGACCTAAGTAGTCCACTTACCACTGGGTCAGAGAAACTTTTCAGTGGTCGATATGCCTTATTTGCTGTAGTAACCACCGCAGTTGCAGCAGAGAGCAGGATGGACACTCTGGGTTATGTCTGTTAATTGCTGCCATGTAACAGAAAGCTGAACAAGATGCCACAATGTCTGGTACCCATGGTACCCACTCTTCCAATGAAGCCATTCTGCAGCTTCTCAAGTTTTGGTAGCACATCTTCAGACTAGTACATGTAAGCGTTTTAGTGTCTGGGCTACAAGGGGAATTAATGGTCTCCAGTATCCTAGGTGTTCAAGGAAAGCCTTCAGCTGCTTTGGCATTTGTGGTGTGGGAAAATACTGTACTTTGTCAATTACAGTAGAAGGAATAACTTTTGTCTTACCCGACCATACAACACTCAAGAATTTAACAGAACAGCCAGGACCCTATAACTTCCATGATTGACCGCCCATCCTCAGTTTTCCAGATGGGTTACCAGTGTTCCCAGTGCTTCTTCTAATTCTGAAAGAGAATTACTGGTTAACATATCATTAATGTAATGAAATGGGGTCATGTTTTGAGTTATTTTCCAGTTAGCTGGATCGTTAGCCACCAGGCCATGGCAGAATGTTGGGTTATCCAGATAGCCCTGGGGAAGCACAGTGAATATTCATTGTCGGCCTTCCCACATGAAGGCAAAAACAGGTTGATTTGATTTATTTAGGGAGATACTAAAAAAAGCATTGGCAAAATCCAACACAAAATGAGATTTACACAGCTGCATGCTCATTTCTTGCAGTAGTTTGGCGATATTTGGAACAGTGTTAATTTCTTTAACTCCTGATAATTTACAGTCATATGCCGGGTTCCATCAGACTTCCACACTGGCCATACACAGCTATTAAAGGGGCTATGGGTTGGGATTATAATTCTCATTTTCTCCACAATTCTTTGATTGTGACAAGTTTCTTGGTGTCCTCATGGAAATTTATATTGTTTAATAGCCACAATTCTCTGGGATCGCAGCACCTTTACAGAAGACTATTTTGCTTGCTTCTTTAACATTGCTTTAACTACTCTGCATTGGAGACAAAATCCCCAATGGTTGTTTGTAATGTGGCATTTGAAGATCAGTTTCTAGAATATATTCTGGTATCGGGGAGAGGAGCACTGCATATATATATATATGTGGGGAGGTAGTCTTCCAAGTTGCCCAAGCAATTGACACTGTTTTGTTAGAACACTTTTCTCCCATAGCCATCTATAATCAGAGTAGGAACACAGAATCAAGCAACATTTCCATAAATTAATGTGCATTCAGCTTCTGAATCCGATAAAGCTAATACTCTCTATTGATTAGTAGGAAAATATGTATAGTTAATTGTCTGTGTGGTCTCTGATCCCCGGTGTCCCCAGCTATTGTTCTTTTTTTATTATTATTATTATTTATTTTTTAATTTATTTATGAAACATAACCACATACAAACACAAACATTCTTACCATATGATCATTCCATTCTTGATATATAATCAATAACTCACAATATCATCACATAATTGTATATTCATCATCATGATCATTTCTTAGAACATTTGCATCAATTCAGAAAAAGAAATAAAAAAAAAAATTCATACATACCATACCCCTTACCACTCCCTTTCATTGATCACTAGCATTTTAATCTATTAAATTTATTTTAACATTTGTTCCTCCTATTATTTATTTATTTTTAATCCTTATGTTTTACTCATCTGTTGATAAGGTAGATAAAAGGAGCATCAGACACAAGGTTTTCACAATCACACAGTCACTTTGTGAAAGCTATATCATTATACAATCATCTTCAAGAAACGTGGCTACAGGGCGGGCCACGGTGGCTCAGCAGGCAAGAATGCTTGCCTGCCATGCCAGAGGACCCAGGTTCGATTCCTGGTGCCTGCCCATGTAAAAACAAAAAAGAAACGTGGCTACTGGAACACAGCTGTACATTTTCAGGCAGTTCCCTCCAGCCTCTCCATTACACCTTAACTAAACAGCTGATTTAGTTAATGCGTAAGACTAACCTCCAGGATAACCTCTCGACTCTGTTTGGAATCTCTCAGCCACTGACACTTTATTTTGTCTCATTTTTCTCTTCCCCCTTTGGTGGAGAAGGTTTTCTCAATCCCTGGATGCTGAATCCCAGCTCATTCTGGGATTTCTGTCCCACGTTGCCAAGGTCCACACTCCTGGGAGTCATGTCCCACATAGAGAGGGGGAGGGCAGTGAGTTTGCTTGTCCTGCATTATGGTAACTTTTGATTAGATGGTTTCCATGGAGATGTGTCTCCATCCATTCAGGGTGGGGTTGCATACTGTAGCCCTTTAAGAGAACCATTTTAGAAAAAGCTTCAGAATCAACAGATCCCACACAGCCAGCGATCTTTGGACATGAAGAAAGAAAATGCCCTGGGGAAAACTATAGAAGAAACCTGGAGAGAAAGCTAGCAAACATTTTCATGTGCCTTTACAGCTGAGAGAGAAACCCTGAACATCATCGGCCTCCTTGAACCAAGGTATCTTTCCTTGGATGACTTAATTTGGATATTTTCACGATCTTAGAAGTAAACTTGCAACTTAATAAATTTCCTTTTTTAAAAGCCATTCTGTTTCTGGTACATATTATATTCTGGCAGCTTACAAACTAAAACAAAGGGTGTTGTTACACTTTGTTTTTTCCAAATGCTTTTTCTCTCTGCACCTATTCAGACGATCGTAAGGGTGGTCCTTTATTCTTATTTTTTTTTTTTTTTGAGTAAGCAGGTAGGAAATGTATTAAGTACACATGCTGAGAAGGAGCATGCAGGCACTCTCTCAAGTAAAGAAAGATGGAGGGTAGGAGGCATAAGGCGCGTGGGACCATTTGTTTTTATAGGTTACTTATTCCCCCTCCCTCTTCCTTGTTTGGGGCTTTTTCTTCTACCCTCCCCTCGCCCTAGAGTGGTGCCTGGTGGTAGTTCGTTTATTGGGTGGTTCCGTTGGTTCCATCCTTATCCATTCCTTTATTCTTTATATAATCTGGATACTAGACCCAGAGTGGTATATTACATCAATTGATATTTGGGTGTTAAACCAACATTGCATTCCTGGGATTTAGTCTCACTTGATCATGGTTTGTAGTCCATTGTATGTATTGTTATATTTGGTTTGCTAATATTTTGTTGAGGATTTTTATGAACATTTTTCATGAGGGATATTGGTCTATAATTTTCTTGTGATGTCTTTGTCTGGTTTTAGTATCAGGGAAATACTGGCTTCATAAAATGAGTTGGAAATTATTCTCTCCCCTTCTGTTTTTGAAAGAGTTTGTAAAGGATTGGTGTTATAAACATTTGATAGAATTCCCCACTGTAGCCATCTGAGACTGGGCTTTTCTTTGTGAGAAGATTTTTTTTATGACTAATTCAATCTCTTTACTTACTGTAAATCTGTTCAGATTTTCTGTTTCTTCTTTATTCAATTTAAGTAGTTTATGTCTTTCTAGAAATTTATCTATTTCATCTTGGTCATCCAACTTGTTGGCATTCAGTTAATCATAGTATTCCCTTAAAATTCATTGTATTGGCCCCCACCTGAGTGAATCATCTACAATCTAGCATCAACGAAGGAGGGAAAAGAGGAGGATAGTAAAATAGTTAATAAAAATTACAAAAGGAAAAACAAAAAACAAATCCATTTCTGTAAGGTCAGTTTCAGTATCCCCTCTTTCATTTCTGAGATTTCATTATTATTGAGTATTCTCTCTTTTTTTTTGCATTCACTTTAGCTAAAGGTTTGTCAATTTTATTGCTCTTTCTAAAATCAACTTTTGGTTTTGTTGATTTTTCTATTCTCTATTCTATTTGTTTCTACTTTTATCTAGATTAATTCTTACACACATTAATTTCCCCAGTGCTTTGCCTGATGGTGTTGTTTCTGATACCATCATATTTGAATGTGTGTCACATGCCTGCATGAGCCCTGCAGGAAAGGGCTGCTGAAGGCCGAGTGGGGCTTGCATGTTGTGTGGTGGCAGAGAGTGCTGGTCAGTGCCTTACCTCACCCATGTTCTGTCATGCCAAATCCAGGGCTAGGCAGTGAACATCTGGGCAGCAGAGGACCCATGCAGGGATCTGACTGAGTTGTGGCTCATCCATTGGGTGACATAGAGGACTATATGAAGCCCCACAGTCCTGCTCCTTTTTCCTTCTACATTCTAGAATAACTTCTAGAAAGGAAAACTAAAATGGGGAGAAGAAGCTTTACTAGGATTGCTTCATTGGCCATGGTAACTAACAGTCTTGCCCAGGAAAATGGCCAAAATAGAACAAATTCACATGAGGGTCTCAACACTATGCTCTGAATAAAGTAGTGGTTGCTAATTGGGCTGTTAAACATTAACCATTTCAACTAGTTCCTGCTGAATCAGACCACACACTCTTACTCATTTGGCTTTTAGTGTACTCTGCTATAAAATTTGTAGATACAAAAGGCTTTTTATTTTTGCATTCACATAGTAAGTTTATTTATAAACATATCCAGTATGCTCTATGAGTTCCACACGGTTTGATCTATTTTTCAGGACTGCATTTCCTAAAATTTTCCTTTCATACCTGTTTCATAGATGAACTAAAATATCCTTATTTCCTAAGCTATTAATGTCTTATTATAAAGGGAAGGGGCAGCAAATCTGGATCCAAAATACAAAGTCATCATAATTGGTGACTGCCACTTGTTTTCCACTGAAAATGACCCCCCTTCTTCCCTGGATCTCGCTTTCATGGCTTCTACAGACCACAAAGGTTGTGATCCCTGGACACTACCCCAATATGGTACCGTTGGAGGTATGCCAAAGGCACAGAGACAGAAGGAGGAAGAAAGGATGGCACCAATTCCTTATCATTTCATCACCTTGTCTCTGGTGTGCAAGGACTGAAAAGGAAGATGGGAAACCACGAAATGCTTTATAAACTGGTTCCGTGGCCGGGGGGGAAAGGGAAGCAGGTTTTACATTAGCATTTTTCTAGGTGTTGCCCTGTCCTTAATCCTATTCCTATCCCAGGAGGTTGAAAATTCAGGACCGGTTCTCCCCACTTCACAGAGGAGACAGTTAAACAGTTCATCCGTCCTTACCGCAAACTGCATGAGAGAGCTTGGATAGTCTCCTCTCCCAGTGCTCCTGTCAGGCTCCCACAGTGAGGGGCATTGGAGGTCAGAGATGGTGATGGGGGCCACTGCAGAGTTCTCCCCTTGGGCCGGGCTCCTGTCTAGTCTTTACAACAGTTAGCAACTGGCTGTTTCTGTCTACACTGACAGATGGGACAGCTGCAGTTCAGAGAGGTCCCAGAAGTTGCCTGAGGCCTCCTAGCTAGCAGGTTGCAGGGGCTGGGATGCTAACCTGGTGTGTGCACCTAGGCCTGGCCCCTCCTGCTGCTCTAAGGACCCAGCGGGGGCAGCACATTGACTGCAGGAGGCTCAGCAGAATACCCATCATGGCCCTGTTACAGCTCAGTGGCTCATACTATGCTTTAGGACAAAGCCTACCTGAATCTCAAAATTGCAGAGGGTCCCTGAGAATATGTGGCCCGAGTGGGAGGGGAGAAAAGGTGTTAGTGAAGGGATTTAGGAAGTTGTATTAGAAGGTAAATGAGTTTTACTGTTTTAATCATAATTGGCATCTTTCTGCTTCATTTATTTATTCTTCAACTTGACGTTCTAAATTGCAAGTAGGATGTACTTGCAATTGAGACAGAAATGGAACCAGGTGATAATTTTATACTCATGAGCACATGGGTTGAAGCAACAGAAATATTTTCAAATTAGCAGTGGCCTCTATATTTTCATTTCCTATTGTCTTCTCTAGTAAAACCTCCCTCCTGAGGTAGTATTTGGGTGAAGTTTTAACAAAGTACTCAAAACAAATGACTTGGTTTTCACACTTGCCAGCCTTTGGAAGAATTTGGAGAAAATATTTGTAGATGTCATTAGCATCTCTCGAGCTTGGAGTTTGCTGCCTAGGTCGGGGAATTTTCTGCCCCCATTAGTGGGCAGTTAATAACTTATGTGTCTGGGCATCACAGCCTTGCCAGCCTGACGGGAGAATGAAAGAAGAAAATATGCATGCAGCCTCGCCACCACTTCCCTCAGGCCTGTCCCTCTCTGCTTCCCTGCTCGCTTCTTCCTCACCTCCCACTGCTCTATCCCCAGAGCTGACCATGTCTTTTCTAACCCCGGCACAGTCCTACCACACCTGGAAGGAAGCTCTTGCTTCTGGCAGTTTTTTCCCCTTTGCACCAGCTATGCTGGTTCTCTGGGAGTTGTTCACTGTGCCTGGAATATAGGCTTGACTTGAAGAAGAGAGAAAAATGGAAAGCTCAAATACAATCTACAAATAGCCACACTAACATATTTTAAATCATTTTTTAAAAATTAAGGTGCTTTAAGTATTTTAAGATATATGTATAGGAAAAACTAAGTATGAAAACATGATAATAGGTAACGTCGAAGAGAATGCCCCGTGTGGCTCCTGCATGCTGACAGCAGGGATGCAACTGATTGTGGCCCTAGGTTCCTTGGAAGAGGTCACACCTGCAAGAGGAAGCCTTAGAACTTGTCTGAAGATGGCCTTCACAGGCTTATCGAATGAAGCAGTGTTTCAAAATGGAGACCAGTTAAAGAAGTTCTTCTCTCCTTTTTCCGTAAGATAGGGCTTAGCCTCACTCTGTGCCAGCCACCCTCCGTCCACCCCTAGGGAGAGCAGATCACATCCGATATCCGCACACTGGTTTCTTCAGTGCCAGTGCTGTACTCAGGGCAGACCTGGGGGTTGTCCGCTACCCACAGCGGCATGCCATGGGTATGTACCAGCGTGTGCCTCTGCTGAGGGGTGTGGGTGCTCTAACCCCTCGAATTCCCACTCCTGAAGTGAAAATGCTGGGCTGTGGGAATAATTTAACCAGCTCTCTCTTATCTCATCTGGGACTCCAGGGGTTGACTCCCTCTTCATTTTCTATTGGAGGACATTAAACAAGAGAACCTATGTTTTGACAGAGATGACTTTCAGGAGCTTCACCAACACAACTTGTCCTCCTTTCTGGGGTGCAAGCACTTCATGCCACCAGGCCAGGTGCAGGGGAGCCTCCTACTTTTAATAAGAAAAAGGAAGAAGTTACTTATTCCGTGGCTAATGTCCAGGAGGTCTAAGGTCCAAGAGGCAGAAGGCTTACTATGACAAGTAGAGTGAAATCATGATGTTTTCGTACAGCAAAACACCAATGCAGTTGATATTCTACTTTAGTATAAGAAAGTGATAACACATTGAAAAGGTGCATAAACATACAGAAAAATAAAGTAGTGGTTATATCTGGGTAGTACAGTTATGGATGGTTTTTTAACTTGCTTTAACTTACCTGTATTTTCTGATTGTCTTACAGTGAACGTACATTACTTTTGGAATAAGGGTTTCATAACTCTGGTTGAATGAGTGATCTCCCTCTGAGAACCAGTTCTTAGGAAATAATCAGAAATGTTCCCAAAGCCTCTCATTGTGGCCCCCTCAGTAGTGAGCACTTGGCCCTGTATATTCATACAGTGAGACCATATGTGCTGGCATGCAGAGGCCCCCACCGCAGTGGTGAGGTGAGCCCCTCATCTGTTGCACAGTTGTGGCCTCATGCAGTGAAGCCTGTGCTCAGAGAGGCTCCACATCATGCTGGGGGCCTCCAGGAAGACCCAGAAAGGGCCCCACCTCCCCATGCAGAGCCTGAGGGGGGATCTTGTCCTTTGCAGGCACCCCGAGAAAGCCGGAGAGGCTTCTGTTCTTATTGGGCTCACACATGGCAAGACAAATAGAGCAGGCTGAAACCATGTGTGTGTTGTGAATCCAATTCAGTAAAAAGACAAAAGCAGCAGCAACAAAACTCTAAAACCCTAGAAAACTACAACAAAGATTACTATTTACATTTTTCTATAATGGGCAAGCATTTTTTAATAATCAGGGAGAGCCGTATGTATATTTTGCAAAGGACCATCCTTCATGGGTCACCACGCAGCCCATTTGCAGGAAGCCCTTTGACACTGACCCACCCAGACCTGAATCCCTATGCCCACCCACCCCCACCCCCCACCCCCAGGCAGGATTCTCAAGCTGGAAGGAGACTTTGGAACATGTAGTTACCTCATTCTGGAGTGAGGAAAGCGCCACCTGGAGAAAGCTCCTTGGTCTTTGATGCCTTGTTGCCTTGCTACATGTACCATGTAGGATGGCAGTGCAGGAGCAGTTCCAGCAGGAGACACTGACTCTTTCACAGAAGTGTAGGCCCCTGTGCTTACAGAGGTGAGGGCAGCGGCCTGGGGGAGCAAGCCAGTGAAGGGAGTGCCTCTTGGGTCCTGAGGGAGTCCAAAAGCTTGCACAAAGTCGTGGTACTGACCCAGAAATGAGGCAGATGGTAGAATTCATAGGTAAGAATGTTAAAACAGTTGTTATAACTGTACTGCACATGTTCATGCTAGCCAGAGGAAAGACTGAACATGCTAAGTAGAAAAATGGAAGATATAAAAAAGACCTGTATCAGACTTCTGAAGATAAAAATCTCAATGTCTGAGATGAAAAGGACACTGGATGAGACTAACAACAGAGCAGACGTTGCAGAAGAAAATATTTGGAAGCTTGAAGACAGCGATAAAAGCGATCCAAATTCCAAGCACAGAAGAAAGACTGGAAAAAAAATTCTAGACTATCAGTGAACTGTGGGACAATTTGAGTGGTTCAATATGTATGTTATTGAGGTCCTGAAAGAGAAGAGAGGAAGATATGACAAAAATATTTGAAGAAATAATAGCTGAAGATTTTCTAAGTTTAATGAAATAATTAGACTGATTAAAGAAGCCAGGAAAAAAAAAAAACATGCTGTATGATTTATTTATGTAAAATTTTAGAAAATGCTAATTAATCTATAATGAAGGAGGAAATCAGTGGTTGCCTGGGGATCAGTGGGAGGAGACTGAGAAGGAAGGATCCCAAAGAGGCACAAGGAAATTGTTGAGGGTGCAAATATGTTCATTATTTTTATTGTGGTGGTGTTTTCCTGATTGTATACATATGTCAAAATTTATCAAACTGTATACTTCAAATGTCTGTGTTTTATTACCTGTCCATTATACCTCTATAGAGCTGTTGAAAAATACTATTAAATAGTAAAAAGAAAAAAAAATGAGCACCTTAGGTGTGCCCTCTGTTGTATTGAGTGTGACAGAGGGAAAAGAGATGAGGGAGACTGTCTCTGGAGATGAGATATATCACACACACAAAATAGGGGGCATAGATTGTGCTAAGTACAGATATAAAAAAATACAAGCACAATGGGACTGACCACTGGCTACTGTGATAAGGTGGTATCAGGCCCATGCCAGTGGTTCTGAGCAGGACAGGGCAGTTCTTCATTGTTCAGACTGTCTTGGGCCCCTAGGCACTAAATCCTAGTAGTGTCCAAATGTTCCTCAGTTGCAAACCCCTGAGAGCTTAGGATGCAGACAGGGTGTGGTGTGAAAGAAGAGACTAGAGATGTCCAATACGGTGGAAGTGTTTGTGGGCCTTGTTGAAGGTTTATAAGCAGGGCTGATACGCTCTGATAGAATCCGAGGGAGGGAGGCTACAGTGAACTCCAGAAATTTTGCAGCCTGCTTCCCAGGACCTATAATGCAGACAGGAGGCTAGGAGGGAGTGGAAGTAGGGACCCTGATGCAGAATGTTTTTGGGCAAAGGAAGCCAGTCCATACTGGAATCAAGGCATGGACCCATGATCTCATTAACTCCTCCTTGGAATTGGACCAGTTGCCCACATGTGTTTCTCTTGGCACAGTTGGTCACTCCAGCCAGATCTGAGCTGCCCTTGCTTGTGTCCACTATGCTGCCCCCAACCCAGGCTGCAGACCGGCACTTGTAGACCTAGTCACCAGCTGGCCTGGCCTGCCACATGCGTGTCTCTGGCGGAGGCAGTGGGCAGGTATTCGTGGCACTCCCCTGTGAGACCTGCAATGGTCTCTGCTTCTGAGAGGTAGGGCATAGCATGTGGGGCAACAGTCGCAGGCCTGAACCCTGTCAGCCAGTGCTGTTCCCCATCAGTGGCAGAGGCAGTTCTTGGATCAAAATAACTTTTAACCACGGGAGATCAAGTGACCTTGGGAAAGTTGCTTAAACCCATTATCCCTTCATTTCCTTGTTAGCAAGATGGAGGGTCAGAGCCACACTAGGTGCATGAGAGAAGCCTACTAAAAATGACCAGAGAGGACATAAGTCTCTTGAATCAGAAATGGAAGTGGACCATCACTACCAGCCACGCAGAATAAAAAGAATTATTTAAGAAGTATATAATTGTACTATGAACAATTATATGCCAATAAACTAGAAAACCTGGGTGAAATGAACAGATTCCTTGAAACATACAAATTATGTAATCTGCTGCAAGGAACAACAGTAATCTCAACCCTACAACAAGAGACTAAAGTCTCCCAACAAAGAAAAGTCCAGGACCAGATGGTTGCACTGCTGAATTCTACCAAATATTTGAAGAACATTTAACACCAGTCCTTCTCAAACTCTTTCAAAAAATAGACTAGGAAGGATTTGCTTCCTAGCTCATTCTTTCAGGCTATTGTTACCCTGATACCAAAGCAGATAAATCAGCTTAAGAAAAGAAAATTACAGATCAATATCCCTTGTGACTATAGATGCAAAATTCCTCAAAAAAATGATGACAACCCAAATCCAATGGTCTTCTACACTAAGACCAAGTGGGATCTAGTCCAGAAACACAAAGATGGTTCAACATAAGACAATCAATCAGTACAATATCATCATTAACAGAATGAAGGAAAAAAATGTGATCATTTCAGTTAAAGCAGAAAAGACATAAAAATCCTTTCATGATTAAAAACATTCAGAAAACTAGGAATAGAAGAGATCTTTCTCATAAGGGACATTTATCAAAAACCCACAACAAATATCATACTCAATAGTGACAGATTGGAAGCTTTCCTCCTCAGATCAGGAATAAGACAAGGATATTGCATCACCAGTGTTATTCAATACTGTAAGTTCTAGCCCGCACAGTCAGGCAAGAAAAAGAAATAAAAGGCATCCAGATTGGAAGGAAGAAGTCAAATTATCCATATTCATCAGATGACATGATCCAATGTTTATAAAACCCCAATAATCCACAAGAAAGCTACCAGAACTGATAAATTCAAGAAAGTTGCAGGATACGAAATAAATATGCAGAAATCAGTTGGGTTCCTAAACACCAGTGATGAACCGTCTAAAAAGGAAATCAAGAAAATTCCATTTAGAATACCATCAAATAGAATAAAATACCACAGAATAAATTTAACCAAGGAGGTGAAAGACAGGTATACTGAAAACTGCAAAACATTGCTGAAAGAAATTAAGACCTAAATAAATGAAAAGATATCCTGTGTTCATAGTTTGGAACACTTAATATTAAGATACCAATACTGCCTAAAACAATCTAAAAAGTCAGTGCAAAATTTCAGCAGCTGTTTTGAAGAAATGGAAAAGCTGCTCCTCAAATTTATATGGAATTAGAAGGCGCCCCAAATAGCCAAAACAATCTTGAAAAAGAAAGAACAAAGTTGGAGGACTCACTTGACTTCAAAACTTAATACAAAGGTATAGTAATTAAAACAGTGTGGCACTAGCATAATGATAGACATGTAGATCAATAGGATAAAATGAAGAGTCCAGAGATAAATGTGCTCAACTGATTTCCAGCAAGGGTGCCAGTTCCATTCAATGGGGAAAGAACAGTCTCTTCAACAAATGGTACTGGCACGATAGGATATCTAAATGCAAAAGAATGAATGTGAACCCTACCTCTAACCATGTACAAAAATTAATTCAAAATGGATCAGCACCCTAAATACAAGAGCTAGTACATAAAAGTCTACCAAAAAAAAAAAAAAAGGAGGGGAAATAGTTTCAGGACCTTGTAGTAGAAAAAAATTTCTTTAATTTTACACCAATAAGCAACAAAAGGAAAAATAGATAAAATGGGCTTAATCAAAATTTAAAACTTTTGTGCATCGAAGGACATTATCAAGAAAGTGAAAAGACAACTTACATAACAGGAGAAAAAAGAGTTTAGTATCTAGTTACCTAAAGAACTCCTACAACTTAACAAGACAATGCAAATTAAAAATAGTCAAGAATTTTGGTATAATCTAGGCATGCCTAGAGTGTATAAAGATAGTGACTAAATGTATAAATTTTAAAAATGTTTGTGCATGAGGAAGAACAAAGGAATGTCATTACTGCAGGGTGCTGAAAATAGATGGTGATTAATGTTTTAAATTTCAACCTATGTGTGAGACTAAAGCAAAAAATATTTATTTGGTACAAAATTTATATTTTGACTAGTGCATCTCCTAATGTAACTTATGTTGATAGCTTGATTGAACACCATAAGTACTTGGAATCTTGGGTAGAACATGAGATTTTGTTGGTTTGTCCAGAGTGATACCCCGATGAATCCCAGAGTGATTTAATCAGTGAGTGGAAAAGTATTTGCAAAGTCCCCTTCAGGGAATGGTGAGAATGGGGAGAATTCAACTTCCCCAAGTTGAATTCTTGATATTCTCACAAGCAGTGTGGACAACCAAAGCTATAGGCTGAGCCCCCATTCTTGGGGTTTGTTCCTATGAAACTTAACCCTGCAAAGAATAGGTCAAGTCTACTTAAAATTTAGGCCTAAGAGTCACCCCCAAGAGAGCCTCTTTTGTTGCTCAGATGTGGCCTCTCTCTCCAGCCAACACAACAAGCAAACTCAGCACCCTCCCCCTGTCTACATGGGACATGACTCCCAGGGGTGTGGACCTTCCTGGCAACGTGGGACAGAAATCCTGGAATGAGCTGAGATTCAGCATCAAGGGATTGAGAAAAACCCTAGAATGAGCTGAGACTTAGCATCAAGGGATTGAGGAAACCTTCTCGACCAAAAGGGTGAAGAGGGAAATGAGACAAAATGTCAATGGCTGAGAGATTCCAAACAGAGTCGAGAGGTTATCCTGGAGGTTATTCTTACGCATTAAGTAGATATCACCTTGTTATTCAAGACGTAGTGGAGAGGCTGGAGGGAACTGCCTGAAAATGTAGAGCTGTGTTCCAGTAGCCATGTTTCTTGATGGTGACTGAATAATGATAAAGCTTTCACAATGTGACTGTGTGATTGTGAAAACCTTGTATCTGATGCTCCTTTTATCTACCATGTCAACAGACGAGTAGAACATATGTAATAAAAATAAACAATAGGGGGAACAAATGTTAAAATAAATTTAGTTTGAAATTCTAGTGATAAATGAAAGCGAGGGGTAAGGGGTATGGTATGTATAATCTTTTTTTTTCTCTGTTGTCGTTTTATTTCTTTTTCTGTTGTCTTTTTGTTTCTTTGAATTGATGCAACTATTCTAAGAAATGATGACTATGCACCTATGTGATGATATTGAGAATTACTGATTATATATATAGAACAGAATGATACGTTAATGTTTTTGTTTGTTTGTTCTTAATTTTTTTAATTAATAAATAAATTTTTTTTAAATATTCAAGAATTTGAATAGACATTTCTCCAAAGAAGACATTCAAATGGCCAATAAGTATATGAAAACATGTTCAACATCATTAGCCATTAAAGAAATGCAAATTAAAGCCACAATGAGATACCCCTTCACACCCACTAGAATTGGTATTTTAAGAAACAGCAACTATTGGCGAGGATGTGGAAAAATGGGAACCTTCGTACGTTGTGGGCAGGAATGTAAAACGGTACAGGTTGGTGGTTCCTCAGAAAGTTAAACATAAATTTACCATATGACCTGGCAATCCCATTCCTAGTTATATACTCAAAATAATTGAAAGCAGGGACTTGGACAGTTATTTTCTCACCAGTGTTCATTGCATTCACAATAGTCAAGAAATGGAAGCAATGGATAAACAAAATGTGGTTCCATATAGTAAAATACTGTTCAGCTGTAAACAGAATTGAAGTGCTAATATAGCTACATGGATGAACATTGAAGATATCATGTTGAATAATATAAGCAAGACACAAAAGTCAAATCTTGTTGATTTCTCTTATGAATTACTCAAAATAAGCAAATTCATAGAGACAAAGCAAACTAGAGGTTACGGCAGTGGGAGGAAATTCAGAGTTATTGCTAAGTGACTATTAATTTTTATTTCGTTTGGGAAATGAATATAGTCTGGAAAAAGATAGCAGTGAAAGGTACGTAGTATCATCAATCAATGTACTTTAATGTCAAAGAATTGTCACTTGAAAATGGTTAAAATGATTTTATGTACATTTTACCATACATTTTTAAATATCCAGGACTGGGCCTCTGCCCTAGAGATACTAGTTCTGCAGATCTGGAGTGGGACCTGTATAGCTTGATTTTGTTTTGTTTAAATCGAAGTCACACATGAACATAGTTTAACATATCAATGAATTCTACAAGTATGCTACAAAAAATGTCTCCCCCTACCACCCATTTTCCCCTCTCTAGAGAACATTCAATTTTTTAGCTTCATATCTTTGAATAACTGCTTACATAGCTATCTCTTGATCTTTGTAACCCTGGGTGTTTTCAGTTGCTCCCTCCCATGGAAAAGAACAGTGGAGTAGAGAGTGCAGTCATGCCTTCTTCCTCCAGGGACACAGCCACAGCATGGCTCAGCATTGGCAGAATGTCGAGGAAGTGTGCATGCCTCACTGCTGGGCTAGGGGATAAACCACGCTTAGGTTTTCTCTTCTGTATGGCTCTTTATTTTCCTTGGACTTGATAGTCATCTTTTTTTCTTTCATTTTATTTTCTAAGTACTGTTTTACACATCCAACCCCTGGCTCTCTGCCACTTGTCTAAACTGCCTCTCCATACATTTGGATACTCATGTGCTCTCTACACTGGCTTCTCGGAGGGATCCTTTCTGGGCCCTTTGGGCCTGCTCTGCTCTGGCCTGGTCTCCGCATGGTGCCAGTTGTTGCCCCAGGCTTGTGTCACCACACAGGGGACTCTCCTCACCTCCCTGTCTCCTGCATCCGGTGTCCTTCTCTTTCTCTCTGTTTTGGTGGAACTGACCTTCCAGTCAATTCCTGAGGAGGGGCTCATGCTAAGTAACATTTTTGAGACATTGTAAGTCTGAAAATGTCTTTCATCAGCCTTTATCCTTGGATATAGTACTCTAGGTTGGAAATCAGTTCCTTTAGATTTTTGAAGATTTTCCTCTTTCGTCATCTAGTTTTCAGTATTGCTGTTAAGAAGTCTGAAGCCATCTGATACCTGTGATATCTGATACCTTGTAATATCTCTTTGTTCCTGGTGTTCTGAGAACAAATATACAGTGAGGCATCTTGGGGAGGACCTGTTTTTACCCCACTGTGCTGGAGAGCCCTTTTGGTCTAGAATTCTGCTCAGGTCCTTTTGTTCTGGGCAGTATCCTGCTACTCTGCTGGAGTTGCCCTTTCCACCCTGGCCCCTGCTTCCCCCCCCCCCCCCCCCATTTTAGCTGTTTGCTCTTTCTGGGGTTCTTGCTGTATATAATGGACTTCCTAGCTGGCATCCACTTTTCTTCTTTTCTTTCCTATTTTCCATCTTTATGCTTTTCTCCTAGAATACTTTCTAGAAGACGTTCTCAACTTTATTCTCCATCCCTTCTATTAAATTAGTTCTGTGCTCACATTTTTTTCATTTCTGAAGGTTCCTATTCTTGTTTCATGGTTGTCAAGAATTCTTCTCTTGTCTCCTGAGGATATGCTTAGAATGCCTTCTCCCTAAGTGGTCTCCGTGTCCCCCAAGTTGCCTATTTTTTGTTTGCTTTGTCTTTTTTTTATGTCAGGGGCTTTCTTTAGATGATGGCAACCCTTGGTGACCACTTACATTGATGAGTAGGGCATGGAGAAACTGAGCAGAAGCCCTGAGGGTGTGCATGGAGCTTGGTGACTGCAGGTCTTTGGACTGTTGTTCTGTTGGAGAGGCCTTGCTTTAGGCCTTCTAGATCCTGCCAGTCTTGCATCCACCTACTTTCCAGCTTCTAAAATTGTGTGGCTTTTTTCTCCACTCATACCCCCGTCCTTATGAGAGTTGAACTTTTTTTTTTCCTTAACTCATTCATTCATTTTAGTGGTGTGTCATATAAGAGGAAGAGCGTAGATGTGTGTGGTCATGACATGTCTTCAGAGCTCTGCAGGTGATTTTGAAGTGTACCAGTGCTAAAGACCATAGGAATAGGTCATCCCTTCCAACTCCAAAACTCTGGCATTTTGAGTTCTCTAGGGATATCCACCATTTCCCTTTAGTCCTTAGAACAACAAACTGTGCCTGAGTATTGGTGGCATTAGTTGCCTACAAATGAAACTGTATAATCTCCAAAAATGGCATCTAATGGAGTTGAACATAACCAGGGCCACTCTGAGGAAAATGAAAAAAAAATTTCCCATTTCCTTTAATTTTTTCTCAGGTTGCCTTTTTGTTCCTATATCCCCTGAATTCATTTCCTAGGGCTGCTGTGACAAAGTCTCACAAACTGGGTGGCTTAAAACAACAGACAATTATCTTCTTTCTGCTTTGGAGGCAAGAAGAGAAAAATCCAGGTGTCAGTAGGGCTCTGCTCCCTCCACCAGCTCTCGGGGAGAACCTTTCCTTTCCTATTGAGGGTTCTGGGGTAACTGGCCATCCTCAGTGTCCTTGGCTTGTAGACACATCATTCCAGTCTCTGCCTCTATTGTCACATGGCATCCTCCTCTGTATCTGTGTCTCTTCTTGCCAGGACACCGATCTTACTGGATCAAGGGCCCACATTCCTCCAGTGTGACCTCAGCTAACTTAGGTAATTATATCTGCAGTTACCCTATTTCCAAATAAGGTCATATTCTGAGGGACTGGAGGTTAGGACTTCGACATACCTTTTTTGGAAACACAGTTCAAGCCATACACCCCATGTGACTATCTTATTTTCTAACTCTCTTCCCCTTCAAAACCTATCCTTAAGAAACATTTTCCTCCTCCAGGATAAATGACTCTGAGCCTTTTCTTCCATTCCAGAAGGCTGTGGTTCCTATGAAAGGACTTCTGGGTACAGATGGGCTGCCACAACCCTGTAGTCACATCAGTCTTTAAGAACCAACGACCTGGGGAGCCTGTCTGTCCCAGTCTGACATCCTTGTGCCCCCATAACACTGCAAGCAATGGGAAGGGCCAACTTCTGTGCCTCAGGCTGGGCATGCCCAAGATCCCAGAAGGCCAAAACGAAAGGTCATCTCCAGGGTCTGCCCTTCTTGGCTCCACTTCTCGGAGCCGCGGAACCCAGCCCATGCGCAGGCAGTGAACAGGGTCTACTCTGGGGTACACATCTGAGCAGCTGCTGTGTGAGAACCCTGAGAACTCCTGTAGGAGAGTGCAGCTGGGATGACACTCCTGCAGCCTTGTAGCTCAGCAGCACCAGGGTCTAGATGAGCATGGCTCAGTCAACCCATAGCCAGCACCTCTGACAGGACTGCAGGGGTGCAGAAGTGACTGACACTGGCTTCGCAGATCCCTGCTCAGGAAGGACAGAACGTCTTCCCTAGCACATCCCTCTGCAGAGCAGATGTGGAGACCTAGGAAATGGCAGAAGGGGACCAAGGGGAGGGGACCTCTGGCTTTGCTGTCAGCTCACTAGAAGAAGAATGATGCAGAGGACACTTCTCCCCAAAACCCTGCTTCTGGAAGCCTCACTCATCTAGACCAACTGTTTTCAAACAGTTTTCAGCAGTGGAACCCATTCCTCAAACAGAATCTTGTACTTACTCCAGCTTTGTTAAGCAAGTAACAGCAGTACTCCACAAGCCTGCTGGCTGTTCTGAATACCACAAGAACCAGGGGGACAGAGCACAATGCAAACTGGCTGAGGCCCGGGCAAGGTGTGGAGACTCAGTGGAGAGGGCCACGTGGCCATCGGGCTCACCAGCTCCCGGTCGGACACCTCCGTATACCGGCCTCACATGTGACCCTTGGGCCTGTCCAACATGGGGGAGACCCAGAGGAACACCACAACCTAATGCACGTAGGAAAACAGAGCCCAGGGCTGTGCAGAAAGGGTCAGGGGCACCTCAAATTCTCAAGGCAAAGAAAGGTGGATAAAAGGTTAAAGCAGAGAGAGAGAGACGTGACTTTGGAGGAGGTGGCAACCTTGAAAGCTCAACTGGTCCTTTGGATAACCACCATTTGTTTGGTAAGGGTTTATTTCCAGAGCATATCCTTCCTGGGCTGATTTTTGACATAGCTTTGAAAGTTCTTGGATTACTCTACCCCACCACCCCTAGAATGTTCCCAGTGAGTTTTATACGTGTTCACAGAAGATCCAGACCAAAGTGATCTGTCTAGGTAGATATTTCCTTCAGATGTGCAGTTTTCAGTACGTGGGTTTTCTCACACTCTGGTGGAGGGAAAGAGTGGGGTGAGTGAGTGAGTGTGTGTGTGTGTGTGTACGTGTGTGTTGGGGCTCCTTATGAGAAAGCAGCCTGCTAGAAGTTTGAAGAGCCCTCACACCTCTGCAGGAGGCCTGGCCCTGGACCCAGCACTTCCCTTCCCTCCGGGCATCAGCTTTGCAGTTTTCTCACCAGCAAATTAGGGACAGGACTAGCTGAACTTTGGGTCCCTGAACTGGTTCTGTGAGCCTTGAAATGCAGAAGGCCAGAGCTTGTTTTGGTAAAGGCGTTGTTTTCTCTTGCCTATAGAGTTAGCTGCACTGCCCTCCTCTCCAAATTATCTGAGGATAGGCATCTGTGTTTTGGGGTTATCTGACCTTGCCATACCTTGGTGTGCATTTAGTTCAGTTTCATGAACATATCTTCAGCAGTGACTCTGTGAAACCCCATGCCTCATGGAGCTCAGGGGGTGGTGAAAATGATAAGTATCCAGTGGGAGAAGCCTGGCTGGGGATGCCACTTCTGTCCTACAGATGGGGGGTGGGGGCAACCTTCAAAAGGCTGGTGATGCCAGAGCCAGCAGAAGGAACTGAGGGGCTGAGGCCTAGAGCTCCGAAGCAGGTGAGTGGCTCTTTCCCTTAGCCTCAAGCCCAATGTAGTGGCGCCCAGCCCAGCCCATGAGGAGGCTACCAGATGGGGCCTTCTACATGCCATGCAGAACAGTCCTGGGAATAGGTGGCTTGAAGTGGGGAGGCAGTTAGGAGACCCCAGCCATCCACTCACTGAGCAAGGAGCATGAGCCAGGCTCCATATAAGGCTCCAGCAAACGGGTGGACCCTGCCCTGGCAGAGCATGCAGCCTCTGAAAAATGGTAGAAGTGGACGGGTGGTATGGGTAGGCTGACCTTTCAACCACACATTAGCCCTGCCTGTGGCTTCCCCAGTTCATGAAGGTGTGAGAATGCACCCCGGAAGAGAGGCAACAGGTAATCCTGACTGGAGAATTTTCTAGTTGAATCATTTATCTAATCTAGTTGATAAATGTAGCTGTTTATCAATATAAATAAATTTATATTTCTCAATATAAATAAATTGTGGCTAGTTGGATCATTTATTTATGAGTGTGTGGTCTTAACCACAACTAATCTAGTGGCTGTAGTCAGATGGAATATTCTAGATGAGAAAATTAAAGTTAACCAGTTCTATATATTTTTATATATATAATAATTTTTATATATATAAAGTAAACCAGTTATGTGTATTTACTCAAAACAGACTTGTTTTGATTCCAGGATACACAAACCTGTCACATCTCTAGCCTGTGTTATCTAAACTGTGCAGTATTTTGACCTCACCTTACAACTAAGATCCACCCCTTATCCTGAGAATAGTCACTCCCAGCTCCTCCCATGGCGGAGGGCACCCAGCTGCTGTGGAGGGGAGCGGGGTAGAGGGGGGAGCGCCATTCGCTACAGTTTGGAAATAGTCTATCACGTTAAAATTTTGATCCTTAACTTGAATTCTATTTTAGTCAAAATCTCAATGTATAAAAAACTCAGAAATGGACAGCACAATACTACCTAACTGTAATATGATTATGTTAAAACACTGAATGAAGCTGTATGTGGGAATGATAGAGGGAGGAGGGCTGGGGACATAAATGAAATCAGAAAGAAAGATAGATGTTAAAGATTGAGATGGTATAATCTAGGAATGCCTAGAGTGTATAATAATAGTGAAATGTACAAGGTACAATTTTAAAAATGTTTTTGCATGAGGAAGAACAAAGGAATATCATTATTGCAGGGTACTGAAAATAGATGGTAATTAATATTTTAAAATGTCACCTTCTGTGTGAGACTAAAGCAAAAAATGTTTATTAGTTACAAAATTTATATTTTGATTAGTGCCCAAATTGAATTCTTGATATTCTCACAAGCAGTGTGGACAACCAAAGCTATAGGCAGAGCCCCCAGTCTTGGGGTTTGTTCATATGAAACTTAACCTTGCAAAGGATAGGTCAAGCCTACTTAAAATTTAGGCCTAAGAGTCACCCCCAAGAGAGCCTCTTTTGTTGCTCAGATGTGGCCCCTCTCTCCAGCCAACACAACGAGCAGTCTCACCACCCTACCCCTCTCTACATGGGACATGACTCCCAGGGGTGTGGACCTTCCTGGCAATGTGGGACAGAGATCTTGGAATAAACGGAGACTCAGCATCAAGGGATTGAGATAAACCCTAGAATGAGCTGAGACTTAGCATCAAGGGATTGAGAAAACCTTCTCGACCAAAAGGGGGAAGAGGGAAATGAGACAAAGTGTCAATGGCTGAGAGATTCCAAAGAGAGTCGAGAGGTTATCCTGGAGGTTATTCTTATGCATCAAGTAGATATCATCTTGTTATTCAAGATGTAATGGAGAGGCTGGAGGTAACTGCCTGAAAATGCAGAGCTGTGTTCCAGTAGCCTTGTTTCTTGAGGAGGATTGAATAATGATACAGCTTTCACAATGTGACTGTGTGATTGTGAAAACCTTGTGTCTGACGCTCCTTTTATCTACCTTGTCAACAAAGGAGTAGAACATATGGAATAAAAATAAATAATAGGGGGAACAAATAATAAAATAAATTTAGTTTAAATGCTAGTGATCAATGAAAGCAAGGGGTAAGGAGTATGGTAGATATAATCTTTTTTTTTCTTTCCTGTGTTCGTTTTATTTCTTTTTCTATTGTCTTTTTATTTCTTTTTCTGAATTAATGCAAATGTTCTAAGAAATGATGAATATGCAACTAAGTGATGATATTGTGAATTACTGATTATGTATGTTGTTTTATTTTGTTTATTTTTTTAATAAATAAATTTTTTAAAAATCTCAATGTATAAAACTAACAAATTCTATCTAGAGAGTCTCTTAAAAATGAAAATAAGTAATGGCTTACTCTGTAATACTGGTGGCTGGGAATAAAGAAAATGCAGGCTTACTTGTTTGTAATAATTAGTAATGATTCCTGGGGCATTGACTTTTGAGAACATGGATAGCAGTTTGTTTTTTTTTCCTTTCATGAAGTCTCCTTTAAGGGAAGATTTGCAGCCAACATGAGCTGCTTTGATCTGTAAATATCAAAGCACATTAATGGCTGTAATTAAATCTCTGGGCACTCTCAGAGAGGGACACGTGCCTCCCTCTCCTTGGAAGATGAACTCCTTCTGCACCCACCCCTGTAACACACACACACACACACACACACAAGTTCTCTTTGGAAGCATACTAAGACTATCCATTAACTTATAGTACTTCTAAGCCATTTTAAATCTTAAAATTACTTATTTATTTAATTTTCCAAATTGCATCCTTCATTCTTTTTTCATTTTTGTGAAGTTCTGAATGTGAATAATTCAGCCAAATTGTAGACGTCTTTTATTGAAATTTTTGTTGAGATAATTATAGATTCACATGCATTCGTAAGAAATAATACAGAGAGATCCAGTATACCCTTTACCTTGTTCCCCCCAGTGATGACATCTTGCAAAACTCTAGTCCACTGTTATGACCAAGGCTTGTCAACTTTTTTTTTTAATTGTAATAAAATACATATGACAAAGTTTGGTGATATTTAATACATTCACAATGTTGTGCAACCATCATCAATATCTAGGTCCAAAACATTTTCATCATCCCAAAAGGAAATCCTTCACCTATTAAACAGTTACTTCCCCTTTCCTTACCTCCCAACCCCAGCCTCTGACAACCACTATCTACTTCTGTCTCTAGATTTACCTAACCTAGATATAAATGGAATCATGCAATATATGGTTTTATGTGTCTGACTTCTTTCACTTTGCATTATGTTTCTAAAGTTTATCCATGTAGTAGCATGAATCAGTACTTCATTCTTTTTTATGGCCAAATTTTATATTCCATCACATGAATAATACCACATCTTTTCTCCATTCATCAATGGATTTAGGGTTGTTTCCACCTTTTGGCTATTATGAATATTCCCACTGTGAACATTCATGTACAAATCTTTGTTGGAACATGTGTTTTCAATTCTTTGGAATATATTCCTAGGAGTGGAATTTCTAGATCACATGGTGATTCACTATTTCTCACAATGGCTGTACCATTTTATGTTTCTGCCAGCAATGGCCAAGAGTTCCAGTTTTTCTACAGCCTCCCCAACCTTGTTATTTTTTGTTTTTGTTTTCTTAGAGCTATACTGGAGGGCATGAAATAGTTTCTCATTGTGATTTTGATATGCATTTCCTTAATTTGTGGTGATGTTAAGCATTTTTTCATGTGTTTACTGCTCATTTGTATCTTTTCTTTGAAGGAATGTCTGTTTAAATCCTTTGCCCTTTTTTTTTAAGGACGAAGTCATTTTATTTATTTATTTTTTCATAGACAGGCTCTGGGAATCAAACCTGGGTCTCTGGCATGGCAGGCGAGAACTCTGCCTGCTGAGCAACTATGGTCCGCCTTTTTGCCCATTTTTAATTTGGTTGTTTGTCTTCTCGTTTATTGAGTTTTAAGATATATATATATATGTCTTATAATCTATAAACACTAAATCCTTATCAGATATATGAATTGCACATATTTTCTCCCATTCTGTAGGTGTCTTTTCACTTTCTTGTTAGTGTCCTTTGATACACAAGCATTGTTAATTTTGATGATGTCCAATTTATTTATTTTATGCATTGGGTGCTTATGCATCTGGAGCTATATCTGAGAAACAGCTTCCAAATCCAAGATCATGAAGATTTACACCATATTTTCATCTAAGAGTTTTGTAGTTGTAGCTTTTTTAATTTAAGTCTTTGATCCATTTTGAGTTAGTTTTTGTATACAGTATGTCAGGTAAGAGTTCAACCTCATTCTCTTGTATACTGATGTCCAGTTGTCCCAGCACCATTTGTTGAAGAGTTTATTCTTTCCCTTATTGAATGGGCTTGGCACTCTTATTGAAAATCAGTTGGCCATAGATGTGAGGGTCTATTTCCAGGCTCTCAATTCTGTTCCATTGGTCTATTTTCTATCCTTATGCCAGTCCCATACTGTTTTGATCGCTATCATTTTGTAGTAAGTTTTGAAATCAAGAAGTGTGAGTCCTCCAACTTTGTTCTTCCCTTTCACTATTGTTTTGGTTATCCTGGGTCCCTGCATTTCCATATGAATTTTGGGATCACCTTTTCCATTTCTGCAAAGAAGGCCATTGGGATTTTGATAAGGATTGTGTTAGATCTGTATATCACTTTTTCTTTTATTTTTTTAATTATCTTTCTTTTAACTTGTAAAATATATATATAACATAAAAATAATTTTAGCCATTTTTATTAAAGTGTGCATTTCTAGGACATTAAGCATATTGACAATGTTGTGTAACCTTTACTGCTATTTCCAGAACATTTTCAACATCCGAAACAGAAACTTGTACCCATTGAGCATAACTCCTCATTCCCCCCTCACCCTGTGCCTTGCATAACCTCTAATCTCCTTATTGTCTCTATCAATTTGCCGATTCCAGATATTCCATTTAAGTGGAATCATAGAATGTTCTAGTTTGCTAGCTACTTGAATGCAACACACCAGAGACGGATTGGCTTTTAATAAAAGGGGATTTATTTTGTTAGTTCTTCAGAGGAAAGGCAGCTAACTTTCAACTAAGGTTCTTTCTTATGTGGGAAGGCACAGGATGGTCTCTGCTGGCCTTCTCTCCAGGCCTCTGGGTTCCAACATCTTTCCCCAGGGAAAATCTTTGGAGATTCTTTCTGCATCTCCAAAGGCCTGGGCTGAGCTGCGAGTGCTGAGATGAGGTATACTGAGCTCTTGGGCTGTGCTAAGTTGTTCTCTCTCATTTAAGCACCAGCCAATTAAGTCAAACATCATTCATTGCAGCAGGCACCCTCCTAGCCGACTGCAGATGTAATGAGCAACAGATGAGGTTCACGTACCATTGGCTCATGTCCGCAGCAACAAAACTAGGCACGTTCACCTGGCCAAGTTGACAAATGAATCTAACTACCACAGGGTCTAACCTTATTCTCTTGCATGCAGATATCCTATTATCCCAGTTCTTTTCCCATTGAGTAGACTTGATACCCTTGTTAAAAATCAGTTGGCCATACATGTTGGGTCTGTTTCTGGACTCTTAGTTTATTTATTCCATTGGTCTATATGTTTGTCATTGTGCCAATATCACTCTGCGTTGATTACTGTTCAAGTTTTTGTTTTTAAAAGCCCCTGATAATTGTAGTGAGAAAACAGTGGTGAGAACCCCAGCCATAATAGCACATGGAAAAATTCACCATACGATATAAATTGAGCCAGAGCTAGAACACAAAATAATATAAGCAGGATTTTTTTTTAATAAAGAAGTTTACATCTGAACAAAACTGAAAGGAAACCAAACTTTCAGTGTTGCTTTTTTTTTTTTTTTTTTTTTTGGTTATAGGCAGGCTCCAGGAATTGAACCCAGGCCTCCAGCATGGTAGGTGAGAACTCTGCCACAGAGTGTTGCTTTTTAAGTTTCAGTGGCTACGACAGTTCAAACAGAGTCAAGAGGTTATTTTCATGCATTATATAGATATCCATTTTTAGTTTATGGTATATTGGAATAGTTAGAAGGAAGTACCTGAAACTGTTGAACTGTATTCTAGTAGCCTTGATTTTTGGAGATGATTGTATAACCATACAGCTTTTACAATGTGACCATGTGATTGTGAAAACCTAGTAGCTGATGCACCCTTTATCCGGAGTATGGACAGTTGAGTAAAACAATAAGGATAAAATAATAATAATAGGAGGGGATAAGGGATAAAAAAAGTGGATATATTGCAATACTAGTGGTCAATGAGAGGAAGTGGTGAGGGGTAGGGGATGTATGAGTTTTTTCTTTATTCTTTTTTTCTTTTTCTAGAGTGATGGAAATGTTCTAAAAATGATCATGATGATGATATGAGACACTGATTGTGTACTTTGGATGAATGGTATGTGCGTGAAGATATCTCAAAAAAAAAAAGGCCATAGGGATTTTGATGGGGATTCACTAAATCTCTAGATCAATGTTATTAACTCTTATCATTCTGAAGTCTTCAACTCCATGAGTACAGGATGTTTTTTCTATTTATTTAAGTCCTCATAAATTAATTTCATGTAGTGTTTCATAGCTTTCAGTATAGACACCTTGCACCTCCTTGTCTAACTTTATTCCTAACTATATAATTATTTTTCTTGCTACTTTAACTACAGTTAGTTTCATGGTTTTTTCTTCAGATTGTTCATTGCTAGTTTACAGGAAAAAAATGAATTTTGTGCATTAAATAAAAAAATGACTACTGCTTTTTAAAATTCTGTTTTACTTTTTCCCTGCTTTTCATGTTTCCTCTGTTGAACCTGTGAGGCAGTGAGTGGTACTAGTGGTGATGTGGTTCCCTGCCAATGAGCTTCAAAGACTCTGAGCAGTGCCCATTCTGTGGGCAAGGCTTAGGGTGTGTCTGGCTTTGTCCATTTCAATGAAGGCTGTTTAGCCGGGACTTTCTGGTACAGACCAGGAGATGGAGCGAGCCCCTCTCCCCCCAGGGGTGCAGCTTCTACCTCCTGTCAGAGAAGGCCCGAGGTGAACACACTTGAAGTGTCCTAGTGGAGGGCCCTGTATGACCTCAGTGCTTCTCACAAAGGAAAAAGTAAATGGGTGTCAGCAGATGGAAATGCAGATTGAATTGATAAAATAGAGCAAAGGCGCATTGCAGCTGCTCATGCACAGAGGCGTCCTGTGGGTGACAGGCAGCATGGCCCTCATACCCATGAGCAGATTCCATCATTGCTCATTTTAATCCAGCACACGGAGCAGAATTCCCTGCTCTTTCTCATTGGGAAGTACTCTGAAACCTGTCAAGAACTGGCTTCTCCAGAGAAGGATGAGGAAGTCATTTGATTTTGCTTCCATTTTTTCCACTGTTTCTGACCTAACAAAACAGTCCTGTGATGATGGGTCCAGCCCTCTGGGCCTTATCTCACCGAGACTGCTGGGTGCCCAGAGCCCGTGCACTGCCCACCCACCCCACCCACCCCCATCACCCAGAGGGCCATCAGCAAAGCCAGTCCCCTGTTCGCGAACTTTTCAGGCATTTGTTTTTGTCTTGGCTCACCTGAGGCCTGTTCTGGTCTTGGCCTGTGAGTTCCCATTTGTGTCCAACAACCAGATTGCGGGCCACTGCCCTGGCCTGTGCTCAGGTCCTGCTGGCCCTGCAGCCTTTACACCCAGCCCCTCTGCTGCTGCTTAGAGCAGCTGCTCTGCATAGTCCTAGCCACCTCGCAGCTGCTCCGCATAGTCCTAGCCACCTCCCACCTGGACTAGCACCCCAGCTTCTGGACGTTACCAACAGTCACCTGTACCCCATGGCCTGTCCCCACAGCAGCCCAAAGAAAGGAGCCTCCAGCAACTAAGGTGGTTCATGGCACTACTTTTGGCAGAACCCTCTAGCAGCGCCCCCTTGCTCAGGATAAAACCCTACCTGAGAGCCACTTCAGGTTTTTCCCGAAGAAGATTGCCCCAGCCCCCACCCTCCATCCCTGGTGTGGGCCCCTCTCCCCTGGCCTGGTCCCTGTGCTTCTCCTGCACCCTACAGCACTCACCAGGCCCCATGTTTTTTGTGATGTTATTTCTATTTTATACTTAAGGTTTTTAGTTTGAAAAGACTTCAAACTGTCAGAAACTTTGCAGGCATATCTGAATGATCTGTAGAACCTTCACCCAGAGTCACCGCTGTTCACATTTTAGCACATTTGCTGTCAGCATGCACCTTGGGTTTGCCTTTGGGGGTTGCTGCAGAGCCCCCAGACCCATGCCCAGATCCTTCTGCAGTTCCTAAGAGCCGGGCCTTCCTCTCCTGCAGCAGCCCCTGGCATACCTGGCCACTGCTCACTGTCCTTCTGGCAGCCAGGACCACATGGGGCATTTCTCCTCGAGTCTCTCATTTGGGTGCCTTTGAGCTGGACCAGCTCCTCCACCTACTCTATCATGACCAGTCTTATTTGAAGACCTTGATGGGATATCCCTTGATCCACGTTTGCCTGGCACTCTGAGGATGATCTGATGAGTGGCCCCAGGGCAGGGGCCATGTCTATTTGGTTCTCCCTCATGTCCCCCACTCCCACCCCCACCCCACCCAGCTCACAGCCCCTGCCCTTCCCTGTTACACCTCTCAGCCCTGTATCAAGCCAGCAGGTCCTTGATTCTCCACACTTTGTCTTTCCTCATTCCCAAGATAGTCACCCCCACCACCCCCTCCCCTGAAGAAAATCCTTTTCCATTCCAGCCCGCTGGTGTTACCTTGATCAGTGTCCATTCCAGCCCCAACGACCAGATGCTGTGGGCAATCGACAGCAAATGGAACGTCCATGTGCGAGCTGGGATCACCGAGGAGATGCCAGTGGGGACTTCCTGGGAGCATGTGCCAGGTAGGAGCAGTCCAGCTGTTTTCCCCATCAGGTACAGTGAGGCCACGGTGCCAGGCAGCCACCCAGAACTCCGGGGGTATTCCAACCTGCCTCACCTATCCCGGGCCAACCCTGGCCCCAGCCCTGCAGCAATGTGTTGGTTTGTCCCCACCCCTCCCCTGAGGCAGGTGACTGCATACTGCTTGGCAGGTCACCCAGCCCTTCAGCTCTGGTTACAGCCTCAGCCAGCCCAGCCCCAGGCCCTTCTGAGGAGGTCGTTTCAGGTACCCTCCCACTACTTCCGGCAGCCAGCCCATAAGCCTTCCTCAGTGCCTTCAGCCCTGCCCTTCCAGAAACCCAGAGGTCCCACCCAGGGGGGCCACACCATCTGCAGCCGGGCTGCACCTATGTCTGCCCGCAGGTCTACAGGCCTGTCAGGTGGCACTGAGTACCAGGACCGTGTGGGCCCGCTGCCCCAACGGTGACCTCGCCCGGCGGTATGGAGTCACAGACAAGAACCCCGCCGGGGACTACTGGAAGAAAATTCCTGGGAACGTATCATGTTTCACAGGCAGGTTCCTGGGGCCTGCAAGCTTGGGGTGGGGGGCACAGTGTTCTTTTGGGGTTGGCAGGGTCATGTCAAAGGGGATCTCAAAAGGCTCCAATTTCCCAGAGCAAGAGCCAGTGGGGAGGCCCCACCCACAGGAGCCAAAGACTGGTCAAGGCCTGGTGGGGGCCGCACTCTGGTTGGTGATTAATGACATGTGGCTCTCCCCCTGCAGTGACCTCAGCCAACGAGCTGTGGGCTATTGGGCCTCCTGGCTGCCTCCTCCAGCGGTTGACAAAGACTTTCAGCCACTCGCAGAGCTCCCAGAAGAGCAGCCTCTCTACCACCACGCTTCGTCCTGAGGACTTTGAAGACGAGTGGGAAGTCATCTGAAAGAGGGCAGTTGGGACTGTGGCTCAGGAAGGAGGGGCCAGGCCCTGCAGTGGACACAGGTGACGTCTAAGCTGTTTACTTTGGACCTGCCTTGCCCACCCTTGTCTGGGCGTACCTGGCCCAGTGGGACACCCACCCTTGCTTTCATCCATGTTTCTTTCCGTCTCGCTCCAGAACCCACAGCCTCGGCCAGTTGATGTAGGCTGCTGCTGTGGCTGTACCAGTGAACCCTTCCCAAGGTCACCTACACGCAGTGGCTTTGTCCGCTGCATGCCCAGCGGCTGTCCGTGTGCTGCAGTCATATCCTCCTGACTGGAAGACCAGGCACCACTGTGGGTGCAACATGAGGCTACTTCCCATGGAATAGGAGAGGTCCAGGCTGGGGACGCATGAGCCCCTGCCCAGTGCTGTCTTGCACATTAGCATTGAGGCCGCAGGGCAGTGCTTTTCCACCCCTGGAAGGCGACCATCACAGGGCTTTCATTGGCCCTTCTCTAAGGCACAGGTCCAGATATACATTCCACACTGGACACTCCAGCTGGGCAAGGTGGGGCTGGGTCTGAGAAGTGGGGCTCAGATAGCACACCACTGTCTCCCTGCTGCATGCAGGGTGGGCACGCCATGCCACACAGATGCACTGCAAAGGCAAACAATAAAGGCCAGTGGATGCAAACAGAGCATGCAGGTGTGCACATGTGTCCGAGCTGTCCCTTCCACCAAGGCACAAGTAACACAGGAAGGTGCTGGGCACAGGTGGGAGATGGGGCTGAGTTTGGTTCTCTCGTGTGGAAGTGTCTTTAGGAGAATATCTTACAGGTACAGCTGGCAGGCAGCCTAGAAATTGGAAGCATCCTAGAGGATGGATCTATGATTGCCTTTTTTCTTTGTGGTGTTACAAACCTGGATGCGATACCTCATTTTAGATCAAATCCTACAAATTTAGAAGAGACAGTAGAGGACCTTCTGTCCCTTGCCACAGTTCTTGCTGAGCCTGTGCTGCCCTTGGCTGCATCTTCCAAGGGGCTGGCACCCCTGTCCTGTTCTCAGCTGGCAGGGCCTTTGGCTGAGTCCGCCGGCAGTTAGGACTGCTGTCCCTAGAAGTTTACACTGGTGCCTGCTGTGGCCACATTAGTGGACCCTTCCTTGGGATCAGCCTGCAGTGCCCTCCCCTCTTGCCAACCTCTGAGCTATGGGACTGGCCAGCTCTGCATCACCCAGAGCCCACTGCCCTCCCTCTCCTGGAGGCAGCCCAAGGCAGCACTCCAGCTGGCCGCTTTTTTTAGCCTGCCTGGCCCAGGGCCCAGCTACTCACAGCCTGTTTTCTACTCCTAAGGGAGGGTATCAGGGAGCCCCCAGGCCACAGGTGCAGAACATAAAATATGCCCTCTGACAGGATCCAGCCAGCAGCAGGAAGGAGGCAATTTTCCAGGTCAAAATAAGGACACAATGCTAAAATCCCAGATTTTACTTCACGGTCCACTTTTCTAGAATCCTTTTTTTTAAAGTTTGATGTCAGCAGAGACAGCCCCAGGCCAGGCTGCAGCCCTTCCAGCATCTGGTGCGCCTTGCCCAGGCCCCACAAAGGCAGTGCCCTCCAGGTCCAGCTACCAGGCTCTAGCACACTCCAGCCCAAGCCGAGGTGACCCTCTGAAAGTGCTCTGTACGGTTTTCTTTTCTGGTTTCAGTTTTCAGTTGTGCGCTGAGACAGTGCAATAAACTAGGCTTTCCCCATATCTGCTGAACGTGCTATCTGAGCTGTGAGGGGACCCCCTGCCAGGGAGGGGGGAGCCAAGGCTTCCTGTGCTAGGCAGCCTTGGTGGCTGTCATGGAGTTGGAGGGGTCCATGCCCTGGTTATAAAGTCCCCAGCCAAGAAACAATACCATACACACCAGAGAAACCCACAGGAAAATGACATGCGACTAAAAGCCATGTCCCTGGCAGCAGGGCAGAAGACGCACCAGGAACCGACCTTGAGCAAGGAATGTCAGCCCATGCAGAAAGAAGACAGAACACCAGACCACAGAAAGATGTGGGTGACATTCCCGAGTAGGATTGTGCAAGGATATCAGTTATTTCCAAAGCAACTTATGGTTTTAACTCAGTTTCAGTCAAAATCCCAATTGGGACTCTTGTTATTGGGGGAGGTGGGGAGGAATTTGGAGACCACTGTCAGCACCGACACATACCCTTCATGTGTGCCAGCCGTGACCCTGGGGTCCTTTGCGGCCTTGGAGCCCAGCTCTGCAGGTCTCCAGGCCCCTGCCGTGTGATGCCACCTGTCTGCCTGTACCAGGACAAAGAAACCAGTGAGAAAGACCAAGAGAGACATCAAGGAAAGAGTCCAAAGGGCAGGGGCCCAGGGTAACCAGCCACAAGACCAGGAGAAAAAACACCCAAAACAGCCAGGAATTTGTGTTTCTGGAAGGAAGCATCGCCACCAGGGACGGGAAGGGAAGGGACCCATAGTGCAGTGGGTAACCAGCCACAAGACCAGGAGAAAAAACACCCAAAACAGCCAGGAATTTGTGTTTCTGGAAGGAAGCATCGCCACCAGGGACGGGAAGGGAAGGGACCCATAGTGCAGTTGTATGGACAGTCTCATAACTGTACCAAAATAAACTCTAAATGGAGTAAAGAATTTTATAAACTAGAGGGAAACCAACTGACTTTGGGATGGCACTTGCAAAACCAAAAGTAATGGGAAAAGCCATTGAGGGGATTAAATAATACAGATTTTATTTTTTTCAAACTATCAAAGTGCTGTAAATTAAAAATCCCATATAAAATCAGATGGGGAAATAGTTGCTCAAATGCGGCACTGATGTTGAACTCACACCTTAAAAACTGTAAAGCAGTAGGGGAAACACTTCAGACTCGGGTATGAGAGTGGGGAGCACCAAGGGAGGTGGGCAGCAGTTGGTATCACAGGGCCCTTGCTCTTTTGGAAAGCAGGATCAGCACCTCAGACCCACCCCAGAGAACGTGTCTTAAATCAGCGGAAGCCTGATTTACACACACATCCAGCACTGCTTTGTTTACATTTGTCAAGCACCACAAGGTGACAACATGGGGAATGAGGTTCTCAAATGCAATCACGCAGCTGGGAGGGACACATCTGCAGTGGTCAAAGGAATTTGCAGTGGACGAGGGAATTCAGTGGTGGAACTTGGAAATTTTTATCATGTCATTGTCACAGGTTTGGTGGTGGATGATGCTGTGGTTTTGGAGGAGCTTTTGTGGACATGTTCATAGAGGAGCAAGTGGTAGAACAGGTTCATTGTCCCCTAATTTTTCTCATTTGAAATTTTCAAAATTCAAAGGGGGCCAGAAAGAAGTTCTCTACACAAGAAGCTGGTCACAGAGGTTGCCAGAAGTGTACACCTTTTTGTACCTTTTGAATTTTGAGCCATGTAAATTATATTTATTCCAAAAATAAAATTTTAAAAATAGTCCTCTCTAATATTAACTCTATTGTACCAACATTTTGAACACTGAAGGCTTCCTAAAAATTTTATTTACAGTGTTTTGCAATATGGGGAAATGCTTGTACTAGTGTTTAAAAATACTTACCTGTGTGATATTCCACGTATGTACAAAATATATATGCATAGGGAAAATTTAACATTTCTGTATATGTAGAGAAACAACTGGAAGAAAATACACCATGCTGGTCCTGGTCTGGATGATGGCCCCTTTTATTGCTGGAAGTGGGGGTGGGGGAAGCTGTTGACTGGGAAAGGGAAGGAACTTTCCAGACTGATGGAAACATCCTGTCTTGGTTGGAGGAGGGGGGTGTTACATGTCTGTAGATATGTTATAAGTCACCAAGTTCTACACTTACAATCGTTGCATTTTATTACATGTAAATTACACTTTAAAAGATAAAGGCTCTGGGGGAAGCAGCCCCAGCACAGGGGCAGAGCCTCTCATCTGCCATTTCCTTTAGAAATGAGCTCAAGTATGGAGCCTTTCCCTTGCCCAAGTGTGTCTTCCCTCCTTTCCAATTTTGTTCTGTAAAGGACCTGGAGTAACTTAGGAAACTGCTTTTGACTTAGTATTTTCAAGTTAGTGAAGAAATCAGGGGAAGAGAAACAAGAAAAATCAAGGTGATAGGGGATAAAGGCCACATGCAAATGCCGAGGCACCAGCTGGAGCGGTGACTGTCCCCAAAGCCCAGAGAGACCCAGAGCCTGCACTGTCCCCCTTACAGGTGTCTAGGATGCAAGGATCCCCAGCTCCTAAATTCTACCTGGAGTTGAGGTGCATGGCCATATGAGTGCTGGGTGGGCAACAGAACTGGCCGCATCCAGGTTTTTCTTACAACCAACACTGGAAGAATTAGTGAACTGAACAAATGAACAAGTATGCTTCAGCACAGGCAAAAAGCAAGGCCTGTTCTGGCAGAGCGATGGCCTTTGAGAAGCCAATGGGACCCAACCTGAGCTGGTTCAGGGAGGCTGCCTGAGTCCTGGCATGCCCTCACTGTCCTTCCCGGGCAACCAGGTTACCCATGGCTCAGCCTACCCACCTGCACATCTCTTTCCTGGGTACTGCCGCTGGCCTGGCTCCAGCCCCTCCCTGGGCCTCTGTTTCATGGCCTTCCCTGCAGCCCTGAAGGGCTAAACCCTGCTCCCATCTAATTCCCCCACACTGGGCAATGACATCAGGGGCTTCGCCCTGAGCCACTCTTCTGTCGTCCCCCCCACCCCAAGTTTGTAGACCTCCCCAACCAAGAGCAGCTTCCTAGTCACCCCCACCTAGCCAAGCTGCTCTGCCCGGCACACCCCCACTTTAGCTGGAACAGAACCCTCCTGCCACCACGCCCCACCCTTAGAACCAAATCAGTGCCTCCTCTTTACTCTGCCTGAAGTGGGCCTGTGAGTCCCACCCCAGTACTCTCCACCTTGTGGGACCCTCCCAGGCAGAGTCCCAGAAGCAGGGGTAGATCCTGACCCCCACATCACCTCCTACCCAGACCCTGGGGAACCTGGTTCAGCCACTGAACTGACAGCTGTAGAGGCAAAGTGGAGGGTTTGGGGCCCTGTCATGTGCCTGGGAGGACTGAGCCCCAGGAGAGGACAAAAGTGGGGAAACATGAAGGGCAATCCTGCCCATCCCCCAGGTTCTCCCTTTAGGTACCCTGGATTTCTAGACAGGAGTTGCTGGGCCTCAATGCTCAGCCACCATCCCCCCAGACCCACACCACAAGCATCTTTGTCAGCTGCCCTGGGCCACTGCTTTTCAATTCTCCCAAGAAAGAATGGAACCCCTCCCCGTGGTGTCTGGCCAACATGAATACCTGGGACTCTAGGGGCACCTGATGCCCCAGGTTTGGGGCAGGAATAGATAGATGTCACCCATGGACTCCAAGTGCCAATGCCAAGGCCATTTAACCAGCTACAGAGGCAAAGGACCCTGTCCCACCCCTTGGCCCAAGACCATCTGCAACAGGAATCAGAAGCTAGGATCTGTCAGTGGTCTCGCGCACCTGGCCCCATGGGACAAATGAAATCCCAACAAGGGTTCAGCTGCAATGGCCTGGGATGACTAAGCAAGCCGGGCATTTGGGAAAGCAGGGTTTCAAGGGGAGCTCAGGGCTCAGCTGCTTCCACTCGCCTAGATCCCATTGCCCACCCCCTACCCTGCACTTGCCTCAAATGGGGCCAACTCCCTTGAGGAGATAGGAGGGAGCTTGGGGATGGTATCTAAACCCCTCTAAAATAGATGGGGAAACAAGAGGCCCAGAGCAAGATGGAGGTTCACCCAAGTTAACCCTGAGAGTGGGTCAAAAGTCCAGGACAGGCCTAGGCCCCCTAGGCAAGACCTTTCTGTGGCCTAGCCCCTGAAGCTGCCATCAACACCCAAAGCTACCTTATCCCCCAATCCCACCCCATGTGTTACCCTCAAGGGCACTGGGGGCAAGGTGAGCAATGGGTGTCCCAGCTGGGCTGGTCATCCTTCACTGGGCAGACCTTCAGCTCCCAGCAATGGCCCCCACCAAGATGGCTCAGGCGAAACCTCATGGCCAAGGCACTCACCGCAGGATAGCCAAGCTGCCCTCCTCCGGGTTTCAGCTCCTCATAGGACCCTTTTTCCTGAAGGCCCCACACGTACTCATTCCTTCCTCCACTAATCAGGCAAGGCCTGGGGAGTCACATGGGGGGACCCAAAGCACCCTTGAGCACTCAGGCTGGCAGGTAAGGGACCCCAGTTCTCCACATATCCAAATTAAAGACTCTGTTCTCAGAAACCGCCCCCCCCCCCCCGGAAGTGCTTTTCCAAGTGGGACCAGATGTACCCTGCAGCCAGGGGGCCCTACAGAATACAGGCCTGAAAGAAGGCATAGCCAAGCCCACCAGAGAGCAACTGCCTGAGATTCAGCTGCAGCAATGTGCCAAAAGCAGGAGCCATGGGACCTGGGTAGGACAGCTGTGGGAGGAGGGATGGGGAGTCACAAGGACACCCAAGGAGGGCAGGTGGCCAGTCTGTGGAGGTGGAAAGAAACTGCCAAGGCCATGCCAGGTTAGGACCCGAGCAGATGGTTCAGTTCGGTAGAGGCCCAGCACAGAGCTTCAGCCTTGGGGTTCCAGCCCCAAGCAGAGCATTGGTCCAAGGGCGCACGGATGGGCCTCCCAGCTCTACCCTCAACGGACCTCCCCAGTGCTCCCAGTTGTCCAGTGCAATCCCTAAGGAAGGTTTTCACAAGGCCTCCAATAACCCACCCCACACCCACACCAGGGAAGGACTCCTCCGTGTTCTCTGGGCCTTTGCACGTTCTGTCCCCCTTACAAGGACTTCTTGCCAGCTCAGGGGTTACTTTCTCTGAGAGACCTTCCCAGAAACTCTACATCTAGGTGGCAGGCCCTTCCCACCCCTTCAGACACTCAGGAGTCGCAGGACCCCTCGGCCCCTGCTCAGCACAAGCCGGTGGAGCATTCACACCACCACCCCAAAACCTGCAGCATGGAGCCTGGCCCCAGACGCAAGACAGAGAAGGCCGAGCCGAGACTGCCGAACAGAGATTAATCTATGCAAAGTCCGGGCACAACACTCTGAAAAATATATTTCCTCCAAATGCCTAGCGCCGGAGCGCCCCTGCGGCCTAGCCCTTGCCAGTGAGGTCCAGCGGCTGCAGGAAGGGCGGCAGCGGCAACTCATCCAGTGCCTCCGGGAAGCGGCAGGGCGGGACTGCGGTGACCAGCACCTGCATGGCACGGGCGAACAGCGAGGGCGGCGCCAGGCCCACCAGCCACTGAAACTTGTCCTCGCCCAGCAGCCGTCGCCAGCGTGGGGGGTCGCCCAGCAGCTCCCGGCGGGCCGGGCCGGCGGCGCCCGCGGGCGTGTACAGCGCCAGCAAATCGAGCAGCAGCAGGCGGCGCTGGCGCGGCTCCCCTGGCCCAGCAGCAGCGGCGCGCAGGGGGCCCTCGGTGGCGGGAACGGCCCCCGCGTCGCGGCCCAGCTGACGCAGCAGCAGCTCGAGCGGCGTGAGGCCGCCGCCGTCGCGCAGGCCGGGCGAGGCGCCGTGGCCGAGCAATAGGAAAAGGCACTCGGGGCGCGCCAGCTCGCAGGCCACGTGCAGCGCCGTGCCACCGCCTTCCACGCGGCTGCAGCCCCTCCGGTCAAGCAAGCGTGCACGCTCCTCGGCCGGGAAGTCGCGCACAGCGCGTAGCACGCGGCGCAACACAGCCACGCGGTTGTAGCGCACGGCGAGCGCCACGTGGGGCCCCGGCGCCGAGCAGCAGCGGAAGCCGGCACTGGGCGGCGCAAGTGCACGCCGCGGAAAAGTGGCCAGCAGGTAGTGCGCGTACGCCTGGTGATCGTGCACGAGCGCGTAGAGCAGCGCCTCGGACGGCGAATAGGCGGCGGCGCGTCCGCGCTCGTCCCAGTGGAAGGCCTCACTGGCACGCATGTCCTCGAGCAGCCACACGGGTAGCAGGTCGCGCACGGCCTGGTAGAAGGCGAACGATGATTTGCGGCACTGCTTCTGAGCCCGCGAGCGCGCCGCACCCGCGCCCTCGGGTCCGCCGTCCGCGCCGCCGCCGGGCCGCCGCATGTCCCACGGCATGCTGGCACCAGCGGCCTCACGACATGGGCCTGGCGGCCGCAAACCTACACACAAAGAAAAGGGTCCGCAGTGAGGGGCGGGACCGCAGACCTGGGCCACACCACCTCACAGGGCCACCCACATCCCGGACCCTGTCACTCTACCTCCTGCCACTGCCCTTCCAATCATCTCTCCTGGAGCCGGCTCGGGGATCCTGGATGGAGCTGCACCTGATCTCCCTCCCTGAAACTGCCCAGCTTCCTGGCTCCTCCATCCCAGGGGTGATGCCAGAGATGCACTCCCCTGCTTCAAGCCTCAGGAGAGCCACACGCCATCAAGGCCCTCCAGGCCCTGCGCTCCAACTTCCACACACCTCTCTCCACACCAGGGACCCCCTGGAAGACCAGTGCCTGCTCACACCAGGGCCAGGCCCATACCACCCCAAATGAGGGAAAGCTGGAATCCACATCTGAAGCTGAGCCCCTACCCCAGCTGAGTCCTAACCACACAGAGGTAAGTAGCGGCCCTTGAAACCTCCCTCCTCCATTTGTACCCTCCAGCCCCGGGGTTGAGTTCTAGACTCAGACCTACCTGGTGGCTCACTGGGGCGACCTAGTTCCGTGACAGTACGTTACTTTCCCTCAATGGGCCTCAGCTTCTCCATCTGCAAAAGGGGAGGGGACTGTGATGATGGCTGGGAGCCCCCGCGAGGTCAGTGGCCCCAACACCCCACCCACAAGCATGTTGGGTGCTGGCCACCTGTCGGCACCCCCAGCTCCAGGAGGGTGGAACCAACGGTGAGGCTGGTGTGCAAAGCACTTGGCAGTCTGCAGAGCCCCTTCGGGTCGGTTACCTCCTCCGTTCGGTCCTCCCAACGGCTAGATGAAGTAACACTGCCGTCCCATTTTCCGGCAGGGGACAAGCTGGCCCAAGGTCACTAAGCAAGCCACAGTAGAGCCAGGCCTAGAACCCAGGTCTCCCGCCTCCAATTCCAGGCTCACTGCAGACGTGGTGAGGACCCGGGGCCACAGGTGCCCTAAACCCACAGCCCCAGCCTGAGTCAGGGCCTCTGGCCTCTGGCCTTTGTCCCTGGCCAGCCCAAGTCCCCACAGCCCTTAGTCACAATAGACCTGGGGCAGCATCATTGGCCGCAGCCCGGTCGGGGCTGGGCACGGGGGACCGCGACCACAGCGCCCCTTGGGGCAACACTGTGGGCGGAGCCCCCTCCCCAAACCTTGGCCTCCGCGCCCCGGGTGGACACGCGAGGGGCGCCGGGCGGGTTACGTAAAGTTGGCCGCCCCAAGTCACTGGGCAGCGAGTCACCGCTGTAGCCCCATGGGTGGGCGGGAGGCGGGTCGGGCCGCCGAGGACAGTGCCGCGCTCCGGGGCCACGACCAGCCCTCCCCGCCCCCTCTCCAGCGGTCACGGCCCGACCTCGGGCGGCGGCAGGCCGTGGGGGGCGCGCCCGCGCAGCCGGCAGTGTACCTACGTGTGCGGGGGCCGGGGCGCGCGGGGGGGCGCAGGGCGGGCCGTGGGGGGTTACACACTGTAGGGGCACGCTTACCAGGGGGCGGTGGGCCGCGGCCTGGCGTTCTACCGCGGCCCGAGCGCGTGCTGTCCCCGCGCGGGCGCACGCCTGGAGGGTAAGTGGAGGTCCCGTGGACGGCCAGGTGGACGCACCGGGAGGGAGCCGCCCGCCAGCCGCAGCAGGCTCGGAGCCGCGGGGGCCGAATCGTGGGCGGCGGTGCCGGCGCCGGGGCCCGGCGGGCGGCGCAGTGCGGCCGGGGCCGGGTAGGAAGGCGGGTCCGTCCGCGGCTGCCATTGGCCTGAGTTGCTGGCCCTCGCCGCTTCCCATTGGCCGCCGCTCTGCACCATTGTTACGTCACTAGCCGGTGGGCGCGGCCTGGGCAGGGCCCGCGGCAAAGTTGGAAGAAACTTGAGGGAGCGCGGGGGGTGGGGCAGGGCGCGTGACTTTCCTGGTCGCTCCACGAGTCGACCAGATCCCCTCTGCCCTGACCCTCCGTGCCCTTGGGGGAGATCAAGACTGTTTCTCATATGTACTTGGGAGTGGGGATTGGTCAAGGAGGGGGGTCTACTCGTGAACCCCAAGGGTTCCCACCGCGTTTTGTCCCCCAGGGTCGGGCTAACGCGAGCGCCAGACTGACTTTCCCAGGGTTGGGTGGATGAAGACGCTGTTTCATGAGTCCCCTGTATGCCGAGCTCGTGCTCAGCACTCATGATTTCATTCCATTTGCACACCAGTGCTGGAGGTAGGAATTCTGACCCCAATTTCACATGCCCAGAAAGGGGGCAGTCCTTTCTCTAGGGTACTGGGCCCTGCCACCCAACCTCCTGGCCACCAGGGCCCCACCTTTGGATCATGGCTTGGGGGCTTTCCCCTCCTCCCCATTTATGCCTCATCTTCATCCAAGAGGCCAGGCATTTCAGACCCACTTTACAGATGACAACAATGCAGGCCCCCAGAGGAGGTGCAGCAGCTGCGCCCCAACTTTGTCCTCCAAGGCCTGGCTCCTTCCACCTGGATCCCTACCTGCTTTCTCCCAGGCCAGGGAACCAGGCTCTGCTTGGGTGAAGCCTCCCTGTGTTGCCTCAAAGGTCTTTGGGTCCTCTCCCCAGAATACCCTCTCTACCTGTGTCACCTACAAGCCCTTCCTCCTACCCCTGCCCAGGTGGTAGGTCCCAGTCTGGGGACTAGCAGGTGGGCATACCTCTGCACCCCAACTCAGCCCGAGCTTCTCCTTGGCAAGGCAAAGGTTGAGGGTTTCTCTGGGCCCAGCCCCACAATTTGCCCACTCTCACACAAACGCACGCACATGCTAGCATACCCATGTGCACGTCCTCTTAGCTAGTCCAGTGCCAGGCCCATGCCCCAGGAGGGAATGGCCAGCCCCCTTAGACAGATGGGGTTCTGAGCCCAGAGAGGGCCAGGCCACACCACTCCTGGTGGTGCCCCTGGGGATATGTCCTATACCCCCAGATAGGCCACCCCAGCTGCCCTGTCCTCTTCAGCACCGCTTGATCTTGCCAGCTGACCACTCCTACAGGGGTTCACAGGAACCCCAGGTACAGAAACTAGGTCACCAAACAGGAGAGGGGTTGCAGAAAGCCCCGGGCTGAAATGCTGGGCCCTGCCTCTCTGGGCCTCTTCTCCTTCTGGTTTCTCCCAGCCTCCCTGCTCTCTTGTCCCCACCATCTCCAGGGACTGGACTCGTGATGTCATCACAGCCATCACCATGGCTTCTGTGGAATGACAGTGAAAGAGCATCAGTCATATTTGTGAGGCTTTGCACATGGCCCCTGCATTCCCTGTTGCCCTTGTCCCCCCTCTAACCTGCCCCTACTGGGGTCACAGAAGCCTCTGACTAAAGCTCAAGCCTGACCCACTTTCTCCACTGCTTGGATACTTCCGGTGGACATGGACTTAGCCCCCAGGGCCAGGCGGGGCAGGGGAAAGGCATTCCTGGCACAGGACACCTGGGGGCAAAGGTCCAGGAGCGGCAGAGGGGGCTGCAAAGGGCAGTGGGCAGGGAAAGCCAGGGCACCCCCAATGGTGAGTGCCATAGCATAGACTTGGCTTGGGCCTGAGGGCCTGGGGGAGGGTGGGGGTGGAAGTTATATTTTAGTTATTTCAGGCCTACAAAAATAGATGATGAATGCCTGGGAGGTCACCATCCAGCTTAAGAAATGAAACACAGCTGAGTCTGAAGCTCTGTGTACTTGTCCTGCTCCCGTCCCACCCCTGGCACCTGAGTCCCAAGTCGGTGTGGGTGGGTCTCCTGTGCCATGTGTGTCTATCCCCACTGTGTGGGTCTCCTGGGCAGTAGCTGGCCCTGTCACCCCTGCCAGGTCTGGTGCCATCTGCCCTTGCAGGCAGCATCTTGCCTCTTTCTCTCAAGATCGCTTTGAGGCTCATCCTTGTGACCCTCGCAACTCTGAGTCACCGTCCCAGTATAGGGTATTCTGCGGGGCCAAAGCTGTCCCTCTGTGTGCTGACATGTGTGGTCTCCTCCAGACTTTTGCTCTTACAGACAGTGGGCACCTGCTCTTCCCTGCCTGGGGCTGAAATGTCCAGGGCAGGGAGTGTGGTCTGGGAAGGAGAGAAGCCTCGGTTCAGGGAGGATTAGGGGGCCCCAGGTCAGGGTTTGTGGGTGGTGGGGAAGCCACCCAGCCTCTGGCTCCCATTGGGGCATTCATCACACAACCTTCCTGGGATCGGATTTGACCTTTGACCCTTGTGAATCCTTGCAAAAGATTCTGCTTGGCCCCACTACTTGTCCACACTTTCATGTGGATTCCCTACTGTCCCTGGGCAGACCCTGGGTGGGATAGCCGGGGGCAGGAGGGATAGGAAATGGGGTCAGAAGGATGGGGTGGGTACAAACACAGAAGGACCTAGAAGTCTGGGGGAGGACCGTGACTTTTCCTGAGTGACATGGGGAGCTTGAGGGGCTCTGAGCAGAGTGAACAAAACTGGCTTAGGTTTTCTCCAACTCCCTCCGGCAGCTCTGCTGAGAAGGAAGTGCCGCGTGAGAGGCAGGGCCCATGGGCCCAAGCCAAGGAGAGGTGGCTGGCTCTGCTCGGCCCTGCAGTACACGTTGGTATTCTGACTAGCTGAAGTGGGTGTGAGAGGGAGAGAAAAGTTTAGAATGTCTCTGAGGTTGGGGTGGAGCAGGAGTGGGGAAGATCTGAAGAAAGGGTTTTGGTTTGTGACGTGTGCCAAGCAGCAACTGAAGGGTCAGGGGAGAGTGTCCCAGCAGGGGTCACCAGCATAGTAGATGGGGTTTAACGCCAGGACACCGGCTAAGGTGACCAGCACAACAGAGAAGCGAAGAGGTCTGAGGCCAAGCCAGCCTGGGAGACTGGCAACAGGCCAGTGAAAGTCAAAGAAGCGCAGAGTTCCTGGAAGTCAAGGGCAGAAGGGATCCCAAAGAGGAGGGAGTATTAAGATGGGGCATGTACTGCTGGTAGGTCAAGATGATTCGGCAGCATGTAGGTCACCAGTGACCTTTTTGAAAGTCTGGGAGTGATGGGGAAGCCGCCTTACCCAGGGGTCAGGAGAGAGGGGAGAGGAACAGGTAAGTTGTAGGGGAGCACAGGAAAGGGGCAGGAGCGGGGGAATACGTTGGGGCCATATGTGTGTATGTCTTTGAGTTTATGCATATGTGTATGCGCACCTCTTTGCACAAATGTACATGTGTGTGTGTATGTGTACATACACTTGTGTTGCATGTATATACTCACGTGCACATCTTGTGTACACACATTGTATGTTTGTGTATGCTCTGCATCTGGTTATGCATGTGCACATGTGTCTGTGTGCAGATCTGTGTTTCATATGTATACACACAGGTGTATTCACTGATTTTGTGCTTTTGTGTGTGAATATTGTGCTTGTGTGTGCACATGTGTATGCATGGCACACTGTACAGCGCATTGACAGATTGAAATATGAGGCGAATGCAGAACCCCAGGAGACACCTATTGGAGCAATGGCCTTGAGGCTGGGCAGGTGAAGGTGAGCCCCCAGTGGGCACAGACAGTTCCTTCTTAAGGTGGAGGCAGATGCAGGGCAGAGGTAAAGGTGAGCCTGAAAGTTCACCCCAACCACTTCTGTTTTCCAAGTAATCAGCCAAGAGTGAGGGGAGGAGAGAGAAGGGGTGATAGGCTCTGAAAGTTCATCGACTCCCTCAGAGCCTCCCTGACCCCAGGCCCCCGCTGCCCCAGCAAGGCTGGTGGAGCCTGACATCTGTGAAAGGGGATGTGCCATGCAGCCCAGGAGGAAGAGCAGGGAGCTTCCCAGAGGAGGCTGGGTTCTCCCTAACCAGCTACCCACCAGCTAGGCTGAGTATCTCACCCTCTCTGAGCTCCACCTTATCTGTGGAATGAGGCAGGTAGGTATAGGGTGCTGCAAAGGAAAGAGGTCCAGGTGGCAGGACTGCACAAGGCTGGGATGGGAGGTGGCCAAGACCAGGTATAAGGCTGGGGCATTCCACCTCCTGCTCTGCCCGGTTCCTGCCACCTCCCCACACACACCTGGCTAGGGAGACCAAAGCTCACCTGAACTTCAAGGCTCTGCCCCTCCAGCCTCTGCCCCATGCTGGGCTCGTCCCCATCCCAGCACAGACTCAAGTACTCAAGCATTCCCACCCACTCTCCATCCCACCCAATTGGTCCTTCAAGGCTTAAGAGACAAGGACAGACCAAGACAATGAAGAACAGTGACATCCTAGGAGCAAGAGAACCCAACCTTGCATAGACAAAGGAGGGACGTTCAGGTTGTCCTCAGAGCTCCTGCAGCCCAAGTAGATTAGCCCAGTAGGAAAATGGGCAAGGAGCCTGCATAGGTCTCCCTCATCAGCCATAGAACCTATGGAGAGTTTCAGCTGCGCCAGAAATCAGTAAGTGGAAAATAAAATGACCTTTTGTTATGTTGGCAAGGTCAGGAACCAGGCACTCACCCTTACACGTGCTGGAGACCAGGGGATCTTGGAAGTCCTCACCAGAATTCCTTTTGTAGACATTTATCCCACGTGAATGCGAGTTGTGTGCAGGAGAATACTCATTGCTGTGGACTTTTTTTTTTAATTTGCTTGCTTGCTTGCTTGATTTATTAAAGTGTTAATAAAAGAATTCAGCCTTAATTTAACATGTCATTTCTAACTTTTACATAGTTAAACCTTTGAAGAGAATAAAGGTGACTACCAAATTCCAAAGAGGGAGGGGCACCACTATGCTTTTTGTCATGAAAAATCAGAAATGACCTAAGTGCCCATCTAAGGGAAATGGTGAAAAATTCATGGGGCATTCTTCCCAACTGTGATCTCTGCCCCCCTAACAGGGGGGCAAAGTGAGACCATCTTGAGGGCCCCACTGGGTCCTCACCTAATCCCTGGATCCAGCCATACCTGAAAACCTGGACTCTTCCTTAAATGATCAGGTCAATTCTCTTTTGTTGCTTAGGCCAATTGGTAATGAGGTGAACTACTTTAGAAAGTCCTGACTTGTGGTGGATTTGCCTGGGAGAGTCCCCGAATCATAGCCTAACTATTAGTAGCATTCCCTTCCCTCTTCACAGGGCCTGGTTAGAAGGTAAATCACCTGGTTGCCATGTCATTAATGCACAAACCAGCGTGAAGTATGAGCCTCAGCCAAGAAGGAAGACGCCATCAGGGCTATCTTCTCTGTCAAGTGAAGATAACAGTATTTTTTAAAAAAAAAACTGGAAGCCACACCCTGATCTGTGGATGGTAGTGCCCTCTAGGGAGGGAATCAGCCAGCAGCCCTTCTAGCTTTTATTCTCTGTACTCCATGTGTTTTGGATCTTTCACTTGGGGCCCACAGTCACTATTTGTGTAATTAAAGTGAGTTTTTAAAAGAGGGAGGGAGGGGGCGGGCCATGGTGGCTTAACAGGCAGCCTTCTCACCTGCCATGCCAGAGACCAGGGTTTGTTCCCCAGTGCCTGCCCATCCAAAAAAAAAAAAAAGTGAGGACCACTTGCAAATGCCGTTTCACAACCATTGTTTTATTTGCCCAGTGATGTAGGTCCGTTTGTCAGTTCCACTTCACAGGTGGGGAAACTAAGGCTCAGAGAAGGAAAAGGATTTCTTCCATAGAGGTGGAAACTAGAAGCTTCAACCTGTCCCAGGAAGCAAAAGCTTGGGTTTCATGAGTTCCTAACCCCCTTGGGTGGGTTTTGGACTTCTGTGAATGCTGTTGCCCCTCCCTCCTAGAAACCACACACACACATGCACAAGATGGGGTGCGGCTCAGACACAAGTTGGGTTAATGAGATGGTGGGGCCCTCCGTCCCTGGCCAGGAGAGCCAGGTTGCCAGCCATCACTTCCTTAGAAGGCTCATTCATTAGTTTATTCAACAAACTGTTGGATACACACACACACACACACACACACACACACACACACACGTCATAGTCAAATCCTGTAGACACTGTACCCCAAACCCTCACCTCTCCTCATAGCCCCATCCCCTTCCCTGGGCCCAGCTGCCATCTTCCTGCTCCATCTCCAGCCCCTGCCCCCACATCCCAAGGGATCCTGTCAAAACCAAAGCCCTCCCTGCCACCAAGTCAGACCCTTTCTGATGTCTCCAACCCACCAAACCTCAGGGCCCTTGCACTTGCTGGCCCCCTGCCTGGAATGCCCTTCTCTAGGTTTGCGTGGCCCCAGACCTCCAGGCAACCGGTGCCCACCTTCTCCTGGGCCAACCCGCGGGTGGGGCCGGGAGCCGCGCTGTGAAGGGGCGGCGGGCCGGGAACGCGGGACTAAGCAGGTGTTGCTGGAGCAGTGGGAGGGTGAGAGGGAGCAGGGCGCGCTGGGGGAGGGGGCGGGCCAGAGTCTGGGGGGAGGGGGACCTGGAGCGGGAAGGCGCCCTGCGCCCGATGCGGCCCTCCGCGGGGTCCCCTCCCAGCTCTTGACCCCAGAGCCGGTGGGTCGCAGGCGGCTCTATGAAGGCAGCTCTGGCTACTGTGGTGGGGGTGGGGGCCAAGCCCGGATGGGGGCGGGGAAGGCAGCGCCCCTTCCCCGGGTCCGCCCAGCACCTGGCCCTGGCTGTGACCTTGGGCACGTCGCGGCCCGTCCGGGCCGGGTATTCCAGTCCTGCGCGGCCTGGCTGGCGGGAGCAGAGAGGCAGCACCTCCCCACAGGACCCGGGCCACCCGGGAGTCCCCAATAAATACTTGCCGCTTGCAGTGAAGTGAGTCACAAGGGGAAACAGGCCGGAGACCCGGGCCGGCCCAGGTTACAGGGCTCGGATGACTCGCGACGCTGAGAGCCGCTGGTGACTGGGTGTCGGCCCCCCCGCGGGGAGTACACCCACCCCCCAGGAGCCCCGGGCCGACGAGGCGGCCCCTTGCGGCCTCGCAGTACGCTCTCTGGGGTCGGGAGGACCGGGCCGCCGGCCAGGGGCGCAGGGCCGGGGAGAGTAGGGGGGACGGCGTCTTCGGCTTATCAGACCCGTTGGGCCGAGGACTGGGGCCCGGGGCGGGGGGACGAGGCACTGGTCTAAGCTAGGCCGCTCCCGGCCTCAGTAGCCCGCCGGGCGCATCCGACAAGAAGCGGTGGCCGGACCCGGACGGCCCCCCAGCGCTGCTCAGTACCGCACCCCTCCCGTCCCCGGCTCCGCAGCGCCTGGCGGCGACTCAGCCGCCACACCGCCCCCTGGCGGTCCCACGAGTCATCGCAGCCGAGGCTGTTCTCAGAGTCCCAGTGTGGGGACCCGACAGGGGGCGTCGGCAGCACCCGCGGTCTCGGGTTCCCCACCTCGGCTCTCCAGGGGCCCTCTCAGACCCCTTTCTGCTCACGACCTCCCGGCCCCGCCCACGGCTCGCCTCCCAGAGGAGCGCGGTCCCCTTCTTCAGGGTGCACCCCTCCCCGCCTACTCTCGCGACCCAATTCTCAAGCGCTCTCGGACTCGGGCAGCGCAGGGTGGGGAGGCCGACTCTCTCCCAGTGGAGGGGGCTGTGGGACGCCTCAGTTACTTGGTCTTCCAACCCCACCCATTGCCGCGCAGCGTTCGCGGCCTGCGAGCGGTTGTGGCGCCGGGACCCGGCAGCCAGGGTGCAAGCTGAGCAGCCCTTTGCGCACTCGAGGGCCCCACCTCTCTTCCCAGGGCGCCGGCCTTCGCAGCGGCTGTTCCTCCGCCTGGAATGTGTTCCTTCTGCTCCAGCAGTCCCGCTGCCCCTGCCTGCGCCCTCCCAGGGCTGCACATTTACGAGTTGCATGCAACGGTTGGGTCCATTTAACATATGCAGACACCGAGACTCCAGCGGTGTGAGGAGTCTGCCTCCTCCCTCCCCGAGTCTCCCTGCCCTAGGCCCTTCCGCTGCCCCTGACTCGGAGACTCCCAGGACCCGGCCGTCTGAGCCCTCCGAGGGTCCAGCATTATCTGGACGGGAGCATCAGAGATCCCCACGGAGCAGTTCCTCCGTCACAGGTTCCAGGGGCGTCTAGGGTCTAGGCCGAGCCGGGGTGTTATCCCTTGCACCCATAGTGTAGTCTGAGAGACGAGGCCCCGGGGAGGGGGGGGTGGAGGAGACAGGCCCTCCCTGGGGGGCATCATTCAAATAGTGAACTTTCCTCAAGTGCCTACTGCGGAGGGAGCAAGGACACAGATCTTGAGGCTGCGGAGGGGCATCCTGGCCCTAAAGAGAGGGCAGGGCTGGGCCAACCAGCACCCTCCCACTCTGGTGAACAAGAGAGGGGAAGAAAGTGGGTGGGCAGAAAGGTGGGCTCCACCTTATCATGCTGGTTCACACCTCTGTCCAGTCTATTTTAAAACTGCAAACTACAAACCCATACCGAAAAGCACCTAAAGCATAAACGTAAAGCTTAAGGAATTATTGAAAAGCCAACCCTGGGTATCTCCCCAGGCAGAGGAACAGAACCTCACCAGCCTTCTAAAGGCACTGGGAGCACCCCACCTTCTCCCAACCTCCCCCCATCCCCCAGAGGAGGCCACCACCCTGACTCTTGGGTTTATCATGCCCCTACTTTGTTTTATATTATTGCCTAAACACTGGCTTACTTTTACTAATTTTTGGACTCATTTTATAAATGGAATGACACAGTTTGCACTTATCTGGGTTTTTTTCTCAGTAGTAGGTCTTTGAGTTTTGCGCATGTTTTTGTGTGTGTGTGTTTGACTCTAGTTGGTTTGTTTTCATTGCCATGTAGTATTCCACTGTATACTAATGTATTCGTGCTTAAATCTAACACTTTATTCAGTGTCCTGCCTTCCCCCCTTTTCTCTCCTTTTTTTGCTGTCTTTTGGATTATTTTTTAATCATGAAGAGTTTTCCTTCTTAATTTGGAAGTTATATATGGTTTTTTCTGCTCTCCAGGGGCTCTCTCAGACCCCTTTCTGCTCACGACCTCCCAATCCCGCCCACGGCTCGCCCATGGTTTTTTCTTCATGTATGTGTCATTGTCGTCATGCTTTTAATTCTATGTGATCTAAACCCAATAAAATCTTTATTCCATTTGGTTCGGTTGATCTTTATATTTACCTGGATATCCAGCATTTTTGTTGCTCTTTATTCCTTCTTCCATGTCTGACTTTACCTCTGGGATAATTTTCCTTCTGCCTGAAGAACACCTTTTAGATTATTCTTTAGTGTTAATCTGGTGTTGAACTTAGAGCGTTTGTCTGAAATGGCTTTATTTTGCCTTCTTCCTTGACGGACATTTTTGCTGGGTATGAAATTCTAGGTGGACCAGTAGTTTCCTTCAGCCCCTTGAAGACATCATTCCCTGGTCTTCTGGCTTCTGTGGCTGAGAATTCATCTGCTGCTCTCATTTTAACACCTTTGAAAATAACCAGCCTTTTTTTTTTTTTTCCTAGCTGTTTGTAAGATGTTTTCTTTGAATCTGGTTTTTCGCAGTTTCACTATGATGTACCTAGGAGTGAATTTTCTCAGTTCCTATTTATCGTGCTTAGAGCTCACTGGGCTTCTTAAACCCATAGTTTGGAGCCTTTATTTTGCTCAGGGAAAATACTCAGCCCAAGGAGGAAGAGCTGGAGCTGAGGCCACAGAGAGGGTGGTTGACTCGATTATGCTGTGGCCACCAACAACAAGGTAGGCAGCCTCTCATGAGGCTCTAAGAAGTTACTATTACTCAGCTGCAGCAAAAATGTGTTGAGCAATTGGTGTGTGTCAGGCCATGCTCTAAAGGCTGGGGATACAACATGAGGCAAAACAGTAAAGTCCCTGCCCCCAGGGATTTGTGTCCTGGGTAGCGGGCAGGCGACAGGTAATAACCAGTGATCACTGAGGAGGCCTTTGAGCCATGGCTCCTCGGGAGGAGAGAGTTCCAGGCAGAGGAACGGCACACACACAGCCCTGAGGAGGTGGCATCCCTGGGGATGTATAAGGAACAAAAAAGGAGGGGGGTGGGCAGACCCAAGTGATCAGGTGGAAGGGTGGTATAAACCTTATTTTTCTTTCTTTCTCTCTCAAGGGAGAAGAGAATTTTATCATTAGTCATAATCTCCAGCTTCCAGTTTTTGAAAATTTTAAAAATTATTACGGAGACATAATTCATGTAACACAAGCTTCTCTACTTAAAGTGTATAATCCAGTGATTTTTAGCATATCACAATGTTGTACAACCATCCCTACTGTCCAATTCCAGAATTTTTCTGTTGCCCCAATAAGAAATACCGTGTTAGTAATCACCCATAATTCCCCACTCACCCCATCCCCTGACAACCACTAATCTACTTTCTCTATGGATTTGCCTTTAATTTGCTTTCATAGAGGCCGCAGGTGGGTGCCTGGCTCCCACAGCCTCAGGTGCAGAGAATCTCCTCCTACATGGCCAGGCTGCATCTGCAACCCCACCCCCAACTGGACCACAAGCTCCAGAAAGAAGTCCCAAGCCTGGTTCCATGTTACTGCCCACCATGGTGGGACAGGAATGAAGACAGATGGTAGGCAGAAGGGCTTCATGGACCAGAATAACTGAGGAAGTCTCCCAGAGAGGGAGGGCTTGGCTGAAGACAACCTGGGAACACCATCCCTCTCTGCTCTGCTCACATCCCCAGGGCCCTGTGGAGGCCGGTGGAGGAGAAGCCAAGAAGTAAAGACATAAAGTGGAAACGTATCTGGAGATAAGTGCTCTGTGGACAATGATAACAGGGTGATGTATTAGCCTCATGGGGCATAGGGGGCAGGGGTGGCTACGTTAGATGAGGTGGTCAAGGAAGGCCTCTCAGGGCTGCAATCTTCAGACTGAGCCAGGCTTGAGGAGTGCAGGAATGAGAATTCCAGACAGAGGGAGCAGCTGGTACAAAGGTCCTGAGGCAGGAATGAGCTTGACACATTTGCAGACTGGCAAGAAGACCAGCATGGCAGAAGTGGAGTGGGCAAGAGGTAAAGGTGGGCAGGGCCAGATTATTACCTGGATTTTTCTCCAGGTGGGATAGGTGCCATCCAAGGAGCTGATCCAGTGTATACCTACTGAACACATGCTATCTGCCAGGTTCTGCTGTAGGCACTTGGGATTCATCATGAACAAAACAGACACATGAGGAAGTCAAGCGCAAACAGTTTTTGGGTGGGCACCATGGCCAGGATCCAGGTTCTACAGCAGGAGGCTGATGATATGGAGGAGAGAGCCAAGTGCCTCCAGTGGGAAGTGGAGAGAGAAAGGTGGGCCCAGGAACAGGCTGAGGCTGAAGTGGCCTCCTTGAATCATTGGATCCAGCTGGTTGAAGAGGAGCTGGGCCATGCTCAGGAGCGATTGGCCACTGCTCTGCAAAAGCTGGAGGAAGCAGAGAAAGCTGCTGATGAGAGCGAGGGAGGTATGAAGGTAATTGAAAACCAGGCATTAAGAGATGAAGAAAAGATAGATGGAACTCCAGGAAATCCAGCTCAAAGAAACTGAACACATCAGAGAAGAGGCAGATCAGAAGTACGAGGAGGTGGCTCGTAAATTGATGATTATCGAAGGGGACTGGGAATGCACTGAGGAACAAGCTGAGCTGGCAGAGTCCCATGGCCGAGAGATGGATGAGCAGATCAGACTGATGGACCAGAACCTGAAGTGTCTTTGAGTGCTGCTGAAGAACAGTACTCTCAAAAAGAAGACAAATATGAAGAAGAAATAAAGATTCTTACTGATAAACTCAGGATGGCAGAGACTTGTGCCGAGTTTGCTGAGAGGTCGGTGGCAACGCTGGAAAAGACAATTGATGATTTGGAAGATAAACTGAACTGCACCAAAGAGGAGCACCTCTGTACACAGGTAATGCTGGACTGGACTGTTTGGCCTGAATGAAATGTAGGTCCTGCCCTGCCTCTGTTTCTCCCTTTGACCCCGACTCCACCTGAGACCAACCAGCCTGCCCAAAGCTGACCTTTTAACTGAGGGCTGATCTTTAACTGCTTTCTCCTCACCACACACCCTCACACCCATCCACCCCCAACCCCTGGCCCCATGTCTTTTTCACCAAACTGTCTCTGCTGCTCCCAGAGACTGCAGCTGGGCTAGGGGCTGAGCACCTCTGGGAACAACATGTAAGGGAATGTGAGCACAATGCAAGTGTGTTTAAAAGCATATTGTGGGCAGTGTGACGGTGGCTCAGTGGTAGAATTTTCACCTGCCATGCCATGATGTACACATTTTGTAATGACCTCCCTTTTGTTGTAGTAACCGTTTGTAAAACATTCCAAAGAATTCCATAGCTCTGAAGTAGTAATCTTAATTCCTTTCTTATTTTTGGAAGGTAACTTTTCAGGTTCATACATATTGCTCTCTCCAAAGGGGAGGGAAATAGAGCGCCCACTCCCCCACCCCCACCCCCACCCCCCACCCCCACACACACACCCCACATCTCTACCTCAGTGAGAACCAAACACAGCCCAGAGAAGGACTCCATTGAGGGAAACATCATTGCTTCATACAAAGCACCAGCCAAACCAGAAAGGTGATTCTAGGAGAAAGCCTAAAAAAAAAGTAAAGTGGAGGTTTTCAGCTTTAAAGTATCCTAGGGCAAATTTATTATATTTATTTTATTTTTTGTTTTTGCATGGGCAGTCACCAGGAATCGAACCTGGGTCTCCAGCATGGTGGGCAAGAACTCTGCCTGCTGAGCCACCATGGCCCACCTTTTGCTTTTATTTTTCTCACCAGAAGTGACCAAATTAATATGGTAAGACCTCTAAGACCAAATCTTTGTCTGGTCCTCTCTCTATTCCCTTCCCAATTGCTACATAATGTGCCCCTTATACTGACATAACTGATGTACTCTCCTGCCTCCTTTTAACAAAGGAAAGAAAAGAAAATTACATTTTTGCCACAAATTTAGCCATATGGAACATCTCATCACCCTTTTCTGGGTCTGAAACTGCTGTCCCTAAAAGTGCCATCTCATGCTTTATATCAGCCAGTGCTGAGAAGTCTTGAGCAACTTATATACAGAAATTTTTTTATTTTATTTTATATTATTTTGAAACTTTGCCTCTCTGGAGTTGAGAAATCCCATCCACCCCATCTCTATAGTCTGGGCTGGCAGTATGCTGATCTTTTACAATTATTTTCCCCACCCAGTTCCCCCTTTTTAGTGAGATTTCTGTGAGGTCTGTTAGGTGTGCATCCTGCAGTTTTTTTGGCTTAAAATGTACCCTCCTTTGGTGTGGTCTCTTTTGGGGCAGATTGGGAAAAAGAGAAAACAATAATGCAACTGTTTTGGTACTAAAAATTGACAAAATTTCTTTTTGAAAACAAAAACCAGTCCCTCAAAAAAATAAACAAACAAACAAAAAAAAAAAAACAGACACATGTCCCTGCCTTCATGGAGTATGATGTGATTTGGGGATTTACAAAAACGCTGCTCAGGCATGTCTCTCCTGTCAGCACACCCACACTCATCCCTCAAGCGTGTACTTTATCTTCAATAAACTGTTCTCGCTTGTAAAAAAAACACTGCTCAATTCTCAAACTCAGATTTGAATAGTGAATAAAAAAGTATTTGCAAAGTCCCCTTGGAAGAATGGTGAGAAAGGGGGAAATTTCGATTTTCCCAAGTGGAGAACTCCTGATATTCTCACAAGCAGTGGGGACAACCAAATCAATAGGCCGAGCCCTCAATCTTTGTGGGATTTGTTCATATCAAATTTATCCCTGCAAAGGATAGACTAAATATACTTAAAATTAGTTCTATGAGCTTAAGAGTCACCCCCAGAGAACCTCTTTTGTTGCTTAGATGTGGCCTCTCTCAGCCAACACCACAAGGAAACTCACTCCTCCCCCTTCATGTGGGACATCCTCCCAGGGGTGTAAACCTTCCTGGCAACGTGGGACAGAAATCCTAGGATGAACTGGGACTCAGCATCAAGGGATTGAGAAAACCTTCTCCACCAAAAGGGGGAAGAGCGAAATGAGACTAAGTGTCAATGGCTGAGAGATTCCAAACAGAGTGGAGAGGTTAGCCTGGAGGTTACTCTTATGCATTATATAGATATCACTTTTTTAGTTAAGATGTAATGGAGAGGCTGGAGGGAACTGCCTGAAAATGTAGAGTTGTGCTCCAATAGCCATGTTTCTTGAAGATGATTGTATAATGATATAGCTTTCACAATGTGACTATGCGATTGTGAAAACCTTGTGTCTGATGCCCCTTTTATCCACCTTTTTGACAGACGAGTAAAACATATGGATTATAAATAAATAATAGGGGGAACAAATGTTAAAATAAATATAGTAGATTGAAATGCTAGTGATCAATGAAAGGGAGGGGTAAGGGGTATGATATGTATGAATTTTTTTCGTTTCTTTTTATTTCTCTTTCTGGAGTGATGCAAATGTTGTATGAAATTATCGTGATGATGAATATACAACTATGTGATCATATTGTGAATTACTGATTATATATGTAGAATGGAATGATCTTATGGTAAGATTGTGTTTGTTTGTTGTTATGTTTTTAAATTTTTTTAATTAATTTTTAAAATGCATTAAAAAATAGGCCGAAGAGTCACCCCCAGAGAACGTCTTTTGTTGCTCAGATGTGGCCTTTCTCTTTCTCAGCCAACATGGCAAGCAAACTCACCACCCTCCCCATCTCTACGTGGAACATGCCTCCCAGAGATGTAAACCTCCCTGGCAACATGGGACAGAAATCTTAGAATGAGCTGGGACTCAGCATCAAGGGATTGAGAAAACCTTCTTAACCAAAAGGGGGAAGAGAGAAATGAGACAAAATAAAGTGTCAATGGCTGAGAGATTCCAAACAGAGTCGAGAGGTAACCCTGGAGGTTATTCTTATGCATTATATAGATATCCCCTTTTTAGATTAAGGTGTATTAGGCTAGAGGGGACTGCCTGAAACTGTAGAACTGTGTTCCAGTAGCCATGTTTCTGGAAGATGACTGTATAATGATATAGCTTTTGCAATGTGACTGATTGTGAAAACTTTGTGTCTGATGCTCCTTTTAACTACAGTATGGACAGATGAGTAAAACATATGGATTAAAAATAAATAAATAATAGGGGGTACAAAAGTTAAAATTGAAAAATGTATATATTGGATAGATGGAAATACTAGTGGTCAATGAGAGAGAGGGATAAGGGGTATGGTATGTATGAGTTTTTTTCTCTTTTCTTTTTATTTCTTTTTCTGGAGTGATGCAAATGTTCTAAGAAATGATCATGATGATGAATATACAACTATGTGGTGACATTGTGAGCCGTTGATTGTACACCATGTATGGAATATTTGTATGTTAAGAATGTGTGATACCACATTGTGGTATCAATAAAAATTTAAAAATAAATAAATTACAAAAAAAAAAACCAGTAACTCAAACAGATACTTGTGTGCTGGTTTGAAATTGTTATGTACCCCAGAAAGTCATGTTCCTCTACTCCTGATCCAATCTTGTGGGGGGCAGCCATGTTCCTTTAATCCTGATTCAATATTGTAGGATGGGATGTCTTGATTAGGTTGTTTCCTTGGAGATGTGACACCCAATTGTGGGTGTGACCTTTTGATTAGATGGAGATGTAACTCTGCTCATTCAAAGTGGGTCTTGATTAGTTTATTGGAGTCTTTAAGAGAGCTCACAGAGAGGGAAAGTGCTCAAAAGTTACATAGACGCAGACACATACACATATATTTGGAAATGCAGAAGCCCCAGGAGACGCCAGGAGCTGAGAGAGCTGAGAGAACATAGACAGGAACCAAAGCTACACAGTTACAGACATTTCGAGATACTTGGAATGCCGAAGGAGATGCTTTGAGTGCCGACAGAGAAGGCAGATGCCTAGACACGGATGTTTGGAAATGCAGAGCCAAGCAGACATCGCCATCTCTCTTCCCATGAGATGCTAAGCAAGCCGAACCCAGAGTTTGCCCCAGAGAAATGAAGTGAAGGCTCACAGATGCTAAGAAACCACTGGAATAAGGAGCTGGAAGCAAGCAAACCAGGAGCAAAAACCAGCAGACACCAGCCACATGCCTTCCCTTGGGATAGACATGAGCCTCCCTTCACAGTCAAGGTATCTTTCTCTGGATGCCTTAGTTCAGACATTTCTGTGGACTTAGAACTATAAATTTGTAACTTAATAAATCCCCTTTATAAAAGCCATTCCATTTCTGGTATATTGCATTCTGGCAGCACTAGCAAAGTAAAATACTTGTACACCAGTGTTTCTAGCAGCACTGTCCACAATAGCTAAAAGACAGGAGCAACCCGAGTCCATCAACAAAGGAATGGATAAAGAAAATATAGCCTATCCCTGCAACGGAATAGTATTAAGCCTTGAAAAGGAATGAAATTCTGAGACATGCTACAACCTAGATGAAACCTGAAGACACCATATGGAGTGAAATAAATCAGACACAAAAGGACAAATATGATTTATCTTATATGAAATATATAGAATAAGAAAATTCATAGAGACAGAAAGTAGATTAAAGGTCACCAGGAGCTAGGGGCAGGGGGAATAGAGAGTTATTGCTTAAAGGCTGTAGTTTTTTGTGGGGTGATGAAGACTTTTTGTAGTTGTTTTGGTTTGCTAAAGCTGCCAGAATACAATGTACCAGAAATGGGTTGACTTTTTCAATGGGGATTTATCAGGTTGCAAATTTACAGGTCTAAAGCCATGAAAATATTCAAATTTAAGGAATCAAGAGGAAGACACCCTCTCTGAGGAAAGGTTACTGGTCCTTTCCTCTGTCACATGGAAAGGCACATGGCAAAGTCTGCTGCTCCTTCTCTCCTGGGTTCTGGTTTCAGTGGCTCTCTCCAAATATCTCTGGGCATTTTCTTTCTTCTATCCTCATAAAGGACCCCAGTAAAGGGATTAAGACCCACCCTGAATGGGCTGGGTCACATCTCAATTGAACCAAAAGGTCCCACCCACAATAGGATGCCACCACAGAGATGAATTAAAAGAACAGGGCCTTTTGTGGAGTACATAGCAGCTCCAAAACAGCTCAGGACTGAACGAGGGATACTTGCCACAACATGGATGAACCTGGAAAGCATTATGCTAAGTGAAAGAAGGCAAAGGAGCACATACTGTATGATTCCATTTATATGATGTATACAGAAAAGCAAATCTATCGATATGGAAAGCAGACCAGGGGGTGCCTGGAACTGGTGAGAGCAGAGGATGACCGGAAACAGGTTCAAGGGAACTTAGTGGAGGTGTTTCTGAAATGTTCTGAAATGGAATTGTGGTGATGGTTGCACAACTCTATAATTTAACTGAAAATCATTGACTTGTACCCTTACAACTGGGTGAACTGTATTATATGCAAATTACACATTGATAAAACTCTTCAGGAAAGGGCCAGGGCTAGGCCTTGAGAGTGAACTGTGGCTCAGCTGAAAATATTTGGTGCTGGGGGCACCCCTGAGCCACCCAGGCTTCAGCCCCCAAACCCTGGGTATCTTTTTAGGGGCAGTGCCACCTGTGTCCCTTAGCCAGAAACTAAAGCTGGGCAGGAGCCTGGATGATGTGAGCTGCTTTCTGAGCTGGTTATAGTAAACTCCCCTTGAGGGAAAGGAACCCAGGACTGTTTTGAATAAGTGCTACAAACCAAAAAGTATTCAATCCCCAAATCTGGATTTTCCCAAACTGGGGAAATCAGTTTCTTCCCAATAACAAGCTCAAGGCCCAGGGGAGCGCCAGGCCCAGCTGCACAGGTGAAGCTGCCAATTAGTGCAGGGCAATTAGGGATGGTGTCTTGGGACGGGGTGGGCTGGGGGCGCCTAGCCTTCTGCCAGCCATCTCAGGAAGGGAAGATTTGCAGGGAAAAACAAACAGGGTGGCCCCTGACAGGGTCCCATCGTCTCGAGCCTGGAACCAAAGGTGGGGGGTGGAGTGGGGGGCAGACCTACCATCCCCTGTACTTAGAGATTTACTGAAGAGCCCAGGCAGAGGGTTCCAGATTCCACAGAGGACCCTAAGGAGCACTTGAGGCGGGGTCAGACAAACAGTACAGGAGCTGAAGTCCTCACTGTTGGCGGCTCCCTGAGGGATAAAAGGGGACCCCGGGAAGACAGCCTACCCAAGAGAGATTGTCGGCCGTGCGGGTGGGCACACAGGGGTGTCTTCAAGGAGGGGCCTCCGCAGACTGGAGGTTCCGGGTTCTCCCACACCCCGCCCCAACCAAATCTCAGGGAACCAGGTCTCAGGTGCCTCATTAAGGGAAGGGGTACTCAGCTCGGTGCTGGGGGTCTCAGCCCTGGAGGCGGGACGGCTCCCCCCCACACACCTGCCACCCTGAGTTATCAGCCAAGCTGGGGTTCAGAGGGCAAGTCAGCGGTACTCAGACCTCGGCCCTCACCCCTCCAGGCCCTCTGCACCGGGAGGCCTCTTTCTGCCTGCTAATGCCTGACCCATCCCCTCAACACACACATACACACACACACACACACACACACCCTGCACACACCCCACAACTGGGCAGCTGCAGAACGCAGGACCGCAGGAACAACACGAAACTGCGACGGCCGTCATGAGCCTGGTCACAAGAGCCTGCCGTGCCCACTTCTGATTGGACCAGGCCCGGGCACCTGACTCAGGAGAGTCCATCCATAGGCTGGCCGGCGGCCTATCAGGAGTGGAAACCTCTGAGCCGAGCCAAACGGTTGCCTCCCTGGGACCTGGCGCCAAAATGGACCCCGGAGTGTCTGTGGTTGCAGTGGAGGTGGGAGCTGACCAGCCGCGTTGACCACCTCGCGGAGGGAGAGTCAGGGAAGAGCCGTGGGACCCACCAGCGCTCCTTTCACTTGACCAAGCTCAGACTGTATGGACTTGGTGATCTGGGCCCTGGCCACCCCTGCCGAACTGGTCACACCCTGAGTGTTAGTCTGTAACTTCCTGCTCCCAAGGCACTAATATCCGCGACGTTTGCTGTGCTCATTTATATTTGCTCTAAAAGGTGTTAAAGTAAATTCACAGCCATCCAAAGAACGTTCCTTCGTGTTTCCAGAGCTCCTCATTGCACCAGCATCCACCAGCCACCCTTGGGGAGACACCAAGCCAGCCTGCAGTGTCCACGCTGCAGGACCAGCAGCCTTTGTCACCTGTGGGCCCAGCCATGGCAATGGCACTTGGCCAGGATGGCCTTCCCCAGCCAGGCCCTGAGACTGAGGAGTGAAGCATCTTGCTCCTGCAAGGCAAGTTCTCTTGCTGGAGGACTGATAATGGGAGCCCCACCCCCACCCCGGGGACCCCAGAGTTAGGGCGATGGAAAGTGGGACAAAGACACCAAATGTTAAGTGGTTCCACTGGACCTGCTTCTCCTGCCTTACAGGAGGGCAAGAGATCCTCCCAGTGGGCTAAGGCTCCTCCTCCTGGCCATGGGGAACTGGCCGGCACTGGTGTCAGTGATCTGCCTTTTCCAGCCTCCCGAAGCTTCTGGTGACTGCTCCCTTTACAGAGTGAAGCCTTCCAGTGGATCCTCTTTGAGGTTCTTAAGAACCCACCCTGTGTCATAAGAAAACACTCTCCTGACACCACGCTGGCTGCCCTGGAAGAGAAGGTAGAGAAGAAATGGAGGCTCAGAGAGGTTGAGTGGCATGCCCAGGATCACACAGCTGGTGGTTTCAGAGCCACAGTTGGAATCCAGCTGCTCTGACTGGGAAACTCACACTCTCTTTAAAACTTCTCTTCCAGGGCATACCCAGGGAGGTACAGTAGCCACTGGATAGACACGGAACAGTTTCCAGAGATTCAGGCTTACTCAGACATTGGGATGGGATGTGGGACTTAGCCTAAAACCTAATTTTTACTATATACAAACATTCTCATATTAAAGAAGCAAAACATAGAACCCACCTGGACTTCTAGAAAAACCATGGGATGAGGTGATAGGAACTGGTCCCCATCATCCGAGTTCATTGGCCTCACTATTCAGGAACCTCTGGTGGAAAGGGTCAAGAAGGTTGGGGTCCCTCTGCCACTTTGGGGAAAAAGCAGGACTGGATTATGCTGTGCTGGGCAATGACCTGTGAAATGGAAGGATAGGCCTTCCAGAACGTGGTCAGCAAGGACAGACTTTGCAGCTGCTGCCTTGGCCCCCCAGGTTGGCAACACAAATGTCAGCTCCTTGCCTTGGAGTCTCAGGCAGGTAGAGCAGTTCACCCTGTGCCCACTCAAAAGAGGGCAGAATTGAGGCCAAGTGAAGCCAGGGGCCATGGGCACAGATGGAAGGAGGAGGAGGAAGGGGTCTGCCAGGGGACCTGTGGACCCCATCCCTCATTCTCCCCTGGGCTGGATCCTGACTCATTGAATCCAGGCAATGGCCTGAAAAGAAGGGACCTGCTGGGCAGGCAGGACCTGGGGGTGGGTGGCTGGGCACTGAGTCCCTGGAGACCAGGATACCTGGGGTAACAAAGCTGCCTCCTTCCCCAGCCCCAGGAGTAATGGCCATTTGTGCTTCCCAGGCTGAGTCACTGCAGCCTACACTCTGTCTGTCTGTCTGACTGACACCCATGGACCTGGGCCCAGACACCCTGGAGTGAGGTAGGGGCAGTAGGGGGCTTCTGAGAAAGTAGCCCTGGCAGACACTTTGTGCTCTCAGGAGCTTTGGAGGACCCATGAAGGGAGGCTGAACAGGTGGAGCTCCCACCGCCCTCCTTTCCACTGAAGCTTTTCTACTTTAAGAAGTGATTTAGTTGTTGTTGAGCTTCTGAGTAAGAATTCTTGAGAAAAAGCTAAACTATTAAAAAACATCTGGATCCCAGTACTGCGTAGTGTCAAACCATAAACCCCAGGGCTTGTTCTCACCACGACTTCCTTCTTCTCATCTGCCTCCTTAGAGATGCCCTGGTGTTGTTTAAAAAGCTTTGGACTCAGGGCCAAACAGAGGCAAGAAAAACCCAAAATGCATGAGATAGGTTTATTTCTCTCATATTTGAGATGTTTGGTGGTAGTCCAGGCTGACACAGCCATCCATGGTGTCAGGAATCTGGGCTCCTTCTATTCTGTGGCTCTGCCACACATGGCTTTCATTTCCAAGGTTACCTTGTGATCCAAGATGGCTCCTGAAGCGCCAGCCATTATATCAGCATCCTAGGTGGCAAGAAAAAGAAAGAGGAGTAGGGTATGCCTTATCCTTTAAGGACCGTTCCTGAAATCAAATTCTCTGCTTACATCCAGACCCAAATCATGTAGTTACACCTAAGTATGAGAGGTTGGAAAATGTCTTCATTCTAGACAGCAAATCCCTAGATAAAAAATCAGCAGTTATTCTCTCTTTGATCCCTGGAGGGGGCGCGGGCAGGGAAGAATCCTGCAGGACAGCAGCACTCTGTCCTCAGACGAGTTCCTTCCCCTCTCTGAGCTCCAGCCAGAGTCTGCGGAAGGGGGTTGGGAAGGGATCCCCTCCAGCGTCCCTCTCTGCCCTGATTCCAGGATTGTAGTAGCGAGCCCCCGAGCCCGGGGGCGCTGAAACAAAGGGAAAAGCTGACCTGACTTAAAAGCTGCCTGTTTCAAATGTTAAAATAAATTTAGATTGAAATGCTGGTGATCGGTGAGGGGGAGGGGTGGGGGTATGGTGTGTATGAATTCTTTTCTGTTTTCTTTTTATTTCTTTTTCTGAATAGATGCAAATGTTCCAAGAAATGATCAAAATGATGAATATGCAACTATGTGATGATATTGTGAATTACTCATTGTATATGTAGAAAGGAATGATCAAAAGTTACGAATGTTTGTGTTTGTTTGGTGTTTTTTGGTATTTAAAAAATATATAAAAAATTAAAAAAAAAAAAGCTGCCTGTTCCAAGGTATATAGATTTGCAACAGCACAAAACCTGATTATTGATTTTCAACCTGAAAACTGAATAAGTCTTTCCAGATTATGGAACAGCTGGAATGTAAAAGAAGGTTCAACAGCCCTGAGCACAGATGGACTGGGCAGGGTAGGGGGAAGTCAGAGGGTAGAGAGAGAATGGGGGGAGCACCTATGCCCTGAGACAGCAGGGAGCTAAGGGAACAGACGTGAAGTGTCATGAAAGTGGCCAAGAGAGGACAAAACTGGAGATTGGTGGCATGGGGGCGGGGGTGGGGGAGGCCAGCACCAGAAGCTGAGATGGCTCCTGGAGGGGGAGAAGGCGGGGGTGGGGGGGAGAAAAGGGATCATGTGTTTCCTCACAAACCTTTCTATGGATGGATGGTTAACCAGCCTAACCACATGCATGCATTCCTTTGATAAAAAGTATTAAAGAGTTCTAAAAAAATTAAAATAATGACGAACTGTGTGACCTACCAGTATTGGGGGCCCAGGTGTTGTCCCTGTGGAGCCCATGGTTCCTGTGACTCTCTCCAGGGCCCTTGGCCACCCTGCACCTGGTGGCTTGAATGGTGTGCCAGTTTGGACACCTGGTCTTGGTCCACATTCTGTTGGGTGCAGACCCATTGTTAAAAAGCTCCCTTCAAGATGTGACTTAGGTTAGGGTGGGGCCCCACTGAGTCAGGACACCCTTGAATCCCAACTCCTGGAGTTGTTTTTATAAGCAGAGTGACAGATTGAGAGAGAGCCACAGGAAGCTGCAAGGCAGTGGAACCAGAAGAGAAGGAGGATGCCACCATGTGCATTGTCATGTGACAGAAAAGCCAAGGAACCCCAAGGATGGCCAGCAGCCAGTCCTGGAATCCCACAGTCTTCTGGGAGGAAGCATTACTACCTTGCTGATGCCTAGTCTCAAAGCCGTGAACCCATAAATTCCCATTGTATGGGATTTGTTTTAGGAGCCAAGAAATTAAAACCACCTTCTGTTCTCAAGCCTCTGAAACTGGAATGGGCTGGCAGGAATGGACAAAAGCCCAGGGATATCCCAGGGAGTGGGATGGCTGGGGATCCAGGCCCAGGAGGGTGGCATTTCTGGAACTGCCACTCTGTGGGTGAACCTCCAGTAAACGCAGGCGAGGTGTGTGTAGCCAAACGACACCACCCTGGCAGCTGGGTGTTTGGGGCAGCCCCAACCTCCTCCTGTTCCTGTGGCTCCCCATTCTGTGAGGTGGCCCCAGAAAATAGGCAGCAGAAAAGGATACCCCTCCACTTCCCCTCACCTCCCCCAGATAGAGCGGATTTCTTAGTCCTTCAGATCTGAAGCCTCTGGGGTGCATGGGCTTAATGTGGGATGGGGTAAGGGCCCAGGGAGGAAAGAGGATATCTTCCTGCAGAAAGAGGGGGGCTCAATCGGCCTCAGTGGTTAAGAGCACAGTTCTAAGCTTGATGGCCTGGGTTCAAATCCTGGCTCCTCCACTCCCAGCTCTGTCACTTCTGGGCTGTGCGACCTTGGCTAAGTCGCTTAACCTCTGTTCTGGTTTGTAAGGATGTATGTCCCCTAGAAAAGCCATGTTTTAATCAAAATCCCATTTCATAAAGGGAGTATAATCCCTATTCAATACTGTTTGTTTGAATCTGTAATTAGATCATCTCCCTGGAGATGTAACCCAATCAAGAGTGGTTGTTAAAATGGATTAGGGGAGATGTGTCTCCACCCATTTGGGTGGGTCTTGATTGCTTTACTGGGGTCTTATAAAAGAGGAAACATTTTGGAGAATGGGAGATTCGGAGAGAGCAGAATGACATAGCCATGAGAAGCAGAGAGTCCATCAGCCAGTGATCTTTGGAAATGAAGAAGGAAAACGCCTCCCGGGGAACTTCTTGAAGGGAAGCCAGGAGACGAAGCTAGCCGATGATTCCATGTTCGCCACATGCCTTTCCAGATAAGAGAGAAACCCTGACCCTGTTCACCATATGCCTTCTCACTTGAAGAAGAGAGAGACCCTGAACTTCATCGGCCTTCTTGAACCAAGGTATCCTTCCCTGGATGCCTTTGATTGGACATTTCTATAGATTTGTTGTAATTGGGACATTTTCTCAGCCTTAGAACTGTACTGGCAACTTATTAAATTCCCCTTTTTAAAAGCCATTCCGTTTCTGGTATATTGCATTCCAGCAGCTAGCAAACTAGAACACTCTCTGAGCACACTTCATGGAAGACATGGGGATAACATCTGCCAGTATGTTTGTCTTTGTCCATCCAGACTTTCCATAGCGCTGTCTGGGTGGCCCTCTGTGCCATGGCCTCAGCTCGCAAAGGGGCTACACAGGCCTCTGCCTTGAGCGAGCTTGAAGTGGGCGTCAGGTGGGTAAACAGTAGTAAGAGCCCGCAGTGCTGTATGCTCTGGTTGGTGTAAATACGGGGATTTAGGGTAATATGTGGGTGTTGGTGGTGGTGGTAATTCTAACTGGGGGGTATGACAAGAAATATCTGAAGAATGGACAGATGGGAGTGGAAGGAAGAGCCTTGCTGGCAGACGGCACAGCAGGGAGAAGGGCATGAGGTGTCAACAGGTATGGCAAGTGCAGTGGATAAGGGTGTGGCCTCGAGGCAGAGGCCAGGCATGGGGCCTCTTGCAGATCTGAGCCTGGGTGAGGCGCTGACCTTCCGGGCCCCTAGGACACCTGCGGAGAAACTGAGGCCACAGAATCTGCACTTGAACTCCAGCCCCGCCCTCTTGCAGCCTGCCTCGGCCTGCCAGTCCTTTCCAGAAGGGATGAACCCAAAACATCCACCCCCACAGTGGGCCTGGATTTTATAGAAGGTTCCAGATGTTTAAAGGCTCTGCCTCCACCCCACCCCCTCCCAGACGCTTCCTGCTGAACTTCTTGGTGCTGGAGCCACCTTACCAGGGTTGCTGGGCCAGGGAGCTATGGGGAACGGAGGAGGGAGGCAGTACCCCACCCCTACCCCAGCAGAACGCTGGCTGTTCCCCCTTTGGAACTGTGCCTGACATGTCACCCCACCCAGGGGCGTGTTCCCATCCACACATGAGGACCTTGCAGTCCCAGGATTGGTCTGAGGAGCAGACAACCAGGCCCCAGGGTGGGGGACCCCAGCTGGCCATGCCTGTCCCCACCCCTGGCAGCTCAGACCTCCTCCTCCTGTTTGGGGTCCTCAAGGCCCTGTGGGGCCCAGGATCCAGTTAAAACACTACTTGATGCCCCAGGCAGGGTGACTCCCCCCAGGGCTCCAGAGGACCTGGGCTGAAGACTCTGGGGTGCAGCTCCCCCACCCTCACCCCCGCCCTGCACAGCCCAGGCTAGGCCCTGCAGGTCCTGAGGCACATGTCCCAAGCGGGGCCCACCCAGCATGGGTCTGGGGGCAGTGGGGGAGGGGGAGGCAAATCCCTCCAGTTGCCTTTGCCCATGGCTGGGGCAGAAAGCACACCCTAGGTACAGGTATGTGACCAGGCTTGGGTCATAATGATCCCCATCCTCGCCTTGGGTGCAGGGCCTCCCTGGAAATGCGACCTTTCCACTGGGAGAAGGCTGGTGGGTGGCAGTCTGGCTTCCACTGTGGAAGGGGCTGTTCTTCTGCCCGGGACCCCTCAGAGCTGGAGGCACAAGCAGAGCCAGCCTGGGACTGGGCTTAGCACCCATGGATGGAGGGTTTGTGAGTTTCCCAGGATCTGGAGTCTGGAACCTGCAACCCACCCCCCCACATACCAACCTGGAAAGGTGAAAGTAGTGGGATGGAGGTGGGGGGGCTCCCACAGCCAGGCAGCCTAACAGGGGCAGCTCAGCCACCCCAAAAGGGGCAGGAGGCTGGCAGGAGGAGGTCCCCGTTTCATGGAAGTGGAGCATGAAGCTTTTGGAGCTGGTCAGGAGCAGTCCCAGAGCAGCTTGGCCTTCAGGGTGGGGTAAGCGTGGACCACCCGGGCCCCAAGACCCAGCCCCAGTCAGCCAGCTCCTCCTGGGAGAGTGCTGCAGGTCCTTCCTGGGGTCCCGTGGGCTTTTCTGATCCTTTCCAAGGCTGGCAGCTTCCCAGGCCACCCACCCTTTCTCCTGGGGAGCTCAGAGACTGGGGTCTGCCAAAAGCACTCACTGCCTGCCAGGCCCTGGGGCTGTGGGGGTGGAGAGGCGCACACACTCTTGAGCCCACCCCCATCCCGAAAGATTGAAAGATGTCTCTTACTTCTGGGCCTATCATCCTGGGAGAAACTGAGGCCCATGGAAGCAAAGGCCCCACCCTGGTTTCCAGACACGTTTTTGCAGGCTCTGCTCCAGCAGGGTACGCCCCCCATCTTCTGCTTTCCAATCCTGAGAGTGGAGAGGGAGGCTGCCAGGCCTGGGGCAGGGGCTGGGGCCGGGGTGGGGCAGAGGAGAGAGTTGGTAGGGACCCTGGTTGGAGGCCTGGCTGGGGCAAAGCGCAGGGACCCCTCTGGGGGTTGCCTCCAGATGCTTCTCCCTCCCCCCATGATTATCAGATCTCCTGCAGGCCACCTGCCATGTGGGGACTCAGGAAGGGGTATCCAGAGCTGCCTACAGTCCCCCCTCCCCATCACAGCCGGGCCACAGGGAAGGCTGGCCAGGCAGGGCCTCTCAGGAAGGCTTTGTCCCCAGGGCTGCCCAGCTGGGCGGGGTCTGAGTTCAGCCGGAAGGAGGCCAAGAATGAGAGGTGTCTGGGTTTGTCCCTGGGTTGTGCGTGTACAGTCATGTGGGGCCATGTCCCTGCAGTGCATTGAGTGCCTTGGGGGAGGAAGGTATCATGGTGGGGACATGTTTGTGAGGGGTGGATTGGGGCTGGGGTGTTCCACGAGCTGATAAGTCTCTCTGTTTCACACGCACACGTACGCACCCAGACCCACTCTTGAGCAGACTTCCTGCCTCAAAGACCCCTCTTCCCCTTTGTCACCTTGTCTGAAGTACCATTTGAGCATCAGCTGGGTAAAGCAGACTTTCTCTGAGAAGGAGGGGCCACTTCCAGGCCAGGCACAGGGCTTTAGGCCGAGGAGGCTGAGCTAGCAATGACGAAGACCTGGAAAATAGTTCTTTGCACAACACCTCGAATCTACCCCCAAATCCACCCTGTACCCACCTCCCAGGATTCAAATCAGGAATTGCACACACTGGTGGGCAAGGCAGCCCACCAGGCCTGGCAAGAAGAGGACCGTAGTAGAGGTGGGCACAGGTGGCTATTAATGTGAGTCGGGGAGGGATCCTCCCCTTATCTCCCGGTCTTTCACTCCCTGCGGGGCTCTTTGCAGCTCTGAAGTGCCTTCCCAGACATGGGTGGTAGAGCCCAGGTGGAAGCGTCTCCCTCCCCTCTGCCTGCTCACCTAGTGCCCAGCGGGCTCCAGCTGCCCTTGCCCCTCCCCGTGTTCCTGTTTCACCAGCTTCAGGAGAAAAGTAGTTTCTTCAGCCACAGTGGGTCCTTTCCAAAGGTTTTCTTGTTCGGCTAATTATGTCCCACATCCATTAGTGCCTTATCAATCCCTGTGAGCTGTAGGATGCCAGCAGCTTGCCTGCCTAGTTCAAGTTGCATCACCTCTGCCCAGGGCAGGCAACCAGAGATCCTGTTGGGCAGACAGATGGAGAAGCACCTTGTGTTCCCTCAGGCAGTGACTCCAAGTGGGTACAAACCCTACCACTACCACCATTTAGAGATGAGAAGCAGAGGCCCAGTGCCACTAAAGCCTTGCTACGGCCACGTGTGATGTTAGACCATCCGGCCTTTTTTGCCTTAGTGGGACTCTTTCTCCATAAAAAACATTAAACATTATCACTTGTGACTGCACTGGTATAAAGACAAATATGTCAATATTACTTATTAAAACATTTTCTTTGACCTAAAAGTTCTTTCCCCTCCTTTGATTTTTTAAATAATTACTTTATATCTACCCAGATACAGAATATGTTTTGGGGATTTTAATTGGTATTGCATTGAATCTATAAATCAATTTAGGTAGAATTGACATCTTAACTATATTTAGTCTTCCAATCCATGAACACGGTATGCCTTTCCATTTTTTTAGATCTTCTGTGATTTCTTTTAGCAATTTCTTGTAGTTTTCTCTGTATAGGTCTTTTGTATTCTTAAATTTATTCCTAAATATTTTATTCTTTTGGTTGCAATTGTAAATGGAATTTTTTTCTTGATTTCTCCCTCAGGTTGCTCATTACTAGTGTATAGAAATGCTACAGATTTTTGGATGTTGATCTTGTAATCTGCCATTTTGCTGTACTCATATATATTAGCTTTAGTAGTTCTGCTATGGATTTTTCAGGGTTTTCAACATATAGTATCATATCATTTGCAAACAGTGAGAGCTGTACTTCTTCCTTTCCAATTTTGATGCCTTTTATTTCTTTTTCTTATTTAATTGCTCTGGCTAGAACTTCCAACATAATGTTGAATAACAATAGTGATAGTGGACATCCTTGTCTTGTTCCTGATCTTAGGGGGAAAGTTTTCAGTTTTTCCCTGTGGTAGTTAGATTCAGTTGTCAACTTGGCCAGGTGAGCGTACCTAGTTTTGTTGCTGCGGACATGAGCCAATGGTACGTGAACCTCATCTGTTGCTGATTTACACCTGCAGTCGGCTAGGAGGGTACCTGCTGCAATGAATGATGTTTGACTTAATTGGCTGATGTTTAAATGAGAGAGCACAACGTAGCATAGCCTAAGCAACTCGGCATTCCTCATCTAAGCACTAGCAGCTCAGCCCAGGCATTTGGAGGTGCAGAAAAAAGTCACCCCAGGGAAAGTTGTTGGAACCCAGGGGCCTGGAGAGAAGGTCAGCAGAGACCATTCTGTGCCTTCCCACGTAAGAAAGAACCTCAGTGGAAAGTTAGCTGCCTTTCCTTTGAATAACTAACAAAATAAATCCCCTTTTATTAAAAGCCAATCCGTCTTTGGTGTGTTGCATTCCGGCAGTTAGCAAACTAGAACATTCCCCATTGAGGATAATGCTACCTGTGGGTTGTTCATATATTCCCTTTATCATGTTGATGAAGTTCCCTTCTATTTCTATCCTTTGAAGTGTTTTCAATGGGAAAGGATATTGAATTTTGTCAAATGCCTTTTCTGCATCAATCGACATGATCAGGCCAAGGAGGCTGAGCTAGCAGTGACGAAGACCTGGAAAATAGTTCTGGGCAGGGCGGCCCACCAGGCCTGGCAAGAAGAGGGACCGTAGTAGAGGTAGGCACAGGCGGCTATTAATGTGAGTCGGGGCGGAGGGGCAACTCAAAACAAACAAAATCTGCTTTGATTTGTTGATATGTTGTATTACATTAATTGATTTTCTTATGTTGAAACATCCTTACATACTCGGGATGAATCTTACTTGGCCATGGTGTATAATTCTTTTAATGTGCTGCTGGATTCAATTTGCAAGAATTTTGTTGAGGATTTTTGCCTCTCTATTCATTAGAGAGATTGGTGTGTAATCTTCTTTTCTTGTAATATCTTCGTCTGGCTTTCCTATGAGGGTGGTGTTGGCTTCATAGAATGAGTTAGGTAACTTTCCTTCCTCTTCAATATTTTTGAAGAGTTTGAGCAGGATTGGTACTAATTCTTTCTTGAATGTTTAGTAGAATTCATATGTGAAGCCATCTGGTCCTGAACTTTTCTTTTTGAGGAGCTTCTTAATGACTAATTCAATTTATTTACTTGTGATTGGTTTTTTAGGTCATCTATTTCTTTTTGAGTCAATGTGGGTTGTTCATGCCTTTTTAGGAAGTCGTCTGTTTCTTCTACATTGTCTTGTTTATTAGCATAAAGTTGTTCATAATATCCTCTCATTAACTCCTTTATTTCTGCAGGGTCAGTAGCTATGTCTCTTCTTCCATTTCTGATTTTATTTATTTGCATCCTCTCTCTTTTTTTTGTCAGCCTCGCTAAGCGTACATCAATCTTACTGATTTTCTCATCAAACCACCTTCTGGTTTTGTTGATTTTCTCGATTGTTTTCGTGTTCTCAATTTCATTTATTTCTGCTCTAATCTTCATTTTTTTCTTTTCTATTTTTAAAAATATTAATTACCAACTATTTTCAACACCCTGCATTATTGACATTCCTTTGTTCTTCCTCATGCAAAACATTTTAAAATTTTACATTTAGTCCCTATCATTATACACTCTAGGTATTCCTAGATTATACCAACTCAGTCTTTATCGTCTATCTTTCCTTCCGATTTCATTTGTGCCCCCAGGAGGGGGCCTCCTCCCTCTATCATTCTCACATTCAGTTTCAGTCAGTATTCGAATATTATTATATTACAGTTAGGGAGTGTTGTATTATCCATTGCTGAATTTTTACAATCAGTCCCATTGCACAATATGTATCCCTTCAGTTCCAATTACCCAATATCTATCCTATTTCTATCTCCTAATGACCTCTGTTCTTTTTTTTTTTTTTGGAAGGTTTTTTATTTATTTATTTATTTATTAAAAAATAAACAAAATAAAACAGCATACATAATCAGTAATTCACAATATCATCACTTAGTTGCATATTCATCATTTCTTAGAACATTTGCATTAATTCAGAAAAAGAAACAAAAAGACAATAGAAAAAGAAATGAAAAGAACACAGGAAAGAAAAAAAAATTATACCTATCATACTCCTTATCCCTTGTCTTCATTGATCACTAGCATTTAAACTAAATTTATTTTAGCATTTGTTCCCCCTATTATTTATTTTTATTCCATATGTTCTACTCCTTTGTTGACAAGGTAGATAAAAGGAGCATCAGAAACAAGGTTTTCACAATCACACAGTCACATTGTGAAAGCTGTATCATTATTCAATCATCCTCAAGAAACATGGCTACTGGAACACAGCTCTACATTTTCAGGCAGTTCCCTCCAGCCTCTCCATTACATCTTGAATAGCAAGATGATATCTACTTGATGCATAAGAATAACCTCCAGGATAACCTCTCGACTCTGGAATCTCTCAGCCATTGACACTTTGTCTCTTTCCCTCTTCCCTCTTTTGGTCGAGAAGGTTTTCTCAATCCCTTGATGCTAAGTCTCAGCTCATTCTAGGATAATGACCTCTGTTCCTCACTGAAATTATCCGAGTTCATTCATTAATGTTAGTTCATATCAGTGAGATCATACAGTATTTGTCCTTTTGTTTCTGGCTAATCTCACTCAGCGTAATGTCCTTAAGGTCCATCCATGTTGTTACATACTTCATATCTTTATTTTGTCTTACAGCTGCATAAGATTCCATCACATGTATATACTACAGCTTGTTTAGCCGCTCGTCTGTTAATGGGCAATTCGGTTGTTTCCATCTCTTGACAATTGTAAATAATGCTTCTATAAACATTGGTGTGCAAATGTCCATTTGTGTCTTTGCCCTCATGTCCTTTGAGTAGGTACCTAGCAATGGTATTGCCTGTTCACATGGCAATTCTATACTTAGTTTCCTGAGGAACCGCCAAACTGCCTTCCACAGTGGTTGCACCATTTGACATTCCCACCAACAGTGGATAAGTGTGCCTCTTTCTCCACATCCTCTCCAGCACTTGTCGTTTTCTGTTTTATTGATAGTGGCCATTCTGGTGGGTGTGAGATGCTATCTCACTGTGGTTTTGATTTGCATTTCCCTAATAGCCAGGGAAATTGAGCATCTTTTCTTGTGCCTTTTGGCCATTTGTATTTCCTCTTCTGAGAAGTGTCTGTTCAAGTTTTTTGCCCATTTTGTAATTGGGTTGTTTGTCTCTTTGTTGTTGAGTTGAACAATCTCTATGTATTCTGGATACTAGACCTTCATCTGATATATTGTTTCCAAATACTGTCTCCCATTGTGTAGGCTGTCTTTTTACTTTCTTTATGAAGTCCAATGATGCACAAAAGTGTTTAATTTTGAGGAGTTCCTATTTCTTTCTATCTTTCTTTCTTCAATGCTCATGCTGTGGGTGTAAGGTCTAGGAAACTGCCTCCTATTATAAGATTTATAAGATATTTCCTTACATTTTCTTCTAACAGCTTGATGGTCTTAGATCTAATGCTTAAGTCTTTGATCCATTTTGAGTTAATTTTTGGATAGGGGGTGAGATATGGATCTTCTTTCATCCTTTTGCATGTAGATATCCAGTTCTCTAGGCACCATTTATTTTTTTTAAACTTTCTTTACTAATTAAAAAAATTAACAAACAAAACATTTAGATATCATTCCATTCTACATATACAATCAGTAATTCTTAATATCACCACATAGTTACATATTCATCATTTCTTAGTACATTTGCATCGATTTAGAGAAAGAAATAAAAGGACGACAGAAAAAGAAATAAAATGATAATAGAGAAAAAAAAAAGACTATAGTACCATACCCCTTACCCCTCACTTTCATTTACCACTATTTCAAACTGAATTTATTTTAACATTTGTTCCCCCTATTATTTATTTTTATTCCATATGTTCTACTCTTCTGTTGATATAGTAGCTAAAAGGAGCATCAGACATAAGGTTTTCACATTCACAGAGTCTCATTCTGAAAGCTATATCATTGTTCAATCATCATTAAGAAACATGGCTACTGGAACACAGCACTACATTTTCAGGCAATTCCCTCCAGCCTCTCCACTACATCTTGAACAACAAGGTGATATCTACTTAATGTGTAAGAATAACCTCCAGGATAACCTCTCGACTCTGTTTGGAATCTCTCAGCCATTGACACTTTGTCTCATTTTACTCTTCCCCCTTTTGATCGAGAAGGTTCTCTCAATCCCTTGATGTTAATTCTCAGCTCATTCTAGGGTTTTTCTCAGTCCTTTGATGCTGAGTCTCAGCTCATTCCAGGATCTTTGTCCCACGTTGCCAGGAAGGTCCACACCCCTGGGAGTCATGTTCCACGCAGAGAGGGGGAGGGTGGTGAGACTGCTCGTCATGTTGACTGGAGAGAGGCCACATCTGAGAAGGCACCATTTATTGAAGAGACTGTTCTGTCTCTGGTGAGTTGGCTTGACTGCCTTATCAAGGATCAATTGTCCATAGATGAGAGGGTCTATATCTGAACACTCTATTTTATTCCATTGGTCAGTATATCTATCTTTATGCCAGTACTATGCTGTTTTAACCATTGTAGCTTCATAATATGTCTTAAAGTCAGGTAGTATGAGACCTCCAACTTCCTTTCTCTTTCTCAGGATACTTTTAGCTATTCAGGGCAACCTGCCCTTCCGGATGAATTTGGTTATTGGTTTTTCTAATTCTGAAAAGTAAGTTTTTGGGATTTTAATTGGTATTGCATTGAATCTATGAATCAATTTAGGTAGAATTGACATCTTAACATATTTAGTCTTCCAATCCATGAACACGGTATGCCCTTCCATTTTTAGGTCTTCTGTGATTTCTTTTAACAATTTCTTAAGTTTTCTCTGTATAGGATTTTTGTCTTTTTAGTTAAATTTATTCCTAAATATTTTATTCTTTTGGTTGCAATTGTAAATGGGAATTTTTTCTTGATTTCTCCTCAGATTGTTTATTATTAGTATATAGAAACACTAGAGTTTTAAGTGTTGATCTTGTAAACTGCCACTTTCATGTACTCGTTTATTAGCTCTAGTAGTTTTCCTGTGGATTTTTTGGGGTTGTTGACATATAGTATCATATCATCTGCAAACAGTGAGGGTTTTACTTCTTCCTTTCCGGTTTGATGCCTTGCACTTCTTTTTCTTGTCTAATTGCTCTGGCTAGAACTTCCAACACAATGTTGAATAACAATAGTGATAGTGAACATCATTGTCTTGTTCCTGATCTTAGGGGGAAGGTTTTCAGTTTTTCCCCATTGAGGATGATGTTAGCTGCGGGGTTTTCATATATTCCCTTTATCATGTTGAGGAAGTTCCCTTGTATTCCTATCCTTTGAAGTGTTTTCAACAAGAAAGGATGTTGAATTTTGTCAAATGCCTTTTCTGCGCCAATCGAGATGATCATGTGGTTTTTCTGCTTTGATTTGTTGATATGGTGTATTACATTAATTGATTTTCTCATTTTGAACCATCTTTGCATATCTGGGATGAATCCTACTTGGTCATGGTGTATAATTCTTTTAATATGCTGTTGATTTCAATTTGCAAGAATTTTGTTGAGGATTTTTCATCTATATTCATTAGAGAAATTGGTCTGTAGTTTCTTCTTTTTTTTTTTGTAATATCTTTGTCGGGCCTTGGTATGAGGGTGATGTTGGCTTCATAGAATGAGTTAGGTAGCTTTCCCTCCTCTTCAATACTTTGAAGAAATTGATCAGTATTGGTGCTACTTCTTTCTGGAATGTTTGGTAGAATTCACATGTGAAGCCATCTGGCCCTAGACTTTTATTTTTGGGGAGCTTTTAATAACTGATTCAGTTTCTTTATTTGTGATTCATTTGTTAAGGTTGTCTATTTCTTCTCGAGTCAATGTTGGTTGTTCATGCCTTTCTTTCTAGGAAGTTGTCCATTCCATCTACATTGTCGAGTTTATTAGAATAAAGTTGTTCATAGTATCCTCTCATTACTTACTTTATTTCTGTGGGGTCAGTGGTTATGTCTCCCTTTCCATTTCTCATTTTATTTATTTTCATCCTCTCTCTTCTTCTTTTGGTCAACCTTGCTAAGGGTCCATCAATCTTATTGATTTTCTCATCAAACCACCTTCTGGTTTTGTTGATTTTCTCAATTGTTTTCATGTTCTCAATTTCATTTATTTCTGCTCTTATCTTCATTATTTCTTTCCTTTTGCTTTCTTTGGGGTTAGTTTGCTGTTCTTTCTCTAGTTCTTCCAAGTGGACTGAACAGTTAATTCCTCGATTTTTGCCCTTTCTCTTTTTTGATACAGGCATTTAGGGCAATAAATTTCCCTTTCTGCATCCCATAAATTTTGGTATGTTGTGTTTTCATTTTCATTTACCTCGAGATATTTACTGATTTCACTTGTAATTTCTTCCTTGACCCACTGGTTGTTTAAGAGTGTGTTGCTGAGGTTCCATATATTTGTGAATTTTTGGCATTCTGACTATTATTGATTTCCAACTTCATTCCTTTTTCATCTGAGAAAGTGTTTGCAATATTTTCATCCTTTTAAATTTATTGAGACTTGCTTTGTGACCCAGCATATGGTCTATCCTTGAGAATGATCCATGAATACTGGAGAAAAAGGTGTATCCTGCTGTTGTAGGGTGCAATGTTCTATAAATGTCTGTTCAGTCTAGTTTGTTTATTGTATTATTCCGGTTCTCTCTTCCCTTACTGATCCTCTGTGTAAATGTTCTGTCCATTGATGAGAGTGGAGAATTGAAATCTCCAACTATTATGGTAGATGTGTCTATTTCTCTTTTCAGTGTTTGCCTCATGTATTTTGCAGTATAAATAGTATTTATGATTGTTATATTTTCTTGTTGAATTGTTCCTTTTATTAATTCGTAGTGTCCTTTGTCTCTTTAACTGTTTTACATTTTAATTCTAATTTGTTGGGTATTAGTATAGCTACTCCTGCTCTTTTCTGATTGTTATTTGCATGGAATATCTTTTCTCAACCTTTCACTTTCAATCTATGTTTATCCTTGGGTCTAAGATGCATTTCCTGTAGATAGCATACAGATGGGTCCTGTTTTTTAATCCATTCTGCCAGTCTGTGTCTTTTGATTGGGGAGTTTAATCCATTATATTTAGTGTTATTACTGTATGAACAGTACATTCTTCTACCATTTTGCCTTTTGGATTTTACATGGCATAACTAATTTTTCTTCTTTTTATCTTTACAAATGGTCTTCATTTCTTCACTCTTCTCCACACCTCTTTCTCCTGTCTTTTCCTATCTGTCTCTACTGCTTCCTTTAGTATTTATTGTAGAGTCAATCTCTTAGTCACTAATTCTCTCAGTGATTTTTTTGTCTGAAAATGTTTTAATTTCCCCTCATTTAAAAAAAAATTATTTATTTATTAAAAAAATAAGAAACAAAATAAAACATACATAATCAGTAATTCACAATATCATCACCTAGTTGCATATTCATTATTTCTTACAACATTTGCATTAATTCAGAAAAAGAAACAAAAAGACAATAGAAAAAGAAATGAAATGAACACAGGAAAGAAAAAAAAATTATACCTATCATACCCCTTACCCCTTGCCTTCATTGATCACTAGCATTTAAACTAAATTTATTTTAGCATTTGTTCCCCCTATTATTTATTTTTATTCCATATGTTCTATTCGTCTGTTGACAAGGTAGATAAAAGGAGCATCAGACACAAGGTTTTCACAATCACACAGTCACATTGTGAAAGCTATATCATTATTCAATCATCCTCAAGAAACATGGCTACTGGAACACAGCTCTACATTTTCAGGCAGTTCCCTCCAGCCTCTCCATTACATCTTGAATAGCAAGATGATATCTACTTGATGCATAAGAATAACCTCCAGGATAACCTCTCGACTCTCTTTGGAATCTCTCAGCCATTGACACTTTGTCTCATTTCCCTCTTCCCTCTTTTGGTCGAGAAGGTTTTCTCAATCCCTTGATGATAAGTCTCAGCTCATTCGAGGGTTTTTCTCAATCCTTTGATGCTGAGTCTCCACTCATTCCAAGATCTCTGTCCCACGTTGCCAGGAAGATCCACACCCCTGGGAGTCATGTCCCATGTAGAGAGGGGTAGGGTGATGAGACTCCTCGTTGTGTTGGCTAGAGAGAGGGGCCACATCTGAGCAACAAAAGAGGCTCTCTTGGGGGTGACTCTTAGGCCTAAATTTTAAGTAGGCTTAACCTATCCTTTGCAAGGTTAAGTTTCATATGAACAAACCCCAAGACTGGGGGCTCTGCCTATAGCTTTGGTTGTCCACACTGCTTGTGAGAATATCAAGAATTCAACTTGGGGAAGTTGAATTTCTCCCCATTCTCACCACTCCCCGAAGGGGGCTTTACAGATACTTTTCCACTCACTGATTGAATCACTCTGGGATTCATCGGGGCATCACTCTGGACAAACCAACAAAATCTCATGTCCTACCTGAGATTCCAAGTACTTATGGCATTCAATCAAACTATCTACATAAGTTATATTAGGAAATGCACTAGTCAAAATATTAATTTTCTACCAAATAAACATTTTTTTCTTTAGTCTCACACAGAAGGTGACATTTTAAAATATTAATTGCCATATATTTTCAGTACCCTGCAATAATGACATTCCTTTGTTCTTCCTCATGCAAAAACATTTTTAAAATTGTACCTTGTATATTTCACTATTATTATACATCCTAGGCATTCCTAGATTATACCATCTCAATCTTTAACATCTATCTTTCTTTCTGATTTCAATATGTCCCCAGACCTCCTCCCTCAACCATTCTCACATGCAGCTTCATTCAGTGTTTTAACATAATTATATTACAGTTAGGTAGTATGGTGCTGTCCATTTCTGAGTTTTTGTATCCAGTCCTGTTGCACAATCTGTATCCCTTCAGCTCCAATTACCCAATATCTTACCCTATTTCTATCTCCTGATGGTCTCTGTTACAAACAAAATATTCCAAGTTTATTCACTAATGTCAGTTCATATCAATGAGACCATACAGTATTTGTTCTTTAGTTTTTGGCTAGTCTCACTCAGCATAATGTTCTCGAGGTCCATCCATGTTGTTACATACTTCATAAGTTTATTCTGTCTTAAAGCTGCATAATATTCCATCGTACATATATACCATAGTTTGTTTAGTCACTCTTCTGTTGATGGACATTTTGGCTGTTTCCATCTTCTTGCAATTGTAAATAATACTGCTATAAACATTGGTGTGCAAATGTCTGCTTGTGTCTTTGCCCTTATGCCCTCTGAGTAGATACGTAGCAATGGTATTGCTGGGTCATATGGCAATTCTATACTCAGCTTTTTGAGGAACCGCCAAATTGCCTTCCACAGTGGTTGCACCGTTTGACATTCCCACCAACGTGAATAAGTGTGCCTCTTTCTTCACATCCTCTCCAGCACTTTTCATTTTCTGTTTTATTGATAATGGCCATTCTGGTTGTTGTGAGATGATATCTCATTGTGGTTTTGATTTGCATTTCTCTAATGGCCAGGTACGTTGAGCATCTCTTCATGTGCCTTTTGGCCATTTGTATTTCCTCTTCTGAGAAGTGTCTGTTCAAGTCTTTTTCCCATTTTATAATTGGATTGGCTGTCTTTTTGTTGTTGAGTTGAACAATCTCTTTATAAATTATGGATACTAGACCTTTATCTGATATGTTGTTTCCAAATATCGTCTCCCATTGTGTAGGCTGTCTTTCTACTTTCTTGATGAAGTTCTTTGATGCACAAAAGTGTTTAATTTTGAGGAGTTCCCATTTATTTATTTATTTCTTCAGTGCTCTTGCTTTAGGTGTAAGGTCTATAAAACTGCCTCCAGTTATAAGATTTATAAGATATTTCCCTACATTTTCCTCTAACTGTTTTATGGTCTTAGACCTGATGTTTAGATCTTTGATCCATTTTGAGTTAACTTTTGTGTAGAGTGTGAGATACGGGTCCTCTTTCATTCTTTTGCATATGGATATCCAGTTCTCTAGGCACCATTTATTGAAGAAGCTGTTCTGTCCCAGGTGAGTTGGCTTGACTGCCTTATCAAAGATCAAATGTCCATAGATGAGAGGGTCTATATCTGAGCACTCTATTCGATTCCATTGGTCAATATATCTATCTTAATGCAGTACCATGCTGTTTTGACCACCGTGGCTTCATAATATGCCTTAAAGTCAGGCAGCATGAGACCTCCAGCTTCGTTTTTTTTCCTCAAGATACTTTTAGCAATTTGGGGCACTCTGCCCTTCCAGATAAATTTGCTTATTAGTTTTTCTATTTCTGAAAAGGAAGTTGTTGGAATTTTGATTTGTATTGAGTTGAATCTGTAAATCAATTAGGTAGAATTGACATCTTAATTATATTTAGTCTTCCAGTCCATGAACATGGTATGCCCTTCCATCTATTTAGGTCTTCTGTGATTTCTTTTAACAGTTTCTTGTAGTTTTCTTTGTATAGGTCTTTTGTCTCTTTAGTTAAATTTATTCTTAAGTATTTTATTCTTTTCGTTGCAATTGTAAATGGAATTTGTTTCTTTTTTTTTTCCAAGCCAAACTGTATCCAGCTTTATTAAAGATACTTTTCATAAACAATCATGGTATTTCAGGCAGGACATGGGCAGACAATCGTTAACAGTATACAACAACTTTCAAACTCCCTTCTTCAATGGACTACCAAAATCAGAAAGCCCCTATAAAACCCGATGAAGTCTTCATTTGATGCTCTGAACAGGGAAAGTTTAGAGTGAGGGTTGACATTTCACATTTAGCATGTTGTTTCACAACTTTTCACGAGCTGACCCTGACTTTCAGGAAATGAAATGAAAATGGCAGAATTATCAGTTTGAAGATCCACAACCTAAACAAGGACTTGCTGCTCTTTTGCAGGATGCCCCTCAGGGGCATCACTGGAAAGTCTAGATTGCCTGACATTCTGGTAATTTTGGGGGGTCAGACCTCAACAGATTTCAGGGAATCAAGTCTATGCTGAAGGCTGAGAGGAAGAAAAGGACATGAGGACATAAAAATGAGTTTTAGTTTTTCCATACCACAAGGCATTTGTGCCAAGGTGGCTAATGTATATCAACATCAGGGAATCCAATATCCTGGGAGTAAAGACGAAGTCTCTCAAAACTAGAGGAGAAAGGTGTCTTCTCCCATGTTAATCCAGCTTTGGAGACATTCTATTAGTGACATTTGCCTCTTCCGCAAAAAACAACAATGAAGTGTTCTGTGTGCTAACAACATAGCTTTAAAAAAAAAAAGTAAAACAAAATTCTGCATTTTTATAAAACTTGATAAAAAATAGTATTTCAAACTGTACACTCACCAGAAGTACACAGTTATCAAAAATGCACACACTTCACTTGGCATCTCCAGCACCTTCGGCTTTCTGTGCCTGGTCTGTTTTGGCATCTCCATTTTCTGCAGCGTTATTCCCATCCTTGCCAGTATCAGTTTTCCCCTTTTTCCCTTTGGGTACATTTTCTCCCTTCTTTGCAGGGGCATTTTTAGGCTTGGGTTCTGGCTTTGGAGGAGCAGGTTTAGCAGATAACCTTGCAGATCTTCTCTGTGGTTCGTCTTTTACCTTGGCTTTGTCTCCTTTAGCATCCCCTTCAGCCTTTCTCTTGGGCATGGTGGTACAGCAGTGGGACGTAGGTGCTGGATGCGGGGATGCAGCAGCGTGCGGGATTTGCTCGGTCCAGGGGTCGTTCTCGCCTCTTCACACTGCTCTGGAATTTGTTTCTTGATTTCCCCCTCAGCTTGTTCATTGCTAGTGTATAGAAATGCTACAGATTTTTGAATGTTGATCTTGTAAGCTGCCACTTTGCTGTACTCATTTATTAGCTCTAGTAATTTTGCTGTGGATTTTTTCAGGGTTTTTGACATAGAGTATCATATCATCTGCAAACAGTGATAGTTTTACTTCTTCCTTTCCAATTTTGATTCCTTGTACTTCTTTTTCTTGTCTAATTGCTCTGGCTAGAACTTCCAACACAATGTTGAATAACAGTGGTGATAGTGGACATCCTTGTCTTGTTCCTGATCTTAGGGGGAAAGTTTTCAGTTTTTCCCCATTAAGGATGATATTAGCTGTGGGTTTTTCATATATTCCCTTTATCATTTTAAGGAAATTCCCTTGTATTCCTATCCTTTGAAGTGTTTTCAGCAGGAAAGGATGTTGAATTTTGTCAAACGCCTCTCTGCATCAATTGAGATGATCATGTGATTTTTCTGCTTTGATTTGTTGATATGGTGTATTACATTAATTGATTTTCTTATGTTGAACCATCCTTGCATACCTGGGATGAATCCTACTTGGTCATGATGTATAATTCTTTTAATGTGTTGCTGGATTCGATTTGCTAGAATTTTGTTGAGGATTTTTGCATCTATATTCATTAGAGAGATTGGTCTGTAGTTTTCTTTTTTTGTAATATCTTTGCCTGGTTTTGGTATGAGGGTGATGTTGGCTTCATAGAATGAATTAGGTAGCTTTCCATCCACTTCAATTTTTTTGAAGAGTTTGAGCAGGATTGGTACTAATTCTTTCTGGAATGTTTGGTAGAATTCACATGTGAAGCCGTCTGGTCCTGGACTTTTCTTTTTGGGAAGCTTTTGAATGACTGATTCAATTTCTTTACTTGTGATTGGTTTGTTGAGATCATCTATTTCTTCTTGAGTCAAAGTTGGTTGTTCATGCCTTTCTAGGAAGTTGTCCATTTCATCTACATTGTTGTATTTATTGGCATAAAGTTGTTCACAGTATCCTGTTATTATCTCCTTATTTCTGTGGGATCACTGGTTATGTCTCCTCTTCCATTTCTGATCTTATTTATTTGCGTCCTCTCTCTTCTTCTTTTTGTCAATCTTGATAAGGGCCCATCAGACTTATTGATTTTCTCATAGAACCAACTTCTGGTCTTATTGATTTTCTCAGTTGTTTTCATGTTCTCAATTTCATTTATTTCTGCTCTAATCTTTGTTATTTCTATCCTTTTGCTTTCTTTGGGGTTAGTTTGCTGTTCTTTCTCCAGTTCTTCCAGGTGGACAGTTAATTCCTGTATTTTTGCCCTTTCTTCTTTTTTGATATAGGCATTTAGCGCAATAAATTTCCCTCTTAGCACTGCCTTTGCTGCATCCCATGAGTTTTCATATGTTGTGTTTTCATTTTCATTTGCCTCAAGATATTTACTGATTTCTCTTGTAATTTCTTCTGTGACACACTGGTTGTTTAAGAGTGTGTTGTCGAGCCTCCACATATTTGTGAATTTTCTGGCGCTTTGCCTATTATTTATTTCCAACTTCATTCCCTTATGATCTGAGAAAGTGTTTTATATTATTTCAATCTTTTTAAATTTATAGAGACTTGCTTTGTGACTCAGAATATGGTCTATCTTTGAGAATGATCCATGAGCACTTGAGAAAAAGGTGTATCCTGCTGTTGTGGGGTGTAATGTCCTATAAATGTCTGTTAAGTCTAGCTCATTTATTGTAATATTCAAATTCCCTGTTTCTTTATTGATCCTCTGTCTAGATGTTCTGTCCATTGATGAGAGTGGCGAATTGAAATCTCCAACTATTATGGTAGGTGTGTCTATTTCCCTTTTCAGTGATTGCAGTGTATTCCTCACATATTTTGGGGAGTTCTGGTTCGGTGCATAAATATTTATGATTGTTATGTCTTCTTGTTTAATTGTTCCTTTTATTAGTAGATAGTATCCTTCTTTGTCTCTTTTAACTGTTTTACATTTGAAGTCTAATTTTTTGGATATTAGTATAGCTACTCCTGCTCTTTTCTGGTTGTTATTTGCATGAAATATCTTTTCCCAACCTTTCACTTTCAACCTATGTTTATCTTTGGGTCTAAGATGTGTTTCCTGTAGATAGCATATCGAAGGATCCTGTTTTTTAATCCATTCTGCCAGTCTATGTCTTTTGATTGAGAAATTCAGTCCATTAACATTTAGTGTTATTACTGTTTGGGTAATACTTTCCTCTACCATTTTGCCTTTTGTATTTTGTATGTCAGATCTAATTTTCCTTCTTTATACACTCTTCTCCACAACTTTCTTCTCTGTCTTTTCGTATGTGTCTCTAGTGCTCCCTTTAGTATTTCTTGCAGAACTGGGCTCTTGGTCATGAATTCTCTCAGTGATTTTTTGTCTGAAAATGTTTTAATTTCTCCCTCAGTTTTGAAGGACAATTTTGCTGGGTATAGAATTCTTGGTTGGCAGTTTTTCTCTTTTAGTAATTTAAATATATCATCCCACTGTCTTCTCGCCTCCATGGTTTCTGCTGAGAAATCTATCCATAGTCTTATTGGGTTTCTCTTGTGTGTGATGGATTGCTTTTCTCTTGCTGCTTTCAAGATCCTCTCTTTCTCTTTGAACTCTGACATTATGACTAGTAAGTGTCTTCGAGAACGTTTATTTGGATCTATTCTCTTTGGGGTATGCTGCACTTCTTGGATCTGTAATTTTAGGTCTTTCATAAGAGTTGGGAAATTTTCAGTGATAATATCTTCCATTAGTTTTTCTCCTCCTTTTCCCTTCTCTTCTCCTTCCGGGACCCCCACAACACGTATATTTGTGCGCTTCATATAATCATTCAATTCCCTGAGTCCCTGCTCATATTTTTCCATTTTTTTCCCTATAGTTTATGTATCTTGTCGAATTTCAGATGTTCCGTCCTCTAGTTCACTAATCCTAACCTCTGTCCCTTGAAATCTACCGTTGTAGGTTTCCGTTGTTTTCTTCCATCTCTTCTACTGTATCTTTCATCCCCATAAGTTCCGTGATTTGTTTTTTCAGACTTTCCATTTCTTCTTTTTGTTCGTTCCTTGCCTTCTTCATATCCTCCCTCAATTCATTGATTTGGTTTTTGATGAGGTTTTCCATGTCTGTTCGTATATTCTGAATTAGTTGTTTCAGCTCTTCTATCTCATTTGAACTATTGGTTTGCTCCTTTGACTGGGCCATATCTTCAATTTTCCCGGTGTGATTTGTTATTTTTTGCTGGTGTCTAGACATTTAATTACCTTAATTAGTTTATTCTGGTGATTGCTTTCACTTCTCTTACCTAGGGTTTTCTTGCTGGATGAATTTGTTGTCTATCTGTTCTTTGACCTTCAGCTCAGCTTTTTCTGAACCTCTAGCTTAGGTTTTGTTTAACAGAGAATAATTTTTAGTTCTTGTTTTCTTGTTTCTTGCCCTGCTTGTATGGTGCCTTTTCCCTCCCCACCCTTAGGAGGGTCTACGTAGGTATTATAGACTCCAGCCGGGTTTTCCCAGACTAAACTGGCCTCCTATCAGGGACAAGGAGTCACCTGCTTCAGTTTTCCCTGAGGGTGAGACCCAGCAGGTTAAAAGAATTTCCTGTGAAGTCTCTGGGGTCTGTTTTTCTTATCCTGCCCATATGTGGCACATCTGCCTGTTGGTTGCACCAGCAAAAGATGTGGCACTTTTAACTTTGGAAGACTCTCCCTGCTGTGGGCGTGGTGGAGACAGAGGAGAGGTTGTAGGCTGGTTTTAATGGCTTCAAATTTCCAAGCCCTGGGGTCTGAATTCCTTGGGGGAGGGATTCCACCTGAGTTGGGCTTCACCCCTCTCCTGGGGAAGGCACAGTTGGGAGACAGCCCTGAAAGCAGCCCGTTTCTGCCTATGCCTGGGGCAGTTGCAGCCTGAGAAGTCCCGCTGCTGAATCCAGAGGCTACCAAGTCTCCATAGAGACACAGCCACTAAAGCCTCCATTTCCTCCCCTTTCCTCTTTTTCCATGAGCCCAATGAGCGACCTCTGCCTTGACCAGGTTTACAGTCTCTTTCCTTTCCTTCTGGGAAGCCGCCTGTGGGGGAGGGGTGCCGGGCACCGGCTGCCACGGCTTGGGGAACTCACGGTTTTGGGGAGGCTTGCAGCTGGTCCAGCTGGTCCTGACTGGGGTACGCTGTGTGTCCGGTCACTGACGTGGCTCTGGGAGCTGTTCTGTACTGTTTCTGGTTATTTAGTAGTTGTTCTGGAGGATGAACTAAAACACGCACATTGCTAAGCCACCTTCTTGACCCCTCCCTGTCCCCCCCCTCATTTTTGAAGAACAATTTTTTTCACTACTTCTTTTGTTTTGTTTTTGTTTTTAACATTCTTTATATATATATATTCATCATTGTACTGGTTTGTAATGATATATGTCCCTTAGAAAAGCCATGTTTTAATCCTAATCCCATTTTGTAAAGACAGCCATTTCTTCTAATCCCTGTTCAATACTGTATGTTCGAAACTGTAATGAGATCATCTCCCTAGATATATGATTTAATCAAGAGTGGTTGTTAAACTGGATTAACATGGTGATGACATGTCTCCACCCATTTGGGTGGGTCTTGATTAGTTTCTGAAGTCCTATAAAAGAGGAAACATTTTGGAGAATGAGAGAGATTCAGAGAGCAGAGAAGGACTATATAGCCACGAGAGGCAGAGTCCACCAACCAGCAACCTTTGGAGAAGAAGAAGGAAAATGTCTCCTGGGGAGTTTCATGAACCAGGAAGCCAGGAGAAGAAGCTAGCAGATGATGCCATGTTCGCCATGTGTCCTTACAGATGAGAGAGGAACCCTGACCATTTTCACTATGTGCCTTTCTACTTGAGAGAGAAACCCTGAACTTCATCAGCCTTCTTGAACCAAGGTATCTTTCCCTGGATGGCTTAAATTGGACATTTCTATAGACTTGTTGTAATTGCAACATTCTCAGCCTTAGAACTGTAAACTAGCAACTTATTAAACTTCCCTTTTTAAAAGCCATCCCATTTCTGGTATATTGCATTCCAGCAGCTAGCAAACTAGAACGATCATCATGATCATTTCTTAAAATATTTGCATCACTTCCGAAAAAGAAAACAGAAAAAAAATTCATTCGTGCCATACCCCTGACCCCTCCCTTTCATTGATCACTAGCATTTCAATCTATTAAATTTATTTTAACATTTGTTTCCCCTATTATTTATTTATTTTTAATCCATATGTTTTACTCATCTATCCATAAGGTAGATAAAAGAAACATCAGATACAGTGTTTTCACAATCACACAGTCACATTGTAAAAGCTGTATCTTTATACAATAATCTTGAAGGACAATTTTGCTGGATATAGAATTTTTGGTTGGCAGGTTTTCTTTTTTAGTACCTTAAGTACGTTATACCACTGTCTTCTCACCTCCGTGGTTTCTGCTGAGAAATTTACGCATAGTCTTATTGGGCTTCCCTTCTTTGTAGTGGATTGCTTTTTTCCTGCTGCTTTCAAGATTCTCTCTCTTTCTCTTTGACATCTGATATTCTGATTAGTAAGTGTCTTGGAGTATGTCTATTTGGATCTACTCTGTTTGGGGTATGCCGCACTTCTTGGATTGGTAATTTTAAGTTTTTCATAAGAGTTGGGAAATTTTCAGTGATAATTTCCTCCATTAGTTTTTCTCCTCCTTTTCCCTCCTCTTCTCTTTCTGGGATACCCACAACATGTATATCCATGTGCTTCATATGGTCTTTCAATTCCCTGAGTCCCTGCTCATATTTTTCCATTCTTTCCCTATATTTTCTTTTGCTTGTCAGATTTCAGATGTCCCATTCTCTGGTTCACTAATCCTATTTTCTGCCTTTTGAAAGATGACATTGTAGGTTTCCATTTTTTTTTTAAATCTCTTCTACTGTGCCTTTCATTCCCATAAATTCTATGATTTGTTTTTTCAGGCTTTTGATTTCTTCTTTATGTTCATCCCTTGCCTTTTTTATATCTTCCCTCAATTCATTGATATGATTTTTGATGAAATTTTCCATGTCTCCTGAAACATCCTGAAATAATTGTTTCAACTCCTGTATCTCATTTGAATTGTTGGTTTGTTCCTTCAACTGGTCCATATCTTCAATATTCTTAGTATGATTCACTATTTTTTGCTGCTGTCTAGGCATTTGATTTCCTTAATTAGTTTATTCTGGAGATTGTTTTCACTTTTTTACCTAGGGTTTTTTTGCTGGATGACTTTGTTGCCTATCTGTTCTTTGACATTCAATTCAGCTTATTGTAATCTTCTAGCATCGGTTTTGTTTAACAGATCAGAATTTTTCAGTTCCTGTTTCTTCCCCTGCCTGTATAGTACCTTTTTTTTTTCCTTTAGGAGCATCTACTTAGGTTTTATAGACTCCAGTCTGATTTTCCCAGAGCAGACTGGCCTCTTTCTAGGAGGAAAGAGTCACCTGTGTCAGTCTTCCCTTTGGGTGAGACCCAGCAGGTTGACAGACTTTCCTTTGAAGCCTCTAGACTCTGTGTTTTTCCTATCCTTCCCAGTATGTGGCGCTTGTCTGCCTGCCAGTTCCACCAGCATAAAGTGATGCAGTACCTTTAACTTCAGCAGACTTTTCCTGCTGGGGGCATGGTTGAGACAGAGGAGAGGTTGTAGGCTGGCTTTAATCACTTCAGTTTTTGACCCTGGGGTCTGAATTCCTTGAGGGAGGGATTCCACTTGAGCTGGGTCCCACCCCTGTCCTGGGGAAAGCACAGACTCCAGGGAATCACTTCCTTTCACCTGACCAGCCTCTTCAGACAAGCCAAATTCTGCCCTTGCCTGCGGCAGTTGGAGCCTGAGAAGCTTTGCAGTTGTGTGCAAAGTTAAGCCATAGAAACACAGCCACACAAAAAAAAATCCTTTTAAGAGCAGGACCCCCATTCCTCAGCTTTGCCAATCAGAAGCTTAAGTTGGTATAGTGCTCTGTGTCTCTCCAGGTCCCCTGTGTCCCCTCCTTTCCTTCAGAGCACAGACGCTTTCAAGTATTTTGTTCTGTCCAATCAAAAAAGAACCTCTGTTGTTGTTTTTGTTTTTCTTTTTCCATAAGCCTGGCCCTCTTCTGTGCTGGGGCAAAAACCAGCAACCTCAGCTTCTACTCGAGGTTCAGCTGAGCTGGGGGTCTATCTTTAGTAGTCATAATTTATTAATTAATTCCACAATTGAAGCTTGGTTGAGCTTAGTCCCTTGCTGCTAGTAAAGTCTCTTTTCCCCTCTGGGAAGCAGCCTGGGGGGAGGGGCACCAGCCTCGGCGGCTTGGGGGACTCATGGTTCTGGGTGGGATTACAACCAGTCCAACTTGTCCAGACTGGTGTATGCTGTGTGTCCAGTCACTAATGTGGCCCCAGCAGTTGTTCTGTAGTGTTCTTGGCTATTTACTAGCTGCTCTGCAGGATGAACTAAATTCCACACCTCAGTAAGCCGCCATCTTGGACCTCCCTCATCACAGAGTACGTTGAGCAGATAATTAAAAAGTATTGGCAAAGTCCCTTAAGGGATTAGAGAAAAAAATACGGAATAATTAAGCTTTAGCAATGGGGAAATTGCTGATACTATCTCAAACATTAAGGACTCCAAAGTCAATAGACCACACCCTTGATCTTGAGGCTTGCTCTCATGAAGCTTATTTCTGTAGCGGAGTTGCTAAGTCTACCTGTAGTTATGCCTAAGAGTTACTTCCAGAGGACCTCTTCTTGTGCTCAAATGTGGCCTCTCTATCTCTAAGCCCAACTGTGCAAGTGAAATCATTAACCTCCTCCCTACATGGGACATGACATCCACGGGTGAAAGTATCCTTGACAATGTGGGACATGATTCCCAGGAATAAACCTGGCCCTGGCACCATGGGACCAATAACTTCCTGAACAAAAGGGGGAAAAGAAATGTAACAAAATAAGATATCAGTGTTCTAAGAGTTCTCCTGGAGTTGAGAGGCTATTCTGGAGGCTACTCTTACACTAACTTCAGCTAGATATTGCTAATTATTATGGTTTGCCAAACCCTGAACAAAACCATTCTTGCCAACCCTAGGGAACACTAGGGCTCTTTCTGAGATTCTACAAATATCTCACGCACTAAGATTACTTTCCAGAAACTTACCACCTCCAGATGGGTTCCTAGGCCAGATAATTCCTGAAACCCAGAGGGACCAGCCTCTCCAAGAACATCAACTAGTTCCACCCACCTATCCTGTATTATTGACACCCCTTTCCAACTTAAAAAAATTAGAACTGGCATAGCCCAAATATCCCTAAATATTGGGAGAAGTATCAAAGAAGAAGGAGGAGTTATAATAGAGAAGACAGGATTTAACAAAAGAGTATGAGTGCTGAATCATTATATTGATATTTCTTTTAGTCTCCAGTGTCTTCAAGCAGCAAGAAGAAAAACCTAAAATTGTGGAACTGTAATCCATGCCAAACTCTGAAATTTGTCCTATAACTACTTGTCACAATGAACTTTGAAATTTATTGCTTTATTGTATATGTTATATTTCACAATAAAAAAATGTTTTAAAAAAATACTTTATTTCTCATTGTGGTAATGTTACCAGAGCTCCACAGACACCAGAGCTGAGCTCAGCTTCAGGTTCAGAGTCTCACTGCAAGAAAGAACTCAAGGACAAGAAAGCAAGTAGCAGTAAGTAGTGAAGTTTATTGACAAGTTTATTGAGAAATTAGCGGGGACATGCTCAAAAGAGAGACATGCTCCAAGTGTCTTATAGGGAGGTTTTGCTAACAGTGATTTTCCATTTCAACCTTTTAATGCCAGGTGTTTTCTTCGTTTAAAGGAAAGATAACTATCAGTACTTGTGATTTCCTGTCACATACTAAAAGTTTGTTCTGGACACATAGTTTGGCAATCTTTATGACCCAAGGCTTTCTGTTATTAACTAAGAGTTTGATTTTGGGTGCATGGTTATACAGGCTTTATGTTTTGGATGCTTAGGGAAAGCTTTTGTTTGGTGGTTTGCAATCGTGCATTAACTTCTTAGTTAATCCAAAAAGTTGGATAGGAAACCAGGGACCACAGCCTCGATGCCCTATTCTTGCCTGCCTCAGTTCCCCCCGAAAGAGTTAGACACCCTAATCTTACGGGGAGTCTGAGCAGTGACGGTCAGACTTCTGGAACTTCTTCTTACTGTTTTAAGGGAGTAGTCCCTGCCTGCCAAGGTGTAAAACTCTTTCTCTATTCTAGTAAGGGTGAGGGTAGATGAGTCCTGGTCCAGAATAGCATGATATTCATGGGTGAGCACAATGCTTGCAGCCCATCAGAAACAAATTTAGCTAGCAGGTTAACTATACATGGGCCAAACATAAGACTGAGAAGAAAAGGAATTATGTAAAGCATGCAACTGGGTGAGTGAATTTTGAAGACATTATGTTCAATGAAATGTCAGAAACAAAAAAGCAAATATTATCATTCCTCACTCAAGTGAACTAACTATAACATACAAACAGGAGAATAGAAATTGAGAGCATAGTTTATCAGGTTAAGGCCTATTGTTAAGGTTCCTAGGTTGTAAGCTCTTATAGCAGTCACTCTATTCCAGAGTTGTGTTATTTCTAAATTCTGAGATACTGAGCTACTTGTGTATAACTTGTTCCTTCCCTGGAACTTAGGGTATTTGTGTGACACATGAGACACAGAATTAGAGCCCTGAAGCTATGAAACCAAGCATTATCCCATACAGCAACTGTTTACATGCTGAAAAAGCAAACAGACCTCAACTAGAAATATGAATGAAGCTGATATGGATAGGACTAAGGTAAATCAGAATACAGGGGAAAGAATGATATCATCCATAATTTAAAACTTCAACTTCTATGTGAGACAAAAGGGAGAGATGTTTATTTGGTGAAAAATGTATATTTTGTGTAGTGCAATTCCTAATTTAACTTGTATGGTCAGTTTATTCAAGTGCCATAATTAAATGGAATCTGAAAAGGGAGTGAAATTTTGTTGGTTGTATAGGTCAATGTAATGCCCCAATACATCCCAGAGTAATTTGGGCAAAAAATTAAAAAGTATTTGCAAAGTCCCCTGGAAGGAGTGGGGAGAAAGGTGGAAATATTAAACTTCCCCAACTGGGGAATTCCTGATATCCTTACAAATATCAGGGACGACCAATTGAATAGGCTGAGCCCACAAACCTGGGGCTCACCCCTTTGAATTTTATTCCTGCAAAGCAGGAGCTAAGCCTACTTAAAATTAGGCCTAATTTTCACCCCCAGAAAATCTCTTTTGTTACTCAGATGTGGCTTCTCTCTCTAAACTGACTCATCAGGTGAACTCACTGCCCTCCCCCCTACATGGGACATGACTCCAAGTGGTGCAAATCTCCCTTGAAACATGAGACAGGACTCCCAAGGATGAGCTGGGACCCAGCATCATGGGATTGAGAAAGTCTTCTTGAACAAAAGGAGGAAGAGAGAAAAGTGACAAAATAAAGTTTCAGTGGCTGAGAGATTTCAGAGTTGAGAGGTTATTCTTATGCATTATATAGATATCCTTTTTTAGTTTATGGTATATTGGAATAGCTGGAGGGAAGTACCTGAAACCATTGAACTGTATTACAGTAGCATTGATTCTTGAAGATGTGTGTGTAACTATATAGCTTTTACAATGTGACTATGTGATGGTGAAAACCTTGTGGCTGATGCTCCCTCTATTCAGGGGATGGACAGATGAGTAAAAAAATAGGGACAAAAAAAATAAATAATGGGGGGGATAAGGGGTAAAAAGTTTGGGTAGATTACTTCCGGTAAGATGGCCAAATACCTCAAAATTAGCCCTGCTCCACAGAAAAGTTAGAGAAGGGACAGGAGGGTAACAGAGGTGGCCATTCAGGAGTACGGCTAACCTGGGAGAGCCTTCTGCACCACATGGGGCGGCCCTAGTTGCAGAGGCTGAGGAACTGAAGGACAGAAAGCTGGAGCCTGGAGTGGAGGGGTGGAGCCTGCAGGAGTGCACAGACAGGAGCCAGGGACTGGAAGTAAGCCAGGCCACATTCCTTGGGTGCGCTACCCTCACCAGCACAGTCCTGTGACCAGTGACTCACCCCACACCCCACGCTCCTGAACTCCATCACCTGCTCCCATTCCCTGTACTCCACCAGCCCCCAGTGCACATACCTGCCATACCCCCACCCCAAGTGCAGCCCAACTCACCTCTCCTGCACCCCTCCTGAGCACTACCTCTCCCTCCCTGTTTCCTGCAGGCTGTTTGCCAGCACATAAAGGCTGCGGGCACTAACCTCCATACCCAGGCTACCCCTGCACCCCCACCCATAGTATTGCACAGCCTCAGCCCACCCCACCCCCTGAGCTCTGAACATTAGTTTACAGCACTCCTAGGCTCAACCTGTGCACAGGCTCCGAATCATGTCATTCAGCTCTGGGAACTGTACATTATATCATCTTAGAACTGTGCATGTGCGCAGCCCTCAGCCTCACTTCCCAGCTCTGAGAAAGTGCTGACCTGTACAGCCAGGTCACATCTGCCCCACCCATGAAGGCATAACACTGACCTGCTACCACAGCTGTATGCATACGCACAAAGGACCCCGTGATTTAGACCAGCACACACCAGGATTATGCCCTCCAGACTGGTGCACCCATACAGCTACATCCTCCCTGGTCACTGGGCACCCACGTTCACAAGCATCAGCATAATATCCCCAGTCAACCTGTGCCTATACCTGCCCTGAAACAAATCACCGGACTGAGTGCCCCACCCAATACCGTGCTCTCTGCTGTACAACAATCCTGCAAACACAAGACCTAAGACTACTGAAAGAAATCAATTTCCAAAGTAAATCAATCAAGATATTTACATGCCATGAAAACAGCGGAAGATCATTAAGCATATCACAATGCAAACAGATATAGCCCTGCCTAATGACCAAATTAAAATACCAGAGGATACACAGATGTTGGAACAACTAATCATTGAAGATGAATGTATAATGATATAGCTTTCACAATGTGACTGTGTGATTGTGAAAACCTTGTGCCTGATGCTCCTTTTATCTACCTTGTCAACAGATGAGTATAATGTATGGAATAAAAATAAATAATAGGGGGAACCAATGTAGATAAATTTAATTTGAAATGCTAGTGATCACTGAAAGAGAGGGGTAAGGGTTATGGTATGTATAAATTTTTTTCTGTTTTCATTTTATTCCTTTTTCTGAATAGATGCAAATGTTCCAAGAAATGATCATGATGATGAATATGTAACTATGTGATGATATTGTGAATTACTGATTATATGTGTAGAATGGGATGATCAAAATAGAAATGTTTGCATTTGTTTGTTTGGTGTTTTTTTGGTATTTAAAAAAATAAAATAAAAAATAAAATTAAACAAAATACCACCCGTCTACGTGGGACATGACTCCCAGGGGTATGGACCTTCCAGGCAACATGGGACAGAAATCCCAGAATGAGCTGAGACTCAGCATCAAGAGATTGAGAAAAACCCTAGAATGAGCTGAGACTCACATCAAGGGATTAAGAAAACCTCGATCAAAAGGGAGAAGAGTGAAATGAGACAAAGTGTCAATGGCTGAGAGATTCCAGAGTCGAGAGGTTATCCTGGAGGTTACTCTTACGCATTAAGTAGATATCACCTTGTTATTCAAGATGTAATGGAGAGGCTGGAGGGAACTGCCTGGAAATGTACAGCTGTGTTCCAGTAGCCGTGTTTCTTGATGATGATTGAATAATGATAAAGATTTCACAATGTGACTGTGTAGTTATGAAAACCTTGTGTCTGATGCTCTTTTTATCTACCATGTCAACAGATGAGTAGAACATATGGAATAAAAATAAATAATAGGGGGAACAAATGTTAAAATAAATTTAGTTTGAAATGTAAATAAATAAATAAATAAATAAAATTAAAAATTAAAAAAAAGACACAGATTGGCAGAATGAATTAAGAAACATAATCAAGCTATATGCTGCTTACAAGAGATTCATCTTAGACATAAGGATACAAATAAATTTGAAGTGAAAAGATGGAAAAAGATTTTCCACCCAAGATGTAACCAAAAGAAAGCAGGAGTAGCTATACTAATATCGGACAAAATTGACTATAAATGTAAAGAAATCATAAGAGACAAAGAAGGACACTATTTACTAATTAAAGGGTCAATTCACCAAGAAGATATAACAATCATAAATGTTTATGCTCCCAACCAAGGAGCTCCAAAATACATGAGACAGTCATTGGCAAAACTGGAAGGGAGCAATAGATGTTTCCACAAGAGCAGTTGGAGACTTCAATACACCACTCTCCTCTATAGATAGAACAACCAGATAGAAGATCAACAAGGAAATAGAGAAGTTAAAAAACTTGACAAATGAATAGACCTTACAGACATATATAGGTCATTGTACCCCAAAGCACAAGGATATACATTCTTTTCTAGTGCTCATGGAACATTCTCCAAGATAGATCACATGCTGGAGCACAAAAGGGGTCTTTATAAATTTAAAAACATTGAAGTTATTCAAAGCACTTTCTCTGATCACAATGGGATGAAGCTGGATCTCAATAACCACCAAAGAAAGAGAACATTCACAAACATATGGAGATTAAATAACACTCTTAAACAACCAGTGGGTCAAAGAAGAAATTGCTAGAGAAATTAGTAGCTATATGGAGATGAATGAAAATGAGAATACAACTTATCAGAGCTTATGGGATGCATCAAAGGCTGTGCTGAGAGGGAAATTCATTGCCTTAAATACCTATATTATAAAACAAGAAAGAGCAAAAATCTAGGGCTTAACAGAACACCTGGAGGAACCTGAGAAAGGACAGCAAACTAACACCAAAGCAAATGGAAGAAGAGAAATAACAAAGATTAAAGCAGAGATAAATGAATGGGAGAACAAAAGAACAATAGAAATAATCAATAAAACCAAAAGTTGATTCTTTGAGAAAATCAATAAAATTGATGGACCACTAGTAAGACTTGAAAAAGAAAAAAAAGAGAGAGGATGCAAATAAACAAAATCAGAAATGAGAAGGGGTGCATTACCACAGACCCTGAAGAAATAAAAGAAATATATGAGGATACTATGAACAACTATAGGCCAACAAACTAGACAACTTAGATGAAATAGACAAATTCCTGGAGACACACAAACAAGCTACACTGACTCAGGAAGAAATAGAAGATCTCAACAAACCATTCACAAGTAAAGAGATTCAATCAGTCATCAAAAACTTTCCTACAAAAAAAAGCCCAGGGCCAGATGGCTTCAGAGGGGAATTTTATCAAACATTCCAAAAAGAACTAACACCAATCCTGCTCAAACTTTTCCAAAAAATTGAGGAAAAAGGAACTCAACCTAATTCATTTTATGAAGCTAATATCATTTTAATACCAAAACCCAGCCAATCTCCTAATGAGCATAGATGCAAAAATTCTCAATAACATATCAGCAAATTGAATCCAACAACATATTAAAAGAATTATACACCATGACCAAGTGGGGTTTATACCAGAAATGCAAGGATAGTTCAATACAAGAAAATCAGTTGATGTAAAAGAACACATAAACAAATCACAAGGGAAAAAAATCACATGATCATCTCGATTGATGCTGAAAAAGCATTCGACAAAATTCAGCATCCTTTACTGATAAAAACTCTCCAAAAGACAGGAATCGAAGGTAACTACCTCAATATGATAAAGGGATTATATGAAAAACCGATAGCCAGCATTGTACTCAATGCAGAGAGACTGAAAGCTTTCCACCTAAGATCAGGTACAAGACAAGGATGCCCACTGCCACCACTATTATTCAACACTGTGCTAGAAGTTCTAGCTAGAGCAATCAGGCAGGACAAAGAAATAAAAGGCATCCAATTTGGAAAGGAAGAAATAAAGCTCTCATTATTTGCAGATGATATGATACTATATTGGAAGATCCTGAGAAATCTACAGCAAAGTAACTTGAGCTAATAAACAAATTCAGCAAAGTGGCAAGATATAAAATTAATGTGCAAAAATCAGTAACATTTCTATACACAAGCAATGACCTAGCTGAGGAATCACTGAAGGAAAAAATTTCATTCAAAATAGCAACTAAAAGAATGAAGTACTTAGGGGGCAGGCCACGGTGGCTCAGCAGGCAGGAATGCTTGCCTGTGATGCCAGAGGACCTGGGTTTGATTCTCGGTGCCTGCCCATGTAAAAAAAAAAAAAAAAGAAAGAAAGAAAGAAAGAAAAAAAAAGAATGAAGTACTTAGGAATGAACTTAACTAGGGACGTAAAGGACTTGTACATAGAAAACTACATAATATTGTTAAAAGTAATCAAAGGAGATCTAAATAGGTGGAAACCATTCCTTGCTCATGAATAGGAAGACTAAATATAGTTAAGATGTCAGTTCTCCCCAAACTGATCTACAGATTCAACACAATACTAATCAAAATTTCAACAACCTACTTTGAAGATCTGGAAAAGCTAATTACCAAATTCATCCGGAAGGGAAAGAGACCCCGAATAGCTAAAAGCATCCTAAAAAAAGATGAATGAAGTGGGAGGGTTTTCACTCCCTGACTTTAAAACTATTATAAAGCACATTGGTCAAAACAGCATGGTACTGTAGTTCTGGGTAAAGATGGCGGCTTAACAATGCGCGCATTTTAGTTTGTCCTCCAGAACAACTACTAAATAACCAGAAACAGTACAGAACAGCTCCTGGGGCCACGTCAATGACCAGAAACACAGCATACCCCAGTCTGTACCAGCTGGACCGGCTGCAAGCCCCCCCAGAACCATGAGTTCCCAAAGCTGTGGCGGCCAGCACACCTCCTCCACAGGCTGCTTCCCAGAGGGGAAAGGAAAGAAACTTTTCAGCAGCAGGGACTGAGCCCAAACAAATGCCAATTGTGGAATTAATTAACAAGTTCTGACAACTAAAAATAGGCCCCCAGCTTAGGTGAACCTGGTCAAAGTGGAGATTGCTCATATTTGTCCCAGTGACAAGGGGGCAGGACTGACAGAAAAAGGGGGGAAAAAAAGAAGGAAACAGCTTTTTGCGGCTGTGTTTCTACAAAGGCTTAACTGCCTCTGGATACAGCGGCAGGACTTTTCAGGCTGCAACTGCCCCAGGCATAGGCAGAAGTGAGCTCTTTTGGGGGCTTGTCTGGAGCCTGTGCCTTCTCCAGGGGAGGGGTGAAGCCCAACTCAGGTTGAATCCCTCCCTCAAGGAATTCAGACACCAGGGCTTGGTAATTTGAAGCCATTAAAGCCAGCCTACAACCTCTCCTCTGTCTCCACCACGCCCCCATCAGGGAGAGTCCACCAAAGTTAAAGGTATCACATCATCTTATGCTGGTGGGACCTGTAGGCAGACGAGCACCACATATTGGACAGGATACGAGAAACAGAATCCAGAGACTTCACAGGAAAATCTCTCAACCTGCTGGTTCTCACCCTCAGGGAAAACCAACACAGGTGACTCTTTCCTCCTGATAGGAGGCCAGTTTGGTCTGGGAAAATCTGGCTGGGGTCTATAATATCTAAGTAGACCCTCCTAAGTGTGTGTGTGGGGTAAAGGCACCATACAAGCAGGGCAAGAAACAAGAAAACAAGAACTGAAAAATTCTCCCCTGTTAAACAAAACCTAAGTCCAGATAAAGCTGAACTGAGTGTCAAAGAACAGACAGACAACAAATTCATCCAGCAAGAAAACCCTAGGTAAAAGAAGTGAAAGAAAACTCCAGAATTAACTAATTAAGGTAATTAAATGCCTAGACACCAGCAAAAAATAACAAATCACACTAGGAAAATTGAAGATATGGCCCAGTCAAAGGAGCAAACCAACAATTCAAAGGACATACAGGAGCTGAAACAATTAATTCAGAATATACGAACAGACATGGAAAACCTCATCAAAAACCAAATCAATGAATTGAGGGAGGATATAAAGAAGGCAAGGAATGAACAAAAAGAAGAAAGCAAAGTCTGAAAAAACAAATCATAGAACTTATGGGAATGAAAGCCAAGGTAGAAAAGATGAGAAAAAAAAAAAAAAAATGGAAACCTGCAATGGTAGATTTCGAGAGACAGAGCATAGGATTTCTGAACAGGAGGATGGAATATCTGAAATCCAGCAAGAAAAAGAAAATATAGGGGAAAAAATGGAAAAATATGAGCAGGGACTCAGGGAATTGAAAGACAATATGAAGCGCATGAATATACATGTTGTGGGTTTCCCAGAAGGAGAAGAGAAGGGAAAAGGAGGATAAAAACTAATGGAGGAAATTATCACTGAAAATTTCCCAACTCTTATGAAAGACTTAAAATTACAGACCCAAGAAGTGCAGTGTACTCCAAAGAGAATAGATCCAAGTAGACATAGTCCAAGACATTTAATAATCAGAATGTCAGAGGTCAAAGAGAAAGAGAAAATCTTGAAAGCAGCAAGAGAAAAGCAATCCATCACATACAAGGGAAGCCCAATAAGACTAAGCGCAGATCTCTCAGCAGAAACCATGGAGGCAAGAAGACAGTGGGATGATATATTTAAATCATTAAAAGAGAAAAACTGCCAACCAAAAATTTTATATCCAGCAAAATTGTCCTTCAAAAATGAGGGAGAAATTAAAACATTTTCAGACAAAAAATCACTGAGACAATTTGTGACTAAGAGACTGGCTCTGCAAGAAATACTAAAGAAAGCACTAGAGACAGATACGAAGACAGAAGAGAGAGGTGTGGAGAAGAGTGTAGAAAGGAAGACTATGAGTAAAGGTAAAAAGAAGGAAAATTAGATATGACATATGAAATCCAGAAGGCAAAATAGTAGAAGAAAGTACTACCCATGCAGTAATGACATTGAATGTTAATGGATTAAACTCTCCAATCAAAAGACACAGTCTGGCAGAATGGATTAAAAAACAGGACCCATCTAAATGCTGTCTCTACTCAAAGGACATGAGGGCAAGGACACAAATGGACATTTACACACCAATGTTTATAGCAGCATTATTTACAATTACCAAGAGATGGAGGCAGCCAAAATGTCCATCAACAGACAGTTGGCTAAACAAACTGTGGCATTTACATAAAATGGAATATTATGCAGCTGTAAGACAGAATAAAGTTAGGAAGTATGTAACAACATGAATGGACCTTAAGGACATTATGCTGAGTGTGATTAGCCAGAAACAAAAGGACAAATACTGTATGGTCTCACTGACATGAACTGACATTAGTGAATAAACTTGGAATATTTCGTTGGTAACAGAGACCATCAGGAGATAGAAATAGGGAAAGATATTGAGTAATTGGAGCTGAAAGGATACAGATTGTGCAACAGGACTGAATATAAAAACTCAGAAATGGACAGCACAATACTACCTAACTGTAATATAATTATGTTAAAACACTGAATGAAGCTGCATATGAGAATGATAGAGGGAGGAGGGCTGAGGCATAAATGAAATCACAAAGAAAGATAGACAATAAAGATTGAGATGGTGTAATCTCAGAATGCCTAGCATGTATAATGATAGTGACTAAATGTACAAATTTAAAAAATGTTTTTGCATGAGGAAGAACAAAAGAATGTCATTACTGCAGTGTCCTGAAAATAGATGGTAATTAATATTTTAAAATTTCAACTTATGTGTGAGACTAAAGCAAAAAATGTTTATTTGGTATAAATTATACCTTGACTAGTGCATCTCCTAATATAACTTATGTAGATAGTTGATTGAACACCTTAAGTACATGGAACTTTGTATAGGACATGAGATTTTGTTGGTTTGTCCATGTGATGCCCTGATGAATCCCAGAGTGATTTGATTAGTGAGTGGAAAAATGTTTGCAAAGTCCCCTTCGGGGAATGGTGAGAACAGGGGAAAACTCAACTTCCCCAAGTTGAATTCTTGATATTCTCATAAGCAGTGTGGGCAACAACAGCTATAGTCTGAGCCCCCAGTCTTGGAGTTTGTTCGTATGAAACTTAACCCCACAAAGGATAGGTCAAGCCTACTGAAAATTAGGCCTAAGTGTCACCCTCAAGAGAACCTCTTTTGTTGCTCAGATGTGGCCTCTCTCTCCAGCCGACACAGCAAGCAGAATCACCACCCTCCCCCTGTCTACATGGGACATGACTCCCAGGGATGTGGACCTTCCTGGCAACGTGGGAATGAAATCCCAGAATGAGCTGAGATTCAGCATCAAGGGATTGAGAAAAACTCTGGAATGAGCTGAGACCCAGCATCAAGGGATTGAGAAAACCTTCTCGACCAAAAGGGGGAAGAGTGAAATGAGACAAAATAAAGTGTCAATGGCTGAGAGAGTCCAAACAGAGTTGAGAGGTTATCCTGGAGGTTATTCTCACACATTAAGTAGATTATCACCTGTTAACCAAGATGTAATGGAGAGGCTGGAGGTAACTGCCTGAAAATGTAGAGCTGTGTTCCAGTAGCCATGTTTCTTGATGATGATTGTATAATGATATAGCTTTCACAATGTGACTGTGTGATTGTGAAAACCTTGTGCCTGATGCTCTTTTTATTTACCTTGTCAACAGATGAGTAGAACATATGGAATAAAAATAAATAATAGGGGGAACAAATGTTAAAATAAATTTAGTTTGAAATGCTAGTGATCAATGAAAGGCAGGGGTAAGGGGTATGGTATGTAAATTTTTTTTTTGTTTTTGTTTTATTTTTCTGTTGCCTTTTTATTTCTTTTTCTGAATTGATGCAAATGTTCTGGGAAATGACCATGATGATGAATATGCGACTATGTGATGATATTGTGAATTGCTGAGTGTATGTGTTGGGAATGTTTGTGTTTCTTGTAATTTTTTTTTAATTAATAAAAAATTAAAAAAAAACATTCGGGACACCCAAAAAAAAAAAAAAACAACAGCATGGTACTGGCACAAAGATAGAAGCATTGACCAATGGAATAGCATCGAGAGTGCAGAAATAGACCACCAAATCTATGGTCAACTGATTTTTGACAAGGCCCCCAAATCCTCTGAACTGGGACAAAATAGTCTTTTCAATAATTGGGCATGGAAAAACTGGATATCAATAGCCAAAAGAATGAAAGAGGACCCCTCTCTTACACCCTACACAAAAGTGAACTCAAAGTGGATCAAACACCCAGTAATAGGAGGTAGCTTCCTAAACTTTACACCCAAAGCGCAAGCAACAAAAGAAAAAATAGATAAATGGGAACTCCTCAAAATCAAATGCTTCTGCACCTCAAAAGACTTTGTCAAAAAGGTGAAGAGGCAGCCAACTCAATGGGAGAAAATATTTGAAAATCACATATCAGACAAAGGTTTGATTTCCTGTATATACAAAGAAATCATACAACTCAACAACAAAAGAACAAACAATCAATTATAAAATGGGCTAAATATACAAATAGGCATTTTTCTGAAGAGCAAATACAGATGGCTCAAAAGCACATGAAAAGGTGCTCGTTTTCACTGGCTATAAGGGAAATGAAGATCAAGACTACAATGAGATACCACCTCACACCTATGAGAATGGCTGTTATTAAACGAACATGATGAAGAGGATGTGGAGAAACTGGGACACTTATGCACTGCTGGTGGGAATGTATAATGGTGCAGCCACTATGGAAGACTGTTTGGCGGTTCCTTAGGAAACTAAACGTTGAGTTCCCCTATGACCCAGCAATAGCACTACCTGATATATAACCGGAAGAGCTGAAAGCAATGACACAAACAGACATTTGCACACTGATATTCATAGCAGCACTATTCACAATCGCCAAAAGATGGAAACAAACCAAATGCCTATCAACAGATGAATGGATCAACAAAATATGGTATGTACATACGATGGAATATTATACAGCAGTAAAACAAAATGATGTCCTAAAGCACGTAATAAGATGGATGAGCCTTGAGGACATAACACTGAGTGAAATTAGCCAGACACAAAAGGATAGATGCTATATGATTCCACTTTTATGACCAGTATAATCAGAAGCTTCTAATATAGAATATTAGGGACTTAGAGATACATAAAAGCTAGAGATGAGTAAACCTTTAGCTAATGAGGTTGAACTCCAATGTAAGGGAATAGATAGGAGTGAAGGTGGTTCTCGAGTGGGTCCATAAGTAATATTAACATATTGAAGATGAACAAGATTGAAAGGGGTTGTATAGACCTACATGTTCCACTGATTAACCATAAAAATATCAATTAGTTTTCAGAAGAATTACTTCAAAGATATGATTTGTGTACAAAGAGTGTTTAAGTCTGGGGTACAGGGGAAAACTGCTATTGCATCCTATGAGCTATATTCAAAAGGAAACATCAGCACTACCATAGCAACAGCAGAGATAAACAATGTGAGGAGGGACAAGAGTTAAGAGGAGGTTTAGATTTCCTTTTGGCAAGAGTGTGTTTGTTGGTTTTCTTTCTCTTGGGAACAATAAAATTATCTGAAGTTGATGGACTGTGGACTTTGGGCCCTCTACATGATGCCTGATGAATGCAGATATCTGAAGGATGCACTGATGAAGAAGTAGATTGTCGAATGATGGTGTATACTTATGAACAATGTTGTGCTGCTACAAAAAGGAACAAAGTCGTGAGGCATGTAACAATGTGAATGAATATGTGGGACATTTGGTGAGACAAAATAAGCCAGAAACAAAAACACAACAATGGTATGGTCACCTTTAGAAAAAGAAAACAGGGGCCTAGATTGTGAGCTATTAGAGCAGACACATTAAGTCTGGAGTGATGATTATTATTTCTGGATTTTGAGAGGCTGTTTTATATATATAACCTGATATTTAGAGACAAGAAAAAAGCCGAACAGGTTAAGGTTAAAGTAATTCAGAACATAGGGGTATGGAAGACAGTGTCTGTATTTTAGAACCACACAGTCTTTGAGACCAATGGAAGAATGGTTTATTTGGTCCAGAACTGAAATTTTCTGTAGTGCATAAATCTAATTCAATCTATCAATATAGCTCATTTGAGCAACTGAAGCACAGGGAGCCCAGAATAAGAAAGTGGTCCTTTAATCCTGTACAAATTATTGTAATGTCTGGATACCTCCTAGAGTATATTAAGCAGATAATAAAAAATATGGACCATGCACCCACCCACCCCACCCCCCAAAAAAAACATTCCCAGTACTAAGGCTGGATTGGGAGGGCCACAGTGGCTCAGCAGGCGGGGTTCTTGCCTGCCACTGGGGGCCCAGGTTCGATTCCTGTTGTCTGCCCATGTAAAAAAAAAAAAAAGAGAGAGAGAAAAATATTGGCAAAGTCCTCTGAGGGATAGGAGAAAGAATATGGAGCTATTAATCCTTACTATCAGGGAATCCCCTGTTACTTTGTCAAACTTTAGGGACACCCAAATCAATAGGCCATGCCCTCAATCATGAGGCCTACTCTTGTGAAGCTTATGTAAGTAGCAGAGAAGATTAGACTACCTATAGGCATGCCTAAGAGTTACTTCTGGAGGACCTCTTTTGTTGCTCAGATGTGGCCTCAGTCTCTCTAAGCCCAACTCTGCAAGTGAAATCATTGCCCTCCCCCCTATGTGGGACATGACATTCAGGGATGGCAACGTGGAAGAGGACTCCCAGGGATGAATCCTAACCAGGCACCATAGGATCAACAATTCCATCCTGACCAAAAAGGGGAAAAGAAGTGTAACTAATAAAATATCAGTGGCAGACAGAGTTCAAATACAGAGTTCGAGAGGCTACTATGGAGGTTGCTTTTATGCAAGGTTCAGGTAGACCTTGCTACCTATTATAACCTGCCAACCCCAAACCAGGACCATTCCAGCCAATCCTAAAGAACACCTAGGACAATATATAAGATTCCACAGGCTTCCATGCACTATAGTAACTGTTCAGAAACCTACAACCTTCAGATAGGTCCCTGGTCCAGATAAGTCCTGAAACCTAGCCAGCCTCTCCAGAACATCAGATAGTTATATTTCCTTATCCCATATTAGTGACAGACCCTTCCGATATGAAAAATTTAGAATTGCCATAGCCCAAACATCCCTAAAGAGAGGGATGGAAAGATCAAAGGTGATGGTGGAATTATACAGAGAAGGTAGGATTTAATAAATGAATATGAATGCTGAATCATTAAATTGATATCTCTTTTAATCTCCAGTATTTTAGAGCAACTAGAAGTAAAAACCTAAAAATTGTGAAATTGTAACCCATGTCAAATTCTGAAATGTGTTCTATAACTAATTGTGGTGCTCTGCTTTGAAATTTATAGCTTTTTTGTATATATGTTATTTTTCACAAAAAAAAGAATGAAAAAAAGTCAATTGTGATGATAAAAAAAATATTTAAGCCCTCTAGCCTCCTATATTCTGGAGCAGCTAGAAGGAAAAACCTGAGCAGATCGTATAGTAGCCCATGACAAACTCTGGGATCTGTCCTATAACTACTTAATGAAGAGTGCTTTGAAAACTGTTGCTTTTTTATTTCTTTGCTTAGCATATATGTTATACTGTACAATAAAAAAAGCTAAAAGTGAAAAAAAATTGGGGTAGATTGCAGTACTAGTGGTCAATAAGAGGGAAGGATTAGGGGTATGGGATGTATGGGGTTTTTTCTTTTTTTTTGTAGTGGAGTAAATGTTCTAAAAATGATCATGGTGACTAATGCACAACCATGTGATGATATTGTGAGACACTGATTATATACTTTGGATGGACCATATAGTACGTGATGATATCTCAATAAAAATATTAAGAAAAAAGAAGAAAAGGAATTAATGGACCTAGAAAAGGGAGGATCCAAGTAGTTAGATCAAGCAGATATGGAAAAAGATTCTAGTTGCTTCCATCATTATTTTAATTAGTTGGTATTGTTTCCAAAGATCTCATGCGTTTTCTTGAATTTCACCTGAGTGGTGACGTAGAAGCAACACGCTTCTTGTAATAAAAGGCAAGTTCCCCCTTGGGCTGCAGTGAGTGCCTCCACGGCTTTCCTCTTTTGGGGTAACCCTGCTTCCAGGGATTCTTTTTGGGTCAGAGGAGGGCTAGGATTTGTGTGGTGGATCCTACACTACGTGCAAGCTGTAAGGAAAGATTGTGGTGGAATTGGTTGCTGGGAATAAGTCTTCCCACACCAAGTCCATTGGCTGAGAGCCTGGTGTCCAGTAAAAGAGGGATTAGGAAGGGAAGTGCATGTTTTGGCTGGGAGGATGCCTTAGAGGAGGGGAGAAGACCTGGATTAGAATCTGGTAAATAGAATAGTTCTAGGCTAGCATAGGCTGAAGAGCAAGAGCCAGTCCAGTTATTGGGTAAAGTTAGATAGGTATTATTTCTGCAGATTAAGGATAATCCTTCTTCTGCCTTGAGGGTGACATCAAAGTATAGGGTAGCGAGATGCCCACAGATTGATGTAATACAGTCTACTGGTCACCTAGGCAATCTTCTTGCCATTATCTGCCTCCGGGACTTGAAGGTGTATTTTGGAAAGACTCGTTCAGATTGCAGTGATGGGTGAAAGAGGGGGTGATGGTGCCTCAGAGCGCTCATAGAAAAGAATGCCAGGTGGCTTTTTATTTTGCCAGTTCATATTCATGAAGAGGCCTGTCACTCTGGGATCTACCTTACAGCACTCTTCCTGTTAAGTGGTAGTTTTTAGGAAAGACTTGGGGTTTGGCCTGTTTTGGCAGAATTGAGTTTTGTTCTGAAAGTTAATTAAGGAAGGGTCTAAGAAAATAGCTGCTGCTTCATCTAATTTAGCAGTGAGGAAATTGTTGGGATTGTTGTACAAAGCAGGGCCTCTTGCTGGGGTATTCCCTCGGGCTCATTTTTTTGGGGCCAAGTGGCTACTACATCAAGGTCCCAAGTCCATCCACTTGGGCAAATGTAAATTATAGATTTGCACAAACTAGGTGGTATATCTCCCAAATACGGACCCTTTTTGGAGTTTGACTTGAGGCAGAAAAGGAAAGTGATCTTGGGGACTATTGTTACCTTGGCATATACAGCACCTGTAACAGGAGGTGTGGTAGGTTGATGAGCCTTAAATTGGTTTAAAAGGTAGGAGTGTACCCCTGGAAAAGCGACTAGGAGGTCCTTTGTATAATGAGACCAAGGTTCTGTGTGATGCAGAGTTGGAGAGATGGAAAGGCTTGCAGTTCCTCAATATGTGCTGTTGGCTGGCCAAGCTACAGTGGGTGTAGCGTCCTTAGACCACAGCCAACGATTGAACAGATTGAGGTGGTAGAGCAGTGTCACTTATGAGGCCTTGTAAGGGATGTTGGATAGGATGAGGGGGCAAGGAATAGTAGAGCACAACAGCTCTGCTTCTGTAGTAGGAGTTTTAATCTGTCTGGTGGTTGACAGCTGTAGGATTCTTTCTCGTCCTACAGAGGGTCTGTAGGATCCTGGCTTGGGAGCTTGATCCTAGACAGGTGAATCCAACCGGAGATCCACTGACTTTGACTGCTGTGGGAGTAACAAGAATCACAGAGTAAGGTCCCCTCCATTGGGGTTCCAGCTGGGAGCTGGGCCTGCTTTCTTGCCATGTCTTGATTAAGACTGAGTCCCCTTAGGTCGGGGTAAATCTGGCTCTGGGGCAGGAAAAAATTAGGCTCCTAGGTCCTATATAAGCTTTTGTGAGGCTCCTAGGGAAGTAAAGATTATGGATTGCTGGATCCAACATTAAATCCTGAGACTGCTTAGGTGCTAACAACATCCTGAGGAATGCCAAGGGAAGATTTGGCCCCCATGGTGTGCGAGTTTCTTGGCATAACTTTGTGAATGTTTGTTTCAAGACATAATGGAGGTGATATTTTATGCCAAGAACCTTGAATTATGTGGCTAATGAAAGCCAGCCCATTGTTACTTTGGAAAGAAACTGGCAACCCAAATCTAGGGATAATTTATTTAAGGTACAGCTAAGACATTGCATTAACCATTTCTGTTTCAGTAGGAAAGGATTCTAACCACTCTGTAGAAGTATCTACAAAGATTAGTAGGTATTTGAATCCTTGGCTGGGTGACATATGGGTAAAGTTGATCTGCCAGTCTTGTCTTCTCCTAGATATGCTCCTCACCACTGAAGTGGAGGTATTAGGGCTTGTGGCCGGGCCAGCCTGCTAGAATTTGGATTGTTAATGATACACAAAGCACAACTTCCTAGTAACCTTTTTAATGGTTTTGGCCAAATTTTTTCCTTCAAGTACTTTTCATGCTAAGGTGGTGAGAGCATCTCTGCCTAGATGGGTAGCTTGGTGGAGACCTTGGAGGATCTTCCACTGAATTTCACTGGGCAGGAAAATTTTCCCTTCTTTAGTAAACCATCCATTTCCTTCACATGTATATCCTGACCTCTTTGCAAGTTTTTCTTCTTCCTGGGTGTTAACAGGAGTTAGTAGGGGAAAGAGGAAGGTCAGGGACTAAAGCTGGCATGGAGATTGGGTCTTGGGCAGCCTACTTAGTGACTCAGTCTGCTCTGTCATTTCCTTTGGCCACCAGAGAGTTGGACTTTTGGTGCCCCTGAGAGTGATCACTGCAACTTCTGGGGGAGCAGTTTGAGAATTTCCTGTCTATATTTGACAGGTGTCTTATCATTAGTGAGTAGCCCCCTTTCCTTCCAGATGGCAGAGTGAGCATGCAACACCAGAGAGTCATTCTTAGAGTCAGCGTAGAGATTAACTTTCTTCCCAGCTGCTAATGTTGAACCCCTAGTGAGGGCTATGAGTTTGGCCTGTTGGGCCAAGGCCCCAGAGTGTGGAGGCTTTGCCTCTGTGATTCCCCTGCAGGTAGACAACAGCATATCCTGCCTTTCTAGCTCCTTTCACAAAACTGCTCCTACTGGTAAACCATTCCAACTCTGGGTTATCTAGAGGCTGGTGTTGCAGGTCTGGCCTAGCAATTCTGAGCTAGCATCTCTGTGCATGAGTGCTTGAGGGGTGCCCCCTCCAGGTCTGGGCTCACAGGCAGTAGGGTAGTCAGGTTCAGGGTGGTACAGACTTGGATCTGAACCTCTGGCATGTGTTGGAGCTGGGCCTGATTTTTTAGAAGTCTATTGTTTGAAAGCCACTGATGCCCTCTTGCCTCCAGGATGCCTCTGACTTGGTGGGGGGTAGATATTGTTAGAGTTTGTCCCCACGTCAGCCTAGTGGCTTGTTCTATAAGTAAGGCCATGGCCCTGACTGCTGTAGGCTGTGGCATCTAGCGGCTTTGAAAATTACGCCACAGGTCTGGGAAAGTTTCCAAGCTTTTGTACTAAGAATCCTAATGCTACGCCTTTGTTTTCAGTCACATATAGGTAAAAGAGCTTATCTAATTTTGGCGGACCAAGGGCAGGTGGGCTGGGAAAAGTGCCCTTGAGGGTGGTAAAGGCAGTAGCCTGCTCTATACTCCATGCAAAGCCAGCATTAACTTCAGAGGCTGTGCAATCTCTTCAAATCAGGGTACTCAGACCCTGCAGTACCCTGCCACCCCCAGGAAGGCTCTAATTGTTTCTTGGTCTCAGGGGGTGGCACCAATTAGTATAGCCTGGACTCATTCGGGTGACAAACAGCGTTCCCCTGGGGAGAGGACAAACCCAAGGTAAAGAACCATTTGTAAGGCAATTTGAGCTTTAGAAGGTGAAACTGGGTACCTACATTCAGCTAAGAAATTAAGGGTGGTATAGTGTCTGTGAGGAAGTCTTTCCTCATGGGACCGTGTATTAATAAGTTGGCCGCATACTTAAGAAGCAAGCTAGATGCTAAATGCAGGAGGGCTAGGTCCTGTGCATTTCCAAAGAGGTAAGGACTGTCCCTGAACCCTTAGGATAGAACTGTCCAGAGAGCTGGGTTGGGATAGTGCACCCCAGGTGAACTCATAGATTAGGACCACGTTTATAAATTCCTCTAGAAACTTGGGGGTATCCTCAGAAAACTTTCCTAATTGTTTCGTACCCTGTGCTAAGTGGGCCATAGAGAAAGGAACATGGACACTTATAATCCCATAGCCCCAATCGTCACTTCACGCAGAGGGTACATTCTATTTTCTTCTGAACTTTTCTCCTTTTTCTCTGGAGGGCAGTAGGGAGCTCCACTGTGGGCATGCCCAACTGGGCTTGAATATGGGGTTGGGCACAGGGGGTTCCCCACATTTTTTCTAAAGGAGGAGGGCCCAAGGGGGCTTCTGGGCCCAAGGGTTCAGTGTTTAGTCTAGGAACGGACACCCCGCCCCCGGATGTCTGGCTAATAATGGGTCATCTAATATATCCACTTCTTTCCCCATTTTACTCTGGAAGGACTCATCTTTTAACTCCTCTTGAAGAAAACAAACTTTTTCAAGTCCCCCTCATGGTCTTGTCCTGATACAGAGCCATGAATAGCTGGATACATGGAATTTCAGACTGTTTCCCTTCCCTTTTGCAAGAAAAGATCGAATTGGAGAATGGCATTAAAGTGAAGAGTGCCATTTTGTAGCCACTGTTCACATTCTAACTTATACTGGGGCCAAGAAGCATTGCAATAAAAGATAAGTTTTTTCCTTTGCAGCTTAGTGGTTGGTGGGTCATTCCAATTTTTCAAGATGCAGTCCAGTTGGGATACTGGACACAGTGCCCACACTCTGAAAGAAGAGAGACATGTGGATACCCACTCACTGAGGCAGGTGTCCATGTGTCCTTCAGCCCAGGGGATCCCCTGAAACCCCTTTTCTAGCCCCAGGCTTCCCCAAGGGTAAAGACTTGAGACTCGGGAGGCGGATAGTCTGGCGACACCCTCTAACTTCCAAGTTGGACTCAGAGGCTGGGAGCCACCCTTCTCACCCCAGAGGCTCTGAGCCGAACCTCCACTTCCCTTCCAACCACGTGGGCAGAAAGTCTTTTGGTATACCTCATGTATGACCCGATCTAAAACCCACCATAAACAGAGGACTTAAAGGTGTAACTGAGAAATTAGGACCTAAGGGATAATTTTCATTACTGAATCATTATATAGATATTTCTTTTTGCTACATCGGAGTACACAGAGGGAAATACTTGAAACCTCTAAATTGTAATCCAGCTGCTTTGATCTCTGATAGTGATTGTATAGCCTTTATCTTCTGCCCCTGTGATTGTAAGAATCTTGTGAGTAACCTTCATTTGTACCCATTTATCCAGTTCTTCAACGTTAGAGTCTTGTAATCACCAAAGACAAACCCCAATATTTATTACTGAAGGGTCCTGGGTAAGCCCAGAATTAACCCACCCCAAATCCAAGGTTATCTTGATAATCAAGACCGGATATAACCAAAATGGGGCCACCTGACATGTGCAGTAGCTTAGACTTTAACCTACAACTCACCTATATCTCAATATAATACTAAAAATCACGCCCATCATCATATTAAGGACACCATTCTCTTACATAGGTTTCGTGACTAAGCATGTAATCAAGCTACACATGCTCAATAATTAGATCACCTCTAATTACATCAGTAAGGCCACTGTGCTCATTATCCTAAAACCTGCCCTTCTTTTAATTCTATAAAACTATCAGAATTGCCACAGTTCAGGGAGACAGGTTTTGGGCCAATAGACAATCTGATCTCCTGCTACATGCCTAGAATAAACTCTTTCTCTCCTTGAAATCTCAGCGTATCAGGAATTGGTCATTTGAGCACATGGGCAAAAGAATCTGCAACCTTTGTCCAGTAATAAAGGAACAGAGGTACTGCTTGGCTAAGCTTAAGGTTTGTCTTTTCCTTTGGGAAGAGAAGTTTGATGTCTTTGAGAGAATAGGGGTTCTTGTGAGATTCCTACAAAGGACATATGAAAAGAGAAGATGGGCAAGAATATCCTGGAGAATTTCCTTTGGGGAAAGGTAGTGGAATAGGAGGCGCAAGGCCATATAGCCAATGAATATCTCGTAAAGGATAATAAGGATGGCCCCTTGGGAAATCCACAACCTCCACCCTACAGGAAGTCTCTTTGTGAAAAGTCTTAATGCAAACCCAACACTGAGCCTGCATAAAGGGCAAAGAACAGTGGAGAAGATGAAGGAACATATAACTGGTCTTAGCTGTTGGAAGCCAAGAGAGGAAAGAGAGGCAGAAAGAAGAGAGAATGTGCCCAAAGCAGGGAAGGTAGGGGAAGAACCTAGATGAGGAATTTGTGGTGAACAGCCCACCCAGACTGGAAAAAGACAGAGGTCAATGAGAGTGACAAGAATAAGGACAACAGCAGCCAGGAAAAAGTAGATAAGGAGAAAGGGTCAAGCAGAGTGGCAAGAATCAGTGCTGAGGAGCATGACTTACAAAGTGCAGATTCCGTTGACTGGTACCTTATGTGGAAATTGACTCCTGGTTGACTCACCAAAAGGTGTTACCAGAGTTCTGCTGACACCAGAGCTGAGCTCAACACCACGAGAAAGAATTCAAGGATGAGAAAGTAAGCAGCACTATGCAGTGAAGATTATTGAAAGGTTAGTACATGCTACAGAAATTAGTGTGGGTGTGCTCAAAAGAGACACACCTTGAGTGTTTTATAGTGAGGTTTTGCTAGCAGTGCTTTTCCATTTCAACCTTTGAATGCGAGGAAAGATAATTGTTTCAGGGAAAGATAATTATCAGTGCTTGTGGTCTCCTGTCATGTTCTAAAAGTTTGTTCTGGACACATAGTTTAGCAATCTTTAAGACCCTAGGCTTTCTGTTATTAACTAAGAGTTTCTTTGGGGTGCATGATTTTACAAGCTTTATGGTTTGGGGTTTAGAGAAAGTTTTTGTTTTGGGGGTTTGCAGTTGTACATTAACTTCTGCAGAGTTGGATAGGAAACCAGGGACCACAGCCTCAATGCGCTACCCTATCCTGCTTCAGTACAATATATATAACATAAAGTCATTTAAACCGTTTTAGGTGGACAATTGCTTGACATTAAGTACATTGGCAATACAGTGTAACTTTCACCACTATCTAGTTCCAGACTATTTTCATCATCTCAAACCAAAACTCAAACTCATTTAGCAATAATGCCCTATTTCCTTCCCCTCCAATTCCTGGTAACCACTATTCTGTCTGTATGAATTTTCTTTTTCAAATATTTCATAGGAGAAAATCATATAATATTTTTCTTTTTGTGTCTGCCTTATTTCACTTAACATGATGTCTACAAGTTTCATCCACATTGTAGCATGTACCAGCATGTCATTCTTTTGGGGGCTAAATAATATTCCATTGCATGGATAAATCACATTTTGTTTATCCATTCATCTGTTGATGGGCACTTGAGTTGGTTCCACCTTGGGCTATTGTGAAAGATGATGTGGTGAACATTGGTTTACAATGTATCTGAGTCCCTGCTTTCAATTCCGTAGGCTGCATACCTAGATGTGGAATTGCCAGGTCATATAGTAATTCTATGTTTAGTTTTCTGAGGAACCATTAACTGTTTTCCACAATGGTTGCACCATTTTACATTGACACCAACCCTGTGTGAGGGTTACAATTTCTCTGCATCCTTGCCAACACTTGCCTTTTTTCATTTTTTTTTAATATAGCCATCCTAGTGGGTATGACATGGTATCTCATTGTTTCAATTTGCATTCTCTAACTGCTAATGATGTTGAGCATTGCTTTAGTTTGCTAGCTGCCAGAAAGCAATATACCAGATACAGAATGGCTTTTAAAAAAGGGAATTTAATAAGTTGCTAGTTTACAGTTCTAAGGCCGAAAAAATATCCCAATTAAAATAAGTCTATAGAAATGTCCAATCAAAGGCATCCAGGGAAAGATACCTTGGTTCAAGAAGGCCGATGAAGTTCAGGGTTTCTCTCTCAACTGAGAAGGCACATGGCGAACACGGTCAGGGTTTCTCTCTCAAGTGGAAAGGCACATGGCGAACATAGTCAGGGCTTCTCTTTCAGCTGCAAGGGCACATGGCGAACACGGCATTATCTACTCCTGGCTTCCTGCTTCATGAAGCTCCCCGGGAGGGGTTTTCCTTCTTCATCTCCAAAGGTCACTGGCTGATGGACTCTGCTTCGTGGTGCTGCAGCATTCTCTGTTCTCTCGGAATCTCTTTCATTCTCCAAAATGTTTCCTCTTTTATAGGACTCCAGAAACTAATCAAGACCCACCCAAATGGGTGGAGACACGCCTCCACTAATCCATCCTAATAACCACTCTTGATTAAATCATATCTCCAGGGAGAGGATCTAATTAAAGTTTCAAACATAGAATACTGAATAGGGTTTAGAAGAAATGGCTGCCTTTACAAAATGGGGTTAGGATTAAAACATGGCTTTCCAAAAAAAAATTAAAAATAAGAAAAAAAACATGGCTTTCCTAGGGTACATACATCATTTCAACCAGCACAAGCATTGTGATGGTTCAGTTCATGTGTCCACATTGCTAGGTTGTGGGGTGCAACTGCTTGATCAAGCAAGCACTGACCTGATTGTTCCTGTGAGGGGATTTTGTGGATATAAATCTCAGTAATTACATCTAAGACTGATTGCATCAACAATCAATAACGAAATGGCCTTCAGCAATGAGAGGAGTCTCATCCAATCAGATGAAGGCCTTACAGAGAGTACTGATGCTTTCAGCAGTCAGAAAGGATTTCTATCTGTTTCAGCCTGCCAGCTACTCCTGGGGAATTTATTGAAACCTTCATTGGAGTTCCAACTTGTGACCTGCCCTATGGAATTTGGGTTTGAGAATGCCCATAGTCACATGGGCCAATTCCTATAATAAATCTCCTAATATTTGCATCATATACATATCTCTATATAGATCTCCTCTCAGTTCTCTTCCTCTGGAGAATCCTGACAAATTCAGATTTGGTACCAAGTGTGGTTCTTGAGAAACAGAATCTTAAGGATACAATTTCTGAATTGGTTCTGGGGATTTTGGAATTAGTTCTCTAATCTGTTTAGATTCAAAGACACTAATGACCTTATTTCCAGTATCAAGATGGCACTGATAGACCATGGCATGAATTGGCTATAGAGATATGCAAAATAACACCATTGGATACTGCTATTCAAATGTTTATAAGAGGCAAGGCTCTGAATGACAGCAGATTTGATACCTTAACAGAATTTTGAGGATTTAAAAAGTATAATGATGTTCACTGGTTGTTCCTAAGTATGCTATAAGCTCCAAATTCCCAGCTGAGGTGCCACATGAAAGTTTCTGTGTATGCTCAGAAAGAAATTTATTTCTTGTAGCCACAGACTTAAGATTTCTGAAAACCATAACCAGAGTCACATTGAGCAAGTGGCTGAATTATAACATAAATTGAATTTCCAAACTTTTGGGGTGTCTGCTACTAAATTGGGGGCATTGATGGGGAAAGAATTGGATTCTGAAAACTGGAAGGGATGTCTGGGCTGATAATGATGAAGGTGGAGACATTGAGACACTGGATTCTGCTGTCCTCTTTGCCAGATAAACCCGTAATGATCTGCCCTGAGGAATCAGATATGTGGCCTTCACCTGAAGAGACAAGCCCTACTGTGCCTGATAAACCTGTACCTGCCTCCCCCGGGGAAACAGCTCACACACACCCCTCTGTAGAGATTCATCAGATGGAACTGCACTGGAATACCCTGGAGTGATTGACTTGCGAGACACCACTAATTTCTCCCTTGGCCCACCCCCACCACCCTTCTTTTCTTCCAGACCAATAACTAGACTGAAGTTGCAACAGACCCTGAAAGCTCACACAAAGTGTGACATTCCAAAAGGACTGCATGATTTCGACAATTTATATAGATAGAAACCGGGAGAATATATGTGGGAATGAATGTTAATAGTATGGAATAATGGTAGCAGGAATACAAAGTTGGATCAAGCTGAATTTAGAGACATGGGCCCACTAAGCAGAGAGTCTGGATTCAATGTCATAGCTCGAGGGTGAGGAGGGTTTGGGTGATTGGCTGAAACATGAACCAAAAGATGGCTGACATTGTTTGAGGTTGAAATGCCAGATCTACCCTGGTACATATGCGGTTGAAGAGATCCAAAGGCTTAGAAAGATTGGAATACAAAACCTGCTAAACCCTCCTCAGGACTGTTCAGAGGTGACACCTTTCACCAGGATTGTGAGGAATAAATTTGCAAGATAGGTCCATCTTCTCTGAAGAGTTTGGTAGTGGTTCTTCTCTGTAGATCAGCTATTACTATGAGAACCGTTCCCACTGAACCATGATCCTTAAACAATGAGGGTGATGGATTCTAAGTGGCAGCACTTAATGAAAAAAGACAAGGTGGGTATGACTATCATAGTGGATAGCAGAGTCAAAGCAGTAATCAGAATAGTCTGACTAAGCAAAGACCTATGTCATTGGCTAGTAGATCATGGGGTACCCTGAAGTAAAATAGATGGGCAGTCTACTAAATTCTTACTTGTTCTGTTTAAGCAGAAGACTTCTCAGTCAAATGAACAAAAGTCTAACTTGAATTATCAAAACAGAGAGTTAAGACCCCAGACTTGAGACAGTGTACCGACCCAGAATCCCTTGAATGACACAAAGGCGGGACCCCCTTGGGGGATCAAAAATATATGCTGCTTATTTTCCTCACAACCTTCCTCAAAGGGATTTAAGGTCTTTTACCAGGTTTATCTGGGGAAACATTCTCCAGGAGGTTTTGCATGCTCTAAATCAGCATCCACTCTATGGTCCTATTTCTCACATAACTAGGATTCATGGGTCCAGGAATCAAGGGGATCTGTCCATACCTTAGATAAAAGGAGCATCAGACACAAGGTTTTCACAGTCACATTGTGAAAGCTGTATCATTATATAATCATCTTCAAGAAACATGGCTACAGGAACACAGCTCTACAGTTTCAGATACTTCCCGCTAGCCTCTCTAATACACCATAAACTGAAAAGAAATCTCTATACAATGTGTAAGAAAAACTTCCAGGATAACCTCTCGACTCTGTTCAAAATTATCCCTAGCTATTCCACGGTCTCCGCTGCCCTGGTCCTGCAGTACCACGAGGAGGAGGGCGGTTGTCTGCTCGCGGGTCCCTCCCGGTTCCTCCTCCGAGCCTGTCTTCCTCCGGGGCCCCTCGGAGCGGCGGCGAGACTCGACCCGAGGCAGCTAGGGACACATCCCCGCCCTAGGCTCGGATGGGAGGCGGCGGGAGGAGCGGCCTGGGATGTTCAGTCTGATGGCCAGATGCTGCAGTTGGCTCAAGCGGTGGCGGGAGCCCGTCAGAATATCCTGAAGATGTGGCTCCTACTGTTGGATTTTCCAAAATTGACCTTAGACAAGGAAAGTTTGAAGTCACCATCTTTGACTTGGGAGGTGGAAAGAGAATTCGGGGAATCTGGAAGAATTACTATGCTGAGTCCTATGGGGTAATATTTGTTGTGGATTCCAGTGATGGAGAGAGAATGGAAGAAACAAAAGAAACAATGTCAGAGGTGCTTAGACACCCCAGGATATCTGGAAAGCCTATATTGGTATTGGCAAATAAGCAAGACAAGGAAGGGGCTTTAGGAGAAGCTGATGTGATTGAATGTCTGTCTCTAGAAAAATTGGTCAATGAACACAAGTGCCTTTGTCAAATAGAACCCTGTTCAGCAGTCTTGGGGTATGGAAAAAAAATTGACAAGTCTATTAAAAAAGGCCTTTACTGGCTACTACACATCATTGCAAAAGACTTTGATGCCTTAAATGAACGCATCCAAAAAGACACAACCGAACAACGGGCTCTTGAAGAGCAAGAAAAGCGAGAAAGGGCTGAACGAGTGCGAAAACTACGAGAAGAAAGAGAACAAAGAGAGCGAGAACAGGCTGAACTGAATGGAACCAGTGGTCTGGCTGAATTGGTCCCAGAACCAATTATTGTTAATCCTTTCCAGCCTATAGCATCTGTGATCATGGAGAATGAAAAAAAACTTGAAAAAGAGAAAACAAGGCAGAAGATGGAGAAAGACAGCGATGGCTGCCCTCTGAAACATAAAATGGATCATGAGCAAATAGAGACACAGAGCCATATCAGTGATAGTAGCCAAAAAAATGAGTCTGGAATAGTAGAAAATTATGAGGAGACATTAACACAGCAGTTGGAGAATGAAAATGAGACAGACCAACAATCATCAGAATCAGATAACAGTAAAAAGAAAACTAAGAAACTAAGAATAAAAAGGAGTCACCGAGTAGAACCAGTTAATACAGATGACTCTGCACCTAAGAGTCCCACACCACCCCCACCTCCTCCTCCTGTTGGCTGGGGAACCCCCAAAGTCACTAGACTTCCAAAACTTCAGCCTCTTGGTGAAACACATCATAACGATTTCTATGGGAAGCCACTGCCTCCCCTAGCTGTGCGGCAGAGACCTAACAGTGATGCTCGTGACGTGATCTCATAAACAAATTGTGCGGATGACTCTCTTATTATGGGCAAGATGAACTGAAGGACTTTCTTCTTTCTCAAAGAAGAAAAACCCTGAACACTGACAACTGGCAAGAACCATAGCTTTTTCAGTGGGAAGGTTAACAGCCAAGGACATAAGTGATCTGATAATTACCTATTCATGGTCTTCATAGTTAACAAAGAAAGAAGTAAATGACCAAAGATGAAATGGACATTTGCACTAAGTTTGCAAGATTGAGTTGACTCTTCGGTTTGCACATCCTTACTCATGGACATAATTCCTGAAGGAAAACCTCTTCAGAAAAAGAACCAATGGACTTTGCATACTTTCTTTACCATTTGTTTAACAGTTTGTATTTCTGTACAGTAGACTTTTTCTTTAAAAATACATGTGCATGTAAGGGGCACTTCTAAGAATTTATACCCTAATTTTTAACTATTTTTTATATTTTTCTAAAGCTTTTAAGAATTTTAAATACATGATACTAATTGTGCATTTTTCTATAGATGCTTTGTTTAAATTGTGTCTGGAAAATGAAGTTGATTCACTTGTCCGTGGCTAACTATGCAAATAGGATATATTTATGTGGCGTGTACTTATGTTTTAGGATAGTATTGTTCTTGAATTATATATCCTAATTTGACCTAATTTTAAAATATTACCCTTTCTTAAATAGCAGATTCTTACATCTTTATTTTACCAAATTATGTTATTTAAAAGTACTAGCCAAGTTAAGAGTTCAATTTTTTTGTCTTTGTTGTTAAACTCCTTTTGGTTTCAATAAATGGAAGAAATCTGAGTACACTTTTAACCTAAATGTTTTTTAAAATTAATAAAAATGTTATGTAAAATCATACTAAAAAGATCCCAGTAAACATGTAATTTAAATGTGAGATAGTACCGGAGATCAAGGTGCTTCTTTCTGTCACCCCTTTGTTCTATCAGAAGCTGCAGTAATTCTTTTAGGTTATTCTAATTCTTTTACACCTTTAAAGACAAAAAGACTAAAAGACTCTGCAGTTCCAGAGGCTTGAGTATTATAACCAAGAAATAGCTTGGGTACAGAAACAGTAAGAATAAAAATATTGATTCACAAATTACTTTTGTAAAGAAATAATTCCAAAGTACTTTCTCAATTTAAAATAACACTTTTCTTACACTTTATAATGACATTCATAGGATTCTGTAGTCATCTGACATATAGACACAATTTTGTTTTGGGTAATCAATGCATAATGTTGCATTTAACTGAAAACATACAGTTATATCAAGCTAAGAATACTAGAGTGAATAATTCCTGTATCATCTTGTCAAAATTAGTCAGTTTGGTAACTTCTACTGACAACAGACATATTCATATCTGATAACATTAATAAGTATAAAGTAGTTTAATATGATTATTTGCTGTTCAAATTTTATTTGATAGCATCACATTTTATCCACATTTTTTTAACACTGATTTTTCAATAATCAGATCAATTACAATTCTAATCAGCCTTAAATGCAGTTTCTTGGAGTTCTGTACATTAGACTTAAGGTAGCACACCAAGTAAGGAAAAAGCATTCTATTTCAGATACAAAGTTCATAACAAATTTGACAGGTGGTGAGGAAAAGCAACAAAAGAAGACAGGACATAAATTTTGAACTGGAATTGAGAGAAAAAAAATTTGCACATTTTTTAATATTCATCTAGATTGAGAGCAAATATAACTTGTAAAAATGTTTGTTTCTACAGGTAATTAATGTAATTACTAAGAAACTATTTTAAATTATTTTGAAATTATATATATGACAATGTAATAAATATTGTATATATCACATAAAATTAATCTGTATCCTTAAAGCATCCTAAAAATAAATTTTAAAATATTTTGTAAATCTAGGTGGGTTTTAACATCAAATGGCTATTTTGTTACTTAATACATTTTTATTCTTAATGATCATGAATTCTGACATTTTCCACAATAAAAATAATTTCTATCAAAAAAAAAATCCCTATTCACAGATTACGTGATCCTATATATAGAAAAATACTAAATAATCCACAAGAAAGATACTATAATTAATTAATTTAATTAATTAACTAATTCAACACAGGATACAAGGTAAACATGCAGAAGTCAGCTGGGTTCCTATACACCAGTAATGAACAATCCGTAAAGGAAATCAAGAAAACAATTCTGTGCTAGTTTGAAAGTATTATGTACCCCAGAAAAGCCATATTTTAATCCTGATTCAATCTTGTGGGGACAGTCATTTCTTTTCATCCTAATTCAATATCATAGGACAGAAACTTTTGATTAGATTATCTTCAAAGAGATGTGATGTGCTAAATTGTGGGTGTTGCCTTTTGATTAGATGGATATATGACTCTGCCATTCAAAAAGGTTCTTGATTAGTTTACCGGAATCCTTTAAAAGAGGGAACATTTTGGAGTGAGCAGAGCCGATAGACAGAGGGCAGTTGGATGCTTGGAGAACAATTGCTTCAGAGAACAGGGACACGGATGAGCGGAAATGCTTGGAGCCCAGCAGACGTCACCATGAGATGTTAAACAAACTAGAACCTGGAGAGAGCCAAGAGAAGCTGTTCTGGTTTGCTAGCTGCCAGAATGCAACACACCAGAGACGGATTGGCTTTTAATAAAAGGGGATTTATTTTGTTGGTTCTTCAGAGGAAAGGCAGCTAACTTTCCACTGAGGTTCTTTCTTACGTGGAAGGCACAAGATGGTCTCTGCTGGTCTTCTCTCCAGGCCCCTGGGTTCCAACAACTTTCCCCGGGGTGACTTCTTTCTGCATCTCCAAAGGCCTGGGCTGAGCTGCTAGTGCTGAGATGAGGAATGCTGAGCTGCTTAGCAGTGCTATGTTGCAATCTCTCATTTAAGCACCAGCCAATTAAGTCAAACATCACTCATTGCAGCAGACACGCCTCCTAGCTGACTGCAGATGTAATTGGCAACAGACGAGGTTCACGTACTGTTGGCTTATGTCCGCAGCAACAAGACTAGTTATGCTCACCTGGCCAAGTTGACAACTGAATCTAACACAGAAGCCAAGAAATGAAAGCCAGCCCTAGAGAAGCAAAGTAAGGAATCCCCCCACAGGAACAAAGGTTAAAGAAATGGTGCTGAGGAGCAAGAGACCAACAGATACCAGCCATGTGAGTTCCCAGCTGACAGAGTTGTTGTAGATTCTACCAGTTATTGAAAGTGGAGAATATAAGTCTCCAATCATTATTGTAGAACTATCTATTTCTTCAGTTCTGTCAATTTTTGCTTTGTACATTGGGGCTCTTTTGTGAGGTGCATATGTTTATAATCATATCTTCTTGTTGGATTGACCCTCTTATCAACATATAATATCTTTTATCTCTTATAATCTTTTTTTTTATTTTAGCTCTATTTTGCCTGACAATAATGTAGCCGTTCCAGCTCTCTTTTGATTACTCTTTCCATGTTATATCTTTTCCCTTCCTTTTACTTTCAATTTTTTAGTGTCATTGTAGTTAAATTGAGTCTTTTGTAAGCAGCATGTATGGACGAGGTTTTTTCGTACAATCAACCAACTTCTGCCTCTTAACAGGGAAGTTTAATCCATTGTCATTTAAGGTAATAACTGAGAAGGAAGATTTGCTTCTGCCATTTAGCTATCTGTTTTCAGTATGTCGTGTGTGTTTTTAGGTCCACAACTACTCCTTTACTTTTTTTTTTTTTTTGCTTTTTTGGTAGTGTACCGTTTTGATTCCCTTCTTTTCTTTTTTCTATAATTTTTAGTTATGCTCTTAGTGGTTACTTTTGTCATTACAATGAACTTTTTTTTTAAATACAATTTTATTGAGATACACTCACACCATACAAACCACCTGAAGTACACAATCACTGGCTCACAGTGTCATCACGCAGTTGTGCACACATCCCTGTGTTCAATTATGGAACACTTTTATTACTTGGAGAGGAAATAAAAATAAAAAATAAACCCCAAATCCTCCCATATCCCTTATCCCTCCCCGCCACCCCCACCCATTGACCCTTAGTATTGATGAGGTACGTTTGTTAACTGTTAATGAAAGAACATTAAAATATTAATGTTAACCATAGTCCACAGTTTGCAATAGGTATATTTTCCCCCATGTATCCATTTCTTGTTAATTTTTTAACATTTGCTCCCCCTATTATTTATTTAACAATGAACATTTTAAGCTAATAACAGCCTAATTCTACAATTACTAGCCTAGTTTCAGTAGTATACAAATACTCTACTCCTCTCTCTCTCTCTGTCCCTCACTCTTTATATTATCTCAGATTACATCTTTATACATATATGTCCATTAACATAGATTTTAAAGGTTATTTTACACACTTGCCTGTTAAGCTATCTGGGTTTGCAATTACAAACCAAAATTATAGTAATAGAGGATTTTATAATTACTTACATAGTTACTTTGACCCATGTTCTTTATTTTTTTGTATGGCTCTGGGTTACTATCTAGTGTCCTTTTATTTCAGCCTAAAGGGCTCTCTTTAGCATTTCCTGTAGAGCAGGTCTTCTGGTAAGAACTCGTTCAGCTTTTATCTGCAAATGTCTTCATTTTTCCTGCATTTCTGAAAGATAATTTAGAATTCTTGGTTGACATTTTTATCTCTGAGGACTTTAAGTATGCCATCCCACTGTCTGCTGACCCTCTGAGGAGAAATCCACTGTTAATCTTACTGGAGATCCCTTGTGTGTGACAAGTCACTTTTCTCTTGATGCTTTCAAAATCCTGTCTTTGTCTTTGGATTTTGACAATTTCATTATCATATGTCTTGGCTTAGATCTCTTACATTTCTTTCGCTCATTGAACATATTTAAGTTTAAGTGAGGTTCTTTGACTAATAGTTCCAATGTATGAGCTTCCTCAGGAATGGTTTCTGGCCAATTCTCAATTTACTGAGACATCATCTGGTACAGTTTATCAAAAGGAGTGTTCCCTGATGAGACAGCAGCCTCCCATATTTTGGACGACTAGGTCCTTATAGCCCAGGACCAGCCATGTTCCCCACTGCTGCCAGCCACAGGGTGGGGGGGGGGGGAAGGGGGGGGAAGCTATCCTGAGGGTAAAATTCCCTTTATCTGCATACTGGCCTCTTCCCCCAGCTCTTCCTTGGAGGTTCCAGACTGTCAAAAGTGTTGATTCAGACACTTCCTGCAGGTTCAGTAGTTGTTCTGGTGGAGGGACTGATTCCTGGAGCTCCCTCCTCTGCCATCTTCCCACAGGTCTCTTTCCCTTTGACTTTAAATGAAATTAAAACATTTTGGGAAGTTGATGTGTAATGAACTGAGGAGTTGAAAAATATTTCTGGCGGGCCACAGTGGCTCAGCAGGCAGAGTTCTTGCCTGCCATACAGGAGACCCAGGTTCGATTCCCAGTGCCTGTCCATGCAAAAAAAAAAGTATCTGCTTGAGAGGATGAATGTTTTTCGTAAGTGAGGGTGCTGATAGGAGCACAACAGTAGGAACATAATTAACACTACCTAGTTGTATACTGGAAACTGGTTAAAATGAGAAAGGTTATAGAGTGTATATATCACCACAATAAAAACTTTCAAAGTTAACACATTTCATGGGCCCCTAAAATCATGTGGTCTCTGGGACTGTGTTTATTGTGCGTAAGAAGGAGGAGTCAGACCTGGCAACTCCACCCTTTGGAAAATGGACTGGGGACTTGAACCCCGTCTTCTGCTGTGACCCCCTCCCCCTCCCTCCTAGGCTCCCACCCATCCCCCACCTCGCTTCCTGGGAATGCACAAGATGGATTTTTGCTGATTTTGGCATTTCTTAACAGCTATCCTGTGGTGTGAAGACCACATTATTATAACAAGTGTAGTAATAGCGGTAGCAATAGTGAATGTGCTTCACCAAACCCTTTCCTCTTCTTAGGCTGATCTTCCCAGCAATCCTGCAAGATGCAAGACAGCAACTGTCATTCTTCTTTCACAGCTGAGGAAGGTAGGACACACAGACACAGCCAAAGAACCCCAGGCCCTTTGCGTACCCTGTCTAATGTCTGCCTGGGATGGGGAGGGAGGCACGATTGGAACCCACCTGATGCATGTGGGAAGGTGGGAGGGGGGCTGTGAGAGAAGAGCTTGAGCTGGGTGGGTCACTGACCAAGCAAGGGGAGGAGGGAAAGGGTGTAAGCAGGGGAGGGAGAGGTAGAGTCTGGTTACTCCTGGGATGGGGAGAGCCTGATACAGCCTCCAAGCTGAAGAGGAGGGGGCTATGCTGGAGTGGGGGAAGAAGGCCCAGGAGATATCTGGGAGAGGCTCAGGCATTGAGACTTGGTGGTGGGGTGCACAGGTGATGCAGTGGTAGAATGCTCGCCTGCCATTGAGAGACCTGGGTTTAATTCCCAGCCTGTGCACCCCCTCTTCCCCAAATTTAGAGACTTGGTGACAGCATGTGGTGGTGGTGGTTGGCAGAGGTCGGGAAAGGTGGGGGCTGGATTGACAGAAATGTCCTCTGGATGAGTGAGATTTAACTGAGAGGTACAAGACAATTTGAAAGGCCATAATACCTGTAGATAATTAAACAATTCAGTTGTTTAATTTTCTTAACTCAGTTGCACTTAGCCAGCTTGCTGCATTGAGACACTCCAGACCCTCTGTAAAGCACATGGGAAAAAGGCTGAATGATATTATCTATCCTTTCCAAAACATACAGGTGCCTATCCATACCAAGAAAAGGGGCTCCTGGGACCTCTGAGGTCCATGTGTAGACCCTGGGGCTCCTGCACCCAGATAAGGAAACCTGAGAGGGGCTGCTCCAAGCCTACCCTGAGCTCCACCCTGCTCACTCGGAGGCATGAGCTTTGTTTCCTGACCTCTTTCTACCTGTTGAATTTATGCATGAGTGAGCCCTTTAATGAAATAGTGTGCAAACAGCTGAAATATACGTGCAAAAGAAAAAAAAAAAAGAGCTCCTATGCCCTGGAAAACTAAGTTGATGCTTTGGAAAGATTTGTTAAAAGGAATTAATTTTAAAAGTTGCTATTAAATTAGGTGTAGATTAGATGGTTGTAAAGATGGGGTAGGGAAAGTAGAAAATCTTGGAAGGATGTGTACTGGACTGTTCCCCATGCATCTTCAAGTTCTCCCAGAAGGGGAATGGGCCACCACAGACTCTGCATCATGAGGGTTTTTCGTCTGAAAGAGCTGAGCATGCTCCAGCCGGCGGCCCAGCATGTGTAGAAAGGCCTCGGCCAATGAATGCATATATTAAGCCAACATGTCTTAAGCATGGCTGAATCCTTCATTTAGAATTCTCTAAATGACGTTTCAATCAACCTCTGTACTAGCTATCTATTGCTGCCTAACAAATCACCCCTAAACTCAGCCACTGAAAGCAACCCACATTTATTTTCTCACAGTTTTGCCAGATCAGAAGTCCAGAAGTGGCTTAGCATGTGGCAATGGTTCAGGTCTCACAGGCTGCGATCAAGCCATCAGGGGGTGGGCAGGGGGTAAGGAAACAACAGGCATCTTGCAGCTGGAGCTGGCTCACCTGCCATTGACAGCCTAGTTCCTTGCCACATGGGTCAGAGGAAGAGAGCAAGATAGCCCAAGCCAGCACCAGTCTTACAGGCTGATCCATCACTTTTGCTGCACTCTTAATTAAAGTGTCATTAAGTTCTGCCCAACTCTAAGGGAAGGGACCCACAGGGCATGAGTGCTGGGAAGCATGGATCCTTGGGCACCAGCTTGGAGGTTACATCCGCAGGCTCCCAGTGACAAGTCTTAACAGAGAATTGCACAGAATTAGGCACAGAACTTGAACTCTTACTACATGCCACAGCTCTCCTAGGCTGTCGGCCCTCCTGTTATCCTCAATATACAGATGGGAGACTGAGGCAGAGGGAACATAGCTTGTCCCTGATCCCACAGCTGGTAGGAGCCTGAGTCAGTGAGGATTCAAATCCATATGGGTTTGAGCCCAAAGAGGAAGTTGGGGTGAGCATGTAGGCCTGAGGAGCCATGAGGTGGCCATGAGGGGTGGATGCTATGCCCACTATGGTGGTGGAGACCTGGGTCTGAAGTGCCCCAGAATGTGGGGTCAAGGCTGGTACCGGGGAGCCCAGGACTGGGGGTAGGGGAGTGTTGCTGAACCCTGTGGAGGGAGCTCACCCCCAGGAGTTATCAGTTGATGCCACAATCAGGGTGGCCCCCTCCCAGGGCCTCTGCATGATACTGGCCAAAGACACTGGGCTACAGCCCCACAGTCTGGCCTGGGGCATATCCTAAGTACCCATGATTGTGTACCCTGAGGCTGGGCATGGGCTGGCTCCTCTGGTTGACTAAGCAGAAGTCTTGGGGAGGGAGTCCCTGGTGTTGGAGGGGTCAGAAGGCAGCATGAGGGCATGGGGGGGCGCAAAACAGGGAGCTGGTAGCAGTGTGGAATTCTCTTGGGAGCAACTGGCTCTGGGAAGGCACTGGGGACAGAAGGCTGCTAGTGGGGTCCAGTTCAGTGGCTGAGGTGGGCCAGGAACAAAGGCTAAGGGGGGTGAAAGTTCCTATTTGGGGGGGCTGGGGAAATTCTGTTTTAGTTTGTTAAAGCTGCCGAAATACAATATATCGTGCTCGCTTCGGCAGCATGTATACTAGAATTGGAACGATACAGAGAAGATTAGCAGGGCCCCTACGCAAGGATGACACGCAAATTTCTGAAGCATTCCATATTAAAAAAAAAAAAAAGCAATCTACCAGAAATAGAATGGCTTTGAAAAAGGGAATTTATTGTTACAAGTTTATAGTTCTAAAGCTGTAAAAATGTCCAAACTCAGGCATCCAGGAAAAAATATCTTGACTCAAGAAATGCCAATGGGTTCAGAACACCTCTGTCAGCTGGAAAGGCACGTGGCTGCCGTCTGCTGCTCCTTTGGCTTCTGGTTTCAAACAGCTTCCCAGGGGTGTTTTCTTTCTCTATCTCCAAAGGTCTGGTCTCCTGTCACTCTAGCTCTAAGATTTCTCCAAAACATTTCCCCTTTTAAAGGACTTCAGGAAATGCATCAAGGCCCACCTCAATGGGCAGGGTCACATCTCCACCTAGTCAAAATGCCACGCCCACAGCTGGGTGGGTCAATCTCCATGGAAACAATGGAATCAGGAAATCCCATCCTACAATACTCAATCAGGATTAACAGAACACAGCTGACTCACAAGATTGGCTCAGCATAAAAAAACATGGCTTTGCTGGGGCACCTAACAGCTTCAAACTAGCATACACACCCTTCCCTGGGGCTCTGCCCTGGGCTGGCCCAGACCCAGCCCAGGCTGATGCCCCGGATGTGGCCTCCCAGGTCACCAGCCCCAGGGCAGCGAGTCAGGAGCATGTCATGGTTGCCCCACCCAGAGACTGTGCCCCCCATACCCAGCCGGTCCAACCTGTTTGCCCAACGCCCTACCTGCTGTCCTCTGCCCTCAGCTTCCGCTGCTCCAGCTGCCCCGGGAGCTGGCGTCCTTCTTGGGGCAGCTCACCCGTGGTGCAGGGCTCTCACACTGCCACCAGCCTCCTCCAGGGAGCCTCCTAACCATTCCCTGTCCTTCTAAGGGTGAAGATGAGGAGTTTGAGCAGAAAAAACCACAAGAATCCAGCTCCCCAAGAGAATAAAAATTGTGCATTGTTGAACTCTTATTTGGCTGGCATGCTTTCCTGTTGGCACCCTGTGTATTTTACTGGACAAAACCAAGGATAGCCTAGGTATAATCATCCAAAATAACTTGATGCAGCAGAAATGTAGCACACTTGCTTAGTACAAACTTCTCACTGCACAAAGGCCTGAACTGAATTCTGGATAGTCTGAAATCTTATTCTTACTTTAATTCCCAAAGAACACACTGTTATTCTATGTGTACGTTTCAACTAAATCATGGTGATATGGATTATCAATTTGTTCGCAAGACCCTGGTTGAGAAGTCTTTTAGATAACAAGGATCATATATGAAAACAAATGTCTACTGTTTTGCGCCAGCTAGTGCTTATAACTTGATTTGAGCCCTGAGTATGTGCCCTGCTGTTATTCTTTGGCAGTTGAACATTGAATTTAAAGATTCGATTTGTTTTAAGTACTAAGCAAAACAAGCAATAAAAAGGGGAATGGGGTGTGCTAGTGTTTGAATATGCTCTATCTCATTGCTCTAATTCTTTGCCTCTGTGCATTAATAATATTTGGATGCATGCAATGCCAGCATGGAAATCGGTCTTCACAGATACTATGGTTTTCCAGAGAACACACAAAATCAATAAATGTAACAGACAACATTCCATTTGTTAATGGGCATATGTGAATAAGCAGCATAGAAAATAGGCTAATATTAGAAAATGGTTAAGTCCTTAACTTCAAGAGTGGTTATATAAATGGACACTGTCAATGTTCATAACTTAAACCTGGGTAATTGGTCAAAGTAATGCTTGGAAAGCATTTTATTAAAATTGAGCTAAATTGTCTCAAGTTCTTTTATTCATACAATAAAGGTTGAAAGAATGGGGGAAAGATTTTAAAAAAATTTAAAAAAAAAAAAAAAAAAAAAAGAATCCAGCTCCCCAACAAATGCAGACATTTGGGTTCTCCCCAAACCGACTTCCTCGGATCTAGGGGCCACAGGTCCTAGCCAAGGCCATTGTCCAGCCCAGTTCCACTCCCCGTGCCTTCCCACCAGCCTCAATATCTCTCTGGGATCCGGATCTCCTCCAGCCCTCCAACTTCCCAAAGGCCAGCTAAGCTGTGGCTGAGCGCCCCGCCCTCGCGCAGCGGGGCGCCCGCGTGCCGGGCCTCTTCACCTCGCCGCCCCTGCTTTCCCGGGCCTCCACCTCCCTCCCCAGCCTCCGCGCCCATTTCCGAACCGGACCCCCGCTTCCCGGTCTAACTCGCCCTTCCTCGCTTCTCCTCACCCCCAGGTCTTTCCTATCCTTCGTGCTTCAGCTCCAGGCCCACTTGCTCAGCTTGAGAAAGCGGCCTTGCCTCCCCGAGCCTCAGTTTCTCCAGCCATGTCTGGAGGCGAATCTTTCCTCCCCGGGAGGGTCGGAAAAGGTGCTGCCGGCGGGTCCTCCTCGTCCCCCGCGCGCCAGCCCAGGCCGCAGTGCTCCCTCACCCGGCGAGATGCTCGTGGTACTTCCCGCGCCCCGGAAACAGCCACGCCCCCCCATCCCCCGCAACGCGGCCGGGGCGGCCCCGCAGAAGAGCTTATACGCGGAGCTGCCAGGAATAGGAGGCTGCGTGAGATCCAAGAGGCGGCGGGTACCGGGTGCCCCTACCCCTGCGGGCACGCGGAGCGGGATTGCGCATAGCTGTCCCGGAGTTGGGGCCGGGAAGGGGCGGGACTATCCGCGCTCTCCCACCCCCATCCCCGGCGCCGGGTCGCCGCGCGCTGGCCTGGGCTTCCGGGCCTGTGGGAGGGCATCTTACTGTCCCACGCTACCAGGAGTGCGCGGTCACTGGCAAAAGCCCAGAAACTTTTGCCAAACCCACAAGAAAGTTGTCCGTGGGCGGGCCCCCACTCGGGAGGCGGCCTAGCGGCTGCGCGAACACACAAAAAACGCGGGCCTGGAGCTCCCCAAGTCCCTCGCCAGCCAGGTGTTCTGTTGCCCATCCCTTCACGGTGAGGCAAGTGAGGTCGGGGCTCAGCGAAGAGCCGGGGCGGGACTACTGAGCCCGACCCGCGGGCGCCCGCCGAGCCCCCACTTTAGTGGAGCTCTACCGTATTGCTCGGTAAGGAAGTGCTGCGTGGCTGAACTCGCCCCTGCTGGGCCTGGGGGCCGCCCTGCGCACTGCGCAGCTCCGGATCTGAGTGGCGGCTCAAAATGCCTTCGGGCTGGCTGAGGGGTGTGTGTCCATGGGGTCGGGCGCCTGTGGGTTCCGGGCACCGCGCCTCGGGGGGCCGGCGGAGAAGCGGCTCCCCCAGCCCACTGCGCGTGCGCTGGAGGTCTGGGGCCAGCAACCCTTCCCCACCCCCACTCTACCCCCCAGCCAAACAGCCAAACGGAGATTAGGGCAGAGGCCTTTGAACCCTGTCCCGGACCCCTGATCTCGAGCCTTGATCCTGGAGAATTAATCCGATTGATTTTCAAGCCCCGGCCTCTCCTTGCCGCCCCACTCCCTCTCAGGCGAGTCCCCGTCACCTCCCCCCACCCGCCCTCTGGGGCCTTTGGGGAGGAAGATTGCTGACCCATCTATGATGGCACATGAGGCTTAACCAGACCTGCTTTCCCTTCCTGGGCATGGGCAGCCCTCCCCATTCTTGGGGTCCCAGCTCTGGGAGGACCCCTTTCCTCCGGAAGCTTTTCCTTCAGGCAGTCAGGAGCAAGTCCTTTTCAGGGGGTCACACACGCTGGACTAGCTCCTTTCTTCAACTCCCCACGCAATGGGGTGGAACATCCTGCAGTACCTCCCTCTCCCCACTTGTACAGGAGGGACCAGACCCGTGGCCAGAGAGGGCTAGGAGAGGGGGCTTTAGTGTAGGGTCACCTGAGGGGTTCTCTGCCCAGCTTCCACCCCCATTCCTTGTATAAGAGCATCCCAGTTTTCCAGGAGGACTGGTGCCCTCTGAGTGGACGTGGCCCTCTCAGTTCCCAGGCCTGGTGACCAGAATATCCCCCAATTGGTTTAGGGATGGGTACTGGCCCTGTTCACCAAGGAGACACAGGCCTGAAGCTCCTGGGGCACCATTAGGAGGGGAGGGTGTGAGTTGTGGCCACCTGAGGATGGGGGTGGAATCACCTGCAAAGAGATAGGCCTGAGGCCAGCTCCACACTGGACTTGTCTGTTTGGCTTTTTTGCTTCAGGCTGTTTAGAGTCCTAAATTCCCACCTAACTCTAAACACCCAGAGGACTCAACTTGTTTTTACCTCGTTTACTTCCACCAGCAGAGTGGGTATGGCCATCCGCAATTTCCAGATGCCCTCATTCATTTTATGGGCTTCTCTGAGATAGTTGGGGAGGATCCTAAGGGACACACCAATTGCATGGTACTGGGGTGACCTGTGCCACAGAGCTGTGGGCAGTGGATCAAGCACAGGGGGTTATTAGGGACATCACTGGAGACTCCTGCGATGACCTTGAGACCCCCTCTCCCAGAGCCAGCTTAGACATCACAAAGAAGGGGTGAGGGGAAAGCATCCATGTGAGGACTCCCTCTAAGAACAGCAAGTGGGGGCTGGGGAGGGTGCAGCTGGGTGTGCTGTGGCCCATAGGCATCTTAGTAGATTCCTGTGATCTCCGTGCCTGCCCAGGGCTCAGCCAACTTGGGAAGACAAAAATTCCTTTCTTTATCATGCAACAAGATGATGCCTTCTCACCGTGGCCTGGCTTTGGACAGAGGTCAGGGGAGATGGGTGTAATACCCATTTTGCAGATGTTTGTAGGCTGCAGTAAGATACTGTCTATAATGGGGTAGACAGAGCAGAGAGCAGGACTTCTGCCTGTACCAGTCAAGAAAGGTTTCCCAGGCTTGAGTAGGAGTTACCAAGGAGATAGGCCAGGAGGCAGGATGGCCTATGAGAATGAGTTCTGGAGAAAGGGAACAGCATGTGCAAAGGCACAGACACAGGAGAGAGCACAATGTGCCCGGGAAACCCCTAAATCAAAATGTTGGAGTGTAAAGCCCACAGCAGAGTCTGTTGTTTCTCTGTATGAGGCTGCTAAGTTTGCAGGCAGGGAAGAGTCAGAGGCCCCTGTGTTTGGGTGGGGCTAGGTGGGAAAGGTAGATAGTGGAGAAGGCAGGGAATGCTGCATTGAAGCTGAGCATTGTGAAATGGAGAGGTGTTAGCTAGTCAGACAGAAGAGGGTGGCTAAATATGGAGAATTGACCAGGTGTTTAACTCTGCTTTCTCTGGGAGCTTGCCAGTTTGAAATGATGTATGTATCCTAGAAAAGCTATGTTTTAATCCTAATCCCATTTTGTAAAGTCAGCCACTTCTAATCCCTATTCAGCACTGTATGTTTGAAACTGTAATTAGATCATCTCGCTGGAGTTGTGATTTAATCAAGAGTGGTTGTTAAACTGGATGAGGTAGAGGCATGTCTCCACCCATTTGGGTGGGTCTTGACTGGTTTACTGGAGTCCTATAAAAGAGGAAACATTTTGGAGAATGAGAGATTCAGAGAGGGCAGAGAAGAACAACATAGGCACAGGAGCAGAGAGCCCAGGGCCAGCGACCTTTGGAGATGAAGAAGGAAAACGCCTCCCAGGGAGCTTCATGAAACAGGAAGCCAGGAGAGAAAGCTAACATGACTCCTTGCTCACCATGTGTCCTTCCAGCCGAGAGAGAAGCTGTGACTGTGTTTGCCATGTGCCTTCTCACTTGAGAGAGAAACCCTGAATGTCATCAGCCTTCTTGAACCAAGGTATCTTTCCCTGGATGTCTCAGATTGGACATTTCTATAGACTTGTAATTGGGACATTTTCTCGGCCTCAGAAGTATAAACTAACAACTTATTAAATCCCCCTTTTTAAAAGCCATTCCGTTTCTGGTATATGGCATTCTGGCAGCTAGCAAACTAGAACAGGGAGCTTCATTAAACTGATGGCAGAAGCAAGGACGAGAAGACGACCATGGAGGAGGGGTCCTATACATTTTAGGGAGAGAGAAAACTGGCCAGAGTGCAGGACCTGCCTTGGTGGAGAGGAGGAACCAGCCTCTGATGTGTCTCCCTCAGGTGACTGTGAAAAGCACCCACGTGCAAGCAAAACCTGGTGGGGTGAGACCTAGGTGTCGGGTGCTGTGGGTGGCAGGGGTAGGTTAAGGTGAGAGTCTGTCCACAGAATGCTTATAGCCCCTGTGGCGGGCAGGCCTGAAGGTGACCCCAATGATTTCCACCTCCTGGTGTCCACACCTTTGTCTACAATCCCCTCCCCTCTAGTGCAACAGGGGCTGGGGCTGACTTTTATTTATTTTTTTTTCTTTTTTCAGCACAGTGCTTGAAATCTAGTTAGTGTTCAATAAATAGGTATCAGTTCTTACTGCTACTTTCAGTTGTTATTGCATCATCATATATGTAACTGCACTTCCTTCTAATCAATAGAATACGGGATTCTTGAAGATGATTGTATAACTATATAGCTTTCACTGTGTGACCATGTGATTGTGAAAACCTTGTGACTGATACCCCCTTTATCAGCAAGAAAATAAAGACAAAAAATAAACAAATAATAGAAGGGATAAGAGGTAAAAAAAAAAAAATAGAATACGGCAAAGGTGATAGGCGGCAATGCTTTCCGTTACTGCAGATTCCGTCTTAGTGGACTGGATGGAGAGATTCTCCTGTGAACTTGATGAAGCCAGCAGCTGTGCTGAGGAAGCCCGCCTGGCAAGGAACTGCAGGTAACCTCTAGGAACTAAATTAGCCTCCAGCCTCCAGCCAGCAAAAAGCCAGCACCCTTGGTCATACAGCCACAAGGGAATCCATTCTGCCACAACCAGAATGAACTTGGAAGCAGAGTCCTCCCCATTTGAGCCTCCAGATGAGCAGGCAGAGAGGGCATTTTGCTTGCAACCTTGTGAGAACCTAAACAGAGGACCCACCTAAGCCAGACTTCTAACCTATGGAAACTGAGAGATAAAATGTATGTGTTATTTTAAGCTGCTACATTTTTGTGATTTGTTACAAAGCATAGAAAACTAATATACCCCCAAAATCCTTCTGCCAATAGTATATGGCAAAGGTGATGGGAGGCCACGCTCATCTGTGAACTCTGTCAAGCAAGTCCATTCACTCCTCTCCACCAGTCCCCATAGGGCTTGACTGAATGTCTATACCCTGAAGAGTAGCCTCCCAGTTGTTCCCTGTCCTGCCCCTAGAATATCAGGACCAAGTGTTTATCCCCCAGGTAAGAGACTGGAGGCTTTTTTCTGGAGATCAAATGGCAGGACCACAGTAAGTCTCCCAGTTGCTCATATTTGACTGTGTGACTTCTTTGGCCACTGGAAAGAATGGAAGTGACATTCCATTCTTGCAAGTGAAAACTTGAAGAGCCACTTTATGGTTCCACCATTGCTCTTTTCCCCCTGCCAAAAGAAAAGAGTGTCCTTTGTGGAGGCTGCTTCTTTAGTCTGGGTCTCCAAATGAAAAAGACACATGGAACAGAGCTGCAATGACCTGCGAATACCATATAACTTGAGCAAGAAATAAACCTTTACTGTTGTAAACGCCTAAAATTTGGGAATTGTTTGTTACTGCAGCATATCTTTTCTTTCTTTTTTTTTTTTTTTTTAAGAAAGAAAAGGGAATTTAAAATAAGGACACAAGAGTGTTTCCAGGATATAATTGGACCTCAAGAGTGAACTGGAGGGTGGGCCGCAGTGGCTCAGCAGGCAGAGTTCTTGCCTGCCACACCGGAGACCTGGGTTCGATTCTTGGTGCCTGCCCATGCAAAAAAAAAGAGTGAACTGGAGCTATGGTAGCAATTTGAAACATTATAAATGCATTAACTAATTTCATCCTTACAGTAACCCTGTAAGGTAGGTAATATTATCATCCCTATTAAACTCAGAGGCTAAATCACTTATTCAAGTTTAACAGCCATTAAGGTGGTACAGCCAAGTTTCAAATCCAGTTAATTTACTTCAGAGTTTGTGTTATTAGCCACTATACTATGTTGCCTGATAATGATAAATACTATGAAGAAAATTTTTAAATGTTACAGTATTTTTTTAATTTATTTTCATTTTTTTAAATTCATATGTTTTACTCATCTGTCAATATCGTAGTTAAAAGGAGCATCAGACAATCATAATTACATAGTCACATTGTGAAAGCTATATCATTATACATTCATCTTCAAGAAACATGGCTACTGGCACACAGCTCTACGGTTTCAGGCACTTCCTTCTAGCCTCTCTAATATACCTTAAACTGAAAAGGGGATATCTATAAAATGTGTAAGAATAACCTCCAGGATAACCTCTCAACTGTTTGAAATCTCTCAGCCACTGACACTTTATTTCATCTCATTTCTCTCTTTCCCCTTTTGGTCAAGAAGGTTTTTTCAATCTCTTGATGCTAAGTCCCAGCTCATTCTAGGATTTCTGTCCCACATTGCCAGGGAGGTTTATACCCCTGGGAGTCATGTCCCATGTGGAGAGGGGGAGGGCAGTGAGTTTGCTTGCCATGTTGGCTGAGAGAGAGGCCACATCTGAGCAACAAAAGAGGTTCTCTGGGGGTGACTCTTAGGCCTAATTTTAATAGACCTAGTCTGTCTTTTGCGAGGATGAGTTTGATATGAACAAACCCCATAATTGAGGATTCTCAGCCTATTGATTTGGTTGTCCCCACTGCTAGGGAGAATATCAGGAATTCTCCAAATGGGGAAGTTGAATTTTCCCCCTTTCTCACCATTCCCCCAAGGGGACTTTGCAAATACTTTTTTATTCACTGTTCAAATCCCTCTGGGATTTATCAGGGCATCACTCTGGACAAACCTACAAAATCTCATGCCCTATTCAAGGTTCTGTGTATTTATGGTGTTCAATTAACCTGTCCATATAAGTTATATTAGGAAATGCGCTAGTCAAAATATAAATTTTGTACCAAATAAACTTTTTTTCTTTAGTCTCACACATAAGTTAAAGTTTTAAAATATGATTTACCATCTAACTGCAGCATATCTTAACAAAGCTGACCAATACACCCAGCAGAAAAGCTGTTTGATGCCTGATAACTCAACTAGGAATCGATAGCTAGCCAAGCTGTCATCAAACATGAGGTAGGGATAAAGTCTTTATCAGGCGCACAAGGATTCCAAAAATCCATCTCCCATGCACCCTTTCTCAGAAAGTTACTGGAAGATGTTCCCTAGCAAAATGAAGGTGGAAACCAAGAAAGAGACAGACTCAGGTTCCAGAAAACAGGAATCCAACCCAAGAGAGAGGTGAAGGGAAAACTCAGGCCAACAGAAACTGGGGTATAGGCCTAGAGAGCAACCAGCAGGGATTGTTGCAGGAGGAGGAAAATTGTGGGCAAGTTGTGGGGACAGACTACGTAATGCATAGAAAATACTATTGAGAGATTGTTGTGGCACTGGAGAAAATTAGAAATGGGTACAAAAAAAAAGCTAGATAGATCGATTACCTATTGCTGTATAACAAATTACCACCCAAACATAGCAGCCTCAAATAACACACATTTGTTATCTCAGTTTCTTTGGGTTCTCAGGAGTCTGGGTACAACTTTCTGGACCTCTGGTCAGGGTCTTACAAGACTGTGGTCAAGATGTCAAGTGGGACTGCCATCTCATCCGAAGCTGGGGAAGGCCCCACTTCCAGGCTCACTGAAGTTGGCAGAATTCAATTCCTGGCTGCTGAAGGACTGAAGTCCTCAGTTTCTTGCTGCCTCTGGCGCCTGCACTCAGCTCCTAGAGGCCACAGATGGCTCCTTGCGGGGGCTCACTTGACACCAGCAGCCTCCATCCCAGCAGCGTGCTTCTTCCAAGCCAGCCAGGGAGCAAGAGGCTCCAGCAACATGGGCACTACAATCTCACGTCACCCTTGCCATATATCCTGTCGTCTTTGTCATATTTTTTTGGTTAGTGTTAGTCACAGGTCATGCCCACACTCAAGGGGAGGAGCTATGACAGGACATGAACACCATGGGGTACAAAGGTAATTATTAACTTAAGGAAAAACTAAAAGTTATATCAAAAAGGAAATATAATCAGAGCACATTATATTACTTGGCTCAGCAGCCAACAATGTTTACACTATGTTGGGACAACTAAATATTGGTTTAACCAAAAATTGCTATATGTCAGCAATGAGAGGTGGTCAGGGCGAGTGTTGAAGGTTGGGGTGCAAGAAGCTAAACTCTGTTTGAATGACCTTGAAGACCTCCTGTTGAGTGAAATAAGCCTGGCAAAAAAGGACAGATACTGTCTGATCTCACTTGCCGTTGCTAAGATATGCAACTTCCTAGAGACAGAAAGTAGATTACAGTTTACCAGGGGCAGCGGGAGGGGAAATGGGGAGTTAAAGCTTAATGCAGGTAGTTTCTGTTTGGGGGGATGGAAGAGCTTTGGTAATAAGTGATGTTGATGGCAGCACAATATTGGGAGTATAATTAATACCACAGAAGGGTGCACTTCAAAATGGCTAAAATGGGAAATCTTATGTTATATATAGGTTACCATAATAAAAATTGATAAAGCAAATAGCAGCAGTGCAAGCATATTATTTATGAACATCAGAAGCAGCAGCCAAAACAGTTGAAAGTGGTGCTGCTGGGGAGAAAGACTGGGGGACGGGGTAGGTTGGAGAGGTCCTGCTGCTTTTCATTTTAGGCCTAGCTGTCTTTTAAAATTCTGCACATACCATGTGCATGCACTGCAGACTATTGCATTAGTTGTATAAAAACACATTAATTGAGAAAGAAACAAAGTGGAGGAGAAGCATCCTCCAGAGGGAACACTGAGGTTCCCAGGGACCCTGACAATCCTTAGCTTTGGCTTACCCTGGGGTGACTTGGAAAGGGGGGCTTCCATTCCAAAGTAGCGGTCCTGGGAGGGACACCAGCCCCTGGGAACACTAGAACAGGCATATACATGAGGGAATATGGTAATCAGAGCTTCCATGGGAGAATATGGTAACACCCTGGAGACTGGGAAGCCTGGAGCTCTGGGAGCAACCCGGGCTGGAGGATTTGGGAAGGTTGAAGGAGGTGGAGTTGGAATCCCCCATGGGAAAATCGGGGAGGAGCAGGCCCAGGGTGGGATCCATCCTCATGAGAATCCTCCCAATTCTATAGACATTAAGTAATGAAGGCTGCACCAGGTCTTGTTTTGTTTTGTTTTGATTCAGTATGTTTTTGTATAACTTCTTATCAGAGTAATAAATACTTTTCTGTTAAAAACATAGCAGGCAGGAGATTTCTTGAAAAAGCACTGCCGTCTGAAGTAACCACTGTTATCCTGTCTGGCTGTCTTTGCAGACCCATTGATGTCTGTCCTTCTGGCCTCTCTCTCTTTCTGTGTACCCTCGGTTTGCACCCTCTTTACTCACTTGGCCTCCCACCCAGGAGCCCATCCCATGTGAAGACAGCCAGGGAACCTCCTTATTCCTTTGCACAGCCCCTGCGCAGGGAGGCCCCATTCTGTCCCAGGCTCTGGCTACAGCAGTTGGTTTGGAGGCAGGATTTTGCCCTCCCAGTTCTGCCGCAGGTGGTACCTCTGTACACCCTGCCAAGCTTTCTTTTGCCCCTTCTGGAGGGAGAAACAGGACCTGGGAGTCTGGGTCTGGCTGGGGACACTTGTCACAGGCTGGGAGATGTGTGGGCTGTGTGGACTTGGGGGGAAAGGAGGGCCAGGAGAGGAACGGTAGTGAGAGGTGGGGGGAGAAAGGGATTTCTGGGGGTGCCTGGCCATCTCCAAGGGCACAGGGCCATAGCTGGGCACTGGCTAATACCCTGCCTGGAGCACAGCAGTTGGGTGATTCTGGATTTGCCACTTACTCCCTGTGTGGCCTTGGGCAACTAGCATAAGCTCTCTGGGCCTCAGTTTTCTTGCCTGAAAAATGGGGTGATGACCGTACACCTGTCACAGGAGAGGAGGCAGGAGACAGCTAAGGGGATAGACAGAGGAGCTAAGGGCCCTCCCAGAAGAGGGGTATGTGGACTGAGCTGTGAAGGAAAGTCTGTCTGAACCAAACATGAAATGGGGTGGGTGGATGGGGGTAAGGATTTTAGGGTCTGAGCCACCCCTGTGCTCTAGCATACCTCCTGTGACGCTGCACACCTGGGCTCCAAGCTTCAGATTCCTCATCCCGATGATGGGCATGGCGGCCTCCCCCTAGGAGGGCTGTGAAGCAGCAACCTTCTCACCCTTGCCTCCCATCCCTAGCAGCCCCTGCAGCCCTGGGATGGGCCAAATTGCCCCCTCCCTCCAGTTGCTGTGCCCTTGGGGAGCCTGCTATGGGCACAGGCATATTTCCAGAGCCTAGAAGGTGGAGGTGTCCTCCCTGAAGCCCTCCTCGTCTCCCCCTACCAGAGTTTGGGACCTAGCAAGGGAGGGAGTGGTGGCCCAGTGGGGGTGGGGAGGCAGGTTGCTGAATACAAAGGCTAGAAGGACAGCAGAGTTCAGAGACAGTGGAGGGGCCCACACCATCCTCCCCACTCCTGTCCTCACCCAGAGCAAGGCCTACTTAGTTCTTTGGGACCTTCTACATGCCCCCAACCTGGGAGACAGGATTCCTCAACCCTTCAGGGCTGTCCCCAGCAGCCGCAGGAGGGCTTTTACATTCTATCCAGAAACCCAATCTGTGCCTACTCAAAAACAGAAACAAGACAGAAGTTTGTGAACTACTTACCCTTATCAAATACTATAGTTTTTAATTTTTTAGAATGCTGGTTGCTTTATTCATAATCACCCCAAACTGGAAACAACCCAAACCTCTAACTGGTGAATGTATAAACCAATGTGGTATATTTGTAACAAGGAATGCTGCGTGGTTCAATCAAGCAGACCTGCATTATGAGACCTCATATAAACTCAGGACACTCAAAGCTCCCACAAGCATCCATGATGAGGACACATGCTGTGTGTCAGGAGTGAGCTGCTTCTGACTGCACGTACAGAGGATACCGAAGCTTGTGCAGGAGGCCCACCCAGCCCTGGCCAAGGCTTCTCTTCTGGCCTCTTGTTATTTCTTTCCCTTAACTATGATAAAACTATAATCATCCTACAGGAAGTGTGGCCCCCACCTGTTAGCCATACATTATCTCCCCTTCCTAGTAGGAGTATATTCTCCAGGGTAAAGAGTTGAGAATCTATGTCTATGAACTTCGGGTCTGTGAATATGGGCCCAATGTGCAGCGGCCCGCAAGCTGAGCTGGAGTAGCTTCCCAGCTGATCTACTCTGCGTGGCTTCAGATCCGTTTTGTGTGGATTCAGATCTGTTCTGGGTGCTCATCCTTGCATCCAGGATCCCTCTGTGCCAGAGTGAAGATGCACAAACAAAACATGAAGAACAGCACCATACGGTCAAATGTTTAAAACATTTTAGGGAATGAAAAACAACTACCGTTGCCTGCACCCCTCCATGGCTGCATTGCACGACATGATTCTGAGGGCGCATTCTTGTGCAAGGAGAACACCCTGTGTGACTCTATTTACATGAGGTTCTAGAGCAGGCAGGATGAACCCACAGTGTCAGAGGGTGGATCAGTGGGTGCCTGGGGGACTGATTAGGAAGGGGCATCAAGGAATGTTTCGGGGTGATGGAATATCATGAGTGTGGGGGTTACACAGTTACACAAATTGGCCCAAACTCATAGAAGTTAACATGGGTGCATGTTACCATATGACACCCTTACAAAAAGGAAGGAAAATGCTGCTGTCCCCTAAAAATGGATTTCATGACCCACTGAAGAGTCAATGGCCCAAAGTTAAGGGTATGCTAACATCTGTGGAGAAGAAGGGCCGGGAGAGAGAAATATGTTCAAGTGGACCCGGGCAGGCTAGAGGGGTGGGGGCTGCTTCAGGAAGGGAAGTTTGAGAAGTTAACCAAGAGGAGAGAGCACAGGTAGGCCAGGGGCTGGGGGGCCGGGCAGAGTCAGCACAGCGAGAGCACAGGCCCGGAGGTGACAGCGTCCTGGGGCACCCAGCAGTCCCCGAGTGCTCCCAAGGGCGTCCTTCTGGCCTAGGTCCTCTCAAGGGCCGAGCGTCTTTGTGTTGTTCTGGCGTGGACCCCCAGCACCTGACGCAAAGATTTTTATTAAATGAATGAATGAAAAATGAAGAGGATAGAGCGGCTGCGGTGAGGCTGGGAGTGGGCTAGCGAGACTCTGCGCGCCCCGGGGAATGCATGGGGCCGGAGTGGGGTGGGGGGGTGGGGGCTGAGGGGTGGAAAGCGGTCCCGGGTGATCTCCCAGGGGTCCCGACTGGAAGCGGGACACTGGGCGGTCACGCGCCGGCCCTGAACCAATCGCCTTGCTCCGGGGTGCCTCGCCCTGATTGGCTGAGGCCTGGTTCCTGATCTTTTCCGTGAAGTGGGGCCCACCCTGTAGCTGCCCCCTCCTGGCGCTATCGCTTTAGGGTGGAGGGGTCGATGGGGACGCCTGTCCTGTCCTCCACGTGCAGAAAGCACAGCGAAGCAGACACAACTCGCACGCCCCGCCCCCCGGTGGTCACCCAGAACCAGTATTCGGCCCGCACTGCCTCACCCTCTGGGTCCGCCAGGTGGGCCGGGTCTGTACCCATGGATCTGCCCCCTGCTTGTGCCTCAGCAACGTCCCTGGTACCTTGTCATACCCGGCTCTGGCCGGGGGATAGGGAAACTCCCCACTGTTGGACTTTGGACCATCCCGGAAGCCAGCTGCGTCCTCCCCACGCGCGGTGCCGCGCACCCACGCGGGCAGGAGAAAGCCCCGAGCGCCTGCACCTCGCGGGGCGGCCTCGACCCTCGGATCCGCTCCACTCCCCAGGCAGACCCCACATCTTTTCCCCCCACCGCCCCGATCCGGCGTTCCACACCCCCTAACCCCCCACCTTCCCGGCCTTGTCCAAGAATAATGAGGTGAAATTAGCCGCCCGCGCTCAGCGCTGCCTGTCACTCAGTGCCCTGAAACGGCAGGTTCTAGGAACACTCACCCCCATTTACACACGAGGACACGGGGCTGCAGCAGCGTTTTGCCCTGCCGCCAGCCCGCACAGGCGGCGCTGAATTCCACCCGGCGCCAATCACTTGACCACCTGCGTCTTCCCGTCGGGGGCCAGCGCGCGACTGAGCGTCTTAGGATCCCATCTGACGACGCATGGCACTTCTGCTTAAAGTCCTTCTTGGCTCTGCGTTGTCCCCACTCAGGACCGGCTACTTAATTTGCAGGGAGGAAATGGGCATTTCAAGACCGCTATACCAATGCATTAAACCAAGCGCGGGCACTGACCCCAGCTTGCAGCCCTGTGCCCCTCCCGGGCTGCTGTCCCCGCGCTCCTTGCTTGGGTCATGAGGCATCCCTTCAGCTTGGCGCAGGGCGTCCAACTTCCGGCTCTGGGCCTTTATCCATGCGGTTCCCTCCGTGCCATGCCGTTCCCTGCTGCCTCCAGGTACAGCTCTAACTGGGGTACTATGTGGAGTTTTTCCCGCAGCAGCCGGAGCCCCAGCCCCGGCCCTAGCTTGCCAGGGGCCGGCATTTCTCGTGTGGATTCGCTGAAGTCATCACGTTTTATTCGGAATATGCTAACGTGGTGGGTGTGGTGGACCCCTGCGCGTGGCCGGCGGCGGCAAGGACCAGCTCCAGCGAATTTCCTGTGACCACGTGGAATCGCACCTGATTGAACTGGGCGGAAGCGCGGGGAAGCCAGGCCCCACCCTCACCCCCGGGATGCACGATATTCCTCCAGTGGGCGTGGGCTGGGGGGCCCGCGGGCCTTCAGGGTTCAGCTCGCCTTGCTCAGGGAGCTTTTCCCTTCATAGGCCCACTTGCTAGATGGGGAAACTGAGGCCCAGCTTGGAGGTGTCCCAGGGGGGCTGAGTCAGCCTGGGGCACTAGGGGCCTCGGAGTGTCGTACAAAAGGAGTCGCGCTCTGCGTCCTTCCTATCCAAGCCGCGCGCCTCTCAGAGGGGGCATAGGCATCCTGCCCTCTAGTGCCTCCCCGCCACGACTCCCCACCCCTGGGCCTCAGGATCCTCCCTCCAAGCAGACGTCCCACCCCACCCGGGGGCGAAATCCCGGCGGCGGCCCGAGGAGGGGGCAAGGCGACTAGGAGCAGCGGAGAACCGTAGTCATGGTGACCGGGAGGACAAAGAAATCCCCGCCGTCGAGCGAATCCGGTGGTGGGAGAGAGGCCACGGCCTCGCGCGACGACCCCCTTCCGGGTCCTCAGCAGCCTCCGGGTCCTCAGCAGCCCGCGGCCCTGGGCCTGAGAAGGCAGTGAGCAGTCCCCGCTCTCGCTGGACCTCAATTTCCTTATCTGGCCACCGCGGGCTGAGCTGCACCGGTTCCTCCTGCTTATCGCTGCACGGGCTGTTCCTTTCTTTCCCTTGCCCTCCTCCCTCCCCACAAATATATGCCCACAGGCATGTGGGGGGCTGGGCTTGAGTGCTGAGCTCTAGGTCCAGCCTCCTCCCCCCAGGGGGAGGGGAAGTCATCTGGTGCCTGGGGCCAGGCTGAGGGGCAGCAGGAGATGACACATTCTGTGTTTAGACCGAGCTGCAGGCAGGACTATCCTGGGCAGCAGAGAGTCTTTCCAGGCCAAGGGAATCAGAGGGGCAAAGGTGAGGGGCTGGGCTGAGAGAGCTGGGTTTGGGTCTGGGGGCTGTGCTCCTAGGGCTACTCAGAGGTGGGGAGGCAGGGAAGCCTGCCCCGCCCAGAGGACCCGAATGGGTTTCCTCCTGACTCCACCCCCCACTTTTCCACTCCTCTCCTCCTTCATGCCAAGCTCGGTCAGGGTGGATGCCAGGGTGTTCTGGCTCAGGGGGTGCCCATTGAGGTGCCAGCCTTGATTGTACATGGGAAGAAGGAGGCAGGGAGACACTAGGGAGAAGTGGCCTCCCATGCAGGGAACTCTGTGCTGGAATGCAGCTGCCTTGTGTGCCTGGGGCACTGAGGCCCAGAAACAGGCTGGGAGATTTAACTATGCTTTCTCAATACCCTAGAGGCTCTTCCAGCCCGACCAGGGGCTCCCAGAGGGAACCACACCCTGACTTCCTTCCTTCTGACAAAGCTTGTTTGGAGTAGGCTTTGGGGCCCATCAGCAGCCCTTCTCCCCTTCCAGGGGTCTACCCTGGACAAAGAGCCCTTTCACCCATCCTGGGCTGCAAAGGCTGAGTCTGGGCCCAAATCCTCCCCCTTTTGGGCTGGGCCTGCCTTCAGCACCCACCAGGCCACACTACCAAGACACTTGTGCCCTTCCGGCGAGTGGGCCACCCAGAAAACCTCATCTCTTCCCAAGAGTCCTGTCTGCTGCAGCCACAGGTGGGGGTTGCTGGCCAGGCCTTTACCCCAAGTTGGGCCTCAGTTTCCCCCCCCCCCCCCCCCCCCGCTATAAGAGGGGATGGCCAGAGATTTAGACCCCAGCCTCTCTCAGCTCTAGGATCTCCTCTGGGCTCTATGTGCTTGTGTGTACCTATGAGTGGTATGTGTACCTGAGAAGCAGCTGCAGGGAGCAAGCACTATCCTTGGGCCAGACCAGAGGATTTGGGCCCAGCTGCTGCTCCCCAGAGCCCACGGACCCAGAACCAGGCAAAGCAGGTCAGGTTTGGGGTCGGCAAGCTCCTCAACACCTGCTGAGCCCTGGTGCTCTTTGATTTCCTCACCTGAACACAGGGTGACTCCAGGGTCTCCCTCAAGCACAGTGGCAAGGGTGGCTTCACTTCTCCACAACTTAATGTCTCTGAAATGGGGGCATGTCCTAGAGTTGTGTTGGTCAGGGGCAGTGGAGATGTGACTGTTACTGTCTGCAGGAACAGGTCATTGTCCCTCATGACCTGACCAGACAACTGCCCCCTCGACAGCAAACCAAAGAGTTGAGGATAATTCAGTCATTGTATACTGAATATCTTATAGCAACCCCTTCTGGGAAGATCAAGCAAGTAAGCTAAGTATGGAATACTATTCAGCCATGAAAAGGAATAAAGTACTCAGGCACGTGATAACAGGGATGAGGCTCCATAGAAACCAAAAGCAAAAACTGGTGGTTGCCAGGGGTCAGGAAGAAGGGTGGGAAGTGAACTGCCTCATGGAGATGGAAACATATGGGGATTAGAGAGACATGATGGCTGCAAAACACTGGGAAAATATAAAATGTCATTGTATTGTTCACGTTACAGTGGTTAATAATTTTATGTTAAGTGACTTCACCTCAAGAAAAAGAAGGAAAGAAAAACATTAAAATTAATGGACTGGGCATCCGGGTCTGGAGGAAATCTTTTCAGAAATGCTGCATCACCCCTGCTCTCAACGGCACAGAGACTGACATTATACAAGAAACAGGGACACTGATGATGCTGTCAAAATGCAATTCAGTAAAATAGTTTAAAATGAACAGAAAGATACAAGTGCTGGAGAAACTGTGGAGTGAGAGATGTAACTTTTCACTGTTGGTAGGGAAGCTGAGAGGTGCAGCCCCTCTGGAGAGCAGCGTGGTGGTTCCACAGAAGGCTAGGGGCGAGGTTGCTGTATGATCCTGCAACCCTGTTGCTAGGTGTATTCATAGAGGAACTGAGAGTAGAGACAGGAATAGACATTTGCACGCTGGTGTTTTCTTTTTCTTTCTTCTTTCTTAATTTTTTTCTTTGCACATTGGTTGTCATTGCGGCAGTGTTCACAATTCACAATAAACAGAAGTGGCCTAAGGGTATGTCAACTAAGGAATAGATGGGAGAACTGTGGTGAATACTTACAGTTGACTATTGAGCAGCTGCAAGAAGGAATGAAGTTGTGGTGAATAAAACTTGAGAACAGTATGCTGAATGAAATAAGCCAGAAATGAAAAGACAAATATTATTATGCCTCATTCGTATGGACTAACTATAATGTGCAAACCCTGAGAATTGAATCAGAGAGCATAAATTATCAGGTTAGGACCTATTGTAAAGATTCCTAGATTGTAAGCTCTTATAGCAGTCACATGTATTCTGGAGTTGTAACTGTTATTTCTAAATTCTGAGATGCTAAGCTCTTTGTGTATAGCTTGGTTCGTTCCCTGAAACTTTGGGATTCTGTGTAACACCTGAGACTTAGAGTTAGAGCTCTCTAGATCTACAAGGCAGCATTACTCCATATAGCAATTGTTAAAGAAGCTGAAAAAGAGAACAGACTTCAATTAGAGATATGAATGAAGCTGATCCTGTAAGGACTAAGGTAAATCAGACTATGGGGTAAAGAATGATATTATTTGTATTTTAAAAGTTCATCACCCCATTGAACAGATAGGGAAACTGAAGCCCTGAGATGGCAAGGGATGGGTCCTGAGGCTGCCCATGGAGTCGGGCCAGAGCTGGGGCTGCAGCCAGGGCCACTTGCCCAAGGGAGGGAAAGTAGCCCTGTTATCTCTGGAGTCTGGTTATCTCTGCTACTTCCCCTTTCTCTTGCCCTGACCACGTCACTCCCCACACTGGACTTCAGATGACCGCGCATATGAAGGGGACAAGAGCAGAGGGATGGCTCCAGGGGACACAGCAGCCAATCCACCTGAAGCACTTGACAAGTGCCCGGCCCATGGCTGGTGCTCACTGGTGAACTCTGAGTAGTCCTGCACATTGGGTATACCTCCTTGACCTCCACATACCTTCCCCCAATCAGAAGCAGATCCAGGGACCTCTCTGTACCCTGTGCCCCTCAGCCTCCCCCCCACCCCAGGACCCAGGGCTGGGAACATATTCCCAATCAGAGGCCTTGTCCCAGGTGGACAAGGGAAGGAAGGGTGTTGCTGGTGCAGAGCTGTGCACTCAAAGGAGGGGTGGGAATAGGCGGTACCCCCTCCAGGAATAGGCTGGGGTCAGACTCCTTTTTTAGGAGTCCTGGTGTTATATTAAAGTGCCAGTATGAAAAATACCAGAAATGTAATGGTTTTTATAAAGGGAATTTATTAAGGGCTGTGGTGGTTCAGCAGGCAGAATTCTTGCCTGCCATGCTCAAGACCTGGGTTCGTTTCCTGGTGCCTGCCCACGTAAAAAAAAAAAAATAAAAATAAAAAAAAATATATATATATATATATATATATACACACACACACACAAAGGGAATTTATTAAGTTGCAAGTTTACAGTTTTATGGCCATAAAAATGTCCAAACTAAGGCATCCAGGAAAATACACCTTGGCTCAAGAAAGACTGATGGGTCTAGAACACCTTTGTTAGTTGGGAAGGCACATGGCTGGCGTCTGCTGGTCCTTTGGCTTCTGCTTTCAAACGGCTTTCCTGGGGGCATTTTCTTTCTGTATCTCCAAATGTCTGGGTCTTGTGTTGGCTCTGTCTGCTCTGTCAGCTGTTTGCTTTTTCCAAAATGATTCCCTCTTAAAGGACTACAGTAAGTGAATTAAGACCTACCTTGAATGGGTGGAGACGCATCTCCATGGAAACCACCTAATCAAAGATTCTACCCACAATTGAGTGGGTCACATCTCCATGGAAACAACTTAACCAAAAGATCTCACCCAACAGTATTGAATTAGGATAAAAGAACATGGCTTTTCTGCATTACACAACAGTCTCAAATTGGCACACCTGGCATGTGATGGAAGAGGCGGGAGAGGCCAACAGGTGTCAGATCTAGCAGGTCCTTGAACACCAGGCTGAGGAGCTTAGCTCTTGCTCCTGGAAGTGCCTGGGAGCCATGGAAGTGTTTGGAGCTGGGCAGGTTGTGGTCATATAACTTGGAGGCTGGACTGAGGGTCTGGCAGAAGGTAAGACTTGTGATGAGGCATAGGGGTGTTGCCCTTACTGATGAATGCCATAGTGGTCCTCCAGGCGACTCAGCACTGAGCTGGCACTGGAAGAATTCATGAACGAGGAGGCCTCTACTCAGATTGGTGACACCTAGGAGGGCTGTCCCCTTGTTCACCGTGGCTGCTACCCTTGCACTACAGACCTGCTGAAACAGTGCTTCCCTCAGCCCCAGGCTGGAGCCTGAGACAAGGCCAGCTCTGTGTCCTTGGCTAAGCTAGAAAATTGATATGGTCCCATAAATGGGTGAGATTTTCTTTGGAGATTCAGCTGCCCCCCCGTACCATAACCACCAGGCACTCTCTCTAGGAAGCCACAGCTGCCCTCCAGGGCAAGACTGGTGGAAGAGAGTGAGGCTGCCGGGTATACTCACTCAGGAGCTATCTCTGCCTTGAGGCCTGGAGCCCACTAAGGCCAGAGTCTCCATTGTTCAGTGGGGAACCGAGGCTGGGAATGGCCAGCCCTGCTGCCCACTAGCTGTGTGGTTTGGGGCAAGTCACTTCCCCTTTCTGAGGGTCTCTTTCCTGATCTTTACAGAGGTTTCAGTGAACTCATGATTAGGAAGATGTTTTGCAAACTGGAAAGTTGGACCAAATCAAACTGTTGTTGTGCTAACACACAATGTCTGGGCAGTTTCCCTCCAAACCCAGCCTGAGACCTAGCACAGAATTAGTGCTCAATGAATATTTGCTGAGCAAGTGAATGAATGAATGAATGCTTTATCATCCTCCCCCTCCTGACTACTCGGTCCTCCTTAACCCTATGATCTCATTCAAACTCATGGTCATCATTTTCCAAGATGATTCTATAGGACACTGTTAGCACTTTTTAGTGATTAAAAAAATAGGCAAAAGGAAGGTGCATTCATCAGGGTGCATTAGGCAATGTGGTAGTAACAATAACCCCAGGATCTTTTTTTTCCAGATCAAAATTCTTTATTGCCTAGAGATTTTTTATATAACGGCTTTATTGAGGCAAAAGTCACAAACTATACAATTCACCCATTTCAAGCATACAATTCAGTGGCTGTCAGTATATTCATAGAATTGTGCAACCATCAGCACAATCAATTTCAAAACATTTTCATCACCCAAAAAGGAACCCTATAACCAATGGCAGTCACTCCCCATTTCCCCTCAAACTCCCAGTCCTCCCAGGCAATGACTAATCTACTTTCTGTCTCTATAGACTTGCCTATTTTAGACATTTCATAGAAATGGGATCAAACATTGTGTCTTTCGTAAGTGCCTTATTTCTCCGTTTAGCATAAAATTTTTAGTGTTCATCTATGTGGTAGCATGAATCAGTACTTCATTTCTTTTTTTATGGCTGAGTAATATTCCATTGAGTGTAATTACATGGAATCTTGAATAGGGTGTGAGCTCTTGCTGGTTTGTACAGGTTAGTGTGATGCTCCAGTACTTCCCAAGGAAAATTGGACAGAGAATAAAAAAGTGTTTGCAAAGTCGCCTTGGGGGACTGGGGAGAAAGGAGGAAATATTCAACTTCCCCATCTGGGGAATTCCTGATGTTCTTGCAAGCAGTGGGGAAAACCAATTTAATAAGTTGAGCCATTGCTCTTGGGGCTCGCCCCTATAAAACTTATTTCTGCAAAGGAGAAGCTAAGCCTACTTATAATTATGCCTAAGAGTCACCCCCAGAAAACCTCTTTTGTTGCTCAGATGTGGCCTCTCTTTTTAAGACAAGTTGGCTGGTGAACTCACTGCCCTTCCCCCTATGTGGGGCATGACTCTCAGTGGTGTAAATCTCCCTGGCAATGTGGGACAGAAATCCTGGGATGAGCCAGGATCCAGCATCATGGGACTGAGAAAGCCTTCTTGACCAAAAGAAGGAAGAGAGAAATGAGACAAAATAAAGTTTCATTGGCTGAGAGATTTCAAACAGAGTCTAGAGGTTACCCTGGAAGTTATTCTTATGCACTATATAGATATCCCTTTTTAGTTTATGTTGCATTGGAGTGAGTGGCTAGAAGGAAGTACCTGAAACTGTTAAGTTGTGATCCAGTAGCCTTGACTGTTGAAGATGTTTGTATATATAACTATATAGTTTTTACAATATAATTGTGTGATTATGAAAATCTTGTGGCTGATGCTCACTTTAACCAGGGTGTGGAGAGATGAGTAAAAAAGTAAGGACAAAAAATAAATAAATAATAGCGGGGGATAGCGGTAAAAAAAATTGTGTAGATTGCAATACTAGTGGTCAATGAGAGGGAGGGGAAAGGGGTATGGGATGTTCTTTTTTTTTTCTTTTTATTTCTTTTTCTGGAGTGATACAAATATTCTAAAAATGATCATGGTGATGAATACATAACTGTGTTGACACTGTGAGTCATTGGTTGTATTCTTTGGATGGACTGTATGTTGTGTGAGGATATCTTAATAAAATACATATTTTTTCATTGTGAACAACAAACAGACTACAAACATTCTTGACATGATTACGATCAATGGCTCATAATATCATCACATAGTTGTGTATTCATCACCATGATCATTTTTTTTAACATTCGCATCTCTCCAGAAAAGAAAGAAAAAATAAAAAATTCATACATGCCATATCCCTTACCCTTCCTCTCACTGACTACTAGCATTTCAATGTACTTAATTTATTTTAACCTTTGTTCACCCTATTGTTTATTCTTTACCCATACTGTAGATAAAAGGAGCATCAGTCACAAAGTTTTCATAATCACACAGTCATATTACAAAAGCTATATCATTATACAATCATCTTCAAGAAACATGGCTACTGGAACACAGCTCTACAGTTTCAGATACCTCCCTCTAACCACTCTAATATACCATAAACTAAAAAGGGATATCTATATAATGTGTAAGAATAACTTCCAGGATAACCTCTCAACTCTGAAATCTCTCAGTCAGTGGCATTTTATTTTGTCCCATTTCTCTCTTCCCTCTTTTGATTGAGAAGATTTTCTCAATCCTTTGATGCTGAGTCCCAGCTCATCCTAGGATTTCTGTCACACATTGCCAGGGAGGTTTACACCCCTGGGAATCACTTCCTACGTAGAGAGGGGGAGGGCAGAGAGTTCACTTGCCGTATTGGCTTACAGAGAAAGAGGCCACTTATGAACAACAAAAGAGGTTCTCTGGAGGTGACTCTTAGGCCTAATTTTAAGTAGGCAATATCTTAATAAAAATATTTTTTAAAAATTCCATTTTATGGACATATTACATTTTGTTTAACCATTCATCAATTGATGGACATTAAGTTGTTTCTACTCTTTTAGCTTTATGAATAATGCTGCTGTGCACATTTACATATTAGTTTTCTTTAACGCTTTTTATTGTAAAATATAACAGACATGCAAAGCAAAGAAAGAAAAAAGCAATATTTTGCAAAGCATACATCAAGTAGTTACAGAACAGATCCCAGAGTTCTTCATGTGTTCCTATTCTACCTTCTCAGATTTCTCCTTCTAGCTCCTCCAAAACACTGGAGGCTAGAAGAAATATTAATATTCATACTCATTTGCCAAATCCTAGTCTCTCTGATATACCTCACCTTTCTCCTTTGATCCTTCTCTCAGTCTATGGGAATCTTTGGGCAATGCCCATTCTGACTTTTTCATGTTGAGAAGGGGTGTCCACACTAAAGGATAGGGGGATGTAATCAATCAATAACCTTGGAGAGGCTGGTCCCTCTGGGTTTCAGGATTTATCTGACCTAGGAACCCTCTGGGAATTATAGGTTCCAGGAAAGCAAATTTAGTGCATGAAACCCTGTAAAGTCTCAGTTCAAGCCCTAGGTTTTCTCAAGTGTCAACAGGAGTGATACTGGTTGGGGTCTGTCAAACCATGGCAATCAGCACTATCTAACTGAAACTTGCATAAGAGTAGTCTCCAGAATAATCCACTTGATCTCTCTTGGCCACTAATACCTTATTTTATTACACCTCATTTTCTCCCCTTGGCCCAGAAGGCATTGTCTATTCCAGGATGCCATGACCAGACTCACCCCTAGGAGCCATGCCCCATGCCCTCAAGGAGACCTTCATCTCTGAATGTTATCTCCCACTCAGTGGGGGAGGGCAATGACTTTCCTAATCAGAGTTGGGCCTAGAGAGGGAGAGGCCACATCTGGGCAACAAAGAGGCTTCCTGGAAGCAACTCTTTGGCCTTGTCGTGGGCAATCTTAGCTTCTCCCCCACAGAAACAGGTCTCATAAGGGCAAGCCTCAAAGTCAAGTGCCTGGCCCATTTTCCTGGGAGTCCCCAGTAGTTGAGAGAGTATCTGGGCCTCCCAGAAATGGAAGTTCCACAGCTCCATATATATTTAGACCCTCAAGGGACTCTATCAACACCTCCTGAGTGTCAGCCCAAGACAATTTGAGATGTGTCCCAGCATTACCCTAAGCTACACAGAACTACAAGGCCTTGTCCCCTTTCTGGACCCAGGAGTCTGGGTCATTCAAATGAGCTATCTAGATAGTTTAATTTAGGTTAGGTGTTACAGAAAATCTAGGTTCTAGACATAATAAATCTCTCTACTTTGGTCCCTTACAGTAGGTGAAGGTCTAGAGTACATACACTATCATCTTTTACCTTGTATTCTGATTTACCTTAGACCCAGCCCAACTGGCTTTGTTTTGACTCTAATTGAGGCTAAGTGTGGATGCTATAAGGGCTTACAATATAGGCTCCAATCTGAAAGAGACCTTAGCATATTTGTTCTTTTGCTTCTTAGTTTGCACAACACATTGTCCCCAACGTGTAGTCAGTTCGTTCCGTGCCTCCTTTTGTAGTTGCACTGTATTCCATCATATAAGTGTATCACAGTTCGCCATTCTGTTTCTCAGTCATGGTACCCTTCGGCTCCCTCCATCTATTGGGCATTATAGGTAATGTCCAAAATAAACAAACCATGTATTACAGTGTCCTCACTTGTCTATACAATCAGCAGCACTCTCAATTTTAGACAATTTTCATTTGTCTTTACCAGAGTCACAATAGTGGTATCATGCAGTATTTGTCCTTTTGTGCCTGGTTTATTTGACTAGCATTATGTCCTCAAGATTCATCCACATTGTCATATGCTTCAGGACCTCATTTTGGCTTACTGCTGCATAATATTCTACCTGCATTTTGTTTATCCACTTGTCTGTGGATGGGTATTTGAATTGCTTACCTCTTTTGACAATTGTGAATAGTATTGTTATGAACATCCGTGTGCAAATGTCAGTTTGTGTCACTGCCCTTAGCTTTTCTTGGTGTATATTGAGTATTGGTATTGCCAGGTCATTGGGCAACTTAACGTTTAGTTTCTGAGGAATCGCCAAACTGTCTTCCACAGCGACTGCATCATTGTACATTCCTGCCAGCAATGAATAAGTGTTCCAATTTCTCCACATCCTCTCCAATATTTGTAGTTGTCTGTTTAATAGCAGCCATTCTTATAGATGTGAGGTGATATCTCATTGTCATCTGGATTTGCATTTCCCTTATGGCTAATGAGAATGAGCATCCTTTCATGTACTTTTTAGCCATCTGTACTTGCTCTTCAGAAAAGTGTCTATTCATATCTTCTGCCCATTTTATAATTGGGTTGTTCTTTTGTTGTTGAGCTGTATAATTTCTTTATGTACACAGGATATCAAGCCTTTATCTGATATGTGGTTTCCAAATATTTTCTCCCACTGAATTGGCTGCCTGGTCACCTTTTTGATTAAGTCCTTTGAGGAACAGAAGCTCTCAGTCTTAAGGAGTCCCCATTTGTCTATTTTTTCTTTCACTGCTTGTGCTTTAGGTGTAAAGTTCAAGAAGCTACCTCTTACTACTAGGTCTTGAAGATGTTTCCCTGCATTTTCTTCTAAAAGTTTTATGGTACTGGCTCTTACATTTAGGTCTTTAACCCATTTTGAACTAACTTTTGTATCGGGTGCAAGATAGGAGTCCTCTTTCATTCTTTTGGCTATTGCTATTCAATTCTCCCATGCCCATTTATTGAAAAGACTATTCGGTCCCAGTTCAGTGGATTTGGGGGCATACTAGTTTTTATATTGATATATGTTTTCATTTCTCTTGGCTATATACTTAGGAGTGGGAATGGGATTTCTAGGTGAGATGGTAACCCTATGTTTACCTTTGGAGGGACTGCTAGCCTGTTTTCCAAAGTGGCTGCACCATTTTATATTCTCTTAAGCAGTGTATGTAGGTTCCAATTTCTCTGCATCCTTGCCAATACTTGTTATTATATGTCTTTTTAAAATGATTATTTTAGCCACCTTAGTGGGTGTGAGGTAGCATTCCATTGTGGTTTTGATTTGCATTTTCCTAATGACTAATGATGTTGAGCATCTTTGCTTGTGCTTATGGGCCATTCATGTATCTTCTTTGGAGAAATATCTATTCAGATCCTCTACTCATTTTTTAAAAATTTGTGTCTCCATTTATTTCTGTTTATATTCTACATATATTGAATTATTCAATATGTACTACTTTGCATGTGATTTCTTTAACAAAGCAAGTTTTTTTACTCAACATAACAATATACAAACACAAACATTCTTACCATATGATCATTCCATTCTTGATATATAATCAATAACTTACAATGTCATCACATAGTTGTATATTCATTATCATGATAATTTCTTAGAACATTTATCTGACCATTTTTTCATTGGTGAAACATGGAGTTGATTTCTTGCTCTTGCTTCATGCCCATAGCGCGTCCTTAGGAGCTCCTCTGGTTGCTACAGCAGGGGAAAGATGGAGAGGAAGCAGTGAGTCTCCATTGGCTTTTAAAGCTTCTGCCCTGGAAGAACACATATCACGTCCACTCAAATTTCAGTGGCAAGGCAAGTCACACAGCCTTGCCAAACTTCAAAGGGACATGTGATCCTCCATGTGCCTGGAAGGAGAGAATATGAACATCTATGAACATTTATAATGACTCACTAGTGTTAAATGAGTTCTTTTCCTGCAGGACTTCTCAGTGCCCTTACTGCATCATCGTTAACAGAGTGGGATGCTGCAGGGAGACCAGGGCAGACTTATTTGATTGAGAAACCCTTTTCTCACAGAGTATCTCATGGGATGGGTGTTCCTTGGAACCCCCTTTGAGAAACACTGCTTTTGCTGGTGGTGACTTCCCAGAGCAGAGGTCAGCAAACTTTTTGGAAAGGGCCAGATAGTAAATATTTTAGGCTTTGGAGTTATCACATCTCTGTTGTAATGACTCAACTTGGCTCTTGTAGTACAAAAGCAGCCACAAATAATATGTTAACAAACAGGCATGACTGTATCCCAGTAAAATTTTACTTATAGACACTGAAAGTTGAATTTTGTATGATTTTTCAGTGTCATAAAATCTCCATCTTCTTTTTTTTTTTTTTTTTTTACAACCATTTCAAAACCTGAAAAACATTCTCAGCTGGTAGACTGGATTTGGCTCTCAGGCCCTTGCTTGCTGAACCCCTCCTAGTGGATGGAGCCACCCTGGCCTGGCACCACAGCACCTCCACAAGCTCTGGCCTTGTCTGCTACTACAGCTTTGCATGGAGCCTGGGCTCAGGCCCCATTGGACATTTTTCCAGGAACACATCCTGTCCTTTCACTCCCTTGGGCCTTTACATGGGCTGCCCACCTGCCTGGAGCGTCCTTCTACCACTTCTCTGCTTGGAATCTCCATGGCCTTTCATGACCTTAGAACCTGCAGCTTCCATCGCTCTTTGCTCCCTCCTATTTTCTGACACTGTAGAGGGACAGTGGCCTCGTTGTCTTCTAATTGTTTATAGATTTATTTGCTTCCCCAGCTCAGCCATGGACTGCTGCAGGGTCAGGACCTTGTCTTCTCAAAGCAGGAAGGAAATGAGGAAAGGGAGGAAGGGTGTTCCAGATGGAGATTCTAGAGCAGGCAAAGGCACAGGGATGGGAATGCATTTGGGACACTGAAAGGACCTGGAGACCAGTCTGCTGCAGCTGGATTGGAGGGGACAGGAGTCACACCTGGGTTTTTAGAGTGATGCCAAGGCAGGTGGGGTTGGTGCGGTTCAGCAGTGGGGAGCCATGGGGGGTTCTTGAGCAGAGGAATGGCTTTGTGAAATTGGTGTTTGGAGGGAGGTCCTCTGTGGTGGCCCGACTCCCACTCTCTGTTCATGCCAGGCCCAGCTCCTCTAGCCATTCTCCACTGACCCAGCAGAGCCCAGGCAGCCCCTGTGGGCTGGTTGTAGTTCTGCCTATGACTGAGAACAGAGGGCCCTTCCCAGTTCTCAAGCCCCAAACCTGGCATTCTACAGAAGTGTCCAGCTGAGCATTAGAAGGTTGAGTTTTGAATTCTGGCTCTGTCTGGACTTCCTGTGGGGTCTTGAACAAATCACTTCCCCTCTTAGGGCCTCATCTTTCAAATGGGATGGATGGCCCTACCCAGCAATCCTCCTGGGGGATGTCCTGAGGGGCACATAAAACCTGGCCCCAAAGAGACTGTGATGGCAGAGGACTGACCTTGGAGGCTGATGGTCCACACCCACCAGGCATGCTTTTGTGGGCGCTGACACTGAGCCGGATGCCGGTGGGGGGTGGGGGTGGGGTGGATTGATGAGGGGCCCGAGGCACAGGCCCTGCAGAGAGGAGGGTCTGGGCCGGCAATATGAAAACCTGTTGCCCTGTCCCCAGCACCTGGCTCAAGGTGGGCACTCAAGATGTGTGGTGCTTACTTGAAGAATAAAGGAACCCTGAGTATCAGTTTAAAAAGAAAATGGCTTGATTTTCTGGGAGTTTTGGATTAGAGGATTAAACCCAAGAATCACAGTCACACATTATTCAGAAAGAATTGCATCTAAACCAAACCAGCCACCTGAGTAGGACTCTTCATCTTCCTCGACCTCTAGGAACTGGGCATCGAAGCTCCCTGGAGCAGATAAAACAATTTGGAAGTGAAAGTCCCCCTTGTTTTACAAATGGGGAAACTGAGGCCCTGAGAAGCCCAGGCATAGTGCGCTGAGGCAGCCACTGATGAGCCAGGGCTAGCCTGGGCTCAAGGCTTCCCTTCCTCTCCAGTGGGATTCCCTCAGGACCCCCCTGGCACAGTGCCCCAAGGATCTCGACCCCTATGCCCTCTCCCCACGCGGCACAGACACCAGGTTGTTCCATTTCCGGGCGGTCAGCCCCTTGCTGGCTCATTAGTCACATCATTTTTGGCATCTCACACAGCCTGGGAGGACTGGAGAATGTCATTGTCAAAGTATGTTTGAATATTTGCCTTCTCAGCAAGAAGTTGCTGTGAGAACACTCAGTCTTCCATATGGATGGATAGTAACAAAAATAACAAGCAGTGTGAGCTAGAAGGATCTAGGAGCTTGGGAGACAGGCCTGGGGAAAACCCTGGTGTGCCCGTGACAGCTGCCCATGCCAGACAGAGGTTTGGCCCCTCTGTACCTCAATGTCTTCACCTATGAAGAGGCTCCTTCATTTCTCCGCTGTTTATGGAAACCCAGTATGTGCCGGGCACTGCTCTAGGCTCTGGAGAAATGGCAGTGAGCAAACCAGGCAGAACTCCCTGCTCTCAAAGAGACCCAGGGGGGTAGCCAGACAATAAAAAATAGAAAAAGGAAAATATGAGGTCTAAGCTGGGGTGGTGGAGGGCATGCAGGGCTGGGTGCTAGCCTTTTTCAAGAGGTTGGCAGGAGGTGAGGGAGTAAACCAAAGGGATGTTGGGGCAAGGGTATTCCTGGCCCAGGAAGCAGCGTGTGTAAAGGCCCTGAGGGAGGAATGTGCTTGATTTGTCTGAGGAATCCAAGGAGGTCAGGAGCTGGGTGGTGAGGTGGAGAGGGCAGGAGAGGGGTTTCAGAGGTCCCTGGGGGCCCAGTAGGTGGAAAGCCTGTGGTTTTCATTCTGAGCAGATGAGAGTTCTTGGAGGGTTCAGAGCAGGGGAATGACTGATCTGGTTTCTGTTTTAACCCAAATCCTCTGGCATCCTGTGGGACTCAGGCAGAAACACACAGCCAGGTGCCGCAATCCCGGAGAGGTGCAGGCTGTGCAGGGACCAGGGGAAGTGGGACTCTGCGGGTATGTGGAGGAAGGGCCGACGGGAACTTCTGTCATGTTGGATGTGGGGTTTGAGAGAAGGAGAGGGCTTGAGGGTGCCTTCAAGGTTTTCACGTGAGCAGTTAGATGAAGGGTAACAGGGATGGGGAGGCTGTAGGTGGGCGGAGCTCAGCGGGTGGCGGCTGTTGTGCCCACTGGACAGCCTGGCGCCCACCAGGGCAGGAAGAGTGAGGGGTCTGTCCGAGCTGGAGACATAGATTTGAGAGTCAGAGAATAGAGCTGTTTAAAGCCATGAACCTGCATGGTTTAAAGCCATGAACCTGCAGAGGATCATGGAGGTACAGGCCCGGACAAAGGCAGAAGCAGCAGCTCCTGGATGCAGGGAGCTGGGGAGCACGTGGAGCAGACGTGGGACAGATGTGGGGCAGCACATGGGGCCAGCACACAGGGCAGCTGGGGAGCATGTGGGGCAGATGTGGGGCAGCAAGCGTGGCATGTCCTGGCAGTGGTTGGGTGCTGGGCCTGGCCAGTCAGGTCACTATTATTGTATCAATTGTGCCACCTTGTAGACCTCTCCATCAGTTTCCTCCCTGGTGCCTCTGATTGTAGCCCAAGAAGCCAGGGTTTATCCTCTAGAAAAGGGGGTATGTGGACGTCAAGGAAGGGTCGTGGGGTCACCCCAAACAGCCCACCACCCTCTGACCTCCCCCTGGTCCCCCTGGCCCCGGTGGGTCCAGCTGAGGGGCTGTGGTCCTGTCACTGGGCCTGGTCTCTGGACTTGGTGACTGCCTTCCACCTTGGGTTCAACATTCTTTTTTTTTTTTTAATATGTTTATTTCAAATACATATTTGTTAAAATATATCTAAATGTCCCATTTTAACCATTTTTAACATTTACATTCACCATGTGCAACCATTTCCACCATCTGGTTCTAGGATCTCTTCACCCTCCAAAGAGAAACCCAGCCCCAACTCCTGGTTCCCACCCAGCCCCAGGCAGGCACTAAGCTGCTTTCTGTCTCTATGGATTTGCCGGATCTGAGTTTTTGCATAAAGGGAATCAGACAATTTGTGGCCTTTTGTGGCTGGCTTCGTTCTCATGACACGTTCTCGAGGTGCAGCCGTGCTGGAGTGGGTCAGACCTCGGATCTTTGTCATGACTTGGGCAGGGGACTCAGGCCATCCCGGGCCTGCTATACAGGCCATCCCGGGGGTGCGGGCACTACAAAGCACTGAGCCCACTTGAGGGTGACCGGTCTCCCCACTGGACAGAGAGGGTCAGCGCCTGTGCCCAAGTTCCCGCCAGAACATTAAGGAGGAATTCTTGAGCATTGGGGGAGTTCTGTGGAGTCAGAGATTGTGTCTCGGCTTTCCCCACTGCCAGTTCCGGGGACTTTGGTGACCCTCACCCATCTGACTTTTGGCTTCCATGATTGTGTTGCTGTTGACTCTCCAGCTGTGTCTTTCCTTTTATCTTCATTTGATGAGGCTGCGGGTGGACAGAAGGCAAATGGGCTGCATTCACCATCGCTCTCTCATACTGCACAGCACCTCCTAACCCTCCCAAGCATGTCTTTGGGACAGGCTTCCTCACCCCTCAGCAGGGAAGCAGGGGCTGCCACAGGGGAGCTTCATCCCTCTACTGGCTCAAAGAACGCCAGCATGTGGCCAAGGCCTCCCACCCTCCCCCCACCCCCACCTAAAGGGATGCTCACTCTGGATTCCCCCACCCGGAGCCCTGAACCTTTCCCGAGCTGGCCCAGCCAGGCCACATGGAGGACAGATGTGGGTGGGAGCCTGGGTGAGTGCCCAAGGCCTTGGCTGAGCCAACCGCTGTGGCCAGGTCATCCCCTCATGCTGGCCTCCTTGAGTGCTGTCCCTGGGCAGCCCCCCGAGGTGCAAATGGCAGGGAGGAACAGACTCATGTTTCTTTGGGCCGGCAATGCCCGGGAGTCAGGCAGCCACAGTAGGTCTTCTGCTAGGTGAAGTGCTTCACTTCTGCTACGAGCAAAGTGCGGGAGAGACAAGGAGCAAGGGCAGACAGCTCGGTAGCTGGAATGGAGATAAGGGCTGTGACTGGGGCTCCAGGGGGGAAGGGAGCCTGGGGGGTCCACTGCAGATGGGGTGCATGGGAAGGCTTCCTGAGGAGGTAACACTGAAGTCAAATAAGGAGGAGGAGACCTGGGAAGGTGGGGGAGGGTGTGCCAGGGTGTGTCAAGTCCCTGGGGCAGATGAGAGTAGAGCAGGAGGTGATGGAAGGGAGGGAGAGGAGACTGGGTGGCTGGGCAGATGAGCCAGATCACGTGGGTCCTGGCTGCTGGCAGAGGAGGTTTTGCATTTTTTTGGAGTGCAGGCCCTTGGCAGGGAAGGGGGAGGGGAAAGGAGCAGGGGAAGGGCAGATCTAACCTCTGTCTAACTCTGGGTTTAAGAGCTTAGTCTCTGGCTGGAGTGCTATGGGGATGGCATATTAAGAGGGTGTTGTGACCATCAGGTCTCCTGGCTCCCAGGAACCCTCCTGTGGCTGCAGATGGGGGAGGTTGTCCTGAGTCCAGGCACTTGCTGGCATGAGCCAAGTGAAAGCTTGTCTAGTTGGGCCCAGTCTGACCTTTCCCAGGACTGAGGGTCAACAGACCTCTCAGAACTCCCACCTCTGCCCTCCACAACCATCAGTCTTTCTGTCTGTCACAGGGGGAGTTGAGGACATTGGCCTTTTGCTGATCCAGCGTCCTGGGTTAGGGGAGGCTTGTCACTCCTGTGGACAGGGGATGGCCCTCAGGCAGGAAAGCAGGTTGGAAGGCTGTTTCCAGCTGAGAGAAGGAACTCCAGCCCCCTGAGAACTCAGTATCTGGGTGCAGTGGGAGCAGGCTGGAGGTGCAAATGGGCACCTGCCTGGGAAGTCAGCATGTCGTCAGCCTTTATTTCCCTGGCAATCTATCTTGCTTGGGTCTTGTTTAACTGCTCCAGCCTGACCCCATGACAACCCCAATAGAGACCATTTAATTAGAGGCTACTGTTTGTGAGGCTTCTGCCTGGTGGGCTCCTTTCCCACAGGTGAAAAAGACAAGCCCCGTAGGGTCATGATTAGCGCTAGGCAGGGGAAGGCAGGACCCAGTGCAGAAGCCTGACTGGTCAGGGAGGTTGAGGGGCTCCTTGGAAGTGTGAGGTCCGTGACCTGAGATGAGATGGGCCAGTCGGCAACATCTGGGCCATGGGACCCAGCTGAGAGCAGCATCCTGGGACCACCCCAGAAAGGGAGAGTTTCCCCCAAAGTGGAGACTCTTGGGAGGACTTGGGTCTGGGAGACCCCCTTCGGCCGCTCTCTGGGTTGTCACAGTGAGTCCACCACATGCTTGTGCCACTTGAATCTCTGCCTGGGAGCCCCCACACTTATACCAGGTCTGCTGCCATACCCAGCCCTCCTGAGGAGGCTCTTTGAGAAGGAGTGAAGAAAATTCCTGGAGATTTTTTATGTAAAAGGTGGGGTAAAATGGGTGGGAAAGGGCATAGGCCCAATATTTCCCCTCCCCAACTTAGTCCCTGATCAGAGACTCTGGCTCTGGACCTTCAATTGCTCAACTGTAAAGCAAGGGTCCCAGGCTAACATACCTGCGAAATGCAGACCCATGTAGGTGGCTTTCCTGTGTGAATGGAGTCCCCTATGCTGGCCTGGCATGCAAATGAAGTCAGAGATCCACCAGCAGCACCTGGGGCCCTGTGTAGGGAGCCTACGGTCTCCAGGCCATGTAAAGAGGCTGTCGCCCAAATCCGGACACATGAGGAGGGGAACCAATACCAAATACACATGGGGACTAAAGCCACCTGTGATATTCCACTGTGTGCTGCTGCTGCTTCCTCAACCTTATCCTTCTTTTGTGTTATTTAATCTCTGTTTTTGAAGCAGCCATATCGAGATTTAATTCACATATCATACAATACACTCATTCAAAGTGTACAGTTCAGTGGTTGCTACTATATTCACATTGTGCCACTATCACTACAACTTTAGAACATTTTCTTCACTCCTAAAAGAAACCCATACCTGTCAGCAGTCTCTGCATTTCCTACTGCCCCCAAGCTGCAGTGATCTCTAATCTGCTTTCTGTCTCTATAAATTTGCCTATTCCAGACATTTCATATAAACAGAATCATATGTGGTCTTTTGTAAGTGACTTCTCTCACTCAGCATAGTGTTTCCAAGGTTCATTCATGTTCTAGAATGTATCAGTACTTCATTCCTTTTTTATGGCTGAATAACATTCCACTGTACAGACATACCATATTTTGTTTAACCGTTAGTCAGTTGATGGACATTAAATTCTTTCCTTTTGGGAAAGTATAATGTTGTTATGAACATCTGCAACAAGTTTTGTGGTAGACACATGTTCTAACTTCTGTTAAGCATATACCTGGGAGTGGACTTGACTTTGATCACGTAACTCTGTATTTAATATTTTGAGGAGTTGTTTTCCAAAGCAGCTGCACCATTTCATATTCCCACTAGGAGTGTTTGATGATTTCAATTTCTTCATATTCTTTCCACATTTGTTAAATATTATTTGACTTCTTGATTCTAGCCATCTTAGTGGGTATGAAGAGGGCTCTGAATGTAGCTGTGACTTGCATTTCCCTGATGGCTAATGATGTTGAGCATCTTTCCATGTGCTTTTTGGTCACTTGTAAATCTTCTTTGGAGAAACGTCTATTCAGATCTTTTACTAATTTTTTAAGTTGCTTATCTTTTTTTTTAAAGTTTTCATTTTGAAATAACTTGAAACTTACAAAAAAGTTGCAAAATTAGTCCAAAAACAATATACAGAACTTCAATATAGCCCCCTCCCAGATACCCAGGTTTACCAACTTTTAGCATTTTGCCATATTTGGTCTATTATTCTATCTATCCTTCCACTTACCCATCTTCTAAATTATCTTTTCACTATCAAGTTGTAAGAGTTCTTTGTATATTCTGGATACAAGCCCCTTATCAGACATATGATCTGCAAATATTGTCTCCAATGTGTGGTTTGTTTCTTCATTTTCTTGATGTTATCATTTGCAGCTTGAAAGTTCTTTTTTATTTTTCTTTTGTTATTTGTGTTTTTGGTGTCATACTTAAAAAGCCTTTGCCTAACTCAAGGTCCTGAAGATTTACTTCTATGTTTTATTTAAGAGTTTTATACCTTTCTTTCTTACAGTCAGGTCTATGATCCATTTGGAGTTATCTGTTCAGTTAGTCACACATCAAGTGTCAAGGTGTATTGGTGGCTTTAAAAACTTCTGTGATTTTGGAGAAGCCGTAAGGGCAGATGTTCATCTGAGAAATCTCCAACAACTGGGATGTCAAGAGACATTACGGCCACTTCTATGGGTAACAGAGCTGTAGGTACTGCCAGTACCACCTATAGTCATGATGGAAGAAAATTTTAAATAAAGCTATAATTACCCCTTCCAGGTGAATCTACCCCTAATGCAGTCTATGGAACCTAGGCTAAGAACTCCTGGGATGGCTAAAATTCTTGCCTGAAGGCTCTCAGGTTCTGAATAACCTTTTGAGGGTTCAATCTCCCCACCCACCCCACAGCTCCCCATGGCTGCAGCCCACACCCTGCCCTTAGCCTGGCTCCATACTTGGGGAAGTATTCCTTGCCAGGAGAATTTTCTAACAAGCCATCTATGAGTAACGATGCTGATAATAGCAATAAGAATGATAAACACTATGTTTAGAGACACTAAGGCATTTTGCACCTCCTCACCCTTCAGAGGCTTCTGGTGCTCAAAGGCAAGAGATTACCCAGGCAGAAAAGTGCCTGACTCCTCCCGCTCATCTGCATGGGTTTAGGTAATTTCCTCACCTCCCTGTGCCTCAGTTTCCTTACTAGGAGGTGAGGATGATTATACTTATGCTCTCCTGATGGGATCACGGTGTGGATTAAAAAAGCCTGCGATTGAGAGCACAGCCAGGCACACAGTTATATGCCAAAGACAGGAGCTATTATTAATAGGGCTTTGAGAGAGCAGGGGAAGGTGCTCTTTCCCTCTGCCAGCAATTCCTTCCCTTACTCTTCACCAGGTGACTACCAGTCATTTGTATCGGGCTCTTTGACTCTTTGAGTTTTAACAGAAACACAAGGTGCCCAACTTTAAAAGGCTCAGATCTCAGGCCTGGTTTATGGTGGAGGGAGGAGTTCAGATGATCCCACCAGGGCTTTGCTTCCCTGCTCCACCCTCCTTCCTTCCCGGGCAGGGAGGGGCAGAAAGGGCCTGAGGGCAGGGCCTGTACCAGGCTGGGGCAGGTGAGGGCCCAGGTACAAAGTTGAAGGAGGGGAGGAGGGCAAGGAGGCCCCCCATCTTGGAGGCCCACTCTGTAGTCCTAGAGCCTCCTCAAATTTTGCACCCTGGACATCTCATTTGCTTCTTTCTAGTGCCAGCCCTGGCTTGAAAGCTCTAAGCTCTCCTGATCCTAAGGTCCTTCTGGTGAGTTTCAGAAGTCCCAGGAGGGCCTTGATTGGCTTGGCTTAGGTCATGTGCCCATCGCTGTAGCCGGCAGGCTGGGGAGATCCAATTGGCCAGCTGAGTCATGTGTTTGGTCACCAATTGGGGAAGCCTGGAGCAAACCACCTGATGAGAGGATGCCTTTTGGAGTGGGGTGGGTCTCTTGGTGAGATGCAGTGCTGATGAAGCCATAAATCCCTCTTCATATGAAATATTTCAAATCTTAGCCCCTTGACACTTACTCCTGGGACTCTCCCCTCACTCCCAGACTGGGATAGACTCTTGCCTGTGCACCCATGACAACCAGCATTATCTGCCATCATTCATCCAATCCTTCCTCCATTGACACTTATTTCTAAAGCACCTGCTATAGCCAGGCAGAGAGGAGGAAGGAAGCCCGAGGGACACCCCACATTTACAGGTTGGGAGGAGGGAGTGGAGGAAGCAAAGGAGACTGAGGGGAGTGGTGAGGGAGGAGCAGAACCAGGTGAGTGTGGTGTCTTCAGATCTAGAAACCTGAGGGAGATTCCGGAAGGAGGAGTGGTCAACTTCTGAGGTGCTGCTGAGTGAGACCAAGAAGTGATGGCAGCACTGGGTGGGGAGAGGGTCATGGGTAACCTTGGGAAGGGCAGTTTAAGAGGGAGGGGGGTGGCAGAGAGGGTACTGGGAAGGCAGGGAGTACAGAAGGCAGGTGTGGACAAGTCTTTGGAGGAATTTGTCTGTGGGAGGAGTAGAGAAATGAGGAGGAAACAGGAGGAGCTTTGGGACCAAGGGAGAGGTTTTCTCTTTTTTCCGAAGATGGTGGAGTACCCGCATTTGCTGATGGGCTGGCCCAGAGGAGAGAGGCTGATGAAGCAGGAGAAAGCAGGGAGTGGAGGGCACCGGAGGTCTGGCCTGAGATCCTACTGGGCGGATCTGAGGAAGAGGGTGGCACCAGGCAGGGAGGGGTGTCAAATTGAGGACTGAAGGCTGGTGCTTCAGTTTTTCTCACTGAAGTAGGAAGTAAAGCTGTTGCTGGGAGTTAGGGCAGGGTGGGCTGTTTTGTTGGAGGTGTAAGAAGAGAGGTGAAGGTTTGCAATCTTTGTTCCAGAGTGGGTGGAGTCTCACAGAAAAACCTGGCAGTGTGGCTAGTTTCAGGTTTGAGATCAGGAATTACAGTCAGCTGGGTTGTGAGTCCCCTTCTTCCCCCCAAACAATAGGAAAGAGGTTTCCTTCAGGGTTGTGGTTTCCTGTGGCGGAGAGAGAGAGGGGCTGGGTAGTTGGACTCTATAAAAATCCATCAGGCCAGGAAGTAGGCATGGGTATCCACATTTAATGGAAGAGAAAGTTGAGAGGTTACAGGTCAATCCCTGCAATGTGAGAATAAGGCAGCCTAGAATAGGGGCAGGCACGTGGTAGGTGTCAATAAACACTTGTAGGGAGAGGTGAACGGTTGGAAGGTCAAGTGATGCACCTACAGTCCCTCAGCTAGGAAGTGGCCCTAATCTTGGGGGTTGGTGGGTGGGGCCTGCCCCTCCCTGCTGCCCTAATAAATGGCTCATATTCCTTTTGCTATCTTGTAGGGCAACCTTCCAAAGTCTGGAGATAGAAATTTGTGGACACTGGGGGGACAGACAACTCCTAGTCTCACTTTACACAGTGCTCACCCCCAGCACCCAGCCCCAAGGGCCACCCCTGCCTCCTCGCCCTTGGCTCTGCTGCCTGCACCCCACGCAGGCCAGTGAGGAACACCCCTGGAAAGGCGTTCTTTGAGGGAGTCCAGGAAATTAGTCCCTGAACTGGGTGAGGGCAGGGCACCTCCCCAAGGAGGTCCCCGGCTGGGTTGCTCGAAGGCCATTTAGATTGAAGTGAATGTGGTCACTTCAATGAAGTTAGTAATGATGGTTCATGCTGCAGAAAATGTGGAAGAGATAACCCTAATTATTTATTCAGGCTTTAACCATTAAACTCTAGATTTCTCTTTGTAGCTATTTATATCCTGAGCTGGTGTAAACTGTCCCCATATTAACCTCAGGTTTGAAGTAACTTTAAGGGAAAATAGCTATCCTCCACTTTAAAGGATTTCATTTACGGATTTCCTAGCCTCTCAATTACGAACCGAGGGCTTGGTGGGGGTGGGGCTCCCTCCTCCATCCTGCTCTAAAGCAGTCCGTTGGGCAGGCCGGCGGCGGGCTCTGTCCTGGGCAGAGATGGGTTTTGGCCTATCCAGTCCCCTACCCGGCCGTTGAGCTCTTCCTCGCTGGGGTGCCCGGGGTGGCATAGGGGGCAGCGCAGGCAGCAACCCCGGAAAGGTAGCTCAGCCTCGGAAGAAGTTGACCCTTCTCCCCTAGCGAGGGCTTGGGACAGAAATCGCTTCTTCCTCTTTGCCTTCCTCGGATTCCAGCCCACCTTTCTCAGCCTATCCCTCCCTTTCTCTAGATGCCCACCACCCCTCCAGACAACCCGGTCTCCTCTATTTATCTTTAAACGGCCTTCAAGGATGATGGCTCGAACCTATCCCGCCGCCCGGACTCGGGGGTATCAGGGCTCCCCACCCCGCACCCAGCACCCTGGCAGGGGCCGCAGGACCTGCCTGCCCACCGGGCAGCGGCGAGGGGGCGGCTCGGGCACTTCCATCAATCCCGACCACTTCCTCCCCTTCCCACCCACCCCCCACCCCCCACCCCCCACCCCCCAATAAGCAAGGAGCACCCTCCGGCTCCCCTACTTCTTTCTCTTCAGGGGTGGCTGTCATCTGGGAACCCTGTCCCCTTGCACCATGGTTCCCCGAACCTTGGAGGCAGCCCCAGGTCCCTTGGGAAAGGGGGGGGGCAATTAGTTTCTTCCAATTAGTTTCCCCTCTTTGTATAGAACCCGTTCAAACTGTGGCATGTAATCCTCCGCGCTAGGGGAAAAGTAGTCCCAACCTTGTATTCTATTTCTGTCTTCGCGTCGGGTACATTTTACTTTCTGAAGCGGAGGGGACTCTCGGTGGCGCCCTCCGGCAAAGGAGGGGGCAGAGGCAGTAGGGGTGTGCGCGGCGGGAGGGGTAGGGGCCGCGGCCGAGGGGAGGGGGCGGGGAGGGCAGCCGACTCCTCACTCTTGCCTAGAGAGAGGGATCATGGGGCGTAAAGAGATTGCAAACCTCAAACCACGTACAGCGGGCGATACGCGTCAACCAAACATGACCAACGGAAGCCCGGAGCCTCCCCCTCCTCGCTTCCCCGCCCCCGTCCTCCGGACAGGCGGCTAAGAGAGCCAACCCGGCTGCCGCTCGCCGTCCGAATCCCGTCAGGACCAATGGGAGCACGGGGGGAGGGCGGAGCCAAGCCGCGTAGGGTTGGGCTGCGCGCGATTTCCCCCCCTCGCCTCAGGCTCCGCCCCCGCCCCCTCCTGGTCGCTGCTCCCGAGTAGTTAGTACCAGTGAAGTGCGGGCGGCGATGAGAGCCAAAGTTGTGCTCGGCTCTGCGCTGCGGGCTTGAAGGGGCTCTAAGCAGCTTTGCGCTCCGCCCGCCAGGGCCGCCCGCGGCCCCGACCCGCTCCCCGGCCTCCCGCCGCCCCCATCTCTCCCCCGCGCCGCCGCCCCCTCCCCGGCGTCCTCTCCTCAGGAGTCGCGGGCCCCCGGCACCTCGGCCCGGCCCCGGTCCCCGCCAATGCCGGCCATGGTGGAGAAGGGCCCCGAGGTTTCAGGAAAGCGGAGAGGGAGGAATAACGCGGCCGCTTCAGCGGCCGCCGCGTCGACCGCCACCGCCTCTGCCGCTACGGTCGCCTCGGCCGCCGCTGCCGCCTCGGCTGCCGCCGCCGCCGCCGCCTCCTCCGCAGCCTCGGCGTCTGCTGCCCCCAGCAATGGGCAGAATAAAAGTTTGGCGGCGACGGCGCCCAATGGCAACAGTAGCAGCAACTCCTGGGAGGAAGGCAGCTCGGGCTCTTCCAGCGACGAGGAGCACGGTAGGTGGCAACCCGCGCCCGCCCGCGCCCCGCACCTCCGCGCCGGCAGCGCTTACCGCCCCTCTGCTTCCCCCGCAGGTGGCGGCGGCATGAGGGTCGGACCCCAGTACCAGGCGATGGTGCCCGACTTCGACCCGGGTGAGTAGCGCCCCGTTCGGGGCCCGCCCGCCCCGCCCCCGCGCGAGTACAGTCGCGGGGACCCCGGGGCCCGGGCGAGCTCGGGGGGATGGAGAGCCCGGCGACAACTTTCTTTTTGTGTGTGTTCGCCCTGCCGTCCGAGGGGAGAACAGCAGGGTGAGGAGGAGGAGGAAAACACAGACGCGCGCGCGCGCGCACACACACACACACACACACACACACACAAACGTGTTCTGCAAACGTGCATTAGACACGGGGGGAGGCCGAAATCGCCCCCTGTTGGGTCGTTTCAGCTGCCCCCTGGCACCTCCGAGGACAGAAATTGGCGGCGGCCACACCTGGCTTGGGGCTGCGAAGGTCCCTATGTTCAGGTGAGGTGCGCTTCGATCAGCGCCCGGGGTAGGGGTGGCAGTGTCGATGAGTTCGAGTACGGCCAGCGCCCCGGATTTTGCATGGCTCGCTTGTCTCAGACACCCCTTTTTCCCGTTGCCAAGCGTTGCCCCACATTCATTTTACTTCTACTGCCTGGCCAGTCCCTGGGCTTTTGCTTGCTCTGCATTCCCTTCCCTTCCCTTCCCTTCCCGAGGGCAAAGGGAATAACGACCCCCACCCCCCACCCCCAATCAACTAATAAAAGAAGTGTATTTTACCGAGGATGCCTGCTGGGCGAAGAGAGGCTCACGTGTGGCAGTTTGATTCTTAGGACCTATTTATTTGTAAATGCATGTCTTATTTCCTTTTTTTTTAAAGGAAGGGGTTATGAAAGAATAGAACCATTAGAAGCTTTAGCCTAACACACGATTTCCACCTACAAGAAATCCCTACACCCTAGTATAGAGCCTGTTCTTCCCTTGCTGCTATTCTGCTTGAAAGCAAATTAAAGTGATACAAGAAAATCCAATCAGACAAAGGAATTCTTCGGATTTTAATGCATGAGATTCTAAGCCCATCTCCTGTATGAGACTGTCTTTAAAGATTGTTGGTATAGAAATGTTTGAAAGGACGTGGGTTTTATTTCAGAAATAAAGTTCAAAAGAGAATCTTGTAGAGCTGAAGTTAACAGTCTTAATGATTGGAGGTCTGTAGAACTGGAGATTTTTTTCTAGGTTATACCATCAGTTTATTTGAAAAAACAAACACATAAATACTTTTCTAGGAAACAAGACTGCAGAAAATTGCAAGGATCTGATCATTGAAAAATGTGATCCCTCTTAAGCCATTATTAAGGTAATAAACTCTGGATGTTCTTTGAAGTGAAAGTGCACAGGGATCCCTGAGTGACCTTTTGGGCAGGCACTTTGGAAATAAATGACTTTTCCCAAATCTGCCTCCCAAATTTTGATCTGTTGATTTAAATCTCTTAAATTTATGTAGTCCAAAACCCAATTTTGAATTCTTTTTAAACCCCTTTTAAACTGTCTTTTGATAGTTTTTCCTTCCCCCACATCTTACTTTTTTGGTGGTCACTTCTCATTTATGTGCGTGACAGGGAACCACTGGGGGACCAGGCTTTTTCTCCATGCTGGGCTGCTCCATTCCTTGGCTAGCCACCAGGGGAAGCTTACTGTTTGGGTTACAGTTGACCCTATTCTCATTTTGTAGGTCAAGTCCATCTTTGCTTTAATACTCAGGACATAAAACTTGTCACCAAGTTCTCCCCACATACTGTTTTTAAAAATCGACTTCCACAAAGTTTTAGTTTTAGTAAGTTGGCCAGTTTTGGATTCATTTCAGTTACATTAATTTTTAAAGCTTTTACTTAAATATGTTGGATGGGACTAAGGAAAAGAGCATATTTGATAGTAACAAATTAGATTTCTGCTTTTTCTCCTAAATATTGATATCAGTCTTTGCATTGTTAGGAATGTACCTGATTTCTTTGGAGTTATGCTCTTATTTGAAGCAACGTATATAATAGGATCATATTTTAAAGTGTCTTTTTAACTTTGATGGAATATGTACAAATTTAAACTTGCTAGAGACCTACCATACCAAAAGGTAGAATACTGTAAATGTTCTACTACATGGTCTTGCTGCCAACTGATTTAGTTTTTTATATTGACATTTCCGAATTTCTCATTTTGTGCTTGTTTTAACCTGGAAAATGATCTAAATGGTGTGGAATAATTTCGGACCTGTTTTGCCAATCTGTCCAGTTGGGACACATTCTTAGGCTGAAAATTGTGGTACTTTACTGTTTCCCAGTGACTTTTTGGTGTGTTCCCTAAGGGAGGGGAGACTCCCATTTTGTAATAGAGATGGTACGCCATGTTTGTTTCATGGGGAAAACTTTCTTCTTAAGGTTTTCAGACTTATGTTTCTTTTCATGTGTACAAGATAGAAATGATAGGGACTGGAGGGTGTGATTGTTACTGCTTTTTCTTTCTCCCTTTTGAGTTTTCAATGCACGTTTAATCTCCCTTACAAGGATTTTAACAACCAGATGTATGTAGAACTCAGCAGAAAGCTTTTTTTTTTTTTTTAAACCATTTCTCTAGTAAAAGTGTGTGAGTGGAAGAGGTGATATTAACTTTTTTTAAAGTCAGATTTTTACTTATACACAGCATCCCAACTTGACTCTATTTGGCTTTAAAAGCAGTTGGTTGGAACTAGGGCCACCTGATATTCCCTGTATAGTCCAAGGAAGATTCAATCATCCCTCACAAATAGTGAATGAAATAGAACACTGTAGTCCTAAATGGTTGCTTCAGTTCTTAAAATTTAATTAAGACCTAGGATAGATCAGTGGAGAAGGGCATGTCATCTCTGTTTACAGTGAAAGAAAAAGTTTTATCAGTTGAAGTTTAACACCAAGCCAGAGTACAGCACTGCCCCTTTATTCAGGCTTTATTCTCAGTGTAGTGTTCAGTGTGTCTTACCAAGTTCCAAGGTAGAGTCTCTGCTGAGTTGGCACAGGTTTCTTTTAGAATTTAGCAGTCAGAGTGGAGTAAAGAGGGAGGCCTATTCCATCCTACCTACACTATCAAAGCATAATTTATTTTGAAATGAGTGGTGTTTTTCTCTGCAAGAATGTGGTTGTTCCTATTATCTTCCCAATAAGGATGCAGAGGAGGAACCTGTAGCCTATTTCTTTAACATAATTTGTTTGGTTCTCTTCTGTGCTGACCTCTGGCTAAAGGAGCACAATGACAGGATTTTAAGGTTGGCTCATGTCCTTTGTTTCGTAAAGCACTTTCATCCCAAATTGGTTTACAGTATCACAGTTCACTAATAATAAAATTAAGTCTCTTAACAGAACAGAAGATTTTTAATGGTGAAAATTTTTTGAGTTAATGGTCTTTAAAAAACAATTACATTGAACCCAATATACTTAGTCACATTTGAACGTTTTTGGTTGTTTTTGGCTTAACTCTCACTTCAGAATTGATATGTATTCGTAAAAAGTGTTTTAATGTTGAATAGATGATTTTACCAAAGAGGGTGTTTTGACCTGTTTTTCATTTGTTTACACTAATGGTTCTAAGTTCCTCTTTGGGCCCATTACTCTCTATGCTTTAGTTTCATTGTAGAAAGACAATTTATACAAATTATATATCTTAAAATTCATAAGTCACAGTGAATGCTTTGTGATTTAAGCATACTTTAAGACAGCGTTCACTCAAATGAGAGGCCAGGGTTTTAGCAGGTAATAATACATCCTGTGAGTGTTGAACTTCATTAATTAGTGTGGTAGAAAGACACCCAGACCAGTTGTCAGGAGATTGAATGTCCTATCTCTGTGACTAAGAAGGTGATAGAAGATGGAGCTGGTCATTTTATCTCCAGGGGCCTCAGTTTCTTCAATTGTGAATCAGGGATTCTTTTCATTGTTAGTAGTTTATGCTTATGTCAGTTATAGAATAGCATCTTTATAAATTTTATGTTTCTTTTAGAAGCAAAATAGAGTAGAATCTGTGAGTTTGGATTGTCAGAGTCTGTCAGATCTGTTTCAATCATGACAATGTCCCTTGCCAACTGTTTGCTGACCCTGGGCTAGTTATTTCATTTTTTTTTTTTTTTTTTGCCTTCATCTGTAAAGTGAAGATAATAGAACTTCTTACTCAAGAGAAAGTATTAGCTGAGGTAATATAGATAAAATGCTTAGCACAGTGGCTGGCACAGTCCCTGCTAAGTAAATTTGTTGCTGTCCTTACAGTTATGATTGGTGTAATTTAAGTTGCTGAGTAGAGGTCCCTGCCATTGCACTTTGCTTGATAGGTGAGATTGGATTGTAATGAAGCCACTGCTTAGAATGCAGATCGTGTGCTGAGATATTGAAGAGGACTGCTTTTGAGTTAAATATACCTACCATAATTTAAATACTCTTTATTGGAAGAGGGAGAACTAGTCCAAAACATTTATATGGAGGAGAATAGTGAGGTCTAGAGAAGGTCAAGTTTGTTTATCAAACTTTTTCCAGATAGTACAAAAGAAACCTTGAATCCAGCCCTGAGCTAGAAGATGTATACGTTAACCAGGTTCCTGGCTGTGGAGTTTTCTCTCAACTTTTAAGTTCTTGTCTTGTCCCTGAGAGTTAACACTTTTGAAGGGAATACTCCCTTCCCTGGATGGTGACCAGTCTAAAGGTTAGACTGGTTGAGGCTAACCAGAGCTGTTGTTTTAAAAGCAGTGTTAAATTCATTCTATTAAAGAAATTTAGGCTTTCTCTTAGTCATTTTCCTATTTTTTTGTATGTATTTTTTGTTTTTCTTTATTAGAGAAGTTTGGGGTTTATAGAACGATCCTGTGTAAAATACAGGATTCCCACACATCACCCCACCGCGAACACCTTGCATTGCTGTGGAACATTTGTCAAATTGATAATAGCATATCTTTATAATTATACTATAACTAAAGTCCATGGTTTAATTTAGGTTCTAATTCGTTGGTATTTTAAAATTCTTTGGGGCAATTTGGTTGAAAGCAATCTTAGTCTTTGGAGATCAGACATTAAAGTTCTGTCTAGTTGACTACATTTTTCCTCAGTTTATTGTGCTTTTTATGTTTTTTCCTTTCCCCATTATGTATAGACTGTTGTGGTTCAGTTTTTATATAGTTTAGCCTTAACTTTCTTCTAAGCCTATCTTCAGAGGGTCTGTGCTTACTGTACAAATAAGAAAAGAAGACAGTGATCTTTGTTAAGGAGTATGTATTATTCTACAGGGAACTTGAAATCACTTTCTGGGGAGAGAGTTTCTAGTAGCAGAGTAAAATCTGAATAAGATAGGAATTTGGAATTGAATGCTGAATCAGTGATTTGAACTGGGTTGATTCCTACGGCTTTAAGATAGTAATTGTGGAAAACGTGACTCTAGAAATAGGAATACAGTTGCAATATAAGTAATTTCTTCTGTGTGTTCTGCAAGTATTGTTCTTTTATTAATGTATATAGAATTAAAAGTGATATCTAACCTTCTGGCTTCAGTTGTTAACTTTTTAAAATGGAATATTTTAAAGTTGGTTTAATGTGGTAAGTGTTTTGCTAAAATGTTTAAAAGCAAAAATTATTTTAAAATAGCATTAATATGTCATTTAAATGGCATGTTATTGGTAGATAAAACTCTTATTTTTCCCAAATGGGCCAGATTTTTAAAAGATGTCGGTCTTGGTAAGAATTGCACACTAGACATAATTCTTTGAAGTTTCTTGATTTTTCTGAGCTACAATATCATCAGAGCAAAATCGTAGATAATCTGGTGTTGCTGTTTTGTAGATAAGGAGTGGAAGGCCTGGAGAGAAAAAATTACTTGTATTTGTCTGTCTTTCCATACTTAATCATTAAGGATATATCTCAAGGTAGATTTTTTTTCTTTTTTTATTAATTTTTAATTTTTAAAAATATGTAGCAACAAACAAACACAAACATTCTTAACATGTGATCATTTCATTATCAAGGTAGATTTTTTTAACTTGAGGGCATATGAGGTCAAATACCAAGTTTTATACTTTTGGCTGTTTTAGCACTTCATTTAACTGGGTGCACTAATTGGGAACAGTAATACATGTTAATAATTTTAGTATCAATAGTAAGATTAAACTTCTAAAAATTGAGGTGATATTAATTATTATGCATAATTTGAGTGTCTTTTTGCAAATTACTATAAAGTAGGATAGAATGGTAAAGATAGAGTTGTTTAGAACAGAAAATAATAACATGTGCCAACCATTGTGATTAAAAAATGTTAATATTAGGCTACATTTACCTCAGGTGCATAAAGGTTAATTGCCCTTTCCCTCCTTCAACTTGGAACTGATATATATATCATTCCTGTGATAGTTCAAATCCTGAGAAGCAAATGCCAAGATATAATTAAATATGTAAGAGATTCGTTGGAGAAAATGCCTGTGAAGGACAAAGAAGGGAGAAAGTTTTCATGGCCAGGCCTTCTCTCTCAAAGAAGAGAGAGAAGGATGGATGGCTAGAAGAGTCTCACACTGCAGTGTAGACTCTTCTTGGAGACTTGGAGAAAATCTCAGCCAGACCAAAGAGTGTTTGTTAGAGGAGTCTGTGGGGCAAGAATGGCCTGGTTCTAGCACACCTACTGTGTGTGGTGATTGACTAGGAGCAGCCTGGGGAGAGCCTGGCCTTGGTGTGCATGCTGAGACGTATCCCAAAGGTGCCGGGTGGCTGGGGACTGTCAGCTGTTGTCTCTTGGCAGGGAATCTGTGTGGCATGCTCTCGAGGCTGTTGTGATTCCCTTGCAGGTCTTCAATACATACTTATGTATGATAAATAATATATTTTATTGTTATTGTTAAAATTTTTATGTAAATAGGTCATATTATGCATGTCCTTTTTCATCTTGCTGTTTTCACTTTGAAGTGATGCACACATGTAGAAGTAATTGATTTATAGTAACTTCTGTGTAGTATTCCTCTATATGAATAAGCCGTGCAAAGGCTTAATTGGTCTACTTATACTTCAAGAGTACTGTAAAAGGTATCCAGAGTTTCTCTGGAGTAGAAGTCAAATGACTGGGTTGTAGAATATGCTCATCTTCAGCTTGACTAGGAATTGCCAAAATGTTTTCCAAACAGATACATTCCCACTAACAAGGTACAGAAGCTCCATTTTTTCACCTGGTGCGAAATTTATTTTTACCCATGTGGATGTGAAATGATAGCTTGCCGCTTTTGTTGGCATTTTTCTAATTACTAGTGAGTTTGAATATCTTTGCATATGATTTTTGGCCAGTTAGGTTCCTATTTTGTGAATTGCTTCTTTATATCTTTTAGAGTGTTGGTCTTCTTTGTGTTGATTGCATAAATCCTTATATATTTGGGTACTCATTCTTTGTTAGGGTTGGATATATAGAGCTTTTGTTCTCTCTTTAGTTGGAGGGGGAAAATTGAGTATCTTTGATTAGGAGGGAGTACAAATACATCTGATTGGAGACTTTGGCTGAAGAGTGACCTTGGTACACAGGCCCTGTAATATTTGTCACCAGGACCCCCAAAATTCTAAGATGAATGTCACTGAGAATTAAGACATTTTTTTCTGTTTTGTCAAATGAATGTTATTCAGTTTATTTTGTTGCACTAGTAAGTGTTTGACCCCAATTACAGTGCAAGATGACCTAAAAAGCCCTGATTTGACTTTTGTCTAGTATATAGTTATAATAGTATACTAGTTAGAGGTTAAAGTTATAGCTTTGATTCCCATAATGGTCAATTTCCCTCAGAGATTAATGTGCTGTGAATTAAAATTCAGCTGTCTGATGGATTTGTCACTGATTACAAGGTAATGGGTGAGTGTGTAGATGGATAGGTGTAATTTGTCATCATTAAAGAAAACCTAAGCTGGTTTGAACATGTTTACAGCTATTAAACCATTTAATTCTCCCAACAATCATATAAGATATAGTTATCTCCATTTTCCAGATGAGGGAAACAGAGGCACAGAGAGGTTTAGTGTTGTGTTTCAACCCAGTGATTAGCCCAAGGTAACCCAATCTAAGACACCATTTAGTTATAAGATGCACCATTATTTTATATATCAATAAGATAGAAGAAACACTAACAAGGATATCATTGATTGTACAATACAATCAGATTTCAATTTAGTTGTTTTAGGGAGAGAAGCCAGAAATCTTTGTAAAAAAGGACATTTAGATAGGATCAAGGCTTTGTAGCGTCAGTTATTTACATGTGACCCCCAGTGTAGAGTTTTATGTTCAGGGGTGCTAAAATTTGCTTCATGCTCCTATCACATTCCTCCTCTTCCTGGCAGCGGAAACAGATGAAATAGGAGGTATCCGTTTTGGTTGATTGGGGACACATTGGAATGAGTTACCTTACTCTTTTTTTTGTTTTAATTAAAAAAAAATGTTTTTTAAACATAACAACATACGAACACGAACATTCTTACCATATGATCATTCCATTCTTGGTATATAATCAGTAACTCACAGTATCATGTAGTTGTATATTCATGACCATGATCATTTCTCAGAACATTTGCATCAATTCAGCAAAAGAAATAAAAAGAAAAAAAAACTCATATATACTATACCTCTTACCCCTCCAATTGACTGCTAGTATTTCTATCTGCCCAATATATTTTAGCCTTTGTTTCTTTATTTTTTTCTATACCCCTTACCACTCCCTTTCATTGATCACTAGCATTTCAATCTACTAAATTTATTTTAATATTTGTTCCCCCTAGTGTTTATTTATTTTTAATCCTTATGTTTTACTCATCTGTCCATACCGTAGATAAAAGGAGCATCAGACACAAGGTTTTCACAATCACACAGTCACATTGCAAAGGCTGTATTATTCATTATACAATCATCTTCAAGAAACATGGCTGCTGGAACACAGCTCTACATTTTCAGGCACTTCCCTCCAGCCTCTCCAATATACCTTACTAAAACGGTGATATTTATGTAATGCATAAGAATAACCTCCAGGATAACCTCTGGACTCTGAAATCTCTCAGCCATTGACACTTTGTCTCGTTTCTCTCTTCCCCCTTTTGGTGGAGGTGTTCTCAATCCCCTGATGCTGAGTCCCATCTCATTCTAGGATTTCTGTCCCATATTGCCAGGAAGGTTTACATCCCTGGGAGTCACATCCCACGTGGAGAGGCGGAGGGCAGTGAGTTTGCCTGTCGTATTGAGTTTCCTTATTCTTGTATGTGTGTTGAAGTAGTCATGTTCAGAGCTTAGTTTTTTTTGAGGTGAGCCATTTAAGTTTGCCAAATAACAGTGTTATATTGTCTTAATGCATATGAGTATAACATTTCGATATCTTCTACCCCACCCCTCAAATATTTTTTTCAGGTTCAAATTGAATTTGAGCTATGGCATGAATTTAGAGCCATGTCTTGAAAAGGTGTAAAATAATAAACAAATTAACATATCTACAAGTATTTTTAAAAACCCTTGATTACGATGTAGCCATCTGGTTAGTATTGTTACTGCCACTAATTTCTATCCCATGCACACTATTCTCATCCTCCTCCTACACCAAAAAGAAAAAAACAAACACCTGCACACACAAAACCAATATATAAATTTCTTGATGTTATTAGGAAATTTTGTTCTATCTTTCAAAGACAAAAGAGTATGCTTGAAGAAAATTAGATACCTTATTCTGATTGACTCAGTGAATGTGCCACATTTGATTTGATCATAGTCTGATTTAACTAAGGGGTTTTTTTTTTTCTTTTGCCCTGAACCTCAATGCTTGCTTTGTACTTAAACCAGGGCACTTAGGTGAGTCTCTGCTCCTGAAATTTGTCTATGGTTATCTTTCTTCAACAGTTTTAAGTGGACAAAAAGATTACCTGATGGCCCTATGTCTGAAAAACTGACCCTAAGATTACATTTTTGGGTTAAATAAACATTCTTAATCACTTGGAATTGGTTATTTCTGTGGAATTTTGTGCACACACACTCTCTCTCACTCGGAGGTTAAAATTCCCGCTTTATCTTTATTGGCATACAAGCTTCTGGGCTTGGGCTTGTTCTAATTTCAAATTTAGCCTAGCTATGGGGAGATGAGGGTAAGAAAAAAGTAGAGTAAGCACTTAACCTGGTCTGTCTGGTCTTACTCACTAACATAAGGTCTTCTGGGAGCTAGTGTTGCCATGTATTGTTGATTTCTCTGAGAGTGGTACTGTAGTTTTTTGAGCCCCTGATTCAAGTATAAATATCTTAGGAGTCATCTTCTAACTCTCTGAGTTTAGTTTGAACATGTGCTTGGTTTGGCTGAATTTCCTTGAATAGGCATTTTGTAATGGACACTTGATAATTAAACATGAAGTCTAATTGTTTAAAGAATGGAAACTCAAGGAAAAAAATGAGACTTTAAATTGCAATTGAAAACTGATTTATTCCCCATATCTGTGGCTTTCTTAATGAAAATGATATAAATCAAAAAGATACACATCTTGTGTAAGATAGTCTTTAAAAATTTTTTTAAAAATTTAGGTGAAATTCACCTCATATAAAATTAACCATTTTAAGTGAACAATTCACTACCATTTTGTACATTCACGTATTGTGCATCTACGACCTCTAGTTACAAGACATTTTTACTCTCTCAGAAAACCCTGTCCCCATTAAGTAGTTAACTACAATTCTCTTCTCCCACCATCCCTTGACAATTATCAGCTGCTTTCTATCTCTATGGATTTATCTATTTTGGATATTTCATATAAATGGAATTATTATCTTTGATCTTTAGTGTCTGCCCTTTTCCCCTTAGCATAGTGTTTCGAGATTCATCTCTGTTGTAGCATGTGTGGAAACTTGGTTTCTTTTTATGGCTGAATAATATTCTGTTGTATGGATATGCCATAATTTGTTTATCCATTTATCACTTCATGGATATTTGGGTTATTTCTACCTTTTAACTGTTGTGAAGAATGCTGCTCTGAACATTTCTGTGCCAGTATTTATTTTAATACCTGTTTTCATTTCTTTTGATATACCTAGGAGTAGACATGCTGGGCCATATCATAATTTTCTGATATGCTTTTTAAGGAATGACTAAACTGTTTTCTATGATAACTGAGCCATTTTATGTGGTTCTAATTCTGCTACATCCTCACTAACGCTTTATTTTTCATATTTTTTTTTTATTAAGTTTCCTTCTTTGAACTGATTTATCAGCAGAGATTCTCTGTATCCCTTTGGTGAGTGTAGGGCAGTGTTCATTGGGCTAGTATAGAGATTTACAATCCAGTGTCTGCTCTTGAGTTCAGCCTACTGTAGGAGATGTAATGTATGAAGTATGAAAATCCTACTAATGAAAGTATACAGAGGGTACTGTAGGATAGTAGGTCACCTAATCCTTCTTGGGGTATAATTTAGGGTGGGAAATTGAAGAAACTAGGAATAATTTTCCAATGAAATGGTTCTTTGAGCCAAGCCTTGAAAAATGCTAGTTTGTAGTCGGTGTTTATGATTTTAATTACTTTAAACATCAATTTAAAAATTATATTATAAATTTTATAAAAGTATTTATTTTGGCAATTCTTATCTTTTTTTAAAATTGAGCCTGAAATTTCTTTTTAATTGTCTAGAGCTGTGCTGTCCAATAATGTAGCCACAAGCTTCATGTAGCTATTTAAGTTTAAATTAATTATAATTAAATGAAGTTAAAATTTATTGCGCCATCCACATTTCAAGTGCTTAGTCTTATATTTCAAGTGCTTAAGTCTTATATGACTACTGGCAGCCATTTTGGACAGTGCAGAATGGAACATGTCCATCATCTCAGAAAATTCTGTTGGCTAGTACTGATTTAGAGGTTCTGATGAATTAAAAGCTTCATTGTTGCTAATTTATATAGTTCAGAAGTCTTGCCTCTTTGATCAAGGTGCATGCTAAAATATGAGATTGATACAGCTGATCAAATATTATGAGTTCTGTATCTTGAATTCCTTTAGTGTAGTATTTGTTTAAATATTGCTACTAAGGTATTTAAAATAAAGCTTTTTCAAAAAGTAATTAGAAATGGAAAGCATAGGAGAGCTTTGTTTTTTGAGGTGGTTATTTAGTACCTGAGTAAACCAAAAAGATGATTAAGAGGAATGGGACATAAAAACCAGCAATGTAATGGTTCAGTCTTGACTTGAAAGATTAGATTCTTTAAAAACAACTTTATTTAGGGACAACTGATATATGATAAACTGTACATATTTAAAGTATACAATAAGATACATACTAGACTGTGTGAAGTTCCCTTGCTTATTGTTGCCCTGTTATGTTTTTAGTTTTTATTGTTTCTTTTTTAATAGTTTCTTTTACTACATCTTCCCAAATTTACTCATCTTTTTTTTCCTCAGTGTCTATATGCCCTTAATACCGTGTAATATATTTTTTGTGGCAAACATTTTAGGTTTCATATCTAGAAATTTGATTAGTGATCTGAAAAATATATCTCTGCCTAACATGGTCATTCTTCCCTTTAACTTATTTTTAAGATAATTTTTAAAATGTGGTAAGATATACATAACATAAAATAATTTTAATGATTTTAAGTGGACAATTCTTTGATAGTAAGTACATTGACAATACTTTGTAACTTCTACCGCTAACTATTTCCAGACTATTTCATCGTCTTAAACCAAAACTAAACTCATTTAGCAGTAACTCCCCATCTTCCCCTCTACCTCTGGTAACCACTATTCAATTTTCTGCCCCCTTGAATTTGCTTATTTATATAGGAGAAACCATTCAACATTTATTCTTTTTTGTCTGGCTTATATCACTTATATATGATGTCTTCAAGGTTCCATGTGTTGTAGATTATACCAGCACTTAACTTTTTACATCTGAGCAATATTTCATGTTATGAACAAACTGCATTTTATTTATCTGTTTGTCTATTGAGGGACACTTGGGTTGCTACCAGCTTTTGGCTGTTGTGAATAAAGCAGGGGTGAACATTGGCATACACATATCTGAGCCCTTGCTTTCAGTTCTTTTGGGTGTATACTTAGGAGTGGAGTTTGCAGGTCACATGGTACTTCTGTGTTTAATTTTCTGAGGAACTGCCAACTGTTTTCCACAGTAACTGTACCATTTTATATTGTTACCGACAGTGTACAAGGGTTTCTACTTCTCTACTTACTCTCCCACACTTATTTTCAGTTTTTTGAATAATAGCTGTACTAGTGGTTGTGAAGTTTTGTAGTTTTAGTTTGCAATCTTTAATGCTAATAATGTTGTGCATCTTTTCATATACTTAAGGCTATTTGAATATCTTCTTTGGAGCAATGTCTGTTTGAATTCTTGGCCTGTTTTTAAATTAGGTCTTTTTGTTGAGTTTTAGGAGTTCTTTATGTATTCTGGATATTAAACCCTTATCAGATATTTGGTTGCCAAATATTTTCTCCCACTTTGTGGGTGCTTTTCACTTTCTTGATAGTATCCTATGATGCATGGGCTGGCTTTAAGTTGTTATGTACCCTCAAAAGACATGTCCTTTTACTTGATCCAATTTTATGGGGGCAGCCATGCTTTTAAATCCTGATTCAGTATTGTGGGGGTGGGGTGGGAACTGTGATTGGATTGTTTTCATGGAGATGTGACACACCCAGTTGCAGGTGGGACCTTTTAGTTGGATTGTTTCCATGGAGATGTGATGCATCCAGTTGTGGGTGGGGCCTTTTGAGTAGATGAAGATGTGACTCTGCCCATTGAAGATGAGTCTTGATTAGTTTATAGGAGTCCTTTAAAAGGGGAAACATTGTGGAGAAACCTCTGCTTGGTGAAAAGTTGTTTCAGAGCCCACAGAGACACAGACATTTGGAGATGATTGAAGTACTAACAGAGAGAGCAGATGCCTAGACGTGGACATTTGGAGATGCATAGCCCAGGAGACATTACCATGTACCTTTCCATGATTGTTAAGCAAGCCAGAACCCAGAGTTGTGTCCTGGAGGAGGTACATGAAGGTCCAGATGCTTAGAGATAACAATACTGGAATCAGAAGCTGGAAGCAGTGGAACCAGGAATAAGGACCAGCAGATGCCAACTACGTGCCTTCCCATGTGGCAGATATTGGCCTTCCTTGAGTCAAAGTATCTGTAGCTGGATGCCTTAGTTTGGACATTTTTATGGCCTTATAACTGTAAACCTGTAATTTAATAAGTTCCCTTTATAAAAGCCAACCCATTTCTGGTATATTGGATTCTGGTGGCGTTAACAAACCAATACAGTACACCAAAGTTTTAAATTTTGATGAAGCCACATTTTATTGATTTTTTTTCTTTGGGTTATGCTTTGTTGTAAAATCTAAAAATTCATTGCTTATGACAAAGTCCTGAAGATATTTCCCTATGTTTTATTCTACAAGTTTTATGGTATTTGCACTTATATTTTGGTCTTTGATCCATTTTGAATTAATTTTTGTATATGGTAAGAGGTCAGGGTCCACATTCATTCTTTTGCATGTGGATTTCCAGTGTCCCAGTACCATTTGTTGAAGATATAGTTCTTTACTCATTGAATTGCTCCGATAGCTTTATCAAAAATCAGTTGGTCATAATGACTTCCATGTGTGTAAATCTCCCTGGCAACTTAGAAGAGAAATCCCAGGATGATCCGGGACCTGGCCTCAAGGAATTGAGAAAGCCTTCATGACCAAAAGGGGGAAGAGAGAAATGAGACAGTGTCAGTGGCTGAGAGATTTCAAGCAGCATTGAGAGGTTATCCTGGAGGTAATTCTTATGCATTATATAGATATCCCTTTTTAGTTTAATGTATTGGAATGGCTGGAGGGAAGTACCTGAAACTGTTGAGCTGTGTTTCAGTGGCCTTGTTGTTGTTTTTTTTTTTAGTAGCCTTGATTCTTTTTTGTTTTTTATTGATAAAACCAAACAATATACAAATGCGAACATTCTTTTTTTTTTTTCTTTTTTTGCATGGGCAGGCACCGGGAATTGAACCCAGGTCTCTGGCATCGCAGGCGAGAACTCTGCCTGCTGAGCCACCTTGGTCTGCCCAAACGCAAACATTCTTTTTTTTTTTTTAAATATTTTTACTGTAAACAACAAACATACAAGCATTCCTGATGTACAAACATTCTTGACATGGTTATAATCCATGGCTCACTATGTCATTACATAGTTGTGTATTCATCACCATGACCATTTTTTGATTAAAAATTTTTTTTAAATACCAAAAACCCAAACAAACACGTTTTTTTGTTTTTCCTCATGCAAAAGCATTTTTTAAATTTGTACATTTAGTCACTGTCATTATACACTCTAGGCATTCCTAGATTATACCATCTCAATCTTTATCGTCTATCTTTCTTTGTGATTTCATTTATGCCCCAGCTCTACTCCCTCTATCATTCTCATATGCAGCTTCATTCAGTATTTTAACATAATTGCATTACAGTTAGGTAATATTGTGCTGTCCATTTCTGAGTTTTTATATTCAGTCCTGTTGCACAATCTGTATCCCTTCAGCTCCAGTTACCCAATATCTTACTATTTCTATCTCCTGATGGTCTCTGTTACCAACGAAATATTCCAGGTTTATTCACTAATGTCAGTTCATATCAATGAGACCATACAGTATTTGTCCTTTTGTTTCTGGCTAATCACACTCAGCATAATGTCTTTAAGGTCCATTCATGTTGTTACATACTTCATAACATTATTCTGTCTTACAGCTGCGTAATAGTCCATCGTATGTTAAATGTCACAGTTTGTTTAGCCAACTGTCTGTTGATGGACATTTTGGCTGTTTCCATCTCTTGGTAATTGTTAATAATGCTGCTATACATATTGGTGTGTAAATGTCCATTTGTGTCCTTGCCCTCATGTCCTGTGAGTAGAAACAGCATATAGATGGGTCCCGTTCCCTAATCCATTCTGCCAGCCCATGTCCCCCGATTGGAGAATTTAATCCAACAACATCAGTGTTATTACTGCCCGGGCAGTACTTTCTTCTACTATTTTGCCTTTTGGCTTTTATATGTCCTTCTAATTTTCCTTCTTTTTACCTTTGCTCATGGTCTTCCTTTCTACAGTCTTCTCCACACCTCTCTCTTCTACCTTCGTATCTGTCTCTAGTGCTCCCTTTAGTATTTCTTGCAGAGCTGGTCTCTTGGTCATGAATTCTCTCAGTGATTTTTTGTCTGAAAATGTTTTAATTTCCCCCTCATTTTTGAAGGACAATTTTGCTGGGCATAGAATTCTTGGTTGGCAGTTTTTCTCTTTTAATAATTTAAATATATCATCCCACTGTCTTCTCGCCTCCATGGCTTCTGTTGAGAAATCTACACATAGTCTTAATGGGCTTCCCTTGTATGTGATGGATTGCTTTTCTCTTGCTGCTTTCAAGATTCTCTCTTTCTCTTTGACCTCTGACATTCTGATTAGTAAATGTCCTGGAATATGTCTATTTGAATCTGTTGTCTTTGGGGTACACCGCACTTCTTGGATCTGTAATTTTAAGTCTTTCATAAGAGTTGGGAAATTTTCAGTGATAATTTCCTCCATTAGTTTTTCTCCTCCTTTTCCCTTCTCTTCTCCTTCTGAGATACCCACAACACGTATATTCGTGTGCTTCATATTGTCCTTCAGTTCCCTGAGTCCCTGCTCATATTTTTCCATTTTTTTCCCTGTAGTTTCTGTTTCTTGTCGGATTTCAGATGTTCCGTCCTCCAGTTCACTAATCCTATGTTCTGTGTCTCAAAATCTACCATTGCAGGTTTCCATTGTTTTTTTCATCTCTTCCACTGTGCCTTTCATTCCCATAAGTTCTGTGATTTGTTTTTTCAGACTTTTGCTTTCTTCTTTTTGTTCATTCCTTGCCTTCTTTATATCCTCCCTCAATTCATTGATTTGGTTTTTGATGAGGTTTTCCATGTCTGTTTGTATATTCTGAATTAATTGTTTCAGCTCCTGTATCTCATTTTTGTTCTTGGTTTGTTCCTTTGACTGACCTATATCTTCAATTTTCCTGCTGTGATTTGTTATTTTTTGCTGGTGTCTAGACATTTAATTAGCTTAGCTAGTTTATTCTGGAGATTGCTTTCACTTCTTTTACCTAGGGTTTTCTTGCTGGATGAATTTGTTGTCTGTCTGTTCATTGACATTCAGTTCAGCTTATTCTGGACCTCTAGCTTAGGTTTTATTTAACAGAGGAGAATTTTTCAATTCTTTTTTTCTTGTTTCTTTCCCTGCTTGTATGGTGCCTCCCCCTCCTCCTCACCTTAGGAGGGTCTACATAGGTATTATAGACCCCAGCTGGGTTTTCCCAGACCAAACTCGCCTCTTATCAGGGGGAAGGAGTCACCTGCATCGGTTTTCCCTGAGGGTGAGACCCAGCAGGTTGAAAGACTTTCCTGTGAAGGCTTTGGGCTCTGTTTTTCTTATCCTGCCCAGTATGTGGTGCTTGTCTGACTGCAGGTCCCACCAGCATAAGATGATGCAGTACCTTTAACTTTGGCTGGGGGCGTGGTGGAGACAGAGGAGAGGTTGTAGGCTGATTTTGATGGCTTCAAATTACCAAGCCCTGGTGTCTGAATTCCTTGATGGAGGGATTCCACCTGGGTGGGGCTTTACCCCTCCCCTGGGAAAGGCACAGGTTCCAGACAAGCCCTCAAAACGAGTTTGTTTCTGCCTATGCCTAGGGCAGTTGCAGCCTGAGGAGCCCTGCTGCTGTATCCAAAGGCAGTCAAGCCTTTGTAGAAACACAGCCACAAAAACCTCTGTTTCCGTCTTTTTTTTTCCTTTTTCTGTCAGCCCTGCCCCCTTGGCGCCGGGAGAAAAATGAGTGACCTCCACTTTGACCAGGTTCACGTGAGCTGGGGGCTTATTTTTAGTAGTCAGAATTTGTTAATTAATTCTACAATTGGCGTTTGGTTGGGCTCAGCCCCTGCTGCTGGTAAGGTCTCTTTCCTTTCCCCTCTGGGAAGCAGCCGTCGGGGAGGGGTGCTGGCCGCCACGGCTTGGGGATCTCACGGTTCTGGAGGGGCTTGCAGCTGGACCAGCTGTTCCAGACTGGGGTACACTGTGTGACCGGTCACTGACGTGGCCCCAGGAGTTGTTCTGTATTGTTTCTGGTTATTTACTAGTTGTTTTGGAGGACGAACTAAAACGCACACACTGCTAAGCCGCCATCTTGGCCCAGAAGTAAAATCCTAGCTTTTAACTAGTGCATTTAGTTCCATTTAATATCATTCGTGATATGTTTGTATTTATAGCTGCTGACTTACTCAGAGTTTTATATTTGTCACATCTGTCTTCCTTTTTCTCTCTGAGTTTTTTTTTTGCATTGATTCAGTATTTTCTTATTACTCTATCTGACCTCTCCTTAGCTTGGTTGGAGAGAGAGGTGGTTGTTGTAGGCTCTTTAAAAAAAATAATAATGTCCATGAGAAATTATGTAATTACTTCTTTTGGATTTAAACTACATATCTGTCCTTTTTATTGCTCTTAATTCGTTTATCCTAACACCTGAGTTTCTATCTGGGTTTCTTTTTCTTCTTTTGTTTGATATGTCTTTCGGCATAAGCCTGCTTGTGATGAATCTTTCTGGAAATGCCTTTATTTCAGCTTCATTCTTGAAGATTAATTGTGCTAGGTATAGGATTCTAGGTTGGGAGTTACTTTCCTATATATCCCATCAGAGGTATTTTGTTGTGTTTTAGTTTCTGTTTTTTCTTAGTAGTAGATTAACTGTCAGTATAATTATAATCTGGTTGTCTTTTCCAGGTTGTTTTAAGTGTTTGCTGTTTGTATTTGGGTTTCAGCTGTTTTATTGTGATGTATCTGGGTTGGTAGTTTAAAGCTGTATGTAGTAGTATTTTAGTCTACCCAATTTATTTTAACCTTTGTTCCCCCATTATTTATTTTTTATCCATTTTTTTTTTTACTCTTCTGTACACACTCTGGATAAAAGAAGTATCAGACACAAGGCTTTGTAAAAGGTATTTTTTTATACAGTCTTCAAGAATCAAGGCTATTGGAACACAGTTCAACAGATTCAGGTACTTTCCTCCAGCCACTCCAATATACCATAAACTATCTATATAGTGCATAAGAATAACCTCCAGGATAACCTCTTGACTCTGTTTGAAATCTTTTCAGCCATTGAAACTTTACTTTGTCTCATTTCTCTCTTCCCCCTCGATGCCGGATCCTGGGTCATCCCAGGAGTTCTGTTCCATGTTACAGGGAGTTTTACATCCCTGGGAGTACTTTCCCATGTAGGAGGGAGGGCAGTGATTATACCTGCCAAGTTGGCTTAGAGAAAGAAGGCCATGTTCTTTTTCTTTTCTTTTTTTTGACTTTTAAAATTGTGTAATATAACATATACAGAACAAAGAAAGAAAAAAGCAGTAGTTTTCAAAACACTCTTCAACAGGTATTTACAGGACAGATCCCAGACTTAGTTATGGGCTACCATACTATCCTCTCAGATTTTTGCTTCTGGCTACTCCAGGCTCTAGGAGGCTAAAAAGAATAAATATATTTTTATCATCACAGTCAACTTTTTTGTGAAAACTAACATATATACAAAAAAGGCAATTAATTTCAAAGCACAGTGCAACAATTAGTTGTAGAACAGCTTTAGCTTTCAGAGCTTGGTATGGGTTATAATTCCACAATTTAAGGTTTTTACTTCTAGCTGCTCTAAGATACTGGAGACTAAAAGAAATGTCAATTTAATGATTCAGCAGTCATATTCATTTGTTAAACCCAATCTTCTCTGTATAACTCCATCATCACTTTGATCTTTCTGTCCTACACTTTAGGGATATTTGGGCTTTGGCCATTCTAACCTTTTCATATTGGAAGGAGCTGTCAATAATATGAGGTAGGGAGATGAAACTAGCTGATGTTCTGGAGAGGGTGGACTCTTTAGGTTTCAGGACTTATCTGGTCTAGGTACCCATCAGGAGGTTGTAGGTTTCTGGAAAGTTATCCTAGTGCATGGAACCTTTGTAGAATCTTATATATAGCTCTAGGTGTTCTTTAGGATTGGCAGGAATGGTTTTGGTTGGGGTTTGGCAAGTTATGATCGGTAGCAATATTTAACTAAAGCTTGCATAAGAGTGACCTCCAGTGTAACCTCTTGACTCTGTTTGAACTCTCTCAGCCAGTGATACTTTGTTAATTACACTTCTTTTCCCCCTCTTGGTCAGGATGGTATTGTTGATTCCATGGTGCCAGGGCTGGACTCACCCCTGGGAGTCATTTCCCACACTGCCAGGGAGACTTTCACCCCTGGATGTCGTGTCCCACGTAGGGGAGAGGGCAAAGATTCCGCTTACAGAGTTGGGCTTGGAGAGAGTCAGGCCACATCTGAGCAACAAAAGAGGTCCTCCATAAGTATCTGTTTGGCATACCTGTAGGTAGGCTAAGCTTGTCTGCTACCTACATAAGCTTCACTAGAGTAAGCCTCAAGATCAAGGGCTTGAAGGCCATGTTCTTTTAATACATTCCTACAGGTGCAGACCTATTGTAGGTGGAATCTTTTTTTTTCTTTTTAAAATTTTTATTAATAAAATCAATTAACATACAGTATGAACATTCTTTTTTTTCTGTTTTCTTTTTCTGAATTGATCATTTCTAAGAAATGATCATAATGATGAATATACAACCATGTGATGTAGGTGAAACTTTTTGATTAGGCTGTTCCAGTTGAGGCCTGTTCCATTCAAGGTGGGTCTTAATCCTCCAATTGGAATCCTTTGTAAGAGGATAAAAAGCCACAGAGAAAGCTAAGAGATGAAATTAAGAGAAACCCACGGAGAAACACCCAGAGAAGTTTGGGAAAAAGCCACGGACAGAGAAACCTGAAGCTGAGGCAACAAAATCTGGATAGAAGAACCAGCAGATGTATCATGTGCTTTGTCATGTGACAGAGAAGCCCTAGATGCTCTCAGTCTGTCTTCAGAGTCCAGGTATCATCCTGTTGATGCCTGGAGCTGTAAATTTTCATGGCCTAAGAACTGTAAGTTTTAAGTTAATCTCTCTTGTAAAAGCCAACCCATTTCTGGTATATTGCGTTTGTCTGCTTTAACAAACCAAAACACTAGTTGTGAAATGTTTTATTTAATTTACTCTGCTCAGGAATCTTTGGTCTTTTTGAATCTTTGTGTGCTGTCTTTTCATTGATTTTATAAAGTTTTCGTTCACTATTCACATATTGCATCTGCCCATTTTCTTCTTTTTTTGGGGGGGATTCCAACTGAGTATATATTCTGTAGCCTCAAATCTGTGTTTTTCTCAAATTTTTCTTGTGTGGACACATATAAACATGAAATTTCCCATTTTGACAACTTTAATGAATATAGTTGTGACATTAATTATGTTCACTATGTTCTGCTGCCATCCCCACTGTTCATTACCGAGACAGAATCGGTACCCATTAATTCCATACTCACTCCTGGCTCCTGATAACCTCTAATCTACTTTTGTCTGTCTGAATCTGCTTACTTTAGGTGTTTCATATATGATATTTGTCCTTTTGTGTTTGGCTTATTTCATTCAATATCATGTCTTCATGTTTCATTCATGTTGTGGCATGTATCAAAGCTTTGTTCCTTTTTATGGCTGAATAACATCCCATTGTATGGAGAGACCACATTTTGTTCATTCATACATCTGTTGATGGACACTTAGGTTGTCCTTTGAGAGACTGAATAATGCTGCTGTGAACATTGGTGTACAAATAGGTCCTTGAGTCCCTACATTAAGTACTTTTTGGGTGTATACTTAAGAGTAGAATTGCTGTGTCAATATGGTAACTTTTTGAACTGTTTTCCACAGTGGCTGCACTATTTTACATTCCCTCCAACAACGTACAAGGGTTCCAGTTTCTCAGAGTCCTTGTTAGTGTTTTTTTTTTTTTTTGAATAATAGTCATCCTAGTGGATGTGGTATCTCATGATTTTGATTTTGATGTCTCTAATGACTAAGGATGTTGAGCATTTTTCAAATGCTTATGGGCCATCTGTATATCTTCTTTGGAAAATGTCTAGTTTTAAATAGGGGCGTTTGTCCTTTTGTTATTGTTGAGTTGTGTTCCAGATATTAAATCCTTATTAAGTATATGACTTGTAAGTATTTCTCCCATTCTGTAGATTGTCTTTTCACTTTCCTGATTATGCCTCTTTTAGTTTGTTAAGCTGCTCAAAGCAGATACTGTGAGATGCATTGGCTTAAACTATGGGAATTTATTAGCATACAAATTTATAGTTTTGAAGCTGTGAAAATGTCCTAATCAAGGCATCATCAGGCTTTGCTTTCTTTACAAAGACCCACTGGGGGCAATCCTGGACTCCTCTGTCACATGGCCAGGCACATGGCAGCATCTGCTGGTCTCTCTCTTCTCTTCCTGATTTCGTCAGCTTCTTGCTTCCCTGGCGGGCGCGCACTCTCTCTCTTCCTCTCTCTTTTGACTTTCAGTTCATTGATCCTACCACCCTTTTCTTTGACTTTATTCTCATGTTTTTACTCGTCTTTCACTTCCTTTTTAAAATTTCGTGGCAGTCGTTATAGACACACATTGTGATTATTGTCCCTTATCTTCTCTGTCTTTTACTCCCTTGTCTTCCTTTTGTTTTGTCTACATCCTTGGCTACACCAGAATCTTTGTCTTAGTCTGGAATCCCTAGAAAACAGAGCATAAGCAAAGTTTATATGCATATTATTCATTGGGGTAGGGGTAGGGGGCAATCCCAGAAAATATAGAGTGAGGGGAAAAAAGAAAGCGAGGTAGGGAAAAGAAATATAAAGAGGTATGTTATTGAGTTGGCGACAGGTTCACGGGAAACTTAGCTGGTTGTTCTGTATCACTGGAGATCTCTAGAGAATCATGGTACGTTTAGGGGGGCAGGAGTGGTATGAGGGGTGGATAGTTGAGAAATTTATTTGGTGGATCCTTCCCCCTCCTGTCTCTCATTGGCCGAAGTTGCCCCATGGGATTTTTTTTTTCCATTTTAAAAAAGTTATTGTTTTGTAATAATTTCAAATGTACAGAATAGTTGTAAAAATAATACAAAACACAGTAAAATAAAACCCATATTCGATTTTCCTCTTTCATTTACTCTACTAGATAGGAGATTAAATATCTCACTTTAAATCTCCAATTCTTCCTCTCTAACCACCTTTTACTTCACTGGGAAAAAAGTTGGAACAATTAGAAGAAAACTTCCACAGGTTCCCACTGCCATATGTATAACTTGCCCACATCTGTGACTAATACTTCACTGTGCCTTGTTCTCCTGTAATCGTTTATACTCGTAGCTAAAACCAACCCCTCTGTATGTGTATCAGACCCCATCCCCTTCCACCTCAAGACATTGCTCCAGTAATTCATCCTTTATTTTCATCATGAATTTTTTCTCCATTGTTGTATCATTCTTATCAACATACAAACAGGCTATTTTTCCCTTTTTTAAAATTCATGCTTGTGCGTGCACACACACAACATGCACAAACAGAAAATTCCTCTTGATCGCATTTCCCCTACCAGCCACTGTCCTCTCTCTGTTTTACTCTACAACAGAACTGAAAGTGTCTGTATTCTCCTGTAATTTCTTTTCTCCTTTTCTCTTTTGAACACATTCCAGTAGGCTTTTACCCACAGTGCTCTTCCAAAATTACCCTTCAGGTCACCAGTGACCTTTATGTTGTTAAATCCAGTGGTCAGTTAGTAGTGATCACCTTATTTGACCCATCTACCCCAAGAGATCCATTGGATCACTGTTCTCTTTGAAACCCTTTCTTCATTTAACATCTTGAGCACTGTAATATCTGGTCTCTGTCACCCCTGACTTCAGCTCTAACGTCTCTTTTTCTCTGGGCATAGTAGCTTACTAGTTGCTAGTACTTGACCATTGCTAGATATATTTCATCTTTCCTGGTTAACCTATCTAAAATTTCAGCTGCATCCTTGGTACTTCCTGTTCCCTTTCCTTGCTTTATTTGCTCTCCTTAGCATAGTGTAACATACTTCACTATCTTTATTGTCTGACTTCTTCAGCTTGAAGGTAAGCTCTGTACAGCATGGGCTTTTATCTTGCTGCCTCTTATACCTCCAGCTTCTAGAATGGTGCTCAGTGTAAAGTTGGCTGTCAGTGATAACTGTTTTGTTTTTATTTAATATGGATGGAAACTTCTTCCAGGAAGTTTATAAAATACAGGTTTCTGACCTGGAATTTTCAGCAATAAATACCTTTATTGGCCTACAAATATCTTTTATATTCTAACCATGGATATAATTCTGAAGGCTTCTTGCCACCTTCTTAACTTTTCCTTTCCTCTCTGTGAGTTTGTTGCACGTGTGTGTAATATCCAACAGGTACTAAAGAACTTTGTAAACATGATCTTTTTTAATCCTCCTAACAATCCTAGGACCCAAATGGAATCATCATCTCCCTTATGCAGCCAATGAAACTGAGGTTTAGAGAACTTAAACAACTTTCCTGAGGTCTCAAGTGATAAGTGGCAGAACCAGCATGGGGTGACTTAATCTAAATCCTATGTTCTTGACTATCATTACATTATGTACCACTTCCAATATACAGAGATGTAATCTTGTTTCTTCCTTTTTAAAAAAAAAACATTTTATTGTGGTAACATACATATAACATAACATTTCCTGTTTTAACCAGTTTCGAGTATACATTCATACAGTTCTCTGGTGTTAATTACATTACGATTACATTGCACCGCCATTACCACCATCCATTATCAAAACTTTTCCATCACCCGAAGAGAAACTCTGTCCCCATTAACCATTTACTCCGTGTTCTAGTTTGCTAGCTGCCGGAATGCAATATAGCAGAAATGTAATGGCTTTTAAAAAGGGGAATTTATTAAGTTGCTAGTTTACAGTTCTAAAATGTCCCAATTAAAGTAAATCTACAAACATGTCCAAATTAGGGTACCAACAAGAGGTTATCTTTACTCAAGAAAGGCCAATGGGTTTCTCTCTCAACTGGAAAGGCACATGGCAAATATTGTGACGTTTGCCAGCTTTCTCTCCAGGTTCTTGTTTTATGGAGCTCCTCCGGGAGTATTTTCCTTCTCTATCTCCAAAGGTCTCTGTCTGGCTGCCTGGGCTCCCTCGTGTGGATCTGTGGCTCTCTCCGAAATACTTCTCCTTTTAAAGGATTCCAGTAAACTAATCAAGACCCACCTGGCATAGGTGGAGTTACAGTTCCATCTAATCAAAAGTTAATACCCACAATTGGGCAAGTCACACCTTCATGGAGATAATATGATCAAGTGTCCGACCCGTACCACTGAATCTTGCTCCCATAGATTGGATCAGGATTAAAACATGGCTTTTCTTGGGTACATAATCCTTTCAAACCAGCACACTCCCCATTTTCCACCAGTCCCATTTCTACTCCTGTCGTCTTGTTTCTTGTCATGCAGGATCGGCGGGGGTGAGGTGGGGGGGTGTCTCAGGTAGGTTATTTAATGCTTTAATTCATGGTAGCGTACCCAAGTACATATTCAGAGTGTCTACTTAGCGTGTACTCTAAGTAACAAATCAGATACGATCAGAACAAAAATAATGTAATACTAAATACCAAGAGGTCTCTAGCAGAGTAAGCCAGGTATCTTAGGTAGTGGCTCAGTGCTTCTAAAATAAATCATTTTGAGAGGGTGGAAATTTTTAGAGGGAGGAGGTAGAAAAAAAGCTAGTGTTTTTAAAGGATAGGCCCAGAGCTGGCACATTATCACTTTTAAAAAACTACCACTAGGGAAGTTACAAATTTACAGAAAAGCAGGCAGAAAGTACAGAGTCTTCATATTCACCCCCATTATTAACACCCTGCATTAGTGTGGTACATTTGTTACAATTAATGAAAGGGTATTATTATAATTGTGCTATTTTTAAAGCAGTTTTATTGAGATATATTCACACACCACACAACCCATCCAAAGTGTACAATTGATGGCTTTTACAATATTCACACAGTTGTGCATTCATTACCACAATAAATTTTAGAACATTTCCTTTATTCCCAAAAGAGGAACCACTTACTCCTTAGCAGTCGTCTCTCAATTCTTCTCTCCTTCCCAAGCCCTACATATAACCACTAATTTAATTCTATCTCAAATAGATTTATATTTAAATTTTACACAAATGGAATTGTACCATAGGTAGTACTTTGTGTCTCTTTTCATTTAGTGTAATTAAAAAAAATTAGTTATTTGAATCAGAGAAGTTATAGGTTTACTTAAGTCATGTAAAAAATACATGTACCTCCCTATTGTTGATACTTTACTTTGATGTGGTACCTTTGTTACCATTGATGAAAGAATACTAAAATATCAATATTAACTATAGTCCATAGTTTGCATTAGGTGTATTTTTTCCATATACCACCCTATTATTAATACCTTGTAATAGTGATGTACATTTGTTATAATTGATGAGAAAACATTCTTATATTTGTATTGTTAACCACAGTCTTTGTCCACAGCTGGATTCACTCTGTTATACGGTCCCCTGTTTTATCCTCTAACTTTTCCTTCTAGTGACCTATGCAACCCCAGACTTCCCCTTCCAATCATATTGACACATGTAATTCAGCACTGTTAATTACAGTCACAACAATGTGCTATCATCACCTCTGTGCATTTCCAATCAACTTTATTAGAAATTCTTCACAAAAGCATCAGTTTTCCATTCTCTACCTGTATTCTATCTGCTGGTAACCTATATTCTAGTTTCTAACTCTGAGTTTTCTTATTAAAATTTGTTCATATCAGTGAAGTCATACAGTATTTGCCCTTTTGTGTCTGCTTATTTTACTTGGCATAATGTCCTCAAGGTTCATTCAAGTTGTCCCATGTGTGAAGACATCATTGCTTTTTACAGATTGTACTATTTGTGCAGTGATTTCACCCTCAAGAAAAAGCTTCCTTTCCTCCATTCCTTCTCCTGGAATCTGGAATCTTGATCTGTTCTGTTTGTTTTTGCTTTGCCTCTATTTTTTTTTTTTAACCTTTCCTTTCATTGCCTTTACCTGCTTTTGATTGGAGGACAAATTCTGGAAGAAGGGTCACACCAGAGACGACTTTCCCAAGTCAGTATTTCAAAGCCAAAACAGGGCCAGGGAGCCAGGTTTGGGGTGCAGACCAGCTTCAAAGAGCCCTGGGAAGAAGGTCAGGAAAGATGTCAAAAGCCTTTTGGATAGCTCCCTGAAGCTGCCCTTCCGTGGCTTACCTAGCAGATGGCGTCCTTCAGCAGACTGCGCCCTGCATCTCTAAGTAGGTCTTTGTCTTCCGCCCTCCACTTTCTTAGTCCCCGTTCACGGGTAGGGTTGAAACAGTGGCCACGGCCGTCCCTATCTAGGGTGGCTAAAGCAGTGGTTCAGAGCCAGAGCTTAGCCACTCCACCTCTTTTTCCCACTCTTCCCTTGATGCTGCTACACAGTGCTCTCCTGGCCTCCAGAGCCCCAACAATTGTTTCAGACAGTTTTTACCTGTCCCCTTGCTGTTTTTGGAGGAGAAATGAGTCTTGGAGCTCCCTACTCTGTCATCTTCCCCGGAAGTTCCTGTAATTATACTATTAACTATATAGTCCATAGTTAATAGTTCACATTAGGGTTCCCTGTTTCTGTTGTACATTCCTATGGTATTTTTTGCACATTATTACTTTTATCACATTCCATTGGTTTATGTGAGTCACAGACCAGCTTGACTCATTGTGAGACGGAATTATACAGGGCAGTAGACAGTGGGAGTAGACCAGCTCCCATATCATCCAGACTACTTTTGAGATGAACAGGGTCCTAATAATTATGCCAGGTTACCAGGTGTGAAGTAGTATTGTCTGGGACTAACGTGGACATATGATTATCCTAATCATACTTATGCCTTGGAGGGGGCAAAAGTTAGATACTTTCTTGAATCTGTTTCTGCATGCTTCTCCTGATGCAGAAAATCTGCAATTCTCATGTTTAAAGGTAACATTTTCTGTTGAACCATGACCTCTAAACATAACCCAGCAACTTTTATTTGGGTGCTCAATGACTAGAGTGACTTGTTTTAACACTAGAGCAAAAAACTGGCTTTGCATTTACTGAGAAATGATTTTGTTTGTTGGTCTCCACTGTAGAGCTTTCCTGAGGGATTCTTCAAGATTGATTTTGACCATATGCCATTTTCACCTTACATGCAAACTTGGAGCCTAATCTTGTCATAAAATATAGCTCTATTCTGCAGCTAATGAGATGATCTCAAAGTTCTCTTTCAATTCTAAAATTCTCCTGTACGCTAATGCAGAGTTGTTACAGGCAGCCAAATGACAGTCTGGAAAGCTATAGTGAAGGTTTTCACAGTTCAGATGTTCTCTGGGGCCAGGTGGGAAGCAAGAGGGAAAGTTTGCTTCACTCCGTACTTTGAAGGAAAATTGGTTTGCAGTCTGAAATGGATTTTTTTCTTAACTGAATATTCATCTTTGAAAAGTTGACAGTAAAAGAAAATTCTAAAATTAAAAATCCTATTTTTCTGTATGATAGAAGGTAGATTCAATCATGCTGTGAAATGTCCCCATAATGTCTCAAGTTATAGTTTAGCTTTTCTAGTATATATTCGATGCCTACATGATGTAGTTCCTATGGAGTGTTTGCCTGAAGCAGTTCTGCATCTTTTCCCAGTTGAGGATTGGGGTGAGTGAGTTGTCAATGACAATTCTTGACTTTAATGCAGTGTAATGGCTTTCTTATTAATCTTGACTACAGTATGAAAAAAAACCAAACCTCTAAACCAGTCTTCTGTAATTCTCTCTGGCTAAACAAGTTGCTGTTATGACTTTGGTCAGATGAAGCTCTATGTTTCGCACTATCTGGGGGTAGAACTTTGTATCTTTGTTTACAGGGTAATGTACATCAAATAAATAGTGTGTTTTATGACTTCTTTCATTGGCATGTTTTATATTGCTTTTTTTTTTAAATGATGCAACAGTTCTAGCACTTGTTACATTAGTGGTAAGGGAGGTTAATTTCATAAACTGGTATCTGTCTGCTTTTAAAGCAAGAGAAGGAAAGTAGATTGGTAAATGAAAATGACTAGTGAACTTTATTTTCACTTGTTTGATAGGCTCATTTATTGCAATCCAGGGACTATGTTAACAAACTTTTGCTTTTAAGATGACTTTGGCATAGATAACATTAATTTCTAAAATTAAATAATCACATGGAGAAATTACCATTTATAAAGCACCTTTTTTGTGTGAGCCTTTATTCCTTTACGGCAATTTTGGGAAGAAGGACATTGGTATTTTACGTAAGAGAAAACTCAAGCTGACTTGCCTAGTGTTATATGTAATATAACTATAATATCAAAGGCATGGCATTTGATCTCAGGTGTGTTTGACTCTAAAATTTCCATGGTTTTCCTCCTCCCATTTTGGTTACTTATACAATGCCCTTTATACAACTACTCCATTTATACTTATCTTTCACTAAGTACATAGATCTAAACATCGTGGAATAACTGTTACATCTGGCTGTATTTACCTTCATATTTTTCACATGCATATTTCTTACACTGCTTTAAATATATTAAACATACTGGATTTTTAAAGCTGGGTCCCTTGAATATTCCAGATTGAATGGGAAATGCGCACTTTTTGTATGTGGAAAATGCCAGCATCCATATATGGGTTTCATCTAATTCTCAGAATGGCTTCTGACTCAAAAAAAAAAAAAAACAACAACAAACGAACTCAAGAATAGCTGTTATATAACGCTAATATTTCCCTAAAACTTTATTGTTAAATGAGTTAATATACATAAAGTGCTTAGAATTGTGCCTGGCATGATGTAATTTCACTGTTATTGTTATGACATAAATATTTTTATATGTGCATGGTCTTCAAATTTGCTCCATTCAGAATTCTTTGTAATAGGGAATATTAGAAATAAGAAAATATCCAACAGAAATATTTGGCTTTCCCCAGATTTTAGGCTTAAAACATGGAATGGGTTTCTACTTCATTTTCAAGCCAGTTGCTTGAATTTGATGCATCAGAAAGAGCAGAAGGCTGTGTACCAGTCCTGGGAATAACACACAGAGAAATTGCTGACGGTCATTTCACCTCGGGGGCAGCACTCATCTGAAGCCTTATTAACGGTTGATTCTAGAGACAGTGGCTGGGCACAGTTGAAGGAGGGAGATTCTGATAGAAAGCCATTTGGGATTTGTAGGGATTGGAGAGATAGGTCTTAATGGAAAGTGTATTCTTACCTTTTCAGTGTGTTTTCTATCCGAATTTTAAATATGGTTCTCTTGGGATTCTTTTCTTGATTCATACAGCTGCCACCGTATTGTTCATGACTGTAGCCATGGAAACGTAAGTAGGATGGCATGAGTTTATAACGTTGCTAGGCAAGTCTAGCTTGTCATGTATTAAAATCTTCTCATTAAAAAGTGTTTGGATATTTTACCTTTTGTGGGAAAGGGTAGCTAAACAGGGTAATTTTGGAGTTAGAACTGCGAAGTTCTATAACCTTTCTAATAGAAGGGACTAGTCATGTTTTTAATTAATTGAATGTTTGAAGTTGAAGATAATTAATTGAGATAACTGATTATATGTCTTAAACCTAGACCCACCCAGTGTCTAAAGATGTGTGAGACTAGATACGAACACCAAATTCATCTTGAGTGTATATTAGATTCCAGTATGACAACAGAGATTTTAGGTAGTCCTTTTTTTTTTTAACATTTTTTTAATTGTATAATATATCTATAAAGCAAAGAAATAAAAAGGCAATAGTTTTCAGGTGGGCCATGGTGGCTCAGCAGGCAGAGTTCTAGCCTGCCATTCCGGAGACCCGGGTTCAATTCCTGGTACCTTCTTATGCAAAAGAAAAAAAAAGAAAGGCAGTAGTTTTCAAAGTAGTCTTCAACAAGTAGTTACAGGACAGACTGTCATGGGCTACCATATGATCTTCTCATATTTTTCCTTCTAGGTGCTCCAGAAGATAGGAGGCTAGAGGGCTTAAATATTTTTTTTATCATCACAGTCGACTTTTTTTCCTTCTTTTTTGTGAAAAATATATATACAAAAAAGCTATAAATTTAGCTTTCACAAAAAGAAATCACAGTTAACTGTAGAAGGTGTTACATAGTTTGACATGGGTTACAATTCCACAATTTTAGGGTTTTGCTCCTAGCTTCTCTAAAATACTAAAAGAGATATCAGTTTAATGATTCAGCATTCATATTCATTTGTTAAATCATATCTTCTCTGTATAACTCCACCATCACGTTTGATATTTCCATCCCTCTCCATAGGGGTGTTTAGGCTATGGTGATTCTTAATTTCTCATATTGGAAGGGTCTGTCATTAATATGGGGTAGGGAAATGGAGCTATCTGATGTTCTGGAGAGGCTGACTTAGGTTTCAGGACTTATCTGGACCAGGGACCCATTTGGAGGTTGTAGGTTTCTGGAAAGTTACTCTAGTGCATGGAACTTTAGGTAGTCCTTTTGACTCTGAATGATTTGGGGTTGGATGGGAAACTAACCAAGGATGCCTCAGGGTGATTGAGATAGCTGGGTCTGGTTTTGATTGTAATTGTAATTTTTTTAAATACCTGTTTTTCAAATAGGTATTGTCATTGTATAAAATGTATACATTTCAAAAAGGTACGGAATGAAAAGTTACCTATATCCTAAAAATCAAATTCCCTTCTCTGGAGTCTCTACCACTCTGTGTTTGATTATAATTTAAATAATTATTTGAGCAGTTATATAGTAATAATAAATAATGTTTATGCATTCCTATGTGCCAGTCATAATAAGTACTTTATAGGACCATTTTTAAGAAGTAGTTATAGGCGGTGTAATGGTGGCTCAGTGGTAAGAATTCTCACCTGCTGAGCTGGAGACCGAGGTTTGATTCCTGGAGCCAGCCATCCCCCCCCCCCCCAAAAAAAGGTAGTTACTATTATCTCTGTTTTACTGATAAGGAAATTGAGATTTAGAGAGGTTAAATAATTTGTACCAGATTTCATAATTGTTATGCCCTAAGACAGGAACCATGGTTTATTTCTGCCGTTTCCCTATGTATCCAAAATAAAATAGTTCCTATGGCGTTTGGGTAGTGTGTTAAATGCAGTGTAATAAAGACTCATTTTTACAAAGATGGTGGTTGTATCCTCATATATTAGTTTTAAACTTGTGAAACTGTAACTCACACTTCTTTAGAGAAGTGAAATTTGGGATTTGAGCAGGACTTTGTTGGCATATTTATGAATCTGATGTGTATCATTTCTGGATTTCATATTGGGAACATTTGAGAGAACCTCTCTTGTGATTTGATACAGTCAGGTATTTGGGAAGAGGGAGGTTAATTTAGGGATTGTCATCATTATGACTCCCTGTCCTTCACTCCTGCCCCAACTGTATCTCCATTCAGTGCTGCTTCTCAGTTTTTTGATCTGATAGAAGGAATAAATAGTTTTATTCATTTGTTTACCAGTGTCAGTAAGTGGCTCTTTGTGATTTGGAAATGTGTATTCAGTATAAAGTTGTATGTATATTCAGTATAAGTTGCCTCTGGTATCTTACCTTTGAATCATAAAAAATAAAATTTTAGAACTGGGTAGGATTAGTATGATTATTTGGCAGGAGGAATTGAGGACCTTAGATAGAGAATACATTTTCTTAATTTTAAAAATAGGGATAGTATTTATCTTATGGATGGATGCTTGGGTTAAGGGATAATTTTTAGCCTTGGGCTGATGATTTTAATGTTAATACTAATAGTTAAACTTGCTGAGCGCTTGGTGTGTGTTGACATAGCATGGGCAGAACATTATTCTGAGACACGGTATAGGTAGGATTTGAGTTTGGGGGCGTGGAGTCCAAAGGATTTTATAGTTTTCTGAATTTGATAGTGAAAGCTGAACTAAGCATTAGAAATGGACCAGTGAGGTTAGATTTGAGAGAATGTGAACAAACCATATGGGACTGACAGGAAGGGAGATAAAGATGGAGTTTTGGTGCCTTGGGTAATGCGATACTATTAAACAGTAGAACAGTCTGGAGATGTCATTAGTATTTTGGAAACTGAAAAAAGAGTTAATTTGTAGTAATTATCTTGGCAGAGCTGAGAAAGCTGAACTAAGGGCAGTAGTGGTGCTGGTAAGAAGCAAGCAGACTGCTGTACCAGAACCTCAGAAAGGCCTACCTAGGAAGGGGAAGTAACAGATTACCACAAAGGCGTAGGTGTGGTGTACAGGAGTTAAACTGGGTGGCTGACCGAAAAAGTCTTTGTAAGAAACCCTTAGATCCTTAGATCCTATCTTCTACCCAGCATCCCAGCATTTGTGCCTTCCCATCCTAGCAGAGGACAGGCTAACTCTTTATAGAGGTCAAACCTGAAAGAGTTTAGATTTGAAGGAGAGAGGTAAGATGGTACTGGACATAGTGGTGCGGTGGGAGGGTTAGTGTATTAAGTGAAAGTTTACATATTGAATGGTAATACCTGAGGGCTAGGTATTCTTGTAACTTGGCTTATACTCGCTAAGTATGAGATTAGAAATTCCTTTTTGGGAGAAAAGTGACTCAGCCAGATGTAAAGAAATACAGACTGATAATTGGGTGTTACTCAGTATGCCAGCTATTGCTGCATAACAACTATTGCCACTACTTATTGCCTTTAATCCAATGTCATGTTATTCTCGCTCATGGTTAGTGGTGTCCAGGAAGAATTTAGGAAGAGCTCAATTGGGCAGTTCCAGCTTGAGTTTCTCATTAGGTTGTATAGTCAGATGGTGGCTAGAACTGTAACAGCAAGGATGCTGAAGCCCAAGCCCCTCAGGCTGGCTGAACATTTTCATATGTTCTCAGGTCCTTTGCACTTGGTCTCTCTGCATGACCTAATTTGCATAGCATATGGCCTCAGGGCAGCCATACCGCTTACAAGGGAGTGCAGTTCAAAGGTAACTATTCTAAGAGAACCAAGTCGAAACTGTTCTTCGTTTTGTGACCTAGCCTTGAAGATCATACAGCGTCTTAAGCCTTACTCAGCTTCAGAGGGAGGGAAATTAGATTCCATCTCTTGATAGGAAACTAATCCAAGGCACATTGGGAGGAGAGCATGTGGGGAAAGAAATATTGTTGTGGCCCTCTTTGGAAAACACAGACTTTCACAGTTTGCCCTGGGGTCACAATAGTACATGCCCGTTTTAAATGCAAATTACTCAGTCCCTATCCCAGCACCCCTAGTCTCATCCCATTATGGCACTAAGTTCCATGTTCAGAATCTTGTCATATAAATTAGGCTGAGTTGTGGTAAGGTGAGGCTCCCCAGGTGAGGCCTCTCTAGATCTGAAGCCTGGTGAACTCAAAGAGGTAAGTCATGTACCACTCCCTCCCACTTAAGTGGCAGGACAGGCTTAGGATAATCGCCATAGACACTTTGTTCAAAAAAAGAGAAACATGAGAAGCAGAGCAGGCGTAGGTACATAGTTTTTTGAGATCTAGCCAGGTTAATGTTGCCAGCTCTGTGATTAGAACTTGGTTCTTCTGTCTGAGTATGATTTTCCAAGGCTCTGGGCTTTGCTCTCTGATGGTTTTGCTTCATCTTCTGAGTCTCCTTTTTCATGAGAAATGGCTGGTGTTTATAGCTGAGTAGTTTTCTCAGCTTGCTTCATGCTAGTAGTAATTTAGGGTGGAACAAAGATCTCCCTTCATTTTGTGCTGTTTTGTCCCTTTCAGTCCAAGGTGATACAGTTGCTTTACAAAATTTATGGGCTTATTGTGTAACAATTTCATATCCACTCCACTACACAAAAGTCACACTCAACAGATCTCATTGTCATGAGTCCTTCTCATCCTTGTGTTCCTTGTGAGTCTGTTATGGAACATCCACCCTTAAGAGTCTCAGAAGCTATGTTCTTTGAGAGAATCTTTGGAGAATGGCCTTTAAGATTCTTAGAAGGCTCTTGGTCTGTCTGTGTATAGGGTTATTGTTTAGCATTAATAGTTTTTTTTAAATCTACATACTGTTTTTCTTTTAATACTTCAATTTTAGTTCTGGTAAAATATACATAACAAAGGTCATTTTAACCATTTTAAGTGGACAGTTCTTTGACATTAAGGATACTGACAATACTTGTAACTTTTACCACTGTCTATTTCTAGATTATTTTCATCATTCTGAACCAAAACTCATGCTCATTTAGCATTGGTTCCTAATTCCCCCTTCGTGCTATCCCTGGTAAACTACTTTGTTTTCTGTTTCTATGAATTTGCTTATTCTAATTATTTCCTAAATGAGAAATTATACAATATTTGTCCTTTTGTGTCTGGCTTATTTCTTTTCTTTTTTTAGAGAAAGTGTGGTTTACAGAAAAATCATTCCTAAAATAGTTCCCATATACCACCCTATAATTAACACTTTGCACTAGTGTGGTACATTTGTTACAATTCATGAAGGAGCATTTTTATGATTATACCGGCAACTAGAATTCATTGTATTCAATAGGGTTCACTGTCTTACAGTTCTTTGTTGTTGTTTTTTTAAACTTTTATTCTAGTAACATATATACAACCTAAAATTTCCCCTTTCAACAGTGTTCAAATACATAATTCAGTGCAGTTAGTTACATTCACAGTGTTGTACTACCATTACCACCATCCATTACCAAAAATTTTCCATCATCCCAAATAGAAACTCTGTATAATTTAAGCTTTGACTCCCCATTCCCTACCTCTACCCTGGCTTCTGGTAACCTATATTCCAGGTATTGAGAATTGCTAACCTGTACTGCCCTGAAAAACAATTTAGCAGCTAGACGTTCAGTGTTCACATATAGTTACGTAGGAAATTGTGTCATATGTTTGTATTGCATCCATCCTGGGACCCCTGGCTTCTGGTTGATTTTTTAAATTTGCATACATTAAAGATCATTCTTAGTCAACTTTTTATTTTTTTAGCTTTTTTATTGTATAGAATAACATATATACAAAGCAAAGAAATAAAAAAGCAATAGTTTTCAAAGCACTCTTCAACAAGTAGCTACAGGACAGACCCCAGAGTTTGTCATGGGCTATCATGTGATCCTCTTATATTTTTCCTTCTAGCTGCTTCAGAATATAAGAGGCTTAAATATTTTTTTATCATCACAATCAGTTTTTTTCCTTCTTTTTTTGTGAAAAATAACATATATACAAGAAGCTATAAATTTTAAAGCACAGCACTACAATTAGTTCTAGAACATATTTCAGAGTTTTTTACTTGTAGCTGCTCTAAAATACTGGAGACTAAAAGAGATGTCAGTTTAATGATTCCGCATTCATATTCATTTGTTAAATCCTAAATGCTCTGTATAACTCCACCATCACCTTTGATCTTCCCATCCCTCTCTTTAGGGGTGTTTGGGCTATGGCAATTCTAAGTTTTTAATATTGAAAGGGTCTGTTACTAATATGAGGCCAGAAGATGGAACTATCTGATATTCTGGAGAGGCTGGGCTGTTTCAGGACTTATCTGGACCAGGGACCCATCTGGAGGTTGTAGGTTTCTGGAAAGTTACTCTAGTGCATGGAACCCTTGTGGAATCTTATATATTGCCCTAGGTGTTCTTTAGGATTGGCTAGAATGGTCCTGGTTGGGTTATCAGGTTATGGTAGGTAGCAAGGTCTAACTGAAACTTGTGTAAGAGCAACCTCCAGAGTAGCCTTTCAACTCTATTTGAACTCTCTCTGCCACTGATAGTTTATTTGTTACACTTCTTTTCCCCGTTTTGGTCAGGATGGAATTGTTGATCCCATGGTGCCAGATCTGGATTCATCCCTGGGAGTCATCTCCCACGTCTCCAGGGAGACTTTTACCTCTGGATGTCATGTCCCATGTAGGGGAGAGGGCAATGATTTCACTTGCAGAGTTGGGCTTAGAGAGAGTGAGGCCACGTCTGAGCAACAAAAGAGGTCTTCTAGAAGTAATTCTTAGGCATGCCTATAGGTGGTTTAAGCTTCTCAGCTACTACGTAAGCTTTACAAGAGTAAGCCTCTTGATTGAGGGCATGTCCTATTGATTTGGGTGTCCCTGAAATTTGACACAGTATCCGGGGATCCCTGATGGTAAGGTTTAATAGTTCCATATTCTTTCTCCCTTCCTTCAGGGGACTTTGCCAATACTTTTTGATTATCTGTTTAATATACTCTAGGGTGTATCCAGGCATTACAATAATCTGTATAGTATTAAAGGACCTCTTTCTTATTCTGGGCTTCCTGTGTTTTAATTGTTCAAGTGAGCAATACAGATAGGTTGAATTAGATTATGCACTACAGAAAATTTCGGTTCCAGACCAAATAAACCTTTGTTCCATTGGTCTCAAAGAGTGTGTGTAGTCTTCCTTACCCCTATGTTCTGAATTACTTTAACCTCGACCTGTTCGGCTTTGTTCTTATTTCTAAATATCAGGTTATATATATAAAACAGCCTCTCAGAATCCAGAAATAATAATCGCCACTCCAGACTTAACGTGTCTGCTCTTAAAGTCTACAGTCTAGGCCCCTGTTTTCTTATAAGCATTTTCTAAAGGTGACCATACCATTATTGTTCTTTTGTTTCTGGCTTATTTTGCCTTACCAAACGTCCCACATGTTCATTCACATCATTGTATTTCTCATGACTTTGTTCCTTTTTGCAGCAGCACAGCCTTTATTCATAAGTATATACCACCATTCACCAGTCTACTTTTCTGTCAGTGCATTCTTCAGCTACCTGCATTCATTGGGCATCATGTATAGGGCCCAAAGTCCATATGTTAACCTTCTATTTTGAAAAATTTCAACCCTAGGGTTGAAGATTTGTAAAAATAACAAACATTCTTATTAACCTTCACCTGAATTTTCCAGTTAACATTTTGTTTTCTACTTCCTCTTACCTAACTGTGGTACAACGATCACATTCAGGACATGTAATAATGGTGCAGAACTATTATCTAATATGTAGTCCATGTTCAGGTTATCTGATTTTCCCAGTGAAGTCCTTCATAACTGCTGTTTTGCTCAGTCAGGAATTCTGTTAAGAATCTTGCCTTACCTTTAGTAGTTGTGCCTCTTCAGTCTCTTTAATCCAGAACAGATTCCTAGCCATTGTTTTTTGTGGCGTTGATACTTTTGTAGTGTTGAGACCAGGTGTTTTGCAGAATTTGGGTTTGTCTGATTGTTTCCATGTATTTAGATCCAAGTTAATGCTTTGGGCAGGAATACAAGATAGGTGAATGCTTCCTTCTCAGTGTGTCACATCAAGGAGACATAGGATGACAGTTTACTCCACTGTAATAATGTAAATTTTTGTGTCTGTTAATTGTTCCATGTGAGTTGATAGTTTCTGTCTCGGCTATTAGCTTATAACCTACTGAAAGGCTTTCCTTCCTTCTCTCCTTGGTCTTGCCTTCTTTTGTCACAGTTCCTCTATTTCTTTTCTTTTTTTTTTTCAGCTTGCCCCTTAAAACTTGGCTGCAATATAAGTTAATATCCTATTAATTATACCTACTTATAATTAAATATATATCATTATCACTTTGGGGGTACAAAAAACTTTGTTTATACTTGATTCATGACATGTTAGAGGGTTGCAAGGTGTTTGGCAACAAAGATTCCTTGCACAGGGCTCCCCCAAAGGCCCCTGGATCCAGAGGCTCCTCTCTGGTCGGCCTTGGGGCGTGGAGTAGATGTGTGAACCTTTTGAAGAGACGCTTGCCCAGCCTGTCCATCAGCTTGCAGAGATTGATCAGGGGGTCTTCCGTCTTCTTGATGAATTTTATCTCTAGAAAGTGGCTCCCAAGGAGGTAGCAGAGAGGAAGGTTTATGGGACAGAACCGAGGGCATACAGATCCCAAAGGGCCAAAGACGGGCTCAGGATCTTCTCCGTGGGTGTGGTGATGCCTGTGGTGCCCAGGCTTTTACCCCACTCATCCTGGGAAGGTTTCTTCATGTCCTGGATGGGCCAGTAGTCCTGCTGGTTTTGCATCTCCCAGGTGTCCTCAAAGGACACTCCCAGGTGTCCTTTGGAAATTTGTGGAAGTCTAACTTCTGAAGATTATAAAGTTAGTGAAAGTCTGGGTGACCAGTTGATACATTCAGGAATAATAATTCATCTAAGTTTTAAGCTTTATTTCTTTTTTATTTTCATGATTCCTACTGATAAGTAATCTATCCTATTTGAAATTCCATATAGTCTTTTTTAACTCCAGGTTTTACTTATTTCCTCATTTTTAACGCATCTATGATGGAAAATTCAAATAGATAAAAACAGAAAGAGTGCTGTATGATAAACACCCATACTCATCACCCAACTTCAACATACAGAATCTTGTTTTATGTATACTTTATTCTTCCCTCTCCGCCTTCATTGGACTCTTTAAAGACAATTCATGAATCAATTCATCTAGAAATGCCTCAGTACGTATCATTAAGAGATAAAAACAATTTAAAAAATCTAAACATAATACCATTGTGATACAAATCAAAATTTTAACTAATTCCTAATATTATGAATTATCCAGTTTGAGTTTCCACAATTGTCTCTTACAATTGGTTGTTTGAATAAGGATCCAACCAAGGTCTACATGTTACACTGAGACGTGGTTTTCTTTAACATTCCCGAATTTCCTGAAAGTTAATAGTTAGATCTTGAGCTGCACTGTCCAGTGCAGTAGCCATTAATTAGATGTGGCTATTTAAATTGAAAGTAATTCAAATCCTACCTCCTCACACCCACAGAATGGCTATTATTATTTTTCTTTTCAGATTAAAAAAAAATTTTAATGCCATTTTTGGATATATATTATGTATTTACATACCGTGTAATCATCCAGAGTGTACAGTCTGTGGTTCACAGTATCATCATGTAGCTATGCATTCATCATCACAGGTTATGCTTTTTTTCTTTTTCGTGAAAAATAACATATATCCAAAACAATAATTTTCAAAGCGTACCACAGCAACTAGTTGTAGGACAGTTTTCAGAGTTTGGTATGGGTTAGAATTCCACAGTTTTAGGTTTTTACTACTAGCTACTCCAAGACACTGGAGAGTAGAAGAAATATCAGTATAATGATTGAGCAGTCATACTCATTTGTTAAACCCTGTCTTTTCTGTATAACTTCACCAGCACCTTTGATCTTTCTCCCACTCTTTGGGGGTATTTGGGCTATGTCCATTCTAATTTTTTTTTTTAACATGAAAATGGCTGTCAGTAATATGGGATAGGGGATGAAACTAGTTGATGTTCTGGAGAGGCTGGCCCCTCTGCATTTTAGGACTTACCTGGTCCAGGAACCAACTGGAGGTTGTAGGTTTCTGGGATGTTACCCTAGTACATGGAACCTTTGTAGAACTTTATATAATTCTCTAGGTATTCTTTAGGATTGGCAGGAATGGTTTTAGTTGGGGTTTGGCAAGTTATGATAAGTAGCAATGTTTAACTGAAGCGTGTGTAAGAGTGACCTCCAGTGTAGCCTCTTGACTCTATTTGAACTCTCTCAGCCACGGAAAGATACCTTATTTTGTTACATTTCTTTACCCCCTTTTGGTCAGGAAGTCATTGTCCGTCCTATTATACCAGGACCAGGTTCATTCCTGGAAGTTATGCCCCACATTTTCAGGGAGACTTTCACCCCTGGATGTCATGTCCCAAATAGTGGGGAGGGTAATGATTTTCCTTGCAGCATTAGGGTTAGAGAGGCCACATCTGAGCAACGAAAGAGGTTTTCTGAAAGTAACTCTTAGGCATAATTAATAGGATAGTTTTAAGCTCCACTTTATAACTTTATTAGAAATTGTCTCAGGCTGTTTCTTTTTGCATGGGCAGGCAAGCAGCAGAAATTGAACCCGGGTCTCTGGCATGGCAGGTGAGAATTCTGCCACTGAGCCACTGTTGCCTGCCCAAACATGTAGGTTTTTTTTTTTTTTTTTAAATATGGACAGGCACCAGGAATTGAATGTGGGTTTCTGGCATGGCAGGCGAGAGTCTCCCACTGAGCCACTGTCGCACCCTCAGGCTATTTTTAAGACCTTTTTTTGATTCTGGCATTCATCAATTTTACCACAACAGACGTGCGTGTGGTTTTGTTTCTCATTCATCCTGTTTGATAGACATAGATATTGCACTTCCTCTCTGTGATGGTTAGGTTGTGGTGTTAACTTGGTTAAGTGATGATTACCCAGTTGCTGGTCAGGCAAGCACTGGCCTGACCGTTGCTGCAAGGATATTTCATGTCTGGTTGATAAACTGGAAAGCTGGTGTATTAAATCATAAGCCAGTTGATTGCATCATAATTGACTACATCTGTGATCAACTAAGGTGTGCCTGCCACCAATGAAATAATCCAATCAGCTGACAATTTTTAAGGGAGAAGAGAATTTCATTTCTTCTGCCAGCTTGCTTCTGCTGTGGAGTTCATCACGGACCTTCATCGAGTTGCCAACCTCATGGCCTGCCCTATGGACTTTTATTTTTTATTTTTTTATTTTTAAATATTTTTTATTGAGAAATCTTTATACAGTCTACACACAGTCTATACAACAGTCAGTGGCTCACAATAATCACATAGTTGTGTATTCATCACCGTGATCATTTTTAGAACATCCATCCTCCATAGCTCTTAATCAACCCATCTTCTATAATTTTTGTGTTTTTATTCTGTTGTTTTGTGATTATTGTTTTAGCTTTAGAGCCTTTCAGCTGCATCTAATCTGCTCTTTAATTTATCCATTAATTTTTTTATTTGGACAAGTGCATATTTTTAAAAAGTCCTGATTGGTTCTTTTTCAAACCTTTTTGGTAATTTTTGATAATATCTTATTGATTCCTCATTTTTTTGTATGCTGTATGGCAGGAGTCACGTTACATTCTTTTTCCATGTGAGTATCCCGTTTTTGCAGCACCATTTGTTGGATTTTTGTTTGTTTGCTTTTTGGGGAAAGTGCATGGGCCGGGAATTGAACCCAGGTCTCCTTCATGGCAAGCAAGAATTCTACCACTGAATTGCCCTTGCACCCCCTCTACCTTTTTTTTTTTTTTAAAACATTTCATTTGTATTTATAATTTTGCATCTCTCAGTTATGGTGGCTTCTTTATTTGTTATTTTTGAATGTGAGCTCATATTGGTTGTTCTTATGTGGCAACCCTCAGAGCCTAGTCCTCCAGTGAAGATAGCTTTATTTCTTTTCTTCCTTTGGGCCAAAGAAAATAAAAAGGGGATAGTCTTGGTTTTTAGTTGTAAGTTTTTAAAGTTGCCTGCTTGTTGCCCAGATATTTTTAGGCACTGGATCTGTTGTAATTTGCTTCAGTGTAATTATACTATAAAATTGCATGGGTTAGATAAAATTTACCAAAACTAAGTGTGGTGCAATTTTCCTTTTTTTAAACTTTATTATAGTGGAAGTACCTGTCAGAGCTCAGAGTCTTAAATTTGAAAGGTGTGTTTACTTTACCTTGTAAGTAATCTGTACTAATTTGCTTGTTTTAGGAAAAGAGTACCATGCAAAATAAAGTTAGCATAATGAAATGCTTCTTCACAGATTTTTTCTTTTTTTGCATGGACAAGCATCGGGAATTGAACCTGGGTCTCCAGCCTGGCAGGCAAGAATTCTGCCTGCTGAGCCACCATGGCGCCCTCTTCACAGATTTTAAATGTGTTTTCTTAACATATTTTTCTCTAAAACTAAACTTAATTGAAGAAGGACAATTGAATACTCTTCTTATGATAAAAGTCCAAATGATAAGATAAAGTATGAAACAAAAATAAAAATTCCATTTATTTCTCCCAATCTAGTGCCCTACTTCTTTCCTAAGAAGTATTCATGATTTAATATATGGGTTGATTTGTGTTATCCACAGTTTGATATTTTTGCCTTAAAATGACATATATTAGTTGATTTTTCTCTGGATTGTATAGATTCAGTTGAGTGGTTCTATTTGGGGTGCACTGGGATCAGTTTTGTGGTTGCATTCACCTGGGAGCTTGGCTAGGGCTAGAGTGTCTGTATATATATATTTATTGATAAACAACATACAACACAAACATTCTTAACATACAAACATTCCATACATGGTGTACAATCAGTAGCTCACAGTTTCATCACATAGCAATATATTTATCACTATGATGCTTTTTTAGAACATTTGCATCACTCCGGAAAAAGAAATAAAAAAAAAAAAATTCATACTTACCGTATCCCTTACCCTTCTCTCTCATTGACCACTAGTATTTCCATCTACTCAATAGATTTTAACCTTTATTCCCCTATTTTTTTTTCTATACTCCTTACCACTCCCTTGATCACTAGTATTTCAGTCTACTCAATTTGTTTTAACATTTGTTCCCCCTACTATTTATTTATTTATTTGGCGTGGGCAGGCACTGGGAATCGAACCTGGGTTTCTGGCATGGCAGGTAGACACTTTGCCTGCTGAGCCACCATGGAACGCCCTGTTTGTTTATTTTTAATCCATATTTTTTACTCATCTGTCTATACTGTAGATAAAAGGAGCATCAGACACAAGGTTTTCACAATCACACAGTCACATGTGAAAGCTGTATTATATGTTCATCTGCAAGATACAAGGCTACTGGAACTCAGCTCTACAGTTTTAGGCATTTCCCTCTAGCCTTTCTAATACACCTTAAACTAAAAAGGGGATATCTGTAAAATGCGTAAGAATAACCACCAGGATAACCCCTCGACTCTGAACTCTCTCAGCCACTGACACTTTATTTTGTATAATTTCTCTCTTCCCCCTTTAGGTTGAGAAGTTTTTCTCAGTCCCTTGATGCTGGGTTTCAGCTCATTCTAGGATTTCTGCCCCATGTTGCCAGGGAAATTTACACCCCTATGAGTCATGTCCCACATAGAGAGGGGGAGTGCAGTGAGTTTGCTTTGCCCTGTTGGTTGAGACAGAGATAGGCCACATCTGAGCAACAAAAGAGGTTCTCTGGGGATGACTCTTAGGCCTAATTTTAAGTAGGCTTAGCTTGTCCTTTGTGGGGATAAGTTTCATATGAATTAACCCTAAGATTGAGGGCTCGGCCTATAGATTTGGTTGTCCCTAGTGCTTGCAAGAATGCTACAGATGGGGAAGTTGAATTTTCCTCCTTTCTTGCCATTACCCCAAGGGGACTTTGCAAATTCTTCTTTATTCACTGTTCAAATCACTCTGGGATTTATCAGGGCATCGCAGTGGACAAACCTACCAAATCTCATGCCCTATTCAAGGTTCCTTGTGCTTAATGGTGTTCAGTTAACCTGTCCATCTAAATTATATTAGGAATGCACTAGTCAAAATACAAATTTTGTACGAAACAAACGTTTTTTGCTTTAGTCTTACACAGAAGTTAAAGTTTTAAAATATGAATGACCATTTATTTTCAACACCTGCAATATTGACATAGAATGTCCATGTGTTTGCTTTTTTTATAATTTTTTTTTTTCCCACATAGACAAGCACCGGGAATCAAACCTGGGTCTCTATGGCAGGCGAGAACTCTGCCTACTGAGCCACCATGGCCCACCCTATGTTTTTGCTTTTTAATTACTTTATTCATAACAAATAATATTTCATGAGAAGTGGTTCATGGAATCATACTTTATTTCCACTTATTTTTATATGATGTCTTTTTTAAGATATAATTCATAAAATGTACAGTTCATATATTGAAATTGTACAACTCAGTGGTTTCCAGTACATTCACAGAGTTGTACACCATCATCACAATCACCCTTAAAAGAAACCTCATACCCATTCGTTGTCACTCCCCATTTCCCTCTAACCTCCCCTGCCCTTGGTAACTGCTGATATCCTTTCTGTCTTTCTAGATTTGCCTGTTGTGGATTGTATATAAGGAAAGTCATATAATTTGTAGTCTTTTCATTTAGCGTAATGCTTTTCAAAGTTCATCCATGATGTAGCATGTATTAGTACTTCATTCCTTTTTCTCTTATTTATTATTGCAGTTGTAGATTTGCAGAAAAATCACACAGGAAATAGAGAGTTCCATTTCACAACCCTACTCCGCTCCTGTCCACATATATGCAGTTCTCCTCCTCAACATTTTGCATTAGTTGGTATCTTTCTTACAATTGATGAAACAGTATTAATATAATTATACTTTTTTTTTTTTTTTTACAATTTGTAGATTACTTTATTCTTTTTTTTTTTATTAACGGAAAGAGAAAAAAAAATTAACACAACATTTAGCAATCATATCATTCTACATATGCACTCAGTAATTCTTAACATCATCACATAGATACATGATCATCGTTTCTTAGTACATTTGCATCAGTTTAGAGGAACTAGCAACACAACAGAAAAAGATATAAAATGTTCATATAGAGAAAAGAAATAAAAGTAGTAATAATAGTAAAAAAAAAAACAAACCCTATAGCTCAGATGCAGCTTCATTCAGTGTTTTAACATGATTACTTTACAATTAGGTATTATTGTGCTGTCCATTTTTGAGTTTTTGTATCTAGTCCTGTTGCACAGTCTGTATCCCTTCAGCTTCAATTACTCATTATCTTACCCTGTTTCTAACTCCTGCTGGACTCTGTTACCAATGACATATTTGAAGTTTATTCTCGAATGTCCGTTCACATCAGTGGGACCATACAGTATTTGTCCTTTAGTTTTTGGCTGGACTCACTCAGCATAATATTCTCTAGGTCCATCCATGTCATTACATGCTTCATAAGTTTATCTTATCTTAAAGCTGCATAGTATTCCATTGTATGTATATACCACAGTTTGTTTAGCCATTCTTCTGTTGATGGACATTTTGGCTGTTTCCATCTCTTTGCAATTGTAAATAACGCTGCTATAAACATTGGTGTGCAAATGTCCGTTTGTGTCTTTGCCCTTAAGTCCTTTGAGTAGATACCTAGCAATGATATTGCTGGGTCGTATGGCAATTCTATATTCAGCTTTTTGAGGAACTGCCAAACTGCCTTCCACAGTGGTTGCACCATTTGACATTCCCACCAACAGTGGATAAGTGTGCCTCTTTCTCTGCATCCTGTCCAGCACTTGTCATTTTCTGTTTTGTTGATAATGGCCATTCTGGTGGGTGTGAGATGATATCTCATTGTGGTTTTGATTTGCATTTCTCTAATGGCCAGGGACATTGAGCATCTCTTCATGTGCCTCTTGGCCATCCGTATTTCCTCTTCTGAGAAGTTTCGCTGTTCAAGTCTTTTTCCCATTTTGTAGTTGGATTGGCTGTCTTTTTGTTGTTGAGTTGAACAATCTCTTTATAAATTCTGGATACTAGACCTTTATCTAATATGTCATTTCCAAATATTATCTCCCATTGTGTAGGCTGTCTTTCTACTTTCTTGATGAAGTTCTTTGATGCACAAAAGTGTTTAAATTTGAGGGGCTCCCATTTCTTTCTTTCTTTCTTCAGTGCTCTTGCTTTAGGTTTAAGGTCCATAAAACCGCCTCCAGTTGTAAGATTTGTAAGATATCTCCCTACATTTTCCTCTAACTGTTTTATGGTCTTAGACCTAATGTTTAGATCTTTGATCCATTTTGAGTTAACTTTTGTATAAGGTGTGAGATACGGGTCTTCTTTCATTCTTTTACATATGGATATCCAGTTCTCTAGGCACCATTTATTGAAGAGACTGTTCTGTCCCAGGTGAGTTGGCTTGACTGCCTTATCAAAGATCAAATGTCCATAGATGAGAGGGTCTATATCTGAGCACTCTGTTCGATTCCATTGGTCGAATATATCTATCTTTATGCCAATACCATGCTGTTTTGACCACTGTGGCTTCATAATATGCCTTAAAGTCCGGCATCGCGAGACCTCCAGCTTCGTTTTTTTTCCTCAAGATGTTTTTAGCAATTCGGGGCACCCTGCCCTTCCAGATAAATTTGCTTATTGGTTTTTCTATTTCTGAAAAATAAGTTGTTGGGATTTTGATTGGTATTGCATTGAATCTGTAGATCAGTTTAGGTAGGATTGACATCTTAATTATATTTAGTCTTCCAATCCATGAACACGGTATGCCCTTCCATCTATATAGGTCTTCTGTGATTTCTTTTAGCAGTTTCTTGTAGTTTTCTTTATATAGGTTTTTTGTCTCTTTGGTTAAATTTATTCCTAGGTATTTTATTCTTTTAGTTGCGATTGTAAATGGGATTCGTTTCTTGATTTCCCCCTCAGCTTGTTCATTACTAGTGTATAGAAAAGCTACAGATTTTTGAATGTTGATCTTGTAGCCTGCTACTTTGCTGTACTCATTTATTAGCTCTAGTAATTTTGTTGTGGATTTTTCTGGGTTTTCTACGTATAGTATCATATTGTCTGCAAACAGTGATAGTTTTACTTCTTCCTTTCCAATTTTGATGCCTTGTGCTTCTTTTTCTTGTCTAATTGCTTTGGCTAGAACTTCCAACACAATGTTGAATAATAGTGGTGATAGTGGACATCCTTGTCTTGTTCCTGATCTTAGGGGGAAAGTTTTCAATTTTTCCCCATTGAGGATGATATTAGCTGTGGGTTTTTCATATATTCCCTCTATCATTTTAAGGAAGTTCCCTTGTATTCCTATCTTTTGAAGTGTTTTCAACAGGAAAGGATGTTGAATCCTGTCAAATGCCTTCTCTGCATCAATTGAGATGATCATGTGATTTTTCTGCTTTGATTTGTTGATATGGTGTATTACATTAATTGATTTTCTTATGTTGAACCATCCTTGCATACCTGGGATGAATCCTACTTGGTCATGATGTATAATTCTTTTAATGTGTTGTTGGATACGATTTGCTAGAATTTTACTGAGGATTTTTGCATCTATATTCATTAGAGAGATTGGCCTGTAGTTTTCTTTTTTTGTAATATCTTTGCCTGGTTTTGGTATGAGGGTGATGTTGGCTTCGTAGAATGAATTAGGTAGTTTTCCCTCCACTTCGATTATTTTGAAGAGTTTGAGGAGAGTTGGTACTAATTCTTTCTGGAATGTTTGATAGAATTCACATGTGAAGCCGTCTGGTCCTGGACTTTTCTTTTTAGGGAGCTTTTGAATGACTAATTCAATCTCTTTACTTGTGATTGGTTTGTTGAGGTCATCTATTTCTTCTTGAGTCAAAGTTGGTTGTTCATGTCTTTCCAGGAACCCGTCCATTTCATCTAAATTGTTGTATTTATTAGCGTAAAGTTAGTTATCCTGTTATTACCTCCTTTATTTCTGTGAGGTCAGTAGTTATGTCTCCTCTTCCATTTCTGATCTTATTTATTTGCATCCTCTCTCTTCTTCTTTTTGTCAATCTTGCTAATGGCCCATCAATCTTATTGATTTTCTCATAAAACCAACTTCTGATCTTATTGATTTTCTCTGTTGTTTTCATGTTTTCAATTTCATTTATTTCTGCTCTAATCTTTCTTATTTCTTTCCTTTTGCTTGCTTTGGGATTAGTTTGCTGTTCTTTCTCCAGTTCTTCCAAGTGGACAGTTAATTCCTGCATTTTTGCCTTTTCTTCTTTTCTGATAAAGGCATTTAGGGCAATAAATTTCCCTCTTAGCACTGCCTTTGCTGTGTCCCATAAGTTTTGATATGTTGTGTTTTCATTTTCATTTGCCTCTAGGTATTTACTAATTTCTCTTGCAATTTCTTCTTTGACCCACTCGTTGTTTAAGAGTGTGTTGTTGAGCCTCCATGTATTTGTGAATTTTCTGGCACTCTACCTATTATTGATTTCCAACTTCATTCCTTTATGATCCGAGAAAGTGTTGTGTATGATTTCAATCTTTTTAAATTTGTTAAGACTTGCTTTGTGACCCAGCATATGGTCTATCTTTGAGAATGATCCATGAGCACTTGAAAAAAAGGTGTATCCTGCTGTTGTGGGATGTAATGTCCTATAAATTTCTGTTAAGTCTAGCTCATTTATAGTAATATTCAGATTCTCTATTTCTTTATTGATCCTCTGTCTAGATGTTCTGTCCATTGATGAGAGCGGTGAATTGAAGTCTCCAACTATTATGGTATATGTGTCTATTTCCCTTTTCAGTGTTTGCAGTGTATTCCTCACGTATTTTGGGGCATTCTGGTTCGGTGCGTAAATATTTATGATTGTTATGTCTTCTTGTTTAATTGTTTCTTTTATTAGTATATAGTGTCCTTCTTTGTCTCTTTTAACTGTTTTACATTTGAAGTCTAATTTGTTGGATATTAGTATAGCCACTCCTGCTCTTTTCTGGTTGTTATTTGCATGAAATATCTTTTCCCAACCTTTCACTTTCAACCTATATTTATCCTTGGGTCTAAGATGTGTTTTTTGTAGACAGCATATAGAAGGATCCTGTTTTTTAATCTATTCTGCCAGTCTATGTCTTTTGATTGGGGAATTCAGTCCATTAACATTTAGAGTTATTAGTGTTTGGATAATATTTTCCTCTACCATTTTGCCTTTTGTATTATATATATATCATATCTGACTTTCCTTCTTTCTACACTCTTCTCCATACCTCTCTCTTCTGTCTTTTTGTATCTGACTCTAGTGCTCCCTTTAGTATTTCTTGCAGAGCTGGTCTCTTGGTCACAAATTCTCTCAGTGCCTTTTTGTCTGAGAATGTTTTAATTTCTCCCTCATTGTTGAAAGACAATTTTGCTGGATATAGGAGTCTTGGTTGGCAGTTTTTCTCTTTTAGTAATTTAAATATATCATCCCACTGTCTTCTAGCTTCCATGGTTTCTGCTGAGAAATCTACACATAGTCTTATTGGGTTTCCCTTGTATGTGATGGATTGTTTTTCTCTTGCTGCTTTCAAGATCCTCTCTTTCTCTTTGACCTCTGACATTCTAACTAGTAAGTGTCTTGGAGAACACCTATTTGGGTCTATTCTCTTTGGGGTGCGCTGCACTTCTTTGATCTGTAATTTTAGGTCTTTCATAAGAGTTGGGAAATTTTCAGTGATAATTTCTTCCATTAGTTTTTCTCCTCCTTTTCCCTTCTCTTCTCCTTCTGGGACACCCACAACACGTATATTTGTGCGATTCACATTGTCCTTGAATTCCCTGATACCCTGTTCAAATTTTTCCATTCTTTTCCGGATAGGTTCTGTTTCTTTTTGGAATTCAGATGTTCCATCCTCCAAATCACTAATTCTATCTTCGGTCTCTTTAAATCTATCATTGTAGGTATCCATTGTTTTTTCCATCTTTTCTACTTTATCCTTCACTTCCATATGCTCTGTGATCTGTTTTTTCAGTTTTTCTATTCTTTTTGATCAGCCCATGTCTTCTTCATGTCCTCCCTCAATTTATCGATTTCGTTTTTGAAGAGGTTTTCCATTTCTGTTCGTATATTCAGCATTAGTTGTTTCAGCTCCTGTATCTCATTTGAACTATTGGTTTGTTCCTTTGACTGGGCCATATTTTCAATTTTCTGAGTGTGATCCGTTATCTTCTGCTGGCGTCTGGGCATTTAGTCAGATTTCCCTGGGTGTTGGACCCCACAGGTTGAAAGATTTTTCTGTGAAATCTCTGGGTTCTGTTTTTCTTATCCTGCCCAGTAGGTGGCGCTTGTGGCACGCATTTGTCTACGGGTTCCACCAGTCAAAGTTGCTGTGGGTCCTTTAACTCTGGAAAACTCTCGCCGTAGGGGAGGTTCGGCAGCCAAAGCGTCTTGGAAGAGTACCAGCGGGCCTGGGGGTCCGAACGCGGGGAGGGTCGCCGACCGCCGCAGCACGGGAGAGCGCCCAACCGAATTTCCTAGTCGGCCCGGGGTGCCATGCGTGGCGGGAGGGCGTCAGCTGTCGCAGCCCGGGAGAGTGCACTGTTCCCAGCCGGACCGGGGAGTCACGTGTTTGGAAGGGACCCTCCCGGTCACCGTTCTCCGCAGCCTGGGGATTTCCGACCCAACTCTCTCAGTTGGTCCGGGGGGCCTCGCGTGGTGGGGGCACCAGCCGCTGTGGCCCAAGGGGACCGCTTGCCCAATTCTGCCAGCTGGCCTGGGAAGGAGGGAGGGAGGGACTCTGGCCGCTTGCTGTCCCGCCCGGGAAAGCCCGCGCCCCTCGGTGATCTCACCGGAGCTGGTTCTCCCAGACAGTCGGCCGTTCCAGGATGGGGTACGCCGTCCCTTTGATCTCCGTCGTGGCCCTGGGAGCTGCTCTGTATTGTCTCCACTCCCCCAGTATCTGTTCTGGAGGAGGAAAGGTGAGGGTGGCAAGGCTGTCGAGGCCGGTGGCGGAGGAGCCGGTGAAGGCGGAAGAGGGCACGGTGGTGGTTGGAGAGCCGCCAGAGCAGGAGGGGGAAGTGGGGAGAGGACGGCAGGCGGGCCGACTGCTGCGGGGTGTGGGCGCCGCGCGCCGGGCCGGCGGACAAAGAGGGGAGAGGAGGGCGGGCGGGCCGGCCACCGCGGGGCGTGGGTGCCACACTCCTGGCTGGCGGACAAAGAGGGGAGAGGAGGGCGGGCGGGCCGGCTGCTGCGGGGCGTGGGCGCCTACAATTATACTTTTAACTATAGTCCATAGTTTGCATTTGGATTCACTCTTTGTTTTGTGTAGTTCTACGGTGTGTTTGTTTTTAATTCTGGTAGCATATCTATAATCTAAAATTCCCCATTTTACCAACTTTCATATATACAATTCAGTGGCATTAGTCACATTCACAATAGTGTGTTCCCATCACCACCATCTATTACCAAAACTTTTCCATCTTACCCTAAATAGCAATTTTCTACTAATTAAGCACTAACTCCCAGTACTTCTACTGTCCCTTGGTAATCTGTATTCTAATTTCTGGCTATGAATTTGTGTATTCTAATGATATCATAGAAGTAAGAGCATGTATTTGTCCTTTTGTGTCTTGCTTATTTCATCCAGTATGGTATCTTCAAGGCTCATCCATGTTATAGCATGTACCAGGACTAAACTTTTTACAGCTGAACAATATTCCATTGTATAGTGGACCACATTTTGTTTATCCATTCTTCTGTTGATGGACCCTTGGTTGCTTCCATCTTTTGGCAACTGTGAATAATGCCACCATGAACATTAATATGAAAATACCGGTTCGAATCTCTGCTTTTTAGTTCTTTTGGGTATACACCTAGAAGTGGGATTGCCAGCTCATGTGGTAATTCTGTGTTTAAAACTCTGAGGAACTGTCACACTGTTTTCCTGAGGGGCTGTACCATTCTACATTCCCACCATCAGTATATGAGGGTTCCTGTTTCTGCATATCGTTGAGGAGCCAAAACTTGTTATTTTCCATTTTTTTTAATAGTAGTTATTCTAGAGGGGTTGAAATTTCATTCTCTTTTTATAACATTCCATTGTATGCCTACACCACACTTTATTTATCTAATCATCAGTTGTTCAACATTTGGATTGTCTCTACTTTTTGGCTAAACAGACAGACACTATATTAAGTTACATCAAATCACATAATGAAAGCTTCATCCTTTTTAGTTCTTTTTTTAAGTTTGAAACTGAATAAACTTTAATAATTCAGAAAATAGTTTTTGTTTACCTACCACTAAGATTTATCAAACATTAACCTTTTCCTGCTAGAGCAATTGAAATGTTGATGTAGCCAAAGCAAAATCTCCCTCCCCCATTGTGGCCGTTAACCTGATTTTTTATATCATTTTAAGGTATTTTATACTTTAAATATATGTACTTCCAACAATGTTTTCAAAGTTCATATATTTCAATATTCTATTCCAATAATATACCATTTTTCCCCTGTGCTGTGTGGTGGAGATTACATTTCATTGTTTTTCCATGTGACTATCCTGTTACTCTCTACCATTTGTCGATTTTTTTTGTGGGGGGAAGTTGTAGTGCATGGCCAGGAATTGAACCTGGGTCTCCTGCATGGCAGGTGAGAATTCTACCACTTAAGTACCCTTGTACCCCCATATCCTTTCTCTTTTCTTTCTTTTTTTTTTTTGTTTTGGCATGAGCAGGAATCAAACCCAGGTCTCTGGCATGACAGGTGAGAATTCTGCCACTGAGTCACTGTTGCACGCCCACCCCATATTATTTTGTATTTTAAAGATTGATGTTATGATATCATACATTTTCTGTACCTTGCTTTTTGTAATTAAAGTTGTTGATATCTATAGATCTGATTAATTTTATTTTCCCGTAATTCCTTTGAACCTACATACCACGATTTATTCAGTTCTTTTTTTTTTTTTTTCTTTTCGTGGGCAGACACCTTTTTTTTTCATGGGAATCAAACCCGGCAGACGAGAACTCTGCCTGCTGAGCCACTGTGGCCCGCTCTATTCAATTCATTTTGATGGACTTTGAAGATGTTCCAATATTTCACTCTAACAAACAAAACTATAGTAACTTTTCTTCCGTATGTTTCCATGTGTATGTTTTTTAAACCTCCACCAATAGTTTACACACACATTTAGTAAAACAATTTGCTCATATTTTCTGTTCTCACCCTTTAAAAAATGCTGGTTGGGATTCTATATAGTAATTTCAGTAGGTCTGACATAGTTTTAAGAACAATATTTTTGGGTATATTCTGTATCTAGAAAAGGAATTTTTGTGTTCTAGGATATATGTATGTCAACTTTAGTATACATTGACACTTTTCTCTCAAAAGTACTTGTACAAATGTTTATTCCCACCACCAGTGTGAATACCCTTTCAACCCCCACCCACCCCAATGGCAGTTGGTAATTTCATTTTCTTGAAATTGTAATTACTCAAGGTAGGACTGGGTTTATTTTTTAAGGCCTTTAACTCTTGATAATCACCTTTACACAAAGAGAGTGGCCTCATACTTAGCACCTTCAGCAGACATAAGAACGTAGAAATTGAAGATATTACGTTGTTTTCCTTGTATTTAGATCTTCCAGATTACATAGAGCAAAAATGACTTCTTGGCATGCTTATCTTGAATTTTAAGGCATGTTTCATTTTACGTAACCAACACTGCATTTGAGAAACAGAACAGTTCCATCTCCTCAAGAAACTTTACCCCGAAGTTTTCTTAACTCTTCTTCCACTTCTAATCTCTATAAACCATTGGTCTGCTCTCTATCCCTGTAGTTTCACCTTTGCATTTTAGCATATGAATGAAATGCTGAAATATGTAACATTTTCAGACTGGCTTCTTTCATTCACTGTAATGCTTTTGAAACCTAATCTGTGTTATTGCATATATTAATCATTCTGTTATTTTTTTTTCATTTAAAAAAAATTTATTAATTTTAAAAAATTAAGAACAAACAAAAACATTACCATATATTCTGTTCTACATATATAATCAGTAAGTCTCAATATCATCATAGTTGCATATTCATCATTTCTTAGAACATTTGCATCAATTCAGAAAAAGAAATAAAAAGAACAAAATAAAATGATAACAGAGAAAAAAGAAAAGATTATACATACCATACCCCTTACCCCTCGCTTTCATTTATCACTAACATTTCGAACTAAATTTAACATTTGTTCCCCCTATTTATTTTTATTCCATATGTCCTACTCGTCTATTGACATTGTAGATAAAAGGAGCATCACACATGAGGTTTTCACAATCACACAGTCACATTGTGAAAGCTGTATCATTATTCAGTCATCATCAAGAAACATGGCTACTGGAACACAGCTCTACATTTTCAGGCAGTTCCCTCCAGCCTCTCCACTACATCTTGAAAAACAAGGAGATATCTACTTAATGTGTAAGACTAACCCCCAGGAAAACCTCTCAACTCTCTTTGGAATCTGTCAGCCATTGACGCTTTGTCCCATTTCACTCTTCCCCCATTTGGTGGAGAAGGTTTTTCTTAATCCCTTGATGCTGAGTCTCAGCTGATTCTAGGATTTCTGTCCCACGTTGCCAGGAAGGTCCACACCCGTGGGAGTCATGTCCCATGTAGACCGGGGGAGGGTGGTGAGTTTGTTGTTGTGTTGGCTGAAGAGAGAGGCCACATCTGAGCAACAAAAGAAGCTCTCTTGGGAGTGACTGTTAGGCCTTTCATATGAACAAACCCCAAGACAGGGGGCTCAGCCTATAGCTTTGGTTGTCCATACTGCTTGAGAGAATATCAAAAATTCAACTTGGAAAAGTTGAATCTCTCCCTGTTCTCACAATTTTTGCGAATACTTTTCCACTCACTGATCAAATCACTCTGGGATTCATCAGGGCATCACTCTGGACAAACCAACAAATTCTCATGTCCAACCCAAGATTCCAAGTACTTATGGTGTTCAATCAAGCTATCTATATAAGTTATATTAGGAAATGCACTAGTCAAAATATAAATTTTTTACCAAATATTTTTTGCTTTCATCTCACACATAAGGTGAAATTTTAAAATATTAATTATCATCTATTTTCAGCACCCTGTAGTAATGACATTCCTTTGTTCCTCCTCATGCAAAAATATTTTTAAAATTTGTATATTTAGTCACTATTATTATACACTCTAGGCATTCCTAGATTATACCACCTCAATCTTTAACATCTATCTTTCTTTCTGATTTTCTTTTTGCCCCCAGTCCTCCTCCATCGATCATTCTCACATTCAGCTTCATTCAGTGTTTTAACATAATTGTATTACAGTTAGATAGTTTTGTACTGTCCATTTCTGAGTTTTTATATTCAGTACTGTTGCACAATCTGTATCTCTTCAGCTCCAATTACCCAATATCTTACCCTATTTCTGTCTCCTGATGGTCTCTGTTACCAATGAAATATTCCAAGTTTATTCACTAATGTCAGTTCATATCAGTGAGACCATACAGTATTTGTCCTTTTGTTTTTGGATAGTCTCACTCAGTATAATGTTCCCAAGGTCCATCCATGTTGTTACATACTTCATAACTTTATTCTGTCTAAAAGCTGCATAATATTCCATCGTACATATATGCCACAGTTTGTTTAGCCACTTCTCTGTTGATGAACATTTTGGCTGTTTCCATCTCTTTGCAATCGCAAATAATGCTACTATAAACATTGGTGTGCAAGTGTTTGTCTGTGTCTTTGCCCTTATGTCCTTTGAGTAGATACCTAGCAATGGTATTGCTGAGTCATATGACAATTCTATATTCAGCTTTTTGAGGAACCGCCGAATTGCCTTTCACAGCAGTTGCATCATTTGACATTCCTACACACAGTGAATAAGTATGCCTCTTTCTCCACATCCTCTCCAGCACTTGTCATTTTCTGTTTTGTTGATATTGGCCATTCTGGTGGGTGTGAGATGATTTGGTTTAGATTTGCTTTTCTCTGATGGCCAGGGACGTTGAGCATCTGTTCATGTGCCTTTTGGCCATTTGTATTTCCTCTTCTGAGAGTTGTCTGTTCAAGTCTTTTTCCCATTTTGTAATTTGATTGGCTTTCATTTTGTGGTTGAGTTGAACAATCTCTTTATAAATTCTGGATGCTAGACCTTTATCTGATATGTCGTTTCCAAATATTGTCTCCCACTGTGTAGGATGTCTTTTTACTTTCTTGATGAAGTTCTTTGATGCGCAAAAGTGTTTAATTTTGAGGAGTTCCCATTTCTTTCTTTCTTTCTTCTGGGCTCTTGCTTTAGGTGTAAGGTCTATAAAACCTCCTCCAGTTATATGATTTATAAGATATTTCCCTACATTTTCCTCTAACTGTTTTATGGTCTTATACCTAATGTTTAGATCTTTGATCCATTTTGACTCAACTTTTGTATAGGGTGTGAGATATGGGTCCTCCTTCTTTCTTTTGCATATGGATATCCAGTTCTCTAGGCACCATTTATTGAAGAAGCTGTTCTGTCCCAGGTGAGTTGGCTTGACTGCCTTATCAAAGATCAAATGTCCATAGATGAGAGGGTCTATATCTGACACCCTATTCGATTCCATTGGTCAATATATCTATCTTTATGCCAGTACCATGCTGTTTTGACCACTGTAGCTTCATAATATGCCTTAAAGTCAGGCAGCGTGAGAACTCTGGCTTCATTTTTTTTCCTCAGGATACTTTTAGCTATTCAGGGCACCCTGCCCTGCCAGATAAATTTGCTTATTGGTTTTTCTATTTCCGAAAAGTAGGTTGTTGGGATTTTGATTGGTATTGTGTTGAATATGTAAATCAATTTAGGTAGGATTGACATCTTAACTATATTTAGTCTTCCAATCCATGAACATGGTATGCCCTTCCATCTATTTAGGTCTTCTGTGATTTCTTTTAACAGTTTTTTGTAGTTTTCTTTATATAGGTTTTTTGTCTCTTTGGTTAAATTTATTCCTAGGTATTTTATTCTTTTAGTTGCGATTGTAAATGGGATTCGTTTCTTGATTTCCCCCTCAGCTTGTTCAATACTAGGGTATAGAAATGCTGCAGATTTTTGAATGTTGATCTTGTAACCTGCTACTTTGCTGTACTCACTTATTAGCTCTAGTAGTTTTGTTGTGGATTTTTCCGGGTTTTCGACGTATAGTATCATATCGTCTGCAAACAGTGATAGTTTTACTTCTTCCTTTCCAATTTTGATGCCTTGTATTTCTTTTTCTTGTCTAATTGCTCTGGCTAGAACCTCCAACACAATGTTGAATAATAGTGGTGATAGTGGACATCCTTGTCTTGTTCCTGATCTTAGGGGAAAAGTTTTCAATTTTTCCCCATTGAGGATGATATTAGCTGTGGGTTTTTCATATATTCCCTCTATCATTTTAAGGAAGTTCCCTTGTATTCTATCTTTTGAAGTGTTTTCAACAGGAAAGGATGTTGAATCTTGTCAAATGCCTTCTCTGCATCAATTGAGATGATCATGTGATTTTTCTGCTTTGATTTGTTGATATGGTGTATTACATTAATTGATTTTCTTATGTTGAACCATCCTTGCATACCTGGGATGAATCCTACTTGGTCATGATGTATAATTCTTTTAATGTGTTGTTGGATACGATTTGCTAGAATTTTATTGAGGATTTTTGCATCTATATTCATTAGAGAGATTGGCCTGTAGTTTTCTTTTTTTGTAATATCTTTGCCTGGTTTTGGTATGAGGGTGATGTTGGCTTCGTAGAATGAATTAGGTAGGTTTCCCTCCACTTCAATTTTTTTGAAGAGTTTGAGCAGAGTTGGTACTAATTCTTTCTGGAATGTTTGGTAGAATTCACATGTGAAGCCGTCTGGTCCTGGACTTTTCTTTTTGGGAAGCTTTTGAATGACTGATTCAATTTCTTTACTTGTGATTGGTTTGTTGAGGTCATCTATTTCTTCTTGAGTCAAAGTTGGTTGTTCATGCCTTTCCAGGAACCCGTCCATTTCATCTAAATTGTTGTATTTATTAACGTAAAGTTGTTCATAGTATCCTGTTATTACCTCCTTTATTTCTGTGAGGTCAGTGGTTATGTCTCCTCTTCCGTTTCTGATCTTATTTATTTGCGTCCTCTCTCTTCTTCTTTTTGTCAGTCTTGCTAAGGGCCCATCAATCTTATTGATTTTCTCATAGAACCAACTTCTGATCTTATTGATTTTCTCTATTGTTTTCATGTTCTCAATTTCATTTATTTCTGCTCTAATCTTTGTTATTTCTTTCCTTTTGCTTGCTTTGGGGTTAGTTTGCTGTTCTTTCTCCAGTTCTTCCAAGTGGACAGTTAATTCCTGCATTTTTGCCTTTTCTTCTTTTCTGATAAAGGCATTTAGGGCAATAAATTTCCCTCTTAGTGCTTTTGCTGCGTCCCATAGGTTTTGATATGTTGTGTTTTCGTTTTCATTCGCCTCGAGGTATTTACTAATTTCTCTTGCAATTTCTTTGACGCACTTGTTGTTTAAGAGTGTGTTGTTCAGCCTCCACGTATTTGTGAATTTTCTGGCACTCCGCCTATTATTGATTTCCAACTTCATTCCTTTATGATCCGAGAAAGTGTTGTGTATGATTTCAATCTTTTAAAATTTAAGACTTGCTTTGTGACCCAGCATATGGTCTATCTTTGAGAATGATCCATGAGCACTTGAGAAAAAGGCGTATCCTGCTGTTGTGGGGTGTAATGTTCTATAAATGTCTGTTAAGTCTAGCTCATTTATTGTAATATTCAAAGTCTCTATTTCTTTATTGATCCTCTGTCTAAATGTTCTGTCCATTGATGAGAGTGGCGAATTGAAGTGTCCAACAATTAGGGTAGATGTATCTATTTCCCTTTTCAGTGATTGCAGTGTATTCCTCATGTATTTTGGGGCATTCTGGTTCAGTGTGTAAATATTTATGATTGTTATGTCTTCTTGTTTAATTGTTCCTTTTATTAGTATATAGTGTCCTTCTTTGTCTCTTTTAACTGTTTTACATTTGAAGTCTAATTTGTTGGATATTAGTATAGCCACTCCTGCTCTTTTCTGGTTGTTATTTGCATGATATATCTTTTCGCAACCTTTCACTTTCAACCTATGTTTATCTTTGGGTCTAAGATGTGTTTCCTGTATTACAGCATATAGAAGGATCCTGTTTTTTTAATCCATTCTGCCAGTCTGTGTCTTTTGATTGGGGAATTCAGTCCATTAACATTTAGTGTTATTACTGTTTGGATAATGTTTTCCTCTACCATTTTGCCTTTTGTATTATATATATCATATTTGACTTTCCTTCTTTCTACACTCTTCTCCATACCTCTCTCCTCTGTCTTTTCGTATCTGACTCTAGTGCTCCCTTTAGTATTTCTTGCAGAGCTGGTCTCTTGGTCACAAATTCTCTCAGTGACTTTTTGTCTGAGGATGTTTTAATTTCTCCCTCATTTTTGAAGGACAATTTTGCTGGATATAGGAGTCTTGGTTGGCAGTTTTTCTCTTTTAGTAATTTAAATATATCATCCCACTGTCTTCTAGCTTCCATGGTTTCTGCTGAGAAATCTACACATAGTCTTATTGGGTTTCCCTTGTATGTGATGGATTGTTTTTCTCTTGCTGCTTTCAAGATCCTCTCTTTCTCTTTGACCTCTGAGATTCTAACTAGTAAATGTCTTGGAGAACGCCTATTTGGGTTTAATCTCTTTGGGGTGCGCTGCACTTCTTGGATCTGTAATTTTAGGTCTTTCATAAGAGTTGGGAAATTTTCAGTGATAATTTCTTCCATTAGTTTTTCTCCTCCTTTTCCCTTCTCTTCTCCTTCTGGGACACCCACAACACGTATATTTGTGCGGTTTATATTGTCCTTGAGTTCCCTGATTCCCTGTTCAAAATCTTCCATTCTTTTCCCGATAGTTTCTGTTTCTTTTTGGAATTCAGATGTTCCATCCTCCAAATCACTAATTCTATCTTCCGTCTCTTTAAATCTATCATTGTAGGTATCCATTGTTTTTTCCATCTTTTCTACTTTATCCTTCACTTCCATAAGCTCTGTGATTTGTTTTTTCAGTTTTTCTATTTCTTCTTTTTGATCAGCCCATGTCTTCTTCATGTCCTCCCTCAATTTATCGATTTCGTTTTTGAAGAGGTTTTCCATTTCTGTTCGTATATTCAGCATTAGTTGTCTCAGCTCCTGTATCTCATTTGAACTATTTTTTTGTTCCTTTGACTGGACCATATTTTCAATCTTCTGAGCGTGGTCCGTTATCTTCTGCTGGCGTCTGGGCATTTAGTCAGATTTCCCTGCGTGTTGGACCCAGCAGGTTGGAAGATTTGTCTGTGAAATCTCTGGGTTCTGTTTTCCTTATCCTGCCCAGTAGGTGGCGCTCGTGGCACATGTTTGTCTCAAGTGTTTGGAAGGGATCCTCCTGATCACTGTTCTCCGCGGCCTGGTGATTTCCGATCCAATTCTCTCAGTTGGTCCCAGGGGCCGCGCGTGGTGGTGGCGCCAGCCGTCGCGGCTTGATGGGACCCTGTGGCTCCTTTATTAATGCCCCTATTGGTGTTTGGTTGGACCCAGTCCCTGCTACTGTCGGAAATTCCCTCCTCTCCCTGGAGGGTTGCCAGTCACCGGCCGCCGCGGCCCCTGGAACTTGCCACTGGACCAGAAAGCCGCCTGTGGGGAAGGGGCACCGGTCGCCGGCCGCCTTAGCCTGGGGAACTCGCCACCGGACCAGGAAGCCACCCGCGGGGGTGGGTGGCGCCGGTTGCCGGCCACTGCGGCTTGGGTAGCCCTCTGATCCGAGACTCGTAGCCGGTCCAGAAAGCCGCCCGCAAAAGAGGGGCGCGGGCCGTCGTGGCTTGCGAAACTTGCCTCTCCGAGACTCTCAGCCGGCCCGGGAAGGAGGGAGGGAGGAGCTCCAGCGCCAGCTGCTGTGGCTCGGGGAAGAGCGTGCCGCTCGGGGATCTCACCGCAGCAGAGTCTCGCAGTCAGTGTAGCTAGTCCAGACTGGGGTACGCTGTGTGTCCATTCCCTGCCGTGACCCCGGGAGCTGTTCTGCACTGTTTCTGTTCACCTAGTACTTGCTCTGGAGGGGAAACTAAGACGCGCGTACCTTACTAAGCCGCCATCTTGGCCCCGCCCCCGCTTTCAGTCTTTTTTTGACCTTGATTTTTATTTGAAATAACAGCAAGGCTCACTGATCTTTGTACTCCATTTGGGGTCTTCACCTCCACATACATGTTCATTGCCTTTATTTTATTTTTAGATTATGTATAACTTTAACAGTGTTCTAATAAGTCAAAATTATATTCAAGGGTACACTCAGATAGGGCACCTGCATTCATTTTGTTGTATACTTGTCTTCCATTCTTCAAGACCTGTTTCCATCCACCTGATAAATTCAGCTTTTAACTTGCCTGATTCAGAGCATGTATACTTGGGGTCTTTTTTCCCCACCTTGCAAGTAACAGCCCCAAAGATTTTTATCAAAAGTATAGAAGCCCTTTCTTTATAAAAGCCAGAGCACATTGAAAGATAGAATTAAAGATTGCAGATCTAGTAGTTTCCTAAAAGCAGGAATTCTTTTTTTTAATTAATTTAAAAACAAAAAAAAAATGACAAGAAAGAAACAAGCATTCTTAACGTATGATCATTCCATTCTACATATATAATCAGTAGTTCACAATATCATCACATAGTTGCATATTCATGAGCATGATCATTTCTTAGAACATTTGCATTAATTCAGAAAAAGAAATAAAAAGACAACAGAAAAAAATTCGTACATACATACCCTTTACCCTTCCCTTTCATTGATCACTAGCGTTTCAATCTAAATTTTTTTTTAACATTTGTTCCCCCTATTATTTATTTTTATTCCATATGTTTTACTCATCTGCTGATAAGGTAGATAAAAGGAGCATCAGATACAAGGTTTTCACAGTCACACAGTCACATTGTGAAAGCCAAATCCTTATACAATCATCTTCAAGAAACATGGCTAATGGAACAGAGGTCCACATTTTCAGGCAGTTCCCTCCAACCTCTCCATTACACCTTAACTAAACAGATGATATCTATTTAATGCGTAAGAGTAACCTTCAGGATAACATCTTGACTCTGTTTGGAATCTCTCAGCCATTGACACTTTATTTTGTCTCATTTCACTCTTTCCTTTCGGTGAAGAAGGTTTTCTCAATCCCTTGATGTTGAGTCTCAGCTCATTCTAGGATTTCTGTCCCATGTTGTCACTGAGGTCCATACCCCTGGGAGTCATGCCCCACATAGACAGGGGGAGGGCAGTGAGTTTGCTTGTTGTCTTGGCTGGAGAGAGGCCAACATCTAACCAACAAAAGATATTCTTTTGGGGTGTGACTCTTAGGCCTAATTTTAAGTAGGCTTGATCTATCCTTTGTGGGGTTAAGTTTCATATAAACAAACCCCAAGATTGGGGGCTCAGCCTATTGCTTTGGTTGTCCTCACTGCTTGTGAGAATATCAAAATTCAACTTGGGTGGGCGCCTCTTTTTAGTTGTCAGAATTAGTTAATGAATTCCACAATTGGAGCTTGGTTGCGCTCAGCCCCTTGCTGCTGGTGAAGTCTTTTTCCTTTCCCGTCTGGGAAGCAGCTTGTGGGGGAGGGCTGCCGGCCACTGCAGCTTGGGGAGCTCACGGTTCTGGGTTGGATTGCAGCTGGTCGCCTGGTCCAGACTCATGTACGCTGTGTGTCCGGTCACTGATGTGGCCCCAGCAGTTGTTTTATACTGTTCCTGGCTATTTATTAGCTTCTCTGGAGGATGAACTAAATCCCACACCTCACTAAACTGCCATCTTGACTCTCTCTCTAAATAAGAGTAAAACAGGAGAGGATTAAGAAGTAGAAATGTTCTGGTGAACTCGGGTACCTTCCCCAATCCTACCCTCAAGTTATGATGGGTAAATGCATGAATTCCATTAGGGCAGATTTACATAAAGGGTGGAGATATCATCATTTGGAGGCTTGGAAAGACTAGAGTGCTGTTGTTAACTCATTGCTTGTTATATGTTTAATTTTAATAATTAGATGAGCATTTTCTTTTTTTTTTCCTATCAAGCCAAACTGGCAAGACGCAGTCAAGAAAGAGACAACCTTGGCATGCTGGTGTGGTCACCTAATCAGAATTTATCAGAGGCAAAATGTAAGTCTTGGAGAACCTTCATTTTCTACGCTTCTTATTTAATATAAGGTTTCAAAGTTTCCCTTTGTATCTATAAGTTCCTGCATATATTGCATTTCTCATGCATATTTTTTTAGTTAGATAAGTAGTGGATTACAAGACAATCATGCATAAAATACAGGATTCCCATGTACTACCCTGTCAGTAACACCTTACATTGATGTGGAATATTTGTTACAGTTAATGAAACCACAGTTTAATAATTATAACAGTAGTTCATGGTTTAATTTAGGGTTCACTGTTTGTGTTGTGAAGTCTTATGCTTTTTTAAAAATTAGTTTTTACTCTTGTAACATATATATGACCTAACATTTCTCCTTTTAACTACATTCACATATATAGATCGGTACTGTTAATTTATGTTCACAATGTTGTGCTACCATCACTACCATCCATTATGAAAACTTTTCCATCATCACAAGTAGGAACTCTGTACATTTAAAGCTTTAGCTCCCAATTCCCTTCCCCCATCCCATTGCCTCGTAACCTGTATTGTAGATTCTGACTGTGTATTCTAATTTAGTTTTATCCTTTTGTTTCTGGTTTATTTCACTCCACATGATGTCTTCAGGGTTCATCCACTTTGTCCCATGTATCAGAACTTCAGGCCTTTTTATGGCTGAATAAAATTCCATTGTATGCATAGAATACATATTGTTTATCCATTCATGAGTTGATAGATACTTGGTTTGCTTCCATCTTTTGGAAATAATAATGATGCTGCTATGAATATCTGTGTGCAAGTATCTCTTTGACTCCCTGGTTTCAGTTCTTTCTGGGTATATATCTAGAAGTGAAATTGCCGGGTAATATGATGATTCTATATTTTCGCCTCCTGAGGAACTGCCAAACTCTTCCACAGCAGCTATACCATTTTATATTCCTGTCAGCAATGAATGAGTGTCCCCGTTTTTCCACACCCTGCCAACGCTTGTAATTTTCGTTCTTTCTTTTCTTCTTTTGATAGCGTCCATTCTGTTGGGAGTGGACTGGTATCTCATTGTGGTTTTGATTTGCATTTCCCTGATGGCTAATGATATTGGGAATCTTTTCATGTATTTTCTAGCCATCTGTATATCTTATGTGACAGAGATCTATTCAAGTCTTTTGCCTGTTTTTAAATTGTGTTGTTTTTCTTTTTGTTGTTGAGTTGAAGGACTTCTTTATATATTCTGGATGTTAAACCCCTATCAGATATGTGGCTTCCAAATATTTTCTCCCTTTGGACAGGCTGTTTTTTACTTTTATGATAAAGTTTTTTGATGCACCAAAGTTTTAAATTCTGATGAAGTCCTATATTTATTTCTTTTTGTTTGTGCTTTGAGTGTAAAGTCTAAGAAATCATGGTCTAAAACAAGGTCCTCAAGATGCTTCCCTGTGTTTTCTTCTATAGTTAGATATCTTTGGCTCTTATATTTAAATCTTTGATCCATTTTGAGTTGATTTCTACATATGATAGGATGTAGGGCTCCACATTCATTCTTTTGCAAAGGGAGATCTAGTTCCCAACAATATTTGTTGAAGAGACTGTTCTTTCTCAATTGAGAAGTCACTCTGGAGGTCACTCTTACACAAGGTTCATTTAGGCATTACTGCCTATCCTAGCTTGCCAAACCACAACCACAACCATGGTTAAAGAACACCTAGGGCATTATATAAGATTCTATGAAGGTTCCATGCACTACGGTTCCAGAAACCTTCAGAAACCTACAACCTCCAGATGGGTCCTTGGACCAGATAAGTCCTGAAATGCAGAGGGGCCAGCCTCTCCAGAACATGTAGTACCATCCCCTTACCCCATATTATCAGTAACCCTTTTGAACATTAAAAAGTTAGAATGAACATACCCCAAATACCCCTAAAGAGTGGGAGAAAGATCAGAGATGATGGTGGAGTATACAGAGAAGGTAGGGTTTAACAAATGAGTATGACTGTTGAATCATTATATTGATATTTTCTTTTAGTTTCCAGTATCTTAGAGCAGCCAGAAATAAAAACGTGCAATGGTGGAACTGTAACCCATACCAAACTCTAATATCTGTTCTACATTTAATAGTTGCAATGTGCTTTGAAATTTATTATTTTTTTTGTATATATGTAATTTTTCACCAAAAAGAAAAAAAAGTCGATTGTGATAAATGCACAGCTATATGATGATATTGATAACCTTTTGATTGTATACTTTGGATGATTAAATGGCATGTGAATATATAATATATATAAATAAAAAATAAATAATTAAGAAAAACCATATAGGCCAAAAACAAACAGAAGTTTGGTAGAGCCCTCTGGTGGTCCAAAGGTAAAAAAAAAAACCAAAAAGATATATATATTTATCTATATATATGAAAATGGAACTATTAAACTTTCCCATCTGGAAAACCCCAGGTACCTCTCAACCATTGGGGACTCCCAAGAAAATAGACCAAGCCCTTGATGTTTTTTGGTTTTAATTTTTTTGTGTGGGCAGGCACTGGGAATCAACCCAGGTCTCCAGCACGGCAGGCAGAGAATTCTGCCACTGAGCCACAGTCAAACTGCCCTAAGCTCTTGATTTTGAGGCTTGTCCTTATGAAACTTATTTCTGTAGGGAAGAAACTAAGATTACCCATAAGAAGCCCTAAGAGTTACTTCCAGGAAACTTCTTTTGTTGCTCAGACGTTACCCTCTCTCTCTCTAAGCCCAACTCTGTAAGGAAAATCATTACCCTCTACCCTATATGGGACATGACATTCAGGGATGAAAATCTCCCTGGCACCGTGGGGTGTGACTCCAGGGGATGAATCTGGCCCTGGAACCGTGGGATCAACAACGCTTTCTGCACTAAAAGGGGGGAAAGATAAGTATAATAAAGTATCAGTGGTCAAGAGAGATCAAACAGAGTCAGAGGCTATTCTGAAGGCTACTTTTATGCAAGCTTCAGTTCCATAGTGCTAATTGCCTTGGTTTGCTAAACCCCAACCAACATCACTCCAGTTACCTCTTAAGAACACCTAGGACTCAAACTGAGACTCTAGAAAGTACTCATGCACTGTTTGCTTTTCTGGATCCTATAATTCTCAAAGGGTTCATAGGTCAGATAAATCCTAAAACCCAGAGGATAAGTCTTTCCAGGACTATCAATTAATTACACCTATTCTTTAGTGGTGACACTCCTTCTGAAAGTGAAACAGTCATTGCAGTGTCGATCTGCATTTCCCTTATAGTCAATGAAGATGAGCACCTCTTCATTTGCTTTTTAGCCCTCTGTATTTGCTCTTCAGAAATTCATTACTTTTTTGTATATATGTAATTTGTCACCAAAAGGAAAAAAAAAAGTCCGTTGTGATAAATGCACAGCTATATGATGATATTGAGAAACTTTGATTGTACACTTTGGATGATTACATGGTATGTGAATATATAATATATACAAATAAAACTAAATTAAAAAAACGTATAGACCAAAAACAAATATTTCCTCCACCCGTTTTGTAATTAAGTTGTCTGTGTTTTTGTCGTTGAGCTGAATAATTTCTTTATGTACACAGCATATCAAGCTTTTTTTTGGGGGGTGGGGGGGGGGCATGGTCTGGGAATCGAACCTGGGTCTCCCGCAAGGAAGGCGGGCATTCTAACCACTAAACTACCCATGCACCCCAGGATATCAAACTTTTATCCCATATGTGGTTTCCAAATATTTTCTCCCACTGAGTTAGCTGCCTCTTCACCATTTTAACAAAGTCCTTTGAGGCACAGAGGCTCTTGATCTTAAGTAGTTCTCATTTGTCTATTTTTTCTTTTGCTGCTTGTCCTTTAGGTGTAAAGTTTAAGAAGCTACCTCCTATTACTAGATCTTGAAGATGTTTCGCTGCCTTTTCTTGTTTTATGGTACTGTTTCTCCATTTAGGTCTTTGATCCATTTTGAATTCATTTTTGTATAGGGTATAAGGTAGGAGTCTTATTTCATTCTTTTGGCTATTGAAATCCAGTTCTCCCATGCACCTTTATTGAAAAAACTATTCTGTCCTAGTTCAGTGGATTTGGGGGCCTTATAGAAGGTCAATCTCTGCACTCTCGATTCTATTCCATTGGTCAGTCCTTCTGTCTTTGTGCCAGTATCATGCTGTTTTGACCTCTATGGCTTTGTAGTAAGCTTCAATATCAGGAAGTGTTAGTCCTCTCACTTTGTTCTTCTTTTGTAGGATGTTTTTAGCTATTTGGAGTCTCTTTCCCTTTCATATAAATTTGATAACCAATTTTTCCAAGTCTTCAAAGTAGGTTGTTGGGATTTTAATTGATATTGCATTGACTCTGTAGATCAGTTTGGGGTAAAATTAACATCTTAACAACATTCAGTTTTCCTATCAGTGAGCATCTATTTAGGTTTTTTAAAATTTATTTTAGCAATTTTTGCATTTTTCTATGTATAAGTCCTTGATTTAGGTTTATTCCTAGATACTTGATTCTCCTGGTCACTTTTTATTTTGCATAAGCAGGCACCGGAAATCGAACCTGGGTCTCCAGCATGGCAGGCAGGAAATCTGCCTGCTGAGCCACTGTGGCTCAGATAAGGTCATTTCTTGTGTACAGAAACATTGCTGACTTTTGTACATTAATCTTATTCCCACATCTTTGCTGAATTTATGTATTAACTCAGGAGATTCCTCAGGGTTTTCTAAGTATATTATCATGTCATCTGCAAATTATTCCTTTCCTATTTGGATGCCTTTTGTTTCTTTATCCTGTCTAATTGCTTCAGCTAGGACTTCTAGTACAGTGTTGAATAATAGTGGTGACAATTGCATCCTTCTCTCATTCCTGATCTTAGCTAAGGGGAATGCTTTCAATTTCTCACTGTTAAGTATGATGCCAGCTATGGGTTTTTCTTATACCTTTTATGATATTGAGAAAGTTTCCTTTAAACTTTCAGTGTTTTCCATCAGGAAAGGATGATGGATTTTGTCAAATACTTTTTCAGCATCAGTTGATATGATCATGTGATTTTTCCCTTTTAAACTGAAAGGGAAAACTGAACTTTCCCTTAAACTGAAAGTGTTATATTACATTGATTGATTTTCTTATGTTGAGCTACACTTGCATTCCTAGTATCAGTCCCACTTGGTTGTGATGTATAATTCTTTTAATGTGGCTTTGGATTTGATTTGCTAGTATTTTGTTAAGAATTTTCGCATTTATGTTCATTAGGGAGACTGGTCTAAAGTTTTCTTGTATTTTTGTTCAGTTTCGGTATTAGAATGATGTTAGCTTCATAAAATGAATTAGGTAGCATTCCTTTTTCCTCAGTTTTTTGGAAGAGTTTGATCAGGATTGGCATTAGTTCTTTTTGGAATGTTTGATAGAATACTTCTGTGAAGCTTAGTCCTGGGCTTTTCTTTGTGGTAAGATTTTTAATGACTGATTGAATCTTTTACTTGTAATTGGTTTCTTCAGAGTTTCTATTTCTTCTCCAGTCATTACAGGTAATTCGTGTGTTTCTTGAAATTTGCCCATTTCATCTGAGTTGTCTAATTTGTTGGCATATAAGTTGTTCATAATAGTCTCATATGATTTCTAAAATTTCTTAATGATCTGTGGTAATAAACCTGTCCCGTCCCCCCCCACCCCCGTTTCTGATTTTGTTTATTTGTGTCTTCGCTAGGGGTCCATCAACTTTATTGAAGTTTCTGAAAGTACCAACTTTTGGTTTTGTTGATTCTTTCTATTATTTTTATTCTCATTTTTAAAATTTCTGCTTTAATCTTTATTATTTCTCTTCTTTTGTTTGCTTTGGGGATTAGTTTGCTGTTTCACTAAATTCTCTAGGTGAACAATTAAATTTTCAAGTTTTGCTTGTCCTTCTGTTTTTTGGGGCAGGGTGCAGGGGAGAGTACATGTGGGTATCGAACCTGGGTCTCCTGCATGGAAGGTGAGCGTTCTACCACCGAACCAGCCATGCACCCCAATTGCCCTTGTTTTTTAACATAGGCATTTAGGGCAATAAATTTCCCTCTCAGCATTGCCTTATGCTGCATCCCATAAGCTATATTCTCAGTATCATTTGTCTCCAGATATTTACCAATTTCTCTAGCAATATCTTCCTTGATTCACTTATTATTTAAAAGTGTGTTGTTTGTCTCCATATATTTGTGAAAGCTCTGGTTCTTTGGTGGTTATTAATTTCTAACTTTATTTTGATGTCAGAAAGTGCTTTGAATAATTTCAATCTTAATAAATTTATAAAGACTCAGTTTTGGTCCCAGCATATGACCTATCCTGGAGAACATTCTGCATGTACTAGACAAGAATGTAAATCCTGGTATTCTGGGGTGTAATGTTCTATATATGTCTATTAGATCTAATTCATTTATCCCATTATTTAGGTTCTCTATTTCCTTGTTGATCCTCCATCTGGTTGTTCTGTCTAGTAAGTAGAGAGTGGTGTATTGAAGTCTCTCACTATTACTGTTGTTATGTCTATAGCTCCCTTCAGTTTTTACAATGTGTGCCTCATATACTTTGAAGCTCCTTGATTGGGAACATAAACATTTATGATTGTTATTTCTTCTTGGTGAATTGTCACTTTATGTAGTGTCCTTCTTTGTCTCATGACGTCTTTACAATTTAAGACTATTTTGTCTGGTGTTAGTGTAGCAATTCCTGCTCTCTTTTGGTTACAGCTTGTATAGATCTTTTTCTATCCTTTCACTTTTAATCTAATTGTGCCCTTCAGTCTAAGATGAGTGTCTTATAAACAGCATATGGATGGATTATGTTTTGAAATCCATTCTGCAAGTCGGTATCTTTTAATTGGTGAGTTTAGTCCATTAACATTCGAAGTAATTACTGTAAAAGCGGTCTTGACTCTACCATCTTGTCCTTTATTTGTCAGATTTATACATTACTTTCCTTCTCTCTCTTTTTATCCTTACTTGTTACTCGTATTCTTCAATTCTGTGCCCTCCTCCAGACTTCCCTTTCCTGTCTTTTTATTCTTATAGGGCAGATCTTTTGTTTACCAGTTCTCTCAATATTTGTTTGTCTTTGAAGATTTTAATCTCCCCTAAATTTTGAAGGACTAGCTGGATAAAAATTCTTGACTGGAAGCCTTTCTAGTTTAGGATGATAAATATGTCATACGTAGTGCCTTCTCACTTCCATGGTGCCTGTTGATTAGTCTGAACTCGGTCACTTGTGTTTTCCCTTGTATGTAGTAGATTGCTTTTCTTGTGTTGCTTTCCAGACTTTCTGCTTCTCTTCAAGATTTGACAGCTTGATTAGTATGTGTCTTGGAGGAGGTCTGTTCAGATGTATTCTATTGGGAGTACACTCGGCCTCTTTGATTTGCATATCTTTTTTGTATTTTATAAAGGTTGAAAAGTTTTCCCTTATTGTATCTTCAACTAATTTTCCCAGCCCTTTACTCTTCTCCTTCTCAGACACCAATGAGTCATACATTTGTGCATCTCTTGTCCATCATTTCCTAAGATCCAGTTGCATTTTTTCCTGTTGCTTTTGCCATTTTTTTCTTTGGTGCTTTCTAGTTCAATTGTTCTGTCTTCTATCTCACTTACTCTTCTGCTTATTTGAATCTGCTATTGTGTGTGTGTAGTATATTTCTAATTTGATCTACTGTATCTTTCATTTCTGTAAGATCTGCTGTTTTTCTATTTAATGTTCGGAATTCTTCTTTATGCTCTTCTATTATGTTCCTGATACCTTTATTTTTTTACATGGGCAGGCACCGGGAATCGAACCCGGGTCCTCGGGCATGGCAGGCAAGCATTCTTACCTGCTGAGCCACCGTGGCCCGCTCTATCCTTTATTTCTTTTTAAGTATCCTTGAGTAGTTGTTTTTCCCTCTGAAATTTTGACTGGGGCATTTCTGCTTGGATGTTCATGTGCTTTGTGATTTTTTTTTGTTGTGTTCGGGGCATTTGCTTATCTTAATAGGATTATTTTGCAAGTTGCTTTCCTTCAGTGTTCTAAAGTTTTGTATTTACTTGGTTTTTGCTGAAGGTTTCCTTTTGCATTTGGTTTGTTGATTATTCTCTGCCAAATCAAGGTCATATAGGGGATGAAGTTCAACTTGAGAGTCTGTTGGAAGTTAGGCCGGGATGCATGGGTACTTCCAGTGGCAGAATGGCCGCCCATCACGTGGGAGACCCAGGCTCAACTCCTGGCCCATGCACCTAAAAAAAGAAAAAGAACTGACAATAAAATAGAATCATAATGTAATAAGAGTATGGAAAAAAACAACAACAAAGCACAACTAAAGAGTAAATATGTCCCAGAATCAAAAGTAGGCACCCCAAGATATACTGGGAGTGAAGTCAGACTGGTGCTCACAAAAAGGAGAAAAAATTTAAGAGAAAAAATAGTAATAATTTAAAAATGAAATGAATGGTAAAGAAGAATATGTGAAATAAGAAATAGAAAACAAAGAATAAAAATATAAAATATCTATAAAAATAAGATAATGAAAAATAATCCTACTAATAAAAATATATAGAAATAATATATTTTTAAAAAGGGGGAAAAGAGAAAAAATAAAAAAGGGGGAAAGTAAAAAGAATATTAAGAGAAAAATAAAAATAAAACCCTAGCAGAAATGGAGTTTGTCTGCCTACACTTACTCTTTCTCCCCATCAGGTGGATGGCAGGTCTGCTAGATGCCACGCCCGAGGGACTGGCTGTTCCTGCATCCAGCTGGGTCATTGCTTTCCTCACTCTGAGAAATTTAAAGGAGCATCTGAATTTTACCTCTATCAGGCTGCTATTTGATGAGTTTAGAATGGAGAATAGAATAGGAGAAGGAAGAGTATTTCATTTCTGGTGTCTTTAACAAGCCCCTGGAAGACCTTTGAAGTATTCTTGAGAATTTTGTTTTTATTTCAACACTTTCAGTAACTTAGAAAAGCAATCTATCCATTTTTACCATGCTATTCTTTCTTCCACAGTCCTGAAAATCTGCCTTGTTTTCCTGAATGCTGGTAATCTAAATCTACTTCCATGTGGCTTTTAGATAGTCACTCGTCCTGCCACACTTTATGACCTTTATCTAAGCTAAACATACCTAGTTACTTCAACTTTTTAAACAATTATTTTATTTTTCAGATCTCTTCATCTCTTGGTTCTCCTGGATATATTCCAGTTGTCACAAAGCCCATTTTAAATTATGATGCCCAGAACTGAATATTAATAATATTGAGCATGTGTAGAGCCTTTATGCCAAACACAGAACTAAAATACTTTCTGTGCTCCTGTATCATTCAGTCTTCACAATAACCCAAGAGGAGGTTTTTTTTAATTGGCAAACGAAACAACATACAAACTCGAACATTCTTAACATATGAACATTCCATTCTTCGTATAAAATCAGTGACTCACAGTATCATCACATAGTAGTATATTCATCACCATGATCATTTTTTTAGAACATTTGCATCCCTCCAGAAAAAGAAATAAAAAGAAAAAAGGAAAAAAACTCACACCATATCTCTTACCTCTCCCTCTCATTGACCACTGGTATTTCCATCTAACCCAGTATATTTTAACCTTTTTAATCTTTAACCTTTGTTCCCTCTATTTTTTTTCTATACTACCACTCCCTTTCACTGATCATTAGTATTTCAGTCTATTCATTTTGTTCCCCCTATTATTTATTTCAAATTTTTAAAATTAATTTTTAAATTAAAAAATATGATGACAAGCACATTCTTAACATATGATCATTCCGTTTTACATATATAATCAGTAATTCACAGTATCATCGCATAGTTGCATATTCATCATCATCATCATCATCATTTCTTAGAACATCTGCATCAATTCAGAAAAAGCAATAAAAAGAAGACAGAAAAGAATTCATACATACCATACCCCTTACCCCTCCACTGACCACCAGCATTTCAGTCTACTGAATTTATTTTAACATTTGTTCCCTCTATTATTTATTTATTTTTAATCCATATTTTTTGCTCGTCTGTCCATACCATAGATAGAAGGAGCATCAGACACAAGGTTTTCACGATCACACAGTCACATTGAGACAGCTATATCTGTCTGAGACAGATATATACATTCATTTTCAAGAAATGTGGGTACTGGAACATAGCTCTACAGTTTCAGCCACTTCCCTCTAGCCTAATATACCTTAAACTAAAAAGGGGATATCTATATAATGTGTAAGAATAATCTCCAGGATAACCTTTCAGCCACTGATGCTTTATTTTGTCTCATTTCTCTCTTCTCCCTTTCGGTCAAGAACGTTTTCGCAATCCCTCAATGCTGAGTCCCAGCTCATTCTAAGATTTCTGTCCCATGTTGCCAGGGAGGTTTATACCACTGGGAGTCATGTCCCTCATAGAGATGGGGAGGGCAGTGAGTTTGCTTGCCGTGTTGGTTGAGAAAGATAGGCCACATCTGAGCAACAAAAGAGGTTCTCTGGGGGTGACCAAGAGGACGTTTTTGCCTGCATTTCATAGATGGGTGTTCTACACTTCAAAGAGGATTACATAACACACAGAAAGTAGTGAAGGCAAGTGTAAGATCCAGGTTTCTTTCCTGGACAGTGCTCTAAACATAGCTCTCAGGTTGAGTTCATTAAGTTCTTGTTCCCCCTTTATTCCAATCACTGTACTTCTGTTTTAACTGACCAAACTATAGCCTGTTTTTACAGCCTATGCTGTTGCATCTGTTGGAGTCTTAATATTATCCTATTTCTCTAGACTTAGGGAAAAAAAAGAACGGAATATGAAAAAAACATTGATAAACTTTTAATTGCCTGAATTTGTAATTTGTAAACCTTGCTACTATTGATTAAATCTTTGAACATTGAATACCAGCCTAAAAGTAACATTTTATATGTTGTTGACAGATCAGATAAGTATAAAGGAAAAAACCACTCATTATTTTATCATCCAGAGATAGCCATTGTTGGCCATGACATATTTCTTCCAGTACAGTGTTTTTTCATTAACAGTGTAATATTCCATCATATGGACGCATTTGTGCTTTTAACCATTCCTCTATTGCATAGTTGTTTCTAATTTGTCACGCTTATAAAGGAACGCCATTTAGTGCTTTGTCCTCCTTTTTTTGTTTTTAAGATTTTCTTAAGAGAGAGCCCTAGAAATGGAATTGTGGGCCAAAGGGAATTGCTCGCATTGAGGATGTGAGCATAACATAAATGTGATTCACTGTTCGTGATTTAGGTTCTTCTTATTTAAGGTCCCGTTTATGGAGCTGTGGGAATTGTACTCCTTGACTACTAGTTTAATCATAGTTAGGCCTTAAAATATTTTAAATGTGATTATAGTGTGAGTGCAGACATATTTGTTTTCTTTGCCATCTTATTATCCTCCCCTCATTTCCTACCATATATAGGCTAGGTTTTAGTTTGCTAAAATTGCCAGAATGCAAAATACCAGAAATGGAAAGGCTTTTTATTTTTTGGCGTGGGCAGTCTCTGGGAATTGAACCTGGGTCTCTGGCATGGCAGGTGAGAATTCTGCCACTGAGTCACCTTTGCACTGCCCTTGGAATTACTTTTATAAAGGGAATTTATTAAGTTGCAAATTTACAGTTCTAAGGCCATGAAAATGCCCAAGTTAAGGCACCAACAAGAGGTTACCTGCACTCAAAAAAGGCGGATGTCATCCAAAGCTTCTCTGTTAGCTGTGAATGTAAGTGGCTGGCATCTGTTGGAGTCATTGGCTTCTGAACATGTCTTTCAGCTGGGAAGGCACATGGCCATGTCTGCTAACTTTCTCTTCTCATTTCATAAGGCTTCCCTGGGGGCATTTTCCTTCTGCATCTCCAAAGGTCTCTGGCTGTGTGGGCTCTGGCTCTGAAGCTTATTTATTTATTTATTTAGTTTTAATTAAAAAAAATTTTTTTTTATTTCCTTAGTAAATGCAGTAGTCAGAATATAAATTTTGTAGCAAATAATATTTTTTTGCTTTGGTCTCACACAGAAGTTGAAGTTTTAAAATATGAATGACCATCTGTTTTCAACACCCTGCAGTATTGACATTCCTTTGTTCTTCCTCAGGCAAAAACATTTTTTAATTTGTACATTTAGTCACTGTCATTGTATACTCTAGGCATTCCTAGATTATACCATCTCAGTCTTTATCATATCCTTCTGGTTTCATATGTGCCCCAGCCCTCCTCCCTCTATCATTCTCACATTCAGCTTCATTCAGTGTACTTACATTGCTGTTCTACAGTCAGGTAGTATTGTGCTATCCATGTCTGAATTTTTACAATCAGTCCTGTTGCACAATCTGTATCACTTCAGCTCCAATTTCCCAATCTCTACCCTATTTCTGTCTCCTGATGGCCTCTGTACCTAACTGAAATTCTCCAAGTTCATTCATTAATGTTAATTCATACCAGTGAGACCATACAGTATTTGTCCTTTTGTTTCTGGCTTCTCTCACTCAGCATAATGCCCTCAAGGTCTGAAGCTTTTTCTAAAATGTTCCCTCTTAAAGGGCTCCAGTAAGCAGCTGTACCTTTAATGGGTGGAGAGACATTCCCTTGGAAACCACCTAATCAAAAGGTCCTACCGTAGTTGGGTGGGTCGCATTTCCACGGAAACAATAAAAAAGATCCCACCCAGCAATATTGAATGAGGATTAAAAGAATCTGGCTTTTCTAAGGTACACAACAATTTCATAGCAATCATAGGCAAAAATAACTGTTTTCTACCTACTTTTCCTCTTTATTTTGAAAAAAGGAAGTTTTTGTTGTTCAACTTATTTTCTGACTTTAAATAGAAATGGGAGATTTGGGACATGTGTATAGATTTCTAGCAGGTATCCAAAAATTCTATGTAAGGGTATCTTTTGAACCCTGGCATTTCCTGTGTTGGTTTCTTTCCTCTCCAAGTGGCTGCCCCATAAGGTTACTGAAAAATTTTAAAATTATCTTGTGATTGTGAAAATAAATGCTCATTGTATAAAATTGATATAATAGCAAATATATGATGTAGGCAGTGAAAGCCCTCTCATTTACAGTGCATGATTTTCCTAATATTTTAATGCATGATTTTCCTAATATTTTAATGCATATACATAAGCACTCTGTAAAGTAACAAAACATGAACTTTTTGGCAACTTGCCATTGACAATATATCTGAGACTTTGTTCCCTCTCCGTGGTTTTACTTTTTTTACTTTTTTATTTTTAAAGAAAATTTCCTTTTGGTGGATTTTTTTATTAGAGATATAAAATATAATTTATGTAGAACATTTGTTAGAACTGATGATAGCACATTTATATAACTGTACTATTAATTATAGTCCATAGTTTAACTTAGGATTCACTGTTTGCATAGTGTAGTTTCATAAATTTTTTTAAATTATATATTTTTTAATTTTTGAAAAAAAATTATATTCTAGTTTGCAAGCTGCTGGAATGTGAGATGCCAGAAACAGAATGGCTTTTTTTTTATCTTGGTCAGGCACCGGGAATCAAACTTGAGTCTCCTCTGCCTGCTTGAGCCACAGTGGCCCGCCCGAAACAGAATGGCTTTTAAGAAGGGGAATTTATTAAGTTGCAAGTTTACAGTTCTAAGGCCATGAAAATGTCCAAATTAAGGTACCAACAAGAGGCTTCCTTCACTCAAAAAAGTCCAGTGAAGTTCGGGGTTTCTCTTTCAGCTGGAAGGGCACATGATGACGTGTGGTACCTTCCTCTCCTGGCTTCTTGTTTCATGACACTCCCCCAGGGTTTTCTTTCTTTATCTCCAGAGGTCTCTGGCTGTGTAGACTCTGTTAGTTCTGGTGGCTCTACAGCTTTTTCCAAAATGGTTCCCTCTTAAAGGGCTCCAGTAAGCAACGCTTCCTTGAATGAGTAGAGGCTCATCTGCATGGAAAGCATCTAATCAAAAGTTACCACCCACAGTTGGGTGGGTTACATCTCCATGGAAACAGTAAAAATGGTACCACCCAGGAATATTGAATGAGAATTAAAGAACATGGCTTTTCTGGGGTACACAACAGATTAAAACCAGCACACCATACAATGTACTGCAATGTATACTAACATTTTCCCTTTAAACACAAGCAGATATATATTTCATTGCTGTTAATTACATTCACAGTGTTGTGCTACTGTCACCACCATCCATTACTAAAACTTTTCCATCATTACAAATAGGATCTCTGTACATTTTAACCTTTAATTTCTCATTTCATACCCCCACCCCATCTTTTGTTTTTAACTTTTAATTCCTTTAGGATAAATCCCTCGAAATAGAGTTTGTAGGTCAAAGGGTAACTGCATCATGCTTTCTTATTTTCTTTTAAACAAAATAATAATAATACTCAATATATAAATTTAAAATGTGAAAAGTACCCTACTTCCCCCCAAGTTCCACTGTTATGTTAATTTTTAGTTTTCTGTTCGTCACCGTAGACTTAATTTTTTTAAATGGACATATAATGCTGGTGTTCCAAATGAAACGTTTCTAAACAGTGCTACAGTGAACATCATTGTATGTTTGTAAGACAGTTTCTAAATAATCCGATTGCTGTGTCATATGGTCCATACATTTAAAACATTTATGAATTTTTCCAGGTTTGGGCTAGACCTTTGGTTTCCAGACTGAATTTTTTCTGCCATCACGTGATGGAATCTGGAGGTTTGGCAAAAAGTGAGAGATGAAAAAGGTTCACTAATTGGTAAAGAGAACTTTTACATTATTTAGCACCATGCATCTTTGCTCTGTACATTTTCTGTGGTAATAACAAGGAAAGCTTAGGATACAGCATTTAAATGACATGTTGAAGAACGGATAGGACTTTGCTGAATGGACAAGGATACTAATGCATTATAGATAGAAGTAGTTGTATTTGCAGCTGTAAAACCTTTGAAGATGGGGCTGGGTGACAGTGGGGGCTATAGTGCTTTCATATAGAGACTTGCTTGGATGTAAAACTGTCACAGAAGCTGTCCATTTAAAATCAAGGATTGCTTTACCCTTTAATCACATCGCTATATCTTACCTTCATCCTTCTAAATTAAAAAAAATAAATTGTCATATAAAGTTAGGTAGGCTAAGCTTCTCCACTACCTACATAAGCTTTACAAGAGCAAACCTCAAGATCAAGGGCTTGGCCTATTGATTTGGGTGTTCCTAATGTTTGACATAGTATCAGAAATTTCCCCAGTGGTAAAGTTTAATAGTTCCATATACTTTTCTCCCATTCTTCAAGACACTTTGCCAATATGTTTTGATTATTTGTTTAATATACAAGGATGTATCCAGGTATTACATTAAACTATATGGGATTAAAGGCCCTCATTCTTATTCTGGGTCTCCTGTGTTTGGATTGTTTAAATGATTTTCCCAGGTAGGTTGAGTTAGATTATGTGCTACAGAAATTTTAGGTTCTGAACAAAATAAACCTTTCTTCCTTTGGTCTTAAAGAGTAGATGAGGTCTTCCTGCCCCTCTGTCCTGAATTACCTTAATCCCGACCTGATCAGTTTAGTTCTTACCTCTAAATACCAAGCTATACATGTATAAAATAGCTTGTCAAAATCTAGAAATTTATCGCTTCTCGTCCTTTTGGCTAAGATCGTGTAGTATCTGTTCTTATCAGTTTAATATCTGATACGTCCTCTATCTGAGGAAAATATGCTAAATGGATTTTTGGAACTGGGGGTTGGAATAGAAGATTGCTTCATCCACTCCATGCATCGACTTGGTATTGCAGTACTTCCAGGAATGTGCACCCCCCTGGGGGAACAATAAATGTGTGAAAAATCAGGAAAAAAAATCTAGAAATAACAGTTACCACTCTGGATTAAATGTGACCTCTGTAAGAACTCCTCTAGGCCCCTGTTTTCTTAGAAGTGTTTTCTAAATGAGATCGTACAATAATTGCTCTTTTGTTTCTGGCCTCACCAAATGTCCCATGGTTTCATTCATGATGCTGCATGCCTCACAACTTCATTCCTTTTTTCTAGCAATACAATATACGATAATATGTATACACCATCGTTCACCAATTTAGTTCTCAGTCAGTGCATCCTTCAGCCATCTCCATTCATTGGGCATCATGTATAATGTCCAGAGTCATCAGTACATCAACACTCTCAATTTTAGATAATTTCACTTTTCAAAGAGAAAGATAACCAATAAACACAGCCTCACCAAATAGAAAATCTAAATCTCTGTTTAATTCTTGTCCCTCCCCCCATTATTTACCCCTGGTGTTGCTGTGGTACTGTTAATGTTTTTTGTTGTAAATATAGCTCTTAGCTTGCAATAGCGTTTTCCCCATACCACAAATTTATGCACTCTTTGTTCAAGATTCATACATTTGCAGTAGTTTATGGAAGAACTTATTTATATTTGTAGTGTCAATTGGCGGAACACAGTCTATACAATCCCTTTCCATCATGTTTACCTTCAATATGGTAATATTACCTCTAGTGAACTGCCTTCATTTGTATCTATTCCCTTACATTTAAGTTCAACCTCATTTAGCTAATTGTGTCATCTCAAGCTTCCATGTATCTCTAGATCCCTTATATTCTGTATTATAAGCCTCTGATTTTACCTTTACCATGATCATAAAAGTGGAATCATACAGTATCTATCCGGTTGTGTGTGGCTTATGTCACTCAGCATTATGTCCTCAAGGCTTATCTATCTTGTCATGTGCTTCAGGATGTCATTTCGTCTTACTGTTGCATAATATTCCATTGTATGTACATACCACATTTTGTTAATCTACTTGTCTGTTGATGGACACTTGGATTGTTTCCATCTTTTGGAGATTATGAATAATGTTAGTATGAACATCTGTGTTCAAATGTCTATTTGTGTCACTGTTGTCAGCACTGCTGTCAGCTCTTCTGACTATATAAAGTAGTGGTATTGCCAGGTCATAGGACAACTTGAGATTTAGTTTTCTGAGGAACCACCAGGCTGTCTTCTATAGTGGTTGTACCATTATACATTCCTAGCAACAGTGCGTAAGTGTCCCAATTTGTCCACATCCTCTCCAACATTTGTAGTTTCCTGTTTGTTTGATAGCAGCCGTTACTATAGGTGAGAGGTGGTATATCATTGTAATCTCAATCTGTATTTCCCTTATAGCTGATGAGAATGAGCATCTCTTCTTGTGTTTTTTAGCCATCTGTTTTTGCTTTTCATTAAAATGTCTATTCATATTATTAGCCCACTTTATAATTTGGTTGTTTGTTCTATTGTTGTTGAATTGTATGCCTTCTTTATGTATACACGATATCAAATCTTTATCCGATGTGTGATTTCCAAATATTTTCTCTCACTGAGTTGGCTGCCTCTTTACCTTTTTGACAAGGTCTTTTGAGATGCGGAAGTATCTGATTTTGAGGAGTTCACATTTATCTGTTTTTTTCTCTTGTTGCACGTGCTTCAGGTGTAAAGTTTGGGAAGCTACCTCCTGTTATTGGTCTTGAAGATGTTTCCCTATATTTTCTTCTAGGAGCTTTATGGTACTGGTTCTCATGTTTTTAGGTGTTTGATCCAGTTTGAGTTAATTTTTATATAAGGTGTAAGGTCAGGGTCTTCCTTCATTCTTTTGGTTATGGATAGCCAATTCTCCCATGCCCATTTATTGAAAATACTGTTTCTCCCAGTTCAGTGGATTTGGGGGCTTTGTTGAAGATCAGTTGACCATAGATTTTGTAGTCTATTTCTGTACTCTTTATTAAATTCCATTGGTCAGTGCTTCTGTGTTTGTGCCAGTACCATGCTGTTTTGACCACTGTGGCTTTATAATAAGTTTTAAAATCAGGAAGTGTTAATTCTCCCACTTTGTTCTTTTTTATAGGATGCTTTTAGCTATTCCAGGTTTCTTTCCCTTCCAGATGAATTTGGTAACTAACTTTTCCAAGTCTTCAAAGTAGGTTGTTGGAATTTTGATTGGTACTGTGTTGAATCTGTAGATGAATTTGGGTAGAATTGACATCTTAACTACATTTAACCTTTTGTCCATGAGCATGGAATGTCTTTCCACCTATTTAGGTCTTCTGTGATTTCTTTTAGGAATGTTATGTAGTTTTCTGTATACAAGTCCTTTATGTCCCTAGTTAAGTTCATTCCTAAATACTTGATTCTTTTAGTTGCTACTTTGAATGGGATTATTTTTTCAATTGACTTCTTAGTTACATCATTGCTTTTATATAGAAACCTTACTCATTTTGCATATTAGTTTTATATCCAGCAACCTTGCTGGATTTATTAGCTCAAGTAGCTTTGTTGTAGATTTCTCAGAATTTTCTAAGTATAGTATCATGTCATCTGCAAATAATGAAAGTTTTACTTTCTCTTTTCCAATTTAGATGCCTTTTATTTCTTTATCCTCCCTGATTGCTCTAGCTAGAACTTCTAGTACAATGTTGAATAATAGCAGTAACAAAGGGTATCCTTGTCTCGTCTCTGATCTTAGTGGGAAAGGTTTTAGTCTCTCACCGCTGATCACAGTGGTGTTTAATGGTTTTTCACATGTCCTTTATCATTTTGAGGAAATTGCCTTTGATTCCTACCTTTTGCAGTGTTTTTATGAGGAAAGGATGCTGAGTTTTGTTGAATACTCTTTCAGCATCCGTTGAGATGATCATGTGATTTTTGCCTTTCTATTTTTTAATGTGCTGCGCATTATGTGGATTGTGTTGAACCATCCTTGCATTCCTGGTATAAACCCCTCTTGATCGTGGTGTATAATTCTTTTAATGTGTTGTTGGATTCTATTTGTTAGTGATATTTTGAGAATCTTTGCATCTATGTTCATTAAGGATATTAGCCTGTAGTTTTCCTTTCTTGTAGCATCTTTACTTGACTTTGGTATTAAAGTGATGTTAGCTTCATAAAATGACGTAAGTAGTGTTCGTTTTCCTCAATTTTTTTGAAAAGTTTGAGGAGAATAAGTGCAGTTCTTTTTGGAATGTTTTATAAAATTCCCCTGTGAAGCCATGTGGCCCTGGGCTTTTCTTTGTAGGAAGACTTTTGATGACTGATTGAATCTCTTTAATTGTGATTGGTTTGTTGAGATCTTCTATTTCTTAAGTCATTGTAGCTTGTTCATGTGTTCCTAGGAATTTGTCCATTTCATCTAAGTTTCTAGTTTGTTGGCGTATAGTTGTTCATAGTATCCTCATATGATTATTTTTTCTTTATTTGTTCAGAGTGGTGGTAATGACCCCCCACTCATTTCTGATTTTATTTGTGTCCTCTTTTTTTCTTAGTTGGCCTTGATTTTTTTCTATTGTTCTTTTGTTCTCCCATTCATTTAACTCTGCTTTAATCTTTCATATTTTTCTTCTTGTATTTGCTTTGAGGTTAGTTTGCTGTTCTTTCTCAAGTTCCTCCAGGTGAGCAGTTAAGTCCTCAATTTTTGCTCTTATTTAATTTAGGCATTTAGGGCAATAAATTTCCCTCTCAGCACAGCCTTTGCTGCCTTCCACAAGTTCTGATATGTTATATTTTCATTTGTCTCCAGTTAGCTACCGATTTCTCTAACAATTTATTCTTTGACCCACTGGTTGTTTTAGCGTGTGTTATTTAACACCATATATTTGTGAAAGTTCTCAGTCTTTGGTGGTTATTGAGATCCAACTTCATCCCATTGTGATCAGAGAAAGTTCATTGAATAATTTCAGTGTTAAATTTATAAAGACCCGTTTTGTGCCCCAGCATATGATCTATCTTGGAGAATGTTCCATGAGCACTAGAGAAGAATGTATATCCTGGTGTTTTGGGATGTAATGACCTATAAATATCTGTTAGGTCTGATTCATTCAATAAATTAGATTCTCTATTTCCTTGTTGATCCTTTGTCTGATTGTTCTGTCTATAGAGGAGAGTGATATAAGAGAGTCTCTTACTATTATTGTTAAAATGTCTGTCACTACCTTCAGTTTTGCCAGTGTTTGTCTCATGTACTTTAAGCTCCTTGATTTATGATTGCTATTTCTTCTTGGCGAATTGATCCTTTTATTAATATATAGCGTTCTTCTTTGTCTCTTATGTCTTTATATTTAAAGTCCATTTTATCTGATATTAGTACAGCTTTCTTTTGGTTACAGCTTGCATGGAACATCCTTTTCCATCCTTTCACTTTCAGTCTATTTTTGTCCTTGTGTCTAAGATGAGTCTCTTGTAAGCAGCGTATGGCTGTATTATATTTCTTAATCCATTCTACCAACCTGTATCTTTTAATTGGTAAGTTCAGTCCATTAACATTCAAAGTTATTCTTGTAAAGGAAATTATTACTGTAAAGGTGTTTCCTGAGTCCACCATCTTATCCTTTGGATTTCCCTTTTATCCTTCAAGTAACCCTTAGTGGTACTCTTCAATTCTGTGCCCTCCTCCAGACCTTCCTCTCCTGTTTTTTCTTTTTGTTTCATCTCGCAGTAATCCCTTTAGTGTTTCTTGTAGGGCCTATCTCTTGTTGACAAATTCTTTCAGGATATCTTTCTGTGCATATCTTAATTTCTCACTCAGTTTTGAAGGACAATTTGGCTGGGTATAGAATTCTTGGCTAGAAGTTTTTCCCTTTCAGGATCTTAAATATATCATAACACTGCCTTCTTGCCTCCATAGTGCCAGTTGAGTAGGGTAAACTCAGTCTTAAGTGGTTTCTCTTGTATGTAGTAGATTGTTTTTCTCTTGCTGCTTTTAGGATTTTCTGCCTCTATTCAACATTTGACAGACTGATTAGTATGTGTCTTGGGGAAGGCCTATTTGGATTTATTCTATTTGGAGTTCATTGGGCTTCTTTGATTTGTGTATTTATGTCCTTTATAGGGGTTGGGAAGTTTTTCCCATCATCTCCTCAGCTAATCTTCCTAGCCTTTTATTCTTCTGTTCTCCTTCTGGGACACCAATGATTCTATCCATCACTTCCCTGAGATCCAATTCAAATTTTTTCATCTTTTTTTACCATTTGCTCTTTTTTTGTATTTAAAATCAGTTATGCTGTTGTTTAGTTTACATATTCTTTCTTCTGCCTTTTCAGATCTGTTGCTATGTGTCTGTAGTATATTTTTATTTGGTCTACAACATTTTTTATCTTTGGTATCTGCTATTTTTCTGTTCTTCAAATTTCCTCTATATACTGTTCTAGTGTCTTCTTCTTTTATTGTTTCTTTATTGTGAAATATGGCATATATATACAAAAAAGCAAGAAATTTCCAGGTACATTTTAACAAGAAGTTATAGAGCAGATTTTAAAGTTTGGTATGGTTACTATTTCAGAAGTCTTTGGTTTTTCCTTATAGCTGCTCTAAGGTACTGGAGACCAAAAGAAATACCAATATAATGTTTCAGGAATCATAATCATTTGTTAACCCTACCTTCTCTGTATAACTCCATCATCATCTTTGATTTTTTCCCTACTTTCTAGGTGTATTTGGACTATGCCCATTCAAATATTTTCGTGTTGGAAGGGGCTCCCAATGATATGGGATAGGGAGATGGAGCTAGTTGATATTCTGGAGAGGCTGGCCCCTCTGTATTTCAGGATTTTTCTGTTCCAGGGACCTATCTGGAGGTTGTGGATTTCTGGAAAGTTACTCTAGTGCATGAAACCTTTGTAGAATCTTATATAATGCCCTAGGTATTCTTTAGGGTTGGCAAGAGTTCTTCAGGTGTCTTATTGATCTCCTTGTGTCATTAGTCATCACATTGATTTTTTTTTTTTTCCGAATATCTTTGATTAGTTGTTCCAAGATCTGTGTCTGCTCCAGACTTTTAATTTGGTCATTAGGCTGGCATACATCTTTCTGCAAGTTGATATGCTTAGTGATTTTCTGTTGTCTTTGAGGTATGTAAATATCTTGATAGGGTAACTTTGGAAGTTAATTTCCTTCAGTAGTCTAAAGCTTTGTATTTGCCAGAAGAATGTGCAGCAGTATGCAGGTGTGGGGTAGGGCACAACAGTGTGGTGACGGGTTGCCCTGCAGATATAGGCATGGGTTGGGGACACTGTGCTGGTGCCTGTGATAGTGGGGTGCAGGGCACTGGGTTGTGGAGGTGCATTAAGGGGGCCATTGGGCTGGGGCGCAAGAGCCGGGTGCTGAGTGGTAGTGCACAGCAGGAGGCGATAGGGAGGTCAGTGAGAATGCATGGCGATTGGTATGCAGTCAGGATGTAATTGTGCATTGGGGTCATTGCCATCAGGGTGTAGGGTACATGGCACAGGTAGGTCAGGGTACAGGTATGTCCTTGCACAGTGGGGAGGGGTCCAGGGGAACTGGGTTGCGGGTACCTGAGTGTGTAGGGGCAGGACACACAGGTTGCTGGAGTTACGGTACATTCATTAGGGCCAGGTGAAGTCGGGTTGGGCCCTGTTTTGGGTGTGCAGGTGCAGCGAAGTGGTGTTGGGGCAGGGGTGTACATGTTTGAAGGGCAAGGACTATGTGGCACAGATGTGCACCTGAGCACCTGGCAGGTGTGGGAGCAGGGTGCTTGTGTCAGGGTGGTTGGGGCAAGGTTGTGCACTTCTGCGCGGTAGGGGGTTGGAGTGTAGGGATTGGTACAGGGAATTGTGAGTGCCTGGTGGAGAGAATGTGGTTACATCCTTGTGTGGGTCTGGGGGGCTCAGGCGGCATGGGCTGGGGGCGTTTGTGGCCTAGATGCACAGGTGAGCACTTGCCCAGATGTGTGCGTGGTAGGGGTGCAGGCTGTGTATACACAGATGTGGTGCTGCTGGATGCTAACATACACGTGCATAGAGCTCATGGGAGGTGGGGCAGGGTTGCACGACTGTATGGACTGGTGAATATGGCCAGGGCATGAATGGTGAGTACCCATAGCCTGGATGCATAGGCGACTGCCTGCAGGGTGGAGTAGGGGAAGGTTGAGTGGCTGCGTATGAGCATGTGGGTTTCAGAAGGGGCTGGGTGATAATGTGCGTCTGCTCGGGAGAGGTGTGTTGAACTGGGGCAGGCGTCTGTGTATGCCTGTGCACATGTGGAAGGGTGGGTGGGTGATGAGCTTCAGGTGCATGGGTGCGGGGACTGGGCAGTGAGAGTAGTGCATTCAGTGCTGCTTGGCTTACTTCCTTGTCTCTGTCTTCTTGTCCGTGCACTCCTGAGGGCTCCCAGCTTCTGTTTCCAAAGGGAAGTTTTAGGCTGTTGTGCAGTAGGTGATGGTCTCCAGTTCTCTGCGTCTCAAATCTTCAGCTTTTGCAACCAGGGCCTACCTGTGTGGTGTAGAAGAGCCTCCCAGGTTGCTTACACACTAGAATCACTGTCCTAGTCCCCTCTTCTAGTTGTTCCTTGGAGCAGGTGTGAACTTGACCCATCCTATTCTGCCATGTCTAAAGTTGTTTTTATTATTAAAAATAGTCTATAATTCCTCCACCCTGCCATATAGATATAACTACTAAAATATTGATTCCCAGTTTTTTCTGTTTGCTTCTATGCAGTCTGATTTTCAACACAAATGTGATCATACTCGTGTAAGTTTTTCAACTTCACTTTTCCTGTATTTTAAAATTAAACTGTTTCTTGCCTGCAATGCAGGGGACCTGGGTTCGATTCCTGGAACCTGCACATGCCACCCAAAATATATATATATATATATATTATTCTTAGGCTGAGTAGTATTCTGTCTTATAATTTAATAATTATTTAACCTTGTACCGTTGTTGAACATTTAGATTTTTTCAATTTTTTTCTGCTATGAATGAAACAAGTGAGCAAGAAATTATAATGTCCTTTTCCAGTAGAAAAAGAGTTATCTTTGATTCTGTAGGTCAGGTTTCCCAGTTAAGTGCATTTATATTTCTTTTTCTGTGACACTTATGACAGTTGGAATTAATTATCTGTTTAATTATTTCTCTCTTCAGACAGACTGTGTTATATGAGGGCAGATTTTGTTTATTTTAATCACAGCAATATAAGCAATAGTAGGTATAGTAGGCTCAATACATTTCTTAAATCAGTGAATAATAATTAAATGTAAAGCCTATTCGTTTATTATAAAATAATCATTCTGCTGCAACCTATTTTGAAAGCTCTTAAAAGAATCTGCTTCTATAGCAGTGCTTATTAAAGATTTTTTTATTAGATGAGGGGGAGAAAATCCCACAGGATTCAAGCTTTGATAATTATAGGACTTAAAATAGAAGAATCTGCCCCTACCCAACACAAATAAAGCCCTTACTCTCACCACGTTAAAATGCAGTTTAGCTTCCAGTTTCAGAGCTATGGAAACTGCGGCCCTCGGAGGGGAAAACTTGCTCAAAGCTTGTTGTGGGTAGAGCCTTGGACCAACATACAGTATAATGCAGCCTCCTTCTGTGTTTTTAGTAGCTGGACTGCCATTTTGAATCTCATACAGACCCTTCTTCCTTGTGTCCTTGTCTACAGATAAATTGTACTGAGCAAAGGATCACTGTATATGTAGATTGGAAGAGAGGGGTTTGTCAGACAAAAGCCTCCTATGAGGTGTGGTTTGTATACAAGTTAAGCTGCAAGAAGTCACTGTTTTGCAGACTTTTAAATCTCTCTTCTGACTTCCCTCTTTTCCACTTACCTAGTAACTCCCCAGCAGGAGGAGATAGGCTTGAAATCAGTAATTTTCAAAAGGACATCTTTAGTTAATGAAAGAAAATTTTTTGTTTCTTGTGTGATGGAATGTCAGAAATTAAGTAGTAGTAGTAATGTAGAAAGCACATTTCTTGTTTCTGTGATTTTGATAATTTCATAATCTTGCTTACTGTTTAAAATGGGGAATGTTGGCAAGCCTGTGCTTTTAATAAGCTTTAAAGTTAGGAAGTGTGTGTCCTCCAACTTCATTCTTCTTTTTCAAGATATTTTTGTCTATTTGAGGCCGCATTCCTTTCCAAGTAAATTAGATGACTAGCTTTTCCAATTCTCCAAAGTAGGTTGGAATTTTGATTGGTATTTCCTTGAATTTGTAGATCAATTTGGGTGGAATTGACATCTTAATGACATTTAGCTTTCCAATCCATGAACACAGAACATCTTTCCACTTATTTAGTTCTTCTTTATTTTCCTTTAGTGATGTTTTGTAGTTTTCTGTGTACAAGTCCTTTACCTCCTTGGTTAAGTTTATGCCTAGATATTTGATTCTAGATAATTCTTTTTTTTTTTTTTTCTTTTTTTTAGCGGATCTGGAGACAGCAGTCTTCAGACAAGTTTATTATAGCTGAATGCACAATTTATGTATTAGCAAGAAGTATGTGGAAGGTTGTTTGCATGCAAAAGTTTAAGGAATAAGCAGTACAATAACAACTTTAAGGGAACATATCTACGATTAAAGTATTCTTTTCCTTCAAGCTAGTCTCTTCTGCACATCCTTATGCTTTATCTGCACATCTAAGTTTCTATTGAAATTTCCTGTTCTTATGGCAGATGCTTTCACTTCTTCACTTCCTCGAAGTTTATGACCCAAGTCTGCAACTTCGAGTTAAGTATTGACCTTTTAACTCCTACATTTCCCCCTTTTTATTAAGCTATAGTGACTGTGCCTGTCTTAGGTTGCCCTTATTCTCTGAAGTAAGGGTCTTACCTGTCATTGACTACCAGCCAAGCTCTATAGCTTAATTAGGGGTGGAGTTCAGAGTTTTATGTTGAGTGCTTGTGTTTATGTGCTGATGAGATAGCAGAAGATAAATAGTGCTTCAGGACACTTAGAAGGAAAAGAAGTAATATAAAAAATAAAATCCCTATTCCCATAGTAGTCAAAAAATGAGACAATTTCCACCAATTAGTAGGATTCCAATTGTTAAGAGTATTCTTGAAAGCTTCCACAAATTCTTCCCCGGGAACCATGGTTAATTTTTTTTTTTGCGCATTTCAAGAATCTGCTTCTGCAAGGATAAAATCTTGGCAGAAAGATTAGTAGAATGTTTGAGCAACTGTTTTTTTGTTTTATTCCACCAAGATTCATATGAACTGTTATGTTATTGGAGTGATACAAAATGAGGTCTCATTACAATCACATTTTAGGCCTTGTTGTAATTCTAAATTATATAAATGATCGCCAATTGATATCATTGCTGTTTCAAGATCATTAATTCTGTTATTCATTTGAAGATCCACATCAGCTTGGTGTTTCCATACAATACTAGCATTATGATGCCAATTTCTTACATAATGGTGTGTCTGTATACCTTGACTTAATGCTGTGCCAGCTACAGCAGCGGCTGTCACAATTCCTATAGTTTCAATTATCATGGCAATAAATAAACCTATAAATCTTTTAGTGCACTTTAAGAAGGCATGCAAAAGTGCCAGCCACTGACTATCTGCGGAAGCCTGATAGGGCCAATCTAACTGAATTGGCAACCATATGCCTCTTTTTCTTCTCATAATTAAGAAAGTATAATTTTCTGAAATACTGGAATTTAAACATGTATATAATCTACAATCATTACACTCCAAGAGAGGTGAAGTTAATAGCTCCTACTAAAATTACATATGGTTCAGGAACACATGTCTTCATATATTTAATCTCACTTACATTAAATTGTAAGGTATAATTTCCTGAATTACTACGATAACTTCCAACCCAATATCTTAGTTCATGTAATCCGAGTACCCGTTTCCAAATAGCAGAATGTTCTGCATATCCTTTATCTTTCTAACTTATAAAGAAATTGGCCATGACCAATTTAGACTCATTTATTTATTGCCATATTAATTCTGTAAATTGACCAGAGTCATTATAGATATCCCTTATCCAGTCCTCCACAATTCCATAGGAACTATTATATAACACTGATCGTTTCATTGCATGGCAGTGTTCAATAAATGTGTTTGGTAGGAGGATTCCAATCATGAATTTTATAGGAATCACATAAGGGAGCCAAATTAGGAACCTGATCAGAATAATTCATTTGGGTGAAATTGAATGTCATGGCACTTAAACTAATATTAGCATGTGTATGACTAGTTTTTGGTTGCCATAAAAGCCAGTTTTGTTCCCTGTAACCAAAACAAGGGGATGTGCTCTCCGGTTGATTTTTAAAAGCATATAGGAAACGTTCCCCTGCCCATATCCATACTTCTATTATACATTTTTCCTTCCTCCTGGGGGAATAGAGGCAATCTCAAATCAATGGGTCCAGGTAAATATTTTGTTTCATTAATATAAACTTGCACTTTTGGATCTCACCATTCTACTGGCTGTAATAATGGCAGGTTAGGAACATAAGCCCAGTATGAATGGTTCTTTGGAGCAAGCAAACTTACCAATTGTAGGAGCCATATCCATTTCATGTTGAATCTTCTTTTATCATTGGCTTTCTGAGTAATGGGATATTTTATATTCAAAAACATTTTCTCAGCCTTTTCAGAAATGGTCAGAATGTGTATATACACTCCACGTTGGCTTAATAGGTCTCAACCCCATAAATTTATACCCACATTACTTACATATGGCTGTAGCTTTGATTTTTGGCCCTCGGGACCCATTATGGTAAATTCAGTTGTACTCTGATACACATCTGTCATGATGTCCACTCCCGTAAAGACTGTAAGTACCTTTTGAAGAGTCCAAGATTGTGGCCAAAATTTTTTTTGCTATAATTGTAACATCAGCTCTAGTATCAACTAAACCTAGGAATATTTTGTCATTAATGGCAATAGTTATTTCAGGATGATCATCTCCAATGAATGTTTGCCAGTATATATTGTTCCCAGTGGATCCAAAACTTGCTTTCCTTAATATAGGTAATGTATCGGGTATATGATATGGTAGTAAAAGTAACTGTGCTATTCTTTGTCCTTTATTAATGGGAAAAGATTTGTCAGCTTTAGCCATTATTTTAATTTGTTTATAATCACTATTAATCCAATTTGAACCGATAACCCTTGTAACGTAAGGCTACCCTTCTTCCAATAATTAATCTAACAGTATCCTTAGGAATGTTTATAATCACTGTTAATCCAATTTGAACTGATAACCCTTGTAACGTAAGGCTACCCTTCTTCCAATAATTAATCTAACAGTATCCTTAGGAATAGGGCCATTAATTTCCATAGATGTTAAAGACATTCCCATATTAGGAGTTAAAGTGATTGTTTCAGCTGAAGGCAAGTCAACTGCTGCACTTCCCTTTGTAGCTGCTTTTAGTTCTATGACTGGGATGCATGCCACTGACCATTGCTGACTGGCATGGCTAAAGAGCTGCTCATCATGTTGCTTGTCTGAGGGCCCTGAATTAAGCCCACAGTCTTGTTTCCCCACGTTACTGGTCGTCCATTCTTATATTTAGAATGGCACTCATTAGCCCAGTGAAACCTTTTTTGACAGATGGGACATTTTTTAGATAATTTGATTCTTTTGGTTGCTATTGTGAATGGAATTATTTTCTTGCTTACCACTGCAAATAGCCCATTGCTAGTATATAGAAACTCTACTGAATTTTGCATGTTGATGTTTTATCCTGCCACTTTGCTGAGTTCATTTATTGACTCAAGTAGCTTTGTTATTTTTTTTTTTTCAGGATTTTCTAAATATAGGATCATACCATCTGAAAACAGTTGAGTTTTACTTCTTCCTTTTCACTTCAGTTGCCTTTTAGTTCTTTTTCTTGCCTAATTACTCTAGCTAGAATTTCCAAGTACAGTGTTAGAGTGGCAGCTGTGGATATCCTTGTCTTGTTTCCGATTTTCACGGGACAGCTTTTAGTCTCATTGTTGAGGTTGATATTAGCTGTGGGTTTTCATATATGTCCTTTATCATGTTGAGGAAGTTTTCCTTTGAGTGTCCTGCCTTTTGAAGTTTTTTTTCTCCTAATCAAGAAAAGATGCTGAATTTTGTGAAAAGCCTTTTCTGCATCAGTTGATATGATCATGTGTTTTTTCTCTTTTGATTTGTTAACGTGGTGTATTATGTTAATTGATTATCTTGTGTTGAACTAAACTTGCATACCTGGGCTATCATACTGTCTCAGATGTGGTCAATTGGAAAGGTCCAAGACCCCTTTGGGCGATAAAACAGACATAGGACAAGCATGCCATGACCCTAAAACAACAAACTTAAATTAAAATCATTCAGGAAAATTCCTCTTCCAGAGTTGAGGTTATAAATTCCAAATTAGCTATAAATATTCTCCTCTGAAGTCCTTTAAAAGGTCTGTAGGTTAAAATGAACAAAAATCAGCACCTAAATTTCCTAAAGAGCAGAATAGAATACTGAACCTCTAACAAAATATATGTATTATTTAAACAGTTTTATTCACACATCATACCATCCATCCTAAGCCAGTGGTTCTTGGTGTAATCACATACTTATGTATTCACCACCACAGTCAATATGAGAATGTTTTCATTTCTTCAGGGTAAAAAAAAATCCCACAACCCTGTATCCCCCTATTATTGAGAATTTAACTTTGGTATAGTGCCTTTGTTAAGAATTTTGCAGTGTTCTGTTAAGTCTAGGTCTTAGTTTGTTCTAGTTCATGTATGAACTTTTTTTATTTGTACAATTAACTACCATCATCATCCACTCTTAAGTTTAGCTAAGTTAGACTGTCCCAGTTTGAATCCTCCAGCTTTCCTTCTGGCGACATACATGATTCTAGTCTTCTCTGTTTAGCCATACACTCAGCTTTGTTATTTACACTTACTGTATTGTGTTGTCCATCTCCAAACCTTTACAGTCAACCTTTAAAACATTCTATACTCCTTGAATACGGGTTGCCCAGTCTCTACCCTTTTTCCATCTCCTGATAACCTATCCTCTTGAATTTAACTCCCAGATTATAGTTAATTCATATTAGTGAGACCATACAAAATCTTTCCTTTTGTCTCTGACTTATTGTACTCAAGAAATGTCCTCTAGGAGAACCAATATTTTACGTTTCTCATTTGGAGGGCTTGCCCACCAGATGAGTGGTGAAAGTGTTTTGGAAACATGAGAACACTACAAAGGGAAGGAGTTGTTTGCTCCAGTGAGGGGGAGAGAAGTGCTAGAAATGACCTTCCCTCTCTGGACTCCACCCCAAATTAGAACCCATTAACTGCCATTAATTAGAATTCCCATTTTAATAACGATCCTGGGTTTCAAGTAATGCTACATCTAGACTATATATTAAAGAAAAAAGTTCCAAAGGAAACTAGTAGCTTTTTTTATAGAGGCATATGACTTTACAGAGAAATTAAGCTCAAGGATTTCCATCTGAAAGACAAATTGTTAGGAAGTAACGTGCAAACTTTAGGCACCGTTCATATACCCTTCAGTAGCACTTTAAGCTTTTATTCTCCCTTAAATGCTTCCCTTTTTATTGCACCTTAATCTCTCTACTATCAAATCTGCGATCCTATAGCTTCTCTTTAAACACCTTTCTATCTCAGTCTTCTTATGTTTTCTGTTATTTTGGTAAAATTACTTTACACTTTTAAAAAACAAATATTTATGCAGTAAATCCAGAGAATAAAATAAATAAACTCAATGTGCTCTACAGAGCTATATGGAAGTGAGAAAGTTGATCTCATATTTAATCCTCCTGTTCTCCACACTCAAGTATATCTGCTTCCTGATAAGAGATTGGGAGAACTGCATCCTCCCTGTCACTCCCCTGGATGCCCTATTAGGCATCATTAAAATCTAACAGAGAAGGTGGGCCACAGTGGCTCAGTGGCAGAGTTCTTGCCTGCCATGCTGGAGACCCAGGTTCGATTCCTGGAGCCTGCCCATGCAAAAAAAAAAAATCTAGTAGAGAAGGAGCTGGCAAAGTTGTCCTATGTCAAGTGGCCAATCCCTCCTGAAATGAATGTAGGTTTACCTATTCTCTTCTAAACAGAAGAGGATACTGAAGAAATGAAATGTTTAAAAAGCTACTAAAGATAACTAACCCTAGCATTGATTCATCTGTGTGCTCATAGAGTGTGTGGGATGAGAAAGGAATCAAGTAGCAGCATTCAAAAACAGTCTTGGGTTATATCCTGCTGTGGTCTCTCTCTCTCTCTCTCTCTTACAGGGAGAGGTTACTTTTCCATGTTGGGAGAGAGCTGGGAAGGAGGCATGACTTAGACCTTTGTTGTGGTCTCCTTCACAGGCTGGGTGCTGTTCCTCTCCACAATAGGGCTTTTCTTGGCTCAATTGGCCTCCTGTAGCTGCCTTTAAATATACCTGTAATATCCTCTTAAGTCCTGCTACAAGTCTCAGGGACTTTGAAGAAGGCGAAAACCAAGAAGGTGACAAGTAAGCCAGTGAAGACGATAAAAATACAGGCTGCTAAATAGGATGTAACTGAGGAAGAGCAGTCCCATCAGAAAAGTTGGAGGTCCACTTGGAACCACCAGCCATGCTGTTGCAGCTGCACAAAGTCCCAGGCTGAAAAGTTCAGCTGCAATAAGCCAGGGAATGGGGCCAGGTCCAGTTTCAAAGAAGGCCACAAGGTTCATGCTGGCTCCGGTACCGAAAAATCTGGTTCAATCATGTTCATCTTTTAGTAGCTAAGAAATAGTCATGAGAATGGAACAAGGAGCCGTCCCTCCAAGGCCTAGCTATGAGTCCTTCTTCCCACCTTTTCCACCAGAAACAGTGAAACCACAGTGAAGATAGTATTGACCACGCTGGCACCAGTAGCGGCATAGATTAGCTCCTCAGTGCCTGCACCTTTGAAGATTCCTGTAGAGAATTAGACACAGCATTGATCTGAGAGAGCTGCTGAGAGATCTGGAGCTCGATGGAAATGATGGTGGGCTGTTGGTAGGTGGGTGCTCTAAAGAGCTCCAGCACATTGACTTTCTTTTCTTGTGCCATCCTGTCAGTCTTGTCTTTCACCTCCTGGCTCCCATCCTGAAGGCCCATAACTGCTGGAGGACCTGCTTGGCATTCTCCTCTTCCTTTTTGTTAATGAGCTTAAGAATCTAGGACTTTCGGGGTGAAATGGAAGTGCTGCACTCTGCAGGACTGCTGGAGTGATGGTGAAGCTTAATCAGACCACAAGCCATAGCTCCTCAGGCCCCAAGATGACTTCCAGATCAAAGATCTTGACCACCAGAATCCAAATGACCTTGCCCAACTGGTTAAGAGTTCCAAAGGCACCCTATAGGATAGTAGGAGATATCTTTCCAATGTTCATGGGTAGAAAACCTGTGTAGAGGCAGCCCATAACCAACATTTCAACCAACTTTTCTATTTTACAGAATTCTATTAAGGCAGCCACCAACTACAGCCAATAGATTCACAATAAGCATCAAATTACACCTGTGAAAGCAGTTGACAAAGAGTCCAATGGAAAAGAAACCATTGGAAAAGATTGTCACAGATAAAGACCAGAGGGATGTGAGCAAGACTTCACGGGGATGGTTGTCCATCGTCTTTTCCAAAGTATAATTGAGAAAGAATTTTATGATTGTCTCAGGAGCATTAATGTGCATTGTAGACAAGCTCAGGAGCATTAATTTTATTAATTGTCTCAGGAGCATTAATGAGCATTGTAGACAAACTGGAAACAACCGATTATGGCAATGGCGATGACAAAGATTAGTGATGTGGCAACCTTTTGTGTCTCGTTGGTCCTAATTTGTTCCTTTTGAATTCTCAGTGAAGATCTAGGAGTAATATTCTAGAGATACCCCTTCTAGGAAATAATATTCAAAAAGTTCTATTTTTTTTAATTATCAAACCAAAACAACACACGAATGTGTATTCTTAACATATAAACATTCTGTGCATGATGTACAATCAGTAGCTCACAATATCATCACATAGTAGTGTATTCATCACCATGGTCATTTTTTTAGAATATTTGCATCACTCCAGAAAAAGAAATAAAAAGAAAAAACTCATATATACCATACCCCTTACCCTCCCTCTCTTGACTACCAGTATTTCCATCTACTCAATAAATTTTAATCTTTGTTCCCCTATTTTTTCTATTTTTCACTAGTATTTCAGTCTGCTCAATTTATTTTAACATTTGTTCCCTCTATTATTTATGTATGTATTTTATTTTATAATTATTATTTTTTACATGGGCAGGCACTGGGAATCAAACCCAGGTCTTTGACATGGACGGCAAGAACTCTGCCAGGGAGCCACTGTGGCCCGCCCTATTTATGTATTTTTAATCCATATTTTTTTACTCTTCTGTCAATATCGTAGATAAAAAGAGCATCAGACAGAAGATTTTCACAATCACACAGTTACATTGTGAAAGCTGTATCATTATACAGTCATCTTCAAGAAACATGGCTACTGGAACACAGTTCTACAGTTTCAGGCACTTCCCTCTAGCCTCTCTAATACATCTTAAACTAAAAAGGGGATATCTGTATAATGCAAAAGAATAACCTTCAGGATAACCTCTCAACTCTGTTTCAAATATCTCAGCCACTGACACTCCATTTTGTCTCATTTCTCTCTTCCCCCTTTTGGTTGAAAAGTTTTCTCAGTCCCTTGATGCTGAGTCCGAGCTCATTCTAGGATTTCTGTCCCATGTAGCCAGGGAGGTTTATACCCCTGGAAGTCATGTTTCATGTAGAGAAGAGGAGGGCGGTGAGTTTGCTTGCCATGTTGGCTGAGAGAAAGATAGGCCACATCTGAGCAACAAAAGAGGTTGTCTGAGGGGTGACTCTTAGGCCTAATTTTAAGTAGGCTTAAAAGGTCCTTCTTGGCAGCAAGTTTTCTTCTGGTGCTCCGTAACACTTTGCAACCTCACTCCCCAACTGTAATAGCAGTCACTCTGGTTCTTTTCTGATCTTGTTCATTTTGTGAAAATTGACTGGGCACTACCCTCATGTGTGTGCTTTTCTCTATGCATGTGTAACATGCATAGAACTATATATCATAACTGTGATATATAGCGCGCGCACACACACACACACACACACACACACACACATATATACCCACATACACATATGCACACCTACATATGCACTGCAGGGTAGATCCCAAGAGCCTGTATTTTGTGTGTGTGTGTTTTGATGTGATATTAATGTTTAATGTGAATGCAGTTTCTTTAGCAGAAAGATAATCTTTTTGTTTTTGAACATGTGTTCAATTGGTTCCTTTTTTTTAAATATACACTAAATATGTGGGTAACATGCCACAGCCATGTTGATATTTTTGAGAATTTCTCTGTCTTATTGTATCCTCCTGGGATAGAACCGCATTTCCCTGTGTGGTTTCCCAGGTCATGCCTCATGCTGAGAGGTCAGGTAATTGGAGACACGTTATACACTAGCATTTTAAAGGCCCTACCGAAGATACCTGTTTGATGTTAAGCTGGCATCTCCCAAAGATGCTTAACCTCAGAAGTTCTACAGAATGCCCAACTCTCTTCACACCTTTTGGGAAGTACAAGATGGTGAGAAAAATATAATCAACAACCCAAACTGAATGTGAACCCAGTGGCCCAAGCCTCCACTGGTGACACCAACTTGATGGCTTTCCATTCTGTTCACACTGGGGTGGAGCTAGGCCCTTTCCAAGACTATGTTCTATTTTTCCCCCTGCCCACCTCCACAGTGGCCTGTTGGGCTCTGGCCTAGCCAAAAATGATATAAAATTTCTCATGTGAAGAGTCAGTATTTTAAAGAAGTTTTTCACATGATTCTGATCAGTTAAGACTGGAAACTTCTGAATTGGACCATAGCATTAGTAGAGTTAAAGGACTGGCTTTGATTCTCTTGTTAAACCAATTCTATGGTTATAAACAATAATACCCCTACCTATAGTTGAATCTCTCACAAATGTTAATAAAGGAATTCATTTTAATAATCCTTTATATTTGTATATTTTTACTCCTTTACTACTTTGTGGAGGATTAGAGCAAGGATAGCTTATTCTTGTTTTATAGGTGAGAAAATGGATTCAGCCAGCAAGTTTTTGACAGAAAGTGAAGACTCTGATCATGGTCCATGGCTCTTCCAACTTAGTCTGTCCTGAGTTTATTGGTGAATCAGCAGTGGCAACCTTTTTTTTTCTTTCTTCTTCCCCTTTAGTGTTAGGGAGTGTTACCTTTACTCAGAGGAGATGCTCTTCTTGTTTTTAGCATGGTTCCTTCCTTCTGTTGTACAATGCATGGTGTTTATAGGTCATGGTATTTATATCTATTGGAATTTTATTTGTTTTAATAAGTAGTGCAAACAAAAGTTTAAATATTTAAAAATGTTAAAAATTACTCAAAGTGTTAGTCCTGGAAGAAACTTTTAAGATCCCTCTTTTTACTGATAAGGAAATTGAGGCACAGAGATGGGATGTGGAACTTATAACTTGAACCTGGAAAGAGGATGGAGAAGCAATTTAGGTAGGAAAAAATGCCAGAAGCTAAATTTAAATGTACCTGGTTAAGTAGGGTGTTCATATTTTTTATCACCATCTGATCAGATTTTCTGTGCAACTGTGTGTGATTTTGTAGAATTTACTGAGGGTTGGAGTCACTCATTGTATAAAAAGGAATTTTTACAAAATGACAGTAGGATAGAGCCTCTTCAGAAAAAACAATGCATTTTATTTCTGACTTTGAAGGACTGGTTGATTTTTATTATGCCAGGCCAAAGTCTCTGTGTCTTATCTTGTTTCTTGTGACCTCTGTTCCCTCCAAAGATACATAGAGGAGCTCATTCAAATGCCAATTGTAGTAATGTGTGTCCCCACCAGGTGGCAGAATTGCCTAAATGATTGAGCTGCTTGTGCTTTGAGTGTAACTCACTTATTTTAAACCTAAAAGGAGATGCCATGGATATTTATCATGTTCTGAAGAAAATTTTGGCATGCTCAGTCTGCGTTATGAGAGAAATTGGTGCCATGTTTCCTTTGCAGTACTCAATATTATTGCAAGTGTTATGATTTTTAAAGAAAGCTGGTTTAAGACTCTAGCTCTGTCCTCCACCCATCTTCTGGTATCAATCTATTGCTCTGCATAGAATATGCAGGATCGCACGGTGTTCTGCATGTGCAGTGTCTAGGGGTAGGAAAGGGTGAGTTGGGGTTGCTGTGGCACTGTTCGTCTGCATTCTTCCCCCCTTTTGCAGTTGAATTTGAGAATCATTATTGGTGTTAAAGGCCATTTGGTTACCTGGATGACAGAAGTGAACAGAGAAATAAATGAAGCCTTGTGCAGGAATGAAACCTCATCTCACGTAGGGCATCCATCTCTCTGTTACCCTCAGTCTTTACTGCTTTCTTCATCAGCCACAGTTCTCTCTTTTTTACTTCATTCGGTTTTGTTGACCAGTCTTACTTGTTTCCCTGGTACCCTGTAGACTGTACTCATATGAAGTCACGCCCCTCTCTGCCTTCTCAACACAAGGAAGGAGGCTAATGCCTAGAGGTTTGAGCCTGTGCATTCTCAGGTCACACTCTTAGAGGCTAAGTCGTGTTTCTGCCTTTTATCCAGCTATGTGACCCTGGGCAAGTTACTTAATGTCTTTGAGCCTCAATTTCTTCATTTCTTAATGGGAGTGATTATAGAATTATTGGAAGGATTTAAAAGGTCATCCTTGAACAGGGCTTAGAACAATGGCTGGCACATAGATGGCTATTGACATTTCTTAACCAACATAGTTTTGAATCTTTGAGAAGTTTTTCTTGGTTTAACATTGTTATTATTTACTCATTACTTTGCATTCCCATGTGTCCTTCATCTGTACTGCTATTTCATTTAATTATGTTCTTTTCTGTTACCTATGTGCATAAATTCTCTCATGTATGCATGTTGCTTTACCTCAGTAGCACAACAGTTTCAATTATGTGCTTTCTATAAGAGTTATTGTCTCTTCAGAATAGCTGTTGGTTTATGCAGTCTGTGTACTTAGAGAATCAAAGTGATGCATATCTTTATTCATTATAATTTAAAATTAGATAATTCTTCTTGGTTGTCTCAATGGGAGTTTTCAAGTTTTAAAAATAATTGCATGTACGGGGTACAAGGGTAGTTAAGTGGTAGAATTTTTGCCTCCCATGCAGGAGATCCAGGTTCAATTCCTGGTCCACGCACTTCCCAAAAAACAAAGCAAGCAAAACAAACAAAAACAACAAAAATTCCTACCAGCAGTGAATAAATGTTCCAATTTCTCCACATCCTCTCCAGATTTTGTACTTCTGTTTGTTTAATAGCAGCCATTCCTATAGGTGTGAGGTGATAATCTCATTGTTGTCTTATTTACATGTCCCTTATAGCTAAGGAAAATCAGCATCTTTTTATGTGCTTTTTAGCCATCTGTGTTTGTTCTTCAGGAAGGTGTCTTTATCTTCTGCCCATTTTATAATTGGGTTGTTTGTTCCTTTTTATTGTGCTGTTAATTTCCTTATGTATACAGGATATTAAGCCTTTATCCAATAGGTGATTTCCAAATATTTTCTCCCATTGAGTTTGCTGCCTCTTCACCTCTCTGACAAAGTTCTTTGAGGCACAGAAGCTCTTGATCTTAAGTAGTTCCCATTTGTCTGTTTTTTCTTTCTCTGCTTATGCTTTAGGTGTAAAGTTTAAGAAGCTACCTCCTATTACTAGATCTTGAAGATGTTTCCCTGCATTTTCTGTGCTGCTTTCAGGACTTTTTGCTTCCCTTCAACATTTGACAGTTTGATTAGTATGTATCTTGGAGTAAGCCTGTCTGGATTTATTGTATTTAGTGTTCGTAGGGCCTCTTTGATTTGCATATTTATGTATTTTATAAGAGTTGGGGGAGTTTTCTCCAATTATATCTTCAACCAACCTTCCCAGACATTCCACTCTTCTCTTCTCTTCTTCTTCTGGGACATCTTTTGTTGTCCCTTATTTATCTACAGTACAGTTCCATTTTTTCTATTTTTCTTGGCATTCGTTCTTTTGTGCATTCTGATTCAATTGTTCTGTCTTCTAGGTCATTTATTCTTCCTTTGAATTCAAATTAGTATATTTCTAATTTGGTCTGCTGTATCTTTCATCTCTGTGAGATCTACCAATTTTTGTATTTTTCTAGTCTCTCAAATTCTTCTTTATGCTTTTCTGGTGTCTTCCTGATATCCTTTATTTCTTTATAAATTTCTTTGTGTAGTTCCATATTCTGTGTCTCCTCCAGAGTTTTGATTTGGTTGTTTGGTTTGGCCATTTCTGCCTGGATCTTCACGTGCTTTGTGATTTTCTGTTGTGCTCAGGGCATTTGATTATCTTAATAAAATTTTTTCCAAGTGGTTTCCTTCACTTGTCTAAAGTTTTATATTTACTTGGTTTTGCGTTGACACAAAAATCAGTAATTCCCCGCCAAACCAAGGTCCAAATATCATGTAGGGAGCACAGTTTTGCTTGAGGGTCAATTAGAATCTAGGCAGGGTAGAAGGAAGGCCTACTCTCGGGTCATTTTCACAGTTAGCTGATAACTTGGCTGTACTGTGAGAGCTAATTCCTGGAAGGGTCAAGGGCATGGCTTAAGGTAACATACTCATTAAACGTAGTGCTTACCATGTGGCAGGCATCACTCAATGAACTCATGAAGAATAAAGAACCAAGATTTGACCTGGATCTTTCCTACCTCATACCTGAACTGTCTGCCTTTTGCCTCACTGGAAAAGATCTTAAAAATTCAGTAGCACAGCACCCCAGTGTTCATTCACCAAATGTTTGTCTAATCTTTGTTGGACATACTGGGGACAATGAAAATAATGAAAAAAATTGCCTGTTTGCTAGTGGGTGTCAGATGGCAGTTCTTTTACAGGTTATAAGACTTCTCGTACATTACCTTATTTTATCATAACTGTCAGGGCATCTGGTAACTTTAAGGAGTTCTGACAGAGTAGCATTCTTTTGTTCCTTTACTTTAGAGTTGAATTCTCAGAGTAGCTCCAAGAAAATTCAAAAGGTACATGGTTTTGAAGGCCATTTTAGTAAGAATGTCCTGCTGTTGATAATGTGACATGGCAGAGCTGTACTCAGCTGCAGTAGTCAGAATCCACCTTTATTAGTCTGTTCCAGTGTTCCTGTTGTCATCTAGTTCCGAATTCTGATGAAAATGGAGTAGTCTATAAAGAATGTTTGTATTCTCCTTGTGATTTTTTTCGCTAAATCTTGGTGGAGACGATGAAGAGCAGCCTGATGAGACAAAACTAATTTAGCAGAACAAACTGAAGCAATGAGCATCTGCCCTGAGAAAGTGGGCAGGGCAGGCATTCTGCCCCTTCTTCAGCCCAGGTATTTATGGAAACTATGGAAGTTTGAGGGTTATTTCTTGTGCTTTTGACAAGTATTTATGAAAAGCCGTTTTTAGACAGAGGAAACAAAAACAATCAGGCCTTCTTCAGCGCTGACCCTCAATTCACTTGGTTCCCTCCTTTCTCCTCATATATTCTTGACCCCAGTCTCATTACCTAGTTCTTATCTGCTGACCAGCCCTTTCTACCTGTGCTTTTGTGGGCATCTAGGTGGCCTCCAGCATGAACCTCAGAATCAGCTGCTGCTTTCAGCGAGGCCCTGACGGGTGTCCAGAACCACCTTTTCATGAACTGCACGTCACATTAGTATTTCTTATAACCTTAGACCACTTCTCTGTTATTTTGTCATAACCCACCCTATAGTGAAGAAAAACCAAGCTACATGATTTAGATTGTCATCCCACCCCCCCACCTTTAAAAAATCCTCTTTTTCAATTTTTGTGTGAATCTGAGATCATTTAGTTGTCACTAACTGCCCTGCAGATAAATTGGAATATTACTATATTCTGGATAAAGCAGCCAGTCAGTTTGTACTGACTGACAGTGTAAATCAGAACAACCTTTTTAGAAGGCAATATGGCAATGTATATGAAATAAAAAACTGCAGATATGTCAAGGGTATATAATTGTTTGCAGAGATATAAGTGTGTGATAGATACATAAGACCAAAACTTAGATGGCTTAATACTTCTATGATTAGGGACTAAATAAATGAGGTTCATATTTACATGAGGACACAGAAAGAAAACAGACATCATCAGTAAAAACACGTCACAAACAGCAAGTTCAGTATGGCCTCATTTCTACTTAAAAAATATAATTATCAGGTAATATCTGGAACCAATCTGAAACCACTGAGATTTAGGTGAGGAGGAGATATGAGGTAGTGGGGATATTACTGTTTATTTCATGCCACTCTACGCTACTTGACTTTTTGTTTTTGAGCTTGTTATTTTTATAATTCATTTTATAAAGGAAAATCATACATGAGTAAAGGCAGAGCTGCTGACTCATTCTATTGTCTCTGTAAACAGTCACAATGCGCCTGTGTCTTATAAGAGATTAAAGCCATTTTCACATCTAATAAACTTAGAAATAATTCCTTTAGAATATCTAATGCCCATTGCAAGGCGCTGCCCCCCCCCTTTATCGTCACAAGGTACCTTTTATCATTCTAAATTAGAATTAATACACTTTAACACTGTAAAATTAGTGGTATTCTTTCCTTATAGATCAACCTGAAGCTCAGAACAGGTAAGTATTTTGTTTATGGTTGTAAGCTAGTGAGTTGAGTGACAGGGTCCAAGTATTTCCATACCCAGTTGATAGACAACTTATATAAAATTTGGAATTTACTCTTAGAAATTTTTTAACCTCAGTGTACTTGTTTTTCAGCCTCACTCAAAATTAAAAGTGAACCCAAATTTCATATTTCTTTTTAATTCTAAATAATTATTTTTCCAAGTACCAAAATATTATGTTTGCTGTGGAAAGTTGAAGAAGTAGAACCAAGTTTTAAATAAAATAAGAAAATAGTCATAATCTCACTGTGCAGAAATAACTGCTGTAGCATTTAAATATGTTCTTCCAGCCATTTTTCTGTGGGATTTATATATGTGGAAGAAATCCATAATGGGATCCTCTTAAATGGGGTACTGTGTTACCTTCTATTCTTTATTTTTAGTCTTGTGCATGGCAGGCTTGAACTAGATCTCTCAATATCAATTCCAGCAACATAAACCTTACTATGTTCCTCTGCCTGCTTACCGGTCTCACCTTGTTTTTCAGTGGATGAATACATTGCCATTGCTAAAGAGAAACATGGGTACAACATGGAACAGGTAATGAAATGATTTTCTTTGGTTGTTAGAATGGATTCTTTAGCTAGCCCATTAAGTTTTTTCTTCTCTTTGTAGGATAATATCACTTTCTTATTAGCACCCATTTTGGAGGTGATTAGCACTATTATGTACATTGCTTTAGTCCCCTTTTTACTGCTCGGGGATGTATATTAGAGGCTCCTTTGGTGTGAAAGACAGGTTTTCAGCATTTAAGGCAGAGGTAGTTCTAAGGCACTGGACACTTGAGCATACCACTTTGTCATTTGGACATATGATTTGTGTGTCATTCTTCTGGTTGCGCAGTGGCTTTTCTCATCTTACACACATCTACAGTGTTTTGATATTCATGGTTTTGAGTCACTTTTAGGTTATAAAGATTTGATTTTTTTCTTTTAAATATTCTGTGGATCATTTTGATGAGATTTTCTCCAAATTTTCTTATTTCAGTCTTATTTATAGTTATTGTGCCTTAAATTGGCTTAGTGGTCTAAGTCCTACAACCTGTAAGTTACTGATTTCTCATTTATCCTTATACCAGAGGGTATCACTAGTTTAGGCTATATAGAATTGTACTCTTTCATCTTTCCTTTAGTTTTACTTATTAGTCCCTAACTCATTGAAAGTACTTTTAGAAAAACCACTTCAAATATTTCCAAAATCTTTCAAAGCAAGAAATGCATGCTTATCTTTTTCTGAATGCCGCTCATGAAATTCACAAGATTGCTTAGAAAATCCTCAGTGTTTTATTCTATTTAGAAAGTGATTACCAAATATATTTAGATGAATTCCAAAGTATGATCATTCCCACATTAGAATTACAGTACAGGAAACTTTCTCAGGAAAGTATTACTGAATTATTTCTGTTCTGTTTCTTATTTGTTACCCATTTGTATTTTTTTTTCCTTTCTCAATAAAAATGACACATCCAACTTTATATTGAGATTTTTTTTTCTGCAAAAAGAACACAAAACAATCAAGTTGTTTTTCTGAAGAGCACAGATTCTGAGCCATACTGCTTGGGTTCTGATGCTGCTTCTACACTTCTGAGGGCTGTAACAGTTGGCAGATTATTTAATTTCTCAGGGCCTCTGTATTCTCATTTGGGAAGTGGAAATAGTGGGATTTATTTCATAGAGTCTGTGAATTAAATGAATTAATGAAGAAAAGGACTGCCACTTAACACTGTATATGAATTCTTTATTAATTTGGTTATAGAGAACATGCTGTCTTTTTGCCAACTTCTTTTCCATTTCAACTTTTCAATGAAGTTGTTGGTCTAAAATTTTACTGATATTTTTCCCTAGGCTCTTGGGATGCTTTTTTGGCATAAGCATAATATTGAAAAATCTCTGGCGGATTTGCCCAACTTTACCCCATTCCCAGATGAGTGGACTGTGGAAGATAAAGTCTTGTTTGAACAAGCCTTTAGTTTTCATGGGAAAACTTTTCATAGAATCCAACAAATGGTAAGTAAAGAGGCTATTGTTATATTTTCTTTTTTTAAGCCTCTCTCCTCTGCATCATAGCAGGGGCTTTCCCATTTTTTCTAAAGCTCTCTGGACAGCTCATTACCTGCTACTATGTGGATGCAAACCTTCAAATTACAGCCCAGAAGTGCTTCCCAACTTGTTAAGGGTAACTCCACCCTCCATTCCACACCTCCTCTACCTCTTTCCAGAAAGCTATTTGGTAGATTCTTACCATGAAAACTTATTCATATTTGTTTACATTGAGTGTTAAAATGAATTTTAAATAAATAAACCCAAAGTTGTATAAGAACGTTGAGAGTTTTCAAACTCTTAATTGTTCTTGAACTAGCCTAACAATCTTTCATGGGGTAATGGGGTAAGTTTCCCATGCAAACTTTAGTAAATTTGAAAATATGTTGATGAGAATTCTTTTATCAAATTTTTCCTCATCAGAAAAAAAAAGCAGCTGTGACTTAGGACATTTATGAGCATGTGGGGGTGACCCTTATTAAATGTATCTAAACCCACTGGATTTTTTTTTAATTCAACATAATACACAAGCACATTCTTACCATGTGATCATTCCATTCTTGTTATATAATCAGTAACTCACAGTATCATCACATAGTTGTGTATTCATCATCATGATCATTTCTTAGAACACTTGCATCAATTCAAAAAAAGAAATGAAAAGAAAACAAAAAAATTTATACATTCCATACCCCTTACCCCTTCCTTCCTTTGATCACTAGTATTTCAATCAACTGAATTTATTTTAACATTTGTTCCCCCAATATTTATTTATTTATTTATTTTTAATCCATGTTTTACTTGTCTGTCGATAAGTAGATAAAAGGAGTGAGGTTTTCACAATCACACAGTCACATTGTGAAAGCTATATCATTGTATTATCATCTTCAAGAAACATGGCTACTGGAACACAGCTCTATATTTTCAGGCAGTTCCCACCAACCTCTCCATTACACCTTAATTAAAAAGGTGATATCTATATAATGTGTAAGAATAACCTCCAGGATAACCTTGAACCCACTTGATTTTCAAATCCAAACGAACTCAAATCCAAACGAACTCACTTTTCACGTCTAGCTTCCTGATAAATCTATTGCAAGTCTGGTGAAATTTTACTACTCTTGGAAAAAGACAAGGACCAAAACCAGTGTGATGGATCGCCATGCTCGGAAACAAAAACGGGAGCGTGAAGAAAGGTGAGTTCGTGGCTGCAGGTGTTGTCACACCACAGGAATCTTTGACTTGCTAGAATCCTAGGATTTGCCAGTTACAAAAAATAGAACAACTAGATTTCCCCTCATTAGATTCCTGATGGAGCAAGCAAAGTATTCTTCAGCTGAATGTTCTAAATATTCACAAGATGTATTAAAGGATGTTTGGCTTTGACCATATACTTTTTCTCACCACCTTTTTCATGCAGTCAGTGAGTGAATTTCCCTTTCGAATGAGTGAAATTCTCTACATATTCTTTCCATGCCCCTTTCAAATAAAAAAGTATCTTTGATTTCTCCCCAGGACAAAGTTCATTTTATATGTTAATATAAGATGGATTTAACATTTTAAACAATACAGTTTAGATTCCTTTTTTCCCCTTTTTTGACCATCTGTTTTGTAAAGGTATATGAAAGAAAAACGTTTTGTAATTTCTTAATAAGTGTACTAGTTTTAGGATAGCCTCTGTTGGGCAGGTTACATGTTTTAACCCTCACTCTCAGTCTTCACACAGTCTTGTATACAGCATTGAGGAATAGAGATAGCTGTGTGTGTACATTTAGGAGAGGGTTCTGGTCTTAGGTCTGCGGGTGCTGCCTAACCCACTTACAGGCTTGTTAGTTTAATACTCCTCTCTCCCAAGCCTCTCAGTTGTAAAATGAAGATGACAGACAAAAGACCAAAAAAAAAAAGTGAAGTTCAGAAGGCAATATACATAAACATGATTTTTTTTTTTGTGGTGAGGCTGTAGTCTTTAAAATTAATTTTTCCACATTTTCAATTTATGTGTATATATTTAAAACTTTTATTCTGAAATATAACATATATACAAAGAAAAAGAGATAATTTTCAGTGTACTTCAACAAGTAGCTGCACAACAGATTTCAGAGTTTGTTATAGGTTACCATTCCACTATTTCAGATTTTTTCTTCTAGCTGCTCTAAAACACTGGAGGCTAAAAGAAATATAGATATAGTGATTCAGCAGTCATACTCATTTGTTAAATCCTATTTTCTCTATTATAACTCCTCCTTTTCCTTTGATCCTTCTCCTGGTTCATAAGGATCTTTAGGCAGTGCTTGTTCTGACTTTTTCTTGTTGAAAAGGTTTCGACACCAAAGGATAGGGAGATGTAAGTAATTGATAGTCTTGGAGATGCTTGTTTCTCTGCATTTCAGGATTTATCTGGCGTAGGAACTCTTCGGAAGTTATAGGTTCCAGGAAAGCAAACTTAGTGCATGAAACTTTTATAGGGTCTCAATTCGAGCCCTAGATGTTCTTAAGAGTTAATAGGAGTGATGTTGATTGGGGTTTAGCAAGCCATGGTAGTTACAACTGTCTAACTGAAGCTTGCATAAGAATAGCCTCCAGAACAGCCTCTTGACTCTAATCTCTCGCCACTGATGGCTTTACTCTTCTTTTCCCCCTTTTGTCAGGAAGGTGTTGTTGATCCCACAGTGCCAGGGCCAGATTCTTCCCTGGGAGGTATGCCCCATGTTGTCAAGGAGACTTTCACCCCAGAATGTTATGTTCTACATAGAGGGGAGGAAAATGACATTACTTTCAGGGTTGGGTCTAGAGAGAAAAAGACCACATCTGAGCAACAAAAGAGGTTTCCTAGAAGCAGCTCTTTAGCGTTGTTATAGGTAGTTGTAGCTTCTTCACTACACAAATAAGTTTCATAAGGGCAAGCCACAAAATCAAGGGCTTGGCCTGTTTTCTTGGGAGTCCCCAGTGGTTGAGAGGTACCTGGGGTTTCCCAGATGGAATGGTTTATAGTTCCAATCCTTCCCTCTTCCCTGCCTTTGTACCCCCAAAGAACTGACTCTACAATACTTTTTTTTTTTGGTGGGGTGGGGGGCATGGGCAGGCTGCAGGAATTGAACCCGGTTCCCTGGCATGGCATGCGAGAATTCTGCCACTGAGCCATTGTTTTAACACCCAATACTTTTTTCTTTTCTTTTCTTTTTCACATGGGCAGTCACTGGGAACAAAACCCGGGTCTCCAGCATGGCAGGCAAGAATTCTGCCACTAAACCATGTGGCCCACCCCACCGCCCAATACTTTTTAATTATTAGCCTACCTTAGTCTGAGTTGTATCCTGATATTACATTAAGTTATACAGAATTACAAGGCTTCTTTCTCATTCTAGATTTCAGGAGTTTGGGTTATTTAAATGAACTATCCAAACAGACTGATTTAGATTGTGTGTTATAGAAAATTTAGGTTCTAGACATAATACAGTTGGTGAGGGTCTAGAGTATATATGCTGTCATCTTTTATCCTGTATTTTGATTTACTTTATTTTATTCTGAGCCAGATTAGCTTTGTTTTTATCTCTAATTGAGGCCTGATATCTTTTTCTTCAGCTTTTTCTTTTTTTCGTTATCTGTTCTTATGTATAGCTACTCTATCTTTGAGGGCTGCAACACTCCATTTCTGTCTTAGGTGTCACTAAATATATTTTTATAAATTAATACCATGAAGGAAAAGGAAGGATTATGAACTAGATGATCTCTAAGATCCCCATTTAGTACAGTGTTTTATGATTTTAAATGAAAGCATGTGATGACAAAGTCAAGGAACAGTTTTGGAGAAATCAAATCTCTGGGGCAAGCATAAAATGAAAATGATGCTGAGAACATCTCTCAAGCTCTTTCTGACTCTAATAGTCTATAAAATTGTTGGCTTTGATTCATTTGCTTTTTTTTTTGTCTGTAATATACATACTTGTGGGTCTCTTTATGGATTTGTGCATGCCTAACCAAAGAAAGGTAATAAACACTACTGGAGCTTTTTAAAATATTGTGGCAACATTTCATTAGAATTTTTTATTTACTTCCATTACATGTTTATAAATTGGTTTACTACAAACAGATGTGTTCTCTAGTACGTGGCAGTCAGAATTAAATCAACAAATAGATTGGACTATGTTATCCCTGAACATGAAATCATGAAAGTGTCAATTGACGCACCCCCATTCTCAATTCCCAGGTGCTTTTCTTTGCATCACTCACTCCCTGCAGTGCTGAGAACTGCCGTACTCCCACCCTTACCTGAAACTTCGCTACTGTTGGCATGCAGATGGCTGAGAGGCATACTGGTCATGGCAGCAGCACTTGAGAGATTGCTGCCTAGGAGAGTTATGTCAGGGATTTGGACAAAATTCCTTCCATCCCAGGCTCGTTTTCCTAGTAGACACCCTTTCCTCAGCTAGAGCTGCTCACCACCTTGGGGATGGGAGTGTGATGGGGGTGATAGTACAGTGACATAGTCACCTGGGATGGATTCTTGGAACATGGTAGAGTTCTGACGTCTGTAGACCTGAGTATCCTGTGGTACCACTTTTCATTTGGTTTTCACTGTAGGCAAACTGGGGTAGGTGGCTTGAATTCCACAAACCTGAGCTGTTCTTATTCTTTAAAGTAAAATTTCCCTGCCTAACACAGGGCTTTTTAAAGAAATACTTCATGGAAGGGTCTAACAAGAGCATTTGAAATATCATACAAATATGTTTCCTTTTTTAAATTTAATTTTGAAACATCAGTTATTCAGGCCACCAGAAAGCACCTCATTATATGGCTATGAGTAGACAAATGTGACTAGAAAAATGAAGCTTTACTTTCCAAAGGGTTTGTTTCCAGTGCAATGGAATTTTTATTATTGCATAATTTCTCTGTTATATCTAATGATCATGTTTTAGTCCTCCTATAGATAATTATAAGTAAATTTCTTTTAAATTTGATATTTTCCATTGAGAGTTTGTTCTTTTGGTACACTTAGAAATATAAAGCAATAATGTTCTAGACCTGGTTTGGGATGTTAGAAATCTATTTTAATATTTTTTCATTTAGACTAAAACAGCTACATAGTTGGTATTATTTTATTTGCATTGTAAAATGTTCTGAAAAAATAAATTTTGTATTAACTCTACCATTAAATCAATGTATTACCTATATTGTATATTAAATAGAATTAGTATAAAATAATCTTTCAGTAACTTGTTCTTGTCTTCCAGTGAGGATGAACTGGAAGAAACAAATGGAAATAACCCCATTGACATTGAGGTTGATCAAAACAAGGAAAGCAAAAAGGAGGTATTTCTTCCCTAGTATTTTTAGGTGGATAAATTTTATTTTTAGCTCCATATTAAGACATTCCTCTTATTCATTCAGCTCCATACGAATACTATATACAAAGCATCATGATATACTTTTTTTTTTGCATGGGCAGGCTTTTTAAATGGTACTGACTCTGCTTTATTAAACTTAGAATTTTGTTAGGTAACGCAGGTATAGGAAGCCTTAAAGGAAAATACAGCTGATGACAATAAATATAGATTTTGTCTATAGTAGCAGTCCTCACTGCTTTCTGTCCGGAGCCATTAGCTCAGTGGTTTAGAAAGTGGTGCTAATCAGGACACCCATGCACCAGCTTGTCTCCTTGCTCTTCACAGCCTCCTTCCTACCTGTAGTTAGGTCTGCCCATTCCATGAGGTAACTGCAGGGACAGTCAAGGATAAGCCAGGATGGTCCCCACACATAGAGAATTTTAAAATCTCTTACGTCTTCAAAGTTATTAAACAAGAGACCCTGCAATTAATATAGGCGACTTTTACTTGTGTTCTTGTACATATTTTTCTAAAGTTTCAATAAAATTTTCAGTGTTTTCTGTCTTCCTAAAGCCTGGAAAAAACAGAGTTTAAATATACTTAAACTTTAAAATTCTATCAATAGTATATGCTTTTTGTAGACAAGGTGGGAAATATAGCTAAATAAAATTAAAATTATTCACAATTTGTCACCCATAGCCACTGTTGACATTTTGGAGACTGTCTTTCCAGACAATTTTCTCTATAAAATCTATGTGCATATGTTCATAATTCTGAATCAGTACTCACTTTTTAAAAATATAAAATAGGATGTCACTATCATTTTATATATAACCTTTTAAATTTATTCTTCCTTGAAAGTATTTTTGTCAAATATATTTTCTATACATAGCTGCATATTATTTCATTATCTGAATCTTTTACAATTGAGTAAATTTAATCCTATATAAATTTCTGCGTGGTTTTTTTTGCCCTTTTGCTGTAATAAACAATGCTGAAATGATGCTCTCATAGCTAAATATTTGTGCACTTAATTTTTTCCATTAATTTTTGGAAATTGAGTTGTTGGGTGAAAGTGTTCAGATACATTTTACGGCTTTTATATCTTCAAGTTAGAAAGAGGTAACCCCTTCTGGATAGCACTCTTACCAGAGGTTTATATGAGCACACAAATATCAAGATCATTTAGGGATTAATTAAATTAAATTGTAATTACAGTACTTTTTATTTATATAGCACAGTTTCTGATTCAAAAGGAAAAATGGTTAAATCTTAGTTTCTTTTAAGTACTAGATCAGATATATGGTCAATAGATGAACTTAATCAAGAGCATAATGATGTATCAGATATGGGTTATCACCTGCTAGTATAATAGAAGGTCAGCAGTCCTATCGTAGTTTGCACCATCTTTTTAGTCATTCTTTTAATATGATGCAAAAAGCCTGAACAGCTTTATCGGTATAATAAACGTGGGTATGCTTACACGTTGAGATTATGAGCAATCACAAAAACTCTTGTTCTTAAAATGTTGGTAGTATGATATAATCCTTTCCTTTCCGCAATTTACTGTTTCATTCCTGAAGGTTTTACTTTTAGAGAAAGCACTTAAAATCATTAGTCATGCATTTTTAATAAAAGCATATATATTTTGAAGCAAATTATAAAAGTTGACCTAAAAGTTAAATATCATCGAAAAGGAAAAGGTGTGAAAAGTCATAGTTTCATATTGAAGTTTCTTAATTTTTTTCCTTTCTGTGGTCATATATCCATCTATATAGCGAGGTTCAGTTAGGATAAAATAATTCCCCATTTAAAAAAAATAATGTGAGGGGAATACATTTTTCTCTCCCTGTATTGCTGTAGGAAGCTCAGAATACTTATGCTGTGCCCTTGAAAGAATGCTAAATGTCAAGAGGCTCACAGTGATGAAAAAAGGGTGAATCTGTACAAGAAAGAAATGGAGTTCACTGTTAAGTGTTTAGTCAAAATCCAACAGCCCATGTTTTTGTCTTCTAACTGCCTATTATAATTTGTAGATGATTATTATGGGATGGAACGATATTTGTCTTAGATTGTTTAGAGCCATATTAGGAAAATACATTTATTACTGTTCATTTGATATGAAATTTTAATGTTTTAGAGTCTCATTTACTAAATGTGTCTATTGTGCAGGTCCCCCCAACTGAGACAGTTCCTCAGGTCAAAAAAGAAAAACATAGCACACAGGCTAAAAATAGAGCAAAAAGGAAACCTCCAAAAGGAATGTTTCTTTCTCAAGAAGATGTTGAGGCCGTTTCTGCTAATGCCACTGCTGCTACCACGGTGCTGAGACAACTAGATATGGAGCTGGTTTCACTCAAGCGACAGGTATCTGTGTGAGCGCTATAGAGGTGTTTTATTCTTCACACATGTACATGCTTTCTTTTCACAACTCTCTAAAGGGCATTCAGTTACTAAGGAATTGAGAGACATCTTGGAAACTGGCCTACTGATTTTTCTTTAACTTCATTTTTTAAATGTATTTCTTTATTGAGAAATCTTCCCATGCATAGAGTCCATACATGGTATATAATCAGTGGCTCATAATATCATCACAAACTTGTGTATTTGTTGCGGTGATCATTTTTAGAACATTTACATCACTCCAGAAAAATACATAAAAAGAAAAAATACTCATATACTCCATACCCCTTACCCCTCTCTCATTGACCATTAGTATTTCAATCTACCCAAATTTTTACCCTTTATCCCTCTAGTATTTATTATTTATTTATTTATTTTTACTCATCTATGCATACTCTGGGTAATCCACATGTCCCTTCCATTCATTACCCGCCCAATAGGTGACCACTATTATTTTTTTTTTTTTAATTTTTGATCATTCCATTCTACATATATAATTAGTAATTCACGATATCATCACATAGTTGCATATTCATCATCATGATGATATCTTGGAATATTTGCATCTATTCAGAAAAAGAAAAATAAAACAGAAAAAAGTTCATACCCCCACCCCTCCCCCTCACCAATCACCAGCATTTCACTCTAAATTTATTTTAACATTTGTTCCCCCTATTATTCATCTTTATTCCATATGTTTTACTTGTCTGTTGACAGGGTAGATAAAAGGAGCATCAGGCACATGGTTTTCACAGTCACACAGGGTGTCCCCTATTTTGACCTTTAAAACCACACATTTATTTTTCCATTTTTGGATTGTATGTAAACAGAATCATATGACAGTTTCCTTTCTGTCTGGCTTTCATTCAATGTAGCATTAGAGCCCTAGTTCTTACTCTTTCTCATGCTATGTGAATATCCTACAGATTATCCATTCTACTTTAGTAGACAAAAGTTTTGATAGTCTTTTTATAGACAAACATCCATTTCCATTTTTGGCCATTATAAATAATGGAACATTATTTTATATAACTCTCAGTGCATTAGGTATGCATTTCTATTGGGTATGTATCTAAGTGTAGAATTGCTAGATTATTAACTATGCAAATGTCTAGCATAAGAAGACACTGCCAAGCAGCTTTCCAAAGTGGCCTTGTCAATTTATGTGAGTTTTTGTTGTATTACATCAGTACCATTGACATTTCGGGCTGGATAATTCATTGTTGTGGGGGCCTGTCCTTTGCATTGTAAGATAGCATCCCTGGCCTCTACCCAGTAGACATCAGGAGCACTTCCTCCCTCCCCAGTTGTTAGAACTAAAACGTCTCCAGACATTGTTCTTGGGGGTCAGAATTGACCTTGTTAAGAAGTACTACACTACCTCATTGTCAGCATTTGCTACTCTTTTAAATTTTAACCTTTCTGATAGGTTTGTATGATCTCTTACAGTAATTTTAAAAATGTTTTAGCTTTTACTTTTTATTTTAATAACAGATATACAACCTAAAATTTCCCCCTTTAACCACATTCACACATATAATTTATTACTGTTATTTACACTTACAATAATGTGCTATATAAGTACTACCTGTTTCCAAAACTTCACAATCAATATAAATAGAAATTCTGTACAAATTAAGCATTAGCTCCCCATTCTCTACCTCCAGTGTAGTCTATGGTAGCTTATAATTCTAGATTTTAACTCTATGAATTTGTTTATTATAATTAATTCATATCAGTGAGAGCATACAATATTTGTCATTTTGTGTCCGACTTATTTCACTTAACATAACGTCCTCAAGGTTCATCCATGTTGTTGCATGCATCCTGACTTTTTCCTTCTTATAACTGAATAATATTCAGTGGCATGGATATAACACATTTTGTTGTTGGATTCTTTGGTTGATGGGCATTTGGGTTGCTTCCATCTTTTGGCATTGTGATTAATACTTCAGTAAACATTGGTGTGCAAATGTCTGTTCAAGTCCCTGCTTTCAGTTCTTCGGGTATATACCTAGTAATGGGATTGCCAGATCATATGGTAGTTCTATACTTAACCTCCTGAGGAACTTCCAAACTGTCTTCCACAGCCGCTACACCATTTTATATTTCTACCAGCAGTGAATGAGTGTTTCTATTTTTCCACATTCTCTCCTATCTTGGGGAGAAGATAGGATTTAACAAATGAATTTGACTGCTGAATCAATATATTGATATTTCTTTTAGTCTCCAGTGTGTTGGAGTAGCTAGAAGAAAACTCTAAAATTGTAGAGTTGTAACCCATACTGGACTCTGAAATCTTTTCTACAACTAATTGTTGTGATGTGCTTTGAAATTTATTGCTTTTTTGTATATATGTTATTTTTCACAATTAAAAAAAAATTACTGAGACTTGTTTTGTGACCCAGTACATGGTCTACCTGGAGAATGATCCCTGTGCATTTGAGAAGAAAGTATATCCTGTTGTTTTGGGGTGCAGTGTTCTGTATGTGTTTGTTGAGTCTAGTTCGTTTATCATATTATTCAAATTCTTTGTTTTCTGATTGTCTTCCATCTAAATGTCCTGTCTATTAATGAGGGTGATATACCGAAGTGTCCAACTGTTACTGTCAAGGTGTCTTTCTCCCTTCATTTTTGCCACTGTTTGCCTCATGTATTTTGGGACACCGTGGTTAGGTACATAAATATTTATGATTGCTATTTCTTCTTGGTGGCTTGCCCTTTTTATTGGTATATAGTATCTTTGTCTCTTATAACAATTGCATTTAAAGTCTATTTTGTCTGGTATTGGAATAACTACCCCAGCTCTTTTTTGTTTATAATTTGCATGGAATATCTTTTTCCATCCTTTTACTTTTAATCTGTTTATGTCTAAGATGAGTCTCTTGTAAACAACATATATTTGGATCATGCTTTTTTACCCATTCTGGCAGTCTTTGTTTTTTGATTGAGGGAATTTAACCCATTGACATTCAGTGTTATTACTGTAAAGGTATTTACTTACTTAAGCCATTCTGTGCTTTGGTTTTTATATATATCATATCTTTCTTTTGTCTCTCATTTCCTTTATTGCAACCTCCTTTTCTGCTTAGTTGATCTTTTTTGTTTGTTTGTTTGTTTTTTGTCTGTCACTAATTTGGTTTATTTCCAGTGGTGTGTATACATACACAAAACTCCCTTTTTTATAATTGAGAATCAAGAACATAGTTTTTTTTAACATTTATTTTATTTATTAAACATGCCAACATATAAACACATTCTTACCATATGATCATTCCGTTCTACATATATAATCAGTAATTCACAATATCATCACATATTTGTGTATTCATCATCATGATCATTTCTTACAACATTTGCATCAATTCAGGAAAAGAAATTTAAAAACAGAAAAGAATTCATATATATCATACCCGTTACCCCTCCCTTTCATTGATCACTAGCATTTCAATCTACTAAATTTGTTTTAACATTTATTCCCCCTATTATTTATTTTTAATCCCTATGTTTTACTCATCTGTTCATAAGGTAGATAAAAGAAGCATCAGACACAAGGTTTTCACAACCACACAGTCACATTGTGAAAGCTATATATTATATAATTATCTTCAAGAAATATGGTTACTGGAACACAGGTCTACATTTTCCGGGAGTTCCTTCCAGCCTCTCCATTACACCTTAACTAAAAAGGTGATATCTATTTAATGCATAAGAACACCCTCCAGGCTAACCTCTCGACTCTGTTTGGAATCTCTCAGCCATTGACACTCTATTTTGTCTCATTTCTCTCTTCCCCCTTTCAGTCAGGAAGATTTTCTCAATCCTTGATGCTGAGTCCCAGCTCATTCTAGGATTTCTGTCTCCTTGTTCTTTTGCCTGGCCCAGGGTTGCTTGCTGGATGATTTTGGCATCCCCACCATCCTCTGTTCATTTCTGCTTTGGGGCACCCCTTGGTGAGCTGCAGCTCACCACCATCCTGCCCACCAAAGCCCTCACACCCAGGGCTGGTGAAGGAGGAGGTGGCTTTGACTCTGGGGGTCCCATTCCAGGTACTTCACCAGGTACTCCTGGGCAGAGATAGAAGGGTAGCAGGGAACAGAGCAAGTAACTCTCTGTCCCTGTTCTGGCCATAGTTTCCTGGAGCTCTGACACAGACTCCAACAACTGCAGGAGAGCCTGACCTAGGGTTGCAGCTGGCATAGGTTGTCCATGGCTGTAGTGTCTTCATCCCCTGGACATGGAGAATGTGACCCAGGTGCATGGTGCCACCCTCCTCCGCCTCTTCAGCTTCCACTCATTGTAGCCCAGGGCTGGGGCAATCGGGCCTAGTCAGGCCAGGCAATAGGATTTCTTCTCATGCCTAGGGGGTACTGGCTGGTCCCTAAGTCCTCTGTTGTCCTTGGGGACTTGGGAGGGGACATACAGGGTAGCAAGTTTTTTCCTTTGGCCCTAGTAGTGCCACTTGTGCCAGGTGCCCTGAACCACACAGCATTCCATACCCTACCCTCTGTCTGTTTCTAAAATACTTTCTTTGTGCGTATACTGGGGTTTATATTGTACAACCTTTATCTGTATCCTACCAATTTGAAAAGATAACCTATCTGCAGTAGCATACATGTTCTCTGCTCCCAAATCCCTCTCTTTCCCCTCTTTAGGTTATTTTTGTTCCACTTTACCACTTTATATTTTACCTCTCATTATCAGGAAATATGTCTTTTTCTTGTTCAATTATATTTTGACTCTTAGAGGAGTAGAATCATATAATGAGGATATGGTACTATTGTTTTTTGCATTTTCCCTTGTATTTAGCCTTACTGAAGATCTCCATTTCTTCACACTACTCTAAGGTACTCTTTCGACCTGCAGTAATTCTTGTTGACACACTCTCTCAGTATCTGTTTATCTGTAATTATTTATCCACCCACCCTACCCTCATTTTTGAAAGACAGTTTTGCTGGATAAAGAATTTTGGACTGGCAGGTTCTTTCTTTCAGTGCATAAATATATCGTGCCACTGCGTTTTCATCTCCATGGTTTCTGATAAGAAATTGGAACTTAGCAGTCTTATTGAGGATCCCTTGTATGTGATGAATCACTTTTCTCTTGCTCCTTTCCGAAGTCTTTCTTTATCCTTGGCATCTGAAATTTTGATTAGTATCTGTCTCAGAGCAGATCTATAGGGTTTATTCTGTTTGAATTTTTTTTAAGTATACTTTTCAAGATTGTGCTTTTTATGCAGTTGTTTGACCTATAGAAGAAAACTTCTTTTCCTCTGTTCTTCTCAAGGAGTCTTGACCTGTTCTCTTTGTTTTTGTACAGACTTTTCTCTCCATCTTCTGTGATTTGTTTAAATTTTCTCCCTCACTCAGTGCTCTTCTTTCCCTACACTTTTCAGTTCTGGGATCCATCCTGTGGATTTAACTACCCACCAACACCCCCCCAACCTTTTTTTTTTCCCTGATGGGGCTTTTCTGCCTCCAGTTATCTCCCCATTAGGGTGTCCCACCTGGGAACCCAGATGATGTCAATCCAGAAAGGTGATTACTCTAGATAAGTCCATTTTGGGTTTAGGTGGTCCAGCAACAGAAACTGAGTTAAGTGAACATGACTCTTCCTTTTTAAAATTTATTTTGTATTATCAAACCAAAACAACATGCAAACATGAACATTCTTAACATACAAACATTCTGTGTATGGTGTAAAATCAATGGCTCACAGTATCATTACATAGCAATATATTCATCACCATGGTCATTTTTTAGAACATTTGCATCACTCCAGAAAAAGAAATAAAAAGAAAGAAAACAAAACTCATACATACCATACCCCTTACCCCTCCCTCTCATTGCCCACTAGTATTTCCATCTACTCAATAGATTTTAATGTTTCTTCCCACTATTTTTTTTCTGTACCCCATACCACTCACTTTCATTGATCACTAGTATTTCAACCTACTCAACTTATTTTTACATTTGTCCCCCCATTATTTATTTATTTTTAATCCATATTTTTCACTCATCTGTCAATATCGTAGATAAAAGGAGCATCAGACACAAGGTTTTCACAATCACGTAGTCATATTGAGAAAGCTGCATCATTATACATTCATCTTCAAGAAACCTGACTACTGGAATGCAGCTCTACAGTTTCAGGCACTTCACTCTAGCCTCTTTAATGAACCTTAAATTAAAAAGGGGATATCGATAAGATGCATAAGAATAACCTCCAGGATAACCTCTCGTTGCCAGGGAGGTTTACACCCCTGGGAGTTATGTCCCATGTAGAGAGGGAGGAGGGTGGTGCATTCACTTGCCGTGTTGGCTGAGAGAGAGCTAGGTCACATCTGAGCAACAAAAGAGGTTCTCTGGGGGTGACTCTTAGGCCTAATTTTAAGTAGGCTTAGCCTATCCTTTGTGGGGATAAATTTCATATGAACAAACCCCAAGATTGAGGACTTGGCCTATTGATTTGACTGTTCCCACTGCTTGTGAGAATATCAGGAAGTCTCCAAATGGAGGAGTTGAATTTTCCCCCTTTCTCGCCATTCCCACGAGGGGCTTTGCAAATACTTTTCCATTCACTGTTCAAATCACCCTGGAATTTATCGGGATATCACTTTGGACAAACCCACAAAATCTCATGCCCTATTCAAGGTTCCATGTACCAAGTGAACTATGGTGTTCGCTTAAACTGTCCATGTAAGTTATATTAGGAAATGCACTAGTCAAAATATAAATTTTTGGACCAAATAGACATTTTTTTCTTTAGTCTCATGCGTAGGTCAAAGCTCCAAAATATGAATTACTATCTGTTTTCAACACCCTGCAATATTGACATTCCTTTGTTCTTCCTCATGCAAAAACATTTTTAAATTTGTACATTTAGTCACTACCATTGAACACTTTAAGCATTTCTAGATTATACCATCTCAGTCTTTATCATCTGTCTTATCTTCTGGTTTCATTTGTGGCCACAGCTCTCCTCCTGCTATCATTCTCATATTCAGCTTCATTCAGTGTACTGACATTATTGTGATACAATTAGGTAGTATTGTGCTATGCATATCTGATTTTTACGGTCAGTCCTATTGCCCAGTCTGTATCCCTTCAGCTCCAATTACCCAAAATCTACCCTCTTTCTTTCTCTTGATGGCCTCTGTTCTTAACTGAAAAACCAATAACCAAATTTGTCTGGAAGGGCAGGGTGCCCTGAATAACTAAAAGTATCCTGAGAAAGGACAGTGAAGTCGGGAGTCTCACACTACCTGACTTTAAAGCACATTACGACGCTACAGTGGTCAAAACAGCATGGTAGTGGCATAAAGATAGATATACTGACCAGTGGAATCAAATAGAGTATTCAGATATAGACCCTCTCATCTGTGGACAATTAATCTTTGATAAGGTAGTCAAGCCACTCACGTGGGACAGAACAGTCTCTTCAATAAATGGTGCCTAGAAAATTGGATATCCACATGGAAAAGAATGAAAGACAATCCATATTTCACACCCTATACAAAAATTAACTCAAAATGATCAAAGACCTAAACATTAGACCTAAGACCATAAAACTTTTAGAAGAAAATGTAGGGAAATATCTTATAAATCTTATAATATGAGGCAGTTTCCTAGACCTTACACCCAAGCATTGAAGAAAGAAAGAAAGAAATGGAAACTCCTCAAAATTAAACACTTTTGTGCATCAAAGGACTTCATCATGAAAATTAAAAGATCACCTACACAATGGGAGACAATAGATGGAAACAGTATATCAGATAAAGGCTTAGTATCGGGAATATATAAAGAAATTGTTCAACTCAACGACAAAAAGACAGACAACCCAATTACAAAATGGGCAAAAGACATGAACAGACCCTTCTCAGAAGAGGAAATACAACAGCACATGAAACAACGCTCAACTTCCCTGACTACTAGGGAAATGCAAATCAAAGCCACAATGAGATATCATCTCACACCCACCAAAATGGCTGTTATCAATGAAGCAGAAAACAACAGGTGCTGGAGAGGATGTGGAGAAAGAGGCACACTTATCCACCGTTGGTGGGAATGTCAAATGGTACAACCGCTGTGGAAGGCAGTTTGGCGGTTCCTCAGGAAGCTAAGTATAGAATTACCATATGACCTGGCAATAGCATTGTTAGGTATCCACTCAGAGGACATGAGGGCAAGAACAAAAACGGATATTTGCACACCAATGTTTGTATCAGCATTATTTACATTTGTCAAGAGATGGAAACAGCCTGAATGTCCATCAACAGACAAGTGGCTAAACAAGCTGTGTTATATACATACAATGGAATATTTTGCAGTCGTAAGACAGAATAAAGTTATGAAGTGTGTAACAACATGAACGGATCTTAAGGAAATTATGTTGAGTGTGATTAGCCAGAAACAAAATGACAGATACTGTATGATCTCACTCATATGAACTGACATTAGTGAATGAACTTGGGAAACTTCAGTTGGAAACAGAGACCATCACGAGATAGAAATAGGGTAGATATTGGGTAATTGGACCTGAAGGGATACAGATTGTGCAACAGGACTGATTGTAAAAATTCAGAAACGGATAACCCAATACTATGTAAGTGTAATGCAATAATGTTAGAACACTGAATTATGAAGCTGGTTGTGAGAATGATAGAGGGAGGAGGCTTCGGGGCACAAGTGAAATCAGAAGGAAAGATAGTCAATAAAGACTGAGATGGTATAATCTAGGAATGCCTAGAGTATATAATGATACTTAATTGTACAGATTTAAAAATGTTTTCGCATGAGGAAGAACAAAGGAATGTCAATATTGCAGGGTGTTGAAAATAGATGGTAATTAATATTTTTAAAGTTTAACTTATGAATGAGACTAAAGCAAAAAATGTTCTTTTGGTACAAAATTTATATTTTGACTAGTTCATTTCCTAATATAACTTATGTGGACAGCTTAATTGAACACCGTAAGTACATGAAACCTTGAATAGGGCATGAGATTTTGTAGGTTTGCCAGAGTGATGCCCCAGTATATCCCAGAGTGATTTGACAGTGAATGAAAAAGTACTTGCAAAGTCCCCTTGGAGAAATGGTGAGAAAGGGGGAAATTTCAGCTTCCCCAAGTGGAGAATTCTTGATATTCTCACAAGCAGTGGGAATGACCAAATCAATAGGCTGAGCCCGCTTTTGGAGTTTGTCCATATGAAACTTATCCCCACAAAGGATAGGCTAAGCCTACTTAAAATTAGTCCTAAGAGTCACACCAAAAGAACCTCTTTTGTTGCTCAGAAGTGGCCTCTCTCTCTCAGCCAGCATGACGAGCAAACTCACTCACCTCCTCCCCCTCTCTACGTGGGGCACTCCTCGGGGTGTGGACCTTCCTGCAACGTGGAACAAAAATCCTAGAATGAGCTGGGACTCAGCATCAAGGGATTGAGAAAACCTTCTCAACCAAAAATGGAAAGAATGAAATGAGACAAAATAAAGTGCCAGTGGCTGAGAGATTCCAAACAGAATCAAGAGGTTACCCTAGAGGGTATTAACGCCTAGTATAGATATCACATTTTTAGTTAAGGTGTAATGAAGAGGCTGTAGGGAACTCCCTGGAAATGTAGAGCTGTGTTCCAGTAGCCATGTTTCTTGAAGATGATTGTTTAATGATGGAGCTTTTGCAGTGTGTGTGATTGTGAAAACTTTGTGTCTGATGGTCCTTTTATCTACCTTATCAACAGATGAGTAAAACATATGGATTAAAAATAAAAAAATAATGGGGGGAAGAAATGTTAAAATAAATTTAGTAGATTGAAATGCTAGTGATCAATGAAAGGAAGGGGTAAGGGGTATGGTATGTATGAAATTTTTTGTTTTCTTTTTATTTCTTCTGAATTGATGTAAATGTTGTAAGAAATGATCATGATGATGAATATACAACTATGTGATGAAAAATAAAAACAACTTCATATATATTTCCTAAGAACGTGGATATTCACCCGTGTAATACATAAGTGCAGTTATCAAGTTCAGAAAATTCAGTCTTTATTTAAAGTTTACAGTCTATATTCCAATTTTTTCATATGCTCCTTCTCTTCCCCTTCCCCTCACGTCTCCCACCTTTCCTCCCTCTCCCTATCCTTTCTCTCTTTTCTTTCTTGTTCAGTTGTGGAAACATGACCCAAATCTTCCCATCCCAGTACCTCCCAAGTATACCATTCCCAGTGGGATTAATTACCTGCAGTACCCTCACCAATATCCATTACTACAACTTTCCTTTCACTGCAAACAGAAACTCGACAACCATTTAGCATCGATTCCCTATTGTCCCTTCCCCCTATCCCTGGTAACCTGTAGTCTATGTTCTGACTCTGAGTTTGCATGTTTTGATATTTTCTTTGAATCAGTATCTTTATTGAGTCTTTTGATACATGAATATGATATATCCTTCTGATTATGTAGATCATCTTTAATTTTACTCTAGGTTTTGTTTTCTCGTGTACAAGTCTTTTACATATCCTCTGCTTTATTCTTCGATCAATTTGAGACTTTTCTGGTGCTTTTATAGAAGATGTTGGCTTTAAATTTTCCTCTTTCTAATTGTGTGCTGATATGTAGAAATGGCCTATCCATTATATCTGATTGTGTAATACATTTAAATAAAAACGTAAACCCTAGTAGCCTAGTATTATCCATTCATTAGTTCATATTTATTATGTTCATGTTCTGTCTCTCTCTCTGGAATTGAAAGCAGTATGGATTGATGATTTATTTTTGTTTGTTTGTGCTTTTGCTGCTTTTGATTTCTTAATCTTGATGGTTCCCTTGGAAGGTTAAGTGGGAAGTCAGCTGTCAGTTCTCAAATGAGAAGCCTGGGTTCTGGTGTGGGTCTATGGCCCCTTTCTTACTTTGGTTTTAGAAAGGCAGTGTGCCCATGGTATCAATAGCTGCTTCTTTTCTTGGCTTGTTGGCACAGCTTTTATCTTAGGAGAACCGCTTAATCTTTCTGGGTTTATTAATTCTTGCCTGTTTAATTTTACAGGATATATAAGGGCTGCTGCTGTGTGTGAGCATTTATGCTCTCTTCATGTTGGAGAGCTCTCTCTGATTGGGGCATGAGTTCTAGTCCATATTTTCATCTTCTTCTTTGAGGGGCCTCATTCCCTCCTCCCTTGAGTGAGTTCTTAATGATTGCTGTTTGATGTTCGTATGTTGAGGAAAGAAAGGTAGTGCCCTCTTCCAGGAAGGAGTTACTGACTCTGTAGTATGATGTACAAAAGATGCTTTGGTTTTCAGAGCAGGAATTTTTAAATTAAAGGTAGCTGTTCAAAGTTGACATTGATGAAGGGGGCAGGCTTAGGGTCTAAATTACTAGGAGAGGTAACAGGGTTGTTTACTTGCCATAGCCTTTTAGGACTCCCGTTGAGTAGTGAGTTCACTTTCAAATGCACTTGACTCAAAGTGGCAGTTATTTAGTGGGCATTTTCTTAAGAATGCCCCTACTTTCAGTGTTCTGTCACCTGGCTGATAACCACTTCAACAATTAAGGATTTGTGTTTCCCAGATTACAGGGCATTCCAGCATCAGTGGTTGTTTGCATACTAATTCATTTCTTCATGATGTTCCCTGGGACCCAGCTTCTTTCATTTTTTCCACTCCACCATTCGTAGCTTATTGGCTTCTCATCTTTTTTTTTTTTTCCTTTATATATTTATTAGAGGCAAATAAAAGATAGGCTTATTATGTTCATAGACATAAAAGTAAGTTTGTAGATAACCAAACAGAACTTCTAGAAATAAAAGTACAATAACTGAAATTGAAAGATCTAATGATTTACTAGCATATTAGACATATCAAAGAGTGATGAGTTCATTGGGTGATAAATCATAAGAAATTATCCAGAATTTTGCACAGGGCTACAAAAGACAGAAAATATAGAGTAGAGGTTAAGAGATGTGGAAGGTAGAGTAAAACGATCTAACATACATTTAATTGGAGTTCAAAAAGAAGAGAAAAAATAATGAAGCAGAAGCAATTATTTGAGGAAATAGTGACAGATTTTTTGAGAATTGATGAAAGATTTCATTGGCTTCTCATCTCACTTGTTGCCTCATGTTTAAAGCTGCAAATTCATTTTGCAATCATCATATCTACATTCAAGGCAGTGAGGGAAGGAGATGAAGGCACTGCTAGCCTGTTTGTCCCTTTTATCAGAAAAGGGACAGCCTTACCAGAAATGCCTAGGCAGCTTCTGCATGTCTTCCTGGGTAGAGCTTTGCGATATGGCTGCTCCTAGCTGCAAGGGACCTCTTCTCAGTCCATGTTGAAGCAAGAACAGAGCTGGGAATGAACGGATGTTAGATTAGCCTGCCTGTAGTGCCTGCTGCATTACATCTTTCACTGGAGAATAAAAAGCCCTGACATTAGGGAGAACCACAGTGCAGGTAATAAAGTAGAAAAAAGAAAATTGTGTTTCACTGAGAGGTTTAGGAAGTCAGCAAAGCCAATAGTCTGCCTGTTTTATCTTTCTCTTTCTTTCTCTTTTACTTTCTTTCTCATTCTTTCTTTCCCTGATTACCTTTGTATCCTGTTTTTTAGCCAACTTGTTACCACTTTGACTTCCTTTCCAGTTGGCATGATGCTGGCAACTAACTCCTACTCTTGACTGTTAGTACACATCAGGTGTTTATGATTTGGAAAATGCTTCAGTAGTAGAGATATAAAAAAGTGACAGTTTTAAAACTAATTTTTGGTTAAGAATTTCTAAATAGTTTACTTTGTAGCCATTCATTTAATCTCCATGCTGATCAGTTGATTGTAGAGGAAAAATGGACATATTAAACTTGGAAAATAAAATGTTACTTAATCACATAGCACCGTATGTCCAGGTTTGGGCCACATGTGAACAGCCAATTAGAAGGAACAGAGAGACATACTTAACTTGAATGCCAGAGTCCGGCAGTGTTCTCACCCCTGCCTTTCAAAGATTCCCTGTGAGAAAGTTCTAAGTCTAGTTTTTTACCTAAGGGAGAACTCAGTGAACAAATCTGAGTACTTAAAGTATTTAATGGGTTGTTGGAAACTGAAAGCACTGAGTGTAAGGCTAACTTTGGTTGTCTAGTACAATTTGAGGCTATTTGATTTGAAGTTGGAAAAAATAAAAAATTTAATTCCACATCTACACTAGCCACACTTGAAGTGTTTAGTAACAACATGTGGCTTGTGGTTACTGTGTTAGTTCAGCTGTAGAATAAATCCATCGTTGTATTAAGTTCTACTGAACAGTGCTGGACTAAGCTTGGCCTTACTGTCCTGACCAAGTAAATTTACTAAGTAAATTCTAGTCTGTTTTCTTCTGATTTGTACTTTTCAAAGTAAAATAAATGAAATAAAAGCAAGTTTCATGTAGCCACTTGTTGAAGTATGCTTTGAAAATTATTGCCTTTTTCTTTCTTTGCTATGTGTGTATACACATATATATACATGTTAGGTTTTACAAAAAAAGGTAAAAAAAGAAAAACTAGAGGCAAGTATAGTTATAATAGATAAAATAAATTCCTGAAATTTAAAAAAACAAATCAAACCCCCCATGTATGGTTTTACTGTAGAATAAAGTTTATGTACATGTTTCCTGTATTTTCTTGGCAGTTGTCTTTATGTTCTGATTTTATATTAATACAAAAAGATAATGGAGTGTGCAGTATTTCTGGTAGACTCCATAGCCCTTATTAATGGCAAACAGATGCATGCACTGGTCCTTACAGTGGTGTATCTTACTTACTTGGGCACTAGGCCAGCAGCATGGAGTTTTCTTGCCACCTTGACCCCCTTTTGACCTTTTAGAAGATAGAGGAAAGGATGTGTGAATCTGGAATTCTTTAAAATTATAAATGTATAAAGAATAGAACAAAGAGAATTCTTTAAAACTACTCATACAACAGGACCCACTCCCCAGCCCCATCCCACATTATTGCTCCCCTCTCACCCTTTTTCCGTTTCTGTGAACCTGCTTTTTTCATTTACCTTAATGCACTCTCTTCTATGGAAGGGATAGGCATTTACTTGCTTGTGTGTGATTGTTAATGATGACAAGTGCTAGGGCTGGGGTTTTCATAGTGTGAGGACCAGAAATGCCCCACTGCTTAGAATTGAGAGCACAGGGCCTGGACTGTGTCCCCTCATTCGTTTGTCTCTGGGAAGATTAAAGATTAGTTGTGGATTGGGTGGTTAGTTTGTATTGTTTGTGTTTGTTTTGATTAGGCAAGGGCAATGAAAGATTAGGGACATTGAGGCAAGGCAATAATGTGGAAAAAGATACTTTGTGAGAAAATGAAGACAGTTACAATTGATCAAAGTTAGTGTTGTAGAAAATTTGCTGACATGTTGCTCTCTTTTTCTCATTGAATAAGTCTACACATGTTGGGTGGACAGTGGTAGCTCAGTGGCAGAGTTTTCACCTGCCATGACGGAGACCTGGGTTCGATCCTCAGTTCCTGCCCATGTGAAAAAAAAATAAAAACTAAGTCTGCACACATGCACTGGTGCCCTACATAGAGTGGTCCCACTCCCTCACAGCACAGCACATAGCTGGGCTGTGGGAGGCTGTGAGCACAGCTTTGCACAGCCTGTACTTCTTTTGCCTTGATTTACTATATCTGCTCTGTCACTTCAGCTGAATTTTGTGTTGTAAGAAGCCCAGGCATTTCCTTCATTTTTTTGGTATCATACCCAAGACATACGTTTTGATGAGGTGATCCTCTACTGTTTCATGGTGGATTAGGATGTGTACACAAGAGCCTTTTTACCACCATCCCTTCCTTGATTGCGCCTTTATCTGTTTGCTCTAAACAAGCCCTAATGAAAGATTCTATTTAGATGCACTCAAAGGTGCTATAGGAATCTCAAATTTTAGCTATAATACAAGTCTAGAACTTTTGTGCTCTTGGTTTTTTGTTTGTTTTAGTTTTAGTTTTTTTTTTTTCTCCATATCTTTATAAAATTTTTCACTTTTAAAATGAGAATATTTTTTCCCCCCAGATTCAGAATATTAAACAGACAAACAGTGCTCTCAAGGAAAAACTTGATGGTGGAATAGAACCTTATCGACTTCCAGAGGTAGGATTATGTTCACATTGTTTCAGACATTAGACTCAAGCTTTAATTTTGGAGAATTTGGTATCTGTGTAATACATCTTCAGTGTATACCTCCTAGAAAGAAGGTCATAGCTATAATTTTAAAAGCATAGTTGATGTTAAAATTCTGATTATGAGAAAGATTCATTAAACCTTCAGGGGCACATATTCCTCTCTAAATACAAATGTGCTAATTTGAATTATTTGGATATCTAGATGGTTCAGAAATTTAATGCACGTTGGACCACAGAAGAGCAGCTTCTCGCCGTACAAGGTATGGGAAAAGTTCTCTTTAGAGTTTAGTTGCAATGGTAGCTTTTAGGAAAAAGTTCAGAAGCAAATTCTTAGAGGATTACATTCTTCTAATGAATATCATTTTAGTCAAAATACTGTATTCCCTTTTGAGTTCCCCCCTTTTCACCACCACCCCCACCTCTTTCCCTTGTCTCACAAGCTGTAAAAATTAAGTTGGGAGCCTCGGTTTCTAAGGGTATAAGCCTTTCATTTTAGCAGTAATTTGTTGAGTTCTGAATAGTCAGCAAGAAGAAAACCTGAAAGAAGCAGATTGTTAAATTTTTAAGATTAGAGCTATTCTGGACCTGAAGTTCCTAAAAACGGGAATCCAGTGTGTTTTCGCAACTATAGGGTAATTGTTTAGTGACCTCAGTTGTCATGTGACGTATGGGAAGGCACAGACTTAGGGCACAGGATTGTACTGAGCTTGGATCAGTCCTCTTGGGTTCAATCTTGAGCAAACCATTCTTTTTTACCACTAGTATGATGTGCTAAGCTAATGCCTGCTATGTAAATGCGTGTATGCATTCTTATCTGGGTGAGGTTTAAGTCTCCCTTGTGTTTTTAAAAATTGTTTTTCTCTTGTTTAAAAAATAAATGCTCTCTTGTATCCTTAGCCATCAGGAAATATGGCCGAGATTTTCAGGCAATCTCAGATGTCATTGGGAACAAATCAGTGATACAAGTGAAAAACTTTTTTGTAAATTATCGACGCCGCTTCAACATAGATGAAGTTTTACAAGAATGGGAGGCAGAACATGGCAAAGAAGGGACCAATGGGCCCAGTAACCAGAAACCTGTAAAGTCCCCGGATAATTCTGTTAAGATGCCTGAAGAGGAAGATGAGGTAAATCTGAAACAATACAGTCTCTTCTCTGACAGGTTTATGTTTGATATTTCAGTTAGTTTCTAAGTTGACCTTTTCAGCTACAGAAGTATTTTTAGGTTTCAATTTGACTTTCATCTGTAAATACCATACTGTGTATGTTGACTCAATTCTTGGTCACTATGAGTATTACTCAGATTCTTAATTCCATCCTGGTATATTCCAGCCACAAAATATTCTGTATTACCAGCATTCCCTTAAATACTATAAGAACTTTGCCATGAAAACAAAAAATTGGATGAGAAACTTAGAAAAAGCTCAATCATGTAAAATGTGGGGTCATGTCATTGTGCTAGGTTAATGTGTCAGTGGGCAAATCTGCAGTTAGCCAGCCAGTTGCTCCTGGAGACCGTATTTGCTGTCCAAGTCTCCCAGCCTTTGCTGTTGTTTGGGGCTAACTGGCTTAAATATTGATAGGGCCTATGATTGGCTAGAATTTTCAGAACTGTGGCTGACATTCTGATAATTTCCAGGATGGTGGCACTGCTCCCATCATCCCAGTCAAGATAGACGAAGCAGAAAGATTACTGAGGCTGTAGGACCTTATATGCCTGCTTTTTGTGACAGGGTGGCTTGCATTTGCCCATTTAGTCTGTGGCCCTCTGCACTGGATACCCCTACACACACACACACACATACACATACACACAACACACACACACACACACACACGATGAGAAGCTGGGACTAGACAAAAGTAATTGCTGATCATTGTGCATCTGAATCCAGTGACGTGGGAATTTCAGCATTAAATTGAGCCTAATAAGGAAAATCATTTTCTCGTCAAAGTGTTCCCCAAACCATGTAGGAATGATTTGAAGTTGCTGATATTGTGTTGTCTGTGTTACTTCTTTGCTCTGAGAGCACGGTGTATAGAAACAGATCCTCTCCGGATGTTCCTCTGGGGATGTCTTGTAAGGAAGAAGGTGTCCCCTGAGGCACAGCATGGCTGGTGCAGGCAGTGCCTCCCAGCCACTAACACTTCCAGCTGCCAGGAAAGTGATTGTTTATAAAGCTTTTTGCCCGTAAGTGGTCAAAACCTGTGGACAGAATAAGTGGTATCCTTGGGTCACCCACATGCATGGGCCCAGTTTAAGGTCCTAGATTATAATAAATGGTGTATGAACAAGATGAAGGCGTTTTCTTCTGACATTGAGTTTGTCTCAGTACTCATTTAGCAACAAATTAACTTCCTTAAAGTCCTGGATTCTATTTAAGAAGCATTGAAAAGATGGGGATTACTGAGGAAGGAACATTAAAATTTGCAAAGAATGTGAAAAGCCTTCCATATATGTTTTCCAACTTCATCCTAGGGTTACTAGAAGGAAAAATAATAGGATTAAACTCTGGCTGTATTCCCTCTTCAAATTTAATCAAAACATGTTGACAGGGCTGGCATCAAAAATCTGATAGTAAATTTATGTCTGAGGGTCACCACCAACTTTTCTTCTTCGTCTTATTCCTGGTTTATTTCCTCACTGACTCTAGATAAATCAATTCCTTTTTTTTTCCTTTATTGTTTGTCCATGTTCCATCCTCAGTGACATGGTCTACTTTACCGAGTTGATTGCAGTCTGTAGGAGCACTGGCTTTTCTGTAGCTGGACCCCGCCAAACAGCAGATCTTAGTTTCTCTTTGGTAGTTGGCTTTCTCTATGTCTGTTTACCCAACTTTCTCTTCAAAGAAAACAAGAGAGAAGCAGAATGGTATTATCTAATTCACTTTTTTTTTCTTTTTTGTTTTTTTTTTTTTACATGGGCAGGCACTGGGAACCGAACCCAGGTCCTCTGGCATCGCAGGCAAGCGTCCTTGCCTGCTGAGCCACCGTGACCCACCCTATCTAATTCACTTTTAATGTGTCATCTTTATATTTACTTGAAAAAGTTTTCTCCTTTAATCATTTAAAATATGCACTCACACTCATGCGCTTCTATCTTATTTTCTTAAGTCTCTTTTCTTTTATGGTTCTTAGTGAACCAACGTTCCCCTCCAGTGCTCTGCTTTTCTTTTCTCCATATGTTAGTTTGCAGAAGGAAATCCATCTGTATTGGCCAGCTGCTTCTCTGTGTCCACCAATGGCCTAAGGGAACTTGTTAGAATGCTGGTTAATTGTCAGTGCTCAGAACTGATGTCCTTATAACTGCACATTCTAGTCTGTCCCTTGGAGCCCAGCAGCTAAGAAAGATGTATGCTGATGTTCTGCCTGCCCCCTCTGCCCTTAAATTGTATGTATTATGTAGTATAAATAGTGAGGGGAATGAACATCAGAATTGCCACAAGTTCTGTTAACATTAGTCCGTCAGTTTTGGACATCAAGTAATGAGTTTATTCTCTGAGAGGTTAGACTAAGGGGTTTGAGCCTTTGAGACTCAGAGATCTGTAAATTAGCCAGGCAGTGGGGATTGGAAGGGAGGGGGAGGACAGTAATACCCAACTTTGCATTGAAGGAAGGGCACCGAGTAGAGATAAAGATTCTCACTTAAAATAGTGGGATCACTGAAAATATATTATCAGTGAGGAGAAATCTCCTGATTGAGCTAAAAAAACAGTTCTAGCCAATTGTGATTTTAATTACAGGAACAACAATTTTCAGAATTGGATTCAGAGCCTGATTTGTTTCCATAGCAATAAGACACAGTTGTAACCCCATGATAGCATGAGTTGGTACTCATGTAACCTTTAGGTTTGGATCTGGGAGTGTTTTGAAAAGTTGAGAGAACACTTAAAGCTTTTTAAGACAGCCCAGTGATCTCTGTGTCCTAGCAGGTCCTGGGGACTGCTCGTGGGTGGGGCAGGTGGTTAGCCTCCCCACTGTCCAGTACAGTTATCACCACTAACACACCTCGAGCACTACTGCTTGCAAGTGCTGGGCTGATATGCTCTTTACACATATTTTTATTTAACCCTGTGAGGAAAGTGTCACTGTGATGCATATTCTGTCGATGAGGAAACTCATCCTCAAGACATAGAGGCCACACTCTTACGCCTTCCTCACCTTGGTGTAGCTGAATCCTCAGTGTGTGGGTTTGAAATGCATTGTATTTGCCACACAGATTTGGTGGGGTTGTGCCATCTTCTGTTCTTTGAGTGCACTAGAATTGTCCCTCCTTGACTGACCTGTTCTCTTTGATCCTTCATTTCTTTTCTTCTTCTCAGGCTGTTTCTGTTCTTGATGTCAGATATACAGTCGCCTCATGAGCAACGCTGGTGTCTTGGACACTTGGTGTGGACTACTGTGTTATCCAGGATATCAGGTATCACTAGACATCTCCTAGCCATCTGCATCACATCTCTGTGGACAAGCAGCTATTACCAAAAAAGGCATCTACTTCCAGTCCTGTGCTACATCTGCCTTAATTCTTCGCTCGTTCCTCCACATTGGCACCACTTCCCAGAGAGCCCCATTGCATCTCTCCCGTTCTGCCTAAGTGCTGGGGAAATCTCATGGCCTGCAAACCTCCTGGGACTCTGGGAATTGCCTCCCCAGTCGGAGCCCTGGGCCCCACCCATGGCAGCTCTTCCCAGTCAGCAGCTTCAGACCAGGGAGTCGACTAGGAAGGCATGTCTCTTCCTGCATGGCCTGTAATTTCTACTTTGTGCATAATGTAATTTTCAGAGTAACTGTGACCCTCGACCTTCTAGGAAGTTTTTCATGTTCTTTTCTGAGGCAACCACCTACGTGATATCATGCTTCTTTGGAAGTCACGACGCATGGGCAGACTGCATTAGAACCTTCATTGTGCCAAGCATCCTGATGGAACTTACACTTTCCTTAACTTAGGTTATAATTATGGTTTATAAATTTGGTTGGCTTAAATCTCTCCCTTCTCCCTTCCCTAATAATAGAAAGCCCGTTTACAGCAACTGTCCCTGGACACTATAGCTTGAAGGGAATGTGGACCTCAAAGCTTTTGGCCTTCATCTTTCAGCACTGTTATCACAGGATGGTTGCTACCCCCTTCCCACCACCACCCAGCTCCAAGAGATTTGGTCCATACCACTGTACCTGGTGCTTGTACATTTGGAATTGGTGCCTTCTCCCTTTGGCAACCATATTACCAATTTTTTTTTCTATTTTAGTGTCTTATTTCTTTAAAGTTTATTGCTTGCCAAAGATGACATCACTGGGATTAAGAGACAGGGGAGAGCTAGCTGCATATTCTGACAGAGTACAGAATCTAAAATGTCAGGTTAGCTCGATAAAGGGTATTAGAATAGCTGGTGATGGTTTTATAAAAGCTACACATTTTCCCGTAGTCTCTTGGTTTGCCTGTCTTTTTCATGTCACTCCATATATCCTTTTGAGTCCTTCACGTACTGATTTGATCACACCACAGCAGCACCCCTCTCTTGATATTATAGTATGGAACAGAGAAGTGATCAATTTATGGGTCTATGAAGACCAAGATGAAAAGAAGCAATCTACGAAATGGTATGTAATGCCTTTAGCTTGGGCTGGTAACAAGTAAAAAATTCTAATAAATGTTCTAAAACTCCAGAATCATTTTGGTTTTTTACCAGATCGTGGACCTGCTAGGGGTTGAGAAACAGACTGTTAAACTGAATTCTAATGGACTCCTCTTTCCCCATCTCCACATTGAGTTCAGCCTGCACGAATTATGTTGAAGTACATTCTCTTTTTAGTTTTTGATTTTTTGCCACCAGTTAAAGAGTTAAACACTTTTTCTGCTTTCAGTACCAAAAAAGAGGGAAAAAATGCAGATGCTTTAAGGCATAAACAGAATTCTTAAGAATTATTAGATATGCAATTAAAATTTGATGTGTTTTAAGTCCCAAGCACCTTGCTTTTTCTCTAAGTCAGCTGATACTCTCTTTAGAAAGGGTCAACTAGAGACTGACCCTAGAGATTAGAATTGTACAGTTTTTTTTAGAAACCTAGAGAAAGGCTCTTCAAAAGGGGACTTTCCCAGTTTTCATAATTTTGCACCTATACCAGCTGTCTGTTGGTCAAGTGTGAAAGCATGCGAAGAACAGCAGAGCAAGTCAGAGGGCAGTCACAGCTTGCTTTTCCTACCTGGAGACAAGAGTAGCAAAATAACACTAGTAATGATGGAAGCTTTTGTTTTTGTTTGCGTCATCAGCCTGCTGTGTAATTGAAAAAGGGCAAGAGAAACATGGGAAGGAGTCCACTGACATCATTTAAAGGGGACACTAAGGATGAACCAAAGATTTAGGTTCTCCTTGCTTCTTGTCGAGAGACCTCCTTCCTATTAACGTCAGCAGTAGGCAGTTTGCTGCAATGGGTTTCTCACTCTGCCAGGAGATCTGTTCCTCTCTTCACACCCAGGTTATTTTCCTTAAGAATCGATCCCTTCTGGCAGTGCTTAGAGGTTTGATGCTAATTATTATTTAGCAGGGCTAGCAGACAACAGTGCTAGGCATTTGTCTGCATTTTGCACTGTCCCCATATGTGGTTCCTGGTACTGCCTGGTCTCAAGTCCTGAACAGTCATGGTGCTGATGTGCTTAGGATCTCAGCAGTCGAATTTTGGCTTTCCCTCTAAGGGAAAGGGACATACAATTTTCATTTGATAGAAGGGAAAAACATAGTGTCTTGGCCTGACTGCCTTTGTTGTAGTTTCATGCATAAGAAACTGTGCTTTAACCTTGTTTTCATTATGCTGTCTTTGCAATGATGTTGTAAATGCAAGAAATCACTTAGCTTTAAAAGTTGAGTGGTTTGATCTTATTTATGTGAAGACCCTTTTTAACATATCAAGAATTAGGTGCATCAGCAGGTAGCGTCTGGGATGTTAGGGGTCCACCGTGATAACTGCTTAAGACATAATGTTCCCTTAAGCTTTGTCTTCTTAAAAATTATCAATGTGAATGTCATAATTATATATATTTTTGTGGAAAAATTCTCCTAAGTATAAGTTATTGTGCAAAATATAGTATCATTGAAGCAAATGATAGTTTAACTTTTAGTTTAGAAACCCTAAAAGATATAAATTGTATTGCATATGCATTAAAAGTTTGTTTTATTTAATTTTATGTATATGTGTAAAGTGTTAGGTAAAAAAATTTTCAGTTACCCATTCAAACACCTTGTTACTTGAATATTGTGTTAACTGGTCCGAAACAGTGATGGATTCTGTAATATATCTCTTTTTACCCAGGAAGCGCCCATGCCTTGGTTGTGCTGATTAGAGTAGTGTAGGTGCCCAGTGAGATGCTGGTGTTGGCAGGAGCCAGGGTTTACTGTAGCACATCTCCTTCATCCTCTTGGTATGTTTGTGCTTACCAAGATGGCAGTCCCTCCAAATGGTTTTTTATAGTTTTTAACCTGTAAGACCCTTTATGGTCACAAACCTCTAATCAGAAAATGAAAATATAGTTGAGTTTTAAAACCTTATTGTGGTGAATTAATTAAGCAGTTTTCTGTGTACATAAAGTTTTCTCCACTATAAGTGTGCCCATTGTCACTTTAAATTTCAACTATGCCCTATTTTTGTCTTCTAAGTACCAGATATGCTATTGGTGCAATTGCCCACCAAAAATAAGCCAAGCAGTGCACTACACTAATGGGTTCCCTGCTTATGGGAGCAAATGAAAGATGGAACCAACTCCAAAATTAGAGCTTCGGTTTTTCTTTTGTCTAGTATATTTCTAAATCTAGTGACCCCGGGGTTCAAGCTTTTACTATCAAGTGAAATGTTGCCTCAGATTGGCTCACTGTGGTTAGCTAATCTATACTAGTGATCTTGTGCAGTGCTTGAAAACAGATACTCTTTCTGCCACTCCCTGGACCTCTGCAGCTTTTCCTAATTTTAGTAAAGCACAATTGCAGTCAAATTACAGTTCAGAAGAAGGAAGGTCAGTATAGTCTATGCATGTTGTATAATATTGAGTGTTTACAGTCACCTTCTCCTAAATTTAAAATTTATACTGGAGTGGATAGTATTCCATTATGTAGACTTATCAACTTTGCTAAGTGCTTTTTAGATTGCTTAAAAATTTTTCAAGATTTTAAAAGATGTTTAAGGTTAAGTTTGCAAATATAACGGAAATGCTGTATATCTTTTGAAGTGGTAAAATCCATGTTGGAATTTTAAAGAAAATATGTTGTAATAATGCTGTTGTAATATTTTAATGTCTCTCTTTGCCTGTTTTCTATTTCAGCACATTTGTTGTGATAAACATTAATAGCATTATAATTGCTTAAATATTGAATGATAACATTTGTTAGTGGAAATTGGAAGGTTTATTTGTGAAATTCTGCAGAATTCCTTTTTCTATTTCCAATATTTGCTGACATTAAATAAAAATTTTCAAGCCATTGATGTAATAAAATATGAAGTAAAACCATTTTCTCCCTCCCCCAAAGCTATATCCCACCCTAATACAAAGTGGATTTTTCTCCCCCAACTCTTTTGCCCTGAGACTTGAAGTAATTTCCCCAGATTTATGACCTGTAGAAATATAGGTGGGGTTGCCTTTTATAGCCTTTAACTCTATTTGAACTGCATTCTTTGTTATATAAGATACTCATATCATGGTTGGAATCAAATTGGGAAACACGAGTTTCTGATAGTTGAGGGCATAAATTAAAATTTTCAGTAAGAGAGCTTTTTTTGTTTGTTTCCATTAGCTGTTTTACATTTTTTAACTCCCTTGTTGATGATGCCCTGTCACAGCCCCTGGCTTGTGGCAGGAAAGAGACAGACACCACATCCTTGGCCCCTCTGGTCAACCAGAAGGGCAGAGCACCAGCCCCAGCACGTCTTGGAGTACTTTGAAGACTACTGTAAGCTCCACTGGCAGTCAACAGCCTCTGTGCTCATTCCTCTTTTTAGCTGGAATATTGGACTTGGTTAAATAATTACTATAAAAGCCTGGCTTCCAAATCCAGTGCTGCCCCAGACCACATTTAAAGTAGGAAGATGGGGTCTCTGTCTGAATGACTTTGCCTAGTGTAGAAGGGGTTGGGTGTATGTTACAGAGTCTGGTCTTCTCAGAGTTTATAACATCATAGAGAAAACTGAACACACACTGCAGGTCATAGCAGTATATGCCACCAGAGATTATTCCAAGTGCTAGGGAGTATCTGAGAGGGAAGGGCTCAACTGTCTTGCGCATTCAAGGAGCAAATCCTGAGGAAAGAATACATTCTTCTTGAATGAAATCTGAGGGAGGCACCTAGGAGAGCAGGTCAGTCGTTTAGAGAGATCTCAATACAATTGAGAAGTAGGGGCCAGAGTTTCACTTCAAATATTCACCCTGTATTGATTTTCTTGCCATGTGTCACTTTTTCTAGTTCACTGCTCCTGTGACCAAGGCTCCCTCACAAAGTCAAACTTTACCCTAGCTCTCACACAGGTGAGAGCTGAATACCCCAGGCCTTGCACAGCCTTGGTATCTTCTCTCAGGCAGAGGCATCTCGAGAGCATCTCACTGGAAAGGGAGTGAAACCCATTTTGGAACTCTCATTTCTCCATGGCTTCCCCTGACTTGACTTCTATATGCATACTAGAAAGAGGAGGTGGCTGGGCTGCTCTCATATCTGGTCTCAGCAGTTTGTCTCGTTGGCCTCTTCCATGCTTCCTGCATCCCAAATAGCGTGCTCAGTGTGGACTCGGGTAGTTGTCAGGAACATTCCAAGTGGTTGGATTCATTTCCCTTTGAGCAGATTTGAGACCAGGCTTGTCTCTCTGCAGCTGCTTCATGTTTGGGGCATCATTTGGACCAAGATAGTCTTCTGGGTAATCCTAGCTTACTCTTTTGTCCAGTGCTGGGTGGAGTCCAGCTGCATGGGCTCCACTTGCATGTCCATGTGTACCTTGGAAGGGTATGTCCAAGTCAGGTGCTCTCTCCTGGTCCTTCCCTCTGCTCTTCTTTTGTTAATGGCACTGCTGTGTATCTGGTTACCAAACTAAACATCAAACCAGCATTGTCCACCTCCAGAATTCCACTCGAGTCTCCTCTGTTACTACACCAAGGACTGTTGAAGTGCTCCCTCTCTCCCTAGGTCACACATAGCCACCGAATTTGCTTTGTCTCTAACCCCCAGCATCCCACCCACCACCCCCCTAGTCAGGGCCCTTGCCTACTTAAAAGGCTTCATTCATCTGTAACAAAAAATGCAAAGCCGTATGTGCCTGCTGCAGAATAATTTTCCTGCATTGGTCTCTGTTGGATGGACCTCCAGCGCTGGCCCTTCCTTCAAGGTTCAGTCCAATGCCACCAGTTCTGGGAAAGGTGTTTGGCCTACCACTCTCTCACCTTCAGCAGAGGAAATAGTTCTCAGGGCTTCTGCTCTGCTGAGGCCCATGCTGTGCTTTTCCTCTTTGTATATACTATAAAGAAGTGGTTTTTTTGTTTGTTTTAACATTTGTTCCTCCATTACTTATTTATTTTTAATGCATATGTATTACTCATGTGTTGATAAGGTCGGTGAAAGCAGCATCAGACACAAGGTTTTCACAGTCACATTGTGAAAACTGTATCATTATACAATCATCTTCAAGAAACATGGCTACTGGGACACAGCTCTACATTTTCAGGCACTTCCCTCCAGCCTCTCCATTACATCTTGACTAACAAGGTGATATCTGTTTAATTCATAAGAATAGCCTCCAAGATAACCTCTCAACTCTGGAAAGTCTCAGCCATTGACACTTTATTTTGTCTCATTTCACTCTTCCCCTTTTGGTTGAGAAGATTTTCTTAATCCCTTAATACTGAATCTCAGCTCATGCTAGGATTTCTGTCCCATGTTGCCAGGAAGGTCCACACGCCTGGGACTCATGTCCCGTGTAGACGGGGAGGGCAGTGAGTTTGCTCGTTGTGTTGGCTGGAGAGAGAGGCCACATCTGAGCAACAAAAGGGGTTCTCTTGGGGGTAACACTTTGGCCTAATTTTGAGTAGGCTTGACCTATCCTTTGTGAGATTAAGTTTCATATGAACAAACCCCAAGATTGGGGGCTCAGCCTATTGCTTTGGTTGTCCCCACTGCTTGTGAGAGTATCAAGAATTCAACTTGGGAAAGTTGAATTTTCCCCCTTTCTCACCGTTTCCCCACGGGGACTTTGCAAATACTTTTTTATTCACTTTTCAAATCACTCTGGGATTTATCGGGGGAACACTCTGGACAAAGCAACAAAATCTCATGACCTACTCAAGGTTCCATGTGCTTATGGTGTTCAGTTAAGCTGCCTACATAAGTTATATTAGGAAATGTACTAGTCAAAACATAAATTTTGTACCAAATAGACATTTTTTGCTTTAGTCTCACATAAGTTAAAATTTTAAAATATTAATTACCATCTATTTTCAACACCTGCAGTGATGACATTCCTTTGTTCTTCCTCGTACAAAAACATTAAATTTGTGCATTTAGTCACTGTCATTACATACTCTAGGCATTCCTAGATTATACCATCTCAGTCTTTATTGTCTATCTTTCTTTCTGATTTCATTTGTGACTTCAGGCCTCCGTCTATCATTCTCACATTCACCTTCATTCAGTTTTAACATAATTGTATTAGTTATGTAGTATTGTGCTATCCATTTCTCAGTTTTTACAGTCAATTCTGTTGCAAATCTGTATCCCTTCAGCTCCAATTACCCAATATCTTACCCTATTTCTACCTCCTGATGGTCTCTGTTACCAATGAAATTCTCCAAATTTATTCACTAATGTCAGGTCCTATCAGTGAGACCATACAGTGTTTTTCCTTTTGTTTCTGGCTAATCTCACTCAGCATAATGTCCTTCAAGTCCATCCATGTTGTTACAGACTTCATAACTTTATTTTGTCTTACACTTGGGAGTATCAAGAATTCAACTTGGGAAATATTCTGCGTAATATTCCATTGTATGTATATAGCACAATTGTTTTAGCCACTTGTCTGTTGTTGGACATTTTGGCTGTTTCCATCTCTTGGTAATTGTAAATAATGCTGCTGTGAACATTGGTGTGCAAATACCCGTTTGTGTTCTTGCCCTCATGTCCTCTGAGTAGATACCTTGCAATTCTATTGCTGGGTCATATGGCAATTCTATACTTAGCTTCCTGAGGAATCGCCAAACTGCCTTCCACCACGGTTGTACAATTTGACATTCCCACCAACAGTGGATAAGTGTGCCTCTTTCTCCACATCCTCTCCAGCACTTGTCGTTTTCTGTTTTATTGATAATGGCCATTCTGGTGGGTGTGAGATGATATCTCATTATGGTTTTCATTTGCATTTCCCTAGTAGCCAGGGAAGTTGAGCATCTTTTCATGTGCCTTTTGAACCATTTGTATTTCCTCTTCTGAGAAATGTCCGTTCAAGTCTTTTGCCCATTTTGTGATTGGGTTGTCTGTTTTTTGGTTGTTGAGATGAACAGTATCTTTATATATTCTAGATACTAGACCTTTATCTGAAATATTGTTTCCAAATCTCGTCTCCTGTTGTGTAGGCTGTCTTTTTACTTTCTTGACAGAGTTCATTGATGCACCAAAGTGTTTAATTTTGAGGAGTTCCCATTTCTTTCTTTCTTCAAAACTGGTGCTTTGGGTGTAAGGTCTAGGAAACCACCTTCTAATATAAGATTTATAAGATATTTCCTTATATTTTCTTCTAACAGTTTGGTGGTGTTAGATCTAATGTTTGGGTCTTTGATCCATTTTGAGTTAATTTTTGTATAGGGTGTGAGATATGAATCCTCTTTCATTCTTTTGCATATGGATATCCAGTACTCTAGGCACCATTTATTGAAGGGACTGTTCTGTTCCAGGTGAGTTGACTTGAGTGCCTTATCAAAGATCAATTGTCCATAGGTGAGGGGGTCTATATCTGAACACTCTATTCGATTCCATTGCTCAGTATATGTATCTTTATGCTAGTACCATGCTGTTTTGACCATTGTAGCTTCATAATACACCTTAAAGTCAGGTAGCATGAGACCTCCGACTTCCTTTTTTCCCCCCTCAGGATACTTTTAGCTATTCAGGGCATCCTGCCCTTCCAGATAAATTTGGTTATTGGTTTTTCTATTTCTGAAAAGTAAGTTTTTAGGATTTTACTTGGTATTTCATTGAATCTGTAAGTCAATTTAGATAGAATTGGCATTTTAGCTATGTTTAGTCTTCCAGTCTATGAACATGGTATGCCCTTTCATTTATTTAGGTCTTCTGTGATTTCTTTTTAGAAATGTCTCTTTAGTTAAATTTATTCCTAAATATTTTATTCTTTTGGTTGCAATTGTAAATGGAATATTTTTCTTGATTTCCCCCTCTGATTGTTCATTACTAGTGTGTAGAAACAATAAGATTCTTTAGTGTATAGAAACACTACAGAGTGTTGATCTTGTAACCTGCCACTTTGCTGTACTCATTTATTAGCTCTCATAGTTTGCTGTGGATTTTGGGGGGGTTTTCAACGTAGAGTATCATATCATATGCAAACAATGAGAGTTTTACTTCTTCCTTTCCAATTTTGATGCCTTGTATTTCTTTTTCTTGTCTAATAGCTCTGGCTAGAACTTCCAACACAATGTTGAATAACAGTGGTGAAGTGGACATCCTTGTCTTGTTCCTGATCTTAGGGGGAATGTTTTCAGTTTTTCCCCATTGAAGATGGTGTTAGCTGTGGGTTTTTCATATATTCCCATTATCATGTTGAGGAAGTTCCCTTCTATTCCTATCCTTTGAAGTGTTTTCAATAGGAAAGGATGTTGAATTTTGTCAAATGCCTTTTCTGCATCAATCAAGATGATCATGTGGTTTTTCTGCGTTGATTTGTTGATATGGTGTATTACATTAATTGATTTTCTTATGTTGAACCATCCTTGCATACCTGGGTTGAATCCTAGTTGGTCATGGTGTATAATTCTTTTAATGTGTTGCTGAATTTGATTGCTAGAATTTTGTTGAGGATTTTTGTATCTATATTTATTAGAGAGATTGGTCTGTGGTTTTTTTTTTTTTGCAATATGTGTGTCTGGCCTTGGTATGAGGGTGATGTTGGCTTTGTAGAATGAGTTAGGTAGCTTTCCCTCCTGTTTTAGTTTGCTAGCTGCTAGAATGCAATATACCAGAAGCAGAATGGCTTTTTAAAAGGGAATTTAATATGTTGGTAGTTTACAGTTCTAAGGCCGAGAAAATGTCCCAATTAAAACAAGTCTATAGAAATGTCCAAGCTAAGGCATCCAGATAAAGATACCTTGGTTCAGGAAGGCTGATGAAGTTCAGGGTTTCTCTCTCAAGTGAGAAGGCACATGGCAAACACAGTGTGGGCTTCTCTCTCAGCTAGAAGGGCACATGGCAAACACAGCATCATCTGCTAGCTTCTGTTCCTGCCTTCCTGTTTCATGAAGCTCCCCGGGAGATGTTTTCCTTCTTCATCTCCAAAGGTCGCTAGCTGGTGAACTCTGCTTCTTGTGGCTATGCCATTCTGCTCTGTTCTCTCTGAATCTCTTTCTCTAAAACGTTTCTTCTTTTACAGGACTCCAACAAACCAATCAAGACCCACCCAAAAGGGTGGAGACATGTCATCATCTATCTAATCCAGTTTAACAACCACTCTTGACTAAATCACATCATCCAGGGAGATGATCTGATTACAGTTTCAAACATACAGTATTGAATAGGGATTATTCTATCTTTATGAAATGGGATCTTGATTAAAACATGGCTTTTCTAGGGGTCATACTTCCTTTCAAACCAGCACACCTCCTCTTCAATTTTTTTGAAGAGTTTGGGCAGATTGATACTAATTCTTTCTGGATTGTTTGGTAGAATTCACGTGTAAAGCCATCTGGTCCTGGACTGTTCTTTTTGAGGAGCTTCTTTTTTTATTATTATTTAAAGAAAAATTTTTTTTAATACCAAAAACCCACAAAATAAATGCAAACATTCCTATTTTGATCATTCCGTTCTGCATATATAATCAGTAATTCACAATATCATCACATAGTTGCATATTCGTCATCATGATCATTTCTTGGAATATTTGCTTCGATTCAGAAGAAGAAATAAAACAAAAACAGAAAAAGAAAAAAAATTATACATACCATACCCCTTACCCCTCACTTTCATTTATCACTAGCATTTCAAACTAAATTTATTTTAACATTTGTTCCCCCTATTATTTATTTTTATTCCATATGTTCTACTCGTCTGTTGACAAGGTAGATAAAAGGAGCATCAGACACAAGGTTTTCACAATCACACAGTCACATTGTGAATGCTATATCATTATACAATCATCTTCAAGAAACATGGCTACTGGGACATAGCTGTACATTTTCAGGCAGTTCCCTCCAGCCTCTCCATTACATCTTGACTAAAAAGGTGATATCTACTTAATGCGTAAGAGTAACCTCCAGGATAACCTCTCGACTCTGGAATCTCTCAGCCATTAATACTTTGTCTCATTTCACTCTTCCCCCTTTTGGTGGAGAAGGTTTTCCCAGTCCCCTGATGCTGAGTCTCAACTCATTCTAGGATTTCTGTCCCACATTGCCAGGAAGGTCCACACCCCTGGGAGTCATGTCCCATGTAGACAGTGGGAGGTTGGTGAGTTTGCTTGTTGTGTTGACTGGAGAAAGAGTCCACATCTGAGCAACAAAGAGGTTCTCCTGGGGGTGACTCTTAGACCTAATTTTAAGCAGTCTTGAACTATTCTTTGCGGGGTTAAGTTTCATATGAACCTCAACACTGGGGGCTCAGCCTGTAGCTTTGGTTGTCCACACAGCTTGTGAGAATATCAAGAATTCAACTTGAGGAAGTTGAATTTTCTCCCATTCTCACCATTCCCTGACGGGGACTTTGCAAATACTTTTTTATTCACTGATCAAATCACTCTGGGATTTATCGGGGCATCACTCTGGACAAACCAACAAAATCTCATGTCCTACTCAAGGTTCCATGTACTTATGGTGTTCAATTATGCTGTCTACATAAGTTATATTAGGAAATGTACTAGTCAAAATATAGATTTTATACCACACAAACACTTTTTGCTTCAGTCTCATAGATAATCTGAAATTTTAAAATATTAATTGCCATCTATTCTCAGCACTCTGCAGCAAATTTTTCAGCATTCCTCTGCTTTGAGGAGCTTCTTAATGACTGATTCAATTTCTTTACTTGTGATTATTTTGTTGAGGTCGTCTGTTTCTTCTCAAGTCAATGTTGGTTGTTCATGTGTTTCTAGAAAGTTGTCCATTTCATCTACACTGTCGAATTTATTAGCATAAAGTTGTTCATAGTGTCCTCTCATTACTTCCTTTATTTCTTTGGGGTCAGTGTTTATGTCTCCTCTTCCATTTCTGATTTTATTTATTTGCAGCCTCTCTCCTCTTCTTTTAGTCAACCTCACTAAGGGTGCATCAATCTTACTGATTTTCTCATAGAACCAACTTCTGGTTTTGTTGATTTTCTCAATTGTTTTCATGTTCTCAATTTCATTTATTTCTGCTCTAATCTTCATTTTTCTTTCCTTTTGCTTGCTTTGGGGTTAGTTTGCTGTTCTTGCTCTAGGTCTTCCAAGTGAACAGTTAATTCCTCTGTTTTTTTTTTTTGTTCTTCTTTTTTGATATAGGCATTTAGGGCAATAAATTTCCCTCAGCACTGCCTTTGCTGCGTCCCATAAATTTTGATATTTTGTGTTTTCATTTTCATTTGCCTCGAGGTATTTACTGATTTCTCTTGTAATTTCTTCCTTGATCCACTGGTTGTTTAAGAGTGTGTTTTTGAGCCTCCACATATTTGTAAATTTTCTGGCGCTCTGCCTATTATTGATTTCCAACTTCTTTCCTTTATGATCTGAGAAAGTGTTTTGAATGATTTCAGTCCTTTTAAATTTATTGAGACTTGCTTTGTGACCCAGCATATGGTCTATCCTTGAGAATGATCCATGAGCACTTGAGAAAAAGGTGTATCTTGCTGTTGTAGGTTGTAATGTTCTATAAATGTCTGTTAAGTCTAGCTCATTTATTGTATTATTCAACTTCTCTATTTCTTTATTGATCCTCTGTCTAGATGTTCTGGACAATGGACAGAACATCAAGATAGAGGATCAATAAAGACATTGGTAAGAGTGTGGAATTGAAGTCTCCAACTATTATGGTAGATGTGTCTATTTCTCTTTTCAGTGTTTGCCTCATGTATTTTGCAGCATAAACAATATTTATGATTGTTATGTCTTGTTGAATTGTTCCTTTTATTAATACATAGTGTCCTTCTTTGTCTCTTTTAACTGTTTTACATTTGAAGTCTCCTTTGATGGATTTTAGTATAGCTACTCCTGCTCTTCTCTGATTGTAATTTGCATGAAATATCTTTTCCCAACCTTTGACTTTCAACCTGTGTTTATCCTTGGGTCTAAGATGTGTTTCCTGTAAACAGCATATAGATGGGTCCTGTTTTTTAATCCATTCTGCCAATCTATGTCTTTTGATTGGAAATTAATCCATTAACATTTAGTGTTATTACTGTATGGGTAGTACTTTCTTCTACCATTTTGCCTTTTGGATTTTATATGTCACATCTAATTTTTCTTCTTTTTACCTTTACTGGTAGTCTTCCTTTCTACACTGTTCTCCACACCTCTCTTTTTTTGTTTTTTTCATATCTGCCTCTTGTGCTCCCTTTAGTATTTCTTGCGGAGCTGGTCTCTTGGTCACAAATTCGCTCAGTGATTTTTTTGTCCGCAAATGTTTTCATTTCCCCCTCATTTTTGAAGGTAAGTTTTGCTGGATAAAGAATTCTTGGTTGTCTGTTTTTCTCATTTAATATCTTAAATATATCATCCCACTGTCTTCTCGCCTCCATGGTTTCTGCTGAGAAATCTATGCATAGGCTTATTGGGCTTCCCTTGTATGTGATGGATTGCTTTTCTCTTGCTGCTTTCAGGATTCTCTCTTTCTCTTTGAGATTGACATTCTGATTAGTGAGTGTATTGGAGTATGTCTATTTGGATCTCTATTCTGTTTGGGCTATGCTGCACTTCTTGGATCTGTAATTTTAGGTCTTACAGAAGAGTTGGGAAATTTTCAGTGATAATTTTCTCCATTAGTTTTTCTCCTCCTTTTCCCTTCTCTTCTCCTTCTGGGACACCCACAACACATATATTCGTGTGCTTCATATTGTCATTCAATTCCCTGAGTCCCTGCTCATATCTTTCCATTTTTTCCCCTAGATTTTCTTTTGCTTGTCGGATTTCAGATGTTCCAACCTCCAGTTCACTAACCTATCTTCTGTGTCTTGAAATCTGACATTGTAGGTTTCCGTTGTTTTTTCGTCTCTTCTACTGTGCCTTTCATTCCCATAAGTTCTGTCATTTGTTTTTTTTCAGTCTTTCGATTTCTTCTTTTTCTTCATTCCTTGGCTTCTTTATATCTTCCCTCAATTCATTGATTTGATTTTTGATGAGGTTTTTCATGTCTGTTCGAATATTCTGAATTCATTGTTTCAGTTCCTGTATCTCATTTGAATTGTTGGTTTGTTTCTTTGTGCCATATCTTCAATTTTCCTAGTGTGATTTGTTATTTTTTGCTGGCTTCTACCTTACTAATTACTAATCACCTTACTAATTACCTTAATTAGTTTATTCTGGAGATTGTTTCACTTCTTTTACCTAGGGTTTTCTTGCTGGATGACTTTGTTGTCTATTTGTTCTTTGACATTCAGTTCAGCTTATTCTGGACCACTAGCTTAGGTTTTGTTTAACAGAGCAGAATTTTTCAGTTTTTTTCTTGTTTCTTGCCCTGCCTGTATGGTGCCTTTCCCCCCCACACCCTTAGGAGTGTCTACTTAGGTATAATAGACCCCAGCCAGATTTTGCCAGATCATACAGGCCTCCTGTCAGGAGGAAAGAGTCACCTGCATCAGTTTTCCCTGAGGTTGAGACCCAGCAGATTGAAAGACTTTCCTGTGAAGTCTCTGGACTCTGTTTTTCTTATCCTGCCCAATATGTGGCGCTTGTCTGCCTGCGGTTCCCACCAGCATAAGGTGATGTAGAACCTTTCAGTTTGGTAGACTCTCCCAGCTGGGGGCATGGTGGAGCCAGAGGAGAGATTGTAGGCTGGCTTTTATCACTTCCAATTTCCAAACCCTGGGGTCTGAATTCCTTGAGGGAATGAATCCACCCGAACTGGGCCCCACCCCTCTCTGGGGAACGCACAGGCAGCATATAAGCTCTGAAACAAGCTTGTTTCTGCCTATGCCTGGGGCAGTTGCAGCCTGAGAATCCCTGCCGCTGTATCCGAAGTCAGTCAGGCCTTTGTAAAACACAGCCACAAAAAAGAAAGAGAAAAGTCCTTCTCAGAGCAGGATCCCCATTCTTGGGGTTTGCCAATCAAGAGCATAAGTTGGTATGTTGCTTTGTGTACCTTCAGATCCTATGTACCCCTTCCTTTCCTTCAGGGTCCAGACCCTTTCAAGTATTATGTGCTATCCAATCAAAAAAACCTCTGTTTCTTTTTTTCTTTTTCCATCAGCCCTGCCCTCTTGGCACCAGGGCAAAAATCAGCAACCTCCACTTTGACCTGGTTCAGCTGAGCTGGGGGCCTATTTTTAGTAGTCAGAATTTGTGAATTAATTCCACAATTGAAACTTAGTTGCACTGCTGCTGATAAAGTCTCTTTCCTTTTCCCTCTGGGAAGCAACCTATCGGGAAGGGGGGCCGGCCGCTGCAGCTTGGGGAACTCACGGTTCTGGGGCGGCTCTCAGCCGGTCCAGCTGGTCTAGACTGGGGAACACTGTGTATCTGGTCACTGACATGGCCCCAGCAGTTGTTCTGTACTGTTCCTGGCTGTTTAGTAGCTGGTTTGGGAGACAAACTAAATCCCACACCTTGCTAAGCCGCTGTCTTAGCACTCTCTTTAGATGTGTACTTTTGTAGACCTCATCACCCCACATTATTAACATTCCTTTGTTCTTCCTCATGCAAAAACATTTTTAAATTTGCACATTTGATCACTATCATTATATACTCTAGGCATTCCTGTATTATACCATTTCTGTCTTTATCGTCTATCTATCCTTCTGATTTTATTTATGCCCCCAGGCCTCCTCCCTCTGCCACTCTCACATTCAGCTTCATTCAGTGTTCTAACATTATTGTATTACAGTTAGGTGGTATTGTGCTATCTGTTTCTGAATTTTTACAATCAGTCCTGTTGCCCAATCTGTATCCCTTCAGCTCCAACTGCCCAATATCTACCCTATTTCTATCTGCTGATGTTCTCTGTTACCAACTGAAATTCTCCAAGTTCATTTGCTAATGTCAGTGAGACCGTACAGTATTTGTCCTTTTGTTTCTGGCTAATCTCACTGAGCATGATGTCCTTAAGGTCCATCCATGTTGTTACATACTTCATTACTTTCTTTTGTCTTATAGTGAAGAAGTGGTTTTAAGTATTTGTTCTTTTAAATAGGTAACCAATGTAGATGATGTGAAAGGCATGCAGTGAAAAGCAAGTTTCCTGTCCTTGTCCTTCCACCACCCAGTTCTTTTTACCGGCCCTCCTTGTTTGCAGTCCCAGCGATGGACAACACAACTATACACATGCACACACGCAATAATTACTTCCACACAAATGACATGCTCTATATACTGTTGAGAATCTTGCTTTTCTCACTTGATACGTTGAGATCTGAGTCTTTCTTTAGTAGCACATATATGTAAAGTGGCTTCATTCTTTTCTACTGGCTTCATGGTATTTTATTTATTAAAATAATTATTTTTAAAACGTCAGTTGACAAGTACTTAAGTATCATTTGTAAATAACCAATATCATTTTGAATACATACACGGTAATTGTAGAATAAATATCTAGGATTGATGTTCCTGGGGTCAAAAGATGTCTTTTACATTTTATGCATATTGCGGTATTGCCTTGAGTAGTAGTAGAACTAGTTTCACCTTCCATCTGCTGTGTTTCCCCACATCCTTCCTAATACCGATTATTGAACATTTTGACCCATCATGTTGTGTGAGCTCTTCAGCCCTCTAGACTGAGTGTCTTGAGGTCAGGACTTGAACATTTTGACCCATCATGTTGTGTGAGCTCTTCAGCCCTCTAGACTGAGTGTCTTGAGGTCAGGACTGTCATATTCATCTCTGTACCCCAAGCTAGTAGCAAAAGCCATATACATGGCTGTTAAAGGAATGGGGTAATTAGATTCATGGAGGAGAAAAAAGATAAAAGGCCCTGTTAATGGTTTGTGATTGACTCCCAGAGAGTGGGATTCCCTTCTCCCAATTTCTGGGCATCCAGAGAGGGATTCAGTGAGATTTTCTAGGTTTTTTGCTTTTTTATTGAGCTTTTTTGCCATTTAGCTATTTATTGTCAAAGTAATGGGAAAAGAAAAGAATTCAAATTAAAGGTTTGGTTTTAGGTCAGAAATGTGGTTGAAGATTATGTTACAGATTCTGGTTTCAGGTCCTCTTCCTCCCATGTGCTCCTCACCGTCCCTTCTCCCCTCATTGGTAATACCTGGAATTGAGTGTTCTAGTGCTCTGACCTCCTTCGAGTGGAGGGGCGGGCAAGGAGAGCTTTCCAGAACTGAGACAGGCAGGACCCGGTGCTGCAGAGGCGACTCTTGGGGAAGGCAGCCCAGAGGGTGACAGGTATTCCAGCAGACCTGGCAGTTTAACTGGGACCAGCCAGCCTCCTGGGCATCAAGTCAGGGCTCTTGTTTCATCATCTAGTTGTGGGGGTTCTGTGGTAGGTCATACAGCAGCCTGGCCCCTACCCCTGGTAGATGCTTAACAAGTGTGGGATGACTCCCAGGGCCTGCGATACACACTGCCTGAAAGACTTCTCTGGCCATTCTGTGGGCCAAGTCCCAGGGGAAAGGGTCAGATGTGATGCGGTCGAATCTTGCACATGCACCTCTGCCTGCAGTTTGCTTTAGAAAGCTCCTTGCCTCGGGTCTGGGTAGGCACAGTCACCTCTGTTCTCAGAGCAGGCTCTCACCCAACCTCTGCTCCCTGGAGATTGGCCCCAAGAAGCTCTGCTGGAGGGGTTCTCCTGCCCATTCTTCACATACTTCTTGCGTGTCACAGTGATCTTGAGAATGATGGTTCACGGCACTGAAATAATTCAATAAATTTAGCAACCAGGGAGTCTTCTGCGAATGATCATGTTTAGCAAAGTATTTGTGTTTTTTAGCAATAATTGCTTTCTTTATCGAAGATTGCCTTGCCCCTTAAAAACAGAAAAAGTTGATTTTTTCATCCTCACAACAAACTTCAAGCAGGGGCTATCACTCCCCTTGTTTTACAAAAGGGGAAATGGAGACTCAGAAGAGTGTCTAACCTATGGTCAGATGGCCAGGAAAGGCTCGAGCCAGACTGGAAGCCTCCTGGCCTCTTCTCCCCTGTGCAGCCCTCTACTTAGACTCGAGAATGCTGTGCTCCTGACCTCACTCTACCATGAAATCTCCCCTTTACCTCTCCAGGCCTGTTTCCTCACCTGGAAAGCAGGGATAAACACCATTTTAATAAGGGAGGTGAGCTTAAGTGAGAGAGTACATGTAAAAGTTTCCTTTAGCCCAGTTGTCTTGCAGGGACAAGATGCTTGATAAATGTCTGATATGTTCCTTCTACAGAAAAGTCTTAGTGTGTTGCTGGCATTTTCTGTGGGGTTGAGGGCAAAAGTTGACCTTTTCCCAGCTCATCATCCTTCAGACAGAATCCTAACTTCTCAAGCTGTTCTCTAAATCTTGCCCCACTGGACCAGTTAACCAAGATTTTTTTTAAATGGCATAACCTGTCAAACAATTTCCTGACCATATATTCTCATTAAATTTGCATTTATTTGTAGTTTATGTGCATGTACTGATTTTAAGCAAAACTAGCAAGTTGTTTTCTTCATATACCTGCTATTGTAGATCATTCTAACCATGATGACCCCTGGCCATCAGAGGTCTGTGGCTTGGGATGACTCTGGTGCTAGGAGAAAGGCAACCACTTTTCAGATGACAAAACCCAGGCCCAGAGAGCTGAAGTGTTTTGCTCAAAGGCTAGTCAGCAGCAGATTAGGCCAAGACAAGCTGGCCTGGCTGCCCTGGCTGCTTTTCAGTGAAGGAGCAATGGAATGAGAACTGAGGGTGTGGGCTGATGCCTTCCTGTCTATCAGCTCAGGCTGTACTTGGCTCTGTCCTGATCCTCTCCATGGCCACAACCATGGGAGCAGTCCCGTGGGCCACTATAGGGGTGGTGTGCTACCTGCAGTCCTCTGGCTGTATAGGGGAACTTCCATCACAAGGCCTGCTGCTCATTCAATCCCTCTCCAAGTTGCCCTGGTCCTTCATCCCCACACTTTTCTGTGTGGGGCTCTGCATCAGCAGAGCCTTGAAAAGCTCTTGCTGTGAGAACTCTGCCACCCTACGAAGAAGCCCAACACAAGCTACTGGAGAAGGGTCCCGCTGAGAGCCAGCACAGAACACCAACCTCTGGCCCAGTGAAGTGGCCTGGTGACTACAGCTACATACATGAGCCAGGCAAGAGCAGTCCCAATCACTGACTGGCAGAATAGTAAGCAAATAGAATGGCTGCTATTTCAAACCACTGAGTTTTGGAGTAATGACAATGTTCAGACCACAGAAAATGGTGCTCATACTTTTGATACCTGGGATGCTGCTTGGATCCACAACTTTCAGAAACAAGACACCTTTCCCACGTCCCCTCAGGGGTGCAGGCTAGAGGGAAGAAAAATACAAGCCCCTGCCTGCCTGATGAGGCTGGAATGGCCACCTCTCTGGCTGTTGGGGGCTGACTGGCTCCAGAGTTCCTGGAGTGACATTGCCATTGCAGAGAAACACTTGCAGCTCCTTGGAACAGCTCCTCTGAGGTCCCTGAGCCAGCCCCTCACAGTTTTCTGCCTGAGATTAAGCACATTTCACTTGGGGCTTTCTTGGCAGAGCTCTCTCAATAGCCCTCCAAGCTAATAAGTCTGTGTTGTGTTGTTTGACAACCCTCTTCATTAAGGAGATTTAGAATGAAATGCTTTTCTTCCTCACCAGTTTCTTTTACCCACGTTCTCCTTTCCTTTGGCTATAGCCTACATTTGGTTGGAGAAATTTCCAACTCTGTGTAGCCCAATCTTGCCTAGTCAGTATTCAGGAACTCAGAGTCTGTCCCTAAGTTGCTGGATGGTCTTGGGCAAGTCACCTCCCCTTTGGTGCCTCTGTTCCTCCATCTGGAGACAGTACATCTTCCACTGCTAGGCTTCTGTGGCAAGGAGGTTGAGGAACAAGAATTGGAGGCTCTTCCCTTCCACAGCAGCTAGCCTAGACCAAGGCACAGGACAAAGTGCGTTGGGCTATGGTTCCCAACCTTTCTGGGAGTAGCCAGTAGGCCTGGACCTGCACCTAATGGATTCAGCAGTACATGGGGTAACCCAGGGCTGCTTTAAGATAGCCTGGAGTCTGGGTCCCCATTCCTGCTCTGCAGTTGAATTCCAGTGGGGAAGATTGCAGAAGATTACCTATAAAGGAAGTGATGGGATATGGTCATGAGAGGAGCTGGGGGATACCTTAGTTGGCTGGACGGGGATGACCCCTAAGCTTGGGGCACTGGGATGGCCAGAGGGTGACCACAGGCCTCATTCTACCTCAGAGCCCAGAGTGTCCCTCCCTGTGTGGAATCCATGAAGCCTTTGTGGGCACCTAGCCTACCCTGTAAGAGGCTAGGGAGCAGGTCCAAGCCTTTTTTTTGGCAGTGGGAAGGCAGAGGTAGGCAGGTCCTGAGCTGGTGCCATATGAGATACTGGCTGGAATTTGGACCTGCCCTTCTCTACATCCCCACCTCCAAACCCAGACTGTGGTATCTGAATGCTATTTCCCAATAAAAGCAACCTCGGCTTTTTGCAGAAATGGCCAGCTCCAGATGGGAGGACCTGGACAAGAGGAACCTGGCATACCTTGTTCCAGGAAGACAAGAAGCATTTGGACTAGTGGGATTGTGTCAAAGCACTCAGGAGCCAGCACTTCAGGACGTTCATGGGCCTAAAATGGAGCAATTCGACATCAAAGAATGCTGACTAATTAACACAGCAAATATAAGAATCCAAAAGTTCTTGATAAGTTTTTTTTTTAAAAGTGCCCTTAAGATAGTTATAGTGACCAATGGAATCCAATTGAGAGTTTATAAATAGGCCCTTGCATCTACAGATGATTTTTGACAAGGTGGCCAAGTCCACTCAAATGGGATAGAACAGTCTCTTGAGCAAATGGTGCTTGGAGAACTGGCTATCCATATCCAGAAGAATGAAAGAGGACCCCTGTCTCACACCTTATACAAAAATTAACTCAAAATGGATCAAAGACCTAAATATTTGAGCTAAGATCATAAACTTTTAGAGGAGAATTTAGGGAAACATCTTAAAGATCTTGGAATAGGAGGTGGTTTCCTAGACCTTACACCCAAAGCACAAGCAATGAAAGTAGAAAAAGATGAATGGGATTTCAAAATTAAATACTTTTGCGTGTCAAAGGACTTTGTCAGGAAAATAAAAAGGTAGCCTACTCAATGGGAGACAATATTTGGAAACCACATACCAGATAAGGGTTTAATATCCAGAATATATAAAGAAGTCCTACAACTCAACAACAAAAGACAGACAACCAATTTTAAAATGGGCAAAAAACATGTATAGAAACTTTCCCAAAGAGGAAATACGAATGGCTCAAAAGCATGCTAAAGTGCACTAGCTGTTAGGGAAATACAATCAAAACCACAATGAGATATCTCACACTTACTAGAATGGCCATTATAAAAAAACAACAAAACAAAACTACAAGTGCTAGAGAGGATGTAGAGAAATAGGTACACTTATTCATTGTTGGTGGGAATGTAGAATGGTTCAGCCACTCTGGAAGGCAGTTTGGAGGTTCCTCAGGAAGCTACATATAGAACTGCTATATAATCCAGCAAATCCCATTACTAGACATTTACACACTGATGTTTATAGAGGCATTATTCATGATTGCCAATAGATGGAAACAATCCAAACATCCATCAACTGATGAGTGGATGAACAAACTAGGGTATATACATATGATGGAGTATTATGCAGCTAAAAGTCATGCACACAACAACTTGATGAACCTTGAGGATATTATGTTGAACGAAATAAGCCAGAAACAAAAAGACAAACACTTTACAGTCTCGTTAATATGAGCTAATTATAATGAGCAAACTCTGAGAATTGAAGTTGAGACATTATGTTGAATGAAATAAGCCAGAATGAAAGGACAAATATTGTCCAGCCTCACAAATATGAACTATAATGAGTAAACTCAGAATCAAATTTGAGATCAATAAGTTATCAGGAGATAGAAGGCAGATATTGGGCAATCTGTCATTAGGGAGTACAGAATATTCAGTAAGGCTCATTGTAAAGTTTGCTAGGTTGTAAGCTCTTAAAGTAAGCATATTTATTCCTAAGTTTTAACTGTTATCTATAAATTCTGAGTTGATATGCTCTTTGTGTATAACCTGGAAGTTCCCTGGGATTTTGGGTATCTGTGTGACACTTGAGACTCAGAGTTAGAATTCTGCTACTCTGAAAGTGAGCATTATTCCATACAGCAATGGTTTTAAAAGCTGAGGTCTAATTGAAGAGGTCAGACTTCAATTAGAGATATGAAAGAAGCTGATCTGGTTAGATCAGAATATAGGGTAAAGAATGATATTGTCTGTATTTTAAGACTTCAACTTTTGTGTGAGACCAAAGGAAGAGATGTTTATTTTGTCCAAAATTTAAATTTTCTGTAGCACGCTATTGAATTTAACCTCTTTATTTTAAAAACCTAACTAAATGGAATTTATGATAGGGAATGAAATCTTGCTGTTCTGTATAGGTTAATGTAGTACCCTGATAGATTGCAGAGTATTTTGGGCAGAAAATATTAAAAGATTTGCAAAATCTCTTGAGGGAGTAGAGAAAAAATGTGAAACTACCCCACTTGGGTCATTCTGGAGGTTACTCTTACACAAGCTTCAGCCAGATGTTGCAAATTGCCACAGAATGCCGAGCCCTGATCAACAGTATTCCTGAAAACCCTAGAGAATATCATGGGCTCTAAGACGGTATAAAAATTTCAGTAAATAAGTTTATATTTACAGAAATTTAAGGCCTCCAGATGGCTCCTATGCCAGGTAAGTCCTGAAACCAGAGGTACCAGTCTCTCCAAAAACATCAACCAGTTTTATTCCTCTACCCCATAATGTCAACACCCCTTTTCAGCATGAAGAAGTTAGAATGGTCATTGCCCAGATATCTCTGAAGAATGAGAGAATGATCAAATGAGAGGGAGGAGCTGTAACTGAGAAATTAGAATTTAACAAATGATTTTGACTACTCACTCTACATAGGTATCTTTTTAGTTTCTAGTGTATTAGAATGCCAAAAGAAAATACCTGAAATTGTTGAAGTTAACCCGTAGCCTTGATTTTTGATAATGATTGTATAACTATATAGCTTTCCTCTTGTAACCATGTGATTATAAAAACCTTGTGACTGACACCACATTTATCCAGTGCATGGATAAAGGAATAATAAAATAAAGGCCAACCCTATGTAAAATATAAGCAGTAGTTGTGCTGGTTTGAAAGGATGTATGGACCCTAGAAAAGCCATGTTTTAATCAAAATCCCATTTCATAAAGGTAGAATAATCCCTATTCAATACTGTATGTTTGAAACTATAATCAGATCATCTCCCTGGATGATGTGATTTAGTCAAAAGTGGTTGTTAAACTGGGTTAGGTGACAACACATCTCCACCCATTTGAGTGGGTCTTGATAAGTTTCTGGAGTCCTATAAAAGAGGAAACATTTTGAAGAATGGAGGTTCGGAGAGAGCAGAGAATGCTGTAGCACCACGAAGCAGAGTCCACCAGCCAGCGACCTCTGGAGATGAAGAAGGAAAACACCTGGGGAGCTTCATGAAACCGGAAGCCAGGAGAGAAAGTTAGCAGATGACACCGTGTTTGCCGTGTGCCCTTCCAGCTGAGAGAGAAGCCCTGACTGTGTTTGCCATGTGCCTTCTCACTTGAGAGAGAAACCCTGATCTTCATCAGCCTTCCTGAACCAAGGTATCTTTCCCTGGATTGATGCTTTTGATTGGACATTTCTATAGGCTTGTTGTAATTGGGACATTTTCTCGGTCTTAGAACTGTAAAACTAGCAACTTATTAAATCCCCCTTTTCAAAAGCCATTCCATTTCTGGTAATTGCGTTCTGGCAGCTAGCAAACTAGAACAATAATAATATTACCTTAATAAACTTTCCTTAATTGTAGCAAATGTAACTACTGTTAAAAAAAAATACTAGAATTACAAAAAAAAGTCTATCAATTGTAACTAATTTTCCTCATCAATGCAAGTGTTGGTGGTTAGGAGGTTTATGAGAATCCTGTGTTTGAAGCATGATTGTTCTGCAAACCTACAACTTCGCTAATAAAAAAAGTGTTTTAAATGCCCATTGATCATCATTGGAGACTAGAGGGTCTCAGGCATTTTATTCAACTTTCCTATACAAACTCTTTCAGGAAAATAGTTCTTTATGGAAGAATTCCAGCTAATAAACATGGAAGGATATGGAACTAGAAAATTACTAATTTACAACCCCTTATGGAATCATGGGTCTAATTGCTGATGGTAAGTAGTTGCTAAAACTATCAGGTAAAAAGGTTGAAGAAGAACTTGATAATGAAGACAAGCTGAATGATTTTATGTATAAGGGAGTCACATAAAATGTGCCTTCTGAGGCTTCTAGCAGAGGAAGGGCACAATGCCTCCCAGCAAGTATTCTTGTCAGAAATATCAAATCCCAAAGTTTTCCTTTTGAATTAAATTAAAATTAACTTTATTGAAATATATGTCCTGCTTTTAAGTGTAGAGTCCAGTGAGTTTTGATGAAACTGTATAACTGCCACCACAATTAAGATATAGAACATGTTCCATCATCCCCCCAAATTCCCTCAGTCTCCTTCCTGGTGAATTATACCCAGGCCCAGGCAGCCTTTTATTACTGTAGATTTGTTTTGTCCACTCTAGAATTTCATGTAATTAGAATCATAGACTAATCTTTTATATGCTTAACATAATGTTTTTGAGATTCATCCATGTTGTGTGTATATTAGCAGGTTGTACCATTTTATTGCCATGTTATCCATCGTATGCATATACTACACAATTTGCTTATCCATCACTTGTTAGTGGTCATTTGGGTTGTTTCCAATTACTGGATATTATGAGTAATTTTTGAACTATGGAAATCCCTGTACAAGTCTTTTTCTAAATGTTTTCATTTTTCTTGGATAAATTACCTATAAGCAGAACTGCTGGGTAAGAGTCAGTAACTGCCAAGCCGTTCTCTGAAGTGGTTGTAACAACTTCCCACAGCAGTGTATGTGAGTTCCAGGTACTCCACATCCTCACCAACGCTTGCTATTGTTGGTCTTTTTAATTTCAGTCACTTTAGTTGCAAACTGATTCTAAATGATATATGAAAATGCAAATACCTAGAACAGCCAAGCTATTTTGAAAAGAAGACAAAGTCAGAGGACTCACTGGCACTGTCTGATAACTTATAAAAACTACAATAATCACAAGAGTATAGTATTGGCAGATTTAGACATATAATCAGTGAAACAAAATAGAGTCCTAAAAGAAACCCAGGCAAATAGTCAATCATATTTTTTAACTTTTTTTAATTGTGAAAAATAACATATATACAAAAAAGCAATAAATTTCTACATTAAACAAGTAGTTAAAACTACATTTTAACAAGTAGTTAAACAACAGATTTTAAAGTTAGTATGGGTTACAGTTCCCCGGTTTTTCATTTTTTCTTCTAGCCGCTCTAAGACTGGAGACCAAAAGAAGTATCAACATATTGATTCAGCAGTCATATTCATTTGTTAAATCATATCTTCTCTAACATACCCTTCTCTTTTTCTGTGTGTGAAAAATAACATATACCAAAAAAAGCAATAAATTTCAAAGTACATTGCAACAATTAGTTGTGGAACAGATTTCAGAGTTTGGTGTGGGTGATGGTGGAGAAGGTTGGGTTTAATAAATTAATCAATCAGCTTTTGACAAAGGATAGTTTTTCCCAACAATGATGCTTCAGCCGTCCCTGTAGGTGAGAAATGAACCTCAATTCTTATCTTGCACCAGGTATAAAAATTAACTCAAAATAGATTATAAACCTAAAGGTAAAAGCTAACACAAGAAAACTTCTAAAAGAAAGCATAGGAGAAAAGCTCTGTAACCTTGGGGTAGGTCAAGATGTCTTATAACAAGAATACACTGATCATAAAAACAAACAAACAAAAAAACATTGCTAACATGAACCCTAATGTGAGTTTCTAGATCTAAATTACCATTTACAGGATGTATGAGGAATAGAGGAGTAATTTAAATGGCACCCCAAGGAAACAATCAGCCCAACGTACAAATGTTGGAAATTTCCTTAGAGAGGTGGAAATCGAGTGAGATTTAAAGAGACTTGACTGGGTAACTGGTTTTAAGAAGGGATTAATTGTGGGCTTCCTGGAAGGTCATGGAGTAGGTGGGATTGAATTCATCCTGCTCCATGGAACAAGATAGGGGAGGGGGAGAATAACCTGGACTGGTCCTGGGGAGCAGGGCATGAGTAATCATAGAGGGCCTTCACTGTTTGTTAAGGAGGGGAGAAATAGAGGGATTGGGGTAGAGAGAACAGGGTGAGTTAGAGTGGCCATGATCACCACCAGGGGTGGACAGTGGGCATCAGGGAGGTGCAAACTGAAGGGACCTGACTATCCAGCTGCAGCCTGCCCCAGTTGCTGGCTGGGGAAACCTCCCAAAAAGTTCCACAGCCGGCAGCAGCCATGGGGAGCACTGAGAGCAGTCGCCCGGCCGACGCTGCTAATAGCAATCTCGTCAGGCAAAGCGTGTGGCAGATCCGCCCACACTAAAAGATCAGCTGCTCCCGCAGTCAGCCCCGCCCCCCCGTGCCATGCCTGCTATCTTCCCAGCCGGCTGCTGCAGTCGGGGTAGGGTAGGGCCTGAGGGAGGCGGGGCCTCGGGAGCGCCACCTGCCGTTAAGAAGCCGTAGGTGTAGGCAGACAAACTCCCAGTCTGCCTAGGGCTTTTTTTTTTTATTAATCACCATACATCACGAACATTCTTAATATATGAACATTCCATACTTGGCGTGCAATCACTGGCTCACAATATCATCACATAGTTGTGTATTCATCACCATGGTCCCTAGGGCTTTTTTAAAATATATTTTTTCTATTAATATTTTTTGTTTGTTTTAATACATATATTTTTAATAGTAGTATTATTATATGTTATTTTTATTGATTTTTATTTTATTTTAAAAAAATTTTCTCTCCTATGGGCTACAGCCTACATTCATTCCCAATATATTTGGGGGTATGTCCTTCTGACTTTGGGGCCTACTATTAAGGAATGTTTTTTCTCATGTTTTTATTATACTTTGTTGTTATTGTATTATTTTTTGGGTCCACAGCCAGTAATTGAACCCAGGTCTCCTATGTGGCAGGCAGGCATTCTGCCACTGAAGTAAACACGCAACCCTGTCTAGCTTTTAATAGACCCTCAAGCAGAATAGTACCCCGTACATGAGATCTGGGCCTTGGTTTGGTGGGGAATTACTGACAAACCAACTGCAAAAGGGAACCTTCAATGCAAAACCCAAGTAAATGCAAAATTTTAGATGACCGAAGGTAACCAACTTGCAAAATAATGTTGAGATAATCAAATGCCCCAAACACAAAGCACGTGACAGTCAAAGCAGAAATGGCCCAGCTAAATGACTAAATCAAAGCTCTGGAGGGGACACAGAATAAGGAACAATTAAGGATATTTATAAAGAAATAAAGGATATCAGGAAGACACTACAAGACCATAAAGAAGAATTTGAAAGATTAAATAGAAAAATGGCAGATCTCACAGAGATGAAAGATAAAGTAGACCAAATTAGAAATATAATGGAGACACATGATATGAGATTCGAAGAAGCAGAAGGAAGAATAGGTTGAAGAATAAGCGATCTAGAAGAAAGAACGATTTAACAATTTACCTAGAGGACACTAAAGAGCAAATGTCAAGAATGATGGAAAAAATTGTACTGGATCTTAGGGAACTGATGGACAACAAAAGGTGCACAAATATAAGAATCATTGGTGTCCCAGAAGGAGAAGAAAAGAGTAAAGGGCTGAAAAGTTAGTTGATATGATCAGGGAAAACTTCTGAGCCCTTATAAAAGACATAGATAAGCAAATCAAAGAGGCCAGTGAACCCCAAAGAGAACAAATCCAAGTAGGCCTACTCCAAGGCACGTACCAATCAAACTGTCAAGCATTGAAGAGAAGCAGAAAGTCTTGAAAGCAGCACAAGAAAAGCAATCTACTACATAACAGGGAAAACACATAAAACTGCATTTGGACTACTTAACAGGCATGATGGAGTCCAGAAGGCAGTGGTATGACATAATTAAGATCCTGAACAAGAAAGGCTTCCAGCCAAGAATTTTTATGCAGTCAAGGTGTCCTTTAAAATTGAGGGAGAGGCTCAGTCTTCGAGACATTGGTGCTCTGTAGTGTTGGAATTTTTTGCTTGTCAGCCTGTATGCACATGCGCAGACATGGCCTCAAACGAATATACCCAAAAAACAACTCAAAGCTACAGGGCCTACCCCACTGACCTGGGCAGGGCTACTCCCATCAAAGTAGTCAACCCTACAGACAGTAGAGTTATGGTGGATATGGCCAGTCAGCGGACATTTGAGGCTGTGGTCAGAGCAGCTATGCTTCTTATGGGCAGACTGAGAACATTTATGGCACCCAGTCAACTCCTCAGGGATATGGCTCAACTTGTGTCTATGGTGGTGGCCACAGTTCCCAACTATCTTATGGTCAGCAATCTTTCTACCCCAGGTATGGCAGCAGCCCACTCGCAGAAGCACCTCTGGAAGCTATAATAGCACTTCTCAGAGCAGCAGTTTGGGACAGCCCCAGAGTGGGGGCTATGGCCAACAGTCCAACTATGGTGGACAGCAGCAAAACTCCTATAAGCCTCCTCAGGGTTATGGACAGCAGAGCCAGTACAACAGTAGCAGTGCGGCCAGGGTGGTGGAGGTCACTACAAACAAGATCTGTCACCCATGTGTGGTGGCGGTTATGACAATCAGGACCAGAGTGGCAGCTAGAGGGGAGGCCAACAGGACTGTGGGGGCCAAGGCCAGGGCAGTGGCAGTGGTTACAACCATGGTAGTGGTGGCTGTGAATCCAGGGGTCATGGAGGTGGCCAAGGAAGCAGAGGCGGCATGGGTGAAAGTGACCACCAAATAAATTTGGTGCTCTTCAGGACCAAGGATCATGTCATGACTCTGAACAGGATAATTCAGACAACACCATCTTCATACAACCTTTGGGTGAAAATGTTACAGTTGGACCTGTGGCTGATTACTTCCAGCAGATTGGTATTATCAAGACAAATAAGAAAAACAGGCAGCCCATAATTAATCTGTGAACAGGCAGGGAAGCAGGCAAGCTGAAGGGAGAAGCAACAGTCTCATTTGATGACCCACATTCTGCTAAAGCTGCCATTGACTGGTTTGATGGTAAAGAATTCTCTCGAAATCCTATGAAGGTCTTCTTTGCTACTTGGCAAACAGACTTCATTCAGCAATAAATGGTGGCAATGGCCATGGAGGCCAAGGGCAGGGAGGACCTAAGGGCCATGGAGGCTATGTAGGTGGTGGCAGTGGAGGATTCCTCAGCAGAGGTGGTAGTGGTGGAGCACTGCAACGGCTGGGGATTGGAAGTGTCCTAAACTAACATGAGAATGAAAGATTTTAAGATATGAGGTATTTGAGAGAAAGGAAAGTAGACAAAATGATTTTGAGTGTGCTTTATTGGCTGCGCTCCCGGGCAGAACTCACCGAACCCAAGATGGAGTGAAGTGAGTCTGCGCACAGGCTTTGGCGAGTGCAGTTTTTAAGGGCAGGGGTTAGGTGATGACATGAAAGGAGCGGCATGTTAAACAAAGGATTATTATGCTAGTGGGTTGAGCAGCAGGTGGTTAGATGTCCGTTGAACAATGAGTGAATAGATGTTTGTTGCGCAAAGACCTTGATAGTAACGGTTCACCTCCTGTTCCGGAGTGACTTCATGATTCCAGCCATAGAGCCCTCCTTTATTCCCTCGACCTAACAGAGAACATGAACTTTTCTTGGAGGACTGAGTACAACCAGTAAGGACCCTAAGCCCAAGAGCCCAGGAGGAGGCCCAGGAGGCTCTCACAAGGTGGGTAACTATGGAGATGATCATCACGTGGCAGAGGAGGCTATGATTGGGGCGGCTATAGAAGCCATTTTGGGGATCATGGGGGCTTCTGAGGGGACTGGGGTGGTGGAGACAGAGTTGGTTTTGGCCCTGGAAAGATGGACTCTAGGGGGAGCACAGACAGGATTGCAGGGAGAGGCCATATTAACCTGGCTCCCAAGGCTCTCTGGAACAGCTTTTCTTCCTGCACATCCAATGTTAACCTCTTTATTTTGTAACCTTCCAATTCCTGATCCACCCATGGTTTCTTTGTATTGGACTATGTAATTATAACCATACCTCTGTTTCCCATTAAAAACCATTGTTCTGAGGGTGCATGGATGGTTTGGTGGTAAATACTCATCTTCCATGAAGAAGACCCGGGTTCGATTCCCAGACCATGCATCCCAAAACCAAACCAAACCAAATGATCATTTTTGTTTAAAAAAAAAATAATAGGGGGAGAGATTAAAATCTTCAAAGAAAAACAAAGACTGAGAGAACTAGCCAACAAGAGACTTTCCCTACAAGAAATACTGAAGGCCTATCTGCTGAAAAAAAAAGATAGGCGAGGGAGGTCTAGAGGAGGGCACAGAATTGAAGAGTACCAGTAACAATTTAAAGGATAAAGGGAGAGAGAGAGAAAAGAATATATATATATCTAAAAAATAAAGAATAAAGAATAAGATGGTAGATTCAAGAACTGTTTTACAGTAATAACTTGAAAGTTAATGACTAAACTCACCAATTAAAAGATAAAGGTTGCATAAGGGATTTAGAAATACAGTCCATCTATATAGTGCTTATAAGAAATGCCTCTTGGACCCAAGGATATAATTAGATTGAAAGTGAAAGGATGGAAAGAGATGTTCTAGTGCAAGCTGTAAACAAAAGAATGTAATAGTAGCCATACTAATATCAGATGAAATAGACTTAAATGTGAAGATGTCATAAGAGACAAAGAAGGACGCTACATATTAATAAAAGGGACAATTCACCAAGAGGATATAGCAATTATGAATGTTTATACTCCCAATCAAGAATCTCCAAAGTACATGAGGCAAACAATGGCAAAACTGAAGGGAGCTGTAGACCTTTCAGCAATAATAGTGGGAGACTTTAATACACCACTCTCCTCTATAGCTAGAACAACTAGAGGATCAGCAAGGAAATAGAGAAACTAAACAATGTGATAAACAAATTAGACCTAACAGACATATATATTATTACATCCCCAAACACCTGGATATACATTCTTCTTTAGTGCACATAATACATTCTCCAGGACAGATCATATGCTGGGGCACAGAATAAGTTTTTATATATTTAATAAAATTGAATTTATCCAAAGCACTTTTTCTGACCACAACAGAATGAAGCTGGAAATTAATAATCACCAACGAATAAGAGCTTTCACAAATATATGGAGATTAAACAACACACTCTTAAGTAATCAGCTGGTCAAAGAAGAAATTGCTAGAGAAATTGGTACATTTCTGGAGCAGATGATAATGAAAATACAACATACAAAAACTCATGGGTCCTCCAGACCAGCTAATAAATAGCCAGGAACAGTACAGAACAACTGCTGGGGCTACATCAGAGACCACTCACACAGTGTACACCATTCTGGACCAGGTGGAACAGCTGAGACCCCACAAAGAATTGCAAGTCCTCCAAAGCTGTTGAGGCTGGCCCCCCACCCCCCACAGGCATCGTAGGCTGGTTCCCCAAGGGGAGAGGAAACAGTTTACTAGCAGCAAGGGCTTAGCTCAACCAAATTCCAATCGTGGAATTAACAAATTCTGCCTACTGAAATTAGCTCTCCAGCACAGATAAATGTGGAATAAGCACTGAAGAAACTAGGAGATTTTGCCCCAGCAGAGAGGGGGTGGGGCTGATGGAAAAAAAAAAAGAGGCTTTTTGAGTGAGACAGCACAAAATACTGGAAAAGAGCTGTACTCCAAGAAAAGGGGCACAAAGAACCTGGAAATACACAATCACATGCCAAATTAAGCTCTTTAATTACAAACCTGAGTTGTGGGGGGGCCACTTGGAAAAGGCTTGCTTTTTTGTTCTTTTATTTTTGTTTTTTCCTACTCCATAACATCTCATTAGATGGAACTGGAAGTTTTATCAAGCTCCAGCACTGTCCCACACAAGGGTGGAATTAAATTGTCTGAGAGACAAAGTAACTAGTCAGGTGAAAGGAGTTAATTCCCTAAAGATTGTATCTTTCCCAAGAGAGAGAGGCAGCCCAACTCAGGTGGAATCCCTTCTTCAAGGAATTCAGGCACTAGGGACTGGAAAATTAAACAATTAATGCCAAACTACAACCTCACCTCTGTCTCAACCACACCCCCAGCAGGGAAAGTCTGCTGAAATTAAAGGCACCATAACATTTTGTGCTGGTGGTAAGCCATGGGTAGACAATGTTGGGCAGGATAGGAAAAATACAGAGTCTAGAGGCTTCACAGGAAAGTCTGACAACATGCTGGGTCTCACTCTTAGGGAAAACAGGTTCTGGTAACTCTTTCCTCCTGAGACATGGGCCAGTCCAGTCTGGGAAAATTTGACTGGAGTCTGTAATATCTGAGAAGACCCTCCTACCAAAAAAAAAAAAGAAAGAAAGAAAAGAAAAACCCTCCATATAGACAGGGCAAGAAAAAGAAAAACAAGAACTGAAAAAAACTCTGATCAATTAAACAGAACCTATGCTGAAGGTCCAGAATAAACTAATTAAGGAAATCAAATGCCTAGACACCAGCAAAAAAATAACAAGTCATACTAGGAAAATCAAAGATATGGGATAGTTAAAGGAACAAACTAATGATTCAAATAAAATAGAGGAGTTGAAACAACCAATTCAAGATGTTCGAACAGATGTGGAAAATCTCATCAAAAATCAAATCAATGAGTTGAGGAAGGATTTAAAGAAAACATTAGGTGAACAAAAAGAAGAACTTGAAAGTTTGAAATAAACAAATTGCAGAACTTATGGAAATAAAAAGTGTCATAAAAGAAATAAAAAAAAAAAAACCAAAAACTGGAAACCTACAATAGGTTTGAAAAGGCAGAAGAAAGGATTAGTGAACTAAAGGACTGGACATTTGAAATCTGACACACAAAAGAAAATATAGGGAGAAAAATGGAAAAATATGAGCAGGGTCTCAGGGAATTGAATGACAACACAAAGCTCATGAATACACATGTTGTGGGAGTCCCAGAAGGAGAAGAGAAGGGAAAAGGAAGAGAAAGACTAGTGGAGGAAATAATCACTGAAAATTTCCCATCTCTTATGAAAAACATAAAATTACTGATCCAAGAAATGCAGCATACCCCCAAAAGAATAGATCCAAATAGACAAACTCCAAGACACTGACTAATCAGATTGTCAATGTCAAAGAAAAAGAATTTTGAAAGCAGCAAAAGAAAAGCAATCCATCACATACAAGGGAAGACCAATAAGACTATGTGTGGATTTCTCAGCAGAAACCATGGAGGCGAAAAGGCAGTGGTATGATATATTTAAGATTCTAAAAGAGAAAAAAACTGCCAACCAAGAATTCTATATCCAGCAAAATTGTCCTTCAAAAATGAGGGGGAGATTAAAACATTTTTTAATCACAGACAATCACAGAGAATTTGTGACCAAGCAGCTGGCTCTGCAAGAAATACTAAATGGGGGTGGGCCACGGTGGCTCAGCAGGCAAGAATGCTTGCCTGCCATGCCAGAGGACCCGGGTTCGATTCCCGGTGCCTGCCCATGTAAAAAAAAAAAAGAAAGAAATACTAAAGGGAGCACTGCAGGTGGATAGGAAAAGGCAGGAGAAAGGTCTGAAAAAGAGTATAGAAATGACAACTATCAGTAAGGGTAAAAAGAGAAAAAAAATTAGATATCACATATAAAATCCAAAAGATAAAATGGTAGAAGAAAGTACTACCATTACAGTAATAACATTAAATGTTAATGGATTAAACTCCCCAATCAAAAGACATAGACTGGCAGAATGGATTAAAAAACAGGACCCATTTGTATGCTATCTACAGGAGACTCATTTTAGACCCAAGGAAAAAAATAGGTTGAAAGTAAAAGGTTGGGAAGAGATACTTCTAGCAAACAACATACAGAAAAGAGCAAGAGTAACTAACTATACTAACATCTGACAAATTAGACTTCAAATATAAAACTGTTCTAGTTTGCTAGCTGCTGGAATGCAACATACCAGAGACGGATTGGCTTTTAATAAAAGGAGATTTATTTTGTTAGTTCTTCAGAGGGAAGACAGCTAACTTTCCACTGAGGTTCTTTCTTATGTGGGAAGGCACAGGATGGTCTCTGCTGGCCTTCTCTCCAGGCCCCTGGGTTCCAACAACTTTCCCCGGGGTGACTTCTTTCTGCATCTCCAAAGGCCTGGGCTGAGCTGCGAGTGCTGAGATGAGGAATGCTGAGCTGCTTGGGCTGTGCTATGTTGAGTCTCTCATTTAAGCACCAGCCAATTAAGTCAAACGTCTTTCATTGCAGCAGGCATGCCTCCTAGCCAACTGCAGATGTAAATCAGCAACAGATGAGGTTCACGTACCATTGGCTCATGGCCACAGCAACAGAACTAGGCATCTTCACCTGGCCAAGTTGACAACTGAATCTAACTACCACAAACACAAAAGAGAAAAAGAAGGACACTATGTATTACTAAAAGGAACAATTCAACAAGAAGACATAACAATCATAAGTATTTATGCACTGAGCCAGAGAACTCCAAAGTGCATGACGCAAACACTGACAACATTGAAGGGAGAAATAGACACTTCTACCATAATAGTTGGAGACTTCAATTCCCCACTCTCATCAGTGAGTAGAACATTTAGACAGAGGATCAATTAAGAAACAGAATTTGAACAGCACAATAAATGAACTAGACTTAACAGATACTCAGAGAACATTACACCCCACAACAGCAAGATACACATTTTTAAGTGCACATGGATCATTCTCAAGGAGAGACAATATACTGTGTAGCAAGCCAGGTCTCAATAAATTTAAAAAGTCTGAAATCATACAAAACACATAATGGAATGAAGTTGGAAATACATAACAGGCAGAGGGCCAGAAAATTCACAAATATATGAAGGCTAAACAACACACTCTTAAATAACCAGTGGGTCAAGGAAAAAATTACAATAGAAATCAGTAAATGTCTCAAGGCAAATGAAAATGAAAATATAACACTTAAAATTTATTGGATGCAGCAAAGGCAGTGCTAAGAGGAAAATTTATTGCCTTAACTGCCTATATTAAAAAAGAAGAGCAAATTCAAGGAATTAACTGTTCACTTGGAAGTACTAGAGAAAGAACAGCAAACTAACCCCAAAGCAAACAAAAGGAAAGAAAAAAACGAAGATTGGAGCAGAAATAAATGGAATTGAACATGAAAACACTTGAGAAAATCAACAAAACCGGAAATTGGCTCTTTCAGAAAATCTATAAAATAGATGGACCGTTAGCTAGGTTGACAAAAAAAAAAAAGAGCAAGGATGCAAATAAATGGAATCAGAAATGGAAGAGGAGACATAACCACTGGCTCTGTAGAAATAAAGGATGTAATGAGAGGATATTATAAGCAACTATATGCTAATAAACTAGATAAGGTGCATGAAATGGATAACTTCCTAGAAAGGCATGAACAACCAACATTGACTCAAGAAGAAATAGACCTCAACAAAACAATCAGAAATAACAAGATTGAATCAGTCATCAAGAAGCCACAAAAGAGAAAAGTCCAGGACCAGATGGCGTCATATGTGAATTCTACCAAGCTTTCAAGAAAGAATTAGTACAAATCCTGCTTAAACTCTTCTAAACACTTGAAGAGGAGGGAAACCTACCTAACTCATTCTATGAAGTCAACATTACTCCAATATCAAAGCCAGACAAATGTACTACAAGAAAAGAAAATTACAGACCAATATCTCTAGTGAATATAGATGCAAAAATTCTCAGCAAAATAATTGCAAATCAAAGTCAGCAGAATGTTAAAATAATTATACACCATGGCCAAGTGGGATTTATTCCAGGTACACAAGGATGGTTCAACATAAGAAAATCAATTAATGTAATATATTGTATTAGTTAGGGTCCTCTGGAGAAACAAAATCAATAACCATAAATATAAATCTTTTTTTTTAACATGGGCAGGCACTGGGAATCGAACCCGGGTCCTCTGGCATGACAGGCAAGCATTCTTGCCTGCTGAGCCACCGTGGCCCACCCATAAATATAAAATTTATAAAAAGTGTCTCACATAACCATGGGAATGTACAGTCCAAAATCCATAAGGCAGGTTGTGAAGCTGATGACTTTGATGGAAGGTCTGGGTGAACGCCACAGGACAGTCTTGCCGGCCGAAGCAGGAAGAAGAGACCGTCTCTCCTGAATCCTCCTTAAAAGCCTTCCATTGATTAGATTAAGTATCACTCATTACAGAAGACACTCCCCTTAGCTGATTACAAATGGAATCAGCTGTGGATGCAGCTGACGTGATCATGTCTTAATTCTATGAAATGTCCTCATAGCGACAGACAGGCCAGCACTTGCCCCACCAGCCCATGCAAAACCTCCATCCCTACCACCATGACCACTCTGTTCATGAGCCCTTTGGGCAATGACATGAGTTGATGGGGAAAAAGGCTGATTGGTATCCACAGAAAGGATCACTTGATTATTAAAACCATCATCTGCTGAAGTCACCCTCTGGTGCACATTCACATGGGACACAAATATCTTCATGTTTTTAGCCCACTCAGAACGGTCTACCCACATACCTCTTCCCCAGACCTCTTTGTTGCCAATTTTCCAATTATGGCCTTTCCAAGTCCCTGACCATCCAACCAAACCATTAGCAACAGTATATAAATGCACCCCTGGCTAGTCCTCTTTCCAAGCAAAATGAACAACCAGGTGCACTGCTTGAAGTTCTGCCCACTGGGAGGATTTCCCCTCACCACTGTCCTTCAAGGACACCCCAGAAAGGAGCTGGAGTGCTGCAGCTGTCCACTTTTGGGTGGTACCTGTATATCATGTCAAACCATCTGTAAACCAGTCCCAAGTTTTCTCTTCCTTAGTCAATTCACTCTAAAGAACTCCCCAAAGGCCATACCTCTGGTCTGAGAAAGAGAAGGTAATGTGACAGGAGGGGAGACCGTGGGCACTTGGGCCACTTCTTCATGTAACCTACTTGTGCCTTCAGGACCTGCTCTGGTCCTATCTCATATATACCTGTCACGGTCAGGTTCATGTGTCAACTTGGCCAAGTTGTGCTACCTGTTTGTCTGGTTGGGCAAGTGCTGGCCTGTCTGTTGCAATGAGGACATTTCATAGAATTAGATCATGATCAAGTCAGCTGCATCCACAGCTGATTCCATTTGTAATCAGCCAAAGGGGAGTGTCCTCTGCAATGAGCGATGCTTAATCTAATCATGGGAAACCTTTTAAGGAAGATTCAGAAGAGACAGACTCTATTCCTGCTTCAGCTGGTGAACCTCTCCTGTGGACTTCGTCCAGACCTTCCATCGGAATTGTTGGCTTCACAGACTGCCCTGCGGATTTTGGACTCTGCGTTCCCGCGGTCATGTGAGACACTTTTATAAATTTTATATTTGTGAGTGTTCCCTCTTGATTCTGTTTCTCTAGAGAACCCTAACTAATACAATACCATTTCCATTTTACAATGGAGTGCTGCTGTGCATGCCCAACTTTATGGCTTGGTGGGTCAGACAACACCCAGTTCATGATAGGTGTTCTAGTTTGCTAGCTGCCAGAATGCAACACACCAGACACAGATTGGTTTTCAATAAAAGGGGATTTATTTAGTTAACGTATAGTTCTTCAGAGAAAAGGCAGCTAATTTTCAACTGAAGTTCTTTCTTATGTGGGAAGGCACAGGACAATCTCTGCTGGCCTTCTCTCCAGGCCTCTGGGTTCCAACAACTTTCCCCGGGGTGATTCCTTTCTGCATCTCCAAAGGCCTGGGCTGAGCTGCAAGTACTGAGATGAGGTATGCTGAGCTGCTTTGGCTGTGCTACTTTGAGCTCTCTCAGTTAAGCACCAGCCAATTAAATCAAACATCATCCACTGCAGCAGGCACACCTCTTAGCCCACTGCAGATGTAATCAGGAACAGATGAGGTTCACATGCCATTGGCTCATGTCCACAGCAATAGAACTAGGCACCTTCACCTAGCCAAGTTGACACCTGAATCTACCTACCACAATAGACAACTCAGGTCTCATGGTAACTTGGCAGCCCATGGTTAAGTGTTCAGTCTCTACTAAGGCCCAGTAGTAGGCCAAAAACTGCTTTTCAAAAAGGGGAATGATTATCTGCAGCAGATGGCAAGACTTTGCTCCAAAATCCTAAGGGTCTGCACTGTGATTCTCCTATAGGGGCCTGACAAAGGCTCCAGATAGCATCTCTATTTGCCACTGACACTTCCAACACGATTGCCATCTGCTGGATCATTGTTCTAGTTTGCTAGCTGCCAGAATGTAACACACCAGAGACAGATTGGCTTTTAATAAAAGGGGATTTATTTTGTTAGTTCTTCAGAGGAAAGGCAGCTAACTTTCCACTGAGGCTCTTTCTTACATGGAAGGCACAGGATGGTCTCTGCTGGCCTTCTCTCCAGGCCCCTGGATTTCAACAACTTTCCCCAGGGTGACTTCTTTCTGCATCTCCAAAGGCCTGGGCTGAGCTGCGAGTGCTGAGATGAGGAATGCTGAGCTGCTTAGGCTGTGCTACTTTGTGCTCTCTCATTTAAGCACCAGCCAATTAAGTCAAACATCATTCATTGCAGCAGACACGCCTCCTAGCCAATTGAGATGTAATGAGCAACGGATGAGGTTCACCTACCATTAGCTCATGTCCACAGCAACAGAACTAGGCACCTTCACCTGGCCAAGTTGACAACTGAATCTAACTACCACAATCATACAGTCCAAGTGTCAGAACAGCTTGTACAGCAGCCTAGACCTGTCACAGAGCCTCCTCTTGTTCAGGTCCACACTCAAAACTAGCAGCTTTTCTGGTCACTACTGAGTCAGAGTAGCACACCCAAATGAGGAATATGTTGTCGCCAAAATTCAAAGAGGCTAACTAGGCATTGTGCCTCTTTTTTGGTTGTAGGAGGGGCCAAACGCAGTAACGTATCCTTCACCTTAGAAGGGATATCTCAACATGCCCCACACCATTGGACACCTAGAAATTTCACTGAGTGAGAAGGCCCCTGTATTTGTGTTGAATTTATCTCCCATCCTCTGACACACAAATGCCTTACCAATAAGTCTAGAGTAGTTGCTGCTTCTTGTTCACTAGATCTAATTAACATAATATCATCAATATAATGGACCAGTGTGATGCCTTGTGGGAGGGAGAAATTATCAAGTTTCCTGCAGACAATATTATGACATAGGGCTGGAGAGTTTATATATCCCTGAGGTAGGACAGTGAAAGTATATTGCTGACCTTGCCAGCTGAAAGCAAACTGTTTCTGGTGGTCCTTACTAACAGCTATTGAGAAAAAAGCATTTTCCAGATCAAGAGCTGCATACCAGGTACCACAGGAGGTATTGATTTGCTCAAGCAATAAGCCACATCTGGAACAGCAGCTGCAATTGGAGTTACCACCTGGTTGAGCTTATGATAATCTGCTGTCATCCTCCATGACCCATCTGTTTGCCGCACAGACCAAATAGAAGAGTTGAATAGGGATGTGGTGGGAATCACCACCCTTACATCCTCCAAGTCCTTAAGAGTGGCACTAATCTCTGCAATCTCTCCAGGAATCCAGTATTGCTTCTGATTTACTATTTTGCTAGGTAGGGGCAGTTCTAGTGGCTTCCACTTGACCTTTCCCACCATAATAGCCCTCACTCCATTAGTTAGAGAGCCAATGTGGGGATTCTGCCTGTTACTTAGTATGTTTATTCCAATTATGCATTCTGGAACTGGGGAAATAACTACAGTGTGTCCAGGGGCCCACTGGACCCACTGTGAGATGGACATGAGCTAAAACTCCATTGATCACCTGACCTCCATAAACCCCCACTCTGACTGGTGGACCAGAGTGACATTTTGAGTCCCCTGGAATTAATGTTACTTCTGAACCAGTGTCTAATAATCCCCTAAATAGCTGATCATTTCCTTTTCCCCAATTCACAGTTACCCTGGTAAAAGGCCATCAGTCTCCTTGGAGAAGGCTTGGAGGAAGATTAACAGTATAAATTTGTGGTAGTATAACAGGATCCTCCCCCAAAGAGACCTGCTCCCTGCCCCCCCATTCAAGGGGCTCTGGATCTGTAAGCTGTCTCAAGTCTGGAAATTGATTAAGGGGCCGTGACTCTGTGTTTTTGTAATTCAGGTTAGACTTTTGTTCATTTGACCTAGAACTCTTGTTTATACAGCTCAAACACAAATTTAGTAGACTACCCATCTACTGTACTTCTAGGTACCCCATGATTTACTAGCCAATGGCACAAGCCTCTGTGAGTAAGATTATTTTGACTCCTGCTTTGAGTCTGCTGTCTATCATGATAGCCACGTCCACCTTGTCTTTGGTGATTAAGTGCTGCCACCTGGTTTCTGCCAACTCAGGATCCACTCATCCCCATTGTGTTTAAGGATTCCAGCTCAGTGACAGCAGTTCCCACAGTAATATCTGACCTACAGAGAAGTGCAACTACAGAGCTCTTCAGGGATGATGTCTCGCAAATTTATTTCTCACAGTTCTGGTAAAAGGTGCATCCTCTGGACATTCCTGAGGTGTAAGAGCAGGCTTTGCATGATAAATCCACTCTAACGTTGCAGTCTCTCTAAGCCTCTGGATCCCCTCATCTACATTATACCAGGGCAGTTCTGGCATTTCAACCTCAGTTGATGTTGAAATTAAATGGCCACCTTTTGACCCATATTTCAGCCAACCATCCAAACTGTTAATGTCTTTTCTAACCCCTTGAGCTATAACATTGAATGCAGAATCTCTGCTTAGTGGGCCCATATTAATAAATTCAGACTGATCCAGCTTTATATTCCTCCCACCATTACTTACACCCTTAAAATCCATTGCCACATATAGTCCCCTAATTTCTATATTCTTTTGGAATATAATGTACCTCCTCATGTGTGATACTTTGTACCTCACCTTTAGGGGTCTGTAGGGACTTTTGTCTAGTTATAGGTCTGGAAGAAATGAGGGTTGGTGGGGATGGGTCATGAAAAGAATTAGAAGTATCTTCCAAGCCAATTGCTTCAGGGCATTCATTTGCAGTTTCATCTGGTGAAACAAGATTAATCACTCTAGGGCTAATCCCTTCAGGTGGAGGTTGGGTGACTGACTCCTCAGGGCAGGCTGGAGGTGGGGCAGCTATGTCCTCAGGGCAGACAATTATAGAGTTATCTAGAGAAGACTCAGCATAACCTAGGGTTTCAACCTCTCCACTGACATCATTATCAATCCATATGTTGCCATCCCATTTTTCAGGGTCCCATTCCTTTCCAGCCAATGACCTTACTTTAATGGCAGACACCATGCAGATTGAGGCTGCAGTTTACTTTGTAAAGTTGCTACTCTAACAATAAGATTCTGAGTCTGATTTTTGGAGATCTCAAGTCTACAGCTATAGGAAATAAGATTTTCCTTCAGGACACTCATAGAAATGTTTCTAGCAGTCAGATGGCGCTTAAGCTTCTCATTTGAAGACTTAAGCTCATCCCTTTCACTCATTAATGTATATAGTGTATCTAACAACAATCAGCCAACATCTCTATGCCTCCTATTTCCACAAAACTCCATAAAGGTGTCAAAAACATTATCCTCCAGAGCCTGGCTTAGTACAAGCGAAGCTTTAGAAGAATCGAATGGTGATATTTTTACTATCTCTTTTGCCAACTCACCCCATGGATTGGTAGTATCATTCTGGTTATGGGAATCAGAGTCCTTAGTACCTCTGAGTCCAGTCAGAGTAGAAGACCAATCATAAAAACCCATTTTTAAGATTCTGTTTTTTAAGAACCAGTCCTGGTACCAAGCTATATTAGTTAGGGTTCTCTAGAGAAACAGAATAAACAAGAAATATCATACATATAAAAGTTATAAAAGTACCTCTCATAATCATGGGAATGTAGAGTCCAAATCCATAGGGTAGGCTGTGAAGCTGACGACTCCGATGGAGGTTCTGGATGAACTCCACAGGACAGTCTTGCAGGCTGACGCACAAAGAAGAGACTCTTCTGAATCCTCCTTAAAAGCCTTCTGTTGATTAGATTAAATGTCACTCATTGCAGAAGACACTCCCTTTGGCTGATTAAAAATGGAATCAACTGTGGATGCAGCTGACATGATCATGATTTAGCTTTATAACATGTCCTCATAATGATAAACAGGCCAGCACTTGCTCAATCAGACAAATGGGTACCACCACCTGGCTAAGTTGACACATGAATCTGACCATGACACATATTATATGAACAAGTCAAAGCAGAAAAACCACATGATCATTTAGATTGATGCAGAAAAGACATTTGGCAAAATTCAACATTCTTTCTCAATGAAAACACTTCAAAGGATGGGATTTGAAAGGGACTTCCTCTATAACTGGTAGTCCTGCCTGGATTGGGTTATTGCTATTTTCCATTGACTTTAATCATAGGGTATGGTAATATTAAGAGACACCCAAAGAAATCTCCTATATTTCAGGAAAACTTTTCTTTGCCTCCATTGTGCAGTAACAGTCCTATTTCCCCTTGTTAGTCAGAATCAATCACCCCAGCCAATACAGTAATCCTCTTCTTTGCCTGTTTGATTCAGAGGCATGAGAAATCCAGTGGCCAGATGGCAATCTTAACTTCCAGTTCAATGGAATAGTTGTTGTATCTCCTGGTGGAAGCACTCCTTTTGAAACTATGACCTGTAAATCACCAAAGCTCAAGGTTGCAGGGACAGGAAGTAAAAATTTTTCTAGTGGATCACTAGGAATGATAGTTGTGCCACTCTCATTTTCACACATTCATTCCTGGACCCGTAAATCCTAGCTATGAGAGAAAGAGCACCATAGAATGGATGCTGATTCAGAGCATACACAGCCTCTTGGAGAACACTGCCCCAGCCATGCAAGGTCTTGCCACCTAGTTGGCACTGTAATTGAGTCTTCAAAAGGCCATTCCACACTGTATCAATCCAGCTACTTCAGAATGATGAGGAAACAATGTAAGACCAGAGAATTCCATGAGCATATGCCCATTCCCACACTTCATTTGCTGTGAAGTGGGTGCCTTCATCAGAAGCAATGCTGTCAAAATACCTTGGTGGTGGATAAGCCATCTGTAAGTCCACGGATGGCATTTTTTGGCAGAAGCATCACATTCAGGGATGGCAAACCCATATTCAGAGTATGTCTCTACTCCAGTTAGAACAAATCACTGCTCCTTCCATGATGGAAGTCATCCAATGTAATCAACTTGTCACCAGGTAGCAGACTGATTACCTAGAGGAATGGTGTCATATGGAGGACTGAGTGTTGGTCTCAGCTGCTGGCAGATTGGGCACTCAACAGTGGCCACAGTCAGGTTGACCTTGATGAGTGGAAGTCTATGTTGCTAAGCCCATGCATAAACTCCATCCCAACCACTTTGGTCATGAGCCCATTGGGCAATGACAGGAGTGGCTGGAAAAAGAGGCTGACTGGTAGCCACAGAATGGGTCATCTTATCCACTTGATTATTAAAACCTTCCTCTGCTGAAGTCACCTTCAGTAAAAAATGCACCTCCTGCCAGTTCTCCCTCCAAGCAAAATGAACAACCAGGTACCCTTCTCTGACTTCCACCCACGGGGAGGATTTCCCCTCACCACTGTCCTTCAGGGATACCCCAGAAAGGGCTACAGTGATACAGTTGTCCACTTTGGGGTGGTACCTGCATATCGTGTGGAACCATCCGTGAACCAGACTCAAGTTTTCTCTTCCTCAGTCAACCAAATGTAAGGAACTCCCCAAGTGGCCATAGTTCTGGGCTGGAAAAGAGAAGGTAATATGGTAGGAATGGGGACCATAGGAATTTGGGCCACTTCCTCATGTAACTTACTGGTGCCTTGAGGACCTGCTTAAGCCCTTTCTCTAATATATTAATTCCATTTTATGATGAAGTGCTGCTGTGCACACCCAACTTTACAGCTTGGTGGGTCAGACAACACCCAGCTCATGGTAGGCAACTCAGGTCTCATGGCAACTTAGTGGCCCATGGTTAAGTGCTCAGTCTCTACTAAGGCCCAGTAGCAGGCCAAAAGCTGTTTCTTAAAAGGACAGTAGTTATCTGCAGTGGATGGTAAGGCTTTACTCCAAAACCCTAAAGGGTCTGAATTGTGATTCTCCTACAGGGGCCTGCCAAAGCCTCTAGACAGCCTCCCTATTTGCCACTGACACTTCCAGCACCATTGGATCTGCTGGATCATATGGTCCAAGTGGCAGAACAGCTTGCACAACAGCTTGGACCTGTCACAGAACCTCCTCTTGTTCTGGTCGCTACTCAAAACTAGCAGCTTCTCTGGTCACTTTGTAAATGGGCCAGAGTATCACATCCAAATGAGGAATATGTTGTCGCCAAAATCCAAAGAGGTCAACTTTGGATTGTGCTTCTTTTTTGGTCATAGGAGTAGCCAGATACAACAGCTTATTGTTTGCCTTAGAAGGGATATCAACATGGGCCACACCACTGGACACCGAGAAATTTCACTGAGGTGGAAGGCCCTTGTGTTTTTGTTGGATTAATCTCCCTTCCTCAGATATGTAAATGTCTTACCAATAAGTTTAGAGTAATTGCTACTTCTTGCTCACTAGGTCCAATCAACATGATATCATCAATATAATGGACCAGTGTGTTATCTTGTGGGAGGGATAAATGATAAAGAACCCTGCAAACTAGATTATGACATAGGGCTGGAGAGTTGATACACCCCTGAGCAGGACTGGTGGTCCTTACTGATAGCTATTGAGAAAAAAAGCGTTTGCCAGATTAATAGCTGCATATCGGGTACCAGGCGATGTGTGGATTTGCTCAAGGAATGATGCCACATCTGGAAAAGCCTCTGCAATTGGAGCTACCATCTGGTTAAATTTATGATAACCCATTGTCATCCTCTAAGACCCATTTGCTTTCTGCATAGGCCATATAGGAGAGTTGAATGGGGGATGTGGTGGGAACCACCATCCCTGCATCCTTCAAGTCCCTAAGTGTGGTACTAATCTCTGCAATCCTTCCAGGAATCTGGTGTTGCTTCTGACTTACTATTTTGCTAAGTAGGGGCAGTTCTAGTGGCTTCCACTTGGCATTTCCTGTCATAATAGCCCCCCACTCCATGAGTCAGAGAATGAATATCAGGATTCTGCCAGTTGCTCAGTATGTCTATTGCAATTATGCATTCTGGAACTGGGGAAATGACCACAGAATGGGTCCAGGGACTCACTGGACCCACTGTGAGATAGAACCGAGATAAAACTCCATCTATTATCTGACCTACATAAGCCCCCACTCTGACTGGTGGACCAGAGTGATGTTTTCGGTCTCCTGGAATTAGTGTCACTTCTGAGCCAGTGTCTAATAATCCCTGAAATATCAAATCATTTCCTTTTCCCCAGTGCACAGTCACCCTGGTAAAAAAGGCTGTAGGTCTCCTTGGGGAAGACTGGGAGGAAGGGTGACAGTGTAAATTTTGGGCAGTGTAAAAGTGTCCTTCCCCAAGGGTACCCGTCCCTCCCCTCATTCAAGGGACTCTGGGTCTGTAAACTGTCTCAAGTCTGGGAGTTGATTAAGAGCCACGGACTCCGTTTTTGCAATTCAAGTTTGACTTCTGTTCACTTGACAGACATCTTCTGCTTATACAGTTCAAAGAAGAATTTAATAGCCTGCCCATCTATTTTATTACTAGGTACCCCATGATCTACTAGTCAACTCCACAAGTCTCTGTGAGTCAGATTATTTTTACTGCTGCTTTGAATCTGCTGTGCATTGTGGTGGCCACACCCACCTTGTCTCAGGTGATGAACTATCACCACATGGCTTCTGACAACTTGGAATCCAATCATTCTCATACTATTTAAGGATTCCAGATCAGTGACAGCAGTTCCCACAGCAATATCTAACCTACAGAGAAGGACAACTACAGTACTCTTCAGGGATGATGGAGCTGGTGTCACAAATTTATTTCTTAAGATTCTCATGAAAGATGTGTCCTCCAGACATTCCTGGGGTATGTGAGATCTTCCATGATAAATCCACTCTAACATTCCAATCTCTCTAAGCCTCTAGATTCCCTCATCTACATTATACTAGGGCAGTTCCTGCATTCAACCTCAGGTAATGTCAGCTTCATTTTGATCCATGTTACAGCCAGTCACCCAAACTATTAATGCCCTTTCTATCCCCTTGAGCTACAACATTGAATGCAGAATCTCTACTTGGTGGGCCCATATTAATAAATTCAGCTTGATCCAGATTTATATTCCTTCCACCATTATCCTACATCCTTAATATATATTCCCACCACATATTCCCTTGGTTTCTGTCTATATAGATTGGAAAACTCATGCAGTTCTTTTGGAGTACAGTGTACCTCCTCATGGGTCACACTTTGTACCTCATGTTTGGGGGCCTGTTGTGACTTTAGTTACAGTTGTTGAGGAAAGATGGGTGGTGAGAGTGGGCCATGAAAAGAATTAGAAGTGTCTTTCAAGCCAGTTACTTCAGGGCATTCTGTTGCAGTTTCATCTGGTGAAACAGGATTAGTTGCTTCAGACCGAGAGTGAGGATGTCTACAGGGTTAGCAGGCACCGATGGGTTAATTTCTTACTAGTAAGTGTCTTGGAGAATGCCTATTTGGGTCTAATCTCTTTGGGGTGCGCTGCACTTCTTGGATCTGTAATTTTAGGTCTTTCATAAGAGTTGGGAAGTTTTCAGTGATAATTTCTTCCATTAGTTTTTCTCCTCCTTTTCCCTTCTCTTCTCCTTCTGGGACACCCACAACACATATATTTGTGCGGTTCATATTGTCCTTGAGTTCCCTGATACCCTGTTCAAATTTTTCCATTCTTTTCCCGATAGTTTCTGTTTCTTTTTGGAATTCAGATGTTCCATCCTCCAAATCACTAATTCTATCTTCTGTCTCTTTAAATCTATCATTGTAGGTATCCATTGTTTTTTCCATCTTTTCTACTTTATCCTTCACTTCCATAAGCTCTGTGATTTGTTTTTTCAGTTTTTCTATTTCTTATTTTTGTTCAGCCCATGTCTTCTTCATGTCCTCCCTCAATTTATCGATTTCGTTTTTGAAGAGGCTTTCCATTTCTGTTCGTATATTCAGCATTAGTTGTCTCATCTCCTGTATCTCATTTGAACTATTGGTTTGTTCCTTTGACTGGGCCATATTTTCAATTTTTTGAGTGTGATCCGTTATCTTCTGCTGGTGTCTGGGCATTTAGTCAGATTTCCCTGGGTGCTAGACCCAACAGTTTGGAAGATTTTTCTGTGAAATCTCTGGGATCTGTTTTTCTTATCCTGCCCAGTAGGTGGCGCTCATGGCACACGTTTGTCTGCGGGTCCCACCAGTAAAAGGTGCTGTGGGTCCTTTAACTTTGGAAAACTCTCGCCGTCGGGGAGGTTCACCAGCCGAAGCGGCTTGGAAGAGTGCCAGCCGGCCCAGGGTCCGAACACGGGGAGGGTCGCTGGCCGCCGCAGCCCGGGAGAGTGCCCGTCCGAATTTCCTAGTCAGCCCGGGGTGCCAAGCGTGGCGGGAGGGCGCCAGCCGCCGCAGCCCGCCCAGGAGAGTGCACTGTTCCCAGGGAGTCACGTGTTTGGAAGGGCCCCCCCCATCACCGTTCTCCGCGGCCTGGGGATTTCGGATCCAATTCTCTGAGTTGGTCTGGGGGGCCGCGCGTGGTGTGGGCGCCAGCCGCCGCGGCTTGAGGGTACCGCCTGTCCAATTCTCCCAGCCGGCCCAGGAAAGGGGAAGGGAGGAACTCCGGCCGCTTGCCGCCCCGTCCAGTGAAGCCCGTGCCCCTCGGCGATCTCACCGGAGCGGGTTCTCTCAGCCAGTCAGCCGTTCCAGGATGGGGTACGCTGTCTTTTTTATCTCTGTCGTGGCTCTGGAAGCTGTTCTGTATCATTTCTACTCCCCTAGTAGCTGTTCTGGAGGAAGAACTAAGATCCGTGCATCTTACTAAGTCGCCATCTTTTCCGGAAGTCCGGGTTAATTTCTTTATGTGGAGTTTGGATGGCAAACTCCCCTGGGCAGACTGGAAGCCAGGAAACTGTTTCCTCAAGGCGGTCTTTTACAGGTCTATCTAACAAAGGCTCAGCAGATTCCAGAGAGTCCATCTCCTATCACCATCCTTATAAAGCCATATATCTCTATCCCAATTTTCAGGATCCCATTCTTTTCCAATCAGACTTCTTACACCCTGCAAGCTTGAGATTTTAGTTTACATTGTAAATCTGCTACGTGTGCAATGAGGCTCTGTGTCTAGTTTTCAGAGATCTCAAGTCTGTGACCACAGGGAATAAGGTTTTCTTTCAGGGGCACCGTAGAAACTTTTACATCATTCATATGGCACTGAAGTTGCCAATTTGAAGTCTTCCATTCATCCCTCTCCCTCATCACTGCATCCAGTGAATCTAACAATAATCAACCAACATCATTATATCTCTTACTTCCACAAAACTCCAGATGAGCCTTACCTCATTAGCATTATCTTGCCACCTCACCCCATGGTCTGTCAGTGCCATCTTGATTATTGGAAACAGAGTCATTAGTGCATCTGAGTCTAATCAGAGTATAAAACCAATTGAAAAAAAGCCATTTTTAAGATTCTGTTTCTCAAGAATCACTCCCAGTACCAAACTGTATAAGTCAGGATTCTCTAGAGAAACAGAACCAACTGCAGATATCTGTAACTATTAGATTTATAAAGATGTTTAATGCAACTATAGAAATGGAAAAGTCCAAAATCTGTAGGGCACTGTGAAGCTGGCAGCTCCAATGAAGCGTCTACATGAAATCCATAAGAGAGGCTCACTGGCTTAAGAAGCAATGAAAAAGTCTCTTATCTCCCTTAAAAACCTCAACTGATTGGATTATCTCACTGGTGGGAGACATACCTTAGGTGATCACAGATGTAATCAGCCATGGATGCAATCAACTGACTGGTGATTTAATATACCAGCCTTCTGGCTTATCACCTAGCCATGAAATATCCTTGCAGTGATGGTCAGGCCAGTACTTGCCTGAACAGCCAACTGGGCATCATCACTTGGCCAAGTTGACACCAGAACCTAAGCATCACAGAGCCCTAGATGTTCCTTAGGGTTGACTGGGATGGTTTTGGTTGGGGGTTTGTAAGCCATGGTAAATAGCAATATTATTTGAAGCCTGCATGTAAGAGTAGCCTCCAGAATACTTGACTCTATTTGATCTCTCTCAGCCACTAATACCTTATTTTGTTACAATCTTTTCCCCCACTTGGTCAGTTAGTCATTATCAATCCCTCAGTGCCACAGCCAGGCTCATCCCCAGAAGTCATGCCTCATGTTGTCAGGGAGAGTTTCACCCCTGAATGTCATGTCCCACATACAAAGTGTAATGATTTTCCTTGCAGAGTTGGGCTCAGAGAAAGAAAGAAGCCACATCTGAGCAACAACATAGCTTCCTGGAAGCACATCTTAGGCCTCATCATGGGTAATCTTAGCTTCTCCACTACAGAAAAAGTTTCATAAGAGCAAGCCCCCAAATCAAGGGCTTGACCCACTTTCTTGGGAGTCTGCATGGTTGAGAGAGTGCCTAGGGTTTCCCAGATTGGAAAGTTTAATAGTTCTCTCTATATATTATTCCCCTTTGGACTCTCAAGGGACTCTATCAATACCCTTTAATTATGGGCCCACCTTAGCCTGAGATGTACCCAGGTATTACATTAAGCTATACAAAATTACAGCACCTCATCCTCATTCTAGACTCCAGGAGTTTGGGTTGTTTAAATGAGCCATCTGGACAGACTGATTTAGATTATGTGTTATAGAAAGTTTAGGTTCTAGACATAATAAATCTCTCTTCCTTTGGTCTCATACAGTAGGTGAAGGTCTAGAGTACATACACTATCATCTTTTACACTGCATTCTGATTTTCTTTAGTCCCAGCTAGGCTGGCTTCTTTTTTTAATTCTAATGAGGCTTGATCTCTCTTCATATTACTTTAACTGTTATTGTCTAAGGCAATGCTAACTTTCACGGCCATTTCTGGGTCTTAGATGTCATCGAATTACTCAAAGTTCCAGGCAATTACTAGAAGATACATATATAGCTCAGTGTCTCAGAATCTAGAAATACATTTACAACTTCAGACTAAATGTGTAAACCTCTTTAAAGGTTTACAATCTAGGCCCCAGTTTTCTTACAAGTGTTTTCTGAAAGAGATCTAGCACAGCTCTTCTTTTGTTTCTGGCTTATTTTTCAGAAAACATTGTCCCCAAGGTTTATTCAGTTCATTGTGTGCCTCTCAACATCCTTCCTTTTTGTAGATACACCATATTCAATCATATAAATGTATCATGGTTCATCATCCTGCTTCTCAGACATTGTACCCTTAGGCTTCCTCCATCCATTGGACATCATGGATAATGTCCAAAATAAGCAAACCATGTTTTACAATATCCACCCTTGGTTGTACAATCAAAAGCACTCTCAATTTTAGAAAAATTTCATTGCTCCATAGCAACAAAAACCGGCAAACATAGTGTCACCACATATCAAATCAAGACTACCCCTTATTCACTTATCCCTCCCTGTAATTATTTACTCCTGGTAGTGCTGTAGTACTGTTGATGTCTTCCTGTTAACTACTGGCCATAGCATGCAGTTGTAGTTTTCCCTCTATACTCCTCTATACTATTGGCTGTCCAGTATCAAACCTTTGAAATAGTTCATGTGAGAACTTATTTATAATTGTAGATTAATCAGAAGGATGCATTGCACTATATATCCCCTTTCAGTAAAAGTCACCTTCGATATGGCAATGTTACTTATTACCCCACTAATCAGTTAACATAACGTCTATTCATTCCCTTGCATTTAGGTTCAACCTCATTGGTAGCCTTTCCCCCAACCTTATCTTCTGGGTACCTGATATATTTTACAGTGTAACCTCTGAGATTATATTTACTGAAGCCATAATAGCAAAATCATACAGTATCTGTCCTTTTGTGTCTGACTTATTTCACTCAGCATTATGTCCTCAAGATTCATCCATGTTGTCTTGTGCTTCAGGACCTCATTTTGTCTTACTGCTGCATAATATTCTATTGTATGTATATACCACAATTTTGTTTATTCACTTTTCCATTGATGGGCATTGGATTGCTTCCATCTTTTGTCAACTGTGAATAGTGCTGCTATTTTTTCTGTTTAATCTTTTGAATTCTTCTTTATGCTCTTCTACTGTCTTCCTGATATCCTTTATTTCTTTATAAATATCCTTGAGTAATTGTTCCATATTCTGTGTCCCCTCTGGAGTTTTGATTTGGTTGTTTGGCTGTGCCATTTGTGCTTGGATCTTTACATGCTCTGTGATTTTCTGTTGTGTTTAAAAGGCATTTGATTATCTTAATAAGGTCATTTTGCAAATTGGTTTCCTTCACTTGTATAAAGTTTTGTATTTACTTGGTTTTGCCCTGAAGATTCCCTTTGCACTTGTTTTTCAGTAATTCTCCATCCAACCAAGGCCTGAGTCTCATGTAGGGGGTACAATTATACTTGAGAGCCTATTAAAAGCTAGGGTAAGGTTCATGGGTAATTCAGTGGCAGAATGCCCACCCACCATAACAGAGATTTGGACTCAATTCCCAGCCCATGCACCCCCAAAAAATAATAAAATAAAAAATATATAAAAGAACACCACACCTTAACAGTAGTAAGTAAGTAAGAAGGAGACACATAAGATATATTGGGAATGAACTCAGGCTGGTACCCACAGAAGGGAGAGAGAATAAAGAAAAAAAGTTAAAAATAACAAGCAAATATATTTAAATATATAAATATAAATAAGTAAATAAATAACAATCGTACTACTAATAAAAAATACATAGAGAAAAAATATTTTTAAAAACCCACTAGGCAGATAGGGAATTTGCTTGCCTGCACTTACCACTCCTCACCAGCAGATAGCACCTCCTCCTCTCAGGCCCACCCATCCTGTACTGCAGAGGCAGGCTGGGGAAAGAGCACTGCCCGGCATCTAGTGGATCCATCACACACCACACCCAATGGGTCAGCCACTTGCAGCGCCCAGCTATGTGCCCACTCCCAGCATGCATGGTTGTGACTTTTTGTGGTGGATGGCCATGCCTGCCTCTGGGCTCCGTGCAGGCCCTGCCATTGTGGAGCTGCTCCGGAAATTCTCCCCAGCCAGCAGCTGGGGGGGGTGGGGAGGTTGAAGTGGAGAGATGGTCAGTTCCCTCGTAGCCACACTTCCCTGCACCACCGCCATCTACCCAGGTCGGGGCCGTCAGACCGACTCTCCCCGCCCCCTCCCCATGTCCCAATTCCCCCACCTCTCTTCTTCCCACGAAACCTTGGAGGCCCTCTTTGATTACTCACTCCCAGGGACTGCAGTTCTGGTCTTTCTTTCCCAGTCCTTTATCTTGTCCCAGAAAGCATGGGTAATCTCAATCCACCCTTCTCTGCCACCTTCCAGTTTACTGCTCTCTTAACTGACTGTGTACCCAAACTTACTGCTTCAATGGCAGAAAGCCAAAGCTGAAGTCTTACTGGCTTGACATATCAGAGGACAAAGCCTGATGCTGGCAGAGCACCTGTCAATTAGGAAGTAATCCTCAGAACCAAGGGACCACAGAGAGTGAAACCACAAAGCCAAGTATAAACTTACCATAATCCTTGACTGGCCACAAAACTCTACAGGTGCAAGGGAGATCTCCAAGGAAGCAGGCTAACAAAATCATCAGCTAAGAACTGAAATGAATAAGCAGAGATATCAGCAGCTACACATTGTGGGGAAAAAAAGAGTTGTATGAATCCAGGTATGTAAACTTCCTTCTACAATCACAGAACAGTCAATATAAGAACACAACAGAATTGGGTCACCATAATGTACTATCTCCAGTGTTAAATTTTCAACTAAAAATTATTAGACATGTAAAGAAATAGGAAAAGGATGAACAGGAATAAGACAGTTGTCATGGTCAGGGTCACGTGTCAACTTGGCCAGGTGGTGGTGCCTGTCTGGTTGGGCAAGTGCTAAGCTGTCTGTTGCTATGAGGACATTTCATAGAGTTAAATCATGATCACGTCAGCTGCATCCACAGCTGATTGCATTTGTACTCAACCAAGGGGAGTATCTTCTGCAATGAGTGATGCTTAATCTAATCACTGGAAGACTTTTAAGGAAGATTCAGAAGAGACAGTCTCTCTTCCTGCTTTGGCCAGCAAGCCTCTCCTGTGGCATTCGTCCAGACCCTTCATTGGACTCGTCAGCTTCACAGCCTGCCCTATGGATTTTGGACTCTATGTTCCCATGGTTACATGAGACACTTTTATAAATTTTATATCTACAGATATTTCCTGCTGACTGTTTCTTTAGAGAACCCTAGCTAATACAACAGTCAATAGAAATTGACCCAAGTGGGCCCAAGAGCTTGGACTTAGCAGACAATGGTTTCCTAATAGCTATTATAAATATGTATAAAGAACTAAGGGAAAATTTGTTTTCAAAACTATTAGAAATGGAATATGTAGAGCCAAGAGGTATAATAACTGAAATGAAAAATTCACTAGATGGGTTAAATAGCAGATTAACAATGGCAGATGGAAGAATCAGTGAACTTCAATATAGATCAATAGAAATTAACCAATCCAAAAAATGGGCCTTCAGAGAGAGGTGGGACAATATCAAGCGGTTCACATCTATGTGATTGTCTCAGGAGGGATGGAGTTGGAATAGGAAAAATATTTGAAGAAATAATGGCTGAAACCTCCCCAAATTTGGGGGGAAACATTGTTATATATCCAAGAATCTTAGCAAACCCCAAAGAATAAAAACAATGGAAACCCCTCTTATGTACATCACAGTTCAACTGATGAAAGCCAAATATGAGAAAATTTTTTAAAGCAACAAGATAAGAATACCATATTATATAGAAGGGGAGCAATTATATGATTAACAGGTGACTTCTCAAGAAAAACAATAATGGTAAGAAAAATTTAACAATACCTTTAAAGTGCCAAAATGAAAAACTACCAACCAAGAATCTATATCCAGCAAAATTATTCTTCAAAATGAAGGCAAAATAAGGACATATTCCTACAAACTTAAATTGAAAAAGTTTCACCAGCAGATCTTTGTTATAAGAAATGGTAAAGCTCATTCTTCAGTAAAAGGGAATGGCCCAGATGCCTGCCCAGATCTACAGGTTGGAAGGGGGAGCAACAGAAATGGCAAATATGTGAGTGAATATAAAGGACTAGATGTGCCAGTCAGAGAGACAGTGCACCCATAATTTGAACAGGGAGAAATTAACATGAAGAATTATAACTAGTAAATGGTGGTTAACTAGTAAAACGGGTAAAAGAGAACTTTGAGGAATACAGGAATAGCATATGCAGAAAGCAGCTACTACATCTAGTGCTGAGGGAGAATGATGAAAGAAGAAGATAAGAACCCAGAAGAGGTTCCCACCCCAAGGCTGAGATTCAGGTCTCGCTGGTGAGGTGGTGGATGGCACTAGAGCAGGCAGCCTGGCGGTCAAGAAGAGGCATGACAAAGAGTGTTGGCTGGAGTTGATTTATAGTTATGGAAGCAGCAGTGGCCCCTGCAAGCTGCTGGCAGATGTACTATAGGGGAACAAAGAGCATGCCAGAACCAGAAAGAGAAGCCCCTTCTTTGGCTATAGCTTAGCTGTGTCCCTCCACTGCCCTGTATAGACAAAGCCTAGCATGGTTCTTGCTGACAAAGAAGAATCATTTCCACGGTCAGGCCCCAGCAGCACAAAGCAGGTATGTTACTGGAGCTGACAGCAATCAGCTGATATATTCACCTCGCTTGTCTTCTCTTACTCTATTTAAAAGACATATATTAATGTCTAAAGCAAAAATGGTAATACCACTGTGTTGTGTTTATAACATATAATAGTAGCAAGGACAGGGCGAAATGGAAGTGTACTGTCACTGGATGCCTACGTATTTTTTATTTTTTAAAACAAGCAAATTACATATATATTCCTTTATTTTACCTGAATAATCCAAAATTAATTCTAAATAATTTGGGATAAGTTAAAATGCATGTTTTAATCTCAAAAGGGACCGTTAAGAGACAATGCGCTCTCCCTCTTTCTCCGCCTGCGGCGCTCCCACCGCCAGCCAGCCCTCCTCTCCCTCTTTCTCCACCTGCGGCGCTCGCACCACCAGCCAGCCCTCCTCTTCCCCCTTCTGCTCTGGTGGCGCTCCCGCCGCCATCTTGCCCTCCTCTTTCCCTTTCTACTCTGGTGGCACTCCATCCACCATCTTATCCTTCCCTTTCTCCTCCTGCTCCGGCGGATCTCCAACCACCACCATGCCCTCTTCCACCTTCACCGGCTCCTCCGACACCGGCCTCGACAGCCTTGCCACCCTCACCTTTCCTCCTCCAGAACAGCTACTGGGGGAGTGGAGATGATACAGTGCAGCTCCCGGAGCCACAACGGAGATCAAAGGGATGGCGTACCCCATCCTGGAACGACTGACTGTCTGGGAGAACCAGCTCCGGTGAGATCGCCGAGGGGCGCGGGCTTTCCCGGGCGGGACGGCAAGCGGCCGGAGTCCCTCCTTTCCTCCTTCCCAGGCCAGCTGGCAGATTGGGCAGGCGGTCCCCTCGGGCCATGGTGGCTGGCGCCCCCACTACGCAAGCCTCCCGGACCAACTGAGAGAGTTGGGTCGGAAATCACCAGACCGCAGAGAATGATGACCAGGGGGGTCCCTTCCAAACACGTGACTCCCCGGTCCGGCTGGGAACGGTGCACTCTCCGGGGCTGCGGCGGCTGGCGCCCTACCACGACACTTGGCGCCCTGGGCCAACTAGCAAATTCGGTCGGGCGCTCTCCCGGGCTGCGGCGGCCAGCGACCCTCCCCACGTTCGGACCCTGGGCTGGCAGGCACTCTTCCAAGCCGCTTCAGCTGGCGAACCTCCCCCACGGCGAGAGTTTTCCAAAGTTAAAGGACCCACAGCACCTTTTACTGGTGGGACCCGCAGAAAACGTGTGCCACGAGCGCCAACTACTGGGCAGGATAAGAAAAACAGAACCCAGAGATTTCACAGAAAAATCTTTCAACCTGTTGGGTCCAACACCCAGGGAAATCTGACTAAATGCCCAGACACCAGCAGAAGATAACGGATCACGCTCAGAAAATTGAAAATATGGCCCAGTCAAAGGAACAAACCAATAGTTCAAAGGAGATACAGGAGCTGAGACAACTAATGCTGAATATATGAACAGAAATGGAAAACCTCTTCAAAAACGAAATCGATAAATTGAGGGAGGACATGAAGAAGACATGGGCCGAACAAAAATAAGAAATAGAAAAACTGAAAAAACAAATCACAGAGCTTATGGAAGTGAAGGATAAAGTAGAAAAGATGGAAAAAACAATGGATACCTACAATGATAGATTTAAAGAGACAGAAGATAGAATTAGTGATTTGGAGGGTGGAACATCTGAATTCCAAAAAGAAACAGAAACTATCGGGAAAAGAATGGAGAAATTTGAACAGGGTATCAGGGAACTCAAGGACAATATGAACCACACAAATATACATGTTGTGGGTGTCCCAGAAGGAGAAGAGAAGGGAAAAGGAGGAGAAAAACTAATGGAAGAAATTATCACTGAAAATTTCCCAACTCTTATGAAAGACCTAAAATTACAGATCCAAGAAGTGCAGCACACCCCAAAGAGATTAGAACCAAATAGGTGTTCTCCAAGACACTCACTAGTTAGAATGTCAGAGGTCAAAGAGAAAGAGAGGATCTTGAAAGCAGCAAGAGAAAAACAATCCATCACACACAAGGGAAACCCAATAAGACTATGTATAGATTTCTCAGCAGAAACCATGGAAGCTAGAAGACAGTGGGATGATATATTTAAATTACTAAAAGAGAAAAACTGCCAACCAAGACTCCTATATCCAGCAAAATTGTCCTTCAAAAATGAGGGAGAAATTAAAACATTCTCAGACAAAAAGTCACTGAGAGAATTTGTGACCAAGAGACCAGCTCTGCAAGAAATACTAAAGGGAGCTCTAGAGTCAGATACGAAACGACAGAAGAGAGAGGTATGGAGAAGAGTGTAGAAAGAAGGAAAGTCAGATATGATAATATATAATACAAAAGGCAAAATGGTAGAGGAAAATATTATCCAAACAGTAATAACACTAAATGTCAATGGACTGAATTCCCCAATCAAAAGACATAGACTGGCAGAATGAATTAAAAAACTGGATCCTTCTATATGCTGTCTACAGGAAACACATCGTAGACCCAAAGATAAACATAGGTTGAAAGTGAAAGGTTGGGAAAAGATATTTTATGCAAATAACAACCAGAAAAGAGCAGGAGTGGCTATACTAATATCCAACAAATTAGACTTCAAATGTAAAACAGTTAAAAGAGACAAAGAAGGACACTATATACTAATAAAAGGAACAATCAAACAAGAAGACATAACAATCATAAATATTTACGCACCGAACCAGAATGCCCAAAATACGTGAGGAATACACTGCAAACACTGAAAAGGGAAATAGACACATATACCATAATAGTTGGAGACTTCAATTCACCACTCTCATCAATGGACAGAACATCTAGACAGAGGATCAATAAAGAAATAGAGAATCTGAATATTACTATAAATGAGCTAGACTTAACAGACATTTATAGGACATTACATCCCACAACTGCAGGATACACCTTTTTCTCAAGCGCTCATTGATCATTCTCAAAGATAGACCATATGCTGGGTCACAAAGCAAGTCTTAACAAATTTAAAAAGATTGAAATCATACACAACACTTTCTCGGATCATAAAGGAATGAAGTTGCAAATCAACAATAGGCGGAGTGCCAGAAAATTCACAAACACGTGGAGGCTCAACAACACACTCTTAAACAACAAGTAGGTCAAAGAAGAAATTGCAAGAGAAATTAGTAAATACCTCGAGGCGAATGAAAATGAAAACACAACATTTCAAAACTTATGGGATGCAGCAAAGGCAGTGCTAAAAGGGAAATTTATTGCCCTAAATGCCTATATCAGAAAAGAAGAAAAGGCAAAAATGCAGGAATTAACTGTCCACTTGGAAGAACTGGAGAAAGAACAGCAAACTAATCCCAAAGCAAGCAAAAGGAAAGAAATAACAAAGATCAGAGCAGATATAAATGAAATTGAAAACATGAAAACAATAGAGAAAATCAATAACACCAGAAGTTGGTTCTATGAGAAAATCAATAAGATTGATGGGCCCTTATCAAGATTGACAAAAAGAAGAAGAGAGAGGATGCAAATAAATAAGATCAGAAATGGAAGAGGAGACATAACTACTGACCTCACAGAAATAAAGGAGGTAATAACAGGATACAATGAACAACTTTACGCTAATAAATACAACAATTTAGATGAAATGGACGGGTTCCTGGAAAGACATGAACAAGCAACTTTGACTCAAGAAGACATAGATGACCTCAACAAACCAATCACAAGTAAAGAAATTGAATCAGTCATTCAAAAGCTTCCTAAAAAGAAAAGTCCAGGACCGGACGGCTTAACATGTGAATTCTATCAAACATTCCAGAAAGAATTAGTACCAACTCTCCTCAAACTCTTCAAAAAAATCGAAGCGGAGGGAAAACTACCTAATTCGTTCTATGAAGCCAACATCACCCTCATACCAAAACCAGGCAAAGATATTACAAAAAAAGAAAACTACAGACCAATCTCTCTAATGAATATAGATGCAAAAATCCTCAATAAAATTCTAGCAAATAGTATCCAACAACACATTAAAAGAATTATACATCATGACCAAGTAGAATTCATCCCAGGTATGCAAGGATGGTTCAACATAAGAAAATCAATTAATGTAATACACCACATCAACAAATCAAAGCAGAAAAATCACATGATCATCTCAATTGATGCAGAGAAGGCATTTGACAAGATTCAACATCCTTTCCTGTTGAAAACACTTCAAAAGATAGGAATACAAGGGAACTTCCTTAAAATGATAGAGGGAATATATGAAAAACCCACAGCTAATATCATCCTCAATGGGGAAAAATTGAAAACTTTTCCCCTAAGATCAGGAACAAGACAAGGATGTCCACTATCACCACTATTATTCAACATTGTGTTGGAGGTTCTAGCCAGAGCAATTAGACAAGAAAAAGAAATACAAGGCATCAAAATTGGAAAGGAAGAAGTAAAACTATCACTGTTTGCAGACGATATGATACTATATGTCGAAAACCCGGAAAAATCCACAACAAAACTACTAGAGCTAATAAATGAGTACAGCAAAGTAGCAGGTTACAAGATCAACATTCAAAAATCTGTAGCATTTCTATACATGAGCCATGAACAAGCTGAGGGGGAAATCAAAAAACGAATCCCATTTACAATCACAACTAAAAGAATAAAATACCTAGGAATAAATTTAACTAAAGAGACAAAAGAACCTATATAAAGAAAACTACAAAAAACTGCTAAAAGAAATCACAGAAGACCTAAATAGATGGAAGGGCATACCGTGTTCATGGATTGGAAGACTAAATATAGTTAAGATGTCAATCCTACCTAAATTGATCTACAGATTCAATGCAATACCAATCAAAATTCCAACAACTTATTTTTCAGAAATAGAAAAACCAATAAGCAAATTTATCTGGAAGGGCAGGGTGCCCTGAATTGCTAAAAACATCTTGAGGAAAAGAAACGAAGCTGGAGGTCTTCCACTGCCTGACTTTAAGGCATATTATGAAGCCACAGTGGTCAAAACAGCATGGTATTGGCATAAAGATAGATATATCGACCAATGGAATCGAATAGAGTGCTCAGATATAGACCCTCTCATCTATGGACATTTGATCTTTGATAAGGCAGTCAAGCCAAGTCACCTGGGACAGAACAGTCTCTTCAACAAATGGTGCCTAGAGAACTGGATATCCATATGCAAAACAATGAAAGAAGACCCATATGTCACACCTTATACAAAAGTTAACTCAAAATGGATCAAAGATCTAAACATTAGGTCTAAGACCATAAAACAGTTAGAGGAAAATGTAGGGAGGTATCTTATGAATCTTACAATTGGAGGCAGTTTTATGGACCTTAAACCTAAAGCAAGAGCACTGCAGAAGGAAATAAATAAATGGGAGCTCCTCAAAATTAAACACTTTTGTGCATCAAAGAACTTCATCAAGAAAGTAGAAAGACAGCCTACACAATGGGAAATAATATTTGGAAATGACATATCAGATAAAGGTCTAGTATCCAGAATTTATAAAGAGATTGTTCAACTCAACAACAAAAAGACAGCCAACCCAATTACAAAATGGGAAAAAGACTTGAATAGACACCTCTCAGAGGAGGAAATACAAATGGCCAAAAGGCACATGAAGAGATGCTCAATGTCCCTGGCCATTAGAGAAATGCAAATCAAAACCACAATGAGATATCATCTCACACCCACCAGAATGGCCATTATCAACAAAACAGAAAATGACAAGTGCTGGAGAGGATGCGGAGAAAGAGGCACACTTATCCACTGTTGGTGGGAATGTCAAATGGTGCAACCACTGTGGAAGGCAGTTTGGCAGTTCCTCAAAAAGCTGAATATAGAATTGCCATACGACCCAGCAATACCATTGCTGGGAATCTACTCAAAGGAATTAAGGGCAAAGACACAAACGGACATTTGCACACCAATGTTTATAGCAGCGTTATTTACAATTGCAAAGAGATGGAAACTGCCAAAATGTCCATCAACAGACGAGTGGCTAAACAAACTGTGCTATATACATACGATGGAATATTATGCAGCTTTAAGGCAGGATAAACTTATGAAGCATGTAATAACATGGATGGACCTAGAGAACATTATGCTGAGTGAGTCCAGCCAAAAACTAAAAGACAAATACTGTATGGTCCCAATGATGTGAATCGACACTCGAGAATAAACTTGGAATTTGTCATTGGTAACAGAGTTCAGCAGGAGTTAGAAACAGGGTAAGATAATGGGTAATTGGAGCTGATGGGATACAGACTGTGCAATAGGACTAGATACAAAAACTCAAAAATGGACAGCACAATAATACCTAATTGTAAAGTAATGATGTTAAAACACTGAATAAAGCTGCATCCGAGCTATAGGTTTTTGTTTTATTTTGTTTTGTTTTGTTTTGTTCTTACTATTATTACTTTTATTTTTTTTCTCAATATTAACATTCTATATCTTTTTTGGTTATATTGCTACTTCTTCTAAACCGATGCAAATGTACTAAGAAACGATGATCATGCATCTATGTGATGATGTTAAGAATTACTGATTGCATATGTAGAATGGTATGATTTCTAAAAAAAAAAAAAAAATGGACAGCACAATACTACCTAATTGTAATGTAATTATGTTAAAACACTGAATGAAGCTGCATCTGAGCTATAGTTGTTTTTTTTCTTATATATTTTTGTATTATTTATTTTTATTTTTATTTTTTCTCTATATTATCATTTTATTTCTTTTTCTGTTGTCTTGCTATTTCTTTTTCTAAATTGATGCATATGTACTAAGAAATGATGATCATACATCTATGTGATGATATTAAGAATTACTGATTGCATATGTAGAATGGAATGATTTCTAAATGTTGTGTTAGTTAATTTTTTTTAATTAGTAAAAAAAAACATAGAAAAAAAAAAGATCAGAAATGGAAGAGAAGACATAACTACTGACCTCACAGAAATAAAGGAGGTAATAACAGGATACTATGAACAACTTTACGCTAATAAATACAACAATTTAGATGAAATGGACGGGTTCCTGGAAAGACATGAACAAGCAACTTTGACTCAAGAAGACATAGATGACCTCAACAAACCAATCACAAGTAAAGAAATTGAATCAGTCATTCAAAAGCTTCCTAAAAAGAAAAGTCCAGGACCAGATGGCTTCACATGTGAATTCTATCAAACATTCCAGAAAGAATTAGTACCAACTCTCCTCAAACTCTTCAAAATAATTGAAGTGGAGGGAAAACTACCTAATTCATTCTACAAAGCCAACATCACCCTCATACCAAAACCAGGCAAAGATATGACAAAAAAAGAAAACTACAGACCAATCTCTCTAATGAATATAGATGCAAAAATCCTCAATAAAATTCTAGCAAATAGTATCCAACAACACATTAAAAGAATTATACATCATGACCAAGTAGGAAACATCCCAGGTATGCAAGGATGGTTCAACATAAGAAAATCAATTAATGTAATACACCATATCAACAAATCAAAGCAGAAAAATCACATGATCATCTCAATTGATGCAGAGAAGGCATTTGACAAGATTCAACATCCTTTCCTGTTGAAAACACTTCAAAAGATAGGAATACAAGGGAACTTCCTTAAAATGATAGAGGGAATATATGAAAAACCCACAGCTAATATCATCCTCAATGGGGAAAAATTGAAAACTTTCCCCCTAAGATCAGGAACAAGACAAGGATGTCCACTATCACCACTATTATTCAACATTGTGTTGGAAGTTCTAGCCAGAGCAATTAGACAAGAAAAAGAAATACAAGGCATCAAAATTGGAAAGGAAGAAGTAAAACTATCACTGTTTGCAGACGATATGATACTATATGTCGAAAACCCGGAAAAATCCACAACAAAACTACTAGAGCTAATAAATGAGTACAGCAAAGTAGCAGGTTACAAGATCAACATTCAAAAATCTGTAGCATTTCTATACATGAGCCATGAACAAGCTGAGGGGGAAATCAAAAAACGAATCCCATTTACAATCACAACTAAAAGAATAAAATACCTAGGAATAAATTTAACTAAAGAGACAAAAGAACCTATATAAAGAAAACTACAAAAAATTGCTAAAAGAAATCACAGAAGACCTAAATAGATGGAAGGGCATACCGTGTTCATGGATTGGAAGACTAAATATAGTTAAGATGTCAATCCTACCTAAATTGATCTACAGATTTATTGCAATACCAATCAAAATTCCAACAACTTATTTTTCAGAAATAGAAAAACCAATAAGCAAATTTATCTGGAAGGGCAGGGTGCCCCGAATTGCTAAAAACATCTTGAGGAAAAAAAACGAAGCTGGAGGTCTCGCGCTGCCTGACTTTAAGGCATATTATGAAGCCACAGTGGCCAAAACAGCATGATATTGGCATAAAGATAGATATATCGACCAATGGAATCGAATAGAGTGCTCAGATATAGACCCTCTCATCTATGGACATTTGATCTTTGATAAGGCAGTCAAGCCAAGTCACCTGGGACAGAACAGTCTCTTCAACAAATGGTGCCTAGAGAACTGGATATCCATATGCAAAACAATGAAAGAAGACCCATATGTCACACCTTATACAAAAGTTAACTCAAAATGGATCAAAGATCTAAACATTAGGTCTAAGACCATAAAACAGTTAGAGGAAAATGTAGGGAGGTATCTTATGAATCTTACAATTGGAGGCAGTTTTATGGACCTTAAACCTAAAGCAAGAGCACTGAAGAAGGAAATAAATAAATGGGAGCTCCTCAAAATTAAACACTTTTGTGCATCAAAGAACTTCATCAAGAAAGTAGAAAGACAGCCTACACAATGGGAGATAATGTTTGGAAATGACATATCAGATAAAGGTCTAGTATCCAGAATTTATAAAGAGATTGTTCAACTCAACAACAAAAAGACAGCCAACCCAATTACAAAATGGGAAAAAGACTTGAATAGACACCTCTCAGAGGAGGAAATACAAATGGCCAAAAGGCTCATGAAGAGATGCTCAATGTCCCTGGCCATTAGAGAAATGCAAATCAAAACCACAATGAGATATCATCTCACACCCACCAGAATGGCCATTATCAACAAAACAGAAAATGACAAGTGCTGGAGAGGATGCGGAGAAAGAGGCACACTTATCCACTGTTGGTGGGAATGTCAAATGGTGCAACCACTGTGGAAGGCAGTTTGGCGGTTCCTCAAAAAGCTGAATATAGAATTGCCATACGACCCAGCAATACCATTGCTGGGTATCTACTCAAAGGACTTAAGGGCAAAGACACAAACGGACATTTGCACACCAATGTTTATAGCAGTGTTATTTACAATTGCAAAGAGATGGAAACAGCCAAAATCTCCATCAACAGAAGAGTGGCTAAACAAACTGTGGTATATACATACGATGGAATATTATGCAGCTTTAAGACAGGATAAACTTATGAAGCATGTAATAACATGGATGGACCTAGAGAACATTACTGAGTGAGTCCAGCCAAAAACTAAAGGACAAATACTGTATGGTCCCACTGATGTGAACCGACATTCGAGAATAAACTTGCAATATGTGATTGGTAACAGATTCCAGCAGGAGTTAGAAACAGGGTAAGATAATGGGTAATTGGAGCTGAAGGGATACAGACTGTGCAACAGGACTAGATACAAAAGCTCAGAAATGGACAGCACAATAATGCCTAATTTAAAATAATCATGTTAAAACACTGAATGAAGCTGCATCTGAGCTATAGGTTTTTTTTTTAGTATTATTATTACTTTTATTTTTTTCTCTATATTAACATTCTATATCTTTTTCTGTTGTGTTGCTAGTTCTTCTTAACCGATGCAAATGTACTAAGAAACAATGATCATGCATCTTTGTGATGATGTTAAGAATTACTGATTGCATATGTAGAATGATATGATTTCTAAATGTTGGGTTAATTTCTTTTTTTCCGTTAATTAATAATAAAAAAAGGGTAAATGTGAAAGAGACAATGCAAGGGTATATAGTTAGAAACCCAATAGAGAAATTATAGTATACTAAGAAATTTTGTATTAATACAAAAGAAGGCAGGAAAGGAGCACCAGAGAGCCAAACAAAATGACTACACTAAATTTAAAAAACAACAACACTGAAATGGCAGACCTAGATTAACATAATTCCAACCTGAAGTCCATGTAAATAGAAGAAATATGCCAATTAAAAGGGAAAGATTGCCAGACTAGATTTAAAAAACAGGATCCAGTTATATGTTATCTACAAGACACCCTTTCAGTACAAAGGCACAGCTGGATGGAAAGTAAAAGTATGGAAAAGAGAACCCATGTACACGGGGAGCTGAGAAAGCAGGTGTGGCCACGTTAGGATTGTGCCAAACAGACTTCAAGGAAATGTACTTTTTCAGGAGGGACCTGCCACAATGATGAAGGGTCAGCTCCTCTGGAAGATGTAACCTTTACAAATGTTGGCCCAGCAGTGAAACAGCTTTGAAATACCTGAAGCAGAAGCCGACAGAATGGAAAGGAGAAGTGGACAAACCTGCAGCTGGAGTTGAAGGATTTAACGCACCCATCACAGGATTCACAGGACAGCTAGAGAAAGAAGTCAGTAATGAGACAAACTCTAAAATAAGGTGGGATCCCCACAACTTCTTTGAGAGGGCAAGAGAACCTGGCTAGAGCGGCCTGGGGCTAGGAACGGCTCCCAGAATCTCAAGCCAGAAGTGCTCCCCCCGGCCACTGAACCGGGCCCTGGAGCTGGACCTGGCACCTCATCAGAGTGGATGGCACATGGCACTGCCTCTGGTTCATTCCTCGATCTCTCCCTGAGCCTGCATGGTCATTTCACAGAACTTCTCCCCAACAGCTGTCACTAATCCCATTTGCTGATGAGATGGGGTCCGGCTTGCCCCCAATTCCACAGCGAGGAGGTGAAGACAGCAGGACTCAAGTCTGGGCAACTGAGAGGCCCAGCTCTGATGGGCTCACTGCACAGGATGCCCTCTTTGCCGGCTGGGCACAGCCAGGACTGGGATGGGGGGCCCCGGCTTCCAAGGCCCCTCCACCTGTGAAGCTGCCAGTGCTGTGGGGTTCAGGAGAAAGGGGGTCCCTGACGGCCAGGGTGGGTGCAGGGCCTGGAGTGGGCCAAGCCCGGCTGAACTTGCAAGGCTGGTCAGGGCCTGGGAAGGAGGGGAAGCAGCTTGAACAGGGGCCACCTGGGGCCACTGCAGGGGGAGGTGGCTGGGGCTCAAGGTGAGGGGAGAAAGAGTGGGCTGGGGGCCACGAGGGCAGGGGAGGGCTGATGGGGAAGGCCTTCCTGTGGACCAGGGAGCAAGCGCCAGTGGGTGTTTCCCACAGGCAGGTGAAGCAAGAACCACAGCAAACACAAGGCTCCCAGGAGCTGCCTGGTGGAAGCAGGCATGAGATGCCCCCAGGCCCAGGAACTCTGGAGCCACGTGGGATATCCAGGACCCATGTGCATGTGCATACGCGCGTGTGCATGTGCGTGAGTGCATGTGCATATGTGTAGGCATGTAAGGAGGGGAACCCAGTGGCATTTGGGCTGTTACTGTTCCTGGGAATTTCTGCCAGGTTTTTGGGACTTCTTGGGGAAGTGGACACAGCGAAGGGAGTCCCTGTCCCCACCAGCATGGCCCAGGAAGAAGGCTGATCCCTGGCCTGGCCTGGTCCTCAGGCCACTGCCAAGACACAGCAACTGTGGTTGGCAGCTGCTGGGGGCAGGAGAGGCCACCCCCATGCCCTGTGCCCCCTCCAGCAGCAAATTTTGCTCAGTTAGCTTGGACCGGGCTCTGTCTCCATGCTTAGGCGTCGATCTATTGCAGATCAGATATGCCTGGGTGGTCAGGATGGTCGGCCCCTGGGTCGATGCTCTGGCTTCCCCTCCATCGTGTACATGTGCCAGGGACAGGCGAGTTTGAGAGCTGGGTGGGGCTAGGGAGTGGCCTGCAAGGAAGACAACAAGTGACACTTGTTTCAGAATGCAGAGGCCCCACCTTCCTTCTGGGACCTCACCTTCCCCACACCTGTCACCAACCCCCCATCCCGGTCCCTCCAGATGGTGGCTCTAGGGAGAGAAGTGGCAGGAATCACAAGGCTGACACAAGTCCCGAGGCCAGCGTGGGAGGCACAGGGTGCTTAGGGCACACTGGGGTCCCTGAACAGTTAGGGGTGCCTGTGCACCCCGCAGGGGTGTCCAATGACATGGGACAGCCAGCTGTATCCAAGGGCCCCTGGGAGAAGGAGGCCACCACCCAATTCCTCGGTCCCCATCCCACAGTCGTGACATCAGAATCCCTATGTGGGGACAAGTGTCCAGTCGCTCAGGGCCAAGGGCAGAGACGGGTGGGGACACTCGCTGGGCGGGGCAGGAGTACGGGCTGAACTGTGTCCTCCAAACCCTCCATGCCCTAGCATGTGCCCTTACTTAGAAATAGGGCCTTTGCAGCTGGAGTTGATCAGGTTAGACTGAGGTCCTTCAAGGAGAGGGGCCCTAAACCAGGGTGGCTGGTGTCCACCCAGGAAGCCACAAGAGGCCCAGGAAAGGAGGCCGCATGAGGGAGAGGCGGGGCTTGGGTGCTGGGGCCATGAGCTGGGGACTGCTGGCACCACAGGAAGCTGGAAGAGCCGGGGCATTTCTCCCTGAGAGCCAGTGACGAGGGCCTGCCCACCAGCACCGATATCTTGGACATCTGCCTCCAGAACTGCAGGTCAAGAGATTTTAGTGGTTTAAGCTGCCTAGTCCTGGTCCTCTGTTACTCAGCCCCAGTAAGCGCAGGCCACAGGGGCCATGGCCCAGGGCCAGCTCAGTCGGGACATCATAAGTGGTGGAGCAGAGCCTTCAGAAGCATTCCTGGGTGCCTGTGGGCTGTGGAGCTCGGCTGTTCTGAGCCAGGGCCCACAAGAATGTACTAGCTTGACAGAGAAAGGGCAGGTGACTGGGAGCCCATAGAAATTTTTTCTCTATAAGCCTGTCCAAGGTTTCCGGAACCTCCTAGGAAGCTTCTGGTCCACCCTTGATAAGCCAGGTGGCCTTCCAGGCTCACTGCACAGCCCTGCAGTTACTGGGCAGCACCCGGTTCCAGGGAGCATGGGCCTCCACCACCAGGCAGACCTCCAGGGTTGTGGAAGCTGAGGTATGTGGGCCCTCGGCCTCCTGCCACCTTCTTCCCCTTTTCTCCAGAGGGGCTGTAGGCTCCATCTGTGCCACCCCTTACCCCTGACAAACCGGGGCTGACCTGTGAGTTTAACAAGTCCTCTCAGCCTGGGGCCCTCTCAGGCACATTCACAAAGTGGAACTGTCCCCCTGAAGGCCAGGCCTGGCTGGTTTCAGACACTCTGTGGAATGTGACAAGGAAATTTTTTGCTTCCGATGACACAGCCCAAGGGCTTTCCACAGGCTGGGCCTCCAGGCAGCAGCTCGGGCCCTTTTCACGGGAAAAATGATGAGAAAGAGATGAGAGATGAGAAAGTCAGTCCAATGTGGGCACTGGGGGTTCTTAGAGGAACAGAGCCTGCCAGCCACCCCAGTTCTGAAATGAGGGGGTCTGAAACCCTCCCCACCCCAAACCAGAGAATCTCATCTCCTCAACACACTGCACGGCAGCCCCCATCCAACCAGGAACATGTCCATCTCTTTTCTCAAAAATGCCCAACACTGAAGTCCCATTCCCCCTCCCTGCTCCTGGAGTTGCCTCTTGCAGGGAAGGTCCTGCCACCATCCCAGGGTTGCAACCAGGAACCCAGGAGTCTCCTCTTCCAAATGGGCACCAAGTCCAGACATTCTTCATCCTATCCCACTCTCAGCCCTTGTCTACCCTACAGACATGCTTTTAGGTTCCTGGGCTATTCAGGCAGATACTGTGCAATGGGTTGGCTTAAACGGTGGGGATTTATTGGCATACAATTTTGAGGCTAATAGAAGTCTAAATCAAAGCATCTTCAAGGCAATGCTTTCTTCCCAAAGATGTGGCATTCTGGGGCTGGCTGCCAGCCATCGTGGGTCCTGGGCTTCTCTGTCTCCTGGCCATGCACATGGCAACCTCTCCTGGCCTCTCTTCTTTCCTGGCTTCTACTGACCTTCACCTTCTTGCTTCCCATGGATTTCTCTGTGTCTGCATTTCATTCTGCTTATAAAATACCCCAGTAATAGGATTAAGACTCATCCTGACTGAGGTGAGTCACACTTTAAATGAAGTAGCCTCATCAAAAGGTCCTATTTATAATGGGTTCACATCCACAGGAATGTGTTAAGAACATGTTATTATGGGGTACAGAGCTCCAACCACCACAGACACTGCCTTAACTCAGCTCCTTAGCTTCTTCTCAGAACAGAGTTACAAAGTCCTGTCTCTGGGGACTGAGGCCCTCTAGCACCTCCCACATTGCTGCCATCCCCAAATTGCAGATCTAAAGGAACCAAGACATTCTGAACATCCCACTGTCCTTTGAATACACAGGCTTCCTTATAACTCTGTACCTGCCTGGAGTGCCATTTCCCTAGCCCTCTCTGCCTGGCAAACTCCTATTCATCCTTCAAAAACCAGAACACATGACCCCTCTTCCATGAAGCCATTATCTAATCATCTCTAGCCACTCACCCCAAGATTTAGAAACCCTTCCTCTAGGTACCCTAACCCAGTTTGTGCTTCTGTTATAAAATTATGGTGTGGTATTATAATTATCTGACTATATATATAGTGGGATTGAAATGTTGCTATTTCTTTTAAGCCAACAGGGCCCTTTCCATCCTTTCTTCTTTCATTGTTTCCTTCCTTTTGGTCAGGGCAGGGGTGGGGGAAGGTGAGAAGTGTTCTTTGGTTGACCAGATTCTCTAGGGTGGGGTTCTTGGTCTTGGAAGGTCAAGTCCAAAGCACAGTTTGGAAGGGGAGGTGCAGGTCCCAGAGGGCGGGGTGGGAGCTTGCTCCAGCTAACCCCTGGGGTAGGCTGACAGATGAATTCTCATTTCCTTGTGGTGGGTTCTGAGACAGGAGAGGGGGTCCCTGGGAGCTGAGGAGAGAGGATGTGAAATAGAGGACTGTGTCGAGTAAAGACAAGTTCTAAGCGAAGGAAGGAGGCCCTGGCAAGGAGCCAGTGGGACTCTGGCTCAAGGCTTCTGAGGGTCTTGCTAGGGCGCCCTCCTGGCCTCCCTGATCAGTGTGTGTGTGGGGGCGGGTGTTGTCCTGGCTAAGTGCCCCCCTGGGGGGAGGGGTCTGAGCCACATTCCAGGGGCAAAGATACCCAGAGCAAGTGGGGGTCAAGAAGAGCCGGTGGGAGATGAGGAGGGTGGGAGATGGGTCAGAGATGTTGGGCAAGCACGGAGGAAGGACCAGTCCTATTCAGGGGGCCACTGCCCTTGGCTGGGGAGAGGGGCTGGGGCTACTTGACTTAGCAGTTTGTTGGCTAGCTAGATAGGAAGTGGCGAGCTGGGGCCCCTGGGAACAGCAGTGGTGTCCCTACTGTCTGTACCTGCTGCAGAATGAGTTCCCAAAGCCACAGCACTTTCTCCCAGGAGCAGCGCTGCTATCTGGAGGAGATTCTGCAGAAGCAGTCTTGTCCCCAAGCCGGACTCCGAGCGGGGGAAGGAGGATGGCCTTCTCAAACCCCAAATCAGCCTGAGGGTTACTTTAACAGCTTCTCCAGGGGACTCTGCGGCGGCGGTAGTGGGGTTCTCCCACCCTGGGCCCCCTATCCCTTGCCCCTCCCCCGACCCACTCCCCCACCCCATTCCCAGGCACCCAGAGCGGCTGGGCTCTGAGTCCAGGTGGCAGCTGCATGTGCTTCCTAATAAAATGGAAGAAGGAATCGCAAAGTCCCCTTGCACTTCCAGCTATGCTGGGGGCAGTCACTGGGTGTTATATTCTGATAACTTGAGCTCGATGTTCAAGAGTGCAGTAGCCCTTCTGCCCTGGCGTCTGCGTCCCTGATGAACCTTTTTAGTTGCAGAGCAGGCCACTTCCAAGAAGTCTAGGACTGAAAAACTCATGGCAGTGGCCTGTTCGTGTCAACTGTCCAGGGATAGGGTGTGTGCCAGGGGGAGGAGGGTGGGCAGAGTGCTGGCCTCCATTTTCACTGTGCCCTGGAACTGGAGGGAACCCACCCAGCCTCACCCCATCTCCTAGCCTGGCTCACACCCACCTTTTACCCGCCCCTGCCCTGGAAACACAGGGCAGAGGGGACTGTGTCCTCCACCGACACCCCTGTCCCTCTGTGAGTTTGGGGTGCCAGGCCCAGACAGCCCAGCATCTGCAGCACCCCCACCCTTACCCATCACCCTATGAAGCTGGACGCAGGGTGCTCAGTGTGTGGATGAAGAGGCTGCACCCCCAAGAGTTCAGGGACCTCCCCCCACCCCTGCAGTTCACAGCTAAATTCAGGATGCGGACCCCCCACTTGGGCTCCAAAGTCAATGGTGGCTGTGATGGGACATGGTCACCTTCAGCCAGTTCTGCCCGTCCCGTCATTGTTTTCCGCCTGCTTCCAAGTCCTCCGCAGGACAGGGGTCCCAGGCTGTCAGGCTGTTCCCCCGTATGGCTCAGCTGAGGGATTGAGTGGGCCCTGCCAGTGTCCCTGTTCCCCCAAAGTCAGGCCTTCACTGCAGACTCAGGGTCAGTCCGTGAGGAGATGGGGGTGCCCGTACCCTCCCCTCTGGGGGTTGCTGCCCATTCTGGTCCGGCCCACTTGCTGGGAGGTCCTGGTAATGGGGCCAGGGGTCAAGGCCCCAGCCATCTAAAGATGGCGCCTTCAGCTCCGAGGCTGCGCTCCACACCTCTCGGGTTCTGGAGTCTCTCCTCTCTGGACCACGGCTGTCATGTTTCCGGGCGGGCCCAGACGACACTACTGAAGTGTCCCGCGGACCCCTCACCCTCCCGCAGCAGAAACTGGCCCCGCGCTCCCAGAGCCCCGATTCCGCAATTTCCGTGCCCCCCACCCCACCCCACCCCTCCGGAGCCAGGCGGCCGCCTGGAGCGGACCACGCAGGCAGAGGAAGGGGCGAGAAGCAATGCGAGGGGAAGCGCTGCCGGCGCTGTGAGCCCCCGCAAGCCCGGGGCCCGGCCTGCCCCGCCAGCCTCCCACGCCGTGCGCCCAGCGCCTAGCGCCCGTGGGCGGCCATGGGATGTGGCGGGACATTCCTCGATGTTACCGGTTGGGCAGATGTCCCTCAATGTGTTAGCGTGTCGCGGTGTATCAAGACAGCCCAGTCAGCCCTTGTAGCGCTGGGCTCCGGGGCGGGACAAGGGGCAGGACGCGCGCGTGGGGACGGTGGCCTGTCTCCGCGGCCACGGGGGCGTCTGCGTGGGGAGGCCCTCTTCTGGCTGTGCTTTCTTTTCTTTTCTTTTTTTTTCTGGCTGTGCTTTCGGAGTGGGTCTGGGGACTCCCGGAGCTGGCATCTGTGCGCACCGCTGCCCTTCCGCGCCTTTCATCCTGCGTGCCCTCCTTGTTGCAGGCGACAGCCAGGCACCAGTCGCGGGCCGCGCGTTCTGGTTTTGCTTGAAATAGCCTGGAAACAGCAGGGAATGTGGCTGAAGGTATCTGAGTATTTGTGGCTGTGCAATCCCAGAATCAACAAATACCAAATCAGCAGAGCAATAAAAATAACGCCAACTATCAGCAAATAATAATGCATCAGAAACCCGCTAGGAATGAGAGCGGGGTGCAGCATCGTGGCTCCGTGTCCACAGCCTGCGCAGAGCGGATTCGTGGGCAGAGCCGGGTCGGCTTCCTGGGTGCACAGCCGCAGCCAGCAGGCCAATTAAGAGAATCTCCTGAAGTTCTATTCTATTCTGTTCTTTTTTAAAAAAGCTTTTTAAAAATAAAATTCTAATATTAGAAGAGTTTTTAATTTACAGGAAAAGTATGAGTTCCATATCCCCACACCCAGTTTCTCCCATTAACTCTTTTTTTTTTCCTATACAAAGTTCCATGTACTTAAGGTGTTCAATCAACTATCTACATAAGTTATATTAGGAGATGCACTAGTCAAAGTATAGATTTTTACCAAATAAACATTTTTTGCTTTAGTCTCACACATTAGTTGAAATTTAAAAATATTAAGCACCATCTATTTTCAGCACACTGCAGTAATGACATTCCTCTGTTCTTCCTCATGCAAAAACATTTTTTAAATTTGTACATTTAGTCACTATCATTATACACTCTAGGCATTCCTAAATTACACCATCTCAATCTTTATCGTCTATCTTTCTTTGTGATTTCATTTATGCCCCAGCCCTCCTCCCTCTATCATTCTCATATGCAGCTTCATTCGGTGTTTTAACATAATTGCATTACAGTTAGGTAATATTGTGCTGTCCATTTCTGAGTTTTTATATTCAGTCCTGTTGCACAATCTGTATCCCTTCAGCTCCAATTACCCAATATCTTACCCTGTTTCTATCTCCTGACGGTCTCTGTTACCAAGGAAATATTCCAAGATTATTCACTAATGTCAGTTCATATCAGTGAGACCATACAGTATTTGTCCTTTTGTTTCTAGCTAATCACACTCAGCATAATGTCCTTAAGGTCCATTCATGTTGTTACATACTTCATAACTTTATTCTGTCTTACAGCTGCATAATATTCCATCTTATGTAAATGTCACAGTTTGTTTAGCCAACTGTCTGTTGATGGACATTTTGGCTGTTTCCATCTCTTGGTAATTGTTAATAATGCTGCTATAAACATTGGTGTGTAAATGTCCATTTGTGTCCTTGGCCTCGTGTCCTTTGAGTAGAGACAGCATATAGATGGGTCCCATTTTTTAATCCATTCTGCCAGACTATGTCTTTTGATTGGAGAGTTTAATCCATTAACATTCAGTGTTATTACTGCATGGGTAGTACTTTCTTCTACTATTTTGCCTTCTGGATTTTATATGTCATATCTGATTTTCCTTCTTTTTACCTTTACTCATAGTCTTCCTTTCTACACTCTTCTCCACACCTCTCTCTTCTGTCTTCGTATCTGTCTCTAGTGTTCCCTTTAGTATTTCTTACAGAGCTGGTCTCTTGGTCACAAATTCTCTCAGTGATTTTTTGTCTGAAAATGTTTTAATTTCTCCCTCATTTTTGAAGGACAATTTTGCTGGATATAGAACTGTTGGTTGACAGTTTTTCTCTTTTAATAATTTAAATATATTATCCCACTGTCTTCTCGCCTCCATGGTTTCTGCTGAGAGATCTGCACATAGTCTTATTGGGCTTCCCTTGTATGTGATGGATTGCTTTTCTCTTGCTGCTTTCAAGATCCTCTCTTTCTTTTTGACCTCTGACATTCTGATTATTAAATGTCTTGGAGTATGTCTATTTGGATCTATTCTTTTGGGGTATGCTGCACTTCTTGGATCTGTTATTTTAAGTCTTTCATAAGAGTTGGGAAATTTTCAGTGATAATTTCCTCCATTAGTTTTTCTCCTCCTTTTCCCTTCTGTTCTCCTTCTGGGACACCCACAACACATATATTCATGCGCTTCATATTGTCTTTCAATTCCCTGAGTCCCTGCTCATATTTTTCCATTTTTTTCCCTATAGTTTCTGTTTCTTGTCGGATTTCAGATGTTCTGTAATCCAGTTCAGAAATCCTATGTTCTGTCTCTCAAAATCTACCATTGTAGGTTTCCATTGTTTTTTTTTTTTTATTTTCCTTTTTATTTAATCAAAGACTGGTGGATAAACATAAATACAGCACAATTACTTCAGATCATTCTTCATATTGGGTACACACAGACCAGTGAATGTAATCTGAAAGAAACCTGCAGTCAGCAATGAAATGCGTACAGCTTTTCCTTCCCTTGCTCAAAAAAAATTTTAAACCACACAAACTTAGAATCTCATCAGCACACTCTCTCCTGTGACAAATGATTCAGACATAAATAGTGGGTGCAAAGAAACTATATGCTAACATATGTATAACCTTTGTTAATGAAAAAAACAGAAGCAGCCATAATGATTAAGATACATTCAGTTACTGATAACTAGTTATGCCCTAAGGGGCATTATCAAAAGAGAAATCGTGCTGCAGAGAAAAGCTATATATACATACACAATGAGAAAATAAACAGCAAGATTAACGCATGCATGTTTAATACCGGAAAAATCACAGCCCTCCAAAATTTCTCCACGTTTGTTATAAAAAGCCCTCTGCACTCAACTAAAATTAAAATGATCTTAAAAGGATAATACTTGCAAAGTTTAAGTCTTTTCAGCCACAGAAACTGCAATGGAAATAAATGTTCAGAGTCATTTTCAAAACCAAAACTAAAATCTATTCTTCTGATGTCATGCATGATTAAAAGGTCTATGCAAGATACATTGCTCTACATTCCCAATGACTAGGAAAAAAAAGCTCAAGTCAATTTTTAGTTTGCAGATGGTCAAAGGATTTTGTATTCCAGCAGTTCAAATCTTCTGGATCTTTTCACCAACAACTACTGGATTTTCTTTTCTGATTTTCTCAACAGCATCGGCTTTGTAATTGTAAGAGCAATTGTGTACATCTGAGTAACGGTGTACACCACAGTAAACATTTCCACACCGGCATTCAAACCCAGTAAGTCCCACTTTCTTCCTACACATGAAACAGCGATTCTTCTTTTGTTTTGGTTTTTCAAGAGACTTGCTTTGCTCTTCAGATGGCTGATGTGCTGTATCTGATACTGAAGATGGAGGATCACATTCAAGAGGAACAAGGCCCTCTGCTCTGGGTCCTTGCAGATCTTCTGTTTCAGGTACTGCTTTGTCCACAGATGAACTGTCCACTTGGGAAGAAGCTACAGATTCTGATAAAAGTGACTGATTTGATACAGGGCTTGGCTGCATAGGTGAAGACATAGGGTCTAACGTTGACTGAACTTCTGGGACACTGCCATCTGTGCACTGAACAGGTAAAGACTCAGACAGACTACTGACAGAAGTTGCAGGTGGGCTTACTCTACCATTACTACTATTCTGTCTTTGAAGGTGTTGTTTATAGCACATTGAACACATGCCATTTGTACGAGGGTTTCCATAAAATCTGCAGCCAGTGGAGCAAAGCATAGGCACTTGGCTGTGATTAGTTTCTTGAGCCATGTTCCTCTGTTGTACACCTGGTGGCGGCCCTCCCCGCCGGATGCGCTGCCCGCCGCCGCTGGTTGCCGCTGGTGAATGGGGACAGGTGAGGCCGCCGAACCTCTGCTCGCTCCGGCCCCGCCGCCGCCGCCGCCGGCCCTCCATTGTTTTTTTCATCTCTTCTACTGTGTCTTTCATTCCCATAAGTTCTGTGATTTGTTTTTACAGACTTTCAGTTTCTTCTTTTTGTTCTTTCCTTGCATTCTTTATATCCTCCCTCAATTCATTGATTTAGTTTTTGATGAGGTTTTCCATGTCTGTTCGTATATTCTGAATTAATTGTTTCAGCTCCTGTATGTCATTTGAATTGTTGGTTTGTTCCTTTGACTGGGCCATATCTTCAATTTTCTTAGCGTGATTTGTTATTTTTTGCTGGTGTCTAGGCATTTAATTACTTTAATTAGTTTATTCTGGAGATTGCTTTCACTTCTTTTATCTAGGGTTTTCTTGCTGGATGAATTTGTTGTCTATCTGTTCTTTGACATTCCATTCAGCTTTATCTGGACCTTTAGCTTAAGTTTTATTTAACAGAGGAGAATTTCTCAGTTCTTATTTTCTTGTTTCTTGCCCTGCTTGTATGGTGCCTTTTCCCCCCCACACACACTTAGGAGGGTCTACTTAGATATTATAGACCCCAGCCAGATTTTCCCAGACCAAACTCGCCTCCTATCATGAGGAAAGAGTCACGTGCGTTGGTTTTCCCTGAGCGTGAGACCCAGCAGGTTGAAAGACTTTCCTGTGAAGTCTCTGGACTCTGTTTTTCTTATCCTGCCCAGTATGTGGTGCTTGTCTGACTGCAGGTCCCACCAGCATAAGATGATGAGGTACCTTTAACTTTGGCTGGGGGCATGTTGGAGACAGAGGAGAGGTTGTAGGCTGGTTTTAATGGCTTCAAATTACCAAGCCCTGGTGTCTGAATTCCTTGATGGAGGGATTCTACCTGGGTGGGGCTTCACCCCTCCCCTGGGGAAGGCACAAGCTCCAGATAAGCCCCCAAAAGAGCTCACTTCTGCCTATACCTGGGGCAGTTGCAGTCTGAAAAGTCCTGCCGCTGTATCCAGAGGCAGTCAAACCTTTGTAGATACACAGCCACAAAAACCTCTGTTTCCTTCTCTTTTTTTCCCCCTTTTTCTATCAGTCCTGCCCCCTTGGTGCCGGGGCAAAAATGAGCAACCTCCGCTTTGATCAGGTTCACCTAAGCTGGGGGCCTATTTTTAGTAGTCAGAATGTGTTAATTAATTCCACAATTGGCGTTTGATTGTGCCCAGTCCCTGCTGCTGGTAAAGTCCTTTCCTTTCCCCTCTGGGAAGCGGCCTGTGGGGGAGGGGTGCTGGCCGCCGCAGCTTTGGGAACTCACGGTTCTGGGGGGTGCTCACAGCCAGTCCAGCTGGTCCAGACTAGGGTACGCTGTGTGTCCAGTCACTGGCGTGGCCCCAGGAGCTGTTCTGTACTGTTTCTGGTTATTTAATAGTTGTTCTGGGGGACGAACTAAAATGCACACATTGTTAAGCTGCCATCTTGACCCAGAGCCAAGATTCTTTCTTACATGGAAGGCACAGGATGGTCTCTGCTGGCCTTCTCTCCAGGTCCCTGGGTTCCAACAACTTTCCCCGGGGTGACTTCTTTCTGCATCTCCAAAGACCTGGGCTGAGCTGCAAGTCGCCCATTAACTCTTGCAATAGCATGGTGGTACCTGTCACAATTAATGAACAAATGTTGCTTCATTATTAATCAGAGCCCATCCTTTACTTATATTGCCTCGTTTCCACCCTAAATGTCCTGTTACTGTCCTGGGATCCCACCCAGGGCCTCAGAGCTCCTCTGGGCTAAGGTGGGCTCTCAGGCCTTTGGCTGTGCTGGCTGTGATGGTTTAGAGGAAGCAGGATCATGTGTCCCGCAGAGGCCAGGTGTCGCATGGAGGCCAGGTAGCCCTCGGAAACCAGGTGTCCCATTGAGGCCAGTGTCCCACAGAGACCAGGTGTCCTGTTGAACCCAAGTTTCCTACAGAGGCCAAGGGTCCCATGGAGACCAGGTGTCCCACGGAGGCCAGGTATCCCACAGAGACTAGGTGTCCCACAAAGACCAGATGTCCCACAGAGGCAAGGTGTCCTGTAGAGCCTAGATGTCCCATACAGGCTAGGTGACTTGCAGAGTCCAGGTGATCAAAGAGACCAGTCCCCAGAGGCCAGGTGTCCTTTCTACTGAGGTCTGCCCCATGGTTTTCTCAGGATAAGCTGGAGCTATGTGTTTCTAGAGGAAGACTACAGAGGTACATGCCATTTTCATCACATCACACCTGGTCCTGGCCACCATGGTGAGTTATTGTCAGCATTGTTCTGTATCACTGGCTGAAGGTGTGTGTCCATCCTCCCTGCTGTAAGTCCTCTTTGCTCCTGTTCCTGCCCGGCTCACACTTGATTTGGGGTGATGGTCCACCTCTCCCAGGGCAGAGGAACTTCAGGAAGTCACTGGAATTCTTATGCCTGGGAGATTAGTCCCTTCTTTCCCATTTGCTTATTTACTTAATCATTTATTTATAGCACTGCGTACTCATGGATATTTATTTTCTACTTCGGCGTCTTAGTCTGCCACGGCTGCTATGACAATAGTGAGTAGCTTAAACAGCAAGAATTTATTGTCTTCCAGTTTGGGAGGCTGGAAGTCCAGCATCAAGGTCTGAACAGGCTGGGCTCTCTCCTGGAGTCTGGAGCCTTTCTTGACCTGCCACCATCCTTGGGGACCCTTGGCTGGCATCTCTGCCTCTGTCACATGGTGCTCTTGTCTCCTTGTTCTCCTCCTGTGGACATCTCTGACTTGCCCAAATTTCTCTCTTTGTAAGGCCTCTAATCATACAGATTGAGGCCCACACTGATTCAATTTGGCCTCATCCAGTCTAAGACCTGGAAGATCTTAGAAATCTTATGAGAATACCCTTAATGAATAATAGCCTCCTCAGAGGTCCTGTTTACACATGAGTTTACACCCACATGAATGCAGCTTAAGACTTGAACTCATCTTTATGTGGGACTTGCCATGTGGGTTAGCATCCAACCCTGCTTTATTTTTTTGCTGCACCAGTTGTCATGGCTCTGGCCATTGGGAGCTCTTTCAGTTGGCCCCTGGGCCCTGATGGCGTACTACCATCATTGTGATGTTTTGTTTTGTTTTTTAACTTTATAAAAAATTGTATAATATACCATATATACAAAGCAAAGAAAGAAAAAAGCAATAATTTTCAAAGCACACTTCAAGTAGTTACAGAATAGATCCCAGAGTTTGATATGGACTACCATTCCACCTTCTCAGACTTTTCCTTCTAGCTGCTCTAAAATGCTGGAGGCTAGAAGGAATATTAATATAGCGATTCAGCAGACATACACATTTGTTAAATCTCATTTTCTCTGTTATACCTTCTCTTTCTCCTTTAATCCTTCTCAAAATCTATAGGGATCTTTGGGGAATGCCTGTTCTGACTTTTTCATGTTGAGAAGGGGTGTCCACACTAAAGAATAGGGGGATGTAATTAGTTGATAATCCTGGAGAGGCTGGTTTCTCTGAGTTTCAGGATTTATTTGATTTAGGAACCCTCTGGGAATTATATGTTCCAGGAAGGCAAACTTAGTGCCTGAAACCTTTGCAGAGTCTCAGTTCAAGCCCGAGGTGTTCTTAGAGACAATAGGAGTGACATTGGTTGGAGTTTAGCATACCAAGGAATTAGCACTAACTAAAGCTTGCATAAGAGCAGCCTCCAGCATAGCCTCTCGACTCCATTTGATCTCTTTTGGCCACTGATACCTTACTTTATTAGACTTCTTTCCTCCCTTTTGGTCAGGAAGGCATGTCAATCCCATGGTGCCAGGGCCAGACTCATACTTGGGGTCATGCACCCAGATGGTCAGGGAGACTTTCACCCCTGGAGGTCATGTCCCATGTAGGGAGGAGGGCAATGATTTTCCTTTCAGAGTTGGGCTTAGAGAGAGAGAGGCCACATATGAACAACAAAGAGCCTTCCTGGAAGAAACTCTTAGGCCCTGTTACGAGTAGTCTTAGCTTCTCCCCTACAGAAATAAGTTTCATAAGAGCAAGCCTCAAAAACTAGGGCTTGGCTTATTTTCTTGAGAGTCCTCAATAGTTGAGAGGGTACCCAGGGTTTCCCTGATGAAAGAGTTTTGTATATACACACACACATATATATATATATAATTTTTTTTTCCCCTTCAGGTCCTAAAGGGACTCTACCGATACTATGTTTTTAAATACTGTTTTGATAAACAACATACAAACACAAGTATTCTTAACATACAAACATTTCATACATGGTATACAATCAATGGCTCACTACATCATCACATAGTTGTATATTCATCGTCATGATAATTTCTTAGAACATTTGTATCACCCCAGAAAAAGAAATAAGAAGAAAAAAACTCATACATACCATGCCCCTTACCCCTCCCTCTCATTGACCGTTAGTATTTCCATATACCAATTTATTTTGACATTTGTTCCCCCCTTATTTATTTATTTTTAATCCATATGTTTTACTCATCTACCATACCATAGATAAAAAGAGTATCAGACGCAAGGTTTTCACAATCACACAGTTACATTGCGAAAGCTGTATCATTATACAATCATCTTCAAGAAACATGGCTACTGGAACACAGCTCTACATTTTCAGGCACTTCCCTCCAGCCTCTCTAATACACCTTAAACTAAAGAGGGGATATCTATAAAATGTGTAAGAATGACCTTCAAGATAACCTCTCGACTCTTTTTGAAATCTGTCAGCCACTGACACTCTGTCTCATTTCTCTCTTCCCCCTTTCGGTCGAGAAGATTTTCTCAATCCCTTGATGCTGAGTCTCAGCTCATTCTAGGATTTCTGTCCCACGTTGACAGGGAGGTATACAACCCTGAGAATCATGTCCCACGTAGAAAGGGGGAGGGTGGAGAGTTTGCTTGTCATGTTGACTGAGAGAGAGATAGGCCACATCTGAGCAACAAAAGAGGTTCTCTTGGGGTGACTCTTAGGCCTAATTTTTTTTAAATTTAAATTAAAAAATATATATGACAACAAAGAAACACAAACATTTTTAATATATAATCATTCCGTTGCACATATATAATCAGTAATTCACAATATCATCACATAGTTGCATATTCATTATCATGATCATTTCTTAGAACATTTGCATCAATTCAGAAAAAGAAATAAAAAGACAACATAAAAAGAAATAAAATGAAAACAGAAAAAAAATTATACATACCATACCCCTTACCCTGCCCTTTCATTGATCACTAGCATTTCAAACTAAATTTATTTTAGCATTTGTTCCCCCTATTATTTATTTTCATTCCATATGTTCTATTCATCTGTTGACAAGGTAGATAAAAGGAGCATCATACACAAGGTTTTCACAATCACATGGTCACATTGTGAAAGCTGTATCATTATATAATCATCATCAAGAAACATGGCTACTGGAACACAGCTCTACATTTTCAGGCAGTTCCCTCCAGCCTCTCCATTACATCTTGAATAACAAGGTGATATCTACTTAATGCGTAAGAATAACCTCCAGGATAACTTCTCGACTCTGTTTGGAATCTCTCAGCCATTGACACTGTCTCATTTCACTCTTCCCCTTTTTGGTCGAGAAGGTTTTCTCAATCCCTTGATGCTGAGTCTCAGCTCATTTCTGTCCCACGTTGCTTAGGCCTAATTTTAAGTAGGCTTAGCCTATCCTTTGCAGGGATAAGTTTCCTATGAACAAACCCCAAGATTGAGAGCTCAGCCTACTGATTTGGTTGTCCCCATTGCTTTTGAGTATATCAGGAATTCTCCAAATGGGGAAGTTGAATTTTCCCCCTTTCTCATTGTTCCTCCAAGGGGACTTTGCAAATACGTCTTTATTCACTGTTCAAATCAATCGTCTATCTTTCCTTCTGGTTTCATTTGTGCCCTCAGCCCTCCTCCCTCTATCATTCTCACATTCATCTTCATTGAATGTACTAACATTATTGTGCTACAGTTAGGTAGCATTGTGCTATCCATTTCTGAATTTTTACAATCAGTCCTGTTGCACAATCTGTCTCTTCGGCTCCAATTACCCAATATCTTACCCTATTTCTATCTCCTGATGGCCTCTATTCTTAACTGAAATTCTCCAAGTTCATTCATTAATATTAGTTCGTATCAGTGAGACCATAAAGTATTTGTCTTTTTGTTTCTGGCTAATATCACTCAGCATAATGCCCTCAAGTTCCATCCATGTTATTATATACTTCATAACTTTATTCTGTCTTATAGCTGTGTAATATTCCACTGTATGTATATACCACAGCTTGTTTAGCCACTCTTCTGTTGATGGACATTTGGGCTGTTTCCATCTCTTGGCAATTGTAAATAATGCTATAAACTTTGGTGTGCAAATGTTCATTTGTGTCCTTGCCCTCATGTCCTCTGAATAGATACCTAGCAATGGTATTGCAGGATCATATGGCAATTCTATACTTAGCTTCCTGAGAAACTGCCAAACTACCTTCCACAGCGGTTGCACTATTTGACATTCCCACCAACAGTGGATAAGTGTGCCTCTTTCTCCACATCCTCTCCAGCCTTTGTTGTTTTCTGTTTTATTGATAACGGCCATTCTTGTGAGTGTGAGATATCTCATTGTGGCGTTGGTTTGCATTTCCCAAACAGCCAGGGAAGTTGAGCATCTTTTCATGTGGCTTTTTGCCATTTGTATTTTCTCTTCTGAGAAGTGTCTGTTCAAGTCTTTTGCCCATTTTGTAATTGGGTTGTTTGTCTTTTTGTTGTTGAATTGAATAATCTCTTTATATATTCTGGATACTAGACCCTTATCTGATACATTGCTTCCAAATATTGTCTCCCAGAGTAGGCTGTCTTTTTACTTTCTTGACAAAGTTCTTTGATGCACATAAGTGTTTAATTTTGAGGAGTTCCCATTTATCTATTTCTCTCTTCAATGCTCGTGCTTTGGGTATAAGATCTAGAAAACTGCCTCCTATTATAAGATTTGTAAGATATTTCCCTACATTTTCTTCTAGAAGTTTTATGGTCTTAGATCTAATGTTTAGGTGTTTGATCCATTTTGAGTTAGTTTTTGTATAGGGCTCTTTCATTCTTTTGAATGTGGATATCCAGTTCTCCAGGCACCATTTATTGAAGAGACTGTTCTGTCCCAGATGTGTTGCTTGACTGCCTTATCAAAGATCAATTGTTCATAGATGAGAGGGTCTATATCTGAACACTCTATTTGATTCCATTGGTCAGCATATCTATCTTTATGCCAGTACCATGCTCTTTTGACCACAGTAACTTCGTAATATGCCTTAAAGTCAGGTAATGTGAGACCTCCAACTTCATTTTTCTTTCTCAGGATATTTTAGCTACTCAGAGCACCCTGCCCTTCCAGGTGAACTTGCTTATTTGTTTTTCTATTTCTGCAAAGTAAGCTTTTGAGATTTTAATTGGTTGCACATTGAATCTATAAATCAATTTAGGTAGAATTGACATCTTAACTTTATTTAGTCTTCCAATCCATGAACACGGTATGTCCTTCCATTTATTTAGGTTGTCCATGATTTCTCTTAGCAATTTCTTGCAGTTTTCTTTGTATAGGTCCTTTGTATCATTAGTTAAATTTATTCCTAAATATTTATTCTTTTGGTTGCAATTGTAAATGGAATTTTTTTCTTGATTTCCCCTTCAGATTGCTCATTACTAGCATATAGAAACACTACAGATTTTTGAGTGTTGACCTTGTAACTGCCACTTTGCTGTACTCATTTATTAGGTCTAGTAGTTTTGCTGTGGATTTTTCAGGGTTTTCAACCTATAGGATCATATCATCTACAAACAGTGAGAGTTTTACTTCTTCCTTTCCAATTTTGATACCCTGTATTTCTTTTTCTTGTCTAATCGCTCTGACTAGAACTTCCAGCACAGTGTTGAATAACAATGGTGATAGTGGACATCCTTGTCTTGTTTCTGATCTTACGGGGAAAGTTTTCAGTTTTTCTCCATTGAGGATGAGGTTTGCTGTGGGTTTTTCATATATCCCCCTTATCATGTTGAGGAAGTTCCCTTCTGTCTCTATCTTTTGTAGGGTTTTCAACAAGAAAGGATGTTGAATTTTGCCAGATGCATTTTCTGCATCAATTAAGATGATCATGTGGTTTTCCTGCTTTGATATGGTGTATTACATTAACTGGTTTTCTTATGTTGAACCATCCTTGCATACCTGGAATAAATCCCACCTGTTCATTGTGTATAATTCTTTTAATGTGCTGCTGGACTCAATTTGTGAGTATTTTGTTGAGGGTTTTGCATTTATATTCATTAGAGAGATTGGTCTGTAATTTTCTTTTCTTGTAGTATCTTTGTCTGGCTTTGGTATGAAGGTGAAGTTGGCTTCATAAAATGGGTAGGTAGCTTTCCCTCCTCTTCAAGTGTTTTTGAAGAGTTTGAACAGGATTGGTACTAATTCTTTCTTGAATGCCTGGTAGATTTCACATGTGAAGCCATCTCGTCCTGGACTTTTCTGGTTTGGGGAGCTTCTTGATGACTGATTCAACTTCTTTACTTGTGATTGGTTTGTTGAGGTCATCTATTTCTTCTTCAGTCAATGTTGGTTGTTCATGCCTTTCTAGGAAGCTGTCCATTTCATCTACATTGCTAGTTTATTAGCATATAATTGTTTATAGCATCCTCTCATTACCTCCTTTATTAGGGGTTAGTGGTTATGTTTCTTCTTCCATTTCTGATTTTATTTATTTTCATCTTCTCTCTCTCTCTCTCTCTCTCTCTCTCTCTTTTAACCCAGCTAAAAGCCCATAGATTTTCTTGATTTTCTCAAAGAACCAACTTCTGGCCTTGTTTATTTTCTCAACTATTTCCATTTCAATTTCATTTATTTCTGCTCTAATATTTGTTATTTCTTTCCTTTTGCTTGCTTTGGGGTTAGTTTGCTGTTCTTTCTCTAGTTCTTCCAAGTGAACAGTTAATTCCTCGATTTTTGCTTTCTTCTTTTTTGATATAGGCATTTACAGCAATAAATTTCCCTCTTAGCACTGCCTTTGCTACATCCCATAAGTTTTGATATGTTGTGCTTTCATTTTCACTTACCTTGAGATCTTTACTGATTTCTCTTGTAAGTTCTTTCTTGAGCCACTGGTTGTTTAAGAATGTGTTGTTGAGGTGGCGCCTCTCCCCTCTTTGTCCACGCCCCGCAGCAGCCGGCCCGCCCACCCTCCTCTCCCCTCTTTGTCCGCCGGCCCGGCGTGCGGCGCCCATGCCCCGCAGCAGCCGGCCCGCCCGCCCTCCTCTCCCCTCTTTGTCCGCCGGGCCTCTTCCCCCTCCTGCTCCGGCAGCTCTCCAACCACCACCGTGCCCTCTTCCGCCTTCACCGGCTCCTCCGCCACTGGCCTCGACAGCCTTGCCACCCTCACCTTTCCTCCTCCAGAACAGATACTGGGGGAGTGGAGACAATACAGAGCAGCTCCTGGAGCCACGACGGAGATCAAAGGGACGGCGTACCCCATCCTGGAACGGCTGACTGTCTGGGAGAACCAGCTCCAGTGAGATCACCGAGGGGCGCGGGCTTTCCCGGGCGGGACGGCAAGTGGCCGGACTCCCTCCCTTCCGCCTTCCCAGGCCAGCTGGCAGAATTGGGCAGGCGGTCCCCTTGGGCCGCGGCGGCTGGCGCCCCCACCACGCGAGGCCCCCCGGACCAACTGAGAGAGTTGGGTCGGAAATCCCCAGACTGCAGAGAACGGTGACCAGGGGGTCCCTTCCAAACACGTGACTCCCCGGTCTGGCTGGGAACAGCTGGCTGCAACAGCTGGCGCCCTCCCGCCACGCTTGCCGCCCTGGGCCAACTAGGTAATTCGGTCGGGCGCTCTCCCGTGCTGCGGCGGCCGGCGACCCTCCCCGCCTTCAGAACCCCAGCCGACTGGCACTCTTCCAAGACGCTTCGGCTGCCAAACCTCCCCTACGGTGAGAGTTTTCCAGAGTTAAAGGACCCACACCAACTTTCACTGGTGGAACCCGTAGACAAACGTGTGCCACGAACGCCACCTACTGGGCAGGATAAGAAAAACAGAACCCAGAGATTTCAAAGAAAAATCTTTCAACCTGTTGGGTCCAACACCCAGGGAAATCTGACTAAATGCCCAGACGCCAGCAGAAGATAACGGATCATGCTCAGAAAATTGAAAATATGGCCCAGTCAAAGGAACAAACCAATAGTTCAAATGAGATACAGGAGCTGAGACAACTAATGCTGAATATACGAACAGAAATGGAAAACCTCTTCAAAAATGAAATCGATAAATTGAGGGAGGACATGAAGAAGACATGGGCTGATCAAAAAGAAGAAATAGAAAAACTGAAAACAAAATCACAGAGCTTATGGGAGTGAAGGATAAAGTAGAAAAGATGGAAAAAACAATGGATACCTACAATGATAGATTTAAAGAGACAGAAGATAGAATTAGTGATTTGGAGGGTGGAACATCTGAAAACCAAAAAGAAACAGAAACTGTCAGGAAAAGAATGGAAAAATTTGAACAGGGTATCAGGGAACTCAAGGACAATATGAATCACACAAATATACGTGTTGTGGGTGTCCCAGAAGGAGAAGAGAAGGGAAAAGGAGGAGAAAAACTAATGGAAGAAATTATCACTGAAAATTTCCCAACTCTTATGAAAGACCTAAAATTACAGATCCAAGAAGTGCAGCGCACCCCAAAGAGAATAGACCCAAATAGTCGTTCTCCAAGACACTTACTAGTTAGAATGTCAGAGGTCAAAGAGAAAGAGAGGATCTTGAAAGCAGCGAGAGAGAAGCAATCCATCACATACAAAGGAAACCCAATAAGAATATGTGTAGATTTCTCAGCAGAAACCATGGAAGCTAGAAGACAGTGGGATGATATATTTAAATTACTAAAAGAGAAAAACTGCCAACCAAGACTCCTATATCCAGCAAAATTGTCCTTCAAAAATAAGGGAGAAATTAAAACATTCTCAGACAAAAAGTCACTGAGAGAATTTGTGACCAAGAGACCAGCTCTGCAAGAAATACTAAAGGGAGCACTAGAGTCAGAACCGAAACGACAGAAGAGAGAGGTATGGAGAAGAGTGTAGAAAGAAGGAAAGTCAGATATGATATATATAATACAAAAGGCAAAATGGTAGAGGAAAATATTATCCAAACAATAATAACACTAAATGTTAATGGACTGAATTCCCCAATCAAAAGACATAGATTGGCAGAATGGATTAAAAAACAGGATCCTTCTATATGCTGTCTACAGGAAACACATCTTAGACCCAAAGATAAACATAGGTTGAAAGTGAAAGGTTGGGAAAAGATATTTCATGCAAATAACAACCAGAAAAGAGCAGGAGTGGCTATACTAATATCCAACAAATTAGACTTCAAATGTAAAACAGTTAAAAGAGACAAAGAAGGACACTATATACTAATAAAAGGAACAATTAAACAAGAAGACATAACAATCATAAATATTTACGCACCGAACCAGAATGCCCCAAAATACGTGAGGAATACACTGCTAACACTGAAAAAGGAAATAGACACAAATACCATAATAGTTGGAGACTTCAATTCCCCACTCTCATCAATGGACAGAACATCTAGACAGAGGATCAATAAAGAAATAGAGAATCTGAATATTACTATAAAGGAGCTAGACTTAACAGACATTTATAGGACATTAAATCCCACAACAGCAGGATACACCTTTTTCTCAAGTGCTCATGGATCATTCTCAAAGATAGACCATATGCTGGGTCACATAGCAAGTCTTAACAAATTTAAAAAGATTGAAATCATACACAACACTTTCTCGGATCATAAAGGAATGAAGTTGGAAATCAATAATAGGCAGAATGCCAGAAAATTCACAAATACTTGGAGGCTCAACAACACACTCTTAAACAACGAGTGGGTCAAAGAAGAAATTGGAAGAGAAATTAGTAAATACCTCGAGGCAAATGAAAATGAAAACACAACATATCAAAACTTATGGGATGCAGCAAAGGCAGTGCTAAGAGGGAAATTTATTGCCCTAAATGCCTATATCAGAAAAGAAGAAAAGGCAAAAATGCAGGAATTAACTGTCCACTTGGAAGAACTGGAGAAAGAACAGCAAACTAATCCCAAAGCAAGCAAAAGGAAAGAAATAACAAAGATCAGAGCAGAAATAAATGAAATTGAAAACACGAAAACAATAGAGAAAATCAATAACACCAGAAGTTGGTTCTATGAGAAAATCAATAAGATTGATGGGCCCTTATCAAGATTGACAAAAAGAAGAAGAGAGAGGATGCAAATAAATAAGATCAGAAATGGAAGAGGAGACATAACTACTGACCTCACAGAAATAAAGGAGGTAATAACAGGATACTATGAACAACTTTACGCTAATAAATACAACAATTTAGAGGAAATGGACGGGTTCCTGGAAAGACATGAACAAGCAACTTTGACTCAAGAAGACATAGATGACCTCAACAAACCAATCACAAGTAAAGAAATTGAATTAGTCATTCAAAAGCTTCCTGAAAAAAGACTTCCGGAGAAGATGGCGGCTTAGTAAGACGCGCGGGTCTTGGTTCCTTCTCCAGAAAAGCAACTAAAGAAACAGAAACAATACGAAACAGCTCCCGGAGTCACGACAGAGACCAAAAAGACAGCGTACCCCATTCTGGAACGGCTGAACGGGCAGGGAGAATCCACTGCGGTGAGATACCCGAGGGGCGCGCGTTTTCCCGGCCGGGGTGGCTGGCGACTGGGGTCCCCTCCACGCACGTGGCTCCCCAGTTTGACTGGGAACGTTGGATAGCGGGGCCCTCCCGTCACACTTGGCGTCTCGGGCCAGCTGGGCAATTTGGACCGGCACTCCCCCAAGCCGCGGCGGCCAGCGACCCCCGCCTCCACGCGCGGTTTCCCGGCCGACTGCCCCGCAGACAGACGAGCGCCACGAGCGCCACCTACTGGGCAGGAGAAGAAAAACAGAGCCCAGAGATTTCACAGAAAAAGCTTTCAACCAGCTGGGTCCCACACCCAGGGAAATCTGATCAAATGCCCAGACACCAGCAGAAAATAATGGATGATGCTCAGAAAATTGAAGATATGGCCCAGTCAAAGGAACAAACCAATAGTTCAAATGAGATACAGGAGCTGAGACAACTAATGCTGAATATACGAACAGAAATGGAAAAACTCTTCAAAAACCAAATCAATAAATTGAGGGAGGACATGAAGAAGACATGGGCTGAACAAAAAGAAGAAATAGAAAATCTGAAAAAACAAATCACAGAACTTACGGGAGTGAAGGACAAAGAAGAAAAAATGGAAAAAACAATGGATACCTACAATGGTGGATCTAAAGAGACAGAAGCTACAATTAGTGAACTGGAGGATGGAACATCTGAATTCCAAAAAGAAACAGAAACTATAGGGAAAAGAATGGAAAAACTTGAGCAGGGAATCAGGGAACTGAATGACAATATGAAGCGTACAAATATACGTGTTGTGGGTGTCCCAGAAGGAGAAGAGAAGGGAAAAGGAGGAGAAAAACTAATGGAAGAAATTATCACTGAAAATTTCCCAAGTCTTATGAAAGACCTAAATTTGCAGATCCAAGAAGTGCAGCGCACCCCAAAGAGAATAGACCCAAATAGGCGTTCTCCAAGACACTTACTAGTTAGAATGTCAGAGGTCAAAGAGAAAGAGAGGATCTTGAAAGCAGCAAGAGAAAAATAATCTGTCACATACAAGGGAAACCCAATAAGACTATGTGTAGATTTCTCAGCAGAAACCATGGAAGCTAGAAGACAGTGGGATGATATATTTAAATTACTAAAAGAGAAAAACTGCCAACCAAGACTCCTATATCCAGCAAAATTGTCCTTCAAAAATGAAGGAGAAATTAAAACATTTATAGACAAAAAGTCACTGAGAGAATTTGTGACCAAGAGACCAGCTCTGCAAGAAATACTAAAGGGAGCACTAGAGTCAGATACGAAAAGACAGAAGAGAGAGGTATGGAGTAAAGTGTAGAAAGAAGGAAAATCAGATATGATATATATAATACAAAAGGCAAAATGGTAGAGGAAAATATTATCCAAACAGTAATAATACTAAAAGTTAATGGACTGAATTTCCCAATCAAAAGACATAGAATGGCAGAATGGATTACGACCCAGCAATACCACTGCTAGGTATCTACTCAAAGGACTTAAGGGCAAAGACACAGACGGACATTTGCACACCAGTGTTTATAGCAGCATTATCTACAATTGCAAAGAGATGGAAACAGCCAAAATGTTCATCAACAGACGAGTGGCTAAACAAACTGTGGCGTATACCTACGATGGAATATTATGCAGCTTTAAGACAGACTAAACTTATGAAGCATGTAATAACATGGATGGACCTAGAGAACATTATGCTGAGTGAGTCTAGCCCAAAACTAAAGGACAGATACTGTAAGGTCCCACTGATGTGAACCGACATTCGAGAATCAGCTTGGAATATATCATTGGTAACAGACCAGCAGGAGTTAGAAACAGGGTAAGATAATGGGTAATTGGAGCTGAAGGGATACAGACTGTGCAACAGGACTAGATACAAAAACTCAAAAATGGACAGCACAATAATACCTAAGTGTAATGTAACTATGTTGGAACACTGAATGAAGCTGCACCTGAAATATGAAAAAAAAAAAAAAAAAAAAAAAGCTTCCTGAAAAGAAAAGTCCAGGACCAGATGGCTTCACATGTGAATTCTACCAAACGTTCCAGAAAGAATTAGTACCAATTCTCCTCAAACTCTTCAAAATAATCGAAGTGGAGGGAAAACTACCTAATTCATTCTATGAAGCCAACATCACCTTCATACCAAAACCAGGCAAAGATATTACAAAAAAAGAAAACTACAGGCCAATCTCTCTAATGAATATAGATGCAAAAATCCTCAATAAAATTCTAGCAAATCGTATCCAACAACACATTAAAAGAATTATACATCATGACCAAGTAGGATTCATCCCAGGTATGCAAGGATGGTTCAACATAAGAAAATCAATTAATGTAATACACCATATCAACAAATCAAAGCAGAAAAATCACATGATCATCTCAATTGATGCAGAGAAGGCATTTGACAAGATTCAACATCCTTTCCTGTTGAAAACACTTCAAAAGATAGGAATACAAGGGAACTTCCTTAAAATGATAGAGGGAATATATGAAAAACCCACAGCTAATATCATCCTCAATGGGGAAAAATTGAAAACTTTCCCCCTAAGATCAGGAACAAGACAAGGATGTCCACTATCACCACTATTATTCAACATTGTGTTGGAGGTTCTAGCCAGAGCAATTAAACAAGAAAAAGAAATACAAGGCATCAAAATTGGAAAGGAAGAAGTAAAACTATCACTGTTTGCAGACGATATGATACTATACGTCGAAAACCCAGAAAAATCCACAACAAAACTACTAGAGCTAATAAATGAGTACAGCAAAGTAGCAGGTTACAAGATCAACATCAAAAATCTGTAGCATTTCTATACACTAGTAATGAACAAGCGGAGGGGGAAATCAAGAAACGAATCCCATTTACAATTGCAACTAAAAGAATAAAATACCTAGGAATAAATTTAACCAAAGAGACGAAAAACTATACAAAGAAAACTACAAAAAACTGCTAAAAGAAATCACAGAAGACCTAAATAGATGGAAGGGCATACCGTGTTCATGGATTGGAAGACTAAATATAGTTAAGATGTCAATCCTACCTAAATTGATTTACAGATTCAATGCAATACCAATCAAAATCCCTACAACTTATTTTTCAGAATTAGAAAAACCAATAAGCAAATTTATCTGGAAGGGCAGGGTGCCCCGAATTGCTAAAAACATCTTGAGGAAAAAAAACGAAGCTGGAGGTCTCGCACTGCCTGACTTTAAGGCATATTATGAAGCCACAGTGGTCAAAACAGCATGGTATTGGCATAAAGATAGATATATCGACCAATGGAATCGAATAGAGTGCTCAGATATAGACCCTCTCATCTATGGACATTTGATCTTTGATAAGGCAGTCAAGCCAACTCACCTGGGACAGAACAGTCTCTTCAATAAATGGTGCCTAGAGAACTGGATATCCATATGCAAAAGAATGAAAGAAGACCCATCTCTCACACCCTATACAAAAGTTAACTCAAAATGGATCAAAGATCTAAACATTAGGTCTAAGACCATAAAACAGTTAGAGGAAAATGTTGGGAGATATCTTATGGATCTTACAACTGGAGGCGGTTTTATGGACCTTAAACCTAAAGCAAGAGCACTGAAGAAGAAAATAAATAAATGGGAGCTCCTCAAAATTAAACACTTTTGTGCATCAAAGAACTTCATCAAGAAAGTAGAAAGACAGCCTACACAATGGGAGATAACATTTGGAAATGATATATCAGATAAAGGTCTAGTATCCAGAATTTATAAAGAGATTGTTCATCTCAACAACAAAAAGACAGCCAACCCAATTACAAAATGGGAAAAAGACTTGAACAGACACCTATCAGAAGAGGAAATACAAATGGCCAAAAGGCACATGAAGAGATGCTCAATGTCCCTGGCCATTAGAGAAATGCAAATCAAAACCACAATGAGATATCATCTCACACCCACCAGAATGGCCATTATCAACAAAACAGAAAATGACAAGTGCTGGAGAGGATGCGGAGAAAGAGGCACACTTATCCACTGTTGGTGGGAATGTCAAATGGTGCAACCACTGTGGAAGGCAGTTTGGCGGTTCCTCAAAAAGCTGAATATAGAATTGCCATACGACCCAGCAATACCATTGCTGGGAATATACTCAAAGGACTTAGGGGCAAAGACACAAACGGACATTTGCACACCAAGGTTTATAGCAGCGTTATTTACAATTGCAAAGAGATGGAAACAGCCGAAATCTCCATCAACAGAAGAGTGGCTAAACAAACTGTGGTATATACATACGATGGAATACTATGCAGCTTTAAGACAGGATAAACTTATGAAGCATGAAATAACATGGATGGACCTAGAGAACATTATGCTGAGTGAGTCTAGCCAAAAACTAAAGGACAAATACTGTATGGTCCCATTGATGTGAACAGACATTCGAGAATAAATTTGGAATATGTCATTGGTAACAGAGTCCAGCAGGAGGTAGAAACAGGGTAAGATAATGGGCAATTGGAGTTGAAGGGATACAGACTGTGCAACAGGACTAGATACAAAAACTCAAAATTGGACAACACAATAATACCTAATTGTAAAGTAATCTTGTTAAAACACTGAATGAAGCTGCATCTGAGCTATAGGTTTTTGTTTTGTTTTGTTTTGTTTTGTTTTGACTTTACTATTATTACTTTTATTTTTGTCTCTATATTAACATTCTTTATCTTTTTCGGTTATGTTGCTAGTTTTTCTAAACCGATGCAAATGTACTAAGAAATGATGATCATGCATCTATGTGATGATGTTAAGAATTACTGATTGCATATGTAGAATGGTATGATTTCTAAATGTTGGGTTAATTTCTTTTTTTCCGCTAATTAAAAAAAAAAAAGTGAAGGGGTAATTGGAGCTGAAGGGATACAGACTGTACAATGGGACTGGATATAAAAACTCAGAAATGGACAGCACAATACTACCCAATTGTAATGTAATTATGTTAAAACACTGAATGAAGCTGCATGTGAGGTATAGGTTTTTTGTTTTTGTTTTTTTTTCTTTCTATTAATGTTTTTTTTTTTTTTTTTTTTAAAGAGAGAGGGAGGAAGGGAAGGAAAGACAGAGAGAAGGAAGGAAGGATGGAAGGAAGGGAAACATCTTTAAACATTTTCTTGTTTTATTATATTTTGTTTGTTTGTTTGTTTTTTACATGGGCTGGGGCCGGGAATCGAACCGGGGTCCTCCGGCATGGCAGGCAAGCACTCTTGCCCGCTGAGCCACCGCGGCCCACCCTCTTTCTATTAATGTTTTAATACTTATTCTGTTGTCTTTTTATTTCTTTTTCTAAATCGATGCAAATGTACTAAGAAATGATGAATATGCAACTATGTGATGTTATTAAGAATTACTGATTGTCCATGTAGAATGGAATGATTTCTAATTGTTTTGTTAATTCTTTTTTTAATTAATAAAAAAAAGAAATTCTAAAGGGAGCACTAGAGTCAGATACAAAAAGACAGAAGAGAGAGGCATGGAGAAGAGTGTAGAAAGAAGGAAAGTCAGATATGATATATATAATACAAAAGGCAAAATGGTAGAGGAAAATATTATCCAAACAGTAATAACACTAAATGTTAATGGACTGAATTCCCCAATCAAAAGACATAGACTGGCAGAATGGATTAAAAAACAGGATCCTTCTATATGCTGTCTACAGGAAACACATCTTAGACCCAAAGATAAATATAGGTTGAAAGTGAAAGGTTGGGAAAAGATATTTCATGCAAATAACAACCAGAAAAGAGCAGGAGTGGCTATACTAATATCCAACAAATTAGACTTCAAATGTAAAACAGTTAAAAGAGACAAAGAAGGACACTATATACTAATAAAAGGAACAATTAAACAAGAAGACATAATAATCATAAATATTTATGCACCGAACCAGAAGCCCCAAAATACGTGAGGAATACACTGCAAACACTGAAAAGGGAAATAGACTCATATGCCATAATAGTTGGAGACTTCAATTCACCACTCTCATCAATGGACAGAACATCTAGACAGAGGATCAATAAAGAAATAGAGAATCTGAATATTACTATAAATGAGCTAGACTTAACAGACATTTATAGGACATTACATCCCACAACAGCAGGATACACCTTTTTTTCAAGTGCTCATGGATCATTCTCAAAGATAGACCATATGCTGGGTCACAAAGCAAGTCTTAACAAATTTAAAAAGATTGAAATCATACACAACACTTTCTCAGATCATAAAGGAATGAAGTTGGAAATCAATAATAGGCGGAGTGCCAGAAAATTTACAAATACTTGGAGGCTCAACAACACACTCTTAAACAACAAGTGGGTCAAAGAAGAAATTGCAAGAGAAATTAGTAAATACCTAGAGGTGAATGAAAATGAAAACACAACATATCAAAACTTATGGGACGCAGCAAAGGCAGTGCTAAGAGGGAAATTTTTTGCCCTAAATGCCTTTATCAGAAAAGAAGAAAAGGTAAAAATGCAGGAATTAACTGTCCACTTGGAAGAACTGGAGAAAGAACAGCAAACTAATCCCAAAGCAAGCAAAAGGAAAGAAATAACAAAGATCAGAGCAGAAATAAATGAAATTGAAAACATGAAAACAATAGAGAAAATCAATAACACCAGAAGTTGGTTCTATGAGAAAATCAATAAGATTGATGGGCCCTTATCAAGATTGACAAAAAGAAGAAGAGAGAGGATGCAAATAAATAAGATCAGAAATGGAAGAGGAGACATAACTACTGACCTCACAGAAATAAAGGAGATAATAACAGGATACTATGAACAACTTTACACTAATAAATACAACAATTTAGATGAAATGGACGGGTTCCTGGAAAGACATGAACAACCAACTTTGACTCAAGAAGACATAGATGACCTCAACAAACCAATCACAAGTAAAGAGATTGAATTAGTCATTCAAAAGCTCCCTAAAAAGAAAAGTCCAGGACCAGACGGCTTCACATGTGAATTCTATCAAACATTCCAGAAAGAATTAGTACCAACTCTCCTCAAACTCTTCAAAATAATCGAAGTGGGGGGAAAACTACGTAATTCATTCTATGAAGCCAACATCATCCTCATACCAAAACCAGGCAAAGATATTACAAAAAAAGAAAACTACAGACCAATCTCTCTAATGAATATAGATGCAAAAATCCTCAATAAAATTCTAGCAAATCGTATCCAACAACACATTAAAAGAATTATACATCATGACCAAGTAGGATTCATCCCAGGTATGCAAGGATGGTTCAACATAAGAAAATCAATTAATGTAATACACCACATCAACAAATCAAAGCAGAAAAATCACATGATCATCTCAGTTGATGCAGAGAAGGCATTCGACAAGATTCAACATCCTTTCCTGTTAAAAACACTTCAAAAGATAGGAATACAAGGGAACTTCCTTAAAATGATAGAGGGAATATATGAAAAACCCACAGCTAATATCATCCTCAATGGGGAAAAATTGAAAACTTTCTCCCTAAGATCAGGAACAAGACAAGGATGTCCACTATCACCACTATTATTCAACATTGTGTTGGAGTTTCTAGCCAAAGCAATTAGACAAGAAAAAGAAATACAAGGCATCAAAATAGGAAAGGAAGAAGTAAAACTATCACTGTTTGCAGATGATATGATACTATACGTAGAAAACCCAGAAAAATCCACAACAAAATTACTAGAGGTAATAAATGAGTACAGCAAAGTAGCAGGCTACAAGATCAACATTCAAAAATCTGTAGCTTTTCTATACACTAGTAATGAACAAGCTGAGGGGAAAATCAAGAAACGAATCCCATTTACAATCGCAACTAAAAGAATAAAATACCTAGGAATAAATTTAACCAAAGAGACCAAAAACTATACAAAGAAAACTACAAAAAACTGCTAAAAGAAATCACAGAAGACCTAAATAGATGGAAGGGCATACCGTGTTCATGGATTGGAAGACTAAATATAATTAAGATGTCAATCCTACCTAAACTGATCTACAGATTCAATGCAATACCAATCAAAATCCCAACAACTTATTTTTCAGAAATAGAAAAACCAATAAGCAAATTTATCTGGAAGGGCAGGGTGCCCCGAATTGCTAAAAACATCTTGAGGGAAAAAAACGAAGCTGGAGGTCTCGTGATGCCGGACTTTAAGGCATATTATGAAGCCACAGTGGTCAAAACAGCATGGTATTGGCATAAAGATAGATATATCGACCAATGGAATCGAATAGAGTGCTCAGATATAGACCCTCTCATCTATGGACATTTGATCTTTGATAAGACAGTCAAGCCAACTCACCTGGGACAGAACAGTCTCTTCAATAAATGGTGCCTAGCGAACTGGATATCCATATGTAAAAGAATGAAAGAAGACCCGTATCTCACACCTTATACAAAAGTTAACTCAAAATGGATCAAAGATCTAAACATTAGGTCTAAGACCATAAAACAGTTAGAGGAAAATGTAGGGAGATATCTTATGAATCTTACAACTGGAGGCGGTTTTATGGATCTTAAACCTAAAGCAAGAGCACTGAAGAAATAAATAAATAAATGGGAACTCCTCAAAATTAAACACTTTTGTGCATCAAAGAACTTCATCAAGAAAGTAGAAAGACAGCCTACACAATGGGAGATAATATTTGGAAATGACATATCAGATAAAGGTCTAGTATCCAGAATTTATAAAGAGATTGTTCATCTCAACAACAAAAAGACAGCCAACCCAATTACAAAATGGGAAAAAGACTTGAACAGACACCTACCAGAAGAGGAAATACGGATGGCCAAGAGGCACATGAAGAGATGCTCAATGTCCCTGGCCATCAGAGAAATGCAAATCAAAACCACAATGTGATATTATCTCACACCCACCAGAATGGCCATTATCAACAAAACAGAAAATGACAAGTGCTGGAGAGGATGCGGAGAAAGAGGCACACTTATCCACTGTTGGTGGGAATGTCAAATGGTGCAACCACTGTGGAAGGCAGTTTGGCAGTTCCTCAAAAAGCTGAATATAGAATTGCCATACGACCCAGCAATACCATTGCTAGGTATCTACTCAAAGGACTTAAGGGCAAAGACACAAATGGACATTTGCACACCAAGGTTTATAGCAGCATTATTTACAATTGCAAAGAGATGGAAACAGCCAAAATATCCATCAACAGACGAATGGCTAAATAAACTGTGGTATATACATACGATGGAATATTATGCAGCTTTAAGACAAGATAAACTTATGAAGCATGTAATAACATGGATGGACCTAGAGAATATTATGCTGAGTGAGTCCAGCCAATAACTAAAGGACAAATACTGTATGGTCCCACTGATGTGAACGGACATTCGAGAATAAACTTGAAATATGTCATTGGTAACAGATTCCAGCAGGAGTTAGAAACAGGGTAAGACAATGGGTAATTGAAGCTGAAGGGATACAGACTGTGCAACAGGACTAGATACAAAAACTCAAAAATGGACAGCACAATAATACCTAATTGCAAAGAAATCATGTTAAAACACTGTATGAAGCTGCATCTGAGCTATAGGGTTTTTTTTTTTTTTTTTTACTGTTATTACTACTTTTACTACTTTTATTTCTTTTCTCTATATTAACATTTTATATCTTTTTCTGTTGTGTTGCTAGTTCCTCTAAACCGATGCAAATGTACTAAGAAACGATGATCATGCATCTATGTGATGATGTTAAGAATTACTGAGTGCATATGTAGAATGGTATGATTTCTAAAAAAAAAAAAACAAAAAACGAATGTGTTGTTGAGCCTCCATATATTTGTGAATTTTCTGGCCTGTTATTGATCTCTGTCTTCATTCCTTTTTTTTTTTTTTTTTTATTCATGTAAGCTTTATTATTTACAAGTTAAGTTATACAGCAGCCTTACACAGCATGAGATGGAAAGGAACGAAGGATAATTGGGGAGGAAGGTGGCTACTGAAATTCTTGACGACCTCCACCGCTGTCTCTTGTGCATAACAAAGTCTTCAGTGCTGCCTCCATTCCAATTCCTGGGTCAGGATCAGGCCTTGGGACACAGGTACAAGTTGGGTTCTGGCTCTGACAGCCCCAAGGCCACCAGGGCTCCCACTAGCAGCTTCTTCACAGGTGTTGGGGGTGAGTGTGAAGGCATCAGTTTGTCCAGGTGATGGTGACAAATGAGGCCATTGGAATTCAGATAGAAAGTAGAATAGGCATCATAGGTCTGGTAAAGCTCATCCTTGTCACGTTTGTAGAAATGCAGAAAGAATATGTGGATGGGCAACCCCACAAGGCACCAACGGGCTTGCAGGGTCCAATTCTCAGAGTGGCGGGTCAGCTGTAGAACCTCCAACCGAAGTTGTGCAAAATAGTTCCAGGCCAGGAAGCGGCAGAGGGTCAGTGACAGAATGTACCATGTCCGGCCTTTGGTACGTATGTTCAGGATCTTGTTGATAAATTCCACATCTGATGAGTAGAGAGCGTAGTCATGGGAGTGAAGGAACAGGTTGGGAAGCTCTTGTCTCAGTCTCTCATACATAACAGCCAGGTGCTCTTCCATACTGGGATCCCCTGATGGTGTGGAAGGGGAAGGGTGGGTGGTCCCAGGGGCTTGGAAAGGTATCAGAGCCCCAGGAGAGGGGCAGGGAAGTCTCTCAAATAGGCATCTAAGCCCATCCAGGCAGCCCCCATGTAATTCAGGTCCCGGTCCCTCCTCCCTCTTTCCTGGAGGGAGGACCACCCACGGTGAGCTGAGGGCCTGAATCTGAGGTAGAGGTAGCTGGGGAGCCTGGAGAAGTGGCTGAGCAAGAGAGCATAGTGGTGAAGGAGACCAAAGGAGGGGAGAAGATGGAAAAGTGGTTGTTGTGGAGTGGGGCCAAAGGGGTGGGAATGGTAGAGCCCGTGAAGAAAGCCCGTCCTGGGGTCGAGCCTGGTAGGCGCAGAGGCAGGGGCCTAGACGCCGGGCCACCCCCCGGCTTGGGTGGTACATGATCTTCTGGGAGTGGAGAGAGCACCTCTTGAGTGGGACCTCCGGCCTCCTCACCGGGGTGAGCTTGCCTCAGCACCGGCTTCGTGAAGGTGAAAGGGGGAGGGGGGGCGGTAAGGGGCTGAGGGGAGAACTACGAAGATGTTGCGCGCTTCTGTCTTCATTCCTTTATGGTCTGAGAAAGTGTTTTGTATTATTTCAACCTTTTTAAATTTGCTGAGACTTGCTTTGTGACCCAGCATATGGTCTATCCTTGAGAAAAATCTATGAACACTCGAGAAAAAGGTGTATCCTGCTGTTGTGGGGTGTAATGTTCTATAAATGTCTGTTAAGTCTAGCTCATTTATTGTATTATTCAACTTCTCTGTTTCTTTATTGATCCTCCGTCTAGATGTTCGGTCCGTTGATGAGAGCAGGGAATTGAGGTCTCCAACTATTATGGTAGATGTGTCTATTTCTCTTTTCAGTGTTTGCCTCATGTATTTTGGAGCACTCTGGCTCAGTGTATAAATATTTATGATTGTTATGTCTGCTCGTTGAATTGTTCCTTTTATTAGTACATAGTGTCCTTCTTTGTCTCTTTTAATTGTTTTACATTTGAAGTTTAATTTGTCGGATATTGGTATAACTACTCCTGCTCTTTTATGATTATTATTTGCATGAAATATCTTTTCCCAACCTTTCACTTTCAACCTATTTTTATCCTTGGGTCTAAAATACATCTGTAAACAGCCTATAGATGTGTCCTGTGTTTTAATCCATTCTCCTAGTCTATGTCTTTTTTTTTTTTTTTTTTTTTAAGGAAAGACAGATAGAAGGAAGGAAGGAAGGAAGAAAGGGAAACATCTTTAAACATTTTCTTGTTTTATTGTATTTTTGTTTTTCCGTTTTTTGTTACATGGGCTGGGGCCGGGAATCGAACCGAGGTCCTCCGGCATAGCAGGCAAGCACTTTGCCCGCTGAGCCACCGCGGCCCGCCCACTCCTAGTCTATGTCTTTTGATTGGGGAGTTTAATCCATTGATTGGGGCATTTAATCCATTAACATTTAGTGTTATTACTGTATGGGCAGTTCTTTCTTCTACCATTTTGCCTTTTGGATTCTATATGTCATATCTAATTTTTCTTCTTTTATCTTTACTGATAGTCTTCATTTCTACACTCTTCTTCACACCTCTCCCTTCTGTCTTTTTCCTATCTGTCTCTAGTGCTTACTTTAGTATTTCTTGCAGAGCTGGTCTCTTGGTTACAAATTCGCTCAGTGATATTTTAGTCTGAAAATGTTTTAATTTCCCCCTCATTTTGGAGGACATTTTTGCTGGGTATTGAATTCTTGGTTGGCATTTCTCTTTTAGTAATTTAAATATATCATCCCACTGTCTTCTCACCTCCATGGTTTCTGCTGAGAAATCTACACATAGTCTTATTGGGCTTCCCTTGTATGTGATGGATTGCTTTTCTCTTGCTGCTTTCAAAATTCTCTCTTTCTCTTTGACATCTGACATTCTGATTAGTAAGTGTCTTGGAGTACGTCTATTTGGATCTATTCTGTTTGGGGAATGCTGCACTTCTTGGATCTGTAATTTTAAATCTTTCATAAGAGTTGGGAAATTTTCAGTGATAATTTCCTCTATTAGTTTTTCTCCTTTTCTCTTCTCTTCTCCTTCTGGGACACACATAAAACGTATATTCATGCACTTCATGTTGACATTCAGTTCCTGAGTCCTTGCTCATATTTTTCCATTCTTTTCCCTATATTTTCTTTTGCTTGTTGGATTTCAGATATCCCATCCTCCAGTCCACTAGTCCTATCTTCTTCCTATTGAAATCTAACATTGTAGGTTTTCATTGCTTTTTTCATCTGTTCTACTGTGCCTTTCATTCCCATAAGTTCTGTGATTTGTTTTTTCAGACTTTCAATTTCTTCTTTTTGTTCATCCCTTACCTTCTTTATTTCCTCCCTCAAGTCATTGATTTGATTTTTGATGAGATTTTCCACATCTGTTTGAACATCCTGAATTGTTTCAACTCCTGTATCTCATTTGAATGGTTGGTTTGTTCCTTTGACTGGGCCATATCTTCTATTTTCCTCATATGATTTGTTATTTTTTGCCTGCATTTAGACATTTAATTTCCTTAATTAGTTCATTCTGGAGAGTGTTTTCACTTTTTTGGCTAAGAGTTTCTTTCTGGATGACTTTGTTGTCTATCTGTTCTTTGACATTCAGTTCAGCTTATTCTAGACCTCTAGTTAGGTTTTGTTTAACAGATCAAAATTTTTCAGTTCTTGTTTTCTTGTTTCTTGCCCTGACTGTATGGTGCTTTTTTTTTCCCCCTTAGGAAGGTCTACTTAGATATTATAGACCCAAGTCAGATTTTCCAAATCAGATTTTCCTCTCAGGAGGAAAGTGTCACCTGCATCAGTTTTCCCTGAGAGTGAGACCCAGCAGATTGAAAGGCTTTCCAATGAAGCCTCTATATTCTGTGTTTTTTCTATCCTGCCCAGTATGTGGTGCTTGTCTGCCTGTGGATCCCACCAGCATAAAGTGATACGGTACCTTTAATTTCAGCAGACTCTCCCTGCTGGGGGCGTAGTTGAGACAGAGGAGAGGTTGTAGGCTGGTTTAATCGCTCCAGTTTTCCAGACCCTGGGGTCTGAATTCCTTGAGGGAGGGGTTCCACCTGAGCTGGGCCCCACCCCTCTCCTGGAGAAGGCGCAGCTTCAGGGAAGTACTTCTTTCCCCCTAACCTGCCTCTTTGCCTTTCAGACAAGCTTAATTCCGCCCTTGCCTGGGGCAGTAGGAGCCTGAGAAGCCTTGCAGTTGTATGCAAAGGGGAGTCAAGCCATGGAAACACAGCCACAAAAAAGAAAAGAAAAAAAATCCTTTTCAAAGCTGGACCCCAGTTCCTCAGGTTTGCCAATCAATAGCTTAAGTTGGTAAGTTGCTCTATGTATCTCCAGGTCCTATGCCACGGCCTAGACCTTTCTAATCTGAGAAAACCTTTTTTTTTTCTTTTTCCATCAACCCTGCCCTCTCTGAGCTAGGGCAAAACCCAGCAACTTCAGCTTTTACTTGAAGTTCAGCTGAGCAGGAGGCCTATTTTTAGTAGTCAGAATTCCACAATTGGAGCTTGGTTGAACTCAGCCCCTTGCTTTTAGTAAAGGCTCTTTCCTTTCCCCTTTGGAAAACAGCCTGTGGGGGAGGGGCACCGGCTTCCATGGCTTGGGGGACTCATGGTTCTGGGTGGGCTTGCAACCAGTCCAGCTTGTCCAGACTGGGGTATGCTATATGTCCAGTCACTAATGTGGCCCCAGAAGTTGTTCTGTACTGTTCCTGGCTATTTACTAGCTGCTCTGGAAGACAAACTAAATCCTACACCTCACTAAGCTGCCATCTTGATCATTTTTAGGGGAAGGGGAAAATGGGGCCACAGTGGGCCAGACAGCAATTGCAGGATAGCAGCGGCCTGAATTGAGGGCGGGAAGCTTTTCTGAAATATGTTGCTTAACCTCTCTTTTCCTAAGGTTTCTTATATGTTTGGTTTTGGTCCAATCAGTGCATGTGAAGTTTTTTCATATGGTCCAGGCAACATTTTTTCCTGTCTAGGTCCAGGGACATCTATTCATGATCTTTTTTGTCATATGTACAATTCATGGCCAATTTTGCATCTCTTTTATAGTAATTTTGGAGCAGGGCATTACCACAATGCAGTCTCTTGTAGAGTGCAGAGAAGGAAGTGGATGGAGAGGGTCTGGTGGGAGTAGACAATGGAGCTGAGACTCTACCGATACTTTTTTTTTTTTTTACATGGGCAGGCACCGGAAATCGAACCCGTGTCCCGGGCAGGGCAGGCAAGCACTCTTACCTGCTGAGCCACCGAGGCCCGCTTGCTACCGATATTTTTAATTACCAGCCCACCATAGTCTTAGATGTATCCTAGTATTATACATTAAAGTACACAGAATTATAAGGCTTCATTCTCGTTCTGGGCTCCAGGAGTTTGGGTTGTTTAAATGAGCTACCCAGAGAGGTTGATTGAGATTATGTGTTACAAAAAATTTAGGCTCTAGATGTAATAAACCTCTCTGCCTTTGATCTCATATAGTTGCTGAAGGTCTAGAGTACATACACACTATCATCTTTTACCCTCATTCTAATTTACCTGAGACCCAGCCAGTCTGGCTTTGTTGTAAACTGTAATTGAGGCCTCATCTCCTTTTCGGTTACTTCAACTATTATTATACAGAGCTATATATAAAATCGAGCTATTATATAGAACTTTCAGGGCTGCAGCACTCCATTTCTGGGACCCAGGTGTCACAAAGCTACTCAAAGTTCCAGGGAAATGGCAGCTGATACACATGTCTCAGAACCCAAAAATACATCTACAACTTCAGACCAAATGTGGCTGCTATAAGGGTGTTCTAGTTTGCTAGCTACCAGAATGCAACACACCAGAGATGGATTGGCTTTTAATTAAAGAGAATTTATTTAGTTAACGTATAGTTCTTCATAGGAAAGGCAGCTAACTTTCAACAGAGGTTCTTTCTTACGTGGGAAGGCACACTCCAGCCCTCTGGATTCCAACAACTTTCCCCAGGGTAATTTCTTTCTGCATCTCCAAAGGCCTAGGCCGAGCTGTGAGTGCTGAGATGAGGCATACTGAGCTGCTTGGGCTGTGCTACGCTGAGCTCTCATTTAAGCACCAGCCAATTAAATCAAACATCATTTGTTGCAGCAGGCACACCTTCTAGCCAACTGCAGATGTAATGACTAACAGATGAGGTTCACGTACCATTGGCTCATGTCCACAGCAACAGAACTAGGCATCTTCACCTGGCCAAATTGACACCTGAACCTAACTACCACAAAGGGTTTACAATCTAGCCTCCAATTTTTTATAAGTATTTTCTGAAAGGGACCTCAGCATATTTGTTATTTTGTTTCTGGCTTATTTTACACAAAACGTTGTCTCCAAGGTTTATTCATTTCGTCCCTTGCCATCCCTCCTTTTTGTAGTCGCACCAAATTCTATCATATAAATGTATCACAGTTCACCATTCTGCTTCTCAATTATTGTATCCTTCGGCTCCCTCCATCCTTTGAGCATTATGGATAATGTTCAAAATAAACAAGCCATGTCTTACAGTATCTTTATTTGGTTCTATAATCACAGCACTCTCAATTTTAGACAATTTTCATTGGTCCATAGAGACAAAGAACAGACAAACAGCGTCACCATGTATGGAATCAAAACTACCCCCACCAGTTAGTTGCCCCTGGTAGTGCTGTGGTACTGTTGATGTCTTCCTGTTAACTGTTGGCTATGGCATGCATTTTTAGTTCTCTCCCTATATCCCTCTACTATTAGAGTCTGTTATCGATTCTTTGACCACTATAAAACCATTGAAAGAGTTCATGTGAGAACTTATTTATAATCATAATTTTACCATTGGGATACATGGCACTATAAATCCCCTTCCAATCATACTCATACTCATGTATGGCAATGTTCCTTATAAACCATCTAATTAGTTATCATCACTTCTATCCATTCCCTTGCATTTGGATTCAACTTCTTTGGGTAGCCTTTCCCCATCTCTAGCTTTTGCCTCCCTCTACATCTGCTGTATTCTACAGTGTGATCTCTGAGATTACCTTTACCAGAGTCATAATAGTGAAATCATGTAGTATCTGTCCTTTTGTGTCTGACTTATTTCACTCAGTATTATGTCCTCAAAGTTCATCTACGTTGTCAGATGTTTCAGGACATCATTTAGTCTTACTGCTCCATAATATTTGATCATACGTATATACCACATTTTGTTTATCCACTTGTCTGTTGATGGGCACTTGGATTGTTTCCATCTCTTGGCCATTGTGAATAGTGCTCCTATGAACATCAGTGTGCCAATGTCTGTTCGTGTCACTGTTTTCAGCTCTTCTGGGTATATACCGAGTATTGTTATTGCCGGGTCATAGGGCAACTCTGTATTTAGTTTTCTAAGGAATCGCCAAACTGTCGTCCACAGCAGCTGCACCATTATACATTCCCACCAACAGTGAATAAGTATTTAATTGTTCCACATCCTCTCCAACATTTGTAGTTGCTTGTTTAATAGCAGCCATTCTTATAGGTGTGAGGTGATAACTCATTGTCATCTTAATTTGCACTTCCTTTATAACTAATGAAAATGAGCATCTCTTCATGTGCTTTGTAGCCATCTGTATTTGCTCTTTAAAAAATTTCTATACATATCCTTTGCCCATTTTACTATTGGGTTGTTTGTTCTTTTGTTGTTGAGCTGTATAATTTCTCTATGTACACAGGATATCAAACTTTTATCCAATAAGTGGTTTCCAAATATTTTCTCCCTTTGAGTTGGCTGCCTCTTCACCTTTTTAACAAAGTCTCGAGGCACAGAATCCCATGTTCTTTTTTTTTTTAATTTTTTTTCTTTCATTACAGGTATTTATTAAGTTAGAATTTCACAGTTAAGGCCACAAAAATATTCAAACTAAGGCATCCAGAAAAAGATACCTTGACTCAGGAAAGGGCGAATGGCATCAGGGATTTCTCTGTCAGCTGGGGAGGCATGTGGCTTGTGTCCGAGGGTTCTTGTTCCCAGTTCAGTTGCTTCCAGCTTCTGTGGGGCCTGACTTTGCTGCTCTGGAGCAAAACTCTGGGCTTTATCTCTTAGTTCAGCATTTCATGGAAAGGCACATGGTGATGTCTGCTGGGCTCTGTTTCCTCCAAGCATCTATGTCTAGGTGTTTGCTCTCTTGTCAGCACTCCAAGCATTTCCAAATGTCTGCGTCTATGTTGCTTCTGAGCTTTCTCCAAAATGTTTCCACTTTTTAAGGACTCCAGTAAACTAATCAAGACACACCTTAAATGGGAAGCCCTTCATCTTAAATAGTTCCCATTTGTCTATTTTTTCTTTTGCTGCTTGTACTTTAGGTGTAAAGTTTAAGAAGCCACCTCCTGTTCCTAGATCTTGAAGATGTTTCCCTACCCTTTTTTTCAAGAAGTTTTATGGTAGTGGCTCTTACATTTAGGTCTTTAATCCATTTTGTATTAATTTAACTCTGTAAGGTAGGGGTCCTCTTTCATTCTTTTGGCTATTGATATACAGTTCTCTCATTCCCATTTATTGAAAAGATTATTCTTTCCCAGTTCAGTGAATTTAGAAGCCTTATCAAAGGTCAAATGTCCAAGATTTGGTCACCTATCTCCACACTCTCAATTCTATACCATTGGTTGATCTTTCTATCTTTGTGCCAGTACTATGCTGTCTTGACCACTGTGGCTTTATAGTAAGCTTTAAAGTCAGGAAGTGATAGTCCTCCCATTTCACACTTTTTTTAAGGATATCTTTAGCTATTCAGGGTTTCTTTCCTTTCCATACAAATTTGATAACCAGCTTTTCCAAGTCTTCAAAGTAGCTTGTTGGGATTTTGATTGGTATTACATTGACTCTCTAGATCAGTTTGGGTAAAATTGACATTTTGACAATATTCAACCTTCCTATCCATAAGCATGGAATATCTTTTAAGGTCATTTTTTAGTTCTTGTAGCAATTTTTTTGTAGTTTTCTATGTATATATCCTTGATATCCCTTGTTATGTTTATTCCTAGATACCTGATTCTTCTGGTCGCTGGTTTGAATGGATTTTTTTCCTAAATTGTCTCCTCAAATAGGTCACTGCTTGTGTATAGAAATATTACTGATTTTTGTATATTAATCTTGTTTCCCACAATTTTGCTGACTGTGTTTATTAGCTCAAGTAGCTTTGCCTTAGATTTCTCAGAGTTTTCTAAACATGGGATCATGTCATCTGCAAATAATGAAAGTTTTAATTCTTTTCCTATTCAGATGCCTTCTGTTTCTCTCTCCTGTCTAATCGCTCCAGCTAGGAATTCTAGTACTATGTTGAATAATAGTGACCATGGGCATCCTTGTCTTGTTCTTGATCTTGAGGGAATGCTTTCAGTCTCTCACTGTTAAGTATGATGCTGGCTATAGGTTTTTTATATATGCCTTTTATGATATTGAGACAATTTCTTTTGATTTCTAACTTTTGAAGTGTTTTTATCATCCAAAGGATGCTGAATTTCCCAAATGCTTTTTCAGAATCACTCGATATGATCTTGAGATTTTTCCCTTCAGATTTGTGAATGTACTGTTTTATGTTGATTGATTTCCTTAGGTTGAACCACCCCACTTGGTCACAGTGTAAAATTCTTTTTTTTTTTTTTTTTTTTTTTGGTGTGGGTGCATGGTCCAGGAATCAAACCTGGGTCTCCCACATGGAAGGTGAGCGTTCTACCACTGAACTACCCAGGCACCCAATTCTTTTAATGTGTTCTTAGATTCAATTTGCTAGTATTTTGTTAAGAATTTTTGCATCTATGTTCATTAGGAAGATTGGTCTGTAGTTTTCCTTTCTTGTGGCATCTTTATCTGATTTTGGTATTAGTGTGATATTAGTGTCACAAAAATGAGTCAGTTTTTTTGGAAGAGTTTGAGTATGATTGGTGTTAGTTCTTTTGGGAATGTTTGATAAAATTCCCGTGTGAAGCCGTCAGGTCCTGGGATTTTATTTGTGGGAAGACTTTTTTTTTTTTTTTCAATGTTGTACTTTTTTCTTTTATTAATTAAAAAAAATTAACAACAAACAAAACATTAAGATATCATTCCATTCTACATATACAATCAGTAATTCTTAATATCATCACAAAATTCACATATTCATCATTTCTTAGAACATTTGCATCGATTTAGAAAAAGAAATAAAAAGACAACAGGAAAAAGAAATAAAACGATAATAGAGAAAAAAAAGATTATACATACCATATCCCTTACCCCTCGCTTTCATTTACCACTAGCATTTCAAACTAAATTTATTTTAACATTTGTTCCCCCTATTATTTATTTTTATTCCATATGTTCTACTCTTCTGTTGATAGAGTAGCTAAAAGGAGCATCAGATACAAGGTTTTCACATTCACAGAGTCTCATTGTGAAAGCTATATCATTGTTCAATCATCAAGAAACATGGCTACTGGATGTGGGAAGACTTTTAATGACTAATTGAATTTCTTTACTTGTAACTGTTTTTAGAGATTTTCTATTTCTTCTCAAGTCAGTATAAGTAATTTGTGTTTCTAGGAATTTATCCATTTCATCTAAGTTGTCTAGTTTGTTGGCATGTAGTTGTTCATAATATTCTCTTATGATTTAAAAAATTTCTTCATGATCCATGGTAACGACCCCCCTCTCATTTCTGATTTTGTGTATTTGCATCCCCTTTCTCTTTTTCTTTGTTAGTCTAGCTAGGGGTCCACCAATTTTATTGATTTTCTCAAAGAACCAACTTTTGGTTTTGTTGATTCTTTCTATTGTCCTCCAGTTTGTTTATTTTGCTTCAATCTTTATTACATCTCTTTTTTTTATTTATTTGGTGTTAATTTGCTGTTCTTTCTCTAAATTCTCCAAGTGAGCACTTAAATCCTCATGTTTTGCTCATTCCTATTTTTTTAATACAGGCATTTAGGGCAATAAATTTCCCTCTCAGCACTGCCTTTGCCATATCCCCTAAGTTTTGATATGTTATATTCTCACTATCATTCATTTCCAGATATTTACTGATTTCTCTAGCAAGTTCTTCCTTGACCCATTGATTATTTAAGAATGTGTTGTTAATCTCCATATATTTGTGAAAAGTCTGGTTCTTTGGTGATTATTAATTCCCAGCTTTATTCTATTGTGATCAGAGAAAGTGTTTTGAATAATTTCAATCTTATTAAATTTATAAAGACCCACTTTGTGTCCCAGTATATGATCTATCCTGGAGAACATTCCATGTGCTCTAGAGAGGAATGCATAGCCTGCTGTTTGGGGGTGTAGTGATCTATATGTGCCTATTAGGCCTAATTCATTTATCCCATTGTTTAGGTTCTCTATTTCCTCATTGATCCTCTGTCTGGTTCTTCTATCTATGGAGGAGAGTGGTGTTTTGAAGACTCCCACTATGACTCTTGAAACATCTATATCTCCCTTCAGTTTCGGCAATATTTATCTCATGTACTCTGAAGCTCCTTTATTGGGAGCATAAACATTTAAAATTGTTATTTCCTCTTGGCAAGTTGTCCCTGTTATTAATGTGTAGTGACCTTCTTTGTTTCTTATGACTTCTTTACATTTAAAGTCTGTTTTGTCTGCTGCTTTCTTTTGGTTGCAGCTTGCATAGAACATCGTTTACTAACCTTTCATTTTCAATCTAATTGTGTCCTTGAGTCTAAGATATACTCTTATAAACAGCATATAGATAGAATATGTTTTTTAATCCATTCTGCCAATCTATATATTTTAATTAGTGAGTTATCCCATTAACGTTCAAAGTAATTACTATAAAAGCAGTTCTTGACTCTAGCATCTTATCCTTTAGTTTTTATTTGTCAGCTCTATATGTTCTCTTCCTTGTCCCTCTTTTTATACTTTAAGTTACCATTACTCATATTCCTCAATTCTGTGCTCTCCTCCAGATCTTCCTCTCCTATCTTTTTTTCAGCTGACAGGATTCCATTTAGTATTTCTTGTAGGGTCGGTCTCTTGTTTACTATTTCTCTCAATGTTTGTCTTTGAAGATTTTAATCTCTCCCTAAATTTTGAGACAGTTTGGCTGGATAAAAAATTCCTGGCTCGATGCCTTCATCATTCAGGATCTTAAATATATCATACCACTGCCTTCTTGCTTCCATGGTGCCTGTTGATTAGTCTAAACTCAGTCGTATGTGTTTTCCCTTGTCTGTAGTAGTTTGCTTTTCTTGTGCTGCTTTCAGGACTTTCTGCTTCTCTTCAAGATTTGACAATTTGATTAGTATGTCTTGGAGTATGCTTATTCACATTTATTTTATTTGGAGTTCATTGGGCCTCTTTTTTTGGGGGCTTGGGAGGGTGCATGGCCTGAGAATTGAACTCTGGTTTCCCATATGGAAGGCAAGCATTCTACCAACTGAACCATCCGTGCACCCCATTGGGCCTCTGTGATTTGCATATTTATGTATTTTATAAGGGTTGGGAAGTTTCCCTTGACTAAATCTTCCACTGACTTTCCCAGTCCTTAATTCTTTTCTTCTCCTTCTTGGACACCAATTTGTGTGCCTCTTGTTGTCCATCATTTCTCTAAGATCCAGTTGCATTTTTTCCGTCTTTTTGGTCATGTGTTTATTTTGTGTGCTCTAGTTCACTTATTCTTCCTTCTGCTTCTTTGAATCTGCTATTGTGTGTCTTTGGTATATTTCTAATTTGATCTACTGTATCTTTCATTTCTGTGAGATCTGCCATTCTTCTATCTAATCTTCCAGATTCTTCTTTATGCATTTCTAGTGTCTTCCTGATGTCCTTTATTTCTTTATAAATATCCTTGAGTAGATGTTCTGTATTTTGTGTCCCTTCCGGAATTTTGATTTGGTCATTTGGCTGGGCCATTTCTGCTTGGATCTGCATGTGCTTTGTTTCTGTTGCGTTCAGGGCGTATGATTATCTTGATATGATTATTTTGCAAGTTGGTTTCTTCCACTCATCTAAGGTTTTGTATTTACTTGGCTTTGTGTTGAGGTTTCCATTTGCATCTTTTTGTCAGTTATTCCCTGCCAAATCAAGGTCTGGATCTCAACTTGAGGGTCTACTAGAAGCTAGTAGTATCTACTGAGGGTACTTCAGTGGTAGAATGACCCCCCACCATGGGGGAGACCCAGACTTGACTCCCAGCTTATGCACCCCCCAAAAAAGAAAATGATAATAAAATAAAATAAAAATATAAAAATATGAAAAAACAACAAGAGCCAGAACAAAACACACCTCAACTCTAGCAGGCCCTAGAGTCAGAAAAAGACATCCCAAGATACATTGGGAGTGGTACCCACCAAAGGGAGAGAAAATGTAAGAAAATAAAGATAAATGAAATAAAATAGAATAATAAAAATCATATATAAAATAAGAAATTAAAAATAATCAATAAAATGCATAAAAATAAAAATAATGAAATAACAATTATACTGCTACTAATATATATATATATATATATATAAACATATTTTTTGGGGGGGAAGAATATTAAGAAAAATAAAGACCTAGGCAAATAGAAAGTTAGCCTGCCTGCCCTTACCACTTTTTCCCAGCAGATGGCGTGCCGGAGGCTCCTTCTCCCTCAGGAACATTCCTTCCGGCTGCAGCTGCTCTCATGGACGGGGTGCACTGGAGTAGGGGGAGGGAGGGACTGACCAGTACCCGGTGGCGACAGCTCCCAGTGCCTGGGTGCCCAGCCCCCCGCGGTGGATGATCAGATTCGCCCCCAACCACACCGCAGGCGCTGCCCACTACAACCCGCGAGGGGAGGTTTCCCCAGCCAGCGCTGGGGCAGGCTGGGGCGGAGGGACAGTCAGTTCCCTCTGATCGCACCTCCCCTCATGCCACAGCCTGCTTGGGTGGGAATCTAGGATACATGAGCCACCCCTCTCTCCTTGTCCTGATCCCCTCTTTCCTCCCCAAAACTCCTAGAGACCCTGTTTGATCACTCACACCCTGGGACTGCAGTCATGTTCATTCTCTCCGCTCCCCTGTCTTGTTCCACGGAGCAGGGGTGAACACCTGTTGTGATGTTTTTTGAGCAATGGGATAAATTGTGATATGCGTGATCACCCATGAAATCAGCACCACAATCAGGATTATGAACATGTCCATCACCCCAAAAGGATTCTTTTTGCCTCCTGGCTGTCCCTCTCTCTAGCATCCCCACTACCTCCTCCAGGCTGACCATTATTATGAATTAGTTTGCATTTTCTAGAGTTTTACATACCACAATTTGGTTATCCCCTCATCTGTTGATGGACATCTGGGTTCTTTCCAATTTTTGCTTGTTACAAATAAAGCTGCTGTAAACATTCCTGTAGACACAGGCAAAAATGATTGTACCATTTCACACCCTACCTCGTCTGCCAGCAGTTTATGAGAGCTCCGGTTGCTCCGCATTCTCACCGACAGTTGCTGTGGTCAGTCTTTTTCATTTTACCAGGCTGATGGGAGGGTATTGGTGCCTTATTGGGATTTTAATTTGCTTTTCCTAATGACTAACCACATCAAGTATCTTCATATTCTTTTTTGCCACTCATATATCTTTAAGAAGTGAGAGTGTCTGTTCAAATTTTTACCCATTTAAAAAATTAGGTTGTTTCCTTATTATTAAATTGCAACAGTTCTTTACATATTTTGATACAAGTCCTTTTTCAGATAAGGGATTTGCACGAAATTTGATTTTAAAGTAAAGGCCTTAATTATATCAAATTTTAAAAGATGAAAACTGTCATTTTAATTTTAATTTCAACCATCAATATTTCAGACATACAGAGAGAGTGAAAGCCTAGTGTTAACACTGCCCTGCATATACCCATCGCTCAGCTTCAGCAATTATCAACCCCAAACAATGTTGTCCCCACCTCCCTCATGGGCGCATTTTAAAACAAACCTCAGAATTGAACCATTTTACTTATAATCATTCTAGCTGATAAAGACCTAGAAAGCATAACCGTCATGCTCTTACGCTGAATGTCATCTGCTACCCAGCCCCTCTTCTGCGCTCCCTGTTCACAGTTGCCTTCTCAGGATTGGTTTGTCTGCCCTAGGATCCAGAAAAGGTCACACAGTACAGGTCAGAGGATGTCTCCCAAGCCCCCTCCCCTGCCTCCGGCTCCTCCTCCTCTATACCCTTGAGTTGCTGGAGAAAAACAGAACTTGGTCCTATTCAGGTCTTGCATTCTGAACTTGACAGATTTCTTCCTCCTGGTATCTTTTAACTCGTTCTTTCCTCTCTGATATTTTCTGTTATCTGGTTGGTTGTTTGATTGATGGGCTGGATTAAATGCGAGTTAATTTTGTAGGTAAGCATATTCTCAAGGTGGTGCTGCAGGCTCCTAGAGTCGGGTCTCACTTCTGGAGATGCTAAGATTGATTCATGGGATCAGGTGGGGATTTTTCCATTTCCAGGGTTTCCATCCACAGTGGCCCCCATAGCTATAGCATCCATTTGTGTTTGCTGCCTAGAACACTCTTTCTTTTCTTTCTTCTTAATCTTTTTATCTTGAAGTGATTTCAGACTTATAGAAGGACAGTTGCAAAAGTAATACAAAACCAATACATCGAACGCCAACACAACTCCTACACAGATACCTGACTTACCAACTTTTAAAGTTTTGTTCTATCATTCTATCATCTATGTATCTATATACTTATCTGTTTGTATATCTACTTTCTGCACACTTGTAGGTTGCATACCTCACACTCTTTGAACACTTAATATTCTATGTACATTTCCTAAGAACAAGGATATTCACTTATTTAGCCGCCTGAAGTGCTATTACCGAGTTCAAGAATTTAACACTGAACTAAAACTTACAGCCTATATTCCAATTTTTTTCAATTGTCTTGATAATGCCCTTTGAGCATTTTCTCCTCCACTATTAGATCCAGTCCAGCATCATGTGTTGCCTTTAATGGTTATTGTCTTTTAATTCTTTCCCTTTCTCTCTTAAAATTGTGGAACCACATAAACAACATAAATTTTCTGCTCTCAGCCACCCCCAGGCCTGCCGCTCCGTGGAATTAGACACGTCCAGATGTTGTGAGGGTAGATGAACTGCCACATTCCTCGCTTGATAAGGGGCATTCTATTCCAGGTGAGGAAGTTGGGGCTCAGAGAATTCATGGCCTGTGTGCTCCCCAGGAAACCGTGGCCTAGCAAAGATGAGGTGCAGGCCGTTTATTCGGGAGATGATAAATTAAAAGGAGGAGGCCAGGGAGGAGCTGCTCCAGGTCTCTGTTTGCAGCTGGGGTTCGGGCAGGGGGCACCCGAAGGAATCAGGCAGCAGGCACCCTGGGAGGCAGAGCAGGAGGCAAGGCCGCGCTTCATCCAGTGACTCCTGCCCGGTGGCCAAGTGTCGGCACTTTCCACTGCCAGGGGCTGAGCCACCTTCCAGGCTTCAGTGACCTTTGAGCCAGACCCAGCTCAGCCCAGCCCGGCCATGTGGAATGAGGGTGCAGGTCAGAGACACCCAGAGAGAGGCTAGTCTGGGGCCCCAGGGCCAAGCCCAGCACCCCAAAGACCACACTGGCCCTGGGAGCTGAGGGGCCCGGGTGGCAGCACCGCTGCCTGGTGTGTCCGGAAGTTCTGTTGGGACAAAACACCCCAGGGAGTTAACAGCCAGCAAGAACCTCCAAGATTTTAAGGAAAAGCAGTGTATGCAGATTTCCCTGCTGCCTGGCCTGCCCGGAGCTCAGGTACCCCGAGACCAGCTCTCCCACCATTAGGGACTGGAAAGAATCTCAGAGCGCAGGGCCCCTCCAGCAAGGCCTGCCGTGGAGCAGTACGCCTGTCCTGGGAGAAGAGCAGATTCACCAGGGCACAGGATGGTGGAGAAGGGGGTTGGGACCTGGGGATGGAGGGCGCAGGAGGTGGAGGACTCACGTTTGGACCCACAACAAAATCCCTGCGAATGCAGAGGAATCCGTCAGAGAGTGCCCGCACTTTATCCTCTGTGTGCATCTGCCAAACTGTGCGGGCTCGTCCTAAAGTGCCCCAGCCTCTCCTGCCATGTGGGGGCAGAAGGGCTTCTGGTTGTGCCTGTGATGCTGGAGGCCCACATGGCTGCGCTCACATCGCAGCTCCACCCTCAGGAGCTCTGTGACCCTGAGTCAGTTACTTTCCCTCTCTGTGCCTTGACTTTCTCATCTCTAACTTGATGTCAGAACCTCCCCTGTAGGGCTAAGGAGTGGGGCATACAGAGGTTACTGGCAGGGTCCTCCACTCCCCTCCCCCAGCACAGACTTCAGAACAAGCGAGCAGCCATTTCTAAAGAGCGCCAGCACGGAAAAAAACAAAATTCATATTTTGTTTTTAGTTTTCTCATTCCAAAATGGCAATTACCTCTACGGAGACCCATCAATTAAAAAGTAGAACCTCCCAATAAATAGATTCTAGAAGAAACTAGCTTGGCTGCTTAGTTACTGGAAAGTTCTGTAGGGGCATAATTGGGAGTCGGGGGCGCTTTCCGGGGACTCCCTGAGAGCTGGACTTCAAGGCCACCCTGGGGAGCCCTGGGGGGCAAACACCCCGGTTTCACATCTTGCCCTCTCCCCCTCAGACCTCTCACTCAAGGCAGTGTCCTCTCCTTCCTGCTTCACCCCATCAGCCAGGCCCGAGGACCTTGGTTCCCATTCAGCCTCAGCAGCATGGAGGGAGTCCCCTACCCTCCACCCCACCCCCCACCTCTCTGCCTAAGGCTCCTGCCCTGCCCCGGGCTCCTCCCTTGGCCCCCCACTGGCTTGGCCACATCCTCGCAGACTCAAGCTCAAAGCAACCTCTTCCTAGATGTGCCACCCTGTCCCCAGCCCCAGCCTCACCTCCCAGGGGCTCCCTACCTGCTGCCTTGGGGTTTCTGGCTCCCACACTCCTAACACAGCTTTGTCCAAGATTGCTGAGACCTCCCCATTTGGTATATGCAGCTCTGGGCCTCCTGACCTGGCAGCTCCTCTGTGCAAATTACAAAGGGACTTTTCAAGACACTTGGCTCCACCAAATAGAAAACAGTAGTAATATATTGCTTAGGTCACGGCCCTTTATTGTATCTGCATCTAAGATGTCTATGTTGAATAACCACTCTCTCCTCCTGGAAATTCACTTCTTCACTATTGCCTGGTACAAGCTCATGTCTGGATCTTCTCTTGCAATCCTAGGCTTCTCCTGGGTCTTTATCTCAGTAAGTGGCACCACTCTCCCTCTGGCCACCTCAGCCCCAACCCTGATCATCATCTTGTTAGTTATCGCCCCTTTCTCAGTCCCCAGCCTCTTAGTCTCCTCCCAGTCTATCTGCCTCCACAGCTGCCCCCAAACCTTCCGCTGGATGCCTCTGCTCCCTCCTCATCAGACCATCACTGCATGGGGCCACCAGGGGTCAAAATGCACATCTGACCAGGTCCTTCCTCTTCCCTCAAGGTAAACCCTCAGTGCCCCAGCCTGCCTCCTCGGCTTTACATGCTCTGGCCTCTGCCTTTCCTCAGATTCTATCACTCTTCCCAGGCTCCCCAGTACTACATACCTCACATATCTACCTATGGCCCTGAAAATACAGCCCTTGGTCCTACTGTGCCCTCTGCCTGGTGTCCTCCACTGCTGACTCCTTGATTTTGAAACTTGGGCTCAGGCATCCCCTCCTCCAGGCAACCCCCCATGATAACCCCAGGGCCTGAGCATGGGGTATACACTTGTACTGACCACTGTGCAGATGTTATCTGTTTCCCCATTAAACTGAAGTCCTTCGAGGGTAGGAACCATGTCTTATTAACCCTCACATCCCCCTTTCTCAGTGACAGACACAGCCCCATGCACACAGTTGGTGCTCCTAAATTGTCTGTGCCACGCCACTGAGGCATTTTGACTTGTGGTTGACCATGGGGGCAGAGGGTGACATGCCGGCCGTGGAATACTAAGGGCAGAGTTATGTGGCCATGCGCAGGTGGAGAGGAAGAAGGTGGCCAGTGAGGGCAGGAGCCCAAGCCAGCATGGGGTGTGTGGAAACAGGAGGGTCCTGGCACATGGAAGGAAGGGTAGGCTCCTCCTTGTCCTGGAGACCAGGGCTGTGTGGCTGATGAGTCACAACAGCTGTCAGAGCCGAATGCAGGGCCCACCAGGAGGACACCAAGCCAAGGATAGCCGCCTGCTCTGTGCAGAGCCTGGATATGGCTCCTGTAAGCGAAGGCAGGATGGACCACGGACGCATGCACGGAAGATACCTGTGCTGGTGTGAAGCTGCCATGTACCCCCCAAAAAAGGCCATGTTTTTCTTTAAAAAAAAATTTATTGCAAAATATAAATTTATTTTATATTTATATATTATTATATAATATATAATATATATTAAATATTATTATTTATAAATTTATTGCAAAATACATGCAAAGCACATTGCAACAAGTAGTTACAGAAAAGATTCCAGAGTTTGTTGTGGGCTACCATTCCACTATATCAAATTTTTCCTTCTAACTGCTCCAAAACACCGGAAGCTGGAAGGAATATTAATATCACAAATCAGCAGTCATACTCTTCTGTTAAATCCTATTTTCTTTGTTATAACTCCTCCTTTAATTCTTCTCCCAATGTATAAGGATCTTTAGGCAATGCCCATTCTTTTTCATGTTGAGAAGGGGCGTCCACACTAAAGGATAGGGGGAGGTAACTGATAATATTGGAGAGGCTGGTCCCTCTGGGTTTCAGAATTTATCCGACCTAGGAACCCTCTGGAAATTATAGGTTCCAGGAAGGCAAACCTAGTGCATGAAACTTTTATAAAGACCCAATTTGAGCCCTAGGTGTTGCTAACAGTCAACAGGAGTGATGTTGGTTGGGGTTTAGCAGACCATGGCATTTAACACTACCTGAAGCTTAGAGAAGAGCAACCTCCACAAGAGTCTCTTGGCACTATTTTGATCTCTCTTAGCAACCGATGCCTTATTTTATTACACTTCTTTTCCCCCTTTTGGTCAGGAAGGTGTTGTTGATTCCACGGTGCCAGGGCCAGACTCATCCCCAGGAGCCAAGTCCCATATTGTCAGGGAGACTTTCACCCCTGAATGTCATTTCCCAGGTAGGGTGGAGGGTAATGATTTTCCTTGCAGAGTTGGACTAAGAGAGACAGAAAGGCCACATCTGAGCACAACAGAGGCTCCCTGGAAGCAACTCTTAGGCCTCATTATAGGTAGTCTTAGCTTCTCCACTACAGAAATAAGTTTCATAGGGCAAGCCTCAAAATCCAGGGGTTGCCCTATTTTTCTGGGCATCCCTTATGGTTGAGAGGGTACCCATGGTTTCCCAGATGGGAAAGTTTCCAAAAATAATTCCTTTTTTTTTTTCCCTTCAGATCTTCAAAGATTCTATCAATACTTTTTAATTATCGCCCATGGTAGTCTGAGACGTATCTGGGCATACATTAAGTTATATAGAATTACAAGGCCTCGTTTCCATTCTGGACTCCAGGAGTTTGGATTGTTTAAATGGGCAGTCCAGACAGGTTAACTTTGATTGTGTATTACGGAAATTTAGGTGCTAGACACAGTAAATCTCCTGCCTCTGGTCTGATATAGTAGGTGAAGATCTAGAGGACACACACTATCATCTTTAACCCTGTATTCGGATTTACCTTAGTCCTAGCCAAATTGGCTTCCTTTTGATCTCTTTTTATCATATATAGCTATGCTAACTTTCAAGGCTGTGGAACCCCAGCTCTGAATCTTAGGTGTCACAGAGTTACTCAAAGTTCCAGGGAAATAGCTGGTACACATATAATTCAGTGTCTGAGAATCTAGAACTACACTTACAACTTCAGAGTAAGTGTGGCTGCTATAAGGGCTTACACTCTAGGTTCCCATTTTCTTATAAGCTTTTTCTGAAAGAGACTTTATTTATTCTTTTGTTTCTGGCTTATTTTACACATGGTCTCCAACTTTTTTCAGTTCATTGTGTGCCTCTCGACATCTTTCCTTTTTGAAGCCACTCCATATTACATCATATAAATGTATCGGAGTTCGCCAGTCTGCTTCTCAGGCATCGTTCTCTTTGGCTCCCTCCATCTACTGGGCAACATGGATAATATGTCCATAATAAACAAACCATGTCTTACAGTGTCCTCACTTGTTGTGCAATCATCACCACTCTCAATCTTAGACAATTTTCACTGGTCTATAGAGCTAAAGAACAAAGAAACACAGCGTCACCAACTATCAAACCAAAACTCCCCCTTATCACTTGTCCCTCCTCCTAATTATTTACCCCTGGTGGTGCCGTGGTACTATTTATGTCTTTCTGTTAACTGTTGGCCATGGCATACAATTTTAGTTTTCCCCCTAACACCTCTGCTATTGACTCTGTCCAATATCAAAACTTTGAAATAGTTTCATGTGAGGACTTGTTTATAATTGTACATTTAATCAGTGGCTTATACGGCACTATACATCCCCTTTCAATCATATTGACCTTCAATATGGCAATGTTACACATAACCTCACTAATTACTTACAATCATTTCAATCCATTTCCTTACATTTAAGTTTAACCTCATTGGGTAGCCTTTCCACCATCTCTATCTTCTGTGTACCTCTAGATCTGCTATATTTTACAGTGTAAAATTCTGAGATTATCTTTACCACAGTTATAACAGCAAAGTCATTTTGTTATTTTTGTGTCTAACTTCACCCAGCAATATGTCAAGTTTCACCCATATTGCCATATGCTTCAGGACCTCATTTTGTCTTACTGATGCATAACGTTCCATATATATATATATATCACATTATGTTTGTCCACTTGCCTATTGATGAGGACTTGGATTGATTCCAACTCCTGGCAATTGTGAATCATATTCCTATGAACATCAGTTTGCAAATGTCTGTTCATGTCACTGCTTTCAGCTCTTCTGGGTATATACTGAGTAGTGGTATTGCTGGTATTTGCAACTCCAAATTTAGTTTTCTGAGGAATCACCAAAAGGTCTTGCACAGCAGCTACACCATTATACATTCTACCAACAGTGAATAAGTGTTCCAATTTCTCCACATCCTCTCCAACATTTAAAGTTTCCTGTTTGTTTAATAGCAGCCATTCTTATCGGTGTGAGGTGATCTCATTGTCATCTCGATTTGCATTTCCCTTATAGCTATTGAAAATGAACATTTCTTCATGTACCTTTTAGCCATCTATAGTTGCTCTTCAGAAAAGTATCTATTTATACCCTCTGGGTTGCTTGTTCTTTTGTTGTTGAGCTGTATAATTTTTTTTACGTACACAGGATATCAAGCCTTTATTTGATATGTGGTTTCCAAATATTTTCTCCCATTGAGTTGGCTGCCTCTTTACCTTTAGACAAAATCCTCTGAGGTTCAGAAGTTCTTGATCTTAAGGAGTTCTCATTGGTCTGTTTTTTTTTCTCTTGCTGCTTGTACTTTAGGTGTAAAGCTTAGAAAGCAACCAGCTATTACAAGATCTTGAAAATGTTTCCCCATATTTTCTTCTAGAGGCTTTATAGTATTGCTTCTTAAATTTAGGTCTTTAATACATTTTGAATTCATTTTTGTATAAGGTGTAAGATAGGGGTCCTCTTTCATTTCTTTGACCTTTAATATCCAATTCTCCTATGCTCATTTATTGAAAAGACTATTCTGTCCCAGCTTAGCGGATATGGGGGCCTTATCAAAGATCAATTGTCCATAGATTTGGTGGTCTATCTCTGCACCCTCAATTAAATTCCATTGGTTGATTCTTCTATCTTTGTGTCAGGAAGTGACATAAACCTTAATGTCAGGAAGTGTTAACCCTTCCACTTTGCTCTTCTTTTTTTTTTTTTTCTTTGTCATGGTCAGGCACCAGGAATTGAACCTGGGACTCCGGCATAGCAGACAAGAATTCTGCCACTGAGCCACCGTCACACTGCCCTTAGCTCTTCTTTTTTAAGATCTCTACCCGTACAGGGTCTCTTCCCCTTCCAAATAAATTTGATAACTAGCTTTTCCAAGTCTTCAAAGTAGGTTGTTGGGATTTTGATTGATATTGCATTGAATCTGTAGACCAATTTGGGTAGAATAGATATCTTGATAGTCAACCTTCCTATCCATGAACATGGAATATTTTTCCATCTGTTTAGGCCATTTTAAAATTTCTTTTAGCAATGTTTTGTAGTTTTGCGTGTAAAAGTCTTTGACATCCCTGGTTAGGCTTATTCCTAGATACCTGATTCTTTTGTTCACTGTTTTGAATGGAATTTTTTCCTTGTCTTCTCAGATAGATCATTACTCATGTATAGAAACATTAGAGAATTTTACACATTATATATTCATCCTTTATAGGATATGTTGCTTCCAAATATTTTCTCCCATTGTGTAGATTGTCATTTTACTTTCATGATAAAGTCCTTTGAGGAACAGGTTTGTAGTTTTGATGAGGTCCAATTTATCTATATTTTATTTTGTTGCTTGTACTGTGGGTGTAAAGTGTAAGAAATACATTTTAACAAGTAGTTATAGGGCAGGTTTTAAAGTTTGGTATGGGTTGCAGTTCCACGATTTTTTGTTTTTTCTTGTAGCTGCTCCAAGACACTGGAGACCAACAAAAATACCAATATGATGATTCAGCAGTCATACTCATTTGTTAAATCCTATCTTCTCTGTTATACTCCTCCTTTTCTTTAAATAACATATATACATAAAAACAATAAATTTCAAAGTACATCACAACAATTAGTTGTAGAACAGATTTCAGAGTTTGGCATGGGTTACAATTCCACAGTTTTAGGTTTTTATTTCTAGCTGCTCTAAGGTACTGGAGACTAATAGATATATCAGTATAATGTTTCACGAATCATACTCATTTGTTAAACCCTACCTTCTCTGTATAACTCCACCATCATCTTTGATCTTTCTCCCACTCTTTAGGGGTACTTGGGTTATGCCCATTCCAACTTTGGAAAGGCTGATGTTCTAGAAAGGCTGGCCCCTCTGCATTTCAGGACTTATCTGGCTCAGGGACCCATCTGGAGGTTGTAGGTTTCTGGAAAGTTACCCTAGTGCATGCAACCTATGTAAAATTATATGTAATGCCCTAGGTATTCTTTAGAATTGGCAGGAATGGTTTTAGTTGGGGTTTGGCAGGTTACGATAGGTAGCAATGTCTAACTGAAACATGCATAAGAGTGACTTCCAGTGTAGCCTCTTGACTCTATTTATACTCTATCAGTCACTGATACCTTATTTGTTACACTTTTTCCCCCTTTTGGTCAGGTTGTCATTGTTGATCCCATGGTGCCAGGACCAGGCTCATCCCTGGCGGTCATCTCCCACACCAACAGGAAAGCTTTCATCCCTGGATGTCATGTCCCACATAGTGGGCAAGGCAATGGTTTCGCTTGCAGAGTTGGGCTTAGAGAAAAGCCACATCTGAGCAACAAAAGAGGTCCTCTGAAGGTGACTCTTAAGCATACCTATAGGTAAGCCAAACTTCTCTGCTACATATTCAAGCTTTACAACAGCAACCTCAAGAATAAGGGATTGGCCTATTGATTTGGGTGCCCCTATGTTTGGCACAGCATCCGGGATTTCTCCAGTGGTAAAGTCTAATAGTTCCATAATTTTCCTCCCATCCCTCAAGGGACTTTACCAATACCATTTGATTATCTGCTTAATATACTAAACTCATCTGATATGTGGTTTCCAAATATGGTCTTCCATTGCATAGGCTCCTTTTTACTCTCTTGACAAAGTTATTTGATGCACAAAAGTGTTTAATTTTGAGGAGTTCCCATTTATCTATTTCTTTGTTCAATGCTTGTGCTATGTCTGTAAGGTCTAGGAAACCTCCTATTACAAGTTTTATAAGTTATTTTCCTTCATTTTCTTCTAAAAGTTTTATGATCTTAGCTCTAATGTTTAGGTCTTTGATCCATTTTGAATTAATTTTTGTATATGTATATGTATTTTCATATGTGTATAGATATTTTTGTTTATGTATTATATATTTTTTGCATATGGATATCCAGTTCTCCAAGCACCATTTATTGAAGAGACTGCTCTGTCCCAGGTAGGTTGGCTTGACCATGTTATCAAAGATCAGTTGTCCATAAATGAGAGGGTCTGTATCTGAACACTCAATTCGATTCCGTTGGTTAATATATCTCTTTATGCTAGCACCATGCAGTTTTGACCACCATAGCTTCATAATATGCTTTAAAGTCAGGTAGTGTGAGACCTCCCACTTCATTTTTCTTTCTCAAGACATTTCTAGCTATTTGGGGCAACTTTCCCTTCCAAATACATTTAGTTATTGGTTTTTCTATTTCTGAAAAGTAAGTTGTTGGGATTTAATTGGTATTGTATTGAATCTATAAATCTATTTAAGTAGAATTGACATCTTAACTATATTTAGTCTTCCAATCTATGAACACAGTATGCCCTTCCATTTATTTAGGTTTTCCATAATTTCCTATACAAATTTCTTGTAATTTTCTTCATATAGTTATTTTGTATCCTTAGTTAAATTTATTCCTAAATATTTGATTCTTTCCGTTGCTAATATAAATGGAATTTTTTTCTTGATTTCCTCCTCAGATTGCTCATTAGTAGTGCATAGAAGCATTACTGATTTTGGGGAGTTGATCTTGTACCCTGCCACTTTGCTGTACTCATTTATTAACTCTTGTAGCTTTGCTGAAGATTTTTCAGGATCTTCAACATATAGTATCATATCATCCACAAATAGTAAGAGTTTTACTTCCTCATTTCCACTTTGCATGCCTTTTATTTCTTTTTCTTTTCTAATTGCTCTGGCTAGAACTTCCAGCACAATGTTGAATAATAATGGTAACAGTGGGCATCTTTGTCATGGTTTCTGATTTTAGAGGAAAAGCTTTCAGTCGTTCTTCATTGAGGATGATGTTAGTTGTTGGTTTTTCATATATTCCCTTTATCATGTTGGTTCCTATTCCTATTCTTTGAAGCGTTTTCATTGAGAAAGAATGTTGAATTTTGTCAAATGCCTTTTCTTCATCAATCGAGATGATCATGTGGCTTTTCTGCTTTGATTTGTTGATATGGTGTATTACATTAATTGATTTCCTTATGTTGAACCGTCCTTGCATACCTGGAATAAATCCCACTTGTTCATGGTGTATAATTATTATTTATTTATTATTTTTTTAAATCTTTGGCATGGACAGGCTCCAGGAATTGAACCCAGATCTCCAGCACAGCAGGTGAGAATTCTGCCACTGAGCCATCAGTGCACTGCCTGGTGTATAATTATTTTAATGTGCTGCTGAATTCAATTTGCAAGTATTTTGCTGAGGATTTTGGCATCTATATTAAAGAGATTGGTCTGTAATTTTCTTTTCTTGTAGTATCTTTGTCTGGCTTTCATATGAGGGTGAAGTTGGCTTCATAGAACGAGTTAAGTAGCTTTCCCTCCTCTTCAAGTTTTTTGAAGAGTTTGAGCAGGATTGGTAGTAATTCCTTCTTGAGTACTTGGTAGAATTCACATGTGAAGCCATCTCGTCCTGGACTTTTCTGGTTTGGGGAGCTTCTTGATGCCTGATTCAATCTCTTTACTTGTGATTCGTTTGTTGAGGTCATCTATTTCTTCTCAAGTCAATGTTGGTTGTTCATGCGTTTCTAGGAAGTTGTCCATTTCATCTGTGTTGCCTTGTTTATCAGCATATAGTTGTTCATAGTATCCTCTCATTACCTCCTTTATTTCTGTGGGGTCCTTGGTTACGTTTCTTCTTCCATTTCTGATTTCATTTATTTGCATCTTCTCTCTCTCTCTCTCTCTCTCTCTCTCTCTCTCTCTCTCTCTCTCTCAACCTAGCTAAGGGCCTATCAATTTTCTCAAAGAACCAACTTCTGGTTTTGTTAATTTTCTCAACTGTTTTCATGTTCAATTTCATTTATTTCTGCTCTAATATTTGTTATTTCTTTCCTTTTGCTTGCTTTGGGGTTAATTTGCTGTTCTTTCTCTAGTTCTTCCAAGTGAACAGCTAATTCCTTAACATTTTTACTTTCTTCTTTTTTAATATAAGCATTTAAGGCAATAAATTTTCTGGCCCTTTGCCTGTTATTACCAACTTCATTCAATTATTATCCAAGAAAATGTCATGTATTATTTCAATCTTTTAAAATTTGTTAAGACTTGCTTTGTGACCCAGCATATGATCTTACCCTTGAGAATGATCCATGAGCACTTGAGAAAAATGTGTATCCTTCTGTTGTGGGGTGTAATATTCTGTAAATGTCTATTAAGTCTAGTTCTTGTATTATTCAAATTCTCTGTTTCTTCATTGATCCTCTGTCTAGATGTTCTATCTACTAATGAGGGTGGGGAGTTGAAGTCTCCAACTATTATGGTCGAGTGCCTATTTCTCCCTTCAATGTTGCCTGTGTTTGCCTCATGTATTTTGGAGCACTCTGGCTCAGTGCATAAATATTTATGATTATTATATCTTCTTGTTGAATTGTCCTTTGTATTAATATAGGGTCCTTCTTTGTCTTTTTTTTCCTTCTTTGTCTTTTTAATTGTTTTACATTTGAAGTCTAATTTGTCAAATATTAGTATAGCTACTCTTGCTCTTTTCTGATTGTTGTTTCCATGAAATATCTCTTCTTAACCATTCACTTTCAACCTATTTTTGTTCTTGGGACTAAAAGTGAGTCTCCTATAGATAGCACATAGATGGGTCCTGATTTTTAATCCATCCTGCTAGTCTATGTCTTTTTTTTTTAATTTATTTGTTAATTAAAAAAATTTAACAAACCACATAAAACAGCAACATATATAATCAGTAATTCACAATATCATCACTTAGTTGCATATTCATCATTTCTTAGAACATTTGCATCAATTCAGAAAAAGAAATAAAAAGACAATAGAAAAAGAAATAAAATGAAAACAGAAAAGAAAAAAAAAGATTATACCTACCATACGCCTTACCCCTCGCTTTCATTGATCACTAGCATTTCAAACTAAATTTATTTTAACATTTGTTCCCCCTATTATTTATTTTTATTCCATATGTTCTACTCGTTTGTTGACAAGGTAGATAAAAGGAGCGTCAGACACAAGGTTTTCACAATCACACAGTCACACTGTGAAAGCTATATCATTATTCAGTCATCCTCAAGAAACACGACTACTGGAACACAGCTCTACATTTTCAGGCAGTTCCCTCCAGCCTCTCCATTACATCTTGACTAACCAGGTGATATCTACTTAATGCGTGAGAATAACCTCCAGGATAACCTCTCAACTGTGTTCGGAATCTCTCAGCCATTGCTACTTTGTCTCATTTTACTCTTCCCCCTTTTGGTTGAGAAGGTTTTCTCAATCCCCTGATGCTGAGTCTCAGCTCATTCTAGGGTTTTTCTCAATCCCTTCATGCTGAGTCTCAGCTCATTCTAGGATTTCTGTTCCACATTGCCAGGAAGGTCCACACCCCTGGGATTCATGTCCCATGTAGACAGGGGAAGGGTGGTGAGTTTGCTTGTTGTGTTGGCTGGAGAGAGAGGCCACATCTGAGCAACAAAGAGGCTCTCTTGGGGGTGACTCTTAGGCCTAATTTTGAGTATACTTGACCTATCCTTTGTGGGGTTAAGTTTCATATGAACAAACCCCAAGACTGGGGGTTCAGCCTATAGCTTTGGTTGTCCACACTGCTTGTGAGAATATCTCGTTGTGGTTTTAATTTGCATTTCTCTAATCCCCAGGGACGTTGAGCACCTCTTTACGTGCCTTTTGGCCATCTGTATTTCCTCTTCTGGGAAGTGTCTGTTCAAGTCTTTTTCCCATTTTGTAATTGGATTGGCTGTCTTTCTGTTGTTGAGTTGAACAATCTCTTTATAAATTCTGGATACTAGACCTTTATCTGATATGTCATTTCCAAATATTGTCTCCCATTATGTTGGCTGTCTTTTGACTTTTTTGATGAAGTTCTTTGATGCACAAAAGTGTTTAATTTTGAGGAGTTCCCATTTCTTTCTTTCTTCAGGGCTCTTGCTTTAGGTGTAAGTTCTATAAAACCACCTCCAATTATACGATTTATAAGATATTTCCCTACATTTTCCTCTAACTGTTTTATGGTCTTAGACCTGATGTTTAGATCTTTGATCCATTTTGAGTTAACTTTTGTATAGGGTGTGAGATACGGGTCCTCTTTCATTCTTTTGCATATGGATATCCAGTTCTCTAGGCACCATTTATTGAAGAGACTGTTCTGTCCTAGGTGAGTTGACTTGACTGCCTTATCAAAGATCAGATATCCATAGATGAGAGGGTCTATATCTGAACACTCTATTCGATTCCATTGGTCAATATATCTATCTTTATGCCAGTACCATACTGTTTTGACCACTGTAGGTTCATAATATGCCTTGAAGTCAGGCAGCATGAGACCTCCAGCTTTTTTTTCCTCAAGATACTTTTAGCAATTCGGGGCACCCTGCCCTTCCAGATAAATTTGCTTATTGGTTTTTCTATTTCTGAAAAGTAAGTTGTTGGGATTTTGATTGGTATTGCATTGAATCTGTAAATCAATTTAGGTAGAATTTACATCTTAACTATATTTAGTCTTTCAATCCATGAATACGGTATGCCCTTCCATCTATTTAGGTCTTCTGAGATTTCTTTTAACAATATCTTATAGTGTTCTTTGTATAGTCTTTTGTCTCTTCAGTTAAATTTATTATTAAATATTTTATTCTTTTGGTTGCAATTGTAAATGGAATTCGTTTCTTGATTGCCCCCTCAGATTGTTCATTACTAGTTGTGCTGGTTTGAAAGGAAGTGTGCCCCCTAAGAAAAGCCATGTTTTAATATAAATCTCATTTCATAAAGGTAGAATAATCTCTATTCAATACTATATGTTTGAAACTGTAATGAGATCATCTCCCTGGATGATGTGATTTAGTCAAGAATGGTTGTTAAACTGGATTAGGGGACGATATGTCTCCACCCATTTGGGTGGGTCTTGATTGGTTTGTTGGAGTCCTGTAAAAGAGAAAATATTTTGGAGAATCAGAGATTCAGAGAGAGCAATACTATGAAGCAGAGAGTCCACCAGCCAGTGACCTTTGGAGATAAAGAAGGAAAACGCCTCCCAGGGAGCTTCATGAAACTGGAGGCCAGGAAAGAAAGCTAGCAGACGCTGCCATGTTCGCCATCTGCCCTTCCAGCTGAGAGAGAAGTGCTGAATATCATCGGCCTTCTTGAACCAAGGTATCTTTCCCTGGACATTTGCCTTAGATTGGACATTTCTATAGACTTGTTTTAATTGGGACATTTTCTCAGCCTTAGAACTGTAAACTAGCAACTCATTAAATTCCCCCTTTTAAAAGCCATTCCGTTTCTGGTATATTGCATCCTGGCAGCTAGCAAACTAGAACACTAGTGTATAGAAACACTACAGATTTTTGAATGTTGATCTTGTAACCTACCACTTTGCTATACTCGTTTATTAGCTCTAGTATTTTTGCTGTGGATTTTTCGGGGTTTTTGACATAGAGTATCATATCATCTGCAAACAGTGAGAGTTTTACTTCTTCCTTTCCAATTCTGATGCCTTGTATTTCTTTTTCTTGTCTAATTGCTTTGGCTAGAACTTCCAACACAATGTTGAATAACAGTGGTGATAGTGGACATCCTTGTCTTGTTCCTGATCTTAGGGGGAACGTTTTCAGTTTTTCCCCATTGAGGATGATATTAGCTGTGGGTTTTTCATATATTCCCTTTATCATTTTAAGGAAATTCCCTTGTATTCCTATCCTTTGAAGTGTTTTCAACAGGAAAGGATGCTGAATTTTGTCAAATGCCTTCTCTGCATCAATCGAGATAATCATGTGCTTTTTCTGCTTTGATTTGTTGATATGGTGTATTACATTAATTGGTTTTCTTATGTTGAACCATCCTTGCATACCTGGGATGAATCCTACTTGGTCATGATATATAATTCTTTTAATGTGTTGGTGAATTCGATTTGCTAGAATTTTGTTGAGGATTTTTGCATCTAAATTCATTAGAGAGATTGGTCTGTAGTTTTCTTTTTTTGTAATATCTTTGCCTGGTTTTGGTATGAGGGTGATGTTGGCTTCATAGAATGAATTAGGAAGCTTTCCCTCCTCTTCAATTTTTTTGAAGAGTTTGAGCAGGATTGGTACTAATTCTTTCTGGAATGTCTGTTAGAATTCACATGTGAAGCCATCTGGTCCTGGACTTTTCTTTTTGGAAAACTTTTTAATGACTGATTTGATTTCTTTACTTGTGATTGCTTTGTTGAGGTTGTCTGTTTCTTCTAGAGTCAAAGTTGGTTGTTCATGCTTTTCTAGGAAGTTGTCCATTTCATCTACATTGTTGTATTTATTAGCATAAAGTTATTCATAGTATCCTGTTATTACCTCCTTTATTTCTGTGAGGTCAGTGGTTATGTCTCCTCTTCCGTTTCTGATCTTATTTATTGGCATCATCTCTCTTCTTCTTTTTGTCAGTCTTGCTAAGGGCCCATCAATCTTATTGATTTTCTCATAGAACCAGCTTCTGGTTTTATTGATTTTCTCAATTGTTTTCATGTTCCCAATTTCATTTATTTCTGCTCTAATCTTTGTTATTTCCTTCCTTTTGCTTGCTTTGGGGTTAGTTTTCTGCTCTTTCTCCAATTTCTCTAGGACCTAACAGGTCCTTTTTGCTCATTCTTGTTTTTTAATATATGCATTTAGGGCAATAAATTTCCCTCTCAGCACTGCTTTTGCTGCATCCCATAAGTTGTAATATGTTGTGTTCTCAATATCATTTGTCTCCAGATATTTACTGATTTCTCTACTAATTTCTTCTTTAACCAACTATTATTTAAGAATATGTTGTTTAATGGCCACATATTTGTGAAATCTTTGGTTCTTTAGTGACTATTAATTCACAGCTTCATTCCATTGTGGTCAGAGAAAGTGCTTTGCATAATTTCAATCTCATTGAATTAATGAAGGCTTATTTTGTGTTTCAGCATATGATCTATCCTAGAGAACATTCCATGTGCACTGAAGAAGAATGTATATCCTGGTGTTTGGGGTTAAGGATCTATATATGTCTATTATGTCTAATTCATTTATCACTTTGTTTAGGTTCTCTTATTTCTTTTTTTTTTCCCTTAAATGACTTTTCTTATTTCTTTGTTGATCCTCTAGCTATAGAGTAGACCAGTGTATTGAAGTCTCCCATTATTATTATTGAAATGTCTATAGCTTCCTTCAGTTTTACCAATGTTTGCCTCATATACTTTGGACCTCCTTGATTTGGAGCATAAATATTTATGCTTTTTAATTGATCTTGGGGCATTGTCTTATTAATATATATAGTGTCCTTTTGTCTCATATGATGTCTTTACATTTAAAGTCTATTTTATCTGATATTAGTAAAGCTATTCCTGCTTTCTTTTGGTTACAGCTTGCATAGAACATCTTTTTCCATCCTTTCACTTTCAATCTATTTGTATCCTTGGTCTAAGATATGTCTCTTGTAAACAGCATATAGATGGATTCTATTCTTTAATCCATTCTGTCGATCTGTATCTTTTAATTAGTGAGTGTTCTAGTTTGCTAGCTGCCGGAATGCAACACACCAGAGACGGATTGGCTTTTAATAAAAGGGGATTTATTTTGTTAGTTCTTCAGAGGAAAGGCAGTTAACTTTCCACTGAGGTACTTTCTTACGTGGGAAGGCACAGGACGGTCTCTGCTGGCCTTCTCTCCAGGCCCCTGGGTTCCAACAACTTTCCCCGGGGTGACTTCTTTCTGCACCTCCAAAGGCCTGGGCTGAACTGTGAGTGCTGAGATGAGGAATGCCAAGCTGCTTAGGCTGTGCTATGTTGCGGTCTCTCATTTAAGCACCAGCCAATTAAGTCAAACGTCTTTCATTGCAGCAGGCACGCCTCCTAGCCGACTGCAGGTGTAAATCGGCAACAGGTGAGGTTCACGTACTATTGGCTCATGTCCACAGCTACAGAACTAGGTGCCTTCACCTGGCCAAGTTGACAACTGAATCTAACTGCCACAGTGAGTTTAGTTAAAACTCAAAGTTATTACTGCAAAAGCAGTTCTTCAATCTAATATCTTATCTTTTAACATCTTATCTTTTAGATAAAGTAACATCTTTTAGTTTTTATTTGTTAGATTTATATATTCTTTCCCCTTTCTCTCTTTATCCCTTCAAATTTGATTGAAGGGATAAAGAGGCACTCTTCAACTCTGTGGCCTCCTCCAGACCTTCCTCTCCTGTCTTATTTTTTTTTCAGCTGACAGGACTCCCTTTAGTATTTCTTGTGGGGCAGGTCTCTTGTTGACTAGTTCTCTCAGTCTTTGTCATTGTAGATTTTAATCAATTTTGAAGGACAGTTTGGCTGGATACAGAATTCTTGGCTGGAAGTCTGTCTTTTTTAGGATCTTAAACATGTCTTGTCACTGTCTTCCTGGCTCCATGGGGCCTGTTGAGTAGTCCAAACTCAGTCTTATGTGTTTTCTCTTGTATGTAATAGATCGCTTTTCTCATGCTGCCTTCAGGACTTCCTGCTTCTCTTCAACATTTAACAGTTTGATTAGCATGTGTCTTGGAGTGGACCTACTTGGGTTTATTCTATTTGGGATTTGCTGGATTCTTTGATTTGTGTGTTTATGTCCTTTATAAGGTTGAGAAGTTTTCCCCTATTATGTCTTCTACTAATCTTCCCAGGCTTTTATCCTTCTCTTCTCCTTCTGGGTCACCAGTGATTCTTATATGTGTATGCCTTTTGTTGTCCATAATTTTCCTAAGATCCAGTTCATTTTTTCCATTTTTCTTGCCATTTTCTTCCTTTGCGTGCTCTAGTTCAATTGTTCTATCTTCTAGCTCACTTATTCTTCCTTCTGCTTCTTCAGATCTGCTATTGTGTGGCTTTATTATATTTCTAATTTGGTCTATTGTATCTTTCACCTCTGTGAGATCTGCCATTTTTCTATTTAATCTTTCAAATGTTTTATGCTTTTCTAGTGTCTTCCTGATATCCTTTATTTCTTTATAAATAACCTTGAGTAGTTATTCCATATTCTGTGTTCCTCTGGTGTTTTGATATGGTCATTTGTCTGGGCTTTCTCTGCCTGGATTTTCACATGCTTTGTGTTTTTGTCGTATTTGGGACTTTTGATTATCTTAATAAGGTTAGTTTGCAAGTTGGTTTCCTTCATTCATCTAAAGTTTGCATATACTTGTTAAAGATTTCCTTTTGTACTTGGTGTTCATTAATTCCCTGCCCACAAAACCAAGGCCGGGATCTCACGTAGGGTGAACAGTTCTATTTTACAGTGTATTAGTGTATTAGGCAGGTGTGTATGGCTATGTCCATGGCCGAAAGCCTGCCCGCCACATGGGTAACTTCGGCTTGATTCCCAGCTAATGCACACCTCCCAAAAATATATATATATATAAAATAAAAATAATAAAAAAAACTACACCTCAGTGATATAGGCCCTGAAGTCAGAAGGCAACACCTCAAGATATATTGGGAATGGGCTCAGTCTGGTCCTCACAGAAGAGAAGAAACTCTTTAAAAATTAAAAATAAATAATAAATAAAAATATAAACACAGTAAAAGTATTTACATAAATAAAAAATAAAATAATAATACTAATAAAGATATCGAAAAAATATATTTTAAAAAACACTGAGCAGCTACGGAGTTTGCCAGGCTGCATTTAGCGCTTCTTCCCAGCAGGTGGCACTCCTGAGGCACTCCTACCCGCCCACCTACCCCTCTTCGACCGCATCAGCAGGTGGGAAAATGGCCTACGCGGCACGGGGAAGGCGGGGCGGGGAGGGCTTCCCCCAGCATTGGCAGCGGAACCTCTGGTCCTGGTACACGGGATGGGGGAGGGGAGCCGACCATAGTATCTGGCAGAGTAGCTGATTATGGCACCCAGCGGAGTTGTCATTCACATGCCAACGGGACGGCTATTCGTAGCACCTGACCCGGCAATGAGTCCCAGCACCCAGAGGTTCGGCTTTTTGCAGTGGACAGCCAGGCACCCCTCCGGATTCTCCCCAGAGACACGGGAGGTTTCCCCAGACAGACGGGAGGTTTCCCCAGACAGCTCCTGGGACGGGCAGAGTGGAGGGATGGTCAGCTCCCTCGGATCCTCACTACCTGCACACTGTCGCCTGTCCCCCGTTAGGGTCGTAGTCTATGGGCTGATCCTGCTCTCCCCAACTCTAGTCCTCAGCCTCTCTCCTCCCTATGAAATACTGAAGACCTTCTTCCATCACTCACCCCTGGGACTACAGTCTTGGTCATTTTTTCCCTGTCCCCTATCTTGTTCTATGGAGCAGAGGTGAATCCAGCCTACCCAACTCCACCATCTTCAGAGCCATGTTCATTCGTTTGTTTTTTAACCTTTTAAATGGTTTTTATTGTGAAATATAACTGATATACAAAGAAAAGAAAGAAAAAACAATTTTCAAAAAACACTTCAACAAATAGTTCCAGAACAGATCCCAGAGTTTGCCGTGGGCTACCATTCCACTATTTCAGAATTTTCCTTCTAGCTGCTCTAAAACACTGGCGGCTGGAAGAAATATGATATAGTGATTCAGTAGTTATACTCACTTGTTAAATCCTTTTTCCTCTGTTATAACTCCTCCTTCTCCTTAGAGCCCTCTCACAACCAACAGGGATCTTTAGGCAATGCCTGTTCTAACTTTCTGATGTTGAGAAGAGGTGTTGACACTAAAGGATAGAGGGATGTAATTAGTTGATAATCTTGGAGAGGCTGGTCCCTCTGGGTTTCAGAATATATTTATCTGGCCTAGGAACCCTCTGGATATTATAGGAAAGCAAACTTAGTGCATGAAACTTTTATAGAGTCTCAGTTCAAGCCCTTGGTTTTCTTAAAAGTTAACAGGAGTGATATTGGTTGGGATTTGGCAAACCATGGTAAATAGTAATATCTAGCTGAAACTTGTGTAAGAGTAACCTCCAAAATAGCCATTGACTCTATTTGAAAGGCCATGTTCTTTTGATGCATTTTTGTGGGTGTGGACCTGTTGTGTAGGGGGCCTTTTGATGAGGTATTTCAATTGAGATGTGTGTCCCACCACATTCAAGGGGGTTCTTAATCCCCTACTGGTGACCTTTATAAAGAGGATGAAAGACGCAGGGAAGCTAAGAAGTTAATTAAGGGAAGTTTAGAGAAAAGCCCTGGAAAAGCCAAGAGAGAAACAGCCTGAGAAGTTTAAGAAAAAGCCACAGACAGAGAAGCCAGAGATGAAGCAATAAAACCCAGGAGAGAAGGACCAGCAGATGCTGCCATGTGTCTTGTTGTCTGACAGAGCAATCTCTGGTAACTGGTTTTCAGAGCAGGTATTGTCCTGTCGATGCCTTCATTTGGACATTTGCATGACCTTGGAATTGTAAATATATAAGCTAAAAATCCTCATTGTCAAGCACCTGTCCATTTCTGTTATACTGCATTTCATCAGCTGCAGCAAGATCATATCCATCCGTGCTGCAGACCATTTGAAGAAAAGTACAAAAGTTCACTTGGCTTGCCTAGTCTTCCTTCCCTTCCCTCCAGTGTTTGTCACTACCACCTTTCGCCCACCCCCCTCCCCAGGACATTGCCACTCTAGTGATGAGACAAAGTTTTGGGAGCAAAGGAAGAGGAGTGACAGTCAGGAAGGACCCTCTCAGAGACTCTGATGCTGTGCGAGGCCAGGGTGATGGCCTACAGAAGTGGGGCTGAGTCCTGCCCCACGCCCTGGCCTTTGGAGGCGATGAACTCACCACTGACCAATGAAGTTGAATTCCAGATCCTAAGTATAAAATTGCGTTCTCAGAATATATATAAATCCTTATTTTGGGATTGGCCAATTGGTGTCAACATTGAATGTCCACATGCTTTTTTGGGGGGGGGGGCCTGGCTGCATATCTGCAGGATGGTGATATATCGGGAAGGTCAGTAACTTGGCCAGTGTCACCATGAAAAACACTGGCCTGAGAGGAGAAGAAAATGAATTTAGAAAGCCTGGGTGGTGGAAGCCAGTTCTCAGTGATTTCAAAGAAGACCAAAAGTGGCCCCAAGATGTCATTTGAGGACACCACAGACCAAAACTCCCCTGTTCATTTATTTTGATAGGTGGAATTTAGTTTCAATTATTTAAGATAATACTTCATGAGATATTTTCAAAGAGAAATGAGATCTTAATAATCTGAGCTGTTCTTACAGCTCTCTGCTATTAAATCTTTATAAATCTTGGCTTGGAAGCCTGGAGAGGCAGCTGGGTGTGGAGAAATGTGAACCGGGAGGATGAGTGAGTGGAAAGCGAGGGTTCAAATATAGGGGGAGGGCTCATTTCTTCATAGAGGCCTCGAGTTTTAGGGTGACAACTACTCCCCAGCTGACATTATGAATGGGGGCCATTCCAACACCCAAGGGGACCCAGAAACTGGTCTCCAGGGTGTGGGTTTATTTTCTCTCTTATCTGAAGTTTTCCATGCTCTAAAATTGGGGGATATCAGCACCTTAGGGAAGAGGTTAAGTTTGAATTATTTTTATTACCCCTTAAATAATGCACGTGCAGGGCCTGTGCAAGCCCCTGGGACCTAATTTCTGCTTCCCTGTTTCTCTTTTCCCTCTGCTGAGGCTTTTAGGCTCAAGGAAACTGAGCCAGACTCAGGTTCACACCCACCAGGGCTCTCAGCTACGTTGCTGTTTCCTGTTGGAAAGGAACGCCCTATGGGGGCCTTGTAGGTAGATTTTCTACCTCCGGTCCCGTTGTCCTCACCTCCACAGCGCACATCCCTGAACTGTACCCTCTTTCCACCACTACATTTCTGTGGGGGCGCCTACGGATCTAATACAGATGCTTCAAATTGTACATGCCAAGCTCATCAAGGCCATTTCTCCCCAACCTCACTGCTCCAGCCTCATGCCCAGTGAAGGACACCCAGACCCCTTGAAGCCTCTGCGTGCACTGCACCCTCCCACTTTGTCCACTGGTCATTAAATCCTTCTGATGGCAGGTCCCAGACCCACCTCAGATCCATCCTAATCTCCTACCTGCTAGTTCCAGGCTTGGCCGCCTGTCACAGCAGCTGTCTTGGTCCACACTCCCCACCAAATTTCCACAAAGAATTTGAATATCACGTCACCTTCTCACTGCAGAACTGGGACTCCACAGGGTGGGACCCACCTTCCAGTCACCACTGCCAACAACCCCCTACAGTCTCAGATTCCCCTCTGGGCCCTGAGCACATGCGCCCTGGTGTCTCTCTGCCCCAGCCCATCTCAAGTGAACTTCCTGAGACCACCCCTCACCTTCAGAGACTAGAGGGCCTCAGCTGGTCTTTGAAAAGGAGCTTTAAGTGCAGCTCCTTTGTGGAACGTAGGAAGTCAATGAATGTTATGGAATAAAGGAAGGAAGGAAGGAACATTCTTCTGCAACATGGGGAGAAGTAGCTGTGTTCCTTTTGTCAGATGCCACTGTGATGAGAAATCACAGCATGTCTGACATAGGTGGGACATGGCAGTCCTCTGGTCTTCATTGACAATGGGGGAAACTGAGGCAGTGGTGGAATCAGCCTCCTGACTTCCAGATCATGCCTGAGTCCACAAGGCTGCAGTTTCCTGAAGGGGCCCCCCAAGGTGTAGGCTGAGCTCCTCAGAGCTGTTCCTGGCCTCGTATAGGTTCCAACCGGGCCTTCTCTCCTTGCAAGCTCTTCCCTGAGGGATTGTCCAGAGAGAAGCTGTGAGGCTGGGTCAGCTTTCGAGGCCTCTCTATGACACCCTGGAGAGGAAGCGAGTCTGAGGGACACCATTTTGGTGGATTTTGATATCCTCTTGTTTAGGGCCAAGGACATGGCACACAAAGGAAAAATTAAGCACAAGGTTAAGTTTTCTTCCAGATAAGGTGACTGTTTTCCTTTCCAGAAACCAGTCCTGGAGCCCAGCACATGTATCCATCATAGACTGAGAAGAACTATGCTTTCTACAGGTACATGCTGGAAATAAGAGTGGGGGGATCAAGAAGAAAATAACCAAATGGCTTACACTTATTTGGAAAATATGCCTGCCTGCCACCCCATACTAACATCAGGCCCTCCTGTGGATTCAGAGAAGGGAATATCCTCACCACAACGCCCCCCTCCCCAGCCCACCCCATCATTTCAGCTAGCAGTGTCATTGGCTTAGCGTATCAGAATGAAGTGTTGCCCTGGCTGCCCCTCTCCATGGGCCAGAGGGGACTGAGAGGCAAGCAGCTCTGCTGGGGTGACTGGGCATGGGGAGCCCAGGATCTCTTCAGCACCTTCGTACTGAGAGGTCCTCATGCTGACCGAGTCTCCAAGGGCAGCCACAGCCAAGTGTCACAAACGGGGTGTCTTCAAGCAAGAGAAGTGTCTTATCTGACAGTTTTGGAGGCCAGAAGACTGAAATCAATGAGGCAAGGCCTCGTCCCCTTGAGACCTGTGGAGGGACCCTGGCCTCTCCCAGCTTCTGGTTATAGCTGGCGTCTTTAATGTCCCCCTGGCTTGCAACTGAACACTTTAATCTCTTTCTCCATCTTCAAATGACCTACTTCACATCTGTCACTGGCTCCAGATTTTCCCTCTTGTTATAAGGACACCAGTCCCATTGGACTAGGGCACACCCTCACCTGGTTTGACCCCATCTTAAGGAATCACATCTCCAAACACCCTGGTCCCAAATAAGGTCATGTTCATGGGATCAGGCATTCAGCCTTGAACATGTGTTTTGGGGGACACAATTCATCCCATCACACATGTCCTTGCCTAAAACTACAGAGGGCTGAATCTTTGCCCTTTGCCAGCTGCCACCATTCTGTCCCCATGCTAGAGCTGGGGAATGACAGGGCAGAGGCTGAGATTAGTTGGCTAAAGTTCCACAGCAGCTGGGGGAGCCGGAGCCCAGGCGCTTACACTGTCCCCCACATCCAACCAGTTGAAAGTCCTTCTTTTAAAAATTGAATATCATTCACATATCATAAAATTCACTATTTTAATATATACAAGAAAGTGGTTTTTAATATATTCATGAGGTTGTGCAACGATCACCACAGTCAATTTCAGAACCAGTTCATTCCTTCAAAGAGAAACCCTGCACCCCTTAGTGGTCACCCCTACTCCCCTCCCTCTAACCCCAGACAACCACTAATCTACTTCCTTTTTCTATAGATCTGTCTCTTCTGGGCATTTTGTATAAATGGAATCAGATAATATGTGGCCTTTTTTTTCTGGCTTCCTTCACTTGCCAGATTGTTCCAGAGTTCTTCTGTGTTATAGCATGAATCCATGCTTATTCCTTTTCATTGCTGAATAATATTCCATTGTATAGCTCTACCACATTTGAGTTATCCATTCATCAGTGATGGATGCTCACTTTTTGGTTACTGTGAATAATATTGCTATGAAAGTGGTGTACTCGTTTCTGTAGGGACACAGGCTTTCATTTCTCTTAGGTAGGTATCCAGGAGTGAAATTGCTAGGCAAATGTTCTTTTTATCAGGTGAAAGTGTGTGCATATTTAAGGGGTTTGCGGGTGGGAGCAGTGTCCTGAGCACTGCACATGGAGTCAGGAGGTGTGGGCCACGGTGGGACCTTGGGCAAGAGCTTTCTCTGGGTGGGTTTCCATGACAAGGGGGCTAGAGGACACACCAATTCTTGACTGAGTGCCAGCACGCTCATGTCCTCCCTGGGGAGGGAGCACAACTCTCTCTGACACCCTGGTGCAGGGGAGAGCTGGGGAGCCCTGCCTCAGGGACAGAGACAGCCCAGCACCCCGGACTCTGCTTCTTAGGGGAAGACACTTACATCTTGCACTGATTTTTCACTTGCATTTCAGCATCTACATGGCTTTTTCTAGTCTCTGCCTAAACTTGAAAGTAAAACTGAGCTAATCTCAATAGAATTGATGTGTGAAGCTCAGCCAGAAATTTAATTGTGTTTACTAAATAGCTAATAAATATTTACCACCAACCTCATTGCTCCATAAAATTGAAGACGACTCCTTCTGCATGCTTTCTTGGCTGTGAGGCAGGACTAAAGGAGAGGGAATGGGTTGGGGAGGCAAGAGGAAAATCCAGCGTGCTTCTTTCTTCCTGCAGAGCTGTGGTCTGGAGGCTGGTGCTGTCTGTAATGAGATGGGGCCAGTCACCACTGCCTTTGATCTGATCCTGATAATTTTATTCAGAAAGTGAGCACTTACAAGGGTTCATTTCAGTTACAATTGCAAACCAGATCTCTTTCATTATGCATGGAAAGCTTACAAAATTTTCCACTGAGATGATTTTTTACATTAACTGAAAACTTAGCAGTTCCATAATTTTCGAATTATACATTTTTGATTCTCCTTCTTGGTCTCCTAAATCCACCACTGGGTCTTTCAAAATCTGAAATTTGACTGACATGGACTGAGTCTTCAAAGAATGATATATAAAAAGAAAATGATGGATAATTACTAAATCCCTTCAATTGCTACATTGAAATGTAGTAACAGTTCTCTCCCAGGTCTAGTGAGAATTTAATAATAGCAGAATCTTAAAGTTTAATATTGAAATCTTTATTCAAAAAACAAAAATACATTTACAAGGGGCAGTTTGGCATTCGCTGGTTTAGCTACCTGGCTCTAGTTTGGAGCTGGTCAACTGGAGAGATGGCCTGATGACCTTGAATTTAAACCCAAGGTCAGACCAAAAATCTGCGGCTTCAGACAAGGGCAGAGCTCCAAAGACAAAAAGAATGGGTGTGGCAGAGTGCCCTGGAAATTCTCAAGGGCTGCTTTCCACTTGCCTCCATAACCCACAAGAGCCCCAAAGCCCCTCACTTATGGGGCTAGGGAGGGGAGATGCTAGCTGTTCCAGATTCTTGGGTGACAACTATGTAGGTCAGCATGAGAAGCAGGCCAAAGGATCAGAGGGTCAGAGGGTCAAAGACCAGGGCCAGGAGAAAGTCTCTCCTTTTCTTTACCTATGCAGTTATAGAAGCTTATAAGGCCTTTGGGTCTACTAGATTTCCATAGTGGACACTGTTGGTTCCTTTATCAGTTAGCTTTTGCTGCAGAATGAGTAACCCAGAAACACAGTGACTTTAAAATAAGAATCGTTTACTGGTCCTTGATTCTGGACTGGGCTCAGCTGGGTGGTTCAGATGGTCTTGGCTGGACTCACTCAGGTGGTTTATCAGGATGGCCTGATTCACATTTCTGGAGGTGGTAGACCAGTTGGCTGGAATGCCTGCATTCCCCTCTAGGTAGCCCTTCTGGGGGTTGGTTTGGGCTTATTCGCCTGGATTCAAGGTTCTAAGTGCAAGATAGAGTCACCCTCAATGCACAAGCATGTGCCAAGCCTCTGCTTGCCTCACATTTGCTAATGCCCCATTGGCCAAAGCAAGTCACACGGCCGAGCCTATATCTAAGGTGAGGAATAGCCTCCTCTTAATGGGGAGAACATCAGTGTTACCTGCAAAAGGCATGGCTACAAGGAAAGGAGGAATTTGTGGCCACTCTACTGTCATGCCTCACCTAGACTACCATTCCCCACCTGCTATAAATATTGGCTGCTAACAGCTCACAGCTGCCTCCTCCAGAGACTCCCCTAGGCTGATGGGAGCCATCTTAACTCACCTTATACCCGTTCGTGTGCTCAGCCCCACAGAGCCCCCGCGTCAGCCGCTGCTGACCACAAATGGAGGAGACCAAAGTTCTGAATTTCTGACCCACAGAAACCTGGAGGGAGAGTGAAATGATTGTTATTGCTTTATGCCCTAAGCTTTGGTCTAACTTTTCATACAGTGATGGTAACTGGGCTCTGACCTGCAGCAACATCCATCTCCTTGTTACTACCAGGTGCACAGACAAGAATGGGTGTCCTAAGGACTCCCCGGGGTACCGTCCAAAACACTGGTCCTCGTTTATCACACTGTACACCAGCTATCTGTGTGTGTGTCTGTCTGCCCTGCAGTCTCATTTGTCTTTCCACCTTGGAGCCAGGTCAATAACGTTAGCTAAAGTCCCAACATCTCAGAACCTTGTCTTTAGCCAGGTGGGTCTTCCTTGTTCTCTAGCATTCCTTTCTGTTCCTCTAACCTCCCTTCCACGAGAGAATACCAGAGAGAAACTTCTGGAACAGTTGGTACCAATTGGAAAGGACAACACCTGGTGGTGTTGGTTCAGGGCCTTTCTTCTGTGTGGGAAACTCTGGAAGGAACAGAAATTCATCTGGGATTCCACTCATCCTCTCCAACCTGTTGATTCAAGTACCCCAGTCTTGGGACAGTGGGAGGCGATCTCTGCAAAAAGAGCTAAAGTATCTGAGGACTGTCAAGGCAGCCCCTGGGGTCACTTCAGAGGTGTTGGCATCCATTCCCAGCCCCCAAAGTCTGCCCGTTCTTCACTATAGGGGAGGGCGACCCACTTGTTCACCCAGGAAGGTGAGGCTGGTGAGGGGCAGGGAATGGCAGTGGGGAATGGGGAGGGGAAGTCATTGGCAGGAGATGAATGCTGGAGGAATGGTGGGCGGGAGGGCAGGGCAGTGTGAGTGGGATGGTGGGGGGATGGTAGAGAGATTGTGGGGGAGTTGGGGGGGGAGTGCTGAGGGTGAATGGTGAAGGGAACATGAGGGGACTGTGGGGAGAGAGTGGTTGACAGGGAAGTGACAAGGGAGGAATGGAGGATGGCAGGGGATGGAGGGTGGTAGAGAGGGGTGAGGGGTAGTGTGTGGCAGGGAACAGCTTGGGAAAACTCCGGCACTTGTGGAACTGCAATGCATATTAGCTAAAAGATGCTTCTGAATTTTTCCCAATTACAAGTAATGCTAGGAATTGTATATTTAGGTTGTCTGGTTATTCTGGGCAAATATCAGTGATTTCTATTGCATTTTTAGGGTGTAACATCCTTTGACCAGCCAGTGACAACTGGGTCCTTGTCCAGGGGCAAAAATAAAAAGTTGAAAAAACAAAAAAATCAACGCAGCCACTTCTGAAAAAATTTCAGTGGATTTACGGCCACCCCTTTGTCACAGTTCACCCAGGGGATCATGAAGCTTGGGCAGAGTGAAGTTAAGAGGAGGGAGGGGGGAAGACACCATCGAAGGTGCAGCCCTGAGGGGCCCCAATAGTGGCTACAGGAATTTGTCGAGCTAGGCAGAGACTCAGGGTTCACAGATGGAACAGGCTTGGGCTTGGTCCCATTGCTCAATGGGCCAGTGGACATTTGTGGATAAATAATGACTCATTCAGAGACATACACATGACATTACTCTGTCCAGGGACAAAATCAATCTTATTTGGGCTTTTAAGTGGGGGAAAACACAATCAAAGCTCTGGACAAGTTGGAGGATTTTCCTTAATTCTACTCTAACTTTTGTTTTCTTTTAGGAAAGCATCTCTCAAAGTCTAGAATTAGATAGGGAAACAAGAGATGCAACATCTGCCAGAGTTGGAGCGTGGAAGTAAACTGCAAATCCCGTTCCTAATTGTCCTAGAGACCTCAGTCAACCAAGGCCATCGGATTGCTTTCTGGGAGAGGACAGGGTCTGCAGGCTGCCGTGGGGCTGATGGTGTCTTTTTAGAGGACTGCCTGGAGGTGGCGGCACAAAAGAAGCCTGGTTCCAGGGCACTGGTGGTGCAGTTTCCACATTCGAAGTTGCAGAATGAAGGGCCCCATCCAGAAGAGCAAAATCCCCAAACCAAAGTTAGAGCACTTGATTTTGGTTCCTTAACCATCTGAGGGGAAATTTTTTAGCTTGCCACACACTCAAAAGGAAACAGCAGAGCAGGACAGGCTGTTTCCTGTGACCCCAGCATCCCAGGCTTGAGCAGAGCACCCATCGTGCCCACCTGGGACTCTCCTCTGTGGGGCCTCAGTCATGGGCAGCCCCCGATTTTTGTTATTACCCCCAGAAGAGGGGGACTATGTCACCCAAGAGGTGTGGTAGGAGGCTTATGACACTGGACGTCCTCCCAGCTTTTCTTGCTAGCTCTGCATCCCCAGCTTTAGGAAGGATGGCACAGCAGACTCTTTTTGAGCTGGTGAAACATTACTTGTCTAGCCTGCTCATTCTAAAGGGAATCATTATTTACTTAAGCCCAGATTCTATCAGTTCAGATACCAGCACACATGAGGTGTTAGATCCCTGCCATGCATTGAGCTGATTTTGGGTTCCTCTCGAAAAACAGCAGTGGGAAATTTGAGCTTATAGTGATGAAAATCACTTCCCCCTCATTACCCGTGAAATTAAACAAGAGAGGAGATCTGAGTTAGAGCCATTGATAAGCTCCAGAGGTGTAATGAGAACTTGGATTTGTGAATCTGCCGATTTTCAATTCTTGCCACCCAGGACAGAGAACAGAGGTGCTTTGGTGGTGACGGGGCTCATTAGAGCACCACAGGCCTCCAGCCTGGACCTCAGAGACCCCTTTCAACCAGGGCGAGCTGCCCTCCTAGCGAGTGGCTTCCACGGAGACAGATCCCGAAACCAGACTCCAGACACAGGCCTCAGCTCACTCCCGAAGCCTTGAACTGCCCCAGAGTCTGGGAATTCTATTCTTGTTTCTCTACTAATTACAGTTTAGATGTTTTGAATGAAAAACGAGACACAAATACAGCTGGGCTGACCCAGATGAGAGCCAGGTAGGACTCACAAAATCAAGACTGGTATCATGGCCGCTCGTAGGGACGTACCTTCTGCACGGTTCTTGAGAGGATTCTTGGTGAGCCTGAGCTGGGGCCATTTGTGTGTGCTCAGTGGCTGGGCCAAGTCTTGGCCAAAGATCCCAGTCTTCAACAGTGACCCCAAATGCATCCCAAACAAACAGGTTACACCGAGGACATGTGCTTGTTATGACAATGTGGATTCAAGACAAGTGCCCTGAGCTCTCTTCCAAATGGGTCGTTCCCCATAAAACCCCACAAGGTGAAATTCCAGAGTCCGCCCCAGTTCTGTGCTGAGTCCCAGCCTAGAGTCCTGTGTGGGGGCTGTTTCCTAAAGAAGTTTGACAAAGTGAAAATGCAAGTGGTCAGTGTGGAAAGGAGAGACTTGCTAATTTGTTGGCTAGTTCATGCATTCATTTGCTCAGCTGTAGGCTCTGAGGGCTGCATCCTCCAGGCCAGGCCTTGCGTAGGGGTTCTTGTGGGACCTGGGGAAGGGGAGAGAAATGGCTAAGTGGACCAAGTGGGATCAAAATAAATAAGTGGGGTCCGAAGAGAGACCACTGTTCCCTCTGCCTGGAGCCCTCCAGACATTTGCGCACAATATCAACCCCATCATCACCTAAACTTTTTGACTAGAGCAAACCTCCTTAATTAAGATTCTACTGTTTTAAACATTTCTCCACAGGGGCGTGTGGTGCTTCCACTTTGCCCTAGACACAGAAAAGATGCACTGGCAGATCTAAGAAAAATAGCTTTCAAACGCTGATACTTTTATGCATGGTGTCCAAATGACAGTTAAGTCCTGGCTTTGTCAACATGGTGCCTTTTGAACTCCTTCCCTGCCACCCACACCAAGTTCATCTCACTTGCAGATCAAATGCACGCATGGATAGCCACGCTTAGCTGAAGCAGAAGATTCATGAAGCTGTACTGACCCTTACTAGGTATGAAGCATTTCTGCCACTTTCTATTTTATTTGATTTCATTTCACTTTTAAAAAATTGTGGGTAACACCCACTCAAATTACTTTTAGGACCTGTCCATGGATTGCAACCTGCAGCAGTGGGGATCTGAGGATTCTCCAAAAATGCTCTTCAGTGACCGGATAAAGAGGTTTCTCTGTTCATTTAACATCGCAAAGGGCTGGTACCCCTAAACGTGTGATAAAAAAGTAAGTGCTCAGGTGGCATCTCCATTACAAGTCAGAGCCGTTGTGACATCTACTGGGCCCGAGATAAAAGCAAGCCTTACACCTCAAGCAAAGCCAACCTGGCTTTTCTGACATAGGACGATGGCAAGGGCATCTCAAATGTCACCCCACACTGTTCTTTTGGGTGATTGCAGGCCTCCCAGGGCCCTGTTCACCACATGGTCCTCACTGGCCCAGCCATCTTCTCACAGCCCCCCTGGGGAAGGACAGGCAGTCGTGTTTCCGTTCTACAAAAGGGGAAACCCAGTGCCAGGAGGGTAAAGAGCCTTCCGAGAGCATGCAGTTAGTCATCAGCCGAGTTCTGCTTTTTTGATTCCTGCTCTGGAGTCCTCCAGCTCCAGTGAATTCCTCTTTGCTTCACTTTTCCTAGGGAACTCACCTCCAGGATATTTTGGGGGCCCATTGGGGCAGCAGATTTGGTGAGACCTAGAGACCTGCCTTCTATCTAGAGTCACCCCAACAGCCTCTGTCCTGCTGCAAGACAGAAACAAAGGCCTGTGGGCACCTGGGGTAGGAGCATTCCAGGCACAGAGAATGGCCTGGACTAAGGCCCAGAGAGAATCTGCTGGCCAGCTGAGCAGCCCTGGAGGCCAGCGAGCCTGTAGTGGGTGGGTGAGGCAGGGTCACAGAGCCCGAGGTAACTGCCCCTGGCTCTTCCTGGGAACTTGGCTGCTGAGAGCAGCTCAGCAAAAGCTGTTGCCCAAAGAAAGACTGCACCACCATCAAAACTGCCTTCGCCATGTACCGAGGGCCATGGGTGCCAGGCCCACTAGGTAACTGCCCATGTCCTTTCCTCTCCAAAGTCTCTGACATGGATCTGCTTTAACTGCTGAACATCTCTCTATGGCCTCTGGACATAAAAATGGAAGGATTTAACATGAAGCCTTTTTTTTTTTTTAACATTTTTTTATTTATGAGAACAAACAATACACTCAGAACCATCAAAAATGGATATCTTCTGCCAGGCCAGAGACCTGGGTTCAATTCCTGGAGCCTGTCCGTGCCAAAAATAAAAAATAAAAAAATGAGTATCTTAGCTAGCTTAACCATAGGCGTATTTAAATATAGTATCCATATAATCATTGTAAAGCCTGTGTTTGTGCAGTAAGTTTCAAAAACCAACTTAAAATTAAGGTGTGCTGGTTTGAAAGGATGTATGTCCCCTAGAAAAACCATGTTTTAATCAAAATTCCGTTTTGTAAAGGCAGAATAATCCCTATTCAATACTGTATGTTTGAGTCTGTGATTAGATCATCTCCCTGGAGATGTGATTTAATCAAGAGTGATTGTTAAACTGGATTAGGTGACGACATGTCTCCACCCATTTGGGTGGGCCTTGATAAGTTTCTGGAGTCCTATAAAAGATGAAACATTTTAGAGAATGGAGGAGATTCAGAGAGAGCAGAGCAGAACGACATAGTCACTTGAAGCAGAGTCCACCAGCCAGCGACCTTTGAAGATGAAGAAGGAACATGCCTCCCGGGGAGCTTCATGAAACAGGAAGCCAGGAGAAGAAGCTAACAGATGACACTGTGCTCGCCATGTGCCCTTCCAGATGAGAGAGGAACCCTGACAGTGTTCACCATGTGCCCTTCTCACTTGAGAGAGAAACCCTAAACTTCATCAGCCTTCTTGAGCCAAGGTATCTTTTCCTGGATGCCTTAGATTGACATTTCTATAGACTTGTTTTAATTGGGATGTTTTCTCGACTTAAGAACTGTAAACTAGCAATTTATTAAGTTCCCTTTTTAAAAAGCCGTTCTGTTTCTGGTATATTGCATTCCAGCAGCTAGCAAACTAGAACATAATGCAACAAGGAAAAAAAAATCTACATATTCACATAGGCAAAGTTCTTAAATTCTAATTATTAAAAACTAGCTTAGATACCATTTGACCAGCTGTCAAAACTGTGAATGTTCTCAGAATATCAAGTAGAAAGTTCTTGCAAATATCTGCATTGCTATAGTAATGACCTCTTTTACTAAATATTTTCCTTATTTCAGAAAAATATGAAGAAACTAACATTTTTACAATAGACATATGGAAATCTTAACCACCTAAAATGTATGTCTTAGTTAGCTTATCCATAGGCATTGAAAAAAAAAATCTAAGTAATCATAGTAAAGCCTGTTTGTATAGTATGTTTCATGAACCAATTTAAAATTAAAACAAGAGGGCGGGCCACAGTGGCTCAGCAGGCAGGGATGCTTGCCTGCGATGCCAGAGGACCTGGGTTCATTTCCCGGTGCCTACCCATGTATAAAAAGAAAAAAAAATGATTCATTAAAAAAAAAAGACTTAAAATTAAAACAAGAAAGGAAAAAAATCTATAAAAAACAGTTACTTGAATTCTAAGTATTAGATAGTATCTTGAATACCATTTGATTAATGATTAAAACTGTGTGCGTTCTCAAAATACCAAGTAAAAAGTTATTACAAATATCGACTTTGCTATAATAGTGAGCTATGTTACTAAATATTTCCGAATTTTTGATTTCAAGAATTTATCCAATACTACTGTAACTGACTATAGTTTTTTTAAACTATGTTTTAGTTTTATAATATAACATATATATACAAAGAAAAGAAAGAAAATAATTTTCAAAGCACACTTCAACAAACAGCTGCAGAACAGTCATGGGCTACCATGCCCTCAACTCATATTTTTCCTTGTAGCTTCTCCAAAACACTGGCGGCTTTATCAGAGTCATTAATAATGTAACATACAATATGTCTTTTTGTGTCTGACTTATTTCACTCAGCATTATGTCCTCAAGGTTCATCCATGTTGTCATATATTTTGGGACATCATTTTGTCTAAATGCTGCATAATACTCCAATCATAACACATTTTGTGTCATCCACTTGTCTGTTGATGGGCACCTGGATTGTTCCATCTCTTGACAATTGTGAATAGTGCTGCTGTGAACATCGGTGTGCAAATGTCTATTTATGTCACTGCCCTCAACTCTTCTGGGTATATACCAAGTATTTGTATTGCCGGGTCTTAGGGCAACTCAATATTTAATTTTCTGAGGAATCACCAAACTGATTTCCACAGCAGCTAAACCATTTTACATTCCCACCAACAGTGAATAAGTGTTCCAATTTCTCTGCATCCTCTCCAACATTTATACTTTCCTATTTGTTTAATAGCAGCCATTCTTATAGGTGTGAGGTCATATCTCATTGTTGTCTTAATTTGCATTTCTCTTATAGCCAATGAAAATGAGCAGCTCTTCATATGCTTTTTAGTCATCTTTATTTGCTCTTCAGAATAGTGCCTGTTCATTTCCTCTGCCCATTTTATAATTGGTTGTTATTTTGTTGATGAGCTGTATAATTTCTTTATGTACACAGGATATTAAGCTTTTATCTGCTATATGGTTTCCAAATATTTCCTCCCATTGAGTTGGCTGCCTCTTCACCTTTTTAACAAAGTCCTTTGAGGCACAGAAGCTCTTGATCTTAAGGAGTTGCCATTTGTCTATTTCACAGCCTGTACTTCAGGTGTAAAGTTTAAGAAGCTACCTCCTATTATTAGATCTTGAAGATATTTCTCTATATTTTTTTCAAGAAGTTTTATGGTAGTGCCTCTTACATTAAGGTCTTTGATCCATTTTGAATTAATTTTTGTATAGGATGTAAGGTAGGGGTCCTCTTTCATTCTTTTGCCTATTGAAACCCAGTTCTCCCCTGCCCATTTATTGAAAAGACTGTTCTGTCCCAATTCTGTGGATTTGGGGGCCTTATTGAAGATCAAATGTCCATAAATTTGGTGGTCAATATCTGCACTCTTGATTCTATTCCACTGGTCAGTCCTTCTGTCTTTGTGTCAGTACCATGCTGTTTTGACCACTGCGGCTTTATAGTAAGCTTTAAAGTCAGGAAGTGATAGATCTTCCAGTTCGCTCTTCTTTTTAAGGATATGTTTAGCTGTTCAAGGTCTCTTTCCTTTCCATATAAATTTGATAATCAATTTTTACAAGTCTTCACAGTGGGTTGTTGGGATTTTTATTGGTATTGCATTGAATCTATAGATCAGTTTGGGTAGAATTGACATTTTGATGATATTCAACTTTCCTATCCATAAACATGGAATATATTTCCATCCTTTAGGTCGTTTTTTTTTTTTTATTATTAATTAAAAAAAATTAACTAACACAACATTTAGGAATCATTCCATTCTACATATGCAATCAGTAATTCTTAATATCATCACATAGGTGTATGATCATCATTTCTTAGTACATATGCATCGATTTAGAAAAAGAAATAGCAAGACAACAGAAAAAGAAATAAAATGATAATATAGAGAAAAAATAAAAATAAGAATAAAAAATACAAAAATATATAAGAAAAAAACTATAGCTCAGATGCAGCTTCATTCAGTGTTTTAACATAATTACATTACAATTAGGTAGTATTGTGCTGTCCATTTTTTTTTTTTTTTTTAGAAATCATACCATTCTACATATGCAATCAGTAATTCTTAACATCATCACATAGGATGCATGATCATTGTTTCTTAGTACATTTGGATCAGTTTAGAAGAACTAGCAATATAACCGAAAAAGATATAGAATGTTAATATAGAGAAAAAAAATAAAAGTAATAATAGTAAGAACAAAACAAAACAAAACAAAACAAAAACCTATAGCTCGGATGCAGCTTCATTCAGTGTTTTAACATGATTACTTTACAATTAGGTATTATTGTGCTGTCCATTTTTGAGTTTTTGTATCTAGTCCTATTGCACAGTCTGTATCCCATCAGCTCCAATTACCCATTATCTTACCCTGTTTCTAACTCCTGCTGAACTCTGTTACCAATGACATATTCCAAGTTTATTCTCAAGTGTCGATTCACATCATTGGGACCATACAGTATTTGTCTTTTAGTTTTTGGCTAGACTCACTCAGCATAATGTTCTCTAGGTCCATCCATGTTATTACATGCTTCGTAAGTTTATCCTGCCTTAAAGCTGCATAATATTCCATCGTATGTATATACCACAGTTTGTTTAGCCACTCGTCTGTTGATGGACATTTTGGCTGTTTCCATCTCTTTGCAATTGTAAATAACGCTGCTATAAACATTGGTGTGCAAATGTCCGTTTGAGTTTTTGCCCTTAATTCCTTTGAGTAGATTCCCAGCAATGGTATTGCTGGGTCGTATGGCAATTCTATATTCAGCTTTTTGAGGAACCGCCAAACTGCCTTCCACAGTGGTTGCACCATTTGACATTCCCACCAACAGTGGATAAGTGTGCCTCTTTCACCGCATCCTCTCCAGCACTTGTCATTTTCTGTTTTGTTGATAATGGCCATTCTGGTGGGTGTGAGATGATATCTCATTGTGGTTTTGATTTGCATTTCTCTAATAGCCAGGGACATTGAGCATCTCTTCATGTGCCTTTTGGCCATTTGTATTTCCTCCTCTGAGAGGTGTCTATTCATGTCTTTTTCCCATTTTGTAATTGGGTTGGCTGTCTTTTTGTTGTTGAGTTGAACAATCTCTTTATAAATTCTGGATACGAGAACTTTATCTGATATGTCGTTTCCAAATATTGATTCCCATTGTGTAGGCTGTCTTTCTACTTTCTTGATGAAGTTCTTTGATGCACAAATTGTTTAATTTTGAGGAGTTCCCATTTATTTATTTCGTTCTTCAGTGCTCTTGCTTTAGGTTTAAGGTCCATAAAACTGCCTCCAATTGTAAGATTCATAAGATATCTCCCTACATTTTCCTCTAACTGTTTTATGGTCTTAGACCTAATGTTTAGATCTTTGATCCATTTTGAGTTAACTTTTGTGTAGGGTGTGAGATATGGGTCTTCTTTCATTCTTTTGCATATGGATATCCAGTTCTCTAGGCACCATTTATTGAATAGACTGTTCTGTCCCAGGTGAATTGGCTTGACTGCCTTATCAAAGATCAAATGTCCATAGATGAGAGGGTCTATATCTGAGCACTCTATTCAATTCCATTGGTCGATATATTTATCTTTATGCCAATACCATGCTGTTTTGGCCACTGTGGCTTCATAATATGCCTTAAAGTCAGGCAGTGCGAGACCTCCAGCTTCGTTTTTTTCCCTCAAGATGTTTTTAGCAATTCGGGGCACCCTGCCCTTCCAGATAAATTTGCTTATTGGTTTTTCTATTTCTGAAAAATAAGTTGTTGGGATTTTGATTGGTATTGCATTGAATCTGTAAATCAATTTAGGTAGGATTGACATCTTAACTATATTTAGTCTTCCAATCCATGAACACGGTATGCCCTTCCATCTATTTAGGTCTTCTGTGATTTCTTTTAGCAGTTTTTTATAGTTTTCTTTATATAGGTTTTTTGTTTCTTTAGTTAAATTTATTCCTAGGTATTTTATTCTTTTAGTTGCAATTGTAAATGGGATTCGTTTCTTGATTTCCCCCTCCGCTTGTTCATTGCTAGTGTATAGAAATGCTACAGATTTTTGAATGTTGATCTTGTAACCTGCTACTTTGCTGTACTCATTTATTACCTCTAGTAGTTTTGTTGTGGATTTTTCAGGGTTTTCGACGTATAGTATCATATCGTCTGCAAACAGTGATAGTTTTACTTCTTCCTTTCCAATTTTGATGCCTTGTATTTCTTTTTCTTGTTTAATTGCTCTGGCTAGAACCTTCAACACAATGTTGAATAATAGTGGTGATAGTGGACATCCTTGTCTTGTTCCTGATCTTAGGGGGAAAGTTTTCAATTTTTCCCCATTGAGGATGATATTAGCTGTGGGTTTTTCATGTATTCCCTCTATCATTTTAAGGAAGTTCCCTTGTATTCCTATCCTTTGAAGTGTTTTCAACAGGAAAGGATGTTGAATCTTGTCAAATGCCTTCTCTGCATCAATTGAGATGATCATGTGATTTTTCTGCTTTGATTTGTTGATATGGTGTATTACATTAATTGATTTTCTTATGTTGAACCATCCTTGCATACCTGGGATGAATCCTACTTGGTCATGATGTATAATTCTTTTAATGTGTTGTTGGATACGATTTGCTAGAATTTTATTGAGGATTTTTGCATCTATATTCATTAGAGAGATTGGTCTGTAGTTTTCTTTTTTTGTAATATCTTTGCCTGGTTTTGGTATGAGGGTGATGTTGGCTTCATAGAATGAATTAGATAGTTTTCCCTCCACTTCGATTATTTTGAAGAGTTTGAGGAGAGTTGGTACTAATTCTTTCTGGAATGTTTGATAGAATTCAGATGTGAAGCCGTCTGGTCCTGGACTTTTCTTTTTAGGAAGCTTTTGAATGACTGATTCAATTTCTTTACTTGTGATTGGTTTGTTGAGGTCATCTATGTCTTCTTGAGTCAAAGTTGGTTGTTCATGTCTTTCCAGGAACCCGTCCATTTCCTCTAAATTGTTGTATTTATTAGCATAAAGTTGTTCATAGTATCCTGTTATTACCTCCTTTATTTCTGTGAGGTCAGTAGTTATGTCTCCTCTTCCATTTCTGATCTTATTTATTTGCATCCTCTCTCTTCTTCTTTTTGTCAATCTTGCTAAGGGCCCATCAATCTTATTGATTTTCTCATAGAACCAACTTCTGGTCTTATTGATTTTCTCTATTGTTTTCATGTTTTCAATTTCATTTATTTCTGCTCTAATCTTTGTTATTTCTTTCCTTTTGCTTGCTTTGGGATTAGTTTGCTGTTCTTTCTCCAGTTCTTCCAAGTGGACAGTTAATTCCTGCATTTTTGCCTTTTCTTCTTTTCTGATATACGCATTTAGGGCAATAAATTTTCCTCTTAGCACTGCCTTTGCTGCGTCCCATAAGTTTTGATATGTTGTGTTTTCATTTTCATTCGCCTCGAGGTATTTGCTAATTTCTCTAGCAATTTCTTCTTTGACCCACTCGTTGTTTAGGAGTGTGTTGTTGAGCCTCCACGTATTTGTGAATTTTCTGGCACTCCGCCTATTATTGATTTCCAACTTCATTCCTTTATGATCCGAGAAAGTGTTGTGTATGATTTCAATCTTTTTAAATTTGTTAAGACTTGCTTTGTAACCCAGCATATGGTCTATCTTTGAGAATGATCCATGAGCACTTGAGAAAAAGGTGTATCCTGCTGTTGTGGGATGTAATGTCCTATAAATGTCTGTTAAGTCTAGCTCATTTATAGTAATATTCAGATTCTCTATTTCTTTATTGATCCTCTGTCTAGATGTTCTGTCCATTGATGAGAGTGGTGAATTGAAGTCTCCAACTATTATGGTATATGAGTCTATTTCCCTTTTTGGTGTTTGCAGTGTATTCCTCACGTATTTTGGGGCATTCTGGTTCGGTGCATAAATATTTATGATTGTTATGTCTTCTTGTTTAATTGTTCCTTTTATTAGTATATAGTGTCCTTCTTTGTCTCTTTTAACTGTTTTACATTTGAAGTCTAATTTGTTGGATATTAGTATAGCCACTCCTGCTCTTTTCTGGTTGTTATTTGCATGAAATATCTTTTCCCAACCTTTCACTTTCAACCTATGTTTATCTTTGGGTCTAAGATGTGTTTCCTGTAGACAGCATATAGAAGGATCCTGTTTTTTAATCCATTCTGCCAATCTATGTCTTTTGATTGGGGAATTCAGTCCATTAACTTTTAATGTTATTACTGTTTGGATAATATTTTCCTTTCCTTTGTATTATATATATCATATCTGATTTTCCTTCTTTCTACACTCTTCTCCATACCTCTCTCTTCTGTCTTTTTGTATCTGACTCTAGTGCTCCCTTTAGTATTTCTTGCAGAGCTGGTCTCTTGGTCACAAATTCTCTCAGTGACTTTTTGTCTGAGAATGTTTTAATTTCTCCCTCATTTTTGAAGGACAATTTTGCTGGATATAGGAGTCTTGGTTGGCAGTTTTTCTCTTTTAGTAATTTAAATATATCATCCCACTGTCTTCTAGCTTCCATGGTTTCTGCTGAGAAATCTACACATAGTCTTAGTGGGTTTCCCTTGTATGTGATGGATTGTTTTTCTCTTGCTGCTTTCAAGATCCTCTCTTTCTCTTTGACCTCTGACATTCTAACTAGTAAGTGTCTTGAAGAATGCCTATTTGGGTCTAATCTCTTTGGGGTGCTCTGCACTTCTTGGATCTGTAATTTTAGGTCTTTCATAAGAGTTGGGAAATTTTCAGTGATAATTTCTTCCATTAGTTTTTCTCCTCCTTTTCCCTTCTCTTCTCCTTCTGGGACACCCACAACACGTATGTTTGTGCGGTTCATATTGTCCTTGAGTTCCCTGATAACCTGTTCAAATTTTTCCATTCTTTTCCCAATAGTTTCTGTTTCTTTTTGGAATTCAGATGTTCCATCCTCCAAATCACTAATTCTATCTTCTGTCTCTTTAAATCTATCATTGTAGGTATCCATTGTTTTTTCCATCTTTTCTACTTTATCCTTCACTTCCATAAGTTCTGTGATTTGTTTTTTCAGAGCTTCTATTTCTTCTTTATGTTCAGCCCATGTCCTCTTCATGTCCTCCCTCAATTTATCGATTTCATTTTTGAAGAGGTTTTCCATTTCTGTTCGTATATTCAACATTAGTTGTCTCAGCTCTTGTATCTCATTTGAACTATTGGTTTGTTCCTTTGACTGGGCTATATTCTCAATCTTCTGAGCATGGACAGTTATCTTCTGCTGCTGGCGTCTGGGCATTTAGTCAGATTTCCCTGGGTGTCGGACCCAACAAGGTTGTAAGATTTTTCTGTGAAATCTCTGGATTCTGTTTTTCTTATCCTGCCCAGTAGGTGGCGCTCGTGGCACACGTTTGTCTGCGGGTCCCACCAGTAAAAGGTGCTGTGGGTCCTTTAACTTTGGAAAACTCTCGCCGTCTGGGAGGTTCGCTAGCTGAAGTGGCTTGGAAGAGTGCCAGCCGGCCTGGGGTCCGAACACGGGGAGGGTCGCTGGCCGCCGCAGCCTGGGAAAGTGCCCATCCAAATTTCCTAGTCGGCCCGCGGCGCCAAGCGTGGCGGGAGGGAGCCAGCCGCAGCGGCCCGCCCGGGAGAGTGCACATTCCCGGGGAGTCACGGGTTTGGAAGGGCCCCCCCCTCCCCCGTCACCATTCTCCGTGGCCTGGGGATTTCCGATCCAATTCTCTCAGTTAGTCCCGGGGGCCGCGCGTGGTGTGGGCGACAGCCGCCGCGGTTTGAGGGGACCACCTGTCCAATTCTCCCAGCCGGCCCGGGAAGGAGGAAGGGAGGGACTCTGGCTGACTGCTGCCCCGCCCGGTGAAGCCCGCGCCCCTTGGCGATCTCACCAGAGCGGGTTCTCTCAGCCAGCCAGCCATTCCAGGATGGGGTACGCTGTCTTTTTTATCTCTGTCGTGGCTTTGGGAGCTGTTCTGTATCGTTTCTACTCCCCTAGTAGCTGTCCTGGAGGAGAAACTAAGATCCGCGCGTCTTACTAAGCCGCCATCTTCTCCCTATTTAGGTCGTTTTTAATTTCTTTTAGCAATTTTTATAATTTTCTGTATATAAGTCCTTGACATCCCTGGTTAGGCTTATTCCTAGATACCAAAAAATTAAATGGCATTTTTTCCTCAGTTGCCACCTCAGATAGGTCATTGCTCGTATATAGAAACATTACTGATTTTTGTACATTAATCTTGAATTCTACCACTTGGTTGAATTTGTTTATTAGCTCAAGTAGTTTTACTATAGATTTCTCAGGGTTTTTAAGTATGGGATCATGTCATCTGCAAATAATGAAAATTTTACTTCTTCCCTTCCTATTTGGATGCCTTTTATATCTTTTTTCTTGTCTAATTGCTCTAACTAGTACTTCAAATACAATGTTGAATAACAGGGGTGACAATGGATATCCTTTTCTTATCCCCGATCTCAAGGGGAATGCTTTTAATTTCTCAACATTAAGTATGATATGGCTATGAGTTTTTCATATTATGCTCTTTATGATATTGAGAAAGTTTCCTTCTATGCTGAACTTTTGAAGTGTTTTTATCAGGAAAGGATGCTGGATTTTGTCGAATGCTTTTTCAGCATCAATCAATATGATCATATGATTTTTTCCTTTTCAATTTGTTAATGTGCTGTATTATGTTGATTGATTTTCTTATGTTGAACCACACTTGCATTCCTGGTATGAATCCCACTTGATCATGATGTATAATTCTTTTAATGTGGCATTGGGTGTGATTTGCTAGTATTTTGTTAAGAATTTTTGCATCTATGTTCATTAGGGACATTGGTCTGTAGTTTTCTTTTCTTGTATCGTCTTTATCCGATTTTGGTATTAGAGTGATGTTAGCTTCGTAAAATGAGTTAGGTAGCATTCCTTTTACTTCAGTCTTTTTGGAAGAGTTTGAGCAGGATTGGTGTCAGTTCTTTTTGAAAAGTATAATAAAATTCCCCTGTGTCCTGGGCTTTTTGTGGGGGGTGGGGTAAGATTTTTGATGACTGATGGGATCTCTTTACTTATAATTGGTTTGTTGAGATCTTCTGTTCCTTCTTGAGTTAGTACAGGTAATTCGTGTGTTTCTAGGAATTTCATCTGAGTTATCTAGTTTGATGGCATGTAGTTGTTCATAATATTCTCTTATGATTTTTTAAAAATTTCTTCATGATCTGTGGTAACAACCCCCCTTTCTTTCTGATTTTATTTATCTCTGTCCTCTCTCTTTTCTTCTTTGTTAGTCTGTCTAGGGGACCATCAATTTTATCAATTTTCTCAAAGAAACAACTTTTAGTTTTATTGATTCTTTCTATTGTTTTATTGTTCTCCAGTTTGTTTATTTCTGCTGTAGTCTTTATTATTTCTCTTCTTTTATTTGCTTTGGGGTTAGTTTACTGTTCTTTCTCTAAATTCTCCAGGTGAGCAGTTGAATCCCCAAGCTTTGCTCATTCTTGTTTTTTAATATAGGCATTTAGGGCAATACATTTCCCTCTCAGCACTGTCTTTGCCGCATCCCATAAGTTTTGATATGTTGTAGTCTCATTTTCATTCGTCTCCAGATGTTTTCTGATTTCTCTAGCAATTTCTTCCTTGATCCACTGGAAGATATTTAAGAGTGTGTTGTTTAGTCTCCATATACTAATGCAAGCTCTGGTTCTTTGGTGATTATTAATTGCCAACTTTATTCTGTTGTGATCAGAGAAAGTACTTTGGATAATTTCAATCTTGTTAAATTTATTGAGACTCAGTTTATGTCCCAGTATATGTTCTATCATAGAGAACGTTCAATGTGCTCTAGAGAAGGATGTGTATCCTGGTGTTCTGGGATGTAATGATCTACATAAGTCTATTAAATCTAATTCATTAATCTTATGGTTTAGGTTCTCTATTTCTTTGTTGATCCTCTCTGTGGTTATTCTATCTATAGTAGAGAGTGGTATATTACTGTTGATATGTCTATAGCTCCCTTTTTCTAATATGTGCCTCATGTACTTTGGAGCTCCTTGATTGGGAGCATACACATTTATGATTTGTATTTCTTCCTGGTCCGTAACATGTAGGCATTTAAAAATCAACACAAGCTCTGTGTATTGTCTGAATACACCTCTGAGCATGTCTGAATTGTGGTGGGTAGGTAAGTCAGTGCTCAGAACCTCCACTGTGGGTTTACCACAGGCCCCACAACCACCAGATAGAGGTGAATGCCTCCTTCCCCTTACCTTAGTCTTGAATTTGGGAAGGGCCCAGAGCTTTCCCAGGGTTTGGTGCTATTTTTTTGGGAACAGAGTCTAGACATGAGGATACTGAGTCAAAAGGGATTCCTTCCTTTTTATAACAACTGGATGCTTGCGATTTTTGTCACTCATCCCAACTTTGTACTGATTTTCCAGAGCCGAGCACCATCGATTGTGAATCTTTGTGTGTGACGTGCTAAGAAGATAATATACTCTTGTTTGAATTTGCCTGGTGCTCTACATATGCTTATCAGCTAAAGGAAAATGGAGTAGAATAAAATAAAAGGTTAGCATTGATATAAGAGCCATTGGCCTGCTTTACAGTGTTCTCTCATCTTAGCAAAAACCAAAGTACTGCCCATCACCCACAAGCTCCTACACTTTTAGCTTTCCCACATGCTTCCCACCCCCCATCCCCATCTCATCCTCTATGGCTCTTTCCCCTGCTCACTGGCTCCACCCTCCTGAAATGCTCCCTGGTCTCAGATTCTTTGCATATGCTGTTCCCTCTGCCTGGATGCTCTTCCTGCTAATATCCACATGTCCTCCCCCCACTACACTTTTCAGGTCTAAGTTCAAATGGCACCTCATCCATGAACTTCCCTAACCACAGGTGTAAAATAGCAACTTGCTTTTAACTTTCTCGGCAACTCTTATAGATTCCCTTGTCATTTGTTTATTTTCTGTCTCTATCCACTAGCTGGGACACAATCTCCTAGAGGGAAGGCACTTAATTTGGGGTTGTGCCAGGAGCGCGCTGGGCAGGAAGGTGCTCAGTGAGGTGCTGATGGAATAAATGAATGAACGAGGCAAGACAAGAGAAGGTGCTTCTTCCTGTATCTGGAGCATTACCAGTCTTGAGAAAGGAATCAAGATGTCCCCCTGGCTTTCATTCCTAGTCGAATGGCATTCTGTAATTTTGATGCTTTAGAACTACATTTTAGCTCATTCATCCTGTTGATATGGACCTTATAACCTGCCTCCTCTCTGTTTCTGAGGTGCAAGGAGGAGCAGACCTCCCTTGCTCTGATATTGCTCCTTCCAGCTCTTCCAGGAGCCAGGAGATGAGCTGGGACCACCCACAGAGGTGGCTGTTTGCCCACTTCTGGCCTTTGCCAGTGGAGTAGAGTCTGCAGTGAAGGGCTGGGTCCTAATTGCTCAGCGGAAACTGAAGGCTGGTGGGAGTCTCCAGGTTGGCAGGGAGAGTGGTTGATGAGGCAGGGGCTGGGAGACTCTCAAGAAGGATTTTACGGAAGCACTGAGACTTTCCCAGTGGGTTTCATGAGTCCCGTATAAACTGTGCTTGACGCAACATTGCTGCCCTGGCTCCCAGAGGTCTGCTCTTAGACTGGGTTAAAGGTCAAAGTAGGCGCAGGAGCCGGGCCACCATGGGTCTCATTTGCTCCTGAAGGATTGCAGGCAAATCCTGCCCTGGGTCTCCCTAAAAGGAGGCTATTGTTATCTCCCCGTGTCCACACACAAATAAGAATCTCGGAACTGTTTTCATGTGGCCGGTTACCTGAGCTTCCCTCATTCCTCCCCCTGTGTCGCCCTCTCAGTTGCACAGATCACTGTGGGCCTTGCTGGCACAGCCACCCTGAGGCTGCGGGTGCCCAGGTTTTGATGGGTTTCTCTACCCTTGCTTTCCAGCTGCTTCTTTCACCAGGGCCAGAGAAGGGGCTCTGGGGTTGGCTTCTTAGCCAGAATGGTCTGCACTGGCCGGGGCCTTTGGGGGGACAGGGCTGGGCAGACTGGGATCCAGCCACCTTGTGCCTACTCACAGCAGGGCAGGGGAAAGAGGGGGGCCTCACCGTGACTGCCCCAAACCCACAATCCCTCCACCACCTTCAGCAGCCCCAGTGGTCTTAAAAGAGTGTTTTCAGGAGAAACTGTAAGTTTAGAGAATTTAAACCAGCATTTTTTAAAAAACCCAAGGCATTAGAGTAGAAAATATCAGAGTACTTCACAAATTTGAGATGAACCAATGTTTTATTACTCTAATGTTTGCATACTTACATACACACACACACACACATGTCATGAACGAACCTGGTTGGGAAGTTTAGAGGTTTGGAAGCCACTTGTCTGAGCAATTAGCTGCATACTAGGTACCATAGGATGTATTGATTTGCTCAAGCAATAAGCCGCATCTGGAACAGCAGCTGCAATTGGAGTTACTACCTGGTTGAGCTTATGATAATCTGCTGTCATCCTCCAAGACCCAACTGTTTTCTGCACGGGCCAAATAGAAGAGTTGAATGAGGACGTGGTGGGAATCACCAACCCTGCAACCTTCAAATCCTTGAGAGTGGCACTAATCTCTGAAATCCCTCCAGGAACCTGGCATTGCTTCTGATTTACTATTTTTCTAGGTAGGGGCAGTTCTAGGGGGCTTCCACTTGGCTTTTCCCACCATAATAGCCCTCACTGCACGAGTTAGAGAGCCAATGTGGGGATTCTGCCAGTTGCTCAGTATGTCTATTCCAATCATGCATTCTGGAACTGGGGAAATAACTACAGAATGGGTCTGGGGCCCCACTGGACCCACTGTGAGATGGATCTGCTAAAGTTCCATTGATCACCTGACTTCCATAAGCCCTCACTCTGACTGGTGGACCAGAGTGATGCTTTGGGTCACCTGAAATTAATGTCCCTTCTGAACCAGTGTCAAATAATCCTTGAAATATCTGATCATTTCCTTTTCCCCAATGCACAGTTACCTTGGTAAAAGTCCATCAGTCTCCTTGGGGAAGGCTTGGAGGGAGATTCACAGTATATATCTGTGGCAGTGTAACAGGGCTCTCCCCCAAAGAGGCCTGGCCTCCCCTTCATTCAAGGGACTCTGAGTCTGTAAACTGTCTCAAATCTGGAAATTGATTAAGGGGCCATGATTCTGTCTTTTTGTAATTGTAGTTAGATTTCTGTCCACTTAACCTAGAACTCTTTTGTTTATACAGCTTAAACAAGAATTTAGTAGACTGCCCATATATTGTATTTCTAGGTACTCCATGATTTACTAACCAATGCCGCAAATCTCTGTGAGTCAGATTATTTTGACTCCTGCTTTGAGTTTGCTGTCTATTATAATAGCCACTTCCACCCTGTCTTTGGTGATTAAGTGCTGCAGCCTGGCTTCTGCCAACTCGGGATCTGGTCATTCCCATTGTGTTTAAGGATTCCAGCTCAGTGACAGCAGTTCCCACAGTAATATCTGACCTACAGAGAAGTGCAACTACAGAGCTCTTCAGAAATGATGGTGCTAGTCTCACAAATTTATTTCTCACAGTTCTGGTAAAAGGTGCATCCTCCAGACATTGCTGGGGTATAAGAGCAGGCTTTGCATGATAAACCTGCTCTAACATTCCAATCTCTCCAAGCCTCTGGATCCTCTCATCTACATTATACCAGGGAAGTTCTGGCATTTCAACCTCAGTTAATGTTGGCCACCTTTTGACCCATGTTTCAGCCAACCATCCAAACAAACTGTTACTGCCTTTTCTAACCCCTTGAGCTATAACATTAAATGCAGAATCTCTGCTTAGTGGGCCCATATCAATAAATTCAGCCTGATCCAGCCTTATATTCCTCCCACCATTATCCCACACCCTTAAAATCCATTGCCGTACATATTCCCCTGATTTCTGTCTATATAAACTGGAAAACTCACACAGTTCTTTTGGAGTATAACGTACCTTCTCATGTGTGATACTTTGTACCTCACCTTTAGGGGCCTGTTGGCACTTTAGTCTAGTTATAGCTCTGGAAGAAATGAGGGGTGGTGGGAATGGGTCATGAAAAGAATTAGAAGTATCTTCCAAGCCAATTGCTTCAGGACATTCATTTGCAGTTTCATCTGGTGAAATAGGATTAATCATTCTAGGGCTAATCCCTTCAGGTGGAGGTTGGGTGGCCAACTCCTCAAGGCAGACTGGAGGTGGGGCAGCTATGTCCTCAGGGCAGACTATTACAGGGTTATCTAGAGAAGGTACAGCATGACCTAGGGTTTCAACCTCTCCATCGTAGTCATTATCAATCCATATGTTGCCATCCCATTTTTCAGGGTCCCACTCCTTTCCAATAAATGCCCTCACTTTAATGGCAGACACCATGTGAGATTGAGATTTCAGTTTATGTTGTAAAGTTGTGTTCTAGTTTGCTAGCTGCCAAAATGCAATATACCAGAAATAGAATGGCTTTTAAAAAGGGGAATTTAAGAAGTTACTAGTTTACAGTTCTAAGGCTGAGAAAATGTCCCAATTACAAGTCTATAGAAACGTCCAATCTAAGGCATCCAGGGAAAGATACTTAGTTAAAGAAGGCCAATGAAGTTCAGGGTTTCTCTCTCAAGTGGAAGGGCACATGGTGAACACAGTCAGAGTTTCTCACCTGGAAAGGCACATGGTGAACACGATCAGGGTTCCTCTCCCATCTGGAAGTGCACATGGCAAACACGGCGTCATCTGCTAGCTTCTTCTCCTGGCTTCCTGTTTCATGAAGCTCCCCGGGAGGCATTTTTCTTCTTCATCTCCAAAGGTTGCTGGCTTGTGGACTATGCTTCTCACAGCTATGTCATTCTGCTCTGCTCTCTGAAATCTCTTTCATTCTCCAAAATGTTTCCTCTTTTATAGGACTTCAGAAACTTATCACTCCACCCAAATGGGTGGAGACATGTCATCACCTAATCCAGTCTAACAACCACTTTAGAATAAATCGCATCATCCAGGGAGATGATCGGATTACAGTTTCAAACATACAATATTGAATAGGGATTATTCTACCTTTATGAAATGGGATTTAGATTAAAACGTGGCTTTTCTAAGGGACATACATCCTTTCAAACCAGCACAGGGTTTAAGCTGGTTATACTGGTCTCAGTTCTGACCCAGGGATCTCCATAAGTCCCAAGAAGTGAAGAATGAAGGCTCCATTCTGTTTCCTCACCGTTAAATTGTAAATCACGTGGAGAAAACTTGCTACTTGGTGGGCCTTGAACCTCAGGAGACAGCCCTCCTTCCCCAGTTTGCTCCCCATCTTTCCAGACCCAGTCACTTGGGTGCTTTCTTAGGAGACCTTGGTGACTGTTTGATGATTTGGAGGACAGTCAGAAAGGTGGGTTCCCTGACCCTGGAGCCTGCAGCACCACATCCTGTGTACAACACAAGTACACAGGGCAGCCAAATCTCTGTCCTGGGATTCCCAGGCCAGCTGAGAACCCTGGGGGTTGGTGGCAAAAGAGACACAACTTCTTGGGTGTGGGAGCCCAGGGAAGAGGGAAAAGAAACCCCAACTAAACAAATGAAGGACAACCTCTCTCCCCAAATAAAGAGCAGTGGCCCTGAAGTCTTGATTCAGCACAAGCCCCATCTGCCTGCCTACAGGTATGAGAGGGAGTATGTGTAGAAGTGACTGTGTGTGTGAGTATGAATATGTGTGAGTGTATGTGCCATGTATGTGTGTGAGGGCACATAAGTATTGGTGAGTGTAAATGGGGTATGTGCATGGGAGAACATATGTGTCTGAGAGTGTGAGGGGTAGATGTATAAGTGTATGAGTGTGAGAGTGACTATGGGACTGTGTGTGCACGTGTCCAAGTGTGTGACTCTGTGAGAGTGTCTGGTAGATTATGTGAGAGTGTGTATCTATTTGTATCCATGAGTAATGTGTTTGTAGGTGTGTCTGTACATGTCTGTGTGTGTCTGTGAGAGTGCGTGTGAGTGCAAGTGAGCGTGTCAAACTATGTGAGTGTGTGACTGTCTATGAGTGTGGGTGTCTGGGTGAGTGTGTTTTTAAGAGTGTGTCTGTGTATGTTTATGAGAAAGTATGTCTGTCTGTCTATAAGTGTATGTGTTTGTGACAGTGTGTCTGTATGTCTGTGAGTGTGTGTGTGTCTGTGAGAACATGTCCATAAGTGTATCTGTGAGAGTGTGTCTATAAGTTCGTGTCTCTGAGGCTGTGTCTGAGAGTGTGAGTATCTATAAGTGTGTCTGTGAGTGTGTCTATAACTGCCTGTCTCTGAGGCTGTGTCTGTGAGTGTGAGATATCTATAAGTGTGTCTGTGAGAGTGTGTCTGAGTATGAGAGAATCTATTTGTCTTTGTGAGTGTCTATAAGTGTGTCTGTGATAGCATGTCTGTGAGTGTATAAAATGTGTGTCTGTGAGAATCTATAAATGTGTGTAAGTATGCCTATAAATATGTGTCTAAGAGCATATCTGTGAGTGTATCTTTGAGTGTGTGTGAGGGTGTCTATAAGGATGTCATTGAGTGTGTGTGTCTATGAGTGTGCCTCTGCATGTCTGTGTATATAGGAGAGTTTGTGTACAAGTGAGAGTGTCAGACTATGTAAGTGTGTAACTGTGTGATTATTTATGAGAATGTGATTTTCTGTGAATGTGTGTGTGCTGTGAGAGTATCTATAAGTGTGTGTCTATGAGAAGGTGTCTGTAAGTGTGGTCTGTGAGTGTGTGAGTATATCTGTGAGTGCTCTTTGTATGTGGGAGTATGTGAGTGTTTAAATGTGTCTGTGTGTGAGAGTGTGTAAGACTGGGACTGTCTGTGACAGTGTGTGTCTGTGAATGTCCATAGGTGTGTCTGTGAGTGTGTGAGTGTCTGTGAATGTGTCTGTGTATATATCTATGAAAGTGTCTATAAGTGTGCCTGTGAGTGTGTCTGTGATAGTGTCTATAAGCATGTGTCTGTGAGAGGGTGTTTTGGTTTGTTAAAGCTGCCAGAATGCAAAACACCAGAAATGTAATGACTTTTAAAAAGAGAATTTATTAAGTTGCAAGTTTACAGTTCTTAGTCCAAATTAAGGCATCCGGGGAAAGATATCTTGACTTTAGATAGGCCGATGGGTCTGGAACACCTCTGTCAGCTGGGAAGGCATGTGGCTGGTGTCTGCTGGTTCTTTGGCATCTGGTTTCAATCAACTTCCTCAGGGGCATTAATTTCTGCATTTCCAAATGTCTGGGTCTTATGTGTATCTGCTCTCTGTTGGCTCTCCAAGCATTTCAAGATTCCTCCAAAATGTATTCCCTTTTAAAGGACACACCTTGAATGAGCAGAGTTATCTCCATCTAATCAAAGGTCACATCCACAATTGAGGTGTCACATCTCCATGAAAGTAATCTAATCAAAAGTTTATACACATAGAGGGAGGAGCCAAGATGGCGGCTTAGTAAGGTGTGGGATTTAGTTCATCCTCCAGAACACCTACTAAATAACCAGGAACAGTACAGAACAGCTCCTGGGGCCACGTCAGTGACTGGACACACAGCGTATCTGAGTCTGGACCAGCTGGACCAGCTGCAAGCCCCCCCAGAACCGTGAGTTCCCCAAGCCATGGCAGCTGGCACCCCTACCCCACAGGTTGCATCCCAGAGAGGAAAGGAAAGAGGCATTACCAGCAGCAGGGGCTGAGTGCAACTAAGCTTCAAGTGTGGAATTAATTCACAAATTCTGAGTACTAAAAATACTCCCCCAGCTCAGGTGAACCTGGTCAAAGAGGAGGTAGCTGAAGGGGACAGGGCTAATGGAAAAAGAATAAAAAAAAGAAATAAACAGAGGTTTTTTGACTGTGTTTCTACAGAGGCTAGGCTGCCTTTGGATACAGTGGCAGGGCTTCTCAGGCTACAACTGCACCAGGCATAGGCAGAAACAAGCTTCTTTGAGAGATTGTCTGGAACTGGTGCTTTCCCCAGGGGAGGGGTGAGGTCCAACTCAGGTGGAATCCCTCCCTCAAGGAATTCAGACCCCAGAGCTTGGTAATTTGAAGCCATTAAAACCAGCCTACAACCTCTCCTCTGTCTCCACCATGCCCAAAGCAGGGAGAGTCTTCCAAAGTTAAAGGTGCCGCATCATCTTATGCTGGTGGGACTGGCAGGCAGACAAGCGCCACATACTGGGCAGGATAAGAAAAACAGAGCCCACAGACTTCACAGGAAAGTCTTTTAACCTGCTGCTCAGGGAAAACTGACCCAGGTGACTCCTTCCCCCGATAGGAGGTCAGTTTAGTCTGGCAAAACCTGGCTGGAGTCTATAATACCTACGCAGACCCTCCTAAGGGTGGGGGAAGAAGGCACCATACAAGCAGGGCAAGAAACAAGAAAACAAGAACCAAAAATTCTCCTCTGTTAAGCAAAACCTAAGCTAGAGGTCCAGAAAAAGCTGAACTGAATGTCAAAGAACAGATAGACAACAAATTCATCCAGCACAAAAACCCTAGGTAAAAGAAGTGAAAACAATCTCCAGAATAAACTAATTAAGATAATTAAATGCCTAGATACCAGCAAAAAATAGCAAATCACACTAGGAAAATTGAAGATATGGCCCAGTCAAAGGAACAAACCAACAATTCAAATAGATACAGGAGTTAAACAATTAATTCAGAATGTTCAAACAGACATGGAAAACCTCATCAAAAATTAAATCAATGAATTGAGGGAGGATATGAAGAAGGCAAGGAATGAAGAAAAAGAAGAAATCAAAAGTATGAAAAAACAAATCACAGAACTTATGGGAATGAAAGGCACAGTAGAAGAGATGAAATAAATGGAAACCTACAATTTTAGATTTTGAAAGGCAGAAGATAGGATTAGTGAACTGGGGAATGGAACATCTGAGATCAGACAAGCAAAAGAAAATCTAGGGGAAAAAATGGGAAAATAAGAGTAAGGACTCAGGGAATTGAATGACAATATAAAGCACACGAATATACATGTTGTGGGTGTCCCAGAAGGAGAAGAGAAGGGAAAAGGAGGAGAAAAACTAATGGAGGAAATTATCACTGAAAATTTCCCAACTCTTATGAAAGACTTAAAATTACAGATCCAAGAAGTGCAGAATACCCCAAAGAAAATGGATCCAAATAGATGTACTCCAAGACACTCACTAATCAGAATGTCAGAGGTCAAAGAGAAAGAGAGAATCTTGAAAGCAGCAAGAGAAAAGCAATCCATCACATACAAAGGAAGTCCAATAGACTATGTGTAGATTTCTCAGCAGAAACCTGGAGGCAAGAACAGTGGGATGATATATTTAAATTACTAAAAGAGAAAAACTGCCAACCAAGAATTCTATATCCAACAAAACTGTCCTTCAAAAATGAGGGAGAAATTAAAACATTTTCAGACAAAAAATCACTGAGCGAATTTGTGACCAAGAGACCAGCTCTGCAAGAAATACTAAAGGGAGCACTAGAGTCAGATACAAAAAGACAGAAGAGAGAGGCATGGAGAAGAGTGTAGAAAGGAAGACTATCAGTAAAGGTAAAAAGAAGAAAAATCAGATATGACATATAAAATCCAAAAGGCAAAATGGTAGAAGAAAGTACTACCCATACAGTAATAACACTAAATGTCAATGGATTGAACTTCCCAATCAAAAGACATAGACTGGCAGAATGGATTAAAAAACAGGATCCTTCGATATGCTGTCTACAGGAAACACATCTTAGACCCAAAGATAAACATAGGTTGAAAGTGAAAGGTTGGGAAAAGATATTTCATGCAAATAACAACCAGAAAAGAGCAGGAGTAGCTATACTAATATCCAACAAATTAGACTTCAAATGTAAAGCAGTTAAAAGAGACAAAGAAGGACACTATGTATTAATAAAAGGAACAGTTCAATAAGAAGACATAACAATCATAAATATTTATGCACTGAGCCAGAATGCTCCAAAATGCTTGAGGCAAATGCTGAAAACACTGAAAAGGGAAATAGACACATCTACCATAATAGTTGGAGACTTCAATTCCACACTCTCATCAATGGGCAGACCATCTAGACAGAGGATCAATAAAGAAACAGAGAATTTGAATAATACAATAAATGAGCTAGACTTAACAGACATTTATAGAACATTACACCCCACAAAAGCAGGATACACCTTTTTCTCAAGTGCTCATGGATCATTTTCAAGGGTAGATCATATGCTGGGTCACACAGCAAACCTCAATAAATTTAAAAAGATTGAAATCATACAAAACACTTTCTCAGATGATAAAGGAATGAAGTTGGAAATCAGTAATGGGCAGAGCACCAGATAATTCACAAATATGTGGAGGTGCAACAACACACTCTTAAACAACCAGTGGGTCAAGGAAGAAATTACAAGAGAAATCAGTAAATATCTCGAAAAAAATGAAAATGAAAACACAATATATCAAAACTTATGGGATGCAGCAAAGGCAGTGCTAGGAAGGAAATTTGTTGCCCTAAATGCCTATATCAAAAAAGAAGAAAGGGCAAAAATCGAGGAATTAACTATCCACTTGGAAGAACTAGAGAAAGAACAGCAAACTAACCCCAAAGCAAGCAAAAGGAAATAAATAAGGAAGATGAGAGCAGAAATAAATGAAATTGAGAACATGAAAACAATTGAGAAAATCAATAAAACCAGAAGCTGGTTCTATGAGAAAATCAATAAGATTGATGGGCCCTTAGCAAGATTGACAAAAAGAAGAGAGATAATGCAAATAAATAAGATCAGAAATGGAAGAGGAGACATAACCATTGACCCCACAGAAACAAAGGAAGCAATGACAGGATACTATGAACAACTTTATGCTAATAAACACAACAATGTAGATGAAATGGACAACTTTCTAGAAGGGCATGAACAACCAACTTTGACTCGAGAAGAAATAGGCCACCTCAACAAACCAATCACAAGTATGAAATTAAATCATTAAGAAGCGCCCCAAAAAGAAAAGTCCGGGACCAGATGGCTTCACATGTGAATTCTACCAAACATGCCATAAAGAATTAGTACCAATCCTGCTCAAACTCTTCAAAAAAATTGAAGGGGAGGGAAAGCTACCTAACTCATTCTATGAAGCCGACATCACCCTCATACCAAAGCCAGACAAAGATATTACAAAAAAGAAAACCATACACCAATCTCTCTAATGAATATAGATGCAAAAATCCTCAACAAAATTCTAGCAAATCGAATCCAGCAACACATTAAAAGAATTATGCATCATGACCAAGTAGGAGTCATCCCAGGTATGCAATGATGGTTCAACATAAGAAAACCAATTAATGTAATACACCATATCAACAAATCAAAGCAGAAAAACCACATGATCATCTCGATTGATGCAGAGAAGGCATTTGACAAAATTCAACATCTTTTCCTGTTGAAAGCACTTCAAAGGATAGGAATACAAGGGAACTTCCTCAAAATGATAGAGGGAATATATGAAAAATCCACTGCTAACATCATCCTCAATGGGGAAAAACTGAAAACTTTCCCCCTAGGATCAGGAACAAGACAAGGATGTCCACTATCACCACTGTTATTCAACATTGTGTTGGAAGTTCTAGCCAGAGCAATTAGATAAGAAAAAGAAATACAAGGCATCAAAATGGGAAAGGAAGAAGTAAAACTATCACTGTTTGCAGATGATATGATACTATATGTCGAAAACCCTGAAAAACCCACAGCAAAACCACTAGAGCTAATAAATGAGTACAGCAAAGTGGCAGGTTACAAGAGCAATACTCAAAAATCTGTAGTGTTTCTATACACTAGTAATGAACAATCTGAGGGGGAAATCAAGAAATGAATTCTATTTACAATTGCAACCAAAAGAATAAAATATTTAGGAATAAATTTAACTAAAGAGACAAAAGACCTATACAAAGAAAACTACAAAAAACTGTTAAAAGAAATCACAGAAGACCTAAATAGATGGAAGGGTATACCGTGTTCATGTATTAAAGGACCAAATATAGTTAAGATGTCAATTCTACCTAAATTGATTTACAGAGTCAATGAAATATCAATTAAAATCCCAACAACTTTTCAGAAATAGAAAAACCAATAACCAAATTTATCTGGAAAGGCAGAGTGCCCTGTATAGCTAAAAGTATCCTGAGGGGGGGAAAAAGAAAAAGAAATCGGAGGTCTCACGCTACCTGACTTTAAGGTGAAGCTACAGTGGTCAAAACAGCATGGCACTGGCATAAAGATAGATATACTGACCAATGGAATCGAATACAATGGTCATATATAGACCCTCTCATCTATGGGCAATTGATCTTTGATCAGGCAGTCAAGCCAACTCACCTGGGACAGAACAGTCTCTTCAATAAATGGTGCCTAGAGAACTGGATATCCATATGCAAAAGAATGAAAGAGGATGCATATCTCACACCCTATACAAAAATTAACTCAAAATGGATCAAAGACCTAAACATTAGATCTAGAACCATAAAACTGTTAGAAGAAAATGTAGGGAAATACCTTATAAATCTTATACTAGGAGGTGGTTTCCTAGACCTTACACCCAAAGCATGAGCATTGAAGAAAGAAAGAAAGAAATGGGAACACCTCAAAATTAAACACTTTTGTGCATCAAAGAACTTCGTCAAGAAAGTAAAAAGACAGCCTACACAATGAGAAACAATATTTGGAAATGATATATCAGATAAAGGTCTAGTATCCAGAATTTATAAAGAGATTGTTCAACTCAACAACAAGACAGCCAACCCAATTACAAAATGGGAAAAAGACTTGAACAGACACTTCTCAGAGGAGGAAATACAAACGGCCCAAAGACACATGAACAGATGCTTAACTTCCCTGGCTATTAGAGACATGCAAATCAAAACCACAATGAGATATCATCTCACACCCACCAGAATGGCCCTTATCAATAAAACAGAAAATGACAAATGCTGGAGAGGATGTGGAGAAAGAGGCACACTTATCCACTGTTGGTAGGGATGCCAAATGGTATAACCGCTGTGGAAGGCAGTTTGGTGGTTCCTCAAAAAACTAAATAGAGAATTGCCCTATGACCTGGTAATACCATTGCTAGGTATCTACTCAGAGAGCATGAGGGCAAGGACACAAACAGACATTTTCACACCAATGTTTATAGCATTATTTACAATTGCAAATAGATGGAAACAGCCAAAATGCCCATCAACAGATGAGTGGCTAAACAAACTGTGGTATATACATACCACGGAATATTATGCAGCCGTAAAACAGAATAAATATGAAGTATGTAACAACATGGATGGACCTTAAGGATATTCTGCTGAGGAGATTAGCTAGATACAAAAGGACAAATACTGTATAGTCTCACTGATATGAACTGACATTAGTGAATAAATTTGGAGAATTTCATTGGTAACAAAGACTATCAGGAGGTAGAATTAGGGTAAGATATTGGGTAATTGGAGCTGAAGGGGTACAGATTGTGCAACAGGACTGAATGTAAAAACCCAGAAATGGACAGCACAATACTACCTAACTGTAATACAATTATGTTAAAACACTGAGTGACGCTGAATGTGAGAATGATAGAGGGAGGAAGGCTGAGGGCACTAGTGAAATCTGAAAGAAAGATAGATGATAAAGACTGAGATAGTATAATCTCGGAATACCTAGAGTGTATAATGATAGTGAGTAAATGTTCAAATTTAAAAAATGTTTTTGCATGAGGAAGAACAAAGGAATGTCATTACTGCAGGATGCTAAAAATAGATGATAATTAATATTTTAAAATTTTACCTTATGTGTGAGACTAAAGCAAAAAATGCTTATTTGGTTCAAAATTTATATTTTGACTAGTGCATTCCTTAATATAACTTATGTAGGCAGCTTAATTGAACACCATAAGTACTTGGAACCTTGAGTAGGACATGAGATTTTGTAGGTTTGTCCAGAGTGACGCTCCAACAAATCCCAGAGTGATTTGAACAGTGAATAAAAAAAGTATTTGCAAAGTCCCCTTCGGAGAATGGTGAGAAACGGGGAAAATCCAACTTCCTCAAGTTGAATTCTTGATATTTTCACAAGCAGTGTGGACAACCAAAGCTGTAGGCTGAGCTCCCAATCTTGGGGTTTGTTCATATGAAACTTAACCCCACAAAGATAGGTCAAGCATACTTAAAATTAGGCCTAAGGGTCACCCCCAAGAGAACCTTTTTTTTTTTGCTCAGATGTGGCCTCTCTCTCCAGCCAACACAACAAGCAAACTCACCACCCTCCCCCTGTCTACATGGGACATGACTCCCAGGGGTATGGACCTTCCTGGCAATGTGAGACAGAAATCCTGGAATGAGCTGAGACTCAGCATCAAGGGATTGAGAAAACCCCTAGAATGAGTTGAGACTCAGCATCAGGGGATTGAGAAAACCTTCTCAACCAAAAGGGGGAAGAGTGAAATGAGACAAAATAAAGTGTCAATGGCTGAGAGATTCCAAACAGAGTCAAGAGGTTATCCTGGAGGTTATTCTTATGCATTAAATAGAACACGCTCCTTTTATCTACCCTATCAACAGACGAGTAAAACATATGGAATGATGTTGAATAATAGGGGGAACAAATGTTAAAATAAATTTAGAGTGAAATTCTGGTGATCGGTGAGGGGGAGGTGTGGGGGGTATGGTATATATGCATTTTTTTTCTGTTATCTTTCTATTTCTTTTTCTGAATAGATGCAAATGTTCCAAGAAATGATCATGATGATGAATATGCAACTATGTGATGACATGGTGAATTATTGATTATATATGTAGAATGGAATGATCAAAAGTTATGAATATTTGCATTTGTTTGGTGTTTTTTGATATTTAAAAAGAATTAACAACAACAATAACAAAAAGAGTACAGCATGTCTGGAAAAAGAAATGTTTATTTCCATGATTGGGTGGGTAAATCTCCATGGAAACAACTAAATCAAAGATTTCCATCCTAAACAATAGGTCCGGCCCCATAAGATTGGATAAGGATTAATTTCAAACAGGCACATTTCACCCTCTGGACCCCCCCCCCCCAAATATGTTTTTTCCATATACAAAATACATTAATTCCATTAATATCACAAAAGTCTTAAACCATTTCAGTAACAATACAAATGCAATACAAAGTCAGAAACAGTACAAAATTTCACCAAGTCAGTTACAGGCACTGTCCTAAGGCAAAAATTCTCCTCTGGCTGTGGACCTGTGAAACTCAGAACAAGTTATCTGCTTCCAATATACAAAGGAGGACTAGTTATAGGATTTATGTTTCCATTGCCATAGGTAGAGATTGAAAGGAAGACAGATCCAAACAGTTCTGAAAACCTGCAGGGTAAGCTCCATTAGATTTCAAAATCTTTGAGTCATTCATCAAATAATGTTTCATCCCCTGGATTTCAGAGTGGTACTACCAGTCTTTCTAAGGGCATATGCAGTGGCCCCGTTCTCTCCAAAGTCTGGGATGAGGGTTGCGACATTGGGGCACATGGAGGGGACTAACTTTTGTCTTGGCTCCAGCCTCTTGAAGTTTTGGGGCAGCACCTCAGATCTTTGCTATTTCCAGGGCATATGCTCAACCCCTCCAGAAAAATGGGGTGGCAGCTAGCCTCCCCCCAATCTTTGGTTTATGCTTTCCACCTTCTTTTAGGTTTAGGGCAAGGAAACTCTTCCTGAGCAATGAACCAGAAGGCTCACCCTCTGCCTCTGAGGTAAACTCACCCTCTCCAAGTGAATAGGTGGGCCCTCTCTTCTTGCCCAAGATTTTCTGACTCCTTTCATGGTTCTGCCTCTAAAGTGATTTTTGCTTCAATTTGTGCCTTCTCTGTTCCTTTTAGTCCAGACAGGCAGTGGTTCCATTTATACAAATCCCACAACACTCATGGGTTTCTATGCAGTATGCAGGGATCATAACCATCAGACAATAGGACTTTCCACAAATCCTTTCTGGATAGCTCCATCTCCAATCCTCATTTGTCCTGTAATAACTGACTGCTTCCATGTTTGATTAAATCCTCACATGAGGCCCTATTTACTGGGGTTTCACTTTCTTGAAGCCCAGAATTATCCAGACCATCAACTTTTGTTTTCTCTGTATCCTAGAGTTCAGTTTTCAATTTGTCTCTTTCCTGTCACATTTTACTATAAGCTGCAATAAGAAACAAGGCTGCATCCTTCACATTTAGCTTGGAAATCTCTTCTGCTAAACATCCAAGTTAACTATTCTCAAACTCTGCTTTCCATCTACAAAGAATGACTTTGTTTCAGTTTGCAATGACCCATTCATTATTTCTGTCTAAAGCCTCATCAAAATTATCTTTGGAGTCCACATTTCTACACACAGTCTCTTCAAAGCAATGTACGCCTTCCCTATCTAGTCCTCACAATTCTTCCAGAATCTTCCCCTTATCCATTTAAAAAGCTGTTCCAACATGTTTAGTATTTGTAAAGTGCAGCAGCACCCCACTCCAGGTACCATAATCTGTTTTGGTTTGTTTAAGCTGCCAGAATGCATTCCGCCAGAATGCAGCTTAAACATATAACAGAAAAGGAATGGCTTGTTAAAGGGAATTTATTGTTTCCAGTTTATAGTTCTAAGTCTGTAAAAATGTCCAAACTAAGGCATCCAGGGAAAGATATGTTTACTCAAGAAGGACTAATGGGTCCAGAACACCTCTGACAGCTGGAAAGGCACATGGCTGGCATCTACTAGTCCTTTGGTTTCTAGTTTCAAACAGCTTCCTGGGAGCTGTTTTCTTTCTGCTCTCCAAATGTCTAGGTCTCCTGTGCATCTGCTCTCTGTCAGCTCTCCAAGCATTTAAAGCTTCCTTCAAAATGTTTCCCCTTTAAAAGCACTCCAGTAAACTAATAGACCCACCTTGAATGGGTGGAGTCATATCTTCATCTAATCAAAAGGCCACTCTCACAACTGGGTGGGCCAATCTCCATGGAAACAATCCAATCAAAGGTTTCCGCCTTAAACAGTAAGTCTGGCGCCACAAGATTGGCTCAGGCTTTTCTGGGATCCATAATAGTTTCAAACTTGCACACTCCATAAGTGTGTGTGAGAGTGTGTAGGTGTATGTGAGAGTGTGTCTGTGACAGTGTTTATAAACGTGTCTGTGAGAGGGTGTCTATAAGTGTGTCTGTGAGAGTATAAGTGTGTCTTTGAGAGGGTGAACGTGTCTGTTGTGAGAATATCTATAAACTTGTCTGTAAGAGGATGCCTATAAGTGTGTCTGTGTTTAAGTGTCTGTGAGTGTCTATAAGTGTGAGTGTGTGAGAGTGTCCATGAGAGGGTGTCTGTAAGTATGTTTTTGTGTCTGTGAGATGGTGTCTATAAGTGTGCTTGTGAGTGTGTGTCTCTGAGAGGAGGGGCGCGGGTGCAGCCTGGCGAACCGGGTGACTCCATGGCTCCCGCGCGCGACCGCGAGTTTCGGCCGCCATACGGCCTGCGTGCCTTTCTGGCTGGGACCTCTGTCGAAGCCAAAGGCACGAAAAGACCCGACCGCTGAAGGCGGCGGGGCCGCGCGGGGCCTTGGTGCGGGCGTGCGCGGCGCTGTTGCTAAGGCCGGGCGGGCACGCGCTGGAGGTTAGCAACGGCGGGCGCGCGCGCGGGGGCGGGGCGGGCGCGCGCGGCGGGCGGCGGGGATTTCCAGCGCGCGAGAGGAAGTGCCTGAGAAGCGTGAGGCGCAGGAGCGCGGCCGCCGCGGCCGCCGCGTGCGCGAGCCGGGTTGCAGCCTAGCAGGGACTTTCCAGCCGGCGGCGGCGGCGGCCGCCGGCCTTCCCCGCCCCCCGACATGGGGCTGTCCGGGGAGCAGGACGCTGCGGGCCGCGGCGAAGGACGCGCCCGGAGCCCCTGAGCCGGCGCGCCAGTGGACCGCCCGGTAAGGGGCCGCGGGGACTGTGGGCCGGGGACTGCGGGCGGGCGGGGTGCTGAGGATCCCGGGCCTGGGGGCGGGCCGGGGGCGGCGGCGGCGGCGGGCCCAGGCGCGCGTCCGGGGTCTCCCTCTCGCTTGCCCCGGCTGCCCGGCGCGGGGCCCTGAGCGGCGCAGGCCCGTGTCCTCCCTGTGGCGGATGCCGTGAGTCGAACCTCCGCGCCCCCCGCCCTTCGGCCCGGGGCCTGTCGCCCCCCCCGGACGCCGCAACTTTGGGAAACTTGGTCCCTAGGGCTGGCCCCGGCCGCGGCTTTTCAGGAAACGGGGCGCCGAGGCCTTTCTGGGCGCGCCCCCCCTTCAACCTCCCGGGTTGAGAAACCTGCATCTGCGGCCGGGAGGGTGTATTTTCACGGCGTGAGGGAGGCTCTTGCTCGGGTGTTCGCGTATAAGAACGTTCCCCCCCTGCCCTGGGGGAGGAATATTTTAGCCATTATAAAAGTTCATACTGAGTCATTCCTGCAGATGAAGTCCTGACTGATTCATAATCGCAGAGCCGCAGTGGCCTCGCGGCAGGCGGGACCTGGCACCCGGCTTCGGGCCCAGATGCATGCACCCCACTTTGGGCTAGTGCTCGGGGACCCCCGCCGTGCACAGGATAAAACGAGCCTTGTCATGACATCTAAAATTTCGTCTCGAGGGGCAGACAGGCTCTTGCTCCAGGATGCGTAACCACGTTTTCACACTGCGACCCCGTTGGGGGACGTATATTTAATATTTAGACCCTTAGAAAGAATACTGGTGGAAAATTCTTTACCTTTAATTTGGAAACATCGCAACAATGTGGAAAGGGATGAAGAGTGGCAGACATGCTTTGAAATTCAAGGAACCTTCAGATAATGGTCAGTTACAGGAAAGAATTTTATTTCAGCTTTTTTTTTTTGTAGCAAAGCCTGGATTAATTTTCAGCATGAGATTGTGTGTGTGTTATTTATTTATTATTGTGGAATCATAAAAGCTGTTGTAGCTGTTCCTTAATTTGCATGCACAGCGTACAACTGAACAGGAGCCATAATTTTTTTCCCTAGCATTTGCTCTGAATACACACCAGTGAAGTCCTTGGAAATGTTGTTTTTTGTAATCTTGTATGGGTCTGTAAAATCGTTATTTGAAGAAGTGACCAGATGAACCATGAGTTGCTCTTGGCATCTTCTCGTGTCTTCCACGTCTTTGAACATGGCCTGTTAAAAAGCCTGCAGCATGTTTAGGGTGGCTGGTGAAATTTTGGACAGCCATTCTTTTATCGAATGTGAGGAAATGTTTGCCTTTTCACCCTGTTGTGATAATATAAATATTAAGAATGAGTTTAAAGATGAAGCATTCTCTGGCCAAAACAAAATAAGCCTTATCAGTGTGAAAACTGGAAAATCTCCTAAGAGATTGGAAATCCCTGTGAGGAGGTGTTCATAACGGAAATCCTGACAGACCTTGGATTCCAGCATCACCAGTTAAAACCAGACCTGATCACGGATAAGGTTTAAGGTGTAAGTTGTCTCCCCAAGGCACCATCTGTGTCAGCTATCACAATGCAGAGAGAGCTGCAGGGAGAATTCTGGCATTTCTTTTTTGAAGACATCCATGTGAGTTTTTCTGTGATAGAAAAGAACACCAATTATTTAACTTGGATGTTCTCCATTCTTTTTGGAATATTTAATAAGATGGCCTCACTCACTGAGGAGGCTGTAAAGACATTCCACTGGAAACAGGCAATAGCAGTGGCCAGTTGTTTCTGTTAATACCATCAGAATATCCCAACTCTCGTTCCTGCTTTGAAGAAAAGTCCATAATTTGACTGAAACATCTGAGCTTCTTCCTGCTGTTTTCCTTTGTTTGTGATATTGGATTCTATAAACAACTGTGTTAGAATCCCTTTGATTTTTCACTATGCAAAATGAGAAGGACGTTTTTGGGGTGTTATCAGGGTAGATATGCTAAAGAGCTGAAAGCTGAGAATAATTTATCACTCTCTGAAAATCCTTTTTTATGGTGGTAAAGCTATACTTCAGGAAAGAAAACTCACAGTGGTGCAAGTCTGAGCTAGCTCAAGCAAACAAAGGAAATTGCATTAAATTTGCCCCTCTCAGTTATAGCAAGACTCTCCAAGCAGCAAGTGATCTCACCTATCAAATATTAAGTAATAGTTGAATTTCCTTGCAATAGTAAACTTACCTATTAAATCAGCAGAAGAGATGTTTCATGGACAAGGAACTCCATTTTGATTCCATGGAATTAAGTCCTCTTATATATTCTTCTTGGTAAGTCTTCATAGAGGAAAAAAATTTGTGTGGGGGAGTGGGGAATGGTGAGTATTGACATCAGATATAGAGAGAAACTGGGAAGGGAATACAGAGTGAGACTCGAGGAGGTAAGGCCAGAGGATTGGGAAGGCACAGCCAGAGAAAGGTGGCCTTAGCCTGGGTATAGGGGTGATGCCCAGACTTGGCTGAGCAGGAGTATCAGAGCCAGGGGGACGGAAGGGGTCCTGGGGGTAGGTGAGGGAGGGTGTAGGACCCTACGCAGCAGGAAAAAGAAGGTAAGAAAATGTTATGTGTGCTTGTGTAATATGTTATTCATAATTAACTAAAAATACAAAATGGCTTTCATTTTAGAAGGCATTTATTGACTGTCTGGAGAGAAGGAGATAGACAGACCTAGGAAGAAGAAGGTGAAATTTTTTTGTCACCAAGCATAAAACCTTATTTTGTAGAAATTTCCTGTGGCCCTGGGCAGAAAGCTGGGGAAACCCTGGCAGGTGGTGGTGAGAGTTCAGAATTGCAGGCAACTGTGGTTTCTGTCCACCCCTGAATTAGGTTGGAATCTCACTGTGTTCTAAGTGGATCATTAATGGGGACTAGGGAGTCTTTTTCTCATTTAATTAACATTCACTTGACGTGCCCTGAGTTCCTATAATGTTTGTGTTCCGGTGCTGCAAGATACAAAGATGACTGAGACACAGTACCTGCCTTGAAGGACATGGTCTGCAGAAGTCTGGGGCCTCTTGGCCCCAGGCCACAGTGATGGGCGATACCAGGAACCAACAGGTATTTGACCGAGACGGCATGAGGACAGAAGCTTGTGGCTGGAAGGGTGAGGAAAAATAAAAATTCACCATCCCACCTTCAGGGAGCTGGCTGCTTGGCTGGAAAGAAAGGAAAAACCCCCCAGAAAAAAAAAAACAAAATAGAAAGTAATAAAATATGGGATAAAGTAAATTGGAGATTGTGTTGAAGAATGGTAGAAACTCAGAAGAGGGAAAACTCATGACTGGTTGGCATGGTCAGAGAGGCTCCCAGGAAGTGGGACTCAGCCCCGTGTCAGGAAGGCTCTCCTCTGTGGTACAGCCATCCTGGGCCTCTGGCACAGTGTGGAGGACACCTCACTCTTTTGGTTTGGTAAAGTGGGATCTGACAGTTTACTGTCCTATTGCTTCTTGCCAGTAGATACCATGCTGGTAGTGCTGCTGGCAGGGGGCTTCCAGTTGTGAATGTTTATGTGATGTACTGGCTCTTGCCAGGCCCTCTTGAACAGGAGCTTCATCAGGTGTGGGGGGGTCTGCTGCTGGGAAGGGCCTGTGGTGGGGAGCAGAGCAGTGGCTAGACCTGGTGGCAGGACACTGTTCTTATGTCACAGGTGGAGCATGGATAGAATGCCTCAAATGGTGAGGTGGAGGGATGGAGAGATTGGAAAGCCATCTTGACCTAAATCTCTAATTCTCAAGAAATAAAAATTGGGGCCCTGTGTTTCATATCATGATTTACTCTTTTCTAGGATTTGCTGCATGTTGATTTTGACTTTTTTTTAAACAGAGGTGGTTGTTTGGTAACCTCTCCTTAGGCTGTGCCTCCAAGAAAGATATTAGACCTGTTGTTCTGATATCCTAATTTCCTTTCCAATTTAAACGCTTGATTCTGTGGTAGAAAAACGCTTGATTCTGTGGCAGAACCTCAAAGCACATTTATCAGAAACTTGATTTCTTTTTTAAGCAGAGAGAAAAGCTGTGTTAACCCGGTGGGCTAGTATAGACTTCAGGACAGCTATGGTATCAGGGTGATTAGGTGTGAGTCTTCAGGAACCACAGCCATTGTGAGGAAGGGTTTTGGAGATGAGCTTTGTACTCTGGAAGACCACCACCCATTACAAGGCCCATGCACACCTGAAGAACCTGTGAGGCCCCAGCCCGCACCAGAGAACGTGTGGGCTCTCAGTCAGTGTTTGTGCCCAGACTCTGCAAGTCCAGGAGAGAGATGATCTTGAAGAACCACCCCACTTTGGTTACTGCTTGGTTGGAAGGTGTGTCCCTGAGGGGTGGGCTTTGGAGAGTCTCCCTAACCACCTGCAGGCTCCTCGAGGTCGGGTGCTCCTGTCTTTCTGCTGTGCTGACGTTTGTTGAGTTGTGGGGGTTGTATGATGGGAGACTTCACTTGCCAGTGCAACTTTCTGGGTGCTTTTAATGACTTTAAAGGAAAGTATAGGGAAATTCTTCCTTGTCCAATAATGTCCAAAAGTCACAATGTAATGCTAGAAATTAAGTTCTCTACTTTTTGGATTAATATAACCTACTGTTTGAAACCTCGTTGTAAGATTAAAAAAAAAAAGTGTTGAGGTTTCAAAAGTCTTTTCCATATGGGAAAGGACATGGCATCCTTTCATTGCAGGTATATCTAAATTTTTCTCCTTAATGGTAGTCTGAGGGACAGGCCTAGTAAGTTTTATATTCAAATTTAATGTAACTTGTACATTCTACTCAGTAGTATGTCTAATTGTTTTAATATAAGCATGCTTTATTTCCCCCATTTTTTTAGTACAGTTGATTCTCCAAAAGATGTCTTTATTTTGGCTCCACTGGTATCCCCAAGGGGTCCCTGACATCCCACCATGTACCTATGAGGTTCTCCATACCCCAACTTGAGAAGCATGGGGATGGTGGAGAATAGCAGTTTTGAAGATCTAGTTTCCAGTGCTGCCTACTACTTACCAGCAGAATGACTTTGAGCAGACTGCTTGGCCTGTTGAGATTGTTTCCCCATTTGTAAAATGAGACTCATGGAACCACCCATGTCCCTTGCCAATTTTAATAGCAGTTGAGGATTGACATATAATAGAGTAAAAGTGTTATGATTTTAGGCTGTGATCAGAATATGTCACATCTCATTGGGCCTTAGAGAACTCTAGCTGAATTCCTGTATTTTGTACAGGAGGCAGCTGAGGCCCTGAATGTTTGGGTAAGTAATTCTTTCAAGTCAGGTCATGGCAAAGCAAGAACTATTCTCTCAGAGTAGAGAATAGAGTTTTTTTTTCCCCCAGAATATTTCATGTTGCCAAGATTTGCCACAGAGAAGTTGTTTGACTTTTAATTCCAACCAGGGATAATTGAGAATTTATCTGAGAACTTACCACGTGCCAGGAGCTGTGCTAGTTACTAAAGCCAGAATGTCAGACAAGACTTCACTGTCCTCAAGGAGCTTCTGTGTGATGGATAAACCAGGAGAATGATTGGATTATGGCACAGTTTCATAGGTGCCAGGATAGTGAAGTGTGTGTGTGTGTGCAATCAGGAGGTTTCTTGGAGGAGGTGACTCTTAAAGATGAATATGAGGGAGTTAGCAGAGGGGGCGAGCAGGTGGAGACTCTTGTGTCAGAGGGCACATGAGACAAACAGCCTCATTCTCCCCCCCACTTCCCTGAGCTGTTGTTTAGGAGATAGGGTACAGGAAAATTGTCCACCTTGGGGTGCTGCCATTGTGACAGCCTCACTTTTGGTTTGTTTGTTTAGTTTTTACTTTTTATTTTTTAGATATTTTTGTTGAGATGTCTTCATGCACCCTACAGTCCATCCAAAGTGTACAATCAGTGCCACCCTAACTTTTGAGTCAGGGATTTTCCCCATGTTACAGATGAGGAAAACAGAGCAACAGGCTATTTCCATCACTGTGCTCTGCGGTCAGTTTAAGCTGAATTATAGTCATAATTTGGAGTTCTATACATATTCTAGACTTTTTAGTTTTGCAGCTTCATAGTGCTTTTTAAAAAACCTGCGTGTTTATCCATTTTAAGTTTTTCATGCAGTCTTTTCCTTTCATCCAACATCTGACTGTATTGACTTATTTTTCAGTTGGAACTCTATTCCTACTCTGTGTTTTGAGTTATTTTTTTAGAGCAGCAACTTTGCATTCAGTATCCTTTAACAAATTCAGTTAAGATGTATTTACCCTGTGGTTAACTAGTAGTTTATATCTTGCTGAATAGCAGTTCCTAACCTAATTTCTAATGTATTTTCTTTCCCCTTTCTCTCTCTTAATTTACATTTAAACCAGTCCTCTAGTAATAATGATAGTATTTAGATATCATATCTTTACAGGGCTTACAAATATCAGTTTGTTAGTGGTGAACAAGTCCCTAAGGCCTGGCCACTAGAGACAGTGATGGTTACAGTCCTGCACAGCTGCATTTCTACCCATTCATCTTGAATTTAATTGTAATTACAGATTGCTTATGGGAATATAAGTTAAAAGAAAGAATCCCTCTCCACAGTTATTAGGGAAATTATGTTGGCTGTTTTGGAAAATATTTATGTGGCTCTTCTGGTAGAAATTTTTGAATGTGGAACCAGGAAGGGTTGACAATGGCTGAACTGGGGTGGGGGGCCCTGTTTCCTGGCCGTCTGTACTTGCTTCGAGAAGAGCTTGAGTAACAACACAGCTGGACCCCAGGGCCACAGAGTCAGGTTCCTGGGGTGATAGGAAGTAGATTTCTTTTTACTTAGACAAATTAGCTCTTTTAGGGTAGAGGTAGTGACATGCGTTAGCAAGGGCCTCATGTCTCTGGTGCCTTCCCTGGCTCCTCCAGGCCGAGGGATGCACCAGGATATCTTGGGTGGATCTCTGGTGTTGAGACGATGAGCCTCTTGAGGACAGGCATCTTCTTTTCTTTGTATCTCTGTTGTCTGGCCTAAGATAGGTACTCAGTAAAAGTGATAAGAATTTCTGCGTGGAAAGAGTGTGGATTTTGAAGTCAGACCTTATTTGAACCATGGGCTTTCCTTTAGCTGTTAAGTTAGTTACTTATCTTTTTGGAATCTCGATTTTCTCAGTTATGAAAAGATAGTTATGAGGGTTAAAAGTGAGAATGTGAGAGGATGTGAGAACATAAATGTCAAGTCCTTCCCACTTTTCTTTTCCGGAGTGATTACGTAGTGGCAAAGCATGGCTTAGTAGTGGTGTGAGGGTCTGGCTCTCTTGGAACTATGGCTTAGCACACTGGCAAATGGTCCTACAGGTAGGTGGAATAGCAGCATGTTGTTGGACCAAAAGGGAACTATTTGTTACAAAGGGCGAGGCTCTGCAAACTAAAATAATTGTATTTGCACTAAAAGGAACATCTGTATTTAGATACTTTTTTTTATATGTGAAGCAATTTATGGTGAATTTTGATAAAATATAAATTCATTTTAATATATTATTTTCTTCAGTTATTTAGCAGGAATAATACTCTTCATTTCTTTCAGGTCTCTTTTCAGATATCAGCCTCCTTGGAGAACCCTTCCCTGAATATAATAACTCTGGTTGTCACTCTAGTACCATACCTTGCTTTTTACTTCATAGTAGATTTTTGACCATGTCCTTAACCCATATACTAAGATAGTACTTGGCATATAGTAGGAACTCAAGTGCTTGTAAGAATGAATCCAGACCCATTTTGAATCCACCACATTATTTATTTATTTATTTTTGTGTGCTGTATGGTGGGGTGACATTATTTTTCCATGTGAGTATCCTGTTATTGTAGTACCATTTGTTGAATTTTTGTTTGTTTGGCACGTTTTTGTTTTGTTTTGTTTTTTGGGAAGTGCATGGCCTGGAAATTGAACCTGGGTCTCCTGCATGGCAGGCAAAAATTCTACCACTGAACTCCCTTGCACCCCTGAATCCACCACACTTTGACAGTAGGTTTGTTTCTTCAGAATTTGGAACCTGTCCTCCCCAACTCAGGAATGTATAGATGGTTCTAGGAGGGTTTCAGAGCAGATAGGAGAGCCCATTGGTGATGCTCATACAATACTGTACTCATCCCACCCCCAACACACACATCCATTGGCACAGGTAGTGCTAGCTGCAAGGCACAGGACCTGCCCCCCCAATGGCTTACTGCACAGGGAATCCTGACTGACACCACCACCCCCATCCTGTGCCAGTCAGTGGAGGCTGAGGGAAGGGGATTCTGTTTCTGATGCCAAGGCAGAAGGGAGATGTGTTTCTCTCATTTCCTGAAAAAGCCGCAGGTTCTATCAGATAGCAAATATTGAATAACCAACCACCCTAAACATTGGTGACTTAAATCAGCTGTCTATTATTAGGTCTCTTGGGTCTGTGTGTCGATCAGGAATGCTTGGCTGGGTAATTCTTCTGCTCCAGATGTCCTTGACTAGGTTCCCTTGGACATTCATGGGGTGGCAGGAGAGTCTAAGACAGGGTACTCAGGTGTGTGGATGGCTGGGAGGCAGGGCTCAGCAGGGCCCTCCCCACTATGTGGTCTCAGATGGTTCTCCCTAGGGCAGCCACATTCCTGGAGGGAGTGCTCCGAGGGAGGAAGTGGAAGCTGCCGTCATCTTGACACTGGACTCACAACAAGCCAAGAAGCCCTCCCCAGATTTTAGGTGAGGGGACAAAGACCCATCTCCCCAGCTTGATGGAAGGGGTGTCAGTGAATATGTGGCCATCTGTAATGCACTACATGTGCGTGGTTAGCTCCCATAGAACTTTTGGCAGTGTATGTCAGATATGTTTTCTAAGGCATGCTATTGTGGGCTAAAATGGAAACCCCAAATTTTGTGTGTTGCCTATTTTCTATGAGAAAATACAAGTTCTGAACCTGGAATTCATGAATAATCTTTTGGAATGCATCTGTTCACAAAATGGTAACTGCCCATATAAAATGTATGTTTTATTTACTTAATCAGCAGACATCCTTGACCACCTGTTTTGTCAGGACTACAACTTTGGGTCCATGAATTCATATTTCATGAATTTGTTATGTTTTTCTCTGTTCTTTAAAAAAAGAAAACACCACCACCCCACTTGACTGAGAAAGTATTGGTAAGCCTGCATGTCCTGAATTTCCTTTTGTTTGCCCTTGATCATTCTGGTAAACCCTGGGGACTTACTAGGCTAAAGTTGTGGCCGTTTATGTGTAAAGTGTGGAAGAATTTGACAGTGGGTGCTGAAGTGTGTGTGTACATTTGCTCTAAGGTAGACGTCTGGTTTTTTATAAACCCTGCTTCTTGCCTATCTCAGCTGATTGTTGCATTGTTCTTTGAGGCAGAGCAAATTTGATGAGGTTACAGGGGAATGAAGGAGTGAATTTAAATAATGGAACAAGAAGTCTGCCTCTTTGGCTCTAGTGGTGCCACAAAGTGTTGGGATAAGCACGTGGGGAAGGCGAGAGGCTTTGTCTGCCTGTGTGCGTACCTGCATGGAGCGCCTGGCCTTTTGGCCCCAACCATCTGTGGGTGGAAGCCAGTCAAAGAGTCAGCAGCCCAAAACCTATGTTTTCCGGGTGTATCCTGCTTTTGCTCCCAAGTTACTTGTCTCTTCTGGACACCTTACTTTCATCTAAAATAGATATGCTTGAGGAAAGCAGGCTACTTGGAGTGGTTTATACTCATGAACGGAATTTCACGGAGTCCTGGGAGCTCTGGAGCTGCTTTCGTAATTCTCAAGGTTAAGAACCTCTGGTCTAGGTGATTGGACATTCTTTTTTTTTTTTCTTTAAGTTTACATTCTAAATTTTATTGTCTGAACAGAAATTTATTTTAGAGAGCTGTGGTTAATTGAATAGTCCTCTGTTGAGGGATATAGGAGTTGTTTTCAATGTTTTGTATTATAAACCAGAATATAATATTCTGGTATTTTTTTCATTGAAAAAGTGCCTATTGTTTTTTTCCATTTTCATCTTTGTTTACTCATTTTTTTGCCCGTTTTTTCTAATCAATTATTTACCTTTTTTTAATTGGTTTGTAGGAGTTCTTTAAATATAATGTTAATAGTACTTGATATACCATATATATCTCTTAGTTTACTTAACTATTATTGTTTTGTTTTGATTTTGGCATGGTCAAGCTCTGGGAGTTGAACCCAGGTCAGTCTCCAGCGTGACAGGTGAGAATGTTGCCACTGAACCACCATTGCACCACCCAGTTTTCTTAACTTTTAATTATGAAAAATCCTGGTTTAGAAAATGGAAAAAAAATTATATATATATATATATTTGAATATATATGTTTGAAAGCACTTTATTGATATTTGAGGCTCTGAAGGCAAATTAGCTCACCTAAGACTATTCAATAAGAGGAGAAGGGGATCAAGAATAGAGTAATAGCAGCCATTCTTATAGTTGTGAAGTAGTATCTCATTGTAGTCTTGATCTGCATTTCCCTTATAGCTAATGAGAATGAGCATCTGTTCATGTGCTTTTTAGCCATCTGTATTTGCTCTTCAGAAAAAATGTCTATTCCTGTCTTTAGCCCACTTTATGTTTGGGTTGCTTGTTCTTTTTTGTTGAGTTGTGTGATTTATTTATGTATACAGGATATCAAACCTTTATCCAATATGTGATTTCCAAATATTTTCTTTTTTGAGTTGGCTGTCTCTTCACCTTTTTGACAGTTTTTTGATCCACAAAAACATTTGCTTTTGAAGAGTTCCCATTTATCTGTTCTTTCTTTCTTGCGGGTGCTTAGGGTGTGAAGTTTAGGAAACTACCTCCTGTTACCAGGTCTTGAAGATGTTTCTCTATATTTTCATGTACAAGCTTTATGGTACCAGTTCTTATATTTAGGTGTTTGATCCAATTTGAGTTAGTTTTTGTATAGAGTATAAGATAAGGGTCCTCTTTCATTCTTCTGGCTGTTGATATCTAATTCTCCCATGCCCCTTTATCGAAAAGACTATTTTGTCCTAGTTCACTGGATTTCAGGGCCTTATCAAAGATGGGTTGAACATAGGTTTGTTGGTCTATTTCTGCACTCTTAATTCAGTTCCATTGGTCAGTACTTCTTTCTGTGCCAGTACCATGCTGTTTGGACCACTGTGGCTTTATAATAAGTTTAAAAATCAGGGAGTGTTAATCCTCCCCCTTCATTCTTCTTTTTTCGATTGCTTTTAACTATTCAGGGTCTTTTTCCCTTCCAGATGAATTTGTTAACTGGCTTTTCCAAGTCTTCAAACTAGGTTGTTGGATTTTGGTTGGTACTGCGTTGAATCTGTAGATTAATTTGGGGAGAATTGACATCTTAACTACATTTAACCTTCCTATCCGTGAGCAGGAAATGTCCTTCCACTTTCTTTGATTTCTTTTAACAATGTTATGTAGTTCTTTGTGTATAAGTCCTTTACATCCCTAGTTAAGTTCATTCCTTAGGTACTTGATTCTTTTAGCTGCTGTTTTGAATGGAATTTTTTTTACCTTAATTGACTTCTCAGTTAGGTCATTGCTTGTGCATAGAAATGTTACTGATTTTTTGCGCATTAATTTTATATCCCGCCACTTTGCTGAATTTGTTTATTAGCTGAAGTAACTTCATTGTAGATTTCTCAGGATCTTCTAAGTATAGTTTCATATCATCTGCAAATAATGAAAGTTTCACTTTTTCCTTTTCAATTTGAAAGCCTTTTATTTCTTTTTCCTGCCTAATTGCTGTAACTAGAACTTCTAGTACAATGTTGAATAATGGTGGTGACAGAAGGCATCCCTTGTCTCGTTCCCTATTTTGGGGTGGGGGAACTTTCAGCCTCTTACCATTGAGTACGATGCTGGCTATGGGTTTTTTTATATATGCCTTTTATCATGTTGAGAAAGTTATCATTGATTCCTAACTTTTGAAGTATTCTTTTTCAAAGAAGGATTGAATTTCGTCAAATGCTTTTTACCATCAATCGAGATGATCATATGATTTTTCCCTTTTGATTTGTTATGATTAGGCATATTTGCAGTCCCAGTAAAATGATGTATTTTGAGTGATGGGGTCTTTTTGAAATTCTGGCTTCCAAAAGTTTGCCAGCCTTTGGTATATCATAAGGGAGAACATAATTGCTCTCAGGAAGATCCATAAACCTTTGAAGATTCTTTCTATACTACTTAAACCTTCTTATCCTCAAATTTTCTTCCAGAAAGTGGTGACATTGGCCTGGGGGTGACCAGCTTTGGGGCCCTGGGGTGGTGGTGGTGCTGGATGGGACTTGAGGGATGGGGTCAGAGAGCGAGGCAGCAGCTCTTTGGCTGTGTGCTGAGGAGGCCATGTACTGTCTGCCTTTGTCCTCAGGGTTGCAAAATAGATATTCTCTGTGTCAAGAGGAATTGAGATATTTGCCATTTGTTCTTTATTTTGCTTTAGGGTTCTTGGGAGCTGTTTCATATTTAAGGCACTTATGCTTACATTGTAAATATGTAAGGTATTGTTTGACCTGAAAAATGTCTGCAAGACAAATTGTCTTCGAGGCATGGGCTCTAAAGGCTCTAGTCCTGAATTCATTAGGTAATGGGTCTTAAAGCTTTGAAATACTGTGCTTCTAAGTGTCACCTACAACTGTAGACATCCTATATTATATAGAGTGCAGGGGGTTGGCAAGGAAGAACCATGAAGTAAGAGTGGGCAGGGTGAGTGGCCTCTTGCCCACAGGAGCCCTGAAATGGCAGACCGAGACTGCAGTAGGAGTAGGGCAGCTAGCTGCCTGATCCTGGTCTGTCTTTGTGACCTTGGGCAAGTAACTTAGCCTCTTTGAAACCCTCATCTCCTTGCATGATAGATGGGGATAATAGTGTCACAGTTGTTATGAATAAAATAAAATAATGACTTTTTTCCCCCTCAATCTGCAGATTTTATTGAGATATATTCACATACTATATTAAAATAATGAACTTTAAAAAATTAATGCACCGTATGAAAAGTGACATTTAAGACTAAAGTAACAATGCTTGAACAAACACCACTGTATGATTTCATTTATATAAAATGTAAATATAAGTAAATCTATAGAGACGGATATAGACTAGTGATCATGTAGGGCTGCAGAAGGACAGAGGAATCGAGGGTGACTGTTGAGGGGGTGTGGGTTTTTTCTTTTTGGAGTAATGAAAATGTATAAAATTGACTGTGGTGACAAATGCACAAATCTTTGAATATCCTAAAAGCCATTGATTGTACACTTTGGATGGATTGTGTAGTATGTGAATATATCTCAATAAAACTGCTATAAAAATTAACGTACCATAAATATGAAAAATGACATTTAAGGCTAAAGGAATAGCATTAAACAATACATTGACTAAATTCACTTTAGTTCAGCAAGCTTTTATAAAGCACTTAGTGGACGTCCCTCAGGCTGTTAGGTGCTGGGAATATAATGCTAAAACAGACACCCTTTGTGTTGAAGAAACTCAGACTATTGATTTCAATTTGGAGCAGTTAAAGGGTGTAGGTTATAGGCTAGCTAATACTCGGGTCAGAACAGGAGTGTTGTTTAGTTTATGTGAGGAATTTTATCAGCTGACATTAGGGTGGTGACGGCTGGAATATATATATATATATACAGGTTATGTCAGAAATGAGCCAAGACTGGGGATATTTGCCTGGGTTTGGGGGATTATGGCCACTTTGGAATACTGGAGGCAGTATTAAGAGTTTGGGGTGGTTTGGGGAGTAGACTAATAAAGGAGAATGTTTTACCCGTCCAGTTGTAGCAGGCCTCTTCTGGGTCCTTTTAGGTGACTGTATGTATTCGGGGACGGCAGAGAGATGTCTCTCAGTGGCTGTTGAGAATTTATGCTGTGGGAGGAGTGGGGCAGAAGACCACTGATTTCCCTTCTAAATCTTAGGCATAGTGCACAAGAGCATAATGTGAAAATCTGCAATTTGAGTCCTTTGTGGATTCCACTAAATTCATGAATTCATACCCATAGTATAGCAACAGCATAAGTTTTAGAATTCTTTTCTCGTAGTTTTCTACTAAATATTTCTTTTAGCTGGTGGGATACTTATCATACATCCTAGTTTCACATTCATATGTGGCTGCTTAATAGGACTTGGCCTTCGGTGTGGTATGTCCAGGATTTTTTTGGTTTCAAGGAAGGAAAAAATGCTTATGATTCTCAGAGCTTGTGATAGAGTGTGTTGGTCCATCCCTAAGGAATTTAACAAAATGTCCTGGTCATTACTGGAGCCCTCCCAGATTCCTTTGATGCAATATAGCAACAGTAAGAGGAACTCCTAATAGGGTGTGGAGGCTGCCTCCACAGAGTCTTTTTTTGTTAGTGATTTATTTCTCTTAATGGATAGTTACTATCGGTAATCTGAATCCCGGCTGTACAATAGAATCATCAGTCTATTTTGATCAGTTAAGATCCCAGAAATCCAGATTTAATGGACATTTTTACAGAGCTCCTGAGGTGATGCTGATGAAGCTTTGGTTTAGTGGAAAGAGAACACTTCCTTTCTCCTTCTAGGTGTGGATCCTAATCCGTCCACGTCACTTGGAAGGTCCTGGAAGTGCAGGCTCACAGGCCTACCCACTGATTTGCCTTTTGCCCCTCTCTAGATTTTCAGGTGACTGATGTGCCTATGGCAGCGTGAGGAGCACAGGGCAGGCTTTGAGTCAGGGAGCCAGGGTTAGAATCCTGCTCTCTCCTTTCCAGCTCATGTGGAGTTGAGCAAGTTACTGAACCTTCCGGAGCCTCTGGCCTCCTGCATGTAAGGCAAGGATAGTGATGCAAGCCCTGCTTCCGCCACAATTCTTAAACCCCAGAACCTCTGAGTGGTTTTTTCATAGGTTTGGTGCCAAAACCTGGCATGGACTGATGGGAAACTCTTTGTGGTTCCACTTAGTATGTTTATTCCTATATTCCACAACAGACTGCTAAAAGTGTTTTTATTAATTGGGGCTGTCCCAGACTTTCTTGGAAGTGTTATTAATATGCAATATATACAAAATATTTCCTTTCTAAAACGCAAAACATTCTCAACTCTAAGTGCATCTGGCTTTGGTTTTGGGTAAGGAACTAGACACCCAACTTATAGGTTGTTACAAGGAGCCTGTGTGTGTGTTGGGGGGTGGAATCTGTCTGTGTATGCATACACACACACACACAGGTGATTCTTGTTATTTGCTGTGGTTAAGTTACATTCTATAAAGTTGCCACAAACACTGAATTGGTGAACACTGAACCATTGCCCATAGAGGAAATACAGAGTTAGGTTCCTGGAAGCCTCTGGACACCACATTTTCATCCACTGATCAATATATAACCTTGTTTTCTGTGTTTCTCTGTTTAAAGACACCTTATTTAATGTATTTTGTTAACATTGAATTCACAGATACCAGCACCATAACTCATACCTGAATGAAGTTTCTCTGACACATGCTTTCTCTGTGTAGTACGTCATCACTTTCTCTTCTTAGTGACAGCACTTCAGCACTGCACTTGGGAGCTATTAGACAGCAAAATCACAACAAAAGCACAAAAATAGGGAAAATGTAGTGCTAAATATACCACAAAAAGAACACTTGTTTCAGTATGAGAGCTTAAATGAGAGGGCCAAGTGTCACCTTGCTGCACTTCCTCTGAGACCATGAATGTCGGGGTGATTCAAATTTTTCAACATTCTGCTCATGTCCAACAATGACTGAAAGTGCTGCAAGTGTTGATTTTGGGGTTACTAATAAATTTTGGTGAATTTTCAAATACAGAATTCATGAATAATGAGGGTCGCCCATGTATGGAGTGTGCCTGGCATTTGGCAGCTGTCCAATGAATGCAGGTGCTGATGCTTTTGTGAGTCCTCCATTTGTGTATTTTACTTTCTCCATTTGGTTCCTTTGTTTCCCCAGCACCTTTATATTTGGTATGCAGACTTACTTCTTCAGATGATTCAGTATTTCCTATTAATCAGAAGTAGGTTGCATTTGCACCTGGATGTCCAAATGCATATCATTGAGCTAGATGTCATGGGGAGTAAAAATATTCATATGACGTGGCCCCTACCGGCAGAGGGCCTAGAGACTAGCTCTAGAAAGAGCAAACATAAACATGGGAAATGTTCTTTGTTTTTAAAGAAGTCATTTATTGACATTTCATGTCAAGAGCCTAAGCCATGTTAGAAGCCATGCTCGACTCTGCTGGATCCTGGGTGATAGGAAGGATGGTTTGGCCTCCTGGCGGGCTCTTCATAGAGAAGGCGGGATTCTCATTGGGTATGAAGGAGCTGGGTGGTTTGTAATTATAGAATTGAGGGAGGTGGGCACTCATCTTCTTGTGGCTTTTCACCCAGCTGGTCCCTGGGGAGGGCTTGAGGGAGAGTGTGGATTAGTGGGGTAGGACTTGCGCGCTTGAGTCCAGCCTCCTGGTATGAGTGACTCTGGGTCTGGGGCTCTCCAGAGTGCTACCTCCTAGATGGGCCACAGTGAGCTCCTGTTGGGTGCCTAAGAAAAGTTAGCAGCCTTTTGTTATTAGGATGGTAGTAGAGGGAAAGCATTTGTCTTGGAGCCAGAAGTGGCGCATCCTTGCTGCTGTTGGAACTTAGAGCTATAACTGGTGGTTAGGCTGGGCTCCAGGGGTCTCCGACCTCTAGGGTCCTCTGCCCCTTCCTCCCCAAGCATCTCCTGATTGCTGCCTGTACCACCAAAACATGCACAGATAGAAATCCTGCCTTCAAGGACATGCCCTATGAAGTTGACTAAAAATAGGAAGAATTCAGAGAAATAGTATGGTTGGTTAGTTAGGGTTTCTTTGTTTTGTTTTTTCCTGTTTTACCGATTTTCCTCCATGGAGATTTAGAGTCGTGGGTTTTCTGGAGTGTGTTCTTCAGCATTCTTTTGCCCCATGACTAACCTCTACCTGTAAAAACATTGGGCCCTTTTTAAATATGTAGTAGTAAATAATGGAGACCAGCGTGTTCCAGCCCTCCCCCCCACCGAGTTGCCCCTAGTGACAGAGGAGAGGGGACTTGTGATGGGAACCCCTCTGAAGGGCTGAAGGGGCAGCCTTCCAAAGCAGCCTGTTCTTATTTAACATAAGGTTTTGTGAAATGTGTTCTATTTAAAATTTATATGAATTTTATGTTCTGCTATGTAAGGTGTTTTATGCATGCATATATATATATGTGTTTTAAATTACAAACATCTAAAACTTTCTGTGGCTCCCTGGCATACTACCGTACTTTGAGAAGCACAAGGAAAGACCTTCCTCAAGGCAAATAAAAATTTGTATTGAGATTAACACATTTTTAATCTCTTCATTATTTGTCTTTAGTTTTCATTCCTTTTAACTCTTAAGGGAGTATTTGCTCTACATGCATATTTGGTGTCCTTCAGTTTAGGTAATTCAGGTAATTGGTGAATATTTTTTATCCCATTACCAGAAGTTTCATCCTGTGTACCAGTATTACCAGACTTTGTGGAATTTGGATAAGTGACTCATTGGAATGCTTGTTTTGAGTGTGAAGGCTTTTCTGAGATGGGGAAGAAAAAGTTAAAACCTCAAAAATTCTGTGGTAAATTGATATGAAAACCTGATATTACGAATGTGTCCAGTGATTTAAAGTGTGTAAGAGTTAACTTATGTAGAGAGTAGTGTATATGCAGCAGTGCCAGGTCAGAGAGACTGTTCTTCATTGAGGCAGTCACAGCTTCTGGCCCCTGCATTCTGGGATGCCATCAGATTGAGATGAGCCTTCCTGAGGGACGCTGCTGTGCCTAAAGCCATAACTAAAGCCATAACTGCCCACTCTTCTGTTGGCATCTCCTCCTGATGGTGGGCAGGGAGACTAGGAAAGTGAGCTTGTGCAGGACAACCCAGCATCTAGGCTCCACCTTCTTCTCACTTGTTTTTAGAGACTCCCCTGGAGGCCGGTTTTCCTATGTACCTGTAAGGGCTGTGACCCAGACATTTTACTCAGGACCTGCGTCCTGCAGAGGTAGAGGAGGTTGGCTGTGTACTCTCCTTCTAGAGGGCGGGGCAGCTCTACCCGGACTGTCTCCGGAAGAAGTGTCAGCATTTCTTGATGTCACAGTTCGAAACTTCACTAGGAGGATTGTGTGTGTGTGTGTTTTTGCTTTCATTTTTCCCCAGAGGGTGTTATTTAGGCCAGTAGTTTTTTTTTTAATTTTAATTTTTAATTTTATTATTTTTAACTTTTTAAATTGAATAGTATAACAAATGTACAAAGCAAAGAAATAAAAAGCAGTAGTTTTCTCACCACCCTCCGCCTGTCTACGTGGAACATGACTCCCAGGGGTGTGGACCTTCCTGGCAACGTGGGACAGAAATCCTGGAATGAGCTGAGACTCAGCATCAAGGGATTGAGAAAAACCCTAGAATGAGCTGAGACTCAGCATCAATGGATTGAGAAAACCTTCTCGACCATATAGGGAAAGAGTGAAATGAGACAAAGTGTCAATGGCTGAGAGATTCCAAACAGAGTCAAGAGGTTATCCTGGAGGTTACTCTTACGCATTAAGTAGATATCACCTTGTTGTTCAAGATGTAGTGGAGAGACTGGAGGGAACTACCTGAAAATGTAGAGCTGTGTTCCAGTAGCCATGTTTCTTGAGGATGATTGAATAATGATATAGCTTTCACAGCGTGACTGTGTGATTGTGAAAACCTTGTGTTTGATGCTCCTTTTATCTACCATGTCAACAGACGAGAAGAACATATGGAATAAAAATAAGTAATGGGAGAACAAATGTTAAAATAAACTTTGTTTGAAATGCTAGTGATAAATGAAAGTGAGGGGTAAGGGGTTTGGTATGTATAATCTTTTTTTTTTCTGTTGTCATTTTATTTCTTTTTCTGTTGCCTTTTTATTTCTTTTTATGAATTGATGCAAATGTTCTAAGAAATGTTCTAATATGCAACTATGTGATGATGTTGAGAATTACTGATTATATTCGTAAAATGGAATATGTTAATGTTTTTGTTTGTTCTTAATTTTTTTAATTAATAAATAAATTTTTTTAAAAAGCAGTAGCTTTCAAAGCACTGTTCTTCAACAAGTAGTTACAGGACAGATCTCTAAGTTTGTCATGGGTTACCATACAATCCTCTCATTTTTTCTTCTAACTGTTCCAGAATATAGGAGGCTAGAGGGCTTAAATATTTTTTTATCATCACAGTTGTTCTAGTTTGCTAGCTGCCAGAATGTACCACACTAGAGATGGATTGGCTTTTAATAAAAGGGCATTTATTTCATTAGTTCTTCAGAGGAAAGGCAGCTAACTTGCAACTGAGGTTCTTTCTTATGTGGGAAAGCACAGGGTGATCTCTGCTGGCCTTCTCTCCAGGCCTCTGGATCCCAACAGCGTTCCTCAGGGTGATTTCTTTCTGCATCTCCAAAGGCCTGGGCTGAGCTGCGAGTACTGTGATGAGGTATGCTGAGCTGCTTGGGCTGTGCTATGTTGCTGTCTGTCATTTAAGCAACAGCCAATTAAATAACACATCATTCATTACAGCAGGCATGCCTCTTAGTTGACTGCAGATGTAATGAGCAATAGATGAGGTTCACGTACCATTGACTCATTTCCACAGCAACAGAACTAGGTACCTTCACCTGGCCAAGTTGACAACTGAATCTAACTACCACAGCAATCTACTTTTTTTCCTTCTTTTTTTGTGAAAAATAACATATAAACAAAAAACCCATAAATTTCAAAGCTCAGCACCACAATTAGTCATAGAATATATTTCAAACTTTGACACGGGTTACAATTCCACAGTTTTAAGTTTTTACTTCTAGTTGCTCTATAATACTGGACACTAAAAGATATATCAGTTTAATAATTCAGCATTTATATTCATTTGTTAAATCCTATCTTTTCTGTATACTCCACCATCACCTTTGATCTTTCATCCCTCTCTTTAGGGGTGTTTGGGCTATGGCGCTCCTAATTTTTCATATTGGAAGGATCTGTCACTAATAATGGGGTAGGGATATGGAACTATCTGATGTTCTGGAGAGGCTGGGCTAGGTTTCAGGACTTATCTGGACCAGGACCCAGATGGAGGTTGTAGATTTCTGGAAAATTACTCCAGTATATGGATCTCTTGTGGAATCTTCTGTATTGCCCTAGATATTCTTTAGGACTGGCTGGAATGGTCCTGGTGGGGGATTGGCAGGTTATGATAGGTAGCAAGGTCTTCCTGAAGCTTGCATAAGAGGAACCTCCAGAGTATCCTCTCGACTCTATTTGAACTCTCTCTGCCACGGATACTTTATTAATTACACTTCTTTCCCCTCTTTTGGTAAGGATGGAATTGTTGATCCCACGGTACCAGGTCATTAATCCCTGGGAGTCCTCTTCCACATTGCCAGGGAGACTTTCACCCCTGGATGTCATGTCCCGTGTAGAGGAGAAGGCAAGGATTTCACTTGCAGAGTTGGGCTTAGAGAGAGTGAGGCCACATCTGAGCAACAAGAGGTCTTCCAGAAGTAACTCTTAGGTATGCCTATAGGTAGGCTAAGCTTCTCCACTACCTACATAAACTTCACAAAAATAAGCCTCATGATTGAGGGTATGGCCTATTGATTTGGGTGTACCTGACGTTTGACACAGTGTCTGGATACACTGATGGTAAGGTTTAATAGTTCCATATTCTTTCTCCCCTCCCTCAGGGGACTTTGCCAATATTTTTAGATTATTTGCTTAATATACTCTAGGGTGTATCCAGGTATTACAATAATCTCTACAGAATTAAAGGACCTCTTTCTTATTCTGGGCTCCCTGTGTTTCACTTGTTCAAATGAGCTATACAGATAGGTTGAATTAGATTATGCACTACAGAAAATTTCAGTTCCAGACCAAATAAACCTTTCTTCCATTGGTCTCAAAGAGTATTTGTGGTTCTAAAAGATAGACACTGTCTTCCTTACTCCTATGTTCTGCATTACTTTTAACCCCAACCTGTTCAACTTCGTTTTTTTTTTTTTTTTTTGGAGGGACTGATTCCTGGAGCTTCTGACTGGCATCTTCCTACCATCCTCCTTGGATCTGACTTCTGAAGGTAGTGAGACAAGGCCATGGTTTTGCAGCTCTGTGGAGAGACTTCCTACCACCCCTCTCCAGGAGGGGAGGACTGACTCGCCTCATGCTAGCTCTGTTTCAGCAAATCGGAATAAAATAATCTTTCCTCTAAATCACAGACCAGGTACTTGTGGGAATACAAACAAGCTCCTGGGAAAGCCGTTGACCTAGTGCTCTCTGGAGCACTGACGCACTCCTCGTGAATTAGGGCCTTTCCCTATTCTTGAGCCCACCCCCTGAACGCTGCAGCCCCCATTTCCTCCCAATTCACTCTCCAATATCTGTGCTGCTGCAGGTATTCAGGTTCCCAGAGAACTTGAAAAATTTGTTTTTGTTGTTTCTGTTATTGTTATTATCAGCTTTGTTCTAATCTCTAAATATCAGGTTATATATATAAAACAGCTTCTCAAAATCCAGAAATAATAATCACCACTCTGGATGTAATGTGTTCGCTCTAAAAGCTTACAATCTAGGCCCCTGTTTTCTTATAAGCATTTTCTAAAGGTGTCCATACCATTCTTGTCCTTTTGTTCTGGGCTTATTTTGTCTCACCAAATGTCACACATGTTCATTCACATTGTTGCATGCCTCATGATTTTGTTCCTTTTTTTTTGTGTGTGTGACTTTGTTCCTTTTTGTAGCATCACTACCTTCATTTATAAGTATACACCATCATTCTCCAATCTACTTCTGCATCAGTGCATCCTTCAGCCACCTGCATTCGTTGGGCATCATGCATAGGGCCCAAAGTCCACAGTCCATCAACATTCTCAATTTTAAATAATTTCATTGTTCCCAAGAGACACAAAACCAATAAACACACCCTTGCCAAGTAGGAAATCTAAACTTTCTCTTAACTCTTGTCCCTCCCCCCATTATTTAGTTCTGCTGTTGCTGTAGTAGTACTGATTGTTTCCTTTTGAACATAGCTCATAGCGTGCAATAGCAGTTTTCCTCCTGTACCCTGGACTTAAGTAGTTTTTGTACAAGAATCATATCTTTGAAGTAATTCTTACGAGGACTCATTCATATTTCTAGTGTGAGTCAGTGGGATATATAGGTCTATACAACCCCTTTCAATCTTGTTCATCTTCAATATGGTAATTTTACTTCTAGAACCACTGGAGAATCACCTTCACTCCTCTCTATTCCCTTACATTGGAGTTCAACCTCTTTAGCTAACAGTTCACCCATCTGTAGCTTCTATGTATTTCTAAGTCCCCTATATTCTGTGTTATAAACCTCTGATTATACCTTTATGCTGGGCATAAAAGTGGAATCATACGGTATGTGTCCTTTTGTGTCTGGCTAATTTTGCTCATGTGTCATGTGCTCATGTGTCATGTGCCCATCTTGTCATGTGCTTCAGGACATTATTTTGTCTTACTGCTGCATAATATTCCATCGTATGTATATACCACATTTTGTTGATCCACTCGTCTGTTGATGGGCATTTGATTTGTTTCCGTCTTTTGGCTTTTGTAAGTAATGCTGTTATGAACATTGGTGTGCAAATATTTGTTTGTGTCATTGCTTTCAGGTTTTCTGGGTATATACCAAGTAGTGCTATTGCTGGGTCATAGGGCAACTCGATATTTAGTTTCCTAAGGAACTGCCAAACAGTCTCCATTGTGGCTACACCATTATACATTCCCACCAGCAGTGCATAAGTGTCCCAGTTTCCCCACATCTTCTCCAACATTTATAGTTTCCTGTTTAATTGCAGCCGTTCTTATAGGTGTGAGGTGGTATCTCATTGTAACCTTGATCTGCATTTCCTCTATAGCCAGTGAAAATGAGCATCTCTTCATATGCTTTTGAGCCATCTGTATTTGCTCTTCAGAAAAATACCTATTCATATCTTTAGCCCATTTTATAATTGGATTGTTTGTTCTTTTTGTTGTTGAGTTGTGTGATTTCTTTGTATATATAGGAAATCAAACCTTTGTCTGATATGTGATTTCCAATATTTTCTCCCATTGAGTTGGCTGCCTCTTTACCTTTTTGACAAAGTCTTTTGAGGTGCAGCAGCATTTGATTTTGAGGAGTTCCCATTTATCTATATTTTCTTTTGTTGCAAAGTTTAGGAAACTACCTCCTATTACTAAGTCTTGAAGATATTTCCTTACATTTTCTTCTAGAAGCTTTATGGTGCTGGTTCTTATATGAGGTGTTTGATCCACTTTGAGTTAGTTTTTGTGTAGGGTCCTCTTTCCTTCTCTTGGCTATTGATATCCAGTTTTTCCATGCCCAATTATTGAAAAGACTATTTTGTCCCAGTTCAGTGGATTAGGGGCCTTGTCAAAAATCAGTTGACCATAGATTTGGTGGTCTATTTCTGCACTCTCGATTCAATTTCATTGGTCAGTACTTCTGTCTTTGTGCCAGTACCATGCTGTTTTGATCACTGTGGCTTTATAATAGGGTTTAAAGTCAGGAAGTGTTAATCCTCCCACTTCCTTCTTCTTTATTAGGATGCTTTTACCTATTTGGGTCTCTTTCCCTTCCAGATGAATTTGGTAGTTAGCTTTTCCAGATTTTCAAAGTAGGTTGTTGGAATTTTGATTGGTACTGTGTTGAATCTGTAGATCGGTTTGGGGAGACTTGACATCTTAACTATATTTAACCTTCCTGTCCATGAGCAGGGAATGTTTTTCCACCTGTTTAGATGTCCTTTGATTTCTTTTAGCAATGTTATGTAGTTTTCTGAATACAGGTCCTTTATGTCTCTAGTTAAGTTCATTCCTAAGTATTTGGTTCTTTTAGTTGCTATTTTGAATGGAATTTTTTCCTTAACTGACTCCTCAGCTAGGTCATTGCTTGTGTATAGAAATGTTACTAATTTTTGCACATTAATTTTATATTCTGCCACCTTGCTGAATTTATTAGCTCAAATAACTTTGCTGTAGATTTCTCAGGATCTTCCAAGTATAGTATCATATCATCTGCAAATAATGAGAGTATCCTTCTTCCTTTCCAGTTTGGATGCCTTTTATTTCTTTGTCCTGGCTGATTGTTCTGGCTATAACTTCTGGCACAATGTTGAATAATAGTAGTGGCAGTGGGCATCTTTATCTTGTACCTGATGTTGGGGGAAGGCTTTCAGTCCCTTTCCATTGAGTATGATGCTGATTATCGGTTTTTCATATATTCCCTTTATCATATTGAGGTAGTTACCTTTGATTCCTATCTTTTGTGGTGTTTTTATCAGAAAAGGATGCTGAATTTTGTCAAATACCTTTTTGGCATCAATTGAGATGATTATGTGATTTTTCCCTTTTGATTTGTTAATGTGCTGTATAACATTAATTGATTTTCTTGTGTTGAACCATCCTTGCATTCCTGTTATAAACCTTACTGGTCATGGTGTATAATTCTTTTATACACCATGCTGTTAGATTCAATTTGCTAATATTTTATTGAGAATTTTTGCATCTATGTTTATTAGTGAGATTGACCTGTAATTTTCCTTTCTTACAGCATCTTTATCTGGTTTTGGTATTAAAATAATATTAGCTTCATAAAATGAGTTAGGTAGAGTTCTGTTTCCTAAATTTTTTTGAAAAGTTTAAGCAGGATTGGTGTTAGTTCTTTCTGGAATGCTTGATAAAATTCCCCTGTGACGCCATCTGGTCCTGGGCTTTTCTTTGTAGGAAGATTTTTGATGACTGATTGAATCTCTTTGCTTGTGATTGGTTTGTTGAGATCTTCTGTTTCTTCCTGAGTCAGTGTAGCTTGTTTGTGTGTCTCCTGAAATTTGTCCATTTCAGCTAAGTTGTCTAGTTTGTTGGTGTATAATTGTTCATAGTATCCTCTTATGATTTCTTTTATTTCTTCAGGGTCTGTAGTAATCTACCCCTTCTCATTTCTGATTTTATTTATTTGCATCCTCTCTCTTTTTTTCTTTGTCGGTCTTGCTAGTGGCCCATCAATTTTACTGATTTTCTCAAAGAACTGACTTTTGGTTTATTGAGTTTTTCTTTTGTTCTTTTGTTCTCCCATTCATTTATCTCTGTTTGAATCTTTGCTATTTCTCTTCTGCTATTTGCTTTGAGCTTAGTTTGCTGTTCTTTCTCAAGTTCCTCCAAGTTTGCTGTTATGCTCATATTTTTGCTCTTTCTTATTTTTTAATGTAGGAATTTAAGGCAATAAATTCCTTTCAGCACAGCCTTTGCTGCATCCCATAAGTTCTGGTACATTGTATTCTCATTTTCATTCCTCTCCAGATAGCAATTAATTTCTCTAGCAATTTCTTCTTTGACCCACTGGTTGTTTAAGAATGTGTTATTTAATCTCCATATGTTTGTGAATAGTCTCGATCTTTGGTGGTTTTTGAGATCCAGCTTCATCCCACTGTGATCAGAGAAAGTGCTGTGAATAATTTCAGTGTTTTAAAATTTAAAAGACCTGTTTTGTGCCCCAGCATATGATCTATTCTGGAGAATGTTCCATGAGCACTAGAGAAGAATGTATATCCTGGTGTTTTGGGGTGTAATGACCTATATATGTCTGTTAGGTCTAATTCATTTGTCAAGTTATTTAATTTCTGTATTTCCTTGTTATTCTTTTGTCTGGTTGTTCTATCTATAGAGGAGTGTGGTATATTGAAGTCTACTGTTACTGAAACATGTATTGCTCCTTTCAGTTTTGCCAATGCTTGTCTCAGGTACTTTGGAACTTGATTGGGAGCATAGATATTTATGATTGTTATATCTTCTTGGTGAATTGACCCTTTAATTAATATATGGTGTCTTTGTCTCTTATGATGTCTTTACATTTAAAATCTATTTTGTCTGAAATTAGTATAGCTTCTCCTGCTTTCTTTTGGTTACAACTTGCATGGAAAATCTTTTTCCATTCTTTCACTGTCAATCTATTTGTAACCTTGTGTCTAAGATGAGTCTCTTGTAAGTAGCGTATACCTGGATTATGTTTCTTAGTCCATTTGGCCAACCTGTATGTTTGTTTTTTTTTTTTTTATTAATTAAAAAAAGAATTAACAAAACAATTAGAAATCATTCCAATCTACATGTACAATCAGTAATTCTTAATAACATCACATAGTTGCATATTCATCATTTCTTAGTACATTTGCATCGATTTAGAAAAAGAAATAAAAAGACAACAGAATAAGAATTAAAACAATAATAGAAAGAAAAAAAAACAAAAAAAACAAAAACAAAAAACCTATACCTCACATGCAGCTTCATTCAGTGTTTTAACATAATTGCATTACAATTGGGTAGTATTGTACTGTCCATTTCTGAGTTTTTATATCCAGTCCCGTTGTACAGTCTGTATCCCTTCATCTCCAATTATCCCTTCTCTTTTTTTTTTTTTTTTTAATTAACGGAAAAAAAGAAATTAACCCAACATTTAGAGATCATACCATTCTACACATGCAATCATTAATTCTTAACATCATCACATAGATGCATGATCATCATTTCTTAGTACATTTGCATTGGTTTAGAAGAACTAGCAACATAACCGAAAAAGATATAGAATGTTAATATAGAGAAAAAAATAAAAGTAATAATAGTAAAATCAAAACAAAACAAAACAAAACAAAACAAAAACCTATAGCTCAGATGCAGCTTCATTCAGTGTTTTAACATGATTACTTTACAATTAGGTATTATTGTGCTGTCCATTTTTGAGTTTTTGTATCTAGTCCTGTTGCACAGTCTGTATCCCTTCAGCTTCAATTACCCATTGTCTTACCCTGTTTCTAACTCCTGCTGAACTCTGTTACCAATGACATATTTCAAGTTTATTCTCGAATGTCCGTTCACATCAGTGGGACCATACAGTATTTGTCCTTTAGTTTTTGGCTGGATTCACTCAGCATAATATTCTCTAGGTCCATCCATGTTATTACATGGTTCATAAGTTTATCTTGTCTTAAAGCTGCATAATATTCCATCGTATGTATATACCACAGTTTGTTTAGCCACTCTTCTGTTGATGGAGATTTTGGCTGTTTCCATCTCTTTGCAATTGTAAATAACGCTGCTATAAACATTGGTGTGCAAATGTCCGTTTGTGTCTTTGCCCTTAAGTCCTTTGAGTAGATACCTAGCAATGGTATTGCTGGGTCGTATGGCAATTCTATATTCAGCTTTTTGAGGAACCGCCAAACTGCCTTCCACAGTGGTTGCACCCTTTGACATTCCCACCAACAGTGGATAAGTGTGCCTCTTTCTCCGCATCCTCTCCAGCACTTGTCATTTTCTGTTTTGTTGATAATGGCCATTCTGGTGGGTGTGAGATGATATCTCATTGTGGTTTTGATTTGCATTTCTCTAATGGCCAGGGACATTGAGCATCTCTTCATGTGCCTCTTGGCCATCCGTATTTCCTCTTCTGAGAGGTGTCTGTTCAAGTCTTTTTCCCATTTTGTAATTGGGTTGGCTGTCTTTTTGTTGTTGAGATGAACAATCTCTTTATAAATTCTGGATACTAGACCTTTATCTGATATATCATTTCCAAATATTGTCTCCCATTGTGAAGGCTGTCTTTCTACTTTCTTGATGAAGTTCTTTGATGCACAAAAGTGTTTAATTTTGAGGAGTTCCCATTTATTTATTTCCTTCTTCAGTGCTCTTGCTTTAGGTTTAAGGTCCATAAAACCGCCTCCAGTTGTAAGATCCATAAGATATCTCCCAACATTTTCCTCTAACTGTTTTATGGTCTTAGACCTAATGTTTAGATCTTTGATCCATTTTGAGTTAACTTTTGTATAGGGTGTGAGAGATGGGTCTTCTTTCATTCTTTTGCATATGGATATCCAGTTCTCTAGGCACCATTTATTGAAGAGACTGCTCTGTCCCAGGTGAGTTGGCTTGACTGCCTTATCAAAGATCAAATGTCCATAGATGAGAGGGTCTATATCTGAGCACTCTATTCTATTCCATTGGTCGATATATCTATCTTTATGCCAATACCATGCTGTTTTGACCACTGTGGCTTCATAATATGCCTTCAGGCAGCGCGAGACCTCCAGCTTCGTTTTTTTTCCTCAAGATGTTTTTAGCAATTCGGGGCACCCTGCCCTTCCAGATAAATTTGCTTATTGGTTTTTCTATTTCTGAAAAATAAGTTGTTGGGATTTTGATTGGTATTGCATTGAATCTGTAAATCAATTTAGGTAGGATTGACATCTTAACTATATTTAGTCTTCCAATCCATGAACACGGTATGCCCTTCCATCTATTTAGGTCTTCTGTGATTTCTTTTAGCAGTTTTTTGTAGTTTTCTTTATATAGGTTTTTTGTCTCTTTAGTTAAATTTATTCCTAGGTATTTTATTCTTTTAGTTGCAATTGTAAATGGGATTCGTTTCTTGATTTCCCCCTCAGCTTGTTCATTACTAGTGTATAGAAATGCTACAGATTTTTGAATGTTGATCTTGTAACCTGCTACTTTGCTGTACTCATTTATTAGCTCTAGTAGTTTTGTTGTGGATTTTTCCGGGTTTTCGACGTATAGTATCATATCGTCTGCAAACAGTGATAGTTTTACTTCTTCCTTTCCAATTTTGATGCCTTGTATTTCTTTTTCTTGTCTAATTGCTCTGGCTAGAACCTCCAACACAATGTTGAATAATAGTGGTGATAGTGGACATCCTTGTCTTGTTCCTGATCTTAGGGGGAAAGTTTTCCATTTTTCCCCATTGAGGATGATATTAGCTGTGGGTTTTTCATATATTCCCTCTATCATTTTAAGGAAGTTCCCTTGTATTCCTATCTTTTGAAGTGTTTTCAACAGGAAAGGATGTTGAATCTTGTCGAATGCCTTCTCTGCATCAATTGAGATGATCATGTGATTTTTCTGCTTTGATTTGTTGATATGGTGTATTACATTAATTGATTTTCTTATGTTGAACCATCCTTGCATCCTGGGATGAATCCTACTTGGTCATGATGTATAATTCTTTTAATGTGTTGTTGGATACGATTTGCTAGAATTTTATTGAGGATTTTTGCATCTGTATTCATTAGAGAGATTGGTCTGTAGTTTTCTTTTTTTGTAATATCTTTGCCTGGTTTTGGTATGAGGGTGATGTTGGCTTCATAGAATGAATTATGTAGTTTTCCCTCCACTTCGATTTTTTTGAAGAGTTTGAAGAGAATTCGTACTAATTCTTTCTGGAACGTTTGGTAGAATTCACATGTGAAGCCATCTGGTCCTGGACTTTTCTTTTTAGGAAGCTTTTGAATGACTAATTCAATTTCTTTACTTGTGATTGGTTTGTTGAGGTCATCTATGTCTTCTTGAGTCCAAGTTGGTTGTTCATGTCTTTCCAGGAACCCGTCCATTTCCTCTAAATTGTTGTATTTATTAGCGTAAAGTTGTTCATAGTATCCTGTTATTACCTCCTTTATTTCTGTGAGGTCAGTAGTTATGTCTCCTCTTCCATTTCTGATCTTATTTATTTGCATCCTCTCTCTTCTTCTTTTTGTCAATCTTGCTAAGGGCCCATCAATCTTATTGATTTTCTCATAGAACCAACTTCTGGCCTTATTGATATTCTCTATTGTTTTCATGTTTTCAATTTCATTTATTTGTGCTTTAATCTTTGTTATTTCTTTCCTTTTGCTTGCTTTGGGGTTAGCTTGCTGTTCTTTCTCCAGTTCTTCCAAGTGGACAGTTAATTCCTGAATTTTTGCCTTTTCTTCTTTTCTGATATAGGCATTTAGAGCAATAAATTTCCCTCTTAGCACTGCCTTTGCTGCGTTCCATAAGTTTTGATATGTTGTGTTTTCATTTTCATTCGCCTCGAGGTATTTGCTAATTTCTCTTGCAATTTCTTCTTTGACCCAGTCGTTGTTTAGGAGTGTGTTGTTGAGCCTCCACGTATTTGTGAATTTTCTGGCACTCTGCCTATTATTGATTTCCAACATCATTCCTTTATGGTCCGAGAAAGTGTTGTGTAAGATTTCAATCTTTTTAAATTTGTTGAGACTTGCTTTGTGACCCAGCATATGGTCTATCTTTGAGAATGATCCATGAGCACTTGAGAAAAAGGTGTATCCTGCTGTTGTGGGATGTAATGTCCTATAAATGTCTATTAAGTCTAGTTCATTTATAGTAATATTCAGATTCTCTATTTCTTTGTTGATCCTCTGTCTAGATGTTCTGTCCCTTGATGAGAGTGGTGAGTTGAAGTCTCCAACTATTATGGTATATGAGTCTATTTCCCTTTTCAGTGTTTGCAGTATATTCCTCACGTATTTTGGGGCATTCTGATTCGGTGCGTAAATATTTATGATTGTTATGTCTTCTTGTTTAATTGTTCCTTTTATTAGTATATAGTGTCCTTCTTTGTCTCTTTTAACTGTTTTACATTTGAAGTCTAATTTGTTGGATATTAGTATAGCCACTCCTGCTCTTTTCTGGTTGTTATTTGCATGAAATATCTTTTCCCAACCTTTCACTTTCAACCTATGTTTATCTTTGGGTCTAAGATGTGTTTCCTGTAGACAGCATATCGAAGGATCCTGTTTTTTAATCCATTCTGCCAATCTATGTCTTTTGATTGGGGAATTCAGTCCATTGACATTTAGTGTTATTACTGTTTGGATAATATTTTCCTCTAACATTTTGCCTTTTGTATTATATATATCATATCTGACTTTCCTTCTTTCTACACTCTTTTCCATATCTCTCTCTTCTGTCTTTTTGTATCTGACTCTAGTGCTCCCTTTAGTATTTCTTGCAGAGCTGGTCTCTTGGTCACAAATTCTTTCAGTGACTTTTTGTCTGAGAATGTTTTAATTTCTCCCTCATTTTTGAAGGATAATTTTGCTGGGTATAGGAGTCTTGGTTGGCAGTTTTTCTCTTTTAGTATTTTAAATATATCATCCCACTGTCTTCTAGCTTCCATGGTTTTTGCTGAGAAATCTACACAAAGTCTTATTGGGTTTCCCTTGTATGTAATGGATTGTTTTTCTCTTGCTGCTTTCAAGATCTTCTCTTTCTCTTTGACCTCTGACATTCTAACTAGTAAGTGTCTTGGAGAACGCCTATTTGGGTCTAATCTCTTTGGGGTGCGCTGCACTTCTTGGATCTGTAATTTTAGGTCTTTCATAAGAGTTGGGAAATTTTCAGTGATAATTTCTTCCATTAGTTTTTCTCCTCCTTTTCCCTTCTCTTCTCCTTCTGGGACACCCACAACACATATATTTGTGCGGTTCATATTGTCCTTGAGTTCCCTGATACCCTGTTCAAATTTTTCCATTCTTTTCCCTATAGTTTCTGTTTCTTTTTGGAATTCAGATGTTCCATCCTCCAAATCACTAATTCTATCTTCTGTCTCTTTAAATCTATCATTGTAGCTATCCATTATTTTTTCTATGTTTGCTACTTTATCCTTCACTTCCATAAGTTCTGCGATTTGTTTTTTCAGTTTTTCTATTTCTTCTTTATGTTCAGCCCATGTCCTCTTCATGTCCTCCCTCAATTTATCGATTTCATTTTTGAAGAGGTTTTCCATTTCTGTTCGTATATTCAGCATTAGTTGTCTCAGCTCTTGTGTCTCATTTGAGCTATTGGTTTGTTCCTTTGACTGAGCCATATTCTCAATCTTTTGAGCGTGGACAGTTATCTTCTGCTGCTGGCGTCTGGGCATTTATTCAGATTTCTCTTGGTGTTGGACCCAGCAAGGTTGTAATATTTTTCTGTGAAATCTCTGGGTTCTGTTTTTCTTATCCTGCCCAGTAGGTGGCGCTCGTGGCACACGTTTGTCTGCGGGTCCCACCAGTAAAAGGTGCTGTGGGACCTTATACTTTGGAAAACTCTCGCCGTCCTGGGGGTTCGCTAGCCGAAGCGGCTTGAGCCGGCCCGGGGTCCGAACGCAGGGAGGGTGTCCGAACGCATGGAGGGTTGCTGGTCGCCGCAGCCAGGGAAAGAGCCCGTCCGAATTTCCTAGTCGGCCCTGGGCAACAAGCGTGGCGGGAGGGCGCCAGCGGCAGCGGCCCGCCCGAGAGAGTGCACGTTCCCCGGGAGTCACGGGGTCACCGTTCTCCGCGGCCTGGGGGTTTCCGATCCAATTCTCTCAGTTGGTCCGGGGGCTGCGCGTGGTGTGGGCGCCAGTCGCCTTGGTTTCAGGGGACCACCTCTCCAATTCTCCCAGCCGGCCCGGGAAGGGGGAAGGGAGTAACTCCGGCCGCTTGCCACCCCGCCCGGTAAGGCCCGCGCGCCTCGGCGATCTCACCCGAGCTGCTTCTCTCAGCCAGCCAGCCGTTCCAGGATGGGGTACGCTGTCTTTTTTATCTCTGTTGTGGCTTTGGGCGCTTTCTGTAGCATTTCTACTCCCCTAGTAGGTGTCCTGGAGAAGAAACTAAGATCCGCGCGTCTTACTAAGCCGCCATCTTCCAGGAAGTCTCCCAACCTGTATGTTTTAATTGGTATGTTTAGTTCATTAACAGTCAAAGTTATTACTGAAAAGGTGTTTCATAAATCCTCCATCTTATCTTTTCTGTTTTATTTGTCGGATCTATATATTCTTTTCCCTCTTTTTGTTTGTATTCTTTTAATTACCCTTATGGTATTCTTCAGTTCTGTGCCCTCCTCCAGACCTCCCTCTCCTGTCTTTTTTTTTCCCAGCCTGCAGAACTCCTTTTATTATTTCTTGTAGGACCAGTCTCTTTTTAACAAATTCTTTCAGGACTCTGTCAAAACTTTAATCTCTCCCTCCGTTTTGAAGGACAGTTTGTCTTCTTGGCTGGAAGTCTTTCTCTTTCAGGATCTTGAATAGATCATACCACTGCCGTCTTCCCTCCCGGGTGGTAGTTGAGTAGTCTGAACTCAGTCTTATTTGGTTTCCCTTGTATGTAGTAGATTGTTTTTCTCTTGCCGCTTTCAGGATTTTCTGCTTCTCTTCAGCATTTGACAGACTGATTGGTGTGTGTCTGGGGAAGGCCTATTTGGATTTATTCTGTTTGGAGTTTGTTGGGCTTCTTTTTGATTTGTATATTTATGTCCTTTTTGAGGGTTGGGAAGTTTCCCCCCATTATATCCTCAACTACTCCACCTACCCCTTTACTTTTCTCTTCTTCTGGAATACCAATGATTCTTATATTTGTGCGCTTTGTTTTGGTTATCATTTCCCTGCGATCCAATTCGGTTTTTTCCATTTTTTTGTGATTTGCTGTTTTGAATCTTCGAAGTCAGTTATCCTGTCCTCTGTATCACTTATTCTTTCTTCTGTCTCTTCAAATCTGGTGTTGTGTGCCTCTAATATGTTTTTTATTTGGTCAACAGTGTCTTTAATCTCTGTGATATCTGCTATTTTTCTATTTATTCTTTCAGATTCCTCTTAATGCTCTTCTATTGTCTTCTTGATCTTCTTTATGTCATTTGCTATCCCATGTATTTTATTAATTAGAATTGTATGAACATCTTTGATTAGTTCCAACGTCTGTGTCTCCTCTGTTCTTTAAATTTGGTCATTAGGCAGGGCTATGTATGTCTGCATTGTGATATGCTTAGTGATCTTCTGCTGTCTTCGTGGCATGTAAATATCTTGATTGATTTATTTTGGTAGTTGATTTCTTTCAGTAATCTTATGCCTTGTGTTTGCGGGATGGATGTACAGCAGGGAGCAGGGTATGTTTGGGGTGTGGTACTCAGTGCAGTGTTTTGTTTCAGGGCAGGTATAGGTGCAGGTTGGGGATGTTATGCTGATGCTTGTGAATGTGGGTGTCCAACAGCCAGGGAGGGTGTAGCTGTGCGGGTGCACCGCATATGGGGGGCGTAACCCTGGTGTGTGCTAATCTAAGGCACAGGGTCCTTTGTGTGCGTACGTAGAGGTGTGGCAGGTCAGTCTTATGCCTTCATGGTTTGGGGGCAGATGTGACCCGGCTGTGCAGGTCAGCACTTTCTCAGAACTGGAAAGTGTGGCTGAGGGCTGTGTGCATGCACAGTTCTAGGACTGCCCTAAACTGAGGTTCCCCGAGTGGAATGATACGATTGAGGACCCATGCGCATGCGCGGTTCACGGACTGCCGTAAACTGATATTCCCAGAGTTGAATGACTTGATTGGGGATCCATGCACATGTGTGGGTCTAGGAGTGCTATAAACTGATGCGTAGAGTTCAGGGGGCCTGGATGTGGCTGTGTGACACTATGGGCAGGGGGGCAGGGGTAGCCTGGGTATGGAGGTTAGTGCCTACAGCCTTTATGCACTGGCGACAGTCTGCAGGGAACAGGGAGGGGGAAGTAATGCTCAGGAGGAGTGTAGGAGAGGTGGGTTGGGCTGCACTTGGGGTGGGGATATGGGGCAAGTATGTGCACTGGAGACTGGAGCACGGGGAATAGGAGCGGGTGACAGGATTCGGGTGCATGGGGTTTGGGGTAAGTTGCCAGTCACTGGGCTGTGCTGATGTGGGTAACGTGCCCAAGAAATGCAGCCTGACTTCTTTCCTAGTCTCTGGCTCGCGTCCGTGCACTTCCGCGGGTTATGCACCATGCTCCAGCTTTCATCCTCTCAGTTCATTGGCCTCTGCAACTAGGGCTGCCTTATATGATGGAGAAGGCTCTCCCAGGTCAGCCATACTCCTGAATCACTGCCTCAGATGCCCTTCTGTCCCTTCTCTAACTTTTCTGTGGAGCATGGCTAATCTTGAGCTACTCTGGCCATCTTTCCATAAGTCCTTCTGGGCCAGTCGTTTTTAAGTGTTCTTTTCAAACTTAACTGGATTTGATCCCCATTTCTTGTTTATAAAAGGGTGTGGTAAGTAAGGCCCCCTTGGTGTAGAATAGTGATTCCAGGGGGCGGGCATTTACCCTCTGAGGTATTGGGCAATGTCTGGAGACACTTTGGTTGTCATGACTTAAGGAGAGGTACGGCTGGTGCCTGGTGAGCAGAGGCCAGGGAAACTATGCACACCCTGCAATGTGCAGAACAGCCTCTGACAATGAACAGTGTGGCCCCAGATGTCTCAAGCGCCTTGGCTGAGAAACCTGGTTTACCAGTTGTTCAAAAATATGCTTTCCTGAACTGTAGTGAATATATGATTGTTAAAATTTAATGTTTTTATAGGGTGCTTTCTACAGGAACTCAACCTTTGGTTATTAAATGAGATGTTATGATTTTTAAAAAATACTTTTAATATAGTGAAGTTCTATCAGAAGTGTATATTAAAGTTATCTGAGGGAACCGGAGGACAAAGTGCCTAGGATAGATGTACAGATGCCCATCAAGCAGTCTGGATAAACTCTTCCTAAGATAGTAGAATTTACTTAGAAATGTTGATTGACAGAATGGGAAGTTTTGAGTAGGTCCTATTAGAAAAATAAAATAATTTTCCAGCCATGGTTCCCAAGTTCCCCAAATTTATGTCTTTAACCTATACCTCTTTTTGAACTTCAGCTTTAGAGCCATATAGTTATTTGTCAACTGTTATCTTAGCCCTTGGTCTGTGTCAGGCACTGTTCTGAGTGCCAGGGACACAGTAGGAGCTGATGCAGGCAGTTATCCTGGAGTCTGTGTTCTAAGACAGAGCTGGAGAACAGACCAAGGAGTCAGCATGCAGTTCCAGGTACACAGAGAGGCTGGAACCCAGTGTGGTTGGCAGGGTGGGGGTGAATTGGAGCAGAGGACTTCAAATAGCTGGTCTAGAGGAGTTTCCGAGGAGAACTTGCTAGGGAAAGAGGCACTTTGGCCAAGAGCCTCGAGGGAGTTACTAGGGCATGAGGAAAGGCTGGGGGGGCCACCTGCTGTTTCCACTTGGGCGTCACCTAATCTGTTCACACAGAACACTTTTCTCCTCCCTGCCCCATTATAGTGCTCAAGCCCCTCACATTCAGTTCAGTGCTCAGCCCTGCCTCTTGCCTTCTCCAGCTCCTGGTCCCAGCCCAGGGCCCTTGGTAGGCTGGTGGTTCCTGATTAGTCTCTCTGCTCATCTACTTCGCTCCAGGCCCTTCTCCGTGCAGCTGCCTGGGAGAACTTTTGAAAATGCAAATTGCCTCTAGCCTTCCCCTGAAAACCCTTCAATGGCATTGAATACAGCTACTTTCCTATTGTACCCTGTACCTCCTCTTCATGGCTGAGCTCCAGACGCACTGACCTCCCTGTGACATCTTTCCAAAAGCGAGCTAAGCCATGCTGGGCTTCCTCTAGTCCCTGGCCTCTGAGCGTCTGTCTGCCACGGGCTTCTTTGTACTCCTCAGGTGAGGCGTCCCATCCTCCTGCCCCTCTTCTTGCCGTGCCCATCCGACATCAGGTTGTTGCTGTGCCCACCATTGGCCATCTTCAGAGAGGCGAAGGTGCTCTCTTGGCCTGCGTTTTGCTGGCAGGAGTGGTGATTCTGGGACTCACTCCCCTCCCTGCAGAGTTGGGGTTTTTGTGTAGGGTTATTTTCTGTCAGTTATTTTTCCCACACCTTTTGGATTATTAAAAGATCTGAGGTAGTGTGGGGGTAGGAGAGGGACTGCATCTTCGGGGAGTTCTCCGATCCCCTAGTTGGTTTGAATTCCACCCTGTTTCCTCGAAGCACAGAAAGACTAGTGATTTTAATTAGTAAGCCTTTGGAGTAAAGCATGGTGAATTAGTCAGTCCTTCTTATTTCACAATAGGAAATGGAAAGCTAGCTCCGGGTGTTGGCATAATTATTCCAGCATGCACTGTATTTATGTGCTTTATTATACCTTGAGACCCATCTAAGATAAATGAAATTTTATTTTGTTAGATATGAAAAAATGCATAGTCCAAGGTGTTCAAAATTAAGTAAAGGCAGTATTTATTTGTCTCAGTTTTTAGGATGTGCAGGTTATGGGAACAAGGTGCAAGGGATCCCTTTGGCCTTGTCCCTTATTTTCCCCAGGCTGATGGAATTTTCCAAAAGGAAATTGCCTATAAAAATAGGAATAGTCAGGAGTTAGAGGGATTCTGAGGGGGCCTCTGAGAGAAATGGTTGGTTGGTGATAGGAAGAAACTTCTGAACTGGACTAGCAGGTGGTTCCGAGATGTAGACCCATTTACAAGAAGGAGTTATCTCGAAATACCAAAGGTACATCTTCCTAATCAGGGAAAAATACATCCTGGAGTCTAACAACTGACAGCTGTTTCTAGAAAATTCAGGTCCTAGTCTTGTTTTAAGCTAGTCAGTATAGTTGACTTTATTTTTTAAGCTTATGTATCTCCTGGAAACTAAATGTATACCAAGTGAGGATTATTTTTATGCTTTTACAGCAGCAGATTTTAAAGACCGGTGTGGACAGGAGCAGTGGGCTCTGTGATCTTTGATGGGAAATGTCATTTGGTTTGGGAGTTTGTCTAATTGAAAGTAAACGAAGGAACTCTATCCTAACTCTGGACTTACATTCATGTGTTCCAGAAGCTCATAAGAAATCTGTTTTACCAAAAACAAGTTTTTGGGTACTTATCATGAAAAATGCTTAAATAAGCAATTTAGAAGTCACTGAGCTTTGCATTAAAGGGGATCAATTTGAAAGAGTCATGTACAAAGCACTTAGAATGTATTAGTGTCATATGTTAGGTGATGTAGGGGACAAAAAATATTTTTCTTTTGCTTTCAGAGAACAGGCAGTATGTGTGTTGGGGAGTGTTCTAGTTTGCTAGCTGCTAGAATGCAACACACCAGATGTGGATTGACTTTCAATAAAAGGGGATTTATTTAGTTAACGTGTAATTTTTCAGAGGAAAGGCAGCTAACTTTTAACAGAGGTTCTTTCTTACATGGAAAGGAACAGGGTGTTCTCTGCCGGCCTTCTCTCCAGGCCTCTAGGTTCCAACATCTTTCCCCAGGGTGATTCCTTTCTACATCTCCAAAGGCCTGGGCTGAGCTGCAAGTGCTGAGCTGAAGTGTGCTGAGCTGCTTAGGCTGTGCTACATTGATCTCTCTCAGTTAAACACCAGCCAATTAAATCAAACGTCATTCATTGCAGCAGGCATGCCTCCTAGTCGACTGCGGGTGTAATCAGCAACAGATGAGTTTCACATACTATTGGCTCATGTCCACAGCAGTAGAACTAGGCACCTTCACCTAGCCAAGTTGACACCTGAACCTAACTGCCACAGAGAAAGTGGACTGTGAACTGTTAGGGCAGTAGCACACAGAACAGAGGCAGAAGCATGCAAAGGACGCGGGTGTCAGCCCAACGTGAAGATGGTGGTTAAAAAAAATGGATCATCAAACTGAGATTTCAGAATGATTTTTACGTTTTTTTAAAGGTCTATAAAAGTAAAGACTGTGACAGAGACCAAATGTGGCTAGCAAAGCATAAGCTAATTGCTTGGCCTTTTATAGAATAAGTTGCTGACCCTTGGCTGGAAGGGTCATGGAAGGCTTTACAAAGAACTAATGTTTGAGGAGGAGTTTTATAGGATAAGTAACATTTTGGGGGGATATTGGGGGGGAGGGGTGGCGCATGGTCTGGGAATCAAACCCAGATCTCCCACATGGAAGGCGAGCATTCTACCACTGAACCACAACCTTTTTTTTTTTTTTCTTTTTAAACACTCAATACCCCTTGCCTCCAAATCTCCTTACTTCTGCCCCGTAACCTCTAATCTATATTATATCTCTGAGAAAATGCTATTTCTAGTTCTAGTTTGCTACCTGCCAGAATGCAATATACCAGAAACTGAATGGTTTTTAAAAAGGGAAATTTAATAAGTTGTTAGTTTACAGTTCTAAGGCTGAGAAAATGTCCCAATTAAAACAAGTTTATAGAAGTATCCAAACTAAGGCATCCAGGTAAAGATATCTTGGAAGAAGAAGACTTATGACGTTCAACCTTTCCTTCTTAGCTGGAAGGGCACATGGTGAACATGGCAACAGCTGCTTTCTCGTGGCTCTACAAAAGGGATTCTCTCCAAAATGTGTTTCCTTTTGTAGGAGTCCAGTAAACTAATCAAGACCCACCCGAATGGGTGGAGTCACGCCTCCATCTAATCAAGTTTAATACCCACATTTGATTGAGTCACATCTCCATGGAGATAATCTAATTAAAATTTTCAGCATACAGTACTGAATAGGAATTAGAAGAAACAGCTGCCTTTGCAAAATGGAATTAAGATTAAAACATGGCTTTTTTAGGGTACATACATCCTTTCAAACTGGTACGCTAATCATCTTTTGTAAGTGATAACTTACAATTTTTGTCCCTATGTGTCTAACTTATTTCACTAAGTATAAAGTTCTCAAGAGTCTTCCATGTTATAGCATGTCTCATACCTTCATTTTTTGTGTATAGTTACCACATTTTGTTTACCCATTCATTTGTTGATGGATACTGGAGTTGTTTCCAGCTTTTGGCTCTTGTGTATAATGCTGCTATAAACATTTGTGTACAAATATCTGTTTGGGACCCTGTTTTCATTCTCTTTGGATATGTACCTGGAAGTGGAATTGCTGGGTCGAGAGAAGTAACATTTAATCTTAAGGAGTGCTGGGGTGGTATGGGTGGTATTGTGGAGGGTCGAGGGTGACAGAAGGAAGGTACAGATATTGTTCATCAGAGGAGGTGCTGTGGGCCATGGCTGGAGCTTAGCAGAAACTCCATATGTGGTGAGAAATGTCAGGAAAAGGGGCTGGGCAAAGACCATGAGCCATCTCAAATGCCTGCAAGCTTGGACTCAATTTAGGAGTGAGTAGTGAACCATCAAAAGTTACTGAGTAGGAGAATGTCATAATTAGAGAATTTGAAATAAGTATTTCATTTTTACTGAGACCTGTTATCCTGAGTTATGAGAGTCTACAAGTTGCTATACCAATTAACAGGCCACTCACTGACTGTATGATATTTGATGTGCACATGGGTTCAAAAAACCTCGGTGATTTATCGTTATTGTTTACATTTTCTGATCAACAACAGATATTTATAAAGTCTCAGTGACCCTATATTGAGAAAGAGTCTCTAGAAAGACAGAAAAATCTTACTGAAGGCAGTAATTGTATTTCATTTGTTCAGCTTCTGGATGGAGAATTTCAGTGTGGTTTACTATATCAAAATCACCCTACCTAGGTGTGGGTGCATTTGTGAGAGAAAGCATAGAAAAGGTGCCCTAACTCCATTAGGCATTCTAGAATCCCGATGACAGATGTCTTTGAAGGCAGATCCTGTGCAGTCACTTATTTCCAGAAGGGAGTCTCCCAGGAGAATGCTGGGTAAAGGCATCCTAACTAGTAAGTGTGTGCGCCCAAAGAAAGTGTTTGACGATAAAAACAACAGAAATAACTCCCTCCATTATCACCCTACATAGACCTGTCTTTTTTCACTGTATCTGCCCTTAGAACCTTTATAAGAATCAAGTCCCGTACTTTTGTACACTATATTACCATAGAATGCAATGTGGTGATAGATAAGGGAGCTGCCAAATGTCATGTTCCCATGATTATTACTGGGTAGCTCACCTATGAAGCCTTTCTATTGGCAGACTGGGTGGGCTCTTTGAATGCTTCCTGTTACTGCAGCCTCTCCAACAGGGAGTCGTTGGGCTTGTGAACTGGTTTTTGCAAAGGTCAGAACTCTTGTCTTAGAGTATGGTGGTGATAAAAGCCTTCATTAAAGCCTCCTGATTTGATGCTCAGCTTTATCCGAAGTTGCTAAGATGAAGTAACATCATAAAGAGGACACTGCTCCAGCCAAATAGCTTTTGCCTTTCTGAGTGGAGACTTGCAGAAAGATCTTGTCTACACCAGGGTTATCCCCAAGGGTTTAGACCGGTCTCGGAGGCCAGGCTCCGATGCCTTTCCATCTTCAGCCTCCTTCCCAGCCTAACCTGTTAAAGTTGGCACAGTCTAGCAACACAGTCAGCATCCTTGGTTGTGCTGATGAGAGTCTGTTTTCCCCAGGAAGCCCTCTTAGGAGGTTGGCTGGACAGTACTGTCTAGAACTGCATAGGCCTCCCTTGAGGGTTAGAAAGAAGCAGACAGGTCCACATGGACTTGACTTCAGAGGAGCGCCATTCATGTGACCTGCATTTCATGCATGTGTTGTCTCATGATGAGCTCCTCAAGAATCACACAGCCCCTTCTTCCAGAATTTTAGAGTAGTGGGAAGAGACATATGTGTATTGTAATGTCTTTTATTTTTTTCTTTTAAGAGAAAAACCAGTGTGTTCATGGTTGAATTTTAGAAAATGCAGTTAAGCAAAGCAAAAGTATTTTTCATTGTTGCACCAATGTGAATATTATGATAAGTGTCACTCATCTCTTTTTGGGGTATATAATTGTACAGATTTTTACAAAAAAGAGCACACTTAAATAATTTCTAGTTAAAAAATACCCCTTTTTAAAAAAGATGGTTCTTATTTAGTTACAGAAAAATTTTGTAAAATAAGTAAATCAAAGAAAAAATATTAAAAACTATACTATAAAATGTTTTACTATATAAAATAAAAAAACTATATTATATATGCTCTTATAAATCATCTTATGGCATGCATATATTTTCTTTTGAAAAAAATAGAATAGTTCAAATATAATACTGTGCTGTTTGTTTTAATAATTTAGTTTTAATTTTTATAAAATATGCATGACCTAAAAATCATTTTAAGTGGACAATTCTTTGACATTAGTATATTAACAATACGGTAGAACATTCACCTCTCCCTAGTTCCAAAATTTTTTTCATCACCCCACAATAAAAACCTGTCCTCGTTAGGTAAATACTCCTGATTTCTCCCATCCCCCATCCCTGGTAACCACTATTCTGCTTTCTGTCTCTATGAATTTGCTTATTTTAAGTGTTTTGTATATGAGAAATCATATGATATTTGTCCTCTTGAGTCTGGCTTATTTCACACAACACAATACTGTCAAGGTTCCTCCACCTTATATCATATACCAGCACATTACTTCTTTTTATATATGAATAATATTCCATTGAATGGATAATCCCACATTTTGTTTGATGGGCACTTGGGTTACTTCCACTTTTTGACTACTGTGAATAACGTTGCAATGAACATCAGGTACAGAAAGCTGTTTGAGTCCCTGCCTTGGATATTTTTGGGGTATATACTTTGGAGTGTGTGCTGGTTTGAAAGGATGTATATCCCCTAGAAAAGCTTTTAATCTAAATTCCATTTCATAAAGGCAGAATAATCCCTATTCAATGCTGTATGTTTGAAACTGTAATCAGAATATCTCCCTGGATATGTGATTTAATCAAGAGTGATTGTTAAGCTGGATTAGATGACGACATGTCTCCACCCATTTGAGTGGGTCTTTTTCTTTTTTTAAATTTATTAAAAAAATTTAACAAACCAAATAAAACACCAACATATATAATCATAATTCACAATATCATCACTTAGTTGCATATTCATCATTTCTTAGAACATTTGCATCAATTCAGAAAAAGAAATAAAAAGACAATAGAAAAAGAAATAAAAGGAAAACCGAAAAGACAAAAAAAAAAGATTATACCTACCATACTCCTTACCCCTCACATTCATTGATCACTAGCATTTCAAACTAAATTTATTTTAGCATTTGTTCCCCCTATTATTTATTTTTATTCCATATGTTCTACTCGTCTGTTGACAAGGTAGATAAAAGGAGCATCAGATATTTGATGTGCACATGGGTTCAAAAAACCTCGGTGATTTATTTATAAACAAAGTTTTCACAGTCACACAGTCACATTGTGAATGCTATATTATTATTCAATCATCCTTAAGAAACATGACTATTGGAACACAGCTCTACATATTCAGGCAGTTCCCTCCAGCCTCTCCATTACATCTTGAATAACAAGATGATATCTACTTGATGCATAAGAATAACCTCCAGGATAACCTCTTGACTCTGTTTGGAATCTCTCAGCCATTGACACTTTGTCTCATTTTACTCTTCCCCCTTTTGGTCGAGAAGGTTTTCTCAATCCCTTGATGCTAAGTCTCAGCTCATTCTAGGGTTTTTCTCAATCCCTTGATGCTGAGTCTCCATTCATTCCAAGATCTCTGTCCCACTTTGCCAGGAAGATCCACACCTCTGAGAATCATGTCCCATGTAGAGAAGAGTAGGGTGGTGAGACTACTCGTGTTGGCTGGAGAGAGGGGCCACATCTAAGGAACAAAAGTGGCTCTCTTGGGGGTGACTCTTAGGCCTAAATTTTAAGTAGGCTTGACCTATCCTTTGTGGGGTTAAGTTTCATATGAACAAACCCCAAGACTGGGGGCTCTGTCTATAGCTTTGGTTGTCCACATTGCTTGTGAGAATATCAAGAATTCAACTTGGGGAAGTTGAATTTCTCCCCGTTCTCACCGTTCCCCGAAGGGGGCTTTGCAAATACTTTTCCACTCACTGATCAAATCACTCTGGTATTCATCGGGGCCTCACTCTGGACAAACCAGCAAAATCTCATGTCCTACCTGAGATTCCAAGTACTTATGGTGTTCAGTCAAACTATCTACATAAGTTATATTAGGAAATGCCTAGTCAAAATATAAATTTTGTAACTAATAAAGATTTTTTGCTTTAGTCTCACACGGAAGGTGACTTTTTAAAATATTAATTACCATCTATTTTCAGTACCCTGCAATAATGGCATTCCTTTGTTCTTCCTCATGCAAAAACATTTTTAAAATTGTACCTTGTACATTTCACTATTATTATACACTCTAGGCATTCCTAGATTATACCATCTCAATATTTAACATTTATCTTTCTTTCTGATTTCATTTATGTCCCCAGCCCTCCTCCCTCTATCATTCTCACATGCAACTTCATTCAGTGTTTTAACCTAATTATGTTACAGTTAGGTAGTATTGTGCTGTCCATTTCTGAGTTTTTGTATCCAGTCCTGTTGCACAATCTGTATCCCTTCAGCTCCAATTACCCAATATCTTACCCTATTTCTATCTCCTGATGGTCTCTGTTACGAACAAAATATTCCAAGTTTATTCACCAATGTCAGTTCATATCAGTGAGATCATACAATATTTGTTGTTTTGTTTTTGGCTAGTCTCACTCAGCATAATGTTCTCAAGGTCCATCCATGTTGTTACATACTTCATAACTTTATTCTGTCTCAAAGCTGCATAATATTCCATCATATGTATATACCACAGTTTGTTTAGCCACTTGTCTGTTGATGGACATTTTGGCTGTTTCCATCTCCTTGCAATTGTAAATAATGCTGCTATAAACATTGGTGTGCAAATGTCCGTTTGTGTCTTTGCCCTTATGTCCTCTGAGTAGATACCTATCAATGGTATTGCTGGGTCATATGGCAATTCTATATTTAGCTTTTTGAGGAACCGCCAAACTGCCTTCCACAGCGGTTGCACCATTTGACATTCCCACCAACAGTGAATAAGTGTGCCTCTTTCTCCACATCCTCTCCAGCACTTGTCATTTTCTGTTTTGTTGATAATGGCCATTTTGGTGGGTGTGCGATGATATCTCATTGTGGTTTTGATTTGCATTTCTCTAATGGCCAGGGACATTGAACATCTGTTCATGGGCCTTTTGGCCATTTGTATTTCCTCTTCTGAGAGTTGTCTGTTCAAGTCTTTTTTCCAATTTTGTAATTGGATTGGCTGTCTTTTTGTTGTTGTGTTGAACAATCTCTTTATAAATTCTGGATACTAGACCTTTATCTGATATGTCATTTCCAAATATTGTCTCCCATTGTGTTGGCTGTCTTTTTACTTTTTTGATGAAGTTCTTTGATGCACAAAAGTGTTTAATTTTGAGGAGTTCCCATTTCTTTCTTTCTTTCTTCAGGGCTCTTGCTTTAAGTGTAAGGTCTATAAAACCACCTCCAATTATATGATTCATAAGATATTTCCCTACGTTTTCCTCTAATTGTTTTATGGCCTTAGACGTGATGTTTAGATCTTTGATCCATTTTGAGTTAACTTTTGTGTAGGGTGTGAGATACAGGTCCTCATTCATTCTTTTGCATATGGATATCCAGTTCTCTAGGCACCATTTATTGAAGAGACTGTTCTGTCCCAGGTGAGTTGGCTTGACTGCCTGATCAAAGATCAAATGTCCATAGATGAGAGGGTCTATATCTGAATACTCTATTCAATTCCATTGGTTAATATATCTATCTTTATGCCAGTACCATGCTGTTTTGACCACTGTGGCTTCATAATATGCCTTAAAGTCAGGCAGCGTGAGACCTCCAGCTTCATTTTTTTTCCTCAAGATACTTTTAGCAATTCGGGGCACCCTGCCCTTCCAGATAAATTTGCTTAATGGTTTTTCTATTTCTGAAAAGTAAGTTGTTGGGATTTTGATTGGTATTGCGTTGAATCTGTAAATCAATTTAAGTAGTACTTTCTTCTACCATTTTGCCTTTTGGAATTTATATGTCATATCTAATTTTCCTTCTTTCTACACTCTTCTCCACACCTCTTTCTTTTGTGTTTTCTTATCTGTCTCCAGTGCTTCCTTTAGTATTTCTTGCAGAGCTGGTCTTTTGGTCACAAATTCTCTCAGTGATTTTTTGTCTGAAAATGTTTTAATTTTTCCCTCATTTTTGAAGGACAGTTTTGCTGAATATAGAATTCTTGGTTGGCAGTTTTTCTCTTTTAGTAATTTAAATATATCATCCCACTGTCTTCTTGCCTCCACCGTTTCTGGTAAGAAATCTACACATAGTCTTATTGGGTTTCCCTTGTATGTGATGGATTGCCTTTCTCTTGCTGCTTTCAAGATCATCTCTTTCTCTTTGACCTCTGACATTCTGATTAGTAAGTGTCTTGGAGTACGTCTATTTGGTTCTAGTTTCTTTGGGGTACGCTGCATATCTTGGGTCTGTAATTTTGAGTCTTTGTAAGAGTTGGGAAATTTTCAGTGATAATTTCTTCCATTAGTTTTTCTCTTCCTTTTCCCTTCTCTGCTCCTTCTGGGACACCCACAACACGTATATTCATGCGCTTCATTTTATCACTCAATTCCCTGAGTTCCTGCTCATATTTTTCCATTTTTTCCCTATGGTTTCTGTTTCTTGTCAGATTTCAGATGTTCTGTCCTCCAGTTCACTAATCCTATCCTCTGTCTCTCAAAATCTTCCATTGTAGGTTTCCATTGTTTTTTTCATCTCTTCTGCTGTGCCTTTCATTCCTATGAGTTCTGTGATTTGTTTTTTCAGACTTTCGATTTCTTCTTTTTGTTCTTTCTTTGCCTTCTTCATATCCTCCCTCAATTCATTGATTTGGTTTTTGATGAGGTTTTCCATGTCTGTTCGTATATTCTGAATTAATTGTTTCAGCACTTGTATCTCAATTTTCCTAGTGTGATTTGCTATTTTTTGCTGGTATCTAGGCATTCAATTACCTTAAATAGTTTATTAGTAATTATTGCTTTCGCTTCTCCTACCTAGGGTTTTCTTGCTGGATGAATTTGTTGTCTATCTGTTCTTTGACATTCTATTCACCTTTTTCTGGCTCTCTAGCTTAAGTTTTGTTTACCAGAGGAGAATTTTTTGTTTCTTGTTTTCTTGTTTCTTGCCCTGCTTGTATGGTGCCTTCCCCCCACCCCCCTCCACCCTTAGGAGGGTCTACATAGGTATTATAGACTCCAGCCGGGTTTTGCCAGACTAAACTGACCTCCTATCAGGGGGAAGGAGTCACCTCGGTCAGTTTTCCCTGAGGGTGAGACCCAGCAGGTTAATAGACTTTCCTGTGAAGTCTCTGGGCTCTGTTTTTCTTATCCTGCCCAGTATGTGGTGCTTGTCTGCCTGCAGGTCCCACCAGCATAAGATGATGCGGGCACCTTTAACTTTGGAAGGCTCTCCCTGCTTTGGGCGTGGTGGAGACAAAGGAGTGGTTGTAGGCTGGTTTTAATGGCACAAATTACCAAGCCCTGGGGTCTGAATTCCTTGAGGGAGGGATTCCACCTGAGTTGGGCTTCACCCCTCCCCTGGGGAAGGCACAGGCTCGAGACAAGCCCTGCCTGGAAGGAGCTTGTTAATGCTTATGCCTGGGATAGTTGCAGCCTGAAAAATCCTGCCGCTGAATCCAGAGGCAGTCAAGCCTTTGTAGAAATGCAGCCACAAAAACCTCTGTTTCTTTCCTTTTTTTCTTTTTCTGTTAGCCCAATGAGCAACCTCCGCTTTGACCAGGTTCACCTGAGCTGTGGGCCTATTTTTAGTAGTCAGAATTTGTTAATTAATGACACAATTGGTGTTTGGTTGGACTCAGCCCCTGCTGCTGTTAAAATCTCTTTCCTTTCCCTCTGGGAAGCAGCCCGTGGGGGAGGGGTGCCAGCTGCTTGGGGAACTCACGGTTCTGGTGAGGCTCGTAGCTGGTCCAGCTGGTCCAGACTGGGGTATGCTGTGTGTCCGGTCACTGATGTGGCTCCAGGAGCTGTTCTGTACTGTTTCTGGTTATTTAGTAATTATTCTGAAGGATAAACTAAAACGAGCACATTGCTAAGTCGCCATCTTGGCCCATTTGAGTGGGTCTTGATTAGTTTTGGAAGTTCCTATAAAAGAGGAAACATTTTGGAGAAAAGTAGATTCAGAGAGAGCGGAGAATGCTATAGCACCATGAAGCAGAGTCCACCAGCCAGCAACCTTTGGAGATGAAGGAAAATGCCTCCCAGGGAGCTTCATGAAACAGGAAACCAGGAGAGAAAGCCAGCAGATGATGCCATGTTCGCCACGTGCCCTTCCAGCTAAGAGAGAAACCCTGACTGTGTTCACCATGTGTCTTCTCACTTGAGAGAGAAACCCTGAACTTCATTGACCTTCATGAATCAAGGTATCTTTCCCTGGATACCTGTGAGTGGACATTTCTATAGACATGTTTAATTGGGACATTTTCCCAGCCTTAGAATGTAAAGTAGCAACTTATTAAATTCCCCTTTTTAAAAGCCATTCTGTTTCTGGTATATTACATTCTGGCAGCTAGCAAACTAGAACAGAGTGGAATTGCTGTGTTATATGGTATGCTATGTTGAACTTTTTCAGGAGCTGCTGAGCTGTTTTCTGCAGAGCCTGCAGGGTGTTTTATTGCAGCAGCAATGCATAAGTATTCCTATTTCTCCTCATCCTCGCCTATACTTGCTTTCCAGTTTTTTAATAAAGGCCATCGTAATGGGTGTGAAGTGGCATCTTGTACTTTCAATGTGCGTTTCTCTAGTGACTAATGATGTTAAGTGTATTTTCATGCGCTTATTGGCCATTTGAATATCTTCTTTGGAGAAGTGTATATTCAGATCCTTGGCCCTTTTTTTAAATTGGATTATTTGTCTTTTTTTGTTGAGGTGTTATTGATATATTCTGCATATTAAATTCTTACCAAATAATATGGCTTCAAAATATTTTCTCCCATTTTGTAGATTGTATTTTCATTTTCTTGATAATATCCTCTGCACAAAAGTTTTTGTTTTGTTAAAGTCCATTTTATCTAATTTTCTTTTGTTGCTTGTAGTAAAATTTAAAAATCCATTGCCTAGTATAAGGTCCCTATGTTTTCTGTTAAGAATTTTATAGTAGTAGTTCTTATTTTTAGGCCCTTACCCATCTTGAATAAAAGTTTTTTTTTTAACTTTTTAAAAGTATAGTATAACATATATACAAAACAAAGAAGTAAAAAAGCAATAGTTTTCAAAGCACTCTTCAACAAGTAATTGCAGGACAGATCCCAAGGTTTGTCATGGGCTGCTACATGATCATCTCAGATTTTTCCTTCTAGTTGCTCCAGAATATAGGAGGCTAGAAGTCTTAAGTATTTCTTTATCACAATTGACTTTTTTCCCCTTTTTTTGGTATGAAAAATAACATATATACAAAACAATGGATTTCAAAGCACAGCACCATAGTTAGTTGTAGAACATATTTCAGTGTTTGACATGGGTTACAATTCCTCAATTTTAGGTTTTTACTTCTCGCTGCTCTAAGACACTGTAAACTAAAAGAGATATCAATTTAATGATTCAGTGTTCATATTCATTTGTTAAATCATATCTTCACTGTTAACTCCACAGTCATCTTTGTTCTTTCCATACCTCTCTTTTTTAGGGGTGTTTGGGCTATGGAATTCTAAATTTTTCATTTTGGAAGGGTCTGTCACTAATATGGGGTAGGGAGATGGAGCTATCTGATGTTCTGGAGAGGCTGATTCCTCTAGGTTTCAGGACTTTTCTGGACCAGGGACCCATCTGGAGGTGGTAGGTTTCTGTAAAGTTACTCCACTGCCCTAGGCATTCTTTAGGATTGGTGGAATGGGCCTGGTTGGGGTTTGGCAGGTTATGACAGGTAGCAAGGTCTAATTGAAACTTACGTAAGAGCAACCTCCAGAGTAGCCTCTCAGCTCTGTTTGAACTCTGTCTACCACTGATACTTTATTAGTTACACTTCTTTTCCCCCTTTTGAATTAATTTTTGTGTGTGGTTAGAGGTAGAGTAGGCCCATTGAGTGGACTAGGCACCCTTGTCAAAAATCTGCTTTTCCTAGATGTGTGGAATAAGCTCTGGATTCACTTGTATTCTATTTGTCTATGTGTCTTTCCTTATACTAGTACCACACTGTTTTCATTATTGTAGCTTTGTATTCAGTATTGAAAATCAGGAAGTGTGAGTCCTTCACTTTGTTCTTCTTTTTCGAGATTGTTATTGCTGTTTTGGGCCCCTTGCAATTCCACATGAATTTGGGGATTGCCTTTCCCATTTCTGCAAAAAAGACTATTAGTATTTTGACAGGGATTGCAGTGACTTTGTAACTTGCTTTAGACAGTATGGATATCTTAACAACATTGTCTTCTAGTATATGAACATGGCTGACTTTCCATTCATTTAGGTCTTCACTATTCCTTTCAGAAATGTTTTACAGCTTTTAGTGTAAAAAATGTTTTCACCTTCTTGTTTAAATTTATTCGTAGGTATTTTATTCTTTGAGATGCTGTTTTAAATGAACTTGTTTTCTTGATTTCCTTTATAGATTGTTCATTACTGGTATATAGGAACCCAATTGACTTCTGTGTGTTTGTCTCATATCCTGCAGATTTGCTGAATTCAGTTTTTAGTTCTAGTAGCTTTCTTGTTGATTCTTTGGGATTTTCTACAATATAGGGTCATGTCCTCTTCAAATAAATGTCTTCCTTTCTAGCCTGGATGCCTTTTATTTCTTTCATTTGCATGATTGCTCTGGCTAGAACTTCCAGTACAATTGTGCTGGTTTGAAAGGAAGTATGCCCCCCAAGAAAAGCCATGTTTTGATATAAATCCCATTTCATAAAGGTAGAATAATCCCTATTTCAGTACTGTATATTTGGAACTGTAATTAGATCATCTCCCTGGATGATGTGATATAGTCAAGAGTGGTTGTTAAATGGGATTAGGTGATGTGACATGTCTTCACCCATTTGGGTGGGTCTTGATTGGTTTATTGGAGTCCTATAAAAGGGGAATAAGAGATTCAGAGAGAGCAGAGCAGAACGATGCAGCCATGAGGTGCAGAGAGTCCATGGGTCAGCAACCTTTGGGGATGAAGAAGGAAAACGTCTCCCGGGGAGCTTCATGAAACAGGAAGCCAGGAGAAGAAGCTAGCAGATGACGACGCCATGTTCGCCTTGTGCCCTTCCAGCTGAGAGAGAAGCCCTGACTGCATTCACCACATGCCTTCTCACTTGAGAAAAAGACCCTGAACTTCATCGGCCTTCTTGAATCAAGGTATCTTTCGCTGGATGCCTGTGACTGGACATTTCTATAGACTTGTTGTAATTGGGACATTTTCTCGGCCTTAGAACTGTAAACTTGCAACTCATTAAATTCTCCCTTTTTAAAAGCCATTCCGTTTCTGGTATATTGCATTCCAGCAGCTAGCAAACTGGAACAACAATGTTGAATAATGTGACAGTGGGCATCCTTGTCTTGTTCCTGATCTCAGAGGGAAAGCCTTCAGTTTTTCACCATTGAGAATGATATTTGCTGTGGATTTTTCATAAATGTCCTTTATCATACTGAGAAGGTTACCTTCTATTCTTAGTTTTCTGAGTGTTTTTATTATGAAAAGATGTTGGATTTTGTCAGATGCCTTTTCTGCATCAATTGGGATGATCATGTGTTTTTTCCTTCATTCTATTAATGAGGTATATTATAATGATTTTCTCATTTTGAACTGTTCTTATGCTGTTGGAATAAATCCCACTTGGTCGTGGTGTATAATCCTTTCAGTATATGTTAAATTTGGTTTGCCAGTATTTTGTTGAGGATTTTTACATCTGTATTCATGAGGAAGTGCTCTGTAAGATTCTTTTCTTGTAGTATCATTATCTGGCTTTGGTAGTATGGTGATGTTGGCCTCATAGTATGAGTTGGGTCATGTTCCATTCTCTTCAATTTTTGGGAAGAGTTTGAGTGGGATTGGTATTGATTCTTCTTGGAATGATTGGTAGAATTCATCAGTGAAACTATCTGGTCCTGGACTTTTGTGTGTTGTAGAAGTTTTTAATTGCTGATTCAGTCCTTTACTTACTATAGTTCTGTTGAGATTTTCTATGTCTTCTTGTATCAGATTATGTAATTTGTATGTTTTAAGGAATTTGTCCATTTCATCTAAGTATTCTAATTTGTCAGCATAATAATTGCTCATAGTATCCTTTTTACTTCTGTAGGGTTGATAATGTCCTCACATTCATTCCTGATTTTAGTTATTTGTGTCCTTTGTTTATCAGACTGGCTGAAGGTTTGTTGATTTTGTTTAACTTTCAAAAACCAATCTCTGATTTTGTTCATTCTCTCTATTGGTTTTCTATTCTCTATTTCATTTCTCTCCTCTAATTTTTTTTTAAAAATATTTTTATTTAGAAATATCCACACACGTATAGTCCACCCCAAATTATGCAATCACTGGCTCACAATTTCATTCCATGATTGTGAATTTTTCACCATGATCATTTTTAGGACATTTGCATCACGCCAGAAAAAGAAGTAAAAAGAACTCATACATACTATACCCCTTATTCCTGTCTCTCATTGACCAGTAGTATTTCAATCTATCCAATTTATTTTACTCCTTGTTCTCCCTATTACTTATTTATTTTTTAATCCATATTTTTGTTTTTACTCATCTGTCCATACTCTGGATACAAGGAGCATCAGGCATAAGGTTTCACAATCAGCAGTCACATTGTAAAAGCTGTATAGTAATGCAATTGTCTTCAGCAATCAAGGCTACTGGAACATAGCTCAACAGTTTCAGGTACTTCCCTCCAGCCACTCCAATAGACCATAAGCTAAAAAGGGATGGCTGTATAATGTGTAAGAATAACCTCCAGGATAACCTCTCGATTGTGTTTTGAGATCTCTCAGTGCCTGAGACTTTATTTTGTCTCATTTCTCTCTTCCCTTTTCTGGACAAGAAGTCTTTCTCATTCCCATGATGCTGGGACCCAACTCATCCCCGGGAGTCAGGTCCCACATTGCCAGGAAGATTTACACCCCAGGAAGTCAGGCCCCATGTGGGGGGGGGGGGGCGCGGGTAGTGCGTTCCCCTGCCAAGTTGGCCTCCTCTGCTCGACTTGTGACTATTTCTTTATTGCTACTAACTTTGGGTTTAATTTGCTCTTCTAGTTTTTTTTTAGGTGTTCTTTCTTCTTTTTTAACATAGGCATCTAAAACTATAAATTTCCCTTTGAGCACTGCCTTTTATGCATTCCATAAATTTTTATATGTCATGTTTTCACTTTTGTTTATCTGAAATTATTTCCTGAATCCCCTTTTGATTTCTTCTTTGACCCATTGGTTCTTTAATAGTGTGCTGTTTAATTCCCACATACTTCTAAAATTTACAGTTTTTCTTATGGTCAGAGAAAATACTTTGTAGGATTTCAGTATATTAAAATTTATTAAAATTTTATTTGTGCCATGATATATGGGATCTATCCTGGAAAGTGTTCTATTGTGTGCTTAAAAAGAATGTATGTTCTGGTGTTGTTTGGTGAAATGGTCTGTATATATCCATTAGGTCTAATTAGTTTATAGGGTTGTTCAAGTCCTCTATTTCCTTAGTGATATTCTTTTTAGATGTTCTATTAATTATCAAAAGTGGTATATTATAGTTGTCAACTTGTTGATGAACTGTTTCTCCGTTTAGTTAGGTGAGTTTTTGCTTCATATACTTTATGGCTCTGTTGTGGGGTGCATATGTGTTTATAATGTTATATCTTCTTTCTGAATTGAACTTTTATCAATATATAATGTCCTTATCTCTTGTAGTCTTTTTTCACTTGAAGTCTATTTTCTCTGAAGGAAATTTTGACACTCTGGCTTCTTTATTATTATTACTGTTAGTGGAGAATATCTTTTTCTGCCCTTTTGCTTTCAACTTCTTTGTTTCTTTGACCTAAATTGAGTCTCTTGTAGAGGGATATGGAGAGATTATGTTTTTTCATCTAGTTTCCTAATTTCTGCCTTTTGATAGAGTTTAATCTATTGGTAGTTAAGTTAATAATTGAGAAGAAAGAATTTACTTCTGCCATTTAACTGTTTGTTTTCTGTAGGTCTTGTACATTTTTTGTTCCTAAATTACTCCATTACTGCCTTTTATAAAAATTTTTATTTAGTCACTGTTTAATAGTGTACCATTTTAATTCCTTTTCCTTTTCTCTATATTTTTTAGTTATTTTCTTAGTGGTTATTTCTGTAATTACAATTAACATCTTAAACTAATAACCTAATATTACTAGTACTAACCTAGTTTCAGTTGTATATGAACTCTCTATTCCTATATATTTCTATCCATTCCCCATTATGCTATTATTATTTTTTTATTAATTAAAAAAATTAACAACAAACAAAACATTAAGATATCATTCCATGTTTTTAATGGCTTTTAAAAAGGGGAATTTAATAAGTTGCTAGTTTACAGTTCTAAGGCCGAGAAAATGTCCCAATTAAAACAAGTCTATAGAAATGTCCAATCTAAGGCATCCAGGGAAAGATACCTTGGTTCAAGAAGGCCGATAAAGTTCAGGGTTTCTCTCTCAAGAGAAATTCCATTATGCTATTATTATCTCAGATTATATCCTTATACATTGTGTGTCCATTAACATAGATTTATAATAGTTTGTGTATTTGTCAGTTAAGTCTTGTAGAGGGGGAAAGCAGTTGCAAACAAAAAGTACCCTAATACAGGATTTTTTTGTATGTGGGCAGGCACTGGGAATCGAACCTGGGTCTCTGTCATGGCAGGCGAGAAGTCTGCCTGCTGAGCCACTGTGGCCTGCCCAAGTCAGGATTTTATATTTACTTGTATAGGTGCCTTTACCAATGTTCTTTATTTCTTCCCATATTTTTGAGTTACTGTCTAGTGTCCTTTTATATCTGCCTAAAGGACTCTCTTTAGTGTTTCCTGTAGTTCTTCTGGTAAGAACTCTTTCAGCTGCTGTTTATCTGTAAATGTCTTAATTTCTCCTTCTTATTTATTTATTTATTTTTTGCGAGGACAGGCACCGGAAATCAAACCTGGTTCAAGAAGGCCGATGAAGTTCAGGGTTTCTTTCTCAAGAGGAAGGGCACATGGTGAACACAGTCAGAGTTTCTCTCATCTGCAAAGGCACATGATGAACCCAGTCAGGGTTCCTCTCTCATCTGGAAGGGCACATGGTGAACACGGCATCATCTGCTTGGTTCTTCTCCTGACTTCCTGTTTCATGAAGCTCCCCAGGAGGCATTTTCCTTCTTCATCTCCAAAGGTTGCTGGCTGGTGGACTCTGCTTCACGTGACTATGTCGTTCTGCTCTGCTCTCTCTGAATCTCCTTCATTCTCCAAAATGTTTCCTCTTTTATAGGACTCCAGAAACTTATCAAGGCCCACCCAAATGGGTGGAGACATGTCGTCACCTAATCCAGTTTAACAATCACTCTTGATTAAATTACATCTCCAGGGAGATGATCTAATTACGGATTCAAACATACAGTATTGAATAGGGATTATTCTGCCTTTACAAAATAGGATTTTGATTAAAACATGGCTTTTCTAGGGGACATACATCCTTTCAAACCAGCACAAGTGTCCTTTAGGTTATTGAACATATTTAAGGTGTTTGATTTGAAGTCATAGTTCCAATATTTGAGCTTCCTCAGGAATGGTTTCTGGCAAATTCATATTTTCCTGTGAATGGGCCATACTTTCCTGTTTCTTTGTGTGTTTTGTAGTTTTTTGTCGCTCTGGACTTTTTGAGTATTGCTTTGTTGTAACTCTAGAAATCTAGTTCTCTCACTCCTCTGGAATACTTGGATTTTATTGTTGAGGGCTGGAGCCATCAATTTTTACTTTTCCAAATTACTTTTGCTCCAGACAGGGGAATGAAAAGAGAAAAGGGAGGGCAATGGTTACTGCCTGTTTCAGAATCCTCTACTCCTTTTGCCTGAGGGGGCTTGGAGCAGTCCTACCCTTAGAGCCAGTCTACCAGCCATTTGAAATAGCTGATCCAAAGCAGGGCTCAGCGATCAACCACACTCTGCCAGATTTTGGAGGACTAGGACCTACCCTGGCAACAGAAAGATGTACCAGGAGCCTGAGCTACAGTCCCCATTGCTGTCTGCCTCATGCTGGGGAGATGGGAGATGTTGGAGGTTGAAATTCACTGATGTCTACCTCAGTTTACTAGCTTCTTCATCCAGCTCTTTCCTTGATGTTGTACAGTGATTTACTAGACTCTTAGTTCCAAAATAGTTGATTCAGACAGTTCCTGCCAGTTCGATAGTTGTTTTGGTGGAGGGTCTAATTTCTAGAGTTTCCTATTCTGTTGTCTTCTTATAATCCTCCCTCTATAATACTGCTTCATCATTTGCTTTTTTTAAATACCAGCTTTATTGAGATTAATTCAGATTAGAATTCATCCTTTTAATGTGTACAATTAGTCGTTATTAGTATATTCACAGAGTTCCACAACATCACCAATATCTAATCTTAGAACATTTTCATCAGCTCAAAAGGAGCTCATACCCATTAGTAGTTATCTCTCATTCTCTCCCTCCCTTAGTCCCTGGCAACCACAAATCTACTTTTTTCTATATGGATTTGCCATTTTATATAAATGGAATATATTAGAGTGCTTCAGAGAAACACAAATGACATATATACATGTTTGTGTAAATTCTAAGACATTCATTATAGGAATTAGCTCACACACATGTAAGAGTTGGTAAGTCAGGATTCCATAGGACAGGGCACAGGTTAGAAACTCTAGTGAAGGTGACATTGAATTTCCCAAGGGAAGCTGGCTGGCTGAAGTAGAGAGAGAAATTCTTTCTGACCAGTAAAATCACCAGTTCTTGCCTTAAGCTCTCCAGTTTGTTGAATGAAGATTGCTGAAGATAATTTCTTCTGTTGATTGTAGATATCATCAGCCATAGAGACAGTCAACTGACTAATAGTTTAAATCCACTGATGAAACCCCCCAACAGTATCAGGCCAGTGCTTATTTGACCAGACAGCTGGACACCATAACCTAAGCCAAGTTGAGCACATGAAATTATCTGTCAGTGGAATCATATTGATTTCTCTCTAGCATAATGTTTTCAAGGTCCATCTATGTTATAGAGTTTATCAATACTTTCTTTTTATAGCTGAATAATGCTCCATCTATTGTATGGATAATGCCACATATTGTTTATCTGTTCATCCATTTATGTACTTTTGGGTTGTTGGCACTCTTTGGTTTTATCAATAATGTTAGTATGAACATTAGTGTGCATGTTTATGTTTAAACATTTGTTTTCATTTCGCTTGTATATTGTATATGTTGTATGTATCTAGGAATGGAATTGTTTGTTCATATGGAAATTCTATATTTAGTATCTTGAGAAATTGTCAGACGGTCCCTAAAAGCAGCTGGTCCATTTTACATTTCCATCAGCAGTGTTTGAAGGTTCCACCTTCTCCATGTCCTCACTAACAGTTGTTATTGTCTGTCATTTTATTTTATTGTATTTTAGCCAGCCTAGTGGATGTGAAGTAGCAGTATCTCATGGTTTTGGTTTGCATTTCCATAGTGACTAATGATATTAGCGTCTTTTCATGTGCTGACTGGCCGTTTGCATATCTTTATTGGAGAATTCCTATCCATTTCCTCTGCCCATTTTTTTAAAAACTTTTTTTATTGTATAATATAACAAATATACAATGCTGTGCTGGTTTGAAAGGCTTTGTGTACCCTAGAAAAGCCATGTTTTAATCCTAATCAGTCTTTTGGGAGCAACTGTTTCTTTTAATCCCTATTCAAAAATGTAAGTTGGAAACTTGATTAGGTTATCTCCAGAGATGTGACTTACCCATTCATGGGTATTAACCTTTCGTTAGAGGAAGATGGGACTCCACCTATTCCAGGTGGTCTAGATTATTTTACTGGAATCCTTTAAAAGGAAGCATTTTGGAGAAAGCCTGAGAACAAGGAAAGAGCCACAGAATCACCACAGAGACACAAGGCTGAGAGTCCACTATCCAGAGACCTTTGGTGATGAAGAAGGAAAACACCCCTGGGAGAGCTTCATGAAATAAGAAGGTTGGAGAGACAGCTAGCAGATGTCACCATGTTTACCATGTGCCTTTCCAGTTTAGAGAGGAACCCTGAACTTCATTGGCTTTCTTGAGTGAAGGTAACCCCTTGTTGGTGCCTTAATTTGGACATTTCTATAGACTTACTATAATTTGGAAATTTCACAGCCTTAGAACTGTAAACTTGCAACTTATTAAATTCTCCCCTTTAAAAGCCATTCCATTTCTGGTATATTGCATTCTGGCAGTTAGCAAACTGGAACAAAAGCAAAGAAAGAAAAAAGCAGTAGTTTTCAAAGCACTCCTCAACAAGTAGTTACAGGACAGATCCTGGAGTTTGTCCTGGGCTACCGTAACATTATCTCAGATTTTTCCTTCTAGCTGCTCCAGAACGTTGGAGACTAGAAGGAAGATGTGTATTTTTTATCATCACAATCGGCCTTTTTTTCTCTTTTGTGAAAAATGACATGCATACAAAAAAGCAATAAACTTCAAAGCACAGAAGAACAGTTAGTTGTAGAACAGATTTCAAAGTTTGGTATGGGTTACGATTCCACAGTTTTAGGTTTTTACTTCTGGCTGCTCTAAGATACTGGAGACTAAAAGAAATATCAATACGATTCAGCAGTCATACTCGTTTGTTAAACTCTGCTTTCTCTGTATAACTCCACCATCACCTTTGATCTTTCTCCACTCTTTAGGGGTATTTGGGCTATGCCAATTGTTCTAGTTTGCTAGCTTCCAGAATGCAATATACCAAAAATGAAATGACTTTTAAAAAGGGGGATTTAATAAGTTGCAAGTTAACAGTTTTTAGGCCAAGGAAATGTCCCAAATAAGGCAAGTCCATAGAAATGTCCAATCTGAGGCATCCAGAGAAAGATACCTTGATTCAAGAATGCTGATGAAGTTCAGGGTTTCTCTCTCAAGTGGAAAGGCACATGGCAAACATGGTCAGGGTTTCTCTCAGCTGGAAGGGTACATGGTGAACATGGCATCATCTACTAGCTCCCTCTCTAGCTCCCCGGGAGGTGTTTTCCTTCTTCATCTCCAAAAGTCGCTGGCCAGTGAACTCTCTGCTTTGTGGTTCTGTGGCATTCTGTCGTCCTTCTCTCCTCTCTCTGAATCTCCAGCTTTCTCTAGAATGTTTCCGCTTTTATAGGACCCCAGTAAACTAATGAAGACTCATATAGACTGGGTGGAGTCACATCTCCTTGGAAATAACTTAAATGCATTTCCAACCTATAGTACTGAATAGAAATTAGAGGAAACCGTTGCTCCCACAGAATGTGATTAGGATTAAAACATGGCTTTTCTAGGGTCCATAAATCCTTTCAAACCAGCACACTCATTCTAACTTGTCCATGTTGGAAGGGCTGTCAATAATAAGGGGTAGGGAGATGGAACTAGCAAATATTCTGGAAAGGCTGGTTCCTCTAGGTTTCAGGACTTAATCTGGTCCAGGGACCCGTCTGGAGGTTGTAGGTTTCTGGAACCCTTGTAGGATCTTATATATTGTCCTAGGTGTTCTTTAGGCTTGGCTGAAATGGGTTTGGTTAGGGTTTGGTAAGTTATGATAGGTAGCAATGTCTAACTGAAGTTTGATTAAGAGCAACCTCCAGGGTAGTCTCTCGACTCCATTTGAAATCTATCAGCCACTGATACCTTATTTGTTTCAGTTCTTTTCCCCCTTTTTGTTCAGGATGGCATTGTTGCTCCCCCAGTGCCAGGGCCAGACTCATCCCTGGGAGTCATCTCTCATGCCACTAGGGAGACTTTCACCCCTGGATGTCATGTCCCATGTAGGGGGGAGGACAGTGATTTCACTTCCAGAGTTGGGGTTAGAAAAAGTGAGGCATACCTATAGGTAGGCTAAGCTTCTCCTCTACATACATAAACTTCACAAGAGCAAGTTTCAAGATCAAGGCCTTGGCCTATTGATTTGGGTGTCCCTAATTTTAACACAGTATTTGGGGTATCCCCGGTGGTAAAGTTTAATAGTTCCATATTGTTTCTCCCATCCCTCAAGGAACTTTGCCAATACTTTTTGATTATCTGCTTAATATATTCTAGGATATGGGCATTACATTAAGCTTTACAGGATTAAAGGCCCTCATTTTTATTCTGGGCTCCCTGTGTTTCAGTTGTTTAAATGAGCTGTCTAGACAGGTTGAATTAGATTATGTGCTACATAAAACTTAGATTCTGAACAAAATAAACCTTTCTTTCTTTGGTCTCAATGAGTAGATGAAGTTCCAAAATATATACAATGTCTTCCTTGCCCCGGTGTTCTGAATTACCTTAATCCTACCTGATAGCCTTTGTTTTTATCTCTGAATACCAGGTTATACGTATATAAAACTGCCTCTAAAAATCCAGAAATGAAAATTACCACTCCGGACGAAATGTCACTGCTATAAGAGCTTACAGTCTAGGCCCCTGCTTGCTTATAAGCATTTTCTAAGTGAGACAATACAATAATTGCTCTTTTGTTTCTGGCTTATTTTGTCTCATCAAATGTCCCACAGGTTCATTCACAATGTTGCATGCCTCACCACTTTGTTCTTTTGTAGCAGCACAATATTTGATCATATGTATACACCATCATTCACCAGTCTACTTCTCAGTCAGTGCATCCTTCAGTCACCTGCATTCATTAAGCATCATGTATAATGTCCAAAGTCCACAGTCCATCAGCACTCTCAATTTTAGACAATTTCATTGTTCCCAAGAGAAAGATAACCAATAAACACACCCTCACTAAATAGGAAATCTAAACTTCCCCTTAACTCTTGTCCCTCTCCCCATTATTTACTCCTGGTAATAATAGTTGCTTTGATACTATTGATGCTTTCCTGTTAAAAATATCCCATAGCATGCAGTAGCAGTTTTCTCCCTATACCCCGAACTTAAAACACTCTTTATATAAGATTTCATACTTTTGAAGTAGTTTGTGCAAGAACTTGTGTATCTTTGTAGTGGTAATCATTGGGACTCATAGGTCTGTACAACCCCTTTCAATCATGTTTACCTTCAATGTGGTAATATTACTTATATACCCACTAGTGAACCACTTTCACTTCTATCTATACCCTTACATTTGAGTTCAACCTCATTAGCTGTTCACCCATCTCTAGCTTCTGTGTATCTCTAAACCCCTATATTATAAGCCTCCAATTTTACTCTTACCATGGTTGTGAAAGTGGAGTTATACAGTATCTATCCTTTTGTGTATGGTTTATTTCACTCAGCATTATGTCCTCAAGGCTCATCTATCTTGTCATGTGCTTCAGGATGTCATTTTGTCTTACTGCTACATAATTTTGTATCCTATGTACATACCACATTTTGTTAATCCACTTGTCTGTTGATGGGCACTTGGATTGTTTCCATCTTTTGACGATTGTGGATAATGCTGCTGTGAACATTGGTGTACAAATGTCTGTTTGTGTCATTGCTTTCAGTTCTTCTGAGTACATACCAAGTAGTGCTATTACTGGGTCATAGGGCAACTCGATATTTAGTTTTCTGAGAAACTGCCAAACTGTCTTCCATAGCGGCTGTAACATTACACGTTCCCAACAACGGTATATTAACATCGCAGTTTCTCTACCTCCTCTCCAATATTTGTAGTTTCTTGTTTGTTTAATAGCAGCGATTCTTACAGGTGTGAGGTGGTATCTCATTGTAGTATTTTTAAAAAATTTTTTATTAGTTAAAAAAAATTACAAAAAAGAAACACAGACATTCCCAACGCGTACACTCAGCAATTCACAATATCATCACATAGTTGCATATTCATCATCATGATCATTTCCCAGAACATTTGCATCAATTCAGAAAAAGAAATAAAAAGACAACAGAAAAAGAAAACAAAAACAGAAAAAAAATTTACGTACCATACCCCTTTCCCCTCCCTTTCATTGATCACTAGCATTTCAAACTAAATTTATTTAACATTTGTTCCCACTATTATTTATTTTTATTCCATATGTTCTACTCATCTGTTGACAAGGTAGATAAAAGGAGCATCAGAAAAAAGGTTTTCACAATCACACAGTAACATTGTGAAAGCTATATCATTATACAATCATCTTCAAGAAACATGGCTACTGGAACACAGCTCTACGTTTTCAGGCAGTTCCCTCCAGCCTCTCCATTACATATTGGTTAACAAGGTGATATCTAATTAATGCGTACGAATAACATCCAGGATAATCTCTTGACTCTGTTTGGAATCTCTCAGCCATTGACACTTTGTCTCATTTCACTCTTCCCCCTTTTGGTCGAGAAGGTTTTCTCAATCCCTTGATGCTGGGTCTCAGCTCATTCTGGGATTTCTGTCCCACATTGCCAGGAAGATCCACACCCCTGGGAGTCATGTCCCACATAGACAGGGGGAGTGTGGTGAGTTTGCTTGCTGTGTTGGCTGGAGAGAGAGGCCACATCTGAGCAGCAAAAGAGGTTCTCTTGGGGGTGACTCTTAGGCCTAATTATAAGTAGGCTTGACCTGTCCTTTGTGGGGTTAAGTTTCATATGAACAAATCCCAAGACTGGGGGCTCAGCCTATAGCTGTGACTGTCCACACTGCTTGTGAGAATATCAAGAATTCAACTTCGGGAAGTTGAGTCTTCCCCTGTTCTCACCATTCCCTGAAGGGGACTTTGCAAATACTTTTTCATTGTAGCCTTGATCTGCATTTCCCTTATAGCTAATGAGAATGAGCATCTCTTCATGTGCTTTTTAGCTATCTGTATTTGCTCTTCAGAAAAATGCCTGTTCATATCGTTAGCTTAATTTATAATTGGGTTGTTTGTTCTTTTGTTGTTGAGTTGTATGATTTCTTTATGTATAAAGGATATCTGTATACATAAAGTATCTTTACCCAGTTTTGGTATTAAAATCATGTTAGTTTCATAAAATGAGGTAGGTAGTGTTCCTTTTCCCTCAATTCTTTAGACAAGTTTGAGCAGGATTTGTGTTAGTTCTTTTTGGAGTGTTTGATAAAATTGCTCTGTGAAGCCATCTGGCCCTGGGCTTTTCTTTGTAGGAAGATTTTTGATGACTTATTGAATCTCTTTACTTGTGATTGGTTTATTGAGATCTTCTGTTTCTTTCTAGTCAGTGTAGCTAGTTTGTGTGTTTCCAGGAATTTGTCTATTTCTTCTGTGTTGTCTAGTTTGTTGGCATATAGTTGTTCATAGTATCATATTATGATTTCTTTTATTTCTTCAGGGTCTGGGGTAATGACCCTTCTCTCATTTCTGCTTTTATTTGCATTCTCTCTCTTTTTTTCTTTGTCAGCCTTGCTAGTGGCCCTTCAGTTTTATTGATTTCTCAAAGAACCAACTTCTGGTTTTATTGATTCTTTCTATTCTTTTTTTCTCTTGTTCATTTAACTCTGCTTTAATCTTTGTTAATTCTTTTCTTCTGTTTGCTTTGGGGTTAGTTTGTTGTTCTTTCTCAGGTTCCTCCAGGTGAGCAGTTAATTCTTCAATTTTTGCTCTTTCTTGTTTTTGAATATAGCCATTTAGGGCAATAAATTTCCCTCTCAGCACAGATTTGCCGCATCCCCTAAGTTCTGATATGTTGTAGTCTCATTTTCATGGTCTCCACATAGCTACTGATTTCTGTAACAATTTCTTCTTTGATTCACTCATTTTTTAAGAGTGTGCTATTTACTCTCCATATATTTGTGAATGTTCTCGTTCTTTGGTGGTTATTGATATCCAGCTTCATTCCATTGTAATCAGAGGAGGCGCTTTGAATAATTTTGATACTTTTAAATTTATAAAGACCTGTCTTGTGCCCCCACATATGATATATCCAGGAGAATGTGCCATGAGCACTAGAGAAGAATGTGTATCCTGGTGTTTTGGGGTTTAATGACCTATATATGTCTGTTAGGTCTAATTTATTTGTCAGGTTGTTTAACATCTCTATTTCCTTGTTGATCCTCTGTTTGGTTCTATCTGTAGAGGAGAGTGGTGTTTTGAAATTTCCTGCTATTATTATTGAAACGTCTGTCACTCCTTTCAGTTTTGCCAATGTCTGTCTCATGTACTTTGGAGTTCCTTGATTGGTAGCATAAACATTTATGATTGTTATTTCTTCTTGGTGAATTGTCCCTTTTATTAATATATAGTGTCCTTCTTTGTTTCTTATGATGTCTTTACATTTAAAGCCTATTTTGTCCGATATCAGTATAGCTATTCCTGCCTTTTTTTTGGGTTACAGCTTGCATGGAACATCTTTTTCTATTCTTTCACTTTCAATCTATTTGTATCCTTATGTCTAAGATGAGTCTCTTGTAAGCAGCATATATCTGTATTATACTTCTTCCACTTCGATTTTTTTGAAGAGTTTGAGCAGAGTTGGTACTAATTCTTTCTGGAATGTTTGGTAGAATTCACATGTGAAGCCGTCTGGTCCTGGACTTTTCTTTTTGGGAAGCTTTTGAATGACTGATTCAGTTTCTTTACTTGTGATTGGTTTGTTGAGGTCGTCTATTTCTTCTTGAGTCAAAGTTGGTTGTTCATGCCTTTCTAGGAACTTGTCCATTTCATCTACATTGTTGTATTTATTAGCGTAAAGTTGTTCATAGTATCCTGTTATTACCTCCTTTATTTCTGTGAGGTCAGTGGTTATGTCTCCTCTTCCATTTCTGATCTTATTTATTTGCGTCCTCTCTCTTCTTCTTTTTGTCAGTCTTGCTAAGGGCCCATCAGTTTTACTGATTTTCTCATAGAACCAACTTCTGGTCTTATTGATTTTCTCTATTGTTTTCATGTTCTCAATTTCATTTATTTCTGCTCCAATCTTTGTTATTTCTTTCCTTTTGCTTGCTTTGGGGTTAGTTTGCTGTTCTTTCTCCAGTTCTTCCAAGTGGACAGTTAATTCCTGAATTTTTGCCTTTTCTTTTTTTCTGATATAGGCATTTAGGGCAATAAATTTCCCTCTTAGCACTGCCTTTACTGCATCCCATAGGTTTTGATATGTTGTGTTTTCATTTTCATTCGCCTCGAGATATTTACTAATTTCTCTTGTAATTTCTTGCTTGACCCACTCGTTGTTTAAGAGTGTGTTGTTGAGCCTCCATGTATTTGTGAATTTTCTGGCACTCTGCCTATTATTGATTTCCAACTTCATTCCTTTATGATCCGAGAAAGTGTTGTGTATGATTTCAATCTTTTTAAATTTGTTGAGACTTGCTTTGTGACCCAGCATATGGTCTATCTTTGAGAATGATCCATGAGCACTTGAGAAAAAGGTGTATCCTGCTGTTGTGGGGTGTAATATCCTATAAATGTCTGTTAAGTCTATCTCATTTATTGTAATATTCAAATTCTCTGTTTCTTTATTGATCCTCTGTCTAGATGTTCTGTCCATTGATGAGAGTGGGGAATTGAAGTCTCCAACTATTATGGTAGATGTGTCTATTTCCCTTTTCAGTGATTGCAGTGTATTCCTCACGTATTTTGGGGCATTCTGATTCGGTGCGTAAATATTTATGATTGTTATGTCTTCTTGTTGAATTGTTCCTTTTAGTAGTAGATAGTATCCTTCTTTGTCTCTTTTAACTGTTTTACATTTGAAGTCTAATTTAATTTGTTGGATATTAGTATAGCTACTCCTGCTCTTTTCTGGTTGTTATTTGCATGAAATATCTTTTCCCAACCTTTCACTTTCAACCTATGTTTATCTTTGGGTCTAAGATGTGTTTCCTATAGACAGCATATAGAAGGATCCTGTTTTTTAATCCATTCTGCCAGTCTATGTCTTTTGATTGGGGAATTCAGTCCATTAACATTTAGTGTTATTACTGTTTGGGTAATACTTTCCTCTACCATTTTGCCTTTTGTATTATATATATCATATCTGATTTTCCTTCTTTCTACACTCTTCTCCATACCTCTCTCTTCTGTCGTTTCGTATCTGACTCTAGTGCTCCCTTTAGTATTTCTTGCAGAGCTGGTCTCTTGGTCACAAATTCTCTCAGTGACGTTTTGTCTGAGAATGTTTTAATTTCTCCCTCATTTTTGAAGGACAATTTTGCTGGATATAGGAGTCTTGGTTGGCAGTTTTTCTCTTTTAGTAATTTAAATATATCATCCCACTGTCTTCTAGCTTCCATGGTTTCTGCTGAGAAATCTACATATAGTCTTACTGGGTTTCCCTTGTATGTGATGGATTGTTTTTCTCTTGCTGCTTTCAAGATCCTCTCTTTCTCTTTGACCTCTGACATTCTAACTAGTAAGTGTCTTGGAGAACGCCTATTTGGATCTATTCTCTTTGGGGTGCGCTGCACTTCTTGGATCTGTAATTTTAGGTCTTTCATAAGAGTTGGGAAATTTTCAGTGATAATTTCTTCCATTAGTTTTTCTCCTCCTTTTCCCTTCTCTTCTCCTTCTGGGACACCCACAACACGTATATTTGTGCACTTCATATTATCATTCAGTTCCCTGAGCCCCTGCTCAAATTTTTCCATTCTTTTCCCTATAGTTTCTGTTTCTTTTTGGATTTCAGATGTTCCATCCTCCAGTTCACAAATTCTAGCTTCTGTCTCTTTAAATCTACCATTGTAGGTTTCCATTGTTTTTTTCATCTCTTCTACTGTTTCTTTCATTCCCATAAGTTCTGTGATTTGTTTTTTCAGACTTTCCGTTTCTTCTTTTTGTTGATCCCATGCCTTCTTCATGTCCTCCCTCAATTTATTGATTTGGTTTTTGAAGAGGTTTTCCATTTCTGTTCGTATATTCAGAATTAGTTGTCTCAGCTCCTGTATCTCATTTGAGCTATTGGTTTGTTCCTTTGACTGGGCCATATCTTCAATTTTCCTGGTGTGATTTGTTATTTTTTGCTGGCGTCTGGGCATTTAATCAGATTTCCCTGAGTGTGGGACCCAGCAGGTTGAAAGACTTTCCTGTGAAGTCTCTGGGCTCTGTTTTTCTTATCCTGCCCAGTATGTGGTGCTTGTCTGTCTGCGGGTCCCACCAGCAAAAGATATTGTGGCTCCTTTAACTTTGGAAGACTCTCGCTGCTGGGTGTGTGGTGGAGACAGAGGAAAGGTTGTAGGTTGGTTTTAATGGCTTCAAATTGTGAAGTCCTGGGATCTGAATTCCTTGAGAGAGGGATTCCACCTGAGTTGCGTTTCACCCCTCCCGTGGGGAAGGTTCAGGTGGTAGAAAGCCCTGAAAGCAGCCTGTTTCTGTGTTCGGGGCAGTTGCAACCTGTGTAATCCCAGCGCTGAGCCCAGAGGCAACGAAGCCTCAGTAGAAACAGTTGCAGAAGGCTCTGTTTCGCCCCCTTCCCTCTTTTTCAGTTAGCCCAATTGGCGACTTCCGCCTTGATCAGTTTTGCCTGAGCTGAGGGCCTATTTTTAGTAGTTCAGAAGTTGTTCATTAATGCCACTATTGGTGTTAGGTTGGGCTCAGTCTCTACTACTGTTGGAGACTCTTTCCTTTCCCTCTGGGAAGCCGCGGGTGTGTAAGGGGCTCCGGTCACTGGCCGCCGCGGCTTGGGGAACCGCCGATCCGAGGCTCCCAGCCGGCCCGGGAAGCCGTGTGTGGGAGGGCCGCCGCGGCTTGGGGAACCGCTGATCTGAAGCTCCCAGCCGGCCTGGGAAGGAGGGAGGGAGGGGCTCCGGCCGCCAGCCGCCGCGGCCCGGGGAAGCGCGCGCCTCTCGGGGACCTCACCGCAGCGGAGTCTCTTAGCCGGTCCAGCCGGTCCAGAATGGGGTACACTGTGTGTCTGGTCTGTCGTGGCTCCGGGAGCTGTTCTGTACTGTTTCTAGTTCTTTATTAGTTGTTCTGGAGGAGGAACTAAGACCCGCGCGCCTTACTAAGCCGCCATCTTCTCCGGAAGTCTCTGGATTATACTTCTTAATCCATCCTGCCAATCTATATCTTTTAATTGGTAAGTTTAGTCTGTTAACATTTGAAGTTATTACTGAAAAGGTGTTTCTTGAATTCACCATCTTATCCTTTGGATTTTGTTTTTAAGATCTATATATTGTTTTCCCCCTATCTCTTTTTATCCTTTAAGTTACCCTTACTGGTACGCTTCAATTTTGTCTCCTCCTCCAGACTTCCCTTTCCTGTCTTTTTTTTTTTTTCAACTTGCAGAACTCCCTTTGGTATTTCTTTTAGGCCCAGTTTCTTGTTGACAGATTCTTTCAGGATTTGTTTGTCTGTGAAAATTTTAATCTCTTCTGCAGTTTTGAAGGACAGTTTGGTTGGGTACAGAATTCTTGGCTGGAAGTCTGTCTTTTTCAGGATTTTAAATATCTCATACTACTGCCTTCTTCCCATGTGTGCAGTAGATTGTTTTTCTCTTGCTGCTTTCATGATTTTCTGCTTCTCTTCAGTATTTGACAGACTGATTAGTATGTGTCTTGAGGAAGGTCTGTTTAGATTTATTCTATTTAGAGTTCATTGGGCTTCTTTGATCTATGTATTTATGTCCTTTATAATGGTTGGAAAGTTTTGCCCCATTATATATTTAGCTAATTTCCTAATACTTTATTCTTCTCTTCCCCTTCTGGGACACCAGTGATTCTTATATTTGTGCGCTTTGTTTTGTCCATCATTTTCCTCAGTTCCAGTTCAAAATTTTCCATCTTTTTTGCTATTTGCTGTTTTGAGTGTTCAAAATCAGTTGTACTGTCCTTTAGTTTGCTTGTTCTTTCTTTTGCCTCTTCAAATCTGCTGTTGTGTATCTTAGTATATTTTTTATTTGGTTGACAGTGTCTTTAATCTCTGTGATATCTGATATTTTTCTGTTTATTCTTTCATATTCCTCTTTATGCTCTTCTAGCGTCTTCTTGATTGCCTTTATGTCAGTAGCATCCCATTTATTTTATTTAGTAGAGTTATATAAACATCTTTTATTAGTTGTTCCAAGTCTGATGTTTTAATTTGGTCATTAGGCTGGGCTATATCTGTCTGCATCTTGATATGCTTAGTGATCTTGTGTTGTCTTTGCGACTTGTAAATATCTTGATTGGTTTACTTTGGAAGTTGATTTCCTTTGCTAGTCTAAAGCTTTGTATTTGCAGGATAGATGTGGAGCAGAATGTGGGTCATGGAGCAGGGCACAAAAGTACAGGTATAGACCCAAGTTGGGGGTGCTATGCTGGATTCTTTGAGCATGGGGTATGGATTGTGGGATTGTAGAGGTGCGGTGCAGGGGCTGTGGGTATGTGGTGCAGCTGAGGCAGACCTTGGAGTGCAAGAGCGGGGTGCAGAGTGAGAGATATAGATGTAGAACCTTCCTAGTCTCTGTCTCCCCACCCGTGCACTACTGAGGACTCCGGGCTTCCATTTGGAAAGGAATGGTTGGGTTGTTTGCACTAGCTGGATGGTCTCTGGTTCTCTGAGTCTCAATTCTTGAGCTTTTCTAAACAGGTCCTCCCTGTGTGGTGTAGAAGACCCTCCCAGGTCACTTATACCTGGAATCGCCACCTCAGGTGCCTTAACATCCCTTCTCTATTTGTTCCTTGGAGTAGGGGTTAACTCGACCTGTCCTACTCTGCCATCTTCCTGGAACCCTCTGTTTGCCATCTTCTTGGCACCCTAGGTCCAGCCCTTTTGCAGTAGTTTGTACTGCCAACTCAAAAAGCGTTGGGTGTTTCTTTGTTTGTTTTTGTTTTTGTTTTTCCCATTCGCCCTGCCTCCTCTCTGCCAGGGCAAAAACACCTACTACCTTTAGTGCTTATTCCAGTGTATGAGCTGGGGGCCTATTTTCAGTAGTCAGAATTTATTAATTCCGCAAGTGGCACTTGGCTTAGCTAAGCCCTTGCTGCTAATGAAGTCTGTTTCCTTTCCCCTTGGTGAACCAGTTTGCCGTGCCTGGCAGAGAGGAGCGCCATCCTCCGCAGCTTGGGGGACTTAACAGTTCTTTGTGGGGTCTCAGCCAGTCCAGCTTGTCCAGACTGGTGTATGCTGTGTGCCAGTCACTGATGTAGCCCCAGCCATTGTTCTGTACTGTTCTGGGCTATTTACTAGCTACTCTGAAGGATAAACTAAATTCCACACCTCACTAAACCACCATCTTGCCCCCATTCCTCAGGGAGGTATCCCTTTGCCCATTTTTAAAATTGGGTTGTTTTATTATTGAGTTGTAAGGGTTTTGTATGTATTCTGGATACAATTCCTTTATCAGATATGTGATTTGTACATGTTTTCTGATATCCCAGTCTGTGGGTTGTCTTTTCACTTTCTTGCTAGAGTACTTTGATGCATAGAAGTTTTCTATTTTGATGAAGTCCAGCTATTTTTCCTTTTATTCCTTGTGCTTTTGGTGCCATGTCTAAGAAACCATCACCTAATCCAAGGTCGTGAATATTAACACCTTTGTTTTCTTCTTAGAATTTCACTGATTTAACTCTCTCTTACCTTAACTTTATGATCCATTCTAGGTTAATTTTTGTATTATGATATATATGATGTGAGGTAGGGGTCCAACTATTTGGACCATTTGTGAAAAAACTATTCTTTCCCCATTGGCACTTTTGTAGAAAATCAATAGACTATAAATGTAGGGGTTTATTTCTAGACTCTTAGTTCTGTTCCGTTGAGCTATTTATCTGTCCTAGTGCCATTACCACACTGTAATTCTGTAATAAGGTTTGAAAATCTTACTATACACGGAAAGTATGAAGCTTCTAAATTTCTTCTTGTTTTTCAAGATTATTTTCTTTTCTGGGTTCCTTCCATTTCCATGTGAATTTGAGGAAGAGTTTGCCAATTTCTGCAAAGTGTAGCTTGCTTTTTTTCACTTCTGATACCACGAACATTTTCCATTTTCTTAATCTGTAACTGAGCTATCCAGTATAGTAGCCATGAGCCACCTGTGACTAGTGAGCTCCTGAAATGTGACCCATCTGGACTGAGAGGTGGTCAATGCAGACTACACCCAGAATTCCAAGACTTGATTGAAAGAAAGAATGCAAAGTATTTCAAAAAAATTTTTGAATGGATTATTATATTGAAATAAAATTTTGTATTGGGTTGAATAATATACATTAAATAATTTTACCTTTCCTTTGCTTTTTTAATGTGGCTATGAGACTTAAAATTATACAAGTATTTAAGAATTATATATGTGATTCTCATTTCTGTTGGTGAGAGATTTTTAAAAAATTTTTATTGATAAAACAACGTACAAGCACATACATTCTTAACATACAAACATTCCATAAATGGTGTACAATCGGTGGCTCACAATATCATCACATAGTAGTATATTCATTACCGTGATCGTTTTTTAGAACATTTGCATCACTCCAGAAAAAGAAATAAAAAGAAAAAAGAAATCACTCATACATACCATGCCCCTACCCCTCTCTCTCATTAACTACTAGTATTTCTATCAACCTAATATGTATTTTTTAAATTTTAACATTTGTTCCCTTTATTTATTTTTAATCCATATGTTTTACTCATCTGTCTATACTGTAGATAAAAGAAGCATCAGACACAAGGTTTTCACAGTCACGTTACGAAAGCTTTATCATTATACAGTCATCTTCAAGAAACATGGCTACTGGGGTACAGCTCTACAGTTTCAGGCACTTCCTTCTAGCCTAATACACCTTACACTAAAAAGGGGATATCGATATACTGTGTAAAAATAACCTCCAGGATAAACTCTCAACTCTGTTTGAAATCTCTCAGCCGCTGACATTTTATTTTGTCTCATTTTTCTCTTCCCCTTTTTGGTTGAAAAGGTTTTCTCAATCCCTTGATGCTAAGTCCCATCTCATGGTCAGAGATATTTTTTAATAGCATGGCATTCTGTTCTAGATTATATGATGTATGACTGTGTCTGAGTTTCTTGCTCCAATTCTCTATTGTTAGACACTTTTTTCTGTATTTTACACAATGCTCTGATGAGTAACCTTGTAGTTAGGTCTTTTGACATCTATGACTGCTGCCAGGATGGCATTTATAAGAAGGACTTGTAAATTGGGTTTGCTATACTTCTAATTGAGGGCTTACAAATCTGTGTGTTATAAAGTTGTGGAGTGAGTTGAACACAAATAATGTTTCAAAATAAGAGTGTAAACCAATTCACTCAAGAAAGGTTCTCTTCCAAGGGCTGTGAACACAGTCATAAATGAATCAAAATTCTTTCCTTGGAATTTATATTCTGATTTGGAAGAAAGTTTGCAATCCAAGAAATTTATCAGTTAATGCCAGAGAGAGGTGTTAGGAAGAAAAAGGACCAGGCTCTAGGGAGGGGTTTTGTGGGGGTGCTGCTCTAATGGGGTCACCTGGAAAGGCCTGTCTGCTTGAATGTGGAATCCTAGGAAGATCTAGGAGAAGAAGGGTTTAAACAGAGGGAATTGGAATGGGAACCTGCATGGTCTGTTTTGTGAGCAGCAGGGAGGCGAGTTTAGCTGGGTCTTAGGGAGAATGGGGTTGGATTGGGCATATTTTGAAGATGGACTAGATCATCCCTGCTCTTGGATTCTAGGTGGGCCATGTGAGGAAGAGGGGCCTCTATGACCCACACAATTGGGTGATCCTGTTTCTGGATCCAGGGACCACTAGAGGTGGGTCTGAAGGGAGGAGGCGTGGGGCATGAAGAGCTCAGTTTTGGACCTATTAAATTTGAGATGCTTCTTGGATAGTCAAGTGAAGGTGTTGAGTTAATAATTGGATGTACCCACCTGGAAATCCTAGGGGAGGGGGCCTGGAGATTTCTGTTGGGTGTTATGAAGAGCGTTTGGGAGTGGGGAGATGAGAAGACACCACTGCAGCAGGGTGCAGTTGGGGAGGGGTGAGTGAGGAAGAGAGCCAGGTTGGAGTAGTGGCAGGGAGAAGCACAGTGCAGGAAGTGTTTGTGGGCTGGTATGAAATGTGGCAGCTGCTGCTTGGGGGTCAAGCCGGTTGAGGAATGAGAGTTGACCATTGGATTTGGCAGTGTAGGGGACTTTAGGGACCTGGGCAGGACTGGTGTGGGCATGCTGAGGGGTGGTAGAGAAGGGGAGAACACATTGATAGCTCTATGAAAGAGTTTGCTCTGAATTGGGCAGGATGATTGGGAGGCTGGAGCAGCACCGGTAACTTGTGGCTTCCATGTACACTGGTGACTTTGGTCCAGAAGAGAGGGGCAGAGGGCAGGGACTGGGGTCCAGAGCATGCGTAGAGGGGGCCCTGCAAGCAAGACATGAGAGAAGACAGAGTAGACCAGCCCTTTCCTCCGGTAATGGGAGAATAGGAAGATTTCTTTTTTGATTACTTCTCTTCCCAAGAACTGTGAGTGATAAGGGGGACGGATGTTGTAGGCTATGTTATAAATGTAAAATTTACATGTAAAATTTGCATGCATTTTTAATATTAAATGTAAGAACTTCCATAAATTGAGTTGCTTCACAGTCCCTAAGGGGTCTCTCTCCTGTATCACTGCGGGTACCTCGGTGGAAAAGTTTGAGAAACCACTTCATTGCAGTTTGTTGTTATGTTGTAAATCTCACCCAAGTGAGCATTTAACCTTAAAAGAGTTTAAGCTGCACTTACCCATTTTGTTATCCTTAATAAAGCTTTTTACAGCTGCTCCAAATCTGCCTCCATTTGTGCTTTTTAATAGTTGTTTGGCAAGCCTCTTCTTCATTCTGCTCTAGGGAAGGTCAGGCAGGAAGCTACAGCACGTAGAGGTGGAAATGGAAATGCATACAGTCCCTCCTGTCCAACCTTTGAGCAGTTTGGTGGCGAGGATGTGGAGGAAGGCTGTACTCAGAGCAGACCCCTGAAGAAATACCTTGCATGGAAGATATTTCCTGTCTTTCTCCCAGGTACTCAAGACACTTAGGTACTTTGCATACCCTTTTAGTTCTCACAAGTAGTTTGGATGAGCTGAGTGCAGTGCTACTAGCCAGCCCTTTTCCTTTTGTAATAGTCAATAGTGATGAAAACTGGTGCTTCTTTTCTGATTATCACATTGCTTACTTTTTTATTCTTTGTATAAAATTTTAGTATGATTTACACCCTCCACCCCTGCTCCCCCCATTAAGTTCGTCAGCCTTCTGATTAGAAAGTTCTGTGAACAGTTGATTCCCTTCACAAAGTTTCTTCATAGAGTGTTAGCAGTTTAGAAGCTGGAGGTGTCGTCCCTCTTCTTGTTGACAGGTGTGATGGCTGAGGCCTGGTGGGGGCCTGATTTGTAATTGATCTTTTATATTCTTGAAGTGGGCAAGTCTGCCTAGCTTCCCATCACATAGTCAAATCCCAGTTCTGAGACCTGTGTCATTTGGGCCTCCTCCCTTCCTTCTCCCAGGGCTCCTTCACTCTTGCCTTCTGTGTTGAAGCCTGGAGCCTTGAATTCCTAAGTTCCTAGAACAGACCTGACCTGTCTTAGTGCACCTGTCCTAGCACACCTGCTTCAGCCTGCAACTTTGCCCTTTCTTCCTGTTCCTGGGTGTGGCTGCCTTCTTCAGGTCACTTGGTCAGAAAGGTCTGCCCTGACCACCACTTTGCAGTAGGCTCCATTTTGAGTTTCTGCATCAGCACCTTCTTTTCCTTTTTGCACTTCCCACTATGTGTGGTATGATAGGAGTATTCATTTATTACCTCATGGTCTTCCCCTCTGCTGTGTCCAGTATCTGGTGCGGTGTCTGGCACGTAGAGGCTTTGAACAGTGTGTAGAATGTTTAAAGTACAGACTTTAAACAGTCAGTGCGACGGTGGCTCAATGGCAGAATTCTCACCTGCGATGCCGGAGACCTGGGTTCGATTCCCAGTGCCTGACCATGTTAAAAAAAAAAAAAAGTGTGTAGAATGAACAGATGTACAGGTCTAGATTTGTAACCACAATTGTCTTTGTCCCCTGGCCAGGAAAAGGGGATGTCTTCCTGTTGTCCCCTTACATTGTTAAGGTATCACTGTCTTGGCAAATGGTTAACTCTTTCAGTTTAAAGCTACAGAGCCACAGTCCTTTATCTTAAACTGTTGGGGCCAGATGTGTTTTGGAATTTAGAATTTTCAGGATTTAAAAATGGAAACATCTGAGACAGCATCTTGTTATCAAATACATTAGCATTTCTTCAGTGAATGTATCTGAGTGCTCATGCTAAGTGGGGCAAATCAGGACTGTGTCTCACCTCACAGCAGGTGAAGGCCACCAAATGAGTTATGAGGGCATTTTTTCAGTCTTTTGGAGTTCAGAACTGCAGGTGAGGGATTGTGGGCTGGTCTTAACTGAGCATCTGTTTGTCAGGTGTGTCTGCTGTCACGGGAAATGCAAAGGAAGAGAACAGAGCCCCTGCCCTCCAGGGTGCAGCTCAGTGGTCCTTACAACATGGGTGGTGAGCTGTGGGCTGGCACTCCTGCCCCGCTCCTCTGCATCTTCTCTTCTTTCTGAGAGGTGTGCTAGATGGGCTGCCTTTTCAGGTGTGCCCTGCAGGGCGTTACATTGCACCACGGGGGCCACGTACCCTCTTGCTCTCAGAACAAAGAATGTGCCTGTTTTGGCCATCCTGGGTCTCTTCCCTTGGTCCAGCTGCACATTCCTGGAGGAGATGGTAGAGGTGACTTCGTCCTGTGTGGTTTACTCAGCCCGGCTTGGAATAGACCAGTGAGTGAGCATGGCACCTCATTCTCTCCTCTGGATAGTGAGTCAAGACGGGACATTACAGGAGCCTTTGGGGTCTTTAGTGCTTGCATTGACTTATCTTTGCTCTCTTGGTAAACACAAATGGGTTTAATATACATTTTCTGACTTTTTAAATGCAATATAGTTACTTTATTTTTAATGTAGATAAAAATCTTTAATTTTAAAAAATTTACCTGTTTTCTAAAATGATTGCATTTTGAAAATGTTTTATTAATTGCCAGACTGTAGGAAAGCCTGCCCCTTTTTAAAAAAAATTAAGCACTGAAGAGCTAATATTCAAATATGCCTAAGTATGCCTATTTCAAACATTTGTTAAGGATGTAGGGTGAAATGGTACCTTTCTGAAGCTCATGTCACTCTGTATTATTTCTGATTTTTTCTTTGGTGTTTGATAAACTATGTAGAATCACATGTGAAAATAAGTTCTAAAGATTGTCCTTTCAAGCTAGAATTATTTTTGTCCAAGGTGCTTGACTTAAGATTTAATGAACCATGACACTAAGCTAGAAACATGTTCTCTTTCTTTTAGATTTTATAAGTTGATACAGCATGTTCAGAAAGACTGATGAGAATGGTCTTTTGTGATGTATTTTAAGACAGTTAGGAAAAGAGTTTGTACTGTGAAAACTTCCTCCAAAACACATTCTGGGATTTATAAGTGAGTAATGGTGGCAGGACAAGGTGATATCACCCATAGCTTCTTCATAGGTATTTTCAAATTGTTGAATTTACAGGGTTTGAAGGAGACTCTGTCACTTTTGTTTTATAGTTACCCTTTTTGGGGGATCACCTTATAAAATAAAAAAATATTGGGTGATATCTTTGCTGTAGATATCTCATGTTTTTGGAATAGTAAGTACTTGATTTCTTAGTGTGTGTACAAATGTAGTTTAAGGTGTTTGCATCTGAATTGCATATATAAACTTGTCAGTTTCTGAACGTGACTTTTAGAATATTATAGAAGACTAACGGTTTCTAAAGGTCGTAGCAGAAGAATGTTATATGTTTTAACTGCTTCAGTATTTTCCATCCCCTGGGTTAAAAAAAAAAAAAAAAAGCCTGAATGTAACAACTGGGAAAATGTTAAATGGATACAATGCTATAAGACTTTCCACAGTAGGTTTTTATTCACCGTGAAGCACAGTGAGAAGCCTCTGTCAACACTTTAGATGGTATCATAATTTTGGAAAAACCATTTTACCATAGAGGTATTTCAAAAACTGAAGCCATCTGTGTTAGGTTTTGACATTGATTAGCTATCTAGGTAGTGAGTGACGCAGTGTCAAAACCAATTTTAAATTACCTATGTTGTCAGCATGCAGATTTTCTCTGTTCAGTACTTAAAAGTATGCATCTACCAATCTGAGTAATTTGAAATACAGTAGCATAAGAACAGTTAGATCCACCAAACCGAAAACGTGTGCATATCTAAAGTAGTTTCTTTTCTTGATTTTGGTTAACAGGAGTATCTTTACATCTGTAATTTCTGGTAACTTAATGAGAACATGTTGAACTTTTGGGTCACAATACATTTTCCCATTATGTAAAATATTCTACATTGATTGACTCATTGTGAATTGTGAATAGACATGATTCTCTTCCCTCGGAAAAGAGAACACACGTTATTGTAATGAAGATTTTAGCCAATTACAGAATTGACTCAGGTTACCACGTCAGCCTTAGGGTATCTTCTTTTGCATTTTTGAGAATTTGAAGATGGACCATAAGCAGTGGGAACCAGCTGTTTTTGGGGGCACGTTTGCTAGCCTAAGGGATGCAGTCTTTCTATAGATCAATTAGTTGCTTCTTTTATTATAGGAGGCTTATTTTTATTCTTACTAGTTTTACATTCAGTTAATGAATATATTTCCTTTGACCTCAAAGCTTGTAAATATTTTGGGGTCTTAAATACCCAGGTGCTCTTACTTATTTCATAGTAGAAAGAGAACTAAACAAATGAATACTAATGTGGTTTTTTTTTGGGGGGGGGTGATGTTTCTTGCTGATATTTCTCCTTCCTGTTTAAAAGTACTACATTTACATATATATATGCATTTATATTTTACATTAAAGTTAGGTTTTTTTTTTTTTCCTGAACACTGTACTCTGAGGTTTGGGGGTGGGAAGTTAACTGAAGCAGTTATGAGTTGTTTTGAGGAGTGAGAAGTGTATGTATATATATATATAATATATTTTAATATTTTTATTGAGAAATCTTCACATGCATACAGTCCATACATGGTGTGCACAATCAGTGGCTCACAATATCATTACCTAGTGAGTATTCATCACCGTGATCATCTTCAGAACATTTGCATCACTCCAGAAAAAGAAATAAAAAGAAAAAACTCATACATCCCATACCCTTTAACCCCTCCCTCTCATTGACCATTAGTATTTCAGTCTACCCAATTTTCTATCCTTCATCCCCTTATTATTTATTTATTTATTTTCTTTATTGTTTTTACTCATCTGTCCGTACCTTAGATAAAAGGAGCATCAAATACAAGGTTTCACAATCACACAGTCACACTGTAAAAGCTATATCATTATACAGTCATCTTCAATAATCAAGGTTCCTGGGACACAACTCAACAGTTTCAGATACTTCCCTCCAGCCACTCCAATACACCATAAACTAAAAAGGGATATCTATATAATGCATAAGAATAACCTCCAGGATAACCTCTCGACTCTGTTTGAAATTTCTCAGCCATTGAAACTTTATTTTGTCTCATTTCTTCCCTCTTTTGATCAAGAAGGCTTTCACAATCCCATGATGCCGAGTCCCAGCTCATCCTGGGAGTTCTGTCCTATATTGCTAGGGAGATTTACACCCCTGGGAGTCATGCCCTGTGTCAGGAGGAGGGCAGTAAGTTCACCTGCCAAATTGGCTTAGAGATAGAGGCTACATCTGAGCAACCAAGAGGTTCTCTAAGGGTGACTCAGTCATAATTGTAAGTAAGCATAGCTTCTCCTTTGCAGGAGTAAGTGAGAAGCATATTTTTAAAGTTTTGGAGGGGACTCAGAAGTTAATACAGTTTTGGTCATAGTGAAGACTCTTATATCTTCCTTTTTTTTAAAAAGTGGGTAGATGAGCAGCATCTCAAGTGATGTCAACTGATGGATGTTTGGCATTTGGCCTCCTTGTGTCAGTTTTTTTTTTTTTTAAATAAAAGCTTTATTGAGCTATTCACATGTCATACAACTCACCCATTTAAAGTATACGGTTCGGTGGTTTTTAGTATATTCACAGAGTTTTGCAAGCATCACCTGTTCTGGACATTGTGTATAAATGAAATCATACAATTTGTGGTCTTTTGTATCTAGTTTCTTTCACTTAGCATAGTGTTTTAAAGATTCATCTATGTTGTAACATAAATTAGTACTTGATTCCTGTTTATGGCTGAATCATATTCTGTTGAATGGATAGGCCACATTTTTGTTAATTCATGAGTTGATAGATATTTGCACCACCACCACCCCCCCTTTGGCTGTTGTGATCAAAGCTGCTGTTGAACATTTGCATACAGGTATATGCCTGGATGCATGTTTCCCTTTCTCTTGAATAAACACCTAAGAGCCCATGTCAGCTTTTACTGCTTCTTTTACCTATTGTTTAAGTTCACATTTGTGTTTGTAAATAGGGCTCTTTATTGGTGACCCTGGGCTTTCTTTTTTTTTCTGATTTTTTTTTTTTTAAACATGGGTAGGCACCGGGAATCGAACCCGGGCCCTCTGGCATGGCAGGTGAGCATTCTTGCCTGCTGAGCCACCGTGGCCTGCCCAGACCCTGGGCCTTCTGTTGCTTAGAGAAGCAGCCAGGGTTGCAGCATCCTTTTCAAAGACCAAATCATATCTGATGGTCATCAAATGATTTTATCAAATAAATATCTTCTTAGATATTTGGCAGAGTATTAGATGATTTAAGTCTGTAGCCAAGTCAAATTTTGTGTGGATTTTATGTTTTTTACTTGTGCTGTTCTCTCCGTTTTCTCTTGGGTTCTCAGAGAAGACCCTTTGCTCTTGAGCCCCAGCGGCACTGGAAGTGGTTGAATGATTGGCCTGTGTGTTTTCCCTTCAGGTAGTGTCTTACTCACTCCTTTGTTTTTATTATGTTAGTTTTGGTAACTGTATTGCCTATTTTTGAAGCAGTGAAATACCTTAAGATATTAGTGATTTCTGGAGCAATTTATTAAGTGTTCAGTTGAGACCTAAAGGAATGTTTCTATAATCTGCATCAAGTTCATGTGTATATATATTAAGGACATTAGCTAATCTGTCCGAGTTAGATTATAGTTTCAATATGGCTATTTCGTTTCTATTACGCTCATTCCAGTCACTGGTGAGAGCATTTTAGTTCTCTCTACAAAAATGTAGGTTGAGTTAAGCTTTGAAAAATTATTGTGTGTTTGTGGATATAGCTGTTATTTTATAACCATCATGCCTTAAGTTTTGTGAGACAGCTCTTACTTTCAAGAGCATTGCACATACATTATCAGTTGAAAATCAGATCCCCTCCTTTAGGCTTATGGGGTAGGTATTCGTTTCCTATAGACAAGGAATCTGAGATTCAGAAAAAGTGACTGATGGGTTCAGAACCCCGTGCATAGGGCAGGATCTATGAGAGAAGGTGGAAGATGTGGGCTGTGGATTCCCAGTTGGAACCCAGCCTGGCCCTGCAGTATAGTTCTCTCAAGTTGAGCCAAGCAGCATTGACTGAGCACCTACTGGTCCTGCCTGAGCTTCTGTATCCTCTTTCTCTGTGAAGTAAAGGTGGTAGGAAGCCCCCTCTATGGCCTCGAGGGGGTCCTATTGGCACCTTTCTTTAGGCTTTCATACAATATTTGCTTGCTGCCCTCACTTTTCAGATGCTTAGAATGGAAGGTGCTGCTCTCCCTCACCCTCCTCTGACCACCGCTGTCCCTAGAGGAGGTGCTGCCCTCAGCATTCCCCTCTCTCTGAAATGCACATTGCCTAGAAGATAGGTTTCTTGGGCCTCTGGGGCCTTCCACCACTCTCTAGACCTTGTCTGTTCTTGCTCCTTCTAGCTCCTCTGCACCCTCCGGAGAAAGTCCACTAGGCCTGAGCACGGGGTTCTGGCCTGATAGCACTGAGTAAGGGAAAGAAGCATATTACAGTATTGCAGTTGTCATGCTGGCAGCTGTGACTGTGCAGAGAACAAGGCTTGATCCCTGATTTGAAAGGCAGGGTTCTGCTGGCACTTCCTTTGTGGTGAGTGCCCAGAGTAGCACCTGTATATGCCAGGGGTTCTTTGATGAAAGTTCTTTAGAGGCCTTTAAACTGCTCTAGTAAGTCTCTCTAAAGCTCAGTGATGGCAAAAAGGCATTTCCTCCCACTGCCTCTTTCTCTCCCCTGCTCACCCATTGCCTGCTATAAGATTATTCTGGCTTTCAGGAATTTACATGAGGTAGATTGGCTTGGTCTAAAGTATATCTCACCTTAAAAGGCAGAGAAAGAGAGAGAGCAGGTAAGAAGACCACATTTTTTCCTAAAACGTTTTCCCATGAGTCTGATCTATCCAGCTTCCATGAGGTAAAGCCCCCAGGAAGAACATCCATCTCTTCCACTTTGTTTTAATAAAATTTTCTTGGGCACCTGGGCATGGCAGGGTGGTATGGTTTGGTTTATGTAGGCTGGGTGCCTGGGCGTGAGCCATGGCTCTATCCTCTTGGACTTGCCTCAGTCTCATCTGTACCTCATAGAGGTACCTCATCATACTACCTCATAGAGGAGCAAATGAGCTCTGTCAGGGGCAGCAGTAGCTGGCATCTGCTGAGCCCTCCATAAAAGCCAGCCACCAAGGTGATGTACCAGCACAGGAGTCTTATTAGCTGGCCTTGCTACCTGGAGTGGAGTCAAGGAAGGCCTTCTTGAACAGAAGGCATAGGACCCTGAGGTGTGAAGGGAGTCAGGTAGACAGAAGGAAGGCAAAGGAAGAGCTTTCTCGTCAGAGAAGACAGGGATATTCCTTGCTAGAGTGAGGGTGGGACCAGTAGGTTCCTGAATTTGTTTATTCATTCACCCAGTCCTTTATGGAGCATTTGTTAGAAGGCAGGCTGGGCACCACATGTGGGGTAGGACCAAGCCTTCTGAACAGGCTGGTTTGATCCCATCAGGAGGTGTTCACTGGAGTGGCCGTTCAGTGTTTGTGGTGTATCGGACAGCCATGCTGCCAGGCCCAGATCAGGACTCTATGTAGTAACCCTGCGCTCAGGCCAGTGTTGTGCCTCCAGTACTGCTTCTGTCAGCCTGGTAGGACAGTGCTTGCTCTGGGCTGTCAGGAGCATGTCACCCATGCGGTCCTGCTGAGGCATGCCCTTGCATGCCAAGAAGGGTGCATAGCCAGTGTGTGCACATAAGCTGGTCTCTTGCCTTTTCTTCCTAAGCCATATTAAATGCTCCTTTCTTGTAGAACCTTGTCCTGGCTCTCCAGACCAGCTCTAGTTCCACCCTCCCTTGGATACTGCTGCTCTCCATTGTATAGGACCCCACTCCCTGAATCCTGTGACTGTGCGGCCCGCCTTACCAGAATGGCTTCAAGCACAGCATATGATCTGCACTCACTGGAAGGTGAATGGGGTGGATGCATGGAAATTACACATCACTTAGTAAGCTCACTACTGTTTTAGCTTGTTTCCCAAATTTGGTCATATGGTTAATAGTTTAAAGTATTTAATTTGATATTTTAATATTCCAAAAGGTTTTCACTGTGCTCTGCTTTGAAGGTAGCTGGGCGTTCAGGTGATGGCTACCCACAGAGGGTCTAGATGTGGCTGTCATTGCTGTGCCTTCTGGTATGATAGTCATAGCTCATCCCCATGAGCTCTTTAGTGGAGGCATTGCAGATGGTGTTCAGTAGCCGATGTGCAGGATTTTTACAGGGAGCACTTGAGTATCAAAGATAGGGCTGTTATATGCACAGTTTGCTAATTTCAGCATTCTTACCCAGCAGCATCACAGTCAATTGACAAAGCCATTTTCCCAGTAAAAATCATAAATCGGTCAATCTTTAGGAAGCAGGTTAGAAATCTAGAAATGCCCCCAAGGTGTTTGCAACATTCTTTTTTTTAAGATCTTTTAAAAATCTTTGTGATTTTAAAGGCAGCTTCCTGTGCCAGAGGGAGGGGAGTCTTTCTCCAGCGCTTTTGCCTCTGAGCTTGGTAGCTTTTCAGAAAGACTGCAATGCAGCGGTTGCAAAAGTCCCTTTTAGTGTGGAGACAACTCATGGTGAAGCCTTTCACCCCCCTTCCCAAGTGCTGTCCGCTGCCTGCAGTTTGAAGGAGGAGGTGGTGAAGGTGCTATTCCCCTGGACCTAGGGTTCAGAGAGAATGTAAGCCGTTTTCTGGGTGACGGGGCTCAGGCAGTCGTGTCCTGCAGCAGCTCTGGTAAGTTACGATGCAGTGAGTTTCCTAGCAAAGGAAATCGAAGGCACCTTTGCCTTTTACACTTGATAATTTGATTTCATCTCTTTGCTCAGAGGGTGGATGATAAGAAGGTAAGGGAACTTAAAAGTCATGAATAGCATGTTTTTTAAATGTTCATGAATGCCCCTAGTTAAGGGGAAGAATTATGATTGAGTAGATCTCTTTTGATCCTAAGAAGTAGAACTTCAATACCTTATTAGTGACACTGTTGACATTTGAAGAGTCATCTTATTTGTTGTTGTCGTGTGCCCTCTAAATAAATTCTTGAAAGCATTTTTTAAAGAGATCTGCTTTTCCTTTGACTTGTTAAACATAGTCGAATTTCAGAAATGTGATAATGGCATATTTGTTTCTTTAACTTAGGAAATGATAGTTTCTTTAATCTGGCATGGAACATTTTGTTTTACACAATTTCAACCATATGGTGCTGGATGATGAAGTAGAATTTCCCTGGTTCTTATTTTTGCCTTCAGATGAGCATTTTTACATATGTGGCGAGTTGAATACTACCTCCAGCTGCTCCTCTTTGTTTATCTATGTGGGAGATAAAAAGTCAGAATTCAGATTTGTTTTGCTATAAATTGGTGGCCCCAAACTGTATTAAATGCATTATGGGTGGTAATTTGTATGTCCAGGGCCAAGAAATACAATGTCAGGGTTACCTTGGCAACTGCATGCATTCTGAAAAGCTCGTGAATGGATTCTGAACCTTCTAGTGTTTGAAGTAAGATTTTCCAGCTGAGAGCCTGCATTCATGATTAGTGGAAGCAAACTCAGCTTCCTATGTGAAGCACATCCTTTCCCTTTATTTACCAGTTTGTCTGTTCATACCAGTTCTTTCTCCAGTGATATCTGCTTTGGTATCTTGGTTCTTGAACAGAATATAGTCAAGAGATGGTTTCCAGCTTCAGGTTGGGGAACTAGCCTGTGTGTGTGTATAATATTCCGGCACTGCAGTCTGCCGTGGTATTTGAATGAGGGCTGAACATCCATACTTGCTAAGGGCTTGCCACTTTTAGTTGCCCATGGGCTGGTAGCCATGGGCGAGCTCCTTCTTCCAGCTGAAGAGCATCTCTTCAGTAATGTACCCAAGGCTCTACCAGAAGGCCTGACTTCCTGCTGGCAGCTCTTCCTCTGCTGTCTTCAGAGAACCATGATGCTTGGTTTTGGAGAATGTGGTCCAAATTAGACCCATATTCAAAATATCAAACTTGTGAAAATAATAAATGAGAGCATCCTATCTTTATTACCAAAGAATTATTTGCTGTTTCTTAGAAGTATTTTTTCAATTTTTTTTATTGTGAAATATAACCTGTATACAAAAAAGCAATAAATTTCTAAGTACATTTTAACAAGTAGTTATAGAGCAGGTTTTAAAATTTGGTATGGGTTGCAGTTCATGAATTTTCATTTTTTCTTCTAGCTGCTCCAAGACACTGGAGACCAACAGAAATACCAATATAATGATTCAGCAGTCATACTCATTTGTTAAATCCTATCTTCTTTGTTATATTCCTCCTTTTCTTTAAATAACATACATAAAAGCAATGAATTTCAAAGCACATTGCAGCAATTAGTTGTAGAACAGATTTCAGAATTTGGTATGGGTTACAATTCCACAATTTTAGATTTTTATTTCTAGCTGCTCTGAGGTAGTGGAGGCTAAAAGAATTATTAGTATAATGATTCAGCACTCATACTCATTTGTTAAACCCAGCCTTTTCTGTATAATTCCATCATCACCTTTGATCTTTAGGCATATTTGGGCTAACTTTTTAGTTGGAAGTGGCTGTCAGTAATATGGGATAGGGAGATAGAACTAGCTGATGTTCTGGAGGAGCTGGCTTCTCTGCATTTTAGGACTTATCTGGTCCAGGGACCCACCTGGAAGTTGCAGGTTTTAAACAGTTATCCTAGTGCACAGAACCTCTATAGAATCTTTATAATGCCCTAGGTATTCTTCAGGATTGGCAAGAATGGTTTTGGTTGGGGCTTGGCAAGTTATGATAGGTAACAGTGTCTAACTGAAGCATGCCTACGAGTGAACTCCAGTGTAGCCTCTCGACTCTGTTTGAACTCTCTCAGCTGCTGATACTTTGTTATACTTCTTTTCCACCTTTTTGTCTGGATGGCATTGCTGATCCCTTGGGCCAGGCTGGGCTTGTCCCTGGGAGTCATCTCTCATGCTGCCAGGGTGACTTTCATCCCTGGATGTCATGTCCCATGTAGGGTGAAGGGCAATGGTTTCACTTGCAGAGTTGGGTTGAGAGAGGGAAAGACCACATCTGAGCGACAAAAGAGGTCCTCCAGAGGTAACTCTTAGGCATACCTATAGGTAGGCTAAGCTTCTCCACTACATACATAAGCTTCACAAGAGCAAGCCTCAAGATCAGGGACTTGGCCTGTTGATTTGGGCGTCCCTAATGTTTGGCATAATATCCGGGGTTTCCCCAGTGGTAAAGCTTAATAGTTCCCATAATTTTTGTTTCTTAGAAATATTTGTAGCATACTTTTTTTGAAAACCATTTTCCCTTTTGTAAATTTAAACTTTATTGATATCTTGATTGTATGTTACTGAAATGTCTATTTGCTAATATTTTGTAAAATGCATCTAAACAACCTGACTGCAGAAGGGCATCTGAGAGTTGGAGTGGGAGGCCCCAACTGGGACGGTAATATCTGCCAAGGCTATAGCTCCTAAGAGAGGGGCAGGCCATGTTCTGGGAACACATTTTCCACTCTTGTAGAATTCATTCTCTTTGTTAATACACTTTCAGATCACACAGTGTAACTCTGTTAAAAATGAGGCTGGCCCAACTCTAGGCACACTTCAGTGGGTACGTGGCGGCGACATGTCTGTGGGCCTCACTTAAGAATCTTCAGCTAGTTTAAAAAGTTGAAAAAGTGATCAGATATGAGTAGAGATATGAATGAAGCTGATTTGGATAGGACTAAGGTATATCATAAGATGGTAAAGGATGATCTCATCCATATTTTAAAACTTCAACTTCTGTGTGAGACTAAAGGAAGAAATGTTTACTTGGTGCAAAATTTATATTTTGGCTAGTGCATTTCCTAATTTAACTTCTGTGGTCAGTTTAATTGAACAACATAAGTATATGGAATCTTGAATAGGGCATGCAATTTTATTGGTTTGTCCAGGTTAGTGTGATGCCGTGATAAATCCCATAGTGCTTTGGGCAGTGAATAAAGAAGTATTTGCAAAGTCCCCCTGGGGGAACGGGGAGAAAGGCAGAAATACTCAGCTTTTCTATTTGGAGAATTTCTTACATTCTCGCAAGCAGTGGGGACAACCAAATCAATAGGCCAAGCCCTTGATCTTGGGGATTGCCCCTATGAAACTCATCCCTGCAAAGGATAGGCTAAGCCTACTTAAAATTAGGCCTAAGGAAAAAATAAATAAATAAAAATTAAAAAAAAAATAAAATTAGGCCTAAGAATCACCCCCAAAGAACCTCTTTTGTTGCTCAGATGTGGCCTATCTCTCTCTAAGCTAACATGGCAAAGGAACTCGCTCTCCCCCGCCCCCCCCGCCCAACATGGGACGTGACTCCCAAGGGGGTAAATATTCCTGGCAATGTGGGACAGAAATCTTGGGATGAGCCAGACTCAGCATCAAGGGATTGAGAAAAGCTTCTCAGCCAAAAGGAGGAAGACAGAAATGAAACAAAATAAAGTGTTAGTGGCTGAGAGATTTCACAGAGTCAAGAGGTTATCCTGCAGGTTATTATTATTATTTTTTTTTACATGGGCAGGCACCAGGAATCGAACCCAGGTCCTTTGGCATGGCAGGCAAGCATTCTTGCCTGCTGAGCCACCATGGTCTGCCCCTGCAGGTTATTCTTAAGCATTATATAGATATCCCCTTTTTAGTTTATGGTGTATTGGAGTGGCTAGAGGGAAGTACTTGGAACTGTAGAGTGGTGTTCCAGTAGCCATGTTTCTTGAAGATGATTGTATCATGATATAGCTTTTACAGTGTGACTGTGTGATTGTGAAAACCTTGTATGTGGCATGTCTTTTACCTAGGGTATAGACATATGAGTAAAAAATATAGATAAAAAATAAATAATAGGGGGGAAAAGGTTAAAATAAATTGAGTAGATTGAAATACTAGTGGTTAGTGAAGGATAAGGGATATTGTATGTATGCAGTTTTTTCTTTTTTTATTTTGTCGGAGTAATGCAGACAGACGTTCAGAAAAATGATCATGGTGATGAATACACAGCTATGTGACAATACTGTGAGCCATTGATTGCACACCATGTATAGAATGTTTGTATGCCAAGAATGTTTGTGTGTTTGTTTGTTAAGTTTTGACAATAAAAATATTAAAAAAAGAAGTCTTCAGTTAATTCAATCCCTTTGTTTTACAGATGAGGAAGCTGAGGCCCAGAGAAGCTATGCCACTTGGTTAAGGTCCCAAGGCTGGTCAGAATTAGATCTAGGATCAGAAACCTGGCTCCTGGCTCTCTATTCTCCTAAGGATTGCTTTTCTGACAGAAGAGGTTTGCTCTTAATTTTTTGTTGTTGTTGTTGTTTTTCTTGTAATCAGAAAGAAACCTATCATGATAACTTAGAATTTAAAAAGTCCCCATCTTCCCTTCCTCCTTTCTTTTTTCATTTATTGAACTTATATTGTTTGCTGGCAGTGTTCTTGGGGTATGACATTTGCCTCATAGGTCGCATGCTGCGATGAGTACTGAGCCTGGAGCCCAGAGCCAGAAACATTAAGATCAATTCAGGCTTGACATCTGTACTGTGGTATTTGTGGCCATCCAGAAGTGAACATGGATCCTCACACTGAGTCAGGGTCATTGTATTGTTTTTACTAAGGCAGGACAACATAGTAACATTAGGAGGAGGTTTAGCCTACAAGGTAAATTACAAATTGATTTTTGGCCAGATGCCAGTTAATCCAAATTTTAATTTGCCAGTCTTTGAGAAGATTGAGATTTTATTGTAGAATTCAGTGTGGTAGATTGTGTTTTCCTAAATAGCCCCGATATTATCGCCTATTCTATATATTCTTCTGACCATGGGACTTTGACCAAGAGGTGGGTTCTTGTTCCTTCCCTTTGCATCTGGGTTGGGTTGTGACCACCTCACCCACTAAGTATGGCAGAAGTGAACCTGTGTGACTTCCAAACCAGGTCTTTAAAAGGATACAGTTCTTACCTGGTTTTTCTTTCATCGTTTTCTCTTTTTTAAGCCAGCCCCCATGCTGTGAGGAGGCCCAAACTAGCTGCACAGAAATCTTGTGTGGTAGGTCTGACTGAGACCCTGACATGTGAGCAAATGGCCCTTTGAGTGGTTCAGCCTACTTACCTTCTAGCTAAGACCCCAGACCCTGTGGGGTAAAGATGTGCCACCCCTGCTGCACACTGTCCACGTTACTGACCCCAAATCTGTGAACATGAAGAGTTGATGCTTATGCCACTACATTTGGGGGTAATTTATTATGCAGCCTATTTACTAGAATCTTTAGTGTTTTCATTCACCAGTTTAAGAGATGGCATTTTTTCACATGCTAGAGATAGAAAGCATAAGAAATGAGTACTTTCATAATCAGATTTTTTTTAATTTCTTTTTTTAGTAACAGCTTTATGAGATATAATTTGCATGCCATAAAAGTTGCCTAGTTAAAGGTACAATTCAGTGGTTTTTAGTTTTTAGTGCAGCAATCAACACTGTTTAATTCCAGAACATTTTTCACCCCAAAATGAGTACCAGATTCTTTACCTAATTTATTTGAGACAAATAAAAACGTATATTGTATAGATGTGCAGTCCTATGAATGTACTCCCAGGTCCTTGGCCAGTATGTGTTGGCCAGTGAATTCATCCTGAAGAGTGAAGCTAATAAACGTGAGAGTTGGGAGTTGGGTTAGACTGCAGTACTTAGGAAACATCTGTTACATTAACAGGAAAGAGTTCACGTTGAGTCTTTGATAAGAGATGAGCTTCAAACTGGATTTGTGGAGGGGGAAATAAGGAAAAGGAAAGGGTTTCGTCATAGGACAGAGACTGCTACAAGTGGAGAGGGATCTCTGGCAGGTCTCCCTTTTAGATCACAGGGGAGTACAGGGGTGCTTGGTGAGAGTATAGTGAGCACATGTGCAGCAGCCTAGGACATGCACATTCACATTCTTCCTTGATACATGAACACCTACTCCTGCCCGCCCCCCCACCATGGCTGGGGGTGGGGAGGTGGGGTAGCCCTTTTGCTGCCACACATGCACATGCAAAAGTTGACAGCATGGTAAAAGTGGACTGGGCTTAGCGGCCTAGACCAGAGGTCAGCGCGCTTTTTCTATAAAGGGCCAAACAGTAAATGCTTCAGGCTTTGCAGGCCAGTTGGGTATCCAGCTATTTAGTATGTAAACACATGGGCATGGCTATGTTTTGAGAAAACTTTAGATATAAAAACAGACAGTAGGGGTAAAAATAGACCTAGTGGGCTGTTTGCCTGCTCCTGGTCTGGATGAATGTCCCCTTGCCACCTGCTGGCTGTGACTTATGCTCCCTGTCCTGTCCCCTGTTATTTATATCTCTTGACAGGAGGACCAATGGTGTGACTACCTGAGTTCACAGTTCTTGGCCCCCTCCTTGTCCCATATAGGAATATTTAGGAAGTTTATCACATAAAAGGAACCCAATTAATATTGGAACAATTTTGAAGCCCCTGGAGCACTACCAGCCTTCTCAGATTTGGGAACTGTGGTAAATGTGTCAAAGAAGGAATGAGGCCAGCAGGCAGATAAGTAGCATCTGGATCTTGTTGCGCGCTAGGCATGTGGGGTAGTATGGGAAAGTCCAGAATGGCAAGCAGAGATCAAGAATGCAGTCTTCAGAAGTTTCCTTTTAGTCCTGCATGGAAAGCCCTGGATAAATGTGTTGATATACTTATGTGACAAAGAATTAAATTACCTCTTTTAAGAGAGAACTGCATCAAGAGTCTTAGAAATAACCTTTCAGGTGGAGAAAGATTTTTGCTTTTAGTCTTGAAGAACGCCAGTTTTTTTGTTAAAAGGAATCCAGTTACCTAGATGCCCCACCTGAAGGTTAACTTACTCAGGACTGTGAAGCAAGGTCCTCAACAAACAGCATGCCCAACAGTTCTCAAGGAAGTTTAGATGTGGTAACCCCAAAGGAGAAAGCCAGACTTGTTCTTTGATTCTTCCCTGCTTTTGAGTCAAGGTGAGGGTGTTCGTTAAGTTATGAGAAGTGAAATAGGCAGTGGTGTTAGAAGCTTGTGATAAACTAAAAATGAATTTACCAGGATAATCTCATTAAAATTGTTCTTCAGCTTAGAAGAAAAAAATTATTTTAAGGACAGTGAAGTGGGAGTACAGGACCTTGTAAAAAAAAAATCATGATATTCAATTAAAAATGACAAATTTTCATGCTTAGCTAAGCCTGTGTGTATTTCAGTGTGGCATTTCACAGGCAGATTCATCAGTTAGGATTCTTTTTGCAAGGTTCTTCAGACCCTCCACTTAAAATGAGCACCCCTGGTATGTGCTCCCATGGCAGCTTGTATTCAGCCACGGAACATCTGTGTATCCATGCAATAAGGCACATTCTGTTTCCTAAACAGAAAGCTGAAACTGGATGCCCCCTACCCTCCCCCTCCATAGAACACAACAGGCTGAGTTGAAATAGTCTGCAAAGAAAGAGTTAGGATGGGGTTTGGGTTTGGCACACCATGAGAAGACAGATCGTGCAGTGTTAGCACTTCCAGAACTAATCTGTTTTATTCCTCTTCCCCAATCCATTGTTTTTTTAAAAAATATTTTGACTGACGAATCTTCACACATATACAGTCCATACATGGTCCATGTCAGTGGTTCACAGGATCATCCCAAAAGTTGTGTATTCATCAACCTGATCGTTTTTAGAACATTTACCTCACTCTAGAAAAAAGGATAAAAAGAAAAAAAAAACCTCACATGTCTTATACCCCTTATCCCTCCCTCTCATTTCCCAGTAGTATTTCAGTCTACCCAATTTATTCTACTCCTTGTTCTCCCTGTTATTTTTTTATTTTCTAACCTTATTTTTTTACTCATCTGTCCATATCCTGGAGAAAAGCTGCATCAGACATAAGGTTTTCATGATCACACAGTTACTTTGTAAACGCTATATTGTTATACAGTCATCTTCAAGAATCAAGGCTACTGAAACACAGCTCAGCAGTTTCAGGTACTTCCTCAAGCCACTCCAATACACCATAAACTAAAAAGAAATATCTAAATAGTGCATAACAATAACTTCCAGGATAATCTCTCGACTCTATTTGAAATTTCTTAGCCATTGAAACTTTATTTTGTCTCATTTCTCTCTTCTCCCTTTTGGTCAAGAAGGCTTTCACAATCCCGTGATGTCGAGTCCCAGCTCATCCTGGGAATTCCTTCCCACATTGCCAGGGAGATTTACACTACTGGGAGTCATGTCCCGTATAGGAGGGAAGGCAGCGAGCTCACCGGGCTTTGAGATGCCATATCTGAGCAATAAAAGAGGTTCTCTGGTGTGACCCTTAGGCATAATTATAAGCAGGCTTAGCTTCTCCTTTGCAGGAATAAGTTTCATAAGGCGAACCCCAAGATCGAGGGCTCCGTCTATTGATTTGGCTATCCTCGCTGCTTGTGAGAATATCAGGAATTCTCCCAGCAGGGAAATTGAATATTTCCTCCTTTCTCCCCAGTTCCCCAAGGGGACTTTGCAAATACTCTTTTATGCACTGCCCAGATGACTCTGGGCTATTTCGGGACATGACACTAACCTGGAAATACCAACAAGATCTCATACCCTGTTCAAGATTCCATGTACTTATGGTATTCAACTAAACTGACCATACAAGTTAACTTGGGTTATGTGCTAACCAAAATACAAATTTTGCACCAAATAAACATTTCTCCCTTTGGTCTCACACAGAATTTGAAGTTTTAAAATATGAATGATATCATCCTTTACCTTGTATTCTGATTTACCATAGTCCTATCCATATCAGCTTCATTCATATCTCTAGTCGAAGTCTGATCCCTTTTTCAGCTTCTTAAACAGTTCCTTTATTGGGTAATGCTGACTTTCATAGCTTTATAGCTCTAGCTCTGAGTCTCAGGTTCCACATAAATACCGAAGTTTCTGCCATCCCAGTGTTTTATTAACAGTACCCCTAGCACCAGAGTGCAGAGGGAATGTGGACACCCAATGACAGAGGCCCAACTCTCCCACCATGCGCCTGCCCTACCTTTCCTTTCTCCTTGGCCCTTTCTCCCTGTTGACCTTCCTCCCAACCCCCAGCCATGGTTGTGTCCTTATGGTTCAACAATCTTTCTTCGCTGAGAAACTTAACTCAGAATCCATAGTTCCTAGAATATTCACTTTTCCTTCTAGCTGGGTTTTTTAAAATGTCGAATAGTTTTGGACAGTTTATCATTCATCAGTATGGGTGGTATCATTTATTAAAACTTGCAGCTTTGAATTATGTAAAACATATTCACTCCTTACTTTAAATTTGCTTATCTAAAAATTATTTGTATAATATGAAGTTAGAGTAAGACTGGAATATATAAGTTGCTGAAAAACATCTCCTGTATCATCTTTAAAGATAATTTTGAAATGTAATTTAATGTCTGCAAGCCATTTGGTATGCAGGTTTGATTTGATGCTTGGAAAAGTAGTGCTAAGGGAAAAGTATCTTTTTTTAACAAATTAATATTTTTGATAAATTAATATTGATTGAGCATGATTATCATACAACAAAAAGCTTAAAACCTAGGATTGTAAAGGGATTTTTTCCCTATACAACCCATGAAATAAGATGTTGAATTGGTCTTTCATATAAACCAGTTTTTAAACATTTGATTTTCTTTTATTGCATTTACCTATGCTGATAATTTTTAAATCTGAAAATTGCTGAAAATACTTAACTTCTGATTATTCTTCAGATTATAGCTTTAAGCATCTTCTCCTCTGAGAGGTCTTTCTTCTATCCCACTTAAGTAGGTGTCACTGCCATGTACTCCGTGTACTTTCCTTTGGTAGTTTGCATCATACACATGCAGTTACTTGTGCTATTTCCCATTCCCTATAAACTGTCAACTCTGTAAGGCAGGGCCCCTGTCTTTTGTTCCCCTTTACCTATCACAATGTTTGCCTCACCGTAGGTCCCACTTGAATGTTTATTGAATGAATAAACCAACACTGGGTGTTAGTTTCTTGTGAGGTGGTTGTGATGGTCTGCATCAGCCCTTTCCTCTCTAGGACTGCTTCAGCAGTTTCCAAGTATTTTCTGATTCAACCAAGAAATAGTCTCCCATTACTAACTTGTTCCTTTTACAGATTTTTGAATATTTCTATTTTTTCCCCCTCTGCAAAGAGTAAGAAACAACTAAGAATAGATGGCTTTTTATATCCTGAATAGGCTTTCTATATCTTTCTTTTCTCTTCCTTTGAATTCTTTCTTATATAAGTGAACAAATATATTGTGAGGGGTAATATTTAAATGGATCCTTCAACTTCAAATATAGAGATTATTGAAGAGAATGAGTTAGTAGAGTTAGTATTAAAAACAAATAGAACCCAGCCCAGTGCATTTGATCTTTTTAATTTATAGGCAGTTCTCTTAAGTTTTATTTCCCTAGTGCCTTCAACACGTACCAAACTGAAGAAAGGGTGCTGCATTGGGAAACATTTGCTAGGCACTGTTTGGTGGAAAGAGCACAGAGCCTGGATCACTCAAGGCTTTGGGTCCCAACTCCCCTCGGGTACCTGGGACTTAGCTAGGTGTTATGCACAAAGTGTGTGCTGGGTGCTACAAGGGCCATGGAACAGGAAGGTGGGGATTGTCGTCGTGTATCCACCATGGGTGCCCTTACAGACTGTCCTGGCTTCCTTTCCTGGAGCTGAGCTGTACTGTTTTAACCTGCATTTAAAGATTTACTTTTAATATTATTCTGATAGAAAATTTTATTAATGTATTCATTTTATTTATGTAGAAAATGTTGACAGCCCTCACATCTGTGGCCAACTTGATATTTGACAAGGCTGCCAAGTCCACTAAACTGGGACAAGACAGTCTGTTCAAAAAATGGTGCTCAGAGGACTGGATATCCATATGTGAAAGAAAGAGGACCTCTAGCTCACACCTTATATAAATTAACTCAAAATGGGTTAAAATATAAGAGCCAGAACCATAAAACTCCTAGAAGAAAATGTAGGAAAGTATCTTTGAGAATCTCGTGGTTGTCACAATGATGAATACACAACTATGTGATGATATTGTGAGCCATTGATTGTATACCATGTATGGATTGTATGTGTGTGAAGATCTGTCAATAAAAATATTTTAAAACATATCTTGTGGTAGGCAGTAGTTTCTTAGACTTTACAGCCAAAGCATAAGCAATGAAAGAAAAAATACATAAATGGGACTTCCTCAGAATTGAATATTTTTGTGCTACAAAGGACTTTGTCAAGAGGGTGAAAATGCAGCCTCCTCATTCGGAGAAAATATTTGGAAGCTTCATATCTGATAAGGATTTATAGCCCAATTACATAAAGAAATCCTACAGCTCAGCAATGAAAAGACGAACAACCCCAGTAAAGAGTAGGCGAAAGTCTTGGGTAGACATTTTTCCAAAGAAGAAACACAAATGGCTAAAAAGCACATGAAAAGATGTTCAACATCATAGCCACTAGGGAAATGTGAATCAAAACCACAGTGAGATATATATCATTTCACACCTACTAGAATGGCCACTATTTAAAGAAAAACAGAGAACTGTAAGTGTTGGAGAGGATGTGGAGAAATAGGAACATGTATTCCCTGCTGTAAAGTAAATTGGTGCAGTTGCTGTGAAAAACAGTTTGATGGTATAGAATCGCCATATGATCCAGCAATCCCACTATTAGGTATGTACCCAGAAAAACTGAAAGCAGGGATGTGAACAGACATTTGCATACTGATGTTCACAGCAGCATTATTCACAAAAGATGGAAGCAACCTAAGTGCTCATCAGCAAATGGATGGATAAACAAAACTATATACATAGTGGAATATTGTTCAGCTGTAAGAAGGAATGATGTTCTGATGTGTGTGACTACATGGATGAATCTTGAGGACATTATGTTGTGTGAAATAAACCAGACACGTAAGAACAAATACTGTATGATTCACTGATATGAACTAATTATAGTAAGAAAACTCATAGGTTATTAGGAGATAGAATGGGGGTAGAGAATGGGGAGCTGATGCTTAATTTGTGCAGAATTTCTAGTAGGTTGGTTGTAAATGTTTGGAAATGGATAGAGGTGATGGTAGCATATTGTTGTGAATGTAACTAACGGTGTTGAATTATTCGTGCTGATGTGGAAAGGGAAAGCTTAGAGTCATATATCTCATTAGAAGGAGGGCTAGAGGATGAAACACAGGACTGTATAAAAGTGAACCCTGCTGTAGACAATGACTGGTTAACAGTACAAATATAAGAATGTTCTTTCATGAATTATAACAAAGGACATCACTATTACAAAAGTGTTAATATTAGAGTAGTATATGAGAAAAAATATACCTAATGCAAACTATATAGTTAGTAATATTTTAGTATTCTTTTATCAGTTCTAACAATGGTACCATACCAATGTAAAGTGTCAACAATAGGGAGGTATATGGGAACTTTGTGTTTTTTTATGTGACTTTCATGTAAACCTACAACTTCTCTAATTAAAAAAATAATAATAAAAAAACATGCTAAGTGAAGGAAACCAAAAGAAATACTATTTGTTGTATAATTCCATTTGTACAAAATGTAAATATAAAGAAATCTATAGAGACAGAATTAGATTAGTGATTATGTAGGGCTGGCTATAGAGACAGAATTAGATTAGTGATTATGTAGGGCTGGAGAAGGACAGAAGGAGTGAGATGTGACTGCTGAGGGGTGTGTGGTTTTTCTTTTCGGAGTAATGAAAGTGTTCTAAAAGTGATCGTGGTGACGAATGTACAACCCTTAATAGTAAAAAGCTATTGGTTGTACACTTTGGATGGATTGTTTGGTATGTAAATGTATCTCAATAAAACTACTTTAAGAAAGTGTTGATAATAGAATATTTTATGTTCAAAATATTGATTTTTTTTTTTTTTTGAAACTTAAGACGTTTGATGTTGCATAACAAATTTCTGTTTACATTTGCTGGGTAGCATTGCAGGGACTTAGAGTAGAGGTGAAGTTCTCAGACTCTGTGTTTGCACTGCCTGGTTTCAAACCCCAGCTCTACCACTTGGCTACGCAGACTTCACTGTAGTTTTCTCATATTTAAATTGGGGGAAGGGGGTGTAATAAAGAACATCTATTACCTGGAAATATGGAAAGATTAAATGAGTGCATGTAAAATGTTTAACGCAATGTCTGGCAATAAATAGTAGCTATTACTAAATTCAGTGGGTAAACTTCAGTGAATCATAACTAGATTAGACAGAAGCCAACATTGCAGAATAGTTTATTTGAAAGACTAAGATGAAAATTTCAGGGTGACATGGAGAGGTCCCACACTTTGATACAACAATAAGTTGAAATAATATGATCAGTTGGATGCTGTGTAGGAAAGTTTGTGTTGGTAGGTCTAAGCAATTTAGTGATATGTGGGTTATATTTGATTTGAAGTAAATTTATTTTAGATGGTTTATGTCTATAAAGCATATTAAATTCAGAGATTCTAGAAATATACTAGAAATCTTACATTTCTAACATGATCCTATCTAGTTGTAAAAATACGTCTAACATTTTATATTTTAGGAATTAAGTATGAATATGTTTCAGAGAAACATATCATAATGCCAAAAAACACAAAAATTTGTAAAATTCATTGCATTACAGTTTCAAAACACAACTTCTTTCTCCCCCAAGAATAGTTTTAAATATTACCCAGCTACGTGGGTTAATCACTTTGCTCTTAATTAGTTCTTTGCCTCCTTCTCATTCAAATCTGCTTGGATAATGCTTTCAAAAGTAAGTGAAATGATTCTAATCATCTCTCACATTATAGTAGCTAGAAAATGAAGCAAATAATTAATTAAATGATTTGAGAAAATTAATTTTAGCCTAGTAAGGGTCTTAATATCTCCCTTGATGTCAGAAAAGGGCTTCTTTTTTTCAGGGGTGGTGGTGGTCATTTATTTTTATTAGCCTATCAATGTTACATTTTGTACATAATATCTAGTTGTCTATTTTTTTTTTTTTACCTTTGCAGTAGTTCATGCAAGAACTTATTTATATTTGTAGTGTTAATTGGTGGGACACGTGAGTCTTTATAACCTCTTTCAATCATGTTCACTTTCAATATGGTAATATTTCTTATAGACCTGCTAGTGAACTGCCTTCATTTCGATCTATTCCCTTGTAATAAAGTTCAACCTCATTAGCAAGCTATTCACCCATCTCAAGCTTCTGTATATCTCCAGGTCCCCTATATTCTGTATTATAAACTTCTGATTTTACCTTTACCATGGTCATAAATGTGAAATTGTATTATAAGCTTCTGATTTTACCTTTACCATGGTCATAAAAGTGAAATAATACAGTATCTCTCCTTTTGTATCTGGCTTATTTCACTCAGGCCAGATGCATCTCATCATATGGTTCAGGATGTCATTTCATTTTACTGCTGCATAATATTCCATCATATGTACATACCACATTTTGTTAATCCACTTGTCTGTTGATGAGCATTCTTGGATTGTTTCCATCTTCTAGTGATTATGAATAGTGCTGCTCTGAACATTGGTGTGCATATTTGTCTTTGTGTAACTGCTTTCAACTCTTCTGGGTATATTCCAAGTAGTGGTATTGCCAGGTCATAGGGCAACTCGATACTTAGTTTTCTGAGGAACTAAAAAACTGTCTTCCATAGTGGCTGTGCCTTTAAATTCAATCGTAGATATGTGATTCTTTTAGTTGCTATTTTGAGCAGAATTTTTTATCTTAATTGACTTCTTGGTTAGGTATTGCTTGTGCATAGAAACATTACTGATTTTTGCACATTAATTTTATAACCTGCCACCTTGCTGAATTATTAGCTCAGCTTACTTTGTTGTAGATTCCTCAGGATTTTCTAAGTATAATATTATGTCATCTGCAAATAATGAAAGTCTTACTTCTTCCTTTCCAATTTGGATGCCTTTTGTTTCTTTTTCCTTTTGATTGTTCTTGCTAGAACTTCTAGTACAGTGTTGAATAAAAATGGTGACAGAGGGCATCCTTGTCTTGTTCCAGATCTTATGTTCAGCCTCTCAACATTGATTATGATGCTGGCTATTGGTTTTTCATATATGCTTTTTATCATATTGAGGAAGTTACCTTTGATTCCTAGCTTTTGAAAAGTAGGAATACTTTATCAGAAAGGTATGTTGAATTTTGTCAAGTACTTTTTCAGCATCAGTTGAAATGATCATTTTTCCCTTTCGATTTGTTAATGTGCTATATTACATCAACTGATTTTCTTGTGTTGAACCATCCTTGCATTCCTGTTATAAACCCCACTTGGTCATGGTGTATATAATTCGTTTAATGTGCTGTTGAATTCGATTTGCTAATATTTTGTTGAGAATTTTTGCATCTGTAGTCATAAGGAAGACTGGTCTGTAATTTTCCTCTCTTGTAGCATCTTTACCTGGTTTTGGTATTAAACTGATATTAGCTTCATAAAATGAGTTAGGTAGTGTTCCTTTTTTCTCAGTTTTTTGGAAAAGATTGAGCAGGATTGGTGTTAGTTCTTTTTGGAATGTTTGCTTAAATTCCCCTGTGATCCCCTTTGTGATCTAGTTTCCTCATCTGTGTAATGGGCAAAATAAGTATCTACTTATGGCATTGTAAGGAATAAATTAATAATTATAAGTAGTGTATATTAAATGCTTATTGTGCGGTAGGATACTGTTCTAAGTACCAAGGATACAAACATGAATAAGACACATTTATGTCTTGAAAAGCTCACAGTCAAGTTGGGGAGAGAGAGAGAGAAGGAAGCAAAAGCAAATGCAAGTTTATAGTGTTACAGTGGGTATTCTTATAGGACCAGGATTGATGAGACTGTTGAGGAGGAAGGGTCTGCTGAGGAGGAAGGGTCTTTTTCACTGGGAGGGGAGGCTTTAAGAAATGTGAGTTCAGCAGCCAGTAAATGCCTCCTGAGTGTGCCTGATACCTTGCTTGATGTTAAGGCAACAGAGATAAATTTAGTCTGATCCCTGTATTAAAGGAGCATAAATTCTAGTGAAAAATTGAGTCTAGTGGTAAATGGTAAATGTCAAGTGGTTGAGTGGAGTATTCATGAGGGATGAAGTATTTAATAGACAATGGAGGGTGTTCTAGTTTGCTAGCTGTCAGAATGCAATATACCAGAAATGGAATGGCTTTTAAAAAGGGGAATTTAATAAGTTTCTAGTTTACAGTTCTAAGGCTGAGAAAATGTCCGAATTACAACAAGTCTGTAGAAATGTCCAATCAAAGGCATCCAGGGAAAGATACCTTGGTTCAAGAAGGCCAGTGAAGTTCATGGTTTCTTTCTCAGCTGGAAGGGCACATGGCGAACATGTTGTCATCTGTTAGCTTTCTCTCTTGGCATCTGGTTTCATGAAGCTCCCCAGGAGGTGTTTTCCTTCTTCATCTCCAGAGGTTGCTGGCTGGTGGACTCTGCTTTGTGGTACTGCAGCACTCTCTGCTCTCTCCGAAATCTCCTTCATTCTCCAAAATGTTTCATCTTTTATAGGACTCCAGAAACTTATCAAGATCTGCCCAAATGGGTGGAGACATGTCATCACCTAACCCAGTTTAACAACCACTCTTGATTAAATCACATCTCCAGGGAGATGATCTGATTACAGTTTCCAACATACAATATTGAATAGGGATAATTCTACCTCTATGAAATGGGATTTAGATTAAAACATGGCTTTTCCAGGGGGCATAGATCCTTTCAAACCAGCACAGAGGGAGTGAAAGAGTAGGGCCAAAAACACAAAAGGATTGGTGGAGAAGGAAAAGGGGGAAAATGGGTGTTTGTGAATTTGAATGGCAAGTTGAATTTGTGTGATTGTTAAATTAATTTCAGTTTCATGAGTTCTATATAATTTTTCACGCAAATTTTATCTTTAAATGTCATAATTTTTGTTTCTGCACTGAACTTTAATATTGTTAAATTCTGATTAAGGAAAAGCTTTCTTTGTCATCACATTTGAAAATATTTTCCTGCCCCTGTGCCTTAGAAAACAACAACAAAATTATGTAGAAAAAAATTAATATAGAGAATATGTGGGAATTTGGTTTACGTGTGGAAGATTTTTATTCTCACATGGAAAGGATATGGCCTTTTTCTTTGCCTGATGTTTTCCTGCCAGATTTATTAGATGGAGTTGTTAAGTTGGAAATACTTAGAAAATGACATGGCCAATTTCAGGAGGGTGATAATCCTATAAAATCATGAAAGAAAATTTGTTTGATTTTATTTAACTTGAGCTAATATATTTAGAGACTATACACCTATTTTTTCAGTAAACTGACCTGGTTGTTGGCTGCAAATGGCTGTTGGGGTATACCTCATGTTCTAGTTTGCAAGCTGCTGGAATGCAATATACCAGAAACGGAAAGGCTTTTAAAAAGGAGAATTTAATAAGTTACAAGTTTACGGCTCTAAGGCTGTGAAAATGTCCAAGTTAAGACACCAACAAGAGGTTACCTTCACTCAAGATTGGCTGATAAAGTTCAGGGTTTCTCTGTCAGCTGAAAGGGCATATGGTGAAATCTGCTAGCTTTCTCTCAGCTTCTTGTTTCATGAAGCTCCCCCAGGGGCTTTTTCCTTCTTCATCTCCAAAAGTCTCAGGCTGCGTGGATTGTCAAGCTTTTTCCAAAATGGTTCCCTCTTAAAGGGCTCCAGTAAGCATCCCCACCTTGAATCGGTGGAGACACATCTCAGTGGAAACCACCTAATCAAAAGTTACCACCCGCGGTTGGGTGGGTCCCATGTCTAGTGGGAACAATTAAAAAAAAAAAAAAACTCCCACCCAGCAACACTGAATAAGGATTAAAGAACTTGGTTTTTCTGGGTTTCACAACAGATTCAAAACAGCACACCTCATAATGGGTATGGCTTAGTTATTACCCAGATACTATATAATTGTAGTCACATAATCTTTGAGTGCTTATATTTATTTATGTATTGCAACAAAGTTTTAATGTCCTCATGGTACTTTCTATAAACAGAGTGCTTTGTTTATCAATTTATATGCATTTGACACACATTTAATGATTGCCTCTCATAAGTATGTGTGGGACCATGTACATTTGAGATTGTTAGTGGCAAGTGGTTAGAAATAGAGCATTTTTCAGTTGGGCATCATGTCTGCATTACTGTTTTTTTTAATTATTGTATTAAAATTTTATCTCAGCCACTGAGTTTTTAGGCAGTCCCTTATTTTCACCTGAGGCAAGTGTCTCTCTCATCACACTCTACGTCCAGACTTGACTCCCCTCTTAAACAATTTGAAAACTAGAATAGATGAAACAGTGGTGTCTGGTTTGAATCTGTTGTGTACCCCAGAAAAGCCAAATTCTTTGATCCTCATTCAGTATTGCTGGGTGGGACCTTTTTTATTGTTTCCATGGAGATGTGACCCACCTAATTATGGGTGGTAAGGTTTTTTTTTTTTAACTTTTTTCATTGTATGGTATAACATATATACAAAGCAAAGAAATACAAAAGCAATAGTTCTCAAAGCACTCTTCAATAAGTGATTACAGGACAGATCCCACAGTTTGTCATGGGCTATGGGTGGTAACTTTTTATTAGTTTATTAGTTTTTTTCTTTTACAGCACCTAATCTGCTGTTTATTTTTGTTTTCATTTCAGATATTATATTTTTCATTTCAGGAATTTCATTTTATCTTTTTCATGTCTTTCATTTCACTCATTATGTTCACATTTTCCTCTACATTCTTGAATATATGCAGCATAATTACAGTAGTTATTTTAATGTCCTTGTTTTCTAATTCCATCATCTCTTGTCATTTTTTTGGTTTGTTTCTATTGATTAAATTTCTCCTGGTTAATGTATTTTCTTGCTTGTCTGTATGACTAATAATTTCTTATTAGTTAATGGACACTGAATTTTTATTTTTTTACATTTTGGGTGCTGGCTTCTATTGTATCCCTTTAAGATAGTACAGACTTTGTGAGCTAATGCAGTTGAATTATTTAAAAGATGTTAGGACAGGTCCAAAGCAGCCCTTTAGCCTTGGGCTAATTCAACACCACTACTAAAGTAATTTCCTTTTGATGATTCTATCTGGTGTCCTACCTGAAAAGGCTGCTCTGAAGCCCCATAACAAAGACTTTGAAGTCTCAAAAGGATCTGATTCTACTCTAGCTGGTGGGAACATAAACTATTCCCAGCCCTACATGACCTTCAAGAATTGTTTGGTCTACTCCTTTCCCAGGATTTTCTTCCTGGCTTTGAGTGTTTCTGCTCGTGTACATGCAAATTCGCACTCAGTCAGTCTCAAGGGGATCTCTGCATATCTAAAGCTCTGTCTCAACGCAGTCCCTCCTCTCCCATATGCTGTCCCACAAATTCTAGCTGCCTTACCCTTTCCAAACTCTAATCTCTGTTTCTTCACCCCAGTGAGGCCAGTGGGCTGTTTGGCTTCCCTCTTCCTACCCTGCAATCTGGAAACTGCCTCTAGGCCAGAGGTCAGCAAACTATGGCCCATGGGTCAAATTCAAACCTGTCACTGGTTTTGGTAAACAAAGTTTTATTGAAATACACCAATACCCACACCCATCCATTTACATATGGTAGCACCAAAGCAGTCATAGACAATGATAGAGTTGAGGTGTTGCAACAGTGACCTTATGGCCCATATGCCTAAAATATTTACCATCTAGCCCTTTATATAAAAAGTTTATGGTGCCTTGCTCTAGGGAGTATGCTGGCATACTCATAGGGCTCATTTCATTCATATCCCTTATTTCAGGGAACATGATCCTAACTTGTTCAGCGTCTGAAAACTGTTTCATTTCTAAGCTGCCAGAATGCAATATACCAGAATTGAAATGGCTTTTAAAAAAGGAATTTATTAGGCTGCTAGTTTACAGTTCTAAAGCCATGAAGATGTCCAAATTAAGGCACCACCAAGAGGTTAACATCACACAAGAAAGGTTGATACTGTCCGGAACAACTCTGTCATGAGAAATCACATGGCTGGCATCTGCTAGGGTCTTTTGGGTTCTGGACACTCTCTCAGCTGGGAAGGCACACAGCAATGTCAGCCAGCCTTCCCTCCTTGTTTCATAAGGCTTTCCCAGGGACACCTTCCTTCTACATCTCCAATGTTCTCTGGCTGTGTGGGCTCTGTTGGCTCTCAAGCTTTTTCCAAATGGTTCCCTTTAAAAGGGCTCTAGTAAAAGCAACACCACTTTGAATGGGTGGAGAGACAGATCCACGGAAACCTGAAAAGAGCAGCCTTTTCAGGTAGGACACCAGATAGAATCATCAAAAGGAAATTACTTTAGTAGTGGTGTTGAATTAGCCCAAGGCTAAAGGGCTGCTTTGGACCTGTCCTAACATCTTTTAAATAATTCAACTGCATTAGCTCACAAAGTCTGTACTATCTTAAAGGGATACAATAGAAGCCAGCACCCAAAATGTAAAAAAATAAAAATTCAGTGTCCATTAACTAATAAGAAATTATTAGTCATACAGACAAGCAAGAAAATACATTAACCAGGAGAAATTTAATCAATAGAAACAAACCAAAAAAATGACAAGAGATGATGGAATTAGAAAACAAGGACATTAAAATAACTACTGTAATTATGCTGCATATATTCAAGAATGTAGAGGAAAATGTGAACATAATGAGTGAAATGAAAGACATGAAAAAGATAAAATGAAATTCTTGAAATGAAAAATACAATATCTGAAATGAAAACAAAAATAAACAGCAGATTAGGTGCTGTAAAAGAAAAAACTTAGTGAAATTGAAGAAAAAGTAAGAGAAATGATCCAAAATAGAGCATGGAGAGAAAGAAGACTGAACATTTGTGACTCATAGACAATATCAGCTGACGTAAGACATGTATAACTGGAGTCCCATAAGGAGAAGAGGAGAATATTTAAAGAAATGGCTGGGATTTTACACGTTGGATGGATTGTATAGTGTGTGAATAAAACTCTTAAAAAAAAATAGCTAGAGGTTTTCTAAATGTGATAAACCACAATGTTCATACAACTCAAGACACAATAAACAAAGAAAACTATCCTAAGTCACTTCATAATCAAATTGCTTTAAAAAAAAAAGTGATAAAGAGGAAAAAACGGGAGCCTGAAACTGTGGACTTTGGGCCTTCTACATAATGCCCAATGAATGCAGGTGGCTGAAGGATGCACTGATGTAGAAGTAGATTGGTGAATGATGGTGTGTACTTATGAATGAAGATTGTGCTGCTACGAAAAGGAACAATATCGTGAGGCACGCAACAATGTGAATGAACATGTGGGACATTTGGGAAGACAAAATAAGCCAGAAACAAAAAAACAACAATGGTATGGTATAGTTGGATTCCAGTGTCAACTTGGCTAGGTGAAGGTGCCTAGTTCTATTGCTGTGGACATGAGCCAATGACATGTGAACCTCATCTGTTCCTGATTACATCTGCAGTCGGCTAACAGGCATGCCTGCTGCAAAGAATGATATTTGATTTAATTGGCTGGTGCTTAAATGAGAGAGTGCAATGTGGCACAGCCTTGCGGCTCAGCATACGTCGTCTCAGCACTCGCAGCTCAGCCCAGGCCTTTGGAGATATAGAAAGGAATCACCCTGGGGAAAGTTGTTGGAACCCAGAGGCCTGGAGAGAAGGCCAACAGAGATTGCCCTGTGCCTTCCCATGTAAGAAAGAATCTCAATTGAAAGTTAGTTGCCTTTTCTCTGAAAATTATAAATAAATAAATCCCCTTTTAGTAAAAGCCAATCCATCTCTGGTGTGTTGCATTCCAGCAATTAGCAAACTAGAACAGATGGTCACCTTTAGAAAATGCTTGTAAGAAAACAGGGGCCTAGCTTGTAAGCTTTTAGAGCAGACACATTAAGTCTGGAGTGATGATTATTATTTCTGGATTTTGAGAGGCTGTTTTATATATGTAACCTGATATTTAGAGATAAAAATGAAGCTGAACAGGTAGGGGTTAAAGTAATACAGAACATAGGGTTAAGGACGACAGTGTCTGTATTTTAGAACCACACATGCTGTTTGAGACCAATGGAAGAAAGGTTTATTTTATCTGGAACTAAAATTTTCTGTAGTGCATAATCTAATTCAACCTATCTGTATAGCTCATTTGAACAAGTGAAACACAGGGAGCCCAGAATAAGAAAGAGGTCCTTTAATTCTGTAGAGATTATTGTAATGCCTGGGTACACCCTAGAGTATATTAAGCAAATAATCTAAAAATATTGGCAAAGTCCCCTGAAGGAAGGGAGAAAGAATATGAAACTATTAAACCTTACCATCAGTGTATCCAGATACTGTGTCAAACGTCAGGTACACCCAAATCAATAGGCCATACGTCAATCATGAGGCTTATTCTTGTGAAACTTATGTAGGTAGTGGAGAAACTTAGACTACCTATAGACATGCCTAAATTTACTACTGGAGGACCTCTGTTGTTGCTCAGATGTGGCCTCACTCTCTCTAAGCCCACCTCTGCAAGTGAAATCATTGCCCTACCCCCGTGTGAGACATGACATCCAAGGGTGAAAGTCTCCCTGACGACGTGGGAGATGATCCGTAGGGATGAATCCAGACCTTGCACCATGGGAACAACAATTATATCCTGACCAAAAGGGGGAAAGAAGTGTAACTAATAAACTGTCAGTGGCAGAGAGAGTTCAAATAGAGTTGAGAGGCTACTCTGGAGGTTGCTCTTGCACGGGCTTCAGGTAGACCTTGCTACCATCATAACCTGCCAACCCCCAACCAGGACCATTCCAGCCAATCCTAAAGAATACCTAAGGTAATATGTAAGATTCCACAAGGGTTCCAGGCACTAGAGTAACTTTCCAGAAACCTAAAACCTCCAGATGAGTCCCTGGTCTAGATAAGTCCTGAAACCTAGGCCAGCCTCTCCAGAACATCAGATAGTTCCATCTCCCTACCCCGTATTAATGACAAATCCTTCCAATATCAAAAATTTAGAATTACCATAGCCCAAACAACCCCAAAGAGAGGAATGGAAAGATCAAAGGTGATAGTGGAATTATACATAGAAGATAGGACTTAATAAATGAATATGAATGCCAAATCATTAATTGATACTCTAAATCTCCAGTATTTTAGAGCAGCTAGAAGTAGAAACCTAAAATTGTGAAATTATAACCCATGTCAAAGTCTGAAATATGTTCTACAACTAATTGTGGTGCTATGCTTGGAAATTTATAGCTTTTTTGTATATATGTTCTTTTTTCACAAAAAGAGAAGGAAAAAATGTCGATTGTGATAATAAAAAAGTATTTAAGCCCTCTAGCCTCCTATATTCTGGAGCAGCTAGAAGGGAAAATATGAGAGGATTATTTGGTAGTCCACAACAAACTCTGGGATCTATCCTGTAACCAAACCGCTTTTTTTTTTTTTTTTTTTTAAAGGAAAGACAGAGAGAAGGCAGGAAGGATAGAAGGAAGAAAGGGAAACATTTTTAAACATTTTCTTGTTTTATTGTATTCTGTTTCTCCGTTTTTGTTACATGGGCTGGGGCCGGGAATCGAACCGAGGTCCTCCGGCATAGCAGGCAAGCACTTTGCCCGCTGAGCCACCGCGGCCCGCCCCCAAACCGCTTTTTGAAGAGAGCTTTGCAAACTATTGTTTTTTTTTTTAAATTTATTTATTAATTTTAAAAAAATTAACAAATGAACTAAAACATCAACATATATAATCAGTAATTCACAGTATCATCACTTAGTTGCATATTCATTATTTCTTAGAACATTTGCATCAATTCAGAAAAAGAAATAAAAAGACAACAGAAAAAGAAATAAAATGAAAACAGAAAAAAAAGATTATACATATCATACCCCTTACCCCTCGCTTTCATTAGCATTTCATACTAAATTTATTTTAACATTTGTTCCCCCTATTAATTTATTTTTATTCCATATGTTCTATTCATCTGTTGACAAGGTAGATAAAAGGAGCATCAGACACAGAGTTTTCACAATCACACAGTCACATTGTGAAAGCTATATCATTATACAATCATCTTCAAGAAACATGGCTACTGGAAAACAGCTCTACATTTTCAGGCAGTTCCCTCCAGCCCCTCCATTACATCTGAATAACAAGGTGATACCTACTTAATGTGTAAGAATAACCTCCAGGATAACCTCTCGACTCTGTTTGGAATCTCTCAGCCACTGACACTTTGTCTCATTTCACTCTTCCCCCTTTTGGTCAAGATGGTTTTTTTCAATCCCTTAATGCTGAGTCTCAGCTCATTCTAGGGTTTTTCTCAATCCCTTGAAGCTGAGTTTCACCTTATTCTAGGATTTCTGTTCCATGTTGCCAGGAAGGTCCACACCCTGGGAGTCATGTCCCACGTAGACAGGGGGAGGATGGTGAGATTGCTTGTTGTGTTGGTTGGAGAGAGAGGCCACATCTGAGCAACAAAAGAGGCTCTCTTGGTGGTGACTCTTAGGCCTAAATTTTAAGTAAGCTTGACCTATCCTTTGTGGGGTTAAGTTTCATATAAACGAACCCCAAGACTGGCGGCTCAGCCTATAGCTTTGGTTGTCCACACTGCTTGTGAGAATATCAAGAATTCAACTTGGGAAATTTGAGTTTTCCTCCATTCTCACCATTCCCCGAAGGGGACTTTGCAAATACTTTTCCACTCACTGATCTAATCACTCTGGGATTCATTGGGGCATCACTGTGAACAAACCAACAAAATCTCATGTCCTACCTGAGATTCCAAGTACTTAAGGTGTTCAAACTATCTACATAAGTTATATTAGGAAATGCACTAGTCAAAATATAAATTTTGTACCACATAAACATTTTTTGCTTTAGTCTCACACATAAGGTGAGATTTATATTAATTACCATCTATTTACAGCACCCTGCAGTAATGACATTCCTTTGTTCTTCCTCATGTGAAAACATTTTTAAACTTTGTACATTTAGTCACTATTATTATCCGCTCTAGGCATTCCTAGATTATACCATCTCAATCTTTAACATCTATCTTTCTTTCTGATTTCGTTGATGCCCCCAGCCCTCCTTGCTCTATCATTCTCACATGCAGCTTCATTCAGTATTTTAACATAATTGTATTACAGTTAGGTAATATTGTGCTGTCCATGTCTTAGTTTTTATATTCAGTCCTTTTGCACAATCTGTATCCCTTCAGCTCCAATTACCCAATATCTTACCCTATTTCTATCTCCTTGTGGTCTCTGATACCAACGAAATATTCCAAGTTTATTCACTAATGTCAGTTCTTATCAGTGAGACCATACAATATTTGTCCTTTTGTTTTTGGCTAATCTCACTCAGCATAATGTCCTCAAGGTCCATCCATGTTGTTACATACTTCATAACTTTATTCTGTCTTAAAGCTGCATGATATTCCATCGTCTATATATACCACAGTTTGTTTAGCCACTCGTCTATTGATAGACATTTTGGCTGTTTCCATCTCTTTGCAATTGTAAATAATGCTGCTATAAACATTGGTGTGCAAATGTCTGTTTGTATCTTTGCCCTTATGTCCTTTGAGTAGATACCTAGCAATGGTATTGCCGGGTCATATGGCAAAACTATTGCTTTTTTATTTCTTTGCTTTGTATATATGTATGTTATACTATACAATAAAAAAAGTTTAAAAAAAAAAAAAGCAGCCAGAAGAAGAGAAGACACATTACAGAGGAATGAAGATAAGAATTTCAGTAGACTTCTGATGAGAAACTGTGCAAAGAGATGACAGTGAAGGGTCATTTTTTAAGTACTGAAGAAAAAAAAACCTGTTAGTTTAGAATTCTAAGCCCAGTAAAAATATCTTCTATGGTGAAATGAAGAATTTTATAGACAAAAACTGAGAAAATTTATTTTCAGTGAAGTATACTACAAAAAACTTAAAGGGAGTTCAGAGCGTTTCATTTTGTTTATTCTGCTTTGGATTTGTTGGATTTCTTGAAACCATGAATTAGTACCTTTCATCACTTCTAGCGAATTATCAACCACTCTCGAAATATCACTTCTGTTCCCTATTTACTCTTTTCATTTTGTGACTCCAATTAAAACTATGTTAGATCTTTTTTTAAAAAATTGACCATTTAAAGCAAAAATAAAAATGTATTGTGGGGGAAATCCAAGATGGCTGATTAGGGACAGTCTGGGCTCATTTCTCTCCCAGAAAAACAACTAGGGCTCAGGCAGAAACTGTCCACAACAGTGGGACAGTGGCTCTGAAGATCAGGGACAGAGCTGTGCAGCACCAGGAAACCATGTGATAAAGAGACAGGAAAGTTGCAGTGAGAAATGGTGAGTAAGCCCCTTTGCCAAGCTCCGGGTGCTCACCCCCATTCTCAGGGCAGAAAGCTTCAGGGTGTCCGATCCCTGGAATGGGGGCAGCTGCAGACTGAGAAGGCCATGGAGGTCCACTGTCCCAAGAACAGTATGGACATGGTCTAGCACTGTGCCAGTTTGTGGCTGGTAAATTTGCACTGCTACAACCTGTGGTTTCAACCTGCCTGCCTGGCATGGCTATGCTACTGTCTGGAGTTGACAGGGAGCTAAGAACTTGCCTTCTGAGGGGAATAGGTTGCAGAAGGCGCCATCTGCTGGCATGCAAGAAAAGCCCACCTCTGGAAAGACTTCTAAGACACTGGTGCGTAGAGGGCCAAGTGCTGGGCAGGCCAGGAAAGTGCACCCTTGGGTTGTGCAGTTAAAGGCTTTTAGGCATCTTTACCTGACCTTCTCCCTGGGGCCGTGTGTAACTGATGTGCTCCCCCTTTTTGGGTCCCTGCCCAACCCTGGTTAGGTAATACTAATGAACCAATTATCAAAAAAAGAACATTAACACAAATCCAATCAACAGCAAAAGCTTTGATGAGAGAGAAAATCAAACCTTCAGAATAAACTCACCAAGATGATCTGATGCCTAGGTGTCAGCAACCGCATAAGCTCTATTAAGGAACAGGAAGATAAAGCCCAGTCAATGGAGTAAATCAGAAAGTTGGAAGAGTTGCAGAATCTGGAACAACTAATCAAAGATGTTCAAACAGATCTCCTAAACAAATCCAATGAAGTAGCTAAAGAGATAGAGGAAATTAAAAGGACATTGGGTGAGCATAAGGAAGAATTTTAAAGCATGCAAAGAAAGATAGATCTTATGGGAATGAAAGGCACAGCGGATGAAATTAAAACACACTAGAAGCATACAACAGCAGATTTGAACAGGCAAAAGAAAGAATCAGCAAGCATCTGAATTGAAACAGACAAACAGAGAAAAGAATGGGAAAAATTATGCAGCAACTCTGGGAACTGACTGACAACGTGAAGAGTACAAACATTCATGTCATGGGATCCTAGAAGGAGAAGAGAAGGGGAGATGCACTGAAGGAATATTTGAGGAAATAATGGCCGAGAACTTTCTAACTCTTATAAAAGGCATTGATGTTGAGGTCCAAGAAGTGCAACGTACACCAAATAAATCTGAATAGACCTACTCCATGATACATGCTAATCAGAATGTCAGAAGCCAAAGATAAAGAATTCTGAAAGCAGCTAGAGAAAAGCGATTCATTACATACAAGGGATGCCCAATAAGACTAAGCATTGATTTCTCATAAGAAATTATAGAGGTAAAAATGCAGTAGTATGATATATTCAGGATACTGAAAGAGAAAAATGGTCAGTCATGAATTCTCTATCCACCAAACTGTCCTTCAGAAATGAGGGGGTGTTTAAGATATTCACAGATAAGCAGAAGCTGAGAAAATTTGTTAACAAGAGACCTGCCCTGCAAGGAATATTAAAGGAAGTTCTGTAGGCAGAAAAGAAAGGACAGGAGAGCGAGACTTGGAAGAAAGTGTAGATATTAAGATTATCAGTAAGGGTAACTAAAAGGGTAAAATGAGAGACAAAGATAAGATATGCCATATAAAAGGCAAAGGATAAAATGGTTGAAGTAAGTACTGCCATTACAGTAATAGCAGTGAATATTAATAGAGTAAAATCCTTGATCAAAAGACAGAATGGATAAAAAAAAAAAAAAAAGATCTATCTTTATGATGTCTACGAGAGACTCACCTGAGACCAAAGGATACAAGTAGGTTGAAAGTGAAAGGCTGGAAAAGATACCCCATGCAAACAGTATCCAAAAAAAAAAAAAAAAAGCTGGGATTGCTGTACTAACATCAGACAAAGTCCATTTTAAATGCAAAGCTGTTATAAGAGACAAAGAAGGACATTATATATTAATAAAAAGGCCAATTCACTAAGAAGAAATAGCAGTCATAAATATGTATGTACCTAACCAGGGTCCCAAAATGCAAGGTACAAATACTAGCAAAACTGAAGGGAAAAATAGATGTCTTTAGTAATAGTTGGAGACATCAATACATCACTCACATCAATAGAACATCTTGTTAGAGGATCAATAATGAAATAGAGAACTTGAATAATTTGTTAAAGGAACTCAACCTACAAAGCTTTAACAGAACGGTATACTCCAAGACAGCAAGAGTGCATTCTTCTGAAGTGCTCATGGATCATTCTCCATTTAAAAAGATTGAAATTATACAAAGGATTTTTTCTAATGATCATGGAATGAAGCTGGCAGTTAACAGATGGAGGACTGGAAAAGGCACAAATTTATGGAGGTTAAACAACACTCTGAAACTATCTAGGGTCAAATATAAATTGCGAGAGAAATCAGTAAATTTCTTGAGATGAATGGAAAGAAGAACACAGTGCATCAAAACTTACGAGATGCAGTGAAGGTAGTGTAGAGAGGGAAATTTAAAGCCCTAAATGCCTACATTAAAGAGAAAGAAAGTGCTAATATCCAAGACTTAACTACACATCTGGAGGAAATAGAAAAAGAACAGCACTCGAATCACAAAGCAAGCAGAAAGAAAAAACAAAGATTAGAACCGAAATAAATGAGATTGAGAGCAAAAAAAGCAGTAGATAGAATTAACAGAACCAAAGTGGGTTCTTTGAAAAGATCAACAAAATTGACAAGCCCTTATCTGAACTGACAAAGACAAAAAGAGGGAAGATGCAAATAAAATCAGAAATGAGAGGGAGGTCATTGCTACTGGTCCCAAAGAAATAAAAAGGATCATAAGAAGATACTATGAACAACTGTATGCCAACAAACTAGGCAACTTAGATGAAATGGACGATTTTCTAGATATACATGAACAACCCACACTGACTCCAGAAGAAACAGAAGATCTCTATAAACCAATCACAAGTAGAGATTGAAACAGCCATCAAAAATCTCCCAATAAAGAAAAGCCCAGGACTAGATGGCTTCGTAGGTAAATTCTACCAATCATTTCAAGAAAAATTAATATCAATCCTGCTGAAACTCTTCCAGAAAATTGAAGAGGTGGGAACGCTATCCCGCCGCATTCTATGAAACCAGCATCACCCTAATACCAAAACCAGATGAAAATACTATAAGAAAAGATTATAGACTAGTCTGTCTAATGAATATAGAGGCAAAAATCCTCAACAAAATACTTACAAATCAAATCCAACTACACGTTAAAAGAACAATACACCAGGATACGAGGGTAGTTCAGTGGTAGGATTCTCATTTGCCGTATGGGTAACATGGGTTCGATTCCAGAACCATGCACTTCCTCCAAAAAACAAATAAACAAAACAAATAAAAATTCAACAAATGGTGTTGCAATAACAGGATACTCACATGGAAAAAGAATGAAATGGAACCACTGCCATATAGCATACAAAAAATATGAGTTTTATCTCACGTATGCAAGGGTGGTTCAACAGAAGAAAAAAATCAGTAATATACCACATTAATAAATTGATGGAGAAGAACCAAATGATCATCTCAATTGATGCAGAAAAAAACATTTGACAAAATCCAGCATCCCTTTTTTTTCAAATGCAGTTTTATTGTGATATATTCACCTACCATACAAACCAATGAACTGTACAATCACCAGCTCACAGTATCATCACACAGTTGTGCATACAACCAGGAAGTATCCCTTCTTGATAAAGAACACTTTGAAAGATAGAAATAAAAGAAAACTTTCTCAGCTTGATAAAAGGCATTTATGAAAATCCCATTGTCAGCATCATACTCAATGGTGAAAGACTGAAAGCCTTCTCATTGAGATCAGGAATAAGACAAAGGATGCCCACGATCAGCACTGTTATTCAACTAGAAGTTCTACCTAGAGCAGTTAGGCGAGAGAAGGAAATAAAAGGCATCCAAACAGAAAAGGAAGTGATAAAATATTCACTGTTTGCGATGATACAATCCTATACCTAGAAAGTCTACCTAACTGGACAGAGCAGTCTCTTCAACAAATGTGGCTGGGAGAATTGGATATACATATTGAAAAGAATGAAAGAGGATCCCTATTTTATACCTTATACAAAAGTTAACTCAAAATGGATCAAGGGGGCTTAGTAAGGTATGTGCGTCTTAGTTCCTCCTCCAGAGCAACTACTAGGTGAACAGAAACAGTGCAGAACAGTTCCCGGGGCCACGGCAGGGAATGGACTCACAGCGTACCCCAGTCTGGACTGGCTAGTCTGACTGCGAGACTCGGCTGCAGTGAGATCCCCGAGCGGCGCGCAACTCCCCGAACAGAGGCAGCTGTTGCGGCCGGAGCACCTCCCTCCCTCCTTCCCGGGCCGGCTGAGAGTCTCGGAGAGGCAAGTTTCCCAAGCCGCGGCGGCCAGCGCCCCTCTTTTGCGGGTGGCTTCCTGGACCGGTTACGAGTCTCGGATCAGAGGGCTACCCAAGCCGCGGTGGCCCTCCCCCGCGGGCAGCTTCCGGGTCCGGTGGCGAATTCCCCAGGCCGCGGCAGCCAGCGACCGACGCACCTCCCCCGCGGGTGGCTTCCTGGTCCGGTGGCGAATTCCCCGGGCCCGCTGCGGCCGACGACCGACACCCCTCCAGGGAGAGGAGGGAATTTCCGACAGTGGCAGGGACTGGGTCCAACCAAACACCAATAGGGAAATTAATAAAGGAGCCACAGGGACCCCTCAACCCGCGGCGGCTGACGCCCCCACCACGCGCGGCCCCCCGAACCAACTGAAAGAATTGGATCGGAAATCCCCAGGCCGCGGAGAACGGTGACCGGGGGTATCCCTTCCAAACACGTGAGACAAACGTGTGCCACGAGCGCCACCTACTGGGCAGGATAAGAAAAACAGAACCCAGAGATTTCACAGAAAAACCTTACAATCTTGTTGGGTCCGACACCCAGAGAAATCTGACTAAATGCCCAGACGCCAGCAGCAGAAGATAACGGTCCACGCTCAGAAGATTGAGAATATGGCCCAGTCAAAGGAACAAACCAATAGTTCAAATGAGATACAAGAGCTGAGACAACTAATGCTGAATATACGAACAGAAATGGAAAACCTCTTCAAAAACGAAATCGATAAATTGAGGGAGGACATGAAGAAGACATGGGCTGAACAAAAAGAAGAAAGAAAAACTGAAAATACAAATCACAGAACTTATGGAAGTGAAGGATAAAGTAGAAAAGATGGAAAAAACAATGGATACCTACAATGATAGATTTAAAGAGACAGAAGATAGAATTAGTGATTTGGAGGATGGAACATCTGAATTCGAAAAAGAAACAGAAACTATCGGGAAAAGAATGGAAAAATTTGAACAGGGTATCAGGGAACTCAAGGACGATATGAACCACACAAATATAAGTGTTGTGGGTGTCCAAGAAGGAGAAGAGAAGGGAAAAGGAGGAGAAAAACTAATGGAAGAAATTATCACTGAAAACTTCCCAACTCTTATGAAAGACCTAAAATTACAGATCCAAGAAGTGCAGCGCACCCCAAAGAGATTAGACCCAAATAGGCGTTCTCCAAGACACTTACTAGTTAGAATGTCAGAGGTCAAAGAGAAAGAGGATCTTGAAAGCAGCAAGAGAAAAACAATCCATCACATACAAGGGAAACCCAATAAGACTATGTGTAGATTTCTCAGCAGAAACCATGGAAGCTAGAAGACAGTGGGATGATATATTTAAATTACTAAAAGAGAAAAACTGCCAACCAAGACTCCTATATCCAGCAAAATTATCCTTCAAAAATGAGGGAGAAATTAAAACATTCTCAGACAAAAAGTCACTGAGAGAATTTGTGACCAAGAGACCAGCTCTGCAAGAAATACTAAAGGGAGCACTAGAGTCAGATACAAAAAGACAGAAGAGAGAGGTATGGAGAAGAGTGTAGAAAGAAGGAAAGTCAGATATGATATATATAATACAAAAGGCAAAATGGTAGAGGAAAATATTATCCAAACAGTAATGACATTAAAAGTTAATGGATTGAATTCCCCAATCAAAAGACATAGATTGGCAGAATGGATTAAAAAACAGGATCCTTCCATATGCTGTCTACAGGAAACACATCTTAGACCCAAAGATAAACATGTGTTGAAAGTGAAAGGTTGGGAAAAGATATTTCATGCAAATAACAACCAGAAAAGAGCAGGAGTGGCTATACTAATATCCAACAAATTAGACTTCAAATGTAAAACAGTTAAAAGAGACAAAGAAGGACACTATATACTAATAAAAGGAACAATTCAACAAGAAGACATAACAATCATAAATATTTACGCACCGAACCAGAATGCCCCAAAATACGTGAGGAATACACTGCAAACACCGAAAAGGGAAATAGACTCATATACCATAATAGTTAGAGACTTCAATTCACCACTCTCATCAATGGAAAGAACATCTAGACAGAGGATCAATAAAGAAATAGAGAATCTGAATATTACTATAAATGAGCTAGACTTAACAGACATCTATACGACATTACATCCCACAACAGCAGGATACACCTTTTTTTCAAGTGCTCATGGATCATTCTCAAAGATAGACCATATGCTGGGTCACAAAGCAAGTCTTAACAAATTTAAAAAGATTGAAATCATACATAACATTTTCTCGGATCATAAAGGAATGAAGTTGGAAATCAATAATAGGTGGAGTGCCAGAAAATTCACAAATACGTGGAGGCTCAACAACACACCCCTAAACAACGAGTGGGTCAAAGAAGAAATTGCTAGAGAAATTAGCAAATACCTCGAGGCGAATGAAAATGAAAACACAACATTTCAAAGCTTATGGGACGCAGCAAAGGCAGTGCTAAGAGGGAAATTTATTACCCTAAATGCCTTTATCAGAAAAGAAGAAAAGGCAAAAATGCAAGAATTAACTGTCCACTTGGAAGAACTGGAGAAAGAACAGCAAACTAATCCCAAAGCAAGCAAAAGGAAAGAAATAACAAAGATTAGAGCAGAAATAAATGAAATTGAAAACATGAAAACAATAGAGAAAATCACTAAGACCAGAAGTTGGTTCTATGAGAAAATCAATAAGATTGATGGGCCCTTAGCAAGATTGACAAAAAGAAGAAGAGAGAGGATGCAAATAAATAAGATCAGAAATGGAAGAGGAGACATAACTACTGACCTCACAGAAATAAAGGAGGTAATAACAGGATACTATGAACAACTTTACGCTAATAAATACAACAATTTAGATGAAATGGACGGGTTCCTGGAAAGACATGAACAACCAACTTTGACTCAAGAAGAAATAGATGACCTCAACAAACCAATCACAAGTAAAGAAATTGAATTAGTCATTCAAAAGCTTCCTAAAAAGAAAAGTCCAGGACCAGACGGCTTCACATGTGAATTCTATCAAACATTCCAGAAAGAATTAGTACCAACTCTCCTCAAACTCTTCAAAAAAATCGAAGTGGAGGGAAAACTACCTAATTCATTCTATGAAGCCAGCATCACCCTCATACCAAAACCAGGCAAAAATATTACAAAACAATCTCTCTAATGAATATAGATGCAAAAATCCTCAATAAAATTCTAGCAAATCGTATCCAACAACACATTAAAAGAATTATACATCATGACCAAGTAGGATTCATCCCAGGTATGCAAGGATGGTTCAACATAAGAAAATCAATTAATGTAATACACCATATCAACAAATCAAAGCAGAAAAATCACATGATCATCTCAATTGATGCAGAGAAGGCGTTTGACAAGATTCAACATCCTTTCCTGTTGAAAACACTTCAAAGGATAGGAATACAAGGGAACTTCCTTAAAATGATAGAGGGAATACATGAAAAACCCACAGCTAATATCATCCTCAATGGGGAAAAATTGAAAACGTTCCCCCTAAGATCAGGAACAAGACAAGGATGTCCACTATCACCACTATTATTCAACATTGTGTTGGAGGTTCTAGCCAGAGCAATTAGACAAGAAAAGGAAATACAAGGCATCAAAATTGGAAAAGAAGAAGTAAAACTATCACTGTGCAGACGATATGATACTATACGTCAAAAACCCGGAAAAATCCACAACAAAACTACTAAAACTAATAAATGAGTAAAGCAAAGTAGCAGGTTACAAGATCAACATTCAAAAATCTGTAGCATTTCTATACACTAGCAATGAACAAGCGGAGGGGGAAATCAAGAAACGAATCCCATTTACAATTGCAACTAAAAGAATAAAATACCTAGGAATAAATTTAACTAAAGAGACCAAAAAACCTATGTAAAGAAAACTACAAAAAACTACTAAAAGAAATCACAGAAGACCTAAATAGATGGAAGGGCATACCATGTTCATGGATTGGAAGACTAAATATAGTTAAGATGTCAATCCTACCTAAATTGATTTACAGATTCAATGCAATACCAATCAAAATCCCAACAACTTATTTTTCAGAAATAGAAAAACCAATAAGCAAATTTATCTGGAAGGGCAGGGTGCCCCGAATTGCTAAAAACATCTTGAGGAAAAAAAACGAAGCTGGAGGTCTCGTGATGCCGGACTTTAAGGCATATTATGAAGCCACAGTGGTCAAAACAGCATGGTATTGGCATAAAGATAGATATATCGACCAATGGAATCGAATAGAGTGCTCAGATATAGACCCTCTCATCTATGGACATTTGATCTTTGATAAGGCAGTCAAGCCAACTCACCTGGGACAGAACAGTCTCTTCAATAAATGGTGCCTAGAGAACTGGATATCCATATGCAAAAGAATGAAAGAAGACCCATATCTCACACCCTACACAAAAGTTAACTCAAAATGTGTCAAAGATCTAAACATTAGGTCTAAGACCATAAAACAGAGGAAGATGTAGGGAGGTATCTTATGAATCTTACAATTGGAGGCAGTTTTATGGACCTTAAACCTAAAGCAAGAGCACTGAAGAAGGAAATAAATAAATGGGAACTCCTCAAAATTAAACACTTTTGTGCATCAAAGAACTTCATCAAGAAAGTAGAAAGACAGCCTACAAAATGGGAGACAATATTTGGAAATGACATATCAGATAAAGGTCTAGTGTCCAGAATTTATAAAGAGATTGTTCAACTCAACAACAAAAAGACAGCCAACCCAATTACAAAATGGGAAAAAGACTTGAACAGACACCTACCAGAAGAGGAAATACGGATGGCCAAGAGGCACATGAAGAAATGCTCAATATCCCTGGCCATTAGAGAAATGCAAATCAAAACCACAAGGAGATATCATCTCACACCCACCAGAATGGCCGTTATCAACAAAACAGAAAATGACAAGTGCTGGAGAGCATGCGGAGAAAGAGGCACACTTTTCCACTGTTGGTGGGAATGTCAAATGGTGCAACCACTGTGGAAGGCAGTTTGGCGGTTCCTCAAAAAGCTGAATATAGAATTGCCATACAACCCAGCAATACCATTGCTGGGAATCTACTCAAAGGACTTGACGGCAAAGACACAAACGGACATTTGCACACCAATGTTTATAGCAGCATTATTTACAATTGCAAAGAGATGGAAACAGCCAAAATGTCCATCAACAGAAGAGTGGCTAAACAAGCTGTGGTATATACATACGATGGAATATTATGCAGCTGTAAGACAGGATAAACTTATGAAGCATGTAATAACATGGATGGACCTAGAGAACATTATGCTGAGTGAGTCTAGCCAAAAACTAAAAGACAAATACTGTATGGTCCCAATGATGTGAATCGACATTCGAGAGTAAACTTGGAATATGTCATTGGTAACAGAGTCCAGCAGGAGTTAGAAACAGGCTAAGATAATGGGTAATTGAAGCGGAAGGGATACAGACTGTACAACAGGACTAGATACAAAAACTCAAAAATGGACAGCACAATAATACCTAATTGTAAAGTAATCGTGTTAAAACACTGAATGAAGCTGCATCCAAGCTATAGGTTTTTGTTTTGTTTTATTTTGTTTTGTTTTTTCCTTTATTACTTTTATTTTTTTCTCTATATTAACATTCTATATCTTTTTCGGTTGTGTTGCTAGTTCTTCTAAACCGATGCAAATGTACTAAGAAACGATGAACGTGCATCTATGTGATGATGTTAAGAATTACTGATTGCATATGTAGAATGGTATGATTTCTAAATGTTGGGTTAATTCCTTTTTTTCCGTTAATTAATAAAAAAAAAAAAAAGATAGCATCAAAAAAAAAATGGATCAAGGACCTAAATATAAAAGCCAGAACAATAAAACTCTTAGAAGTAAATGCTGGGAAGCATTTTCAAGATCTTGTGGTAGAAGGGGTTACTTAGACCTTATGCCCAAAGCACAAACAGCGAAAGAAAAAAATAAATAAATGGGACCACAACAGAATTGAACACTTTTGTGCTTCAAGGGACTTTGACAAGAAGGTGAAACGGCAGCCTACTCTTTGGGAGAAAGTATTTGGAAACCACATATCTGATAATGGTTCGGTATTCAAGATATATAAAGAGATCCTCCAACTCAATGATAAAAAGACAACCCAATTAAAGACAGATATAAAAGATTTGAATAGATATTTTTCTGGAGAGGATTTCCAAATACCTAAAAAGCACGTGAAAAGATGCTCAATATCACTAGCTCTTAGGGAAATGCAAATCAAAACTACAGTGAAATACTATTTTATACCTACTAGAAGCGCCACTGTTAAAAAAAAAAAGAACTGCAAGTGTTGTAGAGGATATAAAGAAATACAACATTTGTGCACTGAATTGAGTGTGGTGATGAATGCACAACTCTGAATATAATAGAAAACATTGATTGTACACTTCAGATGGATTGTATCGTATGTAAATTTATCTCAGTAAAACTCCTTTTAAAAATTGTGGGACTGTGGAATGGTACAGTTGCTGTGGAAGATAGTTTGATTGTTCCTCAGGAAGATAAGTATAGAACTGCCATGTGATCCAGCAATCCCACTACTAGTTATATATACCAAGAAGAACTGAAACCAGGGATGTAAACAGGCATCTCATACCACTGTGCATAGCTGCATTATTTACAATTGTCAAAAGATGGAAACAATGCAAGTGTCCATCAACTGATGAATGGATAAATAAAATGTGGTATGTACACGTGATGGAGTATTATGCAGCTATAAGAAGAAGTGAAGTCATGACACATGTGCCTACATGGATGAACCTTGAGGATATTATAATGAATGAATAAGTTAGACACAAGAGGGCAAATAGTGTATGACCTTACCAATATGGACTAAATATAGCTAGAAAACTCGTGGGGTTAATATCTAGAACATAGGTCACAAGAAGATAGAATGAGGGCCGAGGATGGGAGCTGATGCTTAATTTGTGCATAATGTGTAATAAGGCTGGTTATAAATGTTTGGAGATGGATAGGGGTGATAGGAGCATATTACAGTGAGTGTAACTAACAGCGATGATATGTGGGTGCGATTGTGGTTGAAAGGGGAAGTTTAGGGTTGTGTATGTCACTAGAAGGAAAGTCAGAAGATGGAACACTGGACTGTATAATGTAGTGAATCCCCTTCAGGATGAATATATTCTAGAATTGAGTGTGGTGATGAATGCACAACTCTGTGAATATACTAGAAGACATTATACACTTCAGATGGATTGTATGGTATGTAAATTTATCTCAGTAAAACTGCTTTTAAAAAATGTATTGTGGGGGATGTGAGGGTAGTTCAGTGGTAAAATTCTCACCTGCCATGTGGGAGACCTGGCTTTGATTCCCGGCTCATGCACTTCCCAAAAACAAATAAACCAACCAACAAATGATGCTGCAAAAATGGGACACTCACAAGAAAAAGAATGAAATGTGACCCCAGCCATACAGCATACAAGAAAGAAGTATTGTGGTATTTATAATACTTGTAGAGGAATATTAAAGACAAAAATAGCACAGCAGATGAGAGGGAAGAAATGGAATTGCATTTCTTTTAAGATTCTTTACTTGAGATAGTATAATGTTATTTGAAGGTAAACCAATAAGTTAAAGATACATATTATATTCAGAAAAATCTCTGATCAGGGACAAAAAGAAAAATTAATTGCCAGTATCAGCAATGAGAAAGTGAATATTGCTATAGATCCTACAGACACTGAAAGAATACTAAGAATATTATGAGTGATTTTATGCCAATAAATTTGACAATTTAAACAATATGAACAAATTCCTTGATAAACACAAACCACCAAAGCCCACTATTTTAAAAAATTTCTGGATAAGGAGTTGACTGAGTATTGTGTTTATTTCCTAGATAAGGGACTCCACTACATTATTTGAAGAGGGAAAATATTGGCACTGCTTTTCTTCTGTCATCATTGAAGCCTCACTCTCTGATCAAGTTTAGAGATATCTTCTTACAACATATGACACACAGGTATGCCACTATAAAATTATAATTTGCATCACTTTCTTTCTTAAGCTGTTACATTTTGCTTTGCATAAAAGTAATTCACTTCAGAAACATTGTGAACTTGCTCATTTTTGGCTTTTGCAATTTTATTCTTCAACAGATATATCTGAAGACCTTCTACATACATAGCACTGTATTTGGGGTTGTGTCTGATCTCATTTTTATTTTCATTTTTTCAACCAGCATTTAACTTTGAGAGTAATAGACATTACACCTGATGATCCAGTAATCATTAATATATTTTTGTAAACAAAGAAGAGTGTCCTGTGTCTCTGCTTCCATAGGCCCACCATCTAAGAGCTCTCGACCCTCCCTTCCCTAGAAGGGTGCCCACTGCCTTGAAGACACTTGATTTGGCAGAGTGCTGTGTCTTTTGATACAAGAACCGTTTGCTCTATAACTATCTTTTCTAAAGAGTTTTAAGGGAAACAAAATGCCTTATGTTTTTTTATTTAATTTTTTCATTTTTTTTAAATAACCAAAAAACACCAAACACAAATATTCCTAACTTTTGATCATTCCGTTCTACATATATAATCAGTAATTCACAATATCATCACATAGTTGCATATTCATCATCATGATAATTTCCCAGAACATTTGCATCAATTCAGAAAAAGAAATAAAAAAGACAACAGGAAAATAAAACAAAAACAGAAAAAAAAGTTTACATACCATACCCCTTTCCCCTCCCTTTCATTGATCACTAGCATTTCAAACTAAATTTATTTAACATTTGTTCCCCCTATTATTTATTTTTATTCCATATGTTCTACTCGTCTGTTGACAAGGTAGATAAAAGGAGCATCATACACAAGGTTTTCACAATCACACCGTCATATTGTAAAAGCTGTATCATTATACAGTCATCTTCAAGAAACATGGCTACTGGAACACAGCTCTACATTTTCAGGTAGTTCCCTCTAGCCTCTCCACTACATCTTAACTAACAAGGTGATATCTATTTAATGCGTAAGAATAACCTCCAGGATAACCTCTTGACTCTGTTTGGAATCTCTCAGCCATTGACGCTTTATTTTGTCTCATTTCACTCTTCCCCCTTTTGGTCGAGGTTTTCTCAATCCCCTGATGCTGAGTCTCAGCTAATTCTAGGGGTTTTCTCAATCCCTTGATGCTGAGTCTCATTCTAGGATTTCTGTCCCACATTGCCAGGAAAGTCCACACCCTTGCAATTCATGTCCCATGTAGACGGGGAGGGTGGTGAGTTTGCTTGTTGTGTTGGCTGGAGAGAGAGGCCACAGCTGAGCAACAAAAGAGGTTCTCTTGGGGGTGACTCTTAGGCCTAATTTTAAGTAGGCTTGACCTATCCTTTGTGGGGTTAAGTTTCGTATGAACAAACCCCAAGACTGGAGGCTCAGCCTATAGCTTTGGTTGTCCACACTGCTTGTGAGAATATCAAGAATTCAACTTGGGGAAGTTGAATTTCTTCCCTTTCTCACCATTCCCTGAAGGGGACTTGGCAAATACTTATTCGCTGTTCAAATCAGTCTGGGATTTATCGGGACATCACTCTGGACAAACCAACAAAATCTCATATCCTACTCAAGGTTCAATATACTTATGGTGTTCAATTAAGCTGTCTACAGAAGTTATATTACGAAATGCACTAGTCAAAATATAAATTTTGTGCCAAATAAGCATTTTTAAAATGCCTTATGTTTTACCTTCTAGTTTGTGATTGGGTAGCATTTTGTACTTGAAATTTAAAACTCTTTAACACATTAGGAACATTAAAATGAACATAAAATGGGTTTGAAATGTTTGCGCACTAAGTGAGATTTAATATATAGCTATTTTTTTTGTCCATTGAAAAATACAAAGAGAACTGCTTTTTAAAATTTCATCTAAAATCACAGTGCCATCACATACCAGTCAGTTTTCCCCAGTAGTCTCAGTATTTTACAGTTTGTTTGGAATAAGTCCAAACAATTGCAGTTGGTTGATGTCTCTTAAGGGTAAGTATTCCAGCTCCCTATCCTTTTTTTCTTATGTTTTGTTGTTGGTCAGCTCCTACCTCTAAAACAACAGGTTAAATTGGTGAATCTGCAAAAGAGATTGGATGGAGCACAAAGATAAGAACCAACACTTTTCAAAATCTTATGTTTTGTTCTAAAGTTGTATTTAAACATTGTAATCCACCCCTTAATATACCATGTTTTATGCTTTTCATTCATATCTTCAAGTAAATTTAAAGCTTCAGAAAAATAAACCTGATCACACTTACTGCATCTTGCTCCCTCATGTAGCCTGGGGGCCTCGAGTCCAGCTTAGTGAGTTTGGCCCAAAAGCAGCATCCACCTGGAAATATGCTACCCACTCTCTCAGGTCAAGGGCACTGAGCAAGGGGCCTCAGCCCTGGGCGCCTCCTCCTCCTTCCTTTCCAGAAGAAATACCCTAGGCCTAGGCCTGAAACAGGTACAGCCTTTCAGCACATAGTAGGGTTAAATGAATTATTTCAGAAAACCCTAAATCATAGTTACCAAGGGATGTAGGCAGTGCTGGGTTATAATAGCTATCCTTTTCCTAATTTTAAGACCAAGTTCTATACTTTGATTTAATCCGGTTCTTTTCTAGTTATCTGCCTGTCTATCTCTCTCACTCTCACACACATATACCCCTGAGTGGGGCTTTTCATGTGTGATTATGATCTGCAGATTTGTTAGCCATGTCCTCCTCTACAACAGAACATGTGGCATCACGTGTCATGAAAAGAGTCAGTGTGTGGAAAGCTATGCATGAATATGATTTCCAGAAAATGTTTGTATAAACAGAACACACCTGTTTGTTTATGACCTTCTCCTTTATTGGCCTCCCTTGGATGATGCTTGTAGTGTCCCTGCTGAGATGAGGTTTAGTTTTTTTTTCTGCATGTACATTTTGTTTAGTCTTTCTTATTGACATTAGCCATTTTCCTTATCTGAGATTTCCCGTTTTTGGTTTTCACTGGGCTTTCCAGCTCTTGGAACACTCTTTTGTCAGCAGATGTGCTTTTGTTTCCAGTTTCTAATCTGCAATTAGACTGTAGCTCAATAAATTACAGAGGTATAGAACATAAAATAAATCATTAGAGGAATGGAGGTATAGAGGCAAGTGGAAAGGATCCCAGCCCAGCTCTACTGTGCTTCTCAATACAGAGTTGTCTCAACTGTGAGAGCGAGGCTTCCTGAGTAGTTGCTAACCAAAATTTTATGAGCTATTTTCTCACGGAATTAAATGAGAGATTTTTCTTTCCTTTGAGTTAAATATGGCCTCAAAATATAACAAACTTATGCCTAAAATGTAACAAATTGTAAATAATGTAATAATGTAGTAATAATTCTACTCAGAGGGAACTGAGATTGGAATATGAGAGCCAAGAATGCAGATTTGTGGTGAGTCTGGTGGTCCTTGGGTGTATGGGCCTGGGACAACCAGCCCCAAGGCCACTGCTTTTGGATATTTTCTGGTCATGGCTCCTCCTTAGCTCCTCAGAGTATACCAAATTAGGTGTCATTTCTTAGTCACATGATTTTCCTTTTTGTGGTTTCCTCTGCCCTCTGTTTGCTTAAATTCATCTGTTGTTACTATTCAGCAATAAATACTTCACTCTGTGGGTGGCAGCCAACATTCTCTTTCCAAATCCCTTGCTCAAATGAAGGTGAGGTATTGGCATGGCCCTGCAGCCACCTCCCATGTCTGACTTGCCATGCTAACCAGAGGCACATGTGCTCAGTCTCTGGGCCTCTGAGCCTCTGCAGTTCTTCCCTAAATTAGGTTATTAAATGTTAGTCAGCAAGTCCCTTTAAAGCTGCCTCCATCGCCATCTCTTTAATACATTTGACTTAATTTGCATAATTTTCATCAGCAACATAATAATTTTAAGTTCTGTGGAATTTCATAAATTTATATTTGATACATCTACATTTTAGGATAAAGGTAGAATTTCACTATTTTTAAGCCTACATATATATAATAGCAAGTAAAATAAAGGTATTTATATTTAAATCAAGAAATCTACTCAAGGATTTCTACAATTTTCAATTTTTGAATGGTCCAAAGATATAACTTTGCCAATTTATCACCTCTTCTGGCAATCAGCCTACATGTGAAACACAAGAGGAATTCCTGGCTGGATATGAAAACAAGATAGAGTCGCAGACAAGAAATTACTGTCAAGTATTTTAGGAAAATTCAGCCTGCTGGTATTCTTGCTTTCAATTTTATAGGTCTGTTTTAGAGAACTGTAATAAGAACTGAGGAGCTTTATATGTAAATTGATTTTCTGTTTGGGGGCCTTTGTACCTGCTTTTTCCTTTGGAATTGTACTTGTAGTAGACATCACTTAGGTGCCTGAGGTCAAGGTATGGCTGGCTCCAATTGTGACCCCCTATAGTCTGTGCCACCAGTCCTTCTGATCCTTGATTGATTTCAGCCATTATCTTCTTTGCCACTTGACTTTTATTTCACTGCATTTGGTTGAAAATATTATTCCTTCAAGTTTAGCTTTTCATTGCCTTCTGATAGCTTTATTCTTCTTCACTCTTCTAGTAAAATACTTAGTTATGACAATATGAAGTTCTTTGGATTTTGAATAAACATATTACATTTTACATATAAATTTGAACAAACATATTACATTAGGCGCAAATGTGCTGGTCATTTTTTTTTCTATTATTATTGCTCTTTGAGTTTGGTGAGGGGTGGTTACCTGGCTGTGTATAATGAGGAGAAGGCTCTGAATGTCTCTCCTTTATTAGACTTTTTGATTTCTAGTTTTTAAAAATTATGAATTATTAAAACAAATTCACATAATATAAAATACACCATTTTAACCATTTAAAGTGCACAATTCAGTGGTTCTAGTATTTTCACAGTACTGTTGCAGAGTCACCATCACTGTCAAATTTCAGAACATTTTCATCACCCCAAAAGAAATCCTGTACTCATTGCCCAATCCCTCTTCACTAGTAGCCCCCTGCAACTCCTCTGTTTCTGTGGTTTTGTCTATTCTGGACGTTTCATATATATGGAAGTATATAATATGTGACCTTTTGTCTTCTTTCACGTAGCATTCTGTTGTAGTATCCATGTTGTAGTATGTGTCGGTACATCATTTCTTTTTATGGCTGAATAATATTCCATCATATGGATAAACTAAATTTTGTTTATGTACCCATTACCTGATAGATATTTGGGTTACTTCCATTTTTTGGCTATTATGAATAATGCTGCTGTAAACATCTGTGTATACGTTTTTGTTTGATATTTTAAGAAACTACCAAACGGTTTTCTACAGTGGCTGTACCATTTTACATTTCCACTAGCACTGTATGAGGGTTCCAGATCCTCTACATCCTTGCCAACATTTATTTTCCTTTAAAAATAAATTATAGGGCAGGCCATGGTGGCTCGGCAGTTGAAGCTCACCCGTCATGCTGGAGACTCAGATTTGATTTCTGGTGCCTGCCTATACAAAAAAAAAAAAAAAAAATTATGGCTGTACTAGTGTGTATAAAGTAAAGTATACCTCATTGTGGTTTTAATTTGCATTTCTCTAATGTTGAATGATATTGAGCACCTTTCTGTGTGCTTATTGACCATTTTTCACAAGTCCTTTGCCAATTTTTTATTGGGTTGTTGGTCTTCTTATTGAGTTATGTATTCTTCATCTATTCTGTATACTCAACCTTTAGAATTATATGGTTTGCACATATTTTCTTCCATTCTGTGAGTTGTCTTTTCACTTTCTTGATCATGTCCTTTGATATACAAAAGTTTTTAGTTTTAATTAAACCCAATTTATTTTTTCTTTTGTTCCTTGCACTGGGTTTAGTTTTTGCTCTTTATTAGTTTCTTAAGGTGGAAGTTTGGGTTATTGAGATATATAGAGAGATCTTTCTTTTCTTAATGTCATTATTTATAGCAATAAAATGCTTTCTGAGCACTACTTTCACTACTTTGGTGTGTAGTGTTTGCATTTTCATTTATTTCAAAGCATTTTCTAATTTCCCTTCAATTTCTTCTTTGACTTATTGTTTGACCCACTTAGGAAAGGGAAAATATTTCCGTATATTTTCAGACTTTCCAGGTTCCTTCTGTTACTGATTTCTAATTTCATTCCCCTTGTGATTGGAGAGCATCTTTTGTATTATGTCATTCTTTTAAAATTTATTGAGACTTGTTTTGTGGCCTCACTGTGGTCTATCCTGGAGAATGTTCTGTGTGCACTTGAGAGGGATGTATATTCTGCTGCTGCATGTGTCTGCTAAGTCTAGTTGGTTATACTGTTGTTCAAGGCTTCTATTTTCTTAATGATTTTTTTCTCTAGTTTTTCTGTCTATTATTGAACAGAGAGTATTAAAGTCCCTCAGCTATTAATGTTGAAGTGTCTATTCCTATCAGTTTTTACTTTGTTTATTTTTGGGCTCTGTTGTTGGGTGGATATATGTTTATAATTATTGTATCTTCTTTATGGAGTGACCCTAATATCATTATATAATGTTCTTCTTGTCACTTGTAACCAATTTTGTCTTAAAGACTATTTTGTCTGATATAAACATAGCTATTTTCGCTCTCCTTTGGCTACTGTTTACATAAAGTATCTTTTTTGTTCTTTTACTTTCAATCTGTTTGTGTCTTTGAATCTAAAGTAAGTCTGTTGTAGATCATGATTTTTAAATCCACTTTGCCAATCTCTGCTTATTAATTGGTGGAGTTTAGTTCATTTACATTTACTGTAACTAGTTCTAAAAAGTTTTATCTTTTTTGCTCCTCAAATCCTCCATTGCTGTCTTCATTTGTGTTAAATAGATATTTCCAGTGCTCCATTTTAGTTCCCTTGTTTCTTTTATTATATATTTTTAGGTCTGTTTTTTAGTTTTTATCCTGGGGATTACCGTTAGCATCTTAATATGTAAAAATCTAGTATGGATTCATGTAACTTAATTTTCATAGTGTATAAAAGCTTTCTTTCTGTATAGCTCTATCCACCTGCCCCCTTTATGCTGTTATTGTCACAAATTACATCTTTATATATTGTTTGCAAATCAGTTTAGATTTATAATTATTGTTTATATACTTGCCTTTTATATCAGATAGGAAAAAAGGAATTACAAACAAAAAATACATTGACTTTTTAAAGCACATTTAAACTTTTTTTATTGTTAATGTAACATATATACAAACAAAGAAAAAGTAGTGATTTTCAAAGTACACTTCAACAGGCAGTTCCAGAACAGATTTCAGAGTTTGTTATGGGTTACCATTCCACTATTTCAGATTTTTCCTTCTAACTGCTAATACTAACTTTTATATTTGCCCATATAGTTACCTTTTCTGGTGTTCTTTATTTTTTCATTTTAATACTGACCACGGTCCTATCATTTCAGCCTGAAGGACTCCTTTTAGTATTTCTTATAGAGTATTTCTACTGACCACCTCTCTCAGTTTATCTGGGAATGTCTTCATTTCTCCTCCTTTTTTTTAATGAATGACTGGATGTCAAATTCTTGGTTGATAGTGTTTTTCTTTCAGCAGTTTGAGTATGTTATTCCAGTGCCTCTTGGCCTCCATGGGTTCTGATGAAAAATCATGTATTCATCTTTTTGAGGCTCTCTTTTATGTGATAAGTTGCCGCTCTCACTGCTTTCAGGATTGTCTTTGTCTTTCAAAAGTTTGATTATGTGTTTTTATGTGGCTCTCTTGGAGTTTATCCTACTTGAAGTTCATTGAGTTTCTTGGATGTGCAGAACAACGTTTTTCATCAAATTTGGGAAGTTTTTGGCCATTATATCTCAGGTATTGTTTTTGCCCCTTTTTCTCTTCTCCTTTGGGAACTCCCATTATGTGTGTGAAAATATGCTTGATAGTGTCACTTATGTGACAGAACAGTGTGGAGCACTAGCTTGTACAGTTGGACCTTCTATAACCTGAAAACCAGCAGTTCCTCCCCACTCTAGATGTGGAGTCCAGGACAGGGGTTGGCAAGTTTTTTCTTGTAAAAGGAAAGATAGCAAATATTTTAGACTTTGTGGACCACACACTGTCTCTGTCATGTGTTCTTATTTGTTTTGTTTATTTTTATAATCCTTTAAAAATATAGCAGGCATTCTTGACTCAAAGGCCTTCCAGGCAACAATGTGGCCCACAGCGCTTAGGCGATTAACCTGTCTGCAGGTATATGTTCTAGAGCATATCTCATATCTCAGTGTGTGCCCAGACAGCGTGTGCCAACATGTCCAGAGCAGCACTGTGACTGATGGCAGAAATGGGGGGACACTGCAATAAGAAAACATATGAGTGCATTGGAAAATTTTATAAAGTAGCAAAAGTGAATGGAGCATATCTACACTCCACAAACATAGATAAATATTTATGATACTGATGGTGAAAGGAAGTCCCAGAGGACTACGTGTGGTTTCATTTTTATGAAATTCAAAAACAAGCAAAAACATATCTATCTGTATTGTTTATGGAAAAGGATATGTATGATAGCAAGAGAGTAATGAACACAAAGTGTTATTGCTTTGTGGTTACATTTGCGGAGAAGCAGGAGGGGATAGGCTGAGGAAGGAGCACACGGAGATTCTGGACATTCTGCGGGTCTTAGGTTCTGGAATTCATTTCCTTGTTGTACTTCATACCTTGCATATGTATTGCACATGAACTTTTGTGTGTGTCACATATCACATTATGTACTTTTTTTGAAAGGCGAGAAAGAATACCTGCCAGGGAGGTCTTAGAACCCATCCGCCGACTGTCCTCCCTGAAACAGTACTGTTAGTGCCTGAGTGCTAGGGAGTGGATGCCTGGGAGGGAAAAGAGGCAGGAGTGAGGAACTGGGATGAGAAAGTCAAAAGCAGAGCCTCCTCCCTTCTGAGACAGACACGGGATTGCCAATGCCAAGTGTGTACATCGTTCTTTTCCCAGCGAAAGCCTTACACCCTTATCAAAGATCAGTTGCTCATGAATGTAAGGGCTTATTTCTGGACTCTGGATTTTATTCTATCAATCTGTATGTCTGTCTTTATTGCCAGCACCCCACTGTTCTCATTATTTAGGTTTGTTGTAAATTATGCAGTCAGGAAGAGAGAATCCTCAAACTTTGTTCTTTTTTTAAAGGTTGCCTTGAATCTATAGATCAATTTGAGGCCTATGGCCATCTTAACAATTTGAAGTCTTCTAATCCATAATGGGATTTCTTTCCATTTATTTAGATCTTGTTTAATTTCTCCCAACTGTGTTTTGTACAGGCTTTACACTTCTTTTGTTAAATTTATTTCTAAGTATTTTACTCTTTTTGATGCTATTATAAATGTGATTGTATTCTTAATTTCATTTTTGGATTATTTTTAGTGAATAGAAATGTACTTTTAAATATATATATATTGATATTGAGCCAAGATGGCAGCTTAGTGAGGTGTGGGATTTAGTTTGTCTTCTAGAGCAGCTAGTAAATAGCCAGGAACAGTACAGAACAACTGCTTTTGGGCCACATTAGTGCCGGACACACAATGTACCCCAGTCTGGACAAGCTGAACTGGCTGTGAGCCCACCCAGAACCATGAGATCCCCAGGCTGCAGCGGCCAGCCCCCCTCCTCCACGCTGCTTCTCAGAGGGGAAGGAAAGAGACTTTACTAGCACCTGGGGCTGAGCACAACCAAGTTCCAATCGTGGAATTAATTAACAAATTCTGACTACTAAAAATAGGGACCTGAGCTCAGCTGAGCCTCCAGTAAAAGCTGAGATTGCTAGTAGGTTTTGCCCCGGCACAGAGGAGCCAGGGCTGATGGAAAAAGAAAGAAAAAAAAGTTTTTTTTGGATTGGACAGCACAAAATACTTAAAAGGGTCTGGGCCCTGAAAAGGAAAGGAGATACACAGAGCAACGTACCAATTTAAGCTCTTGACCTGCTCTGTAAAGGACTTTTTTTTTTCCTTTTCTTTTTTGTGGCTGTATTTCTGTGGCTTGACTGCTCTTTGGATACAGCTGCAGGGCTTCTCAGGCTCCATCTTTCCCAGGCATGGGCAGGATTAAGCTTGTTTGAGGATTTGTCTGGAAGCTGTACTTTCCCCAGGAGAGGGATGGGGCCCAGTTTAGGTGGAATCCCTCCCTGACAGAATTCAGACCCCAGGGTCTGGAAAACTGAAGTGATTAAAGACAGCCTACGACCTCTCCTCTGTCTCAACCAGCCTCCAGCAGAGAGAGTCTGCTGAAGTTAAAGGTACCACGTAACCTTATGCTGGTGGGACCTGCAGGCAAACAAGTGCCACATACTAGGCAGAATAGGAAAAACACAGAGTCTACAGGTTTCAAAGGAAAGTCTTTCAACATGCTGGGTCTCACCCTCAGGGAAAACTGATGTAGGTGATTCTTTCCTCCTGACAGGAGGCCAGTTTGGTCTGGGAAAATCTGGCTGGGGTCTATAGTACCTAAGTAGACCCTCCTAAGAGGGATAAAAAAAAAAAGCACCGTACTGGCAAGGCAGAAAATAAGAACTGAAGCATTCTGATCTGTTAAACAAAACCTTAGCTAGAGGTCCAGAATAAGCTGAACTGAATGTCAAAGAACAGATAGATAACAAAGTCATCCAGCAAGAAAACCCTAGGTGAAAAAAAAAGTGAAAACAATTTCCAGAATAAACTAATTAAGGAAGTTAAATGCCTAGACCCCAGGAAAAAATGAGTCATACTATGAGAATTGAAAATATGGCCCAGTCAAAGGAACTAACCAACAATTCAAATGAGATACAGGAGTTGAAACAATTAATTCAGAATGTTCTAACAGACATGGAAAACTTCATCAAAAATCAAATCAATGAATTGAGGGAGAATATAAAGAAAGCAAGGAACACACAAAAAGAAGAAATCAAAAGTCTGAAAACACAAATCACAAAACTTATGGGAATGATAGGCACAGTGGAAGAGAAGAAAAAAACAATGGAAACCTACAATGTTAAATTTCAGTAGGCAGAAGATTATTGAACTGGAGGCGGGACATCTGAAGTCTGAGAGGCAAAAGAAAATCTAGGGAGAAGAATGGGAAAATACGAGCAGGGACTTGGGGAATTGAATGACTACGTGAAGTGCACAAATATATGTGTTGTGGGTGTCCCAGAAGGAGAAGAGAAGGGAAATGGAGGAGAAAAACTAATGGAGGAAATTATCACTGAAAATTTCCCAACTCTTATAAAACTGTTGTAAAAGACATAAAATTATAAATCTAAGAAGTGCAGCATAGTCCAAACAGAATAGATCCAAATAGACATACTCCAAGACACTTACTAATCAGAATGTCAGATGTCAAGCAGAAAGAATCTTTAAAGTAGCATGATAAAAGCAATACATCACATACAACGGAAGCCCATAAGACTTCTGCATAGATTTCTTATGGAAAGACTTAACCGACATCTATAGAGCATTACACCCCACAACAGCAGGATACACCTTTTTCTCAAGTGCTCATGGATTATTCTCAAGGATAGACCATATTCTGGGTCACAAAACAACTCTCAATAAATTTAAAAAGATTAAAATCATACAAAATGCTTTCTCAGGTCATAAAGTAATGAAGCTGGAAATTAATAACAGGCACAGGGCCGGAAAATTCACAAATATATGGAGGCACAACAACACACTTTTAAACAACCAGTGGGTCAAGGAAGAAATTACAAGAGAAATCAGTAAAGATCTTGAGGCAAATGAAAATGAAAACACGACATATCAAAATTTATGGGATGCAGCAAAGGCAATGCTAAGAGGGACATTTATTGCCCCAAATGCCTATATGAGAAAAGAAGAAAGAGCAAAAATTGAGGAATTAACTATCCACTTGGAAGAACTAGAAAAAGAACAGCAAACTAACCCCAAAGCAATCAAAAAGAAAGAAATAACGAAGATTAGAGCAGAAATAAATGAAATTGAGAACATGAAAACAATTGAGAAAATCAGCAAAACCAGACTTTGGTTCTTTGAAAAAATCGATAAGATTGATGGACCATTAGTGAGCTTGACAAAAAGAAGAAGAGAGAGGATGCAAATAAAATCAGCAGTGGAAGAGGAGACATAGCCATTGGCCCCACAGAAATAAAGGAGATAATGAGAGGGTACTATGAACAACTTTATGCTAGTAAACTAGACAATGTAGATGAAATGGACAACTTCCTAGAAAGGCATGAGCAACCAACATTGACTTGAGAAAAAAATAGATGACCTTAACAAACCAATCACGAGTGAAGAAATTGAATCGGTCATTAAGAAGCTCCCCAAAAAGAAAAGTCCAGGACCTGATGGCTTCACATGTGATATCTACCAAACATTCAAGAAAGAATTAGTACCAATCCTCCTCAAACTCTTCAAAAATATTGAAGAGGGGGAAAGGCTACCTAACTCATTCTATGAAGCCAACATTACCCGCATACCAAAGCCAGACAAAGATATTACAAAAAAAGAAAATTACAGGAAGATGGCGGCTTAGTAAGACGCGCGGATCTTAGTTTCTTCTCCAGGACACCTACTAGGGGAGTAGAAACGATACAGAAAGCGCCCAAAGCCACAACAGAGATAAAAAAGACAGCGTACCCCATCCTGGAACGGCTGGCTGGCTGAGAGAAGCAGCTCGGGTGAGATCGCCGACGCGCGCGGGCCTTACCGGGCGGGGTGGCAAGCGGCCGGAGTTACTCCCTTCCCCCTTCCCGGGCCGGCTGGGAGAATTGGAGAGGCGGTCCCGTGAAACAAAGACAGCTGGCGCCCACACCACGCGCAGCCCCCGGACCAACTGAGAGAATTGGATCGGAAACCCCCAGGCCGCGGAGAACGGTGACGGGTGGGGGAGGCCCCTTCCAAACCCGTGACTCCCGGGGAACGTGCACTCTCTCCGGCGGGCCGCTGCCGCTGGCACCCTCCCGCCACGCTTGTTGCCCAGGGCCGACTAGGAAATTCGGACGGGCCCTTTCCCTGGCAGCGGCGACCAGCAACCCTCCCTGCGTTCGGACCCCGGGCCGGCTCAAGCCGTTTCGGCTAGCGAACCCTCAGGACGGCGAGAGTTTTCCAAAGTTTAAGGTCCCACAGCACCTTTTACTGGTGGGACCCGCAGACAAACGGGTGCCACGAGCGCCACCTACTGGGCAGGATAAGAAAAACAGAACCCAGAGATTTCACAGAAAAATATTACAACCTTGCTGGGTCCAACACCAAGAGAAATCTGAATAAATGCCCAGACGCCAGCAGCAGAAGATAACTGTCCACGCTCAAAAGATTGAGAATATGGCTCAGTCAAAGGAACAAACCAATAGCTCAAATGAGACACAAGAGCTGAGACAACTAATGCTGAATATACGAACAGAAATGGAAAACCTCTTCAAAAATGAAATCGATAAATTGAGGGAGGACAAGAAGAGGACATGGGCTGAACATAAAGAAGAAATAGAAAAACTGAAAAAACAAATCGCAGAACTTATGGAAGTGAAGGATAAAGTAGCAAACATAGAAAAATAATGGATAGCTACAATGATAGATTTAAAGAGACAGAAGATAGAATTAGTGATTTGGAGGATGGAACATCTGAATTCCAAAAAGAAACAGAAACTATAGGGAAAAGAATGGAAAAATTTGAACAGGGTATCAGGGAACTCAAGGACAATATGAACCGCACAAATATACGTGTTGTGGGTGTCCCAGAAGGAGAAGAGAAGGGAAAAGGAGGAGAAAAACTAATGGAAGAAATTATCACTGAAAATTTCCCAACTCTTATGAAAGACCTAAAATTACAGATCCAAGAAGTGCAGCGCACCCCAAAGAGATTAGACCCAAATAGGCGTTCTCCAAGACACTTACTAGTTAGAATGTCAGAGGTCAAAGAGAAAGAGAAGATCTTGAAAGCAGCAAGAGAAAAGCAATCCATTACATACAAGGGAAACCCAATAAGATTTTGTGTAGATTTCTCAGCAGAAACCATGGAAGCTAGAAGACAGTGGGATGATATATTTAAAATACTAAAAGAGAAAAACTGCCAACCAAGACTCCTATATCCAGCAAAATTATCCTTCAAAAATGAGGGAGAAATTAAAACATTCTCAGACAAAAAGTCACTGAAAGAATTTGTGACCAAGAGACCAGCTCTGCAAGAAATACTAAAGGGAGCACTAGAGTCAGATACAAAAAGACAGAAGAGAGAGATATGGAAAAGAGTGTAGAAAGAAGGAAAATCAGATATGATATATATAATACAAAAGGCAAAATGGTAGAGGAAAATATTATCCAAACAGTAATAACACTAAATGTCAATGGACTGAATTCCCCAATCAAAAGACATAGATTGGCAGAATGGATTAAAAAACAGGATCCTTCTATATGCTGTCTACAGGAAACACATCTTAGACTCAAAGATAAACATAGGTTGAAAGTGGTTGGGAAAAGATATTTCATGCAAATAACAACCAGAAAAGAGCAGGAGTGGCTATACTAATATCCAACAAATTAGACTTCAAATGTAAAACAGTTAAAAGAGACAAAGAAGGACACTATATACTAATAAAAGGAACAATTCAACAAGAAGACATAACAATCATAAATATTTACGCACCGAATCAGAATGCCCCAAAATACGTGAGGAATATACTGCAAACACTGAAAAGGGAAATAGACTCATATACCATAATAGTTGGAGACTTCAACTCACCACTCTCATCAAGGGACAGAACATCTAGACAGAGGATCAACAAAGAAATAGAGAATCTGAATATTACTATAAATGAACTAGACTTAATAGACATTTATAGGACATTACATCCCACAACAGCAGGATACACCTTTTTCTCAAGTGCTCATGGATCATTCTCAAAGATAGACCATATGCTGGGTCACAAAGCAAGTCTTAACAAATTTAAAAAGATTGAAATCTTACACAACACTTTCTCGGACCATAAAGGAATGATGTTGGAAATCAATAATAGGCAGAGTGCCAGAAAATTCACAAATATGTGGAGGCTCAACAACACACTCCTAAACAACGACTGGGTCAAAGAAGAAATTGCAAGGGAAATTAGCAAATACCTCGAGGCGAATGAAAATGAAAACACAACATATCAAAACTTATGGGACGCAGCAAAGGCAGTGCTAAGAGGGAAATTTATTGCTCTAAATGCCTATATCAGAAAAGAAGAAAAGGCAAAAATTCAGGAATTAACTATCCATTTGGAAGAACTGGAGAAAGAACAGCAAGCTAACCCCAAAGCAAGCAAAAGGAAAGAAATAACAAAGATTAGAGCAGAAATAAATGAAATTGAAAACATGAAAACAATAGAGAATATCAATAAGGCCAGAAGTTGGTTCTATGAGAAAATCAATAAGATTGATGGGCCCTTATCAAGATTGACAAAAAGAAGAAGAGAGAGGATGCAAATAAATAAGATCAGAAATGGAAGAGGAGACATAACTACTGACCTCACAGAAATAAAGGAGGTAATAACAGGATACTATGAACAACTTTACACTAATAAATACAACAATTTAGAGGAAATGGATGGGTTCCTGGAAAGACATGAACAACCAACTTGGACTCAAGAAGACATAGATGACCTCAACAAACCAATCACAAGTAAAGAAATTGAATTAGTCATTCAAAAGCTTCCTAAAAAGAAAAGTCCAGGACCAGATGGCTTCACATGTGAATTCTACCAAACGTTCCAGAAAGAATTAGTACGAATTCTCTTCAAACTCTTCAAAAAAATCGAAGTGGAGGGAAAACTACATAATTCATTCTATGAAGCCAACATCACCCTCATACCAAAACCAGGCAAAGATATTACAAAAAAAGAAAACTACAGACCAATCTCTCTAATGAATACAGATGCAAAAATCCTCAATAAAATTCTAGCAAATCGTATCCAACAGCACATTAAAAGAATTATACATCATGACCAAGTAGGATTCATCCCAGGTATGCAAGGATGGTTCAACATAAGAAAATCAATTAATGTAATACACCATATCAACAAATCAAAGCAGAAAAATCACATGATCATCTCAATTGATGCAGAGAAGGCATTCGACAAGATTCAACATCCTTTCCTGTTGAAAACACTTCAAAAGATAGGAATACAAGGGAACTTCCTTAAAATGATAGAGGGAATATATGAAAAACCCACAGCTAATATCATCCTCAATGGGGAAAAATTGAAAACTTTCCCCCTAAGATCAGGAACAAGACAAGGATGTCCACTATCACCACTATTATTCAACATTGTGTTGGAGGTTCTAGCCAGAGCAATTAGACAAGAAAAAGAAATACAAGGCATCAAAATTGGAAAGGAAGAAGTAAAACTTTCACTGTTTGCAGACGATATGATACTGTACGTCGAAAACCCAGAAAAATCCACAACAAAACTACTAGAGCTAATAAATGAGTACAGCAAAGTAGCAGGTTACAAGATCAACATTCAAAAATCTGTAGCATTTCTATACTCTAGTAATGAACAAGCTGAGGGGGAAATCAAGAAACGAATCCCATTTACAATCGCAACTAAAAGAATAAAATACCTAGGAATAAATTTAACTAAAGAGACAAAAAACCTATATAAAGAAAACTACAAAAAACTGTTAAAAGAAATCACAGAAGACCTAAATAGATGGAAGGGCATACCGTGTTCATGGATTGGAAGACTAAATATAGTTAAGATGTCAATCCTACCTATATTGATTTACAGATTCAATGCAATACCAATCAAAATCCCAACAACTTATTTTTCAGAAATAGAAAAACCAATAAGCAAATTTATCTGGAAGGGCAGGGTGCCCCGAATTGCTAAAAACATCTTGAGGAAAAAAAACGAAGCTGGAGGTCTCGCGCTGCCTGACTTTAAGGCATATTATGAAGCCACAGTGGTCAAAACAGCATGGTATTGGCATAAAGATAGATATATCGACCAATGGAATCGAATAGAGTGCTCAGATATAGACCCTCTCATCTATGGACATTTGATCTTTGATAAGGCAGTCAAGCCAACTCACCTGGGACAGAGCAGTCTCTTCAATAAATGGTGCCTAGAGAACTGGATATCCATATGCAAAAGAATGAAAGAAGACCCATCTCTCACACCCTATACAAAAGTTAACTCAAAATGGATCAAAGATCTAAACATTAGGTCTAAGACCATAAAACAGTTAGAGGAAAATGTTGGGAGATATCTTATGGATCTTACAACTGGAGGCGGTTTTATGGACCTTAAACCTAAAGCAAGAGCACTGAAGAAGGAAATAAATAAATGGGAACTCCTCAAAATTAAACACTTTTGTGCATCAAAGAACTTCATCAAGAAAGTAGAAAGACAGCCTTCACAATGGGAGACAATATTTGGAAATGATATATCAGATAAAGGTCTAGTGTCCAGAATTTATAAAGAGATTGTTCATCTCAACAACAAAAAGACAGCCAACCCAATTACAAAATGGGAAAAAGACTTGAACAGACACCTCTCAGAAGAGGAAATACGGATGGCCAAGAGGCACATGAAGAGATGCTCAATGTCCCTGGCCATTAGAGAAATGCAAATCAAAACCACAATGAGATATCATCTCACACCCACCAGAATGGCCATTATCAACAAAACAGAAAATGACAAGTGCTGGAGAGGATGCGGAGAAAGAGGCACACTTATCCACTGTTGGTGGGAATGTCAAAGGGTGCAACCACTGTGGAAGGCAGTTTGGCGGTTCCTCAAAAAGCTGAATATAGAACTGCCATACGACCCAGCAATACCATTGCTAGGTATCTACTCAAAGGACTTAAGGGCAAAGACACAAACGGACATTTGCACACCAATGTTTATAGCAGCATTATTTACAATTGCAAAGAGATGGAAACAGCCAAAATCTCCATCAACAGAAGAGTGGCTAAACAAACTGTGGTATATACATACGATGGAATATTATGCAGCTTTAAGACAAGATAAACTTATGAACCATGTAATAACATGGATGGACCTAGAGAATATTATGCTGAGTGAATCCAGCCAAAAACTAAAGGACAAATACTGTATGGTCCCACTGATGTGAACGGACATTCGAGAATAAACTTGAAATATGTCATTGGTAACAGAGTTCAGCAGGAGTTAGAAACAGGGTAAGACAATGGGTAATTGAAGCTGAAGGGATACAGACTGTGCAACAGGACTAGATACAAAAACTCAAAAATGGACAGCACAATAATACCTAATTGTAAAGTAATCATGTTAAAACACTGAATGAAGCTGCATCTGAGCTATAGGTTTTTGTTTTGTTTTGTTTTGTTTTGTTTTGATTTTACTATTATTACTTTTATTTTTTTCTCTATATTAACATTCTATATCTTTTTCGGTTATGTTGCTAGTTCTTCTAAACCAATGCAAATGTACTAAGAAATGATGATCATGCATCTATGTGATGATGTTAAGAATTAATGATTGCATGTGTATAATGGTATGATCTCTAAATGTTGGGTTAATTTCTTTTTTTCCGTTAATTAAAAAAAAAAAAAAAAAGAGAAGGGATAATTGGAGATGAAGGGATACAGACTGTACAACGGGACTGGATATAAAAACTCAGAAATGGACAGCACAATACTACCCAATTGTAATGCAATTATGTTAAAACACTGAATGAAGCTGCATGTGAGGTATAGGTTTTTTGTTTTTGTTTTTTTTGTTTTTTTTCTTTCTATTGTTTTAATTCTTATTCTGTTGTCTTTTTATTTCTTTTCCTAAATCGATGCAAATGTACTAAGAAATGATGAATATGCAACTATGTGATGTTATTAAGAATTACTGATTGTACATGTAGATTGGAATGATTTCTAATTGTTTTGTTAATTCTTTTTTTAATTAATAAAAAAAAATATCAAAAAAAAAAAATAAAAAAATAAAAAATAAACATAAAGTACTTTGAACAGTACCTTGCACAAATTAAAAAAAAAAAAAAAAAAAAAAAAAGAAAATTACAGACAAATCTCTTTAATGAATATAGATGTGAAAATCCTCAACAAAATTCTTGCAAATCGAATCCAGCAGCACTTTAAAAGAATTATATACCATGACTGAGTAGGATTCATCCCAGGTATGCAAGGATGGCTCAACATAAGAAAATCAATTAATGTAAAAACACCATATCAACAAATCAAAGCAGAAAAAACACATGATCATCTCAATGCAGAAAAGGCACTTGAAAAAATTCAAAGTCCTTTTTTGTTGATAACACTTCAAAGTATAGGAATGGAAGGGAACTTCCTCAACATGATAAAGGGAATATATGAAAAACCCACAGCTAAAATCATCCTCAATGGGGAAAAACTGAAAACTTTCCCTATAAGATCAGGAGCAAGACAGAGATGTCTACTATCTCACCCCCAAGAGAACCTCTTTTGTTGCTCAAATGTGGCCTCTCTCTCCAGCCAACACAACAAGCAAACTCACCACCCTCTCCGTGTCTATGTGGGACATGACTCCCGGGGGTGTGGACCTTGGCAACGTGGGACAGAAATCCTAAAATGAGCTGAGACTCAGCATCAAGGGGGGATTGAGAAAACCCTAGAATGAGCTGAGACTCAGCATCAAAGAATTGAGAAAACCTTCTCAACCAAAAGGGGGAAGAGTGAAATGAGACAAAGTGTCAATGACTGAGAGATTCCAAAGAGAGTGGAGAGGTTATCCTGGAGGTTATTCTTACGCATTAAGTAGATATCACCTTGTTATTCAAGATGTAATGGAGAGGCTGGAGGGAACTGCCTGAAAATGTGGAGCTGTTTTCCAGTAGCCATGTTTCCTTGAGATGATTGTATAATGATATAGCTTTCACAGTGTGACTGTTTGATTGTGAAAACCTTGTGTCTGATGCTCCTTTTATCTACCTTGCCAACAGACAAGTAGAACGTATGGAATAAAAATAAATAATAGAGGGAAAATGTTAAAAAAAAAAAGATGTCCACTATCACTATTGTTATTCAGCATTGTGTTGGAAGTTCTAACCAGAGCAATTAGATAAGAAAAAGAAATACAAGGCATCAAAATTGGAAAGGAAGAAGTAAAACTCTCACTGTTTGCAGATGATATGATACTATGTGTCGAAAACCCCGAAAAATCCACAGAAAAACTACTAGAGCTAATAAATGAGTACAGCAAAGTGGCAGGTTACAAGGTCAGCACTCAAAAATCTGTAGTGTTTTGATACACTAGTAATGACCAATCTGAGGGGAAATCAAGAAGAAAATTCCATTTATAATTGCAACCAAAAGAGTAAAATATTTAGAAATAAATTTAATGATACAAAAGACCTATACAAAGAAAACTACAAGAAATTGCTAAAAGAAATCACAGAAGACCAAAATAAGTGGAAGGGTGTATCATGTTCATGTATTAGAAGACTAAATATAGTTAAGATGTTAATTCTACCTAAATTGATTTATAGATTCAATGCAATATCAATTAAAAACCCCAAAAGCTTACTCTTCAGAAATAGAAAAGCAAATAACCAAATTTATCTGAAAGGGCAGGGTGCCCCGAATAGCTAAAAATATCCTGAGAAAGAAAAATGAAGTTGGAGGTCTCACACTACCTGATTTTAAGGCACATTAAATCTAATGGACTTTGCCCTGCAGGTTTTCAAAACTGTATGGGTCCAGTGACCCCTGTATTCCTTCTTCCTTATGGAAATGCATATATGTATCCCATGACTATTCCTCCTTTGTATGTTGGCAGCAAATAACTTCTTATTTGCTGGTTTGAAAGGATGTGTGTCCCCTAGAAAAGCCATGTTTTAATCCTAATCCCAATATATAACTACAACTTGTTATGAGTTTTCAAAAGTCCAGAGACAGAGGAAAATTTGCCTGAGCACAGGCCACACTTGTAACTAACTTTGATGAGGCTTTGTACTGGTTTTAACCTGTATTGCATTTAATCGTTACTGAAATGTTTTAAAGTTTTCTGATATTGTAATGGAATTTGTATATGGGTAAAACATGTCTTTTTTAGAGTCCAGAGGGAGGAATATGCTGGTTTGAAAGGATATATGTCCCCTAGAAAAGCCATGTTTTAATCCTAATCCCTTTGTAAAGGCAGCTGTTTCTTCTAATCACTATTCAGTACTGTATGTTTGAAAGTGTAATCAGATCATCTACCTGGAGATGTGATTTAATCGAGAGTGATTGATAAACTGGATTAGGTGACATGTCTCTACCCATTTGGGTGGGTCTTGATAAGTTCTGGAGTCCTATAAAAGAGGAAACATTTTGGAGAATGAAAGAGATTTGGAGAGAGCAGAGAATGCTGCAGCACCACAAAGCAGAGAGTCTACCAGCCAGTGACCTTTGGAGATGAAGAAGGAAAATGCCTCCCAGGGAGCTTCATGAAACTGGAAGCCAGGAGAGAAAGCTAGCAGATGATGCCGTGTTCGCCATGTGCCCTTCCAGCTGAGAAAGAAGCCCTGACTATGTTTGCCATGTGCCTTTTCACTTGAGAGAGAAATCCTGAACTTCATCGGGCTTCTTGAACCAAGGTATCTTTCCCTGGATGCCTTAGATTGGACATTTCTTTAGACTTGCTTTAATTTGGGCATTTTCTTGACCTTAGAACTGTGAACTAGCAACTTATTAAATTCTCCTTTTTGAAGGCCATTCCATTTCTGGTATATTGCATTCTGGTAGCTATCAAACTAGAACATATATATACATCTTAAATCGTACAACACTGATAAACACATTATTAGCTCAACTAGTTTTTACTTGATTCCTTAGGATTTTCTATATACAAGAGTATGCCATCTGCACATAGAGATAGTTTTACCTTCTTCTTTTCCGAACTGGATTCCTTTTATTTCTTTTTCATGCATAATTGCTGAGAAGGGGCGTTTATACAAAAGCTTTGAACAGCCTGGGTGAGGAACCATCCTTCTCCTTGTCAGACTTCCTGCTCTGACTTGTAGGTTGTACTTTCTCTGTGGGCTTAGGGCTGTTTTCAGAGAGATTCCACCTGTATTCACTCACTGATGTCTGAACACACTGAGAATGGACTTATGATGTGCCGAGGGGTTGACTGCGGTGCCCAAGTAACTGCATCAGGGGAGGGCCTGCCAGCCTTTCTAAAGCCCTTCTGCAGTGATGTCCAGGCTCCCCTAGATCCCTGAGCTCCCATTCCCCCTGTGACCACTTAATGGGGCAGAGTCTGCTGCTGCTCTTTCTCTGATAGAATTGAAATCCTACCCCAGATCCAACTGGGGAAGCCACCCACATATCCCCAAGATGTACAGTTTACACATATGAAGCAATTGGCATGGAAAAAAGAAGACGTATGTTTTCTAGCGTGTGCATTGACAGTCGCTGGGCGTGTGTGCAGAGACACCAACCATAAGGAGTGAGATTTACCTCACATAGTTGAGAGGAATCTGGTACTGGTTTTTTCGCTCTGTACCCTCATGTCTCAGTTTGTTTTTCTCTGAGGGTGTGATATGAAAATGTTGTTTATCCTCTTGTATGTTAGGCAATATCCACAGCATCGGGAATCATACAATTTGTTTTAGAATCCTTATTTTATTTTTAAAAATATGGCACAATATATGATTTATATAAACATCACAGGTTAGCCAACCTTAAATGGACCATTGTAATATTCTTTGGATAGTTTTTGAAAATTGAAATATAATTCACATCCCATAAAATTCACTCTTTTAAAGTGTACACCTCTTTTTAGTATATTAACAGAGTGGTGAAACCATCACCACTCCTTCCACAACATTTTTGTCACTCAGACAGGAAACCCTGACCAGTTAATAGTTATTGCCCATTCCTTCCCCATCTGCCCCCAGCCCCTGGCACCCACTAATCTGTTGTCCTTGTGAATTTACCTTCCCTGGACATTTCACATTGGGATTGTTTTCTTATGCTTCTTTTTTCTCTTGTGAATACTGGAGCAAGTCTGTTTTTCCTTGTCCCTGCTACCCAAGCACCATTGATCCTTCCCTGAAGGATTGTTACCAGACCAGAGGCTTAGCTGAGGAATAGGTTGTATGTGAGACTGGATGTGAGAGAGAGGCTAGGCAGTGTTATGAGAGGCCCTAGAGACCTGTTTGCAGAGATGCTCATGTAAGTGCCCCACATTATGGGGGAGCCACATCAAACCCCCATGTTACAGGGGAGCCATGTAGTACCCCACATTATAGGGGAGTCATTTTGGTGCCCCACATTATGGGAGAGCTACTTCGTACCCAGAATTACAGGGGAGCTATGTAATACCCCGCTGTTCTAGTTTACTAGCTGCTGAAATGCAATATACCAGAAACAGAATGAATGGCTTTTAAAAGGCAGAGTTTAATAAGTTGCTAGTTTACAATTCTAAGGCCAAGAAAATATCCCAATTAAAGCAAGTCTATAGAAATGTCCAATTTAAGGTATCTGGGGAAAGCCTTGATTCAAGAAGGCTGACGAAGTTCAGAGTTTCTCTCTCAAGTGGAAAGGCATATGGTAAACATGGTCAGGGTTTCTCTCTCATCTGGAAGGGCATATGGCAAACACGGCGTCATCTGCTAGCTTCCTCTCCAGCAACCTGGGAGGCGTTTTCCTTCTTCATCTCCAAAGGTCGCTGGCTGGTAGACTCTGCTTCTTGTGGCTATGTCGTTCTGCTCTGCTCTCTCTAAATCTCTTTCATTCTCCAAAATGTTCCCTCTTTTATAGGATTCCAATAAACTAATCAAGACCCACCGGAATGGGTGGAAACACGTCTCCACCTAATCCAGTTTAACAACCACTCTTGATTGAATTACATCTCCAGGAAGATGATCTAATTACAAGTTCAAACATACAGTACTGAATAGTGATTAGAAGAAACGGTTGTCTTAACAAAATGGGATTAGGATTGAAACGTTGTTTTTCTAGGGTACATACATCCTTTCAAACTGGCACACCCACGTTACAGGGGAGCCATGTTGTACCCCATGTTATGGGGGAGCCACGTCATACCCCACATTACAAGGGAGCCACGTTAGTGCCCCACGTTACCTACCTGCCAGACTTGGTTTTCCTGTGCCCATTTAGTATAGGGTTGTGTTGTGTATTTTTACTTATATGCTTGGGTTACCTTTTGTACCTATTCATTTCTTTCAGAATTCCATAAAAACAGGGAATCCAAAACTTTAGGTTTGTACTGAGTATGACATGTTTTAAGTATATAAATGTATTTATCATGAGCTTTATCCTAAGTTTCCCTCTTATTTGAAATAGGAATTCACCTCTAAAGAGCTAAGCATTTCTAATTAAAAATATATATATTTTCTGAAGCACAAAAGGGTAAAATAATAAACCAAATAGTGAATAGTTTATAATCTAAGCAGGGTGTTTCAGTACATGAAGCTATAACATCATATCCAAAAAATTAAAGTATTTTCTGCTTCTGGAAAAATTGGCTTGAAACAAGAAATTGTCTGTTCTTTGTGGCTTTGACTATCCCTTTCCATCAGTCTGTGAGTTCAGTGAATATGTACCGAGCACCTTTTCTCTGTCAGCCACTCTTTTAGGTGGTGGGGTTTGTTGTCACCAAAACAGATGACACCCCACACTCCTTCAGGAGCTTGCGTTCTAGGGGCCTTCAGGTATCAGGGGTGCTCATTCTAAGAGGGCTGGAGTAAGCTGGGCCAGGTGGGAGAGGAGGCCAGTGGGAAGCAGAACAGTTCCCGCCCAGCCCTCAGGGAACCTCTTTTCTAGAACAGGGTCCGCACTGGCCACCTTTCCTTCTCAGCAAGCTGAAGGAGATGGATTAGCATCTTAGGATACTCAGTCGTTATCGACAAGCTTGTAAGCAGAGGTCTGCTAGCCTGTTGAGGTCATTTTGAAAAAAAAAAAAATGTTTAATTTCAAGTTAATTTTAATGGGAGGTCTGAGCCTACTGCCCCACCAGGCCGAGAGAGTTGGGTTAGTGCCTGGGCAGCCGATCTGCCCTGAGCTCCTTGGCCTGGTCCAGATTTGGATCCCTGCCTGAAGCATGTTTGGATGTATACCCAGCCATACAGACTGGGTGCTGCTCACCAGGCTGAGGATGGGTGAAGGTGGGCAAGAGGTGAAATAGTGGTTGGCAGCCAGGGAGCTGGAGCTCGGGCAGAGTCCTTGGGAAGAAGGTCTGAAAAGAGCTGGCCCCAGGGGGAGTCCACACATGCAGTCAATCTCAGCTTTGGTCAGAGTGTGTTCTTTATTACAAAGGCATACTCACAGGTAATGCAGATAATCATGAAAAGTATACCAAAGAAAAGAGAAGCCACCCATCCATCTGAATACATTCAGTTTGTGCTTTAGAGAAATGTTAACAAGTATATAAAGTCATTAGTCAATTTTTTAATGCATATTATAATTTCCATTGAAACTGATGTTTCTTCAGGAACTTGATTCAGCTCTTTTGTAACCTTATTTATTTATTTATTTATTTTAACAATTTTATTCACACACTGTACACTCTATCCAAAGCGTACAGTCACTGCCTTTTGGTATAATCACAGAGTTGTGCATTCATCACCACAATCAATTTGAGACCATTCTCATTGCTCCAGAAAGAAAAATACCATACCCCTTATACATCCTTATTATTGACACTTAGCATTGGTATAGAATCTTATGAAGAAATGTTACAATATTGCTGTTAAATATAGTCCATAGTTTGTATTAATTAATTTTTCCCACTGGCCACCCTATTATTAAGATCTTATAACGGTGACATATATTTATTCTAATTCATGTAAGAACATTCTTATATTTGCACAGTTAACCAGTCATCACTATAACAGGGTTTAGTAGGTTATGCAGTCCCATGTTTTAACCTCTAGTTTTCTTTCTAGTGATAAACATGGCCCTAAATTTCCCCTTTCAACCAAAATTGTAGCTGTAATTCAGTGCTGTTAATTACATTCACAGTAATGTGCTATCATTTTATACATTTCCAAATGTTTACAATCAACCTTTTAAAATTTGTGTACAAATTATTCTCTACTCTCATTTTATATCCTGGTAACCTATATTCTAGATTTTTAATTCCATGAGTTTGCTCACTATAATTACTTCATATTAGTGAGATCATACAATATATGACTTTTTGTATGTGTCTTGTTTCACTTAACATAATGTCCTTAAGGTTCATCCATGTTGTTGCATATATCAGTACTTCACTTCTTTTTATAGCTGAATAATATTCCATGGTTGATAATTACCACATATTTTTATCTATTCATCAGTTGGTGGGCAGTTGGGTTGTTTCCATCTTTTATCATTTGTGAATAATGCAAATACCTGTTCGCATTCCTGCCTATGTTATATAGCTTGTAGTGGGATTGGTGGGTCATATGGCAGTTCTATTCTTAGCTTCCTGAGGAACCGCCCCATTTTCTTACACAGTAGTTGCATCATTCTAAATTCCCACCACAAGTGAATAACTGTCCCTATTTCTTCACATCCTCTCCAAAACTTGTAGTTTTCTGGGGGTTTTGTATACCAGCCTGTGGTAGTTAGATTAGTTGTCAACTTGGCCAGGTGAAGGCACCTAGTTCTGTTGCTGTGGACATGAGCCAATGGTAGGTGAATTTCATCTGTTGCTAATTACATCTGCAGTCGGCTAGGAGGCGTGTCTGCTGCAATGAGTGACGTTTGACTTAATTGGCTGGTGCTTAAATGAGAGAACGCAATGTAGCACAGCCAAGCAGCTCGGCATTCCTCATCTCAGCACTAGCAGCTCAGCCCAGGCCTTTGGAGATGCAGAAAGAAGTCACCCCGGGGAAAGTTCTTGGAACCCAGGGGCCTGGAGAGAAGACCAGCAGAGACCATCTTGTGCCTTCCACGTAAGAAAGAACCTCGGTGGAAAGTTAGCTGCCTTTCCTGTGAAGAACCAACAAAATAAATCCCCTTTTATTAAAAGCCAATCCGTCTCTGGTGTGTTGCATTCTGGCAGCTAGCAAACTAGAACACAGCCATACTAGTAGGTGTGAAATGAGATCTCACTGTGGTTTCAATTTCCATTTCCCTAACAGCTAATGTTGTTGAGTACCTTTTCATAACCTTTTTATCATTTGTGTTTTCTCTTTGGAAAAATGCCTGTTCAGGTATTTTGCTCATTTTTAGATTGGGTTGTTTGTCTTTAATGTTGAGTTTTAGGATTTCCTTTTATCTTCTGGATATTAAACCCTTATCATATATGAAGTTTCCAAATATACTGTCCCATTGAGTAGGCTGCCTCTTCAATGTCATGACAAACTTCTTTGAAGCACAAAGTAGTTCCTTTTGAGGAGGTCACATTCATCTATTTCTTCTTTCATTGCTTGTGCTTTGGGTGTCAAGTCTAAGAAACCACCTCTTACCACAAAATCTTGAAGATGCTTCCCCTACGTTTTCCTATAGGAGTTTTATGGCGCTTGTTCTTATATTAGGTATTTGATCCATTTTGAGTTAATGTTTGTATAAGGTATGAGATAGGTGTCCTCTTTCATTCTTTTGGAAATGAATATCCACTTCTCCCAGCACCATTTGTTGAAGAGACAGTTCTGTCCCAGTTGATTGGGTTTGGCAGCATTGTCAAATATCAGTTGATCATAGATATGTCTATTTCTGCACTCTCATTTTGATTCTATTGATCAATATATATACCTTTAGCCAGTACTATTTGTTTGACCACTGAAGTTCTATAACATGCTTTAAATTTAGGAAGTCTTAGTCCTCCATCTTTGTTCTTCTTTCTCAAGATGTTTTTGGCTATTGGGGGCCCCTTGCCCTTCCAAATAAATTTGATGATTGGTTTTTCCATTTCAGCAAAGTAGTTGTTGGAATTTTTATAGAGATTGCATTGAATCTGTAAATCACTTAGGGTAGAATTGACATCTTCGCTATATTTAGGCTTCCAGTCCATGAACATAGAATGTCCTTCTATTTATTTATGTTTTCTTTTATTTCTTTTAGCAATGTTTTGTAGTTTTCTGTGTATAGATCCTTCATATCCTCTGTTAAATTTATTCCTAGGTATTTGATTTTTTCAGTTGGTACTGTAAAAAGACTTTTTTCTTAATTTTCTCCTCAGATTGCTCATTATTGGTGTATAGAAACACTAATGATTTTGCATGCTGATCTTTTATCCCAGCACTCTATTAATTCACTTATTAGCTGTAGTTGCTTTGTTGTAGGTTTTTCGGGACCCTAACTATAGGATCATGCCATCTGCAAACAGTGGAAGTTTTACTTCTTTCTTTCCTATTTGCATGCATTTTATTTTTTTTTCCTAATTATTCCAGCTAGAACATCTAGAATGATGTTGAATTTTGGTAAAAGTAGGCATCCTTGTCTTGTTCCAGATCTTTAAGGAAAGCTTTCATTTGTCTACCATTGTGTTCGGTGTTAGCTGTGGATTTTTCATATATGCCCTTTGTCATGTTGAGAAAGTTTCCTTCTGTTTGTCTTTTGAAGTGTTTATATGAAGAAAGGATGCTGGACTTAGATAAATGTCTTTTCTGCATGAATCAAGATGATCATGTGATTTTTCTCCTTCGATTTGTTGGTGTGGTACATTGCATTAATTGATTTTATTGCACACCTGGGATAAAACCCCTTGATCATGGTGCATAATTCTCTTAATATGTCTTGTTGGATTTGATTTGCTAATATTTTGTTGAGGATTTTTACATCAATATAGATATAAGAGAAATTGGTCTGTAATTCTTTTCTGGCTCTAGTATTAAGGTGATACTGGCTTTATAGAATGTGTTAGATTGTGTTCCCTCCTTTTCAATTCTTTGGAAGAATTTGATCAGGATTGGTATTAATTCTTGGAATTATTGGTAGAACTCAAATGTGAAGCCACTTACCTGGTCCTGGCTTTTCTTTCTTGGGATGTTTTTGATGACTGTCTCAATCTCCTGTGATTGGTTTGTTGAGGCTTTCTATATCCTCTAGCTCAGTGCACATTGTTCGTGTGTGTCTAGGAAATTGTCTATTTAATCTATGTTGTTTGGTTTGTTGGCATACAGTTTTTCATAGTATACTCTTATGATCATTATTATTTCTGTGGGGTCAGTAATAATATACCCACTCAAGACTTCTGATTTTACTTGTTGACATCTTCTCTCTTTTTTTTCTATTTCAGTCTGTCTAAGAGTTTATCAGTTTTATTGTTTTTTCTCTATGAGCCAATTTTTGGTTTTGTTGCTTCTCTGTTGCTTTTTAAAAATTTATCTAAGCAGTTTTATTGAGAGTCACACACTGTACAATCCTTCCAGAGCATACAATCAATGGTTCAAAGTATCAAAACATAGTTCTACATTCATGACGACAATCAATTTTAGAATATTTTATTATGCAAAAAAAAAATCCCATAAGAAATATATTGAATGCGGTATCTTTTTCCATCTGTTCTCTTTCAATGTATTTGTGTCTTTGAGTCTAAGGTGAGTCTCTTGTGGACAGCATATAAATGGATCATATTTTATTTAATCCAGTTTGCCTTTCTGTATCTTGATTGGGAAGTTTACATCCATGAATGTTAATACTGTAAAAATAGTACTTCCTTCAATCACTTTATCCTTTGGCTTCTATATGCCATAACTTATTCTTGTCTCCTTTTTTTTTTTTTTTACCCTTTTAGTTACCCATACTGATATTTTTCATTTCTACACTCTCCTCCAAGCCTCTCCCTTCTGTTTTTTGTTTTCAGCCTGTAGCTTTCCCTGGTTGTCATCCCGGGGGCAGAGTCTGTGGCCACTAGATCCATTGACCACATAGGAGAAGTGTTCATTGGGTGCATGCCACTCCTCCCACAGTTCCAGTGGTGGCATGTGCTGGATTTGGCAGCCCTGGCTGGAGTCCCTGTTTCAAAGCCACTGACACTATGCCCCTGAACTCTGGGCCTATAACCTTATTTGTTATAATTTACTTGACCTCAGGGTCTCAGCTAGCAGAGCTGCTCAGGCTGGCATCTTTGTGGATTTATTCCTAGAAGTACAGACTTTGCACATTAATGGGACCTGCAGGTAGGAAACAACCAGCAGTCCACATGGTAGATCTGTAACCATATGCATTAACAGAGCCTGCACCAAAGGGGCTCAGGGGACCTCCTGACTCCCAGGGGGCCTTTGCCAGCCCCTGTCCTGGGAGTCCTGTCACCCCCTGAACTCCAGCCTTCTCATGTTCAGATGGGGACCCTAGCCTCCTGCCTGCCCTCCTTGTAGAACATCCTGGGTTAGGGCGTGCATACCCATGATGTGAAGCCCCAAATCATGTTGTTTCAGGTTAGCCGAGAACAGATGGGGCTGGTGGAGGACATTGATTATGTGAGATCTGAATATGAGTTCTGTGGAGGCACTCTTGGAAGGGTAGTCTAAGAAAAGTGACGTGGGGTTCTGGAGACTGATGCCAATTGAAGTAAGTTCTGTGTGAGTGACAGAGACACTGAGCCCAGGCCTGACTGCGATACCATTGCCACATGACTGTGCCACCCCACACCGTGCTGCGCAGTGTCCCCCGACAATGAGGCCAATGGGGAAGTGAACTGGCTGAGAATGGCCATTATTTCAGCCAAAATATGGGAACGATGCATAGAATTTGAAGTTATAATACCACAAAGCCATAACTGTATTTTTAAGAATCTTAAAAATAGAATTTAAAGTGTATTTTTAGAAGTTTTTTTTAAATAGTGAAGTTAACTGAATTACACTTGAGTAAAGGAGAGAGGAATAAAGCATATTTGATCGTGTCTTGTTCATATTACGTATTAAGTCAGGAAGGATTTTTGTGTATTACTTAGTACTAAAAGAAACGCACCTGTAAGGCATTTCCACTTTTCTGAAGCTGTTTGCTCTTTGTACAAGACGATGTACTCACACTTGACTTAGTTGTCATTATTCTTTTCCTACAGAATTTCTCTTTTCTAAAATGGAGTCCAGTAAGAAGACAGACTCCCCTGGCTCACTGCAGACCAACCCACCGTTAAAGCTGCATCCTGACCGCAGTCCTGGGACATCCATTTTTGTCCCTGAACAAGGAGGTTACAAAGAGAAATTTGTAAAGACCGTGGAAGACAAGTACAAATGTGAAAAGTGCCGCCTGGTCTTGTGTAACCCTAAGCAGACCGAATGTGGCCACCGGTTTTGTGAAAGCTGCATGGCTGCCTTGCTGAGGTAGGTGCTGCCACCACTGCCGCATGCTAGGGCCACTGTGATTAGATCTGCTACTGCCCTCAGCTCTACCAGCCTTTCCTCTGGCACCCATTTGTTCATTTATTTCTCCCAAAAGTAAATCTCTAGAAGTTTAAAGTGCTGGCACAGTCTGAGTAAATGTTTCAGAGCCCAACTTATGAACTATTTAGGGAAACCTAGGAGAAGCCCATTGTTGAGCTTGCTGAGGCAGGCCATGTGCCTCTGTGCCCAAGCCCTTCACTCCTCCAGCAGCCTCTGAGGAATTCAGAGCCTAGGCCACCCCCAGCCCAAGTTACACGTATGCAGCAGGTATGGGGAGCCTGGTTAGCTCTGCACTGATACCATGAGCTGTTTAGGACAGTGCTCATTATTCATCCCACACATGGCTTCTGGGCAGTGTGCTGGGTCCCAGGGCGACAGCGGAATGCGCACAGCTTCAGTCCCACTGTCAGCCTGGGAGGGCTTTACAGCTCCCTTCCCAACTTGGCCGCTTGAGTTAGCTGTCCAGGAGCTCTCATCTGAGCACAGCAGGGCTTGAATGCCAGCCTCCTCTACCTCTCCCTGTCCTGGGCCCCTGCTGCCCTCTGCCTCCTCCAGGACTTCAGTCTTGGTCTCTTCCCACTTAGACCCCAAAGAATAAACTCAGCTAGGTCTGCCTCTTGGTAAGAGATTTTGGTTCGAGTTGAGTGACGGCAGAGTAGACGCACGGCACCTGACCTTCCTGGAGGCCGCACACACCACCACTGCATCAGCTGAAGAGAGAGGAAGGAAGGAGGTGGCAGAAGCAAGAAGGGACTGCAGCTGCTCCTACTCTAGTCTCCTGGCCATTCTCCTGCTGCCTACTTCCCTTCACGTCTGTGTCCTACTGGTGTTGTGGAACCCCACCCAGACACTTTTTAGTCCCTAGGTCTAAGGGTGGGACATGATTTCTAGCATAAGAAAATTAACAGATTCCAAATCAGTGGAATCTAAAGGAATGAAGTTTTATTTTAAAACAAGTTAACTTCCCACCCCTCAGCTCCTTCCTGGAGCTTCTACCATGGCCCCCAGGACACACGCTGTTCAACTTGTTCTTTGAGCACATGCTGCTCCATCCTCCCACTGATCCTCTCTGTTCTCCCCCTCCTCCATCCCTAACTTCCCACTGACCTATCCCCTACACCCTATACCTACACACCAGTGCACCCCTCCACACCTCCCTCCCCAGTATCCCCCTAAACCACTCACATTGTCCTCCCACCCACCCCATCTTCCTCTAGACCAACCCATCTTCCCCTTGACACCTCCCGCTTTGCCTATTCTCCCTGGTCTGGTCTCGTGGAGCGCCTATGATCATCTAGGGCGGCAGCCGTGCAAATAGAGGGACTCAACCTTAGATTTTATTTTAGTTTCTGAGCGATGGTTTGAGTAAAAAACAAGACCAGAAAAGGGAGCTTGGAGAAGCAGTTCATGGCCTAGCTTTGAAGACAAGGATAAGATAGAAGACCAATGGTTTCTTTAAGAAGGGTCAGTTTAAAATTATAATATTGTTTATAGTCTGTGGAATTTCATTAGCTTGTAGATATAAGCTTGTGAAGAAAAATGGATTGTGGTTAAAGGACTGACTGTTTTTAAAAAGCAAGATCTTTGAAAGACTCCCCTAATAAACTGGTTGCTAACAAGTGAGAGCCCATCCACAGATAGTTTTGGTTTCTAAAGTGATAATTGCACTTTTAGTTTAACTTAAGGGGGTTTTCAGAGTGAAACTGAACTAAATCGTTCTGCTTAAAAACTTCCTTTTGACAAGTTACCATGTTATAATCACCCCTTTCTCATGTATGACTTCTTATTTAAATCACATTCCCTTTCTCCCATGGTAGCTCTGGTTGGTGCTTCACCTGTGTTCACTTGGTAGCTCAGCCTAATACTGAAACCAGGACTGTTGTGTGTCTCTGTGAGCTCACCTGTGACGTAGGCTTCTACCCTAACTTGTCCATTCTGTTTCCCTCAGCTCCTCAAGTCCAAAATGTACAGCGTGTCAAGAGAGCATCGTCAAAGATAAGGTACACTCAGATTTCTAAAAAGTCATTTTGTTAAATGTCTTAAGCAAGCCAGGTGGTCTCCGTGTTGTAGAAACTTGGTACCCTGGCACCTGTTGGTTGTGGGCTAGCTGCCCCGGCATTAACACAGAGCAGTCCACTTGAATCCTATTGTGGGGCCAGGTGGACTGCACTCCCCCCTAGCCTGCTTCCTCACAGGACAGAGAAAGGGGGTGTGAGGTGAGAGGTCGGCAGCATGGGGAAAATGCTCAGATCCATGCCTGACTTGAGACAGGTGCCGTCTGCAGGGTGTGGCATTGCTGGGAACACATGCCCCTCTCTTGGTTGGCTGCTTGGAGTTATTTGAGGCATTCATCTGAAGTTGCTCTGTCCCTTTTCCCATGCACCATCTTCAAGTCACTGGACATAGGTGACATTTCAGTTCTCACAGGTATACACACACAGAGCCTTGCAGATGTGCAGAGGGAAGAGCCTACCCTGATCACATGTCCACCTCTCTACCGGGCCCTTTAGGGCCCAGTAGCTCTGCTGAATCCTGCCAGGCACCTACTTAGCTTGAAATGACTCGTTCTTAAAGTACTTAAAATATCAATAAAAATGTGTGTGGTTCTGAAATTTTGGTTAATGAACCCAACAGTTTATTTTTAATTTAGGTCATTAAATTTTACAATAAATTCTTGCTCTGGGGTTTTTTTCCCCAGCAGAAAGCACTTCTCAGATCGGCCTGTCAGGGCAGCCCAGTGTATGCATTGATTTGAGGCTGCCAGGGACCAGGACAGCTTTAAGAAAAGCAAATCGCTCAACCCTGTGCCTTCTTAGTGCCTTAACAAGCATGAATGAGAGGAAAGGTTGAAACAACAGACTTTGGTGATTTTTTTTAGAATCTCTGTATTTCATTATTCAGAATTATTATTCTTATTCTTCAATGGCAGTGATAGCTAAGGAAAGATTACTACTTTTGTTGAAGAATCATAAATGAGATTGACTAAAGCAGTGGATTCTCATGGGGAAAATGTGGTGGAGAGGGGCCCCTAGAGGTGGAGCTCTAGCCCCTACCAGTCACTGTGGGGAGGGTCTCCCCTCAGGCATCAGTGACTTCATCTGCCCTGTGGAGTCCAGGAGCCTAGGTCCTTCCAGCTCTAAAAGTCTATGCATTTATCATGCTGTTTTTTTTTTTAATTGATACTTGTTTTGTTTGCTTTGTTTTTGTTCATAAGGTTAAACTCAAATGACTTGAAAAACATAATGGCACAAAAAGGAAGCATATTTCTTGCTGGTTAAAAATATCTGTGCTGTTGACTGTAGTACCTAAATTCATGACCTTTAAAAAAAAAAGCCATGTTTAGGAAGGATCAGATTTTACTCCAATATTAGTTTATTTTTAACTCTTGACAGCTATTAATTGTTTCTTTGCTGTGGTGTTGAGAAGAAATATTAAGATCTCCATCTCCATTCCCACTGTCATAAAGTTTAACAGGTGAAAGTGTCTCAGAAATGCCTGAGACTGAGATGTTGTCCGCTGTATTAGAAAGGGTACAAGTAGCAAATGATGTTTTCTAAGGGAAAAATAGAAGTAAAGGGCAGGAAGATTTTCATTGTCAAAGAGAAACATTTTTATTATTAGATTAATCTTAGTCTTTGGATTATATATTTAAAAGGTTTTTTCCCCCCATTTTTTAATATTGTAACATATATATGTGTTACATCAAATTCCCCATTTTAACCACTTCTAAGTGTATCTTTCAGTCACGTTAATTACATTTACAAAATTGTGCTACCAGCACCACCATCCATGACCAAAACTTCATCATCCCAAACAGAAACTCTATACCTATTATGCACTGACTCCCCATTCCCTACCCTCTGCCCACCAACCCCTGATAACTTTGAATCTACTTTCTGTCTCTAACAATCTGTTATTAAAAAAAGATTTTTAATAGTGGGTTACTGCTTCCTTTTTGGGAAAAATACGTTACAAGCAGTATAACTCTTAGTAGAATGAAATAAATATTTTATAAACCATCCATAAGTTATCATTCTTTAGAGTAGTCTCTACGTTTCTCTAGCAGACACTATAAAATGTACTAAGTTGTAGTGGGTTCTGCCCTCACCCTTTTGTGAAGGTACACTCCCAATGGCTAGCTGGCTCCTGCAGGTCTCTGGGATCCAGTGTGGACTGGGTTCTGCTCTGCCCTTATCTTGACATTATGTCAGAGTTCATCTAAAACATTGCAGTGTTCCAAAATGATCTTTAATTAGTCAGTGTTTTACTAGTTTTCTTTTGGCTTATCTAATCTAAGATGGTAGAGTTATATTTTTAAAATTATACCTTAGTGGGGGCAACTCCTTCATTTCTACTTGTAGCAATTAAGATAGTCCTTAATGTTTTCTAAAGTCCACTTAAGAGTTATTCTTAACATTTTTTTGAAGTGGTTTTGCCTTGACCAAAGTAGCAGTGGCAGCATGTGGAGATGAAGAAATATTAATCCTCTAATATAATTATTTTCAATTTCAGGTGTTTAAGGATAATTGCTGCAAGAGAGAGATTCTGGCTCTTCAGATACATTGTAGAAATGAAAGCAGAGGTTGTACAGAGCAGTTAACACTGGGGCACCTGCTGGTAAGCACTGAAGTAGCATCATAGGTTTTATATTAAGAACTCCAGCCCCTCACCTTGTTCATTGGCTGACCATGTCAAGTGAAAGGGGTCTGGAGACTGCATTTAGATTAGTCCTTTAAAACAACCAAATAGGAAACCAGTCTAAATTACTTGGATATAAAATGTTATTTTTATGACATCACTGGCAGAATTGTCAACTTTTTTTTATTGACAAAACAACAAACATAAATATTCTTAACATACAAACATTCCATACATGGTGTACAATCAGTGGCTCGCAATATCATCACATAGTTGAATATTCATCACCATGATCTTGTTTTAAAACATTTGCATCACTTCAGAAAAAGAAATGAAAAACTCATACATACCATACCCCTTACCCCTCCCTCTCATCGACCACTAGTATTTCCAACTGCCCAATATCTTTTAACCTTTGTTCCCCTATTAGTTGTTTTATTTATTTTTTTATCCATATTTTTTACTCATCTGTCTATACCCTAGATAAAGGGAACATCAGATACAAAGTTTTCACAATCACACAGTCACATTGTAAATGTTATATCTCCATACAGTCATCTTCAAGAAGCAAGGAGCACAGCTCTATACTTTCAGGTACTTCCCTTTAGCCACTTCAATATACCATGAACTGAAAAGGGATATCTATATAATGTGTTAAGAATAACCTCCAGGATAACCTCTGGACTCTGTTTGAAATCTCTCAGCCACTGACATTTTCTTTTTTCTCACTTCTCTCTTCCTCCTTTTGGTCAAGAAGGTTTTCTCAATCCCTTGATGTCAGGTCCCAGGTCATCCTGGGATTTCTGTCCCACGTTGCCAGGGAGATTCATACCTCTGGGAGTCATGTCCCATGTAGGAGGGGAGCACAGTGGGTTCCCTTGTCATGTTGACTTATAGAGAGGCCACATCTGAGCAACAAAAAGGTTCTCTGGGGGTGACCCTTAGGCCTAATTTTTTTTATTTTGGCTTTTGAAAAGGGGAATTTAATAAGTTGCTAGTTTACAGTTCTAAGGCCAAGAAAATGTCTCAGTTAAAACAAGTCTATAGAAATGTCCAATCTAAGGCATCCAGGGAAAGATACCTTGGTTCAAAAAGCCAATGAAGTTCAGGGTTTCTCTTTCAAAGGAAAAGGCACATGGTGAACACGGTCAGGGTTTCTCTCTCATCTGAAAAGGCAAATGACGAACATGGCATCATCTGCTAGCTTTCTCTCCTGGCCTTTTCTGTTTCATGAAGCTCCCTGGGAAGCATTTTCTTTCTTCATCTCCAAAGGTCACTGGCTAGTGGTCTCTCTGCTTCTCGTGGCTGTGTCATTCTGCTCTCTTGGAATCTCGTGGTTATCTCTCTTGTTGTGCTCTCTGAGGCCTAATTTTAAATAGGCTTAGCCTATCCTTTGCAGGAATAAGTTTTGTAGGGGCAAATCCCAAGATCGGGGGCTCAGCCTATTGATTTGGTTGTCCCCATTGCTTGCGAGAGTATCAGAAATTCTTCATATGGGAAAGTTGAATCTTTGCCCCCTTCTCCCCATTCCCCCAAGGGGACCCTGCAAATACTTTATGTCCAAATCACTCTGGGATTTATCGGGGCATCCCACTAACCTGGACAAACCAATAAAATCTTATGCTCTATTCACAATTCCCTGTACTTATGGTGTTCAGCTAAACTGATCACACAAGTTAAATTAGGAAATGCACTACCCAAAATATAAATTTTGCACCAAATAAATATCTGTCCTTGTAGTCTCACACAGCAGTTGAAGTTTTAAGATATGGATGATATCATCCTTTTTTCAGTCTTCTGATAATACGTTAGTCCTATCCAGATCAGCTTCATTCCTATCTCTACTCGATTTCTGATCATTTCTTCAACTTTTTAAATCATTCCTGTATGGGATACTGCTGACTTTCATAGCTTCAGATCTCTGACTCTGAGACTCAGGTGTCACATAAATATCCAAAAGTTTCTGGGAAGGACCAGGTTATATACAAACAGCTCAGTATCTCAGAATTTAGAGTTAACAATTATACTTCCTGAATATATGTGATTGCTGTAAGAGGCTGTACCTCTCATTTCCTCACCAACAGTGAATAGGTACATCTCTTTCTCCACATTTTCTCTAGCACTTGTTTCTCTCTGATCATTTTTAAATAGTCTTATCCACACATCATACAATCCAGCCTAAGTGTCAACTGTTTTTTAAATACCCCCTGCCCTATTTAGAATAAAAAGAAATCTGAATTGAATTTTAGTTTTGTAAAATTAAAATTATATAGCACCTTTTTCTTATTTTTTTCACTTATTTATTTATTTAATAGCACTTTTGATTCTCTCTTTTTACCATGAAACTCCACATTTCTTGTGTTTTTTTCATTAGAATCATATTTTATCCTGGCAGGATATCTGTATTAGAATAAAACAAAGTCTTTACTAGGTATCTTTGTCTGTCTATGTAGAAAAGAGAACTGACTTAATTCTTCAAAGGCAATGTAATATGTGTAGTCACTATGTAGAATATGAAATACAGTGTCTCTTGATTAATTTGTCACTCTTCACTGTGAAAATCTGGTAGAAAGGCAGATTAAGACACATTTCTGTAGGATTTAATTGCATAGAGTCGGAATTTTTTTGCCCAGTAAGAACCTTGAATTGTTTGCTTACAGGTGCATTTAAGAAATGATTGCCAATTTGAGGAACTCCCATGTGTCAGAGCTGACTGCAAAGAGAAGGTGTTGAGGCGGGACCTTCGCGACCATGTAGACCAGGCCTGTAAATACCGGGAGGCCACCTGCAGCCACTGCAAGAGCCAGGTCCCCATGGTCACTTTGCAGGTACAGTCCCTGGGCCACCTCCTCCGCGTGGTTCAAGCCTCCTTTCTCCACAGAGCAGCTTTTCAAATGACTGTTTATACAGGAATAAAGAGAAAAGATAGGCATAAATAGCAATTTTCATGTAACTTCATTTCAGAGTTAAGCTTTACTCATTTTGCTTATTTTGATTTATTTAACTAGCATTTTTCTTTGCCTTGATTGAATATCATTATTTGGGGTTTCAAAAAAGGGAAGAACAATTATTCAAAAAATGTAGAATTTTTTAACTTGTCTCAGGGAATGGCCTCAAAATTTTGATGCATTCCTTAAATATTTTTGCAGCTAGTGACAGAACCATTGCTTGCAGCAGGATAATTTGTTCCATGTTACTGAAGTGCAGTTGTCTTTCTTGGAGATAGGATGAGAATTTAAGATTTGTTCATGACCGTGGTTACTTTGGCACAGTTCTTCATTTTATGAGTGTTAGAATTGGATCACTTATATGTAAATTAAAGAGAAAGTGAGCGAGGTTGGGGGTGGAGGCCAGACTTTAAAATTATCAACTGCTTTCAATATGTGTCTGTTCACTGAAGTGCTTATTGAGTGTTTCCTGTGGGCCAGATACTGTATTAGGAGCTGGGGATTCAGCAGAAAGATTTCCTCTACTGGGAAGAGATCGTTGACAGACAAATATATTCTTAAGCATCAGACAGTGATAACTGCTCTGAAGAGGTAGTCTTCCTGGTCTGGGAGGATGATTACATGAACGGACAGTTGATGACAGTGGGTAAATTTCCTGAGAGAGGCAGGCAGGATCTCTGGAAAGTCTTGAGCAGCAGATTTCTGGGTATGGGAGCTCAGGGATGGGTCTCAGGTCTCAGAGGAGTGTTTCAGGCAGAGGTGGGAGAACAGCATTCCAAGCAGGGGTAAACTTAAGCAAAAGCGTGGTTAGCCATGCGGTCTTTAGAGAGGGGCCAGAGTAGGCTGAGGCAGGAGCTTTAGTGTTGACTGAGTGAGCAGGGGAAGCATAGAGGGATGACAAATGCTTCTAGGAGCTGGGCTTTCCCTGGGTGGTGGAGCTGCCTAAAAGTTTATAGCAGGTGTTGGCCAGATTTGTGGTGCCCACAATCCTGTTCACTAGGAAGTGAGGCAGGCCTGGGACTATAGCAAGAACATGTTCAGGACATTGATACCCGCTCCTCCCCGGGGACCTGTGTTTTTAATTTGCTTTCCTTTATGGCTGCACAGGGTGGGTACGCAGCCATAGGGCATCTGGGAGGGCGAATCTTGCCTGACAGGGACCTCAGCAACACCACCATGCACTCAGGGAAGGTCCTGACTGTTTGAATCGCTGCCGGGCTCCCACAGCGATGGCACCACAGCGCCAGACATGGCACCCCACTCAGCTCTGCATCCAGGGTCTGCAGCTCTGGACACCACTGAGTCAGGGCTTTCCTTGTCTTTAAATGGTGAATACCAGAGGAAGGAGCTTTGCCCCCTTGGTCTTGACACCTGACCTATGCACGGGGTTGTAAGGAAGGATGGCCACATGGATCTGCAGCACTTAGTGGGGCTGCTGAGACGAGGAGGTGTACCACCCAAGTGCTACAGGCCTTATTCCTCACACCTGTTCTCATCCCCACCTTAACTGGCTGGCTTTACCCCGTACCAGGGGCTGGGGTCAGGTACATTGAGGACAGCTAGGAATGCAGACAAATACATCATCACCTCCGTGGCAAGGGGAAAGCACAGATAGGGTAATGGAAAGAGCAGAAGTGGGGCTGAGGGGCGCTTGGAGAGAGGGAACCTGAGAGAATGGGGTGAGGCAGGAGATGGTGAGCAGTCAGGTTCCACAGGTCAGGAGAAGGAAGGACTTTGTATGACAAGAAGTCTTGAAAGAATTTCAGTGTGTTTCTGGAAGGCAGTGCCTGAGTGTAGACTGGATAGTACGGGGTGTTTGGGGCAGGATCCTCACCAAAGGATGGAGCTGTGTGGTCAAGGAGGGTGGAGTGGCTTGGTCACAGCACCTGTATGTGGCAGGGCACTCCTGTGGTGCTGAAAGTGAGTCTGAACCAGGGATCAGGAGAGCTAGGAGTGCCCCGGGGCCACTTGGGAAATGCTGCTGGCTTTTGTACTTGCTGGTGGTGTTTCAGAGTATAGCTTGGTGTGCTCCTGCTCTTGAGTTCCATGTCTTTGGGGGCCAGCCCTTTGTCCATGGGAGCCACAGAGGAGCCTCTAACGAGAGATGCTCCAGAGTCCATGGCCTTGGGTTCAGGTACCTCACTTAGCCAGGCGCCATGAAACCAAGATTCGTGCTGGTCAGAGAAGAACTTATTTTCCATGTACTTAGTTGTCTGAACAGAATGTCAGGCCAGTCATTTAAATGCCCAGGAGATTAGACTGTGTTTAGATAACTTGAGAAGCATTCCTATACCCCAGAATTAGAGGCCAAGGGAAAATCTCTTTAATCCCAACTGGCAAAGGCTAGACAAACGACCAGATCCCAGCTCTGCCACTCACCAGCTGCTTGAGCTTGGGTACGTCACACCTGCTTGATAATTGGGGTCACACAGGCTGTGTGAACCAGACCCATGCTGGGCCCACCCTGGGGACTGCTCTTCTCTCAGATGATTCCAGTTAGATCTGCCTAGACTGTCCAAGGTGCCTGATTTGTGACCTTCACTTAGACTGTGTTGAGCCATAAGTGCTCATCCTGATGTCAGATGGGGGTCATATTGTTGCCGTGACCAAAATGGCTTCCCTTGGGTCCAGGTGGGGACGTTGGTGGGAGGTGAAGGAAACGGTTTGTATTCACACCTTCACACCAGTTTCATTCTCTCCTCTCCAGAAACATGAGGACACTGCGTGTCCCTGCGTGGTAGTGTCCTGCCCTCATAAGTGCAGCATTCAGACGCTCCTCAGGCGTGAGGTAAGAGAGGAGGCCGGGCCCACTGGAGAGTTTGTGTAGTATTTGAAATTAGAGTGCCACTAGAATCCACTTTTCCCGTAAAAGCTGAAATTTAGTTTTTACTGGTCATTACAATAATATGTGTAACAGAAAAGCAATGATGGAAAAGCTCATGCTATTTTTTGAAAGTCAGAAATTTCAGAAAAAAGCAGTTAAAAGTTACAATTCATAAATCCAGGGCAAAAAATAAAGAAAATAGGAATATTTTATCTACAATGCAAGCAAAAGGTATCACCTTTTTAGTAAAAAAAAAAAAAAAAGCTATTTTTAAGTCTATAAAACATGGAATTACTATATGATTATTTCAAGAAAATGAATTTACTTAGAGATACCCCAGAACCAATTTTGATGACACTCATTGTACAGAGAGGGCAGTAGCTAAGCAGTGGACTAAGATCCTCCTGTTCTTTTTTTGAGGTGGTAAATTGTACCTCAGCTTCATTTGATCAGCATATGTCCAGGGAGAAAAATTACAAGTATTCCTAATGTTTTTGCATCTGATCCTGACCTGGAGTTGCCTTAGTCACTTTTAAGGTTGCTGTCTGAGGCTTTCAGGGGCCAGTGCACTCATGGTGGCCTAGTCTCCCAGCCGGCCACTCCATCCTGGGTGCTTCGGGTCTGTGGAGTCTGCCCCTGCCTCAGTCTTTGTTGACAGGCCTGATATTTCACAACTGGACGTTAGAGGGAAGGTCGGAGGCTCCTGTGTCCCTATCGAGTGAGAGGGTCTATGTAGGCATAGAGCCAGTGGCTGGGGATGGGCAGATCCTCCTGGGAGCACAGGCTCCATGCCTTTGAACTTGGCTCTCAGAGGGGCTGGAGGAAGGGCATGTGGGTTCTTTAAACCACCATCCTGTAAAGGCCTCTTTAAAGTTGACAATCAAGAATCTATTCTGTCGAAATAATTTCCAGGGTTTTATACACTTTCCTAAATTTTCACTCACTCAGGGTTATCTGAATCAGGGGCAAAAGCTGCCTCCATTTGTCTCTAAGTTATTTTTATTTTTAAAAAAAGTCTTTCGACCTGCATTTATCCTGGGTTCCTGATAAAGGATGCTGACATTATGTTTAATGACCTACAGATCTGTTGGGATTTAAAGTAGTGCGCTGAAAATAACATTTGTCAAACTCTCAGAATGTCCCTGGTTTTAACATCAGAAGTCTTGATTCTGTTGATGGCACTGAGAGAGTATTTATTTATTAAATTAATTAAATATTTATTAATTAAATAGTGAATTTAAATATGTGAATTAAATGTCACCATGCACCCTGCCACGATGCTGCACTTCCATGCTGGGTACCTCAGGGGACTTGAGTGCTTTCCCCCACTCGCAGTTCAGGGCTTCCTGGCCGGGTTGGGAGGAACAATTCACACATCAGGCTTCCAGGTCCTTAACCAAGTGTTCCTCTGTACTGCCTCAGTGATAGTCCCCAAAGGATGTCCTTGGGGACAGTCAGATGGTGACATCCTCAGGCCACATCTGTGACATTGGTACTCTCCCCTTAGCACCTGAGACACGGAGCCGAGAAGAGTAGACCCATGATGCCATTTTCTCCCAGTCCTAGCACAGGCTTAGAGGGGAGGACCTTGTTTGTCCTGGTGGACTAAGGAAATGCCATAGAAGGGAACCTGGTGGACTAAGGAGATGTCATAGAAGGGAACCAGTATGAAGCTCTGGGAGTCTCTAGGAACCAAGTGCCCTGACTCAGGAAACCATCCCTGGTATTTCTTGCAGGCTGTGCTCAGCTCCAGCTGTCCTAATATAGGACCTAATTGTTTTCTGCCACTAAACTCTATGCCTAGGGCTTCCTAATGAGAATTCCTTTAGTAAAGAAAGAAACTGTTCTTTTTTTTTATGTTAGCATAGTATATAGCATTTTATCTTTAAAATATTGTCATTTCAATTCCGTTTCCTTTGAGGGGGCATCACAAATCGTTTTTATTTGATAGTTCAACATATAAGCTGAATGAGGGCTTTTGCTTGAAAGATGAGTGTTCCTCTTCCAATTCCTCCTAATTTTCTTCCATCAATTAGAGGTGACAGTGGTAAGACTCATATTGTTAGAAGGATCTTAGAGACCTTTTGAAATCTAAATGAATTTTTGGCCATAGGGGAAAAAAGTATTTTCAAAAGAAGGAAAATCTCATATATTTCCTGTTACCACGGATATTAAGAGTAATGGTACATAGTGTAAGCTTGCTTTCAAAATCCTTTTATTTTTGTGTACTGTATATTAGGCGTGTGACCCAATCGCATCCTGAATGCTTTATATTTTTTGTGTTTCATACAATTTTTGTTTATAGTCCTTAAATGTGCATTTCAGTTTACGTTTTTTTTTTCCTTTGTTTAATTCTGGCACTGCAGATGGCACGTCACATTTTGAACAATTTGTTCTAAAGAAACTGCAAGTTTAAGAAATGTTACAGTAAACGTATTTCTGTATATTGGTGTACATATGTGTATACACGTGACTCTAGGAAGCAGATAATATATACACACCTGTAGTTGCTAAACTCCATTCTTAATAGTGCAACCCAGATGCTATCTGTGCCCTGAATATGTTTGAACATTTTCATGCAAACGTTTGTGCCACAACTCACGTCTCTTTCCCGTTGCAGTTGAGTGCACACTTGTCAGAGTGTGTCAATGCCCCCAGCACCTGTAGTTTTAAGCGTTATGGCTGCGTTTTTCAGGTCAGTATCTCCGACATTTGTCCTTCCCAGTCACTGACATTCTGCAATGAGAAAAAGTTATTAACATTTTAGCATGCAGGGTCTGGACTCTTAGTCTTTGTCTTGAAACTGAAACACCCTGTTGCATGGATGACAAAAGCCGCATGCAGCAGGCGTGGGTGCTTGCTTTCAATTCCTGTGATGTTTTGAGACTTCAGGTAGACACCTTGACTGAGGGAGAAGTCAGCTTTCTTACATTAAGAGAACCACTGCCTCCAAAACCAGTTAATAGATTGAACAAATAGGAATGACATTTTGGGGGTTTTCTAGAGAGATTGTAATGGAAATTTGGGCCATTATAAAGTAAACAACAGAAAAGTTATAAATATCAGATTTCATCAGTGTAGGCATCACTGCGTGGCCCTGAGGGTCACATACATGTGTGTACTTAAATGCGTGTTATCTACCCACCTGACTCAAAGTGGAGGCTGGGTCCAAACACAGTGCAGTCCACTTCAGTTCCCCCCGGGGCATGGCGGGGTGAGGGTGTCTCTTTGCTGCCAAAGGCATGGGTTTTTTTTTATTCATTTGGATTTTTTTTTTTTAGCACGTCTAAGATTCCTAGTAAATTTGAACCAAGTTGTCATTTAAACATATATCTTACATGTTAAAATCTCAAAGAACAGTATATATTACAATTGAGTGTTTTATATTTAACTTCATATTTAACCAAGTGCATTATTATGAAATCAGTATAGTGATGTTGGCATCCAGGTATTTTTTTAGAAAGTAAAACATTGAAGAGTTTGAGGAAGACTGGCCTTACCTTTGCTGTGGTCGCCGTGAGGAGACCACACCTGCACTGCTGTTCCGTCTTATGTAGTATCACTCATTCTCTCTGTGTATGTGTATATATATGTTTATATATGGTAATACTTATATCAACATATATATATGGATATTCTGTGTACAGAGTATATGTTTTGGAGATCATTGAACTCTTCCTGTGGCTTTTCATTCAGTTTTCCAGTGTCAAAAAAATTATATTTTCATGCCAAATATTTCCTTAAATATTCCCAAAGTACTATTTCACATGATTATTACGGACTCTAAAATGGTCTACATCTTATATACTCTGTACATTGTTTATGTTTGTATGTAAATTTCTGAGTATACTTAGAATGGTGAGGAATAATACATTTTTTGATACCCTGTGTTTGAACTAACAAATTCATATTCCAGTAAATTATTTCGAATCCTGGTTTGTTTACATTTTTATTAGACTGCTGTAGCAGGAACTAGTTGTGACTGCAGGTATCTAAACATTTCCCATTAATATTTTAAATAAATGTAGTTACAATTCACAAATAACAAAAAAGACATGGTTTTAAATGTGATTTCTTGTATTCCACATGTGAACTGTTGATCGGTAGGAAGGCACTGATAGGTGAAAAATGGGAGCAAGAATTCAAGGTTCTCGTGGGGACGCACTGCCCTCTTGGGTCCTCCTCACCTGCACTAGGTTGACCGATGGCTCCTGAGTGGACCTTCCAGGGGGTTAGCGGCTCCATGTTGATTTGTCACGAGTAGTCCCTCCTCCACGCTTTGTGCTGCTTTAGCCGGGTGTCCTTCTGACCATATCTCTTCATGATGTGTGATTGGCTTAGTGCACCTTTATTCTCACAGGGGACAAACCAGCAGATCAAGGCACATGAGGCCAGCTCTGCAGTACAGCACGTCAACCTGCTGAAGGAGTGGAGCAATTCTCTGGAAAAAAAGGTACGCCTCACTGGCCCCTTCTTTGTTCATTTTTATTATTCAAATTGTTTGAAGAAGAAGAACTTTTCTGTACTTACTTACGGTCTTTGGATAAAAGATTCAGCATCGAGAAATTGTCAAAAGGTAACTTCTCTTCGTGTGATGTTGATGGAGGTGTTTATTTTTGTTTGTTCTTTGTTTTCTACGTGTGTCTAATTGCCAAGCAACTACACGGTGTCTTTTATATCATGCTGTGGCTGTCTCTGCCTTGGTCTAGAACAGAGATTTTCAAACTCCTGACCACCTCACAGTGAAAATCGAGTGCAGGCGAGAGGCATGGGCGTGCCCTTGTGGACTCTTGAGATACTGGAAATGTTTGTCCTCCTGGATGGTGCTCAAAGATGAGCCTCTCTCTGGTTTCGTACATCACAAAGTGGTTCCCACCCAGGCCGTCAGGTCCGTGAGCCTCAGCTCTGCATCCTCTTGTTTGTGTTCCTGAGGAGGTGTGTGTCACCCACCACAGGGTCCAAAATAAAGACTGGCCAAGGATGAAGTTTGTATTTTGTTACAGTGGGAACTTATTTCTCATTATGGGATTTCTAAGCTGAAATTTCTTAGGTCATTTTGTTCATCTGTAATAGAAAATAGACTTTTGTGTTGGCTCAGAAAGACTTCATCACATAAAGGTCAAATGAAAGGAAAACTGTTCATAAAATTTTGATTTTGAAAAAACCCTTCTTATGTTTTAGGAAAGCTTAAATGAAAAGGAAATGTAGAGGGCCCACAGCAAAACAAGCTAGGCTAAAGGATGTTCTCGGTGAGGAGGGTCCCAGGGTGGGGGGTGGGTGTCTCCATCTGTGCCTCATACATCTTGGGGACACACTTGCCAGTTAGACTCATCTGTGCATGAGATATCTGATCAATGAGCAAGAACCTGGGTCAGCAGGGACCCAGGACTTACATGCTTTGATTTAAAAAAATAAAAATTTTAAAGTTTAAGTGAGAGAAGTCCGAATTGAAAGAAATTACGAGAGTTTAATGTGGCATGATGTGTGTTCATTAATGCAGGGTGCTTCTTCTCATACCAAAAAGTACTTAATTTGTTGCAAGAAAGATTACCAGTGTTTTTGGAGATATTACAGAAATCTTCACCAAAAGTATCTCTTTCAGAGGTGTCAGAATAAAGAGTCTGGGAATGCTAGCCATTTTTGAGAGATGGGAATGAGCGGACTCTGAATTAGAAGGAGAAAGAAAAAAAGGCTATGGTGCTACAATCTAAGCCGATTGCTTATAGGAGTTTAGGGTGGAATGTAGTTGTTTTTTTTTTAATTAATTAATTTATTTATTTTTGCCTGGGTAGGCACCGGGAATCAAACTTGGGCCTCCGACATGGCAGGCGAGAACTCTACAACTCTGCCACTGCGCCACCATTGCCTACCCAGGAATGTAGTTTTTTGCTAGGTAAAGCCAAGGAAAGTGAAGTCATTTTTGCCCATGGGACATTGCAAGTTTTATATTCCTTAGAAAACATACATTTATTTAAAGATGAAGTAGTTTCCTTATGATACACATATCACATATCTGCCTCTCTGTGTATGTATAGATATAGGTATACATATATGTAGGGAGACATTAAAAATATCAGCAAAAAAATGAAATAGAATGTTCTTGCATCCTACTGCTTCTTGCTTTAGCAAATTGTGTAGCATATGGAGAAGGCCCTTCTCTCTAAACTGGGTTTTTCTTTAAATGGACATATTGGGATTGGCTCTTTGTCACAGCCAGTTTTGTCCTGAGATGCCACTGTGGTGATCATTGGCTGCAGTCAGCCGTCGTGCACAGGTGAGAGGCAGGGAGAACCCGTACTCTTGGGCACAGATTGGTAGACCTAGGCCTCTGTGATGGATGGAGGGTCTTCCTGGATGTCAAAATTCCTCTGTGGAAATCGTGAGGAATGAAGCCTTGTAGGAGTTGCCCTCGAACTCCTCTTACCCAGGATGGGGGTGGGAGAGTTAGATTATGTGTAAACTGTTTCTTGGGAACTATTTTTCAAGAAGAGATTTGGAAAAAGTGTCATAGGTGGGCTTTGGAAATGTGTGCACAGCGGGCACTTCCTTTTGACTGCCACAGGCCCTATGGATGAACGTGTAGCACTTCGGTGGGTCTCTTATGGTGCTGGGCCCAGCACATCTGCTCTGCAGTACCCGCTGTTGATGTTTGAACATTTGATGGTTGGCACTAAGGACTGATTCGTGTGATTCTCTATTCTCCCATCTTTCCCATTATGTTTAGGGGCTGTTCAGATTGCAGGGGTGGCTTAATGGCGGACTGGGAAATAATTGAGTGGGCTGTGACCAGCACTTTTTTTTTTTTAATGAAATTGAATAAATCAGTGATTAGAACATGTACGATTTTGTGAAACCTGTTTTTAGGTATATACATGGGGAAATGTGGGGGTTTTTGTTTTGTTTTTTTGTTGTTGTTGTTTTTTACTCTTTCCTGGTCAGAGATTTATTAGATTTTCAGCAAAAATTTTAAAAATTATCCCTATTTCTGAAAGAAGTAGCTACTGTAATTTGCCTCTCCTTAATTCCTGGGAGAGATTCTGGAAAAACAGCATATAGGATTCCCTAATAAATTACCAGTGCTTCCATTTCCTCTGTGAAGGGGATTTTTTTTTTCTGAAACTCCATCTTTCAGCGAGCTAATAGCGGGCCTATATTGTGAAACTTTAATTACTGTAATCCTTGCTGTTAGTTAATTAGAGCTACTTTTTGTTAGATTAATTGAAGAATTTCTCTTTCAGGTTTCCTTGCTGCAGAATGAAAGTGTAGAAAAAAACAAGAGCATACAAAGTTTGCATAACCAGATATGTAGCTTTGAAATTGAAATTGAGAGGCAAAAGGAAATGCTTCGAAATAATGAATCCAAAATACTCCACTTACAGGTAAGAAGTTTAAGACTATTACTGGATCAAAAGTTAGAATGCATTCTATTTCCCCCTTAGGGGCTGAGATGTTTGAGCTAAAGTGCTGACTCTGTTGGGCAGAGCAATGACAGCTTTGTTTCACTTGCTTTGTACCATAAAGAGAGAGGTTTTTCAGTGAGGACACAGGAAAGGGGGTCTTTTCTCTAGAACAAACCTCATCATCTCCCTTCTGTGCTCTGGATCCACTGTGGGGAAATAAGGCTTATAGCCTGTGTTTTTAAAAAATTATTTGTGAGTTCATATTGTAAATGAGTAATTGTTAAATGTGATCTTTTACTTCTTAAAGTTTATTCTGAGTTTTTAGTAATACATGCCCCACCAGTTTCACCATAGTAATCCAGAGGTACATCCAAAAAATAAATAAACATCTGTCACTCGGAAGAAAAGGTGATTGTCTAAGTAAACCTCATTGAAATGGTACTCCTTATTTCTCCTATCAGTGCAGGTCTTCATTAGATACTTTTTAGTGTTTTATTTTGTAGACATTATCTGCCTGTCTACTAGGCACACCTGTGGAAGAATTACTTTGGTGTGGCTGAAATGGGTTTTTGGTATTTGAACTTGTGACGTGTTTCCCTAAATTATCTATCTGAAAGAGAAAATCTTTCTAATAGTGCAGGGGTACAGCAGCTGTGAGACTACCTTCCTCACATTTCAACATTGGAGATGAGTCATAATGCCTTGAAGTGCATATTAAATTAATTTCATGTATACAGGCAAACCTTAGAGATTCCCTAGGTTGGGTTCCAGACTATGCAATAAAGCATATATCGCAATAAAGCAAGTCACGCTTTTTTTGGTTTCCCAGTGCATATAAAAGTTATGTTTACATTAAACTGTTGTCTTATTGAGTGCAATAGCATTATATCTAAAAACATAATGTATATACTTTAATTTAAAAGTACTTGATTGGGGCGGGTCACGGTGTCTTAGCAGGCAGAGTTCTTGCCTGCCGTGGCTGAGACCCAGGTTCAATTCCTGGTGCCTGCCCAAGAGGAAAAAAGAAAGGAAAAAAAAAAAGAATAAAAGTACTTAATTGGGGAGACAGGGAAGATGGCGGCTTAGTAAGACGCACGAATCTTAGTTCCTCCTCCAGAACAGCTACTAGGGGAGTAGAAACGATACAGAACAGCTCCCAGAGCCACGACAGAGATTAAAAAGACAGCGTACCCCATCCTGGACGGCTGACTGGCTGAGAGAACCCGCTCCGGTGAGATTGCCGAGGGGCGCAGGCTTCACCGGGCGGGGCGGCAAGCAGCCGGAGTTCCTCCCTTCCCCCTTCCCGGGCCGGCTGGGAGAATTGGACAGGCAGTCCCCTCAAGCCGCGGCAGCTGGCGCCCACAACACGCGCGGCCCCCCGGACCAACTGAGTGAATTGGATCGGAAATCCCCAGGCCGCGGAGAACGGTGACGGGGGGGGCCTTCCAAACACATGACTCCCCGGGAACGGTGCACTCTCCCAGGTGGGCCGCGGCGGCTGGCGCCCTCCCGCCACGCTTGGCGCCCCGGGCCGACTAGGAAATTCGGACGGGCGCTCTCCCGGGCTGCGGCGGCCGGCGACCCTCCCCGTGTTCGGACCCTGGGCCGGCTGGCACTCTTCCAAGCCGCTTCGGCTGGCGAACCTCCCCGACGGCGAGAGTTTTCCAAAGTTAAAGGACCCACAGCACCTTTTACTGGTGGGACCCGCAGACAAACGTGTGCCACGAGCGCCACCTACTGGGCAGGATAAGAAAAACAGATCCCAGAGATTTCACAGAAAAATCTTAAAACCTTGTTGGGTCCGACACCCAGGGAAATCTGACTAAATGCCCAGACACCAGCAGAAGATAACGGATCACGCTCAAAAAATTGAAAATATGGCCCAGTCAAAGGAACAAACCAATAGTTCAAATGAGATACAGAAGCTGAGACAACTAATGCTGAATATATGAACAGAAATGGAAAACCTCTTCAAAAACGAAATCGATAAATTGAGGGAGGACATGAAGAAGACATGGGCTGAACAAAAAGAAGAAATAGAAAAACTGAAAAAACAAATCACAGAACTTATGGAAGTGAAGGATAAAGTAGAAAAGATGGAAAAAACAATGGATACCTACAATGATAGATTTAAAGAGACAGAAGATAGAATTAGTGATTTGGAGGATGGAACATCTGAATTCGAAAAAGAAACAGAAACTATCAGGAAAAGAATGGAAAAATTTGAACAGGGTATCAGGGAACTCAAGGACAATATGAACCGCACAAATATACATGTTGTGGGTGTCCCAGAAGGAGAAGAGAAGGGAAAAGGAGGAGAAAAACTAATGGAAGAAATTATCACTGAAAACTTCCCAACTCTTATGAAAGACCTAAAATTACAGATCCAAGAAGTGCAGCGCACCCCAAAGAGATTAGACCCAAATAGGCGTTCTCCAAGACACTTACTAGTTAGAATGTCAGAGGTCAAAGAGAAAGAGAAGATCTTGAAAGCAGCAAGAGAAAAGCAATCCATTACATACAAGGGAAACCCAATAAGATTTTGTGTAGATTTCTCAGCAGAAACCATGGAAGCTAGAAGACAGTGGGATGATATATTTAATTTACTAAAAGAGAAAAACTGCCAACCAAGACTCCTATATCCAGCAAAATTGTCCTTCAAAAATGAGGGAGAAATTAAAACATTCTCAGACAAAAAGTCACTGAAAGAATTTTTGATCAAGAGACCAGCTCTGCAAGAAATACTAAAGGGAGCATTAGAGTCAGATACAAAAAGACAGAAGAGAGAGGTATGGAGAAGAGTGTAGAAAGAAGGAAAGTCAGATATGGTATATATAATACAAAATATTAAGACTTGAAAGTTGAAATTTAATCCCTGGGCTGCAGAGTGGATGTTGTATTAAGCAGCCATGAAAACAACATTCATCTTGTTGTACAACTCATCAGAGCTCTTGGGTGAACCAGGTGCATTCTCAGTGAGTAGTCATATTTTGAAAGGAATCTTTTTTTGAGTAATAGGTCTCAACACTGGGGTTAAAATACTCAGTAAATCATGTGGTAAACAGATGGGCAGTCATCCAGACCTTGTTGTTCTATTTATAGAGCACAGACAGTAGATTTAGTGTAATTCTTAAGCCTTAGGATTTCAGAATTGTAAATGAGCTCTGACTTCAACTTAAAATCACAGCTTCATAGCCCCTGACAAGAGCGTCATCCTGTCCTTTGAAATTTTAAAGCCAGGCATTGACTTCTTTCTAGCTATGAGAGTCCTAGATGGCATCTTCTTCCAATACATGGGTTTTGTTTGCATTGAAAAATCTGTTAATTTTTGTTATCTTAGCTACATCTTCTGGATAACTTGCTGTAGCTTCTACTTTGGCACTTGCTGCTTCACACTGCACTTCTGTGTTATGGAGATGACTTCTTTACTTCTACCTCATGGAATCAACCTCTGCTAACTTCAGACTTGTCTTCTGCAGCTACCTTACCACTCTCTGCCTTCATAGAATTGAAGAAATTCAGGGCCTTGCTCTGGATTAGGCTTTGGCTTAAGAGAATGCTGCAGCTGGTTTGATCTATCCAGACCACTTAAACTTTCTCCATATCAGCAATGAGGCTGTTTTGCTTTCTTGTCATTCATGTGTTTTCTAGAGTGGCACTTTTTATTTCCTTCAAGAACTTTCCTTTGCGTTGACAACTTGGCTAGCTATTTGATGCAAGGGGCCTAGCTTTTGGCCTATCTTGGCTTTTGATGTGCCTTCCTTACTAAGCTTAAGCATGTTTAACTCTTGATCTAAAGTGAGAAGTATGTGACTCTTCCTTTTACTTGAGCACTTAAGAGGCCATTGTAGGGTTATTAATTGGCCTAATAGCAATATTGTTGGGTCTCAGGGAATAGGGAGGCCCAAGGAGAGGGAGAGAGAAGGGGGAAATGGTTGGTAGAGTAGTCAGAGCACATATTTATTAATTAAGTTCACTGTCTTATGTGAGCACAGTTCATGGTGCCCCAAAACAATTACAATAGTAGCATCAAAGATCACTGACCACAGTTCACTTTCACAGATATAATAATAATGAAAAAGTTTGAAATATTGCAGGAATTACCAAAACGTGACTCAGAGACACAAAGGAAACATATGCTGTTGGAAAAAATGGTGCCAACAGATTTGCTCGATGCACGGTTGACATAAACCTCCAATTTGTTAAAAAAAAAAAAAGCGTAATATCTACACAGTGCAATAAAGCGAAGCACAATAAAACAAGGTATGCATTTATTAAACTTTGTGGTTGCCCACAGAGATGAGGGAAAATAAAATGAAACATCAGTTTGTTTTAGAAGAGTATTCTAACTAATACTAATTAATAATTAACAGTCATTAGCACTGAATCAAGCCCTAAAGTGCAGTGTCACATAAAATAACCAGAAGTCTCCCCTGCAATCCCCTAGCATTTTGCTGAGGCTGTTCTTGGACGTTCATCAGACTGTCCAAGGAGGTAAGTCAAGCCACTGTTCTGGGAACCTGAGTCCAGCCCACATGGCCCACCCTCTCTTGTGCTGCCTAGCTATAGAGCAGTTCTAGCTACTCACAAGATAACTACTATATTTGACTTGGGGTTCAAATAGGGGGATAGAAATGCCAAGTTAATGAATGTTACTCTAGAATGTTACCTATTAAAAATATCAGGGTGGGCCACAGTGGCTCAGCAGGTAGAGTTCTCATCTGCCGTCTGGAGACCCAGGTTCGATTCCTGGTGCCTGCCCATGCAAAAAAAAAAAAGAAAAAAAATATATATATATCAACAACAGAAGAAGAATGAATGAGATAATGGGTTTATATATATCACTGTCATTTATCACAAAAAATGTAAAATATGCATAGATGACTTTTTCTGAAACCTCAGAGATTTTATATAGTCATTTCTTTCTTCATTTTCCCTTATTTCAATCAGAAGAGTTTCAATCACGCATTCTTCTATGTGTGATTTATATCTTAAAACTTTTGTGACTGAACAAATCAGCAAGGTCTAAGTCAGAAAGAAAAAGGTCAACTGATTAGCTTGATAAGGAGGAGGGTGGCAGCTGGCCATCTGTCTTCTCCATGGAAAGAAAAGTGTGGGGGTGAGAAGTTTTTATGTTAAAGAAAGTGATGTGGCCCAGAGTGGTGCCCCACCTTGTGATTTCCTTATGTGTGGGAACTAGTGACTGAAAGTTGATAAAAACTCTATAGGATGGTTACCCAGTCACCTAGAGTGGTATTCTAGTCTACTAAAGCTGCCAGAATGCAACACACCAGAGGATTGGCTTTTAATAAAAGGGGATTTATTTAGTTAAAAATGTCTAGTTCTTCAGAGGAAAGACAGCTAACTTTCAACTGAGATTCTTTCTTATGTGGGAAGGCACAGGGCAATCTCCGCTGGCCTTCTCTCCAGGCCTCTGGGTTCCAGCACTTTCCCCAGGGTGATTCCTTTCTGCATCTCCAAAGGCCTGGGCTGAGCTGCAACTGCTGAGATGAGGTATGCTGAACTGCTTGAGCTGTTCTACATTGAGCTCTCTCATTTCAGTATCCAGCCAATTAAATCAAACGTCATTCATTGCAGCAGGCACACTTCCTAGCCGACTCCAGATGTAACCAGCGACAGATGAGCTTCACATACCATTGGCTCATGTCCACAGCAATAGAACTAGGCACCTTCACCTGGCCAAGTTGACACCTGAACCTGACTACCACAAGTGGTTTACGTGGAAGGTCCTCCAATGTATGATTTTATGAAAGGTGAAATTTGGTTTTACCTTTTCATCACGTGAATTTGGCAACACTTGATTGGCAATGAGAGAGAAGTCCTGAACAGCCAGTCATCAGCACCCATTGACTGGGTACCTCTATACTTGACTCAAGGAGGTGACCACCATATAGAGTCACTCTCAGCTCAAAAGGCACTTCTGGTCCAGTTCCTCCAGGCCCTTCTCACCCTCTTCAGCTGTGCCCATCACTGTTTCACTCCTGCCCTTTGATCCCCACATGGCCACTGAATGAATTTGGTGATTCCTGCAGCCAGTGGGTGTATGGGACTGCATGCAGAGCAGTGGGTCTGAAACAGAACAACAAGCAACCCCACATCCTTTAACTGGCGTTCATTGGCACCACCTGTCCTGTCTCACTGAGGTGTTATTGCATACTGGGGACCCAGTCACCTGAACAATAAAAGGTGATAGCCCAAAGAGACAATGAATTAAGCCCGGAAATGCAGAGTACACAAGAATGATAAACGGATACTTACTCTGCAAAAACAAATATTTTGAATAGGATTTGCTTATGCAGTGCAACCTGTTCCATTTATCTCGGCTGCTGAATGTTTTTTTCCTGACAAAATCCCATGTATGCATTGAAGATTAATTTTCATGGAAAGACTGTGGGGGCAGCGGTGTCAACTGCTCTTTTGCTTCATCTTATAGAGAAAACCTTTCTTAGATCTGTGTTCTGCCTTAAAGGGTCAGTTTTTAAAATAGCATATTTCCCTTGTCATGTGTACCAACTCCTTTTAAGTAACTTGGTTGAGCTTTGTCCATGGTCTGTCCGTGGGGCCCAGGGCACTGTGGCTCTCAGGAGCAGGGCCCTCAGACTGCCTATTCTGTTCTTGAAACCAGGCATGTTGCAGAATGCATCGCATCTGCACAGCACTTCCATGGTCCCCACTGTCCTGCGTGCCCCAGGCTAGGGGACAGGTGACTCAAGCCTATCCCTCTTACACCTTGAAAACCATAAGCCACTTGCCCCGAGCCATCCAGCCAATTCCTTGACCCCTAATCTTTCCACTTAGTTACAGATTGTGCCTAACCAGAACTGTTTGTCATTGATTATTTTAATTTTCATTAATTGCCTCTTTTATTCATTAGAAGCCATTTTAGCCTAGTTTATAATATTAGTGTGTAGAGTTCATGAAAATAACTTCAGACATTCATTAAAAATACATCGTGCTTATGGATATTCATTAACACCAGCAGTGTCATCCTCCAGTACATGGACTTTGAAAATGCCTTGAATATCCCTCTGGCTATATGTACTTGTTTAAAAATAAAAATTGCATTACTGGAGGAAGTAATGTTCTTTAGAGAAATCTTTCTTGCTTCTGAAATGTTAATGAACATTAGGGTTTCTTGGAAAGAACAGGAGGAATAGCACTGACTTCCACCCCAAGAAGAGGGCCCAGAATCGGCCATGTTTGTACCCTGTTATTAACAGCTGGCAAAGGTGCTGAAACTTGAATGTCTAAAAATAGACCTCCAAAAGGAGAAGCGAATTTGTGGGCCTCAGCGTTCCCTTCCACCCCCACCCCCCACCCCCCGCCCCTGCCCGCACCTAGCGTGGCCTGCAGCCTCAGGTGGCTCAGTCATTCCAAAGCTTTCCTGAAGACTAAGCTAGCTGGCCCTCGTGTGCTTTATTTTAAAAATGCATATTCTTTTTGGAGGTGAAGCACCCCTGAAAGGGGCCCTGGCTTCACCTAAGCAAGGGCATATTGCTCCTTGCGGTGCGGGGGGGACCTGCTCTGGGGTGGGCCTTACTCGCTCCAGTGACTTTGCTTATATGACGTAAATTCAGATGACCCATATATTTCCTAATTATTTAAATTCAGATAGCATAAAATCAGGTTGTGCTGTCCTGTCAGTAACCTCATGTTTATGGGAAATGTTTTCTTCTCTCCCACCTTCCTCCTGCCAGTCCTATGCTAGGTGGCCAGGCGGGACCCCAGGTGGGGTTCTGGGTGCCCTCTGCAGCTGTGTGGGTGGAGGCATGGCCATTTGTCCACTGTAGGCTGTGCAGAGGGAAAACGGGTCACTGTGCAGAGGGGAAGCTGATCTCTGCCCTTAGGAGACTGAGGCCACAGGAGACACACAGAGGGAAAAGGTGACATCACGAGTGTGGCATCAGCTAAATGCACTCAGTGGGCGAGGCTGGCTCTGCCTCCATGTGTTCTTCCGGAAGGTGGGACATCTGAGGCCTTGCCCTGAGACATACATTGGGAACTGGTGTTTTGCCCACATGAGTTCTGGTGAGCCCTGAGAGGGGCACTGAGAGGGAACCAGACATGTGAGCAGGAGGGTCTGTGGCTGTGGAGTTCACTGAGACCTGTTCATGGTAGGAAAAGGGGAGTTGGGTTGATACCATAGTTTCTGGTCTAAGTTCAGAAGCATGCGAAAGTGCTTCTTTTCCCCTAAGGTGCACACCTGAGGTGTTGGGCAGGAGTCACTCTTGCCTGATCATCCAAATCCTTTCACACATCCCTCCTCTTTTCTTATGTTCTAGAACAGTACCCAGGTGTTCTCCTTAATCATGTATTGCCTTCCCTTTGGCTTCCTGTCACTGTACACCACCTCTTGAGCACAGCATGTGTCTGTAGGCAGTGCCTCAGGAGCAGGACTGACCTGCTGGGCTGGTTAGCGGGTCCTCATTGGGGCGGCTCTGCTGCTGGCTGTTTTTCCTGATCAGCTGGTACTTAACAGGTGGTGCCTTAACTTTTTCAGAGAGCGTTAACTGTTTTTGTCTTTTTGATATCTTTGAATTTGGAAGCGAGTCATAGACAGCCAAGCAGAGAAGCTTAAAGAGCTCGACAAAGAGATCCGTCCTTTCCGTCAGAACTGGGAGGAGGCCGACAGCATGAAGAGCAGTGTGGAGTCCCTGCAGAACCGAGTGTCTGAGCTAGAGAGCGTGGACAAGAGCGCGGGGCAGGCGGCCCGGAACACAGGTGAGGAGCACGCTGCACCTCGGGCCTGCTGTGGTGGGAGTGGCTGCTCCCAGGGCAGGGCAGGGTCCCAGGGCCTATGAGACCTGTGACACAGGTTCATGGCTTCAGTAGTATCCGAAGTGCCTTATACCCCAGAGCAATTCTTTACAAGTGCCCATCATCTGTGTGCAGAGTTGTAAATTGTTCTGCTGAGATTCTTCAATAGACAGACATGTGTCCCTCCACATGTGGTCTAGCATGTGAGAGGGCGGAGGAGGGACCACTTTCTTCTGGTGGTCTTGGCCCCTAGAACGCCAGAGTTACACGAAGCCTCAGAGCCCTTCCTAGAAGGGAAGGGAACACCTAGAAGTGGAGCCACTGAGAGGGACCCTATAAGAGTAGTCCTGAGCTTGGGGAGCGTGCAGGGAGGATGCCTGGTGGAGGGCAGGGCCTGCGAGTTCCTGACACTCCTGGGCCACATGCTTGAAGGCTGATGGCAGGGAGCTGGAGAGGTGGGAAGGTAGAAACAGCACAGGGAGAGTCCTCTGCACATCTGTATGAAAATGAACAGGGCTATCTGAATGCATTTGGGGCGTGGGCCAGGCAGGCAGAGGAACTGCTTTGGCTGTCAGAGCCCAGACCCCCCAGGAGAGCATCAGGGCGGAAAAATGGCAGATGGGAGGGTTGTGCTGCCTAAAGGGGCTTCTGGGGAGGTGGCAACAATGGTGTGACTGGGCCTCTGCAGCCCTGTGGGGCACCGCCTTGTGGTTGGCCATGGTCAGTGACTGTGGAAGGGGGTGCAGGAGCCTGCAGCATGCGGTAATGATACAGCATGCCAGGGCATCTGCTCGTGACCACTGCCCAGCATGGCCATTCCTGGTGCATTGTTCAGCTCACATGCCTGCTTGGGTTTGCTTTTTTGATCTCTCTGATGTTTACCTGTCTGATCTGTCCTGACCAGGCCTGCTGGAGTCCCAGCTGAGCCGACACGACCAGATGCTTAGTGTACACGACATCCGCCTGGCCGACATGGACCTCCGGTTCCAGGTGCTGGAGACGGCGAGCTACAATGGTGTGCTTATCTGGAAGATCCGTGACTACAAGCGACGGAAGCAGGAGGCCGTCATGGGGAAGACCCTGTCCCTGTATAGCCAGCCTTTCTACACTGGCTACTTTGGCTACAAGATGTGTGCCCGTGTCTACCTGAATGGGGACGGGATGGGGAAAGGGACGCATTTGTCGTTGTTCTTTGTCATTATGCGCGGTGAGTATGATGCGCTGCTCCCTTGGCCGTTTAAGCAGAAAGTGACGCTAATGCTGATGGATCAGGGGTCCTCGCGGCGCCATTTGGGAGATGCCTTCAAGCCTGACCCGAACAGCAGTAGCTTCAAGAAACCCACTGGCGAGATGAATATCGCATCGGGCTGCCCAGTCTTTGTGGCCCAAACTGTCCTAGAAAACGGAACATATATTAAAGATGATACCATTTTTATTAAAGTCATAGTGGATACTTCGGATCTGCCGGACCCCTGACAAGCAACTGGGCAACGGATTTAGCAGAAGGTAACTCCATTGGGGGGGTTGAACCGGTCTATCTTCACCGAGGTCCTCGAGCTCAGAAAAGGACCCTGTGGAGTGGAAGGGAGCGGCAGAGGCGCCCTCAAGGGCCGGGAGGGGCCCCGCCAGCACACCATCACGTTTCCTAATAGACTAGACACACTCCACTCTGAAGGAGTATTTATCCTTTGATGAGATAAATACTGCTGTCAGAGGTTTCCATTTTCATTTTTGAAGATCTAGTTAAGGTGGAAAACATATATGCTAAGCAAAAGAAACATGATTTTTCTTCCTTAAACTTGAACACCAAAAAAAGAAAACACACACACACACACACACACACACACACACACACGGGGATGGCTGGACATGTCAGCATGTTAAGTAAAATTAGAAGAATTTATGAAGTAATAATGCAATTCTGATATATTCATTCTGAAATTCAAGAGTGCAGTCTTGTTTTAAATATAGTCTGTCGTCTATTTTTAAGGCCTCATCTGGTCTCTGTTTTAATAATTTGTTTGTCCAAAGACCCTGAAGTACATCTGGGTCTTTTTTGAAAGTCTCTAAATTCGAACTCATTTTTAATTTAAAGTTCTACAGATAATTGTTACTGCAAACATTTTCTTTTAAAACGTTGATAGACTGATATTTCTTGGAAGAAAATGTAAACTATCAAACACTGGTTATCACTTGTGATAGGAAAGAGAATACTCAACCTGTTGTTATTTCTCGTTAGAGATGTAAACCTTCGATACCTGTCGTAGTCAATGACGCTGCTTCAAATCTATCACGAAAGGAGACTCTGCTCATGGATGCTGTGCATCATTTTCAGACTTATAATTGTTTTCACCCTAAAATAGGGCATTAGTTGAACTTTGGAGTTCTAAACAAAATCCTGTAGGTTTTAAGAATTCTGCCCCATGTGTTCAGATGAGCTCTCTACTGCTGATGACTTGGACCTCCAAGGTCTAGTGTCCCGGGGGTGGGCAGGTGGCATGTGCTGCAGGACCCTCAGTGGTGTGGCCCTTCATTCTGTCATATTGCTGCATTTTGTTAACGATCTCTGAAAGCAACATTTCTGCATAGAGATGGTGGCATACTGTACATGTGCCTTAGATGTGATATGCTGCTTCTTGATCCTGGTTTGTATTTAGTGTGGTTCTAGAAAACGGTAGCCTGACCAGGCTTTTCTTTCGACCAGTATATCTCTGTCTAGAAAAGGCCCTCAAACAACCTGTTATCCCCATGGAGGAGAAGTCTGGCTCTGTCGTTGGCTTCTTAAGCGTCCACTGCTTAATCGTCACAGATCCCAAATCTCTAGGCCCCAAGTGTGAGCCCCCTGCTCCTGGGGAGCCTGGTCTGAGCGAGAACTTGGTTCCACCCCCCAGGCTGATGTGGAGCAGAAAGCCACGCCCTCTCCTGTGCCCACACCTGGCTGTGGAAGCCCAGGGGGCTTGAAGTGGACTCCTCTAAGCATTCCAGAGACTGCCGCTCTGGGGCTGGCCCAGTGCCTGGCACACCTCCAGCGCCTGGCTCTCGAGGGCCTGGCCTGAACTGCCCCAGGGGCCCCTTCTCACTTCACTGTTTACCTTCCACCAGTGGTCCAACTGTGATAGGAGCCCGCAGCCCGCCTCCTGCCGCTTCCCTTTGGCTATGCACCACGCGCTAAGGGTGCTGTTAACACTGATGGGTGCTACACGCGTCGGGTGCTCGAGGCTAGCCGAGGTGTGCGGACTGCGCACTGCGCTGCTTGGTCAGAAAAGACGCGCCCCACCGTCCACTGCTGGGGCACGCGCCAGACTGCTGGCCTCAGCTCTCCCCGCAGCGCTGCTCGGGGTGGCGGGGTCGGTGCCGGGCTCCACCTTGTCTCTGGTGCTGCCACCTGTCCTGGGTGTGCCTTCGCCCCAGTGCCTGCTGGAAGTGTCCCCTCTGCACCCCCATCCTGTGCTTACCATAAGTGACTTCCTGGCTGCCTGCCCTGTAGTGGTTAGAATGCTCTGTGTTCCTTAGCTGCTATCCCTTCTTCATCCTCCTGGAAGTGCTTTGGGGGCGAGTCTGCCATCAGCCCTGCTCCAGAGGGGGTCATGTGTGTCACTGCCCAGAGGAAGCACTTCCTGCAGAGCTGCCGAAACCACTGTTCTCTTGAAGGTGCGCCTGACCAAACCAGGCCTGTCCCCCAGTTCCAGCCCCAAGGCCCAGGCAAGGAGACCACCTGGCACTTCCCACCTTGCCACAAGGTAGTTCCCTGAGGCCAGGGTTACCAGCAGGGCCAGTCTGCCACCTCCTTGCCCTTCATGAAGAGTATGTACAATGTTGACAAGTTCAAAATAAGCTACATTTTGGGCTCATAAAAAAAATTATTTCCATCCTCCTGGATTTAAATCCTGTTTTGGGTGTGGGCCTCCTGGAAGCGTTTTTTAAGAGCACCATTCTCTCACTGCTGGGACTTTCTCAGACCTTCCCGGATAGATAGATATTCCTGATGGATTCCATTGAGTGCAAGCTGGGTGAGTGGGCATTGTGCCCAGGGTGAGCACGGGGCACAAGCTTGGGGGCATGTGACCTGATGATATTTGTGGGGGCCTGAGGGTCCTCTGATCGCTGCTGCCCAATGCCCATTGGTCTCACGAGCTGCCTTGAGGTGCTTCCACCGCAGGACTCCATGTGCCCTCGCTTGGCGTTCACTGCCCAGGCTGGCGAGAGTTCCTGGCAGAGGTCGGCCCTCCCCCACCTCCTGGGGTCCCAGCAACAAGACCTGGAGGGTTTCTTCCTGCTTACTAGAAGTGACAGCATCCACCATTGGACAGAACCGTTCCAGGCCTTTTGAGAAAGAACGCTGGGCCTTTGTGCCTGTGCTATGCATAACCTGTCCCTCCCCGCCTCCAGAAATGAATTGAGAGTGACTTCCTGGCCCTCCTTGCCCTAGGTAGCCCCTCTCCAGCACTGTCATGCTGGCACTGCCCTGTGGCTAGCACGTTAGGGGTCACTTGAAGGGGTATGTGTTCTACCTGGGGGCTGAGGCGGGGGCGTTGCACACTGAAGGGAGGAGTATGGGAACCTGTGGGGCCTGCAAGGCTAGCTGGCTGGCTGCATCAAGACTGCAGGAGCCAGAGGTGGCAAGTATGGGAAAGTCAGACTGGGCTAGGTGGCACAGCAGGCTCACCAGGCCTTGTGGAGTCGACCAAGACCCAGCACCTAGGCTGGCTGAAACAAGCTCAAATTGACCTTTTAAATAAGTTCACTTTTTAAATTTCCCAGGTTCAGGTATAATGCAAAGGAGACTAAAATAGACATTTGTGTAAATTGTTCTGAGACACCATGCCCCCGGAGAGCAGGTCTTACACGGTGCCCTGTGTTCATGCCTGGACACGCAGGTGCATGTGAGTGGTGCAAGTGGGGGGGGGGGGGTGCTGTGATGGCTGATGGCCTGGCTGGGTCCACTGCCTGCTCTCGGGGCAGCGTCTCTGCCCGGGGGGTCCTGCCCAGGGGTCACTCGGACCAGCTTTCCTTGATGCCACATCAGCCAGTTGCAAAGGGGAGTGCTTTGACCCTGCGGCTTTGGCCTCTTTCCTGCTTTCATTCTCCCTGCACGTTCCCCTGTCCTTCCTTGTCCAGTGACCCCAGGGAGGTCTGGTGCAAGATAGTACAAGTGGTCACAAGTTGGGAACCCCAACTGGCCTCTGCTCTGCTCCCAGGGCAGGCCCCTGCACCAGGCCCTTTCAGGCCTGCTCACTGCTACTCTGCAAGGTGGGTAGCACCTTTCCCTGTCAGGCAGCGCTCTGGCAGAGCCAATGCTGACCCATAGCTGGCCCCTCCAGGCCTCCTGCCTCTACTGCTCGGGCTGGGAGCCCAGATGAGGCTTGTCATCCTGGCGCCCCTCACTCTCCGGAGTGTTGCTCACAGAGGTGATCCTCTCTGGCAGGTGACGTCCTCACAGCCAGTGATAGCGGGCACAGGAAAGGGTTTCTGGACAGATCCTTAAACTATAGGCAGCATCCTGAGGTGGCCACTTCCTTGTCAAGGTCGGGGCATCTAGAAATCCCACCCCAGGGGCTCCAACTCCCCCTTGCTCCCCTGCATATGCAGAGGGATGTACTTCTGCATGACTGCACGCCTGGCCCCAGCAGGATGATGCGCTGCTGCCTCCGTACAGCTTCCTGGGAGCTATCAGGAGCACACACAACTGGTTTCCATAAACTGAACCATAACACCCCCCCAAAAAACGTGCTCGTCTGCTTGGGGTACTTATCAGTGCATTGACAAGGGCTCAGTTGGAGCTGTAAAATACTATTTTTTTACTTTTAGTCTAGATCTTTACTTTCTAAACTGCAGGAGAGCTAAGGAGAATTCCAGAAGCTCCTTTGCATTGTATACAGCGTTTCCGAGGTGAGTGAGGGGTCCATCACCCAAATCTACTTCTCAACAAGGCCATGGTCCTATCTTCCGTTTGCAAACTTGGGTGGCTTTGTTAATCTCCAAAGTAAAGTATGCCCCGTTGGGTCTAGGCCCCATGACTTTCCATTCGGGTTGTGTTGGGTCTTAGCAAATCCTGGCTCCACCTCTGCCAGGGGCTTGGTCTCGTTGCCGTCTGGTTGCAGCAATGCTGGGGACCTGCAGTGCCACGTCTGATGTCAGAGAGCCAGAACCACGGGATGGCGGGTGGTGTGGGGCTGACAGCTGGTCCAAGGAAGGCGGGAACACCCCTCTCGTATCACGTGTCTCTGCTGGGAAGCTCACGCTTCCTCCCTCCTGCTCTGCTGGACCCTGAGCACAGCTTCTGAACTCTCCCTGGAAAAGAGGTGCCAAAGCTGGGGTTGCTGCACCCTTCTGTATTGGTGGTGGTTGGATTTTATAACTAAGTCCTCTTAGATAACCTTTCACAACAAATTAACTGACTTAATTGGCAAACACAAACGCCGGCCTTATTTCCAAGGATTTCCATAAGGAATCTCTAGAACACCTGTGACAGAGGACGCGTGAAAGTCAGTGTCTACAGCTGTGTGACATTTTTAGCGTTGCATTCTTTTCTGTGATGGCATACCTCTTGTGTTCATTTAACAAAGACCAAAGAAGGCCAGTCTCATTCGACTCTCTTTTTAACCCACCTGTTTTCATGATTGCCGTCTATAGTGACATTGGCTGTGAGGACCCAGCTCTGACAGTGCAAGTGGTTGTGACCAGTGACCCATGTCCTGTGTTTCTCTGCTCTTCTAAGAAAAAACAAAAGGACAGCTTAAGTTATTGCTCAGCAATAATCATGTTGCTAATGTGAATTAACAACATGTTTGATTTCCTGATAGCATTATTATGTTTTATATTTTTTGTTTATTTTATATTGTGTGTGGTTTTATTTGGTATTTATTTGTGTTTTGAGGTCTTGCAATATTTTTGTGTTTCTGATGCTAATAACTAAAGTTGTAAGAGTGTAGAATGCAAAACTTTGAAATGCTGAACTGTCATATTACAGGAAATAAATCTGATTAAGGAGTCTGGTTTTTTTCCATGCACCAGGTTTCATGGGCATTGGGAACTGGCGCCTGCCTCTTGCCTCCTCGAGCTTCTCCCAAGCTTGGATATGCTCGCACCTGAGGGGGTGTGCAGGACTGTGCTCGGAAGGCCCATGCATGGCAAGGTGCTCTGCTGTTGCTGTCCCCAAATCCATAATCATTTTTGAACAAGGGCCCACACAGATCCTTCGGCCTCTTGGCCTTCCCCTCAGGTCTGACTTGGAGGGAGTCCAGTGGGGTTACAGCACTCTCATCTGTGGGACATCCCTCCTCCTGCCAGGCATCTCACTTGGCAGAAAGAGGGCATTGGGCCCATACAACTGGCACCTGGCCTCAGCTCCACCTTGTCAGCTGGGAGCTTCGGGCCCTCAAAAGTAGTGACCATGCTAAGGCATGGAAGGACAGGCATGGCGGATATTAAAGTATTCCCATTGTGGGTGGCTGTGGGTATGAGGAACATCTGAGCAGCCTCTCGTAGGCAGAGGAGGAGGATTGGGTTGCTCACTCCACTTCCTCTAGGTAGTCAGTTACAGCCAGGCTAGGAAGCAGGAAGCCTCACACCTCCCTTGGGGTGTCTCTCAGATTATCTAGTGGGGTTGCTATTTTCTAGTGCAGAGAGCCAGAAACTGCTTCAGCCCCCCATCTTGGTCAGCACGCCCCCACCGCCCACCCCTGTCAGCATGGCCTCCCTTTTTGGTCACCACACCACCCTCTCAGTCACCACAGCCCCACCCCCCTTGGTTACCATGACGTCATGTCATCCTCACACCCAGGGCTCAGTTGCCAGGAGGTGCCCTCAGCCCTGCCATACGGATTCACATTGTCCGTGAAGGGCCATGTGGCAACAGGAGGCCTCTGAGGTCTCAGGCTTGGCCCAGGGTTCCATGTCTAACAGCCATTCTGCTCCCACTGGTGACCACAATGACCCACCAGAGAGCCTACCTGGAACCCAGTGCCTGCTGACCCTGGAGCGGAGTGCCTGAGGCTGCAGAGCTAAGGGTGATGCCTGGCCCTTCTGACAGGCTACCTGCCCAGAGCTCCTCTTCCCTGCATCTGGGATGGGTTTCTCCCCACATGCCTGGGATGGTGGCTCTGCTCAGCCTGAATGCCAGCCACCAGCTTCTTTCCCTTCACTCTTCTGGAATTGTTTTTCCCAGAGTCCTGCAGGGAGGGAACTGATTAATAAACACCAGCCCAGAGGAACACAAAACCGCTGGGCTTGGCCCTGGTAAGTAGAACGGAGCAGAGATGCCTTCAGGTCCTGGCTTCTGCATCCTGCAGTTGAGAGGAAGAGGCTCCAAACAGCTCCCCCTGGACGGGGGCGGGGGGGGGGGGTGCGGACAGAGAGGGGCGAGCCAGGCAGGCCCACACGTTTGCATCTGAGTCTGGTGAGTGGCCCGGGGGCTCGATTCCCCTTTGTCTTCCTGGCTGAGCCAGGAGGGGCCCTGCAGGGGAGAAGGAATGCCGTGGGGTGGAGGTCTGTATGGACCAGCCAGGTCACTGTCTGTGGGCCCAGACTGGGTAAAGGCCACAGCAGAACCTTGGAGAGTGGGGCTGGGTTTGGGGTAAGCAGGGCGCTGGCTGTGGGGAGCCGGCCCCCTGCACTGCCAGGTGCAGGAGCCCGAGTGTCACCCCCCCTTCTGGAGATGGGCAACCCATGAGGAGCCCCTGAAGCCAGGCCCAGAGCCCCCTCACTGCTGGTTCCCCCATTCGGCAGTAACCACCCCTCCCCGTGGGCCAATTTCACATGGTCAGATGGGCAGACATGGAGCCGACACAGACACCTGGCTGGGGCCTGCAGTGCCCACGAAAATCAGTTGTGGCAAGGGCACCTTGATGCTGCTTGGGGTTTACTTCACCTTTCCAAATCACCCAATAAGAAGTAGGACTGAAGGAAAAGAGACATGTCCATTTTAAACTGCATCCTTATTAAGTGCCCTGGATGGCAGCTGGACTGGGCCTTGGGGAACATGGAACTCAGAGGTCACCCCACACACTGGAGAGGGGGGGCAGGGGAAGGGGGGAGCAGCTGACAGGGAGTGTAGGGGGCACAGGGCCCAACAGGAAGGGCAGCTTGCAGCAGCTGTTAAGGGCAGGTGTGCCGCAGGCAGCCTGGGTTGTCCTGTGGGTGGGGTGGCGAGGCTCCTGGGTTGGGCCTAGACTGCTGGGCTGTGAGGTCACTGGGCTCAGGTGGCATGCTGGGGCATGGGGGACCCACACAGGGGTGGCACTGGGCTCCAGAAGGTTCCATCCTTCACACATGTCTACCATGGAGCTTGGGCCTCAGTCACACCCCAATCCAGCAGCTGTGGACTGCAGGGACACCACCGCACACCAGGGAAACTGCCTCCAGCAGCTCTGCTCTGGCTTCTCAAGCTCTGCTGTCCTTGGCCCAGGTCACAGCTACTTGCATGTTCCCTGCTCAGCCAGTCCCGCTGTCCCTCCCCCAGAGAGGGGCTGGGAGGGACCCCAAAGATTTATGAGCAAGGCTGCTAACTCAGTCTACCCTTCTCCCAGGGACATGTGCTTCCTCTTCCCAACCCCCATGGGATGACCCTGAGCCCACCCATCCCCATGGGAATGGCCCCTAAACCTACCTCCCATGGATGACCCCGAGCCCAACCGCCCCACCCCCCAACAGGGGCGACCCCTGAGCCCTGCCTGTAGCACCATCAAGCTTAGTGTTGGCCACCCAGCTCTGGCTCCTCTAAATCCTAGGACTTTCCGGAAGGAAAGTGCCCATCCCCCATTCCTACACCCCTGTCCACAATCCAAAAGAAGGAGGGCGCACATGACAGATTGAATCCTTCCATCCAGAAGGACAATGGAAGCTGGCATCTGGTGGGTTCCCTTGCAGGGGCCCTCCCCATCTTGGGGTTCCAGGTGGCTTTATCAGGGAGCTCCCTCCCAGTGCTCCCGAGGCCTTGACCCTCTCTGGGGTGTCCCCCTCTGCCCATGTTCTCTGTCTCGTATGAAGGGATATACAGTGGGCAGGAACTGGGCAGGGCCTGCTCCATCCCTCCCTCCAGCCGGGGGCGCCCTGGTCTCACCCCTGCCGGGCTGGCGCCTGAGTGGCCTGTGGGCGAGCACTGCTGTTCTGATTTGCAGGTAAAGGACCAAGCAGAGGGCAAGTGCCTATCGCAGATCCACAGCGCCGGGACCTGCCGCTTACCACTGTAGGACGCACCTGCAAACCCTAGACTCAGCTTCTGCTTCTCCCTCCCCAGCGCCCACTGGAGCCTATCCCCAGGGCCAGAAGGGACAGGGCCATCTGGAGGTGAGCAGGGTCTCTCCCACCAGCCCTAGCAGGGCCTGAAGGGCCAATGCCTGCTCTTAGGCGGTACAGAAACCCTCATCTCAGGAATATTTGGGGAGCATCTCCTGTGCCCCCGGGCACGGGCCAGCCAAATAGAGAGCTGGGGAGGTGACACCATGCAGAGACCTGAATGAAAGGGGGCCCTGCTGAGAGGGGGGCTGCATCCTCCCCCTCCCCCCCAACCCCCCACGGCCTGACTATGGGACCGCTATGGGAATGAAGGCCCAGAGCTGGCAGGGACCTGCCCGAGATCGCAAGGCCATTCCGGGACAAAGGGAGAGAAGGAGCTAGGGAATGGGGGCAGGAGGGAATGCCCGGGGCCGGGGTGTCCCGGCGTCCTCAGCGTCCCGGGGTCCGCGGTAACCGGGTGTCTGCTGCGGGTGGGATCTCTCTCCCCAGACGGAGGCCTCCGCGCGGGGCGGGTGCACGCGGGCAGCCAATCAAAACACAGCAATCTTTGGCCCTGTGATTGGCGTAGATGTGGAGGCAGGAGCCAATCAGAGGCCTCCCGGACGACCGGCGGCCCCGCCTCCCGCAGCCTCCTGGGTTGTGGGCTCGGAAGAGAGAGGCGGGTAGCGACTGACAGACAAGAGAAGGGGAGGGAAGAAAGGGAGGGGCACACGCGCGCGCGCGCGCGCGCGCACACACGCACACACACGCGCGCGTGGGTAGGAGGGGGCGGGTTGGGAGTGCCCTGAGAGCGACAATCTTGCGTGAAGCCGCCCTCCACGGGGCTCCCGCCGCCTTCTGGGGCTCTGCTTTCCTCCTGCTTCCAACCGAGCGTTCTCACTCCGCACACGTGTGCACACTGGGGTGCCTGATGCTCCCGCACCTGTTTCCTGGGCCGTCTAGGGTCAGATACGGCGTGGTTCCCGCCATCCTTCGCCCGCAACTTTGCTCCGGAGTGGATCCCGGAACCCCTTGGCTGCTTGGGGCGAGCTGGGGCCTGGCTCCCGCTTTGGCATGGACTCCTCTCCCTTTCAGGGCAGGGGAGGTGAGCGTCAGTATCCCACAGCCACCCAGGCCCCAACGCCCCCTATCCTGCCGCCTTCAGTCGGATCTCTGCACTGTGGCGGCAGCTGTGACCTCATCCTTGTGTCTCTGCTTTCAAGCTGCCTCTTTCAGAAAGCCTTCCCTGGGTGCACAGTCAGCATCACTACTCTCTCCACAGAAGCACAATCTCTGAGAATGGCCTTCCCCGGGTGGGGGTGGGGGAGAGGGAGGAGGCAGGGGGAGAAGGAACAAGAGTAGTCAAAGTTTCACTTTCCTTAAGGCCCAGCCATCCGACCCTCAGATCCTCTCCTGCCACCCACCCCTAGTGCAGTCCACTTCTTGTGTCAAGAGAAAGAAGCCCTAGTTTCTGGCCCGGCCTGCCACCCCTCCCACTAGGCAAATCAAGACCAGACTCCAGGATGGAATAGACTCTTCCAGAACCAGGTTGGGCTGGCATAGCTGACCACTGACAGCAGGTGGCCCAAGAGAAGGCAGACCCCACGAGGAAAGGGATGGTGATGCAGGTAGCACTCCCTCTCTTTCCCACTCAGAGGAGGTGCTTCCCCTGGCCAGGGCACAGGAGGCCATGCAACCCCAGCAATGCTTCTCCTCCCTTGGAGAAAATACCTGGTCTGGGGGGGAGAAACCCACTGTAAAGCAAAGACCAGAAGAAGGGTGTGCCAATGGGGAGAAGTTTACAGATGAAGGGTGAGGAGGCAGAGAAGGGCTGGGTGGGCTGGAAGTCGGGGGAGAGGTGCCGGGGCATTAGCAGTCCTCCAGGAACATATCCAACCCTGATGTCACCCTGCTGTATTCACTCATCCACTGTCCACTCATCCTCCTCCTTTCATCATCCCTCTCCTTTCAGCCACAGCTAAGAAGTCATCACTGATTCACCTCCCACCGCCATCCACTGGTCACCCCATCCACTGTCTACCCACCCATCTCTCCAATGACTCACAGCCTATCTCCTATCAACTGATTCACCACCCTCCTTGCCCCTGATAAAGTCATCCAATATGCCATCCACAATCTATCCACCATCTACCCAACTCACCTATTCACCTTCTATCATCCACCCCTCCCACCACCCACGAATCCATCCTAAACTCACTCAGCACCCATCCAATCCATCTAGGTGCCTGAGGCATAGACCCAAGCATCCATCTATCTGAGTAAACACAATCCTCCCCCACTCATCCTGCAGCATTCATCTATCCACCTATCCTGTACTCATTCACAATCTGTCCACCATCCTCTGTCCATCCATCCACCCATTTGTATTCAATCACCTGTATTCTCATCCATCCACCCATCCAACATCTCTCTTTCCACCTACAAATCATTGGCCATTCATTCATCATCAATCCGTTCCTCCACTATTTTATCTCATCTACCACCATCTGTCTATCCATTCACCATCCCAAGTCCACAATCAGTATCTCTTTCTCATCCACCCTCCACTTCTTCAACAAACCATTCATCCAAATACATCCCTTCTATAATCTAACTTTCACCCATCAACCATCCATCCATTTATCCAACCACCCATTCATTTTTCCACCACTTAACCTTCCCATCATTTCCCTCCATCCAACTATCATCTACCATCCTTTTAACAGTACCATCCACCACTGTCCATGATCTCCCAGGTATCCACTTATCCATACAGTATCCATTCATTCACTATCAATTCTCAATATTTTTCTACTTACCATTGGTTTATTTATTTTCAATCATCCCTTCACAATTCACTATCCTCTTTCCACCTACCATCCATCCACCTCACTATCCACCATCCACTGCCTTCATCAACCTCCACCTCAATCATCAGCTATCCACCATTCACCTTCTCCATCAACATCTATCATCCACTATCCATCTCCACTATCTAGCCCCCACTTCCACCATCCATCCAGTCATGTTCTACCACCCATCCAACACCCTGGACCACTCTCTATCGAACCATCATTCATCATTCATCATTCCCCATCTACCATTTCACATCCACCATGCATGAGCCATTATCCATTTACTTATCCATCATCCACCCAGTGAAGTATCACTCATTCTCAATCTACCCTCCTTTGATTACCATCCCCTCATTTACTTATCCACCATCTTCCATCTATCCTCCATCATTCATCCACTAAAAATAAAAATGTCCTCCAAATCCTCCACCACTCATTATTTTTAACTGTTCACTATCCATCCATCATTAAACCATCCCTCTCCATCACGCATCATCCATCTGTCCAGCCTCCATGCCACCGTCCTTCCCCAACCATAACCTTCCCTCAGCTATCCACCACTCATAATACATCTTTCTCTACCATTCATCCATTTACTGCTCACCCTCCACAGTCCATGATTCATCCACCCCCTCATATACCACCATAGGCTGTCATCCTCCACCAGACCAGAAGGGAGGGAGCTGCCCAGCCTAGGGCAGCCGCAGCAGAGACAGAGAAGTGGTCGGGCCTGAAGGTTGTGCACACCCTCCTCACCTCTATTTCATGGGGCAGGTCTGCCTTGCTGGGCTGCCCTTCCTAGGAACGGCAAAGTCCTGAGGCCCCACATGGGTCCACATGGGGGAGGCAAGGAGACGAAGGACAAGGAACCTTGGAAGAGCCTTAAGAGTCTGCCACACTAAGCCTACTTAAAATTAGGCCTAAGAGTCACCCCCAAGAGAACCTCTTTTGTTGCTCAGATGGGGCCTCTCTTTCAGCCAACAAGGCAAGAAAACTCACTGCTGTCCCCCTCTCTACATGGGACATGACTCCCAGGGGTATAAACCTTCCTGGCAATGTGGGACAGAAGTCCTAGAATGAGCTGGGATTCAGCATCAAGGGACTGAGAAAACCTTCTCGACCAAAAGGGGGAAGAGAGAAATGAGACAAAATAAAGTGTCAGTGGCTGAGAGATTTCAAATAGAGTCGAGAGGTTAGCCTGGAGGTTATTCCTAGGCATTATATAGACATCACCTTTTTAGTTAAGGTATATTGGAGAGGCTGGAGGGAACTGCCTGAAACTGTAGAGCTGTGTTCCAGTAGCCATGTTTCTTATTATTTATTTTTTTATTAATTAAAAAAATTAACAACAAAAACTTTAACATATTCAATTCTACATATATGATCAGTAATTCTTAATATCATCACATAGTTGCATATTCATCATCTCTTAGAACATTTGCATCAATTTAGAAAAAAATAAAACATTAGCAGAAAAAAAAGATTATACATACTATACCCCTTACCCCTCTCTTTCATTTATCACTAGCATTTCAAACTAAATTTATTTTAACATTTGTTCCCCCTATTATTTATTTTTATCCCATATGTTCTACTCGTCTGTTGATATGGTATATAAAAGGAGCATCAGACACAAGGTTTTCACATTCACAGAGTCACATTGTGAAAGCTATATCATTATTCAGTCATCATCAAGAAATATGGCTACTGGAACACAGCTCTAGATTTTCAGGTAGTTCCCTCCAGCTTCTCCACTACATCTTGAACAACAAGGTGATATCTACTTAATGCATAAGAATAACCTCCAGGATAACCTCTCGACTCTGTTTGGAATCTCTCAGCCATTGACACTTAGTCTCATTTCGCTCTTCCCCCTTTTGGTGGAGAAGGTTCTCTCAATCCCAGTAGCTATGTTTCTTGAAGATGAATGTGTAATGATATAGCTTTTGCAATGTGACTGTGTGATTGTGAAAACCTTGTGTCTGATGCTCCTTTTACCTACGGTATGGACAGATGAGTAAAACATATAGATTAAAAATAAATAAATAATAGGGGGAACAAATGTTAAAATAAATTTAGTAGATTGAAATGCTAGTGATCAATGAAAGGGAGTGACAAGGGGTATAGAGAAAAACAGGGGAAACAAAGGCTAAAATATGTGGGGTGGATGGTAATACCAGCAGTCAACCAGAGGGAGGGGTAAGGGGTAGGGTATGTATGAATTCTTTTTTCCTTTTTCTTTTTATTTCTGTTTCTGAAGCGATGCAAATGTTCTAAGAAATGATCGTGGTGATGAATATATGACTATGTGATGATATTGTGACATTGATTATATACCAAGAATGGAATGATGATAAGGTAAGAATGTTCGTGTTCGTGTTTGCATGTTGTTATGTTAAAAAAAAAAAGTCTGCCCCACCCCAGGCGGATCCGGAGGTAAATGTATAATCGACCCTGGCGGCCCCTACCCCACTTGGCCGGGTCACGAGGGCCTCGCGGGGCGAAGTCCCCTAGCCTGCGACGCTGGGAGCCGCGAGATGGCCGCGCTGGGCCGCCTCCTGCTGGCGCTGCGGCTCTGCGGTAATTTTAGGGGCGCGCTGATGGCGGGGGGCGGTGCCGAGCTCTTGATCGTCGGACCGAGGCTTTCAGAGAACTGCGCTGCGAGGGCTTGCGGGGCGGGGGTCGAGGCAGCTGAGGCCCGGCCCCTCTGGGCTCGATTTGTCTGTTTGCCGGCCGGGCGGGTCCTGAGTCCCTGCTGGGAGCCACGACTGAGCAGGGGCCTGCGGCTGCAGGGCGGCTCGCCGAGCTCCCCAGTCCCAGGCTCCCTCCCCGGTGTCATCCCTGACTGCCGGCGCCGGGGACACCTTAAAGATGCAGTTCCCAGCCCTGTCCCCTCCCTTAAGCCCGCTCAGAGGTTGCCTAGACACCTTTGTGGTGCCATTTCCCCTGCAGCCAGGCTTCCCGCTCAGCGCACTTGGGGTGCGCTTCCTCCAGAAAGCCTTCCGACCCCTCAGGCTGGGTCAGGGGCTGCCGCCGCCCACCCCCTTGAGCCCAGGGTGTCACGGTCCTTGCCCCGCCTGGTCCTCTGCTGGAGGACGGAGCGGGCGGTGCCCTAGGCGGGCGTACTGGAGGAGGGGGCATTCGCGCCTGCCACCAAGCGGGACACACCTGCGCCCCGCGGAGCCAGCTGAGCGCCGCGCCTCCCGGGCCGGGTGGTCCTTCCCCGGGGCCCGGCGGGCGCTCAGCTCAGCTCCTTGGCAGCGCTGGCCCGGGCCGCCTATAAATTCTGGGTCCCCAACACCGACTTCGACGCCGCGGCCAACTGGAGCCAGAACCGGACCCCGTGCGCAGGCGCCGCCGTCGAGTTCCCGGCGCACAAGGTGCCCGCGCGCCCCCGGCGCCCCCGGGCCGGGCGGATCCTGGGGGTCAGCCAGTCTCGCTCCCGCCCCTGACCCGCTGACGCCGCTCCCTCCCACAGATGGTGTCCGTCCTGGTGCGCTCGGTTCACGGTGTCTCAGACCTGGTGAGTGCAAGGAGGCTGTGGATCAGGGCCTCTGGCCTCTGGGACTCTGGGAGGCCGGGGACCACGCGGCAGGGGCAGGACTTGGTCCCGGTCCCGGTCCCGGTCCCGGTCCCAGTCCCAGTCCAGGCTTTTCCCCAGCCCTGCCACGGATGGGCGGGGAGCGCCGCCTGTCCCCTCCTGTCCCTGCTCTGGCCTCATCCCCTGATAGTCTGGGTTCTACAAGGTTTATGCTTTGGGAAAGCACCTCCCACCAGCTTCCCCACCTGTCTTCTCCTGTCCTGGTACCCGAGACTCCACTATTAGGGAGCTAGGGGACCTTTTATCCCAAACTACGTCACAGAACAGTAATGTTCCAGAGAGTGATGGGACACAGGGGGGGAAGGGGGGTACCATAACCACTTAAGTTTGTGAAATGCAGCGTATTGCCAACCTGGAGCTTCCCAATGTTTTAAAGGCTCTGATAAGGTCTGTGAGAAGGCTGTCTGTGGCCTGGTTTAAAGCAGGGCCTCCAAACTCCAGGACAAACCCAACCTGGGTGCCTCAAGCTAAGAATGGTTCTTACCATTTTAAAGGGTTGGAAATTTTTTTTAAAAGAACAATATTTCATGGCACATGGAATTCAAATGTCATAAAGAAAGTTTTATTGGTGACCAGCGCTGCCTGTTCCCTTAGTATCAACTGCATCTGCTTCTGCATTACAAGGGTGGGGTTGTGACACCCACTGCACCCCCACTACACCCCAAATACCCGCTACCTGGTACTCTACGGGCAAGCTCTGCCCGCTCCCTGTGCCCAGGCTCACCAGACCGCAGGCTTCTGTACCCTAGGTTGCCACACTGCCCTGTCACCTCGGGGCCGCCAGCGAGGGGCAGAGCTGGGGTGTGTGCTCTGTCCAGGGTTCAGGGTGGGAGCTCTCCTTGGCAGCCAAGTAAATGAAAGGGAGAGGGAAGGAGAGCCAGGGGGCTCTGTCCCACCCCCACGGGTCTCAGTCTCCTGCAAGGGCTGGGGACCCCAGGGTGGCTTGATGTTTTTCAAAAGTGGAATTAATTCTGGAAGACTGGGCCTGCGCCCAGCAGGCTGGGGTGGGGGTAAGGGGATTTTTCAGTTCAGGGAGAGGCTGACACCCCTGACAGCTGAGGATGCCCCTGCCCTGGATAGGGGGCGGGCAGAGGCGATGTGTCCCTGTGCCATGGTCGCAAGTCAGGACATCCTTCCTGGCTGCCTTACAACTGGGTTTTGGGATTTTAAAATCCTGTCCCTGCCCTTGGATCACAAAGACAATTGACTGTGTCGTGTCAATTAAACACCATCTTGGAGTGCAGTGCAACTTTATTTTCCTCCTAAAAATGTGCTGAATTTCCAACTCCAAACCTCTCAGTTTTGCCCCTTTCATTTGTGCCAGGGCCAATATTGTCCACTAAATGTCCTGTGTGTCTGTGGGTCTCTCTCCCAGCACTCTCTTCAGTTCCGTTGGTGTCTTTGACTGTTCTCATGCCACCACCACACAGTTCTCATGTGGTGGCTAGCAGGCATCTTAACAGCCAGTGGGCAACTTCCTGCCTTTTGCTCTTTTGTTGCAGGGTTGATGAGCTCTGCAGGAAACTGATTGTTGCAGATCACTCATGTTCTTGATATTTTCAAATATTTCCCAAAGATTTTGTATAGAATTGGTTAACTTGTAATTACTTTATGGGTTTCATTGGTGTTCTAGTTTGCTAGCTGCTGGAATGCAATATACCAGAAACAGAATGGCTTTTAAAAGGGAGAATTTAATGAGTTGCAAGTTTACAGTTCTAAGGCTGAGAAAATATCCCAATTAAAACAAGGTTATAGAAATGTCCAATCAAAGGCACCCAGGGAAAGATACCTTGGTTCAAGAAGGCCAATGAAGTTCAGGGTTTCTCTCTCAAGTGAGAAGGCACATGGCGAACACAGTCAGGGCTTCTCTCTCAGCTGAAAGGGCACGTGGCAAACACGGCATCATCTGCTAGCTTTCTCTCCTGGCTTCCACTTTCATGAAGCTCCCCGGGAGGTGTTTTCCTTCTTCTCCAAAGGTCGCTGGGTGGTGGACTCTCTGCTTCGTAGTGTTGCTCTCTCTGAATCTCTCATTCTCCAAAATATTTCCTCTTTTACAGGACTCCAATAAACCAATCAAGACCCACCCAAATGGGTGGAGACATGTCATCCCTTAATCCAGTTTAACAACCACTCTTGACTAAATCACATCATCCAGGGAGATGATCTCATTACAGTTTCAAACATACAGTATTGAATAGAGATTATTCTACCTTTATGAAATGGGATTTATATTAAAACATGGCTTTTCTTGGGGGCACACTTCCTTTCAAACCAGCACAGTTGGCATTTTGAATAGTGCCCTATTTTTAAAAATTATATTCTTTAGTTGTTTATTATTGCAAATAAGGATAGTATTCCTCTTCTCTTCCACTCTTAACTCCTTTGATTTCTTTTTCTTCCCTTATAGCTTTGGCCAGGACTTCTACTATGTTCAACAGCAATGGCAAAAGTGGGCATCCTTGTTTTCTTCTAATGTTAAAGAGCAGGCATTCCAGGTTTCTCCATTGAGTGCAGTTTTGTGGTGGCTTTTGGTATATAGACATCATCAAATGCTGGAAATTCTATTCTGTTTCTAGTTTGCTAGCAGCTTCTTAAAAGCATCATTTTTTTTTTCAGATGGAATAATATAAATTGATTATAAATAATTTAGGAAATAAAGTCATGACATTGAACCATAAGTCAATTAAAAAAATCATTCTCTTCAACAGATAAATATATCACTAAATTTTATTTTCAGGAGGGGGAAATTTTGAAAAATATATATTTTTCTATATTTGGGAAATCAACTTATAAGTATCCTCTATTATTTTGTTTTAGTACCTTGTACCAGGCTAGCTTGCCATTTAAGAGTTGGTGTATTATTGGCAAGTCCACAAATAGTGGGTTTGGTTACTCTACGCAGCTCTGGACTGAGCATGCCAATCCTGACACTGACTAATGTGAAAAAGAAAAACAAAAACATCATTAATGCATTGTTGAAATTCCAACATCTTTTTTTATATTGATCGAGATGTGGTTCTGTTCCTTTAGCCTATGTTTTCTGAGGTTGAACCATCCTTATGTCCTCCTGGCACCTGCCAATGGTTTACAAAACTGCTACTTCTTTAAGATACTGACTTCTTTCAATCCTAATAGACTAATTTGGCTGGCACAATACTCTCCATTGTTGGACACCATCGCATGCCTAGAATGGATGGGTGCAGTCCTGCAGGTGTGGACGTCAGGGGCACAGTCCTCCATTCCTCTCTTCTTGGGTCATGGATCCCACTTATATAGATATATAGTGATTATGTACCAGCATTTATAAGTAAAATGGGCCTATAATTTTTCTTATCTTGCGTTATCCTTCATCTGGTTTTGGAATCAAAATTATACTGCCTCATAAAATGGACTGGAAGTTTTCACTCATTCTGTTTTATGGAAGAACTTGCGTAGAAAGGAATTAATTGTTCCTTGGAGAGTTTAGTAGACCTCACCTGTAAAACCATTTGGGTCAAGATTTCTGGGAATAGGAGGTCTTTAACTAACATTTAAATTCTTTAAAGCTTACTGACTTATTAAACTTATTTCTCCTGTCAAATTTGGCATTTTACTTTTTCCAGAAATTGACATATTTCACCCAGATTTACAAATTTCATAGTCCTATGGATTTCTTAAAGTTTTTCAATATCTGTATCTTCCCTCTAACAAGCAAGTTCTTTAGTGTTTGCCCTTTCCCACAACCACCATGTTATTTTATTCCCAGCTTTTAAATTAGAAAAAACAAAACAGAACACAGCAGTAAGATTTACCAAGGTATTTCTTCACCCTTACTTCCCACAGCTCTCTGATGCTTTTGGATTTGTTTCCCTTCTTATTTCTTACTTCTTCCAGGTATGTTTGCTGTGTAGGTCTTCCTGCGACAATCGCCCTGAAGGCTTTTTGGCCTGAGGACATTTCTATTATGCTCTCGCCTTTGAATGGCAGTATGGCCAGATATAAAATTCTTTTCCATTAATGTTTAAAATATTACTCTATTGTCTTTATGCATCTGTTGTTGAGAATCAATTTTTTTCTTCTTGGCTGAGCTGTTTGTTTTCTCTGAAATTTCTAGAATGTTCTTTTTGTCTTTGCTATTCATAAATGTGCTGCCACATGTCTAGGTGTGGGTATTCCTTATTTCCCTTGTTTGGCATTCAGTGAGACCTCTCCATCAGGTTTCCCACCTCTCTTCAAATCTGGAAAATTCACCTCTGCTATTTTTGCCAAGCGTTTCCTCTTCTCCCACCCCTGTCCTGGGATTCCTAGTATCTGGGTTTCCACCGCCTTTGCCCTAAGGGCTCTTGTAGTTTCTCTCTTGGTCCTTTCCTGCTGTCTTCTGAGGGCTCCTGGACATGAAGCCCATCTTCTGGGTGCTCTGCAGCTCTTGTCCTTCTGGAGCCCACCTCACCTGCTGTGCTCTTCCTTTCAACTATTATATTTCTACTTTCCTCATGGTTTTCTTAAAACACGATGCCTTGTTCATGCATTGTACTGCAAGTTCCTGCCTGTCGGGTCGGGTGGCTGTGCCCTTGCTTGCAGGGCTACTGGCTGCCGGGTCAGAGGCCCACTGCCAGGGGAAGGGCAAAGGGCAGGCCCTGTTCTTGCCAGAGGTCCCTGGGTGGGGGCCCTAGCAGTGCTGGGTCCTTCCTGATTCCTGAGCCCAGCTTGACCCTCAAACCCCAGAAGCATCGATGGTCAGAGGGGAGAGGGCAGGGTCCTAGGGATTGAAGGGGAGGGGCGGGAAAGTGGCCAGTACTTCAGGTGGTGCCACAGTTCCCACTGCTTGAGGTCTGGGCTGAGGCTGTGGAGAAGGGGCTGCCGGGGAGCCCAGACCTCGAGGGCCGGCAGGGCAATTTCAAGGCCCCCTCCCCTCCCTACCATCTCTGGCACCATCCCACACAGGCCACAGACCCCCCAAAATGTGGCCTTTAGACTCCCAAGCGGCACTTCTCAGGATTTAAAAATATAGCTCCTGGAGCCTCAGGGGTGATGGGGAGAGGCGAGAGGCAGCAGATTTGGAATGTTATACTCCCTGCCCCAAACTGAACCCCGGCCCTCAGGGATCTTGGGTTCCGTCAGCTCCCAGGTCGGAGGCCCTGCTCCCTCTGGCCTCTTTGACTCTCCAGCCTGGGTTCCTACTGAGGTACTGCACACTGACCGTGTTCTCTTCCGAGCCTTTGCACACACTGCTCCCCTCAAACAGAACGCCCTTCCCGCCCTTCCCCTGCCCAAAACCTACTTGCGGCGCTAATCCCTAGCAGGGCGAGGTGCCTACTGGGCCCTGTCTCACCCTCTCTGACGTCAGTCTGGGCTCTCCTCCCTGGGGCCAGGGGACGGGGCTGGGCGCTGCGCGGACCCTTGGGGGTCCCTGGCCACCGGTTGCATCGCTTCCACCCGCACCTCCCGCAGCTCCTGCCCCTGGACGGGGAGCTTGTCCTGGCCCCAGGAGCCGGATTCAGCGCCGTGGACACTGGCCTGGACACGGACTGTAGCTCGGGTGAGGCCAGCAAGCTGCGAGAGGGGCTACGGGGAAGGGGTCAGACAGGAGCAGGGCTGCCGCGCTCGGGCGGGGCTCAGGCGGAGGGCGTGGCCCTGGCGGGCTTAGAAGGATTGTGAACTCGCGTGGTCCAGGAGGGGCTTGATGATAGGGCGTGGCCCAAGTGGGTCGCGGGTGGAGAGCGTGACCTGGCGGGGCGTGGTTCAGGTGGGGCTTGGGTGGGGGTGTGGCCGGGTGGGTCTCGGATGGAGGGCGTGGTTCGGGTGGGTCTCGGGCGGGGGCGTGGCTTTTCTGGGGCGTGGCCTGGCGGGGCTCTGGCTCAGGCCGGTCCGCGCAGGGGCCCCTGCGCTCTTCCGCGACCCCGATCGCTTCTGGTGGTACGACCCTCTCCTGTGGCGCTCCGGGGATGCGGCTCGCGGCCTCTTCTCCGTGGACGCCGAGCGTGTGCCCTGCCGCCACGACGACGTCGTCTTCCCGCTCGACACCTCCTTCCGCGTGGGCCTGGGCCCGGGCGCCCACCCCGTGCGGGCGCGCAGCGTCTCCGCTCTGGGCAGGGTGAGGCGGGAGCAAGGGCCAGAGGGGCCGGGAGGAGGCAGGCGGGTCTCCGCGCCTGGGCCCAGCAGTCTGGACCCAGGGTTCCGAGCACTCACATCGTGTCCCCTGCGTGGCTCCCGCTGGTGACTGGTCGCCGCAGACCTTCACGCGCGACGAAGACCTGACCGCCTTCCTGGCGTCCCACGCCGGCCGCCTGCGCTTCCACGGATCGGGAGCGCTGAGCCTGGAGCCGGAACCCTGCGTCGACCCCTCAGGCTGCGTCTGCGGCGACGCGGAGGTGCGCCGGGGAAGCAGCGTGCGGGCAGGGCCAGGGCGGGTGTGGGGTGAGAGCTGCACCAGAGCCCCGGGCTACCGTCCCCACGGTCTCCCGGCGGCGGCGCCTATCCTCGCTCGGCCCGCCCCGCACCTCTGGGCGCTGACCCCCTGCCCCGGCCTCCAGGCGCAGCCGTGGATCTGCGCGGCTCTGCTCCAGCCCCTGGGAGGTCGCTGTCCCCCGGTCGCCTGTCACGACGCCCTCCGGCCCGAGGGGCAGTGCTGCGATCTCTGCGGTGAGCGCCCCTGCCCAGGCTGGAACGCGGGGCCCGGACTCCCGGGCCTGGGCGCTGACCCGGTACCTCCTGCCGCAGGAGCCATCGTGTCGCTGACCCACAGCGCCGCCTTTGACCTGGAGCGGTACCGGGCGCGGCTGCTGCGCGTTTTCCTGGCCCTGGTAATGGGGTAGGCGGGCGGTGGGAGGGCCGTTCCCAGCCCGGACCCCCTGCGCCTCCGCAGACCCGGACCGGCGCCGTTCTGGGGTCCCGCTCGGCTTCTTGGCGCGCTCTCTCTCCGCCCTCCTGCCCCACCTGTCTCCCCGACACGTGCCCCAGGCCAAACCTGCCCCTCCTCTGCCCAGCCGCAGTACCGGGGGTTACAGGTGGCCGTATCCAAGGTGACGCGCACGCCTCGGCTCCGGGAGGCCGCGGGCCTGGAGGAGGCCACCACGTTGATCCAGGTGGTGTTGGCGGAGGCCCGACCGGAGGCAGGTGGCGCGGGGCGGCTGGCCAGGGCCATCGCGGAGGACGTCGCGGAACACGGTAACCGCCCGTGTCCCAGCCCTGCCCGCCGCCGGCGCGCTGCAGGAGGCTGAGGCTGGCCGCCCGTTTCAGGAGAGGCGCTCGGGCTTCTGGCTGCGAGCGTGCGGGCGTCGGGTGCGCCGGTCCGAGGCGGCTCCCCTGAAGGGCTGGCCAGGCCGGGGGCGGCTGCGCTGCTGGCGCTGCTGGTGCTGCCGGGGGCCGCGCTGCTGCTGCTGCTGCTGCTGCTGCTACGCCGGGCAGGCGGGCTCAGGTAGGCACCCGGCCGGCCAGGGGTAGGTGGTGGGGGTACCGTTCCGAGGGCTTCAGGCGGTGCGAGGGCTTCAGGCGGTTTTCCTCCACTCCCAGATGGAGGCGCGAAGCGGCGCCCACCGCGGGCTTCCACAACCCTGTGTACGAGGTGGTAAGTTCCAAGGAGCACGTGAGGGGAGGAGACGGGGGCCACTCGGAGGCCGGGGCTCGGCTGCCCCTGACTCGGCTCCCCTCTCAGCCCCCGACGCGGCCCCCCAGCCCCGCACCTCAGGCGGATGCCAGGAGCAGCAACCACAGCTTCTTCCTCAATCCGCTGTTCTCCGAGGCCGAGGCCTAACCTGCTAAGCTCCACCCCAACCCCTTCCCTTCACGGAGGTCCCTAGGCTGGGGGACCACCGCAGAATGCTCCTAACTGGAGGTCAAGGATAGGGCAGTCTGGCCCAATAAAAGGGTGTCCTTCCCGGCTCTCGCCTTGGCGCCACCCACTCTCTTCCCCACTCCCACCCCCGCTGTGCTTGGGGAGGGCCTGGGAGGCCCAGTTTTGCCCTGGCAGGGTCTCGGACCAGGACTAGGAGGGGATGTCCCTGGCACAGAGGGAGCAGAGCCTGGTCGCAGGTGGAGGTAGTGGTACAGCCAGAGGAGCCGCTGAGTGAGGTCTGGGTGGAAGTAGGGTGGGATACGGTGGGCCCCTGCCCTCACTTGCCCTCTGGTCTTCTGTGAGAGGCTGCCTGGCTCATATAGCCTAGGCTGGGGCGGGGGTGGGGGTGGGGGTGGAGGAGGGGGGGCACACCGAGAGGCCTAGTGGATGGATGTAGACTCTGTGTGCAGAGGGAGGGCCCAGGGTTGCTGTCCTGGAGGAGCAAGGTGGGACAGGCCCAGCCAGGAGCCCTCGATGTCCAGCCTTGCTGGGTCAGGCTATGCCTGCTGCTTTTGAGGGGCTCAGACCTGGGAGTGGGGCCAGTGCTGGGCACAGTGGCTGGCGTGTGCACAGACACATTTCTGTATGTGACAGATTCATGTCACACGTTTGCAAGTGGGAAATAGCCCTGAAGCAAACAAGTGGACCAATCCCATGATAGTGTTCTGTAACCAGCACCTGGGCCTGGAAACCCACATCATCAAGGAGCCCCCATCCCACACCTGGGCTCCTGCTCATCTCAGCCCACCCTTGGACTTCTTGCCTTGCTGAGCTGTGACCACTGGCCTCATTTGCAGGTGGCCAGCATGTGCGCTTGGAGCTGTTGTGTTTCATTGTGTTTCAGGCTGGTGATAGCTGCTTTGCAATTTAATTGCTCACAACTGCCTCATGGGGCACAGACACCAAACTCAGACCCAAAGTCCCAGCTGCCTGCTGCGCCCGCTGCCCCTCACGAAACACTGTTAGTGAAGCCAGCACCCCCCTCCACCCCGTTTTCCTGTTTCTTCAGCTGCCACTCTCACACAAACCTGTTTTTTGTGGCTCCTTCTAGCCCCTGGTGATGACGCTACAGCCCCCTCCCTTGGGTGTGTAGCCAGATTACTAGTCTTTGTCCCTTGGAGGTTTGTCAGGGATGTGTGTGCCCTTCTGCCCCCTCCATCAGGGGCACTCTGCTGGTCGTGGAGGGTGAGTGAGAAACTATTGGAGGGTGAAGCCCTACATTCTTTTCTGCGGCAAGGCCTGGTGCATCGGGGATGCCACGCTGGTGCCCAGGGCCAACACTGTGTAGCCCACGCCTCTGTGCTTGTGGCTGTCTGGCCACTTTCTGCACGTTTTCATAACTTATCCTCATAACCTTTGCTGCGGCCACTATCCTCACTTCACCCAGAGCTATCTTACTGGAGGCCTGTCATGGCAAATACCCTGCCAGAGGCCAGTCCTACTCGTGGGGCCCGAGTCCTGTGGGCGTCCCATTTCCCCCCACACTTAACCACCCACCCCTGACCTCAAGCTCTCTCACCTCTATCCAGCAGGGACCCTGGCTCATCCCTGTCCCTTCAATGTGTGTGGACAGGGCCTCTGCCCTGGATCCAGACCCCTGGGGAGCCCCTCCTGCCCAGCAACCCACACCAGGGCCTGCACCTTTAGGCTCCCACTGTCCTCGGGTGAAATCCCGTCTCCCTGGGTGGGGCTGCCTTGTGGTACCCAGGAACTTGGCTGAGGTACCCAACCAGGTCACCCTCCCTCCACCCAGTGGCCCAGGCTTGCCCTGCTGTCCCCACACCAGCTATGCCCAGGAGTTCCACCATTCAAGGTCTGGGCAGGTGGTGGGTCCTAGCCTGGAGGCAAGAGGGCCCCTCACTTACACCCAGGAAACTGTCCCCAGCCTGGGGCTACACTTATAGAGACACCTCACCCATCACATCCAGATCAAGTGCTGAGAACATTAAAACGGCCATCTTTGCTTTATTGACAGATAAATTGTTCAAAAATGTCCTCACGATTCAATAATTACAAAGACTCAGACTTATATTAAAAAAGTAGAACCCAGAACCCCCAGCAGGTGCCAGCCCCAGTAGAGGCCCAGGCAGGCGGTGGGGCAGCAGGTGCTGGGCAGGACATACGGACCCAGGCCCGATGGTGCCACATCACTCATGCTGACTCGCAGTGAATGCGTCCTACACAGCAGTGCTGAGGATGTCACCCAGTGGGAGCAGGGAAAGGCCAGTGGGGAACAGTGCCCTGCCTGTACTGGCAGGGCCCATGAGCTGAGGGTGCTGGCCGCTCCTGACAGCACTGGAGGAAGAGCAACTCATAGCATGTGCACAGGAAGGCTGGCCCAGGGACACGCAGAACACCATGTAGCCGAGACCCGGAGTGTGGGGGCGTTTCTGCGTGAAGAACATTGGGTTACCAGTCACGGGGCCTCCATGCAGGATGGGCTTCTTGGCGCCTGCTACTCGGCTCCGGGGGTCTGGCCACCTTGCCACTCCAGCACCGGGGCCTGCCCATGCTCAGCCATAAAGATGCTGGAAAGCAGGAGCCACAGAAGGAGGGAGAGTAGAAAGGCAGGGTTAAGAAAGTGAGGGCAGTGGAGACAGCAGGACTTGGGGGTGGGGGTGTCATGGTGACAGGCCCATCCCAGGACTGGAGGTGGGCAGTAGGTACGCGATGGCTAAAAGAAGGAAAGGGCCACAGACCAGCCTGCATTTCCAATTCTAGAGACACTGGGAGTGACAGCTTCTGACTGTTCTCCTGAGGTCCCAGGAAATGGTTTCAGGGAACAGGGAGGAGGCTGGCCCGAGGTAGTGTCCCGAGTGGGGGCCGCCTATGGTCTGAGGGGTCCCTGCCAGGCAGGCTAGTGTCATCCTGGGGCACAGGGTCCTGCGTAACCTGGTCCTTTGCGTGCAAACGAACAGTGTGGCCTCCTGGCTGTGCAGTCAGTGGGGCTGGTCTCCCACCACGAACAATAGAAATCATTATTATAATAAAGATTTGTCTTCATCTTCATATCTACAAGTTGATTCTACATTTCCTGGACAGAATGGCAGGTGAGTGTCCACTGGGCACTGCTGCAGAAGGCTGTGATGGGGAGGCCGTGGCTGCAGCCTCAGGCGTCACAGGCCGGCTGCTCAAGGCCCTCGAGGGGCAGCTGGCTTCGGTGGGGAGAGGTGGGGCTCGGTGGGCCGCTGGGGTTGGAACTGTTGGATGGAGTTGAGTGCTTGGTGGAATCTGAATCAGGCTGGAAAAACAATGAAGGAACACGATAAGGAATCACTGGAGTGTATGTTCCCTGGACCCAGGATGCCACCTGGCCCACTCAGGGCTCCATCTGGGATGCAGGCAGCCCAGCTAAGGAGGGTGTTTGGGTGGGTGTGGCAACTGCTCTCGTCTGTTCTTATCAGAAGAATAGACACTTTCTATACAAACTGGTTCTGAAAATTCACCTGGTTCTGAAGCCTATTTGAGAGAGACCATAAAACTCAATGTTCAACCCACAAATGACTTATATTACTTACAAAAGGACAAACAGCAACCCACAATGAAGAGACCTGATGCCACCATAAGTAAGTGGTGGAAAAACACACATACTGTTGATGCAGGCCAGCAGGTGCTGGGGGTCTGGGCACATGACCGAGATCACCATCCCGAGTAGGCTCCAGCCTGGGATACATCCTGAACCGTATTATGAGAAGACATGGGATAAACCCAACTATGAGGCATCCCATTAGACAATGGACCTCTCTCCAAAATGTCACCATGTCAGACAAAGAGGCTGAGGAACTAGTCCTGAGTAGAGGGGACTAAAGAGCAGGGCAACAAATGTAACATGATCACACACTGGACACTATCTCAGAAAAAAACTCTAATGGACGTGACTAGGACAACTAAAAAAAGCCATGAGAATATGCAAATCATTTGTATCAGTGTTAAGTTGTGTGAATTTGAGGACTGCTTTGTGGTTACGTAAGAGTATCACTGCACTTATATAAAAGGGCAAGATGTATGAAACTTGCTTTTTCAGGAAAAAAAATAAGTGCTCTGAACAGCCAAGACCATCTCGAAAAAGAAAAAGTTGGAGGACTCACATGTCCTGATTTCAAACTGACCACAAAGCTACATAATCAAACCAGTGTGGTACTGGGGCTGTGGAAAGATGGCAGAGCAGGAAGCTCTAGGGGTCAGTCCCTCATCCTTAGCAACTACTGAGCTGGCAGGAATCTCTTAGTCTACTCTTTTGAGACTCTGGGGTCTAGTGGATCACTGCGCAGCATCCTGGGAGGAGAGGGAGGAAGAGGCCAGCAAATTATAGTGAATGCTGGTACTTCACCCTTCTGTAGCCCCTGACCTAGAGGCAGGCAGCAATGGGGACTGAGCCAAAGTTCCAGGGGACTGAGCCAGGGTTCTGGGTATAGCCTACTGGTGCCAGGAAGGCCCTGTAAGGACCGAAACCCTCCAATCCAGGGAGTGGGTTGGGTTGCTGGGCCAGCTATTCCAGATACCTGGGGTGCCAGCACTGAGGGTGGCATTGCTCTTAGCTTCCTCAGGGAAAAGCAGCAGAAGATCAGGAAAACTAGATTTCCAGGGTTACAACATAATTCTCAGACTGCCCAGTGAAACTAGTAAGTATGGCCCATTCATAGGGAAACAATTCTGCCAGAAAGCATCCCTCAGGAAGCTCTTACATTGGAACTATTAGCTGAAGACTTTAAATGAACCACCTTAAATATGTTCAATGAGCAAAAAGGAAACCATTTACAAAGAACTAAAGGAAATGAGAAAAATATTGTCCGAACAAATGAAAGAGATGGAAATTATAAAAAGGAACCAAACAGAAATTCTGGAGCTGCAAAGTACAGTAATTGAAAGGAAAACTCAGACAGATTCCACAGGGAAGTTGAACAGCCAGAAAAGGATCAGCAAACTTGAAGACAAGACAACAGAAATTATCCAGTGTGAGGAACAGAAAGTAAAAAATGAAGAAAAATGAACAGAGCCTAAGGGTGCTGTGGGACACCATCAAGTGTACCAACATATATATCATTGGTGCTCCAGAAAGACGAGAGAGAAAGGGGCAAAAAGGCATGTAAGAAATAATGACTGAAAAGTTCCCCAATCTGATAAAAGACAGGACGCTCAACGAACTCCAAGCAGGATTGACTCTGTGCCAGTCTGAATCTGTTATTACCCTGGAAAAGCCATGTCCTTTAATTCTCATTCAATATTGCCATGTGGGAAGCTTTTTAATTGTTCTCTTGGAGATGTGACCCATTCAATTATGGGTGGTAAATTTAGATGGTTTCCATGGAGATGTATCTCTACCCATTCAAGGTGGGGTTTGCTTAACTGGAGACCTTTAAGAAAGAACCATTTTGGAAAAAACTTCAGAGCTCATGCAGCCAGAGATTTTTGGAGATGGAGAAGGAAAATGCCCCTGGGGGAGTTTCTTGAAAGAAGAAGCCTGGAAAGAAAGGTAGCAGACTTCACCATGTGCCCTTCCAGCTGAGAGAGAAAACCTGAACTTCATTGGCCTTTCTTGAATGAAGGTAACCTCTTGGTGCCTTAATTTGGACATGTTCACAGCCTTAGAACTGTAAACATGCAACTTAATAAACTACTCCTTTTCAAAGCTCTTCTGGGGGGTGGGGGGGGTGGTGGCGGCGGCGGCGGTTTAGTACCAGAAGCTTCTGCTTGGCCTTCCTCTCTATGATAGCTCTTATCTCAATGGCCAAATACCCAAAGTGGTGGCTGTGCCAACAGACAAGTATGTAAATCCTAATCGTACATATGGAGACTGGGGTAATGACCACTGAGTAAGTCCTTGGACCCTGTGGACCCTCTGTGAGCTGGATCTTAACAAGAACTCCATTTATTACCTGATTCCCCTATATCTTCACTGTCATAGGGGAGCCATGATGATGCTTTGGTCTCCTAGTATCTATGTCTGCTCAGACTTTGCGACCAAGAGTTCTCAAAATATCTAAATATCCCCTTTTCCCAGTGCAGTTACCCAAATAAATGTCCATAAGTCCTTTTGTAGAAGGAAAAGGAGAATCATTTCAGTATATACTTGCTGTGGTTTTGTAGGGTCCTTTCTCCTAGGGACCCAGCCACCTCTTCAATGAGCTCAGGTTTGAAAACTGGCACTAGGGATCTGAATTCTTATTGAGGTAATGGCTCTCAGCCTCCCAGTCATCCGCTATTGATTTCTTCTGCAATTATAAGCTGAGTAATACCCTTGTCAGCTGTCCGTCAGTTTTGCCCCAGAGATGCTGTCTTCTATTAACCATCTCCATAACCGTGGGTTAAGCCAGGTCAACTGGCATGCCAACTTTGCCTTAATGTAATAATTTCAAACTCCTGGCTTCTGGAAATTAAGCACCACGACCTAGTCTCTACTGTTTTGGGTACTCCATCTCCATTGCTATCAGTGAGCTATTTTTTTTTCTTGTGACTAAACAAGTTTGAAAATTGTTTTCTTTTTAAAAAACTTTTCTTATTATATAGCATAATATATATACAAAGCAAAGAAATAAAAAAGCAATAGTTTTCAAAGCACTCTTCAACAAGTGGTTACAGGACAGAGCCCACACACGATCATCTCATACTTTTCCTTCTAGCTGCTCCAGAATATAGAAGATAGAAGGGTTAAATACTTTTTTGTGATCACAATCGACTATTTTTTCCATCTTTTTTTTGTGAACAATAACATATGTACAAAAAAGCTATAAATTTCCAAGAACAGCCACACAATAAGTTGTAGAACATATTTCAGACTTTGACATGGGTTACAGTTTCACAATTTTAAGTTTCTACTTCTAACTTCTCCAAAATACTGGAGAGTAAAAAAGATATCAATTTAATGATTCAGCATTCATATTCATTTGTTGAGTCCTATCTTCTATGTATAATTCCAAGATCACCTTTGATCTTTCCATACCTCTCATTGGGGTTATATGGGCTATGGCAATTCAAAATTTTTGATATTGGAAAGGTCTATCACTAATATGGGGTAGGGAGATGGAACTATCTGATGTTCTGGAGAGTCTGGGCTAGGTTTCAGGATTTATCTAGACCAGGGACCCACCTGGAGATTGTAGGTTCTGGAAAGTTACTCTAGTGCCTTGAACCCTTGTGGAATCTTATAAATTGCCCGAGGTGTTCTTTAGGATTGGCTGGAATGGTCCTGGTTGGGGATTGGCAGGTTATGATAGGTAGCAAGGTCTACCTGAAGCTTGTGTAAGAGCATCCTCTCAACTCTATTTGAACTCTCTCTGCTGCTGATACTTTATTAATCACACTTCTTTCCCCCCCGATTTGGTCAGGATGTGATTGTTGATCCCATGGTGTCAGGTCTCAATTCATCCCTGGAAGCCCCCTCCCACGTTGCCAGGGAGACTTTCACCCCTGGATGTCCTATCCCACGTAGTGGGGAGGGCAATGATTTCACTTGCAGAGTTGTGCTTAGAGAGACTGAGGCCACATCTGAACAACAACAGAGGTCCTCCAGAAGTAAGTCTTAGGCATGCCTATAGGAACTCTAAGCTTCTCTGCTACCTACATAAGCTTCAAAAGAGTAAGCCTCATGATTGAGGGCACGGCCTATTGATTTGGGTGTCCCTAAAGTTTGACACAGTATCAGGGGATTCCCTGATGGTAAGGTTTAATAGTTCCATAGTCTTACTCCCCTCCCACATGGGACTTTGCCAATACTTTTTGATTATCTGGTTAATATACTCTAGGATGTTTCCAGGCATTACAATAATCTATACAGGATTAAAGGACCTCTTTCTCATTCTGTTCAGTGAGCTAATTTTATAACAGCTTTTTCAACTGCCAGTCCTGACCTGTAGAAGAGGCCACCACTAAATGTTTGAGTGGTGCTGGTGCCCTGCTCACCAGTGCATTCCTCATGATCTTGTATCCTCTGGATCTGTCCATGGAATATAATCATCTGGTGCATCTTCTGGCTGTACATAGTATTTCCATTCCAGCATTCCCGCTTATCTTTTAATTCCTTCCTCTACTGTCTGCCACAGTCATTCAGTCGCTTCAACTTCATTCAGCATAGGCCATCACTTTTTCCATACTTTTAGGAGTCGTCCTAGTAGCAAACTTGTGCCAATACCTGGGGCCCTTGACAGGTATTAAATCCTATATCTCAGGAAAGTATTCCCAAGTCAACAAACTCTTTCCTTTCCCGCTTTATGGCCTACCAGCCCCCATGATAGAGCACGCTCAGAATCCAGTCTCAGATATATAGTCTAAATAAGTTGCAAAATGTAGCTGGCATATAGCAGCAGGAAACAGGGAAGTATATCTGAGAAGTAAATTTTTTCTTCTCACATATTACCCTAAATGTCAATGAATTAAACTCCTCTATTAAAAGGCAGGGACTGGCAGATGGGATGTAAAAGCATGATCCATCTATATGCTGTCTAGATAAAAAAATTCAATCCAGTAAGAATAGATTATTATAAACACATATATATATGCACCTCAACAACACAGCATCAAAATATATGAAGCAACAATTTGACAGGACTGAAGGGAGAAATATAGTTCTATAATAATAGTTGGAGACTGATACACCGCTTTCAATAACTGAGAGAACATCTAAGCAGATCAGTAAGGAAACAGAGGACCTTGGGGCTTTGAGTATGAACGGGACCCTGGATGAGAGTGTGGGGTTGCTGTGGAACTTCTGGGGAGATGGCTCCCACTCTTGGGAGATAGGCAGAAGTCCTACAAATCATACAAGGTAAAATGGGTTAGTAAAGTGCACATGGGCTCTTCACTCTACTGTTCTTCCAACTTTTCTGGAGCACTGAAAATTTTCAAAATAAAAAGTTGAAAGGAAAAAGTAAAAGAAGGGAAACAAAAGACCTCTCAAAGCCACAATCTCAGGCCACAGTGAGGGCGGGGGTGGGGGTGTCTTTGGAGCCCAGGAATGACTATTCCTATATGCCAGCCACAAGAGATGCAAAAGGTCCTGACTAAGTGCTTGAGGCTGGCAAGGCCTCAAAGAAAACTTGCCAAGTGCAACAGAAAAAAAGAAGCACAAGGGTCAATTTTATTGATAATCATGGGTATAAACACTGTAAATAAATGTTCACAAGAGGAATCTCAAAGTATACTAAAAAGAATGATATATAGAGAGCAAGGAGGGTTTATTCTAAGGAAGCCAGGAGATATACTAATCTAGCAGGTCTTGGAGAAAACTCGTGCAGGTCACCTTGGAAAATGTCAAAAGAGCATCCAGTTGATGCTTATCACCCTTTCCTTACTGCAAACTCTTACCAAGGTGGGAGGAAAATCTCCTGGCCGGGGCCAGGTGCTTCCCAGCAATGCCACTGGCATCGGTCAGGAAGAGGCCTGGGCATGAGCAGGAGTAGGGCCCACTCACTATTCAGGGGCCCAGACAGACAGACATGGTCAGAGAGACAAAAGTGTCAAAATTGCCCCCAATTCCAGGGCTGCTGACTGAAGTCTGAAACCATGGACGCTCAGGTGGGTGGGAGACAAAGACTAAAGCCTCCAGGCCGTCACCTACACGTGGTACAGATCATGTTCCACTCACAACAGGGTTCTTAAGCAGCTTATAATGACTCACCTGGAGATGGTGCTACTCGTGGGTGGGCAAGGCCAAGGTGGCAAAGGCTCCCCTCTATAAATTCAATGCAACCCCAATAAAATCTCAACATGATTTTTACTTCTCTGTTATGGAACCAACAAGCCAGTTTTAAACTTATTTGAAGGAGAAAAGCAATGGCTAAAAAATCTCTGAAAGAGATAAATAAAGACAGAGAGAGGCTCTGCCAGACTCCAAACCCATGCAGGTGGCATTGGCACAAGGACGGGCTTGGGGGCTGGCAGGCAACCAGGAGATGGGGCACCTAAGTCAGGGGGAGGATATCAGCCAGACAAGACTGCCAGTGGCAAGGAACCAAGTGGCCACTGAGGCCTTTCCCTCCAGGTGCTTGTCCTCTCTCTCACGCTTACACCTTTTCCAGATGCAGTGATGCTCCCAAGCACAAAGGAAAACCCTACAAAGAACTCGAATAGACAACATGAAACTACTTATTGTCTTAAACAGGAAATAAATATTCAAACCCCAACTTAAAAAGACATACAGAGCCAGACTATATAAAACAAATTCTGTAGGACAAAATTCCTTAAAGCAAAATTGAAAGAATTAAGAGGTTAGTGAAACTGGAAAAATACTGGCAACAAACAATACCCACAATTTAAAGGAGTTCTCCATAAGCCATTAAGAAAAAGTGACTTGACAGTAAAACAGATAGAGCATATGAGGACCCTTCAACACCCCTGGAAACAGGCACGTACTCAGCAAAAGTGCTGAGACCCAGTGCCGGGCTGAGGCAGGCCACTCCTGCTCTCTCAGATGCACTGTGCTCTTCTCAGGGGCCACCCCTCCCCTGCAGGGCGCTCCAACTCACAGAGCCCCTGATAGTCCTGGGGCAAATGCCTTTGCACCCCCACCTCACACACAAGGACACTGAGGCGCAGAGAGGGGTGGTGATGATGGTTCCTCGCCATGGTCCCCACCCTGTGCCATGGCCAGGAGAGGTGAGGAGGAGGGTGAGAGCTGCATGAGCTCACCATGCTTTAAAAACAAAAAGTGACGATGTGCATGTCATATCTAAGCGTCTATAAAAAGGTAGAAAAAGTCACAAAAGGCAGGGTGATTTCTGCAAGGAGCAGCTGCCGTCTACCCAAGCAGCTTTCACTTCTCAGCCATGAGTGAATGTCTGCTCCCCCACCACACTGCCGCTGTAGAAAGAAGGTAGGCTCTAACCCCTGAGCCTGGGACCCTCAGGAGCCCTGCCCCAGGGAGCCTCTGGGGTATTGCCTCCAAAGAGAGGGAATGGTGGGGGAGGGGTATCAGGGGAGGCGAGGGAAGGGGTCAGGGACACTCAGAGAGCCCAGTACTAGTGAGGAGAGCCTGGAGAGGTCAGGTGCTGGCCTCCGGGGCAGGGTGTGGGGGTGTGGGGTGGGCAATTCCTTACCAGGGTCTGTCTGAGGGACCTGGCTAAGCAGGCCACTCTAACATCGTCTTGGGGGAGATGTTGCATTTTTCTCCCACATGTACAGGGAACTGCCTGCCTTGTTCCCGCTGTCAGCACAGTCAGCAGAGCTGTGAGCAGGAGCTCCTGAGGTGCAAGGTCAGCACTCGGGCCTCAGTCAACAGGCTGCTTTCCCAGCACCTGCTGGTCCCCACGCCCATGGTCACTCAAGGCAGACAAAACCCCTTCATCCAAAGCATGGCTGCCTGTCTGGAACCTGGAAAGTCTTACCTCCTTGTCAAAGTCCTGGTCCGGATCTGACATGCTTCGCAGAGGTACGGCTGCTCCGGGCTCTGACCCACCTATAGAACGAGCATGGCTTTGGTCTTAAGTGAACAATTGCTTTGGGTCCACCCACTCTGGCCCTGGCCAGGCCCTGCCTAGAGGCCTTCCATGTGCAGGGGCTGCACCAACTGGGCTCTGCTTACCTGCCGAGGGCCACGAGATGTACGGCTTGTTTCTGGATGGGGGCTGCCGGGCCAGACCGGTGGGCATGGGGCCAGGCCGCTCCTCCTGCACGGGGACAGCACTCTGGGCAGAGAGTGACACAGTGAACAATGCACCAGGGCAGCTAGGGGGAGGGGGCAGCACAGGCAGAGAATGGGGAACGTCCGGAGCTACCAGAGCCCAATCGGCCTGGGCTGGCACAGTGGGCAGGCAAAGGGCAGAAGTCTGAGATGAGCAGGAAGAACAAGGGCACGGGGCTCGGTGCCCTCAGAGTAAAACTGTCTCCTCAAAACAGAAAAGAAGGCTCTCTGGACAATTAACAGCAGGGAAGTTCTAAGCTAAGAACTGGCAAGAACAATTTTAGGCCCAATCAAATTCTTCAGAAACAGTTCTTCAAAATAAAAGAGAAAAAAAAGGTGTGCTACTAGCTCATACTAGGATGTCACTGAGAATGAATCATCTGAAGACCAGCTTCCTTGGGGAATGACATTAACATCCATTCCCAGCTGAGCCTGCCTGGCGAGGGGCCCATGGCTAAGGTGCATTTATGTCTGTCAAGGAAAAGGAATTCTTGGGGAGGGGGGGAGTTCCACAAAGACAAAACCCACAGGACAGCTGAGCCTGGTGTGCCAAGGTCAAAGCAGAGTGCTGGGGGTGGGGGGACTGCTGTTCCTGTGGGATAAGGGATGGAAGGACAGAGGAGTTTCAAGGAGCCCTCCAGGGCCCGAGCACCCCCTCAGGGCCAAGGGTTCAGCAGTGAGCTGGGCACTGTGGACGCACCAGGGGGAGGTCCATGAGGACCTGCAGGCCATCACCCGGCCCCATGTGGGCCACGTGGTTGAAGTTGGTCGGGTTGGATATCATCTTGGATCTCAGTTCAGGGTCTCTAAGCATCTCTCTGGGGAAAAGAAGATATTTTTGAGATTCATGCACATAAAAGCCTTCTTGGCTCCAATGCCAACTCCCTCCTGCAACAGGCCAAGCCAGCCTCGGGTGACCCAGCTCTTACCGTCTCTGCTGCAAGCGCTCCTCCTCGGGAACCTTAAAGACAAATCGCCTTTTGCTTCTGGTTCGCAGCATTTGTTTCTTGCTGTTATCTGAAGTGTCTGGTACATTGAGCAGGGCCCCTGCAGGAGTAAGCAGCAGCATTGGGGACTCTGAGCTGTGGCATGTGCCTGGGAAACCCATGCAGCGGCAACAAGGCCCAGGATCCACTGCCCTTGATGGAGGGGCTAGAGGAAGGCCTACCAGAGAGCCTGCTCTTAAAGTAGATCAGGCGTGGAGGCTCGCAGTTGAGGAGGTTGAGGCTGCCGTCTGAGTTCAAGGGTCTTATCTGTACAAGGAACCACAGAAGAATGAGAACCTGCGACCTGTGTGGCAGAGCCCAGGGCAGCCCCTGCCCCATACCATACCCTCCGCAGGCCGATGGTCTGCACCCATTCCATGGTGTTCACGTCGAAGACATCCACGCCATACTCGCTATACACAGTGACGTGTGAGGAGCTGCAACCTGGCACAGAGGAGGCACAGCCAGCTGAGTATCGAGGCTGTAGAGCTGGTGGCCTACACCCCAGGGCCCCAATTTAAAAGTGCCCAGGAGTAGGGACATGGCCCTGATTTTAAGTGATGACAAATGGGGTCAAATCATCCAATATTCTTCATATTCTCACTCCAGAATCATTTTTCACTTGAAAGTTCAAACAATTATACATGTTGGAAATGATCCGTTATCACTTCTGTATCTAAAAAATATTTTAAACATTGTAGTATAGATGCTGAAGATGAATTCTGAAAACAGTTATCTTTTCAACTTAGGTTTCTTATAATACATAACTATTACAAAAACTTACTAATTTAGACTCAACACATTTAAAATTCAGGTAAGGAGTGCATGTACAGTTTGCTAGACAAATTCCTTGAAAATGCTAAGAAGTCTGAGTAAATATTTAACGTTTCCACCCAAAACCCACTATTTGGCTCATAGACAACATCCTGACCTTCTACACACCGCACTCATGATAATGGACTTTTATCCATGGACAGTTTATCCATGATAAACTGGCCTCTCCGGATATGCCTGGGCCACCTGCCCGTGTCTGATCTGTGTACATGAGCAATGACAGCTGGAGCCTACCATGAGCTCGGTAACTTGTGCTGCCATACCCTCTGCACTCTGCTCTGGGCACAGTATGCACTAAGATGGCAGAAGATCGACTGAGATCAGACAGGAGACCAAGGGCTGCCAATCTGTTTGGCTTCTGCAATTTAGTGGTATTTCCCTCACTCCGAGCTGCAACAGAAACACCTGAAAGGACCATGGGAGAGAAGCAGGGGAAGTCCATTCCCCTATCACCCTGGCAGGGAGCTGGCTGGTGGTGGCTGAGGATGCTGAACATCACCACACCCACCCCTCCCCAGAGCATGTCCCTGCACTGGGGAGGAGGTGGAGCTGGGCCGGCATTGGCTGGAAATTCTGGAAGTGCCCATTCAACCCTGGTTCCTGGTCCTTCTAGTCTCCAGAATAAAAGTTACTCTTTATTATATCATACTTTATTAAAGAGGAATATACAAAAGAAGTCTCTACTATGTTTCTATTGCAGATTCCAAAGTGGCTGTATGGACAACTCTTTTCTTTTGTATAAGAAGAAGATGAGAAAACGGTTTGGGAAGCAGATAAAAAATTTCTGAAATTGGTCACCAAACCATCTCCAAAGTAATTTCAACTAAAGCCATAAGGCACACACATATTTTCTGAGTGCCATGTACAAAAGACCTTTGGGGAAATCAGCTGACCCTGAAGTAACTTTCGGAAGAAAATTCTTCACAGGAGACCTGGAGGCAGCAGCTCCTTTACTGCTGGCGAGGAGGTGCCTCATATTCAAAGAGCCAGGAAGAAGCCTGTGAGTTACTGATGAATTGATAAGTGAAGATATCTAGTTTAGAGAAAAATGTAAGCAAAAAAGTTAACACTAGAGTGGAAAGAACATGGCCCCTAGAGCTGCACAGACCTGAGCTGGAACCTGGCCTCTGACAAGTAGTTTAGGCATGTTCCACCAGCTCTGTGAGCCTTGGCTTCCACCTCTGAAAAGAGGGGGGCTGGTAACCTCACCTTAAGGAGTGACTGAAGGGGTGAGGGGGCAAAACCATCTATCTAAGCATGAGAAGGTGGGAGGGACCAGCATCCAAGTGTGGGAAGACAGGAGGGCCCACCCATCCAAGCATGGAAAGGCAAAAGGGATCACCTATCCAAGCACGGAGAGGTGGGAGAGATCAACCATCCAAATGTGGGAAGGTGGGAGGGACCACCCATGCAAGCGTGGGAAGGCGGGAAGGCTGGGCCCAGGGGAGGTGGCAGGAACATCACCATTACCCTTGGGGACTGGGTCCTTCTCGACACTGAATTTTCAAAACTACTCAAGTTCTACAGGAATCGATCGCCTTGAGCAGCAGCAATCCTGTGTGGTTGTGAAGTCATCCTGAGCTGGCTGCCGATGAAGACAATGGGGTGTGGCCATGAAGAGATGGGAGAAGAGTCTGGAGGCAATAATCACTCTTCCACTGTCTCTAGCCCAGCCGCACCCCTCCCTGGGCCACCATTCTGCTTACCCACTGCACGAAATACCCAGGGAAAGGGAGTGGGAAGGACACCCCAGCAAGCCTCTGCAGGCTAAAGGTGGTGCCCCTTGCTCACCTGGACTTACCCTTAGCACTCTGCCGGCCTGCAAGGCCAGCAGTGAAACAGGCAGAGATTTAGTTTTAGATAATTAAGGAAAAAACATGACGTCCCACCCCCCACATCAATCCCTTGCATTTCAGGATCCATGAGGACCCTGCTGGGTCTTCTGACTGTCCAGCATAGGGTCTTACAGAAACAACTGGAGGATGGGCCATGAGTTCTCAGGCCTTTGGTGATACCCCTGGTGGACCAGGGTTTCCGACTTCTGCTCTCACCGTAATGCACAAGAGCCAGTTAAAGCAAACTAACAAACCCTGCTGTTCTCCAAGACAGACCCTAGCACTTGGACAAAAATACTTATATGAGAGAGGCTTGGACATAGACATTGGAATCGAATGTTTTCTGGCTGCTAAAAACCTTTAGCTTGTTTTCAATGATGTGTAAATTTTTCAGTTATCACAAGGAATGCCTTTAAAAACTAAATAAAATGCCAGGTCCCTTCTTTTTCTTTATCAAGCCCAAAGGCCTGCAATCTTGGGGTTCTTTTGCTGAGGGCGCCTGCACAGCCCTTATGAAGAGAAGAAGCACCCCCTTCTCTGGGGAGATCTAGGGTGGCAGGAATGTGCTTGGAGGGAAGCTGTCCTGGGGCCGCCTGCCAAGCCCTGCAGAGGGTCTGAGCCCCATTTTCCACTGCAGAGAATTAGTGTCCACCCACCCCCAGTTTCTGAACCTCCTTAACTAAGGGACATAGAGGACGATCTGGAGCAGAGGAGGACACATGCTGGCTGTCCCTGTGTAAAGCAGCAACGGGGCTATGGCAACAGAAAAACATATACATACTACAGGCAACGGGAGCTGCGGGCCACATGAGCTCCTGCACGCGGGACCTCCGGCCTTGTGCGTCCACGTACAGTCCCACATGGCTGAAGCAAAGCAGGTATTCCTCATTTTTGAGCTCCACAGCACAAAGGGCATCAAAAGACTGCTGTGAGAGGAACGTAAGCGAGGGGTCATTGGGATTTACCAGGTTTAGGGACTGCCCGTCACCCTGGATGCTCAACAGAGAGAACCCAGAAGGGCAGCCAACACAGAGCTTGTCCTTGAACACGGTCATCCACTGCACGACTCCTGGAGCCACCATCTCGGTGAGCTTTCTGTGGAAAGGCTTAGTTCTGTGGATCTCGTAGCAAAGGATCAGTCGCTTCACGGCCACAAACAGATGGGTTGAAGAACTCTTCTTCAGTGTAGCAGTTGTTATAAGCTGGCAGCCTTTTGTTTCTGGAAGCTTGATGTCAAAGTTGCCTTCCGCTCCATCTAAGGATGACCACGGATAGAGATGCACGTGGTGATTGCGGCCACAGAGGAGGACGACGACCTTCTCTTTTGGAGCAAGCTCAATCTGGTACACTTTCTTACAGTCGGCAGCACGGACTATCACTGCAGCAGAGACACAATGTGTGAGGCTGGAGAGGGGGGACTGTGACAGCCAGCACTGGCACAGCTGAGGAAGCCTGACCCCACCCTGGGCCTAGGCAGAGGTGAACCCTGAAGCATTCTCACACTTCTGCCTTCTCAAGCTCCCTCTGTCACATGGAGGTCTTGGCACAGCTCTCTTTCTCAGAACCTCCAGGGCCCATGTTTCTAACATACAAACTTCTTAGCTTGTCTCTGTCTCTAGCTTCATTGCAAACACACACCCCCTCGCCTGCCCAGTGTGCTTGGTGGGAGATGCTTCCATGTGGGCTTCTTGACAGTTTGCCAGTATACTGACCAAGGTGCCGATGCCTACCCAGAGGCGGGAAGGAGGGGCTGAGGGCACCACTTGGCTGCACTGTCAATGATGAGTCCGGGCTGGCCCCATGTGCATAGCATCGGCACACCTGTCATCACTCCTTGCTCCAGGGTCTTTGTGCCCTGTGGCCCTTCCTGAACCAAGAACCCAGAGGGAACAGCCTTGGCAGCCCCTTAGATACACTTTCTGAGAGCACCGAATTAGCCCAGTGCTCCTGACAGTTGTACAGGGCTAGGGGCTCCCTCTGAGAACCTCCGAGCCAGAGACCTTGTGCCATCCATGCCTAAACATTCCTGGGCTGGCCCAGAGCTGAGAAGGCAGCTGACTTGTGCTTAACTCCACAGCATCAGATGTGCCTAGACACCCAGGTCTGTGGGGCAAGGGAATGTGTCTTACCACTACACAGCTCCTTATTCCCAGGGGGTTGGGGGAGACAGGGAGTTCACATGCACCCAAAGCCCTTACCCAGGGCCAGGTCCAGTCTCCTTATGTTTCTGTTCACATTTGGGGCTGCTGAAAGAGCTGGAGGGATACCTTTGCCTTTCCTTGCTGGGAAGAAGGAAGTGTTAAAATTCTAAGCAAAGGTATTAAAATTTCTCTCAAACGGAGCCTCAGTCCTTCTGGGAATTAAACAAGTATTCTTTCTTCTGGGAAGCTTTCCAGACTCCCAGCTGAATCTTCTGGAAGAACTCAATGAATTTAATTATGCATCTGATTGTGGGTTTTATTGTTATACTGAAGACCACATTGTGTTTTAATGTGTCCAAACACCTAGATGTTGAACATGTGCCATATTTGTTGCAAATTATTTTTCTCAGCTTTGTGCCCTTCTATCTGCAAAGTTCTCTACAACAGTGAACTAATTTATGCATCAAGTAAATTCAAAACTGACAGACTTCTCTATTTTAACTCTTAAAAGTTTATAAGATTTGTACTGACCAGGGGGACCTGAGTGCCCAGACCACAGCCCTGCTAACTCACCGTCTCGGTTAACCTCGATGACATACAGCCCTTCTTCCAAACCCACTGCGATCTTATCTCCATCTGCGGGGGGAAGGGGTACACAGCATCGAGAAAGTCAGCCATGTGAGCGGAGACCCTTCACTTAAAAGAATGCAGAAACTAGCTGTAAATTCAAACGAACAACACAAATACACAGTTTCGCTTTGTGTACGTTTCTAGATTTTGGCACTGTGGCACCACCGGAAACACTGCATCAGACACGTACCCACAATCGCCGCTGCCAGGACAGTTTTGATGAGGGGAAGCGTGCTGTCATAGGCCTCCTGCGGGATGTGCACAACCTGGTTTCTCAGTCTGTTTTTGTGGAGGATAGACTGGAGGCCTTCCAGAATCCCCACCCATTTCCTCTTTTCGTTCTCATTTTCTGTGAGGATGAGCAGTGAGCTGGTCTTAGAAGGTGTGCCTAAGAGAGAGGCTGTCACCTTCATAATGGAAGATAAAACAAGACAAAACGGAGAACAGCTGTCAGACCAAGACCTACCAGACCGACACCCACAGCCCCCGCCCAGGACCAAGTCACCCCAGAGTCTGGGAAGCACGACAGCCTTGTCCTAGAGCACGCTGTTCCCAGGTAGCCGCCGGGGCCGAAGTCCCATTCCCAGCCTGTCTCGAGCCGCCCAGTGGCTGTCATGAGTGGGACTCGTTGGCTGCCTCCAGTGCTCATCAACAGCAAACATTAAAGAGCCAGGGCTAGAGACCCAGCAGTGTGCAGTACCCTTGTTTTTAGGTTAGTTAATTCTGTTCTTGCTGTGACTGGCATGTCAGTTCATTTAGACAGCTTTCCTGAGTTATCTTATGTTATCAGAAAACAGACTTCACACTGTGGCCAGGGAAAGAAAGCAGGACTACACATCTGTCCAAATTGTGTTTCCTTGTGAGTGTCACTCAGCACTTCTCAGGAAACATGGAAAGTTTGGGGGCTACAAAATGGTCATTGTTTTAGGCACCTGTTAGTGGGAATTTCCTGTATTGTACATGCAAGGATCTGAATAAAGATATGGTTTAATAAAGAATGACTCATAAACTTAGTTTTATGGTCAGCCCAAAATGCTGCTGTGTTTATAAAATGGTCAGTGGACAGGAGCAGGGGCTATTCTTTCCCTGACCCGCCCCCTTCTAGTAGCTTCTTTGTGCCACAGTGTTGGTCAGTCAGTCAGTGTGGTGGATGCTATACAAAGCAGATGAAACGGGCCTGCTCATTTCTAATCCTGTTAAGAATGCAAATTGGTGAATCCCTTGCACATGTGGTCCACCATGAGGCTTCTGGAGTTCACGTGATTACTGTCACTGAGATTTGGACTAAGTAGAAAAAGATTTCAGAAGCAGGATGGGAAGACAAGGTCAGTACCCCATGGAGGAAGCTGGCGAGGAGGCCCCCCAACCAGAGGGGCACTGGCTGAGTAGACAGAAGGTCTGCAGTCTGGACATGGGGTGAGGGTGAGTGAAAGAGGGGATGGAAGCCTCTAGGGGCACATGAGTCTGGAGCAACGGAAGAAGGTGGAAAGGAGAGGGCAACCTTGGAGCTGTCCCAGGGGATCACTAGGGCACAGTAACCCACGTACAAGAATAATTTCATTTCAACCATATGGTTTGTCTTTTTGTGTGTGATAATGAAATGGTCTCTAAAAATAGGAAGAAAATCAGAAAAACCATACCCTGAATATACAAGGAATATCTCGGCGCGTAGCATGTATGACATCTGAAGCTAGGACTGAGCTCACCGAAAAATCTTCATCTCTGGTGAGAAATAAAACATTAAGAACATTTGGAAAGGAGCACTTGGATACCCACATGTGTGGATGCATACTCATGCATGTGCACACATACAGACTTCTAGACTCCACACATACCTGCCCTCTATCCTTTTATATTACTAATCTTACAAAAAAGGATTCTTTTATGAATCTCCTCCAAGTTACAAAAAAGGATTCTTTTATGAATCTACTTCCGAGAATAGAAGGTAGGCACCTCACTTCCATCTGGATAAAAAAAAAAAATACATTGACAAAAACACCAATCAACAAGGTAATCAAGGATCTCATAGGCATTTCAATGAGGGACATTTGGGGATGAAAGCTTGGTTCGGATAGTCCAGGTGGTGTCACACTGCTGCACAGCTACAGACCAACCCCACCCTATCAAGAATCACTGGGCAAGTCCCACAAGGGATGGGACTTGCTGCAGTGATATGGAAGTGCTACCTCCAATGCACTCTAAACGCCAGGTACCTGCTTACAGGTGTCTGGCACAGTCTGGGCACAGGGCAGACCCAGAAGAGCTCACGCCTGGTTTTCATTCCCCAAAGAGGCCATGAGGCCAGGGCACATGTGGCTTCATTGAGGATACACCAGGACCACCTAGAACTTTTCCAACACACTGGCACTAACTGTTCACCCCTCACCCAGGCCTTTGCTCCAGCTGTTATATACTGCTGCCCCCAGAAACCAAGGCTGGAGACAGAAGCTCCTGGGCAGGCCATGGCCAGAGCTGGCACCAAGCAGCTGGAATCTGACAGTGCAGGCATAGCTGTGGGCAACTCTCCACATTATAAGGAGTGCTACACCCCAGGCCCTTCAGCACTTCCTGTCATAGACCTACTCCAACCTCACTATAACTCCATAATATTACTATTATCTGGTTTTTACAAACTAGGAAACTGAGGGTCAGAGACATTAACTAGAAGAGAAACCGGCAGGGAAGGAAGGTATGTTCCATGAGTGCTCCGTGCTAGGATGGCACTATCTGGGGACAGGGGGAAGGGAAAGGACGATGGCAGGCAGCAAACACTATGGCACATGGGTCTCATGGCTCTGGAGCACCACCAATGCAAAGAGCACCACCTGTTGAAATACCTAAACCCCACAGGGCAATCCTGTTGCATGGTACCCCAGGCTGTGCATCTATCTCCAAGGTATTTTCTGCTTGTTCTTGGGGCATGTGGTTTAGTCGCATTACGTGCCTATTGGGCAGTTCTCAAGCAAAAACTTTCGAAGTAGCAAAGTTTATAGCACATATTTTAAATAATAGCTGAAAGCTTCACCTATTTTTGGAACTGCATGATAATTAAGGATGTGAGGTTAAAAATTTTCAAAGCCAAATTCTCATTTTGGCTTAAGGTAAATCAAATTAGATTCATGAACCCAGACAGAGTCCCAGGAAGCACAAACCTGAGGTCTAAGACTTGGTTAGCCACCACGCCAGGTTGGGTGCTCTTCCCCTCAGGCAGATCGTAGAGAAAGAGCTTACAGTCGCAGACCACTGCGTATACCCGCTGCCATCCTTTCTTCACCCCAGTGGGCTTTGGGACCTACAGACAGTTACCACATTTCAAGGCCCAGGGAGGACAGTCAAAGGGTGCTGGGCAATGGGGAGTGGAGACTACTGGGCCCATTAGACTCCTAGGGACAACACGACAGCCTTGGTTTGGGTGTCTCCAGCCACCGTATGGCTGTCTCAGTCACTGGGGACCACTCTCCTACACCTCTACTCTCCACTGGCAGGAAGGCATTGCTGGGGAAGTGTTTCATGCAACCAAAAGAAGGTGACACAAAGGGAAATTATGGGAAAGCAAGGCAAAACGTGTACATTTATGCCACACACAGAATGTCTCAGAATGCTGTAGGTGGACAGAGGCTCACAGACAGTCCAACAGCAGTGGTTTTCAAATATCTCTTGCCTTTGGAACTCTGTCTTCACATGCATCTGGCCCAGACACTGAGCAAGAGGCAGATAATGAGGCCCCCATGGGGATTCTGAGTGTGTTTTTGTGGGGGTCAGGTGGGCCTGGGGGTTTAGGCCATTCCCAGTGGTAGAGTCTGGTTGCCCAAGACTGAGCACTGATATTGCAGGTGAGGTGGCCCATCCTGCGAAGGACCAGAGTTACATCCCAGCAGCAAAGGAAACTGCTGTTGGGAAGCCAAGCTTGTTAAGAAGCCACAGGTCTCAAGACACTGAAAAACAGCCTGAATGGAGAACATTTGTGAGAGCACACTGCCACACTCTGCCTGGGGAAGCGGTGGGATGAGAGACCCCTTCATGCTGTCCTACCTTGACATAGCCCTTGTAGGCTGTCCCAATGCCTCGCTGCACATCCACCCCCAGAGGCCTCTTCGCCTGCTCAGGGGGGATTGGGCACACCTGGGGGGCACTGTCTTTGCAGGAGACATGGCAAGCAAAGGAGCACACTGGAAGAGAGGATACCACCGTGAAAACTCACTGCCTATAAGGAGTCACTGCCACATATGGTTCAGAGGAGGTGATTTAATAGCTACTGAGAACCACTGAGGCATTTACAGATACATGGCAAACTAAAAACAATTTCTAGACAATTGTCTAGATTCATGCCAAATGTGGGGAGTTTGGCTTTGAATAAATTTCACGTGTTTTTAGGAGCACTTGTGAGCACTCTTGAACATGCAAATGTTATCACAAGTCCTTATTTATTGTTATTTCAGAAAACCAGAGTCATGTTGTACATATATAGTTAAGTTTCAAAATCACTCAGCAAGAGACAACCCAAATGCTTCATTATACTTAGACAATGGGTGACAGTGGGACAGAGGGCTCTGGGCAGCCAAAGTGCTTGTCTAGTACTAATAGCAAAGTAAAGTGCTTCTGACAATGTGAAACAAAACAAAACCCTGAAACGCTTTCCTGGTCAGTGCTGGGGGTATGCAAAGAGCCAGAGGTGTCTGGGCTCCAGCCATGTTGTCACTTGTCATCTGAATGCCCCCCACAAACTGACCCCCATGTGTGGGTGAGTAGGTGAGTGAGGTCATGCCCATAAGCCCAGAGCCTGGGGCAAAGTCACTACCTCCACGGCTTTAAAAAGGTGAAGAGATAGACAAAACATTAATCATGGTTTTCTCTAGAAGGTATGATAACCGAGGATTCTAAAGTTCTTGTTAATCTCTGCTTTTCCTAATTCCCTAGAACAATCTGGATGTTACATTTCCCAATAAACACCCATCACCCTCAGCAGAGTACTCTCCTACTGCAGCAGGGATCTGTGATTTTCAACTCCCAAACCTTGAGGATTCATAAAAATAAATAGTCTCTGCCCCCAAGTAACACACAAGGCGGCTTCCCTTCTGCCTTGTTAGCTCTCTGAGGGCTGCCTTCCCCAGCCAGCTGGCTTGGGAGCCTGAATAGCCATAGCCACTCACCCTCACAGGCGTAGCCTTGTCGGATCAGCCCGACCATCAGGGAGGTGCAGTGGCTGCACTGAGTGGGACTGGAAAAGGACTTGATACTGAACTGGTGAGCTTTTGGCTGGAAGAAGAACATTAAGGTTAAGTAGGAACTTTGAGGAATGGATTAATGTTAAATACAACTTGGACATTAGCTTGAAAAGATAAAAAGGTGCAATTTCACTTCTGGGTATATGCTTCCTAGCAGTGCTAATCAAGGAGTAGCACTTAGCTAGCAGACAAGAAGCTTGAGGCCAGGGAATAAAGCAACATATGCCTCCTTCACTGCTACCAACAAAACAACCTGCTGGGTCGCAGTGTCAGGAGGTGGCTTGGCTAGTGCCTGCCCCTCAATGACTCGAGGACCAGCTGTGGCCAGTTTCTGGGGATTGGTGCCACATTTTGGGTTGGGCTACTGCCCAGAGCAGCCTTTTCGATGGATCACCAAGAGACATGCACAAAATGTCTGTGGCAGTCCTGCTCATAATAGCAAATAAGGACGCACATACATCATAATGCAATCAGACAATGGAATGAGGGCTGAGGCTGGATGGACAAGAAAGTTGTAGACCGCGCCCGATATCATACGCAAACGGAGTTAAAATGGCACACTTCCCAGGGAAACGTGGGTATAGGTGAAGTCACTTGGACACAGCAAAGGCGTTATCAACCCAGAACTGGGGGTGTGGGAAAGAGGCCAGCAGGCACTGGGTGGGGGTGGGAGGTTTATCCCCACTGCTACAGGAAACTGGGTCTCAGTGCACAGTTGTACTACAGAACACACTCAATGTAACTTATTTTGGGATATCAGATGTTGTATTTAAGAAACAAAACAAAAGAAAAATACTACATCTATCTGACCCTTGATTCTAAAAGGACCTGTATCTAAAAGCCAAATTGTTACTTGTCTCAAACAAAATCAAGTCTCTTATCTCAAATTATCTTGGATGTCTAGCTAGAAAACCAGCACAGATGGCTGAAGCCTTAAGAGAAGCCACATGAGCTTTTTTTTTTAAAAGAAGAATTTTAAATATACAAGGTTGAATGCTAACTAAGCTTAGAATTTAAGGCACTGTCACAACTGGAAACTGCAAGATTTGTGCTGATGTTTACTTTAAAAAATAAAGGGGACTTCACAGAGTAAGACAGGCCAGTACAAAGAGGATGGGGACGATGGTGCTCCAAGACATGATTATGCAAAAGACAAGATATGAAGCAACACCTTCTGTGTAGCTCCATGTACACTGGGGCAAAGATTCCCATACCCCCAAACCATATGGATCCAGGTGTGTAAACATAAAAATGAAAATCAATCTGGAGAAGGGGCTTGCTAGACATACAATAAAGGCTTCTCCTGGAGGAGGCTATAGGGGGAGGAAGAGAGAACTTGCACCCTCAAGTCTTCAATTAAAATGGATCATGCGTTACTGGTACAATTAAGAACACGAGGTTGCTAACAGCATCCTGGATCTTCTGCTCCTCTGGATAAATCCCTAACACATCACTGGGTCCCATTCACTGTGTACATACAGAAAAAAGAGTCTGTTTCAGTTACACAAAAGACTAAGAAGGTGCTGGGGTGCCAGATACGGCCCTACCTTTGGTCCAGCCAGAGCAAGAGCCTGTGCGGAGGGCAGCGGCGTGGTGGGTGGCCTCTGTGGGGGCCGAGCCAGGTCCTGGAAGATAAGCAGTGACAGGTGAGTGTCACTCTGAGACATCAGACCCTGTGTGGGATGCACTTCTCTCTACAGTTTACTGAAAACGGACAGTTCTACATCGTCAACACATTTGTCAAGGTATCCCCCTAATCTAGCTGGTGGACTCAATAATTCTGAAAATAAAATAAAAGTTGTGCTAAAAGTCGGGGAAGGATGATTTGCATAGTGAATATAAAAATACTTGCAAAGTCCCCTTGGGGAAATAGTGAGAAAGGGGGAAAATTCAACTTCCCTAAGTAGAGAATTCTTGATATTCTCACAAGCAATGGGGACAACCTAAGTAATAGGCTGAGCCCCCAATCTTGGGGTATGTTCACTTGAAACTTAACCCTGCAAAGCATAGGCTAAACCTACTTAAAATTGGGCCTAAGAGTCACCCCCAAAGAATCTCTTTTGTTGCTTAGATGTGGCCTCTCAGCCAACATGACAAGCAAACTCACTGCCCTCCCCCTCTCTATGTGGGACATGACTCTCAGGGGTGTGGACCTTCCTGCTAATATGGGACAGAGATCCTAGAATGAGCTGGGACTCAGCATCAAGGGATTGAGAAAATCTTCTCGACCAAAAGAGGGAAGAGAGAAATGAGACAAAATAAAGTGTCAGTGTTGAGAGATTCCAAACAGAGTCAAGAGGTTATCCTGGAGGTTATTCTCACACATTATATAGATATCACCTTTTTAGATAAGGTGTAATGGAGAGGCTGGAGGGAACTGCCTGAAAATGTAGAGCTGTATTCCAGTAGCCACGTTTCTTGAAGATGAATGTGTAATGATAAAGCTTTCGCAATGTGACTATGTGATTGTGAAAACCTTGTGTCTGATGTTCCTTTTACCTTATCCACAGACGAGTAAAACATATGGATTAAAAATAAATAAATAATAGGGGGAACAAATGTTAAAATAAATTTAGTAGATTGAAATGCTAGTGATCAACGAAAGGGAGGGGTAAAGGGTATGGTATACATGAACTTTTTTCTGTTTTCTTTTTATTTCTTTTTCTGAATTAATGCAAATCTTCTAAGAAATGATCAGGATGATGAACATCCAACTATGTGATAATATTGTGAATTACTGATTATATATCAAGCATGGAATGATCATATGGTAAGAATGTGTTTGTATATGTTATGTCTAATAAATAAAATAAAATTAAAAACCACAACAAATATAGAAATAAAAAAAAGAATGGAATGATCATATGGTAAGAATGTATGTGGTTAAGTCTAATAATTAAAAAAAAAAAAGTCAGGGAGACGCTCTAGATACTAATTGTAAAACCAAGGATGAGGGGAGCTGGCAGCCTTGTCCACTGTTGGCAGCAGGTCAGTTGGCCACAGGGACACAGAGGATGGTGGGAACTCAGGACTCCAAGGGCCAACAGGGCAATGCTGTCTTACTTCCTGTGGGTCTCTGCTTGCAGGCACAGAAACTGACGGAGACACTTCCGGCTTTGGAGCTTGTGTTTCTTGCTCACTGGCTGAGCTAGTCTGAAAAAAGAGAGAGAGGCCATGAAAGAGCTTACTGTGCGTGACCGTGATCTCTAACTGTGTGTTCTCTTAAATGGTGCTCCTTGCACAGGGTTCTTACTCCTGTATTCTGGCCACAGACCCCCACTTCATGCCCAGGGATCCTGTTGTTCCTGTGGACCACCACCCCTGGCATTCTGAAGGCCTGCAGGGGCAGCTCTGTGTGGGCAGATGGGAGACTGACTGCTCAGTTATTACCAGAGGTGTCACCTGCCCTCTCCGCTAACGTGCAAGCTCTGCACGCCCATTCTCATGCCTTCTCTTCACTGGCCATTGATAGGGATATGCATCAAAAAATGTCAACCCTTGATTGTATTTATAAGTAATTTCATTTATATCCAGCAGCTTTGAGATAAACTGGTCCAGTGCATTTTAACCTCATTTCAGGGAACTGAGAGGAAATTCATAACATCAGCAGAGGTCTGTGAGCCTGAGAGAAAGAAGGCTCTAGTTAAGTTATGGCCAATGACATAACAACTTTAAGTTTTATAATGGCAAGAAGCAAGATTTTGTTTTGTTATCTAACAACTCAAAATTTCCAAGTAAAATTGGCAATGATCTATTTGAAGCTAAAGCTACACTGTAAAAACACTTACAAACAACCATACTTTAATGAATGTTCCTGAAACTACTATTTCACATGGAAGGCTATTACTATTTACACAGATGAGCACCTGTGCACATGGATGCTTAGAGGCAACTGTCAGCGCCAGGCAATGGGGTGCTCTGGCTCCAGCAGGATGCAGGAGTGGCTGGGCAGGGCCTGAAAGAGCAGCTGGTAGCTGTATTGTGGGTCCCATATCAGCACCCCGATGCATCAAATCAGATAAACACCTTCCAGCAGCTGCAATTCATCAGGCTGCTGAGTAAGCAGTCAGATTCAGATGGGGAGGCAATGCCTAGACACAAAACATGGACACCACTGCACCCTGGAATGTCTGCATTTATAAACAAAGCCACACAGGAGAGGCCAGATCAATTAGTTCGTTACCAAAGCTAAAAATACAAGCAAGTTTCCCCCATAAATAAGGTACATTAAATGAGTTAAGAGTTCCATCTTTAGATAAATAAGGAACAAGAGCATATTAATATTAATTACTTAATATTACATATTAAGTAATTTAATTCCTGCCACGTAAAAATCCCCACTAGTTTCATTAGTTGGTTAATTAATCGAAAGGATGTAAATTAGGAAAGAGGAGCTGAACACATTTAGAGGGCTGTCTATCTAACTAGAAGTGGGAGCTGCAGGAGGTCCTGCTCTGTTGTTCACTTACTTCTTCCCAAAAGGCTAGCAGAGAAGAGGCAGATGAGGAGGAAACAGAATCCTTGATTGTAGCAGATAGGAGGAACAGAAATGATCATTTTCCACCCAATAAGAACATGCTTGAAAATATTTTCTTTGATCTTGGTGGAAAACCATTTCTGGTATTAATTAACATGTTCAATTCAGTACAGAGAAAATGAAACTGAAGCTCCTAAAAAAACGTCTCTTGGTGTCTGGAGGTACTTCCTAGCCTATGTTTTGATCTGACTGAGGATTTCTTCTTTAAGCATTAAGCCTGCTTCCTACTTAACTTTCAGAAGTGAGAGAGATGGAGCTAGGGCTGGGGCTGGCGGGAGTGCCGGCTACGAAAACGGCAACTGAAGTGTCACGCTCTGCTCTGCTGCTGCCCAATTTGAATACCTGTGGATATAAGGTGCTGGGGGGATACCCACCTGCCACCATGCTCCTTGGCAACCCTATCCTGTTAACAGCCAGGCTTTGGGCAGCTTAAGTTTCTGTAAGGGTTTTCTTATCCTCTGCCCCTCAGAGCAGTGTCTAGGACTGCCATGACCAGAAACAGCAACAAGGCCTGAAAGAAGCACTGTTATGCCTGTATATGTTAGTGGGAAAACAGACCTTCTTCTTAAAACTGGAGGACTTTAGGGAAAGCAGTTATCACTACTTCGATAAAAACATTTCCATGAGTCAACAGGTCAAGGTCAACACAGATGTTTCCAGAGCAGCCGTGAGCAACATAAATCTGCCCCAACTGTGCAGCTCTGGGTATAGTGGCTGATTTAGGCAAGGATTGCAGAGATCCTCTAGAGCCCCTGGGAGGAAGGCTGCTGGTGGACAGAGATCTGCATGGTCACCCCTAGACTGCTCAGAACTCACAAAGGGAAAGGGCTCCTTTCCCCTGGAGCTTTGGTGGACTCTCTACAAAGTGCCCCATCCTGGGCAAAATGATATCCCATACCTCCCAAGGCAATGCTGTGGGACGTGCACAGCACCTCATACATAGAGCTCCTGTCATCTAATCAAGAGGAAAATGCCAAACAAATCCAGAATGTGGGACATTCTACACAACAACCAGTCTGGACTTTACAAGAATATCAACAAAAATATCAATGCCATAAAAGATAAAAACCCCACAAAGACAGGGGCCATGTTCCGGATTAAGGAGATTAAAGAGGCAAGATTACAAGCACAGTGTGACCTCAGATTGCACCAAGGACAGAAAGGAAAATCTGAACATGCACCAAGTACCAGATAACTTGGCTGCACACTGCAAAATTCTTATGTATGATAATGGTATGCAGTTATGCAGAATATCCTTGAGTTTAGGAAATAAGTACTCATTCTTTGGGGCCCTGATGTCTATAGCTTACCTTCAAATAGCTCAGGGAATAAAAATCTGTGTTGGAGTGGGGATGGTGAGAGTAAGAGAGAGAGTGGGCAGATTTAGCAAAACATCAAGTGAAGGATAGAATCACTATAGTGTTCTTTCAACTTTACAGCATGTTTAAAATTTTCTAAATAGAAAGTTGGAAAACCAACAACAAATACTTAATCAGAAATCCCATCACTGAGATTTGCTTTTATTACACCAATGTTTTACTTTCTAAGTTGCTTTCAACTTGTTGCTTGTAAGGGTACACTGCTGTAATTTCAGAAAAAGAGGCCAGGATGTCTGGCCACTGGACATGCATGGAGAACTTGCATAGTGGAAAGGGAGAAAGTGAGATGCACTGAGCATGACTCTGCTGCCTGAGCAGCCAAGCATTGGGCCAGGCCTGGAGGACTGGCCCTTGAGTGCCTACGTGGTGAGCTGACTCTGAGGGGATGTACCCCACTTCACCCCAATCCATATTTCACTAGGGCTGCCTGTTATGGGCTTGTTCTTAACATCACAAAAACAGACAACACAGACACAGAAGTCATCCTGTAGGAGAACAACTGAAATGGTAATGTGACTCTGAGTTACTCTTGATTAGTCAGAGAAGTGTGAAAATGTCCCTTAAAATTATAGAAACACTCACTACATGGTCAAAGACCAGCAACAGTTCTCCCTTGAAGATGCTGAGCATTTTCTTAATCAACTTCTACTTACTCTGAAGAAGCTTCCCTGTTAACATTTCAAATATGAAAAATGCCTCTAACCTTAACACAGTGACCATCCCAGATAAATTATGTGGTCAGCATAACCAACATAAATGGTCAGATGTTAATTTACTGGTAGGCTTTTGGCTCCACTAACAATCAACTCATGTTACACTATTTCTGACTTATCCAAAAATGCATTTGCTGCCTTTAAAAAAAAATAATCACTTACTCTAAATGTCAGATCATGTGCAAGTGGTGCAGTGTTGAAATACTCAAAAATAGAATCCTGAAAATCTGGAAGTTTGAGCCCTGTGAAACAGAAACAAAGAATAGTCAAGGTAAAAATTTAAAAAACTAGATCTTATACTTAGATAGGAAAACTCAACATCACAGAGATGTCAATTCTCCCTAAATTAATTGATAACAGTTAACGTGAGCCCAGGAAAAATACCATTTGTTTTTTTTCCCAAAGCTAGACTCCAGAAAAGTTTATTAAAATGTTCACTTAGAAGAATAATGCAGTGAGAATATCTAGAAAACCCCTCAAAGAGGTGGTGAGTGGCTGGGGGTGGGAGTGGGGGTTAGACCTACCCTATAAGTTATACATATTTACTAAGTTCTCTGTAATTAAAATCAAGTAGTCTTTTTGCACATGCACACGGGAAGAGAACAGAAAATCCAGAAACAGATCCAAGTGTTCAGTGATTTTTGTACATATGTAAGCATTACATCTGAAATCAGTAGGGAAAATAAATTTTTTAATAACCGGCACAGACAATTTGGCTAGCCATATGGAAAAAGATAAGACTGGATTCACTCTTCAGACTGTGTATCACAGGTAAATTACAAATGGGTCAGTGGTCTATATTAATATATATATATATATAAATATACATAAAATCTGTAAGTATTAGAAGAAAACATGGGTAAATTCCTTTAATATTTTGGCAGTGAGGAAAATTTTCCGTGACTCAAAAAAGGGAAAAGAGTGATTGATTTGACAAACCAAATAAAACTGCTGCTTGGAGAAAAACACCATGAAACAAAGTTCAAAGACAACCAGGAAAAATATTTACAGCTTTCACTACAGATAAAGGACTCTGCTACTCAAAATATAAAGAGCTTTTAAAAATAACCCTAATTTTACAAAATAGGCAAAAGATATGAATTCCCAGAAGAAGGAATACAAATGGCTCTTAAACATATGAAAAGATGCTCAATTTGCTCACAAGAAAAATGTAAATTAAATCAACCCCTGAGATGCTATTTCTTGCCTTTTCAGAGGGTAAAAATTCAAAAGTCTGAGAATCTACTTTGTGGGTGAGGCTGTGGGTAAATAACACTTTCGTGTACTCCTGGTGGGGATGCAAATGGTACAACCCGTAGGAGGGGAATCTGGAAATACCTAGCATAAAATGTATACATGTATTCTTTGACTTGGTAATCCTGCTTCTAGAAATCTATTTCAGAAACTGACAAAAAAACAAAATGCTTGAATCAGTCTGCACAACAGTGCAGCAGCTATGACAGCAAAAGCCAGCAGGCAGCTCCCATGCCCAGCACAAAGGCTGCTGCCTTGTGGGGGCTTGGGATGCCCTCATGGGCCCCCCTCATGACATGATAAAGAGGAGATACAAACATGGACGTATATTTTACATTTGCTTTATGGATATATATATATATATATATTTATTCAAGACTAGGCAAAGGAAGGATAAACCCAAAACTATGGTTACTTGAGGGTATCTTTGAATGTGCTGTTTCATAATTTCGACACTGGAATCATGCGTTTTATGCAACTAAAAAATACTATATCAAAAAGAAAAAAATAAAACCAAAAAGGCTTATATTTAAATAATTGAGAGCTTATGATTTAAATTTACCAGTATCTGCTCTAAATTTTTCTTCCAGCTTTTTCTTCAAAATTTCCATTTCTTCTAATAATTCTCTATTTTTGGCTTCAGAATCCTTTAGTTTACTAAAAAAAAAAAGAAGCAGCTTTAATTGTATGGAGCGCACGTCCTGCTATGAGCAGGCTCAGAGGGCATCAGGTCTTCTCTCCAGAGCCTGGAGGGGCACCAGGAATGCAGCAGGTGCTCAGCAAATGTAGGGAATGGAGGCAGGCCACCCCCTTGGAAATCAGGCCTAGTAGCCAGCTTCCTATTTAGAACATCATGGGGAGCAGAAACATTTAAAAATCATAAACATTCAAACACTGCTTTTCAGAAACCCATGCTCTGCGCAGCACCTCATGCATCCCCAGTGGTACTCTGCCCATTCGAGCCCTGCTCCTCATGAGGTGCAGGAGGCCCAGGTCAACACACCAAGGCCTCAGAGGATGCATTCCACTTATGGGTTGGACTTTTTTCTGGGCGTGGACCAGATGACCCAGCGATCAGAACTGTGATCTGATCAGCAAGATGATGGCATCAATAAGGCTAGGACCCCCGCCCAGGCGTTGGAAGCCTTACAATCGCTGTCCAGGCAGGGACAGAAGGATCTAGCTGTTGCAGCTGACTCCTGGCTAGGAAGCAGGTAGGATGGTGGGCTCTGGAATCAAATCCCACTTCTGCCACTCACTTGGGGCGGGGGGAGCAAAAGCCAAGACTCTTCAACTCTGCACCTTGGTCTCTCTCTAGAACGGGGTCAGTAAGAGATTTGCCTCCTTAGGGATGTTGTGTTTACATGATAATAGATGTCAAATTCTTAAAATAGTTCCCAGTACAAGGAAGTATCTTTAAATGGTAGCTATTGTATGTATTCATTTTTTTAGGATTTGGACCTTAGTAACACTTTGGGTGCACCCCATTTCATGGAGAAGTACCAGAAAACTGCAGGGAGGTCTGGTCAGCATAAGCCTGCGTCTTGTTGCTGCTTCCTGTGCACAGACTGCAATATCTGTGAATGTCAGACTCAATAAATATCTGTGGAATTAACTGTTGTATAAAAACAGTGTTCTTATGATCACTTGAAGTTGTAAAAATGGTTTTGAATAGGCATACCATCTTCAGTCTGTATTCTTAAATATTAGTATTGATCTAAAAAGAAAAATTCAAAGTTGATAGAACTACATGGTACCAAGGTAAATGGCGCTGAAGAAGGGCTGTAAAAAGCATGGCCTGAGCTCTTGTCAGCCAGCACCACCCTCACAACTGCAAACTTCAAAACTATGGGCGAGGCCACCTCATTCTTCCTTTAAGACACTGAGCACAACCTTACAGTAGGTGGAGAGTATGTGCACATCATCCAATGATTTACTAAGCATCTACTAAGTGCCAGAAATGCTACGCTCCTCAGGGCTCCTACCAGCCCACTTGCCTTACCTGCCATCCCCTGCCCTCGTGAAGCACCAACTTCCAAGCTGTACAAAGTAAGGTCTGTGAAATAAAGGCCTTGCCAGGTCACCCAGATCCCAGCTCCCACCATGAGGCTGTGCACTACAAACTACCTGTCATGGTCAGGTTCATGTGTCTACTTGGCCAAGTGGTGGTACCTGTTTCTCTGGTTGGGCAAGTGCTGGCTTGTCTGTTGCGATGAGGACATTTCATAGACTTAAATCATGATCATGTCAGCTGCATCCACAGCTGATTCCATTTGTAATCAACCAAAGGGGCGTGTCCTCTGCAATGAGTGATGCTTAATCTAATCACTGAAAGCCTTATAAGGAGGATTCAGAAGAGACAGGCTCTTCCTGTTTTGGCTGGTGAGCCTCTCCTGTGGAGTTTGTCCAGACCCTCCATCGGAATCATTGGCTTCACAGCCTACTCTGCGGATTTTGGGCTCTGTGTTCCCGTGGTCTTGTGAGACACTTTTATAAATTTTATATTTGTGAGTGTTCCTTGTTGATTCTGTTTCTCTAGAGAACCCTAACTAATACACTACCTTTCAAAGGAGAGATTTGTGTCCTTGACTTTTCTCAGCTCTTCCTGGACAAGCTGCTTGGCCCGGATCTCGGCTTCCAGGGCAGACTGCAATTCCAGCCGTGCAGACATGTCTAGCTTCTGACTGCGGCGTACTTTCCAAAGTGGATCCTGTAGACATTGGTTACATTGTTAAAAATACATTTTAAGAGAGGTGGTCAAGATGGTGGCCTAGGGAGGAAAGGGAATTAGTTCGTCCTTCAGAGCAGCTAATAAATAGCCAGGAATAGTATAGAACAACTGTTGGGGCCACATCAGTGATGGGACACACAGCGTATACCAGTCTGGACCAGATGGACCGGCTGGGAGCTCACCCAGAACCATGATTTCCCAAGCCAGGGAGGCTGGTGCCCCTCCCCAATAGGCTGCTTCCCAGAGGGGAAAGGAAGGAGAGTTTACCAGCAGCAGGGGCTGGGTGCAACCAAACTTCAGTTGTAGAATTAATTAGCAAATTCTGACTACTAAAAATACGCCTCCAGCTCAGCTGAACCTCCAGTAAAAGTGGAAGTTACTGGTTTTTGCCCCAGTGCAAAGGGGGCAGGGCTGACAGAAAAAGAAAAAAAGAAAAAAAACAAACAAAGGATTTCTGAATCTGAAAAGGACTGGGCCCTGAAAGAAAGGAGGGAGCACACAGGACCTAGAGATACACAGAGCAACGTATCAACTTAAGCTCTTGATTGGCAAACCCAAGGAACAGCGGGTCCTGCTCTGAAAAGGATTTTTCTCTTTCATTCTGGTGGCTGTGTTTCTATGGCTTGACTGCCCTTTGGATACAGCTGCAAGGCTTCTCGGGCTCCACTGCCCAGGCATGGGCAGAATTAAGCTTGTGTGAGTGTTTGTCTGGAGTCTGTGCCTTCCCTAGAAGAGGGGTGGGGCCCAGCTCAGGTAGAATCCCTCCCTCAACAAGTTCAGACTTCAGGGTCTGGAAAAGTGAAGCGATTAAAACCAGACTATAACCTCTTCTCTGTTTCCACCATGCCCCTAGCAGGGAGAGTCTGCTGAAGTTAAAGGTACCACATCACCTTATGCTGGTGGGACCTGCAGGCGGACAAGTGCCACATACTGAGCAGGATAGGAAAAACAGTTCAGAGGCTTCCTAGGAAAGCCTTTCAATCTGCTGGGTCTCACCCTCAGGGAAAACTGATGCAGGTGACTTTTTCCCTCTTTACAGGAGGCCAGTTTGGTCTGGGAAAATCTGGCTGGGGTCTATAATACCTAAGTAGACCCTCCTAAGGAGGGGAAAAAAGGGCAGGGCAAGAAACAAGAAAACAAGAACTGAAAAATTTTAATCTGTTAAACAAAACCTAAGCTAAAGGTCCAGAATAAGCTGAACTGAATGTCAAATAACAGACAAAGTGATTCCAGCAAGAAAATCCTATCTAAAAAAAAAACTGAAAACAAATCTCCAGAATAAACTAATTATGGTAATTAAATGCCTAGATGCTGGATCTCAATAACCACCAAAGAATGAGAACATTCACAAAAATAAGGAGATTAAATAACATACATTTAAACAACCAGCAGGTCAAAGAAGAAATTGTTAGAGAAACAGCAGCTATCTGGAAATGAATGAAAATGAGAATACAACTTATAAGAACTTACGAGATGCGACAAAGGCTGTGCTGAGAGGGAAATTTATGCCTATATTAAAAAATAAGAAAGGGCAAAAATCGAGGACTTAATAGCAAACATGGAGGAACCTGAGAAAGAACAGCAAACTGACCCCAATCAAATAGGAGAAGAGAAATAACAAAGGTTGAAGCAGAGATAAATGAATGGGAGAACAAAAGAACAATAGAAAGAATAAATAAAACCAAAAGTTAGTTCTTTGAGAAAATCAACACAGGTGATTGGCCACTAGCAAGACTAACAAAGAATAAAACAGAAAGAATGCAAATAAACAAAATCAGAAATGAGAAGGGGCGTGTTACCACAGACCCCGAAGAAATGAAAGAAATCATAAGAGGATACTATGAACAACAATATGCCAACAAACTAGACAACTTAGATGAAATGGACAAATTCCTGGAGACACACAAATAAGCTACACTGACTCAGGAAGAAATAGAAGATCTCAACAAACCAATCACAAGTAAAGAGATTTAATCAGTCATCAAAAATCTTTCTACAAAGAAAAACCCAGGCCACATGGCTTCACAGGGGAATTTTATAAAACATTCCAGAAAGAACTAACACCAATCCTGCTCAAACTTTGCAAAAAAATTGAGGAAAAAGGAATTCTACCTAACTCATTTTATTAAGCTAATATCATTTTAATACCAAAACTGGGTAAAGATGCTATAAGAAAGGAAAACTACAAGCCAATTTCCCTAATGAACACAGATGCAAAAATTTTAAAAAAATATTAGCAAATCGAATCCAACAACAAATTAAAAGAATTATACACCATGACCAAGTGGGATTTATACAAGGAATGCAAGCATGGTTCAAAACAAGAAAATCAATTAATGTAATATAGCACATTAACAAATCAAAAGAGAAAAATCACATGATCATCTCGATAGATGCTGAAAAAGCATTCAACAAAATTCAGCATTCTTTTCTGATAAAAGTACACCAAAAGATAGGAATCAAAGGTAATTACCTCAATATGATAAAGGGAATATATGAAAAATGATTGCCAGCATCATGCTCAATGGAGAAAGAATGAAAGCCTTCCCCCCTAACATCAGGTACAAGACAAGGATGCCCACTATCATCACTATTATTCAACATTGTGCTAAAAGTTGTAGCTAGAGCAATCAGGCAGGACAAAGAAATAAAAGGCATCCAAACTGGAAAGGAAGAAGAAAAATTCATTATTTGCAGATGATATGATATTATACTTGGAATATCCTGAGAAATCTACAGCAAAGTGATGAGCTAATAAACAAATTCAGCAAGGTGGTGGGATATAAAATTAATGTGCAAAAATCAGTAACATTTCTATACACAAGCAATGACCTAGCTGAGGAGTCAGTTAAGGAAAAAAATTCATAATTCATTCAAAATAGCAACTAAAAGAATCAAATACTTAGGAATGAACTTAACTAGGGATGTAAAGGACCTGTACACAGAAAACTACATAACATTGCTAAAAGAAATCAAAAGAGATCTAAATAGGTAGAAAGACATTCCCTGCTCATGGATAGGAAGGCTAAATATAGTTAAGATGGCAATTCTCCCCAAATACAGATTCAACACAGTACCAATCAAAATTCCAACAACCTACTTTGAAGATCAGGAAAAGTTACTTACCAAATTCATCTGGAAGGGAAAGAGACCCTGAATAGCTAAAAGCATCCCCAAAAAGAATGAAGTGGGAGGATTAACACTCCCTGACTTTAAAACCTATTATACGTTCAAAGAAATGATCATGATGATGAATATACAACTATGTGATGACTACAAGTTACTGATTATATATCAAGAATGGAATGATCATATGGTAAGAATGTTGGTGTCTGTATGTTGTTATGCTGAATAAATAAATAAATTAACAAGCAAACAAAAACAAACATACCAAAAAACAAACCTATTATAAAGCCAGAGTGGTCAAAAGACTACGTACAAAGACAGAAGCATTGACCAATGGAATCAAATTGAGAGTGCAGAAATAGACTCCCAAATGTATGGTCAACTGATTTTTGACAAGGCCCCCAAATCCTATGAACTGGGACAAAATAGTCTTTTCAATAATTGGGCATGGAAGACCTGGATATCAATAGCCAAAAGAATGAAAGAGGACCCGTCTCTTACACCCTACACAAAAGTTGACTCAAAGTGGATCAAACACCTAAATATAAGAACTAGCACCATAAAGCTTCTAGAAGAAAACATAGGGAAACATCTTCAACACCTAGTAATAAGAGGTAGCTTCCTAAACTTGACACCCAAAACACAAGCAAAAAAGAAAAAATAGATAAATGGGAACTCTTCAAAATCAAATGCTTCTGCACCTCAAAAGACTTTGTCAAAAAGGTAAAGAGGCAGCTAATTCAATGGGAGAAAATATTTTGAAATCACCTATCAGACAAAGGTTTGATTTCCTGTAAATACAAAGAAATCATAAAACTCAACAACAAAAGAACAAAAAACCCAATTATAAAATGGGCTAAAGACATGAATAGTCATTTTTCTGAAGAGCAAATACAGACGACTCAAAAGCACATGAAGAGATGTCCATTTTCACTGGCTATAAGGGAAATGCAGATCAAGACTACAATAAGATACCACCTCACACTTATAAGAATGGCTGCTATTAAACAATCAAGAAACTATAAATGTTGGAGAGGATGTGGAGAAACTGAGACACTTATGCACTGCTGGTGGGAATGTACAATGGTGCAACCACTATGGAAGACTGCTTGGTGGTTCCTTAGGAAACTAAATACCGAGTTGTCCTATGACCCACCAATAGCACTATTTGGTATATACCCAGAAGAGCTGAAAGCAACGACACAAATAGACATTTGCACACTGATGTTTGCAGCAGCATTATTCACAATTGCCAAAAGATGGAAACAAACCAAATGCCCATCAACAGACAAGTAGATCAACAAAATGTGGTATATACATATGATGGAATATTACATAGCAGTAAGACAAAATGATGTCCTGAAGCACATGACAAGATGGATGAACCTTGAGGACATAATGCTGAGCAAAATTAGCCAGACACAAAAGGACAGATACTGTATGATTCCACTCTTATGACCAGCATAAAGGTATAATCAGAGACTTATAATACAGAATACAGGGGACTTAGAGATACACAGAAACTAGAGATGGGTGAACTGTTAGCTAATGAGATTGAACTCCAATGTAAGGGAATTGATAGGAGCGAAGGTGATAGTCTAGTGGGTCTAGAAGCAATATTAGCATATTGAAGATGAACAAGATTGAAAGGGGTTGTACAGACCTACATGTCTCACTGACACACTAGAAATATGAATGAGTTCTTGTAAGAGTTACTTCAAAGATATGATTCTTACATAAACAGTGTTTAAGTCCAGGGTACAGGGGGAAAACTGCTATTGCAGGCTATGAGCAATGGTCAAAAGGAAACCATAAATACTACCACAGCAACAGCAGAGGTAAATAATGGGAGGAGGGACAAGAATTAAGAGGAAGTGTAGATGTCCTGTTTCGTGAAGGTGTGTTTATTGGTTTTCTGTCTCTTGGGAACAATGAAATTATCTAAAATTGAGAATGTTGATGGATGGTGGACTTGGGGCCCTCTACATGATGCCCAATGAATACAGGTGGTTGAAGGATCACTGATGGAGAAGTAGAATGGTGAATGATGGTGTATACTTATGAACGAAGGCTGTGCTGCTACAAAAAGGAACAATATCGTGAGGCATACAATGATGTGAATGAACATTTGGGACATTTGGTGAGATAAAATTAGCCAGAAACAAAGAAAGAACAACGGTATGGTCACCTTTAGAAAACGCTTATAAGAAAACAGGGGCCTAGATTGTAAGCTTTTAGAGCAGACACATTAAGTCCGGAGTGGTGATTATTATTTCTGGATTTTGAGAGGCTGTTTTATATATTCAACCTGATATTTAGAGATAAAAACAAACCTGAACAGGTTGGGGTTAAAGTAATTCAGAACACAGGGATAAGGAAGACAGTGTCTATACCTTAAAACCACACATACTCTTTGAGACCACTGGACGAAAGGTTTATTTGAGCTGGAACTGAAATTTTCTGTAGTGCATAATCTAATTCAACCTAACTGTATAGCACATTTGAACAAGTGAAACACAGAGAGCACAGAATGAGAAAGAGGTCCTTTAATCCTGTATAGATTGTTGTAATGCCTGGAAACATCCTAGAGTACATTAGCCAGATAATCGAAACATATTGACAAAGTCCCCTGAGGGAGGGGAGAAAGAATATGGAACTATTAAACCTTACCATCAGTGTATCCCAATACTGTGTCAAACTTCAGGGACACCCAAATTAATAGGCCATGCCTTCCATCATGAAGCTTACTCTTGTGAAGCTTATGTAGGTAGCATAGAAGCTTAGCTTACCTATACGCATACCTAAGAGTTACTTCTGGAAGATCTCTTTTGTTGCTCAGATGTGGCCTCACTCTCTCTAACCCCAACTCTGGAAGTGAAATTATTGCCCTCCCCGCTGTGTGGGACATGACCTCCAGGGTGAAAGTCTCCCTGACAATGTGGGAGAGGACTCCCAGGGCACCGTGAGATCAACAATTCCATCCTCACCAAAAACGGGAAAAGACGTGTAATTAATAAAGTATCAGTGGCAGAGAGAGTTCAAATAGAGTCAAGAGGCTACTCTGGGGGGTTGCTCTTACACAAGCTTCCAGTAGACCCTGCTACCTATCATAACCTGCCAACTCCCAACCAGGACCGTTCCAGCCAATCCTAAAGAACACCTAGGGCAATTCATAAGATTTCACAAGGGTTCCAGGCACTAGAGTAACTTCCCAGAAACCTGTAACCTCCAGATGGGCCTCTGGTCCAGATAAGTCCTGAAACCTAGCCCAGTCTCTCCAGAGCATCAGATAGTTCCATTTCCTTGCCCCATATTAGTGACAGACCCTTCCAGTATCAAAAAATTAGAACTGCCATAGCCCAAACAATCCCAATGAGAGGTATGGAAAGATCAAAGGTGATGGTGGAATTAAATATAGAAGATAAGACTTAAATGAATATGAATGTTGAATCATTAAATTGTTATCTCTTTTTAGTCTCATTTTAGAATAGCTAGAGGTAAAAACCTAAAATTGTGAAATTGTAACCCATGTCAAAATCTGAAACATGTTCTACAACTAATTGTGCTGCTATTGGAAATTTATAGCTTTTTTGTATATATATTGTTGTTCACAAAAAAAGAAAAAAAATATTTAAGCTCTCTGTACAAATTTAAAAAATGTTTTTCCATGAGGAAGAACAAAGGAATATCATTACTGCAGGGTGCTGAAAATAGATGATAATATTTTTAAATTTCAACTTATGTGTGAGACTAAAGCAAAAAATGTTTATTTGGTACAAAATTTATATTCTGACTAGTGCATTTCCTAATATAACTTATGTAGACAGCTTAATTGAACACCATAAGTATATGGAACACTTGAGTAGGATATGAGATTTTGTTGGTTTGTCCAGAGTGATGTCCTGATAAATCCCAGAGTGATTTGAACAGTGAATAAAAAAGTATTTGCAAAATCCCCTTCAGGGAATGGTGAGAAAGGGAAGAAATTCAACTTCCCCAAGTTGAATTCTTGATACTCTCACAAGCAGTGTGGACAACCAAAGCTATAGGCTGAGCCTCCAGTCTTGGGGTTTGTTTATATGAAACTTAACCCCACAAAGGATAGGTGAAGCCTACTTAAAATTAGGCCTAAGAGTCACTCTCAATAGAACATCTTGCTACTCAGATGTGGCCTCTCTCTCCAGCCAACACAAGCAAACTCACTACCCTTCCCCTGTCTACATGGGACATGACTCCCAGGGTAGAGGGCCTTCTTGGCAACGTGGGACAGAAATCCTAGAATGAGCTGAAACTCAGCATCAGGGGATTGAGAAAACCCCTAGAATGAGCTGAGACTCAGCATCAAGGGATTAAGAAAACCTTCTCGACCAAAAGGGGGAAGACTGAAATGAGAGAAAATAAAGTGTCAATGGCTGAGAGATTCCAAACAGAGTCAAGAAGTTATCCTGGAGGTTATTCTTACACATTAAACAGATATCACCTTGTTAGTCAAGATGTAATGGAGAGGCTGGAGGGAACTGCCTGAAAATGCAGAGCTGTGTTCCAGCAGCCATGTTCCTTGAAGATGATTGTATAATGATACAGCTTTTACAATATGACGGTGTGATTGTGAAAACCTTGTGTTTGATGCTCCTTTTATCTACCTTGTCAACAGACGAGTAGAACATATGGAATAAAAATAAATAATAGGGGAAACAAATGTTAAATTAAATTTAGTTTGAAATGCTAGTGATCAATGAAAGGGAGAGGTAAGGGGTATGTTATATATGAATTTTTTTCTGTTTTCTTTTAATTTCTTTTTCTGAATAGATGCAAATGTTTCAAGAAATGATCGTGATGATGAATATGCAACTATGTGATGATACTGTGAATTACTGATTATATATGTAGAATGGAATGATCAAAAGTTAAGAATGCGTTTGGTGTTTTGGTATTTTAAAAAAAATTAAAAAAAAAAAGTATTTACGCTCTCTAGCCTCCTATATTCTGGAGCAGCTAGAAGGAAAAATGGAGAGGATTGTATGGCAGCCCATGACAAACGCTGGGATCTATCTTGTAGCCACTTGTTGATGAGTGCTTGCAAACTATTGCCTTTTGATTTCTTTGCTTTGTATATGTTATACTATACAATAAAAAATGTTTTGAAAAAAAAAAGTCGTAGGATCTTAGGGTGTCATGGTTGGTACCTCCCCCATCCCTCATAGGCTTGGGTTCCCAGTGCAGGCCCTTGGTTTCAGTTCTGGAGGGAGCAGAGGAACCTTTGTGCACATACTAGGAGCATGTATGTCTGTCCCTACCTGTCTGGTAAGTGGCCTGAGGGTCTAGCCATTCCAGAACTTACCCTGCCTATAGTAGATAGCTCACAGAGCTCTCCTACAGAACGCTGTGGGGAAGCAGGCAAACAGCAGACTGGGGCAAGGGCTTGCTGGCTGCAGGACATAATTTTGCTGGTTTCAATGAAAGATTACACAGCATACAGGCAAAGGAGAAAATTAAAGCACCAGAAGCCATCAATGAGGAGAACCAGATCTGGGAAATTCTAGACATACAAAAAAATGGTCCTAAATATGCTCAGAGCTAAAGGAAAACAGGGATAAAGAAGGAAATGGAATCAGGAAAACAATAAACACAAAGGATATCGTAGATACTATGAAAAGAAACCAAACAGACTGAAGACCACAGTAATAGTAATTAAAAACTCCCAATAGGGGTTCCACAGCAGACTGGAGCTGGTAGAAAAAAAAGCATCAATGTACTTGAAGCGAAGACCACTGAAATCATCACTCCAAGGAGCAGAAAGAAGAAAGAATGAAGAAAAGTGAACAGAGCCTGAGGAACCTGTGGGACACCATCAACTATACCAATATCTGCATTGTAGGAATCCCAGAAAGAGAAGGAACAGAGAAAATTCTCAAAGAAATTATGGCTGAAAACTTTCCAAGTGTAATGAAAGATATGAACATACACATCCAAGATGTTCAATGAACCCTAAACAAAATAAACCTAAATAGACCCACAGTGCAACACATCATAATCAAACTGTTAAAAGCCAAAGATAAAAACAACTCAGAAAGCCACAAGAGAGAAGCAATGTTTCACAAACAAGGAAGCCTCAATAAGATTAAATATTGGTTTCTCACTGGAAACCATGGGGGCAAAAACTCAGTGAGATGACAAATTTAAAGTGCTGAATGCCAAAAACTGCCAACAAGAATTCTATATCCAACAAAACTGTCTTTCTAAAATGAGGGAGAGATACAGATATTTCCAGATAAACAAAAGCTGAGGGAGTTTATCACCACTAGACTTGTCCTACAAGAGATGCTAAAGAGAGTCCTTCAGGTTGAAAGGAAAGGACAAAAGACAATAGATCAAAGCTGTATCTGGGCAAACACAAATGCCAATAATATTGTATTTTGGTTTGTATTGCCACTTTTTACTTCCTACAGGATTTAAAAGGCAAATATGTAAGATATAATGAGAAACCAGTGGTTTTAGACTCAAAATGTATACAAAATATATACATAATGGGTTGGAGGGTTATAGGAACATAGTTTGTGTATATCACTGAAGTTAAACATCTAAGCAAGATTTCACATGCTAAATTTAAGTCCCACGATAACTACAAAAAAAATATTGGAGAACATGCAAGCTGACAAAGACAGAAATTAGAGTACAGGTTGCCAGGTGTTGGGTGGGGGGAGGGAGGCATGGGGTGATTCAAGGAAATGAGGAGTTAATGCCTGATGGATGTAGGGTTCTGTTTGGGAAGATGAGTAAATTTTAGTAATGGAAGGTGGTGAGAGTACCACGACATAGTGAATGTGATCAGTTCCACTGAGTGGTATGCTTGGGAGGAGTTGAGATGGGAAAATGAATGTTATGTGTTGAGATGGGAAAATGAATGTTATAACGTGTGTCCTGACAGTTAAAAAAATAGAATGAGCCACTAAGGAGACAATGATAATTAAATGTAATACGTGATCCCAGACACGATCTAATAATGGAGGTGAAAGCCCAAAATGATATTTTGAGGACATGTGAAAAAACTGGAATATAGACTGTAAGCTTTAATTCAATGTTAAATTTCTTGAACTTGATGACTACACTTAAAGTGGTTACATAAATAAATATCCTTGTTCTTAGGAAATGGCAGAATTAAATGTTCAAGAAGCATGATGCATTTACCCTACACTCAAGGGTTCAGAAAATGTATAGATAGACAGATGGAAAGAGACAGAGAGATGAACAGATAGACAATACTATAGCGAATGTGGCAAAATATTAAAACTGGTGGATCTGGGCATTGGTGGCAGAGGTAAGTTGGAGTTCTCTGTATGGGGTTTGTATTATTTTTGGAACTGTCGTTTGAAAGCACTTTAAAATAATAAAAAAAAGTCTCTGGCATCACTAAAATTATCTCAGTAGTACTAACTGCCACATTCAGACTTAGAATAAGACATTTATGAATATTATAGAAATCAAAATACAGGGTTTAGGGGGAAACCTACCAATGTTCTTGATCCCAGACTAGAACTTCTCAAAGTCTCCAGCTCTTCAGTCATCTTGGAAGCAAGGGCTTGAAGATAGCCCCTTGCATCCTTCTCATCGCTGACCCTGGAGGAGGGAAGCCAAGCACAGCACCCGTGAGCACAGCCAAGTGAGGAGATTCTTTCCACTTCCCACAGGCCAGCACTGTGACAGCCCCAGCGTCGGGCATCTTGACATATTATCTCGACCATTGGTACCAGAGTGCCAGCTCCCCTTACTCTCTGCATCTCCCTAGCTCCTGTGCAGTTGGTCTCAGAGGCTTGTACTCGGTTTCACAGAGAACATGGGTGGGCAGGAGCTGTACTTCAACCCTCAGGAACCGTATACAGTGTAAAAACAATATAATCAACACAGTTCGAGTTAATGGAAATCAGGCAGACTGGGGGCACATAAGCACCGTCACGGAGGGGCTATGCGATGCACAGGGGCTCCTCATGGAGGTACCCCAACCGGTATGATGGCTTTTTCCCAGTCCTGCCCCCCACACCTACCACTGAATGATTTCTGCGATCTGAGCTTCCCAGTGGGCAACTGACTCCTTCCTGGCTGCCAGATCCTGAAGCTCATCTTCCAGTTGTCTATTTTGGGCTGTTAGTTTATCCACAAATGAACAAAGCTGAAATTAAACAATTTTACCAAACAGCTGATTAATCTGGCATCCTTTAAATATGGTATTAGCTTTATTAAAACTGCAAGTTATTTAGAAGATTTTGAGTTTTCTTTAATCTTTATGAAAACTTTTCCAACCTACATCTGTGATATGCACTTTTTTTTTCTTTTTTGTCATAGGCAGGATCTGAGAATCGAACCCAGGTCTCCAGTTTGGCAGGCAAGAATGCTTGCCACTGAGCCAGTGACTGTTATGGACTTTTTGATAGTCCTAATTTAAGTCAGATTTTATTTCAAATCTGAATCTAAAAGTGATAGAACTAGTGATTTCAGGTATTAAGCAGTTTACAGCCAAATGAAGATCAAACAATGTGCTGGTTTGAAAGGATTATGTCCCCTAGAAAAGCCATTTTTAATCCTGATCCATCATGCGGCGGCAGCCTTTTTTTTAATCCCTATTTAGCACTGCAGGTTGGAGACTTACTTGATTAGATTCTCTCCACAGAGATATGACACACCCAACTGTGAGTATTAACCTTTGATTAGAGGGAGACGTGATTCCACCCATTCTAGGTGGGTCTTGATTAGTTTACTGGAATCCTTTAAAAGGGGAAAAATTTTGGAGAATGTTTTTAAGCCAGGAGAACCATGAGAGCCCATGCAGCCAGAGGCCTTTGGACATGAAGAAGGAAAACACCCCTGGGGGAACGTCATAAAACAAGAAGCCTGGAGAGAAAGCCAGCATATGTCACCATGTTTGCCATGTGCCTTTCTAGTTGAAAGAGAAATCCTGAACTAATCGGCCTTTCCTGAGTGAAGGTGACCTCTTATTGGTCCCTTAATTTGGACATTTTTATAGACTTGCTTTAATTGGGACATTTTCACAGCCTAGAACTATAAACATGCAACTTAATAAATTCCCCCTTTTAAAAGCTGTTTTGTTTCTGGTATATCAAATTCCAGCAGCTAGTAAACTGAACAGATCATTTAAAAATTAAAACCTTTAAAAGTAGACACCAAATTTCAGAGACTCAAGAACAAAAAAAACTTTCACATAAAGAGACAACAGATATTTTAGCTTACCCTTTCATTTTCACCAGTTAGTTTCTTGTTTTCTTCAAACAGCATTGTTCTGTCTCGTTCATACTTATCTTTTATTGTACCTACTGCTTCCTCCATTTCATTATGCCTGAGAAGATGAGGGGGAGAAAAGGTTTTAAAAATTCACATTTTTGTAATATTAATCTATGGTTTGGACATAAGCATGCACTTTCTACACTGAGTAACTCATGAAAACTTACCGTTCTCGCTTTGACTTTTCTAATTTATCTTTTAGAATTAAGATTTCTTTCTGCAGGGCCAACTGGTGACTTTCTGAATCATGCACTTCTTTTTTTACATTTTTTACTTCTAACACATGGGAGGCTTCACGTCTGACCAATTCCTCTTCATAAAACAAGACTTTTTTCTCAAGTTCCGATTTTATTTTGGAAATCTCTTGCTGATGTTCTAAAGTGGCTCCTGGTCCCCGACCTCCTTGCTTCGTCTGATGACAAAGGTTAAAATAAATGTATTTTACTTTCCATTGTCACAATGACATCTCACTCCCACCATGTGCAGGCACTCTGCAGACACATAGCCTCGCTGACCCTTAATCACAGCTCATCTCTCCCGAGTGTCACCTGTAGGCCCAGCACTTTGCAAAGGGGCCTCTTAGACCTCGTGCAAACAGAGCCCTTATCTTTTAGGGATGATGTGCCCAGATATGTTTGGGACTCCATAGGTCTGTCTTACACTCAGTCATGGCATGGTCTTCATCTATTCATTCCCACTCCTTCACTCATGCAACTAGAGGTTTTGAGGGTTGACTACATGCCAGGTACCTTCTGAATCCCAGGGTTACACAAACTTGCTGATGTCATAGAGACTGATACAAACAAGTACATCAAAAGAGAACTCAATAATTAACAAGATAATGTGGTAAAATGCGGGAAAGGGTGCAACACAAGTAGGAAGGCATCTGTGTGGAGGTGACACATGAGTTGAGATGACAGGCTATGAAGATCTTGAGCCTGATGACAAATAACAAGGGAAGATGCACTAGGATGAGAAGGGGGGAGAGGTAGGAGTTTGCTCTGCTTGAGAAACAGACAGTCAGTGTGGCTGGAGTGAGGCTAGACTTGGGAGAGGGTTGGGAGAAGAGGCTCCCAAGGCTGGTAGGCTAGCCAACGTGAGGAGGCTGCGGAGTAATGTGCTTCCATTTCAGTTAAAACAAGCTCACTCTGGCTGCTGTGTGGAGAGTAGACAAAAGACAAATAAGAAAGCAATAGCAAGACTCAATCACAAAGGACTGCAAAAGTCCAGGCAGAAAGTGCTGTGCTGGTAGCCAGACCAAGGTGGAAGCAAAGATGACAGAGAGAAAAATATACCTTGGGAACATGTGCTGGAGGGAGAGGTGATAGACTTGCTGATGGCTTAGATGCCAGTAAAAGAGAAAACTCATGGTCTCCATTTATAGACAAGGAACCTAAAGCTCAGAGAGGTCAAGCCCCTCCACTGAGGTTGCACTACGCTAACCAGAAGGCCTGCTGGGTCCTGCAGATATGCTTGCCACTACACAGCTTTCTCTGGCTCCCTTCCCCGAGAGTCCCTGCTGCCCTCTGGCCTCTCCAACTTGGTCTCAGATGGCTTTAAGGACTTTTCCAGAACTGAATTCTGTGCTGAATTTAAAAAGTCAGAATAGGAAGAAAGTCTGAGGTGTTAGTTCACCAGGGTTTAAAATAATTGCCTGAAACTTTTATATAAAAATGTACTTGCTTTTAAAAGTAAAAAAATAATAATAAATGCAGCATCAGCCCGAGTGCTCCTCCATAGTCCCGGTAGCCTATGAACGATTCCTTGAGCAAAGTATGGCCCCAACAGGCACATCATTCATCTCCACCATGAGGGTGAGGATGAAAATCTTTCTCTCCTTCAGTTAAGAATGAAGATGTAACCAAGCACTACCTTGAGGGCCTCGAGCTCGCTTTCTATTTGTTTGGAGAAGCTCTCACTGTGTTCACGAAGCTTGCGCTCCTTAGAGGCCTCAGCAATGGCGTCCTCAAGTTGAGCTTCCAGCTACAGAGGGAGAAAATCCCTGTTATTAACATAAAACAAGGGCCACTGCATCAATCAAGTCTCTCCACAAAAGGACCTCAAAGCAAATAAGATATAGAAGGATCTTTGCATTTCTTTGCCATTCCAAGAATTCCTTCAAAAGTTAAAGCCTGGGAAATAAATACATTAGGGATAAACAGAATAATAATAACATGTGTTTAAATTCTAATTTAAATTGGTAATTTGAGATTAAAATTCAAGATAGGATCCTGATTTGTGAAAACAAACACTTGTGATATCTGCAGAACATTGACTCATTCCTACTTTTCACAGAAAACTTCAACCCTGCCCCAAAGGAGAGAGACTGGTATAATGAGCCCACAGGTATCCACCACCCGGCATCCACAGTTGTCAGCTGGAGGCCAATCTTGGTTCTTTTATACTCTGCTCCCAAATTATTGTAAAGCAAATCTCAGACATCAGATCACTTAATCCTTAACTGGAACACTAATTCTTAATTAGGGGTTTCATTAACTTGAGCTGTAGTTAGCTATTTCTTCAAATATATTAGGGTTGCAAAATAAAATGTCTAAGAAGAAAACAAACAGGCATTGTGAGGCCAAATGACAGCTCTGAGTTTACAAAGAACAAAAGAACAGGTGCTTCTAGGCCTTCTAATAATTATGGGGTGTCAGTAGATTTTAACAGATCTTAAGTGTTGCTTAAACTATGCCACCTGGTAAGAACAGAATATTCAGGAGAACCAGGGCAGCAATCATCAAAGTGGGGTCTGAGAAGCCTTGGGCGCCCCTGAGAACCTTCCTTTTCCAGTTCTCTGAATCTTCTTTTTTCAGTTATCTTATTAGTGGGGGCCAGGGTTTCTTAGATACTCAATCTAAAACAATATACCACAGCAGAGTGAATGCAGAAACAAATGAGAGTCAAGCTGTTTAAGCCAGACATTAAGGAAAACCGCAAAAAATTTTTTTTAAAAGCCACTCTTCTCACTAAATAATTCTGTTTGTTTTAGAAAACTTTCATTTAGGCTAACTTGTAATAGGGTTTATTATTGTAATTTTAATGAATTATCTAAAAAATTTCTGGGTTAAAAATTTCAAACATGTAAAACAGGATATACAACTTACAAAAACAAAAGCTCTTGGGGCCCTCTATAATTTTTAAGATGGTAACAGGGTCCCAAAACCAAAACATTTCAGAACTGCATCAGGTAGCTGGCTCAAAGTCTCCTAAGTTGAGACTTACTCTTCTCTTTCCCACCCACCGTTTATGAACTGCAGGTGTTCCTAGCCTCTTCAGCCCTGTCTCAGCACATCACCGTGTAGTTTTACCAGGTTCGGCATATTCAAATACCCTCTATTTACTTTAAACAGGAATTTTTAAAATTAGTATCACAGGAACCTCTGTTAATAATTGCAAAATAGATTTTAAGGTTTGAGAACTATAAAAAGATGTTTGTCAGGTCAATTTACTTGGCTTTCAGAACCATTTTGAAGTAATTTACATGAAGCAGCCCAAGTTTTCAAAGATGTTTTAAAAGATGTTTTATTGAGATCTTATGGAAGGGCAACTGATACAATCTGCTGAAACATCTAAAAAGCTACCTCTTTTCTGCCCTTCTCGGATCTGCGCATTTCTTGTCGTAGCATCTCCAATTTCTGCAGGGCCACCTCCATTTCCTCCTCCTTGTCTCGAAGTTGTCGGGATGCCTTCTGTTTCTGGGAGCGGAGCTCTGCCATGCGCTCGCTGACCTCTGAGAACTCCTGCAGAGCCAGTTTCCGCTGCTGGTGGGCATCTTTGAGTTCTTTGGCCTGGGACTTTAATCTCTCTGAAGCTTCAATCAGTTGCTGAACAAAAAGAATTATATATATATATATTTCATGTTTGCTTGACATAAATTTGGAAGGCTTCATGTTCAGTTTTCTACTGTATTAAGGAAGTAAAAGTGATAGCAAATGCTGAATATACATTATAGCCAAATTTCCAGGAACTCATCTTCCTAGAAAGAGCCCTGTGCAGTCTGGAAGAAGCCCACCTGGGCTCTGGGGCTGGGCACCAACTCTAGCCCAGGAAAGACCTAGGTAGAAGCAACTGACTTACTGAAGATACCTGGCTCAGTGATTTAAGAACATAATAGACATGAAAATACTCTAAAATTTAAATCATAGAGTTAAAAACTGTAGAAAGAATCAATGGGATGATATCAACAACATGGAGATAGAAGACAGCTACTGAAAAACTCTCCCCAGAGATTCAGTGAAAATAGGACAACTGTCATTGTTCAGAGCTCTGGAGGAAGGTAAAGACTGGAGAAGGATCATACAAACACTGAATCAAAGAAGGAGAAAAATATTAGGTAAGAAACTTCTGTCCCAGACTTGGCCAGTCCTCTTCCCTACCCCCCACTTCATTTCACACAGCTTGGGAAGTACCCATTGCTAAAAGAAATTTTAAAAGACCTACATAAACGGAAAGACATTCTGTGTTCATGGATGGGAAGGCTAAATGTCATTAAGATATTAACTCTCCCGAAATTGATCTACAGATTTGATGCAATATTAATAAGAATTCTAATAGCCTACTTTGCATAAATAGAAAAGTCAGTGATGAATTTTATTTGGAAGGGTAAGGGGACTCAAATAGCCAAAAACGTCTTGAAAAAGAATGAAATGGAAGGAATGACATTTCCTGACTTTAAAGCTCACTATAAAGTCATAGTGCTCATAGCAGCATGGTACTGGCATAAAGACAGACAAATTATCAATGAAATCAAGCTGAGTTCAGAAACAGACCCTTAGATCTATGGTCAACTGATTTTTGACAAGGCTACCAAGTCTGCTCAACTGGGACAGAATAGTCTCTCCAATAAACAGTGTTGGGAGAACTTGATATCCATAATCAAAAAAACGAAAGAAGACCTCTTTCTCATACCCTATACAAGTTAACTCAACATGAATCAAAGACCCAAATATATGAACCAGTACCATAAAACTCGTTGATGAAATTGTAGGGAAACATCTCCAAGATCCCATAATATGTGGTAGATTCTTAGAATTATACTGAAAGCACAAGCAACAAAAGAAAGAATACATAAATGGGAACTCATGAAAATCGAATACTTCTTTGTTTCAAAGGACTTTGTCAAAAAAGGTGAAAAGGCAACTGTTTCAATAGGAGAAAATATTTGGTAACCACATAAATGATAAGGGCTTCATATCCAGGATATATAAAGAAATTCTGTAACTCAACAATAAAAAGAAAAACAACCCAATTAAAAAATGGGCAAAAGATATGAATAGATTTTTTTCCAAAGAGGCAATACGGTGGTTAAAAGGCCATGAAAAGATGGTCAGCTTCATACTAGGGAAATCGAAACGGTGAGATGTCATTTCATACCTACTACAATGTCTGCTATTAAACAAACAGGAAACTAAAAACGTTGGAGAGGATGTGGAGAAATAGGAACCCTTACTTACTGCTGGTGGGAATGTAAAATGGTGCAGCTGCCGTGGAGGACCACTTGGCGGTTCCTCAGAAAGCAAAGTATAGAGCTGCCTTATGACCCAGAAATCCTGCTACTCAGTATATACCCAGAAGATCTGAAAGCAGGGATGTAAACAGATATCTGCACACCAATATTCACACCTGCATTAGTAACAATTGCCAAAAGATGTAAACAACCCAAGTATCCATCAACAGATGAATGGATAAACAAAATGTGAGATATATATATATAAACGATGGAATATTATTCAGTGGTAAGAAGGAATGAAGCATGTGACAATATGGATGAACCCTGTGAACATTAAGTGAAATAAATCAAACACAAAAACACAAATATTACATGATTTCACTGACATAAACTAGTTATAATATGTAAATTCATAGACATAAAAAATAGAACACAGGTTACCAGGATTCAGAACGAGGCTAAAGAATGGGAAGCAGTTGCTTAATATGTGCAGAACGTTTAGGTCAAATTTTAACATTTGGAAACAGATAGAGGTGATGGCAGTACGTTATTGTGAGAATAATTCACTGTGTTGAATGGTGTGTGAGTGTGGTGAAAAGGGAAATCATGTATGCCATCAGAAGGAAAACTGGAGGTTAAAACATGGGAATGTGTTAACAGTGACTCTTGTAGTGGACAATGATTGTGATTACCTGTACAAATACAAAAACAGTTCTTTCACAAACTAGGACAAATGTATGACACTATTACAAGGAGTTAGTAATAGACGGGTATATGGGAAACAATGTACCTATTGGAAACTATGGACCCTAGTTAACAATAATATTTTAATATTCTTTCATCAACAGTAAACCACATCAATATTAGGGATCAATAATACAGGGGGATAAGGGATATGAGAGGATTTGGGTTTTATTTTTTACTTTTTCTTCTGGAGTAATGAAACTGTTTGAACATTGATCATGGTGATGAATGCATAACTACGTGATGATACTGTGAGCCAATGATTTTATATTTTGGATGATTTGTATGGTATGAGACTGTATCTCAATAAAATTATATTTAAAAAATAAAAAGAATCACTGGACTGCTAATTCTTCGCCAAAGTTTGAGGTATGAGTGCTAACTGTCCTCTGGGTGAGAGCCAAATTTGGCCTCCCCACTGGCTGCACCAGCAGCCTCCACCCTGATCTGCTCAACAACCTGGCCGCTGCCCATCACTGTGGCTGCAGCAGAGCAATGAGCCCCCACCGCTCTCCCCCTGGACTCCAGACAAGTCACTGCAGGATACACAACACCACAGATGAACTTTGTGAACAACGTGGTTTTGAAGTCATATGAATTTCAGAGAACAGAGAACAGACTGTAGGTTCGATGACTTACATGTATCATCAAAGTGCATTTTAGAAAACACAAACCTAAGTGTGATCTTAATATACTGGCATCTAAGCACAGTTCGATATATCTCAACTATAAATCATTTTATAAAGGAGTTATGGGGGGGGCACCCACATTTTAATAGTTAGTCCCCATTCACATCTAGGAAGTAAATTCTGAGAGGCAGGCTGTGTGGCATGGTGGAATAGAAGTGCGAGGGCCCTAGGGCTGTTGAATCATGGCCCAGTTATGTAGACACTGTGAGATGCAAGGTAAAGCCCTTCAAGTGTCCCTTTTCTCACTTTAAAATGGGGTGAAATTCCACTTCCTCTGAAGGGTTGTGAAGAGATCAAAGATGACACTAACCAGTAAGTGGATGCATGAAACCCCAGAGCCTACTCTTCACGGTGAGCCCCAGGTCTTTGGCACACCAGGGTCCTGGAGGGTTTTATACATAGCTTAATGTCATCTCACAAAACTCTGCGGGATTGTTTAACCTTTCCTGCACAGCATGCAATGCCTTGGCTACCTTGTGAAAGTCTTCCTTTTCCTGCCGCACCACGCGATACTGCTTTTCTAGTCCTTTCAGCCGATGCGTGGAGTCTTCGTGCTCTTGGCGAAGTGTCACTGTATCCTCAAGTTGTCGTTCAAGCCTATTTGAATCTGGGCAAAGGAGAACATAAATGGTGTTCCTTTATATGCAGTAACATCCAAACTTAGTTATTCAACATACTGATAGTAAATCATATCAATCTTTCTCATTTAGAGGCTTTCTTGACTGCCACACACACATATCAATCTTTCTCGTTTAGAGGCTTTCTTGACTGCCACACACACAGCCACCTGCACACACAGACGGACTCCCTGGACTTTATTCTAGTCACTTGTCCAACAGTTACCTTTGCCCAGAAACTGTGAGTTCAGGATGGCACACACCCACCTCTCTCAATCCCAGCCCAGTACCCAGCTCCTATAAGGGCACACTAAGGCTTTACTGGGTGTGCTAGATTGAGGCTGTTGCCTACCCCAGAAAGGCCACGCTCTTCTAATAACAATTGTGTGGAGGCAGACCTACTGTGGATGGGGACTTTGGGTGAGGTTGCTTCCATGGAGATGTTAACCACCCAATTGTGAGTGGAACCTTTTGATTAGGTTGTTTCCATGAAGATGCAACCTACCCAATTCGAGGTGGGTTTTAATCCTTTTATTGGAGTCCTCTATGAAAAGAATAAAAAACAGGAAACAGAGAGCTCAGAGCTGAGAGTAGAGAGATGAATCCAAGTGAAGGACACAGAGGGAGGGAGAGAGGCTTGGAGAAAGAAAATGTACTGGGAGGTGCTAAGCTAAGAGATGATATACAGAGTTTGCCCCAGAGAAGCTAAGAGAGAATCCACAGACACTGAGAGAGCTGTTTGAACCCAGAAACCAGGAGAAAAGGAGAGCAGACGTCGCCATGTGCCTTCCCATGTGACAGAGGGACCCCAGACGTGAGCTGCCTTTCTTTTTTTTTTTGCTATTTTTAAAATTTTAACATTTGTTCCCCCTGTTATTTATTTATATATTTATTTATTTTTTCGGAAAAAACAATTCTCTTGAAATAAAAAAATCAAACCATTATTATAAAGGACTTTACCAAGAATTGCTGTGTTTCCCCCATCCCATTTGCTGGAAGTCAACAAGAGTATCTAGCACTTTGTGTTCATATCAAATGTCAGATCATGGCATCCTAACGCAAAGCAAAAAAAAAAAAGAAACAAAAAGAAAACCCCCAAACCACCCCATAAAACCTAGAACAGTAACTTCAGAGTTCAAATTCAAAAAAAAGGGAAAGTGGCAATTGAAAGAGGTGGCGGTGGCGATGATCCTATGAATAGGTTTTTGATAACTCTTCGGGGGGGGGGGGGCGGGGGGGATGGGTGAGAATGCTCATTAGGATTTATAGTTAGAGATTAACCATATGAGCCCCTCATAGAGTCCGTCCCCAGAGGTGGCATAGGAGGGCTGCACATACCAGTTCCTGTCCCGAATTCGGGTCAGGCCCAGTTTCTCCTGAATCTCGTGGGGTTTCATGGCATCAGGCAGGTCCTGCTTGTTGGCGAAGATGAGGATTATGGCGTCCCTCATCTCCCGGTCATTGATAATGCAGTGCAGCTCCTGGCGGGCCTCGTCGATGCGATCACGGTCGGCACAGTCCACTACGAAGATCAGACCCTGGGTCCCGGTGTAGTAATGCCGCCAGAGCGGCCGAATCTTGTCCTGGCCGCCCACATCCCACACGTTGAAACCCACCGTGGGGATGGTGGTTACCGACTGGCCCAGCTTCAACTTGTACAGGATTGTGGTCTTGCCGGCCGCGTCCAGCCCCAGCATGAGGATCCGCATTTCCCTGTTCCCGAAGATTTTTGACAGCACCTTCCCCATCGCGTCGTCAGAGCCCAGGCCGGGGGCATTCAGGTGTCCCGGGCCCCCCCAGCCAACAACGCCGCCGCCGCGAAACCGAAACGAAGCCGCCCTGGCGCGAGGATGCCCGTGCGGCCTGCACTGGGAGCTGCCACCTGTGGCTGGGGCCCGGCTCGCCGCTCACTCGGCCATCACCGACCGCACAGCCTGGTTCCTCCGGTCGCCGCCGCCGGGGCCCTGAGCCTGCGCTGGGAGAGCCGCCGCCCTGCTGAGGCGCGGCTCGGTCTGGAACTGCCTTTCCCCCAGCAGGCGCCACACCCGCGCCGCCGCCATTCCCGCTCCTCCGCCTGCTCCTCTCGGCGCCGCGTAAGTCTGCGGCCCTCGGCCAGCCCGCTGGCCCGCGCGCACCGGGCTCACCACTGACCCCGGCCGCCGGACAGGCCGCGCGGTGCCGGCGCCTTGTCAGGTCCCTGACCCTCACGGGAAGTCGGTGTGCCGCTTCAGCCGCTGCCCCGAGCGCGGGCTCCCTGTGGCCTCCACCTTCTCCTCCCAGCTTCGCCGCCGCCGCCTCCGGAAAAGGCGCCGAGGAAACCGCTCCACTTCCCCTCGCGAGTATGCACGCGAGCGACCTCTTTTTCCCCGACGCCGCTTTGTCTTCCTTGTGTCCTGTGTGTTTCCTACAAGACTCGGGTGAGGTCAGTGTTCCGCCAGAGCGTGCGGACACCGCGCTCCGGTTAGCGAGGACTGCCGGCCAAGCCCCGCATCCCGTCAGCAGGACCGGCCTGCACTGGCCTTGCGGTGTCTGCCAGCTTAGGAGGAGGCGATGCATTCGCCCCCCGTTGTAATCGTATTTAGAGCGGCTGTAGGTTTACGAACCCGATGCATCCCCCCCCCCCCATTTTAATTTTATGTAGCGCGACTCTAGGTTTACGCAGCAGCGCGGGAAGTGCGGCGTCCCCCGGACCGCCCGCCCCCGACGCGCGGTGGCTGCGCGTTGTCCTCCTTAACCTTGCTTCCCCTGCGTGCGGAGCAGTAGCCCCAGATGCGCCCACCCGCCCCTAAAGTTAACTTTCGGGACCCAGTGCGTCTCATCCAAGCACAGAATCCTGAGTTGGAAGACCGAGCGGCTGCGTGCCCCTGGGCCCTCGTGTCGGCGGGACGCGGCCCCGACCTGGTCCCGGGGCCTGCCCGGAGTCAAAGGTGGGACGTCTGTGGAAAGAGGTCTGTTCCTATTACGTGATTCCTGTTATTTATTTTTATTCCATATTAGTTGTCTGTTGACAAGGTAGATAAAAGGAGCATCAGACACAAGGTTTTCACAATCACACCGTCACATTGTGAAAGCTATATCATTATACAATCATCTTCAAGAAACTCAGCTACTGGAACACAGCTCTGCATTTTCAGGCACTTCCCTACAGCCTCTCCATTACATCTTGAATAACAAAGTGATATCTACTTAATGCATAAGAATAACCTCCAGGATAACCTCTCAACTCTGTTGGGAATCTCTCAGCCATTGACACTGTGTGTCATTTCACTCTTCCACCTTTTGGTTGAGGTTTTCTCAATCCTTGATGCTGAATCTCAACTCATTTGAGCTGCCTTTCTTGAGTGAAAGTAACCTCTTGTTGATGCCTTAAATTTGGACATTTTCATGGTCTTAGAGCTGTAAATTCATAATCTAATAAATCTACTTTGCAAAACCCAATCCATTTCTAGCATAATGCATTCCAGCAGCCTTAGCAAACTGAAACACTGAGTAACCAACTCCCACCCTTTTCTGGAGCAGGATGGGGGGTTTCAAATAGGTCATCCATGGGTAACAGAGTCAAGGTGTGCTTGAAGGTGGGTGTCAAGGACACAGCCCACCTAGATCAGGTTGAGGGTTAGGTTTTAAAAAGTCTTTGTTTTTAGAAGTTTTGATAACCAGGGAACCAGGCAGTGCAATGGTGGCTCAGTGGCAGAGGAGCTGAGAGGAAAATAAAGATAGAGAAATGCAACATATCCTGAGTTTTACAGATAAAATATTAGGTACTGATTCTAGTAGGTGACTATAAAATCATATTATTAGAACCAAGCAAGTGGAGAAAGTTATTGTAACTATATTGACAAAATACTAGAACTCTAAAGAGGTTTGCTGAAGTATTTTTCTTCTTTCTCACATAAAAAGGACTCTCAAGATTTTCTTTGAAGAGATTGATAGCCAAGAATAGAAACTTGGCAGCTACACCTTAAAACACTCACCTGTTATTTTATTCTTCAGGCGCTCTATTTCTTCATTTAGCTTTTTGATTTCCTTATCTCGGTTTGAATTTCCCAGGGCACGAGTTGAACTATGAAGGGATTGTACAGTCTGTGTGGATTCTGTGAGGAATGGGGGAGAAACCAGCATAAACGTGGGTCCACTGTGTGGGATCTATGAAGAAGATGCCAGTATGAATGTGCGTCCACCATGTGGAATCTGGGGGGGAAGCCAGCAGAACGCAGGTCCACTGTGTGGACTCAAAGAAGAAGACACCAGCACAAATGTGGTCCATTGTGATGGTGACCAGTGCCCAGACCAGGCTGCAGAATTGGCTTTTCCACTCACCTTGCAGCTTCCTACTCAGTTCCAGTTTCTCTTGTTCGAGTCTTCGTATCCTTCTTTCATAAGCTTCAATTTGCAAGCTGTTCTCCAAATCCCGCTGCACATCTTCGTCTTTGGTTAACGTATTAGACTGCATTATGCTCTTCAGAGAGCCTCGATCAGAAAAACAGCTGCAAAACAGTACAATGGGCTTGTCTCATTTACTGAAACTTGGCAGTGATATCATTAACATTTAAAACGTCCTGAGGTGAAAGACAGGTCTTCTTAAATTTGCAAACAAAAATACCCGTGAAAAGACTTTGTGTATGGAGGTAAAATTAAACAAGAGTCTACTTACTGCAAATGATTAGATGATCAATGGGAGGCCGAGAATATGCTTTCATAGGTAGTCAAAAGAAAATGTCTCCACAAAGGAGGGGAAATTTAATTTTTAAATCATCAGTAATACTTAACTAAAAATGCAAGACCCAAAAGGTATTTTTGCCTAAGGGGCTGAGCTGAGAACAGAGCTGGCACTAGCTAACATCTGCGGCAGAGGACGCAGAGGCAGCCTAAGCAGGGCTTCCTACCATGCTATCACCTGGTGGAATGATCCAAGAACAGTCCCTCAACAGTTTCAGGCTCACCTTCTCTACATGAGACTACACAACCTTCAAGGGCCTGCCATTCTGGCAGGGGACAAGCAGCTGCCCCACTGCCCAGGGATTGCAGACTAGCATGCTCGCATACACAGGCACAGACAGGTGTCTCATTTAACAGCTCAGTTTCTGGACCATTTCACAAGAGTTGTTTAGTTCTGCTATGCTTTTTATGTGACAATGTCTTCAGGAAAATTCTGCTGCGTTCTAACACTGATTCCAAAAGAGGCAGTCAGCACACACCTATATTTTATTTCTAAATCACTGAATTCACAGAGACAGCCTGGTCAATGTTCCTCCGGGGATAGTCTCAGAGCCCTGAGCCATCTCAGCAATGTGGGCTCTGGCACAGGAAGAGATCCCTGGGACCCACATCTTTGACAAGCAGCCTGCTTAGCTGGGGTCACTGAAAAGGACAAGAAGCTCTGCACTAGAGATTCATAAATCAGGACATCTACCACATCCTTGAAAGCTTCCTATGGCTGGAAGGCAGTGTCTGTCACTTTGGCTTAAGCACAGTTTAATCCCGGCATCTCACACCAAGAGAGGTATCACACTGCTTATGAAAACTTGTCCATCAACTCAGGTAGTGGCTGCTAGGTATCCGAACTCAAACCCTGTAGCCTTGTCTTAGGCACGATGAAGGTGGTTTTTAAAACTTCACTGGTCTTTCTTTCTAACTCCTCTCCCCTGAGTCACTCCGCCTTTTAAAAGCAGGGAAGAACACCTCAGGCCACTTGGTGCTGAGAGCCCTTAAGGGACAAAGGCTGACTGATCCAGGTTGGCAGGCTGGAGTCACATGGGGCGATTACTCTTGGTACTTAAGATTTTTAATTCTGTCATGGACTGAACTCCAGCCCTACCTAATGGAAAATACAGACCTGAGGCAAAAGTTCTTACAAAAGGAAGCAGAATGTTCCGATAGAAAGGGCTCTCATCTGGGAACAAGTGTAAATCGGGCACTGTGGGCTTACTGACTGTCTTATCAGAACAAATCATGCCAACACAAACGTCTTCTAATATTTACTATCTGGCTCTCTACAGAAAAAGCCTGCCAACCTCTGCTCTAAATGAACACATGCACCAATCCCCAGATGTGCAATTTTAAAAGACAAAAATCCTTTGTGTCTCCTAGGAACAAGGCTTTCCACCCATTGTCACCAGCCCGCACACCCTGGGACTGTTCATCCAGCACTGGGGGGCTCCACACCCACCTTTCCGTTGTGAACGTGAAACCAATGAATGGCAAATGTAATCCAGAAAAGCCTGTGTGAGAACCAGGAGGTAATATTTCCTGCATAAGAACACATACAACATAAATGAAACCTATATGCAAACATCTGTGGGGAAAGAGGAAGGGATGTCACTATGATAATGGAGAGTGTCAGAGTGTCAGGGAGAATCGTGTGGCCTTTGGAATGTGGATGCCATGGTGGCATTGTCTGGGAGCTTAGCACTGGATACTTTCCTCATTCCTAGTGCCATCCATTACATACTCAATGCAGTTATGAGGATAAACAGGGACTTTGATGGCGATATTGACATAAGGCCCAACTTGAGTCAGGCTAGTGATTTTCAAACTGTGTTTATGCCACAGAGTCACTGCCCAGCACAAGCCTGAGCAGAGTCTGGCCCACACTGACTCTGTAGGCTCACCTGAGGGGTGGGCAGGGGGCTGAGGACTCACTACTCTTGGCTTGAAACAGAGACCAAGGCAGAAAGGAGATTTGGAACCCAAAAAGCCAAACAATTCTAGATAATTTATTAAAACTCTTTTTGTAGTGTGAGGATATTCCTTCATACAAAATAAAACCAAAATTATAATCTGGGAAAATTTCTCTAGAGCCTAGGAAGGGTTGTTTCTTCAATAACAGTACTTTCCTCAGTCTTTTCTCCTTGTGACTTTTACTGAAGTTCAGCTCTTAATTTGAATGTGGAACCACCAAAGTAAGTTTTAAGTAAAAACAAGTTACTTTTTCAGTAAACTACAAGGGGTACTTGGTTTCTCCTGGAGAATCTCTGCTCCTCATTGAAAACTTAAACAATGAATAGTTTTCCCAAGGCCATTCATTTCAAGAGGTTGTAAGAGATAAAACATACACAGCAGAGATTCTATTTTAGATTTTAAAATTCCCTAAGCTAAGGAGTAACAGATTTTTTTTCTCTTGCTTGGTGAAATCTCTCTTTCACCAGTTTCTCTCTTCCCAAACTAAGTCTTATCAGGGTAATAAAAAGGTTGTGTCTGATAAGACCAAAATAATTTTACAACATGCGAGCAAAATTCACCTGGGCCAAAGCCCCTAACTAACTACTGTATCAAAGAGGATAGCTGCTGCACTGGCCTGTCAGACAAGAGCAGACCAGCAGACACGTCTCAGAGCTGACACCCAACTGGAAAATCCATGATCTTGAATGTCACTGGAAAGACTGTATATCTGTATATCATCTGTATTATCATCATCACTCCTGAACTCCTGTTGTATAAAGAAACATAAATCCAGACACTGAAAACATAAAACAGTAGAAAGATTCAATAAGCTCTCATGGGTAGGGAAACAGAGTAAGCAAGGGACCAGAAATCCCAAGAGGCCTACACACTGCCTGTGGGCCAATCTCCATATCAAGCCTTAGGGTCTTTAAGCCTAAAACATGATGACAGAGCCATGAGGAAGCTCTACAGTGGTCACATGTGTGCTGTGCTCTGAAAAGATAAAACAGATATCTAAGACATGATGACAGGGAGTGGGAAAGCTCTATAGTGGTCACGTATGTGTGCTATGTTCTGAAAAGGTAGAGTACCTAAGACACAATGACAGAGTATGGGGAAGCCCTACAGAGGTCATGTGTATGCCGTTCTCTGAAAGGTAGAGTGCCTAAAACATGATGACAGAACACGGGGAAGTGCTATGGCAGTCATGTGTGCCGTGCTCTGAAAAGGCAGACTGCCATGGATACATAAGCACAAGGATCTCAGACGAGTTCCAGAACAAAATAATTATTTAACTCAATTTTACTCAAACTGAGCAATCCATCATTCCTTCAAAGGGGCATTCATGACCTCGGTGAAGGCTGGAATACGGGGTGCACTTTCTTTAGACAGTTGCCAACTTTTTCAAATACTGGTACAGTGATTTACTATGCTGATAGGCAGCACCTCTGACATAACATTGAAGTGTTCCGACCTGTGGCATGACACTGAGAACGAAAAAGTTCACACACTTACAGCATTTCTTAGCACATCGTCATCCACATCAAAGTTGGATGTGTCAGAAGGGCTGCTAACTTCTGGAATGTAAGGTGCTTCTAGGTTTCGTATATTTTCCCAATTTAGACCTTCAAAAAATGCATGCTTTTTGAAGTCCTCTATCCCATTTTGCCCTAGACGACGCTCTCTGCTACAGATGAGTCTCTGAATGAGGTCTTTCGCATCTTCAGACACATCCGTAACATGGGACGGGAACTGAAATCGCTCCTGGGGGGTGGCAGTCAGTGAAAAAATTGAGACATAGTTAGAAACGTCTAACGTATAGAAATGATAACTCCAAAGTAAGTTTTTTTTTTCATGGTAACTAACTGCAAACCAGAACTAATGAATTTTAATTACAGATAGACAAATGAGAAACTTATTAATCTTACAGGTTTTATTCATGAAAGGCTTGTCCCCATGTCACATGTAAATTAACACAGTAAATCATTTTCACCTGGCAAAGCCTGTTGTAAAACATGCTGCTGGGAGTATGAACTGGCACAGCTCTTGCAGAGCACCTTGTGCCAGCGTGTTTGGCCACTGCATTTCTAGAAATTTATATTATAGAAACAGTCAAACAGAAAACAGCATATTCATGGAAATGGTATATTTTAACCAAGAAAACGGCACATTACGCCCACCAAGAAAGGGACTCGGTATAAAAGGCCCGGTTCATACCTACATGCAGTGTGTTGATGTGCAAAGATGTCAAAAACACATCAACAAAAAACCTGCCACATGCAGGATGACACCATCTGTTAAGACACACATCTGGTTTGTACAGGTTAGTGTAACACCCTGAAACATCTCAGAGTAATTTGGGCAGAGAATAAAAACAGTATTTGCAATGTCCCCCTGGGGGACTGGGGAGAAAGGAGGAAATATTCAACTTCTCCATCTGGGGAACTCCTGATATCCTCACAAGCAGTGGGGATAACCAATTCAATAGGCTTAGGTCTTGATCTTGGAGTTCAACCCTATGAAGCTTATTCCTGCAAAGGAAAAACTAAGCCTACCTACAATTATGCCCCAGAGAACCTCTTTCTCTGCTCAGATGTGACCTCTTTCTCTAAGCCAACTCGGTAGGTGAACTCACTGCCCTCCTACCTCCTAGGTGGGACGTGACTCCCAGGGGTATAAATCTCCCTGGCAATGTATGACAGGACTCCCAGGAATGAGCTGGGATCTGGTATTATGGTATTGAGAAAGCCTTCTTGACCAAAATGGGGAAGAGAGAAATGAGACAAAATAAAGTTTCGGTCACTGAGAGATTTTAAATAGAGTTGAGAGATTATCCTAAACGTTATTCTTATGTATTATATAGATATCCCCACCTTTTAAAAAAAATATTTTTATTGTAAAAACTTAACATTCAAAAATATATCCTCGACATAAAAATATTCCATACATGGTGTACAATCAATGGCTCACAGTATCATCACACAGTTGTACAGACATCCCTTTTTAGTTTATGGTGTATTGGAATGGCTAGATGGAATTGCCTGAAATGACTGAACTGCGTTCCAGTAGCCTTGATTCTTGAAGATGACTGCATAACTATATAGCTTTTAAATTGTGACTGTGTAATTGTGAAAACCTTGTCTCTATATTCCCTTTATCCAGGGTACAGAGAGATGAGTAAAAAAATAAGAACAAATAAATAAATACATAAAGGGGGGTGGTGAGGTAAGGAGTTAAAAAAATTGGGCAGATTACAATACTAGTGGTCAAAGAGAGGAAGGGATAACAGGTATGGGATATATGAGTTTTTTCTTTTTTCTTTGTATTTCTTTTTCTGGAGTGATGCAAATGTTCTAAAAATTATCACAGTGATGAATACACAACTATGTGATGATATTGTGAGACACTAATTGTGCTGGTTTAAAAGGATGTATGCCCCCTAGAAAAGCCATTGTTTTAATCAAAATCTCATTTCATAAAGGTGGAATAATCCCTATTCAATACTGTATGTTTGAAACTGTAATCAGATCATCTTCCTGGATGATGTGATTTAGTCAAGACTGGTTGTTAAACTGGATTAGGTGACATGTCTCCACCCATTTGGGTGGGTCTTTAGGTTTATTGGAGTCCTATAAAAGAGGAAACATTTTGGAGAATGGGAGATTCAGAGAGAGCTGAGAATGCTACAGTACCATGAAGCAGAGTCCATCAGCCAGCGACCTTTGGAGATGAAGAAGGAAAATGCCTCCCGGGTTGCTTCATGAAACCGGAAGCCAGGAGAGAAAGTTAGCAGACGCCGCCATGTTGTTTGCCATGTGCCCTTCCAGCTGAGAGAGAAGCCCTGACTGTGTTTGCTATGTGTCTTCTCAATTGAGAGAGAAACCCTGAACTTCATCGGCCTTCCTGAACCAAGGTATCTTTCCCTGGATGGATGCCTTTGATTGGACATTTCTATAGACTTGTTTTAATTGGGACATTTTCTTGGCCTTAGAACTGTAAACTAGCAACTTATTAAATTCCCCCTTTTAAAAGCCATTCTGTTTCTGGTATATTGCATTGCAACAGCTAGCAAACTAGAACACTGATAAATACTTTGGATGGACTGTACGTATGTAAGAATATCGCAATAAAAATATTAAAAAAAAAAAGACACAAGACACGCACTCCGGGCCTCACCTTTCTCACCTGTGAAATGGGAAGATGATAGCATCTACCTCATAGGGTCGGTGTGGAGAGATCAGAAATGCACAAAAAGGTCCCTAATGGAGTCCCACAAGGGGGGAGCACCTAGAACACACAGCCCCTGAGCCTCCTCATTCTTTTTTTTTTTTTTTTTTTTTTTAATTTATATGGGCAGGCACCGGCAATCGAACCTGGGTCCTCTGGCATCGCAGGCAAGCATTCCTGCCTGCTGAGCCACCGTGGCCCACTCCTCCTCATTCTTAAGAGAGGCTAGGAAGCAGGTGGGGGGATTCCACTGTCTACTCTGTGTATTTTAGAATTCACTGAAGTACATATAGGTAATACATGTTAATTTAAAAATGAAAAAATATAATTTCACTTTAGGGAAAGTATAACTTTTGTTCTGATTTGGGGTTAGATGGACTATATTCCATTTATAAACTAATAAACACCAACCATTTATAGAGCTAAGCTGCTCCTTTCACGAGCAATGTAGAAGACACTAGAGGGCAGGTCAGCATCTGAACTGGGAATATTTTTGGGGTAGGGAGGGGGCAGGGCACAGGAAAAGAAGAATGCTGTAAGGGTGAAACTGGCACTGGAAAGATGTACTTGACTAAAGGAACAAAGAAAGCAAGCAGATGACAAAAAGCTTAGATAGAAGAAGAAATAAGAAAAAAGAAAGAAAAAGAAGGAAAGAAAAAGGGAAGGCAACATCAAAGCAAAAAAAAAAAGAACAACTTGGAGAGAGAGAAAAAAAAGATATGAGGAAAAGGAACAAGGGCTCCACTATGTTGTCATGTCATCAGCTTATTACACCTGATGAATCCAGACCCACAGGTTCAAATGTTCAGCAGGATTTCACCCAGCCGGCCATGCCTCCCAGCCCCCAGCCATTCAGAAGCCTGCATCTTTCTATAAAAACATGCAACTCCTCCAGGGATTCTGAGTCCAACGAATTCCACCAGCCTCTACCCAGCTGCCCAAATCAGAAAACTGGGTTTCATGCTTGACTGTCCCCTTTTCCTTCTGTCCACATCCATCGTGGTTCAGCTTCTTGTTACTCTTGAATCTGTCAACTCCCTGTCTGACCATCACCAGCCTGGCCCAAAACACCTATCACCTCTTACTTAGCTTTTCCAACAGCTTCTTAACCCTCCCTCTGGGTTTTACCTCTAGGCTTAGGCCCACACACTAGAAAACAATAGGATGTGGACATGCAAAGTCTTACTTCGTGGTTCATGATCTTCCCATAGGTCTCCACAAGAGACTCGGCATAAAACGGTGTCTCTCCATACAACATCTCGTACATGCAGACCCCCAGGGACCACCAGTCGCACTCAGGGCCGTACTTGCCCATGCCGTCCTCCATTGCCTGCAGAATCTCTGGTGAAATGTAGTCAGGGGTGCCCACAGCCACAGAGGACTGGACCTGAGGGGAGAAGGCCATGTTTAAGGGAGCCCCCGGCATCTTGAGTTTCTTATCTCTAATGGTTGTCTCCAAAGTAGGGGTAGCAAATAAATAACTGATCATGGAAGAAATCTGGCCATGATCAGGATTTTAAACATCTAATTAATTTGAAATTCAACACAAATAAATATTCTCTTGCAGTACTGAACATTATGCAGTTCCCAAAAAACAAGAAGCTCTCCTGCATACTCCATTTCTGATTGTCCAAATGGCTACATCCCCCAGTGGGAACTCTTCACTGATGCTCAATAGGTGGGCTCTGCCATCCTCTCTGTTGCTACTCCACCTGTGGTCTGGGGACATCATGTATCCAGGCCAGTCCTCCTCAGCTTCTATGTGTACAGAGGGTCCTTGGGGCTCTTGTTGAACTGTAGGTTCTGGGATAGAACCCAAGATGCATTTCTAGCAGTTCCCAGGGGATGCTAATGCTGCCCCCACACAGCCAAACTGGAACGACTGGAAATAGGATCAGGTGTTAGCTGAGTGCTTACATGTTCCCTCAATAGGGAAATGGGAAGCCAAGGCATGGGTTCTTTATAGCAGCTTCCAATCCTGCTACCCCATCTGAAGTAGGGGCATGGTGGGGGAAGAAATGTGAAGAATAAGAGTGAGGCAGCCTCGAGGAGGTTAATGTCAAAGTCAACAAAGGGGCACCATGGACCCCCAAAAAGGAGAGATGAGTTCCCAGGCTACCCAAATTAGCAGATACATGCCTGAATGCATTTCTACAGGGAAGCAAGAGTGGACATTTTAAGGAAAACACTATGACAAGGAGCCTGGGTAGAGTGTTCCAGGCGTAGATGTGCCTCTAGTGCTGGTGGCAGAAGCCCCAAGGGGCCACCTGACATGCTTACCAGAGCCCCCATCTCTAACTTAAGGCTCATCAAACACCTCCTGACAACAAGTCTCCCCTGGAGCACACCACCAGGGTTCTGCACATACTGGCTGGTGGACATACAGAATGTCCCACCCAGTGAGCAGATAACATAGTTCACATTTTAAGTAGATAAATCATACGGCAGCAAGGACCACTCCTGAGGTTTCTGATCTACAAGAATGAGGCCTGGCAGGAACTTGGATCACTCCCCGGGGACCTGTGTTGGGAAAAGCTAGGCTCCTTGACTCATCCCTGAGAAGAGGAGTAGCCCAGAGTCACGGCGGGAAGGGGTATATGAGAGCTGCTCAGTTTGTATGAACCGGCAGGGAGTCTTGCCTCCAGCACATGGCCACACTGTCCAGCCCAAAGGAGTCTCGATGGGACAGCAGGTAGGCTGGGGGCGCAATCTCATGGCACAGGGCAATGTCCATAGACAAGGGTGGGAAGCCAAGAACCAAGTGCTTGAGTTCAGACCAAGGCTATTCGTCTAATTGTTAGAAGGCAGGATTTGAGAATAGCACTAATATATCAATTAATCAATATATGACAAGACTTAAAAACGAGAGGCTGGTTTTGTAGAAAAAGTGAATAAATTACTTCTACTTTTATGGGTTCGTTTAAATTACTGCTGCTTGGAATGGGCCATAATGGCTCAGCAGGCAGAGTTCTCGCCTGTCACGCCAGGGACCTGGGTTCGATTCCTGATGCCTGGCCATGCCCAAAAAAAAAAGGGAATAAACACTGCTGCTTGTAAGAAAGGAAGGGATTGTTATCTTTGTAGAAGTATTCTTCATTGGACTTTATGCTAAGTATATATTTAAAAGAACAAAAAAAACTCCCAAATGTGTCAGGATACATCCTTGAGAGTTGCCACTGGAGAGAACATAGGCAATCTCCTAAACACAGTAAGGTGTACTCCTGGAGGCAGCTGCTAAGGCAGACCAAGAAGAGTTGCGTTATGCATGCTCAGGCCATTCAGCCACAGGATTCGCAGCCCTGGCTGACTGAGGGGCTGATTTTGGGCTTGGCAGTGGGAGTGCCAGCTGGCCCTGGAAATGCTCTGAGTATCTAGGATCCTGTTTCTAAACACTCAACAACTCCCAAAGAAAATTTTAACAGGAAGTTACCTGTCCCCAAACAAAGAGCCTGCCCACTTGACTGGCCTGAGCAGGGCACTTGAAGAAACAGTGCCAAGAGCTGTCTACACGTGCTGCAGTGCTGGCAGGGATTTAAGAAAACCTGAAAATTTCCAATGTTAGGAGGCATATGTATTCTTTTTAAACATAAAAAGCAATAAAGATGTTTTTAAACTTAAAAAAGAAATCCCAAAACAGAAAATTTCAACTGTTTCCTAAATGGACGCATCTTTTTAATTCACACAAATAAACATAGTTTTTCCATGGTACTTCAGATCGAAAACTGATGCCTATTCTAATTTCAAACAAACCCCCAAACCAAGTAGAAAATCTTCAACAAAAAATACTTACAGTTCCATCATCATTCATCTTCAAACATGATCCAAAGTCAGCTAGGCGTATATGACCATTCACGTCCAAAAGGACATTGTCAGGTTTAATGTCTCTGTTAGCAAAATAAATACAAAAGTTAACCATTTCTGAGTAACAACTGGGTAGATCAAAGCCCTTCATTAGTGGTAGATCATCCTGAGAACAGCTACAACAACCTGTGAAAACTATCTGCATATAGTGACTTCCCCTGGCACAGCTGCAGCAACTGCCACCACCACCACTTAGCACTATGCACGTAGAGCTCACCTGACCTCTGCTGACTTGATGAAGCACCACCATCATTCCCACTCATCAACCCACCTGGCTGGCAAATGCTGATGGGGCATTGCCTTTGGACTTGGGCGCTGCTTGCGGCCCTGGGCCTATATAACAGTGAGCAAGAGGATACTGCCTCTGATACCATGGAATTTACAATGAACTGGGAAGTCAAAAAATGAACATGCAAACATAAATTTGTAGTGTGGTTTCAGATAGTACCACAGGGTACAACCCATGAGATAAGTGCTATGGTGAGATACAAAGAAATTTAAAACAAGAGAACAGGTTAGCATATGATAGTATGGGAGGGAGTACAGAGGTGGCTACCACTGAGGAAGTGACTTAAAGGGAGTCAGATGAAGACTTGAGGAAAGATGGCTGCAAGGTTTCAAACCACCATGTACCCCAAAGACTACATTTACAGATGATGGCATGTAAGCTTAATAATTTGAATAACTTGTCCCAATTATACAGCAACAAGTGTTGGAGCAGTAAAGTAAATACAAGTCTGTCTAACTAAAGTCTGTTTTCCTAACTTCTGTTCAGGCTGTTCCAAAATCTGCAAGATAAGTCAATTATTTTAAAAAGAAGATTAAACAGAACCCATATTTAATTAATGATGGTTTTCAATATATTACCAAACACAAGACAAGAGGGTAGGGTTTAAAGTACTAGTCTTCCTTGGTGGGAGAATAAACTTACATGCTGAGCAGTATGAAAAGGACCAAACTCTAAAAACACAGAAAGTTGTTCACCAAAAGATGTAAAAGTGCATTCCCAGTAGCACTACTCAGAGTAGCCCAAAGTGAAGACAATCCAGGTGTCCACCTTCAGAAGAATGGGTAAATAAACTGAGTTATATTCATATGATGGACCCTACAGTACAGTGAAACAAACGAACTACTGATTTCTAATAATATGGATGAATCTCACAAACATATGAGAGCAAAAGATAAAAACTTTTACCAACAAAGTCATAAAGAAAGGAGGACTCTAACAATACTCAAAACTGAGATATCCTCAAGTAAGCATTCAGAAATGTAACAAGGCAAAAAAAACCCCCGACAAACTATACAATGAAGCAGAAAAACTAAACTAAAACCAGAAATAGACAAAAAACAGAAATAAATAAAATGAAATTTAACTCAAAAAAGAAATAGAAAAATCTTATCAGTAATAAAGACTACATCATGAGATACCAACAAATTGACATGAAAATTTAATAAAAAGAATTGAAGGCAGGAAAAGAACTAAAATAATAAATCTGAGATAAAGAAAAAAGGAAAAAGTTGTCAGAAAAAAATGGTTGAAAACTAAAATGGAAGACAAAGAAGGCCTAACATATACATAACTGGAATTCCTGAAGAAGCACTCAAAACAATGAAACAGAATATTTAAAACTATAATCTAAGAAAGCTTTCCAAAAATAAAAAGATACAAGAAAAGGAAATTACAAATCAACATCCTTATGAATACAGATACAAAGTCCTCAACAAAATAATAGCAAACTGAATCCACTGTACATCAAAAGAACCATATACCATGATCAAGTGGGATTTAGTCCAGGAATGCAAGGGTGGTAATGTAAGAAAATCAATTAATGTAATACACCACATTTAACAGAATGAAGGGGAAGAAAATACATGATCATCTCAACTGACACAGAAAAGGCATCTGACAAAATTCAGCACCTCTTCTTGGTAAGATTATTTTGAAAGTTGGTTTCCCTTGCTCGTTTACAATTTTGTAGCTGTTTAGTTCTGTGCTGAAGGTCTCCTTAGGCACTTAGTCTGTTGGTAATTCCTAGCCAGAAGAGATGGGGCCTCCCACTGGAGGCACATTATGGGCTGGACAGGGAGGTAGCTTGCCAGATTGTACCTCCCCAGCCTTCCCAGGAGATAGAGTTCTCGGGCCCCTCTACCTCACAGCCTGCCTTTCCCTGACTGCTGCAGTTGGATGGACAGGGACCCAACCAGGTGCAAATCCAGTCCAGCTGCAGGCCCCAGAGGGTTGCCCTCTCCAGCCACTATTAGCTCAAGATTAATCTGCTTCTTCTTCTCTTCCTGAGGGGAATGTCTCCCTATCTTTCCCACGTCTGAGTGTACTAGAAGGCACAGGCTCTGGGGGTAGGAGATGGGTACTATGCACCATGGTGAGGACTCTGCAAACTCAGGGCTGTGGGACTGAAAGGTTCAACTTCACCAGCCAGAGACTGCCCAGTAACGCACTTCTTTTTGATGGCTGGCAAAACCCAAGCCAGTGTACTCCTGCCCACCTCAGGCTGGGGAGGGCGCCTGGCATTGCAATGCAGCTCTCTCCCTTTCCTGCCTCTCCATGTAGGGTAGCCAAGGTGAGCACCCTGGGCCCCCTGGAGAAAGGTTCGAAATGCAGAACTCAGACTGGCACTGCTCTTACAACCCCTTTTGATAAAAACACTCAGAATACTGGAAATAGACGGAAACTTCCTCAACATGAAAACCCATTGCGAACATCGTAAGTGAGAGGCGGAAAGCTTTCCCTCTATGATCGGGAATAAGACAAGGATGCCCATGGTCACCACTGTTATTCAATATTGTACTGGAAGTTCTAGCTAGAGCAATTAGACAAGAAAAAGAAATAAAAGGTATACAAATTGGAAAAGAAGGAGCAAAACTATCATTATTTGCAGATGTCATGAACTAATGTTTGAAAAATCCACACCAAAGCTATATTGCTAATAAATGAATTCAGTAAAGTGGTGAGATGCAAGATCAACATGGAAACACCAGTCTTTTCTACAACTAGAAATGAACCATATGAAGAAGAAATCAAGGGAAAAAAATGTGCCATTTACAGTAGCAACTAAAAGAACCAAATACTTAAGAATATATGTCATCAAAGATGTAAAAGACTTACACATGGAAAACTACAAGATGTTGCTAAAATAAATCAGTGAAGATCTAAATAAATGGAAGAACATTCTTTATTCATAGCTTGGAAGACTAAATAGTGTTCAGATTTCAATTCTGCACAAAGCAATTTACAGATTCAATGCAATCCCAATAAAAATTCTGACAGCCTTCTTTGCAGAAATGTAAAATCCAATCATCAAATCTATACAGAAGGTCAGCTATATCATTCTAATCAGTGGTATTTGGTAAAGAATTCTGAGTCACAATGAAAAATGTTCTTTGGAAAGCACAAAAGAAACTTAGAAAGGGGTTTGATTCAGGTAGCAACATGCATTGTGTATAAATTTTTACTTCAAAAATCGTCTGGAAGGAAATGCAGCTGGACCCAAGTGCAGTCTACATTTCCAGATAACCAAAGCAGACGTCTTTTCATGGCCTTGTCTTACTCAGAAGCCCTCTTCTCTATTCTGAACTAGATGTTGGTGAAACTGGAAACTGCTAGTCCATTGGAAATCAGTTTCTGATGTAGCAAAGTTTGCTTTCACAACTGCAGCAAGTGATGTCATATCAAGTCATGTTGCATCCACATACTGTGCAATTTTTAGGGAAAAAGTTCAGTTGTCTGAGTCCAAGTTATTTTGATTTTAAATTGATATAGAAAAGAAGAAATCATCAAGCAAGTTATATAACTAACAACACTGTACTTTCTGTATATGAAATCAGTATTTAAATAACTTATTTTTTTCCACCGTTCTTAAATATTGTAAGTAACTATAATATACCAGTACTAGTATGTTCTTGCAATTGGTTCAGCCCAAGAAAGCTATGTATTATAAAAGTGACTGTGATAATTCATTTAACAAAAAGAAAGGTGCAAAAAATGATTGTGATGATTCATTTAGCAAAAAGAAGGGTTTTCCTATGTATCAAAACTTGTCTATATGTCATCTATGTACCTATAAAAAATAATAAATTCTTCAACTGAGAAAAAATTTTATACAGAAGGGTAAGGGGTCTTGAATAGCCAAAGCCATGGTGAAAAAGAACAAAGAGGACTCACTCTTCTTAATTTTAAATTTTATTACAAAGCTACAGTAATTAAAACAGCATGGAGTCAGAGTAGGAAAGGCCAAGGTCACCCTGTCTCTGTGCAACAACGAGACATGATAAACGGGACAGCAAATCTGGGATGTGAATAATCATGGGAGGAGGTGGTGGTGGGGGGTGGTGTCTTCTGCCCTGCAAAGGGAGGCTGTGGGAGATGTGCCAAGAAATTGAGATGGAGATAACAGGGTGACTGTACTTGGTCACAACTAGGCCTACCCTGCAGCTGGCTTGGAATGATTTTTCCTTTGGCTTCATAGCTGGGAGTACCTGTGGCAAACTTGGAAGACAGCAGACAAACTTTTCCTGTGCATGGACTCCACTCAGGGAGAGTAAAGTATTTGCTCCCTGCCTTGGTGACATGATACTGTCAGTACCTGTTTTTTTTTGTTAAGGACTGGCGGGTCTTTCCCCAGGAAGAAGGGGAAGATGTGGAGTGTACCGGTCTGACATCCAACCAGCAAGGGAAGCATGTGAGGGTCCCATGCTGCTCCCCTCCCCTATGAGGCCTGAAGGCCGCAGGTGTGGGTAGACAGAGAGGCGAGGCTGAGGACGCTGGTGAAGCTGGGCCCAGATATTTACAGATTGGCTGTGGGCAGGTGAAGCTGAAGTGCGTGGTCCCTTGGCCTGGGGTCATTCTGGGGGAGTCCGGGGGACACCAGATATATCAGTCACATAGGAGGAGTCTACTTGGGGGTGGGTGCTGCTCATTCCCCAGCCCCAGAGATGGTAGATTTCAGTGCATGCCAGAGGTGGTAGCACTGGCTGGGAGTCCCGATTCCAAATCTTAGATGTAGGAGGGAAATAAATCTGAAAAATAACCCTATTAAGACGTTAAAATGCCCCATCCACACAGAGGGATATAAAGCATGTGAAGGACCAGGCAGACATGTCTCACCTAAATTAAATCACCCAAGGGGACAAAGAATTTGAAATGGCTGTTTAAGTTTGTTCAGAAGGAGTAAAAGACATCAAGAAGATACTGGGGGAGCATAAAGAAGAATTTGAAAGAGTAAAAAGAAAAATATCAGACATCACAGAGATGAAAGACATTGTAAACCAAATTAAAAACATCAGAGACTCACAACAGTAGATTTCACAAGTCAGAAGAGAGAATAAGCAAATCAGAAGACAGGACAAATGAACTTGAATGTTCAAAATAACAAATGGCAAGAAAGATGGAGAAAATGCAACTTGATCTCAGGGAAATGATAGACAACATGAAGCGTATAAATATAAGAATTATCAGTGTCCCAGAGGGAGAAGAGTATAAGGATAGGAAGGCTAGGTGAAGATACAATGGGAGAAAACTTCCCAACTTTTATAAAAAACATAAACATCCAAACCAAACAAGCCCAATGAATCCCAAAGAGAATAAATCCAAATATGCTTACTCCAAGACATATATTTATTAGAATGTCAAATCTTGAAGAGAAGCAAGAAGTCATGAAAACAGCAAGAGAAAAGAGATTTATTACCAACATGGGAAAACATACAGGACTGAGCTCAGACTACTCAACAGGTACCATGGAGAAGAGAAGGAAGTGGTATGACACATTTAAGATTCTGAATGAGAAAGACTTCTAGCCAAGAATTCTATACTCTGCCAAACTGAGGGAGAGATTAAATTCTTCACAGATAAACAAAGGCTGAGAAAATTTGCCAATAAGAGTCCCAATTTCAGATATTGAAGAGAAGCAAAAAGTCATGAAAGTAGTAAGTGAGATTTATTATATTCAAGGAAAACTATATAATACTGAGAGCTTGGACTACTCAACAAGCACCATGGAGGTGTGTGTGAAGGCAGTGGTATGATATATTTAAGATTGAACAAGAAAGACTTCCAGCCAAGAATTCTTTATCCTACCAAATTGTACTGCAAAATTGAGAGATTCAATTCTTCACTGATAAACAAAGGCTGCAAGAATTTGCCAATAAGAGATCTGCCCTATAAAAAATATTAAAGGGAGCTCTGGCAACTGAAAAATGACTAGAAGAAGATCAGAAATGAAAAGTATTAATAAGGGTAACTTAAAGGATAAAAAGTGAGAGAGGGAAAAGAATATATAGATCTGATAAAATAAAAACTATAGGATAAGATGCTAGACCCAAGAACTGCTTTTACAGTAGTAAATTTAAATGTTAGTGGACTAAACTCACTAATGGAAAGACAGAAATTGACAGAACAAATTAAACAATATGATCTATCTATATGCTGCTCACAAGAAACTATCTTAGACTCAAAGATACAGATTGAAAGTGAAATGATAGAAATAGATATTTATGCACCCTGTAACCAAAAGAGAGCACAAGTAGCTATAGTAAAATTAGATAAAATATATTTTAAATGTTATATCATAAGAGATAAGATTTTCATGTTAACTGTAAAAAGTTATATCTTTATATTTTCTTGAAACCAAAAACTTGGAAATGTTCAGTAACGTAGGTCTTATGGTACTATAGCAAAGTTGATGTTTCTAATAATTTTCTACTTGATATTTTGAGAATGTATACAGTTTTGATAGCTAATCAAATGGGATTTAAGTTAGGGTTTAATATTTAGAATTCAAGAAATGCTGACATCTGTATCTTTAGATTTTTCCCTTGCCTTAATTTTAAATTGGTTTATGAAACTTATTGTACAAACACAGGCTTTAAAATGACTATATTTTACTTAAAATGCCAAAAAATACAGTGTCCCATTCAGTTATGAAAAAAACAAAGACAAAAACAAAAAACCACCCAGCTTAGCACTGGCAAAAGGACAGGCAATATATAGACCAATAGAATAGAACTCAGTGTTCAGAAATAAACCTTCTCATCTATGACCAATTGATTTTTTTTTTGTATGCTGTATGGCGGGGTCACATTTCATTATTTTTCCATGTGAATATCCTGTTATTGCAGGACCACTTGTTGACTTTCGTGTCTGTTTTTTTTTTAGAATTGCATGGACTGGGACTTGAACCTGGGTCTCCTGCAAGGCAGGCAAGAATTCTACCACTGAAACTACCTTGTATCTCCTATGACCAACTGATTTTACACAAGGGTGCCAAGTTCACTTAACTGGGAAGGACACTGTTTTCAACAAATGGTGCTAGGAAACTAGATATGTATATGCAAAAGAATGGAGATGGACCCCTACCTCACACCATAGATAAAAATGAGCTCAAAATAGATGAAAGACTTAAATATAAGAATATAAAACTTTGATAGGGAAGCATCTTTAGGACCTTGTGGTAAGCAATGTTTTCACAGACTTCACACCAAAAGCATGAATAATGAAAGAAAAAATACAGGAATGGGATTTCATCAAAATTAACTTTCATGCACCAAAGGATTTCATCATGAAAGTAAAATGATAACTTACGGAATGGGAAAAAATATTTGGAAATCACATAACTGAAAAAGGTTTAATCTCCAGAATATATAAAGAAATCCTATAACTCAACAAAAGGAGAAACAACCCAATTTAAAAATGGGCAAAAGACGTGAATAGATATTTCTCCAAAGAAGATACACAAATGGCCAACAAGCACATGAAAAGATTCTGATTTGATGCAGATCAAAACCAAAATGAGATACCTCTTTACATCTACTAGAATGGCTACTATTCAAACAACGAAAACTTAAAAATGATGGAGAGGATGTGGAGAAATAAGAACATTCTTTCATTGTTGGTGGGAATGTAAAAACTACAGCCATTATGGAAAATACCTTGGTGATTCCTCAGAAAATTAAGTATAGAATTACCACATGACTTGGCAATCCCACTACTTGGTATATACCCAAAGGAATTAAAAGCAGGGACTGGAACAGATATTTTCACACCAATGTTCATAGTGGCATTATTCTCAATTGCCAAAAGATGAAAGCAACCAGAGTCCATCAATCAATGTATAGATAAAACAAAATATGGCATATAAATCGAATGGAATATTATTCAACTGTAAAAAGGAATGAAGTTCTGATACATGGGACAACATGGATGAACCTTGAAGATATCATCTGGAGAGAAACAAGCCAGACATAAAAGGAAAGATATTGTATGGTCTCACTGATATGAAATAATTAGAATAAGCAAATTCATAGAACCAGAAACTAGGATATAGGTTACCAGTTGCTAGGGTGGGGGTAGGGAATGGGGAGTTAATGCTTAAATTGCACAGAATTTCTATTTGGGTTAAGGGAAAAGTTTTGGTAGTATATGATGGTGAGAGTAGCACAATATTGTGAAGAAAATTAACATCACTGAATTATATATTTGAAGGTGGCAAAAAGGGAAAATTTTAGGTTGCATATATGTTACCAGGGTAAAAATTAAAAAACAAAACAAACTACAAGACTGTCTAACACAAAGAGTAATCTCGTATGTAAACCAGACTACAGTTAATAGTGCAATTATAATAGCATTCTTTCATTAATTCTAAACAAAGACACACACAATAGAAAGTGTTAATACGGAAAACTGCATGAGGAGAGCATATCAGAACTCTGTATTTTCTGTATGGTTTTTCTGTGAACCTACAACTTCTCTAATTAAAAAAAAAAAAAAAACAAAACAAATAGTGAAATTGCCAGAAGAGTTCAGAGCCCCAGCTGAACCAGTCTTTGTTTTTCCTTTCCACCTATTTATTTCCCTGCACACTGAAAAGAGACCTGTTCAGTTGATAATCACTCATGCCTGAGTGATACATGTTAGCTACAACTTCCACCTGCTCCCCTACTGGAACTTCCTGCTATGAAATCAGCAAATGGGTTCATTCCCACAGAAGATATGGGTACTGAGTAACACTGTATATGGGTGCCACCTCCAGATCACATGGGTACCCCACAACTACCTTGAACCACCTGGTCTATGCTCCCATTTCCTATCCTTGTCAGACTACCTCTATTTTAGTTTCCAATTCTTCTACCAAACATCCTATTTTTTTTTCTTTTCTAAGGACTTTTTTGTTCTCTGAAGATTTCTTTCTTAAAACTGAACCCCAATCTTACTTCACTCAAATACTACCTCTCCATACTTCCTGGAAGTCTGGGATGTGTCACTCTTGGCCTCTCCATTTTTCTCGGATGTTGGGGATAATGGGCAGTGGATTCCATTGTCCAGGCAGCTGCAAGGATTTCCAGAACTGGAAATGCACCAATGACCCAGAATACGCGGCTCAGAGTACAGCAGTGTACCTTCAGGAAAATGGTACTGAATGCCTGAAATGCTAGTTCTTGAACAAACTGACCTGAGGAGGCTCCATGAGCTTTCACTGCACCCAGTGCTGTTGCCACTTCTGCAGTGGCTGCTACAATGCCTTTTACATGAAGAATCAATGTCCAGACCATAACTGCAGGGTAAGAAAGTCCCTGCACAGCCACCACCTCACACCGGCTCCACCCCTCAGTGAAACTGTCTACTCAACCTGTGGGACTGGACTGTCATCCAGCTCTTAGAAGCTGCTACAGGACAACAATACCAAGTTTAATACACACAGGAGAGGTGGGGTAAGATGGCGCATAGTGAGGTAGAATTCAGTTCCTTCTCCAGAGAAGCTAGGAAATAGCCAGGAAATATATGGAACAACTGTTGGGAGGATATCAGTGACTGGCCACACAGTGTATACCAGTTTGAAACAGGTAGAATAGCCGAGATCCTAAACAGAACTGAAAGTCTCCCAGGCTGCAGTGCCCCTCCCCCACGGGCACAACAGGCTGGTTCCCTGAGGGCAAAGGAAAACAGACTTTACTAGTAGCAACAAGTTAGCTCAACCAAGCTCCAATTGTGGAATTAATTAACAAATTCTTATTACCGAAAAGAGGCTCCAGCACAAAAAAACCTGGAATAAGTACTATAGGAACCAGGAGTTTTCACCCTGGCAGAGAGGGGACAGGGCTGATGGAAAAAACAAAAACAAAAAAAACAAAACCAGAAGCTTTTTGAGCTGGACAGCACAAAATACTGGAAAAGAGCTGGACCCCAAGAAAAGGGGGCACACAGAGCTTGGGAACACATAGAGCCACATATAAACTTCAGATTTTCTTTGGCAAATGTGGGGAGCAGGGGTCCATGGAAAAGGCTTTTTTTTAAAACTTCTTAGCAGCTCATTAGATAGAACTATGATCAGTCTCAGGTTCCAGCACTGCCCCAGGCAAGGGCATAATTAAGGCATGCCTTAGAGAGAAAGTAAATAGTCAGGTGGACTAGTCCCTAAAGGGTATATCATCCCCAAGAAAGGGGGTGGAGCCCAGTTCAAGCGGAGGCCCTCCTTCAGGGAATTCAGGCTCCAAAAGGTTGGAAAACAGAAATAATCAAAGCTTGCCCACTACCTCAGCCTCTGTTTCAACCACATACTTCAGGGAGAAGCTGTTGAACTTAAAGGAACGGTATTACTTTAAGCTGGTGGGAAGCTGGCTGACAAGGACAGGAAAAGCACAGAGTCTAGACCCTTCTTAGGAAAGTCTGACAACATGCTGGAGGAAAAGCAGAGTGTAGACCCCTCTTAGGAGAGTCTGACAACATGCTAGGTCTTAACCTCAAGGAAACTTGATATTGGCTACTCTGTCCTCCATATGGGCCTGTCTGCTATGGGAAAATCTGACCAGGGTCGATCATATCCGAGGAAATCCTTTTCAAAAAACAAAAAACAAAAAACAAAAACAAAAACACCTTCCAAATAGGCAGGCCAAGAAGCAGAAAAACAAGAACTGAAAAATTCTGATCAGTTAAGCAGAACCTATGTTTAAGGTCCAGAATAAGCTGAACTGAATGCCAAAGAACAGAGAACAAAGCCATTCAGCAAGAAAACCCAAGGTAAGAGTGAAAACCTCCAGAATCAACTAATTCAGGAAATCAAATGCCTAGTTGCCAGCAAAAAATAATGAGCCACATAAGGAAAATAGGAAATATGGCCCAAAGGAACAAACCAACATTTTAAATGAGATACAGGAGTTGAAACAACTAATTCAGGATGTCCAAATAGACATGCAAAATCGCATAAAAAATAAAATCCATGAGTTGAGGGAGGATATAAAGAAGAAACTGAGCAAACATGAAGAACCTGAAAGATATGAGCACCATCTCAGGGAACTGAATGACAACATGAAGCATACTAATACACGTGTTATGGAGAAGAGAAGGGAAAAGGAAGAGAGACCAGTGGAGGAAATAATCACTAAAAACTTCCCATCTCTTATGAACAACATAAAATTACAGATTCAAGAAGTACCACATATCCCTAACAGAATAGATACAAACAGACATACTCCAAGACACTTGCTAATCAGATTGTCAAATGACAAAGACAGAGAATTCTAAAAGCAGCAAGAGAAAAGCAATCCATTATATATAAGGGCAGTCAATAAGATTACACATGGATTTCTCAGGAGAAACCATGCAGATGAGAAGGCAGTAGTACGACATATTTAAGAGAAAAACTGCCAACCAAGAATTCTATACCCAGCAAAACTGCCCTTCAAAAATCAGGGGAAGATTAAATTTCTTCAGATAAACATTCACTGAGACAATTTGTAACTACAGGACCAGCTCAATAAGAAATAGTAAACGGAGCACTACAGGCAGATAAGAAAAGGCAGAACAGAGAGGTCTGGCAAAGAGGGCATAAATGAAGACTATGAGTTAATGTAAAAAAGGGGCAAAAAAAAAAAAACCATAAAATCCAAAAGACAAAATGGTAGAGGAAAGTATTGCTTTTACAGTAATAACTCTGCAATGAAATGACACAGACTGGCAGAACAGATTAAAAAACAGGACCCATCTATATGCTGTCTACAGAAGACTTACTTTAGACCCAAGGATAAAAATAGGTTGAAAGTGAAAGGCTAGGAAAAGATATTTCATGCAAACAACAATCAGAAAAGAGCAGGGTTTTTTATTTTATTTTATTTTATTTTTACATGGGCAGGCACTGGGAATCGAACGCTGGTCCTCTGGCATGGCAGGCAAGCATTCTTGCCTGCTGAGCCACCATGGCCTGCCCAAGAGCAGGGGTTTTAATAAAAGGAGCAATTCAACAGGAAGACATAACAATGGGGGGGGGGAGAGAGAGAAGGGAAAGCTACCTAATTCATTCTATGAAGCCAGTATCACTCTAATATTAAAGCCAGACAAAGATATTACAAGAAAAGAAAATTACAGACCAATCACTTAAATGAATATATAGATACAAAAATCCTCCACAAAATACTTGCAAATTGAATCGAGTAGTACTTTAAAAGAATTATACACCATAATCAAGTGAGATTTATGTCAGGTTTGCAAGGCTGGTTCAACACAAGAAAATCAATTAATGTAATATATCAGTAAGTTAAAGTGGAAAAACTACATGATGATCTCAATTGATACAAGAAGAGGCATTTGACAAAATTCAACATCCTTTCTTAAGGAAAACACTTCAATGGACAGGAACAGAAGGGAACTTCGTCAACATGATAAAGGCAATATATGAAAACACTAAGCTAACATCATCCTCAATGGGGAAAGACTGAAAGCTTTTCCTCTAAGATCAGGAACAGACAAGAATGCCCACTGTCAGCATTGTTACTCAACATTGTGCTGGAAGTCCTAGCCAGAGCAGTTAGAAAAGAAAAAAAAAAGGCATCCAAATTGGAAAGGAAGAAGTAAAACTCTCCCTGTTTGCAGATGATATGTTACCATATGTTGAAAGTCCTGAAAAATCTACTGCAAAGCTACTAGAGCTAATAAATGAGTACAACAAAGGGGCGGGCTACAAGATCAACACCCCAAAATCAGTAGTGTTTCTACACACACGTGATGAGCAATCTGAGGAGGAAATCAAGAAAAAAAATTTCATTTACAATAGCAACCAAAAGAATAAAATTTTAGGGATAAATTTAACCAGGATATAAAAGACCTATACACAGAAAACTACAAGAAATTGTTAAAAGAAATCATAGAAGACCTAAATAAATGGAAGGGCATACCGTGTTCATGGACTAGAAAGACTAAACATAGTGAAGATGTTAATTCTACCCAAACTGATGTACAGATTCAATGCAATACCAATTAAAATCTCAACAACTTATTTTGCAGAAATAGAAAAACCAGTAACCAAATTTATTTGGAAGGGCAGGGTGCCCCAAATAGCTAAAAATATTTTGAGAAAGAAAAATGAAAGTGAGAGGTCTCATACTACCTGACTTTAAAGTATAGTAGGAAGCTACAGTGGTCAAAACAGCATGATACTGGCATAAAGACATATATTGACCAATGGAATCTAACTGAGCTTCAGAAACAAACCCTCTCATCTATGGACAATTGATCTTCAATAAGGTGGTCAAGCCAACTCACCTGCGACAGAGCTGCCTCTAGAATGAAAGAGGATCTATATCTCACACCCAATACAAAAATTAACTCAAAATGGATCAAAGACTAAAACATTAGAGTGTTCATGATTTGCAAAGGATGGAGGTGGCCTAAGGTTCGAGTGAGGAATGGAAAGGGGAACAGTGATGTATACATACAACAAACTACTGAGCAACTGCAAAAAGGAATGAAGTTGTGAGGTATGCAACTAGGTGAATGAACCTTAAGGACATTATGTTGAATGAAATGGCAGAAAAAAAATACTATCATGCCTCACTTATATGGAATAACTATAATACACAAAATCAAAGAGCATGGGTTATCAGGTTGGGACGTATTGGGTCATAGACTGTAAAACATCTTCCAGCAGTCACATATATTCAGGAGTTGTAATCATTATTTCTAAATTCTGAGATACTGACATATTTGTGTATAACCCGGCAATTATCTGAAACTTTGGGTACTTACGTGACACCTCAGACTCAGAGCACTGAAGCTATGAAAGTGAGCATTACCCCATGTAGCAACTGTTAAAAAAGTTGAAAAACTGATTTGACTTCAACTAAAAATATGAATGAAACTGATCTGGATAGGACTAGGTAAATCAGAATACAGGGCAAAGGATGATGTGGTCCATATTTTACAACTTCAACTTCTTTGTGAAACCAAAGGGACAAATGTTTATTTGGTGCAAAATTTCTATTTTGGGTAGCACATTATCTAATTTGTATGGTCTGTTTACTTGAACACCATACTTACATGGAATCTTGAATAGGGTATGACACCTTTTTCGTTTGTACAGGTTGGTGTGATGCTCTGATATACCCCAGAGCCATCTGGGCAGAGACTAAAAAGTATTTGCAAAATCCCCTTGGAGGATTGGGGAGAAAAGAAGACATATTAAACTTATCCATCTGGGGAATTTCTGAAATGTTTACAAGCAGTAAGAACAACCAATTCAATAGGCTGAGACCTCGATCTTGGGGCTTGACCCTATGAAACTTATTCTTGCAAAGAAGAATCTAAGCCTACTTATAATTATGCCTAAGAGTCACCCCCAGAGAACCTCTTTTGTTGCTCAGATGTGACCTCTCTCTCTAAGCCAACTTGGCTAGTAAACTCACTGCCACCCCACCCCACCCCCACTATGTGGGACATGACTCCCATGGTTGTAAATCTCGCTGGCAACATAGGACTGGACTCCTGGGATAAGTAGGGACCCAGCATCACGGGACTGAGAAAGACTTTTTAACCAAAAGGGGGAAGAGACAAATGAAGCAAAATAAAGTTTCAGTGGCTAAGAGATTTCAAGGTCAAGAGGTTATCCTGGAAGTTATTCTTATACACTATATAGATATCCTTTTCTAGTTTATGGTGCACTGGAATAGCTAGAGCTAAATGGAAGTACCTGAAACTGTTAAGCTGTGTTCCAGTAGTCTTGATTCTTGAAGACAATTGCATAGCCATATAGCTTTTACAATACAACTGTGTGACTGGGAAAACCTTGTGTATGACGCTCCTTTTATCTAGGGTATGGATGGATGAGTAAAAATATGGATAAAAAATAAACAATAGGGAGGATAATGGGTAAAAAAAACTGGGTAGACTGAAATACTAGTGGTCAATGAAAGCAGGATGGGTAAGGGGTATGGGATATGTGAGTTTTTTCTTTTGTCTTTTTTTTTCTTTTTCTGGGGTGATGCAAATGTTCTAAAAATGATCATGGTGATGAATACACAACTGTGATATTGTGAGTCACCGATGGTACACTTTGGATGGACCATATGTGTGTGAAGATTTCTCAATAAAAAAAGAAAGAAAGAGAGAAAGAGAAACAGAGAGAGAGAGAGGAGAGGGAGGGAGAAGAAAGAGAAAGAGAAAGTTAATACAGAGACTCCAGCTGGGGCCAGGGAAGTCTCGGAGGTGGCTCCTGAGTGACTGAGCAGTAAGAGGTCCCCAATGGGCTTGGGGATGAGGCTTGTGACAAAGACCTAGGTGATGATGCTGGCCTATGCCAGGTACTCTACAATATCCCATGAGCCTCACTGACACTCACTCACTAGCCCAGCTTTCCTACATGAGGGGAGGAGCTGGAGACGGCCACTGAGTGTTATCTGCTTTTGTACCCTCGGCCTCTGGCCAGAGAAGACCCCCTTGCTTGTTATAGAAGCTGGTAGAAGAGGGGCCCCTGGGACAGAGTGTTTCCCTGCAGGAGGTCCCATGCCCCAACTCTCTCAGGAACAGCTCCAGCACCAGTAAGGAGGCATCTCCATGCCTGGTACAGAAGTAACTTAGAATCCAGAGCTGTGCCATCAGCTCTGAACCACGCCTGTTAAATAAATCAGTACTTCTCCCATGCCAGTGACTCTCCCGTTTTCTTGACTCCACTGCTTCTTTGTCCTTACAGTGTGCCAGTACAAACCTGCTGTAGGATGGGCATCATATAAAATCTGGCTTTATGAACTTGTAGCAAAAATGTGAAGATTTCTACTTTCAGACTGGGTCTTTCAAGCACTTAAGTCTGAATTAATGAGTTGCTTTTTAGGGAAAAAGTTTTTGAACTACGTATTTTAATTCTCCTAATGTCCTGGAGGTCAAATGACAGAGCAAAACTTTTACAAAATCAATTAAGAAAATGAGAAAAAAGCTTTCTAATTAGGAGGGGAAATGGGAAAAGGACAAACTATAAAAAAAGTGATCAACTTAATTTCCCTAGAGATCTGAGACAGACACTTATGTTCATGAATTAGAGAAGCTCTGTTAAAAAGATGGTACATAAAACCTCAATGTTAAAAATAAGTACAATAAAAAAAGAAAAACTACAATAACTGTTATAAAAACAGCACAATTATATTAAAGAAAGCTTGAAAAATAAAGAAAAGCCACTGTTCAAAGCCACATTGTCCTAAAAGCAACCATGTTATTTTGGGGAAGCTCCCTTAGCTTGTTCTGTGACCAAGAGGACCAGCAGCTGCAGGGTGCAGAGTGCAGTACTGAGTGGGGTGCAGGGCAGTGTGGGGTACATTGAAGACACAGTCCAGGGTGTAGTCCACATGCAGTGCAGGGTGCAGTGTGAGGTGCAGTGTGGACACAGTACAGGGAAGTGTGGGGGTAGTGTGGACACAGTGCAGGGTGCAGTGAAGATGCAGTGCAGGGCAGAGTGGGGCAAGGATGAGGTACAGTACAATAGGCAGCAAGGAGGCACTCTGACCCTGGCTCCAGCCACCTACTAGCCATGTGGCCCCAGGCATGGGACCTCCTGCAGGGGAAACATCTGTCCCAGGGGCCCCTCTTCTGCCAGCTTCTATAACAAGCAAGAGGGTTTTCTCTGGCCAGAGGCAGAGGGTACAAGTGCAGGTAACACTCAGTTCAACCTCTCTGGGCCTAAGTTTCCTCACCTAGCAGTGTGGCAACAAGCATGGCAAAACTGAGGAGCTGTGATGTAAACAATTCGCTATTTAAGGGGGGAACAACTGCTCAAGAAAATCTGACAGGCTCCAAAGAATTGGTCCTGAGGGCAGGGTTTACAAAAGATACCGAGGTGACCAAATGCAACACAGAGAAGTGGACAGAAATGGGGGTGGGGTAGAGAAAGAGGAAGGAGGATGCAGTTTCCAAGTGAAAGGGTAGGGTGGAGCAAATAAGTAAAGAAGAGGTTGCCAGGTCAGAGGAACTGTCTGGAACACAAAAAGCCACGGTATCACAGGATGTTCAGCAGGCTTTTTCCTGTCAACTCCAAATGGCAACTCTGGCTCAAAGCTGGGGACAAATGTACTCAGCACCCGACCTCCAAAGCCAGAAAACTGCTACTGCCCTGCAAAGGCTTCAAAGTGGCACCAATTCTGAGACCTGGCCTTTGCACCCTGCCTTTGGCCAGACCTGGGGAGGCCTGGAAGAGGACAGTGGCCACTTGGGAGCACAGTATTCACAAAGACAGGCTGCTCCCTCTGCACCACCCCTTATGGAGTAGGGAGGGGCTTCTTCCCCTCCCAAAGCCATGGGAGCGAGACCCCAAGAGAAGAGCTGGGGTGGGGGATGCTGCCTGACCACCCTCCCCTCCTTCTCCAATTGGGGACTAATGGCCATCACTCAGCCACCATGGCCAGAGGCAGCAGATGGGGGGGAGCCGAGCTGTTAGGAAGGCCACCTGACCTCCAGCCTGCGGGTGCAGTAAGAGCTGCCTGGAGAGGAGCGCTTTGCTAAGGGGGCTGGGCTTGGGCCCACCCTTCCTCCCCTGACCCTCTGTAACCCACTTGGCAACTGGGCCCAGCAGCATGGGGCCAGGCCAAGGGGTGGCCTACACTGAAAGCCAAGAGAAGGCTGTGGGAGGAGTCACACCAACAAAGACCCTGCCTACGTTCCTAGAGCCAACATTTGCACACCTACCCACAGCAGGATGGCAGCACAGGCTGATGTCACTGGGAGGCCTGTGAGCATGCCCATGAATACCAGGAGGCTGCCTCCCCAATTCCCTGCCCTAAGAGCTGAGAAGCTGGGATCCTGACCACCAGCCATCTCCTCCCTAGATCACCAGGGCCCTAGCTCCTGCCTGAATGGGGGAGGTGGGAGATGGAAACGAAAAAGCAGCAGGAGTGACATCAGCACCATCTTGTGTACAGAGAAGCAGATGCCAACGTCAGCTGAATGATCAGAGCAGGGAACTGATGGCCATGTGCTTGGGGGAAAGGAGACAGCAGAACTCCAGAAATGCTCAGAAATGGGTCCGACTGTGGGTACAGACGGGACCATGGACACACTAAATGTCTATTAAAAAAGTGGTTAAACCCCTCAAGGAAGACTGGGGATTTTCTGACCCTGAGGGACTTAGGAACAGCTGAGGTAGGGGTGGGGAAATAAGGAAGGCTGGGCATAGGGCAAAGTCCAACCCTGCAGGGAAGAGACCCCTGGCCCTTCTCTAGGTTGGCAGCCAGACATGCACCAGCAGCACCCCCTGCTAGCCTTCCCCTGGGATGTATGGACTGAGATTGGGTCCCAGACAGGGCGGCCAGGTCTATGTCTGCTCCCCAGGACTTCCAGATCAGCTGCGCTCACTCCTAAGGGCTCACTCCTAAGGAGGAGGGTCGGGCTTGGGGACTGTGCTCAACTGAGAAGACCTTCCAACATGGAAGTGGCAGACCAAACCAACAGGGACCAGGAGGAAACACACACTGATAATCAACTTCCTCAGAGGCAGATAAGAGTCTATAATCATGAAACAAGAACAGGATTGTGGTTTTTTGTTTTTTTTTAATTTTATAGAAGGAAAAAAAGACTGGGATAAAGTCTTGCAACAAAAACTGAAAATTTAATTATAAGTTCTAGAAGGTAAAAAGTTGAGGAAGTTCTCCAAAATTATATCAAAAAGAGATGTAAAAAGATAGGAAAAAAGAGAACCGAGTGGCCCAGTCCAAGACACCCAACATCTGAACAATGGGAGTTGAGGAAGGGACAGAAAACAGAGGAGTGATCCATTGCAACAAAGATCCCAGAAATGAGGGCTACGACTCCACACCCAGGGCCCAGCACCGTGAAAGGGAGCCCCCACACTGTGCTTCACCTTCAGGAACCTCAAACACCAAGTGTGTGGCCTCACCTCACTGCCTCAGCTCCACAGCCACCCTTGCTGCCTGCTCTGAAAACTGACTAGAACCAGGTCTTTGCTCATCCTCATGTTCAGCTTTCTCGGTAGAGGGGCCGGAGAAACAGCGCTGGAGGCAAGGGCTCTGCTGGCTGCAGGCCCTTTTGGTTTCTCCAGCCTCAGGCTCCTGCAGGACCTGGCAGCCTCTGGCAGTTTGATGGTGGAGGGCCTCCAGGAAGATGCCAGCTTTTGATAGTGGAGGGCCTCCAATAAGACACCAGGGTGCACAGCTTTTCCCAGCCTCTGAGAGGATGGGTTTCCGGTGTGTCCCAGATCTCCAGAAACCCCACTGGTGCAGAGAGCCCTCAGAAGCCTTGAGGTCTCTGCGTTGCATCTGCCATCCCTGTCTAACCTCTTTACCATTTTCTTTACAGCTCATTGGCCCACCCCTTGCTACTCCACTTCCCTGCTGAAGTTAATAACTCTTTACAGTAATTCTCCCTGTTCTAATTATTGTGTCTTCCTCTCTTCCTGACAGGACCCAGACCAAGAGAGAAACTTTAGGACACTCCAAAATAACAGAATAAAAAGGAAATCCCCAACACTGTGGAAACCAGAGGCCTCAGACACCTGAGAAGCACAGAGGATAGATGGTAAAGGAACCACAGGCCTCCCAGACCCCACAGGAAGGTGGCTTCCAATCCAGAATTCCAGACCAGACAATCCATCAATTATGTATGGGGAAAGAATAAAGACACTTTAGACAGACAAGACCTCAAAAAGATGATCTCACATGCCCTCCTTTTCCAGAAACTACTGGAGGAATGTGCTACCAAATCCAAGGGCTAAGACAAGAAGGAGCTTCCTCTTTCATGTGCTTCAGAAAACAAGGGATTCAGTACCAGAGATGAGAAGGGAATCTCTTCTCTGGAGAAGAAATCTTAGAATGAAAAACAGCACAAGTTTACAGAACAACCAAAGCAGAAAGGACCAGAACAATGGAGAGTTCTGGAAGGCTGAGTGCTGCGGGACAACCTAATATGTCTGAACATACAGTTTTATAATTCAGCCATACTATTTAGGGATAATTAGTAACAGTAACAAAGAAAAGTAAGCTAATAAAAAGGGAAGGCAATTATTAACTCCAGAGAAAACAATTTATATAAGAAATATAACTACTATATATGCTAAGGTTTATCTGTGACTAAGAGTCATACAGTCATTATACTCTAAACACCAAATACCGATTGAACCAAAAGTTATTATTTTACTAACTGGGGAGATGATGAAGGAAAGAGAAGAGAGAGTTTGAGAATACCTATCGGGGAGATGAGTGAGAAGACAGTGTATGCTCTAGCTCTAGTTGTATATGTGGGTATGTTTGAGTGTGATGTGTTTATGTAATAGATGTTACCTATACCAAAAAAGAAATGACAAAAATAGCAACATAAGCCTTTTATTTAGACTTATGAAGGCAAAAACTGGAAGAAACAGCTAAAAAAAACCACTTATAATAGTTACCTATGATGAGTGAAACTGGGGTGGGATAGGGCTGGAGATTCATATTCTTCATTATAAACCCCAGAGAATGACTTAAATTTTTAAAAACTATTTATATGAAATTATTTTCATTAAAAATAAAAGAAAAAAACTAGGATTGAGTCTCTGAGTCTTAAAAACCAGAATGAGATGGACACAAAGGCACAGCTGCAGCTTACTGAGGGAAGGGGCTGCCTAGTAGCAGAGTGGGCGGACAAATGGGCAGGGGCAGGGGATCGCATTTGGTGCTTCTCTCCCACCTAGAGGTTCCTCAACAGACAGCGATACTATTACTGAATCGAATCCTGTGGGCTGCTCTAACGTGAGCCCCCCATCTTCAACCTGGTCTTCCCAGAGTGCTCTGTGGGGTGATGAGGCTGGGACTCTATGCAGTCAATGAGGAACAGAGGGGAAAGTTGAGAAAGCACAAACAGTGAGGTGAGGACCCGCATGGGCTCTGGGGTTGGGCAGGCCTCTTTTGGCAGGTATTGGCAGGGGAACGGCTGAATCAGTCACACCAACACCCAGTACCAGATAGCTTTGGCCACAGGTGTGACACTGTCACAACACGCCGATGGCTAGCAGCTACTGGGCACCATGTGGTGGCACCAGGAGGTAGTGCAGGAGCAGCCCAGAGCAGGCTCACTAGCTGCAGGCCCCCAGGACACCCGCAGCCTCACTTGACACACAGATGCGGTTCCCAGTGAGTGTACAAGAAGCAGATTACCTGTGTACGTAATGAAGCTGATGGATGGAATCGATAGCCAGCACCATCTCACCAATGTAGAACCTTGCCATATCCTCTGGAAGCTTGTCTTCAAATTTACTGAGCAGGGTCAGTAAATCACCACCTACATAGTAATCCATGACCAAGTACTACAAATTGGGAAGAGAAATGGAGGGGAGAGAACAGAATATTTAGTCACACTAAACTGGGCAATTAAATGTCAAACTTCCCCATGGAATGAGCTGTAGGACAAAGGACCAGTTGGAAGGGACAGCCAAAAGGTGTGCAGACTCAGGTCAGCAACTACTGTAGGTCGAACACAGAAATCCTCACTCTTGAGCATTTGCTCTAGAAATCAATCAAATGATGAAAGAGATATTTTAGGCACATAACACAAAAAATCTAAGGAATAAAAATTCTTTAGTGTTTTAAAAAGTACAAAGGAAATATGAACTTATTTCTAATAGCATTATCTTATCCTACAAAGAAGGTATGAGAGAGCACAAGAACCTGGGTCAGTATGATTTGTATTTAGGAACAAATGGGAGAAAAAACAAACAAATCTAGTCTAGCCCAGATACCCTTTCTCAGCTGCTGGCCCCATGCCCAACAGCCTCCCACATATCTCTATGGGGATGCTCTAGGGGCCTCCCACCCAGTCTACCAGCATGGAACCTAGCACCGCTCCAACACCCCTAGAGCCTGTGGTTCCTTCTGGGTTCCCTTTCTCAGCAATGGGCTCTCAATACCCGGGGGTGTCCAACCCCATAATGTGGCACCATGCCTAACTTCTGAACACTCTCAGTCCCCGCTCCTTGCTAGGCCCTAAGGCCAAAATATTCTACCTGCTAATATTCCCCAATAAGGGTTACTTCATCAGTCTCCTCATGGGTCTACCCTCCTCCATTCTTGCCTACCTCAACCCATTCTTCACATTGAACCCCAAGGTCTTTGGAATGCTATAAGGTGGAGATCACATTTCATTTTTTTTCAAGTGAGTCTCCCCTTCTGCAACACCATCTGTTGAATTTTTGTTTGAGTTTTTTTGTTTGTTTGGGACATAAGTACATGGGCAGAGAATCCCAAGGTCTTTTTAAAACGCCACCCTCTTGTTTACAATCTTTCAAAAAGCCTTCTCTTACTACCCTGGCTCCTGGGTCCCGGGCTGACCTAGCCCCTTCCCACTGGCCTCCTGTGCTGGGGGCTGCCTCAGCCCTACGGCCATCACCTCCCATGTTGCCAACTTCCTGTTCTGAGGTGAGTGGTTAACTTCTAACATCATGAACACAGCCAAGGAACCATTTAACATTTGCTGAGAACCTAACAAGAATACCAACAGGTCCCATTTATTAAACAAAACGATGTCCCATGCTTCAAACACGAGATTCACATGCATTCTGCCCATCCTCACCGCAGTGCACCCAGCATGACCTTGTCCTACAGGTGGCAAAGGTGGGGGTGATGAGGGTCCAGAGCTACCCAGTGCAGCCAGGTCTGAACCCAAACAGCTGGACTCCGGGGCCCAAGGACTTCCACATGTCATGAGAATATCTCTGAGACACAAAACTGATGCTATGGAGGGGAAAGCCCCATTGGGCCTGTCTGAGCACAGGAGCAGGGATGCGCTCGATGCAAGGAAATGAGGGAAGGCAAAGCTCAAACAGTTTTCCTGGCAACCTTCTCCAGCTGCCTCAGAAATTCAACTTTCAGGGCCACCTCAGGTCCCCTCCTCTGTGAGGCTTCCCTGTGGCCTTGCCCAGCCCCACCCAAGGAAAACTCCCTCCCCTGGCCTCCCTCCTCACCGTCTCTCCAGTCCACAGGGAATCCCTGCTCATCATTTTTCTGTCTCTCCCACACCTAGCACAATTTCTTTACACAGATGGAAGTTCATGGAGTCAGTCCTTTCAGTTGTTCCTTCACTCACTGTGGTATTTGGGTCCAGGTGTCAACTTGGCTAGATGAAGGTGCCTAGTTCTATTGCTGTGGACATGCACCAATGGCATGTGAACCTCATCTGCTGCTGATTACATCCGCAGTCAGCTAGGAGGCGTGCCTGCTGCTGCTGCAACGAATGATGTTTGATTTAATTGGCTAGTGCTTAAATGAGAGACTCAACATAGCACAGCCCAAGCAGCTCAGCATACCTCATCTCAGCACTCGCAGCTCAGCCCAGGCTTTTGGAGATGCAGAAAGGAATCACCCTGGGGAAAGTTATTGGAACCCAGAGGCCTGGAGAGAAGGCAAGCAGAGATCGCCCTGTGCCTTCCCATGTAAGAAAGAACCTCAGTTGAAGTCAGCTGCCTTTCCTCTGAAGAACTATACGTTAACTAAATAAATCCCCTTTTATTGAAAGCCAATCTATATTGTGTTGCATTCTGGCAGCTAGCAAACTAGAACATTCAATCTCTCATGATAGACTGACTGGCACCTGCTGGCGACAGCAACGCTGATGCATGTAGCTGGCCAGGCCTCTCCCGGGTGGGCTGACATGAGCGGGATGTAAGCAAGCACCAGAGGAGCACAAGTATCGGGAAAAAGACAAAACCACATGGTAGACAGAGCGTGGCCGGGGAGCTGCCCAGCGTGGATGGGCAGGCAGCCATCAGCAAGATGCTCACATCGGAGTGGAGGCCAGAACAGCAGGCAGGAGCCAGGCATGTGATGTCCTGGGGACAGTGCATGAAAAGGGTGAAGAGGAAGGTAAGCATGGCATGTTGGAAAACCAGAAGAGGTGGACAAAACTGAGCACAAGAAGGGAGGCGGGGCTGAGGCCAGACCCTGCAGGGAGGCCCTTCAGCCACAGTCGGGATGGGGGCTTCATTTCAAGACCAATGAGAGTCACTGGGGCACTTCATGTGGGACTGAAGATGCAGCCTGACTTACTAAACAGATCCTTTGTGCTCTGTGGAGAATGAGGGAGCAGGGCAAGAGTGGGACAGGAGAGGGGGTGCTGGGAGGCCATCCTGGGGTCCAGCAGGAGATGAAGCCAAATGGCACTAGGGCTGGGCCAGGAAGATGGAGAAAGTGGATGGAGGCAGGGGGCAGGAGGCTGTGCAGAGCCCCTGCTGATGGATGCCTGTGGGGTGAGGGGGGAGGGAGGAACCAACAACAGAGACCTAAAACTTCCAGAACTACTCCTGCTTACTAAAAGTGGATACATGTCAGGCCCCAAAAAGAAAGCAGTATGAGTATGTCTAGCACAATATAAAGTGGACCTCAGTAGTTTCCGTGCCTGCCGAGAAATCTAAAAGGTACACAGAAAACATATTACAGCAACCTGACTGATGGTCTCCTGGAAAACAAGTTTATGAGAAAAGCAAACAGCAAGGGCGTATAAGGCAAACAAGTAGAAACAGATTTCTGGGATAAGAACCAACCCAATTATTTCTTCTGTCATGCAACATAGAATTCTGAGTTTGGTCAACAAGGCAACACTCTTTCAATTAATTACTGGTGAAACAGGTTTAATTTTTTGAAGCCCCAAGTTTAGATACCTATGATAAAAGTCATGACATGAACTAGATTTGGGGGTGCTGAGCACTAAGAATGATGCCTGGAAGAGCACCCCACTGACACCAGAGCATGTGCAATAGGCAGAGGAACCCAAGCCTTCAAGCTGAGCGACAGCACACATGCAGCCCAGAGCTGCGTGCTCTCCAGCTTGTCTCCTTTCCTTGTAACAACTCAGGAGGGGTGACTGCCCTTGTCCCAGAGAAAAGCACCTGCTGTGCGCAGCCAAGTGAGTACCAAACCAAGGCTAGTGGTGCCATATTCACATTCTACAAAACTTCAAAGCTTAATTTTCCTTGTACTTCAAGAAGGGACAACTCCAAAACCTAAAGATCAATTCTCTCAGAAAAGATGGCTTCTTCACAAGATTTGTAATTGATGTGTCTCAATTTAGGATAAACCTGGTAAGTCTTCTTCCCTCCATATTGATCCATGTTGCCTTGTGCTCCCTGGAAATGTCATTTGGATGTAACTAAAATAGGAAGAATTGGGGGGGTAGTCCCTTCAGTTCTCTGAGCAGGTGCATTGCTTCAGGAAGTCAATGGGTTTGCCTGGAAGCATTAGGGCTCTGTAACTACAGAAGGAAGGGCACAGGGCATTGTACTACAGCAACAGGGAGCAATGGGGGTCCTGACTCTGCCACTGGCACCTGTGCCCAGATCGCCATTGGTGGAACTCTGAACCCTGACACGCAGGGTCACTGGGAAGACGGAGCAAGACAGCCACAGGCTAGCATATCACAAGTGCTTGACAGATGCCTGCTGCCCCCTCTACTGGACAGACTATTTTAAAAGTCTAAATGATGGGTGTAACAAACTGATTTACATAGTCCTGAACCTTCAGATCGAAGGGGTTTCCTGGCTGTGAGAAAAATTCTTTAAGTATGAATACAAGTATCCCAGGTTGTTCAGCATGCTGCAGGCTTCAGGGTGTGAGTACCAAGTCCTGGTCTGAGGCTGTAGTGGCAGAAGCAACTGCAGCTGGGCAGGTAGAGGGGGTTAACCTGAGACATGCTCCTCGGAGGTGTGCCTAGGTTGTATCCACCTAGAGTCAATCAAGCAGACTTTCTTAGGTGTATGCAAACCTGGAAATCCATTCCCAGAATCAGAAGTCCTGAACTGCTAAAGCAGCCTTCAACTTTCTCAGTGCCTAGGTCCAAAGGTCGCTTTTGCTTATAAAACCAGTTGCTCAACTACAGGGAATGCTAAAACTTATCCACACATGAGTCACAAAGATGATCATTTAGTATTGAAATTAAGTCCCAGTCCAAGTCAGAACAATAAAAAGATGACAAGAATATGGAAGCAAAACTGTCTTCTCGAAGGTTTCCCAGAGGCAGACTGTCTACCAAGCACAGGCCGCAGACCTGACACAGAGTGCTCCGGCACAGCCACCAGAACACTCAACGCACAGGGGCAGGACGTTTCAGCCATCCCACCCCCCAGCCCCCCCACAGCAGCTTCTTACACTCAAACACAATATAAGAACGAATGTTTAAAAAGCAATAAACTCTGTGAACAAAATGGCTAACAAATGATTAGAGAAAATAAATAATTTCACAAGCATATTTTTTTAAAGTCCCACATGGTAATGACTGCGTTAAAACAAACTCTTCAATTTTATTCAGTCGAACCTAAGTGCTGAGAAGGTCAGCTCCAGGCTGCCTTACCACCAAGTTTTGAGGGGAGGAAAGCACGCACCAGGTGGTTCTCATCCTGGAAAGCATAGTGTAGCGTGGTGATCCACTGGCAGTCACCATTGACTAGCACGTCGCGCTCTTCTCGGAAACAGGCAGTCTGTAAGAATGAAGGGGGAGATGATCTGTGTCCATGTGGAAATAGCCTGCAGAGCACACTCCTGACCATGAGGGATCCCTGCCATGACAGAGGCCCTGAGACAGTGCCACCTGGAACCCAGCGCACGGCCATCTCCTTCCAAGCAAACCCCCTCCCATCTGCTCCTCACTGTCTCCTGGCACTCCTGGACTCTACACTCGCTAAAAGGCAGGGCACCTCTGACCTTTCCTGCTCCTGCAACCCCACCCCCCACACATGTGTTAAGAGCTGCTGAGAGCTTGCTCTCCTCTGTGGGGCCTCCCCCTGCTCTCCTGCAGATGGCCAACACTTGAGGTTCCACCCACACTCACAAGTGGACTTAAGTAGCAGTTTCCCACCTGGGCTCCTCCGGCCAGCACCAGTGCTTAGCTGCTTAAGGGACCACTGTGGAGTAACCACCCAAGCGTCTACCCCTCTGTCTTGTGTCAGGCGTCAGCAACCCATGACTGGCAGGACAGAATGGCTACCTGTTTACTGAGCTGAGTCAGTTATTTTTAAGAAACATGATTAATTTGAGGTGTATTGATGCATGGGGCATAACAGGATTCTTCTACGAAGACTGATAGCCTGCAGCAGAAGGATAAAAGGCTGCTATGGTTTAAAAAAAACAATCCTCAACACATGGGAGCCATCTATATTTAAAAGTGACTAGGTCTTTGGCACAGTTAAAATAAAACTTTCTCTTTATTCAACATATAACATGATTTAAGCTCTACCCTATATTTCAAACTCGCAAAGCATAACAAAAATATACTAGTTATTGAGGGCTAGTTAGGCAAGGCACAAGACTATGTTTCACCTGTGTCCTTTCACCTGCATGACCTTTATAGCATCCATGTTTTCTGTTGTTTCAAAACAAAAATGATTGAGATGGATAGGCATGTCCTGACAGTCCCCATCCATAGCAAGACAAGAAGCCTCATCCGGCTCAACAGACAGCTCACTAACAGCCAGATGTCCAGAGGCAAGTAGCTCCGTAGTCATCAGGAACCCCTTTGCAATGACCACACAGGCACCAGAGGGCTGGCAAGGGAGACCTGGGGGTTGGTGCACCTGGCCTATTTTCCAGCGTGTCCTCTCGCTAAGAAATGGTCTCAAAGTCAGTGAGCATTCTAGGCTCGGCAGCACTGCACACACTGGGCACCCTTATGTCATGGTTAGAGTGGCTCTGGGGCTGCCCAGGGACCTGACAGCATCCCTAACATGGCCTACATGGGGATTGCCCTCCAAGTTCTCAAGAATCCACCCACCAGCTTACAAATAAAAACCTGTTCTTAAATGGGATCACTAGCATGGTAGCCCATGGACACAAAGCATATTATTCTAGCTGCTTTATTTTTTTAAAAAGAGCATATAGGAAAATTTTTAGTAATTTTTATGACCAAAAAAGATGGGAAAAATCCTAGTCTGTTCTCTAAATTGTGCATACTCCACATAGAAACTTTTCCACTGCCCAGCTTCTTGTTTATGTTAAGCTGGAATCTTTTAAGGGAGATTTTAGAAGTTGATATTATAAAATTTAATGTTGAAAATAAGCCTATTAAATAAGAGTAAAGAGGTAAATTACCCTTGACTAGAATTATATAAATCCATAATATATCTTGTTCTCTATACCTTTTAGGATAATGAGCATGATTAGCAGACATTCTTGGACTTTTCTCACAATACCAATTAAATAAATCTGTATAACCAGAGTCAAATTAAATGAAAGCACTTTCTCAGTTCCACTATTTGGATAAATATTAACATAATATGGGGTGATGAGAATCACCTCTCCCTAACCGTAAGATTTTCATAATTTTAAAAATTTAAATACATACATAAACATTTCATTCTGCACATTAACATAAATCACATTAAACATAACTTAGCTATGTTCTTTTACAAATCAATCACTCCTTTAAAAATATAATCTTGAATGGAATTTGCAACAAGCATCCACCGTTCTCCTCTGACAGTAATTACTTTTCCCCACATAAGGAATGCTTTGTTGAGATGTTTCATATGTTCCCCAAAGGTCTGATGGTGAAGTGAAGAGCAGCTGCTAGGGCTGACTGGTCTTGAGGTAAAGAGGCAGGCTGAAGGCATGAGAGGAGGAAGATGACGGTGGTGAGGGTGGAAGAGGAGCCCAACAGAACATGGAAGGAAGACCGCAACTGGAGGTCGTGGTATGAGGGTAGTGGGTCAGTCGTTGGCCACTGCTGTTGTGGGGGTCACTCAGCCCCCACCATGCATTTATTGAGCAGTAAGAAGGTGTAAGATATGTGGGCAGCATAGCAGGAGACAGTAAAACAAGGAGGGACGGGAAAGGAGAACAAGCTACAAATGGTTTAGATGTGACGAACCTGAGGTGCTGGTGGGATGCCGAAATGAGAGTGCCTGCTAAGCTAAAGAAAATCCAGAGCCTTAGGTAAGAGACTAAGACTTAGATATACAGTCTGAAGAGTTATCTATTCAAGGTTGCTGCTGTCATCAGCAGAACAGACAAGAATTCCAGGACATAAGAAAGTGTCTCTCAAATATATGTACGAAGAAGAGGCATGCAAGGGAATGAGGGTTTTGAGTGCTATGCTGAGAAAGGCTAGAAACCAAAGAAGGGATTTTTCAAAAGGAGGACATGGCCACTGGTGACCAGTGCTGGGGTGAAATTCAGGAAGCCAGAGGCTAAGAAAACACGCTAGACTTCGGAGGAACGAGGCTCTTGACCAGAGAAAACAACTGCCTTTGGCTGTGGAGGGGACCCAGGCTGCTGGGCTTTACAGAGAAACAGACACCATGATACAGCCAAGTGCAGATGACTCTCTACCAAGTTCAGAGTGAAACGGGGGTGAGCAACCACTGTGCAGAGGGTGGGCTGTGGAGGAGTGGAGCATGCATTCTGGCAGAGCATGACGAGAGGGTTAGAGCATAACCAATAGAACAGATCTGAAAGGGAACAGGAGGTCAGTTGGTGGCGTCTTCCCTGGGAGAGGAAGGAGACTTTGCCCCCGGAGAACGCATGGCAGGACACAGAGGATGAGGAGAGAAGACAGAACTTAAAGTAGCTGCCCAGAACAAAGGTCTGGTATCAGCCAGTCTCAGATAAATTAGAAGGGGAGACTCTGGGCTGAGTGAGGGCTGGAAGGAACGGGATCAGGACACAAAACAGCCATCGGGGGCTGATATGTAACTCAGAAAAGGCGAGTCCCAGAGTGCCAAGTAGCAGTAATCTGTTTCTACTTATAATCTTCATTTTCCCTCTAAGAGGAAATATAAAAACATTTCTGTATGTAAGTAGCCTCCAAACACAACAATTTATTTTGCATATGGATCTGAACTGCTACAAATACTTTAAAACTTCTGTGAAGACTTTATAGTAAAGAGAAACCTCATTGATATACTCAGGGGTGAAGGCTCAGCAGATGGTCTGGTAAACGAATAAATAACGACACAATCACAGAGAGTCATGGATGCCCAGGGGGGTGAGAACTGATGGACAAAAAGCAGCTGGCTCTAGTCAAGGGATGAAGCTGGGCCTCGTGGTCACTTTTCTCTTACATAAAACCCATATTTATTGTTTTCAGGGGGGCTCTCCATACTTACCTCTGCTCTTTTAAGCATTTCCCACTTGTTGAGGATCTTCATTGCATAAATTCGTTCAGTGCTCTTCATTTTGACAACAGCAACCTAGAATACAAACGCTAGTTTACCAAAAACTTAGTTAATGGACTAAAAAGCTAGCATATCTTCATATAACCACAGTAACATCTTTATAGCTTAGTACCCTGGAAAAAGGGGCTGCTAAGGAAAGTGAAGTGTTCTACATAAATAAAGATTTGACCTTTTAAGCATAAAAACTTGGGTTTTAATTACACTACAACTTTAATGCTATCACCTGCTTGGCTGAAAACACTTCAGCACTGAGTGCTGGGTAGGGGAGGATTCATTGTACATTTAAGAAGTTTTTAGAAGTCTGTGGTGGCTCTCAGACCTTCCTGCCTGAATTAACACCTCCCCCTGTCAACCCCACCCCTCTCCCCTTGCTCCAATGCACATTTCCACCTCTCACTTTCCCATCCCCACTCTTTTTTGTCTGGATTATTTTCTTCACAGGGTAGTGATTAATGGTATGGACTCTGGAGTGGAACCTTGGGCAAATTCTTTCTACAACTACAAAAATCGGGATAACTGCAGACAGATCTCTTAAGATTGCTGTGAAAATCAAATGAGTCAGTACATTTCACAGGCTTAGAATAGTGTTAGGTATATAGCTGGCACTCAATGTTAGGTGTCAGCCATAACACAAGGTACAGCTCAAATGTTGCCTCTTTCAGGAAGTCCTCCTGGAATTCCCAGTACCCTCCGAATACTAAAGGAGCTTTTCCACTACTACCAACACTCATATGCAGCATCTCAGGGCACCTAAGTCCATCATTTATTGGCCCAAGTATCCATCACAACATTAACCACTGAGGATAAACTCCATCTCCCCCTCAGGCCACTTCAGACTAATGATAATGATGGTCTTCATTAAAGATAATCTTCCCTGGTCCCAATGGTGATCAGCTACAGTATGCATGCCCTGACACAACCCGGAGTCTGTTGGGGGCACAGAGTCTATACACCTCAAGGCTCCATGCAGGGCCTCACTTGCTGCATGACTGAAACTGTCCTTGTTCATCTCTCTCGCTGTCAGCCTCTGATCACACATACATGGTTCTTTATTAGCTATGGTCCTAGAAACCGATACCCAAGCTTGCTATGATCCCGAATACACTACGAATAAACAGTATCACAACAAGTCTTAGCAGGCACCCCTATGTGCAAAAGAATAAGAACTCTGTGCATACAATTTGTTACTGCTATTTTCTTCCATTTAGAAGCATCTATTTCTGCCTAGGAACTAGCTATAATCTAGGCAGGTGAGTACTAAGCATAAAAACCAGCTATACAGTACTTACTAATGAAACGGTCTAGATTAAAAGGAATGGCAGAGTTGATAAATTTTAAGGGGAACTGAAATTCTAAAGATAAAACGCTGCAAGAGCTGCCCACTGAAAATGAGATGCAGAACATTATAAACTTTTGTTTTAAAGACTAATTTTTTAGGGGAGGTCTACTAGGACACAGGCTCTTTCCAGAAAATCCAGGGAACAGCTCTGATAAAATACATGGAAGGTATAACCTCCAGATGGTTCCTAGGCCAGATAAGCCCTGAAGCCCAGAATTACCAGCCTCTCTAAGAGCTTCAATCAGTTGTATTCCCCTACCCCATAATGCTGATACCCCTTTTCGACAAGCAGAAGTTAGAGGGTCATTGCCCAAATACCACTAATAAGTGGGAGAAGGATCAACAGAGAAGGAGGAGTTGTATCAGAGGAGACAGGATTTAACAAATGATTATGACTACTGAATTGATATTGATATTTCTTTTTAGTGTCCAGTGTCTTAGAGAAGCTAGAAGGAAACAACTGAAATGGTAGAATTGTAATCCATTTCATACTTTGAAACTTGTTCTGTAACTACTTGTTAAAATGTACTTTGAAATTTATCACTTTTTTGTATATATGTTATATAGTCACAATAAATGTTTTAAAATATATATGTAAATGTGGAAGGAAGACAGGAGGACTGAGCTCTGAAGGAGAGCAGCAGCCAAAGCACAGCCAATCTGCAAGAAGAAGGAAAGGTGCTTCCAAAGCTTTGGTTTGTGGTTGTGATTAGCTCCTGGCATTCAAGAAAATCTCTGTCATATCAATAGCTTGATACAAACTTAAGGGACAACCCAGGGACTAACTCCCAGAGGAAACAGTTTAAAATATTAGAACGTGCAGTGTGCAACAAAAGACTACTAGCAAAGAAATAGGAAATGATGGCCCATATAAAGGAACAAGATAAAAATCAAGCAACCATGAATGAAAAGGACCAGACTCTGGAGGAAACATGGAAAAAGAACTAAAGAATATGAGGAAAATGATGAGTGAACAACATGGGAATCTCTCCTGAGAAATGCTGAAATAGAAGAACCCAAAAACTAGGAAAAAATTCCCCTAGATGGTCTCAACACAAGACTGAAGGGGGCAGAAGAAAGAATCTGTGTTTGGAGACAACTGAAATGATTCAGGCTGAGCAGCAGAAAGAAGAATAAAAGAGAATGAGCACAGCCTCAGAAACTTGGGACACCATAAGGCATACCAATATGTGCATTTGGGGAGTCCCAAAATGAGAAGGAAAAGAAAGGGACAGAAATAAAAAAAAAAAAAAAAACTAAAATCATACAATGTGTCTTCAAAGACAATAATGGAATGAAGCTAGAAATTAATTGCAGAGGGAGAAATGCTAAAACTAACAATTTCAACATATGTTGAAATTAAACAGCATACTCTTTTTTTTTCCCCTTCTTTTTAAATTATTTTATTGACAAAGCATAACAACATACAAATAAGACTATTCTTAACATATGAACATTCCATTCTTGGTATATAATCAGTGACTCACAATATCATCACATAGTTGTATATTCATCCATGATCATTCTTAGAACATATGTATCACTCCAGAAACAAAAAATTAAAAAAAAAAAGAAAAAGAAAAAACTCATACATACCATACCCCTTACCTGTCCCTCTCATTGACCGCTAGTATTTCCATCTACCCAATATATTTTAACCTTTTAAATGGCATATTCTTAAACAAACAATGGATCAAAGAAAAATTCACAAGGATGTGAGGAACTATCTTGGGACGAATAACATGAAAACACAACATACTAAAAGTTATGGGATGCAGCAAAGGCAGTACTTAGAGGAAAATTTAAAACGCTAACTGCTTACAGTAAAAAACACGAAAGACTTCAATCAGAGACCAAACCTCAAGACTAGAGCTTCTAAAAACAGAAGAGCAAACTAAACCCAAAGCAAGAAGGAAGGAAGGAAATAACAAAGATTAGAGCAGAGATAAATGAAATAGAAAATTTAAAAAACTGTAGTGAGACTAAACAAAACCAAAGGCCAGTTCTTTGCAAAGATCAATAAAATTGACAAACCTTTAGCTAGACTGACCAAGAAAAAAACAAAGAGAGAGGATACAAATTATTGAAATTGGAAACGAAAAGGGGGACATTAGTGACCCCACAGAAATAAAAAGCACTGTAACAACTATGAACTGTGCCAACAAATTGGATAACCTAGATGAAATGGACAAATTTCCTAGAAACATACAAACTACCTACACTGACTTGAGAAGAAATAGAAGTTCTCAACAAACCAGGAACTAGTATAGAAACTGAACCAGTCATCAAAAACCTCCCCAAAAGAATAAGCCCAGGACCAGATGGCTTTACAGAGGAATTTTACCAAACATTCTAAGAAGAACTACTGGGTTAAAACTGATCTATACCCCAGAGAAGCCATGTTCTTCTAGTCCATTCTTGTGGGTACAGACCTATTGTGGGTGGGAGCTTTCGATTAGGTTGTTTCCATGACCCACCCTATATAAAGGTGGGTCTTAATACTTTCCTGGAGCCCTTTCTGAGAAAGAGCCCAAAGACATTTAGAGAGAGAAAAGAAATGCCTAGAGACATTTTAGAAACAGAGTCAATGAAGAGAATGAAACGCCACTGTTATTCAAAACTGTACTAGGAGTTCTAGCCAGAGCAACTGGGCAAGAGAAAGAAATAAAAGGCATTAAAATTGGAAAGAAAAAGTAAAACATTTCCTATTTGTAAGTGACATGATCCCATATACAGAAATCCTGAAAGATCTAAAACGAAGCTACTGGAACTAATAATGTATTAAAAAGGAGCTGAGTACAAGATAAATACACAAAACTCAGTGATATTTCTAGCATGAGCTAGAACAAATGTGTTATCATCATTACAAGGAGTTAATAATAGAGTGGTATATGGGGGGGGGAAATGTACCTATCTTAAACTATGTACTGTAGTCAACAGTAATATTTTAATATTCTTTCAACAACATTAACAAATGTATCACCAATGCTAGAGGTCAAAAACAGGTGGAGTTAGGGTGTGCTAGTCTGTTTTTGTTCTTGTTTTTGGAATAATGAGAATGTTCTAAAACTTACTGTAGTGATGAATGCACAACTCTGTGATTATACTGCAAGCCACTGATTGTACACTTTGGATGGACTGTATAGTATATGAATATACCACAATAAAATGGCTTTAAAGAAAAGTGTGCAAAACACTTGAATAGACATTTCTCCAAAGAAAACAGATCTAAAAGAGTGCGTGAGAAGATGTTCAATGTCATTAGTCATGAAGGAAATGCAAATCAAAACCACAATGAGATACTATAAACACTTGCTAGAATAGTGACTTCATTCAAAAAAAGGAAAAATAACAAGTGTTGGAAAGGCTGTGGAGAAACAAAAAGCCCAGTTCACTATTGTTGGTAATATAAAGTTACTAGTCGGAGTTCCTCAGAAAGTTAAAAATAGAATTATCACATGACCCAGCAATCCCACTACTTGGTTATATATCCAAGGAAATTGAAAACAAGGGCTCAAACAAGTTTGCATATTGGTTCACAGCATTATTCACAATTGCCAAAGGAAGGAAGTAACCCAAGTGTCCATCAACCAATGAATGGAGAAATAAAACAAAGTATATACACACAATAGAACATTATTCCATCATAAAAAGGAGTGAAGTTCTGATACATGCTACAATGTGGATGAATCTTGAAGACATCATGTTAAGTGAAAAATAAGCCAGACACAAAAGGACAGATATGGTATGATTTTACTGATACAAAATAATTATAATAAGCAAATTCACAGAGTCAGAAACTAGAATATATGTTACCAGGGCCCAGGGTGGGGTAGGGAATGGGAAGTTAATACTTAAATTATACAGAGTTTCTATTTGGATTGCTGGAAAAGTTCTGGCAATGGATAGTCCAGATGAAAACACAATATTGTGAATGTAATTAACATCACTAAATTATATGTTCGAATGTGGATAAGAAGGGAAATTTTAGGTTGTATATATATTACCAGAATAAAAATTTTAGAATAAACACAGGACTGTACAACACAAGCAGTGAACCCTGTTGTAAATGATGGACTATAGTTAACAGTACAATTATAAAAATGTTCTTTCATGAATTGTGACAAATGGATCACATTAATGCAAAGTATTAACAACCAGGTGGTATACAGGAACTCTGTTTTCCATGCATGATTTTACTGTATACTCACAACTTCTCTAATTTAAAAAATTCAACATTTAAATATGTGCATTTCTTTTTGTGTAAATTTTAAATAAATGAATAAACTACAATAATATAAAACTCGGAAAACTACTTGTTAAATCAAGAGTTCACAGATGTGAAACAGAAAAGCAAAATTTAATTCTGAAAAATACTGCATATTAAAAAGGCTTTCTATATTACATAATATAAAAAAAATAAACGATTTGTGGCTAGTCTTATTTGGTTTACCAGAAGCTTCTTCCTACACAAAAAAATTATTTCAAAGAGAGGTAAGTAACGTTCTTTCAAATAGCTCCAAAATTAGACATTTCAACAAAGAAATAAAAATCAAAATACTCTTATAGAACATTAAAAAGTGATCCTAGGACACAAAAACTAGTATAACGCCTAATGCTAGACCAGATCCAATACTGGAGGAAAAAAGAAAAAAGCCACAAAGGACACTATCGGGTCAGCTGACAAAATTACCATTAGGACAGCAAATTAGATAAAAAAGTATTCTGTTGATTTTAAACTGATTAAAGTTGGTAACTGAATGGGGTTGTATAAAAGACTAGCACTGGTCTTAGAGAATAGACACTGAAGTATGTGAAAGGCCATGAAGCTAGCAAATTATTCTTGGTAATTCCAAAAAATTATACTGGTGAGGGGGTGGCAGGAAGGAAGGGAGAGAGACAGAGAGAGGGACATGAGATAGAGGGAGAAGAAAAGGGAAGAAAAGGGAAGAGAAGGGAGGAGAGTGGGACAAACAGAGGAGAGAACATCCACAGGAGATAAAGCAAAAGAGGATTAAATGTTAACAAAAGGAAATCTGGGTAAAGGGTTAGGCTGGTGTTCTTTTAACCATCCTATTCATGCACCTATTCTGTAAATTTGAAATTGATTCCTAAGAAAGTTTTGTTTCTCTTGGAACAAGGAGAGGGGCAGGCCAGGGCAGGGTGCTGGGAGTCCAGACTTTGGGTCAGGCAGGAGGGCGAAGGTCCTAAATCAGCGCCTCCTCGGAGACCTGGGCCTCGGCTCTGGGCCTTGGGGGCAGTAGGCTCTTGGAAGGTTTCTAGGAGAACACACATATGAAGCCTTGAGAGCCATGCCCAGGCTCTGGTGTCCGTTCCAGGAACTGCTGGCTGCTGCAGTGGTCAAGTGCCGGTCTACAGCAAAGGGACCACATCGGGCCAGCCAAACGAATGCTAGCAGGGGGTATGGATCCAGGCATTTGCTAGCACTGGGGCTGCCCCCAAGGTGTGGAGGGCAGGAAAGTTTTTCCAAAGCCACTGTGCCCAAAAGAAAAGCCCTACCTCAAACATTCTATACTCGGTTTAAATAGGAACCTAGAAATGTTTCTCTAAAACTGGGGTGGTGAGTGGTGGGCGGTATGGGTGGAGCAGTCTTGGATGTTTATGACAGGTGGAGTAATCAGTGCTGGCCTCATGGTTCTGGGCTTCACAGATCCCTTCTGTGGGGTAGGGCAGTCCAAGTAATTGGCCTGCTGCCACTTACACATACCTGTGCATCCCAGTACACGCAGACTCTCAACCTTCCCCACTGCCACCTGCACACATCTGCACACCCCAGTATACACAGACTTTCACTCTTCCCTGCTACCAGGATACTTGTTGCTAGTCAGTAAAGGTAACTCAATATGTGAAAAAGAATTCTGGTCTCCACATCTGTTAGAGTAGTGTACTTACTTCTGTGACTCTCACAGTACTTTCAGAGAAAGAAGCCAAAATTGAGTACATTTCAGGTACTTGAGGGCTGGTGTGCATGGATGTGGACCACAGGGGACACTAGTGAGGGACCACTGACTGCAACAGATCCAGAATGGAAAGGCCAAAGGCAGTGCTGAGGCCTGGAGAGGGAAAGAATCCAGTGAAGGGAAAGCTGGGGCAGGGCTTTTGAGAGGCATCAATGTTATCTTCTTTGAAACTCATGAGACTGAGGTTTACACTAAGTTCTGTGGCAAAGAACAGCACTGAACAAACTAGGAACCTTTGTGGCAAAACGATTTTCTCCCTGGTTCTTTCATTTTCCCTCCTGCTTGTCATCTCTCACATGCCCTGGTGCAGTTCCTCCTGGTCTCTTAAACAAGGGCCCTCTCTGGCGTTTGCAGCTGTAACTTTAGAGCTTTGCGCAGGCTCAGGCCTTGCTAGCCTCATGCCCAGTGCCTGGCACAAGGAAGACCATCAACAAATGCAAGCACTGGACTGAACCTGGTTTTAACTTCAGAAGGCATTAGCTTTCTGCTCTCTAAGGAAATAAACTAAAGAACAAAAGTCATACCTTACATCATCAAATAATCTGCCCACTGCTTAGTTATTTCTACATGGAATTTCTTCCCAGTGGTGCCTTTCAATAAAAAGCTCTGGAGGTGATGTCATCAATATTGCAATGTAAACAGCTACTGAAAACCTCTCCCCAGAGACTCAGAGAAAAAAAGGACAACTCTCACTTGGTTCAGAACTTGGGAGGAAGGTAAAGACCAGAGAAAAATCTCATAAATGCTGAATCGAAGAAAGAGAAAAAATATCAGGTAGGAAATTTATGCCCCAGATCGGCTGGTCCTCCCTCCCCTCACTTGGTCCCACCCAGCTTCGGAAGTGCTCAGAGGCAGCAACTGGGGCCCCTCCCATCTTCCACCGGACACAGACTGTAAACTCTCCCACAGAGTGAGAAAGATCTTCATCTATATCGAGACACAGAGACCCAAACCCACAGAGACCCAGAGAGGACTCAAGCTGCTGGGGAGGGTGAAATACAAAAGAGCAGAAAGGAAGAGCGTCCAAATGGAGGATCAGGGCGGAAGCAGCAGAATCTTTCCCAAAAGTAGCAAGTAGCCAAGCAGAAACTAGCCAAATCAACTGTTTGGGGACCCAGGGAACAGGAGAGGCCATATCAAGGCCCAGTTCAGGGAGCGATGAAGAGTTTGAGAAATCGTGGACAAACACTGTGTTTCCAACCCTGGGTTCCTGGCTGCCCCTTGCCCACCCTTGAGAGAAACAGATACCTGCAGACTGGGGCACCTGGGGGAGACCTCTGCACCAAGTTAAGTGAGGGACATGGCCCCACACTGAGTGAAGTGAGGGTACAGGAAACCACTGTTTCAGCCCCACCGGGTGAGACACTGCCTGGGCTCCAGGAAGAAAACAGCTTCTGAGGATGATTACATCATCAAACAGTGCCACCTGCATGGCAGGCTAGAAAGTGCAGGGGAACTGCAGGGCTTCTTAGAGCCTCTCCAGACCCTATCCCAGGCCCCTCGGAACTGGTCTACACCCTTGCATGGGAACCGGCCCCGCTTTGGTTGAAAAATATGAATGATACAACTACTAAAGCAGGGGCCTAACACAGACCCAGGCAACAACTAAACCTCAGACAAGAGAGAGTAATCGATTTCAGAACAGACCAATCAAAATAATCAAATGACCAGATACCAACAAAAAAATCACAAGGCATACTAAAACTCAAGAAGAAATGGCACAAAGGAACAAGTCAAAAAGTTGAAGGAGACACAGAATCTGGAACAAAGACATTAAAACAAATTTCCTGAATCAACTGAAAGAAATGAAAAAAGATGCATAAGGAAATAAAGGATATTAAGACGACAAGAGGAGAGCATAAAGAAGAATTTAAGATATTTCTGGGTCAAGATGGCGGCTTAACAACATGCACATTTTAGTTCGTCCTCCAGAACAACTACTAAATAACCAGAAACAGTACAGAAAAGCTCCTGGGGCCATGTCAGTGACCAGACACACAGCATATCCCAGTCTGGACCAGCTGGACCGGCTGCGAGCACCCCCCAGAACCATGAGTTCCCAAAGCTGTGGAGGCCAGCGTCCCTCCCCCACAGGCCACTTCCCAGAGGGGAAAGGAAAGGACTTTACCAGCAGCAGGGACTGGGCACAATCAAACGCCAATTGTGGAACTAATTAACAAATTCTGACTGCTAAAAATAGGCCCCCAGCTTAGGTGAACCTGATCAAAGTGGAGGTTGCTCTTTTTTGCCCCAGTGCCAAGGGGGCAGGACTGACAGAAAAGGGGGGGAAGAAAAAAGAAGGAAACAGAGGTTTTTGTGGCTGTGTATCTACAAAGGCTTGACTGGCTCTGGATACAACAGCAGGATTTTTCAGGCTGCAACTGCCCCAGACATAGACAACAGTGAGCTCTTTTGGGGGCTTATCTGGAACCTGTGCCTTCCCTAGGGGAGAGCTGAAGCCCCACCCAGGTGGAATCCCTCCATCAAGGAATTCAGACACCAGGGCTTGGTAATTTGAAGCCATTAAAACCAGCCTACAACCTCTCCTCTGTCTCCACCATGTCCCCAGCAGGGAGAGTCTGCCAAAGTTAAAGGTACCGCATCATCTTATGCTGGTGGGACCTGTAGTCAGACAAGCGCCACATATTGGGTAGGATAAGAAAAACAGAGTCCAGAGACTTCACAGGAAAGTCTTTCAACCTTCTGGGTCTCACCCTCAGGGAAAACCGACGCAGGTGACTCTTTCCTCCTGATAGGAAGCCAGTTTAGTCTGGGAAAATCTGGCTGGGGTCTATAATATCTAAGTAGACCCTCCTAAGTGTGTCAGGGGGAAAGGCACCACACAAGCAGGGCAAGAAACAAGAAAACAAGAGCTGAAAAATTCTCCTCTGTTAAACAAAACTTAAGCTAAAGGTCCAGATAAAGCTGAACGGAATGTCAAAAAACAGATAGACAACAAATTTATCCAGCAAGAAAACCCTAGATAAAAGAAGTGAAAGCAATCTCCAGAATAAACTAAGTAAGGTAATTAAATGCCTAGACGCCAGCAAAAAATAACAAATCACACTAGGAAAATTGAAGATATGGTCCAGTCAAAGGAACAAACCAACAATTCAAATGACATACAGGAGCTGGAACAATTAATTCAGAATATACGAACAGACATGGAAAACCTCATCAAAAACCAAATCAATGAACTGAGGGAGGATATAAAGAAGGCAAGGAAAGAATAAAAAGAAGAAACTGAAAGTCTGAAAAAACAAATCACAGAACTTATGGGAATGAAAGACACAGCAGAAGAGATGGAAAAAAACAATGGAAACCTACAATGGTAGATTTTGAGAGACAGAACATAGGATTTCTGAACCGGAGGACAGAACATCTTAAATCCAACAAGAAACAGAAACTATAGGAAAAAAAATGGAAAAATATGAGCAGGGACTCAGGGAATTGAAAGACAATGTGAAGCACATGAATATACATGTTGTGGGTGTCCCAGAAGGAGAAGAGAAGGGAAAAGGAGGAGAAAACCTAATGGAGGAAATTATCACTGAAAATTTCTCAACTCTTATGAAAGACTTAAAATTACAGATCCAAGAAGTGCAGCGTACCCCGAAGAGAATAGATCCAAATAGACACACTCCAAGACATTTACTAATCAGAATGTCAGAGGTCAAAGAGAGAGAGAGGATCTTGAAAGCAGCAAGAGAAAAGCAATCCACCACATACAAGGGAAGCCCAATAAGACTATGCGCAGATCTCTCAGCAGAAACCATGGAGGCGAGAAGACAGTGGGATGATATATTTAAATTATTAAAAGAGAAAAACTGCCAACCAACAGTTCTATATCCAGCAAAATTGTCCTTCAAAAATGAGGGAGAAATTAAAACATTTTCAGACAAAAAATCACTGAGAGAATTTGTGACCAAGAGACCAGCTCTGCAAGAAATACTAAAGGGAACACTAGAGACAAATACGAAGACAGAAGAGAGAGGTGTGGAGAAGAGTGTAGAAAGGAAGACTATGAGTAAAGGTAAAAAGAAGGAAAATTAGATATGACATATAAAATCCAGAAGGCAAAATAGTAGAAGAAAGTACTACCCATGCAGTAATAACACTGAATGTTAATGGATTAAACTCTCCAATCAAAAGACATAGTCTGGCAGAATGGATTAAAAAACAGGACCCATCTATATGCTGTCTCTACTCAAATGACATGAGGCCAAGGACACAAATGGATATTTACACACCAATGTTTATAGCAGCATTATTAACAATTACCAAGAGATGGAAACAGCCAAAATGTCCATCAACAGACAGTTGGCTAAACAAACTGTGACATTTACATAAGATGGAATATCATGCAGGTGTAAGACAGAATAAAGTTATGAAGTATGTAACAACATGAATGGACCTTAAGGACATTATGCTGAGTGTGATTAGCCAGAAAAAAAAGCACAAATACTGTATGGTCTCACTGACATGAACTGACATGAATAAACTTGGAATATTTCCTTGGTAACAGAGACCATCAGGAGATAGAAATAGGGTAAGATATTGGGTAATTGGAGCTGAAGGGATACAGATTGTGCAACAGGACTGAATATAAAAACTCAGAAATGGACAGCACAATATTACCTAACTGTAATACAATTATGTTAAAACACTGAATGAAGCTGCATATGAGAATGATAGAGGGAGGAAGGCTGAGTCATAAATGAAATCACAAAGAAAGACGATAAAGATTGAGATGGTGTAATTTAGGAATGCCTAGAGTGTATAATGATAGTGACTAAATGTACAAATTTAAAAAATGTTTTTGCATGAGGAAGAACAGAGGAATGTCATTACTGCAGTGTGCTGAAAATAGATGGTGCTTAATATTTTAAAATTTCAACTAATGTGTGAGACTAAAGCAAAAAAATGTTTATTTGGTACAAATCTATACTTTGACTAGCGCATCTCCTAATATAACTTATGTAGATAGTTGATTGAACACCTTAAGTACATGGAATTTTGTATAGGACATGAGATTTTGTTGGTTTGTCCAGGTGATGCCCTGATGAATCCCAGAGTGATTTGATCAGTGAGTGGAAAAGTATTTGCAAAGTCCCCTTCAGGGAATGGTGAGAACGGGGGAAAACTCAACTTCCCCAAGTTGGATTCTTGATATTCTCACAAGCAGTGTGGACAACCAAAGCTATAGGCTGAACCCCCAGTCTTGGGGTTGTTCATATGAAACTTAACCCCACAGGAGATAGGTCAAGCCTACTTAAAATTAAGCCTAAGAGTCACCCCCAAGAGAACCTCTTTTGTTGCTCAGATGTGGCCTCTCTCCAGCCAACACAGCAAACAGACTCACCACCCTCCCCCTGTCTACGTGGGACATGACTACCAGGGGTGTAGATCTTCTTGGCAACATGGGACAGAAATCCCAGAATGAGCTGAGATTCAGCATCAAGGGATTGAGAAAAACTCTAGAATGAGCTGAGACCCAGCATCAAGGGATTGAGAAAACTTTCTCAACCAAAAGGGGGAAGAGTGAAATGAGACAAAGTGTCAATGGCTGAGAGATTCCAAACAGAGTCAAGACGTTATCCTGGAGGTTACTCTTATGCATTAAGTAGATATCACCTTGTTATCCAAGATGTAATGGAGAGGCTGGAGGGAACTGCCTGAAAATGTACAGCTGTGTGCCAGTAGCCATGTTTCTTGATGATGATTGTATAACGATATAGCTTTCACAATGTGACTGTGTGATTGTGAAAACCTTGTGTCTGATACTCCTTTTATCTACCTTGTCAACAGATGAGAGGAACATATGGAATAGAAATAAATAATAGGGGGAACAAATGTTAAAATAAAAATAAATAAATTAAAAATAAATAAATAAAAAAGAATTTAAAAGAATACATAGCAAAATAACAGATATTATGGAAATAAAAACACTGCAGATGAACTTAAAAATATATCAGAGATGAAGGCAGGGCAAAATGGCGGCATACTAAGTTATGAAACTTAGTTTGTCCTCCAGAGCGGCTATTAAATAGCCAAGAACTGTACATAACAATTGCTCAGGGAACATTAGTGACCGGACAAACAGCATATGCCAGTTTGGAATGGGTGGAAGGGATGAGAGCCACACAAAATTGTAAGTCTCCCAAGCCACGGAGGTCGGCACTCCTTCTCCATGGGCATGGCAGGCTGCATCCCCAAGGGGAAAGGAAACAGACTAGCAAGGGCTTAACTCAACCACATTCCAATTAAGGAATTAATTAACAAATTATGACTACTGAAAACAGGCCCCAAAAGCACAGATATAGCAGGAATAAGCACTAAAGCAACCAGGAGTTTTCATCCCACCAGAGGGCATGGGGCTGATGTGTGTGTGTGGGGGTGGGGTGGGGGGTGGGGGGGGAGCTGAGGAGTGGGAGAGAAGCTTTTATGATTTGGACTGCACAAACTACTGGAAAAGGGCTGGACCACAAGAAAAGGGGGCACACAGAGCCTGAGGATACACAGAGCCATGTACCAACTCAAGTTATTGATTGGCAAACTCGAGGAGCACGGGGTCCAGCTCTGAAAACGCTTTTCGATTTTTAAAAAATTCTTAACAGCTCATATTAGATAGAACTGCAAGCACACTCAGGCATCAGCATGCCCCAGGTAAGAGCCCTACTAAGATATGCCTGAGAAACAAAGTAACTAGTCAGGTGAAAGGGGTTAATTCCCTAAGGGGCATATCTTCCCCAAGAAAAAGGAGGTGGGGCCCAGCTCAAGTGGAGGCAATCCTTCAGGGAATTCAGGCCCCAGGGGCTGGAAAATAGAACCAATCAAAGTATGCCTACTCCCCAACCTCTGTCTCAACCACATCCCCAGCAGGGAGAGATCTACTGAAATTAAAAGCACCATATCATTTTACATTGGTGGGAAGCTATAGGCAGAGAAGTTTCACGATGCTGGGCAGGACAGGGAAAGCACATGGGAAGGTGTGGGCAGAAAAGTTTTACGATGCTGGGCAGGACAGGAAAAGCACAGTCTCAAGGCTTCGTAGCAAAGTCTGACAACCTAGGGGTCTCACCCTCAGGGAAAACTGGTGCTGGCTACTCTCTGCTCCTGAGATGTTGACCTGTTTGGTATGCGAAAATCTGACTAGGTTGATCATATCAGAGGAGACCCTCCTCAAAAAAGGTTCCATATACACAGGGCAAGAAACAGAAAAACAAGAACTGAAAATTTCTGATCAGTTAAACAGAACATATTCTAGAGGTCTACAATAAATTGGAACTGAATGCCAAAGAACAGATACAAAACAAGGGTATCCAGCAAGAAAACAATAGGTAAGAGTGAAAAAAAACCCCCAGAATAAACTAATTAAGGAAATCAAATGCTTAGGCACCTGCAAAAAATAATGAGTCATACTAGGAAAAATCGAAGCTATGGTCCAGTCAAAAGAATAAACCAACACTTCAAATGAGATACAAGGGTTGAAACAACTAATTCAGAATGTTCAAAGAGACAGGCAAAATCTCAACAAAAATCAAATTTGTGAGTTGAGAGAGGATATAAAGAAGACACTGGGCAAATATAAAGAAGAAATCAAAAGGTTGAAAAAACAGATTGCAGAACTTATGGGAATGAAAGGCACAATAGAAGAGATGAAAAACAATGGAAACCTACAACAATAGATCTGAGGAGCAGAACAAAGGACTAGTAACTAGAGGACATGACATGTGAAATCCGACACACAAAAGAAAATATAGGGAAAAGACGGGGAAAATATGAGCAGCATCTCAGGGAACTGAATGACAACATGAAGCACACGAATATATGTGTTATGGGTGTCCCAAAAGAAGAAGAGACGGGAAAAGGAATGCAAAGAATAATGAAGGAAATAATCACTGAAAATTTCCCATCTCTTATGAAAGATATAATATTACAGATCTAAGTTCAGTGTATCCCAAACAGAATAGATACAAACAGACATACACCAAGACACGTGCTAAACAAATGATCAAATGTCAAGGAAAAAGAGAATTTTGAAAGCAACAAGAGACAAGCAATCCATCACATACAAGAAAAGCTTGATAAGACTATGTATGGATTTCTCAGCAGAAACCATGGATGCAAGAAGGCAGTGGTATGATATATTTAAGATTTCTGAAAGAGAAAAACTGCCAAACAAGAATTCTATACCAAGCAAAATTGTTCTTCAAAAATCAGGGGAAGATTAAAATATTTTCAGAAAAACAGTCACCAAGAAAATTTGTAACTTAAAGACTGGCTCTACAAGAAATATTAAAGGGAGCAACTAAAGGCAGATATGAAAAGGGAGGAGAGAGAGGTACGTAGAACAGCACAGAATGAAGACTATAAGTAAAAGGGAAAAAAATAGATATGACATATAAAATCCAAAAGATAAAATGGTAGAAGAAAGTACTGCCTCTACAGTAATAACATAAAACGTTAATGGATTAAACTCCCTAATGAAAAGACACAGACTGGCAGAATGGATTAAAAAACAAGACCCATCTATATGCTGTTCACAAGAGATTCACTTTAGACACAAGGACAAAAACAGGTTGAAAGCGAAAGGTTGGGAAAACATATTTCATGCAAACAACAACTAGAAAAGAGCAGGGATTGCTATAATAATATGCAACAGTTAGATTTCAAACGTAAAAAAACAATTAAAAGAGAAAAACAGGGACACTATGTATTCTTAAAGGAACAATTCAACAGGAAGACATAACAACCATAAATATTTATGCACCAAGCCAGAGTGCTCCAAAATACATGAGGCAAACACTGACAACACTGAAGGGAGAAGTTGACATCTCTACCATATTAGTTGGAGATTTTAATTCCTCGTTCTCATCAATGGATAGAACATCTAGACAGAGGATCAATAAGGAAACAGATTTTGAATAATACGATAAATGAACTAGACTTAACAGACATTTATAGGACATAACACCCCACAACAGCAAGATACATGTTTTTCTCAAGTGCTCATGGATCATCCTCAAGCATAGAGCATATGATGGGTCATAAAGCAAGTCTCAATAAATTTAAAATAGAAAATATACGAAAGACTTTCTCAGATCATGAAGGAATAAAACTGGAAATCAATAACGAGCAGAAAATTCACAAATATATGGAGGCTAAACAACACTATAAAAAATTAATTCTGAAATATAACATATATACAAAAAAAGAAAAAGGCAATATTTTCAAAGTCCACTCCAACAAGCAGCGTCTACAGAGCAGATTTCCCAACTTGGTATGGGTTACACCATTCAGTTTCAGTTTTTTTTTCTAGCTGCTCTAAAACACTGGAGGCTAAAAGAAATAGCAGTATACTGATTCAGCAGTCATACTCCTTTGTTAAATTCTATCTTGTCTGTAATAACTCCTGCTCTTCCTTTTATCCTTATCCCACTTATAAGGATATTTATGCCCTTTTTAACTTCTTCATGTAAACAAAACACTCAACTTGTCAGTCAAGGAAGAAACTACAAGACAAATCAGTAAATATCTTGAGGCAAATGAAAATGAAATCACAACATATCAGAATTTAAGGGATGCAGCAAAAGTAGTGCTGAAAGGGAAATTTCTTTATTTAAATGCCTATATTAAAAAAGAACAAAGAGCAAAAATTGAGCAATTACTTGTCATGGCTAGGGACATGTGTCAACTTGGCCAAGTTGTGGTAGCTGTTTATCTGATTGGGCAAGTACTGGCCTGTCTGTTGCAATGAGGACATTTCATAGGATTAGGTCATGATCACGTCAGCTGCATCCACAGCTGATTCCATTTGTAATCAGCCAAAGGGGAGTGTCTTCTACAATTAGTGATGCTAAATGTAATCACGGGAAGCCTTTTAAGGAGGACTCAGAGGAGACAAGTCCCATTCCTGCTTCGACTGGTGAGCCTCTCCTGTGGAGTTCATCCAGACCCTCCATTGGAGTCGTCAGCTTCACAGCCTGCCCTGTGGATTTGGACTCTGCGTTCCTGCGGTCACGTGAGACACTTTTATAAATTTTATATTTGCAAGTGTTCCCTGTTGATTCTGTTTCTCTAGAGAACCCTAACTAATACACTGAGAAAAACTACAGAAAGAACAGCAAACTAACTCCAAAGCAAACAAAAGGAAAGAAATAACGAAGAACAGAACAGAAATAAAAGAAATTTAAAAAGATGGATACAATAGAGAAAATCAAGAAAACCAGAAGTTGGTTCTTTGGAAAAAATCAGTAAAATCAATGGACCCTTAGCTAGGGTGACAGAGAGGGAGAGAGAGGGAGAGAGGGGGAGAGAGGGGGAGAGAGAGGGAGAGAGGGGGAGAGAGAGGGAGAGGAAGGGGGGCAGAGAGAGAGAGGAGAGAGAGAGAAAATGGAAATAAATAAAATCAGAAATGGAAGAGGGGACCTAACCATTGACCCCACAGAAATAAAGGAGGTAATGAGAGGATACTATGAGCAACTATATGCTAATAAACTAGACAACATAGATGAAATGGACAACTTCATAGAAAGGAATGAACAAACAGCACTGATTTGAGGAGAAATAAAAACCTCAACAAACCAATCACAAGTAAAGAAATTGAATCAATCATCAAGAAGCTCCCCAAAACAGAAAAGTCCAGGACCAGATGGCTTCACATGTGAATTCTACCAAGCATTCAACAAAAAATTAGTACCAATCCTGCTCAAACTCCTCAAAAAACTTGAAGAGGAGGGAATGCTACCTAATTCATTCTATAAAGCCAACATCACTCTAATACCAAAGCCAGACAAGGATATTACAGGAAAAGAAAATTACAAACCAATCACTTTAATGACTATAGATGCAGAAATCCTCAATGAAATACTTGCAAATCGAATTCAGCAGCACATTAAAACAATTATACACCATGACCAAGTGGGATTTATGACAGGTATGCAAGGCTGGTTCAACACAAGAAAATCAATTAATGTAATACACCATATCAATAAGTCAAAATGGAAAAAACACGATGATCTCAATTGATACCTAAAGGGCAGTTGACAAAATTCAACATCCTTTCTTAATGAAAACACTTCAAAGGACAGGAACAGAAGGGAACTTCTGCAACATGATAATGGGAATATATGAAAAACTCACAGCTAACATCATCTTCAATGGGGAAAGATTGAAAGCTTTCCCTCTAAGATCAGGAACAAGACAAGAATGCCCAACTGTCAGCACTGTTACTCAACACTGTGCTTTTGAAGTTCTAACCAGAACAATTAGACAAGAAAAGGAAATAAAAGGCACCCAAATCGGAAAGGAAGAAGTAAAATTCTCACTTTTTGCAGATATGATACTATATGTTGAAAATCCTGAAAAATACACAGCAAAACTACTAGAGCTAATAAATGAGTACAGCAAAATGGCAGGGTACAAATATCAGTAGTGTTTCTATACATTAGTGATGAGCAATCTGAGGAAGAAATCAAGAAAAAAGCTCCATTTCCGACAGCAAACAAAAGAATCAAATTTTCAGGAACAAATTTAACTAAAAATACAAAAGACCTATACATAGAAAGCTATAAGACACTGATAAACAAAATCAAGGAAGACCAAATAAATGGAAGGGCATACTGTGTTCATGGACTGGAAGACCAAATACAGTTAAGATGTCAATTCTATCTGAATTGCTTTATAAATTTAATGCAATACCAATTAAAATCTCAACAACTTACTTTGCAGAAATAGAAAAACCAATAACCAAATTTATCTGGAAGATCAGGGTGCACTGAATAGCTAAAAATATCTTGAGAAAGAAAAATGAAATGGGAGATCTCATACTACTGATCAATGAGAGGGACAGTTAAGAGGTATAGCATGTATGTGCTTTTTCCTTTTCTTTTTTTCCTGGAGTGATGCAAATATTCTGAAAATGATCATGGTGCTAAATACACAACTATGTAATGATACTGTAAGCCACTGATTTTATACCATATATGGACTGTATGTGTGTGAAGATTTCTAGATAAAAATATATTTTTAAAAATACTAGAGGCACAACAGCAGATGTGAAGAGGGAGAAGAAAGATCAGCAAGCTGAAAGAGAGCAGTGGCATTCAAAAAAACGAGAACAAATAGAGAAAAGGAAAAAGAAAAAATTTGAGCAGGGTCTCAAGGAAATGACTGCTAACATAAAGAACACAAATACACATCTTGTGTGTCCCAGAAGGAGTAGAGAAGGGAAAAAGAGCAAGAAAGAATATTCAAAGAAATAATGGCTGAAAAATTTCCAACCCTTCTAAACGACATAAAGATGCAAATCCAAGAAGTTCAACATACTCCAAATAGAATAAATCAGAAAAGACCCACTCCAAGATACATACTAATTATAAACTGTCAAATGCCGAAAAGAAAGAGAAAATTCTGAAAGCAGCAAGAAAGTAATTCACAACACACAAGGGAAGCCAATTACGTCTTCAGACATTGTGTTGGCAAGAAGGCAGCACTACAATGTATTTAAGATACGGAAAGAGAAAAATTCCTAGCCATGAGTTCTCTATCCAGCAAAGCTATACTTCAAAAATGAGAGTTAAAAATATTCACAGGTAAAGAGAAACTGAGAATTTGTTAATAAGAGATTGGCCCCACAAGAACTACTAAAGAGAATACTGACTGCTGAAAAGAAAAGACAGGAGAAAGAGGTCTAGAGGAGGGTTGAGAATTAAGAGTATAGAAAGGGAAACAAAAGGATAAAAAGAGAGAGAAAAAAACAGATCTGACAAATAAAAACCAAATGAGGACTTCCGGAGAAGATGGCGGCTTAGTAAGACGCGCGGGTCTTAGTTCCTCCTCCAGAAAAGCAACTAAAGAAACAGAAACAATACGAAACAGCTCCCGGAGTCACGACAGAGACCAAAAAGACAGCGTACCCCATTCTGGAACGGCTGAATGGGCAGGGAGAATCCGCTGTGGTGAGATACCCGAGGGTCGCGCGTTTTCCCGGCTGGGGCGGCTGGCGACTGGGGTCCCCTCCACGCACGTGGCTCCCCGGTCTGACTGGGAACGTTGGATAGCAGGGCCCTCCCGCCACGCTTGGTGTCTGGGGCCAGCTGGGCAATTTGGACCAGCACTCCCCCAAGCCGCGGCAGCCAGCGATCCCCGCCTCCACGCGCGGTTTCCCCGGCCGACTGCCCCACAGACAGACGAGCGCCACGAGCGCCACCTACTGGGCAGGATAAGAAAAACAGAGCCCAGAGATTTCACAGAAAAACCTTTCAACCAGCCGGGTCCCACACCCAGGGAAATCTGATCAAATGCCCAGACACCAGCAGAAAATAATGGATGACGCTCGGAAAATTGAAGATATGGCCCAGTCAAAGGAACAAACCAATAGTTCAAATGAGATACAGGAGCTGAGACAACTAATGCTGAATATACGAACAGAAATGGAAAAATTCTTCAAAAACCAAATCAATAAATTGAGGGAGGACATGAAGAAGATATGGGCTGAACAAAAAGAAGAAATAGAAAATCTGAAAAAACAAATCACAACTTATGGGAGTGAAGGACAAAGAAGAAAAAATGGAAAAAACAATGGATACCTACAATGGTAGATCAAAAGAGACAGAAGCTACAATTAGTGAACTGGAGGATGGAACATCTGAATTCCAAAAAGAAACAGAAACTATAGGGAAAAGAATGGAAAAACTTGAGCAGGGGATCAGGGAACTGAATGACAATATGAAGCGCACAAATATACGTGTTGTGGGTGTCCCAGAAGGAGAAGAGAAGGGAAAAGGAGGAGAAAAACTACTGGAAGAAATTATCACTGAAAATTTCCCAACTCTTATGAAAGACCTAAATTTACAGATCCAAGAAGTGCAGCGCACCCCAAAGAGAATAGACCCAAATAGGCGTTCTCCAAGACATTTACTAGTTAGAATGTCAGAGGTCAAAGAGAAAGAGAGGATCTTGAAAGCAGCAAGAGAAAAACAATCCATCACATACAAGGGAAACCCAATAAGACTATGTGTAGATTTCTCAGCAGAAACCATGGAAGCTAGAAGACAGTGGGATGATATATTTAAATTACTAAAAGAGAAAACTGCCAACCAAGACTCCTATATCCAGCAAAATTGTACTTCAAAAATGAAGGAGAAATTAAAACATTTATAGACAAAAAGTCACTAGAAATACGAAAGGGAGCACTAGAGTCAGATACGAAAAGACAGAAGAGAGAGGTATGGAGTAAAGCGTAGAAAGAAGGAAAATCAGATATGATATATATAATACAAAAGCCAAAATGGTAGAGGAAAATATTATCCAAACAGTAATAACACTAAAAGTTAATGGACTGAATTTCCCAATCAAAAGACATAGAATGGCAGAATGGATTACGACCTAGCAATACCACTGCTAGGTATCTACTCAAAGGACTTAAGGGCAAAGACACAGACGGACATTTGCACACCAGTGTTTATAGCAGCATTATTTACAATTGCAAAGAGATGGAAACAGCCAAAATGTCCATCAACAGACGAGTGGCTAAACAAACTGTGGCGTATACCTACGATGGAATATTATGCAGCTTTAAGACAGAATAAACTTATGAAGCATGTAATAACATGGATGGACCTAGAGAACATTATGCTGAGTGAGTCTAGCCAAAAACTAAAGGACAAATACTGTATGGTCCCACTGATGTGAACCGACATTCGAGAATCAGCTTGGAATATATCATTGGTAACAGAGACCAGCAGGAGTTAGAAACAGGGTAAGATAATGGGTAATTGGAGCTGAAGGGATACAGACTGTGCAACAGGACTAGATACAAAAACTCAAAAATGGACAGCACAATAATACCTAAGTGTAATGTAACTAGGTTGGAACACTGAATGAAGCTGCACCTGAAATATGGTTTTTTGTTTGTTTGTTTGGGTGTTTGTATCTTTTGTTTTTGTTTTTTTTCTTTTTCCTTTTTATATATATATATTTTTATTAGTATTATTATTTTAATTCTCTTCTCTATATTAACATTCTATATTTTTTTCTGCTGTTTTGCTAGTTCTTTTCCTAAATCGATGCAAATGTACTAAGAAATGATGATCATACATCTATGTGATGATACTAAGAATTACTGAGTGCATGTGTAGAATGGAATGATTTCTAAATGTTGTGTTAATTTCTTTTCTTTTTTTTGATTAATAAAAAAAATTAAAAACAAAACAAAACAAAACCAAATGAAATGATGGTTGATTTAAGAACTGCCTTTACAGTAGTAACTTTGAATTTTAATTGACTGAACACTATTTCCCAAAGATACAGCTTGGGAGAATGGATTACAAATGATCCATCTATATGCTGTTTATAAGAGATTCATTTTAGACCCAAAGATAAAAATAGGTTGAAAATGAAAGTATGGAAAAATGATATTCCACATAAGCAGTAACAAAATAAATAAATAAATAAAAAGCTGGAGTTAGTTTTATACTAATATCAGACAAAATAGACTTTAAATGCAAAAATGTTATAAGAGGTAAAGGACACTATATATTAATAAAAGGGGCAATTCAGTAAAAAGAAGCAATAATAAATATTTATACAGCTAATCAAGATGCCTCAAAGTAAATGAGGCAAACTGCTAAAACTGAGTGGAGTAAGAGACACCTCTACAGTAACAGTGGGAGAAATCAACACACCACTGTCTTCAACAGACAGAACATCTAAACAGACGATCAATAACGAAGTAAAGAATCTAAATAATATGACAAATGAACTAGACCTAACAGAGACATATAGAATTCTGTACCCCAAAGCAGTGAGATACACAATCTTCTCAAGAGCTCATGGAACATTCTCCAGAATAGACCATGTGCTGGGGCACAAAACAAGTCTTAATAAATTAAAAAAGACTGAAATAATATAAATCAATTTCTCTGATCATAATGGAATTAAGATGGAACTCAATAACAAATGGACAATTGGAAAAGACATGGATATATATGCAGGTTAAACAAGTATGCTCTTAAACAGTGAGTGGGTCAAAGACGAAATTGGAAGTGGTATCAGTAAATCTCTTAAGATGAATGAAAACAAGAACACAACTTACCAAAACTTATGGAAACCACTGACTGTAAACTTCAGATGATTTATGTGCTGTATGAATGTATCTCAATAAAACTGCATCAAAAAAAAAAACCCTTATGGAATGCTGAAGGCAGTGCTGATCCCCTACATTAAAAAGAAATAGCCAAAACCAATGACCTAACCTGACAATTAGAAACACGCAAATAATCTACAGTGAGTGACTCGAGAAGAAAAAGAAGACCCCAACAAACTAATTACAAGTAAAGAAACTGAATCAGTCATCAAAAACCTACCAAAGAAAAGCCCAGGACTGGATGGCTTCACAGAATTTTACCAAGCATTCAAAGAATTAATACCATACCTGCTCAAACTCCCTAAAACCTGAAGAAGAATGAATACTACCTAACTCATTTTATGATGCCAATATTATCCTAATACCAAAGCCAGACAAAGACACTCCAAGAAAAGCGAACTTCAGAACAATTTCGCAACTGAATAAAGATGAATTGAATATTCATCTCTAATGAATAGAGATGCAAAAATTCCCAACAAAATACTTGCAAATCAAATCCAACAGCATATTAAAAGAATTAAACACCAGGACCACGTGCATTTATTACAAAAATACAAGGATGGTTCAACACAAGAAGATTAATTAATGTACTACATCACATTAACAAATTAAAAGGGAAAAACTACATGATCATCTCAATTGACACAGAAAAGGCACTTGACAAAATTCAGCATTCTTTCATAATAAAAACTCTTCAAAAGGTAGGAATTAATGGAAACTTTCTCAACAGAATAAAGGGAACATAGAAAAACCCACAGCTAACATCATCCTCAATGAGAAAGACTGAAAGCTTTCTGTCTAAGGTAAGGAACAAGAAAAGAATGCCCACGCTTACTACTGTTAATCAACATTGTGCTCGAAGGTCTAGCTAGGGCAATTAGTCAAGAAAAAGAAATAAAATGCATCCAAATTGGAAAGGAAGAAGTAAAACCATTACTATTTGCAGATAACATGATCTTAAATGTAGAAAATCCTGAAAAAATGACAAGCTACTTGAGCTAATTTGAAACAAATTCAGCAAAGTGGCAGGACACAAGATCAACATGCAAAATCAATGTTGTTTCTATACAGTAGTAATGAGCTATTCAAGGAGGTAGTCAAGAAAGAAGTTCCATTTACAATAACTAAAAGAATCAAATATCTAGAAATAAAATTAACCAATATTGTAAAGAACCTGCACAGAGAAAATTATAAAACACTGCTAAAAGAAAATTTAAAAAGATAATAAATGGAAAGATATTCCATGTTCATGGATGGGAAGGCTAAACATCATTAAGGGCGGGCAAAAGGTAAAATAAATTGGAATTTATTATAGATGGAAATACTAGTGGTCAATGAGAGGGAGGGGTAAGGTGTATGGTAAGTGCTCTAGTTTGCTAGCTGCTGGAATGCAACACACCAGAGATGGATTGGCTTTTAATAAAAGGGTATTTATTTTGTTAGTTCTTCAGAGGAAAGGCAGCTAACTTTCCACTGAGGTTCTTTCTTACGTCGGAAGGCACAGGATGGTCTCTGCCTGCCTTCTCTCCAGGCCTCTGGGTTCCAACAACTTTCCCCAGGGTGACTTCATTTTGCCTCTCCAACGGCCAGTGCTGACATGAGATATGTTGAGCTGCTTGGGTTGTGCTACATTGCGCTCTCTCATTTAAGCACCAACCAATTAAGTTGTCATTCATCGCAGCAGGAGGGCCTCCTAGCCGACTGCAGATGTAATCAGCAACAGATGAGGGTCACATACTATTGGCTCATGTGCACAGCAACAAAACTAGGTGCCTTCACCTGGCTAAGTTGACAACTGAATCTAACTACCACAGTATGTATGGGCTTTTCTGTCTTTTCCTGGAATGATGCAAATATACTAAAAAATGATCATGGTGATGAATACACAACTATGTGATGATATTGTAAGCTATTGTATATGATATATAGAATGTATGAGTTTGAAGATTTCGCAATAAATATATTTTAAAAATATAAAAAAATGTCATTTGTACCCAATTTGATCTACAGACTCAATGTAATACCAAACAAAATTCTAGTAGCCTACTTTGTAGAAATGGAAAGGTTAACTATCAATTTTATTCATAAGGGTAACGGGTCTTGAACAGCCAAAAACATCTTGAAAAAGAATGAAGTGGGAGCATATTATAAACCATAGTGACTTTAAAGCATTTTATAAAGCCACAGCGGTCAAAATAGCATGGTAGATGGGGGAGAAGATGGCGGCTTAGTAAGACGCGCGGGTCTTAGTTCCTCCTCCAGAACAGCTACTAGGGAAGTAGAAACGATACAAAACAGCTCCCGGAGCCACGACAGAGACCAAGAAGACAGCGTACCCCATTCTGGAACGGCTGACTGGCTGGGAGAACCCGCTCCGGTGAGATCGCTGAGAGGCGTGGGATTCCCCGGGCCGGGGCGGCAGGCGGCCGGAGTCCCTCCCTCCCTTCTTCCCGGGCTGGCTGGGAGAATTGGACAGGCGGTCCCCTCAAGCCGCGGCGGCTGGCGCCACACCCAACGTGGACCCCCGTACCAGCTGGGAGAATTGGATCGGAGATCCCCCAAGCCGCGGAGAATGGCAACCAGGGTCCCTTCCAAACACGTGGCTTCCCGGTCCGGCTGGGAACGGTGGACAGGCACTCCCCCAAGCCGCGGCGGCTGACGCCCCCCCCGCCACATTTGGCGCCCCGGGCCGGCTGGGAAATTTGGACAGGCGCAAACCCAAGCCGCGGAGGCCGGCACCCCCGCACCATGCTTGGCGCCCCGGACCGGCTAGGAAATTTGGACAGCCGCTCTCCCAAGCCGCTTCGGCTGGCGACCCCCCCCCCCCCCACAGCGAGAGTTTTCCAAAGTTAAAGGAGCCACAGCATCATTTACTGGTGGGACCCGCAGACAGATGAGTGCCACGAGCGCCACCTACTGGGCAGGATAAGAAAAACAGAGCCCAGAGATTTCACAGAAAAATCTTTCAACCTGCTGGGTCTCACACCCAGGGAAATCTGATTAAATGCCCAGACACCAGCAGAAGATAACGGATCACGCTCAGAAAATTGAAGATACGGCCCAGCCAAAGGAACAAACCAATAGTTCAATGAGATACAGGAGCTGAAACAACTAATGCTGAATATACGAACAGAAATGGAAAACCTCTTCAAAAACCAAATAGATAAATTGAGGGAGGACATGAAGAAGACATGGGCTGAACAAAAAGAAGAAATAGAAAATCTGAAAAAAACAAATCACAGAACAGTGAAGGACAAAGTAGAAAAGCTGGAAAAAACAATGGATACCTACAATGATAGATTTAAAGAGACAGAAGCTAGAATTAGTAAATTGGAGGATGGAACATCTGAATTCCAAAAAGAAACAGAAACTATAGGGAAAAGAATGGAAAAATTTGAACAGGGGATCAGGGAACTGAATGACAATATGAAGCGCACAAATATACGTGTTGTGGGTGTCCCAGAAGGAGAAGAGAAGGGAAAAGGAGGAGAAAACCTAATGGAAGAAATTATCACTGAAAATTTCCCAACTCTTATGAAAGACCTAAAATTACAGATCCAAGAAGTGCAGCGCACCCCAAAGAGAATAGACCTAAATAGGCGTTCTCCAAGACACTTACTAGTTAGAATGTCAGAGGTCAAAGAGAAAGAGAGGATCTTGAAAGCAGCAAGAGAAAAACAATCCATCACATACAAGGGAAACCCAATAAGACTATGTGTAGATTTCTCAGCAGAAACCATGGAAGCTAGAAGACAGTGGGATAATATATTTAAATTACTAAAAGAGAAAAACTGCCAACCAAGACTTCTATATCCAGCAAAATTGTCCTTCAAAAATGAGGGACAAATTAAAACATTTTCAGACAAAAAGTCACTGAGAGAATTTGTGACCAAGAGACCAGCTCTGCAAGAAATACTAAAGGGAGCACTAGAGTCAGATACAAAAAGACAGAAGAGAGAGATATGGAGAAGAGTGTAGAAAGAAGGAAAATCAGATATGATATATATATAATACAAAAGGCAAAATGTTAGAGGAAAATATTATCCAAACAGTAATAACACTAAATATTAATGGACTGAATTCCCCAATCAAAAGATACAGACTGGCAGAATGGATTAAAAAACAGGATCCTTCTATATGCTGTCTACAGGAAACACATCTTAGACCCAAAGATAAACATAGGTTGAAAGTGAAAGGTTGGGAAAAGATATTTCATGCAAATAACAACCAGAAAAGAGCAGGAGTAGCTATACTAATATCCAACAAATTAGACTTCAAATGTAAAACAGTTAAAAGAGACAAAGAAGGACACTATCTACTAATAAAAGGAACAATTAAACAAGAAGACATAACAATCATAAATATTTATGCACCGAACCAGAATGCCCCAAAATACGTGAGAAATACACTGCAAACACTGAAAAGGGAAATAGACGACATCTACCATAATAGTTGGAGACTTCAATTCACCACTCTCATCAATGGACAGAACATCTAGACAGAGGATCAATAAAGAAATAGAGAATCTGAATATTACGATAAATGAGCTAGACTTAACAGACATTTATAGGACATTACATCCCACAACAGCAGGATACACCTTTTTCTCAAGTGCTCATGGATCATTCTCAAAGACAGACCATATGCTGGGTCACAAAGCAAGTCTTAACAAATTTAAAAAGATTGAAATCATACACAACACTTTCTTGGATCATAAAGGAATGAAGTTGGAAATTAATAATAGGCGGAGTGCCAGAAAATTCACTAATACGTGGAGGCTCAACAACACACTCTTAAACAACGAGTGGGTCAAGGAAGAAATTGCAAGAGAAATTAGTAAATACCTCGAGGCGAATGAAAACGAAAACACAACATATCAAAACCTATGGGACGCAGCAAAGGCAGTGCTAAGAGGGAAATTTATTGCCCTAAATGCCTATATAAGAAAAGAAGAAAAGGCAAAAATTCAGGAATTAACTGTCCATTTGGAAGAACTGGAGAAAGAACAGCAAACTAACCCCAAAGCAAGCAAAAGGAAAGAAATAACAAAGATTAGAGCAGAAATAAATGAAATTGAAAATATGAAAACAATAGAGAAAATCAATAAGACCAGAAGTTGGTTCTATGAGAAAATCAATAAGATTGATGGGCTCTTAGCAAGATTGACAAAAAGAAGAAGAGAGAGGATGCAAATAAATAAGATCAGAAATGGAAGAGGAGACATAACTACTGACTTCACAGAAATAAAGGAGGTAATAACAGGATACTATGAACAACTTTACGCTAATAAATACAACAATTTGGATGAAATGGACAGGTTCCTGGAAAGACATGAACAACCAACTTTGACTCAAAGACATAGATGACCTCAACAAACCAATCACAAGTAAAGAAATTGAATCAGTCATTCAAAACCTTCCCAAAAAGAAAAGTCCAGGACCAGACGGCTTCACATGTGAATTCTATCAAACATTCCAGAAAGAATTAGTACCAACTCTCCTCAAACTCTTCAAAATAATCGAAGTGGAGGGAAAGCTACCTAATTCATTCTACAAAGCCAACATCACCCTCATACCAAAACCAGGCAAAGATATTACAAAAAAAGAAAACTACAGACCAATCTCTCTAATAAATATAGATGCAAAAATCCTCAACAAAATTCTAGCAAATCGAATCCACCAACACATTAAAAGAATTATACATCATGACCAAGTAGGATTCATCCCAGGTATGCAAGGATGGTTCAACATAAGAAAATCAATTAATGTAATACACCATATCAACAAATGAAATCAGAAAAATCACATGATCATCTCAATTGATGCAGAGAAGGCATTTGACAAGATTCAACATCCTTTCCTGTTGAAAACACTTCAAAAGTTAGGAATACAAGGGAACTTCCTTAAAATGATAGAGGGAATATATGAAAAACCCACAGCTAATATCATCCTCAATGGGGAAAAATTGAAAACTTTCCCCCTAAGATCAGGAACAAGACAAGGATGTCCACTATCACCACTATTATTCAACATTGTGTTGGAGGTTCTAGCCAGAGCAATTAGACAAGAAAAAGAAATACAAGGCATCAAAATTGGAAAGGAAGAAGTAAAACTATCACTGTTTGCAGACGATATGATACTATACGTCGAAAACCTGGAAAAATCCACAACAAAACTACTAGAGCTAATAAATGAGTACAGCAAAGTAGCAGGTTACAAGATCAACATTCAAAAATCTGTAGCATTTCTATACACTAGTAATGAACAAGCTGAGGGGGAAATCAAGAAACGAATCCCATTTACAATCGCAACTAAAAGAATAAAATACCTAGGAATAAATTTAACTAAAGAGACAAAAAACCTATACAAAGAAAACTACAAAAAATTGTTCAAAGAAATCACAGAAGACCTAAATAGATGGAAGGGCATACCGTGTTCATGGATTGGAAGACTAAATATAGTTAAGATGTCAATCCTACCTAAATTGATTTACAGATTCAATGCAATACCAATCAAAATCCCAACAACTTATTTTTCAGAAATAGAAAAACCAATAAGCAAATTTATCTGGAAGGGCAGGGTGCCCTGAATTGCTAAAAGTATCTTGAGGAAAAAAACCGAAGCTGGAGGTCTCACGCTGCTGGACTTTAAGGCATACTATGAAACCACAGTGGTCAAAACAGCATCGTACTGGCATAAAGATAGATATATCGACCAATGGAATCGAATAGAGTGCTCAGATATAGACCCTCTCATCTATGGACATTTGATCTTTGATAAGGCAGTCAAGCCAACTCACCTGGGACAGAACAGTCTCTTCAATAAATGGTGCCTAGAGAACTGGATATCCATATGCAAAGGAATGAAGAGGACCCGTATCTCACACCCTATACAAAAGTTAACTTAAAATGGATCAAAGAGCTAAACATTAGGTCTAAGCCCATAAAACAGTTAGAGGAAAATATAGGGAGATATCTTATGAAACTTACAATTGGAGGCAGTTTTATGGACCTTAAATCTAAAGCAAGAGCACTGAAGAAAGAAATAAATAAATGGGAGCTCCTCAAAATTAAACACTTTTGTGCATCAAAGAACTTCATCAAGAAAGTAGAAAGGCAGCCTACACAATGGGAGACAATATTTGGAAGCGACACATCAGATAAAGGTCTAGTATCCAGAATTTATAAAGAGATTGTCCAACTCAACAACAAAAAGACAGCCAACCCAATTACAAAATGGGAAAAAGACTTGAACAGACACCTCTCAGAAGAGGAAATACAAATGGCCAAAAGGCACATGAAGAGATGCTCAATGTCCCTGGCCATTAGAGAAATGCAAATCAAAAGCACAATGAGATATCATCTCACACCCACCAGAATGGCCATGATCAACAAAACAGAAAATGACAAGTGCTGGAGAGGATGCGGAGAAAGAGGCACACTTATCCACTGTTGGTGGGAATGTCAAAGGGTGCAACCGCTGTGGAAGGCAGTTTGGCGGTTCCTCAAAAAACTGAATATAGAATTGCCATTCGACCCAGAAATACCATTGCTAGGTATCTACTCAAAGGACTTAAGGGCAAAGACACAAACGGACATTTGCACACCAGTGTTTATAGCAGCGTTATTTACAATTGCAAAGAGATGGAAACAGCCAAATGTCCATCAACAGACGAGTGGCTAAACAAACTATGGTATATACATACGATGGACTATTATGCAGCTTTAAGACAGAATAAACTTATGAAGCATGTAATAACATGGATGGACCTAGAGAACATTATGCTGAGTGAGTCTAGCCAAAAACTAAAGGACAAATACTGTATGGTCCCACTGATGTGAACCGACATTCGAGAATAAACTTGGAATATGTCACTGGTAACAGAGACCAGCAGGAGTTAGAAACAGGGTAAGATAATGGGTAATTGGAGCTGAAGGGATACAGACTGTGCAACAGGACTAGATACAAAAACTCAAAAATGGACAGCACAATAATACCTAATTGTAAAGTAATCATGTGAAAACACTGAATGAAGCTGCATCTGAGCTATAGGTTTTTTTTCTTTGTTTGTCTGTTTGTTTGTGTCTTTTTTTTCTTTTTCCTTTTCTTTTTTTTTTACTATTATTATTATTTTTATTTTTTCTCTATATTAACATTCTATATCTTTTTCTGTTGTTTTGCTAGTTCTTTTCCTAAATCGATGCAAATGTACTAAGAAATGATGATCATGCATCTATGTGATGATGTTAAGAATTACTGATTGCATATGTAGAATGGAATGATTTCTAAATGTTGTGTTAATTTCTTTTTTTTCTTTAATTAATAAAAAAAAATAGCATGGTACTGGCCTAAAGATAGATGTATCGATTAATGGAACTGAATCGAGAGCTCAGTAAAAGACCCTCAGATCCGTGGTCAACTGATCATTGACAAGGCTTTCAAGTCCACTCAACTGGTACAGAACAGTCTCTTCAACAAATGTGCTGGAAGAACTGGATATTCATAAACCAAAGAATGAGAGAGGACCCTTATCAAAATTAAATATAAGAGCCAGTACCATAAAAGTCCTAGAAGAAATTGTAGGGAAACTTCTTCAAGATCTCATGATAGGTGGTAGTTTCTTAGACTTATACCCAAAAGCAAAAGCAACAAAAGAAAAAAACAGGTAAGTGGGAATTCCTTAAAATCAAATACTTCAGTGCACCAAGGGACTTTGACAAAGGGTGAAAAGACAACCAACTCAATGGGAGAAAATATTTGGAAACCAGGTATCTAATAAGAGTTGATATCCAGAATATACAAAGAAATCCTACAACTCAACAATAAAAAGACAGATGACCCAATCAAAAAATGGGCAAAAGACAAGAATAGAAGTTTTTTGAAAAAGGCAATACAGATGGCTAAAAAGCACATGAAGAGATGTTCACCTTCACTAGCTATTAGGGAAATGCAAATCAAAGCCAGAAAGAGATTTCATATCACACCTATCGGAATGGCCACTATTAAACAAACAGGAAACCACAAGTGTTGGAGAGGATATGGAAAAATTGTAACACATTCATCGCTGGTGAGAATGAAAAATGGTACAGCTGCTATGGGGGACAGTTTGGCGATTCCTCAAGAAGTTTAGAACTGCCTTACGACCTGGCAATCCCACTACTCAGGATATACCCAGAAGATCTGAAAGCAGGGATGTGAACAGACAAGTGCACACTGATATTCAAAGCAGCGTTATTCACAATTTCTAAAAGATGGAAACAATCTAAGTATTCATCAACAGATGAATGGGTAAACAAAATGTGGTAAATACATATGATGAAATATTATTCAACAGTAAGAAGGAATGAAATCCTGAAGCATGCAACAAGATGGATGAACCTTCAGGACATTAAGTGAAATAAGTCCGACACAAAAGGACAAATATTGTTAAGATCTCACTGACATGAACTAATTATAATACGTAAACTAACAGACGTAAAATAGAGAATATATGTTACCAGGATACAGAACGAGCCTAGAGAATGGGGAGCAGTTGCTTAACATGTGCAAAACATTTGACTAAGTTGAACTTAAACATCTGGAAATGGACAGAGGTGACAGTATGTTACTGTGAGTGCTGAATGCTGAGTGAATGCACTGGAAGGAGAAGTTTAGAGTCATGTCTGATACCAGAAGGAAAACTGGACGTTAAAACTTGGAAATGTGTAACAGTGAATCTTGTAGTGGACAATGCTGTGGTTACAAAAATACATTAAAGTTCCTTCATGAACTAGAACAAATGTATGACAATATTATAAAGAGTTAATAATGGAGTGGTATATAGAAAAATACACCTATCATAAAATACAGTCTTAAGAATATCTTAATATTCTTTCACCAACAGTAACAAATGTACCATACCAATATTATGGGTCAAGAAAACAGGGTGATAAGGAATATGGGAGGATTTGGGTTTTCATTTCTCTTTTTATTTCACTTCTGGAGCAATAAAGCAATAAAAACATTCGAAAATTGAACACGGGGCTGTATGCACTATGTGATGATACTGTAAGCCAATGATTGCATACTTTGGATGATCTGTATGGTATGTAAATATATATCACTAAAATTATATTAAAAAGAAATAAAAGCTTAGTAGCCAGCAAGTATTCCCTAGAGATGGGTGAGGTAAGTGTGTGTGTGTGTGGGGTGGGGGTGGGGGGGCTAAAAAACAATAGGAGGGAACTTTCTAAGGTGCTGGTTATCTAAGTGTAAACACTTGTCAATACTCATCAAACTATACACTGAGATATGTGCATTTCATACGTAATTATAACCTTTGTATAAATAAAAATTTCCCCCCTCTGTCGCACACCACAGTAAACTGAATTTCGATGAAGGCATCCTGTATCCCATGCAGTGAGATAATCCAGAGATCCACTCAGCCTGGGACAGGCTTTTCTCAAGGAACTGCCATCCCAGGGAACATGGCTGTTACCATGCCAGCCTTCCAGACTGGACAGGGACCTAGCTTAGGGAATTTTTTCCTGCCCCACTCGTCCCTCTGTAATTCACAGACTTACGAGGACAGTTCTAAGGTGAGACAAGGAAAGGGTGGGGCAAGGACAGGATAAGACCGCAGGCCTTGGGACTGGGGTCTGATCTGAGGCCAGGGAAGCTTCCCAGAAGGAATGCGGGCACAAGGCATGGATGCCCGCCGGAATTCCAGCAGTCTAGGGGCAACTTCTCACATGAGGGTTTCTTCAAATTTCTTTAGGAAGATTTTACTTTTGTGAATTCTACTAAAGCAGATAAAGTAGGGGTGTCAGCAGATACCTTTAAAAAAGAAATGAAAATTTCTGATATTTCTCCAATATAGGCTGAAGACCCTGTGTGCCCACTCAGTCATATCCTGAGACACTTCAGAGCAAAGAAGCTATCCTTTTAGGTTACTGCTATGCTTTTTTGCACATCTGCACAACAAAAATGCCACCTAACATTCTACAGCACTTTACACTCATGTCCAACAGGTTCACTCATATATGCTGCTATGAGCTTTGTACTGCCTGATGCTCTTCAGTAGCTGTTCTAGTTTGCTAGCTGCCAGAATGCAATATACCAGAAACAGAATGGCTTTTAAAAGGGGGAATTTAATAAGTTGCTAGTTTACAGTACTAAGGCCGAGAAAATGTCCCAATTAAAACAAGTCTACAGAAATGTCCAATCAAAGGCATCTAGGGAAAGATACCTTGGTTCAAGAAGGCCGATGAAATTCAGGGTTTCTCTCTCAAGTGGAAAGGCACATAGTTAAACCAGTCAGGGTTCCTCTCTCATCTGGAAGGGCACATGGCAAACACAGCATCATCTGCTAGCTTCTCCTGGCTTCCTGTTTCATGTGCTCCCCAGAAGGCGTTTTCCTTCATCTCCAAAGCACTGGTTGATGGACTCTCTTGCTTCGTGGTGCTGCTGAATCTCTCATTCTCCAAAATGTTTCCTCTTTTATAGGACTCCAATAAACCAATCAAGACCCACCCAAATGGGTGGAGACATGTCATCACCTAATCCAGTTTAACAGCCACTCCTGACTAAGTCACATCATCCAGGGAGATGATCTTATTACAGTTTCAAACATACAGTATTGAATAGGGACTACTTCACCTTCATGAAATGGGATTTTGATTAAAACATGGCTTTTCTAGGGGGCATACTTCCTTTCAAACCAGCACAGTAGCCAACACAGTTCTTCAGCCTGAGAACTCAGGTAAGACCTCAGCACAGGTGTTAATGCATTTCTAAGTCTAGGTAGCAAAGTTCTTAATATGATGAATTATATCTTGGGGGGGAGGGGGCTCTGCAAGGGCCACTGTCTCCTGGGACACCTTCCATACCAGTGCAGGGCTCCCTGAATTGCTGCTGCCCCTTCCCAACCACAGCAGACCAGATTCCAATAGGAGGCAGAACAAGTCCTTCTAGAAATAAGTCTTTCAGGGACCTTGAGGTACCTTGCCCCAAAGCTCTGGGACCACCTGCCTCTTCCAAACAGCAGATCAAATCTGACTTGTAAATTCTGTAAACTCTCAGTAATGAAAACAAAAATAGCCATTGTTTTACCTGCCTTGAATTTTAAAGGAAATGATTGCCAAGAAACTTTTAAATTAACCAATGGATTTTTTTTTAACGTATTTATAATTCTATAGGAAATAATTTTGGTTCCAGACAAAATTAAGAGTAATTCACTAGTCACAAACTTTTCATCTTTTTTTTTTTAGCTTTTTTAATTGGATAGTATAACATATATAAAAAGCAAAGAAATAAAAAAGCAATCATTTTCAAAGTACTCTTTAACAATTAGTTACAGGACAATCCGAGTATGTCATCAGCTACCATACGATCTTCTCACATTTTTCCTTCTAGCCACTCCAGAATATAGGAGGCTAGAGAGCCCAAATATTCTTTTATCATCACAATTGACTTTTTTCCTTTTTATTGTGAAAAATAACATGTACAAAAAAGCTATATATTTCAAAGCACAGCACCTCAATTAGTTGTAGAACATTAAAATTTTAGTTTGACATGGGTTACAATTTCACAATTTTAGATTTTTACTTCTAGCTGCTCTAAAATACTAGAGACTAAAAGAGATATCAATTTAATGATTCAGCATTCATATTCATTCGTTAAATCTCATCTTCTGTGTTTAACTCCACCATCACCTTTGATCTTTCTATACCTCTCTTTGAGGCGTTGGGCTATGGCAATTCTAAATTTTTGATACTGGAATGGTCTGTCACTAATATGGTGTAGGGAGATGGAACTATCTGATGTTCTGGAGAGGCTAGGCTAGGTTTCAGGACTTATCTGGACCAGGGACCCATATGGAGGTTGCTGGTTTCTGGAAAGCTACACTAGTGCATGGAACCCTTGTGGAATCTTTACATATATTGCCTTAGGTGTTAATTAGAATTGGCTGGAATTGTCCTGGTTGGGGGTTTGCAGGTTATGATAGGTAGCAAGGTCTAATGGACGTATGCATAAGAGCAACCTCCAGAGTAGCCTCTTGACTCTATTTGAACTCTCTCTGCCAGTGTTACTTTATTAGTTACACTTCTTTTCCCCTTTTTGGTCAGGATGGAATTGTTGATCCCACAGTGCCAGGTCTGGATTCATCCCTGGGAATCATCTCCCACATCGCCAAGGAGACTTTCACCCCTAGATGTCATGTCCCACATAGAGGGTAGGGCAATGATTTCAGTTGCAGAGCTGGGCTTAGAGAGAGTGAAGCCACATGGGAGGAACAAACGAGGTCATCCAGAAGTAACTCTTAGGCATGCCTATAGGTAATCTAAGCTTCTCTGCTACCTACATAAATTTCATAAAAGTAAGCCTCAGGATCGAGAGCATAGCTTATTGATTTGGGTGTCTCTAAAGTTTGACACAGTATTAGAGGATTGCTTGATGGTAAGGTTTAACAGGTTACATAGTCTTTCTTTCATCCCCCAGGGGACTTTGCCAATATTTTTTGATTATCTGCTTAATTTATTCTAGGATGTATCCAGGCATGACAATAATCTATACAGGATTAAAGGACCTCTTTCTTATTCTGGGCTCCCCCTATTTCAATTGTTCAAATGAGCTATACAGATAGGTTGAATTAGATTATGCACTACAGAAAATTTCAGTTCCAGAGCAAATAACTTTCTTCTCTGGTCTCAAAGAGTACATGTGGATCTAAAATATAGACACTGTCTTCCTTACCGCTATGTTCTGAATTACTTTAACTCCAACTTCTTTGACTTCATTCTTATCTCTAAATACCAGGTTACATATATAAAACAGACACTGAAAATCCAGAAATAATAATCATCACTCCGGACCTAATGTGTCCGCTCTAAAAGCTTACAATCTAGGCCATTTTCTTATAAGCATTTTCTAAAGATGACCATACCATTCTTTTGTTTCTGGCTTATTTTGTCTCATCGAATCTCCCACATATTCATTCACATCTCTGCATGCCTCACGGCTTTGTTCTTTTTTGTACCAGCACAACCTTCATTCATAAGTATACAACACAGTTCAACAATCTACTTCTCTGTCAGTGCATCCTTCAGTCACCTGCATTCATCGGGCATCATGCAGAGGGCCCAGAGTCCAGAGTCGATTAATATTCTCCATTTTAGATAATTTCATTGTTCCCAACAGAAAGAAAACCAAACAGGAAATCCAAACCACCTCTTAACTCTTATCCCTTCCTCTATTATTTACCTCTGCTATTGCTGTGGGAGTGCTATTGGTTTCCTTTTGAACATAGCTCACAGCATGCATAACATGTTTCCCCCTGCATGCTGGACTTAAACACTTTTTGTACACGAATCATATCTTTAAAGTAATTCTTGCGAGAACGAATTTATATTTCTAGTGTTAATCACTGGGACACGTAGGTCTATACAACCCCTTTCTATCTTGTTCATCTTCAATATGGTAATATTACTTCTGGACCCACTATAAAACCACTTTCACTTCCCTTATATTGGTGTTCAACCTCATTAGCTAATGGTTCACCCATCTCTAGCTTTTATGTATCTCTAAATCCCCTATATTCTGTATTTTAAACCTCAGATTATACCTTTATGCTGGTCATAAAAGGGGAATCATGCAGTATCTAACCTTTTGTGTATGGCTAATTTCACTCAGCATCATGTCCTCAAGGATCATCCATCTTGTCATGTGCTTCAGGACATCATTTTGTCTTACTGCTGCATAATATTCCATCGTATGAATATCCCACACTTTGTTGATCATCTGTTAATGGGCATTTGGTTTGTTTCCATCTTTTGGCAATTCTGAATAATGCTGCTAAGAACATTGGTGTGCAAATGTCTGTTTGTGTTGTTGCTTTCAGCTCTTCTGGATATATACCAAGTAGTGCTATTGCTGGGTCATAGGGCAACTCGAGTTTTCCTAAGGAACCGCCAAACAGTCTTCCATAGAGTCTACGCCATTATACATTCCCACCAGCAGTGCATAATTGTCCCAGTTTCTCCACATCCTCTCCAACATTCATAGTTTCCTGTTTAATAGTTGCCATTCTTATAGGTGTGAGGGGGTATTTCATTGTAGTCTTGATCTGCATTTCCCTTACAGCCAATGAAAATGAGCATCTCTTTACGTGCTTTTGAGCCAGTTGTATTGCTCTTCAGAAAAATGCCTATTCATATATTTAGTCCATTTTATAATTGGATTGTTTGTTCTTTCGTTGTTGAGTTGTATATAAAAGAAATCAAACCTTTGTCTGATATGTGATTTCCAAACATTTTTCCCCATTGAGTTAGCTGCCTCTTCACCTTTTTGACAGTCTTTTGAGGTGCAGAAGCATTTGATTTTGAGGAGTTTCCATTTATTTATTTATTTTTTTGTTGCTGGTGCTTTGGGTGTAAAGTTTAGATAGCTACCTCTTACTACTAGGTCTTGAAAATGCTTCCCAAACATTTTCTTCTAAAAGCTTTATGGTGCTAAGTTCTTATACTTAGGTGTTTGATCCACTTTGAGTTAATTTTTGTGTAGGGTGTAAGCTAAGGGTCCTATTTCATTCTCTTGGCTACTGATATCCAGTTCTTTCATACCCACTTATTGAAAGGACTCTTTTGTTCCAGTCCAGAGGATTTGGGGTCCTGTGAAAAATCGGTTGACCATAGATTTGGTGGTCTATTTTGCATTCTCGATTTGATTCCATTGGTCAATGCTTCTATCTTTGTGCCAGTACCATGCTGTTTTGACCATTGTGGCCTTATATTAGGTTTTAAAGTCAGGGAGTGTTAATCCTCCCACTTTGTTCTTCTTTTTTAGGATGCTTTTAGCTATTTAGGGTCTCTTTCCCTTCCAGATAAATTTGGTAATTAGCTATTCCAGATCTTCAAGTAGGTTGTTGGAATTTTGATTGGTACTGTGTTGAATCTGCAAATTAATTTGGGGAGAAATGACATCATAACTATATTTAGCCTTTCTATCCATGAGCAGCAAATGTCCTTCCACCTATTTAGATCTCCTTTGATTTCTTTTAGCAATGTTATGTAGTTTTCTGTGTACAAGTCCTTTACATCCCTAGATAAGTTCATTCATAACTATCTGATTCTTTTAGTTGCTATTTTGAATAGAATTTTTTCCTTAATTGACTTCTCAGCTAGGTCACTGCTTATGCATAGAAATGTTACTGATTTTTGCACATTAATTTTATATCCTGCCACCTTGCTGAATTTATTACCTCGAGTAACTTTGCTGCAGATTTCTCAGGATTTTCCAAGTATACTATCATATCACCTGCAAACAATGAGAGTTTTCTTCCTCCTTTCTAATATGGATGTCTTTTATTTCATTGTCCTGCCTGATTGCTCTAGCTAGAATTTCTAGCACAATGTTGAATAATTGTGGTGACAGTGGGCATCCTTGTCTTATTCCCGATCTTAGAGGGAAAGCTTTCAGTCTCTCTCCATTGAATATGATGCTGGTTACGGGTTTTTCACATATTCCCTTTACCATATTGAGGTAGTTACTTTTGATTCCTATCTTTTGGAGTGTTTTTATCAGAAAAGGATGCTGAATTTTGTCAAATGCTTTTTCAGCATTATCAAGATGATCCTGTGATTTTTCCCTTTTGATTTGTTAATGTGCTGTACCACATTAATTGATTTTCTTGTATTGAATAAACCTTGCATTCCTGGTATAAAACCCACTTGGTCATGGTGTATAATTCTTTTAATATGTTGTTGGATTTGATTTGCTAGCATTTTACTGTGAATTTTTGCATCTATGTTTATTAGGAAAATTGGCCTGTAATTTTCCTTTCTTATAGTATCTTTACCTGGCTTAGGTATTAAAATATTAGCTTCATAAAATGAGTTAGGTAGAGTCGTTTTTCCTCAATTTTTTTGGAAAAGTTTGAGCAGGATTGGCATTAGTTCTTTTTGGAATGTTTGATAAAATTCCCCTGTGAAGCCATCTGGCCCTGGGCTTTTCTTTGTAGGAAGATTTTTAATAACTGATTAAATCTCTTTCCTTGAGATTGGTTTGCTGACAGCTTCTATTTCTTCATGAGTCAGTGTAGCTTGTTTGTGCGAATCCAGGAATTTATCCATTTCATGTAAGTTGTCTAGTTTGTTGGTTTATAGTTGTTCATAGTATTCTCTTATGATTTCTTTTATGTCTTTAGGTTCTGTGTTAACACATCCCTTCTCATTTCTGATTTTGTTTAGTTGCATCCTCTTTTTTTCTTTGTTAGTCTTGCGTGGCCCATCAATTTTATTGATTTTCTCAAAGAACCAACTTTTGGTTTTATTGATTCTTTCTACTGTTCTCCCATTTATTTATCTCTGCTTTAATCTTTGTTATTTTTCTTCTGCTATTTGCTTTGGGCTTAGTTTGCTGTTCTTTCTCAAGTTCCTCCAGGTTTGCTGTTATGTCCTCTATTTTTGCTCTTTCTTGTTTTTTAATATAGGCATTTAAGGCAATAAATTTCCCTTTCAGCAAGGGAAATTTGTTGCATCCCATAAGTTCTGATAAGTTGTATTCTCATTTTCATTCATCACCAGAAACCTGCTGATTTCTCTAGCAATTTCTTCTTTGACCCACTGGTTGTTTAAGGGTGTGTTATTTAATCTCCATATACTTATGAATGTTCTCATTTAATCTCCACATACTTATAAATGTTCTCATTCTTTGGTGGTTATTGAGATACAGCTTCATCCCACTGTGATAAGAAAAAGTGCAGTGAATAATTTCAATGTTTTTAAATTTATAAAGACCTGCTTTGTGCCCCACCATATGATCTATCCTGGAGAATGTTTCATGAGCACTAGAGAAGAATGTATATCCTTGTGTTGGTGTGCAATGACCTATATATGTCCGTTAGGTCTAATTCATTTATCAAGTAATTTAACTTCTCTATGTCCTTGTTAATCCTCTGTCTGGTTGTTCTATCTATAGAGCAGAGGGGTGTATTGAAGTCTCCTACTATTATTGTTGAAACATTCATCGTGCCTTTCAGTTTTGCCAATGTCTGTCTCATGTACTTTGTACTATTTAAATTCTCTGCTTCTTTATTGATCCTCTGTCTAGTTATTCTGTCCATTGATGAGACTGGAGAATTGAAATCTCCAACTATTATGGTAGATGTATCTATTTCTCTTTTCAGTATTTGCCTCATCTATTTGGAAGCATTCCGGCTTGGTGTATAAATATTTATGATTGTTATATCTTCTTGTTAAATTGTTCCTTTTATTAATACATAGTGTCCTTCTTTGTCTCTTTTAACTGTTTTACGTTTGAAGTCTAATTTGTCAGATATTAGTATAGCGACTCCTGCTCTTTTCTGATTGTTATTTGCATGAAATATCTTTTCCCAACCTTTCACTTTCAACCTATGTTTATCCTAAGATGTGTTTCCTGTAGACAGCATATAGATGGGTCCTGTTTTGTAATTCATTCTGCAGTCTATGTCTTTTGATTGGGGAGTTTAATCCATTCACATTTAGTATTATTACTATACAGGCAGTACTTTCTTCTTTTTGCCTTTTGGAATTTATATGTCATAACTAATTTTACTTCTTTTACCTTTACTGATAGTCTTCATTTCTACACGCTTCTCCACAGCTCTCTCTCTGTCTTTTCATATCTGTCTCTTGTGCTCCCTTTAGTAATTCTTCAGAGTTGGTCTCTTGGTGACAAATTCTCTCAGTGACTTTTTGTCTGAAAATGTTTTAATTTCTCCCTCATTTTTGAAGGGCAATTTTGGTGGATACAGAATTCTTGGTTGGCAGTTTTTCTCTTTTAGTAATTTAAATATATCATCCCACTGCTTCCTTGCCTCCATGGTTTCTGCTGAGAAATCTACACATAGTCTTATTAGGCTTCCCTTGTATGTCATGGATTGTTTTTCTCTTGCTGCTTTCAGGGTTCTCTCTTTCTCTCTGACATCTGACATTCTGATTAGTAAGTGTTTTGGAGTACGTCTATTTGGATCTATTCTGTTTGGGGCATGCTATACTTTTGGCATCATTTGTAATTTTAAGTCTTTCATAAGAGCTGGGAAATTTTCAGTGATAATTTCCTCCATCAGTTTTTCTCCTTCTTTCCCCTTCTCTTATCCTTCTGGGACACCCACAACACGTGCATTCGTGTGCTTTATGTCATCATTCAATACCCTGAGTCCCTGCTCATATTTTTCCATTCTTTTCCCTATATTTTCCTTTTGCTTGTCAGATTTCAGATGGTCCATCCTCCAGTTCACTAATCCTATCTTCTGCCTCTTGAAATCTGACACTGTAGGTTTCCGTTGTTTTTTTTTTCATCTCTTCTACTGTGCCTTTCATTCCCACAAGTTCTGTGATTTGTTTTTTCAGACTTGCAATTTCTTCTTTTTGTTCATTCCTTGCCTTTTTTATATCTTTCCTCAATTCACTGATTTGACTTTTAATGAGGTTTTCCATGTCTGTTAGAACATTCTGAGCTGTTTCAACTCCTGTATCTCACTTGAATTATTGGTTTGTTCCTTTGACTGGGCTACATATCTGCAATTTTCCTAGTATGATTTGTTTTTTTTGTTGGCGTCTAGGTATTTAATTACCTTAATTAGTTTATTCTGGAGTCTGTTTTCACTTTTTTTTACCTTGGACTTTCAGTCTCATGTACTTTAGAGCTCCTTGATTGGAAGCATAACCATTTATGATTGTTATATCATCTTGTTGAATTGACCCTTTAATTAGTATACAGTGTCCTTCTTTGTCTCTTATGATGTCTTTACACTTAAAGTCTATTTTGTCCAGTATTAGTATAGCTACTCTTGCTTTCTTTTGGCTACAACTTGCATGGAAAATCGTTTTCCATCCTTTCATTTTCAATCAATTTGCATACTTGTGTCGAAGATGAGTCTCTTGTAAGCAGCATATAGCTGGATTATGCTTCTTAATCCATTCTGCCAATCTGTATCTTTTAACCGGTAAATTCAGTCCATTAACATTCAAAGTCATTACTGAAAAGGTGTTTCTTGAATCCACCATTTTATCTTTGTTATTTTATTTGTCAGATCTACATATTCTTTTCCCTCTTTCTCTTCGTATTCTTTAAAATTACCTGTAGTGGTATTATTCAACTCTGTGCCCTTCTACAGACCTCCCTCTCCTGTCTTTTTTTTTTTTTTTTTTTTTTTCAGGTGGCAGAACGCCTTTAAATATTTCTTGTAGGACCAGTCCCTTATTGACAAATTCTTTCAGAACTTCTTTGTCTGTGAAAACTTTAATCTCTCCCTCAGTTTTGAAGGACAGTTTGTCTGGGTACAGAATTCTTGGCTGAAAGTCTTTCTCTTTCAGGATCCTGAATATATCATATTACTGCCTTCCCACCTCCAGGGTGCTAGCAGAGTAGTCTGAACTCTGTCTTATTTGGTTTCCCCTGATGTAGTGGATTGTTTTTCTCTTGCCATGTTCAGGATTTTCTGCTTCTCCTCAACATTTGACAAACCGATTAGTATGTGTTTTGGGGAAGGCCTATTTGGATTTATTCTGTTTGGAGTTCACTGGGCTTTTTCGACTTGTATATTTATGTCTTTTATGAGGGTTGGGACATTTTCCCCCATTATATCCTCAACTACTCTTCCTACCCTTTATTCTTCTCTTCTCCTTCTGGGACACCAATGATTCTTGTATTTGTGCACTTTGTTTTGGCTATCATTTTCCTGAGATCCAATTCAATTTTTTCCATCTTTTTTGCGATTTGCTGCTTTGAGTCTTTGAAGTCAGTTATCCTGTCCTCTATATTGCTTATTCTTTCTCTGTCCCTTCAAATCTGGTGTTGTATGCTTCTAGTTTGGTCAACAGAGTATCTCTGTGATATCTGCTATTTTTCTACTTATTCTTTCAAATTCCTCTTTATTTCTTCTATTGTCTTCTTGATCTCCTTTATGTCACTGGCTATTCCACTTATTTCATTAAGTACAGCTGTATGAACATCTCTGATTAGTTGTTCCAGAGTCTGTGTCTCCTCTGGTGTTCTAATTTGGCCATATGGCTGGGCTATATCTTTCTGCATGGTGATATGCTTAGTGAGTCGCTGGTAACAGGGCTTTGCTGATGACGGTAGTGCCCCCATGGAACGCGGCCTGGCTTACTTCCTAGTCCCAGGCTCCTGTCCATGCATGCTTGTGGGCTCCGTGCCAGGCTCCACCTTTCTGCCTCTCAGTTCCTCAGCCTCGGCAACCAAGGCCACCCTACGTGGTCAGAGAAGGCTCTCCCACGTCAGCTGCACTCCTAAATCACCGCCTCAGATGCCCTCTTGTCTCTTCTCTAACTTTTCTGTGGAGCCTGTTTTCATTTTTTTCTTTTTAATTCTAACTTTTAGATTTTGTCCACCAAGAACTCTCCAACTGATACCAATAATCCATCCCAAAGCCAGTGTTCAGAACCATGAACAGTTAAATGGGAATTGCTGCTCTCTTGGCCATATGGCCAAGAAAAACAAAACAAAACTTTATCTTACCTCGCCAAAAGCACCTCTTCCAATTACTTTAATTATTTCAAAGTCTTCTCGATGAAGCTGCATTTCCTTCACCAGTTGGGTAAATGGTTTAGCTATAAATGAAAAAGCGAAATTAACAATTTAGTCTAATATGTTGATACAATATAAAAAATGTCATCAATTGGGGCATACCACTAAATTAAACTTCAAAAAGAGTTTACTTTTTCAAAAGTGTTTAATATCTGAAAAATTGAGGAAATTAAGTATTTATTTTAAATTCTTGTGGATATTTATCTTTAGCCACTCTACCTCAATATCCATTATAGCAATACCTCCACAACAAAAATCTTTTGGTCCAAGTTTTTGAAGGTGAGGAGGCAAGATGGATCTGGGCAGTGGTTCTGGAGCAGTGGTGTCCTGTAAGCCCTCAGTGAGGAGCACCAGGCAGGACACCTGAACACACAGTGCCAGCCAGGAGAGTATACCCCTAACAGCCAGCAGAGCCAGGCTCCTATGGAAGGCTGGGGGTTTCTGTCCAGGGACCTGAAGCCTTCAGTGGGCAGTGGTGCCCAGACTTGACCTGTGTGGGCTGACCCCAGAAGGGCACTCAGTGGGCCACTGCACATCCTGACCACACCAAGTGTCCATCTGTCAACAAAATTTCTTTCACTAGCTTTTATTTGCACCTTCAGAACTAAATCCCTGATTTTTATGCTAACTTATATTTGTTATATCTACCATACTTTCAAGCACACCAGTGTTCCTAATACTTTAGGGTCTGGTATCCAAGTTGAGGCTCTCCAGTGCATTCATAACTTCCCATGCCCATTTTCAAATGCCCTTATCCTTCATTAAAGAGACCAACCTTTTAAATTTAATTGACTCTATGCCACTGCCATGGTTTTGCTCCCAAGCACTGTGAACAAAGGAGATAGAGCAGGAAGGAAAAAAGGAATTTACTTCTGCAGAGAACATCATTGTGACATACAGGTGTGAGATATTTTAGAGCATGGATAATTCCATGAAAACCTCAGGAATGTGGCTCAGTGAAGCACAGACTATGTGGCCACTTGGGCCTGGCTCTGGCTTGTAGCTCTGTCCCTGCAGGTAGTATGCCCATGGAAAGATGCTGGGACTCTTTGAGCCTCAAGGCTCTCATCCATAAAAAAGTAATGTCGGCATTTCCAGGATGCTGTGATAATCAACTGGGAGATGTGAAGGGTTTGACCAAGTTTTTGTACACAGTATACTCTCTATAAATGCCAGCATATAAAGAAAGCTAACAAGGGGCAGAGTGGTGATAAAAGGCAAAGTGAGGAGTTCTTGTATTGTTGGAAATGTTCAGTACCCTGACATGGTAGTGGACAAGTGAGCCTGTATGGGCAAGAGAATTGTACAGAACTTCACACACACATAAGTAGAAGGAACACTGGAGAAATACGAAAACTTATTCAATGTCAATATCCTGGTTGTGATTTGCAAAATTTGCCACTGGGAGAAACTGGACAAAGCATACCAGGGATCTTTCTATATTATTTTCAACACTGCATGGGCATCTGCAATTATATAAAAGAACAAAACAAAACAAAAACCTCAACTCATGTGCAATCTGACATTTTCTTTCTAATTTCCGAAAAAGAAGCTGCTCCTTGAGGTACTGACTCCACTATTCCCCAATACTGTAAATGGATGCTTCTCTTCCTCTGAAATTCATAGTCCTCTGATTCCTGGTGAGGCTGACACTTTCCCTGGTTTGGTTGTAAGTCCTCTTAAGTTAATTATTCACTCATGACATTTGCTCACTTATCAAGTATTGGTGTGTTAACCTTTATGAGCTCTTTATTTTGGCTTTGCCAGTCATAAGAATTACAGACACTATTTCTCCATTCTGCTGCTTTTAAGTTTTTATCTTGTAATAATTTCAAACTTAAAGGACAGTTCCAAAAGTAACACAAACCCCAGAGACTCCAACATACCATCCCTCAAATACTCAGACCCACCAATTTAACTTTTTGCCCAATTTTCCCTATCAATTATTTTCTGCACACTTGAGCGTAGGCTGTACACATCATCCTCCTTCAACACTTAATACTTCTATGTACATTTTCTAAGACATGGATATTCACTTATGTAACCACCTTAACTTCAGTTCTTCAAGTTCAAAAATTTTGACATTGCTATAAAGCACATGGTCTATATTCCAATTTTTTTCATATGTCCTAATAATGTCTGTTTGAGCCTTTTCTTCTCCCTTGTTAGATTAGATCTTGTCTCTTCAGTTGCTCTTCCTTTTTTCTTTTTATTATATCAACATATATACAACATAAACTTTCCCTTCTCAACCCCTCCCAAGCCTACTGGTCAATGGAATTAACCATTCACTATGTTGCAGTACCCTCACCACCATCCATTACAAGAACATTCTTATTTCCCCACACAGAGATCCTACACCCTTTATGCATTAATTCCTCTTTCTCCTGCCCCCTACCCCCACCCCTGACAACATGTACTCTAATTTCTGTCACTATGGGCTTGCACATTCTCTAAAATTTTCTTTGTAGTTACCATGGGACTTAAATTTAACATTCTAAGTCTGTAACACTCTAGTTATATAGATACCAACTTAACTTCAGTGGTATACATAAACTATATTTCTAAACTCCTCTACCCCCCCCCCCAACTTTATGTAGTTGTTACAAATTAACGTTTATACATTGAGTCCCAAACCACTGATTTCTTATTGCATTTTAGATCATGTCAAAAGTAAAAACTGGAGATACAGACGAAAAATACAATAGCACTAGCATTTATATCCTCAGAGATCTGTATTTCTTCATATGGTTTTGATCCATAGTCTACTGACCTTTCGTTTCAACCCACAGTATTCTCTTTAGCTTCTACTGTAGTCCTGTACTAGTGGTGACAAACTCCCTCAAACTTTGTTTATCTGGGACCATCCTTATTTCTCCCTCATTTTAAAAATACAGTTTGGCTGGATATAAAATTCTTGACTGGTATTTTTCTTTTTGCTTTCATCTCTTTAAATATGTCATCCCAGTGCCTTCTTGCTTCCATGGTTTGCAATGAGAACTTGGCACTAAACCTTATTGAGGCTCCCTCACATGTGACACGCTGCTTCTCTCTTGTGGTTTTCCAAATTCTCTCTTTATCTTTGGCACTTGACAGTCTGATTATAATATGCCACAGTGAGGATCTACTTGGGTTTATACTGTTTAGAGTTTGTCAGGTGTCTTAGATATATATATTCTCACCTTTCATTAAATTTGGGAAGTTTTCTGCCACTATTTCCTTAATATTCTCTAACTTTGGCTTTCACTCTATCAATCTACCTATTTATCTATCCATCCTTCCATCTATCTATCCATCACTTTTTTCCCAAACATTTGAGTCTGCTGCCCCTTTTTAACTATGCTATTTTTCATTTTATTGAAATTATTTATTTTAATAAAATCAAATTGGTTCATGTCTTTGTCATTTCTACTAAGTTTTAGAAAGTTATCATCCCATCTAAGATTCAATATTCACTCCTATTTTCTGTTAATGGCATTTTCAAATATTTATCATTTCCCTCCAACTGTTACTTACAGTTCTTAGAGCATGATGTAAAGTACTTATCATAATTACTAGTTTTAACTATCTAAGTGTATTTAGATGCTCTAACTGTGCTTTATCTACCCCTATTTATGATACCCCTACTTCTTTGGGAGGAGACCACCCCTGCTGTAGTGACCTAGAAGAGCAGTGGCTCCCATCCAGAACACATCCCATCTAGGGATGCTTGGAAGCAGGGCCATCTTAGGAAAGTCATTTCCTCAACAGACAAAAGATCTTTACTCCCCACCTCAGGTACTTAATAACAGTGAATTTTAAAGGAGGTAACCCAATGAAAGCCCCTTGTACCAAGGCTATGAAGCTAAAGGTCCTTTTCTTTTCATCGCCTTTCTGCCCATACTAATCAGGCTAAGTTATTTGATGAATAACAGGTTAAAAGGAGAAAGAATGATATTTCAAATGGGGGTGTCAATGAACATAAACCCAAGAACACAGGAACCCAGCCATCTGATATGGTTCTTTGATTAGTAACTCTAGTTCTCCAAGAATCATTTTTAAATGTTAACCAGCAAATGTAAAATATACAAAGTTATTCATTTTTGTGTTGTTTAAACTATGGAAAAATTGAAAATAATAAGTTTGGTACATCCATTAAAAAATGGACTACTAAGCGGACTTCTGGGAAGATGATGGAAGGGGAAGGGCTGAGTTCACTTCTGCTCCATGGAACAACTAGAGAAGCGATAGAAAAACAACTGGGACAAAGTTCAGGTTGTGAGTGACTAAAGAGGGCCTACTAAACTATATAACGAGGTCCTGGATGCAAAAGTGGAGAAACTGAGATGCAGAGGACGGGGTGAGTGTGCTCGGTCGTGAAGACATCTGGGGCAAGCGGCAGTGTGCAGGAAGGAGCAGGTTCTGAAGGACTGAGGCCAGACTCTGCAGCTAGTTTGGGAGATCCTCCCTCTCAGCTCCATAGCTGGGAGCTCCTATGGAGAACATAGAAGCCAGTAGACTTGGTTTGTGTGCAGACAGAGCTTGCTCCTGACCTCTCAGACGGTTACTGAGAGCACCTGGTTTTTGGCAGAGACTAGGGGGTACTCCTTTTGGGAGGAGGGGGGAGATTCAGTGGAGCCGGTCAGACAATTGGCAGGTGAAAGAGAGCTGTTGGGTCCTGCTACCGCTTTCCCTTCCCCATGGAAGCCCGGTGCCCTCAGTTGTATATGAGGGGAGAGGCAGGGATGCAGGAGCACTGGGCAGGGGCAGTTGAAATACTCAAGTCTCACAACCCAAGATCATTCCATGCAGGAGCCTGGCGACCACCAAACCAATCGGGCCCAAAAGCAGATTCTCTGCCAAGGTGCACACTGCCCACTCTCTAGCCTCGGAGTTGGTGACTTTCGGCGCACACCACCACCAGAGACCTTGGCTGGAATAGCACGGTATCTCCATCCTGCCCAGCCAACTGCTGCAGTCAGGAACAGGTGGGTCTGGGGGGAAGGGGAGGCTCAAGAACATCATCTGCTGGAAAGACACGGAAAGTGAAATCTGGCAGACTGTCTATTTGCCTAGGTTCAAGCAGATCCTCAAGTAGAGCTGCAATTCCTGTATGAGGTCCGGGACTTGGTTTGGCAGGGAATCACTGATAAAGTACAAAAGGAAAAATTCAACACAATCCCAAGCAAATACAACACCTTAGATGAGTGAGGGAAATTAACATAAAAAATAAACTTATCAAGATAATCAAATACAAAAATCCATTTCATTAAACAACACACTCCTAAATAACCAGTGTGTCTAAGAAGAAATTCCTAGAGAAATCGGAAAAGATCTGGACATGAATGAAAATGAGAATATATCATATCAGAATTTAAGGGATGTGGCAAAGGCAGTGCTGAGAGAAAAAATTGTTGCTCTAAATATATACATTTAAAAAGAACAAAGAGCAACAAAGACTTAACTGCTCAACTGGAGGAACTAGAGAAAAAACAGTACTAACCCCAAAGTAAATAGAAGAAGAGAAATAACAAAGATTAAAGCAAAAAGAAATGAATTAGAGAACACAAAAAGCTATAGAAACACCCAATAAACCAAAAGTTGGTTCTCTGAGAAAATCCTTGGAAAATCAATGGACCTCTGGCTAGGCTGACAATGAACCAAAGAGAGGAGGATGCAAATAAACAAAATGAAGAATAAGAGGGGAGTCACTGCACTACAGACTCTGAAGACATTAAAAAAAAAAATCATAAGAGAATATTCTGAACAACTATACCTCAACAAACTAGACAACTTAGATGAAATGGACAAATTCCTAGAAACACACGAACAAACTACACTGACCTGAGAAGAAACAGAAAATCTCAACAAACCAATTACAAGTAAAGAGATTCAATCAGTCGTCAAAAATATTCCCACAAAGAAATGCCCAGGACCAGATGGCTTCGCAGGGAAATTTTACCAAACATTCCAAAAAGAACTAACACCGATCCTGCCAAAATTCTTCTAAAACCTTCAGGAAAAAGGAACATGACCTAACTCATTTTATGAAGCTAACATCACTCTAATAACAAAACTGGATAAAGATGCTACAAGCAAGGACAACTACAAGCAAACCTCCCTACTGAATACAGATGCAAAAACTCTCAACAAAATACATGCAAATCAAAACCGATGACATGTTAAAAGAATTACACATCATGACCAAGTGGGGTTCGTAGCAGGCATGCAAGGGTGGTTTAATGCAAAAAAATATAATCCAAAGGGAAAAATCACATGGTCATCTCAACTGATGCTGAAAAAGCATTTGACAAAATTCAGCATCTTTTTCTGATAAAAACACTTCAAAAGGCAGGAATCAAAGGAAATTCCTTCAACAGGATTAAGGGCATATATGAAAAACTCATAGCCAGCATCATACTCAATGGGGAGAGGCTGACTTATTCCTAAAGATCAGGAATGAGACAAGGATGTTCACTATCACTATTATTCAACATTGTGCTGAAAGTTCTAGCTAGAGCTCAATCAGACGAGAAAAAAAGAAATAAAGGGCATCCAAATTGGAAAGGAAGCAGTAAAACTTTCATTATTTGCAGATGACATGATCCTATACTTAGAAAATCCTTAGAAATCTCTGACAAAACTACTTGAGTTAATAAATTCAACAAAGTGGCGGAATACAAGGTTAATGTATAAAATCAATTATTTTTCTATACTCGAGTAATAACTTGAGGAAACAAGGAAAAAATTTTATTCAAAATAGCACTAAAAGAATCAAGGATTTAGGAGTACACTTAACCAGGGATATAAAGGACCTGTACATAGAAAACTACAAAACATTGCTAAAAGAAATCAAAGAAGATCTAAATAGGGAGAAAGACATTCCCTGCTCATGGATAGGAAGATTAAACGTTCAGATGTCAATTCTACTCAAATTGATCTATTGATAATGTGATTCAACACATTATCCATAACAATTCCAACAACCTACTTTGAAGACTTGGAAAAGCTAGTCATCAAATTCATTTAACAAGGGGCGGGCAACAATGGCTCAGTGGCAGAGTTCTTGCTGTGTTAGAGACCCGGGTTTGATTCCCGGTGCCTGCCCATATGAGAAAAAAAGTTATTTAGAAGGGAGTGCCACAGGTAGTTCAATAGAATTCCTATCTGCTATGCAGGAGACCCAGGTTCAATTCCCAGCTCATGCACTCAAAAAAAAAATTAAACAAATGATGCTGCAATAATGGGACATTCACATGGAAAAAGAATGAAATGTGACTCCTACCACTCAGCATACAGAAAGTCTAATACTATGGTATCTATGAATTGTTTTCTGTTTTTTTAATTTCTTTTTCTGAATAGATGCAAATGTTCCAAGAAATGATAATGATAATGAATATGCAACTATGTGATGATATTGTGAACTACTGACTATATATGTATAAGGAATGATAAAAAATTACAAATGTTTGTGTTTGTGTGGTGTTTTTTGGTATTAAATAAATAAATAAAGGGGCGGGGGAAGAATCAAGCCTTTCCTGTATAAACCATACTTCAGTGTAACCAAACAGTTGATGAGAGGGAGTTTCTCTTTCTAGAGACAGTATTCCAGCTAATAAATGAAGAAATGAAAAAATTAGAATATACCTATTCTATATGAATAGAATAGAACTATATATTCTATAATATAACTGTACCTTCTATAATATAACTATATATTCTATAATATATATAATATATCTATTCTATATGAATGAAATGACAGACCTAAGCAATGATTATGAATGACTGACTGCAAAGTGAAAAACTGGGAAATTATATATAATGCATAGATTAGACTGACAACACTGAAACTCACTGATCCATCTTGACATCACAAGGAGAGACAGCTGGACATAACATGCTTCATGACAGAAGTACAAAATACTGTCTATGAAGCATTTTTGCCCTAAAATTCAAACTAGATTCTGAATAAGCCTCTATGTCTAAATATCAGTTTTCTGGAAATAAGACAGAAGACAAGGAAATAAGACAGAAGACATCCTAGAGGACACTATGTGGATGTAACTGGGAAAATCCAGACTACGGACAATTCTATTTGGCAAACAACTCAGTTTCTTACAAAAATAATGACAAGGGGACAAAGGGAGGAAGGGGACCTATAGATTAAGAGAAACTTAAGTTATAACTCAACCAAATGCAAAGTATGGACCTTGTCTGGAGTCTCATTAAACAAAATAACTATTTTTAAAAGTTTTGAAACAATCAATGAAATATGAATAATCACTGTTTATTTGATATTAGGAATGACTAATTTCCAAAAATTAAAAAAAGTTTAATACTGTGTAATGTGTGATAAGTCAATAAATACTTGTGATATTTAAGAAAAAATTTATTTATAAGGGTAAGAGACCTCTAATAGCCAAAAATATTATAAAAGAGAAGAATGAAGTAGGAGGAACAACACTTCCTAATTCAAAAGCGTATTATAAAACCACAGTGGTCAAAACAACATGGGTACTGACACAAATTAAGATATACTGACCAATGGAATCAAATTGAGAGTATGGAAATAGACCACCAAATCTATGGCCAATTGATCTTTGACTAGGTTCCCAAATCCAATGAACTGGAACAGAATAGTTTTTTCAATAAATGGGCCTGGGAGAACTGGATATCAGTAGTCAAAAGAATGAAAGAGTACCCCTACCTTACACCTTATATAAAAATGAACTCTACGTGGATCAGAGACATAAGTTAAGAGCCAGTATCATAAAACTCCTAAGAAGAAAATACAGGGAAACATCTTTAAGACCTAGTAATAGTAGGTAGCTTCTTAAATTTTATACCCGAAGCACAAGCAACAAAAGAACAAAACAGATAAAGGAACACCTCAAAAATGCTTTTGTGCCTCAAAGGACTTTGTCAAAAAGATAAAAGTGCAGCCAACTCAATGGGAGAAAATACTTGGAAACCGTATACTGGATAAGGATTTAATACCCAGTATATGTAAAGAAATCATTTAACTAAATAACAAAACAACAACCAATCCAATTATAAAATGTGCTAAAGGTATGAAGACATTTTTCCAAAGAGCAAATGGCTAAAATAGAGCAAATAAAAAAAATGTTCATCTTCATTAGCTATAAGGAAAACAAATCAAAACTACAATGAGATATCATCTCACATCTATAAGAATGGCTGCTATTAAAACAGGAAACTATAAATGTTGGAGAGGATGTGGAGAAACTGGAACACTTACTGCTAGTGGGAATGTAAAATGATATAGCTACTGTGGAAGATAGTTTGCGGGTGCCTCAAAAAACTAAATATCGAGTTGTCCTATAACCCAACAATACCAGTAATTGGTATATACCCAGAAGAGCTGAAAGCAGTGACATAAATAGAAATCTGCACACTGATGTTCACAACAGCATTATTCACAATTGTCAAAAGATGGAAACAATCCAAGTGCCCATCAACAGATGATCGGATAAACAAAATGTGGTATATACATATGATGAAATATCATGCAGCAGTAAGATGAAATGAGGTCCTGAAGCATATAGCAACATGGATAGACCTGGCAGACATGATGGTGAATGAAATGAGCCAGATACAAAAGCATAGATACTATACGATTTCACTAATATGACCTGGTAAAGGTAAAGTTAGTCTTATAATGTAGAATATAGGGGACCTAGAGATACACAGAATCTAGATAGGTGAATGGCTACCTAATGAGGTTAAATTTAAATGTATCGGAACGGATAGAAGTATGGTAGTTCTAGTAATATCTGTACCCACATTGTATTTCTTCTTCAGGAGGATCCTGCCTATTCCTTCTCTTCCATCTAAATTTTAAAGTCAAATAAATTATTAAATACAACAGCATAACAAAACACTGGAAGTTAGGGCTAAATTGAATAAAGAATAATTTGTGAGAATTGTCCAGAGAGAAATCTGTGGGAAGATGGCAGAATAGGAAGCCAATTACTGACCTGGCAGGAACTGTCTGAATCAACCATTTTGAGAGTTCTGGAGTCTGGTGGAATATTATGCAGCATCCAGGAAAGAGCAGGAGGAAGAGGTTGGTAAATTACAATAAATATGGTAAGTTTCATCCTCCCTGCAGCAGCTACAAGCCCCCTCCCCCAGTCTTGTGGTAGGCAACAGTGAAGACCACAGCTCAGGTTCTAGGCACAGCTGGCCGGTGCCACCGTGGGACACAAAAACCTAGTCCCAAACTACATGTGATCAGCTACTTTAGATGTCTGGGGCCAGCTCTGAGGGTGGCCATTGTTATAATCACCCCTGGGGCAAAGCCAGCAGAGGAATCTTAACAACAACTTTCCTCAAAACTACAGAAGACCATCAAAGGGCTGCACTAACTGGCCAAGTGCTGAATCAAGGAAACTCAGCTTCAAAAGCCATAGAGGCTCCTGGTACCCTTGCTGGCCTTTCCCCACCCTCTCCACAATGCACAGTGGAGCCAGCCTGCGCTCCCTTTGTGGGTCACTGGCCCTGTTCCAGAAGGAACAGAGTATTCCCTGTGCGCATATTGGCGTGCATATGCACACCAGGGACAGGCCCACCCTCTGGGAGTTTGTCCTGAGGGCAGAGAATCCCCTTGCAGACAGCTGGGACATTGGAAGAAACAAGTTGGAGCTGCCTGAGGCGAAGGACTACCTGCACTAACTCACAGAAGAGAGCACCCAGGAGGGCAAGGAGCAAAGGATTAGAAGGTGAAGTTCATGAGAACTCCTTTAACAGGGAATTTCTAAGGCTTCTAAGGAGCACAGGTCCAGGGAAAAAAGCAGGCTCCACTGCTCCAGCTCCATGAAGGCTCTGATAAGACAGAGAACCCTGCGATTTCTATTTGCCTCCAGATGATGATCTAATTGTCTAAATTCTGAATGTGACCACAAGTCAAAGAAAGCCAATTTAGCCTTCCTGGAACATAATTTCCAAGGGGTTCTTCAGTCAGATAAATCCTGCAATTCAGAGGAACTAACCTCTCCAAGATTATCAATTAACTACATCCCCCTATCCTTTAGTGTGGACATCCCTTCTCAACATAAAAAGTCAGAACAGGCATTCCCTAAAAATCCCTATAGACTGGGAAAAGGACTAAAGGAAGGGGAGGCATAACAGGGGAAATGGGACTTAACAAACAAGTATGGCTGCTGAATGACTATATTAATATTCCTTCTAGCCTCCAGTGTTTTTGAACAGCTAGAAGGAAAAATCTAAGGTGCTAGAATGGTAGCCCATGACAAACTCTGGGATCTGTTTTGTAAGTACTTTTGCTTTGAAAAGTATTGTTTTTCTTTCTTTGCTTTGTATATACATTATATGATATGATTTTTAAAAAGTGTATTTAAAAAAAAAGATTTGACCAAATACCCCTGAAAAAGGAGGCCGTGATCAGAAACAGATACAAAAAAGGCTTCTAGGGTATTTGGCAGGTGTTTGCTCTGTAACTATTTGTTAAACTAGACTTTGAAATTTGCTTTAATAATTACTTGTTAAACTACATTTTGAAATGTATCACTTTTCTGCATGTTATATTTCACTATAAAAGTGTTAAAAAAAGGTTAAGTTCTAATTTTTAGCATACAGATGTATACAAATGGTTTAAAAATCAAACACTTCTACAAAGCTTGCTTTGAAGACAGCCAATTACAGCCTTCCATGTATCCTCATTTCCTGAACCCTGGATGCAACCACTTTTTATTTTATTATCTGATTGTCTTAGTCTTCTCTATTCCTCTAAATAAGATGCCTGTGCTTTTTTTAGTTCTATGTATCATCTTTAAATCAATTAGATCTCTTTCACTACCCCTCTCCAACTTCCCAATATAGTTTTGATACAATTTTTGTTGGTTCGATGTTCAGTGTTTGTATTATTATGACTGCTGTTTTAGTTTGCTAGCTGCTAGAATGCAACATACCAGAGACGGATTGGCTTTCAATAAAAGAGGATTTATTTAGTTGACGCATAGTTTTTCAAAGGAAAAGCAGCTAACTTTCAACTGAGGTTCTTTCTTACGTGTAGGGAAGGCACAGGGTGATCTCTGCTGGCCTTCTCTCCAGGCCTCTGAGTTCCAGCATCTTTCCCCGGGGTTATTCCTTTCTGCACTTCCAAAGGCCTGGGCTGAGCTGTGAGTGAGGAGATGAGGTATGCTGAGATGCTCAAGCTATGCTACGTTGAGTCTCTCATTTAAGCACCAGCCAATTAAATCAAACATCATTCACTGCAGCAGGAATGCCTCCCAGCCAACTGCAGATGTAATCAACAACAGATGAGGGTCACAAGCTATTGGTTCATGTCCACAGTGATAGAACTAGGCACCTTCACCTAGCCAAGTTGACACCTGAATCTAACTACAACTGTGTAAATGCCACTCACTGAATGTTTAGTAGACAATGGTTACTTTCCTTTTCTTAAACTGATTATTTATTTTCATTGGTTAATGTCTTCTCCTTTCAAATAAAAAAGAGAGCCAACTGAAAGAGACAGCTGAAGGTCCTTTTTCCTTTGGTTTATTTGTTTTGATTAGCTCCTGGCATTCAAGAAAATCTATGTCCTATCACTGGTTGGATACAAACTTAAGAAACAAGGAGCTCAGAGACTAAATCCCAGAGTTAACACTTTAAGATATTAAAATGTACAGTGTGCAACAAAAGATCACAAGACAAAGAAACAGAAATGATGGCCCACTGAAAGGAACAAAATAAAAATCCAGAAACCATCAATGAAGAGGACAAGACTTTGGAATCATTGGATAGAAACTGTATAAAAATGATCCTCAATATGCTCAAGGGGATAAAGGAAAGCATGGAGAAAGAATTAAAGGACATGAGTTAAACAAGGAATGAACTTTCAGAGTCTCAATAGGAACCAAATAGAAATACTTGAATTGAAGAACACAATAAATGAAATGAAAAATTTTCTGGATGGTTCCAAAATCAGACTGGAGGTAGCAGAATAAAGAATCAGTGATCTTTCAAAGACAAGATATTGGAAAATTTTCAGATTGAGGAACAGAAAGAAACAAAGAATAAAAAAGAACAAACAGAGATTAGAGGCCTGTGGGAGACCATTAAGTTTATCATTATAGGCATTATGGGGGCTCCAGATAGAAAAGAGAGAAAAAGGCAAAGAGAATATCCAAAACACTAACAGAAAACTTCCCAAATTTAAGTAAAGACATGAATATGCACATTCCAGAAGCTCAAAGAATCTCAAACAGAATAAACTGAAAGAAACAGAAATAAACCTGTAGAATGCCAAGGACAAGGAGAGAGTTCTGAAAGCTGCTACAGAGAAGCAACAAGTTATATACATGAGAAATCCCATACCGCAAGGCAAGAAGCCACTGGTACAAAATATTTAAAGTGCTGTAAGAAAACAAAGACCAACCAAGAATTTTATAACCACCAAGATTTTTTTTAAAAACGTTCAGGAGAGATAAAGACATTCCTTGATCAACAAAAGCTGAGGGAGTACATCACCACTAATTGGCCTTACAAGCAATGCTAAAGGGAGTTCTTCACACTGAAAGGAAAGAGTTTGATCACACTAGACAGTAGATCAAAATCGCATAAACAGAACCTCTTTTGGTGCTCAGATGTGACCTCTTTCTCTAAGCCAACTTAGCAGATCAACTCACTGCCCTCCCTATGTGGGACATGATTCCCAGTAATATAATTCTCCCTGGCAAGGTGGGACAGAAATCCCAGGATGTGCTGGGACCTGGCATCAAGGGACTGAGAAAGCTTTCTTGACCAAAAGAGGGAAGAGAGAAATGAGACAAAATAAAGTGTCAGCGGCTGAGAGATTTCAAACAGTCAAGATTATTTTTATGCATTAATTTGTATGTACTTTATTTTGGTACTTCATTTTCTTATGCCTTACTGAGCTAGGGAGGGCCATCAAGAACATAATAAATAGAACTGGTAATTGTGGGCATTCTTACTCCACACTCTAAAGGCAAAAGTTTCCATGTTCAATCATTCATTATAATGTCTGCTGTACACTTTAAGTTAATACTAAAATGGGCATGATCAATTTAAAGAAGTTCTCCTTTATTTAGTTCATGAATCAACTTAAACGGCTACAAGTCTCATAGATGGATGTTGGATTTTATTAATAAATTTTCTGCATCCAAGCAAATAAATTCTTCAATTTATTTCTAAAGCTAAACCAACCTTGCATTCTTCTGATGAACGTAATATGATCAGGTATAATTTTTCTATACTACCAAATTTGCTGATATTTTATTGATTGTTGAAACCATTCCCATGAGTGAAAATAGCCTGTAAATTTCTTCTAACGTTCTTATTCATTTCAGTATCATGATTAAGTGTAGCTCATAATGAAATGGGATGTGTTTTCACTTTTTCTGTACTCTGGGAAACTCTGGGTAAGACTGGAATGATTTATGCCTTGAATGTCTACTGGAATTTGCTGGTAAACCATCTTGGGCCATAATTCTCTTTGTAAGAAAAAATTTAACTACTTATTCAATTTTCTTAATTACAGAACTACTATTTTATTTCTTCGAGTTGATTGTAATAAATTATGTAAATATTTGTTCTATCATCTAAATTTGGCAAATTTATCAGCATGAAATTGCTGACAAAATCTTTATTACCTCTGACACCTTCAGGAGCCATAGTTATATACACCCTTTTTAATTCCTAATATTCTTTATTTTTCCCGTTTTTATTTTTTCTTGATCAATCTTGCCCAGGGTTTGTCATTTCTTTTCAAAGAAACATTTTGATTCCCTCTATTGAACGTTTCCTATTTCATCAAGTTTTGCTCTCATTTTAAAATGTTTCTTCTAATTTCTTTAGTTTTATGTTCTGCAAACCTCATAAATTAGCTTTGGCAAGCCTTCTTTTCTAATACAAGCAATTAATCTATAAATTTGTCTCCAAGAACTTCTTTAGCTACATCTTACAATTTTGATATGTTATTGCTCAGTCCTCATTTCCATTATGAGTTAATCTTTAAGTTATGTAGACACATGTTTCTTAATTTTAAAATGCATGAAATTTTCCTAGTTGTGTGGCCCTTAACTGCTAATTTAACTGAGATGTGGTCAAAGAATGTAAACTATATGATGCAAATCTTTTAAAATTTGTGAGACCAGCTTTATGACTGAGCATGTGGTCAATTTTTGCCTACATCTCAGGAACATTTTTTTAAAGTGAATAGTCTGCAAGTTTGGAGATAAGTGTGTGTGTATGTATATCAGATAGTTTGAAACTGTTATGTTCTCCAGAAAAGGCCATGTTCTGGTAATCCATTCCTGTGGGTGTAGATCTATTGTAGTGGGAACTCCTGATTAGATTATTCCAGTTGAGGTGTAACCCACCCCATTCAAGGTGGGTCTTAATCCTTTTACCAAGGTACTTTCAAAGAGAATAAAACACATATAGAAGCAGAAAGATGAAACTGGCAATTTAGAGAAACTCAGTCAAGAACACACCCAGAGAAATTGAGAGAGGAGGCCACTGAAGCCCGAAGCTGAAAGCAACAAAATGTGAGAGAGAAGGGCCAGTACATGCCAGCCATGTGCCTTCCCATGTGACAAAGGTGACCTAGATGCCAGCAGCATTCAGAAACAGTATCATCCTGTTGATGCCTTAATTTGGACATTTTCACAGCCTTAGAACGTAAATTTGTAAGCTAATAAATCCCCACCCTAAAAGCAAACCTGTATATCTGGTATATTGCATCCCCACAGCTTTAGCAAACCGAGACAGTATGTTCATATTCTCTACAAACCTGTCAATTCAAACCTATACCTTTGCTGATTTTTGCCTGCTTGAGAGGTATGTCAAATTGGTTCCACTACAGTTGTAAATGTGTATATTTTTCTTAAATTTTGCCAGCTGTTGCTGTGAAATATATTGTAGAAATAAACTGGTTTTTGTACATTAACTTTGAGCCTTACAATCTCGCTAAATTCCCTTATTAGTGCTAATAGTTTTTATTGGAGGCTCCTAAGGATTTTCTATGTAAAAATCATGTTGGTCTGCAAGTAAAAAAAGTTTTCATTTCTTCCTTCCTAATCTTTATGCATTTTATTTCCTTTTCTTACCTTGCTGCAACAACTGAACTTCCAGTAAATAAACGGAAGTAGTGAAAGCATTTCTACCTTTACAGGGAAAAAATTCAAGAGTTTGCCATTAAGCAGGATGTTAGCTATAAGTTTTTCATAGATGCTCTTTACTAGATTGGGAAAGTCTCCCTTCTGTCCTAGTTCATGAGAGTTTTTAACATAAATAGGAGTTGAGCTTTTTCAAATGCCTTTCCTGCATGTATCTACTGAGATGACCAATAATCTTTCTCCTTTGATCTGTGTATTAGTTAGGTTATCTAGAGAAAGAATCAACAGGAAATATCTGTAAATATAAAATTTATAAAAGTGTCTCACATAACCATGGGAATGTGGAGTCCCAACAGGCTGTGAAGCTGAGGACTCTGATGGAGGGTCTAGAAGAACTCTACAGGAGAGGCTCACCAGCCAAAGCAGACAAGGAGAAACTCTCTCTTCTGAATCCTCCTTAAAAGCCTTCCACTGATCAGATTCAACATCACTCACTGCAGAAGACACTTCTCTTGGCTGATTACAAATGGAATCAGCTGTGGATGCAGCTGACATGATCATGATTTAATTCTATGAAATGTCCTCATAGCAACAAACAGGCCAGCATTTGCCCAATCAGGCAAACGGGTACCACCACCTGCCCAAGTTGACACATGAACCTGACACCATGATACATGAACCTGACACCATGACAATCGGTTTAATATGTTTAATTAAATTCACTGATTTCCTAAAAAATATTGAACCAATCTTGCATTTAAGGATAAAACCCACTTGGGTCATGATGCACTATTAATTTTACATATAACTGGATCTGATTTACTAATATTTTGTGGCATCTATATTCATGAGTGATCTTACTCTGTAATCATCTTCTGTGGCCATGGCCTTATCAGGATTACGTATCAAAGAACATCTTTGCAACCATATAAGTCAGGTTAGAGTCAGTAGATAAAGACCATACTAGCTTATTTGAACAAAGAAAATTTCATACAAAGAACTGTTCACTAGGTAACTAAAAAGGCAAAAGGGGACTAAATTATCACAGACAGTAGATGCAGGAAGCAACTGCCAACACTTGGAGCAGGGGAACAACAGGAAGGGGTTGATAATATTAAAATTCAGAAACCCGGGCACAGGGATCTGTAAAGCTAAAGCTCAGACCTCTGCGATGGGGTGCTCTTGGCTGGTGTTTCTCAGATCAAAGGGGAGTGCCATGGGCTGCATGCTGGATTGAAAATATTATCATGTACCCTAAAAAAGTCATGCTTTAATCTTGATTCAATCTTGAGGGAGCAACTGTACTTTTAATTCTGATTCAATGATGTAGGCTGGAATCTTTTAATGAGATTATCTCCGTGGAGATGGTGACACAACCAGTTGTGGGTATTAATCTCTGATTAGATGGGAGATGTGACTCCACCCATTACAGGTGGGTCTTGATTAGAATACTGGAATCCTTTAAAAGAGGAAACATTTTGGAGAGAGCTCAGAGCAGACAGGAAAAATGAGAGAAACAACAGAAAGGACAGAGCCTAGAGAAAGGACAGAAGTCTCAGGGCCAACAGGAACTTCACGGCAGAGCTGACATAGATGCAGACACGTGAAGAACAGACATTGATGTTTGGAGATGCTCAGAACCCCAGCAGGCATTGCCATGAGATGTTAAGCAAGCCAGAACCTGGAGAGAGCCAAGGGAAGCCAAGAGATGAAAGCCAGCCCTGGAGAACCAAAGTGAGACATGTCCACAGGAACAGAGGCTAAAAGCAATGGAGCCCAGGAGCCAGCACATGCCAGCCATGTGATTACCCAGCTGACAGAGGGGTTCCTGATCCAATGGCCTTTCATGAGTGAAGGTAGCCTCTTGTTGGTGCCTTAATTTGAACACTTTCATTTCCTTAGAACTGAACTTATTAAATTCCCCTTTTTAAAAGTATGCTGGTTTGAAAGGCTGTATGCCCCTAGAAAAGCCATGTTTTAATCAAAATCCCATTTCATAATGGTAAAATAATCCCTATTCACTACTGTATGTTTGAAACTGTAATCAGATCATCTCCCTGGAGATGTGATTTAGTCAAGAGTGGTTGTTAAGCTGGATTAGGCGATGACATGTCTCCACCTATTTGGGTGGGTATTGATTGGTTTATTGGAGTCCTATAAAAGAGGAAATGTTTTGGAAAATGGGAGACTGAGAGAGAGCAGTACCATGAAGCAGAGAGTCCACCGCCAGCAATCTTTGGAGATGAAGAAGGAAAATGCCTCCCAGGGAGCTTCATGAAACCGGAAGCCAGGAGAGAAAGCTAGCAGATGACGCCGTGTTCACCATGTGCCCTTCCAGCCGAGAGAGAAGCCCTGACTGTGTTCACCATGTGCCTTCTCACTTGAGAAAGAGACCTTGAACTTCATCGGCCTTCTTGAACCAAGGTATCTTTCCCTGGATGCCTGTCATTGGACATTTCTATAGACTTGTTTCATTGGGACATTTTCTCAGCCTTAGAACTGTAAACTAGCAACTTATTAAAGTCCCCTTTTTTGAAAGCCATTCTGTTTCTGGTATATTGCATTCCAGGAGCTAGCAAACTAGAACAAAAAGCCATTCTAGTTCTGGTATATTGCATTCCTGCAGCTAGCAAACTAACACAGGCTGGAACCCAGGTATGTAAGGAGGGAGTGCTAGCCCAATTGGTGCTGGGGTCTCTGAGGGGGTGCAATGAGGCTGGAAAAACTCTCACTCCTAGAAAGGACTTCTGGTGCCAGCATGAAGGCGTGTTGCTAGGGTAACATTCAAGGAAGAGTTTCAGGTGGGAAGCAGCCAGCACTTCTCCCCAGAGCCCTGGGGGCCTCCTCCAGCCCCTCTGGCAAAAGGGAACCCTGGTTGCACACCAGGGCCCTTGACAACTGTAAAAATAAGGGGCAGAGAAGACACAGCCTGTACAAGGAATACAGAAGGTAGACTTGCAGAGGAGTACAATCGCTTAATAATGTGCACAGCAATCCTGGGGTAGGCTAATGTTCCTTAACTAGTACTCAAAGGATTTGTACTTAGAATAAAGAACTCTTTCAACTCAGTAATTAATAGTTAAACAATCTTTTTTTTTGCATGGGCATGAACTGGCAATTGAACCTGGGTCTCCAGCATGGCAGACGAGAACTCTGTCTGCTGAACCACTGTGGCCCGCCCCAAACAATCAATTTTAAAATGGGTAAAACACTTGAACAAAAACTTTACTAAAGAAAATAAATGAATGGCCAATAAGCACATAAAAATATGTTCAACATCCTTAGTCATCAGGAAAATACAAATTAAAAACTACTATGAGCTGCCACTTCAAAACGACTAGAAAGGCTAATGTTTAAAAGACTGATACCAAATGCTGTATGGGTGAGGATGTGAAGTTACTGGGATGTTCAATACATTGCTGGTGGTAGAAATACACAAGGCCCGGCATAGGGCAAGAGGTACAGAGCCTTAGAGTCCAGGCAGAGCAAGCAGGGTGGTCCAGCGCAGGGTATCTGGACACAAGCAGGGAGAGAAAAGCACTCACTTGGCCCCAGCACAAGGAGTCAACACCTAAGGGGTGTGTGTGTGGAGGGGAGGGCAGGTGGCAGAGCAAGACCAAGTGATAGGAGGAAGGGTCCCTGTTGGGAAACTATGCAGACGGGGTGTTGTCAGGGCCTGAGCAAGGAGTGGGAAGGGTAGAGGCTTGGGACAAGGGGTCAGAGCCCAGCTGTAATTGCTGGAGTAAGGCTACCATGCTGGGGGATGGGGTGAGCATGGGGATGGGAGATTTTTCACATCCAAGAGGGAAGATCAGGTTAAGTCAGTATGTTCAGGAGTGTGGGAGCCAGGTTCCTCACTGTCAGCAAAAGGAGCTAGGAATAAGGATAGAATGAATAGCAGGATGGACCCTAGTGCTGGGTTTGGATCAGTGGTACTGTTGTGAACTCATGTTTTTATAGTCAGATTAGGAAATAAATAAAGACATAAATGTGTGTATACATATATGTATTCCTAGCTCCATTCCAAGAGGGCTAGAGGAAGAAGCAACATGCAAGTAGCTGAGAGCACAGCTAGAGCCAGATCTAGCTTCTAAATATCATTTTCCCTTAAAAGGAGCCAGAGCTCCTGAAAATACGGTAATTCCACATAGGCCTGAAACATCTTGTTGTGCCAGGAAGTGAGGAAGGGCTCAAAGAATGACACGGTACCAAAATAAACTAGGTGAAATTATGCACCATCCAATAGGATGCGATTCACTGCTGTGAAATATTCAAACTTGAGGGAATCTTCTACAAAATGATTGGCCAGTAATCTTCAAAAGTTTTAAGGCCATGCAAGTCAAGACTGAGGAACTCTTCAACTGAAGTAGACTAAGGCATGACAAGGAAATGCAGAGCTTGGCTCTGGACCAGATCCTTGGTATAAAGGCTTGCATCTCCATGGGATCTGGGGCCTGGAGGGATGACACGTATCGCTGCTGTGTGTGGTTACGGAGAATAACCCTGTTTGTAAGAACACAGACCCATTGAAGGGTTAAGGGATACTGTTCTAGTTGCTAGCTGCCGGAATGCAATATACCAGAAACAGAATGGCTTTTAAAAAGGGGAATTTAGTAAGTTGCTAGTCTACAGTTCTAAGGCCAAGAAAATGTCCCAATTATAACAAGTCTATAGAAATGTCCAATCTAAGGCATCTAGGGAAAGATACCTCGGTTCAAGAAGGCCAGAAGTGCCAGCACAGTGCTGTGGTGTGCAAGGCTCAAAGAAGCCAGGCCCAGACGGAGCCGTGGGCACCCCTAGAACAACAGCCTCTCAGTTCTATGTCACTCACACCTGCACCTATAGCTCAGATCAGACTCCTAGTACACACATGTACAGACATACACCCCTGCACATACCACACCCCTGGTCAATCAGTCACGGAGCCCCTTTCCTTGTCCCTGCTGACCGACACCAGCTATCTCTACCCCCACCTCCCATACCCGTCTCTTTCACCACCCGCCTCCCCTCACAGCACCATCTTTCTCAGACCCAATGTCCCTGCTCAGGGATCCTCACCAGCTTCTGTGGTTCGTAGGGAAAACCCGGCCCCCCCACAGAGCCTAATTGCCCCTAGCCCCAGTTTCCTTCACCCTGTGCTCTCCTCAATCCAACCACACTGGGCTCTTTTGCCTGGTCAGGCCTTCATTCAACTCTGGTCTTCATAAGCAGACTCTTCTGCCTGGAGATCCACCCCTACAGCAGAGCCCCTCACTCTTGAGGTCTCTAACAAGGCACTGTTTTCTGATGCAGCCCAACTGCCTCCAGGTCAGGGCCTGATCACTATTCCACAGCAAGGTCTCACTAAGGTCCACATGGTGCATGCACCCCATGACTCTTACCCCCTCTGCCTCACCGGCTGTGGCCTCATCAAGAAGGCCGACTCTCTCTCCAGGGAGGGTTTCTATTCTTTTTTCTAACATTATTTTTTGTTGTGAAATATAATATATATATACACACAAAAAAAAAAAGCAATAAATTTCCAAGTATATTTTAACAACTAGTTAAAGAACAGATTTCAAAGTTTGGTGTGGGTTACAGTTCCAGGATTTTTTGTTTTTTTTCTTCTTCTAGCTGCTCCAAGACACAAAGTTTCAAAGTAACTTTGGAAAGGCCAAAATCTGTCAGCTTAATATGACCCTCATTAGAAATAAGCAAACTGTCTGCTTTCAAATCCACTACTGTGTTACAATTAGGTAGTAGTGTGCTATCCATTTCTGAATTTTTATAACCAGTCCTGTTGCACAATCTGTATCTGTTCAACTCCAATTCTATTATTCTAATGTAAAACTATATTCAACATCTTGGAATATTTTCCACCCAAAAAGGCTGAATAAAGCCTTGGCCCACCAACAGCTAAACTTTCAAGAGTTGAGCTTTCTCCTCAACTTTTCACTGCTCTATAACCCAAGATTGTTCCCTACACAGAACTTCTTCTGACTCCATAAAAGGCAATGAATTAATAATCAACTGTAAATGTGAATATGACCTGAAAATATGAACTGCTGTGATCTGACTCTAATCAAAGCCCCTGCCATGAATCATTACAGAATAAGAAACCAATGGACCCAAACTTACCCCTTCCTCCCTAGTTTGTTTATCAAGACAGGAAATAAGATCAGACCAGCTGGAGAGTGTGCCCAAAGAGGAACAGAAGGCAGGTAGGAAGGCACACCGCAAAAAGAAAGGCAGATGGGGAGGTGCAGAGGAAACAGGAAGATAGGTGGGAAGTCCCACAGGAAAACCATGAAAGGGGGATGTGAAACAGGAAGGCGGGTGGGAAGATGCATGGGAAACAGGAAAGTGAACAAGAAGGTGCATGGGAAACAAAAATGTGGATGGGAAGGAGCATCAGAAACAGGAAGGCGAATAGGAAGGTGCATGGGAAACAAGAAGGTGAATGGGGAGGTGCATGGAAAACAGGAAAGTGCACAGGAAGGGACACGGAAAATACGAAGGTGGATAAGAAGGTGTACGGGAAACAGGAAGGCAAATAAAAAGGTGCACGGGAAACAGTGAGGCAGATGGGGAGGTGCACAGAAAACAGGAAGAGCATGGGAAGACACACAGGAAACAGGAAGTGGATGGGAAGGTACATGGGAAACAGGAAAGTGAACAAGGAGATGCACGGGAAAAAGGCAGGCAGGCGGGAAGGCCCTCTGGACTTAACAATGCTGCTCCTACAAGTCACTCAGTGTCTCTGCTGGCAAGGCCTCAGCCCCTTTGTGGTCAGCATATCTGAAACTGGGAAAGGTTTTACAGGTTCTCCAGCCCAAATGATGCACTTACCAATGAGGAAGTAGAGGCCCCTAAGGCTGAGTGATATACAGAGGACATGAGGAACAGAGGTCCCCCCTCCCAAATGAACAGTAGACCCCACTCCACTGTGTGGTGCTTGGTTCCAAGGAAATCTTCCCCTTCAAACTTCCAGCTGCTTCTCTAGTCCCAGGAAGAGACGACAGGCTTGATTTCCATTACTGCCCGGGGCAGTGTTCCACAGCAGGTGGTGGCCAGTAACAGCACAGCCCCAAGGAAGGACACACAGAGTGGTCCAGTGAGGACCAGATAGCAAGGGAATAGAGCTGCTGGCACCCACAGACTGAGCTGATCTTTGATCTCTTATAGGGGGAGAGGAGGTCAGAAGAGCAATTCAAAGGTGGAACAATTAAGTGGGTGGGGCACCCTGCACTCCATGGAGAGTTAGTGTAAGCCTACTAACTCCCAAACAAAGTTCTAAATCTGAACGCTTCCATGTATTCTCATAGCCAGGAACTATAATGCTGTAAAATGAACAAACATTAAATTTTAACTTAATGCAAGTTATGCCTTTAGAGGATTAAAAAGGAAGCCCTCCAGTGATGGCAGAGTTGTTCTGAGAAGATAGGATTAACAAATGATTGCTGAATCATTAAATTGATACTTCTTTTAGTCTCCAGTATCTTAGAGCAACTAGAAGTAAAAACCTAAAATTGTGGAATTGTAACCCATGTCAAATTCTGAAATATGTTCTACAACTAATTCTGGTGCTGTGTTTTGAAATTTATTGCTTTTTTTGTATATATGTAATGTTTCATTAAAAAAAGGGAAAAAGTCGATTGTGATGATAAAAAAAATTTAAGCCTTCTAGCCTCCTATTCTCTGGAGCAGCTAGAAGGAAAAATGTGAGAGGATTGTATGGTAGCCCATGACAAACTCTGGGATCTGTCCTGTAACTTCTTGTTGAAGAATGCTTTGAAAATTATTGCTTTTTTATTTCTTTACTTTATACATATGATATACTATACAATAAAAAAGTTAGGAGACAAAAAAAAAAAGGAAGCCTTTTAATAACACACAAGACTCAAAACACATAAAAAAGTTACAGACCTAAGTCAGTGAAAATCTGTGAAGCCAGGAAGGGAAAATGGGTCCGAGGCCATACTGAGTCAGCGATAAACCAAGACAATCTCACTCCAGCAGGCCACCGTCTGTGACCTCACTCAGATGAAAGCTAAGCCCACCCCCCAGGGTGGCAACACGCTCCTCCACTTCCCCTCCACAGGGTATCAGCCAGACTGCCTGGCTGTACGTTGTTTCTATTGGTCTATCTTGCTTCATCACTGCTGGAGTAAAATTTACTGCCTGCTTTCTGTGTATTCCTTTAGAAGTGTTTGTCCGTCTTCCTGCTGTGGAGGGGTATGTCACACGTGAGAGAGATCCTCAAATGCAAAACTCCGCACCAACCTCTGGGGTTCCTCAGACAGCCAAGGGCCAAGCGACTCACCTTCACTCCCAACATTTTCTGCTGTTGTGTTTTACGGTAAAAGAAATTTAAAGTGTATGATGGAGCGACAGGGAAGACAGGGCAACTGAGTTATGGCACACAGAAAGACATGAAAGTTCAAAAGCAGCAGGTTTCATTACTCTTTCGTGCGCATGCCAGTGAGATGGCCTGTTTCTGGGTGCTTTTTTATCAGCCACTAGAAGCATCCTGTAAAAATGCTTCTAAATTTAAAAAACAGGCAGGTCAATAGGTATCAGAATGAGTACTCTTATCAAACAATGCCTGAAAAGCTCAGAGAAACTGTTTAAGTTAAGAAGTTAAGATGATAATATTTTACAGTGTCTGTCCTCTTGAACAGTGGTTCCCAAAGTGTATTTCCCAGTCCAGCAGAATCACCCTGGAGGGGATGGGGAGCACAGTGCCAGAGTCTTCCCTTAGATAAGAACCCTTTCCAAGTGGAGTGGGGGTGGGGTGGATTCCTGAAGTTTTAAAACTAGATGCCCTGGAGAACCAAGATGGTGGCTTAGCAAGGTGTAGGATTTAGTTCGTCCTCCAGAGCAGCTAATAAATACCCAAAAAACAGCACAGAAGAACTGCTGGGACCAGGTCAGTGCCAGACACACAGTGTATCCCAGTCTGGACCTACCCAGAACCGTGAGTTCCCCAACAACACACTCTTAAACAACCAGTGGGTCAAGGAAGAAATTACAAGAGAAATCAGTAAATATCTTGAGACAAATGAAAATGAAAACACAACATACCAAAACTTATGGGATGCAGCAAAGGCAGTGCTAAGAGGGACAGGTATTGCCCTAAATGCCTATATCAAAAAAGAACAAAGAGCAAAAATTGAGGAATTAACTGTTCACTTGGAAGAACTAGAGAAAGAACAGCAAACTAACCCCAAAGCAAGTAAAAGGAAAGAAATAATGAAGATTAGAGCAGAAGTAAATGAAATTGAGAACATGAAAACAATAGAGAAAATCAATAAGACCAGAAGTTGGTTCTATGAGAAAATCAATAAGACTGATGGGCCCTTAGCAAGACTGACAAAAAGAAGAGAGAGGACACAAATAAATAAGATCAGAAATGGAAGAGGAGACATAACCACTGACCCCTCAGAAATAAAGGAAGTAATGAGCGGATACTATGAACAACTTTATGCTAATAAACTAGACAATGTAGATGAAATGGACAACTTCCTAGAAAGGCATGAACAACCAACATTCAGTCGAGAAGAAACAGACGACTTCAACAAAACAATCACAAGTAAAGAAATTGAATCAGTCATTAAAAAGCTTCCCAAAAAGAAGACTCCAGGACCAGATGGCTTCACATGTGAATTCTACTAAACATTTAAGGAAGAATTAGTACCAATCCTGCTCAAACGCTTCAAAAAAATTGAAGAGGAGGGAAACCTACCTAACTCATTCTACAAAGCCAACATCACCCTCATACCAAAGCCAGACAAAGATATTACAAAAAATGAAAACTACAGACCAATCTCTTTTATGAATATAGATGCAAATATCCTCAACAAAATTCTTGCAAATCAAATCCAACAGCATATTAAAAGAACTATACACCATGACCAAGTAGGATTCATCCCAGGTATGCAAGGATGGTTCAACATAAAGTCAATTAATGTAATACACCATTATCAACACATCAAAGCAGAAAAACCACATGATCATCCTGATTGATGCAGAAAAGGCATCTGACAAAATTCAACATTCTTTCTTAATGAAAACTCTTCAAAGGATAGAATAGAAGGGAACTTCCTCAACATGATAAAGGGAATATATGAAAAACCCACACCTAACATTATTCTCAATGGGGAAAAACTGAAAACTTTCCCAAGATCAGGAACAAGACAAGGATATTCACTGTCACCACTGTTATTCAACATTGTGTAGGAAGTTCTAGCCAGAGTAAATAGATAAGAAAAAGAAACACGAGGCATCAAAATTGGGAAGGAAGAAGTAAAACTATCACTGTTTGCAGATGATATGATACTATATGTCGAAAATCCTGAAAAATCCACAGCAAAACTACTAGAGCTAAGAAATGAGTACAGCAAAGTGGCAGGTTACAAGATCAACACTCAAAAATCTGTAGTGTTTCTATACACTAGTAATGAACAATCTGAGGGGGAAATCAAGAAAAGAATTCCCTTAACAATTGCAACCAAAAGAATAAAATATTTAGGAATAAATTTAAAGAGACAAAAGACCGATACAAAGAAAACTACAAGAAATTGTTAAAAGGAATCACAGAAGACCTAAATAGATGGAAGGGCATACTGTGTTCATGGATTGGAAGACTAAATATAGTTAAAATGTCAATTCTACCTAAATTAATTTACAGATTCAACGTAATATCAATTAAAATCCCCCCAAATTACTTTTCAGAAATAGAAAAACCAATAACCAAATCTATCTGGAAGGGCTGGGTGCCCTGAATAGCTAAAAGTATCCTGAGAAAGAAAAATGAAGTCGGAAGCTTCATACTACCTGACTTTAAGGCATATTATGAAGCTACAGTGGTCAAAACAGCATGGTACTGGCATAAAGATGGATATACCGACTAACGGAATCGAATAGAGTGTTCAGATATAGACCCTCTCATCCATGGACAATTGATCTTTGATAAGGAAGTCAAGCCAACTCACTTTGGACAGAACAGTCTCTTCAATAAATGGTGCCTTGAGAACTGGACATCCACATACAAAAGAATGAAAGAGAATCCATATCTCATACCCTATACAAAAATCAATGCAATATGGATCAAAGACCTAAACACTGGATCTAAGACCATAAAACTGTTAGAAGAAAATGTAGGGAAATATCTTATAAATCTTATAGCAGGAGGTGGTTTCCTAGACCTTCCACCCAAAGCAAGAGCACTGAAGAAAGAAAGAAAGAAATGGGAACTCCTCAAAATTAAACACTTGTGCATCAAAGATCTTCGTCAAGAAATAAAAAGACAGCCTACACAATGGGAGACAATATTTGGAAACGATATATCAGATAAAGGCCTAGAATCCAGAATATATAAAGAGATTGTTCAACTCAACAATAAAAAGACAAACAACCCAATTACAAAATGGGCAAAGAAATGAACAGACACTTCTCAGAAGAGGAAATACAAATGGCCAAAAGGCACATGAAAGATACTCAACTTACCTGGCTATTAGGGAAATGCAAATCAAAATCACAATAAGATATCATCTCATACCCACCAGAATGGCCCTTATCAATAAAGCAGAAAACGACAAGTGTTGGAGAGGATGTGGAGAAAGAGGCACACTTATCCATTGTTGGTGGGGATGTCAAATGGTACAACCGCTGTGGAAGGCAGTGTGGCAGTTCCTCAGGAGGCTAAGTATAGAATTGCCATATGACCTGGCAATAACAATGCTAGATATCTACTCAGAGGACATGAGGGCAAGAACACGAATGGATATTTGCACACCAATGTTTATAGCAGCATTATTTACAATTGTGAAGAGATGGAAACAGCCAAAATGTTCATCAACAGACAAGTGGCTAAACAAGCTGTGGTATATACATACGACGGAATATTATGCAACTGCAAGACAAAGTTATGAAGTATGTAACAACATGGATGGAACTTAAGGACATTATGCTGAGTGAGATTCGCCAGAAACAAAAGGACAAATACTGCATGGTCTCACTGATAAGAACTGACATTAGCAAATGAACTTGGAGAATTTCAGTTGGTTACAGAGACCATCAAGAGATGGAAATAGAGTAGATACTGGGTAATTGGAGCTGAAAGGATACAGATTGTGCAAGAGCACTGATTGTAAAAATTCAGAAATGGATAGCACAACACTACCTAACTGTAACACAATAATGTTAGAACACTGAATGAAGCTGAATGTGAGAATGATGGGGGAGGAGGGCTGGGGGCACAAATGAAATCAGAAGGAAAGACAGATGATAAAGACTGAGATGGTATAATCCAGGAATGCCTAGAGCGTATAATGATAGTGATTAAACGTGCAAATTTAAAAATGTTTCTGCATGAGGAAGAACAAAGGAATGTCAATAATGCAGGGTGTTGAAAACAGATGATAATTAGTATTTTAAAATTTTAACTTTTGTGTGAGACTAAAGCAAAAAATGTTTATTTGGTACAAATTTATATTTTGACTAGTGTAGTTCCTAATAAAACTTATGCGGACAGCTTAATCGAATACCATAGTACTCGGAACCCTGAGCAGGGCATGAGATTTTGTAGGTCTGTCCAGAGTGATGCCCCGAAAAATCCCAGAGTGATGTGAATAGTGAATAAAAATGTATTTGCAAAGTCCCCTTGGGGAAATGGTGAGAAAGGGGGAAATTTCAACTTCCCCAAGTGGCGAATTCTTGATATTCTCACAAGCAGTGGGGACAACCAAAGCAATAGGCCAAGACTCCAATCTTGGGGTATGTTCATATGAAACTTAATCCTGGAAAGGATTAGCTAAGCCTACTTAAAATTAGGCCTAAGAGCCACACCCAAGAGAACCTCTTTTGTTGCTCAGATGTGGCCTCTCTTTCTCAGCCAACACAACAAGCAAACTCATTGCCCTCCCCCTTTCTACGTGGGATATGACTCCCAGGGGTGTGAACCTTCCTGGCAACGTGGGACAGAAATCCTAGAATGAGCTGGATTTCAGCATCAAGGGATTGAGAAAAGCTTCTCGACCAAAATGGGGAAGAGTGAAATGAGACAAAATAAGTGTCAATGGCCGAGATTCCAAACATAGTCTAGAGGTTATCTTGAAAGTTATTCTTACACATTAAATTGATATCATCTGTTTAGTAAAGTGTAATGGAAAGGCTGGTGGGAACTGCCTGAAAATGCAGAGCTGTGCTCCAGTGCCATGTTTCTTGAAGATGATTGTATAATGTTATAGTTTTCGCAATGTGACTGTGTGATTGTGAAAACCTTGTGTCTGATGCTCCTTTTATCTACCTTATCGATAGACGAGTAAAACATATGGACTAAAAATGGATAAATAAGAGGAGGAACAAATGTTAAAATAAATTTAGTAAATTAAAATGCTAGTAATCAAAGAAAGGGAGGGGTAAGGGGTATGGTACGTATGAATTTTTTTCTGTTTTCTTTTCATTTCTTTTTCCGAATTGATGCAAATGTTCTAAGAAATGATCATGATGAACATACAACTATGTGATGAAAGAAAAAAAAAAAGGCCCAAACAGTAAATGGGAAAGCTGGTTTAATAAAGTGGTCCTGGAGAGAAGAGAGAAAAAAAAAAAAAAACTAGATGGCCAAACACACACCCCACCTCTGAACCACCCCTCTCCCCAGCAGTTCAAGGCCTTCCCATCCTTCCATCCACATCTTATCAAACTGTGCTCTACAAAGGGTTGGGTGGGTTTCTTTACAAGTATAAAATGGGAGTTCTCAAAGTGTGGTACCCAAACCAAAGCAGCACAACATCACCTGGAAACTTGTCAGAAAGGCATATTCTTGAACCCTACTTCGACTTACTGAATCAGAAATCTAATCCGTGTTTTAATAAGCTCTCCATGACATTACGATGCATGCTTATCCTTTGTGGCCAGGCAACCATCTTGCAATGAGGTGGGTGGGAAAAGTGGTATTAAATCCAAACACCACGCCACTACCATGGGCAGGTTTACCTGCCCTCTCTAAGGCTGCTTCTTCACCTGTAAACTGAGAAAAATACTGCTGTCTCCAAGAGTCATTGTGGGTATTAAATTACAGAATCCCCATGAGGCACTTAGCATAGCGCCCAGCAGAGAGTAAGTGCTCATTAGACAGTAGCTACTGCTATTAAGATGTGACATTTTACTTTTTTATGCACTGTATTAGCACTACTTAAAAGGTCATATTTAACAGGAGGCAAGCAAATCAAATCACAAACATATCTGAGAATCCAGCTACATCAGCAACTTAGAAACTGCATGTTACAGACACGTTCCACCAGGCAGGATGCAGGGGGAAAACACCTAAGAAACACTTAGGAACTGCCACAAAGCAGCGCTGTATGTCATCTGAGTGGAGGCAAGGGTCACTGGACCCCAGCCTGAGTCTCTTGAATGCCACTGGGCATCAGGCAGCAGCAGTGACGTGGGTCTGGGCCAGTGGCATGGAAAAGAGCAGTACAACTTTCTAAGTTCCTTCATTACACTGGACTTAAGAATGTCTTTATAAATTCAAAACACGAAAGGCCAGCTCAAGTCATATTCCTGCCTTAGCAGATCTGTGAACCCCCCACCCCCACCCAGGTCTGAAGCACACTTGTCACAGCCTCAGGCATGCTGGAAAGATCTACAGGAGATATGGTACCCTACTGCTCCTAGAGGAAAGGGACAAAAACCTTTTGAAAAATGCATGTGTTTTTCTCTGTAGTAAGGAGGATTTTTAATGTGAAACTTTTCTGTTTTGTTTGATCTCATTTTAGTAAGTAAGGGCAAAGCCTAAGCCGAGCCTGAACATGAATGGACAGCAGGCTCCTGAGGTGTCTTGGCTCAGACACCCTCACCCCTTGTTCATGGCCGTGGCGAGGGTGCACTTGGCACGTAAGTCACTTTACCCACTATCCCCGACAATCCTCCAAGGTCAATTTCATTAGCCCCGTTTTACAGATAACAAAATTATGGATCAGAAAGTAAGTGATTTGGCCCTGATCGCCCCAACAGGTAGCAAAGCTTACAGAACCCAAGGCTACCAGGACACTGGGTCTGCTGCCAGAGCTGTGGCCACCACCCCGGAGTCCTGAGGTCGGGGCTCAGGTACTGTAACATGCACTGGGCCTGCCTTGCTGTGAAGCTTGGGACAGGGTAGAAGGGGTGTGCTGGGAGAGTGCTAAGGACCTGTCAGAGGGCCACTTCTAATAAATCTTCCCAAACACAAGAGACTGAAAATGATCCTCAGAGCTAATCTAAGTCACCTTCTTGCCTTCAGGGACCACAACAATCCAGACAGATGCTGGAAACTGTTTTAGGTTTATGACACCCTCCAATATACTCCATTCCAAAGAAAACCATAATTTTTCTTTCACTTAAATATTCAGAGACAAAAAAAGAGTTCAATCATACTCAATCATGGACTGGAAACATTTTGTAAATCGCGTCTCCTCCAGTCTGGAATAACCAGTGTTTTGTTTCTTTCAGTGCTGTTGAATCTGCTAGCACCTTGTAATCAAAAGTAGTTTTTTTCCAAACCATCATGTTTTCCACACACTGCTTTACCTAAGACTCTCTTCAAATGCAACAATTCTGAAAAACCTAACATCTTGCACCATTTGCCTAGAAGTCTACAAGGATGGCAGATGACTTCAAGAAGGCCTGGATACGAGTGGCCCTGGGGGTTCAAGGTACCTGTGGGCTGCCAACCACCACCCCCCTCCCCGGCCAGTATCCCAAGCCCTAAGGGCAAAGCCTCTGGTCTTGTCTGGGAGTCATGTCTCAGCCTGCGGGGGTGGGGGGGTGGGTGTGGGTGAGGGGTTGTGGCAGGCCCTTCCTTCAGACCCAGGTCCACCTGTGCTGGGTCTCAGGAAAGCAGGCCTCCTATCAAAATTCAATTCAAACCATCTTCCCAAGGAAAGCTTGACTAGGGAGACCTACACAAGGCCCCTGCCCAGCCTGGCAGAGGGCCAGAACAAAAACCCTGGGGACATAGAACACAGCAAGTAAAGTAAGACCCATAAAGGATTTTTCTTTAAATATTTTTATTGAGAAATCTTCATACACATATATTCCATATATGGTGTGCAATCAATAGCTCACAATATCATTATATAGTTGTGTATTCATCGCCATGACCATTTTTTAGAACATGTGTCTCACTTCAGAAAAATAAAAAGAAAAACCCATACATACCATACACCTTACCCCTCCCTCTCATTGATCACCAGTATTTCCATCTACCCAATTTATTTTACTGTCTCCCTTATTATGTATTTATTTTTATCCATATTTTTTTTACTCATCTGTCCATGCCCTGGATAAAAGGAGCATAAAACACAAGGTTTTCACAATTACACAGTCACACTGTAAACATTGTAACTTTATACAGTCATCTTCAAGAATCAAGGCTATTGGAACACAGCTCAACAGATTCAGGCTACTTCCCTCTAGCCATGCCAAAACACCATAAACTAAAAAGGGATATCTATATAATGTATAAGAATAACCTCCAGGATAACCTCACGGCTCTGAAATCTCTCAGCCACGAAACTTTATTTTGCCTCATTTCTCTCTTCCCCAATTTGGTCAAGAAGGTTTTCTCAATCCCTTGATGTCAGATGCTAGCTCATCCCAGGATTTCTGTTCCACATAGCCAGGGAGATTCACACCCCTAGGAGTCATGTCCCATGTAGGAGGGAGGGTAACGAGTTCACCTGCCAAGCTGACTTAGAGAGAGAGGTCACATTTGAGCAACAAAAGAGGTTCTCTGGGGGGTGACTCCTAGGTCTAATTTTAAGTAGGCTTAGCCTATTCTTTGCAGGAATAAGTTTCTTAGGACAAACCCCAAGACTGAGGGCTCAGCCTATTGATTTGGTTGTCCCCACTTCTTGTGAGAATATCAAGAATTCTCCAAATAGGGAAGTTGAGCATTTCTTCCTTTCTCCCCATTCCCCCAAGGGGGACTTTGCAAATATTTCTTTATTCGCTGCTCAAAGACCCAAAAAGGATTTTAAGAAACAATCGGGTTGGGTGAACTTTATCCCAATAAAGCTGTTAAAAAAGAAAGGAAGGAGGGACGGAGGGTATGTAGGAAGGAATGGAGGAAGGAACGAATGAACGAACAAGCTGTTGAGGGAAGAGGGAAGGGAAAAACTACAATCTTTTTTTTTTTCTTTCTGGAGGGGATGGAAAGAAGATGTGGGGAAGGGAGTAAGCTAGAAAAAGCTTTGTGAGCTTGTGGCTTTTAAAACCAGCCTTGAAGTCCTGACAAAGCAGAAGAAGGCAAAAGTGTGCATGCATATAGGATGGTTCAGAAAGGAGCAGCTTGAGCAAAGGCGTGCAGAAGAGAATCCTAGGGCGTTGGAAAGAACAAAAACCTGATTCACTTGCAGCATAAATAACACATGGGGAATCAGAGAAAGATTTGGCTGAAAAGTGGGATGGGCCAATCTGAACCCAGGCATAGCATCTTTAACTTGGCAGGTCATGGGGAGGATCTTGATGATTTGTACAGGGATATGATATGCTGCCTGAGTCCGTATGGCTGAATAAATAATTAAATAAGATAATATATAAAAGCATTTCACAAACTGCAAACACTAAAACGTTTTTTGTTACTGCCGTATGTCTAATACTTAAGTACTTGAAAGGCTTGATTTACAGATTCTCAAATATATCAGAATTAATTAATCAAGTACTTATTTAGCACCTACTATTTGTCAGCAATGTTCTAGGCACTAGCAATACATCTGTGAACAAAGATCCCCTCCAATGTCAGACAAGAAAGACAAGAAAATTATATAAGAAGGTAAATCCTATGGGGAAAAAAGGAAGAAAAAAAAATGCAGGGAAACTGGGAATGGGGAGGGCAAAGGGTGGGTGCAGTTGGGGGCACTGGTCTGGCACAGAAAGCAGAGGTCGTGAGAAGGTCAGCTCCTGACATTACATTGGAGGACTCCATGTTGGTCTGGAGGTGCAGGGCGAGGATGAGCCACAGCATGTACCTGAATGAGTGAAAGGAGAAGGCAGGGACGGGGCAGACTGGAAAGGGATGAGAGGCTGGATATGTGAGTCTGGGTTCTGGAGAGCAGCCTGGGCTGGCCTGTAATCCCTGACAGGCAGCTGGCTCAGTGAGAAGAGGGCACGAGGAACCAGACCCCAGGAAACAGGGATGTGAACAAGGGGTCGGGGAGAAAGGGAACCAGCAAGGTAAGAAGGGAGCAAGGACTTTCGGCCTCAAATGCACAGGAGCACTGACAGTCAGTGACTGGATATGGTGGTGTGGGTGGAATGGTGGGGGGGGCGCAAGTCTGACCATCTGGGTCTGAGAATGGGAGCAGATAGTGTGGGAAAAAGCAACTCTGAAGAGTTTTGCTGCAAAAAATATATATATCCATGGCTTATATGCTTACAATCATTTTCACCAAAAGTTTAAAAACAAATAAACAAAACGTCTCGGACAGAGGTGAGGCTGATGGGTTTCAAGCCTATACCCACATGGCAATGACCAGCTAATCCACCCCTGTGGGGCACAGGATGTTGTGGACTAGCTGGTCACAGAGGTTATAAACAGGAAGTTCATTGGCTTCAATGCTCACCATAAATCATGAAATTAAATTCTAAGGTCACAAAATAAATGCCCCAGGCTTCAATAAGCAATGACAGACCAGGGCCTTCCCTTACAGAGAAGATTAAATGAGAGTTTGGATATAAACATGGAGCAAGCATCCTGCCTTCAGAAAGAACCAGCAGCCTGGAACCGCTATGATCACACACAACCATACTGTCAACACAGGAGACTCTGAGTGGCCCCCAGAGCCCCTGTTCTCTCACGGTCCACCCCCCAGGGACACAGGCCTGCTTTGGGGGTGCACCGCATCTCGAGCAGTCTGCACTGATGGGTGTGAGGATAGTTCTCACTCCGTGGGCTCCTCAGGGCTCATGCCTCAGGCCTTCCCTCCACCCCAGCACTCCAACTCCCCTACCTCCACACCTGGCTGCTCTGGTCTAGCTACAGGCAGTTCTTTCCTTAACTTCTTTCACAATCACTTAACAAAGGGCCCCAAGGACAGAAAGGCTGCTTGAGTGCCATCTTTCCCCTATCTAGCATCCATGCCCTCTGACCTCCAGGCGTGAGGTTTACTATTCTACCCGAATGGGGAAGCCGGATTCTCGTTGAACAGGACTGCTATTTGTTTGCTAACTCTTCTTCAACGGAAAAGAGTGTCAAGAAATACAAGCTTATCTGTGGATTTTTTTTTTTTTAATTCTAGCAAAGTCCTGGGATGGGTGGAGAGTCTATTTCAGGTCCAAAGCCTTCTACATATAAACCCTGTTCACCAACATTCATAACAACTGCCCAGAGCCAAATATTGAATTATTCAAATCTGACCTGCCAAGCTCTCTGGGTTGGAAGGCTGATGCTAGAAATACTATAGCATAAAAAATAAATAAATAACGGGTTAAAGAGTAAACATTTTTAGGAACAACCCTCATTTATCCAAACTTGCAGTGTTTAGTGACTGGCTCTGTATTTTTTCACTAGGCATAAATGTCTTGGGAAGAAAAAAACAAACAAACAAAAAGCTTCTACTAAAATTCTAGGAGTGCTACAGAACCTAATCCTATGCCAGACACCTGAGGCTAGCAAGAAAGGCCAGGTTGCAGGTCAAGAGGGCCATGATGTGAGGCCAGGGCAGTCCATTCGGCTACTCCACAGCTCACTGGCTGTCAAAGTCATGGTTCTAAACCAGAGACAGTCACCAAGCAAGCCACTCTCAGAGCCATCCCCAATTTTGCTTCCAAACAGCAGCAGTAGGGTGAGCAGCCCGCCACTCTTCTCCCCCAGCCCCGGGCCTCACCCACTTTCTGACAGGAGGGAAGTTGGCCCAATTTTGGCCTCCAAGCTGCCCACTAGCCCAAGGGCTTCTAGTAAATTGTCAAAGCCTCTCAAGGCTGATGAATTCCAGGTGAAAACGGTACCTTTCCCAACACTCATGAACGTATCGGCAGATCTGGTTTTTTTTGTGGGTGTGATAAAAATGGCTTCACTCATTTTAAATGCTATCATTTGAGCATCAACTATTAAACACGTTCAGGTTAGGCGCTACACTATCCATGTGCAATGGTGGGCCACTGCACCTGTCTGAGGTACTTTCCTTAAAGAAAAACAACAACCCTCTGTACTTGATATTTTTTCCAGTAACACAGAAATGTTAGCAAGAAAGAAAAGTAGTACAAAAGAAAAATAATCCAGATAGCAAGTAGAGAAGAGTAAATGTCCTTCTGCATCTTTAGTTCACCATGCCCCAAATTAACTAATTAGTTAATTCATGAATAGGAAGGATTTTTCATGTAAGACGCTTTTCAGTGTTCCCCTGGACTGAAATAGCCACTGTAAGCTGGGAGAGCTACCTTTCCCAATGGCCGCCTAGAGACAACACACGTTGAAAGTGTAAATGGAAAGAGCCTTCTAAACTACCAATTAAATTTTATAGAAGTTTGGCAAATATATAATGTTTCAAAACAGGACACCAAGCTTTGTGAAATCTGCATTTCCTTCCATAAGCTAAAATAGTTGTCAAAATTGCATTCTTCTTAAACAAATGCTTCAATAGTCAGGTGATTACAAATACAGCACTTTTCCAGAGCATCTCCCTGATTTGAGTGGATTAAATATTTACACACCCACACTTCGTTTTTTACTCCTTAATACTTTCAACAAGAAGGTAGCCTCTCTTTCCTAACATTCCCAAAGCACAGCCTTTGGAAACCATGACTTTTAAGATTAAGAAGAAAAAAAAAAACACAAATCAAGGATCCAGAGAATACAGGACCACTTGCAGATACAGATAAAAAAGTAGGAAGTAATTTTTCTTAAGTTCAATTAAAAAACCAAAAGGCTTACGATTAAGATCTCATTTTAAAAACTAAGTCCTCACTAGTGTCCATCTGAAAGTAACTCTGAAAAACATAAGACCCTCATGCAGCAGAGAAACCTCAAAGCCTTCTCTCCTGGCTACGGCAGGTCCCCAAGGTTTGCCAGGTACACAACACAGAGACACTGCCCGGTGGCGAGGACACGACCCAAAGGCCAGAGAAGCAGGCTGGCACTTCTCGCCATTCTCCTCCCCTGTGCACCTGGAGCATCAGCAGTCCAGCCTCTCACCTGCACCTCAACTCAGGCCACCCTGGAGCGGGCAGCAACCACGGTCTCCTTCCTGACCTGCATAAACGATAGTTTTAAGGGCACCGAGTACTTCTGAACTTCTTTATTACAACAAGCTTTCACAAATCCAGACACACTTAAAACAAAAGCCCTGCTTAAAATCCAGAGGATTTTAAGTGACTATCCAGTAAAACACAAAACTGGACATTTCAGGGCCCCAGTGAGACAGGAGAGTATTTCAGGAGGGCTAGTAACCTACGGACCCTCAAACCAGCAGGTGCCTGATCAGCCTTGAGTGCTGCTTGGGGGCAGGGTGGGAGGGAGACATGAGGGCAGCTCCCAATGACCAGGTCTGCCCTTCACCCCTGGCTTTACCACCAGCCACCTGAAGGACCTATCCAAATACCCACCTCAGCCCCACACTCACACTCCCGCATGTAGAGGAAGTCCACCAGAATTTCAGGGGGTGGGGTGTGCTATCCTCAAAGAAAATCATACCTGTCCTCTGGCCACACCACCTACAGGGTCACAGCAGGGGGCTTGAGGAAGGGGACAGGGTGACAAGGGAAAAAAGAGGGTGGTCAGGAAGGTCAGTGGGTCATGGGCTTTGAAGGATGCATAACTGAGCAGAGAGTGGCAGCTACCAGATGAGTCTTCAAAGGGAGAGAAGTGGCTAAAGGGGATTTTCTGAAGGGCTATTGGGTGATGCACACTGTAACCTCCTTTTCCATGTCCCCAAGGAGCTTCATAAAAGACCTGGCTGGTCTAACAGTTTTTGGAGTGCCACAGGATGGGTTGCTGGGCTGTGACAAGGCGCAAAAACATGACAGCCTGTTATGTGAGGTTTCTCAACTTTCTGTATCTCTGGCCCCTGGCCGCATCCGAGCCATCTGAGGACCCTTTCATCCCTTCACCTGGCCCCAACCTACACCCCAGCCTCAGGCCCCACTCCACCCAGCACCCTCCACACACCCTGAGCACCCTCCCTCCTCCTAGCCTTTGGGTCTTACTGCCACCCTGTCCTACCCTACATCCAGCAAACTCCCTCCGTTCCAGTAGATGACCAGCTCAGGTGTATCTGTATCCCCTCCAAGAGACCTTTACCTCTCAAGACAGGGTGCTGCTCTAGTTCCCACTCATGTGGCATGCTGTCCACATGCGCAGGTGTGCCAAGCAGCGAGAGCGAGCTGAGTGAGGTGGATGAGACCCCAGGCCACCTGCATCCAGAGGACCTAGCATACTGCCCATTAACGAAAGGAGAGCTCAGCTCCCAGCTCCACACATCAAAACTTGCAGCAATCTGAGCTATAGTTTTTTTTGTTTGTTTTTTATATATTTTTTGTATTTTTTATTTTTTCTCTATATTATCATTTTATTTCTTTTTCTGTTGTCTTGCTATTTCTTTTTCTAAATCGATGCAAATGTACTAAGAAATGATGATCATACATCTATGTGAGGATATTAAGAATTACTGATTATCTCTCACACCCTATACAAAAGTTAACTCAAAATGGATCAAAGATCTAAACATTAGGTCTAAGACCATAAAACAGTTAGAGGAAAATGTTGGGAGATATCTTATGGATCTTACAACTGGAGGCGGTTTTATGGACCTTAAACCTAAAGCAAGAACACTGAAGAAGGAAATAAATAAATGGGAACTCCTCAAAATTAAACACTTTTGTGCATCAAAGAACTTCATCAAGAAAGTAGAAAGACAGCCTTCACAATGGGAGACAATATTTGGAAATGATATATCAGATAAAGGTCTAGTATCCAGAATTTATAAAGAGATTGTTCATCTCAACAACAAAAAGACACCCAACCCAATTACAAAATGGGAAAAAGACTTGAACAGACACCTCTCAGAAGAGGAAATACGGATGGCCAAGAGGCACATGAAGAGATGCTCAATGTCCCTGGCCATTAGAGAAATGCAAATCAAAACCAAAATGAGATATCATCTCACACCCACCAGAATGGCCATTATCAACAAAACAGATAATGACAAGTGCTGGAGAGGATGCGGAGAAAGAGGCACACTTATCCACTGTTGGTGGGAATGTCAAAGGGTGCAACCACTGTGGAAGGCAGTTTGGCGCTTCCTCAAAAAGCTGAATATAGAATTGCCATACGATCCAGCAATACCATTGCTAGGTATCTACTCAAAGGACTTAAGGGCAAAGACACAAACGGACATTTGCACACCAATGTTTATAGCAGCATTATTTACAATTGCAAAGAGATGGAAACAGCCAAAATCTCCATCAACAGAAGAGTGGCTAAACAAACTGTGGTATATACATACGATGGAATATTATGCAGCTTTAAGACAAGATAAACTTATGAACCATGTAATAACATGGATGGACCTAGAGAATATTATGCTGAGTGAATCCAGCCAAAAACTAAAGGACAAATACTGTATGGTCCCACTGATGTGAACCGACATTCGAGAATAAACTTGAAATATGTCATTGGTAACAGAGTTCAGCAGGAGTTAGAAACAGGGTAAGACAATGGGTAATTGAAGCTGAAGGGATACAGACTGTGCAACAGGACTAGATACAAAAACTCAAAAATGGACAGCACAATAATACCTAATTGTAAAGTAATCATGTTAAAACACTGAATGAAGCTGCATCTGAGCTATAGGTTTTTGTTTTGTTTTGTTTTGTTTTGATTTTACTATTATTACTTTTATTTTTTTCTCTATATTAACATTCTATATCTTTTTCGGTTATGTTGCTAGTTCTTCTAAACCAATGCAAATGTACTAAGAAATGATGATCATGCATCTATGTGATGATGTTAAGAATTAATGATTGCATATGTAGAATGGTATGATCTCTAAATGTTGGGTTAATTTCTTTTTTTCCGTTAATTAAAAAAAAAAAAAAAAAAAGAGAAGGGATAATTGGAGATGAAGGGATACAGACTGTACAACGGGACTGGATATAAAAACTCAGAAATGGACAGCACAATACTACCCAATTGTAATGCAATTATGTTAAAACACTGAATGAAGCTGCATGTGAGGTATAGGTTTTTTGTTTTTGTTTTTTTTTCTTTCTATTATTGTTTTAATTCTTATTCTGTTGTCTTTTTATTTCTTTTTCTAAATCGATGCAAATGTACTAAGAAATGATGAATATGCAACTATGTGATGTTATTAAGAATTACTGATTGTACATGTAGATTGGAATGATTTCTAATTGTTTTGTTAATTCTTTTTTTAATTAAAAAAAAAGAAAAAAAAAAGAATTACTGATTGCATATGTAGAATGGAATGATTTCTAAATGTTGTGTTAGTTAATTTTTTTTTAACTAATAAAAAAAATTAAAAAAAATTTAAAAAAAACTTGCAGCAAATAAACATGAAACAGAACCTCACCAGAGAGCTAAATAAGAAAACTATCAGAAATATAAATTATAGAAAAGGGGCTAATTTCCCTAATACAAAGAATTCTGGCAAATTAATAGGAGAGATAAACAATGCAACATGAAGTACAGGAAAAGGGAAGAACTCTAACTAAATGTTAACCAACTCTTTCCATGCAACTCGTGCTCACAGTTAAGCTGCCCATATAAACTGGGAGCCCGAGTGGCGGCTTGCAGGCCTTGGCCAGATACAGGGAGATGACAGGTGACTTGGCCACCTTTCTCGAAGCCCTGCATTGCCGCCCCGAATTCAAACCATCAGCCGGCAGTCACAACAGATGTAGCATGCAACTGGAGCCCAAGAGCCTAAAGCAAGTCACAGGTACTGACAGAGAACTTACCTTGGGGTGATTTTTAAAACATACGTTTCAAACAAAATAAGAAAAACCTAATTTTTAAATTGTCAAATTAACTCCAAAACAGCTCTATTTCCCATGCAGTATCTTGGGCTAATAGTATAGGGATGATTTGTTAAATGTCAAATTTAATCAAGTAAGAAAACAAGAAATAAGTGAAAATGTGGTAACTAGGACAGGACAAATGACCAGTTTCTTAAACAAATAAATTGTAAATGGGAATAAAAGAGGAGGAGGGAACCTATATGTTTAAAGAGCATTCGGAGATACATAATCCAAATGCCATATGTAGAGTTTGTTTGGGACCCTATAAAACAAATCAACCATTAAAAAAAAAAGAAAGAAAGAAAGAAAGGAAAGAGGAAATGTAAGCAATGAACATTTAATGATATTAAGGGATTACTATTATTTTTTATAATGTCATCATGTTATTATGGCTATGTTTTTTAAAGAAAATCTTCATCTTCTTGAAGTATATATTAAAATATTTACAAAAGAGATGACAAGATATCTGAGCTGTGCTTCAAAATAAACCTTTTTTGGGGAAGGAAGACTAAAAATGAAATCAGACTGACCACGACAACTATTAAAACTGGGAGTTGATTATTATAGTCTCTCTACTTTTTAATGAGTTCAAATTTTTCTATAATCACTTTTATTAATATTGTCTATGAAAAGAATTTCAATATATGAAAGACTCAAAACATTCCAAAACTGAACGATGAGATTTTCATATATGGGTTTTAATGACCCCTACATCATTAATGAAATCCAAACGGGGGACAGCTGAGAGTGTGACATGGAACCTGGCCTAAACAATTTTTAAAAATAAGTTTTATCTTCCGGAGAAGATGGCGGCTTAGTAAGATGCGCGGGTCTTAGTTCCTCCTCCAGAACAGCTACTAAAGAAATAGAAATACTACAGAACAGCTCCCGGAGCCACGACAGAGAACAGAAACACAGCGTACCCCATTCTGGAACGGCTGAATCAGCTAAGAGAATCCGCTGCGGTGAGGTCCCCGAGAGGCACACGCTTTCCCGGGCCATGGCGGCTGGCGGCCGGAGCCCCTCCCTCCATCCTTCCCAGGCCAGCTGGGAGACTGGGATCAGCGGTCCCTCAAGCCGCGGCGGCCAGCACCTCTCCCCCACGCGCGGCTTCCCGGGTCGGCTAGGAGATTTGGATCGGCACTCCCCCAAGCCGCGGCGGCCGGCGTCCCCCCCCCCCCCCCAAGCGCGGCTTCCCGGGCCGGCTGGGAGATTTGGATCGGCACTCCCTCAAGCCGCGGCGGCCGGCGCCACCCCATCACGCGCGGCTTCCCGGACCGGCTGGGAGATTTGGATCGGCATTCCACAAGCCGCGACGGCCAGCGCCCCACCCCCAAGTGCGGCTACCCGGGCCGGCTGGGAGATTTGGATCGGCACTCCCCAAGCCGCGGCAGCCGGCACCCCCCCCCCGCCAACGCGCGGCTACCCAGGCTGGCTGGGAGATTTGGATCAGTACTTCCCCAAGCCGCGGTGGCCGGCGCCCCCCCCCCCACACGTGGCTACCCGGGCCGGCTGGGAGATTTGGATCGGCACTCCCCCAAGCCACGTTGACTGGTGACCCTTCCCCACAGCGAGAGTCTTCCAAAGTTAAAGGAGCCACAGCATCTTTTACTGGAGGGACCCGCAGACAGACAAGCACCACATACTGGGCAGGATAAGAAAAACAGAGCCCAGAGATTTCACAGGAAAGCCTTTCAACCTGCTGGGTCCCATAACCAGGGAAATCTGATTAAATGCCCAGATGCCAGCAAAAAATAATGGATCACACCAGGAAAATTGAAGATATGGCCCAGTCAAAGGAACAAACCAATAGCTCAAATAAGATACAGGAACTGAGACAACTAATTCTGAATATACGAACAGAAATGGAAAACCTCTTCAAAAACCAAATCAATAAATTGAGGGAGGACATGAAGAAGGCATGGGATGAACAAAAAGAAGAAATGGAAAGTCTGAAAAAACAAATCACAGAACTTATGGGATTGAAGGACAAAGTAGAAAAGATGGAAAAAAACAGGGAAACCTACAATGGTAGATTTAAAGAGAGAGAGGCTAGAATTAGTGAACTGGAGGATGGAACATCCGAATTCCAAAAAGAAACAGATACTATAGGGAAAAGAATGGAAAAATTTGAGCAGGGGATCAGGGAACTGAATGATAATATGAAGCGCACAAATATACGTGTTGTGGGTGTCCCAGAAGGAGAAGAGAAGGGAAAAGGAGGAGAAAAACTAATGGAAGAAATTATCACTGAAAATTTCCCAACTCTTATGAAAGACCTAAAATTACAGATTCAAGCAGTGCAGCGCACCCCAAAGAGAATAGACCCAAATAGGCGTTCTCCAAGACACTCACTAGTTAGAATGTCAGAGGTCAAAGAGAAAGAGAGGATCTTGAAAGCAGCAAGAGAAAAACAATCTATCACATACAAGGGAAACCCAATAAGACTATGTGTAGATTTCTCAGCAGAAACCATGGAAGCTAAAAGACAGTGGGATGATATATTTAAATTACTAAAAGAGAAAAACTGCCAACCAAGACTTCTATATCCAGCAAAATTGTACTTCAAAAATGAGGGAGAAATTAAAACATTTTCAGACAAAAAGTCACTGAGAGAATTTGTGACCAAGAGACCAGCTCTGCAAGAAATACTAAAGGGAGCACTAGAGTCAGATACGAAAAGACAGAAGAGAGAGGTATGGAGAAGAGTGTAGAAAGAAGGAAAATCAGATATGATATATATAATACAAAAGGCAAAATGGTAGAGGAAAATATTATCCAAACAGTAATAACACTAAATGTCAATGGACTGAATTCCCCAATCAAAAGATACAGACTGGCAGAATGGATTAAAAAACAGGATCCTTCCATATATTGTCTACAGGAAACACATCTTAGACCCAAAGACAAACATAGGTTGAAAGTGAAAGGTTGGGAAAAGATATTTCATGCAAATAACAACCAGAAAAGAGCAGGAGTAGCTATACTAACATCCAACAAATTAGACTTCAAATGTAAAACAGTTAAAAGAGACAAAGAAGGATACTATCTACTAATAAAAGGAACAATTAAACAAGAAGACACAACAATCATAAATATTTATGCACCGAACCAGAATGCCCCAAAAATACGTGAGGAATACACCGCAATCACTGAAAGGGAAATAGACACATCTACCATAATAGTTGGAGACTTCAAGTCACCACTCTCATCAATCGACAGAACATCTAGACAGAGGATCAATAAAGAAATAGAGAATTTGAATATTACAAATAATGAGCTAGACTTAACAGACATTTATAGGACATTACACCCCACAACAGCAGGATACACCTTTTTCTCAAGTGCTCATGGATCATTCTCAAAGATAGACCATATGCTGGGTCACAAAGCAAGTCTTAACAAATTTAAAAAGATTGAAATCATACACAACAACTTTCTTGGATCATAAAGGAATGAAGTTGGAAATTAATAATAATTTAGATGAAATGGACGGGTTCCTGGAAAGGCATGAACAACCAACTTTGACTCAAGAAGAAATAGATGACCTCAACAAACCAATCACAAGTAAAGAAATTGAATCAGTCATTCAAAAGCTTCCCAAAAAGAAAAATCCAGGACCAGACGGCTTCACATGTGAATTCTACCAAACCATCCAGAAAGAATTAGTACCAACTCTCCTCAAACTCTTGAAAACAATCGAAGTGGAGGTAAAGCTACCTAATTTATTCTATGAAGCCCACATCACCCTCATACCAAAACCAGGCAAAGATATTACAAAAAAAGAAAACTACAGACCAATCTCTCTAATGAATATAGATGCAAAAATCCTCAATAAAATTCTAGCAAATCGAATCCAGCAACACATTAAAAGAATTATACATCATGACCAAGTAGGATTCATCCCAGGTATGCAAGGATGGTTCAACATAAGAAAATCAATTAATGTAATACACCATATCAACAAATCAAAGCAGAAAAATCACATGATCATCTCAATTGATGCAGAGAAGGCATTTGACAAGATTCAACATCCTTTCCTGTTGAAATACTTCAAAAGATAGGAATACAAGGGAACTTCCTTAAAATGATAGAGGGAATATATGAAAAACCCACAGCTAATATCATCCTCAATGGGGAAAAATTGAAAACTTTCCCCCTAAGATCAGGAACAAGACAAGGATGTCCATTATCACCACTATTATTCAACATTGTGTTGGAGGTTCTAGCCAGAGCAATTAGACAAGAAAAAGAAATACAAGGCATCGAAATTGGAAAGGAAGAAGTAAAACTATCACTGTTTGCAGACGATATGATACTATACGTCAAAAACCTGGAAAAATCCACAACAAAACTACTAGAGCTAATAAATGAGTACAGCAAAGTAGCAGGTTACAAGATCAACATTCAAAAATCTGTAGCATTTCTATACACTAGTAATGAACAAGCTGAGGGGGAAATCAAGAAACGAATCCCATTTACAATTGCAACTAAAAGAATAAAATACCTAGGAATAAATTTAACTAAAGAGACAAAAAAACCTATATAAAGAAAACTACAAAAAACTGTTAAAAGAAATCACAGAAGACCTAAATAGATGGAAGGGCATACCATGTTCATGAATTGGAAGACTAAATATAGTTAAGATGTCAATCCTACCTAAATTGATCTACAGATTCAATGCAATACCAATCAAAATCCCAACAACTTATTTTTCAGAAATAGAAAAACCAATAAGCAAATTTATCTGGAAGGGCAGGGTGCCCCGAATTGCTAAAAGTATCTTGAGGAAAAAAAACCGAAGCTGGAGGTCTCACGCTGCCGGACTTTAAGGCATATTATGAAGCCACAGTGGTCAAAACAGCATAGTATTGGCATAAAGATAGATATATCGACCAATGGAATCAAATAGAGTGCTCAGATATAGACCCTCTCATCTATGGACATTTGATCTTTGATAAGGCAGTCAAGCCAACTCACCTGGGACAGAACAGTCTCTTCAATAAATGGTGCCTAGAGAACTGGATATCCATATGCAAAAGAATGAAAGAAGACCCGTATCTCACACCCTATACAAAAGTTAACTCAAAACAGATCAAAGATCTAAACATTAGGCCTAAGACCATAAAACAGTTAGAGGAAAATGTAGGGAGATATCTTATGAAACTTGGAATTGGAGGCGGTTTTATGGACCTAAAACCTAAAGCAAGAGCACTGAAGAAAGAAATAAATAAATGGGAGCTCCTCAAAATTAAACACTTTTGTGCATCAAAGAACTTCATCAAGAAAGTAGATAGACAGCCTACACAATGGGAGACAATATTTGGAAACAACATATTGGACAAAGGTCTGTTATCCAGAATTTATAAAGAGATTGTTCAACTCAACAAAAAGACAGCCAACCCAATTACAAAATGGAAAAAAGATTTGAACAGACACCTCTCAGAGGAGGAAATACAAATGGCCAAAAGGCACATGAGAGATGCTCAATGTCCCTGGCCATTAGAGAAATGCAAATCAAAACCAAAATGAGATATCATCTCCCACCCACCAGAATGGCCATGATCAACAAAACAGAAAATGACAGGTGCTGGAGAGGATGTGGAGAAAGAGGTACACTTATTCACTGTTGGTGGGAATGTCAAATGGTGCAACCACTGTGGAAGGCAGTTTGGCGGTTCCTCAAAAAACTGAATATAGAATTGCCATTCGACCCAGCAATACCATTGCTAGGTATCTACTCAAAGGACTTAAGGGCAAAGACACAAACGGACATTTGCACACCAATGTTTATAGCAGCATTATTTACAATTGCAAAGAGATGGAAACAGCCAAAATGTCCATCAACAGACGTGTGGCTAAACAAACTGTGGTATATACATATGATGGAATATTATGCAGCTTTAAGACAGGATAAACTTATGAAGCATGTAATAACATGGATGGACCTAGAGAACATTATGCTGAGTGAGTCTAGCCAAAAACTAAAAGACAAATACTGTATGGTCCCACTGATGTGAACCGACATTCGAGAATACACTTGGAATATGTCATTGGTAACAGAGACCAGCAGGAGTTAGAAACAGGGTAAGATAATGGGTAATTGGAGCTGAAGGGATACAGACTGGTCAACAAGACTAGATACAAAAACTCAAAAATGGACAGCACAATACTATCTAATTGTAATGTAAGTATCTTAAAACACTGAATGAAAAAAAAGTTTTATTTTACAGACACTGAAAACAGAAAGACTAAATCTAAATAACTATAATATCTCATCACAAACTAAAGAGCTGTTTTTCTTTAATGCAAGCATATCATGGCATGAACATCAGCCACATGCTCAGTTTATCTATCATGAGTTTGTTTTATAAAACCTATATGACTATATAACCTAGCTGCAGGAGTGAAGAAGGGGATGTGGGACAATGGCCTGCTCCAGATGTGTTCAGGGCTGGTCTGCCAAGGCTCAAGCCAGGTACAGGGTGTGGAGGGCTGGCTCCTTCCTTCAAAGTCCCTCCTCTCTGGGCCATTAGGTGACTTCTCTTTGGTCATTTCTCATTTAACTGTCAACGTCCAAAAAACTACCGTAAACTCACATACACTGGTTTGTTTTGTTTTCCTCTGCCTGCCTTTTTAAAATTCTTGGAACTTTATTTTTTCTATAGCAGAGAAAAAATAAACCATAAGAAAAGGCTCACCAGTCTTAGAAGGAAAAGTTCCAAAAGTTCCAAGGTGAACAAAGACTTGACCCTAGAAGAAACACATAAATTGGAGAGCAGAAGAAAACTTTTCAATTTCCTAATCCGTATCCTCCGAAAGACAGGCAGGTTTTACAGCCAGCCGCCCAGAGCCCAGTGTACCTTCACCAACAGGGAGAGATTCTGACCCTAGAACTCCTTAATCAAACTATCAATAACTTGAGGATAACAATAAAACATTTTTAGACATTCAATTACTTGGAAAGAGTATCACCCTTGTGCCCTATAGGGGAATATGTACCTGTATTTTTTCCCCCACATGAATAAAACTCCAACAAATCAAAAAACAGAATCCAAGAAAGGGTGAAATCAATGTAAGAAACAGTGGCAGCTGGTTATAACACAGATATAGCAAAGGACATGAGGAAGAACATAAAAGGAACTCTTCAATAGCAAAATCTAGATGAGTCTCTGCTTACAGAAGTGGGATACCTGCCTTCTCTCTGGGTCCAGTCACATAGATCAGTTTTACAATGAATAATATGTACATAACCATATTTATTATAAATGCTGTTTATTAACTTCCAATTCTTACAATCAACCTAGACAAAACAAGGAAAAGTTAATTATACTCACAGACACAGCATAAAGGTTATAAACTTGGACAACATAAAATCGGTACTTCTCCTAATTAACTTGAGTGAAAATGAATTTTAAAAATGACATACAGAGATATAAAGGAAATTAAAACTTCAAATAAGTTTATATACAAGTCCAGGTCAAAACAGAAATTAACTGATAAAATAGATGGTGTTTCTAAGAGAACATAAATTACAAAATCAAACAAAAAAGACAAAAAACCTGGATTAGAATTCTAAATTTAGAAGAATGTTCAAATGGTATCTTAATACCCACCCAGCAAAGGTGCTAAATTCAAGTAATTTTATAAATGAATATTTTAAACTTCAATGTAATATATTATTGGACACAAAATTGGAAGGTTAATTTTTTTCATAAAACTATCATAATGCTGATGCCAAAATGTTCCAAAGATAACATACAAAATTTAAAACCACAGACTACCTACACACTATTCCTCAGTGGGAAGAAAGATTTTTTAAAAAAATGTAAAAAGCAAAAACAAAACAGGCTCAATTGGGCAGAATAAAATGCCATGGCTACATGTTTTATTCCAGGAATATATGAACGATTCAATGGTATTACATAATTATTATTCATTTGCGTGTATTAATTAATAAATAAACAATTAACATGAACACTATAAAAAGAGACAAAATCACAGGTTACAAATAGACTGAAAGTGAAAGGATGGAAGAAGATGTTCCACACAAACTGTAACTCAAAGAAAGCATAAGTAGCTATACTAATATCACACAAAACAGACTTTAAGTGTAAAGATATCATAAGTGACAAAGAAGGCCACTATATATTAGTAAAAGGGTCAATTCACCAAGAAGACATAACAATCATAAATGTCTATGTTCCCAATCAAGGAGCTCCAAAGTACATGAGACAGACATTGGCAAAATTGAAGGGTATGATAAATATTTCAACAATAACGGTAGGAGACTTCAATATACCACTCTCCTCTACAAAGAGAACAACCAGACAGAAGTTCAAATGGAAATAGAAAATTAAACAATCTGATACATTTTAATTGGACCTAAACAGATATATACAGGTTGTTACACTCCAAAACACCAGGATCTACACTCTTCTCTAGTGCTCATGGAACATACTCCACGATAGATCATATTCTGGGGCATACAAAACAGGTCTTTATAGATTTAAAAACACTGAAATTATTCAAAGCATTTTCTCTGATCACAATGGAGTGAAACTGGAAATCAATAACCATCCAAGAATGAGACCTTTCACAAATATATGGAGATTAAGTATCACACTCTTAAACAACCAGTGGGTCAAAGAAGAAATTGCTAGAGAAATCAGTAGCTATCTGGAGACAAATGAAAATGAGAATACAGTATATCAGAACTTATGGGATGTGGCCAAGGGCTATACAGAGAGGAAAATATATTGCCCTAAATGCCTATATTAAAAAACAAGAAAGAGCAAAAATCAAGGACTTAACCACTCACCTGGAGGAATTTGAGAATGAGCAAACTAACCCCAAAGCAAACAGAAGAAGAGAAATAACAAAGATTGAAGCAGAGTTAAATGAATGGGAGAACAAAAGAACAACAGAATCAATAAAACCAAAAGTTGGTTCTTCCCAGAAAATCAACAAATAGGCCGAAAGTAAGGCTGACAAAGAAAAAAGGAGAGACAATGCAAATAAACAAAATCAGAAATGAGAGGAGGGTCATTACCACAGACCAAGAGGAAATTTAAATAAAATCATAAAAGGATACATGAACAACTATAGGCCAACAAACTAGACAACTTAGATAAAATGGACAAATTCCTAGAAACACACAAACAAGCTACACTGACCCAAGGAGAAACAGAAGATCTCAACAAACCAATCATAAGTAAAAGATTCAAACAATCATCAAAAATCTTCCTACAAAGCAAAGCCCATGGCCAGATGGCTTCATGGGGAAACTTTATCAAATATTTCAAAAAAAGAACAAACACCAATCCTGCTCAAACTTTTCTAAAAACAAAAATGAGGAAAAGGAACACTACCTAACTCATTTTATGAAACTAACATCACTTTAATACCAAAACCAGATAAAGATGCTACAAGAAAGTAAAACTACAGACCAATCTCCCTAATAAAAATAGATATAAAAATTCTCAACAAAATATTAGCACATCACATACAACACATTAAAAGAATTACACACCACGACCAAGTGGAGTTTATACCAGTAATGCAAGGATAGTTCAACATAAGAAAATCAGTTAATGTAATACAGCACATTAACAAATCAAAAGTGAAAAACTATATGATCATCTCAATTGATGCTGAAAAAGCATTCGACAAAACTCAACATCCTTTTCTGGTAAAAACACTTTAAAAGGTAGGAATCAAAGGTAAATTCCTCAACATGATAAAAGGCATATATAAAAAACCCAGAGCTAGCATCATACTCAATTGTGAGAGGCTAAAAGCTTTTCACCTAACATCGGGAACAAGACAAGGATGCCCTCGGTCACCACTATTATTCAACACTGTACTAGAAGTTCTAGTGAGAGCAATAAGGTAGGAAAAAGAAATAAAAGGCATCCATACTGGAAAGGAAGAAGTAAAACTTTCATTATTTGTAGATGACATGGTACTATATTTGGAAAATCCTGAGCAATCTACACAAAGTTACTTGAGTTAATAAACAAATTCAGCAAGGTGGCAGGTTATAAAATTAGTGTGCAAAAATCAGTAATGTTTCTATACACAAGCAACGATCTAACTGAGGAGTCAATTAAGGAAAAAAATCCACTCAAAATAGCAACTAAAAGAATCTATTATCTAGGAATGAACTTAACTAGGGATGTAAAGGACTTATACACAGAGAACTACATAACATTGTTAAAGAAATCAAAGAAGATCTAAATAGGTGGAAAGACATTCTCTGCTCATGGATAGGAAGGTTAAATGTAGTTAAGATGTCAATTCTACCCAAGTTGATCTACAGATTAAACGCAGTACCAATCAAACCATCAACCTATTCTGAAGACTTGAAAAAGCTACTCACCAAATTCATCTGCAGGGGGAAGAGACCCCAAATAGCTAAAAATATCCTAAAAAAGAATGAAGTGGGAGGACTAGTATTCCCCAATTGTGAAATTTATTATAGGATTCAGGGGTGCGCCTGACCTGGGAAAGCCTTCTGCACCTCATAGGGCACCCTGGTTGCAGAGGCCGAGGAACTGAGAGGCAGAAAGCTGGAGCCTGGCGCAGAGGCGCAGAGCCCATGGAAGCACACGGACAGGAACCAGGGACTAAGAAGCAAGCCAGGCCATGTTCCTTGAGAGCATTACCCTCACCATGCAGCCCCATGACTGGTGACTCACCCCACACCCCATGCACCTGACCCCATCACCTGGTCCCATTCTCTGCACTCCAGGCACCCCCACCCCACCAGTCCCCAGTGCACGTACATGTCTCCCACCCTCACCCCAAGTGCAGTTCAACCTACCTCTCCTGCACTCCTCCCAAGCACTACCTCTCCCTCCCTGTTCCCTGCAGGCTCTTCAGCAGATAAAGGCTGCGGGCACTCACCTCCATACCCAGGCTACTCCTGCCCCCTCCGCCCATAGTGTCGCACAGTCTTACCCCACCCCACCCTGAGCTCTGTGCATCAGTTTACCGCACTGTTAGGTCCACGCATGTGCAACGGGCCCCCAATCATGTCATTCAGCTCTGGGAACTGTACTTTATAGCAGTGTTAGAACCATGCATGTGCACGGCCCTCAGCCACATTTTCCAGCTCTGACAAAGTGCTGACCTGCAGAGCCGGGTCACATCTGCCCCCAATCCAAGAAGGCATAACACCAACCTGCTGCCACAGCTCTATAGATGTGCACAAAGAGCTATGTGCCTTACACCAGTGCACACCAGGGTTACGCCCCCCAGACTGGTGTACCTGCACAGCTACATCCTCCCTGGCCACTGGGTGTTCATGTTCACAAGCATCAGCGTAACATCCTCAACTTGCACCTATACCTGCCCTGAAACAAATCACCGTACTGAGTGCCCCACCCTGTACCCTGCTCCCTGCTGTACATCCATTCCACAAACACTAGGCCTTAGACTACTGAAAGAAATCAACTCCCAAATAAATCAATCAAGATATTTACATGCCATGAAGACAGCAGAAGATGACTAAGCATATCACAATGCAGACACATATAGTCCTGCCTAATAACCAAATTAAAACACCAGAGGAGACACAGACTCTGGAACAATCAAAGATGTTCACACAACTCTACTTAATAAAATAAGTGGGACAGACAATGACATAAAGGAGATCAAGAAGACAAGAAGAGCATAAAGAGGAATTTGAAAGAATAAATAGAAAAATAGCTGATACTACAGAGATCAAAGACTCTGTTGACCAAATAAAGAACATACTAATGACACACAACACCAGATTTGAAAAGACAGAAGAATAAGTGATATAGAGGACAGGAAAACTGACTTAGAAGACTCAAAACAGCAAATAGCAAAAAATGCCTAGATACATCCTAGAGAATATTAAGCATATAATCAAAAAGTATTGGCAAAGTCCCCTAAGGGATGGGAAAAGAATATGGAACTATCAAACCTTACCATCAGGGAATCTCCTAATACTGTGCCAAACTTTAGGGACGCCCAAATCAATAGGCCATGCCCTCAATCATGAGGTTTACTCTTACTATGTAGGTAGTGGAGACGCTGAGCCTACCTATAGGCAGGCCTAAGAGTTACGTTTGGAGGATCTCTTTGGTTGCTCAGGTGTGGCCTTAGTCTAAGTCTGTTCCAGTTTGCTAGCTGCTGGAATACAATATACCAGAAATTGAATGGTTTTTAAAAAGGGGAATTTAATAAGTTGCTAGTTTACAGTTCTAAGGCCAAGAAAACGTCCCAATTACAAAAAGTCTATAGAAACGTCCAATCAAAGGCATCCAGGGGAAGATACCTTGGTTCAAGAAGGCCAAAGAAATTCAGGGTTTCTCTCTCAAGTGAGAAGGCACATAGTGAACACAGTTGCAGTTTCTCTCTCGGCTGGAAGGGCACATGGTGAGGAAGGCATCATCTGTTAGTTTCTTCTCCTGGCCACCTGTTTCATGAAGCTCCCCAGGAGGCATTTTCTTTCTTCATCTCCAAAGGTTGCTGGCTTGTGGGTTCTCTGCTTCTCGTGGCTATGTCGTTCTTCTCTGCTCTCTCTGAATCTCCTTCATTCTCCAAAATGTTCCCTCTTTTACAGGGCTCCAAAAGCTAATCAAGACCCACCCAAATGGGTAGAGATACATTTCCCCCAATTCAGCTTAACAACCACTCTTGATTGGGTTACATCTCCAGGGAGATGACCTAATTACAGATTCAAACTTACAGTATTGAACAGGGATTGATTATTATGCCTTTACAAAATGGGATTTAGATTTGAACATGGCTTTTCTAGGGGACTTAAATCCTTTCAAACCAGCACAGAGCCCAACTCTGCAAGTGAAATCATTGCCTTTCCCCTACATGGGACGTGACATCCAGGGATGAAAGTCTCCCTGGTGATGTGGGAGATGACTTCCAGGGATGAATCCAAACTTGGCACCGTGAGATCAACAATTCCATCCTGACCGAAAGGGGGAAAAGAAGTGTAACTAATCAAAGTAACATTGGCAGAGAGAGTTCAGGTAAGAGTTGAGAGGCTACTCTGGAGGTTGCTTTCATGCAAGCTTCAGGTAGACCTTGCTACCTATCATAACCTCCCAATCCCCAACCGGGACCATTCCAGCCAATCCTGAAGAACACCTAGGGCAATATATAAGATTCCACAAGGGTTCTATGCTCTAGAGTAACTTTCCAGAAACCTACAACCTGCAGGTGGTCCCTGGTCCACATAAGTCCTGAAACCTAGCCGAGCCTCTCCAGAACATCAGATAGTTCCATCTCCCTATCCCATATTAGTGACAGATCCTTCCAATATGAAATATTTAGAATTGCCATAGCCCCCAAAATAATGAAATAATACATTAAAGAGAGCGGTGGAAAGATCAAAGGTGATGGTGGAGTTATACAGAGAAGATAGGATTTAACAAATGAATATGAATGCTGAATCATTAAACTGATATCTCTTTTAGTCTTCAGTATTTTAGAGTAGTTAGAAATAAAAACCTAAAGTTGTGAAATTATAACCCAAGTCAAAGTCTGAAATATGTTCTACAACTAACTAATTGTGGTGCTGTGCTTTAAAATTTGCAGCTTCTTTGTATATATGTTATTTTTCACAAAAAAGAAGGAAAAAAGTCAATGATGATAAAAAAAATAAGTCCTTTAGCCTGCTATATTCTGGAGCAGCTAGAAGGAAAAATGTGAGAGGATCATATGGTAGCCCATGACAAACTCTAGGATCTGTCCTGTAACTACTTACTGAAGAGTGCTTTGGAAACTATTGCTCTTTTATTTCTTTGCCTTGTATATATGTTATATCTTACAATAAAAAAATTAAACAGAACAAAAAAAATACCAGTATTTAATGAGAAGGAGGAGTAAGGGGTAGGGAATGTAATGAGTTTTTTCTTATTTCTTTTTATTTCTTTTCTGGAGTCATGCAAATGTTCTAAAAGTGATCATGGTGATAGATACACAACTATGTGATGTTACGTAAGCCACTGATTTTATACTATGTATGGACTGTATGTGTGTGAAGATTTCTCAATAAAAATACTTTAAAAAAAGAAAAAAAAACATTATAAAGCCAGAGTGGTCAAAATAGCATGGTATTGGCACAATGACAGAAGTACTGACCAACAGTATTGAATCGAGAGTGCAGAAACAGACCACCAAAATCTATGGTCAACTGATCTTCGACAAGGCAAATCCACTGAATTGGGACAAAATAGTCTTTTCAATAAATGGGATGGGAGAACTGGTTATCAATAGCCAGAAGAATGAAAGAGGACCCCTATGTACACCCAAATCAAAAACTAACTCAAACTGGGTCAAACACCTAAACATAAGAACCAATACCATGAAGCTCCTAGAAGAAAACATAGGGAAACATCTTCAAGACCTATTAATAGGAGGTAGTTTTCTACACTTTATACCCAAAGCACAAGCAGCAAAAGAAAAAACAGATAAATGGGAACTCCTCAAAATCAAATCCTTTTGTGCCTAAAAAGACTTTGTCAAAAAAGTAAAGAGAGAGAAAATATTTGGAAATCATACACTGGATAAAGGTTAGATATCCTGTATACATAAAGAAATCATATACCTCAACAACAAAAGAACAAGCAACCCAATTATAAATTAGGCTAAAGATATGAATAGACATTTTTCTGAAGAGCAAATACATATGGCTAAAAAGCACATGAAGAGACACTCATTCTCATTAGCTATAAGGGAAATGCAGATCAAGACTACAATAAGATACCACCTCAGACCTGTAAGAATGTTACAAACAGGAAACGACAAATGTTGGAGAAACTGCGACAACTTATGCACTGCTGGCAGGAATATATATAATGGTACAACCTCTATGGAAGACCGTCCGGCAGTTCCTCAGAAAACTAAATATCAAGTTGATTTATGACCAGGCAATACCACTATTCAGAATATACCCAAAAGAGCTGAAAGCAGCGACACAGAGATTTGTACACCAATGTTCACAGCAGCACTATTCACAATCACTAAAAGATGGAAACAACCCAAGCGCCCACCGAGTGGATTAACAAAATGTGGTATATACATACGATGGAATATTTTGCAATAGTAAGACAAAACGACATCCTGAACCACATGACAAGATAGATGAGGCTTAAGGACATAATGCCGAGTGGAAAAAGCCAGAAATAAAAGGACAAATACCATTTGTTCTAGAACTAATTTGTTGGGATGTTCTTTGAAATTCACTGCTTTTATGTGTATGTGTATATATGCTATTTAAAGAGAAGGAAGAATCTAACTGAGAAGATAGGATTTAACAAATGAATATGATTCCTGAATCATTTTATTGATATTTCTGTTGATCTCCAGTGTCCTGGAGCAGCTAGAGGAAAAAGCATGGAACTGTAACCCATACTAAACCTTAAAATCTGTTCTATAACTACTTGTTAAAATGTACTTGGAAATTTATTGTTTTCTATATATGTTACATTTCACAACTTAAAAAATGTCAAAAATAAATAAATAAAAAAGAACTTCACCTACTCTTTGAGACCAAAGGAAGAAAGTTTTATTATGTCCAGAAACTAAATTTCCTATAGCACATAATCTAACTCAACTTGTCTGGATAGATCATTTAAAACAATCTAAACACAGGGGGCCCAGAATAAGAATGAGAGCCTCTAATCCTATATAGCTTAATGTGATGCCTGGATACATCCCAGAGTTTACTAAGCAGATAATCAAAAAGTTTTAGCAAAGTCCCTTGAGGGATGGGAGAAAAATTATGGAACTATTAAATTTTAGCACCGGGGGAAACCCCAGATACCGTGCGAAACAGCAGGGACACCCAAATCAATAGGCCAAGCCCTTAGTCTTGAGGTTTGCTCTTGTGAAGCTTATGTTGGTAGTGGAGGAACTTAGCCTACCTATAGGCTATAGGTATGCCTAAGAGTCACCTCTAGAGGACCTCTTTTGTTGCTCAGAAGTGGCCTCTCTCTCTCTAAGCCCAACTCTGCAAGTGAAACCACTGCCCTCCCTTCTACGTGGGATATGATATTCAGGGATGAAAGTCTCCCCGGCAGCATGGGAGATGACTCCCAGGGATAAGCCTGGCTGTGGCACAGTGGGATCAACAATACCATCCTGACAATAAGGGGGAAAAGAAGTGTAACAAATAAGTTACCAGTGACTGAGAGAGTTCAAATAGAGACAAGCTATGCTGGAGAATACTATTATGCATGCTTCAGTTAGACACTGCTACTACCATAACTTGCCAACCCCCAACCAAAACCATTCCTGCCAATATTAAAGAATACTGAGGGCATTATATAAGATTCTACAAAGGTTTATGTACTAGGGTAACTTTCCAAAACCTACAACCTCCAGATGGGTCCCTGGACCAGGTAAATCCTGAAATGCAGAGGGGCTAGCCCTTCCAGATCACCTAGTTCCATCCCCCATCCCATATTATCAACAGCCTCTCCCAACATGAAAAAGTTGGAATGGGCAAATACCCCTAAAGAATGGGAGAACGATCTAAGATGATGATGGAGTTATACGGAGGAGGTCGGGTTTAACAAATGAGTGCTGAATCATTATACTAATATTTCTTTTAGCCTCCAGTACCTTAGAGCAGCCAGAAATAAAAATTGTGGAATTGTAACCCATACCAGATGCTGAAATCCATCCTACAACTAATTGTTGTGATGTACTTTGAAATTTACTGCTTTCACATATATATGCTATTTAAAGAGAAGGAGGAGTATAACAAAGAAGATAGGATTTAACAATGAGTATGACTGCTGAAGCATTATATTGATATTTTTGTTGGTCTTCAGTGTCTTGGAGCAGCTAGAAGAAAAAACAAAAAAATCGTGGAACTTTAAAATCTGTTCTATAACTACTTGTTAAAATACATTTGGAAGTTTATTGCTTTTTTGTATATACGTATATTCCACAATAAAAAAACCATTAAAAAAAGTCATATAACAAGTATTGGCAAATATGTGAAGAAATCAGAATGTCTGTACACTACTGGTGGGAATGTAAAATGGTGCAGCCACTTGGGAAAATATTCTGGTATTCCTTGAGAAGCCAAACATAGAGCTCCCTATGACCCAGCAATTCCACTCTTAGATATATACCCAGGAGAAATGAAAACATACGTCCACACAAAAATCTGCACACGAACGTTCACAGCAGTGTTATTCATAATAGCCAAAAGGTAGAAATGATTCAAATGTCAATCAATGATAAATGCATAACTAAAATGTGGCATATCCAATTAATAGAATATTATTCAGTGGTAAAAAGGAATGAAATACTGATACATGCCACACTTTGGATGAACCTTGAAAATACTATGTGACGAGAAAGAAGCCAGACACAAAAGACCACATGATTCCACTTTTTTGAAATGAACAGAACAGGCAAAGACAGAGTGACAGAATGGATTCAACTTGCTTAGGGCTAGGATAGAGGGAGACCTGGATGGTGATAACTAAAGATAAAGGTTTTCTTTCTGAGGTGACGAAAATGTACTAAAATTGATTGTCATGATCGTTATACAACTCTCTGAATAAACTGAAAACTACTGAATTATACAGTCTAAATGGGTGAATTGCATGGCATAAGAATTGTATCTCAATAAAGCTGTTAACAAAAAAAGAGAAAATCTTTGTTTAGTAACTGCAAGAGACAAAGAAACCTTTTCCACACTCCCACACACAAAAACCTAAATCAGCTACATCATTCACTGTAAGTTTCTCTCCTACTGCTGGTAGACATTCAGTTTTTGTTCAGTAACTCTCTTATTATTTTACAAAGATTATCAAAATTTCATGAACACAAACCTTGCTTTTAAAAAAATAATTAAATATTTGTGGAAGGAAATATATCCGGGCTTATCACTTTAGTTATGTAAAACTCTGTTAATGCTTGATGTTTTGGGAAATATTTCCTGTCCTAGCACAGTGTAACATAAATACCAACCCTGACACAATTAACTGGTTAACTGGAAATAGATATCTAGTAACTTATCAATTTGCTGCCAGTTAGACAATATTTCAAACATATTCTAAAACAATGATTCACTAACATTTTCCCTGATTCATTTTAAAGGTTCAACAGATAAAGTTGATTTGTTAAATATACTTAAAGACCTTTCAACAATCTGATTTCAAATACTTAAGCAAAAAATTTTTAAAAAATCTATTTGTGACACAGCTGCAAAATTAATTTTCAAAAAGATTTGCTGCATGCTCTAGTTATGAAATTGACCTCTCTCCCAGTAGTAAAGAATCAATGCAAATGTTATTTCAAAAAAAAAAAAGTATAAATTTTAAACAGTTAAAAATGAATTCAACCCACTGATTTAAACTTGTTTAAAACCAAATGACACATGCCACAGACCTGGGTTCAATTTCTAGTGCCGGCCCATGCAAACAAAACAAAACAAATGACATGGATAGGATCTACAAATGGAGGAGAAAAGGCTCAAATAGACATTATTGGGACATTAAAATAGGAATGTAAGCATTATATCAATGTTAAATTTTTGAACTTGATAAACTGTACTTAAAGTGATTACAAAAATGAGTATCATTGTTCAAAATAAACGTACATGAAAGTGTTCAAGGATTATGATGTGTGCAACCCAACGTACTCTCAAAATGTTCAGAATCTGGATAGATGGATGGATGGAAGTACGGAAGGAAGGAAGGATGGAAGGATGGATACGTGGACAGATAGCGCAAAACTGGCAACATGTTAAAGTTTGTGGATCAGGGTATCTGGGTGGGGTGGGGTGTTCTCTTTATGGAGTTTTATTTGTTGCTAAAATCATGGAAGTTTGAAATTATTTCAAAATAAATTTAAATAAATCATATAAAAAACAAATGACAAAGAAATTCAATTCTCAACAGTAACAAGAACACGGTACAACAGAGCAGTATCTTCAAATGCAATTGTGAGTGTTGTGGTAAGGGGAGGACTATCTGCCTGTGGATTGTATTTGTCATATATGCATTCTTAAAAATATGAGTAGCAAAAACATTTCTTTTTTTAATTAATTTTTTAAAAATATAACAAACCCAAACATTCTTAACATATGATCATTCTGTTCTACATATATAATCAGTAATTCATAATAGTTGCATACTCATCACATAGTTGCATATTCATCATCATGATCATTTCTTAGAACATTTGCATCAATTCAAACAAAGAAAGAAAAAGAAAACAGAAAAAAATTCATACATACCATACCATTTCCCCTCCCTTTCATTGATCACTAGCAACAAGAACATTTCTTATTCTGCTCTTGCTTATTTTACATAGGTGACTTCTTTCTTCATAGTGAAAGCTGGAGTTAAACAGAGTCAGCTCCATGTCATGTCAAAAGATAACATTTATCCAGGCAGTTTCTAAATCACCAACACCCAACTTTAAACATCTCCCCATTTCACACACCCCCACTCCTATTCTCACCCTAGAGGAGCAACGCCTCAACCTCCATTCCCAGTCACCTAAGCAGACATTCTCCAGGAATCCCTTTTTTCTGCTTTCATTACACTCATATTTTCCCCCTTTCTTTACATCCTTTTGAATGCTTATTTTTTTTGGAGGGGGGGCAGGGGTACATGGACCCAAAATCGAACCTGGGTCCCCCACATGGCAGGTGAGCTTGAACGCTTTTTAATCCTATCTCTTTCAATGCTTGTGCAGTTAATAGAGAGAAACTTGCCCTCCTTTGTTCTTCCTTCTATCTACAGGGGCAACCTCTCTAATAATGAATAAGAATGAAGAAAAACACAATACATCCAAATCAAAGGAAATAGCAACCATATATTTCAACTTCATATAGAGGCAAAACCTAGGCTAACTTTCAGTTAAGGGTAGTGTATAGAACACGCACCTTCTCTCTGCCCCATCTGGAGAACTAACTAAAATGATAACAAACGAATATACATGTATACGTCCTCCAGGAAGACAGGATCCCAAACGCCTGTTGAGTGAATGACAGGAGGTGACAGCAGCCTAGAAACAGTGACAAAATTAGGCAAAGAAGAAAGCAAATAGAGAAACAGTGCCCATTAAGACACAGTTATACCCCACATCTCCACACAGACACCACCCCCAGGCCTCCCCTACCCCATCCCCCCTTTCCAGAAAGCCAGCAGCTAGGCAGACACCATGCACCACCCCAACGGCCCCAGGCAGGAACTGGGAAACTCCTCTATAGGGAAATTGATAAGAGAAAATTACTTTACCAACTTCTGATAGTCCTCCCTCAAAATGGCAGGGTATACACCCCATTTCCTAATGATATTCAGTTCTTAAAAGTTGAGCTAAGCATAAGTTTCCAATGAGCCCACTCATAAACATGAAAAGGATAGTCAACAGTCAGCAGGCATTTGGACAGAAGCCGCTAACATTAAGAGAAAAACCAACGTAGGAAACAGGAAAAGAGAATTAAGAAGAAACAGAGACAATGCAGGAAACAAAAATGAATATAGCATGTGTGTATAAATGGATATATTCATAAAAAATTAAAACCAAATAAAATTTTTAAAATGCACTTCCTTTATGATAAAAGAAAATAGGATGTTATAAAAAGGAAAACCGAGAATAAGAACACTTAGAAATGAAAGATGATGGCAGCTATAAAATTCAATGTTAGGATTAGAAGAAAAAGTTGAGGATTTCTCCCCCACACCAAAAAAAAAAAACCCAGCACAGAAAGGAAATGGACTAAGTAGTCCAACATCTGAAAAAAATAATAAGAGTCTGAGATGGACAGAATGGAGAAATCAGAGAAGAGATTATCAAGAAATAACACCAAAAACATTTCCCAGAACAGAAGGATCCAAGTCCTTCAGAAAGATCTACCATGAAATCAGGGATAACAGGAGATTTTGAAAGCGTTCAGACATAAAACAAGTCCCACACAAAAGCCTGAGAATCCCATAGTCCCAGACTTCCCATTACCCCACACTGGAAAGCAGGCAGCGATGCTGCAATGCCTTCAAACTTCCAAGGAAAAATTATTTCTAACCTAGAATTCCAAACCCAGACACCTGTCATTCAGGGGCAACCTGAATGTGAGAGGGAAGAAAAGACATTTTCAGATGGGCAAGATCTAAAAAAAAACTGACCTCCTATCAACTCTTTCTTAGTAAGCCCTTCAGAAGATAAACTCCACCAAAAGCAGAAAGACTTGGGGTCCAGAAAAAGCAGATTCAACAGACAGAGTCAAAGGAAATTCCAATAGTAAAGAAGGAAGAGAAATTCCAGGTGATTGCTAAGTAGGAAGCCTAGAAAATAGTCTAGAACAGAATAGGAAATGGAAGGATCTGGAAGGGATGGCTCCAAAATAGAACTAAAAGTGACAGATCCTTCAGGCCTTTGAGTGTACTGAGGAGTTCCACTATAAAGCCTGGGACTAAACTCATGACTGTCCATTGAAAATCAAGCTCATAGAAAGAAATAACAATTCATTCCAATAAATACAAAAATTAGTGGAGAGGAAAATTAATTGTAGCATCCTACATGACTTAGCAATGAATGATATTTACCCAATGACTATAATGGAACTATTTAATATCAATTGAAACAAAAATTGTTATCTAACCATATTTGGAAAATATGGGAGAGAAGGGCAAGAGGAAGGGAGGGAGGGAAAAGTTCTAAACGCCTTTTCTTCCTACTAGTAGGAAGTCAATAATATCTAAAACAGAAAACTCAGAAATTAGCAGTACAAGGATGCTATTTTAGAAACATGGAATTTGAGGCAGGAGTTGCTAAACAGCCTCCAATACCCAAGATTCTTCCCTGCTTCCATATGCTCTATTGAACATCTCCATCCCATGGCCTGGACTATGGCAGGGAGCACCACCATCTTAGACAGTAAATTGAAGAGGAGGAAAGGGCCTGAGTCCCCAAAGGCTTCTGGGATAGGTCTGCTATCCCAGCCCTGGAATGCCTACCCATAAATCTTATGGGAGAGAGAAATCCACCTTCACTTAATTTCAGTCACTGTTACTTGGGTCTCTGTTACTGGCAGCTGAACATGAGCCTAGGACAGGCAATGATCAGTAGGCGCAGAGGGGTTTAAAAGGGGTGCCTTTGGTAAGATAGAGTCTGGGGCAGACAGGACGGTCCAGGAACTGTTGTTTGGCTTTACAGCTTTGTAATACTATTTGGCTTTTTCAGTTAAGTGAATGAATTACTTTAAGCAAGGTACAAATTTTACAGATACATAAAATCACCCCACAGGGTATAATCAGAGTGCTATTAACCTCAATTTCTTAAATAAGATTAGGTATGTCTTTTTAGGTTGATTGGAATTTTAACATTGGACTGTGGATTTTAGACCTCATTCAGAAAAAGAAAAAAAAAAAGATAACAGAAGATAAAGTCATTGCAGAGGTTTTTGAAAAGAGGAGTGATGAAATGAAAACAGTGTTTAAAACTGATCTGGCAGAATTATTCAAAACTTCAAGTGGAAAAGGTATCCATTTAGACTGAAGTGAAGGTTTCAGCTAGCATATGGGATATGAAAAGAAATGGGAATGGAAAGAAAGGGCTAAAATAAAGATGTGAAGCAGGCACCAGCAAACATGACTGAGGATGACCGTGGTCCTGTGGAGGGGAAGAAGCCCTGGCAGAAGGGCCGCCTGCTACGGAATAACTGGGCAAAATGACCAGAGCTTGGTTTACCAAAGGGAGAGGAGGGTATGGGTAGAAGGCAGATCATGTGGTCTCTCAAAATTCCTAACAGTTTTCAAACCCAGGACTCCAAATTTGGAAGTCAGCAGAACTACAATAGCTCAATAACTTTAGATTCACCTTAGAAGAATAGTTTCCACTTGTTCTCCAAGGAAGTTCCAATACCAGAATAGAATTTGACTGAAATTATATCATTCATTTACAATTTCTCTTTGAATTTCTAGCTCTTTCCTCTCACTAAAGATAAAAATCCAAAGTTCCATGTTATATAATCTATCATTTTTGCAAAGTTTTAACCTAAAAACTATTTTGTTGCCACTGTTACATCCCAAACAATAAAACTGACCAAAAATCCAGTACCCAAAATAGATGGTTTAAAATCAAGGTGAAGTGTGACCTTTATATCTATTTCATAGGTAGTATCTATTTTATTTGCATGAAAATGAAGTTTTCTCATGTAGATTTGAAGTCCAAATAAATTCTCAAAGGACGGACATGTTTAGTTCATACTGCCAAAACACCTGTGCTTTTAGAGCTAAGAAAAGTGTATTTTCCTTTCATCTGTTTTCATTGAGAGCATCTGTGTGAGCACAAATTTAAGGATACCTTGGAATACTCCCACTCAATAGCCCTTTAAGAATCTAAAAATAAAACTTAAATGTGGACCAGGACTAATAAGTACTATGTAATGGAGGGGTTTAGGATGCTGAGATTATAGGGGTTTTGATTTTTTTTCCCCCAACATTTCTTTTAGTTTTATTTATCCCCCTTTCAATAAAAAGGATAGGAATTTGGATTTGATCTCTTCCAGCAAGACTCTTCTTTATTAGCCTCAGAAGATAATTTTTGCCTCTTCACTGGAGCATTCAGCAATTTCTCCACATTTAATCAGGCTTTGAATTTACAGTTCTGTGTGCTCACTTGTTTGTCCAGCATCACTTATGTCAGCAGAGAGCAGATTTTCGAGGGCATCTGGCTCTGCAGTAAGAGGCAGGGCTAAGGTAGGAAGCAAGAAGAGCTACTGGTCAACCCTACGGCATTCCAAGTTCTTTAACTTGCATGCATTGGAGTAGTTTGATTGAAGAACAATTCCCTGTGCATTAAGAACTTTTTTTGGCAGCTCCATAATAGTATCCTGGGATGAGAACAACTTCATCAACTCTAATTTCACTTATTTAAAGTATGGACTTACAAAGACACTGCAGCCCACTTTAAAACCCAACGTTGATGAGCAAAGTTTTAGGAGAGGAAAGTTAAGGTTGACTTGTTAACGTTTAATAGGTTCAACTCGCCCATCTCACGTCATGTAGCCAATATCAACACACACATCAAACAGCTGGCCATAAAATCAAAATTATGTTAACCTAATCACACGATGCAATTCCAATATTTCTGTACATTCAGAGTTTATTTCAAAAGACCTCTTTCTTCAATCTATTATTTAAAAGAAAATTGCTCCCTTGTTACATAAACATTCTATCTAGAGGAACCATCAAGAGTATAATGTCTTTTGCAATGTTCAGTACCATTAGTAAAACCTTACCCAATAAGTCTGGTAGGGGAACCTCCACAGTCATCCCACACACACCTAAGGCTGGGTATCAGCAGGCCAACAGCCACAGGTGCTTACAAATATGAAGAACTCGGAGAAAGTACTGCTATCTTCATAATAATAAAAACCACAAATGGGGAAATTAAGCAAAAGGCTATCTTCTCATTGTAGAGGAAGGACAGCATGAGGGAAGATGCTGTGGACAGGCGAACGGAGGTCCCATGTTCGACCCACCTCCAAGAGTGTCTGCTCATCGCTGAGCTTCCGCCCAGACTGCTGGCCACATAAGGGGGAGTTTGGGGAAGATGGCTACTGCAATGGGCCCAGGCCTGCAGGCTGGGCTTTCAAGCATCAGCTCCATCCAAACCCAACACAAGCCATTATATCTAAGCTGTGAAAACATATTCAACACATGCAATTTAAAACTATTTCTACATAAGCATGAGAGACAACAAATTCACCTCATTTAGCTGTTCATGGTTACTCCAAATTACTTGAAGAAATTTTAAAATGTTTCAAATATGCTCTGCTTCAAACTGTAACAAATTTACATTTCAAAAAAATAGCTTAAAGAGATACACTTGCAAAGCAGAGTTTTTCCAACTTTTAATTAAAGTCTAGAATTTCAAAGAGGAAACTAATCAAACCATAAACATAATCAAGGGAAAATTAAAGACCAAAACCTGAACAGGAGGCAAGTGAGTCTTGTCCCATACAACTTCTGTGGCAACAAGAAATAAAAGAGCCAGACTAAACAGTCTTCTTTTAAAATTTTAAGACTTTATTAACTATATTTTCCAAAATTCCTCAAAGATTTCCCAGTAAGACTCAAAATCTGGGCTGGCTGACTGCCTTTCTTCCTGAAGTTTCAAGACTTCGACACAATCCCTATTAGACTTGGGGCAAGATTTGGGAAGGGGAAAGAGGCCAGCCCTCTGCATGGCAGGAACCAACATTTCAGAGGTTTCAAACACCAGTGTGGGAATACACAAACTCAACAATCCATGGCTCAATAGGCTATAAACAGATATAGCATGTACAGCTATATCTTCAACCATTTTCATAAGCAAGTGTCAGAAAGTGATTCAGGAACTCCATTGTACTTTGTATTATTTAATTATTAGATGTGCTACCACTATAGGTGGACTCAAAACTATTGCCAGCTGCAAAAATAACAAACTCTATTTTCTTGAGCAGAAATAATCCCACTTAGAAGTCAGGGTATTTAACAATGCTCCACAAACAATTCTATTTTAAAGACAATTCCTTGTCTTCCAATAGCTGTAAGTGGGCGAGTCCAAGTAACACTCAATAATGACTGCACACAGAGCTTAACCAGTAACACACAACCTTAGAGTTACAACAGTGCATGTATGTTAATTATCGTGCGATTAGATACTTTTTCCAAAATATATTAATAGTTCATTTAAATGCCATCTTAAATTTAAGTTCATTCTTCTCTGTAGTTTAAAGCTTACATTTCTGTGCAAACTGATTCTTAGGAGAATAATGTCATTTATTTGTGACCACAATTTCCAAAGATCCAGAACACAATTTTGAAAAACATTTCTATATTACTTCATATATGACAAGCAATACATAGAATATTTCTATATTAGCACAGAAACAGATTAAATTCGGAAAAGCGGCCTCTCACAAAATATGGCTCCCACACCTGCTGACAAGAGTTTCCTCAGCAAAGCCCACCCAGTTCATAGGGGGTACAGTAACAACTGGTGGGAGAGGTGGCTGTTGGTGCAGAGGGTGCCCAGCCTCAGACCAACTCCCAGGCCTGGAGCCAGCCGACCACACCTTACCAGGGAAACCAACCTTCCCCCCAACTTCCTCCTTTTAGTCATGCTTTACTCATATACTGCACCCAGGTTGAACCTGAGTGTGGCTCTGTCTGGATTTCAACATAAAGTGGTCGGAAAGGAATGGCAAACAAGGCTAGGAAGACTCAGAGCATTAGACACACCGAAGCTCTCACTTTCAAAGCAATAGGGGAGGCAGTTAATTATTCAGTTGAAAATCATGGCACTGATGTCCATCAGAACCAGCAAATGGATGCTACTAATTTACTGGTATTCGTGCAACTAAGAACAGGGTCCCTGCTGGAATAAGGGGGCTCTGAGTTATTCTTCTACTGAGGCTCATACAAGAGATTACATCAACCCCCTAGAGAGGGGCAAAAGACAGGAGTCCTCTAGAGAACATGGCAACTTAAGTTTTAATTTGCAAACAAAATACCAAATTCCAGTTACCATTTTGGCAGAGGAGAGGTCTCACTAAGGAATACAGTAGTTTGTTTCTTCATGTGAATATCAGTTTATCAGTACCAAAAATTAGAAATGACTGGTTCAAACTGCACAGTCCTAGCTGGATGATGCAAATGACCTAAGGAGATTATCAGTTTGGCCTGGAACCTAAGTGTTGCCTCCTCCTTCTCAGGTGTTTTGGAGTCAGAGAATGTTCATGTGAGAGATGAAGCAAGAGTTTTTCCCTTTACACTTTGACCAGTCTTTGGGGTCCTAATTATAATTTAGTAGCTTCATTAAATGTTTTTCTAATAAAGTTTTTCTACATAAAGCATAATAGATCCTCAGCAGATTCTTAAATGAATTTGGAACCTGAGGAGACAAAGAACACCAAATGAAGAAAAATTTTAAGTGACTTTCACATACCGACAAACTCAGATATTCCCAAAACATTACACAGGTCTAACACAATTATGATGAAAAAGTTGGTCTATTTTTGCATGTCGGATTCAAAATTAAAATTTTAACCTTAAAATTCCTTTGAAGGTGCTACGTAAAAGGGGTGTTCAGGACTAGGGACACCCAGAAGACGCAGACAGCCTGTCACCTAGGAGCGGACTAACGTCAGGGCTGGGGCCCCAAAAGATGGGGATAGGGGAATCCACCGGGCCGTGGGCGAGACAAATGCAAAAAGCACACGCGGCTATGCCCACCACCCCAGCATGGGGGAGCGAGGCACAACGCTGGCTCTGGACCCCAAAGGCGAGATGGGGGAAGGCGGGGGGCGGATATCCCAGGGTGTGCTGCAGGAAATGATATCCAGACTCGGAGGGTGGATCTAGGAAGCGGACGGGGCGATGGCCCGGCGGGGGGAGGGGTGGGGGTGGGAACGGAGGATGTGGCTCCAAGGGGCAGGATGAGGGGGCGGGTCGGTTGGACGCGGATGTGAGAGGGTGAGGAGGATAGGGAGGGATGAAGAGCGAGCAGAAGGACAAGGGCGCAAAAAGACCAGCGGGGCCGTGGGTCTACGCGGACGGTGCAAGACGCGCAGGGGCCGGGAAGGAAGAGGGATGCGGGGCGCGAAGGGCAGGAGCCCGGTGCAGGGAGGAGGCACCCTAAGGGACGGAGGGTCGGGGCCGGAGCGCACTCACCCCACTCGAGGAACTCGGCCACATACTTGTCGCGACGCAGGGCCGAGTGGCTGCACTCGGTGTACAGGCAGACAAGCACGTCGAGCAGTGTCTCCACGCTCAGGGCGCTCTCGTTGCGCCAGGGCCCGTCGAGGAGTAGCTGCTCCAGCTTCTTGAGCCGCACCTTGGCCGACATGGTGTGGCGCGGCCCGCTCCCAGCGCGCTGGCCTCTCGCCGCCCGCTCGGCCAGTCCGTCAGGGAGAGCCCTCGGGGGTCCTGCGGCCGCGAGACCCGGCCGCACCGGCGCCTCGTCGCCGCCCCGTCCGCGTCGTCGCGCTCCGGCCTAGGCCGACATCTTGGGTTCGGTCCCGGCGGCGCAGCGTCTGGGGCGCCGGGCCCCGCGGGTCCATGGGCCGGTCTCCTCCCCTCCGCGCCGCCGTCCGCCCCACCCGCGCGGCCCGCCCCGCCCTCGCCCCCGCGCGGCCCGCAGCCCCGCCCGCCAGCCGCGCCCCTCCCCACAGGCCCGCCGCGCGCCGCAAATCGGGAGCGGCGCGGAGCCGACAGCTGCGCAAACCCGGTCGGCGCCCGAGCCCCGACCCCAGTCCGGACCCGGCGGCCCAGCCCGCGGCCCGCAGCCAACCAGGGTGCGGCCAGCGCGGGCGCAGCCAACCACAGCGCTGACCTCAGCGCCCCGCCCCGCCCCAGCGCGCCCTGCGCCCGGCGGGTCGGACCTCGCCGCTTGCCGTAGGGAGGCCGGGAAGCTGGGAAGGAAGCGCGGGGGCGGGGGTCGGTGCGGGGAGAGCGGCCGATAGGGGCGGAGCCAGCGGGCGGCCAGTGCGCCGCTGAGATTGCGGAGCCTACGCGTGCGCAGAGAGCGGCCACGAGGGGGCGCGCGGGAGCAGGGAGTGGTACCCGCGCGTGTGCTCGTCTGGGCCCTATTCCCCGCGACTATCCCTCCAGCTCCAGCCTTGCAAGTCCCATACGCGAATGGGATCTCCAAGCTCGGAGAGGCGCGGGCGCGGTCGGAGGCCGATGAACCCCTGGGAAAGGCCGGACGAGCGGCCTCTAGGAGCAGCGATTGAGTTCCAAATCAGGTCCCATCTTCCGACCTGAGGGACCGGAGACTGAAGGCGAGATGGGGCAGGGGTACGGGACAGGCGCGCCCGGGCGACTTCCCCGCGCCCTGTGAATCAGCAGTGGCCATTTCGGCTTCCACCCCTCACGGCCCCGTCCCCGCAAACCCATGCGGGGCCGACGATCTGCCTTGAGGCCGGACTTGCCCCGCTTTTACTGAGATGGTGCTTAATTTCAGTGCCCCTCACCCCCGCAGCGAGCCCTTGACAACAGGAGAGGAGGGCTGCCGGAATTTGAGGGGCTCCCTGAGGCCAGGGGATGAATTGGAGCCGCTGGGGCGGGGGGCGAGTTAACCCTCACTTGAGGAAAGGGGGATCTTTGGAAGGTAGGGGGGGCAGCAGGTGAGGGGGCAGATAGGGCTGTAGAGGCGGGAAGCCAAGGAAACCTGGGGACTCCTCTTGGCTGTGAAGAACAAGAAGTTGCGACCAAACTGTGTGCGGTAATGGGGGTCCAGATTGCAGCAGCCTCTGTGGGGAGGTGTTACTGGAAAGGCAGGAGCAAGCCTTCTAGGCCGCCCGGCATTTTCAGTATCTCGGTTTGGGTGGTGGTTACAGAGCGGTACTCAATAAGCGTTCTTCAGATTGTACTCTTGAGATTAGTGCACTTCGTGGTGTATGTGTTATACCTCACTAAAAAAATAAGGCAAGAACAGTCTTTGGTGATATAAGCCAGAGTATATTTCTTTCGAAGAGATAAGGACTGGAGGGGGTCATGAGGGAGCCTTCTGGGGAAACATTCTTTTTCTTTTTTTTTTTTTTTTATTAATTAAAAAAAATAAACTAACAACATTTAGAAATCATTCCATTCTACATATGCAATCAGTAATTCTTAATATCATCACATAGATGTATGATCATCATTTCTTAGTACATATGCATCGATTTAGAAAAAGAAATAGCAAGACAACAGGAAAAGAAATAAAATGATAATATAGAGAAAAAATAAAAATAAAAATAAAAAATACAAAAATATATAAGAAAAAAACTATAGTTCAGATGCAGCTTCATTCAGTGTTTTAACATAATTACATTGCAATTAGGTAGTATTGTGCTGTCCATTTTTTTTTTAGAAATCATACCATTCTACATATGCAATCAGTAATTCTTAACATCATCACATAGATGCATGATCATCGTTTCTTAGTACATTTGCATCGGTTTAGAAGAACTAGCAATATAACCAAAAAAGATATAGAATGTTAATATAGAGAAAAAAAATAAAAGTAATAATAGTAAGAACAAAACAAAACAAAACAAAAACCTATAGCTTGGATGCAGCTTCATTCAGTGTTTTAACATGATTACTTTACAATTAGGTATTATTGTGCTGTCCATTTTTGAGTTTTTGTATCTAGTCCTACTGCACAGTCTGTATCCCATCAGCTCCAATTACCCATTATCTTACCCTGTTTCTAACTCCTGCTGAACTCTGTTACCAATGACATATTCCAAGTTTATTCTCGAGTGTCGATTCACATCATTGGGACCATACAGTATTTGTCTTTTAGTTTTTGGCTAGACTCACTCAGCATAATGTTCTCTAGGTCCATCCATGTTATTACATGCTTCATAAATTTATTCTGTCTTAAAGCTGCATAATATTCCATCGTATGTATATACCACAGTTTGTTTAGCCACTCGTCTGTTGATGGACATTTTGGCTGTTTCCATCTCTTTGCAATTGTAAATAACGCTGCTATAAACATTGGTGTACAAATGTCCGTTTGAGTTTTTGCCCTTAATTCTTTTGAGTAGATTCCCAGCAATGGTATTGCTGGGTCGTATGGCAATTCTATATTCAGCTTTTTGAGGAACCGCCAAACTGCCTTCCACAGTGGTTGCACCCTTTGACATTCCCACCAACAGTGGATAAGTGTGCCTCTTTCACCGCATCCTCTCCAGCACTTGTCATTTTCTGTTTTGTTGATAATGGCCATTCTGGTGGGTGTGAGATGATATCTCATTGTGGTTTTGATTTGCATTTCTCTAATGGCCAGGGACATTGAGCATCTCTCATGTGCCTTTTGGCCATTTGTATTTCCTCCTCTGAGAGGTGTCTATTCAAGTCTTTTTCCCATTTTGTAATTGGGTTGGCTGTCTTTTTGTTGTTGAGTTGAACAATCTCTTTATAAATTCTGGATACTAGACCTTTATCTGATATGTCGTTTCCAAATATTGATTCCCATTGTGTAGGCTGTCTTTCTACTTTCTTGATGAAGTTCTTTGATGCACGAAAGTGTTTAATTTTGAGGAGCTCCCATTTATTTATTTCGTTCTTCAGTGCTCTTAAGAATTAAGGGCAAAAACTCAAACGGACATTTGTACACCAATGTTTATAGCAGCGTTATTTACAATTGCAAAGAGATGGAAACAGCCAAAATGTCCATCAACAGACGAGTGGCTAAACAAACTGTGGTATTTAAGGCTTTAGGTTTAAGGTCCATAAAACTGCCTCCAATTGTAAGATTCATAAGATATCTCCCTACATTTTCCTCTAACTGTTTTATGGTCTTAGACCTAATGTTTAGATCTTTGATCCATTTTGAGTTAACTTTTGTGTAGGGTGGGAGATACAGGTCTTCTTTCATTCTTTTGCATATGGATATCCAGTTCTCTAGGCACCATTTATTGAAGAGACTGTTCTGTCCCAGGTGAGTTGGCTTGACTGCCTTATCAAAGATCAAATGTCCATAGATGAGAGCGTCTATATCTGAGCACTCTATTCGATTCCATTGGTCGATATATCTATCTTTATGCCAATACCATGCTGTTTTGACCACTGTGGCTTCATAATATGCCTTAAAGTCAGGCAGCGCGAGACCTCCAGCTTCGTTTTTGTTCCTCAAGATGTTTTTAGCAATTCGGGGCACCCTGCCCTTCCAGATAAATTTGCTTATTGGTTTTTCTATTTCTGAAAAATAAGTTGTTGGGATTTTGATTGGTATGGCATTGAATCTGTAAATCAATTTAGGTAGGATTGACATCTTAACTATATTTAGTCTTCCAATCCATGAACACGGTATGCCCTTCCATCTATTTAGGTCTTCTGTGATTTCTTTTAGTAGTTTTTTGTAGTTTTCTTTATATAGGTTTTTTGTCTCTTTAGTTAAATTTATTCCTAGGTCTTTTATTCTTTTAGTTGCAATTGTAAATGGGATTCGTTTCTTGACTTCCCCCTCCGCTTGTTCATTGCTAGTGTATAGAAATGCTACAGATTTTTGAATGTTGATCTTGTAACCCGCTACTTTGCTGTACTCATTTATTAGCTCTAGTAGTTTTGTTGTGGATTTTTGCGGGTTTTCGACGTATAGTATCATATCGTCTGCAAACAGTGATAGTTTTACTTCTTCCTTTCCAATTTTGATGCCTTGTATTTCTTTTTCTTGTCTAATTGCTCTGGCTAGAACCTCCAACACAATGTTGAATAATAGTGGTGATAGTGGGCATCCTTGTCTTGTTCCTGATCTTAGGGGGAAAGTTTTCAGTTTTTCCCCGTTGAGGATGATATTAGCTGTGGGTTTTTCATATATTCCCTCTATCATTTTAAGGAAGTTCCCTTGTATTCCTAACTTTTGAAGTGTTTTCAACAGGAAAGGATGTTGAATCTTGTCAAATGCCTTCTCTGCATCAATTGAGATGATCATGTGATTTTTCTGCTTTGATTTGTTGATATGGTGTATTACATTAATTGATTTTCTTATGTTGAACCATCCTTGCATACCTGGGATGAATCCTACTTGGTCATGATGTATAATTCTTTTAATGTGTTGTTGGATACGATTTGCTAGAATTTTATTGAGGATTTTTGCATCTATATTCATTAGAAGGATTGGCCTGTAGTTTTCTTTTTTTGTAATATCTTTGCCTGGTTTTGGTATGAGGGTGATGTGGGCTTCATAGAATGAATTAGGCAGTTTCCCCTCCGCTTCGGTTTTTTTGAAGAGTTTGAGGAGAGCTGGTACTAATTCTTTCTGGAATGTTTGATAGAATTCACATGTGAAGCCTTCTGGTCCTGGACTTTTCTTTTTAGGAAGCTTTTGAATGACTGATTCAATTTCTTTACTTGTGATTGGTTTGTTGAGGTCATCTATGTCTTCTTGAGTCAAAGTTGGTTGTTCATGTCTTTCCAGGAACCCGTCCATTTCATCTAAATTGTTGTATTTATTAGCGTAAAGTTGTTCATAGTATCCTGTTATTACCTCCTTTATTTCTGTGAGGTCAGTAGTTATGTCTCCTCTTCCATTTCTGATCTTATTTGTTTGCATCCTCTCTCTTCTTCTTTTTGTCAATCTTGCTAAGGGCCCATCAATCTTATTGATTTTCTCATAGAACCAACTTCTGGCCTTAATGATTTTCTCTATTGTTTTCATGTTTTCAATTTCATTTATTTCTGCTCTAATCTTTGTTATTTCTTTCCTTTTGCTTGCTTTGGGATTAGTTTGCTGTTCTTTCTCCAGTTCTTCCAAATGGATAGTTAATTCCTGAATTTTTGCCTTTTCTTCTTTTCTGATATAGGCATTTAGGGCAATAAATTCCCCTCTTAGCACTGCCTTTGCTGCGTCCCATAAGTTTTTTTTTTTTTTTTTTTTTTTAGTATTGTGCTGTCCATTTCTGAGTTTTTATATCCAGTCCCGTTGTACAGTCTGTATCCCTTCAGCTCCAATTACCCCTTCTCTTTTTTTTTTTTTTTTAATTAACGGAAAAAAAGAAATTAACCCAACATTTAGAGATCATACCATTCTACACATGCAATCATTAATTCTTAACATCATCACATAGATGCATGATCATCATTTCTTAGTACATTTGCATTGGTTTAGAAGAACTAGCAACATAACCGAAAAAGATATAGAATGTTAATATAGAGAAAAAAATAAAAGTAATAATAGTAAAATCAAAACAAAACAAAACAAAACAAAACAAAAACCTATAGCTCAGATGCAGCTTCATTCAGTGTTTTAACATGATTACTTTACAATTAGGTATTATTGTGCTGTCCATTTTTGAGTTTTTGTATCTAGTCCTGTTGCACAGTCTGTATCCCTTCAGCTTCAATTACCCATTGTCTCACCCTGTTTCTAACTCCTGCTGAACTCTGTTACCAATGACATATTTCAAGTTTATTCTCGAATGTCCGTTCACATCAGTGGGACCATACAGTATTTGTCCTTTAGTTTTTGGCTGGATTCACTCAGCATAATATTCTCTAGGTTCATCCATGTTATTACATGGTTCATAAATTTATCTTGTCTTAAAGCTGCATAATATTCCATCGTATGTATATACCACAGTTTGTTTAGCCACTCTTCTGTTGATGGAGATTTTGGCTGTTTCCATCTCTTTGCAATTGTAAATAATGCTGCTATAAACATTGGTGTGCAAATGTCCGTTTGTGTCTTTGCCCTTAAGTCCTTTGAGTAGATACCTAGCAATGGTATTGCTGGGTCGTATGGCAATTCTATATTCAGCTTTTTGAGGAACCGCCAAACTGCCTTCCACAGTGGTTGCACCCTTTGACATTCCCACCAACAGTGGATAAGTGTGCCTCTTTCTCCGCATCCTCTCCAGCACTTGTCATTTTCTGTTTTGTTGATAATGGCCATTCTGGTGGGTGTGAGATGATATCTCATTGTGGTTTTGATTTGCATTTCTCTAATGGCCAGGGACATTGAGCATCTCTTCATGTGCCTCTTGGCCATCCGTATTTCCTCTTCTGAGAGGTGTCTGTTCAAGTCTTTTTCCCATTTTGTAATTGGGTTGGCTGTCTTTTTGTTGTTGAGTTGAACAATCTCTTTATAAATTCTGGATACTAGACCTTTATCTGATATATCATTTCCAAATATTGTCTCCCATTGTGAAGGCTGTCTTTCTACTTTCTTGATGAAGTTCTTTGATGCACAAAAGTGTTTAAGTTTGAGGAGTTCCCATTTATTTATTTCCTTCTTCAGTGCTCTTGCTTTAGGTTTAAGGTCCATAAAACCGCCTCCAGTTGTAAGATCCATAAGATATCTCCCAACATTTTCCTCTAACTGTTTTATGGTCTTAGACCTAATGTTTAGATCTTTGATCCATTTTGAGTTAACTTTTGTATAGGGTGTGAGAGATGGGTCTTCTTTCATTCTTTTGCATATGGATATCCAGTTCTCTAGGCACCATTTATTGAAGAGACTGCTCTGTCCCAGGTGAGTTGGCTTGACTGCCTTATCAAAGATCAAATGTCCATAGATGAGAGGGTCTATATCTGAGCACTCTATTCGATTCCATTGGTCGATATATCTATCTTTATGCCAATACCATGCTGTTTTGACCACTGTGGCTTCATAATATGCCTTAAAGTCAGGCAGCGCGAGACCTCCAGCTTCGTTTTTGTTCCTCAAGATGTTTTTAGCAATTCGGGGCACCCTGCCCTTCCAGATAAATTTGCTTATTGGTTTTTCTATTTCTGAAAAATAAGTTGTTGGGATTTTGATTGGTATTGCATTGAATCTGTAAATCAATTTAGGTAGGATTGACATCTTAACTATATTTAGCCTTCCAATCCATGAACACGGTATGCCCTTCCATCTATTTAGGTCTTCTGTGATTTCTTTTAGCAGTTTTTTGTAGTTTTCTTTATATAGGTTTTTTGTCTCTTTAGTTAAATTTATTCCTAGGTATTTTATTCTTTTAGTTGCAATTGTAAATGGGATTCGTTTCTTGATTTCCCCCTCAGCTTGTTCATTAGTAGTGTATAGAAATGCTACAGATTTTTGAATGTTGATCTTGTAACCTGCTGCTTTGCTGTACTCATTTATTAGCTCTAGTAGTTTTGTTGTGGATTTTTCCGGGTTTTCGACGTATAGTAACATATCATCTGCAAACAGTGATAGTTTTACTTCTTCCTTTCCAATTTTGATGCCTTGTATTTCTTTTTCTTGTCTAATTGCTCTGGCTAGAACCTCCAACACAATGTTGAATAATAGTGGTGATAGTGGACATCCTTGTCTTGTTCCTGATCTTAGGGGGAAAGTTTTCAATTTTTCCCCATTGAGGATGATATTAGCTGTGGGTTTTTCATATATTCCCTCTATCATTTTAAGGAAGTTCCCTTGTATTCCTATCTTTTGAAGTGTTTTCAACAGGAAAGGATGTTGAATCTTGTCGAATGCCTTCTCTGCATCAATTGAGATGATCATGTGATTTTTCTGCTTTGATTTGTTGATATGGTGTATTACATTAATTGATTTTCTTATGTTGAACCATCCTTGCATACCTGGGATGAATCCTACTTGGTCATGATGTATAATTCTTTTAATGTGTTGTTGGATACGATTTGCTAGAATTTTATTGAGGATTTTTGCATCTGTATTCATTAGAGAGATTGGTCCGTAGTTTTCTTTTTTTGTAATATCTTTGCCTGGTTTTGGTATGAGGGTGATGTTGGCTTCATAGAATGAATTAGGTAGTTTTCCCTCCACTTCGATTTTTTTGAAGAGTTTGAAGAGAATTGGTACTAATTCTTTCTGGAACGTTTGGTAGAATTCACATGTGAAGCCATCTGGTCCTGAACTTTTCTTTTTAGGAAGCTTTTGAATGACTAATTCAATTTCTTTACTTGTGATTGGTTTGTTGAGGTCATCTATGTCTTCTTGAGTCAAAGTTGGTTGTTCATGTCTTTCCAGGAACCCGTCCATTTCCTCTAAATTGTTGTATTTATTAGCGTAAAGTTGTTCATAGTATCCTGTTATTACCTCCTTTATTTCTGTGAGGTCAGTAGTTATGTCTCCTCTTCCATTTCTGATCTTATTTATTTGCATCCTCTCTCTTCTTCTTTTTGTCAATCTTGCTAAGGGCCCATCAATCTTATTGATTTTCTCATAGAACCAACTTCTGGCCTTATTGATTTTCTCTATTGTTTTCATGTTTTCAATTTCATTTATTTGTGCTCTAATCTTTGTTATTTCTTTCCTTTTGCTTGCTTTGGGCTTAGCTTGCTGTTCTTTCTCCAGTTCTTCCAAATGGATAGTTAATTCCTGAATTTTTGCCTTTTCTTCTTTTCTGATATAGGCATTTAGAGCAATAAATTTCCCTCTTAGCACTGCCTTTGCTGCGTCCCATAAGTTTTGATATGTTGTGTTTTCATTTTCATTCGCCTCGAGGTATTTGCTAATTTCTCTTGCAATTTCTTCTTTGACCCAGTCGTTGTTTAGGAGTGTGTTGTTGAGCCTCCACGTATTTGTGAATTTTCTGGCACTCTGCCTATTATTGATTTCCAACATCATTCCTTTATGGTCCGAGAAAGTGTTGTGTAAGATTTCAATCTTTTTAAATTTGTTGAGACTTGCTTTGTGACCCAGCATATGGTCTATCTTTGAGAATGATCCATGAGCACTTGAGAAAAAGGTGTATCCTGCTGTTGTGGGATGTAATGTCCTATAAATGTCTATTAAGTCTAGTTCATTTATAGTAATATTCAGATTCTCTATTTCTTTGTTGATCCTCTGTCTAGATGTTCTGTCCCTTGATGAGAGTGGTGAGTTGAAGTCTCCAACTATTATGGTATATGAGTCTATTTCCCTTTTCAGTGTTTGCAGTATATTCCTCACGTATTTTGGGGCATTCTGATTCGGTGCGTAAATATTTATGATTGTTATGTCTTCTTGTTTAATTGTTCCTTTTATTAGTATATAGTGTCCTTCTTTGTCTCTTTTAACTGTTTTACATTTGAAGTCTAATTTGTTGGATATTAGTATAGCCACTCCTGCTCTTTTCTGGTTGTTATTTGCATGAAATATCTTTTCCCAACCTTTCACTTTCAACCTATGTTTATCTTTGGGTCTAAGATGTGTTTCCTGTAGACAGCATATGGAAGGATCCTGTTTTTTAATCCATTCTGCCAATCTATATCTTTTGATTGGGGAATTCAGTCCATTGACATTTAGTGTTATTACTGTTTGGATAATATTTTCCTCTAACATTTTGCCTTTTGTATTATATATATCATATCTGACTTTCCTTCTTTCTACACTCTTTTCCATATCTCTCTCTTCTGTCTTTTTGTATCTGACTCTAGTGCTCCCTTTAGTATTTCTTGCAGAGCTGGTCTCTTGGTCACAAATTCTTTCAGTGACTTTTTGTCTGAGAATGTTTTAATTTCTCCCTCATTTTTGAAGGATAATTTTGCTGGATATAGGAGTCTTGGTTGGCAGTTTTTCTCTTTTAGTATTTTAAATATATCATCCCACTGTCTTCTAGCTTCCATGGTTTCTGCTGAGAAATCTACACAAAGTCTTATTGGGTTTCCCTTGTATGTAATGGATTGTTTTTCTCTTGCTGCTTTCAAGATCTTCTCTTTCTCTTTGACCTCTGACATTCTAACTAGTAAGTGTCTTGGAGAACGCCTATTTGGGTCTAATCTCTTTGCGGTGCGCTGCACTTCTTGGATCTGTAATTTTAGGTCTTTCATAAGAGTTGGGAAATTTTCAGTGATAATTTCTTCCATTAGTTTTTCTCCTCCTTTTCCCTTCTCTTCTCCTTCTGGGACACCCACAACACGTATATTTGTGCGGTTCATATTGTCCTTGAGTTCCCTGATACCCTGTTCAAATTTTTCCATTCTTTTCCCTATAGTTTCTGTTTCTTTTTGGAATTCAGATGTTCCATCCTCCAGATCACTAATTCTATCTTCTGTCTCTTTAAATCTATCATTGTAGCTATCCATTATTTTTTCTATGTTTGCTACTTTATCCTTCACTTCCATAAGTTCTGCGATTTGTTTTTTCAGTTTTTCTATTTCTTCTTTATGTTCAGCCCATGTCCTCTTCATGTCCTCCCTCAATTTATCGATTTCATTTTTGAAGAGGTTTTCCATTTCTGTTCGTATATTCAGCATTAGTTGTCTCAGCTCTTGTGTCTCATTTGAGCTATTGGTTTGTTCCTTTGACTGAGCCATATTCTCAATCTTTTGAGCGTGGACAGTTATCTTCTGCTGCTGGCGTCTGGGCATTTATTCAGATTTCTCTTGGTGTTGGACCCAGCAAGGTTGTAATATTTTTCTGTGAAATCTCTGGGTTCTGTTTTTCTTATCCTTCCCAGTAGGTGGCGCTCGTGGCACACGTTTGTCTGCGGGTCCCACCAGTAAAAGGTGCTGTGGGACCTTAAACTTTGGAAAACTCTCGCCGTCCTGGGGGTTCGCTAGCCAAAGCGGCTTGAGCCGGCCCGGGGTCCGAACGCAGGGAGGGTGTCCGAACGCAGGGAGGGTTGCTGGTCGCCGCAGCCAGGGAAAGAGCCCGTCCGAATTTCCTAGTCGGCCCTGGGCAACAAGCGTGGCGGGAGGGCGCCAGCGGCAGCGGCCCGCCCAAGAGAGTGCACGTTCCCCGGGAGTCACGGGGTCACCGTTCTCCGCGGCCTGGGGGTTTCCGATCCAATTCTCTCAGTTGGTCCGGGGGCTGCGCGTGGTGTGGGCGCCAGTCGCCTTGGTTTCAGGGGACCACCTCTCCAATTCTCCCAGCCGGCCCGGGAAGGGGGAAGGGAGTAACTCCGGCCGCTTGCCACCCCGCCCGGTAAGGCCCGTGCGCCTCGGCGATCTCACCCGAGCTGCTTCTCTCAGCCAGCCAGCCGTTCCAGGATGGGGTACGCTGTCTTTTTTATCTCTGTTGTGGCTTTGGGCGCTTTCTGTATCGTTTCTACTCCCCTAGTAGGTGTCCTGGAGAAGAAACTAAGATCCGCGCGTCTTACTAAGCCGCCATCTTCCAGGAAGTCCTCCGTCCCATAAGTTTTGATATGTTGTGTTTTCATTTTCATTCGCCTCGAGGTATTTGCTAATTTCTCTAGCAATTTCTTCTTTGACCCACTCGTTGTTTAGGAGTGTGTTGTTGAGCCTCCACGTATTTGTGAATTTTCTGGCACTCCGCCTATTATTGATTTCCAACTTCATTCCTTTATGATCCGAGAAAGTGTTGTGTATGATTTCAATCTTTTTAAATTTGTTAAGACTTGCTTTGTGACCCAGCATATGGTCTATCTTTGAGAATGATCCATGAGCACTTGAGAAAAAGGTGTATCCTGCTGTTGTGGGATGTAATGTCCTATAAATGTCTGTTAAGTCTAGCTCATTTATAGTAATATTCAGATTCTCTATTTCTTTATTGATCCTCTGTATAGATGTTCTGTCCATTGATGAGAGTGGTGAATTGAAGTCTCCAGCTATTATGGTATATGAGTCTATTTCCCTTTTCAGTGTTTGCAGTGTATTCCTCACGTATTTTTTTTTTTTATTGATTAGAAAAAGAATTAACAGAACAATTAGAAATCATTCCAATCTACATGTACAATCAGTAATTCTTAATAACATCACATAGTTGCATATTCATCATTTCTTAGTACATTTGCATCGATTTAGAAAAAGAAATAAAAAGACAACAGAATAAGAATTAAAACAATAATAGAAAGAAAAAAAACAAAAACAAAAAACCTATACCTCACATGCAGCTTCATTCAGTGTTTTAACATAATTGCATTACAATTGGGTAGTATTGTGCTGTCCATTTCTGAGTTTTTATATCCAGTCCCGTTGTACAGTCTGTATCCCTTCATCTCCAATTATCCCTTCTCTTTTTTTTTTTTTTTTTTAATTAACGGAAAAAAAGAAATTAACCCAACATTTAGAGATCATACCATTCTACACATGCAATCATTAATTCTTAACATCATCACATAGATGCATGATCATCATTTCTTAGTACATTTGCACTGGTTTAGAAGAACTAGCAACATAACCGAAAAAGATATAGAATGTTAATATAGAGAAAAAAATAAAAGTAATAATAGTAAAATCAAAACAAAACAAAACAAAAACCTATAGCTCAGATGCAGCTTCATTCAGTGTTTTAACATGATTACTTTACAATTAGGTATTATTGTGCTGTCCATTTTTGAGTTTTTGTATCTAGTCCTGGTGCACAGTCTGTATCCCTTCAGCTTCAATTACCCATTGTCTTACCCTGTTTCTAACTCCTGCTGAACTCTGTTACCAATGACATATTTCAAGTTTATTCTCGAATGTCCGTTCACATCAGTGGGACCATACAGTATTTGTCCTTTAGTTTTTGGCTGGATTCACTCAGCATAATATTCTCTAGGTCCATCCATGTTATTACATGGTTCATAAGTTTATCTTGTCTTAAAGCTGCATAATATTCCATCGTATGTATATACCACAGTTTGTTTAGCCACTCTTCTGTTGATGGAGATTTTGGCTGTTTCCATCTCTTTGCAATTGTAAATAATGCTGCTATAAACATTGGTGTGCAAATGTCCGTTTGTGTCTTTGCCCTTAAGTCCTTTGAGTAGATACCTAGCAATGGTATTGCTGGGTCGTATGGCAATTCTATATTCAGCTTTTTGAGGAACCGCCAAACTGCCTTCCACAGTGGTTGCACCCTTTGACATTCCCACCAACAGTGGATAAGTGTGCCTCTTTCTCCGCATCCTCTCCAGCACTTGTCATTTTCTGTTTTGTTGATAATGGCCATTCTGGTGGGTGTGAGATGATATCTCATTGTGGTTTTGATTTGGATTTCTCTAATGGCCAGGGACATTGAGCATCTCTTCATGTGCCTCTTGGCCATCCGTATTTCCTCTTCTGAGAGGTGTCTGTTCAAGTCTTTTTCCCATTTTGTAATTGGGTTGGCTGTCTTTTTGTTGTTGAGATGAACAATCTCTTTATAAATTCTGGATATTAGACCTTTATCTGATATATCATTTCCAAATATTGTCTCCCATTGTGAAGGCTGTCTTTCTACTTTCTTGATGAAGTTCTTTGATGCACAAAAGTGTTTAAGTTTGAGGAGTTCCCATTTATTTATTTCCTTCTTCAGTGCTCTTGCTTTAGGTTTAAGGTCCATAAAACCGCCTCCAGTTGTAAGATCCATAAGATATCTCCCAACATTTTCCTCTAACTGTTTTATGGTCTTAGACCTAATGTTTAGATCTTTGATCCATTTTGAGTTAACTTTTGTATAGGGTGTGAGAGATGGGTCTTCTTTCATTCTTTTGCATATGGATATCCAGTTCTCTAGGCACCATTTATTGAAGAGACTGCTCTGTCCCAGGTGAGTTGGCTTGACTGCCTTATCAAAGATCAAATGTCCATAGATGAGAGGGTCTATATCTGAGCACTCTATTCGATTCCATTGGTCGATATATCTATCTTTATGCCAATACCATGCTGTTTTGACCACTGTGGCTTCATAATATGCCTTAAAGTCAGGCAGCGCGAGACCTCCAGCTTCGTTTTTGTTCCTCAAGATGTTTTTAGCAATTCGGGGCACCCTGCCCTTCCAGATAAATTTGCTTATTGGTTTTTCTATTTCTGAAAAATAAGTTGTTGGGATTTTGATTGGTATTGCATTGAATCTGTAAATCAATTTAGGTAGGATTGACATCTTAACTATATTTAGCCTTCCAATCCATGAACACGGTATGCCCTTCCATCTATTTAGGTCTTCTGTGATTTCTTTTAGCAGTTTTTTGTAGTTTTCTTTATATAGGTTTTTTGTCTCTTTAGTTAAATTTATTCCTAGGTATTTTATTCTTTTAGTTGCAATTGTAAATGGGATTCGTTTCTTGATTTCCCCCTCAGCTTGTTCATTAGTAGTGTATAGAAATGCTACAGATTTTTGAATGTTGATCTTGTAACCTGCTGCTTTGCTGTACTCATTTATTAGCTCTAGTAGTTTTGTTGTGGATTTTTCCGGGTTTTCGACGTATAGTAACATATCATCTGCAAACAGTGATAGTTTTACTTCTTCCTTTCCAATTTTGATGCCTTGTATTTCTTTTTCTTGTCTAATTGCTCTGGCTAGAACCTCCAACACAATGTTGAATAATAGTGGTGATAGTGGACATCCTTGTCTTATTCCTGATCTTAGGGGGAAAGTTTTCAATTTTTCCCCATTGAGGATGATATTAGCTGTGGGTTTTTCATATATTCCCTCTATCATTTTAAGGAAGTTCCCTTGTATTCCTATCTTTTGAAGTGTTTTCAACAGGAAAGGATGTTGAATCTTGTCGAATGCCTTCTCTGCATCAATTGAGATGATCATGTGATTTTTCTGCTTTGATTTGTTGATATGGTGTATTACATTAATTGATTTTCTTATGTTGAACCATCCTTGCATACCTGGGATGAATCCTACTTGGTCATGATGTATAATTCTTTTAATGTGTTGTTGGATACGATTTGCTAGAATTTTATTGAGGATTTTTGCATCTGTATTCATTAGAGAGATTGGTCCGTAGTTTTCTTTTTTTGTAATATCTTTGCCTGGTTTTGGTATGAGGGTGATGTTGGCTTCATAGAATGAATTAGGTAGTTTTCCCTCCACTTCGATTTTTTTGAAGAGTTTGAAGAGAATTGGTACTAATTCTTTCTGGAACGTTTGGTAGAATTCACATGTGAAGCCATCTGGTCCTGAACTTTTCTTTTTAGGAAGCTTTTGAATGACTAATTCAATTTCTTTACTTGTGATTGGTTTGTTGAGGTCATCTATGTCTTCTTGAGTCAAAGTTGGTTGTTCATGTCTTTCCAGGAACCCGTCCATTTCCTCTAAATTGTTGTATTTATTAGCGTAAAGTTGTTCATAGTATCCTGTTATTACCTCCTTTATTTCTGTGAGGTCAGTAGTTATGTCTCCTCTTCCATTTCTGATCTTATTTATTTGCATCCTCTCTCTTCTTCTTTTTGTCAATCTTGCTAAGGGCCCATCAATCTTATTGATTTTCTCATAGAACCAACTTCTGGCCTTATTGATTTTCTCTATTGTTTTCATGTTTTCAACTTCATTTATTTGTGCTCTAATCTTTGTTATTTCTTTCCTTTTGCTTGCTTTGGGCTTAGCTTGCTGTTCTTTCTCCAGTTCTTCCAAATGGATAGTTAATTCCTGAATTTTTGCCTTTTCTTCTTTTCTGATATAGGCATTTAGAGCAATAAATTTCCCTCTTAGCACTGCCTTTGCTGCGTCCCATAAGTTTTGATATGTTGTGTTTTCATTTTCATTCGCCTCGAGGTATTTGCTAATTTCTCTTGCAATTTCTTCTTTGACCCAGTCGTTGTTTAGGAGTGTGTTGTTGAGCCTCCACGTATTTGTGAATTTTCTGGCACTCTGCCTATTATTGATTTCCAACATCATTCCTTTATGGTCCGAGAAAGTGTTGTGTAAGATTTCAATCTTTTTAAATTTGTTGAGACTTGCTTTGTGACCCAGCATATGGTCTATCTTTGAGAATGATCCATGAGCACTTGAGAAAAAGGTGTATCCTGCTGTTGTGGGATGTAATGTCCTATAAATGTCTATTAAGTCTAGTTCATTTATAGTAATATTCAGATTCTCTATTTCTTTGTTGATCCTCTGTCTAGATGTTCTGTCCCTTGATGAGAGTGGTGAGTTGAAGTCTCCAACTATTATGGTATATGAGTCTATTTCCCTTTTCAGTGTTTGCAGTATATTCCTCACGTATTTTGGGGCATTCTGATTCGGTGCGTAAATATTTATGATTGTTATGTCTTCTTGTTTAATTGTTCCTTTTATTAGTATATAGTGTCCTTCTTTGTCTCTTTTAACTGTTTTACATTTGAAGTCTAATTTGTTGGATATTAGTATAGCCACTCCTGCTCTTTTCTGGTTGTTATTTGCATGAAATATCTTTTCCCAACCTTTCACTTTCAACCTATGTTTATCTTTGGGTCTAAGATGTGTTTCCTGTAGACAGCATATGGAAGGATCCTGTTTTTTAATCCATTCTGCCAATCTATATCTTTTGATTGGGGAATTCAGTCCATTGACATTTAGTGTTATTACTGTTTGGATAATATTTTCCTCTAACATTTTGCCTTTTGTATTATATATATCATATCTGACTTTCCTTCTTTCTACACTCTTTTCCATATCTCTCTCTTCTGTCTTTTTGTATCTGACTCTAGTGCTCCCTTTAGTATTTCTTGCAGAGCTGGTCTCTTGGTCACAAATTCTTTCAGTGACTTTTTGTCTGAGAATGTTTTAATTTCTCCCTCATTTTTGAAGGATAATTTTGCTGGATATAGGAGTCTTGGTTGGCAGTTTTTCTCTTTTAGTATTTTAAATATATCATCCCACTGTCTTCTAGCTTCCATGGTTTCTGCTGAGAAATCTACACAAAGTCTTATTGGGTTTCCCTTGTATGTAATGGATTGTTTTTCTCTTGCTGCTTTCAAGATCTTCTCTTTCTCTTTGACCTCTGACATTCTAACTAGTAAGTGTCTTGGAGAACGCCTATTTGGGTCTAATCTCTTTGCGGTGCGCTGCACTTCTTGGATCTGTAATTTTAGGTCTTTCATAAGAGTTGGGAAATTTTCAGTGATAATTTCTTCCATTAGTTTTTCTCCTCCTTTTCCCTTCTCTTCTCCTTCTGGGACACCCACAACACGTATATTTGTGCGGTTCATATTGTCCTTGAGTTCCCTGATACCCTGTTCAAATTTTTCCATTCTTTTCCCTATAGTTTCTGTTTCTTTTTGGAATTCAGATGTTCCATCCTCCAGATCACTAATTCTATCTTCTGTCTCTTTAAATCTATCATTGTAGCTATCCATTATTTTTTCTATGTTTGCTACTTTATCCTTCACTTCCATAAGTTCTGCGATTTGTTTTTTCAGTTTTTCTATTTCTTCTTTATGTTCAGCCCATGTCCTCTTCATGTCCTCCCTCAATTTATCGATTTCATTTTTGAAGAGGTTTTCCATTTCTGTTCGTATATTCAGCATTAGTTGTCTCAGCTCTTGTGTCTCATTTGAGCTATTGGTTTGTTCCTTTGACTGAGCCATATTCTCAATCTTTTGAGCGTGGACAGTTATCTTCTGCTGCTGGCGTCTGGGCATTTATTCAGATTTCTCTTGGTGTTGGACCCAGCAAGGTTGTAATATTTTTCTGTGAAATCTCTGGGTTCTGTTTTTCTTATCCTTCCCAGTAGGTGGCGCTCGTGGCACACGTTTGTCTGCGGGTCCCACCAGTAAAAGGTGCTGTGGGACCTTAAACTTTGGAAAACTCTCGCCGTCCTGGGGGTTCGCTAGCCAAAGCGGCTTGAGCCGGCCCGGGGTCCGAACGCAGGGAGGGTGTCCGAACGCAGGGAGGGTTGCTGGTCGCCGCAGCCAGGGAAAGAGCCCGTCCGAATTTCCTAGTCGGCCCTGGGCAACAAGCGTGGCGGGAGGGCGCCAGCGGCAGCGGCCCGCCCAAGAGAGTGCACGTTCCCCGGGAGTCACGGGGTCACCGTTCTCCGCGGCCTGGGGGTTTCCGATCCAATTCTCTCAGTTGGTCCGGGGGCTGCGCGTGGTGTGGGCGCCAGTCGCCTTGGTTTCAGGGGACCACCTCTCCAATTCTCCCAGCCGGCCCGGGAAGGGGGAAGGGAGTAACTCCGGCCGCTTGCCACCCCGCCCGGTAAGGCCCGTGCGCCTCGGCGATCTCACCCGAGCTGCTTCTCTCAGCCAGCCAGCCGTTCCAGGATGGGGTACGCTGTCTTTTTTATCTCTGTTGTGGCTTTGGGCGCTTTCTGTATCGTTTCTACTCCCCTAGTAGGTGTCCTGGAGAAGAAACTAAGATCCGCGCGTCTTACTAAGCCGCCATCTTCCAGGAAGTCCTCCGTCCCATAAGTTTTGATATGTTGTGTTTTCATTTTCATTCGCCTCGAGGTATTTGCTAATTTCTCTAGCAATTTCTTCTTTGACCCACTCGTTGTTTAGGAGTGTGTTGTTGAGCCTCCACGTATTTGTGAATTTTCTGGCACTCCGCCTATTATTGATTTCCAACTTCATTCCTTTATGATCCGAGAAAGTGTTGTGTATGATTTCAATCTTTTTAAATTTGTTAAGACTTGCTTTGTGACCCAGCATATGGTCTATCTTTGAGAATGATCCATGAGCACTTGAGAAAAAGGTGTATCCTGCTGTTGTGGGATGTAATGTCCTATAAATGTCTGTTAAGTCTAGCTCATTTATAGTAATATTCAGATTCTCTATTTCTTTATTGATCCTCTGTATAGATGTTCTGTCCATTGATGAGAGTGGTGAATTGAAGTCTCCAGCTATTATGGTATATGAGTCTATTTCCCTTTTCAGTGTTTGCAGTGTATTCCTCACGTATTTTTTTTTTTTATTGATTAGAAAAAGAATTAACAGAACAATTAGAAATCATTCCAATCTACATGTACAATCAGTAATTCTTAATAACATCACATAGTTGCATATTCATCATTTCTTAGTACATTTGCATCGATTTAGAAAAAGAAATAAAAAGACAACAGAATAAGAATTAAAACAATAATAGAAAGAAAAAAAAACAAAAACAAAAAACCTATACCTCACATGCAGCTTCATTCAGTGTTTTAACATAATTGCATTACAATTGGGTAGTATTGTGCTGTCCATTTCTGAGTTTTTATATCCAGTCCCGTTGTACAGTCTGTATCCCTTCATCTCCAATTATCCCTTCTCTTTTTTTTTTTTTTTTTTAATTAACGGAAAAAAAGAAATTAACCCAACATTTAGAGATCATACCATTCTACACATGCAATCATTAATTCTTAACATCATCACATAGATGCATGATCATCATTTCTTAGTACATTTGCACTGGTTTAGAAGAACTAGCAACATAACCGAAAAAGATATAGAATGTTAATATAGAGAAAAAAATAAAAGTAATAATAGTAAAATCAAAACAAAACAAAACAAAAACCTATAGCTCAGATGCAGCTTCATTCAGTGTTTTAACATGATTACTTTACAATTAGGTATTATTGTGCTGTCCATTTTTGAGTTTTTGTATCTAGTCCTGGTGCACAGTCTGTATCCCTTCAGCTTCAATTACCCATTGTCTTACCCTGTTTCTAACTCCTGCTGAACTCTGTTACCAATGACATATTTCAAGTTTATTCTCGAATGTCCGTTCACATCAGTGGGACCATACAGTATTTGTCCTTTAGTTTTTGGCTGGATTCACTCAGCATAATATTCTCTAGGTCCATCCATGTTATTACATGGTTCATAAGTTTATCTTGTCTTAAAGCTGCATAATATTCCATCGTATGTATATACCACAGTTTGTTTAGCCACTCTTCTGTTGATGGAGATTTTGGCTGTTTCCATCTCTTTGCAATTGTAAATAATGCTGCTATAAACATTGGTGTGCAAATGTCCGTTTGTGTCTTTGCCCTTAAGTCCTTTGAGTAGATACCTAGCAATGGTATTGCTGGGTCGTATGGCAATTCTATATTCAGCTTTTTGAGGAACCGCCAAACTGCCTTCCACAGTGGTTGCACCCTTTGACATTCCCACCAACAGTGGATAAGTGTGCCTCTTTCTCCGCATCCTCTCCAGCACTTGTCATTTTCTGTTTTGTTGATAATGGCCATTCTGGTGGGTGTGAGATGATATCTCATTGTGGTTTTGATTTGGATTTCTCTAATGGCCAGGGACATTGAGCATCTCTTCATGTGCCTCTTGGCCATCCGTATTTCCTCTTCTGAGAGGTGTCTGTTCAAGTCTTTTTCCCATTTTGTAATTGGGTTGGCTGTCTTTTTGTTGTTGAGATGAACAATCTCTTTATAAATTCTGGATATTAGACCTTTATCTGATATATCATTTCCAAATATTGTCTCCCATTGTGAAGGCTGTCTTTCTACTTTCTTGATGAAGTTCTTTGATGCACAAAAGTGTTTAAGTTTGAGGAGTTCCCATTTATTTATTTCCTTCTTCAGTGCTCTTGCTTTAGGTTTAAGGTCCATAAAACCGCCTCCAGTTGTAAGATCCATAAGATATCTCCCAACATTTTCCTCTAACTGTTTTATGGTCTTAGACCTAATGTTTAGATCTTTGATCCATTTTGAGTTAACTTTTGTATAGGGTGTGAGAGATGGGTCTTCTTTCATTCTTTTGCATATGGATATCCAGTTCTCTAGGCACCATTTATTGAAGAGACTGCTCTGTCCCAGGTGAGTTGGCTTGACTGCCTTATCAAAGATCAAATGTCCATAGATGAGAGGGTCTATATCTGAGCACTCTATTCGATTCCATTGGTCGATATATCTATCTTTATGCCAATACCATGCTGTTTTGACCACTGTGGCTTCATAATATGCCTTAAAGTCAGGCAGCGCGAGACCTCCAGCTTCGTTTTTGTTCCTCAAGATGTTTTTAGCAATTCGGGGCACCCTGCCCTTCCAGATAAATTTGCTTATTGGTTTTTCTATTTCTGAAAAATAAGTTGTTGGGATTTTGATTGGTATTGCATTGAATCTGTAAATCAATTTAGGTAGGATTGACATCTTAACTATATTTAGCCTTCCAATCCATGAACACGGTATGCCCTTCCATCTATTTAGGTCTTCTGTGATTTCTTTTAGCAGTTTTTTGTAGTTTTCTTTATATAGGTTTTTTGTCTCTTTAGTTAAATTTATTCCTAGGTATTTTATTCTTTTAGTTGCAATTGTAAATGGGATTCGTTTCTTGATTTCCCCCTCAGCTTGTTCATTAGTAGTGTATAGAAATGCTACAGATTTTTGAATGTTGATCTTGTAACCTGCTGCTTTGCTGTACTCATTTATTAGCTCTAGTAGTTTTGTTGTGGATTTTTCCGGGTTTTCGACGTATAGTAACATATCATCTGCAAACAGTGATAGTTTTACTTCTTCCTTTCCAATTTTGATGCCTTGTATTTCTTTTTCTTGTCTAATTGCTCTGGCTAGAACCTCCAACACAATGTTGAATAATAGTGGTGATAGTGGACATCCTTGTCTTGTTCCTGATCTTAGGGGGAAAGTTTTCAATTTTTCCCCATTGAGGATGATATTAGCTGTGGGTTTTTCATATATTCCCTCTATCATTTTAAGGAAGTTCCCTTGTATTCCTATCTTTTGAAGTGTTTTCAACAGGAAAGGATGTTGAATCTTGTCGAATGCCTTCTCTGCATCAATTGAGATGATCATGTGATTTTTCTGCTTTGATTTGTTGATATGGTGTATTACATTAATTGATTTTCTTATGTTGAACCATCCTTGCATACCTGGGATGAATCCTACTTGGTCATGATGTATAATTCTTTTAATGTGTTGTTGGATACGATTTGCTAGAATTTTATTGAGGATTTTTGCATCTGTATTCATTAGAGAGATTGGTCCGTAGTTTTCTTTTTTTGTAATATCTTTGCCTGGTTTTGGTATGAGGGTGATGTTGGCTTCATAGAATGAATTAGGTAGTTTTCCCTCCACTTCGATTTTTTTGAAGAGTTTGAAGAGAATTGGTACTAATTCTTTCTGGAACGTTTGGTAGAATTCACATGTGAAGCCATCTGGTCCTGAACTTTTCTTTTTAGGAAGCTTTTGAATGACTAATTCAATTTCTTTACTTGTGATTGGTTTGTTGAGGTCATCTATGTCTTCTTGAGTCAAAGTTGGTTGTTCATGTCTTTCCAGGAACCCGTCCATTTCCTCTAAATTGTTGTATTTATTAGCGTAAAGTTGTTCATAGTATCCTGTTATTACCTCCTTTATTTCTGTGAGGTCAGTAGTTATGTCTCCTCTTCCATTTCTGATCTTATTTATTTGCATCCTCTCTCTTCTTCTTTTTGTCAATCTTGCTAAGGGCCCATCAATCTTATTGATTTTCTCATAGAACCAACTTCTGGCCTTATTGATTTTCTCTATTGTTTTCATGTTTTCAACTTCATTTATTTGTGCTCTAATCTTTGTTATTTCTTTCCTTTTGCTTGCTTTGGGCTTAGCTTGCTGTTCTTTCTCCAGTTCTTCCAAATGGATAGTTAATTCCTGAATTTTTGCCTTTTCTTCTTTTCTGATATAGGCATTTAGAGCAATAAATTTCCCTCTTAGCACTGCCTTTGCTGCGTCCCATAAGTTTTGATATGTTGTGTTTTCATTTTCATTCGCCTCGAGGTATTTGCTAATTTCTCTTGCAATTTCTTCTTTGACCCAGTCGTTGTTTAGGAGTGTGTTGTTGAGCCTCCACGTATTTGTGAATTTTCTGGCACTCTGCCTATTATTGATTTCCAACATCATTCCTTTATGGTCCGAGAAAGTGTTGTGTAAGATTTCAATCTTTTTAAATTTGTTGAGACTTGCTTTGTGACCCAGCATATGGTCTATCTTTGAGAATGATCCATGAGCACTTGAGAAAAAGGTGTATCCTGCTGTTGTGGGATGTAATGTCCTATAAATGTCTATTAAGTCTAGTTCATTTATAGTAATATTCAGATTCTCTATTTCTTTGTTGATCCTCTGTCTAGATGTTCTGTCCCTTGATGAGAGTGGTGAGTTGAAGTCTCCAACTATTATGGTATATGAGTCTATTTCCCTTTTCAGTGTTTGCAGTATATTCCTCACGTATTTTGGGGCATTCTGATTCGGTGCGTAAATATTTATGATTGTTATGTCTTCTTGTTTAATTGTTCCTTTTATTAGTATATAGTGTCCTTCTTTGTCTCTTTTAACTGTTTTACATTTGAAGTCTAATTTGTTGGATATTAGTATAGCCACTCCTGCTCTTTTCTGGTTGTTATTTGCATGAAATATCTTTTCCCAACCTTTCACTTTCAACCTATGTTTATCTTTGGGTCTAAGATGTGTTTCCTGTAGACAGCATATGGAAGGATCCTGTTTTTTAATCCATTCTGCCAATCTATATCTTTTGATTGGGGAATTCAGTCCATTGACATTTAGTGTTATTACTGTTTGGATAATATTTTCCTCTAACATTTTGCCTTTTGTATTATATATATCATATCTGACTTTCCTTCTTTCTACACTCTTCTCCATACCTCTCTCTTCTGTCTTTTCGTATCTGACTCGAGTGCTCCCTTTAGTATTTCTTGCAGAGCTGGTCTCTTGGTCACAAATTCTCTCAGTGACTTTTTGTCTGAGAATGTTTTAATTTATCCCTCATTTTTGAAGGACAATTTTGCTGGATATAGGAGTCTTGGTTGGCAGTTTTTCTCTTTTAGTAATTTAAATATATCATCCCACTGTCTTCTAGCTTCCATGGTTTCTCCTGAGAAATCTACACATAGTCTTATTGGGTTTCCCTTGTATGTGATGGATTGTTTTTCTCTTGCTGCTTTCAACATCCTCTCTTTCTCTTTGACCTCTGACATTCTAACTAGTAAGTGTCTTGGAGAACGCCTATTTGGGTCTATTCTCTTTGCGGTGCGCTGCACTGCTTGGATCTGTAATTTAAAGTCTTTCATAAGAGTTGGGAAATTTTCAGTGATAATTTCTTCCATTAGTTTTTCTCCTCCTTTTCCCTTCTCTTCTCCTTCTGGGACACCCACAATACGTATATTTGTGCGCTTCATATTGTCCTTGAGTTCCTTGATACCCTGTTCAAATTTTTCCATTTTTTCCCGATAGATTCTGTTTCTTTTTGGAATTCAGATGTTCCATCCTCCAAATCACTAATTCTATCTTCTCTCTCTTTAAATCTATCATTGTACGTATCCATTGTTTTTTCCATCTTTTCTACTTTATCCTTCACTTCCATAAGCTCTGTGATTTGTGTTTTCAGTTTTTCTATTTCTTCTTTATGTTCAGCCCATGTCCTCTTCATGTCCTCCCTCAATTTATCGATTTCATTTTTGAAGAGGTTTTCCATTTCTGTTCGTATATTCAGCATTAGTTGTCTCAGCTCTTGTATCTCATTTGAACTATTGGTTTGTTCCTTTGACTGGGCCATATTCTCAATCTCTGAGCGTGGACAGTTATCGTCTGCTGCTGGCGTCTGGGCATTTAGTCAGATTTCCCTGGGTGTCGGACCCAACAATGTTGTAAGATTTTTCTGTGAAATCTCTGGGTTCTGTTTTTCTTATTGTGCCCAGTAGGTGGCGCTTGTGGCACACGTTTGTCTCAAGTGTTTGGAGTGGATCCCCCCCCCCCCCCCCCGTCACCGATCTCCACGGCCTGGGGATTTCCGATCCAATTCTCTCCGTTCGTTCAGGGGCCGCGCGTGGTGGGGGCGTCAGCCGCCGCGGCTTGAGGGGACCCTGTGGCTGGTCGCCGGCAGCAGCGGGCCCGGGGAATTCGCCACCCGACCAGGATGTCGCCCGCGGGGGAGGGGCGTCGGTCACCGGCCGCCGCAGCCTGGGGAATTCCCCACCGGACCAGGAATCCGCCCGCGGTGGGGGGGGCCCACCGCGGCTTGGATAGCCCTCTGATCCAAGACTCGTAGCTGCAGACTCGAAGCCGAGACTCAAAGCCACCCGCAAAAGAGGGGCGCCGGCCGCCTCGGCTTTGGAAACTGCCTCTCTGAGACTCTCAGCCGGCCTGGGAAGGAGGGAGGGAGTAGCTCCAACCGCCGCTGCTGCCGCTGCTCGGGAAATCGCGTGCCGCTCGGGGATCTCACTGCAGCCAAGTCTCGCAGTCAGACTAGCCAGTCCAGACTGGGGTACGCTGTGTGTCCATTCCCTGCCGTAGCCCCGGGAGCTGTTCTGCACTGTTTCAGTTCACCTAGTAGTTGCTTTGGAGGAGGAGGAACTAAGACGCACATACCTTAGTAAGCCGCCATCTTGGAATACATTCTTTTTCTTGATCTGCTGTTACGTGGGTCAATACATATGTAGAAATTCATTGAATAGTACCATAAATATTTGTGCAGTTAGTGTACAACTTTTTAAAATAAAGATTTTTGTTTGTTTTTAAAGCCAAGCTAGGCAGATCGCCTGGCTCAAAACCAACAGTCCCCTGTTCTTACAACGAAGACCAAATTCTTTCCTTTGGTCTTTAAGTAGGACGCCAGAGAACTTAATTTGAGACAGCCCCCAGTAAATACTTTTGTCCCAGTGTAAGTGCTAACAGTGGCACAGCTTCACACCTATAAGTGTGTCAAGTTCGTATGGGTATGGATGGTACATTCTCTCCTGACCCAGCAGGCTCTGCCCTCTAGCCTCATTCTTACTTTCTTACCATCAGCCTCCACTCCACTCCTCTCCTGGCCTCTTTGGGGCTCCTCAGCTGTTACCTCTACCTCCTACTTCAGGGCTTTTGCATTGGCCAGTCCCTCTACCTTAGTTGCTCCCTCCCTTCTTAACCACTCAGTCAACTCCAATCCAAATCTCTGAGTCAATATTGCTCCCCTCAAAGAAGCCCGGCCTCACTCCCCAGGGTAGATCACACCCCATTTCACCTTGTAGTTTTCCTTTTCTGCATTCAGCACAGCTAGTACACAGGGGTATTGCCCATTAGGCTGGAAACTGCATGAACAAAGTGTTTAGGCCTTTTTGCTCAGCATGACATCCCCTGCCATTGGCTCAGTACCCAGTGCTCACTCCTGGAGCTAATTGGATGGCTATGATAATGAATGCAGAGGTGGGCCTTGAAGGCTCAAAGGCATGCTTCTGCCTGAGCTAAAAGTGCTGGTGATCTGTGTACCGTGCTGGAGGAGAGGTATGGGATAGGGGAAGTGTTGCTGTGTTCTGGGATGGCAAATGGGGTGGGCCTTTGGCCCTCATGCCCTGGCCTTGGCAGTGACTGATGAGGTGGGGTGATATTCTGGGGGCCTGACAGTTGGGGCTCCCACAGCCCAGTTCGAACCCCAGGGGCCCATTGAGCCGATTACGTGAGCCTCCCTGAGACTGCAGGCTCCCACTAAGGTCAGGGCTCAGGTTCCCAGTGCCTGGTACAGAGAAAGATGTTTGCAGGAGAAATGGGTCCAAGCCGCGGAGAAAGAGGATACTCTGAGGCAGATGGGAAATGATTGGGCACCTGTGGGATGCCCAGCAGCCCAGGGGCCAGGAGTGGGGATTGAGGCAGGAAACACAATTTTGGGGCACGCTTATTAGATAATGAGAAGATGGAAGAAGGGGTTAGCAAACATTTATAAGACCCTTGCGACATGCCAGGCACTATCCTAATGTTTTACATGTATTAACTTGCTCAACCCTCACAACTCTTTGAGGTAGACACAGTCCCTGGCCCCATTTTATTGATTTTATAGATGAGGAAACGGGTCCAAGGAGGGCAGCAACAAGACAGCTCAGTGATGTCTGGGGTCTCACCTGGGAAGACTGGCTGGCTGGGAGCTGTAGTCATCTGAAGGGCTTTCCCCTACACGTCTACTGCCTGGGCTGGCCTGATTCCAAGGCTCATCTCGGCCGGGACTGCAGATGGGGGACATACCCTTGGCCTCTCCATGTTTCTTGGGCATCCTGCAAGGTGGTTCTCAGCTCCCACAGGGAGTGTTCCAGCTACCGAGGGGGGCCACATGCCTGGTCATGATCTACCCTCAGAAGTCATTCAGCATCACTTCCCCTGTCCTTTGTTGGCTGGAGCAGAAACAAGGCCACCCAAATTCCAGGGAAGGTGATCCAGATGCCGCAGAGGGTAGTGAGCAGGGAAACGAATTGGTCTGATGGGTACCTGTTGCAAGTAGAAGGTGAGGAATCAAGAGGCAGAAGGGCCATTAGGGGGCCATTGTGGCCAGCCTGCATGTATAACCACAGGGAAATGTTTTGGAAAAGCAATACTGTAATACATAAGCAGAAATTTTAAAGTTTTACAAAAGCTGACCCAGTATAGTCGACACTAGTAATCTTGGCTCTGCTGCTCTGATGGTTCACCCTTCTTGATGGTCTCTGGCAGAGTGGTGGGGACTCCTCCCCACAGCTGAGTGGGTCAGTCTGATCCAAATCAGACAAATCAAAATCCTTCGCTGTGATTTTTTAAATGTTAACTCAGGAAAGAAGGGGAATCCTCTCTGGTAATGGGACTGTCCAGATATGAGGCCTGACCAAGGCTGCCAACAACTAGCTTTCCCAACTCCATGGGGCCTCTGAGCTGCAGTAAAAAAGGATGAGGGCAATGGACAGGGGAAAACAGAAATGAAGGAGAAAGAGAAAAAAACTTACAGGAACCCAAAACCATGATTCCTTGGAGGTGGTATGGTTAGCAACCTCCAAGAAGGCCCCCAAAGAGCAGAATAATGCACTGCTCCCTGAAAGATGCCCCTGTCCTAATCCCTGGAACATGTGAATGTGTTCCCTTCCATAGCAAAGGGACCGTGCAGGTCTGATTAAGTTAAGGATCTTGAGATGGGACAGTTACCTAGGTTATCCAGGTGGGTCCAATATAATCACAAGGACAAGCCCTGTGAGCAGCACCTGTCACCCTACTTAGGACTTTGGAGCTGGGCCTGTGGGGCAGCCCTCATGCCCACGGAGGCTAGGCTGGCCCCACAAGCAGGAAACAGCTCACTGGGGCCATGAGCAGCAGGGCTGCTTGCCTGGTCCTTCTTGTGGACTCCTTACAGGCATTGGGTAGAATTCACAAGAAGGTTGTTTTTCAGTAGTGGGAACAGCCCTAGACTGTGCCTGCTCCAGGTCTGCCCAACAAATCATATAAACAAAATCCAAAAAGAGCAAACTTCCCAAAATTTAGCTGAATCTCAGAACAAAGCTCAAGAAGATGTATAGGAATACAAAAATATCCAGCACCCAAGAAGGTAGAAATCACAATGCTTGGTCTCCAATCAAAGATTACCAGGCATTCAAAGAAACGGGAAAACACAACCCATGATGAGATTAAGCAATCAAACAAACCATTCCAGAATTTACAAAGATGTTAGAATTAGCATAGAAGAGCATTAAAATAGTCGTTATAGTAATTGTACTCCATACAGTCAAAAAGTTATATTGAATCATAGAAGATATTAAGATTCAACTAAATATCTAGAGATAAAAACTACAATTTCTGAGATTAAACTGCACGGGATTAATAGCAGATTAGACATTGCATTACATAAAAAAAAAAAAATTTTGAATTTGAAGGTGTAAAAAATAACTATCCAAAACAGTGAGAAAGAAAAGCCCAAAAAGAAAAATGAACCTCAGTGAACTGTGGGACAACTCCACACAGCCCGCTGTATGAATAATTAGTGTCCCAAAGGAGAATAGCATAAAAAAAGAGGGACAGCACAAACAGTTGAAGAAAAATAATGGGAGAAAAATTTGTGAACTTAATCAAAACTATAACCCAGCAAATCCCAGATATTCAGTGAACCCCAGCACAAAAAAAAAAAAAGAAGGAAAAAACAACACCAAAGAACATTATAATCAAATTCTTCAAAACCAGTGATAAGGAGAAAATCTTAAAAGCAGCCAGAGAAAAAACACACGTTGCATACAGAAGAACAAAGATAAGGACCAGATCATGCAGAATTTCTCATTGGAAATAATGTGAGTGAGAAGACATTGGCACAGCATCTTTAAAGTATTATAAGGGGAAAAAAAACTGTCAATGTAGAATTCTATACCTAGCAAAAATATCTTTCAAAATGAAAGTGAAATAAAGACATTTCAGATATACAAAAGCCCAGCACAAAGGCAGAGGTACAGTGCTTATTTGGCCTCTTGGGCTTTATAGACAATGCTTGCTTCCTTGGGTAAGCTTCTCTGCCCTCTGACACTGCCAATTTTGAGTGGAACCCAGAGTACAAATGTGTTCTACAGGAGGTCCAGGTTTTGGTGCAAACTACCCTGCCACATGAGCCTCATGACCCAGAAGACCCTATGGTTTTGAAAGTACGAGTGGCAGATAGAGATGCTCTATGGAGCAAGTCCCAATAGGAGAATCACAGTGTATACCATCAGGGTTTTGGAGTAAAGCCAGGTCTTCTCCTGCCAACAACTCTTCTCCATTTCAAAGGCAGCTCCTGGCTTGCTATTGGGTCATAGTAGAGATTGGATTCCTGCCTTGGCCAGGAATCCAAACTGTCCATCACGAAGTAGATACTATCTTATGCACTAAATCATAAAACCAGACGTGTATGGGAGCATTCCATTGTAAAATGAGACTGGGCCCAAACAGATCTGGCAGTTTCCTGGCTGCTGTGACAAATACCACCTAATAAATTGGCTTAACAATAGGAATTTATTGTCTTACAATTTTGGAGTCTGAAAGGTTTGCTTTCTGCCAGGGTCAGTAGGATTCTCATGGGCCGGCAATCCTTGAGGTTCCTTGGCTTTCCCGTCACAGGTTCATGTCTCTGCTTTTCTTGTTCAGGTTCCAGCTGGCTCCTCCCTGTGGCTTTCTCTTTTATAAGTCTTCCAATAATAGGATTGAGACCCATCCTGATTTGGCCATACCTTAATTAAAAATAACTTCTTAAAAGCCCCTAATTATAATGGGTTCATACCCACAGGAATGAGATTAAGAGTAAGAACATTATTTTTTCTGGCATACATAATTCAATTTACAAGAAAAAATCAAGTAAATTTCATGAATGGGTGACTTAGACTCCAGTGGTACCTGCTGTTACCATTTTGCAAACTCTTCTTAACCCACAGCTGTGCCCTCATGAGAAGTTCTCTTTAATCAGATAAAGTTCTCTTTAATCAGTTCTCTTTCATCAGAAGGATGAAAAAGCCTGGGCCTGGTTTACAGATTGGTCTACATGGTATGTTGGAACCAGCCAGAGGTGTATGGCTACTGCTTTATAGACACATTCAGGGGAAGCCATGAAAGACAGTAGTGAAGAGAAATCCTCCCAGAGGGTAAAACTGCCACGTTGTTTCTAGGGCAGTGGCTAAGGGATTGGCCAGCCAATCAGAGACTTGGAAAGAATAAGTTTTGAAAAGGTCTGAGGAAGAGGTAAGTGGATGGAGCTCCTGGAATGGGCAGAGAATGGCCATGGGAATAAGTGCTTACCAAAGGACATTTGCTGTGAAGGACGCTTTCAGTAATAAGTGGACAAGAAGATGCATTCCAGGATGATTCCAGGAATCAACAATGCCATCCTGACCAAAAGGGGAAAAAGAAGTGTAACAAATAAGGTAACAGTGGCTGAGAGAGTTCACAAAGAATTGAGAGGCTACTCTGAAGACTGCTCTTACACAAACTTCAATTAGATATTGCTACCTATCATAACTTGCCAACCCCCAAACAAAACCATTCCAGCCAATCCTAAGGAACACCTAGGGCAATATATAAGATTATATAAAGGTTCTATGCACTAGGGTAACTTTCCAGAAACCTACAACCTCCAGATGGGTCCCTGGACCAGCTAAGGCCTAAAACCTAGAGGGGTCATCCTTTCCTCCACCACCCACATGCTTGCTCCAAGAGCATATATACAAGTGACCAAGGAGGCAGGGATGAAGGCTATGGCGACACAGATTTTCCTCGCCAACGCTGACTTGGCTTCCTCTAATGTTGAGTGCTCTAATTGCCAACATAAGAGACCCATGATGAGTTCCCAAAATGGTGCCACTCCCCAGGAGGACCAGCCGGTCACCTGGTGCCAAGTTGATTAGGTTGGACCCGTTCTGTAATGGAAAGGGCGATGATTTATCCTCACATATTCCAGGTAAGTCTTTCACTTTCCTGCCCACACCACTTGTACCATTTATGGTACTCAGAGAATGCTTTATGTATCCATCCCCATGGTAACTCAAACAACATCTCCTTGGACCAAGAGAATCATTTTTCTGAAGTACAGCAGAGGGCTCATGCCCATGAAATTCCCCGGAGTTCCCATTGGCCCCATTACCTAGGAGCAGCTGACTTGAGGGGATGGCAGCGTGGTCTACAGACAGGATGAGAGATAACATCCTATGAGGTTAAAGTGCTATCCTACAGGTGTGGTATATGCGTCCCACTAGCAAGCAGCATGTGGTGCTATCTCCCCCGAGCCCAACGCATAGGTCCAGGAACCAAGGAGTGGCAATGGGAGCAGCTACTCTCCCTATTTCACCAAAGAGTAAACTGGAGGAGTCTTGGCTTTCCTTTTGGTGACCTTGGGCCAGTGTCCAAGAAAGGACTGCTTCCACCAGGAAGCACAGTCATGGTTCTGATGAATTAAAGCTGAGGCTGCCCCTTCCCCCACCAGCTATTTCTGGTTCCTCATGCCACCGAACCAATGGGCTGAGAAGGGATTGCTGTACTGGCTGGGAGAAATGACCCCAACCCTCCTCAGTGGGGCAAGGTGGACTATGCCTGGAACCCAGGGTTTCACTGAAGTGCTTTTTAATACTTCCTTGCTAACCATTTTGATTATTGAAAATGGGGAAGTGAGCCTATTAATGACAAGCTCATAGAGGACTCAGATTTGGAAGGAATAAAAATTGGGATTGCCCTGCCAGGTTATTATTTTTGTTTAACTTTTTTTTTTATTGTATATTGTGACATCTATACAAAGCAAAGAAAAAAAAAGCGATAGTTTTCAAAGCACTCTTCAACAAGTAGTTACAGGACAGATCCGAGAGTTTGTCATGGGCTACCATACCTTCATCTCACATTTTTCTCCTAGCTGCTCCAGAACATTGGAGGCTAGAAGGAATAAATATTTTTTTTATCATCACAATCGACTTTTTTTCCTTCTTTTTTGTGAAAAATAACATATATACAAAAACAATAAATTTCAAAGCACAGCACAACAATTAGTTGTAGAACAGATTTCAGAGTTTGGTATGGGTTACAATTCCACAGGTTTTTACTTCTAGCTGCTCTAAGATACTGGTGACTAAAATAAATACCAATATAATGATTCAGCAATCATACTCATTTTTAAAACCCTACCTTCTCTGTATAACTCCACCATCACCTTTGATCTTTCTCCCACTCTTTAGGGGTATTTGAGCTATGCCCATTCTAATTTTTTCATGTTGGAAGGGCTGCCATTAATAAGGAGTAGGGAGATGGAACTAATTGATGTTCTGGAAAGGATGGCCCCTCTAGGTTTTAGGCCTTAGCTGGTCCAGGGACCCATCTGGAGGTTGTAGGTTTCTGGAAAGTTACCCTAGTGCATAGAACCTTTATATAATCTTATATATTGCCCTAGGTGTTCCTTAGGATTGGCTGGAATGGTTTTGTTTGGGGGTTGGCAAGTTATGATAGGTAGCAATATCTAATTGAAGTTTGTGTAAGAGCAGTCTTCAGAATAGCCTCTCAATTCTTTGTGAACTCTCTCAGCCACTGATACCTTATTTGTTACACTTCTTTTTCCCCTTTTGGTAAGGATGGTATTGTTGATTCCACAGTGCCAGGGCCAGACTCATCCCCCACCAGGTTATTTTTATTATTGTTTTTTTTTTTTAAAGGCAGCTGAGGAGCTGGTAGAGGGGGTGGGAAACATGGAGTGGTAGTGGCTGAAGAGCCAAGCTAGGACCACCAATTTAGGCCTCAGATTGCATCTGTTCACCTCAGATCACCTTGGAAGCAGAGAATGGAGCAGTGTGCATCCCGTGAACTGCTTCTCTCTCATTCTTTTCCTCCCAGCTCCTCACACGAAGAGCTAATGGTGCCCTATGTCTTAGCCTTTATGTTGGTGTACAAGCTAACCAAGGTTACCCATGACCATCGGGGACTGGTGGAACTTTGTGTGTTGAGAGCGTATCTTTGTTGGTTTAATTTTTATTGCAGAGACATATATATACGCAACATGACATTTCCCATCTTAATCACTTTTAAGTATACATTCCAATGGTATTAATTATAGTCACAATGCTGTGCTACCATCACCACCAATCCTTTAACAAAACGTTTCCATCACCCCAAATGGAAACTCTGCAGCCACTAAGTAGTAACTCCCATGCCCCTTCCCCTCTGGCCCTAGTAACCTGTAATCTACTTTCTGTCTTTCTGAATTTCCATGTTCTAATTATTCCATATACACAATATAAAAAAAAATTTGTTCCTTTGTGTCTGGCTTATTTCACTCAAACCATGATATCTCCAAGGTTCATCCATGGTGATCAAAACTTCATTCCTGTTTACGGCCGAATAATATCTCATTGTATGGAGAGGCTGTGTTTTGTTTAGCCATTCATCTGTTGATGGACTCATGGGTTGTTTGCACGTTTTGGCAATGGTGAATAAAGCTGTGATGAACATAGGTGTGCAAATAACTGTTTGAGTCCTGCTCTCAATTCTTTTGGACATGTACCTGGAAGTGAGATGGCAATTCTATACTTAACTTTTTGAGGAACCACCAAACTACCCTCCACAGCAGCTGCACCACTTTACATCCCCACCAGCTGTGTTCAAGGGCTCCTGTTTCTATGCATCCTCGTGAACACTTATTCATTTTTAAAATAAGAGCCACTTTGAAGTAGTTTGAGGACAGATTTAATCTGCAGGACAAGGTGGATGCCGTGGGCACAAATGGTGGGCATTCCTCCTTGCCCCTCCATGTCCTCTCTCCACCTTTCTCTACCTGGCGTCGTGCCCCCCAAGCCTGTACTCATGGGCTGGACCAGCGGGTGGGCTTGCCCTCTGACCTCTGGCTTTGGCAGGAGCCTGAGAGGTCAGGAGGGAGAGATGAGGTATCTGTCCCCCATTCCCTCTCCCCCGGGTCTCTGGGTCTGGGCTTGGTCTCTGCCCAAGACCCTCTTCCGCGAATCTCCTTCCTGCTGCCCCAGGGCCGAAAGGTGGTTGTGGCCCCTTCCTGAGCCTCGGGTGCTCTCCCACCCCTTTCCGATATCCCTTGAGCTGCCTGCACCCTGGTAAACCGGCCACTTTTGACACCTTCCTCAATTCCTCTGCTTCCTGTTGCGACCTGCTAGGACTCTGAGCTCTGATGCCTATGTGGAGTGATGTCCCTTACAATGTTATTTGTAATAAAAAAATATAAAAATCTAAATGTCCATCAATAGACAAATAGAAATTAAATTAGGGTTCATCCACAGCACACAATTCTGTGTAGCCACTAAATAAACCATGTCGATTTTCATTCGATAAATCAGTGGCCACTAGGTACTGTCTGGGTGCTGAGGACACGGCCATCGCCAAGATGTACACCACAGTGGCCTTTCCAGCCCGGGGAGACAGACCACCAACCAGGGCACAGAGGTGTAAGGAGAGTTTCAGAGAGTGGTGAGGGCCTGAGGAAGGAGGGCAGCACATAGGGGAGGGCCTCCAGTACGTGTGGTGGGGGGCACTGGCAGAGGGGGAGGCCCGAGGGACGGGCTTGACAAGGAGGGGAGGGCCTCCATACTTGGGGGCGGCAGGAATGCCTTTGTGCAGTTCAGCTGATGAGAACAAGGAGGAGGCAGCCCATGGGGCTTTTCAGGGAGAGGAAATCCCGGCTCAGAAGGGCCCAGAATGGAGGCCCCTATGGAGCTGGGGAGATGATACATAGTTGGGCCTCGGCATGGAAGCTTCTGCAGAATCCTCTGCCTTCCCTGCCCGCCCCGCAGGGCCTGTGGCTGCTGTGGCCACCACAGTGCCACCCGTGCTTTCCTGCCGCCCAATTCTCTGCACCGGAGCGCTTCTGATGGGCCTCCTCCTCATTGTCCATATCTGACTAGCCATGCTGAGGACTCAGCACGTCACAGGCCCTGGCCGGTACCCGGCCCTCGTCAAGGGCCAAGAGAATGCCTACACACAGGAGATGAGTGAAGGAAAGAAGCCAGGCCAGCAATGAGGGGGGCAGGAGGGCGGGAGCGAGGGGCCAGATGAGAGAGGGATGGGCACGGGGCCACAGAGCCGGGGGCTGTAATGTGCCCGGATGTACCAGGCCACCCATCCTGGACATGAGCCATTGGGGCAGGGCCTCTCTCCTCCTCTAGGTTCAGCCCCACAGTGTGTGGGAGCCGAGAGAGGGTGATGGACTCAGAGGAGCCATCATCACAGAGGCCCAAAGCCTGGTCCTAGGGAAGCTGGAAAGCCCACCCTGGATTCCCCACCAACCCACAGGCAAGGGGGACTAGGCTAGGGACAGCTGCTGAGCAGAAGACACTGGGAAGGTGCCTTCCAGCACATGGCCAGGGGCCCAGTGGGAGATGGCTGGTACCCCTGAATCAGTGTCCCTTCAGGAAAGTGTATTTGCAAAGAGCCCAATGACAGACAAGAGGAGGTAAGGGAGCAACAAGGGATAGTGCAAGAAGGGGCGGGCAGGGGCAGAGTTGTCACCACCCACCCCACCTGCATCCTCTCTACCTGCCCAGGGCCCTGGGAGGACCCCTGGGTGGGTGACAACCACAGTGTCGGGGCCCCTCTGTCTTGTTCTTGTGTCTGGGCAGTGGGGAACCCTGGCTGGAGATGAGCCAGGAGGGGGAGAGTGAGGTGGTGAACTTCTCCCTGCGGCTCCCTTCCTGTGGTTGGCCCCTGGTGGCCTCTCCCCTCAAAGTGGCTCTCTCCATCTGGGTTCCTGTCCTCTTTTCCATGCTTCTCCCTTCAGGCCGAGGGTGTTCTTAGCTGGCTGCCCCTGGCCCAGGGCTACTGCCCACCCTACCTGCTCCCCTGGCGCTAGACCTGTAAACCTGCAAGCGCTGCCCTCCTAATCCCGGGGAATCCAGCAGTCCCCAACAGTTGCCCAAGGGTGCGCTCTGCAGCCAGGGTGAAAGGGTTTGAGTGCCTGGTGCTCGCTGACTCTGTGACTCCCAGGCTCTCGTCTGAAAAGGAGGGTGGAGACCCCCTCTATTGCAGAGTCTCTGCCAGGCTTTTATGGGTCCCTGGTACAGCATCCAGTTATGCAGTGCAGCAGTACCAACAGACTGTGATCAGGGAAGTTGGGGGACAGGAGGTGGTGATCCTCACAGCTGCCCCGGCTCCCCTCCCCGACAGGCACCCCCACCTCCCCCCACAGCCTCCCCAGCTCCACTGGCTGCCAGAGGCATCTTCCCAAAGGCCTGCTCTGACCACCTCTCTCCCCTGCCTCAGGGATAAAGTGAACTCTTGGGCCAGTATTCAGTACCCTTTCCAGCCTCTGCTCTAGAATTTCCCTGCCCAGGGGCCCAGCAGCCAGCCGAGGGCCACCCACCTAGGCCAGTCGTCATGGAGGCTGGACTTGCTCCTCAGACCCCAGGAAGTCAGGGAGAAGGTGTTCAGAGTTGGGAGGGCAATGGGAGGTCCCCGAGGGGCTCAGGCCCAGTGCCACATGTGCAGCCCTCTGTGGACAGCGACCCCAGCCCACCCTGGAGCCCCACGACATGTCACCCCACTGTATCCCAGAGTACACTGGGGCTCACTGAGGTGAGGAAACTGCAGTAAGTGGCAGAGAGGGCTCCGAGCCCCAAACGTGGTCCTGCTTTTCCCTGAAATGAGCCAATGTCTCCCTCCAAAGGAGGTGGCATCCTATCCCCAGGGAGGAAGATGCCTAAGGAAAAGTCACCCTGTGACCCAGCCTAAGCCCTTTTCATATAGCCGCCTGCCTCCAGGCTCAGAGAGGGTGAGAGACCCATTCAGGGGCACACAGTGGTGGACAGAGGAGTCAGGCTTCCTCCAGGTCTGTGCAAGACAGCAGAGGCCTGGGCGTGGCTCCTGACACATCCTGCCTGGGGAGTGGCCAGAGGAGGCCCAGGAGGGGCAGGTTCAGGGAACCGGGTCCCTGCAACCACCCCTTTGGCTCCCACCACACCCTGGGAACTGGTTGAAACTGGGACTGGTGCTCCTGGCGGTCCCGACCCACGTTCAGACCCAGCATCACCTCTGTGGTCCGGCGGGGGCTGGGGATGCAGGGTGGGACGCGCCTTCTCCCCGTTGCTGCCTTCCAGAGGCCGGGCCACCCTCGTCCAGAACACACTCCTCGAGTCCCCGCAGCCTCCCAGACCTGGAACCACAAGGAAGGGCTGCCTGCCACCCTCAGCCAACACCCTCCCTCACCCCAAGCCCTGCTCTTGTTGATACCTGGGCGGCTTCGTTTCCACACGCTGCTGTGCGGCCCTAGGGGGTGCAGGGATGCTGAGGGCGCCCCCTCGGGGGCTCGGCCTCGAGGACGAGGTGGAGATGGGATAAAGATGCCACCAGGCCCCTGGTTTTGGGGGTAGAGGCTGCGGGAAGACTCCTCCTCAGTCTTCCTCTTTTCCTGTCACATTTCCTCTCTGAGGCTCACAGTGTGTGCCCCAGGGCTGCGGTGAGGACGGGAGGCCCTCCATTGGGCCCTGCTGGGGTCTCAAGCCTGCAAATCCACCCCTACTAGCTTGGCCTTCTCTGGAGGGAATACAGAGAGGAGAGGGAGACCCACAGGGCCCAAGGCCCCAGAACTGAGGTCGGGGAGAGGGTGTCCCTGCCCCCTGCTTTCCTTTTGCTCCCACCTAGCCTGAGAGCAGAGAAGGGACAGGCTGGCAGAGGATCTGCTGGGGACAGGCGGGCCACGCCACCAGGGGCACAATGTCCAACATGAAACTCCTTTCCACAGCCTCCCCTCCATGGGCTCCAAGCCACCTGCCGCCGCCGTCCCCCCAGGCTCCACCCCCTCCATCTTGCTGGGAGATGCCCCTGCCTCTCTAAGCCACTTCATCTCCACCCATTAAGACAGGTGAACATACACACACACTCGCACACATCCTCACCCCGTCACTCACCACTCCAACCCATCTGGGTACCTGCACTGCCACTCCCACGGGGGCTGCCCTGCCCAGGCCTGGCAAGAAGGGCTGCTGGGCCAGCCCTGTGGAATGCTGCTGGGCAACTTGGGGATTTCCTAACCATAGCCGGTCAGATGCTGCCTGCTGCCTGGGAACTGTCCGCCCAGTTCACCGACTGGAAGGTCAAGGCTTGGAGTGGTGGAGCTTAAGCCTCCAGGCTGCACCTGTCTCAGCACCTCCATAGAAGTGGGGGCTTGAAAAAGACCTGGGCGGGGGCAGGGGCAGGGGGCACGAGCAGGGAACCTGGGTCCTTACAAAGCCCAGACCTTGAGAACAGGTTCTCGCTCTGCCCAGCAGCCCCATACGAGCAGGATCAAATAAGCCGAGCCTGGGGAGCACTCAGGGGATTAAGTGGGATTAAGGCAAATTCTTCAAAGGCGCCATGTGCACAGTGAGAACAGGCATGTGTGTTAAAGGGGGTACAGGGAGAGGGGCGCCCCTCCATCCCCCAGCATCACGTGTCCCGGAGGTAGAAGCACAGCTCATGGTCAGTCACGTGGCTCCTGGGCCGGCTCCTAATCTGAGCTCTGCACTTGCTCAGCTCCGTGACCCTGGGCAGGCCTGCAACCTCTGGGCACTGGGTTCCCCGGCTATAACATGGGGGGTGACATACCAGGCTTAGGGGCTACGTGAGGATTAGGTGAGCTAGTGATATGCAAGGCGCCTAGACTGCCTGACACCCAAGAAAGGCAGTGTGAGCGCACCTGGAATTGTGGTATATCCTTCCAGAACATTTCTGTGCTTTACAAACATCTTTGCACAAAGTGACACATTGTAAATTTCATACCTCTTCCGTGACCTGCCCAGCATCCATGGAAGGCTCTGGAGACTGACACCCTGACCCACAGAAGGTCACTGAGCCTTGCCCTGCCTTAGTCTCCCCAAGCACACAGCTGGGTGGGCTGCAGTGGGGCAGGAGGGAGGGGGTTGGGGGTTGGGCAGAAGGAGGCGACATGCCCTGTTTCCGGTGCTGGACAGCAGAGGGTTGGCAGGACCACCTCTGCCCCAGGTGACCTCAACGCGTGTTCCCTTTGACAGTTCCCCCCTGCCTGGCTGCCCTGGGTCCCAGCAGCAGCTTCAGGCTCAGGCCTCCTGCCCCATCTCTTCCCCTGGGGCTGCCTTGCCCACCTCCACCTCAGCCTCCACCCGGCTCCGGCCATGGGCCATAGTCCTTCCAGTCCCACCTCAAGCCCCATCTGCCATCAGGGCACCTGCGGCTCTTGGTTTTGTTCAGCTTTGCCTCTGACTCTCAGGCCGACCCCTTCCCCCAGCCTCAGTTTCTCCAATGTGGGACAGGTAGAGGCAGGAGGTGGCAACGCAAGGTGGGCTCACTGGGAGGGCAGATGCCCCTCTGCCCTTTCCTGGGCCTGACCCCACACTTGTCCTGAAGAGAGCTGCTGCTGCTCATGGCCGCTGACATAGCCAGCTCTGGTGTCCCAGGGACCCAGGGATGGCACCTTGGGCTGGGCAGCTCCCCCCTGCCTCCCCTTGCTCCCAGGGACTGCTTATGTAGTGTGATTCTCTCATTGTAGCCTTTTCAAAACTCTGAAATCTGATTATTATTACATCCAGAGAGAAAGGCCCCTAAACTTTGTGCAATCACCTTTGAGGAACTGGGGGCTCAGTGTTTGAGCAAGACAGGTGAAAATCCCTGTTTCGGCACTTTTCCTCCCAGTGGGATGAGGTAGTCAGTAGGAGGGAAGGAGGTTTCCCCTGGCTGAAACTTCCCTCTTTCCTCCGCACTACCTGAGGTAACAGCTAAGACCCTCTGCCCACCAGCCCACCTGAAGGGTTAAGGAGCTCAGTCCTGGGCCAGACATCTCACAGAGTAGCAGCATGTGAGGACAAAATATAAGATGACTTCAAAATATGAAATGTTGCAGAAAGATGCAAGCTTAATACTCAGATGCTATATTGTCACTTTACTGTAGGGGTGGGAGTGGGAGTGGGAGTCTAGAGTGTTTTATGCCATGCTGGCCACAAGAGGGCGCAAGAACAAACCTGCTACCCTCACCCTAGCACCCAGAAGATGCTGCCCTCATTTCCATTCAAGCTTTGGAGGGTGTGGCAGGGATAGAAAAGGCGAAGCTCCAGCCTCTGCATAGCCAGAGGACATCAGAGAGTGTTGGTCCTTAACCTTACCTTTATCTAGTCTACTTGCTTTCCAGGGGTGGGGGCACAAAGGCCCCAGAGAGAAGCTGCCAAGGGCCCATGGCAAAAGCTGGGCATGGCCAGGCTGGATCTCAGTTCCTGTCTTCAGATCCACTTCTCTCCTGTGGGGCAGCGCGGCGGGGAGGGCAGGAAAGAGGGGAGACAGAATTGGAGACTACTGGCATTCCATCATCAGAACTGCTTGCCTCAACAGCCTGAAAAACTTCTTGAGAGCCTGACTAGGAGCACTCAGTCCTCAGGAGCCCAGCTAACACTTTGGCTGACAGCTAATACCTTTGGTGGCAGCTGACACCTGCATTGACAAGTAGGGAGAGGGAGTGCTGTGCCAGCACAGGCTTTCCTGACACTGGGCAGGGTGGGTGTCAGGATACTGCAGGTACAAGCACAGTGGACAGGTATGTGGTCTACTGAGCATTGCTGCATGACCTGCAGGCAAGATCTCCTGCCTTTTTGGTCCAGACACTCCTGGGTGGAGTAGTGTGTATGTGTCTAGGCAGGTGACTCTTCTCACAATCTTAGCTGACTGGAGTACTTGCCTGCCTAAAACCCTCCCAGAGTGTGCACAGTCCTCCCATCAGGGGCCAATCTGGGTATTCCCAGCCTCTTTCTCCAGCCTCACCTCTCCTTACCTGCCAGCCACCCCCATCGCCAGGTCTCCCTCCCTACACCCCAAACCAGGCCCAGACTGCTCCTGCTATGATGCCCCCTCCTACATTTGATAACTTTTGCAAAGAGCTCCATTCATCCATGTCCAGGAGATGGAGACACTGGAATCGCAACACACTATATATTCTTTTCACTGACACGTCTCTGTCTGACCTGTTTCCCCTTTTTGGACTACCAAACTGTGAATTCATCAGATCATTAATTTGGATTGGGTTTTATTAATGATGATTATCTAACTACCTAGCAGTGGGACTAAGTAAGGTAACATAAATGTTTAATTCATGAATGAATAGGAGAAAGAAGAGTGGAAAGATGGATGCATGGATGGGTGGACAGATGGATAGATGAAATGATGCAGATGAATGGCGGACAGATGGAAGAATGGTTGACTGGTGTCTGACGTGCATAGATATGGATAATATAAAGATATAAGGATAACAGACGAATGCATGGGGGGATGATGAGTGGTGAGTTGCTAGGTGAATTAATGGGTGACTTCAGTGAATGACTTATGGGTGGGTGAATTAATGGAGGAGTAATGGATGCAATGGTAGAATGGTTGTGAATGGGTGGGTGATAAACAGTGGATGTATGTATGGATAATGGCTGGATAGGTAATGGAAGCATGGTAAATGATGGGTGCTTGATGGTGAGTGCATGGAAGATGGTGGATAATGGATGAATCTGTGAAGTTGTGGTTGGTTATGTGATGATGAATTGACCAATAGACTGCAGATTGATGGATGGAAGGCGGATGATGAGAATGTTGAATTGATGGATAGTTAACTAATCTATAGATAGTTGAATTGCATGTAATAGATGGTAGATAGTGGATGCTTGGGTAGATGGATAGTGAGTTGTAGATCATTTAAGTATGGATGGATGATGGATCAATAGTAAATGGATGATTTGTGATGGATATGTCATAATGAAGGGAAAGATAGATAATAGATAAATGTGAATGGATACGTAATTGATGGATGGATCATGAATAGTGGACAGGTAAGTGGTAGTTGGATGGTGGCTGGCAAATGAATGGAGAATAAATGGCAAATGAATGGATGGTTGCTAGGTGATGCATAATGGCTTGTCTACTGTGGAAGTGTAGATGGAGGGTAGATAATAGATAATGAATAGATGAATTCTGGGTGGATAGATGATTACTAGGTGATGAATGGATGGAGGGTGGTTAAATGGCAGATGGCTACCTCTTGGGATGGATGGTGGATGGATAGTGGGTGATGAGTGATGTATGGTAAGTGGATGGTTTGATGGATGGGTGGAGGAAGATTGATGGCAAAAGGATGGTGAATGCATGATGAATGAAGATGGATAGTGGATGAACTGTAATGTTGGGTGGACAATAGATGTTCACTGCTGTCTCTACTCTATCCCCAGCACCCAGAAAAATGCTTGGCACATAGAAGTTGCTAAATACTTTTTGCAGAATGATTGAATATGGATGGATAGTAGATGGTAGTTGGATGACTTTTGAATGAATGGTGAATTATGGCTGGATGACAAATGGAAGGATAAATGGAGGTCATTATGAGATGGACAATAAATGGATAGATCTGTGATGGATAGGGATAAGAGATGGTGGTGGTTGGTTGGTTGGTGGGTAGACAGTGGGTTCTAGTTCATAGAAATATGAATGTATGGTGGATGGTGAATGACTGATGACTTAATTGTAGATGGATGGATTGTGACTGATTGGATGGATGCTAATGAATGAGTGGTGGATAAATGGAAAGTAGATGGATGGTAGACTGATGGTTGACAACTAGATATTTGATGGACATGTGAAGGTGGTCATACAGGTGGTTGTTAAATATTTAAGGAAAGTTTTTAGATGGTGAGTAATGAATGGATAGATGGTGGATGGACGGATAGATGCAAGGATGTAGGGCTGATGGATAAGATAGATGATGGAGAGTGGATGGATAGATGATGGCTGACACTTGATAAATGGTGAGTGTGGATAGTGAATGGAAGGATGCGTGTGCCTGGACAGTGAATAGTGAGTGGGGATGAATGGTTAATGGGTAGTGGATGTTAGGTGATGGCTGGCAACTGGTGGATAGTGAATGCACGATGGATAATCTTTGGATATTGGAGTTCGATGGTAGATTATGGATGGGGGAATGTTGGATTATTGATGGTGAATGATAGATGGTTCATGGTGGATGGGACTGGATAAATAAGGTAGAGACTCGGGGTCTCAAGGTTTGAGCTGGGGGATGGGAGTCCTAAATGGGTGCTGGGGCTGGGAGGGCAGAAGCACTAAGGGTTAGTAGCGTCCCACCTGCAGCAGCCGGGCATGAGTGTGAATGAGGGGCTGGATGAGCCAGCGCTGGTGGGCGGAGAGTGCAGGGGAGGGAGGGCGAAGGAGGGGGAGCGCAGAGCCGAGCAAAGCCTGGTGGCCTCGGTAGGAGCATCTAGGAGCATCCAGTGCACAGGCCAGGCGGGTGAGTGGGTGTGAGTGAGGCGCTGAGGTGCCCCCTCCCCAGCCTTCCCTGGCTGCACCTCCTGACAACTTGGTGGGAGGGTGGCTGGGTGAGAAGGAATGGGGTCTGTTGCCGGGTTTTGAGCTGAGTTGCCTGGGGAGGAGGAGGTCATGGGGGCCACGGTCAGCACCAAGGCTGCTGGTCGCGGGGCTTCAGGTGAGTGCCCCTGCAGGCTCTGGATGCTGGAGTGGGAAGTGGGGAGACAGCCCTGAGCACTTGCTGTCTGCCCCCTGCCCCTGGCTCAGGGCTTCCTGGCGGCAAGCCCTAGGCAAGGGATCTCCCAACTGTCTCTATCATCTCTCTGACTCTCCATCCTGCTCTCTCATCTCTTCCTCATCCAAGCTCTGCTTTTTCTGCCTCTCTCTGTCTCTTTTTCACATCTGTCTGGGACTCTTTGTGTGCACTCTCCTGGCCTCTGTGCTGACTGCATTAGGTTCTGGGGTCCTGGAATAGAATCCCTGGAAGGGGTCATAAGTGGGGGCAGACCCTGGGAGCAGTGGGGCTGGGGGCTCTCATGGGCTTTGGGAACGGGTGGAGGCATGGGCGGGTTATGGCATGGGTGCCCACCCAGGATGCCCACTGCAGCTGGTGGCCCCTCCCAACTTTCCTTCAGCCCCAGGGGGACCCGTTCCTGAGTGAGCTGGGTGCTTGGTGAATGATACCTCATTTCCCTATCCCTTTACTGGGTGCCCACAGGACTCCCCTCCCCAGTACCCACCAGGGAGGCATTCCCTCCTGCTCTGAGAGCCTGCTCGGGGTCTGTCCACTCCCCTCGCTGCCCCCCTATTCCCTCCCCTTCTTTGTACCCAAAGTCAGGTCTCTGCCAGGCTCTGTGGGTGCCTGGACCATGTGGTACCTGCCAGAGCCCAACCGCATTTCTGCCTCCGGCCTGGGCATAGCCCCAGAGCCCACCTGGCACAGTGCAGGTGGAAACATTGTGAATGGTGCTTAAAGGTCCCCATGGGGCCTCTCTTCCAAACCCTTTCTGCAGGGTTCCTGGGGGTCCCCACCCCTGGGCCTGGCATTACCAAGTGTGGGCAAGATGTCAGTTTCCCTTCAGCTATGGGTGCTGAAGGCCCAGCTCTGGGTGCATGTGGGATGGCAGCTCTCAGGGCAGAACAGTCACCTGGCTTCTGATCAACTCAAACCTGGCCCCATCGGCTTCCCCAACTTCCACTCTCAGAGACCTACTTGGACCCCAGGGCCCTCTGTGCACTTCCTGGGCTGTTTTCAAATTCCAGGTGCTCTTCTCCCCACCCCACCCACCCCCACGCCCTGTCTGACTATCCCCTGCTCAACCCTCAGGCCTTGGACCAGCTGACCCTCTTCCAGGAAGCCTTCCCGGGTCTCAAGGCCCAGGTTGCCTTCCGCTCCTGCCTGTGCCCCCTCTGCCACCCGGGGCATGTAGGGTGGCAACTGTCCATGCCCCTCTTGAGCTCAATAGGACTTGGCAGTGATGTCTGGAGCAGTGGGCGCTGGGCCTGTGGGGGCCGAACAGTTCTCATGCCTCCAGGAGGACAGTGGGATCTGGCATCTGGCCAGTAGTGGACGTCTGTTTCTGCCCCGTGTTCTCATGTAGGCTGACTGCAGAGACAGCATGAGTGTACCCCAGCCTGCCATGCCAGAGCCAAGTTCTGGTGGAGAGACCCAAGACCCAATGGGCAAGGTACGTGGCCGGGTCTCTGGGGGGCTTAGGGTATGCTTCTCCTCATTTCAGGCCTCAGTTTACCTTATAGGAGTCTGGCACACAACACACTTGAAGGCTGAGCTGCCCCAGCTAACTGAGCAGCCCTCCAGGGTCTCAATAGTGAGGTAATGCCAGCTCCAGGGTTTGTTTGTTTGTTTTGGGGGGTATTGATGCAATTAAAATGAGAAGTACTCACACAAAGGATACTGCCTTGGTTTGTTCAGTTCTAGATTTGGACTGTTTTCATTTTGAGGGAGGGTAGAGGCTGTGGACAGAGAATGAAGGCCAGCCCAGGGCTGCACTGGGGCCAGGCTAGGACTTGGAGTCACAGATCAGCCTCCCTGGTAGGGCAGATGGAGATGATGGGCGCCAGGCTCTGCTGCCCCAGGCTCCACTGGCCCAGACCTGCCTCTGGATAGTGGGGCTGCTCAGGGCCCCTACCCTGAGGAGGGTTTCCTGGACAGGGAGGGGAGGGGAGGGATTCCAGGATTGGGGAGAAACTCCTGGACTGGCCATGCCAGCAGGAGGGGGCTGGGCCCCTGGAAGGCCCAGCCATTGGGCCAGGGCTGGGGTCTTTGCCCTGAAGCTCCTCTGAGACCCACCTGCTCCTTCCACCTCTTCCCACACTTCGAGGTTACCGGGTACTTGGCTAAAATGCAGATTCTTGGACCCCTATCCAGAGAGTCAAGGATGGAACCCTGGAATTTGCACCCAAATATGCCATGCATGTGGTTTTGATGCAGTGGCTGAAGGGCCACTGAGGACAGTCCCACTTGCCATGGATGAGGAAGCTCCAGGCCTGCACAAGCCAATGGGGAAGATGGGCATAACCCAACAACTGTCCTTGGCAAAGTTGTTGGGGGTAGTTCCTGGAAGGGGTATCTGCCTGGGCACAGATACAGAGGTGAGACAGTAGAGAGCAAGCAGCTTCTGTGGGTGTTGGGGGATGGGAGGCCTGGGCAGTTGGCTTAGCAGCTTGGGGTTCTAATTTGTAAGGACTTGAATAGGGGGCAGAGAGGCTGAAGGCACCGGGATGCTTGGAGGCAGCCCCCGCAAGCTCCTGTGGGCACTGGACAATGAGCCAAGAGTGAGCTGAAAGCCAGCTGCTGAGGTTTCTATGGCAACGTCCTTCCATGTCCTTAGAGCTGCCCAGAGGAGGCCAAAGGCCCAGCAAGAGAGACCCCAGGGAGGGACTTGGAGGACGCCAGGTATGGGAGGCAGCCAGGAGCACGGAGGCCCTGGGCAGCTCGTTGTGGGGCCTTGGCCTTGGCCTCCCTGGCCTTAGGCTCCCATCTGTGAAATGGGCCTCTGGGAGCTGAGGCTGGCTGGGTCCTGCGAACCCCAGGAAGAGCTGTGACCCCAGGGGCCGCGTGTCCCAGCCCCCCAACCCCGTGATGGGATGGGGGAGGGGCCAAGACGCCTTTTGGGAAGTGCACACATATACACATATTCACCCCCGCCTTGGGAGGCCACAGGTGGGAGGGACCCTGGCCCGGGACCCTGGCCCTGACCCCTGCCCACCCTCTCTGCAGGCTGTTGTAAGTGCCTGGGAGAAGGGCTCCCGGCTGAGCCAGCGGCTGCCCTCTATCCTGGTAGAGCCTGGCGAAGTGGGTGCCGTAGAGAGCGGGGAGCTGCGCTGGCCTCCAGAGGGCACCCAGAGGACTAGCCCCCAGAGCCAGGCTGCTGCTGGTGAGTGAGGAGCTGCCTGCTGGGAGGCTGGAAGAGAGGAAGGGGCGGCAGTGGGAAGCAGCTCTTCCTCCTATCTGCTTCTGCAGGCAGGGCCTTTGCCTTCCAGCTTGCTCATGCCCCAGCCATCCACCCATCTTCTGAGCTTCAGCCCTGGCTCCTGGGTGGCCTGGCCTGGCCCCCTCCCCATCACCCAGGCCCAGTGTTCAGGGATGCACAGCAAATGTGTTGAATGGGGACTGCACCTTCCCACCTCTCACCTTCAGTCCTCCTCTCCCTCTCTTCCCTCATGGACTTGTTACCCACCGGATCCGTGCCTGCAAGGGCACGGGAGCTCATCAGGTCCAACCCTGGTGGAGCCTGGGAAGCTTCTGGCAGGAGGCCGTGGGGATGGGAGGCCCTGGGGACAAGAGGCAGTGGGGGCCTCAGGGGAGGGTTCTGAGGGCCACTGGACACCAGGGAGGGGTATAAGGACTGAGCTGGGCCCTGGGAAGCTTTATCCTGGAGAGCCTGTCCTTTGACAAGGAAATAAATGCAGCCACATCTAAGGCTGCTCAGCAGCCCTCCCATATCTCCAGACCTCAGCCTGGGGTAGCTGCCAGGAAGGGGTTGTCCAGCCCTGAGCTGCCACCTGCCTGCAGTCCTCCTCTACTTCTGCTGGGCACTGCCCAGGGTCAGGAGAGCCTTCAGGGACTGGCCTCAGGTAACCACTGGGACATGGGCTCCATGGAGGCTCTGGGAAGACCCTAGGGATTGTCCTGGACCACCCCCTGCCCTGCTACCGCCTTTATTCTCGTGTTGGGGGAGGCTCCTGCTCCCCAGAGCCTGGCTTCACCCTCCTTCCCCTGCCCAGAACTCCTACATCCAGCATTCCTTCCCCTCCTACCACCCCACCTCCTCCCCCAGCAAAGTTATCTGCAATAGGCTCACCTCGGACCCCTGGCATCTATCTGGGTTGAGCCTCTTACCCCATTCCCTTGCAAATCCAAGAACTCAGAACCCCCATCCATGTGGAGGCCTTCATGTTTCTACAGCCCCTTCACCCAGTCGAGCCAGAGCACCAGTAAAGTTTCCAGATGACGCTGGGAGCCCGTGTGCCAGCTCCAAGGACCAGGTAGCTACGGCTCAGGAATAGGACAAGGACTTGGTCACGTTCTGCTGCTCGCGGGGCTCACCATGTAGCCCCTGCTCTCCAGCATCTGAGGGTAGCCAGGCTGGTGCACAGAGGGGGCAGGCCTGGCTAGGACACCACAGGCACAGCTGAGCTGCTCAATCTCCTGCCGCCAGTTCTGGCCTGTCCACAGCTGCTGCCCTTTCCAATCCACAACCCAGATCCTGGCTTGTGCCCCTTCTTATTGTGTGGTTTGAAGCAGAAATAAAGGTACTTCCTGGTGGCCAGTGGGCACATGGTGCTTGACCACTTTGGGCCTGCTGAGAAGTCTCCAGTGGCCATGGCCGGGACACTTCAGGTGCCTTGTGGAGAGGCCCTTGACTCTGCTCTGCCTTCTTGGGCCTCCAGTCTTGGCTGAGCCTTGTGCTGTCACTTTCCCTGCACCCTTGGTGTGCTGGGGGCCAGGGAGGGTACGTTGGGTGGGGGACACTATTCCAGGCTGGATCTAATTACATCCCCTATAAAGTCCCATTTTACAGATGAGAAAACTGAGGTGTGAAGCCAGGTGCCCAGGTTGATCTTGGCCTGGGCCTGGCAGGGTGGCAGAGACAGGGCCCCCCAACTGAGCCCCGGCCCCATGTGGGACAGCAGACCCCTCTTCCTGCCCAGTATATAGGTCCTACCCTGTGCAGTGTCAGGCAACATTGTCCCTGGTTCTGTCCAGCTGCCCGAAGGTGTCCTACTGACTGCTCCAAGCCGGTCTGGGGGAAAGAAGAGAGATTGCTGCCCGAGGACGCCCACCCAGCTCCATGGCCAACCTGCTGTGGGTCCTCTATAAATGTAGCTCCACCAAGGCCACGGGCCTGGGCAGGGTGGGCTGAGGCCTGTGTGAACCTGGAAGGAGAGGTAGGAGACACAGGCCCCTCTGTCCTACCTTGCCACCTTGCCAACCTCCACCATGAATAAGGTACTTTCTCCAATCCTCCTTCCTTGCAAAAATACATTTGCCACCCCGGAGTGCTAGAGAGGTGGGAGGCAGAGGTGGGGAAGTTCTGCTGGTGGCTTGGAGCCTGCTTCAATTTCACACCTATGGGTCCTGGGCACGGGCCAGGACATCCCTTGCCCCTCTACCCCCTGGCCTACTGCCTCCGGGGCCCTTCCCCCAGCCCTTCCTGTCGGTTCCATGAGGTCTGTCTGGCAGGCTTGGACTGGCCTTTCCCAGGCTCTATCCACTCCGTGGTGGCAGCCCTTCCTCACCAAGGCCCTCAGGGACTTGGCCACCTCACTGCCATACCCACCTGCCTGCACAGGCCCAAGGGCCTGTGAGGAGATGGGAGCCGATGGGCTGGGTCGCTGGCCCCAGGGCCAGGGCTAGAGCTGGGGCTGGGGATCCGGCTCCTTCACAGTCTAGAAAATGGTTTATAAGCACTTGCTGCTGTCCCTGTTGGCCAGCCTCATGCCTGCTTCCCATGCCACCGCCCAGCCTCTCTGGCCAGTCCCTCCTCGTGCACAGACCCTAGATGCATCCACTGGGTGTTATCTGTTTATTTCTTCATTCCTTCTTTCTTTCTCCACGGCTCTCAAGTGCATCTTCAGGTGCCAGCTGCCTGCACAAGACACACAGGGGTGAAGCAGACCTGGTCCCTGCCTTGTGGGAATCTGGGGGGGGGGGGGAGATACACCACCTGCATTCGATGACAGGCCCCCTCATGCTGAGAGACCATGGGTTGTGGAGAGTTTGGAGAGCCAGGAAAATCACGCATGTGCCATGGGGAAGGGAGGGAGTCCTGGGCTCATTTCCCTTTGAACCCCACGCCCAGCTGTGGCAGCCCTGTGTTAACCTGAGTTCTCCAGAGATACAGACCCAACATATGTAAATATTAACAGATGTATTATAGGAATTGGCTCTCATGACTGTGGGGATTTGCAAGTCTAAATTCTGCAGGTGAGGTCACAAGTTGGAAATTATGATGAAGGTGAGGTTGAATTCTCCAGGAAAAGCTGGCTGGCTGAAGTAGAGATAGAAATTCTTTTCTCAGACTGCTGAAATCCTTGGTTCTGGCTTTACACCCTCCAACTAATCAGGTGATGAGACTCTCCACATAGCCAACGGCAGTCTCCTTTGTTGAATGTAGATGCAATCAGCTGTAGATGAATCAGCTGGCTACAGATGCTAATCTATCCACAAAATATGCTCACAATAACAATCAGGCCAGTGCTTGCTTGCCCAAACAGCTAGCCAAGCTGATCCCTGAACTTCTCCATCACCGCCTGAGGCACACTACTCAGGACACACACGCTAAGAGTAGGCCGCCAACCTGGGGCCTTTATCCTGGAGCACCAGGAAGTCTCTTTAGGATTTTAAGAACTGATCCAAGGGTCACAGCGCCACAGCAACTACAGTGAGACTGTTGGATAGGGTGGGCAGGGAGTCATGCTGGAGACCTGGGCCAGGGTGGGAAGGGTTGAGGCAGGACTGGGGAGGGAGTGAGGTGGGGGTGGGGGAACATTTCACAGGGGCAGGGCCAGGACTTGCTGACATGGGAGATGCAGAGTGAGAGAGATGGGGGAAGCATGGATGCCTTTGGATTCCCGGTATGGCAGGTGGGGGGTGGGGTGATGGTGATATTTGTGGAGATTTAACCCTCATCAGGGCAGGCATCACCCATTTTAAAGACAACTTAACCATGGTCCCACTGCTGAAAGACAGCAGAGCCCAGTCCGAACCCCAGGCCAGTCTGCCACCCAAGCCACAGATATTCCCAGTCTCACTCTGCTCAGCCCAGAGAGGCTGATTTCAAGAATGGGGTCCAGGTGATGCTGGCTTCTCTTGGGGGCTGGTGGTCAGCACCTGAGCCAGGGCAGGCGGCTGGTGCCCAGGTCAGGGCAGGAGCTTACGACCCAACAGGGAGCTCCTCGGTGCAAACGACTCCTGACTGGGGTGGGGGTGTCCCAGGACCTGCTGCCAGCTGCCAGTGGGACTGGAATCTGTGTCTCTGAGGGTCCAGCTGAGCAACACACCTCTGTGGGAAAGGCATCCTGTGGCTCCTGGAGGGTGGGGGAGGGGCCTCAACTGAGGGGCTTTCATCCAGAAGGGTCCTGAGTCCTGGGGCTGGGCAGTGGGGTTGGGTGGGCAGACCAGTGTGTGTGTGGGGTGGGGGGACAGAGCTGCCCGGAGGCCCCAAGCCCATCTAGACCCCCAGAGCTTCAGGCTGCCCCCACGAACCTGCCAGAGGGGGAATGAGGGGGCGGTACCAGAGGCAGGAGCCCCGCCCCTGCCTTCCGAGGCCCCGCCCCCAGCCCAGGTGCTAGGTGACCCGGGAAACACCCATCAGGACGTGTCCTACAGCTCCCCCTGTGATCCCTGCAGAAGAAATGGTCGTCAGTGCCTCTCAGATGCTCGTCTCAGGGAAACTGAGTCTCAGAGGGAGGTGCTGCCCCCTGCTTGGTGCCACAGCCAGTTAGGGCTGAGGCTGGAACGCCTGGAGCCGGCTCTGCCCTGAGGAATTTGCAACCTCTGGGGTCTACCTGAAGGCTGTGAAGCCTGGCCACCGCAGAGCCCTTGGACACATGAGCGTGGACGGTAAGGGTCTTTGTCCCCACCCTTCCTTCTTCTGCTGCAGGTTCTCTATGAGATGATTTGCAGTCTTACTGCCCATTCCATAGTAACAACAACCCACCTTATGGAGGGTGAACTAAGGCTTGGAGCAGAAGTGCCTCGCCTGAGCTCATGCAGCCCCCATGGGTAGCCAGGCTTTGTACTCAGCTTGGGCCTCCTGAGCCACCTTGCCTCCCAACTGCCTCCTTCACTCTACCCTCTCCTGACCTTGGCCAGGACCAGTCCTGTGCCTGAGGCCACACTGACACCAGGCTGGGAATTCTCCAAAGGAATTTTTCAGAGAATGTGTGTGTGACAACACAGAATACAAGGAAAGAAGCACGGCAGCCTCCTGCTGGGAAGTGGGCGCAGCTTGAAGGGCCTGGGGTAGCACTGGATGGCGGGGGAGGGGGGCTTGGTACAATCCCCAGACTTGTGCCCCACCTCCAGCTTTTCAGGGACCTGCTTCTTAGTCTGGTAGCCCCCAGGGGGCACCAGGGACTGGCATTCCTCAGAGCTAGAGACCTAGGAGAGATTATTGGCCCCTCTCTCCAGCTGCGTGCCCGTGAGCAGGTTCCCAGGCCACCGAGTCTCAGTGACCCTCTGCAGCATGTGTTGAGAACTTCTATCTCATGGGGCTGTGAGCTCCCAAAAAGGACAGAGCTGCACCCGGGACACCCACTGAGGAGCCCTGGACAGTCACCTCGTCCCTCCAGCCTCACCTGGCTTCATCTTGAGTTATGCCTGTCCCTCCCATCTCTGGATCTTTCTGACACTGTGTTGGAGGCTGGTGGGCAGAGCAGCCTGGGTCAGTGGGAAGGGCTCGGTGCCTTTGAGTGTAACTGGCCAGCTGGGTGCCTCATGGCCCCAGGTCACAGAGGGGAGGCCAGGGCTGGCGGTCTAAATGGCTGAGCAGAGGTCTTCCTGGAGGAGGTGCCCGGACCGGCTCATCTCCTGTGTTTGAGCCTGCAATATCCGTTTCTGCTCTCTTCCGTGCCCCTCCCTTCCCAAGCACCATCCCTCTCCACATCACAGCCCCAGTGGCTCCAGCGCAGGTTGGGACAGGCTGGAATCTGTTCTTCTTGGATTCCCCTGAGTTCCTTTCCTAGGATGCTCATAGTGGAATTCCCCCGTAAAGGGGTAGGGTTACCCCTTCTGAGAAGTCACAGGGACTCATCCCACAAAGTGTCTTTGGCCAAGTGTACCTCCTGCTTTCTGGCAGGCCTGCGTCCCCCATTCAAGGCTCAAGTCCACCTCCACACATTTGCTCAGGCTCTGAACCCTGCCCTGAATGCCACCCGTCCTTGCCACTCAGTGTCACCCTATCTGTCCTCTGGGGCCATGCTCCCTCTTACCAGCCCCTGAAGCCTTTGGAAATGCCGCATGGCTTGCAGCATTTCCCTTCCCTGTTCCCTAGGAGACCCCACCCCCACCCCCAGGACAGACCCACCTTGCTACACCTCTGGCCCTCAGCTCCAGGCAGGACCTGGTGGGGAGCCTGGGGTGAACCCAATGTGTAGGCCTGGTGCCCGCCCATGCCTGGGAGGGCGAGTCCTTCTGTGCTCCAGCTCTGTGGGCACGGTGGGCTGGGTGCTCCCCCAGGCCGGTGCCAGTTCCCTCTGATCTGTGTGACCACAGGAAGGTTGTCCACAGGAGGGGGGGCAGTCCGGGCTTTGACCAACCCCATGATCTTGACCTCTGGCATGCTGTCCTCCCCTTGCTCCCCTCTTCTGGCCCCTGGCCCTCCCCCTTGGTTCCTGACCCTCAGTCTGAGCCCTGGATTATCAGAATCAACGGTCAGAGTGAAAGTCACTGGGATGGAAAGGGGGTGGTATATTTCTGAAAGTGAAAGTGTTGGGGGAGGAATAGATGCGTGGGGCCGGTGGGCACGGGCCCTGACCACAGCAGGGAAGTCCAAGTTGTTTGTCACTCGCTGTGGCTTGTGTGGTGGCAACAATGCCTGCGTCCAGCTCTGAGGGCCCCACTCGGGCAGCTCCCCAAGGCAGCCTGTTCTACTGCGGAACCAGGGTCTCGTGACTTAGAAGGTATGTTCCTGGCAGGTGGGACGGGTGGGGGAGGAGAGCAGGGCATGGAGGGGCTGCAGAAGATTCTGGTTCTGCCAGTGGCCTTCGGGCTGAGGACTTTGGAGGCGACTAAGGCTGACTATGATGGAGTGCCAGCTTGGATGACAGGGAACACACACACACACACACACAGATACACACACACATGCAAAAGCACATAGACAGATGGACAGGGAGAACCTCTTGCAGGCACTTGGAGGCACACAAACACAAGCACAGAGTCACATACATATGGAAGACACACTCAGGCCAATGCACAGATGTGCAAAACTGAGCCACACAAAGGTGTAGACATACACATGAGCTCACACTAAACGTGAGTCTCACTCATGTGTCTGCCTGGGGTCTTCACTGTGTACTGGTCTGGCTGGGTGCTGGGTCAGGCAAAAATCCTGCGCTGTGGGGCTCTTGTCAAGTGGCAGAGATATTCCAGACCCTAGAAATGCCCTTCAGTCATGGGAGAAGTCCCCAGGCTGGGACCAGGTCCAGGGCATGGGACGCTGAGTGTGGCCTGGGGCTTAGCTGGTTAGGGAAGGCTTCTCAGAGGAGGAACCACTTCTGCTGAGTCTTGAGCTTAACCTAAAGCCAGAAAATGAAACACCAGGCTCCTCTGGGTGGAAGGATGTGGGGGTGGAGCCCTAGTCTCGGACCAGGAAGCAGGGGTTGGGAGCTCAGGTGGTGGGGGGATGGGGAGGGCAAACTCTGTCCAGCACCCCATGCCCTTTGGCTCCCCCTGCACCCCCTGAGGCCTATGGGTCTGGGCCACACCACACCATAAGGTGGCTAGGGATGGGGGAGGCAGCATTGGGTGTCTTCCCCAAACACCAAGTTAAATATAGACCTGGGGCCCCTTCCGCCACCTTCCTACTGTCCACGATAAGCTGGGGGCGGCCTTGCTTGTCACCCTGGGGCCTGACCCCGCCTCTGCTTCTGCTGTCTCTGCCACAGTCCAGGGAGGGGATGGACACCCACAGGGGATCCCTCCTTGTGCTCCACCCTGAGTGGAAACAATAGGCCTGTTCGGATAAAGTGGTTTCGAGGTGAGGGCTCTAGAGGGTGGTGTAGGGGGTGGGGAATGCATATTAGACCATAGGAGCCCAAAGTCCTGGAAGTCCTGGGTGTGGCTGCAAGGCCCAGCCCCCCATCTATGGGCTCTGGGTTTGGGATGAGCCCCAGAAGCTGCATGTTTAACTACCCCTTCCAGTTCTCTTGAGGAGGGGCATGGAGCAGAGTCTGTCCCAGAGGGCCACGTGAGGAGTCAGGGGGGGTGGGGGGCATTTGGAGTAGCACCTGCTAGGAGTGTCATGAAAGCCTCCTATTGGCTGCCCACACCTCAGCACTCAGCTGGGGCTTGGCCCAAAGAACCATGAGTGCTGTCTGGTGACATTTCCTTTTGACAGCTTGGTTGCTGCCTCCTCCAGGAAGCCTTCCCTGATCAAGTCCCTGGGCCCGGCCAGCCCCACAGGTCTCTCCTGGGTTTCTGCATCTGCTCCCTAGGGCCGGGCATCACCCGTCCCACTCAGACCTCCTAAGTCTTGTTTTCACCCTCAGCTCTCCTTTCACCAAGATGCCATCGCCCCAAATACTGACCTCTGGGCCAGAGCTGCGCAGCTCCAAGGAACCTACCCAACTGCAGACTCCAACCCGGGGCTCACCCCCCGGGGCTCAACCCAGCGCCAAGTGTGAGGACACTGTACCCCCCAGTCAGGGCACCTTTCGGCAGGCTTTCTCCTGGGGAAACCAACGAGCCTCAGGCGGGGACACTGCCAAGGACCTGGGCTTGTTCCGGCGCAGCTCCCGCTTATTCCAGTCCTTCCGACGAGCCCTGGACCAGGGTGTGGTTGCCGTGGAAATTCAGGTTCCTGCTGCTCCTGAGGTGGCCCCCAGCCCCCGGACATCCTTAAGGGGCATGGACGGGGTCAGCGGGCAGGCACCAACTGGTGTCGGGTCTGAGGAACTGGGACCAGAATCAGGTGAGAACCTCACAAACAGCACTAAGCAGGGGGGGAAACTGAGGCCAGGCCATGGAGCAGCAGAGTCCTGGCCTCCCAGTCCCTCCAGATATGGATCAAATGCATTGTTCTCTGCCCAGTGTGCATCACAGCCAATCCATGGCACCCGGGTTTCAAAAGGAGAAAGAGTTTATTGCTATGGAAGGAGGACAAATGGCCCATCAGCCTAAAATCTGTCTAAAATCCTGATAGTTTTATAGTATCAAGAGATGGGCAATGTATAGAAGAATGTGTGTGTGTAAAAATTTTTCTCAATAAAAAAATAAAAAATAAATAAAGAAAAAATAGGTGTAGTGGGGGGAAAAATAGGATAGTGAGCACAATGAGTCCAGATGACGTCATTAGAGGTGATTAATCACTGAGCACGGGCAGACGGTTCCATGCTTGGTCACAGAACATTCTTAAGAAAATGCTGGTCTTAGATGATAGGCATGACTTTAGAATTCTAATGTGGTAAAGATCACGTATAGGTTAAAGTTTAAGCCCCTGTGCATGGCAGGCAGGCCAGTTTTGGTTAGCCGTATCTCCATCTAGTAAGAGAACAGGCTTTGAGGAGGGTTCCTTCATTAATAAACATTAGGGGCTGTCTTTGGTGATCATAAGACTCTAAAGTTGTAAAACAGGTAAGGGGGTACAAGTGGGGCCAGTCACAAGGTTTTGCAATCACAAGCTAAAGGTCAGCGCAGCTGGGTTCAATCATTCTAGGTATTTCTTTCTGCGTATTCCACAATGTACTAAAAAATAAGAAAGAGTCATCGATATAGCAATGCAGTCATCATTATTTGTTGAATCTTAATTTATTGCTACATCTCCACCCTCCATGTGAGCACTCACTGGGGAGATGAGAAGAGTGAGGCTCAGAAGTGTAGAGAAGATGGCATTGAACCCAGATCTGCATGACCCCAAGAGCTCTGGCCTCTACCTTCCACAGTGGGGGGTGGGGGGTGGAGGGGATGATGGGCCTGCCCATACCAGGGCTATGGCAAGGCGCTGGCATTCTCTGACCAGTGGGTCACAGGGGTACAGGGGGGCTATGGCTGCCTAGAGGGGAGGTCTGGGTGGATGCTCAGAGGAGGAAGCACTGAGGTGGGTTCTGAAGGGGTTGGGTGCAGGAGGCAGAAGGCTGCTGGGCCTGGAGAGAGGTGCAAGGAGCAGGGACCGCTGCTGAAGTGGGCACTAGGGCAGGAGCCTGGGCAAGGAAGGAAACGCCTAGCCTGAGCTCTGACCCATTAGACCTGTATTAGAGCTGCTATAAGGTCACCAGGTCCGACTCAGCCGAACTGTGTGCCAGGATGGGGAGGCCAGGGTTGGCCACTGCTGGGAGCCTCAGGCTCAATCTTGTTCCCCACTGCTGATCCAAATTGTTGTTTTCAGACAGGCTTGGGTGCTGCTATTCAGCAGTTTCATAGATGAGTCCAAGGGAGGATTCTTGGCTAGTGGGGGCAGTGTTGTTCCTGGAGCAGGATCTGAGTGGTTGTTGGGACCAGGGGACAGGCAGCTCCACTCAGGTTCAAGCATCATGGCCCACTCTGAATCCCACTGCACCCTGGTGGTGGTGGTGGTGGGTGCGGCAAGGTCTACATGCCTTAGTTCTGGCCAAAGTCCTGTCTCCCTCTCTGCTCACATACCCGCCTGTCCCCTGCAGAAGGCCAATCCGTGGTCGACCTCATCACTGAACGGCAGCTGCTGGCTGCCTTCGAACAGCTACAGCGCCTGGAGAAGGGGCTGCTGGCCGCCAAGGCCTCTCGCGCCTTCGAGCAGGACCCCACGAGCTTCGCGCGACGGGCCTGGGACGTGTGCCTGCATTACGACGGGCTGGCTGCGGAGATCGGTGCCATTGTGCGTGAGACGCTCGGACCAGACGGCGTAGACGGCGCTACGCTCAGCGAGCTGGCCCGCGTAGTGCGCGCCGAGGAGGAGGCCCACCCGGTGTCCCCCGCAGACGGCGACTTCCTGTGCACGCCGCGCCGCTGGCGCCAGCGCTGGGAGGACGCGGTGCAGCGGAGCGCACAGGAGCGCGTGCAAAGCGTAGCTGTGAGCGAGGCTCCAGGGGAAGCCGAGGGCCCTTCTCACTTGGCGCTGCTCCTGGCCGAACTTGGCCGCGTGGTCCGACGCGACCTGCAGAAGGTGTGGAGGGACGTGCAGCCAGCGTACGTGGCCGCCGGCTTCCGGGCATGGGAGACCTACCTGCAAGCCTTCCACCGCGCCGTGGCCCAGCGCCTCCGGGAGCTCGCGCAGGACCCCTGTGGCTGCGAGCAGCCCTATGTCCTGCTGGATTGGGCCACCAACGTCTACAGCAGGTGAGGTTACAGGCCGGAGCACCGCAGGACTGGGATGTGCTGGCACCACCGCCATGGGATTGGGGAGGCCTTTAGGACCTCATGGAGGTCACAGAGCACCTTCCTTCTCCCTTCCCTTTCGGGGCAGGGCCTGGTGACTCAGTCCTGGACATCCCCCGGGCCTTTATGAACACACACATACACACACACACACACACACACGCATGCACATTTTTGGGCCTGGGGGCAGAGGGGAAGACCATAGTGCACTTCCATCTCTGGGTTTCCTAAGTGGTCACTTGCAGGCAAGTTTCCCAAGGCGGGAAGTATTGGAGGCCAGGGTCCCACTAGGGCAGAGGAACCAGTTAGAAGGTCTGTCCTATTCTGCTCAGTACCTTTGGGTGAATAGAAAAGGGCAATCCTCCTGGTAGGACACAGGCTGGCACTCACAGCACTTAGTGTGCGCTGAATTTCATCCCCATCCACCCCCTTTGGACTGGAATCTTTGTGCAATGCACAGGCTGCTAGGAGCCTGCACTCTGCACTGTGATGTGGCAATGGATGTCCCCCTCCTCCCCTGGTAAGAGCCCTCCCACTTCCACGGGCAGAAGGGTCTGCTGGAGGAAGGGGCCCAGAGGCCCCTGACCTGTTCACTTGTCCTGTGGCCCAAGGCAGGTACCTGTCCTCTCTGGGCCTTCCTGGGGTGGGAAGATCCCTGAGCTCCGTGGTGCTGATGGTGGAGTTGGTGGGAGCAGAGGCCTAGAGCCCAGTCTTGGGTGACCTCCACCATGAGGGCAGAGGTCACCATCCAGGCAGCCTGGCCACCATGTTCATCTGGACAGCCAACTACATGCCCTCATCCTCACACAGCTGGTTGTGAGGAGTGCCAGAAAATGGAGCACTCAGAAGCTTCTGGGAGGGAGTATGGCAAAGAACCCTGGAGGGCAGGCCTGTGTGTGTGTAAGTGTGTGTGTGTGTGTGTGTGTGTGTGTGTGTGAGAGTGTGTACATGGCCCAGGTTCACGAGCCCTGTGGGGAGAGTGTCAGGCTTTGAGCCAGGCCCAAGGGTAGTTGCGGGGGGCAGCTGCTGCCTTTGCAGGATGGGAGCCTGCCCAGGTCCTCAAGCCCACGTCCTCCTTCCAGTTCTGTCTTACTTGGTGCTCCAGACCTGCCACTGCCCTCAGAGCCGCTGCCCCCGCTGCTGCCACCAGACGTGTGGGACCGACTAGAGAGCAAGGATGCCAGTTTGCTGGAGGTGAGGACCAAGCTGGGCCCGGCATAAGGGGCCAGGGCTGGATGGCAGGGGTGTGGCCAGGCCAATGGGTGGGGCGGGGCTGTAGAAGGTGGGGCCAGGCTGAGGGCTCCAATGGACCAATGCCCTAGGTCGCCTTAGAAAGGTAATGCACACACTGAGGCTGCCCCTAGGGGTGCCAGCCTGCAGGCCTATGTCCCTGTAGCCGGGCCTTCGCCCCAGAGGGCTCTGGACATAGCCCGGGAGGTCCACCTACCTGCCAGGGCCTCACTGCGCCCCTGCTCCCCGCACAGACGAAGATGACCAGCTGCTTCCAAAACATCCTGCGGCAGGAGCAGAGTTGTTGGGAGGTCGCTGAGGCCCCCGACATGCTGCAGGGCCTCTACCACCGGCCGCTGTCCATCGATGTGCACATGGTGCGAACCAGGCGCCTGGCGGAGGGGCGGATGTGTGTGTGATCGGACTTTGGGCTTGGGGCGGTATCCAGTCCTGACCTCCCTCCCCATTGCAGGGGGCGGGATCTGGCCCCCCGGGGCGCTGGGCAGGGTGGGGAAGCGAGGAACATTCCTGGCTCAGCAGGTGGCCGGCACGTGTGGGGTGGGGAGGATTGGCTTCCCGGGCTGCGGGTGTCGCGAGGCGCGTGAGCACCTGGAAGGAGCCAAGGGAGAGCGAGTTGGGCTGGGGACGTCGGTGGACCAGACAGGGGGAGGACAGGCGCTGAGCGCGTCCCATGCTCGCAGCTCGTGGACCAGCACGTGGAGGCGGCCCGCGCTGTCTCAGCGCGGCTGGAGGCCACCACCTTGAGGATCTGCGCGAGGGCGTTCGGCCTCTTCGTGCCCAGGTGCTGGGGAAAGGGGCCGGGCCAGGGGCCAGGTGTGACCACTGGGAGGGAGCAGCCTCATCCCAAGTACGGAGTCGGGTGGGGACCTTGAGATGGGGCCGGGCTGGGTCCCCATGAACTCGGCGCACCCCGTCCCCAGTTTTGAAAAGGCTTGTGTGGAGTCGGAGGCCGTGAGCGAGCCGTACCTGGGCGCCTACATCAACGCCTGCGAGGAGCTGAGGTGGGTCTCAGCGCCCGGCGCTCTGCACTCCCAGGCGCGGCCAGCAGGGGGCAGGCGAGCGCAGGGAAGGCGGCAGCAATGGGCGCGCTTGAGTCCCGGGCATCTCCATCAGGGGTGGCACAGGCAGGGAGCCTCCTTTGAAGGTGGCTTCTGGGCCCTTCCCCTGAGAGAACCCCCACCTGTCCTCCTGTGTTCCTGGGTTATGGAAACTGGCAACAGCCTAGGCCTCAGTTTCCTCAACACTGAAATGAGGACATAGTCACCTTGGGGGAGGGGGGATGGAGTGGGGGGGTGAATGGGACAGTTATGAGGCTGAAAAGGAGAGTCCTACCTGTGCCAACCATTCTCCACTGCTTGTCACAAGGGGGTTGGTGGGCTCAGTTCATTGTTGCCAGAGGGGAGGTCTGCCATGGGCTGGGCCATGCCCCCTCCACTGACCTTCTATGATTGGCTCTGGGGCTTTGGTGCTGTCTCCTCATTTGTCTCTGCCCCCAAGATACAGTGTGGCCCCAAGGCTGACCCTCACATTGTAGTCTAAATGAATTCAGTTGGCACGGTACCCAGCCTGTGCCCCTTCACCCTTTCTTCACCTGTCCTGGCCCCTCCCCAGGACCAGTCTCCCAGCCACGTTCCCGGGAGCCTTTGACGAGCTGCAACAGCCCCTGGCAGCAGCCATCTGCAGCTTCCAGAAGCAGTTGCTCCAGGTCTTGCAGCGCGATGCACAGGTGATTGGGACGGACTCCCCGCCCCGCCCCAGACCTTCGAAGCCTACCTGTCTCTGCTCGCTTTCCATGCGCAGCAGGTCACAGTGTCCATGTAACTCAGGGGCCATTTCAGTGCTGTGTGTGGGGAATGAGAGAGGACCCAGGCAAGTTCCCAGCTGAACAGGGACAGTCTCTACCTCTCAGGGTTGACGACCCAACCCCACGTGGGTGTGAGCCAAGGGTATGTCCAAGAAACCAGGCCTCGGCTCTCCGCTGGCACCTGGAGGCCCAGGGCACACCCTGGGAGCCATTCCTGGCATAGGCCTAGTGACCTAGTTCCCAAATGGAGAGGAGCTGGTACAAGGGAATCTGGTGGAGAAGAGACCAGGTAGCAGCCCAAAGTGCCCTCCTGGTGACAGATTGTTGGTGGATCTGAAAGGGGCCTGCCAGGAGGGACGGGGCTCCATGTGGGGAGGGGAGGAGAGTGTGGGGGTGGAAAGCACAGGGTGGGAAGACTCTTTTCTCTCGGCCCCACAGCCTCTGTTCAGGGTTGTGTGCAGCAAGTCCTGGCTGACAGAGGACACGCTGCAGCCTGTCATGGACAAGGTCGTGGCCTTTGCCCTTCGGCTGTCACATGTGACCCCGCCATGTGCACAGGTATGGCAGGACTCCGGAGTGTGGGAAATGTGGGGGTCACAGGCGAGCGAGTTCGGAGCGCGGCCCCAACTGACCCCCACCCGGGCCCACCCAGGAGACTCTGCACGAGCTGCACCGCTACGTGGTCCGCGAGTACCTGGCGCAGGCACTGAGGCCGTGTGAGCGGTTCCGGGGCAGCAAGCGTGTGACCGCCTCCCAGAGGATGAGCCTCGACGCAAAGACCATTGATGACACGTTCCGAGGCCTGGTAGGAGCCGAGCCGGCCTGCCTCAGAGCACCTCCACGCAGGATGACCTGCCTGCTGCCCCTCCATCCGTGCCCCCAACGTGGGGGCGGATTCCACGGGCCCTAGCACAGTGCCCCCCTCCACCAGGAGGGAGGAGGGACTAGGCACTGGGCAGAGCTTGGACAGGGCCAGTGTGGGGGTCGCTTTACAAACATTTATCTACCAGTTGTGGGTCTGCGGGGGAAGAAACCAGGGTCACAGCCACATCTGGTGGGCGGAGACCTTGAAGCTCATCAACATCCCTCTCCCCCCTTTGCTGGGCTGTTGATCGCTGCACGTGTGTGGGACTTCCCGCAGCACCTCCTGGGCGGTCACTTTTTTCCCATGTGGACCGAGAAGACAGAAGCCTCTGCCCATTGCGTGGTGGGGAGGGAGAGGAATAGTGCTTGGCGGATGAGCCCTGGGGACCCAGGCCTCGTCCTGTCCTCTGGGAGGGGCTGCAACAGGGCTGAGAGGTGCCCAGTGGAGGGCTGTGGGCAGGGGCAGCCAGGGGCCTCCCCTGCTGTGTCCCGTGGAGGAAGGGCCCGCCCTGCACCCGCCACCCTGTCTCCGTAGGGCTCTGAGGCCACGTGGCTAGTCATGGCCATCCCGTGTGTGGCCGATATCCTGGGGGAGACGAACAAAGACAACATCGGGCGCCACCTGGAGAAGCTCATCCGGAGCTACCCGGACATCAGGTGTGTGCCTCACCTTCTCCCCACTAGGTTTTGACCCAGCGCTGTGGTGATTGACGTCTAGGGAAGGGGCCCAAGTGGCTGCGAGGGCGGGGGCGGAGTGAGAAGCAGGGGAATCTCTAGCTGGATGTGGCAGGTGGTTGGCAGCGCCCCAGTGGGCCTGGGTCTGTGCGCACACGTGTGGAGGGCCGCGGGGCCTCGGGACCACCCGTGCACCTGTTCTTGGCCCATCGGGGTGTGAGCAGTCATGGTCCCAGTCCCCAGCGTCCGAGGGAGAAGGTGCACCGGCTCGGGAATCCCGTGGGGCGTAGCGGGCCAGCCTGGAGTTTGGGGAGTCTGGAGAAGGAGACTTGGTGCCACCCACGACAGTCTGCTGGGGAAGTGGCCTGGCCCCGCGAGTGTGAGAGGGACACATGTTCTGCCCATGGGACAGCCTTCTCTGGGAGGTTCGCTGCCATTGAGACTCAGCTGGGAGGAAGGAGGCTTTGATCCCGGGGTGTGTGTTGGGGAGACGATGACTTATGGAAACCAGTGGAAATCCTAGCTCGAATATCTCTGGGGCCTTGGAGATTCCAGGAGGGGAAAGCGCAGAAATCCCCGGCCCAGCCTCTTCCCGACCCCACAGCGGCCCCAATGAGTTTCCTGCTTCCAGCAAGCGCAGGGTGAGGCCAGGCCAGTCTCCCAGGCATTGGCTCAGAGGGACCAGCCCTCGCTCCCGGGCTCCTGCCTTTGGCCCTCGAGTCGCCCTGCCCTTCCTGGCCCTGTGCCTTGCTCCTGCCTCCATGCTGCCTCTCTCCTTTCTGCCTGGCTGGGATTCTGCCCAGCAGTGCTAGCAGGAGGAGGCTCCAGCCTCTTCCCAAGGCCAATGCGCCCCCTTGCCCCTTGCCCCTTCCCTTGGGCCCTGCACGCTTGCAGACCCAGCCATGTTCCAACCCATTAACCAGTACTGCCCCTTCTCCCCTTGGCCATCTCCCCCCGTTGCAGATGCTGCTCTGGGAAGCCTGGGTGCACTCATCCTACAGCAATAGCCCAGGGGAGGCCTACACCCTGGGATCCCCATGTCCTTGGGCTGAGGGTGTCCCTGGAGGTGTTAGGTCTGCAGTGAGGGGGCCTCTGTCTCTGCAGGTTGGAACACATTCGGGCCATCCTGGCACTGCGCGGACTGGGCCGGCTAAGGAACCAGCACCTCTTGCGGCACACCCAGGACCTGTTGAGGGTGGAGGGCCCTGAGACCACCGGGACCACCAGGGACCGTGTGCTTTTTGGGGAGATCAAGGTGTGCCTGTCTGTGAATGTGCTACTTGCCTGCCTTTGTTTCTCCACTTGGTAGAGGGACCTCAGGCATGGGTGGCCTGGGAGCCTCAGGCCATAGGGTTAGGGTATCCAGAAAGTGTGACCCTGCCCTTAGGGGAGACATCCAAGGGAAGGGCAGGTGATTGACAGGTCAGCCTCCCCCTGCCTGACCCCACAACGGGACAGCAGTGGCCACAAGCACCATGGGTAGGAGTTGCAGGGCAGTAGGTGGGGGCGTGGGAAGCCTTGATCTGGTCAGGCCCTGGGTGCTCTCACCCCGTTTGAGGCCAGGCCCCACTACAGCCTCTAGCTGTGCCTGACTGAGGCCCTGGGCTGGAGGCGGTGGCCACGTTTCCAGGTCAGGCTACTGAGGGGGTGGAAGGATGGTGGGGGGTCAGTTATGGCTGTGCCTCCTTCCAGCTTTTCCAACGGTGAAATGGGGTTGCTCTGAGCATCTTTCCAGCTGGGGAGGGTGATGTAAGTGTGAACCCTAACGTCAGGCTCCTGCCCCTCAGAATCCATGTTCCCAGGGTTCCAAGCAGGCCATTGTCTGCAAGAAGATGCTGAGAAGGTCTTGGGTGCCAGGTGGGGACCCTAAGTGTGGATGACAGCCCGAGGCGGGTAGGGGTCACTGGATAGGGAAGAATCCAAGGGAGCTGGGAAGAGGCGCTCAGTATATCACAGTTCCCCTGGTGGCACGGGGGCTCAGGATGACCAGGACTGTCTTCCTGAGGATTTCGAGGCCAAGCGACAGGAAGCCAGGGTCTTCCTGACAGGAACCGTGTGCACGTGTGTACTCAACGCTCTGACCTGTGGTAGGTGTGCACACGGGTGTGCATGTTCCGTGTGCCCAGTGGTGTCTGGCAGCCAGGTCGACGTCCCAAGGCCTTACCGGGGAGGGAAGGAGGCTGCCCCCAGCTCCTAGGAGAGCGCCTTCAGTGGGGCTGAGACCCGGGGGGCGGTTTGGCTCAGGCCCAGGTCTCTGAGCACTGACCTGTCTGTCCCGGGGAAGGTCCTGGGAGGCCTTGCAAAGAGCCTGGAGCGTTTCCTTGGCCACCCTATTGTCTAGGCTAGGCGTGGGGGGCTGGGGTTGGGTTGCTCTCAGAGAACAGCTTCCAGATTCACTGGCCAGATTGTCCTGCTGATAAGGAAGTGTACATGTGTGCATGTGTGCGTGCTTTGAAGGGATGTGCTGGCTCTTTCAGAGCTCCTTGGGTGGAGGAGGCTTGCCTGGCCTCAAACCCTCCCGAGGGACAGCACAACTTGGGGACATCTTATTCTGCCTGGACAACTTGAATCCCCAGGTGCGCCTGAGTTCATGCAGCCCCCATGGGTAGGCAGGCTTTGTACTCAGCTTGGGGCTCCTGAGCCACCTTGCCTGCCAACCGCCTCCTTCACTCTACCCTCTCCTGACCTTGGCCAGGACCAGTCCTGTGCCCGAGGCCACACTGACACCAGGCTGGGAATTCTCCAAAGGAATTTTTCAGAGAATGTGTGTGTGACAACACGGAATACAAGGAAAGAAGCACGGCAGCCTCCTGCTGGGAAGTGGGCGCAGCTTGAAGGGTCTGGGGTAGCACTGGATGTGGGGGGGTGGCCTCAGTGCAAACCCAGATTTTTGCCCCACCTCCAGCTTTTCAGGGACCTGCTTCTTAGTCTGGGAGCCCCCAGGGAGCATCAGGGACTGGCATTCCTCACAGCAAGAGACCTAGGAGAGATTATTGGCCCTTCTCTCCAGCTGCGTGCCCGTGAGCAGGTTCCCAGGCCACCGAGTCTCAGTGACCCTCTGCAGCATGCGTTGAGAACTTCTATCTCACGGGGCTGGGAGCCCACAAAAAGGACAGAGCTGCACCCGGGACACCCACTTAGGAGCCCTGCACAGTCACCTCGTCCCCCCAGCCTTACTAGCTTCATCTTGAGTTGTTCCTGTCTCTCCCATCTCTGGATCTTTCTGATGCTGTGTTGGAGGCTGGTGGGCAGAGCAGCCTGGGCCAGTGGGAAGGGCTCGGTGCCTTTGAGTGTAACTGGCCAGCTGGGTGCCTCATGGCCCCAGGTCACAGAGGGGAGGCCAGGGCTGGCGGTCTAAATGGCTGAGCAGAGGTCTTCTTGGAGTAGGTGCCCAGACTGGTCCATCTGCTGTGTGTGAGCCTGCAATATCCGTTTCTGCTCTTTTCCGTGCCCCTCCCTTCCCAAGCACCATCCCTCTCCACATCACAGCCCCAGAGGCTCCAGCGCAGGTTGGGACAGGCTGGGATCTGTTTTTCTTGGATTTTCTCTGAGTTCCTTTCCTGGGCGCTTGTTGTGGAATCCCCCCGTAAAGGGGTAGGGTTGCCCCTTCTGAGAAGGCTCAGGGGCTCACCCCAGAAAGTGTCTTTGGCCAGGTGTACCTCCTGCTTTCTGGCAGGCCTGTGTCCCCTATTCGAGCTCAAGTCCACCTCCACACATTTGCTCAGGCTCTGACCCCTGCCCTGAATGCCACCCGTCCTTGCCACTCAGTGTCACCCTGTCTGTGCTTTGGGGCCATACTCTTTCTCGCCAGCACCTGAAACCCCTGGAAGTGTCCAATGGCTTGCAGCATTTCTCCTCCCTGTTCCCTAGAAGACCCCACCCCACCCCAGGACAGACCCACCTTGCTACCCTCCTGGCCCTCGGCTCCAGGCAGGTCATGGCGGGGGGCCTGGGGTGAACCCAATGGGTAGGCCTGGTGTCCGCCCCTGCCGGGAGGGCGAGTCCTTATGTGCTCCAGCTGTGTGGACACAGTGGGTGGGGTGCTCCCCCAGGCCGCTGCCATTTCCCTCTGAACTGTGTGACCACAGGAAGGTTGTCCACAGGAGTGAGGGGCAGTCCGGACTTTCACCAGTCCCATGGCCTTGACCTCCGGCATGCTGTCCTCCCCTTGCTCCCCTCCTCTGGCCCCTGGCCCTCCCCCTTGGTTCCTGAACCTCAGTCTGAGCCCTGGATTATCAGAATCAACGGTCAGAGTGAAAATCACTGGGATGGAAAGGGGATGGAGTATTTCAGAACATGAAAGTATGGTGGAAGGAACAGAAGGGTGTGGCTGGGGTGTGCGGGCCCTGACCACAGCTGGGAAGACCCAGTTGTTTGTCACTCACTGTGGCTGCTGCGGTGGCACCAAGTCCGGGGTTTGGCTGTGAGGGTCCCACTCAGGCAGCTCCCCCAGGCAGCCTGTTCTACCGGGGAGCCGGGGTCTCATCCACTTAGCAGGTATGTTCCTGGCAGGTGGGATGGATGGAGGAGGAGGGCAGGGCCTGCAGGGGCTGCAGAAGATTCTGGTTCAGTCAGTGGCCTTTGTGCTGAGGGCTTTGGAGCCCAGGCTGACTATGATGGAGTGCCAGCTTAGATGACAGGGAACATGCGCACACACACACACACCCTGATACACACACATGCAAAAGCACATAGACAGATGGACATCACAGATTGACAGGGAGAACCTCTTACAGGCACGTGAAGGCACACAACCACAAGCACAGAGTCACATACGTATGGAAGACACACTCAGGCCAATGCACAGATGTGCAAAACAGAGCCACACAAAGATGTGGACATACACATGAGCTCACACAAAACATGAGACTTGCTCATCTGCCTGGGGCCCTTGCTGTGCACCGGTCATGCTGGGTGCAGGGTAAGGCAAAAATCCTGCCCTGTGAGGCTCCTTGTCAAAGAGACACCCCACACCCTGGAAATGACCTTCAGCCATGGGAGAAGTCCCCAGGCTGGGACCAGATCCAGGGCAGAGGGCGCTGAGTGTGGAATGGGGTTAGCTGGTCAGGGAAGACTTCTCGGAGGAGGAGCCACTGCTGCTGAGCTTTGAAGAACTTGACAGCTGGATATGATGAAGGGAGGTCCTCCAGGGAGATGTACATGGCCATGGTGAGAACATACATCATTGTTTTGCCCTTACGTCCAAGAGACTTCCAGGTTTTAAGGGCCGACTGCACGGGAGGTCTGTATTTTGCTGGGAAGCCCCGGTTCTCTTTGGAGATAATCCAAGGGGGTCCAGGAAGAACACAGTTATGTGGCTGGGTGGGGGTCAGGTGATTGAGGAGTGGCAGGTGGAGAGGAGGGGACATGGGCTGGGCAGGAGGATATCATGGTAGGGGGAGTGACCTGCCTCCAGGACTGGGGCTGAAGAAGAGGGCACGAAGGGAGGGACAGCTTCCTTCCTTCCTGCTGCTCAGGTCTGACAGCTCATGGGGGCCTGGGTAGGAGCTCCCAGTAACCACATCTGCTGGGTGGTATCGCTGCCCCACCCTGGCACATCAGCTGAGCCAGAGAGATTGGGCCCTAGGCCGGGGTTTCAGGGCCTTGAAGCTCAGCCAGCTCTGAGCCCCAGGCAGGGAGCCGAGGTCAAAAGTGAGGACACTAGGGACAGAGAGACAGAATGATAACGGGATCCAGCCCATCAGCCAGAGGTCATGCTAGGTGACAAGGTCAGCAGGGGTCTCAGACTGATAGGCACCTGCGTGGCCCTGGCCAGGGCAGCTGAAGAGGGGGACGCTCAGGCTGGTTGGCTGCCCCTCCTTCAATGGGGTGATGAGGAGAGAGGAGGTGGGTAGAGGGAGAGTCTCAGGCCCAGCCAGGAGGCAACCTGTCCCCAGGGATGGTCCTGAGTGGCTGCTGAGCAGGTGTGTGATGGCAGGTGGTGCATGCAGGCCAAGAGACACTGGAGGTGGGGGTGCACATGCCTGGAGCCTGAAACCTAGGGCAGATTTGGAAAGCATAGAAAGCAGGCCAGAAGGGCATGGCCTTGGTCGAGGCAGGGGACAGAGAGGAAACTGGAGGGGTTGGGTGTCAGGGAGACCCAGGAGGGATGGTGGGGAAAGTTCAGTCCAGAAAGGCAGGGCTCTGAATGCCAGGTGGTGGCAAGGCTTGGCCTGAGGGCACAGGGTGCCACGAAAGGGTTTAAAGCAGGAGGCGGTCCCACTGGGCTAATGCTTCGGGAAGGTCAAGGAAGTCTTAGGAAGGTGCTGGGAGCAGGGTCAAGGTGATGTGGCCGGCAGAGTAGGGGCTGACTGGGATCAGTGGCCCTTCGGGGCAGCTCTGGTTTGAGTCAAGGGTGGTGGACCAGCCTGGGGGATGGCTTAGCCTTGTGACCTCTCATGGGACCCAGCAGTCCAGCTGCCCCTCCTTACCACAGAATCTGCTGTAGGATTCCTGGGGGAAGCGCTTCCAGTGGTTGCTGGATCCCATCCTGGCATCTGGGAATCACCACCCCGGCCCCTCTGCCTGGAGATAAGATGCCACAGACAGTGATCAGAGAGACCCAGGCCAGGGGAACCTTGGCCCCTGGAATTCTAGGAAGACCTCTGAGCTGTGTGGCATGAGGCAAGACCCTACCCCTCTCTGAGCCCCAGTTTCCGCATCTAGGAACCTGGGTGAGTGACATCCTGTAATCCTGTAGTCACGTGGATCTGATCTGTGCCGGGCTTGGCTGGGCACACAGTGGGAGCCTAGAAGTCCAAGCCATTCTCTTCACCCCCACTCCCTGCGCTGCTGGGGTGTCAGACCGTGTGTCTAGTGCTGAGAGGGGCCCCAGAAGAGAGGACAGCGGAGGCCAGTACAAGCGGCTCCCGAGCCCGTGCTCCCTGCCGTGTGTGAGGAGGGCCAGGAGAAGGGCCATGTGCCCTGGTATCAGGGGAGGGCAGTGGTCAGAGGCCCTCCTGGTGCTCCCTGTTGTCCTCCTGTAGCCCCAAGGAAGGGAGACTTTGGCCCACCCTGGCAAGGGTCATTCCACCCAGCAAACAGGCCTGGTGTTCATTGTCACCCAGGGGTCAGGTGCTGGCTGTGTCTTGATACTTGAGTTAGGGTGGGGCAGGGAGGGAGCAGAGAATCTTGAGTTAATGCCCCCCTTCAATCCTCGGTATCTGCAAGCAAAGTGGGATAAGGGAGGTCCCAGCAAGTCTGGAATGTTCCTTTTCTCTTCTAGCCCCAGTTTGACCTAAAGCCAGAAAAGGAAACACCAGGCCCCTCTGGGTGGAAGGATGTGGGGGTGGAGCCCTGGTCTCGGCCCAGGAAGCAGGTTTTGGGAGCTCAGGTGGTGGGGGGATAGGGAGGGCAAACTCTGTCCAGGACCCCATGCCCTTGGGCTCCCCCTGTACCCCCTGAGGCCTATGGGTCTGGGCCATACCATAGAGTGGCTAGGGAAGGGGGGAGGCAGCATTGGGTGTCTCCCCCACCCTCCAAGTTAAATATAGACCTGGGGCCCCGTCTGCCACCTTCCTACTGTCCACGATAATCTGGGGGCGGCCTTGCTTGTCACCTGGGGCCTGACCCCGCCTCTGCTTCTGCTGTCTCTGCCACAGTCCAGGGAAGGGGATGGACAGCCGCAGGGGATCCCTCCTTGTGCTCCACCCTGAGTGGAAACAATAGGCCTGTTTGGATAAAGTGGGGGTGAGCTGAGGGCTCCAGAGGATGGTGAATGGGGTGGGAGCTGCATATTAGCTGTAAGAGCCCAAAGTCCTGGGAGTCCTGGGTGTGGCTGCCGGGCTCAGCCCCCCATTTATGCACCGTAGGTTTGGGCTGTGCCCCAGAAGTTGCATGTTTAACTACCGCCTCCAGTTCTCTTGAGGAGGGGCACGGAGCAGAGTCTGTCCCAGAGGGCCACGTGAGGAGTCGGGCGGGGTGGGGGCCATTTGTAGCAGCACTTGCTGGGAATGTCAGCAAAGCTTTCTATTGGCTGCCCACTCCTCAGCACTTAGCTGGGGCTTGGTCCAAAGAAGGTCCAGTCATGAGTGCTGTCTTGTGACATTTCCCATTTAACAGCTTGGTGTCTGCCTCCTCCAGGAAGCCGTCCCTGAATAAGCCGCTTGCCCTGACCGGGCCCCACATGTCTCTCCTGGGTTTCTGCGTCTGCTTCCTAAGGTCGGGCATCACCTGTCCCACCCAGGCACCTAAATCTCGTTTTCACCCTCAGCTGTCATGTCATCAGTATGTCGTCGTCCCAATACTGACCTCTGGGCCCGAGTTGCGCAGCTCCAAGGAACCGACCCAACTGCAGACTCCAACACGGGACCCCCAGCCTGTGAGCAGTGCCCACTGCGAGAGCACTGCACCACCCAGCCTGGGCACCTTTCGGCGGGCTTTCTCCTGGGGAAACCAACGAGACTCCAGCAGGAACGGTGCCAAGAACCTGGGCCTGCTCCGGCGCAGCTCCCGCTTATTCCAGTCTTTCCGACGGGCCCGGGACCAGGGTGTGGTTGCCGTCGAAGTTCAGGTTCCCGCTGCCCCTGAGGTGGCCCCCAGCCCCCGGGCATCCTTGAGGGGCATGGACGGGGTCAGCGGGCAGGCACCAACTGGTGTCGGGTCTGAGGAACTAGGACCAGAATCAGGTGAGAACCTCACAAACAGCACTGAGCAGGGGGGGAAACTGAGGCCAGGCCATGGAGCAGCAGAATCCTGGCCTCCCAGTCCCTCCTGATATGGATCAAATGCATTGTTCTCTGCCCAGTGCACATAACAGCCAATCCATGGCACCCAGGTTTCAAAAGGAGAAAGAGTTTATTGCTATGGAAGGAGAACAAATGGCCCATCAGCCTAAAATCTGTCTAAAATTCTGATAGTTTTATAGTTTCAAGAGATGGGCAATGTATAAAAGAGGAAACATTTTGGAGAAAGAAAGAGATTCAGAGAGAGCAAAGCAGAACAACACAGCCACAATAAGCAGAGTCCACGAGCCAGCGCCTTTCGAGATGAAGAAGGAAAATGCCTCCCGGGGAGCTTCATGAAAAAGGAAGCCAGGAGAAGAAGCTAGCAGATGATGCCGTGTTCGCCATGTGCCCTTCCAGATGAGAGAGAAACCCTGAACTTCATCAGCCTTCTTGAACCAAGGAATCTTTCCCTGGATGCCTTAGATTGGGCATTTCCGTAGACTTGTTTTAATTGGGATATTTTCGTGGCCCTAGAACTGTAAACTAGCAATTTATTAAATTCTCCATTTTAAAAGCCAAAAAAAAGATGTAGTGGAGAGGCTGGAGGGAACTGCCTGAAAATGTAGAGCTGTGTTCCAGTAGCCATGTTTCTTGAAGATGATTGTATAATGATACTAGCTTTCACAATGTGACTGTGTGATCGTCAAAACCTTCTGTCTGATCCTCCATTTATTTACCCTATCAATAGACGAGTAAAACATGTGGAATAAAAATAAATAATAGGGGGAACAAATGTTAAACTAAATTTACATTGAAATGCTAGTGATCAATGAAAGGAAGGGATGAGGGGTATCGTATATATGAATTTTTTTCTATTTTATTTTTATTTCTTTTTCTGAATAGATGCAAATGTTCTAAGAAGTGTTCATGATGATGAGTATGCAACTATGTGATGATATTGTGAATTACTGATTATATATGTAGAACGGAATGATCGATGTTAAGAACGTTTGCGTTTGGTATTTTTTGGTATTTTTTAAAAAATTAAAAAATGCAAAGAGAGGTGGGCAATGCACAGAAAGTGTGTGTAAAGATTTTTCTCAATAAAAAAATAAAAAACAAATAAAGTAAAAATAGGTATAGTGGGGGGAAAATAGGATAGTGAGCTCAACGGCTCCAGATGATGCCACTAGAGGTGATCTAATCACTAAGCACAGGCAGATGGTTACATGCTTGGTCACAGAACATTCCTAAGGAAATGGCGGTCTTAACAGATGTTAGGCATGACTTTAGAATTCTAATGCGGTAAAGGTCAGGTATAGGTTAAAGTTTTAGCCCCTGTGCATGGCAGGCTGTACAGTTTTGGTTAGCCGTAGCTCTGTCTAGTAAGAGAACAGGCTTTGGGGAGGGTTCCTTCATTAATAAACATTAGGGGCTGTCTTTTGTGATCATAAGACTCTAAAGTTGTCAAACAGGTAAGGGGGTACAAGTGGGGCCAGTCACAAGGTTTTGCAATCACATGCTAAAGGGCAGCACAGCTGGTTTCAGTCATTCTAGGTATTTCCTTCTGGGTATTCTACAATGTACTAAATAAGAGTCATCGATACAGAAATGCATTATTTGTTGAATCCTAATTTATTGTTACATCTCCACCCTCCACGTGAGCACTCATTGGGGAGCTGAGAAAAATGAGGCTCAGAAGTGTAGAGAAGATGGCACTGAACCCAGATCTGCATGACTCCAAGAGCTCTGGCCTCTGCACAGCCCAAACTGCCTTCCACAGTGGGGAGGCCTGCCCATACCAGGGCTACGGCAAGGCGCTGGCATTCTCTGACCAGGGTGTCACAGCGGTACAGGGGGGCTATGGTTGCCTAGAGGGGAGGTCTAGGTGGCTGCTCAGAGGAGGAAGCATTGAGGTGGGTTCTGAAGGGGTTGGGTGCAGGAGGCAGAGGGCTGCTGGGCCTGGAGAGAGGTGCAAGGAGCAGGGACCGCTGCTGAAGCTGCACTAGGGCAGGAGTCTGGGCAAGGAAGGAAACACCTAGACTGAGCTGTGACCCATTAGACCTGTAGTAGAGCTGTGTATAAGGTCACCAGGTCTGACTCAGCCGAACTGGGTGCCAGGGTAGGGAGGCCAGGGCTGGGCAGTTCTGGGAGCCTCAGGCTCCTTCTTGTTCCCCACTGCTGATCCAGATTGCTATTTTCAGCCAGGCTTGGGTGCTGTTGTTCAGCCATTTCAAAGATGAGTCCAAGGGTGGGTTCTTGGCTGATGGGGCCAGTGTTTTACCTGGAGCAGGTCTTGAGTTGTGTGCTGGGACCAGGGGACAGGCAGCTCCACTCAGGCTCAGGCATCACGGCCCACCCTGACTCCCACTGCAGCCTGCGGAGGCAGGGGGGTGGTGGTGAAGCAGGAGTGGGGAGGGAGTGAGGTGGGGGTGAGGGAACATTTCACAGGGGCAGGGCCAGGATTTGCTGACATGGGAGATGCAGGGTGAGGGAGATGGGGGAAGCACGGATGCTTTTGGACTCCTGGCATGGCACGTGGTGGGTGGGGTGATGGTGATATTTGTGGAGATTTAACCCTCATCAGGGCAGGCATCACCCATTTTAAAGACAACTTAACCACGGTCCCACTGCTGAAAGACAGCAGAGCCCAGTCCGAACCCCAGGTCTGTCTGCCACCCAAGCCACGGATATTCCCAGTCTCACTCTGCTCAGCCCAGAGAGGCTGATTTCAAGAATGGGGTCAGGTGGTGCTGGCTTCTCTTGGGGGCTGGTGGTCAGCACCTGAGCCAGGGCAGGCGGCTGGTGCCCAGGTCAGGGCAAGAGCTTACGACCCAACACGGAGCTCCTCGGTGCAAACGACTCCTGACTGGGGTGGGGGTGTCCCAGGACCTGCTGCCAGCTGCCAGTGGGACTGCAATCTGTGTCTCTGAGGGTCCAGCCGAGCAGCACACCTCTGCGGGAAAGGTGTCCCGTGGCTCCTGGAGGGTGGGGAGGGGCCTCAACTGAGGGGCTTTCATCCAGAAGGGTCCTGAGTCCTGGGGCTGGGCAGTGGGGTTGGGTGGGCAGACCAGTGTGTGTGTGGGGTGGGGGGACAGAGCCGCCCGGAGGCCCCAAGCTCATCTAGACCCCCAGAGCTTCAGGCTGCCCCCACGAGCCTGCTGGAGGGGGAATGAGGGGTGGTGCCAGAGGCAGGAGCCCTGCCCCGTTTCTTCTGAGGTCCTGCTCCGGGGTGAATGTCACTGGAATGGAAAGGGGGTGGAGTATTTCTGAAAGTGAAACTGTCCTGGAAGGAAGAGAAAGGTGGGGCCGGTGGGCACGGGCCCCTAACAAAGGTGGGAAGTCACAGTTGTTTGTCACTCGTTGTAGCTGCTGCAGTGACACCAAGGCCTGGGCCCGGCTCTGAGTTGCCCCACTCGGGCAGCCCCCTCAGGCAGTCTGATCTATGACGGAGCCAGGATCTCATCCAATTTGCAGGTATGTTCCTGGCAGGTGGGATGGATGGGGGAAGAGAGCAGGGCCTGCAGGGGCTGAAGAAAATTCTGGGTCTGCCTGTGGCCTTCAGGCTGAGGGCTTTGGAGCCCAGGCTGACTATGATGGAGTGCCAGCTTGGGTGGCAGGGAACATGCACACACACACACACAGATACACACATACGCACAAAAGCACATAGATGGACATCCACAGATTGACAGGGAAAACCTCTTGCAGGCTCTTGGAGGCACAAAAACACAAGCACAGAGTCACATATGTATGGGAGACACACTCAGGCCAATGCACAGATGTGCAAAACAGAGCCACGCAAAGATGTGGACACTCACATGAGCTCACACTAAATGTGAGTCTCACTCATCTGTCTGCCTAGGGCCCTCGCTGTGCATCAGTCAGGCTGGGAGCTGGGTCAGGCAAAAATCCTGCCCTGTGGGGCTCCATGTCAAGTAGATACCCCACAGCCTAGAGATGTCCTTCAGCCATGGGAGAAATCCTCAGCCTGGGACCAGGTCCAGAGCAAGCGGTGCTGAGTGTGGGCTGGGCTTAGCTGGTCAAGGAAGGCTTCTCGGAGGAAGAGTCACTTCTCTGAGCCTTGAAGGACTTGACAACTGGATATGACGCAGGTAGGTCCTTCAGGGAGATGTTCATGGCTATGGTGAGAACATACACCTTTGTTTTGCCCTCATTAACAAGAGACTTCCAGGTTTTAAGGGACAACTGCACGGAGGGTCTGTATTTTGCCGGGAAGTCCCTGATGCTCTTTGGAGATAATCCAAGGGGTCCAGGAAGAACACAGTTAGGTGGCTAGGCGGGGGTCAGGTGATTGGGGGGTGGCAGGTAGAGAGAGGAGGGGACATGGGCTGGGCAGGAGGATATCATGGTAGGGGGAGTGACCTGCCTCCAGGACTGCGGCTGAAGAAGAGGGCACGAAGGGAGGGACAGCTTCCTTCCTTCCTGCTGCTCAGGTCTGACAGCTCATGGGGGCCTGGGTAGGAGCTCCCCAGTGACCGCATCTGCTGGGTGGTATCGCTGCCCCACCCTGGCACATCAGCTGAGCCAGAGATTGGGCCCTGGGTCGGGGCTTCAGGGTTTGAAGCTCAGTCAGCTCTGAGCCCCAGCCAGGGAGCCGAGGTCAAAAGTGAGGACACTGGGGACAGAGAGACAGAGGGATAATTGGATCCAGCCCATCAGCCAGAGGTCATGCTGGGTGGCAAGGTCAGCAGGGGTCTCAGCCTGATAGGCACCCACGTGGCCCTGGCCAGGGCAGCTGAAGAGGGGGACGCTCAGGCTGGTCGGCTCGCCCCTCCTTCAGCGGGGTGATGAGGACGGAGGAGGTGGGTAGAGGGAGGCTGCCAGGCCCAGCCAGGAGGCAACCTGTCCCCAGGGATGGTCCTGAGTGGCTGCTGATCAGATGGGTGATGGCAGGTGGTGCATGCAGGCCAAGAGTCCCCTGGAAGTGAGGGTGCACATGCCCGGAGCCTGAAACCTAGGGCAGATTTAAAAAGCACAGAAAGCAGGCAGAAGGGGCATGGCCTTGGCCGAGGCAGGGAGCCTGGACTTGCAGGGGACAGAGAGGAGACTGGAGGGGTTCAGATGTCAGGGAGAACCAGGAGGGATGGTGGGGAAAGTTCAGTCCAGAAAGGGAGGGCTCTGAATGCCAGGTGGTGGCAGGGCTTGGCCTGAGGGCAGAGGGTGCCATGCAAGGGTTTAAAGCAGGGGAAGTTCCCACTGGGCTAATGCTTCGGGAAGGTCAAGGAAGGCTTAGGAAGGTGCTGGGAGCAGGGTCGAGGTGGTGTGGCCGGTAGAGTAGGGGCTGACTGGGGACCTCAGTGGCCCTTTGGGGCAGCTCTGGTTTGAAACAGGGGTGGTGAGGCACCCTTGTGACCTCTTATGGGACCTACTTGCCCAGCTGCCCCTCCTTACCGCAGAATCTTTTCTATGATCCCTGAGAGAAGTGCTTCCAGTGGTTGCTGGATCCCATCCTGGCATCTGGGAATCACCACCCCGGGCCGCTCTGCTGGGAGAAAAGATGCCACAGACAGTGATCAGGGATACCCAGGGCAGGGGAACCTTGGCTCCTGGATTTCCAGGAGGACCCCTGAGCTGTGTGGCCTGAGGCAGGACCCTAAGCCCCAGTTTCGGTATCTAGGAAACTGGGTGAGTGACACCCTGTAATCCTGTGTCCATGTAGACCTGATCTGTGCCGGGCTTGTCCGGGCGCACGGTGGGAGTCTAGAGGGTGGAACCATTCTCTTCACCCCCCACTCCCTGCGCTGCTGGGGTGTCAGACTGTGTGTCTAGTGCTGAGAGGGGCCCCAGAAGAGAGAGGAGAGCGGAGGCCAGTACAAGCGGTTCCCGAGCCCGTGCTCCCTGTCGTGTGTGAGTGGGGTCAGGAGCAGGGCCATGTGCCCCGGTATCAGGGGAGGGCAGTGGTCAGAGGCCCTCAGGGGTGCCTCCCTCCAGCTGCTCCCTGTGTCCTCCTGTAGCCCCAAGGACAGGGAACTTTGGCTGACCCTAGTGAGGGTCATTTCACCCAGACAAACAGGCCTGGTGTCCATTGTCACCCAGGGATTGGGTGCTGGCTGTGTCCTGATACTTGAGGTAGGGTGGAGCAGGGAGGGAGCAGAGAGCCTGGGTCAATGCCCCCCTTCGATCGTGGATTTCTCCAAGCTCAGTGGGATAAGGGAAGATCTCAGCAGGTCAGAATGTTTCTTTTCTCTCCTAGCTCCCGCTTAACCTAAAGCCAGACAAGGAAACACCAGGGTCCTCTGGGTGGAAGGATGTGGGGGTGGAGCCCTAGTGGGGGCGCAGGAAGCAGGCATCAGTAGCTCAGGCGGTGGGGGGATGGGGAGGGCAAACTTTCTCCAGCACACCATGTCCTTGGGCCACCCAGGCACCCCCTGAAGCGTAGGCATCTGTGCAACACCACAGGGTGGCTAGGGATGGGGGAGGCAGCATTGGGAGTCTTCCCCAAACCCCAAGTTAAATATAGACATGGGGCCCCTTCCGCCACCTTCCTACTGTGCATGGTAAACTGGGGGTGGCCTTGCTTATCACCCTGTGGCCTGACCCAGCATCTGCTTCTGCTGTCTCTGCCACAGTCCACGGAAGTGGGTGGACACCCACAGGGGGTCCCTCCTTGTGCTATTACTTCCCTGAGTGGAAACAATAGGCCTGTTCGGATAATGTGCGCGTGAACTGAGGGCTCTGGAGGGTGGTGAAGGGGGTGGGAGCGGCATATTAGCTGTAAGAGCCCAAAGTCCTGGGAGTCCTGGGTGTGGCTGCTGGGCCCAGCCCCAATCTATGGGCTGGGGGTTTGGGATGAGCCCCAGACTTTGCATGTTGAACTACGCTCTCGAATTCTGTTGAGGAGGGGCATGGAGCAGAGTCCGTTCCAGAGGGCCACGTGAGGAGTTGGGCAGGGTTGGGGGGCATCTGGAGCAGCACCTGCTGGGAGTGTCAGCAAAGCTTTCCATTGGCTGCCCACACCTCAGCACTCAACTGGGGCTTGGCCCAAAGAAGGCTCCAGCCATGAGTGCTGTCTGGTGACATTTCCCTTTTGACAGCTTGGTGGCCGCCTCCTCTAGGAGGCCTTCCCTGATCAAGCCCCTGGGCCCGGGCAGGCCCCACAGGTCTCTCCTGGGTTTCTGCGTCGGCTCCTTAGGGCCGGGCATCACCTGTGCCCCCCAGGCCTCCTAAGTCTTGTTTTCACCCTCAGCTGTCCTGTCACCAAGATGCCATTGCCCCGGATACTGACCTCTGGCCCTGAGTTGCCGAGTTCCCAGGACCCGACCCAAGAGCCAACACCAACTCGGAAGCCCCGGCCTGTGAGTGGCGCCCACTGCGAGGACACTGCGCGGCCCAGCCTGGGCACCGTTCGGTGGGCTTTCTCCTGGGCAAAGCAGCGAGCCTCGGGCAGGGACAGTGCTGAGGACCTGGGCCTGCTCCGGTGCAGCTCCAACTTACGCTGGTCCTTCCGATGGTCCCTGGACCAGGGTGTGTTTACCATGGAAGTTCAGGGTCCCGTTGTCCCTGAGGTGGTCCCCAGCCTCCACGCATCCTTGAGCAGCCTGGACGGGGTCAGCTGGCAGGCATCTCCTGGTGTCGTGTCTGTAAAACTGGGACCAGAATCAGGTGAGGACCTCACACACAGTACTAAGCATGGGGGAAACTGAGGCCAGGTCACGGAGCAGCAGAGGCCTGGCCTCCCAGTCCTTCCTGATATGGATCAAATGCATTGTTCTCTGCCCAGTGTGCATAACAGCCAATCCATGGCACCCGGGTTTCAAAAAGAGAAAGAGTTTATTGCTATGGAAGGAGAACAAATGGCCCATCAGTCTAAAATCTGTCTAAAATTCTGATAGTTTTATAATTTCAAGAAATGGGCAATGTATACAAAGTATGTGTGTAAAGATTTTTCTCAATAAAAAAATAAAAACAAAGTAAAAAGAGGTGTAGTGGGGGGAAAAATAGGATAGTGAGCACAATGGCTCCAGATGATGTCATTAGAGGTGATCTGTTCACTGAGCATGGGCAGACTGGTTACACGCTTGGTCACAGAACATTCCTAAGAAAATGGCAGCCTTGGATGATAGACAACGCTTTAGAATTCTAACGCGGTAAAGGTCATGTATAGGCTAAAGGCTAAGCCCCTGTGCATGGCAGGCAGGCCAGTTTTGGTTAGCTGTAACTCCATCTAGTAAGAGAACAGGCTTTGGGGAGGGTTCCTTCATTAATAAACATTAGGGACTGTCTTTTGTGATCACAAGACTCTAATGTTGTCAAACAGGTGAGGGGGTACAAGTGGGGCCAGTCACAAGGTTTTGCAATCACAAGTTAAGTGTCAGCACAGCTGAGTTCAGTCATTCTAGGTATTTTCTTCTGGGTATTCTACAATGTACTAAAAAATAAGAGTCATTGATAGAACAATGCAGTCATTATTATTTGTTGAATCTTAATGTATTGTTACATCTCCACCCTCCACGTGAGCACCCATTAGGGAGATGAGAAAAGTGAGGCTCAGAAACATAGTTAAGATGGCATTGAACCCAGATCTGCATGACTCCAAGAGCTCTGGCCTCTGCACAGCCCAAGCTGCCTTCCACAGTGGAAGGGGGTGTGGGGGGTTGGGCTCCCCAAATCAGGGCTATGGCAAGGCGCTGGCATTCTCTGATCAGAGGGTCACAGGGGTACAGGGGAGCTGTGGCTGCCTAGAGGGGAGGTCTGGGTTGCTGATCAGAGGAGGAAACACTGAGGTGGGTTCTGAAGTTCCGTGCAGGAGGCAGAAGGCTGCTGGTCTTGGAGAGACGTGCAAGGAGCAGGGACCACTGCTTAAGCAGCACTAGGGCAGGAGCCTGGGCAAGGAAGGAAATGCCTAACCTGAGCTCTCACCTGTAGTAGAGCTACGTATAAGGTCACCAGGTCCAGCTGAGCTGAACTGGGTGCCAGGATGGGGAGACCTGATCTGGTCACTGTGGGGAGCCTCAGGCTCCATCATGTTCCCCACTGCTGATCCAATCTGCTGTTTTCAGCTAGGCTTGGGTCCTGGTGATCTGCCATTTGAAGGGAGGATTCTTGGCTAGTGGGGGCAGTGTTGTTCCTGGAGCAGGTCTTGAGTTGTGTTCTGGGACCAGGGGACAGGAATCTCCGCTCAGGCTCAGGCATCATGGCTCACCCTGACTCCCCCTGCAGCCTGGTGGTGGTGGTTAGGGGGTGGGGCAAGGTCTACATGCCTTAGTTCTGGCCGAGGTCCTGGGTCCCTCTCTGCCCACATACCTGCCTGTCCCCTGCAGAAGGCAAATCTGTGGCCGACCTCATCACTGAATGGCAGCTGCTGGCTGCCTTCGAACAGCTACAGCGCCTGGAGAAGGGGCTGCTGGCCGCCAAGGCCTCTCGCGCCTTCGAGTAGGACTCCACGGGCTTTGAGCAACGGGCCTGGGACGTGTGCCTGCATTACGACAGGCTGGCTGCGGAGATGGTGTCATTGTGTGTGAGACGCTCGGACCAGACGGCATAGACAGCGCTACACTCAGCGAGCTGGCCCGCGTGGTGCGCGCCGAGGAGGAGGCCCACCCGGTGTACCCCGTAGACGGCGACTTCCTGTGCACGCCACGCCGCTGGCGCCAGCGCTGGGAGGACGCGGTGCAGCGGAGCGCACAGGAGCACGTGCAAAACATAGCTGTGAGCGAGGCTCCGGGGGAAGCCAGGGCCCTTCGCACTTGGTGCTGCTCCTGGCGGAACTCGGCCGCCTGGTCCAATGCGACCTGCAGAAGGTGTGGAGGGACATGCAGCCAGCGTACGTGGCTGCCGGCTTCCGGGCATGGGAGACCTACCTGCAAGCCTTCCACTACGCCGTGGCCCAATGCCTCCGGGAGCTCGCGCAGGACCCCCGTGGCTGCGAGCAGGTCTAGTCCTGCAGGATTGGGTCGCCAACGTCTACAGCAGGTGAGGGTACAGGCCGGTGCGCCGTGGGACAGGGATGTGCTGACACCACCGCCCTGGGATTGGGGGGGCCTTCAGGACCCCGGGCCGTCACAGAGAACCTTCCTTCTCCATTTCCTTTCGGGATGGGGCCTGGTGACTGAGTCCTGGACTTCCCCCGGACCTGTATAAACACACACACACACAAACACACACATGCATCTCTGGGCCTGGGGGCAGCGGGGAATGCCATGGTGCACTTCCATCTCTGGGTTTCCTAAGTGGTCACTTGCAGGCGACTTTCCCAAGGCGGGAAGCATTGGACGCCAGGGTCCCACTAGGGCAGAGGAACCAGTTAGAAGGTGTGTCCTATTCTGCTCAGTAACTTTGGGTGAATAGAAAAGGGCAATCCTCCTGGTAGGACACAGGCTGGCACTCACAGCACTTAGTGTGCGCTGAATTTCATCCCCATCCAACCCCTTTGGACTAGAATCTTTGTGCAAGGCACAGGCTGCTAGGAGCCTGCACTCTGCACTGTGATGTGGCGATGGATGTCCCCCTCCTCCCCTGGTAAGAGCTCTCCCACCTCCACGGGCAGGAGGGTCTGCTGGAGGAAGGGGCCCAGAGGCCCCTGACCTGTTCACTTGCCCTGTGGCTAAGGCAGGAACCTGTCATCTGAGGGCCTTCCTGGGGTGGGCTAGTGGCGGCAGATCCCTGAGCTCCGTGGTGCTGATGGTGGAGTTGGTAGGAGCAGAGGCCTAGAGTCCAGTCTTGGGTGACCTCCACCATGAGGGCAGAGGTCACCATCCAGGCAGCCTGGCTATCATGTTCATCTGGACAGCCAACTACATGCCCTCATCCTCACACAGCTGGTTGTGAAGAGTGCCAGGAAATGGAGCACTCAGAAGCTTCTGGGAGGGAGTGTGGCAAAGGATCCTGGAGGGCAGGCCTCTGTGTGAGTGTGTGTGTGTGTACATGGCCCAGGTTCACGAGCCCTGTGGGGAGAGTGTCAGGCTTTGAGCCAGGCCCAAGGGTAGTTGCGGGGGGCAGCTGCTGCCTTTGCGGGATGGGAGCCTGCCCAGGTCCTCAAGCCCGCGTCCTACCTTCCAGTTCTGTCTTACTTGGTGCTCCAGACCTGCCACTGCCCTCAGAGCCGCTGCCCCTGCTGCTGCCACCCGACGTGTGGGAGTGACTAGAGATTGACCATGCCAGATTCCTGGAGGTGAGGACCAAGCTGGGCCAGGTGGGTGGGGGAAGAGTTGATCTGCAGGTGCATGGCCAGACCAGAAGGGAGGGGCAGGGTCTTAGGGGTGGGCCCAGGCTGAAGTCTCCAATGGACTGTTGCTCCATACCCTGGGTCGCCTTGGAAAGGTAATGCACACACCGAGCTGCCCCTAGGGGTGCCGGCCTGTGGGCCTATGACCCTGTAGCCGGGCCTTTGCCCCAGAGGGCTCTGGACATAGCCCGGGAGGTCCACCTACCTGCCAGGGCTTCACTGCACCCCTGCTCCCCGTGCAGATGAATATCACCAGCTGCTTCAAAAACATCCTGCGGCTGGAGCAGAGGTGTTGGGAGGCCGCTGAGACCCCCGACGTGTTGTGGGGCGTCTACCACAGTCCACTATCCATCGATGTGCACACGGTGCGAACCGGGCGCAGGGCCGAGGGGTGGATGTGTGTGGGGTCTGGCTTCGGACTTGGGGCGTATTCCAGTCCTGACCTCCCTCCCCATTGCAGGGAGGCGCAATCTGGGCCCCCAGGGCTCTGGGCAGGGTAGGGAGCAGTGGGGAACATTCCTGGCTCGGCAGGTGGCCGGCACGTGTGGGGTGGGGAAGATTGGCTCCCCGGGCTGCGGGTGTCGCGAGGCGCGTGAGTACCTGGAAGGAGCCAAGGGAGAGCGAGTTGGGCTGGGGACGTCGGTGGACCAGACAGGGGGAGGACAGGCGCTGAGCGCGTCCCATGCTCGCAGCTTGTGGAGCAGCACGTGGAGGCAGCCCGCGCTGTCTTGGCGCGGCTGGAGGCCACCACCTTGAGGATCTGCGTGAGGGCGTGCCCAGGTGCTGGGGAAAGGGTCCGGGCCAGGGGCCAGGTGTGGGCAGTGGGAGGGAGCGGCCCCATCCCAAGGCATGGGGTCGGGTAGGGACCTTGAGATGGGGCCGGGCTGGGTCTCCACGAACTTGGCGCACCCCGTCCCCAGTTTTGAAAAGGCTTGTGTGGAGTCGGAGGCCGTGAGCGAGCCGTACCTGGGCGCCTACAACAACGCCTGCGAGCAGCTGAGGTGGGTCTTGGCGTCCGGGGCTCTGCCGTCCCAGGAGCGGCCAGCAGGGGGCGAGCGAGCGCAGGGTAGGCGGCGGCAGAAGGTGGCCGCCGCGGGAATGGGCGCGCTTGAGTCCCGGGCATCTCCATCAGGGGTGGCACCGGCAGGGAGCCTCCTTTGAAGGTGGCTTCTGGGCCCTGACCCTGAGAGAACCCCCACCTGTCCTCCTGTGTTCCTGGGTTATGGAAACTGGCAAGAGCTTAGGCCTCAGTTTCCTCAACATTGAAATGAGGACATAGTCACCTTCCGGGGGTGGGGGGGTAAGTTATGAGGCTGAAAAGGAGAGTCCTACCTGTGCCCGCCATTCTCCACTGCTCTGTCACCAATGGGGATGGTGTGCTCAGTCCAACGTTGCCAGAGGGGAGGTCTGCCATGGGCTGGGCCATGCCTTCTCCACTGACCTTCCTATGATTGGCTCTGGGGCTTTGGTGCTGTCTCCTCATTTGTCTCTGCCCCCAAGATACAGTGTGGTCCCAAGGGCTGACCTTCACATTGTAGCCTAAGTGACTGCAGTTGGCACGGTGTCCAGCCTGTGCCCCTTCACCTGTCCTGGCCCCTCCCCAGGACCAGTCTCCCAGCCATGTTCCCGGGAGCCTTTGACAAGCTGCAACAGCCCCTGGCAGCAGCCATCTGCAGCTTCCAGAAGCAGTTGCTCCAGGTCTTGCAGCACGATGCACAGGTGATTGGGACTCCCCGCCCCGCCCCAGACGTTTGAGGCCTGCCTGTCTTTCCCCACTTTCCATGCGCAGCAGGTCACAGTGTCCATGTAACTCCAGGGGCCATTTCAGTGCTGTGTGTGGGGAATGAGAGAGGACCCAGGCAAGTTCCCAGCTGAACAGGGACAGTCTCTACCTCTCAGGGTTGACGACCCAACCCCACGTGGGTGTGAACCAAGGGTATGTCCAAGAAACCAGACCTCGGCTCTCACTGGCACCTGGAGGCCCAGGGCACACCCTGGGAGCCATTCCTGGCATAGGCCTAGTGACCTAGTTCCCGAATGGAGAGGAGATGGTACAAGGGAATCTGGTGGAGAAGAGACCAGGTAGCAGCCCAAAGTGCCCTCCTGGTGACAGATTGTTGCTGTATATGAACGGGGCCTGCCAGGAGGGACCAGGCTCCATGTGGGGAGGGGAGGAGAGTGTGGTGGTGGAAAGCACAGGGTGGGAAGACTCTTTTCTCTTGGCCCCACAGCCTCTGTTCAGGGTTGTGTGCAGCAAGTCCTGGCTGACAGAGGACACGCTGCAGCCTGTCATGGACAAGGTCGTGGCCTTTGCCCGTCGGCTGTCACATGTGACCCCGCCATGTGCACAGGTACGGCAGGACCCCGGGGTGTGCGGAGCTGTGGGGGCCACAACCGGGGTGAGCTCTGGGTGTGGCCCCAGCTGACCCCCACCCGGGGCCCACCCAGGAGACTCTGCACGAGCTGCACCACTACGTGGTCCGCGAGAACCTGGCGCAGGCACTGAGGCTGTGCACGCAGTTCGGGGCAGCGAGTGTGTGACCGCCTCCCAGAGGATGAGCCTCGATGCAAAGGCCATTGATGACACATTCCGAGGCCTGGTAGGAGCAGTGCCCGCCTGCCTCAGAGCACCTCCATGCGGGGTGTCCTGCGTGCAGCCCCTCCATCAGTGGGGGCTGATTGCACGGGCCCTAGCGTAGTGCCCCACCTCCACCAGGAGGGAGGAGAGGCTAGGCACTGGGCAGAGCTGGGGCGGGGCCAGTTTGGGCATCACTTGGCAAACAACTGTATACCATTTGTGAGTCTGCTGGGGAAGGGAACAGGGTCACAGCCATATCCAATGGGCAGAGACCTTGAAACTGAGAAATATCCCGATCCCCACTTTGCTGGGCGGTTGATCCCCACGTGTGTGGGACTTCCTGCAGCACTGCCTGGGTCGAACACGGTTTTCCCATGTGGACTGAGAAGGAAGAAGCCTCTGCCCATTGCGTGATGGGGAGGGAGAGGAACAGTGTGTGGCAGATGAGCCCTGGGGACCCAGGCCTCATCCCGTCCTCTGGGAGGGGCTGCAACAGGGCTGAGAGGTGCCCAGTGGAGGGCTGTGGGCAGGGGCAGCCAGGGGCCTCCCCTGCTGTGTCCCGTGGAGGAAGGGCCCAGCCTGCACCCGCCACCCTGTCTCCGTAGGGCTCTGAGGCCACGTGGCTGGGCACGGCCATCCCGTGCATGGCCGATATTCTGGGGGAGATGAACAAAGACTACATCGGGTTCCACCTGGAGAGGCTCATCTGGAGCTACCCGGACATCAGGTGTGTGCCTCACCTGCTCCCCACTAGGTTTCAACCCAGCGCCGCGGTGATTGACGTCTAGGGAAGGGGCCCAGTGGCTGCGAGGGCGGGGGCGGAGTGAGAAGCAGGGGAGTCTCTAGCTGGACGTGGCAGGTGGTTGGCAGCGCCCCAATGGGCATGGGCCTGTGCGTGCACGTGCAGAGGGCCGCGGGGCCTCAGCACCACCCGTGCACCCGTTCTTGGCCCGTTGGGGCGGGAGCAGTCACGGTCCCAGTCCCCAGCATATGAGGGAGGAGGTGCACCAGCTCGGGAATCCCGTGGGGTGGCGTGGGCCAGCCTGGAGTTTGGGGAGTCTGGGGAAGGAGACTTGGTGCCACCCACGACAGTCTGCTGGGGAAGTGGCCTGGCCCCAGGAGTCTGAGAGGGACACACGTTCCGCCCATGGGACAGTCTTCTCTGGGAGGTTTCCTGCTCTTGAGACCTGGCTGGAAGGAAGGAGGCTTTGATCCCGGGGTGTGTATTGTGGAATGATGACTCGTGGAAATCCCAGCTCGAATATCTCTGGGGCCTTGGTAATTCCAGGAGGGGAAAGCGCAGAAACCCTCAGCCTAGCCCCTTCCCGACCCCACAGCGGCCCTAATGAGTTTCCTGCCTCCAGCGAGCACAGGCTGAGGCCAGGCCAGTCTCCCAGGCATTGGCTCAGAGGGACCAGCCTTTGGCCCTCGAGTCGCTCTGCCCTTCCTGGCCCTGTGCCTTGCTCCTGCCTCCATGCTGCCTCTCTCCTTTCTGCCTGGCTGGGATTCTGCCCAGCAGTGCTAGCAGGAGGAGGCTCTAGCCTCTTCTCAAGGCCCACATGCCCCCTTGCCCCTTGCCCCTTCCCTTGGGCCCTGCACCCTTGCAGACCCAGCCATGTTGCAACCCATGCAGCAGTACTGCCCCTTCTCCCCTTGGCCATCTCCTCCCGTCGCAGACGCTGCTCTGGGAAGCCTGGGTGCACTCATCCTACAGCACGAGCCCAGGGGAGGCCTACACCGTGGAGTCATCATGTCCTGGGGCTGAGGGTTTCCCCGGAGGTGTTAGGTCTGCAGTGAGGGGGCCGCTATCTCTGCAGGTGGGAACACATTCGGGCCATCCTGGCACTGCGCGGACTGAGCCAGCTAAGGAACCAGCACCTCTTGCGGCACCCCCAGGAACTGTTGAGGGCGGAGGGCCCTGAGACCACCAGGACGACCAGAGACTGTGTCCTCTTTGGGGAGAACAAGGTGTCCCTGATGTGAATGTGTAACTCACCTGCCTCTGTTTCTCCAATGGGTAGAGTGACCCTAACCATGGGTGGCCCAGAAGCCTCAGGCCACCGGGTTAGGACATCCAGAGAGGGTGACCCTGCCCTTAGGGGAGACATCCAAGGGAAGGGCAGGTGATTGACAGGTCAGCCTCTCCCCTGCCTGACCTCACAATGGGACAGCAGTGGCCACAAGCACCCTAGGTAGGAGTTGAAGGGCAGCAGGTGGGGGCGTGGGAAGCCTTGATCTGGTCAGGCCCTGGGTGCTCTCACCCCGTTTGAGGCCAGGCCCCTCTACAGCCTCTAGCTGTGCCTGACTGAGGCCCTGGGCTGGACGTGGAGGGACCTGGAAATGTGTTTCCAGGCCGAGGTACTGAGAGGGTGAAGGGATGGGGGTGGTCAGTCATGGCTCTGCCTCATTCCAGCCATGAGACTTAGGCATATTGCTTCTCCTCTCTGTATTTCAGCTTTTCCAGCTGTGAAATGGGGGTGTTCTCAACACCTTCCCAGCTGGGGATTGTGAAATAAGAGTGAACCCTAAAGCCAGGCTCCTGCCCCTTCAGAACCCATGTTCCCAGGGCTCCAAGCAGGCCATGGTTCAAGAAGATGCTGAGAAGGCCTTGGGTGCCGGGTGGGGACCCTAAGTGTGGATGACAGCCCAAGGCGGGTAGGGGTCACTGGATAGGGAAGAACCCAAGGGAGCTGGGAAGAGGCGGTCAGCATGTCACGGTTCCCCTGGTGGCGCGGGGGTTCAGGCTGACCAGGACTGTCTTCCTGAGGATTTCAAGGCCAAGCAACAGGAAGTCAGGGTCTTCCTGGCAGGAACAGTGTACACTCATATGTACTCAACGCTCTGCACCTGTGGTAGGTGTGTACACGGGTGTGCATGTTCCGTGTGCCCAATGCTGTCTGGCGGCAGGGTAGACGTCCCAAGGCCTTACTGGGGAGGGAAGGAGGCTGCCCCCAGCTCCTAGGAGAGCGCCTTCAGTGAGGCTGAGCCCCGGAGGAGGGTTGGCTCAGGCCCAGGTCTCTGAGCACTGACCTTTCTGTCCCGGGGAAGGTCCTGGGAGGCCTTGCAAAGAGCCTGGAGCATTTCCTTGGCCACCCTGTTGTCTAGGCTAGGTGTGGGGGCCTGGGGGTAGGTTGCTCTCAGAGAACAGCTTCCGGATTCACTGGCCAGATTGTCCTCCTGATAAGGAAGTGTACGTGTGTGCGTGCATAAAGGGATGTGCTAGCCCCTTTCAGAACTCCTTGGGTGGAGAAGGCTTGCCTCCGGAGGGACAGCATAGCCTGGGGACATCTTATTCTGCCTGGAGAACTTGAATCCCCAGGTGCGCCTGAACTCATGCAGCCCCCATGGGTAGGCAGGCTTTGTACTCACCTTGGGGCTCCTGAGCCTCCTTGTCTCCCAACCGCCTCCTTCACTCTACCCTCTCCTGACCTTGGCCAGGACCAGTCCTGTGCCTGAGGCCACACTGACATTAGGCTGGGATTTCTCCAAAGGAATTTTTCAGAGAATGTGTGTGTGACAACACGGAATACAAGGAAAGAAGCAAGGCAGCCTCCTGCTGGGAAGTGGGCGCAGCTTGAAGGGCCTGGGGTAGCGCTGGATGTGGGGGGGGAGGCCTCGGTGCAATCCCCAGATTTTCCCCCCACCTCCAGCTTTTCAGGGACCTGCTTCTTAGTCTGGGAGCCCCCAGGGGGCACCAGGGACTGGCATTCCTCAAAGCTAGAGACTAGGAGAGATTATTGGCCCTTCTCTCCAACTGTGTGCCCGTGAGCAGGTTCCCAGGCCACCGAGTCTCAGCGACCCTCTGCAGCATGGGTTGAGAACTTCTATCTCACGGGGCTGGGAGCCCACAAAAAGGACAGAGCTGCACCCAGGACACCCACTCAGGAGCCCTGCACAGTCACCTCGTCCCCCCAGCCTCACCTGGCTTCATCTTGAGTTGTGCCTTTCCCTCCCATCTCTGGATCCTTCTGACTCTGTGTTGGAGGCTGGTGGGCAGAGTAGCCCAGGCCAGTGGGAAGGGCTCTGTGCCTTTGAGTGTAACTGGCCAGTTGTGTGCCTCATGGCCCCAGGTCACAGAGGGGAGGCCAGGGCTGGTGGTCTAAATGGCTGAGCAGACGTCTTCCTGGAGGAGGTGCCCGGACCAGCCCATGTGCTGTGTGTGAGCCTGCAATATCCGTTTTTGCTCTTTTCTGTGCCCCTCCCTTCCCAAGCACCATCCCTCTCCACATCACAGCCCCAGTGGCTCCAGCGCAGGTTGCAACAGGCTGGGATCTGTTCTTCTTGGATTTTCCCTGAGTTCCTTTCCTAGGACGCTCATAGAGGAATCCCCCCATGAAGAGGTAGGGCTGCCCCTTCTGAGAAGGCTCAGGGACTCACCCGACAAAATGTCTTTGGCCAGGTGCACCTCCTGCTTTCTGGCAGGTCTGCATCCCCCATTCGAGGCTCAAGTCCACCCCACACATTTGTTCAGGCTCTGACCCCTGCCCCGAATGCCACCCGTCCTTGCCACTCAGTGTCACCCTGTCTGTCTTCTGGGGCCATGCTCCCTCTGGCCAGCCTTGAAGCCCTTGGAAATGTCAAATGGCTTGCAGCATTTCTCCTCCCTGTTCCCTAGAAGACCCCACCCCACCCCCAGGACAGACCCACCTTGCTACCCTCCTGGCCCTCAGCTCCAGGCAGGACATGGCGGGGGGCCTGGGGTGAACCCAATGGGTAGGCCTGGTGTCCGCCCTTGCCCGGGAGGGTGAGTCCTTCCGTGCTCCAGCTGTCTGGGCACAGTGGGCTGGGTGGTCCCCTAGGCCAAAGTCAGTTCCCTCTGAACTGTGTGACCACAGGAAGGTTGTCCACAGGAGGGGGCGGGCAGTCCGGGCTTTGACCAGCCCCATGGCCTTGACCTCCAGCATGCTGTCCTCCCCTTGCTCCCCTCTTCTGGCTCCTGGCCCTCCCCTTTGGTTCCTGACCCTCAGTCTGAGACCTGGATGATCAGAATCAAAGGCGGAGTGAATGTCACTGGGATGGAAAGGGGATGGAGTATTTCAGAACGTGAAAGTATGGTGGAAGGAAGAGAAGGGTGTGGCTGGGGTGCGCGGGCCCTGACCACAGGTGGGAACTCCCAGTTGTTTGTCACTCACTGTGGCTGCTGCGGTGGCACAAAGTCTGGAGTCTGGCTATGAGGGCCCCACTCAGGCAGCTCCCCCAGGCAGCCTAATGTATCGGGGAGCCAGGGTCTCATCCACTTAGCAGGTATGTTCCAGGCAGGTGGGCGGGTGAGGAAGGAGGGCAGGGCCTGCAGGGGCTGCAGAAGATTCTGGTTCTGCCAGTGGCCTCGGGCTGAGGGCTTTGGAGCCCAGGCTGTCTATGACGGAGTGCCAGCTTGGGTGGCAGGAAACACGCACGCACACACACACATACACACACACATACAACAGCACACAGACAAATGAACATCACAGATCGACAGGGAGAACCTCTTGCAGGCACGTGGAGGCACACAACCACAAGCACAGAGTCACATACGTATGGGAGACACACTCAGGCCAATGCACAGATGTGCAAAACAGAGCCACACAAAGATGTGAACACACACATGAGCTCACACGAAATGTGAGACTTGCTCATCTGCCTGGGGCCCTTGCTGTGCACCGGTCATGCTGGGTGCAGGGTGAGGCAAAAATCCTGCCCTGTGGGGATCCTTGTCAAGGAGACACCCCACACCCTTGAAATGACCTTCAGCCATGGGAAAAGTCCCCAGGCTGGGACCAGATCCAGGGCAGAGGGCGCTGAGTGTGGAACGGGGCTTAGCTGGTCAGGGAAGCCTTCTCGGAGGAGGAGTCCCTTCTGCTGAGCTTAGAAAATTTGACAGCTGGATATGATGAAGGAAGGTCCTCCAGGGAGATGTTCATGGTCATGGTGAGAACATACACCCTTGTTTTGCCCTTATTTCTAAGAGACTTCCAGGTTTTAACGGACGACTGCAAAGGAGGACTGATTTTGCAAGGAAGCCTTGGAGCTATTTGGAGATAATCCAAAGGGTTCCAGGAAGAACATAGGTGACTGGGTGGAGGTCAGGTGATTGGGGGGTGGCAGGTGGAGAGAGGAGGAGACATGGGCTGGGCAGGAGGATGGTCATGGTAGGGGGAGTGACCTGCCTCCAGGACTGGGGCTGAAGAAGAGGGCTGAAGGGAGAGACAGCTTCCTTCCTTCCTGATGCTCAGGTCTGACAGCTAATGGGGGCCTGGGTAGGAGCTCCCAGTGACCGCATCTGCTGGGCGGTATCGCTACCCCACCCTGCGCATCAAATGAGTCAGAGAGATTGGGCCCTGGGCCCGGGGCTTCAGGGTTTAAAGCTCAGCCAGCTCTGAGCCCCAGGCAGGGAACCAAGGTCAAAAGTGGGGACATTGGGGACTCAGAGACAGACGGATAACGGGATCCAGCCCATCAGCCAGAGGTCATGCTGTGTGGCAAGGTCAGCAGGGGTCTCAGCCTGATAGGCACCTGCGTGGCCCTGGCCAGGGCAGCTGAAGAGGGGGAAGACTCAGGCTGGTTGGCTCGCCCCTCCTTCAATGGGGTGATGAGGAGGGAGGAGGAGGGTAGAGGGAGGCTCCCAGGCCCAGCCAGGAGGCAACCTGTCCCCAGGGATGGTCCTGAGTGGCTGCTGAGCAGATGGGTGATGGTAGGTGGTGCATACAGGCCAACAGTCCCCTGGAAGTGAGGGTGCACATGCCCGGAGCCTGAAACCTAGGTCAGATTTGGAAAGCACAGAAAGCAGGCACAAGAGGTATGGCCTTGGCTGAGGCAGGGAGGCTGGACTTTCAGGGGACAGAGAGGAGACTGGAGAGGTTGGGTGTCAGGGAGGCCCAGGAGGGATGGTGGTGAAAGTTCAGTCCAGAAAGGGAGGGCTCTGAATGCCAGGTGGTGGCAGGGCTTGGCTTGAGGACAGAGGGTGCCACGCAAGGGTTTAAAGCAGGGGAAGGTCCCACTGTGCTAATGCTTCGGGAAGGTCAAGGAAGTCTTAGGAAGGTTCTGGGAGCAGGGTCGAGGTGGTGTGGCCGGCAGAGTAGGGGCTGACGGAGGACCTCAGTGGCCATTTAGGGCAGCTCTGGTTTGAGACAGGGTGGTGGACCAGCCTGGGGGATGGCTAAGCCTTGTAATCTCTCATGGGACCTACTGGCCCAGCTGCCCCTCCTTATGAAAGAATCAGCTCTAGGATTCCTGGGAGAACTCTTCCAGCGGTTGCCGGATCCCATCCTGGCATCTGGGAATCACCACCCCGGCCCCTCTGCCTGGAGATAAGATGCCACAGACAGTGATCAGGGAGACCCAGGCCAGGGGAACCTTGGCCCCTGGAATTCCAGGAAGACCTCTGAGCTGTATGGCATGAGGCAAGACCCTACCCCTCTCTGAGCCCCGGTTTCCACATCTACTGGGTGAGTGACACCCTGTAATCCTGTAGTCACGTGGATCTGATCTGTGCCAGGCTTGGCGGGGCGCACAGTGGGAGCCTAGAAGTCAGAACCATTGTCTTCATTCCCACTCCTGCAGCTGCTGGGGTGTCAGACCCTGTGTCTAGTGCTGAGAGTGGCCCCAGCAGAGAGAGGAGAGCGGAGGCCAGTAAAAGCGGTTGCCGATCCTGTGTTCCCTGTCGTGTGTGAGTGGGGTCAGGAGCAGGGCCATGTGCCCCGGTATCAGGGGAGGGCAGTGGTCAGAGGCCCTCAGGGGGGCCTCCCTCCAGCTGCTCCCTGTGTCCTCCTGTAGCCCCAAGGACGGGGGACTTTGTCTGACCCTGGCGAGGGTCATTCCACCCAGGCAAACAGGTCTGGTGTCCACTGTCACCCAGGGATCGGGTACTGGCTGTGTCCTGATACTTGAGTTAGGGTGTGGCAGGGAGGGAGAAGAGAATCCTGGAGGCAGACTGGGGACTCTGCCTCTGATTGGTCTATGCCCCCCTTCAATCCTCGGTATCTGCAAGCAAAGTGGGATAAGGGAGGTCCCAGCAAGTCTGGAATGTTCCTTTTCTCTCCTAGCCCCAGCCTAACCTAAAGCCAGAAAAGGAAACACCAGGCCTGTCTGGGTGGAAGGATGTGGGGGTGGACCCTAGTCTCGGCCCAGGAAGCAGGGTTTGGGAGTTCAGGTGGTGGGGGGATGGGGAGGGCAAACTCTGTCCAGGACCCCATGCCCTTGGGCTCCCTCTGCACCCCCTGAGGCTTATGTCTGGGCCACACCATAGAGTGGCTAGGGAAGGGGGGAGGCAGCATTGGGTGTCTCCCCCACCCTCCAAGTTAAATATAGACCTGGGGCCCCTTCCACCACCTTCCTACTGTCCACGATAAGTTGGGGGTAACCTTGCTTGTCACCCTGTGGCCTGACCCCGCCCCTGCCTCTGCCATAGTCCAGGGAAGGGGATGGACACCCACAGGGGATCCCTCCTTGTGCTCCTCCCTGAGTGGAAACAGTATGCCTGTTCGGATAAAGTGGGTGCGAGGTGAAGGCTCTGGAGGGTGGTGAAGGGGGTGGGAGATGCATATTAAGCCTAAGAAACCCAAAGTCCTGGGAGTCCTGGGTGTGGCTGCCACGCCCAGCCCCCCATCTATGGGCTGTAGGTTTGGGCTGAGCCCCAGAAGCTGCATGCTTAACTACCCCTTCCAATTCTATTCAGGAGGGGCATGGAGAAGAGTCTCAGGTGTGAACTCTGGGCCTGAGTTGCGCAGCTCCAAAGAACCGACCCAACTGCAAACTCCAACAAGGGGTCCCCGACCTGTGAGCAGCACCCACTGCGAGGACACTGCACCGCCCAGCCTGGGCATCCTTTGGCGGGCTTTCTCCTGGGGAAACCAACGAGCCTCAGGTGGGGACAGTGCTGAGGACCTGGGCCTGCTACGGTGCATCTCCCGCTTATTCTGGTCCTTCCAATGGACCCACCAGGGTGTGGTTGCCGTGGAAGTTCAGTTTCTGCTGCCCCTGAGGTGGTCCCGAGCCCTCAGGCATCGTTGAGCAGCCTGGACGGGGTCAGCGGGCAGGCATCTCCTGGTGTCGGGTCTGAGGAACTAGGACCAGAATCCGGTGAGGACCTCACAAACAGCACTAAGCACGGGGGTAACTGAGGCCAGGCCATGGAGCAGCAGAATCCTAGCCTCCCAGTCCCTCCTTCTGATATGGATCGAATGCATTGTTCTCTGCCCAATGTGCATAACAGCCAATCCGTGGCACCGGGTTTCAAAAGCAGAAAGAGTTTATGCTATGGAAAGAGAACAAATGGCCCATCATCCTAATATCTGTCTAAAATTCTGATAGTTTTATAGTATCAAGACATGGGCAATGTATTAAAGAGTAAACATTTTGGAGAAAGAAAGAGATTCAGAGAGAGCAAAGCAGAATGACACAGCCACGAGAAGCAGAGTCCACCAGTCAGTGACCTTTGGAGATGAAGAAGGAAAATGCCTCCCGGGGAGCTTCATGAAGCAGAAGAAGCCAGGAGAAGAAGCTCGCAGACGATGCCGTGTTCGCCATGTGCCCTTCCAGATGAGAGAGAAACTCTGACTGTGTTTGTCACATGCCCTTCCACTTGAGAAAGAAACCCTGAACTTCTCTCTTGAACCAAGGTATCCTTCCCTGGATGCCTTAGATTGGACATTTCTGTAGACTTGTTTTAATTGGGATATTTTCTTGGCCTTGGAAGTGAGAATTAGCAACTTATTAAATTCCCCTTTTTAAACGCCAAAAAAAAAGACGTAATGGAGAGTCTGGAGGGAACTGCCTGAAAATGTAGAGCTGTTTCCAGTGGCCTTGTTTCTTGAAGATGATTGTATAATGATATAGCTTTCACAATGTGACTGTGTGAAGTAAAAACCTTGTGTGATGCTCCTTTTATCTATCTTATCAGCAGACAAGTAATACATATGGAATAAAAATAAATAATAGGGGGAACAAATGTTGAAATAAATTTAGATTGAAATGCTAGTGATCAATGAAAGAGAGGGGTGAGGGGTATGGTATATATGGATTTTTTTCTGTTTTCTTTTTATTTCTTTTTGTGAATAGATGCAAATGTTCCAGGAAATGTTCATGATGATGACTATGCAACTATGTGATGATATTGTGAATTACTGATTATATGTGTAGAATGGAATGATCAATGTTAAGAACGTTTGCGTTTGTTTGGTGGGTTTTGGTATTTAAAAACAATAGATATATTAATATAAACAAAGCGAGATGGGCAATGTTTAGAAAGTGTGTGTGTAAAGATTTTTCTCATAAAAAACAAATAAAGAAAAAATAGGTGTAATGGGGGGAAAAATAGAATAGGGAGCACAATGGCTCCAGATGATGTCATTAGAGGTGATCTAATCACTGAGCACGGGCAAATGGTTCCATGCTTGGTCACAGAACATTCCTAAGAAAATGGTGGCCTTAACAGACAATAGGCATGACTTTAGAATTCTAATGAGGTAAAGGTCACGTATAGGTTAAAGTTTAAGCCCCTGTGCATGGCAGGCAGGCCAATTTTGGTTAGCCGTAGCTCCATCTAGTAAGACAACAGGCTTTGGGGACGGTTCCTTCATTAATAAACATTAGGGGCTGTGTTTTGTGATTACAAGACCCTCAAGTTGTCAAACAGGTAAGGGGGTACAAGTGGGGCCAGTCACAACATCTTGCAATCACAAGCAAATGGTCAACACAGCTGGGTTCAGTCATTCTAGGTATTTCCTTCTGGCTATTCTACAATGTACTAAAAAATAAGAGATTCATTGATACAGCAATGCAGTCATCATTATTTGTTGAATCTTAATTTATTATTACATCTCCAACTTCCACGTGAGCACCCACTGGGGAGATGAGATGTGAGGCTCAGAAATGTAGAGAAGATGGCATTGAACCCAGATCTGCATGACTCCAAGAGCTCTCGCCTCTGCACAGCCCAAGCTGCCTTCCACAGTGGGTGGTCCTGCCCAAACCAGGGCTATGGCAAGGTGCTGGCATTCTCTGTTCAGGGGGTCACAGGGGTACAGGGGGGCTATGGCTGCCTAGAGTGGAGGTCTGGGTGGCTGGTCAGAGGAGGAAGCACTGAGGTGGGTTCTGAAGGGGTTGGGTACAGGAGGCAGAAGACTGCTGGGCCTGGAGGTAGGTGCAATGAGCAGGGACCGCTGCTGAAGCGGGCAGAAGGACAGGAGTCTGGGCAAGGAAGGAAACGCCTAGCCTGAGCTCTGACCCATTAGACCTGTAGTAGAGCTGCGTATAAGGTCACCAGGTCTGGTTCAGCCGAACTGGGTGCCAGGGTGGGGACCCCCGGGCTGGCCAGTGTTGGGAGCCTCAGGCTCCATCTTGTTCCCCACTGCTGATCCAAATTGCTGTTTTCAGCCAGGCTTGGGTGCTGTTGTTCAGCCATTTCAAAGATGAGTCCAAGGGAGGGTTCTTGGCTGGTGGGGCCAGTGTTTTACCTGGAGCAGGTCTTGAGTTGTGTGCTGGGACCAGGGGACAGGCAGCTCCACTCAGGCTCAGGCATCACGGCCCACCCTGACTCCCACTGCAGCCTGCGGAGGCAGGGGGGTGGTGGTGAAGCAGGAGTGGGGAGGGAGTGAGGTGGGGGTGGGGGAACATTTCACAGGGGCAGGGCCAGGACTTGCTGACATGGGAGATGCAGGGTGAGGGAGATGGGGGAAGCACGAATGCCTTTGGATTCCCGGTATGGCAGGTAGGGGGTGGGGTGATGGTGATATTGGTGGAGATTTAACCCTCACCAGGCAGTGATTACCCATTTTTTTTTTTTTTTTTTTTTTCTTTTTAAGAGAGAGGGAGGAAGGGAAGGAAAGACAGAGAAGGAAGGAAGGATAGAAGGAAGGAAGGGAGGAAGAAAGGGAAACATCTTTAAACATTTTCTTGTTTTATTATATTTTGTTTGTTTGTTTGTTTTTTACATGGGCTAGGGCCGGGAATCGAACCGGGGTCCTCCGGCATGGCAGGCAAGCACTCTTGCCCGCTGAGCCACCGCGGCCCGCCCTGATTACCCATTTTAAAGACAACTTAACCTGCTGAAAGCCCTGCTGAAAGACAGCCAAGCCCAATCCGAACCCCAGGCCAGTTCCTCAGGGACTGCAAATTCCTGCAAATCCCCAGACTTTTCCCCCACCTCCAGCTTTTCAGGGACGTGCTTCTTAGTCTGGGAGCCCCCAGGGGGCACCAGGGACTGGCATTCCTCACAGCAAGAGACCTAGGAGAGATTATTGGCCCCTCTCTCCAGCTGCGTGCCCGTGAGCAGGTTCCCAGGCCACCAAGTCTCAGTGACCCTCTGCAGCATGCGTTGAGAATTTCTATCTCACGGGGTTGGGAATTCCCAAAAAGGACAGAGCTGCGACTGGAAGCCCTGGACAGTCACCTCGTCCCCGAGCCTCACCTGATTTCATCTTGAGTTATGCCTGTCCCTCCCATCTCTGGATCCTTCTGACTCTGTGTTGGAGGCTGGTGGGCATAGCAGCCCAGGCCAGTGGGAAGGGCCCTGTGTCTTTGAGTGTAACTGGCCAGCTGGGTGCCTCATGGCCCCAGGTCAGAGAGGGGAGGCCAGGGCTGGCGGTCTAAATGGCTGAGCAGAGATCTTCCTGGAGTAGGTGCCCAGACTGGTCCATCTGCTGTGTATGAGCCTGCAATATCCGTTTTTGCTCTTTTCTGTGCCCCTCCCTTCCCAAGCACCATCCCTCTCCACATCACAGCCCCAGTGGCTCCAGCGCAGGTTGGGACAGGCTGGGATCTGTTCTTCTTGGATTTTCCCTGAGTTCATTTCCTAGGACGCTCATAGAGGAATCCCCCCATGAAGAGGTAGGGCTGCCCCTTCTGAGAAGGCTCAGGGACTCACCCCACAAAGTGTCTTTGGCCAGGTGCACCTCCTGCTTTCTGGCAGGCCTGCGTCCCCCATTTGAGGCTCAAGTCCACCTCCACACATTTGCTCAGGCCCTGACCCCTGCCCTGAATGCCACCCGTCCTTGCCACTCAGTGTCACCCTGTCTGTCCTCTGGGGCCACGGTCTCTCTGGCTAGCCCCTGAAGCCCTTGGAAATGTCCAATGGCTTGCAGCATTTCTCCTCCCTGTTCCCTAGAAGACCTCACCCCACCCCCAGGACAGACCCACCTTGCTACCCTCCTGGCCCTCAGCTCCAGGCAGGACATGGCGGGGGGCCTGGGGTGAACCCAATGGGTAGGCCTGGTGCCCACCTCTGCGGGAGGGTGAGTCCTTCTGGGCTCCATCTCTGTGGGCACAGTGCACGGGGTGCTCCCCCAGGCCGGTGTCAGTTCTTTCTGATTTGTGTGACCACAGGAAGGTTGTCCACAGGAGGCGGGGGCTGTCCCGGCTTAGACCACCCCATGGCCTTGACCTCCGGCATGCTGTCCTCCCCTTGCTCCCCTCCTCTGGCCCCTGGCCCTCCCCCTTGGTTCCTGACCCTCAGTCTGAGCCCTGAATTCTCAGAATCAAAGGACAGAGTGAATGTCACTGGGATGGAAAGGGGATAGAATATTTCTGAAAGTGAAAGTACGGGGGAGGAAGAGAAGGGTGGGGTCAGTGGGTGCGGGTTCCGACCACAGGTGTGAAGTCCCTGTTGTTTGTCACTCGCTGTGGTTCCCTCCGTGGCACCAAGTCCGGGGTCTGGCTGTGAGGGCCCCACTCAGGCAGCTCCCCCAGGCAGCCTGTTCTACTGCGGAGCCAGGGTCTCGTCCACTTAGCAGGTATGTTCCTGGCAGGTGGGACAGGTTGGGGAGGAGGGCAGGGCCTGCAGGGGCTGCAGAAGATTCTGGTTCTGCCCGTGGCCTTCGGGTGACGGCTTTGGAGCCCAGGCCGACTATGATGGAGTGCCAGCTTGGGTGGCAGGGAACACACACACACACACACACACACACACACACATACATACAGATACACACACACATGCAAAAGCACATAGACAGATGAACATCCACAGATTGACAAGGAGAAGCTGTTACAGGCACATGGAGGCACACAACCACAAGCACAGAGTCACGTACGTATGGGAGACACACTCAGGCCAATGCACAGATGTGCAAAACAGCCACACAAAGATGCAGACACACACATGAGCGCACACTAAACGTGAGACTTGCTCATCTGCCTTGGGCCTTCACCGTGTACTTGTCTAGCTGGGTGCTGGGTCAGGCAAAAATCCTGCCCTGTGGGGCTCCTCGTCAAGGGGGAGAGACACTCCAGACCCTACAAGTGTCCTTCAGCCATGGGAGAAGTCCCCAGGCTGGAACCAGGTCCCAGGCAAGGGGCGCTGAGTGTCGGCCGGGGTTTAGGTGGTCAGGGAAGGCCTGTCGGAGGAGGAGCCACTTCTGCGGAGCCTTGGGGACTTGACAGCCAGATATGGGCAGGGAGGTTCTCCAGGGAGATGTTCATGGCCATGGTGAGAACATACACCCTTGTTTTGTCCTCATTTCCAAGAGACTTCCAGGTTGTAAGGGACGACTGCAAGGGAGGTCTGTATTTTCCCAGGAAGCCCCTGATGCTCTTTGGAGATAATCCGAGGGGGTCCAGGAAGAACACAGTTAGGTGGCTGGGCGGGGAATCAGGTGATTGGGGGGTGGCAGGTGGAGAGAGGAGGGGACATGGGCTGGGCAGGAGGATGGTCACGGTAGGGGAAGTGACCTGCCTCCTGGACTGGGGCTGAAGAAGAGCGCTGAAGGGAGGGACAGCTTCCTTCCTTCCTGCTGCTCAGGTCTGACAGCTCATGGGGGCCTGGGTAGGAGCTCCCAGTGACCGCATCTGCTGTTGGTATCGCTGCCCCACCCTGGCGCATCAGCTGAGACAGTGAGTTTGGGCCCTGGGCCGGGGGTTCAGGGCCTTGAAGCTCAGCCAGCTCTGAGCCCCAGGCAGGGAGCCGAGGTCAATAGTGGCGATGCTGTGGACAGAGAGACAGAGGGATAGAGGGAGCCAGCCCATCAGCCAGAGGTCATGCTGGGTGGCAAGGTCAGCAGGTGTCTCAGTCTGATAGGCACCCGGATGTCCCTGGCTAGTGCAGCTGAGGAGGGGAACCTCAAGGTGGTCGGCTCGCCCCTCCTTCAATGGGGTAATGAGGAGGGAGGAGGTGGATAGAGGGAGGCTTCCAGGCCCAGCCAGGAGGCAACCTGTCCCCAGGGATGGTCCTGAGTGGCTGCTGAGCAGATGGGTGAGGGCAGAGGGTGCATGCAGGCTAAGAGACACTGGAGGTGAGGGTGCACATGCCCGGAACCTGAAACCTAGGGCAGATTTGGAAAGCACAGAAAGCAGACAGAAGGGGCATGGCCTTGGCCGAGGCAGGGAGGCTGGGCTTGCAGGGGACAGAGAGGAGACTGGAGGGGTTCAGGTGTCAGGGAGGCCCAGGAGGGATGGTGGGGAAAGTTCAGTCCAGAAAGGGAGGGCTCTGAATGCCAGGTGGTGGCAGGGCTTGGCCTGAGGGCAGAGGGCACCACGCAAGGGTTTAAAGCACGGGAGGTTCTCACTGGGCTAGTGCTTCGGGAAGGTCAAGGAAGACTTAGGAAGGTGCTGAGAGCAGGGTCGAGGTGGAGTGGCAGGCAGAGTAGGGGCTGACTGGGGACCTCAGTGGCCCTTTGGGGCAGCTCTGGTTTGAAACAAGGGTGGTAAGACATCCTGGCGGAGGCTAAGCCTTGTGACCTTGCAAGGGACCCACCGGCCTAGCTGCCCGTCCTTACCGCAGAATCTGTTCTAGGATTCCAGGGAGAAGCACTTCCAGCAGTTGCTGGATCCCACTTCTGGCATCTGGGAATCGCCACCCCGGGCCCCTCTGCCGGGAGATAAGATGCCACAGACAGTGATCAGGGAGACCCAGGGCAGGGGATCCTTGGCTCCTGGATTTCCAGGTGGACCCCTGAGCTGTGTGGCATGAGGCAAGACCCTACCCCTCTCTCAGCCCCAGTTTTCACATCTAGGAAACTGGGTGAATGACACCGTGTAATCCTGTGGCCATGTGGATCTGATCTGTGCCGGGCTTGGCCGGGCGCCCAGTGGGAGCCTAGAAGTCAGAACCATTCCGTTCACCCCCCCCACCCAGCGTTGCTGGGGTGTCAGACCGTTTGTCTAGTGCTGAGAGGGGCCCCAGCAGAGAGAGGACAGCGGAGGCCAGTACAAGCGGTTCCCAAGCCCGCGCTCCCTTGCCGTGTGTGAGTGGGGTCAGGAGCAGGGCCATGTGCCCTGGTATCAGGGGAGGGCAGTGGTCAGAGGCCCTCCAGGTGCTCCCTGTGCCCTCCTGTAGCCCCAAGGAAGGGCGACTTTGGTCGACCCAGGCAAGGGTCATTCCACCCAGGCAAAAAGGCCTGGTGCCCACTGTCACCCAGGGATTGGGTGCTGGCTTTGTCTTGATACTTGAGGTAAGGTGGGGCATGGAGGGAGCCGAGAATCCTTGGCCAATGCCCCCCTTTGATCTTTGGTATCTGCAAGCACAGTGGGATAAAGGAGGTTCCAGCAAGTCTGGAATGTTCCATTCTCTCCTAGTCCCAGCCTAACCTAAAGCCAGAAAAGGAAACACCAGGCCCCTCTGGGTGGAAGGATGTGGGGGTGGAGCCCTGGTCGGGCCTCAGAAACCAGGATTTGGGAGCTCAGGTGGTGGGGGTGTGAGGAGGGCAAACTTTGCCCAGTACCCCATGCCCTTGGGCTCCCCCTGCACCCCCTGAGGTCTATGGTTCTGGGCAACACCATAGGGTGGCTAGGGATGGGGGAGGCCGCGTTCATAGTCTCCTCCCAACCCCAAGTTAAATATGGACTTGGGGTCCCTTCTGCCACCTTCCTGCTGACCACGGGAAGCTGGGGGTGACCTAGCTTGTCACCCTGTGGTCTGACCTCGCCTCTGTCTCTGCTGTCTCTGCCGCAGTCCAGGAAAGGGGATGGACACCCACAGAGGGTCCCTCCTTGTGCTCCTCCCTGAGTGGAAACAATAGGCCTGTTTGGATAATGTGGGTGTGAACTGAGGGCTCTGGAGGGTGGTGAAGGGGGTGGGAGCGGCATATTAGGCTGTAAGAGCCCAAAGTCCTGGGAGTCCTGCATGTGGCTGCCGGGCCCAGCCCCTATCTATGGGCTGTGGGTTTGGGATGAGCCCCAGACATTGCATGTTGAACTACCCTCTCGAATTCTGTTGAGGAGGGGCATGGAGCAGAGTCTGTCCCAGAGGGCCACGTGAGGAGTTGTGCGGTGTGGGGGGGCATCTGGAGCAGCACCTGCTGGGAGTGTCAGCAAAGCTTTCTATTGGCTGCCCACACCTCAGCACTCAGCTGGGGCTTGGCCCAAAGAAGGCTCCAGCCATGAGTGCTGTCTGGTGACATTTCCCTTATATAGCTTGGTGGCCACTTCCTCCAGGAAGCCTTCCCTGATCAAGCCCCTGGGCCCGGCCAGCCCCACAGGTCTCTCCTGGGTTTCTGCGTCTGTTCCCTAGGGCTGAACACCACCCGTACCCCCCAGGCCTCTTAAGTCTTGTTTTCACCCTCAGCTGTCCTGTCACCAAGATGCCATTGCCCTGGATACTGACCTCTGGGCCCGAGCTGCCGAGCTCCCAGGACCCGATCCAACAGTTGCGTCCAACACGGGGTCCCAGACCTGTGAGCGGCACCCACTGCGAGGACACTGCGCGGCCCAGACTGGGCACCTTTCGGCGGGCTTTCTCCTGGGGAAACCAACGGGCCTCGGTTGGGGACGGTGCCAAGGACCTGGGCTTGTTCCGGCGCAGCTCCCGCTTATTCCAGTCCTTCCGATGGGCCCGGGACCAGGGTGTGGTTGCCGTGGAAGTTCAGGTTCCCACTGCCCCTGCGGTGGCCCCCAGCCCCCCGGCATCCTTGAGGGGCATGGACGGGGTCAGCGGGCAGGCACCAACTGGTGTCGGGTCTGAGGAACTAGGACCAGAATCAGGTGAGAACCTCACAAACAGCACTGAGCAGGGGGGGAAACTGAGGCCAGGCCATGGAGCAGCAGAATCCTGGCCTCCCAGTCCCTCCTGATATGGATCAAATGCATTGTTCTCTGCCCAGTGTACATAACAGCCAATCCATGGCACCCAGGTTTCAAAAGGAGAAAGAGTTTATTGCTATGGAAGGAGAACAAATGGCCCATCAGCCTAAAATCTGTCTAAAATTCTGATAGTTTTCTAGTTTCAAGGGATGGGCAATATATAGAAAGTGTATGTATTAAGATTTTTCTCAATTAAAAAAAAACAAATAAAGAAAAAATAGGTGTAATGGGGGGTAAAATAGAATAGTGAGCACAATGGCTCCAGATGATGTCATTAGAGGTGATCTAATCACTGAACACGGGCAGATGGTTCCATGCTTGGTCACAGAACATTCTTAAGAAAATGGTGGCCTTGGATGATAGGCATGACTTAAGAAATCTAACCCGGTAAAGGTCAGATATAGGTTAAAGTTTAAGCCCCTGTGCATGGCAGGCAGGCCAGTTTTGGTTAGCTGTAGCTCCATCTAGTAAGAGAACAGGCTTTGGGGAGGGTTCCTTCATTAATAAACATTAGGGGCTGTCTTTTGTGATCACAAGACTCTAAAGTTGTCAAACAGGTAAGGGGGTACAAGTGGGGCCAGTCACAAGGTTTTGCAATCACAACCTAAAGATCAGCACAGCTGGGTTCAGTCATTCTAGATATTTCCTTCTGGCTAGTGTACAATGTACTAAAAAATAAGAGTCATTGATATAGCAATGCAGTCATCATTATTTGTTGAATCTTAATTTATTGTTACATCTCCACCCTCCATGTGAGCACTCACTGGGGAAATGAGAAAAGTAAGGCTCAGAAACATAGAGAGGATGGCATTGAACCCAGATCTGCATGACTCCAAGAGCTCTTGCCTCTGCACAGCCCAAGCTGCCTTCCACAGTGGGGGGTTCCTGCCCAAACTAGGGCTATGGCAAGGCACTGGCATTCTCTGATCTGGGGTCACAGGGGTACAGGGGAGCTATAGTTGCCTAGAGGGGAGGTCTGGGTGGCTGGTCAGAGGAGGATGCACTGAGGTGGATTCTGAAGGAGGTGGGTACAGGAGGCAGAGGGCTGCTGGGCCTGGAGAGAGGTGCAAGGAGCAGGGACTGCTGCTGAAGTGGGCACTAGGGCAGGAGCCTGGGCAAGGAAGGAAACGCCTAGCCTGAGCTCTGACCCATTAGACCTGCAGTAGAGGTGCCTGTAATGTCACCATGTCCAGTTCATCCAAACTGGGTGCCAGGGTGGAGAGGCCAGGGTTGGCCATTGCTGGGAGTCTCAGGCTCCATCTTGTTCCCCACTGCTGATCCAAATTGCTGTTTTCATCTAGGCTTGGGGACTGGTGTTCTGCCATTTCAAAGATGAGTCCAAGGGAGGGTTCTTGGCTAGTGGGGGCAGTGTTGTTCCTGGAGCAGGTCTTGAGTTGTGTTCTGGGACCAGGGGACAGGAATCTCCACTCAGGCTCAGGCATCATGGCCCACTCTGAATCCCACTGCACCCTGGTGGTGATGGATAGGGGGTGGGGCAAGGTCTACATGTCTTAGTTCTGGCCGAGGTCCTGGGTCCCTCTACCCCACATACCTGCCTGTCCCCTGCAGAAGGCAAATCCGTGGCCGACCTCATCACTGAATGGCAGCTGCTGGCTGCCTTCGAACAGCTACAGCGCCTGGAGAAGGGGCTGCTGGCCGCCAAGGCCTCTCGCGCCTTTGAGCAGAACCCCACTGACTACGGGAAACGTGCCTGGGACGTGTCCATGCATTACGACAGGCTGGGTGAGGAGATCAGTGCCATTGTGCGTGAGACACTTGCACTAGACGGCGTAGATGGCGCTATGCTCAGCGAGCTGGCCCGCGTGGTGCGCGCCGAGGAGGAGGCCCACCCGGTGTACTCCGCAGACGGCGACTTCCTATGCACGCCGCGCCGCTGGCGCCAGCGCTGGGAGGACGCGGTGCAGCAGAGCGCACAGGAGCGCGTGCAAAGCGTAGCTGTGAGCGAGGCTCCAGGGGAAGCCGAGGGCCCTTCTCACTTGGCGCTGCTCCTGGCCGAACTCGGCCGCGTGGTCCGATGCGACCTGCAGAAGGTGTGGAGGGACGTGCAGCCAGCATACGCGTCCGCCGGCTTCCGGGCATGGGAGACCTACCTGCAAGCCTTCCACCGCGCCGTGGCCCAGCGCCTCCGGGAGCTCGCGCAGGACCCCCGTGGCTGCGAGCAGCCCTATGTCCTGCTGGATTGGGCCACCAACGTCTACAGCAGGTGAGGTTACAGGCCGGAGCACCGCGGGACAGGGATGGGCTGGCACTACCGCCCTGGGATTGGGGAGGCCTTCAGGACCCTGGGCTGTCACAGGGCATCTTCCTTCTCCCTTTCCTTTTGGGGCAGGGCCTGGTGACTCAGTCCCAGACATCCCCCTGGGCCTGTATAAACACACACATACGCATCTCTGGGCCTGGAGGCAGCGGGGAAGGCCATGGTGCACTTTCATCTCTGGGTTTCCTAAGTGGTCACTTGCAGGCGAGTTTCCCAAGGCGGGAAGCATTGGAGGCCAGGGTTCCACTAGGGCAGAGGAACCAGTTAGAAGGTCTGTCCTATTCTGCTCAGTACCTTTGGGTGAATAGAAAAGGGCAACCCTCCTGGTAGGATACAGCCTGGCACTCACATCACTTAGTATGCATTCAATTACATCCCCATCCAACTCCTTTGGACTGGAATCTTTGTGCAAGGCACAGGCTGCTAGGAGCCTCTACTCTGAGCTGTGACGTGGCAATGGATGTTCCCCTCCTCCCCTCGTAAGAGCCCTCCCACCTGCACTGGCAGGAGGTCTGCTGGAGGAAGGGACCCAGAGACCTCTGACCTGTTCACTTGTCCTGTGGCCCAAGGCAGGTACCTGTCCTCTCTGGACCTTCCTGGGGTGGGCTGGTGGCGGCAGGTTCCTGAGCTCTGTGGTGCTGATGGTGGGGTTGGTAGGAGCAGAGGCCTAGAGTCCAGTCTTGGGTGACCTCCACCATGAGGGCAGAGGTCACCATCCAGGCAGCCTGGCCCCCAAGTCACTGGACAGCCGACTACATGCCCTCATCCTCACACAGCCGGTTGTGAAGAGTGCCAGGAAATGGAGCACTCAGAAGCTTCTGGGAGGGAGTATGGCAAAGGACCCTGGAGGGCAGGCCTGAGTGTGGGTGAATGTGTGAGTGTGTGTGTGTGAGTGTGTGCACATGGCCCAGGTTCAGGAACCCTATGGGGAGAGTGTCAGTCTTTGAGCCAGGCCCAAGGGTAGTTGCGGGGGGCAGCTGCTGCCCTTTGTGGAATGGGAGCCTGCCCATGTCCTCAAGCCTGCGTCCGGCCTTCCAGTTCTGTCTTACCGGGTGCTCCAGACCTGCCACTCCCCTCAGAGCCGCTACCTCCGCTGCTGCCACCAGACGTGTGGGATCGACTAGAGAACGACTATGCCAGATTCCTGGAGGTGAGGACCAAGCTGGGCCAGCTTGGAGGGGCAGGTCTGGACAGCAGGGACATGGCCAGACCAGAGGGGCGGGGCTGAAGGGGTGGGGCCAAGCTGAAGGCTCCAATGGACTGCTGGAAGGTGCCCTGGGTCGCCTTGGAAAGGTAATGCACACACCGAGGCTGCTCCTAGGGGTGCCGGCCTGTGGGCCTATGACCCTGTAGCTGGGCTTCGCCCCAGAGGGCTCTAGACATCGCCTGGGAGGTCCACCTACCTGCCCGGGCTTCACTGAACCCCTGCTCCCCACGCAGATGAAGATGACCAGCTGCTTCGAAAACATCCTGCAGCTGGAGCAGAGCTGCTGGGAGGCCGCTGAGGCCCCCGACGTGCTGCAGGGCCTCTACCACCGTCCACTGTCCATCGATGTGCACATGGTGCGACCCGGGCACCAGGCAGAGGGGCGGATGTGTGTGTTCTGGCTTCAGGCTTGGGGCACTAACCAATCCTGACCTCCCTCCCCATTGCAGGGGGCGTGATTCGGGCCCCCGGGGCACTGGGCAAGGCTGGTAGCCCGGGGGAACATTCCTGGCTCGGCAGGTGGCCAGCACGTGTGGGGGTGGGGAGGGTTGGCTCCCCAGGGGGCTGTCGCGGGCGCGGGAGCACCTGGAAGGAGCCAAGGGAGAGCGAGTTGGGCTGGGGACATCGGTGGACCAGACAGGGGGAGGACAGGCGCTGAGCGCGTCCCATGCTCGCAGCTCGTGGACCAGCACGTGGAGGCGGCCCGCGCTGTCTCGGCGCAGCTGGAGGCCACCACCTTGAGGATCTGCGCGAGGGCGTTCGGCCTCTTTGTGCCCAGGTGCTGGGGAAAGGGGCCGGGCCAGGGGCCAGGTGTGAGCACTGGGAGGGAGCGGCCCCATCCCAAGGCATGGGGTCGGGTGGGGACCTTGAGATGGGGCCGGGCTGGGTCCCCACGAACTTGGCGCCCCCCATCCCCAGTTTTGAAAAGGCTTGCGTGGAGTCGGGGGCGGTGAGCGAGCCGTACCTGGGCGCCTACATCAACGCCTGCGAGCAGCTGAGGTGGGTCTCGGCGCCCGGGCTCTGTCGTCCCAGGCGCGGCCTGCAGGGGGCGAGCGAGCGCAGGGAAGGCGGCTGCAGAAGGCGGCCGCGGCGGGAATGGGCGCGCTTGAGTCCCGGGCATCTCCATCAGGGGTGGCACAGGCAGGGAGCCTCATTTGAAGGCGGCTTCCGGGCCCTGACCCTGAGAGAACCCCCACCTGTCCTCCTGTGTTCCTGGGTTATGGGAACTGGCAAGAGCTTAGGCCTCAGTTTCCTCAACATTGAAATGAGGACATAGTCACCTTCCGGAGGTGGGGGGGTAAGTTATGAGGCTGAAAAGGAGAGTCCTACCTGTGCCCGCCATTCTCCACTGCTCTGTCACCAATGGGGATGGTGTGCTCAGTCCAACATTGCCAGAGGGGAGTTCTGCCATGGGCTGGGCCATGCCTTCTCCACTGACCTTCCTATGATTGGCTCTGGGGCTTTGGTGCTGTCTCCTCATTTGTCTCTGCCCCCAAGATACAGTGTGGTCCCAAGGGCTGACCTTCACATTGTAGTCTAAGTGAATTCAGTTGGCACGGTACCCAGCCTGTGCCCCTTCACCCTTTCTTCACCTGTCCTGGCCCCTCCCCAGGACCAGTCTCCCGGCCACGTTCCCGGGAGCCTTTGACGAGCTGCAACAGCCCCTGGCAGCAGCCATCTGCAGCTTCCAGAAGCAGTTGCTCCAGGTCTTGCAGCGCGATGCACAGGTGATTGGGACGGACTCCCCGCCCCGCCCCAGACGTTTGAGGCCTGCCTGTCTTTCCCCACTTTCCATGGGCAGCAGGTCACAGTGTCCATGTAACTCCAGGGGCCATTTCAGTGCTGTGTGTGGGGAATGAGAGAGGACCCAGGCAAGTTCCCAGCTGAACAGGGACAGTCTCTACCTCTCAGGGTTGACGACCCAACCCACATGGGTGTGAGCCAAGGGTATGTCTAAGAAACCAGACCTCGGCTCTCACTGGCACCTGGAGGCCCAGGGCACACCCTGGGAGCGATTCCTGGCATAGGCCTAGTGACCTAGTTCCCGAATGGAGAGGAGATGGTACAAGGGAATCTGGTGGAGAAGAGACCAGGTAGCAGCCCAAAGTGCCCTCCTGGTGACAGATTGTTGCTGTATATGAACGGGGCCTGCCAGGAGGGACCAGGCTCCATGTGGGGAGGGGAGGAGAGTGTGGTGGTGGAAAGCACAGGGTGGGAAGACTCTTTTCTCTTGGCCCCACAGCCTCTGTTCAGGGTTGTGTGCAGCAAGTCCTGGCTGACAGAGGACACGCTGCAGCCTGTCATGGACAAGGTCGTGGCCTTTGCCCGTCGTCTGTCACATGTGACCCCACCGTGCGCACAGGTACGGCAGGACTGTGGAGTGTGGGAAACGTGGGGGCCACAGGCGGAGCGAGTTCAGAGCACCGCCCCAGCTGACCCCCACCCGGGCCCACCCAGGAGACTCTGCACGAGCTGCACCGCTACGTGGTCCGCGAGTACCTGGCGCAGGCACTGAGGCTGTGCACGTGCATCTGGAGCTGTAAGCGTGTGACCGCCTCCCAGAGGATGAGCCAGGACTCCCAGGCCATTGATGACACGTTCCGAGGCCTGGTAGAGTAGAGCCGGCCTGTCTCAGAGCACTTCCACGCAGGATGACCTGCCTGCTGCCCCTCCATCCGTGCCCCCAACGTGGGGGCGGATTCCACGGGCCCTAGCGCAGTGTCCCCCTCCACCAGTTGGGAGGAGGGGCTAGGCAGCGGGCAGAGCTTGGACGGGGCCAATTTGGGCATCACTTTGCAAGCATTTGCCTACCAGTTGTGGGTCTGTGGGGGAAGGGATCAGGGTCACAGCCACATCTGGTGGGCGGAGACCTTGAAGCTCATCAACATCCCGCTCCCCCCTTTGCTAGGCAGTTGGACCCCACGCGTGTGGGACTTCCCGCCGCTCTGCCTGGGCCAGACACAGTTTTCTCACATGGACCAAGAAGGCAGAAGCCTCTGCCTATTGCGTGGTGGGGAGGGAGAGGAATAATGCGTGGCAGATGAGCCCTGGGGACCAAGGCCTCGTCCCATCCTCTGGGAGGGGCTGCAACAGGGCTGAGAGGTGCCCAGTGGATGGCTGTGGGCAGGGGCAGCCAGGGGCCTCCCCTGCTGTGTCCCGTGGAGGAAGGGCCCGCCTTGCACCCGCCACCCTGTCTCTGTAGGGCTCTGAGGCCACGTGGCTGGGCACGGCCATCCCGTGTGTGGCCGATATCCTGGGGGAGACGAACAAAGACAACATCAGGAGCCACCTGGAGAGGCTCATCTGGAGCTACCCGGACATCAGGTGTGTGCCTCACCTGCTCCCCACTAGGTTTTGACCCAGCACCGCGGTGATTGACGTCTAGGGAAGGGGCCCAAGTGGCTGCGATGGGAGGAGCGGAGTGAGAAGCAGGGGAGTCTCTAGCTGGATGTGGCAGGTGGTTAGCAGCGCCCCAACGGGCCTGGACCTGTGCGCGCACGTGCAGAGGGCCACGGGGCCTTCGAACCACCCGTGCACCTGTTCTTGGCCTGTTGTGGTGGGAGCAGTCACGGTCCCAGTCCCCAGCGTCCGAGGGAGGAGGTGCACCGGCTTGGGAATCCCGTGGGGCGGCGTGGGCCGGCCTGGAGTTTGGGGAGTCTGGGGGAGGAGACTTGGTGCCACTCACAACAGTCTGCTGGGGAAGTGGCCTGGCCCCAGGAGTCTGAGAGGGACACACGTTCCGCCCAGGGGACAGCCTTCTCTGGGAGGTTCGCTGCCATTGAGACCCGGCTGGGAGGAAGGAGGCTTTGATCCCGGGGTGTGTGTTGGGGAGACGATGACTCATGGAAACCAGTGGAAATCCCAGCTCGAATATCTCTGTGGCCTTGGAGATTCCAGGAGCGGAAGGCTCAGAAACCCCCGGCCCAGCCTCTTCCCGACCCCACAGTGTCCCGAACGAGTTTCCTGCCTCCAGCGAGCACAGGCTGGGGCCAGGCCAGTCTCCCAGGCATTGGCTCAGAGGGACCAGCCCTCGCTCCTGGGCTCCTGCCTTCAGCCCTCGAGTCACCCCACCCTTCCTGGCCCTGTGCCTTGCTCCTGCCTCCATGGTGCCTCTCTCCTTTCTGCCTGGCTGGATTCTGCCCAGCAGTGCTACCAGCAGGAGGCTCCAGCCTCTTCCCAAGGCCCACGCGCCCCCTTGCCCCTTGCCCCTTCCCTAGGGCCCTGCACCCTTGCAGACCCAGCCATTTGCACCTCATGTACCAGTACTGCCCCTTCTCCCCTTGGCCATTTCCCCCCCTCACAGACGCTGCTCTGGGAACCCTGGGTGCACTCATCCTACAGCAACAGCCCAGGGGAGGCCTATACCGTGGGGTTACCATGTCCTGGGGCTGAGGGTGTCCGTGGAGGTGTTAGGTCTGCAGTGAGGGGGCCGCTGTCTCTGCAGGTGGGAACACATTCGGGCCATCCTGGCACTGCGCGGACTGGGCCGGCTAAGGAACCAGCGCCTCTGGCGGCACACCCAGGACCTGTTGAGGGCGGAGGGCCCTGAGACCACCGGGACCACCAGGGACCGTGTGCTTTTTGGGGAGATCAAGGTGTGCCTGTCTGTGAATGTGCCACTTTCCTGCCTCTGTCTCTCCACTGGGTAGAGGGACCTCAGGCTCAGGCGTGTGGGCATAGGTGAGTGTCAGCCACCCTCCCCCAGGCACCCATTCCCAGGCTGGCAGCATCAAGGTGGGAGCTCAGGGAGTCACTCTCGGCCCTGCGCCCCTCCCTGAAGCCGAGTCATGGAAGTTTTGTCTTCAGCCGTGCACGGCTGCGGGGGCCGAAGAACTACGGTGCTAGAGGCATTTTAGGAATTTGCGCCAGAGTCTCCTGGGGGCCAGAGGCTCCCTTAGTGCTACTCCCCGGGAGGCCTCCCAGCTGACTGTCCTGCACCACCTCCAGTTAAGAATAGGGTATTTATTTTTTAAATAAATGGGAATTGAAATGTAGCCTCCCTAAGGAGGCGACGCTGCCACACTGGCTGGGATGGAGGCCTGGGTCCCCGCGCACCGAGGACCAGCTGGAGGTCCCTGTGATGACTCTGTGTGTTGGACAGCCCTTTCCTTCCTGTCGCCCCATTCTATGGATGGGGAGACTGAGGCAGGTCCTGAGCATAGAAGGCCCACACCTGCTCACTGACCTCATGCCAAAGGACCTTGGTTCAGCAGGGTTGGGTCCTGCTCTGTCACCTTCTGGGCTGGCTGTGTCTTTGGTGGACAAGGAGTCAAGGCTTGTTCTGCAGCTTGGGGTATTTGGGTTGGATGTGGGAGGGACTTCCCAGTTGTGAAAGTTATCCAGTTGCCCTGCATGCCCCGTGGAATGCTGGCATGTGTGTGTGTGGGTGTGTGTGGGTGTGTATGGGGGGGACGGTGATCCTGCAGATCTCAGCTCTGGCTGGAGAGGGTCAGGGGACTGTATCTGTGACTACCAGGAGACTACTTGAATGTGCACCCTGCATTTCCCCTGCCCCCCACTCCAAATCATCTCAGGGAATGCTAGGCATAAAATTTGGCCCAGCTTGCGGGGGGAGGCTGCTGGGAAACCAATTTGCATTGGCAGCCCCTGGCTGGCCAGGGGGGCTGAACCTCTGAAATGGGGAAGGTGACAGGGAGCGGCTCAGACAGGCTGCTACAGGTGCCTCCAGCACGCCAGCTCCCCCGCAGCAGACCTCACCTGTCTCCGGGCCTGACCCCAACCTTGGCAGAAGGGGAAGGGCAAGGTTAGAGAGGGGGGTTACTATAGGTGGGCCACGTCCCGGATGCTCAGTAAAGTTGACTCTCTCAGGGATAGGGCAAGGGTTCTGATGCTGTGGGGCCCCCGCGTGGCCGACCCAGCTCCCACCCAGCACCTCCTGGACCTTACAGTGTGGACAGCCAGGAGGGTGGGGGCAGTGCTCAGGCCATTCTCCCCTTCTCCCCATCCCAGGCCCAAGCACAGAGCTGCATTTCTGAGGGGCTCCGGAGAGAGTGGGTTGAGTGCTGGGGGAGGGTATCATCTTCCCTGGGAGCAGGTGCCAGGGTACTCCTCCCACCCAACCGTGGGTGCCCTGGAGTTGGGGTCAGGGGCGGGGCAGGCAGGGGGCTGGAGGGAATCTAAACCTCCCTGGGCTGTGAATCCAGTAGGGTGGGGTGAGGAGGTTGGGGTAGGTGGGGCAGAAATGAGGAAGTGGAGAGGTGCGGGAGTTCCCAGCTTCAGGGCTGGGTGTGGGGCAGGGTGCATGTGAGTCCTGAAACACTGGCCAGCCATCCTGGTGGCCATAGGGAAACTGAGGCCTATGGGTGGCCCGAGAACCTCAACACAGGGTTAGGACATCCAGAGAGGGTGACCCTGCCCTTAGGGGAGACATCCAAGGGAAGGGCAGGTGATTGACAGGTCAGCCTCTCCCCTGCCTGACCCCACAATGGGACAGCAGTGGCTAGCAGCACCCTGGGTAGGAGTTGCAGGGCAGCAGGTGGGGGCGTGGGAAGCCTTGAAATGGTCGGGCCCTGGGTGCTCTCACCCCGTTTGAGGCTCAGGCCCCTCTACAGCCTCTAGCTGTGCCTGACTGAGGCCCTGGGCTGGACGTGGAGGGACCTGGAAACGTGTTTCCAGGCCGGGGTAGTGAGGGGGTGGAGGGATGGGGGTTGTCAGTCATGGCTCTGCCTCATTCCAGTCATGAGACTTGGCATATTCCCTCTCCTCTGTGTATTTCAGCTTTTCCAGCTGTGAAATGGGGATGCTTCCCAGCTGGGAGGGTGACATAGTGTGAACCCTAAAGCCAGGCTCCTGCCCCTTCAGAACCCATGTTCCCAGGGCTCTAAGAAGGCCATGGTTCAAGAAGATGCTGAGAAGGTCTTGGGTGCCGGGTGAGGACCCTAAGTGTGGATGACAGCCCGAGGTGGGTAGGGGTCACTGAATAGGGAAGAACCCAAGGGAGCTGGGAAGAGACGCTCAGCATGTCACGGTTCCCTGATGGCACGGGGGTTCAGACTGACCAGGACTGTCTTCCTGAGGATTTAGAGGCCAAGTGACAGGAAGTCAGGGTCTTCCTGGCAGGAACCGTGTGCACGTGTGTACTCAACGCTCTGCACTTGTGGTAGGTGTGCACACGGGTGTGCATGTTCCGTGTGCCCAATGGCGTCTGGCGGCTGGGTTGATGTCCCAAGGCCTTACCGGGGTGGGAATGAGGCCATGCCCAGCTCCTAGGAGAGCGCCTTCAGTGGGGCTGAACACCAGGGGGTGATTTGGCTCAGGCCCAGGTCTCTGAGTGCTGACCTTTCTGTCCTGGGGCAGGTCCTTGGAGGCCTTGCAAAGAGCCTGGAGCGTTTCCTTGGCCACCCTGTTGTCTAGGCTAGGCATGGGGGCCTGGGGGTGGGTTGCTCTCAGAGAACAGCTTCCGGATTCACTGGCCAGATTGTCCTGCTGATAAGGAAGTATACGTGTGTGTGTGTGTGTGCGCGCGCGCATTGAAGGGATATGCTAGCCCCTTTCAGAGCTCCTTGGATTGGAAGAGGCTTGCCTGGCCTCAGCCCCTCCCTAGGACAGCATAACCTGGGGACATCTTATTCTGCCTGGAGAGCTTGGAACCCAGGCCTGGCCAGATGGCCCCTGGTTCCCAGCCTCTGCCTGGCTTCCCTCTTTCTTGCCTGAGTGGCTCAGCTTGACCACCGGTTTCCTGGGTTCCTTCGTGAACAGGAGGTGGCTTCCATTTCTGTCCCTGGGCCTGCTCTGAGAAGCTTCTTGGGCTTGGGCCCAAGCCAGGCTAGGAGAGCAAAGGGAAGGCACAGGGTCCAGAGGGCAGGACGGCCCAAGGCAGGGTGCCGAGGTCTGATGAACTACAACACACCTGGCCAAGGACAGCACGTGAGGTATTGGGAGGGGAGGAGATGTGCATGTCCTCCTGCCTCAGGCTGGGCCAAGCGGCCCTCGGTGGCTGCCTCTCCCTCTGGTCCTCTGCTGCCCGGGCCCTGCCCCTGCTCCTGCTGTTGTGTGTCGTGGTGGGAAAGCCCTCGAGGTGGAGTCCGCAGGACTGTTTGTGGACCCCAGCTGTGCTGGGTTCTTACTGGTCACCTGGAGGTACCTTCCTCTCAGACTCTGTCTTGTCTGCCACGCAGGAGAGAGGGTCCAGCCGACCCGAGAGCTCACAGGTCAATGAGCCTGGAGGTCCTGGCACAAAGGACACACCAGACATGGCGGTCAGCCGTGGCATAGCGTGCCTGGATGGCCTCTCCCTCTTCCTTCCTCGCCTGGTGACCCTGACCTTTTCTTCCAGGCCCCCGTCCTTGGGAGGCCCGCTGTACACTGGAACGGCGTCCTTGCTGCTCTGGGATCTGGTCTTAGATCTTGCTGCAGGATCTTTCCCTGCTGCCTGAGAAGGGAGGGACGCTATAGGGTCACCACAACTATACGACCTAACCGCCTTCCTTTGTTGCCTCAAAGAGGTGCCTTTGGAACCTCCGGCAGGGACAGCTTGGAGACTTGCCCGCCAAGGTCAGTGTCTGTCTGCCAGTTACCTCAGGCCTGGGGGCGGGGCCAGGGCTGCCCACGCCCCACCCCCACCCCACCTCACGACATTGTCCTTCCACAGTCACGCGGTCTGCAGGGCTGGGCAGCTGTCTTGTGACCAGCCCTGCAGTGAGACGATCATGGACTCCACAGGGGGGACCAGCCCCTCGTTGCACAGCTGAAGGCACACAGCAAGCTCTGGTGGCACAGGGCCAAACCACCCACCCCACGTCTGGAGGGTCATGTCCTGCTGGATGACAATTCAGGCACCCCTTAGTAGGGAGTATTGATTGTGGTATGGAGGGAACTTGCCTGGCAGGAGCCAGGATCTCCTGTGGGTGCGTGCCCCCAGAGTTCTTAGCCCACCTCCTGGGTCCCTGCTCTGCAAACACTCGTGGGGAACCAGCCTTGGACAAGTCACACCCTCCCCTGGGTCCACTCCTCTCCTGGGGTCCCAGGAGCCTGCAGTAGCCATTGCAGAGACCTGTTCTCCTCCTAGGACTTTTCTCGACCTGCACATCCACCCACCCACCTATAATCCTTTTCAACTTTGTTGAAACTTTTCAGTTTTCAGCGTATTTGAGCATCTGTGTGTCACCTCACATATGACCTATATCATGTGCACAGACACTGAAATAAAGAAAAAGGTGGGCTAAGAAAAAAAGGTTTTCAGTTTTAATTGTGATAATGTCTTAGAGCATATTTATAAGGTCCAGTATTTAAAAGGGTCAATAGGATATAAAGTGACAAGTCTCTTTCTTGTTCTTCTTCACTCTGTCCCCTTCCCCAGAAGCAGCCAGTGTTACTGGTCCTTGTAGGATTCTTGAACTTGTAAAAGGCAATATTTATCCAAAGAATATAACAGGAACGGTGGAATTTCCCCTCAGTGAATTATGTTTTTCTTGCTTCCCACGGAATCCATGCAGTGGTTAAGAGCTCAGCCTCTGGGTTCAGATACCCCTGGGCTGGAATCGCAGTACAACACCCACCTAGCTGTGTGACCATGGACAAATTACTCCACCTCTCTGGGCTTGGTCTCCCTGTGTGAAATGGGAGGATGACATAGAAAATACACATATGAGGCTGGGAGACCAGCCTCCTGTCCTTTAAGCCTGGAGGCATCCTCTGAGGATGAGGCATCCTCTGAGGATGTGTCAGTGCCATTTCTAGGAGGAAAGACTGAGGGCGAGGAAGACTGAAGCCATGTGTCCAAAGACACAGATGGACATGACAGAATTGTCTGGGGTAGAGCTGATCCCATACCCACTCCCACATATGTCTTCCTTCCCTAAAGTCCAGGAGCCTGGACCTCCTGGCTGTTGGGTGAGGTGATGGGAAGTGACGAGCCCTGTGGTGGTTTGGGGCAGGCTCTCTCCTTTCCCCTTTCTCCTCCTCTTTCCCCCTCCCTCCGTGCTCCATGCAGTGCTGGGGTTCCCACCAGAGCCCCTGCCATGTGACCAATTTCTGTTATGTACCGGCCAGGGCCCTAGCGGTCTAAGGCTCATGGCTGTGTTCCCGGAAATCATGGCAGCTCTGGGAAGCGTCCACGGTGCTGTGAGCAACAGGGCAGTCCCAGGCCAGAAGGGGTGGGAACCAAACTTGGGTGGTTGCCCCACTCTCTGCTGCCCAGAGTCTTGTGAAAGGCCCTATTAGAAGAGTGAGCTGGCCTCCCCGAGGAGAGTCCTTGAGGCCTTTGAGTTCTGCCTCAACGCCTCTTCCAGGAAGTCCTCTTGCACTGCACTCCTTGGAGGGCTGCCAGGATTGGGGTTCTGTTGTCTCCTGGTCTGTACTCTCTTGTGCAGGCCCATCTCCACCACAGCAAGTGGGTCAGGCCCTTTGAGCACCTTTGGTGAGCATTCCCCCTCAGGCCTCAATTTCCCTGTCTGCCAGACCCAGAGTCGTCCTTGGCATGGCTTCCTCTTGGGAGAAAAGGAAGAAGCTATAAAATAAACAACTCCCCATGGGTGGAGGGGTAGGGAAACAGCCTGCTGGTGTGTGCCTGGTCTGCTGACTATCCTCAGCCCCTTCCTTCAGTGAAGGGACATGCTATGAGTGTGGCTCCTGGTCAGCTGTCCTGGCCACCCAGGAGAGCTGACCAGGAGCCACCCTATGGGCCTGGGGGAGGCCAGCAGACCCTAGCTGAGGCTCCGTATGCTATGAATGAGCTTGGGCAGGTCACTTCCCATCTTGGGGAAGGCTGGGTGGCAGCAGGGACCCTAGCCTCAAAGCCTCAACCTATGTATCCACTAACCTCTCTGAGACTCAGTTTCCACATCTGTCAACAGGGGATAAAATGGCTCTGCCCAGTGCATTTTGTGAGTGGGACATGCCCTGGAAATGTCCCAGGAAGGAGGCCCAGGAAGGCTCTCAATGGGTGCTGATGGCCCGAGAAGTGAAAGGGAGAAGCAGGGTCAGGTGCCGCGTCCTGACAGCCAAGGTTAGGGCAGCGGGAAGCACAAGTCATCGTGCAGAGGGAAGTGGGTCTGCGGAGGCCTGGGCTGCCTGGGCCAGAGAGGGAGGGGCCGTGTGGACACTGAGGAATGCCTTTTCCAGCCTCCTGGGGAGTCCACCCATGGGCAGTACCACCCTTTGACCCAGGCCATTTGTCAAGCCTTATGGCCAGGCCCTGCTGACCTTTCTGTCCCGGGGCAGGTCCTGGGAGGCCTTGCAAAGAGCCTGGAGCATTTCCCTGGCCACCCTGTTGTCTAAGGTTAGGCGTGGGGGCCTGGTTGTGGGTTGCTCTCAGAGAACAGCTGCCACATTCATTGGCCAGTTTGTCCTGCTGAAAAGGAAGTGTACGTGTGTGCGTGTGTGCGTGTGCGTGCATTGAAGGGATGTGCCGGCCCTTTCAGAGCTCCTTGGGTGGAGGAGGCTTGCCTGGCCTCAGCTCCTCCCTAGGGACAGTGTAACCTGAGGACATTTTATTCTGCCTGGAGAGCCTGAATCCCCAGGCCTCTGAGCTCATACAGCCCCAAGGGTAGCCAGGCTTTGTACTCAGCTTGGGGCTCCTGAGCCGTCTTGCCTCTCAACTGCCTCCTTCAGTCTACCCTCTTCTGACCTTGGCCAGCACCAGTCCTGAGCCTGAGGCCACACTGACATGAGACTGGGACTTCTCCAAAGGAATTTTCAGAGAATGTGTGTGACAACACGGAATGCAAGGAAAGAAGCACGGCAGCCTCCTGCTGGGAAGTGGGCGCAGCTTGAAGGGCCTGGGGTAGCGCTGGATGTGGGGGGAGGCCTCGGTGCAATCCCCAGACTTTTCCCCCACCTCCAGCTTTTCAGGGACCTGCTTCTTAGTCTGGGAGTCCCCAGGGGGCACCAGACACTGGCATTCTTCACAACTAGAGACCTAGGAGAGATTATTGGCCCCTCTCTCCAGCTGCGTGCCCGTGAGTAGGTTCCCAGGCCACCAAGTCTCTGTGACCCTCTGCAGCATGCGTTGAGAACTTCTATCTCACGGGGCTGTGAGCTCACAAAAAGGACATAGCTGCACCCGGGACACCCACTGAGGAGCCCTGGACAGTCACCTCATGCCCCCAGCCTCACCTGGCTTCATCTTGAGTTGTGCCTGTGCCCCCATCTCTGGATTTTTCTTACTCTGTGTTGGAGGCTGGTGGGCATAGCAGCCCAGGCCAGTTGGAAGGGCTCGGTGCCTTTGAGTGTAACTGGCCAGCTGGGTGCCTCATGGCCCCAGGTCACAGAGGGGAGGCCAGAGCTGGCGGTCTAAATGGCTGAGCAGAGGTCTTCCTGGAGGAGGTGCCCAGACCAGCCCATCTGCTGTGTATGAACCTGCAATATCCGCTTCTGCTATTTTCTGTGCCCCTCCCTTCCCAAGCACCATCCCTCTCCACATCAGAGCCCCAGTGGCTCCACCGCAGGTTGGGACAGGCTGGAATCTGTTCTTCTTGGATTTTCCCTGAGTTCCTTTCCTAGGATGCTCATAGTGGAATCCCCCCATGAAGAGGTAGGGCTGCCCCTTCTGAGAAGGCTCAGGGACTCACCCGACGAAATGTCTTTGGCCAAGTGCATCTCCTGCTTTCTGGCAGGCCTGCCTCCCCCATTCGTGGCTCAAGTTCACCTCCACACATTTACTCAGGCTCTGACCCCTGGCCCGAATGCTACCCGTCCTTGCCACTCAGTGTCACCCTGTCTGTCCTCTGGGGCCATGCTCCCTCTGGCCAGCCCCGAAGCCCTTGGAAATGCAGCATGGCTTGCAGCATTTCCCCTCCCTGTTCCCTAGAAGGCCCCACCCCCACCCCAGAACTGACCCACCTTGCTACCCTCCTGGCCCTCAGCTGCAGGCAGGACATGGCGGGGGGCCTGAGGCGAACCCAATGGGTAGGTCTGGTGCCCACCCCTGCCCGGGAGGGGGCGTCCTTCTGCGCCACAGTTCTGTGGGCACAGTGGGCTGGGTGCTCCCCCGTACGGGAGCCAGTTCTCTCTGATCTGTGTGACCACAGTAGGGGGGGCAGTCCCAGCTTTGACCAGCCCTATGGCTTGACCTCTGGCATGCTGTCCTCCCCTCGCTCCCCTCCTCTAGCCCTGGCCCTCCCCCTTGTTTCCAACCCTCAGTCTAATCCCTGGATTATCCGAATCAAAAGTCAGAGTGAATATTACTGGAATGGAAAGGGGATCGAGTATTTCTGAAAGTGAAACTGTCAGGGAAGGAAGAGAAGGGTGGGGCCGGTGGGCGCGGGCCGCAAACAGAACCGAGAAGTTACAGTTGTTTGTCACTCGCTGAGACTGCTGCAGTGGCACCAAGGCCCTGGCCCGGCTCTTAGTGTCCCGCTCAGGCAGCTCCCCCACGCAGCCTGTTCTACTGGCGAGCCAGGGCCTCATCCACTTAGCAGGTATGTTCCTGGCAGGTGGGATGGGTTGGGGAGGAGGGCAGGGACTGCAGGGGGTGAAGATGTTTCTGTTTTTGCCAGTGGCCTTCGGGCTAAGGGCTTTTGAGGCCAGGCTGACTATGATGGAGTGACAGCTTGGATGTCAGGGAACACGTGCACACACACACATACAGATACACACACATGTAAAAGCAGATAGACAGATGGACATCCACAGATTGACAGGGAGAACCTCTTGCAGGCCCTTGGAGGCACACAACCAAAAGCACAGAGTCACATATGTATGGAAGACACACTCAGGCCAATGCACAGATGTGCGTGCGAGCCACGCAAAGATATGGACACACACATGAGCTCACACTAAATGTGGGTCTCACTCATCTGTCTCCCTGGGGCTCTCGCTGTGCATTGGTCAGTCTGGGAGCTGGGGCAGGCAAAAATCCTGTCGTGTGGGGCTCCTCCTCAAGTGGCAGAGATACCCCAGACCCTACAAATGCCCTTCAGCCACAGGAGAATCCCCAGGCTTGGACCAGGTCCAGGGCATGGGACGCTGATCAAGGAAGACTTCTTGGAGGAGGAACAACTTCTGCTGAGCCTCGAGGGACTTGACAGCTGGATATGATGAAGGGAGGTCCTTCAGGGAGATGTTCATGGCCATGGTGAGAACATACACCCTTGTTTTGCTCTCATTTCCAAGAGACTTCCAGGTTGTAAGGGACGACTGCAAGGGAAGTCTGTATTTTGCCGGGAGGCCCCTGATGCTCTTTGGAGATAATCCAAGGGGGTCAGGGAGACCACTGTCAGGTGGCTGGGTGGGATCAGGTGATTGGGGGTTGACAGGTGGAGAGAGGAGGGGACATGGGCTGGGCAGGAGGATGGTCACGGTAGGGGAAGTGACCTGCCTCCTGGACTGGGGCTGAAGAAGAGGGCACGAAGGGAGGGACAGCTTCCTTCCTTCCTGCTGCTCAAGTCTGACAGCTTATGGGGGCCTGGGTAGGAGCTCCCAGTGACTGCATCTGCTGGGTGGTATCGCTGCCCCACCCTGGAGCCTCAGCTGAGCCAGAGAGATTGGGCCCTGGGTCGGGGGTTCAGGGCCTTGAAGTTCAGCCAGCTCTGAGCCCCAGGCTGGGAGTTGAGGTCAAAAGTGGGGACACTGGGGACAGAGAGACAGAGGGATAATGGGATCCAGCCCATCAGCCAGAGGTCATGCTGGGTGGCAAGGTGAGCAGGGGTCTCAGCCTGATAGGCACCCGCGTGGCCCTGGCCAGGGCAGTCGAAGAGGGGGATCCTAAGGGTGGTCAGCTCGTCCCTTCTTCAATGGGGTGATGAGGAGAGAGGTGGTGGGTAGAGGGAGGCTCCCAGGCCCAGCCAGGAAGCAACTTGTCTGCAGGGATGGTCCTGAGTGGCTGCTGAGCAGATGGGTGAGAGCAGGTGGTGCATGCAGGCCAAGAGACACTGGAGGTGAGGGTGCACATGCCCGGAGCCTGAAACCTAGGTCAGATTTGGAAAGTACAGAAAGCAGGCATAAGGGGTATGGCTCTGGTCAAGGCAGGGAGGCTGGACTTTCAGGGGACAGAGAGGAGACTGGAGAGGTTGGGTGTCAGGGAGAACCAGGAGGGATGGTGGGGAAAGTTTAGTCCAGAAAGGGAGGGCTCTGAATGCCAGGTGGTGGCAGGGCTTGGCCTGAGGGCAGAGGGTGCCATGCAAGGGTTTAAAGCAGGGGAAGTTCCCACTGGGCTAATGCTTCGGGAAGGTCAAGGAAGGCTTAGGAAGGTGCTGGGAGCAGGGTCAAGGTGGTGTGGCCGGCAGAGTAGGGGCTGACTGGGGACCTCAGTGGCCCTTTGGGGCAGCTCTGGTTTGAGACAAGGGTGGTGAGGCAGCCTGGGGGATGGCTAAGTTTGTGACCTCTCAAGGGACCCAGTGGCCCAGCTGCCCCTCCTTACCGCATAATCTGCCTCTAGGATTCCTGGGAGAAGTGCTTCCAGCAGTTGCCGGATCCCACTCCTGGCATCTGGGAATCGCCACCCCGGGCCCCTCTGCCAGGAGAAAAGGTGTCACAGACAGTGATCAGGGAGACACAGGCCAGGGGAACCTTGGCTCCTGGATTTCCAGGAGGACCCCTGAGCTGTGTGACCTGAGGCAAGACCCTAAGCCCCAGTTTCGGCATCTAGGAAACTGGGTGGGTGACACCCTGTAATCTTGTGTCCACATGGACCTGATCTGTGCCGGGCTTTTCCGGGCCACAGTGGGAGCCTACCGGCCGGAACCATTCTCTTCACCCCCACTCCCGCCGCTGCTGGGGTGTCAGACCGTGTGTCTAGTGCTGAGAGGGACCCCAGAAGAGAGAGGACAGCGGAGGCCAGTACAGCGGTTCCCGAGCCCGTGTTCCCTGCCGTGTGTGAGTGGGGTCAAATTGAGCAGGGCCATGTGCCCCGGTATCAGGGGAAGGCAGTGGTCAGGGACCCTCAGGGGGGCCTTGCTCCAGCTGCTCCCTGTGTCCTCCTGTAGCCCCAAGGACGGGGGACTTTGGCTGACCCTAGTGAGGGTCATTTCACCCAGGCAAACAGGTCTGGTGTCCACTGTCACCCAGGGATTGGGTGCTGGCTTCGTCCTGATCCTTGAATTAAGGTGATGCAGGGAGGGAGCAGAGAATCTTGGGTCAATGACCCCCTTCGATCGTTGGATCCTCCAAGCACAGTGGGATAAGGGGAGGTGCCAGCAGGTCTGGAATGTTCCTTTTTCTCCTAGCCCCAGCTTAACCTAAAGTCAGAAAAGGAAACACCGGGGTCCTCTGGGTGGAAGGATGTGGGAGTGAAGCCCTAGTCGGGGTCCAGGCAGCAGACGTCGGTAGCTCAGGCAGTGGGGAGGATGGGGAGGGCAAACTCTGCCCAGCACCCCATGCCCTTGGGCCCCCCCCTGCACTCCCTGAGGGGTAGGGGTCTGGGCAACACCACACAGTGGCTAGGGATGGGGGAGGCAGCATTGGGAGTCTTCCCCAAACCCCAAGTTAAATATAGACCTGGGGCCCTTTCTGCCACCTTCCTACTGTCCACGGGAAGCTGGGGGCGACCTTGCTTGTCACCCTGTGGCCTGACCCGGGCTCTGCCTCTGCTGTTTCTGCCACAGTCCAGGGAAGGGGATGGACACCCACAGGGGATCCTTCTTTGTGCTCCACCCTGAGTGGAAACAATAGGCCTGTTCGGATAAAGTGGGGGTGAGCTGAGGACTGTGGAGGATGGTGAAGGGAGTGGGAGCTGTATATAAGACCATAGGAGCCCAAGTCCTGGAGGTCCTGCGTGTGGCTGCCGGGCCCAGCCCCCATCCATGGGCTCTGGGTTTGGGCTGAGCCCCAGAAGCTGCATGTTTAACTACCCCCTCCAATTCTGTTGAGGAGGGGCATGCAGCAGAGATTGTCCCAGAGGGCTACGTGAGGAGTCGGGCGGGGTGGGGGGGCATCTGGAGCAGTACCTGTTGGGAGTGTCAGCAAAGCTTTCTATTGGCTGCCCACACCTTAGCACTCAGCTGGGGCTTGGCCTAAAGAAGGCTCCAGCCATGAGTACTGTCTGGTGACATTTCCCTTTTGACAGCTTGGTGGCCGCTTCCTCCAGGAGACCTTCCCTGATCAAGCCCCTGGGCCCCGCCTGGCCCCAAAGTTCTCTCCTGAGTTTCTGCATCTGGTCCCTAGGGCCGGGCACCACCTGTACCACCAGCCCCCCCAGGCCTCCTAAGTCTTGTTTTCACCCTCAGCTGTCCTGTCACCAAGTTACCATTGCCCCAGATACTGACCTCTGGGCCCGAGCTGCCGAGCTCCCAGGACCCGATCCAACAGTCGCGTCCAACACGGGGTCCCTGACCTGTGAGCGGCGCCCACTGCGAGGACACTGCGCAGCCCAGCCTGAGCACCTTTCGGCGGGCTTTCTCCTGGGGAAACCAACAGGCTTCGATTGGGGACGGTGCCGAGGACCTGGGCCTATTCTGGCGCAGCTCCCACTTATTCCAGTCCTTCCGACGGGCCCGGGACCAGGGTGTGGTTGCCGTGGAAGTTCAGGTTCCCGCTGCCCCTGCGGTGGCCCCCAGCCCCTGGGCATCCTTGAGGGGCATGGACGGGGTCAGCTGGCAGGCATCTCCTGGTGTCGGGTCTGAGGAACTGGGATCAGAATCAGGTGAGAACCTCACAAACAGCACTGAGCAGGGGGGGAAACTGAGGCCAGGCCATGGAGCAGCAGAGTCCTGGCCTCCCAGTCCCTCCTGATATGGATCAAATGCATTGTTCTCTGCCCAGTGTGCATAACAGCCAATCCATGGCACCCGGGTTTCACCCGGAGAAAGAATTTATTGCTATGGAAGGAGAACAAATGGCCCATCAGACTAAAATCTGTCTAAAATTCTGATAGTTTTATAGTTTCAACAGATGCATGCAGAGGAAGCATTTTGGAGAAAGAGAGATTCAGAGAGAGCAGAGCAGAACGACACAGCCATGAGAAGCAGAGTCCAACAGCCAGCGACATTTGGAGATGAAGAAGGAAAATGCCTCCCGGGGAGCTTCATGAAACCGGAAGCCAGGAGAAGAAGCTCGCAGATGATGACACCATATTCGCCATGTGCCCTTCCAGATGAGAGAGAAACTCTGACTGTGTTCGCTACACACCCTTACACTTGAGAAAGAAACCCTGAACTTCATCAGCCTTCCTGAACCAAGGTATCTTTCCCTGGATGCCTTAAATTGGACATTTCTATAGACTTGTTTTAATTGGGATATTTTCTTGGCCTTGGAAGTGTGAATTAGCAACTTATAAAAATTCCCCTTTTTAAACGCCAAAAACAAAAACAAAAACAAAAACGACGTAATGGAGAGACTGCAGGGAAGGGCCTGAAAATGTAGAGCTGTGTTCCAGTAGCCATGTGTCTTGAACATGATTGTATAATCATACAGCTTTCACAATGTGACTGTGTGACTGTGAAAACCTTGTGTCTGATGCTCCTTTTATCTACCTTATCAACAGAGGAGTAAAACATATGGAATAAAGATGAATAATAGGGGGAACAAACGTTAAAATTAATTTAGATGGAAATGCTGGTGATTGATGAGGGGGAGTGGTGGGCGGTATGGTATATATGAATTTTTTTCTGTTGTCTTTTTATTTCTTTTTCTGAATAGATGCAAATGTTCCAAGAAATGATCACCATGATGAATATGCAAGTATGTGATGATATTGTGAATTACTGATTATGTTTGTAGAACAGAATGATCAAAAGTTAACAATGTTTGCGTTTGGTCGGTTTTGTATTTTTAAAAAAACAAATAATTAAAAAATGAGAGATGGACAATGTATAGAAAGTGTGTGTGTTGAGATTTTTCTCCATAAAAAAATAAAAGTAGGTGTAGTGGGGGGAAAAATAGGATAGTGAGCACAGTGGCTCCAGATGATGTCATTAGAGGTGATTAATCACTGAGCACGGGCAGATGGTTCCATGCTTGGTCACAGAACATTCCTAAGAAAACGGTGGTCTTAGATGATAGGCATGACTTTAGAATTCTAATGCGGTAAAGGTCACATATAGGCTAAAGTTTAAGCCCCTGTGCATGGCAGGCCAGTTTTGGTTAGTCGTAGCTCCATCTAGTAAGAGAACAGGCTTTGGGGAGGGTTCCCTCATTAATAAACATTAGGCGCTGTGTTTTGTGATCATAAGACTCTAATGTAAAACAGGTATGGGGGTACAAGTGGGGCCAGTCACAAGGTTTGGCAATCACAAGCTAAAGGTCAGCACAGCTCGGTTCAGTCATTCTAGGTATTTCCTTCTGGGTATTCTACAATGTACTAAAAAATAAGAGTCATCGATATAGAAATGTATTATTTGTTGAATCTTAATTTATTGTTATATCTCCACCCTCCACATGAGCACTCATTGGGGAGATGAGAAGAGTGAGGCTCAGAAGTGCAGAGAAGATGGCACTGAACCCAGATCTGCATGACTCCAAGAGCTCTGGCCTCTGCACAGCCCAAACTGCCTTCCACAGTGGGGAGGGCTGCCCATACCAGGGCTATGGCAAGGCGCTGGCATTCTCTGATCAGAGGGTCACAGGGGTACAGGGGCTGCCTAGAGGGGAGGTCTGGGTGGCTGCTCAGAGGAATAGCCACTGAGGTGGGTTCTGAAGGAGTTCTGCGCAGGAGGCAAAAGGCTGCTGGGCCTGGAGAGAGGTGAAAGGAGTAGGGACTGCTGCTGAAGCGGGCACTAGGGCAGGAGCCTGGGCAAGGAAGGAAACGCCTAGCCTGAGCTCTGACCCATTAGACCTGTAGTAGAGCTGCGTATAAGGTTACTAGGTCCGGCTCAGCCGAACTGGGTGCCAGGGTTGGGAGGCCTGGGCTGGCCAGTGCTGGGAGCCTCAGGGTCCATCTTCTTGCCAACTGCTGATCTAAATTGCTGTTTTCAGCTAGGCTTGGGGGCTGGTGTTCTGCCATTTCAAAGATGAGTCCAAGGGAGGGTTCTTGGCTGGTGGGGGCAGTGTTGTTCCTGGAGCAGGTCTTGAGATGTGTGCTGGGACCAGGGGACAGGAAGCTCCGCTCAGGCTCAGGCATCACAGCCCCCCCAGACTCCCACTGCAGCCTGCGGAGGCGGGGGGGGGGGGGGGTGGTGAAGCAGGAGTGGGGAGGGAGTGAGGTGGGGGTGGGGGAACATTTCACAGGGGCAGGGCCAGGACTTGCTGACATGGGAGATGCAGGGTGAGGGAGATGGAGGAAACACGGATGCCTTTGGATTCCCGGTATGGCAGGTGGGGGGTGGGGTCATGGTGATACTTGTGGAGATTTAACTCTCACCAGGCAGCAATTACCCATTTTAAAGACAACTGAACCAAGGTCCCACCGCTGAAAGACAGCCGAGCCCAGTCCGAACCCCAGGCCAGTCTGCCACCCAAGCCAAAGATATTCCCACAGTCTCACTCTGCCCAGCCCAGAGAGGCTGATTTCAAGAATGGGGTCCAGGTGGTGCTGGCTTCTCTTGGGGGCCGGGGGTCAGCACCTGAGCCAGGGCAGGCGGCTGGTACCCAGGTTACGGCAGGAGCTTACGACCCAACATGGAGCTCCTCGGTGTAAACAACTCCTGACTGGGGTGGGGGTGTCCCAGGACCTGCTGCCAGATGCCGGGGGGACTGGAATCTGTGTCTCTGAGGGTCCAGCCGGAGCGACATACCTCTGCGGGAAAGGCCGGAGTCCCGTGGCTCCTGGAGGGTGGGGAGGGGCCTCAACTGAGGGGCTTTCATCCAGAAGGGTCCTGAGTCCTGGGGCTGGGCAGTGGGGTTGGGTGGTCAGACCAGTGTGTGTGGGGGCTGGGGGGACAGAGCCGCCGGGAGGCCCCAAGCCCATCTAGACCCCCAGAGCTTCAGGCTGCCCCCACGAGCCTGCTGGAGGGGGAGTGAGGGGGCGGGACCAGAGACTGGAGCCCAGCCCCACACCTTCCAGACCTCACCCCCGGTAGGTGCAGGGTGACCCCGGGAATACCCATCAGCACGTGTCCTACAGCTGCCCCTGAGATTCCTGCAGAAGAAATGGTCGTCAGTGCCTCTCAGATGCTCGTCTCAGGGAAACTGAGTCTCAGAGGGAGGTGCTGCCCCTGCTTGGTGCCACAGCCGGTTAGGGCCGAGGCTGGAACGCCTGGAGCCGGCTCTGCCCTGAGGAATTTGCAGCTCTGGGGTCTACCTGAAGGCTGTGAAGCCTGGCCACCGCAGAGCCCTTGGACACACAAGCGTGGACGTTAAGGGTCTTTGTCCCCACACTTCCTCCTTCTGCTGCAGGTTCTCTATGAGATGATTTGCAGTCTTACTGCCCATTCCATAGTAACAACAACCCACCTTATGGAGGGTGAGCTAAGGCTTGGAGCAAAAGTGCCTCGCCTGAGCTCATGCAGCCCCCATGGGTAGCCAGGCTTTGTACTCAGCTTGGGGCTCCTGAGCTGCCTTGCCTCCCAACCGCTTCCTTCACTGTATGCTCTCCTGAACTTGGCCAGCACCAGTCCTGTGCCTGAGGCCACACTGACATGAGGCTGGGACTTCTCTAAAGGAATTTTTTAGAGAATGTGTGTGTGACAACACAGAATACAAGGAAAGAAGCACGGCAGCTTCCTGCTGGGAAGTGGGCGCAGCTTGAAGGGCCTGGGGTAGCGCTGGATGTTGGCGGGAGGCCTCGGTGCAATCCCCAGACTTTTCCCCCACCTCCAGCTCTTCAGGGACCTGCTTCTTAGTCTGGGAGCCCCCAGGGGGCACCAGGGACCGGAATTCCTCTGAGCTAGGGACCTAGGATAGATTACTGGCCCCTTTCTCCAGCTGCGTGCCCGTGAGCAGGTTCCCAGGCCACCGAGTCTCAGTGACCCTCTGCAGCATGGGTTGAGAACTTCTATCTCACGGGGCCGGGAGCTCCCAAAAAGACAGAGCTGCTCCCGGGACACCCACTGAGGAGCCCTGGACAGTCACCTCATCCCCCCAGCCTCACCTGGCTTCATCTTGAGTTGTGCCTGTCCCTCCCATCTCTGGATCTTTCTGACACTGTGTTGGAGGCTGGTGGGCAGAGCAGCCTGGGCCAGTGGGAAGGGCTCGGTGCCTTTGAGTGTAACTGGCCAGCTGGGTGCCTCCCCAGGTCACAGAGGGGAGGCCAGGGCTGGTGGTCTAAATGGCTGAGCAGAGGTCTTCCTGGAGGAGGTGCCCAGACAGGCTCATCTGCTGTGTGCGAGCCTGCAGAATCCGTTCCCTTTCCAAGCACCATCCCTCTCCACATCACAGCCCCAGTGGCTCCACCGCAGGTTGGGACAGGCTGGGATCTGTTCTTGGATTTTTCCTGAGTTCCTTTCCTAGGACACTCATAGTGGAATCCCCCCATGAAGAGGTAGAGCTGCCCCTTCTGAGAAGGCTCCGGGACTCACCCCACAAAGTGTCTTTGGCCAGGTGCACCTCCTGCTTTCTGGCAGGCCTGCATTCCCCATTTGAGGCTCAAGTCCACCTCCACACATTTGCTCAGGCCCTGACCCCTGCCCCAAATGCCACCCCTCCTTGCCACTCAGTGTCACCCTGTCTGTCCTCTGGGGCCACGCTCCCTCTGTCCAGCACCTGAAGCCCTTGGAAATGTCCAATGGCTTGCAGTATTTCTCCTCCGTGTTCCCTAGACGCCCTACCCCCACCCCCAGGACAGACCCTCCTTGCTACTCTTCTGGCCCTCAGCTCCAGGCAGGACATGGTAGGGGGTCTGGGGTGAATGTGTAGGCCTGGTGTCCGCCCCTGCCCGGGAGGGCGAGTCCTTGTGTGCTCCAGCTCTGTGGGCACAGTGGGCTGGGTGCTCCCCCAGGCCGGTGCCAGTTCCCTCTGACCTGTGTGACCACAGGAAGGTTGTCCACAGGAGGCGGGAGCTGTCCCGGCTTAGACCACCCCATGGCCTTGACCTCCGGCATGCTGTCCTCCCCTTGCTCCCCTCCTCTGGCCCCTGGCCCTCCCCGTTGGTTCCTGACCCTCAGTGTGAGCCCTGGATTATCAGAATCAAAGGTCAGAGTGAATGTCAGTAGAATGGAAAGGGGATTGAGTATTTCTGAAAGTGAAACTATTGGGGAAGGAAGAGAAGGGTGGGGATGGTGGGCGTGGGTCCCGAACAGAGCTTGGAAGTCACAGTTGTTTGTCACTCGCTGTGGCTGCTGCAGTGGCACCAAGGCCCTGGCCCAGCTCCTAGGGTCCCTCTCAGGCAGCTCCCCCAGGCAGCCTCTTCTACTGTGGAGCCAGGGTCTCATCCACTTAGCAGGTATGTTCCTGGCAGGTGGGACGGATGGGGGAGGAGGGCAGGGCCTGCAGGGGCTGCAGAAGATTCTGGGTCTGCCAGTGGCCTTCAGGCTGAGGGCTTTGGAGCCCAGTCTGACTATGATGGAGTGCCAGCTTGGGTGGCAGCGAACACGCGCACACACACACACACAGATACACACACACACGCAAAAGCACATAGACAGATGGACATCACAGATTGACAGGGAGAACCTCTTGCAGGCACTTGGAGGCACACAAACACAAGCACAGAGTCACATACATATGGGAGACACACTCAGGCCACAGATGTGCAAAACAGAGCCACACAAAGATGTGGACACACACATGAGCTCACACTAAACGTGAGTCTCACTCATGTGTCTGCCTGGGGTCTTCACTGTGTACTGGTCTGGCTGGGTGCTGGGTCAGGCAAAAATCCTGCCATGTGGGGCTCCTCCTCAAGTGGCAGAAACACCCCAGACCCTAAAAATGACTGTCAGCCACAGAAGAAGTCCCCAGGCTTGGACCAGGTCCAGGGCATGGGACGCTGAGTGTGGGCTGGGGCTTAGCTGATCAGGGAAGGCTTCTTGGAGAAGGAACAACTTCTGCTGAGCCTCGAGGGACTTGACAGCTGGATATGATGAAGGGAAGTCCTCCAGGGAGATGTTCGTGGCCATGGTGAGAACATACACCCTTGTTTTGCCCTCATTTCCAAGAGACTTCCAGGTTGTAAGGGACGACCGCAAGGGAGGTGTGTACTTTGCCGGGAGGCCCCTGATGCTCTTTGGAGATAATCCAAGGGGGTCAGGAAGAACACAGTTAGGTGGCTGGTTGGGGGTCAGGTGATTGGGGGGTGGCAGGTGGAGAGAGGAGGGGACATGGGCTGGGCAGGAGGATGGTCATGGTAGGGGGAGTGACCTGCCTCCAGGACTGGGGCTGCAGAAGAGGGCAGGAAGGGAGGGACAGCTTCCTTCCTTCTTGCTGCTCAAGTCTGACAGCTCATGGGGGCCTGGGCAGGAGCTCCCAGTGACCGCATCTGCTGGGTGGTATCGCTGCCCCACCCTGGCACATCAGCTGAGCCAGAGAGATTGGGCCCTGGGCCGGGGGTTCAGGGACTTGAAGCTCAGCCAGCTCTGAGCCCCAGGCAGGGAGCCGAGCTCAAAAGTGGGGACACTGGGGACAGAGAGTCTGAAGGATAAAGGGAGCTAACCTATCAGCCAGAGGTCATGCTGGGTGACAAAGTCAGCAGGGGTCTCAGACTGATAGGCACCTGCGTGGCCCTGGCCAGGGCAGCTGAAGAGGGGGACGCTCAGGCTGGTCGGCTCGCCCCTCCTTCAGCGGGGTGATGAAGAGGGAGGAGGTGGGTAGAGGGAGGCTGCCAGGCCCAGCCAGGTGGCAACCTGTCCCCAGGGATGATCCTGAGTGGCTGCTGAGCAGATGGGTGATGGCAGGTGGTGCATGCAGGCCAAGAGTCCCCTGGAGATGAGGGTGCACATGCCCGGAGCCTGAAACCTAGGGCAGATTTGGAAAGCACAGAAAGCAGGCAGAAAGGGCATGGCCTTGGCAGAGGCAGGGAGGCTGGACTTGCAGGGGACAGAGAGGAGACTGGAGGGGTTCAGGTGTCAGGAAGAACCAAGATGGATGGTGGGGAAACTTCAGTCCAGAAAGGGAAGGATCTGAATGCCAGGTGGTGGCAGGGCTTGGCCTGAGGGCAGAGGGTGCCACGTAAGGGTTTAAAGCAGGAGAGGGTCCCACTGGGTTAGTGCTTCGGGAAGGTCAAGGAAGGCTTAGGAAGGTGTTGAGAGCAGGGTCGAGGGGTGTGGCCGGCAGAGTAGCGGCTGACTGGCGCTTCAGTGGCCCTTCAGGGCAGCTCTGGTAAGACAAGTGTGGTGAGGCAGCCTGGGGTGGCTAAACCTTGTGACTTTTCAATGGATCCAGCGGCCCACCTGCCCCTCCTTACCGCAGAATCTGCCTCTAGGATTCCTGGGAGAAGTGCTTCCAGAGGTTGCCAGGTCCCATCTTGGCACCTGGGAATCACCACCCTGGCCCCTCTGCCGGGAGAAAAGGTGCCACAGACAGTGATCAGGGAGACACAGGCCAGGGGAACCTTGGCTCCTGGATTTCCAGGAGGACCCCTGAGCTGTGTGACCTGAGGCAAGACCCTACCCCTCTCTCAGCCCCAGTTTCGGCATCTAGGAAACTGGGTGAGTGACACCCTGTAATCCTGGGTCCACGTGGACCTGATCTGTGCCGGGCTTTTCCGGGCGCACAGTGGGAGCCTACCGGCCGGAACCATTCTCTTCACCCCCACTCCCGCCGCTGCTGGGGTGTCAGACCATGTGTCTAGTGCTGAGAGGGACCCCAGAAGAGAGAGGACAGCGGAGGCCAGTATAAGCGGCTCCCGCGCCTGTGTTCCCTGTCGTGTGTGAGTGGGGTCAGGAGCAGGGCCATGTGCCCCGGTATCAGGGGAGGGCAGTGGTCAGGGACCCTCAGGGGGGCCTCCCTCCAGCTGCTCCCTGTGTCCTCCTGTAGCCCCAAGGACGGGGGACTTTGGCTGACCCTAGTGAGCGTCATTTCACCCAGACAAACAGGCCTGGTGTCCACTGTCACCCAGGATTCGGGGGCTGGCTTTGTCCTGATACTCGAATTAAGGTGATGCAGGGAGGGAGCAGAGAATCTTGGGTCAATGACCCCCTTCGATCGTTGGATCCTCCAAGCACAGTGGGATAAGGGGAGGTGCCAGCAGGTCTGGAATGTTCCTTTTTCTCCTAGCCCCAGCTTAACCTAAAGTCAGAAAAGGAAACACCGGGGTCCTCTGGGTGGAAGGATGTGGGAGTGAAGCCCTAGTCGGGGTCCAGGCAGCAGACGTCGGTAGCTCAGGCAGTGGGGAGGATGGGGAGGGCAAACTCTGCCCAGCACCCCATGCCCTTGGGCCCCCCCTGCACTCCCTGAGGGGTAGGGGTCTGGGCAACACCACACAGTGGCTAGGGATGGGGGAGGCAGCATTGGGAGTCTTCCCCAAACCCCAAGTTAAATATAGACCTGGGGCCCTTTCTGCCACCTTCCTACTGTCCACGGGAAGCTGGGGGCGACCTTGCTTGTCACCCTGTGGCCTGACCCGGGCTCTGCCTCTGCTGTTTCTGCCACAGTCCAGGGAAGGGGATGGATACCCACAGGGGGTCTTATCTTGTGCTTCTCCCTGAGTGGAAAGAACAGGCTTTTTCGGATAAAGTGGGGGAGAAAGGGCTCTGGAGGATGGTGAAGGGGGTGGCAGCTGCATATTAGCAGTAAAAGCCCAACGTCCTGGGAGTCCTGGGTGTGGCTGCCAGGCCCAGCCCCCCATCTATGGGCTGTGGGTTTGGGCTGAGCCCCAGAAGCTGCATGTTTAACTACCCCCTCCAATTCTATTGAGGAGGGGCATGCAGCAGAGATTGTCCCAGAGGGCCACATGAGGAGTCGGGCAGGGTTGGGGGGCATCTGGAGCAGCACCTGTTGGGAGTATCAGCAAAGCTTTCCATTGGCTGCCCACACCTCAGCACTCAGCTGGGGCTTGGCCCAAAGAAGGCTCCAGCCATGAGTGCTGTCTGGTGACATTTCCCTTTTGACAGCTTGGTGGCCGCCTCCTCCAGGAGGCCTTCCCTGATCAAGCCCCTGGGCCCGGCCGGGCCCCACAGGTCTCTCCTGGGTTTCTGCGTCGGCTCCTTAGGGCCGGGCATCACCTGTGCCCCCCAGGCCTCCTAAGTCTTGTTTTCACCCTCAGCTGTCCTGTCACCAAGATGCCATTGCCCTGGATACTGACCTCTGGCCCTGAGTTGCCGAGTTCCCAGGACCCGACCCAACAGCCGACACCAACTTGGAAGCCCCGGCCTGTGAGTGGCGCCCACTGCGAGGACACTGCGCGGCCCAGCCTGGGCACCCTTCGGCGGGCTTTCTCCTGGGCAAAGCAGCGAGCCTCGGGCAGGGACAGTGCTGAGGACCTGGGCCTGCTCCGGCGCAGCTCCAACTTACACTGGTCCTTCCGATGGTCCCTGGATCAGGGTGTGTTTACCATGGAAGTTCAGGGTCCCGCTGCTCCTGAGATGGCCCCCAGCCTCCGCGCATCCTTGAGCAGCCTGGACGGGGTCAGCTGGCAGGCATCTCCTGGTGTTGTGTCTGTAAAACTGGGACCAGAATCAGGTGAAGACCTCACAAACAGCACTAAGCACGGGGGGAATCTGAGGCCAGGCCATGGAGCAGCAGAGTCCTGGCCTCCCAGTCCCTCCTGATATGGGTCAAATGCATTGTTCTGTGCCCAGTGTGCATAACAGCCAATCCATGGCACCCGGGTTTCAAAAGGAGAAAGAGTTTATTGCTGTGGAAGGAGAACAAATGGCCCATCAGCCTAAAACCTGTCTAAAATTCTGGTAGTTTTATAGTTTCAAGAGATGGGCAATGTACATAGAAAGTGTGTGTGTAAAGATTTTTCTCAATAAAAAAATAAAAAAACAAATAAAGAAAACATAGGTGTAGTGGGGGGAAAAATAGGATAGTGAGCACAATGGCTGCAGATGATGCCACTAGAGGTGATCTAATCACTGCGCACGGGCAGATTGGTTACATGCTTGGTCACAGAACATTCCTAAGGAAATGGTGGCCTTAACAGATGCTAGGCATGACTTTAGAATTCTAATGTGGTAAAGGTCAGATATAGGTTAAAGTTTAAGCCCCTGTGCATGGCAGGAAGGCCAGTTTTGGTTAGCTGTAGCTCTGTCTAGTAAGAGAACAGGCTTTGGGAAGGGTACCTTCATTAATAAACATTAGGGACTGTCTCTTGTGATCACAAGACTCTGAAGTTGTAAAACAGGTAAGGGGGTATAAGTGGGGCCAGTCACAAGGTTTTGCAATCACAAGCTAAAGTTGGGTTCAGTCATTCTAGGTATTTCCTTCTGGCTATTCTACAATGTACTAAAAAATAAAAGCGTCATCGATATAGCAATGCAGGCATCATTATTTGTTGAATCTTAATTTATTGTTGCATCTCCACCCTCCACGTGAGCACTCACTGGGGAGATGAGATGTGAGGTTCAGAAGTGTAGAGAAGATGGCATTGAACCCAGATCTGCATGACTCCAAGAGCTCTGGCCTGTGCACAGCCCAAGCTGCCTTCCACAGCAGGGGGCCTGCCCATACCAGGGCTATGGCAAGGCGCTGGCATTCTCTGATCAGGAGGTTGCAGGGGTACAGGTGGGCTATGGCTGCTTAGAGGGGAGGTCTGGGTGGCTGCCCAGAGGAGGAAGCACTGATGTGGGTTCTGAAGGAGTATGGCTCAGGAGGCAGAAGACTGCTGGGCCTGGAGAGAGGTGCAAGGAGCAGGGACTGCTGCTGAAGTGGGCACTAGGGCAGGAGCCTGGGCAAGGAAGGAAACACCTAGACTGAGCTCTGACCCATTAGACCTGTAGTAGAGCTGCGTATAAGGTCACCAGGTCTGGTTCAGCCGAACTGGGTGCCAGTGTGGGGACCCCCGGGCTGGCCAGTGCTGGGAGCCTCAGGCTCCATCTTGTTCCCCACTGCTGATCCAAATTGCTGTTTTCAGCCAGGCTTGGGAGCTGGTGCTCTGCCATTTCAAACATGAGTCCAAGGGAGGGTCCTTGGCTAGTGGGGGCAGTGTTGTTCCTGGAGCAGGTCTTGAGTTGGGTGTTGGGACCAGGGGACAGGCAGCTCCACTCAGGCTCAGGCATCACGGCTCACCCTGACTCCCACTGCAGCCTGGTGGTGGTGGCAGGGGTGGTGTTGGGGGTGGTGGTGTTGGGGGTGGGTGGAGTGGTGGGTGGCAGAAGGACTACACACCTTAGTTCTGGCCGAGGTCCTGGCTCCCTCTCTGCTCACATAGACTCCTGTCCCCTGCAGAAAGCAAATCCGTGGCCGACCTCATCATTGAACGGCAGCTGCTGGCTGCCTTCGAACAGCTACAGCGCCTAGAGAAGGGGCTGCTGGCCGCCAAGGCCTTTGGGCAGGACCCCACGGGTTTCCCGCGACGTGTCATGGACCTCTGCCAGTATTACGACAGGCTGGCTGCGGAGATCGGTGCCATTGTGCGTGAGACGCTCGGACCAGACGGCGTAGACTGCGCTACGCTCAGCGAGCTAGCCCGCGTGGTGCGCGCCGAGGAGGAGGCCCACCCGGTGTCCTCCGCAGACGGCGACTTACTGTGCAGGCCGCGCCGCTGGCGCCAGCGCTGGGAGGACGCGGTGCAGCGGAGTGCACAGGAGCGCGTGCAAAGCGTAGCTGTGAGCGAGGCTCCAGGGGAAGCCGAGGGCCCTTCGCACTTGGCGCTGCTCCTGGCCGAACTCGGCCGCTTGGTCCGAAGCGACCTGCAGAAGGTGTGGAGGGACGTGCAGCCAGCATACGCGTCCGCCGGCTTCCCAGCATGGGAGACCTACCTGCAAGCCTTCCACCGCGCGGTGGCCCAGCGCCTCCGGGAGCTCGCGCAGGACCCCGGTGGCTGCGAGCAGCCCTATGTCCTGCTGGATTGGGCCGCCAACGTCTACAGCAGGTGAGGTTACAGGCGGGAGGGCCACGGGACCGGAATGGGCTGGCACTACCGCCCTGGGTTTGGGGAGGCCTTCAGGACCCCGGGCCATCACAGAGCATCTTCCTTCTCCCTTCTCTTTTGGGGTGGGGCCTGGTGACTCAGTCCCGGACATTCCCCCGGGCCTGTACACACACACACACACACACACACACACACACACATGCTCATTTCTGGGTTGGGGGCAGTGGGGAAGGCCATGGTGCACTTCCATCTCTGGGTTTCCTAAGTGGTCACTTGCAGGCAAGTTTCCCAAGGTGGGAAACATTTGAGGCCAGGGTCCCAGTAGGGCAGAGGGACCAGTTAGAAGGTGTGTCCTCTTCTGCTCAGTACCTTTGGGTGAATAGAAAAGGGCAACCCTCCTGGTAGGACACAGGCTGGCATTCATAGCACTTAGTGTGCGCTGAATTTCATCCCCATCCACCCCCTTTGGATTGGAATCTTTGTGCAAGGCACAGGCTGCTAGGAGCCTGCACTCTGCGCTGTGACGTGGCGATGGATGTCCCCCTCCTCCCCTGGTAAGAGCCCTCCCACCTCCACCGGCAGGAGGGTCTGCTGGAGGAAGGGGCCCAGAGGCCCCTAACCTGTTCACTTGTCCTGTGGCTAAGGCAGGTACCTGTCGTCTGAGGGCCTTCCTGGGGTGGGCTAGTGGCGGCAGGTCCCTGAGCTCTGTGGTGCTGATGGTGAGGTTGGTGGGAGCAGAGGCCTAGAGCCCAGTCTTGGGTGACCTCCACCATGAGGGCAGAGGTCACCATCCAGGCAGCCTGGCCCCCAGGTTCATCTGGACAGCCGACTACATGCCCTCATCCTCACACAGCTGGTTGTGAGGAGTGCCAGGAAATGGAGCACTCAGAAGCTTCTGGGAGGGAGTATGGCAAAGGACCTTGGAGGCAGGCCTGTGTGTGTGTGGGTGTGTGTGTGTGTGTGAGTGTGTGTACATGGCCCAGGTTCAGGAGCCCTGTGGGGAGAGTGTCAGGATTTGAGCCAGGCCCCAGGGTAATTGCGGGGGGCAGCTGCTGCCCTTTGTGGGATGGGAGCCTGCCCAGGTCCTCAAGCCCGTGTCCTGCCTCCCAGTTCTGACTTACTGGGTGCTCCAGACCTGCCACTCCCCTCAGAGCCTCTGCCTCCGCTGCTGCCACCCGACGTGTGGGAGCGACTAGAGAACGACTATGCCAGATTCCTGGAGGTGAGGACTAAGCTGGGCCAGCTTGGAGGGGGCAGGTCTGGACAGCAGGGGTGTGGCCAGACCAGAGGGGCGGGGCTGAAGGGGTGGAGCCAAGCTGAGGGCTCTAATGGACTGCTGGAAGGTGCCCTGGGTCGCCTTGGAAAGGTAATGCACACATCAAGGTTGCCCCTAGGGGTGCCGGCCTGCGGGCCTATGTCCCTGTAGCGGGGCCTTTGCCCCAGAGAGCTCTGGACATCCCCCGGGAGGTCCACCTACCTGCCAGGGCCTCACTGCGCCCCTGCTCCCTGCACAGACGAAGATCACCAGCTGCTTCGAAAACATCCTGCGGCTGGAGCAGAGGTGCTGGGAGGCTGCTGAGGCCCCTGACATACTGGAGGGCCTCTACCACAGTCCGCTGTCCAGTGATGTGCACATGGTGCGACCCAACGCAGGGCCGAGGGGTGGATGTGTGTGGGGTCTGGCTTCGGGCTTGGGGCGAATTCCAGTCCTGGCCTCCCTCCCCATTTCAGGGGGGCGCAATCTGGGCCCCCAGGGCGCTGGGCGGGGCAGGGAGCAGTGGAGAACATTCCTGGCTCGGCAGGTGGCTGGCACGTGTAGGGGTGGGGAGGGTTGGCTCCCCGGGCTGCGGGAGCACCTGGAAGAAGCCGAGAGAGCGAGTTGGGCTGGGGACATCGGTGGACCAGACAGGGGGAGGACAGGCGCTGAGCACGTCCCATGCTCGCAGCTCGTGGAGCAGCACGTGGAGGCGGCCCGCGCTGTCTCGGCGCGGCTGGAGGCCACCACCTTGAGGATCTGCGCGAGGGCGTTCGGCCTCTTCGTGCTCAGGTACTGGGGAAAGGGCCCGGGCCAGGAGCCAGGTGTGAGCACTGGAAGGGAGCGACCCCATCCCAAGGCAAGAGGTCGGGTGGGGACCTTGAGATGGGGAAGGGCTAGGTCCCCATGAACTTGGCGCCCCCCGTCCCCAGTTTTGAAAAGGCTTGTGTGGAGTCGGAGGCCGTGAGCGAGCCGTACCTGGGCGCCTACATCAACGCCTGTGAGGAGCTGAGGTGGGTCTCGGCGTCCGGCACTCCCAGGCGCGGCCAGCAGGGGGCGGGCGAGCGCAGGGAAGGCGGCGGCAGAAGGGGGACGCGCTTGAGTCCCAGGCATCTCCATCAGGGGTGGCACAGGCAGGGAGCCTCCTGTGAAGGCGGGTCTGGGCCCTTCCCCTGAGAGAACCCCCACCTGTCCTCCTGTGTTCCTGGGTTATGGAAACTGGCAACAGCCTAGGCCTCAGTTTCCTCAACAGTGAAATGAGGACGTGGTCACCTTGGTGGGGGGGGGGGGACAATTATGAGGCTGAAAAGGAGAGTCCTACCTGTGCCAGCCATTCTCCACTGCTTGTCATCAAGGAGGATGGTGGGCTCAGTACAAAGCTGCCAGAGGGGAGGTCTGCCCTGGGTTGGGCCACGCCCCTCCACTAAACTTTCTATGATTGGCCCTTGGGCTTCGGTGCTGTCTCCTCATTTGTCTCTGCCCCCAAGATACAGCGTGGCCCCAAGGCTGACCTTCACATTGTAGTCTAAGTGAATTCAGTTGGCACGGTACCCAGCCTGTGCCCCTTCACCTGTCCTGGCCCCTCCCCAGGACCAGTCTCCCAGCCACGTTCCCGGGAGCCTTTGACGAGCTGCAACAGCCCCTGGCAGCAGCCATCTGCAGCTTCCAGAAGCAGTTGCTCCAGGTCTTGCAGCGCGATGCACAGGTGATTGGGACGGACTCCCCGCCCCGCCCCAGACCTTCGAAGCCTACCTGTCTCTGCTCGCTTTCCATGCGCAGCAGGTCACAGTGTCCATGTAACTCCAGGGGCCATTTCAGTGCTGTGTGTGGGGAATGAGAGAGGACCCAGGCAAGTTCCCAGCTGAACAGGGACAGTCTCTACCTCTCAGGGTTGACGACCCAACCCCACGTGGGTGTGAGCCAAGGGTATGTCCAAGAAACCAGACCTCGGCTCTCACTGGCACCTGGAGGCCCAGGGCACACCCTGGGAGCAATTCCTAGCATAGGCCTAGTGACCTAGATCCCGAATGGAGAGGAGATGGTACAAGGGAATCTGGTGGAGAAGAGACCAGGTAGCAGCCCAAAGTGCCCTCCTGGTGACAGATTGTTGCTGTATATGAACGGGGCCTGCCAGGAGGGACCAGGCTCCATGTGGGGAGGGGAGGAGAGTGTGGTGGTGGAAAGCACAGGGTGGGAAGACTCTTTTCTCTTGGCCCCACAGCCTCTGTTCAGGGTTGTGTGCAGCAAGTCCTGGCTGACAGAGGACACGCTGCAGCCTGTCATGGACAAGGTCGTGGCCTTTGCCCGTCGTCTGTCACATGTGACCCCGCCATGTGCACAGGTGTGGCAGGACTCCGGAGTGTGGGAAACGTGGGGGCCACAGCTGGAGCGAGTTCAGAGCACCGCCCCAGCTGACCCCCACCCGGGCCCACCCAGGAGACTCTGCACGAGCTGCACCGCTACGTGGTCCGCGAGTACCTGGCACAGGCACTGAGGCCGTGTGAGCGGTTCCGGGGCAGCAAGCGTGTGACCGCCTCCCAGAGGATGAGCCTCGATGCAAAGGCCATTGATGACACATTCCGAGGCCTGGTAGGAGCAGTGCCCGCCTGCCTCAGAGCACCTCCACGCGGGGTGTCCTGCCCGCAGCCCCTCCATCAGTGCCCCCAAAGTGGGGACGGATTCAAAGGGCCCTAGCGCAGTGCCCCCCTCCACCAGGTGGGAGGAGGGGCTAGGCAGCAGGCAGAGCTTGGACGGAGCCAGTTTGCACGTCGCTTTGTAAACATTTGCGTACCAGTTGTGGGTCTGTGGGGGAAGGGACCAGGGTCACAGACACATCTGGTGGGCCGAGACTTGAAGGTGATAAACATCCCGCTCCCCCCGTTGCTGGGCTGTTGGTTGCCTGGCCTGTGGGACTTCCCGCAGCACTGCCTGGGCCAGACACGGTTTTCCCACGTGGACTGAGAAGGAAGAATCCTCTGCCCATTGCGTGGTGGGGAGGGAGAGGAACAGTGCGTGGCGGATGAGCCCTGAGGAGGGGCTGCACAGGGCTGAGAGGTGCCCCGTGGAGGGCTGTGGGCAGGGGCAGCCAGGGGCCTCCCGTGCTGTGTCCCGTGGAGGAAAGTCCTGCCCTGTACCTGCCACCCTGTCTCCGTAGGGCTCTAAGGCCACGTGGCTGGGCACGGCCATCCTGTGCGTGGCCGATATCCTGGGGGAGACGAATAAAGACAACATCAGGCCCCACCTGGAGAGGCTCATCTGGAGCTACCCGGACATCAGGTGTGTGCCTCACCTGGTCCCCGCTAGGTTTTGACCCAGTGCCGCGGTGATTGACGTCTAGGGAAGGGGCCCAAGTGGCTGCGAGGGTGGGGGTGGAGTGCCAAGCAGTTTGTTGGCAGCGCCCCAACGGGCCTGGGCCTGTACGTGCACGTGTGGAGGGCCGCGGGGCCTCAGGACCACCCGTGCACCTGTTCTTGGCCCATCGGGGCAGGAGCAGTCATGGTCCCAGTCCCCAGCGTCTAAGGGAGGAGGTGCACCGGCTTGGGAATCCTGTGGGGCGACAAGGGCCAGCCTGGAGTTTGAGGAGTCTAGGGGAGGAGACTTGGTGCCACCCACGACAGTCTGCTGGGGAAGTAGCCTGGCCCCAGGAGTCTGAGAGGGACACACGTTCCGCCCAGGGGACAGCCTTCTCTGGGAGGTTCGCTGCCATTGAGACCCGGCTGGGAGGAAGGAGGCTTTGATCCTGGGGCGTGTGTTGGGGAGACGATGACTCATGGAAACCAGTGGAAATCCCAGCTCGAATATCTCTGGGGCCTTGGAGATTCCAGGAGGGGAAGGCGCAGAAATCCCCGGCCCAGCCTCTTCCCGACCCCACAGTGGCCCAAACGAGTTTCCTGCCTCCAGCAAGCGCAGGGTGAGGCCAGGCCAGTCTCCCAAGCATTGGCTCAGAGGGACCAGCCCTCGTTCCTGGGCTCCTGCTTTCAGCCCTCGAGTCGCTCCGCCCTTCCTGGCCCTGTGCCTTGCTCCTGCCTCCATGGTGCCTCTCTCCTTTCTGCCTGGCTGGATTCTGCCCAGCAGTGCTACCAGCAGGAGGCTCCAGCCTCTTCCCAAGGCCCACGCGCCCCCTTGCCCCTTGCCCCTTCCCTAGGGCCCTGCACCCTTGCAGACCCAGCCATTTGCACCTCATGTACCAGTACTGCCCCTTCTCCCCTTGGCCATTTCCCCCCTCACAGATGCTGCTCTGGGAAGCCTGGGTGCACTCATCCTACAGCAACAGCCCAGGGGAGGCCTACACCCTGGGATCCCCATGTCCTGGGGCTGAGGGTGTCCCTGGAGGTGTTAGGTCTGCAGTGAGGGGGCCGCTGTCTCTGCAGGTGGGAACACATTCGGGCCATCCTGGCACTGCGCGGACTGGGCCGGCTAAGGAACCAGCGCCTCTGGCGGCACACCCAGGACCTGTTGAGGGCGGAGGGCCCTGAGACCACCGGGACCACCAGGGACCGTGTGCTTTTTGGGGAGATCAAGGTGTGCCTGTCTGTGAATGTGCTACTTGCCTGCCTCTGTCTCTCCACTGGGTAGAGGGACCTCAGGCTCAGGCGTGTGGGCATAGGTGAGTGTCAGCCACCCTCCCCCAGGCACCCATTCCCAGGCTGGCAGCATCAAGGTGGGAGCTCAGGGAGTCACTCTCGGCCCTGTGCCCCTCCCTGAAGCCGAGTCATGGAAGTTTTCTCTTCAGCCGTGCACGGCTGCGGGGGCCGAAGAACTACGGTGCTAGAGGCATTTTAGGAATTTGCGCCAGAGTCTCCTGGGGGTCAGAGGCTCCCTTAGTGCTACTCCCTGGGAGGCCTCCCAGCTGACTGTCCTGCACCACCTCCAGTTAAGAATAGGGTATTTATTTTTTAAATAAATGGGAATTGAAATGTAGCCTCCCTAAGGAGGCGACGCTGCCACACTGGCTGGGATGGAGGCCTGGGTCCCCGCGCACCGAGGACCAGCTGGAGGTCCCTGTGATGACTCTGTGTGTTGGAGGGCCCTTTCCTTCCTGTCGCCCCATTCTATGGATGGGGAGACTGAGGCAGGTCCTGAGCAGAGAAGGCCCACACCTGCTCACTGACCTCATGCCAAAGGACCTTGGTTCAGCAGGGTTGGGTCCTGCTCTGTCACCTTCTGGGCTGGCTGTGTCTTTGGTGGACAAGGAGTCAAGGCTTGTTCTGCAGCTTGGGGTATTTGGGTTGGATGTGGGAGGGACTTCCCAGTTGTGAAAGTTATCCAGCTGCACTGCATGCCCCGTGGAATGCTGGCATGTGTGTGTGTGTGTGGGTGTGGGTGTGTATGGAGGGGGGGCGGTGATCCTGCAGATCTCAGCTGTGGCTGGGGAGGGCCAGGGGACTGTATCTGTGACTACCAGGAGGCTGCTTGAATGTGCACCCTGCATTTCCCCTGCCCCCCACTCCAAATCATCTCAGGGAATGCTAGGCATAAAACTAGGCTCCAGCTTGTGGGGGAGGCTGCTGGGAAACCAATTTGCATTGGCAGCCCCTGGCTGGCCAGGGGGGCTGAACCTCTGAAATGGGGAAGGTGACAGGGAGCGGCTCAGACAGGCTGCTACAGGTGCCTCCAGCACGCCAGCTCCCCCGCAGCAGACCTCACCTGTCTCCGGGCCTGACCCCAACCTTGGCAGAAGGGGAAGGGCAAGGTTAGAGAGGGGGGTTACTATAGGTGGGCCAACGTCCCGGGAGCTCAGTAAAGTTGACTCTCTCAGGGATAGGGCAAGGGTTCTGATGCTGTGGGGCCCCCGCGTGGCCGACCCAGCTCCCACCCAGCACCTCCTGGACCTTACAGTGTGGACAGCCAGGAGGGTGGGGGCAGTGCTCAGGCCATTCTCCCCTTCTCCCCATCCCAGGCCCAAGCACAGAGCTGCATTTCTGAGGGGCTCCGGAGAGAGTGGGTTGAGTGCTGGGGGAAGGTATCATCTTCCCTGGGAGCAGGTGCCAGGGTACTCCTCCCACCCAACCGTGGGTGCCCTGGAGTTGGGGTCAGGGGCGGGGCAGGCAGGGGGCCGGAGGGAATCTAAACCTCCCTGAGCTGTGAATCCAGTAGGGTGGGGTGAGGAGGTTGGGGTAGGTGGGGCAGAAATGAGGAAGTGGAGAGGTGCGGGAGTTCCCAGCTTCAGGGCTGGGTGTGGGGCAGGGTGCATGTGAGTCCTGAAACACTGGCCAGCCATCCTGGTGGCCATAGGGAAACTGAGGCCTATGGGTGGCCCGAGAACCTCAACACAGGGTTAGGACATCCAGAGAGGGTGACCCTGCCCTTAGGGGAGACATCCAAGGGAAGGGCAGGTGATTGACAGGTCAGCCTCTCCCCTGCCTGACCCCACAATGGGACAGCAGTGGCCACCAGCACCCTGGGTAGGAGTTGCAGGGCAGCAGGTGGGGGCGTGGGAAGCCTTGATCTGGTTGGGCCCTGGGTGCTCTCACCCCGTTTGAGGCTCAGGCCCCTCTACAGCCTCTAGCTGTGCCTGACTGAGGCCCTGGGCTGGACGTGGAGGGACCTGGAAACGTGTTTCCAGGCCGGAGTAGTGAGGGGGTGGAGGGATGGGGGTGGTCAGTCATGGCTCTGCCTCATTCCAGTCATGAGACTTGGGCATATTCCCTCTCCTCTGTGTATTTCAGCTTTTCCAGCTGTGAAATGGGGATGCTTCCCAGCTGGGAGGGTGACATAGTGTGAACCCTAAAGCCAGGCTCCTGCCCCTTCAGAACCCATGTTCCCAGGGCTCCAAGCAGGCCATGGTTCAAGAAGATGCTAAGAAGGTCTTGGGTGCCAGGTAGGGACCCTAAGTGTGGATGACAGCCCAAGGCGGGTAGGGGTCACTGGATAGGGAAGAACCCAGGGGAGCTGGGAAGAGACGCTCAGCATGTCACGGTTCCCTGATGGCACGGGGGTTCAGGCTGACCAGGACTGTCTTCCTGAGGATTTCGAGGCTAAGCGAAGTCTTCCTGGCAGGAACCGTGTGCGCGTGTGTACTCAACGCTCTGACCTGTGGTAGGTGTGCACACGGGTGTGCATGTTCCGTGTGCCCAGTGGCGTCTGGCGGCCAGGTCGACGTCCCAAGGCCTTACCGGGGAGGGAAGGAGGCTGCCCCCAGCTCCTAGGAGAGCGCCTTAGGTGGGGCTGAGACTCAGGGGGCGGTTTGGCTCAGGCCCAGGTCTCTGAGCACTGACCTTTCTGTCCTGGGGCCGGTCCTGGGAGGCCTTGCAAAGAGCATGGAGGGTTTCCTTGGCCACCCTGTTGTCTAGGCTAGGCGTGGGGGCCTGGGGGTGGGTTGCTCTCAGAGAACAGCTTCCGGATTCACTGGCCAGATTGTCCTGCTGATAAGGAAGTATACGTGTGTGTGTGTGCGCGCGTGCGCATTGAAGGGATATGCTAGCCCCTTTCAGAGCTCCTTGGATTGGAAGAGGCTTGCCTGGCCTCAGCCCCTCCCTAGGACAGCATAACCTGGGGACATCTTATTCTGCCTGGAGAGCTTGGAACCCAGGCCTGGCCAGATGGCCCCTGGTTCCCAGCCTCTGCCTGGCTCCCCTCTTTCTTGCCTGAGTGGCTCAGCTTGACCACCGGTTCCCTGGGTTCCTTCGTGAACAGGAGGTGGCTTCCATTTCTGTCCCTGGGCCTGCTCGGAGAAGTTTCTTGGGTTTGGGCCCAAGCCAGGCTAGGAGAGCAAAGGGAAGGCACAGGGTCCAGAGGGCAGGACGGCCCAAGGCAGGGTGCCGAGGTCTGATGAACTACAGCCCTCCTGGCCAAGGACAGCACGTGAGGTATTGGGAGGGGAGGAGATGTGCATGTCCTCCTGCCTCAGGCTGGGCCAAGCGGCCCTCGGTGGCTGCCTCTCCCTCTGGTCCTCTGCTGCCCGGGCCCTGCCCCTGCTCCTGCTGTTGTGTGTCGTGGTGGGAAAGCCCTCGAGGTGGAGTCCGCAGGACTGTTTGTGGACCCCAGCTGTGCTGGGTTCTTACTGGTCACCTGGAGGCACCTTCCTCTCAGACTCTGTCTTGTCTGCCACGCAGGAGAGAGGGCCCAGCCGGCCCGAGAGCTCACAGGTCAATGAGCCTGGAAGTCCTGGCACAAAGGACACACCAGACATGGCGGTCAGCCGTGGCATAGCGTGCCTGGATGGCCTCTCCCTCTTCCTTCCTCGCCTGGTGACCCTGACCTTTTCTTCCAGGCCCCCGTCCTTGGGAGGCCCCCTATACACTGGAACGGCGTCCTTGCTGCTCTGGGATCTGGTCTCAGATCTTGCTGCAGGATCTTTCCCTGCTGCCTGAGAAGAGAGGGACGCTATAGGGTCACCACGGCCTCACAACCTCACTTCCTTCCTTTGTTGACTCAAAGAGGTGCCTTTGGAACCTCCAGCAGGGACAGCTTGGAGACTTGCCTGCCAAGGTCAGTGTCTGCCTGCCAGTCACCTCAGGCCTGGGGGCAGGCCCAGGGCTGCCCACGCCCCACCCCCACCCCACCTCACGACATTGTCCTTCCACAGTCACGCGGTCTGCAGGGCTGGGCAGCTGTCTTGTGACCAGCCCTGCAGTGAGACGATCATGGACTCCACAACGCAGCTGAAGGCACACAGCAAGCTCTGGTGGCACAGGGCCAACCCACCCACCCCACGTCTGGAGGGTCATGTCCTGCTGGATGGCAATTCAGGCACCCCTTAGTAGGGAGTATTGATTGTGGTATGGAGGGAACTTGCCTGGCAGGAGCCAGGATCTCCTGTGGGTGCGTGCCCCCAGAGTTCTTAGCCCACCTCCTGGGTCCCTGCTCTGCAAACACTCGTGGGGAACCAGTCTTGGACAAGTCACACCCTCCCCTGGGTCCACTCCTCTCCTGGGGTCCCAGGAGCCTGCAGTAGCCATTGCAGAGACCTGTTCTCCTCCTAGGACTTTTCTCGACCTGCACATCCACCCACCCACCTATAATCCTTTTCAACTTTGTTGAAACTTTTCAGTTTTCAGCGTATTTGAGCATCTATGTGTCACCTCACATATGACCTATATCATGTGCACAGACACTGAAATAAAGAAAAAGGTGGGCTAAGAAAAAAAGGTTTTCAGTTTTAATTGTGATAATGTCTTAGAGCATATTTATAAGGTCCAGTATTTAAAAGGGTCAATAGGATATAAAGTGACAAGTCTCTTTCTTGTTCTTCTTCACTCTGTCCCCTTCTCCAGAAGCAGCCAGTGTTACTGGTCCTTGTAGGATTCTTGAACTTGTAAAAGGCAATATTTATCCAAAGAATATAACAGGAACGGTGGAATTTCCCCTCAGTGAATTATGTTTTTCTTGCTTCCCACGGAATCCATGCAGTGGTTAAGAGCTCAGCCTCTGGGTTCAGATACCCCTGGGCTGGAATCGCAGTACAACACCCACCTAGCTGTGTGACCATGGACAAATTACTCCACCTCTCTGGGCTCAGTCTCCCTGTGTGAAATGGGAGGATGACATAGAAAATACACATATGAGGCTGGGAGACCAGCCTCCTGTCCTTTAAGCCTGGAGGCATCCTCTGAGGATGAGGCATCCTCTGAGGATGTGTCAGTGCCATTTCTAGGAGGAAAGACTGAGGGCGAGAAAGACTGAAGCCATGTGTCCAAAGACACAGATGGACATGACAGAATTGTCTGGGATAGAGCTGATCCCATACCCACTCCCACATATGTCTTCCTTCCCTAAAGTCCAGGAGCCTGGACCTCCTGGCTGTTGGGTGAGGTGAGGGGAAGTGACGAGCCCTGTGGTGGTTTGGGGCAGGCTCTCTCCTTTCCCCTTTCTCCTCCTCTTTCCCCCTCCCTCCGTGCTCCATGCAGTGCTGGGGTTCCCACCAGAGCCCCTGCCATGTGACCAATTTCTGTTATGTACCGACCAGGGCCCTAGCGGTCTAAGGCTCATGGCTGTGTTCCCGGAAATCATGGCAGCTCTGGGAAGCGTCCACGGTGCTGTGAGCAACAGGGCAGTCCCAGGCCAGAAGGGGTGGGAACCAAACTTGGGTGGTTGCCCCACTCTCTGCTGCCCAGAGTCTTGTGAAAGGCCCTATTAGAAGAGTGAGCTGGCCTCCCCGAGGAGAGTCCTTGAGGCCTTTGAGTTCTGCCTCAACGCCTCTTCCAGGAAGTCCTCTTGCACTGCACTCCTTGGAGGGCTGCCAGGATTGGGGTTCTGTTGTCTCCTGGTCTGTACTCTCTTGTGCAGGCCCATCTCCACCACGGCAAGTGGGTCAGGCCCTTTGAGCACCTTTGGTGAGCATTCCCCCTCAGGCCTCAATTTCCCTGTCTGCCAGACCCAGAGTCGTCCTTGGCATGGCTTCCTCTTGGGAGAAAAGGAAGAAGCTATTAAATAAACAACTCCCCATGGGTGGAGGGGTAGGGAAACAGCCTGCTGGTGTGTGCCTGGTCTGCTGACTATCCTCAGCCCCTTCCTTCAGTGAAGGGACATGCTATGAGGGTGGCTACTGGTCAGCTGTCCTGGCCACCCAGGAGAGCTGACCAGGAGCCACCCTATGGGCCTAGGGGAGGCCAGCAGACCCTAGCTGAGGCTCCGTATGCTATGAATGAGCTTGGGCAGGTCACTTCCCATCTTGGGGAAGGCTGGGTGGCAGCAGGGACCCTAGCCTCAAAGCCTCAACCTATGTATCCACTAACCTCTCTGAGACTCAGTTTCCACATCTGTCAACAGGGGATAAAATGGCTCTGCCCAGTGCATTTTGTGAGTGGGACATGCCCTGGAAATGTCCCAGGAAGGAGGCCCAGGAAGGCTCTCAATGGGTGCTGATGGCCCGAGAAGTGAAAGGGAGAAGCAGGGTCAGGTGCCGCGTCCTGACAGCCAAGGTTAGGGCAGCGGGAAGCACAAGTCATCGTGCAGAGGGAAGTGGGTCTGCGGAGGCCTGGGCTGCCTGGGCCAGAGAGGGAGGGGCCGTGTGGACACTGAGGAATGCCTTTTCCAGCCTCCTGGGGAGTCCACCCATGGGCAGTACCACCCTTTGACCCAGGCCATTTGTCAAGCCTTATGGCCAGGTCCTGCTGCTGTAGCCAGGCCCAGGGGGCCACAGTACCCCCACCTAGCCTTTGTACTGCCCCCAGATACCCTCTATTCTCCACCTTCTAGGGAGCTTCCCTCCAGCCAAGCTCTTGCACAGTCTAGAGAGTGGTCAGTGGGAGGCCCACTTACCACACATCACTCTGTATCGTTCTCTGGCCTCCGACCCTCCAGATGTGTCCTCTATCCTGGCATTGAGGGTGGCTGGACTGGTGGGACCCTCCTGCTGTCCCATAGACAGAGGTGGATGTTTCAATTAACTGGTTCAACAAGGTGCTGAAAAAGATGGGGAAATCTTTTCAAAGATGAAAAAGGAGCAAAATGTAGTGAAACCTCCCATTTCTGTATCTAAACTGTCTGGCCTGGCAGTCCTTCCTTGTGTCTAACAAGTTCTTCAAGCTGCATTTCAGACAGTTGAGCAACATTGCATTACCTGTCGGCTCCTGTCAGCTGAATCCTCTGCCAGGTGCAGCCAGCTCAATGCCCATCCTTGGGGAGGCAGGGTAGGGGGCAGCAGCTGACTGTGAACATTCTGGGCCAGCATCTGATATTCATTTCCTGCTGGGGCAGCTTTCTTGGCTGGCCTTTGCCTCCCTCTGGAAGTCCCTGGACTCTTGGAGGTTGTTTCCTCATCTGTCAAAAGGGAATAAGAATAGCTCCAGCCTGCCCAATCGATTCCACTGGCTACCATCCTTTGGCCCACTCTGCAGCCCCACTTTCTCAAGTTTTCCTAGGGTGTTGGGGACCTCACATGCATGACCATTGACCCTTACTCCTGGAGTGCACAGAGAAGTGGACAATGCAGCCACATAAGGAGAAGGCAGCATCAGCTTTTCCAAACCCTGCTGCTGGTGTGGATGTGGGGCTGCTCAGACTTGCAGGCAGCCAGGTATGAGATGGGGGGTCCAGCACCTGCCCAGGCTAACTGGGACTGAGACCAGGAGGCCAGGTCTGCAGCCCAGCTCCTTCGCCTCGCTGTGCACAGATGCAAATTCACTAGTGATTCCCTAATGTGGGTGGGGTTAAAAGAGTGGGCAGCAGCAGTAACGCAGCACGGAGATTGCACAACAAGTCCAAAGAAAGAATCCAAGGGGCAGCCGGCCAAGACCCTCAGTTCTCATTCTCCTCACCCCCTTAGGCTGGGCCCTGGCCCGGCCCTCAGTTTCCTTGTGTGTACACTGGGGAGCAGAGGCTGACCCTCTGAGCCCAGGGGTGCAGTGACTGTTAGCTTATCTGAAAACTGGGGTGGTGGTCACCCCCAGGGTCATAGGGAGAGAAGGGTGGGGTGCCTCTCAGCCTGACAGCCTCCTGGAACCCCCCCACCCCCACTCCCGCCACCATGGCTTAATGACAGTCCAGGCCCAAACACACTGGTCTCTCAAAGAGGAAGAGGAAGTTCTCAGCCCCAAGGAATGCCGCCCCCCCCCCCCCAAATTAGGCTGTTCTTCCCTGAGTCTAGGCTGGGGAGGGGAGCAGGGGAAGGGGGTGGAGGAACAGGGGGAGGAGTACTCGCCAGAATCGAAAGGGAAGCTGGTGCCCAAGGGGGAAATTCCTGAATGACATGGTCAGTTCCAGAGCGCAGGAATTCCTGGGCTGTGAAATGAGGAAGGGGTATGTCAGTGGGGGGGTCCTTTTCACCCCTCCCCCCAAGACTCAAGAGAAACAAGGCTTAGATGGGCGCGACTGAGGCCCCAAAGGAGTGTGACCTGGTCAAGGTGTGCCAAGGTGTGTCCCTCTCCCCTGTCTGCCTGCAAGATTCCATTCTGGCCCAGTGCTAGCAATGAGAAGTGCTTCCAGGACAAGTCCCAGGCCTGAGTGTGAATTTGGACTCTGCCATCTCTGATCTGTGTGTGACCTTAAGTCCATCATGTGCTCTTTCTGAGCCTCAGTTTCCTCATTTCAACAAGGCTAGATAATGAAGGTTTGTGCCCACCCCCAGCCCAGGACAGCCCAGAGTGGTGCTGTGTCAAGACTCTGAGCCACCCTGCTGTCCCCTTAGGGCCCCTCCTCCAGTAAGCCCAACCCTGTGCCTCTATGCAGCCATGGATCTGGCCAGGAGGGGGCCTTCTTGTTGCAGAGGGCGACCCTAAGTAAGGTTTAAGGACCTTCCCGCACCCCGCTTCGGGGGGGCGGTGGGGGCGCTCTCCTGAGCTGGAGTGGGTGCTGACTTTGGGATGCGGGAAAGTTCGGCCGGCTCCCAGGCAGCCAATCAGGAACCGCCGTCGGACAATGGGCCAGGCTCCTGGCCAATCCCGGGGCCAGGGGTGCCAGCCCTGCTTCCCACAGACCCGGGGCCTGCCGGGCCTCCCCTCCCCTCCCCTCCCCTCCCCTGCTACCTCCTCCCTGTTCCCCCGTTCTCCCGCAGCACAGCGACCCGAGCGGGCTCTGGCCTCCGCCCGCGGGTTTTCCGAGGTTGCCGAAAGGGCGGGCCAGGCGGGGCGGGGCGGAGCCGGGGACTATTTCAGGCCGTGCTGGGCTCGGGCCGGGGTAGCGGGGAACCCGGCCCGGACACAGTAAGTTGACCTCCGCCGTGCGTCCGTCTCCACCGCCCCGATCCCCCGGCCGGATTCCCGAGGGAGCGGCCCGGCCAAGCGTCCGGGCCCAGGGCAGCTGAGTGCTGGCGAGGCCCGGGCTTTGGGCGGTCCCACCCGCTGCTGGGGAAACCCAACCCCATGCTGAGCGCCTGGGGTCGGGACACAGAGGATTCAGCTTTGGCACCCGCAGCGCAGGGCTCTGTCTCACGGAAGGCAGGGAGGAGGGGCTGTGGGGTAAGGCCCAGGGGCTCCCTTCCCTGGCCAGTAGGGAGACCGAGGCCCAGGGGCGTGGTTCCCGACGATGTGACCTAGGTCGAGTCACTGTCTCCACCCTGTGCCCCAGGGTCCTGGTCTTGGGTTGGGGGTGGGCTGTGCTATCCAGCCCAGGGCAGAGAAAGCCAGGCACAGAGCTGGGGAGGCTCTGATGGGGGTTGGGATATTTGTGCATGTGGAGCGCTGGGGAGTGGGGAGGAGCTTGGGGAGTTTGGCTGGGGCCACACTTTGTGACTGAGCAGTCCCGTTCTGTTCTGCTTCAGTGTCCTCATCTGGGAGCTGGGGCTTAAAGGGACAGCCCCCCCTGCAGTCCCTCTGCTTGTGCACCCCCCAGGGTTGGCCTGACAGACAGGATACTCACAGGTACTGAGGCCTGACTGTGTTTTTGCCAGAATCCTCTCTACAGCACTGAGGTGGGTGTCTTTGCCCCAACTCCACAGTTTGGAAACTGAGGCCTGTGAAGGAAGGGTATGTCCAGTGCATACAGCTAGTGAGTGGGGCACTGAACTCCCAGCCACTTTCCTTTCTACTGGTTCAGCAGCCTCCAAGACTAAGGGCAGGGAGGGGGCTGAGAGGGGTTGTGCAGGACCCCAGAGGGGAGGAGGGTTTTGTGCAGCTGAGGCCTGCAGGCACAGATGCAAAACCAGCAAGGCAGGAGCCAGGCCTGTGGTGAGATGGAGTCTGCCATGTCTTGGGGACCCAGGAGCTGTGTCCCACTGGGAGGTATGGGACAGTGAAGGCAGAGGTGGGGCCTGGGAGCCAGGGTAGGGCTGAGCAGCTTAGCTAGGCCGGTAGGCCCAGCTGCAGTGGATGCTTGGCATGAGAGCGAGAGGGGTTGAGGGGAAGCTGGGCTAGTGGGAGCAGGGCAGAAGGGCCTGGTGGCCTCCTACCTGGGGACCTCAGAGCATTCCCTGCTGAACCCTGCAGAAAGACTCTCAGCCCAAATGGCAAGGAAAGGAAACTGAGGCCCAGGGTGATGGAGTTTAGCCCAGGACAGAGGCTGGTGGGGCTGGGAGTGGGAGGAACCCAGACTTCTTGTCCCCCAAATGTCTCCGGCCAAGCCCCGGATTTCTGCTTGCGGCAATGGCATAGGACAGCCGGGTTTTGTGAAGAGCCAGACCTGCCCCTCAGCCTTAGTTTCCCCATCTGGCTGATGGATCCACCTGTTTACCTTATGGTACTGTCACAGGGGTTAAGTGAAGTCAACATGTTGTGTGAGGCAAGACTTGCTGTGTTTGCACTTGGGGGATGGTGCGGGCAGGTGGCACCATGGTTAAGGGTCACCCCAGTTATCAGAGAGGCCCAGCTCCTTTTTGCTCCCATTGCCTAGCCCTGCCCTGCTCCCTCCCTCATGGAGGCATGTTTCTCTCAAGTGCTTGGGTCTCAGCCCTGCTGGCAATGGTCACTCCCTGGGGAGGGGGCTGCTGGGTACAAGTGGTCCCACTTCTCTGAATACAGCTTTCAGGGCAGAGGAATTGCTGAGCTCTGGAGCCAAGTGTCCTGAGTTCCCAACTGCTGATCTTGGGGACACTTCAAACCTCTCTGGGTCAGTTTTGTAAAAGAAGAGTAATATTCCTCCTTTGTGGGAGTGGAACAAGCTGGGAAGGTCACCCAGGAAGGGTACTTTTGTGGTCGCCCCATTGGAGAGCTTTAGGGTGGGTCCCCAACCTCAGTGCCTCACCGGGGCCCTGGCCCTGCATGACACATGAAGGCTCTCCAAGGTCCCTTCCCAGCCCTTGAAGCTTGGCCCCAAATGGCCATGTTTGATGAGGTGCTGTGGTTTTTGACAGCCTGAGCCCTGAGGCCAGGATAGGAGGATCAGGCTCTGCTGGATTTCTGTTCTCAGCAGGAGGAGGGAGCTGATGCTGGCAGTCAGGGGCCTAGGCTTAGACCCCAGGCTGATGCCAGGTCCTCTGTGACCCCAGCTTAGCTCTGTCCTCTCAGGACCCCAGTTCTCATCTGTCCAGTGGGAGGCAGCCCAGGCTCTGTCTCCTCTCCAGGGTCTAGGGGGATCCAGCATTCGTTTTCTTCTCCCTGCCCGGAGAGCGGGCTGCCAAGGAAGGATTGGCCAAAGTGAGGTGAAAGCCCCTCCACCAGGGAGGCCGGGTATCCCTCGTGTCTTCTTTGTTCAGGGGTGATTCTGGGGGGGAGGGTATTGGAAGAGGAGCTGTGGCTGGGGAGACACTCGTGGCCAGGGAAGGGTTTGAGTTCTCCTCATCTGGGCCAGGAGTTAGCCGGAGCCCTGGCGGTTGTCAAAGTTGAATCGAGCGTGGTGTTTTCTGCCATCACCTGTGCATTTGGATTTGGGAGCCAGGCTTGTCCCCTGCAGCTACTGACCCCTTCATCCACCCCTCCCCAACCTGCAGGCTTGACCAGAGTGATGTTGAAGATGATGACTACCTTCCAGGGCTTTCTGGGCAATCAGCCTGTGCCAGGGGATCGTGACTTCTCCCAAAGCCCCCCGCAGCAGCCCTCTATCTTGGAGGCGGAGTCTGAGGCCTCCATGTCCGAGGCCTCCTCTGAGGACCTGGTGCCACCCTTGGAGGTGGGGGCAGCCCTGGAGAGGGATGAGGAGGCCACCAAGAAGGAGAAGAAGAAGTCGAAAGGACTAGCTAACATGTTCAGCATCTTCACCAAAGGGAGGAAGAAGAAGAAGCATCCCAGCCCTGCGGAGCCGGAGGCGGAGCTGGAGTCTGACTCCCAGACGGGTGGCCCCCTGCCCTCAGGTAGGCTGGCCGGGACCCACATGGGCAGGAGGTGTCTCTCCCTCCCTGCTCTCTCCCACCATGGGACCTGGGAGAGGGGAGGCCTGGGCTTCAGTCCTGTCTCTGTGGGCAAGACCCTTGGCCTTGGGTGTCTCCCAGTCCTGCCCTAATGGCTGTGTCCCTTGCACAGTGGAAGAGCTCAAGGCAGACCTGGAGCATGGACGGCTGGACGCAGCGTGGCCGCTGCTGGTGCTGGAGCGGGAGCTGCTGGCAGCGGCGGCGGCCGGCGGCCTGCAGGAGGAGGAGCTGGTGCAGCGGCAGAGTAAGGTGGAGGCGCTGTATGTGCTGCTGCGCGCCCAGGTGCTAGCCGTGCTGCGACGGCCCCTGGACGCTGCACCCGAGCGGCTGCGCCAGGCGCTTGCCGTGGTGGCCGAGCAGGAGCGGGAGGACCGACAGGCGGCAGCGAGGCCCAGAACCTCGGTGCTGATGGCCACGCGTCCGCGGAGTTGGCTGCAGCTGTGGCGGCGTGAAGTGGCTCGGTTGGCTGAGGAGCGCCTGGCTCGCCAGCCCGCTGCAGAGTCCCCTGGCCGCTCAGAGGCCGAGCGCGCCTTCTTGCACCTGGGCCGTACCATGAGGGAGGACCTGGAGGTGGTGGTGGAGCGCCTCAAGCCACTGTTCCCTGCCGAGTTCAACGTCGTGGCGACCTACGCTGAGAGCTATCACGAGCACTTCGCGGCCCACCTGGCCACCATGGCGCAGTTCGAGCTGTGTGAGCGGGACACCTACATGCTGCTGGTTTGGGTGAAGAACTTCTACCCCAAGTGAGCAGGGGCAATGGGACCCAGTGCGCCAGGGCTGGCAGGGTGGGGTGGGGTGGGGTGAGGGGGGTGCAGCTGAGCCAGGGATGGGGCTGGAGTGAGGAGGCTTGGGCCATGTGCGGGGGCAGAGATGGCTGGGCCAGGTGGAGAGGATTGGTCTGCAGGAGGGGGTCAGGGTGTGCAGGGAGAGGTTTGTGCTGGTGATCCGCAGTCCCAGGACTCAGGGGTGGGGCTGAGTGGGGCCGGAGCACATGGGAGGGGCCTGGGATGGGTCTGCTTTTCCCTTGGAATCCTTACTTTCTTGGGCCTTTGATACACCCAGTCACATTCTGCAGTTGGGGAAACTGAGGCAGGAGAATGGCAGGAACTACATCATTCGTTTATGAATTCCCAGTCTGGAGATAGGGCAAGACAGGTAATGACAATCCAGAGCAGGAAGGGCTGTGGCAGAGGAGGCCAGGGAGGCTGGGAGCCCAGAGCAGGGGTCATGGAAGGCAACCTGGAGGAGGAGTCACTGAAGAGAATACTGCCTGACTCAGGAGAGCATGTCCCTGCCCTGGGGATTCCCAGTGTAATTGGGTGTAGAGGGGGCAGACTGGTGGGGAAGAACAATATTCCTGGCAAAGGGAGGCTGAGCCATGGAATGTTCTAGGAGCTATGCAGAGCTTGTCAGAGGATTTGGAGTACCTGACAGCTGTGGGGCCCTCGCAGGCAGGGGAGTGGGTCAGGGATGGGCACGGACAGACAGCAAGTTGGAAAGATCCCTGTTGTGCAGGGCCCTGCTGCCGACAGTGGAAGTGGCAGTGCCAGTGGAGGGCACCTGAGAACTCAGCTGGGTACAGCCTTAGGCATCTCCTGATTTACCCCAACTCCACGGCTGGTCACCATTCTCACCAACCACTGCTGGGCAGAGAGAGAGCAGAACTCCAGGGTGGAAATGCCCAGGCAGGGAGGCCAGTGGTTGTAATTGCTGGGAGTTGGTCCCTGTAGCCCCAGCCCCAAGGCACAAACCCTGCAGGTATAGATTCTGCGAGGTGTCTCTGTGTGTCCTGGGGCACGTCCATGGTAAGACCCGGGTGGGTGGGCAATGCCAGGGCTCAGTTGGGGCAGAAGGACCCAATGCGAGTGGGAGGTGAGGAGCTCAGCAGGACCGAGGAAACTGTGGCCCTGGGCAGGGGCTGGGGGAGAGCCCACCCAGCCCTGAGCTAGTTCTTGCCTGTCCTGAGTCTCCAGGAAGTGCCAGCCATGGCACTCTGTTGGTCAGCCTTCCTGTCCCAGTGGCCTGAGGGTCACTCAGCCAGGGGCCCAGCAGGGTTAGCTTTCCTGGGAATCGAGGCCAAACCTGGGCACGAATCCCTGAGTGGGAAAGTCCAGGGAAGCATTGTCAAGGCCCAGAGGGCCACAGTGGGGGACAAAGGGACACAGCTGTGTCAGGCTGGGTGAGGGACACAGAGAGGGCCATTCTGAAGGGACAGAGATCCCTCAGGAAGTACCAGGGCTGGTCCCTTGGAAGCTCTGGGACCCTGCCGAAGCACCACGAGTGTGAGCTGAGGCGTCTCAGTCTGGGCCACCCTTTCTGCCCTGATTGGTGCACCCAGCAGAGCCAGCTGGACAGGGAGCAGTGGCTGGCGGGGTGCCCTGAGGTCGACAGGACTGGGTGCAGCAATGAGGGGAATGGGCCAGACTGCATTCAGTGGCTGCAATAAGAAGCTTGTTTTTCCGAGTAAGAGGGGAACCAGTGTTGGGGGGTGGGGGTGGTGGCCAGGTCGGTGCAGCAGAGAGCAGGAGCAACCAAGCTTCAGCTTCCAAGGTGGCTCTTGCTGCGGGGTGTGGAAGGGACAGTCGGAGACAAGGGCTGAAGGAAGGAAGCAGTGAGCATCCCTTACTATGAGCCAGGCGAGAGCTGGGCACAGGGTGGGCTGTGTGTGTGTGTGAGGTTCATCAATTCCAGGGCATATTTGGGGACAGGGGCAGAAGAGGTAAGAGGAAAAGGAGGCGTGGTGTCCAAGGGTTTTGGCATGAATCAACTAAGGGGTGGAGAAGCCACCGTGGGAGTTGGGGAAGCCCTGGTAGGGGTGGGGGTGAGGGCACAGGCCAGTGCTGGGCCTGCTGGCGTGCGGCAGAGGCGGTGGGGGTGGGTCTTGCATAAGGGATGGAGCAGAATGGGCAGCTGTCCTCATGCCAGCCTCCCTCTGCCCAGTGACGTCATCAACAGCCCCAAGTTGGCGTCTGAGCTTCAGGGCGTCCAGCTTGGGAGCCTCCTGCCCCCCAGTCAGATCCAGTTGCTGGAGGCCACGTTCCTGTCCAACGAGGCGGTGAGCGAAGCACCTGGGCCAGGCAGCCGGGAGGGAAGCGGGGGGCCCAGAGACAGACAGAATCCCAGGTAGAGGACAGACAGACAGATGGACAAGAAAGTTTGAGACAGTCCAGAGAGGGCTGGCAGAGGGATAGGCCAGTGAGGGAGGTGGGCAAAACAGGGAACAGCCAGGACAGCAGGGCGGAGGGCGTGGTAACCATCCCCCGGCTGCCTTCCCCACCTGGGTGGAAGCAGCCCCTTAAGCCTCTCTGTTTTAAGGTTAGCTCCTTGTGACCTTCAATCCACCTGCAACCTGGACTCCTCCTTGCCATGTCCCCTCCCGGATTCACAGGGCTTGGGATTCAGAGGCAGATGCCCGTTGGGGCTGTTAACTCTACCCACCACGGTCCCTCCATCTCCTGCCCTGCAGGCCCCGTCGACCTCTGTACACCCAAAGGCCTCGCTTCTCCCTGGGTCTGCAGCTCTGTGAGCCTGAGGGTGAGGTCAGGCGTGCACTCAGCCATGCTTTTGCCCCTGAGCGTGCCGGGAGGGGTGGACCCCCTTTTTCAGGTACTTCCTTGCACACCTGGCCAGGAAGGAGCAAGGAAGAGAGGCCTTCACCCATGGGTGTTCCTGAAAGGGAGGGACCTTCACTTGAGCAAGGGGCAGGACAGGCAGGGTGCCCGGGCAGCGCGACTGGGCAGGGCACCCCACCCTGACCCGCCCCTTATCCCCTAAGGCCAGTGTGAAAGACTTGATGGCCCGAGCCCTCGAGTTGGAGTCGCAGCACTGGGTCCAGGATGTGGGTCCCCAGAGGTTGGATGGCCGCTGCCACAGTGAACTGGCCATCGACGTCATCCAGGTACACGCTCTGCAACAGATACCCAAGCAAGGGCCACAGGGCACAGACAGTGTCCCTACCCTACCTCCTCCCTGGGGCACTCTCTTGTCCCCTGCCCAACACCAGCCCGCTCCCAGGCTGTAGCCCCAGGATAGGACAGGTGACCCCTGCTCGGCTCACCCCAACCCCATCCCCTATCACCCCCAGATCATCTCCCAGGGCCAGGCCAAGGCCGAGACTATCACCCCTGAACTGGGTGTGAAGATGAAGCAGGTGTTGCTGTTGGAGCTGGCTGGCTTCCTGAGAAGGTGGGTGTGAGTGTGTCCCGATGGGTCCCTGCCCCCCTCCAAGCTGTGGCTCTTCCCCCTCCCCACCCCCAGGGAGTCCCCTCTCCTGGGCCTGCCCCATCCTGGCCCTGCCCCCTCCCCAGAGAGTGAGTGCAGGCCTCACCTGGTCCGTGTTGCTTCCGATTTCAAGATGGATGACCCAGGAGGGAGTGAGACCCCTGCCTCTCCTTCACGTGTTCCCCCCCCCCCCCCCAATTCTCAGGGTCCTTCCTTCCAGGACCTCAAGAACTCCTCCAGCCAGCCCTTGCCCCCTCCAGACTCCCAATCAGAAAGCCTGGCCCTAGCTGCAGGGCCAGGGGGTGGGGTGGGGTCTGGAAGCTGGGCTCCATGCTGCCAGTGGACTGGCGGCCCCTCCCCACGCTGTCAGAGACCCTGGAGCTCAAGGTGGTGGGCAGGCTGCTCTCTAGCTTGGCGCCCCAAACTCACATGCCCCTTCCGCTTTTGCAGCTACCAGCGGGCCTTTGACGAATTTCTGGAGAAGTGCAAACCACCGCGGAACTTCAGGGCCAACTTCAGGGCCAACGTCATGGCCAACATCAACAATTGCCTGTCCTTCCGGTGAGAACACGGGGCTGCGGGTGGAGGGCCAGTTGGGAGCGGGGAGGGCTCCCGGGTGGCAGCGGCGATGAAGGGAGGCACGCGGAGATGCGGTCATTCTGGCTGCCTGCGCCGCTGTACCTCACTGTCCTCTTGTTTTGTTTTATCTGGGAACTGTCTGCTGTGGGTGGTTGCAGGTGTGCTGAGAGGCAAGGCTGGGGGGTGGGGAGCATAGGTGGGATGACTTGCATTTGATGCCCCCCAATCCAGGGCATGGGGAGCCACTGTTGGTCCTAGAGGGAAGGAGGCCTGTCCGGGACTAACTGCTCTCTGGGTGTGAGGCTGCCCTGGGTGGGCCTTGCGTGACCTCCCTGCCTTCCCCTTCCAGGACGTCCATACAGCAGAACTGGCAGACTCTGCCAGATGCCCTTGGCTACCTGCTGGGGCCCCTGAATGAGCTTAAGAGTCGCGGCTTTGACATCCTGCTTCAGAACCTGTTCGCGATTCTGAAGGTAGCTGGAGCCACGCTGAGCCCAGCTTTGGAGGGCATGAGGGTAGCGGGTGGGGGTGGCGTAGGCCTGAAGTGGGCCAGGGGTGGAATGGGGTTGGTGGCATGCAGGTGATGGGGCCCTGGAGGGCTCCTGATGCCCAGCCTCTCGTAGCTGTCCATCACATCTGCTTGGGGCTGAGGAGTCCACAGAAGCCCCTGAGGTCCTTCATCATGGGTTCCTGTCTCCCCAAAAGGAAGAGGAGGGGGTTCCCTGCCTGCTCTTGATCCCCAGGGTGGGAGTCTGTGGCAGCCAGACACCTGGCCTGGAGGCAGTGGTGAAGGTCTGCAGTGACTCTCCCAGTCCCGGCCTCGTGCAGAGCCTGGTTATGCAGGGCTGTGTTTATCCACGAGGTGCCATGGCCTGGGCCTCTGGGCAGACAGCCAGGCTGTCCTGGGTCCTGTGCCCCAGCTGGGTGGCCTTGGAGAAGGGCACAGAGACCTTGCCTTTGCTTCCTGCCCAGAAACGGGGACTTGAGCTCTGCCTGGGTCCCGTGGGAGTCCTTCCCCAGGCTGGGCCATGTGTGTCTGGGAGAGGGGTCAGCACTTAGAGGCTGCGCCAGCTGTGGGCAGCGACTGCCATCTGCAGGGTGTAACCTGGGCAGCTTGCCTTTCTCCTGTCACAGCCGCTGTTCAAGAGGTTCACACAGACCCACTGGGCCGACCCGGCCGAGACCCTGGAGAGGATCATCTCTGCCGTGGGCGAGAGGCTGCCCGAGTTTTTGGAACTGCAAGACTGTTTCCGGGAGGTGGGCAGGCTCTGGGCTGCAGGTGGGGCGGGAGGGGGGCCGTCCCAACAGCCTGCACACACACGTGCACGCGCACACACACGTGCACGCACACGTACACGTGACAGCCTGCACGCACACGTACACATGATGCCCTTTCTGCTCTGCCCCTCCCTGGACCCCTGTCTCTGGTGTGCGGGCCAGGGAGCTTCAAGGGAGGGGGAGACTCAGCCCCTGGCTGCTCACCTGCGCAGGAGCTCACGGAGGCCGTGCACTTGCATCTGGTGAAGGAGTACCTCGTCCGCCTCAGCAAGCGGAGCCTGGTGCTCAAGACGGCTGAGCAGCAGCAGCAGCTGGCGAAGCTCGTCCAGGCCAATGGGGACCGCATCCAGCACTTCTGCCTGCAGCATGTGAGCGCCTGCTGCCCGCGCCCCTGGGATGGGTGGCTGCTCCTCCCCCAAGCCCCTTCTGGGTCCAGGACAGAATCCCCCCCCCAACTGCCCCCCCACCCCCGGACCTCTCCAAACCCTAACCACTTCCTGACCTGAGCCCCCCTGGGCCCAGGGGGCTGGGCAGGGGGCAAGGGTAACCTCCTCCAACAAGGCCTGTGCCCACAGGGTTCCCAAGCTACCTGGCTGGGTCCTGCCCTCCCCATGCTGGCCGAGGTCATCCGCCTGCAAGACCCCAGCGCCATCAAGATTGCAGTGGCCACTTATGCCACCCAGTACCCTGACTTCAGGTGAGCCCAAGGGTCACAGTGCACCCCTGCCCAGACCTCAGACACAGGTCATGAGGTGGTGACAGCAGCAGATAACCCTTGTTGAGAGCTTACCAGGTGCTGGGCACCCTGCTGAGGTCTTTTCGGGGATCTGTTTACTGTTCCTTGCTTCAGCTCTGGGAGGCTGATGCTTTCTGACCCCATTTTACAGATGAGGCCCAGGGAGCATAGGAGTGTGCCCAAGTGACAGTTAGGCAGGGGAGCGCTAAGATGACCAAGCTGGGTGGCTGGGCTCCCTAGCCTCTGCTGTTAACCTCTCCATGCCACTGCCTCTCACAAGAGACACAGACAGGAGAGGCCGGGGATCTGCTAGAGGCCGTGGCAAATCGGTAGTGAAGCTGAGGTCCCCTGCTCAGCCTAGGGGTCCTCGGGCTTGCAACTATGTCCTGGCGACCTGTTCAGGAGTGAGGCTTAGCTCCTGGCTCCCTGGCTGCCCACTAGGCTAGGTTCTCTGACATGATCAGGAACGTCTGGACAGGTCTTGAGTTGGGTTGTCCCCTGGCTTACTTATCCCATCCATCTGTCTACTCACCCAGTATGCTCACCTCCCCATCATCCATCCACTCGCCCACCCATATCAACCCCTTCACCTGTCTATGCATCCATTCACTCACTCACCCATCTACTCCCCCCACCCAGCTGCCCAGCTGTCTGCTCAGCCACCCATCCCCCATCTACTTAACTACCCACATGCCCATCCATCCTTCCATCTTTCTTTCCTTCCATTCTTCCTCCTGTCCCTCTGTCCGTCCTCCCATCCATCCTCCCGTCCATCCACCCATCCATCCCACCAACAGTTATTTAAGGAGCTCCTGCTCTGGGCCAGGCTCAGTTCCAGGCCCAGATGCTGTGGGGTTCAAGACAGGCTGGCTCCCAGTCTTCTGTCGAGTAGCGTACAGTGTGTTGACACAACCATGCAGCAGAATACACCACGGCAGGTCATCATAGCAGGGGTGCTGACTTTAGCCAGGGAGGTGGGAGGACACTTTAGCCAAGACCTCCGGGACCAGGAGGAGACAGGAAGCTGTCAGTGTGCTGGGAGCATGGGGGACAAGGGAGGGTGAGTCCCAGCAGTGGGCAGGGGCTCAGGGAGCAGGGGTGCTGGTGGGCAGTCTGGGTTGATGGCTCCTCTCCTTCCAGCAAAGACCACCTGAGTGCCATCCTGGCCATCAAGGGGAACCTGTCGAGTAGCGACGTTAAGAGCATCCGGAGCATCTTGGATGTGAGCACGGGGGAGCACAAGCCCTCCAGGCCCCTCTTTTCACTGGTAAAGCTTGGTTAGCTTCTCCTGTGGCCGGACCTGCTTGTGCACAGCAGATGAGCGTGTACCCCCATGTGGGACACCCCGATCCAACCAGCCCCGGCTTGACGCCTGCTGCCTGCCGCTGCTTCTGCCCAGCCCTGGCCGTGACGCAGCCCCTGGGTGGCTGGAACTGGACAGACCCCAGGGTATCCATCTAGTGGGGCAGGAGCTCCCAATGTGGGGAGCCCACCAGGCAGAGCCTGAGAGGACACTTTGTGAGTTATTGTTTACTATGCATGCACAAAAGGAGGGAGAGGAGGGAGAATGGCCACCTCCTGTCTGCAGAGCCCTTCCTTGGTCTGCTTCTTAACCGCCCCCATCATGGGTGGTCTGGAGCACTCATCCCAGTTCCCCAGGCTGGCGCCGGGCCTCATCCATGCTGTCTCCTCCAGCCCAAGGCCAAAATGAGCCAGGCCAGCAAGTCTGTGGGATGGAAGGTGTCACCTGGAGGGAAGAGTGGAGAAGATGGGCTCCCTCTGGGCCTGGAAGTGTCATTGGAAGCCCTAGATGGGGACAGGGACTCTGGCGGGGGGCTGTGGAGCCAGCATCAGACCCCACCTTCAGATTGCCCCTGGGCCCATGTAGGCTGGCTCTGGAGTTTGGCCCACGCCCCCTCCCTGCACTTCCCAAGAGGTGGTCCCAGGGGGCCTCAGCGTCCATAACTGCCAGGCCAGGCCCTCCTGGACCTTCTCAGGGCCCTCCTGCTCTGCATGGGGGCAGGCCCAGAGGCGACCCCACGGACCCTGCTGCCAGGCACCCCTCCTGGAAGCTGGGCTGAGGCCTGGGCAGTGGCAGGGCAAACCTGACCTCTGACCCCTGGGCTCGGTGTTGGTTTCTTATTGCTGCTGCAACCAATTACTACAAACTGATGATTGTTAAAGAGTTGATTGTCTTTCGGTTCTATAAGCCAGAAGTCTGACACAGACTGGGCTAAAATCAAGGCGTTGGCAAGCTAGCTCCTTTCTGGGGCCTCTTGGGGAGAAGCCTTTCCTTAACTTCTCTAGTTCTGGAGCCCCAACTCATGGCCCCTTCCATTTTTGTCCCTCCCATGGTACCATCTCCCTGGCTCGTCTCTGCCTCCCACTCCCTTTGTAAGGCCCACCTGGATAAACCAGGTGCACCTCTCTGTTTTAAGGTTAGCTCCTTGTGACCTTCAATCCACCTGCAACCTGGACTCCTCCTTGCCATGTCCCCTCCCGGATTCACAGGGCTTGGGATTCAGAGGCAGATGCCCGTTGGGGCTGTTAACTCTACCCACCACGGTCCCTCCATCTCCTGCCCTGCAGGCCCCGTCGACCTCTGTACACCCAAAGGCCTCGCTTCTCCCTGGGTCTGCAGCTCTGTGAGCCTGAGGGTGAGGTCAGGCGTGCACTCAGCCATGCTTTTGCCCCTGAGCGTGCCGGGAGGGGTGGACCCCCTTTTTCAGGTACTTCCTTGCACACCTGGCCAGGAAGTGGCCCGTGTGATTGGTGCACAGAAACGTTTGTACATTTGTAAGGCGTCTGTGTGCTTGATATTAATATGATTATTATTATTTTATATATTTTTTGATAGCACTGTCATTGTATATGTGTAGTCGGGTGGGACCCGAGTTTTTATAACTTGATATAAAACTGATGTCAAAAGTGCCTGTGCTGTAGTTTTTTGGGGGAACTACAAAGTGGGGGTGTGGGGTTCTTTACCCCAACTCAGGTTATCCTTGGTGGCTTCCTCAACCCCTGGGCCAAGGCGAGCCTTGTGCTCTTAGGTGGGATCCAGTGCCCGGCCAGGCAGCCCCCCAGTGCCTCCTAGGTCCATGAGGGAGAAAGCCCTCACCCCTCACCCCTTGGAGCTTTGGAAGGGCCGGGCCACTGACTTCGCCCCTCTGTGCATTGGCTTCCTGCTGGGCCTACCCCAAATCCTTCACCCCGGCGGGTGGGGTGTGGGAGCCACTGCTAACCTCTCGGCTCCATGGCACTGAGCATTGGGGCTCGTGCCTCTGCAGTGGCTGTCGCAGGCTCGGCAGCAAACAAGCAGCCGAGGTGCCCAGTCTTGGTTCAGGATGGCTCCAGCCTGCAGGGAAGGACTGCCCTGGGCACCCTAGGCTTTCCGGAAGGGTCCTGCCCCCCACCCTAGCCGAGGATTTGTGGTGGAGCAGAGACCCTGGATGTGTGTAGGGGTGCCTTGACAAAGTTGAGGGATGGACCAGGGAGCCTTTCCAGGGGGTTCCTTCTATGGGGCCCATGGAGACTGACCCCCCCCCAGAGAACTGGGGAGCAGAGAGGGAAGGAGGAACCTGGAGGGGGACAGCAGCCCCAGGAACCCCTCTCGGGGCACCCACCTATCCATGTGGCATTGGTCCTGGGGTGGATTTGATACTCAAGGGGACAGCAGCCGTGGAAGAGCTGGCTGCTTTCCTGCACCCCTCTCGGGGCAGCACTGGGCTGTGGAGGGGTGGGGGGGGTGGAGGGGTTGGGGTGGGGGGACATGGGGCACCAGAGAGTGCTCCCCTCCTCTGAAACCATTCCCTGGAATGAGCAGGGAGGAGAGATGGGACCTGAAGACCATATTGCAGTTTGACATGTCTCGGGCAGCTCTTAGGGACCCGTGGTGGAAGGAGCTAACACCCAGGGGGTCATCGCTGCACCCCGGGCCAGGCTGGGGTCCCCACAGCCCTGGATCCTCTTGAACCTGGGGTTTCCCTGCCCACCCCTTGGTGCCACTGTGGCCACTGCCTTCCCGGGGGAGGCTGGGCTCGGGGTCTGGCAGGGCTGAGGCCCAATGGGGAAGCAGGAGTGGGGTTGGCACCTCATCTGTTCCTGCCATGGGGTGGAGTCTGGCCAGGCCTACCCCACTGCATCACCCACCTCCCCACCTCCTCCTCAATGCAGGAGAATCCCGGAAGGAGTTGGTGCAGGTGGGGGCAAGGCTGGTGGGCTGGGCTGGCACCTGCTTCTGCTCCTACGAGGACGTGACCCCAGCCCCAGAGGCCTGGGAGCACCAAGCATCAATGAGGCCCCATCACCCACTGGGACCAAGAGGACACGAACCGGGAGCAGTTGGACAGGCCCCCCAAAGGGCCAACATGCCAGGGGAGCTTTGAGATGCTGCCCAAGTCCACCAGGCATCTCAGGCCCAGGCTGGGTGGGGATGGGGTGTAGTGGGGAGCTCCAGGGTCGACTCTGCAGGGGATGGAGTGGGGGGGTCAGTTTGAGTCACCCCCTACCCAGCCCCCCACCTAGCCCTCCCCAGCACTGCCCGCCAGCCCTGGGGAGGGAACTCATTTGCAAACAGGAGCTTTGAAGATACTGCTAAGGTGAAGGCCAAAGCGGGTCCAGGGGTCTTCACCCTAATATGACAGGCCTTCAGAGGAGAAGACTCAGGAGACGGATGCAGAGACAGACAGAGGAAGGGACAAGTGACGATGGCCAGTAAGATGCCACACTGTGGGGAAGTGGGCTCTGCTGCCACCCTGCTCGGGGCTTCTAGTGCCCAAGTCCCGAGACCATAAATTCCCGTCAAGTCCCTGGCAACGGGGTGGCCTCCCCGAGGGGGGTGCTTTGATGGGGACCCAGGCCTGAGGAATCCTCTGCCCAGACGTGGTGGAGCCAGACAGGGAGGGATCAGCTGGGCTCAGGCTGCGAGCTAGGCATGAGGAAGTTTCCTGGGTTTAGGGAAGGAAAGCAGCCAGGGCAGGGTGGCAAAGGCAGGGAGTGGGGCCGGGCCTGGGCAAGCAGGAGTCAGGGCCGGGGTGGTCCAGGGTACGGGTGGGGTTGTCCCTCCAGCAGTGCAGGGGTTCACAGGGCCACGCTGGCCTGCTGGGGTTTCGGGCAGGAAGGCCCCTGGGGCTCTGTGGACAGTGGGGGCAGAGGGGAGGCTGGGGGCCCGGCAGGGGTGTTGGTTTTGCAGGAGGGAGAAGAGGTTGCCTGGGGCCGTGGCTGCAGAGGGGCGACTAGGCTGGCTCTGGACGTGGAGCAGGAAACACTTATTGGGGTTGGCCAGGCAGATGGGAAGGAAAGAGCCGAGGGGTCTTTAAGACCCTAACCCTAACCAAACCGGGTGGCGGAGGGGAAGGCCTGGGGGGGCTACAGGATACAAGTGAAGCCTGAGAGGTCTTCACAGTGGGGCGCTGCTCATGAGACTGGGACCAATGGGTGGGGACACTCTGGGGCACAGGAGTTGGCAGCCAGTTGCTCATACACTGCTTTCGGGGTGCAGTTTTGCACGGCCCCTATGAGAGCTGTTTGGCAACATGGATCAAACCAACAAATGCACAGCTCTGAGCAAGGTCTCCTATCTTATCTTTACTCTAGCCTAGAGGCCAAAGGATGCAGATACCAGGTCTGTAGGAGGAAAATATTAGAAATTCCCTAGATTTCATCAGTAAAGCCTGGTTAAATAATTACCCTGTACACACACAATGGAATACTGTGCAGCAGCAGAAAAAGAATAAGGAAGTTCTTGACATTGTAATTAAAAAATTGTGCCAACATAGAGTCGTTAAGAGGAAAAAGCACATTGCAAAACAGTGTGGCGAGCTGCCTTCAAATAAAGGGAGAAGGAGGAAACATGCCTTTGTATTTGCATGTGCACATTCAGGCAGTCTGGAAGAATACAATAGAAACCAAGCGCAGTGGTTGTGTGTGTGTGTGTGTGTGAGTGTGAGTGGTGTGAGTGTGAACTGGCTGGGATGGAGAGATGGGAAGATTTTCTCACTGTAGGTTCTGTCAGGGTTTTTGATTATCGAACCATGGAAATGTATCATCCATCACAACGTTACATATCTGAAGTTTGCTTGTGGAAATGAAAGTAGGTGCTCTTGGAGATTGGAGGCGAGAGGAGAGGGCACGTCCTGGGTGTGGGGTGGCCCCGCGGTGGTGCACAGCCAGGAGAGGGGGCCGCAACCGCCTGTGTCCTCTGCAGCCACATTCAACTGCTCGGGTGCAGTCCTGGAGTCACCAGAGCTGGAGTCACTCAAAACCGGTGGCGACAGTGGACAAGCAGAGCTGAGGGGTGTGTGGGGGTCTCGCAAGATGTTAGAGTGGCCGGCCGCGAGGTCTCGGCACACGGGGAAGGTCGTGGGGACATAAGGGGTGAAGGGCTATGAGATGGTGCTGATTCAGAGGCTTGGGGGCCCAGAGGCTAGTGGGGGCGGCTGGGTGCCATTAGGGGAGTGAGGGGAAGGACAGGGTCCACATCACAGAGGAGGCCCCTGGACTGAATTGGGGGAGGTGGGCTGCATTATGGGCAAGGATGCAGCAGTGGTGGGGGGGGGGGAGGGGACCTCACCCCTGGCATGGCTGGATGGGTGTCAGCGGGTGGAGATGAGAAGACGGGAAGGGAACACGTCCACCAGCTGAGGACATGTCCTTAGCACAGATGCTACCCCTTGCTCTAGGGCTCTTGCATTGGGTCAGGGACCCTTTCTTTAGGGTCCTTGGCTGGGTCAGGGCCTTGGCTGGGAGGGCCAGAGTGGGGTGGCCCCGATTTCTTGCTCTTTCTGGGGTTGCTGTAGATGCAGTGAGCCCAGTGCTTGTGCTCCTGGTGGAGGGATGGTCATTGTTCCTGTAGAGACCCCCCAGGTCCCGGAGGAGGCGAAGGCACCAGCTGTGGCTCCATGGGTCAGACTCTGCACTCTTGGGTAGGGGGTTGTTGGCCGGTGGCTTGGGGTGGCCCCTAGAGGATGGACCCTCAGCCTCTTGCCCCCTGGGTCCTGGTTTCCAGGGCAGTTGGGTCTGGCAAGTTCCCAGGGGATCCTGAGATTCGTGACCCAGTGGTCTCCAACAGTTCTGAGTGGAGAAGGGGCTCCTCAAGGGCAGCTCATTTGGTACAGCCACCCCTGAAGCAGAGACCCGAGGACTAAAGATGGGGGAGACCCCCAGCAGCCCCCACCTACAGTGGGGGAACAAGGGTGGACAGCGGCGTGGTCACTGCTACTCAGAAGGGACGGAGGCAATTCTGAAACCCAGCTGACTCCATACTGCTGCATCCCCCACTCTAGGGGAGGGAATACTCCTAGACCTGGGCCAGATATGTCCTCCGGGGGTCCAATTCCCTGGGAGCCCTGTTCCCTAAGGGTCCCATCCCTTGGGGTTCAAGTTCCCCTGAGTTCCATTTTCTGGTGGTCCCGTTTCCTGGGAGTCCTGTTCCCTGGGGGGCCTGTCCCCTGGTGATCCTGTTCCCTGGGGTTTTAGGGGTGCTGCCATTTTAGGGGTGCCTGGTCTTCCCCGGGTGAAGAACCACTCCACTAACCTTCCCAATTGTCCATGGAAGTGCTCAGAGGTGCTTCGCAGGGTCCCCTGCTTTCCAGCCAGCCTCCCGGCTCACCCTGTGCATCCTTACGTCCAGCTCTTGATTCTAACCCCTGCCCTCTGAGAAGCCCCCCTTTTCCCCCAAAAGTGGCCCACTTGTGTGGTTGAATAATGTTCTCAGTCTTTGTATCACGTAGGGTCCAATCCAGAGGTAGGAACCACACCAACATTTGAATAAGGACAGGTCAATACAAGGAATTATTGATTATAGTGGGGGAGCAGAGGAACAAGAGATTGGCCACTGAGGAGTAAAAGGAATTCTAAACCTCCAGGAATTGCAGGTGGAGGGGGCAACCACCTCCTCCTGAGGCGGGGGCAGGCTCCCAAGGAAGCAAACATCTGGAAGCCTGCAGCCCCTGTCTACCTCCCCCCCCACCCCCCACTCCCACCAGACTGGGATTCAGACCTCATGGAGAGGTGCGACCTCAGCCCTTGGGATGGCAGAGCTCGCTGAGCACCTTATGAGCTGCAAAGCTGCCCTAGGGGGACAGGGGAGGGGAGCTGTCCCCGGGGAGGGGCCTTGAGGTGACCAGATAACAAAAGCTCAGGTGAGGCAGGAAGAAAATGTTTTCCTTCGTTCACTCTCCAGCGCCCTCTGCTGACGAGGCTCGACACTGTGCCCTGGGCAAGAGAGAATGTCCCAGAATCCCAAGCAGGGCAGTGGAGGATGGATTTGGAGCCAAGCGGCAGTAGATAACTGGACATCAGCTTTTGGGTGTGCCCTGGTACATGAATTTGAACTTTTACAAGACAACGCACCAGCTCTAAAGGCCCTGTAAACAAGATGCAGCTATCCTTTGTGCAAGTCGAGAAGCTCTCACGTTTTTTTTCCAGAACAAGGGGTCAGTGTAGTAACTCTGTCCACCACTGGCTATATCAGCTGCTCCTCAAATTCACAGTCCCTTAGCACTCTGTCACACAAAAACGAAATTGAAAAGTTAAACTCCAATGGTTTGCAGATAAAATAAACATGGTGAGGAGAGAAAAGCACATGTTTAGCTGTGCAAACACACACAAACAACCAAGAAAGCAAAGCAACTCTAGTCCTTGTTTCTATAAGAGGTGACGACGCATACCTGAGAGCTCTGGCCTCTTCTACTGCTGAGCTCATACTTCCGTGCCCTAAGTGAGGAGCTCAGCTAGTTGGGACTCTTTACTGGATGAAATTATCTCAGCAAATCTGAAGGGTCTGAACCCTTGATTATTCTGCCGTTTTAGGGGTGCTACCATTTTAGGGGTGCCTGGTCTTCCCTGGGTGCGGAACCACTTCACTAACCTTCCCAATTGTCCATGGAAGTGCTCAGAGGTGCTTCGGAGGGTCCCCTGCTTTCCAGCCAGCCTCCCAGCTCACCCTGTGCAGCAGCAGCACAAGTTTCTTGGCAGATTCAGTCCCTCCAGCCAGGAGAGTGACCCCCAAATGGCCAGCTGGCAGTATCATCTTCCAAAGTCATGGAACTGTTGTGGCATCCCCTGGTTGGGGCATTCTTCCCGTGTCGGGTAAGATCAACAGAGCTCAAGTTGCTGGGACAGGAAGCAAAACTTTGGCCAGTGGGCTATTGGGTATAACAGCAGGAGGACACTTGCCCCCCTCCGCTCCTTGGCCCCTGCACCAACACCATCTGGCTCTGTGGAAGAGAGACCCACACAACAGTCTCTGATTCAAACATGTACCGTCCTGAAAGACAGGACCCATCCTTCCTGGTGCTGTCTCCCAATTCCTTTAACTGAGTCTTCACTAAGTCATCTGACCGCCAGAACTGCCGCTTTGGGGGCGGATACGTGGCCAGACCTGAGCTCACCGCACGGTCTCCTGTGCTGGGAAATGAGTCCCTTCCTCAGAGGGAAGGTGTGTGAAACAGCGTGTTGGTGGCCCAGGTGTCCTGCGAGACTGGGAATGGGGTGCTGGCAGAAGAATTGTGTGCAATGAAAGCAAACCCGCGTCCAGAGCGTGCCTGTTCTGGGAGGGGGGTGACCTCTGCTCCTCCCTTATGGAAGAATCTCCAGGGCCTGGCTGGTCCCTGCTGGGCATGGGGACCACTGGGGAGCTCAGTGTGGATCTCTGTGTTGTTGTTAGGGCACACAGCAGCAGTGGCTGAAGACAGGTCAGCCTGGCCAGAGGCAGCCCACACTAGGGAGTCCACACATGGCCTCTGTCCCCTGTCACCCTAGCTACTTCACTCCTGAGTCCATTGAGGAAGCACTGGGTGGCTGGGGAGACGGGGCTGACTGGCATCCACAGAGAGTTTCATTCTTCCCTTCCCGAGTATAAGGGTCTCTTCCAAATTGGATACCTTTCACTAGGCCTGCAGACAGCACTCAAAGATCTTTTTAGTCTGTGCCTCTCTGAGAGCTCTAGCTACATACTTCTTTCTTAGACTCCCTGGTCACTACACTTCAGTCCTGTTTCTTCCAAGTCCCTGGCCGTGCAGCCAAACCACCAACCACTGTCTATAAGTCAGTGTGGGACCGCACCCCTAACCATCTCATGCTAGGTGCAGCGAGAAACCAAATGCCTTGACTCAAAGCTCAGCCCACAGGGAAGACTTTCCATGAGACTCCTTCAAAGTCACTCCTTAGTGACCTGGTACTGCAGCTGCCAACTTGAAGGTAGAGCTAGCACAGTGTACAGACCCTCCTGGCAACCAGGTTGGTGGATTGAGTTCTTTTTCTTCAGTCAGCTGGTCAGGAGGCCACAGGTACAGGGCTGGGTAGGGGCAGTGCCACAGGAATAGGTGCTGGAGGAGTCGGAGCCACCCCTGTGCCAATTACCAATACCTCCTGGCACTGTCCAAACTGATCTCTTCTATGCTGTTTCCATGTGATGACAGATCATTGCTGCACACACCAAGCCTCGTGGCTGCGTGGGCCCAGCAACACTAGTTCATGATGGGAACCTCAGGCTGCATGGCCACCCAATGTCCCCTGGCTGGGCATTTGGTCTCCATTGAATCTTAGTAGGAAGCCAGGATGATTTCTCAAAAGGAAAGCAATTATTTGCAGAAGAGAGTAGAGAATTGCTGCAGAATTCTAGAGGTTTGGGCTGTGGCTCCCCTAATGGTGCTAGTCAGAGGCTCCCATGACCCCTCTGTGTGTCCTGGGTACTTAGGTGCCATTGCACCTGCTAGATCAAAGGTAGAGCAGCTTGTGAGCAGCGAGGGGAATGAGTGTGCAGAGAGGGGCCTGAGAACGCAGGGCCTTCTTTTGTTCTGGTCCCCACCTGAAACTGAATGCCCAGGGTGTCTCTGTAGAAGGGTCAAAGCACACGAAAACAGTCACTTCCAAACTCCAGAAGTCCTACCAAGCCTCTGCCTCTTACTTCATGATTGGTGGTGTGAGGTGCAGCAACTTTTTTTTTACCTTAGAGGGTGAAAGAAATTCTCCAAACTATTTAACCCCTAGAAGTGTAGAGACCACAGACCTCTAAATCTTCACAGAGTTTATCTTCTCCCCTCTAGTTCATATATGTCTTATCATGTCATCTGTGATAGTTAGATTCAGTTGTCAACTTGGCCAGGTGAGCATACCTAGTCTTGTTGCTGTGGACATAAGCCAACGGTACATGAACCTCATCTGTTGCTAATTACATCTGCAGTCAGCTAGGAGGTGTGTCTGCTGCAATGAGTGACATTTGACTTAATTGGCTGGTGCTTAAATGAGAGACTCAACATAGCACAGCCCAAGCAGCTCAGCATTCCTCATCTCAGCACTAGCAGTTCAGCCCAGGCCTTTGGAGATGCAGAAAGAAGTCACCCCGGGGAAAGTTGTTGGAACCCAGGGGCCTGGAGAGAAGACCAGCAGAGACCATCCTGTGCCTTCCACGTAAGAAAGAACCTCAGTGGAAAGTTAGCTGCCTTTCCTCTGAAGAACTAACAAAATTAATCCCCTTTTATTAAAAGCCAATCCTTCTCTGGTGTGTTGCATTCCGGCAGCTAGCAAACTAGAACATCATCTAAAGTACTTGCTGATTCCAGATGACCAGATCCTATCAGCATAATATCATCAACACAGTGGGCCTGTGAGACAGGCTACACTGAGAGGAACCCAGCCAAAGGTGCGCAGTCTGAGTCTAACCATGACAAATCCATCAGACAAATCCAAATAGAGGGGCGTGCTACAAAATAACAGCATCGTAATCTACACAAGTGTCAAGGTCATGAAAGTCAAGGCAAGACCTAAGGATTTATCCAGACAGGAGGAGATTAAAGAGACATGACAATTAAATGCAATGAGTGGTTCATTCCCCTATGAAGGATGTTATTTGGGATAAATGGCAAAGCTTGCATGGGTCTGAGAATTAGATGGAGTGATGGTTTGAAGCTGTGTGTGCCCCAGAAAACCATGTTCTTAAATCTAATTCCTTCTTGTGGGTGGGGACCCATTGTAAGTAGGGCCTTTTGAAAAGGCTACTTCAGTTAGGGTGTGGCCCACCTCATTCAGAATGGGTCTCGATCCTCTTAGTGGAGTCCTTCATAAGCGAATGAAATTCAGACAAAGAGAAAGCCACGGAAACAAGAAGCTGAAATCAAGGAAACCTGGAACTCTCTGTACTCAGGGACAGGAAGGCACAAGCAGATGCTTCCATGTGCCTTGCCACGTGGCGAAGGAGCCAAGGATCACTGGCAGCCAGTCTTCAGGAAGAAAGCTTTACCTTCATGATGTCTTGATTTGAACATTTTCCTGGCCTCAAAACCATGAGTGAATAAATTCCTATTGTTTAAAGTGAACTATTTCATGGTGTTTACCTAAATAGCCTAGGAAACTAAAACGGTTAAAATCCTACTTTTGATTGTTGCTGGGTGGGGTTTGCAGAAAATACCCATGAGAGTACCCAGGGGCGATGATGGTGTGGGGTTGGAAGCTTACCTCAAGGGTAAGGACAGGACTGTGCAGTTCCGTTAAGTGTGAGCCTGTTTTAAAATTAAATGTTGTTTATGTGTAGAATGAGGAAATACTTTACCTTTCTAAATAGAAAATTTTAAAACCATGCATGCTGTGGATGAGACTGTCTGAAATTAAAAACACACATGCACTGCCGGGGGCAGTATTTTCACACAAACTTTCTGGAGTTGGGTGATTTGATTTTTTAAAGAAGTTAATTCCAAGGGTTCAAAAATATCTTGTCACTTCTCACAAATTTGTTCTTTCCTGTGAACTTCTAAAGTTTTGATTTACATTTTTCCTAGAGTTACATGGGAATATAGTTGAGAAAGTCAAACAACAGTTCTAGGCTTATGATTAAAATGTTAGTCCTGTTTTTTTGACTTCGGGGTCAAGATGGCGGCTTAACAACATGCACATTTTAGTTCGTCCTCCAGGACAACTACTAAATAACCAGAAACAGTACAGAACAGCTCCTGGGGCCACGTTAGTGACCAGACGCACAGCGTACCCCAGTCTGGACCAGCTGGACTGGGTGCGAGCACCCCCCAGAAACGTGAACTCCCAAAGCTGTGGCGGCCAGCACCCCTCCCCCATAGGCCGCTTCCCAGAGGGGAAAGGAAAAGACTTTACCAGCACCAGGGACTGGGCACAATCAAACGCCAATTGTGGAACTAATTAACAAATTCTGACTACTAAAAATAGGCCCCCAGCATAGGTGAACCTGATCAAAGCAGAGGCTGCTCATTTTTGCCCCGGTGCCAAAGGGGCAGGACTGACAGAAAAAGGGGGGAAAAAAAAGAAGGAAACAGAGGTTTTTGTGGCTGTGTATCTACAAAGGCTTGACTGCCTCTGGATACAGTGGCAGGACATTTCAGGCTGCAACTGCCCCAGGCATAGGCAGAAGTGAGCTCTTTGGGGGGCTTATCTGGAGCCTGTGCCTTCCCCAGGGGAGGGGTGAAGCCCCACCCAGGTGGAATCCCTCCATCAAGGAATTCAGACACCAGGGCTTGGTAATTTGAAGCCATTAAAACCAGCCTACAACCTCTCCTCTGTCTTCACCACGCCCCCAGCAGGGAGAGTCTGCCAAAGTTAAAGGAGCCACAACATCTTTTGCTGGTGGGACCTGCAGTCAGACAAGCGCCACATACTGGGCAGGATAAGAAAAACAGAGTCCAGAGACTTCACAGGAAAGTCTTCCAACCTGCTGGGTCTCACCCTCAGGGAAAACCGACGCAGGTGACTCTTTCCTCCTGATAGGAGGCCAGTTTGGTCTGGGAAAATCTGGCTGGGGTCTATAATATTTAAGTTCCCTGTTCCAATATGGGTGCTGACAGGGGTCCATGTAGTCCCTGGATGGGGCCATCGCCTGGGCCTCACCTCTCTTCCCCTCCCCCACCCCTGAGGAGGAAGAGGGACTCACCTGACCAGCTTTTCTATTTCTACTTTTGAATCTGTTTCCTTCTCTCCCTCTGAAGTTTCTCAGGGTGGAATCTGCCTAGGGAAGCCCCTGCCCTGTGCCTGGGCAGGAATGCCTGTTGGAGCCTGTAGATTTAAGCCTTGTTCTCCGCAGCAGCTTTATCAGGAATGAAGATGCTATTTTGACCTGCACCTGCCTGCCACTTTCAGGTTGGGTGGAGGATACTTATTGGACCCCCAGAAACAATGTGATCATCTGACAACTGTTTATATACATATTATCCATACATTATACTGCTTATGTGCATCTTGTACAGCCATTACACAATGCATATATGAACAGATAGGATAGTTTACCTGGAAAATCCAAGAGACTGAGATAAAAACCTATGTGAACAAGCAACGTAATTGGTAAGCTTACAAGATAAATGTACACTCATTAGGTTTACATTTTATGTACAACACCTGATAAGATATTTAATGGGTGTGATGATTGGGTTCGTTGGTCAGCTTGGCCAGGTGATGGTGCCCAGTTGTCTTATCAAGCAAGCACTGGCCTGCTTTTTGCTGTGGCGACATTTTGTGGACTTAGATCATCAGCGAGTTGATTGCACCTACAATCAACTAAGGAGAGTGTCTTCAACAATAAGAGATGCTTCAACCAATCTGTTGAAGGCTTTAAAAGGAGAGATGATGACTTCAGCAGTGAAAAGAGACTACTTCAGCCAGCTAGCTCTTCCTGGGGAATTCATGGAAAACCCTCTTTGGAGTTGCCAGCTTGCAGCCTCCCCTACAGAATGTGGACTCATGCATCCCTGCAGTTGCGTGAGACACTTATAAGATCTTACAATATATAAGAATGTGGACTCATGCATCCCCGCAGTTGCGTGAGACACTTATAAGATCTTGCAATATATACAGATATCTCCTTTTCTATCTATTTCTCTAGAGAACCCTGCCTAGTACAATGGGGAAAAGACCTGATTCACAATATTAGCTAAAACTATGAAAAGCATGGGAGTAAGTTAAAAAAACAATTGTTCAAGATCTAAAAGATGTTCTCAATAGAGAACATCTAAAACTAATAATCAAGAAAAAGCTATGTCTGCATGTCAATTAAACATATGCTGGTGGCAAGAACCAGAAGACACAGGGAGAGATATAAGAGCCAGTATCATAAAACTCCTAGAAGAAAAGATAAGGAAACATCATCAAGGCCTAGTAATAGGAGGTAGCTTCTTGGACTTTATACCTAAAGCACAAGCATTGAAAGAAAAAATACATAAATTGGAACTCCTTAAAATAAAAAACTCCTGTGCCTCAAAGAACTTTGTCAAAAAGGTGAAGACGCAGCCAATTCAATGGGAGAAAATATTGGAAACCACATATCAGACAAAGGTTTGATATCATGTGTACATAAAGAAATTATACAACTCAATAACAAAAGAACTGACAGCTCAATTATAAAATTGGCAAAGGATATGAACAGACATTTTTCCAAAGAGCAAATACAAATGGCTAAAAAGCACATGAAAAGATGCTCATTTCCCTCAGCTGTAAGCAACTCTCTTATTTGTGCTTGCCAGAGAATCGATGTGCTATTCAAATCCACTCCATTAGATCTTCTGGATCATGTGTCCTAAGAGGCACCTTGGTCCTAAAACAAAGCCCTTTCTTTCACTTGGCCCTATTCAAAACTGGAAGTTCATGGATCTTTCAATATATGGGTTTGAGTGGTATTCCTAAGTGCATTATTTGTTGCCTCCAAAATGCAAAGAGACCTCTACAGTGCTGTGCCACTTTTTTAACCATAGGAGATTCAAGTAGCAGCAACTTGTATTTTACCTTCAAGGAGTCATTTCAACTTGCCCCAGACCAGTGATCCTATAAAAACTTCACTGATGTAGCAGCTATTGAATCTTATTAGGGTTGAATCACCCATTCTCTGGCACATATGAAACTTCTGGCATATCCAAAGTACTTAGCACTTCCTGTTTAACAGGTCCAATTGGTATTATGTCATTAAATAGTGGACTGGAGTAATGTTATGCGAAGTATTAAGATGATAAAGTTTCTAGAGACTGTATTGGAACAGAAAGCAGTAGAGTTAGCACAGTGCTGCAGCACGGTGTGAAGTGATATTAATACCCTTACCATATAAAGTTGAACTGTTTTTGTTCCTTCTTAGTCATAGGTATTGGGAAGAAACCACTCACCAAATCAATAACCATATATCAAATTCCAGAGACTGTTGTTCTGCTCCAGCAAAAATACTAAATCCAGCACAGTAATGTGATGGGAACTGCCAGCGACTCACATTTGTGTTAGTCCACCATCATCTGCCATAATTCACTAGGTTATGTTGAAGCCAGTCAGGTGAGTTGAATGAATATTTTGAAGGAACCACAATCTCTGCACCATTAAAGTTTTTGATGATGGTATGATTGCTTGCTTCTTCCTATCATAGTAGCCTATACTTTACAGTTAGGGAATAATCAAAATGGCAAGTTTCAATTTGCAAGCATTTTTCAAGCCTCTGTTTGTGAAATATTTACTAATGCCAGAGTCACATGTCTAAGCCTAAATTTAAGTAGAGAGATAACCCCCCATCAACAATGAGAAGATCAGCAAAGAATTTGGGGTCATTAAAAAAAAATCTATCATGATCCCACTATACAAAGTAGGAAGTAGGAAGGTGCTCACTTGAGCTGGGATGCTATCAGCCTGAGGTGAATCTGGGCTTACAGAGAACTTTACACAACTGTGACTGAAGCCAGAGTGGGCTGATTGTCTGTGGCATGGGGCATCAGAGGGTTCAGCTACAGTTTACTTCTGGCATTGCTCAGATCCTTTCATGCCATACTTCAAGTCCAGTGTTTCACAGTTTCTTTCCATCTCTATAAAAGGCTTAATACACAAAAATTAGGAGAGTAAGTTAGAGTTGCTGATCTAGTTTTCAAGCGGCTGGAATGCATTATACCAGAAATGGAATGGTTTTTTAAAAAGGAAATATATTAAGTTGCAAGTTTACATTTCTAAAGCTGTAAAATTTTCCATATTAAGGCACCAAGAGGTTACCTTCACTTAAGAAAGGCCGATGAAGTTTGGGGTTTCTCTCTATCAGCTGGGAGGGCACATGGCGAACATGGTGATGCCTGCTAGCTTTCTCTCCAGGTTTCTTGTTTCATAAATCTCCCTCGGGGGCATTTTCCTTCTTCATCTCCAAAGGTCTCTGGCTGTGTGGGCTCTCGTGGCTCTTTCCAAAATGGTTCCCTCTTAAAGGGCTCCAGTTAGGAACCCCACCTTGAATGGGTGGAAACACATCTCCATGGAACCCACCTAATCAAACGTTACCACCCACAACTGGGTGGATCACATCTCCCTGGGAATAATCAAAAAGCTCCCACCCAGTAATATTGAATGAGTATTAAAGGACATGGCTTTTCTGGGGTAAACAATATTCAAACAGGCACAGTTGCTGATGTTATTGGTCCTGGGATTGTAATTTATATTGATCTTCTTCCCCCTGCACACCCATTCTAGTTTTCCCTCAATTTCAGCAATCACTTTAATTGGTCTAGATTGCTTGCTTAGTAGGGTGACCAAGACCTTCAGACTTAAGCAAGTTGCCTTGCTTTTGCCAAGATGTGGTTGTTGAAATTGCCCATTCACCACTCTTTCTTAGTCTGTAAGTATCAAGTGATAGCCCAGTTCATCTGAGTTCCAGATATATTCCTCTCTGTCTTCACTGTGGAGCAGCAACCCTAGCTTCTCATGACAATCACAGTCAATTACCACCATCAGTGAAATAACTCCTTGCTTTTCCTGGTGCCACATCAGAATAAGGAGCCTGAAATGACCAGATGGTAGCTATTGTCGTTTCCATGCTGCTCAAGCAAATTCTATGCAATGGTTTGGCTTAAACACTGGGAATTTATTAGTTCATAGTTTTAAGGATAAGAAAAAATCCAAATCAAGGTGCCATCAAACTGGCATTCTGGGGCCAACTGCCAGTGATCCTTGGTCCTGGGCTCCTCTGTCACATGACAATACACATGGCAGCCTCTCTTGATCTCTCTCTTCTCTTCTGACTTCCACTGACCTTTAGCTCCTTCTTGTGGCTTTCTTTCTGTGTGTCTGAATTTCACTCTGCTTATAAAAGACTCCAGTGATAGGATTAAGACACATCCTGACTGGGTTGGGACACACAGCTGAAGTAACCTCATCAAAAGGTCCAACTTACAAGGGGTTCACACCCACAGGAATGGATTAAGTTTAAGAACATGTTTTTCTGGGGGGCATACAGACCCAAACCATAGAAGTCATAGCTTCAAGTTCAGTGGAACATTTACTGAAGAATTCACCCCTTGGATACTAGAGTCTCCAACAGAGTGGACCCCAAGTTTAAGTTTTCAGGATTGGAGATGTGAATTCTTCACATAGGTTTCTGGGAATGATGATGACAGTGCCCATTCATAGTTCCAGCCAGTGTCTTCCAGCTATTGGGATTTAGTAGTATATATGGGCCATTGGTTGAGGGCATATTCCACATCCTGGTAGATAGAGCCCCAGCCCTGCAGAGTGACATCCCCAATATGGTGCCATAGCTGAATATTTAGTAGATTATTCCAATCTTCTATCTGGCCAGCTGCTTCAGAATGATATGATCTGTATTAGGAATAAAAGATCCTGGGTTCATAACCAATTGTCACATGTGGCCCTTATTCTCAGGTGATGTTATATAACATTCTGTGTCAGTATATCAGGCATTTGGTAAGTCTTTAGATAGCACAGCTGACAGAGGGGCTGTGGGCACAGAAGGATAGTCTACATCCAGACTAGGTATCAATTATGGTAAGAAACATTTGTTTCCTCTCCTATTTAGAAGAGGTCTGTTTATAACAAACTCGACAGATGTTTAATTGGTATTCCTGAAGGATGGTGTCATTTTGAGGGTTACCCCTGAAGATTTCAGTTCTTCTGCCAACACTGAGGTTAAGTACTCAGCAGTGGTGAGGTAAATCTTGGTGAGAGGTAGGCCATACATAGCTTCCATCTCTGCCATCATTGCTATTCTGTTCACGGTCCATTGTGCAAGTACAGGTTGTTGAATAGTTCCTTAAGGAAGGGGCTCTCTAGCAGGCTCTCTAGTGACACAAAGATCCATTTAATTGGATTCCACCCCCCTTAGGTCCATTCATATGCTTTGTCTCCAGATCTCCTCATTACAAGTCTTCTAGTCTTGTTCTTTTCTGGTCTCTAACTAGACGGCTAACCATTCACCATTGTCAATGAATCAGGATATATCCTTTTCTCAGACCATTTCCCCAACTCCAAAGTAGAACACCATGATACTGCTCACAGCTCTGCCCTACTGGGAGGATTTCACCTTGCCACTGTTTCTTTGAGACAAGCCCAGGTGTGGAAGGAATCCATAGTCAGCTTGCACCAAAACATCAACTTGACTTACTTGTGAGTGAGGCCAATTTTTTCTTTTTCTATCTGATGGTCCAAGGAAACCTCTCATGAATGCATAGGTGTGTGTTGAAGGAGAGATGTTGGTGTAACAGAGTTGGGTAGCACATGGGTCTGGGTTATCTGCTCATGTAACATATTTGTGTCCTCTGGACTTGTTCATGAACTTGAACTTACATTTTCCTGATGAATTTCTGCTAGACCTTCCTTGTCCTAAGACTTCGTATCTCAATCAAAATGAGCAGTTATGGTCACTTAATATTCTATGGGTAGATGCACAGCCTCTACTGGGATCTAGTTGCATGCAATATTTTTCAAATTGTGCATGGTTTTCTCCTACAGATACACAGCCTTGTCCCAGAACCCTAGAGGGTCTGCCCTATGGCTCTTCAATGGAGGCACACCAGAGACTTCATATTGCATCTTGATTTCATACAGATATTTCAAGTACCTATGGATAATACTGTGACAGGGCAGCTGGTACTGTAGCTCTGAGTTCTATTAAATTCTAGCAGCCTTCTGAATTATTTGGTTCTAGTTTGCTAGCTGCCGGAATGCAACACACCAGAGATGGATTGGCTTTTAATAAGAGGGGATTTATTTCATTAGTTCTTCAGAGGAAAGGCAGCTAACTTTCATCTGAATTTCTTGCTTACGTGGGAAGGCACAGGACTCTGTTGGCCTTCTCTCCAGTTCTCTGGGTTCCAACAACTTTCCCTGGGCTGATTTCTCTCTGCACCTCCAAAGGCCTGGGCTGAGCTGTGAGTGCTGAGATGAGGTATGCTGAGCTGCTTGGGCTGTGCTACGTTGAGCTCTCTCATTTAAGCACCAGCCAATTAAGTCAAACATCATTCATTGCAGCAGGCATATTTCCTAGCTGACTGCAGATGTAAATCAGCAACAGATGAGTTTCACGTACCATTGGCTCTTGTCCACAGCAACAGAACTAGGTGCCTTCACCTGGCCAAGTTGACAACTGAATCTAACTACCACATTTGGTAAATGGGTTAGAGTAGTAGTGCCAAGTGTGCTATATGTTGCTTCCAAAACCTAAATTGCCACACTTATTTCTTAGCAGTTAAAGGTCAATGTATAGGGGTCTTGGCCAAGATGGTGGCTTAGTGAGGTATAGGATTTAGTTTGTCCTCCAGAGCAGCTAATAAATAGCCAGAACAGTACAGAACAACTGCTGGGGCCACGTCAGTAACCGGACACACAGCGTTCCCTGGTCTGGACCAGCTGGACCAGCTGTGAGCCCACCCAGAACCATGAGTCCCATAAGCCGTGTGGCTGGTGCCCCTCCCCAACAGGCTGCTTCCCAGAGGGGAAAGGAAAGAGACTTTACCAGCAGCAGGGGCTGAGTGCAACCAAGTTCCAATTGTGGAATTAACTAACTCTGACTACTAAAAATAGGCCCCCAGCTCAGCTGAACCTTGAGTAAAAGCAGAGGTTGCTGGTTTTTGCCCTGGCACCAAGAGGGCAGGGCTGACAGAAAAAGAAAAAAGGAAAAAAAGAAACAGAGGTTTTTTGGATCAGCAGTGCAAAATACTTGAAAGGGTCTGGGTCCTGAAGGAAAGGAGGGGGCACATAGGACCTGGAGATACACAGAGCAACGTACCAACTTAAGTTCTTGATTGGCAAACCTGAGGAATGGGGGTCCTGTTCTGAAAAGGATTTTTCTCTTTCGTTTGGTGGCTGTGTTTCTATGGCTTGACTGCTCTTTGAATACAGCTGCAAGACTTCTTGGGCTCCACTGCCCCAGGTATAGGCCTAATTAAGCTTGTTTGAGTGTTTGTCTGGGGCCTGTGCCTTCCCCAGGAGAGGGGTGGGGCCCAGCTCAGGTGAAACCCCTCCATCAAGGAGTTCAGACCCCAGGGCCTGGAAAAGTGAAGCGATTAAAACCAGACTACAACCTTTCCTCTGTTTCCACCATGCCCCCAGCAGGGAGAGTCTGCTGAACTTAAGGTACCACATCACCTTATGCCAGTGGGACCCACAGGCAGACAAGCACCACATACTGCACAGGATAGGAAAAATGGAGAGCTCAGAGGCTTCACAGGAAAGCCTTTCAATCTGCTGGGTCTCACTCTCAGGGAAAACTGATGCAGGTGACTCTTTCCTCCTGACAGGAGGCCAGTTTGGTCTGGGAAAATCTGGCTGGGGTCTATAATACCTAAGTAGACCCTCCTAAGGGGGGAAAAAGGCACCATACAGGCAGGGCAAGAAACAGGAAAACAAGAACTGAAAAATTCTGATCTGTTAAACAAAAAAGCTAGAGGTCCAGAATAAACTGAACTGAATGTCAAAGAACAGACAGACAACAAAGTCATCCAGCAAGAAAATCCTAGGTAAAAAAAAGTGAGAACAATCTCCAGAATAAACCAATTAAGGCAATTAAGTGCCTAGAAGCCAGCAAAAAATAATGACTCATACTAGGAAAATTGAAGATATGGCCCAGTCAAAGAAACAAACCAACAATTCAAATGAGATACAGGAGTTGAAACAATTAATTCAGAATGTTTGAACAAAACATTCTGGTTCTAGACATGCAGAACCTCATCAAAAATCAAATCAGTGAATGGAGGGAGGATATAAAGAAGGCAAGGGATGAACAAAAAGAAGAAATCGAAAGTCTGAAATAACAAATCACATAACTTATAGGAATGAAAGGCACAGTAGAAGAGATGAAAAAACAATGGAAACCTACAATGCTAGATTTCAAGAGGCAGAAGATAGGATTAGTGAACTGGAGGACAGGACATCTGAAATCTGACAAGCAAAAGAAAATATAGGGAAAAGAATGGAAAAATATGAGCATAGACTCAAGGAACTGAATGACAACATGAAGCACACAAATATACGTGGGTGTCTCAGAAGGAGAAAAGAAGGGAAAAGGAGGAGAAAAAATAATGAAGGAAATTATCACTGAAAATTTCCCAACTCTTATGAAGGACTTAAAATTACAGATCCAAGAAGTGCAGCATACCCCAAACAAAATTGATCCAAATAGATGTACTCCAAGACACTTACTAATCAGAATGTCAGATGTCAAAGAAAAAGAGAGAATCTTGAAAGCAGCAAAAGAAAAGCAACCCATCACATACAAGGGAAGCCCAATAAATCTATGTGTAGATTTCTCAGCAGAAACCATGGAGGCGAAAAGACAGTGGGATGCTATGTTTAGATTATTAAAAGAGAAAAACTGCCAACCAAGAATTCTATATCCAGCAAAACTGTCCTTCAAAAATGAGGGAGAAATTAAAACATTTTCAGACAAAAAAATCACTGAGAGAATTTGTGACCAAGAGACCAGCTCTGCAAAAAATACTAAAGGGAACACTAGAGACAGATACGAAGACAGAAGAGAGAGGTGTGGAGAACAGTGTAGAAAGGAAGACTATGAGTAAAGGTAAAAAAAAAAAAAAAAAGGAAAAGTAGATATGACATATAAAATCCAAAAGGCAAAATGGTAGAAGAAAGTACTACCCATGCAGTAATAACACTGAATGTTAATGGATTAAACTCTCTAATCAAAAGACATAGTCTGGCAGAATATATTAAAAAACAGGACCCATCTATATGCTGTCTCTACTCAAAGGACATGAAAGCAAGGACACAAATGGACATTTGCACACCAATGTTTATAGAAGCATTATTTACAATTACCAAGAGATGGAAACAGCCAAAATTGTCCATCAACAGACGGGTGACTAAACAAACTGTGGCATATATGTACGATGGAATATTATGCAGCTGTGAGACAGAATAAATTATGAAGTATGTAACAACATGGATGGACCTTAAGGACATTACGCTGAGTGTGATTAGCCAAAAACAAAAAGACAAATACTGTATGGTCTCACTGATATGAACTGACATTAGTGAATAAACTTGGAATATTTCATTGGTAACAGAGACCATCAGGACATAGAAATAGGGTAAGATATTGGGTAACTGGAGCTGAAAGGATACAGATTGTGCAACAGGACTGAATATAAAAACTCAGAAATGGACAGCACAAAACTACCTAACTGTAATACAATTATGTTAAAACACTGAATGAAGCTGAATGTGAGAATGATAGAGGGAGGAGGGCTGGGGGCATAAATGAAATCAGAAAGAAAGATAGACATTAAAGATTGAGATGGTATAATCTAGGAATGCCTAGAGTGTATAATGATAATGACTAAATGTACAAATTTTAAAATGTTTTTGCATGAGTAAGAACAAAGGAATGTCATTACTGCAGGGTGCTGAAAACAGATGGTAATTAATATTTTAAAATTTCAACTTATGTGTGAACCTAAATAAAAAAATGTCTATTTGGTACAAAATTTATATTTTGACTTGTGCATCTCCTAATATAACTTATGTAGACAGTTGGTTGAACAACATAAGTACATGGAACCTTGGGTAGGACATTAGATTTTATTGGTTTATCCAGAGTGAAATCCCGATGAATCCCAGAGTGAATTGATCAGTGAGTGGAAAAGTATTTGCAAAGCCCCCTTCAGGGAATGGTGAGAACGGGGGAAAATTCAACCTCCCCAAGTTGAATTATTGATATTCTCACAAGCAGTACGACAACCAAAGCTATAGGCTGAGCCCCCAGTCTTGGGGTTTGTTCACATGAAACTTAACCCCACAAAGGATAGGTTAAGCCTACTTAAAATTAGGCCTAAGAGTCACCCCCAATAGAAGCTCTTTTGTTGCTCAGATGTGGCCTCTCTCTCCAGCCAATACAACAAGCAAACTCACCACCCTCCCCCTGTCTACGTGGGACATGACTCCCAGGGGTGTGGACCTTCCTGGCAACATGGGACAGAAATCCTAGAATGAGCTGAGACTCAGCATCCAGGGATTGAGAAAAACTCCTGAATGAGCTGAGACCCAGCATCAAGGGATTGAGAAAACCTTCTCGACCAAAAGGGGAAAGAGTGAAATGAGACAAAGTGTCAATGGCTGTGAGATTCCAGAGTCGAGAGGTTATCCTGGAGGTTATTCTTACTCATTAAGAAGATATCACCTTGTTATCCAAGATGTAATGGAGAGGCTGGAGGGAACTTCCTGAAAATGTAGAGCTGTGTTCCAGTAGCCATGTTTCTTGATGATGATTGTATAATGATACAGCTTTCACAATGTGACTGTGTGATTGTGAAAACCTTGTGTCTGATGCTCCTTTTATCTACCTTGTCAACAGATGAGTAGAACATATGGAATAAAAATAAATAATAGGGGGAACAAATGTTAAAATTAATTCAGTTTGAAATGCTAGTGATTAATGAAAAGGAGGGGTAAGAGGTATGGTATGTAAAATTCTTTTTTTCTTTTTCTGTTTTTGTTTTATTTTTCTGTTGTCTTTTTATTTCATTTTCTGAATTGATGCAAATGTTCTCAGAAATATCATGATGATGAATATGCAACTATGTGATGATATTGTGAATTACTGATTATATATGTAGAATGGAATGAGCATATATTAAGGATGTTTGCGTTTCTTTCTTGTAATTTTTTAATTAATAAAAAATTATTTTAAAAAGCCACCATCCTTTTCCCAACTACTGCAGAAATAAACTGAAATGCTTATATAAAAAAAATTAGGCCTAAGAGTCACCCCCAAGAGAACCTCTTTTGTTGCTCAGATGTGGCCTTTCTCTCTCGGCCAATAGAACAAGCAAACTCACCACCCTCCCCCTGTCTATGTGGGACATGACTCCCAGGGGTGTGGAACTTCCTGGCAAAGTGGGACAGAAATCCTAGAATGAGCTGGGACTCAGTACCAAGGGATTGAGAAAAGCTTTTCAACCGAAAGGGGGAAGAGAGAAATGAGACAAAATAAAGTGTCAATGGCTGAGAGATTCCAAACAGAATTGAGAGGTTATCCCGGAGGTTATTCTTATGCATTATAATAGATATCATCTTTTTAGTTAAAACGTAACAGAGAGTCTGGAGGGAACTGCCTGAAAATGTAGAGCTGGGTTCCAGTACCCATGTTTCTTGAAGATGATTGTATAATGATAAAGCTTTCACAATGTGACTGTGTGATTGTGAAAACCTTGTGTCTGATGCTTCTTTTGTCTATCTTATGGACAGATGAGTAAAACATATGGATTTAAAACAAATAAATAATGGGGGAAGAAATGTTAAAATAAATTTAGTAGATTGAAATGCTAGTGATCAATGAAAGGGAGGGGTAAGGGGTATGGTATGCATGATTTTTTTCTGTTTTCTTTTTATTTCTTTTTCTGAATTGATGCAAATGTTCTAAGAAATGATCATGATGATGAATATACAACTATGTGATGAAAAAAATAATGTTCATATTGTATGTTGATTGGTTTTATTCATAAAATTTTTTTAAAAAGTCAATGTACAATAACTTGTCTTTTATTATACAGGGAATATCCAGACATATTGAACACCCCTGGATCCCTAAAACCTTTGTCAATGTGTCAGGACTCAAAAGGTATGTCTCACCCTCTGGCACACATGTGATTTAACAGTCCAATCAGAAAACTTGCCACTTCCTTTTTGTTGTAGTTTGCTAGCTGCCAGAATGCAATATACCAGAAACAGAATGGCTTTTAAAAGGCGGAATTTAATAAGTTGCTAGTTTACAGTTCTAAGGCTGAGAAATGTCCCAATTTAAACAAGTCTATAGAAATGTCCAATTTAAGTCATCCAGGGAAATATACGTTGGTTCAAGAAAGCCGATAAAGTTCAATGTTTCTCTCTCAGCTGGAAGGGCACATGGTGAACATAGCGACATCTGCTGGCTTTTTCATGGCTCTAAAAAAAGGGGACTCTCTCCAAAACGTTTCCTCTTTTAAAGGATTCATAAGCAACTCCACCTTCAATGGGTAGAGACACACCTCCATGAAAATCTTCTAATCAGAAGTTACCACTCATAATTGGGTGGGTTACATCTCCATGGGAACAATCAAAATGCTCCTACCCAGCAATATTGAATGAGGATTGAAGGACATGGCTTTTCTGGGGTGCACCACAGATTCAAACCAGCAAACTGTTGAACATATTTGACTGGCACAATTTTATAGCAATAGTGGGATAGTGCAAAATTCTGCAGAATGTCAAAATGACTAAGATCTTTGTGAAATACATGTGACAGAGAGAGGAGAGTTAAAATAATCCTTGGGACAGTGAACGTGTTCTACTCTTTTCCATATAAATGCAAATTATGTTTGATCCTTTTTACTGACGATAATGGGAAAGAATGTACTTGCCTGATCAGTAGCTGAAATGCATTGCCAGTTAGCTTCTGCCAGTCTTTTACAGTGAAGATAATACATCTGGCACAGCGGCAGCAATTTTGGCTACTACCTGGTTGACAATACCTGCCATCAGCATCCTTGGTCATTTGCATTTTTCAGGATCCCTACAGATGAACAGATCAGAAACATTATGGGGACTACTCGTCCTATGTTCTTTATGTTTTTGAAGTTAGTACCAATCTCTGTAATTCCTCCTGGTTACAGTATTACTTCTGGTTGCTTCATGGTGGGTGGGAATCAGTTTTAGTAATTTACATTTGGCTTTCTTACCATAATGGCTGTTATTCCATTATGTTAGAAAATGAGTTGGTAATCTATTCCATAGGCTAGGGTTATAATAGCTGCTGGGTATATTAGTATACAGTCAGGTGCCAGGAAAAATCATAGGAAAAAGTTCTTAAAAATCAAGAAAATAAAACTAAAACAACAAGAAGAAAAAATGTCCAAAAGAAAAATGGACAAAATACATGAAGAGATTGTTTACAGAAAAGGCAAGAAAACAGCCATTAAATTTATCAGGCGATGCTTAACTTCATTATGGTAAAAGAAATGAAAAGGTAAAACCACTCTGAGATACTATTTCTCATGCATTAGATCCAAAAGTTTGACAGTCTACTCTGTTGGGAAAGCCAAAGAGATATACAGCTGTTTATTTGGAATGCCAAATGGAAAAAACCCATGGAAGGGAATTTGTTCTATGTAGCCAGATTACATATACATTTACCTGCTGACCCAGAAATTACTAATCTCAGAATTTATGCCAAAGATATGCCATGCCAAAATAAATAAATAAAACAAAACAAAACACATGAACCTACAAAAATTCTTATGCAAAAGGTGGCATATTGAAATATGATTTAAAGTGAAAAGTATTTGAAGTAATACACACACATAGAGAAATTGGTTGAATAAAATATGCTCCATCTCCACTATGACATAATTTGTACAAAAAAGAATGGGGAAGATCTTTAGTTTCTGACAAAGAGTAATACATTGTTCAGAGAGGAAAAAAACAAGGTAAAGGACAGTGATCTAGTATTTCACTTTCATGTAAGAAAGAAGGGGACACGCAAAAACTACTAGAGCTAATAAATGAATTCAGAAAAGTTGCAGGGTGCAAGATAACACACAAAAAAACAATGGTGCTTCTATTTATCAGCCTTAAACATTCTGAAAATTAAATTAGGAAAATAATTTCATTTACAATAACCAGAAAAATAATAAAATACTTAGAAATAAACTTAACTAAGAAAATGTAAGACCTACACATTGGAAACTACAAAACTTTGCTTAAAGAAATTAAAGAGGATCTAAATAAGTGGAAAGATGCCTTGTGTTCATAGACTGGAAGACTTAATATTTTTTTAAACGACAATACTCTCCAATTTGGTCTACAGAGTCAATGTGCAATCCCTATCAAAATCCCAATAGCGCTTTGCAGAAATAGAAAAGCCAATCCTAAAATTCATAAGGAGTTCCAAGCAGAACCAAAAAACCAAAAGAATCTTGAAGAAGAAAAACTTGGATAGTCACACTTTCCTACTTAAAACTTAATACAAACCTGCAGTTATCAAAACAGTGTGATCATGGCACAAGGATAGACATATAGACCAAAGGAACAGAACTGAGAGTCTAGAAATAAATTCACATATCTATGCCAATTAATTTTGACAAAGGTGTCAAGATTAGAAGAAAATTTGGAGGTAAATCTTCATGATCTTTGGATTAGGGAATGGACTCAGAAATGAGATCAAAAGCAAAAGCAACCAAGAAAAAAAAATAGATAAATTCAACTTCATTAAAATTAAAAATTTTTGTGTATCAAAAGACACTACTAAGGAAATGAAAAGATATCCTGCCAAATAGGAGAAAACTTTTCCAAATCATATATCTGATAAAGATCTAGTATCCAGAATAATACAGAATGCTTACGACTCAACAATAAAATGAGAACCCAATTTAAAAATGGGCAAAGGTCTTTAATATACATTTCTCCAGAGAGAATATACAAATGGTCAAGAAGCACAAAAAAAGATACTCAACTTCTTAAGTCATTAGGGAAATGCAAATCAAAACCACAATGAGGGACTTCCGGGTCAAGATGGCGGCTTAACAACGTGCACATTTTAGTTCGTCCTCCAGAACAACTACTAAATAACCAGAAACAGTACAGAACAGCCTCTGGGGCCACGTCAGTGACCAGACACACAGCATATCCCAGTCTGGACCAAATGGACCGGCTGCGAGCACCCCCCAGAACCGTGAGTTCCCAAAGCTGCGGCGGCCAGCACCCCTCCCCCACAGGCCGCTTCCCAGAGGGGAAAGGAAAGGACTTTACCAGCACCAGGGACTGGGCACAATCAAACGCCAATTGTGGAATTAATTAACACATTCTGACTACTAAAAATAGGCCCCCAGCATAGGTGAACCTGATCAAAGCAGAGGCTGCTCATTTTTGCCCCGGTGCCAAAGGGGCAGGACTGACAGAAAAAGGGGGGAAAAAAAAGAAGGAAACAGAGGTTTTTGTGGCTGTGTATCTACAAAGGCTTGACTGCCTCTGGATACAGTGGCAGGACATTTCAGGCTGCAACTGCCCCAGGCATAGGCAGAAGTGAGCTCTTTGGGGGGCTTATCTGGAGCCTGTGCCTTCCCCAGGGGAGGGGTGAAGCCCCACCCAGGTGGAATCCCTCCATCAAGGAATTCAGACACCAGGGCTTGGTAATTTGAAGCCATTAAAACCAGCCTACAACCTCTCCTCTGTCTTCACCACGCCCCCAGCAGGGAGAGTCTGCCAAAGTTAAAGGAGCCACAACATCTTTTGCTGGTGGGACCTGCAGTCAGACAAGCGCCACATACTGGGCAGGATAAGAAAAACAGAGTCCAGAGACTTCACAGGAAAGTCTTCCAACCTGCTGGGTCTCACCCTCAGGGAAAACCGACGCAGGTGACTCTTTCCTCCTGATAGGAGGCCAGTTTGGTCTGGGAAAATCTGGCTGGGGTCTATAATATCTAAGTAGACCCTCCTAAGTGTGTGTGGGGGGAAGGCACACACAAGCAGGGCAAGAAACAAGAAAACAAGAACTGAAAAATTCTCCTCTGTTAAACAAAACTTAAGCTAAAGGTCCAGATAAAGCTGAAGAGAATGTCAAAGAACAGATAGACAACAAATTCATCTAGCAAGAAAACCCTATAAAAGAAGTGAAAGCAATCTCCAGAATAAACTAATTAAGGTAATTCACTGCCTAGAAGCCAGCAAAAAATAGCAAATCACACTAAGAAAATTGAAGATATGGCCCAGTCAAAGGAATAACCAACAATTCAAATGACATACAGGAGCTGAAACAATTAATTCAGAATGTACGAACAGACATGGAAAACCTCATCAAAAACCAAATCAATGAATTGAGGGAGGATATGAAGAAGGCAAGGAAAGAACAAAAAGAAGAAACTGAAAGTCTGAAAAAACAAATCACAGAACTTATGGGAATGAAAGACACAGTAGAAGAGATGAAAAAAACAATGGAAACCTACAATGGTAGATTTTGAGAGACAGAACACAGGATTTCAAAACTGGAGGACGGAAGATCTGAAATCCGACAAGAAACAGAAACTATAGGAAAAAAATGGAAAAATATGAGCAGGGACTCAGGGAATTGAAAGACAATATGAAGTGCACGAATATACGTGTTGTGGGTGTCCCAGAAGGAGAAGAGAAGGGAAAAGGTGGAGAAAAACTAATGGAAGAAATTATCACTGAAAATTTCCCAACTCTTATGAAAGACTTAAAATTACAGATCCAAGAAGTGCAGCGTACCCCAAAGAGAATAGATCCAAATAGACATACTCCAAGACATTTAATAATCAGAATGTCAGAGGTCAAAGAGAAAGAGAGAATCTTGAAAGCAGCAAGAGAAAAGCAATCCATCACATACAAGGGAAGCCCAATAAGACTATATGCAGATCTCTCAGCAGAAACCATGGAGGCAAGAAGACAGTGGGCTAATATATTTAAATTATTACAAGAGAAAAACTGCCAACCAAGAATTCTATATCCAGCAAAATTGTCCTTCAAAAATGAGGGAGAAATTAAAACATTTTCAGACAAAAAAATCACTGAGAGAATTTGTGACCAAGAGACCAGTTCTGCAAGAAATACTAAAGGGAACACTAGAGACAGATACGAAGACAGAAGAGAGAGGTGTGGAGAACAGTGTAGAAAGGAAGACTATGAGTAAAGGTAAAAAGAAGGAAAATCAGATATGACATATAAAATCCAGAAGGCAAAATAGTAGAAGAAAGTACTACCCATGCAGCAATAACACTGAATGTTAATGGATTAAACTCTCTAATCAAAAGACATAGTCTGGCAGAATGGATTAAAAAACAGGACCCATCTATATGCTGTCTCCACTCAAAGGACATGAAAGCAAGGACACAAACAGACATTTGCACACCAATGTTTATAGCAGCATTATTAACAATTACCAAGAGATGGAAACAGCCAAAATGTCCATCAACAGACAGTCGGCTAAACAAACTGTGACATTTACATAAGATGGAATATTATGCAGCTGTAAGACAGAATAAAGTTATGACGTATGTAACAACATGAATGGACTTTAAGGACATTATGCTGAGTGTGATTAGCCAGAAACAAAAGGACAAATACAATATGGTCTCACTGATATGAACTGACATTAGTGAATAAACTTGGAATATTTCCTTGGTAACAGAGACAGACCATCAGGACGTAGAAATAGGGTAAGATATTGGGTAACTGGAGCTGAAAGAATACAGATTGTGCAACAGGACTGAATATAAAAACTCAGAAATGGACAGCACAATACTACCTAACTGTAATACAATTATGTTAAAACACTGAATGAAGCTGCATGCGAGAATGATAGAGGGAGGAGGGCTGGGGACATAAATGAAATCAGAAAGAAAGATAGATGGTAAAAATTGAGATGGTATAATCTAGGAATGTCTAGAGTGTATAATAATAGTGAAATGTACAATGTACAAATTTTAAAAATGTTTTTGCATGAGGAAGAACAAAGGAATGTCATTATTGCAGGGTGCTGAAAATAGATGATAATTAGTACTTTAAAATGTCACCTTATGTGTGAGACTAAAGCAAAAAATGTTTATTTGTTACAAAATTTTTATTTTGACTAGAGCATTTCCTAATATAACTCATGTAGATAGTTTGATTGAATGTCATAAGTACTTGGAATCCCAGGTAGGACATGAGATTTTCTTGGTTTGTCCAGAGTGATGCCCCAATGAATCCCAGAGTGATTTGATCAGTGACTGGAAAAGTATTTGCAAGCCCCCTTTGGGGAATGGTGAGAGTGGGGAGAAATTCAACTTCCCCAAGTTGAATTCTTGATATTCTCACAAGCAGTATGGACAACCAAAGCTATAGGCTGAGCCCCCAGTCTTGGGGTTTGTTCATATGAAACTTAACCCCACAAAGGATAGGTCAAGTCTACTTAAAATTTAGGCCTAAGAGTCACCCCCAAGAGAGCCTCCTTTGTTGCTCAGATGTGGCCTCTCTCTCCAGCCAACATGACGAGCAGTCTCACCACCCTCCCCCTCTCTGCGTGGGACATGACTCCCAGGGGTGTGGACCTTCCTGGCAATGTGGGACAGAGATCCTGGAATGAGCTGAGACTCAGCATCAAGGGACTGAGAAAAACCTCAGAATGAGCTGAGAATTAACAGCAAGGGATTGAGAGAAACTTCTCGACCAAAGGGGGAAGAGTGAAATGAGACAAAGTGTCAATGGCTGAGAGATTCCAAACAGAGTCGAGAGGTTATCCTGGAGGTTATTCTCATACATTAAGTAGATATCACCTTGTTGTTCAAGATGTAGCAGAGAGGCTGGAGGGAACTGCCTGAAAATGTAGAGCTGTGTTCCAGTAGCCATGTTTCTTGATGATGATTGAACAATGATATAGCTTTCACAATGAGACTCTGTGAATGTGAAAACCTTGTGTCTGATGCTCCTTTTAGCTACTACATCAACAGACGAGTAGAATATATGGAATAAAAATAAATAATAGGGGGAACAAATGTTAAAATAAATTTAGTTTGAAATGCTAGTGGTAAATAAAAGCGAGGGGTAAAAGGGCATGGTATGTATAATCTTTCTTTTTCTCTGTTATCGTTTTATTTCTTTCTGTTGTCTTTTTATTTCTTTTTCTAAATCAATGCAAATGTTCTAAGAAATGATGAATATGCAACTATGTGATGATATTAAGAATTACTGATTGTGTATGTAGAATGGAATGATATCTTAATGTTTTGTTTGTTAATTTTTTTTTAATTTATAAAAAAAGTTAAAAAAAAAAAAACCACAATGAGGTACCACTAGGATGGCTATAATAAAAAGCAAAAACAGAAAATAAAAGTATTGGTGAGGATGTGGAGAAATTGGAACACTTTGATATTGCTGGTGGGAATGTAAAATGGTTCAGTCACTGTGAAGAATAATTTGGCATTTACACAAAAAGCTGAATATAGAATTATCGCATGATTTGCTAATTCCACTCCTTGTTATATAGCCCAAAGAACACAAATACACATATGCAAATGTTCCTAGCAGCATTATCCACAATAGCCCAAACGTCCAACAATGGTTGAATAGATAAACAAAATGTGGGCTATTATTTGACCAAGAAAAGACAATGAATTACTGATCATGCCACAACTCAAAAACATTATGCTACGTGAAAGAAACCAGACACAAAGGTTACCTATTGGATGATTCCATTTATATGAAATGTCCAGAATAGGTGAATCCACAGGAACAGAAAGCAGATTAGTGGTTGTCTGGGGATGGGAGAAGGGCAAAAGAGGCAGAAACTACTTATTGGGTACAGGGTTTTGTTTTGGAGTGGTTGAAATAATTGAATGAAAAGAAAGGAAAGAAAAGATACTGTATTAGCTCTTTATTGCTGTGTAACAATATCGCCACAAATTTAGTGGTTTAAAACGATATGTATTTATGAGCTTACAGTTTCTGCGGGTTAGGGGTCTGAGCTTGCTCAGCTGGGTTTACTTCAGGGTTTCCCAATGCTTTTGAGCTCAGTCGCATCTGAGGCTACCTAAGAAGGCCCTACCTCCAAGCTCACACGATTGGTGGCAGCATTTGCTTCCTTGCAGGCTGCTAGGCCCAGGACCTTGGTTTCTCGCTGGTTGTTGGCCAAAGACTGTCCTCAGCATCTAGTCACATGAGGCTCTCCGTAGAGTAGCTCATGAGATAGCAGCTTGCTAATCCTATGTGCATTGTGACCATGTCTGTCCTGTTGCCTTTACCATATTCTGCCCTTCAGAAGAAAAGCACACGTGCTGCTCAAGGGGAAGGGGTCACATAAAGGTTGAATGTCAGGAGGCAGGGGTTATGGAGACCACCTTAGAGCCTTTCTGACCCAGATATATTTATTTGGGCAAAAAGAACTGTTGAAAGGATAAACTGGAAACAGATGTGGCTACAATAAGGGACGGTGGTGGTTGGAATGGAGTGGAGGGCATAGGGATGAAAATGAAACTTCTCCGAGAATATCTCTTTAAGTGGCTTAAATCGTAACTTAAAAATCAAAATTAATTCAAAAGTGGGAAAAGTAAACTTACTCCAAAAACGAAACCATATGAATCTAATTTATTTCAAACTGATAACATAGCCATACAGGAAAAAAAAAAATTATTTCTTGTAGCATTTGAACCTGTGCTCTGATGATACATCTTTAGTGGGATATATTGTAAGAGCCAAGTGAATTACAAAGAAAAGCTTAAATCATTCGGTAGTTTTATTGTTAGTAGAAGTACTGGTATTGGAATGTTGAAGCTAATTGAAAAAAATGCTGGATAAGCTATTTGAAGGAATCAAAAGGTAAAGTGAATAAATAAGGAGTACTTATCTGAAACAAGATTTTTGGTGAAAGGGTAAAGGTATATAAATATAAAATTAAATAATTTCAGAAGAACACTCTGAATGTTAAATTTGCACTGGAGATATCTACATGGACACACGCACGTATTTCCTCACAGTCCCTCGATAGGCTTCCTGAAAGGGCCTCCTAGAAGGTATGACACCCCAGTAGCAATGGGCACACTACTACCGGGTCTTGGTTTCCAAATACCATTTCTAACCAAAAGTTATCAGGGCTTGATGACTGATTCAGAAAGCTTGTGACATCTCATGGTGCTAGAAAAGCATAAAAGTGCTCAGAGTTTACTGGGGGGGGGGGGTTGTTAAAAGGACACAGGAGCCTACGTGAAAGGGACTCTTATTAGTCAGTGATGGGACGATTTTAGCACTAAAAGGAATCATGATTGTAATTGATTTGTAAATCATTCAATAAATAAAATCTATGACTTAATTCTTATACTTAAAAAAGTGGAAAAGAAAAAAGGAACGTTCATATTTATAGAAGAATGCCAGCTAGTAAATGGAGAAACAAATAAAGAATTAGAAAATCACCAATTTTGAAAACTTCGGTGAAATAACTGATTCAGGAAAGGATCATTCTTGAATCAGGTTTTTGCAACAGTAGTGTTGCATGACAAACAACTCCAAAAGGCAACACTAAGAAGCATTTATTTCTCATTCAAGAGTTTGCAGTTTTCATGAATGCTTGACTGGGATTGTCTGCAGGCTGTGGGTTGGGTTCCCTTTGACCCCATGTGTTCCTCATTCTTCTTGCACCAGCCTCTACCTGGGCATGTACTTTTGAAGGCAGATGGCAGCAGGGAAAGAGCCCAAGCCAAATGGCACAAGTATATATGCAAAGCCTCTGTCCATACTAAGCCTACTAAAGCAAGTCACATGTCCAGGGTCAGAATCAATGGGATGGGGAACTATATTATCTCTGCTCTGCTGTAAAATCAGACGGCAAAGAGCATTGGTGTGTGTGGTGGTTTGTAACTGTATATACCCCAGAAAATCATGTCCTTAAAGCTAATCCATTCCACTACAATAGGTGAGTGTAAACCTATTGTAGGTAGGTCCTCCTGAGGTTACTTCTGTTAAGGCACAGCTCAGGCTGGGTCTTAATCTTTTACTGGAGTCCTTCATAACTGAGACGAATCCATACAGAAAAGCCACGGAAGCAAGAAGCTGAAGGCAAGGAAACCTGAAAGAGAAGGGAGAAATCCACCACCATGTGCCTTGCCATGTGACAGAGGAGTCCAGGATGTCAGCAGCTGGTCTTCAGAAAGAAAGCACCTCCTTAGTGATGTCTTGATTTGGACATTTTCATGGCTTCAATGCTCTACGCATGTGAGCTAATAAATCCCCATTGTTAAAAGCCAACCCATGTCATGGTATATTGCTTTCAGCAGCCTAGCAAACTAAAACTGTGTGTAATTCTAAAACTGGGAATGAGTGAAGAATTGGGAACAATGATCTACCAGAGATCTAAGCAATGCTAAACTCCTTAGACGAAATTGGTTGGGGAACAGGATATTTGCAAGATGCAACAAGTGTTAAACTAACATGCTTGTTTCAAAAAGAAAACTATACCTTTACCAATGGGGAGATATAACAGCTATCACCTTAACCAAGGTGGTGGACAACTCAGGCTCACCGAGAATGGGATGTGATAGTTTGAGGCTGTTATGTACCCCAGAAAAGACCATGTTCTTTTTCTTTCTTTCTTTTCTTTTTTTTATTAATTAACGGAAAAAAAGAAATTAACCCAACATTTAGAAATCATACCATTCTACATATGCAATCAGTAATTCTTAACATCATCACATAGATGCATGATCATCGTTTCTTAGTACATTTGCATCGGTTTAGAAGAACTAGCAACACAACCGAAAAAGATATAGAATGTTAATATAGAGAAAAAAATAAAAGTAATAATAGTAAAAAACAAAACAAAACAAAACAAAAACCTATAGCTCGGATGCAGCTTCATTCAGTGTTTTAACATGATTACTTTACAATTAGGTATTATTGTGCTGTCCATTTTTGAGTTTTTGTATATAGTCCTGTGGCACAGTCTGTATCCCTTCAGCTCCAATTACCTATTTTCTTACCCTGTTTCTAACTCCTGCTGGACTCTGTTACCAATGACATATTCGAAGTTTATTCTCGAATGTCTGTTCACATCAGTGGGACCATACAGTATTTGTCTTTTAGTTTTTGGCTGGACTCACTCAGCATAATGTTCTCTAGGTCCATCCATGTTATTACATGCTTCATAAGTTTATCCTGTCTTAAAGCTGCATAATATTCCATCGTATGTATATACCACAGTTTGTTTAGCCACTCGTCTGTTGATGGACATTTTGGCTGTTTCCATCTCTTTGCAATTGTAAATAACGCTGCTATAAACATTGGTGTGCAAATGTCCGTTTGAGTTTTTGCCCTTAATTCCTTTGAGTAGATTCCCAGCAATGGTATTGCTGGGTCGTATGGCAATTCTATATTCAGCTTTTTGAAGAACCGCCAAACTGCCTTCCACAGTGGTTGCACCATTTGACATTCCCACCAACAATGGATAAGTGTGCCTCTTTCACCGCATCCTCTCCAGCACTTGTCATTTTCTGTTTTGTTGAAAATGGCCATTCTGGTGGGTGTGAGATAATATCTCATTGTGGTTTTGATTTGCATTTCTCTAATGGCCAGAGACATTGAGCATCTCTTTATGTGCCTTTTGGCCATTTGTATTTCCTCTTCTGAGAGGTGTCTGTTCAAGTCTTTTTCCCATTTTGTAATTGGGTTGGCTGTCTTTTTGTTGTTGAGTTGAACAATCTCTTTATAAATTCTGGATACTAGACCTTTATCTGATATGTCATTTCCAAATATTGTCTCCCATTGTGTAGGCTGTCTTTCTACTTTCTTGATGAAGTTCTTTGATGCACAAAAGTGTTTAATTTTGAGGAGTTCCCATTTATTTATTTCCTTCTTCAGTGCTCTTGCTTTAGGTTTAAGGTCCATAAAACTGCCTCCAATTGTAAGTTTCGTAAGATATCTCCCTACATTTTCCTCTAACTGTTTTATGGTCTTAGAACTAATGTTTAGATCTTTGATCCATTTTGAGTTAACTTTTGTATAGGGTATGAGATATGGGTCTTCTTTCATTCTTTTGCATATGGATATCCAGTTCTCTAGGCACCATTTATTGAAGAGACTGTTCTGTCCAAGGTGAGTTGGCTTGACTGCCTTATCAAAGATCAAATGTCCATAGATGAGAGGGTCTATATCTGAGCACTCTATTCGATTCCATTGGTCGACATATCTATCTTTATGCCAATACCATGCTGTTTTGATCACTGTGGCTTCATAACATGCCTTAAAGTCAGGTAGTGCAAGACCTCCAGCTTTGTTTTTTTTTCTCAAGATGTTTTTAGCAATTCGGGGCACCCTGCCCTTCCAGATAAATTTGCTTATTGGTTTTTCTATTTCTGAAAAATAAGTTGTTGGGATTTTGATTGGTATTGCATTGAATCTGTAAATCAATTTAGGTAGGATTGACATCTTAACTATATTTAGTCTTCCAATCCATGAACACGGTATGCCCTTCCATCTGTTTAGGTCTTCTGTGATTTCTTTTAACAGTTTTTTGTAGTTTTCTTTATATAGGTTTTTTGTCTCTTTAGTTAAATTTATTCCTAGGTATTTCATTCTTTTAGTTGCAATTGTAAATGGGATTCGTTTCTTGATTTCCCCCTCAGCTTGTTCATTATTAGTGTATAGAAATGCTACAGATTTTTGAATGTTGATCTTGTAACCTGCTACTTTGCTGTACTCATTTATTAGCTCTAGTAGTTTTGTTGTGGATTTTTCCGGGTTTTCGACGTATAGTATCATATCGTCTGCAAACAGTGATAGTTTTACTTCTTCCTTTCCAATTTTGATGCCTTGTATTTCTTTTTCTTGTCTAATTGCTCTGGCTAGAACCTCCAACACAATGTTGAATAATAGTGGTGATAGTGGACATCCTTGTCTTGTTCCTGATCTTAGGGGGAAAGTTTTCAATTTTTCCCCATTGAGGATGATATTAGCTGTGGGTTTTTCATATATTCCCTCTATCATTTTAAGGAAGTTCCCTTGTATTCCTATCTTTTGAAGTGTTTTCAACAGGAAAGGATGTTGAATCTTGTCAAATGCCTTCTCTGCATCAATTGAGATGATCATGTGATTTTTCTGCTTTGATTTGTTGATATGGTGTATTACATTAATTGATTTTCTTATGTTGAACCATCCTTGCATACCTGGGATGAATCCTACTTGGTCATGATGTATAATTCTTTTAATGTGTTGTTGGATACGATTTGCTAGAATTTTATTGAGGATTTTTGCATCTATATTCATTAGAGAGATTGGCCTGTAGTTTTCTTTTTTTGTGATATCTTTGCCTGGTTTTGGTATGAGGGTGATGTTGGCTTCACAGAATGAATTAGGTAGTTTTCCCTCCACTTCAATTTTTTTGAAGAGTTTGAGGAGAGTTGGTACTACTTCTTTCTGGAATGTTTGATAGAATTCACATGTGAAGCCGTCTGGTCCTGGACTTTTTCTTTTTAGGAAGGTTTTGAATGACTAATTCAATTTCTTTACTTGTGATTGGTTTGTTGAGGTCATCTATGTCTTCTTGAGTCAAAGTTGGTTGTTCATGTCTTTCCAGGAACCTGTCCATTTCATCTAAATTATTGTATTTATTAGCGTAAAGTTGTTCATAGTATCCTGTTATTACCTCCTTTATTTCTGTGAGGTCAGTAGTTATGTCTCCTCTTCCATTTATGATCTTATTTATTTGCATCCTCTCTCTTCTTCTTTTTGTCAATCTTGCTAAGGGCCCATCAATCTTATTGATTTTCTCATAGAACCAACTTCTGGTCTTATTGATTTTCTCTATTGTTTTCATGTTTTCAATTTCATTTATTTCTGCTCTAATCTTTGTTATTTCTTTCCTTTTGCTTGCTTTGGGATTAGTTTGCTGTTCTTTCTCCAGTTCTTCCAAGTGGACAGTTAATTCCTGAATTTTTGCCTTTTCTTCTTTTCTGATATAGGCATTTAGGGCAATAAATTTCCCTCTTAGCACTGCCTTTGCTGCATCCCATAAGTTTTGATATGTTGTGTTTTCATTTTCATTCGCCTCGAGGTATTTGCTAATTTCTCTTGCAATTTCTTCTTTGACCCACTCGTTGTTTAAGAGTGTGTTGTTGAGCCACCACGCGTTTGTGAATTTTCTGGCACTCCACCTATTATTGATTTCCAACTTCATTCCTTTATGATCCGAGAAAGTGTTGTGTATGATTTCAATCTTTTTAAATTTGTTAAGACTTGCTTTGTGACCCAGCATATGGTCTATCTTTGAGAATGATCCATGAGCACTTGAGAAAAAGGTGTATCCTGCTGTTGTGGGATGTAATGTCCTATAAATGTCTGTTAAGTCTAGCTCCTTTATAGTAATATTCAGATTCTCTATTTCTTTATTGATCCTCTGTCTAGATGTTCTGTCCATTGATGAGAGTCGTGAATTGAAGTCTCCAACTATTATGGTATTTGTGTCTATTTCCCTTTTCAGTGTTTGCAGTGTATTCCTCACGTATTTTGGGGCATTCCGGTTCGGTGCGTAAATATTTATGATTGTTATGTCTTCTTGTTTAATTGTTCCTTTTATTAGTATATAGTGTCCTTCTTTGTCTCTTTTAACTGTTTTACATTTGAAGTCTAATTTGTTGGATATTAGTATAGCTACTCCTGCTCTTTTCTGGTTGTTATTTGCGTGAAATATCTTTTCCCAACCTTTCACTTTCAACCTATGTTTATCTTTGGGTCTAAGCTGTGTTTCCTGTAGACAGCATATAGAAGGATCCTGGTTTTTAATCCATTCTGCCAATCTATGTCTTTTGATTGGGGAATTCAGTCCATTAACATTTAGTGTTATTACTGTTTGGATAATATTTTCCTCTAACATTTTGCCTTTTGTATTCTATATATCATATCTGATTTTCCTTCTTTCTACACTCTTCTCCATACCTCTCTCTTCTGTCTTTTTGTATCTGACTCTAGTGCTCCCTTTAGTATTTCTTGCAGAGCTGGTCTCTTGGTCACAAATTCTCTCAGTGACTTTTTGTCTGAGAATGTTTTAATTTCTCCCTCATTTTTGAAGGACAATTTTACTGGATATAGGAGTCTTGGTTGGCAGGTTTTTCTCTTTTAGTAATTTAAATATATCATCCCACTGTCTTCTAGCTTCCATGGTTTCTGCTGAGAAATCTACACATAGTCTTATTGGGTTTCCCTTGTATGTGATGGATTGTTTTTCTCTTGCTGCTTTCAAGATCCTCTCTTTCTTCTTTCTTTTTTATTAATTAAAATTTTTTTAAATCAAAAAACACCAAACAAATGCAAACATTTGTAACTTTGATCATTCCATTCTACATATACAATCAATAATTCACAATATCATCACATAGTTTGCATATTCATGATCATGATCATTTCTCGGAACATTTGCATCTATTCAGAAAAAGAAATAAAAAGAAAACAGAAAAAAATTCATATATACCATATCCCTCCCCCTCCCCCTCACTGATCACCAGCATTTCACTCTAAATTTATTTTAACATTTGTTCCCCCTATTATTCATCTTTATTCCATATGTTTTACTCGTCTGCTGATAAGGTAGATAAAAGGAGTATCAGACACAAGGTTTTCACAATCACACAGCCACATTGTGAAAGCTATATCATTATACAGTCATCTTCAAGAAACATGGCTACTGGAACACAGCTCCACATTTTCAGGCAGTTCCCTCCAGCCTCTCCACTACATCTTGACTAACAAGGTGATATCTATTTAATGCATAAGAGTAACCTCCAGGATAACCTCTCAACTCTGTTTGGAATCTCTCATCCATTGACACTTATTTTGTCTCATTTCACTCTTCCCCCTTTTGGTCGAGAAGGTTTTCTCAATCCCCTGATGCTATCTCAACTCATTCTAGGGGTTTTCTCAATCCCTTCTTGCTAAGTCTCAGCCCATTCCAGGATTTCTGTCCCACGTTGCCAGGAAGGTCCACACCCCTGGGAGTCATGTCCCACATAGACAGAGGGAGGGTGTTGAGTTTGCTTGTTGTATTGGCTGGAGAGAGAAGTCCATGTTCTTTTAATCCGTTCATGTGGGTGAAGGCCTATTGTGGGTAGGACCTTTCAATTAGGTTATTTCAACTGAGATGTGTCCCACCTCATTCAAGGTGGGCCTTAATTCTTTTACTAGCGTACTTTATGAGAGGATAAAGTACAGAAAAAGCCAGAGAGTTGAGAGAAAAGGCCCCCAGAGGAGCTGAGAGAGGAAGCCACTGAAGCCAGAAGCTGGAAGCGACAAAATACAGAAGTGAAGAACCTGCAGATGCCAGCTATGTGCCTTCCCATGTGACAGAGGAACCCCAGATGATGGTGGCCTTTCTTCAGAGAAGGTATTGTTTTTGCTGATGCCTTAATTTGGACATTTTCATGGCTTTAAACTGTAAATTTGTAAGCTAATAAATCCCATAGTAAAAGTCAACCCATTTCTGGTATTGCATTTCCTCAGTTTTAGCAAACCGAAACATGGGACAACATGACAGTAGGGACCTCCTAATGAGAAGCAATGGGATGTCCACAACATCACCCATAAAGTACTTTCACCAAAGCTATTTAACCTGAAATTAATCAAGCCCCTAGACCTGTCTCTACTATACAGGGAATATAGAAGAAAGAGGAACCAGTTAAATAAGAAGTGGATGAAGGAAAAGTCAGGCAAATCCAGAATGACATATTGAGCAATTCAACCTACCTGTTTTTTTCAAAAAGCCCATTTCATTAAAATAAATTAGGATTTTGATCCGGAATAAAAGATGCAATGCATGCATAATGCAATGCATTGGATCTTTGTTTGAAAACACACACAGATAAAAAATACATTTTAAGGACAATTGGGGAAATGTAAATATGGACAAGATATTTGGAATTATGAAATTGTTTTCTTAGATGCAATGGTGGGCTTATACGAAGATGTTATTTAGAAGGTACATGCTATAATACTTGGACTGAAGTGTCAATTGGCTGCAATGTCAAATATTTCAGCAAAAAATAGAGCATATTATTGAATCTGAGTGGTGGGTATATGGACCTTCCTTGTATTAATATATCAACATTTTTGTATGTTTGATTATATTCATAATAAAAAGCTAGAATTTTTAAAAAATACATGAGTAAGTTATTTCTTAATAGTTGGAAATATTATAGCATTCCTTTTTCTCCTCGAAACTCCTATTTATATATAGTCCACTTTCCACTAAGAATTTTAACTGAATGTCTCTTATTGGCCATCCTATCATTTTCTATAATACAACTGTATGCATTGATGTTTACCCCGCTGCCCCATGACTATAAGGTTATAAAATTTTAATACTTTCATCTGATTGACACTTTTACCACCTTGCCTCCCTACAGGAGCTGGGCCACTTTTTTTTTTTTTAAGCAGGTAGAAAATTTACTGAGAACACATGTAAGAGGACTTGGGCTCTCGCAAAGACAGAGGTGAGGGAAGCAAGAGGCAATAGGTGATGTGGAGCCATTTGCTTTTATAGAATAGCTTTACTTTTTCCCCCTTTCCTTCCTTGTTCAGAGTTTTTTCTTCCACCCTCCCCTCTCCCCAGGACAGTGTCTGGTGGTAGTGGGTGCATTTGGGTGGGTCAGTTGGCTCTACCCTTCTGCATAGACCACTCACTCAGGTGGGGGTCCTTTGGCTCCAGGTGGTTGGGCTGCTGCCTGAGTTTCCCTAAGTGGTAGCCCTGGGGACAAGCCAGGACATGAACCCCATGTTGCTTAAGGGCTTCCTCGCAGTTTTTTCTCTCCTCTCTCTCCCTATTCTAGCTTGCCTCAAATCCCCCCTCAGAGAGTTCTCACCCCTTAATCTTAAAGGATGCTGAGGGATGACAGTCAACTCGTCTTCTGTAGCTGCTTCTGGCTTATTAGAGGGTGTAAAACTTTCTGGCTGTCTCGTGTAAGTTGGCAGGAGAGGAGTCCAGAGGAGGGGTTGGAAGGGCTGAAAATCCTCACCTCAGCATTGTAGGCCACTTTTGACAGTACTCAGAGGACAGACGAAGAGGTGGTTAAAAAGAAACTGTCAGCTCTTCCTTGCTCTCCCCCACCCTACCCCCCAACATCTCATGGGTCAAAATACCTGGGTTCTAGCACTGACTTTTGCCCTTCACTGACACATGTGTCTGTCCTGACCCAGAGTAGGCTCCCTGGGTCTTCATCTGCAGATCGCCCGCTGAAGGTTTCCTCCTGAACACCCCTTTATCACTATGGTTTTAAAGCTCTGTCACAATTGCTTTTTATCTTTTCATCTTTTTACGGTGATCTTCTAGTTTGCAAGCTGCTGGAATGCAATATACCAGAAACAGAAGGGCTTTTAAAAAGGGGATATATTAAGTTGCAAGTTTATCATGTTCTAAAGCTGTGAAAATGTCCAAATTAAAGCAAAAATATAGCTAGGGAAGGATACCTTGGTTCAAGAAGGCAAGCAAGACTATAGCCAGGGAAAGATAACTTGGTTCAAGAAGGCCGATGACATTTAGGGTTTCTCTCTCAACTGGAAAGGCACATGGTGACATCTGCTAGCTTTCTCTCCAGGCTTCTTGTTTCATGAAGCTCCCCAGGGAGCGGTTTTGTCCTTCATCTCCAAAGGTCTTTGGCTATGTGGGTTCTCCTGGTTCTTAAGCTTTTTCCAAAATAGTTCCTCTTACAGGGCTCCATAAGCAACCCCATCTTGAATGGGTAGAGACACATCTCCATGGAAACCATTGAATCAAAAATTACCACCTACAATTGGGTGGGCCACATCTCCATGGATAATCAAAAAGCTGCCACCCAGCAATACTGGATGAGAATTAAAGGGTATGGCTTTTAAACTGGCACAGGTGGTAAAACATGCATCCCATAATAATTATTTTAACCAGTTTAAGTGCACAATTCGGTGCCATTAAGTACATTGACAATGTTGTGTGTCTTTCACCACTATCTACTTCCAGAACATTTCCACCATCCCTCACAGGCATGCACACCCATTCTGCAGTAAGCCCTCTCCCTTTCCCCTAGTAACCTTTGTTCTGCTCTCTGTCTCTGCATTTGCTTATTCTAAATATTTCATATAAGAGAAGCCACATGATATTTGTCCTTCTATGCCTGGCTGTTTTCATTCTTCATGGCTTCAATGCCCATCGATGGTGTAGCATACATCAACAATTCATTTCTTTTTATGACTGAATAACATTCCACTGGATGTTTATATTCTAGTTTGCTAGCTGCAAGAATGCAATATACCAGAAACAGAATGACTTTTAAAATCTAGGGAATTTAATGAGTTGCTAGTTTACAGTTCTAAGGCCAAGAAAATGTCCCAATTGCAACAAGTCTATAGAAATGTCCAATCAAAGGCATCCAGGGAAAGATACCTTGGTTCAAGAAGGCCGACAACATTCAACATTTTTCTCTCAGCTGGAAGGGCACGTGGCGAAGATGGCAGCATCTTCTGGCTTTCACGTGGCTCTATCAAAAAGGGACTCTCTCCAAAATGTTTCCTCTTTCATAGGACTCCAGTAAACCAATCAAGACCCACCTAAATCCCATTTAACAACCACTCTTGACTAAATCACATCATCCAGGGAGATGATCTGATTACAGTTTCAAACATACAGTATTGAATAGGGATTATTCTACCTTTATGAAATGGGATTTATATTAAAACATGGCTTTTCTTAGGGGACATACTTCCTTTCAAACCAGCACAGTTTATAACACATTTTGTGTATTCATCTGTTGATGGATACTTGCCTTGTTTCTACTTTTAGGCTATTACGACTATGCTATGAACATTGGTGTACAAATATCTGATCAAGTCCCTGTTCTAATTCTTTGAGATATATACCTAGAAGTAGGATCACTGGGTCATATGGTAATTATATGTTTAACTTTTTGAGGAACCTTCCAGTTTTTTTCACAGCAGCTGTGTCATTTTACATTCCCATCAAAAATATATGAGGGTTCATACTTCATATTCTTGCCAACATTTATTGTTTTTAAGTCTTCCTAGTGAGATGTGTCATTGTATTGATTTGCATTTATCTAATGGCTAATGATTTTGAGTATCTTCTCATGTGCTTATTGGCCATTTGAATATCTTCTTTGGAGAAATGTCTATTCAAATCCTTTGCCCACTTTCAATTGTGTTGTTGTGGTAGTTTGTGGCTGTTATGTACCCAGAAAGGCCATGCTCTTTTAATCCATTCCTGTGGGTATAGACCTCTTTTAGGTGGGGTCTTTTGGTTAGGTTGTTTCAATTGAGATCCCTAATCAAAGTGGAACTCAATCCTTTACTGAAGTCTTTTATAAGAGGATAAAAGACAGAAAAAGCTCAGAGAGCTCACAGAAGCTGAGAGAAGAAGCCACTGAAGCCAGAAGCTGGAAGCAGCAAAACCCAGAAAAGGACCAGCAAATGTCACCATGTGCTTTGCTATGTGACGGAGGTGTCCCGGATGCCAGCAGCCTGTCTTCAGAGAAGGTATTGTGCTATTTTATGCCTTAATTGGAACATTTGCTTGCATTTATATTGCATTCCAGCAGCTTTAGCAAACCAGAACAGTTGTCTTTTTGTTGTTGAGTTGTAGGAGTTATTTATATATTCTGCTTTAAACCCTTGTTAGATATATGATTTCCAATCACGGTTGCTTTTAAACTTCTTTTCCAAATAAGTGTCTTCATTAGAGGGACAAAATAATGTAACAAGAAAGAAGCCACACTGAGTTTTGGCAAATGTGTTTTAAAAGCCTTGGTCTGTTCCGTACTGCTGACCAGATCAATCTATTGTGTCTCAGCTCTTAGATATTTAAAAAGTAGCACCAGGGCTTCTGATCTCTGGGAGAGACTTTCAAAAAAAGTAGAGAGGCGCACACAGTGAAGTTCATTTGGTTGGCTTGCTTTATCTGGTTTCTCATTTTCTTTCCATTTAAATCTGAACATAATACCCTTCTCTAGTATCTATCCACCAGACTCCTAGTTGGAAATATAATACAGATCCCTGTGTTACATATTGAGAATGTACTGAGTTTTCATTTTATGTACAGTGCTCTACACCTGCTAAAATTAACTTTAATACAAAACAAGACCTTGAAAAGTTAGTCATTTCAAGTTTGTTTGATTAATATTATTTTTTAAAAGAAAAAGACTTTTCTTATGTAAGATGTCATAGTGCAGATTTAAAATAAAGACTATCAATAAAATGCATGATACAATTTTTAAAAAGTAGCATCAGCATTGAAGCAAAGATAACCTATAAAGCAAATCATTTTTGTATTGTTTTGTGGGTGTGGCCTACTAGAACTCTTTCCTGAAAGATTTTACATTTTATAACTTTAGAATTTTTTAGCTCTTTTAAAATACTTTTAGTTTGTGTTTGAATTGCACCAATTGTAGAGGCCCAGCTTTAGTCCTTTAAACATGCTTGAAAATAAAATACCTCTTCCCCCCAAAACCCTGCCAACTCTTCAGAGCCTTGTTTTGATCTTTGTCAAGGAAAGCTCTATTAATATTTTATATAATTAAATATTTACATAGTATTTAAATAAGATGGTAGGGTTTTACCTTACCACCCTTCAAAACCAAGAACAAACCCCAAAGATCTGAATTCTCAGTAAATGAGGCAGGGAGCTCTCCAGGCTCCACCAGCTTCCTCTCCCTCCACGGCTGGACTACCCGCTTTTGTTGCCTTGAAACCCAAAACCCTCGCTGCCCTCGTCCTTGGAGGCTACTGCCCCATCCACCGTGTCACTTTACACCTCTGGACCCCGCCTTCCGTGTCCGAAGCAACGGGAAGGTATGGAGAAAGCAGGTTTGCTCGGCCAGTGCCCAAGGCCCCTGGAGACGCCAGAGTTCGTTGTTGTTAGGGACAGTGGGAGTGGGGACACCTTCCCCGACACTATGGGGAAGGCTGCCCTCTCCTGTCTGGAGCCAAGGCACCAGCGCTAGGCTGTCAGGGAAATGCAGGGCGTGGCTCTTCCCTCTGATCCGCCAAGTCTGTGCATCTCAACCTCTCTGGAAAGCAGACCTCGAGTCAAAAGGCACCACATTTCCAAAGAAGCCATTTCCCCTCAGACCCTGGCTCCACCCGGCCCCCGCGCAGATCTGAGTTTGGGGCGCCCCCAGGGAGCCCAGCGAGTTCCAGGCTGTGGCAGGCAGGCAGCGGGGCGATCCGGACGGCCCAGATGACAGGACCCCCGCCCTCAGGTAGGCGCCTCGCGAATCCCGGGGCGGGGGCCCAGCCCTGCTACCCACAACTGCAAACCTCTGTGCTCTTTGTTCCCCAATCCCGGCGTCCAAGTCTGCAGTGCCCTGCGTGTATTCTCACGAGTTCCTGGCGATCCTCTCAGGAATCAAAGGCGGCATAAGTAACTTGAAAGTGACTTTACAAGATGCAAACCTGTCAGGACGGCTAAAGGGCCTCGAGGTTTGGAGAAGTGTGCAGGTGAGGGCGTCCCTGCCCCTCTCCCCCCACCCCAGGGTGGCTGTAAGCCCCTGCCCTCCCGTGATAACTTCCAATTCCTTCCCTCTCCAAGAGGCTCCCACGTCAAGGGTTCTTTGGGCCTTTGGGCAGAATGGGTGCTACCTCCTTAGCTGCCTGAAGCCGCCCTTTGATTAGTGTCCCCGCACCCCGACCCGGGCAGGTCGGCCCTCCGCAGGTGAGCCCGTAGGCCCCAGATTCTGCAGCCCTCAGTGGCTGGTTCGTGAGCACGTGCCTTCAGGATCCCACAGCCAGTCCCGAAACTGGGCCCCAGAGCCCCGGGCCGAGGGTTGGGGTAGAAGAGAGAACGGGGCGGGCTTGTTGGAGGTGGGGGGTGCAGGAAGGAGGAAGGGCCACTACGCCCCACCCCCACCCGTCCGTCGTTCACCTGCAGGCGGCCCCCAACGCTGCTCCCGCCGCGTCAGCCCCGGGCAGCCTCCGGAGTGCGCTGGAGGCGGCAGGAGAGGAGTTGGGAAAGCTTCGGGAAAGGAAGCAACCAAGTGGGATCCCCTTTCCAAAGGTGGGAGGCTCCAGAGGCGAAGCAAGTTGGAAGGAACCACACCATCTGTTCCTGGGCTACTCAGGAGTTCAGATTCAGAGATTTAAATTTAAAAGTTTATTTATTTTTTTTTTTAAAAAGAAAGAAACGGAGAAGAAGAAACTCAGGTATGGCAGTGACTCAACGCCTCCAGGGAAGAGCCCGACACTGCCTGTGCGGAGCCTGCCCACCACGCCCCAAACCCTGTCTTGGACTCTGGGGGTGAACTGGTTCTCCAGGGGCCCTCTCACGCCAGATATGGTGGTTGGGAGGGGCTGGAGGCCACGCTCTTGGCCTTTTAGCTCTTTTCTGCTGACAAGCAAGACCATGGAAATGTGGTGTGATCCTGGAAGACAGCCAAGGTTAAAAATCCCTGGACCCACGACCTGCCTCAAAGAACCGCCCTTCCCTTGCTCACCTATGGCCAGGCAGAGCACAGACCCTCCCCACCCCCAGTCTTTGCCTCATAAACAATGAGCTGAACTGCCTGACCCTGCGGATCAATCCTTGTTAATCAGTAGTTGGCGAAGCTTCTCCCCTTCTCCCAGGCCCCTGAACTCCAAGGGCGCCTCCCAGGAAACAGGCTGCTACAGCTTAAAACATTCTCCGGGTCTACTACCTGATCACACCACCCTTTCCCGCCACCCTCCTATAAAGGAAAAACCCTTTTGCCTAACCCTTGAGACTCTTGTGGACCTTCTGGTCAGAGCCATCTCCTTGTTGCAGAAGTCCCTTCCCTGCACTGCCACAGACCCTTTCCCACTTAATGGTAATCTTTTCCAATGAAGCCTCCTCAGAGTCTGTGCCTGGTTATTTGGCAGTGGGGACTTTCTGAGCAGCATTCTGGTGTCTCCCTCCAGCTTCCTGAGCGTGAGGGGGCAGCGGCAGAAGTCTCTCTCTCCTGGCTTCCAGATGGCAACTCTGTGTCATTTAGTTAACTCCTGATTTCAGTGGTAGCCCTGGAGGTAGGAGCTCTGTGATGGTTAGAATTCTGGTGTCAACGTGGCCAGGTGATGATGCCCAGGCACTGCAGCCCACTCCAGAGTGGCCCTGAAGGACAGCGGTGAAGGGAAATCCTATTAGCAGTTGCTGTTAGCAGAACTATAAGCAGTTCATTTGTTTGTCCGTTTTGCCTGAACTGAAAGCTCAGTTGATGTGGTCAGGCAAACAGTGGCCTGTTAACTGCAAGGACATTTCATGGCTGGTTGATAAACTGGAAGGTTGAGTTATTAAATTATTAGTTAATTGATTAAAGCTTGGCTAATTGGATTAATCGCATCCAAGACTAACGTCATGTCTCCCGAAAATGAGATAATCCAATCAACTGATTACTTTTAAGGGAAAAAGCAGATTTCATTTTTTCTTCAGCCAGCGATCCTCTCCTGCAGAGATCTTTGAGACCCTTCATTGGAGCTGCCACCTTCGCAGCCTGCCCTACGGATTTTGGACTCTTCTATTCCCACGGTTGCATAAGATACCCTTATAAATCTCATATTTACTAATACAAGCCCCCTGTGTGGCATATTTTTGTTATTCAGGAAGTCATTCTCAAGAGGCCAAGCCTAGAACTTGCTCCAACCCTCCCACCCTATTAAATCACCCTCCCATAAAATGTTGACCTCCACGAGGTTGCCACCAGCACAGGTAGGGTCACTGCCCTCCAGCGGGACCACCAGAACACAGTTGGTGCGGACCAAGTAGAATTTCCTTCTCATTGCAGGGAGGGAGAACACACACACACTGTGGGGAACTGTGGGGTTTCTCAGGAAGAGGGTGTCAGAAAGGACTTGGTTTCTCTATAGTGATTTTTGGGGAAGGTTTAAGGAAGCAGGGTTCTGCCCTGGATTGGAGGCAGTCAGGAAGCAGGGAATTACCTGATTGGCTCTTCAATCTTATCTAGGAGGGAGGACTAGAGTAACGCTAAAACTGAAATTGGTCAAGAAGAGCTGTGACTCAAATTAGCCAAGATAGGACGTTGTTTGGTATTTATGTGGTTTGGACAATCATGCTTTCATCTGTGTTCAGACATGATTACAAAGTAGTGTCATTTTTGAATTGGTCTATTTTAGTCAAAGAGTGCCCTCGTCTGATCTTGATATTTTGTGAAGTTGTCTATGTTCAACAGAAGAACACCAGGTTTTAGTTGGGAGTGCCAGGCCTTCCCAGATGTCAGGGGATGCCTTTCTCTCTCTCAGAAGCAGGTATGTTTAATGCAGGCCAGGAAACCAGCCAGTCCTTCCTACGACTGCTGTCTCCAGTGCCTTTGCAGGTAAACGGTATACCTAATGGTCTATTAAAATGTGTTGGTATCCTGTTTTTCTCACCTCCTGCTTTGCTCATCTCCTCACCTCCAAGCCAAACCTATGACCTATAGAGAGTTCTTTATGACCAGGTGATTGAGGAGGAAAAACTTTGAGCCTGGTTTACACATGGGTCAGCATGATTTGCTGGTATGACCTGGAAGTGGTACAGCACTGCAGCCCACTCCAGAGTCGCCCTGAAGGACAGTGGTGAAGGGAAATTCTACCAGAGGTCCTTACTTCAAACGGTGCATTTGGTTGTCCACTTTGCCTGAACTGAAAGACCAGTTGACATGGCCAGAAGTCTGAATCTACACTGACTCATGGTCAGTTGCTAATGGTTTGGCTGGATCATCAGAAATGAGGAAAGACTTGGATTTATAGAGTCTGGGGAAGAGAAATGAGGATGGACTTCTCTGGAAAGGCAAAGACTATGAAGACACTTTGTCACATTGAATGCCATAAAAAGGTAGCTGCTGCAGAAGAGGCTTTTGATAAAAGGTGAACATCTGTGCATGTCAGTCAGCCTCTTTCCCAGCTGTCTAGTGGTTGCACAGTGGGCCTATGTCCAGAGTGGCCAACATGACAGAATTATATACATTATCACCAACTGGGGTTTATACCAAGAATGCAAGAATAATTCAACACAAGATGTGATACATAGTACATTAACAAGTCAAAAGGGAAAAATCACATGATCATATTGATTGATGCAGAAAAAGCATTTGACAAAATTTAGCATCCCTTTCTGATAAACACACTTTAGAAAATAGGAATTGGAGGAAACTTCCTCAATATCATAAAGGGTATATATGAAAAAAACCATACCCAGCATCAGACTTAACAGTGAAAGATTGAAAGCATTCTCCCTAAGACTGTGTTTTGGTTTGCAAGATACTGGAACATGATATACCAGAACTGGAATGGCTTTTAAAAAGGAGAATTTAGTAAGTTACAAGTTTATAATTCTAAGCCTATAAAAACGTCCAAACTAAGGCATCCAAGTAAAGATACCTTAATTCAAGGAAGGCCAATGTGTCCCTTTCAGCTAGGGATTCACATGGCTGGCATCTGCTGGGTCCTTGCTCCTAGTCTCCATTGCTTTCAGCCTCTGTTCCTGTGGGAGTTCCTCACTTTGCTTCTCTGGGGCTGGCTTTCGTCTCTTGGCTTCCCTTGGCTCTCTCCAGGTTCTGGCTTGCTTACCATCTCATGGCAACATCTGCTGGTCTCCAAGCATCTCCAAACATCCGTGTCTCTGTTCTTCAAGTATTGGCATCTGTGTTAGTTCTACTCTGAAGTTTCTGTAGGCTCTGTCATTTCTGACTCTTTCCAAGATGTTTCCTCTTTTAAAGGATTCCAGTAAACCCACCTGGAATGAGTGGAGTCACATCTTCATCTGATCAAAGGTCACACCCACAATTGGGTGTGTCACACCTCTGTGGGGTTAATCTAATCAAAACTTTTCAACATACACTACTGAATCAGGATTAAAATAAATGGCTGCCCCCACAAGATTGAATCAGGATTAAAACATAGCTTTTCTGGGATGTATATTACTTTCAAACCAGCACAGACTGGGAATGAGACAAGGATGCCCATCATCACCACTATTATTCAACATTGTGCTAGAAGTCCTAGTTAAAGCCATCAGGCAACTGAAAGGAATAAAAGGCATCCAAATAGGAAAGGAAGAAGTAAAACTCCCATTATTTGCAGATGACATGATCCTATACTTGGAAAACCCTGAGAAATCTACAACAGACTACTTGAGCTAATAAACATGCTCAGCAAAGTGGCAAGATACAAGATTAATGCAAAAATTAGGTATGTTTCTATACACAAGTAATGATGTAACTAACGAGCAACTAAGGAAAAAATTCCATTCAAAATAGAAACTAAAAAAATCAAGTATCTAGGAATAAGTTTATCCAGGCATGTTCAGGACTTGTACACAGAAAACTATAAAACATTGCTAAAAGAAACCAAAAAAGGACTTAATAGGTAGGGAAAGACATTCCATGTTCATGGATAGGAAGGATGAATGTTGTTAGGATGTCAGTTCAACCCAAATTGATTTGTAGATTCAATGTAATACCAATAAAAATTCCAACAACCTACTTTGAGGAACTGGAGAAGCTAGTTATCAGATTTATTTGGAAGGGAAAGAGAACTCAAATAGCTAAAGATATCCTTTTAAAAAGTGAAGTAGGAGGATTAACACTTCCTGACTAAAAATTATTATAAAGGCACAGGTGGCAAAAACAGCATGGTGCTAGCACAATGATAAAAGTATTGACCAGTGGAATAAAATTGAGAATGCATAGATAGACCACCAAATCTATGGTAAATCAATCTTCAACAAGGCCCCCAAATCCACTGAGGGGGACAGAATAAGTCTTTTTCAATAAATGGGCATAAGAGAACTGGATATCAAAAGCCAAAAAATGAAAGAAGACCCCTACTTTATATCCTATGCAAATGTTAATTCAAAATGGATCAAAGATCTAAATATAAGCCAGTACCTAAAACTCCTAGAAGAAAATATAGGGAAACATCTTCAAGACCTAGTAACAGGAGGTAACTTCTTTTTTCAAGTTTTTTTGAAAAATAATTTTATTGGTAAATCTTCACACACATACATTCCATACCTGATGTTCAATCAGTGGTTCATAAAATCATCACATAGCTGTGTATTCATCACCATGATCATTTTTTCTAACATTTGCATCACTCCAGAAAAAGAAATTAAAAGAAAAAATTCATACACACCATACCCCTTACCCCTCCCTCTCATTTACCACTGGTGTTTCCATCTACCCAATTTATTTTTCCCTTTGTCCTCCCTATTATTATTATTTTTTTTACTCATAGTTTTTTACTCATCTGTCCATACAGACACAAGGTTTTCACAATCCCATAGTCACACTGTAAAAGTTATATTTTTATACAATCATCTTCAAGAATCAAGGCTACTGGAATATAGCTCAACAGCTTCAGGATCTTCCCTCCAGCCATCCCAATAAGTCATAAACTAAAAAGGTATATCTATATAATGCATAAGAATAATCTCCAGGATAACCTCTTGCTGCTGTTTGAAATCTCTCAGCCACTAAAGCTTTATTTTGTCTCATTTCTCCCTTCCACCTTTTGGTCAAGAAGACTTTCTCATTCCCTTGATGCTGGGTCCCAGCTCATTCTGGAGTTTCTGTCCCACGTTGCCTAGGAGATTTCCACCCCTGGGAGTCATGTCCCACATAGAGAAGCGGTCAGTGAGTTCGCCTGCCAAGTTGGTTTAGAGAGAGAGAGAGGCCACATCTGAGCAACAAAAGGGATTCTATGGGGGTGACTCTTGGCCTGATTTTAAGTAGGCTTAGTCTATCCTTTGCAGGAATAAGTTTCATAGGGAAAAAACCAAGATCAAGGGCTTGACCTATTGATTTGGTTGTCCCTACTGCTTGTGATAATATTAGAAATTCTCCAAGTGGGGAAGTTGAATATTTCCTCCTTTCTCCTCATTCCCCCAAGGGGACTTTGCGAATACTTCTTTATTCACTGCCCAAATTACTCTGGGATATATTGGGGCATCACACTAACCTGGACAAACCAACAAGATCTCATACCTATTTAACATTCCATGTGCTTATGGTGTTCGAATAAACTAACCATACAAGTTAAATTAGGAAATGTACCACCCAAAATGTAAATTTGAACCAAATAAATATCTCTCTCTTTGGTCTCAGTCAGAAGTTGAAGTTTTAAAATATGATTGATAGCATCCTTTACCCTGTATTCTGATATATCTTAATCCTATCCAGATAGGCTTCATTCATCCCTCTACCCAAAGTCTCATCCCTTTTACAGCTTTTTAAACAGTTCCTATGTAGGATACTGCTGACTTTCATAGCTTCAGAGTTCTAACTCTGAGCCTCAGGTGTCACATAAATACCTGAAGTTTCTGGGAACAACCAGATTATAAACAAACAGGTCGGTATCTCAGAATTTAGAAATAACAGTTGTAACTCCTGAATATATGTGCTGTAAGGGCTTACAACCTAGCGTCCTTTATAATAGGCTCCAACCTGATAAACCATGTTCTCAATTTCGGTTCACTGAGTTTTTATATTATGGTTAGTCCATATGATTGAGGCATGATAATATTTGTCTTTTTGTTCTTGACATTTCATTCGACATACAGTCCTTAAGGTTCAGACACCTAGTTGCATGCCTCATAACTTCATTCTTGTGGCCGCTCAATAGTCCATTATACATATACCCCATAGTTCCCCATTCTATTCCTTGGTCAGTATATCCTTAAGTCACTTCCATCCATTGTGGATCAGAACACTGCCTCCAGAAACACCCATGTGCAAATGTCCATTCATGTCCCCACACTCAGTTCCTCCAGGTATATACTGAGCAATGGGCTTTCAGGATCATATGGGAACCCCATCCCTAGCCTCCTGTGGAACCACCACACTGCCTTCCAAGGGCTTCGAGGAGGTAGCTTCTTACACTTTATACCCAAAGAAAAAGCAGTAAAAGAAAAAACAGATCAATGGGAACTCCTCAAAACCAAAAGCTTTTGTGCCTCAAAGGACTTTGTCAAAAAGGTGAAGATGCAGCCAACACAATAGGAGAAAATTTATGGAAACCGCATAGTGACTAAAGGTTTGTTTTCCTATGTATATAAAGAAATTATACAACTCAACAACAAAAGAACAAACAATCCAATTATAAATTGGGTAAAGAATATGAAGACATTTTTCTGAAGATCAAATACAAATGGCTAAAAAGCGCATGAAGAGTACTCATCTTCATTAGCTATAAAGGAACTGCAAATCAAAACTAAAATGAGATATCACCCCAAACCTATAAGAATGGCTGCCATTAAACAGGTAACTACAAATGTTAAGGAGGATGTAGAGAAATTGGAACACTTATGCACTGCTGCTGGGAATGTATAATGGTACAGCTGCTGTGGAAGACAGTTTGTCAATTCCTCAGAAAACTAAATACTGAGTTGCTCTATGACCTGGCAATACCAATACTCTGTATATAACCAGAAGAGCTGGAAGCGGTAACATGAACAAACATTTGCACTCTGATGTTCATAGCAGCTCTATTCACAATTGCCCAAAGATGGAAACAATTCAAGTGACTGTCAACAGGACTAATGGAAACATTATACAAAATGTGGTATATACATACAATGGAATGTTATGCACCAGTAAGATGAAATGAGGTCCTGAAGCATATGACAACATGGATGAGCCTTGAGAACATAATATTGAGTGAAATGAGCCAGACACAAAAGGATAGATATTCTATGATTTCACTGTTACGATTCTGGCAAAGGTAAACTCAGAAGCTTACAATGTAGAATAAAGGGGACCCAGAGGTGCAAAGAAGCTAGAAATGGGTGAACAGTTATCCAGTGAGATCGAACTTAAAAGTAAGGGCATGGATAGAAGTGATGGTAGTTAATTAGTGGGATTATAAGTAAAATATCCATATTGAAGGTGAAATGACTGAAAGGGGTGGTATAAAGCCATGAGTCCCACCTATTTACTCTACAATTAAAAATAAATTCTTGCAAAAACTTATTTAAAGGTTTGATTTTGTACAAACAGTCAATAATAAAGGGATACACTAATAATAATATACTTACTGTATTCTTTTTTTTTTAATACTTGTTGTATTCTTAAGGGAATATTCCATGCTATGGCCTATAAAGCAGCCAGAGGAAAAGAGAACTGATTTTTCGACAACAACAAAAAACTCAGAAGTCAATGGAAATAAATTTTTTTAAATATACTGAAAGAAAACAACTGCCAATCTTATTCGAGGATGTACTTTTAAAAATGAAGGCCAAATAAAGACATTTTCAGCAAAAGAGTGTTTGCCACTAGCATAGTCACCTAAAACAAATTCTCAGATACATATTTCAAGCAAAAGGAAAGTGATCTGAATGGAAGGATTGAGATGCAAAAAGAAATAGAAAGCAAAGTAATTAATATGTGGGTAAATATAAATGAAGATTGCATAAATAATAATTACATATAGTGCAGTATTTTGAGATTAAAAACAACACAGAATTGAAACATAACAGTAATAAGTCTGAGGAAGTTCATGTTTTCAAGAATCTTTATTTTGGGAAAATAGAAAGGCTTTGTTTAACCTCTGATTAGTTAAGTGTGAACATCTAAATTTTTAGTGTACCCATTACAGAATAGAAATAGAATATTTAATTCAAAACAGGTAGAAACAATGGAATGAAATAAACCAATCCAAAACAAGATAAGAAAAGTGAGAAAGAATAAAAGACTGGGTAGGACAAATAGAAGGCAGAAAATAAGGTTTTATATTTAAACCCAACTATAGTGTAATCACACGAACTATAAATGGAATATAGTCTCTGTTGCTTCCTATGAAACAGAGCTCGAAGGATATTAAGGAATGACGAGAATGAAAGAAAGAAAGAAAGACACAGACGGGTTCAGGGGGTCTGAAGCTCAGCGATAACAGACCACAGACATCAGACAATTTTATTCTTAACCAGATCCTGCTTATATACTGCAGGATGATAAAAGGCCTGCGTGCATTTCCTGAGGGAACAAAGTTCTTATCTTTCAGTGTTCTTCCTGCATACTTAAAATAATTATTTGGGGTTAAAAAACATTCTCTTCCTCCCAGACTGTTCTACATAAATCAGATAACATAAAGCAGTTTACTGCTGCCACCACCCTAATGCCATCTACTCCCAACTAGTTCTGCAGGTCTTATGCTAATCCTATCTCCTACAGTCTCCATTAATAAAATAAAGATAGTCAGATTGAAAAAAATTGAACTATGGCTGCTCCAAGACACATCTAAAGTATAAAGATATATATGTTTTAAAAGGGAAACAATGGAAGATCATATGCAATGCAAAAAGTAAGAATAAGGAGCTGTCTCCTTGAACATTTCTTCCTGAAATGTCAAGCCAGGCATTTCTTGGCAAAATCAAGTGAAAAAATTATCATCACTGCCATTTTACAATATATATATGAGTACTCAGAACATCTCGAGTAAGGTAAAAATATCCAGTTTCTAACTCTTAAGATTGCTCTTAAATGAAATGTATATAAAGGGGAAAAAAAGGACAGAAAATGCTACCTTGAATTTATGGTGCCTGGTTTAAAAGAGGCTTTATCAATTCTAAACTAAAGTATGAATTGTTTTTTTGTTTGTTTGTTGCCCTGCAGGTTTTCCTTTCATTTTTTACTCAAGGAACAACGGATCCTAGTAAAATTTGGGATGGTGTGGGTTGGAGCTTTCTTTTGTAATGTGGAGAACTAGCTACAATGAGAGGGTAGGAGAAAAGACAGGATGTTGTGGCCACAAGCGCTTTCCTTGCCAAGGAGGTTCGTTTTTTTTAGGGAAAGTTCATATAAGGAGGTTCCTATGACAGCAGAGAAACTGGAAATGGATTTCCTTAAAGCTGGGAATAACTATGGTCCCTTTGAACGTTCTGGAATACTTCAGAGTGAGGCCTGGTCTAGGGGACGTGTGCGAGGGATGGTGGAGGGGAGGACAGGCACACTTAGCTCTTGAACGAGTTGATTGAAAACCAGGACCTAAGTGGAAGAGCGAAGTGATTCCTAACGTGTCCTACTTTTATTCAATCAATCAGTCATGATAATTAGGTGCCCATCAGCGCAGACACCGTCCCCAGGGGAGGCCGGGCAGCCCACAGAGGCCCTTTTCCGATCCCCAGTCACTCTGTGACGGCCCAGGTCAATCCGGGAGGACCCACGAGTCACGGCGTGGGTCCCTGTTCCCCTTCACACATGTCTGGAGACAAACCAGGCTTCAGGCTCCGGCCAGCCGCGTACAGGTTTTGCAAAAGCTGCGTGGCGGGGGTGGGAGAGGGGCCACCTTAGGGGCTCAGGGACATACGTTCCTCCCTGGGCCGGCTTTCTGCCTTCGTACCCTCTCCTCGCAACCCCAGCGGTTTCCTTTCTCCACCCTCCGGGTGCCATGTTTCCCCAGTCCCCTTCCCCTCGGTCCCAGCAAGCTGGCCAGGCGTCTGGGATAAGGCCTAGGCGTGGCGACACCGGGACAAACCGACCCGCACCTCGAGCCGCCAGGGCAGAACCGAGTTCCTGCAGCAGCCGGGCCGGGAGCTCTGATCACGGACAGGGCTCTCTCCGCGGAGCCCCGGCCGTCCCCCGAGCCCCTCCGGGACCGCGTTTCCTCCTCCCCCACCCGCGGCTGCAGCCAGCGCAGCCCGTTTCCTTCTCCGCCCCCCCAAGGGAGGGGCCGCGGCCACGTCTCCGCGCGTCATCGCCGCCTCCCCGGGTGCCCCTGGCGCGGTTCGGAGGGCGGGCGCCGCGGGAGCACGGTGGGGGTGGGAGGCTCGTGGGCCGGGCAGGAGGGAGTTGGCTTTGCGGCGTTTCGCCGCCTCCCGGGCCGAGCGCCAGCGCCTCGGGAGCGCGGGGACCCTCGGCGCGGGGCGCGGGGCGCGGGAGCTGACGGCTCTGGGCGAGCTGGCCCACGGGGGGCGGCGCGGGGTCCCGGAGTCACGACCGAGGGCGGGGCCGCAGAGCACCAGGGGTGCGCCGGGAGGGCGGGACCCGGACGCCTACGCTGTGCCGGAGCGGGACGACGCTTAGGCTAGGTCCCGGGCCACCCACTGGGGCCCCAGGGCGGTGCCCTATATGCCCAGCGGGGAGAGGAGGGGTCCTGGGGCCAAGTGCGAGGCCAGTGCGGGTAGAGAGTAGGAGCTTCAGACCGTTAACATGTTTTAAATGTGTATTTTTATAGCTTTCCGAGTCTAAGTGATAGCTAATGAAAGAGTTAATTTTTAAAAATTGATTTGCTTGATCAGTTTCTGTCCTTGTATTTTTAAATACTGAAGGTGCATTACTCACCTACTTAGTGCCTTAAATGAAAGATTTTAAAGGAGAACACATTGTGACTTAAAGTGGTTGCTTCTCTATATATGACGTCATGCCAGTGATGCACTCCGCTGGGGGAAATCTTTCTCCTTTGTCGGTGTGTTTTTGAGACCGTTGTCTGATGGCATTCCTGAGGGAGGACGGCGAAGACCGCACCGTGCTGTGGGAGCGGAGTATTACCCCCAAGTGCGCTGTGTGATGTTTCTGTACTTAGGTTTTGGGAACTACAGCTGGCACATGGGATTGATTGTAGAGCAGTTGGCTGAAACAACTGCCGATTCCTTGAATTTCCACAGTATTTAATCTCATGTGAATTTCAACATAGACATTTTCCTTTCTGTGAATTTTTAAGTATGCTTAAGACCTTAGCCAAACCTTGGCAATGTAGTGTTGTTGTACCTGATACTTCTGCACCTGTAAATCAAATGATTTTCATTTCCTAGTCATAATATTTGCCTTTGTAAAAAATATTTTTTTCTTTTATTTTCTTTTTTCTACATGTTTTCTTGCAATATCACACTTGTTTTTCTATTCTTTCCCATTTCCCATGAAGCATGTTCACAATAGGGACAAAATCCATTTGTGCCAGTTTCTGCAGAAGTCCTTTCAAAAGTGTATCCTTTCATGTTGTTTGAGAGAACAACCTTTTTAATGTGGCTAAATGTGTTCCAGGTATTGAAACATAACGGAAAAAGGTATATATAAATACTCATGTCATCAAATAGTAGGCTGACTTTATATAAAATAAAATTTTATATAAAATTAAAATAAAAAATTTATATAAAATAAAAATCAGCCTGCTATTTGACAACATATGAGAATTTCCTAGAAATGCTTTTAAGATGCTGAAAATTTTACGAATTTTCTTTTAGGTTTCAATTTTGGCTGTTTTATTTGCAGAATGTTATAATTGCAGTTCACCTATTTACCACAGTTTCAGAGCTGTAGTCTAACTTGAATCATTTGAGAATGCTTGTAAAAAAAAAATGACCTAGAATGAACTGAGAATTAACATCAAGGGATTGAGAGAACCTTCTCGACCAAAGGGGGAAGAGTGAAATGAGACTAAGTGTCAATGGCTGAGAGATTCCAAACGGAGTCTAGAGGTTATCCTGGAGGTTACTCTTACGCATTAAGTAGATATCACCTTGTTGTTCAAGATGTAGTGGAGAGGCTGGAGGGAACTGCCTGAAAATGTAGTGCTGTGTTCCAGTAGCCATGTTTCTTGAGGATGATTGAACAATGATATAGCTTTCACAATGAGACTCTGTGAATGTGAAAACCTTATGTCTGATGCTCCCTTTAGCTACTATATCAACAGAAGAGTAGAACATGTGGAATAAAGATGAATAATAGAGGGAACAAATGTTAAATTTAGTTTGAAATGCTAGTGGTAAATGAAAGCGAGGGGTAAGGGGTATGGTATGTATACTTTTATTTTTCTCTATTATCGTTTTATTTCTTTTTCTGTTGTCTTTTTATTTCTTTTTCTAAATCGATGCAGATGTTCTAAGAAATGAATATGCAACCATGTGATGATATTAAGAATTACTGATTATATATGTAGAATGGAATATTTTAATGTTTTGTTTGTTGTTAATTTTTTTTAATTAATAAAAAAATGAGAAACTTCAAAGGTATATTTTAACTTTAACAGCTAAATAATTTTGTTAAGAGATAATGCTAATATATGTAGTGACGGTTCTGAAGGAGTATGACAGGTTAAATTTTACTGTGATGTACATACACAAGAAACTGCCTGTTTTTGACACCTTACAAGCTCCCAGGCTCCAATACACTTGGTCTTCTGAACCATTTTCCTTCCCTGACACAGGATAAGGGCATTGATTTTCTTTTTTTTATTTTTTAAAGAGTGAGTTTGGCTTTTTTTTTTTTTAAGGATTGTTCTTAAAATCTTATTTAAACATCATGATATGTAACATATAGGTTGATTTTTTTTTAAGTCTGCCCACACATCAGCCTACTTTCAGCAATTGATATACATTACAGAAAACTGAATTACAGGGTAGCACCACATTCGTAGGATATACAAGAATAACAGAAAAATAGCATAAAATATCAACAGTGTAAAATAATAAGATTTTGCCAAAAGGCTGTCTTTCCATTACAGTACAAGTACAAAGTGTCCAAAAGAGGCAAGACCACACAATTTATATACTTTCTAACATGAGAAACAACAGGGTCAATTGTTAATGACATTTTGAGAATATACAGTATAAATACAAAATGATACAGACATCAAGTCTCTCAGAATATTCATTCTGAATATTTGTAAGATTAAGTCTGTTTTGTTAAAACAAATATTTTAGAATTTAATGGCAAGTGTAGAAACAGAAATGACCCAATACTAAAACCAGATAACAGAATTACTTATACTTTTATGCTTTTAAGGAGCCATCTACCTAATAAATGTTAAAGCATGTCATTTCAGTTTTCTTTCCTTTCTAGAAATTGACTCTGTAGACTTTTCTAGTATTTACCTTTCCTACCCTCCCCCAAACACCTGTTTTGGTTGTCTTCTTTAATCTTTCAAGAGACGGGAGGGAATTCAACTTTCACTAACTTATCAACTATCCTTGAATAAAGAGTTTAAAAGGTAGTATCGTGAGAATTTTTACTCTATTTAAAGTAATATTAGTCTTCTACAATACCTATTTGTTTATTAGACGCAGAAAACACAGCTCAGCATTCCAAGAAGAGTTAATAATAATTGATTTATCCTGGCATCATCTATGAATACCTACCACCCAGGGACACACAAAATGGAAAAAGAGCTCAAAGAACAAATGCACATAAACAAGAAAACAACATAAATTTAGAGACGAGAAAGAATCAGAGCTAGATGAAACACATGATAGAATAGTGAGCTATACAGAAAGAAGGAGACTGGGGTGCTGAAAGAGAAAGGAATGCCACTGACAGTAGACGAAAGGGGAGTGAAAAGCGGACAGGAGGTGACAGGTAGTATAGGCGGGAACTGGAGATGACAGGAGCAGAGTTACGAGGGATAAATACAGCAGAAGCCTGGAGGTAACGTACTAGGAAGGAGACATATCCAAGTAAATAGACAGAAAAGAGAACAGAAAGTATTTTAAATGGGGGGCTGAATCATGAAAAAGGCAGGAAGTAGACAAAAGACAAAAAAAGCAAACAAGAAAATTATGGATAATTGAGAAGGAAGGTAAAAACGGAACCAGGTGATAAGTAAATAAGGTAAAAAGGAAGGGATAAAAAGGGATGAAGTAAAACAGACCTATTGGGGAAGGAAACATTTAAAAACAAGTGCTTTGTGGAATTTTATTTAAAATCTGTTTTGTTGTTTGTTTTTGCCTACATTTCTCTCTGTTGGGTAAAACTTGATTTGTAAGAGCAAAAAGCTTTCCTCATTTTATGAAGGACAAAATCATTGATGAACTCAACTGGCTTAGTCACAAGTAGAGCTGAGAACAAAAAAATGTACTTAGGTCAGATAATTCTCTATTCTACAAACTAATTTCATACGGAAAATGTGTATATACACCTTATAGAGTACCTTAATGACTGATGTTTCATTTGTTAGTTATAAAAGCCTTCTCTCTCACTCTGTGTTCTAGTTTGCTAGCTGCTGGAATGCAATAAACCAGAAATGGAATGGCTTTTAAAAGGGGAATTTAGTAAGTTGTAAGTTGACAGTTTTTAGGCTGTGGAAATGTCCCAATTAAAGCAAGTCTCTAGAAGTGTCCAATCTAAGGCATCCAGGGAAAAATACCTCGATTCTAGAAGGCTGATGAAGTTCAGGGTTTCTCTCTCATCTGGAAAGGCACGTGTTGAACATGGCGTCATCTGCTAGCTTTCTCTCCTGGCTTCCTTTCATGAAGCTCCCTGGGAAATGTTTTCCTTTTTCATTTCCAAACGTCGCTGGCTCATGGACTCTCTGCTTCTCGTGGCTATGTCATTCTCTGCTCTCTCAGAATCTCTCTTTTATAGGATTCTAGTAAGGTAATCAAGACCCACCTAGATACGTCTCCACCTAATCCAGCTTAATGACCACTCTTTACTGAGTCACATCTCTAGGGAGATGATCTAATTAAAGTTTCAAATATACAGTACTGAATAGGGATTGGAAGAAACGACTGCCTTTACAAAATGGGATTAGTATTAAAACATGGCTTTTCTAGGGTACATGCATCCTTTCAAACCAGTACACTCTGTATGCTTACAGTCATTTGGACAAGTCCCTGCTTCTTACTGTCTCCCCACAAAAAGGAAAAAGCAGGGTAAGAAGGTAACATTTACATCAAAATTGCTACTTCTGAGCACTTCTAAAAAGAAATTTCATAGAGCTTTAAAATAATGCTTAAAAGATTTTGTAAATTTTCTGTAAATTTCTACTACGTGTATAATTCTGGTCTCCAGATAAATTCATAAAACACAGAAGTCACCCTTCATTTCCATCTATAAAATCAGAGCAACAAAGCCTAAACAAGAACATAAAAAAAGGAAAGGAAAAACTGCTGAAAAAAAGAATGGAAATTATTCTATTCTTGATCCTAGAACAAAACCCAGGATAGAGCATTCCAGAGGTCTATTTATAAAGATATAATTCTTATTTTTAAGCTGAAAAAATTATGGTAATTAAAATTTCAATGCCAAAAAAAAAATGTTTAAAAAAGGACACAGAAGCTGGGAATAGATAAAGAAAGATTAAAGTAGCAATGAATATGAACAAGCAGCAGTACCTCTTTATTAAAAAATGTTCAGTACACTGCATCTTTAGTAATTATTCAATGAAAGTCCATTTTGGGAGGCCAACATCACAATGAATGTTACTATTTCTCTTTCTAAGCTACCAGAAGAGATTTTTCAAATGGCAAGCAGTTATTGCCACAGAAGCAAAGGCTACTCAAGGACCCTGAGGATTTACACTATAATTTCCCTTTTGAGTTGGTTTGAGAGTTCACAGTGCATTTCTGTCCACAATGGACACCTCTACAAGCATTGGGTCTTCAGAGCCATGTAGCTTAAGTGGCAGGACCACTTTCATGGCTCCTGAAATGGCAGCAGAGCTCTTTCTTGTTCTGGCTCTCATTGAAAACTTGTAGCCTTTAGTCTACTGTATGATCAAGGTATCCACTCCTAGATATTTACCCAAGAGAAATGAAAGCATTTGTCCACATGAACTTGTATAGCATTAACAGGTTGTAGCAGTATTCCCAAGTAAGGCCCACTAAGTTTTCTTATTTCTTAATTCTTTCTTAATGGAAATAGATCCAACAACTTGTCTTGCCTGGGGCATGTCACTGGATCTCTACAAGTTTCACCAAAAGGTGCAGGCTCTTGAATAGCTGTGGGATTTTTCAACCAACTCTCTGTTATGCATATGTCACCCAAGAGTATCCACTCCATGATCACCATGCCCAGCTAAATTAATGTCAGCTATATAAAGGGCCAACAAGATGTTCTGTAGAATCTCAAGACAATCAAGTTGCCTGGACCGTGTTGCAACAAAGAACAGAAGTATTAAGAAAAGGACCATTAACACAATCCTGAGACACAGCAGTGAATGTATACTGCTATGTCTTGTGTGTAAAAGCAAATGGATTTTTGGTTTTCCATGTTGATGGTGATTGAAAAGAATGCGTTTGACAGGGCATGCCATGTGCCAGATGCTGGATTGGTCTGTTCCAGTAGAGTTACCACATTTAGTGTGTTACCTGCAATTGGGGCAACCACTTGCTAAAGTTTGTGGCCATCCACTTTATTCACCATCATCTATCTGGTTTTTATAGGGGTTAAACAATGTTTTGAATGAGGATATGGTCAGGCCCATCACATCTCAGCACTTCTTCCCTGGATGAGGTATTGCTTCAATTTTACTATCTTGGAGAAGGTTGTGAGGGATCACTTCAGGAGTTTCTCCTGAACCCATTGTACTGTGATGACTCTTACTCTATGGAGGATGAGTATAAAGAATGAACTTGGGAACCAATGTGATGCAGGCTTATCCCAGGACTCTATTTATCACCTAAATCCCAGAGGTCTCTTCTCTATCTAAAAGGGCCATGATGATGTTTCAGACCCTGTTATCATGGTTTTCTCAAGCCTGTCACCCTACTACCCTAAAAATGTGGGCATTCACCATAGTCATGGCTATCCTTGTGAAAGGTATAAGGCCCTTTGGGAAAGGATGGAGATTTCTTTTAATCATATATGGCAGGGCATTATCTTTCTACGAGAAGATGTGACTTTCCCTTATCAAGATATTCCAAATCTATAAATTGTCTTATATACAAAAACTGGGTAAGGGATTGTAATATTCCAGCTGCTTAGTAGCTCTCAGTTTAAGGAGGACGTACTACAAGTCCAGCAAAGTCCTATGGACTTCTGTGATTTCTCACCTCTAGGAACACCCTGATCTGTTAGCCATCTCCAGAGATCCCTGTGGGCCAAGGCAGTGCTAGGCTGGTAAATATTTAACTGGCACAAATGCATCACCATAGCTAATTTCACACTACCAAGTGTGAAATTGAATGTCACTGCCACTGAATGTGGAGTTGGGAAGAAATGTGCAGTAGTATCTAGTGTTTCCATCCCACAGATGTAATAGACAAAAATAAGCTCAAGATCTCAGATAATAGTAAAATAATTAGGAAGTGATGAGTTTTGAGTATTACCTTTGTTTTAATTTAAGAGTTCGCTCTTGCAAGTTAATATAAACTGAGTTGATATGAACCATTATTCCACTCACAGATATTTACCCAAGAAAAATGAAAGCATGTATCCACATAAAGACTTGCATATGAATAGTCACAGACAGCTTATTTGTAATAGCTAAAAGCTGCAAACAACCCCAACATTTATTACCAGGCGAATAGATAAAAAAATTGTGGCATATCCATATAATGCAACACTACTCAGCATTAAAAGTGAATTAACTAAACTCAACAATGAGAAAATGAACAGCCCAATTAAAACACGGGCAAAAGAGCTGAACGGACACTTCACCAAAGAAGATATAAAGATGGCAAATACACATATTAAAAAACTCTCAGCATCCTACATTTTTAGGGAGTTGCAAATTAAAACAAGATGGCACAAGGCATCTGTTAGGATGGCTAAAACCCCTAACACTGACAACTCCACAGGGTGAAGAGGCTGTGGAGCAACAGAACTCTCACTTGTTGCTTGTGGAAATACAAAATGGTACAGCCACCGTGGAAGGCCATTCAGCAGTTTCTTTCAAAATGAAACATAAGTTTACCATGTGATCCAGCAATCATTCTCCAAGGTATCTACCCAAATTAGTTGAAGACATACGTCCACGCAAAATCCTGCAGCTTTACTTGTAATTGCTAAAAATTGGAAGCAACCAAGATGTCTTTCAGTAGGTGAATGGGTATTCAAACTGCGGTATGTCCGTACCGTGGAATATTATTCAGTGTCAAAAAGAAAGGAGCTACCGAGACACGAAAAAAAAACATGGAGGAAACTTAAATGCATATCACTAAGTGAAAAAGCCAACCTGAATTCTGTGTCAGAGGTGGTGGGTGGGGCCAAATATATAGGAACTCTGTACTTTCTTCTTGATTTTTCTGTTAACCTACAATTGCTCTCATTAAACAAAAAAAACAAAAACAAAAATAGCCTGAAAAGTCTACAGACTGTAATGATCCCAACTATATAATGTTATGAAAATGGCAAACTTAGAGACAGTAAAAGGAGCAGCAGCTGCCAAGGGTTTGGGGAGGGAGGGCTGATTAGGTGGAACACAGGGCAGTCTTAGGGCTGTGGGAAACTTTTCTGTAAGCTGCTGTAGTGGTGGAGATGTGACATTACATATTTGTCAAAATCCACAGAACTGGACAACAAGAAGAGTGGACCTAAATATAAACTATGAACTATTAACTTCAGTTAATTGTAATGTATCAATATAGGTTCATTAAATGCAACAAATAGATGACACTAATGTAAGATGCTGATAACAGGGAAAATGGGGGGAGGTGGGGAGTTGGAGAGGGAGAAAGGGAACTCTGTCCAATTTTTCTGTAAACCTAAAATTGCTCTAAAAAATGAAGTCTATTAAATCAATATATATTAGCACAAAACTATGCTCCCATAAACCTGGATCAGGATTAAAACAGGGCTTTTCTTGGGTACATAAAAGCAACGGAGCCCAGGAGCAAGGGACCAGCAGATGCCAGCCACGTGATTAACTCGCTGACAGAGGATTCCTGATGCATTGGCCTTTTGTGAGTGAAGATAAGCTCTGCTTGGTGCCTTAATTTGGACACTTTCACTTCCTTAGAACTGAAAACTTGTAACCTATTAAATTCCCCTTTTTAAAAGCTGCTCCAGTTCTGGTACATCGCATTCCAGCAGCTAGCAAACTAACAGACCAACTTTCCCAGTGGGAGAGAGACTAATATTTTATTTAGAAATTACCTGATATTGTTATATTCAGAGCATTTTAAATATTTAAATCATTGTATTCAAGGATATTGAAATGGTATAATTTTGAGATTGACCAAAATTGTAGGAAAGGTTAACCTCCCCCCCATCACACACACTTCTTATAAGAAGTGGAGAACTGCACAGAGGCAGAGCAGAATGCCATGTGATGGCAGAGGCAGAGAATGCCAGTTTGCTGGCAAGCCACCGCCAGGGGTGGGGCAGGGAGCAGATTATTCCCTATGGATTTCAGAGGGAGCATGGCTCTGCTGTCACCTTGGTATCAGACTTCTAGCCTCCAGAACTGTGCAGTCATACATTTCTATGACCACATACATTTCTGTGGTTTAAAGCCACCCAGCTTGTGGTACTTGGTTACAGCAGCCCCAGGACACCGAATAGCAAGGCTCTACCTTTGGACATGGTGATTGCCTTAGGTGGAGATGTGGGATCTGCTTCGGAGGGTGTCAAGGCAGGGGTTGAAGGCTCAGGAGTGAGAATGTTAGAAAAGATTTCTGTGTGTGGCTAGAGAACACACCTCCCAGCTCCCCTGGCCATTCCAGACACACCCTTTGCTAAGGCCATAGGAGCCCCCAGTACCAGACCAGAGCGGCACGTGGACACTCAGGGAGGCTGAATGCTCACCCCAGGATGTCTCAGTCAGTGGGCTGGGGGGATCCTGGAATGGCTGAGACCAGGAGGTGCTGTCACCCTCAGCAGCCAGGTGGGTGGACAGCCAAGCCAGTGACTCCGTTTGTAGGCCACTGTCACACATCCCATACAACGGGTTGGCTTAAACAGCAGGAATTTTAAAAATTCATTTAAAATTTTCCTGCTCATTATTCTGTTGTTTTGTCTTTTGCTTATTGAGAAGAATGATAATCTGGGTACTGCTTTACAGATATTGCAGATTTCTCCATGTCTGTCTCTTGTCTTTAGTCCCATGTATGGGCTTTTGCTGCCCAGAGGTTAGTTGAAATGTCATCCAGTGGGTGATCCCTTCCTTTAAAGGAAAGCCAGGGAGCGGTTTCCCACACTCATTTTGTCTCATTTACATATGAGACACTTATTTACAAATGCACATTATGCTGGTTTATTCATGGGAACAATTTAAACAGAACAGAATCTGCTCAGTATTTAGGAAGGGGAGCAGGGCTTCCAGCGCCCGACAGGAACCCAGTTCTGGAGGGGGCTAGTGGGACATAAGGAAACACCTCGGCACTAATGTGCTGGGAACACAAAGCTAAGTACGTTATGGGGACATTGTTTTCTCTCCTCCCGTTACCAATAGACATCATATTTTTACAATCTGAAATGCAGGATAAGGCACACTTTTCAACCACATTCAGGGAAAAGTGGTTCCACTCCTGCCTATAGCTGTAGGACGCTATTTACCTTTTTTTTTTTTTTTTTTTTGCAGTATAAGAGTACGTCCCTGCACTGCTGTATCTGCCCCCACGACCCCAGCCCCCCGGAATGCTGATCTGGGTTCAGAGAGAAGGGGAAGTGCGAGCCGCTATGCAGTGGGTCCGGGTTGAGCCTGCCGAGAAGGAAGGCAGCCCAGGCCCCTCACAAGCCTCCAGGAAGCCAGTCGACATATTTGACCCCGCGCAGGGTTCATTTGTGCGTCATGGGGGTGGTGGTATGCTGTTATGGGAGACTCTGTTCATTCATTTTATGAATGGTTTGTCTCTGAATTTTTTGGGTTGAGGTGTATTTATGTAGTTTACATATACTGAAAGGTCAGAGTATTTTACAGAGCTAAACTTGAAGGAACCCAGCTCAGCAAATCGGTTTAGCTATGGCTCCCCACCCATGCCCGCACCCACCTACCCTCCTGTTCTCTCCAGGTTACAGCCAGACAAGACTCCTCTGCTGCTCGTAGATCGCTGGGGAAGTGGCTGAGGTGTAGCCCGGGCTGTGTCACCCAGCCAGATGCCTGAGCTGCGAGGGCACTCCCACAGTTCCTCCGGGTCTCTGCTAGGAGAACCTAGGACTTCTGGAGAGGGGGAGAAAGAAAAGCAGTGAGTCCATGCAGGGGTGCAGGGGTCAGATTCTCCTACAGAGAGAGGAACAAGCCAAACCACAAAGGGTCTCTGCTTAAAGTTACCCAGGGAGTCAGGGACCCCCGGGAGGTACAGGTTTGAACACAGTGGTATGGCCCTGAGGTGCAGAGCCAGGGTGCGGATGGCGGCTGCGGTAAGAGAGGACAGAGAGGGCAGCTGTGAAAGGCGCAGCCAACTAAACTACAGGGGCTCAAAGTGGGATGGAGCAATGATTGGCTGTCTCAGACACGGAAAAGACATTTGACAAAACCCAACACCCTTTCATGATAAAAACAGGAAAGTAGGAACAGAGAGGAACCTCCTCAAAATAAATAGCATTTATGAAAATCCCACATCACACTCAATGGTGAGAAACTAAAAGCTTTGCCCATCAATATCAGAATCACAGCAAGGATGCCTGCTTCCACCACTGCTATTTGACATCTTACTGGAAGTTCTACCTAGGTCAATTAGGCACAAAAGGAAATAAAAGGCATCAAAGTGGAAAGGAAGAAGTAGAATCCCCTATTCAGATAACTGTCTATATAGAAAGTCCCAAAGAATCCACAAGAAAACTAAGAGAACTAAAGTGAATTCGGTAAAGTGGCAGATTACAAAATTAACAATGAAAGTCAGTTGTGTTTCTTTATACTAGCAATGAACATTCTGAATTGGAAATTGAGACAAATCCATTTACAAACGCATCAAAAATAGAATCTAGGAATAAACTTAATCAAGGAATAAAAGACTTCACCGAAAACAAGGCTGAATGAAGTTAAAGAGCTAGATAAATGAAAAGGCAAACAGTGTTCATGGTCTGAAGACCAAAGATGGCCATACCACCCAAAGCAATCCACAGACTAAATGCAATACCTATCAATTTCAGCAGGCTCTTTTTTTTTTCAGAAATAGAAAAGCCAGTCCTCACATTCACATGGAATCAAAAGAAATCCCAAATAACAAAAACAGTCTTGAGAAAGAACAGAGTTCTAGGTCTTATACTTCTCAATTTCAGAACTCCTAGCAAAGTTATGGTAATCAGAACAGTGGGGCACTGGCAGAAGGATAAACATCCCAACCAGTGGAGTAGAATTCAATGTTCAGGCATAGCCACACACACCTATGGCCACTGATTTGACAAGGATGCTGAATGCAATGAATGGAGAAATAGTCTCTTCAACAAATTGTGCTGAAAACTCAATATCCATAAGCGAAAGAATGATGAAGTGCTAACTCATACCATAAACAGAGGTTAACTCAAAATGGGAAAAGACCTATATGTAAGAGCTAAAGCCATAAAACTCTTTGATAGCATAGGAGAAAATCATTAGGTTGGACTTTAAAATTAAACTTTTCTGCAAAGGACATTATCAAGAAAGTAAGGAGGACTTACAGATGGGAGAAAATAGTTGCAAGTTATTTCTGATAGAGGCTTTATATAGAAATATCTAGAATATTTATCTTCAGAATATATAAATTACTTACAACTTAAGAAGAATCAACATGTTAAAAATGGGCAAAGGACTTGAAGAGACATTTCTCTGAAGAACCTGTGGCCAATAAGCCCATGAAAAGATACTCATTAGGGAAATGCAAGTCAAAACCCAAGGGAGATAGCCATTCTAGTGAGTGTGTCTGGTATTGTTACAAGATGGAAGACCATAAGTGGTGATGAAAATGTGGAGACATTGGAACTCTCATGCATTGTTGGTGGGGATGTAAAATGGTACCACCACTGTGGAAAAAGTTTGGTGGTTCCTCAAAAAGTTAAACTCCCAACCAAAGCCCGGGGACCAGCAAGGAGCCACGACCCTGTTCCAACTTAAGCTAAGGACCATAAATTACCATGAACCTGCTGGCTTCCAAAGAATTTAGACACTTTGGCTTGAAGATCAAAAGCCAGACATTATAAGATTGGGAACAGTGGTAATTTAAGAAACATCCCCTGCAGGGACTTTGAATTCTTTGAAAGTATGTGAGATGTTGACTGCCCTTTCAAGACTCAAGATGGAAAAGAAGCAGTTGATTGGCTTCTTGTTTTAGCTGTTAGATTTGGATATGGAGGTAATGCAGAAAAAACTCAAGGACTTGTTACCCCATGATATAAAACATTCTGACCATGCAACTAGAGTTGTAGAGCCACTGATCAATGTGGATATACATAGCCCTGATTTTAAGGCTGTACAATGGTTTTTACTGACCTTCAGATTCTACGTTGTGACAGTTGCCTGGTAATGCCCAAGGTAAGTCGCGTTTTGGTTTGGGAACACTGCCTGATGCAGGATGTTGTTGATGAAGCAAATCAAATAAAAGAAGGCTTCGCCCTTGCTTTAGATGAGCATAGTCTTGGTTTTGACACAGGATATACAGCTTTTAGTGAAGCTGCTCAAATCCTAGAATTGTTGAATAAAGAGCCCAGGAGCTGTAGTTGAGTCCGCTGTGGCTGGTCCAGAGACAGACCACAGATGGGAAAAGATGGAAGAACATTTTAGGATTTCAGCTTCTTGTTTATTTAGTACAGCCGGGATCCATGTACATTTCTGGCATTTGTCTTGAAATTAAATGTCAGATTTTTCAAGGAACATATCCCAGAAAATTGACTGTGATCTAGAGTTTTACCATCATTGCTTTTTTTTTAAAAATAAAGTTTGGAAAAGTAGAAAAAAAAATAGAGTTAAACATAGAATTACCATATAACCCAGCAACTCAATTCCTAGGTATGGACCTAAAGGAAGTAAATAGGGACTCCAAAAAAGAACTGTATGCTGATGTTCATAGCAGCATCCAGAATAGCAAAAATGTAGAAATAAGCCAAGTGTACAACAGATAAAAACCAAGGTGTGGCATATAAGTACAATGAAACACTATTCACCCATACAAAGGAACAAAGTTTTTACATATGCTACAGTATGGATGAACCTTGAAAACAATGTTAACTGGAACAACCCAGACAAAAGGACAAATATTATTCTACTTACATGAAATATTTAGAATTAGCAAATTCAGAGTCAAAGATTATTTACTAGGGGCTGTGGGGAGGGAAAATTGGGGAATAATTGCTTAATGGGTACAGAGTTTGGTAAAGAAAGAAAAAGGAAAAAAAACTGAAGGTAATGGATGGTGATGACAGCATAATAGTGTAGTTTATGCCACTGAGTTATGTACTCAAAGTAACCGAAGTTTGAGGCTGTGTATGTTACAATAAACTTAGTCATTAAGTCAAAGACCCCTGTGGTATGGTTAGAGTACAGCCTGAAGGCATGCTAGCTTCAGAGTTAAGAATCAGGTTTGTAAAGCATCCCGAATAATGGCCAGAGGCAGGTGTATTCTTTCCCTTACCAGGAGTCAGACACAGAATCTTTAGCTTATATGCCTGCGGTGCCTGCCATCATAGGGAAGTCTCCTTCCTGGGAGGCTCCAGGAGGTTAGCATCTTGGCCTGGTAGGTTAGGTTTGTGGAGGATTTGAGGCCTCACTTCCACTGTGACAGCCCTTGTCAGTTAGCTATGAGACTGCCATACCTAGTGGATTTATCTGATTCTATCTTGAAAGGATAATTGTTGAACTCAGCTACATGGTCATGGAAAGTTGGTTTGGTAAAGGCAATTGTTGGGGGTTGATTGTCACCCCACAAAAGGCATGCTCTTGTGGATATGGACCCAATGTAAGTAGGACCTTTGAATATGTTACTTTCAGTTAAGGTGTAGCTTAACTGAATCAGTTTTGGTTTTGGTTTGGATTGCTGGTATCTTCTATAAACAGAATGAAATTTAGACAGAGGTAGAGAGAGCCACAGGAAGCAACCAGGAGTTTGAAATCAATAGGACCTAGAAGAGAAAGAAGTTGCCACCCTGTGCGTTGCCATATGATGAAAGAGGCAAGAACCAAAGACCCCAGCAACCAGCCCAGAAAGTATTGCCTTGCTAATACCCTGATTTTGTGAGCCAATAAATTCCTTGTTGCTTAAGCCAGATTATTGTAGAATATTTGTTTTAGCAGCTAGGAAACTAAAATAGCAATTATATAACCAACACCATCTGACTTGAATAACTTTGTGAACAAGGCCAATTTAAAACTTCTATAGAATCATTTACATTTGGATAACTCTTTGGCTTGTGATCGAAGAAAACTTTTGATCCAATTTTTCTGAACTCCGAGTCGGTTGTAACATGAAATTTTGAATGTTTTATTCCAGTTTCTATAGGTGTGACTTTTAGAACAAGGATTTAAAGAGATTAGTGAAGTTAACCATAAGCTTATGATCTCAAGTGATGCAAAAAAAACTTTTGGCGAAGCCTACTTATTCATGATAAACACATACAAAGTAGGAATGGAAGGGAACTTCCTCAACCTGATAAAGGACATTTATGAAAAGACATAACTGACATCATTTAATCATAAATCTGAAAGCTTTCCTCCTAAGATCAGGAACAAGACCAGGATGCCCCCTTATAACACTTCTATTCAGTATCATAGTGGAAGTTCTAGTCAGAGCAGTCAGATGAGAAAAATAAGGGGCATCTAAATTGCGAGATAGTAAAGCCATCTCTATTGGCAGGTGACATGATCTTACTGAAGAATCCACAAGATAACTAGGAGTTAAATGAATTCAGTAAAGTTGCAGGAGACAAGGTCAACCTACAAGAGTCAGTTGTATCCCAGTGCCTGCCCATGACAGAAAAAAAAAAAAAAGAGTCAGTTGTATTACTATACTTCAGTAATGAACAATCCAAAAACTGATATTAAAACAATTACATCTGCAATAGCATCAGAAAATAAGACTTAAATTTTACCCAAACCTGCAATGTTTATACTGAAGACTACAAGGCTTTGAAAGTTAGACTGCTTAAATACATGGAGAGACATTCTGTGTTCATAGATCAGACTTATTAGGATGACAACACTCTCTAAAGCAATCTACAGATTTCAGTCGATTCTTCTCAAAATCCCCATGGCCTTTTTGCAGAAGTTGAAAAGCTGATCCTGAAATTAAGAATTGCAAGGGATGCCAGGAGCCAAAGAAAACCTCAAAAAAGAACCAGGACTCACTCTCCTTGGTTTTGGAACTTACTATTAAGCTACTGTAACTAAAGTAGTGTGATACTGACATAAATCTAGACACATGGGTCAATAGAATTGATCTGGCAAAAAAATAAAATAAAATAAAATAAAAACATACATCTTTGGTCAACTGATTTGACAAGGGTGCCAAGACCATCCAACAGGGAGAAAAAGCAGTTGTGCCAACAAATGGTGCTATAACAACTGGGTATCCACTTGCAAAAGAATAAAGTTCAACCTCTACCTTATACCATATACTAGAATTAGAATTGGACCAACCATATAATAAAAGGTTGTATTAGTTTGCTAAAGCTGCTTGAATGCAAAGTACCAGCAACAGAACAGCTTTTAAAAAAGTGAATTTATTGCATTACAAATTCACAGTTCTAAGGCCATGAAAATGTCCAAATTAAGGCACCAGCAATAAGTTACCCTCACTCCAGAAACGCTGATGCCATCCGGAACACCTCTGTCAGCTGGGAAGGCACTTGGTGATGTTTGCTAGCTTTCTCTCCAGGCTTCTTATTTCATAAGGCTTCCCCGGGAGCATTTTTCTTCTGCATCTCCAAATGTTTAGGTCTTGTGTTGGCTCTGTTGGCTCTGAAGCTTTTCCCAAAATGGTCCCTTCTTATTTTCTTTTTCCATATTTTAATTACCACTTTATATAAATATATCATAAACTTCATTTTCAACTTTTCTACAATTCAAATACACAATATATTGTCATCTTGAAAATACAAAGAACACGACATGGAAGAAGGTTGAGAAAACAGGTCTCAGTAGTCACTAGTGATTCTGGAGATTTTCTTTTTAGTGTTTTCCTCTAAAATTCAAAAATGTCCTTCCATGGCTTTGCAAGAATAAAGCTGCCAGGAATGAGAGGCATTGAAAAAAATGGACCCAGAGTTAAGAAAAGACAAGATGAAAATTCAGGTAAGAGAATATAATTTGAAGCTGGATTTAAGAACACCCTTCAAACAGAGTATGCACATCCAAATAGGTACTAAGGAAAGAAATTATATCCTTCCTCATTTCATTCTCAAAATCATCTAGTAACAAAGATAGATATTGCCCATTCATCTGAGAGGGAACTCTCTTCACAGCATTGTATAAGGAATGGCGGGGCAGAGAGAAAGGAAAATGGTGAGAGGGCAACTTGTTTGTGATGCTCTAGGTGATGTGTATCAATTTTGGGCAAACCTTACACAGCTAAAGCTGTGACTCTCCAACTTTCTTTATAAATGATGAAAGATGTAGTAGCAGCTTGCTATTGCAAAGCTAGATGGACTGGGAAAGAAATGTCTGTGGAAAGGGGTCAGATTCCCAGGCAGCAAGGGAATGTGGGTACTGAACAAGAGTTATGTGCTTTCAACCTCCCTGCTCTTTAAATCAGTCTAAACATTCAAAACCCTTCAACTTTGGGTCAAACAACAATCACATAAAAAGTAAAGCTGTTTTTCAAATATAGCAAATAGCTGAAGCTGCAAGAAAATTAACACTTCTCTAGAATTTAACTTGGAGAGCACAGCTTCTTGAATTCTTTTATCTAAGAGACATCCACTAGCCAAAAATGTTGCACTGGCCAGCAAACAGTAAAAAAAATAGCGGAGGTGTCACCAAAACAACCCTCTTACCATACAAAGAAACATGTATACACTAGAGAGGGTGATGGAGCTGCCTCCAACACTGGAGTTCACTGAATAGGACAAGCCTGAAGGATATTTAGCCAAGACCCACGAAACAGGTCTTTCTCCGTATTTACTTCTATCAAAATTCTGAATTTGTAAACACTGAGGTCATCTGTCCATTTTTAGAGTCTTGGATTAGTGGAGAAGGGAGTTTCAAAGTTTCTGTCTCCCTTGAAATTGCTAAAAAGGATTTCACAAAGAGGCACACAAGATCATGAGATGACTCTGAAATAAATTAAAGAATTTAAAAGATGGAGAAGAATTTTACAGATGTTAGAGTTCATTTTTCTCTCAATAGACCCTGGCTTTTTGAGTCCTGCACAATAAGCCACATTATGATAAGATAAATTCTTCTTCTCCCTTTGTAGTAAGCTGGAGAGAGCAGATACTCTCTTGTTGTACAACAAGTAACAACAAAGGGTTATGATGAAACAGCTTGAATACCATGGAGAAGCTATGAAAAAGATTGTCCATAATTTGGTTCTAGGGAGCAAAGGGTTTCTAACTTCCCTCACAGATTGGTGCCCTCAAGGTAATTTTTTTCTTCAAATCTGTCCTTTAAAGTCCTGCCAGTGCTATTCAGAATTGGACCCAGTTGGATGGCTTTGGTGCCTGGTTTGAAACAGAGCTAGATAGTGCTAAAATCTCCCCACAAGTCACTGTCTGCAGAAACTGGAGCAGGTGCTAATGTCATGACAGGAGCAGGAGAATCCAAATCTAAAAGGATGCCTGCATCACTTGGAATGGGTAGTGGGGTGACATGATTACTAATGGCAACTGAGGAAGATGGTGGGGAAATAGTGACTTTGCCTCCAGGTGGGGTGTGTGCTGGTTTGAAAGGACGTGCGTCCCCTAGAGAAACCATGTTTTAATCAAAATCCCATTTCATAAAGGCAGAATAATCCCTATTCAATACTATATGTTTGACTCTGTAATTAGATAATCTCCATGGAGATGTAACCCAATCAAGAGTGGTTGTTAAGCTAAATTAGGGGGGGATGTGCCTTCACCCATTTGAGTGGGTCTTGATTAGTTTCTGGAGCCCTATAGAAGAGGAAACATGTTGGAGAATGAAGGAGATTCAGAGAGAGCAGAGAATGCTGCAGCACCATGAAGCAGAGAGTCCATCAGCCAGCGCTTTGGAGATGAAGAAGGAAAATGCTTCCCAGGGAGCTTCATGAAGCAGGAAGCCAGGAGAGAAAGCTAGCAGATGACATGTGCTTGCCATGTGCCCTTCCAGCCGAGGGAGAAACCATGACTGTGTTCACCATGTGCCTTCTTGGATGAGAGAGAAACTACAGCTACAGGCCATGGAATCTGATGTTACCCACTAGAAATGATCTTTCAAGGAGAGATTAAAGTTGAAGGCATTACCCTGATATGTAAAGCCAATGCCAATAAAAGCACTATGCCCAGTGCTATCCTGTATCTGAATTACAAAGTAGTGACTGGTATCTGTCACTGTCCTCACAGTCATGCCAGGATATTGATCTACTGATATTGAGCAAAGAGCTCCCCTGAAACTCTATCCTTGAGTTTGATATAGGCAGTCTTCCCTTTTGAAGTGATTTGGAGGTGACCAGTCTAATCAGGCTGGTCCAATTTCTAGCCAGATGCCCTGTAGCTGCTTTTGGAGGCCCAAAGCAGACTACTGTAGAAGCTGATGTCTGGCTTCACAAAAAAGATAGACTCATACTCTGACTTGGCCACCGTCTTGCTCTGCTGTTAGCACCACCAGGGGTCTGTTCCCTCTTAAACAGCTCTAATAAGCGACCCACGTTGAATGGGTGGAGATACATTTCCATGGAAACCACCTACCAAAAGGTCCCACCCACAATTGGGTGGGTCACATCTCCATAGAAACACCTTAATCAAAAAGATCCAACCCAGCAATATAGCATCAGGATTAAAGAACATGGCTTTTCTGGGGTACACAACAGTTTCAAACCAGCACAGAGGTAAACCATAAAACTCTTAAGACATAGAGGTAAGTCTAGTGACCTTGGTTTTGCAATGGATTATTTGGTATGACACAGATGCAAAGACTTTGCCAGAGGAAAGAATTAGTTGACTCTAAAGTTAGAAACTTTAATGCAAAGAAAACCATTAAGGAAAAAGAGCCTATAGAATGGGAGAAGATATTTATAAATGATATATCTGATAATGGTCTAGTATGTAAACAGTAGTAGGTATGAATATGTAAAGAACTTACAATAAAGACAACCCAGTTCCTTAAAATGTTGGCAGAGGACTTCAACAGACACTTCTCCAAATAAGGTATGAATGGCCAAGAAGCACATACTAAGATGATTAGTCAGAGATACTCAATTCAAAGCCACAACGAGACACTAAGTTCACACCTACTGGGATGATGACTATAAAACCAAAAGAAGAAGGAAAACAGGTGCTGACAAGGATGGAGAAATGTGGGATATAAAATGGTGGCAGCCACTGAAGAAAGTAGTTTGGCCATTGTTCGAGAAGTTAAATGTGGAATGTCCAAATGACCCAGCAATTTCACCTCTAGGTATATGCAGAAGAAAAAGGAAAAAGAACAACAACCCTGAAGAGAGACTCAGATACTTACAGCCAAATGATCATAGCAGCATCACTCAGCTGAAACATGTGACAACCCAGCTGTCCATGGACAGGTGAATGGATAAAGATGTAGTATATCCATTCAGTGAAGTGGGGTTTGTTTGGTAGTAAAATGATCATACTTCAGCAATTCAATGAAACACTAAATGACAAAGAAAAAGAGCCTACAGAAAGAGGACATGTGCTTTGCTCGTGTGTCATCCAGAAGAGGTAAATTATATATTTTTATTTTGTTTGCATGCCATCCAGAAAACTAAATCCATAGACTGAGAAAGATTAGAGTGGGTTGGGGGAAAGGGGAGTGACTGCTTAGTGGGTACAAGGTGATCTGCTTAAGGGGGGAAGGAAGAGTTTTGAGCCTAAGTAGGTCACGACCACAGCTTTGTGAGTGTACTAAATGCTATTGCGTTGTAGAATGAGAACATTTCTTTTGTATGTGAGTTCTCAGAGAATCAGTACGTTATAAAGTTATTCACGCGTCCTCCTGTGGAGCCCTGTGAAGTGAGAATACTCATGAGACATTAGAACAAGAGATGAGCATCTTCCCTATGAATGCCCAGAACTGTGGGTTCTTACTTGAAGTTGTCCAGGTCTCCAGAATGTATTCTGGAGTCGATTTGTTTAATCTTAGTCCAAGGTCTAAAGAAAATGAGGCATCTTGAGATATCATTGAGCCTTAGGAGGGGTCTCCACAAGGTTTCTAGGAGGTTGGTCTGTCCCTATCTGCCCCTCAGGCCAGGAAACCACTACTGGGCCTCTGTCCTCACCAAGCAGATTGAGCTCCAGCAGGCACTCCCAGCTCAGCCAGCACCTGGTGAGACTGAGCACCTGTCCTCCTAACTGAACATTTGAGGTGTGGGCCAACATCAGATTCCATGCTAGGCCACAGCGGTCAAGCCCCTTCCATCACCTCCACTCACCTCCTCCCCGAGGGCCTCTAGGGGCTGCCCTGGGCCCCTCCAGACTGCCATCACCTCCCTTCACCTGGAGCAGCCTGAGTGAAGGATGGGCTTGGAGAGAAGACTCGCCCCAGAGGCCCCCGCCCTCCCCAGCTTGGACCCAGCCTGTGTTCACAGTAGACCAACAGCCATTGTCCTATCCCAGCCCTGGGCACGTTCCAACTATATTAGTTAGAGTTCTTTAGGAGAAACAGAACCAACAGGAGATATCTGTAAATATGAGATTTATAAAAGTGTCTGACACAACTGTGGGGATGTAAGAGTCCAAAATCTGTAGGGCAAGTCTTGAGTTAGCAGCTCCAGTGATGGTCCTTAATGAAATCTCAGGAGAGGCTGGCTGGCTGAAACAGAAAGAGGGATTGTCTCTTCTAAATCCTCCTTAAAAGCCCTGATGATTAGATTAAATGTCATTGCAAAAGACACTTCCCTTAGCTGACTACAGATGTAATCAGCCATGGATGCAGCCAACCTGCTCATAATTTAAGTCCATGAAATAACCTCACAGCAACAGATAGACCTGTGCTTGCTTGACCAGACAGCTGGGCACTATCACTTAGCCAAGTGTACACATGAATCTATTCATCAAACCAACCAGTGGAAGAGCCTAGCTTCTTGCAGGACCTCAGAAAATGCTGGAAGAGTCATAAGCTAAAGATCCAGTGCTGAGCTACTCCTCAGCCAGCAAGGTCCACGTAGGGACTACCCAAAACACAGGCCACTTTGTTCCCCGTCACCTACCCAAGTAGGGCAGCCGGGCCTCAGGACACCCCACACATGGGGCAACACTGCCAGATGAAAGCAGAGGCTGCTCATGGTATGAGAGCGAATCTGCTCAGAACACCTGGGCAAGGCTGCCCCAGGGGATGGGCATGACCATCAGACCCAGGTACAGACATCTGGGTACAAGGGGCAGACAGCCCCAGGACTAGGGATCCAGGACAGAAGCCAGAGAACAGGACGAGAAGTTAGGACAAGGGAAGCAGGAGGAGCTGCACTTGACATCACTGAAGAAGGGCAGAGGACTGACCAGCACCCTGCGTGGAGCTACCCACGGGCACAAGGGCCCCAGGAGAGTCTCCCAGGCCCCAAGGCCTCCTGGGATGCAGAAAGGGGGGCCTCAATCCCACACTGCCCCAGGGAGGACTGACCAGGGCAACATTCTCTGGGCCTCTGTCCCTCTCTGGGTTGGAGGGTAGACAGGAAGGGGCCAGTTCTAGCTCTGACCTGCCCAGGCTAAAGGACCACCAAGGGGACAAGGAATAGCTGGGATGAGGAGCAGCGGACTCAGGCCCTGGCTCCCCCCTCCTGTCCCACCCCGACTCGGGGGGCCTGCAGCCTCCCCATGCAAGGCCAGTACTATAGGCCCTTTCTCTCATCTGCCCATGAGTGGCTGGATCCCAGGACAGGAGGGTCACACCAGGAGGATCCAGAAGCCCCATGGAGGCTTCTAGGAAGTAGTTAGCATTCCAGGGAGAAAGGAACAGGTTGGTACCTGGGGTGGGGAGGGGGACAGCAGGGGCCAGGCAGCCCCATGGGCAGGGACATGGGGGCATATTTGGTACCCCGAGGTGGGTCCTGGCCAAAGTACGAGTCCTGTGCTGAGAACACCTGGGGCAACTTAGGGAGAGGGAGGGTGAAAGCTGGTCCTGTGGTCTCTCTTGGGGCGGGCGGTGCTGTGAAACTGACCTGGCCTGCAGACCAGGTGTCAGGATCCAGAAGGCAAAGTGCAACAGCCCGAGGCTCTGTGCCCAGGCAGCCCAGCGTGGGGATCCCTGGGCCTGTTCTGGAAGGCCCGAGGACCCCAACCCAAGTCTCCTATTACCTCGTAGCTGTGGTTGTGGGCAGACCCTGGGAGTCTCATGTCCTTTGGGGTCTGAGCCCAGAAGCAGGGGCCAAAGAGCCTTGGAAGCTGGCCCAGCCTGTCCCAGACATCAGTTTCCAGGCTGAACACCCACCAGGCAGGACCCCGAGGCAGGAGGCAGGTGAGAGGACCAACAAGGAGAAGGGTTCCTGGAGGGATGGGAGAGGCTGGACAGGGCTTTGGGTCAGCGCCCACAAGGACCAGGGTGCGGAGAGGGAGTGCAGATCCCAGTAACTGTAAGGGGCTCAGGAGTAAGCCCAGACCCTCCACCATTAACATGTCAGCACAAAATGCCCAGAAACAAAGATAGGGGAGAGGGCAGCTCTAGCGCCCCATGCAGGAGTGGGGAGATCAAGACTCCTACGGGTCATCACACATTGCCCTGATCTATAGACACAGATCCCTGCGGGCCAAACCCCAGAGAATGACACTCTGGGAGTGTCACTGCCCTACTTTCATCTTAGCTGAGCCCCCCAAACTAAAGGTGGACCAGGGGGCAGCCCAGGCAGGCAGAACACAGCAGGAGCCAGCCTGGGAATGAAGGGGCATGAGCCCTGGCTGGATGCATGTGTGCAAGTGAGAGCTCGTGGAAGGCTATTGGTGGCAGGAGTAAGCGTGGACAGGCTGTGCGAGAATGACTCCATCCCCATCCCCCCTTCCCACCCAGCAGGTGCCTGGAGTGGAATTCTTACTCTTGCCGGGTGTCAGAACCCAGGAACTGAGCCATCAACCCCAGCGATCCCACTTTAGTTGGTCCAGAAGAGGTGTTTGGGTCCAGAGACACAAGTGGGTTGAAAGTACACCTGGAGTGGGGAGGGCGGCCTCCAGCCCCTGGGGCAGGGGCCATACAGAGATGCCTTCCTTTCCTGGCCAGGGAGAATCCACCTCACAAGGGACTTGTACTGGGAGAAGAAGGGGATTTGCCTGAGGCAGTCAGCCCAGCTCACCTGTCCAGCAGGTAATTGAAAAGCATCCAGATATGAGAGGCACCAGGGGTTCTAGCTGAAGTTCCCTCCGCCCTTCATTATTCTTGATAGTTTTGAGTTTTCATAACTCATTTAACATGTTTAACAATTTTGTTTCCATTTTAACTCCTGGAGCGTTCCTATTCATCACTTCCATAAGCCAAACCCCACAACTGAGTGCGGTGCTTTCCATACAAATTGTCAAATTGGTCCGAGAAATGTGGCTCTGTGTCCTGCACAGCTGGTCATTTCCATGAAGTCAACGGGGGATCTTTAAAACAGATCCTTGTCTCCTGTCCATGTGGGATAAAGTAACACATCTATCCCTGCTTCTTTTATCCGTTGTCACTCCATATAAAGGGACAAACTAATGTGCCCTCTGTAAAGACAGTGGCTGAGGGAAGTATTGGTGGGAGATCAGGATTGAAGGAGAGCTAGGTTTTCAGGAATTTGGGTGGAGAAATAGCCCGATGGATGGATGAGGGCAGCACGACACCATGAACTAACTAACAACACTGAATTCCACTGCTGAATGTGGTTAAAAGGGGAAATTTCAGGTTGCATATGTTACTAGAATAAGATGTTTTAAAAATCCATGGAGGTAAATGCCCCAGCAGAGGAACCGAGGTCAACATCAAATTTGAAATATTTAAAGTGGATACAAAACGGTTTCAGCAATGCCAACAATTAAGCATGTTGATGTGGGTGCTGGTGCCACTGGTAAAACATGTCTCCTGATATCCTACAGGACAAACGCACTTCCATCTGAATATGTCCTGTTTTTGACAACTGTGAAGTCTCAGTTATGACTGGTGGAGAGCCACAGACTCCACCAGTTTTAATACTGCAAGGCAAGAGGATTACAACAGTTGACGATCGCTGAGTTATCCACCAACAGATGCATTTCTAGTCTGTTTTTCAGTGGTCTCTCCGTCCTCATTTGCAAATGTGAAAGAAAAGTGAGTTCCTCAGGTAACTCATCACTGCCCAAAGACTCCTTTCTTGCTTGTTGGACCCAAATTGATCTCAGGGATGACCCCTCTATCATTGAGAAACTTGCCAAGAACAAACAGAAGCCTGTCACTCCGGAGATTGCTGAAAAGCCGGTCCGTGACCTGAAGGCTGTCAAATATGTGGAGTGTTCCAGGCTCCACCGAAAGACCTACAGGATGTATTTGATGAAGCAGTATTGGCTGCCCTGGAGCCTTCAAAACCGCAGGTGTGCGCTGCTCAGAACATCCCTCCAGAGCCCTTTCTGCACGGCTGGAGTCAGCATCACCTAAAAGCAATGTTTAAATCAAACTAAAGGTAAAAAATTAAAATTCCTTTTGCAATAATGACAAATGCCCTGCACCTACCCACGTGCACTCGTGTGGGGGAAGTCCCGCAGCTGTGGCCCTCATGCCCCTCCCACAACTAGTTAATTTTGAATAATTGCATATGATCAGAAAAATGATCAGTACTAGTTTTTGTTTCGTTGTTTCAAAAAAAATTTTTTTTTGTTGTTAAAAGCAAGGCTTTTAATTTGAATTGTTGAAGCTGCTCCCTGGTTCCACTGTGGAGAGTAATCTGGGACATCTTAGGTTTTTTGGCTTTTTCCCTTCTTTTCCTTTTTTGGGGGCAGGGGGAGTTTGCGTTTCTTTAGTCTTGTTTTTTAATTCACTCACCAGCAGTGGACAGCCTGTGAGAGGCGGAGGATGGATTGATTCCACATTTCACTTGCTAGATCTAGTTTAGAAAACATGTTCCCCACCTGGTGCTCTTAGGAAGGAATACAGTAAATGCCTCATTTAGTAACATACTCCTTTTTGAAAGTTGCCTTTTCTAGCCACCCTTGAGTAGTAGGTTCAGTATTTGACGAAATTCATGAAAGTGAGTGGAACCTATCTTGCTGTCCTCTTTTTCGGGATGCACTATATATGTGACTGTGACTTTCAGGGAAATCTGTTAGCTATTTGCTGATTTTTTTTTTCTTTTTCTTTCTTTTTTTTGCATAGGCAGGCACCGGGAATTGAACCCAGGTCTCTAGCTTGGCAGGCGAGCACTCTGCCTGCTGAGCCACCGTGGCCCACCCCTGAATTTTTTTTTTAAAGTTAATTTCTAACTTCTTTTACTGAAAATGAAGAAAAGTATTGCACCTTTTGAAATGCACCAAATGGATTGAGTTCTTAATTAAAAAAAAAAAAATTTCCCTGTCAGTCGTTGTCTAATATGCTTAGCATAGATGTGCAGCTTAACAGTACATGATAGGGTGTTCCTAAACACAACTGAAGACATAGAGGAAATATGGGGAGTGGTGCTAAAAGAGAGATATCTGTGGAATGAATCACATCCTCTTTCAAGTGTCAGGGATGGAGTCCCACTTCATTAAGGAGCTGGGAGTGGGAGTCGGGTAGGAAAACATTTAACACCATGGGGGCCACTCAGGGAAGTCCCCTTATTTCTGTTTTGCCTATGAGGGACCCTACAGCAGCCAGTTGAGGCTTTCTACTTTAATAAAAATCATGGAAAGGGTCTTATGAAAACTATTCATTGTGTATTAGTAGTAATATTATCAGCTTATATTTTTCCTTTTTTTTTTCAATGTTTAGGTAATCTTTTCCACCTTCCCCAATCTATGTAGATTCATTAGTGTTGAATCAATGCTTTCTCTACACTTGATCTTAGCCAAAAGGCCGAGAAGCGATCAATGCTTTCTCTTGTCTCAATTCTTTTTACATGCATTCTTTTCAGATGTATTAAACAAACAAACAAACAAAAAACCTTTCACAAGCCAGCTTGAGGGTTGTTATTTTCCCTCCATCTTCTGTTTTCAGGTATTTAGGAGTGGGAACTTGACTCTTAACATGAATTTCTAATAAATTTGAAGATAAAACTTTAAAGCTTTATTATTTTTATTTATTTTACTTCTTTTCTGGCATTCAGTTTGAGATCATGCTGTTCTCTCCATATGTTCAGGTGTGTGCCTTCTCCCCTAAGTTTGTCAGGCAGCCCAGAAACATCTTCACTTAAATAAAGTGGGTTCATAGCAGTTCTTAATGAAGAAATGTTTAGGAAGGCTCACTGCTCCTGTTGGAAGGAAATGCCAGCACATCTCTAATGCATAAATTAGTTGGAAAGCAGCCAGTCTTCCCCCAAGTTTTCTACATCAGTGATCCTCAAACTTGGCTGTTTACTGGAGTGTAGCCTGGGCAACAGGATTTTTAACAGCTTTCCAGGTATTTTCAAAATGTCGCCATGTTTGGGAACCGCTGCTTGAGGCTGTTATCCCAAACTATTCCCACCAGATTCCAGATTCTGTGGGTGAATCTGAATATGGGGTGCATTTTAAGTGGCAAGATTGATTTATTTACCTGAGGGGCATCAGGCTGATCTGTATGAATTTCTTAGAAACTAAAGGCCATTATTCCAGTCGAGGTTGATATCATATACGCCCAGTTTGATAGCTGTGTACAAGGAGTTATGCTTGGCTGGATTTCAGACTGTTTGCTAGAACAAAGCTGGGTTGAGAAGGGGTGAAGGAAGATCTGAGCTTTACCTGACTTGTTTTATATATTCCTTGTTGACCACACTGGGGAGAGATGCCGTGAAATCCTGGGAAGTAGAGGCTGTATATCTTTAATACTTAGCACAGTGGCAGACAGGTCCTTAATATATATTTGAATAAACAATGGTCATTTTTCCATGCTTGACTGACAAGGCTAAAAGCTTGTTTATATTTTCATTTGCTTTTTTTCTAGTTGAAGGTTTGCTATTCTGTCCCCCCCCCCGCCCCCTCTTTTCTGAAATATTTATCTTCAGGCTAATCCTTGTGCAGAGTTCATAATTGCGCTTTAAAAAATTTGTCACCTTAATAAAAATTCAGAAACTGCAGGAAAGAAAAACCCACGGAGCTGTACAAAATACACTCGTAACAGTGGGACACGAGACCCTTAGGAGTTCAGCGCCTCCAGGTTCAGCTGGGGGCCGGTGGGGCCGAGGGGCCGCGAGTGTGTGCGTCGGGGAAGGCCAGGTGCCCCGTGCCCTGGCTGCGCGCTTCCCCTGCCGGCGGCCATCGTGGCTGTCTGGGTCTTTCTTGCTTTGAGCAGCGGAGTGGGAAACCTGGGTCGGGAATCCGAAGTGCACCCGAGGAGAGGGTCGTTTCCAACAGAGCAGTTCTCAGAAATGTTTCCTAAATAAGTGTTTTAATGGAAGCATAACGTACGTGCAGACACAGAAAGAAACAAATAGAAGCCACAAGGGTAGTGCTGGATGCATTGCCGACGTGCACGCGGAACGCGGTGACTCCTTCCCCCTGCCTTTGAACGCCGCGCCAAGGCCAGGGCCGCAGGGAGCCCTCGCGTCGGGGCTTTCCACCCGCTTCTGCTGGGCGGGCGCCCTCGCTGCTCCTCTGTCGAGTGACCCCTGCGGCCGACCGAGCGGCCCGCCTGCGGCTCTGCGAGCTGGGCGGCGAGGGGCAGCCGGGACGCGCGGCTTTTGGTAAAATGAGGTCCACAGGCTGCCGTGCAGATGCTGGGGGCGGACGGGCTGGTCACCGGGTGGGCGAGAGGTCAGCGCTGGTCCCATCGCCAGCTTTCCAGGGTGGCTGTGCAGAAGAACCTACCACCAGCAGGGCAGCTTCTGGCGCTGGCCGCCCTGGGCGCAGCAGTCAGTTTTTGTTTTAGCCTTTGGTGTGTGTGTGTGATTCGTCAGGTTGCCATTTCAATCGGCATATCCTGGAGGGCTGAGAAAGTTGGGCGCTTTTTCATAAAATGATCTGCCCGCAGTACAGAAGGGTGGGAGCCGCCCTTCTGGGCTCGCTTTGACCATGTGTACGGAAAACACAGCAATTCCATGTTAGGAAATTGGCCCATGGAAGCAACAGGAATCAGGTTTAATAACAAAGAGCTATTCACTAAAATGCAAACGGAGCAAAAATACAGAATCCAGTCGGATACTCAATTAGCTAAATGACATGAAGATTCAAGCTATCAAGAACAGAAATAATTTTTAATAATCGTAAGATAATGACTCTCAAGCTGGGGTGTCTCAGATCACCTGGAGGGCTAATGAAAGACAAAGCCTGAATCTCTCCATTTTTACCTAGTTATCCAAGCGATTCTGATGGACGCCAAAGTTTGAGACCAACTCAAACCCGGAAGACTATTTCTGAGTGGAAGCGTTGCTAAAGGGAAGATGGTGGATATAAATACCGTTTCCCCTTATTAGTGTACTAGAATGTATACAGAGAAAGAGTAGAAAAAGGAAGTGACCGTGTAAAGTCTCAGCTATCTCAGAAGAATGGGTGCTCTGTTGTTTTATGTCATTCCCTGGCACTGGGCCCCTGTGTGTTTTGTTATTCAAAACGTGGCCAGTGCTGCACTTCCAGGGGGGCTGGCAGCTCCTGGGACACACACACACACACACACACACACACACACACACACAAATCCAGGGCCCCCCTGGAATAGTGAACAGGGGAGTAGCGGGTCCTGCCCACACTGACCTTGTCGTGGTTCTCTCTGCGCCTTGGACCCTCCTGGCCAGTGGACACAGATGCAGGGGTCAGTGAGAGAAGGGCCACCTCACGTCTGAGTGGGGACTTGTGGAGGCAAGAGTTGGAGGACAGGAGGTGAGGTAGGTTCAGGGCTCAGAGGGAGAAGGGTAGCTGGAGAGAGGGGCCTGGGCATCTTCCTGTCCCCAGATCATCCTGTCCTGCCCCCATCATGCTCAAGCCCTGTCACCTGTGGGGTGGGGCTCCCTCCTCCACCTGCTCCTCCCCGAGGCCTGGCACAGGCTCTGCCCCAGCCCCAGCCAGCCCCCTCAGCCCTCCCAGCTGGACTCACTCAGCAGTAGCCTGAGGGCCTGAACCTGACCCATAGAGGGACTTCTAAGGTGGAACCCGACCCTGGCAAGGGCGTTGGGCTCACCTGGTCTGGTCGGGCTTCCTGACTGAAACTTGGTTGCTCCTGCTCTTCTCTGTGCTGCACAATCGGTGGGGCTGGGGTCCTCTTTATCTCAGGCCTGGAAATGGCCCAGAACAGAGGGTGGTGCTTAGCTCCCCTTCTCCTGCCCAGAGACTGTGAGGAAGCCCCTCCCCTCCACTAGTCACTGACTCGGGAGGAGCTTGTGGATGCGCTCCACACACCTGTAGTGTGCCCCAGGCCCCCCTCTGCTTCCCCTGGCTGCCCCCTGGGTCTCTCTGTAGTGTGCCCCAGGCCCCCCTCTGCTTCCCCTGGCTGCCCCCTGGGTCTCTCTGTAGTGTGCCCCAGGCCCCTCTCTGCTTCCCTTGGCTGCCCCCTGGGTCTCTCTGTAGTGTGCCCCGGGCCCCTCTCTGCTTCCCTGATCAAAGCCTCTGCTGGGTCCAAAGCAGAAGGGGGCCTCCTTTGCTCTGCAATTTCCTCCCTTCCCTGGGGTCTAGCCCGGCAGAGGCTCAGGGGGTCTGAGAGCCCTGGCAGCCCCCAGCTGTTCCCCTGGTGGCAGGGCCTGTGGGCAGTGAAGGCCTTCAGCACAGGTAGGAGTGGGCAGGTAGGCTTTTCCCTGGGGGCAGGTAAGCTCCCTGGTTTGGAGGAGGATGTCCATGGGGTCAGAGGCCAAACTTCCTGATTCCTTAGATGCCTACCCTTCTTGTGAGTGCTGAGGAGGGGTGGTGGATGTTATCTGGAACCTTGTGTGTGCTTATGTCTGAATACTTCTCTGACCTGCTGAACAGGTGAGTTTTGTTGACTTCCTGATCCAAATCCCATCCCTCACCAAGGCACAAGCACCAATGCTGGAGTCAGCTCTCATGGGGAGGTTGGGGAGGGGATCAGTTAGAAACCACAAGTACAATCATGCAGGCCTTTATACTCACCTGTAGTTACCTTTACCAGTGATCTGTATTTCTTCTGTGGCTTCAAGTTACTCCCCAGAGTCTTTCTATTTCAGCTGAAAGGATTCCCTTTAGCATTTCCTATAGGGCAGATCTTCTGGCAGTGACTTTCAGTTTTTGTTTATCTGTAAATATGTTAACTTCTTCACTTTTGAAAGATAATTTTGTTGGCTGTAGAATTCTTGGCTGAAAAAAAATTTTTTTTTCTTTGAAGACTTCAAATGTGCCCTTCCAGTCTCTCCTGGCCTCCATGGTTTTCCGATGAGAAATCTGCTGTTATCCCTTGTAAGTGACAAGTTTTCTCTTGCTGATTTCAAAATCCTCTTTATTTTTGAATTTTGACAATTTTACTGTAATGTGTTTTGGTGTAGATCTGTTGGAGTCTATCCTGCTTGGAGTTCGTTGAAATTCCTGGATGTGTATCTTCATGTCTTTTGTCAGATTTTGGAAGTTTGGGGCCATTATTTCTGCAAATACTTTTTCTGCCTCCTTCTTAACTCTCTTGTTCTTCTGGGAATTCAGTGATGCATATGTTGCTGTGCTAGATGGTGTCCCACAGGTCCTGTTCACAGGCTCTGTTCACTTTAATTTTTCTTTCTGTTCCTCACACTGTATAATGTCAACTGTCCTGTCTCCAAGGTCATTGCTTCTTTCTTCTGACTGTCAAATCTGTCATTCAATCCATCAAAGTTTTTCATTTCAATTATTGTACTTGATAGCTCTAAAATCTGTTTGTTCCATGTCATTATTTCCATTTTTTTATTTTGTTCAGATGTCCTCCTAACATCCTTTAGTTCTTTGTACATGGATTCCTTTAGTTCACTGAACATACTTAAAACTTAATTTTTTCACTAATAATTAAACTAATAGTTCCAATGCATTAACCTCCTCAGGGATGGTTTCTGGCAAATTATTTTCTTTTTTCCTGAGAATAGTCCATATTTCTCCTCTTTTTTTGTATTTTGTCATATTTTTGTTGAGGTTAGGTACTTTATAGAGGAGCCAAGATGGCGGCTTAGTGAGGCATGGGATTTAGTTCATCCTCCAGAGCAGCTAGTAAATAACCAGGAACAGTACAGAATAACTGCTGGGGCCACATCAGTGACTGGACACACAGTGTACCCCAGTCTGGACAAGCTGGACAGGCTGAGAGCCCCCCCAGAACCATGAGTCCCCCAAGCCATGGTACCCCTCCCCCACAGGCTGCTTCCCAGAGAGGAAAGGAAAGAGACTTTACTAGCAGCAGGGACTGAGCTCAACCAAGCTCCAATTGTAGAATTAATTAACAAATTCTGATTACTAAAAATAGGCCCCCAGACAGCTGAACCTCTAGTCAAAGCTGGGTTTATGCCCCAGTGCAGAGGGGGCAGGGTTAACAGAAAAAGACGGAAAAAAAAAACAAAACCAGAGGGTTTTTTTGGATCAGACAGCACAAAATACATGAAAGGGTCTGGACCCTGAAGGAAAGGAGGGGACACATAGGACATGGAGATGCACAGAGCAACATACCAACTTAAGCTCTTGATTGGCAAACCCAAGGAACAGGGGTCCTGCTCTGAAAAGGATTTTTTTTTCTTTTCTTTTTTGTGGCTGTGTTTCTATGACTTGACTGCTCTTTGGATACAGCTGCAGGGCTTCTCAGGCTCCAACTGCCCCAAGCAATGCCAGAATTAAGCTTGTTTGAGAGTTTGTCTGGAGGCTGTGCCTTCCCCAGGAGAGGGGTGGGGCTCAGCTCAGGTGGAATCCCTCCCTCAAATAATTCAGACCCCAGGGTCTGGAAAAATGAAGAGATTAAAGCCAGCCTACAACCTCTCCTCTGTCTCAACCATGCCCCCAGCACGGAGAGTCTGCTGAAGTTAAAGGTACCACATCACCTTATGCTGGTGGGATCCACAGGCAGATAAGAACCACATACTGTGCAGGACAGGAAAAACAGAGTCCAGAGACTTCATAGGAAAGTCTTTCAACCTTCTGGGTCTCACCCTCAGGAAAAATTGATGTGGGTGACTCTTTCTTCCTGAGAGGAGGCCAGTCTGGTCTGGGAAAATCTGGCTGGGGTCTATAATACCTAAGATCCTCCTAAGGAAAAAAAAAAAAGTCACCATCCAGGCAGGGCAAGAAACAAGAAAATAAGACCTGAAAAATTCTGACCTGTTAAACAAAACCTAAGCTAGAGGTCTAAAATAAGCTGAACGGAATGTCAAAGAACAGATAGACAACAAAGTCATCCAGCAAGAAAATCCTGGGTAAAAAAGTGAAAACAACCTCCAGAATAAACTAATTCAGGAAATTAAATGTGTAGATGTCAGCAAAAAATAATGACTCATACTAGGAAAATTGAAGATATGGCCCAGTCAAAGGAACAAACCAACAATTCAAATGAGATACAGGAGTTGAAACAATTAATTCAAGATGTTCGAACAGACATGGAAAATCTCATCAAAAATCAAATCAATGGATTGAGGGAGGATATAAAGAAGGCAAGGGATGAGCAAAGAGAAGAAATCAAAAGTTTGAAATAACAAATCACAGAACATATAGGAATAAAAGGCACAGTAGAAGAGATTAAAAAAAAACAATGGAAACCTACAATGTTAGATTTCAAGAGGCAGAAGATAGATTAGTGAACTGGAGGAAAGGACATCTGAAACCCAACAAGCAAAAGAAAATACAAGGAAAAGAATGGGAAAATATGAGCAGAGACTCAGGAATTGAATGACAACATGAAGCGCATGAATACACATGTTGTGGGTGTCCCAGAAGGGAAAAGGAGGAGAAAAAATAATGGAGGAAGTTATCATTGAACATTTCCCAACTCTTATGAAAGACTTAAAATTACAGATCCGAAAAATGCAGCATAACCCAAACAGAATAGATCCAAATAGACGTACTCCAAGACATTTACTAGTCAGAATGTCAGATGTCAAAGAAAGAGAGAATTTTGAAAGCAGCAAGAGAATAGCAATCCATCACACAAAAGGGAAGTCCAATAAGACCAAGCATAGATTTCTCAGCAGAGACAATGGAAGTGAGAAGATAGTGATATATTTAAGATACTAAAAGAGAAAAACTGCCAATCAAGAATTCTATATCCAGCAAAATTGTCCTTCAAAATGAGGGGGAAATTAAAACATTTTAAGACAAAAAGTCACTGAGAGGATTTGTGACCAAGAGAGCAGCACTGCAAGAAGTACTAAAGTGAGCACTAGAGGCAGACAGGAAAAGACAAAAGAGAGAGGTGTGGAGAAGAGTGTAGAAATGAAGACTATCAGTAAAGGTAAAAAGAAGAAAAATTAGATATGACATATAAAATCCAAAAGGCAAAATGGTAGAAGAAAGTACTTCCCGTACAGTAATAACACTAAGTGTTAATGGATTAAACTCCCCAATCAAAAGACATAGACTGGCAGAATGGATTAAAAAACAGGACCCATCTATATGCTGTCTACAGGAAACGTATCTTAGACCCAAGTATAAACATAGGTTGAAAGTGAAAGGTTGGGAAAAGATATTCCATGCAAATAACAATCAGTAAAGAGCAGAAATAGCTATACTAATATCCAACAAATTAGACTTCATATATAAAACAATTAAAAGAGTCAAAAAAGGACACTATGTATTAATAAAAGGAACAATTCAACAAGAAGACATAACAATCATAAATATTTATGCATCAAGCCAGAGTGCTCCAAAATACATGAGGCAAACACTGAAAAGAGAAATAGACACATCTACCACAGTAGTTGGAGACTTCAATTCCCTGCTCTCATCAATGAACAGAACATCTAGACAGTGGATCAATAAAGAAACAGAGAATTTGAATAACATAATAAAGAAACTAGACTTAACAGACATTTATAAAACATTACACCCCACAACAGCAGGATACACCTTTTTCTCAAGTGCTCATGGATCATTCTCAAGGATAGACCATATTCTGTGTCACAAAGCAAGTCTCTCAATAAATTAAAAAAGATTGAAATCATGCCAAATACTTTCTCAGATTATAAAGGAATGAAACTGGAAATCAATAATAGACACAGGACCACAAAATTCACAAATATATGAAGGCTCAACAACACAATCTTAAACAACCAGTGGATTAAGGAAGAAATTACAAGAGAAATCAGTAAATAACTCAAGGCATGAAAATGAAAATACAATATATCAAAATTTATGGAATGGTCCCACCGCCAGCCAGCCAGCCCTCCTCTCCCTCTTTCTCCGCCGGCGGCACTCCCGCCGCCAGCCAGCCAGCCCTCCTCTTCCCCCTTCTCCGCCGGCGGCGCTCCCACCGCCATCTTGCCCTTCTCTTTCCCCTTCTGCTCCGGCGGCGCTCCATCCGCCATCTTATCCGTCCCTTTCTCCTCCTGCTCAGGCAGCTCTCCAACCACCACCGTGCCCTCTTCCGCCTTCACCAGCTCCTCCACCACCGTCCTCGACAGCCTTGCCACCCTCACCTTTCCTCCTCCAGAACAGCTACTGGGGGAGTGGAGATGATACTGAGCAGCTCCCGGAGCCACGACGGAGATCAAAGGGACGGCGTACCCCATTCTGTAACGGCTGACTGTCTGGGAGAACCAGCTCCGGTGAGATCGTCGAGGGGCGCGGGCTTTCCCGGGCGGGACGGCAAGCGGCCGGAGTCCCTCCCTTCCTCCTTCCCAGGCCAGCTGGCAGAATTGGGCAGGCGGTCCCCTCGGGCCGAGGCGGCTGGCGCCCCCACCACATGAGGCCCCCCGGACCAACTGAGAGAGCTGGGTCAAAATCGCCAGACCACAGAGAACGGTGACCGGGGGGGTCCCTTCCAAACGTGTGACTCCCCGGTCCGGCTGGGAACGGTGCATTCTCCCGGGCTGCGGCAGCTGGCGCCCTCCCACCACGCTTGGCTCCCCGGGCCGACTAGAAAATTCGGTCAGGCACTCTCCCGGACTGCGGCGGCCAGCGACCCTCCCCGCGTTCGGGCCCCCGGGCCGGCTGGCACTCTTCCAAACCGTGTTGGCTGCCAAACCTCCCCCACGGCGAGAGTTTTCCAAAGTTAAATGATCCACAGCACCTTTTACTGGTGGAACCCGCAGACAAACGTGTGCCACGAGCGCCACCTACTGGGCAGGATAAGAAAAACAGAACCCAGAGATTTCACAGAAAAATCTTTCAACCTGTTGGGTCCAACACCCAGGGAAATCTGACTAAATGCCCAGACGCCAGCAGAAGATAACGGATCACGCTCAAAAAATTGAAAATATGGCCCAGTCAAAGGAACAAACCAATAGTTCAAATGAGATACAGGAGCTGAAACAACTAATGCTGAATATATGAACAGAAATGGAAAACCTGTTTAAAAAAGAAATCGATAAATTGAGGGAGGACATGAAGAAGACATGGGGTGAACAAAAAGAAGAAATAGAAAAACTGAAAAAACAAATCACAGAGCTTATGGAAGTGAAGGATAAAGTAGAAAAGATGGAAAAACAATGGATACCTACAATGATACATTAAAAGAGACAGAAGATAGAATTAGTGATTTGGAGGATGGAACATCTGAATTCCAAAAAGAAACAGAAACTATTGGGAAAAGAATGGAAAAATTTGAACAGGGTATCAGGGAACTCAACGACAATATGAACCGCACAAATATACGTGTTGTGGGTGTCCCAGAAGGAGAAGAGAAGGGAAAAGGAGGAGAAAAACTAATGGAAGAAATTATCACTGAAAATTTCCCAACTCTTATGAAAGACCTAAAATTACAGATCCAAGAAGTGCAGCGCACCCCAAAGAGATTAGACCCAAATAGGCATTCTCCAAGACACTTAATAGTTAGAATGTCAGAGGTCAAAGAGAAAGAGAGGATCTTGAAAGCAGCAAGAGAAAAACAATCTGTCACATACAAGGGAAACCCAATAAGACTATGTGTAGATTTCTCAGCAGAAACCATGGAAGCTAGAAGACAGTGGGATGATATATTTAAATTACTAAAAGAGAAAAACTGCCAACCAAGACTCCTATATCCAGCAAAATTGTCCTTCAAAAATGAGGGAGAAATTAAAACATTCTCAGACAAAAAGTCACTGAGAGAATTTGTGACCAAGAGACCAGCTCTGCAAGAAATGCTAAAGGGAGCACTAGAGTCAGATACAAAAAGACAGAAGAGAGAGGTATGGAGAAGAGTGTAGAAAGAAGGAAAGTCAGATATGATATATATAATACAAAAGGCAAAAACGGTAGAGGAAAATATTATCCAAACAGTAATAACACTAAATGTTAATGGACTGAATTCCCCAATCAAAGGACATAGACTGGCAGAATGGATTAAAAAACAGGATCCTTCTATATGCTGTCTACAGGAAACACATCTTAGACCCAAAGATAAACATAGGTTGAAAGTGAAAGGTTGGGAAAAGATATTTCATGCAAATAACAACCAGAAAAGAGCAGGAGTAGCTATACTAATATCCAACAAATTAGACTTCAAATGTAAAACAGTTAAAAGAGACAAAGAAGGACACTATCTACTAATAAAAGGAACAATTAAACAAGAAGACATAACAATCATAAATATTTATGCACCGAACCGGAACGCCCCAAAATACGTGAGGAATACACTGCAAACACTGAAAAGGGAAATAGACACAAATACCATAATAGTTGGAGACTTCAATTCCCCACTCTCATCAATGGACAGAACATCTAGACAGAGGATCAATAAAGAAATAGAGAATCTGAATATTACTATACATGAGCTAGACTTAACAGACATTTATAGGACATTACATCCCACAACAGCAGGATACACCTTTTTCTCAAGTGCTCATGGATCATTCTCAAAGATAGACCATATGCTGGGTCACAAGGCAAGTCTTAACAAATTTAAAAAGATTGAAATCATACACAACACTTTCTCAGATCATAAAGGAATGAAGTTGGAAATCAATAATAGGCAGAGTGTCAGAAAATTCACAAATACGTGGAGGCTCAACAACACACTCTTAAACAACAAGTGGGTCAAAGAAGAAATTGCAAGAGAAATTAGTAAATACCCCGAGGCAAATGAAAATGAAAACACAACATATCAAAACTTATGGGATGCAGCAAAGGCAGTGCTAAGAGGGAAACTTATTGCCCTAAATGCCTGTATCAGAAAAGAAGAAAAGGCAAAAATGCAGGAATTAACTGTCCACTTGGAAGAACTGGAGCAAGAACAGCAAACTAATCCCAAAGCAAGCAAAAGGAAAGAAATAACAAAGATCAGAGCAGAAATAAATGAAATTGAAAACATGAAAACAATAGAGAAAATCAATAAGACCAGAAGTTGTTTCTATGAGAAAATCAATAAGATTGATGGGCCCCTATCAAGATTGACAAAAAGAAGAAGAGAGAGGATGCAAATAAATAAAATCAGAAATGGAAGAGGAGACATAACTACTGACCTCACAGAAATAAAGCAGGTAATAACAGGATACTATGAACAACTTTATGCTAATAAATACAACAATTTAGATGAAATGGACGGGTTCCTGGAAAGACATGAACAACCAACTTTGACTCAAGAAGACATAGATGACCTCAACAAACCAATCACAAGTAAAGAAATTGAATTAGTCATTCAAAAGCTCCCTAAAAATAAAAGTCCAGGACCAGACGGCTTCACATGTGAATTCTATCAAACATTCCAGAAAGAATTAGTACCAACTCTCCTCAAACTCTTCAAAAAAATCAAAGTGGAGGGAAAACTACCTAATTCATTCTATGAAGCAAACATCACCCTCATACCAAAACCAGGCAAAGATTTTACAAAAAAAGAAAACTACAGACCAATCTCTCTAATGAATATAGATGCAAAAATCCTCAACAAAATTCTAGCAAATCGTATCCAACAACACATTAAAAGAATTATACATCATGACCAAGTAAGATTCATCCCAGGTATGCAAGGATGGTTCAACATAAGAAAATCAATTAATGTAATACACCATATCAACAAATCAAAGCAAAAAAATCACATGATCATCTCAATTGATGCAGAGAAGGCATTTGACAAGATTCAACATCCTTTCCTGTTGAAAACACTTCAAAGGATAGGAATACAAGGGAACTTCCTTAAAATGATAGATGGAATATATGAAAAACCCACAGCTAATATCATCCTCAATGGGGAAAAATTGAAAACTTTCCCCCTAAGATCAGGAACAAGACAAGGATGTCCACTATCACCACTATTATTCAACATTGTGTTGGAGGTTCTAGCCAGAGCAATTAGACAAGAAAAAGAAATACAAGGCATCAAAATTGGAAAGGAAGAAGTAAAACTATCACTGTTTGCAGACGATATGATACTATACGTCAAAAACCCGGAAAAATCCACAACAAAACTACTAGAGCTAATAAATGAGTACAGCAAAGTAGCAGGTTACAAGATCAACATTCAAAAATCTGTAGCATTTCTATACAGTAGTAATGAACAAGCAGAGGGGGAAATCAAGAAACGAATCCCATTTACAATCATAACTAAAAGAATAAAATACCTAGGAATAAATTTAACTAAAGAGACAAAAAAGCTATATGAAGAAAACTACAAAAAACTGCTAAAAGAAATCACGGAAGACCTAAATAGATGGAAGGGCATACCGTGTTCATGGATTGGAAGACTAAATATAGTTAAGATGTCAATCCTACCTAAATTGATTTACAGATTCAATGCAATACCAATCAAAATCCCAACAACTTATTTTTCAGAAATAGAAAAACCAATAAGCAAATTTATCTGGAAGGGCAGGGTGCCCCGAATTGCTAAAAACATCTTGAGGAAAAGAAACGAAGCTGGAGGTCTCGCACTGCCTGACTTTAAGGCATATTATGAAGCCACAGTGGTCAAAACAGCATGGTATTGGCATAAAGATAGATATATTGACCAATGGAATCGAATAGAGTGCTCAGATATAGACCCTCTCATCTATGGACATTTGATCTTTGATAAGGCAGTCAAGCCAATTCACCTGGGACAGAACAGTCTCTTCAATAAATGGTGCCTAGAGAACTGGATATCCATATGCAAAAGAATGAAAGAAGACCCATATCTCACACCTTATACAAAAGTTAACTCAAAATGGATCAAAGATCTAAACATTAGGTCTAAGACCATAAAACAGTTAGAGGAAAATGTAGGAAGATATCTTATGAAACTTACAATTGGAGGCGGTTTTATGGACCTTAAACCTAAAGCAAGAGCACTGAAGAAGGAAATAAATAAATGGGAACTCCTCAAAATTAAACACTTTTATGCATTTAAAAACTTCATCAAGAAAGTAGAAAGACAGCCTACACAATGGGAGACAATATTTGGAAATGACATATCAGATAAAGTTCTCGTATCCAGAATTTATAAAGAGATTGTCCTACTCAACAACAAAAAGACAGCCAACCCAATTACAAAATGGGGAAAAGACTTGAACAGACACCTATCAGAAGAGGAAATACGGATGGCGAAGAGGCACATGAAGAGATGCTCAATGTCCCTGGCCATTAGAGAAATGCAAATCAAAACCACAATGAGATATCATCTCACACCCACCAGAATGGCCATTATCAACAAAACAGAAAATGACAAGTGCTGGAGAGGATGCGGTGAAAGAGGCACACTTATCCACTGTTGGTGGGAATGTCAAATGGTGCAACCACTGTGGAAGGCAATTTGGCGGTTCCTCAAAAAGCTGAATATAGAATTGCCATACGACCCAGAAATACCATTGCTAGGTATCTACTCAAAGGACTTGAGGGCAAAGACACAAACGGACATTTGCACACCAATGTTTATAGCAGCGTTATTTACAATTGCAAAGAGATGGAAACAGCCAAAATGTCCATCAACAGATGAGTGGCTAAACAAACTGTGGTATATACATACGATGGAATATTATGCAGCTTTAAGACAAGATAAACTTATGAAGCATGTAATAACATGGATGGACCTAGAGAACATTATGCTGAGTGAATACAGCCAAAAACTAAAGGACAAATACTGTATGGTCCCACTGATGTGAACGGACATTCAAGAATAAACTTGGAATATGTCATTGGTAACAGAGTCCAGCAGGAGTTAGAAACAGGGTAAGATAATGGGTAATTGGAGCTGAAGGGATACAGACTGTGCAACAGGACTAGATACAAAAACTGAAAAATGGACAGCACAATAATACCTAATTGTAAAGTAATCATGTTAAAACACTGAATGAAGTTGCATCTGAGCTATAGGTTTTTTTTGTTTTATTTTGTTTTGTTTTTTTACTATTATTATTACTTTTATTTCTTTTCTCTATATTAACATTCTATATCTTTTTCTGTTGTGTTGCTAGTTCCTCTAAACCAATGCAAATGTACTAAGAAATGATGATCATGCATCTATGTGATGATGTTAAGAATTACTGATTGCATATGTAGAATGGTATGATTTCTAAATGTTGGGTTAATTTCTTTTTTTCCGTTAATTAATAAAAAAAAAAAGAAGAAAAAAAAATTTATGGGATGCAGCCAAGGCAGTACTAAGAGGAAGATTTATTGCCCTAAATGCCTATATCAAAAAAAAAAGAAAGAGTGAAAATTGAGGAATTAACTGTTCACTTGGAAGAACTACAGAAAGAACAGCAAACTAACCCCAAAGCAAGCAAAAGGAAAGAAATAACAAAGAGTAGAGCAGAAATAAATGAAATTGAGAACATGGAAACAATCAAGAAAATCAACAAAACCAGAAGTTGATTCTATTAGAAAATTAATAAGATTAATGGACCCTTAGCAAGGTTGACAAAAAGAAGAAGATAGAGGATGCAAATAAATAAAATCAGAAATGGAAGAGGAGGCATAACCATTGACCCCACAGAAATAAAGGAGGTAATGAAAGGATACTATGAACAACTTTATGCTAATAAACTGGACAATTTAGATGAAACAGATATCTTCCTAGAAAGTCATGAACAATCAGCATTGACTCAAGAAGAAATTGACGACCTCAACAAACCAATCACAGATAAAGAAACTGAATCAGTCTTTAATAAGCTCCCAAAAAAGAAAAGTCCAAAATCAGATGGCTTCACATGTGAATTCTATCAACCATTCAAGAAAGAATTAGTACCAATCCTGCTCAAACTCTTCACAAAAATTGAAGAGGAGGGAAGGTTACCTAACTCATTCTATGAACCCAACATCACCCTCATACCAAAGCCAGACAAAGATACTACAAGAAAAGAAAATTACAGACCAGTCTCTCTAATGAATATAGATGCAAAAATCCTTGACAAAATCCTTGCAAATCAAATCCAGTAGCACATTGAAAGAATTATACACCATGACCAAGTGGGATTTATTATTGCATACCTGGAATAAATGGTTCAACATAATAAAATCAATTAACATAATACACCATATCAACAAATCAAAGCAAAAGAACCACATGATCATCTTGATTGGTGCAGAAAAGGCATTTGACAATATTCAACATCCTTTTTTGCTGAAAACACTTCAAAGGATAGGAATAGAAGGGAACTTCCTCAACATGATAAAGGGAATATGTGAAAAACCCGCAGCTAAGATCATCCTCAATGGGGAAAAATGGAAAACTTTCCCCCTAAGATCAGGAACAAGACAGGGATGTCCACTGTCACCATCGTTATTCAACATTTTGTGGGAAATTCTAGCCAGAGCAATTAGACAAGAAAAATAAATACAAGGCATCAAAATTGGAAAGGAAGAAGTAAAACTCTCACTGTTTGCAGATGACATGACACTATATGTCAAAAAAACCCAAAAATCCACAGCAAAACTACTAGAGCTAATAAATGAGTACAGCAAAGTGGCAGCTTACAAGGTCACTCAAAAATCTGTAGTGTTTCTATACACTAGTAATGAGCAATCTGAGGGAGAAATCAGGGAAAAAATTCCATTTACAATTGCAACCACAAGAGTAAAATATTTAGAAATGAATTTGAATAAGGATACAAAGACCTGTACAAAGAAGACTACAAGAAATTGCTAAAAGAAATCACAGAAGCCCTAAATAAATGGAAGGGCATACTATATTCATGGATGGGAAGACTAAATATAGTTAAGATCTCAATTCTACCTAAATTGATTTACAGATTCAATGCAATACAATTAAAATCCCCAAAACTTACTTTTCAGAAATAAAAAAACCAATAACCAAATTTATCTGAAAGGGCAGGGTGCCCTGAGTAGCTAAAAAATATCCTGAGAAAGAAAAATGAAGTTGGAGGTCTCATACTACCTGACTTTAACGTGTATTACGAAGCTACAATGGTCAAAAAAGCATGGTACTGGCATAAAGATAGATATACTGGCCAATGGAATTGAATAGAGTGTTCAGATATATACCCTCTCATCTATGGACAATTGATCTTTTTTTATTTTATTTTATTTTTTTATTAATTAAAAAAAGAATTAACAAAACAATTAGAAATCATTCCAATCTACATGTACAATCAGTAATTCTTAATAACATCACATAGTTGCATATTCATCATTTCTTAGTACATTTGTGTCGATTTAGAAAAAGAAATAAAAAGACAACAGAATAAGAATTAAAACAATAATAGAAAGAAAAAGAAAAAAAAACAAAAACAAAAAACCTATACCTCACATGCAGCTTCATTCAGTGTTTTAACATAATTGCATTACAATTGGGTAGTATTGTGCTGTCCATTTCTGAGTTTTTATATCCAGTCCCGTTGTACAGTCTGTATCCCTTCATCTCCAATTATCCCTTCTCTTTTTTTTTTTTAATTAACGGAAAAAAAGAAATTAACCCAACATTTAGAGATCATACCATTCTACATATGCAATCATTAATTCTTAACATCATCACATAGATGCATGATCATCATTTCTTAGTACATATGCATTGGTTTAGAAGAACTAGCAACATAACCGAAAAAGATATAGAATGTTAATATAGAGAAAAAAATAAAAGTAACAATAGTAAAATCAAAACAAAACAAAACAAAAACCTATAGCTCAGATGCAGCTTCATTCAGTGTTTTAACATGATTACTTTACAATTAGGTATTATTGTGCTGTCCATTTTTGAGTTTTTTTATCTAGTCCTGTTACACCGTCTGTATCCCTTCAACTCCAATTGGCCATTATCTTACCCTGTTTCTACCTCCTGCTGGACTCTGTTATCAAGGACATATTCCAAATTTATTCTCGAATGTCAGTTCACATCAGTGGGACCATACAGTATTTGTCCTTTAGTTTTTTACTAGACTCACTCAGCATAGTGTTCTCTAGGTCCATCCATGTTATTACATGCTTCATAAGTTTATCCTGTCTTAAAGCTGCATAGTATTCCATCGTATGTATATACCACAGTTTGTTTAGCCACTCTTCTGCTGATGGAGATTTCGGCTGTTTCCATCTCTTTGCAATTGTAAATAACGCTGCTATAAACATTGGTGTGCAAATGTCCGTTTGAGTTTTTGCCCTTAAGTCCTTTGAGTATATTCCCAGCAATGGTATTGCTGGGTCATATGGCAATTCTATATTCAGCTTTTTGAGGAACCGCCAAACTGCCTTCCACAGTGGTTGCACCATTTGACATTCCCACCAACAGTGGATAAGTGTGCCTCTTTCTCCGCATCTTCTCCAGCACTTGTGATTTTCTGTTGTGTTGATAATGGCCATTCTGGTGGGTGTGAGATGATATCTCATTGTGGTTTTGATTTGCATTTCTCTAATGGCCAGGGACATTGAGCATCTCTTCATGTGCCTTTTGGCCATTTGTATTTCCTCTTCTGATAGGTGTCTGTTCAAGTCTTTTCCCCATTTTGTAATTGGGTTGGCTGTCTTTTTGTTGTTGAGATGAACAATCTCTTTATAAATTCTGGATACTAGACCTTTATCTGATATATCATTTCCAAATATTGTCTCCCATTGTGAAGGCTGTCTTTCTACTTTCTTGATGAAGTTCTTTGATGCACAAAAGTGTTTAATTTTGAGGAGTTCCCATTTATTTATTTCCTTCTTCAGTGCTCTTGCTTTAGGTTTAAGGTCCATAAAACCGCCTCCAGTTGTAAGATCCATAAGATATCTCCCAACATTTTCCTCTAACTGTTTTATGGTCTTAGACCTAATGTTTAGATCTTTGATCCATTTTGAGTTAACTTTTGTATAGGGTGTGAGAGATGGGTCTTCTTTCATTCTTTTGCATATGGATATCCAGTTCTCTAGGCACCATTTATTGAAGAGACTGCTCTGTCCCAGGTGAGTTGGCTTGACTGCCTTATCAAAGATCAAATGTCCATAGATGAGAGGGTCTATATCTGAGCACTCTATTCGATTCCATTGGTCGATATATCTATCTTTATGCCAATACCATGCTGTTTTGACCACTGTGGCTTCATAATATGCCTTAAAGTCAGGCAGCGCGAGACCTCCAGCTTCGTTTCTTTTCCTCAAGATGTTTTTAGCAATTCGGGGCACCCTGCCCTTCCAGATAAATTTGCTTATTGGTTTTTCTATTTCTGAAAAATAAGTTGTTGGGATTTTGATTGGTATTGCATTGAATCTGTAAATCAATTTAGGTAGGATTGACATCTTAACTATATTTAGTCTTCCAATCCATGAACACGGTATGCCCTTCCATCTATTTAGGTCTTCTGTGATTTCTTTTAGCAGTTTTTTGTAGTTTTATTCATATAGCTTTTTGTCTCTTTAGTTAAATTTATTCCTAGGTATTTTATTCTTTTAGTTATGATTGTAAATGGGATTCGTTTCTTGATTTCCCCCTCTGCTTGTTCATTACTACTGTATAGAAATGCTACAGATTTTTTAATGTTGATCTTGTAACCTGCTGCTTTGCTGTACTCATTTATTAGCTCTAGTAGTTTTGTTGTGGATTTTTCCAGGTTTTTGACGTATAGTATCATATCGTCTGCAAACAGTGATAGTTTTACTTCTTCCTTTCCAATTTTGATGCCTTGTATTTCTTTTTCTTGTCTAATTGCTCTGGCTAGAACCTCCAACACAATGTTGAATAATAGTGGTGATAGTGGACATCCTTGTCTTGTTCCTGATCTTAGGGGGAAAGTTTTCAATTTTTCCCCATTGAGGATGATATTAGCTGTGGGTTTTTCATATATTCCATCTATCATTTTAAGGAAGTTCCCTTGTATTCCTATCCTTTGAAGTGTTTTCAACAGGAAAGGATGTTGAATCTTGTCAAATGCCTTCTCTGCATCAATTGAGATGATCATGTGATTTTTCTGCTTTGATTTGTTGATATGGTGTATTACATTAATTAATTTTCTTATGTTGAACCATCCTTGCATACCTGGGATGAATCCTACTTGGTCATGATGTATAATTATTTTAATGTGTTGTTGGATACGATTTGCTAGAATTTTGTTGAGGATTTTTGCATCTGTATTCATTAGAGAGATTGGTCTGTAGTTTTCTTTTTTTGTAATATCTTTGCCTGGTTTTGGTATGAGGGTGATGTTGGCTTCATAGAATGAATTAGGCAGTTTCCCCTCCACTTCGATTTTTTTGAAGAGTTTGAGGAGAATTGGTACTAATTCTTTCTGGAACGTTTGGTAGAATTCACAGGTGAAGCCATCTGGTCCTGGACTTTTCTTTTTAGGAAGCTTTTGAATGACTAATTCAATTTCTTTACTTGTGATTGGTTTGTTGAGGTCATCTATGTCTTCTTGAGTCAAAGTTGGTTGTTCATGTCTTTCCAGGAACCCGTCCATTTCATCTAAATTGTTGTATTTATTAGCATAAAGTTGTTCATAGTATCCTGTTATTACCTCCTTTATTTCTGTGAGGTCAGTAGTTATGTCTCCTCTTCCATTTCTGATTTTATTTATTTGCATCCTCTCTCTTCTTCTTTTTGTCAATCTTGATAGGGGCCCATCAATCTTATTGATTTTCTCATAGAACCAACTTCTGGTCTTATTGATTTTCTCTATTGTTTTCATGTTTTCAATTTCATTTATTTCTGCTCTGATCTTTGTTATTTCTTTCCTTTTGCTTGCTTTGGGATTAGTTTGCTGTTCTTGCTCCAGTTCTTCCAAGTGGACAGTTAATTCCTGCATTTTTGCCTTTTCTTCTTTTCTGATACAGGCATTTAGGGCAATAAGTTTCCCTCTTAGCACTGCCTTTACTGCGTCCCATAAGTTTTGATATGTTGTGTTTTTGTTTTCATTGAGGTATTCACTAATATCTCTTGCAATTTCTTCTTTGACCCACTTGTTGTTTAAGAGTGTGTTGTTGAGCCTCCACGTATTTGTGAATTTTCTGACACTCTGCCTATTATTGATTTCCAACTTCATTCCTTTATGATCTGAGAAAGTGTTGTGTATGATTTCAATCTTTTTAAATTTGTTAAGACTTGCCTTGTGACCCAGCATATGGTCTATCTTTGAGAATGATCCATGAGCACTTGAGAAAAAGGTGTATCCTGCTGTTGTGGGATGTAATGTCCTATAAATGTCTGTTAAGTCTAGCTCATGTATAGTAATATTCAGATTCTCTATTTCTTTATTGATCCTCTGTCTAGATGTTCTGTCCATTGATGAGAGTGGGGAATTGAAGTCTCCAACTATTATGGTATTTGTGTCTATTTCCCTTTTCAGTGTTTGCAGTGTATTCCTCACGTATTTTGGGGCATTCTGGTTCGGTGCATAAATATTTATGATTGTTATGTCCTCTTGTTTAATTGTTCCTTTTATTAGTATATAGTGTCCTTCTTTGTCTCTTTTAACTGTTTTACATTTGAAGTCTAACTTGTTGGATATTAGTATAGCCACTCCTGCTATTTTCTGGTTGTTATTTGCATGAAATATCTTTTCCCAACCTTTCACTTTCAACCTATGTTTATCTTTGGGTCTAAGATGTGTTTCCTGTAGACAGCATATAGAAGGATCCTGTTTTTTAATCCATTCTGCCAATCTATGTCTTTTGATTGGGGAATTCAGTCCATTAACATTTAGTGTTATTACTGTTTGGATAATATTTTCCTCTACCATTTTGCCTTTTGTATTATATATATCATATCTGACCTTCCTTCTTTCTACACTCTTCTCCATACCTCTCTCTTCTGTCTTTTCAGTTCTGACTCTAGTGCTCCCTTTAGTATTTCTTGCAGAGCTGGTCTCTTGGTCACAAATTCTCTCAGTGACTTTTTGTCTGAGAATGTTTTAATTTCTCCCTCATTTTTGAAGGACAATTTTGCTGGATATAGGAGTCTTGGTTGGCAGTTTTTCTCTTTTAGCAATTTAAATATATCATCCCACTGTCTCCTAGCCTCCATGGTTTCTGCTGAGAAATCTACACATAGTCTTATTGGGTTTCCCTTGTATGTGATGGATTGTTTTTCTCTTGCTGCTTTCAAGATCCTCTCTTTCTCTTTGACCTCTGACATTCTAACTAGTAAGTGTCTTGGAGAACGCCTATTTGGGTCTAATCTCTTTGGGGTGCGCTGCACTTCTTGGATCTGTAATTTTAGGTCTTTCATAAGAGTTGGGAAATTTTCAGTGAAAATTTCTTCCATAGTTTTTTTTCCTCCTTTTCCCTTCTCTTCCCCTTCTGGGACACCCACAACACGTATATTTGTGCAGTTCATATTGTCCTTGAGTTCCCTGATACCCTGTTCAAATTTTTCCATTCTTTTCCCGATTGTTTCTGTTTGTTTTTGGAATTCAGATGTTCCATCCTCCAAATCACTAATTCTATCTTCTGTCTCTTTGAATCTATCATTGTAGGTATCCATTGTTTTTTCTATCTTTTCTACTTTGTCCTTCACTTCCATAAGTTCTGTGATTTGTTTTTTCAGTTTTTCTATTTCTTCTTTATGTTCAGCCCATGTCTTCTTCATGTCCTCCCTCAATTTATCGATTTCGTTTTTGAAGAGGTTTTCCATTTCTGTTTGTATATTTAGCATTAGTTGTCTCAGCTCCTGTATTTCATTTGAACTATTGGTTTGTTCCTTTGACTGGGCCATATTTTCAATTATTTGAGCGTGATCCGTTATCTTCTGTTGGTGTCTGCGCATTTAGACAGATTTCCCTGGGTATTGGATCCAAAAGTTTGGAAGATTTTTCTGTGAAATCTCTGGGTTCTGTTTTTCTTATCCTGCCCAGTAGGTGGCGCTCGTGGCACACGTTTGTCTGCGGGTCCCACCAGTAAAAGGTGCTGTGGGACCTTAAACTTTGGAAAACTCTTGCCGTCCCGGGGGTTCGCTAGCTGAAGCAGCTTGAGCCGGCCCGGGGTCCGAACGCAGGGAGGATTGCTGGTCGCTGCATCCCGGGAAAGAGCCCGTCCGAATTTCCTAGTCGGCCCTGGGCGACAAGCGTGGCGGGAGGGCGCCAGCGGCAGCGGCCCGCCCGAGAGAGTGCACGTTCCCCGGAAGTCACGGGTTTGGAAGGGGCCTCCCCCACCCGTCACCGTTCTCCACGGCCTGGGGATTTCTGATCCAGTTCTCTCAGTTGGTCCGGGGGGCTGCGCGTGGTGTGGGTGCCAGCCGCCTTGGTTTCAGGGGACCGCCTCTCCAATTCTCCCAGCCGGCCCGGGAAGGGGGAAGGGAGTGACTCCGGCTGCTTGCCGCCCCACCCGGTGAAGCCCACGCGCCTTGGCGATCTCACCCTAGCTGCTTCTCTCAGCCAGCCAGCCATTCCAGGATGGGGTACGCTGTCTTTTTTATCTCTGTTGTGGCTTTGGGCGCTTTCTGTATCATTTCTACTCCCCTAGTAGCTGTCCTGGAAAAGAAACTAAGATCCGCGCATCTTACTAAGCCGCCATCTTCCAGGAAGTCCTGGACAATTGATCTTTGATAAGGCAGTCAAGCCAATGCACCTGGGACAGCAGTCTCTTCAATAAATGGTGTCTGGAGAACTGGATATCCACATGCAGAAGAATGAAAGAGAATCCATATCTCACACCCTATACAAAAATGAACTCAAAATGGATCAAAGATCTAAACATTAGATCTAAGACTATAAAACTTTTAGATGAAAATGTAGGGAAATATCTTATAAATCTTATACGTGGAGGTAGTTTCCTAGATCCTACACCCAAAGCACGAGCATTGAAGAAAGAAATAGCTAAATGGGAACTCCTCAAAATTAAACACTTTTGTGCCACAAGGAACTTTGTCAAGAAAGTAAAAAGAGAGCTGTACCATGGGAGGCAATATTTGGAAACGATATATCAGATAAGGGTCTAGTATCCAGAATATATAAAGAGATTGTTCAACTCAACAACAAAAAGACAAACAATACAATTACAAAATGGGCAAAAGACATGAACAGACACTTCTCAGAAGAGGAAGTACAAATGGCTAAAAGGCACATGAAAAGGTGTTCAACTTCCCTGGCTATTAGGGAAATACAAATCAAAACCCCAATGAGATATCATCTCACACCCACCAGAATGGCATTATCAATAAAACAGAAAATGACAAGTGTTGGAGAGAATGTAAAGAAAGGCACACATTCACTGTTGGTGGAAATGTAAAATGGTACAGCCACTGTGGAAGGCAGTTTGGCAGTTCCTCAGGAAGCTAAGTACAGAGTTGCCATATGATCTAACAATACCATTGCTAGGTATCTATTCAGAGGACATGAGGGTAAGGACACAAACACATTTGCACACCAATGTTTATAGCAGCATTATTTATACTTGCCAAGAGATGGAAACAGTCCAAATGTCCATCAACAGAAGATTGGCTAAACAAGCTGTGGTATATACAAATGATGGAATATTATGCAGCTGTAAGACAGAATTAAGTCATGAAGCATATAACAACATGGATGGACCTTGAGGACATTATGCTGAGTGAGATTAGACAGAAACAAAAGGAAAAATACTGTATGGTCTTACTGATATGAACTAACATTAGTGAATGAACTTGGAGAATTTCAGTTCAGAACAGAGGCCATCAAAAGACAGAAATAGGGTAGATTTTGGGTAATTAGGGCTGAAGGGATACAAATTGCACATCAGGACTGATTGTAAATATTCAGGAATGGATTGCACAATACTACCTAATTGTAGCACAATAATGTTAGGACACTGAATGAAGCTGAATGTGAGCATGATAGAGGGAGAAGGGCAGGCGGAACAAAGGAAACCAGATAGAAAGACAGATGTTAAGGACTGAGATGGTATAATCTAGGAATGCCTAGAGTGTACAATGATAGTGATTAAATATGCAAATTTAAAAATGTTTTTGCATGAGAAAGAACAAAAGAATGTCAATATTGCAGGGTGTTAAAAATAGATGGTAATTCATATTTTGGAGCTCTAACCTATGTGTGAGACTAAAGAAAAAAATGTTTATTTGGTATAAAATTTATATTTTGACTAGTGCATTTCCTAATATAACTTATATGGACGGTTTAATTGAACACCATTAAGTACATGGAACCTTGTATAGGGTATGAGGTTTTGTAGGTTTGTCTACAGTGATGCCTTGATAAATCCCAGAGTGATTTGAACAGTAAGTGGAAAAGCATTTGCAAAGTCCCTTTGGGGGAATGGTGAGAAAGGGGGGAAATTCAGCTTCTCCATTTGGAGAATTCCTGATATTCTCGCAAGCAGTGCAGTGCGGACAGCCAAATCAATAGGCTGGGCCCCCAATCTTGGGGTTTGTTCCTATGAAACTTATCCCCACGAAGGATAGACTAAGCCTACTTAAAATTGGGCCTAAGAGTCACCCCCAGAGAACCTCTTTTGTTGCTCAGATGTGGCTTATCTCTCTCTCAACCAGCATAGCAAGCAAACTCACCGCCCTTCCACTCTCTCTATATATATGGGACATGACTCCCAGGGTGTAAACCTCTTTGGCAATGTGGGACAGAAATCCTGGAATGAGCTGGGACTCGGCATCAAGGGATTGAGAAAATCTTGACCAAAAGGGGGAAGAGAGAAATGAGACAAAATGGAGTGTCAGTGGCTGAGAGATTTCAAACAGGGTCGAGAGGTTATCCTGGAGGGTATTCTTATGCATTTTATAGATATCTCCTTTTTAGTTTAAGTTGTATTAGAGAGGCTAGAGGGAAGTGCCTGAAACTGTAGAGCCCTGTTCCAGTAGCCATGTTTCTTGAAGATGAATGTTGTCATGGTTAGGGACAGGTGTCAACTTGGCCAAGTTGTGGTACCTGTTCATCTGATTGGGCAAGCGCTGGCCTGTCTGTTGCAATGAGGACATTTCATAGGATTAGGTCATGATCACGTCAGCTACATCCACAGCTGATTCCATTTGTAATCAGCCAAAGGGGAGTGTCTTCTGCAATTAGTGATGCTAAATGCAATCATGGGAAGCCTTTTAAGGAGGACTCAGAGGAGACAGGTTGCATTCCTGCTTTGGCTGGTGAGCCTCTCCTGTAGAGTTCATCCAGGCCATCCATTGGAGTCATTGGCTTCGCAGCCTGCCTTGTGGATTTTGGACTCTGCGTTCCTACGGTCACGTGAGACACTTTCATAAATTTTATATTTGCAAGTGTTCCCTGTTGATTCTGTTTCTCTAGAGAACCCTAACTAATACAGATGTGTAATGATAAAGCTTTTGCAATGTGACAACGTGATTGTGAAAACCTTGTGTCTGATGCTCCTTTTATTGACAGATGAGTAAAAAAGATGGTGTAAAAATAAATAAATAATAGGGGGAACAAATGTTAAAATAAATTGAGTAGACTCAAATACTAGTGAACAATGAAAGGGAGTGGTAAGGGATATAGAAAAAGTAGGGGGAACAAACTTACAATCTATTGAGTAGATGGAAATGCTGGTGGTCAATGAGAGGGAGGGGTAAGTGGTATGGTATGTGTGAGTTTTTTCTTTTTTCGTTTTATTTCTTTATCTGGAGTGATGCAAATGTTCTAAAAAATGATCATGGTGATTAATATACTACTATGTGATGATATTGTGAGCCATTGATCGTACACCATACAGGGAATGTTTGTATATTAAGAAAGTTCATGTTTACATGTTGTTTGGGCTTGATAATACAAAATAAATTTTTTTTAAAATGTGAGATAGACAGCTATTTCTTAAGTCTCTATTATTATAAGGATACATAAGAGAATGTGGCAACACTGAATAAGTAAACTGAGAGCAGGGCATACTAAATCACAATAAAAATGAAAAATGAAAAAAATTTTCACTCATTAAGTTTTTTTTTCAGGAACTTAAAACCTCCAGATTGTTCCTAGACCAGATAAACCCTGAAATCCAGAGGTCCCAGTTTCTCCAAGAACATCAACCAGTTGCATCCACCTACTTCGTGAAGTCAACACCCCTTTTCAACGTGAAGAAGTTGCAATGATCAATGCCTAAATATCCCGAAAGATTGGAGAGGGATCAAAGGAGAAGGAGGAGTTGTAACAGAGAAGATAGGATTTAACAAATGAGTATGACTACTGAATCACTGTATTGATATTTCTTTTTAGTTTCCAGTGTCTTAGAGCAGCTAGAAGGAAATACCTGAAATTGTGGAATTGTAACCCATACCATACATTGAAATTTGTTAAATTTGTAACTACTTGTTAAAATATACTTTGACATGTATTGCTTTTTTGTATATATGTTATATTTCACAATAAAAATGTTAACAAAAAATTTTAAAAAGTTGAATCATTGATAGCAAAATGTTATATGGATGAATAAAAATTAGCTTTTGGTATTTCTTTCTGTTAACAATGTAAATCTTCGAGGAAGTAGTTGGTTCCTTACAAAAGACAGAAGATATTGTATTTTTGTCATCCTCTTAGCTTTATGGGTTTTCTTTTTGTTGTTTAGTCTCTGCATTGAATATGTAAAAAAAAAAAAAAAAAAAAAAAAGAAAGTGTCCTCAATCCTCTAAGTCTTGAGATAGGGTCCCTTCTTATCACTACTCTGATCTTTGAGATGCTACCTAATTCAAACATTTGATCTCTGAATGGTTTCTTTATACTAGTCTCTCTGGAATTTCCCACATGTTCACGGGGCTACATCAAAGATGGATTTTTTCTCATTGCATGAAATGAAGAGCTATAAATAACTATAAGTCTCTGGGTTTGTTTGGCATTCTCCACGTGTCAGTTAGCTCAGAACTGTTGCGAGCTGCCCTAACAGGGCAGAGAGAGAAACTGAATGTACAGGTATTTCAAATAAAGTTGACATTAATGCTTCAATTGTGTACTTTTCAGTTTGGGTAGAAGCATACCCATGTCACATGTCATAGATTAGTCCAGTAATAATTCTCAAACTTCTAAAAGTTCTTTCTAGGCTTAAAATTCCTGTCAACTGGAAACACATTTTATGAGAAACAAAAATGACCTGGAAGTTTTTCCAGTGTCCTCATCACCAGGAGAATCATTAATTAAGTGCTCAAATTAATCATCTACTTCTGCATGAAGTTCTCCCATGCCTATTTATTGGAAAGACTATTCTGTCCCAGTTCAGTGGATTTGGGGGCCTTATCAAAGATCAAATGTCTATCTCTGCACTCTTGATTCTATTCCACTGGTTGATCATTCTGTCTTTGTGCCAGTACCATGCTGTTCTGACTACCGTGGCTTGGTAGTAAGCTCTAAGTCTGGAGTGATAGTCCTCCCACTTCCGTCTTCTTTTTTTTTAGGCTATCTTTAGCTATTCAAGGGTCTCTTTCCCTTCCATATACATTTTTTGTTGTTTTTTTTTTTTTGCATGGGCAGGCACCAGGAATAAAACCTGGGTCTCCGGCATGGCAGACAAGGACTCTGCCTGCTGAGCCACCGTGGCCTGCCCTTTTCCATGTAAATTTGATAACCAGCTTTCCAAGTCTTCAAAGTAGGTTGTTGGGATTTTGAATGGTATTGCATTGAATCTGTAGATCAGCGTGGGTAGAACTGATATCTTGATGACATTCAACCTTCCTATCCATGAGCATGGAATGTCTTTCCATCTAAGTAGGTTATTTTTATTTCTTTTAGCAATTTCTTATAATTTTCTATGTATAAGTCCTTAACATCCCTGGTTAGGCTTAGTCATAGATACCTGGTTCATTTTTTCCATGGGCAGGCCCCAGGAATCAAATCCAAGTCTCTGTCATGGCAGGCGAGAGCTCTGTTTGTTGAGCCACCATGCCCCACCCAATACCTGATTCTTCTGGTTCCTAATTTGAATGGAATTCTTCCTTAATTGTCACCTCAGATAGGCCACTGTTTGTGTATAGAAACATTACTGATTTTTGTACATCAATCTTCTATCCTGCTAATAAACAAATTTGCTGAATTTGTTTATTAGGTCAAGTAGTATTTCTCAGGGTTTTCTAAGTATAGGATCATGTCATCTGCAAATAATGAAAGTTTTACTTCTTCCTCTCCTGTATGATGCCTTTTATTTCTTTCTCCTGTATAATCACTTCCAGCTAGGACTTCTAATACAAGGGTGAATAATAGTGATGACAATGGGCATCCCTGTCTCCTTCCTTTGCTTAGGGAGAATGTTTTCAATCTCTCACCATTAAGTATGATGCTGGCTATGGTTTTTCATATATACCCTTTATGATATTGAGAAAGTTTCCTTCGATTCCTATCTTCTGAATTGTTTTTACTAGGAAAGCATGCTGGATTTTGTTGACTGCTTTGTCAGCATCAAACAATATGATCATGTAATTTTTCCCTCAAACAATATGATCATGTAATTTTTCTCTTTCGATTTGTTAATGTGGTGTTTTACATTGATTGATTTTCTTATGTTGAACCCACCTTGCATTCCTGGTATGAATCCCACTTGGTCATGATGTATAATTCTTTTAATTTGGTGTTGATTTTGATTTGCTAGTATTTCATTAAGAATTTTTGCATCTATGTTCATTAGGGAGATTGGTCTGTAGTTTTCCTTTCTTATAGCATCTTTATCTGATTTTGGTATTAGAGTGATGTTAACTTCATAAGATGAGTTAGGTAGCTTTCCTTTTCCCTCAATTTTTTGGAAGAGTTTGAGCAGGATTGGCGTTAATTCTTTTTAGAATGTTTGATAAAATTCTCCTGTGAAGCCATCTCATCCTGGGCTTTTCTTTACGGGAAGATTTTTAATGACTGATTGACTCTCTTTACCTGTAATTGGTTTGTTTAGATCTTCTATTTGTTCTCCAGCCAGCATAGGCAATTCATGTTTCTAGGGATTTGTTTCATTTCATCTAAGTTGTCTAGTTTGTTGGCATACAGTTGTTAATAATATTTCATGATTTTTAAAATTTCTTCATGATCTGTGGTAACCACCACTCTCTCATTTCTGATTTTGTTTCTTTGCATCTTCTCTCAATTTTTCTTTATTCATTTAGCTATGGGATCTGTGTTAGTTAGATTCAGTTGTCAACTTGGCCAGGTGAGCATACCTAGTTCTGTTGCTGCGGACACAAGCCAATGGTACGTGAACCTCATCTGTTGCTAATTACATCTGCAGTCAGCTAGGAGGCGTGTCTGCTGCAATGAGTGATGTTTGACTTAATTGGCTTGTGCTTAAATGAGAGAACGCAATGTAGCACAGCTTAAGCAGCTCGGCATTCCTCATCTCAGCACTTGCAGCTCAGCCCAGGCCTTTGGAGATGCAGAAAGAAGTCACCCTGGGAAAAGTTGTTGGAACCCAGGGGCCTGGAAAGAAGACCAGCAGAGACCATCCTGTGTCTTCCACGTAAGAAAGAACCTCAGTGGAAAGTTAGCTGCCCTTCCTCTGAAGAACCAACAAAATAAATCCCCTTTTATTAAAAGCCAATCTGTCTCTGGTGTGTTGCATTCCAGCAGTTAGCAAACCAGAACAGGATCTACCAATTTTATTGATTTTCTCAAAGAACCAACTTTTGGTTTTGTTGTTCTCCAGTTCATTTATTTCTGCTTTAATCTTTATTATTTCTCTTCTTTTATTTGCTTTGGGGTTAGTTTGCTGTTCTTTCTCTAAATTCTCCAGGTGAGCAGTTAAAACCCCAGTTTGGCTCATTCTTGTTTTTTAATATAGGCACTTAGAGCAATAAATTCTCTCTCAGCACTGCCTTTGCTGCTTCCCCTAAGTTTTGATATGTTGTATTCTCATTATCATTCATCTCCAGATATTTACTGATTATTCTAGCAATTTCTTCCTTGACCCACTGATTATTTAAGAGTGTGTTGTTTAATCTCCATATATTTGTAAAAGCTCTCATTCTTTGGTGATTATTAATTTCCAGCTTTATTTTGTTGTGATCAGAGAAAGTGCTTTGAATAATTTCAATCTTATTAAATTTATAAAGAATCAGTTTGTGTCCCAGTATATGATCTATCCTGGAGAATGTTCTATATGTGCTGGAGAAGGAGGTATATCCTGGTGTTTTGGGGTGTAATGATCTATAAGCGTCTATTAAGTCTAATTCATTTATCCCATTGTTTAGGTTCTCTATTTCCCTGTTGATCCTCTGTCTGGTGGTTCTATCTACAGTGGAGAGTGGTATACTGAAGTCTCCCATTATCACTGCTGATATGTCAGTTTTTCCAAAATTTGCCTCGTGTACTTTGGAGCTCCTTGATTGGGAACATACACATTTATAATTTTTTATTTCTTCTTGATGAATTGTCCTTTTTATTAATATGTAGTGTCCTTCTTTATCTCTTATGATGTCTTTATATTTAAAGTCTATTTTGTCTGACATTAGTATAGCTACTCCTGCTTTCTTTCAGTTACAGCTTTCACAGAAGATCTCTTTCCATCCTTTTACTTTCAATCTGACTGTGTCCTTGAGTCTAAGATGTGTTTTTTATAAACAGCGTATGGATGGATTATGTTTTTTAATCTTTTTTTTAAGTTTTTATATCTTTGACTACCTTTCCCAGTCTTATCTTTTAATTGGTGAGTTTAGTCCATTAATGTTCAAAGTAGTTACTGTAAAAGCAATTCTTGATTCTTCCATATTGTCCCTTAGTTTTTGTCAGATCTATATATTTTTATTCTCTCTCTTTTTATCCCTTAAATTACAGTTATTCATATCCTTCAATTCTGTGCCCTCCTCCAGACCTCCCTCTCCTGTCTTTTTTCTTCAGCTAATAGGGCTCCCTTTAGTATTTCTTATAGGGCATGTCTCTTGTTGACTAGTTCTCTCAATCTTTCTTTGTTTTTGAAGATTTTTTTTTGTCATGCTATTTTATTATTATTTTTTTTATTAATTAAAAAAAGAATTAACAAAACAATTAGAAATCATTCCAATCTACATGTACAATCAGTAATTCTTAATAACATCACATAGTTGCATATTCATCATTTCTTAGTACATTTGCATCAATATAGAAAAAGAAATAAAAAGACAACAGAATAAGAAATAAAACACTAATAGAAAGAAAAAGAAAACAAAAACAAAAACAAAAAACCTATACCTCACATGCAGCTTCATTCAGTGTTTTAACATAATTGCATTACAATTGGGTAGTTTTGTGCTGTCCATTTCTGAGTTTTTATATCCAGTCCCGTTGTACAGTCTGTATCCCTTCATCTCCAATTATCCCTTCTCTTTTTTTTTTTTTAATTAACGGAAAAAAAGAAATTAACCCAACATTTAGAGATCATACCGTTCTACATATGTAATCATTAATTCTTAACATCATCACATAGATGCATGATCATCATTTCTTAGTACATATGCATTGGTTTACAAGAACTAGCAACATAACTGAAAAAGATATAGAATGTTAATATAGAGAAAAAAATAAAAGTAACAATAGTAAAATCAAAACAAAACAAAACAAAAACCTATAGCTCAGATGCAGCTTCATTCAGTGTTTTAACATGATTACTTTACAATTAGGTATTATTGTGCTGTCCATTTTTGAGTTTTTGTATCTAGTCCTGTTACACCATCTGTATCCCTTCAACTCCAATTGGCCATTATCTTACCCTGTTTCTACCTCCTGCTGGACTCTGTTATCAAGGACATATTCCAAATTTATTCTCGAATGTCTGTTCACATCAGTGGGACCATACAGTATTTGTCCTTTAGTTTTTGGCTAGACTCACTCAGCATAATGTTCTCTAGGTCCATCCATGTTCTTACATGCTTCATAAGTTTATCCTGTCTTAAAGCTGCATAGTATTCCATCATATGTATATACCACAGTTTGTTTAGCCACTCTTCTGCTGATGGAGATTTCGGCTGTTTCCATCTCTTTGCAATTGTAAATAACGCTGCTATAAACATTGGTGTGCAAATGTCCGTTTGAGTTTTTGCCCTTAAGTCCTTTGAGTATATTCCCAGCAATGGTATTGCTGGGTCATATGGCAATTCTATATTCAGCTTTTTGAGGAACCGCCAAACTGCCTTCCACAGTGGTTGCACCATTTGACATTCCCACCAACAGTGGATAAGTGTGCCTCTTTCTCCGCATCTTCTCCAGCACTTGTGATTTTCTGTTGTGTTGATAATGGCCATTCTGGTGGGTGTGAGATGATATCTCATTGTGGTTTTGATTTGCATTTCTCTAATGGCCAGGGACATTGAGCATCTCTTCATGTGCCTTTTGGCCATTTGTATTTCCTCTTCTGATAGGTGTCTGTTCAAGTCTTTTCCCCATTTTGTAATTGGGTTGGCTGTCTTTTTGTTGTTGAGATGAACAATCTCTTTATAAATTCTGGATACTAGACCTTTATCTGATATATCATTTCCAAATATTGTCTCCCATTGTGAAGGCTGTCTTTCTACTTTCTTGATGAAGTTCTTTGATGCACAAAAGTGTTTAATTTTGAGGAGTTCCCATTTATTTATTTCCTTCTTCAGTGCTCTTGCTTTAGGTTTAAGGTCCATAAAACCGCCTCCAGTTGTAAGATCCATAAGATATCTCCCAACATTTTCCTCTAACTGTTTTATGGTCTTAGACCTAATGTTTAGATCTTTGATCCATTTTGAGTTAACTTTTGTATAGGGTGTGAGAGATGGGTCTTCTTTCATTCTTTTGCATATGGATATCCAGTTCTCTAGGCACCATTTATTGAAGAGACTGCTCTGTCCCAGGTGAGTTGGCTTGACTGCCTTATCAAAGATCAAATGTCCATAGATGAGAGGGTCTATATCTGAGCACTCTATTCGATTCCATTGGTCGATATATCTATCTTTATGCCAATACCATGCTGTTTTGACCACTGTGGCTTCATAATATGCCTTAAAGTCAGGCAGCGCGAGACCTCCAGCTTCGTTTCTTTTCCTCAAGATGTTTTTAGCAATTCGGGGCACCCTGCCCTTCCAGATAAATTTGCTTATTGGTTTTTCTATTTCTGAAAAATAAGTTGTTGGGATTTTGATTGGTATTGCATTGAATCTGTAAATCAATTTAGGTAGGATTGACATCTTAACTATATTTAGTCTTCCAATCCATGAACACGGTATGCCCTTCCATCTATTTAGGTCTTCTGTGATGTCTTTTAGCAGTTTTTTGTAGTTTTCTTTATATAGGCTTTTTGTCTCTTTAGTTAAATTTATTCCTAGGTATTTTATTCTTTTAGTTGCAATTGTAAATGGAATTCGTTTCTTGATTTCCCCCTCCGCTTGTTCATTACTAGTGTATAGAAATGCTACAGATTTTTGAATGTTGATCTTGTAACCTGCTACTTTGCTGTACTCATTTATTAGCTCTAGTAGTTTTGTTGTGGATTTTTCCGGGTTTTCGACGTATAGTATCATATCGTCTGCAAACAGTGATAGTTTTACTTCTTCCTTTCCAATTTTGATGCCTTGTATTTCTTTTTCTTGTCTAATTGCTCTGGCTAGAACCTCCAACACAATGTTGAATAATAGTGGTGATAGTGGACATCCTTGTCTTGTTCCTGATCTTAGGGGGAAAGTTTTCAATTTTTCCCCATTGAGGATGATATTAGCTGTGGGTTTTTCGTATATTCCCTCTATCATTTTAAGGAAGTTCCCTTGTATTCCTATCTTTTGAAGTGTTTTCAACAGGAAAGGATGTTGAATCTTGTCAAATGCCTTCTCTGCATCCATTGAGATGATCATGTGATTTTTCTGCTTTGATTTGTTGATATGGTGTATTACATTAATTGATTTTCTTATGTTGAACCATCCTTGCATACCTGGGATGAATCCTACTTGGTCATGATGTATAATTCTTTTAATGTGTTGTTGGATACGATTTGCTAGAATTTTGTTGAGGATTTTTGCATCTGTATTCATTAGAGAGATTGGTCTGTAGTTTTCTTTTTTTGTAATATCTTTGCCTGGTTTTGGTATGAGGGTGATGTTGGCTTCATAGAATGAATTAGGCAGTTTCCCCTCCACTTCGATTTTTTTGAAGAGTTTGAGGAGAATTGGTACTAATTCTTTCTGGAACGTTTGGTAGAATTCACAGGTGAAGCCATCTGGTCCTGGACTTTTCTTTTTAGGAAGCTTTTGAATGACTAATTCAATTTCTTTACTTGTGATTGGTTTGTTGAGGTCATCTATGTCTTCTTGAGTCAAAGTTGGTTGTTCATGTCTTTCCAGGAACCCGTCCATTTCATCTAAATTGTTGTATTTATTAGCATAAAGTTGTTCATAGTATCCTGTTATTACCTCCTTTATTTCTGTGAGGTCAGTAGTTATGTCTCCTCTTCCATTTCTGATCTTACTTATTTGCATCCTCTCTCTTCTTCGTTTTGTCAATCTTGATAAGGGCCCATCAATCTTATTGATTTTCTCATAGAACCCACTTCTGGTCTTATTGATTTTCTCTACTGTTTTCATATTTTCAATTTCATTTATTTCTGCTCTGATCTTTGTTATTTCTTTCCTTTTGCTTGCTTTGGGATTAGTTTGCTGTTCTTTCTCCAGTTCTTCCAATTGAACAGTTAATTCCTGCATTTTTGCCTTTTCTTCTTTTCTGATATAGGCATTTAGGGCAATAAATTTCCCTCTTAGCACTGCCTTTGCTGCATCCCATAAGTTTTGATATGTTGTGTTTTCATTTTCATTTGCCTCGAGGTATTTACTAATTTCTCTTGCAATTTCTTCTTTGACCCACTTGTTGTTTAAGAGTGTGTTGTTGAGCCTCCACGTATTTGTGAATTTTCTGGCATTCCACCTATTATTGATTTCCAACTTCATTCCTTTATGATCCGAGAAAGTGTTGTGTATGATTTCAATCTTTTTAAATTTGTTAAGACTTGCTTTGTGACCCAGCATATGGTCTATCTTTGAGAGTGATCCATGAGCACTTGAGAAAAAGGTGTATCCTGCTGTTGTGGGATGTAATGTCCTATAAATGTCTGTTAAGTCTAGCTCATGTATAGTAATATTCAGATTCTCTATTTCTTTTTTTTTTTATTAATTAAAAAAAGAATTAACAAAACAATTAGAAATCATTCCGATCTACATGTACAATCAGTAATTCTTAATAACATCACATAGTTGCATATTCATCATTTCTTAGTACATTTGCATCAATTTAGAAAAAGAAATAAAAAGACAACAGAATAAGAATTAAAACAATAATAGAAAGAAAAAAAAACAAAAAAAACAAAAACAAAAAACCTATACCTCACATGCAGCTTCATTCAGTGTTTTAATATAATTGCATTACAATTGGGTAGTATTGTGCTGTCCATTTCTGAGTTTTTATATCCAGTCCCGTTGTACAGTCTGTATCCCTTCATCTCCAATTATCCCTGCTCTTTTTTTTTTTTTTTTAATTAACGGAAAAAAAGAAATTAACCCAACATTTAGAGATCATACCATTCTACACATGCAATCATTAATTCTTAACATCATCACATAGATGCATGATCATCATTTCTTAGTACATTTGCATTGGTTTAGAAGAACTAGCAACATAACCGAACAAGATATAGAATGTTAATATAGAGAAAAAAATAAAAGTAATAATAGTAAAATCAAAACAAAACAAAACAAAACAAAACAAAAACCTATAGCTCAGATGCAGCTTCATTCAGTGTTTTAACATGATTACTTTACAATTAGGTATTATTGTGCTGTCCATTTTTGAGTTTTTGTATCTAGTCCTGTTGCACAGTCTGTATCCCTTCAGCTTCAATTACCCATTGTCTTACCCTGTTTCTAACTCCTGCTGAACTCTGTTACCAATGACATATTTCAAGTTTATTCTCGAATGTCCGTTCACATCAGTGGGACCATACAGTATTTGTCCTTTAGTTTTTGGCTGGATTCACTCAGCATAATATTCTCTAGGTCCATCCATGTTATTACATGGTTCATAAGTTTATCTTGTCTTAAAGCTGAATCCATTCTGCCATTCTATGTCTTTTGATTGGGAAATTCAGTCCATTAACTTTTAGTGTTATTACTGTTTGGATAATATTTTCCTCTACCATTTTGGCTTTTGTATTATATATATCATATCTGATTTTCCTTCTTTCTACACTTTACTCCATACCTCTCTCTTCTGTCTTTTCGTATCTGACTCTAGTGCTCCCTTTAGTATTTCTTGCAGAGCTGGTCTCTTGGTCACAAATTCTCTCAGTGACTTTTTGTCTATAAATGTTTTAATTTCTCCTTCATTTTTGAAGGACAATTTTGCTGGATATAGGAGTCTTGGTTGGCAGTTTTTCTCTTTTAGTGATTTAAATATATCATCCCACTGTCTTCTAGCTTCCATGGTTTCTGCTGAGAAATCTACACATAGTCTTATTGGGTTTCCCTTGTATGTGACAGATTGTTTTTCTCTTGCTGCTTTCAAGATCCTCTCTTTCTCTTTGACCTCTGACATTCTAACTAGTAAATGTCTTGGAGAACGCCTATTTGGGTCTATTCTCTTTGGGGTGCGCTGCACTTCTTGGATCTGTATATTTAGGTCTTTCATAAGAGTTGGGAAATTTTCAGTGATAATTTCTTCCATTAGTTTTTCTCCTCCTTTTCCCTTCTCTTCTCCTTCTGGGACACCCACAACACGTATATTTGTGCGCTTCATATTGTCATTCAGTTCCCTGATTCCCTGCTCAAGTTTTTCCATTCTTTTCCCTATAGTTTCTGTTTCTTTTTGGAATTCAGTTGTTCCATCCTCCAGTTCACTAATTGTAGCTTCTGTCTCTTTAGATCTACCATTGTAGGTATCCACTGTTTTTTCCATTTTTTCTTCTTTGTCCTTCACTCCCACAAGTTCTGTGATTTGTTTTTTCAGATTTTCTATTTCTTCTTTTTGTTCAGCCCATATCTTCTTCATGTCCTCCCTCAATTTATTGATTTGGTTTTTGAAGAGTTTTTCCATTTCTGTTCGTATATTCAGCATTAGTTGTCTCAGCTCCTGTATCTCATTTGAACTATTGGTTTGTTCCTTTGATTGGGCCATATCTTCAATTTTCCGAGCGTCATCCATTATTTTCTGCTGGTGTCTGGGCATTTGATCAGATCTCCCTGGGTGTGGGACCCAGCTGGTTGAAAGGTTTTTCTGTGGAATCTCTGGGCTCTGTTTTTCTTTTCCTGCCCAGTAGGTGGCGCTTGTGGCGGTCGTTTGTCTGTGGGGCAGTCGGCCCGGGAAACCGTGCGTGGAGGCGGGGGTCGCTGGCCGTGGCTTGGGGGAGTGCCGGTCCAAATTGCCCAGCTGGCCCGAGACGCCAAGCGTGACGGGAGGGCCCCGCTATCCAATGTTCCCAGTCAGACCGGGGAGCCACGTGCGTGGAGGGGACCCCAGACGCCAGCCACCCCAGCCGGGAAAACGTGCACCCCTCGGGTATCTCACAGCAGTGGATTCTCCCTACCCGTTCAGCCGTTCCAGAATGGGGTACGCTGTCTTTTTTGGTCTCTGTCGTGACTCCGGGAGCTGTTTTGTATTGTTTCTGTTTCTTTAGTTGCTTTTCTGGAGGAGGAACTAAGACCCGCGCGTCTTACTAAGCCGCCATCTTCTCCGGAAGTGTCCAGATTCTCTATTTCTTTATTGATCCTCTGTCTAGATGTTCTGTCCATTGATGAGAGTGGGGAATTGAAGTCTCCAACTATTATGGTATTTGTGTCTATTTCCCTTTTCAGTGTTTGCAGTGTATTCCTCACGTATTTTGGGGCATTCTGGTTCGGTGCATAAATATTTATGATTGTTATGTCCTCTTGTTTAATTGTTCCTTTTATTAGTATATAGTGTCCTTCTTTGTCTCTTTTAACTGTTTTACATTTGAAGTCTAACTTGTTGGATATTAGTATAGCCACTCCTGCTATTTTCTGGTTGTTATTTGCATGAAATATCTTTTCCCAACCTTTCACTTTCAACCTATGTTTATCTTTGGGTCTAAGATGTGTTTCCTGTAGACAGCATATAGAAGGATCCTGTTTTTTAATCCATTCTGCCAATCTATGTCTTTTGATTGGGGAATTCAGTCCATTAACATTTAGTGTTATTACTGTTTGGATAATATTTTCCTCTACCATTTTGCCTTTTGTATTATATATATCATATCTGACCTTCCTTCTTTCTACACTCTTCTCCATACCTCTCTCTTCTGTCTTTTCAGTTCTGACTCTAGTGCTCCCTTTAGTATTTCTTGCAGAGCTGGTCTCTTGGTCACAAATTCTCTCAGTGACTTTTTGTCTGAGAATGTTTTAATTTCTCCCTCATTTTTGAAGGACAATTTTGCTGGATATAGGAGTCTTGGTTGGCAGTTTTTCTCTTTTAGTAATTTAAATATATCATCCCACTGTCTTCTAGCCTCCATGGTTTCTGCTGAGAAATCTACACATAGTCTTATGGGGTTTCCCTTGTATGTGACAGATTGTTTTTCTCTTGCTGCTTTCAAGATCCTCTCTTTCTCTTTGACCTCTGACATTCTAACTAGTAAGTGTCTTGGAGAACGCCTATTTGGTTCTAATCTCTTTGGGGTGTGCTGCACTTCTTGGATCTGTAATTTTAGGTCTTTCATAAGAGTTGGGAAATTTTCAGTGAAAATTTCTTCCATTAGTTTTTCTCCTCCTTTTCCCTTCTCTTCGCCTTCTGGGACACCCACAACACGTATATTTGTGCGCTTCATATTGTCCTTGAGTTCCTTGATACCCTGTTCAAATTTTTCCATTCTTTTCCCGATAGTTTCTGTTTGTTTTTGGAATTCAGATGTTCCATCCTCCAAATCACTAATTCTATCTTCTGTCTCTTTGAATCTATCATTGTAGGTATCCATTGTTTTTTCTATCTTTTCTACTTTGTCCTTCACTTCCATAAGTTCTGTGATTTGTTTTTTCAGTTTTTCTATTTCTTCTTTATGTTCAGCCCATGTCTTCTTCATGTCCTCCCTCAATTTATCGATTTCATTTTTGAAGAGGTTTTCCATTTCTGTTCGTATATTTAGCATTAGTTGTCTCAGCTCCTGTATCTCATTTGAACTATTGGTTTGTTCCTTTGACTGGGCCATATTTTCAATTATTTGAGCGTGATCCGTTATCTTCTGTTGGCGTCTGCGCATTTAGACAGATTTCCCTGGGTATTGGATCCAAAAGTTTGGAAGATTTTCCTGTGAAATCTCTGGGTTCTGTTTTTCTTATCCTGCCCAGTAGGTGGCACTCGTGGCACACGTTTGTCTGCGGGTCCCACCAGTAAAAGGTGCTGTGGGACCTTAAACTTTGGAAAACTCTCGCCGTCCAGGGGGTTCGCTAGCCGAAGCGGCTTGAGCCGGCCCTGGGTCCGAACGCAGGGAGGGTTGCTGGTCGCCGCAGCCCGGGAAAGAGCCCGTCCGAATTTCCTAGTCGGCCCTGGGCGAAAAGCGTGGCGGGAGGGCGCCAGCAGCAGCGGCCCGCCCGGGAGAGTGCACGCTCCCCGGGAGTCACGGGTTTGGAAGGGGCCTCCCCCACCCGTCACCGTTCTCCACGGCCTGGGGATTTCCGATCCAATTCTCTCAGTTGGTCCGGGGGGCTGCGCGTGGTGTGGGTGCCAGCCGCCTTGGTTTCAGGGGACCGCCTCTCCAATTCTCCCAGCCGGCCCGGGAAGGGGGAAGGGAGTAACTCCGGCCGCTTGTCACCCCGCCCGGTGAGGCCCGCGCGCCTCGGTGATCTCACCCGAGCTGCTTCTCTCAGCCAGCCAGCCGTTCCAGGATGGGGTATGCTGTCTTTTTTATCTCTGTTGTGGCTTTGGGCGCTTTCTGTATCGTTTCTACTCCCCTAGAAGCTGTCCTGGAGAAGAAACTAAGATCCGCGCGTCTTACTAAGCCGCCATCTTCCAGGAAGTCCTCTGTTTTTGAAGATTTTAATCTCTCCCTTAATTTTGAAGGATCACTTGGCTGGATAAAGAATTCTTAGCTGAAAGTCTTTGTCATTCAGGATCTTAAATATATCATACCACTGTCTTGCTTCTCTGGTGCCTGTTGTGTAGTCCAAAGTCAGTCTTATGTGTTTTCCCTTACATGTAGTATATAACTTTTCTCATGCTGCTTTCAGGACTTTCTGTTTCTCTTCAACACCTGACAATTTGATTAGTATGTGTCTTGGAGTAGGCTGTTTGGATTTATTCTATTTGGAATTCGCTGGAGCTCTTTGATTTGCATATTTATGTCTCTTTTAAGGTTTGGGAAGTTTTCTCCAATTATATCTTCAATTAATTTTCCCATCCCTTTAGTCTTCTCTCCTCCTTCTGGGACACCAATGATTTTTATATTTGTGCGCCTCTTATTGTATAACATTTCCCTAAGACCCAGTTGCATTTTTTTCCATCTTTCTTGCCATTTGTTCTGTTGTATGATCTAATTAAATTGTTCTGTCTTCTAGCTCACTTATTCTTCCTTCTGCTTCTTTAAATCTGCTATCATGTCTCTATATTTCTAATTTGGTCTACTGTATCTTTCATTTCTGTGAGGTCTGCCATTTTTTCTATTTAACTTTCCAAATTCTTCTTTGCCCTTCTGGTGTCTTCCAGATAGCCTTCATTTTTAAAATAAATATAATAGTTGTTCCATATTTTGTGGCCCCTCTGGAATTTTAATTTGGTCATTTGACTGGGTCATTTCTGGTTGAATCTTCATGTGCTTCATGATTTTCTGTTGTATTCTGGGCATTTGATTTTCTTGATATGGTTATCTTGCAAGTTGGTTTCCTTCACTCTTCTAAAGCTTTGTATTTACTTGATTTTTGTTGAAGGTTACCTTTTGCACTTGGTTTGTCAGTTATTCTGTGCCAAATCAAGGTCCAGATCTCATGTAAGGCACACAATTCAACTTGAGTATCTATTAGAAGCAAGGCCAGGATTAGAAGCAGGAGTAAACTCACTTCACTCTGCCATCTACCTGGAAGTCCCTACCCCATAGCCTTTGCAAAGAGCTCCAATACTCTGTTAAGAGTAGTGATAGTAAATTCTATACTAAATTTCTGTTCTGTTTACATGTATATAATATCTCTTTTTTATTCTTTAATATACATTGACCATACATCCCGGGGGAATTATTTTTTTTTATTATTTTTTTTATTAATCAAAAAAAAGAAAAGAAATTAACATAACATTTAGAAATCATTCCATTCTACAAATGCACTCAGTAATTCTTAGTATCATCACATAGATGTATGATCATCATTTCTTAGTACATTTGCATCGATTTAGGAAAAGAACTAGCAAAACAGCAGAAAAAGATATAGAATGTTAATATAGAGAAGAGAATTAAAATAAAAATACTAATAAAAATATATATAGATAAAGGAAAAAGAAAAAAACAAAAACAAAAGATACAAACAAACAAACAAACAAAAAAAAACTATATTTCAGGTGCAGCTTCATTCAGTGTTCCAACATAGTTACATTACACTTAGGTATTATTGTGCTGTCCATTTTTGAGTTTTTGTATCTAGTCCTGTTGCACAGTCTGTATCCCTTCGGCTCCAATTACCCATTATCTTACCCTGTTTCTAACTCCTGCTGGTCTCTGTTACCAATGATATATTCCAAGCTGATTCTCGAATGTCGGTTCACATCAGTGGGACCATACAGTATTTGTCCTTTAGTTTTTGACTAGACTCACTCAGCATAATATTCTCTAGGTCCATCCATGTTATTACATGCTTCATAAGTTTATCTTGTCTTAAAGCTGCATAATATTCCATCGTAGGTATACGCCACAGGTTGTTTAGCCACTCGTCTGTTGATGAACATTTTGGCTGTTTCCATCTCTTTGCAATTGTAGATAATGCTGCTATAAACACTGGTGTGCAAATGTCCATCTGTGTCTTTGCCCTTAAGTCCTTTGAGTAGATACCTAGCAGTGGTATTGCTGGGTCGTAATCCATTCTGCCAGTCTATGTCTTTTGATTGGGAAATTCAGTCCATTAACTTTTAGTGTTATTACTGTTTGGATAATATTTTCCTCTACCATTTTGGCTTTTGTATTATGTACATCATATCTGATTTTCCTTCTTTCTACACTCTTCTCCATACCTCTCTCTTCTGTCTTTTCATATCTGACTCTAGTGCTCCCTTTAGTATTTCTTGCAGAGCTGGTCTCTTGGTCACAAATTCTCTCAGTGACTTTTTGTCTATAAATGTTTTAATTTCTCCTTCATTTTTGAAGGACAATTTTGCTGGATATAGAAGTCTTGGTTGGCAGTTTTTCTCTTTTAGTAATTTAAATATATCATCCCACTGTCTTCTAGCTTCCATGGTTTCTGCTGAGAAATCTACACATAGTCTTATTGGGTTTCCCTTGTATGTGACAGATTGTTTTTCTCTTGCTGCTTTCAAGATCCTCTCTTTCTCTTTGACCTCTGACATTCTAACTAGTAAGTGTCTTGGAGAACGCTTATTTGGGTCTATTCTCTTTGGGGTGCGCTGCACTTCTTGGATCTGTAAATTTAGGTCTTTCATAAGAGTTGGGAAATTTTCAGTGAAAATTTCTTCCATTAGTTTTTCTCCTCCTTTTCCCTTCTCTTCTCCTTTTGGGACACCCACAACACGTATATTTGTGCGCTTCATATTGTCATTCAGTTCCCTGATCCCCTGCTCAAGTTTTTCCATTCTTTTCCCTATAGTTTCTGTTTCTTTTTGGAATTCAGATGTTCCATCCTCCAGTTCACTAATTGTAGCTTCTGTCTCTTTAGATCTACCATTGTAGGTATCCATTGTTTTTTCCATTTTTTCTTCTTTGTCCTTCACTCCCATAAGTTCTGTGATTTGTTTTTTCAGATTTTCTATTTCTTCTTTTTGTTCAGCCCATGTCTTCTTCATGTCCTCTCTCAATTTATCGATTTCATTTTTGAAGAGGTTTTCCATTTCTGTTCGTATATTCAGCATTAGTTGTCTCAGCTCCTGTATCTCATTTGAACTATTGGTTTGTTCCTTTGACTGAGCCATATTTTCAATTATTTGAGCGTGATCCGTTATCTTCTGTTGGCGTCTGCGCATTTAGACAGATTTCCCTGGGTATTGGATCCAAAAGTTTGGAAGATTTTTCTGTGAAATCTCTGGGTTCTGTTTTTCTTATCCTGCCCAGTAGGTGGCGCTCGTGGCACACGTTTGTCTGCGGGTCCCACCAGTAAAAGGTGCTGTGGGACCTTTAACTTTGGAAAACTCTCGCCGTCCGGGAGGTTCGCTAGCCGAAGCGGCTTGAGCCGGCCCGGGGTCCGAATGCGGGGAGGGTCGCTGACCGCCGCAGCCTGGGAAAGCGCCGGTCTGAATTTCCTAGTCGGCCCGGGGTGACAAGCGTGGCGGGAGGGCGCCAGCGGCAGCGGCCCACCCGGGAGAGTGCACGTTCCCGGGGAGTCACGGGTTTGGAAGGGGCCTCCCCCACCCGTCACCGTTCTCCGCGGCCTGAGGATTTCCGATCCAATTCTCTCAGTTGGTCCGGGGGGCCGCGCGTGGTGTGGGCGCCAGCCGCCGTGGTTTCAGGGGACTGCCTCTCCAATTCTCCCAGCCGGCCCGGGAAGGGGGAAGGGAGTGACTCCTGCCGCTTGCCTCCCCGCCCGGTGAAGCCCGCGCGCCTCGGCGATCTCACCCGAGCGGCTTCTCTCAGCCAGCCAGCCGTTCCAGGATGGGGTACGCTGTCTTTTTTATCTCTGTTGTGGCTTTGGGAGCTGTTCTGTGTCGTTTCTACTCCCCTAGTAGCTGTCCTGGAGAAGAAACTAAGATCCGTGTGTCTTACTAAGCTGCCATCTTCTCCGGAAGTCCTTATTCAGGTTTTAACAAAGGATTTCATAGCAGCATCTTCAGCTTCATCTTTATACAATATTTACCTGACAGTGATTAGATATTTGTCCCCAGAAACATTTCTTAACTTAAGCATTGTTGGCATCCGGAGAGACTGGGGATTTTAAAAACCAGCAAGGTAATTTAGTGGTAGAATTCTCGCCTGCCATGCAAAAGAGCCAGATTTGATTCCTGGCCCATGCATCCAAAAACAAACAAACAACAAAAAAATTCAACAAATGGCACTGTGATAACGGGATATGCACATGGAAAAGAATGAAATATGACTCCACCACACAGCATATAAAAAAACAAAACAGCAACAACAATAAAAACACAGGGAGTCCTGGATCTTTATGTTTATGTTTAGCAGACTTTCCTTTAGTGTACATTTTCTCTCCCGTCACATCTTATAAGCAGCAAGAAGAAACCAGGGGGCACCTTCAGCATGGCCAAGTCACCAAGCTCATTAGGAATATTTTTTACTTTCTATGTTTTCACAGAGAACAGTGTTGCAAAATTTTCTGGCACTATATAACAAAGACACCTTTTCATCCAGTTTCTAATATTTCCTTGCTTTTTTTGTCATTAAATTTAATTTACATAAACCCCATATCCACCAAAAATATGCTCCCCTTGCTCCCCACCCACCCCCAGTCCCCTGGTGATCTCTAATCTACTTTTTGTCTCTACAGATGTGCTATTTCTAGAGCTCTCTTTGCAAGTGGCATCAAAAATATTTGTCCTTATGTGCTGTAGTGCTTTGAAGCTGTTATATACCCCAGGAAGGGCGATGTTCTTTTAATCCATTTCTGTGGGTGCAGATCTGTTGTGATTAGGTTGTTTCAGTTGAGGAGTTGCCCTAAGGTGGGTCTTAATCCATTTATTGGGGTCCTTTATAAAAGATGAAACCTAGAGAGCTTAGAGAAGCCCCAGAGAAGTTGAGACAAGGACACACCCACGGAAGCTAAGAGATGAGGCCACTGAACCAGAAACTGAGAGTGATGAAACCCAGGAGAGCAGACACCACCTATGTGCCTTCCCGTGTTTGACAGAGGTGTCCTAGATGCCGGCAGCCTTCAGAGAAGGTATCATTCTATTTGATACCTTAACTTGGACATGTTCATGGCCTTAGAACTGTAAATGTGTAAATCTAATAAATCCCCGTTGTAAGAGCAACCCATTTCTGGTGTATTGCATTCCAAACAAAACCTACAGAATGGGAGAAAATATTGCAAAGGACTTGGTAGAAGTACTTTGGTAGAAGCTCTACCAAATTGAGATATGTACCTTGCTTATTTCATTGAGCCTGATGTTTTTCAAGCTTCTTCCATGTTACAGCAGGTCTCAGAACCTCATTCCTTCTTATGGCCAAATAACCTTCATCATGTTATTTACTATATTTTGTTAATCTATTCATTTGTTGATGGACATGGGTTATTTCCATCTTTTTGTTACTATGAATATTGCTGCTATGAACATTGGTGTACAAGTATCTGTCTGAGACCCTATTTTCATTTTTCTTTGGTTATATAGCTAGAAGCAGAATTGCTGGGTCATATGGTAATTCTATCTTTAATTTTTTGAGGAGCTGCCATATTGCTTCCTCAAAGCAATGGCTGCACCATTTTATATTCCCTCCCAGAAAGTACTAGAGTTCCAATTTCTCCACATCCTTTCCAAAACTTTTTATTTTCCTTTTTTTCCTACTAGCCATCCTTATGGGTGTAAATTGGTATCTCATTGCGGTTGTCAGTACATTTTGTAACGGCTAACGATGGTACATCTTTTCATGTGCTTGTTGTTCATTTGAACATCTTCTTTGGAAAAAATGTCTATTTAAGTCCTTTGCAACTATTTTCTCTCATTCCGTAGGTTGCCTTTTTACTTTCTTGATAATATCCCTTGAGGTACAAAAGCTTTAAATTTTGATATAGTTGAATTTGTCTGTTATTTTGTTGCTTGTGCATTTGGTGTCATATCTAAGAACCCATTAATGAACCCCAAGTCTTGAAGATATGCATCTATGTTACCTTCTAAGAGTTCTCTAGTTTTAGGTCTTGTATTTTGATCCTTGATCCATTTTGAGTTGATTTTTTAAACATCTTTGTGAAATATATACACAAAAAAGCAGTAAATTTCAAAAAGTACATTTTAACAAGTAGTTATAGGACAAATTCGAATGTACGGTGTGGGTTACAGTTCCACAATTTCATATATTTCTTTCTAGGTACTCCAAGACACTGGAGACCAAAAAGAAATATCAATACAATAATTCAGTAGTTATATTCATCCATCAAATCCCATCCTCTCTATGACAGCCTTGATTCACCACCACCACCACCAATCTCTAGGGATATCTGGGCAATGCCCGTTCCATCCCCATCATGCTAAAATGGGATGTTGACATTATGTGGCAGAGGGATGCAACTGGCTAATGCTCCTAGAGAGACTGACAACCCTGGGCCTCAGGGCTCATTCAGCCCAGGATCCATCTGGAGGTCCAAGTCCTCCGAAAAACAAACTCAGTGAGTGCAATTTTCATAGAGTATCAGGTAGAGCCCTGAGCATTCCCCAGGATCTTCAGGAATACTACTGGCTGGGGCCCAGCTCACCATGTTTGGTGCCCTGGTTTTCACGCCCTCTTTCTTTTTGGCCAGTGGAGTTTTTCCCCTCTGTAGGATGCCAACTATGAATTAAAGGACCTTGATCATGTTTCATCCAAAATTTCTAAGTGTTTCAGATATGGAGGTTTTTGTAGGGAAGAAAATCCACCTTAATTCTGGAAAGGCAAGTGGCACTCTGATTTGCAACGACTGCCCGCAGAATATTAGATGTAAGGGTGTTCTCGTTGGCCATCACTGAGTAATCCCCCGACTGCCTGCATTTCCTCTCTGCAAATGCCTGCACGCCTCAGATTTTCCTTTCCACTGGTTGTGAGCCTGAAGAATTCCAGGAATGCACTAAAATCCACATCCGTCTGGTCAGATCAACATAGCCCCAGCTGGGAGAGGCCCCGGTGGCTCCCCACAGCCATGACCCCAGGGAGCCCGGAAGTTGAGGTTTCACTCCCAGTGAATTAACTAGTCAGAGAAGTCTCTAGATGGGGCTGTAAGTCAGGATGTGACTCGGGCAAGCAGCCAGGGAGGGGCTTGGTTTCCCTCGTCCCTAGCTAGTGATTTGTCCTCCTGGGTCTCTGGACTTCATGCCTGATTGAGCATTAGAATCACCTAGACGGGAAGGGTGGGGGTGAGGGGTGTGGAAAAATAGGGTGCTGGGTCATCACAGTTATTCTGATTTGCTGGTGTTGGGGCCAGGCCCAAGTGTCCAGGGCTTCTGAAACACCACGCAGTTCCTGGGTAGGAACACAGAGGGATTCTCAGAGAATGAATGCTGGAATGAATTTTGCTGTAAACTACTATTTCTGCTCCCCCAAATACCTGGGACCCAAGGGGAAGAAAGACATCCTGACCTTACATGGAGCTTGGCCTCCTAAATCTCTGCAGACACTCATACTCTTCCTTGCACGTAGCAGGTGATAAGGCCCAATTGGCAGTGAACTACTGAGTTTCATTTCCTAACGTCTGTTCTCTTCAGAGCTATAAAAATCGTGGAAAATTGTTAAAAATGTTTCCTGTCAGCAGGCAGAGTTCTCGCCTGCAATGCCAGAGACCCGGGTTCAATTCCCGGTGCCTGCCCATGCAAAAAAAAATTGTTCCCTGCCTTTTTTTCCAGTTGCAGCAGAAGGCATCACTGATCTCTGCCATTTCAGAGCTGAACAGACTCAACCTCTAAAAGGCAGGCTCTTGGGCCGCATCTACAAACCTAGAGGAGAACTTGGTTCTGGTTCAGGTGGAAGAACTAGGACCTCATTTACCCTCTGCCCTGAAACCACTAAAAAGCCTGACAAAAACTATGGCACAACAGCTCTCAGGAACCTGGATGTCGAGCTACAAGGGCAATGCTTCCTGAAAAATGGAAAGCCAATGAGATGAGCCCTGTGGTTGCCCCAGCTCACTGACCAGAGAACATTTCCAGGACATGACATGGAGGACGTGGCTGTATGTCTGGGGAGACCGCGGTATGATTAGTGCTCTCAAGGCAGGGTCCGGAACAGAAGAGGATTCTCGTAGACAGCCCTGAGAACTGCAGAGGGGCTCCCTCTATGGTTCAGCTGTGTGCTAGTCAGCATATGCCTAAGGGAAAACTACCCAAGGCTGGGAAAGAACCACCTGAAAGGATTAAAGGGAAAGTGCTTGGTACTGATGCAAAACTGAGATGCTACTCCCAGCCAGGGTGGAAAAACTCCTATTTCACATGGCGTTTGTTAGGGTGCTAAGAAAGGGTCTCAACCTAGAAGTCTGCAAAATTAACCCCAGGCTACATATTGTTGGGCTCCACCTAAGAAAGCTTAAATGCAAGACCTAAAAGGATCAAACTGCATTCAAGTGGAGAAGATTAGGTCCTATACTTGTACATGGAAGTATACAAAAAAAATAGCTTGTACATGGAAGAAATTGTAGAATCTGGTAAATAGTTACCAGTAAAAACTGCAGGAACCCACATAGGAATGATCTAGAAGATACTGGAGCTAGAGGGTTGGGGCAGAGTATAAAGATGAATGAGGGAAAATTTATTGATGAGGGAGCATCCTCTTATGATTGGGAAACAGCATCCTGGCAAGGACACTGGGGCTGATCCTAATACATTGCTGTGTTGACTTCTGGAAGCTTGGCCATGTCGATGGCGTACTGTAGATGAGGTGGGGTGCAGAATTTGCCTTGACACAGTTTGAGGGATGAAATCAGAAGCTCAGGGAAGGGGGAATATTCACATGAGCATCTTTCATGAGACCTGAGAACCCACCATCTGGTGACTGTTCCCCAAAAGATCCCTTCACTAAGGCAACAGGGATCCAGCAGTAAGGGGACATTGGCTTATGTTCCCTGCAGATATTTTCAAGCTTATCTTTTATTTCTTTAACATAGCAGTTTTTTCCTTCTTTCCTGCTAACTAAGCTTTGACAGCTGAGTGTGGAAAGGTGAATTGGAAGCATCTGTAGAGCTATGTCCAGGAAAGGAATCATTCTTACCTCAAGGGGTCCCCACATCTGCTGGGAGAAATAAAAAAAAAGGACTTTTGCCATGGACCACCCTTCTTTGCCCCCAGAGGGTTTTTCAGAGTCTATAATCTCCATGAAGGCACCTAGGACCGTTCTGCACGCTCCCAGGTCAGAATCCCACTGGACTCCAGCCCCAGTGCTTCTCAAACTCTGCAGGGAAGCCCCCCTTTTCATTTCCAATCCTTGCAAATTGATACTTTTGTAAAATGAATACAAGAAAAATTAAATGAATAAAAGTAAAACAGAGACAATGTTTTATTATTAGACCAACAGATACAAAATTACTTTTCAGTAACTGTAGTCGAACAAATATATCATGGAGGAAAATAAAAGAATCACAAAGTTACACATATTACCCTTTGAAAGTGTGAATATATATGATTAATATAGAGAATCCCTATTACACACCTATGCCACCATTCTGTAACTGTAATAAAACGAAAAGTTACATGCTCATCTGCAGAGATGGTGTCTGCACAACACAAAATCATCAGTCCTCTAGGGTCCATGTTTTTTCACCATGAGAGGTGATCCGCTGTGTAGATGCTGTTCTAGTTTGCTAGCTGCCGGAATGCAATATACCAGAAACGGAATGGCTTTCAACAAGGGGAATTTAATAAGTTGCTAGTTTACAGTTCTAAGGCCAAGAAAATGTCCCAATCAAAACAAGTCTATAGAATGTCCAATTTAAGGCATCCGGGGAAAGATACCTTGGTTCAAGAAGGCCGACGACATTCAACGTTTCTCTCTCAGCTGGAAGGGCATATGGAGAACATGGCGGTGTCTGCTGTCTTCACGTGGCTCTACCAAAAGGGACTCTCTCCAAAATGTTTCCTCTTTTAAAGGATTCCAGCAAGCAACTCCATGTTCAGTAGGTGGGGACACACCTCCATGGAAATCATCTAATCAAAAGTTACCACCCACAATTGGGTGGGTCACATCTTCATAGAAACAATCAAAATGCTCCCACCCAGCAATATTGAATGAGGATCAAAGGGCATGGCTTTTCTGGGCTCCACTGCAGATTCAGACCGGCACAGGAGGCTTGCGGTCTGCTGCCTGGCACTGTTCCTGGCCAGCATAGACCTGTGTCTGCCCAAGCCCCAGGAAGCAGTGCTTAAGTATCTGGAGGACATAGACCTGAAAACAGCAGAGAAGGAGCCAACGGCTTTCAGAACGAAGGAGCTCTGGGAAAGTGAAGCTGTGCTCATAGGGCTGTGGAGAGACAGCTGCAGGCCTGCCCTGCTGAAGCCCAGGCTAGACAAGCTGGCTGCCACCTCCAAGGGGTGAAACAGCAGACCTGGGAGTGAAGTGAAAGACTTCCAGCCCCACGTCAGAGGAGAAAACTTCCCGGATGAAAAGAAACAGTAGCACTGTCCCCAAAAAGGGAAGATGCTGTCTACCCTTTGGGGTGTCCAGTACAATTTCTTCCAGATGTGGAGCAGGGGCTTCTCGGAAAACTTGAAAGGCAAAGTCTTCATCCTCGGGAGAGGTTTGTAGTGAGATAAGGAAAGCAGGGCATTCATCTCGTGCACCAAGAGAAAGAATTGGGAGAAAAGGAAGCCCCGTTTCCATTCTGGAAGCTGCTTTAATGGCCAAACCATAGGCCTCAGCCTCAGAGAAGAAAATGATCCATTTGCACTGTCCAGCTCAGGGGTAACTGGGACCCCACCCACCTGTATTTGTGGCACATGTTCATGCTCCCACTCTGTTCCTGCAGAGCTTGAAACCCATCCGGACCCTAGCCGCAGTGGGAATTATTGACATATTTTTTAATTGTACACTTTTTAGGCCCAATAAGCTAAAATAGCCACCCAAGAGACTGACAAAAAAAATCTAAGGAACTAGTGAGGATTATTTCTGCTAACACTAGGACAAGCTGGAGCTTAAAGTTGACTTCTGCCCTCATAATAAAAATATATAATATTTGATCACTGTTATTTGAAATGCTTTTAATTCTCACATCTGCAAAAAAAATTAAAAAGCTGATGTTTGACTTGAAGATTAGAGAACATAAGGTTTTGGCTTGTGTGTTTTCTATTAATGACTTGCCTTATAAAGTGAGATCCACATTATAAGAATTGGTGTGTTCCAGGAAGTTTCCATAAAGGTAAATTATAAAGTGAAATCTGATTTTCCATTCTAATCTCAGACACTTGTCCTTCTAGAAGAAATAATCATCTCTGACTCTAACAAAATTATTCATCAGAAAGTATCATGTCTTTTAAAATTACCTGTACATACACGTTTTTTTTCTGATAAAACTAACTAAAAATATTTACTGTAACAAATGTTACAATCAAAATAGTGATTCTCCATATTAAACATTGACACAGATGCTTTGGATAATAATGTTTCCGACATGACAGAAGAGCTGGCTTTGGTTGTCTTCATTTAATATGGGTTGGACTGAGGTCAGAGAATGCTGCTCCTGGAACCCGGCGCTAGTGGCAAAGGAGGAAGAGGATCGGACCATCGAGGGGATCTGCCCCCCAGAGGCCCAGGACTCAGGACACTGCCCGCGCTCTCTCTTCTAGCCAGTGCAAGGCAGGCATGTTTCCTCCTTCCTCCTATGTTCTTCCCTCCCCCAATTCCCCCACCCTGGCCATTTCCTGTTCCTTCCAAAACAGAAGGCGTCTCCCCTGCGCCCAGGCCCCGATACTGTGGTTTTTCCACCTCATTTGGGAACTGGTCGAATTTTCCTGGATCAAGTCCAGGGTATCCAGAGGGCCCCAGGCACAGGGAAGCCCCCAGTTCAGAGAGTCAGGCAGCGGGACAGAGATGGGAGGAGGGTGCCCAGTGTCCAGTTCCTTACCTCTGCGGGGGTCTCGGGACTGGGCAACAAGATTCTGGTGTCCCCACATTGCCCAAGGCCTTCGGAGAGGACAGCCTGGCATGTGTGCCTCTGCTGCCACCTCCCCTGAGACTCTCCACCGACCACTGGAAGCTGCTCCCCACTCCACGGGTCACAAATACTGTTAATAAGGTGAACAAAAGCTTGTCTTTCTTTATATAATTTCATTTTAGTTTCAATGCCTGTATTGTCAAAATATTCAGGGATTCACGGGGAAAAAATGTGAATCCAGTAAACTACATTGAAAACAGCTGTTAAATGAATAAGCGGGGGTGGGAGGGGCTGTTTTCTGCTGTAAGAAAAAGAACAAAAAACAAATTGTGAGAGTGCAAGGATGCCCTGGCAAATATAGCTTTAAATAGCGTTCAAAAAGACAAACATTCAGTTCCAGAAACGAAAAATCATTTTATTTGCAATAAGTTTAAATAGACATAAGTCACAGGGCATCGCTAAGTAGGACACAACTATACATGAAAAGTGCCACAAAAAAACAAAAGAAGCTTCAAGGCTGTGAATGAGACCAAAATAAGTGAAAATCGTTCAGTGCTCTGCAGACTATTTCAAATATAACTGCGCTGGCGCTCAGCCCCCGAGGCCGCGAAGGAGCCACGGCGGGACCCAGGGGCGGGACCCAGGGGCGGGACACAGGGACAGTCCGCGTCGCAGCCCAGGTGCTCCGCGGCCGGTGCTCCGCAGCTCGAGCCGCGCGGGCCCGGCCACCCGCTGGCTGCACAGCGCCTCCTGGACGCCGGCGCGACCTGCGCGGGAACCAGCCGCCATCACTGGCACCACCGACCGCCCCGCGCCTCGCAACCCCACAGCCTGTTCCCTCGGTGCCCGCCCTTCACCCAGGGACACGCGGCGAGGCGGCGGGGACGTGCCTGGACGTGGCGCGGCCGCCACACTTCTAGCTGCAGCCACTGGTTCGTCCCCTGCAGGAACCCCACTCTGCCCCAGAGAGCTCCCCTCCCTGAGACCCCAGGGGCTGGAGATGCGGGGTCCTTTCCGGGAGTCCCTGCCCTTACGCCTTGGCCCGGACCCTGGGTCACACGCGGGCACCGGGGGCGGGGGGGTAGGAAACCGCCCCGCTGGGGTCAAGAGGAGAGAGTGCGGCGGCAGAGGGCCGGACCCAGAGGGGACGCGTGTCCCAGGGCGCCAAAGGTGGCCCCTCTCTCACCCCCCACCCCCCACGCAACTCTTACAAAACCAGGACGCGTCAGGCGAAGCCGGAGCCCTGGTGTGTCCCCAGAGTAAAATGCACGGGGAAGGCGAGAAGGAACACGATCTGGGTCGTCCCAGAATGACTCGGGATGGGATGGGGAAAGGGTCCCTGTGGGCATCCCGGCCTCCCCTCGAGACGGTGTCTGCGCTTGTGGGCACCTAATTATTATCGATTGATTAATTAATTGATTGAATATAAGAAGGGCACGTTAGGAATCACTTCAGGCTCTTCCACTTGGGTTCAGGTTTTCAGTCAACTCGCCCAAGAGCCGAGAAATGTACCGGCCTCTATCCCCCATCTCCCCTGCGCAGTGCACCTCCCCTAGTCCAGGCTTCACTCTGGAGTAACCTAGAACATTCCAATGGGACCACAGGTATGCTCAGTTTAAGGGAATCCGGGTCGTTTCCCATGCCTAGGACCCTCTCCCTGCTCCCCTGCCCATTGTCGCTCTGCTCGCCCAGACCAAGGTCTAAAGGGCTGGAGGTTCCGCGGGTGCCTCCGCTGTCCCCAGGACTAGACTGTGTGTAGCCTCGGCCACCAGCCTCAGAGCCCCTGGTCCCTGTCCCTCCGCTGCTCCTGCGCAGCCAGAATGGCCCAGGGACTCCTGAGGGGAAGGGCGTGGAGGGTTCCCTGGGCCGGTGTCAGACCCGCGTCTCCCGGGCTCGCCCCCATAACTGCGGACGGCTGGTGGGTGGAAGGAGAAAGGAAGGCAGGGAGAGCCGAGCGGAGGAAATGAAGCGAAGGAAAATAAAGCGAGCGGCTCCTTCCTTCAGACATTAGGACAGTTGGGTTCTCCTTTTGGACTCCTGGCCAATGAGTGTGTCCGCCGCTCCTCCAGGGCCTTTTGCGCACCCCCACCTTCTAGGCCAGCAGCCACAAGGTGGGGACCCCGCAGACACCCTAGGAGGTTCCCAGGCGCAGTTAGTTTAAGGGCATCCTTGTCCAGCTCTTGGACTGGACATCCTGGCTTGACCCGCGGCCAGAATCAGCTCTTTCCTCCTCCTCCCAGTTGAATTAAACCAATTCCAAACATCTGTACCCACCCCACCCCGCCCCCTCACTAATCGTCAAGGGGTCCTCCAGCAGGGAGGGGCGCAAACGGGGAGGGAGAGTGTGGAATCCCGCCCCCCACAAGGTCCCTCCTGAAAGCAAGTAAGAGAGAAGGAGAATTTGGGAGAGGTGGGGGGAGAGTCAGCACCCTTCCCTGATGCACAGGCGCCTCTGCTGCCTGGCGCTTTTCCTCCTGGTCACCTGTCCCTCCGTGGTCCCTCGCCCATCAAGGGTCCTAGAAAGGAAAACGACCCCGCCTGTGTCTCCAGGAAGTGGCTGCAGCAATTAGTTTATGTAATTATCCCCCACAAATAAATGCCCCAAGTGAACACAGCCAGGTCTCCCAGGGGCGTCTCTTAAAAGTGGACCCTGAGACACGCCGAGGAAGAGCAGAGAACCCGGACTGAGCCCCGCCCACCCGAATCACTGCGGCGGGTTCAAGTCCCGCCTCCTCCATCCTCGCGCGCCGCACACCTTCCTGCTCCCGGGGCTCCTTCGGGGCGCCCCGCCCCCAGCCCAGGCCGGGCTCCCGCAGCAGGGCAGAGACGTGCTCAGCCTGCTGGCAAGGGAGGGAAAGCTTGTTCCAGAGCAGGCGGGGCAACCGCGGCCTGACCACCCCCATCCCACTCCCCTCTGGGGTCCTCCTGCAGCGGCGGGAGGCGGGGCCCGGGCCCCCCAAAGAGGAACGCACCCCTACCTGGCCCCTTCTCAGCAGGCCAAGCCCCGGTTTCCGGACTGATAGGAGGAGCCACCAATCCCTTCAGAGGACGCTAGCCGCACACTAGGGGGACAGTCCCGCCCTCGCGACGCCATCGGGCACTTTTCCAAAAGTCCCATTCATTCTGCTTGTGTAAAGGCATTTTAAAACATTTGCATTTCTTTTGTATTAACATTTATTTCTTAACGTTACAAACATTTTCTGGTTTCAAAACCGATTCATTATAGAAAATGTTCAAATAAGAGAGCAAAGGGCGGTGCAACGGTGGCTCAGTGGCAAAATCTCGCCTGCTATGCCGGAGACCCGGGCTCGATTCCCGGAGCGTGCCCATGCAAAATAATAACAATAATAATAAATAAATTTTAAATTGTTCAAAATCCCCCAAGTTTGCCCAACTGCTGTGGCCAGTGGGTCTATTTATTTCCCAGTGAATTTTTTTCCCAGGATGCCTTTCCCACCATGTTTCACAAGATTTCGTTTTATTCCTCCTCCCCACAATTTATCTTTTTTGGTTAAAGTAATATTAAATCTAAGAACCATCATCACCCCACCAGTTTTTTCTGTTTTAAAAATATTTTTGTTGAGATACCTTCACAAATACACAGTTCATCCAAAATACATAATCAACGGCTCACATAATCACCTAGCTGTATATTCATCACCATGATCATTTTTAGAACATTTGCATCATTCCAGAAAAAGACACAAAAAGAAAAGAAGAAAAAAAACCTCAGACATCCCATACTCCTTACCCATCCCTCTCATTGACCATAAGGATTTCAATCTCCCAATTGTTTTTTTACTCTTTATCACCTCCCATTATTTATCTTTTGTCCTTATTTTTGAGCCATTCTTCATGAATGCATTTTTTTTTTCATGTTTTAAGCACCTGTCTTCACGTCTAAAGTCTTTCTAGTTTCTTCATATCCATTTAGGGACATTCAAAATTAGGCTGTAATAGACTTTAATGTATTGTGGCTCAAAATGAAAAGAATACTTACCTAATCATCCCAAATCAAACTCATTTAAAATTAATGAAATGAAGAAGTCAAAATTAATCATTTATTTTTAGATAACCAGTAGGAGTAGCAGTTTTTTACTTAATCTGTCATAGATTTTAATATCTAATTTTAGTATTCAGGTTGAGATAACAACCAAAAAAGAAACACCTGACTGGTGGAAATAACTGCTACAACTTTATAATAATCAAAAGTGTTCTTTACATAAAAGTCAATTCTCAAAGTCCTCAAACTTGAAAACACCCAAATAAACTTGCATTTATAAATTCCCTGCCTCTAGTTTCAAAACTGGTTATTTTAGAAGTATTCATAATGTGAAATTTAGCTGAATCAAAAAAGAAACAATTACCTGATGAAAAAATCAATTCAACGCACAGACTTTATATCTAATGCTTTTTCTCCCCCCCACCTCTTTTCCTTCTATTCTAGATAAGAACAAGAAATAGTAAATATTCTCACTATTAAATTCTGACCAAGTACAGTGGTCTTTGCAAGTAGTCAAGAAAAGGTAAGTCATCAAGGGAGACTCCTGAGACCAAGCAGTCATCAGTGTGTTCATAGCAACCACTGACTATAAGCCCTCTCTAGTTCACTTCTCTGAAGATGTATCACTTGTGCTAGTCATGCAGATGCGCTCAACTTCCTTTACCTGATAAGCTACAAATACTTCACTGCCAACCGAACTTGTCCCTTCCATTTAGGGTCAGAACATTTTTTACACTCTTTAGGTAATCTTTTCTCCCAGGAGAAACTAATTCAATAGTTTCAATTGCCATCTTCAGTTACAAGAGCAATACAGTGTAGATGCCGTTAATAATAATTCTCCCAGTGGGTAAGCTAAGATTGGAAAGAATCCTATAGGTAGATATAAATATACCTGCATTTTGCCTAGATAAAGTCCAACTCTTTTTTAAAGTGTGCACGTATCAATGGCAGCCATCCCTCTATAGGGCTACCCACAAACTTTCTGTAATGCAGGTGATGGGGAAGGTCATTAGATGTGATTTCTCCAGTCCCCTCCAGGACAGGCTAGGACTCCAAGGGGCACACAGAAGACAAGAACATGTCCAACTGGTCCTTCACAATCATCCCATCTGGATGCAGCTTGTGGGGTAGATAACGGGCCAGGGTCATCTCCCAGGCATCGATGAGATATACTCCAACTTCTGAGAACATCCTCTGAAGGATAGTGTCCAGCTGAAAGTTGTATCAGTTGCTGTTGCAAAGGATCACCTCGGGCCCCAGCCCTTGGGCACTGACCATCCGGATGTCCTAGGGCTTCGATCCAGAAGCTGGACAACTGCTCGATGGATGTTCCTGAGCCATCAGATGTACACTTCCAAAGGGAAGGCACTGAACTGAGACCATATGGCTACAGCAACCACGGTGGTCTTCCCTCCCACAATGCCATTCAGCTCATTTAAAATAATGGAGCTCACTGCTGAAGACAGTTGTGAAGCGGATGGGTGGACCATGGCAACGGTATTTGAGCAGGATATTGTGCTTCTGGTCCACTGCAAGGAAGGGACCAACATTCTTGGGACCACCCAGGTTTAAATTCCCCTAAATCTGGACCAAATGTGGTAAGATATTTAAACCACTGCCTGATTGTTGAGTCCCCAAAATAAATACACCACTTTTTATTGTCAGCATTCTGTAATGTTGTCAGGGTCATTAACCTGGTGCATCTCAAACTTTCTGGGTCTCCACTGGTCTTTATAACGATACCCAGAAGGAAAAGTTCCTGAGCCTTGAGATAGTTCTGGGTTGTTAGTTTCTTTTATTCTCCTGGGAATCAGTTACCCAATCAGGTCCACTAGAGTTGATTGGCATTTTGATATTGACACCACTCCACCTGAGTAACATTAATGCCCCAAACACCACCATCAACACTGTAAGCAGACAGCAGAAATGCCGTAGTTTGAAGAAACTGGTCCACATTGTCCAGCTGTGTCTTGATCACCCATGGCCGACACCATGCTACTTCCACTCTTCTAAACTCCATGTCTTTGTTTTTCTGAATTTTTTGGAAATGTCCAGTTCCAAGAAGAAATGTTCATTCAAATTTGAAAGTTTACATCTAATTTTCATTCCAGTATGAAATTCTGAACCCAGGCAATAGTGACAGCAACGCTTATTTTTTTCTTGCCACATTCGAAGGACAAGCTGATGACTTTTCATTTGTATACCGTTCTTCCTCCTCGTCCCTCCTTGCGTTCTCTGGGACTCTGATCACCCCTCCAGTTTTCTTTTTCTGTTTTTTTTTGTTTGTTTGTTTGTTTGTTTTTTAACATGGGCAGGCATCAGAAACCGAACCCGGGTCTCTGGCACCCACCAGTTTTTAAAAATTCTTTTTCAAAGAATTGACACCCTCCTCTGCCCAACTCCAGTATCCCATCCCTGCAAGGGTAACCAATAGTAACCCTTTCCTAAATAGATACGTCCCTATATGTAAATTGGAGGTGGTAACATATTCTTCAGCAGTGCTTGTGGAAGTCCCTTGTGCATTTCTTTTTGAGTTTTCAGTCTTGTTCTTATAGAGGTGTAGTTCTTCCTATGGTTTGGGCATTGTATCAGAAATTTTGGGTTGCATACCTCTTCTATTCTGTGACTTGCCCTTCCACTCATTGACTAGTGTTTCTTTTGGTTAAAAGAAGCTGTCAATTTTAATGTAGTCAAATTTGTCATTCGTTTCCTTTATGATTAGTGCTTTTTGTGTCCTGTATAAGAAGTACTTCTCTCTGCTGAGGTCATGAAGATTCTCTGCTAGTTATCTTCTATGACCTTTATTGTTTTGTCTTTTACATATATATATATATATATCACTGGAATTTATTTCTGTGCATTAAGTTTCATTTTTGTCCATATAAATGTCAATTGTCCCATTACATCTGATGAAGCAACCAATACACACACACACACACACACACACACACACACACACAGACGTGTCAACTTTGCAGTAAATTGAGTGTCCATTTATGCATGGGTCTGTTTTGGTAGTTTATTCCATTGTTCTATTTGTCTATCTTTACACCCTGTCTTGATTGCTGTCCCTTCATAATAAGTCTTGATATCTCTGTTAAACCATATCTTCCCATCTTATCATAGTTTTTTAGGAATGCTTTACCTAGCCTTGGACCTTTGCATTTTCATACAACTTGTGGAACCAGCTTGATAGATTGCACAAAAATATCTGTCCTGATTTTGTTGGGGAATATACTGAATCTGAGATTGGTTTCAGAATTGAAATTTTAAAATTATCGAGTCTCCTGGTCTATGAACATTGTGTATTCATCCATTTGTTTCTCAGAATAATGTCTTGTTATTTTCTGCATAGAAGTCTTGCACACCTTTGGTTAGATTGATACGAAAAGTATTTGATGCTATTGAAAATAATGTTTCTTTTTTTATTCCTGATATACAGAATTGCACATAATAATTTGTCTGTGGATATTTTATATTTTCAATGCACATAATCATATTATCTGCAAATAATAAGAGCATTCTTAAACCTTTTATTTCTTTTCCTAGCATAATGATACTGATGAATACCTCAATGCAATGTTGAGTACAAGTGATGATGATGGGAAAGTTTCCAAATATTTTCATTAGGTGTGCTATTTACCAGAGGTTTCTTGTAAGTATCTTCATCGGATAAAAGATACCTCCTCCTTATGCCTCATTTGCTAATATTTTGTCACAAAGAATGGTGAATTTTATCAAAAGTTTTTTCTACATCTACTGAGATAATCACGTGATCATCTTTGCTCCGTTTACATGGACTGATTTTTAAACTATTTTTATTGTGAAATATAACACATAATGCAGAAAAGTGATAAATTTCAAAGTTCAGCTTAACATGTAGTTATAGAGCAAATTTCAAAGTATAATATGGGTTACAGTTCCACAATTTCTGGAATTTCCTTCTGGCTGTTCTAATGCATTCGAAACTAAAAATATACATGAGCCAGCAGTTATAATCATGTGTTAAATTCTAACTTCTCTGTTACCAGTCCTCCTTTTCATTTGATGCTTCTGCCAATCTTCAGGGATATTTGGGCAAGGCAGTTCTAACTTCTTCCTGTTGAGAAGGGGTGTTGACATCATAGGGTAGGGGAATACAACTGGTTGATGTTCTGGGAGATACTGGTGCCTCTTGATTTCAGGGCTTATCTGGCCTAGGAACCATCTGGGGGGTTTAAGCTTCTGAGAAATAGGCTTAATAAGTACAACTTTTATAGAATCTTAGCTAGAATCCTGAGTTTCTTTAAGGCTTTCAGGAGTAGTGTTGGTTGGAGTTAGTATACCGTGGCAATTTGCAATATCTGGCTAAAGGTTGCATAAGAGTAACCTCCAGAGTAGCCTCTCGACTTTATTTGAAATCTCTTAGCCATTAAAACCTTATTTTGTTATCTTTCTTTTCCCCTTTATGGTCAAGAAGGTATTCTAAATCCATGGCACCAGGGCCAGGCTCTATCTCCTGGTAACCTGTACTCTAGATTTTAATTCATGAATTTGCTCATTTTGCTTATTTCATATTAGTGAGATCATATTTTTGTGTCTAGCTTATTTCAATTAACATAATGTGCTCAAAGTTCATCCATGTTGCTGCATGCGTCAGGACTTCATTCCTTCTCACAGCTGAATAACACTCCATTGTGTGTGTGTGTGTGTACATACATTTTATTTATCCATTTATCTGTTGGTGGACACTTGAGTTGCTTACTCAAATGTGTATAACGGATTATTGTGAATAATACCTCTGTGAACATCAGTGTGCAAACATCTGTTCGCATTTCTGCTTTCGGTTCTTCTGGGTACATAATGAGTAGTGGGAATGCCAAATCATATGGCAATTCTATTCTTAACTTCCTAAGGACCTGCCAAGCTGCCTTCCGCAGCAGCTACACCATTTTATATTCTTAGCAGGAGTGACTAAGTGTTCCTATTTGTCCACATCCTCTCCGAACAATTGTAGATTTCTGTGTTTCTTTTTTAAATATTGACCAATCTTGTGAGAAATGAGATAATAACTAGTGATGTAGAGCATTTTTTCATGTGCTTTTTGACCATTTGTATTCATGTCTTTTGCCCCCAGAATGGGTATTATTTCTTCCTTAAATGTTGTCAGAATTTGCCAGAGAAGTCATCGGAGCCGGTCATTTTCTTGTGTGAAGTTTTTACTTATAGACTCAATTTATTTAATAGAATAGGATGAATTTGATGTTATTTTGCATTCGAAATGGGGTGGATTTATTTTACTGTGATGCAAAATCAAAGATTCTACTATAGCACAGAGACCAATATATTAAAAGGCCATGAAAAAGTGGTGTGGAACATGCAGGATGTAATGTGCAAACTGGAGGATTGGGTCACTTCCTTTATAACATGACACTCACTGTCACTGAGGAACACATTTATAATAACACTGAGGCAATGAACTGAAATGTGACACAGACATGACAATTTCCATGCATGCCTTCAAGTACCTCCCTTAAAATGGACTCTCAACCTCTAGAATTCAGTGTAGGGAGCATTACAATTCTTTGAAAGAATAAGAAATTCACACTTCTGAAATTTCGCTCAAGAATTTTAAGGCCAAAACAGTAGGTTCACTTCTCTTCATCTCCAGGGACAAACCTGACACTCTACTTAAAACCATTTTAAGCCTCTAGTTCAAATCCCAACCCAACCTTGTGATTTTCTGCACTGAAGTTCTTTCCATCAATTAAAGCTGATAGCATCAGCTTGACTTCTGGTGGAAAGGTCTAAGTATAACCAAGTCCAATCAGGCCGGCGTTACTTAGTTTAGAAGATAGAGAAATTCTACAATCCAGCTTGCATTTTGCAACAATGCCAAAGTGGATGTTGTTACTGCCAGCTGTCCAAACAAGATTTATTGAAGTTTTGATCTTCTCTTTAACCTTCTGGTAGACACAACCCCTAAATTCAGTGCCATCATTCACGTGAGTGTGCAGCTGAAAATCACAGCATTGTAACCAAAGGTGAAATTATTCTGTGACACTTTGGATTCGACTGTGTCAAAACTCACCTGATAGCCAGCAAGCCAACCTTCAAGGACCTTCAATTCTGCAGTTTTTGGGTGCAGGCTTCTATATATGTCCATTTGGTCAGTTTTTAAAATCATTTTGGTAAATCTGTCACCTTGCTGACTTTTTATCTGCTTGCTCTAGTTATTGAGAGAGAGCTAATAAAACCTTCCACTCTGACTGTGGATTTGCCAGGTCATGGAGGTCACAAGTGGTGGCGTTTAGGCAGCGTCTTCATTACAGGCAATCCCTGCCCCAGGGCCATAGCAGAGCCAGCCGTGGGGCCCAGTACTCACAGAGGTCACCCAGACCTTACCTGCCCACCACTGCACCCAGTATGTGGCCCCCCACCTGGACCCAACAGCATCCAGTTTTCCAAAGGAAAGGGTAGTCGAAAGACTATTCCCCTTCAGCACAGGTTTGGGAATGGGATGTGTCTGCCATGCCAAGCCCCACTCATCAAAGGCAACAGGCATCTTCCAAGCAGCAAGATGTGCTAAGGCTCTTGGGCATCAGTGGCAGAGAGAAAAGACTTGGGGAAAAAGTGGTCAGTGGTCACCCAGGGCAGGGAGACTGACCAGCCCTCCCCAGGCCTTACCTCATCTGTGCAGGGCTGCGAGGCAGGGGTTCTAGGCTCCCTCCCCCAAAGAAAGATGCCAGCCTCCCTGGGTGAGGCCCTGGCACCCCTGGCACCCAGGCTGTGACAAAACTCCCAGAAAGTTCAGCCTTCCAAGGGTGGCCTTGGTTCCCCGAAGAGGGGGCATGAGCAGGTGGAGAGGGCGGCTTCTGTCACAGTCAGGCAGCACTGACTCCTCATGGCCAGGAATGGCCCCCATTGCCTCCTGGGGACCCTGCAGCTGAGGGGCATGGTACCTACTTCTCCAGGGTCCCCAAAACCTGGTGTGTCACCTCAAAACCCAGCACAGTGACCCTGGAATGCAGTAGGTGCCCCACTTGACTCATGACATCCTTTATTTAGAATTAGAAAGTAAGCTCTCCCACCAAAGGCCTCTGTCTCCTCCCGTGTCCTCAGCCATGGCCAGTCTGCAGGAGCCACACTGTGATTTCTGTCCCAGCATCCTCTGGCCTCCTGCCCACAGCACGGTCTGTCCTGGACCCCCAGGGCTGCACCCAACCTACCAGGTGTGCTTGGTAGTGGCCCAGACAAGAGGCAAGGCCCAAGTTGCGGCAAACAATGGGATGCAGAGGGAGGGCTGGGTGAGAACAGCGACTGGGGCGGGTGAGGCAGCCCCCATGAAGGATGGCCCAAGGAGGCACCTCCCCTTCCAGAGACAGCCACAGGGCCTTGGACAGGAGCCTCTGCCTGTCCCCAGCAGGAGGGATGCTGGCTGGAGATATACCCAGCTTGCTCAGGACCATCCCCTTTTCCCAGGGTGGCCCTCCCCAGATCCCTTGGGGCCAGAGGCCAGGGAGAGCCCAAGCCACCTGGATCACCATCCTCCCTCCCAAGGTGAGGCTCCTACTGTGATGCCAGGAGACCCTAGGACCTTATCCGCGCGCCCCACCCCCCCTGCCCAATCCAAACCAGATGTAAAGCTGCTCCCTGGCGAGGTTCTCCACCATGACCCAATTGTCCCTGGTGCCCAGGATGCCCTCCAGCCACTGCTCACGGCCTGTTCCCCAGGGAGGGGCCGTTCTGTGCTAACATTTGACCCATTTGCCCAGAGGGAACGGCCCTTGCTCTGACCCACATCACCAGGCCTGGGCTGGGCACCTGGAGTCCGCTGTCCACGGCCTCTGGTACCACAGGAGTCTGTCAGAGGCCCCAAAGGGCTTAGGGCCCGAACACTCAGCCCTGACTGTGCCTCAGGCCCATTGGGGTGGGACCTGGGGAGAGGGGGACCCACCCAGCTGTGAGTGCTCAGAGAGCCCTGGGGAAGGTGAGTTAGACTGGGAGGGGGCGCACAAACCCAGGCCGACCCTGTTATGGTTTGGAGCTGTTATGTACCCCACAAATGGCCCTGTTCTTTTAATCCATTCTTGTGGGAGATACCTACTGTGGGTAGGACCTTTTGGTTAGGCCATTTCAATTGAGATGTGAGCCAGCCCATTCAGGGTGGGTTTTAATCCTTTATTGGAGCCCTTTGTGAAGAGGATAAAAGCCCAGATAGCTGAGAGAGAAACACCCCAGAAGAAACAAGCAAAAACCCACGGGAGCTGAGAGACCTGCAACAGAACCCAGGGCCTGCAGATGTCGCCATGTGCCTTCCCTTGTGACAGGGAAGCCCTGGATGCCACCAGCCTTTCCTCAGAGAAGCTATCTTCCACTTTATGCCTTAATTTGAACATTTTCATAGCCTTAGGACTGTACATTTGTAAGCTAATAAATGCCCATTGAAAAAGCCAACCCATTTCTGGTATATTGTATCCAGTAGTTTAAGCAACAGAAACAGACCCCACTGTGGACTCCATAATCCCTCCCCTCTCGGAGCACCCTGGATTGGATGATAAACTATATATGGTGGCCCCACTCACAGAACCTGGGGTTTCCCCAGCTGGGAGGCTCCCACCCACCCCACTGAGGAGGCAGGTGCTCCTGCCCCTGGCCATCGGCCTCTGGGGAGCCTGCTCTCACCAGGGTCCCCAGCCCACCCCAGGTCCCAAGGTAGGAACCGTGGGAGGAAGCGGGGGGCAGGAGGCTCATGGGATGGGGGTGCTGGGCACAGCCTGAGGACCCCGACCCAGAAGCGGAAATGGTAGCCATACTTGCGTCCTGGGGGGACTCCCGCCAAATCCTCCCCACCCTCAAACCAGTGGAGAGGAGGAATGCACTGCGGAGGTGCCAGATCACAGAATGCTGATTTCCCGGCACCTGGCCCCAACGTGCCCAGGGAAGGACAGCCAGAAACTGAAGGAACCAGGAGGATGCCTCATGCACAGGTTACGAACCACCCCACCCCCACCGCCGGACCCTGGGCTTGGGCCAGCCAGCCAGTGCGGCAGAGATGACAGGACTGGGAGAAGAGACACCAAGCCCCGACCTGAGCCAGGCAGGGAGTGACCACCTGGCCTGCCACCCCCACCATGGGGATAGTTGGGGTGGGCCACACCCATACACTGCCCCACAACTCCACACACCTCCTCAGGCCCCAGTGCCAGCAGGCTTGACCCTCCCCCCAGGCTAGAGGCAAGCATCTTCATTTCCTGCCCCAGGCTGAGCCAGGAGAGGGATTCCCCAGTAGGCAGGGCAGGGCTCTGAGAGCTCACTGGGGGCCTAGAGGATGGGCCTTGGGTTTGGGGGCCAGGGTTTGGTAAGAGGGGGTGACCTGTTGCCCCCCCACACCCCACCAGGCTGAGGGTCCTCTTGGGAGGATACAGACCGACCCTGTGGACAAGGCCTGTTGGGGTGGGATGGGAGCAGTCAGGTTGATCAGGAAGGGAAAGTGAGCCACCAGGCTGGGGTGCCACATCTGTCAGCCCAGGGTCTCCCGGGGAATCTCTGGAGTCAGAAAAGGGTGGGTGGTCCGGGCCCTGGAAAGTTCCAGGGGGGAGTCAAGGGATGTGGGGTAGATGATGAAAAGGCCAAGCTTGTCCTTCCCACCCAGGGGTCTCACAACCCTTCCGGGGAGATTCCAAGAACATCTTTATGTATTACCCGATCCTCAACCATATAAGAAGCTCTAAGAAATGGAAATCATATAGACAGTGTTCTGCAACCTCATGCAATAAGACCTGAAAATAACAACAAACTCAGGAAGCAAACACTTTTGGATCAAAGAGAAAATATAGACTGGAACCGCAGAAATTCTTTTACCATATATGAAAGTGCTACATATCCAAGCTGTTCTAGTTTGCTAGCTGCTGGAATGCAACACACCAGAGACGGGTTGGCTTTTAATAAAAGGGGATTTATTTCGTTAGTTCTTCAGAGGAAAGGCAGCTAACTTTCATCTGAGGTTCTTACTTACGTGGGAAGGCACAGGGTGATCTCTGCTGGCCTTCTCTTCAGGCCTCTGCGTTCCAGCAACTTTTCCTGGGTTGGTTCCTTTCTGCACCTCCAAAGGCCTGGGCTGAGCTGTGAGTGTTGAAATGAGGTATGCTGAGCTGCTTGGGCTGTGCTACATTGTCTCTCATTTAAGCACCAGTCAATTAAATCAAACATCATTCATTGCAGCAGGCCCGCCTCCTAGCCAACTGCCGATGTAATCAGCAACAGATGAGGTTCATGTATCATTGTCTCATGTCCACAGCAACAGAACTAGGCACCTTCACCTGGCCCAGTTGACACCTGAATCTAACTACCACACAAGCCAATGTGCTCAGCTAAAACTGCTTAAATTCCTAAACGAGTTCTGCGTCTCATCCCATAAACACAGATGCACAACCGTGACTTTTATTTCCTTCTCATTCACCAGATTTGAACTTGGAGCTCCTCGATAGACTGAGGAACACAGGAACACCAGGGTCAGTCAGAATTGAGGTCCCACCACTCCAAAGCCAGCTTGAGGATGATTAAGGGGTGCCCAGAACACAGGGCAGCTGTCTCCGTCTTGCTGAGGTGCATAGAACCTCCAGGGCTTTGACCGGCCAGTTTGCCAAGGCAGGGAATTCCCAGACTGGGATACGGCCTCCATTGTCCCCCACCCTGCCTTTTCCCGAGGGTGGTCTTCACCCACAGGTCAGAGGGTCCCACTGCTGTGGACCTGCTACCTTCAGCCACATCCCCAGCCTGGGGCATCCCTTCTGTCAGCACTTGCTCAGCGCCTCTCCTCTGTGATGTTGGGCTCATTTGTATGTTGGAACTGGGAAAGAGAGAGAGAGAGAGAAAGGGAGACAAGGAGGAAGGGAGGGAGGAGTAAAGAAAGTTAGAGAACAAGAGGGAAAGGAGGAAAGAGAGAGAAAGAAGAAAGGAGGGAAGGAATGAAGCAAAGAGGGAAAGGAAGGAAGGGAAAAAAAGAGAAAGAAACAACCCATAGGAGGAGAAAGAGAGGGAGAAAGAAAAGGAGAGTAAAATCAGGCAGCCTCTGCCACTCCTCTGCCTCTTCACAATAGGCAGGCGGGGACCCCGAGTGCTCAGAGGAGCGAGCCAGGAAGGTCCAAAGACCCAGCCGAGGACCAGGCTGTGCCGAATCCAGGGATGGCGGGGGGACCGGGGGCTCCCGGTCCATGCGGGGGTGGGGCAGACCATAAACAGGTCAACAAATGAGCCAGGGGACCTTGGCTGGGGCGCCAGCGGATGGTGTAATGGAGATTTCCTGATAGAGGCAGGAGTTGTAGAGGGGCCGCTGGTTCTTGGAGACCAGAGCAGAGGGAACCCAGAGCTGGGGGTGGCGGGGTGGGGTCGGGGGGAACTGAAGCAGGGCACACGGAGCTGCAGGTGCAAGTCTGAGGGGGAGCTCTGACCCATCAGGGGGTGGAGGCAGAGCGAAAGGGCCTTCCTTATAAGCCCTGGTGAGGAGGTGACTTCACCTAGGCCCTATGGCAGTGACACGGCATGCCGGGTCCTGTGGGCAATATAAGAAGAGGGCGGGAGGGACCTGTGGTGGCAGGAGCGTGAGGACTCCAGGCATGGAAGGGGAACACGAGTTGTGTGGGCTGCACGGTCTAAAGTGCCTTAGCAGGTCTCCCTCCTTCACCCCCCTTGAGCCTGGGGTTCCTTCTGCCTAGGGTGGGGTCCTGCCTACCCTGCCCTTGAGCCAGCCCTGCCCTTGAGCCCTCCTGGTTTCTGATTGTAGACTGGGTCTGAAACAGCAGAGCCATTCCCACCCTCCTGGGCTGGCCTGGAAGGGACCAGGTCCGCGGACAGAGGGGCTGTCTTGGGAAGGAGGGTCAGTGGGCAGCAAGAGAGATGCCCCCAGGTGGGTGTAGTTGGCTGGGGGACGCCTGTGAGTGGCTGTCAGGGAAGGGGAGGCTGGGGAAGAGCAGCAGAGAGATCTTGGCCAGGGCCCCTGGTCTGGTGGCAAGGATGAGGGGTAAGGCCAAGGCAGGGTGCTAGAGGGTGACAGGGGGTCCTACTGCCCGTGACACAGGGTCAGGGCACTGCCAGGGCCAATATGACCCAGGACCACCCCTGTGCAGGGACCATGCATCTCTGGCCTCATGTTCCTTGAGTCCAGACATTGAAACTCTGTCCCTTGTCAGTCTGCAGCCCTGACAGCCTGGGTGGGGGTGGGTGGGTGGCCCAGGGGGCAATGAGAGCGGGAGGTTCCAGTGCATGACCGGCTCCTGAGACCCTGCCCTCCAGCTCTGTTCCCATGGCCTGCGGCTGGGGAAGGGGCCTTGCAGGGAGCAGCGCCAGGTGCCTGGGGAGCCCTTGCCCCTTCAAGAATCTTTCAGGATCGGTGGCCATATCCTGCAGGGCCCAGCGCAGGTAGGGTAGGGGGAGGCCCGATGAGGCCCTTCCCCACCCAGGGTCGGACAGGGCTTCCTCCGGGCCAAGGGAAGAAGGTCCAGGGCAGGTGCGGACTAGATGGGGCAGGAGTCTTGACCCCGACCCCAGCTGTCTCTAATCATGAGTCCAGGTTAGGGCTCTGCTGAAACCGCCCAGGCCGCGGAGTGGCAGCGGGAACAGTGTGCCGGAGGAGGCTCCCGGATACTCGGGCGGATGCGCCGAGCCGGGCGCTGCGGGACCCCACGAGGGCCGGACTGACCTTGACGGCTTCGCAAGACCTGGAGCCTCCAGACCCGGAGCCCCGCGGACCTCGCGCCCCAGCTCTGAAGAGGCGCGTGGGTCCCTCGGGACCCGCTCCTCCGCACCCTCCCTCCCGGGACCTTCCCACCCACCCCACCCCGGAGCGGGCACTTCCTCTCCCCGCCCCGACCCCGCCTCCCCTCCAGCCCCGGCCCTGCGGGAAGGGAAGGCTCCCCGAGCGCCCCAGCAGCCCCGGCCGGCGCCGCCCGCCCGCCACTCCTCCGCGTCCTGCTCCCGCCGCGTGTCGCCTGGCGGGCCCCAGGCCGAGACCCACCCAGGGCTGCCGGGGTGGTGCAGCTGGGGAGCTTGCACCCAGCTCGCCTGCGGGGCCTTCCCCGAGAGCGGCGAGCCCTGGGCGGAGGTGCTCTTCAACGAGGGGGTGGAGGTGATCCCGGGCTTCCGCGCTGTTGGAAATGGGGGACGCGGCGGGCGCCGGGCACCGGGCCACCCTTTTAAGAATAGCGACGGCTTTTTCGCGCTCTGCCGCGTAGACCGCGAGGCCTCGTTCCTGGCGGTGCGGCCGCTGCTGGGGGCGCCTGGGCCGGCTTCAGAGGCCCGAGGCCGTGGGGCCCGCGAGTGGCGCTGCGGGTTCCTAGAGGTCACGGCCAGGAGCAAACGCCCCATGGACAGGTATTCATGCAGGTGCTGCGCGAGATGGGGGCGCTGGCCCGGCCGGAGGAAAAGTGGAGTGTTAGGAAGGAGTTCTCTGTTGTCCCCCAGTCTTTATCCAGAAAAAGGAAGAACAAAGGAATGTCGATACTGCAGGGTGTTGAAAATAGATGGTAATTTATATTTTAAAACTTTAACTTATGTGTGAGATTAAAGCAAAAAATGTTTATTTGGTACAACATTTATATTGTGACTAGTGCATTTCCTGATATAATTTATGTGGTCAGCTTAATTGAACACCATAAGTACATGGAAGCTTGAGTAGGGCATGAGATTTTGTAGGTTTGTCCAGAGTGATGCCCCGATAAATCCCAGAGTGATTTGAACGGTGAATAAAAAGTATTTGCAAAGCCCCCTTGGGGCAACGGCGAGAAATGGGGGAAACTCAACGTCCCCAAGTGGAGAATTCTTGATATTCTCACAAGCAGTGGGAATAACCAAAGCAATAGGCAGAGCCCTCAATCTGGGGGGCTGTTCATATGAAACTTAACCCTGCAAAGAATAGGCTAAGCCTACTTAAAATTAGGCCTAAGAGTCACCCCCAGAGAACCTCTTTTGTTGCTCAGATGTGGCCTCTCTCTCAGCCAACTTGACAAGCAAACTCATTGCCCTCCCTCTCTACGTGGGACATGACTCCCAGGGTTGTGGACCCTCCTGGCAATGTGGGACAGAAATCCTAGAATGAGCTGGGACTCAGCATCAAGGGATTGAAAAAATCTTCTCAACCAAAAGGGGGAAGAGCGAAATGAGACAAAATAAAGTGTCAATGGCTGAAAGATTCCAAACTGAGTCGAAAGGTTATTCTTACACATTATATAGATATCACCTTTTTAGTTAAGGTGTAATGGAGAGGCTGGAGGGAGTAGCCATGTTTCTTGAAGATGATTGTATAATGATATAGCTTTCACAATGTGACTGTGTGGTTGTGAAAACCTTGTGTCTGATGCTCCTTTTATCTACCTTATCGACAGACGAGTAAAACATATGGATTAAAAATAAATAAATAGGGCTTCCGGAGAAGATGGCGGCTTAGTAAGACACGCGGGTCTTAGTTCCTCCTCCAGAACAGCTACTAGGGGAGTAGAAACGATACAGAACAGCTCCCGGAGCCACGACAGAGATCAAGAAGACAGCGTACCCCATTCTGGAACGGCTGACTGGCTGGGAGAACCCGCTCCGGTGAGATCGCCGAGGGGCGCGGGCTTCCCCGGGCCGGGGCGGCAGGCGGCCGGAGTCCCTCCCTCCCTCCTTCCAGGGCCGGCTGGGAGAATTGGACAGGCGGTCCCCTCAAGCCACGGCAGCTGGCGCACCCCCCATGCGGGGCCCCCCAGACCAGCTGGGAGAATTGGATCGGAGATCCCCAGGCCGCGGAGAACGGTGACCGGCATCCCTTCCAAACACGTGGCTTCCCGGTCTGGCTGGGAACGGTGCACTCCCCCGGTCCGCGGCGGCTGGTGCCCTCCCACCATGCTTGGCGCCCCGGGCCGGCTGGGAGATTCGGACAGGTGCTCTCCCGGGGTGCGGCGGCCGGCGACCCTCCCCGCATTCGGATCCCCAGGCCGGCTGGGAGATTCGGATTGGCACTCCTCCAAGCCACTTCGGCTGGTGAACCTCCCCCACGGCAAGAGTTTTCCAAAGTTAAAGGACCCACAGCACCTTTTACTGGTGGGACCCGCAGACAAACGAGTGCCACGAGCGCCACCTACTGGGCAGGATAAGAAAAACAGAACCCAGAGATTTCACAGAAAAATCTTTCAACCTGTTGGGTCCAACACCCAGGGAAATCTGATTAAATGCCCAGATGCCAGCAGAAGATAACGGAACACACTCAGAAAATTGAAAATATGACCCACTCAAAGGAACAAACCAATAGCTCAAATGAGATACAGGAGCTCAGACAACTAATGCTGAATATATGAACAGAAATGGAAAACCTCTTCAAAAACAAAATCAATAAATTGAGGGAGGACATGAAGAAAACATGGGCTGAACAAAAAGAAGAAATAGAAAAACTGAAAAAACAAATCACAGAACTTATGGAAGTGAAGGACAAAGTAGAAATGATGGAAAAAACAATGGATACCTACAATGATAGATTTAAAGAGACAGAAGATAGAATTAGTGATTTGGAGGATGGAACATCTGAATTCCAAAAAGAAACAGAAACTATCGGGAAAAGAATGGAAAAATTTGAACAGGGGATCAGGGAATTGAAGGACAATATGAAGCGCACAAATATACGTGTTGTGGGTGTCCCAGAAGGAGAAGAGAAGGGAAAAGGAGGAGAAAAACTAATGGAAGAAATTATCACTGAAAATTTCCCAACTCTTATGAAAGACCTAAAATTACAGATCCAAGAAGTGCAGCGCATCCCAAAGAGAATAGACCCAAATAGGCATTCTCCAAGACACTTACTAGTTCGAATGTAAGAGGTCAAAGAGAAAGAGAGGATCTTGAAAGCAGCAAGAGAAAAACAATCCATCACATACAAGGGAAACCCAATAAGACTATGTGTAGATTTCTCAGCAGAAACCATGGAAGCTAGAAGACAGTGGGACGATATATTTAAATTACTAAAAGAGAAAAACTGCCAACCAAGACTCCTATATCCAGCAAAATTGTCCTTCAAAAATGAGGGAGAAATTAAAACATTCTCAGACAAAAAGTCACTGAGAGAATTTGTGACCAAGAGACCAGCTCTGCAAGAAATACTAAAGGGAGCACTCGAGTCAGATACGAAAAGACAGAAGAGAGAGGTATGGAGAAGAGTGTAGAAAGAAGGAAAATCAGATATGATGTACATAATAAAAAAGACAAAATGGTAGAGGAAAATATTATCCAAACAGTAATAACACTAAATGTTAATGGACTGAATTCCCCAATCAAAAGACATAGACTGGCAGAATGGATTAAAAAACAGGATCCTTCTATATGCTGTCTACAGGAAACACATCTTAGACCCAAAGATAAACATAGGTTGAAAGTGAAAGGTTGGGAAAAGATATTTCATGCAAATAACAACCAGAACAGAGCAGGAGTAGCTATACTAATATCCAACAAATTAGACTTCAAATGTAAAACAGTTAAAAGAGACAAAGAAGGATACTATCTACTAATAAAAGGAACAATTCAACAAGAAGACATAACAATCATAAATATTTATGCACTGAACCAGAATGCCCCAAAATACATGAGGAATACACTGCAAATACTGAAAAGGGAAATAGACACATCTACCATAATAGTTGGAGATTTCAATTCACCACTCTCATCAATGGACAGAACATCTAGACAGAGGATCAATAAAGAAACAGAGAATTTGAATATTACAATAAGTGAGCTAGACTTAACAGACATTTATAGGACATTACACCCCACAACAGCAGGATACACCTTTTTCTCAAGTGCTCATGGATCATTCTCAAAGATAGACCATATGCTGGGTCACAAAGCAAGTCTTAACAAATTTAAAAAGATTGAAATCATACACAACACTTTCTTGGATCATAAAGGAATGAAGTTGGAAATCAATAATAGGCAGAGTGCCAGAAAATTCACAAATACGTGGAGGCTCAACAACACACTCTTAAACAACCAGTGGGTCAAAGAAGAAATTGCAAGAGAAATTAGTAAATACCTCGAGGCGAATGAAAATGAAAATACAACATATCAAAACTTATGGGACGCAGCAAAGGCAGTACTAAGAGGGAAATTTATTGCCCTAAATGCCTATATCAGAAAAGAAGAAAAGGCAAAAATTCAGGAATTAACTGTCCACTTGGAAGAACTGGAGAAAGAACAGCAAACTAATCCCAAAGCAAGCAAAAGGAAAGAAATAACAAAGATTAGAGCAGAAATAAATGAAATTGAAAACAATAGAGAAAATCAATAAGACCAGAAGTTGGTTCTATGAGAAAAATCAATAAGATTGATGGGCCCTTAGCAAGATTGACAAAAAGAAGAAGAGAGAGGATGCAAATAAATAAGATCAGAAATGGAAGAGGAGACATAACTACTGACCTCACAGAAATAAAGGAGGTAATAACAGGATACTATGAACAACTTTACGCTAATAAATACAACAATTTAGATGAAATGGACGGGTTCCTAGAAAGACATGAACAACCAACTTTGACTCAAGAAGAAGTAGATGACCTCAACAAACCAATCACAAGTAAAGAAATTGAATTAGTCATTCAAAAGCTCCCTAAAAAGAAAAGTCCAGGACCAGATGGCTTCACATGTGAATTCTATCAAACATTCCAGAAAGAATTAGTACCAAGTCTCCTCAAACTCTTCAAAAAAATCGAAGTGGAGGGAAAACTACCTAATTCATTCTATGAAGCCAACATCACCCTCATACCAAAACCAGGCAAAGATATTACAAAAAAAGAAAACTACAGACCAATCTCTCTAATGAATATAGATGCAAAAATCCTCAATAGAATTCTAGCAAATCATATCCAACAAGACATTAAAAGAATTATACATCATGACCAAGTAGGATTCATCCCAGGTATGCAAGGATGGTTCAACATAAGAAAATCAATTAATGTAATACACCATATCAACAAATCAAAGCAGAAAAATCACATGATCATCTCAATTGATGCAGAGAAGGCATTTGACAAGATTCAACATCCTTTCCTGTTGAAAACACTTCAAAAGATAGGAATACAAGGGAACTTCCTTAAAATGATAGAGGGAATATATGAAAAACCCACAGCTAATATCATCCTCAATGGGGAAAAATTGAAAACTTTCCCCCTAAGATCAGGAACAAGACAAGGATGTCCACTATCACCACTATTATTCAACATTGTGTTGGAGGTTTAGCCAGAGCAATTAGACAAGAAAAAGAAATACAAGGCATCAAAATTGGAAAGGAAGAAGTAAAACTATCACTGTTTGCAGATGATATGATACGATACTTCGAAAACCCAGAAAAATCCACAACAAAACTATTAGAGCTAATAAATGAGTACAGCAATGTAGCAGGTTACAAGATCAACATTCAAAAATCTGTAGCATTTCTATACACTAGTAATGAACAAGCTGAGTGGGAAATCAAGAAACGAATCCCATTTACAATTGCAACTAAAAGAATAAAATACCTAGGAATAAATTTAACTAAAGAGACAAAAAACCTATATAAAGAAAACTGCAAAAAACTGTTAAAAGAAATCACAGAAGACCTAAATAGATGGAAGGGCATACCGTGTTCATGGATTGGAAGACTAAATATAGTTAAGATGTCAATCCTACCTAAATTGATTTACAGATTCAATGCAATACCAATCAAAATCCCAACAACTTATTTTTCAGAAATAGAAAAACCAATAAGCAAATTTATCTGGTAGGGCAGGGTGCCCCGAATTGCTAAAAACATCTTGAGGGAAAAAAACGAAGCTGGAGGTCTCGCGCTGCCTGACTTTAAGGCATATTATGAAGCCACAGTGGTCAAAACAGCATGGTATTGGCATATAGATAGATATATCGACCAATGGAATCAATAGAGTGCTCAGATATAGACCCTCTCATCTATGGACATTTGATCTTTGATAAGGCAGTCAAGCCAACTCACCTGGGACAGAACAGTCTCTTCAATAAATGGTGCCTAGAGAACTGGATATCCATATGCAAAAGAATGAAAGAAGACCCGTATCTCACACCCTATACAAAAGTTAACTCAAAATGGATCAAAGATCTAAACATTAGGCCTAAGACCATAAAACAGTTAGAGGAAAATGTAGGGAGATATCTTATGAAACTTGGAATTGGAGGCGGTTTTATGGACCTTACACCTAAAGCAAGAGCACTGAAGAAAGAAAGAAATAAATGGGAGCTCCTCAAAATTAAACACTTTTGTGCATCAAAGAACTTCATCAAGAAAGTAGAAAGACAGCCTACACAATGGGAAACAATATTCGGAAACAACATATTGGATAAAGGTCTGTTATCCAGAATTTATAAAGAGATTGTTCAACTCAACAAAAAGACAGCCAACCCAATTACAAAATGGAAAAAAGATTTGAACAGACACCTCTCAGAGGAGGAAATACAAATGGCCAAAAGGCACATGAGAGATGCTCAATGTCCCTGGCCATTAGAGAAATGCAAATCAAAACCACAATGAGATATCATCTCACACCCACCAGAATGGCCATTATCAACAAAACAGAAAATGACAAGTGCTGGAGAGGATGCGGAGAAAGAGGCACACTTATCCACTGTTGGTGGGAATGTCAAATGGTGCAACCACTGTGGAAGGCAGTTTGGCGGTTCCTCAAAAACTGAATATAGAATTGCCATACGACCCAGCAATACCATTGCTAGGTATCTACTCAAAGGACTTAAGGGCAAAGACACAAATGGACATTTGCACACTGATGTTTATAGCAGCGTTATTTACAATTGCAACGAGATGGAAACAGCCAAAATGTCCATCAACAGACGAGTGGCTAAACAAACTGTGGTGTATACATACGATGGAATATTATGCAGCTTTAAGACAGAATAAACTTATGAAGCATGAAATAACATGGATGGACCTAGAGAACATAATGCTGAGTGAGTCTAGCCAAAAACTAAAGGACAAATACTGTATGGTCCCACTGATGTGAACCGACATTCGAGAATAAACTTGGAATATGTCATTGGTAACAGAGTCCAGCAGGAGTTAGAAACAGGGTAAGATAATGGGTAATAGGAGCTGAAGGGATACAGACTGTGCAACAGGACTAGATACAAAAACTCAAAAATGGACAGCACGATAATACCTAATTGTAAAGTAATCATGTTAAAACACTGAATGAAGCTGTATCTGAGCTATAGGTTTTTTTTTTTGTCTGTCTGTTTGTTTGTTTGTCTTTTTTTCTTTTTCCTTTTCTTTTTTTTATACTATTATTATTATTTTTATTTTTTCCTCTATATCAACATTCTATATCTTTTTCTGTTGTTTTGCTAGTTCTTTTCCTAAATCGATGCAAATGTACTAAGAAATGATGGTCATGCATCTATGTGATGATGTTAAGAATTACTGATTTCATATGTAGAATGGAATGATTTCTAAATGTTGTGTTAATTTCTTTTTTCTTTAATTAATAAAAATAAATAAATAAATAAATAAATAAATAAATAATAGGGGGAACAAATGTTAAAATAAATTTAGTAGATTGAAAAAAAAGATTAAAACATGACTTTTCTAGGGCACATGCATTCTTTCAAACCAGCACACCTGGTAAAATAATTTTCTACTCAACAACCCGGTTCTGGCTGACAATTTTGTAATTAACATCCTGATAACCTGTGCACACAAAAATTGATCGCCAATAAATGTAAACATTCTAAGTCTTTTTATTTGCCTTTGTGACTCAGATTTAAAATGCAAAAGTTTCCAACTTTTTGTCACAATTGCTTTATAGTTATTTTCCAGAAGACAGGTTCAGAGTAGAGAAAACTCCCTGAGATGAGAGGAGAAAAAGCCCCAGGTCTTGGTACTATTTTGCAACTGTGCTTTTAACAGCAGCTGCCTTTTCTGATTCCCTGAATCCCCAGCATCTCAGCAATACAAGGACATGGAAACCTAAGACTAGATAATCTTGTTCATTTTTAACATAGTAAGCTTTCTCTAGCAATTGTTTCAAAAATGTGGTGAGTTTTATAACATTTCGGTTTTGGCTTTTCTTTGCTTTTGGCTGGGGAAACCTGTTTTACAAAAGCTAATCATTTCCAACCCCAAGTCTCCAGAGGACCCCTGCTTCTCCAACAGGGCAGGGAGCAGAAGGGATGCGGCTGCATTCCCAGATCAGCGGTGAGTCATCCTCCCTAAGCAGCTCCTGCTCTCTGCCTGGGCAATGGAAAAACACCAGCTGTTCTCTGCTCACCTTAGGCTGTGGGCAAGAATGGGGACAGCAATTGACAAGTAAACAACACCCTGTTCTGACTCCTGAGACCCATGGTGAGCAGGAGTGGGGAAGGCCCCACCTTTGGGTCCCCATGGACAGGTGGTACCTGGCCTCACCCAGCTCTCCTGCTTGTCTGTGCCCCTGCTTTGGGAGGGGTCCCTGGGTTCCTAGGTCCCCTGTCCCTCTGACTCTCAGGTCTTCAGGAAAAAGCACCATCAATTCTCTAAACAAGCAGTTTCTTCCCCTGGCTCCTGGACCCACCTGAGATCCTCCCACGCAGATCCCAGTTTTCTGCTGAGGGCCTGGTACACATGGCTATGCTCTGGGCTGGCTAAGCCGCATCCTCGCCTTCTCCAGTATGCACAGTCTCTCTCTTCTCCCCACTTCTGCTTCCTCTCTTTCTGTCTTTCCCCCACTCCCTGCCCATCCCTGCCACTGCCCCCAACACACATGCGTGTGCACGCACACACTCACACACACACACACACACACACACACAACTACAAACCTATTGCACTGTGCTTTTTTTTTTTCCTTTTGGATTTTCTAATTTATAGTGTATCGTATGTGTAGGCATAGGTGTCTTTCAGTTCTGTCTGGAATCAAATGGGGCAACAATATCTCAATGTGCAATGAATAAAAAACAAACTCAGCTGTGTCCATGTGAGATTTCTTCCCACCCCTAGGAGAGGCCCCACCCAAGTTAGAAGAAAGGCAATTGTGATTTGGTTCCCTGAGTGATTTTTAAGTGTCTAAAATCTCAAGGAAGGTATCAGAGGGCCCTCTGCACTCCCCTCCCTCTTCTGCTCCCCAACTTGACTCACTGGATCAATTCTTTACTACTTTTTTAAATTAATTTTTATTCCCAAACACTCTATACTCACTGTTCTAGTTTGCTAGCTGCTGGAATGCAATATACCAGAAACGGAATGGCTTTTAACAAGGGGAATTTAATAAGTTGCTAGTTTACATTTCTAAGTCTGAGAAAGTGTCCCAATTAAAACAAGTCTATAGACATGTCCAATTTAAGGCATTCATGGAAAGATACCTTGGTTCAAGAAGGTCAATGATGTTCAACATTTCTCTCTCAGCTGGAAGGGCACATGGCGAACAGGGCGGTGTCTGCTGGCTTTCACGTGACTCTACCAAAAGGGACTCTCTCCAAAATGTTTCCTCTTTTAAAGGATTCCAGCAAGCAACTCCACCTTCGGTGGGTGGAGACACACCTCCATGGAAATCATCTAATCAAAAGTTACCACCCACAATTGGGTGGGTCACATCTTCATAGAAACAATCAAAATGCTCCCACCCAGCAATATTGAATGAGGATCAAATGGCATGGCTTTTCTGGGGTCCACCGCAGATTCAGACCAGCACACTCACCAAACAAAAACTCCCCCTTCCTCCCTCCCTCCATCCCCTGATAAGCTCTAATCTATTTTCTGTCTCTGTATCTGCTACTTCAACAGATCTCTTATAAGGACATCGGGTCCTTATAGGTCTTCCTCATTTCACTGAGCATAATGCTTTCAAGGTTCATTCATGCTGCAGCTGGTCTCAGAATGTCATTCCTTTTTATGGCTGAAAAACATTCCAGTGTATGGATATACCACATTTTGTTTATCCATTCTTCTATTGATGGACACTTAGGTTGTTTCCATCTTTTGGCAATTGCGAATAATATTGTGAATAATACTGGTGTACAATTATACATTTGAGACCCTGTTTCCACTTTCTTTAGGTATATACCTAGGAGTGAAATTGCTGGGTTATATGCTAATCCTACGTTTAACTGTTACGGAACTGCCAGAGGATGGCTAGAGCTGAGGCTGGATGGAACCTGTACGGTGGCTGCACCATTATACATTCCCTCCAGTAATGCCCTAGAATTCCAATCTTTCCATATCCTCTTGTTTTTTTGTTTTTGTTTTTAAATAATAGCCATCTTTGTGGGTATGAAGTGGCATCTCATTTTGATTTGCATTTTCCCTAATGACTAATGATGTTGAGCATCTTTCCAAACACTTATTAGCTATTTCTATATCCTCTTTAGAAAAATGTTCAAATCCTTTGCCCATTTTTAAATCGGGTTTTCTTTTTGTTGTTATGTTGCTAAAGTTCTTTGTATATTCTGGATATTAAGCCTTTGTCAGATATATGGTTTGCAACTATTTTCTCCCATTTAGCAGAACATTTCACTTTCTTGTTCATGTCCCTTGATGTTCAAAAGTTTTAAATTTTGATGAAGTTTAATTTAAATATTATTTCTTTTTTTGCTTAAGTTTTTGGTGTCAAATTGAAGAATTCCATTTCAAATCTCAGGTCATAAAAGTTTTTCCCTGTGTTTTCTTTTAAGAATTCTATGGTTTTAGCACTTATGTTTAGGTCCTCCAGCAATTTTGAATTTTTATATGGTGTGAGGTAGGAATCCAGTTTCATTCTTTTGCATCTGGATTTCCAGTTTTCTCATCACCGCTTTTTTTTTTTTTTTAACAGAAAGAAAGAAAAAAAGAAAAAAAAAGAAATTAACACAACATTTAGAAATCATACCATTCTACATATGCACTCAGTAATTCTTAACATCATCACATAGATGCATGATCATCGTTTCTTAGTACATTTGCATCGGTTTAGAGGAACTAGCAACACAACAGAAAAAGATATAAAATGTTAATATAGAGAAAAGAAATAAAAGTAGTAATAATAGTAAAAAACAACAACAAAAAAAAACCCTATAGCTCAGATGCAGCTTCATTCAGTGTTTTAACATGATTACTTTACAATTAGGTATTATTGTGCTGTCCATTTTTGAGTTTTTGCATCACCGCTTTTTGAAGGGACTATTTTTCCCAATTGCATGTACCTGCCACCCCTGTCAAAAGTCAATTGCCTATAGATGTGTGACTCTAGTTCTAGACTATATTCCATTGGTCTATTTGTCAATCCTAATGCCGGCACCACCCCATTTTGATTACTGTTGCTTTGTAGTGTATTTTGAAATTTAGGAAGTGTGAGTCCTCCATCCTTCTTTTATAAATTGTTTTGGCTATTTAGAGCCCTTGCAGTTCCATATGAATTTGAAGATCAGCATTTCAATTTCTTCAAAATAGGCTGCTAGAATTTTGATAGGGATTGCATTGAATTTATAGATTGTTTTGAGTAGTACTGACAACTCGATAATATCTTTCAATTCATGAACATGGAATGCTTCTAATTTCTTTCAGCAATGTTTTGCACTTTTCAATGTACAAGTCTTTCAAATCCTTAAATTTATTCCTAGTTATTTAATTCTTATAGTTGCTATTTTAATGGAATTGTTTTATTGTTTTCCTAATTTCCTTTTTGCTTTGTTCATTGCTAGTGTACAGAAGCTAACAATTAAATTTTTTTGGTGTGTGTGTGGGGGGGGGTGGTGGTGGTACATGGTCCAGGAACTGAACCTGCTAACAATTGATTATTTATCTTGTACCCTGCAACTTTGCTAAATATGTTTATTAACTCTAGTAGTTTTCTTATGGAGTCCTTTGGATGTTTTATATATAGGGTCACATCTGTGCAAATAGAGATACTTTCACCTCTTTCTTTCCAATTTGGATACCTTTTACTTCTTTTTCTTGCCTAATTGCTCTGGCTATGGAAGCAAGAAACTGAAATCAACAAAACCTGGAAGAGAAGGGGAGGAAGAGACCAGCAGATGCCACTGTGTGCCTTGCTATGTGGCAGAGGAGCCTGGCAGCAGCTCTTCAGGAAAAGAGCATCATCTTTATGATGTCTTGATTTGGACATTTGCCCTAGCTCTAACCGTAAGCAAATAAATTCCTATGTTTAAACCAAGCCATTTCATGTTACTGCTTTGAACAGCCTAGGAAACTGAAACAAATGGGTTCACACCCACAGGAATGGATTAAGTTTAAGAACATGTTTTTCCAGGGTACATACCACTTCAAACCCCTGTGCATACCATTCAGTAAGATTAATCACATTCACAGTGTTGCAGTACCGTCACCACTATCCATTACCAGAAATATCCCATCACCCCAAACAGAAACCCTACATTCATTACACATTAACTCCCCATTCCTCCTACCCCCTCCTGCACCCTGATAACCTGTACTCTAATTTCTGTCTCTGAATTTGCATGTTCTAGTTATTTCACATAAGTGAAATCATACAATATTTGTCCTTTTGGCTTGTCTTTTTTACTTTCAGTGAAGTCTTTAGACGAACCAATGTTCTTATTTTAGGAATTTGAAGCTAGTATATCTCAGGGCAGACCTGAGAGCATGCCCTTCTGGCTTACACACTGGGTGTGAAACAACTAATAGTTGGTGTTAACAAAATGGATTCCACTGAACCACCTTATGGTCAGAAGAGATACAAGGAAATCAGCACATACATTAAGAAAATTGGCTACAACACTAACACGGTAGCATTTGTGCCGATTTCTGGTTGGAATGGTGACAACATGCTGGAGCCAGTGCTTAAAATGCCTTGGTTCAAGGGATGGAATGTCACTTGTAAGGATGGCAATTACAGTGGAACCAGGCTGCTTGAAGTTCTGGATTGCATCCTGCCACCTACTTGTCCAACTGGCAAGCCCTTGCGTCTGTCTTTTCAGGATGTCTACAAAATTGATGGACAGGCCCACCTGTGGAAATTGGTGTTCTCAAACCGGGCATTGTGTTCACCTTTGCTCCAGTAAATGTTACAAGTGAAGTCAAGTCTGTTGAAATGCGCCAAGAAGCTTTGAGTGAAGCTCTTCCTGGGGACAATGTGGGCTTCAATGTCAAGAACAGGTCTGTAAAGGATGTTCACTGTGGTAATGTGGCTGGTGACAGCAAAAATGACCCATCAGTGGAAACAGCTGGCTTCACTGCTCAGGTGATTATCCTGAACTATTCAGGCCACATCAATGCTGGCTATGCACGTGTGCTAGACGGTCACACAACTCACATCGCTTGCATGTTTGCTGAGCTGAAGAAGATTGTTGTTCTGGCAAGAAGCTGGAAGATGGCCCCCAAATTCCTAAAATCTGGTGATGCTGCCATCATCTATATGGTTCCTGGCAAGCCCATGTGTGTTGAGAGTTTCTCTGACTATCCTCCTCTGGGTCAGTTTGCTGTTCATGATATGAAACAGACAGTTGCTGTGGGTTCCATCAAGGCAGTGGACAAGAAGGCTGCTGGAGATGGCAAGGTCACCAAGTCTGCCCAGAAAGCTAAATGAGTATTACCCATAACACCTGCCACCCAGGCTTAATCAGTGGTGGAAGAACGGTCTGAGAACTGTTTGTCTCAATTGGCCATTTAAGTTTAATAGTAAAAGACTGGTTAATGATAGCATTGCATGTAAAACCTTCAGAAGGAAAGGAATGTTTTGTGGACCATTTGTTTTCATGTGGCAGTTTTAAGTTATTAGTTTTTACAATCAATGCTTTTTAGATGGTGTCATGGTTAGGGACAGGTGTCAACTTGGCCAAGTTGTGGTACCTGTTCATCTGATTGGGCAAGCGCTGGCCTGTCTGTTGCAATGAGGACATTTCATAGGATTAGGTCATGATCACGTCAGCTACATCCACAGCTGATTCCATTTGTAATCAGCCAAAGGGGAGTGTCTTCTGCAATTAGTGATGCTAAATGCAATCATGGGAAGCCTTTTAAGGAGGACTCAGAGGAGACAGGTTGCATTCCTGCTTTGGCTGGTGAGCCTCTCCTGTGGAGTTCGTCCAGGCCATCCATTGGAGTCATTGGCTTCGCAGCCTGCCCTGTGGATTTTGGACTCTGTGTTCCTACGGTCACGTGAGACACTTTCATAAATTTTATATTTGCAAGTGTTCCCTGTTGGTTCTGTTTCTCTAGAGAACCCTAACTAATACATCTTGGTACCGGGAGTGGTTCTTAAGGAACAGAATCTTAAAAATGGGTTTTTATGAATGGTTTTCTACTCTGACTGGGCTCAGAGACACTAAGGACTGTGATTCCCATAATCAGAATGACACTCCCAATCCATGGACTGAGTTGGCAAAGGAGATAGTCAAAATATCATCATTCGATTCTCCTAATGCTTCGCTTGTACGAAGCCAGACTCTGGGGGATAATGTTTTTGACACCTTTACAGAGTTTTGTAGGAATAAGAGTTATAGAGATGTTGGTTGGTTGTTGTTAGATACACTGTCTACATTAAAGGGTGAAAGGGATGGGCTTAAGGCTTCAAACAAGAAGCTTAAGTGCCGTCTGAAAGATGTAGAGGTTTCTATGAGTATCCTGAAGGAAAATTTTATTTCCTGTAGCCGTAGACTTGAGATCTCTGAAAATCAGACTCAGAATCTTATTGTTAGAGTAGCAACTTTACAACGTAAACTGAAATCTCAGTCTTGCATGGTGTCTGCCGTTAAAGTGAGGGCATTGATTGGAAAGGAGTAGGACACTGAAAAATGGGATGGTGACATATGGATTGATAATGATGTTGGGGGTGAGGTTGAAACCCTAGACCATGCTGAGCCTTCTTTAGATAACCCTGTAATAGTCTGCCCTGAGGACATAGCCGCCCCACCTCCAGCCTGCCTTGAGGAATTGGCCACCCAACCTCCTCCTGAAGGGATTAGCCCTAGAGTTATTAATCCTGTTTCACCAGATGAAACTGCAAATGAAAGCCCTGAAGCAAATGGCTTGGAAGATATTTCTAATTCTTTTCATGACCCACCCCCACCACCCCTCATTTCTTCTAGACCTATAACTAGACTAAAATCCCAACAGGCCCCTAAAGGTGAGGTACAAAGTATCACACATGAGGAGGTACGTTATACTCCAAAAGAACTGTGTGAGTTTTCCAATTTATATAGACAGAAATCAGGGGAATATGTGTGGCAATGGATTTTAAGAGTGTGGGATAATGGTGGGAGGAATATAAGGCTGGATCAGGCTGAATTTATTGATATGGGCCCACTAAGCAGAGATTCTGCATTCAATGTTATAGCTCGAGCAGTTAGAAAAGGTGTTAACAGCTTGTTTGGGTGGTTGGTTGAAACATGGATCAAAAGGTGGCCAACATTACCTGAGGTTGAAATGCCAGAACTGCCCTGGTATAATGTAGATGAGGGGATCCAGAGGCTTAGAGAGATAGGGATGTTAGAGTGGATTTATCATGAAAAGCCTGCTCTTACACCCCAGGAATGTCCAGAGGATGCACCTTTTACCAGAACAGTGAGAAATAAATTTGTGAGACTAGCACCATCATCCCTCAAGAGCTCTGTGGTTGCACTTCTCTGTAGGTCAGATATTACTGTAGGAACTGCTGTCACTGAGCTGGAATCCTTAAACACAATGGGGATGACAGGATCCCGAGTTGGCAGAAGCCAGGTGGCAGCACTTAATCACCAAAGACAGGGTAGACGTGGGTATTATAATAGACAACAAACTCAAAGGAGGCATCAAAATTATATGACACGCAGAGATTTGTGGCATTGGCTAGTAAATCATGGGGTGCCTAGAAATACAATAGAAGGGCAGTCTACTAAATTCTTGTTGGAGCTGTATAAACAAAAGAGTTCTAGGTCAAGGGAACAGAAGTCTAACCTGAATTACAAAAACACAGAGTCACGGCCCCTTAACCAATTTCCAGACTTGAAACAGTTTACAGACCCTGAGCCCCTTGAATGAAGGGGAGGCCAGGTCCCTATGGGGAAGAAACCTGTTACACTTCCACAAATTTATACTGTTAACCTTCCTCTAAGTCTTCCCCAAGGAGACCGACGGCCTTTTACCAGGGTAACTGTGCACTGGGGAAAAGGAAATGATCAGATATTTCGGGGATTATTAGACACTGGTTCAGAAGTGACATTAATTCCAGGGGACCCAAAACGTCACTCTGGACCACCAGTCAGAGTGGGGGCTTATGGAGGCCAGGTGATCAATGGAGTTTTAGCTCAGGTCCGTCTCACAGTGGGTCCAGTGGGACCCCGGACCCATCCTGTAGTTATTTCCCCAGTTCCGGAATGTATAATTGGCATAGACATACTGAGTAACTGGCAGAATCCCCACATTGGTTCTCTAACTCGTGCAGTGAGGGCTATTATGGTGGGAAAGGCCAAGTGGAAGCCACTAGAACTGCCCCTACCAAGCAAAATAGTAAATCAAAAGCAATACCGTATTCCTGGAGGGATTGCAGAGATTACTGCCACTCTTAAGGACTTGAAAGATGCAGGGGTGGTGATTCCCACCACATCCCCATTCAACTCTCCTATTTGGCCTGTGCAGAAAACAGATGGGTCTTGGAGAATGACAGTGGATTATCGTAAACTCAACCAGGTGGTAACTCCAATTGCAGCTGCTGTTCCAGATGTAGTATCATTGCTTGAGCAAATCAATACATCCCCTGGTACCTGGTATGCAGCTATTGATCTGGCAAATGCTTTTTTCTCAATAGCTATTAGTAAGGACCACCAGAAACAGTTTGCTTTCAGCTGGCAAGGTCAGCAATATAATTTCACTGTCCTACCTCAGGGGTATATCAACTCTCCAGTCCTATGTCATAATCTTGTTCGCAGAGAACTTGATCGTTTCTCCCTCCCACAAGACATCACACTGGTCCATTATATTGATGATATCATGTTGATTGGACCTAGTGAGCAAGAAGTAGCAAGTACTCTAGATTTACTGGTAAGGCATTTGCGTGTCAGAGGATGGGAGATAAATCCAACAAAAATACAGGGGCCTTCCACCTCAGTAAAATTTCTAGGTGTCCAGTGGTGTGGGGCATGTCGAGATATCCCTTCTAAGGTGAAGGATAAATTGCTGCATCTGGCCCCTCCCACAACCAAAAAAGAGGCACAACGCCTAGTGGGTCTTTTTGGATTTTGGCGACAACATATTCCTCATTTGGGTGTGCTACTCTGGCCCATTTATCAAGTGACCAGAAAAGCTGCTAATTTTGAGTGGGGACCTGAACAAGAGGAGGCTCTGTGACAGGTCCAGGCTGCTGTGCAAGCTGCTCTGCCACTTGGGCCATATGATCCAGCAGATCCAATGGTGCTGGAAGTGTCAGTGGCAAATAGAGATGCTGTCTGGAGCCTTTGGCAGGCCCCTATAGGAGAATCACAACGCAGACCCTTAGGATTTTGGAGCAAAGCCTTACCATCTGCTGCAGATAACTACTCTCCTTTTGAGAAACAGCTTTTGGCCTGCTACTGGGCCTTAGTAGAGACTGAACGCTTAACCATGGGCCACCAAGTTACCATGAGACCTGAGTTGCCTATCATGAATTGGGTGTTGTCTGACCCACCAAGCCATAAAGTTGGGCGTGCACAGCAGCACTCTATTGTAAAGTGGAAATGGTATATACGAGATAGAGCCAGAGCAGGTCCTGAAGGCACAAGTAAGTTACATGAAGAAGTGGCCCAAATGCCCATGGTTTCCACTCCTGCTGCCACATTACCTTCTCTTTCCCAGACCAGAGCTATGGCCTCTTGGGGAGTTCCTTACAGTGAATTGACTGAGGAAGAGAAAACTCGGGCCTGGTTTACAGATGGTTCAGCATGATATGCAGGTACCACCCGAAAGTGGACAGCTGCAGCATTACAACCCCTTTCTGGGGTGTCCTTGAAGGACAGTGGTGAGGGGAAATCCTCCCAGTGGGCAGAACTTCAAGCAGTGCACCTGGTTGTTCATTTTGCTTGGAAGGAAAACTGGCCAGTGGTGCGTTTGTATACTGACTCATGGGCTGTTGCTAATGGTTTGGCTGGATGGTCAGGGACTTGGAAAGACCATAATTGGAAAATTGGTGACAAAGAGGTCTGGGGAAGAAGTATGTGGATAGACCTTTCTGAGTGGGCTAAAAACATGAAGATATTTGTGTCCCCTGTGAATGCACACCAGAGGGTGACTTCAGCAGAGGAAGATTTTAATAATCAAGTGGATAAGATGACCCGTTCTATGGATACCAGTCAGCCTCTTTCCCCAGCAACTCCTGTTATTGCCCAATGGGCTCATGAACAAAGTGGTCATGGTGGTAGGGATGAAGGTTATGCATGGGCTCAGCAACACGGACTTCCACTCACCAATGCTGACCTGGCTACAGCCACTGCTGAGTGCCCAATCTGCCAGCAGCAGAGACCCACACTCAGCCCCCAATATGGCACCATTCCCCGAGGTGACCAGCAAGCTACATGGTGGCAGGTTGGTTACATTGGACCACTCCCTTCATGGAAGGGGCAACGATTTGTTCTAACTGGCATAGACACATACTCTGGATATGGGTTTGCTTTCCCTGCACGCAATGCTTCTGCCAAAACTACTATCCGTGGGCTTACAGAATGCCTTATCCATCGTCATGGTATTCCACATAGCATTGCTTCGGATCAAGGAACACACTTCACAGCAAATGAAGTGCGAGAATGGGCACATGCTCATGGAATTCTCTGGTCTTAGCATGTTCCCCATCATCCAGAAGCTGCTGGATTGATAGAACGGTGGAATGGCCTTTTGAAAACTCAATTACAGTGCCAACTAGGTGGCAAAAACTTGAAAGGCTGGGGTAATGTTCTCCAGGAAGCTGTGTATGCTCTGAATCAGCGTCCACTGTATGGTGCTGTTTCTCCCATAGCCAGGATCCATGGGTCCAGGAACCAAGGGGTGGAAATGGGTGTGGTGCCACTCACTATTACTCCTAGTGATCCACTAGGAAAATTTTTGCTTCCTGTCCCTGCTACCCTGAGTTCTGCTGGTCTACAGGTTTTAGTTCCAAAACAGGGTGTGCTTTCTCCAGGAGAAACAACAGTGATACCACTGAACTGGAAGTTAAGATTGCCACCTGGCCACTTTGGGCTACTTATGCCTCTGGATCAACATACCAAGAAGGGGATTACATTATTGTCTGGGGTAATTGACCCTGACTATCAGAAGGAAGTAGGACTGCAGCTACATAATGGAGGTAAAGAAGAGTTTTCTTGGAATATAGGAGATCCCCTGGGGTGTCTATTAGTACTGCCATGCCCTGTGATTAAAATCAATGGAAAACTGCAACAACACAATCCAGGCAGGACCACTAATGGCTCTGAGACTTCAGGAATGAAGGTTTGGGTCACCCCACCAGGCAAAGAACCACGGCCAGCTGAAGTGCTTGCTGAGGGGAAAGGGAACATGGAATGGGTAGTGGAAGAAGGTAGTGATAAATATGAACTTCGACCACGTGATCAGTTACAGAAACGAGGACTGTAATGCTGTTTTGTTTGTGTTATACTATTTAAGTTGTAAGATATCAAGTTTAAGAATGAATGTTGCCCAAGGATTTGCACCCTATTCTGGAGAGATTTAATGTGTTTCCAGTTATATGCTGGACAGTTGAGTATTGTCAGGTAAAAGAAAAAATGTGTGCTTATTTGTTTTCATTTGGAAATTAAGTATGGTCTAAGGTGATATATATATGCCAAGTTGACAAGGGGTGGACTGTCATGGTTAGGGACAGGTGTCAACTTGGCCAAGTTGTGGTACCTGTTCATCTGATTGGGCAAGCGCTGGCCTGTCTGTTGCAATGAGGACATTTCATAGGATTAGGTCATGATCATGTCAGCTACATCCACAGCTGATTCCATTTGTAATCAGCCAAAGGGGAGTGTCTTCTGCAATTAGTGATGCTAAATGCAATCATGGGAAACCTTTTAAGGAGGACTCAGAGGAGACAGGTTGCATTCCTGCTTTGGCTGGTGAGCCTCTCCTGTGGAGTTCGTCCAGGCCATCCATTGGAGTCATTGGCTTCGCAGCCTGCCCTGTGGATTTTGGACTCTGTGTTCCTACGGTCACGTGAGACACTTTCATAAATTTTATATTTGCAAGTGTTCCCTGTTGGTTCTGTTTCTCTAGAGAACCCTAACTAATACAGATGGAGATGACTAAAAATCTGTCTCAGATTTTTGAGACCCATTAAAACAAATTTGAATGAGAAACCTGTATCTTCTGTTGAAATTGTCTAGGCAAAAGATTCAACCTATTTCTGATATTCAGGGTAAAGTTTTGTCAAAACAGAAATTAAGGTTTTTCACCTCTAAGGGGAGGGATCATGACTTAAGCTGTTTTAAGTACTTACTAAAATACAGTGGGAACCTTGGTTAGTATAGAAAAGCAGAGGGTAATTAGCAATTTTTATAAGCTTCCTTAGGCCAACCTCTGTAATAAAGGCCATGTGTTGTCTTTATTTTGTATAGTTAAGTCTATATCAATAAGTGCATTTTGGTTGAAATTACATTGGATTTTGTGCCCATGGATACTATTATGCATCCCAGAAAAGTCATGCTCTAATCCTGACCCAATCTTGTGGGGATAGCTGTTTCTTTTAATCCTGATTCAATATTGCAGGGTGGAAACATTTGATTAGATTTTCTCTACACAGATGTGACATGCCCAACTGTGGGTGTGACCTTTTGACTAGATGAAGATGTGACCCCACCCATTCAAGGTGGGTCTTGATTAGTTTACTGGAGTCCTTTAAAAAGGGAAACATTTCAGAGAAACCTCAGATACAGATGCTTGGAGAATAGTTGCTTCAGAGCTGACAGAGACATGGATGTCTGGAAATGCTTGGAGTGCCAACAGAGAGAGCAGATGCCTAGACACAGGCAGAGGCCAGCAGATGTCACAATGTCCCTTCCCGTGAGATGCTTAGCAAACCAAAACCCAGAGTCGTGTCCCAGAGTTGTGGTTTGGCCCAACCGCTAAACTATCGGGGACCCTCTACTCCTCAGCTTCTCACTGCTTGCTAGACGACACTGCTGCACGCAGAAAAGGGGCTCGAGCCGGGGGTCTGGGTCCAAGGGGCGCGCGCAGGAGACCTCACTGCGGGTCTAAAGGACTGGAGGCCGAGTCAATTAAGGCATGAAGCGAGGTAGCTTTATTGTTGGTAGACGCTTATGCCAGGGCCGCCAGTAGCTAAAGACAATGAGGCTCAGCGAGCCCTGGATTATATACAGTTTGAGGAGAGGCGGAGTTAGGGCGTGGCCTCCAGGGGAGGGTAGCCAATCACACAGGGAGGACGGATGAGTGACTGTGACCATAGAGATGCTGTTCCTGAGTGTACTTGTAGCAGTGGATGTTGGGTAGGTGGAGGACTAAGGAGAAGACCAATAGGGTTAGAGAGACAAGACTGCATCATCACTAGTCCCCGGTGAGGCTTGTAATTCAGAGGCTTAGAAGAACCGGACTGCCAAAATGGCGAGGGAGGGAGAGAAAGAGACTAAGCCACCAGGCCAAGAATAAAATTATGCCACACCAGAGCTGCTAAGTGAAGGCCCACAAATGCTCAGAGAGGAAACATTGGTATCAGAAGCAGGAACAAGGACCACAGATTCCAGCCACATGCCTTCTCATCTGACAGAGATGTTCCAGATGGCATCAGCCTTTCTTGAGCGGAGGTAACCTCTTGTTGGTGCCTTAATTTGGATATTTTCACGGTTTAGAACTGTAAACTTACAACGTAATAAATTCCCTTTATAAAAGCCATCCCACTTCTAGTATATTGCATTCCAGCAGCTTTAGTAAGTCAAGATAGATATGTACATTACTTGGGTAATATCATAACATCGTCCAACAATTCAAGAGCAGGGATTGGAACCTCAGTTAAGCAAATTACCTTGGCACCCCAGAAAAAAATATTCTTAATCTTAATCCATTCCTGTGGGTAAGAATTCATTGTAAACCAGACCTTTCTAAGACATTATTTTTTGTTTAGGTGTGGCCAACTGAATCAGGTCGAGCTTTTAATCCAGATTACCAGAGTCTTTTATAAGAAGAATGAAATTCAGACACAGAGGGAGAAAGCCAAGGGAAGAAACCCAGAGGAGAAAGGAAAATAGGCTTCCATGTGCATCGCCAGATGATGGAAAAGCCAAGGACCAAGGACAGCTGCAGCCAGCCCCAGGACACTGCCACCTTCTGGAAGAAACCATCGCCACTGACACTTCGGTTTTGGACTTCTCCTTGCCTCAAAACTATGAGCCATCAAATTCCTATTGTTTAACCAACCTACCACATGGAATTTGTTTTAGCAGATAAGAGCCTAAGACACAAGGTGAGGGGGCAGTTAAACCCATATGAGGAAAATAAGACTCACAAAAATTTTCCCCCTAAAATGAGCCTTTGCTTTTTAAAATAAATGATAGTTGCAAGCATTGAATACTTCATTATGCCCTTAGTGAAGTAATACCCAAACATTTCTGTCATTGTAAATTGTTGATCTTTTATTTCCCCTTATCATCTCAGAAGACTAAATTAATTTTTTTGTTATATGTGTAGCAAGGGACTTCACGGGGACAGCAAAAGGTGGGCTTTACCGGGAACAGGAAGGCCTGAGAGGTGGAGGCACTCGGAGACTGGGGGCCCTGCCTGGAGCTCCCTGCAGGTCTTGCTGCCAGCACACAAGCAAACCCACCACAGGGCCGCGACTTTGGCATAGGTGGTTTTCCAGGCCCTGGCCCTCCACCGTGAACGGCCACCAGGACTCACTGGGGCCCCGGGAGGCGTGCAGGGCAGGCGCAGGGACAGAATCCCGTCTGCCGTAAAGACCCGCCCCACATATAGGTAGGGCTTTGAAGACGTTACTGAGTTAAGGCGTGAGGCCATGTGGAATGGTGGGGGCCGGGGGGCCTGTCTCTCCATCCCGACGGCTAGAGTCAGGAGAGAGAAGCCAGCGGAAACCAGAGGAGCCGGCCCAGGGAGAGAGGGGGCCATGCCACAGGACTGCGGGGCGCTGCAGACTCGGGAGAAGGCCGGCCCTGCTAGTGTGGGCTCCCGGCCTCTAGGACCACAAGACAGTAAATGCCTGCTGCCTAAGCCCCTGCACACAGGGTCTGTCAGGGCAGCCCTGGCAGCCTGGCAGCAGGAATCCTGAGTGCCCATGCCAGGTGGGCACGCTCGCCATCAGAGAAGGTCTGAAGCTGGCCTCTGACACACAGCAGCGAGACCCTGTGGGTGGAGAGGAGGGACACCCGCCGCTGGGTGATGTTAAGCGCCTCCCTGATTCTCTTGGCTTTCCCTTCACAGTGGCAAGTTCCTCCCTGTGGCGTCTCAGACACTTCCTCCTTTGGCCAGGAAGCCGGTGGCCATGGCTGGGCCTGAGGATGTGGGACTGTCCTCCTGAGACAGCTGAGGCCAGCTGGTGTGCGCAGCTTGACTCTGGGGTGGGAGGAGGGGAGGCAGGGGATGCCCCGATAGGCCACCGCCTCCAAGCCAGAGCTGGTTCCCAGCCCAGCCTGTCCAGAAACCCTGACCCAGCCCCAGCCCAGGCAGAGGCTCCCACAGAGGCAGGACACAAAATGGCCACAATCCTGAGCCTGTCCAGGACCTTGGAGAATTTGTCAAATGTTAAGGGACAGTGAGGGGCGGCAGAGTCTCCATCACCGGCTCGGGGTCTCACACCCACCCCGCTGGTCTAATCAGGTCCACCCTGTAATCTCTGGCCGTTCTTGGGAGTTTAGCAATGGGGAGGGGCCGCTTCTGGGAATCTATCAATAGGGGAGGGGCCACCCTGGAATCTAGCAACGGGGAATCAGCAATGAGGGAGGGGCCATCCCTGGGAATCCATAATAGGGGAAGGGCTCCCCATGGGAATATAGCAATGGAGGGGCTGCCCTGGGAAACCACCTATAGAGAAGGGGCCGCCCCCGGAATCTAGCTGTGGGAGCCTCTCCGCACAGGCTGGGCTTTGGCGCCCTCTGCTGGTGGTCACGTCTCCCTGCACGTCCCTCTCAATGTCCGGGAGACTAACTGCAGCCAGACAACAGCAGCGAGGAACGCGGGAAGACGGCACCAGTTTCCTCCCTGTACATGTGTAATGGTCAGACCTGTGTCAGAGGTTGTCAGGGGTGTGGTGCTTGGGGAAGAGGCACCCTAATGGCATTTCCCTCCTCTGTCTCCCACCGAGGGATGAGTCCCAGGAGCCGAGACTGCACCGTCCTCCCAGTACCAGCGGCTGCCCCCGGCCATGGTCCTACAGTGGAGCCACCCGCCTGGGGACAGGCTCTTCTCACCTCCAGGTCCCGCCCGGTCAGCCCTGTGGGGCCTACTGCAGACCTTGGCACGAGCTGAGCCCCTCCCTGGAATGCCCTCCTTGCCCACCTTTTCTCTGACAAATCCTTACTCTTCCTTCTAACTCTGCTGGGGCAGGGTGTGTTGTCCCTCTTCTGAGAAGCCTTCCTGGCCCCTACTCCACCACCCCACCCCAGCAGCCCCCTCTCAGTGGCAGCAAGCTGTAGGCCACTCACGTTGTGCTTCTGTCCTCCCTGTTTGTTGTGCAAGGGTCCTGTGGAATCGTATGTCCCACACTGCTTTTATTTGCCTGGGTTCCTACACTTCCCTCTCTCCCATTGGATTGGGAGGCCCTCCACATCTTAGTTTTCCCCAGAGCCAAGGAAAAACCTGGCTGATGTTGGGAAATAGTATGTGGTATTGAACCCTTTGTCCAACTGAGGCAGCACACCTGCAGGTGAGAGGGAGGGAGCCCAGGATGGTTTGCAGGATGTCCCATCAGCTCTCCAGAATATCCCTCCTTCTGGAGAGCAGTGTGCACCCCACTGAGGCCTGCAGACTGCTGACCTGGGAGACTGGGCCCAGGAGACCCGCGGCTGCAGGTGTCCCCAACACCTTATTGAGCTAGCAGAACTTTCTGTTTCAAAGCAAGCCGTGGCTATTCTTCCCTGGATCTGCGTTAAAGGGGTCTCTCCACACCTGAGGCTGCAGTTTGCAGGGATCTTCCTTCCATGGTTTCATTTACAATATAACTTGCAGCAAAAAGAACACTGATTTGATGCAATCCCTTTCAGAATTCCAACTGATTTCTTGGTCACTACAAACTGATGCTAAAATTCATATGGAATTTTACGACAAATTCAAAAGACCCAGAACAACTGAAACAATCTTGAAAAAGAGCAGGGTAAGAAGATGCACATTTTCCGATTTCAAAACTCGCTAAAAGACACAATGATCAAGGTAATGAGGTGTGGCCCAAGGAGAGATGTAAAGGTTGATGCAGTAGATCAAGAGCCTAGAAATAAACCCTTAAATTTGGGACAATTGATTTTTCACAAGGATAATAAGATCATTCAATGGGGAAAGAATAGTCTCCTCATCAAATGGTGCTGGAGCAGCTGGAAATCCATATACAAAAGAAATGAAGTTGGGCCCCTAACTGACACCACATACAAAACTTAACACAAAATGGATCAAGATCATAAATGTAAGAGCTAAAACGATAAAACCCTTAAAATAAAACATAGGCGTAAATCTTTGTGACCTTGGATCTGGCAATGTTTCTTAATGATACTAAAAGCACAAGCAATGACAATAACAAAAAAGATAAGTTGGGCATCATCAAAATTAAAAACTTACATGCTTCAAAGGATATTATCAGGAAAGTGAAAAGACAACCCACAGACTGGGAGAAAAGTTTTGCAAATGACATATCTGATAAGGGACTAAAGTATATAAAGAATGCTTACAACTCAGTAGTTAAAAGACAACCAATTTAAAACTGGGCAAAGGACGTTAATAGGTATTTCTCTGAAAAAGATGCACAAATGGCCAATAAGCACATGAAGATGTTCAAAATCATTACTTGCCAGGAAAATGCAAACCAAATCACAACAAGATACCATGTCACACACACTAGGATGACAAGAGTTGGAATCAGATAGTAATAAGTATTGGTGAGGCTGTGGAGAAATGAGAACCCTCAGACATTGCTGGTAAGGATGTAAAACTGTCCAGCTACTTTGGAAAAGCAGTTAGACACATCCTCAAAAAGCTAAACTTTTAGTTACCATTTAATCCAGCAATACTATACTTAGATATATACCTAAGAGAATTGAAAATGTACGTCCATACAAAAACCTCTACACAAATGTTCATGACAGAATTATTCATAATAGGCAGAAGTGAAAATAATCAATAGATGAATGGATTAACAAAATGTGGTATATACAATGGAATATTATTCGGCCATGAAAAGGAGGGAAGTACTGATACATGCTACAGCATGAATGAACCTTAGAAACATTATGCTAAGTGAAAGAAGCCAGACACAAAAGACCATATATTATGACTCATTTTATATGAAATGACAAGAGCAGTAAATCTATATAGAAAGAAAATAGATTAGCTATTGCCTAAGACTGGGAGTTTGGGGAATCTGGGGTGTGTGTGTATGGGGCGGGGATTTGGGAATGAGTACAAAAATTATGGGGCTTCTTTATGGGATGATAAAAATGTTCTCAAGTTTATTGTGATGATGGTTGAACAAGTCTATGAATATACTAAAAACCACTGAATTGCACACTTCAAATGGGTCAATTGTATGGCATGTAATGTATATGTCAATAAAGCTATGAAATTAAAAAGTAAAATAAAAGAGCATTGAGCATGCACTCAGGGGAAGCATCCTGCTGGCTCCCACTTTCTTCCTAACCCACTCTAAGCCTCATGCTCCCCAGCAGGTCATCTTCCTTCCCCCCACATTCCAGGTCAGAGGCAGGTATGACCAGACCTCACCTGTCTCAGCTGTCCTTCCATTCTTCTTTACCCCATGACTGTGATCTCTGCAGTTACTTGCAGGATTCCTTCTCATAAAAGCATCCAGACTTAGACAGGATTGATTTTCTACTGGATATTAGGCTTGTCATTTGTGAAGCAGCCTCTGGTGGCCTGGGGCACCCAGATCCTTCTCCTAAGCCTTGCTCCAAAACCATGCAATTCCCACATCTAGGGAGTGAGAGCCTTCCTGAAACTGGAGCTCATTTCCACTTCCATTCAAGGCAGCCAGGATAACCCAAGCAAGCCAGGCCCTGCGGGCATAAAGATTAGCATGGCTAGTCATTCACCAACAAGACGCTTTCCAAGGAACAGAGAAAACAGCATACCTAGGGAGTGGGAGAAACAGATTTCCAGAGTTACCACATTATAATTCTCAAAATAGCCACTTCTTAATAAAAATTTACAAAAGATACAAAGAAACAGAAAAGTGTGTCCAATTTCCAGGGGGAAAGAAGAATTAGAGAGAAATCAGCCCTAAGGTAATCCAGACACTAGAGTTACGAGTCAAAGGTGTAAGTCAACTGCCATAAGAATGCTCAATGAACTAAAAGAAACTATGAACAAAGGGTTAAAGGCTAAAGGAAATTAGGAAAATAATGTGTGAACAAAATTAGAATATTCATAAAGAGATAGAAATTATTAAAAGAAACCAAACAGCAATTCTAGAGCTGAAAAGTCTAATAACTGAAATGAAAAAAATTGCTAGAAGAATTCAGCAGTAGATTTGAACAGGTCTTGAAGATAAGACCACTGAATCACGCACCCTGAAAAGCAGAAAGAATAAGAGCAAAGAAAAATGAACAAAGTCTGAGGGACCTGTGGGACCCATACAGCTTACCAACATTTGCATCACTGGAATTCCAGAAGGTCAAAAGAGAAAGGAATAGAAAAAATATTTGAAGAAATAATGGCTGAAAACTTCCCAAATCAGAGGAAAGATGTGAATATACATATCCAAGAAGCTCAATGAACTCCAAGTAGGATAAATTCAAAGAGATCCACACTGAGATACATTATGCTCAAAGTGTCAAAATCCAAAACAGTGAATTTTGAAAACAGCGAGAGACTTGTCGCATGCAAGGGATCCTCAATAAGATCAACAGCAGATTTTTTTTCCCCAGAAACCAGGGAGGTCAGAAGGACATGGGATAACATATTTAAAGTCCTGAAAGTAAAAATACCAACAAAGAATTCTATATCTGACAAAATTAGCCCTCACGAATAAAGGGAGACCCTGGTTCGATTCCAGGCCCAATCACCACCAACACCATCACCCCACACACGCACAAAAGAAAAGGCGCTTCCAGGGAAAATGGCAAAATAAGGAGCTCCAGAACTCAGTCCTTCCACCCAAACAACTACTAAACAGGCAAGAACCATCTGAAACAACCATTTAAAACTCCAGAGCCCAGGAGAACACTGTACAGCATCCAGGGGAAAGCAGAAGGTAGAGACTGATACATTACAGTAAAGAATTTTAAATTGCTGTCTCTCTGTGTGGCTACTGACACCCAATCCTTACTCCCATGGCAGGCCACTGGAAGTCCAGGCACTGACTAGCTGCTGCTAGGGACCCAAAAATCCTCTTCCCCAAGAACAGGGATGAGCATGGCCAATCATTGGTCATGGCTTTTGATCAGTGAATTTGGATTTCTGGGTCTCAACTCTGAGGGCAGCCATTGTTTCAACCCTCCATGGACAGGAGCAGAGGTGGTAAAGATTTAAAGACAGTGCTTCTTCAAGCTGTGGGAGAAAGTTAGCTGAAGGGCTGCATTTGCTGAAAAGCCAGGAAATCTCAGCTTTGGGGAGTCATTGGGGAAGATGTTGGTAACCTTCCTGACCCCCTCCACAAGGCAATTTGGAGCTGGTCTGTGTCCCTTTCATAGGTCCCTGGTCCTGTTGTTGGCTGGGAAAGACAGAATTGGGAAAGTCCTTCCCAGGATGACTCTCCTCCTAGATTTTTCCCTACAGGCAAAAGCAGCATGAGACAACAAAAGGAGCATTAAGAAAAAAAGTGTTGATGGGGACATCTTGGACAAAAGCCTACCAGCTTCAGATACTTAGAGAGGGAGATTTGTCCTCTGAGAAACAGAGGGGACAAGCCAACTCCTATAAACAGAGGAATTCTTTAAAAACTAACAAGGAAAAGCCAAGGACAAGACAGAGGCACAGGAAGACGGATAAAGTCATGCACAGTGCATATGCCTTGGGCACACCTTCCTGACAGGAGGGCTAAAACTCCAGAAATCTGTCTTATCACCAGCTGGTTACAAGATGAAGGAACAGACATCCAAGAGGGTAAATCCCAAAGTTAACATTTTAAAATATTAAAATGCCCAGTATGCAACAAAAGAGTAAAAGATAAACAAAAAATACAAGAAATCATGGCCCATCTAAAGGAAGAGGATAAAAAACATAGAAAACACCAATGAAGATGAGAATATGGACTGTTTTAATTTGTAAAAGCTACTGGAATGCAATATACCAGAAACGAAATGACTTTTTAAAAGGGGAATTTATTAAGTTGCAAGTTTACAGTTCTAAGGCTGTGAAAATATCCAAACTAAGGCATCCAGGGAAGGATACCTTGATTCAAGAAGGGCCAACGGGTCTAGACAACCTCTGTCAGCTGGAAAGGCACATGGAAATGTCTGCTAGCTTTCTCTTCTCATTTCATAAGGCTTCACCAGGGAAGCCTTCCTTCTCCATTTCCAAAGGTCTCTGGCTGTGTAGGTTCTATTGGCTCTGAGCTTTTTCCAAAATGGTTTGTTCTTAATGGGGTCATAAGGAACCTCACTTTGAGTGGGCAGAGACACATCTCTGTGGAAACCATCTCTGGGAGAGAGTGTTTTTTACATCTTCTGGAGATTTGTGGAATTAAGAGAGGTAGTGATATTGGCTGGTTGTTGTTAGATACTTTGGATACAGTGATGAGGGAAAGGGGAGAACTGAAGGCTTCAAACTTGCACCTTAAGCACAGTATGAATGATGTTAAACTTTCCATGTGTGCCCTGAAAGAAAATCATATTTCTTGTGGTCACAGATTTGAAATGTCTGAAAACCAAACACAAAGCCTCATTGTACAAGAGGCAGATTCACAATGTAAACTAAAATCTCAAGTTTGCATAGTATCTGCTGTTAAAGTAAGGGCTTTGATTGGAAAAGAATGGGATCCTGAAATGTGGGATGGTGATCTATCACTTGATAATGATGGTGATGGGGAGACAGAATCCCTGGAATCTGCTGAGCCTTTGCTAGATAGACCTGTAATGGACTGCCCTGAGGAAAGAGCTCCCCGACCTCCAGCCTGCATCAAGGAAACAGCTTCCTGGCCTCCAGTATCCTCATAGTCTGCCATCCAACCTCCATCTAATGAGATTAACCCCTCAGTGCCTGCTAACCCTGTAACCACCTCCCCTGGGGAAACAGCCATCACGCCTCTGTTTGGAGCAACTAATCCTACTTCACCAGATGAAACTGCAATGGAATGCCCTGAGGTAATTGGCTTGAAAGACACTTCTATTTCTTTTCATGACCTGCCCCTACCACACCTTTTTTCTTCAAGATCTACAACTGGGCTAAAGTCCAACAGGCTCCAAAATGTGAGGTACAAAATGTGACCCATGAGAAGGTATGCTATACTCCAGTCAGGGAGTACAGAAATCAGGGGAATATGTGTGGGAATGGATATTAAGGGTGTGGGATAATGGTGGAAGGAATATAAAGTTGGACCAAGATGCATTTATTGTTATGGGCCCACTAAGCAGAGATTCTGCATTCAACGTTGTAGCTTGAGGTGTTAGAAAGGTCATTAACAGTTTGGATGGTTGGCTGAAGCATGGATCCAAAGGTGGCCAACATTAATTGAGAGAAATGCCAGAACTGCCCTGGTATAATATAGATGAGGGGATCCAGAGGCTTACAGGGACTGGAATGTTAGCGTGGATTTACCATGGAAGACCTGCTCACACCCCCCGGGAATGTCCAGAAGACACATCTGTCACCAGAACCTTGAGAAATAAATTCGTGGGACTAGCTCCATCATCTCTGAAGAGCTCTGTGGTTGCCCTTCTCTGTAGGTCAGATATTAGTGGATAACTACTGGATAAACACAAAGAGGATGATCAGATCCTGAGCTGGCAGAAGCCATGTGGTGACAGTTAATCACACAGACAAGGTGGGCGCGGCCACCACAATGGACAGCAGACTCAAAGCAGCAGTCAAAATAATCTGACTCACAGAGACTTGTGGTTTTGGCTAAGAGATCATGGAGTACCTAGAAGTAAAATAGATGGGCAGTCTGCTAAATTCTGGTTTGAGCTGTATACGCAGAAGAATTCTAGGTCAGGTAAACAGAAGTCTAAACTGAATTACAAAAACAGAGAGTCACAGGCCCTTAATCAATTCCTAGACTTGAAAGAGTTTACAGACCCAGAGCCCCTTGAATGAGGGGAAGATCAAGTATCCTTGGGGAAGGACCCTTTTACACTGCCCAAAATTTACACCGTTAACCTTCCTCCCAGTCTTCCCCAAGGAGACCTATGGCCTTTTACCAGGGTGACTGTGCACTGGGGAAAAGAAAGTGAGCAGATATTTGGGGGATTATTAGACACTGGCTCAGAAGTGACACTAATTCCAGGAGACCCTAAACTCATTCTGGTCCACCAGTCAGAGTAGGGGACTTGTGGAGGTCAGACGATCGATGGACTTTTGGTTCAGGTCCATTTTTTACAGTAGGTCCCCAGACCCATTCTGTGGTCATTTCCTCCATTCCAGATGTATCCTTGGAATTGACATGCTCAACAAATGGCAGAATTCCCACATTGGTTCTTGACTCATGGAGTGAGCTTTTATGGTAGGAAAGGTCAAATGGAAGCCGCTAGAACTGCCCCTACCAGTTCTGATTCAGCAAAATACTGAATCAGAAGCAATATCATACTCCTGGAGGGACTGTAGAAATTAGTGCCACTCTTAAGGACTTGAAGCATGCAGGGGTTGTAATTCCCACCACATCCCAATTCAACTCTCCTATTTGGACTGTGCAGAAAACAGGTGGATATTGGAGGATGAGAGTGGATTATCACAAACTTAACCAGGTGGTGACTCCAATTGCAGCAGCTGTTCAAGATGTGGTATCATTGCTTGAGTAAATCAACACATCGCCTGGTACCTGGTATGCAGCTATTGATCTGGCAAATGCTTTTTTCCCAATAGCTGTCAGCAAGGACCACCAGAAATAGTTTGCATTCAGCTGGCAAGGCCAGCAGTATACCTTCACTGTCTTGTCTCAGGAGTGTATCAATTCTCCAGCCCTATGTCACAATCTTGTCCACAAGGACGGCAATCTTTTCTCCCTCCTACAAGACATCGCACTGATCCATTATATTGATGATATCATCCTGTTGGACTGAGTGAACAAGAAGATGCAACTACTGTAGACTTATTGGTAAGGCATTTGCATGTCAGGGGATGGGAGATAAGTCCAACAAAAATACAGGGATCTTCCACATCACTGAAATTTCCAGGCATCTGGTAGTGTGGGGCATGTCGAGATATCCCTTCTATGGTGAAGGATAAACTGTTGCATCTGGCCTCTCCTATGACCAAGAAAGAGGCACAATGCCTAGTTGGCCTCTTTGGATTTTGGAGACAACATATTCCTCATTTGGGTGTGCTACTCTGGCCCATTTACCAAGTGACCAGAAAAGCTTCTACTTTTGAGTGGGGACTGGAACAAGAGGAGACTCTGTGACATGTTCAGTTTACTGTGCAAGCTGCTCTGCCACTTGGGCCATATGATTCAGCAGATCCAATAATGCTGGAAGTGTCAGTGACAAATAGAGATGCTGTCTGGAGCCTTTGTCAGGTCCCTATAGGGGATCACAATACAGACCCTTAGGATTTGGGAGCAAAGCCTTACCGTGTACTGCAGATAACTACTTTCCTTTTGAGAAATAGCTTTTGGCCTGCTACTGGGCCTTAGCAGAAACTGAATGCTTAACCATGGGCCACCAAGTTACCATGAGACCTGAATTGCCTATAATGAGCTGGGTGTCATCTGACCCACCAAGCCATAGAGTCAGGTACACAGAGCAACACTCCATCATAAAGTGGAAATGGTATATTAGAGATAGGGCTCAAGCAGGTCCTGAAGGCACAAGTAAGTTACATGAGGAAGTGGCCCAAATGCCCATTGCCACTACTCCTGACACATTACCTTCTTTTTCCTAGACTAGAGGTAAGGCTTCCTGGGGAGTTCCTTACAGTCAGTTGACTGAAGAAGAGAAAACTTGGGCCTGGTTTACTGATGGTTCCACACAATATGCAGAGACCACCCAGAAGTGGACAGCTACAGCACTACAACCCCATTCTGGGATGTCCTTAAAGGACAGTGGTGAGGGGAAATCTTCCCAGTGGCTAGAACTTTGAGCAGTGTACCTGGTTGCTCATTTTGCTTGGAAAGAGAACTGGCAAGAGGTGCATTTGCATACTGAGTCATGGATTGTACTAATGGTTTGGCTGGATGGTCAGGGACTTGGAAAGATCATAATTGGAAAATTGATGACAAAGAGGTCTGGGGAAGAGGTATATGGATAGACCTTTCAGAGTGGGCAAGGAACATGAAGATATTTGTGACCCATGTGAATGCTCACCAGAGGATGACTTCAGAGGAGGAAGGTTTTAATAATAAAGTGAATAAGATGGCCCATCCTGTGGACACAAGTCATCCTCTTCTTTAGTCTCTTCTGCCATTGCCCAGTGGGCTCATGAACAAAGTGGGCCTGGTGGTAGGGATGGAGGTTATGCATGGGATCAGCAAAATGTCCTTCCACTCACCAAGGCTGACCTGGCTATAGCCACTACTGGGTGCTCAATTTGCCAGCAGAAGAGACCCACATTCAGCTCCCAATATGGCACAATTTTCCAAGGTTATCAGCTGGCTACCTGGTGGCAGGTTGATTACATTGGATCACTTCCACCATGGAAGAGGCAGTGATTTTTTCCAACTGAAATAGACCCATGCTCAGGGTATGGGTTTGTCTTCCTTGCATGCAATACTTCTACAAAAACTACCATCCGCAGACTTACAGAATGCCATATCCACCATCATGTTTTTCCACACAGCATTGCTTCCAATCAAGGAACCAACTTCACAGCAAAGGAAGGGGAATGAGCACATGCTCATGGAATTCTCTGCTCTTACCATGTTCCCCCATCATTCAGAGGCAGCTGGGTTGATAGAACAGTGAAATGGTCTTTGAAGACCCAATTACGATGCCAACTAGGTGGCAATACCCTGCAGGGCTGGGGCAGTGTTCTCCAAGAGACTGTGTATGCTCTGAATCAGCATCCATTGTACAGTGCTTTTTCTCCCTTAGCCAGGATTCACAAGTCCAGGAATCAAGTGGTGGAAATGGGAGTGGCAGTACTCACTATCACCCCTAGTGATCCACTAGGAAAATTTTTGCTTCCTGTCCCTGAAACCTTAAGCTCTGCTGGTTTACAGGTCTTAATTCCAAAAGGAGGAGTGCTCCTACTAGGAGACACAACAATGATTCCACTGAACTGGAAGTTAAGACTGCCACCTGGCCACTTTGAGCTTCTCAAGCCATTGAATCAATAGGCATGAAAGGGAATTACTGTTCTGTCTGGGGTGATTGATCCTGACTATCAGGGGGAAATAGGACTGCAACTACAAAATGGAGGTAGAAAAGAGTTTTCCTAGAATACAGGAGATCCTCTAGGGCATCTCTTAGTACTACCATGCCCTGTGATCAAAGTCAATGGAAAAACTGCAACAACCCAGTCCAGGCAGGACTACCAGTGGCCCAGAAACTTCAGGAATGAAGGTTTGGGTCACCCTGAGGTAGTTTACAAGAGTGGCCCCAGTATTATTGCTGTCCAAACAAAAGAAATCAGCTACAAACCAGAGCTTATAGCACCAACTCTCTCTGTTCCCATGCTAACTCCCACCCTGCTTGGTAGTCTATGTAATCTGGAGACAAAGGATATTCAGGGCTCAGACTTTGGAAAGAAGTCTTCTGAGTCTGCCGCAAATAATAATTATAATTATAATATTATAATATTAGTACCCCAAAATCAGTAATGTTTTTATACACAAACAATGAATAACTGGAACAAGAAAAAATTCCACTCACAATAGCAACTAAAAGAATTAAATATCTGGAAATAAATCTAACCAAGGTTGTAAATGACTTATATACAGAAAACTACAAAACATTGCTTAAGAAATTGAAGAAGACCTAAATAAGCAGAAGGATATTCTGTGTTCATGGATTGGAAGACTAAAATTCATTAAGATGTCAATACTATCCAGAGCATTTTATAGATTCAATGCAATCCCAACTGAAATTCTAACAATCTTCTTTGCAGAAATGGGAAAGTCAAAAATCAAATTTATGTGGAAGAGTAAGAGGGCCCAGATAGTTAAAACCAACTTGAAAAAGAGGAATGAAATTGGAGGAATCACATTTCCCAGTCTTAAAACTTAGCATGGCACTAGCACAAGGACAGACATATAGGCCAATGGAATAGAGTTGAAAGCTTAAAAATCAACCCTCATATTTATGGCCAACTGATTTTTGACAAGGTGCAAAGACTACTCAATTAAGAAAGAATAGTCTTTTCAGCTAATAGTGCCGAGAAAACTGGATCTCCATTTCACACACAGAAAAGGATGGCCCCTACCTTACAGGACATACAAAAATCAACTCAAAATGGATCAAAGAGCTAAATACAAGAGCTACAACAATAAAACTCCTAAAAGAAAATGGAGGAAAGCATCTTCAGGACCTTGTGTTAGGCAATGGTTTCTTAGACTCTACACCCAAAGCACAAGCAACAAAGAAAAAAAAAGTTAAATGGGCCTCCTCAAAATGAAAAACTTTTGTGCATCAAAGGACTTTGTCATGAAAGTGAGAAGACAACCTATTCAATGGGAGAAAATATTTGGAAACCACATATCTGATAAAGGATTAATATCAGTTTACATAAAGAAATTCTTCAATGGAACAACAAAAAGGCAAACAACCCAATTTAAAAATGGGCAAAAGACTTGAACATACATCTCTCCAAAGAAGACATACAAATGGCCAGAAAGCACAAGAAAAGACGCTCAACATCATTAGCCATCAGGGAAATGCAAATCAAACCTATAATTAGATACTATTTCACCCCCATTAGAATGGCTGCTATTAAAGAAGTGAAAAGTAACAAGTGTGAGAGAGGTTGTGGAGAAATAGGAACACTCATTCGTTGCTGATGGCGTGTAATTTCATGCAGCCACTGTGGAAGACAGTTTGCCAGTTCCTCGGAAAGTTAAGTATAGAATTACCATATAACCCAGCAATCCCACTACTAAGTATATACCCAGAAGAATTGAAAACAAGGGCTCAAACAGATATTTGCACACTAATGTTCATAGCAGCATTATTCACAAATGCCAAGGGAGAGAAGCAACCTAAGTGTCCACCAACTGATGAATGGATAAACAAAATGTGGGATAAACAGACAATGGAATATTACTCAGCCATAGAAAGGAATAAAGTACTGATGCAGGTGACAACATGGATTAACCCTGAAGACATCATATTGAATGAAATAAGCCAGATACAAAGGTCAAATACTGTATAATCTCACTGACTTGAAACAATGAGAATAAGTGAAATGATAGCTTCAGAATTTAGAATGGAGGTTACCAGAGAATGGGATGGGGATAGGGAACAGGAATCTAAGGCTAAAAATGTACAGGGTTCCTACTGGGAATGATGGAAATGTTTTGGTAATGGATGGTGGTAATGGTAGCACAGTATTGTGACTGCAATTAACAGCACTGAAATATATATCTTAATATGATTAAAGGGGAACTGTTGGAGTGCATATACAGTAACAGAACAAAATTTTTAAAAATTCATGAGCTACATTATACAGATACTGAACCCTAAATTAAACCATGGATTTTAATTAATAGTATAATTCTGAGAATGTGCTGTCATCAATTGTAACTAGTGTTCCACACTAATGCAAGGTGTTGGTAGGATAGTGTATGGGAATTTCATACATGATTGTTCTGTAAATCCACAACTTGTCTTATAAAGGGAAAGGGGGAAAAGTGAAGGAAAAATTAAGACATTTCCATATAAACTAGGGCAGAGAGAGTTTAGCATTTCTTCTACAAGAATGCTAAAAGAAAATGCTAAAGGAAGTCCTTTAGCCTAAAATGAGAGGACACTAGACAGATACTCAAAGCTGTAAGAAATAAAGAACACTGGTAAAGGTAACACAGGTGTACATAGAAGCCAGTATTGTTATACTTTAGTTTTATAACTTCTCTTTTTTTCTATATGATTTAAAAGGCAAAAGCATTACCATATTTGCCCTTTCATTTCTGGATTATTTCATTCAACATACTCTCCTCAAATTTCATTTACCTGGTTGCATATCTTCATTCCTTCTTGTAGCCACTCAGTATTCCATTGTATACATACACCACAGTTTGCCCTTCAGTTCAGTAGTCAATGTACCCTTAGGCCACCTCCATCCATTGTAAATCATGAATACTGCTGCCATAAACACCAATGTGCAAATGTCTATCCATGTTCCTGCTTTCAGTTCTTCCAAGACTATACCAAATAAAGGGGTTGCAGGATCATATGGCGACCCTATGCTCAGTCTTCCTTGGAGCCACCATACTGCCCTCTGGGGAGCTGCACCACTCTACTTCCCTACCAGCAGTGAATAGGTACCTTTCTCTCCACATTTTCTCCAGCACTTGTTATTTTTAAAACAGTTTTATTCACACACCATATAGTCCATCCTAGGTAAACAATCAGTGCTTGTATAGCCACATAGTTATGCCTTCACCACCACAATCTATATTAGAATATTTCCATTTCTTCCACAAAGAAAGAAGAGGAAAAAATTAAAAAAATAATTAAAAAGAAAAAAAGAAAGATTAATAAAAAGGAAAAACAACAACAAGAATCCCATACCCCTCCCTTATATCCCTTCTTATTGACATTTAGCTTTTGTATATTGCTTTTGCAACAATTAATGGAAGAATATTACAGTGTTACTGTTAACTATAGACCCTAGTTTGCATTGATTGTATTTTTTCCATATATCATCCCATTTTCAACACCTTGCAATGGTGACATCCATTTGTTCTCCCTCCTCGTGTAAAAACTTTCTTGTATTTATGCATTTAATTGTCATCATTGTCCACTCTATCTTTTGCTAAATTGTACAGTTCCATTCTTTATCTTCTATCTTTCCTTATGGTGTCACATTGCCTGGAGCCTTCCTCTTTCAACCACACTCACACTACGCTTTGTTCATTTTACTTAAAATATTGTGCTACCATCAGATAATATTGTGCTATCCATTTCAGGATCTTTACAATCAATCCTTGTGCCAGTTTGAAATGATGTATGGACCCTAGAAAAACCATGTTGTAATCCTAATCCCGTTTTGTAAAGACAGCCGTTTCTTCTAATCCCTATTCAGCATTGCATGCTTGAAACTGTAATTAAATCATCTCCCTGGAGATGTGATGTAATTGAGAGTGGTTGTTAAGCTGGATGAGGTGACGACATCTCTCCCCACATTTGGGTGGGTCTTGATTAGTTTCTATAAAAGAGGAAACATTTTGGAGAATGAGAGATTCAGAGAGAGCAGAGCAGAACGACAGAGCCACGAGAAGCAGAGTCCACCAGCCAGTGACCTTTGGAGATGAAGAAGAAAAATGCCTCCTGGGGAGCTTCATGAAACAGGACGCCAGGAAAAGAAGCTAGCAGATGATGCCATGTTTGCCATGTGCCCTTCCAGATGAGAGAGGAATCTTGTGTTCACCATATGCCTTTCCAGGTGAGAGAGAAACTCTGACTGTGTTTGCCATGTGCCCTTCCACTTGAGAAAGAAACCCAGAACTGCATCGGCCTTCTTGAACCAATGTATCTTTCCCTGAATGCCTCTGATTGGACATTTCTACAGATCTGTTTTAATTGGAACATTTTCTCAGCCTTAGAATTGTAAACTAGCAACTTATTAAATTCCCCTTTTTGAAAGCCATTCAGTTTCTGGTATATTGCATTCCGGCAGCTAGCAAACTAGAACAGTCCTGTTGCACATTCTGTATTTCTTCAGCATCAAATTCCTAATCTCTAGCCTCTTTCCATCTCCTGATAACATGTGCTCTAACTTTAACTCTCGGAGTTTGCTCGTTATAATTAACCCATACTGGTGAGACCATTCAGTATCTCTCCTTTTGTTTCTGGCTAATTTTTCCCAATATAATGTCCTCAAAGGTCATCCATGTTGTTACATGCTCCATGACTTTACTGTTTCTTACAACTGCATAATATTCCAATGTATGTATATGCAGTTTGTCTAGCCACTTTCTGTTGATGGACATTTAGGCTGTTTCCATCTCTTAGCAATTGTGAATAATGCTGTGATAAATATCGGTATACAAATGTTCATTTGTGTACTTGTTTTCAAGTGCATATGTAGTAATGGGATTGCTGAATCATATAGCAGTTCTATACTTAGTATCCTGAGGAATTGCCAAACTACCTTCCAGAGTGGTTGCACCATTCTACATTCCCACCAACAGTGCATAAGTGTACCTCTTTCTCTATATCCTCTCTAGCACCAGTAACTTTCTGTTTTATTTTTTTTTTATACTGGCCATTCTAGCAGGAATGAGACATCTCATTGTGGCTTTGATTTGCATTTCCCTATAACAGCTAGTGAAGTTGAGCATGTTTTAATTTGTTTTTGAGCCATTTATATCTTCTCTTAGAAAAGTGTCTGTCATTGTCTTTCACCCATTTCTTATTAGATTGTTTGTCTTTTTGTTCTTGAGTTGTAGGATCTCTTTATTTATTCTGGATGTTAAACCCTTATCTGATATGTGGTTTCCAAATATTATAAGGTCTAACTAATATATACTAACTATAATGAGCAGAGACTGAGAATTGAAAGTGAGAGCAAAGTTTATCAGGGGATAGAAGGTGGGCAGAGATTAGACAACTGACAATTATGGAGTACAGAATGTTCAGTAAGGCTTATTTTTTTTTAATAAGGCTTATTTTAAAGCTTCCTAGATTATAAATTCTTACTGCAGTCACATCTATTCTTGAGTTTTAACTATTATTTCTAAATTCTGAGATGCTGAGCTCTTTCTAAATAACCTGGTAGTTCCATGGAACTTTGGATATCTGTGTGGCACCTGAGACTCAGAGTTAGAGTTCTGCAGCTCTAAAAGTGAGCATTACTCCATACAGCAACTGTTAAAGAAGCTGAAAGAGAGATCCAACAATAGATGGAGTCAAAGGGTACAATGACTGAAAAGCAGAATGGTAAACTGTGATATATTTATATGATGGAATATAGTCTGGCTACAAAAAGGAAGGATGCTAAGAGGCATGCAATGAGCTGAATAAACCTTGGGGACAATAAGCCAGGAACGAAAGAACAGATATACCAAGGTGTCTCTCAGAAAATAGTTACAAAAAATTGGAGCCTAGATTGTAAACTCTTATAACAGCCACACTTAGTCTAAAGTTGTAGGTGTATTTCTAGATTCTGAATGACTAAGCCATATGTGTATCAGCTAGTATTTCCCTGGAACTCTGAGTAACTCTGTAACACTAAGACGCAGAAATGGAGTGTTGCAGCCCTGAAAATTAGCATAGCTATGTACAAAATCAGTTAAGGTAACCAAAAAAGAGAGCAGGTCTCAATTAGAGATTAAAAACGAAGCCATTCCGGCTAGGTCTAATGTAAATCAGAATACAGGATAAAAGTTGATAGTGTGTGTACTGTAGACCTTCATTTATGGTATGAGACCAAAGGCAGAGAGGTTTGTTATGTCTAGAACCTAAATTTTCAGTAACACACAATATAAATCAACCTGTCTGGATAGCTCACTTAACCAACCCAAACTCCTACAGTCCGGAAGAGGAATGAGGCCCTGTAATTCTGTATAGCTTAATGTAATACCTGGATACAGCTCAGACTATGGTAAGCTGATAATTAAAAAGTATTGGTAGAGTCCTTTAAGGGTCTGAAGGAAAAAAATATATATATATATATATAAACTATTTAAACTTTCCCATTTGGGAAACCCCAGGTACCCTCTCAACCACTGGGGACACCAATGAAAATAAGCCAAGCCCTTGATATTGAGGTTTGCCCTTATGAAACTTATTTCTGTATTGGAGAAGCTAGGACTACCTATAATGAGACCTAAGAGTTGCTTCCAGGAAACCTCTTTTGTTGCTCAGATGTGGCCTCTCTCTCTCTCTCTCTCTTTCTCTAAGTCCAACTCTGCAAGGAAATCATTACCCTCCCCCCTATGTGGGTCATGACATCCATGGGTGAAAATCTCCCTGACAGTGTGGGGCATGACTCCCAGGGATGAACCTGGCCCTGGCACCGGGGGATCAACAACAATGCCTTCCTGATCAAAAGGGGAAAAAGAAGTATAAAAAAATAAGGCATCAGTGGCTAAGAGAGATCAAATAGAGTCAAGAGAATATTCTGGAGACTACTCTTATGCAAGCTTCAGTTAGATGGTGCTAATTGCCATGGTTTGCTAAACCCCAACCAACATCACTCCTGTTAACTCTTAAGAACAGCTAGGGCTTGAACTGAGACTTTATAAAGACTTTATTTTTCATAAAATTTTCCTTGCAGAGTTGGACTTAGAGAGAGAAAGTCCAACTTTATTTTTCATTAAAATTTTCCTAGGTCAGATAAATCCTGAAACTCAGAGGGACTAGCATCTCCAAGATTATCAACTACTTACATCTTCCTATACTTCTCAACATGAAAAAATCAAAACAGGCATTGCCCAAAGATCCCTGTAAACTGGGAGAAGCATCAAAGGAGAAGGAAGAGTTATAATAGAGAAAATAGGATTTAACAAACGAGTATGACTGCTGAATCACTGTATTAGTTTGCAAACTGCTGGAATGTGATACACTAGAAATGGAGTGGCTTTTAAAAAGGGAATTTAATAAGTTATAAGTTTATAGTTCTAAGTCTATAAAAATGTCCAAATTAAGGCATCCATGAAAAAGATATCTTAATTCAAGGAAGGCCAATGGGTAAGAACACTTCTGTCAGCTGGGAATTCACGTGACTGGCATCGACTGGTCCCTTGCTCCTGGGATCTGTTGCTTTCAGCCTCTGTTCCTGCGGGGGTTCCTCACTTTGCTTCTCTGGGGCTGGCCTTCATTTCTTGGCTTCCCTTGGCTCTCTCCAGGTTCTGGCTTGCTTAACATCTCATGGCAATGTCTGCTGGACTTCAAGTATCTCCAAATATCTGACACTTTCTCCAAGTGTCGGCATCTGTATCAGCTCTGCTCTGAATTTTCTGTCAGCTCTGTTATTTCTGACTCTCTCCAAAATGTTTCCTCTTTTTAAAGGATTCGAGTAATCAAGATCCACCTGGAATGGGTGGAGTCACATCTCCATCTAATCAAAAGTCACACCCACAATTAGGTTTGTCACATCTCCATGGAGATAATCCTAATCAAAAGTTTCCAACCCAAAGTGTTGTATTAGGATTGATAGAAACAGCTGCCTCCACAAGATTGAATCAAGATTAAAACATGGCTTTTCTGAGGTACATAATATTTTCAAACCGGCACAATCACCATATTGACATTTCTTCCAGCCTCCAGTGTTTTGGAGCAGCTAGAAAGAAAAATCTGAGCTAGTGAAATGGTAACCCATACCAAACTTTGAAACCTGTTCTGTAACTACTTGTTGAAGTATACTTTGAAAATGATTGCTTTTTCTTTCTTTTCTTTGTATATATGTTGTATTTCACAATTTTAAAAAATGTTTAAAATTCTACGTTAATAAGCATAAGATGTATGAAGATGTCCTCTAAGACAATAACACTACAAGGAGGAGGGACAGAGAAGGACGGAGCAGAGTGCTTGCAAACTATTGAAACTAAGCTGGTAGTGTTCAAACTATGTTCACATAAATTAATAAATTAATGGGACCTCCAAGGTAAACACAGGAAAATAATTATAAAATACACAGAAAAGGAGAGATGAGATATTTTGGCTTCAGCAGCCTGGGGGGGGGGATCACCAGGAGGGGTGGGGGGCTTTAAGGGGGAGTAAGGCCTGAGCCCCCCCATTACCTGTTGGGAGCAGAGGTGAGAGTACAGCTGGGGGCCCAAAAGGGAATGGGTTCCCTGGGAACTTGCCTTCCTGCACCCTTCAGGGGCCCAGGCGCGGGCCGGTTCCTCCAGAAAGCTCTGCAGGCTCATCTCACCACACAGAAAAGGGCAAGAAAAAGCCTCTGAGGAGTGGAAAAGCTGCCACAGAGGGATTACAATAACCAGAGGCCTGCCAGTGCCTGCCTCCCTGTACAACACAGTCTGCTAGTAGACCCACAAGAACCAGGCAAACATCCCAACAGGGAAACACGCAAAGGCCTGACACAGGTTGTTCACAAAAGAATAAGCAAACATGGCAAACAAGCCTAAAGAAATCTAAAAAGGGAGGCAGGAAAAATGTTAAGAGAAGCTACCTCTAAGTGAAGAAATTATAGGGTAAATTTCTTTAAAATGTCTTTCTCTATTCATATGCATAAAAGTTGCATAAAGTTTAAATAGATAAAATACAGATATTAAGCACAGTTATTTAGTTGCCTAAATTAGAATACGATCAAATTAAGAAGCAAATTTAACAGAAAAATAGGAAAAATTCAACTCACTAGATTTTTTAATCAAGACCAAGAAAAAAAAAATCATTAGGCAAATTCCAACAGAGTCAAACACACACACTCAGCGGATTTATCCACACCAAGTAAATGACAAGAGGAGAAATGATAATCAGATGTTAAAAGAAGTAGAAAATCCAAACATCAGACAAAGTACCACATAATTTAATGTTCAATGTCCATGATTATGCTCCTGGGTAATGGAGAAAAGGGTAATTTATATTCAGCAAGCTACATTCTAAGTAGGCAAAGGTTGCCATGGATTTAGGTTTTCATCTGAATGGCAATTTTATTTTGTTCTGAGCCTTTATATGAGTCAGGTTCCAGCTGGAAAAGCTGCCCTGGCAATGGGCTGCTCCCCTGTGTCACTGGTTTGGGAAATCAAAGAAGAATGCAAGGAGGGGCCCGCACTGAGGCACAGACAAAACTCAGTGTCCAGTGTGCCCCGAACAGAGTCCAGTGAACCCACCCCAAGTCCCGTGAGCCCCGACTAGAGTCCAGTGAGCGCCGCCAGCTCGGAGCATCCCCTGGGCCCCGCCCAGAGGACACTGGAAATGCCTTTCAGCCACGATGGCTGTGGACAGCCCAGGGCTGGCTCTGATCCAAGCCTCACCTAATGCCAAAGAGTGTGCCCACGCTGGCCCGCAGCCAGGGGCTAGAATGTTCGACAGAGCCACCAGGGAGGGGGTAGCTCCTCTGGCGGGGCTAGGCCCCGGGTCCAGCTGGTCCCCACTCCCAGCCACGCTGCGCCTGGCAGGCCCCCGACGCTCGAGGGCTCTGTCCGCAGCTGTGGGACGAGGATGGTAGGAGGATGTGACTCCTGGGAGGAACAAAGGCGGCCGCAAGGTAAAGCGCGCTCTCCCTGCGGGCGGGCTGCATAGGGCGCGGCGGGGCCGGGCCTGTCAGGATCGATTCTGTCGGGATTGGGTTCTGCTGGGATGGGATTTTGTTGAGATGGGAGTATACTGAGATTCTCATGGGGTGGGATTTTACTGGGATGGGTCGGCTTCTGTTGGGATCGGGTTCTGTTCCTCCGTGGCCGTCGCCGTTTAGTTTCGCCACCTGGTGGCCATGGGTGGAAGTGCGGCTGGGTCTTGGCTCGGGCACGCCTGGTGGTCTCAGCCCAAGGGGGGTCTCCAAGACTAAAATGTCTCAGGCCACTCAGAAGAGAGGTGAAAGTCGCCTTACTAGAGAAAACTATCTGAGTAAAATATAGAATTTCCAGTTATACTTGAATTTCAGATAAACAACGCTTTTTTATTTTTTATTCTTTTTGATATAAGTATATTCCAAATATTGTATGGGACATAATCACACAAACACACACGCAAAACGTGTTTATTATCCTGCTTTTTATCTGGCTAACCCTAATTCTTCTCTATTAAGAAAAATGCTAGTTACAACCTCCTAAACTGATGTTATAGGTTACCGAAGAGTTACAGCCCCCAGTATGAAACTCTGCCTTAGGAGACAGGAACTATAAGCAAAGCAGAAGAAAATGGAAAAATAGTTGGTGGAGGAATTGGAACTGGACACCACTCCCTGTTTAGACCCACCTGCCTTTTAGCTGCAGAGCCCTAGATGGGCCAGGTCCCCCCCCACTGCTCTGTGCACCCTGAAGGGAGAGGTTTTGGATTTACTTAAAGACGACTTTTATGCACAAAAAATACCAGGCTTTTAAAGTAAATATTCAGTGTATTAAAATAATAAATTTAAAAGCCTACTTTTCCTATAAGAGTTTAAGCGTGACTTTAAACTCTTATTGTGCTGCTAATAAATCCAGTCCATGGTTTTCACATACCATGCAATCCATCCAAAGTGTACAGCCAATGGCTTTTAGTATATTCATAGGGTTGTGCTTTCACCACCACAATCAATTTTAGAACATTTTCATTACTACAAAAAGAACAACCCCACACCCCTCAGCAGCAACTCCTCATTCCCTCTATCCTTCCCCATACCTACTTAACCCCTTATCTTTTTTGTCACAGCAAACACTTTTTTTCATCTCTTTAAATTTATTTATATTTACATTTTATATAAATGGAGTCACACAATATGTAGTACTTTGTGTGTGGGGGTTTTTTGTTTGTTTGCAATTGATGGGAGAATATTCATATATAACCATTCACTACAGTCCGTAGTTTGCTTTAGGTGTGTTTTACCTGTATACCACCCTGTTATTAACACCTTCTAACAGTATCATACATTTGTTCTAGTTCATGGAAGAACATCCTTTTATCTGTACTACTGACCACACTCATCATCCATGAGGGTGTTTCACTGTGTCATACCGTCCCATGTGTCATCCTCTGACTTTCCTTCTAGTGACATACATAACCCTAAATTTCCCCTTTCAACCACAATTGCACCCACATATCATCACTGTTAGTTACATTCACCGTAATGTGCTCCCATCACCCCTATCCATCTCCAAACATTTACAACCAGCCTTATTAGACATTATGCACAAATTAAGCATCAGCCCCCATCCTCGGCCCTCATTCTATCTTCTGGTGACCTATGTTCTAGATATTAACCCCATGAGTTTGCTAGCTATATTTAGTCCATATTGGTAAGGTCATACACTATTCACCCTCTTGTGTCTAACTTATTCATTCAATATAATGTCCTCAAGGTTCATCCGTGTAGGTACATGTGTCATGACTTCACCTCTTCTTAGAGCTGCATAATACTCCATCACATGTACATACCACATTTTATTTATCTATGCATCAGTGGATGGACACTTAGTGCAGTCAATTTTAACAATAATTTACACGGCGCCTTTGATTGTCTCATTTACAAACTAGTTTACGTACAAACTCTCAAATCTTTAAACTGTATAGTTTACTTAGGGAGTACTGCAGTGCCTCCCTAAGAATATAGCAGTTTTTCATTTCTGAGACAGTGGCCAATTTCCCTATACCTCTCAAACCGAGACAAGCATGAGGCTAAATTAACTCAGTGAAGGATGTTAAACCTGTGCACTGTGCAGGTGGGTTTTGGTTGCCTGCTGCTCAGAGCCACCGACAGGAACCCGGGCTCTGCAGTGAAGACAGTCACCGGTGACTTTGTTATGACCAAGATGGACATAAAGCCAGGAGGGACGCCAGGAGGGAGCTCCCATCCCCTCGACTCTGGCTGTCCCTTACCTGCTCCTCAACCCCACACACCTGCACCCCACAAATCAGGTGGATTCACCTAATCTTGTCATCACTGGATTCCATTCCGATTTTGTGCCATGATCTACCCACAGCGGAGGGGGGGGGGGCACGGCTCTGACAAAACACTCAGCAGACACCCAAGGGGATGCTGCAATTTGCTCTGGCTTCAGGTGCGAGGTCACCGAGTAGAGCTGCGTCTTTATACCCCTTCACACCTGCTGCTTCTCGCCTCCAGGCCTCTAATGCTTTGCCCTCACTTGGAATTTCTCCTCTCCCCTCAAGGAGCTCCTCTATACCCATCAAGCCTCTGCTCAAGGCAGGTCCCCACTCCGGACATGGCCTCCCTAGGTGCCATAGGCCCAGCCATAGTTAGGTTCAGGTGTGAACTTGGCCAGGTGATGGTGTGGACTTGAATCATCAGCATGTGAAATTCATCCATGGCTGATTACATCTGCAGGCGGCTGTGGTTTCAGGAAGTGAGTGGTTTATTTAATTAGCTGGATGCTTAAAAGAAAGAGGTCAGAAGAGAGCTCAACGCAGCATAGCCCAAGCAGCTCAGCATGAGTTTGGAGATACAGAAAGGAATCACCCCAGGGAAAACCATTGGAACCCAGAAGCCAGAACACAAGGCCAGCTGAAGTCACCGTGTGACTTCCCATTGACAGAAAAACTCAGATGAAAGCTAGCTGCCCTTCCTCTGAAGAGCTGTAAATTTTTAACTAAATAAATCCCCTTATTAAAAGCCGATCCATCTGTGGTGTGTTGCACTCTGGCTGCTTTAGCAAACTAAAACAGGCCCCTCTGGCAATGTGCTGAAGCCAAGGGACTCCTCACAGGAAGCATAAATACAAGACATAAAGCGCATGGGGTCACAAATGACACTGCCTACTGAGTGTATTAGCAAGCGTATTTAAAATAACAATAATAACCAGGTGGGATAATGGTGTATCCTTATTATCACTGGGCAGTCCAGTGGCAGGTTGAAGGACAGTGGCACTCTCGAAGCAGTGATAAGCCTGAATGATGGCTGGGGCTTCCTGTAAGTGACACACGACAGGAAGGAGGCTGTCATTTCCATCACAGTAGAGCCACCAGTCCTCTAATACTCTGGTTTGTGGTCTACACTTGCGGTCAAAGGAAATGATTGATTGCAGGCAGAGATTAGTGAAGATAAAGACACAATTTCTCCCTGCATTCATGGGCCCCCTGATTTCTATCAACAGACCCCAGGCTAAGGACCCTGCACCCCTTCTGTACCTTCTGTGGGTTTCTCTTATCCTCCTCCACCTGATGAGGCTGATGATACTATTGGAAATAAAAATGCAGCTAGCATTTATAGAGTATTTACTGTATACCTAGCAATGTGGTAGCATCTTGCATGCATGATTTCATTCAGTCCTCCCAGCAAGTACTAGGAGTTGGACCCAGATTTGTCTGACTTCCCAGGACACCAAGTTATTTCTATTTTTGCCCATTTCTACCTGTTTAGAAATTAAATAGATTTTAATTCTTTAGGGGTGATGCTGGAATCATCTTTGTATCTCCAGCAGCTGACATTGATGCCTGCCAAGTAAGAGGTCCTTTATCTCCATCCACTGGCTGGCCAAGAAAATAGATAATAAGTAAACACACAGTGTCAGAATCTGGAATATAGGTTACCAGGAGATAGAGCAAGGGTAGAGAATGGGGAGCAGATGCTTACTTTGTGCAGAATTTTTAATTAGATTGACTGTAAATGTTTGAAGATGGATAGAGGTGATGGTAGCACATTATGGTGGGTGTAACTAACAGTGATGAATTATGTTGTGAGTGTGGTAGAAAGGAGAAGTTTCAGGTCATGTATGTCACTGGAAGGAAAGCCAGAGGATGAAACATGGGACTGTGTAACACAGTGACCTGTGTGGTGGATGGTGACTGTTAACATATAAGAACATATAAGAATGTTCTTCCATGAGCTGGGGCAAATGTATGATACTATTACAAGGAGTTAATAATAGGGTGGTATATGGGAAAATGTCCCCGATGCAGACTATGAACTATAGTTAACAGTAATAGTTTAATATTCTTTCATCAACTATAACAAATATACCATACCAAATGCTAAGGGTCAATAATGGGGGGGGTGGTAAGGGGTGTGGGGTTTTTCTTTTTGGAGTAATGAAAATGTTCTAAAATTGATTGTGGTGTTGAATGCACAACTCTGTGAATGTGCTGTGAGCCATTGATTGACATGTTGGATGGATTGTATGCTGTGTGAATAAATCTCAATAAAACTGCTTTTAAAAGATGCATATACTGGGAGAGAGAACACACACACACACACATGCATATATTCACATACATGTGTGCACACACTTGTGCATGCATACACTAGCACATTCACACACACTCATGTATGACTACACACACTCATGCATTGTGCACCATATATGCACACTCATACTCGTCCCCCAAATGCACACATGTAGATGCAGCCACACTCATGCGAACGCATACACACATATCAAAATACTGAAAATTGACAAGCAAGGATAGTAGGTGGGTTTGTGTTCAAATAGCCCAGCCCTCTCAGTGGGATCAAAGGCATAGATTGGCCACCCCAGGCCCGCAGCCTCTGTGGGGTGGCCCAAAGCTCTGGATGGGGGGTGTGGGGGGCGTTTTTCTGGGAGGCAGGTGTCCAGATGACCAAGATGCAAGGGCGCTGGCCCAGCCAAGCAGGCGCCCCTTTGCTCAAGTCGGCGGAAAATGCTTGAGCGAGGAGCAAGGGGCTGGCCTCTTCCCCATGGGGAGAAAGTAGCCTGGGAAGGGAGAAGCATCTCCCTAGGACCAGGACACTGGATCCCGGGTTAGCCCCGGTGATGGTCTGTCTGCTGGGGGCCTTGCTGGCCAGACACACAGGTCACTCCACGGGACTGTGACCCTGAGCTGCTCAGGATGCCGCAATTTTAGGAAAAACTGTTCCCCTGTTCATTTACTCCACAGGTGTTTACTAAGTGTCCTAAGGATGACAGAGGGTGAGGTGGGCGCTGGAGCCTAAAAAGACAAAGGGGAACTGTGGTATATACACAGGATGGAATATTGTGTGGCTACAGAGAGGTGCGAAGTCATGAGGCAGGCAACAAGGTGAATGAAGCTGGAGGACATATTATGTGGTACAAAATAAGCCAGAAACAAAACAAATATGGTATAGTCTCTTTTACAAAATACTGATAAGAAAATTGGAGTCTAGATTGTAAGATGCTATAGCAGTCACACTTAGTGTGGAGCTGTAAATGTTTTTTCTAGATTTTGAGATGCTTTGTCATATAACTTGGTATTTCCCTGGAACTCTGGCTACCTGTGTGCCACCTAAGACTCAGAGGAGGAGGTCTGCACGTCTGAAAGTCAGCATTGCTACATATAACAACCATTAAAGAAACCGAAAAAGAGATCAGGTTTCAATTAGAGAGAACCACAAAGCCAATCGAGTAGGGACTAAGGTAAATCAGAATACAGGTCTAAGGAGAACACTCACCGTATTTTAGAATTTCACCTACTATATGAGACCAAAGAAAAAGAAGTTTGTTTTTGTCCAGAACCTAAATTTCCTGTAGCACACAATCTAACTCAACCCGTCTGGATAGATGATTCAAACACCCCAAACACAGGGAGCCCAGAAAGGGAATGCAGGTTTGTAATTCAGTATAGCTTAATGTAACATCTGGATACATCCCAGAGTATGCTGAGCAGATAATTAAAAAGTATGGGCAAGGTCTCTTGAAAGAAAGGAGAAAAAAAATCTGGAATTATTAAGCTTTACCACAGGGGAAACCCCTGATACTGTCTCAAACATTAGGGACACCCAAGTCAATAGGCCAAGCCCTTGATCTTGAGGCTTGCTCTTGTGAAGTTTATTTTTATAGCAGAGAAGCTTAGCATACCTATAGGTGTTCTAGTTTGCTAGCTAGAATGCAATATACCAGAAACAGAATGGCTTTTAAAAAGGGGAATTTAATAAGTTGCTAGTTTACAGTTCCAAGGCTGAGAAAATGTCCCAGTTAAAGCAAGTCTATAGAAATTTCCCATCAAAGGCATCCGGGGAAAGATACCTTGGTTCAAGAAGGCCAATGAAGTTCAGGGTTTCTCTCTCAAGCGGAAGGGCACATGGCGAGCACAGTCAGAGTTTCTCTCTCATCTGGAAAGGCACATGGTGAACACGGCATCATCTGCTAGCTTCTTCTCCTGGTTTCCTGTTTCATGAAGCTCCCCAGGAGGCATTTTCCTTCCTCATCTCCAAAGGTCTCTCCTACATCAGCTCTGAAGCTTTTCCCAAAATGGTTCCCTCTTAAAGGACTCCAATAAGCAACCCCACCTTGAATGGGCAGAAGCACGCCTCCCTGGAAACCACCTAATCAAAAGATCCCATCTGCAATTGGATGGGTCACATCTCCATGGAAACAATTTCATCGAAATTTCATCACCCAATACTGCTAAATCAAACAATTTCATCACCCAATACTGCTAAATCAGGATTAAAGAACATGGCTTTTCTGGGGTGCACAACAGTTTCAAACTGCACACCGCCCAAATGTGCCAAGAGACCAGCCAGCTCTGCATTCTCCTGTGTACGGGTTTGGTGTGTCTGGGCATGGGGATGGGGGCATAAGGAGTTGGCCCCAAGAGGGGCAGATGGGCCCTTACAGCCTAGTCTGCAGGGGAAGCCTTTCCCCGAGCCCACACCATGATGACTTTTCACTGCATGACACGTGGAGGAGCTGTTCGGATCAACACCCTTTCTGAGGATAAAAATAACGGAGCAGCTCAAAGCAGGAGGCAAATACATGAGCTCCTAGCAAGATCGGGTTCCCTCCCACCCCTTCCCCAAGAAGTCCTCCAGTGGTCTGGGCCGCCAGCTTCATTTAGCAAATCCTATTCTTATAAACAGCTATAAACAGCTGACCCAGATTCTCGGCCCGATTTAGGATGTTTCCCAGGGAGCTGAGACTATTCAGGGATGAAAGTAAATGTTGCTTAAAAGCATAAAAGGGAGCGGCGAGAAGGCAGGAAGACAGGGCCACATGGAAGGGCCCAGCGGCTGGCATTTTCCCCCCGTGCTCAGGTGTTGCAGTCCCAGCAGCTCTACCCCTATGCTAGATGGTAAAGAAGCTTCCCCACCCTCCACACACATCTACGAACACCGACTTACTGGTGAGCACAGCTGGACAACTCTGAGAACAACCTAGAGGAATCTGCCTTGGGTGCTCTCTCAGGGAGCTCTTTCTCTGCAGACAGCACCCCAGGGAAGTGCCCAAAAGCAGGGCACCCTGGGGGACCTGCTTACTCCCGCTTTCAGCACCCTGATGCCTGAAGAGACTATTTAGATTCACCCCTGCCAGATGTTTTAAAATCCCTACCTGGGCCACAGAGCTATCTGCGGAGAAAGCTGGGTAAAATCGGTGCGTTTGGTAAGGTAGTGTAGAGTCTGACCCCAGAATCAAGCACTGGTGGGGAGGAGACGATGGAAAGAAGTCTAGCAGTGTAAAGATCCATCATGTTCTCTGAGATCTTTTTTCCTGTTGGTGGCTCGGTTTTAGGACATAAAGAAGAGGCAGAGGCCTGTGGCAGTATCGCAGCGTCATATTTGAGCTTATTGAAATGCTTCCTCCCTTTCCTTATTCTCTATATCACAGTTTGCTCTTCATGTGCATGAACTGACTCATTTGTTTCCTACTAGTATTTTAAAACACCAGACGGGCACCGTGAGTTCTAACAAAACAGCTTTTAAGGAGGGGGCGGAAGGCCGGTGTTTCTGCCTTCCTAGGAAATGTTGGCCTGGTGTCAGAACTACCACTGAAGGAAGGAGTCATGTCTGGGAAGAAGAGGTTGATAAAAAAAAAAAAAAACCTTTGGCACAGTGTTTTATGACTTAACATCTCCAGCAGTACTTTTCCTCTAAGCTTTTATTAATTTGGGCAAAAACATTACTATATCTTCTTGATGTCACTTTCATTGCTAAGAGGTGTAGGGATTTCGTGGCCACTGTAGGATGTGCGTGAATCAATCCTAAAAAAGACAAACAATAAACTTAAAGTTTATTATTGATCAAAGATACGTACAATGATACATAAAAATCATATTAAATACATAATAGAGAGAAAAAAAGCACAAAAGATTGGAAGCAAAACCGCCTCCTCCCCCAGAAGGGTCCGAAGCCCACCCAGATGGCGCCCCCTCCAGGGCTCCAGAGCGGATGCGGAGGCCCTGGAAAGATCCGGGCTTCAAGTCGTGGTCCACTTACCCCCTCCCCAGACTCATGGCCTGCTTTCCCTCTTCTCTCCGTTGGCAGGAGAATCGTCCCACTCTGAACCCCATCGCTGAGACGCAGGGGCTGGGCCCTCCGAGCAGAGCCCCTAAGCATCGCGGAGCAGGGAAGTCTGGCGCACACACCGGCTGGGTCAGCGCCCCGATTGGGGTGAGGGGCGGGGCTCAGCGGTGACACCCAGGAGGCGGCTCCCAGCCCTCGGAGCCCAGGCTCCCAGCTGACCAGCCTAGGAAGTGCGTCCCAGCTGAGCCAAGGTCGTGCTCCGCGGGGTGTCCCACCCTTTCGGAGACGGGGGACACTCCAGTGGCTGATGCGGCCAAGACCCGACCTTCCCGAGCTGCCCACCTACCCACCACCACCTTCCCTCACATCTTCTCTTCCACAGGTGTCTCCTTAATAGCACCTTCATCAGGAGACCCAGAGGAACAGAGAGAGCTGCGTGGCCTGCCGCCCCCCATCCCACCGCCCCCACCCATTATCCAATTACTGCAAGTGCTGCCCCCCAGATCTGGCCACACACACACACACGGGGCCCTCACGCACCTGGGTCTCCTCCACACCTGCCCACCCCCCACACACACACCCCTAACCCCACGTGCACCTGGCCCCCACACACCTTGTCCTGCAACCCAGTCTCCACATGGCAACCCCAGCTCAGGCCAGATCCAGTCCCTCCTCCGCCTGAAATTCCCTGGGGGCTCCCATGTCACTCCCCACTAAAGCCCAAATCCTCTTACCAGCCCTGCGGGCCTCCCACTCCAAATTTCTCCACTTCCCCATCACTCGTGCACTTGGGCCAGGCTCTTCTCTCTGCCGGAACCCCCTCCCAGCCCCACAGGACCCACCCAAGGCCAATGCCTCTCCCTGCCCCAGGCCTTCACCTGGATGGCCAGGGGCCCACCCTGACCAGCTGCTCCCCAGCCTGGGCTCCCCCACCCTGCCCTGTTCCATTTGCCCCATAGCAATTATCTCGTCTAATACTTGAGGGATAATTTACTGATTAGACTGTATTCTTCATTTTCCTGCATCCAGGAGCTGGTCCTCAGGGGACGAAGAGAGGGAGCGTATGAAAGAAGAGCCGAGAGGCTTTCAGGCTGCATCTCCTAGGGGGTTTCAGATGGAGGAAATGGAGGGTGGGGGGAGGATGGAGGGGACATAAAGAAATAAGAAAAATAAATTTTCCAGGACTGAAGAAAGACTTACATTCTTATCCCGAAAGGACATACACATCCTGAGAGGGATAAAACCAAGCAAAAATAAAATAAAAATTTTATCCAGAGTATATAAAGAACTCTCAAAAAGGGGGGAAATTCAACTTCCCCAAGTGGAGAATTCTTGATATTCTCACAAGCGGTGAGGACAACCAAAGCAATAGGTTGAGCCTACAACCTTGGGGTTTGTTCATATGAAACTTAACCCCGCAAAAGATAGGCTAAGCCTATTTAAAATTATGCCTAAGAGTCACCCCTAGAGAACCTTTTTTGTTTCTCAGATGTGGCCTCTGTCTCTCAGACAACACCATGAGCAAACTCACCACCCTCCCCCCTCTCTACGTGGGACATGACTCCCAGGGGCGTGGATCTTCCTGGCAAAGTGGAACAGAAATTCTAAAATGAGCTGGGACTTAATTCAAGGGATTGAGAAAAACTTCCCGACCAAAAGGGGGAAGAACGAAATGAGACAAAATAAAGTGTCAGTGTCTGAGAGATTCCAGAGTCTAGAAATTATTGTGGAGGTTATTCTTACGCATTATATAGATGTCACTTTTTTAGTTAAGGTGTAATGGAGAGGCTGAAGGGAACTGCCTGAAAATGTAGAGCTGTGTTCCAGTAGCCATGTTTCTTGAAGATGATTGTATAATGATATAGCTTTCACAATGTAACTGTGTGATTGTGAAAACCTTGTGTCTGATGCTTCTTTTATCTACCTTATGGACAGAGGAGTAAAATATATGGATTAAAAATAAATACATATAAGTGTACCGGTTCTGGGTCAAGATGGCAGCTTAACAATGTGCGCATTTTAGTTCGTCCTCCAGAACAACTACTAAATAACCAGAAACAGTACAGAACAGCTCCTGGAGCCACAATAGTGACCAGACACACAGTGTACCCCAGTCTGGACCAGCTGGACCGGGTGCGAGCACCCCCCAGAACCATGAGTTCCCAAAACTGCGGCGGCCAGTGCCCCTACCCCACAGGCCGCTTCCCAGAGGGGAAAGGAAAGAACTTAACCAGCAGCAGGGACTGGGCACAATCAAACGCCAATTGTGGAACTAATTAACAAATTCTGACTACTAAAAATAGGCCCTCAGCTTAGGTGAACCTGATCAAAGCAGAGGTTGCTCATTTTGCCCTGGCGCCAAGGGGGCAGGACTGACAGAAAAAGGGGGAAAAAAAAAAGAAGGAAACGGGTTTTTGTGGCTGTGTATCTCCAAAGGCTTGACTGCCTCTGGATACTGCGGCAGGCCTTTTCAGGCTGCAACTGCCCCAGGCATAGGCAGAAGTGAGCTCTTTTGGGGGCTTGTCTGGAGCTTGTGCCTACCCCAGGGGAGGGGTGAAGCCCCACCCAGGTGGAATCCCTCCATCAAGGATTTCAGACACCAGGGCTTGGTAATTTGAAGCCATTAAAACCTCTCCTCTGTCTCCACCATGCCCCCAGCAGGGAGAGTCTGCCAAAGTTAAAGGTACCGCATCATCTTATGCTGGTGGGACCTGCAGGCAGACAAGCACCACATACTGGGCAGGATAAGAAAAACAGAGTCCAGAGACTTCACAGAAAAGTCTTTCAACCTTCTGGGTCTCACCCTCAGGGAAAACCGACGCAAGTGACTCTTTCCTCCTGATAGGAGGCCAGTTTGGTCTGGGAAAATCTGGCTGGGGTCTATAATATCTAAGTAGACCCTCCTAAGTGTGCGTCGGGGGGGAAGGCACCACACAAGCAGGGCAAGAAACAAGAAAACAAGAACTGAAAAATTCTCCTCTGTTAAACAAAACTTAGGCTAAAGGTCCAAATAAAGCTGAATGGAATGTCAAAGAACAGATAGAAAACAAATTCATCCAGCAAGAAAACTCTAAATAAAAGAAGTGAAAGCAATCTCCAGAATAAACTAATTAAGGTAATTAAATGCCTAGACACCAGCAAAAAATAACAAATCACACTAGGAAAATTGAAGATATGGCCCAGTCAAAGGAACAAACCAACAATTCAAATGACATATAGGAGCTGAAACAACTAATTCAGAATGTACAAACAGACATGGAAAACCTCATCAAAAACCAAATCAATGAACTGAGGGAGGATATAAAGAAGGCAAGGAAAGAATAAAAAGAAGAAACTGAAAGTCTGAAAAAATAAATCACAGAACTTATGGGAAGGAAAGACATAGTAGAAGAGATGAAAAAAACAATGGAAACCTACAATGGTAGATTTTGAGAGACAGAACATAGGATTTCTGAACTGGAGGACAGAACATCTGAAATCCAACAAGAAACAGAAACTATAGGGGAAAAAATGGAAAAATATGAGCAAGGATTCAGGGAATTGAAAGACAATATGAAGCGCATGAATATATGTGTTGTGGGTGTCCCAGAAGGGGAAGAGAAGGGAAAAGGAGGAGAAAAACTAATGGAGGAAATTATCACTGAAAATTTCCCAACTCTTATGAAAGACTTAAAATTATAGATCCAAGAAGTGCGGCATACTCCAAAGAGAATAGATCCACATAGGCATACTCCAAGACATTTAATAATCAGAATGTCAGAGGTCAAAGAGAAAGAGAGGAGCTTGAAAGCAGCAAGAGAAAAGCAATCCATCACATACAAGGGAAGCCCAATAAGACTATGCACAGATCTCTCAGCAGAAACCATGGAAGTGAGAAGACAGTGGGATAATACATTTAAATTATTCAAAGAGAAAAACTGCCAACCAAGAATTCTATATCCAGCAAAACTGTCCTTCAAAAATGAGGGAGAAATTAAAACATTTTCAGACAAAAAATCACTGAGAGAATTTGTGACCAAGAGACCAGCTCTGCAAGAAATACTAAAGGGAACGCTAGAGACAGATACAAAGACAGAAGAGAGAGGTGTGGAGAAGAGTGTAGAAAGGAAGACTATGAGTAAAGGTAAAAAGAAGGAAAATTAGATATGATATATAAAATCCAGAAGGCAAAATAGTAGAAGAAAGTACTACCCATGCAGTAATAACACTGAATGTTAATGGATTAAACTCTCCAATCAAAAGACATAGTCTGGCAGAATGGATTAAAAAACGGGACCCATATATGCTGTCTCTACTCAAAGGTCATGAGGCCAAGGACACAAATGGACATTTACACACCAATGTTTATAGCAGCATTATTAACAACTGCCAAGAGATGGAAACAGCCAAAATGTCCATCAACAGACAGTTGACTAAACAAACTGACATTTACATAAGATGGAATATTATGCAGCTGTAAGACAGAATAAAGTTAGGAAGTATGTAACAACATGAATGGACCTTAAGGACATTATGCTGAGTGTGATTAGCCAGAAACAAAAGCACAAATACTGTATGGTCTCACTGATATGAACTGACATTAGTGAATAATCTTGGAATATTTCCTTGGTAACAGAGACCGTCAGGAGATAGAAATAGGGTAAGATATTGGGTAATTGGAGCTGGAGGGATACAGATTGTGCAACAGGACTGAATATAAAAACTCAGAAATGGACAGCACAATATTACCTAACTGTAATACAATTATGTTAAAACACTGAATGAAGCTGCATATGAGAATGATAGAGGGAGGAGGGCTGGGGCATAAATGAAATCACAAAGAAAGATAGACAATAAAGACTGAGATGGTGTAATCTAGGAATGCCTAGAGTGTATAATGATAGTGACTAAATGTACAAATTTAAAAAATGTTTTTGCATGAGGAAGAACAAAAGAATGTTACTGCAGTGTGCTGAAAATAGATGGTACTTAATATTTTAAAATTTCAACTTATGTGTGAGACTAAAGCAAAAAATGTTTATTTGGTACAAATCTATACTTTGACTAGTGCATCTCCTAATATAACTTATGTGGATAGTTGATTGAACACCTTAAGTACATGGGACTTTGTATAGGACATGAGATTTTGTTGGTTTGTCCAGGTGATGCCCTGATGAATCCCAGAGTGATTTGATCAGTGAGTGGAAAAGTATTTGCAAAGTCCCCTCCGGGGAATGGTGAGATCGGGGGAAAACTCAACTTCCCCAAGTTGAATTCTTGATATTCTCACAAGCAGTGTGGACAACCAAAGATATAGGCTGAGCCCCCAGGCTTGGGGTTTGTTCATATGAAACTTAACCCCATAAGGGATAGGTCAAGCATACTTAAAATTAAGCCTAAGAGTCACCTCCAAGAGAACCTCTTTTGTTGCTCAGATGTGGCCTCTCTCTCCAGCCAACACAGCAAGCAGACTCACCACCCTCCCCCTGTCTACGTGGGACATGACTCCCAGGGGTGTGGATCATCCTGGCAATGTGGGACAGAAATCCCAGAATGAGCTGAGATTCAGCATCAAGGGATTGAGAAAAATGCTAGAATGAGCTGAGACCCAGCATCAAGGGATTGAGAAAACCTTCTCCACCAAAAGGGGGAAGAGTGAAATGAGACAAAGTGTCAATGCTGAGAGATTCCAAACAGAGTTGAGAGGTTATCCTGGAGGTTATTCTTATGCATTAAGTAGATATCACCTTGTTATTCAAGATGTAATGGAGAGGCTGGAGGGAACTGCCTGAAAATGTAGAACTGTGTTCCAGTAGCCATGTTTCTTGATGATTGTATAATGATATAGCTTTCACAATGTAACTGTGTGATTGTGAAAACCTTGTGTCTGATGCTCCTTTTATCTACCTTGTCAACAGATGAGAGGAACATATGGAATAAAAATAAATAATAGGGGGAACAAATGTTAAAATAGATTTAGTTTGAAATGCTAGTGATCAATGAAAGGGATCAGTAAGGGGGAAGAGTGAAATAAGGCAAAATAAAGGGTCAATGGCTGCTCTCAGAGTCAAGAGGCTATCCTGGAGGTTATTCTTACGCATTAAATAGATATCACCTTGTTAGTCAAGATGTAATGGAGAGGCTGGAGGGAACTGTCTGAAAATGTAGAGCTTTGTTCCAGTAGCCATGTTTCTTGAAGATGATTGTATAATGATATAGCTTTCACAATGTGACTGTGTGATTGTGAAAACCTTATGTCTGATGCTCCTTTTATCTACCTTACCAACAGATGAGTAAAACATATGGAATAAAAATAAATAATAGGGAGAACAAATGTTAAAATAAATTTAGATTGAAATGCTAGTGATCAATGAAAGGGAGGGGTAAGGGGTATGATATGTATGAACTTTTTTCTGTTGTCTTTTTATTTCTTTTTCTGAATTGATGCAAATGTTCTAAGAAATGATCATGATGAATATGCAACTATGTGATGATATTGTGAATTACTGATTATATATGTAGAATGGAAAAAAAGTGCAAAAAAATTTTTTTGAATTGATTAACTTTCCCATTAGAGCTTCCAGTGCTGTAGTAGGTACCTTTTTGACTGTTTTCTCAAGTAAAAGATTTTGCATCTGTAGGGAAGGCTGTGAGTTTATCCCAAGTGGCATGTACTTTGTGCCAGGGAAGCCCCACATTTCCTTGCACATAACTGTGAGACAAAAAGTATTAGCAAATCAGAAACAGAAGGATTTTATTGTAACCAGCTGCCCTCTTCGAAATGTGTCTGAAAGTGTATAAGAATGGAAGAGATTTGGAATAAAAAAAAGAAGGAAAAAGAAATGCTAGTGATCAATGAAAGGGAGGGGTAAGGGGTAAGGTATGTATGAATTTCTTTGTTTTCTTTTTATTTCTTTTTCTGAATTGATGCAAATGTTCTAAGAAATTATCATGATGATGAGTCTACAACTATGTGATGATATTGTGAGTTATTGATTATATATCAAGCATGGAATGATCATATGATAAGAATGTTTTGTTTGTATGTTGTTATGTTTAATAAATAAAAAAAAACGTCAAAACTCAGTAAGAAAACATACACCACAATTTTTCAAATGGGTAAAATAATCGGACAGGCACTTCACCAAGAAAAGAGGTAGAGATGGTAAATAACATAAAAAGATGTTTAACATTATTTATCTTTAAGGAAATACAAAAAAAAAATCCAGAATGATATATCATTCCCCACCATTCCAAACTTATTTGAATGGCTAAAATTAAAAAGACTGATCATGGCAAGTGTTGGTCAGGATGTAGAGAAAATGAACTCTCACACATTGCTTCTAGGAGTATAAATTGGTTCATCACTTTGGAAAAGGGTTTAGCAGTTTAAAAAGGTAAATGTATACCCACCATATGACCCAGCCATTTCATGCCTTGGTATTTACCCAAGAGAGGAGGGAATATATGTCCACACAAAGATTTATAAACAACGATTCATAACAGCTCTATTTGTAATAGCCCAAATCTGGTAATAACCCAAACGCCCATCCCATCAACAGGTGAACAAATAAACAACTGGTGGTCTAACCTGACAATGGAAGACCACTCAGCAGTAAAAAGCAAGGGGCTGTCAATACATATAACAACATAATATTCCCAGTGAAAGAAGCCAGACAAAGAAGAGTACCTGCTATATATCTGATTTATATAAAATCTAGAAAATACAAACTAATCCATAGTGACAGAAAGCTCAAACAGCTTTTAAAAAGAATGCAAACTCTGGTTCAGTAGCTCCAAGGTGGATCTGAAATCCTATAATTCTAAAAATGTCCTAAGGAAGGCCGCTGTTGCTGGCCCATGGACCACACTTTGATCAGTGAGGATTGAACCGCAGATTTGGGGCAGCAGCCGAGGAACCTGTGAGCAGTAGAAGGTGCTGGAGCAGAAAGAAAGAGAAATCAGTCACAAGGTTTCTGCCCCCTGCTCATGCTCCTGGCTGCTGGCTGCCTTCCCCAGGTTCAACCCTGGAGGTGCTATTAAAGTGAAAATATCAGAGAACGACCCGGGTGATGGGGAGAGCCCGCTGTTTTGACCAGGTGAGGGACATGGGGTGGGAGTGGGGGCGGCTTAGCTTCCAGCAGAAGGCAGCAGGACCCTGGAAGGATAACAGAAAAGAGGCCGTGGTGATCCTGTCCCTGCTTTGCCAGCCAGGGCCTTGGGAGCAGGCAGCAGAAGCAGCCCTGTGGGTGGGAGGTGCCAAGCCAAACAGACAGAGACCTGCAAGTTCCCAGCACTCCCTGCTGCAGCTGTCCCCTTCCCCAAAGTCCCTAGGGCTGGGGACTGACAATCTAAGGCACGACTGCTCCGGGTGTTGCCTCTCCAGGGGGTTGGGTGGGGAGCAAAGGGTCACTCTCTGGCCGGGAGCATTGCTCCCGGTTTTCTGAGGTGGGGTGCTCTCCCTGGGCTCTTTGGCCAACCCCTTATTCACTGCCCTGACAGAGTGGCACATGTTGAAAGAACATAAGAATGTAGTTGCAAGAGCAAACGAGATACAGCTGAGGGACAAATGGAAGCTCAGAGGAAACTTCTGAGAAGGAAGGAAGGCAGGACAAACAGAGAAAAGAAAAGCTTAGAGAAAGGGTGGATAGGCATAGAATCACCACCTTTTAGAAAATAAGAGATCCAAAAGGTTCAGATAATAGAAGATCCTAAAGGAGTGAAGGAGAAATGTTTGAAGAAATACTGGAGGTAAATTTCCCAGATAAAAAAAAAATCAATAGAAGACCTGAGATTGAAACGTTCATAGAGTGCCAAAAAGAAGCCTCACATCCACAGACTATGATGAAAGAACATCTAAATAGTCAAGACCAAGTGGAGAAACCCATACCCATAGCAAAGCAGAATTAAAAGGCTATACAATATGCACACGAGAGGAGCTGGCAGCATTGGGGATCAGAGGATGTGAACACTTGCTAGTCCTCGTCAGTTCAGAGAACAAGACAGACAACAATTCAGAAAGCAAAAAGTGAGAATTAAAAAGAACTGATCACATCTACGGTCAGTTGATACTTGAGAAGGCTGCCAAGTCCATTCAACTGGGAAAGAATAGTCTCTTCAACAAATGGTGCTGGGAGCACTGGATCTTCATACGCAAAAGAATGAAAAGGATCCCATCTCATACTATGCAGAAAAACCAATTCAAAATGAATCAATGGCCTAAATACGAGAACCAGGACTATAAAACTCCTAGAAGAAAATGTAGGCTCTTCAGGATCTTGTGTTAGACGATGTTTTCTTAGCCTTGACACCCACAGCACAACCAACGAAAGAAAATAGATTGGGAGCCCCTCAAAATCAAAAACTTTTATGCCTCAAAGGACTTTGCTACAAAAGTGAAAACACAACCTACTCAATGGAAGAAAATATTTGGAAACCACATATCCAATAAGGGTTTAATATCCAGGATATATATATTAAAAAAAAAAAAAAAAAAAACTACAACTCAACAATAAAAAGACAAACAACCCAATTTTAAAATGGGCAAAACATTTCCAGGAATCTACAATTTCCAGAGGGTTCCTAGGCCAGATAAATCCTGAAACCCAGAGAGAACAACCTCTCCAAGATTATCAACTAATTACATCCCCTATCCTTTAGCGTGACACCCCTTTTCAACATGAAAAAGTCAGAAAGGGCATTGCCTAAAGATCCCTGTAGATTGAGAGAAGGATCAAAGGAGAAGGAGGAGTTATAAGAGAGAAAATAGGATTTAACAAACAAGTATGACTGCTGAATTACTGTATTGACATTTTTTCTAGCCTCCAGTGTTTTGGAGCAGCTGGAAGGAAAACTCTGAACTAGTGGAATGGTAACCCATAACCAACTCTGAAATCTGTTCTGTAACTATTTGCTGAAGTACACTTTGAAAATTGTTGCTTTCCTTTCTTTTCTTTGTATATATGTTATATTTCACAATTTAAAAAAAAAGGTTAAAAAAAATGGACAAAACAGGTACGCCCTAAAACCCAAAGGTCCCAGTCTCTTCAAGGACACTAACCAGTTGCATCCCCCTACCCCATAATGTCGACATCTCTTTTCAACATGAAGTTAGAACACCACTGCCCAAATATCTCTGAAGATTGGGAGAAGGATCAAATGAGAGGGAGGAGTTGGAACAGAGAATTTAGGATTTAACAAATGACTGTAACTATTGAATCACTATATTGATATTTCTTGTTACTCTCTACTATATTAGAACAGCTGGATGAAATTGTGGAACTATAACCTATACCATTCTTTGAAATTTGCTCTATGACTACTTGTTAAACTGAACTCTTAAATTTATCACTTTTCTGCATATGCTGTATTTCACAATAAAAATGTTTAAAAAAATTACTGTTGAGTGAAAAAAGAAAAAAAAGGAGGGGGGGGAGAGGTGTTGCAAAAGATGTGAATAGACACTTCTTCAAAGAGGAAATGCAAATGGCTAAAAAGCCCATGAAAAAGATGCTCAACATCACTAGCCATTAGGGAAATGCAAATCAAAAGCACAATGAGATATCATTTCACACTCACTAGAATGGCCACTATTAAACAAACAGAAAACTACAAGTGTTGGAGAAGAGGTGAAGAAATACGAACACATTCACCGCTGATGGGAATGTAAAATTGTTTAGCTACTGTGAAAGCAGTTTGGCGATGCCTCAGGAAGCTAAATATAGAACTAATATATGTCCTTGCAATCTCACTACTAGGATACAACCAGAATAATTGAAAGCAGGGGCCAAACAGACATTTGCACACCCATGTTCATAGTGGCATTATTCACAATTTCTGGCATTATTCACAATTGCTGAAAGATGGAAACAATCCAAGTGTTCATCAACTGACAAATGGATAAACAAAATGTGGTTATAGACACACAGCGGAATATTATTCATCCATAAAAAGAACTGAAGTCCTGATGCATGTGACAACATGGATGAACCTTGAGGACATTGCGTTGATTGAAAAAAGCCAGACACAAAAGAACTAATATTTATGATCTTACTAGTACGAACTAATTATAATAAGCAAACTCAGAGACTTAGAATCTAAAATACAAGTTACCAGGAGATAGACTGATGATAGGGAATGGGGAGTAGATGCTTTATTTGTACAGAATTTCTATTTAGGTTGAATGTAAAGTTTTGGAAATGGATGGTGGTGGATGATAGCCCATTATTGTGAGTGTAATTAATGGCACTGAATCATATAGGTGAATTTGATTAAAAGGGGAAACTTTAGGTCATATGTATAACTAGAATAAAAATTAAAAGATAAAACTTAGGACTATATAACACAGTAAACCCTATTATAGGGTAGACAAAGTACTTTAGTCAACAGCACAAGTATAAGAATGTTCTTTCATGAATTGTAACAAATGTATGACACTGTTACAAGGTGTTAATAATAGGGTGGAAATGGGGGGGAAATACACCTAATGCAAACTATGGACTATAGTTAATAGCATCATTTTAATATTCCTTCATCAATTAGACACCACATTAATGTAAAGTGTCAACAATAGGGGGGATATGCTGTATTTTTTAAGTGATTGTTCTGTAAACCTACAACTTCTCTAGATAAATAAACAAACAAAATACATACCGATTTTAAAGACATAATTGTTAAAAAAGAATGCAAAATAGCTCATTAATAATTTATATTGCTCACTGGAATGATAACGTTTTGATATACTGGGGCTAAATAAAATATATTATTAAAAATATTTTTAAAAGAAGAAGAATTGAAAAAGTGGGGCAAATCAACATAACTGATTAAAATGATAGAAACTGGTCCAAATATACCAATAATTTCAATAAAATAAAATGGACAAACCTACCAATTAAATGACAGACTCTACCAGACTGGATTTTTTTTTAATGCACATATATGATGTTTACCAAAGATACTCCTAAAGCTTACGGATGTATAAAGGTTGAAAATGAAAGATGCAAACAGCATAGGCAAATGCCAACAGAAAAAAAAAACATATTAATAGCATGTGAAACAGACTTTAAGACAGCAAGTTTTGTTAGGATCAGAGATGGGCAAAAGTCTCAATTCACCAAAAAGATAAGGTGATTTTAAACTTGTAAGTGCCTGAGTGAGTAGCCTCAAAACATAAGAAGTAAAAGTTGAGACAATTACAGAGACAAATTGATAGAACTACCATCTTAATGTGAGACTTCAACACATCCCTCAAATATCGACCATTCAAGCAGACAGCAAAGCAGCAAGGATTTAGAATATTGGGAAACCCAATGAGCAAGGTGCATAGAGAATTTTGCAGCCCACAAATAAAGGATGCAGAGCTAGTTAGGAAAATTCATCATGAGCAGCTACCTGTGAAGCCATAGAGAGAGCCTCAGTGTATCTAAGACTTGTCTCACCCAGACCATGGGCTCAGACAAGAGTGTAAGTAAGGAAAGAGGGTCCTAACAAAAAAGACAAGTGGAAAAACCTTCACATGCATAGAAAGCTAAAAATACCATTGTGAGTATTTGGGCAGCGAATAAAGTCGTATTTACAAAGTCCCCTTGGGGACTGGTGAGAAAGGAGGAAACATTAAACTTTCCCATTTGGAGAATTCCTGATAGTCTCACAAGCAGTGGGGACAACCAAATCAACAGGCTGAGCCCTCGATCTTGTGGTTTGCCCCTATGAAATTTATTCCTGCAAAGGATAGGCTAAACCTACTTATAATTATGCCTAAGAATGACCCCCAGAGAACTTCTTTTGTGCTCAGATGTGGCCTCTCTCTCTAAGCCAATTCAGCGGGTGAACTCACTGCCCTCCCCCTATGTGGGACATGACTCGGAAGGGCGTAAATCTCCCTGGCAAGGTGGGACAAGACTCCTGGGATTTGACAGGAACCGGCATCATGGAATTGAGAAAGCCTTCTTGGCCAAAAGGGGGAAGAGAGAAATGAGAAAAAATGAAGTTTCAGTGACTGAGAGATTTTAGACAGAGTCGAGAGGTTATCCTGGAGGTTATTCTTATGATTATATAGCTATCCCCTTTTCAGTTTACAGTGTATTGGAGTGTTTGGAGGGAAGCACCTGAAACTGTTGAGCTGTGTCCCAGTAGCCTTGATTCTTGAAGATGATTGTATAATGATATCATTTTTACAATGTGACTGTGTGACTGTGAAAACATTGTGTTTGATGCTCCTTTTATCCAGGGTATGGACAGATGAGTTTAAAAATGTGGATAATAAATAAATAATAAGGGGAGAGAGGTAAAATAAATTGGATAGATTGAAATACTAGTGGTCAATGAGAGAGAGGGGTAAGGGGTATGGTATGTATGAGTTTTTTCTTTTTTCTTCTTTTTCTGGAGTGATGCAAATGTTCTAAAAATTATCATGGTGATGAATACACAACTATGTGATGATATTGTGAGTCATTAATTGTACACCATGTATGGACTGTAGGTGTGTGAAGATTTGTCAATACAAATATATATATATATATTTAAATTCTGTGGTGTTCTGAAGTTGTTATGTACCCCCAGAAAAACATGTTCTTAAATGGAATCCATTCCTGTGGGCATGAGCCCATTTTAAGTAGGACCTTTTGATGAAGTGACTTCAGCTAAGGCGTGGCCCAGCCCAATCAGGATGGGTCTTAATCCTATTACTGGAGTCCATTATAAGGGGAAAACAAAAGCAGAAATCAATGAAACTTCACCAAGTGAGAGACCGGGAGACACCCACATGTGTCTTGTCATGTGACAAGCTAAGGACACAGGATGGCTGGCAGCCAACCTCAGAACACCACAGGTTTCGGGAAGAAAGCATTGCAGTGATGATGCCTTGATTTGGGCTTTCTTTTAGCCTCAAACTGTGAGCAAGTAAATTCCCATTGTTTAACACAATCCATTTCGTGGTATTTGTTTGAGCAGCCTAGGAAACTACCCACCCCCGACAATAACTCATGAGCTAAAGAACAGATTGGATGGAAATACCTACATCTTAGTTGGAATTCCAAAAAGAGGAGAAGTGGCATGGGCTGAGGTTTCCAGAATTCAGAGAAAATACCAACATCTAGATTCAGAAAGGCCAGCTCCAGCCCTCCAGGGACTCAGACGGCCCCGAGGCTCCAGCAGAGGCCCCCACCCTTGTCTCCCCATAAACAGCACCAGAAAAGGAATCTGCAAAGTGTGTATCTGCACTCTGAAAGAAAGAGGGCAGAGGGCTGGTGGTGGCCAGGCAGTCAGGCCATGTCCCCTGGCTCCCTCTCTGGCATCTGTGCCCTCAATATCACAGCATGACAGAAACAGATAAAAGAGCATCGTCTCAGCCTCACCCCGGCACAGGGCACTCCCAGTTCAAAGAGGGAGCCTCCTCTCCCTGTGTCTCTTAAGATGCCCACCCAGCACCCTGCAAGCCACCCAAGTGCACCCACATCTTACTAACCACAGCTCTTAAAACACGCAGTTGGTAGATTTTTACTTTTCACAGGAAGAACAGAAAACTGTCCGCCCTCAGAGGGAAATCCTATACACTGCCACCAAGGTTGTCTGATTGAAGTCAATTTCTGTCCTGACCTGGACTGGGAACTGTCAGAAGGCTTCCTGTGCTGTGAAAAGAAGCCTTTCTGAAAACGCCATTCATAAAAGGTGAGGGAACTGGTCAGAACCTAAGAGTCTGGCAGCTTGCTGCGCAGAAATCAGTGCGGACCTTTAAAGGCGCTAGCCGACCTGCCGTCCGGCCGCCACGCCCCTCTGCCTGGGTCCAGCACGACCGCTTAGGTAACAACCCCCGGAGGGCAGCGACAACCCTCACCACCAAAGCCGACTCCTGCCCACACCTCATGCTTGGAGCTAAACCCAGCGAGGCGAGTACAGAAGAGCCCAGCTTCTGGGGGTGCGCCCCAGGTGGCCTCATTCTCTCTGCACACTTGGGCACCTGGGAAGCCATCTCTGAGGGGGCCGGCGCACACCCTGGCCCCATCTCCTTCAGTCTGCATCCAGACGGAAGACAGAAGCATCTTTCCCGCGTGCCTTGAAGTGTAAACATTAAATATGCTAAGCATGGTCGGGGAAGAGTCGCTGAGTCATCATTCCCAAATGCCCGAGAGGAAATGCCGGATGCGGGATCTGTGCAGGCCAGCCTGGGCTCCGCCCCCCCACCCCACCCCACAATACCCCTACCCTCCATATAACCCCCATCCCACAACACACCCACACCCCCAAACCACCCCCTACCCGCCAAAGCCCGCATCAGCTCCCGCGCAGCCCCTGAGTACTTGGGCGCAGTCCGGGGAGGGTTTGGCTGGGACTTCCCAGGCCCGCCACAGAGCCTGCCCCAAGCCTTCCGGGGCTGTTCGCCGCATGCGCAAGCTGGAGTGGTGCCTGAACCCCTCAACCCAGAGGGGTGTCCTTCCTTCCCGATGCCTCTTCCCCACCGCCACCTTGCGACCAAGGCCTGGGACCTCCTATTAGCCTCCTTCTCCCCTCCACGTGCTAGAGTGGGTGCTCCCCGGGGATCCACGGAGCCTCTGCGGCCCCTTGCTGACTCTCAGTCGCTGTTCCTTCTGCCCGGAAAGTCCCGGGCACCCCCGGCTCATAATTTGAGGCTGCATTTGACTGGCGGCTTCTCGCGGGGGTTGGGGGGGGGACTTCCCTTTTCCTTCCTTTCACTCGTCAGGTCGGTCACCCCTCGTCTGTAGCTGTCCGGGCTGCGCACCCACGAAAGCTGGGGCCACGGCCTCTAGCTCCCCGCGGAGTCCCGGCGCCAGCACGAGCCTGCTTACAAGAAGGGGCCTATCCCCGCCGACCCGCTCAGTTCAGAGACCCCCACAGCAAGAGGACCCTCGGAGCCTGGCCCCAGCCTCCCCACTGCACCCTCGGAGGCGCGCCTGCACTGCTCACATTTGTCTAAATGCAGTCTCGGCTTTCACACCTCCACCTCCACACTTCCCTGGCGCCATTCACAAAAGCGTCCAAAGTAGATGCACATCTTCCCCTCCATCCCCGCCCCCCTCCTCCCCCTCCTCCTTCCCTCCTCTCCACGCACCCTTTCTTCCTCTTCTCCCCCCTTCCCCTCCTCCCCCCCCATTCCTTTCTTTCCCCTTCCCCTCCCCTCCTCCCCAGGTGCTGCCAGCCCCAGCCAGGCAGAGCCACCCGGCTGGCACCATCCTGGCGCCCTCCCGGCCCAGAGCACACGTGCCTGCCCGCAATCCCCGGCGACAGGGACTTGGGCTGCTCTCTCAGCAGGCCCCACAGTGCACTCGGTGTCCTTGGCTCTCGTGGGGCAGAGGGTCTGGCAGAGTGTGCGCAGGTGGGAAGGGCTCTCACTGCCTCCGCAGGCTTGTTGGAAGGTGCTCCGTCACCTGCCCAGGCCCCTGCGGTGGAGCTAACTCGCTCTCCAGGCAAGAAGCAACTGGCCATGGAGGAAGTTGTGCGGTGTGCCATTTTCCAGGATCACCGGGTCACTACAAATGGCCCTGATATTCAGCACTCAGGAGCTAATGCGGGCAGGAGACTGCTCTGGTGCAACCGAAATGGGAGTACCCCCAGCACAGGTCCTGGGTGGGTGGCATGCTGCTCTCTCTGATCAGTAAGAAAGGTGCAGAGTCCCCTGCTCGCCCAGATGAGGACGAAGCATGGGAAGCAGCCGTCTTTGTCTCAAGGGTCTATATCTCTAAAAGCAGTAAAGCCCGTTTGGGCAGGGGTGGGGAGATGGGGGGAGGAAGGAGGTGTCGGCCTTGGTGCTTTCAACGCAATGGGGGAAGCTACCGGGTGCACCAGGGGGTCACATCCTGAGGGAGCAGGTGCTCTGTCAGAGGCAGCTCTATACTCAAGAGAAATGCTGGTGGTGTCTTGTGTTCTGCAGTTTTAAAAGGAGAAAATGGCCAGGGCTGTCCCTGGGTGTAGATTCGGTTGAGGGTGGGCCCCACTTCTGAGCACCTCCTGGCAGGTGCTGGCTTCACTCCAAGAAACCCCAGCCGGGTGTGAGAGAGGGGGAGTCACAGTTGGGGCTCCTGGGCAGGCACCTAGTATCTCCAACCCATCTCCTTTGCACGGATGGGCCCAGGGCCCTCCTTGGAGCCATGGTCCTCAGTTTTCCCCTGCCCTAAGATCAGTGTGGCTGCCTCCATCCCATAAAGCAAGCTCCACAATAAGCACAGTGGTATTAGAGGTGTTCCTCCCCCTGAAAAAAACATCAGAGAGCCACCTTCCAGGAAGCTAACCCCTGCCTCACTCAGTTGTCTGGTCTTCAGCGCCCACCCCACACCAATACCCGTACCCACACTAGCTGGCCTCCTGATTCCCATGGCCAGTCCTGCCCTGCCTAGCCATTCCGCCTTCCTCAACCAAGCCTGCCCACGAGGACAGCAGGTTCATGGGTTCCCACCTCATTCCATGCACTGTGCTAAGTTTTTCCATGGGCTGACTCCCCCAACACTCAAACCAACCTGCCCAGGTCGGTGCCACTGCTGTCCCCATTTCACTGCTAGGAAACTGAGGCACAGAGATGTCAAGCAATGTGTAGAGATTACATATGTAGTAAGTGATGGGGCTGAATCCCAGCCCTAAATCCGTTCCCACCACTTTCTGTGGCTCCACACTGCACACTGCCCTAAATCCCAGGTCTGGATGGCCCTCACAGACCCCACCTCTCGCCAGCCCCCCTCCCACTCTCTCCCCCTTGAGTTTCACCCCCCCCACCTCCATATTCCCACATGTCCTATCAATCCCTCCCTCTACTATTTGGATTCTCTGAGTCCTCCCTCCTTGCCACTCTCCTTCCAGGACCCCTACTCCATGCAGCCCTTCTGGGTTCTCCCTCATCAGATGTGCAAAGCCTCTCAACCTTCTGTCACCTCAGTCGCAGTTAGGAAAGAACCTGACATGTACAACACACACATCTCTAAAACAGGTTATTTCATGGAGCAGCACTTACTGCCATCACACACAAACTCCCCTGACGCAGGCTACTCCCCTTCACCTCAAGTTTGACATGCTCTTGGCTCCTCTGGATCAACTTTAGCCCTCTGCCACTCCCTGCAGGGTGACAAAGATCTTGAGAACTTGATCTTTGTCATTCTTTCAGCCCTCATTGTTTCACTGTTATACCAAGTGATTTGGGTAAAACCTGTGCTCCCCTCCCCAGTATGACCAATAGTCCCAGTTTGCCCAGGACTGATGGGCTTCCTGGAAAGTCCTGGATAAAAAGCCAAATTGGTCACCCCGCTTACTTATCACAGTGAAAACTCTGCTAGTGACATGGATTCTAACATCTAACACATGAAAGGAACTTCACTCAGAACCAGCTCTCTGGTAGGGGCTGAGCTGATAACATCACTCATGTTACCTCCCCACTCCCACCCCCCGAATGACTTTCACTGGGCAATGTTCTCCACACACACTTACAGTGCTGGGCTGTGCTGGCCTAAAGATGTAAGGGCTCCCCCTCCCCACTCCAGCAGGGCCCAGTAGGTGGTGTGCACTGGGGGTGTACCTCTCCAGATGGAGCAGCTGAACAGGCCTGGATATGGATGGGTGAGCCAAATCCACCCATCGCCCACCTGGCTGGAATGGCAGTGTCAAGTCACACAAAAGTTTCCAGCACTCACCCTCAATCCCTGTACAAGTGCCCTTGACAGCCTTATATGGTGGCAGTGTACTGAGATTGCTGTTGGATAAAGCAAATCAGCCTCAGAGGCCTTTGGGTGGCTGGGAGGACAGAGCATGTGTGAAAGAGAAAGCTGTTGCTGATGGGGGAGAAGGACAGCAGGAAGGCACAAGGTACCTAAGGCATGTTGAGCCATAGTCTTGGACAGACACAATATACCTTCAGGGGCCACATTCATTGCAGGTCTACCAGAGCTAGCCCCTGGGTGAGAATTTTACCAAAATAATCCAAAATCATTCAAGCTGACAGTAAGAATCTGAGAGCCAAAGAAAATTTTCAAGACATGTTAAATCTCATAGAAAGTCAGCAGAATCAGAGATATAACATTCACAAATAAATTCTGCTGGCATTTTAATGTAAAATAACCAAAAACATTTGCAATTTTAAAAGGCATGTAGTAGGCATATCAACATCACTGCTAAACTTTGAGTATTGGATTTTTTTAGGAACTGGAAGCTATTATTAAAATAGAAAAGTACTAGACCTGATTTGATCTGGGAAGTAAAAGGAAATTGAAAAAAAATAACTTTCTTTTTAAAAAGTTTTACATTCAAACTTGAGGGAAGAAAGAATTACAGCATTAAGATTTATGTCTGAATTTGAATAGACATTTCTCCAAAAGGAGATATGCAAATGGCCAATGAACACATGAAAAGATGCTCAACATCATTATCCATTAGGGAAATGCAAATCAAAACTACAAAAAGATACCACTTCATAGCCATTAGGAGGACTATTAAAAAACCAAAACAGAATATAAAAAGTGTTGGGTAGGGCAGGCCACAGTGGCTCAGCAGGCAAGGACGCTTGCCTGCCATGCCAGAGGACCCGGGTTTGATTCCCGGTGCCTGCCCATGTTAAAAAAAAAAAAAAAAAGTATTGGGTAAGGATGCAGAGAAATTGGAACCCTTGAACACATTCACTGTGGAAAACAGCATTTCCTCGAAAAGCAGAGGATTAGCCCATGACCAGGCAATCCCCCTTCTAGGTATATGCCCAAAAGAACTGAAAACAAGGACTCCGACTGATACTTGTACACCCATGTTCACAACAGTATTATTTACAATCACCAGAAGGAGGAAACAATTCAAGTCCATCAACAGATGGATGGATAAACAAAATGTGGTCTATCCATCCAATGGAATATTATTAAGCAATAATAAGGAATGAAGTTCTGACTCATGCTATGACACAGATGAACTTTGAAATCATTATGTTGAGTGAAAGAAGCCAGACACAAAAGGACAAATATTATATTGCACTGATATAAAATATCTAGAATAAGCAAGTTCATAGACAGAAAATAGATTTCAGGTTATAAAGGGCTGGGGTGGGGGGTGGGGAGTTAATGCTTAATGGCTACAGAGTGTCTATTTGGGGAGTAGAAATGTTTTGGTAATAGTTGATGGTGCATGTAATTCACAGACTTGTGCATGTAATTCATGGAATTGTATACTTAAAAATAATTAATGTGGGAAACTTTGTGTTGTAATATGTTACCACAATTTAAAAAATGTCTCTGCCAACAGTGAGGTAGAGGGAAGAAAGCCTTGATGGTGGCCCAAGATCCCAATTCTAGACCAACTGGGCCTCAAGTAGCCACATCTTCAGTCAGTTTCCTCTTCTGAAAAGTAGAGGCTGGGACCAAAAGGCCTCCCATGTCCCTTCCAGATTTAAGAGTCTCTCACTCTAAAGCACAAATTGCAAACTGGCAGCCCATGAGCCAAAGTCCCTGAATGTTCTGTTTGACCTGCATGGTGTTTCATTATTGTTGTTGTTGTTGAATTGAATATGAATGCCTTTAAATTGGAGCACACCAGTTTGCCACAGCCTTTGCCCTTGCTTCACTTGTTGCTGTCGTCTGCCTGGCTCCTGAAGGTCTTGGGCTCTGACCCCTGCTTGATGGAGCCCCGGAATTTCCAACTCTGTGCTTGGGTCCGTTCAATCCACTGAAATCCCACGAAGAAGTGATCTCCACTTACTCTGCTTTCAACTCATGTTGCAGGTAAATTTCAGGGTTTAAATTCTGACTGGGACTATAAGGTGGCAAAGGCGTACATGGAGAAAAAGCCATGAACTTTGTAAACATCTAGCAAGAGAGTCTAGAATGTGAGTGTCCTAAAAACCCAAACACACAAGCAGCCGTTGGGAGCCAACCTAAAAAAAGGAGCTCTGAGCACTGGGCGCCTGGCACAGAATAGCTGAGCTTTACTTCCCAAGACTAGGAGCACAAAATGTCAGGCCAGGAATACTGAACGTGGGGTTCCTCACCCAACAAAAAGTAGCTCACACCTAATTTCAGAAAATTCAAAATCAATCCATTTTTCTGCAGTTAAGAATTCTACATTGTCATAGTCCCATCTGGTTACCAACTGCATTGGATAAGCCAGTGCCACAAAATAAAGGTTATTTATCTTATGTTGTTATGGTTTCTGTATGGTTTTTCCATTTCCTAGAGAACGCCACAGAGATGTGGGAAACTGACCCTTAACATGAACTGAATCTCAACCAAGCAGACGTTTCTGGGTCTAGAAAATAATCAGACCTATTTTCTATCTACCTGAGCCCCTGTGGCTGTGGTGACCTTGACAGAGCTTGGGGGCTGGGGTTAGGTGGATGGGCAGGGTCTTCAAACAGACGGATTATACGTGGGAGGAGCACTGGGTTTAGTGATGTGGCCAAGACAAAGGTGATTTCATTCTCTCTGCATTATAAGGCAGGAGGGTCTGAGGAGAACAGGGATGTCTGTGTCCTCTGTATGCCTACAGCCGCCCGTGTTCAGACAGCAGCTCGGCCACTCACTGGCTTGACCACCTTGGCCAAGCCGAGTAATGGCTCCATCCCTTGGTTGCCTCACCAAAAGCAGAGCAACAACAACACAGATCCCATGGGGCTACTGGGAGGAATTGATGGGCCAGCAGGTAGGAAGAAGGGAAGCCATAGGAGCCTCCTCGCTTGGGTGCTCAGCAAATGTGAGCTGCCCTTGCCTGTGGGCACATTAGGGGCCATGGTTTAAATTTTGGTTTGTTTGGCAATGTCTTAAAATGTTTAGTTCCCTTGATGTAGATGTTCTGAGAAGTGATCATGATGATGAATATACAACTATGTGATGACAGTGTGAGTTACTAATTATATAACAAGAACGGAATGATCTATAAGAATGTTTGTAAAAAAAAAAAAAAGAATGTTTGTGTTTGTATGTAGTTATGTATCATAAATAAAAAATAAAAATTTTTAAAAAAGCTTATTACAAAGCTACAGTGGTCAAAACAGCATGGTAATGGCACAAAGATAGAAGTATTGACCACTGGAATCGAATCGAGAGTGCAGAGATAGACTACCAAATCTATGGTGAACTGATCTTTGACAAGGTTCCTGAATCCACTGAACTGGGACAGAATAGTCTTTACAGTAAATGGGCATGGGAGAACTGGATATCATAGCCAAAAGAATGAAAGCGGACCTTACCTTACACCCTATGCAAAAATTAACTCAAAGGAGATCAAACACCTAAATATTAAGAGCCAGTCCTATAAAACTCCTAGAAGAAAAGATAGGGAAACATCTTCAAGACTTTGTAATAGGAGGTAGCTTCCTAAATGTTATACCCAAAATATAAGCAATGAAAGAAAAAAAAGTAGATAAATGGGAATTCTTCAAAATCAAATGCTTCTGTGCCTCAAAAGACTTTGTCAAAAAGGTGAAAAGGAAGCCAACTCAATGGGAGACAATATTTGGAAATCACACATCGAATAAAGGTTTGATATCCTGTATACATAAAGAAATCATACAAATCAACAACAAAAAAGAACAAACAACCCAATTATAAAATGGGCTAAAGACATGAATAGATATTTTTCTGAAGCACAAATACAGATGGCTAAAAACCACATGAACAGATGCTCATTCTCATTAGCTATAAGGGAAATGCAGATCAAGACTACAATGAGATATCACCTCACATCTATAAGAATGGCAATTAAACAGGAAACTACAAATGTTGGAGAGGATGTGGAGAAATTGGGACACTCATGCACTGCTGGTGAGGATGTATAACGGTACAGCTACTATGGAAGACAGTGTGGCAGTTCCTTAGAGAACTAAATATCCAATTGCCCTACAATCCGGCAATACTACTACAAGGTATATACCCAGAAAAGCTGACAGCAGTGACACAAACAGACATTTGCACACCGATGTTCACAGCAGCATTATTCACACCTGCCAAAAGATGGAAACAGCCCAAGTGCCCGTTAATAGACAAGTGGATAAACAAAATGTGATATATAAATATGATGGCATATTACTCAGTAGTAGTCTAGAGCTATAATTTTATTTCTAGATTTTGAGATGCTGTGCTATATATGCATATATGTATAACCTGATATGCCACCTCTGTCCCTCATCGGCTGTCTAAGGCAGATCCACCTTTTGTGTCGAGTTATTAAGGTTTGAAACTATTATGTACCCCAGAAAAGATGTCTTAATCCTCATCCAGTCTTGTGGAGTCAGACCTATTGTTTAGGGTGGAAACCTTTGATTAGTTTGTTTCTATGAAATGTGACCCACTCAATTGTGGATGTGACCTTTTGATTGGATTGTTTCCACTGAGATGTGGCAGACTCAACTGTAGGCATGACCTTTTGATTAGATGGACATGTGACCCTGCCCATTTAAGGTGAGTCTTGATTAGTTAACTGGAGTCTTTAAAAGGTGAAACATTTTGGAGAAAACTCAGAAGCGACAGAAGCAACAGAGCCAACATGAGACCCAGATGTTTGGAGACACAGAACCCACCACACGTGCCCCTGCCCCAACTGGGGAAACTATTTGAAACCAGAAGCAAAAGACCCCAGCAGACAACAGCCACATGACTTCCCAGCTGTGAGAGGTGTTCTGGACCCATAGGCCTTTCTCGAGTCAAGGTATCTTTCTTTGGATGCCTCAGTTTGGACATTTTAATGGCCTTAGAACTATAAACTTGTAATAAATTCCTTTTTTAAAAGCCAAAAAAAATGTTTAGTTCCCTACCATAAGCACATGGAACCTTGAATAGGGCATGAGATTTTGTAGGCTTGTTCAGAGTGATGCCTCGATAAATCCCAGAGTGATTTGAACAGTGAATAAAAAAGTATTTGCAAAGTCCCCTTGGGGGAATGGTGAGAAAGGGAGAAAGTTCCACTTCCCCATTTGGAGAATTCCTGATATTCTCCCAAACAGTGCGGACAACCAAATCAATAGGCTAAGCCCTCAATCTTGGGGTTTGTCCATATGAAACTTATCCCCACAAAGGATAGACTAAGCCTACTTAAAATTAGGCCTTAGAGTCACCCCCAGAGAACTTTTTGTTGCTCAGATATGGCCTGTCTCTGGCTTGCTCAGCCATCACAGCAAGCAAACTCACTGCCCTCCCCCTCTCTATGTGGGACATGACTCCCAGGGGTGTAAACCTCGCTGGCAACGTGGGGAAGAAATCCTAGAATGAGTTGGGACTCAGCATCAAGGGACTGAGAAAACCTTTTCGACTGAAAGGAGGAAGAGAGAAATGAGACAAAATAAAGTGTCTGTGGCTGAAAGATTTCAAACAGAATTGAGAGGTTATCCTGGAGATTATTCTTACACATTTTATAGATATTCCCCTTTTAGTTTAAGGTGTATTAGAGAGGCTAGAGGGAAGTGCCTGAAACTGTAGAGCTGTGTTCCAGTAGCCATGTTGCTTGAAGATGAATGTATAGTGATACAGCTTTTGCAATGTGACTATGTGATTATGAAAACCTTGTGTCTGATGCTCCTTTTATTTATGATATTGACAGATGAGTAAAAAATATGGATTAAAAATTAATAAACATAGGGGGAACAAATGTTAAAATAAATCGAGTAGATTGAAAAACTCATGAACAATGAAAGGGAAGTGGTAAGGGGTATAGAAAAAAATAGAGGGAACAAAGGTTAAAATCTATTGAGTAGATGGAAATACTAGTGGTCAATGAGAGGGAGGGGTAAGGGGTATGGTATGTATGAGTTTTTTCTTTTTGTTTCTTTTTCTGGAGTGATGGCAAATGTTCTAAAAAATGATCATGGTGATGAATCTACTACTATATGATGACATTGTGAGCCATTGATTGTACACCATGCATGGAATATTTGAATGTTAAGAATGTTCATGTTTGTATGTTGTTTTGGTTTGATAATAAAAACTAAATTAAAAAAAAAAGTTTAGTTCCCTAGGCCTGGCACATACTTGATAATACTGGTTGCATGAATGAACGGAAAACGGGACAGTGGCATGTCCCGTGCATGCTCTCACTCCATTGTAGGCTCAGGACAGCTGAGACGCAGCTGATGGGAATATGTCCCAGCATACCAGGGTTTCCAATTTCCCAAGGAACCGGGAAATCTGGGTTCTTAGGTGAAACCTCCCAATTTGGAAGACTTGACTCACAAACAAAAGTATACAAGTCAAACACATCACCTCCAGCTGCCCATTTGCAGGGCCCAGCCCTGTGCAGGACACACAGAAGCTGATTAATAATCATATCAGTGGCGTAGAAGAAAACGTGCCCTCAGAGCGGCAGAGAGAGCACATGTGCCTGGACTCTGTAGGGCACTTAGCCACTTGGTTAGCCCTTGGACCTTCCCTCTCCAAGTGACTAAAATAATGAGCATTAAGGCAATCAAAACCCAACTAAAGGAAAAGAAGAAAACTCCCAGAGTTTGGATAGGCCAAGCCAGATAATTAGTCCCTCCCCAAAAGGAAAAACCCTAAAGCTGGGAGTCTGATGTCTTGGCTCCCCATCCTGGAGAAAAACCATCTCTCTGAGTCTGCTTCCTCACCCCCAAAGCAAGAGCTATAACTTCCATACTTGCCACATGCCTGCGTGGTGAGGATGTGATGGGAGAACTCGGGTGACTGGGCTTTGTCAACATCTGTTGTCCCCAGTGCCATCACCTTAACCCTAACTGAGTATGGACAGGACAAGGCAAAATCTTCTGACAGCCAGGCCTGTAATGTTACCATCAGACATGGTACCATCTCCCACACTGTCAATGAGAGTGGGTTTTGAGCTGTGTTCCAGTAGCCATGTTGCTTGAAGATGAATGTATAGTGATACAGCTTTTGCAATGTGACTATGTGATTATGAAAACCTTGTGTCTGATGCTCCTTTTATTTATGATATTGACAGATGAGTAAAAAATATGGATTAAAAATTAATAAACATAGGGGGAACAAATGTTAAAATAAATCGAGTAGATTGAAAAACTCATGAACAATGAAAGGGGAGTGGTAAGGGGTATAGAAAAAAATAGAGGGAACAAAGGTTAAAATCTTTCATATGTTTGCTGCCTGAATTAGGGCACCTGGAACACGTCCAAGGAAAGCTCCAGAGACTGCATCATGGGGGATGGTATCTGGATTTCAAGGACATGTGACCCACAGTTAAGGTCAAGTGTGGTCCTGAAGTCAGCTGCTCCCCCAACACCTGGGAATCTGCTAGAAATCTAAAGAAACCACTGCCTGAGGGGAACTGGGTCAGGGACAAGAAGTAGGGTAGGCTTCCTTCAAGAAAAACAAAGCCCAGAGAGTAGCCCAAGAAACAGTGGTACTCAAGAACCAGACCTGAATGACAACTGTACCTGCAGCGGCAGGTGACTCAGAGCTAAGAACCTAAGAAGACCCACTTCCCAGGTGGTGGAAGTCGTCACCCTGCTTACTGGTGACTTATGGGTGCTAGGCCTGTGTAGCTCACATGCACCAGGTACACAACTAAAGAGAGTAGCAGACGAGAGAAGTTGGAACAAATGAAGATGCTCACTCACAGAGGTTTACAAGTTGGGGCCAAGCATCAGAGTGGGTCCCCAGAGAATCCTATGGGAAAAGTGACCACACGTCACACCTCATGCTCTTCCAGCACCTTTTACAGCATGCTCTGCCTTCCTTATTGCCCCTGGAATCCTGCTGGAAGAATTTGGCCCAGTGGTTCCAGCACGCTGCTACTGGGAGATAGGACCTACAGTGTGCAAGACCAACCCAAGCGGGTGACTGCCCAATTCTGGGGTGTTGGCGTGCTCAGGGTGGCCTCAGCAGGTCTGACACAAAACCATTAGCTGCAGGTAGGACCCCAGGTTAAGAAGAGAATACCATTTTGCACCTTTTTCTCACTACAAGACAGATTCTGGGCTGGATCACGTGCTATACTCAGGAGACAGAAAGCATCACATTCATCGCTCGCCAGATCTCACATGGACACCTGGCCTTCTCCTCAGAGGTAACTCTGCTTCCTACCTGTGTTTCCTTTGGAAGTGAGGGCCCCTGGTCTTTGGCCAAAGCTCAATTCTTCTGTTCTCGGGAGAAGTCCCCTGCCCTCAAGTTGCTTTGCTCAACAGGGAAACATTAATAAAACAAACTATAATAAAGAGAAATTAATGTCAAAGGTGAGGAGCAGGTTAGTGGGTGGGGAGCAACGGCAAAGGCAGGGTGACATTCTGCTCAGAGGGTCAGAGATTTCCCAGAGCCTCAGCAGGGTGCCTGTGGGGCAGAATCGCCTCTCTGGCCTGGTCCCCACTGCTCAGAAATGTCTGTGGATGTGGAGACACCCGATTACCAAGGTGGAGGCCTCTAGCCCTATAGTTCGCCGACCCTTTACTGCCTCTGGACTTAACAGATAAGCTTCAGGTTCCTTCTAGGATCTTTGAAGTTCTGTTCTAAACATACCACTGGGACAGGCTGGTGCCACAAGAGAGACATTTGTCCTGTAGCTCATCTACCACTCGGGAGACAGGACCTTAACTACCAGTGTGTAGCCTAAAAAGCACCTTGACCTTAGATACTGCCGAGAGGACATCACAGGAAGAGGCCAGCCAGGCAACCAGACAGTCCGTCTCAGGGGGCAATATCCTAGCCCACCCCGATGGCTCACTACTGTATTCAACCTGGGAGGCTCAGAAACATAAGGTTCTCCATGCACGCACAATTCATTATGCACGATGTGACTGAGTCATGCTAAACAAACTCACAGGAATGCTGGCAGCTCAAACACCAGAAAGGCCAGTTTATTAATTGAACTTTCCAGCAGTTATTCGTGTCAGCCATCTAGGGCATGCACTGAAAGGCCCGATTTCTGCACTCATTCAACACGGAGTTCATAAACACTGAGTGTCCATTATTTAGCAAACAGTGAGCACCTGGTTGGGGGAAGAGGACGCAGCCAAGTGAGACAGAGATCCAGCATGGGAGGAAGAATTGTGCAACAAGATTGGCGTCAAACAAGCTGGAGTTCAAACACTGTTCCACCATTTATTAGACAGGTGACTGGATAAATTACTCACCCTTCCTGAGTCCCCTTCCTCGCCCGTAAGTGGGCACAAATAACAACACCCCCAGCCCACCCCAACACACACACAATTGTTAAGTAATGGGACTGTGTAGTAAAAGACCTAGGTTTTCTTGTTTGTTTGTTTTATTTATTTGCAGAGGCTGTGCCCATATTGGTTAAGTGAACAGGCTTTAGGAGCAAACATAATTGTGCTGAAATCCTAGCTCTGCCACTTACTAGGTATATATATGATCTCGAGCAGTGGCTTCAAACTGCCAAGCCTCAGTTTACTGAGTTGTAAAATGGGAACAGCAATTCCTCATAGGGTCCAAGAAGGAAATAAGATAATGAATTCAAAGCAAAGGATTTAGCAAATTACTAGGATAAGATAAGCATTCAAAAACGGTCTGATTGGGCGGGCCGCGGTGGCTCAGCGGGCAAGAGTGCTTGCCTGCTATGCCGGAGGACCTCGGTTCGATTCCCGGCCCCAGCCCATGTAAAAAACAAACAAAATATAATAAAAACAAGAAAATGTTTAAAGATGTTTCCCTTTCTTCCTCCCTTCCTTCCTTCCTTCTCTGTCTTTCCTTCCCTTCCTCCCTCTCTAAAAAAAAAAAAAAAAAAAAAACGGTCTGATTAAGAGTCATCTCCATGATTATATAACATTGGTACAGATACTAAAATTTCAAATTAAAATTTGTACAAACGACTCTAAATAAAATAAAAAATCAGAGCACCAAACATCTAAAAAAATTATTTTGTATTTTTAGTCCCTAAAAATGAGGAGGCAGGCCTCTTACCTCAGACTAGTTTCATGCCCAGTTTCTAAACTAATGTCATCTGTGGGCAGGCAAGCAAAAATTCAAATCTCTTTCAATACTGCTAGGTCATGCTCCATGGTGGAAAAAGCAGCAGCATGTCAGAGACCCACATTTCTAGTGTGCCCAGCTGAAACCCAGGTACCCTTAAAGCTCTACTTCATTTGGTCTATCTAGCTGTGGGGAAAAGGATACAAATCATCTCAATTCTGGAGTATTCCTTCGATTTACTCTTCCTCCTTGAAGCTGTCAACTTTCAAATGGTTTGAAAGCTTATAAATCATGGAAGAATAATCTTGAACTTTGATAAAAATCAACAAACCGGTATCTTCTAACCTTTACACAGATCCAACTGGCCTAACACAAGTGAAGTTCCTTATCTACCTCATCCTGCCCTCAACAACACCTAGCTTATAAGTCAAGGGGTAAAGCACACTGCCAACCCCAGGACGTTTGTGTGGCTGCTCCTTAGAGACCACAGGGTAGCCGATGAGAACTAACTGCTTAGTTAATCTGGCTCTAGCTTTCTTGCAGCCAAGTATATCTTCACATTTCGGATTGGACGCTGGGCCCATTTTTACCCGGCAAGATCGCAACTGAAACTTGTATGCAACATCTAAGTTTCTGAAAGAATGCGAGAGTTTCTACGATAACCTCTCAAAAAAAAAATGTGACTCTTTCTGAAGAGTCATCATTTTCAACTACTACACTCATTACGAACACCTGTTTTCTGCTCGACAGTATCCTTCAAGGAATTCACAATTCGTAATGTGAAAGGTCGGTAACCCCGTGCGAGGTTCCTTTTGAGCTAGGAGCCAGAAGAGCACTCCGGAGCGGGTTCTTATCAGCTGAGGAGAGCAGAAGGGGGTTTCGCCAGGAGATGGAAGCCATCCCACCGAGGCAAGGAAAGACTTAAGGCCCGGATCCCGATGCCAGTGTCAGAGAGAAGGCGGAGGAGGGCCAGCAGAGGTCCCTGGCAAAATAGGCTGAGGCCACATCTGAGGGCCCGGAGTTACGAGCTAGCATGTTTTCTTCTTTAGAAAACGCGGAGCCCCCGAGAAGGGCAACTTGGCGAGCCACTCAATTCGGGCTTCAGAAGATAAAACTGCCCAGGCCTAGGTTCCCTTTCCATGAGAAACCGGGAAGAACACCTTATTCCGCAAGGCCTGAGGAAGGGCGTCCACTGGGAAGGGAGAGGGCAAGGGCAAGCTCTCGTTCCTAGGAGCCGTGCAAAGCCGCGAGGAGGACCCGAACGTCCTCCTTTTCCCGCGAGCCGGGCCTCAGGAGAGTATCTGCAGGCTCCGAACGTCACCGCCTCCCCGAGACACCACAACCGGGCTCGGGGGGAGGGGAGCCAACCGCCATCTTCCGCCCAAACCGACACAACGCGTCCCACCTCCGCCGCTCTCGCGAGACCCCACTCCCGAGCCCCGCCGCCTTGGCCGAGAAGGCTTCTGGGAAAGGCAAGGGCGGGGTGGGGGCAGGAAGCCGGGAACCGGGGCTGGAGGCGGACTGAGGCCGCGAGTGGAGCCTCGGGAAGCAGAGGAGGCGGAGCAAGACGAGATCGACGTGGCACGGAGGCCAATGACAAGCGAGCTCGGGCGGGCCTCCGGCCAATGGACGGCGCGGCCTGGCGTGGGGGGCGGGCGCTGCGGCCGAGGTAGCTTGAGCGCGGCGGCGGCGTTGTTCAGACAGAGCGAGAACATTCCAGAGGTGAGTCCGGTGGAGGGGTGGCGGCCCCGCGCGCCCTCCCCAGCCCTCTCCGACCTCCGTGGGCCACTGGCTGGCGGGGAAGGCGCCTCCGAGAGCTCACGGCGCCGTGTCTCCCGCGTCCAGGTCGCCAGGTTCGGGCGCTGACGGGTGTGGACCCCGGACGTCGCTGGGACAGCCCCTCCCCGCTGCTCGGCGGCGGCACCTGGCCCGGCCGCTCAACCGCTGCGCCTCTATCTCCTCATCCTCCGCCGCCGCCGCCGCCTCGGACTCTGGTTTATAACGCGCCTCACTTCATCCCAGTCCCGGGCGAGCAGCGTTGGGTTTATGTCTTTATTTGACGAAAACGGTGAGTCGCGGGGCCGGCGGTGGGGAGATGGCGGCCGCACAAGATGGCGGCGGCCGCCGCGTGACCCCGGCCCGGCGTGTGGCGCAGTTTGGGGCGGTGGCGGGCGGGGCGGGCGGCGAGGGTGGCGGCTGCCCCCTCCTCTCCTTTCCCTCCCCGCCCCCTTCCTCCGTTCATCCGTCCCTCCCCCCTCTCGGGAGCGCGCTGCCGCGCATGCCCGCCGCCGCGAGGGCTGACTCAGAGCTTAATTGCTGCATTTGTGAGTCATCGCTGCCGGGGGAGGGGACACGGACCAGACCCCGCGCCCCCGGCCCGGACCTCTCGGTTGCCCCCCTCCCTCGCGAATCTTGGAGAGGCTGGCGCGCGGCGCACATGGCGGGCCGCTGCGTGAGGAAGTCGCTGGAGGCCCACTCCCACTTCCCACCCCCGGGAAGGGGAAGAAGAACTTAGCGATGGTTCGCAGGCCGGAGCCTGCCCGACGTCACTGCTGCTGCTGTCCGGGTCAGCCCTTCCCGAAAGCACCCTAGCTAAGCGCTTGTGATTGTGGTAGCCATGGGGACCAGAGCGAAGGTTAACCGTGATTAAATAGAATTCTCCTCCAAGATGAAGGTGGGGGGCTAGGTAGAGGTTGAGTCTGGGCATATTTCCTCACACTCACTTAATGCATTCTCGAGCGAGAGAAGTGTGTCTTATTGTGGAAGTGTTTCTTTGAAGTAAGCAGTTGTTGCTCAAGTAACTGTTTAACTGTTGTCAAGAACAGTTCGGTAGTTTCCCGGTTTAAAATGAAGGCTATGGGGTCCGGGGAGGGCAGAGTACATTTGAGAACTTCATTAAAACAGACTTGGTTCGGGGAAGAGAGGGCTTGTCTTTTTCGGAAGTTATGTCACGCCATAGAAGCAAACTTGCACATGCTGGTTAGGTTCTGATATAAACCCACAGCAGCTGAAATAAGACATTTTGATTATGGAGGCAGTGGTTTAATCTGACATTTCCTTACAGAGTCATATTTTAAGCAAAATGTAGGCTTTTTACATCCCTACAGGTATTGTTTTCTATTGTAAAAGAATATTACTAGTTTTGCAAATGAACCCATCTAAGATGCTTTTTCACATAGGACTATACCCAATTAACCATGGTGCAAAAGGAGGTGTTTCCATGTTTAAACTTGGGGGAATTTTTGTGTTTTCCTCTTTTTCAGAGCTGTTGCGCAGCCATTGGTACCTGTATTGGGGAAACATAGCATACAAGCAAGAAGCTTACAGCCTCAGTGGCGAAAATTTTTTCATGTCAGAGACCGAGAACTCTTGCAGTCGTTTATGTCATCCCTTCTTCTCCAGACAGAAGATACCAAAAAGTTGCAATCAAAGATCTCTTCATCTTATTGATAAAGCCACTAATAAGCCAAAATGTCTGTCAACGTCAACCGCAGCGTGTCAGACCAGTTCTATCGCTACAAGATGCCCCGTCTGATCGCCAAGGTTAATACACTCATATTTTGATAATAAGCTTTCCTAGATTTTAAAAGATTGTACATCAGGGGGTAGATAGTACACAATTAAAATTCTTATTTCCTTTAGGTTGAGGGGAAAGGAAATGGAATCAAGACAGTTATAGTCAACATGGTTGACGTTGCAAAGGCACTTAATCGGCCTCCAACGTGTAAGTAGTGAGTCTTGGAGAGGTCTGAAAAGGCATATTCCCAAGACTTACCCATTTATTGGTTGCTGTTCGCATACAAACCTACCCTGGCTTTACTTTAAAAACATTATTTAGATAAATGTGAATGGGCAACTAAAGGCTTAAGGTAGTTAATGTTAATCAAAACTTTCCTCCCTGCCCCCCAATAGATCCCACCAAATATTTTGGTTGTGAGCTGGGAGCACAGACCCAGTTTGATGTTAAGAATGACCGTTACATTGTCAATGGATCTCATGAGGCGAATAAGCTGCAAGACATGTTGGATGGATTTATTAAAAAATTTGTTCTCTGTCCTGAGTGTGAGAATCCTGAAACAGATCTGGTGAGTCTTTGAGGATTTTCTGGTCACTTAAGAAGAAAGTTTTCTATCTGCTTTTGTGATCAGTCCTGTGGTACCACCGAAAATCATTTTCTTGAGATGGTGGAACAGTCTTAATTGGAAATAAAGCACAAAACCTCACATTTAGGAGATGTTTTATTTTTTAATCACTTTGTGAAAATAATTTCTGAAGGTTCGATTTTTTACATGTTGTGTTACTCAAAGTAGGACTTTCATCATTTATTACAGATGACATCCTTGTTTTTATTTTTTTGGCAGCATGTCAATCCAAAGAAGCAAACAATAGGTAATTCTTGTAAAGCCTGTGGCTATCGAGGCATGCTTGACACACATCATAAACTCTGCACGTTCATTCTCAAAAACCCACCTGGTAAGTCGTCTTTATGAGCTAAGATATTAACATGAACAAACTGATGGGGGCAAGATAAGAAGAAAGTTTCTTTGTTGCTATAAAACCAGAATATAGGAAGTTTTTAATTTCTATATACTGTTTTTCCAAATCAAGAATCTTCAAAGATGTGCCATTAATTATGTACCACTTTTAAGAGCAGTCATTTTGGAATGGTTGAAATAAGATGTAAAAGGGGTAATGATGGGAACCCAGTAAACAAAAGAATGTATTTTTGAATTTTGAAGACAATTCTGTATACAGAGGACTTGATTCATTAAACTTAATTTTTGCAAGCAACACTCTGTGGCAGATGACTGAAACTGTCTGGCACAATTTCTGCTTGCTATAGTAAGAAAGTCTAACCTATTCCGGTGTTCTCTCTTCCATGAGACAAGCCGTTATATAGACTTGGACAATGTTAAATCTGTTGGCTAAAGTGCAGTTAGAGATTTGGCCTTGTTTGAGTTCATGAGGGGTGGAGGGGAAGGATCAAAAGGGTCAACCTTTCTTCTTGGTTTTTGAGGTTTTTTACCACTTTATTCTGATTTTACCTGATAGTTTTATGTTACAAATACCTAAAAGGTGACATAACAAAGGAGAAAGAATGGGAAATAAAAGAATTCTACCACTAATATTTTGGGTCACTCTCCATTCTTAGCTTCAGTTTCTTATTGATAAGTACAGTGGGTGATGTTGATCTGTGAAGCTACCTTAGAATTGTAGGGTTTTCTGAAGGAAGGGGTTCATAGTAGTATTCTTTAGAGGGGAATGTATGATGCAGAAGGCCAGTGAGATAATAAAAGATGTGGGATTAAATTGTTGTGTTTTATTCTCCTGTAGAGAATAGTGACAGTGGCACAGGAAAGAAAGAAAAGGAAAAGAAAAATAGAAAGGGCAAAGACAAGGAAAATGGCTCCGTATCCAGCAGTGAGACACCACCACCACCACCACCAAATGAAATCAGTCCTCCTCCACATGCTATGGTGAGTTTAGGAGAGGCTCTGAAATTGTGTCAAATACAAAGCATTTGGTTGAGATAGGCAGAAATGTTGAAACTAACCTTCCGTGTAACATTAAACTTTTGGATTCCAGGTGTTGATTGCTTAAGTCAAGGTAAACCCAGCTTAATTTAGTGAAAATTAATTTTATACCTTTATGTTGATTTAAAATTTGAAATAATTTTTACATTTTTAAAATTTCTAGCTAAGTATTTTTGTGTCTGTAAACAGGAAGAGGAAGAGGATGATGATTGGGGAGAAGATACAACTGAGGAAGCTCAAAGGCGCAGAATGGATGAAATTAGTGACCATGCAAAAGTTTTGACTCTCAGTGATGATTTGGAAAGGACTGTTGAAGAGCGAGTCAATATCCTGTTTGATTTTGTTAAGGTAAAAAATATTTAAGAGTAGATGCACATTTTCTTTATAAATAATTTTCAGGCCTGCTTTGGGCTTTTTTGTTAGGTAATTATTACTTTAACTAGGTTGCTGTTAACTTCTTATGATACCTATCTTTTGAATCCTCAAAATAGTATTGCTATCTCTTTTTTATCTGTTCATTCAAGAAACATTTTTTTTTTGAGCCAGACACCATCCTTACTTGTGTATCATTTTAAAATTACAGAACTGCCATAAATTATGTAGGAAAAACCTAGAAGAACAAAATCCTCCCATGAGAGCCAGGGACTCCCCATGCCTGACAACATGTGCCTTCATGTCACTGAAATTGCTTCCTTTTATTTGCAGAAAAAGAAAGAAGAGGGTATTATTGACTCGTCTGACAAAGAAATTGTTGCTGAAGCAGAAAGACTGGATGTAAAAGCCATGGGCCCTCTTGTTTTGACTGAAGTTCTTTTTAATGAGAAGATTAGGGAGCAAATTAAGAAATACAGGCGCCATTTCCTCAGAGTAAGCAAATTATTTTAGATTTATAAATGAGATTACAGCTGTGTATGTAACCTTGGGAACATTGCTTTCATCTCTGTTGCTTATTCTCTTACATCCAGAAAACGGAGGTAATTTGTCTACCTTCAAGTATGCAAGCATCTGAAAAAATGCTACTCCTAGGCCCTTATAATGTGATAGAGGGATAGCTCTTGTAACTCCTGATAATATGGGCCATAGCCTAAAGAAACAATCTTAAAGGGATGCGTTTATCTTGATTCTGGAGTTGTCAACTTAAACATCTAGGAAAGTTTGTTAATACTGAGATATCTATTTGCAGTTTTGCCATAACAACAAAAAGGCTCAACGGTACCTTCTTCATGGTTTGGAGTGTGTGGTAGCCATGCATCAAGCTCAGCTCATCTCCAAGATTCCACATATCTTGAAAGAGATGTATGATGCAGACCTTTTGGAAGAAGAGGTCATCATCAGCTGGTCGGAAAAGGTGGGGAACACATAAATAAATGGCTCTTCAAATTCAAGAGTACCAGGACTGAGAGCTGTTAGGCTTCTTTTGGTGGGTAAAGAATGAAGGAATAACTTCCCAAGTCTAGTCCCTTTTCTCTACATTAATGTTATTTACTGTACTTAATTGGTATAAATTGTCAGCTTTATGGACCATAACAAAAGAAACCTCTTAGGATGTTCAGTACCTGTTTGTTGAACGTGTGAGTTGAGAATGCAAGATGAGGATGTGACCCAGTCCCGTCAATGAGCTCAGTGTGGTGGATGTTATAAATAACCTAAAGTGTAAAATTGTTTTATAAATCCTTCAAAGTAAGAAAATTGTACTGAACATTTTTTAGGCCTCTAAGAAATATGTCTCAAAGGAACTTGCCAAAGAGATTCGTGTCAAAGCAGAACCATTTATTAAATGGTTGAAGGAAGCAGAGGAGGAATCTTCTGGTGGAGAAGAGGAAGATGAAGATGAGAACATTGAGGTAAACACTGCTGGGGAGTGTTAGTGGTGGGTGTTGTGAGAACTAAATGGTTTATGGGCTATAATACAAAATGGCAATTTTTAGTAATTACAGTTTTAAATTTTAGATGCAGTAACATACAGACTCAGAATAATTTGGAAAATAGTCACGTTACTAGAAAGGATGTAGGAATACTCTTCTATCCCGAAACATTACAATTCTAATCACATGTTGTAGGCCAAATTTTTGAAGTAGGATTTAGTTAAGGCAGGTCAAGTATAGAGGTATTGTCTATGAAAATTTAACAAGATACTGTTAGTTTGTGGAGATCATTTCACATGGCTTAGTTTCTGCATCCCAAAACTGGTTCATGAGAAATGATTGGTGCATCTCTGCAATATTTTTCCTTCCAGACCACTTACTGTATATTACTGTTTTATGAGTATGTTTGCTGGGATATAGGTTTACAATCAACAAAAATATTTGTTTTGTCAGGTGGTGTATTCGAAGACTGCCAGTATACCTAAAGTTGAAACTGTGAAGTCTGACAACAAGGATGATGACATTGACATTGATGCTATTTAAAATGATGGATGCAACCTAGCTTAACAGTGTAATACTGCAAATTTTTCTGCATTATCAGCCAGAAGTGCAACATGTATGTGCAAAAGCTAAAATGGCTTAACATCATGCTACACTTTATACTAAAAATGTTTTACTGTGAGTGGTCTGTAATTAAGCCCAACGAGACATCTAGGGAGTCCATACACATCAGTGGGCAAATGTAGTTTGCTTATTCATAGCATGTTTCTTTTTGAAAAAACTAGTGGTGGACACATGGATCACATTTATACAGTTATAACAAATAAAGATTTGTTTTTGGTCATTCTTCAAATTTTTGGCTCTGAATGACTTAAGTAAAATGATTGGCTCCTTTTTTAATCTGTTGTACCATCATTTAACCTGCTAGGATTTGGGGCCTAATAGATGTGGTATTGTTTAGACGCTGAACTGTGAAACAGTCTTCAGCAGAATGTAAGCCTAAACTTATTTGTACTTAATTACCTTATTCCGACATTCAGAAATACAGTTGGTTTTAACTTTTCTCTCTAATCCCTCAAATTGGCATACGGTAATATACATTCTTTCCATGCCAAGGTGGACTGATAAATTAAGTGGAAGTGCAACACCTTTATTGTACTGAGAAGTAAAAATGACCTGAGTGTCCTATTAATAATTTTAAGCTTTTGAAACTTGAATGTTTTGTTTTCAGTTTGTGTACACTTGCCCCAAATTGTAGTCTTGAAAGTAATGTGTGTTGCACGTTAAAAGAGCCAGGGAAATTATTATGTTAACAAATAAGCATCTTATGTGTATGTAGCTATTGCTTTGTACTGAGAGAAAACGCTCAACCTTTTAGATGTGATTAAATAGTAAGCTCTGTGATTTTGTTGGGGGAGGCAGGAAAAGGTGCACTTAATGTAATCCCTAGCAAAAACAGCATAATTTTTCAATTTTTACCTTTATGATTTAGATTATAATTTCAAAATGTGTAAGACATGCATCTTTTGTTCAGTTTTTTTTTCCCCCGTATTATGGTTCTTTGATGCCTTTTGCATTTTGGTTGCTATTTTGCCAAAATAAGTATTACTGTGTCTCTAACTTGATTTTCCCCCTCCCCCAAATGTCTTATTTAAAAAAACAAAGCTAAAAGCCTACTTCAAGTCAAAGCCTGTATTTTCGTGTAAGACTTGGGGGGGGGGGGGTATATTTTGTTTCCTGGTGAATATAGTCAACTACCCAAGAAATCTATGATGATAGTCACTGGGTGCAGGTGACAGGTTCTGACCCAGCCCATTCAGGGGCTTTATATCTAGATAAGTACAAGCTGATAAGGTCCTTGCCCAATTAGCTAAACTCGTTTGGTATGGGTTCTGACTATCTCAGTATAATATCTTTACAAGGTGAAAACTTACTGCATTTATTCCTTTCCATAAAAAGTGCATTATGGGAATCAAGAATCCATAGGACTATTTTTGTTATCTGAAGTACAAATTTCTAGCATTCACCTCTCTTCAATCCTTTGTGACCCATCTCACAGATTTCAATGAGACCGTAATAACAAATGTATGTAAAAAAAAATCTTCACATTGAAATTATAACATTTGCTAGGCTAAACCTTGTTTGCTATTTTTAAGGAATTGAAACCTAGCAGTCTTATTGAGAAATAAGAATTGGTTCCCAGCTGCCTTTTGAGAAAATCTGGTTAGACTAGAGGAGGGCTGAACCTGGAAGGAATGTGCATTGTCACACCAAAGATAAGCTTTGCAAATTCATATCTTACCTAGGTTTCAAATTCTTTGCTGCATTGCTAGTTTGCTTTCATAAAATGAAATTCTGTAGGAGATACTGGTGGCCTAAACTAAATTGCACTCAAAATACCCAGATTCTGTTACATAGCTTTTCTTTTAATCTGAAGGTAAAAATGTTCAGTACTTATAAACACTAAGAAAATACTGGCTTTGACCAGTGTTCAGTCTGGTGCCAAACTTAAATGAAATTCAAATTCACATAACCTGAGTTTTATTCACAGATGTTACCTTAATAGAGTAATCCTTCAGTTTGCTCTGTTCGACTGTTTTAAAAATCCTGTTTCTCAAACAGCTACGTTACTTGATTAAAACAATGTTAAAATTATGTTTTGTCTCTGCCTTGATATTAAAATTTTAAATTTAAATTTGTAAGACCAAGATAATTGAAATCTACCCTGTTTTGTAGTTGATGTCTTTGGACTTGGATGTTTCCTTGTCTTCTCACAAAATGAATGGTGCTCATGTTGTGGAGTCACTAGTTTTCCTTGGGTTTGGTGACCTCGTGATCTTGCTCTGTAATGTTATCTTAGAACTGATAATACCTACATTAATAGCGGATTCTTTAAAATTGTGATATTTAACCTGGGAACTCAGACTGTTAGTGTATATCTATGTAACTGTAGGTTCTGTACATATTTCTAGTTAAGGGGAAAATCCCTTTCCGAACAAGTCCATTCTGAAGTTGTCTATGGTTCTAGTTTGGCTTCTATAGGTTAGAGAGAGGAGCAAGGGATATTTCTGTTTAATCTAGAGCTTCCTACCCTGGTGATTGGGATTGAACAGTTGGGAAGAATTTGAGATGACTAGGACCCCCCCCCAAAAAAAAAATTTTACTCCAATATTCCAAGCACATACATAAGCTATGATGATTGAAAGGGATGAGAAGCTTTTATTTAGAAGGTCTGTAGGCCCTTGACCTGGATATAACTTAGAAATGAAACATTGTTTTCCCTTAAGAGCCAGAAGACCTAGAAAATTAATGGTCACTTAAATTTAAACCTGCTGGTATAAATGAACATCTGTGTTTTGCATATCGTTTAAATCCTCCCAATGATAGTGCAGGTCAGTATAACTGTCCCAACACGTCATTCTAAGTCCTAAACCCCAACAGTTTTTGCCACTCTTCTAGACTGCTGAGATGTATTCAAAGCCAAACAAAGTGTTACTGTTGGATTCTATTTGGAATATACAATTGATAAAATCACCAACCCATCATCAAGGTATTTTAAACTTCCCTAACAACTCTGCAAACTGCTCACTTAACTAGTAAAATGTTTTTCTAATTCCTGCAGTTCTACTTAACATTCCATCAACTGGAAAGTAATCAGAAATGCAAAGTTGTCTCTGTCCCTGTTATTTTTATTTTGAAATAATTTCAAACTTACAAAACGGTCTGCAAGTGACATGCAGTCACATACAGAGTACAACATAACACTATCCTCTCAGTACACCAATTTTAATTAGGTTTGCCATATCTGAATATTTGAGAACCGGTTATACACTTTGATTCAGTATCTGGAAAATACAAAGAAGTGAGAAGGGATTCTAAATAGTTAGCTACAAAGGAGTAAACAAAAAGTAATGGTATAATAGAGGGACAAAAAAGGTATGACTTCAAAACCAAATAGAGGGGCGGGCCGCGGTGGCTCAGCGGGCAAAGTGCTTGCCTGCCATGCCGGAGGACCTCGGTTCGATTCCCGGCCCCAGCCCATGTAAAAAAACAAACTAACAAACAAAATACAATAAAACAAGAAAATGTTTAAAGATGTTTCCCTTTCTTCTTTCCTTCCATCCTTCCTTCCTTCTCTCTCTGTCTTTCCTTCCCTTCCTCCCTCTCTCTTTAAAAAAAAAAAAAAAAAACCAAATAGAAAAATGGCAGAAATCTTGCAGTATCAATAATTAAATAGATTAAACTTTCCAGTCTAAAGACATTGTCAGAACGGGTTTTTTTAAGTATATGCTATATACAAAAGACTCATCAAATTCAAAGACACGAGTCTGAAAATGAAAGGGTGGAAAGAATATTCCATGTGAATAGTAATCAAATGTGGGGTGGGGGTTGGGAGACTACTGATACCAGAAAAAATAGAATTTAAAACTTGAGGAACAAAGGACACAACGTTAAGCAGGACAATCAATGAGATACAACAATTATAAACATGCATCAGAGAACCAAGCCCCAAAATATGTAATAAAAACTGATAGATTTGAAGGGAGAAAATAGATGAGTCTACATTAATAGGGGACTTCAATAGGACACTTTGAATTTAGAACATTCAGAAAGATTAATAAGAAAATAGAGGACCCTAAGCCAACTAGTCCTACCAACTAGACCTAATAGGCGTATTTAGAACACTTCATCCAACAGCAGAATACACTTTCTTCTAAAGTGCATGTCAAATCATTCTTTAGGATAGACCTTAAGTTCAGTCACAACAAAGTCTCAAATTTAAAAATATTAAAATCATACAAAGGTCTTTTCCAAACACTGGAATGAAGCTACAAATCAGTAAGGGAAAACGAAAATTCACAAATGTGTGAAATATATGGAAATTCAACAATACACTCTTAACCAATATGTCAAAAAAGAAACCACAAGGGAAGTTAGTAAATATCTTAAGACAAATGAAAACAAAAATACAACATAGCAAAACTTACGTATGGGATGCAGCAAAGAAGTACTAAGAGGGAAATTTTTAGCTGTAAATACTTTAATTTAAAAAGACTGCTCAAATCAGTAGCCTAACTAGTAACACCTGGAGAAACTGGACAAAGCGTTAGCTAAACCCAAAGCAAACAAAGAAGGATATAATTAAGTTTAGAGCAGAGAGAATGTAACAGACTGGAGACCAGATAAGCTAAGAGAGAAAACAGGCACAGAGACATTTTGGAGAGAAGGTACAGTAGATATCATCATGTGCCTTTCCATGTGACAGTAACCCTGGATCCAGCAGCCTTTCCTCCAAGAAAAGGACACTCTTGGGCCATTCTTTTCCACAACCCCGTCTCTCCCCAACCATGGTAGTATACTGTGCTGGACCCAAACCAGGTTGTACTCCAACCAAGGTCGCCACTGTCTGGGAGCGCTCGTGGCCACAGACTCTGGGGGTAGGGCGTGGCCATTACACCTTGAGTGAGACCCCACCTGTGAAAAGCAGTGTACTCAGCACTTTCCAGGATCCCATGTGGAGAGAGGCCTCAGGTTGTGGGACTGAAAGTTTCAACTTCACCAGCCAACAGCTCATGAATGATTTAGTTTGCACCATCCAGCAAGACCTGGGTTTTTATTAGGGCATTGCTTTGACAGTTGGCTTGTCCATGTTTCTCAGCCAAAACAGGGCCATATATATGCAGGGCTGGTAGACCAGCTCTGACTGCACCTAGGACAGTCTCTGAAAAGTCGTACAGTTCTCCTGTGCTTTACGGCCTGCCCAGCAGATGGCGCTGTTTGGTGACTTACTCGTCCTCAGAGCACCAGCTGCAACTGGTTGGGGCTGAGCAACCCCCAAGCCCAGGCTGCCAGTGACTGGGCAGGGCTGTACCTACCCTGTTCCTGTGCACTTGCCTGGCTGGCCCAAATCTGGCTTAGTATGGGGCTGTGCCCTCCACTTTACCTGTAGTGAAGGACTCCCCCAGCTGCTGCAGTCTGCAGCCATCCCCCAGGCCAGGATTGGGCATCCTGCTGCTGTTTCCCTCACAGGTGGAGGAGGGGCACTGGGACTCAGGGCTGCAAACACAGTTTCTGTCTACATTTCTCAGATTCTTTGACCCTCACTAACCTGCGCCTTAAAATGTCCTCCCTTGTGCCCCAGGTCCTCAAACATATAATTGGGTAGTCTCCGCCTGGCTGCTTGCTGCTTTTAGGGAAGATTTTGCAGTCCCCTCCCTAGTCCTCCATTTTGTAAAATTCCTCCATGTTTCCCTTTTGAATTCTGCCCTCCCTGAAAGTTTAAGTTCTGCCAGTGGGAATCTGTCTCCCTGCTGTGAGAAATTTTACAGTCTATGTCTCGAATGGGCAGTGGGAAGGATCCTGGCTGCCATCTCTGTGAACTTCCCAAGGTGTGTGAGATTGAAAGAGGTGGAGGGGGAGGATCAACCAGTCTGGGATGGAAGTTTCCTACTTGATATTTTTCTTTTTCTTTTTAATCCATCTTTTGTAGGATCTTCCTGCAGTCTATATCGTTCTCCAGAGTTCTGAACAAGTGGGAATAGAACTTTTTTTTCCACTGTGTCTCTGAGGAGAGGATTTCAGTAGCTGTTTACATCGCCATGTTGATGGCATTCTCTCCAGTTTGTTAAGTTCTACTGTTGTGCCTTTCTCCCTTTTAATTTCTGTTATGTTTCTTGTTATACTTTAAAATTCTTCTCTATGTCCACACATTGTCTTTTTAAGATCCTTTACCTTTTTATGTATATTTTCCTTCCTTGAATTGATTTATGAGACTTGTTTGAAATCTTGGTTTAGTTCTTCCAAATTCTGTGTCTTCTCTGAATTGAAGATTTGTTCCCTTATCTGAGCCCTATTTTACGGTTTCTTAGTATGGCTTGTAACTTTTTTGCCATTGTCTGTGTATCTGATGTTCTTGATGAGTTAACTCTGCAAGTCAATTTCTCACTCTTGAGTTAAGATTTCATTCTTGATTGCTTTTAAAAATATATTTTTTAAGGTTAATGTAGTGGACCTTTTTATTTTTTCTACATGAGCAGGCACCAGGAAGCAAACATGCGTCTCCGGCATGGCAGGTGAGAACTCTGCACTGAGCCACCATTGCCCTGTTGATTCCTTTTAAAACTCTTCTTCGCCCTCACTCAGGTCCAAATTTTCCTTACACTTCTAAGTTCTAGGATCTTCTTGTCTTACAGTTCAATTTACCCCCACGCTGGTTTGAAACAGTGTGTACCCCGGAAAAGCCATGCTCTTCTAACACAATCTTGTATGTGCAGACCTATTGTGGGTGGGAATGTTTGACTGGATTGTTTCCATGGAGATTTGACCCACTCAATTCAAGTGGGTCTTAATCCTTTTACTGGAGCCCTGCATGAAGAGAATAAAGGGCAGAGAACAGGGAGTCAGCGCCAACACATATAGTAGAGAGATGAAACCAAGTGACAGACATTTGGAGATGCTAAACTAAGAGATGTAATTCAGGGTCTTCCTGGGAGAAGCTGAGTGAGGACCCACAGATGCTTAGAGAAAAAGCCACAGGAAATAGGAGCTGAGAGTTGTTTGAAATCAGAAGCCAGGAGAGAAGGACAGCAGACATTGTGGTGTGCCTTCCCAGCAGACAGAGAAACCCTGGATACCACTGGCCTTTCTTCAGAGTCAAGGTGTTCATCATGACCTTTCCTCTGTAAAGCTCAATACTTGGTAACAGACACTCATGACAATTATCTTGAGTGAAATGGATGATCTCAGTGTAAACCCAAGGGTCTTTAAAATTTGAAGTATGATGCAGAAGAAGAGTCAGTGCATAACAAGAGTCTAATTGCATAACAAGTGATGCAATTAGAGAAGTCTCTGTCAACTATCGCTGGCTTTGAAGATGGAAGGATACCATGAAGCTAGAAAGTGTCATCCTGAAGTGATTTCTACTGTTCCCATGTGCAAGAAGGCCATGATGTGCCTTCTGGAGAAAATACGTGTGTCTGACCAGATTTGTTCAGATCTGAATTATAGTACTTTGGCTGGGAGTTTGATATTAATGAATCAATGTATATATATATATTAAATAAGACATTTTAAATGAGAAACTCACATAAAACAAGGTTATACTTTAGTCAGTTAATGGAAATGTTTTGCCAGAAGTCACAGGAGTCTATCCCTATATTTCCCCTAAGAACAATGGTTTAGTATTTTTAATACAGTATCTATGGTAATCAGTAGAAATAACTATCTTAAATAATGAGCCCTGAATGTATTTAAGTGTAAAATATATTTTGACCTGGCTGTATTTCTTTGTAACAGCTCTATCAAGGTATAAATGGCATACAATAAACACCTATTTAAAGTGTAAAAAATATAGAGAGAGAGTATAGAAAAAACCAATAGAATCAACAAAACCAAAAGTTGGTTCTTTTAAAAGAGCGATACAATTGACAAACTTTAGCTAGACTTACAAAGAAAGAGACAAGATGAAAATAAATAAAATCAGAAATCAAAAGGTAGATATTACTACTGACCCTACAGAAGTAAAGAAGGATTATAAGAGAGCACTGTGAATAAATGCACACCAAGAAATTAGATAACATAAATGAAATGGACAAATTTCTAGAAATTCAGAAATTACTTCACTGACTCAGGAGAAATAGATCTCAACAGACCTATAACAAGTAAAGAGATTGAATCAGTAATTAAAAATCTTCCTACAAAGAAAAGTTTAGGACCAGATGGCTTCATTGATGAATTTCACCAAACATTGAAAGAGTAGTTAACGCAATTTTTCTTAAATTCATTCCCCCCAAATGGAAGAGGAGTGAACACTCCTAGCTCATTAGACAAGGTCATCAACACCCTAATGCCAAAGTCAGAGATATCACAAGAAAAGAAAATACAGACCAACATCCTTTATGAACACAGTTGCAAATGTTCTCAAGAAAATACCAACAACTGAATCTAATAGCACATTAATAAGATTATATACCATGACCTAGTGGAATTTATTCCAGGAATGCCAGAGTGGATCAACATAGAATGAAGTGGGGCGGGGGGGAGAATATCATCCATCTTAACTGATGTTGAAAAGGCATTTGACAAAATCCAACATCCTTTCATGATAAAAAAGAAACTCAGAAAACTAGGAATAGAAGGGAGCTTTCTCCATGTGATAAAGAGCATTTATGAAAATTCCACAACTAATATCACACTCAATGGTGAAAGACTGAAAACTTTCCTCCTAAGATCAAGGACAAGATAAGGATGCCTGTTTTCATAACTACTATTCAACATTGTGTTGGAAGTTGTGGCCAGCGGAATTAGGCAAGGACATGAAAACAGAACAATGTTATTAGAGATATTTTATGCCTATTAAAGAAAATTTTTTCTCCTCTTATATAACACAACTGGTTACATGTTTACACACTGTTCTAGTGGCACACAAAACTTGCCTTTTTTCACTTTATATTTTACAAATTATTCCATAGTAGTATATATATATTTTCCTCATCATTTTTATAGCAACATAATATTCCATCATAAGAATATAGCAATATTTTTTAACTTAACCAATGCTTATTGATGAACCTCTAAGAAGTTTCCAATCCTTTCCATTATAAATAGCATTGGATTAACCCTTGTTATAGTGAGAAAAATAGTCATCATCATTTACCTCTGGGTCCAATGGCCCCTTTTACTTTTGTTTATATTTTAAATCGTTTTATGAATAATTTACAAAAGTAAGAATAAAGGGATAATGAACAACTTTATTAGAAATAGTGATTTAAATATAGCAAACCCAAATTTTTATCTAAGATTTTCCTGGCTTCAAAAGTATACGTACCAAAAATAATGTCCACTGCTTGCCACTAACTGCACATGCCCTTTCTTGCATGAACCTGGAACATATACAGCTTTTAAATACTGATTACAGATTTTAAGTACACATCCAGGTAGGTCCTGGATTGTCATTACTTCGCATCCTCCTTGAATCTGCATTGTCAAACATAATACTTTTGAAAATGTTGACACAATTTTTTGAGATGACAGTTATCTTCCTTGCTCCATAATGCAAAATATTTTCATTGTTACATTTATAAATACCAGTTAGAATGATTAGTCCAATGAATTTATTTCACGTCTATACCATCTATTTCCTTTCAACCACTGTTGTGTGCATACCTGTCTTTATTATATGCCCACTTGCAGACCGCATCAAGTAATTTTTGGTACAAACATCATCAAAGAGGAAAGAATATTATCTAGTGTCTTTTTAGCAAACTAGATTCCAGTTTGTGTGATAAAATATTTTCTACTCATTGATGCTTGGATTTGAGAAAACTCATTTAGGATACGGTCACCTGAAGATTTCCTGAGATTTCTCCTGTAGGATCAATTCTGCCACCATCCTCAACATCTAGAGAGTGCTCATCTCTGTCTCTCTGCACACACCTTCTGTCTAATAATTGTGAGTGCTGTGGGTGTGGGATGCTAAGGCTCCTGGCACACCTCTGCTCCAGGGAACTGCCTTGTCTGAGAAGTCAGTGGCTGTTAACTGGCTGACATTGGGGAATAAAAAGACTGCTGCCCTCTTACCTCATGGCAAGATAAGCTCCATGATCCACTTTTTGTACCAAGCTCCTCAAGGGACTAGACTGAAGTTAGATCCCACCCAAAACTGCATCTTTGCTTTGCTTGCTTCCTCTGTTCTATTCTGCTTCTTCCCCTGGAGCACGCTATAATATGTTGCTTTTACCAGAATTTCCATTCTGGACTCTGTTTCCAGAAACTTGACCTAAGTCAGTTGGAACCAGAAGTGATCCTATGAAACAAACTCTCAGGATGGGATTCCTTAGGGTTGACAGACACACTAGCTGATGAGAATTAGAATGCATCTTGGGTAGTAGGTGGAGTTTCAAAAGTGCAATTGCTAAATCTTTCACTCACAGTGACTGGGGCGGACAGAGGAACACATTCATGGTCTTTCTCAAGCCAGTGTAAGTTCTCCTGGTCTGTCACAATATAGTTCAAAGGGTGGGACCTGAGTCTCTTGGACAATCTGTAAAATAGCACATTGTCTGCTATATTGAAATCATCATGCTAATCAGAATAGCTGAGCAAGGGGATTGGAGATAAACCCTACAAAGAATCAAAAACTGCCACAATGATGACACTTTCATAGGTCTAGTCATCTGATGCATGCCAGGATTCCCCTTCAAAGAAAAGCAGAAGTTATTGCATATGGCACCTCCAACCACTGAGGATGTAGTATAGTACTTGGAAGGCCTCTTTAGGTTCTGGAAGTGCAGCATATTCCTCACCTGGGAATGTGGCTCCAACCCACTTGTCAGGTGACAAGGAAGACTGCTAGTTTTGAGTGGGGCCAAGAGCAAGAAAGGGCTCTGCAGCTGACCTTGCTGCTTGTGCCATGTGATTCAGCAGATCCAATGGAGCTAGAGGTATCAGTGGTAGAGAAAGATGCCACTAGACCTCCTGGCAAGCCCCAATAGGACAGTCACAGTGCAGAACCCTAGGGTTCCAGAGAAAGTCGATGTTTTATGCAGTAGAGAACTATATAACATTCAAAACCAGCCCTGGCTTCTATGCTCTGGTAAAAACTGAGTGTCCAGTGAGATATCAAGTGCCCAACAGCCAGAGCTTCCAATGAGCTGATTCTGCCAGACCCACCAAGTCTTAAGGTCAGATGGGCTCAGCAGCACTACATCATAAGATGGAAGTGGTACAACTGGGATCAGGCACAGCAGGTCCAGAGGACATAAATAGGCCGTACAAGCAGGTGGCTCAGATTTCCATGTCACCTGTCACTGTTTCCACCAACACCTCGTCCTCCACTCACACCCATGGCCTCATAGTGGGGATTCCCAGTTATTAGCAGATGGAGGTGGAAAAGCCCAAACTTGGTTTATAGATGGACTGGCTTAGTCTTTGGGATCAGGATGAAACTAGACTGCTGCTGTGCTTTGCCCCTCTCAGGGACACCTGAAAGACAGTAGGGAGGGGGAAATTCTCCCAAAGGACAGAGCTGCATGCTGTGCACTCAGCCTCCACTTTGGATGGTGAAGGAAGTGGACCAAGTAAGGATGTGCATGGATTCTTGGGCAGTGGGGAAGGTATTCATATGGTGGGAAAGCTATACAAACGTGGGCTACTGCACATCTCTTCAATAGAGGCAAGCAAAACAGTGATTGGGTGACTTGAAATTGGCCACGGTAATTACACTCTGAAAATTGGCAAATGCTACAAATTGGGGCTTGTTTCTTCTTTTGTGGATTGCCCAGCGATGGATTATCTGTAGCCATTGAATTGTGAGCAACACCTAAAAACTGAGGAAATATTTTCCCAGTAATTGAAAATGATTCATTCAGCAAAGTCATTCACATCACTGAAAAAGAGTGAAGTCTTAAAATACATCTTCATTGTTTTACTTTTGTCTTATTTGTTAACTTAAACCAAAATATCAACCACCAATATTTCCGTTGGAACTGCCAGGAGAGCAGTCACCAGTAATCACCACCCCAGGGAAACAAGGAGTGGACGCAGGATCGGCTGCTCACATGCTCCCGGCAGCTCACGGGAGGAAAGCGCATTTCCTGTCCTGGCAACTTTAGGCTCTGGGGGTCTGTCTTGAGGTCTGGGTCTCAGAGGGGGTGCTGACACACCGTGGGAAACAGGCATACTGAACTTGAAGCTCTGGTTGCCCCCTGGCCACCTGCAGTCCTCGTGCAGTGGACCAGCAGGCACAGACAGTGCTCGCCGTCCTGATGCGGTAACTGCCCTTTGTCCTGATGCTGCCACAGAACGAGGGCCGAGGGGTACAGGTCTGGTGCTCAGGGGATACCCAGGGGCTTTTCTCCATATTTGGCAGGCCCAGTTTTCCCCATAAGTACAGCAATGGTACTCTGATGGGATTTTGGTAATCAGGGCCTCAGATTCCACCCAGCAAGTTAGCTAGCAGAACAGAAGAGCTGCTGGCAGTGAGGGACTCCAGATTGGTGGAGGAAGAGGCAGAGTTGCAGGTACAGCCACAGGACACCTGGTGATAGGTGTGTTTTTCCTCCCAGGATGGGGCGGGCACTACCACTGGGGACGGGTCCTTCCTTCCCTGCACCGGGCTTCAAGGTTCAAACTAGTGGTGTGGGTTTCTGGGGTTAGAGGTATGTTAGAGTTCTCTGTATGGGGTTTTACTTTTGTAACTGTCCTGTAATTCTGAGAGTACTTCAAACTGAAATTTTTAAATAAACATAAAAAAAAAAAAGATTTTGATTCCTTCGCGAGCACATTCAGTGCCCGCAGAGGTGCCCAATCAATGTCAGCACAGGTCTAAGAGAGAGACCCCCAAAGGCGGAACAGTCTTCATTCATGTATAAAAGCGGGATGTTAGGACGCTAGAGTCCCAAAGGAAACACCACAGAAACCTATCGGTGTTACTGGTAACTCTCCCACCCCTCAACCCCACTACCGATTCCTAGGCCTCCACGTGAACCAGAGGGGACTCCCACCCGCACAGCCCCAGGCAGACTGGGACTCCGCCACACAGACCCAGGGAGCCAGGGAGCATGGGTGAGCGGTCCCAGGCCCTCTCAGTGTGGGACTCGGGGACCCAGGCAATGGCCAAGAATCTGAGGCTGGAGGCTGTGCTGCCCGCGCTTGAAGGGCAGCTCCGGGGCTTTGGTGGAGCTTGGCCTGGGTAGAAGCTCCTGCAGGCCTTGCAGGAGAAGAGATGGGGGCTCCGGGAATCTCGGCCCCGGACTCGGAGAGGAGCACCGAGCTGGGTCCACCAGAGCCGGCAGCCCCGAGCACACTCAAGGACTCCCTAGGTCCTGGGGTCCAGTGCGCTCCAGGGAGGGGAGGCCTGAGATGCGTCTTCTGTTGTCTCCCCCAGCTTGAACCCACCGGCTTTGGCTTAGAAAACTAAACAGAGTCCACAGAACCAGCGCCCCGCGCATCTTGAAATGTGCGCACCTGCCCCGCGCCTGGTGCCGGGTCGCACCCGGGCTCTTCGGCCCTCGGGAAGGAAGGGCGGAGAACTCCCCGAGGCCCCCCAGGCACCCGGTCTCCCGTCTACCCCCTCCCCCGGGACGCCAGGAGTCCCATCCGGCCAAGGCCCGGGCAGACGCCCCGAAGCGGTGGCAGCGAACAGCCAGACCCGGAAACCGGCGGGGCGCGGACGGTCCCCTCCCAGCTCTGCCCAGGGAGCGCGGCGCGGCGTGGGGTGGGGGCGGAGCCGACCCCCCCACCCCACCCCCGCCTCGCCCCAGCCTCCACACCTGTCGCTTCCTCGGTTCGGTTTTCTTTGTTTCTTTCCCTTGGCCTGAGCGCACGTCTCTCCACCTGCCTGTCTTTCAGCATCATGACTAAAGGCGCTAGCTTTGGAGGCAAGTCCTCTGAATATTTTTCTCCTCTTCCTTTCTTTTTTTTTTTAAGCAAAGCATATGTATATAAAAGGGAGAATTTTTTTAATTTTTAAAAATATTTTTATTGAGATATCTTCAAATACATACAGTCCATCCAAAGTATACAAGCAGTGCCTCACAATATCATCACACAGTTGTCTATTCATTACCATGTTCATTTTAGAACATTTGCATCCCTCCAAAAAAATAAAGAGAAAAAAGCAAAACCCCATACGTCTCATACCACTTACCCTCCCTCTCATTGACCACTAGTATTTCAATCTACCCTTTTTTTTTTTTACCTCTTATTCCCCCTACCCATTACTTATATATTTTTTGTCCTTATTTTTACTCATCTGTCCATACCCTGGATAAAAGGAACCTCAGACACAAGGTTTTCACAATCCCATGGTCACATTGTAAAAGCTATGTAGTTATGCAATTATCTTCAAGAATCAAGGCTACTGGAACACAGTTCAACAGTTTCAGGTAATTTTCCCTAGTCACTTCAACATACCACAAACTAAAAAGGGATATCTATAGAATGCATAAGAATAACCTCTCGGATAACTTCTCGACTCTGTAATCTCTCAGCCACTGAAACTTTATTTTGTCTCATTTTTATCTTCTGTCTTTTGGTCAAGAAGGCTCTCTCAATCCTATAATGCTGGGTCCCCGCTCATCCTGGCCATCCTGTCCCACATTGCCAGGGAGATTTACACTCCTGGAGTCCTGTCACATGTAATGAGGAGGACAGTGAGTTCACCTGCTGAGGTGGCTTAGAGAGAGAGGCCTCATCTGAGCAACAAAAGAGGTTCTCTGGGGTTGACTCTTAGGCGTAATTATAAGTAGGCTTAGTTTTTCCTTTGCAGAAATAAATTTCATAGGGGTGAGTCCCAAGATTCAGGGCTTGGCCTATTGAATTAATTATTCCCACTGCTTGCGAGAATATCAGGAATTCTCCAGATGGGGAAGTTTAATATTTCCTCCTTTCTCTCCACTCCCTCCAGGGGGCTTTGCAATTACTTTTTTATTCTGTGCCCAAATTATTCTTGGATGTATCGGGGCATCACAATGACCTGTACAAATCTACAAGATCTCAATCCTTATTCAAGATTCCATGTGATTATAGTGCTTGAATAAATTGACCATACAAGTTAAATTAGATACTGTGCTACCCAAAATATAAACTTTGCACCAAATAAACATGTCTTCCTTTGGTCTCATACAGAAGTTGAAGTTTTAAAATATAGACCATATCATCCTTTACCCTGTGTTCTGATTTACCTTAGTCCTATCCAGATCAGCTTCATTCATATCTCTAGTCAAAGTCTGATCACTGTTTCAATTTTTTTTAACAGTTGCTGTGTGGGGTAATGCTGATGAAAGGGAGATTTTTAAAGGGGAATTTTTAGGGCCGTTAAATTATTCAGACAGATACTGTAATCAGGGAGACATTTCATTATAATTTGTCAAAATCCACAGAAGTGGACAAGACCAGGAGTGATCCCGATGGAAACTGGGGACTTTGTTAACAATTGTATTCAATATGAGTTCACTGATTATAACAAATGTACCACACCAATGCAAGATGTTAATAATAGGGAGGGGGGTATATCTGCTCAATTTGTCTGTAAACCTGAAACTGTTCCAAAAAGTAAATCTATTCAAAGAGCCTAGGCACGTGGTGGTGAAAAACTACATTGCCCTGCCACCCTGCCCCCTCCTCACAGCCAACAGCAATTACTTTCTGATTGAGGTCGTTCTAGTTTGCTAGCTGCTGGAATGCAACACACCAGAGACGGATTGGCTTTCAATAAAAGGGTATTTATTTAGTTGACGTATAGTTCTTCAGAGGAAAGGCAGCCAACTTTCAACTGAGGTTCTTTCTTACCTGGGAAGGCACAGGATGGTCTCTGCTGGCCTTCTCTCCAGGCTTCTGGGTTCCAACAACTTTCCCCGGGGTTATTTCTTTCTGCACCTCCAAAGGCCTGGGCTGAGCTGTGAGTGCTGAGATGAGGTATGCTGAGCTGCTCGGGCTGTGCTACCTTGCGCTCTCTCATTTAAGCACTAGCCAATTAAGTCAAACGTCATTCATTGCAGCAGGCCGGCCTCCTAGCTGACTGCAGATGTAATGAGCAACAGATGAGATTCACGTACCATTGGTTCATGTCCATAGCAACAGAACTAGGTGCCTTCACCAGACCAACTTGACAACTGAATCTAACTACCACAGAAGTTTTTCTGATGATTAACATCTATATAATCATTAAGTAAGAGCTATGTATTGTAAGAGCTGTGTGTTGTTATTGTTTTGAGATATTATCCACTGATGTCTTACTTTAATATATGAGGAACTGGCCATTCCTACTCCCACACCTGCCTTCCAACTAGTTGCTATCATCATTTTCAGTTCTTCTCTGGTTACGTTTGCAACTTTAAAAAAAATTACTTACAATTTTATAATTTATTCCAATCTCCATGGAGATTATATCTTTCCTGCTCACTAGGGAAGATATTTGTTTCTCTAACTTTGAACTTTGCAACCCTCCCCATCTTCCAGCTCCCAATTTATGTCACCTGTACTGTTAATTTTACTTTATCAAAGTTGCTAATATTTGTAGTCTGTCCCCAAGTGGAATGAAGATTTCTGTTCTTCATCTGTAGCTTGATTCTAAAAGGGGGAGATCTGTCATCACTGTTTCTCTTTATAATGACTTTATGATTGTATAAATTACAATCACCGTAGACCCAAGTTGTTCAGTGCCACAATTTTATTTATTCGAATTTTTTCCCTAGAGTTTCAAATTGCTTTTCTTTCTTTCTTGCATGGTCTTCCTTTATGGCATGTCTAGGCTCTCCCAAAATCTCCAGGACACTCTACATCTATGGAATTGCCTTGTTTTCTGGATGCCTCTCTGCCAGCACTGTTTTCCAGCTCCAATCTAAGCCTGCTACACCCTGTCATCTGCCTCTTCCTCCATTACCATGTCTAGAGTTTGATCCGTTGTTTCCTAGCTCCTATGCACACCGCTTTCCATTATCTCTTCATTTTGGTAGGTGAAATCCTCAATAACTTCTAGAGGAAGGACATGTGGATGACACATTTTTTGAGGGCATGTATCTTAGTTAAGTTTGCTGCATAACAAACCACCACAAAACCCAATGGCACACAAAAACTCTCTGGCTCCCCTGCCACAGCTGCCACTCGGGCTGACCAGGCTGGGCCTCATTGGACTGGACCCCCACCTGTCATTCATCCTCCTTGAGCCGACAGCTGCCTGAGGAGTGCTTGTCTCATGAGGAAAGACATAAGCACCAGCCCCAAGTCCGCCCATTTAGGCTGTTTCTTTGGTCACGAGCAAGTCATGTGGTCAAGCCGAACATCAGTGGAGCCAGGAAGTGCACCGTTTCCATGGAGCTCGGGGAGGGAGCAAATATTTGCACAACAATAGTCTGCTCTCCCACAGCATGTAGGTCTGAAAATGTTTTTATTCTGCCCACACTTTGATGGATTACATAGCTAGTGTGATGGTTAGGTTCTGGTGTCAACCTGAACAAGTGATGATGCCCAGTTGTCTCATCAGACAAGCACTGGCCTAACCGTTACTGTGGGGATAGTTCATGACTGGTTGATAAACCGGAAGGCTGGTGTATTAAATCATCAGCCAGTTGATTGCATCTGTGGCTGATTACATCAGCAATCAACTAAGGCACATCTCCACTAATGAGATAATCCAATCAGTTAGAGGCTTTTAAGGAAGGAGAGGCACTTTCACTGCTTCTTCAGCCAGCAAGTCTCTCCTGTGGAGTTCATCCAGACCCTTCATCAGAGCTGCCAACTTCACAGCCTGCCCTATGGATTTTGGACTCTTCAATTCCCATTGCATGAGACACATTATAAATCTCATATTTACAGATATCTCCTGTTAATTCTGTTTCTCTAGAGAACCCTGACTAATTGGGAGTGTGTTGGTATTGGGAGTGGTTCTTGAGAAACAGAATCTTAAAAATGGATTTTTATAATTGGTTTAGACTCAGAGGCACTAATGACCCTGTTTCCAATAATCAAGACGGCACTGACAGTCCATGGAGTGAGTTGGCAAAAAAGATACTCAAGATATCACCATTAGATTTGGCTAATTGTACACTTATATGAGGCAAGTGTCTGGGTGAGAATGTTTTTGACACCTTTACAGAGTTTTGTGGATTAAAAGGTATAATGATGGTGACTGGTTGTTGTTAGAAATGCTGGATACAGTGATGAGGGAAAGGGATGAGCTGAAAGCTTCAAATTTGCACCTTAAACACTGTATGAAAGATGTAAAAGTTTCCATGAGTGTCCTGAAAGAAAAATCTCATTTCCTGTTGTCACAGACTTGAGATCTCTGAAAACCAGGCACAGAACCTCATTGTGCGAGTAGCAGATTTACAACATAAACTATAATCTCAACCTTGCACGTTGCCTGCTGTCAAAGTAAGGACTTTGATTGGAAAATAATGGGATCCTAAAATATGAAATGGTGATATATGGCAATGGGGAAATGGGATCCCTGGGATCTGTGAGCCTTTGCTGGATAGACCTGTAATAGACTGCCCTGAGGTAAGAGCTTCCCAACCTCCAGCCTGCCTTGAGGAAACAGCTCCTCAGCCCCCATTCTCCTCTGAGGAATCTGCCATCCAACCTCCATCTAAGGAAATTAACCCTTCAGTGCCTGTTAACCCTGTAATCACCTCCCCTGGGGAAACAACCCTCACTCCTTTGTCTAGAGGAACTAATCCTGTTTCACCAGATGAACTACAACTGCAATGACCTGAGGTAATTGGCTTGAAAGACACTTCTATTTATTTTTGTTTTTTGTTTTTTTTAAAGCTTTTTTATTAAAAAAATTAACAAACAAAACATTTAGATATCATTCCATTCTACATATACAATCAGTAATTCTCAATATCATCGCATAGTTGCATATTCATCATTTCTTAGTACATTTGCATCGATTTAGAAAAAGAAGTAAAAAGACAACAGAAAAAGAAATAAAATAATAGAGAAAAAAAAGACTATGCATACCATACCCCTTACCCCTCGCTTTCATTTACCACTAGCATTTCAAACTGAATTTATTTTAACATTTGTTCCCCCTATTATTTATTTTTATTCCATATGTTCTACTCTTCTGTTGATATAGCAGCTAAAAGGAGCATCAGACATAAGGTTTTCACATTCACAGAGTCTCATTGTGAAAGCTATATCATTGTTCAATCATCATCAAGAAACATGGCTACTGGAACACAGCACTACATTTTCAGGCAATTCCCTCCAGCCACTCCACTACATCTTGAACGACAAGGTGATATCCACTTAATGCGTAAGAGTAACCTCCAGGATAACCTCTGGACTCTGTTTGGAATCTCTCAGCCATTGACACTTTGTCTCATTTCACTCTTCCTCCTTTTGGTCGAGAAGTTTCTCTTGATACCTTGATGTTAATTCTCAGCTCATTCTAGGGTTTTTCTCAGTCCCTTGATGCTGAGTCTCAGCTCATTCCAGGATCTCTGTCCCACGTTGCCAGGAAGGTCCACACCCCTGGGAGTCATGTCCCATGCAGAGAGGGGGTGGTGGTGAGACTGCTTGTTGTGTCGGCTGGAGAGAGAGGCCACATCTGAGCAACAGAAGAGGCTCTCTTGGGGGTGACTCTTAGGCCTAAATTTTAAGTAGACTCGACCTATCCTTTGTGGGGTTAAGTTTTATGTGAACAAACCCCAAGACTGGGGGCTCAGCCTGTAGCTTTGGTTGTTCACACTGCTTGTGAGAATATCAAGAATTCAACTTGGGGAAGTTGAATTTCTCCCCACTCTCACTATTCCCCAAAGGAGGCTTGCAAATACTTTTCCAGTCACTGATCAAATCATTCTGGGATTCATCGGGGGATCACTCTGGACAAACCAACAAAATCTCATGAGCTACCTTAGATTCCAAGTACTTATGACATTCAATCAAACTATCTACATGAGTTATATTAGGAAATGCTCTAGTCAAAACCTACATTTTGTAACAAATAAACATTTTTTGCTTTAGTCTCACACATAAGGTGACATTTTAAAGTATTAATTATCATCTATTCTCAGCACACTGCAATAATGATATTCCTTTGTTCTTCCTCATGCAAAAACATTTTTTAAATGTGTACATTGTACATTTCACTGTTACTATACACTCTAGGCATTCCTAGATTATACCATCTCGATCTTTACCATCTATCTTTCTTCCTGATTTCATTTATGTCCCCAGCCCTCCTCCCTCTATCATTTTCACATGCAGCTTCATTCAGTGTTTTACTATAATTACATTACAGTTAGATAGTATAGCGCTGTCCATTTCTGAGTTTTTGTATCCAGTCCTGTTGCACAGTCTGTATCCCTTCAGCTCCAATTACCCAATATCTTACCCTGTTTCTATCTCCTGATGGTCTCTGTTACCAACGACATATTCCAAGTTTATTCACTAATGTCAGTTCATACCAGTGAGACCATACAGTATTTGTCCTTTAGTTTTTGGCTAGTCTCACTCAGCATAATGTTCTCAAGGTCCATCCATGTTGTTACATACTTCATAAGTTTATTCTGTCTTAAAGCTGCATAATATTCCATCGTATGTATATACCACAGTTTGTTTAGCCACTCATCTGTTGATGGACATTTTGGCTGTTTCCATCTCCTTGCAATTGTAAATAATGCTGCTATAAACATTGGTGTGCAAATGTCCATTTGTGTCTTTGCCCTTATGTCCTTTGAGTAGATACCTAGCAATGGTATTGCTGGGTCATATGGCAATTCTATACTCAGCTTTTTGAGGAACTGCCAAACTGCCTTCCACAGCAGTTGCACTATTTGACATTCCCACCAACAGTGAATAAGTGTGCCTCTTTCTCCACATCCTCTCCAGCACTTGTCATTTTCTGTTTTGTTGATAATGGCCATTCTGGTGGGTGTGAGATGATATCTCATTGTGGTTTTGATTTGCATTTCTCTAATGGCCAGGGACATTGAGCATCTCTTCATGTGCCTTTTGGCCATTTGCATTTCCTCTTCTGATAGGTGTGTGTTCAAGTCTTTTTCCCATTTTGTAATTGGGTTGGCTGTCTTTTTGTTGTTGAGTTGGACAATCTCTTTATAAATTCTGGATACTAGACCTTTATCTGATATGTCATTTCCAAATATTGTCTCCCATTGTGTAGGCTGTCTTTTTACTTTCCTGATGAAGTTCTTTGATGCACAAAAGTGTTTAATTTTGAGGAGCTCCCATTTATTTATTTCTTTCTTCAGTGCTCTTGCTTTAGGTGTAAGGTCCATAAACCCGCCTCCAATTATAAGATTCATAAGATATCTCCCTACATTTTCCTCTAACTGTTTTATGGTCTTGGACCTAATGTTTAGATCTTTGATCCATTTTGAGTTAACTTTTGTATAGGGGGTGAGATACCGGTCCTCTTTCATTCTTTTGCATGCTATCTGGTTCTCTAGGCACGATCTGTCCCAGGTGAGTTCGCTTGACTGCCTTATCAAAGATCAAATGTCCATAGATGAGAGGATCTATATCTGAGCACTCTATTCGATTCCATTGGTCAATATATTTATCTTTATGCCAGTACCATGCTGTTTTGACCACGTGGCTTCATAATATGCCTTAAAGTCAGGCAGTGTGAGACCTCCAGCTTCGTTTTTTTCCCTCAAGATACTTTTAGCAATTCGGGGCACCTGCCCTTCCAGATAAATTTGCTTATTGGTTTTTCTATTTCTGAAAAGTAAGTTGTTGGGATTTTTATTGGTATTGCGTTGAATCTGTAAATCAATTTAGGTAGGATTGACATCTTAACTATATTTAGTCTTCCAATCCATGAACATGGTATGCCCTTCCATCTATTTAGGTCTTCTATGATTTCTTTTAACAGTTTCTTGTAGTTTTCTTTGTATAGGTCTTTTGTCTCTTCAGTTAAATTTATTCCTAAGTATTTTATTCTTTTAGTTGCAATTGTAAATGGAATTCGTTTCTTGATTTCCCCCTCAGGTTGTTCATTGCTAGTGTATAGAAACACTACAGATTTTTGAATGTTGATCTTGTAACCTGCCACTTTGCTGTACTCGTTTATTAGCTCTAGTAGTTTTGCTGTGGATTTTTCAGGGTTTTCGGCGTATAGTATCATATCATCTGCAAACAGTGATAGTTTTACTTCTTCCTTTCCAATTTTGATGCCTTGTATTTCTTTTTCTTGTCTAATTGCTCTGGCTAGAACTTCCAACACAATGTTGAATTACAGTGGTGATAGTGGACATCCTTGTCTTGTTCCTGATCTTAGGGGGAAAGTTTTCAATTTTTCCCCATTGAGGATGATATTAGCTGTGGGTTTTTCATATATTCCCTCTATCATTTTAAGGAAGTTCCCTTGTATTCCTATCCTTTGAAGTGTTTTCAACAGGAAAGGATGTTGAATCTTGTCAAATGCCTTCTCTGCATCAATTGAGATGTTCATGTGATTTTTCTGCTTTGATTTGTTGATATGGTGTATTACATTAATTGATTTTCTTATGTTGAACCATCCTTGCATACCTGGGATGAATCCTACTTGGTCATGATGTATAATTCTTTTAATGTGTTGCTGGATTCCATTTGGTAGAATTTTGTTGAGGATTTTTGCATCTATATTCATTAGAGAGATTGGCCTGTAGTTTTCTTTTTTTGTAATATCTTTGCCTGGTTTTGGTATGAGGGTGATGTTGGCTCCATAGAATGAATTAGGTAGCTTTCCCTCCACTTCGATTTTTTTGAAGAGTTTGAGGAGAGTTGGTACTAATTCTTTCCGGAATGTTTGGTAGAATTCACATGTGAAGCCGTCCTGTCCTGGACTTTTCTTTTGTGTAGCTTTTGAATGACTGATTCAATTTCTTTACTTATGATTGGTTTGTTGAGGTCATCTATTTCTTCTTGAGTCAAAGTTGGTTGTTCATGCCTTTCTAGGAACTTGTCCATTTCATCTACATTGTTGTATTTATTAGCATAAAGTTGTTCATAGTATCCTGTTATTACCTCCTTTATTTCTGTGGGGTCAGTGGTTATGTCTCCTCTTCCATTTCTGAGCTTATTTATTTGCATCCTCTCTCTTCTTCTTTTTGTCAATCTTGCTAAGGGCCCATCAATCTTATTGATTTTCTCATAGAACCAACTTCTGGTCTTATTGATTTTCTCTATTGTTTTCATGTTTTCAATTTCATTTATTTCTGCTCTAATCTTTGTTATTTCTTTCCTTTTGCTTGCTTTGGGGTTAGTTTGCGGTTCTTTCTCCAGTTCTTCCAAGTGGACAGTTAATTCCTGAATTTTTGCCCTTTCTTCTTTTTTGATATGTCATTTAGGGCAATAAATTTCCCTCTTAGCACTGCCTTTGCTGCGTCCCATAAGTTTTGATATGTTGTGTTTTCATTTTCATTTGCCTCGAGATATTTACTGATTTCTCTTGTAATTTCTTCCTTGACCCAGTGGTTGTTTAAGAGTGTGTTGTTGAGCCTCCACGTCTAGCACTCTGCCTATTATTGATTTCCAACTTCATTCCTTTATGATCTGAAAAAGTGTTGTGTATGATTTCAATCTTTTTAAATTTGTTGAGACTTGCTTTGTGACCCAGCATATGGTCTATCTTTGAGAATGATCCATGAGCACTTGAGAAAAAGGTGTATCCTGCTGTTGTGGGGTGTAATGTCCTATAAATGTCTGTTAAGTCTAGCTCATTTATTGTAATATTCAAATTCTCTGTTTCTTTATTGTTCCTCTGTCTAGATGTTCTGTCCATTGATGAGAGTGGGAAATTGAAGTCTCCAACTATTATGGTAGATGTGTCTATTTTCCTTTTCAGGATATGCAGTGTTTGCCTCATGTATTTTGGGGCATTCTGGCTTGGTGCATAAATATATATGATTGTTATATCTTCTTGTTTAATTGTTCCTTTTATTAGTAGATAGTATCCTTCTTTGTCTCTTTTAATTGTTTTACATTTGAAGTCTAATTTGTTGGATATTAGTATAGCTACTCCTGCTCTTTTCTGGTTGTTACTTGCATGAAATATCTTTTCCCAACCTTTCACTTTCAACCTATGTTTATCTTTGGGTCTAAGATGTGTTTCCTGTAGACAGAATATAGAAGGATCCTGTTTTTTAATCTATTCTGCTAGTCTGTGTCTTTTGATTGGGGAGTTCAATCCATTGACATTTAGTGTTATTACTGTTTGGGTAGTACTTTCCTTTACCATTTTGCCTTTTGTATTTTATACGTCATATCTAAATTTTCCTTCTTTCTACACTCTTCTCCACACCTCTCTCTTCTGTCTTTTAGTATCTGTCTCTAGTGCTCCCTTTAGTATTTCTTGCAGAGCTGCTCTCTTGGTCACAAATTCTCTCAGTGACTTTTTGTCCAAAAATGTTTTAATTTCTCCCTTATTTTTGAAGGACAATTTTGCTGGATATAGAATTCTCGGTTAGCAGTTTTTCTCTTTTAGTAATTTAAATATATCATCCCACTGTCTTCTTGCCTCCTGGTTTCTGCTGAGAAATCTACACATAGTCTTATTGGGTTTCCCTTGTATGTAATGGATTGCTTTTCTCTCACTGCTTTCAAGATCCTCTCTTTCTCTTTGACCTCTGACAGTCTGACTAGTAAGTGTCTTGGAGAACGTCTATTTGGATCTATTCTCTTTGGGGTGCGCTGCACTTCTTGGTTCTGTAATTTTAGGTCTTTCATAAGAGTTGGGAAATTTTCAGTGATAATTTCTTCCATTAGTTTTTCTCCTCCTTTTCCTTCTCTTCTCCTTCTGGGACACCCACAACACGTATATTTGTGCGCTTCATATTATCATTCAATTCCCTGAGTCCCTGCTCATATTTTTCCATTCTTTTCCCTATAGTTTCTGTTTCTTTTTGGATTTCAGATGTTCCATCCTCCAGTTCACTAATCCTAGCCTCTGTCTCTTGAAATCTACCATTGTAGGTTTCCATTGTTTTTTTATCTCTTCTACTGTATCTTTCATTCCCATAAGTTCTGTGATTTGTTTTTTCAGACTTTCCATTTCTTCTTTTTGTTTATTCTTTGCCTTCTTCATGTCCTCCCTCAATTCACTGATTTGGTTTTTGATGAGGTTTTCTATTTCTGTTCGTATATTCTGAATTAATTGTTTCAGCTCCTGTATCTCATTTGAACTATTGGTTTGTTCCTTTGACTGGGCCATATCTTCAATTTTTCTGGTGTGATTTGTTTTTTTTTGCTGGTGTCTGGACATTTAATTACCTTAATTAATTTATTCTGGAGATTGCTTTCACTTATCTTACCTAGGGTTTTCTTGCTAGATGGGTTTGTTGTCTATCTGTTCTTTGACCTTCAGTTCAGCTTTTTCTGGGCCTCTAGCTTAACTTTTGTTTAACAGAGGGTAATTTTTCAGTTCTTGTTTTCTTGTTTCTTGTCCTGCTTGTAAGGTGCCTTTTCCCTCCCCACCCTTAGGAGGGTCTACATAGGTATTACAAACTCCAGCCAGGTTTTCCCGGACTAAACTGGCCTCCTATCAGGGGGAAGGCGTCACCTGCGTCAGTTTTCCCTGAGGGTGAGACCCAGCAGGCTGAAAGACTTTCCTGTGAAGTCTCTGGGCTCTTTTTTCTTATCCTGCCCAGTATGTGGTGCTTGTCTGTCTGCGGGTCTCACCAGCAAAAGATGTTGTGGCTCCTTTAACTTTGGAAGGCTCTCCCTGCTGGGGGCGTGGTGGAGACAGAGGAGAGGTTGTAGGCTGGTTTTAATGGCTTCAAATTGCCAAGCCCTGGGGTCTGAATTCCTTGAGAGAGGTATTCCACCTAAGTTGGGCTTCACCCCTCCCCTGGGGAAGGCACACGTGGGAGATAGCCCTGAAAGCAGCCTGTTTCTGCCTATTCCTGGGGCAGTTACAGCCCGAGTAGTCCCACCGCTGAATCCAGAGGCAGCCAAGCCTCCATAGAAACAGCCACAAAAACCTGTTTTGTCCCCTTTCCTCTTTTTCAGTTAGCCCAATAAGCGACCTCCGCCTTGACCAGTTTCACCTGAGCTGGGGGCCTATTTTTAGTAGTCAGAATTTGTTTATTAATGCCACAATTGGTGTTTGGTTGGACTCAGTCCCTGATACTGTTAGAGTCTCTTTCCTTTCCCTCCGGAAGCTGCCTGTGGGGGAGGGGCACCAGGCGCCGCAGCTTGGGGAACTCACGGTTCCGGAGACTCGCAGCTGGTCCAGCTGGTCCAGACTGGGGTATGCTGTGTGTCCGGTCACTATCATGGCTCCGGGAGTTGTTCTGTACTGTTTCTGGTTATTTAGTAGTTGTTCTGGAGGACGAACTAAAACGCGCACATTGCTAAGCCACCATCTTGGCCCCTCCTCACTTCTATTTATTTTTATGACCCACACCAACCACCCCTCTTTCCTTCAAGACCTCTAACTAGACTAAATTCCCAACAGGCCCCAAAAGGTGAGGCACAAAGTGTGACCCATGAGGAGATATGCTATTCTCCAAAAGAACTGCATGAGTATTCCAATCTATAGAGACAGAATTGGAATGTATACTAACGGTGTGGGATAATGGTGGAAGAAATATAAAGATCAAGCTGAATTTATTGATATGGGCACATTAAGCAGAGATTCTGCATTCAAAGTTGTGGCTCAAGGGGTTACAAAGGGCATTAACAGTTTGGATGGTTGGCTGCAATGTGATCAAAAGGTGGTCGACATTACCTGAGGTCAAAAAGCCAAAACTGCCCTGGTATAATGCAGATGAGGGGATCCAGAGGCTTAGAGGAATTGGAATGTTAGAGTGGATTTACCATGGAAGACCTGCTCACACACCCCAGGAATGTCCAGAGGACACATCTTTCACCAGAACCTTGAGAAATAAGTTTGTGAGACTAGCGCCATAATTCCTGAAGAGCTCTGTAGTTGCCCTTCTCTGTAGGTCAGATATTACTGTGGGAACTGCTGTCACTGATCTGGAATCCTTAAACACGATGGGGATGATCAGATCCCAAATTGGTGAAGCCATGTGGTGACAGTTAACTGCCATAGACAAGGTGGGCATGGCCACCATAATGGATAGCAGACTCAAAGCAGCAGTCAAAATAACCTGACTCCCAGAGACTTGTGGCATTGGCTAGTAGATCATAGGGTACCTAGAAGTAAAACAGATGGGCAGTTTACTAAATTCTTATTTGAGTTGCATAAGCAGAAGAATACTAGGTTAAGTGAACAAAAGTCTTAACTTGAATCCCCAAAACAGAGTTATGGACCCTTAATCAATTCCTAGACCTGAGACAGTTTACAGACCCAAAGCCCCTCAAATCAGGGGAGGAACTGGAACCCTTGGGGAAGGACCCTGTTACACTGCCCAAAATTTACACTCTTAACCTTCCTCCAAGCCTTCCCCAGGGAGACCTACAGGCTTGTACCAGGGTGACTGTGCACTGGGAAAAGGAAATGATCAAATATTTGGGGGATTATTAGACACTGGCTCAAAAGTGACACTAATTCCTGGAGACCCAAAATGTCACTCTGGTCCACCAGTCAGAGTAGGGGCTTATGGAGGTCACATGATCAATGGAGTTTTAGCTCAGGTCCACCTCACAGTGGGCCCAGTGGGTCCCTGGACCCATGATGTGGTTATTTCCCCAGTTCTGGAATGCATAATTGGAATTGACATACTTAGCAACTGGCAGAATCCCCACATTGGTTCTCTGACTCATGGAGTGAGGGGCATTATGTTAGGAAAGGCTAAGTGGAAGGCACTATAACTGCCCCTACCTAGCAAAAGAGTGAATCAGAAGCAGTACCATATTTCTGGAGGGATTGCAGAGATTAGTGTCACTCTTAAGGACTTGAAGGGGGGTGATTCCCACCAAATCCCCATTCACTCTCCTGTTTGGACTGTGCAGACAACACATGAGTCTTGGAGGATGATATAGTGAATTATCGTAAACTTAACCAGCTGATGACTCCAATTGCAGCTTCTTTTTTCGATATAGTATCATTACTTGAGCATATCAACACACCTGGTATGCAGCTACTGATCTGGCAAATTCTTTTTTCTCAATAGCTGTCAGTAAGGACCACCAGAAACAGTTTGCAGTCAGCTAGTGAGGCTAGCATATACCTTCACTGTCCTGTCTCAGAGGTATATCAACTCTCCAGTTCAAGTCACAATCTTCTCCACAGGGACCTTGATCATTTCTCCCTCCCACAGGACATCACACTGGTCCATTATATTGATGATATCATGCTGATTGGACCTCGTGAACAAGAAGTAGCAACTAGTCTAGACTTATTGGTAAGGCATTTGCATGTCAGGGGATGGGAGACAAATCCAACAAAAATACAGGAGCCTTCCACCTCAGTGAAATTTCTAGCCATCCAGTAGTGTGGGGAGGATAATCAAGTAATGTTGAGATATTCCTGCTAAGGGGAGGATAATGTTCATCTGGCTCCTCTTATAACCAAGAGACAGGCATGACAGCTAGTTGGCCTCTTTAGATTTTGGAGCAACATATTCTTCATTTGGGTGTGCTACTCTGGCCTATTTACCAAGTGACCAGAAAAGCTGCTAGTTTTGAGTGGGGAATCGAACAAGAGGGAGCTCTGCGACAGGTCCAGGCTGTTGTCCAAGCTGCTCTACCACTTGGGCCGTGTGATCCAGTAGATCCAATGGTGCTGGAAGTGTCAGTGGCAAATAGGGAAGATGTCTAGAGCCTTTGACCAGGCCCTATAGGAGAATCACAGCTCAGATCCTTGGGATTTTGGAACAAAGCCTTACCATCTGCTGCAGAAGAAAAGGACTACTCTTCTTTTGAGAGACAGCCTTTAGCCTGCTACTGGGCCTTAGTAGAGACTGAATGCTTAACCATGGGCCACCAAATTTCCATGAGAATTCAGATGCATATCATGAGCTGGGTGTTGTCTGACCCACTAAACCATCAAAGTTGGACATGCACAGTAGCACTCCATCATAAAATGGAAATAGGATAGGACTCTAGTAGATCCTGAAGGCACAAGTAAGTTACATGAGAAAGTGATCGAAATGCCCATGGCCCCCAGTCCTGCCACATGACCTTCTCTTTCCCTGACTAGAGCTATAGCCTCCTGAGGAGTTCCTTACAGTCAGTTGACTGAGGAAGAGAAAACTCGGGCCTGGTTTACAGATGGTTCTGCATCATATGGAAGTGAATAGCTGCAGCACTGCAACCCCATTCCATGATGCCCTTAAAGGACAGTGGTGAGGGGAAATCCTCCCAGTGGTTAGAACTTTGAGCAGTGCACCTGGTTGTTTGTTTTGCTTGGAAAGAGAAACGGCCAGATGTGCGTTTATATACTGAGTCATGGGCTGTTGCTAATGTTTTGGCTAAATGGTCATGGACTTGGAAGCAGCATGATTAGAGAATTGGTAAGAAAGGTCTGGGGAAGATGTATTTTGCTAGACCTTTCTGAGTGGGAAAAGAACTTGAAAATATTTGTGTCCTATGTGAATGCTCACCAGAGGGTGACTTCAGCAGAGGAAGGTTTTAATAATCAAGTGGATGAGATGACCCATCCTATGCATACAAGTCATCCTCCTTCTTCAGCCACTCCTGCCATTACCCAATGGACAATGAACAAAGTGGGCCTGGTAGGAGGGATGCAGGTAATGCATGGGCTCAGCTACATGGACTTCCACTCACCAAGGCCAACCTGGCTACAGCCACTGCTGAGTGCCCAATCTGCCAACAGCAGAGACCCACACTTGGTCCCTGATGTGGCACCATTCCCCAAGGTGATCAGCCTGCTACTTGGCAGATTGATTACATTGGACCACTTTCATTATGGAAGGGGCAGTGATTTCCTCTAACTGGAAAAGACAGGTACTTCAGTTATGGGTTTGCCTTCCCTGTATGCAATGCTTCTGCAAAAACTACCATCCATGGACTAATGGAATGCTGTATCTACCGTCATGGTATTCCACCCAGCATTGCTTCTGATTGATATAAGAAAATTAATTTAGCTTTCCCACAAGATGGCACAGGACAGGGCTGCAGAATAACTCAAACTGGTTTTGCAGGCAGAGAAGGAGAGCGCCTCTGACGTAAGCCTGGAATTGTTGCCAAACAGGTGGAAACAAGTTTAAGTAAGTAACGGCCAGGGCCATTGAAAAATAAAGTGTAATCAAAAGCAGGAACCTTCCTCCAGAAATTTGAATTAGTTAGACTATCTGGATAGGCCTTAACCTCTGGAGTATCCAATCAGGAGAAACAGGGGAGGGTCTGAGACCTAAGCACAGTAATTAGTCCTTAAAAGGGACTTGAAGAAGCTACCCAGAGTTACTGATATTCTAGTAATTTACTAGTTTTGTTTCTGGTTCAATAGAACTATTTCAAAGTGGCATGTGACCACTTGATGCAGAGTCTGAGTTTCTCTATAATAAAATCCCTTTGCCCAATGCAGGAATTGCAGACTTGCTACTAATAAGAGTAAAGCAAATGGGTGAATAAAACTATCTTAATGTGGGAGAATTTTCCTGTAGGAGTTCAGTCTTGATGAAAGTGTCAGTGCAGGATTTGGATTCCTTAGGAAGGTTATGGTGTCTTCCATCAGGACCTGCCAACTACTTCTGAGCAATAATGTTGGCATTATTTGAGGTGGCAGAAAAGATGCGTGCTTTCTGATTTATTTAGGCAAGTAACTGAGTCAAGGAGAGGTTGGATGATTAAAGAGATACAGGGTTTCTCAGTTAAACTAAAGATGCATCTTTTCCAGTAAAATCTTGTTGGGTATTACAGTTTTTTTTTTTAAGGAATGAACTTAAACAAACCCCCTTCTGCTTACCTGCAAGTGTTGAGGGACCAAGTAAGGAAATATTCAGGGTTGGACCCTGATAGTCCTGTGGCCCAAAGATGTAAAGGGGTCTTGGGCTAACATTCAGAAAAAGATCCAGAAAATAGATAGGTGGAAGGATAAACCACTAGGAGAGTTATTAAGAAAGTCTTAGAGTGTATTTTAGTTGTGAAGTTTTGCTGTATTCGACTTCACTGCTGATGGCAGCCCTTAAGGCCCAATATGGCTGCTTTCTTTGCTTCCACATTTTCTTTTAGATGCAGGATCACCTTTTCCTTCTTTGGAGCAGGTGTGGGCTTTTGTCTGTTGTGTGTCTGCTCCGAGGTGTTGTATGAGGGGATGCTGGGGAGCAGGTGAGAGGGGGGTGCTCAGAACTGCTCACTGTCAGAGCTGTGAGAGGACATGCTGGAGCTTTGAATCTGCTCTGGAGAAGCAGCATGAGGGAGTCAGATAGTTACTGGGTGTCTCCTAAGTGCCAGTTAACATAGGTCTTGTTTACTCAAGTGTGAAGCAGAAAAGAGATGCTGAGTACAGGCCCTGTTTGCAGTGGCCACGGGGCACATGCTGGCCCAGCCAGCTCCATAGCCATTACCTGTGTGCATGCGGGTTGCTACTGCACAGAGGGACCCACAGTCTCTGCTTAACCCAGGAACACAGGCAAACCAGAGCCACCTGGGAGACCAGGGGTGGAGGAGGGGGAAGAGGCATGGAGCTGAGAGTATGGGCTCGACATCCTCCAAGCTCCCTCATCTAAGCCCCCAAACTCTTCCACCATGAGTGGCCCACCCCTGAGCTCCCAGGACTGCACAGTTGCTGGCCCCTCCAAGGGTGGGGACCAGTGCCAGGGATGGGCCAGCAGGGACAGGCCAGGGATGGACTTGGCTGAGGGGCCAATGCAAATGCTGGGTGGGTGTTCCCCAGGCTGCCTGCCAAGTGCAGAAACCAAGTTACTTGGCTGAACAGCTTCCCCTGCCCTGCCATTGGTGATAGTGGGTTGTGAAAAGGGAAGAGGACAGCAGAAACAACAAGTTAAAATCATGTTGAGCACAGTCAACCACATGGCCAAGACGGGATTAGAGATAAAGCAGGGAGGGGACAGGCAGAGGCAAAATAGAGAAACAGTCTGGGCCAAAAGGGATAAGAAAGTGAGGAGGGCTCAAGACTCAGCAGGACGTTATCACTGTGGAAAATGTGGTCATTTCAAAAGGGAATGCCTGAATTTAAAGAAAGATGGTTGGGGGATAACCCTGATGAATTTTGAAAATTAAGGAGGTCAAAACCTCCTTGTCTCAAGAGCCCACTGGGAGCCTTTGGTAAATCTGAAGGTGGTCCCATATCAGGGAGAAATTACATTTTTGGTGGACACTGGGGCAGCTCGATTTTCTGCAACCCATGGCTCAAAGGGGATCAAATTCTCAGTAGCTCCCTCACCGTTTCAGGGGTGAAAGGAGAAAGATTTAAAGTCCCCACTTTAAACCTACTGTTATCTATTGGGAAGATAATCCCTGCTGTATATTCCAGAAGCTGGGAGTAACTTGTTGGGAAGGGACCTAATAATACCCATGGGACTGGCTAATGGGCATAACCCAAAACTACTACATAGAAAACCAGTGAGTGTTGCAGCATCTGTATATAAAAAAAAAGTCACTGCCAATCAGGACCGGGAGGGGCAGGGAAGGGACACATTGGAGGAAAATGGCTTCAGAGGCAGAACTACGGAGGCTGGGGTCTGAAGTCAGAAGGCCTTGAGCCGGGAGAGGGGACCCACCCAAGCACTTGGAGAGGGTGAGTTTGCTCCAAAGGCAGAGGATGGGCCCTCCACCTTGCAGTGGAAGAGTGGTGCTGCCTCAGGCCTTGGAGAGAGGGTTGAGCACATTCCTTGGGGATTGGGGAGAGCCTGGCTGCCACCACATGGAGGGATTGAATGCATGTGCCCTAGAAATAGCAGAGAGCCCGGGTGAGGCCCCAATACCTGGAGAGGATGAATCCAAGAGGGGTGTGGTCTCCCCATTGTCCCCCAGGGTTGCATTCTCTGAGGTGGCCACTGTATAGGCCCTTGGAAATGGTGGGACTGCCAGTTTCTAAAGCCCTGAATGTAAATGACTCTTAGACTTCGAATGGATTTTGCCCTGCAGGTTTTTGAAACTGCTTATGTCTGGTGACCCTTATGCACCTTCCAATTTCTCCTTATGTAAATGGGAATATATATCCTACGACTGTCCCTCCTTCGTATGTCAGCAGCAAATAACTTACTCTGAGTTTTATAGGTCCAGAGCCAGAGGAGATTTTGCCTTAGAACAGACCATGCCAGTAGTTGACTTTGCAAAGGACCTCTTCCTTAAGAATTATATGCTGGCTTTGTCCTCTGCTCTGTTATCCCTCAGGCACTTGGCTTGCTGGCCCAGACCCCACCTCTTGAATTTGCTGCTCATCAACATCAACTCACCAGTTGAGTTGGGTCCTTATCAAATTGTGAAAGGAGTTCAAACTCCAACCGGCCAGGGAAGGATGTTGACAACTGAAATGGCCATCTGGATGGCAGAGAAATGCTGGACTCACTACACCCAAGTGAATGGACCAACACCTAAGCTGGATGATAAGTACCCAACAACACAGTCTGATTCCTGGGAAATAACTCCAACTTTAGGCCCTTTAAAATCATATTAAAGAGACAGTGGTCGGGAGGGTAAAAGGGGTTTTTGGATTTGGAGTTTGGATTCTGTACTTTAATCTAACATAGTTAATAGTGACCCTGGCCAAAGAAAAGTCTTACCCAAGAAGACAAGTGAGGGATCTGGGGCTCAATTGAAAAATGAGAATAATTATACTAGTCATAGTGTTCCAAATTGGGAACACAACAAGCCCTGCCAAATTGATAATGAAGGTAACTGAAGGTTTAAAATCTCAAACTGTGCAGTTTGATGAAAGGCAAACTCAGCAAAGTCACCAAGAAGGAGGCAGAACAAAAGAGTTAAAGGACAGACCTGAAGGTGGTGTCAGACAAACACCCAGCAGGGGGTGGCAGCAGAGATGCAATAATAATTGATGGAATATATGGGACGGGGGCAAACCTCACTGGAAAAGACCCTCTAGGAACATTCAGGATACAAGTCCTGTCCCCAACACCATTAACGCCCTCCAGTTAACTCTTCACTAGCCCCAGTACAGAATAATCCCAAAGTTGTCAGCGTGGACAGAACAGAAAATTTGGAGCAAACCGTAAGGGTAGGGATTGGTTGCAGAGATACAAACGCCTGAGTGGAATGGATCAAATACACAGTCCTGAGTCTAAACAAAAGCAACTGCTATGCTTGTGCAGCAGGCTGACCCACTGTTCTTGTCGTGCCCTTTCTGAACGGTTTGGAGGAACACAATAAGAAGTTCAAGGGCATGGTACTCCTTTCTCAGAATACTATTTCTGGTGAAAATTGTAGTACATTGTCCTCTCTTTTCCCTCCAGTCAAGGGAGGAAAAGTCAAGGCCATGCCGGCTTCTCACCTCTGTTCAGGAAACCACTCCACCTGTCTCTCTAGACTGGAAGAAGGGCTCCAGGACCTTGGAACCATGGTCTCATGTACCCAAGCATGAGATGTGGCTGAGGATAGTACTGGCAATTTCTCCAGCTTAACCACACCGCAGGCAGGCCTTTGATGGAATTGTGGAAAGGGCATCCTCTGACTGGTTTTACCCAAGAAATGGAAGGGGACCTGTGCTGTGGTCCAGTTTGCCATCCCATTTATCCTGGCATTTGAAAGGGAAAAGGAAATTCTAACCCAAGGAAAAAGAAAGAAAAGAAGCTTACTTGGTTCCTTTAGTGATAGAAATGCCATGGGGGAATTCTGGATGAATTAAGGCTAAGAATCAAGTAGCTGCAGGATTGGAGTAATCCTTATTTTGGTGGATCACCATCAACAAAAATATGGAATGGATTAATCAGTAAAGATTTAAGGGAGTAGTAGAACCAGTTGGATGCTACTAACCAAATAACATGGGAGAATAGGATGGCCCTAGACATGATATTAGCTGGAAAAGGAGGCATTGGTGTTATGGTCGGGGGTGGTTGTTGTACATTTTTCCCCAAAAATACAGCCCCAAATGGAACTGTCATCAAAGCTTTTACAAGGTTTGAAGTTCTTATCTGAAGAATTGGTGACAAATTCAGGTATTGACGATCCCCTCATGAGATGATTAGAAAACTGGTTTGGGGGATGGAAAGGGGTGGCACTGTCCATGCTAACTTCTTTAACCATCATAGCTGGGGTACTGTTCTAGTTTACTAGCTGCTGGAATGCAACATACCAGAAATGTAATGGTTTTTAAAAAGGGGAATTTAATGAGTTGTAGTTTACAGTTCTAAGGCTAAGAAAATGTCCCAATTAAAACAACTCTAGAGAAATGTCCAATCAAGGGCATCCAGGGAAAGATACCTTGGTTCAAGAAGGCCAATGAAGTTCAGGGTTTCTCTCTCTCAAGTGAAAAGGCACATGGTGAATACAGCCATGGTTCCTCCCTCATCTGGAAGGGCACATGGTGAACATGGTGTCATCTGTTAGTTTCTTCTCCTGGCTTCCTGTTTCATGAAGCTCCCCAGGAGGCATTTTCCTTCTTCATCTCCAAAGGTCACTGGCTGGTGGACTCTGCTTCTTGTGGCTACATAGTTCTGCTCTGCTCTCTCTAAATTGCACATTCTTCAAAATGTTTCCTATTTTATAGGATTTCAGAAGCTAATCAAGACCACCCGAATGGGTGGAGACACGCCTCTACCTAATCCAGCTTAACAACCACTCTTGATTAAATCACATATCCAGGGAGATGATCTAATTACAGTTTCAAACATACAGTATTGGATAGGGATTAGAAGAAATGGCTGCCTTTACAAAATGGGATTAAGATTAAAACATGGCTCTTCTAGGGTCCATACATCATTTCAAACTAGCACAGGTACTCACAGCACTTAGGTGCTGCATTATCCCATATGCCTGAGGGTTAAATGTGAAAAGGCTCTTATCAAGTTTGAAGACTAAAATATGAAAACTAAAGAAGTTCAAAAAGAAAGAGGAGGGATTTGTAAGAAAATTAGGTTTAGCTTTCATACAAGATGGCACAGGAAAGGGCTGCAGAATAACTCAAACTGATTTTGCAGGCAGGGAAAGAGCACACCTCTGACATAAACCTAGAATTGGTGCCAACAGGTGGAAACAAGTTTAAACAAGTAACAGCCAGGGTCATTGAAAAATAAAGCATAATCAAAGGTGGGAACCATCCTCCAGAAGTTTGAATTAGTTAGACTATCCGGATAGGCTCTTACCTCTGGAATATCCAGTCAGTGGAGAGACAGGGGAAGGTCTATGAGCTAGGCACAGGTATAACTGCTTTGGCATTCTATCATTTGGCATGCCAACCACCATTTTGTGTTTGTCTGGGTGCCTATTCTTGTAAGATCGTGAATACATTCTTCTCTTCTCCACAATCAGGTGAGCATTTATTCACTTTCAAGTATGGCATTTTTTCTAACAATCAAGGAAACCATGTCACAGCAAATGAAGTGCAGGTATGAGCACATGCTCATGGAATTCTCTGGTCTTACCATGTTCCCCATCATCCAGAGGCAGCTGGGTTGATAGAACGGTGGAATGGCCTTTTGAAGACCCATTTACAGCTCCAACTAGGTGGCAATACCTTGCAGGGCTGGGGCAATGTTCTCCAGGAAGCTGTGTATGCTTTGAATCAATGTCCACTGTAAAGTGTAGTTTCTCCCATAACCAGAATTCACAGGCCCAGGAATCAAGGGGTGGAAATGAGAGCAAGCAGCATCACTTACTATCACCCCTAATGATCCACTAGAAAATTTTTTTGCTTCCTGTCCCTGAAACCTTAAGCTCTGCTAGTCTACAGATCTTAATTTCACAAGGAGGAGTGCTCCTACCAAGAACCACAATGATGATTATGTTGAACTGGAAGTTATGACTGCCACCTGGCCACTTCAGGCTTTTCATGCCATTGAATCAAGAGGCATGAAAAGGGATTACTGTTCTGTCTGAAGTGATTGACCTTGATTATCAGGGGAAATAGGACTGCAACTACAAGATGGAGGTCGAAAAGAGTTTTCACAGAATACAGGAGATCCCCTAGGGCATCTCTTAGTACTACTGTGCCCTGTGATCAAAGTCAATGGAAAACTGCAACAACCCAGTCCAGGCAGGACTACCAATGGCCCAGAAAATTCAGGAATGAAGGTCTGGGTCACCCTGAGGTAGTTCATAAGAGTGGCCTCAGTATTATTGCTGTCCAAACAAAAGAAATCAGCTACAAACCAGAGCTTATAGCAACGCCTCTCTCTGCTCCCATGGTAACTCCCGCCCTGCTTGCTAGTCTATATAATCTGGAGACAAAGTATATTCATGGCTCAGACTTTGGACAGAAGTCCTCTGAGTCTGCCACAGCAATAAAAAAAACTTGTTCATTTCTCTGAGGCTTCGGTGCTTTCTTGTGTGGTGTTCTGAGTTTTCCCTACTTCAACCCCACATGGCAAAGAACCATGGCCAACTGAAGTGCTTGCTGAGGGTAAGGGGAACGTGGAATAGGTAGTAGAAAAAGGTAGTGGTAAATATGAACTACAACCACATGACCAGTTACAGAAATAAGGACTGCGATTGTATGAATATTTCCTCCCTATTTTGTTATGAGTATGTTTGCATTTGTACATAAGCAAATATTTAGTTTTCCTCTCATCACATGACACAAGTTGTATTGTTCATGTGGTAGCATTTAAGTCATAGGATATTAAGTTTAAGAGTGAATGTTACCTAAGGACTTACACTCTATTCTGGAGAGATGTAGTGTATTTCCAGATGTATGCAGAACAGTGGAGTATTGTTAGACAAAATTTATATCAGTGATTATGTGCTATTTGAAAATTAAGCATGTTTCAAGGTGATATGTATAGCTGCCAAGTTGATAAGGGGTGGACTGTTATGGTTAGGTTCTGGTGTCAACTTGACAAGGTGCTGAGGCCCAGTTGTCTGGTCAGGCAAGCACTGGCCTGAACATTGCTGCAAAGATATTTCCTGGCTGGTTGATAAACTGGTGTATTAAATCATCAGTCAGTTGATTGCATCTGTAGTTGATTACATCTGCTATCAACTAAGGTGTATCTCCCACCAATGAGATAAAATCTGATGTTTTAGTTGCTACAGTTGTCAGAATGCAATATACCAGAAATGGAATGGCTTTCAAAAAGAGGGAATTTGTTAAGTTGCAAATTTTCAGTTCAAGGCCATGAAAATGTCCACATTGAAGGCATCCAGGGAAAGGTACCTTGGCTGAAGAAGGCCGATGACATTGTCTCAGCTGGAAAGACAATGGCAGTGTCTGCTAGTTTTCCCTCTACGCTTATTCAACGGCTTGCCCTAGGGGTGTTCTCCTTCTTCATCTCCAAAGATCTCTGGCTGTGTGTACTTTATTTTCTGAAGCTTTTTCCCAAATGGTTCCCTCTTAAAGGGCTCCAGTAAGCAACCCTGACTTGAATGGGTAGAGACACATCTCCACGGATACCACCTAATCAAAATCTACCAACCACAATTGGGTGGGTCACATCTCTACGGAAACAATAAAAAAGATCCCACCTAGCAATATTAAATGAGGATTAAAGGACATGGTTTCTCTGTGGCACATAATAGCTTTAAACTGGCACATCCAATCAGTTAAAGACTTTCAAAGAAGAGTAGAGGTTTTTTTCACTGCTTCTTTAGCCACTGAGCCTCTCCCATGGAGTTCATCAAGACCCTTCTTCAGAGCTGCCAGCCTCATGGTCTGGCCCACAGATTTTGGACTCCTCCATTCTCACGGTTGTATGAGACCCATTATAAATCTCATATTTACAGATATCACCTCTTGGTTCTATTTTTCTAGAGAACCCTGACTAACACAGCTGGGTATCCAATTTGAAGTTGAAGATCATGTCACTCAGAAATTTGAAGATGTTGCATGAAGGTCTTCAGCCATTCAATGTTGCTGCTATAAAATTTGATGCCAATTGACTTCCCATTGCCTTTTAGGTTAATTATCTTTTTTCCTTCTCTGAGAGCTTTGACAATTGCCCTGCTATTTAAGTTTTTCTTTGCTTTCTTTTATAATGCAATATTTGGTACATGCTAAAGAGTATATAATCATATATAAATTATAAAGCATAAAACATAATGAGCAAGAAAGGGGAAAGAACTCACATACTGGGAGAAAATTTTTGCAAATCACATTTTTGATAAGGGACTTGTATCTTGAATGTAAAAACATATCTTAACACTCAAAAAGACAAATAACCCAATTTAAGAATGGGCAAAAGATTTAATAGACATTTCTCCAAAGAATATATATAAATGGCTAATAAGCACATGAAAATATGTTCAACAAATTTAGCCATCAGGGAAATGCAAATCAAAACCACAATGAGCTACCACTTCAAACTCTCCAGGATGATGTGATAGGTGGCAAAATAGACCCCCAAAAGATGTCCAAGTAAAATCCCTGGCATCTCTATATATTTCCTTATATGATAAAAGATGTGAATGAATTAAGGATCAGAGAGGAAGAATCTGATCTTCCTGATCCTGGGGTATCAAGGAAGACCCTAAATGCAAGTGCATGTATCTCTATAAGAGTGAGGCAGAGGACATTTGAGAGAGAGAGATGCACAGAAGAAAAAGCCTTGTGAATATGGAGACAGATTGGAGTGGCCCAGCCACAAGCCAAGGAATGTTGACTGCCTCCAGCGCTGGAAGAGGCAAGGAACAGAATCTCCCCTAGAGTCTCTTTAGGGCGTGCAGCCCTGCTGTTGCCTTAATTTAGACTTCTGGTCTCCAGAACTGTGAAAGAATACATTTTGGTTGACTTAAGCCACCAAGTTTGTAGTTATTTGTTATGACAGTCATGGGAAACTAGTACAGATGGCTAAAACCCAAAAGACAGATAATAAATGTTGGCAAAGGTAAGAGAAATCAGAACCCTTGTACACAGACATTGCTTAAGTGGGAATGTAAAATGGCGCAGCCAATTTGGAAAACAGCCTGACAGGTCCTCGAGATTAAGCATTGAGTTCCTGTATGACCCAGCAATTCCCACTGGTAGGAATATACCCAAGAAAAATGAAAACGTAAGTCCATATAATGACCTGTATATGAATGTTATAGCAGCATTACTTATAAGAGCAAAGAAAAAGTGGAAACAACCCAAATGTCCACAACATTGAATGGATAAATAAAATTTGGTATATTCATACAATGGAATAGCACTTGCAATAAGAAGGAAAAAAGTACTGATGCATGCTATAAAATGGATAAACCTTGAGAATATTATGTTAAATGAAACTACCCTGTCACAAAACACCACATATTGTACATCAATGTCTAGAATAGACAAATCTATAGAGACAAAAAGTAGATTAGTGATTGCCTAAGGCTGGGGGGTGGATGGAAGGAACGGTAATGGTGTTGTCTTCTAAAAGGCATCTTTTGAGGGTGATAAAAATGTTATAAACTTGTGGTGATAGTTATATATCTGTGCTGGTTTGAAAGGATTTATGTATCCCAGAAAAACCATGCTTTAATCCTAACCATTCTTATGGGATCACCTATTTCTTCCAATCACTATTCAGTAGTATAGGTTGGAAACGTGATTGGGTTTTCTCCACGAAGAAGTGACTCATCCAATTGTGGCTATTAACTTTTTTTTTTTTTTTTTTTTTTTTATTAAGGAAGGAAAGACAGAGAAGGAAGGAAGGATGGAAGGAAGGAAAGGAGGAAGAAAGGGAAACATTTTTAAACATTTTCTTGTTTTATTATATTTTGTTTGTTTGTTTGTTTTTTACATGGGCTGGGGCCGGGAATCGAACCGGGGTCCTCCGGCACGGCAGGCAAGCACTCTTGCCCGCTGAGCCACCGCGGCCCGCCCTGTGGCTATTAACTTTTGAATAGAAGGAGCTGTGACTCCATCCATTCCAGGTGGGTCTTGATTACTTTACTGGAATCCTTTAAAAGAGGAAGCATTTGGGAGAAAGCTTGAGAATGACTAGAGCAGCAGAGACAGGAGAACTATAGAGTCCACCGGCCAGCAACCTTTGGAGATGAAGGAGAACACCCCTGGGGGAGCTTCATGGAGCAAGAGACCTGGAGAGGAAGCTTGAAGATGTCGCCATGTTCACCATGTGCCTTCCCAGTTGAGAGAGAAACCCTGAACTTCATCAGCCTTTCTAGAGTGAAGGTAACCTCTTGTTGGTGCCCTAATTTGGACATTTTTATAGACTTGCTTTAATTGGGACATTTTCTCAGCCTTAGAACTGTAAACTAGCAACTTATTAAATTCCCCCTTTTAAAAGCCATTCCGGGGTGGTTGGTTGGAGGCTCAGTGGCAGAATTCTCGCCTGCCATGCTGGAGACCCGGGTTTGATCCCTGGTGCTTATGAAAAAAAAATAGTAAAAGCCATTCCGTTTCTGGTATATTTCATTCTGGCAGCTAGCAAACTAGAATAATATCTCTGGGAATGTACTGAAACCCACTAAATTGTACACTTTAAAATGGGTGAATTGTAGGATCTGTGAATTATATCTCAATAAAGCTGTTTATATATTTATACATTTTTACACATATTTATACATTTTTTATATTGAACACCATAAACCTATCCTGCAATCCGAGAACTAGACTATTACCAATAACTCTGATCTATCTATTTTTGTTTCTCTAAACTACCTCCCTGCCTATATCCCAAGGGAACTCACTATTCTTAATTTTCTATCTATCATTTGCTTGTAATTTCCTCGGTTTTAATACATATGCATTAATATGTGTGCCTAAGCAATATATTGTTTAGCTTTGCTTATATTTTATTATAGCATTATTCAAAGGCTAACATACCATATGTGGTCTTCTCTGATTGGCTTTTCTCACTTAATATTAGGTATTAAATATTCATCCATGTTGTTGTGTGGAGTCCATTCAATTTACATTCACTGGCCTTCTGTTGTGGAAATAGTACACCATTTATCTACTCATTCTCCACTTTATGGACATTTGAGATTTTTACAGCTTTTCAACTGGTTTATTTGTTTGCTAGGAATATTCATGCACTTATTTCCTATCATATAACTAAGAATTATAGTTATATGATATATGTATATATAAGGTATATAACTAAGAATAGATTTGCTGGGTTGAGAGTTGGCAAATTTTCAGCTTTAAAAGATCTGCCGTGATGGAGAAACAAGTAACAGTCTTACCTTCACCTCTATAAAAAATTATAAAACTGAATAGAATATATAAAGCAACCATTTCCAGGTATTAGATAAAGGCAGATTAGGCTGCAGTTTTTGAGAGAAGGGAAACACCTGGGGTCAGCTTCTCATTCACCTTCTCTTCGGGCCTGAGGTGGGTAGGTAAGAAGAGCCTAATGAGAAAACAATGATCTTGCTGGGCCAAAAAAAATGGATTTTGGAGTTCAGGGCTACTGAAGTAGCTGGAATTTTCTGGAAGAGTATCAGAGAAGAGGATGCACAGAGAATGAGCCCCACAAAAATCTGCATTAAGGTTCCTCTCAGATCTTTGGTCCTCACAAGGCCTAGAACAGAATGGTTCCTGGAGGCTTCTAAGCTGAAGGAAGACTCTGAAGGTCTCTCAGAGAGGTATGTATTGGGAGATATTGAAGTTAGGGCCAGCCAGAGTGGACAGACATCACTGAAAGCCCTGGGTATTTGGTTGAGTCTCTGGGAAGGCCACACACTGGAGTAAAGACCATGCTCTAAAGTAGGAATCAGGCTAAATCTGCTAAGTAAAGTTGTGTTGAGTAACTAACAGACCTGTTCATTTACTTAGTGTCTATGGCTGATTTCATGCTACAGTGACATAGCTGAGTCATTGAGAAAGAGACCATACCCATAAGTCTAAAATATTTCTATTTCACTTTTCCAAGGAAAAGTTTTCTGTAAAGTAAAGGCTCACCCTGGTGAAGTTTAAGAACGAGACTGAAAGAATCAACTTGATCCACGAGTCCATGAGTGAATTAATTGCCTGCCAGCAATTTTTAAAGGAAAAGATCAATAAATCTAGACTCTCTACAACCTACCATTCATAGTGTCCAGCATTAAAAAATTACTAGACATTTGAAGAAATCAGGAAAAGATATCCTATAACCAAGAAAAAGAGAGAAAAAACAATCAATAGAAAGATACCAAGAAATTACACAGATGTTGGTGTTAGCAGAAAGAAAATAGTGAGTATAAATATGCTTAAGAATGCAAAGGAAAAGATGAACAAACAAATAACCATGGTGGAATCCCAGTGGAGTACCAAGTGAAAATTCCAGGACTGAAAAATGTAATATATGAAATGAAATGTCCACCAAATGGACTTAACAGCAAATTGGACCCTGGAAAGAAAGGATCAATGAACTTGAAGATAGGTCAACAGAGATTGGTCGAACAGGAGCACAGAGGGAAAAAAAATTGAAAAGAGAATATGAAGCTGTTTTCCAAAGACCTTGAACCAATTCATACTCCCACCAACAAAATATAAGAATTACTGATGCTTTCCAATGTTTGGAATTGTCAGATTTTGAACATTTTACCACTCGAGGGAGAGTAATGTAATTTAATTTATATGTCACTGGTTATTAATGTGATTGGAAATATTTTCATGTTTATTTCCCATATGAACTTGCTCTTCTATGAAATTCTTGCTCATGTCTTTTGCCTATTTTTCCATTGAGTTGTTTGCTAGTTCTTACTGACTTACAGAAAATCTGTATGTATTCAAGATACTAATCTTTTATTATTAATGCATGAAAATATCTTCTCTATGTTTATAGACTCTCTTGCCACTTCCTTTGTGATATCTTTAATATAAAGTGGATTTAACTTGCATTTTCCTGTTTACAGACAAAGTTAGTAATGTTTATATGTCATTTGACATCTTTTTGAAGCACTTTTCAATTCTCTTGCCAATTCTTTCCTACTGGGTCATTTGTCTTTTTCTTAATAATTTGTAGAAGTTCTTTACATATTCTGAATATAAACCTTTGTGAGTTATGTATATTGCAAATATCTTTTCCAAGATATTTTTGTACTATTTTGTTTTTTACTCACTGTGCCAGTTTAAAACTATGGTGGACCCCAAAAAAACCATGTTCTTTAATCCTCATTCACATTGCTGGGTGGGATCTTTCTTATTGCTTCCATGGAGATGTGACCCACCCAATTGTGGGTGGTAACTTCTGATTATATGGTTTCCATGGAGTTGTTTCTCCACCCATTCAAGGTGGGGTTGCTCACTGGAGTCCTTTAAGAGGGAAACATTTGGAAAAAGCCTTAGAGCAGACATTGCCCACAAAGCCAGAGACCTTTGGAGATGCAGAAGGAAAATGCCCCTAGGGAAGACATATAACTTTTTGTTACCTTTGTTTGGACATTTTCATGGTCTTAGAACTGTAAACTTGCAAGTGATAAATTCCCTTTCTAAAAGCCTTTTCATTTCTGGTATACTACATTCTGGCAGCTTTAACAAACTAAATCACTCTCCAACTAGTGTCTTTTGATGAACAGAAGTTCTTAATTTTACTGTACTCAAATTTATCAGTCTTTTTCCTTTAAGAAATCTTTCCCTTTCCTAAATTCCTGAAGACACTCCCTTATATTCTTTTCTACAAACTGTATATTTTGCCTTTTACATTTAGATTTACAATTAGTTTTTGTGTATAGTGTGAGGTACCGATCAAGGGTCATTTTTTTCTCTATGAATATCCAATTGTTCCCAAACTATTTATTAAATACATTGTTTTTTACCACTGTGCAACAATGATGACTGGTTATTAATGTGATTGGAAATATTTTCATATATGTGTTAATCTGCTTCTGCTACTGCTATTCTAGTAGTCTGTTTTTTTTAATTAATGCACTAATACCCCACTGTCTTAATTACTGTACTTTATGAGAATTAATATTCAGCGAGGCAATTCTCCTGTGGTATTTCCACTTCTTTCAGAAAGTCTTGGATGTTCTTGGTCCTTGGCATTTCCATATAAATTGATAATCAACTTATCAAGCCATACACACTTATACATACAAATATACAGCATTTCTGGCATGATTTTTGAGAATGTATTGAATCTATATTAGGAAGAATTAATTTATATTTTTAGAATTATGAGGTTTTTGAAATATAAACATAGTAATAAACACTATTAAGTATTCTTTAATTTCTCTTAATGCTCTATAATTTTCTATGTAGATATCTTACACATCCTTTATGAGATTTATTCTTTGTTGCTTTGTATTTTTCATTGGTGTTATAAATAGTATCTTTTTCAATTTTTCATTTCTAAGCTGTTTGTGGCTAGTTAACAGATATGATTTGTTTTTATACATTGATCTTTTATTCAGCAGACTTCCTAAGCTCATTTAATTCTAATGATTTATCTGTATATCTTTAGATTTTCTATGTACATATCATATCTGCAAGTAATAAAAGTTTCAAGAATATCTTTCCAATCCTTTTACCTTTTTTGACAATTTAACAAAATTTATTTTAAATAATTTCATACATAGTGATAATTTGTAATGGTACACAGAATTTCATATACCTTTCCCGCAGACCCCAAATGTTAACATCTTACAACATTTTCTTTATCATTCTTTCTATATATATACATATTAGTTTTAATCTGAACTGTTTTAAAAGTTACTAACAAAATGCCCTTTACTTCTAATACCTCAGTGTATATTTCCTAAAAAGAAGGACACTCTCATACATAACCCAAAACAATTAGCAAAATTAGGAAATTAATTTTAGTTACAGCAAAATTTAATACAGACCTTATTCAAAATGTGCCAGTTGCCCCACTTGATCCTTTTACTTCTTGTGTCTTTTTTTTCCTTCCTGTGTTTATTAGGTGCTTCCATGAAACATTGGCTAAAGGCAGCAAAAATGGGCATCCTTGTGTTTTCTTAATCCTAAAGGGGAAGCTTATGATATTTTAACATTAAGGCTCATAACGTTTGCTTCAGATTTATTTAGATATCCTTAGCAAATGAAAGCATGGAGAGTCTTGTACAACTTAGGAGGAGTGAAATATCATAGAATATCTTTTTCTGTTCTTATATCCAACTTCTCTGTGTCTTTGTATATAAAGTGAGTCTCTTATAGACAGCATATAGATGGATATAATACCTTTTCATCCAACCTGCCAGTCTCTGCCTTTTACTAGGAGCATGTAATCCTTTGACATTTAAGGTAATAACTGAGAAGAATTTGCTTCTGTTATTTAACCACACATCTGTGTGCTTTGTATGGTTTTTCTTCTTCAGTTACTCCATTACTGCCCCCTTTTTGGTATTTAGTTGTTTTTCTATAGTATGCCATTTTAATTCCTTTCTTTTTTTTTATTTACTTTTTCAGTGGTTGCCTTTGTAATTACAATGAATGTCTGAGACTAATAGTAACCTAATTTTACTAGGACCAATCTAGTTTCAGTAGTATACAAACTTTCTACTCATATATCTCCATCCTTCCCCCTTTATATTATTCTCTCAGACTACATCTTTAAACACTGTATATCCATTAACACAGATCTATACAATTGTTTTACACATTTGCCTGTTAAGTCATACGGGAAAAAAGGCAGTTACAAACCAAAAATAACATAATACAGTATTTTATATTTAACAATGCAATTACTTTTCCCAGTGCTCTTTACTTTTTATTATTGTTTTGAGTTACTGTCTAGTTAGTATCTAATCTGAAGGACTCCTTAAGCATTTCTTGTAGGGCAGGTCTTGTGGTAATGATCTCTTTAAGGTTTTGCTTTAAGCTTTTGAGAGATTATTTTACCAGATACAGAACTCTTTGTTGACAATTTTTAAATTTAGGACTTAAAATATGATATCCCATTCGCTTCTGATCTCCATGGTTTCTGATGATAAATCCACATTACTAAGATGTTAGTCTTATTGGGGATCCCTTGTATGTGAGAAAAAACTTCTCTTTTGCTGTTTTCAAAATCCTCTCTTGCTCTCTCTCTCTTTGAATTTTGACAACTTCACTGTAACGTGTCTTAGTGTAGATTTCTTAGAATCTATCCTGCATGGAGTTCTTTTAATTTCCTATATTTGTATATTCATGTATTTTATCAGATTTGGGAAGTTTTTGGTCAATATTTCTTCTAATAAGTTTTCTGCCACTCCCTCTCTCTTACCCTCTGGGTCTCCAAGATGCATATGTTAGTGCACCTAAAGCATCCCATAGATCCTTCAGGCTCTATTCATTTTCTTCATTACTTTTTTTTTTTTTTTTTTTTTTTTTTTGCAGGAACCAGGAACCAAATCCAGGTCTCCAGCATGGCAGGTGCGAATTCTACCTGCTGAGCCAACATGGCCCGCCCTTCATTACTTTTAATCTCTGCTCCTCAGTATAGAAAATTTCTATTGTCTTATCTTCAAGTTCACTGATCCTTTCTTCTGCCTGTTCAAATCTACAGTTGAATTCATCTAATGAGCTTTTCATTTCAATTACTGTACTTTGCAACCCCAAAATTTCTGTTCAGTACCTTTTTATAATTTCTTTTCTTTATTCGTTCTGACATTATTTTCATATTTCCTTCAGTTCTTTGTACATGGATTCCTTTAGCTTATCTTTCCAACATATTTTAGAGGGTTGATTTAAAGTCCTTGGGGATAGTTTCTTATGAATTTTTTTCTTCCTCTGAATGGGCCATCTTTTCCTGTTTGTTTGGTGTATTTTATAATTTTTCATTGAGGACTGGACATTCTGACCAGTTGCTGTTTTAATTCTGGAACCCTAGTCTTCCTATTCTTCTGTGTTGCTGGGGAACTTTGTCATTGTTGCAGGCTGGAGCTGTCTATTCATGAGTTTTCCAAACAATTTTTGTTCCAAAATGGAGACTGGAAAATCACAAGAGAAAGGGAAAAAATAGCTACTGTTTTAAAGTCTCCTCTGCTGCTTTTGCCTGAGGGGATGTGAAATAATAGCTGCTCTCAGAGCTTGTTCCCTAGCATTCTAAAGCAGCTCATCCCAACAGGGGTCAGGGATCAGCCATACTACCCCAGATCTTGGAGGATTAGGTCCTTGTTGCTCACCCTGGCACCAGTAAGCAGTACCAGGAGCCTGGGCTGCCCCTCCCTCTGATGTTTGCCATATTGCTGCAGAGTGGGGTTTTTTAGCTGCTGCACGGAGGGTGAATTGACTTATTTTTACCACAATTTGCCAGCTTCTTCCTCCAGCTCTTTACTAGATGCTGCACAGTGTTCCTCTAAACTCCAGAGTTTCCAAGTTATTAATTAAAATAATTTCTGCCAGTTCAATAGCTGTTTTGAATGAGGGACTGATTCCTGGAGCTTCCTATGCCACCATCTTCCCACAACCCTCCTCAATTCCTGTTTTAGTCTCCTAGCCTTCTCAAAGCAAATACCATGAAATGGGTTGGGTTAGACATTGGGAATTTGTTTGCTCATGGTTTTAAGACTGGGAAAATGTCCAAATCAAAACATTACCAAGATGATGCTTTCTTCCCAAAGACTGGCTGCTAGGAATCCTTGGCTCCTCTACCACATGGCAAGACACATGGTGGCATCTGCTGGTTTCTCCCTTCTCTTCCAGATTTCATTGATTTGCGCTTCTTTCTTCCATGGCTTTGTCTTTCTTTGTCTGAATTTCATTCTTTTATAAAGCACTCCAGTAATAGACTTAAGACACATTAAGATTGAGGTATGTCACACCTTAACTGAACTAGCCTCATCAAAAGGTCCTATTTACTTTGGGTTCACATCCATAGGAATAGATTAAATTTAGAACAAATTTTTCTGGGGTACATACAACTTCAACCCACCATAGTTCAAAAGGAATTTGAGGACAGTTGAGGACCAGTTTTCCATTTCCGAAAAAAAAAAAAGTGGCTAGAATTTTGATAGGATTGCATCTAAAGATTCCATAATAGTAACAAGTATCTCATTATTTTTTAGCCCTTGTTTTCTTATTTAAACATGTAAGTCTATAATTTTCGCTCTAAATACTGCTTTAACTATATCTTACAGGTTTCTATGTGTAACATTCATTTAGCATCAATTCTATTTAATATGTGTGTGTGTGTCAGCACACATGCACATGCATTTTCCAAATTTGGGGGAGTGTTTTATTTATATATTTTGTTGACTTTTTAATTACCTTGTGGTCAGAAAATGTAGCCTGTATTATATTTGTTCTTACACTTATCTAACACTTTCTTTATAACCTGACCAATTTTTAAAAAATGTTTTTTGCGTGTTTCAGAAACATGCTTAGTCCCTAAATGTTGGATGGTAAATTCTATATAATGTGCATTACGTCAAGTGTGTTAACTGTATTGTTCAAATATTCTGTATCTTTAATAATTTTTGTGTGTTTGATTTCCTAACAATTGAAAGAGTTGTAAAATCTTTCAGATTTGTCAGTATTTCTTCCACATTTCTGTCAATTTTTGCCTTGTATTTGTTGAAGCTACTTTATTAGAGGCATACAAGTTTAAAATTGTTATATCATACTGAAAAAGTAAACATTTTATTGTTATGTAACACACTTTATTTATAACAGTACTTTTTTTGTCATTTATTTATTTAAATTTTTAAAAAAATACCAAAAAACACCAAACAAATGCAAACATTCCTAACTTTTAATCATTCTGTTCTACATATATAATCAGTAATTCACAATATCATCACATAGTTGCATATTCATCATCATGATCATTTCTTGGAACATTTGCATCTATTCAGAAAAAGAAATAAAAAGAAAACAGAAAAAAATTCATACATACCATACCCCCCACCCTTCCCCCTCACCGATCACTAGTATTTCACTCTAAATTTATTTTGACATTTGTTCCCCCCATTATTCATCTTTATTCCATATGTTTTACTCATCTGTTGATAGGGTAGATAAAAGGAGCATCAGACAAGGTTTTCACAATCACACAGTCACATTGTGAAAGCTACATCATTATACAATCATCTTCAAGAAACATGGCTACTGGAACACAGCTCCACATTTTCAGGCAGTTCCCTCCAGCCTCTCCACTACATCTTGACTAACAAGGTGATGTCTATTTAATGCGTAAGAATAACCTCCAGGATAACCTCTTGACTCTGTTTGGAATCTCTCAGCCATTGACACTTAATTTTGTCTCATTTCACTCTTCCCCCTTTTGGTTGAGAAGGTTTTCTCGATCCCTTGATGCTGAGTCTCAACTCATTCTAGGGGTTTTCTCAATTCCTTGATGCTGAGTCTCAGCTCATTCCAGGATTTCTGTCCCACGTTGCCAGGAAGGTCCACACCCCTGGGAGTCAAGTCCCACGCAGACAGGGGGAGGGTAGTGAGTTTGCTTGCTGTGTTGGCTGGAGAGAGAAGCCATATCTGAGCAACAAAAGAGGTTCTCTTGGGGGTGATTCTTAGGCCTAATTTTAAGTAGGCTTGACCTATCCTTTGTGGGATTAAGTTTCATATGAACAAACCCCAAGATTGGGGGTTCAGCCTATAGCTTTGGTTGTCCACACTGCTTGTGAGAATATCAAGAATTCAACTTGGAGAGGTTGAATTTTCCCCCGTTCTCACCATTCCCCGAAAGGGACTTTGCAAATACTTTTCCACTCACTGATCAGATCACTCTGGGATTCATCAGGGCATCACCTGGACAAACCAACAAAATCTCATGTCCTACTGAAAGTTCCATGTACTTATGGTGTTCAAATAAGCTGTCTACATAAGTTATATTATGAAATGCACTAGTCAAAATTTAAATTTTGTCTAGCAGTACTTTTTGTCTTGAAGTCATTTTGCCTGATATTAATGTTACAACAGTTTTCTTTTTGTTAACATTTGTTTGTTATATGACTTTCTATCCCTTACCTTTTTCGTGTCCTTAGGGTTTTAGTGTGGTTCTTTTAACAGAATATAGCTGGATTTTAATTTTCTAATCCAATCTGACAATTTCAGTCTTTTAACTATTGTTTTATCCATGTTTATTTATTGTAATTATTGAATATTTGAATTTATTTCTACCATTTTACTTTTTGATCTTTACTATTATGCATTTTTTTTACCCTTTCTTGCCTTTTTAGGGGGATTCCCTTGAACTAATCCTCCAACCTTTCAATTGAAATTTTTGTTAATGCACCTGTGACTTGAATGTAAAGTCAGGGAGAGGATGAGGTTGGGGCCAGAGTATGCAAAACCATGGCAAGATGTTGACGTATTTGGAACAAGGAGTGACATGATTTGGTTTACCACTTAAAAAAAACCCTTGGCTACTGTGTGAAGCATAGATTTTAGGCAGGCTGTTACAATCACGTAGGTGAAAAATGACGGTGGCTTAGATTTGGAAAAGAAATTGATAGATTTGAAATTCATTTAGGAAGTGGTAGGACCAAAAGCTTGGCAGGTTGAGTTTAAGTGGGAGCTGTTGGAAAGTAAGGTCTCCTCAGTCTTGTTTTATTCGCCTCGTGAGCTTCTGAGACTACCAGATTGAAGTTGTCAAGGAATTTCCTCTGCAGAGGCTAACTCCTGAAATCAGGGGCTGGGAGCTGTCTCCTTTGGCTTCTGAAGAAGGAGCTGGGTCATTCAAACTGGAAATAAGGGGAAGGTAACTCTATATGAACCGGACCTTGACTGATTCGAGACAGCAGATGCAAAGGTGTGGACAGATGATTATTGTTCTCTATTCCTCCCTCAAGAGGACTGCTCTAAGACATCATTTTTCTGAAAAATCCCAGAGACTTCCCACATTGTTAAGTCACCAGCTGGTTCTCTTCACAAGGCCCTTACTAGCTCTATAATGTTTCATCTTGTATGTGCTGTCTATCCTTCACTGCCTCACTTCTCTTTTCACCTCACTTTTGCTGCCTGGAACTGTACCACCAAGTAAAACATGGGCACTTAAGCCTTGTCTCAAGTTCTGTTTTCTAGGGCACATGGGCTAAGACAAATGAGATTGAGAAGGAGCAGCCCATGAGGTAGAAGGAAATTGAGAAGAGTGTGGTGTCATGCCAGTCAAGAGTGTTTCCAGAAGGAGTGAGTGGTCAGTATCTGAAATACTGAGAAGTTAAGAAAGATGAGAATAGGAAAATGTCAAAGTGGTTTGAAATATTGAGGTAATGATCATGTCCATTGGCTTCTTTATTTTTTGCCAGGGTGAACATTGGGTATCCTTCCTTGAGGTCAGTTTTATTAAAAGGTAAATAACTACCCTTTCTCCACCGGTGGCGCTCCCGCCACCAGCCAGCCAGCCCTCCTCTCCCTCTCCTCTCCCTCTTTCTCCACCGGCGGCGCTCCTGCCACCATCTTGCCCTTCTCTTTCCCCTTCTGCTCTGGCGGCGCTCCATCTGCCATCTTATCCTTCCCTTTCCCCTCCTGCTCCAGCAGTGCTCCATCCGCCATCTTATCCTTCCCTTTCTCCTCCTGCTCCGGCGGCTCTCCAACCACCACCATGCCCTCTTCCACCTTTACCAGCTCCTCCGCCACCGTCCTCGACAGCCTTGCCACCCTCACCTTTCCTCATCCAGAACAGCTACTGGGGGAGTGGAGACAATACAGAGCAGCTCCCGGAGCCACGACGGAGATCAAAGGGACGGCGTACCCCATCCTGGAACGGCTGACTCTCTGGGAGAACCAGCTCTGGTGAGATCGCCGAGGGGCGCGGGCTTTCCCGGGCGGCACGGCAAGCGGCCGGAGTCCCTCCCTTCCTCCTTCCCAGGAGAGCTGGCAGAATTGGGCAGGCGGTCCCCTTGGGCCACGGCGGCTGGCGCACCCACCACGCGAGACCCCCTAGACCAACTGAGAGAGTTCGGTCGGATATCCCCAGACCGCGGAGAACGGTGACCGGGGGGGTCCCTTCCAAACACGTGACTCCCTGGTCCGGCTGGGAATGATGCACTCTCCCGGGCTGCAGCGGCTGGCGCCCTCCTGCCATGCTTGGCGCCCCGGGCCGACTAGGAAATTCGGTCGGGTGCTCTCCCGGGCTGCGGCGGCCGGCGACCCTCCCCGTGTTCGGACCCCTGGGCCGACTGGCACTCTTCCAAGCCGCTTCGGCTGGTGAACCTCCCCCATGGCAAGAGTTTTCCAAAGTTAAAGGACCCACAGCACCTTTTACTGGTGGAACCTGCAGACAAACGTGTGCCACGAGCGCCACCTACTGGGCAGGATAAGAAAGACAGAACCCAGAGATTTCACAGAAAAATCTTTCAACCTGTTGGGTCCAACACCCAGGGAAATCTGACTAAATGCCCAGACGCCAGCAGAAGGTAACGGATCATGCTCAGAAAATTGAAAATATGGCCCAGTCAAAGGAACAAACCAATAGTTCAAATGAGATACAGGAGCTGAAACAACTAATGCTGAATATACGAACAGAAATGGAAAACCTCTTCAAAAAAGAAATCGATAAATTGAGGGAGGACATGAAGAAGACATGGGCTGAACAAAAAGAAGAAATAGAAAAACTGAAAAAACAAATCACAGAGCTTATGGAAGTGAAGGATAAAGTAGAAAAGATGGAAAAAACAATGGATACCTACAATGATAGATTTAAAGAGACAGAAGATAGAATTAGTGATTTGGAGGATGAAACATCTGAATTCCAAAAAGAAACAGAAACTATCAGGAAAAGAATGGAAAAATTTGAACAGGGTATCAGGGAACTCAAGGACAATATGAACCGCACAAATATACGTGTTGTGGGTGTCCCAGAAGGAGAAGAGAAGGGAAAAGGAGGAGAAAAACTAATGGAAGAAATTATCACTGAAAATTTCCCAACTCTTATGAAAGACCTAAAATTACAGATCCAAGAAGTGCAGCACACCCCAAAGAGATTAGACCCCAATAGGCATTCTCCAAGACACTTACTAGTTAGAATGTCAGAGGTCAAAGAGAAAGAGAGGATCTTGAACGCAGCAAGAGAAAAACAATCCATCACATACAAGGGAAACCCAATAAGACTATGTGTAGATTTCTCAGCAGAAACCATGGAAGCTAGAAGACAGTGGGATGATATATTTAAATTACTAAAAGAGAAAAACTGCCAACCAAGACTCCTATATCCAGCAAAATTGTCCTTCAAAAATGAGGGAGAAATTAAAACATTCTCAGACAAAAAGTCACTGAGAGAATTTGTGACCAAGAGACCAGCTCTGCAAGAAATACTAAAGGGAGCACTAGTGTCAGATATGAAAAGACAGAAGAGAGAGGTATGGAGAAGAGTGTAGAAAGAAGGAAAATCAGATATGATATATATAATACAAAAGGCAAAATGGTAGAGGAAAATATTATCCAAACAGTAATAACACTAAATGTTAATGGACTGAATACCCCAATCAAAAGACATAGACGGGCAGAATGGATTAAAAAACAGGATCCTTCTATATGCTGTCTACAGGAAACAAATCTTAGACCCAAATATAAACATGTGTTGAAAGTGAAAGGTTGGGAAAAGATATTTCATGCAAATAACAACCAGAAAAGAGCAGGAGTAGCTATACTAATATCCAACAAATTAGACTTCAAATGTAAAACAGTTAAAAGAGACAAAGAAGGACACTATCTACTAATAAAAGGAACAATTAAATAAGAAGATGTAACAATCATAAATATTTATGCACCGAACTGGAATGCCCCTAAATATGTGAGGAATACACTGCAAACACTGAAAAGGGAAATAGACACATATACCATACTAGTTGGAGACTTCAATTCACCACTCTCATCAATGGACAGAACATCTAGACAGATGATCAATAAAGAAATAGAGAATCTGAATATTACTATACATGAGCTAGACTTAACAGACATTTATAGGACATTACATCCCACAACAGCAGGATACACCTTTTTCTCAAGTGCTCATGGATCATTCTCAAAGATAGACCATATGCTGGGTCACAAAGCAAGTCTCAACAAATTTAAAAAGATTGAAATCATACACAACACTTTCTCGGATCATAAAGGAATGAAGTTGGAAATCAACAATAGGTGGAGTGCCAGAAAATTCACAAATACGTGGAGGCTCAACAACACACTCTTAAAAAACAAGTGGGTCAAAGAAGAAATTGCAAGAGAAATTAGTAAATACCTTGAGGCGAATGAAAATGAAAACACAACATATCCAAACTTATGGGACGCAGCAAAGGCAGTGCTAAGAGGGAAATTTATTGCCCTAAATGCCTATATCAGAAAAGAACAAAAGGCAAAAATGCAGGAATTAACTGTCCACTTGGAAGAACTGGAGAAAGAACAGCAAACTAATCCCAAAGCAAGCAAAAGGAAAGAAATAACAAAGATTAGAGCAGAAATAAATGAAATTGAAAACATGAAAACAATAGAGAATGAAACAATGAACAATGAAATCAATAAGACCAGAAGTTGGTTCTATGAGAAAATCAATAAGATTGATGGGCCCTTAGCAAGATTGACAAAAAGAAGAAGAGAGAGGATGCAAATAAATAAGATCAGAAATGGAAGAGGAGACATAACTACTGACCTCACAGAAATAAAGGAGGTAATAACAGGATACTATGAACAACTTTACGCTAATAAATACAACAATTTAGAGGAAATGGACGGGTTCCTGGAAAGACATGAACAACCAACTTTGGCTCAAGAAGAAATAGATGACCTCAACAAACCAATCACAAGTAAAGAAATTGAAGCAGTCATTCAAAAGCTCCCTAAAAAGAAAAGTCCAGGACCAGATGGCTTCACATGTGAATTCTATCAAACATTCCAGAAAGAATTAGTACCAACTCTCCTCAAACTCTTCAAAAAAATCGAAGTAGAGGGAAAACTACCTCATTCATTCTATGAAGCCAACATCACCCTCATACCTAAACCAGGCAAAGATATTACAAAAAAAGAAAACTACAGACCAATCTCTCTAATGAATATAGATGCAAAAATCCTCAATAAAATTCTAGCAAATCGTATCCAACAACACATTAAAAGAATTATACATCATGACCAAGTAGGATTCATCCCAGGTATGCAAGGATGGTTCAACATAAGAAAATCAATTAATGTAATACACCATATCAACAAATCAAAGCAGAAAAATCACATGATCATCTCAATTGATGCAGAGAAGGCATTTGACAAGATTCAACATCCTTTCCTGTTGAAAACACTTCAAAAGATAGGAATACAAGGGAACTTCCTTAAAATGATAGAGGGAATATATGAAAAACCCACAGCTAATATCATCTTCAATGGGGAAAAATGGAAAACTTTCCCCCTAAGATCAGGAACAAGACAAGGATGTCCACTATCACCACTATTATTCAACATTGTGTTGGAGGTTCTAGCCAGAGCAATTAGACAAGAAAAAGAAATACAAGGCATCAAAATTGGAAAGGAAGAAGTAAAACTATCACTGTTTGCAGATGATATGATACTATACGTCAAAAACCCTGAAAAATCCACAACAAAATTACTAGAGCTAATAAATGAGTACAGCAAAGTAGCAGGTTACAAGATCAACATTCAAAAATCTGTAGCATTTCTATACACTAGTAATGAACAAGCTGAGGGGGAAATCAAGAAACAAATCCCATTTACAATCGCAACTAAAAGAATAAAATACTTAGGAATAAATTTAACTAAAGAGACAAAAAACTTATATAAAGAAAACTGCAAAAAACTGCTAAAAGAAATCACAGAAGACCTAAATAGATGGAAGGACATACCGTGCTCATGGATTGGAAGACTAAATATAATTAAGATGTCAATCCTACCTAAATTGATCTACAGATTCAATGCAATACCAATCGAAATCCCAACAACTTATTTTTCAGAAATAGAAAAACCAATAAGCAAATTTATCTGGAAGGGCAGGGTGCCCTGAATTGCTAAAAAACATCTTGAGGAAAAAAAACAATGCTGGAGATCTCATGCTGCCGGACTTTAAGGCATATTATGAAGCCACAGTGGTCAAAACAGCATGGTATTGGCATAAAGATAGATATATCGACCAATGGAATCGAATAGAGTGCTCAGATATAGACCCTCTCATCTATGGACATTTGATCTTTGATAAGGCAGTCAAGCCAACTCACCTGGGACAGAACAGTCTCTTCAACAAATGGTGCCTAGAGAACTGGATATCCATATACAAAAGAATGAAAGAAGACCCATATCTCACACCTTATACAAAAATTAACTCAAAATGGATCAAAGATCTAAACATTAGGTCTAAGACCATAAAACAGTTAGAGGAAAATGTAGGGAGATATCTTATGAAACTTACAATTGGAGGCGGTTTTATGGACCTTAAACCTAAAGCAAGAGCACTGAAGAAGGAAATAAATAAATGAGAGCTCCTCAAAATTAAACACTTTTGTGCATCAAAGAACTTCATCAAGAAAGTAGAAAGACAGCCTACACAATGGGAGACAATATTTGGAAATGACATATCCGATAAAGGTCTAGTATCCAGAATTTATAAAGAGATTGTTCAAGTCAACAACAAAAAGACAGCCAACCCAATTACAAAATGGGAAAAAGACTTGAACAGACACCTACCAGAAGAGGAAATACGGATGGCCAAGAGGCACATGAAGAGATGCTCAATGTCCCTGGCCATTAGAGAAATGCAAATCAAAACCACAATGAGATATCATCTCACACCCACCAGAATGGCCATTATCAACAAAACAGAAAATGACAAGTGCTGGAGAGGATGCAGAGAAAGAGGCACACTTATCCACTGTTGGTGGGAATGTCAAAGGGTGCAACCACTGTGGAAGGCAGTTTGGCGGTTCCTCAAAAAGCTGAATATAGAATTGCCATACGACCCAGCAATACCATTGCTAGGCATCTACTCAAGGGACTTAAGGGCAAAGACACAAACGGACATTTGCACACCAATGTTTATAGCAGCATTATTTACAATTGCAAAGAGATGGAAACAGCCAAAATGTCCATCAACAGAAGAATGGCTAAACAAACTGTGGTATATACATACGATGGAATATTATGCAGCTTTAAGACAAGGTAAACTTATGAAGCATGTAATAACATGGATGGACCTAGAGAACATTATGCTGAGTGAGTCCAGCCAAAAACTAAAGGACAAATACTGTATGGTCCCACTGATGTGAACCGACATTCGAGAATAAACTTGGAATATGTCATTGGTAACAGAGTCCAGCAGGAGTTAGAAACAGGGTAAGATAATGGGTAATTGGAGCTGAAGGGATACAGACTGTGCAACAGGACTAGATACAAAAACTCAAAAATGGACAGCACAATAATACCTAAGTGTAAAGTAATCATGTTAAAACACTGAATGAAGCTGCATCTGAGTTATAGGTTTTTTTTGTTTTGTTTTGTTTGTTTGTTTGTTTTTTTACTATTATTATTACTTTTATTTCTTTTCTCTATATTAACATTCTATATCTTTTTCTGTTGTGTTGCTAGTTCCTCTAAACCGATGCAAATGTACTAAGAAACGATGATCATGCATCTATGTGATGATGTTAAGAATTACTGATTGCATATGTAGAATGGTATGATTTCTAAATGTTGGGTTAATTTCTTTTTTTTCCATTAATTAATAAAAAAAAAGGTAAATAACTGAAAACATGTATTTATTTTAACAGGGTGTGCTGGTGAGTCCATGTTGAAAGAGGATTGTGCGAGTTTGAATCTGTGGTGGACCCCAGAAAAGTCATGTCCTTTAATTCTCATTCAATATTGCTGTCTGGGAGCTTGTTGATTGCTCCCATGGAGGTGTGACTCACCCAACTGTGGGTGTTAACTTTTGATTAGTGAGAGATGTGACTCCATCCATTCCAGGTAGGCCTTGACTGGAATCCTTTAAAAGAGGAAACATTTTGGAGAGAGTCCCTTTTTAGAGCCATGAAAATGACAAGAGCCAAAGCCCATGCTGCCAGAGACCTTTGGAGATGAAGAAGGAATACGTCCCCAGGGAAGCTTCACGAAACTAAGCCTGGAGAGAAAGCTAGCAGACACTGCCATGTTCACCATGTGCCTTTCCAGTTGACAGAGAAACTCTGAACTTCATCGACCTTTCTTGAGTGAAAACCAACCTCTTCTTGGTGCTTTAATTTGGACATTTTTATAGACTTGCTTTAATTTGGAGATTCTCAATGCCTTAGAACTGTCACCTTGCAACTTATTAAATTCCCCCTTTAAAAAAACATTCCATTTCTGGTATATCACATTCCAGCAGCTTGCAAACTAGAACAAGGATGCTATGATTTTTGAAACTTGAGAAGTCTAACTTAAATGTCAACTGATCTTGCCGCCTGTGTTAGTTGTCTATTGCTGTGTGACAAATAGAATAAAATGTAGCTGCTTAAAACAACAACCAGTCAGCAGTTAGCAAGGAAGAGGGGCTCTCAGTCCCACAACCCAATGAAATTGGATTCTGCTAACAACTTGAATCAGTGAGCAAGTGGATTCTCCTCCAGAGCCTTCTGATAGGAGGCCAAGATGATCAACACCTTGATTTCAGTCTTAGAGATTGAGCAAAGGAACTAGCCAAGCCCACTGGACTTCTGACCTATGGTAACTGTGAGATAGTAAATTTGCTTATTTTAAATTGCTACATTTGCGGTAATTTGTTATGGCAGCAGCAATCGAGAACTGATACACTAGCTATTTTATTATTATCCATGCTCTTGAGTCTATTGATGTCTGTTCTATTTCTGTGGGGAAATACCATATAATGATTTACCACTGTGTGCTTCTTCCCAAATCCATGCTCTCTGGGGTCACCTTGCTTGTGTGAATTGAGTCTTCTTGGAAATATTTACACCATGGAAATCAGCAAACACTATAAATGATGTCTTAATCTATTGCTTTGTTGGTTGTTCAGACTTAAGAAAGTGATGAAGAAAATATTAATAAGGCAAATCAAATTTAAAAGTGCACCATGTCTAGTACCGAAGCTGAAAAAGGTTTCAGTGAAATGAACGTAATTTGCATGAGTGTCTACTATAGCTTTATAGTAGATCACACATCATGCTCAATGATAATTTTATTGAGAGAAGAGTTGGGAGATTGAAAGAAAATTCCATTTGTCAAATCATGGTCGAATGTTAACCATAGGTCATTTATAGATTCAAAAGTTCAGCAAAAATCAATGAACACATTTCGTGAGAAATAATTGGCTAATATGGAACTTACAGTACAAAGCACTGTATGTTTTATCATTTTGAAATTGTGTGCTTCCCAAACTTTTTATCAGTAAACTTTACAACAAATGTGTATTTGTACACATATAAACATTCAGACATTTATTATTTCACACAGTATCTGAGGGCCAAGAATCCAGGATGGGCTTACCTGGGTGAGTCTGACTCTTAGGAGGTAGGAGACAGATCGTGGCCAAGGCTAAATCACTAAATCCAGCCTTCACTGAAGGAATAGGAAATATGCTCCGCCTCCAGCAGGCAGGATTATCAAGGAACTTGTGGTCATAATTTGCAACCACCACCTCTCTTAAAAGAAGGAGGCTTGAAGTCAGTTTGTTTGTTTTTTTTGTTTTATTTTGTTTTTGGTACATGGGCCTGGAATCGAACCTGGGTCTCCCGCCTGATGGGAGCATTCCACCACTGAACCACCCACTGAAATCACTTTTGGGTATGACTACCTTTCCCTGGTAAACCCACTTGAGGAAGCTTATAATTACTTGCTCATTCATTCATTTTAGTCAGTGCTATGAGAAAAAAAATACAGTTGTGTAGAACAGCCGCAGATTCTTACCTGGGACTCAAAAACTACTGTTGAATTAAAACAGAGGCCCTCCACCTCCCTGGGACAAGCCCTACTTGATCATGATGAGTTAATTTCTTAACACTCTTGGATTCAGATATCTAACATTTTATTTTCAAGTACACTTAGTTGTTGGGCAGCCTTCCATCCTTTTCTCTTTTCTGTAACTGTTTACATTGTTCTTGGAAAGTTTGGTAGTATTTTCCTTTAAGCTACATGACTCTGAAGCTGTACAGCAGTCTTTAATTATCAATTCCATTTATTAAATGGTTCCTTTTTTAAAAAGCATTTTTAATTGTGAACTATAACATATATAAAAAAAGCAATGTTTCAAAGTACATTGTAACAATTAGTTGTAGAACAGATTTCAGAGTTTGGTATGGGTTGCAGTTCCACAATTTTAGGCTTTTTTTCCTTTCTGGCTGCTCCAAGACACTGGGGATTAAAGAATTATCAATGACTCAGCAGTCATACTCATTCATTAAATCCTATCTTCTCTGTTATAATTCCTCCTTCTCTTTTGATCCTTCTCCCAATCTTTAAGTGTATTTGGGCTATGCCCATTCTAATATTTTCATGCTGGAAAGGGGTGTCAATAATATGGGATAAGGGGATGGGACTAATCAATGTTCTTGGAGAGGTTGGCTGCTCTGGGTTTCAGGACTTATCTGGCTTAGGAGCCCATCTGGAGGTTGTATTTTCTGGAAAGTAATCTTAGTGTGTGAAACTTTTAAAGAATCTCAGTTAGAGCCCTAGGTGTTCTCTAGGGTTAACAGGAATGATGTTGGTTGGGATTTGGTAAACCATGGCAATTAGCAGTATCTAGCTGAAGCTTTTGCATAGAAGTTGCCTCCATAGTAGCCTCTTGACTCTATTTAAACTCTCTTAGCCACTGATACCTTATTTTGATACATTTCTTTCCCCCCTTTTGGTCAGGCACTGTAGATCTCAAAGTGCTAGGGCCAGGTTTATCCCTGGGGGTCATATCCCATGTTGCCAGGGAGACTTTGACCTCTGAATATCATGTCCCATGTAACGTAATGATTTTCCTTGCAGAGTTGGGCTTAGAGAGAAAGAAGACACATCTGAGCAACAAAAGAGATTTTCTGGAAATAACTCTTAGGCATAACTATAGTTAGGCTTAGCTTCTCCGCTATAGAAATAAGCTTCATAAGAGCAAGCCTCAAGATCAAGGGCTTGGCCTATTGACTTTGGAATTCTTACTGTTTGAGACAGTATCAGGGGTTCCCCCAGTGGTAAAGCTCAATAGTTCCACGTTTTTTATCCAGCCCCTTAAGGGACTTGGCCAAGACTTTTTAACTATCTCCCCAATATACTCTGGGATGTACCTGGGTATTACATTAAGCTATACTGAATTACAAACCCTCATTCCCATTCTGGGTTCTATGTGTTTGGGTTGTTCATTGAGCTATAATGGTTCCTTTAAAAAAAATCAGCTTATTGAAATATAGTTCATATACCATACAATTCACTCATTTAAGTCATACAATTCAATGAATTTTAATAAATTCACAGAGTTGTGCATTCATTGCCACAATAAATTTTACAACATTCTCATTACCCCTAAAAAAGAATTCTATACACCTTGTTATCACCTTCTGTTTTAGTATTCCTGCTGCTGAATCAAACACCATACAATGGATTGACTTATTTAATGGGAACTTATTGGATCATGTTTTTTTTATATGTATATTTTTATTGAGAAATATACACACATGTGCAATCCAACCATATTATATGTGCATGGGCCGGGAGTTGAGGCTGGGTCTCCTGCATGCTGGGCAGCCATTCTGCCACTGAAGTACCTGTACATCCTGGCCTAGATTCTAATAGACCCTAAGTTAAATTCTACCCCCTACATGAAATCTGGACCTTGATTTGGTGGAGAATAACTGACAAATCAAGTGCAAAAGGAAACCTTCAGCGAAAACCAAGTAAATACAAAACTTGAGAAGAGTGAAGGAAACCAATTTGCAAAATAATCAAATGCCCTGAACAGAACAGAAAATCATAAAGCACACGAAGATCCAAATGAAATGTCTCAGCCAAACGACGAAATCAAAATTTCAAAGGGGACACAGAATATGGAACAACTACTTAAGAACATTTTCAAAGAAACGAAGGCTATCAGGAAGGCACTAGAAGGACATAAAGAAGAATCTGGAAGGTTAAACAGAAAAATGGCAGATCTCATGGAAATGAAAGATACAGTAGACCAAATTAGAAATATACTAGAGACACATGCTAGCAGATTTGAAGAAGCAGAAGGAAGAATAAGTGAGCTAGAAGATAGAACAATTGAACCAGAGTGCATGAAAGAACAATTGGCAAGAAAGATGGAAAAAGTGCAACCAGATCTTAGGGAAATGATGGACAACAAGAGGAAAGCAAATATAAGAATCATTGGTATCTCAGAAGGAGAAGAGAAAAGTAAAAGGTTGGGAAAGTTACTTGAAGATATAATCAGGGAAAACTTCCCAACCTTTATACAATTCATAAATATGCAAATCAAAGAGGTCCAATGAACTCCAAATACAATAAATCCAAACAGGCCTACTCCAAGACACATACTAATCAAACTGTCAGGTGTTGAAGAGAAACAGAAAGTCCTGAAAGCAGCACGAGAAAAGCTATCTACTACATACAAGGGAAAACACATAAGACTGACTTCAGACTACTCAACGGGCATCATGGAAGAAAGAAGGCAGTGTTATGATATACTTAAGATCCTGAACAAGAAAGGCTTCCCCCCAACACTCCTTATCCAGCCAAGCTATCCTTCAAAATTGAGGGAGAGATTAAAATCTTCAAAGACAAAGAAAGATTGAAAGAACTAGTCAACAAGAGACCTGCCCTACAAGAAATACTAAAGGGAGTTCTGTCAGCTGAAAATAAAAAGACAGGAGAGAGAGGTCTGGAGGAAAGCACAGAATTGAAGAATATGAGTAAAAGGAATTTAAAGGAAAAAAGAGAGAGAAGGAAAATAATATATAGATCTGACAAATAAAAACTAAAGAACAAGATGGTAGAATCAAGAACTGCTTTCACAGTAATTACTTTGACCATCAATAGACTAAACTCACCAATTAAAAGATACAGACTGGCAGAATGGATTAAAAACCATAACCCATCTATATGCTGTTTACAAGAGATGCATCTTAGACTCAAGGACACACTTAGGTTGAAAGTGAAAGGATGGAAAAAAGATCTATTCAGGCTGTAACAAAAAGAAAGCAGGAGTAGCTATACTAATATCAGACAAAATAGACTTTAAATGTAATGACATCATAATAGACAAAGAAGGACACTATATATTAATAAAAGAGACAATTCATGAAGAACAAATAACAATCATAAATTTGTATGCTCCCAGTCAAGGAGCTCCAAAGTATATGTGAGGCACACATTGAAAAAACTGAAGGGAGTTATAGACTGTGTTAGTTTGCTAGCTGCTAGAATGTGATATACCAGAACTGGAATGGCTTTTAAAAAGGGGAATTTAGTAAGTTACAAGTTTACAGTTCTAAAGAAGTGAAAGTGTCAAAGTTAAGGCACCAGCAAGAGGTTACCTTCACTCAAGAAAGGCCGATGGACCAAGAACATCAGCTGGGTAGTCTCGTGGCTGACATCTGTTGGTCCCTGGCTCCTGGGCTCCATTGTTTTAAGCCACTGTTCCTGTGGAGGTTCCTCACTTTACTTCTCTGGGGCTGGCTTTCATCTCATGGCTTCCCTTGACCGTCTCCAGGTTCTGGCTTGTTTAACATCTCATGGCAATGTCTCCTGAGCTCCAAGCATCTCCAAACATCTGTGTCTATGTTCTCCACATGTCCACAACTGTGTCAGCTCTGCTGTGAAGTTTCTCTCGGCTCTGAGGCCTCTGTCATTTCTGTTATTTCTGAGGCTTCTCCAAGATGTCTCCTCTTTTAAAGGATTCCAGTAAACTAATCAAGACCCACCTAGAATGGGTGGAGTCATATCTCCATTTAATCAAAGGTCACACTCAGAATTAGGTGTATCACATCCCCATGGACATAATCTAATCAGGTTCCCAGCCTACAGTGCTGAATAGGGATTAAAAGAAATGGCTGTTCCTACAAGATTGGGTGGGGATTAAAACATGGCGCATTCAACACAAATAGTGGAAGACTCTGATACACCAGTCTCCACTACAGATAGCACCAGACAGAGGATCAACAAGGAAATAGAGAAGCTAAACAATGGAATAAATGAATTAGAACTAATAGACATATATAGATCATTACACCCCAAAACACTGGCTATACATTCTTCTCTAGCACTCATGGAATGTTCTCCAGGATAGATCATAAGCTGGGACACAAACCAAGTCTTTGTACATTTAATAAGATTAAAATTATCCAAAGTGCTTTCTCTGATCACAACAGAATAAAACTGGAAATTTATAATCACCAAAGAACCAGAGCTTTCACAAACACAGAGATTAACAACACACTCTTAAATAATCAGTGGGTCGAGGAAGAAATTGCTAGAGAAATCAGTAAATTTCTGAAGACAAATGATAATGAGAAAACAGCATATCAAAACTTATGAGACTCCCTTCCCCAAAATGGCAGCAGTAGAAGAAAACTTACTGCTGCCGCTGCTCCCTGAGCTAATCAAAACCAGCAAGCAGCTTCTGAACGAAGTGGAAGTAGAGACTGAACCCACTGATTGCTGGATAATCCAGGATAAGATGTTCAAGGGATTGGATCTCCTTGAGAAGTCCGCTGAAATGATTGCAGCTGGACTTGAAATGAAGATTTGGAAGAGACTGCTTCCACCGACATGAAGTACCTGATGGTACCAGCATTTTAAGGAGCTCTCACCATGAAACAAGTCAGCTCCACCAAGCATCTATATCATTTGCAGCAGTCTTGAGAACACTTTCTAAACTACTTAATTCAGTGTCATTACTATGATGTACCCTGCAAGCTCCTCCATGGCCTATCCTAACCTTGTTGCTATGGCATTTTAAAGACAGGCTAAGATACCGAGATACAAGCAGAAGAAGGAGGTGGAGCATAGACTATCTACACTGAAGTCTTCTGTGGAAAGTGGTGAAGCAGATGATAAGCATGTTTGGGAATATTATCGCCTTCATCTTCAGAGGTGGCTTGGTATCAGCATGGAAGAGATTGAGAGCATGATCAGGAGATAAAAGTCCTAAGAGAAAAAGATTCCTCAAAAGAGGCATCAACTTCTTGCTCCTCTCTTCAGGACAGGCCTCCAATGAAACTCTTCATTCTCACTTGGGACGTGGCCCAAGCCAAAGTGCTTGGAACTGGTTATCCAAGTCTGGCAACCATGACAGGAAATGAATTGATATGATTAGCATTGGAAATATGGAAAAGAAAGAGAGGAGCAGAGAGAATATTCAAGAAAATAATGGCTGAAAACTTCCCAAATTTAACAAAAGAAATGATTATACTCATCCAAGACCTCAACAAACTCCAAACAGGATATATCCAAATAGACCCACATGGGCAACATAATCAAATTGTTGAATTCCAGACAAAGAATTCTGAAAGCTGCAAGAGAGAAGCAACATGTCATGTATAAGAGATCCTCAATAAGATTAAAGGGCAGTTTCTCCTGGGAAATCCTGGAAAGATTTGGAAAGGCAGTGGAAAGAAATATTTAAAATACTGAAAGCAAAAAATTGCCAAACAAGAATTTTATATCAGGCAAAACAGTCTTTCAGAAATAAGGGAAGAATTATGACATTCCCAGATAAACAAAAGCAGAGTAAGTCTGTCACCCTAGAGCAATCCTACAACACATGGTAAATGGAGTTCTGCAGATTGAAATGAAAGGACACTAGGTAATTGACTGAAGCCACCTGAAGATATAAAGATCTCCTGTAAAGATAATGACATGGGTAAATATAAATAACAATATTATTGTATTTTTGATCTTGTAACTCTGCTTCTTACTTCCTACAGTATCTAAAAGGTAGATGCATAAAATGTAATGATAAATCAGCGGTTTTGGACTCATAATGTATAAACACATAACTTGTGACAAGAATGACATAAAGGTGGGGAGGCGAAGGGAGGGTACAGGAACATAGTGTGTGTGTACTGTTGAAGTTGGTATCAAAGCAAACAAGATTGTTACAGATTTAGGATGTTAAGTTTAAGCCCCATTGTAACTTCAAATAAAACATCAGAGACTGTGCAAATTCCTAGAGACAGAAATTCGAGTACAGGTTACCAGGGGCAGGGAGCAAGGGGAATGAGCAGTTAATGCAAAATCAGTATAGTTATTCTGTTTGTAGTGAAGGGAAAGACTAGTAATGGATGGTGGTAAGGGTAATGTGACATTGCGAATGTGATTAATCTCTGTGAATGACATGTTTGGGGGAGGAGATTGAGGTGAGAAGATTTATGTTGTATATATTTCCACAATTAAAAAAAACAGAAAGGGGGTTAAGGGTAGTTCAGGGGTAGAATTCTCACCTGCCATGTGGGAAACCCAGGCTTGATTCCCAGTTCAGGCACATCCCCAAAAACAAACAAACAAAAATTCAACAAATGGTGCTGCAATAACGGGATATTCACATGAAAAAATAGTGAAATATGATCCTGCCATATAGCATACAAAAAAAAAAAAAGAAAGAAAGAAACTAAAGAGATAGTGATGATTAAATGCAATACATGGTGCTGGATGAGATCTAAAAATGCAGGAGAAAAAGCTCAAAGGGGCATTATTGGGACATAAGAAAAACTTGAAATATAGATTATAAGTTTCATATCAATGTTAAAGTTCTTGAATTTAATTAACTGCACTGAAGGTGATTACATAAATGAATATCCTTGTTGGTGGGAAATGTACATGGAAGTATTTTGTGTTTAAGGAGTGTGATGTGGGAAACCTGCTTTGAAATGTTCCAAAAATAGATAGACAGATGAAAGATAGAATGATACAGCAAAGATGGCAAAATCTGGGGGAGGTGTGGGCATGTTGGAGTTCTCTGTATTATTTTTTTTTTTTTTTTAAAGGAAAGACAGAGAGAAGGAAGGAAGGATAGAAGGAAGGAAGGAAGGAGGAAAGAGAAACATTTTTAAACATTTTCTTGTTTTATTGTATTCCGTTTCTCCGTTTTTGTTACATGGGGTGGGGCCGGGAATCGAACCGAGGTCCTCCGGCATAGCAGGCAAGCACTTTGCCCGCTGAGCCACCGCGGCCCGCCCTCTCTGTATTATTTTTGCAATTATCTTGTAAGCTTGAAAGTATTGCAAAATAAAAGATTTTAAAAATTATATATATATATAACTTATGGGAGGCAGCAAAGGAAGTGCTCAGAAGGAAATTTATTGTCCTAAATGCTGATAATAAAAAACAAGAATGAGCAAAACTTGAGGATTTAATTGCTCACCTGGAGAATTTAAAGAATAGCAAACTAACCCCAAAGCAAATAAGAGAAATAATAAAGACTAAAGTGGAAATCAACTGGAGAACAATAAAACAATAGAAAGAATCACCAAAACTAAAATTTGGTTCTTTGAGAAAATCAATAAAGTTGATGGACCCCAAGCTAGACTAATGAAGAAAAAAAAGAGAAAGAAGACACAAATAAAATCAGAATTTTATTCTGATATGGTAATGAGAGGGGGGGGTCATTACCACAGATCATAAAGAAATTAAAAAACATAGGAGAATATTATGAACAAATACACACCAACAAACAAGACAACTTATATGAAATGAATAAATTCCTAGAAGCACATAAATTACCTGTACTGACTCCGGAAGAAATAGAAGATATCAACAAACCAATTACTAGTAAAGAGATTCAATCAATCTTTTAAAATCTTCCCACAAAGAAAAGCCCAGGACCAGATGGCTTCAGAGGAAAATTTTATCAAACATTCCAAAAAGAACTAATGCCAATCCTGCTCGAACTCTTCCGAAATATTGAGAAAAAAGGAGCACTACCTAATTCACTTTATGAAGCTAACATCACTCTAATAGCAAAATAAAGATACAAAAAAATTGCAGATCAATCTCCCTAATGAACATAGATGTGAAAATTCAATCTCCCTAATTAACAAAGATGCAAAAATACTGGCAAGTTGAATCCAACGCCACATTAAAAGAATTATACATCATGACCAAATGGGATTCATACCAGGAAGGCAAGGGTGGTTCAACATAAAAATTAATCAATGTAATACAGCCCATTAACAAATCAACAGGGAAAAACATCACATGATCATATTGATTGATGCTGAAAAGCATTAGACAAAATCCAGTATCTTTTCCTAATAAAAACACTTCAAAAATTAGGAATCAAATGAACCTTTCTCAGTATGATAAAAGGCTTATATGAAAAACCCATAGCCAGCATCATATTTAATGGTGAGAAATTGAGAGAAAACTCCCTTTAAGATCAAGAACAAGACAAGGATGCCCACGTCACCTCTATTATTCAACACTATTAGAAATTCTAGATGGAGTGATAAGACAGGAGATAGAAATAAAAGGTATCCAAATAGGAAAGAAAGAAGTAAAACTTTCATTATTTGCAGACGACATGATCCTATACTCTGAAAACCCTGAGAAATCTACAGCAAAACTACTTGAGCTAGTAAACAAATTCAGCAAAGTGGTAAGATACAAGATGAATGTACAAAAATCAGTAATGTTTCTAAACACAAGCGGTGACCTATCTCAGGTGACATCTAAGGAAAAAATTCCATTGAAAATAGTGACCAGAAGAATAACATATCTAGGAATCAGCCTAACCAGGGATGTCAAGGACTTATATAGAGAAAATTGTGAAAAATTGCTAAAAGAAATAAAAAATGACTTACATAAATGGAAAGACATTCCATGCTTAAGGACGGGAAGGTCTAATGCTGTCAAGATGTCAATCCTGCCCAAACTGATGTACAGATTCAATGCAATACCAAGAAAAATCCCAACAACCTACTTTGAAGACTTGGAAAACTGGTTATCAAATGTATATGGAATGGAAGGAGACCCCGAATAGCTAAAGATATCTTTAAAAAAGAAGAGAGAAGTGGGAGGACTATCATTTCCTGACTAAAGCTTACTTTAAAGCCACAGTGGCCAAAACACATGGTACTGGCACAAAGATAGGATTGACCAATGGAATAGAATTGAGAGTGCAGAGATCAACCATCAAATTTATGGACATTTGATCTTCGATAAGGCCCCTACCAAATCCACTGAACTGAGACAGAGTAATCTTTTCAATAAATGGGCATGCGACAACTGGATTTCAGTGGCCAAAAGAATGAAAGAGGACTCTACCTTATACTCTACACAAAAAAATTAATAATAAAAAAAAAAAGACCTAAACATAAGAACCAGTACCATAAAACTTCCAGAAGAAAATGTAGGGAAACATCTTCAAGATCTAGTAAGAGGAGGTAGCTTCTTAAACTTTACACCTAAAGCACATGCAGCAAAAGAAAAATAATAGACAAATGGGAACCTGTTAAGATGAAGAGCTTCTGTGCCTCAAAGGACTTTGTTAAAAAGGTGAAGAGGCAGCCAACTCAATGAGAGAAAATACTTGGAAACCAAATATCGGTTAAAGGCTTGACATCCTGGACACATAAAGAAATTAAATGGCTTAAGAAGAAAAGAACAAACAACCCAATTATAAACTGAGCAGAGGATATGAATAGGCACTTTTCTGAAGAGCAAATACAGATGGCTAAAAAGCACATGAAGAGGTGCTTATCTTCATTGGCTATAAGGAAGATGCAAATTAAGACAACAATGAGATATCCCCTCACACCTATAAGAATGGCTGCTACTAAACAAACAGGAAACTATGAATGTTGGGAGAGGCTATGGGAAATCGGAACACTTATTCACTGCTGGTGGGACTGTATAATGGTTCAGCTGCTGCGGAAGTCAGTTTGGTGATTCCTCAGAAAACTAAATATTGAGTTGCTCTATGACCCAGTAATACCAATACCCTTTATATACCCAGAAGAGTTGAGAACAGTGACACCAACAGACATTTGCACACTGATGTTCACAGAGGCACTATTCAGAATTGTCAAGAGATGAAAACAATCTAGGTGCCCATCAACAGATGAGTGGATAAACAAATATGGTATATACGTACAATGGAATATCACGCAGCTGTTAGACAAAATGATGTCCCGAAACATGACAACGTGGATGAATCTTGAGGACACAATGCTGAGTGAAATAAGTCAGACACAAAAGGACAGTTCTGTATGATCTTGTTATTATAACTCTAGGTAGAAGGAAAAGTCTGAGATGAGGGCATGGTAGCCCATGACAAACTCTGGGACCTGTTCTGTAACTGCTTGTTAAAGTGTACTTTGAAAATTATTGCTTTCTTTTTCTTTTCTGTGTATATATATGTTATATTTTACATCAACAAAAGTGGCTTTAAAAAACTAGAGGCAGCTATGGTAATATTAGATAAAATAAATTCCTGAACTCAAAAAAAATAAAAAAAAAAAAAGGAAGAAAGAAATGGCTCATGGGTTTGAGGTCGAGAAAAAGTCCGAATCAAGGCATCATCAAGGTGATGCTTTTGCACCCAAAGACTGTGGCCCTCTGGGCTGGCTGCCAGGGATCCTTGGTGCTCGACTTCTCTGTCACATGGCCGGGCACAGGATGGCCTCTCCTGGCCTCTCCCTTCCCTTGCTGGTTCCTTTGATTCTGAGCTTCCTGCTTCCGTGGCTTTCTCTCGGACTGAGTTTCCTTCTCTTATAAAGGACTCCAGTAGTAGGATTAAGACCCGTCTTGATTGAGTTCAGCCACACCTTAACTGAAGAGCCTCATCAAAAAAAGTCTTACTTATCAGAGGTTCACATCCAAAGGAATGGATCACATTTCAGAACATGCTTTTCTAGCGTACATAGCTCCAAATCATCACTTCTCCCAGTCTTCCCGTGGCTTCTCATGCACCAACTAATCTACTTTCCATCTCCATAGATTTGCCTTTTCTGGAAATCTCATATAAATGGAGTCATACAATGATATGTGTGATACTATGTTGATAGTATAATTTCACATCTTTTCATGTTAGAAAATGTCTCTATTTTCTTTTCACATGTGAATGAGAATTTATCTGGGTTTAGAATTCTGTTTTCATAGATCTTTTCCCTCAGAATTCTATAAACATTGTTCCTTTGTCTTTTAACATTTTGTGATACAAATCAGAAGACTGGTGGCAGTATGCTTCTCTCCTTTGGGGGAAAAACATTTTTAGAGACTGAAAATGTATAGTGTTTTCTCTTTGGAGTTCAGAATTTCACTAGGCTTTATCTAGTTTTTTTGTCTTTTTCCTCCCTCACTATTATTGATAATCATCGTTTCTCTCAGTTTGATGACTAAAAAATTTTTTTGGTTCATGGAAGTTTTCTTCTATTATTTTGAAAAATTATTCCTCACTCTGCTCTCTTTTATTTCTCACATTTTACAGCTGTAAATTCTCTTGGACTGTCTTCCAGATCTCTTCTTTTCTTCTCATAATTTTCTTGTCTTTATCTTCTTGTTCTGCCCTCTGGGAGATTTCTTCCAGCTGGCTTTCTAATTTATGAATTTAGGTTTTAACGCGTTTTACTTTTATTGTTTAAATAGCAATTCATTTACCTAACGCAAAAATGATTTGACAGTTCAGAAAGGTCTACAATGAAACCAAACCTCCTACTCATCCCAGTCCTACTTCTCTCCAGAGTTCAGAGACATCAATATATTCTTTCATATCCTTCTAGAAATATTTCCTACACACACACATTTTGATACATATACGCAACCGCCTACGTATAAGAAATTTTGGAATAAGTGATATATTTACATCTTTTAAAAGTTGAGACTATAAAAAAATGTAAACTCAGAGTTTTGTCTTCCCTCCACCCCTGCCCTCTTTTCCCCACCCCTACATGTAACAATTTAAAAATTAGCTCATTGTTTAAACCTTCTGGGATTTTTAATGCAAAATACTCCTAATCTCCCCTTTTCTTATGCAAAAGCTAACTTACTTTATACACTGCTTGAAACTTTGTTGTTTTTAATATAACAATATACATACATAGAAATTTCTCCCAATCTTCTCCTTCTCCCTTTCCTTGTTTTTCTCGTTTTCCTTCACATCTACAAGGCATTACCTTCTGTTTTGTTTTTTTTTTTTCCAAACAGCCCCTTTTGCTGAGCACTGGAGCTGTATTCAATATTTTGTTATTGGCAAATTCTGCTAGATTCCCAAAAGTGAAATTGTTGGTCAAAGGGTAAAAGTAATTGGCAAATAGATATGTACTTCTACTCTCTTGCACTCCCATCAACAAAATCTGCTTTTCCAGAGGAGAAACAGTTTAAAAAACAAACAAACCACCATCTATGGGCGTGGCGCCCCCCAACTCGCAGTTCCTGTAGGACCCGGGCGGGCGGCACCTGGTATCCCCGACGGAGTGCAGGGCTCTGAGCAGCGACTGCTGCCCCGGGCTCACCCTGCGCGGGCTTCGCAACCCAGACTCACGCCCGCCTGCCCGGCCCGGCCCATGGACAGCTCTGCCCGGCTAGTGGGTGAAGCCCGCGCTCGGACAGAGGCAGTGGGAGCGCGCGGGCCGCGGGGCGCTGGGCGCACACGCACCACGCTGGCTTGTTCCTGCTGGGAACCCGCGGCCGACCGCAGGGGACGCGGTGCGGAAACCTGGCTCGGCTCCATCGAGACCTACCAGCCTTTTAAGACTTTCTGTAGAATGCAGAATATGGCCCTAAATATACCCGATAGGAATCCCTGGAACCTGGGGTAGCTTAGAGGGCAGAGACTTTGCAGACGTGATTGAATGAAGGATCTAGAGGTGATGAGATTATCCAGACTATCCGGTGTGTCCTTCTAAGAGAGAGGCCGAGGGAGGTTTGTGGCACACACAGACGGGAACGCAGCGTGGTCACGGAGGTGGCGATTCCAGTGGTTCAGCCGCAAGCTAAGCAATGCCAGCAGCCACCAGAAGCTGGACAAAGGACAGATTCCCTCCACAGTCCCCGGAGGGAAAGCGACACTTCCTTTCAGACTTCTGGCCTCCAGCTCTGCGACAGAGTACATTTTTTCTTGTTTTAGGCCACCAAGTCTGTGGCAATTTGTTACCGCCGTCCCAGAAAACCAAGACACTTTCTAATTCACACTCTCCCCTGGCGGTGCAATTGTCTCTCAGGCCGCTGCGATTTCCACAATCACGTCTCCGCCACGTCCGCGGCCCGGAATGCCCGTCTGTGGCGGTTCAGCCTTTGCTTGTCTTCACCCATCACGACCAGCGCCTGCAGGGCTGCGGTTACGCATTTGACCGGCATCCAGCGTCTCGCAAAGATGACTGACGCTCCCTCCTCTGCCAGGCCACAGCGTCAGGCAGCGTTCCAGAAGCTTCCGAAGCCCGTCCAAGTGCTCTGACCTCGACGTTCCGAGGGCGGGGCTCTTTGGCTTCTTCCCTCCTGGTCCCTAGGCGCGTGCTGTCTCTCAGAGTCCCACCGTGTCTGGGTCCAGTTTTTACAGCGCTTATTCTTTCTTCATACATTATGTCTTGGTATTATGAGAGTGTCCTAGTTTCACTGAAGATAGAGTTTTCTTCCCTGTTTTTTATTCTTGTTAATGTTTCTGATTGGTCACAGGGAGGAGAGAGAGGTAGAGATCCCTTTGCTCCATTGTCTCTACCTGGAAGTCTCACTAATTTGGAGCAGGGTTCATTCTGTCATTAACCAATGTTCAGGTTTTTTGGTTCAGCAATCATTTTGTAATTTCCAGGATCTCTTTCCTTTTCATATTGGCCTGCTTTAGTTTTTCTATGCAACTTCCTCTTGAATCTCTCGAAAAATACTCATCAAAAATTTTAAAAAATTGTCTCCTATTGACTGCGCTCACTCCTTTTCACCGGAAATAATTTCTTCTGATTGTGGTTCGCCCCCTCCCCCCTTTTGATTCCCTCTTCCTCATCTATCTGGTGATTTATTGTTGTCAGTATTCTTTTAATTTTTCGTATTTATAAATGAAAGTCTGGATCCTCATTATCCAAAATGAATTCTATGGCACACTAGTTTCATGCGATCTTAAAAAGAATGTTTTTAAAAGTTCTGTGGCTTAATGCTGAGTTAGACAAAAAATTGTAAAAATTACCATAGAACTAGGAGAAAATATTTGCAAAACGCTTACAGATAAAGGACTTCTGTCTACAGTATACAAAGAACCCTTAAAACTCAACAATAATAACTCTATGTGACATTTTGAAAGAGGCAAAACTTTAGTGACAGTAAAACAGATCAGTGGTTGCTAAGGGTTTGTGGGTAGGGGAGAAGGGATGACTCGGGGGAGCACAGGAGTCTTCTAGGGCCGTGGACATATTCTGTGTAGTCTTATAGTGGTGGCGACATGACATGATGCATGTGTCAAACTCACGGAATAATACAACCCAAGGAGTCAACTTGAACATAAACTACCGATTTTAGTTAATAATAATGTATCGATATTGGTTCATTGATTGTAACAAATGTACCATGCTAATGCAAAATGGTTAAAAATAGGGGAAATTGTGCGCAGGGGTATTGGCAAAGGGGAGGGTGGGTGTATGGGTACTCTGTGTACTTCGTGCAATGTTTCTGTAAACCTAAAACTGCTCTAAAAAAATAAAGTCTAGTAAGTTTTTTTGAAAGTTACTGGAGAAACACCACCAAATAACTCTCATACTTTGCTGGGGGGGATGTAAAATGGTATTTTTGGAAAACAGTTTGGCAGTTCGCATCACTTCCCTGTGGCTGGCAGCTCCACTCCCAGGTATCTACCCAAGAAAAATGAAAACAAATGTTCACAATAAAACTGGTGTGCAGTGCTCACAGCAGTTCTGTTCACAGCGAAGACTAGAAAATCCCAAATATTTATCAGCAGGAATATAAACATCCTGCAGTATATTATTACAGTAGAATACGCTTTAACAATAAAAGTAATGGACTACTGACATGAGCAAGAACAGAGGTTACTTTTATAGACATTTTGCTGAGTGAAAAAGTCAGACACAAAAGAGAACTATAATTTGAGTCCATTTATACGAAGTTGTAGAACAGACAAAACTGATCCGTTAGTATAGCAGTCAGAAAGGGTTTGCTCCAAGGGCAGAGGTGGTGATGGGAAAGGGGCATGAGGGAACTTTCTGGGGGTCATGAAGATGTTCTACATCCTGAATGGGGTGTGGGTTATATGGGTGTAATTATTTGTCAAAATTCGTTGAACTACACACTTCATATCTGCACACTGCACTGAATGTAAATTTTACTTTAGTAAAAGGTTACTGCAGAACTTCTCAGAGCCTCTATTAAGGTAAGATGTATGGTTGTTAAGAAGGAATTATAGCACATAGGGTTTTCTATCTTTAGTTGACCCTTGTTGGAAGAGGTGTGAGCAGGAAGGGTTTCCCCTCAAGGGCATGAGCTGGGGTCCAATGGGAATTTGGGAGCAGTAGCCAAAGGGTTCCTTGTGCCTTCAATCCCAGGTCCCAGGACCATTTGCACCTGGAGGCTGGGCCTGGGACTGGTGAAGGGTGGGTCTCTATGAATTGCTGCCCACCCGCCCACTCCTCCAGCTTCTGCTAATAGGGCTGTGGGGACTAGGCTGTAATAGCCAACAGTAGTAGGGAAGAAGTTTCTGGCATGGAAGGAACTGCCTCCGCTAGGCTGAGACCCACTCATGCTTTCCTTCTTTGATGGATGGGATCCTGTTCTAGTTTACTAGCTGCTAGAATGTGATATACCAGAAACAGAACGGCTTTTAAAAGGGGGAATTTAATAAGTGACCAGTTTACAGTTCTAAGGCTGTGAAAATGTGTCAATTAAAGCAAGTCTATAAAAATGTCCAAATGAAAGCACAAACAAGAGGTTCCCTTCACTCAAGAAAAGTTCAGTTTAGGGTTCCTCTCTCAACTGGAAAGGCAGGTGGTGAACGTGGTGGCATCTGCTGGCTTTCTCTCCAGGCTTCTGGTTTCATTGAAGCTCCCCCAGGAGTGTTTTCTTTCTCCATCCCCAAAGGCCCCTGGCTGCCTGGGCTCTCTTGGTTCTCCTGGCTCTCCCCAAAATGCTTCCTCTTTTAAAAGATTCCAGGAAATTAATCAAGACCACCTGGAGTGGGTGGAGTCACATCTCCCACTAATCAAAGGGTGTGTCACATCTCTGTGGAGATAATCTAATCAAGTCTCCAACCTACAGTGCTGAAGAGGGATTAAAAGAAACGGCTGCCTCCACATGACGGATCAGGATTAAAATATGACTTTTCTAGGGAACATAATCCTTTCAGACAGGCACAGGCCCCATCTCCCCTGGCCAGGCTGCTGAAATCCCTCCCTGACTCAGCACGCAGACCCCACCCAGCAAAGCCCGGGGACACAGGCCGGCCTTGGTGAAGCTCCCGAGGCTCCCTCTGGCCCCTCTGCCCAGAGGTGGGGCTCTCTGCGCTCTGCTGGGGAAAGCAGTCCTCAGAGTTGTCTGGGTTCTCGTTTGGTCTGATCCTATCTGCTTCACTGCTCCTAGAAATTCCTTAGAATAACCGCTCTGTCCATGCTGCCCTTCTCCGTTTTCCAACTCTACAAGAGACTTTCTTATTTGTCTCTTTCCTCTGTCGCTGTGGTGGGATTGCAGCAGACAGGGCAGGCCCTTTGTGAATGAATCAGGCTGAGTGCGTATATTTGAGAGCGTGCGAGTGTGGCATGTGCATGCGACTGCTGTGGTGTGAGTGATTGTGCACACCTGTGCGGGCTCAGCCCGGGAGAGGGGCGGGGCCGGGGAGGGGCTGGCGGCCAGGAAGTCGCCCCTTGAAAGGTCCTTGCTGCACTGGGGAATGACATTGCTGTGTGGCGGGGCTTATGGATGCTCGGCGGGAGGGGAGGAAAGAACTCCGCATCTCGTCTGGGCCCCGATACCATCAGCAGTTAAGAAGCCGGTCGGATTTCATTACACAACTCCCGTTCACCGGCCTCAGTGCACAGCCTTGGGACTCCCAGGTGTGGGAGGACAGTGGGCCACCACCAAGGGCGTTTTGCTTTTAATTGTGGCCATTAATCTGGCACCAACAGCTGGTCTGTCCTGCAGGAGTGTGTTGTGTGTGTGTAGGGGGGCGGTGGTGGGGGTGGTGACAGGAAACCCATCAATTGGGGACCAGTTGACTCTACTGCTTTAGTCTGTAGCAGGTGGGGAGGGAGAAGAAAAGGCTTCTTGATCCTGCTTCTCGGGACCCCTTTCCTGGCCTCCTTGGGATTTCCCCCCTCCCTGGATTTTGTGGGAGTCTCCTGGAGCTGGGAGATTCCTGGCTTCCCAGACTTGTTCCTTTTTATCTTCCCAGGGATAGGGTCACTAGGTTTGTCGTGGGTCCTTGCCTGGTGCTCGACTCTGCCCCCAAGTCAGGGCAGGTCCCAGTGAGAAGGGCAGGCGGGGTGTGACCCAGGTGCCAGGTCAGCTCCCAGAACAGCCTGCTGATGAGCAGGCGGGAGAGGCCCCAGGGCCCGGCAGGGCAGAGCTGGAGAGAGGACCGGTCCTGGCCACAAAACAGGAAGATATCCTGCACAGCGGTGATGTGTGTGGAGTGGGGAGGAAGGAGCCCCCTGCTGAATCCCGTCCCTTCTGCAACCAGCCAGAAGACTTAGGCTGGAGTCTACCACGGGGAAAGGCTCTGGCGGGCCGCGGTGGGGACTCAGCGGTGCGGGCCTGCCCGGGAGTGTCAGGGCCAGACGAGTGACCAGCGGCAGAGTGGGGGTGCACGTGGGGGTGTGCGGGCAGGCACCCCCAGGAAGCGCTGAGGAGCAGGCGGGCAGAGGTCCCACGTGAGGGGGTGGGCTAGACTGAGGCCTTGAAGGGTGAGCACAATCCTGCAGGTGGAGATGGGGCGGGCTGGGCAGATGGAGAGCAGGTGTGCTGCTGCCGCTTCCAGCAAAAAAATGACCTGGGAAGTGGGGAGGGAATTACACTAGAGGAAGAGGCTCCCCAAACAGTGAGCCTCATTTCTGGGGGGCAGGCCCTGGGACCTGTTTCTGGGGTTAGCAGCTGCCCTTAAGGACACTATACTGAGGCTGGCCCTGTGTCCTCAGACCCCCTTGGTCTGGAGAGAACCAGGAGCAAATTCGGGGCAGCCTAATCACAGCAGCCGCCACTTCCTATGTGCTGGGTATGTGCCATTCGAATGTGGGGTGCACATTTATTTGGGGTAAATCAGAGGGGCCCTGGCTCCTGCTCTCTCATTTACTTGCTTTGTGACCTTGGGCGAATCATTGACATTTCTTCACTGGAGAAATAGGGTAAGATCAGGACCCACGTCACAGGGCTGTTGTGAGAATCCGATGAGTTATGCAGGCAAAGCGCATGGGACAGTGCACGGCCCAAGAAAGATGTTCCCTGTGCGCTGTGGCTGCTGTCGCAGGTCACACCACCCTCCGCCCCCCTCCCAGCACCATTCAGAGCAGGACAGGCCATTCCGTTGCCAAGAAGCTTGTCCAAAAGGAAGGTGTTACCCCCTCCCTTCCTCCTCACCTGCTCCCCCACCCAGGGGCACCCTCCAAAGGTCCTGCCGTCTACCTCCTGAATATTCTTTAGGATCATTTCCATTCCAACGTGCTGAGCAGGGTGCCCCCAGCCTCTCTCACTGGCTCTCCCTGGCCTTAAGCTCGCATCAAGATCTTCTCCATCGCAGCCAGCAGAATGACCCTTCCCACGGCATTATCTGAGCACGTCCCGCTGAGGCAGGACATAATAGGGCATCTGGGCTACGCTCACCGGTCCTCCGCCAGGACATGAAAGAGGTCATAGTCCCACCTGCCAAAGCTGCAGAAACTGAAACATAGGGTCACTACCTGCCCAAGGCTACAAAACCTGCAGGACTAATCTTCCAGGGCCAACAAGCAGGGAACTCTCTTGAACAGCGTAATTAGTGCATAACAAGAGGACGATAGGCACGCAACCCCACCAACCCCTGATAGCCACTGAGCAAAGATAAACACAATTACTGTAGGCTAAAGTCCCTATAAAATTAGCCAAACCTACCTTCCGCAGCGTGTGACTCCCTGTCAAGCACACCTGAGTTACTTCCTTGAAGGTATATTTTCACTGTAATAAACTTGCTGTTTTCCTTCACATGTATTTTCTCATCCTCGGATTCCTTCTCTTGGGGAAACTCTAAACCTGAAAAGGGGCTTGGTTCTGGTGCTGGCAGAGCCCCGGTAACATCCTTTTAGCAAGCCAGCCGAGAGACTCTTCTGGACTGGTAGGTCATGACTAGTGACCAGAAAGCTTAGCTACATGCTTTCACTTTTTCCTCTCACTTTGCTCATTGCTAGCCTTTCCCATGTCATTGGGCAACTCTCTCTCTCTCTCTCTCTCTCTCTCTCTGTTTCTCTCTCTCTCTCCTCGGCTCTTTGAGACTACCCCACTCACTTAGCTTCTGTGTCTTTAGGAATCCGGAGCTCTGCTCAGGGGGAGTGAAAGCCAAATCACGTCCCCCATTTTCTCTCTCGCTTTATGTCTCTCTCCTCAGTTCTCTGAGCATAAAATCTTCTGCCTGCTTACTCTATGTGCTGTGCCCTTGAATTCTTTCTTGTGGCACAAGCAAGAACATGGAAACTTAAATCTGGTCACAGTACCTTTGGTGAGAACCTTCTGTGACTCCTGTGAGCCACGAACCAAATTTCCCCAATGCCTGCATCTTTCAGAGGTTTGGATGCTGCCTTCCTCCTGGGCCTTAGCTCTTATCCTTTGCCTTTTGGCTCTCATGTGTTCCCCAGAATGTGCCTGTTTTAACTTGGCTTTGCACATGCTTTGCCTCGGTCTGGATATCCTTTTCCAAATTTTGTCTACATAAACTTCTATTTATGCTTCAAAACCCAATACAAATATACCACCTCTTGGAAGCTTCTCAGGTTGCCCTTCTGCTCCTGCCCTTCACATTGCCTTCCTATATATTCTGTGGCTCCCTCCGAGGTCACTCTGTTTACTTAACTATCACTGCCACCTCCTCAAGGGCAGGGTCCTCCGGTCCTCCTCGGACTGTCTCCATTTTCACATCTAGCCCAGGTCCTGGCTCACATCAGCACCGGTTTTCCCAGTGAATTTCTTACCAGATGAAGAGGCCATAGGCTATAGGCATTACTGCACCAGGGCCAGGCTGTGGGTCTCGACCATGCCCCTTCCTTCTCTGGGCTGCAGTTTCTGCATCTCTACACGAGGCACCTGCCAGGGTCCCTTGGCCATTCTGAGTTTTAGTAACTATCCAGGACAAGTGCTTGGGGGATCTTGGCTGCTCCGCAGATTACCCACCTTTCAGGCCACCCCTGCCCCAGGGAACCAGAAGCTTCGTCCTCCAAGTGGCTAGTATTCTTGGGAGTCACAGGGATGTTTGCAGAACTTAAAACTTCTTTTTCTCCCAAGAGAAATGGAGAAAACTCATTAAGGCAAGACAGCAGAGAACTGGGTCACGCCCTGACAAAGCCAAGCGGGGCCACCACGTGGCTGTGTGAGTGAAGCAGGTTATTACATTTCAGATAAAAGAAATCTGCTCCCTGCACTCACCTGATCACTCTATTAACATAAAAGATAAATTTAAAGCACAGACTCGCAGCAAAAAGAAGTAAGTCTGCTTTCTCCCCCTAATTAAACCGGGAGAAGACAACTAGATCCAAGGACACCCAGCCCACTCAATTAATTAACATTTATTACAATCAGAAAAAAATCTAATTCAATTAAAACGCTTCCACAAAAGTAGTTTAATCACTTTCCCCAAAATAAAGTACGTTCATCCAGATCGTTCATTATGCCGAGGTGCCGTGTCTCGAGGGGAACTGAAATGACATCTCTGATGTGGACGCAAGATCTGGGGCGTGGCCTGGGGCCCCTGGCTGAGGCAGGGAGGGCTGCTTCTGGACACTCCAGCCCTCGAGAGAGCAAGCGGACCCGGAGCCCGAGGGGCCGGGAGAGCTGCCTTCGCCCTCAAACCTGCTTCCTCCGGCAGCTGCCTTGCCCTGCCCTGTGGGCTCAGCCCTGCGCCTGCCACTCTCCTGTTAAAGGGTCAGGACTGTGCAGAGACTCAGGGACAGACTTGGATGGGGGCCGGGCCCGTTTCTACCTCGGAAGCTGTGCCACGTTGGGCAGGTTGGAGGTGCTCACAGGCGGGACTGCTCACGGGGCTTTCTGAAACTCAGCCAGGAGACATTTGGAAAGCTGGAGAAACTGCCATTTAAAAGCTGTAAGCAATTTTCAGACTCTCATGAGGCAGAGATTTGAATTCACAGTACCTTTGTTCAGCAAAAGTCCCTTAGTTATAAAAACTGAAAGCAAATACGTGCTCAGGGTTTGTTCTTTTGAGCTAACGATATTGAGCAATACTATTTATTGCCAGACAATGGGTTAAATGCGTTTGATGGATTATGTCCTTCCATCCTGCTATGGACCCTATGAAGTAGGAATCTTTGCTTTCCAGATGGGGAACCAAGGCTCGGGGGGGTGGCGCAGGGGGTCTGAGGATCCATGTTAGCTAGAGGTGGACCCTGGCAGCCAGAGATCCAGCGCAGAGAGGCCCCTGGCAAGCTCAGAAAAACTGGGGGATGCTGAGGAGAGGGGGCTTCCGAGTCCCTGGACTTGGGAGGAGTCCTGCAGAATGCCCCTTCAGAAAGCTCCCTGGCAACTCTGGTGCTCTGCCCTTAGGATCTGAAGTCCCTACAGCCCACCCCGGCTCCTGGGGTCAGCCCTGGCCTGACATGCCTGGCCGGAGCCTGCGGCCCAACTGCAGTCCCAGAAAAGGCGCAGGGTGAATTCAGTCTGTTTCCACCCAATTCATTGTACCGACAGCAGCTGAACTGTGTACTCTGTCACCAGCACTGGGTATTCATAAACTCTAAGAGAGCTTTGGTAATCTGATAGGCAAAAATTGGGATGCCAGCCATGTGATTATAATTAAAAAAGAAAAAGAGTGAACAGCACTCACTGGAAATCATGGAAATAATGAAATAGCATCATTTCTGTGTGATGGCTGAGTGGGTGGATTTTATTTTGCAAGATTTTTACCACAAACATGCATTACTTTTATAATCAGAGAAGTTATCAGAATGCTTTCCATTTCTGCCATCTTAATTTTTCATTTCACCTATTTTTAATTTTTTTTTTTTTTGGCATGGGCAGGCACTGGGAATCGAACCCGGGTTTCTGACATGGCAGGCGAGAACTCCGTCGGCTGAGCCACCGTGGCCCACCCCACTTCTCTTATTTTTAGAGAGCTTAACCACCGTGGCCCACCCCACTTCTCTTATTTTTAGAGAGGTTAAACATTGGGATGCTTCTGTGACTCGTCTGTTCTCATCTCTCTACCTATTGGGTTTTATGCTCTTAATGATTTATATAAGCTCTTGATAACTAGGATTTTAACCCTGTGTCTGTAATATTTGTAGAGGCATTTTTTCCTGCATGGTTATTTACTTTTCAATTTTATTTCTAAAGTTTTCAATAGACGAAGGCTTATCATCTTTATATAGTCAAATCTATTGATTTTTCCTTTTCAGATGCCTTCCATTGCTTTTTGCCTTAGAAAGTCCTTTCTCAACAAGAGATGAAACAGATATTGACTTAGCATTCTTTCTAGTTCTTAGGGGTTATTTTCTCTTTTCTTTCCTTTGTGGCACGTAGCTCTTTGTTTGATTTGGATTTATTTTGCTTCATTGTTTGTAGATTAATTGTTTTCCAAGTAGCTAACCAATTGTCTCAGTAGGTTTATTGGATTAACATTTCCTTCCTTTGCCATAGAGTGAAGTCTTACTTATGTTTAAATGTCCTCTCAATTTCAACAATTTCTGAGTTTCTTTTACCTATTCATTCTTCTAAGTGACTTTGAGAATCATAAAGTTCCAAAAACAAAACAAAACAACAACACTGAGGACGCAATGGTCTTTCTACCCAAACTGGGGGTTCACGTCCCCATCTTCCTTCATATTCTCAGGGGAGTTTTGAAGTTTCTCATATTTCATGTTCCCTGGGAACGGGTGACTGGAAGGCCGGAGAGGTAGAAATAATAATAATAATGAAATAACAATAATCATCTCTCTCTCTACATATATATATAATATGCTATATATTATTATTAGTGAGAGCAACTATCTTTTAAGAAGTGCTATATCCATGGTGTGCTGCTCAGTAAGAAAAGCAAGTTGCAGTGTGTCGTGTATAGTAACATCCCGCTTTGGTAAAAGAGCTTCGTGTATATTTGTGGAAGCGTGCAGCAAGATTTTGAGGGCTTCACACCCGCTCATAGGACGAGGTGGGATGAAGATGGGGGTGGCGAATGGAGGCCAGATTATTAACAACAACAACAACGGTAAGACAAGAAAAAGTGAAAAAAAGAAAAGAAAAGAAAGTTGCCAGCTGCCCTTTCCGGCCGGCCAGTAGGGAAGAAGAAAAGGAGGCAGGCACCTGCTGGGTGGGTGTGGTAGGAGTATCCCCACCTGTGGAAGGTTGTGTGCGTGTTACGGGAGTCTCCTTAGGGGCCGCTTGGGGGAAAGCCCTTGAAGGCAGCCAGCGCCGACTTCTCGGCTGGTGCCCAGTGCCTGGCCTGGAAGTCCCACGGGAACTCATTGAAGGTCCGACCGGAGAGGGAGCTGGCCCTACGGGAATGTGCACGGATCTGTTCGCTCTGGCAAGTAGCTCCTTCTTCTCCATCCTCTGGACTAGCCCCTTCTCCATGCTCACCTCGGGAACCCTTCCCGGGCTACCCCAGTCTGTCATGGTTGGAGTGGGTGCCCCTGAGACCCAGGCCTACCCATTGGCACAAACACGGGCCAATACATGAAGCCTTGTGAAGTGGCCGTGGAGAACTGAGTTCCTGGTCGGCCAGGCTGAGGTTTGAATTTTAGCTCTACCACGTACCATCTGTGCAGTCTTGTCGAGGTCCTTACCCACGCGGAATTTTTAATTTTCTTATCTGTAGAACAGGGGTTGTAGGGCTGTAGTGAGGCTCAAATGAGGTCATGTGTGGGAAAGTCTGGCCAGCCCAGGGCCCAGCTTGCTAGAGCAGCTGGGAGCAATTTTAGTCCTTCTCAAGCCAAGACTTGTCTTCTCAGGAAAGGAGGGGTTAGGACCTGGCCCACGCATGCCAGGCCAGGAAAGAGTCTGGGGAGCAACTTGTGGTTCAGAGGGGTGAAGGAGCATTTCCAGCGGAGTTGCTTGAAAGCATCTTGGAGATGGGGTTTGAAGAGGCCACTGAAGAGTGAGGGAGAAGGAACAGGAAGGACACGGGTGTGGAAAATCTGGAAGTGGTTTGACCAGGCAGTGAGGAGGCCAACCAGGCGGCGGGGAGGCTCGTGTGGGGGCCCTGAACAGCAGTAAGTGTGCAGGGGTGGACGGGACACAGACTTTGAACTCCAAGCTGCAATTGGGTTTTCTTTTCTGGGCACTGGGGAGCCACTGATGATTCCTGGGCTGACAGCAGCAGAACAAGGAACACTATCAAGCTCTCTGGAAAGCTGGAAGGTGGAGTCAGACCGCCTGAGGACAAATCCTGGTCTCCTCTCCAAGGATTTCAGTCAACAAGGCCCCTCTGCTTGTTTCTCTTTGGTGACATGGACATGATCTAGAGACTACCTCACAAGATTGTTGTAAAGATAAAATTAAGTTAGTGCTTAGTAAGCTCCCTCAGGCCTGGCTTTCTAGAGAAACCAGACATTCCCTTGTCCTGGAGAAAGAGTAGCGCCTCAGCTCTCCAGGGTATTCAACATTGTCCCTCCCCCCGAAGCCCTGGCATGGGGGTGACCCACACTCTCTTATCTGAGGTACTCCCCACTTATCCACTCTACTTGTCAGGGCTTCTTCTGGCTTTCTCCATTGTTGGGACCCCAGCATATGGCTCTTAAATGAACAAAAGAACAAATGCAGACAAGGCCTCCCTCTCCTTCCAGGCTCTGGACCACCATGCAGGACCGTCCCTGCTCTCCTGTGGTCCTCACCGAGTCCTTGCTGCATGCGGGTGTCAGGAATGGGGTGGAGGGAAGGACACAGGACTAGAAGTCACGCAGATCTGGGTTCAAGTCCTGCCTCAGATTAGCTGAATGAAAAACAGGGCTCATTTCCTCACCTGAAAAATGGGAAGGACAGAGCCACCTCATGGGGTGGTTGTGAAGCTGAAATGAGATTGAGTGTGTGAAGCACTATCGGGGGACGTGTTCAACGTTACTGTTACTACGCTCACGAGGCTGGGGCTGGGTGGCACTATGGAGTGGGAGCCCAGGTCAGGCGCACAGAGGTGCTTGGGAAAGTCTGACTTTCAGGAACAGCCCAGGGTTGGGAGGCTGAGGAAGGAAGAGTTGCGGGAGAAGCTGGGCCATCAGACCTCCCAGGCAGTGAGGGAGGGAGAGGCCTGAAGAGGTTGACTGGGGTGGGGTTCTGTCCCCAGCATCAGCTGGCATCAGAAGGGCAGGGCCTGGGAGGATGCTGAGGCAGTGGGTCTGGGTGTGGCTGGAGTTGGATTGGACCGAGATGGAGAGAGACCCGTATACCCATGGGTTGCGCGGGTTCTTGAGCCGAGCCTGGCAACTAGCGCTTCTCTGCCTTCTGATTGCTTCCATGCATCTTCTGGGATCCAAAGGGTAAGAGGCTCGTTAGTTGGGATGTGGAGCTGAGTGTGTGTGCACCGAGGGTTATCTAGGGTCTCTAGGAAGTCAGGGGGTATGCCTGGGCAGCCGGTTTTCGCTCAGTTTGCAAATCTGAGAGAATTGGATCTTGGCAGCCAATCCCCTCCCAGCCCCCATCCAATGTGAAATCAGATTTTTAAGTTTCAGCGTAATTGCCTTGAGCTGCTCTTAATGACCACTTGTGATCTGTCAACTGTAGTTCTGGCCTCCTGAGGCACTAATGCCGTTCCTTCTCTCACAGAGCACAGGGCTTGCAGGAAGTCAGCTCACTTAAAAGGGAGCACAACTTTCTGGGCATTAGAGAGCAGGCAAGGTGCTCCTGGGGCAGAGCGTGCACACTCATCACCAGGTACTCAGAGAACTCCCCCTACCTGTTAATTCCAGGAAAGAAATCCAGATTCTCTGTGGCCTAGGTTGAAAGAAGTCAGTCGGCAGACAAAGGGATGGCAAAGGCCCCTTCCAAATGTTAATGGCCTAAGGCCTCTAGACAAGCCAGAGTCAAAGAGAAAGATGGCGCCCATGAAGACCCACTAATAGAACTCCCAGGAATGGGCCCCATGCTGGCTGAGGCACTGGAGGGGAAATAGAATGACTTCTGTCTAGTGATACCAAAGGACAAAGCAATCCCATTGGGAGAACAGAAACTTAGGTTTTCTCTGGCCTTGCATCACCTGACCTGGACGTGGAGTCTGGCTAGGGCAATGGTTCTACCATCTACTGGCTTGTATCCTTTCAGGGCCCCTGAAAGTTATGCCAGTCTGGCCAGTTATGCCAACAGAGCTTTAGACAATGACCAACCCTAGTGTACTCCTCTGTGGCCTCACAGCCTCTATCGCCTTTTTGGTTTCTTTCCCCCAGGAGCCAGTGTGTTGTGCTAGGAAGGGCAGCCCCCTCACTCCTCTCCAGCAAGCAGGCTACACAGCTGCAACTGGCAGAGCGGTCTCGACTTCGTGGCTGATCCTTCCTTCCAATCCCAGGCAACAGAGAGACAGGTTTTAGACCCACACCAATGCAGGTTTTACCTCCTCAGCAACACAAAACTTGAATCTGGCAGTCACTTTACTAGAATGTGCCTTAAAAGCAATGTCTGCAAAGTTCAGAGTGCTTGCTAGTGGAGAGAGCAGAAACATTGGGTAGACAGTATCCAGTGGAAGGGTTTAGAGTTATAAAAGTCAGTCTAAATTTAGAGTCTACATGTCTTCACGTTCATCAACTTCATTCTAATAACATAGCTGTTGCTAAAACCGTGGACTGTTGATTCTTCTTGCCTAAGCTAAGGGCTTCCTCTCTCACGTATTGAAGTGTCTGCACATCAGCTTGTCTGCCTTTGTGAGGGCCCTGTGTGTGACTGTATACCTTAAGGAGCAGGCAAAAGGCAGGTGAATCCTGTAGCAGATAATGATGGAGAAGGTCCTTCCCTGCTCATATTATCTGCACAGCTCTGTGATTTTCACTGAAAGTTAGTCAGAGCCACCTAACTAAGCATCTTCAACATGTTAATACAAACCAAGGAAGCCTCTATGGTGACTGGCCACCAGGGGGTGATCTCACACAGCAAATGGGCAGCCTTGGGCAGTCTGGGGAGAGCAGGTGTTCTTTCCTTTTGGAGTAGTTTTCTTAGATTAGGGAAATAATGGAGAAAAAAAAGATATATGTTAGTAGGGGGTGTGGATTCAAGAGGGTATAGGGCACAATGGTAAAAGTCACCATGTCCCGCCTTATGAAGGACATACCTACATCTGCCACCAAACCCTCTCCAGCACATCTGTTTTGAAGAGTTTCTGAAATGACAAGTGCAAGTCTGTTTTTTAGTGTATATTAAAAGATTTATTTACACAGTAACATGATGCCACAGAGTACACAGCAAAGTACCACAGCAAACCAAAGGGCGGCACCACCTGGTGACAGAGGGGGGCCTTTCATTGATAGGTTTATACAACTCTAAAATATGGAAATAGAGAGGTGAAGCTCCAGGAAAGAGCAAGAGAGACAGGATTTTCAGAGAAAGCATGGGCAGTCATGAGGGATTAGAAGAGATGGGAACGCGGTCCACCATGATTGCCACCACCAAGAAGAACATCTTGCTTCTGCTTTGGATCTCATGCCCACATGACCTGCACAGCAACAGAAAATCCCAACCCAGTGTGTTCACACACACAACGCTCTTAAAAACTGGTAAGGGAGGGAGGAATAACCAAGCAGTAGTTGGAGTAAGTTTCCTGAAGCTTTGTGGTTTTCCTTAAAAAAAAACAACAAAAAAAAAACTACCCTGAAGCCATAGTGCTGGTTCAACATTCAAGTTATCATGAGTGCAGACACACACAAACTTTCCACACACTATACGGGGCAAAGTGGATTTTCTGTAATACAATAATATTCATAGCAAAATATATGACTCTATATTTCTGCTAGATTAAAAAATTTCCGACCTCTTGATTCCCTGAAACTTTCTTGATTTAAAAAAAAGAGCCATGGGGGTGGGTGGGATGCATATGTGAGAAACTGGAATACAACACAGAGGCTCTCTGGAGTGTGAAACATGTAATGGGGTTGCCTGAATGGCAGGCCCCTGCAGCCCACCTAGGTGGGGAAAGTTTCTAGCAGTGGCTGATACAAAAAACCTACTCTAATTTCAAACAGCTGCAAGGATGGAATGTTTAACAGCTGTATAGCACCTTGTACATTCTGGGCACTTATTACATGGTGGTGATGAGTGGTAACCACCTCTGTAGGAAGGTTTATAAAAACTATTGCAATTTAAGAAATTTCCCAAGAGTTGTTTCAACCAACCTATTGAAACTACCATCACTCTTGAAAAATAAATTCCGCTAGTTATCAGTGCCATATGAATATGATATTCCCAAGCTGAGCGTCGGGTAAAAGCCACAGTCATGTCAAGGGGAGGTGGAATAGCTCCTTAAATCTGGTGAAGCTATAATTTGCCTACGGCTCCATCATTATCATCTTTTTCCCCCCTAATACACAAAATGGACTTGTTTTTTTAAAAAAGTGCTTTTTTGAGGCTGGGTTTTATCAGCCGATACCTTGACATGGAATGTATGTGAATTCCCCTCCCATGGCATCGGTCATAACTCAACCTCATCACCTTAGAAACATCAGGATAAAAAGGCTTGATTTCTTTGGTATAATCTCTATCTAGGATCTTGCATTGCAGCTCTTCTGGCTTCCATTACAGCATCATTTTTGGTCCACGGGGTCCCCACTTTGGTGCTGCCAAGAGCAGGGCAGCTGGACTTCAGTGCACACTTCAGCAGGAGCAGCACCAGATTTGTCTCGGCACAGCATTTTGGGCCTTTGAGAATATCAGCTTCAATGAGGTAAAACTAATAAACCGGTTTCATGGGCAGCCATCCTGCTCACTCATTAGACTGCAGCAGAATTTTCAATCGTTATTAACTAGTGAGGGGAATGGAAAACATGTCAGAATTGGCCCAGGTAATCATATTCCTCTCACCCTCTCTCCAAGTATGTTCATACTTTATCTGCATATCTAGCATCACTTGAAATACAGGGCAGTGTCTTAAATCCATCCCAATTTCTGACATCATGTTACATATTTTCAGATCACTGCTGGTAAAACCTAGGGAAAAAATCCTAATTTTGGGTCCAACAAAACCAAATGTCAGGTTACTTCCCAGCACCAAACTATTCATAACTCAAATTTGGGAAGCTGGGTGCAATCTTTCCGTGCTCTACTATTTAGTAGGCCCCAAAGATTTTTCCTGGAAATTCTGCAATGCTAGAATTTTACAATTTTAGTTAATTTCACTTCCAGAAATGTCAGTATTAATATTTCTAGAGGTTTGGATTTCTTGGCTTAGAGTGTTCCATGCTCATAAGCTTATTCTGAGTTTGGAAGCAAAACTGGCCCCGTTTAATGACAAAGGAGGCTACTCTGATTCTTAAAATTCTAACAAATATGTTTTGATTTCATTCTCTCAACATCAGTATGTTAGGTTGCTTTGGCCCCTGGGGAGTCCTCTACACCTCATCCAGTTCCTCCATGTTCTGAGGGCAAAACTTGAAAGCCAAATCCACTGCCATTCTCCTGGCTTCCGATTCTATCTCAAGAGTTGGTGGGCCTCATTCATGATTCTTTTGTTGGTTACACAGTTTCAATTACCTCTTCCCCATCCTGCCATTACTCATTATGAATTAGCTTCCATGCACTGAATAAGTGTACTTAATATAAAGCGGCTCTTCTCAGGCAAGCCTGGGAGGCTTCTGAGTCCTCTCTGCAAACATCCATTGACTTTCGTCCTTTCAAGACTAGGTTTTACCCTAACAAGGCACTCTGCTATACATTCAGTCTCGGTCTTTGCTGCTCCAGATCAGTCTCCTGCTTCTCTAGCAACCCAAATGTATCAGAGAGATTGGTCTTGTTCTATGTGGCTTAAGGAAAAATTCTAAAAGCGGCTTAATTGTTTATACTCTCAATATAAACAGAAGAATCTATAGTACAGACAGACTTCAACAGAAAGAAACAAATTTCCAAGCTAATATCGAAGACATCAACTTGATGTTTCTTGAGAAAACATAAAGTGCTATACGAGTCACAATCCAAAACCAATATAACTCTATAAATGAGGGTAGGAGTTCTTTCTAATTGGTGAATGAATTTCAAGCTCCTACTATAATTAAAATGGAAATGTAAAACATTTGTGATAATGTTAGATTTACTGAATATCATTACTTTGGAAAAAATATTCTGAGGACCATCTGATGGTGTAGTACTTGTCTAGAAATAGAGTTCTTTTCTGCAGTCTGCTCTAATCTGCAACGCTCTCTTCCCACCCTCACACTCCTTGGCCATCACCCAGGAAAAAATTAATCTAGCCAGCTGTCTCTGGGAAGTCTGAGGCTCTTCTCTGACTAGTTGACATTCACCTTTATTCCTTAATAAATTTAAATACAAAAACAGTAAGAAGCACATCTGATATGAAGAGGTGCTTGGTTGACCAGTGCTGTAAGATGATGGTGGTGGGGGGTGTCCATGCTTATACTATGGAGTTAAAATGACGATTGAATCCAAGTCATTACAGAAAAAAAGGAAACATATATATATATACCTAGAGAACAAACTGAGGGACCAGGAAACATTCTGTATTAAATACGTAACCTCATTAAACAGTCAACATTCAGATTTACATGGGCAAGGCACCATGAGAGCAACATTGGTAAGGTGTGTCTCAATATGCAAACTTCGGGGGCCAAGGAAATGCGCTGGCTGACATGGTCAGTGGTCTGTGTGCTGTCGCTTCAGTGTATAATCAGGCAGGGAGTTATGTGCACAAGAGCTATGCTAGGGTGAACCAACAAACACCAGCCTACCAGGCAAGGCACAGCCATGCCACAGGACACAGGGAGAGTGGGCAGGCTGGCCTGCAGCGGCATGCCCACCATGTGCCATTCTTAGGGACAGAGCCCCACACTCTGGGGAGAGGAGGCAAGGCTCTGTGGGCCAACCAGCTCTTTGGTGAACTGCTGGCCAGGAGGACAAAGACATCCTCAGTATGTCCTTTTCAAATATATTTCTCTTAAAAGAAAAAGAAAAGCATGATAAAATACATTCTCCTTTCTTGATCCTCTTTGATACAGGTGAATCATATGAAAGGCTGTTAAAATGTTAAAAGTTTAGAAATTTCCAAGGCCACTAATATGCTAAGTAATACTGCACCATCAGTCTTGGCTTTAAGAAACTCTGCACTGGTATACGAGGGGCCCCAGGGTTCCCTCACCCACTAGGTGCAAAGAACACATCTACCAACCCTGCCACGGGTTGCTCCCCAGAGGCCTGGCTTCTTTGTCTAGCATGTGTGGAATGCACACACGGGCACACGCATGAACACACACACTGTTTGAGTGATTCAGGATTTCAAAGCTGAAGTAAACTGATACTCACAGTTTTGAATAAAACAAGAACACACATGCACTCACAGACACACACCTGTGGAAGAAACACTTGTCTCTCAGCGCAAATATGTGCCAGGGAAGTAGGGCAGGGTTCCTTTAGATCTTGCTTCAGGTGAAGTTGCAACATAAACACTGTATATACAGCTAAAAACTACATACAATAATTGCACATATATCCATAGGAGAGGAGCACAGGCTCCATGCACGGTGAACAGCTCTCAGCCACCCACTTCCTCAATCAAAATTCCCTGCAAGCTGTCCTCCAGAGCCATTTCAGAGAGAGTCACAAGGAGCAATGTGCCACTTATACTGCGAGGCAGTCTCTATAGAAGAGGTCAGCATTCTGAGGAGGAGGTCAGCAGTCTCATCAAGTGGGCTTCTCTCCCTCCCATGATTTCTGGCCATCCCAAAGCCAACAGTGCCATCCTCTAAGGAGACCTGAGAACTCAGCTGACAGCCATTTCATTCGGTTCTTTGTCTACAGGATTTGGTAGACTAGTTAATACTGGTTATTGATAGAAGGAAGCTAGCCAATTACTGCTGGGGGTGGGGTGCGGACAGTAATCAGGGTACCACCAGCCCCGGCTGCCAATGCTGACAGCTCTGACAGTAATCAAACAACGGTACTTTAAACTCTGTTCCCCTGATGGCCCCTAGAGAATTGCAGAAACAGGAAAATCATCTCCTTGTGTCCTGCCAGCTATTGATAAGCTCTGAACTGTACTCCACCCTGCTGAGGCATTGGTGATACCATCTTGGGGCTAGCTCTGTAATGGGCTACAAGTGGCTGATAAACCCAAACTTCACTGATGAAGGAGACAGAGTAGAGGTGAAGGAGAACTGGGCAGTGGCAGCAGAGGGGAGACTGTTAAACCATCCTCCATGCCGTCACATGCTTATTGATAAGAGAAATAAAAACGATTCTATTACTCAAGGGATGGGATTTCTCCTTTTCTTGCTACTATCTACTGGAACAAAGGATGTAGTTCTTGGTGATCAAAACTGCTAAGGATGGCAGTTCTGCCTGGTAAAAGAGCCAGTTATTGATACCTTCAAGGAAGAAAGAGTCTGCTGTGAGAGCCTACTAGATGGTGGTAGGAACTGATTAAATTTGTCTATTGCTAGTGAGACTAAAGATTTGGTGCTTAAAAAAAAGGTGATTTGTGGAATTATGGAGAAACTGGACACAGTTCTCTGAGTTCATACCAAAGGAACTGTCCATTCTAGGATGTGTACTTTCATTTTATTTTTAAGCCTGCATTTGTGGGACGATTAGGGTGGAAAGTGTCCCAGTGGAAGGCAACTGCATGTTTGCTCTGTTAAATTTCTGAAAAGTTAAGACTGACTCAGCTTCCCATTTGATTTGGAGCTGAGGATGACCGTTCTGAATGGACTCATTCATTTGTGGACAGGAACAGAAGGACTGTCTCTCTTCTTTATGTGAACTGAGCATTAGGAAGGGGAAGTGCGTGGGCAACACGAAGAAGGTGAAAATGAAGTAAAAGCAGCATCCAGGACATATTAACGGTGTTGGAGGATCTTCACAATGCAACTGAGGGAGTCTGTAGTGGCAAAAGCCAAATACTGAGCACAAAGCCAGTCCTCGAGGCTGACCCCACCCTCCCTGTCCAGGGACTTCTCGGCAAACTTGATCATCAGCAGTGTTCGCTTGATGTCTAGCCAATTTTGGAGAAGGGTGTTCCTCTGCGCTGAGCTGGGGGAGGTGGTGAAAGTCTGGAAGAAATCTTCCCGGGGGCCCCAGAGCAGACACTGGAGGATACCTTTGGCATCTGAAATGAGGATTCTCTCAGAAGGATTGGGATTCAAGAGGCAGCTGGCCAGCTGCTGCAGGCCTCGGGAGTAGGGGGAGCGGAGTGGGATGCGAGGCAGGTCTGCTCGCGTGTACTCCTTCTCTTTCAGCTCTGGGTTCTCATCGAAGGGGTTGGGCAGGTGCAGCATCTCATAGATGAGGATGCCTGTCTGGAATTCATCACACTTTTTGTACTGGGTGGCCGTTATGATCTCTGGGGCAAGGCGGGACTGGTCCCGAAGAATCTCAGGGTCCATCAAATGGCTCTTCTGCTTGGCCTGAGAGAAGTTGCTCACTATAAGTCGTGTGGAACAAGAAGAGGTGGGGCTGGACTCTGCAGCCTCCAGGCCCTGGGCGGTGGCCCCGGGCTGGTAGTGGACAAGCAGCAGGTTCTCCAGGCGTAGGTCGCAGTGAGTGACATGGTAGGGTTTGAGGTGCTCAAGGCCGGAGCACAGCTGTAGAAGCAGCAGACACACTTGCCTCTCATATGCATCAGGGCTTTTCCCGTGCTGGGCCAGAGAGTCTCGCACAAAATCAGCCACCGTGAGATAGGGAACTTCTCTGGTGATGACCACTACATGGCTTCTTTGCTTCCTGCTCACAACTCCCTGGCTCTCCTTCTGGGGTGACTCTGTTTCAGAGCAGGGCTCTGAGCTTTTCTCATCAGTTTCTCCTGCCATGTCTTCTTCGGTCTCTTTCATTTCATCCTCTGTCTTTTCAGGAGCATCAGGATCCTCCCAGGGAAGTAGACGGTTAGGGACTTCAGCAAGGAAATGACCGCAATCTTGCTGGATGTTAAAATGGACAGCCAGACTCTGCCGGACAGCCAAGCTATGATAATACTGCTGAGATTCTTTAGCTTTGCTCTTACAGATCTGAAAAAAATAAAGTAAATAAAACAATTTTAACTCATTCTTTATATGATGTATAAAGGAGGATTAACTGTAAGGTGACAGCTTAGAAACAAACAGGGATATAGCAAAGTCTTTAGAAGGGGTCTTGGTTGCTCAGTGCCAATTGACAGTAAAAATGGTAGTAACCATTTCTCGTGGCTATCTGCGTGCCACGTTGTGCTTAATATTCTACGTGTGCCATCTCCAGTCTTCACGTTTACTCTTCAAAGTAGGCTGAGAAGCTAAGAAAAAAAATTTAAAAAGAAAGAGATGCCTAGGGCTACCATGTAAACTAAGTCTAATGCCAAAGCTTGCTCTTTCTACTATACCCTGCACCTTATCTAGAAAACACAATAAAAATTATTTTTTCACCTACCTTCTGTGGAGGCTTATAGCCCACGCTTACCCAGCAGCCCAATAAATGGATCATAAAGTACGTTTGGAGTATCTTATTTCATCATCTTTTGCATCAACTTCTCATAAGTCAAGAGAGTGTTACACAATTGGCCAGGTAAACTATGAGTTTTCCTAACTTTTTGAGGAAGTATCATTGTGATGTTCACAACTCAGGCAACAGTGGTCCACTGGCAGGGGAAGGACAAAGGACCAAGAGAATCACTGGTCTGACCTAGTTAGTGCAAAACCATTTCAGTGGTGGGATTCCGAGTTTTATGCTTTCTCTTAACAGGCCTCATTTAAGGCCCAATAGTCAGGTAATAAGACCTTTCAAACAGACCTGTATTAAGTAGTTACAGATCAAGGAAGTTTCTTAATTAAAAAAAAAAAAGTCAGTCAAGAATTCTACATACTATAACAACTACTGTATTTCTAGTTTTAAAGGGTTAGGACAGCAAAAAGTAAATAAGATCTCCCCCCAAATGATTGCCCTCATGAAGTGGAGAAGCTGACAAATGGGAGACCTGTCTCTAATACTAGGTTCTTAGTTCACAACAGCTTGGTTAGGGTGTCCCCTGTGCCACCCTGCTGACCAGGGAACGGTGTTCACCTTATGCCTCAGCCACAGCACCCTGGCATATTTCACAGGTATCATCGCCTTCCACCAACAGGCACTCTTTGTAGTGTTTATGATGCCTCATGCATTATAGCAATATAGAAAATAAGCAAAAAAAAATTTTTTTAAATGCCTTTTCCAGTATCATTTACTTAGAAGGATGCTGATGGGTACCTGGTTCTGGGAAACAGCATGCTCTGATTTCCATTCAAATAGATATTTTTAAAAAATGACCAAAGGCAAGGGAGTCTCAGGAGAGAGAAGCATCCCCCTCTCATTTGCTGTATTTGTACATATTTACTACAGTCAAAGAGTCTTGGTACCAGTGATCAGTGCCATAGAAATACAGAAAGAAAGAGAAAGATATCTGAAAGCAGTCTCCTTCAAGTCTTCTACCACCTATTTAATGAGTTTGATGGTTCTGGTTTTGAAACAGAGATGTCCCCGAGCTGAGTTCAAGTTCAAACATATATCTTTCAGAAAATATTATCTTTGTAAAGCTCTCAAAGTCGCAGCACATGCTGTGTAATATATAATCCTATATGCTCATCAATCACAACATTAATTCTTTCTATACTGTACTGTTGTTAATATTTCATATTTATGTGTCACCAGGTATTTAAAAATCTTATGCTAGTCATCACTTAGTTGTATTTGAACTTAGTTGGAGTTGAATCCAATATATGGCACCATTAATCCCATTTCCCAGTTTTAATAATCTGTCCAATATCACATTGCCTGCAGAAACGAAAGTTGAAAGGTCTCAACACCTCAGTCTTTGAAAAGTCAGTCAAATAGACTGAGTTTAGCCGACCGAGACTACATTGTTAAACTCCAGCTGTCATGTAGAAAGGACACTCACCAAGGACTACGGAGGCCTGGGATTCAAGTCAGTGCTCTGCTACTAGCTGTGTAATTTCAGACATTTCACTTAGTTTCTCCGGGTTACAGTCCCCTTAATAAAGGATACAATATAAAGAACGCTGAAGCCTACTTCACAGGGTAGTTGTGAGTACCGAACGAGAGAGAGTGCGTAGAGTTTGCACTTCTAGGCCATTCAGCCATACAAATGGAACAATGACAGCAATTAGAACAATAAACAACCTGAAAACATTAAAAGTATTGCAATCTTATAGATCCTTCATATTTTTCAAACAAAGAGAGCAAGATTTTTAGGAAAATATATTCTTCTTTTGAGTCCTGAGAGCCACGTGCCACAGCAGTAAGGTTCTGTGACCAGAGGTCTGGTAGACGCAGGAGCTGTTAAAAGTTCTATATCTCCCTGCCAGACCCGCCCTGATAAATGGGTTAAGATCAGCACCATGTTCTAATCCAAGACAGGCCAATTTAGAGCTAGGAGAGAGAGGACCGTTTGGCCAAGTCTATAGTTTTCACCATGCCAAGGTGCACCGAGTAAAACTTGCTACCTCGTAGCTCAGCATCAGAAGCAGAGAAAGATGCTCTGATTGTGATATTCTAATTGTGTCCAGACACGCACACACACACATATTGAAAAGATTCCCCAGAGCACTGTGCTTAGATAAGAACATGGGACACTACAACAAGAATTTATGTTCAGCTTCACAGATCAACTTGAGATAAAGGTTCAAAGTGATTTACGAAGAAGAAATGATAAATTGTTCAGCCACTTTGGATAATCTGAAGGAAAATGGTTTGCCTAGATAGTCAGTCTGAGTAGGGAGCACTTCCTTAGCACTTCACCTTACATTAGGCTGAAGAATAATGGGTCACTCAAGTTTTAAAGGCAAAAGAAAAAGGGTAAAGTGTGCAGTGTGAAAGAGGGGAAAAATACTAGCTAGAGCTTTTAATCAGCTCATAACCATGAAAACAGTTACAACCAAAATACAGACCTATGGAGATTTCCATAATAGAATTTCTCATATGATGGTTACCTCATAAATCTTTATTATGGGGCCTGCGATGATGTTAATTTAGGTGGGAGCATTATATTATTCTATGTACCACACAGCAGCCATTTTTCAAATATTAATAACTTGACTCTTCTGTTTTTTTTAAAAAAACCTCAAATGACCTGACTTCAGATGATAAATGCCTAGTCCAAAAGTTATTTCAGAAAACAAGCCACCCTTTCCACCTGCTACCTCCCCCCCCGCCCCCGCCACACCCCTTTCCTTCTTGTCCTAGCCAGTATTTTTTCTACCAGGGATGAAATGAACTTCTGAGCCTCCATTTTCACATATCTTTCTTGAAAAGGATTCACATTCCTTCCTCATAAAAGGGTAGCTGGCTCAAGGAATTCTCAAAGGAATCTGAAGATTCTATAGCCCAAGGAAAATGATTTCCACAGAACTCCCAGCCGCCCTCCTCTCCCACCCCAATTGTGAAATAGGAACGGAGCTGGAATTGTCCCGTATCTTCACGTAAGACTTTCTTTTCAAATGGGAGAAAATCACTTCATGTTTGCTTTGACTGTGTAGGGGAAAATCTACCTAAAATGCTGCCAATTTTGGCAGATTCTATATTATCTATATTTCCTGAATGGGAAGAGAAACCTTACCCGAGCATCAGCCACAGCGACACAAGAGGGAGCTACAATGTCATTATCCAGGAGTCATTTACATTTCAGCTGTGCAGGAGGAGAACAAAACAGTCAGATGAAGGTTGAATTTTCTTGTAAAATACACCATAGGGCCTCTTTCTGGATAAATTTTTGGTCCTATGAAGGTGGCAATGCCAAATTCATGCCAAGGGAATTCTCTCGTGTAAAGTGTTAGCAGGAAGAGAAGTCGGGCCTGGGTACAGCGTCTCTTGCCTGCTTGCCCACTTCTCAGGGCGAGCCTGCCTTTCTGCCTGAGCTGCTGCTTCAGAGGAAGACAGAGGAACATCAAAAGGGACAGCCTGCCAGCTGCTACATACCCTCTCATACCTAAACCAACCTGTAAATGCACTGTCGGAGAAACAGAGACTTGAGGGGAAACTGGGTGCTTGTTATAAATTAATAAAGATAAGTGGGAACAGAGACAGGTAAGGAGAAATAATACTTCATGTCCATTGAGCATTCAAACAAATGTATGCTGGTTCCTCAGCACCTCCCACTTGAAAGACATGGCACCCTGAAGCAATCCAGCCAGACTTCCAGATACAGGGGATAAGAACCCCTTAACCACTGACAAATCACCTGCTGGAAAAGGAAAATGAAAAACATACTTCCAGAATCAGGGCCAAATTACTCTCCCCTGAGACCTTTTTAGACCAAAGGCAAAGTACACAACACACAAGCCTGATGCAAGTGGAGGAAAAGAGCTTGACAATGACTCCTCACGCAGATCTTGAGAAGTTTAATTTCAAACATTCATTTCAGTTCAGGGGCTCATTTTCGGTGTTGCTCATGGCAACTGCTCTGCATACCACTGAAACAAATTTGCCACTATAAATACAGCATTTATGTTTGTAGTAATCACCTCAACCTGGACAGTCACCTTTAGAAAAGCAGACTGTAAAGCCGCATTGTAAGGGGATAGGAAGAAGGTAGAGTTATGCATCTAACACTCCTGTCCCTTTCAGAATGCCCCCAATGTCTGTAATGACAATGACCTGTGAAAAGGATGCACAACCTGCTATCCTTCTCAACTGTGGGGAGCGGGACAGATACTCAGTTTAAGGAAACAAAGTAGAGAAGTGAGGGGAAAAGTGGCCATTTGGCAAAATAGGGTGACGTGGCTATGGAATGAATCAGCTGTAGAAGGAAGAGCTATTACTCATTCTTTGTCACTGGACCCCTTCTTCCCAAAGGCCCCTGTTTAAAACGATGGTGTTTGGGGGTCTGTTCTCTGTCCTCTTTTCTCATTGGACCCACTCCCTTCAGCAAGCCCATGGCTTAACCATACTGTATATACTGATGATTTCCACATCTATATTTGTAATCCAGACATGTCTCTGAGGTTTACACTCATCTACACAATGGCCTACTTGATTTCTCCCCATGGATGTCTCAACATAACCAAATTTGAACTCTTTCCACCGATTTTTGAACTCTTTCCACCGAACTTCCTTCTCTTCCTATATGCCCTCTCTTGGAGAATTGACTACATTATCTGTCCCAATATCTGGACAGGAAATCAAATTCACTATGGATTTCTCCTTCACCTTCACTCCCTATATTTAATCACCAACTTCTTTATTTGTTCCCAAATAACTTTCAAATTATCCTCTTTCCTCTACTGCCACTGATGCCATCATCCCTTGCTTGGGTTACCCTGGAAGCTTTATAACTGATCTCTCTGCCTCTCAAGTGACTCTTCAAATGTACCTTCCATATGGCTGCCAGAGCCATCTTTTTTTTTCTTCACATGGGCAGGCACTGGGAATCGAACCTGGGTTCTCCAGCATGGCAGGCGAGAACTCTGCCACTGAGCCACAGTGGCATGCCCCATAGCCATCTTTGAAAACTACAAATCTGATCACCTTACTCATCTATTTCAACTTCCCAGTGTCCACCCATTATCCTCACAGGATGAAGTCCCGGCCTTGCTTCTGTTTTTAGTCCTATTTCCTACCTCTCTTCCATTTGTTCTTCCATACTGAACTACCTGCAGCCAGTGCCCTGCTCCTACTCTCCAAGTACTCTGTTTTTTGGGCCCCCTTTCCACCCATCATCTGCCTGAGGGACTCCTACTTAGTCTTTCAAAAATCCTTCTCAGGTGTTGTGTCTGTCAGAGAAACAGAGTACTAATTATCCTAAACTTCCTTTCTGCGTTACTTCTACATCTTGTACATGTTTCTGTTATTGCAATTATCACTTCTTTTTGTCTGTCTTAAATGGCAGATATTTGTATCTTTAGGGCCTAGCATAGAGCAATGCACATGGTAATGCTCAATATGTCTACAAAATAGTGAAGGAAAAGGCTGCACCTAATAATGTGGTGTTGGCACAGGGTCTATTTACTCAGAGAAGGTAGAATATAGGAACATCTTTTATGAAACAGAAGGAAGTTGGCAAAATGATGGGGGGACAATGGCAGACAAATCTGAATAATAAACACTTATGACTTGACGATGTAAATGAGTAAAATCTGAGTTAGGGCTCTCTGCTGAGTCCAGGCTGCCTTGGAAGCTCACTGATTTTGCACTGCATGCAAAATGCTATTGCTCTTCATCATTCCATTCAATTTTCTCTCTTCTTCCCAAAGAAAGCAGTAATTACAAAACACAGGATTCTTAAAAAACATTCTACATTAGCTTTTATTTTTCCATTATGGGCCCAGTCGGCCTAGTATGCCTTCAGCGGACTTCCACTTTATCAGCAGGCAAACTCATTTCCACCTCACACTATGCATTTTACAGGGCCTCAGCGATCCTTAAGTGTGATGAATATTACAGTGAATGAATTGTAGAGGGACAAAAATGAGAAACACCGAAAATCACACATATTATACCATCTGTGCTAGTTTGTCGCATTACAGAAAAGTACAACTGTAAATGGGATAGAGTGTGAAATAAAAACCTGCAAGGCCCAAATTGATATCCAGTATTTGGTCCAACCTTGCTCTAAGAATTTTCACTCTAAGATGCTGATTACTGATTGACCTCAATTCCTTGATTTGCCCAGGAGGAATACTGCCTTCCCTGCTGCTACAGAACTAAGACACACATACACACACCTAATGCTGCCATAACTATATTCAAAATGGATTAAGCATTTAATATATAAAAGGCTATCTGGGCCCAAAGTTCTCAGAACACCACATTGTAAGAATCTGCTATGAGCCTGACAGGTAAGGCTAGGTAATTTACAGCTTGAATTGCTGCAAAAATATTCACATGCCCAAGAAACTCATTTTAGTGCTTAGAAGAGAAATTGAGGAAGGCAACTGTACAAGATTTTATTATTTTATTTGTGACTTGTACTCATCAAGTCTTTCCATGCTGCCTCTCAGTATGTGGATCAAAAGAAAGGTAGTGTTCCTGGGCTAGTAATGCAGACTGACAGACGCTCAGGATGTTCACACAAGAGAAACTGAGGCACAGAGCAGTTTGATAAACAGCTCAGGAATTCAATTGATTCCCAACTTATAATTCCCAACTATGGACCTTCACTTCATTAATTAAAGCCTTAGCTCTCTTATCCCAATTCATTTTGATCCCAAGCACCCAAAACTTCTTTCTAAACCAATTCTCAGGCACTTCTGCATTCATTCAGCCCTGAAATGAAGTGGACATAACCTAAGTTGGCCACACACATGTGTAGCTGACTGCTGATCAATCGCTTTCTGTGAAGTTTCAATGTTGGGCATATTTATATGAAATCAAGAAAGTGGAAGGGGTTTCCCCTCTAGTTTTTTCCTTGTCACTAAGCCAGTAATTAATTGCCTGTGTCTATAGTCTGAATTAGTTGTAAATTCCTATCAATCACACTTATTCCTGTTAATCCTTTTTCATTTACTGTCTTGCTTTCTCAGCATTCACCCAAGTGGGATAACTGGAGACTCTGGAGTTAAACAAGCAATAAAAGATGCTAGTCTCCACAGTTCACCTCTGCTTTATTATAAGCTTTTAACAAGCGTCTTGGAATAGCTGGAAGAAAGGAAGCAGCCCCACTGCTGTAATAGGGAAGTGTTAAGTGTACATCTTCACTGAGCTTTGCATGATTTGTCCTTCAGAACAAAGACCTAGACTCCTTTAAAAGGAGAAAATACCTACTACCCCAAATTTGGAATTGTTCTTCTAAAGATAACTCGTAAATTTATACCTTTTGCTTATGTGAGATTTATATCATTTTCCTCACAGTAATTTCAGCCAGATTTCTTATGTGATCTCCTGACATATGTTATAAAATGTCCTCATGAGAAGGGTGTAATAAAACAATGTCCCACCGAGACTAAGCCATGATCTTACCAACTGCCCACCCTTGCTTCTAGCTAAAGGCTGTCATTTGTCCATTCAGGAGCAACACAGCCAGGACAATTTACTGATTTAGATAAGACATAATAGGAAAGGTTCTGCCCTAGGAGTCGAGAGGCAGCCTGCCATAAGATGGGGATGGTATGCAAGAGTGATCACTCCTCCCTGGTTTAAGTATCCTCCTGTGGGAAATGGAGAAGACCCTTCTAAAGTTAATTCCACTCTAATTTGAGGATTATGTATTTGGCTAGTGGCTAGTCAGATTTTTTGAAAGGGGGAAGAAAACAAGGTAGATTTTATTTAGAGAGCAGAGAAATTAGGCTTATGCTTAAACTCTTGTTATGGTTTATTTTGAGAGCAGGGAAGTTAAGCCAATAGGCAGCCCACAGAGAGTGATGGCCTGATCTACTGGGTGGTGACTCAAAAGGACACATGGAGCAGACAGAAATAGGAGTTGAAGGTTAAATATTGTTTGGACATCAAATTGGGCTTTGCTTCACCAAAACATTTTCTTAAAGAGTAGGATGTGCTCACTGCCTCCATGGCTTCCTCTTTCTCTTCTCCCTCTAATTCACTGTATCTTGTATCCACCTTCACAGTCAATCAAGCTTTTATTTGCTCAAGGCTTTCCAGAGAGTGAACTCCTATCTTCTTTTGAGTCCTCATTCTGTAACCCTGGGCTCTTAATTACCCCGTTCTGTGGTCTTGAGGTTCTCTTCTGCCCTGGCCTATGGGACTCTGCCCTTTGCTACTTCTTTTCCAATTGCTTCTGTTTCGGGTCAATTAGAGAAGGGCCTTTTCCCACTTTGCAGACTTTTCTTCTGCAATCTCATATATCCCCCCAGTTTGAACTAAATCAAGTCTATGAAAGGACTGGGTAACCATATTTCTAGCCCTGACCTTTCTTTTGAGTACCAAACCCATGAATTTTTTCAATCCAAGTGGCTTCTCCCAATTTGACCATCTCATGGGCATGATCCATTGAGAACTTCATCTTTCTGGATTTTCTGATTTTTCAGTTAATGGCATCATAATCCTCTTGGGGTTGTTCAGCTTTGAAATTTTAGCATCACTGCCTTCATCCTATACCACACTCAGTCTACTGCCCTCTGTAGCTCTTTCACCATCTCCTCCTTCTTTTCCTCTGACCTGTTTCAGAGACTCATTATTTACCTGGACTACTGCAATAGCATAATGACTGGTTTCCTTGCTTCCAGTCCTTCCCGCTGTAGTCATCTTCCAAAATCATTAATCTTATATTATTTCTTTGTTTAAAAATCCTTAGCGGCTGCCTACAAAACAAAGTCTAACCTCAGCCTTATCAATTAATGCCTCTAAATTCGGTCCCAAATCTCTCCATAGTCTAACTCCATAGCCACAAAGAATAGATAAAGCTCATTGTAAAAGTAGACACAAGAGACTCTTTCTTATTGCCCTAAGATAAGTGCTAACAATGACTTTTTTCATTCATCAATCCTCATTTATCTCTACATTTCTGCATATCACTTTGAACCTGCATCATAATCTGTCTTAAAGTTATTCATGCCTTTTGAATGTCTTTCCCACTGAATATAAGCTCTTTGACGTCAAGCCCTTTGACTTATTTATACATAGTTCTGTTAACCCTCACAGATATCACTATGTTTTATACAGTAATGTTTGTTGAAAGGTCAAGCAATATTTATTGAATGCCCAATGTGTACACAATACTGTATAAGATGCTGAGGATATAAGGTCCTGCCACGGAGAAGCTCAAGTGTGGTAGTGAGGAAGGGAGGTATGTTATTGTAATTGTACAACTGTAGCACAATAAATGGGATAATAGAGAAATATACTAGGTAAGTATGGATACACAGGGAGGAGCCATCTCAGAAAACCAAGAAAGAAAGTTCACAGAGAAGGATTCTTTGTGGCTATATAGGAGCTTTCTAGGTACATGAGAAGAGAATATAGGAATAATAGTACCACTTACTGAACACAGAGGGACAAATGATAATTTGAGTACAATATATATCATGTACATATTATCTATTTCAAATGATTTTTCACAACACCTTTAAGAAGAATGAAATATTGTCTCCATTTTACAGATAAAGACTCTGGGCTTAGAAAAGGGAAGTAACTGGGCCAAGGTAAAACAGCTAGTAAGTTGCTACTGCACAAATTCGAACCCAGATTTCTCCTGATTTAAAAGCCTAAATTCTTTTTTTATAATACGTTATTGATATATTGTATATTCACATACCATATAATTATCCAAGGTATACAATCAATGGTTCACAGTATTATCAGAGCTGTGCATTCATCATCACAATAGATTTTTGAACATTTTCATTACTCCAAAAACATAAAATAAAAGTAAAAATACCCAAAGCATCCCATTATCCCCCAAACCCTCATATTATTTATTTTTTAATTTTATTTTCTTACTCATTTGTCCATATGCTGGATGAAGGGAGGGTCAGTCACAAGGTTTTCACAACCACACAGTCACACCTTAAAAGTTACAGTCATACAATTATCTTCAAGAATCAAGGTTACTGTTCAGTTATACATTGCTACCTATCATAGCTTGCCAACCCCCAACTAAACCATTCCTGGCAATCCTAAAGAACACCTAGCGCATTATATAAGATTTTATAAAGGTTCCATGTGCTAGGGTAACTTTCCAAAAACCTACAACCTCCAGATGGGTCCCTGGACCAGGTAAGTCCTGAAATGCAGGACTCTCAACAACAGCAACTAGTTCCATCCCTCTATCCCATATTATCGACAGCCCCTTCCAACATGAGAAAGTTAGAATGGGCACAGCCCAAATAACCCCTAAAGGGTAGGAGAAAGATCAATGGTGATGGTGGAGTTATACAGAGAAGATAGGGTTTAACAAATGAGTATGACTGCTGAATCATTATATTGACATTTCTTTTAGTCTCTAGTATTGTAAAGCAGCTAGAAGTAAAAGCCTGAAGTTGTGGAATTGTAACCCATACCAAACTCTGAAATCTGTTCTACAACTAACTGTTACAATGTGCTTTGAAATTTATTGGGTTTTTAAAATATGTATGTTTTTTTTTTTTTACAAAAAAGAAAAAAATCTATTGTGATGATAAATGCACAGTTACATGATGATATTGTGAACTACTAATTGTACACTTTGGATGATTACATACATTATATATATGTGAATATGCAATATATATCAATAAAAATAAATAACTAAAAAAAGAATCAAGGCTACAGATTACAGTTCAACAGTTTCAGATATTTCCTTCTAGTTACTTCAATACACCAAAAACTGAAAAGGGGTATCTATATACTATATTAGAATAACCTCCAGAATGACCTCTCGACTCTATTTGAAATCTCCCAGCCACTGAAACTTTATTTTGTTTTATTTCTTTTCCTCCTTTTGATCAAGAAGACTTTCTCACTCCCATGATGCCAGGGTCAGGCTCATCCCTGGGAGTCATGTCCCATGTTGCCAGGAAAATTTACACCCTTGGGAGTCATGTCCCACAAAGGGGAGAGCGCAATGGGTTCACATGCTGAAATGGCTTAGAGAGAGAGAGAGATCACATCTGAGCAACAAAAGAGGTGTTCTGGAGTTGACTCTTAGGCATAATCATAAGTAGGTTTAGCTTCTCTTTGCAGGAGCAAGTTTCATAAGGACAAGCCCCTAGATCAAGGGCTTGGCCTATTAAATTGGCAGACCCCAATGCTTGAGAGAATATCAGTTCTTCTCCAGGTGGGGAAGTTTAATGTTTTTACCTTTAACCCCAGTCCCTAAAGGGGAATTTGCAAATACTTTTTTATTTTCTGCCCAGATTACTCTGGGATGTATCAGGGCATCACACTAACCTGTACAAACCAACAAGATCTCATTCCCTATTTAAGGTTCCATGTAATTGTGGTATTCAAGTAAGCTGACTATACAAGTTAAGTTAGATATTGTGCTACTGAAAATACAAATTTTGTACCAAATAAACATCTCTTCCTTTGGTCTCACACAAAAGTTGAAGTAAAAGCCTACATTCTTGACCACTAAGTCAATAGTCCTCAAATTAGTTCAGAAGCACCTGGAGGAGTTTGCTACAAATGCAGTTTCCCAGGCATCACTCCCAGATTCTGATTCTGCAGGTCTAACATGGAGTCAAGGAGTCTACATTTTTAATAAGAACCCCTCAAGTGATTTTGAAATAGGTCATCTACAAATCACAATGCAGAAATTCTTTGTATCAAACTGTCTCCCAGGCAAAGTAACTGTTCAGACAGAAGAGAGAATATATGAAAAGGCCAGGTAGCATGGCTATTTATAATATGAGCCAGAAGATAGTTCCATAGCTAAAGAGATGAATCACTCAGGACACCTGCCTTTAAGAAACGCAGTGTCAAATGACCCAACACCTGATTCTTTAATTATTTTAATTGAAAGGAATTATGGCATCATTTTTAAATAAAAACAAAATCACCTAGCAGACCACCACTCTAATACCACAAGTGTTTGCATATTACCATTTTTAGGTCATATTTTTAAAAAGTTATGATCATAGCATTTGGCATTCTGTTATTTTCATGTGACATTTTACAAAAAACGTTTCCATGATTTTATAGTTTTCATAATTACCATTTTTAACAGTTGCAAACATTCCATTGGGCTCATGTAACAAAATTTATTAAATTGTTTCCTTAGTATCAGGCACTTAGGTTATCTCTAGTTTTTGGCAGTAGTTAAATTCTTGAGGTTGTTAGAATATTGTAGCTTTCTCTTATAATTTTAAAGAAATTTGAAGTTTTGAGGAAAACTATCTAAGGGCAGGACCTATCAAATATACTCATGCTACTGCCTAATATTTATGAAGAATAAGAGTGATCTATAGCATGCCAAGCAATAATTTTCCATTATTATTAATAATGATGATGCTTTCCTTTATTATACTTCTATATATACTTTATAAAGCAGCTTCACTACATAAATACATATGCATTATTACAGTATAACAAGGTGGAAAGCACGATTGGTATCCATTGATATGAAAGCATACCATAAGTGTACATGGCAATCGATTTACAATTTGGACCAAGGTCAGCTGACTCCAGATCTATTGCTTTTTATTCTGTAATGTGATACCTTTTAGTTTAATACCAGTGGAAACAATAAAACTATTAATGTTGAATAAAAAAAATAACAAATGTGAAATAGGAAAATCCCAGTCAAATAAAAGTCCTGAGGTGAAACTATATTTTTTATAACAAAGACAACTCAATGCCCAAAGTAAAGATCTTAGCACTCTGTCACTGCAGTCAGTGGATTTGGTATTTAAATAGTACTGTTTGGCTTTCAAACTGTTAAATTTTATCACTGATTTCTTTTTGCAACATTTTAAAGACCTTTTAGTCTCTACAGAGATAGTCACATCTGTTAGTCTACTCTAAACTTCATTAGTATGGAAAGGGATATTTTAATAAGACAGCAAAAAGAGTTGTTTGTGTTGGCCAATGGTTGGTCTCTTGCTGATCTCTGCCAAGATAGGATTCACAGTGTCCATGTAGTTTAACTATTTCTCTAAGGTTGTACAATCAATTGGGTATTTCTGGAAAAGCCCAGAGGATCTTCAAAGAGATGTTAATATTCAGTATTTAGTGTAAAATATTCCTTCCCAATCCTGCCAACAACTCCCAGTATATATCCACTTGCCACCTGTTCTTAGGAGATAGCTTTTGCATCATTACAAGCAAAGAAATCAATACCAGACCATTGATTTGGGAAAGAGACAAGATCGCAAGGCAACAATAAGTAAAGTTAGTCAAGCCCTACTTCTCAATTGTTTTGAAAGAATGATAGTTCAATGCCCCTTTCTGAAATAGGTACTAATCCTGCATTGTTGATCTTGAAGCAATAAAGGCCCAAGATAGATGAGGTATCATAATCCCAATGGATACAATAGCTCTTGAATGCTATATAAATCTCAAAATACCTTTTTAGTCTCAATAGTTATGTATTAACTCTGAATCTGTATCCCCTCTCTGAAGTTTACCCCTCAGTTTAATTTAAAAAGTATGGGTTGGAGCACGGAGTCACTCACACTGCCAGTGCCACCAGAGAGCCAAGAGGTGTAGGTACTGCAATTGCACAGGGCAACTAGCTGAAGGTCTGGCCCAAACATACAGCTTGTCTTGACAGAGAGGTAAAGCCAATCTTCTAACATCCATTAATTCACTAAGATACCATCTGGCTTTTCTAAGCCAAATTAACATGTAAAAGTCTTTTAGATATGTTAATCAGTTTTAAGCCAGTGAACAAAATTGGTAAAAAGGGACTATGGGACTGAAGAACCCTTACCTTAAGTCTACATAGTGCTTTGTGTTTTCCAAAACTATTTTATATGTATTATCTCACTTGATTCTACCTCAATCTTTTAAAGTAGATGGATTATCACCATAAACATCTAAAAGAGGAAAAAATTGAGGCTCAAAGATTGCTACTCTGTTACAGTCACTGAGGGGTGACTAAGAAGCTAAGGGGTAGTGAAAGAAATGAACATTTATCAGGGGCACTGTCTGGTACTTTGTTATCTTTTAACCAAACAAGGTCATGAGATAGGTACCATTATTATCTCCTATTACATTGAGACCAGAGAGAAGCAACCCATGACAGAGCTTCTAAATGACAGAGGCAGGATTTAAACCCAGACCTTTTGGGCTTAAAGTTCATGCTTTACTTACTACACCAAGGAAGTCTATGGATTATTGTTATAGTGAATGAATTTGGGAAAGAATTCTTGCTGTTAAGAGTTCTAGCCCTTTTGAAATAGTAGGTTGTCTGGAATGGGTAATATACAGGAAAGAAATTATAAGTAACACAATGAACAAATTGAAGGTTCGCAAGTTAGAGAGATCTGCATTTAAATCCTGATTTTACTTAGTGAGCTGTGTGACCGTAAATAACTCATTTCACCTCTCTGAGCTTCATTTTCCTCATTGGTCAAACAGAGACAAAGATCTTAACCTCATAAAGTTTATTTGGAGATTAAATTATAAAAGTAAAGTTCTTAGCACATCAACAAACTTACTTATTTTCCTCTATAAAAATATTTCTACAGGAAGAAGAGGAGTTATAGAACAGGGGTGAATGAGGGTCTCTTACTTGGTAAAGAATAAAGACAGAAACCTGAAGTGGAAGGCACATAAATGCAGATATTATTTTATAATTATAAATAATATAACTATATATTATAAATAATGTAACTATATTATTTTATAGTTAGTCTCTGAAAAGAGTTGCAGCTCAAGAATTGCCTACTTTAAGAACTCTTCTCTGACTATTAGTGTCTGGGTAAGGTCCTTCCAAGTTCTCCTGGAATCTGTGTTTACATCTACTTTAGTACTTAGTATATTGTACTGTAATTCTGTCTCTTTTCAAGTCTGTTTTCTCTTCTCGATAATAATTAAGCCCCTTGCTTATTAGAGTATCTCGAGTAAAGTAGATACTCAATAATTTTTTGCTGAATGGAGGAATGGAGAAAAGAAAGGAGGAAGGAAGACTGGACTCATCACAATGTGTTGGCTGAGTTTAAAATCATATTTGCATTTTCTTACCTTGACTGCATAGTTATTAAGTGGATCTTTTGCATATGAAGCTGTGTAGTAAACTGCATCACCTGCCTCACAACATGGCTTGTCGCTGGTTAGCCTGAAGTCTGACCAGCTGTCCACCCCAAAACGGAGCTGGTCTTTCTGCCCAGCCATGAAAAGGTCTTCGCACTTAATAGCCAATTTCTTCAAGGCGTCTGTATGAAGGCTTCGGATTTTACCTACCACTTCCTCCCTATTCTCAAGTCCTCGATAAAGTGCTTGTCTCTGTGGCTTCTGGATGCCTCGGCTCTGTCTGCAGGAGGGACCACGCCGGCTGGATAGGGATTCCATGCTGTTGGAAAATCTGTCCTTAAAACTGAGAGTGGTTAAGCTAGAGATGCTGTTTGCTGCTGAAGGGACAGGTCTCTCCTTGTGCAGAGGTCTCTCCAAGGAGTCATAAGACTCAACATCCAGTCCCTTAAGTTCATAGCTGATAGAAGAGCCAGCACTGCTGGCATCCCAGTTGGGGTCAATATCATAGGTGGGATTAGCCACTATACAAAGACTACTTTCCAAGGATTTTTGGAGGTCTTTGGAGATTGGCTCTGTGTTGGCTCTTATGATCATTTTCTTTGGTAGGGGGGGTGGTGTGGGTTGGAAAATATTAGGAGCTTCTTGGTCTGTTTTTCCCCCAAAGGCAATGGTCTCATCCAGAGCTCCTTTGGGCTGCCGTGGATGCTTGGGAGGTATCATGGCCGCTCTAGACTGCCCTGCAGTGTTTCAAAAAAATGAAAAAGAAAGAAAGAAATAATTAAGTAAAGTTTTCATGCTTATATCATAAATTGAAATTTAATCACAAAAGAGCAAGGTAGCCATAGGAATCTAAGAAGTCACCAATGCTGTAATTCAAAATGCAAAAAGAAAACAACCAAAGAGCAAATACCTAAACACTGATAGTATGAGACCAAGACTTGGTGAGAAAAGCAAATGTGAACAACATCTCAATATTTCTCTGCAAGAGGAAAAGGGGACTACCTAGGGTGGGGGGCTTTGTTTCAAAAAAGGGATCTAGATTCTCCAGTCCTCCCTCAGAGTGCTATATTCACCATACCAAAATATAATGGAATGACACTCAACACACTTACATTGTGAAAGAATAAAGATAATAGCGTTTGTGGATAAAGAAAATACTTGGAAGCACTAATACAAACATTATATTGCATACAGTACTTTTGATTTCTGATTCAACATATTTGAATACAACTTCATAAAGCATGTTATTTTCTTTCACCACAGAGATGGATTCAGGTACTGCTAAACTGGTCTTGGTCTAAGATTCCTGTGATTGCGTAGTAAGGGGAACAGTATACATGGGCAGTTAATTGCTGTTCTAAGCAGTCATTCCCAAACTCTTATGTGATTCTGTTTTATGTTTTGGGGCATATAAATTGTGATTTGCAAGTCCAAGAGAAGCTACTTTTGAAATTTGGACCATCTAGTTATGGAACCAACCAAAATAAAAAGCATAGAATGTATATATGATATTCTGAGCTATGAGACTTTTCCTGCTGGAAAGGATCTTCCAGTGAAAATGTAAGAGTCTGTTCTTCAGGCTTGTATATGATCAAGATTTTACCATCTAGGAGGTGATGACAGAGCCGGCCATCGGGTTTACTGAGGTTTGGGTACTTTTTCAATGTTGGGTGTATATTCCACATAAGAAAAACAAAAACTTCCCACAATGAAAGGACAGGACCAGATGGGTGCACTTGTGAATTCTAACAATCTTTAAAGAAAAATTAATGCCAATTCTACACAACTAAACTCTACACCCCCCAAAAAGAGAGAACATTTTCTAACTCATTCTATGAAGCCAGAATAACCCAGATACCAAAACCAGACAAAAATATCACAAAATAAAACTAGAGATGTCTATTTCTTTTGAATATAGATGCAAAAATCCTCACATCTACCAAAAAATGGAATCCAACAACATAAAAAAAAGGATTATACACCATGACCAGATGAGATTTATCCCAGGAATGCATGATTGGTTTAATACCCAAAAAACAATCAGTGTAATGTAACTTATTAATACAACGAAGGGGAAAAAACCTCCATGTGATCATCTCAACAGACAGAGAAAAAGTATTTGACAAAATCCAGTGTCTTTTCATGATAAATACACTGAACAAACTAGGAACAGAAGGAAACTTTGGCCATCTGATAAAGGGTATCTATGAAAAGCCAAGAGTTAACTTTATATTTAATGGTAAAAGACAGGATATTTCCCCTCTAAGATCAGGAACAAGTCAAGGATTTTCATTCTTGCCACTTCTATTCCACATTATACTAGAGGTTCTTGTGAGGGCAATTGTGCAAGAAAAAGAAATACAAGGTTTCAAAATTGGACAGGAAGAAGTAAAATCATCTCTATTCACAGATGACATCATCTTGTATATAGAAAATCCTAAGGAATAAAACAACAACAAAATGAATAGAATTAATAAATCAGTTCAGCAAGGTTGTAGGACACAAGATCAATATACAGAAATTAATTGTAGTTCTATACATTAGCAATGAACGATCTGAAAATGACATTAAGAAAACAATTCCATTTACCATACCATCTGAAAGAATAAAGTATTTAGGAATAAATATTAGGAATAAATTGAACAAAAGAAGCACAACACTGAAAAGTACAAAACACTGTTGAAAGAATTAAAGACCTAAATAAATAGAAAGACATCTTGTCATGGATTGAAGAATTCATGTTAAGATAACTGTACTATCCAAAGTGATATACAAGTTCATTGCATTCCCTGTCAAATCCAAGAGGCAGATTATATAGTCAGTATGAACGGTTTGGCAGTTCCTCAAACAGTTAAACATAGAATTACCATATGATCCAGCAATGCCACTTCTATGTATATATCCCCAAGGAATCAAAAGCAGTTACTTAAACAGATACTTGCACATCAACATTCACAGTAGCATTATTCACAAATGCCAAAGGGTAGAAGCAACCCAAGTGTCCATCAGCAAATGAATGAATAAAAAAAATGTGGCCCATCTGTATAATGGGATAAAATTCTGATAACATGCTACAACATGGATGAACCTTGAAGACATCACATTGAGCAAAATAAGCCAGACACAAAAGGGACATATACTGTATAACCTCATTTATAGAAAAAACTAGAATATACAAATTCATAGAGACAGAAAAAAAGATTCAAGAGTACAAAGGATAAAAATGGGGAGTTAATACTGAATAAGTACAGTTTGTATTTGGGGTGATAGGTTTTGGTAACAGATGGAGGTGGTGGTAGCAAAAAATTGTATTGCACTGAATGTGGTTAAAATGGGACATTTTATATTGTATATGTGTTACAATAAAATTTTTTAAAAATTCTTTTTATTTTTCCCACAAAAATTTAAAAGAAAAAAAGAGGAAGAAAAAAATTTTAAAACCCAATGAATTTTTTTTTTCTCAGAAATGACAAAACCCATTCTTAAAGTTATTATGGAATTTGAAGGGAACCAGAATAACCAAAATAATCATGCAAAGCAATTTACAGATTTAACGCAATCCCAATCAAATTTTGAACATCATTCTTCTCAGAAATGGAAAAGGTAATCATCAAATTCCCACGGAAGGGCAAGAGACCCTGGACAGCCAACCATCTTGGAAAGGAAGGACAAAGCTGGAGGATTCACACTTTCCAATATTTTTAAAAACTTTTTATTGTATAGTATAACATACATAAAAAGTAAAGAAATTAAAAAGCAAGTTTTCAAAGCATGCTTCAACAAGTGGTTACAGGACAGATCCCAGAGTTTGTCATGGGCTGCCGTATGATACTCTCAGATTCTTCCTTCTAGCTGCTCCAGAATATAGGAGGATAGAGGGCTTAAATACTTTTTCATCATCACAATTGACTTTTTTTTCTTCCTTTTTTTTTTTTGTGAACAATAACATATAAACAAAAAAGCTATAAATTTCAAAGCACAATACCACAATTAGTTGTAGAACATATTTCAGACTTTGACATGGGTTACAATTTCACAAATTTAGGCTTTTACTCCTAGCTGCTCTGAATATACTGGAGACTAAAAGATACCAATTTAATGATTCAGCATTCATATTCATTCTTAAGTCCTAGCTTCTATATATAATTCCACCATCACCTTTTATCTTTCCATATCTCTCTCTCTGGGGTTGTTTGGGCTATGGCAATTCTAAATTTTTGATATTGGAAGGGTCTGTCACTAATATGGGGTAGGGAAATGGAACTATCTGATGTTCCGGAGAGGCTAGGCTAGGTTTTAGGACTTATCTGGACCAAGGACCCATCTGGAGGTTGTAGGTTTCTGGAAAGTTACTCTAGTGCCTGGAACCCTTGTGGAATCTTATATATTGCCCTCGGTGTTCTTAGGATTGGCTGGAATGGTCCTGGTTGGGGGATGGCAGGTTATGATGGGTAGCAAGGTCTACCTGAAGTTTGCATAAAAGAGCAAACTCCAGAGTTGCAAACCTCCAGAGTTGCCTACTCTGTCCTGGCCCACGGGACTATCAACCGAGGCTCCAACTCCTGTGAGGGAAGAATGAAATGGGACAAAGAGACGCGAAGAACGACAGCAAGACAAATATTCTGATCAAGCTGCAAAAGTTTATTGAAAAGGCTGGGTATATATATACTCTAGGAGAGGGGGTAGCTAGTAGGAATAGGTGACGATCTCTGATTGGGTGAATAAGGACAAAGGGATGATTTGGGATTGGTGACTGCTGTTGCTAGGGTGGAGGGCAGATGTACGGTTAGAACTTTTGGCGCGAACTACTATTACTTCCGTAAAGAAGGCTGATTATAGCTTAGGCTGTTCTTTGTTTCAGCCCTGGCGGCCATGTTGCATGTTTCTGGCATCGCTGGGGGTGGAATTTATACATGCTACCTTAATTGTCCCCAACACCTCTCAACTCTATTTGAACTCTCTCTGCCACTGATACTTTATTAGTTACACTTCTTTTCCCCCTTTTGGTCAGAATGGAATTGTTGATCCCACAGTGCCAGGTCTGGATTCATCCCTGGGAGTCATCTCCCAAGTCGCCAGGGAGACTTTCACCACTGGATGCTATGTCCCATGTAGGGGAGGACAATGATTTCACTTGCAGAGTTGGGCTTAGAGAGACTGAGGCCACATCTGAGCAACAACAGAGGTCCTCCAGAAGTAACTCTTGGGCATGCCTATAGGCAGTCTAGGCTTCTCCACTACCTATATAAGCTTCACAAGAGTAAGCTTCATGATCAAGGACAAGGCCTACTGATTTGGGTATCCCTAAAGTTTGATACAGTATCAGAGGATTTCCTGATGGTAAGGGTTAATAGCTCCATATTCTTTCTCCCCTCCCTCAGGGGACTTTGCCAACATTTTCTGATTATCTGCTTAATATACTCTACGATGTTCCCAGGCATTACAGTAATCTATGCAGGATTAAAGGACCTCTTTCTTAGTCCATGCTTCCTGTGTTTCAATTGTTCAAATGAGCTATACAGATAGGTTGAATTAGATTATGCACTACAGAAAATTTCAGTTCCAGATCAAATAAACCTTTCTCCCACTGGTCTCAAAGAGTATGTGCGGTTCTAAAATATAGACAGTCTTCCTTACCCCTATGTTTTGAATTATTTTTACTCTAACCTGTCCGGCTTCATTCTTATCTCTAAATATCAGGTTATATATATATAACAGCCTCTCAAAATTTAGAAATAATAACCACCACTCTGGACTTAATGTGTCTGCTCTAAAAGCTTACAATCTAGGCCCCTGTTTTCTTATAAGCGTTTTCTAAAGGTGACCATACCATTCTTATTCTTTTGTTTCTGGCTTATTTTGTCTCACCAAATGTCCCACATGTTCATTCACATCGTTGCATGCCTCATGACATTGTTCCTTTTTGTAGCAGCACAACCTTCGTTCATAAGTACACACCATCGTTCTCCAACCTACTCCTTCGTCAGTGCAACCTTCTGCCACCTACATTCATCGGGCATCATGTAGAGGACCCTGTAGTCCATAGTCCATCAACATTCTCAATTTTAGATAATTTCATTTTCCCCAAGAGACAGAAAACCAATAAACACACCCTTGCCAAACAGGAAATCTAAACCTCCTCGTAACTCTTGTTCCTCACCCCATTATTCACCTCTGCTATTGCTGTGGTAGTGCTGATGGTTTCCTTTTGAACACAGCTCATAGCATGCAATAGCACTTCTCCCCCTGTACCCTGTACTTAAACACTCTTTCTACAAGAATCATATCTTTGAAGTAATTCTTTTTTTCATTAATTAAAAAATATTTTTTAAATGCCAAAAAATCACCAAACAAACACAAACATTCTTAACTTTTGATCATTCCGTTCTATATATATATATAAAATAAGTAATTCACAATATCATCACATAGTTGCATATTTACCATCATGATCATTTCTTGGAACATTTGCATCTATTCAGAAAAAGAAATAAAAAGAAAACAGAAAAAAATTCATACATACCATACCCCCACCCTTCCTTCTCATCGATCACCAGCATTTCAATCTAAATTTTTTTTAACATTTGTTCCCCCTCTTATTTATTTTTATTCCATATGTTTTACTCATCCGGTGATAAGGCAGATAAAAGGTGCATCAGACACAAGGTTTTCACAATCACAGTCACACTATGAAAGCTACATCACTATACAATCATCTCCAAGAAACATGGCCACTGGAACACAGCTCTACATTTTCAGGCAGTTCCCTCCAGCCTCTCCATTACATCTTGACTAACAAGATGATATCTATTTAATGTGTAAGAATAACCTCCAGGACAACCTCTCAACTCTGTTTGGAATTTCTCAGCCATTGATACTTATTTTGTCTCATTTCACTCTTCCCCCTTTTGATTGAGAAGATTTTCTCAATCCCTTGATGCTGAGTCCCAGCTCATTCTAGGATTTCTGTCCCATGTTGCCAGGAAGGTCCACACCCCTGGGAATCATGTCCCACATAGACAGGGGGAGGGTAGTGAGTTTGCTTGTTGTGTTGGCTGGAGAGAGAGGCCACATTTGAGCAACAAAAGAGGTTCTCTTGGGGGTAACTCTTAGGCCTAATTTTAAGTAGGCTTGACCTATCCTTTGTGGGCTTAAGTTTCATATGAACAAACCCCAAGATTGGGGCTTGGTTATTCACACTGCTTGTGAGAATATCAAGAATTCAACTTGGGGAGGTTGAATTTTTTTGAAGTAATTCTTATGAGAATTCATTCATATTTCTTGTGTGAGTCAGTGGGACATGTAGGTCTATACAACCCTTTTCAATCTTGTTCATTTTCAATATGGTAATACTACTTCTAGGCCCACTAGAGAATCACCTTCACTCCTACCTATTTGCTTATATTGGAGTTCAACCTTATTAGCTAATGGTTCACCCATCTCTAGCTTCTATACATTTCTAAGTTTCCTATCTTCTGTACTGCAAGCCTCTGATTATACCTTTATACTGGTCATTAAAGTGGATTCATACAGCATCTATCCTTTCGTGTCTGGCTAACTTCACTCATTATTATGTCCTCAATACTCATCTATCTTGTCATGTGCTTCAGGATGTCATTTTGTCTTACTACTGCATAATATTCCATCATATGTATATACCACATTTTGTTGATCCACTCATCTGTTGATGAACATTTGGTTTGTATCCATCTTTTGGCAATTGTGAACAATGTTTCTATGAACATTGGTGAGAAAATGACTGTTTGTGTTATCGCTTTCAGCTCTTCTGGGTATATATCAAGTAGTGCTGTAGCTGGGTCATAGGGCAACTTGGTATTTAGTTTCCTAAGGAACACTAAACGGTCTTCATAGTGGCTGATTCATTGCACATTCCCACCAATACTGCATAAGTGTTCCAGTTTCTCCACATCCTCTCCAACATTTGTGGTTTCCTGTTTAATAGCAGCCATTCTTAGAGGTGTGAGGTGGTATCTCATTGTAGTCTTGATCTGCATTTCCCTTATAGCCAGTGACAATGAGCATCTCTTCATGTGTTTTTGAGCCATCTGTATTTGCTCTTCAGAAAAATGCCTATTCATATCTTTAGCCCATTTTATAATTGGATTGTTCATTTATTTTGTTGAGTTGTATGATTTCTTTGTATACACAGGAAATCAAACCTTTGTCTGATGTATGATTTCTAAATATTTTCTCCCATTGAGTTGAGTTGGCTATCTCTTCACCTTTCTGACTAAGTCTTTTGAGGTGCAGAAGCATTTGATTTTGAGGAGTTCCCATTTATCTACTTTCTCTTTTGTTGCTTGTGCTTTGGGTATAAAGTTTAGGAAGCTACCTCCTTTTTCTAAGACCTGAAGATGTTTCCCTATATTCTCTCCTAAGAAACTTTATGGTGTTAGTTTTTATATTTAGTGTTTGATCCACTTTGGTTTAATTTTTGTGTAGGGTGTAAGATAGGGGTCCTCTTTCATTCTCTTGGCTATTGATATTCAGTGCTTCCATGCCCAATTATTGGAAAGACTATTTTGTCTCAGTTCAGAGGATTTGGGGGCATTGTCAAAAATCAGTTGACCATAGATTTGGTGGTCTATTTCTGCACTTTCAACTTGATTCATTGGTTAATGCTTCTATCTTTGTGCCAGTACCATGATGTTTTGAACAATGCAGCTTTATAATAGGTTTTAAAGTCAGGGAGTGTTAATCTTGCCACTTTGTTCTTTTTTAGGATGCTTTTAGCTATTTGGGGTCTCTTTCCCTTCCAGATGAATTTGGTAGATAGCGTTTCCAAATCTTCAAAGTAGGTTGTTGGAATTTTGATTAGTTCTCTATTGAATCTGCAGATCAATTTGGGGAGAATTGACATCTTAACTATATTTAGCCTTCCTATCCATGAGCAGGGAATGTCTTTCCACCTATTTAGATCTCCTTTGATTTCTTTAGCAATGTTATGTAATTTTCTGTGTACAAGTCCTTTACATCCCTAGTTAAGTGCACTCCTAAGCATTTGATTCTTCTAGTTGCTATTTTGACTGGAATTTTTTCCTTAACTGACTCCTCAGCTAGCCCATTGCTTGTGTATAGAAATGTTACTGATTTTTGCACATTAATTTTATATCCCGCCACCTTGCTCAATTTGCTTATTAGCTCAAGTAACTTTGCTGTAGATTTCTCAGGATCTTCTAAGTACAGTATCATATCATCTGCAAATAACGAAAATTTTACTTCTTCCTTTCCAATTTGGATGCCTTTTTATTTATTTGTCCTGCCTGATTGCTCTAGCTACAACTTCTAGTACAATGTTGAATAACAGTGTCTTGTACCTGATCTTAGGGGGAAGATCGCTCTCCATTTAGTAGGATGCTGGCTATCAGTTTTTCATATATTCTCTTTATCATATTGAGGTAGATGCCTTTGATTCCTATCTTTTGGAGTGTTCTTATCGGAAAAGGATGCTGAATTTTTTCAAATGCTTTTTCAGCATCAATGGAGATGATCATGTGATTTTTTTCCCTTTCGATTTGTTAATGTGCTGTATTACATTAATCGATTTTCTTGTGTTGAACCATCCTTGCATTCCTGGTATAAACCCACTTGGTCATGGTATATAATTCTTTTAATGTGCTATTGGATTCGATTTGCTAATATTTAATTTAATTAATTTTTAAATTTTTTCTAAAAGATATAACAACAAACATAAAAATTCTTAACATATGATCATTCCGTTCTACAAATATAATCAATAATTCACATTATCATCACATAGTTGCATATTCATCACCATGATCATTTCTTAGAACATTTGCATCAATCCAGAAAAAGAAATAAAAAGACAACAGAAAAAAATTTATACATACCATGCCCCTTACCCTTCCCTTTCATTGATCAATAGCATTTCAATCTACTGAATTTATTTTAACATTTGTGCCTCTTATTATTTATTTTTATTCCATATGTTTTTCTCGTCTGTCAATAAGGTAGATAAAAGGAGCATCAGACACAAGGTTTTCACAATCACACAGTCACATTGCAAAAGCTATATCATTATACAATCTTCTTCAAGAAACATAGCTACTGGAACACAGCTCTACATTTTGAGGCGGTTTCCTCCAGTCTCTCCATTACACCTCAACTAAAAACGTGATATCTATTTAATGGGTAAGAATAACCTCCAGGATAACCTCTCAACTCTGGAATTTCTCAGTCATTGACACTTTATTTTGTCTCATTTCTCTCTTCCCCCTTTTGGTCTAGAAGGTTTTCTCAATCCCTTGATGTTGAGTCCCAGGTCATTCTAGGATTTCGGTTCCATGTTGCCAGGAAGGTCGACACCCCTGGGAGTCACATCCTATGTAGACAGGGGAAGGTGTTGAGTTTGCTTTTTGCGTTGGTTGGAGAAAGAGGCCACATCTGAGCAGCAAAAGAGGTTCTCTTGGGTCTTAGGCCTAATTTTAAGTAGGCATGGCCTATCCTTTGTGGGGTTAAGCTTCATATGAACAAACCTCAAGATTGGGGGCTCAGCCTATTGCTTTAGTTGTCCCCACTCCTTGTGAGAATATTAAGAATTCTCCATTCAGGGAAGTTGAATTTTCCCCCTTTCTCAGCATTACCCCAAAGAGGACTTTGCAAATACTTTTTTTAACACACTGTTGAAATCCTTCTGGGATTTACTGGGGCATCACTTGTACAAACCTATAAATTCTTATGCCCTATTCAAGGTTCCATGTACTTACAGCGTTCAATTAAGCTGTCTACATAAGTTATATTAGGAACTGCAACTAATCAAAATATAAATTTTGTACCAAATAACATTTTTTTTGTTTTAGTCTCACACATAACCTTAAAATTTTAAAATATTAATTACCATCTATTTTCAATACCTGCAGTAATGACATTCCTTTGTTCTTGTCATGCAAAAACATTTTAAAATTTGTACATTTAGTCATTATCATTATGCACTGTAGGCATTCCTAGATTATACCATCTCAGTCTTTATCGTCTTTCTGACTTCATTGTGCCCTCCTCCTTCTATCATTCTCACATTCAGCTTCATTCAGTGTTTATTACAGTTAGGTAGTATTGTGCTATCCATTTCTGAATTTTTACAATCAGTCCTGTTGCACAATCTGTATTTCTTCAGCTCAAATTACCCAATATCTTACTCTATTTCTATCTCCTGATGGTCTCTGTTACCAATGAATTTCTCCAAGTTTATTCACTAATGTCAGTTCATATCAGTGAGACCATATAGTATTTGTCCTTTTGTTTCTGGCTAATCTCACTCAGTATAATGTCCTTAAAGTCCATCCATGTTGTTATATACCTTATAACTTTCTTCTGTCTTACAGCTGCATAATATTCCATCGTATGTATATACTACAGCTTGTTTAGCCACTCATCTGTTGATGGACATTTTGGCTGTTTCCATCTCTTAGCACATGTAAATAATGCTGCTATAAACATGGGTGTGCAAATGTCCGTTTGTGTCCTTGCCCTCATGTCCTCTGAGTAGATAACCAGCAATGGTATTGCCGGGTCATATGGCAATTGATTTGCTAATATTTTATTGAGAATTTTTGCATCTATATTCATTAGGGAGATTGGCCTGCAGTTTTCCTTTCTTATAGCACCTTTACCCGGTTTTGGTATTAAAATGATATTAGCTTCATAAAATGAGTTAGGTAGAATTCCTTTTTCCTCATTACCTTAGAAAAGTTTGAGCAGGATTGGTGATAGTTCTTTCTGGAATGTTTGATAAAATTCACCTGTAAAGCCATCTGGCCCTGGACTTTTCTTTGTAGGAAGATTTTTGATGACTGATTGAATCTCTTTACTTGTGATTGGTTTGTCGAGATCTTCTATTTCTTCCGGAGTCAGTGTAGCTTGTTTGTGTTTCTCCAGTTTTGCTAGTGGCCCATCAATTTTATTGATTTTCTCAAAGAACCAACTTTTGGTTTTATTGATTCTTTCTGTTGTTCTTTGTTCTCCCATTCATTTATCTCTGCTTTAATCTTTGTTATTCTCTTCTCTTATTTGCTTTGGGTTTAGTTTGCTGTTCTTTCCCAAGTTCCTCAATTAAGATTGTGCTGTTAAGTCGTTGATTTTTGCTATTTCTTGTTTTTTAATATAGGCAATTAGGGTAATAAATTTCCCTCTCAGCACAACCTTTACCGCATCCCATAAGTTCTGATGAGTTGTATTCTCATTTTTGTTCTTCTCCAGATAGCTACTGATTTCTCCAGCAATTTCTTCTTTGACCCACTGGTTGTTTAAGAGTGTGTTATTTAATCTTCATATATTTGTGAATGTTCTCATTCTTTGAGATCCAGCTTCATCCCACTGTGATCAGAGAAAGTATTGTGAATAATTTCAACGTTTTTTAAATTTATAAAGACCCATTTTGTGCCCCAGCATATGATCTCTCCTGGAGAAAGTTCCATGAGCAGTAGAGAGGAATGTATAACCTTGTGCTTTGGGGTGCAATGACCTATATATGTTTGTTAGGTCTAATTCTATACTTTCTCTGATCTGATCTGAAGCTATTTAACTTCTCTGTTTCCCTGTTGATCTTCTGTCTGGTTGTTCTATCCATAGAGGAGAGTGGTGTATTGAAGTCTCCTACTGTTATTGTTGAAACATCTATCACTCCCTTCAGTTTTGCCAATGTCTGTCTCATGTATTTTGGAGCTCCCTGATTGGGAGCATAAACATTTATGATTGTTATATCTTCTTGGTGAATTGAACCTTTAATTAGTATAGAGTGTCCTTCTTTGTCTCTTATGATGTCTTTATATTTAAAGTCTATTTTGTCTCATTATATAGCTACTCTGGCTTATCTGTATCTTTTAATTGGTAAGTTTAGTCTGTTAACATTCAAAGTTATTACTGAAAAGGTATTTCTTTTTTTTTTAGAAAGGGAGCTTAAGCTGGAAGTTTACAGTTTTAAGGCTATAAAAATGTCCAAACTAAGGCATCCAGAGAAACACATATTGGTTTAAGAAAGGCCAGTGGGTCCAGGATACCTCTGTCTATTGGGAAGGCACATGTTGACATCTCCTAGCTTTCACTCCAGACCTCTTATTTCAAAAGGCTTCCTGGGGGGGTATTTCCTTTTTTCATCTCCAAAGGTCTCTGGTTGTGTAGGCATTGAAGCTTTTTCCAAAATGGTTCCTCTTAAAGGACTCCAGTAGGTGAATTAAGACCCATCTTGAATGGGTGCAGATACATCTCCATGGAAACCATGGAAACCATGGAAACCATGAGCCAATAAATCCCCACTGTTTCAGCTATGCTTGGTGTTTGATTTAACAGCCAGGAAACTAAAATGATTAACAGAGAAAAATGTTTAATTAAGATTTGTAAAAAATACTAATTAACAACTTCAGCAAAAGGTCCTCTTTACAATGGGTTCATACCCACAGAATGAAAAGGTATTTCTTGATTCCACCATCTTATCTTTTTTATTTTATATGTCAGATCTATATATTCTTTTCCCTCTTTCTTTTTGCATTCTTTAAATTACCCTTAGTGGTACTCTTCAATTCTGTGCCCTTCTTCAGACCTCCCTCTCCTGTTTGTTTTTTCAGCCAGCAGAATTCCTTTTAGTATTTCTTATAGGGCCAGTCTCTTGTTGACAAATTCTTTCAGACTTCTTTGTCTGCGACAATTTTAATCACTACCTCAATTTTAAAGACTATTTGGCTGGGTACAGAATTCTTGGCTGGAAGCTTCTCTCTTTCAGGATCTTGAATATATCATACCACTGCCTTCTCACCTCCAGGGTGCTCATCAAGTAGTCTGAACTCAGTCTTATTTGATTTCCCTTGTAGTTGATTGTTTATCCCTTGCCACTTTCAGGATTTTCTGCTTCTCTTCAACATTTGACAGACTGATTAGTATGTGCCTTGGGGAAGGCCTATTTGGATTCATTCTGTTTGGAGTTCTTTGGGCTTCTTTGACTTGTATATTTATGTCCTTTATGAGGGCTGGAAAGTTTTCCCCCATTATATCCTCAACTACTCTTCCTAACCCTTTACTCCTCTCTACTCCTTCTGGGACACCAATGATTCTTATATTTGTGTGCTTTGTTTTGTCTATCATTTCCCTGAGTTCCAATCCAATTTTTTCTATTTTTTTTGCCATTTGCTGTTTTGAGTCTTCGAAGTCAATTATCCAGTCCTCTATGTCACTTATTCTTTTTTCTATTTATTCTTTCAAATTCCTCTCTGTGCTCTTCTACTGTCTTCTTGATCTCCTTTATGTCATTTGCTATCCGACTTATTTTATTAAGTTGAGTTGTATGAACATCTTTGATTTGTTGTTTCAATGTCTGTGTCTCCTCTGGTGTTTTAATTTGGTCATTAGGCAGGGCTGTATCTGTCTGCACTGTGATATGCTTAGTGATCTTCTGCTGTGTTTGTCACATGTAAATATCTTGATTGATTTACTTTGGAAGTTGATATCTTTCAGCAGTCTAAGGCCTTGTGTTTGCGAGATGGTGGCACAGAAGGGAGCAGGGCACGGGGTGGTATACGCAGTACGGTGATCTGTTTCAGGGCAGGTATGGGTGCAGGTTGGGGATGTTACACTTATGCTTGTGAACGTGGGTGCCCAGTGGCCAGGGAGGATGTAGCTGTGCGGGTGCACTGGTCTGGGGGTTGTAACCCTGGTGTGTGCTGGTCTAAGGCATGGGGCCCTTTGTGCACATGTGGAGAGCTGTGGCAGCAAACTAGTGTTACGTCTTCATGGATTGGGGGCAGATGTAACCCAGCTGCGCAGGTTGGCACTTTCTCAGAGCTGGGAAGTGAGGCTGAGGGCTGTGTGCATGTGTGGTTCTAGGACTGCTGTAAAACACACTTCCCAATTGAAAAGTGACAGTAATTAGAACAGTGTGATACTGGAACAGGGAAAGACAAGAAGACTAATGCAAAAGAATTAAATGAAAGTAGATCCCTACCTCAGACTGTATACAAAATTTGACTCTGAATGGATCAATGATGTAAATATAATAGCTAAAACTATAAAAAATTTAAAAGAAAACATTGGGAAATATTTTCAGGACTTTGTATTAGGCAATGGATTGCTACACTTTATACCAAAAGCACAAACAACACAAGAAAAAATAGACTTCTCAAAATTAAAAACTTTTGTCTGTTAAGGACATTACCAACAAAGTAGAAAAACCACCTTTGAATGGGAGAAAATATTTGGAAATTATTTATCTAATAAGGGTTTAATATCCAGAATATATAAAGGACTCCAACAACCTAACAACAAAAAGGTAAATAACCAACATTTTTTTTTTTTTTTTTTTTTTTTTTTCATTTTTTTTTTATTAATTAAAACAATTAGAAATCATTCCAATCTACATGTACAATCAGTAATTCTTAATAACATCACATAGTTGCATATTCATCATTTCTTAGTACATTAGTACATCATTTCTTAGTACATCGATTTAGAAAAAGAAATAAAAAGACAACAGAATAAGAATTAAAACAATAATAGAAAGAAAAAAAAACAAAAAAAAACAAAAACAAAAAACCTATACCTCACATGCAGCTTCATTCAGTGTTTTAACATAATTGCATTACAATTGGGTAGTATTGTGCTGTCCATTTCTGAGTTTTTATATCCAGTTCCGTTGTACAGTCTGTATCCCTTCATCTCCAATTATCCCTTCTCTCTTTTTTTTTTTTTTAATTAACAGAAAAAAAGAAATTAACCCAACATTTAGAGATCATACCATTCTACACATGCAATCATTAATTCTTAACATCATCACATAGCTGCATGATCATCATTTCTTAGTACATTTGCATTGGTTTAGAAGAACTAGCAACATAACCGAAAAAGATATAGAATGTTAATATAGAGAAAAAAATAAAAGTAATAATAGTAAAATCAAAACAAAACAACACAAAACAAAACAAAAACCTATAGCTCAGATGCAGCTTCATTCAGTGTTTTAACATGATTACTTTACAATTAGGTATTATTGTGCTGTCCATTTTTGAGTTTTTGTATCTAGTCCTGTTGCACAGTCTGTATCCCTTCAGCTTCAATTACCCATTGTCTTACCCTGTTTCTAACTCCTGCTGAACTCTGTTACCAATGACATATTTCAAGTTTATTCTCGAATGTCCGTTCACATCAGTGGGACCATACAGTATTTGTCCTTTAGTTTTTGGCTGGATTCACTCAGCATAATATTCTCTAGGTCCATCCATGTTATTACATGGTTCATAAGTTTATCTTGTCTTAAAGCTGCATAATATTCCATCGTATGTATATACCACAGTTTGTTTAGCCACTCTTCTGTTGATGGAGATTTTGGCTGTTTCCATCTCTTTGCAATTGTAAATAATGCTGCTATAAACATTGGTGTGCAAATGTCCGTTTGTGTCTTTGCCCTTAAGTCCTTTGAGTAGATACCTAGCAATGGTATTGCTGGGTCGTATGGCAATTCTATATTCAGCTTTTTGAGGAACCGCCAAACTGCCTTCCACAGTGGTTGCACCCTTTGACATTCCCACCAACAGTGGATAAGTGTGCCTCTTTCTCCGCATCCTCTCCAGCACTTGTCATTTTCTGTTTTGTTGATAATGGCCATTCTGGTGGGTGTGAGATGATATCTCATTGTGGTTTTGATTTGCATTTCTCTAATGGCCAGGGACATTGAGCATCTCTTCATGTGCCTCTTGGCCATCCGTATTTCCTCTTCTGAGAGGTGTCTGTTCAAGGCTTTTTCCCATTTTGTAATTGGGTTGGCTGTCTTTTTGTTGTTGAGATGAACAATCTCTTTATAAATTCTGGATACTAGACCTTTATCTGATATATCATTTCCAAATATTGTCTCCCATTGTGAAGGCTGTCTTTCTACTTTCTTGATGAAGTTCTTTGATGCACAAAAGTGTTTAATTTTGAGGAGTTCCCATTTATTTATTTCCTTCTTCAGTGCTCTTGCTTTAGGTTTAAGGTCCATAAAACCGCCTCCAGTTGTAAGATCCATAAGATATCTCCCAACATTTTCCTCTAACTGTTTTATGGTCTTAGACCTAATGTTTAGATCTTTGATCCATTTTGAGTTAACTTTTGTATAGGGTGTGAGAGATGGGTCTTCTTTCATTCTTTTGCATATGGATATCCAGTTCTCTAGGCACCATTTATTGAAGAGACTGCTCTGTCCCAGGTGAGTTGGCTTGACTGCCTTATCAAAGATCAAATGTCCATAGATGAGAGGGTCTATATCTGAGCACTCTATTCGATTCCATTGGTCGATATATCTATCTTTATGCCAATACCATGCTGTTTTGACCACTGTGGCTTCATAATATGCCTTAAAGTCAGGCAGCGCGAGACCTCCAGCTTCGTTTTTTTTCCTCAAGATGTTTTTAGCAATTCGGGGCACCCTGCCCTTCCAGATAAATTTGCTTATTGGTTTTTCTATTTCTGAAAAATAAGTTGTTGGGATTTTGATTGGTATTGCATTGAACCTGTAAATCAATTTAGGTAGGATTGACATCTTAACTATATTTAGTCTTCCAATCCATGAACACGGTATGCCCTTCCATCTATTTAGGTCTTCTGTGATTTCTTTTAGCAGTTTTTTGTAGTTTTCTTTATATAGGTTTTTTGTCTCTTTAGTTAAATTTATTCCTAGGTATTTTATTCTTTTAGTTGCAATTGTAAATGGGATTCGTTTCTTGATTTCCCCCTCAGCTTGTTCATTACTAGTGTATAGAAATGCTACAGATTTTTGAATGTTGATCTTGTAACCTGCTACTTTGCTGTACTCATTTATTAGCTCTAGTAGTTTTGTTGTGGATTTTTCCGGGTTTTCGACGTATAGTATCATATCGTCTGCAAACAGTGATAGTTTTACTTCTTCCTTTCCAATTTTGATGCCTTGTATTTCTTTTTCTTGTCTAATTGCTCTGGCTAGAACCTCCAACACAATGTTGAATAATAGTGGTGATAGTGGACATCCTTGTCTTGTTCCTGATCTTAGGGGGAAAGTTTTCAATTTTTCCCCATTGAGGATGATATTAGCTGTGGGTTTTTCATATATTCCCTCTATCATTTTAAGGAAGTTCCCTTGTATTCCTATCTTTTGAAGTGTTTTCAACAGGAAAGGATGTTGAATCTTGTCGAATGCCTTCTCTGCATCAATTGAGATGATCATGTGATTTTTCTGCTTTGATTTGTTGATATGGTGTATTACATTAATTGATTTTCTTATGTTGAACCATCCTTGCATACCTGGGATGAATCCTACTTGGTCATGATGTATAATTCTTTTAATGTGTTGTTGGATACGATTTGCTAGAATTTTATTGAGGATTTTTGCATCTGTATTCATTAGAGAGATTGGTCTGTAGTTTTCTTTTTTTGTAATATCTTTGCCTGGTTTTGGTATGAGGGTGATGTTGGCTTCATAGAATGAATTAGGTAGTTTTCCCTCCACTTCGATTTTTTTGAAGAGTTTGAAGAGAATTGGTACTAATTCTTTCTGGAACGTTTGGTAGAATTCACATGTGAAGCCATCTGGTCCTGGACTTTTCTTTTTAGGAAGCTTTTGAATGACTAATTCAATTTCTTTACTTGTGATTGGTTTGTTGAGGTCATCTATGTCTTCTTGAGTCAAAGTTGGTTGTTCATGTCTTTCCAGGAACCCGTCCATTTCCTCTAAATTGTTGTATTTATTAGCGTAAAGTTGTTCATAGTATCCTGTTATTGCCTCCTTTATTTCTGTGAGGTCAGTAGTTATGTCTCCTCTTCCATTTCTGATCTTATTTATTTGCATCCTCTCTCTTTTTCTTTTTGTCAATCTTGCTAAGGGCCCATCAATCTTATTGATTTTCTCATAGAACCAACTTCTGGCCTTATTGATTTTCTCTATTGTTTTCATGTTTTCAATTTCATTTATTTGTGCTCTAATCTTTGTTATTTCTTTCCTTTTGCTTGCTTTGGGGTTAGCTTGCTGTTCTTTCTCCAGTTCTTCCAAATGGATAGTTAATTCCTGAATTTTTGCCTTTTCTTCTTTTCTGATATAGGCATTTAGAGCAATAAATTTCCCTCTTAGCACTGCCTTTGCTGCGTCCCATAAGTTTTGATATGTTGTGTTTTCATTTTCATTCGCCTCGAGGTATTTGCTAATTTCTCTTGCAATTTCTTCTTTGACCCACTCGTTGTTTAGGAGTGTGTTGTTGAGCCTCCACGTATTTGTGAATTTTCTGGCACTCTGCCTATTATTGATCTCCAACATCATTCCTTTATGGTCCGAGAAAGTGTTGTGTAAGATTTCAATCTTTTTAAATTTGTTAAGACTTGCTTTGTGACCCAGCATATGGTCTATCCTTGAGAATGATCCATGAGCACTTGAGAAAAAGGTGTATCCTGCTGTTGTGGGATGTAATGTCCTATAAATGTCTATTAAGTCTAGTTCATTTATAGTAGTATTCAGATTCTCTATTTCTTTGTTGATCCTCTGTCTAGATGTTCTGTCCCTTGATGAGAGTGGTGAGTTGAAGTCTCCAACTATTATGGTATATGAGTCTATTTCCCTTTTCAGTGTTTGCAGTATATTCCTCACGTATTTTGGGGCATTCTGATTCGGTGCGTAAATATTTATGATTGTTATGTCTTCTTGTTTAATTGTTCCTTTTATTAGTATATAGTGTCCTTCTTTGTCTCTTTTAACTGTTTTACATTTGAAGTCTAATTTGTTGGATATTAGTATAGCCACTCCTGCTCTTTTCTGGTTGTTATTTGCATGAAATATCTTTTCCCAACCTTTCACTTTCAACCTATGTTTATCTTTGGGTCTAAGATGTGTTTCCTGTAGACAGCATATAGAAGGATCCTGTTTTTCAATCCATTCTGCCAATCTATGTCTTTTGATTGGGGAATTCAGTCCATTGACATTTAGTGTAATTACTGTTTGGATAATATTTTCCTCTAACATTTTGCCTTTTGTATTATATATATCATATCTGATTTTCCTTCTTTCTACACTCTTTTCCATATCTCTCTCTTCTGTCTTTTTGTATCTGACTCTAGTGCTCCCTTTAGTATTTCTTGCAGAGCTGGTCTCTTGGTCACAAATTCTTTCAGTGACTTTTTGTCTGAGAATGTTTTAATTTCTCCCTCATTTTTGAAGGATAATTTTGCTGGATATAGGAGTCTTGGTTGGCAGTTTTTCTCTTTTAGTATTTTAAATATATCATCCCACTGTCTTCTAGCTTCCATGGTTTCTGCTGAGAAATCTACACAAAGTCTTATTGGGTTTCCCTTGTATGTAATGGATTGTTTTTCTCTTGCTGCTTTCAAGATCTTCTCTTTCTCTTTGACCTCTGACATTCTAACTAGTAAGTGTCTTGGAGAACGCCTATTTGGGTCTAATCTCTTTGGGGTGCGCTGCACTTCTTGGATCTGTAATTTTAGGTCTTTCATAAGAGTTGGGAAATTTTCAGTGAAAATTTCTTCCATTAGTTTTTCTCCTCCTTTTCCCTTCTCTTCTCCTTCTGGGACGCCCACAACACGTATATTTGTGCGGTTCATATTGTCCTTGAGTTCCCTGATACCCTGTTCAAATTTTTCCATTCTTTTCCCGATAGTTTCTGTTTCTTTTTGGAATTCAGATGTTCCATCCTCCAAATCACTAATTCTATCTTCTGTCTCTTTAAATCTATCATTGTAGCTATCCATTATTTTTTCTATGTTTGCTACTTTATCCTTCACTTCCATAAGTTCTGCGATTTGTTTTTTCAGTTTTTCTATTTCTTCTTTATGTTCAGCCCATGTCCTCTTCATGTCCTCCCTCAATTTATCGATTTCATTTTTGAAGAGGTTTTCCATTTCTGTTCGTATATTCAGGATTAGTTGTCTCAGCTCTTGTGTCTCATTTGAGCTATTGGTTTGTTCCTTTGACTGGGCCATATTCTCAATCTTTTGAGCGTGGACAGTTATCTTCTGCTGCTGGCGTCTGGGCATTTATTCAGATTTCTCTTGGTGTTGGACCCAGCAAGGTTGTAATATTTTTCTGTGAAATCTCTGGGTTCTGTTTTTCTTATCCTGCCCAGTAGGTGGCACTCGTGGCACACGTTTGTCTGCGGGTCTCACCAGTAAAAGGTGCTGTGGGACCTTAAACTTTGGAAAACTCTCGCCGTCCTGGGGGTTTGCTAGCCGAAGCGGCTTGAGCCGGCCCTCGGTCCGAACGCAGGGAGGGTTGCTGGTCGCCGCAGCCAGGGAAAGAGCCCGTCCGAATTTCCTAGTCGGCCCTGGGCAACAAGCGTGGCGGGAGGGCGCCAGCGGCAGCGGCCCGCCCGAGAGAGTGCACGTTCCCCGGGAGTCACGGGTTTGGAAGGGGCCTCCCCCACCCGTCACCGTTCTCCGCGGCCTGGGGGTTTCCGATCCAATTCTCTCAGTTGGTCCGGGGGCTGCGCGTGGTGTGGGCGCCAGCCGTCTTTGTTTCAGGGGACCGCCTCTCCAATTCTCCCAGCCGGCCCGGGAAGGGGGAAGGGAGTAACTCCGGCCGCTTGCCACCCCGCCCGGTAAGGCCCGCGCGCCTCGGCGATCTCACCCAAGCTGCTTCTCTCAGCCAGCCAGCCGTTCCAGGATGGGGTACGCTGTCTTTTTTATCTCTGTTGTGGCTTTGGGCGCTTTCTGTATCGTTTCTACTCCCCTAGTAGGTGTCCTGGAGAAGAAACTAAGATCCGCGCGTCTTACTAAGCCGCCATCTTCCAGGAAGTCTCCCCAACATTTTTTAATGGGCAAAGTACTTGAATAGACATTTCACTAAAGATCTAAAAATGGCCAAAACATACATGAGAGGATGTCCAGCATCATTAGACATTAGAGAAGTGCATATCCAAACAACAATGAGGTATCCTCTCATACCCACTAGAATGGTTATTAAACAAAACAATAACAGAAAATAATAAGTGCCGGTGAAGAGGTGGAGAAATAGGAGCCTTAGTACACTGGTGGTGGGAATGTAAAATGGTATGGCTGTTGTGGAAAACAGTTTTATTCCTCAAAAAGTTAACTATCATTATGACCTGGTAAATGCCCAAAAGAACTAAAAGCAGGGACTTAAAACAGATACCTCTGTACCAATATTCATAACACTATTCACAATAGCCAAAAGATGGAAGCAACCCAAGTGTCTATCAGCAAGTGAATGGATAAACAAAATTTGGTTTATACAATCAATGGAACATTACTCAACCTTTAAAAGGAATAAAATTCTGATACCTGTTACAACATAGATGAACCTTGAAGACATGATGAGTAGACTATGCCAGACAAAAAGCATCAGATAATGTATATTTTACTTATGTGAAAGATCTAGAACATGTGAATTCAGAGAGATAGAAAGTAGAGTACAGGTTACCAAGGGCAAAAGGGGTAGGGGAAAGGGAGCTAATGTTTAATGGCTACAGGACTTTGTGGTAGTGGGAAAGTTCTGGTAATGGATGATGATGAGGGTAGTGCAACATTGCGAACATGATTAATCCCATTCAGTGGTATGCTTGGGAGTGGTTGAGATGGGGAAGATTTTGTTGTATATGTGTTCTCACAATTGAAAAAAAGAAATGACTAAAGAGACAATGATAAGTAAATATGATATATGATCCCAGATAGTATCTAATAATGGAGGGAAAAAAAAGTGTAAAATGACATTATTGGGGCATCTGACAAAACCCCTTCTTCCAGGAATGGCTTCCCTCTCCTCTCATCTTGAAACATTCTTCCCTCTAGGAAGAGTTTCTTATTCCACCCTGCAAAATTGACTTCTCCTTCCTTGGTACCTCAGATAGACCCTGTGAACATCTCTCCCTTAGTACTCACACTTGACTTACGTACCTGTCTGAATTTCCTACTGATATATTCACTGAAGGCAGAGACTGTCTTATTTGTGTACCCAGGTCTAAGCAAAGAATCTGACTGAGAGTGATTGATTAGTATAGATATTCTGATGGAGTAAATGGAATAAAAAACTGGAGACATGATTCTATTCTTGCCATTTCCAATGTGGGCCCTAGCAGAGCTTTTTGGACTGCTATTTTTTACCCATTTCTCCAAATTAGTACAAACAAAGATAATCATGGACATGGAAGCTCTTTAATTCTTTATCAAAGGAGTTAGAAGAAGGCTGATCATGCCACTTTCTGCCACTTACAGAATAAAGTCCAAATTCCTCAGCAAGGCTGTGAGTTTTATCTACCGTTATTTTTCCCTCATCAACCCTTCTACTTGAATCACTCACTTCTTGCTATTTTAATAATGCTCCATGTTATTCTTGCATTTCTGTCTCAGCAAAGGTATTCTGTCCTAACTGTATGTTGATATTCTACTCCTTTTCCAACCCCAGCTCAAATGTTCAGTTCTCTACTGAAGGCTTCCTACCTCTAAATTGGATGTCATCACTTCTTCCTCTGTGTCCTCTTAGCAGTTTTTGACTCTGTTATAGTATTTTTAACTATGCACAAACATATATGCATGGTTTTTTTTTACACCCTTCTCAGAACTTGTAACAGCTGGAGTGCAGTAAACAGCTGCCAAACTGAAGGACAGAGTCAGAAGAGCTTGTCAGCATTCCAAAATTGAAACTGACAGCCAAGGTAGGAACAACATAAAGGTAATTAATAGTGGCTTCTCTTCCCAAACAGCAGGATATGATCTCTTGGGAGCTGAGTTGATTAACTAAAGATTTCCACATGGGGATCAGAACTTCTGTGTTCCAACTGAAACCATCAGCATTCCGCAGCCCATACAAATAGATCAAGCCATTCTCCCAAATCTAAAAGTGTTCATGCTTTCAATTTTTTTGCTCCAAGAAAGGCAAGTTCTCCTCAGTGAATGAATTCCAATTGCCTGGGTCAATGTTTTTAAAAGCTTTGTATCTTAGATGTTTTTATTTTATACTTTTAATACTGTACATTCCTCTCAAGCCTCTGAGACCAGACACTAAGCTCAGCTTTCAGCATGCCTGATAAAACAACACATACTCTACATTTTTGTGGCATACCAGCTCTCTATAAAGAAAAAAATAGACTGTGTTCTAAATCTTGCCTTCTATAGGCTAAAAAAGTTTTTCTGGAAAAATATGTTTGGCTAAACCATACTCCAATCCTACTTTCCTCTCTTTTCTAGTTTCCAAACCCCATCCCTTTTTTGCTTTCTCTCCACTTCAGTATATCTTCAGACTGACAGACAAGGCTCTGTACCACATTCTGAAAAGGAAATGATGAAAGAGAGATTAAAAGGAAATAAAGTAATGACACTGCCTCAAAGACAAAAGGGTGTTTAAAACTATTCAGAAAGGAAAATGATTGATATGGGGCTTTTCAACTGACAAGACTTGTATGATAATAAACAGAAAGGTAAAAAGAAATATATTCTAAAGATTGATACTTAAAAGACGATTACATATTCAAAACTCAAAATAATAATTGTCATGGTCAGGTTCATGTGTCAACTTGGCCAGGTGCTGGTACCCATTTGTCTGGTTGGGTAAATGCTGGCCTGTCTGATGCTATGAGGACATTTCATAGAATTAAATCATGATCACATCGGCTACATCCATAGCTGATTCTATTTGTAATCAGTCGAGGGGAGTGACTTACTGCAATGAGTGACACTTAATCTAATCAGTGGAAGGTTTTGAAGGGGGATTCAGAAGAGACAGTCTCTCTTCCTGCTTCTGTCGGCAAGCCTCTCCTGTGGAGTTTGTCCAGACCCTCCATCGGAGTCGTCACCTTCACAGCCTGCTCTACGGATTTGGGACTCTATGTTCCCATGGTTACATGAGACCTTTCATAAATTTTATATTTATGGATATTTCCTGTTGATTTATTTCTCTAGAGAACCTGTCACGGTCAGCTTCATGTGTCAACTTGGCCAAGTGGTGGTACCTGTTTGTCTGATTGGGCAAGTGCTGGCCTGTCTTTTGCTATGAGGACATTTCATAGAATTAAATCATGATCATGTCAGCTGCATCCACAGCTGACTTCATTTGTAATCAGCCAAGGGGAGTGTCTTCTGCAATGAGTGATGCTCAATCTAATCACTGGAGGCCTTTTAAGGAGGATTCAGAGGAGATAGGCTCTCTTTTCCTGCTTCGGCTGGCAAGCCTCTCCTGTGGAGTTCGTCCAGACCCACCATCAGAATTATTGGCTTCACAGCCTGCCCTGTGGATTTTGGACTCTGCATTCCCAAGGTCACGTGAGACACTTTAATAAATTTTATATTTGTGAGTGTTCCCTGTTGATTCTGTTTCTCTAGAGAACCCTAACTAATACAATAACTAAATCATTACTATGACTTACTGAAAGGCACTATTACTGAAGACATACCTGGGACAAACGAAAGCAAATGCTTGTTTAAAATGTGGCAATCACTACAGTTTTGGGGTGCTAGAGTTTATAGGCACTCAGTGACGACTTCTTTAGACAGAAGCAGCAGGCTAATGATCACAATTAGCCCTTTATCCCAAGAAGACAGGAATGGCATGGTTTCCTGGTTGGATTAGACTCTCTGCCTCCAATCATAGCCCATGTAGGTCCCAAAATAAAAATCCTGATCATGTCCCCCTATTCAAAAGTTCTTCAGTATGGGACAGAGATCTTGGAATGAGCGGAGACTCAGCATCAAGGGATTGAGAAAAACCCTAGAATGAGCTGAGGCTTACCATCAAGGGATTGAGAAAACCTTCTCGACCAAAAGAGGGAAGAGGGAAATGAGACAAAGTGTCAATGGCTGAGAGATTCCAAACAGAGCTGAGAGGTTATCCTGGAGGTTATTCTTATGCATCAAGTACATATTATCTTGTTATTCAAGATGTAATGGAGAGGCTGGAAGGAACTGCCTGAAAATGTAGAGCTGTGTTCCAGTAGCCATGTTTCTTGAGGATGATTGAATAATGATATAGCTTTCACAATGTGACTGTGTGATTGTGAAAACCTTGTGTCTGATGCTCCTTTTATCTACCTTGTCAACAGATGAGTAGAACATATGGAATAAAAATAAATAATAGGGGGAAGAAATGTTAAATTTAGTTTGAAATGTTAGTGATCAATGAAGGCAAGGGGTAAGGGGTATGATAGGTATAATCTTTTTTTTTTCTTTCCTGTGTTCGTTTCATTTCTTTTTCTATTGTCTTTTTGTTTCTTTTTCTGAATTAATGCAAATGTTCTAAATAATGATGAATAGGCAACTAGGTGATGATATTGTGAATTACTGATTATGTATGTTTTATTTTGTTTCTTATTTTTTTAATTAATAAATACATTTTTAAAAAAAGTTCTTCAGTAGCTTTCCATTTCTCATAGGTAAAAGATATACTCATTTTGATGCATATGTACAATTTATGATCTGGCCTTGCTTTTCCACTTTGCCTCATCTCCCCACTTTGACCCCTTTCACTCTGTACTCAAACCATCCTGAATTAATTACCTTTAATTGACAGAACATTTATTTCTCTAGGCTTTTGTATATACTGTTTTCTCTTCTGGGAATGTCTTCCCTTGTTTGCCTACCTGGCAAACAACTACTCTTCTTTCAAGCTCTGCTCAAAACCTTCGTGACCCTCTCTCAGGCCCTCCAGGCAGAGGAAGCTTTCACTAACCCTTTAGACATCTGTATCTAAACAACTATCACACAAGCTCCTAGTAGTCCAGCTCTATGTTGGTCCCTCCCAAAGTCCTTGGCAGCAGCACTAGTAGTCCCAGCACCTAACTGGATACCTGGGAAATAGGTGGTGTTTGATAAATATTTGCTGGATGCAAGTATTAAAACCCAAATAAGTGGAACCTATTTTTCTATTTAAACTGTAATTTCAATTTTCAGCCCCTAATTCTTTTTAGTAAAAAAAATCTTTTTTTAAGTAAAACTGGCATAGGAAGGGAAAGGGCAAGAAGAGACAAAAATCTCCAAACTAGGAAATAAGCACTGGAGTTTATAAATGTAGATGCCATACACCACCACTGTGCATTGGCCTTGTCAAATGAGTAAGACCTTTGATCCGCTGAACCCAGCACCCACTATAATACTGTCTCCTGGTAGCAGGTGTTAGCAGTGTAGGAGGAAAGATCCTAATCTTCTTAGGCATTATAACTGTGCTGGATCCCAACACAGTCAAATGCATGCAACAACTGGGAAAACACAAAGGATATCAATTTCATCCCAAAGAACAAAACAAAGCTGACCTCCAAAGACCACTTTGGTCTTAGTCTCAAACAAATACACAGACCACTTTAAAGAATGTCAGTGGTGTAGCAGCTGACAGACTCAATTTTTCTAAGTCCTCATTAGTGAAAATCTCTAAGAACAAAGATTACTTATTTGGGGCTGGTATTTAAGTAATTTGAATATTTCACTCTGTCAACTAATTCCAATATATAGGAAATTATTTTTAAATGTGAATGCAGCTAGCTTAAAAAACAGGGACAGTCTATAATTTCTTTTTAAATAGAAATAATGTCATTTTTAGGAAGTACAACAAATGCTCAAACAAATGTTCAAAGCTGTCAACCTTTTTTTTAAACATCTAGATAACCTAAAAATGTGCAATTTTTAAATGTGTGGTACAAACAATTAGCTTTGCAATGTGTTGAACAAGTGAATGAAGGTAATGCACACCCTTCAGAGTGATTAAAAAAATCAAAATTACTATTTATAGTGAAATTATTCTATAACTGTATTTAGATACATCCATCCTTAAACAATCAATATACTGCCAAAGGAGGGTCTAGAGACAGAAGACATGTAGGTGTTTTCTTTCATGGTTTGAAGGGTGCAGCCTAAAGGAGATATTCAAGGTAAGTAAGAAGAGAAATACAGACAGTGTCTTGTGAGGACATGCAGAAAGCGAACAAAGGTATGGCTTATATAATTCTTTAATTAGGAAATCCCTAGATTAAACCCCATATTAAAAAAAAGGCAGATGATTAATGGAGCACATAAACTGTGACTTGAGATTTTCCTATATAAACTTTCTTAAGGATAGCCTTATATCCCTAATTGGGGATTTCATAAAGTCAAACTCAAGATTCATTTTTGGCACATTCAACCACATTCTGAGTTCCTAAAGTGTATTTCAGATGATGTGCTAGGTGGTAGGGACACAGAAAAAGGAACAAGCCAATCTATTCTCAAGTAAAGAGAGACTTAATAGATTTTTCTAAAAAGCTATATGTAGAGTTCTCTGTTACAAAGTGAGTGAAGGGGACCTAAAATCCCCAACTTATTTCCATAAGGGGATAGCCATTACATCCTCTAGATTTCAGCAGGTTAATAAAGCGGTCAGAGAAGCCACATAAAAACCTAATGATTTTCCTTCTAGACATTTCGAGATAGACATAAAAAACATGAGAAAAATGTTGAAGGTCTGATTAAAAAAAATACTCTTACACTTCTTTGGAAATCACTTTGGGTAGCAGACACCTTGAAAAATTCACTTCAGGATTTATTAAGTTGTTTTACAGATTATTCCATTCAGTGATCTCATATCACTACCACCCAGAGTAAACCATCATTCTGCAAGGGGTAATCTTCTGCAGGAGTTGTCAAGTTGCATAAAGACCAATATGATTCTTGTGCAACACAGAAGATAATACAAACCCCCTAAATAACTGATTTGTTAAAGCAGTGCTGTCCAACAGAACTTTCTGTGATAATGGAAAGCTTTTACATTTGCGTTGTCCAATACAGGAGCTAATAGCTGTATTGGCTATTGAGCACCTGAAATATTGCTAGTGAGACTGAGGAACTGAATTTTAATTTAATTTATATTTAAATAGCCATGTGGCTAATGGCAACTGTACTAGATAGCGCAGCTCTAAAATCTAATAACTAATCCAGTTACTAATATAATAAAGTTTGCTTTATTTATGTTAAGGATAAGAACAAAGCATCTGAGTGAACCCTGGAGTGTGATCTCTAAGGTGAAAAGAAAAAGTATGGGTTGCATAAGTCAGTAGCTTTTTGTGAGAAAGGCTGAAACACAACAGCTCTTGTTAAACCACAGTAATGTAATGAAACTGTGTCTCAAGGGTAGAGGGTAGAGGTCTAATTGGAGACTCTGATGCAGGGTAATCAAGTTCTATTTTAATTGAGTTTTTACTAGTTTTCAGAACTATCTAAGAAGTAAGGGAACTACAAAACAAACCCAAACCTGTCCCTTTATTTTGTTATAATTAGCAGATTTGGGGGGAACTAGATCTATCACAGTTAAGTTGCAGCTATTTGTCATCTTTTCTCTGGTCCCCTGCTAACCACCTTGGGGTCCTATATCCTGACTATGTGTTTCATACTCTCAGTCACTAGTTGTGCAAGCAAACCATGCTTTTTGAATTTTATAGTTTGCTGTTCTGCTTATTCAATACCAGCTAATAAACATTTTTAATCTACATTTTCTGACTCACACATCTAACATATTTAAAGGAGAAAAGAACAATATATCTTTGGGGGGAGAAAGGTAAATCACAATTACTATGCACTTCCATATACCAAGTACTTCTATTGTCATCAGCCCCACAAAGTAGATGTTACTATTCTCTCCCTGGAGATGAATAAACTGAAGCTCAAAGGTGTTAAATAACTGGTGCCCACCATGCAGTTAGGCTGCGACATAGCTGCGGTTTGAACTTCAATCTTACTGAACTGCCCCCTGTCCCCCCCCCAAAAAAAAACTCACATTTTTTCCACTATATTAAACTGCTTCCTAAAGCTACTTTACAGTATAATTTCTGGAAATAAACTCCATGGTAAAATGATAGTAACCTTAACTTTCTTCCCTCAGTTTCTTCCATCTGCCCATCCATCCTCTGCCTCATTAAAAAAAAAAAAAAGTGAAAGGTATCTTTACGAAATTGTTCTAAAATATTTACAAAATCAAAAGCTATTGCATTAAGAGGTTTTGTTTCCTTTAGTCTCTAAATGAACAGTTTTTTTTTTTAAAGCCACTGGGCTTTAAGGCATAAAAAATTACTCAAAGGGGGAATTTAATATTGGATTCTTGCAAATGCCTTGTTGAAAGTATTAAAAACGTTAAGTTCCAAATGCTACCTAAAATATTTATTCCATTAGGAAAAACAACAAAAACAAAAATTTAAAAAACACTCAGCTTGTAGAACTGAGGCAGTCATCCCTGATTTAACCTATGCTGTAAAACCTTTCCAAAGGTGCAACTGTGTATCATACACTATGGAGTCAACTATTGCCCCTTAGGCACTTAAGTAAAATGAGTTGACATTTTTTGGCATTACATACTTTCAAAAGTAAAGTAATAGGTAGAAAAAAAGCTTTTTTTTTTTATGATTAGAGCATTTATAACCTAGAATTTTGTACTCTAATCATAATCTTCAAAAAACAGTCTTAAATTGTGTGTCTCAAAGTGGATGACTTAAAAGAAAAAAAAAGGGAGACAGCTGCAACCCTTCAGTATTTTACAAGAATTTAGTGGTTAAGATCATAAAAGCCTTGTGGTTAAGACAGACTGACTGGGTTCCAATCTTGGGTCAACCAAAGAACTCTGCCTCATTTCTTCACCTGAAAAATGGGGATAATAATCCATATGTTTGAATTAAATGAGTTAATATACATAAGGCACTTTTAATAGTCATGGTTGTAATGGCATATTTTTCCCTACCAGTCTATGTACCTAAGAAAACAATAAAATAAAATAATTAACTTTAGCTGATGTTAGCTAATAGAAAGTTTTAAAGAAGAGATGCCTTAAGATATCACACAATTAGTAAAAACGACTATATATTTTATTAAGGACATCATAAAAGAAATTTTGGCACAGTAAGAATATCTAATATATTACCCTGAGAGTATACAATAAGTAAACAGTATAATTTTCATATTGTAATATGCCTCATAAAATGTAGAAGTATGGGAAAGGTCCAAAAAGATTCTTGACTATGAAATTGTTCCAACTAGAAAATGGTATTGAGGATAGTGGTTTGGGTAACTGTAGTACATTCTCCCAAATCATATAAGGCTTCTGGGATGCGGAATGGAAGTGTTTTCCTTACAGAATGTATTTCCAACTACATGTGGGCTGTTGTGATTGAGTGTCCAAAGAGACATATTAGAGCATTTCTCCTACAGTGCTTGCTCAACCTTTTGGCCTTCTTAAGAATCCCTTTATTTCCAAGTACATTAGCTGATATTAGGATGATTTTTTTCTTACAATATAACCTGACAGAACAAAAAGACAAAGAAGAAAAGAGATGAGAAAGTAGGTAGAAAAATGCTTTCATAATATACCCCAGTGGTTTCCAAACAGGGTCTAAGGATTGATTGATTGATTGGTCAGTGGTCCAGAAGAATCTTGCTAGTGGTTTGCATATGGCAGACTGTGCTTCTCATCTCCCTCCTGATTTCCTGAAGAAATTGTTATGCAATCACAGGTTTTGCTTCTCAGAAGCAAAGAAACAGTGTGACACTCAAGGGAGGAAGAGAGATCAAAAGCCATTTGAGAACAAGGAAGAAATGTGAAGATACTTAGAGAATTGAAGAATCTTTGCATTGGCAGGTAATTTAGTTCAAGCCCCTTTTAACGCAGGATTCTTCTTCACAGCATCTTTGAGAGATGGCCCCTTAGCCTCTGTCTTAATACCTACATGATAGGGATCTTACTTCCTTGAGTCCACTTGTTTGAGGCCAGAAATTTGGGGTGCAACCTATATTCCTCATATCATTCACATCCAGTCCACCAAATTGTACACATTTTACCTCTTAAATCTCTCCCAAATATGTCTGCTGCTTCCTCTACCATTATCTTAGTTTTGACTTCTCTTTTTATCCCTTTATGTGGCCTGACAACATTATCTAAAACATAAATTGAATCACATCATTACTCTGCTTAGTTACATCATTACTCTGCTCAAAACCCTTTGATGGGCAAAAAGTCTAAGGTTTTATTATGGAACACATGATCTGGTCTAACTCTCCACTCTGCATTTCAGCAATACTAAATACTGGTGATTCCCATATCACCAGTATTTAGATGGGAGTACCAAGCTGTCTCCCATCTCCATGCTTTTGCTTATGCTGTTGCCTCTGGCTGGAATACTCTTCCTTCCATCCGTCAGCCAACTAAATCATTCATGTATTACCTCCAGGAAACCTTCTTTTGATATCCTCCATTGTGCAATATATATATATATATATATATATATATATATATATACACACACACACAAATTCACGTGTATCTCTATCACTGCATTTATCATATTATACTGGAATTATTAATAAGCTATTTTTCTTCTCCCCAGGTGTGTTCCTCAAGGCAGGGACCATTATTAGCACCCTTAGCACATGGCTTAGGGATTACAGTAGAAGGTACTCAATACATGGTTAATAAATATCAGGACTTTTTCTGAGGTGAATAAAAATTTATAACTCTAATGGTCTAACTTTTGCTACAAGGAGCAATAAAAACCATCCCTCCAGGGAAAAACAGCATTTGGCCAGTGCACAAAAAGGAAAAATTTAAATACTGCTTATGCGACATTTTCACTTACCTAAGTTGCTGTATGTTGCACTACAAGGGCTCAGGCCCACTGAATCTGAGACGTCTTCTTTTTCTTCTTCCCTTTCCAGTTCAGGTTGAGGCAGTTCTGATGTGACTGGAGTAGAGCCCCCATTATCTTGCTTCACAACAGTTCTTGGATCCCGTGGAGAAAAATCCTCCGTGGACACTTCATGGGTCACATGACTGAAACAAATCAGACCAGTGTCACACTGTCATTCAAGGTCTTGCTAAAATTTGGAATGATGGAAGGCATATACTTCCCACATAGTCAAATAACTTGCCCTAAAGTCACAGTAAAGATCACAAGCCCCTACTCCCTTCCTGAACATAAGGTAGCACTTCAACCATTTGGTGGAGGAGGTATGGTAGGCTCAGAGGGAAACTTGAGAATAATAGGCAAGAAGTGGAACTGTTTTTTAGGTAGGGGATGGCAACGGTGGTGGTAGAGGAACTGATGAATGCTTGTTAAGTGGAATGCACTCAAGTATTTAGCATATTTGCAATACTATATCTATTAGACTATACTATACTATAGTACTCATACTATAGTAAATTCTGAATATTTTCCTTATAAGTAATTATTTATTTAGTATATAATACTTACTATACTCTAAAGTATTTACAAAAAGATCAGGAACAAAGTTGAAATTAGAATATCTAAGGACACTGAGCAATTATTTAGTAGATAAAATGAGGGTCGGAAGATTTGGTTGTCAGAAGGATAGAACATAATAAGCCTTTGCCTGTATGCATGCAGTAGACAAGGCAAATGGAAATGAAAGTTCCACATTCTAGTTAATCTCATCAATTAAAATGTATCTGAAGTATCCTGCTGGCCACATACCAATGTGTGGTCATCCATAATGCTTAATGTTGCCAACCTTATTTTACCACTACCTGCTCATGCTTATAGCTACCTTTCTCATCTCCCCCCAACTCTCCAGCCTACCTGAATACTGTGCCAATTCTGTTGCTATAAGGTACAAGGGGATGAAATGATTATTAAATGCTGATAGAGAACACTGGCCTAGTTAGAACATCTCAATGGGCTGGTCAGTGGAATAAATTCAAAATCGGGCATCTTTAAAGGATTCTGGGTCCACTGAAAAGTGTTCATAGACTGCCACAAATTAATAAGCTCTTTTTCCTATTTTCTTTATGGGCAAAGGGAAAGAAAGAAAGGAAACATATACCATTACATATTATTTCTAGATTTTCAATTCGCAGTGAGTCATGGTGACAGTTACAAGTTTACTTTTAAAGAGGTACTTGGTTTGATCATTGTCATCAGAACATACATCACCTAGGGATTTGAGGGAGTAGATCTGAAGGAGCAGTGCCTTCTTATCAACCTTTCATTAATGTATAGGCCTAGACAGAAAAATAAGCCTTGAAGTCTGCTGGATATAACAACTTCAAAAATACTCTTTCAAAGCTGGCAAAGCCAGAGCTTTCTACCCTGGGAATGAGCAATGAGCTGTAGGTTTTATTATGGGATCTGGCTCTTGAGCACAGTTGTGAGGGGGGAAGGAATCATTCCACTAGCAGCCAACAGGGTGGTCTATGTAAAGGAAACCTCTCATAATAAAACACGCTGCCTCTTCTAAACGGACTGCCCTAGGTCATCAACCCAAAAGTTGGGGCTCTAAACAAAACTGGTTTTTCATAATATAGAATATCAAGGCAACAAGGGGACTTCTATGCATTAGCAAAGACAAAGCAAAGTGACACTTTTACACAGTTGATTATCAAGACTGTGGCTCACTGAGAAGTTATCAACATGTTTCAAGATGGGGAAAAGATTCTTTACTGGGCAAAAGGTAATACAAACCATATCTAATATCAAAGCAATAAATGTAAAGTAACTAAAAAATATCAGCTCCCTTCAAGAGGAAAAATAATAAAGCTTGAGTCATCTTTTAAAGATTACTTTAAAGTCACCTTTTGGGGTTTCCTAAAAAGCTGTTTTTAGACTCTCAATTTCTGCAGACTTCCTCTTATCTTTTCTCTTTCTTTCCTCATTCTCCTGGTTATTTTGAAAAGAAAGCGCTCCTTTTCATTTTTCAAAAAGGGTTGGTGAGGGCCGATTCAGAAGCTCTGATTCCACTCTCACTTGTCTGCTTTCCTCTCCCAGGGAAAGGGCTATTTACAAGGAGGCTCAGCTCTCGTGAAAACCACAGAGAAAGCTGCTGCTATTAAATTACCAGGAATTCCCTGGACCTGCTCCCACATCTGTGTTCTGAACTTCTTAAAAGATAGATGCTAAAAAGCAAGAAATATTAACAACTCACCCACTATACTGACTCACACAATTCCCCATTAAAGGAAATTCTCACAGGGTCTTCTAGAGTCAGTTAATCATGTTCTGAAACTCTGATGAGCCACAGATTCCACTGAGTTCTGGAAATCTACAAGTAGGGCAAGCTATAAGCAAAAGGATTGAATTCTGTACCTTAATACCACCCACTGCACTTTAACCTTTACCTTAGGGGACTGGCCTGGGAAATGTGCCAAATTACCTTTGGGGAGCTAAGCAAAGTGGAAGCTAGTTTTATTAACTCTTTGAGGAACAGGGAAGAGCCAGCAAAGCCCATATTCTAGATATAGATTAGTTTTCATAAGCACATTTTAAATAAGTACACTGTATATTAATTACCAATTAAAATAATATCAGCTATAAAGAAGTATGCAAATAGGGTTCATGAAAGTCAAATCAAATGAACTTGCAAATGAATGCTAAGTTTTTTCATCTGCATTTACAGTTACAGCAGTGTGTTAAAGGAATAAGAATTTTTAAAAATGCATCAATGGTATGTCATACATCTGGATGGTTGAGAGAAGACCACTCTTAGTATGACTGAAATGGTAAAAGATATAGAGGGGGAAAAGGAGAGGTTCTGAGAGTTCAAGTTTAGATGTGATGTGCTGGTTTGAAAGGAAGTATGCCCCCTAAGAAAAGCCATGTTTTAATATAAATCCCATTTCTTAAAGGTAGAATAATCCCTATTCAATATTGTATATTTGAAACTGTAATGAGATCATCTCCCTGGTTGATGTGATTTAGTTAAGAATGGTTGTTAAACTGGATTAGGGGATGACATGTCTCCACCCATTTGAGTGGGCCTTGATTAGTTTCTGAAGTCCTATAAAAGAGGAAACATTTTGGAGAATGAGAGATTCAGAGAGATTCAGAGAGAGCAAAGAATGCTGCAGTACCACAAAGCAGAGAGTCCACCAGCCAGCGACCTTTGGAGATGAAGAAGGAAAACGCCTCCCGGGGAGCTTCATGAAACCGGAAGCCAGGAGAGAAAGCTAGCAGATGACAGCTGTATTCGCCATGTGCCCTTCCAGCTGAGAGAGAAGCCCTGACTGTGTTTGCCATGTGCCTTCTTACTTGAGAGAGAGAAACCCTGAACTTCATCGGCCTTCTTGAACCAAGGTATCTTTCCCTGGATGCCTTTGATTGGTCATTTCTATAGACTTGTTTTAATTGGGACATTTTCTCTGCCTTAGAACTGTAAACTAGCAACTCATTAAATTCCCCTTGTTAAAAGCCATTCCGTTTCTGGTATATTGCATTCTGGCAGCTAGCAAACTAGAATATGTGATAACACACTGTGACTAAAAAATGAACAAAGAACTGAGAACAGCATCAGAGGAGGTTGACTTAGTCACTATGTAAAAACAACTTACAGAGCCAAATCGTCCAGGAAGAAATAAGAAAGAAAAATCTAATATTAATTTATCATTAGGTATATTAATATTATAGGATAATTTAATTTTTGGCCACTGATTCTTTATGTTTTATATTTAGACGTAAAATCAGAAAACCCTCCCAAATAATAAAATGGTACTTTACAAATACAGCCTTTATCTCATATCAAGGTGGTTTGCCACCAATATTTCACTAGGAAATGTTTAAGATAATAGAGAAAACACCAAAATAGGAATCAGAGAAACCAGGTTCTGTTTCCCTTTTACTTTCACCTTATGAACAATCTAGGCAAGAGTAACAGTAAAGAGATAATGGGGAAAACAAAAATTTCCCCTAATCCATCCATGAGACAGATTGTAAAAAAAGACTTTAAAATAAAATGGCAAGAAGTCTGCTACCATTTCTGGTACACTATATCTTAGCACGTCTCGAAATAGACAACAACGACCAGGGTAACATGACTTTTTCTTTCAAGGTAAATTACAATTTGACTTTCATTACTATAAAGCAGAACTGTTTTATTTCATAAAATGTATCAGTTGATAAGTGACCCCCAAAGAAGAAGCTATGACTTGTCTATTTCTGCTATTTAAGTTACTGCTGAAACAATCCCTAGTCCTATAATGCAATGTGGAGAGTTTGTGGTAACTATGACTTTTCACATCTAGGTCCTTGATGGTAGGTTTAGCCTAACCTTGACTTAGCCTGTTCTTTTTCCTGGACCCTCAGCATCTGTTCTGCTTTTACAGTGGAAGACAACACACATTTGACTATACTTCAAACTTTTCAACCAGCTTTTCATTAGTGGCAAGTTTTTTGTCGTTGTTGTTGTTTTTTGTTTCTTTGCATGGGCAGGCACCAGAAATCGAACCTGGGTCTCCGGCACAGCAAGCGAGAACTCTGTGCAGAGCCACCACGGCCTGCCCAAGTGGCCAGTTTAAAATTGAGATTTGGTATTTCCGACTTGACACTACATGTCACATTCTCCACAAAGACATCTCATTTCCTGAACATGTAGAGTGAATTTAGAGTGTTCAAAGGAAATAGTAACACTGTTACAGATTTGTCTGTTATACAAATGAATCCTGTGGTAAAGTTCTATCTCATCATTCTGCAATATTCATACATAATTCAAAGCTGCAGAAGCAATCTCTTGCAGGAAGCTGACTTGGCTTACCCAGGTGGTAGAATTAATCATTATAGCATCAAATAAAATAATCCTTAAAAAAAAAATTTCCTGGCAAATTCATTCAAGACAGATTTTTATAAAAATTCTGTTAAATGTCTGAAAGTATGTTTTTGAAAGGCAAATTACATTCTACGTTAGAACAGATTAAAGGCTTTTATGCAGCCAAATATTTCCAAAATTTTGGTCAAACTTTATCTTTGAATTCAACTACCTTCATTCAGCTTCAGAAGGGGAACTAAATGAAATCAGCCTTCTATAGAAACCATCTGCCCCTTGGGGCAAATGCTATTCTAAACTCCCACTTGCCAACTCTCTTTAGCAGCTACATTTGTCTCCAGTTGCCCAAGAAAGCCAATAAACAAATGTATGATTTTTTAAACCTCCCTAAATATCAGATCAAAATACACCAGAAATAAAAATTTATGGTTTTGATACTAATTTCAAGACCTGCATATTTCTTTGGGTTTGCTGGGAACAAAGGACCTTTGCAGAAGTGATATTTGAACTGACATATAAGGATGAGAGTTTAAAGTTATCAAACCCCACACATTTGTAAACTATTGGAAGGGTAAAAAAAATCCACTTCATTTTTTTTCAGTGTCTCTATCTCTTGGACCCCCCCACCAATGTGACATTTCTTAATCTCTATTTTATTTTCCAGCTATACCTCCCAATTTTTGGCATTCTCAGATAGAAAACTATCGTGCCCACTGATCACTATCTTAGTGACTCCAATTTTCCATTAAGCCTTCTGTAGACCTTAACTGAAAACTTCAAACGTCTTATCCTGAACTGAGGTTAACTTTTAACTGTGATCTGATGAGTTCCTGCTAATATGTCTAACACGGTCTGGTCAAACAGAGGTAGTTCTTACTGGTGTGAATCAAGGGACTAGGTCTTGGGATGAGGAAGACTGGCAGCCATGTGCAAGGTCTTTAATAGACTCTAATTTTCTGCCACTACACACATTCACTTTCTTTACAGATATGAATAGCAAATTAAATGTGTCTTCAAGGTACCAGATTGCAAGACAGCAAGCAGATAAAAACAGAGGCCACTGTAAATCACTGTCATCTTCATAATAGTAAGAAAAATTACAGTTTCAAAATCCTATGAAATACAAAGTCAGAATAGTATCTGTGCAAATTAACAGAAAAGATAAATTAATTTTAGAGAAGAGCAATACAATAAGGTTGCCCTTCTCAATAAAAGAGGAACAGCTTCTGCGAGTCACCCATTTCTGCTCTGGCTCATTTCTAAAGAATGGGGTGAGACAGTGATGTATAGTTCCTGAAAAGGTAAAGATACTAGAAGAAAAATACCACAGCCCCCTCCAAGAAGATGAACCTGGAAGGATACAGAATAGCCTTTCAGGGGTCTTGGATTTTTTCTTCATGCCCAGAAACACTGGAGAAGTAAGTCATCACACCTTTTCTCACTTTCCTCTTATGTCCCTCAACTGCCTGTCTGCCCTTTCAGTTGGAGCAGGGAAATGCTGAGAGATGATTACGTACACTTAACTCTCCAAAAACACTGCAGGCTTACTGAGAGAACAGATGTACGGAGGGGATGGGAACCAACAGTACTCAGAACCTATTCCTACCCAATGCTACACAAGCTGGGCACTTTCCCATTTAATGCACAAAAATGCACTAGGAGATAGATGCAATCATCCTCATTTTACAGATGAGGAAACTGACATTGAAAGAAGTGAACTGAATTGCCTAAGATTACATGGTACTTATGAGGCAAGAGTCAGGATTTGAATTCAATAATATCCGACTCTAACACCCGTGTTCTTTCCACCATACTGTACCAAGTAGTCAGCTTGGTGTCTGGTAGAGACTCAACAATAAATGCTTGATTATGAAGATGAAGAAGTAAAATGTTTTGAAAAGAACAAAGCTATTATTGAATGTGTGGTATTGACGCTTACAGATGCGTTCTACTTTTGGAAAATCCTAACCACCCCTCCTCACCCCCTGCCACCCCCCCCCCCCCAAAAATATCATTATTTATATTACAAAAGAATTTCTTTAAATAGGAGCCCCTCTAGTATAGAAAGACTGTGTTTATAGATATTTGGATACTTAATAACAATTACTACCACCACCTCCACATTTACTGAGTACCATTTACTGAGTGCTAGGCACTGTGCTTAAATACATATCTTCTAACAATAACATTCTGCATAAGGCTCGTTATTCCCATAATAACAAATAATGATAGCAGCCAAAACTTACATTGTGATTATGTTCCAGGTGCAGTTCCAAGCCGTATTTTTCAAAAGTGGCCCTACTGACATTTTAGACTAGATAATTCTTTGTTGTGGAGGGCTGTCCTGTACATGGTAGAATCACAGCAGCATCTTTGCCTCTATCTACTACATTTTGGACTCACTCCCTGATTCCCTGGTTGTGACAACCCAAAACACCTTCAGATATTGTCAAATATCCACAAATCTCTCCCAGCTTTCTAAACCCTTTACATTAATCAATTTTAATTCTTCAATTTTTAAGCCTCACAACAACCTACTGGGCAGATTATTACCTCTGTTTTACAAATGAAGACATTATAGCCTAAAGAGGTTAAGTCACTTTTCTCAGGTAACACTGCTAGTAATTGGTGGAGCTGAGATTCAAACCCAGGAGCTGAGCTCTAGTCTTGCTCTAAACTGCTACAATATTCTGCTTCTCAGTTTATAGATGAGGAAAGTGAGAAGCAGAGCTCAAATGACTTGTCCGGCATCACACCGCTAATAAGTGGTGAAAGCAGGAGTCAAACCCAGGTCTGAGTGATTTCAATCTGCATTCTAAAACATTATCACACTCCAGTGTGCTTAAGAACGACCTTAGGAACTTGTTCAAGATGCAGGTGCTTGGTTCCCATCTCCTGGGACTGACAGAATTAACGCAACAGCTCTGGATTATGGCCCAGGAATTTGCATGTATACAAACACTCTAGGTGATTTTGATCCAGTTGGCCCCAGGACCACATTGTAAGTAACTATTTTTCACTAATTTTCTCCCCCAGAGAGAACAGCTATAGAAGGAGCAAGGTGCGAAAAGTGAACAGGAAAATTTTAAGTAAAGAAGCATCTCTCAAAAGTGTTGTAGGCTAAAAAGGGGAAATAAAATAATTTAACCACTAGAGATGAGGGATTCATAATAGACTATTCAAAATAAAACAAGGGGGCACTTCATACTCACTAGGATGCCTTCACACTCACTAGGATGCCTCAACATCCTCACCTGGATACTGGAACTGTCCTGCACTGCTGGTAGGAATGTAAAATGGTGCAGTTGCTGTGGAAAATAGTTTGGTAGTTCCTCCAAAAGTTAAACATAGAATTACTATGTGACCTAGCAATTCTACTCTTAGGTATAAAGCAGGGACTCAAATAAATATTTGTACACTGATGCTTATAGCAGCTTTATTCACAATAAGTAAAAGGTAGAAACAACCCAAGTGTCTATCAAGAGATAAATGGATAAAAAGTAGAATATTCATAAGAAGGAATATTACTCAGCTGTAAAAAAGAATGAAGTTCTCATATAAGTGACAACATGGATCAACCTTGAATACATTATACTAAGTGAAATATGCTAAACACAAAAGGACAAACATTGTATGATTCCACTTACATGAAATATCTAGAATAAGCAAACTTATAGAGACAAGTAGATTGGGAGAGTAATGAGTTATTTTTTAATGGGCACAGAGTTTCTGTTTTGGGCAATGAAAAGAATTTGGTCATGGATAGTGGTGATGGTAGGACATCACTGTAAATGTAATTAGTATCACTGTACACTTAAAAATGGTTAAAATGGCAAATTTTATGAGATATATATATATATATATATATATATATATATATATATATATATATACACATACAGACAAAACCATAAAAAATAAATTTAAATGAGGTGTGGAGGTGATTTGGGACCATTCTTAGGATATGATTATACGTGCTCATAAAATGTTGTAAAATAAGGATTTGACCTAGTGTGACAGTTACTATTTTTATTACAAGCCCTGGCCAGATGAAGACCACTCTGGAAAGAAGAAAAGGCATCTGTGACAACAGTAATAAGGCAAAATCTTCTAACATGTTGTGATGTCGAAGTTATATATATCAACAGAGGAGAGAGGGCAGCACAATAGGCAGGTCTCCATGACAGAGAAGGCTGCTACAAGTAGACCAATCACAGTGCCCACAACCTCTACACACCCTGCTAGGGGACTCTTCCTAAAACATCCCTTTCCTTCTACTGCTCCTCTATTCCACAGCACTCATAGATTCTTGTGGCCTATTGAGGTCTACCTTCAGGCCTTCCAAGACCTTCACAATGGGGCCGCAATTATGTTTCCACCCATATTCCAGACTTTATGAGGCACAATCCTTCACCTCTAGACAAGCCAATCTATTTCTACATCAAGAATCCTGTATCTTGGCCACAACATATTCTACCTCTTTGTGTACACCTTCCCTTTCCTGAAATTGTCTCCCTTTGTCTTTTCATCTATTTCAAACTCAGCCAATCTTCAAAGATTATACATGATATCTTAATGCCCTGGGGGCTCTTCTTTTTCTGAATACCCACAGTAGGGAACCAAGGATTATAGCAAGCACTCAGCAAATGCACGTTGAATAATTCAAATGAGGTGGGATCTGGGCAGCAAGGTGCTAGAGAATTTTACCAGATCTGTGTCCACACTTTTCCCAGCAGAATTTCTACCTGAACCTCCATGGAGAATGTGACTGGAACAGGTTACATTGTAGTGCAAGAAAGTGGGCATGGAGACTTTCCTGGTATGATGTCAGAGAAACAGGACATCTTCCCAGATGCAGAATGCAGCTTCAGTCCTGTGCCAGTAGCACAGATAGGCCAACTGATTAACTCCTGAGGCTGTTTGACTCCATGACAGCTAGGAGTAGGAATATGGGGCTGATCAGTGTGCCATAGTTATTATCACTTTGTTCTTTTTAAGCAACACTTTCCTTCCACTATTAACAAATCACCTTTATAGAGGTACCATATGAAGATAAACTGCTTGTCTCTGGAATTAAACCTTTAAATATCACCTGTAACTTTAATTGATACTCTTGTAGTTATGTTAAATAATCACTGTCTGAAGCCATGGCCTATAGGTCTGAAGGATGGTCCAGAAATTAGAAATTCAAATTTAATTTCAGCTCCCCCATCAATGCTACTTTGTCAAGATTTCCCATTATTCATCTGTAAAATGGGTGTAGTGACATTTACAGGAGTATGTATTAATTAGGACATTCACATAAAGGGCTTTTTTTGAGTACTTTAAGAATACTTGACAAGTCAATGAATCAGCACACGTGGTCCTGACTTGTCACAGACATGCCTTCTTGTGCTCAAGCTGACTGTAAAAGCTGTGCTAGATCTCAACAGATGACCACTATCACTAATAGTGCCACAAAAAAAATCATTTAGGGGCCCAGGGGTCTCTGCAGTCAGAGTTTGGGTCTGCCACCGACTTGCAGAGTGGCTCTGGATAAGTCAGTAAACGTCTCTGGCCCTCAGTTTCCCCCAAAATAGGAAAGATACACTGTTAAAGCTGTCAGAATGGCTGAGATAATGTGAGTGGAAAATGTTGTAAGAATTATATAATATACTGGCATTTAACTTCAGATCAATTAAGCAAACAAGCAAATAAAACAGATTCAAGAAGTGGGAAATTCTCAGTTTGATTTTTCACTTTGGAATATATTAATTATGGGACTCTAACTCAGTTTACTTCTCTGCAGTTGTATCTCCTCACAACCTGAGGACAAATTGGAAAAAGAGCATAAAGATGCCTAAAACTTACCCCATCGTGGTTCACATAAGCATAACCATTCAGCATCATTCTGTGTGTTCTTAGTTTGATCTAAAACAGGATTATTTAAAAATTCAACATTAAGGACTTCATGAATGTTAGTCTAAACGTTAGGAACAATAAGCCAGCAAATGCAGATGTGATCTTTACAAAATGCTGACAGGCTAGAAGTTTTCTTTAGAGCAAAATAAAATGCAACCAGAAGAGTAAGCTGCTACTTTCAACTTCTGTTTCTAATTTCTTTTTTATAAGAAATAGAAATTTAATCTTCAGAGGTCAATTTGGTAAGCATGAAAAGATGACTTTGATAGGCTTCTCTGAATGAGGAGTAGAGGTGAAGCAAATGAAGATATAACTGGAGCTTAAGCATTAAAACAACTCACACTCCCAAGTGAACTTTCCAGAGAGAAGGACATCACATTTTACCACAGTCTATAATGTGTTTGGATTTTGTTTCTATATTATATGTGTGTGTGCGCACACACACACACACACATACACAAAGAGACCCAGGTTGATTATTTTAGCAAATACCAAAAGCCTCTATGCTTGGCTGGACTGGCTATAACCTACAAGAGTGCCAGGCAACAAGACAAATCAGATATTATAGCTTTGTCCAGCAGTTGGCAAACATTTTTGTAAAGGGCCAGAGAGTAAATATTTAGGCTTTGAGAGCCACATGATCCCTGTCACAACTACTCAGCCCTGCTGTTGTAGTGTAAAAGCAGCCAGGGATGATATGTAACAGAATGAATGTGACTATGTTTCAATAAAACTTCATTTACAAAAAGTTAGATTCAGCTCTCAGGCCATAGTTTGTGACTCCTGGTCTATACCCTTGAGTCTTGGAGTAGATGTTCATACTATATGATTGACCCTCAGATTATTGAGGAAATAGTTTAGTTCTAAGGACTCTAAGAAGATCACAAAGGTCTCCAAAGGATGAAGGTTTATATAGATGAATAACATTCCCAAGGGAGCAAAGATGTGTCAAATCTGCTCTGTCCACCCAAGCAAGAATTCAGTTGGGGTTTGTACAGAATCACAGCTGTGTGAGGTACAGTTGGCTTCCTGCAATTATTCTGAGGGTCCCAAAGAAACCTACTGATAATGAAAAAAAATTACATACATATGGTGCCTAAACTGTGCAATTTGCGTTTGATAGTATTCGTACATTCAGGGACATAATTTAGACACAGTACTTATGTCTGAAAATTAAACTAGCATGCAAGAGTATGGGTAAAATAAATATGATTTTAATAAAAAACCAAGAGATTACCACCATAGTTTGCTGAAATGACTACTAAAAGGATGTACTTAAGGAAGAAAGAAATTAAACCAAGAAGAGTAAAATAAAGAGGGATAGTTAAAAATAAAAATATAAAAAATAAATAAACACATGGGCAAGTCTAAAATAAACCATTAGTGAAGAATTTTCTGAGGAGGTAACATTTAAATTGAGAGCCCAATGACAAGTATTCAACCATCATGTCAAGGAAGCATTCTAAGCAGAGGGAACAGCTGATACAAAGGATCTAAGAAGGGATTATGTTTGACATGTTTGAGAAACAAAAAGGAAATCACTATTCATGAGCAAGTGGATGAGTAGTTCAAATGATAAGGACAAGTCTGTAGGCAAAGGTCATATCATGTAGGATCTTCCTTCACTGTGATAAAATGATATGATTTGCATTTTAAAAAGTAGTTGGCTGTTCTAAGGACATTAGATTACAAGTGACAGAGACTAATCAGGGAGATTGTGCTAGTTTGAAACTGTTATGTACCCCAGAAAAGCCATGTCCTTTCCCTAATCCAATCTGTGAGGCCAGACCTATTGTTTAGGGAGGAACCTTTGATTAGATTGTTTCCATGGAGATTTACCCACTCTATGGTGAGCGTAAAGTTTTGATGAGATTACTTCTATGGAGATGTGACACCCCCAATGTTTGGTATGACTGTATGTTTGACTCCACCCATTCAAAGCAGGTCTTGATTAATTTACTGGAGTCCTTTAAAAGGAGAATCATTTAGGAGAAAGCCCAGAGCCGACAGAAATGCAGATATTTGAAGATGCCTGGAGTTATGACAAAGAGAGCAGATGCCTAGACATAGTCGGTTGGAGATGCAGAGCCTAGCAGATGTCACCACGTGCCTTCCCATGAGATGCTAAGCAAGCCAGAACCCAGAGTTGTGTCCCAGAGAAGTGAAGGCTCACAGACGCTTAGAGAGGAAGCCACTGGCATCAGAAGCTGCAAGCAAGGGAACTGGGCTCAAGGACCAGCAGATGCCAGTCATGTGCCTTCCCATATGACAGACATCAGCCTTCCTTGAGTCAAGGTATCTTTCTCTGGATACTTTCATTTGGACATTTTTATGGCCTTAGAACTGTAAACTGGTAACTTAATAAATTCCCTTTCAGAAAGCTTTTCCGTTTCTGGCATACTGCATTCTGGCAGCATTTAATAAACCAAAACAGAGATCAATTAGTAAACGAGGTGAGAGATAATGGTGACTTGGATCAGGGTAGTAGAAGCAGATGGAGGTTTGGGATATACATTTAGATGTAGGACATATTTTGGAGGTTCAGTCAACAAGACTTGCTGATATTTTGGATGTAGGGGTGAGGGAAAGAGAATAATCAAAGGTGACCCCTAGTTTTCTGTCTTGAGGAACTGGATGGATGCTGGGGTCATTTAACAAGAAGAGAAGACTTGGGATAGAACAGATTTGTAGGGATAAACATGTTTTGGACATATTTCATCAGAGATGCCTATTTGAGTTTAACTGGAGATATCAAGTAGGCAGTTAAATGCGTGTCATGGGCAAGAGGTCAGGGATGGAGATATAAATTGGAGAGTCTGAATAAATATAGAAGTTAAAATCTTGGTACCAGATGATGTTCTGCTAGGGATTAGCCAAAATAACCCCCTTTGACATACGGTTTTCTTAAACAAAACAGAAGAGTTATCTGGGATTTGTTTCAAAATAATAGGGGAAGCAGATACAAATATAGTTGACACAAGATCAGTGATAAATTGAAAATTGTTCAAGAGAGGTTTGGGGTAAATAGTGGTTCATTATACTAATCTATCTGTTTTCGTATATGTTTAAAATTTCTATCATAAAAAGTTTAAAATAAAATGAAAATAAATAAAAGGACCAATTTTAAGATGTTATTCCATTAAAGACAGTCCTGTAGCACTGAATCCAAGGTCATATTATAAACAAGGCATTCAGACAAAAAAGAACCCAGTCTAAATGGAGGTTCATGAGCAGGAGGGTGAATACTGTTACGCAGGTGGGCAGAGGTCACAACGTAGGGCTTTCTTTCAGTGTGGGGATATGACTGGATCTACATTTAAGAAAGAATACTTATACCAAACTCTGAAATCTGTTCTACAACTAATTGTTGCAGTGTACTTTGAAATTTATTGCTTTTATGTATGTATGTTATTTAAAGAGGAGGAGGAGCATAACAGAGAAGACAGAATTTAACAAATGAGCATGACTGCTGACACTATATTGATATTTCTGTTCGTCTCTAATGTCTCAAGGCAGTTAGAAGAAAAACTGAAAAATAACCCATACCAAAAATTTTAAAATCTGTTCTATAACGACTTGTTAAAATGTATTTGGAAATGTATTGCTTTTTTGTATATATGTTATATTTCACATTAAAAAATATTTTTTTAAAAAGAGAAAGAATACTTGTAAGCTAACATTATACTCTATGGTGAAAGACTTAAGTCAAATTTGGCTCTGCCACCGACTTGCAGAAGAATGGCCTTGGGTAAGTCAGTCAGAACTTCTCTGGCCCTCAGTTTCCCATAAAATGGGAAGAATGCATGCCGTCAGAGTATATAGTACCGAAGATCAAGAACTGGATAAGGAAGCTCTCTTTACCACTGCTATTCAAAATTGTACTGGAAGAGCTAGCCACAGCAATTAGGCAAGACAAAGAAATAAAAGGCATCAAATTGGAAAGGAGAAGTAAAACTATCGTTATTTGCAGACAACATGATCCTATATACATAGAAAATCCCTAAAAAGCATAAGAAAGCTATTACAACTAATAAGCAAATTCAACAAAGTGACAGGGTATAAAATCAACACGGAAAAATCAATGGTATTTCTATACACTAGTAATGAATGATCTGTGGAGGAAGTCAAGGAAAACAATTCCACTTACAACAGCAACTAAAAGAACCAAGTATATAGGAATGAATTCAATCAAAGATGTAAAGACTTACACACGTAAAACTACAAAACACTGCTGAAAAACATCAAAGAAAAACAAAATAATTAGAAGGATATTCCATATTCATAGACTGGAAGACTAAATCTTAAGACATCAATTCTACCCAAAACAATTTATGGATTCAGTGCAATTCTAACAAACATTCCAGCAGCCTTTTTTGCAGAAATGGAAAAGTCAGTTACCAAATTCATATGTAAAGGGAAGGAGCCCCAAATAGCTAAAACCATCTGAAAAAGAAGAGTAAAGTTGGAGGACTCATACTTCCTGATTTTAATGAAAGTAATCAAAACAATGTAGTAATCAAAACATTGTAGTACTGGCATGTCCACAAACATATAGACCAATGGGATAGAACTGAAAATTCCAAAATAAATCTTCACATCTATGGCCAAATGATTTTTTGATAAAGGTACTAAGTCCACTGAATGGGGAAAGAATAATCCCTTGGACAAATGGTACTGAGAAAACTGGATACCTACATGCGAAAGAAAGAAAGTGAACTCCTACCTCGCACCATATATGAAAATCAACCAAAAATGAGTCAAAGACCTATATGAGAAATTAAAACTATAAAATTCTTTGAAAAAGGAGCTTGTCCTAGGCAATGGATTCTTAGACTTTACACTGAAAGCATAAGCAAAAAAAGAAAAAAATTGATAAATTGGGCTTCATCAAAATTAGAAACTTTTGTGCAAAGGACATTACCAAGAAAGTGAAAAGACAACATACAGAGTGGGAGAAACTATTTTGAAACCATATATCTGATAAGGGTTTAATATGCAGAATACATAAAGAACTGGACAACTCAACAACTTAACAAAATGACAAACAACTCTATTTAAAAATGGGCAAAGGACGTGAATAGACATTTCTCTAAAAAAGATCTACAAATGGTCAACAGGGACATGAAAATATGCTTTTATCATTAGCTGTTAGGAAAATGCAAATCAAAACCACAACAAACTACCACTTTACACCCACAAGAATGGCCATTATTAAAAAATTGGGACTTAACATGTGTTGGTGAGGATGTGGAAAAATAGGAAATCTTGTACTTTGTTGGTGGCAATGTAAAATGGTGCAGCTGCTATGGAAAACAGTTTGGTGGTTCCTCAGAAAGTATAAAATTAATTATCATATGACCCAGCAATCCTACTTCTAGGAAAATACCCCAAAGAATTGAAAGCAGGGACTTGAACAGATATCTGCATGCCAATGTTCATAATGGCAATATTCACAATTGCCAAAAGATAGAAGCAACCCAAGTGTTCATCAACCCATGAATGGATAAATGAAGTGAACAATGGAATATTATTCTGCCATAAAATGAATGAAATCCCAATATATGCTACAACATGGGTGAACTTTGAAAATATCATGTTCTGTAAAATAGGCCAGAAACAAAAGGACAAATACTATATGATCTCATTTATATGAAATAACTGGAATACACAAATTCATAATCAGAAATTAGAACACAGGTTGCCATGGCCAGGGGTGGGGGTAGGGTTTGAGGAGTTAATGCCTAGCCTAATTGGTACAGAGTTTCTCTTTGGGGTGATGGAAAAGTTTGGGTAATGGGTAGTGGTGATGGTAGTACAACATTGTGATTGCAATCAACATCACTGAATTGTATACTTGAGTGGTTAAAATGGAAAATTCTATATTGTATATATGATGGCAGAATAAAAAAATAAACAAAAAATGAAGAAACATGGAAAGGTACAACACAAAAAGTGAACCCTAAAGTAAACTATAGACTAAAGTTAACAATATAATAATAATAATATTGATACATTAATTGTAATGACAGTACCATACTAAGTAAATGCTGGTAATAGGGAAAACTCTGTGTGTGTGTATCATACAAGGGAACTCTGTATTTTCTGCATGATTTTTCTGTAAATCTTCAACAGGAAGGGAGGAAGGAAAAAGATGAGAGGGAAGGGGAGGTGATGGGAGGGAAGAGCATTAGGCTGTTTCAAGGAGAATAGATTGTAAGGGGAAAGACATAAGCAAGGGTTGTCTTAAATTCTGGTCCCCTCATAGCTCTAGGTTGCTAGCTGCTGGAATGCAATATACCAGAAACAGAATGGCTTTTAAAAAGGGGAATTTAATCAGATGCTAGTTTACAGTTTCAAGGCTGAGAAAATATTCCACTTGAAACAAGTCTAAAGAAGTGTCCAATCTAAGGCATCCAGAAGATACCTTGGTTCAAGAAGGCTGGTGAAGTTCAGGGTTTCTCTCTCAAGTGAGAAGGCACGTGGCGAACACAGCCAGAGTTTCTCTCTCATTTGGAAAGGCACATGGTGAACACGGTCAGGGTTCCTCCCTCATCTGGAAGGGCACATGGAGAACTTGGCATCATCTGCTAGCTTCTTCTCCTGGCTTCCTGTTTCATGAAGCTCCTAGGAGGCATTTTCCCTCTTCATCTAAAAAGGTCGCTGGCTGGTGGACTCTGCTTCTTGTGCCTATTCATTCTGTTCTGCTCTCTGAATCTCCCATTCTCCAAAATGTTTCCTCTTTTATAGGACTTCAGAAACTAATAAAGACCCACCTAAATGAGTGGAGACATGCCTCTATCTAATCCAGCTTAACAACCGCTCTTGATTAAATCACATCTCCAGGGAGATGATCTAATTACAGTTTCAAACATACAATACTGAATAGGGATTAGAAGAAATGGCTGCCTTCACAAAATGGGATTAGGATTAAAACATGGCTTTTCTAGGGTGCATACATCATTTCAAACCAGCACACCTTAAGAACACTTTTGTAAACGGATCTCTTCTTTACCTTTACCTCTCAGAAAAATTATTGCCAATAATAGCAAGCCTAATTACGTGAATTTTTCCTATTGCTAGATACTGTGCTAGAGCTTTATAGATAGATTTATCTAACCCTGACAATATTTCTATATGGTAGGTATTATTTCTTTTGTACAGATAGGGAAACTAGCTCAGAGAGGTTAAGTCAAAAGACACATAGCTATTCAGTGATAAAGAAAGAATTCAAATTTTTGTCTAACTCTTGTGGTTGCATTTTTCTCATTATGCAATATTATTCCCCATGTTGTGGACACCAAAGAGCTGCAGAGATGGTAGGTAAATTAGTGCTTCTAAAAATGATGGTTTACAGTAAAGAGAAATTGCAGGAAGATGGCAGAATAAATTAGTTTCCTTGGAGAGTTCAACCCTGCTCCAAGGAACAGCTGCTAGAGAAGTGACAGGAAGGCAATTGGGACAGCGATTCCAGGGTGTAAGTGACCTGGGAGGGTCATCTACAACACATAGGGAGGCCCTGGTTGCAAAAGCTGAAGAACTGAGATGCAGAGAACCAGAGACTGTCCAGCTAGTGTAAACACCCTGACACATCCCTTTGCAAATGGAAGCCCGGAGCCCTTAGGAGTACACAGACAGGAAGATGGAATCAAGGAAGTAAATTAAGCTGAGTCCCTTGAAGGTGATACCCTCATGTGTGCCACCCCGTGCCTGACCTGCAACTCCTCCCACCACTCATCTGAACCCCATCACCCATTCACCCCCCACCATGTTCCAAGTGCCACCTGGCTCGACCACCCCCCTCACCAACCCCTGTGTGTCCTTGCCCCACATCCCCACCCCATGCACACGTGCAAGTCTGCTCCAGCCTGCCTCACCCCTTGAAAGTGGTTGCCTGTGCATCCAGGCTGCAGGCATTCACCTTCACATTAGGGCAACACCTGCCCCTAGCCCAAACAATCGTGCAACCCTGCCTTGCCCCCTCTGAGGTCTATGCACACATACATCAGCTTCTTGCTGACACAGATCTGCACGTGCAAGTGCACACAAGCGTGCACATCCCCACTACACCCAATCCCAGCCCATGAAAGTGCAACCCCGTGCCCTGCTGCCCCTGAGCTTTGTGCATGCACAGCAGATGCACACCAGGGCCCCACCTCCCAGACCCATGCACAAGCACAGCCACATCCTTCCTGCAGGGACCTCGCATCCGTGCACTGACTTCCTGACACCTGTACTCCAATCCCCTGCCCCGCACTCAAGCACACCCTTGACCTGCCCCACCCCTCCACAAGCACTCTGCTTCCATACCTGGCAGGTGCTCCCATGTGTATCTCCCTGGCCCTGCACATGCCTGCACCCCTGCCCCACCTCTGCCCACATGTGTACACAAGTGCCAGGACCACACCCACCCAACATCACCTGCCACTATCCCATGTCCTGCAACCCTCCTGACCTGTGCCCTGCCCATACACACTCATGCATCTGCATCCCAGCCCCCCTGGACACTTCTTTTTGTACAAGGACACACCCACGCCCTGCCCTGCCTGTGCCCTGTACCCCATACCCTGATTACTCACGACCCCCGTGCTTCATGTGCCCACTCACATCCTGCCTGCACACCAGCCCCATGCATCTGTATAGCCCCCATCATCTGCCTCCCACCATGCCCTACCTCTGTGTTCCCCATGCTGCACACTGCTCCTGCACTCCAAGGCCTCCCTGAGCTGCACCCTGCTCCCACGACCCCTGCACCACACCTCCACAACTCTGTGCCCCGTGCACCCCATGCCCCCAGGCTCCAGCACAGCTTTCCCAACACATGCCTATATCTGTGCTGCAACCTTTCACCACACTGTTGTCCCCTGCCACATGCCCTACATCCTGCTCCACATTCATCCCGCAAATACAAAGCTTTAGACTACTGAAGGAAATCAACTTCGAAAGTAACCCTATCAAGATATTTATATGCTCAAAGGCAACAGAATATCACTAAGCATATTAAGATGCAGATAGATATAGCCCAGCCTAATGACCAAATTAAAACACCAGAGAAGACAAAGACTTTGGAACAACAAATCAGAGATGTTCATATAACTCTACAAAATAAAATCAGTGGGATGGCTAATGATATAAAGGAGATAAAGAAGACACTAGAAGACGGGCCATGGTGGCTCAGCAGGCAGGGTTCTTACCTACCATGCTGGAGACCCAGGTTCAATTCCCAGTGCCTGTCCGTGCCAAAAGAAAAAAAAAACGAAGACACTAGAAGAGCATAAAGAAGAATTTAAAAGAATAAACAGAAAAATAGCAGATATCACAGAGATTAAAGATGCTTTAGACCAAATAAAAAATACACTAGAGACAAAACAACAGATTTGAAGAGGCAGATGAAAGAACAAGTGAACTAGAGGACAGGACAACTGAGTTCTAACACATAAAAGAGCAAATGGCAAAAAGATGGAAAAATTTGATCTCAGGGAAATGATGGCCAAAATAAAGCACGCAAATAAAGAATCATCAGTGTCCCAGAAGGAGAAGAGAACAGTAAAGGGCTAGAAAGATCAGTTTAGGATATAATGGGGAAAACCTTCCCAACTCTTATAAAGGATATAAATATGTAAATCAAAGAAGCCCAATGAACTCCAAATAGAATAAATCCAAACAGGCCTTTCCTAAACACATACTAAGCAGTCTGTCAAATATTGAAGAGAAGCAGAAAATCCTGAAAGTGGCAAGAGAAAAAAACTCTACTACACACAAGGGAAACCTCATAAGTCTGACTACTCAACTGGGACTATGGAGGCAAGAAGGCAGTGGTCTGATAGATTTAAGATCCTGAAAGAGAAAGACTTCCAACCAAGAATTCTGTACCCACCAAACTGTACTTCAAAACTGAGGGAGAGATTAAAATCTTCACAAACAAAAGCTGACAGAATTTGTCAACAAGAGATCGGCCCCACAAGAAATACTAAAGGGAGTTATGTCAGCTGAAAGAAAAAAGGACAGGAGATGGAGGTTTGGAAGAGGGCACAGAATTGAAGAGTACCATTGAAGTTACCTTTCAAGGGTGACTTAAAGGATAAAAAGAGAAAGAGGGAAAAGATATACAGCTCTGACAAATAAAATCCAAAAGATAAGATGGTGGATTCAAGAAATGCTTTTACAGTAAAAACTGACCCACTGTTATCCCCTTCAACAGTATTTTCCATATCCTAGTCCATTTTCAATTTTAGTACCAGAAGAGATTTTTTTTTAAATCATGCCACTTTCCCGCTTAAAAACTATTTCCTTTATAGAGTGTACAAGATAAAGGTCAAATATATGAACATATCATGCAAGACTCTTTACTGTCTGTCTCAGCAGTTCTCAAACTTTTTGGTCTCAGGATTCCCTTACACTCCTAAAAACTGAGCTGCAAGGGCTCTTGTTTATGTAGGTATGTCCATTGACAGTCATAGTATTAGAAATTAAAACCGTTCATTTAAAAACGTTAATTCATTTCCAAATCTCTTTAGTATCTGACTTAAGAGGAAGCTGGATTTTCATATCTGTACCTGCATTCAATTTACTGTGATATATTATTTTGGTTGAAGTATATGAAAAAAAAATCTGGTCTCACCCAGATACGTAAGTAGGAAAGGGAGTATTTTAATAGCCTTTTAGATAACTGTGGATATTCTTCAGTACCATACCAAAACTTGATAAGTGGTGGTTTCTTAAGGTTAGACACAATGTGGAATCTGAAACCATATCAACGAATTACTTTTTCTACTCAGTTACATTAAAATCCAGTAGTTTAGTAGAATTCTCACCTGCTATGCGGGAGACCCAAGTTCAATTCCTGGCCCGTGCACTTTGCAAAACAAACAAAAATTCAACAAATGGCGCTGCAATAACAGGGTATTCACATGGAAAAAGAATGAAATGTGACCCCACCATACAGCATACAAAAAAAAATCCAGTAGTTTACCTTGCACTATGAGTGGCTCTTTTACTCATGCATAATTTTGTAATATCATGCATTGGGTCATTTGGAAATTACTGGTTCACCAAGTTATCCATAGCTTCCAAATGTTGACACATTTAATACATGTGTACCATCAACATTATCGGGAAAATATTTAAGTATTAGGAAGCTGTCAAGGTCACTGGGGCAGACATAAATTTTCAAAAATTCTTATTTTTGCTAGAAAGCTTGAATTTTATCATTGACAACAAATATTGTCAGTTATTTTCTTCAACGTGATAGGCTCACTACATTCACTTTTAAGAAACTATCTTCTAAACATCCAGGTCTGAATAAACTTTATTTTGTCTATCAGTTATTTTTTCAAGGTTTTCCATGAAAAAGGGGCAGTAGTTCAATTTTGCAACTCAAACAATTTCCCAAGTATTTTTACTTGAGACAGCCATTATACTTTGGTATGGAGCAGAAGTACGCTATGTGTACTTTGCATTTCATCACACAGAATTTTAAAATGACAAGTACTCAAAGGCTGAAATATAATAAAATTTACAATTTCATCAAGAACATTCTTAATTGAAAACTGGCTTTATAAAAGGAAAAAAATACTAGTATAGTTAGTGCCACAGCTTTGATTTGTGCTAAGTTGCCACTAGTTTTACCCACCATTGTTTGTCACCATCAGTGCAAATGCCAACACTAGAAAAGACAATGTCTTAGTACTACTATGAAAAGAGATGTGACCTTGCATGGACTACACTTTAAGATCCACGGATCTATCTGCTATCCTTCTTTTCCAGCCACATGTCCTGCTTCTGTTTGCCATTATCCTCATCTCTGTGACTCTGCATATAGTGTTTCTTTTGTCTGCAATGTCTTCTCCAACCAGCTGGCAAAATCTTATTTAGCTTTTAAGATCTGGTTTGAATTTTATTTCAAAGAAATCTGTTTTAAGATAATTTAGTCACTGTTTGCTTTGTGTGTCTGTGCCACTCTGCACATAAATTTTTAATATTTATGATACTGTGGGCAGAGGGGTTACTGAGTATTTTAAAGTGTCCAATGTGCCAGACACCCATGTTAAAAGTCTTTTATATATTTTCTAATGAAATTTGAAATTAATTTGTGATAGATATGATTATAACCACTGTACACTGAGGGACCAGACATAAAGCCAAAGGAGAATTTGAACCCAAGTTCATTATTTCAGCAGTGTCACAATCTTTCCCCCTATTTGCTCTGGGGCCTAATACCATATATGACTTATAGCTAAGATGTTTAATTTATATCTCCTGAAGAGTAAAATAAATGAACATAGTAACAATCTAATCATATAATGAAAGAATCTACACAATCCCTATCTTTCATGTTTCCTATCTTTTCAGGTTCTGGTCTGGTACATTATTTTTTTATTCTTTATTCCTAATATACAATTTAGATTTGGAATCTTCATTTACTTAGAGAAAAACCTGTATTTTCATTTCTTCCACCAATGTGTTTCCAGCTGTAGGATGGTAATTTAATGATTACATTGCCATTAAGCCAGAAACACAAATGTTGACATTTGACAGTAATGTTTTTCTTCTCAAAGTTGCTTCAAGTAAATACCAATGGTGTATCCAAGTAAATGAGGTGATTATCCAAAAAGCAAATACTGTGTACTCTTCAAAAAGTGTGTTCATGCTTTAAACTTTTCAAAAAGTTAGTGAAAAGGGAGATTTTTTTAAAAAAAACTATTGAATATCTCTTTTTCTACTTGTCTGGGATATTATAAAATGTGAAAATCCTAATGTGCAGCTAAGAAAAGCCTAATATTTCAATCACTGCTTTACTTACTATAGCACATATTTTTAGAATGATGGTGAGACTAGTGGTTCTCAAAGTGTGGCCCTGGGAAAGCATCAGCCCTACCTAGGAACTTGTAGGAAATGCAAATTACTAGGCTCTTCCTCAGGCCTACTGAGTCAGAAACTCTGAAGTGACCAGCCCTTTAGATGATTTTAATACATGCTAAAGTCTGAGGAGTAATGGGGTATACTAGTCATGTCACTTGGAGTAATTGATGTTGCTCATAAAGAATTGATATGTAATTGGAAGATATGACAGACCTAGCTGTATAATAAGGGGTCTGTCATGTCAAGATCCTGGGCCACCCTCAAGCCCAGATATTAGCTTGCAGCCAAAGGAAAGAGTCTCATTCCACAGAAGAGAGGCTGTGTTATTTCTTGGTTCTGCTTTCCAGGGTATGGATAAATACAACACAGATGTTTTTAATGAGGAATAAAATCATCTATCGATCTGTATGAACTATCTGTCATTCCCTTGGTAGGTAACTTCAACTATGTGCTGCTTAAATTGCTTCTTTCCTAAATAGCAAACTGTAATATATGCATTTTATTACTGTTGGAGTATAACATTCTATCATACACATTCAACTACCAACGACAATACTGCTCTTTCCAGGAATATATTAGTTACCACTATTCTAGTTGCTTTTTCTATGAGATGGACTTAAAGAAAGCAGGGACTGGACTTGTTAGTATTTTGACAACAGGAGGTAAAAAGTTCACTTTAGTAAAGAATATATATATGACTTCCTAGCATTTTCATAGCAAAAGTGAAAGCATTAATTGTTCACTTCATTTTTATTTGTACTTTTCCAAAGGAAAGATGGTGAGAGAATCTGCCCCATTCATCAGTTTGCTGTCTTTACCAGAGAGAAGGCCAGGTCCAGCAGAGAAAGCATTCTGTAAGTCAGGAAGGAGGAAGACCCAGAATCTGATGAATGAAGTACACAGAGCATAACTGTTTTGTTTTGTTTTTCTTTAAAGGACTGGGCTATAAAGAAATCATCCTATTTGTCACAAACTAATTAATTTGGCTTACAATACAAAATGAGAAAGAAAAACTTGTTTCCTAAACACAAATGTTTATGTGAATGATTCCAAGTGAAAATGTAATTCTGTTTGATCTTGTGTTGTATTACCAAATCAACACAATAGGAAGATTATAAGCTTTAGAGTAAGAAAGATCTGAGCTTGAATCCTGGCTCTGACAACTACTAACCATGTGACTTTGGGCATTTCTTAACCTCTCTGAGTTTCAGTTTCTTTATCTGATGAACCAACCACTTTATAAGGCTGTTAGAAGGACTTGAAATAAATATTTGGGATGTGTCTTGCACAGTGCCTGATACAGAGTCAGGTGATCAATAATGGTTATTAAAGTGTTTAAGAAAAGGCATTAAATGCCCAGAGAACTGATGTGGGTATTCAATCTGCTAGCTAAATTGAGGATTATACCATTGGGTCTCAATCTCAGTAACTAACTAATACCCTATTTCACCTTCATGCTAAATAACTGTAAACTGCTCGGTGACTGCCACATTCTTTCTCCCATCTTTTTTCCACATTTGGAAGATAGAAGGGCTAGCAATAAAAAAAACCAAACACAAATATTCCTTTAAAAGAAACTAATGCCTATGGAGATAACACTTTGGTGAAAGCCAGAAAGAATTGCTTGAAGAGTTTTATTTCATCTACAATGAGGGAAAGAATTTATTCATTTGATCTTTCTCATACTATCATAGCATTTCTTTTATTTTAATATTTTTATTTTTCACATATTTTCTCTTTAAGAAAACAAACAATATACTTAAAACCAACAACAATGGATATCTTAGTTAGTATAACCATAGGCATATTTAAATAAAGTATCCATATAATCATTGTCAAGCCAGTAAGTTTCATAAACCAATTTAAAATTGAGGCTACATATTTGGATAGCAAAGTTCTTAAATTTTAAGTATTAAAAAATAACATACATACCATTTGATGATCTGTCAAAACTGCGAATGTTCTTAAAATATCAAGTAGAAAGTTCTTACAAATATCTATTTTGCTATAATAATAACTTATGTTCCTAAACATTTTCCACTATCATAGCATTTCAGAACAAACTACTATTCATTGCTATTAAGGTGTTATGGATTTGCTTTTCTATATTAAAGTCACTTTGCCTTCACTAGAATGCAGCAAGCTACTTTAGCTAAAGATCCAGGGCTATAACCCTTGTTTGTGCACTAAGATCACTCTAATAATGTTCTAATCTTGGAATGCTGTTGTAAAGATGGACGATGGCCACAGAGTGCTGCTTACAAACAGAAATAGCTCTTACCCAATTTTAAAGAGACAAAAAACTTAGCACCTGAAACTGTGCTTAAAAAATTTCCACATTCTAACAGTCTATTTTACATACCTGAGAATTTTTTTAGGGATCTGTGACGGAGAAGAATGATTCCTTTTCCTTTTCTCTGAATCCTGTAGTAACGAATCCTCTGTTCCACTCTTCTGTATGATGGCTGCCTGGTCTGCCCCCATCTTGCTCTGATCCAGATTGAGCTGGCCGTGAGCAGGGTCACACCTGTACATGAAAACAATGGCTGGCTTCTCACTGGACTCTGCTTTTGCTTCTGTGAACCAGTGATGGCGCTGAACTGGAGGAGGGGGCAGCATGTGGATGACTGTGCCATCCAGGCCCACCAGTTTCCCTTTCTCTCGCTCTTTCTCTTTGTCGTCCTCCTCTTCAGTTTTCCGACGGCGGAAGAAACTCTTAAAAGATATCCAGCGCTTAGGTTTTGCATCAGCTGCCCGCCTGCTGCCTTCAGAGTGCAAAACTGATTCAGCTTCTGTTGATCTGGTAGGGCTGGTTGGCTTGGTCCAGTTGGTGAAATGCCTCTGCAAAAGGTTACTTGCATGGTAAGGAGAGGAAGTGGAACGTGGTGGGGGAAAGGGAGGTAGTGGTTCACCTTGGGGGTTAGTTGTTAATTTGGAGGGAGGAGTGGTGACTGGTTTTGAGAGTGGGTCTTTCTGCATTTTGGTGGTGGGACTTTCTGTGGTCTGAGATGCTTCAGCCTCACCACTAGGCTGAGATGTAAACAGAGATTTGGGCCTGACTGGTGTACTCTTAGGTGCACTCCTACCAGCATCGGCATCTGGAGGAATGGCATAAAGCTCTTCCACACTGCAAGCTTTAGGGCCAGACTGTGGCATTTCTGGAGGAGATGGTGGAGGTTGGATAGAAGCCACAATCTGAGAAAGTACTGTGCTTGCTTTCTCCCGGGTGCTGCTGCCACTGTCCGTGGTCTGAGACTCCTGAGTGCCTTCTCTTTTGACCACAGATTCTTGAGTGGTTCTTGGGATCTTTACTGGGGAGTTGTGGCTAGAACTATAGCTTCTCTGTGGTGAAGACTGACCTCTGTTAAGACAGTTGTTAAATTCCTGAACCTTCTGAGCCACCGAACCCCTTTTACGCTCTGTGCTGTCTGAAAACCCTTTAGCTTGGGGACATTCAGTGGGTTTGCTAGTGGTATTATCAGGTACTTTGCTTTCAGCTTCTATTTCTTCATAAGTATGGCTTATGATACTTGTGGTTTTTTCCTTCACTGAGAGTTCTCCACTTGTTCCCAGAAAACTTTTGTATATGGCTAGATTGTCATATGCATTTGGATTAATTACAATGGGAACTTTGATAGCATTTTTGGAACTCCGAGCATAAGTTGGCTCATCATGGATGATAATTGGAAAAGGTGGCATACCAGCATTGTTATAACTATTAAATTTTATTTCAGACAAATTAGGTGACTTAACAGGTATAGTTTTGGAGGAAATATTTGTAGCTGTGGGTGAAGTGGGTGCTGATTTATGACAGTTTTTCCTTGGAGGGATGTTTGGTCCAGTTCCACCACTAATTAATTCCACTTTAGGTATCTTTTGTCGTGGACTGGTACTGGAAGTCCATACTTCCTGGTATCGGATAGCACTGGATTTTTGGTAATGGGCATTTACTTGTCCTGATGTCAATGTAGGTGATGTCACTGGAGAGTTTGGAGTAGAAGATAAGCTTTTCGTCTTGGGGCTGTTGGCAGGGCCCTCTAAGTGTTCACTGGCCATGGCAGCTGACACGTCCACAACAGTATATGGCTTGCACAGTGGTTGTTCTAGATTCACAACTCGGTAGGGCCTGGCTTGTTCTTCTGCAGGGACAAGGTTTATGGTTATTGCTTGTCCAGCAATATCGGTAGAGGTTTTACTTTCTTGCTTCTCAGTTTGTACAGCAATCTTGCCATCCTTCTCTTCTAATCGGAGAGCAAGGACTGCTTTGTGTGTCTCTGGAACTTTTACTGAGCTTTTAAAAGCTTGTGATGAGTCCTTTTCCTGATGACTATTAGAGAGATTTTCAAGATTGGGTTCATTTTCCTTCGTGTCCTTAGACTCTTCTGGTTTACCAGGAGATATTCCCCCATTACAAATCTTCTGGGATAAACTACTAGCTGTCTCAGATCGTGATTCTTCTGTTAAAGAAGAATCTGGTGAAGTGGAATCAGATGACATGGTGCTCTGAATGCTGCCTGGTCCGTAGGAGACCACAGAATTCTCTTCATAACCATTCAGGATTTCATCATAGCTGTCATCATAGTCTACCGCACAGATTCTCTGCAGAGACTTATTTCGCAGGGGGACAGTATTCCATTTTTTGTCCACAAAGAATCGAACAGGAGACAAAGTGTTTGCTCTGAAGTTAGCAAAGCGAGGTTGCCCTCTCATGCGGATTTCCATGGCCAACAGCTCTTCATCACTCTCATCCCAGCTCTCATGCTCCTCCTCCATGTTACTGAAAAGAACATCTTCCTCACTCTCCTCACCACTAGAAAACTCTGGGTAACAAAACCGGCCCCCTTCATTACTGATCACTTCTGTACTTCCACTCAGAATAACATGCTTTCCCTGAGTATCTTTTATCCCTCCGATCATGCAACTTGGCGGAAGCTTTCTTTCCAAAGATCGTTTATAGCAATTGTTTATTCTTCCTAAGAATGTTTCTTTGGAGTTTGTTTCATTTCCTCTTACATGAGGGGTGGTACCCAAGCCTGCTATCTCCTTTAATACTTCAGTTAGTCCATTATTGTTATTTGAAATCTTCTTTGCACTATCATTATTGCTATAAGGCTTAGGAACATGGCTAAACCCTTCAATATCATCTTCATTGTTATTGTTAGGTGGTTTCTGACTCAAGGCAGTCCTGTTTCGGTTCCATCCAATGATAGCAGGTTTGTTCTCACAGTGTTCTTGGATGCTAAGCTCACCACATACACTTTGTCCATCTGCCACCATCATAGTGGGCTTCACAGCAATAGTGGGTTTTTTAGCCACAGGAGGCCGGAAATTTCCGGTGTTCCTGATGCGGTGGTTGTTACTGTGATTGGCGTTAGTTTTCACATTGCCTTGGGTGATGGGTGTCTTCTCAGAGTCTGGGGGGAGCTGGTGTAAGCTTTTAGGTTTAAAACAGTTTTTGCATTCACCAGGTTTCCAAACGTGTTCAGTGAAGGTGTTACAGGCAGACATGTTTAAAAACAGAACTTTATAAACAACGCTTTCCTTTCAGGACATGGCAAAACTTTCATTCATTAGTTTTCACCTTCCTTATGTGTCACAGCAGCTCTTAGAAGGACGGTTGATCTGTGGGGGGGAAAAAGAGAAAAATCAGAATGAAAAAGGTTCTATGCAGCTTCCTATAATGAGGGACTTGAAAAAATTGGCTCCATCCCTAAATATTTCCTTAAATTAAAAGATTAAGTGAGAGATAAACTAATTTGGTTTGTAATCTCTCTTTATCCAATCAGCATTTTGGAGAGTTAGCCTTTTAGCCACAATTTTAAATACACTCATTGAAACATGTATATTCTTTCACTTTTAGACTGTATGACAGTGATACTGTCAACCTTCTCCACCTGGAAATGCCTTTAACAACAGTATTTCTGTTATCCACCAACCTCTCTGGCACTTTGAGTTCACTGTGGGTTACTTTTTCTTCTTCCACTTACTTTTTAAATTCTGGATACCTCATACACTCCACTCCTCAAAACAGTGCCAAAGAACTAATCCTTCTGGCTACCTCTTTTCTCAACTCCAACAAACTTATCTCTAACCAGCCTTCCTCCAAACCCAGGCCACCATCTATCTTTTGATTTATCCTATAGACCAGTTAATGTTAGTACAATCCACTAAAAGGGTCAACCTTTAGACCATTCTTGACATGCTGTCCCCACTTCCAACTGGGTAATTTACAATCTCCCTAAATTGGTCTTGTCAGTTAAAAAAAATTAAATTGTGATAACATAAATGCATCATAAAATTTACCATTTTTAAGTGTACAGTTCAGTGGCATTAGTTTTTACAGTGTTGTACAAACATTCCCACAATCCATTACCAAAATTTTTTCAAGTCTTGTCAATTTTACCTCCTACATTTCTCTGGAACCCATTCTTACCATTGCCAGACACTGCTAGTATTTCAAATACTCATCATCTTTGCCTAGATTACTGCAATATGCTGTTAAATAATTTGCATGCCTATAGTTTCACCCATTCTAATCCATCCTCTATACCCTTGTTACTCAAAGTGGTCCTCTGATCAGCAGTATCAGCCTTACCTGGGAACTCTGTTAGAATTGCAATATCTTGGTTCCCACTCTAGACCTACTGCATTAGAATTTGCATTTTAATGAGATTCTCAGATGGGCCCATTGTTCTATACCACTAGGAGATTTATCTTTCTAAAATGCTAATACGACCACATTGTTATCTACCATAAAAACTATTCCATGGCTCAGTTTTACCTAATATACTGACTCCCAAATGCCAGTGTACAGACTGGGAATGCTAGCTAAATAAGAACCATCTGGGAAACCACCCTAGACCACCTGGTCAGTCTCTGTGGAGAAGGTCCAGGAATCTGCATTTTAACAAATTCTCCAGGTAATTCTAAGAGCAGTAAAGTGTTGGAACCTCTGAATATAGGATGAAATTCAAGCCCTTTAGTCTTTTCATGATATGGTCCTTACCTACCTTCTAGAATCATGTCTTAAAAATCACCTACTCTTCCCAGGCTATGCACCACCCCCCCCCATCCAAATTCAACTACTCTCATCATATTCTCAATTCTACTAGGCTACTTATTTCTCCTTTTCAAAACCCTAAGACATACTTCCATAAATGAGCACTTTTACTTTGTCTATTTTCCCACTAGTTTTTGAGCTCTTTTAAGGCATAGACTATATCTTATTCATCTTTGTATGTATAACATATGGAGCTGAATAAACACTGATTGATTAAATATGCTAGTTTTAAGGTTTATTAAAGAAAGCATCTGGTGGCTGTATCTCTCTAGCCTTAGCTGCAAACTTTCCCACAGAATATACCACTACAGTCTTAGGTTCCTACTTTGGTATTATAATAAGGTGGTAGAAGGCATATAAGAACTATCTTAATGGCTGGGAAGTTTAACTTCGTTCATTTTGCAATGATAGTGCAGGGGCCCTGGTTTGATCAGAAAGCCAGCCTTTTGCCAAGTTTCAGCTCATTTCTAAAGAAAGACAAAATATTTTCTTTAGCTAATATATACAAAGCTAAGTCCCTTGTAAACAATACTTGTAAAGCACTCTGCCTTAGAGGAAGAAATACAGACTTAAAGACCAAAGAAGTCCAGGGAGCCCAATGACCTGGCTAACATCTAAATTCATTCTTTCCTGGAGAACATTCTTGTATCAAGAATGTACAGAGAATTCTCAAAAATCAACAACAACAAAAAACAAATCCAATAAAAACAACTGACAAAAGATTTAACAGACACTTTCTTTTGTTATATAAGTAGCAAATGCTCACTGTGAGAATTCAGAAAAACGTAAAGAAAATAGAAATCATGTATAATCCTACTACTAAGAAGCAATTATTATTAACAGTTTGAGGCAATTCCTGTCAGTCCAGTCACACACACACAAAAATTTTTTTTAACATTCTTTGTGAACTTAGTACTATGTGGCATTGACTACAAAAGAATAAGGCATCCTGGCCTAACATCTTAAATCCAGCCCTGGTAAGACAGGAATTAATTTTTCTCTTTGTAGTTAGGATAGTGTATTTTCTTTTTCTAAGATTGGTAGATATGTTTAAAAAGAATCCCCCCAATTTGAGTCCAAGTTAAGTAAATTTAGTCAAAAGATGCCTCTGTTGAGTTGATTAGCAGCTATCACATTATAACAGGAAAGTCACATGACAATCACCAAAAACACATCTAGCTTATGTCAGTGCTGTGTGCAATAGAAACCCAATAATAAGACTAAGCCTTTGAATTTGGCAATCTTCCATTAGTTCTGTGTTTATCTGTATTCATGGTGCTATAAAACTAAGAGATAAACGCAGCAAGCACCTTTAGTAAGCACCAGATGGAGCTGCTGTCTAAGCCACAAAGCCTTAATGATGAGAGTTTTACTTCAAACACTATGTTTGGAGACAAAGATGTGCACTTAGAGACACCATCAAACTATTTTACTTATGACAAGCTATGCCAGATACAGCTCTGTCTAAAGAGTAATCTTTGAATTTTACTGCCTTTGTGGACTGACTTCTACGGCAATCAATAACTAGTAGCTTTCCCTGTGCCACACTGATACCCCCAAAATGGGAAACTCTAGTTACCAAAGTTATGCTTGAAAAATAAGAAATATGTCCCCTGAGACACTTTAAATAAGGAAATATGACAGTTTACGCTGGTGTCTTCTATTTACCTGCCAGAACAGGTCTGATACAGAGCACCCAAAAGGAATGCTTGATAAGAAAAGCTCATTTGCCTCCACATGCTTTATAACTTCAAAGAAAATCCTGCCGATGAAATGGTCGATGGAAGAGTTTAATGGTTGAAGCTGTTCTTAGAATCTAGCCAGGATTCCATGGTCTAACATCCTATTTCATATTTGACAATTCTCAGGACCAAAGCCCTTCAGGCTATAGATGAAGCTATTCAAGAATAGTCTATTTCATTATTTCACTTCAACTCTTGACAATTTTTTAAGAACCTATTATTGTTTTTCACTCTCTCTACTGCTATAATACAATGACAATAATTCGTTTGCTTCCAATCCAAGAGCTCTAAGTAGATTTGATACAAAACAACCAAATCCATACTGGATTTTGATATTAAAAAAAAAAGGCCAAAAGAAAGAGCTAGAATTCCTCAAGCTGAATGAAATTACCAAGCCAGTGAAAAGGGGGAGAGTGTGTGGGTGGTATATTAAACACCATATATGAAACATTTCCTAAAAGCATACCAGGAGAATCTGTTAATAATAAAGGAGGATGGGGAATGCACTGTTAAGCTCCTTCCCCAATTCTTTGACTCCCAGAGGCCATTAGCTCTCTCCATAAAATCTGTCAGACTGTCACTGAGGCTGAGGCAGAGGCAGAGGCAGGAATCAAGATTCCTCACTGCTGCACACGGTCTTTTAAGGACACTCTTAATGAGGAACTATTACCTTGATATCATCCCAGACATTACTCCATCTCTAGGAGGCTAGTGTAAAATTTATGAGCCGAAGTTCTCATTTGGCTTTTGTAATGGAACATGTGGGTCACTTATATAAAAAGGAAAGGAAAATGTGACAAATATCCCCACGTCACTGTTCTCAACTTTTCCTTCTTCCAGAGTGAAAAATGCTGACTTAACACCTCAACCAGCTGCCAAACCTTTCAGAAAATGAGTAAAAGGGTGGGGAGAGGAAGTGAAAGCAAAGCTGCAGGAAGAGGTTTTGTTGTAGATAAAATACAGCTTTAACTTGGCACACAAAGTGGAAATTCCATGAGTAAAATGAGCCCTCTTACAGATCTAACCAAAGAAAAAAAAAGGTAACACAGCTTAAGAACAGGAAATATCTTAAAACTTGAAACGTGAGTTCTTCTGTTAAAAGAAGAAATCAAAGTAAAACTTGCTTAATTTTGAAAACTTAACTAAAGCTTTATTGAAAGGAAGAAGCCCATCCATTTCCAATTGTCCCAACCACAACAGTTTTTTTCTAACAATTTGATGATCCTGTCACATGATAGTCATCACAGCATATGAATTGTGCAATAGCAAATGCACACTGGACAGGAGCACTTCTCAGTTCTCATTTTTAAAACTCTTTCATGAACCAATTAAGTAATAGTAATAATAATAATAAACTTGGTCATAACTAGTTAATTATAAGATTGTAATTTCTAAATTATTCCCTGAACTCACCTCAGAGCCCTACTTATGAAGGTAAACGTCAGAGAGAATATTAAAATATTATCTAAAAACAGCCAACGACCAAGTCTTTCATAGCATTATGCTTTTTGCAAGCTGTTTCATCCTCTAATGCTGTTCCATTTGGCAAAACCCTACTTATCCTTCAGGACCCAGTTCAAATTTGCCTCTGTGATGACGCTTTTCCTGAGTTCCTAAATACCTTCATTAGAATACCACATTGTAAATGATGAATATGCAACTATGTGATGATATTAAGAATTACTGATTATATATGTAGAATGGAATGATTTCTAAATGTTTTGTTTGTTAATTTTTTTCAATTAATAATAATAAAAAAAGAATACCACATTGTACTGTAATTATAGAAGCCCCTAGAAAGTAGGGCTGTGTCTTTTTCATCTCTGATCTCTTGCTTGGAATATACTAGATACTAACTAAATGATGGCTGAATAATAATTTTAGCTAGCGTTTACTACTAAATGCCTGGCACTATCTGAAGCACTTTACACATGATAACTAATTCTCATACTATACTATTTTTAGTTCCACTTTACAGATAAAGGCAGGCATGGCAGAGCCAGGATGGATGAAGGCAAGTATGCATGCGTAAATGGTAGGGCACAGCTATTCATGGCATCTGGAGGCAGCTGTAGATATAAGCATGGTGGTACACAAAAGTGGTCCTCTCAGCAGCAGCAGCAGCAATGCCCACCACAGTGGAATTCCACTGTAATCAAAAAAGTGTTAGAAGTAGGCACACCCACACCTTCCCTAGCTCAGCTTTGAAGTGGGCATGGTCCATGTGCTCACCGCATAATAAGCTAGGCACACCCTCAGCTACCTGAGCTGCTCCAGAATGTGCTTTTGTACCCTTGTCTTTCCTTTTAGACCTCAGAGGGTTGAGTTTGACCTTCAATCGAGCCCAGCCTGAGTCAGGAGCCATTCTTTCATATGTGTATGCAGGGGTGGGGAGGATATTTGGCTGGTTGAGAATAAGTGGTGAGATGCTGCTAGAAGTTGCCTTTCTGCATTCCATCTTCTCCAATGCCCCCAACCACAGAGCTAACTGTCAAAGGAAGAAAGCTGAACTATAGGCCAAATTATGGGAGTTACAGTTGATTGACACTGAGAAATTAGGGGAGACACAGCTGACTGCGATGTGAGAAGACATGATCTGTGATTTAAGCAAAGGGAGTAAGAAAGGAGGGAAATAAGGCCAGCGGAAGATTCAAACATAAAAAGCAAGAGGGAGAAAAGGAAATTGGGAAGGAAAGGGAAATAATAAAATTGTTGATTATTCCAAGAAAAATTCCCCTTGAGTGTTTTACAGGAACACAATTAGAGGACATAAAGCAATAGAGGCATTTGTTACCCTTCACCATTTTTGGAAGCTTTTTTGTCTTCTGTGACTTATACCATTGGTAGGAGGTATTATTTTTCCAAAAAAATTAAAGTTTACCTCTCTCAGCTACAGAGAAGAATGAACAATACACACATAAAACATTTACAATTTAGATTTTTAAAGGAGAAAGGTACTTCTAAATTAATAAAAGTCTGAATTATACATTACTTTAAAAACTCATGAAAACAGTATCTCTCATACTAGGATCCAGGATATAATCTCAAGGGTCTATGAAGTATCCAAAAGAGCTTTAATACTGAAGTGAAAGCAAAGGTTAAAAGTAAAATAAATTAATATAAACATAAGCTGGATCATCACAATGGTCACTTTTTAATAAGCATAGTGTATATTTCCACGTCTACACATCCATGGATTTTTAATCTGACCCCGCACCAAGCACACTACTTTAATAAGGAATAATGAGAAAAGGAGGAGGCTCACTTAATATGTAAATAATGCATTCCCACCATTTGAAGACTACAATGGCATCATGGTACAGTCACTGTACCTTGTTCCAATTTTTGATTTTCAGCATCCTAAAAAGAAACGTGTCAGATGAAGAGAGCCAGCCAGGTAATGAAAGCTGCAAAGGCACCTTTGACGTGGCAGGCAGCTCTCTACTCACATGGTCAACAGCAATTTAGTTTCAGCAAAATATCATCTATTGTACTAAATTAATGTTAATTTGCATTTCATTAGTTTTGTAGGGGTTTTCTGTACTTATGTTTAAAATTTTTTTTGGTTTATAGCTAAATGAGAGCTATAAGCATAAAGAATTTACACCTCATTTAATGTTTGTTCATATATAAATAAAATTACAATAATAATGTAAGTCCACTCTGAGAGACTGCAGTTATTTTTTCCCCAATTGAAAGGGTCCATAAGTTACTCACATTTAAAAAGTAGTACTTAAAAACAATACTCTCTGAAGACAGGTAAGCATTCCATTTATTAATTTGCTAAGCATCTGTAGAGGTAGTATAATAAGTTATCCACTCACAGCTGTTATGAAAATGAAGTAAGACAAAAAATATATAAAGTGTCTAAGACAGACACTGACTCATGTTAAGTATTTAATGAATATGACCTCTTTCCTCCTTCATTCCAATCGAGGACAGGAAGCGTGATCCCTTCCAGTTCCCTCCACACATATCCACACCCTATCAAATAAGAGTCTGGAAACCTATTTCTATGGAAAGACTATTAAATGTCTTGGTTAGATTTCAATTGTCAAGGATGGCTAAGTTGAAAATTTCAGTAGACTTGTAAACTTACCTACTTATCACACTGTTTATAGAGGGAAAATGTACTCCAATTTCTGAATAACAGACTTGCAAAAGAAATTTAGCATCTCATCCTGGCTGTGTTTTGAATCAGTTTCGAGAGATACTGTCAGACTATATCAGGAAGGAGTTGCTGAGCAAGAAGGTAACAGGATACTACCTGTGCTTTAAGAATTCTGGTGGACATGAAAAGGATATGTTGGCAGGAGACAAGGTTAGAAGCAATGTGGCTGGTTTAACTGTTATAATACTAGACCAGATAAGGCCCCAAAGAGGGAATGAAGAGCATGGGCCAAATGCACAAAACTTATTGACCACTGGGATACAGGGGAAGAGGGGCAGGGACTGAAGATACCTATGGGGCCTTTCTACATCAAAACCCAGAATGCAGAGAACAGCATACTGAAGTATCATGAATTTCCCAGCAGCATGTTGAACTACTGTCAATTGTGCTAGCACCAACTGCACTACATTAACTGTAGGGAATAATGAGAAAATTGATGTTTGAAGAACATTTCAAACATTTTAAAACAAATTAAGTGACTAAACAGTTTTCCCACTGAGAAATATCCATGTTTTTATTTCTGTTTTCTTATATGAATTTGATTGTCTTTAGTGCAAAGGGTTTGATGACAGCAATATAAAGAATGCATGATACTGAAGTGGAGGGGAGCTAAAGAAAAAAATAAAGCAACAATTCTCTACTTGTCTTTCTCTTTTTTACTACAGAATAAAGGCAGAAACATAAAACCTGGGCTGAGTAACTAAAGCGATGGGACCAGTAATGGAGCATGAAAGTTGGGTACTGTGGCGAGAGGATTCATGCACCCCAGATAGGAATGAGAAAATGCTAAAAGATTCCCACAAGGCTGTTCTCGAGAAAACAACCAGGAACTTGGACTCTGTGGAGTTACTGGATTTAATATACAGGGGACCACAGTTTTATAGAGGAAAAGCTAAATTACCCAACAAAAGTATGTCTACATTGTCTTCATCAGTGAAAACCTAACTGTCTGTGATCTCTAGCACTGGAATATTACAAAGAACCAATGCCCCTCATCTGTCCCGTAACTACTTGTTGAAGACTACTTTGAAAACGATTGCTTTTTTAATTTTTTTGCTTTGTATATAGGTTACATTATACAATAAAAAAGTTTTTTTTTTAAAAAAAAGAACCAATGTCTCTCTGAATGGGAAATGACAGGGAGGATGCCATCCATTTCTGAAGAGGTGGTGGGCGCCTGGTGCTGGTGGCTGCCAGAGAACTAGGTATTATTTCCATTTCATCATAACACAATTAGCAAAACCCTCAGAGGTACATATATAACAATACACAAGGCCAATACCAATTAGATATGTATCCTTATACAAATTACTCAAACTTTCCAAGTTTCACATTCCTTATCTTTCTTGCAAAAATGAAAAATTTCTTTATATTATAAAAGCAATCATAAAACAAAGATTTTTAAAAAAACTCACTAATACTTTTTCCAGGTATTTTTCCTATACACAGGTCAAGTAATTCACATATACGGGTATGCACATACACACATACACATAGACGCATTTAATGAAATGAACTTGCTTTTTGATACCTTTAGTCTTTTCCAAAATTTATAATCTATTTAAAACATATAAACGGATTTTGGGTTAAAATGCCATTTTGAATTACTCAAACAACAGGAGAAATGAGTTTAAGCCAAGAGTCCTTTAATAACCTCATTTAAAATTATTTCTCATATATAATAAGAAACAATGGTCTTCTCTATGAAAATAGTTATCTGGCAAGAGTACCTATTCAGGACACAAAGTAGAGAATTCTTTAGGCTTTCATTTGTAGATTCTTTTATTACACACAAATTTAATTTGATCAACTCAAATCAGTTGTGCTGATGTTGTTTGTACAGAAATAAAAGCAAATGCTGTACTTATAACTTGATAAATGATAATCTGCCTTGTTCATGCTCCCTTTTAGTTGTATATCTCTTATACACTTCACCATGAATCTACTGCATCATTAATGTCAATTTATTTGAACAGAGATGAGTGTCTCAGTGTTCAAAAAGGTGCCCAAATGCCCCTTCTACTATCACTCCTTCAAAAAGACTCATTCTAACCATCTTTTTTTGTGATCCTGCCTACTTCCAATTATTCAAGGGGCAGAATAACTTTCCAGAGCCATACCATTTGCTGCTGTCCTCTCAAGCTCCAGAGTTCAGCTTCCAACTACCTATTAAGTCTTGCCATACAGAATTAATGATCTTTCATTCAAAATGCACTCCATCTTCATCTGGGTGTCATAACAATTAATGGTACCATAACACTTGCAGATATTCAGGCTAGAAAAACCTGGATCAACTTTGACTCCTTCTTGTCCTTCTCATGCTATATCCAATCAATTGCCAGGTCCTGCTCTCCAATCTGTCCCCTCTCTTTCATACTCCCTAGCCACAACTCAAGTCCACAATGTCATCACTATGTCTGAAGTACTGGGATAGCATCTTGTTGTCTTCTCATTCATCTAAAATACAGATCTTCATCACTTTATTTACCTCTTCATAAAACCATAGCGGTTCTCAGTTGCCTATATAATACACTTGAACTCCTTAGAACGAAATGAAATATTCTTTGTGATCTGATGCTCTTACCTTTCATTTTTTTATAAAGCATCATCTCCTACTCGCCCACCTACGTTCAAAATTCCATAGATTTTTTTTTTGCTCCAGTCAAATGCCAACTTCCCTGAGAAGTCTCTCTAGATCCTCCTTCTAAATTAACTGCTCCCTCCTCAAAATCCCCATCACGTGGCATTTATGGTTACTTGCATACAACTCTCTCTTTCTCACTAGTCTTAGCTTCTTGAACAAAGTAGACATGTCTCACTCACTCATTTTTATATTCTTGAGCAAATAAATAAATGATGCTTTATTATCTGGTCTCACAGAACAAAATAAATTAGAAGGGGGTAGAAGCATTCAGAAAGTGACAAGTGACTACCTGACAGCAAAAACAGAGAAAGAAAAACACCAAAAGCAAACATGAACTCAAAAGCATTTTGGTGTAGGGTAAACAGCCCTATTTCTCTTAAGGGCATCACCATATTCTAGAATAGCAGTGGACTGATGTTGACACTAATCATAGCAAGACAGCAAGAAAATGCTAAATTATGTTCAGTATCCTGTGTTTAAGAAAGAAAGAAAACAACAAAAATATGATATGTATTTTGGAAAGATTGTCATACAAATGGTTTTATATATTTATTTATTTTTTAAACTTATTTTGTATTATTAAACCAAGCATGAACATTCTTAACATACAAACATTCCATGTATGGTATATAATCAATGGCTCACAATATCACCACATAGTAGTATATTTATCACCATGATCAACAAATGGTTTTATTATTTACGTAAGTTTATATATTTAATTATAAAATAAGCAAATTTATATAATAAAGAAAGATAGCAAGAAAAAAACCTCCAAATCTTAGGGTACATTTTTCTAAAAATTAGGTTATTCTAAATGAAAACATTTTAATGTTTAAAGAGCTCAAACCTATAGGTATCCAAAAATTTGGCTAACTAGAACTCATCCTTTCAAAGGACATAGAGAGTTAAGATGTTACGTATCATTATATAAAGTTATTCAGCCAACCCTCCTGTTTCATTGTGTGACTGGAGAATGATGGGGTGGGGAGAAAATAAGGAACTAGGGAACAACAACAAAAAAGATAAAAAATGGAGAGTGAGACCACCCTCCCCCTCTCTGCGTGGGACATGACTCCCAGGGGTGTGGACCTTTCTAGCAACGTGGGACAAAGATCCTGGAATGAGCTGAGACTCGGCATCAAAGGACTGAGAAAAACCCTAGAATGAGCTGAGAATTAACATCAAGGGATTGAGAGAACCTTCTCGACCAAAGGGGGAAGAGTGAAATGAGACTAAGTGTCACTACCTAACAAATTCCAAACAGAGTTGAGAGGTTATCCTGGAGGTTATTCTTACGCATTAAGTGGATATCACCTTGTTGTTCAAGATGTAGCGGAGAGACTGGAGGGAACTGCCTGAAAACGTAGAGCTGTGTTCCAGTAGCCATGTTTCTTAATGATGATTGAACAATGATATAGCTTTCACAATGAGACTCTGTGAATGTGAAAACCTTATGTCTAATGCTCCTTTTAGCTACTATATCAACAGAAGAGTAGAACATACAGAATAAAAATAAATAATAGGGGGAACAAATGTTAAAATAAATTCAGTTTGAAATGCTAGTGGTAAATGAAAGCGAGGGGTAAGGGGTATGGTACGTATAATCTTTTTTTTCTCTATTATCATTCTGTTTCTTTTCCTGTTGTCTTATTTCTTTTTCTAAATCGATGCAAATGTATTAAGAAATGATGACTATGCAACTATGTGATGATAGTAAGAATTACTGATTGTATATGTAGAACGGAATGATATCTTAATATTTTGTTTGTTAATTTGTTTTAATTAATAAAAAAAGTAAAAAAATGTTTAATTGGGAAAAAAAAGGAGAGTGAGAGATAAAGGGGGTTCAAAATAAACAAAAGGTGGGAGGACAATCAAGACAAATAAGAGAAAGACTAGAAAAGAAAAAAAACAGCCCAAATGTGAGGAGACATTCAGAAAAAGGACAGCTTGACTTTCATTTTCCCTTTTCCTGACTTCCTTTGTTCTAATTGACTTCAGGCTGATGTGTGTACCCTTAGACGCATGCTGAATTCCAATGAAGTTCTCCTACACGTGTACTTTATACCAACACAATCCAGTTAAAAGGATTTTAATTGGTATGCACCATTCCCTGCAATTTCAACATTTTAAAAATGAATAGTCTCACTAAGTACCAGATGGTGACATGTACTAATTAATCAGGCCTATTCAATGAATGAGCATATTAAAACGAATGCACCTATTAGACAAGTGTTGCCAACGCTCCATTCTGAGGAAGCCTCCCCTTAAATGAGAGCCCATGGAAGGTGCAGATTTACTGTGCGATACTCACAAGTGTCTCCTGCAATTACTTGCCGCAGCAAACCATTACTCTTGCGTCTCCCTCTAGATCACTCGATATTTCATGCTAAGCAGACTGTGAGGCCTGCTATCCCCCTGTAATCTGTTCAACCTTTGTAAGCAAGAGCCAGCTAAATACTGGGTTTACTATTTTTCTACTACAAACTCATCAAGGTCAACTGTTAAAGGACAACAGCTAAGAGACAGATCAAATGAGGCTCTTGAACTAACTTCCTTTCACCGCAATTTGTCTGTCAGGCAGCTAAGGCCTGAGCATTGCCAGCTGAGGGAATAAAATAGTACAAATAGAAATTCTGCATGACAGGGCTGCCATGTTCTGATTTTCTTTAAATATTGTTAGCACTGAAGATAAAGGTATAATTTATTGCTAGGTCTCAACACTGCTTCTAGGTACTCTTTTTTGAAAGAGAAAGAAATCCTAGAAGCCATTTGTTTTCTTAGATCCTCATACTCATTATTCTTCTATTTTATATTATTGTGGACCACTGCAAGTCCAAACGTATTCTAATAGTAGCAAATTCCCCCAAATATCTCTAGACTTACTGAGAAACACTGGTCTCTGATTTGTTGAAGACACTGCAAACTGAGGGGATGAATAGGTAAGGAAGCAGCAAAGCATAGACAAAATATGGACTTTGAAGAAGAAAGAAGTATTATAAAACACACGTCATCTGGTACGCAGCAGGCACAAAGGCCTAACAAATGTTAGTTTTCTCCCTTAGATGGTAACATACAGTAGGGGAAATTTTTGTTTGCTTGTTAAAAAAAATCAACTTGAAGGGAAATCTAACTGAAAAGAACCTAAATATGATTAACTTTGGAGAATTTAGAGATTATGATAAAAAATGTGACTTTTGGGCATACCTTTAAAATTAAAGTCAATATACTTTAGTTGCCAAAGTAAAGTAAGCCTCAAAGACATATTTTGAGAAACCTGTGCTTGTTTAAGATGTATGGCAATGGTTATTGCTTAAAATCAGAATAGTACCCAAAAGAATTTTTAGAAGTAGGTATACCATTTATAGAAACAACAAAATTTGTAGTTACAGACCAGACAAGCCTCCCTAATGGCAAACGCAATTTTTATTTTATTACTTCCCCTAGGCTGTTGCCTATAAACAAGGGTTAGAATTAATTCATTATTCAAACAGAGTTTAATTAACTTGGATATAATTAAGAGTTCAAAATAATATGAACATTTTCATCAAGAGGTTTCTGGGCAATAAATGGTGCAATAATTTTTTGAAAATTTCTATTGCTTTATTTTAATAATTTTTGGTAGATGTTTATTATTTTTAAAAATTTGGTTCTCCCTTATTCCTCTTACATAAGAGAATTTTTAGTAGAATGTTCAGCAAACAAGCTCTTATAGGTGTCCTGTATCATGAGATGATAAGACAAATCCAAGAAGACAAGACATCAAAGCTAATCACAATTCCCAACCCAAAGGAACCATGTTAGAAAATCAGAATGCTGTCTAACAGAAGAAGCAGCAATGATTTATAAAAACATAAGTGGACTAAGACAACGTTCAGACCACTTTAAAAATAATCTATTGCTAAACTGTGAAGAGCACAATTGATCAACACCCTACAAGCCCATTTTTCATTAAGGCAAAAAGACAGAAAGAAAACACAATGCTTCTTGAACATAGAGGATGTGAATAATTTAATGTGAAATCATGTGAAAAAGGACATAGGAACTACTCTTAGAGGATAGGTAAATTTACCCAGAAGACTGCACTATTATTGCAGCTTAACTTGATTTGAAACAATATGGAAGTCTAAAATAAATACCAAGTTTAACAAAAAGCAAATGAGTCAGATACACAAAAACAGCCAGTGTGGTCTGACATCTAACACAGTCGGGGTGGGAATTGTACTTCACTTCTATCTTTAAGATACAACTCTGAATTAGTCATTTATGCCTCTCATTATGTGGCAGGCTACATCCAAGGTGCCTGGAATTCCTTGGAAAGAGGTCATGCATATATTAACATAAAAACAGACTCTGAATTAGCTTTTCCCAGATGATATACCAAAAATGACAAAAAAGACAATTAATATTCAGAAAATGCTAGACTCCATGTTTATTTTGAACACTGAGAAGAGCCTTGATTGATCAAAGGGAGGTAAGAATTAATTTCTTCATGAAAACAAAGATGATGTCTGGAAATGGTGAAACAGTGGTGTCAGGACAAAAGCTTGTCGATTTACACAATAATCTGGGTCTCAAAGTTGGAACGACACAGTGGTGAAACTCATTTTTAGAATCTGTTTCCTGAAGTCAATAACTGTAATCTTTAGTTGCTTACACTGAAGCTGGTACATTTAGTTCAGGGGACATAAATTTGAGGAGAAATCTAAATTCTGTTAATGGCTAAATAGTTGATTACAACAGAACTCAACTCACAGTATAAGTCAATGAAGGAATTTAATTTTCACCTTTGGGGATGAGCAAAAAGAAGGAAACTAACATTTATTGGGGCATTACAGGCACCTTGCTGGAAATTTTATACATGCTACCACATTTATCTCAAGAACCCTATAAGGCAGGTATCATCTTCCCCAATTTACAGATGAGGAAGCTGAGGTGCGAGGGTATAAAACTAGGAAGTAAAGGGCTTAATATTAGATTTAGTCCTCAAACTGAATTTGACTCAAACTGTTGAAAGTTGGCTAGAAGGAAAAGCATAAAAAAGAAACAAGAAATTTAACCATTTTACTATCAAGCAGAATGATATGAAATACATTTGACCTCACTGTAAGATCTTTCTACCTTGATAGAATCATTTGCTAATGTTAACATTTCTACTGAGTATGTCTGTATTCAGTTATTTCTTATTCTCTGAATTGTCTGACCAGTAGATCAGAAATGAGAAGACTCTAAAAACCAAATGAAGAGACAAAAACCTTCCAGCTCCTGACCATGGATTTCAAATGTGAAGAAACTTTCAAATTATAGAAAGTGAAGCTACTATATCATATTTAGTTAGAGAAAACTTGCTGCTTTTTAGAGCAAGGCTTCTCAAACTGTAATATACTTGCAAAGTACCTGAGTATTGCTAGGCAGAACCCCTTTCCCCATGATGTGACCAACATCTAGCAAATATTCCAAGAAGCTTCCTCCACCCATGATTTCCAGGAAACCCACTGAGCCCACCACAGCCCATGCCCTCTTGCCCTGTAATCTTGAGATAAGCTCCCCTCACCCAATATCTGCCCTCTCGCAGTTGCAATACTGCATGACTACTACTGCGGCATTTAAATTTTAAATCTCACTAATGAAAAGCTGCCAACTCCCAATTTAGGCTCCTGCTTCCAAAACCAACCAATGGAAACCTGCCAACTTCCGATCTCAAGCTAGACAATGAAAATTCACCACTCCCCTTTCCCTATTTCCTGCGAACCATCCTATATAAGCTATACCCCTTCCCCTGCTTGCTGCTGTCGCCATTTTAGGTGTCAGCCTGTCTGTGCATAGCCTGGCAATAAAGCTCCTTTGATCGAGATTCAGTTTCTTCTCCTACCTTCTGGTCGAAAAACCTATCAAGTATCTTGTTAAAAATGCAGATTCTGATTCAGTAATTCTAGGACTGCAGACCATATTTTGAAAAGAAAGATTTTAGAATATATACAAAATATGGGGGTGAAAGGAAATCTGGGAAACTTCAGTAGCGGTAAAAATAAATCACTTATTTCCTTGGGTATGTAGCTAAAGCAGAATACATCATGATAGTTTATTCTTGTACTATATAGAACAATTTATGGAATTAAAATCAAGAGCACAAATCTCTGATGCTTAAAAAAAGGCAGTGGTTAATATAAGGATGGAAATTTTCCATAGTTACATCAAGTATGACAGTAAAATAATTTGGGACTATGCAAGATGCAAGTATTTTTCTTTATTAAAAATTTTTAAATGAGGATTTTGTTTTCCAAAATGGATTCATTGACTAGGCAGAAGGGAGTCCTTTCTTTAACAAGGAGTCTCCATTAAATTGGAGCCCCTGGGTGGTGCTGTGCATGCTAGAGCAGAACATGTAGGGAGGACAAAGGGTTAATACAAAGCACTGCTTTTCATTTTGAGTTATACTTTGTTTCCCTTTCAAGCCTCTCACAATGTGCCTGTTAGGTGCAGGCTTAGAGAATGTGTGGGGCCAGGTTGGCCTGAAAATGGATCTGTGTTATTTTAAAATAGGTGACAAGATTCTGGTGCTGCTCTTCCCCCTAAGACCTTAGAGTTGGTGAGAAAATTCAACCTTAATCAAACTGTTATGCACTTGCCCACCAACTGCTATCCACTGTGTGTGTGTGTGTGTTTCCTTTAATCCTTATAATTTATAATTTACTGAGCTCCCACTACTCTGTATGTGGCATCTCCAATTCATACAAGAATCTTAATGGGCAGTTAGAAAATGGTAGTTAAAGAGGTTGTCCAATGCAATACTACTTTAAGTAGAAAACTAGGATGTGAACCCAGGCCAAACTACTCCAAAATTCCACTTATCTCTATTAAATCATGATGTTTATATACTTCTTGACAACCACCACAGGCCCTCCTTGTTGTGTTGAAACCCTTCCCTAGCTTTATTTCAGTACATCTCTTTCCACTCTATAGTTGGATACTCCCTTGGCTAGAGCCACCAGTAGCTCTGGAAAATGACAGCCCCACTGTCAGCCCTGGTTCAACAGGACTTACACTGGCCAGGTCATCACCTTCTCTCAAAGCAAAGCTCATAGACATGATGAAGCATCATATTGATCCCTTCTTCTACTCTTCTTATTTCAGATGCTTACACTATGAATTATAGGCATGTAGCATAGGGGATGAACACTGCTCTTCTTGCCTAATGAGAAAAGCTAGGAAAATGACCCAACAAACAAACTGGTAAGAAAGTGAAGGAAAAAAAATTTAATAAACAGTTAAAGTTTAATTGTGTGAAAATACTAGGTGTGGGTAAGACAGAAACATCTAATTGCGGAGAACGTACCCACAGATGGAAATCTGAAGTAATGGCCTAAAAAGAAAAAACAGCTAGTCATGAACAATTATTAAATATTAACATGTGTTCTTTATCATCTCCATTACTACTTCCTACAGCAGCTATAAAACACTAAGTTCTATAAAGTGTTTCTTTTAATTCTTATTAATTGTTGAAGGAATATCTTCTTTCTATTGTGTGGTAGTTAGATTCAGTTGTCAACTTGGCCAGGTGAAGGTGCCTAGATCTATTGCTGTGGACACCAATGGCGTGTGAACCTCATCTGTTGCTGATTACATTTGCAGTTGAATGGGAGGTGTGCTTGCTGCAATGAATGAATGATGTTTGATTAACTGGCTGATGTTTAAATGAGAGAGCTTAACGCAGCACAGCCAAAGCAGCTCAGCAAACCTCATCTCAGCATCTCAGCAATCGCAGCTCAGCCCAGGCCTTTGGAGATGCAGAAAGGAATCACGGGGGTGGGGGGTGGGGGTAGTTGTTGGAAACAAGGGGCCTGGAAAGGAGGCCAGCAGAGATTGCCCTGTGCCTTCCCACGTAGGAAAGAACCTCAGTTGAAAGTTAGCTGCCTTTCCTCTGAAGAACTATATGTTAACTAAATAAATCCTCTTTTATTGAAAGCCAATCGGCAGTTAGTAAACTAGAACATATTGCTACCATTTTTTAAAATATGGAAAGAGTTAAATGTCTAGAGACTAGCAAGTAAATTTACAGTATGAATTCAACAATTTACCCACAGTTATAATGGAAAGACAGGAAATAAATGCTGAAAAAGATTCCATAAAAATAAAAGAAAAATTGAAACCAGATCTAAACAAAAAACCTAGTCCAAGATAACACTCATCTCTTTTTAACATAAAATAACAGAACTTGCTTGTGACATATAAAAGATGACATAGAGAGTCCAAAATTTCCATATACTCTCAACCATTGAATCTCAACCCTAATTAGGAGAGATTTTCAAGGCACCTGATTAAAGTTAAGGCTCTGCATTCACTTTATCCTTTGCTTACTTTTTTATCCTTCAGGGAAAGATGTCTCATACCAGAAACTATCAAACAAGTTAACAGATGGTAAGGACATTGAATAATGTCTAAATTGGATTGAATTCAAGATTGATTATCTGGAGACATGAAAGTGATACACCTATATTAGCATCAAATGCCGAATACTGATAAAAATGCTATGGAGGTATGATTTGGTAGAAAGTTTTCTGGGCTGGGACTTAACCCTCCTCAGGCTAACTAGTTGTAAAACTCTAGGATAGTCATCTATTCCTTTTGCTTCAGAATCCTTTATCTTCCCAATGGGATGACAATAACTACTATTTCTTTCTATGAAATTCTGAGAAGGTAAAATGGAGTATTAAATTTTTTTTCCCACTGGGTGTGGTAGGTAGAATAATGGAATCTGTGACTATGTTACTTTACCTGACAAAAGGGATTTTGCAGATACAATTAAATTGAGGATTTTGAGATGGGGAGATTATCCTGGATTATCTGGGTGGGCAAGGTCCTCAAAAATGAAAGAGGGTGGAAGAAGGGTCAAAGTCAGAGTGATGTGATATGAGAAAGATTTGATCAGTAACTGCTTACTTTAAAGATGGAAGGGGGTCATAAGCCAAGAAATGAGTGCAACCTACAGAAGCTGGAAAAGGAAGGCATAAAGATTTTCCCCTAGAGCATTAAGAAGGAATGCAGCTCTGTGGACACCTAGATTCTAGCCCAGTGAGATCATTTTGGACTTCTAACCTCTTGAACTATAAGATAATAAATCTGTATTGTTTCAAGACACTAAATTTTTGGTAATTTGTTATAGCAGCAATGGGAAACTAATACACTGTGTTCAATCTCAGCTCTGCCACTTACACATATGGCTGTGTGTCCTTGGGACAGTTATTTATGTCTCTGAACGTTAGTTTCCTCATCTGTAAAATGGGTATTAATAGCAATAATTACCAGTTCTGGGGAGATCAAAGAAGAAAATTGAATGCTACTGAATTAAGTGATCAATAAATGTTAACTATTCTTATACTTATTTCTTATGCTATATTATGGCAATATAATGTAATTATGTTACAAAACTGACATGTAACTCGTAGTTTCCATATACACAAAAAGTGTGCATTAAAGCTTCTAATTGTCATTAAAGTTATTGATAATATATTGATGTAGAAGTCATTGGTTTGCTCTCCTAGACTATAATGTTGAAGTTCTTTTAGATCTCAAAATTCCTAAAAGGAAGAAGCCATATATGTGTAGTTTATGTTAAACCCAGACCATATCCACTATATAATCAAGACCCTTCATTGATTTAATCCTTAGGTTATTTCTTTATCCTTTGGGAAAAGGTATCTCTCATACCAGAAAACTTTCGAGGAACAAAGGTGATAAAATTTAGAATGGAATACAGATCATTTTAGCTCCATCTTTTTATTTCACTAATAAAGAAACAGGAATACATGAGGAAGTTAAGTGACTTGGTTGGTTACTAGTTCATGTCAGGATAGATTATCTCCCAAATCTTCTAGATCTGTGCTATTTTGTAAGAGTAAGGGTCAGTAAACGATGATCCATGGGCCAAATCTGGTGTAAAATCTGTTTTTGTATAAAAAGTTTTATAGGAACACAGGCATGCCCATTCACTTATGTTTTATCTATGGCTGCTTTTCATGCATCAATGGCAGAGCTGAATAGGTGTGACAGAGACACTATGAACTACAAGGCCTAAAGTATTTACAAGCTGGCCCTTATTCAGAAAGTTTGCTGATCCCTATGTTATAGCATATTCCTTCTAAAGGCATGGAAACTTAGTATGTCTTAAAATAAGTTTCAAAACAGTATATATCTTAAATGATCTTTCAACCAAGTGTTAAGTAGGTGTGTTGGTTTGAAGCTGTTATGTACCCTAGAAAAGGCCATCTTCTTTTAATCCACTCCTGTGGGTGCAGACTATTGTGGGTGGGATCTTTTGATTAGGTTGTTTCAATTGAGATATGACCCAACCAATTCAAGGTGGGTTGTAATCCTTTACTGGAGTCATTTATGAGTATAAATGCTAGGAAAAGCCCTGAGTGCTCAAAGAGAAACACCCAGAGAAGTCTGGAGAGGGCTTAGAGTAAAAAGCCCCAGAAGAGCTAAGAGAAGACCCACAAAAAGTTCACATATTAAAGCCAGAAGCCAAACTTGGGTGAGAAGGAACAGCAGATGTGGGCCATGTGACTTCCCCTGTGACTAAGCTGTCCCAGATGCTGACAGCCTTTCTTCAGAGAAGGTATTGGTCCTGTTGATGCCTTAATTTGGACATTTCATAGCCTTACAACTATACATTTGTAAGCTAATAAATTCTCATTGTAAAAGTCAACCCATTCCTGGTATTCTGGCAGCTTTAGCAAATTAAACAGTAGTTTATACAAAATAAAGGAATTCTATTGCTCAATGTACCATAAAACATTAAATATGGATGAAATTCTGTGCTCTGTAGGCTCTGTGGCTCTACTAAGACACCATGGAGGTAAATTCAATTTTGGCTAAATGATGCTGATTTATTAACAGCTAAATTACTCATCTTCAGGATACAAATTCCAAGCCAGATAATGGCTTACTATTCCTGTAATCACTATTCAATAGAAATTATTGTAAATAAAATTTAATTTATTATAAAGAAAATTGTTAATTTATATTGAAAATTAATACAGTTATCTAAAATAATGTAAAATATTATGTTTCCTTCTCTAGGGTTTTCATAAAGCATTCATTCATTATTTATTGACTTCCTAATCCTAGTGGGATTACATATTTTTATAAGATTTATACCCATATTTTCTTAGGCTCAAGTATGGAGAAAGGAGCTAATAATTACTGGGTATGAAGATGTGCCAGGAACAAAAATTTTTATCACAGAATTTTCAAAATAACCTTATGGAGAAAGAATTCTCATTTCCATTTTTACAGATGATGAAAACAGACTCAGGCAAAATGAACATCCCTCTCCAAGGGCACACACCCATTGGGTGTTTCAGCTGGGACTCCAGTCCAGTTTTTCAGTCTCCAAGGTTCTCTTTCCATTACTTCTACTACATAAAGTCTGCAAATTCAATGATCTCTTTTGTATATTTGGTATAGAATTCTGAGTCTCAGCTGATTACCTGTTCAAATACTTTGGATTCAAAGCTCTTTTTGAGAAAATAAAAAATTGGCCTTGTTTGTAGATACTTTCCATGGGGAAATGGAATGGCTCTAAGTGTGGGTAAAAAGTTGTCAGTCTCCTAAATTTTTCTATAAAAATGCCAATTCTGCCACCTAACACATGTGGATTTCCCCTTAGACTCGATACAGGATACTGGCATACCAAAGACTGATGCAAGCATTTGATAAAACATTGATTCCATCTAGCTCTTCTAAAAGTCTATGTGTTGCTATTTAATAGAGGCCAAACAAGGAACATTTAGTTATCTGTTTTCCTTTCTAAGTTGTATATTTGTATGTAGATCATCAGTAAGCAACAACGCAGGAGGGAAGTGTTATTTCAAAAGTCCTGTGAAAAGGTCATCAATGGATTCAGATTTAATGTTATTTACCTGATTTTCATAAAAAGTGGTATTAAGAAAATGTCTAGCTTCTTTGCAAACCTCCAGCCTAAGTTATTATAAACAAAGTCCCTTACGTAAGGATCCAGGAAATGCCTCCTAGAAGTTCCACGTTAGCAAAAATCAATGTTTTCATTTATCAGCAAAATCAATGTTTTCATTTATCAGCAATGAGAAACTGTTTTAAGGAACATAGAAGCTTGGAATGAAGAGGGAGAAAAAGAGAGGAAGTTCTGAGAGGTCCCAGTTTACAATGCTGAATGTATTTCCAAAGCAGTCAGAATAGACAAAAGCCCAATTAATTGGAACCTACATTAACTTGACTGATGTTGTATTCATTGCTTTTAAGAAAAGAAAACAAATAAGTTAGGCAAAAATAAGACTGTGGAACCTAAGGTTGTGTAATTGTAACCCATACCAAACTCTGAAGCCTGTTCTACAACTAATTGTTTTGATGTACTTTGAAATTTATTGCTTTTTTGTACACGTTATTTCGCACAAAAAAGAAAAAAAGAGAAGGAGGAGTGTAACAGAGAAGATCGGATTTAACAAATGAGCATGACTGCTGAATCATTATATTGGTGTTTCTTTCTTTTGGTTTCCAGTGTCTTGGAGCAGCCAGAAGAAAGGCGAAGAATCGTGGAACTGTAACCCACACTAAACTTTGAAATCTGTTCTATAACTACTTGGTAAAATATGCTTGGAAATTTGCTGCTTTTTTGTATATGTGCTATATTTCACAATAAAAAAATAATAAGGTTTTGGGGAATCCAAGGTAAAATCAGAAGTAGACATTGCCCTCAAAGAAATTAGCCTATTAGACAACTTGAAATATACAAGCAAAATGAGAAAACAGAAAATGATAAGGAGTATCCCAAGATTCAAGATTAAGATTCCTGGGAGTTTGGAGTAAGGAATCATTGTTTCCAGTAGGGAGAATAAAGGAGAGTTTTATAAACAGATGGCATAAACTTGGGCTTGAAGGATGGATAGGATTTATTTTCCCTCCTTGTTCATTAAAGCATTATTTATGTACAATCTTAAATATACAGTTTGATGAATTTTGTTAATTGCATACACTCCTGTAATCACCCACAACAATCAAGCTATAGAACAATTCCCTTGCTCTTGAATTATGTTGATTCATTTTCAGATGTTAAGTTAGCCTTGTATTCCCAGGAAATATGTATGACCCACTTTAGATATTGTTGGGTTCACTGGCCAATATTCTGTTAAGGAGTTTTTCAACTGTCTTTATGAGGGACATTAATCAATTGACCATAAGGAGTATGTCTATTTCTAGACATTCTTTTCTGCTGATCTCTTTTTTTATACAACAGCACTCTGTTTTGATTACTGTTGGCTTACAATAAAGTGTTGAAATCAGATTGCTTAAGTCTTCCAACTTTGTTTTTTTTCAAAGTAGTTTTGGTTCTTTTAGTCCCTTCACATATTTCTATAAGCTCAAAATTACCTTGTCAGTTGGGTCACTGGTTTGAGACCTTTTTTCTTTTCTAATACAGGCATTTAAAACTATAAATTTTCCTCTAGGCAACACTTTTACTGCATCCCATGCATCCTTTTTTTTTTTTTTTAATATTGTTATTGATAAAAAAAACAAATAAACATACAAGCACTCTACATACAAACATTCCATACATGGTATACAATCAATGGCTCACAATATCATCACAAAGTCATGTACTCATCATCGCGACCATTTTTTTTTAACATTTGCATCATTCCAGAAAAAGAAAGAAAAAACTCATACATACCATATCTCTCATTTTACCCTCTCATTGACTACTAGTATTTCCACCTACCCAAATTATTTTAACCTTTGTTCTCCCTATCATTTGCTTATTTTTTATCCATATTTTTTACTCATCTCTCCATACCCTAGATAAAAGGACAGTCATACACAAGATTTTCACAATCACACAGTCACACTGTAAAACTATATCATTATACAATCATTTCAAGAAACAAGGCTACTGGAATACAGCTCTACAGTTTCAGGTACTTCCAGCCACTCCAATACACCATAAACTAAGACGGGGATGTCTGTATAATGCATAAGAATAACCCTTCAACTCTGAAATCTCTCAGCCACTGATACTTTATTTTGTCCTATTTCTTATTTCTCTCTTTCCCTTTTTGGTCAAGAAGATTTTCTCTCCTGGAGTCATTTCCCTTGTAGAGTGGAGAGCAGTGAATTCACCTGCTGAGTTGGCTTAGAGAGAGAGGCCACATCTGAGCAACAAAAGAGGTCCTCTAGGGGTGACTCATAGGCTTAATTTTAAGTAGGTTTAGCTTATCCTTTGCAGGAATAAGTTTCACAGGGGTGACCCCCAAGATCAAGGGCTTGGCCTACTGATTTGGGTGTCTCCACTGTTTGCTAGACTATCAGAAATTCTCCAAATGGGGAAGTTGAATATTGCTCCCTTTCTCTGCATTTCCCCAAGGGGATTTGCACATACTTCCTTATTCACTGTCCAAATCAATCTGGGATTTATCGGGGCATCACATTAACCTGGACAAACCAACAAAATCTCATGCCCTATTCAAAATTCTATGTACGTATGGTGTTAATTAAACTGACCATACAAGTTAAATGGAAATGCGCTACCCAAAACAAAAATTTTGCACCAACTAAACATCTCTCCCTTCAGTTTCACACAAAAGTTGAAGTTTTTAAAACATGGATGATGACGATATTCTTTACCCAGTCTTCTGACATACCTTAGTCTTATCCAGATCAGCTTCATTCATGTTTCTACTCAATGTCTGATCACTTTTTCAACTTTTTAAACAGTTCCTATATGGAGTACTGCTGACTTTCAGAGCTTCAGAGCTCTAACTCTAAGTCTCAGGTATCACATAAATACCCAAAGTTTCTGTACCCCACACATCTTGACATATTTTCATTATCATTCAGTTCAAAATATTTTTAATTCTCTTATAATTTTTACTTTGATCCAATGATCATTTAGAAGCATTATTCTGATTATTTTCATTAATTTCTAATTTAATTTCATGTGGTCAGAGAACCTACTCTGTATGATCTCAATCTTCTTAATTTTTTGGCCCAAAGTATGGTTTACACTGGTAAATGTATTATGTGCAATTGAAAATACTGTGTATTCTGCCATTTTTGGTGTAATGGTCTATGAACATTAATTAAGGCTAGATGGTGACAGTGTTGTTCAAAAAATCTAAGTACTTACTGATTTCTTGTCTAACTGTTCGATCAATTAAGGAAAGAAAGGTGTTAAAATCAACAATGATTGTGAAACTGTCTATCTGTCCTTTATTTTGCTAATTTTTAAAACTTTTTAAAAAACTTTAACTTTCAAAATAATTTCAAATGTACAGAAAAGTTGCAAAAATAATACAGAAATAATACAGAGAAATCTGATAATATTCCTTACCCAGATATGCCAACTTTTAACATTTTGCTTTTCTCTCTATCACACATTTTCTAAACATTTGAGAATAGGCTGCACACACAATGCTCCTTTAACACTTAATGCTTGCACACATATTTCTGAGAAACAAGGATATTCACTTATGAAACCACCTTAAGTACAGTTATCATGTTCAGAAATTTAACACTGATATAAAGCATAGAATCAATATTCTAACTTTTTCAACCATCCCAATAATGTCCTTTTGGGCACTTTCTCCTCCATTATTAGATTCAGTACAGGATCATGCATTGTATTGATTGTCACTGTCTCTTTAGACTCTCTAAGTTGTGGTAACATATACACAGCATAAAATTTCCATCTTAACCACACCCAGGCTTACAATGCAGTGGCATTAATCACATTCACAATGTTTTACTACCCTCACCACCATCCATTACCAAAATTTTTCATCATCACAAACAGAAACCTTGCACCCATTATACATTCACATCCCATTTCCCTTCCTCCTGTGCCCCTGGTAACTTATACTCCACTTTTTGCCTCTGGTTTGCTGTTTTAGTTTGCTAGCTGCCAGAATGCAATATACAAGAAATGGAATGGCTTTAAAGGGGAACTTAATAAGTTGCTAGTTTACAGTTCCAAGGCTGAGAAAATGTCTCAATTAAAACAAGTCTATAGAAATGTTCAATCTAAGGTATCCAGAGAAAGATACCTTGGTTCAAGAAGGCCGATAAAGTTCAGGGTTTCTCTGAGAAAGGCACATGGCAAACACAGTCAGGGCTTCTCTCTCAGCTGGAAGGGCATATGGAGAACTTGGCATCATCTGCTAGCTTTCTCTCCTGGCTTCCTGTTTCATGAGGCTCCCCAGGAGGCATTTTCCTTCTTCATCTCCAAAGCTCACTAGCTCGTGGACTCTCTGCTTCATGGTGCTGCAGCATTCTCTGTTCTCTCTGAATCTCTTGGCTTTCTCTCTTTGCTCTCTAGCTTTTTCCAAAGTGCTTCTTCTTTTATAGGATTCCAGTAAACTAATCAAGACCCACCCAAATGGGTGGAGACACGCCTCCACCTAATCCAGTTTAACAACCACTCTTGATTAAATTACATCTCCAGGGAGATGATCTAATTACAGTGTCAAACATACAATACTAAATAGGGATTAGAAGAAATGGCTGCCTTTACAAAATGGGATTAGAATTAAAACATGGCTTTTCTAGGGTACATACATCCTTTCAAATCAGTACATTTGCCTATTCTAGTTATTTCATAGAGGAGGAATCATACAATATTTGTCCTTTTGAGTATGGCTTTATTGAAGTTAACAAAATGTCCTCAAGGTTTATCCATGTTGTAGTATGTACCAAAACTTCACTGTTTTTAAGGCTGAGTAATATTCTATTATACATATATAGTATCACATTTTGTTTATCTATGTATCTACTGATGGATATTTGGGTTACTTCCACCTATGACTATGGTTTGTCCCACAGCTGGCAACCCTTTGGTCTGGACAGCTTCAATTTGATCTTCTCTTATGGTGTTCGAACTGCCCTGTGGGCTGCCCCATGCACAGGACAAATTCTGGAATGGTATGTCAGTGATGAGTGTCCTGGTTTAGTACTTCAGGTTGCCAGTGGACAGAATGCCATGGACATACATGTACATCAGCATGTGCTGACTTTGCACCAAGCCAAGGAAGGGTAGAGGAAGGGCCAGCAACAATGTCACAAGGTTTTCCTAACATATTTTTCCTCTGTGTTTTTTTCTCCCCTTTATTAGAGAAGTTCTGGATTTACAGAACAATCATGCATAAGATACAGGATCTCCATATACCACCCCACCATCAACACCCTGCATTGGTGTGGAACATTTGTTACAATTGATGACAGTACACTCTAATAATTGTATTATTAATTAAAGTCCCTGATTCAACTTAAGAGTCACTGTGTACTAAAGTTCCATGGATTTAAAAAAAGTTTTTTATTGTTACCATATATATACTCTAACATTTCCCCTTTCAATCATATACAGATATATATCTCAGTGCTGCTAACTGCATTCACAATATTATGTTACCATCATCACCATCCATTACTAAAACATTTCCATTATTCCAAATAGGAACCCTGTATATTTTAAGCCTTAACTTCTTATACCCTATCCCCACCTTGCTCCCTGGTAACTCATCCTATATTCTAGAGTTTGACTCTATGAGTTTACTTATTTTAATTGTTTCCAATCAGGGAGATCATACAATATTGTTCTTTTTGTCTGGCTTATTTCCCTCAACATGATGCCTTCTAGGTTCTTCCATGTTGTTGCTTGTATCAGGACTTCATTCCTTTTTATAAATGAATAATAATCTCATTGTGTGCATATACCACATTTTGTTTATCTTTTCATCAATTGATAGAAGCTTGGGTTGGTTCCACCTTTTGGCAATTGTGAATAGTGTCGCTATGAACTTTGGTGTGCAAATATCTATTTGAGTCCCTGTTTTCAATTCTTTTGTGTATATTCCTAGTAGTGGGATTGCCAGGCCATATGGTAGTTCTATACATAGCTTTATGAGGAATCACCAAACTGTCTTCAACAGTGGTTACACCTTTTTACATTGCCACCAGCAAGGAATGAGTGTTCCTATTTCTCTGCACTTTCCCCAACACTTGTTATTTTCTGTTTTTTAATAGCAACCATTCTAATGCATGTGAAATGGTATCTCATGCTTTCCAGCCATCTGTATATCTTCTTGATATTAATCCTTTATTAGATATGTAGTCTTCAAGTATTTTCTCCCACAATGTAGACTGTCATTTTTCTTTCATGATAAAGTCCTTTGAGGAACAACAGTTTTTAATTTTGATGTAGTCCCATTTTCTATTTTTAATTTTGTTGCTTATGCTTTGGGTATAAAAATCTAAGAAACCATTCCCTAACAGAAGGTCCTGAAGATGATTCCCTATGTCTTCTTCTAGGAGTCTGATAGTTCTTGCTTGTACATTTAGGTCTTTGATCCAGTTTGAGTGGGATTTTTGTATATGGTGTGAGGCAGGTGGAGATCCCATTTTCCCAGTACTATTTGTGGAAAAGACTACTCTTTCCCAATTGAGTAGTCTTCACTACCTTGCCAAAAATCTGTTGGCCCTGTATGTAAGGGTTGATTTCTGAGCTCCCAATTCTATTCCATAGGTCTATATGTCTGTTCTTGTGCCAGTACTATGCTGTCTTGATTACTGTGACTTTGTAATAAGATATGTGGGTCCTTCAACTTCATTCCTCTTTTTCAAGATGCATTTAGCTATTTGGGGCCCCTTTCCCTTCCATATACATTTCTTTTTCTTCCATATAAATTTAATGATTGGCTTTTCCATTTCTGTAAAGAAGGTTCTTGGAATTTTGATTGGGACAGCACTGAATGTATCAATTACTTTGGGTAGTACTGACATCTTAATCATATTTAGTCTTCCAATCCATGAACACAGAATATCCTTCAATTTACCTAGGATTTCTTTAATTTCTTTCAGCAATGTTTTATAGTTTTCTGTGTACAAATCCTTTACATCTTTGGTTAGATTTATTCCTAGATATTTGATTATTTTAGTTACTATGGTGAATAGATTTTTTCCCCCTTGTTCTGATTGTTCATTGCTGTGTATAGAAACATTACTGATTTTTGGGTGTTGCTCTTGTATCCCACCACTTTGCTGAACTCACTTATTAGTTCTAGAGTTTTGCTGTGGTCTTCTACAGTTTTCAAGCTGCCTTTTTTTCTTAATTCAGTGCTCATCTAGTAACTGTACCAATTTTACTGTTTTCTAGAGCTCTGAGAAAAGTAGTTCTACCAGTTTTTGTTGGTTGTTTAATGCTTCTGTGGGGAAACAGAACACTGAGTGTCTCACTCAACCATCTTGGTAATGTTGCTTAATCCTGTCCATTTCACGTATTTTGAATATGTTACTGGACACATAACATTTATGTTTGTTATTTGTTTTTGTTGCATTCCAGTAAAACTTTCTTGTTATATTTTTTAGCTATTAAGTTTTGCGTTATTTTTATAGTTACTGCTAGGGATTATAAAATATATTCTTAAATTTTCATACTCTACTTATAGTTAATAATGTACTTCACATAAAATATAGAAAAGAAACTAAAAAAATATTGCAGTATTATAGGTCCATATCCCCCATATACATCATACATCCAACAAGATAACGTCATAAAGATAATGTCTATAAAGAAGTTATGAAGAAAATCTTTAGCCCGAAGAACTTCCTTTAACATTTCTTGTGATGCAGATCTGCTGATAGTAAATTCTTATAGTTTTCTATTATTTGACAGTGTCATTATTTTGTTTCATTCTTCGATAATATTTTCACCGGCTATAGAATTCTAGGATGACAGTTTATTTTCTTTCAGCACTTTAAAGATGTTGATCTGCTCTTTTCTGCCCTCAATGCTTCCTGATGAGAAGCCAACCACTAATTTAATTGTTGCTTCATTGTATTTAACATGCATTTTCCTTGCTCATTTCAAGATTTGCTTTATTTTTGGTTTTCAACAGTTTGACTATTATACGGCATGACAAAGGCATCTTTATTTGCATGGTTTTATTAACATTTTGTGTTTGCAAATTGTTTTACATAAAATTTAGAAAATTTTCAGTCATTATTTCTCCAAATACGTTTTTTTCTGCTCTCTTCTCTCTCCTCCTGTCTAGTTATTCCAGTTACATGAACATCTGACTGTTAAATACCATCTAACAGATTCTTGAGGCTTTGAACATTTCCCCCAATCCATGTTTTTTGTACTTCATCTTAGATAACTAAAATTGATCTGTTTGAGATCACTTATTCTTTCTTATGTCATGTCCATTCAGCTAAGTACATTCAGTAAATTTTTCATTTCAAAACATTTTTCAGTTTTAGAATTTCCATTTCGTTACTTCTTATTGTTCCCATTTATCTGAGATTTTCATGCATTGAAAACAAGTTTTGTATCTACTTCACTGATGATAGATATAATAAATATCTAAAAATCATTGTCTGTCAACTCTCACATCTGGTTCATCCCAGGATTAGAATAAATTGATTACATTTTCTCTTGAGAATGTGTTTCATTTTCTCAGTTCTTTGTATACCAGGTAATTTGGGATTGTATAATTGTGGAGAATCTGAGTTCTGTTATTTTTCTCCAGTGATTATTGTTTCCTTTTTTTTTAGCAGATAAATATATATAAATACATACAAACTTCTCCTTATGTCAGTTTTGGTTCCAGCTCTTGTCTCAGTTCAGATCTTTAGTTTTTAGGTGGGCTACTCTGAGTCTATTCTGAGAATATGTTTCAAGGATCAGTCAGAGATGTGGGTAGACAAAATCTGGGGATACTCTGGCTCTTTTTTTGTACGCCACACTCTCTTTAGCATTTATAGTTTCCCAGTGTTTTTTTTCTGGTTCACCAAACCAAAAAGACTACGGGTTTTTTCTCTGTGTGCCTCACTGCCACTAGTTTTGCGCACACTGCATTTAGTTCCTGGCTAAATGCTATAAAGATAAGAACTCAGTTGTATAGTTCCTCATCTCCCTCTCCAAGAGAGTGTGATCTCACCATAGAGTCTGTTTTTTCTGTTCACTCTCTAGAATCTTCAGATAGTTGCTTTATGTATTATGCCTGGGTCTTGTTTTGTTATCTGCAGGATGGAAGTACCTTTCTTACCCATGACGTATAGGAGTTACACAGGGGTGATCTAGGTTATTTCTGGAGGTGGTATGGAGAGAAAAGTGGAGGGCATTCTAGGCTATTCAGGGAAATATATGAAGGTAAGAAAGCATGTGAGACATAGTGAAGTGGGAAATAATGCTGTAATGCTAGGTTAGAGTAAAGTCATGTAAATTTTATTGAATGCCAGTTAGACCTAGGAGTATATGGCCAAACACACACACACACAGTATATTTTATATAAATAGATAATATAAATTTATATATATATTTTAGGCAAAGGGATATGATATCTATATTTTAGATTAAGATTAATGTATCTGAACTGTAGAAAATGAATTGCAATATGGAGAAAGCATGGAAGTAAAGAGATTAGTGAGGAGGCAGTTCCAGTAGTATAGCTGGGAGGTAATGAAATCTTAACTAGCCTAGTGGCAGAGGGAATAGAAAGGAAGGAATGGAAATAAGATGATTTAGTAAATAATTAATGATCCTGAAATTCTTTAGTAACTTGAATTAATACAAGAAGATTCATTTCTACTGTAATTACGCAAGTAAGTATACACTTTCATTGTGTATTTAATTATGAGGGCTATTATTATAAAAGCAAATCAATGCAAAATTATTATTTCCTTAGATATATAAGCTAGGCTCAACTAATGAGTGACACACAATTAGATGATAGTTATAGGGTTCTGTTATCAGATGCCATATAGTAGGTATTCTTTAATCAAGATATAGGTAGAGGTTATACCTACTAAAAGTAACCTCATTTACCAAACCCACTTCTCAGTAAAGTGTAAAGCTGCCATTAATGCCTAATTATAAGGTTATCTATGTTACTGCTCCATAACACTCTTATACACAAAAGGGTCTGCACCTTAACTGTGAAGATTGGAAAAGGGCTAAGCATTAAAAAAAACTATCAACAGACCAAAAACAACTGTTGGTAAAATAATTTATCAAGCTAATTCAAAATGTCTAAGCCCTAAGGTGAAAAAAAATTACTCTCTTTGAATGATACCGTAAAAATAAAATAACTCTCAATAAAGTAGCAAAAAATAAAAAAAAGAAACAAAAATGAAATGACTCTCAAGTCGTCTCTGCCACAAAGAATAAAACTGTCTAAAACAATATGTAGTACTTATTTGAAGTTCTTCTTCAAAGCACTTAAGCCTCAAGAACTTAGTAGTTCTACAATTTTATATGTTAAAATTCATTTATTAATAAGTAATACTTTAGTTGAATACTATTATAATTCTTAACTTTTTATTTGGCTTATGTACAATTTTTTTTTTCTGGTATAGGGAACATAGTGTAGACAACATTCCCGCCCTTACAAAAAAGAATAAACACATTCATAGATGTTAGCAATTTAAGTGTCATGGTCAGGTTCATGTGTCAACTTGGCCAAGTGGTAGCACCTGTTTGCTGGTTGGGCAAGTGCTGGCCTGTCTGTTGCAATGAGGACATTTCATAGAATTATATCATGATCATGTCAGCTGCGTCCACAGCTGATTCCACTTGTAATCAGTCAAAGGGACGAGTGTCTTCTGCAATGAGTGATGCTTAATCTAATCACTGAAAGCCTTATAAGGAGGATTCAGAATAGCCAGGCTCTTCCTGTTTGGGCTGGTGAGCCTCTCCTGTGGAGTTCATCCAGACCCTCCATCGGAATCGTCGGCTTCATAGTCTGCCCTGCGGATTTTGGACTCTGCGTTCCCACGGTCACGTGAGACACTTTTATAAATTTTATATTTGCAAGTGCTCCCTGTTGATTCTATTTCTCTAGAGAACCCAAACTAATACGTCTAGTATAAGATCAAAATATTATTGGACCTTTGCTTTTCAAAGGATGCAGGGGGAAGAAAAAATGGGCAAGATTACCTAATAGGAAATAGGATAAAAGCAGTGCTCTTCAATGAAAAGAATGGTAGTTAAAATCCTTCCAAGAGAAATTAGGTAAAAGATCACAGAGACCTTGAGAAGATTTGTTTGGTTCTAGAGATCTGTTGGATTTAAAAATTGCAAATTTGACTCAGAAGCTTCAAGGTAGCAGAGCAAACATAACACCTTTAAAATATTGCAATCCTCTTGCTTATTACACCTGAAATATGTTATCTGAATAGGTAATATTTCCCTTTTATTAACGCATGACTAGACTTAATAGGTATTTTATCTGAAACATCTCAGTAAAAATAAATATGGTGTTGCTAATACACTACCTCACTAAAATTTAAAAAAATGCAAATTAAAACAATAGTGAGGAACCAGTTTAATCATCTAAATTGAATCTAAAATGGGGGAGAAATGTCCATGTCTAAGTGTTGGTGAATCTGTGGGGTATTTTACACACTTCCAGAGAAAGTACAAAAAAAGTGCAGGTTTTCTCAAGAGTGACAAGGCAACATGTATCACAACAACCCCTGACTATATAAAGATACAAAAAATAAAAACAAACAAAGCACCTTAAAGACCTATGTCTTTGGACCTTGCAACTAATTTCTAGGAATTCATCTTAAAGAAAGGCAATGATATCTTCAATGATAATTTACATAAGACAGTAAATACCAATATGACAGAATATTATACATTATCAAAACAGATGATCATTTAATAACATTGAAAAATGTTCATAAAATATTACGAGATTAAAAAATTAAAACCTGTATACAGAATAGTCCCCATTGTTAAGAACAACGCACATAAACCTAATAAAAATGATTGAAAGACTAATGAAAAGTGTCAAATGGAAATATCTATATTCCAAATTTTCTACAAGCTTATATTTCATTCAATTTTCTCTGTACTCATAATCAGAACACAATATTACTGAGTTACTAAAAAAGCAGTTACATATGTCCTTTACCCACATGTGATGTTCTCTGGTTATTCTAGCCCTGATGGTAATACAAACCTTCTGTCACTGCAATCATGAAGGAACTTGGCAAAGATGATTTTGAACCTTTATCACATGGTAAGTCACCTGGGAGGGATTACATCAAATTGTTATGAGTCTGGGGGCCCAAATGGCCGCCCTCTATTGCAGACGGATACTAAAAAAAATACTATGTGTGTCCTAGGCAAGATTTGCTTTCTGGAGGTGAGAGGCTAGTGAATTAACCAGGTTTTGTATTAAATGTCTTCATCATCTGTGAACAGCCCAGATGGTTGGTAATATGTGTAGATATTCTGAAACATAGGCTGGCTGATTTCAATTAGCTTTGAAGTGAGACAAATGACAGTGAGGATTTGTATTGCTAAGCCCTGGAGTAGTAAGGGAATATTTTTTTATAGATGAATAGCCTCTCGGCTAGAGTCCCCGTTTATATAATATAGCAAATCGGTTATTTGGAACACATGTACTATGGAAACGAAGCTGTTATGAAGCACCTAACTGGAAAAGCATTTTACGCCTGGTATAGGGAAACCAGCTAATGAGAGAGAGAGACAAGAAAACTAAAAAAACAATACAAAACCAATATAACCTATATGCTTGTGTTACAAAATGTACTGAGAAGTTCTGTGAGGGATTTTGGCAGCAAATAAAAATACTTCTACAATAACCTGCAGTAATTTTGGCCAAATCAAAGGAGGCTCTGCCTGAAAAGATTAGTAACTGAATAAGCACTGGCTGGCCCAGGGAAGCATGCAATGCCAATTTTATGTCATGCTTCTCAAGGTACCAGCTGTGTTGTTCCTGATGATTCTTTTCTGCTCAGAAAAAGTACACAGAAGTGTCTTTGAGAAAGCCAATGTTTGGTCAATCTTGGCCTCAAAAATTCAGGTAAGTCAGGAAAGAATAGAATTAATTTCTTTATTCCAAATCAAAAAGTTAAGTATATAAAATTTAATTTCTTTTCTGAATCACAGGGGCTCTATCTAATGGATATTCAGAAAAATGACTTGCCTCCCAAACAAATCAAATGATTGAGTTTTTTAAACACATGAAATTAAGCAGAAATAAAAAAATAAAAATGTAACTTTAACCTTTAATTTCTTTCACAGAAAACAATTTGCAACATTTTTTCCTTCTTGTTAGCTTTTGCTAATGAAACATCTGATGTTGAGAAAATTAGTTTTTAATACTTGTTTCATCTGACTGGGCTGCTTACTTTTAAATACCTATTATACCACAGGTACTATAGCCAGGTGCTTCATAAATATTATCACTAATTGCTAATTATTCCAATGACCTTATGCATGTAAGAATGATTTTTATTTTACAGACTAAGGAATTGAGGGTCAAAGAAATTAAGTAACTTGACCAAGGTCATAAAGTCCAGGACCTATTCCAAAACCCATGCTTCTTCCACATAAACATAGTTAAATGAGAAAATCTCTGAGTCGAATGCTCACAGTAATTAAATTTTCATGCAAGCAGAAGCAATGGAAGGCTCCTCTGGGACACATCACGATGGACAAAGAATGGAGTTTCTACTAATAATGGGACATGTCTTCCAGGGGCAATTTTCTTGGTCAGAATGAATAAGCATTATGAAATAGTTTGAAGTGGTAAAAATAAAGGACACAAAGTGATAATCTTATAAACAAAATGTTAAACATAGTGCAAGAAGACAGACAGTCCGGAGCAAAAGGTATTAAGACTCTTGCTAATCAACGTATAGTCCACTAACCAGCAGCATTGGTATCATCCACAATCTTGCTAAAAATGCAGAGTCTCAGAACCCAGCCCTGCTCTACCGAATCACAATCTGTGTTTTAAAAATATTAGTATGTACACCAAAGCTTGAAAAGCACTGATTTTAATTATAATTAAGCCAGTACTGATTAAATGATGGCCAAAATTGGTCTACAGAGGTGGACTGCCTCTAGCGAAGGAAGCCTCTAGGAAAAACAGACATTTTTATGCACTGTCGACTTTCAATTAATTCTGTAAATTGTGACTGGTAGCATTTATTTTACTTGCTAAGAGAACTTTAGCAGCCAACTCTGAAGTCATTAGTCCATTCTTTCTATCCTACCTGAAAGAACTTGACTTTCATTTCTCTCACCTTTACCCACTTCTTAGCTTCCATTCAAATCTAATTAGAAAAGCAATAGCACATGGCTAGTCAGAGGTTCACTTTAAAGTGATCAGGGCTAAAACATGATCCACGGGAATGCAATGCATTTATAAGCAAGAGCTGTCTTCACCCAAATTTAGCTCTCCTTATGATTTAAGTATGATAGTAGGCAATGTGGATATTATCCAACAAAATCCATTTTATGGGAATGGTGGTCTCTAATATTGTGGCTAAGGGAAAGGATTTATGGATTCTTTTGTCAAAACAAAAGACTTTGTAAAAGTAGTTTACTTCTCTAAACTGTTAGTCATTATCAAACCATTAAGACTAGTGGTAATCACTTAATTATGGAGAGTAAATTTAATTAAATCCGTTAAACAACTGATTCATGATAAAATAAAATTATCGGACTTCCGGAGAAGATGGCGGCTTAGTAAGACGCGCGGGTCTTAGTTCCTCCTCCAGAAAAGCAACTAAAGAAACAGAAACAATATGAAACAGCTCCCGGAGTCACGACAGAGACCAAAAAGACAGCGTACCCCATTCTGGAACAGCTGAACGGGCAGGGAGAATCTGCTGCGGTGAGCTACCCGAGGGGCACGCGTTTTCCCGGCTGGGTCGGCTGGCGACTGGGGTCCCCTCCACGCATGTGGCTCCCCGGTCTGAGGGGAACGTTGGATAGCGGGGCCCTCCCGTCACGCTTGGCGTTTCGGGCCAGCTGGGCAATTAGGACCGGCACTCTCCCAAGCCGCGGCGGCCAGCGACCCCCACCTCCACGCGAGGTTTCCCGGGCCGACTGCCGTGCAGACAGACGAGCGCCACGAGCGCCACCTACTGGGCAGGAAAAGAAAAACAGAGCCCAGAGATTTCACAGAAAAAGCTTTCAACCAGCTGGGTCCCACACCCAGGGAAATCTGATCAAATGCCCAGACACCAGCAGAAAATAATGGATGACGCTCGGAAAATTGAAGATATGGCCCAGTCAAAGGAACAAACCAATAGTTCAAATGAGATACAGGAGCTGAGACAACTAATGCTGAATATACGAACAGAAATGGAAAAATTCTTCAAAAACCAAATCAATAAATTGAGGGAGGACATGAAGAAGACATGGGCTGAACAAAAAGAAGAAATAGAAAATCTGAAAAAACAAATCACAGAACTTATGGGAGTGAAGGACAAAGAAGAAAAAATGGAAAAAACAATGGATACCTACAATGGTAGATCTAAAGAGACAGAAGCTACAATTAGTGAACTGGAGGATGGAACATCTGAATTCCAAAAAGAAACAGAAACTATAGGGAAAAGAATGGAAAAACTTGAGCAGGGGATCAGGGAACTGAATGACAATATGAAGCGCACAAATATACGTGTTGTGGGTGTCCCAGAAGGAGAAGAGAAGGGAAAAGGAGGAGAAAAACTAATGGAAGAAATTATCACTGAAAATTTCCCAACTCTTATGAAAGACCTAAATTTACAGATCCAAGAAGTGCAGCGCACCCCAAAGAGAATAGACCCAAATAAGCGTTCTCCAAGACACTTACTAGTTAGAATGTCAGAGGTCAAAGAGAAAGAGAGGATCTTGAAAGCAGCAAGAGAAAAACAATCTGTCACATACAAGGGAAACCCAATAAGACTATGTGTAGATTTCTCAGCAGAAACCATGGAAGCTAGAAGACAGTGGGATGATATATTTAAATTACTAAAAGAGAAAAACTGCCAACCAAGACTCCTATATCCAGCAAAATTGTCCTTCAAAAATGAAGGAGAAATTAAAACATTTATAGACAAAAAGTCACTGAGAGAATTTGTGACCAAGAGACCAGCTCTGCAAGAAATACTAAAGGGAGCACTAGAGTCAGATATGAAAAGACAGAAGAGAGAGGTATGGAGTAAAGTGTAGAAAGAAGGAAAATCAGATATGATATATATAATACAAAAGCCAAAATGGTAGAGGAAAATATTATCCAAACAGTAATAATACTAAAAGTTAATGGACTGAATTTCCCAATCAAAAGACATAGAATGGCAGAATGGATTACGACCCAGCAATACCACTGCTAGGTATCTACTCAAAGGACTTAAGGGCAAAGACACAGACGGACATTTGCACACCAGTGTTTATAGCAGCATTATCTACAATTGCAAAGAGATGGAAACAGCCAAAATGTTCATCAACAGACGAGTGGCTAAACAAACTGTGGCGTATACCTACGATGGAATATTATGCAGCTTTAAGACAGACTAAACTTATGAAGCATGTAATAACATGGATGGACCTAGAGAACATTATGCTGAGTGAGTCTAGCCCAAAACTAAAGGACAAATACTGTAAGGTCCCACTGATGTGAACCGACATTTGAGAATCAGCTTGGAATATATCATTGGTAACAGAGACCAGCAGGAGTTAGAAACAGGGTAAGATAATGGGTAATTGGAGCTGAAGGGATACAGACTGTGCAACAGGACTAGATACAAAAACTCAAAAATGGACAGCACAATAATACCTAATTGTAAAGTAATCATGTTAAAACACTGATTGAAGCTGCATCTGAGCTATAGGTTTTTGTTTTGTTTTGTGTTGTTTTGTTTTGATTTTACTATTATTACTTTTATTTTTTTCTCTATATTAACATTCTATATCTTTTTCGGTTATGTTGCTAGTTCTTCTAAACCAATGCAAATGTACTAAGAAATGATGATCATGCAGCTATGTGATGATGTTAAGAATTAATGATTGCATGTGTAGAATGGTATGATCTCTAAATGTTGGGTTAATTTCTTTTTTTCCGTTAATTAAAAAAAAAGAGAAGGGATAATTGGAGATGAAGGGATACAGACTGTACAACGGGACTGGATATAAAAACTCAGAAATGGACAGCACAATACTACCCAATTGTAATGCAATTATGTTAAAACACTGAATGAAGCTGCATGTGAGGTATAGGTTTTTTGTTTTTGTTTTTTTTGTTTTTTTTTTCTTTCTATTATTGTTTTAATTCTTATTCTGTTGTCTTTTTATTTCTTTTTCTAAATCGATGCAAATGTACTAAGAAATGATGAATATGCAACTATGTGATGTTATTAAGAATTACTGATTGTACATGTAGATTGAAATGATTTCTAATTGTTTTGTTAATTCTTTTTTTAATTAATAAAAAAATAAAAAATAAAAAATAAAAAAAACTCAAAAATGGACAGCACAATAATACCTAAGTGTAATGTAACTATGTTGGAACACTGAATGAAGCTGCACCTGAAATATGGTTTTTTGTTTGTTTGTGTGTTTGTATCTTTTGTTTTTGTTTTTTTTCTTTTTCCTTTATATATATATATATTATTAGTATTATTATTTTAATTCTCTTCTCTATATTAACATTCTATATTTTTTTCTGCTGTTTTGCTAGTTCTTTTCCTAAATCGATGCAAATGTACTAAGAAATGATGATCATACATCTATGTGATGATACTAAGAATTACTGAGTGCATTTGTAGAATGGAATGATTTTTAAATGTTGTGTTAATTTCTTTTCTTTTTTTTGATTAATAAAAAAATTAAAAAAATAAAATAAAAAATAAAATTATCAACACTGTCATATTACATTAAATTAAAATACAAAATCACTGAAAGATCCCTTTCCTCACTAAAAACAGTTATTCTATCAGATAGTTAAGAACTACTTGCTGGAAGTACCTGACCAAAGGACAATGAACAAAGTTTAAAAGGGAAAACAACAGTCTCATTTGAGAGAATTTCTTTTGTTTGTTTTATTCATTTATTCTTTACATTTTTTTAAGTTTATAAAGTATTCATATGGGACAATGAAGAATGACTCTGGTTCAAAATCCTTTCCCTTTTGGATGGATATATATATATATATTTTAAAGGGAACTTTCTCTTAAGCCAGACTTGGCTTTTTTCTTTTAGCAGGGTTATTCTTCATCACTTATAATAATTTAAAATATTTGAGCCCCAATACTCAAAAAATAGGAAAAGCCCACTTTTTCCCTCTACTTTAAAGATCAAAGAATCTCTCTAACCAAAGAAAACAGATCAGACAAAGAGACTAACAGGATATCTGTTTTTTAATTCCAGGCTCCTACTTTATAACAATGAAAATCTAACATTTGTACATTCTACAAAACAAAAGACTAAAAAAGATTGATGCTACCCACTAATATTTTAATGCAGGAAAAGGATTGTGATATAAGCGATTGCTCAAATTAGACTAAATTTTTCTTAATTGTCTATTTTTACTAATAAACTGTTCTTTTGTCTGATGGTGCCTTCCTTCTGTGCTGTCTTTTCTCCTCCAACATGACTGCTGACCTTGCTTAAAAGAGGGCTGATTTGTCTCTGACTTATCAGATGGTTAAAGCCTTCCTAATTCCAGTAAGCTCTAAAAAATATTGTTTTAGAAAGGTCAATTAGTTCTAAACAAAGGCGTTTGGTTCTGCAAGCATCTCCTGTAGAGATACTTCCTACAGGGATAAGCCAGTATTTCCTGTTGTGGTTGAAAGTATAAAAGGGGCATAGGAAGCTGTAAGTGAATGCACATATTACCAGCTGGAGTCTCCAGAGGTTATAAATCTGACAGCACACACAGATTTCCACTGAGCTGCTACAGCAACATTTTCTAAGATCGTGCTGAATTAATGCCGTTTGAGAAACGGTGGTGTTTAAAAACTCACATCAAATTCATCATGAAATCTGGGTGATTTTTTTTTTTTTCTCCACAGTGATTTTTGGTCTTGCCGATCACTTTCCACTTCCACAGCTACCGCTTTCACATCTAGATTGTTGTGGCAGTCATCCCGCTGGTGTCTGTGCCTCTGGGCTCTCTCACTCCATCCACATGCAGTCTCTAAAACAATGTTCTTCAATTAGTTTCACTGTGTAACTTTCCTGTTCAAAACTTTACAATGACTACCTTTTCTTAGCATATCAAACCCCAATTTTCTAGCTTGGGTTCAAAACTCTCCACACTCAAATCAATTATCATATCTACTTTAGAGATGAGAAAACTGAAGCACTTTGAAGTAACTTGCCCAGGGTAATACAGTTATTAGAGGAGTTGGAATTTGAGTCCAGGCAATCTGGCCTCCAGATTTTATGCTCTCAAACATTACTACATTGCCCCTGTTAAGAGTTTGGGGTGTTAATGTTTATATGATTTTGCAATTGCACTGTATGAGTCTCTGGATATTCTCCCAACTACATTATTCATTATTTATTTTGCATGTTCACACAGAGCCTCTACTTAGTAGACACTTAATAATATATTTCATTGACCAATGTTCTACTAGAATAAATCATTCAGGTGAACTATAATGCCAAGGTTCTAACTGCTTGGTGTCAAAAATATCTGAAGACAAATGGTAGTTAAAATTGTTCTCCTTGATTCATATCCTTATCTGCATAGTTTCTGCATTTCCTTGTCTAAAAACAGCTCTAGTATCAAGTTTTCCTGTGTGGTATATTGGTCCAGAAATATACGATGTGGCAATGTGAGCAGAGGTTTATAAAAAAAATACTAGGTATAACTGAAGACCACTCTGATGTGTTAAAGACAATCCTAGAAATAAGGGAAGTAGAAAGGCTACATCAACAATGATATCAGAGAATCTCCAGCACTTACAATGTTTTAAGTTGGAAATCACATTTAATACACTCACTGTTTTCTATCTACATTGAAACCAACAATGCAAATAAGGGGAGAGCCCCTTCAATGGCCACTGTGAATGTATATTTCATGAGAGATGTAGCCAGTCATACATAACCTCGTTAAATGTTAGGAAAAATTTATGCAAATTAAATATTCATGCTTAGAATTATGACATAAGTATTTAATTAATCCTAAAATAAAAGGAAAAAAGAAAAAAGGAAATCAATTTTTCCTTTTTAATTTTATCAAGTTCATAGCAATTGAAAATAAAAAAATATGAGGGTAATTTTATACAGATAGAAATATGACTACTAGGAACAGAACAATATTTATCTTCTCCTTTTTATAGTAATTTTTTGACCTTATAATTGTCAGTTATAAATTCTGAAGACATTTCAAGAAAAAGAAAATGATCTGAGATATTTCAAAAGAAATCTGAAACATTATTATTTATAAATCTTAACATTATTTTTTACAAATCTTCAGAGATTGGCATATAAGCCTATGATCATCGAGTTGACACTACAAAGAATTAAGCATTCATACGTTTTTCATTGACAAAAACCTACTGCTCAGTAGTTTTTAAAATAAGCTTAGGCCTCATGTTCATGATATACCAATACATTTGTTCTTAAATAAGGCAATGAATGACTTTGAAACTGGATTCAGCAATAATTGAGTTACTCCAGAGGATGCTGGGAAAATCAAGATGCCATCTACTTTCTCTGCCATTACTTTCTGAGCAGTTTTTATGCAAAGGTGGAGGGAAATTCAAAGCTCAAAATAAATCTCTCTAAAAGATAGCTTCAGGAAGTTCTGCATAAATGTTCTTTTAGATGCAGAAAAGAGCCATTGTGAGAAACACCTCACTCTTCATAAGCCAAGATGAAAACTGAGGATAACCCCATGCTATCAGAACAACAGCTCCTACCTACTGTGTGCCAAGCATTTTTCATCTATTATCTCCTTTAATCCCCTCAACTACCTTATAAAGTATTATCGTATTACCATTCCTGTTTTATGGATAAGGAAATTGAAGTTCAGAGAGATTAAGTAACTTGGTCATAGATCTAGGACTGGGTACAAACCTAGATCATGTCAGAGCTGGGTTCAGAACTTAGGTCTATCTAACTCAAGAGCCTGTTTCTATCTATTATATTATATTGTGGGGGTTCTCAACTTTTAGTGCCTGCCATAATCATCCTTCTACTAGTAAAATGCCAACCCAACCAATAGCTCACTCTAAGCCTGGTTCTGAGCAGATGAATAGCATGAGAGAATAACCACACAACCCCGCAGACTGCATTCAGTTGAAGTTTATTACTACAAATCTCAAATGGAGATTTAACTCTGTAGGACACAGAAGCTAAATTAGGTCTTTGTATTCACTTTGCCACTCCGAGATAACTATTTCACAATTTTCTATGGATATCCCCTGAACATTCCTTTTCCAAGTTCACACACTGCTGATGACCTTGTTTCATACTTCAGTGAGAAAATAGATCCCAACAGATGAATTTTATCTTATCTTCCCACAAATTTTATGACCCTAACTGTATCTGATCTCATATACTTTGCTTTCCCTATCTTTATACTGGAAGAAATATCTACATTCCTCTTTAGGGCCAACGCTTCTACTGGTGGCCAGGAGCTCATTCATTCATGACTTCTCCAAGACTGTTCCTGCAAATTATTTTTTCTTCTGCATCAATTTCTCTATTCTAGAGAATTCCCACTGGCACATGAATGTGCTTTAATCTCATTCATGTAAAAAAACAAAAGGACCTTCTTTTGTACTCATGTCTCCCTCTAGTTATACCATACCATTTCTCTATTACTGTCCAAAGCAAAACTCAAATGAATAGCTTTTGTTACACTTTATTCAGGTTTTTGTTCTGGTCAGTTTACTGAAATTGTGCTAATTAAGGTCACCAACAACTACATGGGAGAATTTTTGGCTATTACCTTATCAAATCTCTTATTAGCATTCTTCTATACAGTTGACATTCCTTCCTTCCTGAAATATTTCTTTTGTAGATTCTGGGATACCTGCTTGGTTTTCTTCCTACCTCACTGGTCAGCATCTTCTCATCCTTTTTTGTTGGCTTCTTCTCTACTAGATCTCTCAGTGTTGGAGTGACCAAGAGCATCCTTTGGCTCTTTTCCCCGCTCTATCCATCCTCTCTTCCAAAGTCATTTTATCCAGTTTTATGGCTTCAGATATTATCTAATTTTATATGCTTATTATTTTCAAATTTTATGTTTAGAACATATCTCTCTTTTGAAATAGTTTCCTTTATATAACTGCCTTCTTGACATCTCTACTTGGATGTTTAACAGGCATCTCATGCTTAACAAGGACAAAAAACTATTGGTATCCAGTCTTCACAATGGCAAAGTCTTCCCATCTCAGTAAATGTTACCATCATACACTGACTTCCAGAAACATTAACTAGGAGTCATTCTGGATTCTTTTTCTCCCCCACTCTCCACCCTCTTCCCACCAGCCCAATCCATTGGTTAAGTCTTGCTAGGTCTTCCCCCAATATATCTCAATTTCAAGTCAAGTCAAGATGAGTCCCTTTAATGTGTCTCCTGCCAGGTTTTCTACTGAGTCAATTCCATTTCCATGCTTCTTGTCTCTGCCTTATCCTTGTCAATTCCATATTCACTGACCGTTCTAGTTTCCTAGCTGCTAAAACAAATACTACAACATGAATTGGCATAAACAATGGGGATTTGTTGGTTCATTGCTAGAAAACTGAGGCATCACCAAAGGAATGTCTTCTCCCTGAAGACTGTGGCATTTATCCTTGGTAGGGTATTCAAAATCCTCCATGATCTTAACTTATCTTTTCAGCCCCATCACTCAGTACATATCCGCTTATATTTTTCTTTCTGGCTACCACAGGGCTTAAATTTACATCCTAAATCTGTAACAATCTTGTTTGCTTTGATACCTATTTAACTTCAATTTCATACATAAACTATGTACTTATACTCCTTGGTTGTAAGAATAAAATTAAGTTTAGCTTTCAACAAAATGATGCAGGATGAGAGAAATGGAAATTACTAAACAAAGGGCTGCAAGACAGCTCAGACTGGAGTTGAAGGCAGGGAAAGGAGAGGTTCTCTGAAGCAAGCGTAGAATTGATACTGAATCCTTATATGGGTAAAAACAAATTTAAATAAATATGACCAGGGTCGCTGGAATGTAAAGCAATCAAAAGCCAGGAGTCTTGGGGGAAATCTGAAATAGTTAGGCTGCTTGGATAGGCTGTAACTTCTGGAGTATGAAATCAGTGGAGAAATAGGGGAGGGACCTGTATGCTAGGCTTAGGGAATAGATACTGTTGCTTTTGGTTGCTCAGGGTACCAGCCACCACATTTTGGTTGTGTGCCTGTTCTTGCAATATTGTGAATAAATTATTTTCTTCTCCACGATTGGGTAAGCATTTATTCTCTTTCAGGTACAGCTTTCTTTCTAACATTAGTCGCCTCACCATTATGTAGTTCTTATTCACAAATAACGTGTTCATACATTAAGAGTCCTAAGCCACTGATTTATCATTACATTTTTGCAATTGCCTTTTAGATCCTGTAACAACTGAAAAGTGGAATTACAAATTAAAAAAATTACAACAGCACTGGTAATTTTATATACCTGTTATTATCTTTACCAGAGATCTTTTATTTTCTCACATGACTTCAGTCAATTGTTTACCATCCTTTCCTTTCAATCTGCAGAACTTCCTTTAGCACTTCTTGTAGGGCGGGTCAAGTGGAGATGAAATTCCTCAACTTTTCTCTGGGAATGTCTTAATCCATCTGTGATGATTAGGTAGTAGTATCAACTTGGCCAGGTGATGATGGCCAGTTGTCTGTTCAGGCAAGCACTGGCCTGACCATTACTTTAAGGATCTTTTGTGGCTGGTTGATAAATCAGAAGGCTGTTTTATTAAATCATCTGTCAGCAGATTGCAGCTGTGGCTGATTACATCTAGGATTGACTAAGGGCACACCCCCAGCAAATAGGATAATCCAATCAGATGGGTCTGAACCAATCAGTTGAAGACTTTTAAGGGAGAAGAGAGAATTTTCACTGCCTCTTTAGCCAGTGAGCCTTTCCTGTGGAGTTGGTGAAGACCTTTCATTGGCGTTGCCAACTTCACAACCTGCCCTATGGATTTTGGACCTTTGTATACCTATGGTGGTATGAGACCCTTTACAACACAGATATCTCCTGTTGGTTCTGTTTCTCTAGAGAACCCTGACTAATACACTATCCTTCTTTTCTGAAAGATAGGTTTACCAGATGTAGAATTTTTGGTTACAGTTTTTGCTTTCCATACTTTAAATATGTCATCCCATTGCCTTCGTGTCTCTATAGTTTCTATTGAGAAATCAACTCTTAAATCTTTTTGAGGGTCCCTTGTATGTGACACATTGCTTCTCTCTTGAAGTTTTCAAAATTCTCTCTTTATGTCTCACATTCAACAGTTTGATTATAACATGGCACCATGTGTGTTTACTTGGATTTATCCTGTTTGGAGTTTGTTGAGTGTCTTGGATGTGTATATTCATATCTTTTGTTAAATTTGGGAAATTTTCAGCCATTAGGTCTCTGAAAATTCTCTCTGTGCCTTTCTCTCTTTCTGGAATTCCCACGATGTATATTGCATTGTTTGCAATATTGTACACTTGACGGTGTCTGACAGATTTCTCAAACTCTGTTCACTTTCCTTCATTCTTTCTGCTCCTTGGACTCGATGATTTCAATTGTGTTATTTGCAACCTTTTTTATTCTTCTTCCAGCTCTAATGTGCTGTTGAACCCCTCTACAGAATTTTTAATTTCTGTTACTGTACTCTTCTACTCTATTTGGTTCTGTTTCATAAATTCTATCTTTCTATACATATACCCCATGCTTTCATTTGCTGTTTTCCTGATTACCTCTAGTTCTTTGTCCGTGTTTTCCCTTAGTACTTTGAGTATATTTAGGACCATTTTAAAAATGTTTCTCTCTGGGCCTCCTTGTTGATGGTTTCTAATGCTTTAATCTTCTTCTTTGTATGGACCATCACTTCCTGTTTCTTTGTATGTTTTGTAATCTTTTGTTGAAACCTGGATATTTTGTTATTTTAATGTGTCATCACTTAAATACAACCTCAGAAGCATCTGTTACTTATGCTTGTATCCAGTTATGACAGAACTTTTCTTGAGTGCCAAAAAAAAAGGAGGAAAGAAAGCAAATATCATTCCCAGAGTTTGGAGATCAACCTGTATCAGTGCTCTACTGAAGAGCTTATTCATACAAGTTTAGAGGATATCTCCAGGCCAAAGCAAAGGGGCCTCCCTGGTCCTTTCTCCATATTTGTCTTGTCTTGGGCATGTGTGTTTACAAAAATATTAATATCCTCTTTCCCCTAGGAAACATATTCCTCATGGTCCAGGCAATGCACTGTTTCTCCTAGAGCCAGCAATTCCTTGCCCCAGCAGCCATTTAAGTGCTCTCCCACAGCATTCTGTAGGATTGCTCTGTGAGCATTTTTTATATGTAGGAAAAATTCTGATGCAACAAATCCCTCAGACCCCCAGACAGATTGGTCAAAACATACATGCTTCTAGTATGTACACAAGGGCTACTCTTCCACATCTGGAATGGTGATCGGGGGTGCACACTGTTGTGTTGTGCATTCAGTGTGGCTAAATCCATGCCAAATCAGTATAAGATGGGGGAGGGACCAGCCAGGTCACCAAGAGAGCCTGCTAAGTGGTCTTTTTTCTTAAATTGGCATGTACCCTGCTTCCATAATCCTTTAACTGTTTTCTGGAGCTTTGAGAAAGATGCTTATGCCAGTTCTTACTGATTGTTGAAAACTTCTGTTGGAGGGATAGAACCCTGAAGTCTGTCACTCCATCATCTTGATTGGGGTGAAACACAAAAAGATTTTATAATGCTGAATTATCTTTGTATTCCTGGGATAAACTCTATATAAATAATATACTGCTGAATTCAACTCGTAAATATACTATTGGTGGTTTTTAAATACAATCTCCATAAATGAGACAGGCTTGTAGTTTTCTTTTTCTCTATGCCCTTCTCTGATTTTGCTGTTATTTATATTAACATCATAAAACCAGTTTGGTAGGGCTCTTTTTTTTTTTTAAACATTTTTTTAAAATTGTGAAATATACATACAAAAAAGCAATAAATTTCAAAATACATTGTAACAAGTATTTACAGAACAGATTTCAAAGTTTGGTATGGGTTACAGGTCCACAATTTCATGTATTTCCTTCTAGCTGCTCCAAAACAATGGAGACTGAAAGAAATAATATAATTATTCAGCTGTCATACTCATTTGTTAAATCCTATCTTCTCTGTTATAACTCTTCCTTCTCCTTTGATCCTTCTCCCAATCTTAAGGGGTATTTGAGCTATGCCCATTCTAACTTTTTCATGTTAGAAAGGGGTGTTGATAATATGAGATAGGGGGATAGAACTAGGTGATGTTCTTGGAGAGGCTGGCCCCTCTGGGTTTCAGGATTCATCTGGCCTAGGAACCCATTTGGAAGTTATAAGTTTCTGGAAAGTAATCATAGTGAATGGAACCTTTGAAGAATCTCAGATAGAGTCCTAGGTGTTCTTTAGGACTAACAGGAATGGTGTTGTTGGGGTTTGACAAACCTTGGCAATTAGCAATATCTAGCTGAAGCTTGCATAAGAGCAGCCTTCAGAATAGCCCCTTGACTCTATTTGAACTCTCTTAGCCACTGATACCTTATTTTGTTACATTTCTTTTCCTCCTTTTGGTCAGGAAGGCATTTTTGATCCTAGTGTGCCGAATCCGGACTCACCCCTGGAAGTCATGTCCCACATTGCCAGGGAGACTCACGATCCTGAATGTCATGTCCCATGTAGGGGGAAGGTAATGATTTTCCTTGCAGAGTTGGGCTTGGAGAGAGCAAGAGGCCACAATTAAGCAACAAAAAAGGTTTTCTGGAAGTAGCTCTTAGGCAAGTAGATGTAGGCTTAGCTTCCCTGCTACAGAAATAAGTTTCATTAAGAGCAAGCCTCAAGATCAAGGGCTTGGCCTTTTAACTTGGGAGCCCCTAATGTTTGAGAGTATCAGGGGTTTTCCCCAGTGGGCAAGTTTAATAGTTCCATATTTTTTCTCCAGTCCCTCAAGGAAGGGACTTTGCTAATATTTTTTAATCATCTGTCCAGCAAACTCTGGGATGTATCTGGGTATTATATTAAGCTATACAGATTTACAAGCCATTGTTCCCAATCTGGGCTCCATGTGTTTGACTTAGTTAAATAAGCAATCCAGACAGCTTGAGTTAAAGTACATGCTGCAGAAAATTTAGGTTTTAGACAAAATAAACCTCTCTTCCTTTGGTCTCATACAGGGTCTATCTTTTTTATATACTGCCAAGTTTGCACATATTTCTTTCAATGTTCCCTAAAAGTTACCTGTAAAACCTGGGTCTTCTAGGGATAGATCTTTAGTTTTTTTTAATTTGCCTCTTAATTATTAGTTATTGGGATTTTTACCTTTGCTTATAGCAATTTGAATAATTCATATCTTCCTGAAAATTACCATTGTATTTAGAATTCATATTTATTCATATACAATTGTACAGAGTTCTTATACTTTTATAAATCTCTGTATCTGTTTCATTTTTATGAAATTTATTAATGTCTTTTACAGTTGTTATGATTTATCAATTTTATTAATCTCTTTAATCAATCAACACTGCTTTTGGATTTCTGCTTTTATCTTTATTAATTTTGCCCTTTACATTCTTTGTATTATATTATCATACTTTTTATTAATCTTTAACTCAATTGTTTAATTTACAAATATTATTTAAGGAAATAACTTGATTTTTGGAAAATAACATGTTTACGATAAAGAATATAAGCAATAAAAAAGTACAAAACAGTAAGCAACAAACCAACCAATATTCCAACATCTGAAAAGAAAGAAACACAGCAGCCTTTTTTATTTTTTAAAGCAGCATGGCAATGTGCTGCTGGACAGTGAACACAAGTAGTTAGTATTCTGGGGGATTCCCAAACTTCTGGATGTTGACAGCATTGGGGCCTTGCCTCTTAAAAACCTCACACTGCCCATTTTTATGTCTTAGGAGAAATGAAAGTAGGGAGCGGTAGATCTACATGTGCTTTTTAAGCAGGACTAGACAAAGAGCATAGCCAAGGGAGACTACAGCATGTTCTCAATGCTCACCTTGCTCTGGAAGTCTCAAATATTTTTTGGCAATGATAAAGGGACTACATTAATTTAAAATCTAACTGCAGATAACTGTAAAGGAAAATACGTTCTTTTACTATACTTTCCCTACTATTGAAGTATGATTGTCTAAGTAAGCACAGGTTGATACCAGAGGTTTCTAACCCTAGATGCACATTAGTAACCCAAGGAAGTACTAACATACAGAGATCTAACTCCAGAAATTCTATTTTAATTGGGCTGGCTAGAGAACCATTGGTATAAAGGAAAAACTGCACACTTGAGAATCAGAAAAATTGGGGTTCAAATCATCACCTACTATTCTGATTTTAAGAAAAAAAATATTTATTTTGAGCCTTGGTTTTCTCATCTGGAAACTGGGTTTACAAGATTGTGATGAGGATTAGAGATAATGTAAGAAAAATGACTAGTAACATGCAAGACAAATAAAAGTTTGATAAATGTTTGCTCTTCTAAAGAAGTAAGCAGAAAAAAGACATGGCATTGAAAAAAAGATCAAGCAAAACATCTTTCATATGCCCAAATCTTACAGACAATGAAGTAAAATTTAATTCCAAATGTCAAAGAACTATTCTTAGGAGCTGACAATCACTGACAGACATTCTAAACTGAGATATTCTGGGATTTACAGAGTGTTCTATCACATTTTACCATAACCCGGGAGCTCTCTCAACAAATTTTATCAATTCACTCCTTTGTAAAGGATCTAGGCTATTACAAGGTGGGCCATTTCTCAATCCTGCATTTCTATATCTGAGAGTAAAAACAACTAATAATAATGGCAACCTAGTTACATGTTTTTGTTTGCATTCACTCAAATATTTTGTGAGAAATAGAAGAATACTTATGAGTTACAGGAAATAAGCAGAATAACTACAAAGCTCTGAGTTCCAGGAATTAAGGAAACTTTAATGTCTCTTATGCATGAAATAATTCAGTCCTAATTATAGACATCTGGAGACAGCTCCATTTTCAGGCATTTTTAGGTCATTAGCCAAACACAGTGAGACCCTTTTGTGGACAAGTAAATGTGCATACCTTTATCATTCTATCATTCAAAAGCATTCAAATGCAAGGGCAAACACAACTTCTTACTGAATTTTTAAAAACATTTCAACCCCTGCACAAATATAGCTATAATTTTTCACTCTTTCAACAATAGAGGAAAGTTATTTTCTCCCACTTCTTTACAAATGTTTTCTTTTTTCTTTTTTTTTTTTTTTTTACTGCAGATTTTTTTTTTTAATGGCCAAATACAGTCCACATACCTGCCTTACAATTTTCCCAGGTTAATTTTTTTTTCTTTTTTTTTTTATTAATTAAAAAAAGAATTAACAAAACAATTAGAAATCATTCCATTCTACATGTACAATCAGTAATTCTTAATAACATCACATAGTTGCATATTCATCATTTCTTAGTACATTTGCATCGATTTAGAAAAAGAAATAAGAAGACAACAGAATAAGAATTAAAACAATAATAGAAAGAAAAAAAAAACAAAAAACCTATACCTCACATGCAGCTTCATTCAGTGTTTCAACATAATTGCATTACAATCGGGTAGTATTGTGCTGTCCATTTCTGAGTTTTTATATCCAGTCCCGTTGTACAGTCTGTATCCCTTCAGCTCCAATTACCCCTTCTTTTTTTTTTTTTTTAATTAACGGAAAAAAAGAAATTAACCCAACATTTAGAAATCATACCATTCTACATATGCAATCAGTAATTCTTAACAGCATCACATAGATGCATGATCATCATTTCTTAGTACATTTGCATCGGTTTAGAAGAACTAGCAACATAACCGAAAAAGATATAGAATGTTGATATAGAGAAAAAAATAAAAGTAATAATAGTAAAATCAAAACAAAACAAAACAAAACAAAAACCTATAGCTCAGATGCAGCTTCATTCAGTGTTTTAACATGATTACTTTACAATTAGGTATTATTGTGCTGTCCATTTTTGAGTTTTTGTGTTTAGTCCTGTTGCACAGTCTGTATCCCTTCAGCTCCAATTACCCATTATCTTACCCTGTTTCTAACTCCTGCTGGTCTCTGTTACCAATGACATATTCCAAGTTTATTCTCGAATGTCGGTTCACATCAGTGGAACCATACAGTATTTGTCCTTTAGTTTTTGGCTAGACTCACTCAGCATAATGTTCTCTAGGTCCATCCATGTTATTACATGTTTCATAAGTTTATCCTGTCTTAAAGCTGAATAATATTCCATCGTATGTATATACCACAGTTTGTTTAGCCACTCTTCTGTTGATGGACATTTTGGCTGTTTCCATCTCTTTGCAATTGTAAATAACGCTGCTATAAACATTGGTGTGCAAATGTCTGTTTGTGTCTTTGCCCTTAAGTCCTTTGAGTAGATACCCAGCAATGGTATTGCTGGGTCGTATGGCAATTCTATATTCAGCTTTTTGAGGAACCGCCAAACTGCCTTCCACAGTGGTTGCACCATTTGACATTCCCACCAACAGTGGATAAGTGTGTCTCTTTCTCCGCGTCTTCTCCAGCACTTGTCATTTTCTGTTTTGTTGATAATGGCCATTCTGGTGGGTGTGAGATGATATCTCATTGTGGTTTTGATTTGCATTTCTCTAATGGCCAGGGACATTGAGCATCTCTTCATGTGCCTTTTGGCCATTTGTATTTCCTCTTCTGAGAAGTGTCTGTTCAAGTCTTTTTCCCATTTTGTAATTGGGTTGGCTGTCTTTTTGTTGTTGAGTTGAACAATCTCTTTATAAATTCTGGATACTAGACCTTTATCTGATATGTCATTTCCAAATATTGTCTCCCATTGTGTAGGCTGTCTTTCTACTTTCTTGATGAAGTTCTTTGATGCACAAAAGTGTTTAATTTTGAGGAGCTCCCATTTATTTCTTTCCTTCTTCAGTGCTCTTGCTTTAGGTTTAAGGTCCATAAAACCGCCTCCAATTGTAAGTTTCATAAGATATCTCCCTACATTTTCCTCTAACTGTTTTATGGTCTTAGACCTAATGTTTAGATCTTTGATCCATTTTGAGTTAACTTTTGTATAGGGTGTGAGACATGGGTCTTCTTTCATTCTTTTGCATATGGATATCCAGTTCTCTAGGCACCATTTATTGAAGAGACTGTTCTGTCCCAGGTGAGTTGGCTTGACTGCCTTATCAAAGATCAAATGTCCATAGATGAGAGGGTCTATATCTGAGCACTCTATTCGATTCCATTGGTCGATATATCTATCTTTATGCCAATACCATGCTGTTTTGACCACTGTGGCTTCATAATATGCCTTAAAGTCAGGCAGCACGAGACCTACAGCTTCGTTTTTTTTCCTCAAGATGTTTTTAGCAATTCGGGGCACCCTGGCCTTCCAGATAAATTTGCTTATTGGTTTTTCTATTTCTGAAAAATAAGTTGTTGGGATTTTGATTGGTATTGCATTGAATCTGTAGATCAATTTAGGTAGGACTGACATCTTAACTATATTTAGCCTTCCAATCCATGAATACGGTATGCCCTTCCATCTATTTAGGTCTTCTGTGATTTCTTTTAACAGTTTTTTGTAGTTTTCTTTATATAGGTTTTTTGTCTCTTTAGTTAAATTTATTCCTAAGTATTTTCTTTTAGTTGCAATTGTAAATGGGATTCGTTTCTTGATTTCCACCTCTGCTTGTTCATTACTAGTGTATAGAAATGCTACAGATTTTTGAATGTTGATCTTGTAACCTGATACTTTGCTGTACTCATTTATTAGCTCTAGTAGTTTTGTTGTGGATTTTTCCGGGTTTTTGACGTATAGTATCATATCGTCTGCAAACAGTGATAGTTTTACTTCTTCCTTTCCAATTTTGATGCCTTGTATTTCTTTTTCTTGTCTAATTACTCTGGCTAGAACCTCCAACACAATGTTGAATAATAGTGGTGATAGTGGACATTCTTGTCTTGTTCCTGATCTTAGGGGGAAAGTTTTCAATTTTTCCCCATTGAGGATGATATTAGCTGTGGGTTTTTCATATATTCCCTCTATCATTTTAAGGAAGTTCCCTTGTATTCCTATCTTTTGAAGTGTTTTCAACAGGAAAGGATGTTGAATCTTGTCAAATGCCTTCTCTGCATCAATTGAGATGATCATGTGATTTTTCTGCTTTGATTTGTTGATATGGTGTATTACATTAATTGATTTTCTTATGTTGAACCATCCTTGCATACCTGGGATGAATCCTACTTGGTCATGATGTATAATTCTTTTAATGTGTTGTTGGATACGATTTGCTAGAATTTTATTGAGGATTTTTGCATCTATATTCATTAGAGAGATTGGTCTGTAGTTTTCTTTTTTTGTAATATCTTTGCCTGGTTTTGGTATGAGGGTGATGTTGGCTTCATAGAATGAATTAGGTAGTTTTCCCTCCAATTCGATTTTTTTGAAGAGTTTGAGGAGAATTGGTACTAATTTTTTCTGGAACGTTTGATAGAATTCACATGTGAGGCCATCTGGTCCTGGACTTTTCTTTTTAGGAAGCTTTTGAATGACTAATTCAATTTCTTTACTTGTGATTGGTTTGTTGAGGTCATCTATGTCTTCTTGAGTCAAAGTTGGTTGTTCATGTCTTTCCAGGAACCCGTCCATTTCATCTAAATTGTTGTATTTATTAGCGTAAAGTTGTTCATAGTATCCTGTTATTACCTCCTTTATTTCTGTGAGGTCAGTAGTTATGTCTCCTCTTCCATTTCTGATTTTATTTATTTGCATCCTCTCTCTCTTCTTTTTGTCAACCTTGATAAGGGCCCATCAATCTTATTGATTTTCTCATAGAACCAACTTCTGGTCTTATTGATTTTCTCTATTGTTTTCATGTTTTCAATTTCATTTATTTCTGCTCTGATCTTTGTTATTTCTTTCCTTTTGCTTGCTTTGGGATTAGTTTGCTGTTCTTTCTCCAGTTCTTCCAAGTGGACAGTTAATTCCTGCATTTTTGCCTTTTCTTCTTTTCTGATATAGGCATTTAGGGCAATAAATTTCCCTCTTAGCACTGCCTTTGCTGCATCCCATAAGTTTTGATATGTTGTGTTTTCATTTTCATTTGCCTCGAGGTATTTACTAATTTCTCTTGCAATTTCTTCTTTGACCCACTCGTTGTTTAAGAGTGTGTTGTTGAGCCTCCACGTATTTGTGAATTTTCTGGCATTCCGCCTATTATTGATTTCCAACTTCATTCCTTTATGATCCAAGAAAGTTTGGTGTATGATTTCAATCTTTTTAAATTTGTTAAGACTTGCTTTGTGACCCAGCATATGGTCTATCTTTGAGAATGATCCATGAGCACTTGAAAAAAAGGTGTATCCTGCTGTTGTGGGATTTAATGTCCTATAAATGTCTGTTAAGTCTAGCTCATTTATAGTAATATTCAGATTCTCTATTTCTTTATTGATCCTCTGTCTAGATGTTCTGTCCATTGATGAGAGTGGGAAATTGAAGTCTCCAACTATTATGGTATTTGTGTCTATTTCCCTTTTCAGTGTTTGCAGTGTATTCCTCACGTATTTTGGGGCATTCTGGTTCGGTGTGTAAATATTTATGATTGTTATGTCTTCTTGTTTAATTGTTCCTTTTATTAATATATAGTGTCCTTCTTTGTCTGTTTTAACTGTTTTACATTTGAAGTCTAACTTGTTGGATATTAGTATAGCCACTCCTGCTATTTTCTGGTTGTTATTTGCATGAAATATCTTTTCCCAACCTTTCACTTTCAACCTATGTTTATCTTTGGGTCTAAGATGTGTTTCCTGTAGACAGCATATAGAAGGATCCTGTTTTTAAATCCATTCTGCCAATCTATGTCTTTTGATTGGGGAATTCAGTCCATTAACATTTAGTGTTATTACTGTTTGGATAATATTTTCCTCTACCATTTTGCCTTTTGTATTATATATATCATATCTGACTTTCCTTCTTTCTACACTCTTCTCCATACCTCTCTCTTCTGTCTTTTCAGTTCTGACTCTAGTGCTCCCTTTAGTATTTCTTGCAGAGCTGGTCTCTTGGTCACAAATTCTCTCAGTGACTTTTTGTCTGAGAATGTTTTAATTTCTCCCTCATTTTTGAAGGACAATTTTGCTGAATATAGGAGTCTTGGTTGGCAGTTTTTCTCTTTTAGTAATTTAAATATATCATCCCACTGTCTTCTAGCCTCCATGGTTTCTGCTGAGAAATCTACACATAGTCTTATTGGGTTTCCCTTGTATGTGATGGATTGTTTTTCTCTTGCTGCTTTCAAGATCCTCTCTTTCTCTTTGACCTCTGACATTCTAACTAGTAAGTGTCTTGGAGAATGCCTATTTGGGTCTAATCTCTTTGGGGTGCGCTGCACTTCTTGGATCTGTAATTTTAGGTCTTTCATAAGAGATGGGAAATTTTCAGTGATAATTTCTTCCATTAGTTTTTCTCCTCCTTTTCCCTTCTCTTCTCCTTCTGGGACACCCACAACACATATATTTGTGTGGTTCATATTGTCCTTGAGTTCCCTGATACCCTGTTCAAATTTTTCCATTCTTTTCCCGATAGTTTCTGTTTGTTTTCGGAATTCAGATGTTCCATCCTCCAAATCACTAATTCTATCTTCTGTCTCTTTGAATCTATCATTGTAGGTATCCATTGTTTTTTCTATCTTTTCTACTTTGTCCTTCACTTCCATAAGTTCTGTGATTTGTTTTTTCAGTTTTTCTATCTTCTTTATGTTCAACCCATGTCTTCTTCATGTCCTCCCTCAATTTATCGATTTCGTTTTTGAAGAGGTTTTCCATTTCTGTTCGTATATTCAGCATTAGTTTTCTCAGCTCCTGTGTCTCATTTGAACTATTGGTTTGTTCCTTGACTGGGCCATATTTTCAATTATTTGAGTTTGATCCGTTATCTTCTGTTGGCGTCTGCCCATTTAGACAGATTTCCCTGGGTATTGGATCCAAAAGGTTGGAAGATTTTTCTGTGAAATCTCTGGGTTCTGTTTTTCTTATCCTGCCCAGTAGGTGGCGCTCGTGGCACACGTTTGTCTGCGGGTCCCACCAGTAAAAGGTGCTGTGGGACCATAAGCTTTGGAAAACTCTCGCCGTCCGGGAGGTTCGCTAGTCGAAGTGGCTTGAGCCGGCCCAGGGTCCGAACGCGGGGAGGGTTGCTGGCCGTCGCAGCCCGGGAAAGCGCCCGTCCGAATTTCCTAGTCGGCCCGGGGCACCAAGTGTGGCGGGAGGGCACCAGCGGCAGCGGCCCTCCCGGGAGAGTGCACGTTCCCAGGGAGTCACGGGTTTGGGAGGGGCCTCCCCCACCCGTCACCGTTCTCCGCGGCCTGGGGATTTCCGATCCAATTCTCTCAGTTGGTCCGGGGGGCTGCGCATGGTGTGGGCGCCAGCCACCGCGGTTTCAGGGGACCGCCTCTCCAATTCTCCCAGCCGGCCCGGGAAGGGGGAAGGGAGTGACTCCGGCCGCTTGCTGCCCCGCCCGGTGAAGCCCGCGCGCCTCGGCGATCTCACCCGAGCGGCTTCTCTCAGCCAGCCAGCCGTTCCAGGATGGGGTACGCTGTCTTTTTTATCTCTGTTGTGGCTTTGGGAGCTGTTCTGTGTCGTTTCTACTCCCCTAGTAGCTGTCCTGGAGAAGAAACTAAGATCCGTGCGTCTTACTAAGCCGCCATCTTCTCCGGAAGTCACAAATGTTTTCAATATTCATAAACAAGCTATAAATGTTCATACACATTGCGTAATAGGACTTTGTAATCTTTCCAATAAAAGTAGATCCAGAGCTGTACTAACATACAAAAATAAGCGATAACTTTCTGATTTCTGCTGTTATTCAATACATACTTACATGGTGAATTACCTGACATTAATTTTCAATGTAAAACATTCCCCTCAAAATTTCTGTGGCTAATAAGCAGATGAAAAAGTAGTGAATGTCATTAGTCATCAGTGAAATACAAATTAGGATTCCAATGAGACACTAGTACACACCAAAGAGAATGGGTAATGAATGAAAATGAAAAATGTGACAATACCGAATGCTAGAGAGGATGTGGAATAACTAGAACTCTCTTATATTAATAAATTGGATCAACAAGTTTGGGAAAATGTGTGAAAGTTTCCTAAAATGTTAAAGATAAAATGACTATATGACCCAGGAATTCTCCTCCTAGTTATCTACCCAAGAATAAACTTATGTCCACAAAAACCTTGTACAAGAATGATTCACAGCTGCGATATTCAAAATAGAAAAAACTGGAAACAACACAAATGTTTATCAACATGTGACTGGGTAAAGAAACAATGTTATATTCATATAACAGAATATGACTCATCAATAAAAATGAATGAACTACTGATACACATAACATGGATTAATCTCAAAAACACGCTGAGTCAAAGCAGCTAGAACGGAAGAGTATGCACCGTGTGATTCAAGTTATATTACAGTCCTGCAACAGGAAAAAGTCATCTATGATGAAAGGAATCAGATTAGTAGATACTTCCGGGGATGTCTGGGTGGGGATGGGGGCTTACTGAGGAGACATTCTAGGTTATATAAATGATCTATATCATGATATGAGTGTGGATTCCACAGATATATGCATTTGTCAAAACGAAATGAAGTGTAAACTTCAGATGTGTGCATTTCAGTGTAAATTATATTCTATGTAAAAAACAATGAGTCCCCGCCCTTCCCCCATAGAAGCTATGAACAACCAGTAAGATGTAGCAGAAATATCTTTGTCAAAGTTCCAGAAAACAGTTAAAGGACTAGAGCAACCAGGCAAGCACCAAATCAAGAGAAAGGCTTCATAAAAGAGGTAGAAGTAGAGACTTTCAAGAAGACGGAGGAATGGTGAGACGCTGGACTCAGTCCTCCAAAAAAAAAGCTAATGGACAGGCAGAAACTATCTGAAACTATTATTTGGGGACCTGGAGACCAGAGGTGTATAGCATAGCATCTGCGAAAGAGCAGGATGAATTTCTTGAGAAACTGCAGTGAAAAACTTTTGAGTAATTCACATGGTTGTAGCTCCTGGTGCCCATCCACCACCTCTGAGGCAAGCAGCCTCAGATAGGCCTAGTCCCTGCCTGGCAGGCAGTTATAGACTGGAGATAGCGGAAGCCCTCCTCCCCAAGAACATATCCAGCTATTAGCTGGAGAATTTAGGCTGCTGGGTCCTGCTGGTTTAGTCTGTCCCAGACTGGTGCTGGTCATGCTGTTGTTTTGACCTACCTCAAAGCGAGAGCTGACAGAGGGCTAAAAATAACCAGCCTTCTTAGGATTGCCAGGCATAGACTGCCAAAGAATGTCATCTGCTGAACAAACCAGGAAAGCGCACCCTTGGGGAGCTGAAATAAATGTCATTGAGTATCTTTTCCCATCCTCTGTCCAAGGCCCTTTGGTACTGGTCTATGCCCACAGCATGGATCCCTGGTCCTGTTTTGGCTGTGAAATGCTGATGAACCTTACACAAACCCAATCAACAACAAAATCCTAGATGAGAGAGAAACCAACCTTCAGAACAATCACCTTAAGACAATCAGATGCCCAGATATCAACTAAAAATTACAAGCCATACTAAGAAACAGGAAGATAGGGCCCAATAGAAGGAGAAAATTTAAAATTTGGAGGAAATACAGAATTTGGAACAACTAATCAAAGATATTCAAAGAAATCTCCAAAACCAATTCAAGGAGATGAAGGAAAATACAGCTAAAGAGATAAGGGATATTAAGAAGATAGTGGGTGAGCATAAAGAAACTGAAAGTAGGCAAAGAAAAATAACAGGGAATGCTGGTAAATTGTAGTAAATACTGGTGAATTTTCACCTTCCCTGAGCAGCTACAATGCCCTGTTCCCTATGCTCATGGCAGGCAGCAGTACAGTCTGGGATACTGGGGCAGCTTGCTGGTGCCAGGGTGGACTATGAAGACCTAGTTCTTCAAACTCCCAGGGTGTGTGGTTGTTATCAGCTACTTCAGATAGCAGGGGACAGCTCTAAAGGTGGCCATTTCCCCAACCCCCCTCAGGCAATCTCAGCAGAGGAGTCTTAAAGACAGTATCCTGCCTCAAAACCAAGAAAAACAGTTAAAGGGCTGCAGTAACTGGGTGAGTGCCAAAAGAAGAAAATGCAGCTTCAGTAGCCATAGGAGAAGCTCTTGGCTGCTGGCTAACCCTTCCTCCACCCCCTCCCCAGTGTAGTGTGGAGCTAGCTGGCATTCCCATTGTGAATCCCTGGACTTGTTCCAGAGGAAGCAGATGCCCCCTATATGCGAATAGGGGTGCCAATCCACCTCATGGAAGACTGAGGGACTGAGCCATGGAATTTGTCTCAGTCTTGCCTTCTCAGAGTTTGTTCTGAAGGCAGAGAAATGGCTTGTAGACAGCTGTGGCAGTGTGTAAAACAATTAAATCTAAATGTTATGGGGTAGAGGACTTCTGGCACTGATTCACACAAAAGAATACCGATAAGGGGTGAAAATCTACTTCAAAGAGATTTGAGGGGCCATTTGAAATCCTGTAAACTGTAAACAGGGGAATTCCTGGGGCTTTGAGCAAACAGAGGTCAGGAAAGGATACAGGCAAATACAACCCTGAGACAGCTCAGACATGGAATTACTAATTAAAGACATTAAGGCAACTCTCCTAAATAAGGCCAATGAGCTAAAGAAAAAGATGGACAAAAATAAACAAACAAACAAAAGGAAATCAGGAAAATTAAACATGAGAAAAAGGAAGAGTCCCATAGAGACAAAAAATTTTAAAAGGAACCAAACAAATTCTAAAGCTGAAAAGTACAATTAATAGATATGGAAAATTCACAAGAGGGGTTCAACAGTAGATATGAGCAGGCAGAAGGAAGAATCAATGAACCTGAAAATAAGTAACTAAATTTATTCAGTCTGAGGAGAAGAAAGAAAAAAATTATGAAGAAAAGTGAACAGACACGAAGACCTGTGGGACACTATGAACTGTACCAGAAGAAGAGAAAGGGAAAGAAGTAGAAAGAATAGTTGAAAAATAATAGTCAAAAACTTCCTGAATTTGATTAATAGCATGAATACACACATCCAACAAACACAACACACTCCAAATAGATTAAACTCAAAGAATGTCACATCAAAACACTACGTCAAACTACTGAATGTCAAAAACACAAAGACGCTAAAAGCACTTGAAAGATGCAAGTCCATGATGTAGAAATAATCTCCAATGAGAGCAAGTGCTGATTTTTCATCAGAAACCATGGAGGCTAGAAGTTAGTGGGATGATACATTTAAAAAGCTGAAAACAAAGCAAAACAAAACAAAATTGTTAACCAAGAATTCTATATAGGGCAATGCTATCCTTCAAAAGTGAGGGAGCGGGTGGGCCATACTGGCTCAGCAGGCAGACTTCTTGCCTGCTATGCCAGACACCTGGGTTTGATTCTTGGTGCCCGCCCATGAAAAAAAAAACATAGTGGGGGAGAAATCAAGATATTCCCAGATAAATAAAAGCTAGGGAATTCATAACCATTCGACTTTCCCTACAAAATAATGCTACGAGGGATCCTTCAGGATGGAAGTTATATAACCCATAAGTTGAAGCCATATGGAGTAATAAAGATCCATGATAACAACATGGATAAATATGAAAACAAGTATTACTGTATTCTTATTTAGTGATTCCACTTTTCATTATCTTACATGCTCTAAAATACAAATACAGAAAAGTATATAAATCTATGTTATGGGGTAAAGTAAAGGTGGGTTACATAAAGGTGTATAAAAACAGAGACTATATAGGCTATTAAAGAAAAATTAGTATCAATTCAAATTAGATTGTTACAGATTTAAGATGTTAAATGTAAGCCCCCCTGGTAACTACAAAGAAAATATTTCTAAAATATACAGAAAAGAAAATGAGAATGGGGATCAAAATGGTTCAGTACAAAGATCAACTTAACACAAAATAAGAGAGTAATAGAGGAAATGAGGGACAAAAAAAGGTATGGATACAAAAAAAAAAAAAGACAAAAGAGCTGAAGTAATTCCTACCATATCAGAATTACTCGAACTGTTAATGCATTAAATTATCCAATCAAAAGACAGAGATTGAGAGAATAGAGAAAAAAGCATGATCCAAATATATGCTGTTTACAACAGTCTTACCTTAGATCTAAAACCACAAACAGGCTGAAAAGTGAACATAAGGAAATATTTCATGCAAACAGTAATCAAAGGAGAGATGGGGCAGGGAGGCTGTACTAACATCAGACAAAATAGACTTTAAGTCAAAAACTGTTACAAGAGATAAAGTGGGGAAAAGAGAAAGCACATGAAGCAAGAAGTCAGCGGAATCCAGAGGGTTAGGCAGAGGACATTACCATATTCATTGCCATGTGACTGGAAAGCCTGGAGTACAAGGACCTCTGGTAGGCAGCTCAGATTACCACAGTCTTTATGGAGAAAATATCTTGCTGATGCCTTGACTTTGGCCTTCTCCTAGACTTAAAACTCCAAAAGAGGACATCCTTCTTATTCCCAACGCAGCAACAGGTGAATTGATTTAGCTGAGACTTACTTTTCACAAAAAGTTACCACTAGACAGATACTATATATGCTACAGTACAGAGAATGCCAAGAATTTCTAAGCCTCTATCAGAAATATTTATCAGAACAGCAGAAGAAACTCACCTTACTTCTCTCAAAATCTGATGCTGCCAGAATGCAGGAGAAACAGATCTTCCAGGACTTCTACTTCTGGTCAAGATGGAGTAACAGGGGCTAGGTATTGCCTACCTCCCTTAAACAACTGAAGAACTGGACAAAATACATTAAACAAAGGTTTTCAAGATATTGAATGTCAGACAATGAAGGACATTGATACCCGAGAGAGGAGAAACTAGCCAGATAAGCCATATATTGCCTGTGCATGCTGAGAAAGATTCCAAATTACAACTCAGGAATGGGTAAGCCAAGCAGAGCCCACTAGTCTCCCTGAAGTAGAAGATAGAGCTGGGAGCTTAGGGAGGCCAAGGCAGCATACCTTTAAGGGCAGAATACCAGAGAGAGAGTACACCAGAGATTTGCTGAGAGTCTCCCTCAAGTCTTTAACTACTGATTGGTGCATGATTATGAGAAAATCTACCGAGTCTAAGGAAAGAATCACAAAAAAGATTAGAGGAGAACAATGCCTGGACTTAACACAAGGCTGGGAATAGATCTCCTTTCTACCAGCCAGAGTAGCATCAGGTACAGTACTCAGTAGGATAGTACCAAAAGAGAGGAGCAAATCAACCCTAGACTAAAGACTGCTCTGGCACTACATAACAAAAATTAAAAGAAAGATCTGAAAGGATCAATCTGTTTCCAAGTAAGTTATCTGCATCCAAAACAAAGTTCAAGAATATTTATAGAAATACAAAATATCCAACAACCAAAAAAGCTAAAATCCACAATATATATTATCCAATTAAAAATTACCAAGCATGCAAAAAAAAAGTAGGAAATATGACCAAAACTGAGGAGAAAAAAATAAAGAATGACAGATAATAGGATCAATAGACATGGACACTAAAGAAGTTATTTTAACTATATTCCTTGTGTTCAAGAAGCTAGAAGAATATATAAATATTGAATGTGTTAAGAAGAAACATTGACAATATGTAAAAGACCCAAATCAAATTTCTAGAAACTAAAACTGGAATGTCTGTGATGACAAATACATGGGATGAGATTAGCAAATTTAACATTGCAGGGGAAATTGAAGACAGCAAGATAAATTATCCAACAGTAAGCACACAAAACAAAAGACTGAGAGAAAGGAACAGAGCTCAGTGATGTGTAGGACAATTTCAAGTAGCCATTTTTATATATAGTTAGTCTCCATTATATAAGAAAAAGAGGGCAGCCAGAAAAAAATTTTTGAAGAAGTGATGGCCCTATAATTTCCTTGTCTGTTGAAAACTATAAACCCAGGGATTTAAGAAGCTCAATGAAATAAAAGCACAAGAAACATAAGAAAACTATACCAAAGCACATCATAATCAAATTACTTTAAAGCAGCCAGAGGAAAAACATGATATGTACAGAAGGATAAAGAAAAAGGATGGAAGCTGTTATTTTCCCAAACATTGCAATGAGGAGACAGTGGAACAATATCTTCAAATTACTGAAAGTCAAAAAAAGTTAACCTAGAATTTTATACCACACAAAATTAACTTTCAAAAATGAAGGTGACAGATTGAAAGGATGGAAATAGATGTTCTATGTAAGCTGTAACCAAAAGAAAGCACAAGTAGTTATAGTAATATTAGATAAAATAGATCTTATATGTTATGATATTATAAGATATGATTTTCACATTACTTGTAAAAACATTTATATCTTTATATTTTCTTGAAACCAAAAACTTGGAAATGTTCAGTAACATAGGTCATTACTATAACGAAGTTGATATTTCTAATAACTTTCTATTTGACATTTTAAAAAGGTATACAGTTTTATAGCTAATTAAATGGCATTTAAGTTAGTGTTTAATATTTAGAATTCAAGAAACACTATATCTGTAGCTGTAGATTCTTTCCGTGTTTGCCTGAATTTTAAATTGGTTTATGAAACTTACATAATGACTATATTTTACTTAAAATGTCAAAAAATGACTATATTTTACAATTATATTTTACCTTACAATGACCATATTTTACTTAAAATGCCAAAACACAAAGTGTACTACTCAATTGCAAAAAAGAAGAGATAAAGAGGATAATGTATATTGGTAAAAGGATCAATTATTCAAGATTTATTAATTATAAACAAATATGCACCCAACAACAAACAAATGAAGTAAACACTGAAAAAACTGAAAGGAAAAATAGACAATTCTACAGCAATAATTGGAAAATTCAATATAGAACCGTAATGGTTAGGTTCTGGTGTCAACCTGGCCAGGTGATGGTGCTCAGTTGTCTGGTCAGGCAAGCACTGGCCTAACAGTTACTGCAAGGTTATTTTGTGGCTGGTTGATAAACCAGAAGGCTGGTTATTAAATCATCAGTCAGTTGATTGGAGCTATGGCTGATTACAACTATAAACTAAGGGCACATAATCTAATCATTCTAGATTAGAATGATTAATACATTCACAGTTGAAGACTTTTAAGGGAAAAGAGAGATTTTTCATTCCTTCTTCAGCCAGTAAGCCTCTCCTGTGGAGTTCAATGCCCTTCATCAGAGTTGCCAGCTTCACACTGCCCTACAGATTTTGGACTCTTGCATTCCCGCAGTCATGTGAGACACTTTCAGAAATATCTTATTTACAGATATCTCCTGTTGGTTTTGTTTCTCTAGAGAACCCTGACTAATATAATCACTTTCAATAATGGCAGAACGTCTAAAAAGAAGACCAATAAGAATACAGAGAACCTGAACTTGAATACAACTAATAAACAAAGACTTAACAGAAATACACAAAGCATTCTTCTCAAGTGCACATGGATCATTCTCCAGAATAGACAATATGTTAAGTCACAAATCAACTCTCAATAAATTTTAAAAGATTAAATTTATACAATCTTCTCTGACCACTATGGATGAAGACAGAATAAATAACAAATGAAAAACTGGAAAATTCACAAATATGTGGAAATAAACATTTTTAAACAACCTAAGGGTTAAAGAAGAAATCTTAATGGAAGTTAAAAATTCTTATAGATGGATGAAAATGAAAACACACCAAAACTGATGGGATACATCAAAAGTAGCACTCAGAGGGAAATTTATACTGTTAATAGCTACAGTAATAAAGGAGAAATATATCATACCAATAACCTATCTTCATACTTTGAAGAACTAGAAAAGGCACAAACTAAATCTTAAGTGAGCAGAGGGAAGGAAAAATAAGAATTAGAGCATAGATAAATGCAATAGAGGATAGAAAAAACGAGAATCAGTGAAACCAAAAGTTCGTTCTATGAAAAGATCAGTAAAACTGACAAATCTTTAGGCAGACTGACAGAAAATCAGAGGCACTACAAATAACTAAATCAGAAATGAAAGTGGAGAAATTACTACTGATCTTACAGAAATAAAAAAGATTAAGAGAATCCTATGAACAATTGTACACCAAAAATTTAGATAATCTACATGAAACAGACAAATTCCTAGCATTATACAAATTACCTAAAATGACTCAAGAATAAGAAGAAACTCTCAACAAACCAATAACAAATAAAGAGACTGGATCATTAATTAAAATCCTCCCAAGACAGAAAAGTATAGGACCAGAGGGCTTCACTGGTGAATTCTAGCAAACATTCAAAGACTTACTACTAATCTGTCTAAACTTGTCCGAACAATTGAAGAGGAGAGGATACATCCTAATTCATTTTATCAGGCCAGCATTATACTGATACAAAGCCAGACAAAGACACTAGAAGAAATGAAAATTATAGACCACTATCCATTATGAACATAGCGCAAAAATGTTCAACATAATATTGGCAAACTAATGCAACAGGATTATATACTACAAGGAAGTAAGATTTATCCCAGGAATGTAAGGCTGGTTCAATATAAGAAAATCAATCAATGCAATATATGACATTAACAGAATGAAGGAAAAAACCCACAAAATCACCTGTTTATGCAGGAAAAGTATTTGGCAAAATTCAGAAACCTTTCTTAATAATACTCAGAAAAGTAGGAGGAGAAGGAAATTTCCTCAACATGATAAAGGGCATATATCAAAAACCCACAGTTACATTATATTTAATACTGAAAGACTGAACACTTTCCCCTAAAGATAGGGAACAAGGCAACAATGCCTACTGTCATCGTTCCTGTTCGACATTTTCCTGGAAGTCCAAGATAGTGTAATAAGGTGAGAAAAAGAAATAAAAAGCACACACAGATCAGAAAGGAAGAAATAAAACTACCTCTTTTTTGTATATGGCAGGTTGTGTGCAGAGAAAATATCAAGAAATCTACTAAAATTTTAAAAAACATAGGATACAAAGTCAACATCCAAACTAAATTACATTACAATATACTAGCAATGCACAAATGAAAACTAAACATTTAAAAATGCCTTTAAAAAAGCCCCATCCTCCCACCTTCAAAGATAGTTATAAATTTTAGAAAATAATTCAGGAGCTGTATGTTGAAAGCTACAAAAACGCTATTGAAAGAAATTTAAAGACCTAAATATATACACATACTGCATTCATTGTTTGGAAGACCTACTACGGTGAAGATGTCAATTTTCCCCAAAACTGACCTATAGAATTTAGGCAATTCCAGTCAAAATCATTGCTTTTTCCACTTAATATATCATGATTACTTTTCTCATGTTCTGCAACATCATTTTAAATGGTTATACAATCATTCTTTCATTTCCTGGCTTTATCCTAAAATCATTTAGTTATACCTTTATACTTTGATGTTAAGCTGTTTCCAGTTTTTTATTAATATCAACATGCTTTATTGAGCATCCTTCCAACTATCTTCCAATTTAATCTTGGCAAACACCCTTGAGATAAATTCTCATAAATGCAATGGTTGGGTGAAGGAGCACACATATTTTTAAAACCTTTGGTAACATAGTTAAATGTCCTCTATGTGCTCAAATGTGGTCCCTCTCTCTCTAAGCCAATACCATACTCGTTCAGTAGTTACTCCCACCTCTCCTCCCTTGAGCTCCTGGCAACCACAAGTTGGCTTTATATTTCTACATTTTTGCCTTTTCTAGACATTTCATATACAGTAAATGGAATCACACTTGATTCCACCAAATCAAAAGGTTGCATGTAACCGTTTTTTTTAAAAAAACTTTTCCTGTGAAATATATATGCAGAAGAGCGATAGATTTCAAACTACATTTTAACAAGCAGCTATAAAATAAACTGCAAAGTATGGTATGGTTACATTCTACAATTTCAGGTATTTCCTTCTAGTTGCTCTAATACACTAGAGATTAAAAAGAAATGTCAATATAATTATTCAGTAGTAATACTCATTTGTTAAATCCTATCTTCTCTGTTACAATTCTTACCTCTCATTTGATCCTTCTTGCCAATCTTTAGGGATATTTGACAATGACTATTGTAACTTCTTCATGTTGAGAAGGGGTGTAGACATTATAGGGTAGGGGGATGCAACTGGTTGATATTCTTGGAAAGACTGGTACCTCTGGTTTCAGGGCTTATCTGGCATAGGTGCAATCTGGAGTTTTAGGTTTCTGAAAAATAAACTGAGTGAAACTATTATAGAGTCTCAGATAGAGTCCTAGGTATTTTTTAGGATTTTCAGGAATACTGTTCTTTGGGGCTTGACATATCGAATGCCTCACTTTTTTTTTTTTTTTTTAGTGCTGTATGGTGGGGTTACATTTCATTATTTTCCCATGTGAGTATTCTGTTATTGAAGCACCATTTGCTGAATTTTTGTTTGTTTGTTTTTTGGGGAAGTGGATGGACCAGAAATCAATCAAACCTGGGTCTCCTGCATCGCAGGCAAGAATTCTACCACAGAACTACCTTTGCATCCTTCAAAAGCCTCACTTTTAAAATATGAAATTATGCTTTTCTGTCAGAAAAGTATAAGTCATTCAGAAACAATGCCCGTTATGCCTCATTCCACTTGTGAAATGAAATTTTACAAATTAAAATAAGCTATCAAACTACACATTTTCAGTATATTACATTACTGACTACCAATTATGTCTAACATTGTGAATACTTTTCAATTTTTTCAAATTAGCCATTAATTATGAAAGTCACAGGAAAGCCCAGCTGCAGGCACTCTATGTTGCCACTTGTTTTTGGGAATCATTTGTCAAGAACTGCTGTCCCTACAGTTGTATTTTTGTATGGTTTTAAAATATTCCAACCTATTGCCTTGCCTGTTTCCTGCTAACATTAAATATAGTAAGGAAAGACCGTATTTTATATAACCACATGTCAGACTAAATATGAGCCAAGAAAGAAAATAAATACAAACTCATATCTGATTTATATTTGGCAAATACAAAGATATTATAAGCTTCTCTTCTGAAGGTCTACATGGTATTTCTATGGCAACCACAGAAACATTCTCCTCATAGCACAGCTATCTTCATTCTTTACATCCCATTATTTATTATTTCTACTCTCAGAGGAAAGCCTAAATTTATTCTTCAGGAAAAGAATCAATCAATGATTTTCTTAATTAGTGCATTTGAAAAGTATGGTGCAGTTCTTTTTATGGAAAAGCAATTTCCACCAATGCTCCTGCTATGTAATAGAAGACTGAGAGAAAATAAAAGTAGAAACTCTGTTAAGGAAAGTGTGAGTACAAGCTGCAATGAACAGTCCTTTAAAGAAATAAAAGAATATTCATTAGAAATTCTCAAAAGGTTGGCAAAAGAGATAACATGCAATTTCAACTTTTTTTTCCTTGTGCATGGAGTATCATGGAGACGCCTCTATGGAAAAAAATGATCTTTCATTCCTAAAGAGTCTTGTTAGTCTTGGAAAATTTTCCTTTGCTGCTTTCCTTCTATGGTAGAGATTGTATAAAATGGCCAAGAACTAGAGGCAAGAGAAAGACTACCCACTTTAAAGTAGATCAAATGACAGCTAAAAGTAAGAATAAAAGGAAACCATATTAGGTTTCTTTACTTTGTCTCTTCTCTGCTCATGAGGTATCACAGATTCGAGTGACTGCAGAGGGAAGAGATCCCAAGTTGGACTTTAGTTATCATATTAATGACAATTTCTCAGTCCTCAAAGGGACAGTGGATCATGGGACTGTCCCTTTGAGGACAGTCTTCAGTGCCCAGAATACTGCAGCTTTGTAGTTCTTGTCTGCAGCCAAAGCTCAGTGGGTTATAGCTAGGGAAACCTGTTCAGTTAGTGTATAGGTATTAGCTGCACCCGCCGCTGGGTTCCCCTGGCACTGCTATAATAGAGCTATTCCCACAGGGAATTTTTATAAATTCCCTCCAATCTATCACAGTGCTCTGTGAATAGTAGGGTGCTTAATAAGCTAACTAGTGGAATAAATCAATAAAGGTATATTCATTTCTTACAATAGGTAAAGCTGTTCTACTATTTTGATGTTTTAGTTCTATTGGCCATTTTTCCCTCCACTTCTACAAGGTGTATCTCTTACCATCACCTCTCTCATTTATCTCCAAGGCCAAATGTCAAGGTATGGGCCAAGGATCTTTTCTTGTTTTAGGTTGAATATTTTTTAAATGGATGTCCAACTGTTCCAGTAGCATTTGTTGAGAAGAATAACCATGTTTCATTGGATTGTCTCTGCACCTTTGTCAAAAATCAGTTGAACATATATGTATAGGTCTATTTCTAGATTGTTTAATTTGGTGCACGAGTCTCTATCATTTTAACAATACCATACTGATGACTGTAGTTTTATAGTAAGTCTTTATATCGATTGTATAAGCCTTCCAATTTTGTTCCTATGCTAAAATTATTTTGGTTTTTCTAGTTCCTATACCTTCCCAAATAATTTTTAGAATTAGCTTGTTGACTGCTACAAAAAAAAAATCCCCCTGAGAATTCAATCTATAGAACAAGCTTAGAAGAAATGATTTTTTTTTGTTTGTTTGCATGGACAGACACTGGGAATTGAACCCGGGTCTCCAGCATGGCAGGTGAAAACTCTGCCACTGAGCCACCAGCCCACCCAGAAATGATATCTTAACAATAAAATCTACTAGAAACCTGAGCACAGTAACTATTTCCATTTACTGAGATCATTGATTTCTTTCATCAGTGCTTTGTAAGTTTTCAACATACAAATTGTACATATACTTTGCTAGATTTTTACCTAAATATTTCAAGCTCTTTGGTGATATTATAAATGGTGCTTTGGTTAATTCCAATTTCCAATTGTTCATTACTAATATATAGAAATGTAGCTGATTTTCATATAATGACATTCAATCCTGTGATCTTGTTAAACTCACTTAGTGGTAGTTCTTTATTGTTTTTTTATTTCTTTGTAGATTCTTTACAATTTTCTACATAGAAAATTATTTCATTTGCAAACAGAGAGCACTTCAGTTCTTCCTTTTCAATCTGCATTCTTTTAATTGAGTGGCAAGAGGAGACATCTTTGCCTTGTTCCCAATCTTGGGAAGAAAGTATTCAGTTTTTCATCAATAAGTATGATATTGGCTGTAGAATTACTTTAAATTTTTCCTTTACCAGGTTGAGGAAATTTTCTTCTATTCCTAGTTTGTTGGTAAGTTTTTTTTCTCATGAACTGACGCTGAATTTTGTTAAATGCTTTTTTAATATCTCTTGAGGTGATCATGTTTTTCTTTTGGCATTTGTTGAAGCGGTGAACTGCACAAATTAACTTTCAAATTTTAAAACAAACTTGTGAGGACAACATGGCGATATAAGACATCCCCTGAAAAATCCTCCCCAGAGATTCAGAGAATAAAAGACTAAATCCCACTTGACTGGAAATCTAGAGGGTGGTAAAGACTGGGAAAAGGACTCCACAAACACTGAATTGAAGAAAGAGGGAAAATATCAGGCAGGAAGCTTCCATCCTGGACTGGCTAGTTTTCTTCCCTCTACTTCACTTGGTCCCATGCAGCTTGGTAATTTCACAGAGGCAGTGGCCCAGATTTTACCCACCTCACGCCAGGGACACAGACAACAAAGCTACCTAGAACAGTGAGTTAGAACCCCATGCCTATCCAGACACAGGGAGCTAAATTCAGAGACCCAGGGCAAAACACAGCCGCTTAGAAGTGCTTCATGCAAAAGAACCCCCAGGAGGAGCTTCCAAAATGGACGAACAGGGAGGAAGCAGCAGAACCTACTTCTCACCCAAAAGTAGCAAGGCAGAAACTGTATAAATCAACTACTTCGGGGATATGGAGACCAAGGGAGTTTAGTACAACATCCAGGGAAGTGTGGGACAAGAAAACTGAGGAACGATGGTCAGGCTGTGAATAATTCCATCCACGGTGCCGGGTGCCCATCCTCCATCCTCAAGGAAAGCACTGGTGGGCAGTAGGATCCTTGCCTGAGGAAGGGGAGTGGCTGCATACTGGGACAGATGCAAGAAGCCTCTGCCCCAAGCACAGAGGAGGAGAAGGCCAGGTATTGGCAGTGATGTGAGAAAACAGGATTCCTGTGGTTTCAGCCCCTTCTGGTCAGATGCCACTGTTCTGACAGCATCAGAGGTACAACTGGCAAAGAGCCACAACAGCCTGCCTTTGTAGGGCTGAGAAAACTAGGTAGCTGAAGAGCGCCATCTGCTGAGCAAGCTGGAAAATGAAACCTGGTGACTGGAAGGAAAAAAAGGTGTTGGGGGGTGGCTTTATGGAGTCATTCCAGACTTTCTCCAAGGGCCCTTTGGATCTGGTCCACATTCCCTGCATATGACCCTGGCCCTCTTTTTGTCTGTTCGTTTGTTCTTTGTTTTTTTTTTTGGGGGGGGTGCATGGTCCAGGAATCGAACCCGGTTCTCCCGTATGGAAGGCAAGCATTCTACCACTGAACCACCAGTGCACCTGATCCTGGCCCAGTTTTGACTGGAAAATACTGACAAACCAATTGTCAAAAAATACAAAACCAATCAAGAACAAAATCCTAGAGAAAGAGAGAGAAACTGACCTTCAGAATAAACCCAGATAGTCAGATAAGAGACATCAGAAAAAAAAAATAAAAATCACAAGGCATACTAAAATGCAGAAAGATATGGCCCAAAGGAACAAATTAAAAAGGTGAGGAAGACACAGAATTTGGAACAACTAATCAAAGATGTTCAAACAAGTCTAAATTAATTCAAAGAAATGATTAAAGAGAGAAATCATATTAAGAAGACACAGGGGGAGTTTCATAAAGAAAAATTTGAAAGCAAATGAAAAATAATAGATCTTATGGAAATGAAAGATACAATGGATAGTATTAAAAATATACTAGAGACACACAACAGCAGACTTGAAGAGACAGAAGAAAAGATCAGTGAGCTAAAAGAGCATATGAATTCAAACAGACAAAAGAACAGATGGAGAAAAGAATGAAAAAATTTGAGCAGGGTCACAGGGAAATGACTAACACCAAGAAACATGCAAATATATGTATCAGGGGTGAAGCAGAAGAAGAAGAGAAGGGAAAAGGGCCAGAAAGAATATATGAGGAAATAATGGCCAAAGATTTCCCAACCCTTTTAAATGACACAAATGTAAAAATCCAAGAATGCAATGTACTACAAACTGAATTAATATGAATAGACACACTTCAAGACACATACTACTTAGACTGCCAAATGCCAAAGAGAAAGAGAAAATAATGAAAGCAGCAAGAGAGACACAATTCACCACATAAGGGAAGCCAGTAAGACTTAGTGGTGGTTTCTCATCAGAAATCATGGAGCAGAGAAGACAGTCATACAAAATATTTAAGGTACTGAAAGAGTAAAATTGCCAGCCAAGAATTCTTTATCCAGCAAAGCTGTCCTTCAAAAATGAGGGAGAGTTTAAAATATCATAGATAAGCTAAGAGTACATTAGCAAGAGACTTGCCCTACAAGAAACACTAAAGGGAGTTCAGCAGGCTAAAAAGAAAAGACAGGAAAGAGAGGGGCTTGGAGGAAAGTAGAGAATGAAGATTATCAGTAATGGTAACTAAAGAATAAAAGGAGAGACAAAAAAATTTAAAAAGATGTGGCATACAAAAGCCAAAGGATAAAATGTTTGATACAAAGTATTGCCTTATATGTTAAATTCTCTGGGGAGTTTAGAGAAATTGGAACAAGGATTGATCAGATTGCTGAAACACAATGGGAACCGGTATTGAAACCCCTGGGTGATAATTTGATGGAGGAAACTATAAGGAACTCTGTAACAAACTCTATCAAAGCAGGCTTGTTCTAGTTTACTAGCTACTAGAATGCAACACATCAGAGATGGATTGGCTTTTAATAAAAGGAGATTTATTTTGTTAGCTCTTCAGAGGAAAGGCAGCCAACTTTCCACTGAGGTTCTTTCTTACGTGGGAAGGCACAGGATGGTCTCTGCCGGCCTTCTCTCCAGGCCTCTGGGCTGCCACAACTTTCCCCAGGGTGACTTCTTTCTGCATCTCCAAAGGCCTGGGCTGAGCTGTGAGTGCTGAGATGAGGTATGCCAAGCTGTTTGGGCTGCCTACATTGTGCTCTCTCATTTAAGCACCAGCCAGTTAAGTCAAACGTCATTCATTGCAGCAGGCACAGCTACATCCTCCCTGGCTACTGGGTGCCCAAGTTCACAAGCATCAGCATAACATCCCCAACATGTGCCCATACCTGCCCTGAAACAGATCACCAGACCGAGTGCTCAACCCTGTGCCCTGCAACCTGTAATACAACCATTCCACAAACACAAGGTCTTAGACTACTGAAAGAAATCAACTCCCAAAGTAAATCAATCAAGATATTTACATACCACAAAGTCAGCAGAAGATCACCAACCATATCACAATGAGACAGATATAGACGTGCCTAATGACCAAATTAAAACACCAGAGGAGACACAGACATTGGAACAATAAATCAAAGATATTCATACAACTCTACTTAATAAAATAAGTGGGATAGCAAATGAAATAAAGGAGATCATGAAGACAGTATAAAAGCACAAAGAGGAATTTGAAAGAATAAATAGAAAAATAGCAGAAATCACAGAGATTAAAGACTCTGTTGACCACATAAAAAACATACTAGAGGCACACAACACCAGATTTGAAGAGACAGAAGAAAGAATAAGTGATATAGAGGACAGGATAATTGACTTCGAAGACTCAAAACAGTAAATAGCAAAAAAGATGGAAAAAAATGGAATGGGAACTCAGGGAAATGATAGGCAAAATAAAGCACTCAAATATAAGAATCACTGATGTCCCAGAAGGAGAAGAGAGGAGTAAAGGGCTAGGAAGAGTAGTTGAGGATACAATGGGAGAAAACTTCCCAACCCTCATAAAGGACATAAATATACAAGTCAAAGAAGCTCAAAGACCTCCAAACAAAATATATATCCAAATAAGTCTTCCCCAAGGCAGATACTAATCAGTCTGTCAAATGCTGAAGAAAAGCAGAAAATCCTGAAAGTGGCAAGAGATAAACAATCAACTACAAGGGGAATCAAATAAGACTGAGCTCAGACTACTCAACTGGCACCCTAGAGGTGAGAAGGCAGTGGTATAATATAGTCAAGATCCTGAAAGAGAAAGACTTCCAGCCAAGAATTCTGTACCCAGCCAAACTGTCTTTAAAATTGAGGGCGAGATTAAAGCTTTCACAGACAAAGAAGTCCTGAAAGAATTTGTCAACAAGAGACCAACCCTACAAGAAATACTAAAAGGAGTTCTGGCAGCTGAAAAAAAAAGACAGAATCAATAAAACCAAAACTTGGTTCTTTGAGAAAATCAATAAAAGTAATGGGCCACTAGCAAGACTGACAAAGAAAAAAACAGAGAGGATGCAAATAAATAAAATCAGAAATGAAAAGGGGTGCATCACCACAGACCCTGAAGAAATAAAAGAAATCATAAAAGGATACTATGAACAACCACACACCAACAAACTACACAGTTTAGATGAAATGGACAAATTCCTGGAGACACACAAACAAGCTACCCTGACTCAGGAAAAAACAGAAGAATCTCAACAAACCAATCACAAGTACAGAGATTCAATCAGTCATCAAAAATCTTCCTACAAAGAAAAGCCCAGGGTCAGATGGCTTCACAGGGGAAATTTATCAAGCATTCCAGAAAGAACTAACATCAATCCTGCTCAAACTTTTCCAAGAAATTGAGGAAAAAGAAACTCTACCTAACTCATTTTATGAAGCTAATACCATTTTAATACCAAAACTGGGTAAAGATGCTATTAGAAAGGAAAATTACCAGCCAATCTCCCTAAAGAAAACAGATGTAAAAATTCTCAATAAAATATTAGCAAATCAAATCCAGCAGCACATTAAAAGAATTATACACCACAACCAAGTGGGTTTACACCAGGAATGCAAGGATGGTTCAACACAAGAAAATCAATTAATGTAATACAGCACATGAACAAATCAAAAGGGGAAAATTACATAATCATTTTGCTTGATGCTGAAAAGGCATTCAACAAAATTCAACATCCTTTTTGATAAAAACACTCCAAAAGATAGGAATCAAAGGTAACTACCTCAATATGATAAAGGGAATATATGAAAAACCAACAGCCAGCATTGTACTCAATGTTGAGAGACTGAAAGACTTCCCCCTAAGATCAGGTACAAGAAAAGGACTGTCACCACTATTATTCAACACCGTGCTAGACGTTCTAGCTAGAGCAATCAGGCAGGACAAAGAAATAAAAGGCATCCAAATTGGAAAGGAAGAAGTAAAACTCTCGTTATTTGCAGATGACATGATACTATACTTAGAAGATCTTGAGAAACCTACAGCAAAGTTACTTGAGCTAATAAACAAATTCAGCAAGGTGGCAGGATATAAAATTAATGTGCAAAAATCAGTAACAGTTCAATACACAAGCAATGAGCTAGCTAAGGAGTCAGTTAAGGAAAAAATTCCATTCAAAATAGCAACTAAAAGAATCAAACACTTAGGAATGAACTTAACTAGGGATGCAAGGGACTTTACAGAAAAGTACAAAACGTTGTTAAAGAAATCAAAGGAGTTCTAAATAAGTGGAAAGACATTCCCTGCTCATGGATAGGAAGGCTAAACATAGTTAAGATGTCAATTCTCCCCAAGTTAATCTACATATTCAACACAGTACCAATCAAAATTCCAACAATCTACTTTGAAGATTTGGAAAAGCTAACTATCAAATTCATCTGGAAAGGAAAGAGACCCCAAATAGCTAAAAGCATCCTAAAAATGAAGAACGAAGTGACGGGATTAACACTCCCTGACTTTAAAACCTATTATAAAGCCACAGTGGTCAAAATAGCATGGTACTCCACAAAGACAGAAGCACTGACCAATGGAATCGAGTCAAGAGTGCAGAAATAGACCACCAAATCTATGATCAACTGATTCTTGACAAGACCCCCAAATCCTCTGAACTGAGACAAAATAGGCTTTTCAATAATTTGGCATGGAAGAACTGGATATCAGTAGCCAAGATAATGAAAGAGGACCCCTATCTTACACCCTATGTAAAAATTAACTCAAAGTGGATCAAATACCTAAATATAAGAAGTAGCACCATAAAGCTTCTAGAAGAAAATATAGGGAAATATCTTCAAGACCTAGTAATAGGAGTTAGCTTCCTAAACTTTACACCCAAAGCACAAGCAACAAAAGAGAAAATAGATAAATGGGAAATCCTCAAAATCAAATGCTTCTGCACCTCAAAAGAATTTGTCAAAAAGGTGAGGAGGCAGCCAACTCAATGGGAGAAAATATTTAGAAATCATATATCAGACAAAGGTTTGATTTCTTGTATATACAAAGAAATCATGTAACTCAACAACAAAAGAACAAACAACCCAATTTTAAATGGGCTAAAGATATGAGTAGGCATTTTTCTGAAGAGCAAATACAGAAATGCTCTTCAGATGCATCTTTTGAGAAAGCTCAAAAGCACATGAAGAGACGCTCTTTTTCACTGGCTATAAGGGAAATGCAGATCAAGACTACAATGAGATACCACCTCACACCTATAAGAATGGCTGCTATTAAACAAAGAGGAAACTATAAATGTTAGAGAGGATGTGGAGAAACTGGGTCACTTATTCACTGCTGGTGGGAATGTATAATGGTGCAGCCACTATGGAAGACTGGTGGTTCCTTAGGAAACTAAATATCAAGTTGCCCTAAAACTGGGCAATAGCACTACTTGGTATATACCCAGAAGAGCTGAAAGCAACAACGCAAACAGGCATTTGTATATTGATGTTCAAAGCAACATTAGTCATAATCTCCAAAAGATAGAAACAAGTGAAATGCCCATCAACAGATGACTGGATCAACAAAATGTGGTATATACATACGATGGAATATTATGCAGCAGTAAGACAAAATGATGTCCTGAAGCACATGGCAGGATGGATGAGCCTTGATGATATAATGGTGAGTGAAATTAGCCAGACACAAAAGGATACTGTATGAGCCCATTTTTATGACCAGTATGTAGGTATAATCAGAGACTTATAATACAGAAGATAGGGGACTGAAGGATACATAGAAGCTAGAGATAGGTGAACTGTTAGCTAATGAGGTTGAATTCCAATGCAAGGGAATAAATAGATAGGAGCAAAGGTGTTTCTCTAGTAGGTCTAGAAGTAATATTACCATATTGAAGATGAACAAGATTAAAAGGAGTTGTATAGATGTACATGTTCGACGGATTCACACTAGAAATACGAATGAGTTCTTGTAAAAATTACTTCAAAGATATGATTCTTGTAGAAACAGTGTTTAAGGCCAGGATACAGGGGGAGAACTGCTATTGCATGCTATGAGCTATATTCAAAAGTAAACCATCAGCACTACCAAAGGAACAGCAGAGGAAAATAATGCGGTGAGGGCAAGAGATAAGAGGAAGTTTAGATTTTGTATTTGGTGAAGGTGTGTTTATTGGTTTTCTGTCTCTGAATTATCTAAAATTTAGAATGCTGATGGACTGTGGACTTTGTGCCCTCTACATGATGCCAGATAAATGCAGATGGCTGAAGGATGCACTGATGGAGAGGTAGATTGACGAACGATGGTGTATACTTATGATGCTACAAAAAGGAATAATGTCATGAGGCATGTAACGATGTGAATGAACATGTGGGGCATTTGGTAAGACAAAATAAGCCAAAAAGAAAAAAACAATGGTGTGGTCACCTTTAGAAAATGCTTATAGGAAAACAGGGGCCTAGATTGTAAGCTTTTAGAGCAGGCATATTAAGTCTGGAGTGGTGTTATTACTTCTGGATTTTGAGAGGCTGTTTTATATATGTAACCTGATATTTAGAGATAAGAATGAAGCCAAACAGGCTGGTGTTAAAGTAATTCAGAACATAGGGTTAAGGAAGACAGTGTCTAGTTTTAGGACCACACATACTGTTTGAGACCAATGAAAGAAGGTTTATTTGATCTGGAACTGAGATTTTCTGTAGTGCATAAACTAATTCAACTATCTGTTTAACTCATTTGAACAACTGAAACACAGGAAGCAAAGAATAAGAAAGAGGTCCTTTAATCTGAGCAGATTATTATAATGCCTGGAAATATCCTAGAGTATATTAAGCAGTTAATCAAAGTATATTGGCAAAGTCCCCTGAGGGAGGGAGAAAGACTATGGAACTACTAAACCTGACCATCAGGGAATCCCGATACTATTGTCTAACTGTAGGGATATTCAAATCAAATGCGCAGCTTTTGTTTTCTAAAATCACAGATAGGGCATGTATATTAATTGTAAAAATATAAATATGATTTTGTATTAAAAATTTTATAGTTTATGGCAAAATCTGGCTCTATAGTAGGCTAATAATAAGCACAGTCCCTGTGAAGGAATGTTTGTGGCTCATGTCAATGAGTGAATGCATACACAATTTGAAGTTTTTGGTAAATTTGTGATATTTATCTTCCTTGAGCACTGCAATCTCACATTCTCTCCCAACCCCTCCACCACCAAGGGAGGTCACTGGGAATGTCTGTTGTGAAACTTTGTCCTCTGTTGCATTTTAAAGTTATTTCCTGTAATTTATTTTCAGTACATAATTAAAAGTTTTGCCTTTACAAAAATAACATTGCATGATGATGGATTAAACTCCCAAAACAAAAAAGATAGAGTAGCAAAATGGATAAAATAAATACGATCCATCAATATGCTGTTTATAGGAGATATATTTTAGAACCAAAGATACAAATAGGTTGAAAGTGAAAACTAGGAAAAGATATTCCATGTAAGCAGTAATAATAACAACAAAAAAGTTGGGGTAGCTATACTAATATCAGACAAAATAGACTTTAAGTACAAAAATATTATGAGACAAGGAAGACATTATAAATTAATAGAAGGGACAATCCACAAGAAGACATAATAATCATAAATATTTATGCACCTAACCAGGGTACCCCAAAATACATGATGCAAACATAAGCAAAACTGAAGGGAGAAATAGATGTCTCTACAGTAATAGCTGGAGACTTCAATGCACCACTCTCACAACAGATAGAATACCTAGACAGAGGATCAATAATGAAGCAGAAAACTTGAATATGATAAATGAACTGGACATACACAGACATATAACCAACACCGCACTTTTAAAACAACAGGATATACATTTTTCTGTAGTGCTCATGTATCATTCTCCAGGATGGACCACATGTTGGGTCACAAACACATCTCAATAAATTGAAAATGACTGAAATTATACAAAACACTTTCTCTGATCATAAAGGAATGAAGCTGAAAATCAATAACAGGTGGAAAAATGAGAAAATTCACAATATATGGAGGTTAAACAACATACTCCTATACATTCAGTGGGTCAAAGACGTATCACAAGGGAAATCAGTAAATATCTTGAGATGTATGAAAGCAAGAACACAACATATCACAACTCATAGGAGGCAGTAAAGGTAGCTATATTGGTTTCCTAATGCTGCTGGAAAGCAAAATACAGGAATGGAATGGCTTTTAAAAAGGGAATTTAATAAGTTACAAGTTTATAGTTCTAAGGCTGTGAAAATATCCAAACTAAGGCACCATTAGGAGGTTATTTTTACTTAAGAAAGGCTGATGCTGTCTGGAACACCTCTGTCAGCTGAGAAGGCACATGCCTGGCCTCTGGTGGTACTATTCCATTGCTCCCAGCTTCTGATGCCAGTGGTGTCCTCTATAAGCACCTGCAGGCCTTCACTTAATTCCTCCAGGACACAACTCTGGGTTCTGGCTTGTCTACCATCTGATGGGAAGGCACTTGGCAACATCTGCTGGGCCCTGCATCTCCAAACATCTGGGTCTCATGCTGGCACTGTCAGCTCTGTCACTTCTGCTCTCCAAGCATCTGCTTCTGAGGTTTCTTCAAAACGTTCCACCTTTTAAAGGAGTCCAGCAAACTAACCAACACCCAACTTGAATGGGTAGAGTCACATCTCCACCTAATCAAAAGGCCACACTCATAATTGGGCACGTCACATCTGTGGGGATAATCAAATCAAAAGCTCTGCCCTACAATATCAAATCGGGATTAAAAGAAATGGCTGCCCCTACAAGATTGGATCAAGTTGTTTGATTGGATTAGTTGTTTCAAACCAGCATAGCAGTACTGAGAGGGAAATTTATGGCCCTAAATGCCTACATTAAAAATGAAGAAAGAGCTAAAACTGAAGACCTGTATAAACACCTGGCAAACTAGAGAAAGAGCAGAAAACTAATCCAAAAAAAAACAGGAGTTAAGAAATAAAGATTAGAGTGTAAATAAATAAAATGGAGAACAATAATAATAACTAAAAACAATAGAGAGAACCAATAAAACCAAAAGTTGGTTCTTTGAGAAGATCAATAATCCTTAGTTAGACTGACAGAGAAAGAGAGAAGATGCAAATAAATAATATCAGAAATGAGAGAGGGTCATTACTATTGACCCTGTAGAAATAAAAAATATCATAAGAGGATACTATGACAGCCATATGCCAACAAATTAGACAATGAGATAAAACAGACAATTTCCTAGAGCATATGAACAACCTACATTGACTCAAGGTGAAACAGAAGACCTCAACAAATCAATCAGAAGTAAAGAGATTGAGTCAGTCATCAAAAACCTCCCAAGAAAGAAAGCCCAGGACCAGATAGCTTCACACATGAATTCTACCAATCATTCCAAGATAAATTAATATCAATTCTTCTCAAACCCTTCCAAAAAATTGAAAGGAGGGAACCTTCTCTAACTTATCCTATACAGTCAATATCACCCTAATACCAATGGTAGATAAAGATAATACAAGAAAAGAAAATGACAGAGCAATCTCCAATGAATATAAATGCAAATCCTTAAACAAAGTACTTGAAAATTGAATCAAACAGCACATTAAAAGAAATACACACCATGACCAAGTGAGTTTTATTCCAGGTATGCAAGGGCAGTTCAACACACAAAAATCAAATGTAACATATCAAATTAAATCAAAAGGGAAAACCACATGATCATCTTGATTGACACAGAAAGGCATTTGTCAAAATTCAGCAACCTTTCTTGATAAAAATACTTTGAAATGCAGGAATGGTGAGAAACTTCTTCAACAACAAGATAAAACGGCATATATGAAAAACCTATGACTAACATCATAGTGAAAGACTGAAAGATATCCCTCTAAGAATGGGAACAAGACAAGGATGCCCACTGCCACCACTATTATTCAACATTGCTAGACGTTCTAGCTAAATAAATTAGGCAAGAAAAAGAAATAAAAGGCATCCAAATTGCAAAGGAAGAAGGACATGATCCTATATTTAGAAAGTCCTGAAAAATCTACAACAAAGGTACGAAATCTAATAAACAAGTTCAGCAAAGTGGCAGGATACATGTAAGAAAGATCAACATGTAAGAATCAGGGTGTTTCTACACACTAGTAATGAGCTATCTGAGGAGGTAATAAAAAAAATTCCAATTACAATAGTATCTAAAAGAATAAAATATCTAGTAATAAACTTAACCAAGGATATAGAAGACCTGTACACAGGAGTGAAAGTCTCCTGGACAATGTATGCCATTATTCCTGGGGATGAGCCCTGGCCCTGGCACCAAGGGATCAATAACACCTTCTGAACGAAAGGGGGAAAAGAAATGTAATGAAATTAGGTATCAGAGCCCAACTCTGCAAGTGAAATCATTACCCTCCCCGCTATACAGGACATGACAGCCAGGAGTGAAAGTCTCCCTGGCAACATAGGATATAACTTGAAGGGATGAGCCTGGCCCTGGTATGGTGGGACCAACAGTGCTGTCCTGACCAAAAGGGAGAAAAGAAGTGTAACAAATAAGGTATCAGTGGCTGAAAGAGTTCAAATAGAGTCAAGAGGCTACTCTGGAGACAATTCTTACACAAGCTTCAGCTAGATATTGCTACCTATCATGGTTTGCCAAAACCATTCCTGCTAACCCTAAAAATAAAGAACATCTAGGGTTTTACTTGAGATTCTACAAAGGTTCCATGCATGATGATTACTTTTCAGAAATCAACAACTTCCAGATGGATTCCCAGGCCAGAAAAGTCCTGAAACCCAAAGGGGCCAGCTTCTCCAGAACTAGTTTCATCCTCCCATCTCATATTATTGACAACCCCTTCCAACATGAAAAAGTGAGATGGGCATAGCCCAAATAACCCTAAAGATTGGGAGAAGCATCACAGGAGAAGGTGGAGTTATACAGAGAAGATAAGGTTTTAAAACTGAGTACGACTGATGAATCATTATATTGATATTTCTTTTAGTGTCTAGTGTCGTGGAGCAGCTAGAAGCAAAAACTTAAAATTGTGGAATTATAACTCATACCAAACTCTGAAATCTTTTCTACAACTAATTGTGTAGGATGCTTTGAAATTCATTGTTTTTATATATGCTATTTTTCACAATTAAAAAGAAACTGTAAAAAAAATTAGGTATCGGTGTCTGAGAGGGTTCAAATAGAGTCAAGAGGTTATTCTGACCTCTGTAAGGCTACTCTTATACAGGCTTCAGCTAGATATTGCTATTGCCATGGTTTGCCAAACCCCATTCTTGTTAATACTAAAGAACACCTGGGTCTCTAACTGAGACTCTACAAAAGTTTCATGCACTAAGTTTACTTTCTAGAAACCCATAACCTCCACAGGGCTCCTAGGCCAGATAAGTCCTAAAATCCAGAGGGGCCAGCCTCTCCAAAAACATCAACTAATTCCATCCCCCTATCCTATACTGTTCACACCCTTTTCAATATGAAAAAGTTAGAATGGGCATAGCCCAAAGACCCTCTAGAGATTGGGAGAAGGTTCAAAAGAGAAGGAGGAGCTATAACAGGGAATGATAGCTGTGAATAATAAATGTGTATAACTACTGAATCACTGTATTTATATTTCTTTTAGTCTCCAGTGTTTTGGAGTAGCTAGGAAGAAAAAAACTTGAAACTGTATAATAGTAAACCCCCCATACAAAATGTTGAAAACTGTTTTGTAACTATTTGTTAAAATGTACTTTGAAAATTATAGCTTTTTTGTGTGTATGTATATATGTATTTTTTTCACAATTTAAAAAACATTAAAAAAAAACCTATATACAGAAAACTACAAAACATTGCTAAAATAAATGAAAGAAGACCTAAATAAATGGAAGGACATTTCATGTGAATGGATTGACATATTAAATGCGATTAATAAATCATTAATCTACAGATTCACTGTAATACCAATAAAAATCCTGATGGCTTACTTTGCAGAAATGGATAAGTTAATTATCAAATTTATTTGGAAAGATAATTGGCTTCAAATTGCCAAAATCTCTTGAAAACAAAGAATGAAGTTTGAGGCGTCATGCTTCCTGACTTTAAAGCATATATAAAGTAACGATAGCCAAAAGAGCATGGTACTGACATAAAGATAGATATATTAATCAAGGGAATTGAACTGAGAGTTCAGAAATCAACCATCAGCTCTATGGCCAATTGATTTTTGATGAAGCTCACAAGTTCACTCAACTGGGAAAGAATTGGCTCGTCAACAAATGGTGCTAAGAAACTGGATATCCATATCCAAAAGAATGAAACAGGACACCTATATCATACCCTACACAAAAATAAACTCACAATCAATCAAAGACCTAAATATAAAAGTCAGTACAATAAAACTCCTAGAAGAAAATATAGATCTTCAAGATCTAATGATGGGAGGTGGTTCCTTAGACCTTACATTCAAAGCAAAAGCAAGCAAGAAAAAATATATAAATCAGATGTCCTCAAAACTGAGTACTCCTGTGCTTCAAAGAACTTTGTCAAAAGGGTGAAAAGGCAGGTGACTCAATGAAAGAAAATATTTGGAACCACAGAACTAATAAGGGTTTGATATTCAGAATATATAAAGAAATCCTACAACTCAGTAATAAAAGTACAAACAACCCAATTGAAAAATGGGCAAAAGATATGAATAGACATTTTTCCAAACAGGAAATACAAATGGCTAAAATAGCACATTAACAGATGCTCAACTTCACTAGGTATTAGGGGAATGCAAATCAAAACCACAACGAGATATTCTTCCACACCTAGTAGAATGGCCACTATTAAACACACAGAAAACTACAAGTGTTGGAGAGGATGTGGAGAAATAGGAACACTTATTCACTGCTGGTGGGAATGTAGATTGGTGCAGCAACTGTGGAAGACAGTTTGGAAGTTCCCTAGGAAGCTAAGTATAGAGCTGACATACAACCCAACAATCCCACTATTAGGTATATACCCAGAAGAACTGAAAGCAGGGATGCAAACAGACATCTGCACACTGATGTTCATAGTGGCATTATTCACAACTGCCAAAAGATGGAAATAATCCAAGTGTCCGTCAAAGAAAAATGGATAAACAATAAACACACACAAACACATGCACACGCACACACAATGGAATATTATTTAACAGTGAGAAGGAATGGAGTCCTGAAGCACATGATAACATGGATGAAATTTGAGGACATGATGTTGAATGAAATAATTCAGATATAAAGGGACAAATATTGTATGATCTCACTAATATGAACTAATTATAATGTGTAAACTCATAGAGATAAAATCCAGAATATAGGTGTTCTAGTCTGTCAAAGCTGTCTGAATGCAACATACCAGAGATGGATTGGCTTTTAATAAAAGGGGATTTATTTAGTTAAAAGTACATAGTTCTCTGGAGGAAAGACAGATAACTTTCATCTGAGGTTCTCTCTTACATGGTGTATTAGTTAGGGTTCTCTAAAGAAACAGAATCAACAGGAAACACTTGCAAATATAAAATTTATAAAAATGTGTTCTAGTTTGCTAGCTGCTGAAACGCAACACAACAGAGGTGGATTGGCTTTTAATAAAAGGGGATTTATTTCGATAGTTCTTCAGAGGAAAGGCAGCTAACTTTCAACTGAGGTTCTTTCTTATGTGGGAAGGCACAGGGTGATCTCTGCTGGCCTTCTCTCCAGGCCTCTGGGTTCCAACAACTTTCCCTGGGGTGATTTCTTTCTTCATCTGCAAGGGCCTGGGCTGAGCTTTGAGTGCTGAGATATTGCTGGACTGCTTGGGCTCTGCTACCTTGTGCTCTCTCATTTAAGCACCAGCCAATTAAGTCAAACATCATTCATTACAGCATGCACGCCTCCTAGCCAACTGCAGATGCAATCAGCAACAGATGAGGTTCATATAGTATTGGCTTAGGTCCACAGCAACAGAACTAGGTGCCTTCATCTGGCAAAGGTGACATCTGAACCTAACTACCACAAAGGATATTACATAACCATGAGAATGCAGAGTCCAAAATCCATAGGGCAGGCTGTGAAGCTGACGATTCTGATGGAGGGACTGGACAAACTCCACAGGAGAGGATAGCTGGCCGAAGCAGGAAGAGAGCCTGTCTTTTCTGAATCCTCCTTAAAAGGCTTCCAGTGATTAGATTAAACATCACTCATTGCAGAACACACTCCCCTTGGCTGATTACAAATGGAGTCAGCTGTGGATGCAGCTGACATGCTCATGATTTAATTCTATGAAATGTCCTCATTGCCACAGACAAGCCAGCACTTGCCCAACCAGACAAACAGGTACCTCCACTTGGCCAAGCTGACTTATGAACTGACCATGACAGTCCACCCCTTGTCCACTTGGCAGCTATACATACCACCTTAAACAATACTTAATTTCTAAATAAAAAACAATAAAACACACATTTTTTCTTTCACCTACCAATTCTCAACTGTCCTGCATATAACTGGAAACACATTAAATCTCTCCAGAATAGGGTGCAAATGCTTGGGTAATATTCATTCTTAAACTTGATATCTTACAACTTATATAGTATAACATGAACAAAACAGCATTACAGTCCTCATTTTTGTAACTGATTACATGGTCAAAGTTCATACTTATCACTACCTTCTTCCACTACCCATTCCATGTTCCCTTTACCCTCAGCAAGCACTTCAGCTGGCCATGGTTCTTTACCTAGTGGGGTGACCCAAATCTTTATTCCTGAAGTTTCAGAGCCATTGGAAGTCCTGCCTGGATTGGGCTGTTGCAGTTTTCCCTTGATTTTAATCACAGGGTGGTATGGTAATACTAAAAGACACCCTGGGGAATCTCCTATATTCCAAGAAAACTCTTCTTTACCTCCACTGTGTAGTTGCAGTCCTACTTCCCCCTGACAGTCAGCGTCAATCACCCCAGACAATAATGTAATCCCCTTTTTGGCTTGTTGATTCAGGGGCATAAGTAGTCCAAAAAAACCTTCCTCTGCTGAAGTCACTCTCTGGTGTGCATTCACATGGGACACAAATATGTTCATGCTTATAGCCCACTCAGAGAGGTGTATCCACATACTTCTTCGCCCAGACCTCTCTGTCACCAGTTTTCCAATTATGGTCTTTCCAAGTCCCTGACCATCCAGTCAAACCATTAGCAACAGCCCATGAGTCAGTATACAAACGTACCACTGGCCAGTTCTCCTTCTATGTAAAATGAACAGCCAGGTGCACTGCCCGAAGTACTGCCCACTGGGAGGACTTCCCCTCACCACTGTCCTTCAGGGATACACCAGAAAGGGGTTGTAGTGCTGCAGCTGTTCACTTTTGGGTGGTACCTGCATATCATGCTGAAGCATCTGTAAACCAGGCCCAAGTATTTTCTTCCTCAGTCAACTCACTGTAAGGAACTTCCCAAGAGGCCATAGCTCTAGTCTGGGAAAGAGAAGGTGTGCTGGTTTGAAAGGATGTATGTCCTCTAGAAAAGTGATGTTTTAATAAAGATCCCATTTCGTAAAGGCAGAATAATCCCTATTCAATACTGTATGTAATTAGATCACCTCCCTGGAGATGTAACCCAGTCAAAAGTGGTTGTTAAGCTAGATTAGGTAGAGGCATGTCTCCACCCATTTGGGTGGTTCCTGATTAGTTTCTGAAGTCCAATAAAAGAGGAAACATTTTGGAGAATGAAGGAGATTCTGAGAGAGCAGAGAACAATGCAGCTACGAGAAGCAGAGTCCACCAGCCAGTGACCTTTAGAGATGAAGAAGGAAAATGCCTCCCAGGGAGCTTCATGAAACAGGAAGCCAGGAGAAGAAGCTAGCAGATGACACTGTGTTTGCCATGTGCCCTTCCAGCTGAGAGAGGAACCCTGACCGTGTTCACCATGTGCCTTTCCAGATGAGAGAGAAACTATGACTGTGTTCGCCATGTGCCTTCTCACTTGAGAGACAAATCCTGAACTTCATCGGTCTTCTTGAACCAAAGTATCTTTTCCTGGATGCCTTAGAATGGGCATTTCTATAGACTTGTTGTAATTCGGACATTTTCTTGGCTTTAGAATTGTAAACTAGCAACTTATTAAATTCCCCCTTTTAAAAGCCATTCTGTTTCTGGTATGTTGCATTCCAGCAGCTAGCAAACAAGAATAGAAGGTAATGTGGCAGGAGTGCAAACCATGGGTATTTGGGCCACTTCCTCATGTAACTTATTTGTGCCTTCAGGACCTGCTCTGGCTCTATCTTGTATATAGCATTTCTATTTTACAATAGAGTGCTGCTGTGCACGCTGAACTTTATGGCCTGGTGGGTCAGACAACACCCAGCTCATGATAGGCAACTCAGGCCTCATGGTAACTTGGTGGCCCATGGTTAAGCATTCAGTCTCTACTAAGGCCCAGTAGCAGGCCAAAAGCTGTTTCTCAAAAGGAGAGTAGTTATCTGCAGCAGATCGTAAGGCTTTGCTCCAAAATCCTAAGGGTCTGCATTGTGATTCTCCTATAGGGGCCTGTCAAAGGCTCCAAACAGCATCTCCATTTGCCACTGACACTTCCAGCACCATTGGATCTGCTGGATCATATGGCCCAAGTGGCAGAGCAGCTTGCACAGCAGCCTGGACGTGTCGCAGAACCTCCTCTTGTTCATGTCCCCACTGAAAATTAACAGCTTTTCTGGTCACTTGATAAATGGGCCAGAATAGCACACCCAAATGAGGAATATGTTGTTGCCAAAATCCAAAGAGACCAACTAGGCATTGTGCCTCTTTTTTGGTCATAGGAGGGGCCAGAAGCAGCAACTTATCGTTCACCTTAGAAGGGATATCTCGACATGCCCCACACCATTGAACACCTGGAAATCTCACTGAGGTGGAAGGCCCCCATATTTTTGTTGGATTTATCTCCTATCCTCTGACATACAGATGCCTTAACAGTAAGTCTAGAGTAGTTGCACTTTTTGCTCATTAGGTCCAATCAACATGATATCATCAATATAATGGACCAGTGCGATGTCTTATGGGAGGGAGAAACAATCAAGGTTCCTGTAGACAAGATTATGACATAGGGCTGGAGAACTGATATACCCCTGAGGTAGGACACTGAAAGTATATTGCTGACCTTGCCAGCTGAAAGTAAACTGTTTCTGGTGGTCCTTACTAACAGCTATTGAGAAAAAAGCATTTGCCAGATCAATAGCTGCATACCAGGTACCAGGATGAATTGATTTGCTCAAGCAATGATACCACATCTGGAACAGCAGCTGCAATTGGAATTACCATGTGGTTGAGCTTACAATACTCCACTGTCATCCTCCAAGACCCATCTGCTTTCTGCACAGGCCAAATAGGAGAGTTGGTGGTGAGAATCACCTCTAAATCCTTCAAGCCCTTAAGAGTGGCAGTAATTTCTACAGTCCCTCCAGGAATCTGGTATTGCTTCTGATGTACTATTTTGCTAGGTAGGGGCAGTTCTAGTGGCTTCCACGTGGCCTTTTCCACCATAATAGCCCTCACTGCACAAGTTAGAGAGCCAATGTGGGGATTCTGTCAGTTGCTCAGTATGTCTATTCCAATTATACATTCTGGAACTGGGGAAATAACTACAGAATTGGTTTGGGGGCCCACTGGACCCACTGTGAGATGGACCTGAGCCAAAACTCCATTGATCACCTGGCCTCCATAAGCCCTCATTCTAATTGGTGGACCAAAGTGACGTGTTGGGTCCCCTGGAATTAATGTCACTTCTAAACCAGCATCTAATAGTCCCCGAAATATCTGATCATTTCCTCTTCCCCAATGCACAGTTACCCTGGTAAAAGGCCATTGGTCTCCTTGGGGAAGGCTTGGAGGAAGATTAACAGTATAAATTTGTGGCAGTGTAACAGGGTTCTCCCCCAAAAGGGACCTGGCCTCCCCTTCATTCAAAGGGCTCCGGATCTGTAAATGGTCTCAAGTATGGAAATTGTTTAAGGGGCTGTAACTCTGTGTTTTTGTAATTTAGGTTAGACTTCTGTTCACTTGACCTAGAACTCTTTTGTTTATACAGCTCAAACAAAAATTTAGTGGATTGCCCATCTATTGTACTTCTAGGTACCCCATGATTTACTAGCCAACATCACAAATCTCTGTGAGTCATATAATTTTGACTCCTGCTTTGAGTTTGCTGTCTATTATAATAGCCACGTCCACCCTGTCTTTGGCGATTAAGTACTGCCACTTGGCTTCTGCCAACTTGGGATCCAGTCATCCCCAATATGTTTAAGGATTCCAGCTCTGTGACAGCAGTTCCTATAGTAATATCTGACCTACAGAGAAGTGCAACTACAGAGCTGTTCAGGGATGATGGCGCTAGTCTCACAAATTTATTTCTCACTGTTCTGGGAAAAGGTGCATCCTCCGGACATTCCTGGGGTGTAAGAGCAGGCTTTGCATGATAAATCCACTCTAACATTCCAATCTCTCTAAGCCTCTGGATCCCCTCATTTACATTATACCAGGGCAATTCTGGCACTTCAACCTCAGGTAATATTGGCCACCTTTTGATCCATGTTTCAACCAACCATCCAAACAAACTGTTAATACCTTTTCTAACCCTTTGAGTTATAACACTGAATGCAGAATCTCTGTTTAGTAGGCCAGTATCAATAAATTCAGCCTGATCCAGCTTTATATTCCCTCCACCATTATCCTACACCCTTAAAATGCACTGCCACACATATTTCCTGATTTCTGTCTATATAAGTTGGAAAACTCACACAGCTCTTTTGGAGTATAACGTACCTCCTCATGTGTGTTACTTTGTACCTTACCTTTAGGGGCCTGTTGGGATTTTAGTCTAGTTACAGGTCTGGAAGAAATGAGGGGTGGTGGGGGTGGGTCATGAAAAGAATTAGAAGTATCTTCCAACCCATCTGCTTAGGGCATTCATTTGCAGTTTCATCTGGTGAAACAGGATTAATTACTCTAGAGCTAATCCCTTCAGGAGGAGGTTGGGTAGCCAACTCCTCAAGGCAGGCTGGAGGTAGGGCGGCTATGTCCTCAGGACAGACTATTACAGGGTTATCTCGAGAAGACTCAGCATGACCTAGGGTTTCAACCTCACCCCTGACATCATTATCAATCCATATGTCACCATCCCATTTTTCAGGGTTCCACTCCTTTCTAATCAATGCCCTCACTTTAATGGCAGACACCATGCAACACTGAGATTTCAGTTTATGTTGTAAAGTTGTTACACTAACAATAAGACTCTGAGTCTGATTTTCAGAGCTCTCAAGTCTATGGCTACTGGAAATAAGATTTTCCTTCAGATTACTGCCAGAAACTTCTACATCTGTCAGATGGCACTTAAGCTTCTCGTTTGAAGCCTTAAGCCCATCCTTTTCACTCCTTAATGTAGCCAGTGTATCTAACAACAACCAGCCAACATCTCTATACATCTTATTTCCACAAAACTCCATAAAGGTGCCAAAAACATTATCCCCCAGAGCCTGGCTTCATACAAGCGAAGCATTAGGAGAATTGAATGGTGAATTTTGACTATTTCTTTTACCAACTCACTCCATGGATTGGGAATGTCATTCTGATTATGGAAATTAGAGCCTTTGGTGCCTTTGAGTCCAGTCAGAATAGAAAACCTCATAAAAACCCATTTTAAGATTCTGTTCTTAAGAATTACTCCTGGTACCAAGCTGTATTAGTTAGGGTTCTCTAGAGAAACAGAATCAACAGGAAACACTCGCAAATATAAAATTTATAAAAGTGTCTCACGTAACCATGGGAATGCAGAGTCCAAAATCTGCGGGGCAGACTGTGAAGCCAACGATTCTGATGGAGGGTCTGGATGAACTCCACAGGAGAGGCTCGCCGACCGAAGTAGGAAGAGAGCCTGTCTCTTCTGAATCCTCTTTAAAAGGCTTCCAGTGATCAGATTAAGCATCACTCATTGCAGAAGACACTACCTTGGCTGATTACAAATGGAATCAGCTGTGGATGCAGCTGACGTGATCATGATTTAATTCTATGAAATGTCCTCATCACAACAGACAGGCCAGCTCTTGGCCAACCAGACAAACAGATATCACCCCTTGGCCAAGTTGACACATGAACCTGACCATGACACACGGGAAGACACAGGGTGCTGTGTGCTGGCCTTCTCTCTAGGCTTCTGGGTTCCAACAGCTCTCCCTGGGGTGATTTCTTTCTGTATCTCCAAAGGTTTGGGCTGGGCTGCAAGTGCTGAGATGAGGTATGTAGAGATGCTTTGGCTGTGTTGCACTGAGTTCTTTCTTTTAAGCTTCCCACAGATTGAATTAAACATCACTCATTGTGGAAGGCACTCCCTTTAGAGACTACAGATGTAATGAAATCAGCCAGAGATGAGGTTCACAAGCTAATGATTCAAATCCACAGACTACAGATGTAATGAAATCAGCCAGAGATGAGTTTCACAAGCTAATGATTCAAATCCACAACAACAGGACTAGGCATCATCACCTGGTCAAGCTGACACCTGAACCTAATTACCACAATAGGTTATCAGGAGATAGAAGGAGGCTAGAGAATGGGGGACATATACACAACGGTATGCAGAATTTTTAACTAGGTTGATTACAATTGCTTGGAAATGGAACAGGTGATGGTAGCACATTATGGCGCATGTAATTAACAGCACTGAATTATGGGTGTGAATGTGGTTGAAAGGGGAAGTTGAGTTATGTATGTCACTAAAGGAAAGCTAGATGTTAAAACATGGGACTGTATGACACAGTGAACCCTGTCCTATGATAAACAGTACAAATATAGAAAAGTTCTTTCATGCACAAGAACAAATGTAGCTCACTACCACAAGGAATTAATAATAGAATGGTATAAGAGGATATGCACCTATTGCAAATTATGGACTACAGTTAGTAGTATTTTAATATTCTTCATCAACAGTAATAAATGTATGATACTAATCCTGAAGAATAATAATAAGGGGATATAAAGGGTATGGGGTACTTTGGGCTTTCTGTTTTTGTTTTTAGAGTAATGAAAATGTTCTGAAATTGATTGTACTGATGAATGCACAACTATATGATGATACTATGAGCCACTGATTGAGCGCTTTGGATGGATTGTTAGGTTTGTCAATATATCTTGATAAAACTTCACAAAAAAAAACACTTGTATTCCTGCAATAAACTCTATTTACACAAGATGTGTTATCATTTTACATATTGATGGTTTTGATTTGCTAATACTTTGAGGATTTTTGTGTGTATGTCTGTAGTTCTCTTTTATAATTTCTATTTCCTTACAGAGTGCGCAGAATTGATATTATTTCTTTGTTAAATGTTTAGGAGGATTTGTCAGTAAGGCACCTGGACATTTGGTGGAAAGTTTTAAAGTCCAAATCAAATTTAATACATATAGAACTATTCAGGCTATCCACTTTTTTTGTGAATGAGCTTTGGCAGTTTGGGTATATTAAGAATTCTTTCCATGTCATTTAAATTGCTAAATTTATGGGCACAAAGCTCTGCTCGTATTACTCCCTAAATATCATTTAATGTCTATATGATCTGTATTGATGACTCTGCTTTCCTACAGATATTAGTAATTTATGTTTGTTCTCTGTTCTTCTAAACAGTCTAGTTAAAGGGTTACCATTTTTATTTATTTTCTCAAAGATCCAGCTTTTGCTTTCATTTATTTTATCTAATGTTTTCCTGCATTCTGTTTCAATAACTTCTGTTCTTATCTTAATTAGTTCCTTCCTTCTGTTTATTTGGGGTTTGATTTGCTCATTGTTTCCTAGATTCTTAAATCAGATGCTTGGGCCATTGATTTAAGACCTTTCTTTTTTTTAATCATGCATTTTGCATTAGAAATTTTCCTCTAAGCACTGCTTTAGCAGCATCCTGCAAATATCGATAAGTTGTGTTTTCATTTTTATTCAATTAAAAATACTTTAAAATATCCTATCTGACTTTCTCTTTGACCCATGCATTATTAGAAATGGGTTACTTATTTTCCAAATATATAGGAGTTTTACAGTTTTTTTTTGTTACTGATTTCTAGTTTAATCTCATTGTGACCAGAGAACATTCTCTTTATATAGAAGCTTGGATAGATATCTGTACACTATATATCTGTATATTCAATTTTATTGAGTTTTTTTTTTTCTTATGTTCTATCTTGGTGAATATTCCATGTACACTTGAAAAGAATGTATATTCTTTCTGCTGTTGTGGTTCTTTAAATGCCAGTTAGGTCATGTTGGTTGAGGAATTGTTTTGTAATATAATCCATTCATAAATAGGCTGTTTTTCTATTAGATTGTTTTTCATTTGCTTTTATAAACTTTAACAGTTCATTTTAAATCAGTCTTAGAACACAACACTGTATGGCATATAGTATTTACTACAATCTATACAATGCATAATTGGAATCTTTTTTTTCCCCTTGTGTAATAATGTCTTAAAAAATGTATTCAGGGTGGGCCACAGTGGCTCAGCAGGCAAAGTTCTCGCCCGCCATACCAGAGACCCAGGTTTAGTTACTGGTGCCTGCCCATGTTAAAAAAAAAAAATGTATTGAGGTGAAATCCATGTAACTTAAAGATGAACCATTTTAACATGAACAATTTAGTGGCATTTAGTACATTTACAATGTTGTACAACCATAGCTCTAAAACATTTCTGCTACTCCTAAATAAAACCCTGTTCCCAGTAAGCAGTCATTCTCTTCACTTCTCCTCCCAGGGCCTGGCAACCACTACTCTGCTTTCTGTCTCTGGATTTATCTAGCCTAGATATGATATATAAGTGGAATTATACAATATGTGACCGTTTGGATCTGGCTTCTTTCAATTGGCATTATGTTTTAAAGGTTCATTTACGCTTTAGCAAGTTTTTAAAGGTTTAATCTACATTTTAGCATGTATCAGTACTTTATTCCTTTTTATGGCTGAACAATATTCCATTGTATATATATATGCCACAATTTGCTTATCCATTCATCAGTAGATGGACAGTTGGGTTGTTACCACCTTTTGGTTATTGTGAATAATGCGGCTATGAACACTGGTGAACAGATAAATATACAAGTTGCCTCTACATTTAATTCATTTGGGTATATCTCTAGGAGTGAAACTGTCAGGTCATCTGGTAATTCTGTTTAACTTTTGGAGGAACCACCAAACTGTTTTTCCCCAGTGGCTGCACCACTTTACATTCCTACCAACAATAAGAAGAGTTCCAATTTCTTCACATCCTCTCCAACACTTACTTTCCATTTTTATGATTATAGCTATTCTAGTCATGTAAAGTACTTCATTATGGTTGGTATCTTTCTTTGACTTGGACATCCACTGAAGATCTTGGAAGGATGGGCATGAGAGTCCCAGAGTCCTGGTGCTTTTCTGATCTTGGCCAATGGGCAATAAGGTGGCCCCTTTTTTCAGAATTAAAGTACTTTTACTTTAATTCTGAAATTTTAATTTAATGAGGCACAGATGCTTTGCTTAGATGCAAAAGGGAGAAAGGTACTTTTTCAGAATTAAAGCACCACTGGGGAAGGAAAAAATCTGTTTGTTTGTTACAAGCCCTCTGCAGATTTCTAGTCTTTCACTATCACAAGAAAGTGGTGGGTGAATCTCCCTCCTAGTTACAAAAGCATGGGACTCCTTGTATTTGTTAGATCACCTCCTATGCTTAGTGATATTCCAGCTGACTCTCATTAACTTAAAACATTTGCACAATGAATCAAAGGGTAAAAATGTATCCTCAATACCAACAGTAATCCTTTCCTTCACAACTGCTGCAGATCCCTTTCTCTCTCTCCCTCATCCCTTGTCCCAGGGCCAGGCCCTTGGTGAAGTGACCTCTAAACAGCTAAGTCCAGATAAACATCTCCTTCCTGGGTCATGTCATAATGGTGTTTTCAGGGTAACCCTTTCCAAAAAGTACGACTGGCTTTGTAGGACATAGCAATGTTGTCTTGCTGGCTCTGCATGTGCGCAGGGAGAATTTCTATTCACATGATATATTCACTTCTTAGTCATTTACTCTCCCAGAGAATATTTCTTTTGTAATTATCTTGATAGAAAGAGTTTTAATAATCAAATGTTACAGCATATATAAGCCTGCAGAAATAACTGTTTTCCAACAAAAGTCTTAAATACATTTGAGAACCTACAGAATGATGGAATAGCATTCTTCCAAAATACAATGCAGATTTAACAAGAAGACAGCACAGCAACACTTTTGGTAACAATAACATAAGAAAACAAAGCCACAAGAGCACATTTCCACTATTGACTAAACCACATCACTCATTCTCCTATGCTCTACTTTGAGTTCATGTGGAAAAAAAATTCATTGACAATTCATATCACTAAAAGATAAAAAATGTACATACAGCATAATACCATTTATACTACATAATGTTTATAAGATCATGCATAAGAATAAACATTCACCAAACTCACAGAGCATTTTCTCCGGAAAAGGAAGGATGGGGATGACATTAGGAAGCAAGGAAAAGAGAATTCCAACTGTTACTAAATTATTTTATTTCTTAGACCAAGAATGACAAATGTTAGCATTCAATTAATTCCCTGTGGTGAGATCACAGCTGTTTATTTTTCTAAATTTTTAGGAATTTTCTTAATAAAAATTTTTTAAGTGAAAAAAATAAATGCTGGTTGCATTTTAGATTAGAAGTAAAGAAGATTTATTAACAAAGGAAATATGAGTTAGAACCTTCTCTCCTCGAGTATTTAGGGTAATATCTGATAAAAGTACATTTTGAATTATAAGTTTGAAAGAACAGCTGAAGTAACACTGTAATTACTATGTAATTTGGGGCAAGTACCTTTGCTTCCAAGAAGCTCCATTTCCTCCTATATAAACAAGGATGGTAGACTAAAATATCTCAACTATTCCCTTCAACTTGAATAAATCTACAACTTTTTTTTTTCTGACAGGAGGTAAGTAAATCTTTGCACAAGTTAGTATTAAGTGTTCAAGGAACATAATGTGTACAACCTACTCTCAAATGTTTAGAAAATAGACAGACATAGATACATAGATGGACAGACAAAGGGATAGATAGAATGATAAGGCAAATGTGGCAAAATATTAAAATTGGAGGATTTAGGTATCTGGGGTGGGGGGTGGAGGCTGCTGAGTGTCCTCTGTATAGGTTTTGCATTATTTCTGCAACTGTCCTGTAAGTTCAAAATTATTTCAAATAAAAAACTAAAGGAGGGTGGTGCGACGGTGGCTCAGTGGCAGAATTCTCATCTGCCATGCTGGAGACTTGAGTTTGATTCCCAGTGCCTGCCCATGCAAAAAAAAAGATAAAAGCTAAAAGAAAAAACAAAACAACACAATATGAAAAACTAAGCCCAGTAATTGGGATATAGTAAACACTCAGATATTAATTATGATTATTTTCAATTCATTTTTTGTCTGGGCAAACTACACCTAGGCTCGGTTCCATAAGGACAGTTTTCCTGAACATAAGTCTTACAGAGGATGCTCTACACCTAAAAAACTGTAAGTTTAAGATTCTAGATAGATACCACATTGTTCAGAGTAGTCTTGCCGTCTCCAAAAATTTACTCTCTCGTCACCAAGAATCCGAATTTTCAGCTAGTGAAATGAACTGAGATACAACTGGGTGCTTGATTCAATGTTAACATTACATCCTTTTAAATTTTAGCCTCTTTAAAGTGGTCAGGAGAGCATAAACACAAAAATTTCTGTCGGAAAGAAATTGCATAATTAGAGATCTGATTCTAACCCTTCTTCAAAGGTCATAGCAGATTTGGGATTTTGAAGGCACTCAGCTTGGAGAGGGCCAAAATAAATTTTTTTTTAAAGTAAGTTAGATGCTCTTCTTTAATTCTTTATACTCCGCGGATGTGAGTCATATAATACTAAATTGGGCTAGGTGGGAGCATCAACAGAGTTCTCTCGTTTTGTGGAGAAGTCAAATTCTAATCTAATCTGTTCCTAGATAACATTATAACCTCAAAAACAAATTTGATAATAAAAAAGCTGAAATTAGATACTAGAAAAATATGCTACTATCTATAGATTTCAATGGAATTGGAAGTTTGATAAGGCGTGTTAAAAGTATCAGTAAAATTTTTGTCAATGTTGTTTGTTTTTGGTTCTGTAATAAACTTTGGTTATATTAAGACTATAAAAGGAGATATAATTAAATGAGTAAAGAAAATTTAGATCATTAACAGAGAAGACAGGGAAATTTGGAGGCTTTCTACATATTATCTCACCTGCATAAGTGAACATTTAATTGCTGCTGGTTTAAAAAGATACTTTCTTCAACTATTTTTTTTAATGGTTAAGGACTAAAAAGAATTTACTAGACATTTAAAAAAGGCAGTGACAAGAAAGTAGAAAAGTTCTAATTATGCCATAAAAGTAGAGGTTTAACCTGTAAGTGGAGAATTAAAAAAACAAATCAGTGTTAACAAGGTATTTATAGTAAAGCTAATGTTAGCATAAGGAAGAATAATGAGAACATTCACTCTTTGATGTTCTATTTACCCATGTTTACACTTATCAACTTAAATAATTTATTTGAAATAGGTTCTGTATTTGGTTGATTTTTCATTCTTCCTGCATTTCAAAGCAAGGACCTAGTTTTAGTCAACTGCACCCATTCACTACCAAGATGAAATGACTCAGGTAACAAATAGTTATTCCCCCAAATCAAATGAATATACTTTCAATGAATAAAAATAAGTTCTAATTGTAAACTGGGATGCCATAAAAATTCTAAAGCATTTGATTTTTACAAAACATGCATTGAAATAATTTTGGCCTAAACTCAAAGAGAGGTAAAGAAGACAGAAAAAGAATTACATAATAATTGCTTTCCATACTTGAAATTTAATAGTCCTTAAATTTCAAAAGAAAAACAATTACAATCTCTTAAATTTCTCTCCCCTTTACTATTCTGTGTCCTTGTGTCTTTTAAAACTCTCCATTCTAGCAAAAAAAATTTTTAAAAGGTAGAGAGAAAAGAGGCAAAGGACAAAATAAAGATTAGAAGGAAAAAAGACACCATATGTAACAGGATAAAGATCAAGAGATGAAATGTCAAGCAAGAAAACTGCAAAACAACATGAAACAAATTCAGAAAATAAGAAAATAGAAAACAAGAAAACAAAAACTTTGCATATGTGATAGGATAGTACAACTTATGTTACCTTAGTTATTTCTATGAAAGGAAACATATTTGGTGAAGGATGATTCCATAAACAAAAAGTACTATGCCATATTCGCAATCAAATTAGTTATCTGTATCTAAGCTGAAAAGTTTTTAACTGGGAAACAAACACAGTTCTCTTGACCAATGTTAGGGTCCAACATTAGTGACCAAAATAAAAGCCTGGCTATGCTAAGTAAGTTATAAAACTATCAGCTTTATGTGTACTTTGGTATTTGTAAGGTAAACATTTAGATGTAAAATCAATCCTTCTATGTCTTCTAAAGTTCTTGGTGGAAAAGTAAAATGACAGGAGAATTCTGATTACCTTTACATTTGAAGTGCTTGATCCATTCTGGTGAGAAAAGTGGTTTTAGCAGCTAGCATTACATTTCTTAAAAATTTCAAAGTGCTTTGGGTTCTTCCAAGAATAATGTCTTTTATTCCTTGCCCCTCATCCTTTAACTTGTTTTCTGCAGATTGGCAAATGTTTACTGCAAGAGAAAAAAGAAAGACAGTAGCTAAATTGGAAAGTAAACTAGTTTCAAATACACTGCATATATTTCCTTGCTTTTGCATATTCCTAACCTTACCCTTCTTAGTTTAATTCATTTAAGACATAACTTCCTTACTTAGGTGGAAATATGGATTGAAACTCATCCTCATGAGAATTTCTCATCGTATATAAGAACCAAGTAATTTAGAAGAATCAAAGCATTTGCACTTAAGTACTTAAAAAGTCCTTGAGACTTTTTCTTCTGCTAGAAAAATATTAATTGAATGAATAATGACTGAACTTTTTCTTTACTCATAAAAAAATGCAATTCTAAAAGTCTTATGTCTAAATGTGGTACAGCCTCTGTATAGTAAGAAAGTAGGTATCCCGAAATGCAAAAATTCTCTAATTTGCAAAACTGTAAAACTACTTTAGGCTCAAGTATAAAACATACTTATAACTTGGTTTGAAATATATCACCCAAATTAAATTAATAAATTCCTATCTATTTTTGACTCTTGGGTACTCCCTTATATATATATATATATATATATATAAAAGCAGGCCATACTTCTAATTTGTTTTCATTACAATATCAAAGAAAGAAAAATAATAGGAAGAATCAAATAGAAAGTGAAAAATAAATGTGATTCCCTTTAAGTAATTCCTGATTATGCTTATATATTAGAGTCAAACCTTTCAATAAATTTTAAGGCTACAGAAAAGCATTAAAAAAGGAAGTTTTTGTAAGTGCACCACTAAACAATTTCTAGCTCCAAAACTGCCAGATTATTCATAATGCAAACAACTCCCAATATTCTTACATTGTTTTGAACTACATATTACCTCGTGTGGTACACAACAATGTTAGGTGGTATGCAGAAGAAATATTACCAAGAATATATAGACATCACCAATATACAGATGAAGAAATGGTAATGCCCAAGATCATATGTACACTCAGTGAAAATTAGTCATCCTTCCATTTCAAAAAGAGTCCTTAAAGAACAAAGATGCAATTTGTGCCAAATTCTGAAATTTGAATATGGAAAAAAAAATTAAGCATTTGGGCATACCAATACTGGCAACCTAGTAAAGTACACAGAGAATTATATGATTTCCAAAGGGTAGGTTTTTGGTTTGTGGCAAAACTGAAATAAGAACCCAGGTCTCCTAATGTAGTATTCTATTATCTTTTTATAATTCCAGCTATAGTCCCTTTCTCTAAGCTCTACAAATTGAGTTTTCTGAATACTTTATTCTTGAACTTTTAGCTGTCCCATCATAGCAGAGCCACAGAAAGTTTGCCCAATAATGTAAGAGGTAAGGAGACAAAGACTGTGTTTACTTAAACCTTCATATTTTAAATGCATGATCTATACACACTAAGTTTTGTATTTCTTTCCAACTCTAAAAACTCTGATTTTAACTTGGAGAGTTTAATCCATTTATATTTAATGTAATTATTGAAACGATTAGGGTCAAACTATCATTTTGCCATTTGTTTTTTATTTTATTATGATTTTTTTTTTTTGCTTTTTGCTTTGTTTCTGTTATACCTTATCCTGGCTTAATTTCAGTTAATCGAATGCTTTTTAGTTGCTCTATATTTCTTTGTATGGGAAGAAATCATCGTGATAAGTATTAGAATATGCAGCTTTAACTTATCACAGACTACTTAAAGTTAGTCTTCAACATTAACAATAGAATTGCAACATTATAATTCTATTCACTTCCTTTTTCTAATGTTGCCATACATTATACATACCCTAAAACTCCCTATAGTAAAATTATTTAACTTTTGCCTGAAAAACTCAGTTAGTTGTAAAGACAGTAACAAAAGAAAAATACATTTCTATTTATCACTCTTGGTTGTTTTCATTTCTTTCTGTAGAGAACTGAGTCACCATCTGATACTACTGCCCATTAGCCCAAAAACTCACCTTTCGCATTTCTTATACTACAGGTCTTCTGACAACGAATTATCTAAGTTTTTGTTTATTGGAAATTATTATTTTACTCTGATGTTGTAATATTTTCATTGGCCATTGAATTATGGGTTGAAAGGTTAAGCTTTTTTTTTTTTAAGCTCTTTGAAGATCTCAATTTCATTGTCTCCTGGCTTCCAGTAACCTGATGATAATTTGCTTTTGCCAAATGCTTAATTTTATTTTCCATATTCAAATTTCAGAATTTGGCACAAATTGCATCTTTGTTCTTTAAGGACTCTTTTTGAAATGGAAGGATGACTAATTATCTTGAATAAGGTGTCTTTTGTTTTCTAGACGTTTTCAAGACTTTCCCTCATCTTTGGTTTTCAATAGTAAAAGCACTAGGTAATCTAGCAATGTTATTCTTTTAACTATTCGACTTAGGGTTCGCTTTGCTTTTTGGTTCTGTAAGTTATTTTTCACCAATTTGTAAAGTTTTCAGCCATTATTTCTACAAAGTTTCTGCCTGATTCTCTGTCTTGTTCATCTGGGACTCCAATACATACGTTTTATTGCTTGTTACCCACAGGCCATTGAGGATCTATCTATGTATTTTTTAACCCACCTTTTTCTTCTTCGTCTTCAAGCAGGATAATTTCTATTTATCTGTCATCAAGCTCACTCATCTTTTCTTTTGCTTTCTCCTATTTGCAGTTAAGTCATCTAAAGAATTTTTCATTTCAGGGACTTTATTTGTAGTTCTATAAATTCCATTGGGTTTTCTTTAAAAATAGTTTCTATTTCTCTGCTGATATATCCTATATTTTCACTAAATATGACCTCCATTTCTTTTAAGTTGTCAATTGTATTTATAATTGCTGATTTAAAATTCTTACCTATAATCCCAAATCTGGATCAACTTTTTATCTCTTAAAGATGGGTTATCTTTACGTATTTCATCACCTTTAATAATTTTTTATTATATACTATTCAATATGGATGATACACTACAGAAACTCTAGTTTTTGTTATTTTCCATTGAAGAATGTTGTTTTTTGTTCCAATAAGCAGTTAAAATACTGATTAGTTAAAATGCTGATTAGTCTTCTTGTTGTAAAGTTTTAGTTTTACACTTTCTTAGAAAGGGTATGTTTATGTTTTGCCCTTAGTGAGAGAAAAAATCTCTTAGACTTTACTTCTAAGGCAGAACCTTCCGAAATGTTCATGGAAATCCTGACGTGTTTTAAAAATCTCTCCACTTTGGTGGGACTCAAACTTCAGACTTGATCAGAAATACAGGCTCAACAGCATACCCAACTTTTGCTTTCCAGTGGCTCTATGGAATCTCTATGACAAGTGAACTTAAGGTCAGCCACAGATTTGAAAGAGATGTATATGCATATTTTGAGGCTGTCCCCTCTGTGCTTCCTTCCATTATGGGATCCCACCATCAAAATGCATAGCAACTGGCAAATTATGGATGGGACTATAGGTTTGATAGTAGTAACAAATAAATGTTGAACTTTTGATTTTGATTACTACCTCCTGGTTATGGAGGAAAATATCTTTGTTTGTAGGAAATACACTCTAGAGAATATAGAGGCGGTTGCTTTCAAATGGTTCAGGAAAAAACTACCTGTACTATTCTTTGAACCTCTTTATCAGTTTGAAATTATTACAAAATAATAAGAAAAAAATTAAACATATCAGAAGACCCTATCACTTCTTACTTCCATCAGTGAGAGGGGAAAAGTAACCATTTTGAAATATTTCTAGAGTGTTCTTTTCCTAAAAAAGGCCTGACCTCAGAGAAAACTATTTACCAGACCCTAATTAACATAGGGGAAGGGAAATATCCAACTCCAGCCCCCTCAAGCCTTCCTGCATCACCTAAGAAGGAAGGGGAGAAGTAATCTGAGAAATACCTGTGACAGTACCAGCCCAGAACAGGCACACTAAAAGACTGAGAAATATCATAAGATTATAAAATGCTTTCCCTCTTCCACAACTTACCACCACATCAACTGGACTCCTGTATAATAACCAAAAGAAATGCAAGATTCAGAACTTATTTAGTAAGTCTCCAGGGAAACCCAAATACAACAAGGAAGATGAAAACTGGGACACCAGATGAAGTTTTATCCTCTGACAGTTACAACTACAGCAAATACAGCCTAACTGCAAACCAAATAAACATAAAATCTCACACTAAAGGTCAATTTACCTGAGTTCCTTTTATCTGATACTTCATGCCCAGCTTTCAAGAAAAAAACCCAAAAGTTGGCTCTTTGGAAAGATCACTAAAATTGATAAACTCCTAATGAGGTTAAAGAAGAAAAAGAGAAGACAGAACTTATGAGAAATGAAAGTGAACCATCACTACAGATGCCATGGATATTAAAAGGATAATAAAGGAATACTATAACTCTATGCCCTCAAATATAATAACTTAGATAAAATGGACATATTTTTTGAAAGACATAATTAATCAAAACTTACACAATGGGGAAAAGATAATCTGAACAGGCCTGAATCAAACAAAGTGAATCAACAATAAATAATCTCCCAAACAGAAAGCACCAGGCCCAGATGTTTTCATTGGTGCATTCTACAAACATTTAAAGAAAAAATGATTCCACGAAACTTTAAAGAAGAAATTATATCAGTTCTCTATAATTTCTTTCAGAAAAATATAATCAAAGGGAATACTTCCTAAATCATCATATGAGGCCAGCATTTCCCTAATACCAAAACTAGAAAAAGACATTATAAGAAATGGAAAATTATAGACTAATACTCTTATGAATACAGATGCAAAAATTTTTAACAAAATATTAGCAAATTTAATTTTAAAATGTCTAAAAATAATTACATCAAAATCAAGTGAGATTTATACAAGGTTAGTTCAACATGTGAAAATTAATTATATAGTCCATCACATCAACAGGTTAAAAAAATAATCATATTATCATACCAATAGATGCAGAAAAGCACGTGATAAAATCAAACAGTCATGACAAACTGCAAACAGAATAGAGGAGAATTTCCTCAGCTTCATAAAGAAGATCTACAAAAAACTAAAGCTAATATACTTAATGATGACAGGTGAGATGCTTTCCCCTAAAATCAGAAATAAGTCAAGAATGTCGCATTTCACCAATCCTATTAAATATCATACTACAGTGTTAGCTAACGCAAAGGAAATAAAAGGCATTTACATTTGGAAGACAAATAAAACTTTGCAGATGACACAACTGTCTAGGTAGAAAATTACCCCAAACTGGCTAAGTTCTGGAACTAAGAAGTGATTGTGGCAAGGTTTCATGATACAAGGTTAATATAAAAAAGTCAATTGCTTTCCTATATACCACAATATTTAGAATTTCAAATTGAAAGCATAATACCATTTATACTAGCACCTCCAAAAATGAAATATTTATGTATAAATCTAACAAAATATGTACAAGATTGATATGCAGAAAATTACAAAACTCTGAAGAAAGAAATCAAAGAAGATTTATATATATGGAGAGAAATTCCATGTTCATGCATATGAAGACCCAATATTATTAGGAAGTCTATTTCTACAAACTTCATTTATAAATTCAATGGAATCCAAATCCCAGCAAGTTATGTTATGGATATTGATAAACTGATTCTAAAGTTTATACAGAAAAGATAAAGACCCAGAATAGTCAACACAATATACAAGAGGAGGACAGACACTACTCAACTTCACAACTTACTATAAAGCTATAATGATAAAGACAGTATGGTATTTGAATACAACAGGCAAACACATTAATGGAACAGAATAGGGAGCCTAGAAATAGACTCTCAAAAATATAGTCAACTGATCTTTGACAAAGTAGCAAAGGTAATCAAATGGAGAAAAATAGTCTTTTTAACATATGCTGGAACAACTGGATGTCTATATGCAAAAAAATTAATCTACACATTGATCTTACACCTTGTACAAAAATAACTCAAAATGGATAACAGACCTAAAGCATAAGATGCAAAATTATACAAGTTCCAGAAGATAACATAGGAGAAAACCTAAGTGACTTTGGGTTTGGCAATGATTTCTTACAACATCAAAAGGACTATGCATAAAAGAAAAAACTGACCAGCTAGACTTCATTAAAACTTCTGCTCTGTGGCACTGAAGAAGGAAATAAATAAATGGGAACTCCTCAAAATTAAACACTTTTGTGCATCAAAGAACTTCATCAAGAAAGTAGAAAGACAGCCTTCACAATGGGAGACAATATTTGGAAATGACATATCCGATAAAGGTTTAGTATCCAGAATTTATAAAGAGATTGTTCATCTCAACAACAAAAACACAGCCAACCCAATTACAAAATGGGAAAAAGACTTGAACAGACACCTCTCAGAAGAGGAAATACGGATGGCCAAGAGGCACATGAAGAGATGCTCAATGTCCCTGGCCATTAGAGAAATGCAAATCAAAACCACAATGAGATATCATCTCACACCCACCAGAATGGCCATTATCAACAAAACAGAAAATGACAAGTGCTGGAGAGGATGCGGAGAAAGAGGCACACTTATCCACTGTTGGTGGGAATGTCAAATGGTGCAACCACTGTGGAAGGCAGTTTGGCGGTTCCTCAAAAAGCTGAATATAGAATTGCCATACGACCCAGCAATACCATTGCTAGGTATCTACTCAAAGGACTTAAGGGCAAAGACACAAACGGACATTTGCACACCAATGTTTATAGCAGCATTATTTACAATTGCAAAGAGATGGAAACAGCCAAAATCTCCATCAACAGAAGAGTGGCTAAACAAACTGTGGTATATACATACGATGGAATATTATGCAGCTTTAAGACAAGATAAACTTATGAACCATGTAATAACATGGATGGACCTAGAGAATATTATGCTGAGTGAATCCAGCCAAAAACTAAAGGACAAATACTGTATGGTCCCACTGATGTGAACGGTCATTCGAGAATAAACTTGAAATATGTCATTGGTAACAGAGTTCAGCAGGAGTTAGAAACAGGGTAAGACAATGGGTAATTGAAGCTGAAGGGATACAGACTGTGCAACAGGACTAGATACAAAAACTCAAAAATGGACAGCACAATAATACCTAATTGTAAAGTAATCATGTTAAAACACTGAATGAAGCTGCATCTGAGCTATAGGTTTTTGTTTTGTTTTGTTTTGATTTTACTATTATTACTTTTATTTTTTTCTCTATATTAACATTCTATATCTTTTTCGGTTATGTTGCTAGTTCTTCTAAACCAATGCAAATGTACTAAGAAATGATGATCATGCATCTATGTGATGATGTTAAGAATTAATGATTGCATGTGTAGAATGGTATGATCTCTAAATGTTGGGTTAATTTCTTTTTTTCCGTTAATTAAAAAAAAAAAAAAAGAGAAGGGATAATTGGAGATGAAGGGATACAGACTGTACAACGGGACTGGATATAAAAACTCAGAAATGGACAGCACAATACTACCCAATTGTAATGCAATTATGTTAAAACACTGAATGAAGCTGCATGTGAGGTATAGGTTTTTTGTTTTTGTTTTTTTTTCTTTCTATTATTGTTTTAATTCTTATTCTGTTGTCTTTTTATTTCTTTTTCTAAATCGATGCAAATGTACTAAGAAATGATGAATATGCAACTATGTGATGTTATTAAGAATTACTGATTGTACATGTAGATTGGAATGATTTCTAATTGTTTTGTTAATTCTTTTTTTAATTAATAAAAAAAAAAAAAAAACTTCTGCTCTGTGAAAGACTCTTAAGAGAACAAAAAGATAAGCCACAGATTAGTAGAAAATATTTATAAAACACATACCTGACAGTAGACATATTCCAAATTATAAAGAATTTTAAAACTCAACAATAAGAAAATAAACAACTCAATTCAAAACTAGACAAAAAATATGAACAGACACCTCACCGAAGAAGATACACAGATGGCAAATAAGCATATGAAGAGATGCTCAACATCATATGTCATAAGGGAATTACAAATTAAAGCAACAATGAGCTACAACCACATACTTATTAGAATGTCTAAAATCCCAAACACTGACAACATCAAAAGCTGACAATGATGGGAGCAATAGAAGCTCTTATTCACTGCTGGTGAGTATGCAAAATTATATGGCCACTTTGGAAGAAAGTTTCTTACAAAGCTAAACATAGGCTTACCATATGACCCAGCAGTCGTGTTCCTAGGTAGTTAACCAAATAAGTTAAAAACTTACATCCACACAGAAATATTTACAGCAGCTTTATTAATAATTTGCCAAAACCTGGAAGCAACTAAACCTGGAAGCAACTAAGATGTCCTTATACCAGTAAATATATAAAAAAAGCTGTGGTGCATTCATATAATGGAATATTATTCTGTAATAAACAGAAAAAAAAGAGCTATGAAGCTATTAAGCCATGAAAAGACATGGAGGAACTTTAAATGCATACTGCTAAGTGAAAAAAAGCCAGTCTAAAAAGTTTACATACTGTATGTTTCCAACTATATGACATTCTGGAAAAGACAAAATTATGCAGAGGAAAAAGATTAGTGGTACCTGGGGTGGGGGATAAGGATGAAATGGTGGAGCCCAGGATATTTTTAGGGCAGTGTAACTATTCTACATGATACTATAATAGTATGCATTTATCAAAACCCATAGAATTGAACAACGCAAAGAGTGAACCCTAATGAAAACTATGGCCATTAGTTGATAATGTGTTAATATTGGTTCCTCATTATAATAAATGTATCCCATTAATGCAAGAAGTTAGTAACAGACAAAGAAGAGAAGGTATATGAGAGTTCTCTGTACTTTTTACACAATTTTTCTGTAAACCTGAAACTGCTCTAAAATATAAAGTATAGTAAAAAAGAAGCAGGAAAAAGCACAGCAATGAAAGAAAAAATGGATAAATGAAACCTCTTCAAAAATGAAGACTTTTGTGTTTCAAAGGACTTTATAAGAAAGGTGAAAAGGCAGCCTATTGAAAGGGAAAAAATATTTGGAAACCACATATCTGATAAGGGTTTAATATCTAGAACATATAAAGAAATCCTACAACTCACCAATAAAAAGATAAATGGCCCAATTTAAAAATGGGCAAAAGACTAGAATAGACATTTTTCAAAGAGGGAATGGCTAGAAAGCACATGAAAAGATGCTGAACATTACTAGTTATTAGGGAAATACAAATCAAAACCAAATTGAGATATAATTTCTCATCTACTAGAATGGCCACTACTAAAAATACAGGAAACAAAGTGTTGGAGAGGATGTGGAGAAATAGCAACACTTATTCACTGCTGATAGGAATGTAAAATGGTATAGCAGCTGTGGAAGACAGCTTGGCAGTTCCTCAGGAAGCTAAGTATAGAACTGACATAGGATCTTGCAATCCCGCTACTATGTATATATTCAGAAGAACTGAAAGCAGAGACATGAATAGACATTTGTACACCAATGTTTATAGCAGCATTATTCACAATTGCCAAAAGATGGAAATAACGCGTGTCCATCAACCAATGAATAAACAAAATGTGGTATATACATAAAAAATAACTTATAGCACTAAAAAAAAAATACTATGCACAGTACATTCCTTTACTACAATGACATGTTAGAAACAATAGAAAGACACATGGAAAATTCCTCAATATTCAAGAATTATACAACATACTTCTAAATAACTTATGGACAAAAGAAGAAATATGAAAATGAAAATCCAACATATCAAAACATGTGAGATGCTACTAAAATGGTACTTCAAGGCAAATTTAGCTTTCTACTATAACTTTAGGGGGAAAAAGGCCTAAAATTAATTATCTAAGCTTCTACCTTAAGAAGCTAGAAAAGAGGAGCAAACTCAATGAAAAGCAAGTAGACAGTAATGAAGTAAGAATGAAAATGATTCATAGAAATAGAAACCTGTAAAATAGAAAATGCAACAAAACTAAAAGCTGGCTCTTTGAAAAGAAAAATCAATGCATTTGATATACCTCTAGCTAGACCAATCAAGAAAGGCAGAAATCACCACTATCAGGAACGAAATAGGAAAATCACTAAAGATTCTAAAGATATTAAAAGAAAAGTTAGGACCATCATGATTTTATGCCAATAAATTTGACAACTAAGTTGAAATGGACAAATCCCTTGAAAGACACAGATTATCAATATGGACTTAAGAAGTAATAAACTGAATAGTTCTATATCTGTTAAAGAAATTGAAAACATAATTTTAAATGTTCCCACAAAAGAAAATCTCCAAAAGCTTCAATGGTGAATTCTATTAAACACATGAAGAAGCAGTAATACTAATCCAGTACAAACTCTTTCAGAAAATAAGAGGGACTACTTCCCAACTTATTTTATAAAGACAGCATAATACTGACTCCAAAACCAGAAAAAGACAATACAAGAAAACTATATATCAATATCTCTCATAAACATAAATGCAAAAATCCTTAACAAAATAGCAAATCTAATTCAAATATATACAAATATGAAGGAATGCAAGGCTGATTTTACACTACAAAAATCAACACAATTTATCCTATTAACAGAACAAAGATGGAAGGGAAAAAAAAAGCACTTAAGAAATTTCACCACTCATTTATAACAAATTTCTAGTCAACATTACACTGGAAGCTGAAGCTGGTGTAGTAAGACAAGAAAGGAAATAAAAAGCATAAAAATGTGAAAGGAAGAAGTTAAAATATCTTATCCACAGAAGACATGATAGTGCATGTCAAATACTATTCAATAAAAAAAAAAATACTATTCAATAATAAATAAGAATGAACCACTGATGCACATAGCAATTAAAAAAATACTAACAGAGAGAAAGAATCCATACACAAATTATTGCATAATTCCATTCATATGACATTCCGGAAAAGTTAAAACAGAGACTGGGTACAGATCAGTAGTTCCATGGGTTAGGAGTAGGGAGAGGTTTTGAACAAAAGGGGCAGCTAAAAGGAGTTTTCTGGGGTGATGGGATGTTTGTATCCTATTTGTTGTGGTAGTTACATGAACCTGTACCTGTGTTAATGCTCACAAACAATGTATCTTAAAAAGTCTATTTTACTGAACGTTTTCATTTTATTTAAAATAATATTATTTATTTAAAATAATAATAATAAAATACTATTTATTTAAAATAATAATAATAAAAATTATTTCCCATCACAGTTTTAAAAGTTTGGCCTTCCAAAAACTCTTCCTATTCTAACACCTAGCCCTACTCCACATTTGTTAAATTTTTATTATTTAAAAATTAACAAAGACACAAAATATTTGTATATACTCACGTGGATTCTATAAACTTGTTTCAGACAGTATGGGTTGGCTTTCAATGTATTGTGATATTGATTTTATGTGGTATTTTCGTGAGCTCTGAACATGACCTCATTAATTCTGAGTAGATAATCTTTAGATAGCACTCATCTCCTTGGAATAACTAGGCACCAGACTTCAAAGTTTCTCCAAAATTTCTATTCCCTTTAATGCATCAAAGCTTCTCTAAATTTAAATACAGAAAAGTCTGAATCAGCATTCAGCATTTCATTTTAGCAATACGATCCCTATTATTATTAATTTTTATAAGAAATGTAGTATTGGCATTACTGAAGAGAAAGTAAGCCTTTTTACTAGTTTCACTCAATCTGATGGTTTTGTGTTGTTGTTTTTTTTTTTTACCAGTATGGAAAATCAAGAGTCCCAGTTGTATTTTTTGCAATATTCCACTACTCCTATAGAAGACCTACAGACTAGTAAAATTTCAGACTACCAAATCTTGTACTGAAATTTTCTGTTTATATACCACAATAAGAAAGCTAGCAAGGGAGCTCAAATAATTTCAATTTTAAATTCAGTCTTTATAGAAAATTCTGGTAGCAAACAATGGTCTTTGGCTTAACATATTTTTGGGTATGAGTTCTCATAAAAGACATAAAAAGATCATAGAACAAATGAATATCTACTTCAACAATACTCTCAATTCCATTCTACAGAATAACTTTTATATATTTATGAGATTGTCCCATCTTCCCACTTTAAGAAATATTAAAAATAATGTTGGTATATATAAATTCCAACAAAATATGCAATTAATTATTTTGACTTGATCTTCTTTTCCTCTGATAAATATAAATAATCAAACATCTAGAGACAGACTGATTTTACAAACATGGGCCAATAATTTCGAGGCTTGCCCTTATGAAGCTTATTTTTGTAGTGGAGAAGCTAGAGTGCCTAAGAGTTGTTTCCAGGAAATATCTTTTGCTGCTCAGATGTAGACTCTCTCTCTCTCTAAGCCCAAATCTGCAAGTAAAATCATTAGCCTCCCACCCCACCCTCACCATTCATTGTGGGAAGTGACATTCAGGGGTGAAAGTCTCTCTGACAATGTGGAACAAGACTCTCAGGGATGAGCTTGGCCAATCCACCATGGGATTGACAATGCCTTCCTGACCAAAAGGGAGAAAAGAAATGTTAACAAAACAAGGTATCACTAGCTAAGAAAGTTCAAGTGGAGTCTGGAGGTTATTCTGGAGACTACTCTTACGCAAGCTGCAGATAGATATTGTAGATACTGCTAATTGCCATGGTTTACCAAACCCCAATCAACATCATTCCTGTTAACCCTAAAGAACACCTTGGGCTCTAACTGAGACACTACAAAAGTTTCACGCACTAAGTTACTTTTCTGAAGCCTATAACCTCTAGAGAGTTCCTAGGTTAGATAAGTCCTGAAGCCCAAAGAGGTCAGCCTCTCCAAGAGCATCAACTAATTCCTTTCTCCCTATCCTATATTGTTGACATCCTTATCAATATGAAAAAATTAGAATGGGTATAGCCCAAAGATCTTTGTAGAGTGGGAGAAGGATCAAAGGAGAAAGAGGAGTTATAACAGAGAAGACAGGATTTAACAAATGAGTGTGACATACTGAATTGATATTTCTTTGGCCTCCAGTGTTTTGTAGCAGCTAGAACGAAAAATCTGAAATTGTGGAATGGCAACCCATATCAAACTCTGAAATCTCTTCTTTAACTACTTGTTAAAATCTAGTTAACATTTTACTGCTTTTTTTTTTGTATACATGTTATATTTCACAATAAAAGGGTCAATAGATTCTGTAACTCTCCTTTTTACCTATATTTTTTGTTTTCAATTATGAACCAACCCATTTAATTCTTTCAAATACTGTACTAAGACATAAAATGAAGTCCTAGACTACATTTAATTATTTAATTATTCAATAGCAGCAGACTTGAAAAAGAAGAACCAATCAAGATTTCCTTACACCTCCATCATATTAAACCTTACAATACCTGCTCAAGAAGGAAGCTATAAATCCAATATATTTATTGTATTTCCTTGGTGTTTAGAACACACACACAAACACACAAAATCAACATCTCTGTATTTCTCCATTGCCATCCTCATATCTACTGAATATGACATCCAAAAGGATCTGAGAATTCCACAAACTTCAACACATCTAATAAGAACTGCTTTCATTCTTAGAAAGAACACTGGCACAGATACCAAAGAAGTAATTCTACATTAATAGTGAATCAACCATTTGGAACAATATGCACTATCTAAATATCTACTAGTAAAGTATTTTATTTAATGGTAATCATACCATCACATTCTAAGTAAAAAATATTAATCCCAGGTTTTTCCCCACTGGCTTGAAAACATTACCTATTTAGTACCTCTGAAGAAATGTAAATATAGAGTCCAAGAGAAGATAAAGTATCATGTTTCTTGGGGCAACACTAGATTTGCTGTTACCAACAAAACAATTTGTTCATGTGACAGACTTTCTACCCTCAGTCTGTGACAAGATTACCATATTTTAACAACTTCTTTATAGAAATAATTAGTTTACAAATTAAAAGACCTTATGTATTAAAACCATGCCTTCTTTAAATGCCTACATTAAAAAAGATCATAAATCAATAACTGAACTTTTCATGTAACGGAACTAGAAAAAGAGGAGCAAACTAAACCAAAGTTAGCAGAAGGAAGGAAACAGAAAAGATTAGAGTGGTGATAAATGAAATAGACAACAGAAAAAAAAAAAGAGAGAATCAACATTCTCTTTTGAAAAAAATCATTAAATTGACAAACCTTAAAAGCCAGAATGACAAAGAAAAAAAGAAAGAAAACACAAAAAGCTAAAATCAGGAATGAAAATGGAGATAGTATTACCAATCTTACAGAAATAAAAAGGATAAAAGAATGCAATGAACAATTGTATGCCAACAAATCAGATAATCTAGATGAAATGGAAAAATTCCTAAAAATATTCAAGTTACCTAAACCAACTCAAGAAAAATAGAAAATCTCAACAAACGTTTAACAAGAGAATGAATCAGTAATCAAACACCTGTGTAAAGAAAAGTATAGGACCAGGTGGCTTCACTGCTGAATTCTACCAATCATTTCCAAGAAAAATTAATACCAGTCTTTCTCAGGCTCTTCCAAACCATTGAGGAAGAAGCAATATTTCTAACTTATTCTTTAAGGACAGCATTACCCTGCTATCAAAGCCGGATAAAGACATTATGAGAAAAGCCGTTTACATACCAATATCCCTTATGAATACAGATGCAAAAATCCTGAACAAAATACTGACTAAATAGGATTTATTTCAGGAATGCGAGGCTCATTCAACATAAGAAAATCAATCCATGCAATATATCAATTAATAGAATGAAGGAAAAGATAATGGACACACAGGATCCTCTCAATTCATACAGAAAAAGCTTCACAAAATCCAACATCCTTTCATAATAAAAACACCCAGAAAATCCTTTCCTAATAAAAACACCCAGGAATAGAAGGAACTTTCTCAAAAATAATGGGCATCTAGGAAAATTCCACAGCAAACATACTGAATGAGGAAAAGCTAAAAATTTTCTCCCTAAGATCAGGAGTAAGACAGGAACGCCCACTGTCATCTCTACTAATCAACACCATACTAGAAGTTCTAGCCGAGGAATCAGGCAAGAAAAAGTTAAGAAAAGACACTGAAATTGGAAAGGAAGGTGTAAAACTATCCCTATTTCATAGATGGGTATGATCCTATATATAGTACATCCCAAATAGCCCACAAAAAAGCTATTAGAACTAATAAATTCAGCAAAGTGGTGGGGTACAAGACAAACACACAAAATCCGTTGTTTCTATATACCGATAATGAACAATCTGAAAACAATTCAATTTACAGCAGTGTTTAAAAGAATAAAATACCTAGGAATAAATTTAATCAAGGAGGCAAAACATTTATACTCTGACAACTATGGTTGTGAGACCATGCCATGCAAATGTGCAAATCAAGCCATCATCAAGGGGATACTTTCTTCCCAAAGACTGGCTGTTGGTGATCCTTGGCTCCTCTGCCACATGGCAAGGTACATGGGTGGCATCTGCTGGGCTCTCCCTTCTCTTCCAGATTTCATGTTCCTGCTTCTCTGGCTTTCTCTCTTTGTATTCATCCAGTACATAAAGGACTCCAGACTGAAAGCCTAGCCAACTTGCAGCTAAGACAAGATCAGGAATTCCTTAACCCTAAAGTCAAAGGGAAACTCACAAATCATGGGGAAAAGCCCAGTTACCTCTAAAAATTATACTCCTTCAGTTAAAACCCAGAACTATTATGACCATTAAATTATAGCTGGCAAATGAGGTGCTAAAGTAGCCCTAATAACTACTGCAGTCTGGAAAGGCAAAACAGCCATATTATAATAGGCCCAATTTAATGAAACTATTATGTCAGAAAATGGGAATTTCTAAGGAACTAGGTCCCGAGTTATCTAAAAACAAAAATTAAACATCAATCACTATAAAGTGGCATTTTCATCTTTTCCTGTTGAAGAACCATAAAGCAGCAGCTTGAAAAACCCTTATGCATGCTCTGAGGTCAGATACAAAGTGGAGCATCAAAGACCAGCTCTACTCAAGACAGCCTCAACATCATTTCTCATTATTCCTTGGATCTGTGATGACTTGAAAATGGGAGTAGGTTGGGAGGAGGGGCTTTGTAGGAAGGGGCTGAAGAAACAACACCAGCATCTGGGTAAGAGAAATGTATAATAAAGGACTCTTAAGAAAGACCAACTTCAGGAAGGATAGAATAAATTTTTCTTCTCTAATTTAAGCTGTATCTTATAACACAGCTTTAAAATTTTGTTCTACCTCTACTCCAGCCTTTGCAGTTTTCCTTATTTAATTAGAACCATCTATAAAATAGAAGCAGTTTATCATTAAAAAAAGTTTAAGATAAAATAAATAGAGCTTTTGTTAAGGACTGAATTTTCACAACCACAGAGAAAGCACCATCATATTACTATAATCTGGAAAATCAGTTTCTTTTAAAGAAAAAGAACAATTTAGGGAACAAACTTTCAAAGAAAAACTGCTAGTATCCATGTATTTCTTTTAAGGTAATTTCCTGTCCACTTAAGAAATACATTGTTTATAGAAAGTTACCAAGGTAAAGTTGTTCCATGCTGCAAAATCACTGGTATGGGGACAGGAAATGTTTCTAAGTGATACTTCTATCACTATTTATACTGCTACAGTCATTATTACTTTCATACTGGGAACTGTTTGCCATCCCTATTTGGATGTGTTTCATAAATCAGTGATTTCTAGCTTTCTTATCTCACAAGGATGTAATTTCTCCTACTAAAATAAGAAAACTTGGTAAACTCTGAGTAGACCATAATAGACTGAGTCTAGGTTTAGCCATATACCCCAAACCAATTCAATTTACACATGTGTACAATGAAGATGATAATAATAACCTACAAGACTGTGGTGAAGCTCATGAGATAAATGCATGTGAAGGCTCTTTGAAATATTTAAAGAGCTATACTAACATGAAGGTCTTAGTTTCATGATCCGTCATACGGTAGGATTCCACTAGGTGATCTCTAAAGACTTCCCAACTCTAAAAATTCTTTGATATTCACAACTGAAGCATGTAAAAACCTGCTGATAATGAAAGTTGTATAGTGTAAGAAACTTAGGGAACAACTAACTCAATCTTCTCATCATATGAGCCAGAAAGCAGAATAAGAGACTTGCAGATCACACAAATCAGTAGGAAAGCTGCAAGGATCTGGACCTGACATCTACTCCAAAGTTTCTTCTATTATATGATACTGTTCACTGTTGCATGAATTTAAAATCTCTCTTCATCACAGGATCATATAACTTAAACAATTTACCTTTTCAAACTGGTTACAATGAAAAGCTTACTGAGAAGATGTAAAACTGCTAATAGTCAAATTAAGAATGTCTACAAATGATACTAATGGCAAAAGCAGCATGATGTAAATCCTATCTAATCTTTCCCGATAAAGGGTTTCAATTCTGCTTTTGTTAGTTACTAGCTAAGTAATCTTCAGCACTTTCTTTTTCTGAGCCTCAATATCATTTTTAAAACAGGGATGTGCTGGTTTGAATGGATTATGTGCCCTAGAAAGCCATATTTTAATTCTGATCCAACAATGTAGGTTGGAATCTTCTGAGTAGATTATCTCCATGGAGATGGGCCACACCCAATTCTGGATATTGACTTTTGATTAGATGAAAATGTGACTCCACCCCATTCCAGGTGGGTCTTGATTAGCTTACTGGAATCCTTCAAAAGAGGAAACATTTTGGAGAAATGACAAGAACAAGAGAAACAACAGAAGCCTCAGAGCCAGCAGAAACTTCACAGCAGAGCTGACACAGATGTAGACATGTGGAGAACAGAGATGAGGATGTTCGGAAATGCCTGCAGTCCAGAAGATGTCACCATGAGACATTAAGCAAGCCAGAACCTGGAGAGGCAGATGCCAGCCATGTGAGTACTCAGCTGACAAAGGTGTTTCTAACCATGAACCTTCCTTGAATTACTTTAATTCTTGCTGGTTTACTTAACCAGTCTTGCTGGTTTCTTAATTTGGGCATTTTCACTACCTTAGAACTGTAAACTTGTAACTTTTAAAATTCCCCTTTATAAAAGCTGTTTCAGTTCTGATACATCACACTCCAGCAGCTAGCAAACTAACCCAAGGGATAATACCATCTATGTCACATGATTATTGTGAATGAGATGAGTTAGCTCATGTAAAGACCCAACAATTGGGTCTGGCACAGAATAGGTGCTGTACAAATGGTAGTTACTTTCTCTAATTTCCTAAATTTTAGGTGAACAGAGAATGCTTTCCCCTCATTTTACTTTTGCAGAGAGCCCCAGTCTTCACCTATAGTGGTCAGCAGTTGCACAACTAAATCTAAACAATACAGGAGCATTGTCACATAATGGAAGGCAAATGGGTTCTGGAGTCAAAAAATATGAATTTGAATTTTAGCTTCATTATCTAAGAACAATTTATCTAACCACTCAAAGCATTTCATCTTAATATGAGAATATTATCTAGATTTTTATCAGTTTTTCTTTCATATTCACAGAGACTTTCAAATACTTCAAAAGGGGTATATTTCCTCCACATTAGTACAGCAAGGTTTAAAATTATCAGGTTAGTTGTTGGCATAAGGCAGGAGATTAATAAATGAGATTCAAGACTAGACTAAACATTTTACATTATGGAAAGAAAAAGTACAAACCCAGTTTAACTATCTCCAATTGTAGGCATTATGTCATTGCTTCATTTTCTTTCCTTAAGAATGGACCTCAAATATTCTGCTTCCTACAGGAAGATTCAAAGTGGGGAATATGTGTTAATGAAGAATGTTAGAATTATACATTAAAACTGAGCATTCTTTAATTCACCATAAGGCAGGGTCATACTTTTATTTATTCTATTTAATGGACTTGTTTCTTAAGTGACATAATAACCAAAAGATATTTTAGTTGGTTAACACAACAAAAATCAATATAGGTTTAAGTAGCTAAAAAGTTATAATTTCTTTTAAGATAAAGAATTTTACTTAGCTCAAAAATTATCTTCAAAGAATAGTAGTAGCTTTGTTAAAGATGAAACTATTTGGGTTCATGAAGCACTGTAATTCATTACACTATACAAAAGTCCTCTTAAAGCTATATAGTTCTTAGCGTTTTGGTGAAGAGGGTGAGTGGTGAGCTATATACTTACAGGAATCTGATGAAAGCATTAATCTCATTCCCAGAAAAATATACATACAATATGTAGCAAATAATTGAGTCATTAAACCCAATCATGTACACTTACAGATCTCTAAAACATAATTGATGGTAACTTTTGTTCTTGAGTTATTCAAAATGCATGGACTTACAGGATCTTAGGACCTTCAGCAATTGAGCAATCATCTAATGCAAACTGCTAATAGGAAAATGAAGAAACAGTAGCCCAGAGACTGAAAGGAATTAACTAAGCTCTTACTGCTCTCAGGAAAACAGACCTCTGGTGTCCAATCACCATGCTAATCAACATTGACCTGAAGAATTTGTAGTGCCTTTGGATCAGAGTGATTCGCATAAGGAAACCAGAATAATACACTTTAAAATGATTTTTTGATCTGGACACATAATAGGTCATCTCAGTTATTAAGAGAATGAATTTAGCGCCCTCCTCTCCCTCTTTGTCCGCCGGCACGGTGCGGCGCTCACGCCCAGCCAGCCGGCCCGCCCTCCTCTCCCTCCTTGTCCGCCGGCCCGGCGCGGCGCTCACGCCCCGCCAGCCGGCCCGCCCTCCTTTCCCTCTTTGTCCGCCGGCCCGGCGCAGCACTCACACCCCGCCAGCCGGGCCGCCCTCCTCTCCCTCTTCCCCCTTCTGCTCCCGCGGCACTCCATCCGCCATCTTATCCTTCCCTTTCTCCTCCTGCTCCGGCGGCTCTCCAACCACCACCGTGCCCTCTTCCGCCTTCACCGGCTCCTCCGCCACCAGCCTCGACAGCCTTGCCACCCTCACCTTTCCTCCTCCAGAACAGCTACGGGGGGAGTGGAGACGATACAGAGCAGCTCCCGGAGCCACGACGGAGATCAAAGGAACAGCGTACCCCATCCTGGAATGGCTGACTGTCTGGGAGAACCAGCTCCGGTGAGATCGCCGAGGGGCGCGGGCTTTCCCGGGCGGAACGGCAAGTGGCCGGAGTCCCTCCCTTCCTCCTTCCCAGGCCAGCTGGCAGAATTAGGCAGGCGGTCCCCTTGGGCCGCAGCGGCTGGCACCCCCACCACGCGAGGCCCCCCGGACCGACTGAGAGAGTTGGGTCGGAAATCCCCAGACCGCGGAGAACGGTGACCGGGGGGGTCCTTTCCAAACACGTGACTCCCCGGTCCGGCTGGGAACAGTGCACTCTCCCGGGCTGCAGCAGCTGGTGCCCTCCCGCCACGCTTGGTGCCCCGGGCCAACTAGGAAATTCGGTCGGGCGCTTTCCCGGGCTGCAGCGGCCGGCGACCTTCCCCTCGTTCAGACCCCCAGGCTGGCTGGCACTCTTCCAAGCCGCTTCAGCTGCCGAACCTCCCCCATGGTGAGAGTTTTCCAAAGTTAAGGGACCCACAGCAACTTTTACTGGTGGAACCCATACACAAACGTGTGCCATGAGCGCCACCTACTGGGCAAGATAAGAAAAACAGAACCCAGAGATTTCACAGAAAAATCTTTCAACCTGTGGGGTCCAACACCCAGGGAAATCTGACTAAATGCCCAGACGCCAGCAGAAGATAACGGATCACGCTCAGAAAAGTGAAAATATGGCCCCGTCAAAGGAACAAACCAATAGTTCAAATGAGATACAGGAGCTGAGACAACTAATGCTGAATATACGAACAAAAATGGAAAACCTTTTCAAAAACGAAATCGATAAATTGAGGGAGGACATGAAGAAGACATGGGCTGAACATAAAGAAGAAATAGAAAAACTGAAAAAACAAATCACAGAGCTTATGGAAGTGAAGGACAAAGTAGAAAAGATGGAAAAAACAATGGATACCTACAATGATAGATTCAAAGAGACAGAAGATAGAATTAGTGATTTGGAGGATGGAACATCTGAATTCCAAAAAGAAACAGAAACTATCGGGAAAAGAATGGAAAAATTTGAACAGGGGATCAGGGAACTCAAGGACAATATGAACCGCACAAATATACGTGTTGTGGGTGTCCCAGAAGGAGAAGAGAAGGGAAAAGGAGGAGAAAAACTAATGGAAGAAATTATCACTGAAAAGTTCCCAACCCTTATGAAAGACCTAAAATTACAGATCCAAGAAGTGCAGCGCACCCCAAAGAGATTAGACCCAAATAGGCGTTCTCCAAGACATTTACTAGTTAGAATGTCAGAGGTCAAAGAGAAAGAGAGGATCTTGAAAGCAGCGAGAGAAAAGCAATCCATCACATACAAGGGAAACCCAATAAGACTATGTGTAGATTTCTCAGCAGAAACCATGGAAGCTAGAAGACAGTGAGATGATATATTTAAGTTACTAAAAGAGAAAAACTGCCAACCAAGACTCCTATATCCAGCAAAATTGTCCTTCAAAAATGAGGGAGAAATTAAAACATTCTCAGACAAAAAGTCACTGAGAGAATTTGTGACCAAGAGACCAGCTCTGCAAGAAATACTAAAGGGAGCACTGAGTCAGATATGAAAAGACAGAAGAGAGAGATATGGAGAAGAGTGTAGAAAGAAGGAAAGTCAGATATGATATATATAATACAAAAGGCAAAATGGTAGAGGAAAATAATATCCAAACAGTAATAACACTTAATGTTAATGGACTGAATTCCCCAATCAAAAGACATAGATTGGCAGAATGGATTAAAAAACAGGATCCTTCTATATGCTGTCTACAGGAAACACATCTTAGACCCAAAGATAAATATAAGTTGAAAGTGAAAGGTTGGGAAAAGATATTTCATGCAAATAACAACCAGAAAAGAGCAGGAGTGGCTATACTAATATCCAACAAATTAGACTTCAAATGTAAAACAGTTAAAAGAGACAAAGAAGGACACTATATACTAATAAAAGGAACAATTAAACAAGAAGACTTAACAATCATAAATATTTACGCACCGAACCAGAATGCCCCAAAATATGTGAGGAATACACTGCAAACAGTGAAAAGGGAAATAGACACATATACCATAATAGTTGCAGACTTCAATTCACCACTCTCATCAATGGACAGAACATCTAGACAGAGGATCAATAAAGAAATAGAGAATCTGAATATTACTATAAATGAGCTAGACTTAACAGACATTTATAGGACATTAAATCCCACAACAGCAGGATACACCTTTTTCTCAAGTGCTCATGGATCATTCTCAAAGATAGACCATATGCTGGGTCACAAAGCAAGTCTTAACAAATTTAAAAAGATTGAAATCATACACAACACTTTCTCAGATCATAAAGGAATGAAGTTGGAAATCAATAATAGGCGGAGTGCCAGAAAATTCACAAATACATGGAGGCTCAACAACACACTCTTAAACAACAAGTGGGTCAAAGAAGAAATTGCAAGAGAAATTAGTAAATACCTAGAGGTGAATGAAAATGAAAACACAACATATCAAAACTTATGGGATGCAGCAAAGGCAGTGCTAAGAGGGAAATTTATTGCCCTAAATGCCTTTATCAGAAAAGAAGAAAAGGCAAAAATGCAGGAATTAACTGTCCACTTGGAAGAACTGGAGAAAGAACAGCAAACTAATCCCAAAGCAAGCAAAAGGAAAGAAATAACAAAGATCAGAGCAGAAATAAATCAAATTGAAAACATGAAAACAGTAGAGAAAATCAATAAGACCAGAAGTTGGTTCTATGAGAAAATCAATAAGATTGATGGGCCCTTAGCAAGATTGACAAAAAGAAGAAGAGAGAGGATGCAAATAAATAAGATCAGAAATGGAAGAGGAGACATAACTACTGACCTCACAGAAATAAAGGAGGTAATAACAGGATACTATGAACAACTTTACATTAATAAATACAACAATTTAGATGAAATGGACGGGTTCCTGGAAAGACATGAACAACCAACTTGGACTCAAGAAGAAATAGATGACCTCAACAAACCAATCACAAATAAAGAAATTGAATTAGTCATTCAAAAGTTTCCTAAAAAGAAAAGTCCAGGACCAGACGGCTTCACATGTGAATTCTATCAAACATTCCAGAAAGAATTAGTACCAACTCTCCTCAAACTCTTCAAAAAAATCGAAGTGGAGGGAAAACTACCTAGTTCATTTTATGAAGCCAACATCACCCTCATACCAAAACCAGGCAAAGATATTACAAAAAAAGAAAACTACAGACCAATCTCTCTAATGAATATAGATGCAAAAATCCTCAATAAAATTCTAGCAAATCGTATCCAACAACACATTAAAAGAATTATACATCATGACCAAGTAGGATTCATCCCAGGTATGCAAGGATGGTTCAACATAAGAAAATCAATTAATGTAATACACCATATCAACAAATCAAAGCAGAAAAATCACATGATCATCTCAATTGATGCAGAGAAGGCATTCGACAAGATTCAACATCCTTTCCTGTTGAAAACACTTCAAAGGATAGGAATACAAGGGAACTTCCTTCAAATGATAGAGGGAATATATGAAAAACCCACAGCTAATATCATCCTCAATGGGGAAAAACTGAAAACTTTCCCCCTAAGATCAGGAACAAGACAAGGATGTCCACTATCACCACTATTATTCAACATTGTGTTGGAGGTTCTAGCCAGAGCAATTAGACAAGAAAAAGAAATACAAGGCATCAAAATTGGAAAGGAAGAAGTAAAACTATCACTGTTTGCAGACGATATGATACTATACGTCGAAAACCCGGAAAAATCCACAACAAAACTACTAGAGCTAATAAATGAGTACAGCAAAGTAGCAGGTTACAAGATCAACATTCAAAAATCTGTAGCATTTCTATACACTAGTAATGAACAAGCAGAGGTGGAAATCAAGAAACGAATCCCATTTACAATTGCAACTAAAAGAATAAAATACCTAGGAATAAATTTAACTAAAGAGACAAAAAGCCTATATAAAGAAAACTACAAAACACTGCTAAAAGAAATCACAGAAGACCTAAATAGATGGAAGGGCATACCGTGTTCATGGATTGGAAGACTAAATATAGTTAAGATGTCAATCCTACCTAAATTGATCTACAGATTCAATGCAATACCAATCAAAATCCCAACAACTTATTTTTCAGAAATAGAAAAACCAATAAGCAAATTTATCTGGAAGGGCAGGGTGTCCCGAATTGCTAAAAACATCTTGAGGGAAAAAAAAACGAAGCTGGGGGTCTCGCGCTGCCAGACTTTAAGTCATATTATGAAGCCACAGTGGTCAAAACAGCATGGTATTGGCATAAAGATAGATATATCGACCAATGGAATCGAATAGAGTGCTCAGATATACACCCTCTCATCTACGGACATTTGATCTTTGATAAGGCAGTCAAGCCAACTCACCTGGGACAGAACAGTCTCTTCAATAAATGGTGTCTAGAGAACTGGATATCCATATGCAAAAGAATGAAAGAAGACCCATATCTCACACCCTATACAAAAGTTAATTCAAAATGAATAAAAAATCTAAACATTAGGTCTAAGACCATAAAACAGTTATAGGAAAATGTAGGGAGATATCTTATGAATCTTACAATTGGAGGCGGTTTTATGGACCTTAAACTTAAAGCAAGAGCACTGAAGAAGGAAATAAGTAAATGGGAGCTCCTCAAAATTAAACACTTTTGTGCATCAAAGAACTTCATCAAGAAAGTAGAAAGACAGCCTTCACAATGGGAGACAATATTTGGAAATGACATATCAGATAAAGGTCTAGTATCCAGTATTTATAAAGAGATTGTTCAACTCAACAACAAAAAGACAGCCAACCCAATTACAAAATGGGAAAAAGACTTGAACAGACACCTACCAGAAGAGGAAATACAAATGGCCAAAAGGCACATGAAGAGATGCTCAATGTCCCTGGCCATTAGAGAAATGCAAATCAAAACCACAATGAGATATCATCTCACACCCACCAGAATGGCCATTATCAACAAAACAGAAAATGACAAGTGCTGGAGAGGATGCGGAGAAAGAGGCACACTTATCCACTGTTGGTGGGAATGTCAAATGGTGCAACCACTGTGGAAGGCAGTTTGGCGGTTCCTCAAAAAGCTGAATATAGAATTGCCATACGACCCAGCAATACCATTGCTAGGCATCTACTCAAAGGACTTAAGGGCAAAGACACAAACGGACATTTGCACACCAATGTTTATAGCAGCGTTATTTACAATTGCAAAGAGATGGAAACAGCCGAAATGTCCATCAACAGAAGAATGGCTAAACAAACTGTGGTATATACATACGATGGAATATTATGCAGCTTTAAGACAGGATAAACTTATCAAGCATGTAATAACATGGATGGACCTAGAGAACATTATGCTGAGTGAGTCTAGCCAAAAACTAAAGGACAAAGACTGTATGGTCCCACTGATGTGAACGGACATTCGAGAATAAATGTGGAATAGGTCATTGGTAACAGAGTCCAGCAGGAGGTAGAAACAGGGTAAGATAATGGGTAATTGGAGCTGAAGAGATACAGACTGTGCAACAGGACTAGATACAAAAACTCAAAAATGGACAGCACAATAATACCTAATTGTAAAGTAATCATGTTAAAACACTGAATGATGCTGCATCTGAGCTATAGGTTTGGTTTCTTTGTTTGTTTGTTTGTTCGTTTTTTTTTTTTTTTACTATTATTACTTTTATTTCTTTTCTCTATATTAACATTCTATATCTTTGTCTGGTGTGTCGGTAGTTCTTCTAAACCAATGCAAATGTACTAAGAAACAATGATCATGCATCTATGTGATGATGTTAAGAATTACTGATTGCATATGTAGAATGGTATGATTTCTAAATGTTGGGTTAATTTCTTTTTTTTTCCATTAATTAATAAAAAAAAAAAAAGATAATGAATTTATGAGAAAGCTGACTTTCACTTAACCTTTCTGGTACTGAGATTCTTTAAACACAAAACGGAAATAAGACTTCACCTCACATGAATGTTTTAAGGGTAAAGTGGGATAACATGTATAAAGGATTTAACATGGTGCCTAGTACAGAGTAAGTACTCAGGAAATTATATTTCTTAACACCCTGTCTGGATAGTTCATTTGAACAACCCAATACACAGAGCCCAGAATGGAAACGAGGGATTGTAACCTTAATGTTATACCAGGATACATCCCAGAGTAAGTTGGGCAGATAATTAAAAAGTATTGGTATCCGTGGAATTTTGGGTACCTGTGTGACACCTAAGGCTCAGAGTAGGAGTTCTGCAGTTCTGAAGGTCTGTTGAACTTCAACTGTTGAACAGATGAGGCTTCAATTAGAGATAAGAATGAAGCCAATCATATTAGGACTAAGGTAAATTAAAATACAGGGGTAGGGAGGACATTGTATTTTAGAACTTCAACTACTCTATGAAACCAAGGAAAAGAGGTTTATTTTGTCCAAAACCTAAATTTTCTGTAGCACATAATCTAACTCCACCCATCTAGATAGACCATTTAAACAACCCAAAGAGAGCCCAGAATGGAAATGAGGGCTTGTAATTCTTAATGTAATAATGTATAGCTTAATGTAATGCCTGGATATATCCCAGAGTATGTTGAGCAGATAATTATAACGTATTGGCAATGTCCCAATGAGGGATGGGAGAAAAAATATGGAATTATTAAATTTTAACACTGGGGAAACCCCTGATACTACCTCAAACATTAGGGACTCCCAAGTCAATAGGCCAAGCCCTTGATCCTGACACTTGCTCTTGGGAAGCTTATTTGTAGCAAGCTATGCCTAAGAGTTACTTCCAGGGGACCCCTTTTGTTGCTCAGATGTGGCCTCTTGCTCCCTCTAAGCCCAGCTCTGCATGTAAAATCATTACCCTCCCACCTACGTAGGACATGACATCCAGGGGTATGGGTTTCCTTAGCAACATGAGACATGACTCCCAGAGACAAGCCTCACTCTGGCACTGTGGGATTGACAATGCCTTCCTAACCAAAAGGAGGAAAAAGAAATGTAACAAAATAAGGTGTCAGTGGCAAGAGAGTTCAAATAGCTTCAAATAGTTGAGGGCTATTTTGGAGGCTACTTTATGCAAGCCTCAGCTACATACTGCTAATTGCCATGGTTTGCTAACCCCCAAAACATCATTCCTGCTAATCATAAAGAACACCAGGGCTCTATCTGAGATTCTACTAAAGTTTCATGCGCTAAGTTTGCTTTTCAGAAACCTAAAACCGTCAGATGGTTCCTAGGCCAGATAAGTCCCTGACCCAGAGATGCCAGTCTCTCCAAGAACATCAACCAGTTCATGTGCCATTCCATACTGTCGACACCCCTTTTCAACATCAAAAAACATGCTAGAATGGGCATAACCCAATTATCCCTGAAAATTGGGAAAAGGATTAAGGGAGAAGAAAAAGTTATAACAGAGAAGATTAACTAATGAGTATGACTACTGAATTATTATATAGAGATTTATTTTTAGTCTCCAGGGCCGTGGAGCAGCTAGAAGGAAAAACCTGGAATTGTGGAATACTAACCCATACCAAACTCTGAAATCTATTCTATAACTACTTGTTAAAATGTACTTTGAAATGTAGTGCTTTTTTGTATATATGCTATATTTCACAATAAAAAATGTTAAAAAAAAAAAAAGAGGAAATTGTCCTTTAAGTCCCAGGACAAATGCGTCTTTTCTGTATAACCTTCCCTGACTTTCTTTTGGCAGGCTAAGATGCTCTTTCTCCCTGTTCCCACTGCCCTTTCTACACATGTCCTTCATGGAGGTCAATATATCATACTGTAATTCTTCACATATCTCGAGGATCATTACCGATCTCTTTATTTTTGCGTATCTGATGCCTCATACAGTGCCAGGAACATGACAGATGTTCAATAAATATGTATTTAATAAGTGAAACAAATATATATATTTCTTGAGTCATAAAATTGGATAAAATATAAAATGAAATCCTAAAATAAATGAAATTCTTGAGTTGAACTAAATAATTGGCAATTATTGGTCAGTAATTATTGGGTACCTATTAAAAAAATAATATCACTATCCAAGGTATTCTTACAGTGACAAAGAGGATAAAGCTGTCCTCCTTTCAAGAGGAAGTAGGCAAGGACACAGAGTTTTCACCATTTCAGTTTCTTTCTTGGGGTCCTCTTATTCCTTTAGGATTCCCCTTAGGGTTCAGTTTTTTGCCCATTTCATATTCTACTACATCCTCTCTGTTCTTGCTAGGACTGGGAAAACCCTCAAATGAATACCTGTAATCCTGACCTTCAATTGAGCCTCAGACTCCCATATCCAGTTCTTTGCTGGATGTTTCCACCTGAATGGACCACAGGCAAAGCCTCAACATGTTCAAAACTGAGCTATTCACCTTTTCCTAAAAACTGCCCATTCTTTAAATTTCCTAAGACAGCATCACATTCACTTAGTGACTCAAACCAGCAATGTGGCAATAACCTCCTATTTCACCAATCAGTTTTCAAGTTTTAAACACTTTCCAAGTCAAGTTCCAACTCCATTTCTATTATTAGCATCCACATTCAGGTCCTCATTATCTTTCGATATGAATAAATCAGTAGTCTAATTGCCTACCCACCTCTATTATTCTTAGTCTACCTCAAATTCATTTACCATACCGCTGCCAAAATGATTGCTCTAAAATGAAAACCATGCCACAGCTTGCACTATCATACATCAAGCCCTTCAGTGGCTACCTACCACCCATAGGATAAAGTCAAGTTCTTCAGTATGGCATATAAAGTTCTAAATGATTATACTCTTCAACACATGACAAATTCCTATTTGCTCTTCCAGAGTCAAGTCTAGGATCACTTCCTCTGGGAGGCCAGTCCAGAGCATACTTCCCCATCCCACCAAGTTCACACACCATCATGATAAACCTTAAGAGATATTTGCTAAACTGAATCAAAATGAAGCTAAGCAAGTGAAACACAAAGCAGTACATAATTTATACCCATAGAGTGAGTGGAAAGGGAAAAATACGTGGATTTCAGTATGTGTCCAGGGAGAAAAAGTCTTGATCTGGGAATCCAAGGAGTACTTGTTCACAGATAAGTTAGAGAGGATGTGAGAGTATTTGAGAGGATACAACAGAGAAATGGAAGTGAACACATTAAGAGGAGCTAACAAGACATGTATGGCAAGGCTGGAGAGAAAGTAAATAGTAATATAAACTCACAAGTGTGAGCAAGAAGATAGAGCTGTTCTTATTACCTAATGAAACAAAACCTATTGTTTGCAGTAAAAACAGAGAGCATTCACCCTAGTTCTTAGCCAGAAAACTGTAAAATTAGTCAGAACAGGTCAAGTCAGAAGTATAAGTAGTACAAGCAAATCAGTCATCCCAAACTGAAGAAGCATCTCTAAATGGAGCTAGTATCATTTTATTTTATACATTCGATTATATGGCTGTGTACAATACTAACAACTCAAAGCTCCTATTCTATACCAAGGAGAAAGATGATTAGAAAATAGAGACATATGCTAAAAAGCACAGAAGCACTTTTGGAGAGTAAAACCCATCTGCATAGTATTATATGTCTTTTTGTCAACTCTGTAAATGCCAATTCCTTGCTTTCAGATCTGCAGACATTAAAAAGTAAGATACAAAGCTGAATATTAATTTCAACATAACAGTGATGGTATGTCAGAAGTATATAAGTACTGCTCATTCCTGCATAATACCTGTCATTTAAAAACACCCCCACTGATATGAATGAACATTTGTGAATGAAAGGTTAAAAAATTCTTTTGAACAGACATGAATGCACAAACACTAGTCTTTGATTATGAAGTCTCACAAAGACAACACGGTAACATAAAATTCTCTAAGAGGGATTGAAACTGTTACAAGCTTGCTAAACAGAATAATAACAAGCATAAAATAAACTGGCAGCTCACCTATAAGATGCTGACAACCATGTTATGCTCAAGTATGCTGCAGATGATCATTTAGCTGCTGTCAATCAATGTCACCTGTATTTTTCAATACTCCATTTTATGAAAAACCTGCTGGCTTAGAGCATATGGAATCATCCATCTGATCTAACCCCGCAAACAAATGATATGCATTTGTTTCAAATCAAGAAAAGAGAGTTTTATCTTGTGATCATAATCTCAGGTATAAATTGAGACTAATGCCTGCAATTCATACAAATGTAGGGATTTATAAAAGAGTCACACACACACATATATATAAACATATGACATATCTGGCATAAAAGAGAAGTTGTGGGACTCTCTAGTGTGAGGTTTTCCTGAGGTCCAGTTCTTTATTTCCACTTGGCATACTGGATACCTATACTTAAATGTCCTACCAGCACCTGAAACTTAAAAAACCAATGTTATCATCTGCCCTCATTCAAAACCTGTCTTCTGCTGTATTACTTCTCCAACGAAATAAAGCATCAACGTGGCTACAAGTCATGTTGTGATTCTGACTCCTTTACTCACATCCTAGCCAAGCATCAAATCATGTTGTTTCCTTCTCTCAAATATTTCTTAAAGTTATTTCCCACTGCCCAAGCCCACTGCAGTTATCACCAAATGCCCCTCTATCTGTTGTATCATTGGCACAGTTCTCTGTCTTCCCTTCCTATCCCCCCCTCCAAAATCACAGGCTATATTACTGTCAGTGCTATCTTTCTAAAGCCCAAACCTAATCACATTCCTCCCTTCCTCATACCTATATGATAAGCTTCATGATTTGGTATATATGTCCCTTCATAATTTGGCACTAACCTGCTTATTTGTAGAGTCAGCCACTGACACTTGCCCCCTCAAAAATTCTATGCTCTAGCCACAGTAATCTATCTCTGTTCTTTGAACATATCAAGCTTATTAATGGCCCTTTATATATGTTAATCCTTTTTCCAGGAATGCTCACTCTTTCCATTTTCTATTTGTCCTTACAGACTCCTCTGTGAAGCCTCTCCTGATAGCCTCAACCACCACCATAAGCAAGTTAGTCACTCTTCCCTGTGCTTCCATAGTATTTTTATATTGCTATTACAGAATTCCTTAAATTGAGCTCTAATTACTAATTGATAAAGTACAAGAATATACAAGGTTAAGAAAACATTGAGTACTGTAGCTGGGTGATGGGGATTCAAGAAAGCTAAAATCAAGAGAGAAAGTATATTTGATGACAAGTAACTGAAAATCTGATATATATGTGACTTAAACAAACAGGACATTTTTCTTCCCTTGCAGAACAGGAAATCTAAAAGTTAGGCAGTCTAGGGTTGTTGTGGAGGCTCAAGAGGGTCATTATAGACCAAGGCTCTTTCTGCTTTTTGTTCCATTTAAGGTGTTGATTTGTTGCTTCAGAGAGCTGTCTGGTATAGGTGCAAGCAATACTGCATTCAGACAGGAAAGAGCAAAGTGCCAGTTACATCTTTACTTCCTTAACAGAAAAAAAAAGAAAACCTTTTTCCAGTGTCCTTAGGATACTTGGCTTATATCACCTTGTCCACATCTCTTGGATCAGCCAATAATGTCTTCCATGGCCTGATCTCCTTGAGGGCAGAGATTATTTCTCTACTGTAGTACCCAATTCAGTGCCTAGGATAAAGAGGTACTTTTTCTACTGGATGTATGTGTCTAATAAAGTTGCTGTAGTAGTATAATAATATAAAAGCTCTGGTTTCTTAATTTTTTTCTTTTAAATAATATATTTAAAAGTGCTCTAAAAACTGTCAATGCTGTGCAAATATAAGGAATTATTAATATTAAAGTAGTTTGGCATCCATTATCATGAAATATGGTTTCTGCTCTCTCTGTAGAGTACCAGACAGAATTTTAACAAGGAGATGAGATCTAAATTTCTGTCCAAGCAAAATCTTGCTGAATCTCAGTTTACTTAGGAGAAAATGATTATTCATTTCCCAGGGCTCTGGATATAAACAATGTAAATGCACACTGAAATGTGCATTATAACATGCATTATAAACACAATGAGAATGTGTTGAGAGGAAACATGATTCTTATGTAGTATACATAGAGATATTTACCTCTGGTACCTCAATATTAGAAATTAAAAATTAAACCTTATCAGTACCTAGTATGGATGCTGGACATTAGTCCATCAGTTTCTGGACTTGGTCTTGGTTCTTTCATAGTTACAGGGAAGTAAACTGCACCTTGCATTTATACCTCATTAAGAATAAAATGCTTTATCAAAAAAATTCGTGCCTGATTGCAATAATATGTCATTTTGAAAAGCAGTATAAGAAAAACAAAATAAATGGTTGATACAGAATAGCTGACATCAAATCCCAATTCATCAATTAGCAAATTACTGCCAATGAATAAACAGTATTGAAGTGGTCCAAGGTCTCAAAGCACTTCTAAGTTAAATCAAGTAAGAAATAAAATAACAAAAACATTGACTCATAATTTTCCTCTGATTTTTATAACTTTGATTGAGCTTATAAAGAGTAGCCTTTACCTACTCTTGGCTACAAGAGTAACACATCTTAATACAAAATGAGGCATCAAGACTGTAGGGAACTTATGGCTCATTCAGGCCACACTGGTGGTCAGAACTATTTCTGACAAATGATACCCTCGGTGATCTGTTTTCCAAGTTTTCATTAAACGGCATACTTCTTCATCTGTAAGAGTTTTATACTAAAATAAGCATTGAATATGTGTGTGTGTGTGTGTATAACCCAAATAGTAGCCAATACTAAAAAAAAAAAAAGAATAGTTCTGAATCAATAAAATCTCAATACAATATTATAATGAGTGCTGATATAACTTTACATTTATTGGATTTTGAGAGGGTCATTGGCTTTGAAGAGAAACATGATCTTTTGTCACATTCATTTAATTAACTTTCACTTCTCAAATATTCAACTATCTTAACCTTATTATTAAAGACTCATCCTTTCCTGATTCACGTAAGCAGCAATTATTCTGTGTGGGTTACCATGGAATTATTTTTAATAGTAGAAAATGGCTCATCTTCACACAAAATAAGGCATTAAGACCGTATGCAGGCCAGTAAACTCCAGCAGCGAGGTTTCTAGAGAACTGAAGAAATACTGTGAGGTCATATACAGAACTGAAAAATTCCAACAGTGGATCAGACATATCTTACAGTTACATCAGGAAGAGTGGCCTTTATTTCAACAACAACAAGAGTCAGAAAAGTATGAATAAGCTTATGTTTTATAGCTGTATCCACCCAGTTTCAATGACACAATGTTTTGTTTTTAAACCAAGGGAGAAAGAGAATGTTTCATTTCCTGTTTTATCTGCATTTGTAGCTTTATCAGCTAAAGCTACAATAGTGATTATCCTACAAAGGAAATTTGGAGTAATTATAATAAGCAATAAATTATTTGTCATTGTTTGTAAAAAGAAAAACTATTAAGTGATATGTTTACTATGAGGAGTTATTTTAAATATTTAACTTTGCAGATGAAGGGAGGACATTAACCTGAAGACTGATTGCTGTTTAAGACATTTGTTATTCTTTCTCATAAAAAAAATAAAAATAGTAAAGAGAAATAAAGTAAATGGGCCACTGCAGAATAAGAATAAGTTAGGATGCCTTATTTTCTTTGGCACAATGAGTTGCCCAGATCATGTAAGGATTTCTGAAGTGGTAGAGAGCAAGTTTATGCTATAATAGATTATTGTTAACCGTGATAGCTCCTAGGAGGCAGGTCCCATGTTTTTTTGTTTGTTTGTTTTAAACTGAAAGTGACAAAAAACTAAATGTCATGAGGAAGGAGAAACTATGGGGAGGGAAGGAAGGACGGATGCTTTGGTCCAAAGCATCAAACACTACAGCACAGATAATGCCCCAAGGGATTAATCACTGTCATATTCTGACATCAAAGATTCAAACTTCAGCATTGTACAAAATAACCAAAACAGGACTTAATCACATGTAAAAAATGCAGATATGAAAGGTCCAGTCTATGTTTCACTGTCATGCCCTGTTAGATAATAAACTGAATTTAGAAGAATTTAAACAACTTGTACTTGCTAAAATTAAGTCTCAGGATGCACAAAGAATGTGAACTATTCCCTGGAACAGCTGACTTGATGACTTGACGATGGGAAGTACCACTGCCATTCACAGGAAAAAGCATATGTTTCACAGTAACCACTTAAAATCAACACTGTCATTGCTTCTAATAGTAAGAAACTAAAATATTCCAATTTCAAATTCACTACAATCTGAAAATTGAAAATGTACTTTCTCATAAGCTTCTGTTAAAAGTATAGCAGATCATGTGCTACTAATACCTAAGACTGGAACTTCCCTAAAGCATGTATCACTTCAGCTATAACAACTCATCCTCCATGCAGGAATTCAATCCACTCCCGGTCAAAGAGGTGAAAATATTTCTCACAGGAGATTCTCTTGGTATAATAAGATCTCTCTATAAAATTTAAAGTCTGTAGGTATCTGAAATCTGAAGATAAGGTGGAAAAAAGAAGAAACCTACTAGGTGTATACCTCAAAAGTCCCAGTGATGCTGCTTTACAAACTAGAAAATTTGTTGGGTTCTAACAATGCATAATTTGTAAATTGTAACCTGTTAAATATTAGTGGTTATCACTATAACCAATATCTTTAATAAAGCAGGTATACCAAAATTTCAATTACATCTGATCCTTATTCTACTACTGTGTTATGGTCCTCTAGAAACAGAACCAACAGAAGAGATCTGTAAACATAAGGTTTATAAGGGTGTCTCAGGCCACAATGGGATAGGAAGAGTCCAAAATCCACATAGCAGGTTGTGAATTTGGCCGCTCTTATAAAGGATCTGGACAAACTACACAGGAGATACCTGCTGGGTGAAGAAGCAGTGAAAGAGCCTTCAACTGATTGGATTATGGTGTGTTGAGAAGCGCTCCTTAGTTGATCAAATGTAATTAGCCACAGATGCAATCAACTTACTGATGATTTAATGCACTAGCTTTCAGTTTATCAACCAGCCACAAATATCCTTACAGCAATGCTTAGGCCAGAGTTTGCCTGACTAGACACCTGGGCATAATCATTTGGCTTTTAGGTTGACACCAGAACCTAACTATCACAACTATTATCTGTGCTACATTTCAGATAATTAATATTTATAAGGAAAACAAATGGATTGAACTAAGATTATTACAGGAAAAACAGCTCTCTGGTTCAGATATCTTTTAAAAACCCTATAGGTTGTTAATTTATTAAGAAACATTAAGGATTAAAAGTCAATCCTTAGCTCTCATCTAAGCCTTTAACTAGCAAAGAAAACATGAAAATTACAGATTTCTCCTGGTATTTTGCACAAAAATTCTGCTCACCAATATCCTAATCATAAACAAGGACAATTGCAGAACATTTAAGTCAAATAATCTAGCTGAAAATCACAAAGAATCCCTAACAGAAAATTAAGCAGGAGTATTCACTGCTTCATTTCCTTTGGGTACTTTAATAATTGGCTTCTTAGGATATAAGAAAAACCTTAAGAGAAGAGTCTTAGAAAATAGAAAATCTGCTTTGTCATGACCTTCTTCATATCTCACATTGTTCTATGGTGCTATATTTCAGCTTCTATAGGAAAATATTACATGACACGAAGTAACTGTCATTTCTGGTAACCAAAATATTTGTTCACCTGAATGTAGAGAAATTTCAGATCTTACACGTTCGATTGTGTCAACCTTCTCATAACATCAGCTTGGTTGGGGATGGGAGTGGGAAGAACAGCTTGAGGTAAAAAAAATTGGTTGCATGGGAGGAATTTGCTATAAATAGGCAGAATTTTCAATTTTTCTGGAAGCCATGGGGATCTAAAGATGTAAAAAATATTTATGAGCTGGAAAGCATTTCTACTATGAACTAAAAAATAAACTAGGCAAAATGCCATTTCAGTTACTGTCAGAATGCCACCAGCCACTCACAGCAAGGCAGACTTAGTAACAGGGGATTCCAAATAGCAATAATAGATTTTAAAAGTCCGTTTAAAAATCATTCCTTTTAAAATGGGCAGTGATCGCTGGAGCTATGCTGTATGCTACATTTTAAAACCTGTGGCATAGGAAATGAAATTGATCTTACTGTTTAAAGATTGGGTTCCTTCCCCCTGTGTGATTTCAATTCAAGATTAACATGATGCAGTCCATTTATATCATATCCCAAATTCTCTATTGAGGAGAAAATGAGAACTGAACAAAATGGGAAAAAATTTACTTCCCTTTTAGTGAGAATACATACAAAACTTTTCCAATCTTTTCAGATTCTTCAACATTCATGGCACAGCATATATAAATATATACATATATACATATATATATATATATGGAACCTACTGTATTCTACATACTTTAATTCATTTTCATTCATTGAAAGAACACAAGCACTATATATTTTAAAACTTCAACACTATTAATATGGTTTACAAAGAGGTAGTTCTTTTTTTTACTGTTTTTCCCCCTTTTTTTTTTGTATGGTCAGGCATCGGGAATCGAACCCGGGTCTCTGGCGTGGCAGGTGAGAATTCTGCCTGCCGAGCCATTGTGGCCTACCCTTTTTTGTTTTAAGCTTTCATCTTTTAAATGAGAAAAAGAGGCATCTTAAAAATTGTTTAACAATAGTACTGTTATTTGTCAGAGATTCTAGGTACTTTCAATTCTTGTTGAACTAGACCAATATGGAACAACAATGCAAGTTTTGGTTTGGTAGTGATGACACAGGTAACTAGTAACACAGGAGAGAGCAGTTTTCAGCAGTACTACTGGAAAGAATAAAAAGAATGTCACACAATTTGAGGTCAGTTCACTGTAAACAATCTGCCCTCTGCTCTGGTTGTATTTATTATTAATGAAAAAAAGCCCTACAGCTTCTTTGATGCATTACTTTACTTTCAAATTTGAGGAAACTCTTATTGCATCTTTAACCTAGACTCTATATAAGAGTCTAGGAATATAATGTGTTAAATGGTCTTTTAAAAATTAACATTTCTAAAACTCTGAATTCAAACTGCATAACCAGACCAGATCTTGAGACACCAAGTATCATAGTTTAGGGTGGCAGAATGGACTTGGACATATTCTGTAAATTCTGTTTCATAATTTTATTCATTTCATTCTTCAACCTTGGCAGTTTCTACTCAGTTTATGTACAAAGTCAAGTTCCTTCCCATATCTCCAAAAACTGACCCTCCTCCATGCTTCCCTGGTGTCAGCGGAATCTAGCAGGGATTTGAGCTTCCACCCTCACCAGGCAGGACCTAGGAAGAACAGGGAGTACAAGATAGCGCTAGTTGGCACCTTACTTCCTTCTCCTCCTCCCACTCTTTCTTCTAGAATTGATCATTTTGTTCATCTTAGAATTTCCCTATAATATCTTCAATTTTTCTCAAGGTCTTAGAATCTTTAACTGATCGGTATTACTCTCAATAAATTCCCCCCTCATCCCCTCAACCCTGTGTTTTCTTTTTCTTTCTTATATTTTTATTGTACACAACAAACATACATTCTTGACATACAAATATTCTATACATGATGGACAATCAATGGCTCACAGTATTATCACATAGTTGTGTATTCATCACCATGATCATTTGCATCTCTCCAGCAAAAGAAATAAAAAAGAAAAAACTCATACATTCCATACCCCTTATTCCTTCTTCCCTCTCACTAGTATTTCAAGTTACTCAATTTATTTTAACCCTTGCTCCCACTATTATTTATTTTTTATCCTTTTTTTTTTTTAACTCATCTGTCCATACCGTAGATAAAAGGAGCATCAGACACAAGGTTTTCACAATCACACAGTCACACTGCAAAAGCTATGTCATTATACAATCATCTTCAAGAATCATGATTACTGGAACACAGCTCTACAGTTTCAGGCTTGCATTTGCTTTTATTAAATGTTTAAAAGTTTATTTTAAATATAATTTCAAACTTACAGAAAAAGTCAAGAATAGTATAAAGTTGTTGTTTTCTTTTTCCTGAACCATTTCAGAGTAAATTCCTCAGTCTTTCCTTGACTTTCATGATCTTTGTAATTTGGAAGGTTACAAGCCAGTTATCTTGTAGAAAATTCCTCGATTTGGGTTGATATTTCCTCAAGATTAGATTTAGGTTATCTGTTTTTGGCATAAGTGATGCTATATTCTTTGTACTGCATCCTATCAGGTAGTACATGGTTTGTGATTTGTATAACTATTTGATGTTCTGAGGCATAGAACATCATTTTTACTTGAAAGAACAATTGGCAAACTATGAATATTCTGGCCTGGCTTTTTGGCAGATATTTTCTCAAAAATGAACAAAGTAAAGTTTGCCACTTTAAGGAAACCAATCGACAGTATTTGTTTCCAATGATAAAATTCGATCCAACAGGTGAAAATCAGAATTTTGGAAAACTTGTATTCTCTTCCAAGTACTTTACAACTTCCCAGTACTTAAATTCTTTTCTGATAAGACAGATGGAGATACTAGTAATGTGATTTTTTATATTGTCTAATGAAATGTGTTAACATTTGGAATAGCTGCATAACTCCATGAACCAATAATTTTCAAATGATCAATGGATGATATTACAAAAGTATGCCTGCGTAGAAGATCCATTCAAAGTGCAAAACAGACAAATGCATTTGAATATAAGAGTATGAAAAGTTCATTGACATGATGTGTTTCACACTGCAACTTACTTTTAAGAAACTACTACTTGTAGAGTTCAGCAGTAATATCAAAGAAGAGTATTCACAATTATTTGAAAAACTATTAAAAAATTCATCACTTTCCCAAATACATGTCTTTGTAAGGCTGAATTTTATTTATGTACATCAACCAAAACATATTGCAACGAATTTAATGCAGAAACAGATTGGGTTCCCATTGTTTTCTATTAAGCTAGACAATTGAGGGATTTGCAAAAATGTTAAACAGGACCACTCAAAACTGTATTTTCCAAAACAAAATTATTTTTCATAAAGTGTATTTAACAGGTAATGGCTTGAGTTATTTTCTTTTTAGTAAATAAATAAATATTTTAAATTTTCCACTTTAATTTACAGTAAATGTCAATAGATACAAGCTGCATAAACTCTGGAATCCTCAATAATTTTTAAGAGTATTAAGGAGTTCTGAGACTAAAGTTTGAGAACGACTGTCAATTTACACATCACCACCTACATGGACTTGGGGTTTCTTATTTGTACCATGGGTACATTTCCCACACTCACAACTATATATATAGCAAACAGCAATAATAAAGATGAAGTGACAATATATGGAAAAATTCTACATAAATTGTAAAGGACCAACCAAATAAAAGGGTCATTTTAAATTCATTATTCTCCATCTAAGAATGAAACTCTATAAACTCTAGAGAAATTAAGTCACTTGATAAAATTTTATTACAGGCATCGAACAACTGAAAGCACATGTAACAAAGTTGAAGGATATTAAATAAACAAAATTGGTCAGAGGGAAAGTCTATAAAGAGGGGTAGGAAAGGTTAGTACCAGAGTTTGGACTCTATTGTGCAGATAAAGAGGAGCCACTGAAAGTTCCTATCAGGACAAGAGAAGAAGCATTAATATAGGGTTTCCTGGAAATTAATCTGACTGGTATATGGGGTGGAATAAAATGGAAAATAGATAGAACTAAGGGAAAACAGAACAAGAGATGAGGGTCTTGGTTAGAATTTTAGAACAAGAAAGGAACTTGGAAATAATCTAACACCTTCTCTTTATAAAAGATACTGCAAATTCTTACCACCAAAGATTAGTAAATTTGACACCATTCTCCCGCAATGGCAGTTAACACGGACATCTTTGCTTACTCATTTTCTCAATATGTTTCTGAGACCTAAATTTTTTTTGAGGATTTTAAAGGAAATGAAGGAGGTAGAATGACTAGTTAGGAAGAATTTAAAGGAGTGAGAGAAGGAATCAATATCCCAAGCATTTCAAAACTAAACGTTCCTTGAACTTAACAATGGGAATTCTGAGGGACGCTTTTTGTCCTTTTGTGTTTATATCATTTGTATCGTTTTTCAGAAATCATTTGGCTTTATCTGCACCCACTCTATCTCCCAGTTAAAACAACCAGAAGACAGTTGAGAATAGACATTATACTTTTGTATAACATTCAAAACTGAAGTAGACTTGTGGAAAAGAAAAAGAAAAGGTGACGATCATTTAAAATCCTAGGAGATAAATGCAACAGAATTTGGCATTTATATTTTGAACTGCTTTATCATTCCTTTTTATAGACTAGCTGAAGGTTATTTTGTGTCTCTGGCATTTTATTCTGTCTCACCTGCCTTCCTCTGTCATTCCGAGTTCAGTTTCAAGGTTGAAATACATTATGAAAATCACAGTCAACCAAAGGTAACTTAATTCCAATTTCTCCAAAACTTCATGATTTTCCCATCAATTTCACTTCAATTAAAAGGTCATTTAAAGGAAAGAGGTATGAATAAATCTGAGCTTACAAGTTCTATTGCCATCGTTACCTCACATAAGACTTTTTATTACATTCACCACCTTCATACTCTAATATACTTCATAAAGATAGCATGTGTGTAAACCTCTCCACGAAGGAAGTAACTCCACTTTAGAAAGCTTAACTTCCTGAAGTAAAGGTTCCACGTGCTTTACCTAAAGAAATTATTTTCCATATTTTACCTTGGACATTCCCAATACTTCTTTTTCTTCAATCACTTCTCTCACAAAGCCAATGAAGAAAAATAACAAATGGATATATATACTATTTTCAATATTAAACAACCACTAACATTCAGGCATTTTTAAAAATTTTTATTGTAGTTACATAAATACAACATAATATTTCCCATTGCATTTTTCATCTAGAGCTTCATGACAGAAATTATGACTCACAGCTAAGCCAAATTCCAGGTCTGGTGCTGACAGTATCTGACATTAAGCACATCACAGTTTATGTGAGCCTTGTAGTTCTTGTGTGTGGAGTGAGGGGACTGGACATGTTGATTAGTAAATTCTCTTAAATGAACATTTTAAACTTTTACTCTTATATGCACAGTCCAAAGTTTTAAATTTCTATTGCTGACATTTTCCCAAAGAACATAGGCTCCTTCTGAAAACATTCGTGGAATAAGAATCTATGGAGTTACAGTAAATCACAGAGGAAAGAGTAGCATAAGCAACTGACAAATACAAACATTTAAGCTAATAAAATGTTACAATCATAACAAAAGCCTTCCCTAATATTCTGTACCAACCAACTTTCCTTTGCCTTGGCTCAAATGTCAGTTCTTCTATAAAACCCCTCCTGCCTCAGGTTTTATGCCAGGTTCCCATCGCATATGACTTCCCCTCTAACAAAGTACTAAGGCCAGACTACAACACTTTCTTCCTTATTCAAAGTTGTAAGCTGGATCACAATAGATGTCAACTGGATTGCACATTTTAATTTTTGTATGCACTTCCCTATTTCAACCACACAGGGACAATTTTGAGAAGGGTTTATCAAAACAATCAACAAATACTGGAAAAAAGTAACCCTAATCTCTTGGAGTCTGCTCTTAAATTTTGTGTTTATAAGGCTGGGATATTATCAGTTTGTGTTCTAGTTTGCTAGCTGCCAGGATGCAATATATTGGAAATGGAATGGCTTTTAAAAAGGGGAATTTAATAAGTTGCAAGTTAACAATTTTTAGGCCATGGAAATGTCCCAATTAAAGCAAGTCTATAGAAATGTCCAATCTAAGACATTCAGGGAAAGATACCTTGATTCAAGAAGGCCAATGAAGTTCAGGGTTTTTCTCTCAAGCGGAAGAAAGGCATAAGGTGAACACGGTCAAGGTTCTCTCTTGGCTGGAAGGGCACGTGCTGAACACAGCATCATCTGCTAACTTCCTCTTCAGCTACCTGGGAGGCATTTTCCTTTTTCATCTCCAAGGTCACTGTCTGGTGGACTCTCTGTTTCGTGGTTACGTGGTGTTCACTATTGTGGCTTTCTCATGGCTCTGTTGTTCTTTCCTGCTCTCTCCAAATCTCTAGCTTTCTCCAAATTGTTTTCTCTTTTACAGGATTCCAGTAAACTAATCAAGACCCACCCCAATGGGTGGAGTCACATCTCCATCTAATCAAGTTTAACACCCACATTTGATTGAGTCACAGCTCCAAGGAAATAATCTAATTAAAGCTCCCAACATACAGTACTGAATAGGGATTAGAAGAAACGGCTGCCTTTGCAAAATAGGATTAGGATTAAAACATGGCTTTTCTAGGGTACATAAATCCTTTCCAACTGGCACAGTTTGAAAACTGTGAGGAAGAATTCTTCAAATTTGGTTATAGCCTTTGTGATTCTTAGCAAGTATTAGGAATATTAACATATTCCTAAATATATAGCTTATATATATTCCTAAGTATATAGTATATAGCTTTTTATATTAGCTGCTTAACAAATGTTTGTTGAATACGTAATGAATAAAAGATTTAAAATGTGAGAATTAACATTAATATGGCACAACTTTTCAGGCAAACTAATGGTTATTGAGCAGAATGAATATGAAAAATGGCTATTTTTACATAAGCTTTCACTTGATAATTTGATGTAAGGGAAAGCATAGGAGTAACCAGACATACTGCATGACAATCTCTCTGAGCCTCTGTCTCCTCACTTGTAAAACTGGAACATAGAGTTGATATAAAGATTAGAGATAATGTATGGAAATTATCTATTAATCCCTAATCCATGGTAGATAGTCAATAAATAAATAGCAATATGATGTGATACATTCCTCAACATAACTTTGGACATAATAGAGATTAAAACCCTTTCCTCTTTGCTTCATTTTCAACACACTCCTCATTTGTAACTAAGTCCCTTCTGATGACACTCTAGATAATGAATTTCAGCTATATATGCCTTTCCCAAATATCAGCTTCATTACAAACTTATATTAGAAGGAAAATCTTCCTTCTAATAAATACTTTAAAAATCATAAAAAGTTTCAACATTTCATTGCTTTTCTGAATCAAGAGCAGTAATAACATTTATGATACTGAGCACTGAGGTTTACGGAGTGGTAAATAGCTTTTGTGGCTGATGAAGCATCTCTGTTTCAGTTCACATACTCTGGTACCATCAGCATTACCCCTTTATTAAATGCTTGTGTTTGTTACACAAGGGCCCCTTCTGATCCTACACCTTTCAACAAATGTTAGGATGGGGGGGAATCTAAATTATTGGAGGAGATGCTATTAACACAAACTCTAATCAAAGCTGGGTCAACAAGATGGCATTGTGAGAAAGTTTTACTGTTTGACACAAAAAACAAAATTCAGAAAAGCTATCCTTTGGAAAGAGATCAATTCCATTTGAAATGTTTGAATTTTGAGAGTACAAGTAAAACCACAAATATCAAGTGCAAGAAGAATGCTACCTTCCCAAATTTTTTGTTGGAAATGAAATAATCGTCTATAGCTATAAAGCCATTTCATAATTTGCATGTGATATTAATATTTTAGCCCTTGAATAGCAAAAGATCAGAAGAACACAATTTTGTGTAATTACCAAATATGGATGTGTCTTCTCTTCTTTATGGGGATAAAGAAGAAGTTAAAGGAAATACCTTAGAAACCCCTGACAAATTATCCACAGGGGATTATAGTTCATATCAAGTTCAGCCGCTGTCACTACTTTTGACTCACCTAATTCAAGCAGCAAGTGGTAAAACTGTACTTCTGAACAGACAGGTAGAATAACATGTAAGACAGCTACAAGTTATAATTTATAGTGGAACTTGAGTTTTTCAGCAAAGGAAATAAAACATCTTTATGGCTACAAACCAACAACAATCTGTATGTCCTGGGTGGCAAAATGTTGGATGTACTGTATTTGTGAAATTGAAAAACTGATCACAGACTGAAAATGATGGTGATATGCAGATGTAACGGTGTGATAAAGTGAAAAAGTGGTCACACATCAAATAAATCATCACCTATACTAGTTTCCATCACCCAAATAGTCTTTGCCCCCAATCCAAATTTAATCTGCCAAATATGACTGGATGAATAGCTTTTTCTGATCTGAGAACTAAATACCAAATCACATTTCATAGATTCTCACAACTATTTTTTCTTGTATTATTTTGGACTTGCCACAAAAACCTATCAACGTTTTATATACAATCACCTTTATTGCTTACACAAATGAAAGGGGACAAAAACAGAAATGTTATGTATTTGAGTAGGAGGATAAAAAGAACTTTAAGCTATGACATATGAGGAACTGGGCCTATTCTTCCTGGAGAAAACCTACCTAGGAAGGACCTGATAGCTGTCTGCAAATATATGAGTTCTCATACAACAAATAGTGCTAAGATCTAAAGCCAGAGCTCTGATGAAATTTTAAGAAGGCAGGTTTCAACTCACTATATGGAAGACACTATATGGAATCTCTTACTTATGGAAGGTAGAGGACACTTAGCAACCAAATGATATTGAATTGAGAGGTGGTTGGACTAAATGACTTCTAAAGCCTCTTTCAACCTTTGAGTCTATGACTTTATAATATATATTTAGACTTATAACCAAATCAATGTTTTTCAGGGGTTCATGAAATCACACAAATGTTCTGAATGTAAGGTTTGGGTTTGAGGGCCATGGTACGGAGGAGTAGAATGCTTACTCTGAACCAGTCCTTTTACAAATCCTTATATGTTCCTGAGTCATAACACCCATTTAAGTTGAGCTTTCCTTTTTTTTTTTTCCAGAACTTTTCTGTCTGAACAAAGAAAAATTCTCTGTGGGTTTTATTAAAAATACAAAACAATACCACTACCACCAAACAACCACACATACACACGCACAACAAAAACTAAATAAGTGGAGAAGAAAATGGGTTGCATTATGGAAAAGATTTTGAGAAAGGAATCTAGGGAGCTGACAAGGGCTATATTTAAGAGTTGATCAGGAAGTCCAGACAGGACAGAAATCTAATGAGATGAGTGAAATGAGCAGTTTGTAATACAAGCAGGTGGAGTGAAGGTTTGTGGAAGTGTGAATGCAGAAAAGATACTTTTAAAGATAGGAGATACAATCAGTATTGAAAATTAAATGCAACTATATGCTTTCCTAGCTACTCAACTATACAAGTTTATACAAAAGACAGGATGAGGGAAGCTCATATAAAAAAGGAACATGACCTAGACCTGAATGAAGACATAGTGAGGAAGTGTTGAGATCTGAAGGATGAGATCTAAATGATGCCTGTTTCAGACAGTGGAATAACACATGTAAAGGCTGTGAGATGAGAGGGAGCATGGTATGTTTAAGGAACTGAAAGAACACAAGTGGCACTAGAGAAGGAAGAAAGCAGGAGTCAGTCTATGTAGGACATTACATACTATGTTAAGTTTTAGTTTATAATCAAAGATCAATAGGAAATCAAGAAGAGTTTTAAAACACGAGGAGTATAATGTTCAGAGTTGGAGTATGAAAAGAATACTGGATACTGGGTATAGTATAGTATGGATTTTTACAAGTTATCAAAGTAGGAACACAGAGACCCTTTAAACAGCTTATTATGAGAGTAGCTTAGAACAAGGTGGTGGTGGAATTGGAGACAGAAAGTGGAATAATCCAAGAGATATTTCCAATATAACTTCCAGAAATACATGATAACAGAGGTTGGGTATAGGGATCTTCGAGAGGGAGAGGGGCAGAATTAAGGAATTTTCTAAAAGAACAGCCCTGAGTCTTAAAGGACCATAAGGAATCAGGGAAAGTAAGAATTTTGGACTGAAGGAATGTTTGAACAAATAAGAACAGAGAAAACTAAAAACAGATGTAGTTAAATATTTGGAATGAAGTTGTGGGGCGGTGAGTGGGGACTCTGCCATGAGATAAAGCTGGACAGCCAGAGTCAGATCCTGCGGGCCTCTCAAGTGAAAAAAATTGAACTTTACTCTAGAGATGAGACATAATTTTACTGAAAAAGAAACATGGTTTTATCTGCCTTTTAGAAAGACTACTCTGTCAGTGGTGTAGGAAGGGATGAACAATGGGGGCGGCAGGGGACTGACTAGGTATGAAGTGTTGTAATGTGAAATATATGAGGATCAGAACTAATACAGGAGCAGAAGAAATAAGAAGGTAGGACAAAAAAATATTTACCAGGTAAGAAAAATAGGGCATGGCAACCAAATGGATGAGGGGAATTAGAAGGGATCAGTAAAGAGTGAAAACCATTTACAGATTTAGAGAATATTATTGAGAAGTAGGTTAAAAGGAGACATGAAAGGTAAATGTGAACAAGTAAATGAAAAATATTACTACGTTTTGTTTTTAACTATAGTTACCCATGTCCTTATCCGATTCCGCATACCATTATTAAACAGGTTCATTGAGTACAGGGGTAATACTGGTAGAGTTTCTCTTTGTTCTACATATTATGGAGTCTTTTAAGTCATAGATCCACAACAGATAGTTTTTAAATAAATGAAAAATAATTCTGCCAACTAAGTTGATATCTGAATTGGCTAGGATTGTGTGCTGGGCTGCAATTACAGAAAAGCTGAGTAACCGTAGCTTATTTTCTTTTATTTCAGGCAAGAAGGGTGGAGTTAGACAAACTAGGGATGGTTTAACCATAGGTCAGCAACAACATCACAGAAAAAGGTTACTTCTATCTTCCTGTTGTGCATTCCCTAGTATTTGTTTTCATACTCATGTTGAATCCCCAGACTTCAATTCTGTACAGACAAGAAGAAAGCTGAAGGACCCAAAGATATCAACTGCAAACTACAATCTATAATATTTGCATTTATATACCAAATATGAATTCTGTTTTAGCAAATGTCATCAGTTGGCTCATTAAATATCCATTTTCAATTTCCTTTTCCCTCCCTTCCTCTTTCTTAGATACCTTTCAACCAGACTTGGTTAGGTAGGTATAAGTGCAAGTCTCCTGGGAAGGGCTTTCTTTTCATAATTAAGTCATTATGTAAGGATTTGATATATGAGTTTATAAGCTGCCAGAATGCAATATACCAGAACTGGAACAGCTTTAGAAGGGGGAATTTAATATGTTACAAATTTATAGCTCTAAGCCTATGAAAATGTCCAAATTAAGGCACCAACAAGAGGTTCCCTTCACTCAAGAAAGGCCAATTGGTCTAGAACACCTCTGTCGGCTGGGAAGTCACGTGGCTAGCATCTGCTGGTCCCTTGCTCCTGGGCTCCACTGCTTTCAGGTTCTGTGTGGGAATTCCTCAGTTTGCTTCTCTGGGTCTGGCTCTCATCTCTTGGCTCTCTACGGTTTTGGCTTGCTTAATAAAATCTCATGGTGACATCTGCTGGGCTCCAGGCATCTCCAAACATCCATGTCTCTGTTCTCTGAAGTAACTGTTCTCCAAGCATCCACATCTGCTCTCTCTGTTGGCTCTGAGGCTTCTGTTGTTTCTCTAGGCTAGGCTCTGTCATTTCTATCATTTCTGTCACCTCTGACTCTCACCAAAATGTTTCCTCTTTTAAATGATTCCAGTAAACTAATCAAGACCCACCTGGAATGGGTGGAGTCACATCTCCAGCTAATCAAAGGTCATACCCACAATTGGGTGTGTCACATCTCCGTAGAGATTATCTAATTAAGTTTCCAAACTACAGTACTGAATTGGGATTAAAAGAAATGGCTGCTCCCACAAGATTGGCTCAGGATCAAAACATGGCTCTTCTGAGGTACATAATACTTTCACTATCTACAATGGTGCCCAGATTTTGGTTTCTAATACCAATCTCTATTAAAAGAAAGTAGAGCTCCTTGGAAAAATGGCTGATCCTAAGAATGGCTCAGGAAATACAACATAAGCCTGGGGCATTATAATGCTAGAAAATAAGAGCTTAATACAAACACCAAAAACAAAATCTGACTGATGTCAAAGGGAAAGAGGGAGCAACTGAAAGAGCTCCCAATGACCAAAGCTGGAACAATGTGAGCAATGAAATAAAACAATATTGGATTGTAACCCAAAGTATAAAATAAATATCCATGAATTCATATTGATATAAATGACTGAATATATAAATACATGGGGACATGACAAATCTCCTATACAAAAGAATTCCAAATAATTTATGTAGAAACTCTATCCTTGAGGAAACTCCTAAGTGTGAGCTCTGCATAGTGACTTCCTTCCAAAAAAATAATGTATAGAGGGGTGGTGGTGGGGGCAGTAAACATTACCTCAACCAGATGATCAAGGTTAACATCTATAGTGAAATGGTCATGTTAACAGAATGTACCCTTGATATGATGTGATGAAAATGGCACTTTATCTTTGTGGTCTTCCTCCCCAAAACCTTTGCCACTAATCATGAGAAAACATCAGACAAATCCCAGTAGAGCAGCATTCTACAAAATACCTGACCAGCATTCCTCAAAACTTTCAAGGTCATCAAAACCAAGGAAAATGTGAGGAACTGTCACAGTCAAGAGGAGCCTAAGAAGACACCCAGGTATCCTGGGTGGCATCCAGAAACATAAAGAGGACACTAGGTAAAAAGTAGGGAAATTTGAACAAACCATGGACTTAAGTTAATAATAATGTACCAATATTGGTTTATTAATTATAACAAAGATACCACACCAAGGTAAGATATTAACAATGGGGGTTATTGTGTATGTGTGTGTTGGGAAGAGGAGATATTTGGGAACATTCTGTAATATCTTCTCAATTTTTCTGTAAATCTAAAATTGTTCTTTTTTAAAAAAGCATATACACACATACACATAATTGCTATCTATAATGACACCACAGTATTAACCCCCTGAAATGCATTTTATCAGTTTTTGTTTTCCTCTATGAGCACGTGTGTTCACATATCAAACAGGTTTCTGGTTTTTCTTTTTATTTTAGTTATGTAATAAATACATATATACTGTACAAAAATCAGAAAATACATATTTAAAAAAACTTCTGTAATGCCACCACCCACAAATAATGATGATTGCCATATTTCGATATACATCCTTCCAGTCATGTATGTATACATCTATTCTTCTGGGTACTACACCCTCATTACTCATTTCCTAATTCAAAATACCCATGATTAGAGCTCAGCTCAAAAGTTTCTTTCACTGAGAAATCCTACTGGCTCCCTAGACAAGGTTAAGTATTTCAAACAGGTGCTTCCACAGCCCCCTGTACTGCATTTTTCTAGTACTTATCATAGTTGTAATCAAATAATCAGTTGGGAAATTAATCATTATTAATGTCTGTCTTTCTACTAAAATCCAAGCTTCACATATTATCCATCATGGTTTCCCCAGCATGGTGCCTTGAAACAGTAGGCATTCAATGAATAGCTGCTGAATAAATAAATGAATGAACAGTATATGCACACAGGGAAGTAGTTATATAGCTATTAAAGTAATAAGTATAGGCATGGAAAAATGTTCACAATATCTTAGTGAAAAAGCAAGATGCAAAACAGTGTGTACAGTGAATCTCCATTTTTGTTTAATAATAAAGACTCACTCTGTATATGGAAAAACAAATAGAAGAACATACAACACGTAGTTCATAGTAGTTAACTTTGGGTAAGGGGACTGGCTTAGTTATTTGGATAGGGGATTTATATTTTTCTCTTATTTCAATTTTTAATGAGTAGACATTACTTTTCTAAATAGAAGAATAAAGATAAAAAATGCATTCATGATAGAAAAGTTGGAAAATAAAGTTAAGTGGTTTTAAAAAATATTTTTGTTATAACATATAAACAAAATTTTCCATCTTAAGCATTTTTAAGCCAAGTTGTGTTAACCTCACCTCCATCCATTACCAAAACTATTTCCTATCACTCCAAACATAAACTCTATAACATTAAGTAAAAACTCCCCACACTCCCCTCTCTTTAAGACTTGGTTCTCACAATGAGCCGTCTAAGAATGTGGTCTATATTCTATAAACTCTCCAATGATGGCAAATCCATAAAACCTTCACTCAAAAGTAAAGCTTTGCCAAACGTTACACTAGAACCAAATTGACTAATAACCCAATAGGTTCCAAAAGAGACTCTTTCTAGCTACAACAGTAATCACAACCACTGTGATACTGTTTTCAAATTTAATTGCTACTCTAGTCTAATAACCACAAGCATTTTACCACTCAAAATAAATTACACTTACCTTAAGAGCTATTCCTAAAGAAAAAGTGGGCAAGTTTTTTTCTCCCAGCAGGTTTTATTCGTGGTCTATAAAAGGCAAAATTCTGGTACATGAAATGTGAGCAATGATTCTCCCCAAATATTCTCCCCAAATATACAGAAATATACTCAAGCACTACTTATGAAAGTCAAAAGTTTGAATCATTTGAGCAATCTACAAAAACCTTAAATTTCAAAAGGAGTATAACTTTGGAGAAAACCTCAAATATTAGGAAAAATAAGTATATACTAAGTGGTTAAAATCATTATCTCTGAAGTAATGAAAAAGTTAATCACTGATTTTGAAAGTTCCTAAATAAAAAAAGCTAAAAACCAAAACCAGCTATAACTGCCAGAAAGGAAACTTTTGTTGAATGCATACATGATTCTGGGAGCTCAATGCCACTAATGGCAAAGTGTCCTTCAGCCAATCAACAGACCTAGAATATAGAAATAAAAGGTTCCTTAAAGTGTTTCCTTTTCTAAAGGGATTTTAAGGAATAAGAAAGGATAATATCAACTGCTCAATTCATTTATATATGCAAAGAAAATATCACGTGTATATGTCCTATAGACCTCTGTTTTCTATTTTTGTGTATCATGAAGCCATCTCAGATAGTTTTACCCCACAAGGCTATTTGTCCTAATAGTAAGGGCTTACCAGCACCAAATTTACACATGTACTCAATTAGAGCAGAGCAAACTCGTTTCTGGCAGTATCACTATGCATAGTCTTTTACTCATTCTTTGCTTCACTTGCTTCCTTTGCAAAATGGGAGGCTACTTCCAAAGGAAAATATTGTTAGAGTCAACTACAAAGCAGGACCAACACATGAGGCTTTATTACAATCACCAAAATGCCTTTTTTGTAACAAAAATATTATCATGCTCCTAATATTTTTTTAAAAAGGTTTTTTTTAATGTGAAACATAACTGATATACAAAGAAAAGAAAGAAAAAGCAAACACTTTCAAAGTATACTTCAACAAGTAGTTACAGAACAGATTTCAGAGTTTGCCATGGGCTACCATTCCACTATTTTGGATTTTTCCTTCTTAGCTGTTCCAAAACACTGGAGGGTAGAAAAAATATCAGTACAGTGATTCAGCAGTCATACTCATTTGTTAAATCCTGTTTTCTCTGTTATAATTCCTCCTCCTCCTTTGATCCTTCCTCCAATCTTTAGGCAACACCATTCTGACTTTTTCATGTTGAGAAGGGGTGTCTCCACAAAAGACAGGGGATGTAATCAGTTGATAATTTTGGAGAGGCTGCTCCCTCTGGGTTTTAGGATTTATCTAGCCTCAGAACCCTCTGGAAATGATAGGTTCCAGGAAAGCAAACTTAGTGCATGAAACTTTTCTAGTATTTCAGTTTGAAGCCTTAGGTGTTTTTAAGTGTTAACAGGATTGATGTAAATTGGAAGTGAGCAAATCATGCCAATTAGCATTATCTAATTGAAGCTAGCATAGGAGTAGCCTCCAGAACAGCCTCTTGACTCTATTCGAACTCTCTTAGCCACTGATGCCTCATTTTGTTACACTTCCTTTTCCCCCTTTTGTTCAGGAAGGCCTTATCAATCCCAGGGTGCCAGGGTCAGGATCATCCCTGGGAGTCACACCCTCAAGTTGTCAGGGAGACTCTCACCGCTGAATGTCATGTCCCACATAGGGGGGAAGACTGGGATTTTCTTTGCAGAGTTGGGCTTAGAGAGGCCACATCTGAGCAACAAAAGAAGCTTCCTGGAATAGAGAGGCCATATCTGAGCAACAAAAGAAGCTTCCTGGAAGGATCTCTTGGGTGTCATTATAGGTAGTCTTAGCTTCTCCCCTACGGAAACAAGTTTCATAAGGAAAAGCCTCAAAATCAAAGGTTTGGCCTATTTTCTTGAGAGCCCCCAATGGTTGATAGGGAAAGTTTAATAGTTTCATTTTGTTTTTCCCTCTTCATACCCTCAAGCGACTCTATGAAGACTTTTTTTTTTTTTTCCTGCATGGGCAGGCACCAGGAATCGAACCTGGGTCTCCAGCAAGGCAGGCTAGAACTCTGCCACTGAGCAGAGTGGCCTGCCCTATGAAGACTTTTTAATTATCAGCCCACCATAGTCTGAGATCCTAGTATTACATAAAACTATACAGAATTATAAGGCCTCATTCCCATTCTAAATTCCAGGACTTTAAGTTTGACTGAGTTATCCAGACAAGATGATTTTGATTGGTGTGCTACAGAAAATTTAGGTTCTAAACATAATAAACTTCTCTGCCTTTGGTCTCATACAGTAGGTGAAGGTCTAGAGTACATACACTATCATCTTTTACCCTGCATTCTGATTTACCTTAGTCCCAGCCAGAGTGGCCTTGTTTTTATCTCCAATTGAGGTCTGATCTCTTTTTTGGATACTTTAACTGTTAATGTATACAGCTATGCTAACATTCAGGGCTGCAGCACTCTATTTCTGGGTCTTTGGTGTCAGAAGATTAAAGTTCCAGGGAAAAACCAGCTGATACACATATAACTCAGTGTCTCAGCATCTAGAAATAGACTTACAACTCCAGACTAAGTGTGGGTATTATAAGCGTTTACAATCTAGGCCATAATTTTCTTATATGTATTTTCTGAAAGAGACCTTAGCATATTTGTTTTGTTTCTGGCTTATTCGGCACAATACATTGTCCCCAAGGCCTATTCAGCTTGTTGCATGCCTCCTGACATCCTTTCTTTCTGTAGTGGTACCACATTCCATCATATAAAATGTATTATGGCTTGCCAATCTGCTCCTCAGTCATTGTGCCCTCAGTGACCTCCATTTATTGGGCGTCATGGATAACATTCAAAATAAACAAACCACATCTTACAATATCCTCATTTGGTTGTACAATCAGCAGAACTCTCAATTTTAGACAGTTTTCACTGGTCCATAACAACAAAGATCCAGCAAACACAGCATCACCAAAGAGCAAATCAAAACTACCCCTTATCCATGAGATCTTGTTGGTCTATACAGGTTCCTGTGATGCCCTGATACATCCCAGAGTAACTTGGGCAGAGAATAAAAAAGTATTTGCAAGGTCCCAATGGGGGATGAGGAAAAATTGAGGAAATAATAAACTTCGCCATCTGGGGAATTCCTGAGATTCTTGCAAGCAGTGGGGACGATCAATTCAATAGACTGAGTCCTCAATGTTGGGGTACACCCCTATGAAGCTGATTCATGCAAAGGAGAAGCTAAGCTTACTGATAATTATGCCTATGAATCACCCCCAGAGAAAGTCTTTTGTTGCTCAGATGTGGCTTCTCTCTCTAAGCCAACTTGGCAGGTGAACTCATTGCTCTTCCTCCCACATGGGACATGACTCCCAGGGGTGTAAATTTCCCTGGCAATGTGGGACAAGACTCCTGGGATGAGCTGGGATCTGGCATCATGAGATTGAGAAAGGCTTCTTGACCAAAAAGGGGAAGAAAAAAAAATGAGACAGACTAGGGATTCAGTGGCTGACAGATTCCAAACAGAGTCGAGAGGTTATCCTGGAGGTTATTCTTATGTATTATATAGATAGCACTTTTTAGTTTTTAGTGTATTGGAGCGGCTAGGTGGAAGTATCTGAAACTGTTGAGTTGTATTCCAGTAGCCTTGATTCTTGAACATGATTATATAACTATATAGCTTTTACAATGTGACTGTGTGACTGTGAAAACCTTGTGGCTGATGCTGTCTTGATCCAGGGTATGGACAGCTGAGTAAAAAAAATAAGGACAAAAAATAAATAATAAGGAGTAAGGAAAAATGAGTAGATTGCAATACTAGTGGTCAATGAGAGGGAAGAGTAAGGGGTATGGGATAATATGGCTTTTTTCTTTTGTCTTTTTATTTCTTTTTCTGGAGTGATGCAAATGTTCTAAAAATGATCAGGGTAATGAATATACAACTACATGATGATATTGTGAGTCAATGATAGTATACTTTGAATAGATTGCATGTGCGTGAAAATATCTCAATAAAAATACTTGAGGGAGAAGATGGCGGCTTAGTAAGACGCGCGGGTCTTAGTTCCTCCTCCAGAAAAGCAACTGAAGAAACAGAAACAATACGGAACAGCTCCCGGAGCCACGACAGAGACCAAAAAGACAGCGTACCCCATTCTGGGGCGGCTGAACGGGCAGGGAGAATCCGCTGCGGTGAGATACCCAAGGAGCGCGCGTTTTCCCGGCCGGGGCGGCTGGCGACTGGGGTCCCCTCCACGCACGTGGCTCCCCGGTCTGACTGGGAACGTTGGATAGCGGGGCCCTCCCGCCACGCTTGGCATCTTGGGCCAGCTGGGCAATTTGGACCGGCATTCCCCCAAGACACGGCGGCCGGCGACCCCCCCCCCACGCGCAGTTTCCCGGGCCGACTGCGAGATTCGGATTGGCAAGTTAAAGGAGCCACAGCATCTTGTACTGGTGGGACCCGCAGACAGATGAGTGCCACGAGCGCCACCTACTGGGCAGGAATAGAAAAACAGCCCAGAGATTTCACAGAAAAACCTTTCAACCAGCCGCGTCCCACACCCAGGGAAATCTGATCAAATGCCCAGACACCAGCAAAAAATAATGGATGACGCTCGGAAAATTAAAGATATGGCCCAGTCAAAGGAACAAACCAATAGTTCAAATGAGATACAGGAGCTGAGACAACTAATGCTGAATATACGAACAGAAATGGAAAAACTCTTCAAAAACCAAATCAATAAATTGAGGGAGGACATGAAGAAGACATGGGCTGAACAAAAAGAAGAAATAGAAAGTCTGAAAAAACAAATCACAGAACTTATGGGAGTGAAGGACAAAGAAGAAAAAATGGAAAAAACAATGGATACCTACAATGGTAGATCTAAAGAGACAGAAGCTACAATTAGTGAACTGGAGGATGGAACATCTGAATCCCAAAAAGAAACAGAAACTATAGGGAAAAGAATGGAAAAACTTGAGCAGGGGATCAGGGAACTGAATGACAACATGAAGCGCACAAATATACGTGTTGTGGGTGTCCCAGAAGGAGAAGAGAAGGGAAAAGGAGGAGAAAAACTAATGGAAGAAATTATCACTGAAAATTTCCCAACTCTTATGAAAGACCTAAATTTACAGATCCAAGAAGTGCAGCGCACCCCAAAGAGAATAGACCCTAATAGGCGTTCTCCAAGACACTTACTAGTTAGAATGTCAGAGGTCAAAGAGAGAGAGAGGATCTTGAAAGCAGCAAGAGAAAAACAATCCGTCACATACAAGGGAAACCCAATAAGACTATGTGTAGATTTCTCAGCAGAAACCATGGAAGCTAGAAGACAGTGGGATGATATATTTAAATTACTAAAAGAGAAAAACTTCCAACCAAGACTTCTATATCCAGCAAAATTGTCCTTCAAAAATGAAGGAGAAATTAAAACATTTATAGACAAAAAGTCACTGAGAGAATTTGTGACCAAGAGACCAGCTCTGCAAGAAATACTAAAGGGAGCACTAGAGTCAGATACGAAAAGACAGAAGAGAGAGGTATGGAGTAAAGTGGAGAAAGAAGGAAAATCAGATATGATATATATAATACAAAAGCCAAAATGGTAGAGGAAAATATTATCCATACAGTAATAACACTAAAAGGTAATGGACTGAATTTCCCAATCAAAAGACATAGAATGGCAGAATGGATTACGACCCAGCAATACCACTGCTAGGTATCTACTCAAAGGACTTAAGGGCAAAGACACAGACGGACATTTGCACACCAGTGTTTATAGCAGCATTATCTACAATTGCAAAGAGATGGAAACAGCCAAAGTGTCCATCAACAGACGAGTGGCTAAACAAACTGTGGCGTATACCTACGATGGAATATTATGCAGCTTTAAGACAGACTAAACTTATGAAGCATGTAATAACATGGATGGACCTAGAGAACATTATGCTGAGTGAGTCTAGCCAAAAACTAAAGGACAAATACTGTATGGTCCCACTGATGTGAACCGACATTCGAGAATCAGCTTGGAATATATCATTGGTAAGAGTTAGAAACAGGGTAAGATAATGGGTAATTGGAGCTGAAGGGATACAGACTGTGCAACAGGACTAGATACAAAAACTCAAAAATGGACAGCACAGTAATACCTAAGTGTAATGTAACTATGTTGGAACACTGAATGAAGCTGCACCTGAAATATGTTTTTTTGTTTGTTTGTTTGTTTGTTTGTACCTTCTGTTTTTGTTTTTTTCTTTTTCCTTTTTTTATATATATATATTTTATTAGTATTATTATTTTAATTCTCTTCTCTATATTAACATTCTATATCTTTTTCTGCTGTTTTGCTAGTTCTTTTCCTAAATCGATGCAAATGTACTAAGAAATGATGATCATACATCTATGTGATGATACTAAGAATTACTGAGTGCATGTGTAGAATGGAATGATTTCTAAATGCTGTGTTAATTTCTTTTCTTTTTTTTGATTAATTAAAAAAAATTTTTAAAAAATTGGATAAAAAAATAAAAGCACATAGTAGATTCAGGAAAAATAAATAAATAAATAAATAATAGAGGAAAAAATGTTAAAATAAAGTCAGTTTGAAATACTAGTGATCAATGAAAGGGAGGGATAAGGAATATGGTATGTAAAATTTTTTTTCTTTTTCTGTTTTTGTTTTATTTTTCTGTTGTCTTTTTATTTCTTTTTCTGAATTGATGCAAATGTTCTCAGAAATGATCATGATGATGAATATGCAACTATGTGATGATATTGTGAACTACTGATTATATATGTAGAACGGAATGAGCATATATTATGGATGTTTGTGTTTCTTTCTTGTAATTTCTTTTTAATTAATAAAAAATTATTAAAAAAAAAAATAAAAAAAAAATACTTGAAAAACAAACAAAAACTACCCCTTATTATACCTGATTCAACCTCCACCCCCACCCCCACCCCACAATTTGTTGCCCCTGGGATTGCTGTGTACTGTTGATGTCTTCTTCTTTACCACTGACCATAGGATTTCTAGTCCCCACCCCACCATGGCCTTCTACTATTGACTTTTTGTCCAATATCAAACCTGTGAAATAGTTCATGCGAGAACTTATTACTTCATATTATATTCTGATCTTTCTCTTGGTAATCAGGTACATGATACAAAAGTAAAGAACAACATTTGAAAGATTCTCTTCTTTCAGGAATGGCTTCTTCCCTCACCCTTTTGGTCTCCTGACCCTACTCTCTCTTTATTCCCTACAGTCAACACTACCAAGAAAAATCATTTGGTACAACATTCAATAATAAACTGTCAGCCCCCACTATACTGTAATTGTTTGCACATATAGCTGCCTCCCCTACTGACCTACCTCCTGAAGAATAAAACCCTCGATCTCATATGTATTTTTGTCCCTAGTGTTCAGCATGATGCTTGCACACAGTAGGCCCTGGGGAAATATTTATTAAATATTTAACAATCACTGCAAAACCCTCTACAAAGTAGAGAGACAACAATTATACTGTTTACTAGAATTGTTTCCAAAGGATTTCTAGAAAAAATAAAACAGAATACCAAAACTAATGGTGTGTGTTTTAACTCTGCACTTCATTTCTTTTCATATCCAAGAGTTAAATGACCTCATCTAGACCAGCTAATTGGGTTTCTTTTTAATTTGTGCAAAAGTTTAATACTTTAGCGGCAGAAATGGGCTTCTCATGGGCAGGTATCATGTCTTATCTATCCCTCTACTCCCAGAATCTAGCATAGTATCTGGTTATGGAATATGAGTTCAAAAAATGTTTGCTGAGTAAAAGCATTATTAAATCAATCCAAGGCATATTTTTCATATTGGCTAAAAATAATTTCTAATACTGTACCCATAAGCCATGTAGACGAATCCAACAATATTTGTCCCACTCATGCCTGTGAGGCAATTTAGCGCAGAGCAGTGATGTATCAAATTGAATTCAATTCCTATGTCCCATGTAGAGTGAATTTAGAAGATAATATGAAAGAAAACCAGGCAGAATATATTCTCTGACCACCCTTCCTCAATGTGACCATGGCAAACAGGTGGAGTCAAGCAGTTTTATAAAGAGAGGAGAAATGAGCAGTGATAGTGCCACTGACGAGCCAGAAGCAGTTATCTTGTAAAGTCCACATTTTCTTGGCAAATTAAAGTTCTCTAGAGGAAGTGCTACCTTTCTATTTTGGAACTGACTGTTTTGTTTTTTTTTTAAATTGTGAAATATAACATATATACAAAAAAGCGATAAATTTTATTTTGGAACTGACTTTTTTTTTTTTCAACAGGGGCAGGGACCAGGAATTGAACCTGGGTCTCTGGCATAGCAGGCAAGAACTCTGCCACTGAGCCGCTGTGGCCTGCCCTAGAACGGACTTTTAAAAACATGTTTGTGAGGTCTTTGGATTTACTTTACCTCAATAATATACAGATCAAATTTTCTGGGCTTACAAAGTAGAAAGACGACTTTTCTAACAGGGACTTGAAAAACCAGCTGTGTCCCAGCACATTTTTTAATGCCTCTCCCTCTCAAGAACTAAAATTATCTGATAAGAACTTAATTCATCTTGAACCTCAATCTATATAAATTTTGATTAAGTTTCTTGAAGTTAGAGTAGCTGTGAAGAGTAGATTAGAATAAAAAATAAATTGTTACAAATATAAAGTAAGGGTATGAATACAACACAGAAATCTAGTGCAAACTGTAATTAAAAAAAAAATAAACTATAACCATGGACTAAATCTAACTCTACATTCTAACACTTACATAGTTTGAATTTGTCTACCAAATGTTCAAAATTATAAAAGAAATCTGATCTCAAAATATTCTCCATAGACTATAGGAGATAAAATCTCCCCATTTGCTAAGCCATTTCATGCATCTTTCTAGAGCACTTAACATCTGCCACCCTTTTTCCCCTCTGATTCCCTCCCACCACATGCGGATTCCTCTTCGGACTGTAGAGAATGACATAATGAACCCAACATAGGTGGCCTTTTAACTTTGATAAAGGAGACTCTTTAAGACATCAGGAATAATGTGTTCAACTACTCTCTTGTTATCAATAATCAAACCACAATTCCCTTAATGATCTTTCAAACAGATGAGAAAACACAGAAATTTTAAATTAGGACAAATAAAAGACAAAAATATCTCCAACAGAAAGAGAAATGCCAGAACGACTTCAAAACAAAAATATACCCACTTCATAAGAATGAAAATTAACCTACACTTTCTGTGGTATAAATGAGACGTAGAGCTAGAAAGCTCTGCTCTGATTTCATACTTTTCATTTGATGAGAGCACTGATTACCTACATTCTCAGAAATGTCCTGATTGGCAATCTAAGCCAAGAGGTTGCTCTTGGATCCAAGGTCGTACCAGTGTTGAAAAGACAGGTCCCAAATATGTCAACCTAGTCCCAAAGATGACAGTCTATCACCGTCTCCAACTAGGAATAAACTGGGGTCTATAGTCTTGATACTATTCTGTTTAGGAAGCAGCTTGGCATGTGGGATGTATTAAAAAAAAATTGGTGACAGAAGAGTTCATGCTGTTGGTAGATAATTAAAAGAAAAGCAATTTCATACATTGTAACTTGAAAATCTTCAAAAATTAAGTCTATAAGGCAAAAAACCACATCAATAGGAGCCACTGTTATTTGTCTCAAGCAAACATATTCAATAGCAAACTACATCCAAGTATACTTATCAGAATATGATAACTGACTATAACTTGAAGCAAGCCTTTCTACATAAGCAGGATATACCATAAAAAAAAAAATCCAAACATTTTTGATGGGGGCATTTTGTTTTCTATAAGTAATTAATAATACCACTAGACAAATTACACTTTGAAAAAACCATAAACAAGTAAACAGGATTTTAGAAATAAGAAAATAACAAAAGGTTTTTGTACTAAAAACTATTCCCTAGTGATTATCACAACAATGGCTAATAGTATATTGATTTTAAAATAACTACAGTTTGAATGTTAAGTCAAACTGGTCCCCACACTAATCAGAATACTGCTCTAAATTAAGTATATCGCTGTTAGGCCAGGGTATGTTTAAACTGAAACCGCCAATTAAGAAACAACCAAAAGAATAATTGTCAATTCCTATCCCAATAAGTTAAAAACTTGATTCTAACATACTCTAAACATCTGTCTTCATATTTTTAATAAGCACACTCATATTTCAGGTAAGAGGCAGATAATTACAAAACGAGTTCCTTTTATAACCTGCGAACATAAATATACGTGACACCTGATCAATTTTAAGCATTAGTGGAATGCAAGCCAACACTAACAAAGTACACTAACACCATAATTATATATTCCTGCTTAACAAAAAAGAAAAACTAGGTACAGATGGTTGTTAGATTCTTCTTTGTGAACACTGAAAAACTAAACCACTATTCCAACTTGAAAAAAAATCCATACACATGCTAGATCCTCCTTTGATATAATCAGAATCATTTAAAAGACTGTTTAAGAAAAAAAATTGCAATTTTATTACAAAAAAGATAAAATGATTAAAATTAACAAAATTATGCACATTTTGAAGATTTAGGAATTAATTGATAGGCACATTATGAAAGAAAGAAAGAAAAAAAAAGAAATCTTGGTGAAAGCACCCTCAAACAGTAACAGTTTGTACTGATTTCAAAGATGCTTCAATGTCACAAATAACAGGAACTTGACTCCTTCACAGCTTCTTGACAATCGTTATGCTGCAGTCCCAAAGGAGATGACTTGAGCCTGATAATGTAACCCTCACTCTCCACTAAAATGGCAGCTCACTTTATATCACATGGATTTTAATCCATAATGTTTGGCCCATTATTACATAAACATTTATTAAAACCTTTCTTCATGTGAAACTGGTTTCCTCTTCAATGAAAAAAATAGTCTACATTATACAGCTGTGGAGATTATAGATAATGTACACAAAGCACAATGACAATGCACAGGGGTCTAACAGGGAACCTGGTACAATTACATACTGTAAATATACTATAAAACTGTACAATAAACACTTTTAAATTTTTTTTATTTTTTATTTTTTTTAAACATAACATACAAACACGAACATTTCTACCATATGATCATTCCATTCTTGGTATATAATCAATAACTCACAATATCATCACATAGTGGTATACTCATCATCATGATCATTTCTAGAACATCTGCATCAATTCAGAAAAAGACATGAAAAGAAAAAAGAAAAAAATTCATAATTCCATACCCCTTACTCCTCCCTCTCATTGACTGCTAGTATTTCCATCTACCCAATATATTTTAGCCTTTGTTTCCCCTATTTTTTTCTATATCCCTTACCACGCCCTTTCATTGATCACTAGCATTTCAATCTACTAAATTTATTTTAATATTTGTTCCCCCTATTATTTATATATTTTTAATCCATATGTAATAAACATTTTTTTAAGTATAAAAAAAAACCAATACTTGAATTGAAGATCTGACATCATACAGACCAATTTAGTGACTGACATGATTTTCTACAGCAAAAAGTGCTCTCTATAAAAATTACCTTAAACTCTAAAAATAAAATCGTCAAAGGTTCTATTCAATACATATGCCAAATTTGAAACAGAAATAATAATATTTACTAGCTGTTTACCACACAGTAGGCATAATGCTAGGCATATCACAACAAACCTATAATGTAGGTAGTTTTATGAATGAAGAAACTGAGGGATTAGCAGCTATTCATACAGCTAGCTTATTCAATGGCAGAGCAGGAATTCATCCTAGGTCTGTGGGATGGAAAAATCTATTTTCTTTCCATAATGCCATAAACAAAGAATAGAAAAGTAATTCAGAAATGCAGACGGCATAAGCAGTTTAGGAAAGTTAAAAAATAGTATAAAATAATTGTTTTTAAAGCAAAGGAATTATTTTCACTTAAGTGTTCAGGAAATAATAACAAAAATAGGGGGTTCTGAAATTGGACAACTGAATTGAAAATCTACATGTCTACTAGACAAAGAAAAACAACCGAACATAGTAAAACATTTTTTTACCACACATATTGCTCTGAAGGTATATAATAATTTATTTTCAAAGGTTTAGATTATATGGACATGTATTAAAATCCTTCAGAATCTGAAATATAAGGTTTAAGATAACTCTCAATTTTATGAAAAGGAAGGAAATTAATTTATTTATTTTTATTTTTTATTTTTTTGTATGGGCAGGCACCAGGAATCAAACCCGAGTCTCTGGCATGGCAGGCGAGAACTCTGCCTACTGAGCCACTGTGGCCCCACACTTATTTTTAATTAATGGAATAAAGTACAGTCAACAGGCCATGAAGTAATTTTGCTGATTACAGAACAAGTGTCACTACAGATTTGTAATTTACTAGTAAAGCATGATTTGGAATCAAAATGCAAAGCAAATCAATTTTTTATTTTGGCCAATGCGCTCATTACACCCCCTTGAGAATTTTTCCTACGAACAAAAAGCCAGTATCTCCATTTTCTAGCTTAATTAGAGACCTAAACACTGCCAAGCAAACATGGTCATCAGCAGGAATGACCTAGATATGACCATTCTGCTGAGCAGTACTGCAGATTTTTATCAAGGAGTTTATTCTGCATTAGTGATGAGGTAGCAACATAAATCACGATGTACCCTTACTGCACCAAATTTATCAAAGATATGTACTGAAGTAGGCTTCTACAGTTTACTTCACAAAGAAAAAGGTGATAGGGAAAATGTTGAATACTGTACTCTCCAGTTTAGGGGAGAAATTTAATTTCCTCAATTTCACTAGTCAATTGTAACATCTTGGTTCTAATTTAAGAATTGGGCCTACTCACCATCTGAATCGTGAGATAGAAGAGAATAACTAATACTAAAGAGAAAGAAGCATCACTTTTAAATTTTCCAATGCATAAAATATTTTGAAATCAGAGAAAAATTAGAATAAAGTTTCTTTTCATTTTTTTTTTCTTCATTTAAAAAATAAATTAAGGGGCAGAGACTTTGCAGAAGATGGCCAACTAGCGCAGTTTGAAATTAGCCCTGCTCCATGGAAAAGTCAGAGAAAGGACAGGAGGGAGACAGAGGCAGCAATTTGGGAGGGCGGCTGACCTGGGAGAGCCTTCTGCACCACGTGGGGCAGCCCTGGTTGCAGGGGCCCTGCAATTGAGAGGGAGAAAGCTGGAGCCTGGCGTGGAGGCACAGAGTGGCAGAGCCCGGGACTAGGAAGTAAACCAGGATGCATTCCTTGGACACACTAAACTCACTGGTGCAGTCCTTTGACCGGCAACTCACCCCACACCCCAAGCACCTGAACCCCCTCACCCGCTCCCATTTCCTGTGCTCCAGGCACCCCCACCCCACCAGCCCCCAATGCACGTACCTGCCCCATACCCCACCCCAAGTGCAGCCCAACCCACCTCTCTTGCACCTCTCCTAAGCACTACCTCCCCCTCCCTGTTCCCTGCAGGCTGTTACCAGCACATAAAGGTTGCGGGAACTCACTTCCATACCTAGGCTACACCTCAACTCACTGCCACACTCCCATCCCCTACCCATAGTGTCACACAGCCTCACCCGGCTCTTCCTGAGCTCAGCACATCCATTTATGGCACTTTCAGGCCCACGCATGTGCACAGGCCCCCAATCATGTCATTCAGCTCTGGGAAATGCACGTTACAGCAGTCCTAGAACCGCACAAGTGCACAGCCCTCAACCTCACTTCCCAGCTCTGAGAAAGTGCCAATCTGCATAGCCGGGTCACATCTGCCCCCAACCCACCAAGGCGCAACACCGATCTGCTGCCACAGCTCTACGCATGCACACAAAGGGCCCCGTGCCTTACACTAGCACACACCAGGGTTTTGTCCCCCAGACTAGTGCACCGGCACAGCTACATTCTCCCTGGCCGCTGGGTGACCACATTCACAAGCATCAGCCTAACATCCCCAACCTGTGCCCATAGCTGCCCTGAAACAAATCACCACACTGAGAGCTCCACCCTGTGCCCTGCTCCCTGTGGTACAACCATCCCGCAAACACAAGGTCTTAGACTACTGAAAGAAATCAACTCCCAAAGTAAATCAATCAAGATATCTACATGCGATGAAGACAGTAGAAGATCACTAAGCATATCACAATGCAGACAGATATAGCCCTGCCTAATGACCAAATTAAAACACCAGAGGAGACACAGACATTGAAACAACTAATTAAAGATGTTCATACAACTCTACCTAATAAAATAAGCAGGATAGCAAATAACATAAAGGAGATCGAGAAGACAGTAGAAGAGCACAAACAGGATTTGAAAGAATAAATAGAAAAATAGCAGAAATCACAGAGATTAAAGACTCTTGTTGACCAAATAAAAAACATACTTAAGGCACAGAATTCCAGATTTGAAGAGACATTAGAAAGAATAAGTGATATAGAGGACAGGATAATTGACTTCGTAAGATTCAAAACAGCAAATGACAAAAAAGATGGAAAAAACTGAATGGGAACTCAGGGAAATGATAGACAAGACAAAGCGCTCAATTATAAGAATCATTGGAGTCCCAGGAGATGAGAGGAGTAAAGCGCTAGGAAGAGTAGTTGAGGATATAATGGGGGAAAACTTCCCAACCCTCATAAAGGACATAAATATACATGTCAAAGGAACCCAAAGAACTCCAAACAAAATATATCCAAATAGGCCTTCCCCAAGGCACATACTAATCAGCCTGTCAAATGTTGAAGAGAAGCAGAAACTCCTGAAAGTGGCAAGAGATAAACAATCAACTACAAGGGAAATTAAATAAGACTGAGTTCAGACCACTCAACTGGCACCCTGGAAGTGAGAAGGCAGTGGTATGATATATTCAAGATACTGAAAACGAAAAACTTTCAGCCAAGAATTCTGTACCCAGCCAAATTGTCTTTAAAATTGAGGTAGTGATTAAAATTGTCCCAGACAAAGAAGTCTTAAAGAATCTGTCAACAAGAGACTGGCCCTACAAGAAATACTAAAAAGAGTTCTGCCAGCTGAAAAAAAAGGACAGGGAGGGAGGTCTGGAGGAGGGCATGGAAGTAAAGAGTACCACAAAGGGTAATTTAAAGAATATGAAGAGAAAGAGGGAAAAAAATATATAGCTCTGACAAACAAAATAAAAAAGATAAGATGGTGGAATCAAGAAATGCCTTTTACAGATACAGTATGATTTCACTTTTATGACCAACATAAAGGTATAATCAGAGACTTATAATACAGAATACAGGGAACTTAGAGATACATAGAAGCTAGACATGGGTGAACCATTAGCTAATGAGGTTGAGCTCCAATGTAAGGGAATAGATAGGAGCGAAGGTGATTCTCTAGTGGGTCTAGAAGTAATATTACCATACTGAAGATGAACAAGATTGAAGGGGGTTGTATAGACCTACGTGTCCCACTGACTTACACTAGAAATATGAATGAGTTCTTGTAAGAATTACTTCAAAGATATGATTCTTGTATAAAGAGTGTTTAAGTCAGGGAACAGGAGGAAAGCTGCTATTGCATGCTGTAAGCTATGTTCAAAAGGAAATCATAAGCACTACCACAGCAATAGCAGAGGTAAATAATGGGGTGAAGAACAAGAGTTAAGAGGTTTAGATTTCCTATTTGGTGAGGGTGTGTTTATTGGTTTTCAGTCTCTTGGGAACAATGAAATTGTCTAAAATTGAGAATGTTGATGAACTGTGGACTTTGGGCCCTCTACATGATGTATGATGAAAGCAGGTGGCTGAAGGATGCACTGACAGAGAAGTAGATTGGTGAACCATGGTGTATACTTATGAAATAAGCCTGTGCTGCTACTAAAAGGAACAATGTTGTGAGGCATGCAACAATGTGAATGAACAAGTTGGATATTTGGTGAGACAAAATAAGCCAGAAAGAAAAGAACAAGAATGGTATTGGTCAACTTTAGAAAATGCTTATAAGAAAAAGGGGGCCTAGATTGTAAGCTTTTAGAGCAGACACATTAAATCCGGAGTGGTGATTATTATTTCTGGATTTTGAGAGGCTGTTTTATATATATAATCTGATATTTAGAGATAAGAAAGAAGCTGAACAGGTTGGGGTTAAAGTAATTCACAACATAGGGGTAAAGAAGACAGTGTCTGCATTTTATAACCACACATACTCTTTGAGAACAATGGAAGAAAGGTTTATTTGATCTGGGACTGAAATTTTCTGTAGTGCATAATCTAATTCAACCTATCTGTATAGCACATTTGAACAAGTGAAATATAGAAAGCACAGAATGAGAAAGAGGTCCTTTAATCCTGTACAGATTATTGTAATGTCTGGAAACATCCTAGAGTATATTAACCAGATAATCAAAAAGTATTGGCAAAGTCCCCTGAGGGAGGGGAGAAAGACTATGGAACTATTAAACATTACCATCAGGGAATCCCCTAATACTGTGTCAGACTGTAGGGACACCCAAATCAATAGGCCATGCCCTCGATCATGAGGCTTACTCTTGTGAAGCTTATGTAAGTAGCATAGAAGCTTAGTCTACCTATAGGCATGCCTAACAGTTACTTCTGGAGGACCTCTGTTGTTGCTCAGATGTGGCCTCAGTCTCTCTAAGCCCAATTCTGCAAGTGAAATCATTGCCCTCCCCCCTACGTGGGACATGACATCCAGAGGTAAAAGTCTCCCTAGCAAAGTGGGAGAGGACTCCCAGGTATGAATCCAGACCTGGCACTGTGGGATCAACAATGGCATCCTGACCAAAAGGGGGAAAAGTAATATAATTAATAAAGTATCAGCGGCAGAGAGAGTTCAGAGTCAAGAGGCTACTCTGGAGGTTGTTCTTACACAAACTTCAGGTAGACCCTGCTACCCATCATAACCTGCCAACCCCCAACCAGGACCATTCCAGCCAATCCTAAAGAACACCTGGGGCAATTTATATGATTCCACAAGGGTTCCAGGCACTAGAGCAACTTTCCAGAAACCTACAACCTCCAGATGGGTCCCCTGGTCCAGATAAATCCTGAAACCTAGTCTAGCTTCGCCACAACATCAGATAATTCCATCTCCCTACCCCACATTACTGACAGACCCTTCCAATATCAAAAATTTAGAACAGCCATAGCCCAAACAACCCAAATGAGAGATATGGAAAGCTCAAAGTTGATGGTGGAATTAATTATACATAGAAGTTAGGACTTAACAAATGAATATGAATGCTGAATCAATAAATTGATATCTCTTTTAGTCTCCAGTATTTTAGAGCAGCTAGAAGTAAAAACCTAAAATTCTGAATTTGTAAACCATGTCAAAGTCTGAAATATGTTCTACAACTAATTGTGTTGCTGTGCTTTGAAATTTATAGCTTTTTTGTTTATATGTTATGGTTCACCAAAAAAAGAAGGAAAAAAAAGTTGATTGTGATGATAGAAGTATTTAAGCCCTCTAGCCTCCTATATTCTGGAGCAGCTAGAAGGAAAAATATGAGAGGATCGTATGATGATAGCCCATGACAAACTCTGGGATCTATCCTGTAATCACTTCTTGAAGAGTGCTCTGAAAACTTGCTTTTTTATTTCTTTGCTTTTTATATATGTTATACTACACAATAAAAAAAGTTTAAACAAAAATAAGGGTGGTGCAAAGGTGGCTCAGTGGCAGAATTCTCGCCTGCCATGCCAGAGACCCGGGTTCAATTCCTGGAGCCTGCCCATGCCAAAACAATAATAATACTAAGTTATAAAAAATTTAGAGAATGCACCCATGCACTTCCCAAACAAGCAAAACAAAAATTCAATAAATGGTGCTGCAGTAAAGGGATCCTCACATGGAATAAAGAATGAAATGTGACCCCTGCCATACAGCATACAAAGAAAAAAACTTTTTGAAAAATACAGATCTGTATTAAAAAACTACAAATCACCAACAATTCCACCAGAGATAATTACTGACATATTGAGGTACGTATGTAATTATTTCCCTCCAGTAAGAGTTTGTGGGCATGGGTTGCAAATCCATAAATAACTACTTCTCATTCTATCTGTCACTACCTTACTGGTCCAAGCTACCATCATATCATGATAAGACTATTACGAAAGCCTCTTATTTCCAGGCTTTCATTCCTGCTCTTCTCCACTCTATTCTACACAAAACTGCCAGATCTTTTAAAATGCCAGTCACATTTCTTTCCTCAGCTTAAAACTCTACAGTGGCTTCTCAACTTAGAGTAAAGGCCAAAGTGTTTACAATGGCCTGCAGGCCCTACATTGTCACCCGTAATCTCCATTTCTCTTACCATACTACCCCCCCCCCACACACACACCCACACACCTGGTTTGTGTCAGGTCTGGTGCGACACACACATACACACATATATCTGCCTCAAGGCTTCTGACTTGCAGTTTCTTCCACCAGCAAAATTTTCCCCCAGATTTCAGCATTGCTCCATCTCTTCCTAGTTTTTTTCCAGGTCTCTATTCAAATATCACTTTACAGACACCTCTCTGGCCCACCTTATATAACATATCAATCTTCTCCTCCCCTGCCTTGGTACTCCCTACTATTCTCCCTTAATCTACTATTTTTTTCTCCAAAGCTCTTATTACCCACTGACAAATTGTTTGCTGTTTTGTCTCTCTTGACTAGAATGCAAGTTCCAAGAAAGCAAAGAAGTGGCTCTTATTGGTATTTTCCCCAATCACTGCTCTATCTCTAGGGCCTAGAATAATAATTGGGGTAGAGTAGATACCCACTAAGTAAGTATGAGTGAATGGCTAATTGAGTAAGGAACTGGGATCAGAGTTTATTTAAAATTTTACACTGTTTTTATTATTATATTATTTATATTATTTTATATTATAATATTTACATTACTTTATTATATTATAATATTATTTGTTATTATAATATAGTAATATAATAGTAATAGTATTATTACTATTTACCTGGTAGCATTCCTAATTATTGCATAGCATTCCATTATAGATATATACTATAATATATTCAATTTTCTATTTTGAATATCTAAATAGGTCCAAAATTAACGGAATCAGAAATATCTGTGTATACTGTTTGCATTTGTTTATTCTTATATACCCAATATCTCTGTATATCTTCTTGTACAGCTCTGTTAATCTCTTTACCATATATTACATTAAGTAAACTGTTTAATCAAAAGGTATGTATGTACATGATGAATGGTTTTAACAAATTTTTCTAGCCAGCTCTAGAGAATGGCTGTAATCAATTTATTCTATCACTAGTTATTAAGACCATACATTTCTCCTCACTGACAATGGGTATTTGGGTTTTTCTTCATCAAAACACAAAGAAATTTACTGATTGTTTTTCCCTGAGTCTAAAAAGTAACACATGGTCACCATACAATGTTTGTTTGATTGATTGATTTTATTCTATTTTTTGTCACTGTTTTTTTAAAAAATATAGAAGCTTAAAGAAAGTACCAATTTTAACAATGACAGTAGCTTTTTCCAAGCACCTTTTCCTATACTGGCATTATCATTTTAAAAACTTTTCCCAATAGAAAAGTTTAAAGAAAGTACCTATTTTAATAATGACAGCAGCTGTTTTCAAGCACCTTTTCCATACTGGCATTATCATTTTAAAAACCTTTACCTATAGAAAATTTTAAAGAAAGTGCCAGTTTTAATAATGGCAGTAGCTGTTTTCAAGCACCTTTTCCATACCGGCATTATAATTTCAAAAACCTTTACTAAAAAAAGGTACCTTGTTTTTTCTTTTAAAAGGTACCTCATTGCTTTAATTTCCATTTATTTGTTTAATTAATGAGAGTGACAATGTTTTCCCACATGTACTGGTTGTTTCTATGTTTTTTTGACAAACCAACTATTTATGACTGTTCATTTTCCTATTCAGATTATCATCATGCTATCAGTGATGGTCTCTGATGGGTGGCATTCTGGATATATTTGTTTTCTTGCTAATTTATTTATTTTCTCTCCTAGCCATTCATGTTTATATAAGAAATATAGTTAGTAAGCCCAGGTCTTCCTGTGGGCCTTAATTTTAGAAAGCAAGGTAAAAAGAAGAACAGTGGTCTAAAAAGAGTGCCATGAAAAACTGCACAAGCAGTGCCAACTTCTCAGAGACAAAGCAAGCTGGTCTTCCAAAAAGACAGATGAGCACAGGGTCCTGCACCCACTTGTCTATAACAAAAGAGCTCTAGAGGCAGAGGGTATGCTTTATCATTCTTGCATTCCAAAAACCACACTAGGCAAAAAGAAACTAAATAATCAAAGCTGATGAGCTAAACTGTCCACATGACTTGTGGGCTTAGTTATTTGGCAGCTAGGACTCACTTTCATATTCTCTCACCAAAAAGCTCCCTGTATAGGGATCTTTATAAGAAACCAAGGTAGCTTCTCCATTCATGTGTCCCTTCTGCATGAAGGGTTGATGATAAGCTACTTTGTTTTTTTCTTATTCACAGACAAATAATTTGGGAGTTTAATTATCACATACCCTACAAAAGACATGCTCAAGACATAATCCACATTCCTATGGGTGTAAATCCATTGAAAATAGGATCTTCGAAGATGTTATCCACAGTTAAGGTTTGGAATCATTTGTGAGTAGGATCTTCAAAGATGCTATTCAGATTAGGCCTCTATAAAAAGAGGAAATTGGGACACAGATTGACAGTAGAAGCTAGAGAATGAAGTAGATTACCACATGACAGAGAAAAAAATGTAAAATACGGAATCCCAAAGACTGGGCTAAGCCACCACCAGAATGCTACAGTCTCTGAAAGAAAGCGTGGCCTGTCAAGACCTTGTTTCGGATGCCTAATCTTCAAAACCATGAGACATAAATCCCTGTTCTTTAAGCCAATCCAGTGTGTGATATTTGTCATAGCAGCTCAGGTAAACTAAGACAATCCAGAAATTCCACTCCTGAGTACACACCTTCATTAAATGAAAAGAAAATTATCATTGCTATTGTCACAGCATTGTTTATGTATACAGTTGAATACAATGAAGCACTATCATTAGGGGAGTATATAATAAGAATGATACATAGTATGTATTGAATAAGCATATTGGTAGAATACTCTATAGCAGACAGAACTAATGAACCAGAATTATATACAGCAACAAGGATAGATCTTTCAAATATATGGAATCTATACCCCAATGCCAACTAGGAACATTAAAAACCTTTACACATAGAAAACACTATTTTTCCAAAAGCACACAAATACTTAAAGATGTATATTAAATAGATTAGAGTGGGTATATATGGGATGAAGCAAAGTGAATGGAGATAGAGAAATGAATGGGGAAAAGACAAGAAAGTAGCCTATCAAGAGGTGAGTCTAGACACCAGGATACCAACATGAGAAGCAAGAAAATATCTACCCGTACCTTTAGAAAGGAAATCCAAATAAACTTAACTTGAGACAAGATGATATAGTCATGAGAGCTTCACTTAAAACAAAACAAAAAGAACTGTTCTAAGTTGCTAAGAAACAATTAATACCATTTTATTCAAAAATGGGCCAGAAACCATATTTCATTTAATTGAGAGGAAAAACAATTTCAGTGTATATTTATTTAAAAATCGAGGAAGACTAATGATTGAAGACTATAATCAATAATCTAAAGTAACTACATGACCAAAATGAGAATTGGATGGCTTTTCGGAAATTAATTGATCTGTGTATCATCCTGAGATTAATCTGAATACATCATCATCCTACCATATGAAGACCCTGAACATAAATAGGAGATGTAAAATAGTCTTACACAAAGATTCAACACCAACATGATTTTTAATTTATATCCTTGCCCTAGAGACTACATTATAAAAATTTACCACAGACTAATTTCTGTGAGTGAAATGACACCTAAAACCATGGCATCATGTAAAAACAAACTCCAGAATGACCAAAAGAAATAAGGCCATCTGTCAGCATCCCTTTATTGATATAGCAGAGTTATGAACAAAGTCTTACTAAAAGAATGGGTGGGGAGGCAAAATATGGAACACAGTTTATCCTTGAGAATAAAAGGGAGAGAAACTACTATAATATTTCATGTAATACAGCTAAGCAGAAAGAGCAGGGACTTAAAAACCAATTCCCTTGATAAACTCGTCTGTTCTCATTAAAGTACAACCGAATCTGTCAATGATGCTTTACAATATAGTATATTTTTTTCAGGGTGTTGAGAGAAAAATAACCTGGATTGGAAGTGCATTACACAGCTTTCTAGAACCTATAATAAATGATCATGAGGGGAAAGGAAGGTAATTGTTTTTCAAAGGTGTAAAATAGTAGAAGTTCAAGCTTCTTTTACTTGAGTCAAACTGTAAAGGGGTATAAAATGGGCAACGATAATCAAATCAGTAGTGGCAGGTTTGCATGCACAATTAACACAGCAGACAATGGGAGCAGCCTTTTCTAACGACTGCAATCCTGTGTGGTACAGATTTAATTTAGGCCACAGAAGATTCTGCAAAGGTGACAGCTTCTGCTTTTATTATATGAAACTTGCTACATGCATCAGCATAAAGAATTAGGTTCAAACCACCCACCCCTACAAAACCAAGTCAATCTCCTTATAACGGAGCAGTTATTTTTTATAGCTATACCTCCACCTTGGAGTATATGGATCTTCTCATTTAGCTGATATATGGTACTCTCTCTGATGTTTTCAGTAAAACAAACAAACAAACAAACAAAAAACCCCACAACTCAAAAATAGCTCCTAGAAAGAAATCTACAAAAGGTACAGTCTCCAACTAGCCAGCACACTTCTAGATAATTAAGTCTTTCTGGCTTCGGCTGAGTATCCTTAATAGGATAGTAGAGGAACACCATACACATGATGTAATCTCACTCATTTATGCATTCTAAAACACATCTCAAAAGAACATTCTTAAATAAAAATGTTTGAGGATACAGTGTTTGAGGGTTGAAAATATTAACCTTTGGGTCAGAACTAAATCATAGTAGACTTCAGAAAGTCATGGCATTTCTACCTCTGTCGATAGACACAAAACAAAATTAACACTCAATGGTAAATTAATTTTTTAACATTAAATTGCTTTCAATTAAAATAAATGTTCTTCCTTTTTGGTAAAAAATCAATCACCCACCTCTCAAAAACAATGCTGAGCATGGAAATAAGTAAAAGTTGCAAACATACATGTAATATATCTAGTGTTGTTAATGTGGAATTTTAAAAGTCATAAAATACATAAATACTTAGTAAAATATAAAAACATGCATGAATTTATGAAGCACCATATTAATAAAACTAGTTACCTCTGGAAAAGAGAGAGGGATGAGATTGGAGGGATTTGCAAGGGTTTCAAATGCATTGATAAAATCAGTTGTAAAACAATATGTAGGTAATAAAATAAAATGTCAAGATTTTACAAAGTCACCTGATAGGTACATGGATCATTATATTAGTCATTATACTTATCTACATGTTTCAAATATTTTATAATTAAAAATAAATTTACAAAACAATTATAATAACTCAATAAGGTCACAATGACTAAATCACAAGGTCTTAAGGACTTCTATTCATCTTTAGCTCTCCTGAGACCAGCAGTCCGCAGGTACAAAGCAGCCATTTAATATACAGTGACTGAATGGTTTGCCTGATGGACAATGAATGAAGGCCTGAATGTTAGTCTCTAATTGACAACTGGACAGCTTTGTAAGGTACACCTCACACATCCAAAAACAAAGTTAATAACCCTCATTGTGCATGAAGCCCAATTGTGCTTCTGAATTGTGTGCAAAGAGCCTCACTGTGTAAGAAGCTTCTTAATTTATGTAGCAAAATATCTGAAGCATAATTTAATGACTCAAATTCTAAGAGTTTCACGAAAGGAAAGAGATGCCAAAGTGGAGAGAAAAAGGGTGTATTGATTTGAAGGCAACTCCCAAAGACAGCACATTTTACAACTAGTACAGATTGAGAATCACATAAAATAAAACTTATCCAAAAGGATAAAGGCAGACCAATGCCAAATTGGGTATCATTGAGACGTATGTTAATATAAAAGCCAGAACCAACATACTGTTAATATAAAACATATTCAACCCATTTTTTAGCAGCTGGCATATATACACTGACTATGACACATAACAGTAGTTAAGACCTCTCATGGCCAAATGGAATCACTATTGAATGAATTAACAATTAGGGAGTGGAATGGAAAGGAAATCAAGTAGTAGTCACTCAGAAATGCCTTCCCCTTTCCATAGAGTTAATTGAAAGAGCAAGGACTCAAGGACTTTGTCACAAACCAAAGCTCTAAGGCTCAAAAATTATATTTTATAGAACCGTCACTTCCCTCACCAACAAATAAATTATTAAATCTACGCTTTTGGCATAATAAAGTCATTTCAATAGAATTAAAAGTGCCACATATCTCTTCTGAAAATAAATGTTGCTACCTTGCCTCAGAATTCAAATTGCAGCAGCAGGTCATTATTCTGTTGACACATTTTAACTCATTTTATAAATCCAGAATTTGTTTCTGTTCTATAATCCCAGGAAAAAAAAAATGTTTATATGAAGGTATTTTCATTTCGCTAGGTTGACAGTGACAGTCCCTTGGGGGAGGGGCCAATTCAAGCAAGACCGAAGCAGCTGCTGTTAGGTGCCAATTTTCCTACCCGTTAACTGCTTTTGTGACCAGGATGCACCAGCTCAGACACCCACCTGGCAAGCAGTAAAGAGACTGAAACAGTCACATCTAAGAGTCTAAGATTTAGAAGGCTCTTTTTTCCCCCTTCTCTTGAAGAATTCAATTTGGGGAAAGAAAGAGAAAAATGTCAAAAATGTGTAAACATGAATTGCACATACGTTAATTATACCTTCCTTATTGCCCAAAAAAGTGAAATCAGAGTAAAAAAAGTTTTATATAAATAGCTAACAGAAAAAGTATTCATTTGTTTGATCATTCAATAAATATTTACTGGGATGCCTACTTGTGACACTGTTCTAGGAGCTGGGGAAACAGCAGTAAACAACACAGAATGTCCCTGTCCCCACCAGAGAAGAACAAGAAATAAATAACTACCAATAACTGATTAGGTGCTAAGAAGAAAACAAAATAGGACCATGTAATAGAGGGTGAAAGGAGTGCTACTTTATAGTGAGTGGTCAAGGAGCATCTTTGGCCTTAGGCAAGACCATTCCCAAGAAAGGGGCAAGTAGTGGGAGACACTGAGGCTAGAATAAAATTGGTATATTCACAGAACAGAAAAGAAGGTTAGTGTGGCTGGAACTAGTGAACACAAGGAAGAATAGCAGCAGATAAGGCATCTTCAACATTTCACCATCATTTCAAAGTCATCAGTTGGGAAGATAAAAATAAAACTGTGACCGATGAGCTATTCATGGAACTCATTTCTGGACTAATAATGACCATTAGGAAGCTTTCAACAACAACAAAAAAGAAAAACATGACTTAAGAAATACCACAAGGGCAGAGGTTTCTGGAACAGAAAGGATCAGCAACACAATACTTTGGCTGATCGAGTGCTATCAGTCACTCCAAAAGCATTAATGTTTAAGATTCATCCGTATCTAGGGTTGGCTTGCATGAACAAAGGGACTATTTGAGGCTTAAAAAGGAAATGTTAAAGCACAGCACTCATAAGTGAACTCTATACAAAAACGTATGTCTCTGGACATGCTTAGTTTAATCTCTGCTTGACCTACACTTTTCAGAGAGCTCAGAGAAAAAAAAAAAAAACACTTTAAGTGTAAACAGATACCATAAAACCATACTCTCCTAAAAATAGAAATTTTAGAAAATTTTGCCACGTTTAACACTCTTCCTAGAATCTCAAAATATACTAGGATTGTAAAAATGAGAAACAAAAATTAAGTACATAGATCATCTACATTCCTTCTAGAGAAAGCACAAAACAGTCTTTAATTTCAAAATATCTATAACATTAAGTGATGCTATATTTTAAAAATAAAATATACCAATTAAAAAATTAGCTTATCCTATTTCAAGGACAAACAATACATGTGGCACTGGAAGATTTCCAGATACATACTTGCTTCATGATGTTGACAAGACATTTGTAACTGTGCATCATGTTAAAATTCCCAAACTATTCTGACTGCGATTGAATACATACAATATTTTTTTCTACAACAGCATTTTTGTAAGCCACTAATATTCATTTTGAGGGGGGGAAAAGAGGGAAAACAATGGGGAGCAAACGCTTCTTTTAGATGAAGTATAAGACTGTCTTCACTTAAGTCATACGTCATTTTAAAAGAGCACTGATACCAGAGACCTGGACTGAAATCCCATCTCTAACACTGACTAGCCGTGCAAACACCAGGGAAGTTACTTAACACCTTCTTGAACTTTACTTTTCCTTAACAGTAAAATAAGGCTGATAACACCTACCCTCACTGAAAGATGTAAAGACTAAATAAAATAAAATAGGTGAAGATTAGTGGAAACTGGTATTATTTGGTAACCACAATATCAGTAAGGCAAGTGGGTCCAAGCAAATAATAGAAAAAAATAAGAAAAATAATATAAATCATTGGTTGTAAGAGCTGAACACAATGTAAATGGTATCCTTTGAACTGCTGAATATATAAACCAAGCTCCTTTGTTTTACCTATAAAGAAATAAAAGTTTGGACAGCTTCAGTGACTAGCCTAAAGTTAAAAAGCAGACGGAGAAAGGGCTAAAACTTTGATTAGCTCCTAAATGTGGTATACATTTTATGGAACATTTCCATATATAAGATCCAATTGATCTTCAACACAAGATAGTTAATTTGACTCATGAGCAAACCCAAGACAGCAAAATCAGCCAGTTTATAGTGGAACCATGAGAAAAACCTAAGCCACTGTCTTAAGCTGTCTCTTAAGACAGATGGAAAGGCACTCTCTCATAACTTGACTAATACAGAAAAGTATGCCTCAGTAAAAAAATCACAATCTGTTATTCAGTTAGCAATTATTTTTAAAGTCATACTATAAAGATACCAATGTTTCCATATGTAATAAACAAAAGTAATCCACTTAAAAGAAAAATGCTCATAACAGGAAATCAAGTTCCCAAAGGCAAATTTTTTGACATATTTTCCACACTGAAGCCCCAGTTGATAACAGTCTAGTACAAGGTTGCAAGAATTCTTTCTATTGTTTGTTCACAGATTATTTAAACAAAACAGCTGGGTTAGTGAGCTGCTGAATATTTTATCATAATCAGGTAGTCCTTTGCTGCTATCATTAACAACTCTAATATTCACATACTTAAAAATTACCTAATCTTTTAAAATGTCTTTCCTTTCTTTCACATAGGATTTTCAAGCTAACCATTCTGTAAACACGTTAATCCATTTTTATATTTAAGTCAAAATAAATCCTTTTATAAAATAATTATGTTACAAATACTGCTTTATTATGCAGCTGAAGGGACAGAAAGGCTAGGAGACTGATTAAAATAAAGGACTTAAGTGACGAAGAGCCAGCTGAAGAATACAGCATCTAAATAGCAGTCATATATAGAATACACATTTCTGAATGTCATTAAGAAAGTATACATGTGCCTGATATTCCAAATTCTTGTTTTAAAAAGGATCAAGCAGTACAGGAAGAATCTTAGGTTTAATAGGAGAACTTGGAAGAAGAATACAGGAAGTCAGAGCCTATGACTTGTCCACCATGTGATGGTTTTCAGATCATTTGTACAAATACAATAAAAACATGCTCCCAGAGTTCCAAACAGTCCTCTACCTAAGCCACTTTCAAAGAAGTGAAAATGCAGGCTTAGATGCATAGAAGCAATTGCTCAGTTTTGTGACTAACATTTGGCATCATTGTTGTGGACAGGTAAGAAAAGAAAAGAACCATTAAATCAATACACAAATGAGCAGCAACCACTCACAGTAATTTCCTTTGAATGAGAGAGAAGAATAACTATATAAGTTGGGTGGAGATCAAACACTATTGAAAAGTTATGACCAGAGAGTCAAATTAACTGCTTAGTGTTGTTTCCAAGATTTCACTAGGAATCAATAAGGATTGCGACTGAATAGGCCACCACCTGACCATAGCAAGTCTTCTGGAGAGCTAAGATAGTGCATTCACCTTTAGGTATACTGCTTATCTGCCCTCTGAGAAATTTTTAAACCTGCATTTGATAATAATACAATGGTGAATCCCTTTTATCCAGCACTAAATTTATAATATATTCTTTAGATATGCAAAATATAAAAAATATGTTAGAGATTCAACAGAAAAAACAAGAGTCAGTTTGTGACAATATATCACTGCAGAAAACACTAAATCTCTCACAGCTTCCTCAGCTCTTGTTCTAAACATTGAGCCAGAGAATTCAGAATGATCACCCTGAAGCATTTCATGGATTAACAAAGACAGATAAATCTGTACAACCCATTTTGTTTTGTATTAAAATAATCTAAAATTGATCATTTGTAATTGACTGTTAAATAGCATAATCAATTACTAGAATACGCCATTCCTCGATCATCTTAGATACATTGAAGTTTCCTGCAAAATGTTCCTCTTTATAGATCAATTCACACTTAAAGCACCCTCTAATTATACTCTTCATTCAACATACACTTATTAAGCACTTTTTGTGTGCCAGGAACTATTAGTGCAGAGAAACATCATGCCGAATCAAATTTCCTTTTGCCTTGGGAGGCAGAGGGCATGCATGATTTACAGACATATACAAAAACTACATAATAGGACAAGTGCTATATACTAGAGATGCGAAGAACTTAATTCTTCCTGGAGAGGTAAGAAAAGCTTACCAGACTAGCTAATACTTTACTGACTGTTAAAGTTTCAGTAGGAGTTTGGTAGATATACTAGAGGTTGTTCATGATCATAGGAGAATGTGTTAGATCCACAACTTTTGCAAAGTTGTGTAGATAGGAAATACTACTTGCTGCTTGGCATGGCAATAACAGATCTTGGTAATAGATAAGGATGAAAGAGTAATTAGTAATTAAGACAGGGCACAAGGGTGCTTGGACTTCATCCTGCTGATGTGAAATACTGAGCAGAGCTGTAATAATAATTTGTGTTTTAGAGAAATCATTCTGGCCATACAACAGAAGGACAGACTGGAAGGAATATAGTCTGGGGTTAATCCAGTCTTGTAAACCTATTAAAAGACCATTAAGATTACTACCACCTTTAGAACATGGCAACAGGATTGACCCCTCCTGTGATCACACCTTCCTCCATGTAATCAACAGCACAGAGGGCCAAGGGGAAGTGACTTCCTGGGTCTCAACCATACAGACTACTTTTCACCTACATGGAACTCCAGAATTCCATGCTCAAATGACTCTAAACTCACTTCCAGGACAGGGTCTCACACAATAAGTGGTGACTGTGGGGAAGATGCAGGCTGTGGAGAGAGTTTAGATATTCAGAATGGGGTATGCACATGTGTGGGGGGAAAAGACAGGAATGGAAAAATAAGAAGAGGCTGCAAGCCCAGACGGGAAGTCAGGAGATAGTATTTCCAGCACCATCATATTCCAGCCCAGAACCATGAGAACACTAAGAACTTTAAATTCAAACCTGGCCTTCCAAGTCATTGTTTAGGTATCAAGGTAGAAGGATAGAACATGATTTTTTAATTTAACCATTTGTAGGATTTATCACTTCTCAATATTTAAACATGGTGTATGGACCTCCATTTGTACTCTTGCACCAGGCCAAATGTTAGTCTTGTTTTACAATAACACAGACCAAAAGTTGATGAATTTCAAACAACTAAAATTTATTGCTCACTTATATTTGTTAGGCATGATGTTACGTAATGTGATATCACTTAATCTTTTAATTTAATCATCACAAAAAACCCAAAGGTCAGATTATTATTATTGTTATCTCCATTAATAGATGAGGAAACAGGCTTAGTAAGAGAAGGTGGCTTAACAGGGTAAGTAAACTCACTGCCCTCCTCCTCTCTAGGTGGGACATGACTCCCAGGGGTATAAACCTCCCTGGAGTATGGGACAGAAATCTTAGAACAAGCTGGGACTCAGTATCAAGGGATTGAGAAAACCTTCTCGACTGAAAGGGGAAAGAGAAATGAAACAAAATAAAGTGTCAATGGCTGAGAGTTTCAAATAGAGTTGAGAGGTTATCCTGGAGGTTATTCTTATGCATTATATAGATAACCCCTTTTTAGTTTAAGGTGTATTAGAGAGGCTAGAGGGAAGTGCCTAAAACTGTGCAGCTGTGTTCCAGTAGCCATGTTTCTTTAAGATGATTGTATAATGATACAGCTTTTGCAAGTGACTTTGTGATTGTGAAAACCTTGTTCTGATGCTCCTTTTATCTACGGTATGGACAGATGAGTAAAAACTATGGATTAAAAATAAATAATAATAGGGGGAACAAATGTAAAATAAATTGGGTAGAGGGAAATATCAGTGGTGGATGAGAGAAAGGGGTAAGGAGTAATGGTATGTATGAATTTGTTCTTTGTTCTTTTTATTTCTTTTTCTGGACAGATGTAAATGTTCTGAGAAATGATAATGGTGATGAAAATACAACTACATGATGATATTGGGAGTTACTGATTGTACACCAAGTATGGAATGTTCATATGTTAAGAATGTTCATGTTGTATGTTGATAGATTTTATTAATAAAAATGAAAAAAAAAAAGATAAGGTGGCTTCCCCAAAGTTACTGCTACCTGTACCAAGGCACTGTGTATAGGAATGACACAAATACCACAAAATTCATGTCAAGAGGCAAACTAATACTCAGCCAAATTTTTTTAATTTAATTTATTTTGTATTATCAAACCAAAACAACATATAATCATAAACATTCTTAACATACGAACATTCTGTGTATAGTGTACAATCAATGGCTCACAATATCATCACATAATAGTATATTCTTCATCATGATCATTTTTTTCAGAACATTTGCATCACTCCAGAAAAAGAAATAAAAGAAAAAAGAAAAAATTCATGCATACCATACTTCTTTACCCCTCCCTCTCATTGACCACTAGTATTTCCATCTACTCAATACAGTTTAACCTTTGTTCCCCTTATTTTTTTCTATACCCCTTACCAGTCCCTTTCATTGTTCATTAGTATTTCAATCTACTCAATTTATTTTAACATTTATTTTTAATCCATTTTTTTACTCATCTGTTAATACTGTAGATAAAAGGAGCATCAGATACAAGGTTTTCACAATCACACAGTCACATTGAGAAATTTATATCATTATACAATCATCTTCAAGAAACATGGCTACTGGAACACAGCTCTACAGTTTCAGGCACTTCCCTCTAGCCTCTCTAATACACTTTAAACTAAAAAGTAGATATCTATAAAATGCATAAGAATAACTTCCAGGATAACCTCTTGACTCTGTTTGGACTCTCTTAGCCATTGACACTTTATTTTGTCTCATTCCTCTCTTCCCCCTTTCGGTTGAGAAGGTTTTCTCAATCCCTTGATGCTGAATCCCAGATCATTCTAGGATTTCTGTTCCAGTTGCTAGGGAGATTTAGACCCCTGGGAGTCATGTCCCATGTAGAGAGGGGGAGGCCAGTGAGCTTGTTTGCCGTGTTGGCTGAGAGAAAGATAGGACACATCTGAGCAACAAAAGAGGTTCTCTGGGGGGGTGACTCTTAGGCCTAATTTTAAGTAGGCTTAGTCTATTCTTTGAAGGGATAATTTCATATGAACAAACCCCAAGATTGAGGGCTTGGCCTATTGATTTGGTTGTCTCCACCACTTGTGAAAATAACAGGGATTCTCCAAACTGGGAAGTTGAATATTCCCCCTTTCTTGGCATTCCCCCAAAGGGACTTTGCAAATAGTTTTTTTTTTTTATTCAGTGTTCAAATCACTCTGGGATTTATCGGGACATCACTCTGGACAAATCTACAAAATTTCAAGCCCTATTCAAGGTTCCATGTACTTATGGTGTTCAATAAACTCTCCATATCAGTTATATTAGGAAATACACTAGTCAAAATATAAATTTTGTACCAGATAAAATTTTTTGCTTTAGTCTCACACATAAGTTAAAGTTTTAAAATATAAATTACCATCTATATTCAATACGCTGCAATACTGACATTCCTTTGTTCTTCCTCATGCAAAACATTTTTTAAATTTGTATATTTAGTCACTACCATTGCATACTCTAGGCATTCTTAGATTATATCATCTCAGTCTTTATCGTCAATCTTTACTTCTGGTTTCATTTGTGTCCCCAGCCCTCCTCCCTCTATCATTCTCACATTCAGCTTCATTCAATGTACTAACATTACTGTGGCTATAATTAGGTAGTACTGTGCTATTCATTTCTGAATTTTTACAATCAATCCTGTTGCATAATCTGTATCCCTTCAGCTCCAATTACCCAAAATCTACCCTATTTCTATCTCTTGATGGCCTCTGTTCTTATCTGAAATTCTCCAAGTTCATTCAGTGAGACCATACAGTATTTGTTCTTTTGTTTCTGGCTAATCTCACTCAGCATAATGTCCTGAAGTCCCATCCATGTTGTCATATGCTTTATGACTTTATTCTGTCTTACAGTTGCATAATATTCCATCGTATGTATATACCCACAGCTTGTTTAGCCACTCATCTGTTGATGGACATTTGGGCTGTTTACATTTCTTGGCAACTGTAAATAATGCTGCTATCAACATTTGTGTGCAAATGTCCGTTCGTGTTCTCGCCCTCATATACTCTGAATAGATACCTAGCAATGGTATTACCGGATCATAAGGCAATTCTATACTTAGCTTCCTGAAGAACCACCAAACTGCCTTCCACAACGGTTGCACCATTTTACATTCCCAACAGTGGATAAGTGTGCCTCTTTCTCCACATCCTCTCCAACAGTTGTCATTTTCTGTTTTATTGTTAATGGCCATTCTGGTGGGTGATGGATGATATCTCATTGTCGTTTTTATTTGCATTTCCCTAATAGCCTCAACCAATTTTAAGAAACAGAGCTTAATCTTTTAAATAAATACTGCAGGAGAAAGAATTGTTTGGAATCTACTTACAATATTTTCTACAGAGAAATTGGAAGAAGAAAATGCAAAGAATTAAACAACGCCATATCAGTTTTTAAAAAGTGATTACGCGTTTTTCACGAAGATGGTGCCGAAAGCGAAGAAGGAAGCCCCTGGCCCTCCCAAAACCAAAGCCAAAGCAAAGGCTTTGAAAGCCAAGAAGGCAGTGCTGAAAGGTGTTCACAGCCACAAAAAAAAAAAAAGGATCTGCACTTCACTAACATTCCGCTGGCCCAAGACACTGTGTCTCAGAAGTCAACCCAAATATCCTTGGAAGAACACCCCCAGGAGAAACAAGCTTGACCACTATGCCATCATCAAGTTCCCTCTGACCACTGAATCAGCTATGAAGAAGACTGAAGACAACAACACTCATGTTCATTGTGGATGTCAAGGTCAACAAGCATCAGATCAAACAGGCTTTGAAGAAACTTTATGACATTGACGTCGCCAAGGTCAACACTCTGATCAGGCCTGATGGAGAGAAGAAGGCATATGTTTGACTGGCTCCTGACTATGACGCTTTGGATGTTGCCAACAAAATTGGAATCATCTGAACTGAGTCCAGCTGGCAAATTCTTCCTTGTTCTCAAAAGGGACTCTCTCAGAAATGTCTCTCTTGTATAGGATTCCAGCAAACTAATCAAGACCCACGTAGAATGGGTGGACACACTTCTTGGTCTAATCAAGCTTAACAGCCATAACTGATTGAGTCATATCTCCGTGGAGAGAATCTAATCAAGTTTTCAACCTACAGTACTGAATAGGGATTAGAAGAAACCGTTGTTTTCACAAGATTGATTAAGATTAAATATGGCTCTTCTAGGGTACAGGCATCCTTTCAAACTGGCACACACACACACATACACACACACACACACACACTAGATGGGTATGTGAATGTATGTATGTTACTCTGATAAAAAATAAATAATTTCAAAAGTAGATAGATGCCTGTATGTACATTATTACAAGAAACCTCAAGAAATTAACCGCAGTTATCTTTGGGAAGAACGAAGCTTTCATTTTTCATCTTTTTATCTATCAGTGCTGCTTGAATTTCCTAACATTATCCATGCATAGATTTGTTTTCTTTATACTTATTTATAGTAGAAAAAGTTACCTTAAAAATAATATTGCAACAAATGTAACAAATGTACTACACTAATGCAACATGTTAAAAAACAGGTGCTATCAAAGAACCCTGCATTATATATTTTTTGCATTTTAACATTTTTAATTGTGGAATATAACATAAATACAAAAAAGCAATAAATATCAGTATATTTTAACAGGTAGTTATAGAATAGGTTTCAAAGTTTGGTATGGCTTACAGTTTTACAATTTCAGGTTTTTCCTTTTACCTGCTCCAAGACACTGGAAGTTAAAAAGAAATATCAGTATAATGATTCAGCAGTCACACTTTGTTTGTTAAATCCATGTTCTCTGTTATAACTCCTTCTTCTTCTTTGATCCTTCTCCCAGTCTTTAGGGATGTTTGAGTTATGCTCATTCTAATGTTTTTTCATGTTGAAAAGGGGTGTCGACAATACAGGATGGGGGATGGAACTGGTTGATGTCCTTAGACAGACTATACCATAAGCCTTTGAGTTTACCTACACCAGAGTCATAACAGCAAAATCAAACAGTATCTATTCTTCTGGCTTATTTGACTCAGCATTATGTCCTCAAGCTTCATTCATGTTGTCATAGGCTTCAGGACTTCATTTTGTCTTATTGCTGCATAAAATTCCATCATATATATAAACCACATTTTATTTATCCATTTATCTGTTAATGGGCACTTGGATTGTTTCCATCTTTTGGCAATTGTAACTAGTACCACTACAAACATTGGTGTGCAAATGTGTGTTCATGTCACTGCTTTCAGCTCTTCTGGGTACATACCAAATATTGGTACTGCCAGATTGTAGGGCAATTTGATATTTAGTTTTCTGAGGAACTGCCAAACTGTCTTTCACAGTGGCTATTCATTTTACATTCCCACCAGCAATGAATAAGTGTTTCAATTTCTCCACATCCTCTCTAACATTTGTAGTTTTCTGTTTGTTTAATAGCAGACATTCTTATAGGTGTCAGGTGATATCTGACTGTAGTGTTGATACGAATTTCCCTTATAGCTAATGAAGATGAATATCTCTTCATGTACTTTCAGCCATTTGTATATGCTCTTCGGAAAAATGTCTATTCATAACCTTTGCCCATTTTATAATTGGGTTGTCTGTTCTTTTATGGTTGAGTCGTACAATTTTGTCCTATATGTAATTTCCAAATATTTTCTCCCATTGATTTGGTTGCCTCTTTACATTTTCTTTTCCCTCTTCACATTTTTGATGAAGTTCTTTGAGGCACAGAAGTATTTGATTTTGAGGAGGGAACACTGCATTTTAGGCATAATTTTTCTGTAAAACCACAACTTCTCTAATAAAAAATAATAATATTGCAAATTAGCACTGGCATACCATGCTCATGCAAAAATGAATATTTGTCCCTAGAAACCTAAGTTTTTCTTTGTTTTGTTTTTTATGATATATAGTACTGACCTGAAACTTTAAAAACTTTATAATGTTTGAAGAAGATTTAAAGTGGTTCCTTGACAGACAAAAAATATTTTCCATATAAGAGATATTCCAGAGTTAGGACCAATTTGTGGAAAAGCAAAGCACTTTGAAGAGAAATAAGTCAACCAGGTGTCGATGACAGCTTGGTAAAAATGATAAATCATTTAGTGAAAGATCAATGTGTGGACTGAGGCAGATATTTGTTATGCACAAATGAGCTGCTATACTTTACAGCTCTTCTCATTAGCATACAGAGATGCATTACCCTGACATTAAATAAAGAGAAAAAAAATACTGTAGCAAGCAGCTGTTGGCTAATGACAAAGAAAACCATGGACCCTTTGAGGACAATGTCCATCCAGCTGTAAGCATGGAAACAGCAAACACATGCACTGCTTTTCAGTATCAACTATAAATAGCCATGAAAAAGATGCTTAGCTTTTATGTTATTTTTTAGATTGATATTTTCAAATATCAATCACATAGTCTATTCTAAACAGGACACTTAGAAAAAGTTCACTCTAAATAACCAGAAGTCAAAACACATACATGCATTTTATTCTCATGCCATTTTTCTTTGTATCAATATCCACTGAAATGAGAATAGTTGGTCTAAGGAAAATCCTGAAAGAAATGGCAAACTAAGCAGATTCCTTCTGCCCCCAACTACTTACATTATTACTTTCTTTTTTCTGTCCCCATTTCACCACCTCTTCCTCCCACCTCATATCTCACCCCCAACATTTTCATATCACTCAGGGACTCTGTTGCAATGTTCTCTGAGGCTAGCTCCTATGTCAAAATTTATTTTATCTATTACATCTTTTCCAGAATGTTGCATGATCTGATATCAGCAACCACAATCTTTAATTCCTTGACTTTTCCCTCCTCCTATCCAAGACTAATGCTTCTACCTAATTTCAAGACCATACCCTCTCCTGCTTTCTCAGAAACCTTCCAAATACCCTTACCTTTCCTTTATTTTTGAACTTTTCTCTCTTCACTGGCAGTTTTCCCCCATTATATAAACACACCTAAGTCTCTGTCATGGTTAGGGACAGGTGTCAACTTGGCCAAGTTGTGGTACCTGTTCATCTGATTGGGCAAGCGCCGGCCTGTCTGTTGCAATGAGGACATTTCATAGGATTGGTCATGATCACGTCAGCTACATCCACAGCTGATTCCATTTGTAATCAGCCAAAGGGGAGTGTCTTCTGCAATTAGTGATGCTAAATGCAATCATGGGAAGCCTTTTAAGGAGGACTCAGAGGAGACAGGTTCCATTCCTGCTTTGGCTGGTGAGCCTCTCCTGTGGAGTTCATCCAGGCCATCCATTGGAGTCATTGGCTTTGCAGCCTGCCCTGTGGATTTTGGACTCTGCGTTCCTACAGTCACGTCAGACACTTTCATAAATTTTATATTTGCAAGTGTTCCCTGTTGATTCTGTTTCTCTAGAGAACCCTAACTAATACAGTCTCTAAAACTCAAATAAAACCCTATATTTAAAAGGTAAAAAAATGCTAGTGTATGGAACTTACCCTATAAATGGTTTCGCTTTATTGTATGCCTTCTTACTCTCCTTCCCTTTACCCAATCACTCCACAATCCACAGTGATTTGAAGATTTGAAGACTCTGCAGACATAATTACATCTACAAGGGTCTGTAGAGGCCTAAGGTCTGTGGATGAAATTCAGGAGATCCACAAACATGGATGGGAAAATAAATTATATCTTTGTTTCTTCCAAACTCTAAATTACTGTAGTTACTAGGCCTGCTACTCTATCTTACCATGTGTTATGTTAAATAAGCACATATTACTTTATCACAAATAGTTTGCTAACAATAGTTTAATATATAATTGATTTCCTTTATAATTCCATGTATTTTATTTTCCATCTGTGGCAGATTATATTTTTCAAAAATGCCACAAAAATATCCCCCATTCCACATGTGACGTGAATTTGCTATTCCCCCATCAAGATACTAAATCTGACTCCTTCTCCTTAAATCCAAGCTGCTGTTTAACTTGCTTTAACCAAAAGAAAGTAGTGGAAGTGAGGCTGACTGATTTGAAATGCTGATGCTGAGTGACTTGAAAAGTCATCTGGGTGCTGGGACTACATTTGGGGTAATTTTGCATAGTTATAATTACCAGAATCAAATCTGGTACCTAGAACTGGGGTGCTGATATAACAAAGACCTAAAACATGTGACACTGGCTTCAGGACTGCATGGTAAGTAGAAGGTGGAAGGGCCTTGAAGGTACCATTAGCAAAAGCCTGATGAGACTTGGGGAGGCTATTGGAGAGACGCCGTAAAAAAAAGGGAGTAAAATATTATTGGAAGCTGGAGGAAAGAAGATCTTTGTAATGAAATGACAGATAATTTAGCAAAACTTTTGCCTGTGGTAAAATAAAAAATAGAAAATGTTGCTAACAAATTGTTTCTTCTAGCTAAGATAATTTCCAAGCAGAATGTCCAAGGTATCAACTGGCTTTTTTCATCTGGATATCAGATGGAGAGACGGACTAAAGTAGGAATTCTTCTCTTGTCAAGAATTCAAAGGAAATATAAAGAAACTAGGAATTGCTGGATTCAGAAATAAAACTATTTCTCATTCACAATCTCTTCCAACAGCATGTTCAAAGTAAGAAGCAGTCTCAGGGTAAGCACAGGGCGCCAAGGGAAAATCTGGTCTCAAGATAAAGATGAAGCCAAGGATGTTACCGTAAAAATCTTTTAACACTCAGTTTCTCTCCTGGTTTCTCCCTCCTGATCTCCTTGCTACCTCCTTTTTCTGCACTTGACTAGTAAAATTAGATGTTCCCGGAGGTTTTATCCTCAATCTTGAATAATCCCTTCTTCCACCACTCCCTGAAATCTGTTAACCCACCAATATCCCCACCCCTCTGAAGCTCCCACCTCACTCCAAGAACTACAGACATACCTGCACATCTCCACCTGAAGATCTCAGAGAAACCACAAACTAAACATGTCAAAATTGTATCTAAACAAGAATGAACTTGGAAGACTCATACTTCCTGATCTTAGCAACTTAGTACAAAGCCACAGTAATCAAAACAGCATGGTACTGGCACAAGGACAGACATACAGACCAAGAAAATTGAATTGAGAGCTCAGAAATCAACCCTCACATTTATGGTGAACTGATTTTTGACAAGAGGACAAAGATCATTCAGTCGGGAAAAAACAGTGCCTTCAACAAATGGTACTGGGAAAACTGGTCTCCATTTGCAAAAGAATGAAGGTGGACCCCTACCTCACATCATACACAAAAATCAAGTCAGAACTATACCCAACTCCTAGAAGAAAATACAGGGAAGCATTTTCAGAACTTTGTGTTAGGCAATGGTTTTTACTTTATACCCAAAGTACAAGCAACAACAACAACAAAATAGTTAAACAAGGCCTCATCAAAATTACAAATTTTTGAGTCTCAAAGGACTTTATTTTGAAAACAAAATGACAACCTACACAATGAGAGAAAATATTTGGAAACCACATATCCAACAAGGGTTCAATAACCAGAAGATCAGCCTTGGAGATGTCACATGGGAAAACTGGAGAGAACTATGAGAAATCCTAGGGTGATAAAGGCACATTTTGAACTGGTATGGTGTGTGTGTTGGGGGAGGGGGGGTAGTTTGGGCCTCAGACAAGACACAGCCCATCAAACTATGGGATAACAAAACAGAAAAGTAACTACTGAAAAAGTAATCTGAAGTTATGCTATGTAGGGTAAGGAGGACTGACACAAGCTCTCTGATGCCTAGGACTCTCCACCTCCAGCTTCTGATATTACTAGGACTGACATATATTAAATTTGAATCTCCCTACACAAGCAGTCTATGACAGAGTACAATAATAAGATATGCAAAAACCATGCCAGGAAATTATAAAATGTTATTATGATATTAAAAAAAACATGGAGTGATAAACCAGCTTATGGATAAGATGACTTATCTCTTGATACCAATTCTCCCTGAATTGATCTGTACCTTCAAAATAATTCAAATTGAAATTCCCAAATAATTTTTCATGAAACATGATTCTAAAATTAATATGGGGGCGGTGCAACAGTGGCTCACTGGCAGAATTCTCACCTGCTATGCTGGAGACCTGGGTTCAATTCCTGGAGCCTGCCCATGCAAAAACAAAAATAATAATGATAATAATAATAAGAGTACAGGATCAAGAATATCAGGAAATTTCTGAAGGAGAAATTTTCTGCGAACATATTATGAACCTACTGTAATTAAGTCAGTGCGATATTGGCACAGGGATAAAGAAACTAACCCATGGAATTGAACAGAGTACAGAAAAACACAACCAAGGAAACAATTCAAATGAGATGGCATGTCAAATCCCGGAAATAAGAGGGACTGTCCAATTAATGGAGCTAAATAATTGATAATCCCATTGTTCTAGTTTGCTAGCTGCCAGAATGCAATACACCAGAGACAGATTGGCTTTTAATAAAAGGGGATTTATTTTGTTAGTTCTTCAGAGGAAAGGCAGCTAACTTTCCATTGAGGTTCTTTCTTATGTGGAAGGCACAGGATGGTCTCTGCTGGTCTTCTCTCCAGGCCCCTGGTTCCAACAACTTTCCCCGAGGTGGCTTCTTTCTGCATCTCCAAAGGCCTGGGCTGAGCTGCAAGTGCTGAGATGAGGAATGACCAGCTGCTTAGGCTGTGTTACGTTGCGCTCTCTCATTTAAGCACCAGCCAATTAATTCAAACGTCACTCATTGCAGCAGACATGCCTCCTAGCTGACTGCAGATGTAATTAGCAACAGATGAGGCTCGCGTACCATTGGCTTATGTCCGCAGCAACAAAACTAGGTATGCTCACCTGGCCAAGTTGACAACTGAATCCAACTACCACACCCATTTTAGAAGAAAAGACGAAATTTGATCATCACATCATATGTAAAATCAACACCAGAGAGGGATATTAGACACTTTAACGTCAAAAATAACTTTAAGGAGCAGTGTGAAGAGACAAGAATGACCCCCAACCCCCATACTGGGCAAAGCCTGCACACTGCACCCAGCACCTACGTCCCACAGCCATAGCCACCATGTCCAAGAGAAAGGCTGAAAGGAATGCTAAAGGAGATAAAGCCGAGGTAAAAGACAAACCACAGAGAAGATCTGCAAGGTTATCTGCTAAACCTGCTCCTCCAAAGCCAGAACCCAAGCCTATAAAAAAGCCCCTGCAAAGAAGGTAGAAAAGGTACCCACAAGGAAAAAGGGGAAAGCTGATACTGGCAAGGATGGGGATAACCCAGCAGAAAATGGAGATGCCAGAACAGACCAGGCACAGAAAGCTGAAGGTGCTGGAATTGTCAAGTGAAGTGTGTGCATTTTTGATAACTGTGTACTTCTGGTGACTGTACAGTTTGAAATACTATTTTTATAAAGTTTTATAAAAATGCAGAATTTTTTTTTAAGCTATGTTGTTAGCACACAGAATACTTCATGGTTGTTTTTTGGGGAAGGGACAAATGTCACTAATAAAATGTCTCCAAAGCTGGATTAACATGGGAGAAAACACCTTTCCCCCCTACTTTTGAGAGACTTCATCTTTACTCCCAGGATATTGGGTTCCCTGATGTTCATATACATTAGCCACCTTGGCACTTGTGGAATGGAAAAACTAAAATTCGTTTTTATGTCCTCATGTCCTTTTTCCCTTCTTAGCCTTCAGCATAGACTTGACTCTCTGCAATCTGTTGAGGCCTGACCCAAAAAAATTATCAGAACGTCAGACAATCTAGACTTTCCAGTGATGACCTTGAGATGGCATCCCGCAAAAGAGCAGTGAGTCCTTGTTTAGGTTGTGGATCTTCAAACTGATAATTCTGCCATTTTCACTTCATTTCCTGAAAGTCTGGGTCTCCTTGAGAAAAGCTGAAAAACAACATGCTAAATGTGAAATGTCAACCCTCACTCTAAGCTTTCCCTGTTCAGAGCATCAAACGAAGACTTCATTGGGTTTTATAGTGGCTTTCTTATCTTGATAGCCCATTGAAGGAGGGAGTTTGAAAGTTGTATACTGTTAACAATTACTTGCTCATACCCTGCCTGAAATACCATGATTGTTATGAAAAGTATCTTTAATAAAGCTAGATACAGTTGGTAAAATAAAAATAAATACTTTAAAAGAAGGGGAGAATTGGACACAGAGAGACACTGGAGAGAAGGCCATGAAGATGGAGGAAGAATATGTCTATAAGTGAAGGTACAACAAGGACGGCCAGCAGACACCAGAAGCTACAAGAGGCAAGGAAGGATTTTTCTTTACAGGTTTCAAAGGGAACATGACCCTACTGACATCATGATTTTGGACTTCTGGCCTCCAAAACAGTGAAACAATAAATTTCCATTGTTTTAAGTCCAAAAAGAAAAAAACAACTTTAAAAAACTTAGTGGAAAAGATGAACATCTTTTGACCTGAGAGTAGAAAAAAATTTCTTAAAGAAGACAAGACAAATTTGACTATTTTAAAATTAAAGACCAATGTTCATCAAAAAACACCATAAAAAATAAAAATACAAGTTTTAAACTGAAAAAAAGTATATTTAGTCCACAAAACTTTTAATGGATTATTATTGAGAATATTTAAACAACTCCTAAAAGTCAATAACACACATACACACACACACAAACATATAAAACTTGGCCAGAAAAATAGGCAAAAGACAAAGAACAAGCAGTCACAGCAGAACACATACCCATAACCAAAAAATAAATGAAAAAGGGTTTCACATCACTAGGGGGTAAGAGAAATTAACAATAAAACCACTTGTCAGACAAAATAATGAAAGACTTTGAAATGAACAAAAAGACTAGCGTACATACTTCTTAATTCACTCATTCACTACCTTCATCTTTCATTTTCTTTAAGCAATTTTCAACTCTATAAATTGTAGAAAACTAATAATATAAATTACTCTCGTACACAGAAATGCAAATTAGTTGCGTCCAGTGCAATGTAATTGAATTTTGTATCCATTTGAAAAATTCATTTTCAGCATTCCTTTACTGCATATAAATATCTCTTTGAATTTTCCTTTGAATTGGTTTTAACATCTTACCAGTTCTCTCATTAATGAGTTAAATAAATATTTCATGTGTTCATTTTATATCTGTATCAGAGTCATGATTATATCCTCTTTTAAAAATTATGCTTTAACAACCCAATTAGAATTCATGACAAAAGTTCCCAGCAAACAAGAAATAGAAGGGACTTTCTTCAACCTGAGGATAATATCACACTTCATGGTAAAAGATGGAAACCTTTCTCCCTAAAATAAATCAAGGATGTCTGCTCTCACCACTTCTATTTAATATTGTACTAGAGGTCCAAGGCAGTACTATAAGGCAAGGAAAAGAAATCAAACATACAAACTGAAAGGAATAAATATGTCTTTACTTACATACACATAATAGTAATATCTACAGGAAAAGAAAACTACTAGAACTAATATATTAATGACAATCTACAAACTTCAGTTGGACTTTCATTTATAAGTATCGAACAACTGGAAAAATACACACTTTTAAAACGTCATTATAATAGCATTAAAAACATAAAAAACTTAAAAATAAATTTAATAAAATGTGAAGACCTGTACACTGAAAGTCAAAAGAATATAGCTTTGAGAAATTAAAGAGGATCGAAATAAATGGATAAATGAGAAAATAAAGATGATCTAAATAAAATGAGAAATTAAAGATGATCTAAATAAATGGATAAACATACTATGACTATAGATTGTTAAGATGTTCATTCTTCCCAAATTGACCTACGGAGTGAACAAAATGCCAAACAAAATCAGAACTAACTTTTTTTTTTGTAGAAAATGAAAAGCTGATCCTAAAATTTATATGGAAACACAAATGATGATTGCAGCCACAGCCACCATGAAAAGGAAGAAAACTGGAGAACTTAAACTACCTAACTTCAAAACTTACTACTTAAACATACAAAACTTATAAAAAAGCTACTGTAATCAAGACATTATAGTATTGGCAAAAAAGAAAAATACATCACTGGAATAGAAGAGAGAACTCAAAAGAGAGAACAGATTCATACATATCTCGTCAAATGATTCTTGACAAAGGAACCAAAGCAATTCAATGAAAAAAGGAAAGTAGTTTATTTTCAACAAGTGGTACTGCAACAACTAGATATCTTTGGAAATATATGAACCTCAACCTTTAACTCACACCACAAACAAAATTAATGTGAGATGAATTTCAGATTTAAACACAAAAATGAAAACGAAAAACTTTCTAGAAGAAAACATGAGATTATCTTTGCAACCTGGGGGTAAAAATTCCTTAAAGAGGACAAAGAAAGAAATAACCCATAAAAGGAAAAAACTGAAAACTAGATTTCATCAAAATTAAAAAGTTCTGCTCATCAAAAGACAACACTAAGAAAACGAACAGACAAACTACAAATTAGGAGAAAATATTCACAATAGTTTTTTTTTTTTTAAATATGGAACGCTTCGCGAATTTGCCTGTCATCCTTGCGCAGGGGCCATGCTAATCTTCTCTGTATCATTCCATTTTAGTATATGTGCTGCCGAAGTGAGCACTTCACAATAGTTTTATCTAATGCTGACTGGTATCCAGAATGTATAGAATATTCTTCCAATGTAATGAATAGACAAATAACTGAATTTTTTAAATTGGCAAAAGATTTTTTTTTCTTTTTTTCTTTACATGGGCAGGCACCAGGAATCGAATCCAGGTCCTCGGGCATGGCAGGCAAGCATTCTTACCTGCTGAGCCACCGTGGCCCGCCCGGCAAAAGATTTTAACAGACATTCTATAAAGGAAGACATAAAATGGCTAATAACCCCATTAAAAATTGTTCAAAATCATTAAACATCAGGAAAATGCAAATTGAAACCACAATGAGCACCTACTAAACATCCTTAGAAGGGTTAAAGAACAGCAGCAAACACTGGTGAGGATGTGGAACAACAGGAACTCTAATGCTAGTACTTTGGGAAAAAGCTTGGCATTTTCATATCAAACTAACACACATCTAACCTTTGACCAATAATTGCACTTTGAGGCATTTATTCAAGAGGATTGAAAATAAGTCTACAAAACAACTTGTGTAATAATGTTCAGAGGAGCTTTATTCATAATAGCCAAAAACTAAACAATGTATACGATCACTAACAATGAATACCACACGACTATAAAAAGTAAACAAACAAACAAAGAGAACTACCAGTAAATGCAGCAACATGAATGAATGAAACAGATGTTCTGGGTGAAAAATGCCAAAAATAAAGAGTACATACTCATTTATACAAAGTTTGAGAACAGACAAAACTGATCTAAAGTAACAGAAATCGTAACAGTGGTTGTTCTGGTGACGGAAGAAGAATGTAGAGGGAGGAGCCTAAAGGAACTTTAAGGGTAATAAAAATGATCTAAATTTTTATAGGGGAATGGATTACATGGATATATGCTTTTGTCAAAACTCACTGAACTGTATATTTAAGACTGTGCATTTTATTGTATAATTGAAAAATCACACCTCAATTTATAAAAGTTTTTAAAAATATTATAAGTAGATGCTATTTCAGATCTTTCAACCATTAAAATTTTTTAAAATACTTTTTATTATGAAATATAACATATATTCAGAAAAGTGATAAATTTCAAAGTACAATTAAACAAGTAGTTATAGAGCAAATTTCAAAGTATAGTCTGGGTTATAGTTCTACAACTTCAGTTATGTCTTTCTGGCTGTTCTAATGCACTAGAAATTAAAAAGAAATATCTATCTAATGATTCAGTAGTCATAATCATTTGTTATATCTGAACTTCTTTGTTACAACTCATCCCTCTCATCTTGATCATTCTCTCAATCTTGAGGGATATTTGGGCAATGGCCATTCTAACTTTTTCACGTTGAAAAGGGGTGTCAACACAATGGGGTAAGGGAATTCAACTGGTTGATGTTCTGGGAGAGACTGGTACCTCTAAGTTTCAAGGCTTATCTGGCATAGGAACACTGGAAGTTTTGAATACCTGAAAAACAAACTTAATAAGCAAAAATTTTATAGAGTCTTAGATACAGCCCTGGGCTTCCTTCAGGCTTTTCAAGGATATTGTCGATTGGGGTGTGGCATACTGTGGCAATTTGCAATATCTGGCTGAAGCTTGCATAACAGCAACCTCCAGAATGACCTCTCAACTCTATTTGAAATCCCTTAGCCACTGAAACCTTATTTCGTTACATTTCTTTTGTCTCTTTTGGTCAAGAAGATGTTCTACATCCCATGATGCCAGGGCTAGGTTCATCCCTGGGAGTAATGTACCACGTTGCCAAGGAGATTTACATCCCTAAAATCAACTACCAAAATTTTAAAGCCTGAAAAATACTAAGTATCGGAGAGTGTGTAAATCAACAGGATCTTCATATATAGCTAGTAGGAAGGTAAAATGGTGCAACCACTTCGGAAATAAATTTTGTATTACTTCCTAAAGTTTAATGTTCACTACCCTATGACCCAGCAATTCCATTCACAGAAACTCTTGCACATGTACTACAAGTTATGCATACAAATATTTATTGCGATACTTCAAAATACTAAATGCCTAGACACATGACTCTTAACACTCAATCCCAGAAAGAAACTGAGCATAATGTAACTAAAGGAATCACTTTCCAATATTTAAAATGTCATTATATGATAGTATTTACATATTATCCATTTGTTCAATCTGTATGCGTACAAAATAAATCCAAAATTAAGACACAGAATTAAAGCATTATGATGATTTTTGATTTTGTGGTTTTTTTAAAGGTTGAATTTAACTGATTCATTCAGCATGACATCTATGGTAGTAAATATTGGAACTCACCTAAATTATACTATATCCTTACAGAGGTATCCTGCAGCTGTAAAGATGAATGAGGTAGATCTATGTATATAGAAAGATCTTCAAGATACAAAGTTAACAAAGCAAAATACAGAATAGTAAGTTCTCATAGGTTAAAAGAAACAAATTCCATATTCATTTATATGTACATTTGATGAACAATTTAAAAATACATAAGCTGTAAGCAGTGGTTTCTTCTAAAAATAGTGACAGGGTATCTGAGACTGACTGACTTATCAGTATAAATTCTTACGTACTGTCTGAATTTCTGAACATGTACCTGCTTTATGTTTTCAGTATACATAGAAGAAGAGGAGGAAGAGGCCATCAAAAGCATTTGTTGTTTCTGGTAAGCAACCTCTGCCATGCCCCTCAGCAGGTATTTCAAACCTTTATCACTCTCCTCAAATGCCTATGTCACCTGTTGCCTCTTCCCATAACATCCCTAAACATAATATCCCCAATGACAATATTCCCAAGCCAATGACCTTGCTTTCTACTTCAGAGAATAAGGAATGTACCTATATTTCCTAATTCACAACAATAAATTTATTTCTGATGACACCCATAGGTACCTTCAGCTCTCAGAAGAAATCAAGACACACAGATCTAGAACAAGAGAAATATATACGATCACAACACACTGGAAAAGTACAATGACAGTGACAGACACAAGTTGCTGTGGTAGCTTTATGATCAACTCTATATGGGGAGTGGAAGGCAACATTCTGAGAAATGAAACTAGCATGTACAAAGGCACAAATATAAATCAGCATAGTTCGTATACATGGAATTTAAAGGATAATAGTTGAACACACAAGTTTTGAAATCAAACATTCTGATTCTATCACTTATCAACTCAATGAGGATAAAATAATAGCCTTGATCTAAAAAAACTGTTTATAGATTCAACAGAATACCTACAATGAAGCACTTAGCAAAGGGTCTGGCATATACAGAAAAATCTCAGTAAATGGTAACTCATAATCTTTCATTACAAAAATATTCAACAAACTAGGAACAGAAGGAAATTTCCTCAACTTGATAAGACAGATATGAAAAAGCCACAGCTAACATCATACTTAATGCTGACCCCAAAGATAAGGAACAAGACAAGCATGTCCACTCTTGCCATTTCTATTTAACATTGTACTAGAGGTTATAGCCAGGACAATTAGGCAAGAAAAAGAAATAAAAGCATCCAGATTGGAAAGGAAAAAATAAAACTAACTCTATTCACAGATTATATCATCTCAGATTAGAAAATCCTAAAGAATCCATTAAAAACTATTAGAATAATAAATTAGCTCAGCAAGGGTGTAGGATACAAGATCAATACACAAAAGTCAAATGTATTTCTATACATTAGCAATAAACAATTCAAAAATGAAATTAAGAAAAACAATTTCATCTAGAATAAAGCAATTAGAAATTCAACAAAAAAGTACAAGTATACTGACTACAAAATATCATTGAAATAAATTAAAACCTAAATAAATAGAAAGACATCCACTGTTCACTGATCAGAAGACTTGTTATTGTTAAAATGGCAATACTCCCCAAATTGATCTACCGATTCAATGGAATCACTGTCAAAATCTATGCTGGATTTTTTGCAGGAAATGATAAGCTGATTCAAAAACTCATATGGAAATACAAGGGACAAAGAATAGCCAAAACAATGTTGAAAAGAACAAATTTTGAGAGCTCACACTTCCCAATTTCAAAACTTGTTACAAAACTACAGTAATGAAGACACTATGATACTGATATTGATAGACACACAGATCCATGGAATAAAACTGAGAATACAGAAGTGAAACCTTCACATTAATGGTCAGTTGCTTTTGTTAAAGGGTGCCAAGATAATTCAGTGCTGATAGAACAACCAGATATCCACATGCAAAAGAATGAAATTGAAACCCTATGAATCACAGACCTAAATTTAAGATCTAAAACTATAAAATTCTTAAAGAAAATATAGAAGTAAACCTTCATGATCTCAAATTATGCAATGGTTTCTTATATCTGACGCAAAAACATAAGCAACAAATTTAAAAAATAGATAAAATTAAAAACTTTTGTACTTTAAAGGACACCATGAAGAAAGTGAAAAGACAATCCACAGAATATGAGAATGTGCATATTTCATAAAGAACTTGTCTTCCATAAATATAGAAACTCTTAAAATAAAAAGAAAAATAACTGTGCTGGTTTGAATCTATGGTAGACCCCAGAAAAGCCATGTTCTTTAATCCTCATTCAATATTGCTGGGTGGGAGCATTTTGATTGTTCCCATGGAGATGTGACCCACCCAATTGTGGGTGGTAACTTTTGATTGGATGATTTCCATGGAGATGTGTCTCCACCCATTGAAGGTGGAATTGCTTACTGCAATCCTTTAAAAGAGGAAACATTTTGGAGAGAGTCCCTTCTTAGAGCCACGAGAAAGCTACAGTAGAGCCGAGCAGAGCCACAAGGCCAAGAGAACCACTGAGTCCATGAGCCAGTGACCTTTGGAGATGAAAGAGAATGCCCCTGCAGGAGCTTCATGAAACAAGAAGCCAGGAGAGAAAGCTGGCAGACTGTGGCCATGTTTGCCACGTGCCTTTCCAGTTGAGAGAGAAATGCTGAACCCATCAGCCTTTCTTGAGTGAAGGTAACCTCTTCTTGGTGCCTTAATTTGGACATTTTTATAGCCTGGTTTAACTGGGACATTTTCTCAGACTGAGAACTGTAAACTAGCAACTTTTTAAATTCCCCTTTTAGGAGCCATCTAGTTTCTGGTATGTTGCAATTTGGCAGCTAGCAAACTAGAACAATAACTCAATTTAAAAATGGCCAATGCATTTGAATGTATACAAATTACATACAAATTACCAATGAGTTTATGAAAAGATGTTCACCATCTTGAATCGTTAGGAAAATGCAAATCAAAATGACAGAGACACCACTTATACCCATTTAGGATATCTATAATCAAAAAGGTAGATAACTAATAGGTGTTGGTGAAAATATAGAGAAATTAGAACCCTCACATGTTGCTGGTAGGAATATAAAATGACGCAGTCCCCTTGGAAAAAAAGTTTGGTAGTTCTTCAAAATGTTAAACGTGGAGTTACATATGACCAGAATGTCACTCCTAAGCATATACTCAAGAGAAATGAAAACACATATCCAAGCAAAAACTTGTACATAAATGTTCATAGCAGCACACAAATATCTGTGAACAGGTAAAGGGGGAAACAAAATGTGGTATATTCTCACAGTGGAATGGTATTTGGCCATAAAAAGGAATGAAGTACTAATACATGCTAAAACACAAATTAACTTTGAAAACATCATGCTAAGTCAAAGAAGTCAGTCACAAAAAACTGCACATTATATGATTTCATTTATATGAAACATATAGAATAGGCAAATCTATAGAGATAGAAACCAGGTTAATTGTCGCCAGAGACTGAGGGGAGGCAGGACTGTGTTATGAGTGCTAATAAGTACTGGTATCTTTTCGGAGAGATGAAAATGCTCTAAAATTAGATTGTGGTGCTAGTTGCACAACTCTGTGAATATAATAAAACCCAATGAACTGTATAATTTAGATGGATGAATTTTATGGTATGTGAATTATTTCTGAAAAAAACTGGTTTTAAAAATTTTAGCTCATGTTGGGGATTGAATTATGTCCCCCAGAAAGACATGTTCAAGTTCCAACACCCCGTCCTATAGGTATGAACTTCAACTTTTCATATGGAAAAATATTGGAAAAATTCATTCAGAAATCTTATATGACTAAAATCAGCTTGATTTCCTTCAATCAAATATTCTACAAATTAAGGTAAGCATGTTATATACGTAGCTTTATAATAACTATTTGCCTCCTATTAAAACCCCCAGAGGAAAAGAAATTTAGGTTTTCCTTAAATTTTTCAAACAACTTGTTCTAATTATAAAATTTAGTTAAAAGAGCAAATGTATTCATAAAATACCTCACCTTATATTTTCAGACAAATTCACAAAGATATGTCTACAGCATAATTTCCAGTTTAGACAGACACCTGAATTGGAAAAAGAAAAAAACACATGAGTCTATATGACTAAATCTGAGTAGAGAATTTAATTCTTTCAAAAGGAAAACCTTAACTTAATCATTTACTCCCTAAACTTTTGTCTTCGAGTTGTTCTTTAGAAATCTGAAGAAAATAAAAAATTAAGAATTTCTGCTGAATAAGAATGAAGGCCTTTAATCCTGTATAGCTTAATGTAATGCCTGGATACATCCTAGAATATACTAAGCAGATAATCAAAAAGGACTGGTAAAGTCCCTTGAGGGATAGGGGGAAAAAAAATGGAACTATTAAATGTTACTACTGGGGAAACCCCTGATACTGCCCCAAACATTAGGGACATCTAAATCAATAGGCCAAGCCCTTGACCTTGAGGCTTGCTCTTGTGAAGCTTATGTATGTAGCAGAGAATCTACAGGTACGTCCAAGAGTTACTTCTGGAGGACCTCTTTTGTTACTCAGATGTGGCCTGACTCTCTCTAAGCCCAACTCTGCAAGTGAAATCACTGCCTTCCCCACTACGTGGGACATGACATACAGGGGTAAAAGTTTCCCTGGTAGTGTGGGAGATGTCTCCCAGGGATGAGTCCAGCTCTGGCACTGTGGGATCAAGAATTCCATCCTGACCAAAAGGGGGAAAAGAAGTGTAACAAATAAGATATCAGTGGCTAAGAGAGTTAAAATAGAGTCAAGAGGCTACTCTGGAGGTCACTCTTACACAAGCTTCAGTTAGACATTACTACCTATCATAACTTGCCAACCCCCAACCAAAAGCATTCCAGCCAATCCTAAAGTACACCTACAGCAATACATAAGATTCTACAAAGGTTTCATGCACAAGGGTAACTTTTGAGAAATCTACAACTACCAGATGAGTCCCTGGAATAGATAAGTCCTGAAATCTAAAGGTGCCAGCCTCTACAGAACGTCAGCTAGTTCCATCTTCCTACCCTATAAGCCTCTCCAGAACATCAGCTAGTTCCATCTTCCTACCCCATAGTATTTTATTTTTTTTTACTTTTTTTTATTAATTAAAGAATAAAAAGAAATTAACCGAACATTTAGAAATCATTCCATTCTACATATGCAATCAGTAATTCTTAACATCATTACATAGATGCATGATCATCATGCCTTAGTACATTTGCATCGATGCAGGAAAAGAACTAGCAAAACAACAGAAAAAGATATAGAATGTTAATATAGAGAAAAAAAATAAAAATAATAATAATAGTAAAAAAAAAGAAAAGGAAAAAGAAAAAAAAGACCAACAAACAAACAGACAGACAAAAAAGAAACCTATAGCTCAGATGCAGCTTCATTCAGTGTTTTAACATGATTACTTTACACTTAGGTATTATTGTGCTGTTCATTTTTGAGTTTTTATATCTACTCCTGTTGCACAGTCTGTATCCCTTCAGCTCCAATTACCCATTATCTTACCCTGTTTCTAACTCCTGCTGGACTCTGTTACCAATGACATATTCCAAGTTTATTCTCAAATGTCGGTTCACATCAGCGGGACCATACAGTATTTGTCCTTTAGTTTTTGGCTAGACTCACTCAGCATAATGTTCTCTAGGTCCATCCATGTTATTACATGCTTCATAAGTTTATCTTGTCTTAAAGCTGCATAATATTCCATCGTATGTATATACCACAGTTTGTTTAGCCACTCGTCTGTTGATGGACATTTTGGCTGTTTCCATCTCTTTGCAATTGTAAATAATGCTGCTATAAACACTGTTGTGCAAATGTCCGTTTGTGCCTTTGCCCTTAAGTCCTTTGAGTAGATACCTAGCAATGGTATTGCTGGGTCATATGGCAATTCTATATTCAGCTTTTGGAGGAACCGCCAAACTGCCTTCCACAGTGGTTGCACCATTTGACATTCCCACCAACAGTGGATAAGTGTGCCTCTTTCTCTGCATCCTCTCCAGCACTTGTCATTTTCTGTTTTGTTGATAATGGCCATTCTGGTGGGTGTGAGATGATATCTCATTGTGGTTTTGATTTGCATTTCTTTAATGGCCAGGGACATTGAGCATCTCTTCATGTGCCTTTTGGCCATTTGTATTTCCTCTTCTGAGAGGTGTCTGTTCAAGTCTTTTTCCCATTTTGTAATTGGGTTGGCTGTCTTTTTGTTGTTGAGTTGGACAATCTCTTTATAAATTCTGGATACTAGACCTTATCTGATATGTCATTTCCAAATATTGTCTCCCATTGTGTAGGCTGTCTTTCTACTTTCTTGATGAAGTTCTTTGATGCACAAAAGTGTTTAATTTTGAGGAGCTCCCATTTATTTATTTCCTTCTTCAGTGCTCTTGCTTTAGGTTTAAGGTCCATAAAACCGCCTCCAATTGTAAGTTTCATAAGATATCTCCCTACATTTTCCTCTAACTGTTTTATGGTCTTAGACCTAATGTTTAGATCTTTGATTCATTTTGAGTTAACTTTTGTATAGGGTGTGAGATACGGGTCTTCTTTCATTCTTTTGCATATGGATATCCAGTTGTTTAGGCACCATTTACTGAAGAGACTGTTCTGTCCCAGGTGAGTTGGCTTGACTGCCTTATCAAAGATCAAATGTCCATAGATGAGAGGGTCTATATCTGAGCACTCTATTCGATTCCATTGGTCGATATATCTGTCTTTATGCCAATACCATGCTGTTTTGACCACTGTGTCTTCATAATTTGCCTTAAAATCTGGCAGCACGAGACCTCCAGCTTCGTTTTTTTCCTCAAGATGTTTTTAGCAATTCGGGGCACCCTGCCCTTCCAGATAAATTTGCTTATTGGTTTTTCTATTTCTGAAAAATAAGTTGTTGGGATTTTGATTGGTATTGCATTGAATCTGTAGATCAATTTAGGTAGGATTGACATCTTAACTATATTTAGTCTTCCAATCCATGAACACGGTATGCCCTTCCATCTATTTAGGTCTTCTGTGATTTCTTTTAGCAGTTTTTTGTAGTTTTCTTTATATAGGTTTTTTGTCTCTTTAGTTAAATTTATTCCTAGGTATTTTATTCTTTTAGTTGCAATTGTAAATGGGATTCGTTTCTTGATTTCCACCGCAGCTTGTTCATTACTAGTGTATAGAAATGCTAAGATTTTTGAATGTTGATCTTGTAACCTGCTACTTTGCTGTACTCATTTATTAGTTCTAGTAGTTTTGTTGTGGATTTTTCCGGGTTTTCGACGTATAGTATCCTATTGCCTGCAAACAGTGATAGTTTTACTTCTTCCTTTCCAATTTTGATGCCTTGTATTTCTTTTTCTTGTCTAATTGCTCTGGCTAGAACCTCCAAGATGATGTTGAATAATAGTGGTAATAATGGACATCCTTGTCTTGTTCCTGATCTTAGGGGGAAAGTTTTCAATTTTTCCCCATTGAGGATGATATTAGCTGTGGGTTTTTCATATATTCCCTCTATCATTTTAAGGAAGTTCCCTTGTATTCCTATCTTTTGAAGTGTTTTCAACAGGAAAGGATGTTGAATCTTGTCAAATGCCTTCTCTGCATCAATTGAGATGATCATGTGATTTTTCTGCTTTGATTTCTTGATATGGTGTATTACATTAATTGATTTTCTTATGTAGAACCATCCTTGCATACCTGGGATGAATCCTACTTGCTCATGATGTATAATTCTTTTAATGTGTTGTTGGATACAATTTGCTAGAATTTTATTGAGGATTTTTGCATCTATATTCATTAGAGAGATTGATGTGTAGTTTTCTTTTTTTGTAATATCTTTGCCTGGTTTTGGTATGAGGGTGATGTTGGCTTCATAGAATGAATTAGGTAGTTTTCCCTCCGCTTCGATTTTTTTAAAGAGTTTGAGGAGAGTTGGTACTAATTCTTTCTGGAATGTTTGATAGAATTCACATGTGAAGCCATCTGGTCCTGGACTTTTCTTTTTAGGAAACTTTTGAATGACTGATTCAATTTCTTTACTTGTGATTGGTTTGTTGAGGTCATCTATTTCTTCTTGAGTCAAAGTTGGTTGTTCATGTCTTTCCAGGAATCCGTCCATTTCATCTAAATTGTTGTATTTATTAGCGTAAAGTTGTTCATAGTATCCTGTTATTACCTCCTTTATTTCTGTGAGGTCAGTAGTTATGTCTCCTCTTCCATTTCTGATTTTATTTATTTGCATCCTCTCTCTTCTTCTTTTTGTCAATCTTGCTAAGGGCCCATCAATCTTATTGATTTTCTCATAGAACCAACTTCTGGTCTTATTGATTTCCTCTATTGTATTCATGTTTTCAATTTCATTTATTTCTGCTCTAATCTTTATTTCTTTCCTTTTGCTTGCTTTGGGATTAGGTTGCTGTTCTTTCTCCAGTTCTTCCAAGTGGACAGTTAATTCCTGCATTTTTGCCTTTTCTTCTTTTCTGATATAGGCATTTAGGGCAATAAATTTCCCTCTTAGCACTGCCTTTGCTGCGTCCCATAAGTTTTGATATGTTGCGTTTTCGTTTTCATTCGCCTCGAGGTATTTACTAATTTCTCTTGCAATTTCTCCTTTGACCCACTTGTTGTTTAAGAGTGTGTTGTTGAGCCTCCATGTATTTGTGAATTTTCTGGCACTCTGCCTATTATTGATTTCCAACTTCATTTCTTTATGATCGAAGAAAGTGTTGTGTATGATTTCAATCTTTTTAAATTTGTTGAGACTTGCTTTGTGACCCGGCATATGGTCTATCTTTGAGAATGATCCATGAGCACTTGAGAAAAAGGTGTATCCTACTGTTGTGGGATGTAATGTCCTATAAATGTCTGTTAAGTCTAGCTCATTTATAGTAATATTCAGATTCTCTATTTCTTTATTGATCCTCTGTCTAGATGTTCTGTCCATTGATGAGAGTGGGGAATTGAAGTCTCCAACTATTATCGTAGATGTGTCTATTTCCCTTTTCAGTGTTTGCAGTGTATTCCTCACGTATTTTGGGGCATTCCGGTTTGGTGCATAAATATTTATGATTGTTATGTCTTCTTGTTTAATTGGTCCTTTTATTAGTAGATAGTGTCCTTCTTTGTCTCTTTTAACTGTTTTACATTTGAAGTAATTTGTTGGATATTAGTATAGCTACTCCTGCTCTTTTCTGGTTGTTATTTGCATGAAATATCTTTTCCCAATCTTTCACTTTCAACCTATGTTTATTTTTGGGTCTAAGATGTGTTTCCTGTAGACAGCATATAGAAGGATCCTGTTTTTTAATCCATTCTGCCAGTCTATGTCTTTTGATTGGGGAATTCAGTCCATTAACATTTAGTGTTATTACTGTTTATATAATATTTTCCTCTAACATTTTGCCTGTTGTATTATGTACATCATATCTGATTTTCTGCCTTTCTACACTCTTCTCCATACCTCTCTCTTCTGTCTTTTTGGTTCTGACTCTAGTGCTCCCTTTAGTATTTCTTGCAGAGCTGGTCTCTTGGTCACAAATTCTCTCAGTGACTTTTTGTCTGAGAATGTTTTAATTTCTCCCTCATTTTTGAAGGACAATTTTGCTGGATATAGAAGTCTTGGTTGGCAATTTTTCTCTTTTAGTATTTTAAATATATCATCCCACTGTCTTCTAGCTTCCATGGTTTCTGCTGAGAAATCTACACATAGTCTTATTGGGTTTCCCTTGTATGTGATGGATTGTTTTTCTCTTGCTGCTTTCAAGATCCTCTCTTTCTCTTTGATCTCTGACCTTCTAACTAGTAAGTGTCTTGGAGAACGCCTATTTGGGTCTATTCTCTTTGGGGTGCGCTGCACTTCTTGGATCTGTAATTTTAGGTCTTTCATAAGAGTTGGGAAATTTTCAGTGATAATTTCTTCCATTAGTTTTTCTCCTCCTTTTCCCTTCTCTTCTCCTTCTGGGATACCCACAACACGTATATTTGTGTGCTTCATATTGTCCTTCAGTTCCCTGATCCCCTGTTCAAATTTTTCCATTCTTTTCCCTATAGTTTCTGTTTCTTTTTGGAATTCAGATGTTCCATCCTCCAAATCACTAATTCTATCTTCTGTCTCTTTAAATCTATCATTGTAGGTATCCATTGTTTTTTCCATCTTTTCTACTTTGTCCTTCACTTCCATAAGTTCTGTGATTTGTTTTTTCAGTTTTTCTATTTCTTCTTTTTGATCAGCCCATGTCTTCTTCATTTCCTCCCTCAATTTATTGATTTCGTTTTTGAAGAGGTTTTCCATTTCTGTTCGTATATTCAGCATTAGTTGTCTCAGCTCCTGTATCTCATTTGAACTATTGGCGCCGGCCGCCACAGCCCGGGATAGCATCCGTCCAAATCTCCCAGCCGGTCCCGGGGCGCCAAGCGTGGCGGGAGGGCGCCAGACGCCACGGCCCGGGGGAGTGCACCGTTCCCAGCTGGACCGGAAAGCCACGTGTTTGGAAGGGACCCCGGTCACCGTTCTCCGCGGCCTGGGGATCTCCAATCCAATTCTCCCAGCTGGTCCGGGGGGCCGCGCGTGGCGGGTGGGGGGGGCGCCAGCCGCCGCGGCTTGAGGGGACTGCCTGTCCAATTCTCCCAGCCGGCCCGGGAAGGAGGGAGGGAGGGACTCCGGCCGCCTGCCGCCCCAGCCCAGGGAAGGCTGCGCCCCTCGGCGATCTCACCGGAGCGGTTTCTCCCAGCCAGTCAGCCGTTCCAGAATGGGGTACGCTGTCTTCTTGATCTCTGTCGTGGCTCCGGGAGCTGTTCTGTATCGTTTCTACTCCCCTAGTAGCTGTTCTGGAGGAGGAACTAAGACCCGCGCGTCTTACTAAGCCGCCATCTTCTCCGGAAGTCTCCTACCCCATATTATTTTGACAACCCCTTCCAATATGAAAAAGTTAGAATGGGCATAGCTCAATTACCCCTAAAGAGTGGGACAGAAAGAACAGAGGTGATGGTGGAGTTATACAGAGAAGGCAGGGTTAAACAATGAAGCATGATTGCTGAATCATTAGATTGATATTTCTTTTAGTCTCTAGTATCTTCGAGCAGCTAGAAGTAACAACCTAAAATTGTCGAATTGTAACCCATATCAAACTGTGAAATCTATTCTACAACTAATTGCTGCACTGTGTTTTGAAATACATTGCTTTTGTTTATATATGTTATTTTTCACAAAAAAGAAAAAAAAGTCAATTGTGATGATAAAAAAAATATTTATTCCTTCTAGCCTCCAATGTTCTGGAGCAGCTAGAAGGGAAAATCTGAGATGATGGTATGGTAGCCCATGACAAACTCTGAGATCTGTCCTGTTACTACTTGTTGAAGAGTGCTTTGAAAACTATTGCCTTTTCCTTTCTTTGCTTTGTATATATGTTATATTATACAATTAAAAAGTTTTTTTAAAAAGTTAAAAAAAATTTCTGCTGAACTTTCTATTGTCTTTGATTATGTAATGTAGATGGTAATCGTTAAAACAAAAAACCTATCAAAGCATACACTATATTAACAGAAGGGAAAAAATCAATCCAAGAAAAATATTTGATTCTTCAAAAGAAAAGGCATTTTCTAAAAGTTTGTACTCTGTAATATCACCATCATAATTCTCCCATCTCTTATTTAAGTTACTTTTAAGTTGAGAAAAAGTAACAATTCAAAAATCTGGAAATGTAAAAACAATAGCATATGTTTATAAAGTCTAAGTAAAAGGGAAGGTTAAATAAAACAAATAGGTAATAAATATGAAAAATATATATCTACATTGACAAAGAAAATCAAATCAAAATGAGATATCTTTCATCAATGAAATTAAAGTTGTTTTTTAAATAAGATACTAGTCATCAGCACTGATCAAGTTCTTTTCCTTTCCAGACCAACGACTGCACTTCATCTCTTTCATTCAGGTGTGGCTACATGACTTGCTTTGGCCACTGAAATGTAAAATGAGACATTTACAGGCATAAGCTTTAGGAGCCAGAACACTACTGGAAAGGACAGATCTACCCACTGTTGCAGTGATTATGGGAGCACATGACCAGAAGGAGCTTCTGGTCAGCCTGGTTCATTAAATGACTCTGAAGAGAAAAGTCCCAAGCTGATACATGTTAGATAGGAGGCATTAGCAAGAAATACACTTTTTTCACTTAAGCCACTAAGATTTGGATAATGTTACTACAGCATAACCTAGGCTAGACTGATGGCTACAAATGATAATGTAATATAGTTATAATTGTAATAATGGAAAATAATAGGTACCTTTGCATACTGCTCATGATAGTATAAACAGGTAACATTTTTCTGGTAAGCAATTTTGCAATATACAACAAGAGCCTTTAAAAGCTCAAATACTTTGATCCAGAAACTTCTCTAATAAAATATCCTAAATAATAAAAAATCAAATACAGAATTTAACACAGCTCATTCATGCCTGTGAAAAAGGAACCAAACTAATTGTCCAAATATGTTGAAATATTAAGCCATCATTAAAACTATGTATCAAAATGCTTAATGAATAATAGAGGAAACTGTGAAGGAATTATAGGGGACTTTTCTGCACAATCTGCTCAAATTTTCTGTAGATTTAAAAATAAAGTCAATTAATAATAATAAAAAAAAAAACTAATGCTTAATGAGTTCACCTCTAGCATGATGAAATAACTGGTACTGGACTTGCCCTCCCACCAAAGCAAGTAGAAAAATGAACAAAATATATGAAACTGTTTTCAGACAATAGGCAGAACAGGATTTTGATCCCTGAGGCAGAATAAACAAACTAAGTAGTCCTACAATTGCCTCTTTCTGCCTGGAAGCACTTTCCAGACCCCAGTGCAGGGAGGGGGAACTCAAGTAAAGCATAGTAGTCTTATAGTTGAGAAAACAGAAATTAGACTATGGAAAGGCTGAAGCTGCTGAAATTTGCAGGGCAGAGTTCCAGAAAAGACAGAGCTACAAGAAAACAGCTCCAGATGTGTGCACAGAGGTCTCCTTGAGTCCTTGGCTAAAGACTAAATTATACATGCATAAGGCGAGACTCCATAGGACTGGGCGGAGAACAACTATGAGGAACCGTAAGCAGAAAAATTTCCACAATTTACCCAAGACTGGGAGATGTTCAAGTTCTGATCATACATTTTAAATGAGGACGACAAAATTCACGTACTCACCAATGTAACATTCCAAGAATTCAAACAAAAATGACTAGACATGGAAAGAAGCAAGAAAACGTGACCCACAACTGGGAGGAATATTAGTTAATAGAAATAGTCACAGGAATGACTAACATGGTAGAATTAATGGACAAAGATTTTAAAAGAGCTATTATAAATATATGCAAAGATTTAAAGGAAAACAAGAAACAATGAGGAGAGAAATTGAAGATATTTTAAAAATAGGATGTCTAGAGGTATAAACGACTATAACTGGAACAGAATGTAATAGAATAGATGAAAGGATGGGAATGGCACTTCTCTTTACGTAGCTTTGATTTGGGAAACAATGTTATATTTCACACATTCAAAAAAATATATCAACAAGAATGGGGAAAAAATTCACAGATTAAAGACAGAAGAAAAAAGCCATTGCAAGTGAATAACATAACTACACTGAAGGATACAAAGATCTAACTCAGACAACTCCTGAAAACAGTACTTTGACTACATGTACTCAAGCTAAAGGCAAAAAAATCTGTAAAGAAATAGTAAACACCAGTTGGTAGTTTTCTTTTTCTCAGCCCTGTGTGTTAGCAATTTGAATCCTTAATGGGCATTCTTGGCTTAAACAAATAAGTAAATAAATTATGGATAATGGAAGCCAGGTTCCTCACTGGAGAAGAAAGTTACAAATATGGAAAGAGGGAAGAATAGAAAGAACCTATGGTAATGAATTGGAATTGGAGGGATTAGTCCGAACTCATGGATTTTAAGATCTAAAAATAACTATATGCATGCATATATACATTCATACATTTCCTAGCTCTGATATCCTAACAGAGTCAAGAATCAATGAACACACCGAGCAACAAGACCATGACTTCTAAATACCATTCTCCACTAAAAGGAACCTGAACTACTTGAAGAAATGGCCGGTTCTAGGCTGGGGAAAAGAAAGATATTCTTCAACTCAACAACAAAAAGACAAACCACCCAATTAAAAAAATGGGCAAAACACATGAACAGACACTTTTCAGAAGAAGAAATATAAATGGCTATTAGGCATATGAAAAGATGCTCAACTTCACAGGCTATTGGGGAAATGCAAATCAAGCCACAATGAGATATCATCTGGCACTCACTAGAATGGCCATTATTTAAAAAAAAAAAAAAACAGAAAACAACAAGTGGTGAAGAGGATGTGGAGAAAGAGACATATTTATCCACTGTGGGTGGGAATGTAAAATGGTACAACTGCTCTGGAAGGCAATTCGGTGGTTTCTAAGGAAACTAAGTATAAAATTGTCATATGACCCAGCAATCCTGTAACTAGGTATATATTAAGAGGAACTGAAGGCAAGGACACAATCAGACATTTGAACACCAATGTTTATAGCAGCATTATTTACAATTGTCAAGCAATGGAAACAGCCCAAATGTCCATCAATAGGCAACTGGCTAAACAAGCTGTGGTATATACATACAATGGAATATTAAGCAGCTGTAAGACAGAATAAAGTCATGAAGCATGCAACAATGTAGATGAACTTTGCGGACATCATGCTGAGTGAAATGATCCAGAAACAAAAGGACAAATACTGTATGGTCTCACTAACATGAAGTAACATTAATGGTGAACTTTGAGAGTTAAAGATAAGAACACAGGTTATCAGGAGAAAGCAAGAGGGTAGTAATTGGGCATTTGATGCTGAAAGAGTACAAAATGTGCAACAGGACTGATTGTGAAAATTCAGAAATAGATAGCACAATACTATCTAAAGGTAGCACGATGATATAAGTACACTGAATGAAGCTGAATGTGAGTATAGTTGAGGGAGAAGGGCTGGGGGCACATATGACCCCAGAAGGAAAGATAGGGGATAAAGACTGAGACGGTATAACTCAGGAATGTCTAGAATGGACAACGATGGCGAATAAATGTACAAAAGTATGAATGTTTTTGCATGAGGGAGAACAAACAAACACCAACATTGCAAGGTGTTGAAAATGGGATAGCATACAAGAAAAAATACAATCAATGCAAGCTAGGGTCTGTGGTCAACAGTAACATTGTAATATGCTTCCACTGAATGTAACAAAGGCATTACACCAAAACTAAATGTCAACAAGCAGAGGATACAGGGGAGAGGTATGGGATCCTTTGAAGAAGAAAAGGAAATGTCCTCATATAGATTATGGTGGTAAAGCCATGACTATGTGATTATACCAGGAACCACTGATTTTTTACTTAGGTTGGACTGTATGATGTGCGAAGAAAACTGTCTAAAATGAACATAGAGAAACAAGCATAGAGAAAATGCACTCGTACATTGTACAATGGTGAACAGATGTATCTATTCACTGATGGTATGGAAGCTGAGAGGTGCAGGCCCTTTGGAGGGCAGTGTGGTGGTTCCACAGGAGGCTTACATATGATCCTGCAACCTCACTGCTAGGTTTATACCTGGAGGAACTGAGAGTGGGGACATGAACGGACATTTGCACACTGGTGTTTATGGTGGCAATGTTAACAATTTGCAATGGATGGAGGTGGCCTAAGGCTACAATGACTGAGGAATGGAAGGGTGAACTACGGTGTATACATATAATGGACTACTGAGTGGTTGCAAGAAGGACTGAAGTTTGAGTCATGCAACTAGGTGTTTGAACCTTGGGGACAGTATGTTGAATGAAATGTCAGAAACAAAAAGACTAAAATTATCATGCCCCACACATATGGACTATTTATAATATACAAACTCAGAAAATTGAAGTTGAGAGCATGGGATATCAGGATGGGGCCTACTGTAAAGGTCCTAGATTGCAACCTGTTATGGGTAGACACATCTATTCTGGACTTATAGCTGTTATTTCTAAATTCTAAGATGATGAGCTATTTGTGTTTAATCTGGTTGCTCCCTGAAACTTTGGGCATTTATGTGATACCTGAGATGCAGAGCCAGAGCTCTGAAGCTAGGAAAGTCAGTATTACCCCATACAGTAGCTTTTTTAAAAGCTGAAAAAGTGATCAGACTTTAACTAGAGATATGACTGAAGATGATCTGGAAAGGACTAAGGTAAATCAGAATACAGGGTAAAGGATGATATTGTCCACATTTTAAAACCTCAACTTCTGTGTGAGACCAAAGTAAAGATATTTATTTGGTACAAAAATTTTTTTTTGTAGCACATTTTGGGTAGTGCATTATCTAATTTAATTTGTATGGTCACTTTATTCAAACACCATAATTAGATGAAATCTTGACAAGGGCATGAAATCTTGTTTGTCTGTCCAGGTTAGTATGATACCTCACTACATCTCAGAGTAATTTGGGCAGAGAATAAAAAAACATTTGCAAAGTCCCTTGGGGGACTAGGGAGAAAGGAAGAAATATTAAACTTCCTGATAAATAAATTCCTGATATTCTGTAAGCAGTGGGGACAACCAATTCAATAGACTGAGTCCTCAATCTTGGGGGCTTGCCCTCAGAAACTTATTCCTGCAAAGGAGACGCTAAGCCTACTGATAATTATGCCTAAGAGTCACCCCCAGAGAATCTCTTTTGTTACTCAGATGTGGCCTCTCTCTTTAAGCCAACTTGACAGGTAAACTCACCACCCTTCCACCTACATGGGACCAAAATGGGAAAGAGCAAAATGAGACAAAATAAAATTTCAGTGGCTAAGAGATTTCAAACAGAGTTGAGACATTATCCTGAAGGCTATTCTTACGCATTATATGGATATCCCTTTCTTACGCATTATATAGATATCCCATTTTGGTTTATGGTATATTGGAGTGGCTAGAGGGAAGTACCGGAAACTGCTGAACTATATTCCAGTAGTCTTGATTCCTGAAGACAACTATGTAACTATATAGCTTTTATGATGTGACCATGATTGTGAAAACCTTGTGTTGAAGGCTTCTTTATCCACACTATGGACAGATGAGTAAAAAAATAATGACAAAAATATAGAAATAATAGTGGGGTCATAAAGTGTAAAAAAAAATGGGTAGATTGAAATACTAGTAGTCAATGAGAAGGAGGGGTAAGGAGTATAGGATGCCTGATTTTTTTCTTTTTCTTTTTATTTCTTTTCATGGAGTGATGAAAATATTCTAAAAATGATCATGGTGATCAATACACAACTATGTGACGATATTATAAGCCATTAGCTGTATAGACTGGATAGACTATATGTGTGTGAAGATATCTCAATAAAAAATATTTTTTAAAAAAGAGACAATGACAATTAAATGCAATACATGATCCTGGGCAGGATCTAATAATGGATGAGAAAAGGCTCAAAGGAATACTATTAACATATCAATAAAATTGAAATATAGACTGTAAGCTTTATATCAATGTTAAATTGCTTGAACATGAAAACTGTACTTCAGGTGGTTACATAAGTGAATATCCTTGTTCATAGGAAATGTACATAGAAGTACTAAGGTTCAAGGAACATTATGTATAAAACTTACTCTCAAATATTTAGAAAATAGATAAACTGATAAACACATATAAATAGATAGATCAATAGATAGTTAAATAGATGGACTGAGAGATAGAAAGACAGATGGGTAAACAGCAATGTGCAAAATGTTCAAACTGGTCAATCTGGTAAATCTGGGTATCAGGAGGAGGGGTGAGTATTGGAATTCTCTATATAGGATTTGTATTATTTTTGCAACTGTTCTGTAACCTAATATTATTTCAAAATAAAAAGTTTAAAGAAACAGAAAAGGGGAAAAAAGAACATACAATAAGTGACAAGATGATAGATTCAAATATAATCCTATCAATAATCATATTAAATTTAAATGGTTCAAATAACCGAATTAAAAGGCAGAGATTGGTAGAATCAGTTTTTAAAAAAGCAAGACCCAGCAATATGCCACCTATAAGAAATGCATTTAAATGTAAAGATAAGTAAATTACATGAAAAAGATGGAAAACACATATCATGCTAATTTTGCAAATCTGTAAGTCAGACAAAGTACACTTCAGATCAGAGATTATTACCAGGGATAAAGAAAATCATTCCATAATGATAAAGGGATATATTAATCAAGATGACATAATTCTAAATATGTATATACCTAATATTAAAGTTTTCTTTAACACATGAAGCAAAAACTAAGAGAGCTAAAAGGAGACATAGATAAATCTACCAATTACAGTTGAAAATTTCAATACTTTTATCTCAGTAATTGATAGAATAAGGAGAACAAAAATCAGTAAGGACAAAGATTTGAAGAACTCTATCAATCAACTAAATCAACTGACATTTATAAATTACAACCGACAACAGACGAAGTCATACAGTTTTCAAAGGTACATGCAACATTTACCATAACAAACTCCATGCTTGATCAGACAACAAATCTCAATAAATGTAAAAGGACTGAATCAATATAGAATACATTCTTGATAAAAGGAAAAAAATTGAAATCAGTAACAAAGTTATCTAGAAAATCCCTAAATAAGTAGAAATTAAAAACACTTTTATAAATAATCCATGAGTCAAAGAAGATAAAAGGAAAACTACAAAATGCTTTGAACTGAATGATAATGAGCATACAATATATCAAAATGTGTGAGATGCAGGTCAAACGATACTTAGAGAAAAATTTAGAGTTTTAACTGTTTGTAAGAGAAAACAAGAATGGTATAAAATTAATGTTCTAAGGTTTTACGTTATGAAGCTCAAAATAATTAATTTTCTTTAAATAATTAAATCCCAAAGAAGTAGATGGGAGGAATAAATAAGAAGAAAAGAAATCAAATAGAAAGCAGAAAAACAATAGAGAAGAACGAATGAGACCAAAGGATGATCCTTAAAATGAGCAACAAGATTGATAAGCTTCTAGCTAGACAGATTTAAAAAAAAAAAAAAAGAAAATACAAATGACTGATATCTGAAATAAAAGAGAGAAATCTCTACATTTCTTTAAAAACCTGATATACTATAAGCAACTCTGTGTAAATAGATCTGACTACTTCAATGAAATGGACAAACTCTTTAAAAAATACAGCTTTCCAAAGTGAACACCGGAAACAGAAAACCTGAATAATTTGGATCTATTAAAGAAGCTGAGTTTTTAATTAGAATCTTCCCATAAAAACAAATAAAAGGGCGTTGGTGGCTCAGTGGCAGAATTCTCAGCTGCCATGCCAGAAACTCAGGTTCGATTCCCGGAGCCTGCCCATGCCAAAAATACAAACAGCACTTCAGGCCCAGATGAATTCACTAGTGAATTCTATCAAACCAATAGGACCAATATTATGCAAACTCTGCCAGAAAACAGAGAAGAGACATTTCCCAACTCATTTTGTAAGGCTAACATTATTCCTATACCAAAATCAGACAAAGACTGTACCAAAAAAAGAAAACTATAAATTTACTGCCTTCCTAAATATAGTCTAAAAAATCCTTAATGAAATATTTAAAATTTGAATCAAGAAATATAGAAAAATGATCATTCAAAATGACCAAGGGGGTTTATCCCAGGAATAGAAGTTTGGTTAACATTAAAAAATTAATCAATGTAATTTAAACTCAAAAATGGACAGCACAATACTACCTAATTGTAATGTAATTATGTTAAAACACTGAATGAAGCTGCATCTGAGCTACAGTTTTTTTGTTTGTTTGTTTGTTTTTGTTTTTTGTTTTTTTCTTTTTCCTTTTTTTCTTTTTTATATATTTTTTCTATTTTTTATTTTTATTGATATTTTTATTTTTTTCTCTATATTATCATTCTATATCTTTTTCTGTTGTTTTGCTAGTTCTTTTCCTAAATCGATGCAAATGTACTAAGAAATGATAATCATACATCTATGTGATGATATTAAGAATTACTGATTGCATATATAGAATGGAATGATTTCTAAATGTTGTGTTAATTTTTTTTAATTAATAAAAAAAATCATATCCCTAAGCTAATAAAAAAAAATTAATCAATGTAATTTAACATTCTAAAATAATAAAGGAGAAAACTCCATGATCAAGAGATGCAGAAAATACACCTGACAAAACCAAACATCTATTCATGATGTTTACATTCAGTATATTAGGAATAGAAATAATCTTCTTCAACCTGATAAAAGGCTTCTATAGAAAAGCTACAGCTATAATAGTGGAAGATTGAACGTAAAAGTTAGAACTATAAAGCTCTTAAAAGAAAACACAGGAAATATTCACAATTGTGGATAAGCAAAGATTTCTTAGGACACCAAAAGCTTGAATCGTGAAAAGAAAAATTAAATTATAAGCTAGACTTCGAAATTAAGTTGCTCTTTAAAGTTAAGAAAAATGAAAAGGCAAGCCACAAACTGGGAGAAAATATTTGCAGCACATGTATCTGATAAAGAACTCATATCCAGAATACATAAAGAACTCTTACAATTCAATGGTAAGAGAAACAATCTCATTCAAAAATGAGCAAAACATTTGAACACACATCACAAAAGATGTAGAAATAGCCAATAACCACATGAAAAGATGCTCAACATCACTGCTTGTATTAGTTAGGGTTCTCTAGAGAAATAGAATCAACAGGAAATATTTGTAAATATAAAATTTATAAAAGTGTCTCATGTAACCGTGGGAACATAGAGTCCCAAATCCGTAGGGCAGTCTGTGAAGCTGACAATTCCAGTGGAGGATCTGGACGAACTTCACAGGAGAGGCTTGCTGGCAGAAGCAGGAAGAGAGCCTGCCTCTTCTGAATCCTCCTTTAAAAGCCTCCAGTGATTAGATTAAGCATCACTCATTCAAGAAGACACTCCCCTTGGCTGATTACAAATGGAATCAGCTGTGGATATAGCCAACGTGCTCATGATTTAATTCTATGAAATGTTCTCATAGCAACAGACAAGCCAGCACTTGCCCAGACAGACAAAGAGGTACCACCACCTGGCCAAGTTGACACATGAACCTGACTATGACACTGCTCATCAGGGAACTATAAATTATAACCACAATGAGATACCGCCATCCATCCAGTAGAATGGATTAAATTAAAATTGTCTGCCAATACAAAACATAGGTAAGGCTGTAGAGAAATGAAAACTTTTGTACAATACTGGTAGGGATATTAAATGGTACAACCACCTTGGAAAAAGTCATACTGTACATACATTTCAACATGGCCCAGCAATTATACTTCTAGATATTCACTTAAGAGGAATGAAAGCATATGCCCGCCAAGACCTGTACATAAATGTCTACAGCCTTATTCATAACAAAAAACTGATAACAACCCAAATATCTAACAACAGATGAAGTGATAAGCAAATATTGGTATACCCGTACAAGGTAGTACTACTACTCAGCAAAAAGTTTTTAGAATTTGTCAGATGTGTTTTCTGCATCTGTTGATCATTTTTCTCCTTTATTATTTCTCGTGTATCAATCCATTTACATGCAATTCTAGAACAGACAGAAAGCTTATCAGTCATTGAAAGGGGCATGGGATGTGTGGAAGAATTGACTTCAAAGGGGTTTAGAAGAAACTAATAGGGGTGTTGCAAATGTGCTAATCTTGATTGTGGTGGTAGTTACAGGGTATATACAGTCGTCAAAACTCAAATTGTACATTTAAAATGAGTGTATTTTACCGCACATAAATTACATCTTACTAAAGCTGATTTTTTAAGCAAAATAAAAAATGTTTAAAGACATAGGAAAATGCTCATATCTTGACTAGTCTGAATTACATAATATGTTTGCATAGAAAATACATAATATGTTAATGAAACTTTACATAAAGATTATTGGTAATTTTAAAATTTCAATATGTTCTGTACTTTCAAAACACTCCAAACCAGTGACTATTATTTTTATTGAATAGTACTTTACATAGAATTAGTGCTTGAAACTTAGAATTAGTTTGAGGTTTTATTAATGTATTCAATCAATATTTATTGCATGTCTTCAGAAGCAAATAGCATTGTAACTGGCAGAGGGATGCCTCTGCACTTGGGTGTGTTTTCCCAAGATTCAGCTAGGCATGCCCTTTAAATGATCAAGGTATCAAATGACTGTACAAGCATCAGCAATCACCTGAGAACCACATCTGTTTATTTGTAATTTTTATAATGGCAAATGACAGGTAGGTCATGACTATGTATCAACACTGTTCGCATTAATGATTACTTGTTTAGCTAATCTTTCTGAAAATAAACTTTCTACAATATTTAATATTGAGTATGTAGCAGGTATTTTGAATTTACTACATGTGAATGTATAAGGATTATAAGCATTGATAGCTATTATTCACTTAGAATTTTTTAAGTATTTTTTTAACTGAAGGATTAAAGTTTTTACAACTGCAAAAATGACTTAAGTGTGTAAAACTAAAAAACTGTGGAAACTATAAATGACACACAGGAAGAGACAAATGAGACAATTAGGGCATTCAAGAAAAAGAAGAGAATGATGTGTTGAATTAATCAAATAGAAATACCAGACGTATAAACCAACAAGATATAATCAATAAGGAAGGACATAATACAGTAATTACTTCAGCAGTGAGCATGGCAGTTCACAATACTGGGGACATCATTCAGCAACTGTTAAAACAGCTGAAAAAGTGATCAGATTTCATCTAGAGTTATTAATGAAGCTGATCTGGATAGGACTAAGGTAAATCAGAATACAGAGTGTTTTAGTCTACCAAAGCTGCCAGAATGTGACACACCAGAGATGGATTGGCTTTTAATAAAAGGGGGTTTATTTAGTTAAAAACATACAGTTCTTCAGAGGAAAGGCAGCTAACTTTCAACTGAGATTCTTTCTTACGTGGAAAGGCACAGGGTGATCTCTGCTGGCCTTCTCTCCAGGCGTCTGGGTTCCAACAACTTTCCCTGGGGTGATTCCTTTCTGCATCTCCAAAGGCCTGGGCTGAGCTGAGAGTGCTGAGATGAGGCATGCTGAGCTGCTTGGGCTGTGCTACATTGAGCCTCTCATTTAAGCTTCCAGCCAATTAAATCAAATATCATTCATTGCAGAAGGCACACCTCCTAGCCAACTGCACGTTTAATTAGCAACAGATATGGTTCACATGCCATTGGCTCATGTCCATAGTAATAGACCTAGGCACCTTCACCTGGCCAAGTTGACACTTGAACCTAACTATCCCACAGGGTAAAAGATAATATGTCACATATTTTCGAATTTCAACCTCTGTGAGAGATCAAAGGGAGAGATGTTTATTTGGTACAAAATTTATATTTTGGGTAGTGCATTTCCTAACTTAACTTGTATGGTCAGTTTAGTTGAACATTATAATTACATGGAAGCTTGAATAGGGTGTGAGATCTTGTTGGTTTGTCCAGGTTACTTTGATACCATGATATATCCTTGGGCAGAGAATAAAAAAGCATTTGCAAACTCCCTTGGGAAACTAGGAAGAAAGGAAGAAATATTCAACTTCACCATCTGGGGAATTCCTGATATTCTCACAAGCAGTGGGGAGAACCAATTCAATAGGCTGAGCCCTCAATCTTGGGGCTCGCCCTTATGAAGCTTATTCCTACAAAGGAGAAGCTAAGCCTACTGATAATTATGCTAGAGACACCCCCCAGAGAACCTCTTTTGTTGCTCAGATGTGGCCTCTCTCTGTAAGCCAACTTGACAGGTGAACTCACCACCTCCCCCCTACATGGGACATGACTCCCAGGGGTGTAAATCTCCCTGGCAACATGGGACCTGACTCCCAGGGATGAGCCAGGACCCAGCATGGGAATGAAAAAGGCTTCTTGACCAAAAAGGGGAAGTGAAAAATGAGAAAAAATAAAGTCTGAGTGGCTGAGAGATTTCAATCACAGTTAAGACGTTATACTGGAATATCTACTCTTATTCATTATATAGCTATCTTTTTTAGTTTATGATATATTGGAGGGACTAGAGGGAAGTACCTCAAACTGTTGAGCTGTGTTCCAGTAGCCCTGATTCTTGAAGACAACTGTATAACTACATAGCTTTTACAATGTGACTAGTGTGATTGTGAAAACCTTGTGTCTGATGCTCCTTTTATCTGGAGTATGGACAGATGAGTTTAAAAAAAAAAAAGGATAAAATAAATAAATAAAATAATAGGGGGAGGTAAAGGGTAAAAATTGGGTAGACTGCAGTTATGTTTGCAGCCGCCACCGTGCAGTCATCACTCTCCAAAGTCAGGGCCACCTCTAGCTTGCCGAGCTCCAGCCAAAGCATGGAGGTCTCTATACCATGGCTCATGCAAAGCAGACTGTCCACAAATTGACCAGTGGTAAAACACCCAGGAAGCAACTGGCTACAAAAGCCACTCACAGGAGTGTGCCCTCAACTGGAGGAGTGAAGAAACCTCATCATTACAGGCCTCACACTATGGCACTCCATGAAATTAGACATTACCAAAAATCCACTGACCATTTTATTCACAAAATTCCTTCCAGCCTCTGGTGTGAGAAATTGCTCAGGACTTCAAAACAGATCTGTGCTTCCAGAGCGCAGCTATTGGTGCTTTGCAGGAGGCAACTGAGGCCTATCTGGTTGGCCTTTTTGAAGACACCAACTTGTAGTGCTATCGATGCCAGACGTATAACAATTATGCCAAAAGACATCCAGCTAGCATGCCACATACATGGAGAATGTGCTTAAGAATCCACTTTGATGGGAAACATTTCATTCTCAAAATATTTTTTCTCTTCCGGTTATTGGTAGTTCTGAATGTTAGATTTTTTTTTCCCCTATGGGGTCAAAAGGTAACTACATAGGGTGTGTGATGGTGACTGTGCTGTTTTGAAAGGATGTATGTACCCTAGAAAAGCCATGTATTATTCAAAATCCCATTTCATAGAGGCAGAATAATCCCCATTCAATACTGTATGTAATTAGATCATCTCCCTGGAGATGTAACCTAATCAAGAGTCATTGTTTAAATTGGATTAGGGGAGACATGTCTCCACCCATTTGGGTGGGTCTTGATTAGTTTCGGAAGTCTTATAAAAGAGGAAACATTACAGAGAATGAGAGATTCATAGGGAGCAAAGAATGCTGCAACACCACGACACAGAGTTCACCAGCCAGCAACCTTTGGAGACGAAGAAGGAAAATGCCTCCCGGGGAGCTTCATGAACCAGGAAGCCAGGAGAAAAAGCTAGCAGATAACATGTCTGCCATGTGCTCTTCCAGATGAGGGAGAAACCCTGACTGTATTCTCCGTGTGCCTTCTTACTTAAGAGTGAGAGACCCTGAACTTCATCAGCCTTCTTGAACCAAGAAATCTTTCTCTGGATGCCTTAGATTAGACATTTCTATAGACTTGTTTTAATTGAGACATTTTCTTGGCCTTAGAACTGTAAATTAGCAACTTATTAAATTCCCCTTTTTAAAAGCCATTCCATTTCTGGTATATTGCATTCTGACAGCTAGCAAACTAGAACAGTGACTCAGTGGCAGAATTCTTGACTGCCATGTCAGAGACCCAGGTTCAATTCCCGGTGCCTGCCCATGAAAAAAAAAAAAGAAAGAAAGAAAGGTACCTACGTATATGATCATGAATGGAAAACTAGGGGACAAAAATCGGGTCTTGGCAGTTTTTCCATTTTCATTTGTGCATAAAGTTTTAATATAAATTCAGGGACATAAAGCATTAATGTAAGTCAAAATGTTTCAGTGAACAAGTTCCAATTTATAACAATCATAAATAAATCAGTAAAATTTTTCTGGATAATGCCAGCATTTGGATATTTTAAAAACGAGTAAATTTCTTATTGATAGCAACTAAAGGTGTTTGTGGCATTTTTATTATATACCAGATTCCATCCATTCACTATACTTTTCTAACTAAGTTGTCCTACGTGCAAGTACGTCTTTTTTTTTAATTTTTATTTTTTGTATGCTGTATGGTGGGGTCACATTTGATTATTTTTCCATATAAGTATCCCATTATTGTAGCACCATTTGTTGAATTTTTGTTTGTTTTGCTTGTTTCTTTTGTTTCTGGGGAAGTACATGGGCCAGGAATTGAATGTGCATGGCACGTGAGAATTCTACCATTGAACTACTCGTGCACCCCAACAAGGACATGTTTTTAATGTTGTCTGTCTTCTATGTTGTTCCTGTAAGTTTGCAATTAAAATACATTAAACCACACACACACACAAAATTGGGTAGACTGAAATACTGTGGGTCAATGAGAGGAAAGGGGAAGGGGTTTGGGATGTATGGGTTCTTTTTTTCTTTTTATTTCTTTTTCTGGAGTGATGCAAATTTCAAAACTGGTGAAGAATATACAACTATGTAATGATATTGAGAGACACTGATAATACAATATGGTCAGACTATATGTGTGTGGATATTTCTCAATAAGAATATTAAAAAAATGTAGATGTATATGGGCATCTATGAAGTATTTATGGCAAAATGTTAGTTAACTGTTCTAACTGGTATGTACATTGCTGGCTGTTCATTGTTCTGACTTTTTTTTTTCTATTTTCTGTATGTCTGAAAAATACATAAGAAAAATGTCTATTTTAACAAAAAATAGGTAACAAGTGTTAAACGTTAAATAAAAACAGTAACATTTGTTTTAATCCTCCTTCCTTGTTTTACTTTTTTAAACAGTTTTTATTGTGAAATATAACATATATACAAAAAAGTAATAAATTTCAAAGTACATTTTAACAAGCAGTTATAGAACAGATTTCAAGGTTTGGTATGGATTACAGTTCTGCAATTTCAGGTGTTTCCTTCTAGCTGTTCTAAAACACTGGAGACTAAAAAGAAATACCAATATAATGATTCAGCAGTCATACTCATTTGTTAAATGAGTTTTTTTTTAATGAGTTTTGTTAAATGAGTATAACTGCTCTGTTATAACTCTTACTTCTCTTTTGATCCTTCTCCCAATCTTTAGGGATATTTGGGTTATGCCCATTTTAACTTTTTTCTTGTTGAAAAGTTGTGTCAGTAACATGGGATAGGAGATGGAACTGGTTGAGCAGTACCTTTTTATGATAGAAAAATATGAAGTACCTACTCTATTGCAGGGGATGCATCCTGGAGAGAACATATAGGAGAGTCTAATCCATAAATGAACTTAAACCAAGATTCAATCACTACTTATGTTAGTTATAATAATATAATATGTTGCTCTCTCAAATTTGACCTTAAGACTCATTATATTATATCCAAAAAGTATAAAACTGTTCACAGTTTACAATAAAGTATATAATTTATACCAATAATCATTAAAAAGTGTTAGAACAATGTGTTATTCAGGACACAACTAGTAAAAATGAGCAAAATAATCTCAAACATCAAGTTTTCAAGACACTTAGAAATGGAAGACATAATCTGAAACACGAAATTATCATGATTGCACAAAAGAGACTAGAGAGTTCTCCATAGAGAGTAATTAGTTCCCTGACCCTTAGGAATTATAATCTATGAGTAACCAATGAAAAATTCCCAGACCAATGGGAAAACACCATCACCAAGCTTGTTTTGGTTTCTAAATTCCAGAAATCTTAAGTTCAGTTATAAGCAGTCAATCAATAAAATTAAGAGTATACAAATAGGCCCATTGCCTATTTTTAGTCTAGCCCTTGGGCTAAGAATGTTTTTACATTTTAAAAGGGTTGTAAACAATAAGAAAAATAGAATTACAACAAAGACAGTAAGTGGCACAAAGCTTAAAATATTTACTATCTGACTCTTCACAGAAAATAGTTTGCCAACCTCTGAACTAAATAATTCATAAATGGATGAAACAGGTCTTTGTATTGGCTGTAATCAAGAGAAATAAAAGTATGCCATGGTGTTATAGGGTATTAGAACCAGAAGGAACATCTAAGATCATCTTTCATCCCCATCAAGTTACAAAGGAGGTAACTGAGGAGCAGAGGTTCCAATCTTCCAGGTCTACTATCTCCTATAGCCAATGTGGTTTACAGACCATCATTACATTTACATTACATTCCATTTTTTCTCTGGTGGGGTAATTCGGGAATAAAACAGAGGTATGGTAAATCCATGCACTCTCATCCAACACACCACTAAGCACTTCCTACACAAAACTAATCCACTGACCAAAATTGTTACCTGATAAAGGCTGTGGATTCTCTAGTCTGATATGCTTAATAACCAAATCCTGAGACACAGGGGTTTCAGAGAGAGAGAAAGAGATTATTACTAGGTGTGTAATAGCAGAGCAGATGGCCTAGCGGCCCAAAATCTGTATCCCCAAACTACAGTAATTCTAATAATTTTATTAGAGAAAAAGATAGGCAGGGTTTAGGATAATGAACACAGTGGCCCCAGATGATGTAGTTAGAGGTGATCTAATTATTCAGCATGCATAGATTGATTACATGCTTAGTCAGAGAATGTATGTAAAAAAAATGGCAGAATTGGTATAAGTGACTTGTAGGTTGAAGTCTAAGCTACTGTACACATCAAACAGGCCCATTTTGGTTAGAGCCAGTCTTCATTATCAAGATAATTTTGGACTTGGGGTGGTTTAGTTCTGGGCTGGCCAAAGACCCTTCACTAATAAACATTAGGCAGAGGAGAGGAGCCAAGATGGCGGCTTAGCAAGGTATGGGATTTAGTTCGTCCTCCAGTGCAGCTAATAAATAGCCAGAAACAGTACAGAACAACTGTTGGGGCCACATCAGTGATCAGACACACAGAGTACCCCAGTCTGGACCAGCTGGACAGGCTGCGAGCCCCCCAGAACCGTGAGTTCCCTAAGCCATGGCGGCCGGTGCCCCTCCCCACAGTCTGCTTCCCAGAGGGGAAAGGAAAGAGACTTGACTAGCAGCAGGGGCTGAGCCCAACCAAATGCCAATTGTGGAATTAATTAACAAATTCTGACTACTAAAAATAGGCCCCCACCTGAGCTGAACCTTGAGTAAAAGCAGAGGTTGCTGGGTTTTGCCCCAGCGCAGAGGGGACAGGGCTTACATGAAAAGAAAAAAGAAAAAACAACAGGTTTTTTTTGTATCTGAAAAGGTCTGGGCCCTGCAGGAAAGGAGGGGGCACACAGGACCTGGAGATATACAGCGCAATATACCAACTTAGGCTCTTGATTGGCAAAGCTCAGGAACGGGGCCCTGCTCTGAAAAGGATTTTTCTTTTTCTCTTTTGTGGCTGTGTTTCTATGAATTGATTACTCTTTGGATACAGCTGCAAGGCTTCTTGGGCTCCACGGCCCCAGGCAAAGGCAGAAACAGGCTTGTTTGAGAGCACATCTGGAGACTGTGCCTTCCCCAGGAGAGGGGTGGGACCCAACTCAGGTGGAATCCCTCCCTCAAGGAATTCAGATCCCAGGGCTTGGTGATTTGAAGGCATTAAAAGCAGCCTACAACCTCTCCTCTATCTCCACCATGTCCCTAGGAGGGAGAGACAGCGGAAGTTAAAGGTACCACATCACTTATGCTGGTGAGACCTGCAGGCAGAAAAGCGCCACATACTGGGCAGGGTAGGAAAAATGCAGAATCCAGAGACTATGCAGGAAAACCTTTTAATCTGCTGGATCTCACCCTCAGGGGAAAATGACATAGATGACACTTTCCTCCTGAAAGGAGACCAGTTTGGTCTGGGAAAACCTATATAATACCTGTAAAATACCTATCATAATACCTATAATACCTAAGTAAACCCTCCTAAGGGGTGGGGGAAAGGCACCATACAGGCAGGACAAGAAACAAACAAACAAACAAACAAAACTGAGAAATTCTGATCTATTAAACAAAACCTAAGCTAGAGGACTAGAATAAGCTGAACTGAATGTCAAAGAACAGACGACAAAAAAGTCATCCAACAAGAAAATCCTACTGAAAAAAAAAGTGAAAACAATCTCCAGAATAAACTAATTAAGGTAATTAAATTCCCAGACACCAGCAAAAAATAACAAATCACACTAGCAATATTGAAGAAATGGCCCAGTCAATGGAACAAATCTACAGTTCAAATGAGATACAGGAGTTGAAACAATTAATTCAGAATGTTCGAACAGACATGGAAAACCTCATCAAAAATCAAATCAATGAATTGAGGGAGGATATAAACAAGGCAAGAAATGAACAAAAAGAAAAAATCAAAAGTCTGAAGAAACAAACCACAGAACTTATGAGAATGAAGGGCACAGTAGAAGAGATGAAGAAAACAATGGAAACTTACAATGTCAGATTTCAAGAGGCAGAAGATAAGATTAGTGAACTGGAGAGTGGGACATCTGAAATCCAACAAGCAAAAGAAAATATAGGGAAAAGAACGGAAAAACATGAACAGGAGGTCAGGGAACTCAATGACAACATGAAGCACACGAATATACATGTTGTGGGTGTCCCAGAAGGAGAAGGGAAAAGGAGAAGAAAAAGTAATGGAGGAAATTATCACTGAAAATTTCCCAACTCTTATGAAAGACATAAAATTACAGATCCAAGAAGTGCAACATACCCCAAAGAAAACAGATCCAAATAGATGTACTCCGAGACACTTACTAATCACAATCTCAGAGGTCAAAGAGAAAGAGAGAATCTTGAAAGACTCTTGAAAGAGAAAAGCAATCCATTACATCCATCACATATGAGGAAAGCCCAATAAGACTATGCATAGATTTCTCAGCAGAAACCATGGAGGCGATAAGACAGTGGGTTGATATATTTAAGATACTAAATGAGAAAAACTGCCAACCAAGAATTCTATATCCAGCAAAACTGTCCTTCAAAAATGAGGGGGAAATTAAAACATTTGCAGACAAAAATTCACTGAGAGAATTTGTGGCCAAGAGACCAGCTCTGCAAGAAATACTAAAGGGACAACTAGAAACAGAGAAGACAGAAGAGAGAGGTGTGGAAAAGAGTATAGAAATGAAGGCAATCAGTAAAGGTAAAAAAAAGAAAAATGAGATATGACATATAAAATCCAAAAGGCAAAATGGTAGAAGAAAGTACTGCCCAACACAGTAATGACACTAAATGTTAATGGACTAAACTCCCCAACCAAAAGAAGAGACTGGCAGAACAGATTAAAAATCAGGACCCATCTATATGCTGTCTACAGGAAATGCATCTTAGACCCAAGGATAAACATAGGTTGAAAGTGAAAGATTGAGAAAAGATATTCCATGCAAATAACAATAAGAAAAGAGCAGGAATAGCTATACTAATATCCAACAAATTTGACTTCAAATGTAAAACAGTTAAAAGAGACAAAGAAGGACACTATCAACTAATAAAAGGAACAATTCAACAAGCAGACATAATAATCATAAATATTTATGCACTGAGCCAGAATGCTCCAAAATGCATGAGGCAAACGCTGAAAAGAGAAATAGACACATCTACCATAATAGCTGGAGACTTCGATTCCATACTTACTCATCAATGGACAGAACATCTAGACAGAGGATCTATAAAGAAACAGAGAATTTGAATAATACAATAAATGAGTTAGACTTAACAGGCATTTATACAACATTACACCCCACAACAGCAGGATACACCCTTTTCTCAAGTGCTCATGGATCACTCTCAAAGACAGACCATATGCTGGGTCACAAAGCAAGTCTCAATAAATTTAAGAAGATTGAAATCATACAAAACACTTTCTCAGATCATAAAGGAATGAAGCTGGAAATCAATAATAGGCAGAGTGCCAGAAAATTCACAAATATATGGAGGCTCAATATCACACTCTTAAACAACCAGTGGGTCAACAAACAAATTACAAGAGAAAACAGTAAATATCTTGAGGCAAATGAAAATGAAAACACAACATATCAAAATTCATGGGATGCAGCAAAAGCAGTGCTAAGAGGGAAATTTATTGCCCTAAATGCCTATATTAAAAAAGAAGAAAGAGCAAAAATTGAGGAATTAACTGTCCACTTGGAAGAACTAGAGAAAGAACAGCAAATAAACCCCAAAGCAAGCAAAAGGAAAGAAACAATGAAGATTAGAGCAGAAATAAATGAAATTGAGAACATGAAAACAATTGAGAAAATCAACAAAACCAGAAGTTGGCTCTATGAGAAAATCAATAAGATTGATGGACCCTTAGCAAGGTTGACAATAGTAAGAAGAGAGAGGACGTAAATAAATAAAATCAGAAATGGAAGAGGAGACATAACCACTGACCCCATAGAAATAAAGGAAGTAATGAGAGGATATTAAAAACAACTTTATGCTAATAAATCTGACAATGTAGATGAAATGGACAACTTCCTAGAATGGCATGAACAACCAACATTGACTCGAGAAGAAATAGATGACCTCAACAAACCAATCACAAGTAAAGAAACTGAATCAGTTATTAAAAGCTCCCCAAAAAGAAAAGTCCAAGGCTAAATGGCTTCACATGTGAATTCTACCAAACATTCTGGTAAGACTTAGTACCAATCCTGCTCAAACTTTTCAAAAAAATCAAAGACAAGGGAAAGCTACCTAACTCATTCTACGAAGCCAACATCACCCTCATACCAAAGCCAGACAAAGATATTACAAGAAAAGAAAACTACAGGCCAATCTCTATAATGAATATAGATGCAAAAATCCTCAACAAAATTCTTTCAAATCAAATTCAGCACCACATTAAAAAAATTATACACCATGACCAAGTAGGATTCATCCCAGGTATGCAAGGATGGTTCAACATAAGAAAATCAATTAATGTAATACACCATATCAACAAATCAAAGCAGAAAAATCACATGATCATCTCAATTGATGCAGAGAAAAACCACATGATCATCTCGATTGATGCAGAAAAGGCATCTGACAAAATTCAGCATCCTTTCTCGTTGAAAACACTTCAAAGGGTAGGAATAGAAGGGAACTTCCTCAACATAATAAAGGGAATATATGAAAAGCCCACAGCTAACATCATCCTCAATTGAAAACTTTACCCCTAAGATCAGGAACAAGACAAGGATGTCCACTATCACCACTGTTATTCAGAGCAATTAGACAAGAAAAAGAACTACAAGGCATCAAAATTGGAAAGGAAGAAGTAAAACTCTCACTGTTTGCAGATGATATGATACCATATGTCAAAAACCCTGAAAATCCACAGCAAAACTACTAGAGCAGGGTGGGAGGTTACAAGATCAACACTCAAAAATCTGTAGTGTTTCTATATACTAGTAATGAACAATCTGAGGGGGAAATCAAAAAAAGAATTCCACTTAACAACTGCAACTAAAAGAATAAAATATTTAGGAATAAACTTAACTAAAGCACAAGCACTGAAGGAAGAAATAAATACATGGGAACTCCTCAAAATTAAACACTTTTGTGCATCAAAGAACTTCGTCAAGAAGTAAAAAGATAGCGTACACAATGGGAGACAATATCTGAAAACAATATATCAGATAAAGGTCTGGTATCTAGAATATATAAAGACATTGTTCAACTCAACAACAAAAAGACAGCCAACTCAATTACAAAATGGGAAAAGACTTGAACAGACACTTCTCAGAAGAGGAAATACAAATGGCCAAAAGGCACATGAAAAGATGCTCAACTTCCCTGGCTATTAGGGAAATGCAAATCAAAACCACAATGAGATATCATCTCACACCCACCAGAATGGCCATTAGCAATAAAAGAGAAAGCGACAAGTGCAGAAGAGGATGTGGATAAAGAGGCACACTTATTCACTGTTGGTGGGAATGTCAAATGGTACAACCACTGTGGAAGGCAGTTTGGTGGTTCCTCAGGAAGCTAAATATAGAATTGCCATACCCGGCAATACCATTGTTAGGTATCTATTCGGAGGACATGAGGGCAAGGACACAAATGGATATTTGCACACCAATGTTAATAGCAGCATTATTTACAATTGCAAAGAGATGGAAACAGCCAAAATGTCCAACAACAGACAAGTGGCTAAACAAACTGTGGTATATACATACGATGGAATATTATGCAGCTGTAAGACAGAAGAAAGCTATGAAGTGTGTAACAACATGGATGGACCTTAAGGACATTATGCTGAGTGAGATTAGCCAGAAACAAAGGACAGATACATATGATCTCACTGATATGAACTGACATTAGTGAATAAACTTGGAGAATTTCACTGGTAACAGAGACCATCAGGAAGATAGAAACAGGGTAAGATATTGGGTAACTGAAGCTGAAGGGATACAAATTGTGCAACAGGACTGATTGTAAAAACTCAGAAACGGACAGCACAATACTACCTAACTGTAATATAATTATGTTAAAACACTGAATGAAGCTGAATGTGAGAATGATAGAGGGAGGAGCACTGGAGACACAAATGAAATCAGAAAGATAGACAATAAAGACTGAGATGGTATAATCTAGGAATGCCTAGAGTGTATAATGATAGTGACTAAACGTACAAATTTAAAAAAATGTTTTTGCATGAGGAAGAACATAGGAATGTCATTACTGCAGGGTGTTGAAAATTGATAGTAATTAATATTTTAAAATTTTAACTTATGTATGAGATTAAAGCAAAAAATGTTTATTTGGTACAAAATTTATATTTTGACTAGTGCGTTTCCTAATATAACTTATGTAGACAGCTTAACTGAACACCATAAGTACATGGAACCTTGAGTAGGACATGAGATTTCATTGGTTTGTCCAGCATGATTTGAACAGTGGATAAAAAAGTATTTGTAAAGTCCCCTTTGGGGAATGGTGAGAAAGGGGGAAAATTCAACTTCCCCAAGATGAATTCTTGATATTCTCACAAGCAGTGGGGACAACCAAAGCAATAGGCTGAGCCCCCAATCTTAGGGTTTGTTCATATGAAACTTAACCCCACAAAGGATAGGTGAAGCCTACTTAAAGTTAGGCCTAAGAGTCACCCACAAGAGAACCTCTTTTGTTGCTCAGATGTGGCCTCTCTCTCCATCCAACACAACAAGCAAACTCACTGCCCTCCCTCGTCTATGTGGGACATGACTCGCAGGGGTGTGGACCTTCCTGGTAACGTGGACAGAAATCTTAGAATGAGCTGGGACTCAGCATAAAGGGATTGAGAAAACCTTCTCAACCAAAAGGGGGAAGAGAGAAATGAGAAAAAATAAAGTGTCAATGGCTAAGAGATTCCAAACAGAGTCGAGAGGTTATACTAGAGGTTATTCTTAAGCTTTAAATAGATACCACCTTTTTAGTTAAGGCGTAACAGAGAGGATGGAGGGAACAGCCCAATTCAAGGTCCATGATACCTGCAAGAAGCTTCTAATCCGATAGGAAGTATATGTCAGGTACTCACCCAAAAGAGTAGAAGATAAATACCCCAAATGTCAACACAAACAAAATATTATAGAAATTTCAAGGAATAAAATGTCAACTCTACAGGAAATTTTTAAGGTCTTAATTTTAAGACCTTTGGGTAAGATTTTAAAGGACAGAAAGAGGAAGAAGGGCAATCCAGATACCACAAATGGAATGAATAAATAGACAAAAGGAACAATTTGTTATGGCAGAAATTCTCACCTGTTTGTGTCCATCAGATTTGGCCCTAGCCAAGTGAGGGCATATACAACTTCTTTAATTTCTAAGGTATCTGGACTACACATGATATCGAATGATATTCAAGAATTACAGATGCAATATATTGGTTAGATAATCAGTATCTAAAGTAGACAATTCATTCCTGCATCAGCTTTCAGACAGCCACTGTAAACAAACAAACAAACAAAAAACCCTGCAAAACCAAATCTAAATTCTGTGTATTAAGGCTGAATATTATTATCAAACATACTGAAAGGCCTGAATTTTTTTCACTTTTTGGTTATTTTGGTTTCCTTTCTACAGAGTTATTTTATTTTATGGATAGCAATCTTTTCTAGTCATCATCTCCAAACCTAGAACCTAGCAAATGCTGTCTAAACACTTGCTGAATTAATCATATTGGAAGATGATATACATTCCACTGAAAATACTCTTTCTTTCTAATTATGCAGAGTAGAGAGAAGATAAGCAATATTAATTGAAAGTGTAGTAAAAATGAAGGCATCAAAAACTTAAATGATTATTTCAAAACTATTTTTGAAGCAAACAATCTGCTTATAGGTAATATAAATCTTGTCCTGGCCTCTTCCTCCCCTTGCAAAAAGTCATTTTTACTAAATAGCTTGAGGAAGAGAAAAAATATTGAGCGAAAAATCACATAATCTGATACCCAGCACACAATTCCTAGCACATACTAGGTGCTTTCAAATCATTCACTGAGTTAATCATTCTATCCATGACTTCTGTTGTTATATGAATCTGCTCTCCATATGCCTTCATTATATTTCAAAGGTGCAAGTCATCAACTCTGGTAGAGCTTACACCACCACAAATGGTTGACATATTTTAAGAGGACTGAGAAATGAGAAGAAATATCCATAGATGTGATCCTTAACTTGCACAAGTATAAGAAGATGCATCATTTCACTGTTGTGAATTTGCTATTTTTAGGTGACTCTGAATTGAATTATTCGAGCATGTACTAATACAACCTTGAAGGAGTCCGTAGACTTACTTGCTTCTGACAGTCTTGAAACAAAAGCTGCTATTCAGACAAAAGATGACAGACAACAGGAATTTGACAGGCCAGTAATTTACTGCATTTTCTGCACATTTGAATTTGTAGGCCTCCATAGCCATTAAGCAAAATTAGTTTCATGATGTCAGCCAAAAACCACCAACCTCAATCTGTTTGAATCTGTGTTTGCTCATTACAGGGCTCTCAGTAAATCAAGAGAAAGGTTTTAATTGCACTCCTGCCCTATCAAAGTTTAGTATAGTCCTGGACTATAACAACATTCAATTCTCCCTTCTTTCTCTATGTCTAAAATAACACAGATGTAGTTGAAGAAACTAAGTACCAGACAGACTCTTAGTTCTCTAAGGAAAAATGAAGCAATTTAAAAAATACAATGGGGTCTGAATATACTTATGCAAATTTAAAAGGAAGGGCCAGATAAAAGGTATCTTCATCTTTCACCTCTCCTACTTGTTAATCCTTGAATCCACTATGCTCTCTCATGCCCCAGGTCTTTGCAAATGCTATTTTCCCTTCTACTCAGAATCTCTTCCTGAAACCTGAGTGCCTGGTAAATTTCTATCATCATAGAAGGTGTACCTGTTTCCCAAAAAAGACTCATGCAATCCTTTCCCTATGTACCTTACACATACTTCTATTAAGTACCTCTCAAATTGCATCATAACTTTTTGTGTCACAGTCAGAGAACTGAAAGCTGTCTGATGGCAGTGACTGAACACTTCTTGGCAGAGATAATAACAGCTGGTACACATCAATATGGCCATAAAAGCTGTAGTGAGATACTTCTGTAATGAAGTCTAATAAACAACCACTGATCCAAACTCCACCAGCCCTAAAGTGTCTGCTGACATTCCAGTTCCCCTCACCATAGCCCAGCAACTAAAACAGGGAAACTTGACACAGCAAAAGAGAGAAAGGGTCCTATGAGACCCTAATCCAGCACCATGGCCATCTTGATTGGTTAGTGCCTCCAGACTGACTGGTAAATATTCTGAATACTACCACTATCTCTTTCTACCCAAAGCCTAAGAACAGTAAGTAGCACATAGTAGAACTTTTAATGAATCTTTAATTCTTTGTCAAAAGAATGAATTAATTAATACCAGCCCCATTAAGTGACCCTAAACCAACAGGTTTGCTATCAAAATTATTCAGTGATCAGACAGGCAAGAAAAATCCATATGTGCAAGAAAAGTGGTCAAGTCTGTTACTTTCTGTTTGCCTTCAGCCTGATAAAATAAATGCTTAATTTGATAATGTGAGCCAAAATCTTTAATGTGAAACTATATAAAGCATATGATTCAAGAGTTTTTTAGTTTTTACCCTTAAACGAAGTTCCTATAAAACCACAGTCTCCATAACAAGACCACAAACAGTGATCACTAAACTCTAGTCAGAATCTTAACAGAAAGATAGGTATCACAAAGGAAAAACACAAATGATTAATTCAAATCAAGGGGAAAAGGCAAGAATGAGAACAGAGTTTATAATGAATGGCATACCTAATTACAGATTTTGCTAAGGGCTTCAGATACTTCTAATTAGTTTCGGTTAGTATATTAATTATAAACAGAACACCATGAGAGAAGTTTCTAATCACAGGAATTTACTGAGTATGTAAAATCAAAATTTAAATTATCATCCTTATCATTTAATAATTAAAGTCATCAATAAGATATACATTACATTAAAATCAAGGTGCTAAGTTAGTGGCAGAATCTTAAAAAACTCCATAGGGAACAGGTATATATGTAGCTGAAAGAAGGATTAATACCATTCAGTTTCAATAACAAGAATTTTGAACCTATAAATGGTGATAAGCTAATAATCATTTCAGGCTACTTTCCAGTAGAAAAATTATCTTTCAGTCATGCTATTGGGAATTTCAGAGAGTTATAGGATTAAAATGCTAAAAATAAAGACAGAAGGGAAGAATCATGGTAACATCTTCAAAAAGAGCTTAATTATCTAATTTCAACACTAATAATTAAATATCAATCTTTAGCAAAACAATCCTATGCTATATACTATGCTAAAGAAAAGTAATAGAAGGTAACAAAATAAAACAGACATCATTTGTTCATTAAGAACAATCAAGGATGGTGGTGAAGGCATGTTTATACACCTAGGTTGGATTGTATAATGTGTGAATAAAACTGTTTAAAAATGAACAGAAATAAGTGCTAGAAAAGATGCAGAGAAAGAGGTGTACCTATTCATTGTCTGTAGGGAAACTGAGAGGTGCAGCCCCTTGGAGGACAGCGTGGTGCTTCCACAGAAGGCTAGGGGGTAGGATTGCTATATGATCCTGACATCCCACTGCTCAGGATAAACACGTAGAAACTGAGTGTGGGGACAGGAATGGACATTGGCACACTGTTTCTGGTGGCAGTGTTCGATCCACAGTGGATGGAGGTAGCCTCAGGGTACGACGACTGAGGAATGGAAGGAGAAACTATGGCATGTGTTCTAGTTTGCTAGCTGCCGGAATGCAACACACCAGAGACGGATTGGCTTTTAATAAAAGGGAATTTATTTTGTTGGTTCTTCAGAGGAAAGACAACTAACTTTCCACTGAGGTTCTTTCTTACGTGGAAGGCACAAGATGGTCTCTGCTGGTCTTATCTCCAGGCCCCTGGGTACCAACAACTTTCCCTGGGGTGACTTCTTTCGGCATCTCCAAAGGCCTGGGCTGAGCTGCAAGTGCTGAGATGAGGAATGCCGAGCTGCTAGGCTGTGCTACGTTGCGTTCTCTCATTTAAGCACCAGCCAATTAAGTCAAACATCACTCATTGCAGCAGACACGCCTCCTAGCCGACTGCAGATGTAATTAGCAACAGATGAGGTTCACGTACCATTGGCTTGTGGCCACAGCAACAGAACTAGGTATGCTCACCTGGCCAAGTTGACAACTGAATCTAACTAACACAGCATGTTATACACATAACAATGCACTACTGAGCAGCTGTAAGAAGGAATGAAGTTGTGAGGCAAGCTACTAGGTGTTTGAACCTTAAGAACTGTATGCTGAATGAAATATCAGGAACAAAAAGACAAATATTATCATATGTCATTCATATGGACTAACTATAATATAAAAATTAAGTGAACTGAAGTAGAGAACATGGATTATTAGGTTGGGGCCTATTGTAAAGGGCCCTAGATTGTAAATTCCTACAGCAATCACATATATTCAGGAGATGTAACTGCCATCTCTAAATTCTGAGAAACCTGAACTGTTTGTTTATAATTCCCAGAATCTTTGGGTATTTATGTGATGCCTAAGGCTCAGAGTTAGTGCTCTAAAGCTTGAAAGTCAGGAGTAACCCATATAGGAACTGTTTAAAAAGTTGAAAAAGGGATCAGACTTCAAGTAGAGATATGAAGGAACCTGGTCTGGATAGGACTAAGGTAGATTAGAATACAGGGTAAACGATGATACTGTCCATATTTTAAAACCTCAACTTCTGTGTGAGACCAAGGGGAAAGATGTTTGTTCTGTGCAAAATTCATATTTTAAAATTTAAATTTTAATACAAGTTACCTAATTTAACTTATATGGTCAGTTTAGTTAAACACCGTAAGTACATGGAATCTTGAATAGGGAGTGAGATTTTCTTGGTTTGTCCAGATTACAGTGATGCCCTGATATATCCCAGAGTAATTTGAGCAGTGAATAAAGTATTTGCAAATACTTTGGAACTGGGGAGAAAGGAGGAAATATTCAACCTCCCCAACTGGAGAATTTCTGATATTCTTGCAAGTAGTGGGGACAACCAAACCAATAGGCCAAGCCCTCAATCTTGGGGGTTGCCCCTATGAAACCTATTCCTGCAAAGGATAGGCTAAGTTTACTTAAAATTAGGCCTAAGGTCATCCCCAGAGAACGTCTTTTGTTGCTCAGAAGGCCTCTCTCTCTAAGCCAACTCAGCAGGTAAACTCACTGCCCACCACCCCCTCGACACGGGACGTAACTTCCAGGGGTGTAAATCTGCCTGGCAATGTGGGACAGAACTCCTGGGATCAGCCGGGATCCAGAATCATAGAATTAAGAAAGCCTTCTTGACCAAAAGGGGAAAGAGAGAAATGAGGCAAAATAAAATTTCAGGAGCTGAGAGATTCCAAACAGAGTCGAGAGCTTATTGCATTATACAGATACTCCTTGTTAGCTTATGGTGTATTGGAGTGGCTTCAGGGAAGTACCTGAAACTGCTGTGCTATATTGCAATAGCCTTGATTCTTGAAGACGATTGTATAATGACATAGCTTTTACAATGCGACTGTGTGATTGTGAAAACCTTGTGTCTGATGCTCCTTTTATCCAGGGAATGGACAGATAAGAAAATATGGATTAAAAAAATAATAGGGACAAAGGGTAAAATAAATTGGGTAGATGGAAGTACTAGTGGCCAATGGCAGGTGGGTGGTTAAGGGTATGATATGTATGAGTTTTTTCTTTTTGTTTTTCTGCAGTGATGTAAATGTTCTAACAACTTTTCATGTTGATGAATACACAACACAACTATGTAATGATATTGTGGACCATTGACTGTGCACCATGTATGGAATATATGTGTGTGTGTGAAGATTTGTCATTAAGAACGAAAAACAAGAAGAACAAATCAAGGAAGACCAGCCTGATTGTTTGGTAGTTATTAAATTAGAAACTTAAGAGAAAGGAGAAAAATAAAGACCACAATATATTTTAATTTTAGTATTTAATTAAAGTTTTTAAAGTCTCACTAATTCTAATTTGAAACCATCATGCTTGGCTGCTAATACTGCCATATGAATTTAAACAGAAAAAGTATACAAAGAATAGGTAAGTAATAGTAAGAGCAGATACCATTTATTGAGTACTTACATACTGTACTAGACAAAATGCAAGGTGTTTTGCATATATAGTTAATTTTCATAATCGCCTTACAAAGCAGAAAAGCATCACCCTTATCTCACTGATGATGAAATTGATACTAGAAATATCTTTATCAAGTCCAGCTAGTAAATACAAAGTAAAGATTCAAATCCACAGCTGAACTTGATTCTATAGTCCCTGAGCTGGCTGCACACCCCACTGGCTGACCAGGTGGTTACTAAACAGAATTAAAGTAAGAAACTTAGCAGTGAGGTTCTCTAGTGTATAAGCTTTCTGCAGTGTATTTCCTTAGACACCTGAATGTCTAAGGAAAATATAACTTAGTAATTATATTTCTGACCATGATTTGGGATATTAAGGATATTGCTCGTGACCTTACAGGCTGATCACAAAATTCTATCCTTGTTAAACTCACTGGGATCTAAATTATCAAAATGAAATTACTGAATACTTAGATACAGAGGTAGGAGAATGCTGAGGAAGGGGAAAATTAAATTTAAAAATGTTAGTAATTTCTATATGTTTAGAATCTTCTATAAAGAAACCCTAAATGGAATATAGGTATTCATAACAGCATTATATATAAGTACCTAGAACCATGGTCTTTATAAACAAAAGAAAAAATAATATGAGATTCAATCAGGACAGAAATAAGTTAAAATACATTGGATGACAAAAATAAACAAACATTTGACTAAAAGAAAAGTACTGGAAAATAACCTTTCTCCAACTTTCATGAAAGCAGTACAAGTTCAGCAGAAAATAATTTACCATTGGTTTAAAAATACAGGATGCCGATGACTTCCTGGAAGATGGCGGCTTAGTAAGACGCGCGGATCTTAGTTTCTTCTCCAGGACAGCTACTAGGGGAGTAGAAACGATACAGAAAGCGCCCAAAGCCACAACAGAGATAAAAAAGACAGCGTACCCCATCCTGGAACGGCTGGTTGGCTGAGAGAAGCAGCTCGGGTGAGATCGCCGAGGCGCGAGGGCCTCACCGGGCGGGGTGGCAAGCGGCCGGAGTTACTCCCTTCCCCCTTCCCGGGCCGGCTGGGAGAATTGGAGAGGCGGTCCCCTGAAACCAAGGCGGCTGGCGCCCACACCACGCGCAGGCCCCCGGAACAACTGAGAGAATTGGATCGGAAATCCCCAGACTGCGGAGAACGGTGACGGGTGGGGGAAGCCCCTTCCAAACCCGTGACTCCCGGGGAACGTGCACTCTCTCGGGCGGGCTGCTGCCGCTGGCACCCTCCCGCCACGCTTGTCGCCCAGGGCCAACTAGGAAATTCGGACGGGCTCTTTCCCGGGCTGCGGCGATCAGCAACCCTCCCTGAGTTCGGACCCCGGGCCGGCTCAAGCCGCTTCAGCTAGCGAACACCCCAGACGGCGAGAGTTTTCCAAAGTTTAAGGTCCCACAGCACCTTTTACTGGTGGGACCAGACAAACGGGTGCCACGAGCGCCACCTACTGGGCAGGATAAGAAAAACAGAACCCAGAGATTTCACAGGAAAATCTTCCAAACTTTTGGATCCAATACCCAGGGAAATCTGTCTAAATGCGCAGACGCCAACAGAAGATAACGGATCACGCTCAAATAATTGAAAATATGGCCCAGTCAAAGGAACAAACCAATAGTTCAAATGAGATACAGGAGCTGAGACAACTAATGCTAAACATACGAACAGAAATGGAAAACCTCTTCAAAAACGAAATCGATAAATTGAGGGAGGACATGAAGAAGACATGGGCTGAACATAAAGAAGAAATAGAAAAACTGAAAAAACAAATCACAGAACTTATGGAAGTGAAGGACAAAGTAGAAAAGATAGAAAAAACAATGGATACCTACAATGATAGATTCAAAGAGACAGAAGATAGAATTAGTGATTTGGAGGATGGAACATCTGAATTCCAAAAAGAAACAGAAACTATAGGGAAAAGAATGGAAAAATTTGAACAGGGGATCAGGGAACTCAAGGACAATATGAACCGCACAAATATACGTGTTGTGGGTGTCCCAGAAGGAGAAGAGAAGGGAAAAGGAGGAGAAAAACTAATGGAAGAAATTTTCACTGAAAATTTCCCAACTTTTATGAAAGACCTAAAATTACAGATCCAAGAAGTGCAGCGCACCCCAAAGAGATTAGACCCAAATAGGCGTTCTCCAAGACACTTACTAGTTAGAATGTCAGAGGTCAAAGAGAAAGAGAGGATCTTGAAAGCAGCAAGAGAAAAACAATCCATCACATACAAGGGAAACCCAATAAGACTATGTGTAGATTTCTCAGCAGAAACCATGGAGGCTAGAAGACAGTGGGATGATATATTTAAATTACTAAAAGAGAAAAACTGCCAACCAAGACTCCTATATCCAGCAAAATTGTCCTTCAAAAATGAGGGAGAAATTAAAACATTCTCAGACAAAAAGTCACTGAGAGAATTTGTGACCAAGAGACCAGCTCTGCAAGAAATACTAAAGGGAGCACTAGAGTCAGAACCGAAAAGACAGAAGAGAGAGGTATGGAGAAGAGTGTAGAAAGAAGGAAAGTCAGATATGATATATATAATACAAAAGGCAAAATGGCAGAGGAAAATATTATATAAACAGTAATAACACTAAATGTTGATGGACTGAATTCCCCAATCAAAAGACATAGATTGGCAGAATGGATTAAAAAACAGGATCCTTCTATATGCTGTCTACAGGAAACACATCTTAGACCCAAAGATAAACATAGGTTGAAAGTGAAAGGTGGGAAAAGATATTTCATGCAAATAACAACCAGAAAAGAGCAGGAGTGGCTATACTAATATCCAACAAGTTAGACTTCAAATGTAAAACAGTTAAAAGAGACAAAGAAGGACACTATATACTAATAAAAGGAACAATTAAACAAGAAGACATAACAATCATAAATATTTATGCACCGAACCAGAATGCCCCAAAATACGTGAGGAATACACTGCAAACACTGAAAAGGGAAATAGACACAAATACCATAATAGTTGGAGACTTCAATTTCCGACTCTCATCAATGGACAGAACATCTAGACAGAGGATCAATAAAGAAATAGAGAATCTGAATATTACTATAAATGAGCTAGACTTAACAGACATTTATAGGACATTACATCCCACAACAGCAGGATACACCTTTTTCTCAAGTGCTCATGGATCATTCTCAAAGATAGACCATATGCTGGGTCACAAAGCAAGTCTTAACAAATTTAAAAAGATTGAAATCATACACAACACTTTCTCGGATCATAAAGGAATGAAGTTGGAAATCAATAATAGGCGGAATGCCAGAAAATTCACAAATACCTGGAGGCTCAACAACACACTCTTAAACAACGAGTGGGTCAAGGAAGAAATTGCAAGAGAAATTAGTAAATACCTCGAGGCAAATGAAAATGAAAACACAACATATCAAAACTTATGGGATGCAGCAAAGGCAGTGCTAAGAGGAAAATTTATTGCCCTAAATGCCTATATCAGAAAAGAAGAAAAGGCAAAAATGCAGGAATTAACTGTCCACTTGGAAGAACTGGAGAAAGAACAGCAAACTAATCCCAAAGCAAGCAAAAGGAAAGAAATAACAAAGATCAGAGCAGAAATAAATGAAATTGAAAATATGAAAACAGTAGAGAAAATCAGTAAGACCAGAAGTTGGTTCTAATGAGAAAATCAATAAGATTGATGGGCCCCTATCAAGATTGACAAAAAGAAGAAGAGAGAGGATGCAAATAAATAAGATCAGAAATGGAAGAGGAGACATAACTACTGACCTCACAGAAATAAAGGAGGTAATAACAAGATACTATGAACAACTTTACGCTAATAAATACAACAATTTAGATGAAATGGACGGGTTCCTGGAAAGACATGAACAACCAACTTTGACTCAAGAAGACATAGATGACCTCAACAAACCAATCACAAGTAAAGAAATTGAATTAGTCATTCAAAAGCTTCCTAAAAAGAAAAGTCCAGGACCAGATGGCTTCACATGTGAATTCTACCAAACGTTCCAGAAAGAATTAGTACCAATTCTCCTCAAACTCTTCAAAAAAATCGAAGTGGAGGGAAAAATGCCTAATTCATTCTATGAAGCCAACATCACCCTCATACCAAAACCAGGCAAAGATATTACAAAAAAAGAAAACTACAGACCAAGCTCTCTAATGAATACAGATGCAAAAATCCTCAATAAAATTCTAGCAAATCGTATCCAACAACACATTAAAAGAATTATACATCATGACCAAGTAGGATTCATCCCAGGTATGCAAGGATGGTTCAACATAAGAAAATCAATTAATGTAATACACCATATCAACAAATCAAAGCAGAAAAATCACATGATCATCTCAATTGATGCAGAGAAGGCATTTGACAAGATTCAACATCCTTTCCTGTTGAAAACACTTCAAAAGATAGGAATACAAGGGAACTTCCTTAAAATGATAGAGGGAATATATGAAAAACCCACAGCTAATATCATCCTCAATGGGGAAAAATTGAAAACTTTCCCCCTAAGATCAGGAACAAGACAAGGATGTCCACTATCACCACTATTATTCAACATTGTGTTGGAGGTTCTAGCCAGAGTAATTAGACAAGAAAAAGCAATACAAGGCATCAAAATTGGAAAGGAAGAAGTAAAACTATCACTGTTTGCAGACGATATGATACTATACGTCGAAAACCCGGAAAAATCCACAACAAAACTACTACAGCTAATAAATGAGTACAGCAAAGTAGCAGGTTACAAGATCAACATTCAAAAATCTGTAGCATTTCTATACACTAGTAATGAACAAGCTGAGGGGGAAATCAAGAAACGAATCCCATTTACAATTGCAACTAAAAGAATAAAATACCTAGGAATAAATTTAACTAAAGAGACAAAAAACCTATATAAAGAAAACTACATAAAACTGCTAAAAGAAATCACAGAAGACCTAAATAGATGGAAGGGCATACCATGTTCATGGATTAGAAGACTAAATATAGTTAAGATGTCAATCCTACCTAAATTGATTTACAGATTCAATGCAATACCAATCAAAATCCCAACAACTTATTTTTCAGAAATAGAAAAACCAATAAGCAAATTTATCTGGAAGGGCAGGGTGCCCCGAATTGCTAAAAGCATCTTGAGGAAAAAAACCGAAGCTGGAGGTCTCGCGCTACCTGACTTTAAGGCATATTATGAAGCCACAGTGGTCAAAACAGCATGGTATTGGCATAAAGATAGATATATCGACCCATGGAATCGAATAGAATGCTCAGATATAGACCCTCTCATTTATGGACATTTGATCTTTGATAAGGTAGTCAAGCCAACTCACCTGGGACAGAGCAGTCTCTTCAATAAATGGTGCCTAGAGAACTGGATATCCATATGCAAAAGAATGAAAGAAGACCCATCTCTCACACCCTATACAAAAGTTAACTCAAAATGGATCAAAGATCTAAACATTAGGTCTAAGACCATAAAACAGTTAGAGGAAAATGTTGGGAGATATCTTATGGATCTTACAACTGGAGGCGGTTTTATGGACCTTAAACCTAAAGCAAGAGCACTGAAGAAGGAAAGAAATAAATGGGAGCTCCTCAAAATTAAACACTTTTGTGCATCAAAGAACTTCATCAAGAAAGTAGAAAGACAGCCTTCACAATGGGAGACAATATTTGGAAATGATATATCAGATAAAGGTCTAGTATCCAGAATTTATAAAGAGATTGTTCATCTCAACAACAAAAAGACAGCCAACCCAATTACAAAATGGGAAAAAGACTTGAACAGACACCTACCAGAAGAGGAAATACAAATGGCCAAAAGGCACATGAAGAGATGCTCAATGTCCCTGGCCATTAGAGAAATGCAAATCAAAACCACAATGAGATATCATCTCACACCCACCAGAATGGCCATTATCAACAAAACAGAAAATGACAAGTGCTGGAGAGGATGCAGAGAAAGAGGCACACTTATCCACTGTTGGTGGGAATGTCAAATGGTGCAACCACTGTGGAAGGCAGTTTGGCGGTTCCTCAAAAAGCTGAATATAGAATTGCCATACGACCCAGCAATACCATTGCTGGGAATATACTCAAAGGACTTAAGGGCAAAGACACAAACGGACATTTGCACACCAATGTTTATAGCAGCGTTATTTACAATTGCAAAGAGATGGAAACAGCCGAAATCTCCATCAACAGAAGAGTGGCTAAACAAACTGTGGTATATACATACGATGGAATACTATGCAGCTTTAAGACAGGATAAACTTATGAAGCATGTAATAACATGGATGGACCTAGAGAACATTATGCTGAGTGAGTCTAGCCAAAAACTAAAGGACAAATACTGTATGGTCCCACTGATGTGAACAGACATTCGAGAATAAATTTGGAATATGTCCTTGATAACAGAGTCCAGCAGGAGGTAGAAACAGGGTAAGATAATGGCCAATTGGAGTTGAAGGGATACAGACGGTGTAACAGGACTAGATACAAAAACTCAAAAATGGACAGCACAATAATACCTAATTGTAAAGTAATCATGTTAAAACACTGAATGAAGCTGCATCTGAGCTATAGGTTTTTGTTTGGTTTTGTTTTGTTTTGTTTTGATTTTACTATTATTACTTTTATTTTTTTCTCTATATTAACATTCTATATCTTTTTCGGTTATGTTGCTAGTTCTTCTAAACCAATGCATATGTACTAAGAAATGATGATCATGCATCTATGTGATGATGTTAAGAATTAATGAATGCATATGTAGAATGGTATGATCTCTAAATGTTGGGTTAATTTCTTTTTTTCCGTTAATTAAAAAAAAAAAAAGAGAAGGGATAATTGGAGCTGAAGGGATACAGACTGTACAACGGGACTGGATATAAAAACTCAGAAATGGACAGCACAATACTACCCAATTGTAATGCAATTATGCTAAAACACTGAATGAAGCTGCATGTGAGGTATAGGTTTTTTTTTTTTTCTCTTTCTATTATTGTTTTAATTCTTATTCTGTTTTCTTTTTATTTCTTTTTCTAAATCGATGCAAATGTACTAAGAAATGATGAATATGCAACTATTTGATGTTATTAAGAATTACTGATTGTACATGTAGATTGGAATGATTTCTAATTGTTTTGTTAATTCTTTTTTTAATTAATAAAAAAAAATTTTTTTAAAGTACAGGAAAAAAAAAAATACAGGATGCCTGACTCCTCCAAATAAATGAGCATGAATATATAACAGGTTACTATATAAATTAGGTTGGGAGAAAGACAAGCATACCTAACAAAGGCATACAACAAATGTTTGATGAACAAGTTAATGGAATGGCTAAATTAAGATGAAAAGTGAAAATGAGTTAAGAAAAGGAAAACCAAGGTACAGGAGTTGGCCTTTCTTCAAGTTCTTTCTTAGGTAAATAGTACATATATTGTTGAGGCACCCACTTACTGAAAACAAACAGTTCTCAGAATATACCTTCCCTGGGAGAAATCTCCTTCTCAGATTGTGCCCCAAGAAAGACCACCTAAGAGAACTGACATTCAAAATGACACCCTTCCTCACTCTGAACAGCCTTTCTGGAAATATTTTCAATTCCTCTATCTCCCATAACATATTTTACACACCAACTTTTCTGTTTCTGCTGATTTTATTAATTGACTATTAACGTTTATCTGCATAATGAAAAAATTTAAGAGTTGATTTGGATACATAGGAACCCTGATAACAATATAGATACCTTATAGTGCAAATATAATTTTCATTTTAAGAAGCACAGGTATTAAAAAAAAAAAAACCACAGGTATCCTACACAAAGATGAAGCCATTTGTAAATAAAATTTTTAAAAAACACTTTGCTACGTGAGTTTTATATATATATTTTAAGAAACTGCGCCTTCAGTGGGCCACAGTGGCTCAGCAGGCAGAGTTCTCACCTGCCATGCCAGAGACCTGGGTTCAATTCCTGGTGCCTGCCCATGCAAAAAAAAAAAAAGAAAAGAAACTATGCCTTTAACAAAAACTGTAATATTTACAACTTTAACCTTACTTAAGGACTTTTGGAATAACCTCCTACATATCATGTACTGTATCACTTGCTGATTCAAAGATCACCTTACAACCCAACTCTTTTACTTACTCTCATGAAACTTACTGAGCTTCTACATACAAACACTGTACATGGTATATTTTTTTCTAGCACTAAAATGCCTTTGTAATTAGGCAAGTTTAAACCAAGGACGACCATCTCTCCTCATTCTATCAAACAACTAGTCTATAATTTGAATATGCTATGACTAGACAATGAAATTAAAAAGAAAAACTTGCCTGTCATATTTTCTGAAACTGTAATCGTCTAAAAACTATAGGGATTCTGTATAGCAACACCATGCATATCCCATAAAAATTAAGCAAACAAATTGTATAGCTCCTACTTCACTTATGAAAAGGTCACCCACATAACAGTTTCATCAAGCACCTCATTTCTTTAGCAAACTATTAAAAAATGATCTGCTTATCTTTGATATATATAGACAGTATAAGTCTAAGCAAAGGCTAAATGAAGTGATCCACAGAAATTCTTGTTTCTTATGGAGTATGGAATTCAATAGCCCAGAGGCCAGGAATCTTGCCATTTTGAGCTATATTTACAACATCACAAGGCACATTTAATCAGGGTTTATTATGTAGGGCTTAAATACAGTTCTGGAATGTCGATACCATTGCATACTTACTTACTGAAATAAATAAATAATTCTTGTTCAAAAACTCAACAGGAAAGCAAATAAATCAAGATATACTTGAAATATTATTAACTGATCCTTAAGACCAAATCTGGGTCAAAGACAAAAAGACCCTCAATCTCTGCTATTAAGCAGAATTCTGTTGATTTGTTTACATACCATTCATAGAAAAAAGACCTTAGCCAAATATGAATGTTTGTTGAGATGGACTGTGTAGTCTAAGAATTTTGCTTTTTGCTCCTCATCTTTCCTTGATCTGCTAGAGATAATTGTAGCTCACCTGAGATGGTCTTTAGTTGATTATCTTTTAAAGAGCTGTATCTGCTTAAATGGGACTTGTTTAAAAGCACTGCACCGTGATTATGTGATTGTGAAAACCTTGTGCTTGATGCTCCTTTTATCTCCTTTTATTGACAGATGAGCAAAAAATATGGATTAAAAATAAATAAATAATTGGGGGAACAAATGTTAAAATAAATTGAGTAGATTAAAATACTACTGAATGATGAAAGGGACTAATAGGGGTATAGAAAAAAAATAGGGGAACAAAGGTTAAAATCTATTGGGTAGATGGAAATACTAGTGGTCAATGAGAGGGAGGGGTAAGGGGTATGGAATATGTGAGTTTTTTCTTTTTTCTTTTTATTTCTTTTTCTGGCATGATGCAAATGTTCTAAAAAATGATCATGGTGATGAATATACTACTATGTGATGATACTGTGAACCACTGATTGTACATCATACACAAAATGTTTGTATGTTAAGAATGTTCATGTCTGTATGTTGTTTTGGTTTGATAATACAAAATAAAGTATTATTTAATACTTAATATTTAAAAAGTCAAATTTAAAAGAAAAAAAAAAGGCTGCACCATTCTCCAGTGGGATTACAAATGGCAATAAATTAACTGTTCATTTAGATAACAAGAAAGAAGAAAAAGGCACCTATAATAACAATAAGAATCTGAGGTAATGCAAGCATTTTCTTTAATGAATTAAAGTAGTTGAGCAACATGTATTTCAAATGGAAACTCAAAGATTGAAGGTATCCACAGTAAGGTCTTCCTATAAGCAGCAAAGTTATCTAACCATCATTCTGAGAGTTCCTTGGATTAGCATTCTCTATGAAGCTAAAAGCTATTTAAAAGAATGTGAGACACCTCTGAAGAGTACAATGCGAGACCGGGGTTCAATTCCCAGCCCATGTGCTTCACAAGCAAACAAGCAAACAAACAAATGAAAAACCAAACAAAAATTCAGCACATGCTGCTTCAATAAGGGGATTCTCACATGGAAAAAGAATGATATGTGACCCCCACCATATAGCATACAAAAAAAAAAAAGCAAATCAGAACTGACCTAGGAGTTGGTGGTTCTTCTCAATAGCAAAGCAGGCTGAAAAAGCCTCAAAGATCTGACTGATCTTAGGTCATACTACTGATGTACCTGAAAATTTGTCAGACAATTAGAACCGCCACTTTAGCAAAAACAGCAACTCTCTGAGCATGGAATGGTGGTGCTGACAAGTGGGATGCAGGGAGGTAAAACATAATTTTTAAAGGGAAAATTCCATTTTCTTCTTTTTGTTTATCATGTACATAGCCTAATTGCCAAAGACATAAGAGAGAACCAATTAAATAAAAACAGTTTCCCCCAATGACAGGCATCCCCCCACTATTCCAAATGGCAGATAGATAGGTATGTTGCCGGAAATACAGGTACACCACTTTCACCAACCAGAGACTACTTACCTTCACTTTTGATCATTTTCACACAATCTTCTATAAGGGATGTATTCCTTAGGTAATTTCAGAATGAAAGGTATTTGCCAAACAAAAAAATGTTAATTTAGGTCAGACCCAATTTCCCAGCATATCCCAAGCCTCCTTCTCCTCATCACAGAGACTATTTCAGGTTTTATGGAACCTAATCAGGCAAAAAAATGCCACTGTAGATTTTTACATAAGGGAATACATTAAAATCATGTTTTAAGAAGATTAATAACATGACAAGGCAACCTAGGACTGCAGTTGGGAGATAACGGAAGGAAAGAAACTAACTTAACATAAGATGTTAATTGGTCTATTCTGAATATGGGAAAGGCTGCAGGGATGGAAAAGAAGAGCTGAATCTGACATTACCAACGATCTTTACCTTTTCTCCTATACATTTAGCTTAAGGCAGACATAAGTAGTCATTTTCCTAAATTGCCTGAAATTAGGTTTCTAATGAACCTAATTGTGAAGTCCTTAAATCTTTTTCTACCCAGGTTACATTGTGCCTAAAATCAACTTCCAGGAAGTAATCCTTTTCAATCACAACACTATTCACATGACATTTTCTCCTAAAATACCCTAGAAGGAGCAATACCAGACCTATTCATTTAGCAATTATTGCTGTTTTGTTATCAACTAGCCTTCTCTATGTGTGCACACTTACCCCCACCTCCACCTTGACAAAAAGGACAAACAGAAGGGTCCAAGACCATAAATTTATCTGACCTGGAAATTGAAACTAAAAGAGATTACATGTTTTTCCAAATTTGTAATGAAACCAGATTCATAGTCAAGAGTTTTAAACTTCTAGTCCAGAGCTTTAAGATAACCTTCATGTTTTCTCTGCCCCTGGATATAAAAATCCTTAAATTTCACACTAGACTCCACTCTCTTCATGGTCTACCTCCCCCGTTTTTATACTAATGGGACAAGAGTAGTAAACAGATACAACTAATTAATCAAATAAAGAGGACAAAAACCCAAACTTCTTTCAGGACTCCCTGCTAACATCATGACAAAGTTCTGACTCAATTCCTTGGCATACAAGGCCCTTAATATTTGAAATCCAACAAACCTTTCCAGTCTCATCCTCTACTACCTCACTTTCCACCTCCTCATTTTCCAACCATATCTACTAATTATCTCCAGATTCCAAAAGTGTAATGCCTTCTCATTCCTCATGCCTTGACACATTACATTTTTCTTCAAAAGAACACTATTCTCCTTTGTCTGTGTGGTTAGCTTAAGTTCAAGTACTTCACTTATAAATATTTCCTCGCAATTCTCTTCCTTAGACCTGGAAACACACCCCTCCATACCCCATACCAGCCTGAATTAGGCTCCCTTTTTCATATTCACTTTTACCAAACATCTCAAAGTGCACTGTCAATTAACTAGCGCAAGAAATACTGACATATTGTAGGCACTGAGCAAATGATCATATTTCCCAGTTCTGTGTTCCTCCTGCAGGAGAGTATCAATCCATCAAGGCCATATAAAGCTGTTTGGTTTGTTGTTGTTGTTGTTGTTGTTGTTGTTGTTATAATTCTATTTTGATTTGTTGTCTAAGAGTCCTTAGGTATTCTTCCTAGTAACCTTGCTGCTTTAAGCACATTTTGGAAATGGCTACTAGCTTCTTAAAGAGGAATCCAACTAAGATTAAATACATGGGGAAGTTTTTCCACGAAAGAGTCAATGGGGCAGTCTGATCAAACAATTACTCTGACATGAATATTCATAAAGCTGCTAAAACAAAGAAAAAAGAACTTTACATAAAATATTTATTTTATGTATATGGAAAATGTTTCCATATATCAGCTTCTGCGTGACTAAAAAGGTGAAATATGAAATCAGTTTAAATCATTATTTTAAATAGAGAATGGCATTCACACTGCAATAGAAAACATCTGCCTTGAGAAGGAACATCAGCTAAATATCTGATTCCACATTCCCCTTGATCTTTCTAAGCAGGATAACTTGTTAAAGGATACATCACAATCCAGTAACTACACTTTTCAGAACCATGTCCAAAACTTTCCTATTTGAGATTTTAAACGAGTGCTGTATAACATCCTGATGCCATTAGTATGAAAGAAACAAAAGAGAAGCTTTAAGCAAAGACCACCCAAAACCCAGACCTACTAGGAGAAAACCCAGGCCTCAAAGTGGTGGCAAACAAATCCACTGCAACTCCCTATTCAACGGTTTTTACTCTAATACTTACTAGATTGAGGGATTCCACAAATCAACAATTCTAAGGACGGAGATACAATCTAAGAAAAAATACACCTATGTGTCTTGCTTTACTCTTCAGGATGACTTTAGTCAATCTAGTTAATCTTTTCTGTCTGTTTCTTAAACTCTAAAAATGTAATGGTTTAAAGTTACTATTTTTAAATGTGCGTACCTTAACTCAGTTACTCCAGCTCTAAAATCAAACTATCTGTTCACAGGAACATACTTAAAAATAAACACTGTAAAATATATATGGCAAATGAAAACACTGATCATCTTGAAAGATTTAAATCCTAACAAAATAATTTGTAAGAGTACATCAATGATAAAGACATATTAGTAGACTCGTTAATTGTAATACAATGGATTTCCCTTATTTATTTGAAGGTAGGGAATGTAGAAAATAAATTAAATACTGTAAAAATTAAAGTAAAGGAAACCAAACTTAACTAGAGTTGAAATTTAGTACAAAAAATTATAAATACTCTAATACAAGGTATTATAGTTTTGCCCTTTATCTTTACTCTTGCCATGCTGCCAGTCACCTATTTTATATGTTCTCATGCAGAGGAAAGAGCAAAAATGCCATTTTCCTTCCAAATGCAATCAGATTTTGGCAAACTTAAGTTAGTATGTCAGTTGAAAATAGAAATTCAAACCATAATGTGATTTGGCAAATAACTACTTGAGTACTGAGTAGTCCCTCTCTTGAATGGTATTGCATTTTCCATTTGCCATTTTTAAATGTACCAAGGAAAACTAAAAATCTGCACATGTAGCTGAATAAATAATAGCTTCCACATTAATTATACATTATGCAAGATTCTTATAAAGCATACACTGAGAGCAAAATTATGTATGCCATTTTGGAATCAGAACTCCCTGTGAGAGTGGTCCTTAGTGGTCACTGATTTTATTTTCATATAAACACTATTGTGACTCCTTTGTAAGTTAGCAGGGTTCTTTAAACCCTGCCAGAAGTTTAAAGAACTATTTTCATCAACTTGTACTAAGTGCCTTCACCAGATCACATCATTCAGGGGTCTTAAACTAGGACCATATAAAAAAAGTTTTACTAAAATAAAACACAACCACATCCTAGGGTTACGTATTGCCCATGGCTACTTTTGCTCTACAAAGGCAGAGTTGAGTGATTGTGACAGAGCCTGTATGACCCACAAAGCCTAAAATATATATGTGGCCCTTTACAGAAAGTCTGCCAGTCCTAGAATTTGTTCAAAATAAATTGTCTATATAAACTTTATTCACTATTATCTCTACTGTTCATCTATCTATAAAATAGAGTATTTACAGAATTTCTTAGATGCAGTTAACTTTTCAATATTTACAGTACTTGGAATTCATATATGAGATACTTTCCTGAAATACTGAACAAAGGAGAGTTGACTCAGCTAAAATCTTCTCATACTCAAATGCAAAATGTCTACACCCTAGCACCACCCTAGTTACTATTACTCAGCAGGAAGTATGGTATTGTCATAAAGAAAAATGAGTAATGACAGAGTCTATTTTTGTGTACCATTGTTTCTGCTAAAAGATTTTCAAGTGAAAAAAAAAACAAAACGGCTATCAGTGGTTAAAATAAATGCACTTTTGTAAATAGAAAACAATTGGTGATACATTTTCAGTAACACTGTTAATTTAACTAATTTAAAAATGTAAAGCCATTTAAAAATTTTCAAGTGAAAAACCCAAGTGCTAAACCCCAGGTTAAAATGCCTATACAAAGACATCCAATAACTATCTGTTGAATAAAGAGCAAGTTATATGGATGTACAGGTTGTTACCTTCACTGCAATTATTTTGTATGTTACAATTTTCACTCTCCAAAGTTACTGATGTAACCCTATAGACTCTGTCATTAACGTAACACCTCAATTGAAAAGACAGATCAGCTGACACACAATAAAAATATGTTAGAAATCAGCAGATGGCAAAGGAGACTCTTACCAAAGATCTTTAAACAATCTATTTGAACAAGGCATAGTAAATTTGTTCATTATGAATAAAGCACAGACATATAAATTAGAACATTCCTAATGCTTGTCTGAATTATTCATTCCTATGTTATCAATGTAAAATAAGTCTCCAACAGAAGTTATCTCCCCCTTTCTAGTATTCCCCACAAGAACATAATCCTTAAGGCTTGATTACATTCCTGATAATCTTTTCTACAAAAACATTTGCCCACTTAAATTAAAATAAGATATAATAAAATTTCTTCTTCCTGAAAAAAAATGCATCAACACACTTTTAAAATGGTGAATTATCAGATGCTTTACTACCTTCTCAGAACACTGGATTTTTATTGCCCAAGTGTAAACATACTTAGTTTGCTCCTAAAATAACTTTGTAGGGTAGGAATTTCCTCATAGTTAAGTTACAAATATTCATCTTCAACATACCTTTTGTTGAAGGAAAAGCAGATGGAACTGTTGTTCAAATCCCAAACAATCACAGAAGGGAAGTAATTTCATTACCTGTTAACACCTGATGTTTTCAACTCCTCTTATGCTGATACTGATTAATGCATATGATATCCTCTTTTAGCAGAACTGAAACCTATGACTCTAACAGGAAGCTAACTCTCCAGTGGCATAGTCTAGTAGCAAAATTAAGATTAAATAACTAAAATTTGCAAAAAAGAAAAGGCATTACCCAGGAAAATATCTGACAAGAATTACCCGCAGAGGCTCATGGGGATTCGCCAAGAAATGAGCAACTATTATCTTTTCTTCTACAGTAAAAAAAAATAATAATAACTAGTAATATAGAAAAAGGGACAAAATATACATTGCACATGAAGAATTGCCAAACTTGGTTAGATATAAAAATGAAGGAGTCAATGTATTAAAACTTCTAGTTTTTAGTGTTTAGGTAACTACATAGATGATGGTCTCCCTGACAAATATGGAAAATAGAGAACTAGTTGATGGAGAAGGGAGGTAATGTCAATTTTATCCAGTTGAGTTGAATACTAACAAGTGGGTATGTCTAGTATGTATTAAGTATATGCAGCTAGATCATGGATAAACAGAAGATGCACATTCTGAGCCTCTTGTAGGGATTTAAAACATATGGAAATGTTAAATTACTAAGGTGGGCTTCTTAGGTAAAAGCTGAAGCCTCAGAGTGACGGATGTGACATACTAACATTCAGCTAATGAAATTCATATCTGAACCCTTGCTGTATTATAAATACCTCTTCAGATCATTGCTGTAATTATTCAGCAAGTTTACCTCCTTGCTCCTTGCTTAAATATTCCAAATAAAATATCGATGCTTCACATTGGGATCTCATTTCTAGAAATATATAATTAAATACTATGGCAACAAATTCCAGAATACTTATCTAAATCTTCTCTCTCTGCTTCAAAGAATACTTACAATTAGCTTTCCCTGAATCTTACCTACATTAAGCCATCATTTAGCCCATATATCTTCAACACTTCATCTTGAGTATTTTTTCTGTTAATACTATTTAACCTTTCTATTTTTATATCTTCCTTTCCACTGGTAATATTATCTTCATTCTATTTTTTAGAGATATTTTCAAGTGTGAATTTGAATCTCCAAGTTAAAACTTCACACTATGAAAAAAAAAAAGCATCCTCCATCAGACAAGGAGCTGCCTTCTATGAAGTGCTTCAATACAAGAGATGTTCGAATGACATTTACCACTATTTCCATCCTATCCTATAGTTCCAACCTAAACTTGGTCCACATTTGTCAATTTAACCTTCTTCATACCTTCTTTCTACCTGTTTACCTTCTTTTACCTATTATCTTTATTTGGTCACAATTTATTGGAAACATTTTACTCTAATCTTGGGATTCAGCTTTGTAATCTTGAGCAAAACATGAAAATGTTTTGGAGTGAATCAACTCTGTGTCACTAAATAGCAGAGTCCCCTTAGGTAAGTTATTTTACCTTTCTGAGCCTCAGTTTCCTCATTTGTAAATGGGAGATACTACCTACTTCACAGGGATGATTTTCAAATTAAAGGAAAGAAAATGTAAAAAAATGTAGTATGATAAATGGTAAAAAGTTATTTAGTAATTGGTGGCTAGACATACAAATTTGTATTATCAAAGTAATTATCTCATAAGCCACAGAACTATACTACTAAAAGCATTAAATGTACTACCTAATTATTTCCTCAATTCAAAGACAATACAAATGATAGTACTATAATTTTATTGGAGGAGGCATCCATCAAGAGGAAATTTGTGATAAAACATATGGGCAGGGAGGAACTGGAATAAAAGATTAGAAAAGCCAAATCTCAAGGTTTGCTGTGTTCTAGCATCCCTGCAGACCCCAACAGTAGTAAGATTCTGATTACAAAAGGAAGATTTCAGTACATTTCAAGCAAAGAGCTGCTACATTCCATGTAGTCTGAAAGTTCCGAGCAGAAATGAAGATTAGTGTGAGTTGGCAAGCAATTTTTATTTTGTATTTCATTGCTGATTTAAATCATGAGAGGATGATGATGATGGCGATGATGATGACAATATGATGATATATGTATCAACTTTACAACTAATATTTGAGACTTATTGCATGCCAGGTACTATGCTAAGTGTTTTGCATTCATTAGTAATTTTCACAACAACTCTATGAGGTAGATACTTTTATACCATTTGACAAACGAAAAAAAAGTTAAGCTTCATATAACTGGGATTCAAACCCAGGAAACAGTGATAATTTCAAACATCATCAAACAACACTACAACAAGTTATGTGCTAACAGTAAGATACTTAATGTTTCCCAGTGAGAACTATTTGGGTATCTGTGTGGGAACTGAAGCACCATATTCACTCAGCTGTGTAAGCGAAAGCAGAAGGGAGGTAGAAGAAGGGGGTTATATCCCAGAGTAGCAATTCTGGAATTTTCAAATATTAAAAATCATGACTGCCAAATTGAGCATGGAGATAATTAGAGCTCTCCAGAGCAAAGGTTCTCCACCTATTTTCCACCTGCCACACAATGATGGATGAGGGCATTAGAAGCTGAGGCTGTGTGCCATCATATTCTCAACACACCTCCATGGGCAGAGCTAGGCTTACGTGAAATTCCCAGAACATCAGCTATACTTCTGTGCCTTCTCTTTCTTCCCAGGATGAGTAAAAGAGGCATGAATTTTCTCTGTATCAGATAAGTAAATATTAATGTTTATTGAGCACTTACTATGCACCAGGCATATTCCAAACCCTGTAACTATATCAATCCTTAAAAACTATGAGATAGGTACTATTTTATTCCCATTTTACAGATGAGGTGAGACATAAAACAAGTAATTTACTAAAGATCTAGCATAAGAGAAACAGCAGAACCAAGATTCCAACAAGGAAATCTGATTTCAGATCCCCAGCTCTTAAATGTGACAAACTTCTTCTCAGCTTTCCCTGAGACATGACCTAGTGGACATATGCCCCGGGGGATCCTAGGAACTTCTTGCATGGTGCCACAGCCCAAAAAAGAATGGTTACCTAGACAGGATAAGCCTAGTAGTCTCCCTAGGATAATGAGGGTTCACTGCCATGAAACTTCCACTCCCCTCTCTCCAAGATTTTAATTTAATGTCACAGAGACATTGTATCCCAACCCCACAGGCCCAGACTTAATTTAGGTCTCCTTCTCTCTAGCCAAGTAAGTGATACAATGGGAATATTCTTGGTGATCCCAGAAAATGATACTGATTATGTGGTGTTTTTGCTGGGTTGCATGGAACAAACAAAGCTTCACATGAAGAATAGGAACACAACCTGTTACTCTGAAATAGTGTATGTACATTAAAGATTCACTCAGTCTTCTGGGTAGAGTTGTTCACATATCATTCATTCTCCAACTTTTACTATGAGGCTAATAATATGCCAGGCACTATTCTAAGTGTTGGAACACAGCTGTGAACAAGAGGTCCTATACCCATAGAGCTTACATTCTAATGGGACAAAAATATGGGTTGTCTATAAAGGTCGGCACCAAGCGTAAAGAGAAAAGAGTGCTGGTACCATCCTAAATTTAAGGTGAAAACAATATGCAAGGAAAGGGGCACTATATACTCTGAAGGCATAAACGCTGGAATCTTTTCAACTACAACTTGAGAACATTGGGTCAAACTACTTCACTGTTGCAAAAGCTGCTGCCAGCTTGAAATGAAAAGCAATGTGGCTAGATGGCACTGTTACTAGCTCAGACTAAGAAAACAGTGTCCACCTGTGAGTACCCAAAGGGAGATGTGAAAAAGACAAAGGTACAGAAGTTTAGAACATTTAGCTTTTTTAAGATAGCCCCTCTTCTCCCCACATAAAGGAAAAGAAACAGCTAAAAGAGAGCTGTTAATTCCACCACCTCTGGACAATGTTAATATCATTGTTCAAACTGAGAGTGGAGAGGGGATAGCAAACAACATGTGAGAAGTTTTTCCCAGCAACAAACGGAAAACGCCAGAGATGGTTCACAGTCCTTTTCCTGACAGAAAACTCTACAGACCAAGAAACTGAAGGGGGTAGGGGAAACACCAGGCACCCTAAAAATTGATTATTCACCTATAGGTCTCCAGAAGTGATAATGCCAAAATGTGAAGCATGATGAAGCAAGAGCATTACTTTAAACTCTTGGCTTACAGACTGCTTCAATCTCAGAAAAATCAAATTATCACCAAAGCACAAAATTACACTCATATGAGTGCATGTGCCATGTAATGTTGGCATTCTCTTACACACTCTTGTATTCCCCTTTGGGGACTGAGACACAGGGGTGCACTTGCCACGTGTGCCGATTTGAAAGGATTTATGTACCCTAGAAAAGCCATATTTCAATCCTAATCCCATTTTGTAAAGGCAGCCCTTTCTTCTAATTCCCATCCAGCACTATAGGTTGGAGACTTGATTAGATTATCTCCATGGAGATGAGACTCACCCATTAGTGGTAAAATTAATCTTCCATTAGAGGGAGAGGTGACTCCATCCATTCCATGTGGATCTTGATTAGTTTACTGGAATCCTTTAGAAGAGGAAGCATTTAGGAGAGAGTCCCCTTTAGAACAACAGAAGAGCAAGAGAGCAGTCATGAGAATGACGACACAGCCAGGAGAACCACAGAGTCTACCAGCCAGCAACCTTTGGAGATGAAGGAGAATTTCCCCGGTGGAATTTCATGAAGCAAGAGGCCTGGAGACAAAACTAGCAGATGCTGCCATGGTTGCCTTGTGCCTTTCCAGTTGAGAGGGGAACCCTGAACTTCACTGGCCTTCTTGAACCAAGGTATCTTTCCCTGGATGCCTTAGATTGGACATTTCTATAGACTTGCTTTAATTACGACAATTTCACAGCCTTAGAACTGTAAATTTGCAACTTATTAAATTTCCCTTTTTAAAAGCCATTCCAGTTCTAGTATATTGTATTTCAGCAGCTAGTAAACTAGAACACCATGTAACACTGACATTCTCTTACATACTCCTCTTTGGGCACTGGGCAACAGGAAGGCAAGAACTGTGGTTTATTCATTTTTTGTACCTCCAACATACAGCATCAGGCCTGTCACAAAGTAGGTATGTACCTGTCAGTAATACAACTACTTAAAAATGTATGTTTAGCAATCAGGGAAAAAACAGGAGGTCCAAAAGAAGAAATTTTGAGAAACAGCAAGTTCCCTCTTCTCTGCATTTAATTGTAGCCAATCATTTAATTCAATCCACAGATCTGTCACCTGGCCATAAGGTCTATATTGCCACTGTATACATTTCTCTTCTAATATTATCTGTGATTTCCTCTTACTAACAATTCTAATATTTACTGTAATGCAGAGAAAAAGATGAAAAATCAAGTTTAATTTGATTATTTTTTTGTCGCCAAATATTCAAAGAAGCTCAACCATTTTGGGTGGAGTTGAAAATGAGAGAACATAATGAAAACAGAAAACTGCCAACTTACTTGAGAGTGTATCATTTTGATACGCTAAAAACATTTAACTGCTTCCTAAATTCCTCACTTACTCCCCCAGGAAATAACAAAGCAGATTGCCACACTGCATTCACTATTTTATATGAGACACTGACTTCATTCAGGGTGGATCAAAAGTGAGCCACTTTGGGCGGGACACAGTGGCTCAGCACGCAGAGTTCTTGCCTGCCATGCTGGAGACCTGGGTTCATTTTCTGGTGCTAGCCCAAGTAAAAAAAAAAAAAAAAAAAAAGTGAGCCACTTTAGCAGAAAACATACCCAAGAAATGGGAAATAACTGAATTTTCAATTGCTACAGATGACTCAGTGAGTGGGCAGTTACAGAAATTTATAGCTGATGCTAGAATAAATTAATGTGTTCATGAAGATCACTTTGAAATGCTATTCTGGTTGGATATTATTTGCTCTTGCATGACGGTTTTGTTTTACTTTCACACTAAACATTTATGAAATGCTGCATCAATTGCAGAATAAAAAGATGGAATTTCTCTCATTCCTATAAAAACAAGAAGGTCATTCTTATTTGAGATCTTTTCAAGTTACTAGACCATATTCCAGTAAAGTATTGTTATTTTGCCTCCACAAGTCTGGCCTCCAATGAGTTTGTATCTATGACTAAAACACAACTTTATCGGCTAAAAAGCATGGGTACAGTGAATGGTCAAATCTCTATCAACAACCATGAAAAAAATTTAACTGTTTAAAGAGAGGAAAAGATATTTAAGTGCCAACCATCTTTTAAAATAAAAAATAACATTTTCAGAAATATATTTATTTACAGGCAATATCTGATAAATAAAATATTAACAGTAAATAAAAATACCACCACAGACAACATAGCATTGATTGCATGAGCACAAATTTATCAAGGAGGTCTCACATTCCAGCTAACATAAGTAAAAAGAAACAGTACAACAAAACATATTAAAAATAATAATAGCTTTCCCCTGTAATACCCTTAGTTTAGAAAGTTCTTTTACATATACTCAGCCTTTGAATTCAATATTTATGGGTAATGATATCTAATATCTATGGGTATCAATATCTATGGGTATCTATGAATAAGACCTGTCCCTTTAGTCTCCTCTCATCTCACGTGATAATCAAAACCATATTAAGAAAAAAGGGCAAGATTATCTCTATTTTATACAACAAAATAAAGCATTAAAATGTTAAGGAACTTTATTTTTTATAATTTTTTATTAATTAAAAAAAATTACCAGAAACGCAAACATCCTTAATAGATGCTCATTCTGCTCTACATATATAATCAGTAATTCACAAAATCATCACATGGTTGCATATTCATCATCATGATTATTTCTTAGAACATTTGCATCAATTCAGAAAAAGAAAGAAAAAGACAATAGAAAAAGGAAAAAAAGAATTTTACATACCATATCCCTTACCCCTCCCTTTCAATCATCACTAGCATTTCAAACTAAATTTATTTTGACATTTGTTCCCCCTTGTGTTAGAGTCAGTTGTCAACTTGGCCAGGTGAGCATACCTAGTCTTGTTGCTGTGGACATAAGCCAACAGTACGTGAACCTCATCTGTTGCCAATTACATCTGCAGTCAGCTAGGAGGCGTGTCTGCTGCAATGAGTGACGTTTGACTTAATCGGCTGGTGCTTAAATGAGAGAGTGCAACGCATTCCTCATCTCAGCACTCCCAGCTCAGCCCAGGCCTTTGGAGATGCAGAAAGAAGTCACCCCGGGGAAAGCTGCTGGAACCCAGGGGCCTGGAAAAGACCAGCAGAGACCATCCTGTGCCTTCCACGTAAGAAAGAACCTCAGTGGAAAGTTAGCTGCCGTTCCTCTGAAGAACCAACAAAATAAATTCCCTTTTATTAAAAGCCAATCCATCTCTGGTGTGTTGCATTCCGGCAGCTAGCAAACTAGAACACCCCTATTATTTATTTTTATTCCATATGTTCTACTCGTCTGTTGACAAGGTAGATAAAAGGAGCATCAGACACAAGGTTTTCACAATCACACAGTCAAATTGTGAAAACTATATCATTATACAATCATCAAGAAATATGGCTACTGGAACACAGCTCTACATTTTCAGGCAGTTCCCTCCAGCCTCTCCATTACATCTTGGATAACAAGGTGATATCTACTTAATGAGTAAGAATAACCTCCAGGATAACCTCTCAACTCTGTTTGGAATCTCTCAGCCATTGACACTTTGTCTCATTTCCCTCTTCCCCCTTTTGGTCGAGAAGGTTTTCTCAATCCCTTGATGCTGGGTCTCAGCTCATTCTAGGTTTTCTGTCCCACGTTTCCAGGAAGGTCCACACCCCTGGGAGTCATGTCCCACATAGACAGGGGGAGAGTGGTGAGTTTGCTTGTTGTATTGGCTGGAGACAGAGGCCACATCTGAGCAACAAAAGAGGTTCTCTTGGGGGTGACTCTTAGGCCTAATTTTAAGTAGGCTTGACCTATCCTTTGTGGGGTTAAGTTTTATGTGAACAAACCCCAAGACTAGGGGCTCAGCCTATAGCTTTGGTTGTCCACACTGCTTGTGAGAATATCAATAATTCAACTTGGGGAGGTTGAATTTTCCCCCGTTCTCACCATTCCCCAAAGGGGACTTTGCAAATACTTTTCCACTTACTGACCAAATCACTCTGGGATTCATCAGGACATCACTCTGGGCAAACCAATAAAATCTAATGTCCTACTCAAAGTTCCATGTACTTATGTTGTTCAATCAACTATCTACATAAGTTATATTAGGAGATGCACTAGTCAAAATATATATTTTGTACCAAATAGACATTTTTTGATTTAGTCTCACACATAAGTTGAAATTTTAAAATATTAATTACCATCTATTTTCAGCACCCTGCAGTAATGACATTCCTTTGTTCTTCCTCATGCAAAAACATTTTAAAATTTGTACATTTAGTCATTATCATTATACACTCTAGGCATTCCTAGATTATACCATTTCAATCTTTATCGTCCATCTTTCTTTATGATTTCATTTATGCCCCCAGCCCTCCTCCCTCTATCATTCTCACATTCAGCTTCATTCAGTGTTTTAACATAATTGTATTACAGTTAGGTAGTGTTGTGCTGTCCATTTCTGAGTTTTTATATTCAGTCCTGTTGCACAATTTGTATCCCTTCAGCTCCAATTACCCAATATCTTACCCTAATTCTATGTCCTGATGGTCTCTGTTACCAACGATATATTCCCAGTTTATTCACTAATGTCAGTTCATATCAGTGAGACCACACAGTATTTGTCCTTTTGTTTTTGGCTAATCACACTCAGCATAATGTCCTTAAGGTCTATCCATGTTGTTACATACTTCATAACTTTATTCTGTCTTACAGCTGCATAATATTCCATCGTATGTACATGCCACAGTTTGTTTAGCCACCCATCCATTAATGGACATTTTGGCTGTTTCCGTCTCTTGGTAATTGTAAATAATGCTGCTATAAACATTGGTGTGCAAATGTTCGTTTGTGTCCTTGCTCTCATGTCTTAAGGAACTTTTTAAGATGAGCACAAACTAAGTTAAAAGCAAAGCTTGGAGGTGCAAGGGTAGGGCAGTAGAACTCTTACCTGCCATGCGGGAGAACGGGGTTGGATTCCTTGTTCATGCATTTCCCATAAAAAACAAACAAAAAGCAAACAAACAAAATTCAACAAATGGTGCTACAATAAAGGGATATTCACATGGAAAAAGAAAATAATGAAATGTGACTCCACCACACAGCATACAAAAGAAACAAACAAACAAAAAGCAAAGCTTGCTCGATACTCTTCTATTAATATATTCAGTTTATATTATTAACCTTGGGGTTCTTTCTGATCATGCCAATTAAAATTTTTTTAATTCATTTTTAACAGAACAAATAATTTTGATTGCAACTGTTTCTTAAGAATAATGCTAAGAATTATGAGAAATGTGTGTGCATATATAATTCATATATGCATGTTACACATGCATGTGAATATTTAGTACTCACTTCATGAGATACTCTCTCCAAGGGAGGATAACATTTATTTGTCTTCAGGTTTTAAATTACAGGGGGAATTTGCAAACTCTTAGTTACCCCAAATCCTTGAAATACAGAATTGATCTTATTACTGGATTATTCTGAGAGTTAAAAGTTGTATATCCTTTAAATAACTACAAATTTAACACTGCTGTATGACATAAAGTTTCATAAATAAAGGAATATGTAATTTTATGAAGATAAATGCTTAAAATCTCATGACATACTACAAGCATTAGGGACTCCAAAACAATAGGCCAAGCCATTGATCTTGAGGATTGCTCCTGTAAAGCTTATGTACATAGTGGAGAAGCTTAACCTACCTATAGTTATGCCTAAGAGTTACTTCCAGAGGACCTCTTTTGTTGCTCAGATGTGACCTCTCTCTCTTTAAGCCCAACTCTGCAAGTGAGACCATTGTCCTCCCCCCCTACATAGGACATGACATCCAGGGATGAAAACTTCCCTGGTGGTGTGGGAGATGACTCCCAGGAATGAGTCTGGCCCTGACACTGTGGGATCAACAATGCCATCCTGACCAAAAGGGGGAAAAGAAGTGTAACAAATAAGGTAGCAGTGCTAAGGGAGTTCAAATAGAGTCAAGAGGCTACTCTGGAGGTCACTCTTACACAAGCTTCAGTTAGATATTGCTATCTACCATAACTTGCGAAACCCCAACCAGAACCATTCCAGCCAATCCTAGGGCAATATATAAGATTCTACAAAATTTCCAGGCACTAGTGTAACATTTCAGGAACCTACGACCTCCAGATGGGTCCCTGGACCAGGTAAGTCCAGAAATGTAGAGAGGCCAGCCTCTATGGAACATCAGCTAGTTCTATTCCCCTATCCCATACAGCCCCTTCCAAAATGAAAAAGTTGGAATATGCATAGCCCAAAATATCCCTAAAGAGTAGGACAGAAAGATCAAAGTTGATGGTGGAGTTATACAGAGAAGGCACGGTTTAACAAATGAGTATGACTGCTGAATCACTACTGATATTTCTTTCAGTCTCCAGTATCTTAGAGCAGCTAGAAGTAAAAACCTAAAATTGTGGAATTGCAACCTATGTCAAACTCTGAAATCTATTTTACAATTAATTGTTGTGATGTGCTTTAACATTTTTTGCTTTTATATATGTTATTTATAGAAATAAACAAAAAAGAAAAAAAAACTCTTCTAGTCTCCAATGTTTTGGAGCAGCTAGAAGGAAAAATCCAAAATAGTGAATGGTAACCCATTGAAAACTCTGAAATCTATTCTGTATCTACTTGTTGAAGTGTACTTTGAAAATCATTGCTTTTTCTTTCTTTTCTTTATATATATGTTTTATTTAACAATACAAAATGTTTAAAAAAAAAAAAAAAACATGACAAGCTAAAGTGATTGCTGAGCATTCACAGAACCTGGCTTTACTGTTTTCTTTTCACATACCTCTCCAAAGTACCTATAAAGTGCTGTTTTATAGCAGCTTATTGTGAAAAACTATATGTTCTAGGACTGTACTAATACTAGTCACCTGTGCTAACTGAGCACTTGAAATGTGACTAGTGTAAACTGAGATTACTATAAAAGGAAAATATTAACCACATTTCAAAAACTTAATAAGAAAAAAGTATGTAAAAATCTCAATAATTTTTATATTGATTACAGGTTGTGATAATATTTTAGTTATAATGAATTAAATAAGACACATTACTAAAATTAATTTCACTTGTTTCTTTTAAAAAGTTTTAATGTAACTATAAGCAAATTTGAAATTACATATGTGGCTCACATTATTTCTATTGCACAGCACCGCTCTAAGACATGCTCAAGAGATTTGAGATATATTCTTTGAGACTATCAAGGGCTATATCTACTAAAATATCCTTCATGGCTACCAGTTCTCAACACATCAGGAACCAATCATAAGAGGAGAAGGGAGATGTAGGATTTTTTAAAGCTATAGGAAAATATCCATGACATATTATCAAAAAGCAGGATACGAAATTATTAAAAAGCAGATCTGCTTCAAGCATGCATTAAACAAATCAAATTTAGTTCAGCAATATGAAAGAGATAAGAATACCAATTTCACTAAATGAAAAGCATCTCCTGTAGCATGAATCTGCTCTCCTCAAAGCCAGTATTGGCTCCTATCTGCAAGCCTCTTATGGTATGATCAGCTTACTGTATTGACTGTAACTGTAAAGTAAATGTGACTGTTTTCATTTTTTTTTGCTTTAAAACCTGAATCTGATAAATCATTATTTCTACAGTATACAGTATGATGCCAAATAGGCATTTTGAAATGCATATGCACACAAAAAGTCAGAGAACAAGGAAGGCATCAAATTATTAGCAGATTATCTACAGATGATACAGTAACAGATTTTTTCCTTTTTGTTTATTTTATATCACTATAATTTCTACAATAAAAGTTCAATTTTCTATCATAAAAACTATTAATTTTAAAGATGCATGGTATAATACATAATATCAAACTCCAGATTTGCAGCCAAAAAGGACAAAGAGAATTATAAGTCACTGTGTATAACAGGACTCAGTTTCCTAGTCAGCTAGTCCATAAAAAGTCAGACCACTTATACCCAAAGAAGATAAGAAAGGTTCAGCCTTCAGGTAGTTCCAAAGCCCAGTAGTTACCTTTTACAAAAGAATACAAAATATACCCTTCTCTAGAAGACATAAATTTTTGCTAGATATCTGGAATGCAAAACTGACAACAGAACTACAAGTCGCCTTTATAATTGGATTTAAATTTTATTTGTATATCTTTAATTAAAAATACATGTGAGGGCAGTGCAACTGTGGCTCAATGGCAGAATTCTTGCCTGCCATGCCAGAGACCCGGGTTCGATTTCCAGTGCCTGCCCATGAAAAAAAAAAAAAAACAGTGAAATAAAGTGTTAATAATTGTGCTGGTTTGAAAGGAAGTATTCGCCATGTGCCCTTCCAGCCAAGAGAGAATCTCTGACTGTGTTCGCCATGTGCCGTCTCACTTGAGAGAGAGACCCTGAACTTCATCGGCCTTCTTGAACCAAGGTATCTTTTCCCTGGATGCCTTTGATTGGACATTTCTATAGACTTGTTTGAACTGGGACATTTTCTCGGCCTTAGAACTGTAAACTTGCAACTCATTAAATTCTCCCTTTTAAAAGCCATTCCATTTCTGGTATATTGCATTCCAGCAGCTAGCAAACTAGAACAGATTTTGGTACCAGGAGTGGGGTGCTGCTGTTGCAGTTTGCAAATACCAAAGATGTTGGAGGGGCTTTTTAAATGGATAAAGGGAAGAATCTTGAGGAGTTGTGAGAAGCTTGATAGAGAAGGCCTGGAATGTTTTGAAGAGACTGTTGGTAGAAATGTAGACTCTGAAGATAACTCTGATGAGGCCTTAGACAGAAATGAGGCACGTGTTTTTGCAACCTGGAAGGAAGGCGATCCTTGTTTTAAAATGGCAGATAATCTGGCAAAATTGACTAGTGGCTTTGGCTGGAAGGCAGATTTTAAAAGCCATGAACTTGGATATTTAGCAGAAGAGATTTCCAAATTAAGTGTCGAAAGTGCAGCCTGGTTTCTCCTCACAGCTTATAGTGAAATGCGAAAGGAAAGAGATAAGTTGAGAACTGAACTCTTGAGTACAAAGAAACCAGAAATTGAGGTTCTGGAAAATGCTGGGCCTCCAGAAATGGAGACCCCAGAGAATAGTGCTCCATGTGAGGATTTGACCAGATGTGGAACCAGTCAGCCATTTCAGAGAAAGTCAGGATCGGACATGGAGTTATCCAGGAAAGATTTGTGGAAACTCCTCATGTCTGATGGGCATGATCCAAGGCTACTGCATAGAAAGCCAACGAGAGTGCTGTGGGACCTGTATAAACAGAGTCGCTGCCAGTCTGGACTGAGGGGTTCAGAGAAGGGACACATTGGAGGAAAAATAACTTCAGAGGCAAAACCATGGAGGCTGAGGTCTGAAGTCAAGAAGCCTTGGGCCAGGAGAGTGGACCCACCCAAGCCCGTGGAGAGGGTGAGTTTGCCCCAAAGGCAGAGAATGGGCCTTCCACCTCATTGCAGTGGAAGAGTCATGCCGCCTCAGGCCTTGGAGAAGGTGAAGCACATTCCTTGGGGTTGGGGGAGAGCCTGGCTGCCACCACATGGAGGGGTTGAGCGTGTGCCCCGGAGATGGCAGAGAGCCCGGGTGTGGCCCCAATGTTTGGAGAGGGTGGAGCCGAGAGAAAGGTGGTCTCCCCAATATCCCCCAAGGTTGCATTCAGAGAGAGGCAGGCGTAGGCATTTGGAAAGGGTGGGACTGCCACTTTCTAAAGCCCTGAGGATAAATGACTCTCAGACTTTGAACTCTAATGGACTTTGCCCTGCGGGTTTTCGAAACTGTATGGGTCCAGTGACCCCTGTGTTCGTTCCTCCCTATGGAAATGTGTCTATGTATCCTGTGAATGTTCCTTCTTTGTATGTTGGCAGCAAATAACTTGTGAATGAGTTTTCAAAAGTCCAGAGCAAATGGAGAGAATTCTGCCTTAGGACAGACCATGCCTGTAACTGATTTGATGAGATTTTATACTGTCTCTAATTTTGTACTTCACTGTATTGCTACTGAAAGGTTTAAGGCTTCTGATATTATTATGAAATTAATATATTTTGTATATGTGAAAAACATGTCTTTTTTAGGGGCCAGAGGGTGGAATGTGCTGGTTTGAAAGGAAGTATGCCCCCTAAGAAAAGCCATGTTTTAATATGGATCCCATTTCTTAAAGGTAGAATAGTCTCTATTCAATGCTGTGTATTTGGGACTGTGATGGGATCATCTCCCTGGTTGATGAGATTTAGTTAAGAACGGTTGTTAAACTGGATTAGGGGATGACATGTCTCCACCCATCTGAGTGGGTCTTGATTAGTTTCTGAAGTCCTATAAAAGAGGAAACATTTTGGAAAATGAGAGACTCAGACAGAGCAGAACGATGAAGCCATGAGATGCAGAGAGTCCACAAGCCAGCAACCTTTGGAGATGAAGAAGGAAGACACCTCCCGGGAGCTTCATGAAATAGGAAGCCAGGAGAGAAAGCTAGCAGATGACGTTGTATTCGCCATGTGCCCTTCCAGCCAAGAGAGAATCTCTGACTGTGTTCGCCATGTGCCATCTCACTTGAGAGAGAGACCCTGAACTTCATTGGCCTTCTTGAACCAAGGTATCTTTTCCCTGGATGCCTTTGATTGGACATTTCTATAGACTTGTTTGAACTGGGACATTTTCTCGGCCTTAGAACTGTAAACTTGCAACTCATTAAATTCTCCCTTTTAAAAGCCATTCCATTTCTGGTATATTGCATTCTAGCAGCTAGCAAACTAGAACAATAATAAAAGAACTCAAAAAATCAGCTCTCTAAATTAAGAACTACTGTATTTATAAATTATTTCTATGCTGCTAGTGGTGCGATTTGCTATCATTCCACAAACTGCATTTGTATGGAAAGGAGTATAAAGCAGCAATTTAGAATTGCTCTTACACTACATAGAAGACAAAAGGTTATCAAATTACAGGTTTCTCCTTTCTCCCTCTCATTATTCTTAGGTTACACTAACTACCTCACTGAATTTGGAAACCAACAAAGCTCTTTTAATGTCAGAACCTACAGGTGAATTAGGATTTCAGCAGTTCAGAAGGAAATATCTGAAACTGTTGAACTGTAATCCAGTAGCCTTGATTCTTAAAGATGACTATAACTGTATAGCTTTTACGATGTGACCATGTGATTGTAAAAAACATGTGACTGACACTCCCTTTATCCGTATGTAGACAGATGAGTAAGAAAATAAAGACAAAAATTAAAATGAATTTTAGAAAAGATTCAGCAGTTTACCTGAAATATTTAGCTGTGAGGTTTAACACCATTGATGTAGCCAGTCTCCAAAAGGCAAATGCTGAAAAATAGGTTAGGGATACAATTGCAAAAATAAATTTTCAAGTTAGAAAGAGAACTGGCATTTGGAAAATACTTTCTGTTGCTTCTCCAATGCCATAAAATCCTCTTTCACACAGATTCCCACCATTACACAAACTTCATACCCAAATAAAATCCATAATAAAAAAAAAAAAGGTTGCACATCTGGGAACAAGGCAGTTTCTCAGCATTTGAAGTATTCAACTCATTATCCCAACAACTTAAGAGGTATACCATCATGGTGTCTGCCCTTGTAATAAAAGAAGTAGCTGGTATCGAGCTGTCATATGACCTGGCAATCCCACTACTAGGTATACACCCAGAAGAACTAAAAGCAGGGATGTGAGTAGACATTTTCACACAGACGTTCATAGCGGCATTATTCACAACTGCCAGAAGATGAAAACAACGCAAGTGTCCATTAACCAGTGAATGGATGAACAAACTGTGGTATATACATATGATAGATGTATATACCACATTTTGATGCTTAATTTGTATAGAATTTTTTTAATAAGTGTGATTGTAAATGTTTAGAAATGGATATGTGATAGTAGCACATTATCATCTGTGTAAATAAGAGTGCTGAATCACGTGTGATAGTGGTTGAAAGGGGAAGTTTAGGGTTATGTATATGACTAAAAGGAAAGCTAAATGATGAAACAAGATACTGTATAACATAGTAAACCCCATCGTAGATGATGAAGGTGGTTAGGAGTGCAAACACAGGAATGTTCTTCCATGAATTACAACAAATGTATATCACAACTACAAGTATAGGTAACGGTAGTATATGGGGAAAAATGCACCTAATGCAAACTATAGACTATAGTTACCAGTAATAGCTTTATGTTCCTCCATCAATTGTAGCAAAGGTACCATACCTAAGCTAAGTGTCATTGATAAGGAGGTATGAGGGCATGGGGTTTTTCTTTTTTGGAGCTATGAAAATGTTCTAAAATTGACTGTTGCAAAGTGAGCATAGCTCTGGGATCATACAAGTGATGTATACTTTGGATGGACTGTATGGTATGTGAGTAAAACTATTTAATTTTTTAAAAAAGTAACTGGATAGACTTTGAAAATTAAGGGGGGACCTTAACTTTAAACAATAAAAGTATTCTGTCATATAAAGAATTTATGAGTGAACATAGTTGTCCTGCTTCTCTTCTACCACTGGAATCAAAGAAGTTCAGGGAGGATAAAGTAGAGGAGCAAGAGGAAAACTTCTCACCAAGAACTAAAAAGGCAAAGAGTCTACATAATGTGGATAAAACTATAAGTACAGTAGAAAATAAAAAAATTTGGTTATTTTTATTTTATTTTTTATATTTTTTGGTTATTTTTAAATTTAATATTTCTGTTATCCTTTATTTTATTTAACAAACACTTACATGATATTTTCTATGCCCCAGACATTTTTCTAAGCATTTTTCAAATATTAGCTTATAACAACCCTCTGAGGTAGGTACTATCATTATGCTCATTTTACGGACAAGAAAACAAGCACAGGAAAATAAAAGTAATTTTCCCAAGGTCACACAGCTAGTAATTTCCAAGATGAAATTCAATCTCAGGTTGTCTAGATGCATAATCCATGCTTTTAATATGTTATGCCAACTCTCCAAAAAGAATATATTCTTGAAAGTTCAGTGTCTGCTTATAATTATTTAATGAAAGTCTGTAAAATGAAGAAGAGAAAAAATGGAAATAGCAAAATATAAAAACCAATTATTCATAGTCACAAAAGATCACTGAGTATAGTGATATGCTTCCTATCTTTTTTTCTTGTTCACATGGGTGTTTTTTTTTTTTATTTCCCTTTCACAATGTTCTAGTTTGCTAGCTGCCGGAATGCAATATACCAGAAACAGAATGGCCATTAAAAAGGGGAATTTAATAAGTTGCTAATTTACAGTTCTAAGGCCGAGAAAATGTCCCAATTAAAGCAAGTCTATAGAAATGTCCAATCTAAGGCATCCAAGGAGAGATAGCTTGGTTCAAGAAGGCCGATGAAATTCAGGGTTTCTCCCTCAAGTGAGAAGGTATATGGCGAACACAGCCAGGGTTTCTCCCTCAGCTGGAAGGACACATGGTGAACACAGCGTCATCTGCTAGCTTTCTCTCCTGGCTTCCTGTTTCATGAAGCTCCCCAGAAGGTGTTTTCCTTCTTCATCTCCAAAGGTCGCTGGCTGGTGGGCTCTCTGCTTCTCACGGCTCTGTCGTTCGGCTCTGCTCTCTCTGAACTGCTCTCATTCTCCAAAATGTTTCCTCTTTTATAGGACTTCAGAAACTAATAAAGACCCACCCAAATGGATGGAGACACGCCTCCAGCTAATTCAATTTAACAACCACTCTTGATTAAATCTCATCTCCAGGGAGATGATCTAATTACAGTTTCAAGCATACAGTGCTGAATAGGGATTAGAAGAAACGGCTGCCTTTACAAAATGGGATTAGGATTAAAACATGGCTTTTCTAGGGTACGTACATCATTTCAAAACAGCACACATAATTACCACTTAGTGCACATGAAATGAAAAACTTTAATTTTAAGATACTAGTCTCCCAGCAATTTTAGAATAATAGTTAAAATTAAACTCTTTTTATATGCCAGGGACTTATTTGCTAATGTGTTCGGCATGCTTTCTCACTTTACCTCACAACTCTGTAAAGTAAGGACTAGTATTATCCCCATTTTACAAATGATGAAACCAACACAGTTAAGAAACTTACTTAAGGTCATACTACTGGTAAGTAGCTGAGTCAAGATTTTAATCTAGCTTGACTACTGAAGTAGAATTCTTGACCATTCCTGGAGGGCAGATTTATGAGCTACTTGAAGACAGTGATTGTATTTTTACAATACAGCATTATTTGTTTGGCTTAGCCTAAAATGAGGATGTTACAATACAGATTTATTTTACTTTGTCCTAACTCTGATTTAGACAAAGATGTTAGATCCTTTTCCTGAACAAGCTAAATAAAAAGGTCATGGGTCTTATGTAATAGCTTCATTCTACAACATATGAATATCCATTATGTGTTAGGACTGTGCTAATAAGATATAGTCTTTGCACATAAGACTGAGGCTCTCTCCAGTCAGCATATAAATAATGCTCAAGTTTCTCCAAGTAAATACAACACACTGATATGTATAACAAAAATGGATATTAGCTTTGCCAATCATTCAGTGGTAGAACTGAGAATGGAATCCTGAAATTCTCTACCCCCTTTGCTATAAACTTTTTTTTCTTACAATTCCTAAAGAGTGATCAACAATTAAATAATTACTAGACAGATACTACATGCCTGCTTCATGTAGTATCTTTTAGCAACTGGCAATGAAAGCTTACCCATACTAGGCACAGAGTTAAAATAAAAATGTTTTGCTAAAGCAGTTAACAGACCATGTGATTTTAATTACTTTTAAAGTGATTGCATTTTGGGTTTGATTTTAATAGACAATGATAAATATGAACCTCTAAGACCATCCATCATCCATGAAAGAAGCAAGTCTAAAAATTAAGCATAGATACAGTACATGGTAAAGCCATCTCTGCTTGATTTTTACATGGAAACATTTGATTTAAACAGTCTTCTGTCAAATCTCACTAATTGTAAAAAAGGTGGCAGAGAACCAAAAGTTAAAAAATCAAGTGCAGCAGAAACCTTCCTGCCAAGTTCACTAGAGAGGGGCTTAACTGATAGCCAATGACTATAGGAACAATTGCAAAACTTATAATGGCAGGGGACCAAGAACAGAAGCAACATAACAGAGGAATGTCTGCTGGTTGATAATTACTAGTGTGTGCATGAAACTGTGCCAAGTTTCTTGGCTGACACATGGTTAAATCAATGTTTACATGTGGCTGATACATGTTTGAGTTCATCATTTCTTGTGTCCATGTCCCCTAATAGGCTCCTCTAGTAGTTTTTATCTGCACTATTAGCTAGTATTTACCTTCCACTGCTACTCTCTTTTTTAAGTATGTAATTTGTCTCATCCTTGGTTGCAAATTTATGGAGTACAGAAGCAATATTAACCCCAAATATAGCTTGGTAACTTACAAATAAAAGGTATTTAATACGTATGAATTAATGATGGATATGAAATACACCCCACACCCACACCCTAGCCCTTATCATTAATGCAGCATGTTTCTCCTCATCTCTCTGACTAAAAAGCCCCAAGCGTCAATCCTTGAAATCTTCTCATTTCCATTTAAACTCACTCCCCAGCTGATCTCATCAAGTCTCACAATCTTAAATACCATCTATACACTGACTACTTTTAAATGTATCTAGGCTGGACCATTCTTCTCTGAACCCCAGGCTCATATGTTCAACTCTTGACTAGATAGACTTCTCTGTTAGTAATATTCCATTAGGTATCTCAAAGACTTAATCAGTCTGGAACAAAACTCCTGAACTCGCCCCAGAAACCCATCTGCCCATGAACTTCCCAATCTCTGTTAAGGACAACTCTATTCTCCCAGCTGCTCAAACCAAAAACCCTGGAGTCATCCTCGACGCTTCTCTTTCCACATTCTACATACAATCCATCAGCAAAATCTATCTGAATCAAAACATAACCAGGTAAAATCAGAGTTAACTGTATGAATGCATATTTATTTTAACATATATACAGAAATAAATATAGATACATGTGTATACATAAATTAGTATGTATACAAATATTTCCTAGCTCTGTCCACTGAGAGAGCTTAGAAGCAGTGACATCCCAGTGGGAATGAGCAAACCTAGCACCCATATCTGGATTCAAAATGCCAATAGCCAATAAAAGGAACCAGGAATCCTTTGAGAAATGGCTGATTCTAGAGCTAGACCAGGAAAGCTACAATATGAGGCTGGGATATCTAATGGTGCCAGAGATTAAAGAAGTGGGCACATACACACACACACACACAAAGGATGGGGCACGTCAAAAAAACACAAAAGCCTACCTAAAAGTGCTTCCAACGGCCAAAACTGAAAAAATTTGGGCAACAAAATAAATAAGATAGCACTGAAATATATCCCTAAGAATAAAATAAATAAGTTCAAACTGATATAAATGATTGATTGGATGAAAAATACATAATGAGACAAACCTTTCTTACAGAAGAATTCCAATTAATAAATGTAGAAAGAATGAGGTCAATTTCTCTATGCCCTGGACCTATTCCACCCTAGCTCCTCAAAATCCTTGGCTGCATATACACACACACCCCTCAATTTCTCTCCATTGGTTCTCTTTTTAAATATAATATAACTTTTTTTATTAGAGAAGTTGTAAGTTCACAGAAAGATTATGAAGAAAATCGAATTCCCATACACACCCTCTCCATAAGTTCTTTCCAGTCCCTACATAAAAGCATGCCCAAGACACTCTTAATTTAAAAAAAAAAAAAAAGCAAACATCAAAATCCTCTGCATCAGAACTCTATTTACATTCTTTCCTTCAGAATCCTTTGTTGAAAACACTGTATCCTTCTCAATTAGCTACACTTTCAGCTGTCCTTCACTCTTCTCCTCAATGTACTACAATGTAGCTAACTACTCTATATGAAGTCACAAATGACACCTTAATCACCAAGTCTTCAAAACTTTCTTCAGTCCTTATCTTACTTAGCTTTCTCATGGCATGAGACTGTGTTCCGTAGTCCTGGTCCGTGAAGTATTCTCCTCCTTCTATTTCCCTGACAAATCTCTTGAGTTGACGTTTTTTCATCTTTGGTCTGTCTGGCACAGTTGGCTGGCTTCTTTCTCTCTAGTAGCCCACAACACAAATGTGGGCATTGTCCTAGATCTTCAGTCTTGTGCAACTCCATAATATGATCACTTACCTTGTCCTGTTGATAACACTTCCCAAATCTCTCTCTCATATATCTACCTGCTCCTCTATTTCCTTCATCATTTCACACCAGGAATGTTTTCCTAACTGGTCTTCTTCTCAGTTTTGCTAATCCAGCATTTACTTCACTGTCAAAATGATAGGTCTAGAACATAAATCTGATTCTATCATAATACAGCTTAAAAATTTTTTCCCACTAAATCCTCACAGCCTTCAGGATAAAGGTAAAGCTCCTTAGCTTGGTTCACAAGGTATTCAATGATTTGGCTTCTGAATACTTTGTCCTCCCCTAGTGATCCACCAGTGGATGCGCTTTCATTCCTCTCTGTGTCCTTTGCTGTTTTAAACCTGTGCTCTCTACAAGTGCCTACTGAGTACCTGCAATGAACTAAGTGTAGGTGCTAGATTTTGAAGACTTAATATGAAAAAATAGAATGACAACTATCTCAATAATGCTTTTTATATTGATTACATGAAGTGATAATATTTTGGATATATTAAATTAAATAAAATACATTATTAAAATTGATTTCATTTATTTCTTATACTTTTTAATGTGGGGTTACTAGAAATTTTTAAATTACATATGTGGTTCTCATTTGCGACTCAAATTATATTTCTATGGGACAGTACCACCCCAAAGTACCCTTTCTCTTCTTTCTGAACCTAGTTAACTTCTACCTATTATTCAAGATTAATTCAGGTAACCCACTAAAATGCATTCCAGGACATTCCCCCCACTGCAAGCCTGAGTCAGTGACCCCTCCTGTATGCTTTCATCCACAGGAACCTGTGTACACACCCCTGTTGCATACCACACTGTATTAAAATTACTGGTTCACCAGCAAGTAATTATTGGTCGTTCCCCCCACCCACCCCCACCCTCCGCAAACTGTAAGCTCCTTACAGAAAGGGATATCATTCTACATATAGTCAGACCATCAGACCTGGCACTTAAAAGGCACTCAAGGGAGAGCTATGGTGGCTCAGTTATGAGCCTGCCATGCTGGAGACCCAGCAGCAAGGCACTGATTCCTGGTGCTTGCCCATGCAAAAATTTTTTTTTTTAATTTTAATTTAAATTTTAAAAAGGTACTCAAAACATTTGTCTAACAAATATGAGTTACATATTCTTGGTCTGAAAGTTACTAGAATTTTAGTTCTTCAAGGAAAGCAAATCAGCAATGAATGAGCTTAGACTTGGGGAAAGGGGGAAGGACTATGAATTACAATGAAGAGATCAACAATGAGACAATAAAAACTCATGACAGAGTGGGCCACAGTGACTCAGCAGGCAGAGTTCTTGCCTGCCATGTGGGAGATCCCGGTTCGGTTTCCCGTGCCTGCCCATGCAAAAAAATAAAATAAAAGCTCACGACACACACCTGCCTCTTACAGTGAAAATAGGAATTTGCAGCAGTGATAAGGAGACTTGAACTCAATTTAGCATGCTGGGGCCACAGTTTTGTTCCTAAATTACTTAACCCATCCAACAAAAGAGTATGATTTGGCAGGTCTCAACACAAACAGCTAGAGTCCAGCACCTGTTCCACTTAAACAGCACATCATTACAGTTAAAAACAACAAATCTCTCTCACGAAACAAATGCTAATCTCAAGATGCTTCACCATGGAGCAATTTAGAAGAGTTATTATATGAAATGTGCCAAAGCATGAATTTATGGCTGATGTTTATTTGGCAAATATGGTTGGCACCAAGAGATGTTAAAAAACATGTATGCAAATAAAAGTTTTTAAGTTCTCAGACTTAAATATTTACATTACCATAAATGTACAAAGATAAACATTTATGTGAGTACACATTTAACGAATCCAAGAAACATGTTTTTCAATATGATTGTCAGGAAACAGTGGCATTATTCCTTTATGGGCCTTAGGGTATGCTCTTAAAAATGAATTCTGATAGAATGTTAATGGGGTATGAACATTATCAGGAAAATTTCTCAGTACTATCATTGGATAAAACGAATAGCCATAATATCATAATAGTTCAAAGCAATCTTATCTTTTCCTTTCACCAAAACATTTCTCTTCCCACTCTGGAATTGAGTTGAACATAAACGTCAATCCCTAAATATAGGGGAAGGGGAAGGACCATTATATCTACACATCAAAAAGCTTTAAAGAAAATAATTTAACTTCTTTCCCCCATAAGATAGTCACATTAGAGTCTCCTAAATAAAGAAATGATAAAATATTTTCCCCTCTTCCTTGAGAGGCTTGTTTTTTCACATAGCTTGTGACTTGGTCATAGCCAAAACTCATTAGCAATGGTATGAATTTTGCTTCCATTGTTAACTGTTAAACTCTGGGCTGAGGCTATTACTCCCATTTTTAAAGCTAAGAAATACCTACCATTATAGTTTACAAAACGAGTCACCAAAGAGAAGTGCCCAGAGACTTCAGAAAATAATTAGTGTAGTCAGTGAATTGAGATATCTAGAAATGCTCTGAGATTACAGGAGAAGCCATCATGAAGTGAGTATCCAAGATTGCTCACGGAAAGTTTTACCCCTGTGGATAATTCACGTTTTTCATTTCCACACTGCAGAGAGCAATATGAGTTCTCCTACTACACACATTACTGTATCACTTTAATTATCAGAAAAAAAAAAAAACTGTGGCTGAACATTCCATCTGTAAGTAGGCCCCAGAACAAAATCCTCAAGTCAATCTCAATTCAGGTGAAAAGCTGTTCACATACATCACCGGATGACCTAATAACAGTCTTTTATGTAAGTCTCCAAGTACTTAATTCAAGGTATAATCTCACCATATTTAATAGAGGCAGGGGAAAAAAACTTATTAGGTTTTCTATAGCAAGGCCAATTAAGATGAAACCATAGTTTTCCTCTAACTCATCACTACCCCCTCAACGCCAGCCTTCCAATAACTTCATTCCACAGCTCCCAAATTCCCAAACTTGGATTTAAAAAAAAAAAAAAGCAGATTGCAAGAAAGTAACATTTAAAGGGGGGAGGGGTACTTTTTCCTGTTGCTGTCAGCAGTCTTTAACACAGTCACAGGATGAAAAACGAAATCAAGCTCTCAGACAGATGATGCATGCGAAGGGGGGATTTTGGGCAGCAAGACCTCCTCGAAGGAAGCAAAAAAAAGTTGCAAGGACGATGAGTCAAAGGGCAAAAGAGAAAGAAATTGGCTAACCGAACCACTCAAAACCCCCAAACACCAAGCGAACCCGCAATCAGGGGGCTCACCAGCAGCAGAGGGAAGAGAGCAGGGTTTCTTCTCGACGCTACTGGCGTGGTTGCGCCGGATCCTCCCCGGCTTGGGAGCGGGAGGACGGTGTAGACTTAGCAGGAGGGAGAGGAGCCCTTCCAGCCCCGGCCTCCCGCGTCCAGCTTCTCCGGGCTTCACTTTCCACAGCAGCCACCCAGCCGCGCCCGGGGGCGTCCCTCACCGTCAGGTCCCAACTTTCCCTCCTCTGGGGGGCGCCGCGCGATCTGGGCGGCCGCCGAAGACGGGGGAGGAGGCGGCGGGGGGCGCGAGGGGGTGCGCGGCGCCGGCGGGGCGCGAGGCCAGCCGGAGCCGGAGAGACCGAGCGGGGCAGGACGCACTGGCCGCCTAAGCCCCCGCGGCGGCGCCAACCAGACCCCGCGCCGCCCGGCCCGGATTCCCGCGGGTCAGAGCCCTCACCCCGAAGCGACCCCAGCCCCATGACCCGAAGCGTGAGAAAGGAGCGGAGAGGACGCGGACAGCCCTCCCGTTACCTGAAGGGCGCACAACGCCGCCGCGGGGACCACCATCGCAGGCGTCCCGTTTCCTTCCTGGTGACTGCAGCCGCCACCGCTGCCGAACAACTGGCACTGACTAACAACAACTAGCAAACTACTCGCCGCCGCTGAGTCCACCGCGCGCTCCCGGCCGCTCGCCACCCGCCCAACCCACCAGCCTGCCCGCCTCCTCCCAGACCCGCGCGCCACCTTTCTGCGCGCGCACCCGTGCGCCGCTCTCCTCTAGCTCTTCCCGGGAGCGAGCACGCGCGCGCGCACGGGCCCTCAGCCTCTCTCGCCTCTGTGTAATGGGAGGAGTCAACGCAAGTCCCCTCCTCTCCGCGTTCCCATCCAAGGAGGATAAGACCTAAAAGCGATTGATTGGCGGGGGGGCGTGGCCATAGTCAGAGGGCGGGGCGACAGGGCCGACAGCCCGCAAGAAGGAATATTTGGGTTCAATTAAATACCAGAGGGTAAAGGGGAACGACGTATGGACCATTTGACTATGTCAGCCTGCTGTTGACTTCAGAATATGTGTTTTCAAGGACTGCTGTGCATAGTAGTAACCAATTTAACATCGCTACTTCCTGCGGGTTTTAGAGAGAAAATAAAAGAACTACATCTCCCAGAAACCTTCGCGAATTGCCGCACCTTGCGTAGTCACGTACTACTTTGCCGCGTTTGAGCAAAATAATCCCTTAATTTTTCTGCAGGAATCGGAAATATTTCACTTTTCTCCTCACCGGAACAATTTTAAATGTTACTGCGATAAGAGAAGCTACCTATGGGGAGGTGGTTAAGAGATTAGGTAAGGAGAAAGAAAGGACATAAAAATAAAGTGCTGCGGAGGAATTTTTGTCAAGCTGTGAGACAACGACGTGCGAAGAGTGAAGGCGATTGAGAGGGGCTGAGGGAATTCTCCTCTGTACAAGGGACTTTCTTTAGGTCCCAGGCCCCTGCTTGTCTCTTTCGTCAGCAGGTCAGTAAGCAAGGCGAGTTTGGGGGGTGACCACAGTCGAAGTGTCCTTTAGCCCATGAAAATCATCCATCTTTTGCCGTTGTTGTTACTGGTTAGCTACGGATTGAGGCTGATTGAATGGGGGAGCCTCACTTCCGTTGGGGGAGGGGTGATAGGCTGTCCTGGGGTGGGGGAGGACGTAATTCACTTCCTGTGGGGGGTAGGCCAATGGTTTTGGGGTGTCCAACCCACTTCCAGTGCGGACGAGGGTTTGAGAAGGTGGTTGGTGCTGTTTATATAGATGGAATCTTCTAGCTTTGGGACTGTTTGTTTTTTTTTTTTTTTGTAAATTAGGTTATTCCATCAAGTTGTGCTAATCCCCTGCCTCCAACCAGAATTTATGTGAGTTTTATTACCAAATGCAAGATGGAAAATTTCCTCCACAACAGAAATTTCCTAATGCTTTTTTACTTAAAAGAATTCAAAATCGCTTTTTAAAATTCTCCATCTCTGCAAGACGAGATACTTTCTTGTGTGACTCATGGATTGCCTACCCCGCTCCACTAAAGTCCAGCCTTGGTAGTGTTCTCTGCCTTGATATGCGCTCTGTAGCTTCTCTTTTTAAGGAGGTCATTTATGAGAGGACAGAATATTTTACTTAAGTTATGAGGCATCTTCACGTTATCAGAGTGAAAGTGTCTTGCTGTAGTTCTCAGATATTTGGTGTCACCTTAACTAACATAAAAAATTTGGTATATTTAAATTCTTATACCTGTTGACTCCAGACTACAGGTTTTGCCCTGTGCTGGAGAACAACTCCCTCAGGCTTAAAAATTCTTAAATGTGAAAGTTGTATTTTAGTACATTGTCCCCCCTTGTAATATAATTAAATTGAGCACCGATTTTTTTTTTTAAAGTGGTATCTGTTCTTTGCAACTTTAAGGTTTATGGTGCCTGAGATTCAACCCACATTTTAATTAGGGGGGAAAATGGATTCAAAAAAGAATAAAAGATGACTAAAAAAGAACTTTCCTTTTTTCCTGTATTCTCTATTTTTTATAAGAAACTGTGTAGAGAGTGGTAATAAACACGCAATAGTTTTGATTCCCTGGCTTCTATTGTGAAGTATCACAATATTTGCCTTTGCTTGTGTGTGCGCGCGTGTGTGTGCGCGCGCCTGCGAGACATGTGCTAAAGGACTCTTTAGAGCTTACTTTGTGAAATCTCAACAGTTTTACTAATTTTAGAATATCAAGTGAACCTAGGACTGTAATGTCTTTCAAGAATATTTTAAAACAGTAAGTCCTGTACATGTTTTCCTGTGGGATTGTTACTTAATCTAGCCTTAGAATTTTTAATTTTTAAACTTACTTTTGAAAAGCTATTTGGGAAATGTGTTTTTAACCAAATATTATAATAAAGGGGGAAAATACATGAATAAAATATTTATTGAGAAACAATATTGCCTTTTGGAAGCAAAGGAGTATATTAAATTGGTATTTATGCTGTTCCATGGAAGAAGAAAGAAGTATATAAAGCACAAATCTTAAAAGATGTTTTATGATAAGTGGCAGTTATTCACTGGTTCCATGAAAGAAGAAATATTAGAAAAGCTTGTGAAAAGTAGAGAGGGGACAGTCATGGAATCAGTCTGTTCTTTCAAACCTAACTCTGTGGAGAGACTTGCTATCTTCCAAAGCCTCCTTTGGAGGTAGTACCCTTTGTTGCAGTTTTCTGTGTGCCTTTTAATAGAAAAACAGTATTGAAATTAGAAAATAAAGATTTTGTATGTGGACTCTTGTGACTTTGAGTGAATGAATTTGAGATTTTCAGTCCGTTACTTGCCTTCTTAAAGGGAGCATAATTTTTTTTTTAGAGCATTTAGATTAGGTAACAATTTTCCAAAAGTTGTCATTGGATACACTGTTCAGAGCAGTTTGAAATATTGAAACAATAGGTCAGAATTCTAGGATTCCGTGTCATTGAAATTTGTTTATTCACACAATGCTAGATGTTATACATAATGCAAAAAAACAGTCTTTTGATTCTTGTGTCTACCCGTCTTTGTAAGGTCACGCTAATGTTCTACAATTGCTAACTTTTTTGTTTATCATTTTGGTGGTGTTTTCTGCTTTTTGTTTTTGCCGTGGGGTTGAGAGTTTAAGGGATTATTCTGACAGATTCAGTGGTTATTAAATCTTCTACTTTATCTTTATCTCTGTTTCAGAGCCTTTAAAGATACTCAAGGCACATGAAGAAAAACATGCAATAATGCACATTATCTTGGAGCTCACTTTCCAGTTTCCAAAGCAAAACTGAAATTTTACTTCCTTGGTACTGGTATTCTTAAATAAGTGTAGTCATTGTTCAAACTGGATCAAAAAGCAACCCTATACATGATGTCTGTTGGTCTTGCTCTCCAAACCCAGCTTTGAACATTTCACAGTAACTTTTCTGGAGGCCATACAGCTCCTTATCAATTTCCTTGATTACATACCTCACGATTGTACCATTCTAACTTAAATAAGAGTGAACATTGGGTTCGAAATTAGTCTTTACACTTTACTAACTGAGCTTACTAGCTTTGTAAACTTGAGCAATTTACTTGAATTCTCTGAGCCTCAGTTTTCAGAAATCTAAAAGGGGTCGTTTGGTGAATCAAGGATATTTTATATAATAGTGCCTGTGCCATGCTAAGATCTTAATAAAATGGTGTTATTTTAGTTGCAGTCTTGCTTCTACTTCTCTGGTTATTACTACTTGCTCACATCTCTGTTTTATATTCCCAAAAGAATAGGTTGCAGTGCTAGGATTATTGACATTCCACCTCCTCCCCAAATCAGCATGCTCACTTAGCTGTCAAGATTTTATATTTTGTGGGAAGAGAAAATCACCAATTTCCATGATCATTTTATAAACTCTGAAAATATACATTATAGGAAAGTTTCAAGAGGGTTAAGGAATCAGTAAAGGAATTCAAATTTTTATAGGAAGACTTTTAAATCATTAGATCTGTTTAAATTCTAAGCCTAACATTCAGGACCCTCCCCAGTATGATCATCTCTATTAACCCACCAACACATCCCAAATTGGATTGGTCACTGAAAAAAATTATGTACTATATTCAGCTTTTCTGTCTTTGCTCATCCTCTTCTCTCTGTTTAAAACACTTTTTCTTTTCCTACCAATCTCTATCAAAAGGCCACCTGCTTTGGGGCTGTTTCTCAAGTAACAACTTCAAGAAGTATTTTCTGATGTCTGTCTTCTGCTCTCTCCATGCTCCCAAACCATATGTGCTCTGTCCTTTGACCCTCTAGGGCATTTTGTACCTGTATTATGGCATTTTATACCTAGTGTTGTTTTATGTTAATGATTTTTTATGTAGAATTTACATCCTGCTGTAAGAGACTGCAGATTATATCTTACTCCTCTGTGTGTCTGTTGGCATACCTGCCACAACGCTATTCACCTTGTAAGTAGTCAGTAAATATTTGTGGAGTTGAATTGGTACTTGGTGCACAATGAAATTAATCAATAACTTCTATCCACTATTTATGCCAATAATCAAGTACAGGGGACAGCATACAATAGACACTCAAATATCTGTTGAATGAACAGTTGAATAAGTCATCATTTTATCATTTGGGGGCAGCATCTTAGCGTGTCGTATCATTGAGCATATATTAAATGCCTATTATATGATGAAAACACTAAGAACTGATCCCTGCCGTCAATTTAATTGGAGACAAATAATAACAAGTATAGACTCTGAAGACTGCAGGTGTTTGGGGGTAGAGTGGGGGGGTGGGGAGGTTAGTATAGAACTGTTTGCATTGTAAGAGATCTGAAATTAGAAACTGAATAGAGTTGGATATCAGGAGGTACTTAACTTAAAATTCTACTCCTATGTGGAATTGATGTATATATATATTCATGCATGGACACCAGTGTTCATAGCAGCATTATTTATAATAGCCAAAAAATAGAAGCAGACTCAATGTCTATCAATGTTAAATGGATAAATGAAAGGTGGTGTAACCATACAAGGGAATATTATTTAGCAATAAAAAGCAGTGAGGTTAATGATAGATGCTCCAGTATTGATGAACCTTGAAAACATTATGCTAAGTGAAGGTAAGCCAGGCCCGAAAGGCCATATATTGTATGAATTCATTTATATTAAATGTCCAGAGTAGGCAAATCCATAGATTAGAGGTAATCAAAGGCCAGGGATGGGACAATGGAGGGCGTTAATGGGTTTCTTTTGGGGATGATGAAAATGTTCTGCAATTAGATAGTGGTGTAGATTACACAACATTGTGAATATACTAAAAACCACTGAATCATACATTTTTCAGTTATGCTGCATGAATTATATCTTTAAAAAATGAGAGATTTCACTTAAAATTGTAAAATGAAGAATTTTGGATGCGCTAGAAGGAAGCAAGAGATGTGAAAGCAAGGAAGTGATAGTTCTTCCTCAGATCAAAGAGAGAAATATAGGCAGTGGGTAGAAGGTGATAGGTGTCCTGAGGATCAGATGAGGATAGATGTGATGGCTTCTGGCTATCTTTTGCGTGAATGAAATGGAAAGTGAGGTGAATGCTTAGACTAGAAGGCAATTGACAAAGAAGGAAAACATCTTAGGAACTTGAAGGAAGCTTCAAGTTCGTTTTATATGTATGTAAAATATATATTACACAAAATTTGCCATTTTAACCATTTTTTAGTGTACAACTCAGTGACACTGGTAACATTCACAGTGTTATGCAGTTATCACAGCTATTTATTTCCAAAAATTTTTATTGACCCAAATAGAAATTCTATAGTCAACTTAATCTACTTTCTGTCTCTATGAATTTGCCTATTCTAGATATTTCATATAAGTGGAATCATACAATATTTGTCCTTTTGTATCTGACTTCTTTCACTTAGAATGATGTTTTCAAGGTTCGTACATGTTATAGCATGTATCAGTACATCATTCTTTTTAATGGCTGAATAATATTCTACTGTATAACTATACCCCATTTTTTAATGCAATTTTATTGAGATACATTCACACTGCATACAAACTGTCCACAGTAAACAATCACTGGTTCACAGTATCATCACATAGTTGTGCATATACAGCCCTGAGATCAAATTTCAAAATTTTCATTACTCCAAAAAAGAAAGATAAAGAAAACCCTAATCTTCTTATACTCCTTATCTTCCCATATTGACCCATAGTGTTGGTGTGGTACATATGTTGCTGTTGATGAAAGAGTATTAAAATATTACTGTTAACTATTGACCAGTTTGTCATAGGTATACTTTTCTCCCATATACCTTCTATTATCAGTTCCTTATAATAGTGTTGTACATCTGCTCTAGTTCATGAAAGAACTTTTTTCTTTTTTCTAAAAAGTAACATCTGCAAAAAAGCAATGAATTTTAAAGCACATCATGATAATTAGTTGTAGAACAGATTTCAGAGTTTGGTATAGGTTACAGTTCTACAATTTTGGCATTTTACTTCTAGCTGCTCTAAGATACTGGAGACTAAAAGAAATGTCAGTATAATGATTCAGCAGTCCTACTCATTTGTTAAACCCTACCTTCTCTGTTCTTTAGGGGTATTTGGGCCATGCCCATTCTAACCTTTTCATGTAGGAAGGGGTTGTCAATAATATGGGATAGAGGGATGGAAATAGTTGATGTTCAGGAGAGGCTGGCCTCTCTGCATCTCAGGACTTATCTGGTCTGGAGACCCATTTGAAGGTTGTAGTTTTCTAGAAAGTTACCCTAGTACATGGAACCTTTGACTGTAGCACATTTTATTTATCCATTCATCTGTTGATGGACACTTGGATTGTTTAATCTTTTGGCTATTTTGAATAATGCTGCTGTGAGCTTTAGTATACGAGTCCCTGTTTTCATTTTTTGGGGTATATACTTAGCAGTTGGATTACTCTGTCATATGGTAGCTCTATATTTAACCTTTCGGGGAACCACCAAATTTTTCCACATTGCTGCACCACCAGCAGTGTCCCAGTGTTCCAACTTCTTCAGATCCTCATCAACACTTGTTATTTTCCAATTTTCTGTATTCTGGCCATCCTGTTTGTGGTTTTGATTTGCATTTTTCCTAATAACCAATGATATTGAGCATCTTTTCACATGCCTAGTGGCTGCTTACATATCTTCTTTGGAGAAATGTCTGTGCAAGTCCTTTGACCACTTTTTAATCCTTCTTGATTAAGTTAAGGATGTAGTCTGTCATAAGGTAAAGGAATCTGATAGTGATCGGCACGGAGTCACTGGGGTAAATGGTAGAATAGAGACTAGACAGAATATTATAATCTGATTCTAAAACAATCTTCACATGATGAAAATGGATAAATCTTAATGGAAAGGAACAAATGACAGTGATTTGGAGAAGTCAGTACAATAAAGGTGTTCATCTGAAGAAATAGCTATTAAGTACCTTTATGTGCCAAGCACTATTCTAAGCTGTAAGCAGAGCTATAACTATTTTCTTTGTTTGAATTGTTTTCTTAGGATAGATCCTATGAGTGAGATTATTGGTTTTCAGAGCATGAGCATTTTTTTAGTTCTCAAATCAACAGTTATATCATTTCCCTAAAAGACTGTACTAATTTTTGATGCCACCAGCAGTATATGACCATGTAAAGATATGAATTTTGAACACCCTAGAAATCAAACCATCCTCTAATTTGAATCACTTAAATACTTTTATTAAGTGCTGCTCTCCTTAATGATATTCACATTGAAATCACATTTAGTCATTGTCCCATTTCTCATTTGACTAACATTTATTTAATATTGTGCTAGTCACTTATCACGTTATCTTAATTCTAATAATTTGTTGTTACAGATATTAACTTATTTCATTTTGTATCTGAGAAATTGAGGTTTAAATAGGTTAGGCCATTTGCCCAAGCCACCTACCTAGTATTATGGCAAGAGTTGAATACACAGATAGAATTTCTGAGGCCCACTGTTCATTCTGTTACTCCATGATGCCTTTAATGGGGGCTAATGGAAACTGGAAAAAGAATATGAAATGGAATTTGAAAACTCAGATACTAACGTAATTATTTACATAATGTAGCAGTTAACAGAAAACTGCTTTTTTTTGTCTTTGATTGTTTGCTTTTGTTCGTTTGTTTTTGGGGGAGGCTGTCGCACATGGAAAAAGATAGGAAGATCTTCGTAGAGTTAGGCCCACATTTTCAGTGCCCTCATTATTTCTCCAAACGATCAGGCACATATCTGCCCCAAATCTGTGATGGGAGCAAGGTGAAAGGAGGAAGACAATGTTAAGAAAACAATTGCCTTTGGATATCTGCTGTGATTGTATATCTGATTGTAAAAAAGGGCAAGTAAATGACCTAGCTGTTTCAGTTTGCTAGCTGCCGGAATGCAACACACCACAGACGGATTGGCTTTTAATAAAAGGGAATTTATTTTGTTGGTTCTTCAGAGGAAAGGCAGCTAACTTTCCACTGAGGTTCTTTCTTACACGGAAGGCACAGGATGGTCTCTGCTGGTCTTCTCTCCAGGCCCCTGGGTTCCAACAACTTTCCCCGGGGTGACTTCTTTCTGCATCTCCAAAGGCCTGGGCTGAGCTGCAAGTGCTGAGATGAGGAATGCTGAACTGCTTAGGCTGTGCTACATTTTGTTCTCTCATTTAAGCACCAGCCAATTAAGTCAAACATCACTCATTGCAGCAGACACGCCTCCTAGCCGACTGCAGATGTAATTAGCAACAGATGAGGTTCACGTACCATTGGCTTGTGTCCACAGCAACAGAACTAGGTATGCTCACCTGGCCAAGTTGACAACTGAATCTAACTAACACACTAGCCCTAAAAGATTCCTACAAAATAACCTCTAAAATAGTAACTTTAAGTTTAATATGATAATAAGGTTAGTAAGATATTCAATGCACAGTAGGTAGTAACAAAGGAAAGAGATACCCTCTTCTTTAAGTATGATAAACTCTCCAAATAAATTTAAGATCAAAATATAAAACAAGAGATACTATGTTCCAGTTCTGGCTTTTAGTTGGATAAAATATTGGCCCAATTTATCTTTTAAAGCAACTAAGACACAGGATTACATACCACACAAGTGACAGAATGGATATTAGAATATAGGACTCCTGCTTCCCCATACATTTTACTGTTGACAGAATTAAATGAAACAACAATCTCTGTAGTTGTTTTTCCATTTGTATGTATATTATAATTTAATATGAGTTATTCTTAAGAGTAATCACTTTTTGTGATTCTTAAAACAACAATAATACAGTCCACATGCCAAATTACTTTATGTTTGATGATAAGTAAGAATAAGAAGTGATACTGAAGATGAAGTTGAAGTCTGATATTCAAGATATTCTATCTGTAATCTGCACCTAAATAATACTTTATCTGTATTCAAGGTTGTTTTGATGGAATGGACATCGTCTTTTGAAAACGATCATAGAAACATTTTGCTTGAAATACATTATGACACAATCTTTTTACATACTTGCATTCAATCCTTTGAATTTTTAACAAAGACCTTCCTTCCCTACCCCCTTGAAGTGACACTTTTATCCCTGCTTTACAATAAATAGTATTCAGCAATTCCATTTTTGGAATCTTTCCCAGACTCAAAATTTATACCTACTTCTCTCTACCATCTCCATACCTCTTTCATTACTGTGCTCTGAAGCACTAATTCCTATTCTCTTGACACGAGCCTTTCATTTTTGTTGCCTGTACCATCAAAACTGCTACAACTTTGGAGAGAAACACTATTAACTGTTATAACCACAATAATAAAATGTTTGTACTCTAAGAGTCAATAATTCCACTTGTAGGATTATATCCTGAGAAGATGAATAAATAAATAAGGGAAACAGTTAAAGAAACAAAATGTTAATAGTGCTGATATTTATACTGTCCCAAAAAATCTCCTATATATCTAACAATACGCAATGTGATTGGTATATGTTTTAGAAGTGTCTATTGTATAATAATAACTTACATTTATGGAGTACTTACTGCCATATCAAAGCAGTATTATAGAAGCAGTTATTAAGAACAGGTGCTCTGGAGTCAAATTCTAACTCCATCACTTACTAGGGTGTAAGCTTGAAAAGGAACTGGGAGTGATAATTATATCTACATTAAGTCATTACAGCCATATAAAGTGCCTGGGACATAATAAGCCCTCGATAAATGTTACTCTTACTAGGCATGTTACAGACATATCTAATTTAATCTTCACATCTTCACAACAACCTTATGAGTATTTTTTTCATTTTATATGAGAAAATTGAAACTCAGAAAGTTTAAATGGTTAGGTTAAATAAGTTGCCTGAAGTTACACAGTAAGTATTAGAGAGCGGATTAGAACCCAAGCTGTGACTTCTGGTTCTGATGGACTAGGTTGCTGCAGACTAATGCTTTTGCGAAAACAACGAGGAAAAAAAATCTGAAAAAAAGTGAAAGCATCAGAGATCTGCCGAGGCAGCCAGGACTTGAAAAGCCACAGTCACAAAGACAGGGAAATGTCAAAGAAGTCAACTGATGTTCTGTTCTTCTCTTTTCCCTCTCCAGAAATTAGGTAATTCTTGGAGCAAGACAGGAGACTGTGAAACTGAGCCAAGGGCTTCTGTCAGAAGCAGGGAAGCCAGTAGTCTCATGGGGCTGACTTTGGGGTTCCCCAGGTAGCCAGGATTTGCTAAGCAAGATCCTGGAGAGAAGGAAGGCACAATGAAATTATTTTTTTAATTGTTTGCCTCACAAGGTATTTACTACACAGTCAGAGGATAAAAAGCTAAGCAAAAAGCTCCTGAAAAGGAGGATGAGATTTTGGGCCATTTCATGATGTTGAGGAGCAAAAATTAAAATTTGCATCCCTTTAAAGGTCCTTAAAGAAATTGAGAAAGAGATCAGTCTTCAATTATTGGTAAGAACAAAACTGATCAGGTCAGGACTAAGGTAAATCAGAATACAGCGGTAAGGAGAACACTGTATTTTAGAGCTTCACCTACTCTGAGACCAAAGGTGGAGTGGTTTAATTTGTCCAAAACCTAAATTTTCTGTAGCACATGATCTAACTCAACCAATCTGGATAGATAATTTAAACAACTCAAACACAGGAAACCCAGAATGGGAATGAGGGCTTGTAATTCTTTATAGCTTAATGTAATTCCTGTACATCCCGGAGTATGTTCAGCAGGTAATTAATAAGTATTGCCAAAGTCCCTTAGGGATGGGAGACAAAATATGGAACTATTAAACTTTACCACCAGAGAAACCCCTGAATCTGTCTCAGACATTAGGACTCCCAAGTCAATAGGCCAAGCCCTTGATCCTAAAGCTTGCTCTTGTGAAGCTTATTTATGAAACAGAGAAGCTAAGCCTACCTATAGTTATGCCTAAGAGTTACTTCCAGAGGACCTCTTTTGTGCTCGATGTGGCCTCTCTCTAAGCCCAACTCTGCAAGGAAAATCATTACATTCCCCGCTACATGAGACATCCATCCAGGGGTGAGAGTCTCCCTGCCATATGGAATATGATTCCCAGGGATGAGCCTGACCCTGGCACTGTGGGATGGACAATGCCTTCCTGAACAAAAGGAGGAAAAGAAATGTAATATATTAAGGTGTCAGTTGGAGAGAGAATGCAGATAGAGTTGAGAGGCTACCCCAAAGGCTACTCTTATGCAAACTTCAGCTAGAACTGCTTTAAAAGGTTTGCAAACCCAATCAAACTATTTCTGCCAACTCCAAAGAGCACCTAGGGCTTCATCTGAAATTCTACAAAGGCTGCATTTACTATGAATACTTTCCAGAAACCTACAACCTCCACATGGGTTCCTAGGTCAGAGAAATCCTGAAACCCACAGGGGCCAGCCTGTCCAGAACATCTATTAGTTCCATCCCCCTATCCCATATTATCCACAGCCCTTTCCAATGTGAAAAAGTTAGAATGGGCATAGCCAAAATCCCCTTAAAGATTGGAAGAAAGATCAAAGGAGAAGGTGGAATTATTAACAAAGAAGGTAGGATTTAACAAATGAGTGTGACTGCTGAATCATTGTATTGGTATTTCTTTTAGTCTCTAGTGTATTGGAGCAGCCAGAAGTGAAAATCTAAAATTGTGGAATTGTAACCCATACTAAACTCTGAAATCTTTTCTATAGCTAATTATTGTGGTGTGCTTTGAAATTTATTTCTTTTTGTATATGTTATTCACAGTAAAAAATATATATTTTTTTTAAGAATTGTATTAAATTGGGCCAGAGAGATTATAATATTCACCATGAAAAGAACTGCTCACAGAGGGAAAGTTTACAATTAAGTGTAAAATTTAAAGTTAAAAAAAAAAGTTATCTGAAAGTAGAAATTTTAACAAGGACAGTGTATTTTAGGAAATCGAACACTAGGGATGTGCTTACCCCATACTAACATTGTAGTCAAGTGATTGTAATGACATTTGATGTGAACAATGAAAAAAAATAAGAAAAAGAAGGGTCTTATAAACACTACAGGCTCCAAACCAGAGGTAAAGAGAGCTTTACAAAAATGCTACGTAGCCTCAAATTAGCTCAGTTCCTGATTTAAATAAGATTATCTGCCCTAATGCTGCATTCTAGAGAATAGGGTGATTTCTCTAGGGAGGAATTAATATTATTTAAAGCATCTACAGCTTTTCATACACAGTGTCTACCATTTAAGCAAGAATTACCAGGCATTTGAGAAACAGAGGAGCAAGAAAAAATGCAGACAGCAAAGATGCCTTGATCAAAATATTGGAGTTATCACATATGGACTGTGACTAATATGTTCAAGAAAATAGATGTTAAAATGTGAATTTTCACTAGAGAACTAGAATCTACTTTAAAAATCATTTGGAAATTCTAGAAACTGGAAAATCCAGTAACTGAAATTTAAAAACATAATAGATGTGTTTCATAGGAAATTGAGCACAGCAGAGAAGACGATTCATGAATTGGAAGATAGAGCAATAGAAAAGACCTAAACTTGGAAGGAAAAAACAAGAAAGAGTTTAAGAGTGTATGGTAGGTGGGTGCACAGGTGGTTCAGTGGTAGAATGCTCGCCTTCCATGCCGGAGACATGGGTTCGATTCCTGAACCACGCATCACCACCCCGCCCCCCCCAAAAAAAGAGTCTATGGTAGGCTGAAAAATGGCCCCTGAAAGATGCCCACATCAAAATCCTTGGGACCTGCATCTGTGTTACCCCTACATAGCAAATGGGACTTTGCAAATGTGCTTGATTTACAGATCTTGAGATGGGGAGATTACTGTTAATTATCCAGATGATCCTATTTAATCACAAGGATCCTTACACAGAAGCAAGAGGATCAGAGATATAGAGAATATGTCAGGACAGAAACAAAGTCAAAGAGTAGAGAAGATGCTACACAATTGGCTTTGAAGATGGAGGAAGGGGGCACAAGCCAAAGAGGATAGGCAACCTCTGGAAGCTTCGAAAAGCCAAGGAAACAGATTTTCCCCTAGAGCCTCCATAAGCGATGTAGCACTGTGGACCATTTTAAATTCTGATATCCAGAATTGTAAAAAAATTAATTTTATTTTTTATTTTGTGTTGCTTTAAACCGTTAAGTTAATGGTAAATTTGTTTCAGCAGCAATATTAAACTAATATAGACACTGAAAAATGATGAAAAAAGTCTATGTATAACAGCTCAGAATTTTCCCAAATTAGTGAAAGACAGCAACCCCCAAACAGAATAAATGTAAGCTATTCCACACAAACTCATTGCCCTCCCCCTCCCTATGTGGGACATGACTCCCAGGGGTGTAAACCTCCCTGGCAAAGGTGAGACAGAAATCCTAGAATGAGCTGGGACTCAGTATCAAGGGATTGAGAAAATCTTCTCGACTGAAAAGAGAAAGAGAAATGAGAATTTAAAGTGTCAGTGGCTGAGAGATTTCAAATAGAGTCAAGAGGTTATCCTGGAGGTTATTCTTACGCATCATATAGGTAACCCCTTTTTAGTTTAAGGTGTATTAGAGAGGCTAGAGGGAAGTTCCTCAAACTAGAGCTGTGTTCCAGGAGCCATGTTTCTTGAAGATGTATAGTGATATAGCTTTTGCAATGTGACTATGTGATTGTGAAAACCTTGTTCTGATGCTCCTTTTATCTACAATATGGACAGATGAGTAAAAAATATGGATTAAAAATAAAAAATAAGGGAAACAAGTGTTAAAATGGATAGAGGGAAATAACTAGTGGTCAGTGAGAGGGATGGGTAAGGGATGTGGTATATATGAGTTTTTTCTTTTTATTTCTTTTTTCAGAGTGATGTAAATATTCTGAGAAATGATCATAGTGATGAATATACAACTATGTGATGATATTGTGAGCCACTGATTGCATACTAAGTATGGAATGTTCATATGTTAAGAATGTTAGTTTTTGTATGTTGACTGGTTTTGTTAATAAAAATTAAAAAGAAAAAGATTCTCTGGGGGTGATTCTTAGGTGTACTTTTAAGTAGGCTTAGCCTATCCTTTACAAGAATAAGTTTCATATGAACAAACGCCAAGATTGAAGGTTGGCCTATTGATTTGGTTGTCCCCACTTGTGAGAATATCAGGAATTCTCCAAATGGGGAAGTTGAATTTTCCCCCTTTCTTACCATTTCCCCAAGGGAACTTTACAAATATTTCTTTATTCACTGTTCAAATCACTCTGGGATTTATCGGGGCATCACACTGGACAAACCTACAAAATATCATGCCCTATTCAAGATTCCGTGTACTTATGGTGTTCAGTTAACCTGTCCATATAAGTTATGTTAGGATATGCACTAGTCAAAATATAAATTTTGTACCAAATAAACATTTTTGCATTAGTCTCACACAGAAGTTGAAATTTTGAAATATGAATGATCATCTGTTTTCAACACCCTGCAAAAACTTTGTTCTTCCTCATGCAAAAACATTTTTTAATTTAGTACATTTAGTCACTATCATTATACACTCTAGGCATTACTAGATTATACCATCTCAGTTTATCTTTCCTTCTGGTTTCATATATGCCCCCAGCTCTCCTCCCTCTATCCTTCTCACATTCAGATTCATTCAGTGTACTTACATTATTGTACTACAGTCAGGAAGTATTGTGCTATCCATTTCCAAATTTTTACAATGTCTTGTACAATCTGTACCCCTTCAGCTCCAATTACCCAATATCTACTCTTTCTATTTCCTGATGACCTCTGTTCTTAACTGGAATTCTTCAAGTTCATTAATTAATGTTAGTTCACATAAGTGAGACCATTCAGTATTTGTCCTTTTGTTTCTGGCTAATCTCACTTAGCATAATGTCCTCAAGATCCGTCCACATTGTTACATACTTCATAACTTTATTCTGTCTCACAACTGTGTAATATTTCATTGTATGTATATACCACAGCTTGTTTAGCCACTCGTCTGTTGATGGACATTTGTGCTGTTTCCAGATTATCTGCTCAACATACTCTAGGATGTATCTGGGTATTATTGTAAGCTATACAGAGGTACTGGCCCTCGTTCCCATTCTGAGCTCTATGTGTTTGGGTTGCTTAAATGAGCTATCCAGGCAGGTTGAGTTAGATTTTGTGCTACAGAAAGTAAACCTCTCTTCCCAGGTAAAGCTTTAAAGCACAGACAGTATCTTCCTTTGCCCTGTTGAATACTGTTTTATCTGTTAAAAGAAATTAAATCCATTATTTAAAATCTTGCTACAGAGAAAATCAGGACTAAATAACTCTGGGAAATTCTTAATGTTTAAAGAAAAATTAACCTCAGGCTTACATAAATTCTTCCATAGATTAGAACTCGTTTTATGAGATTAGCAAAGCCTTGATGCCACAACCTGGCAATGGCATTTCAGGAGAGGGTACATACAAGCCAGTCTCTTTCAGGAATGTAAAGTTGGGTATATAGAAACACTGAAGGAGTCTATTAACAAATTATTAGAACTAGTAATTGAATTTAGCAAGTTCACTTCATACAAGGTCAATATACAATAAGCAATTGTATTTCTGTATAAAAAAGCAAAAAAAAGAAATTATGAAAACAATGTCATTTATAATAATACCAAAATAAATCAAACTGAAGTCTTTTAGACAGAAAGCTATAAAACATTGAAGTTAGGGAAGACCCAGATAGTTGTAGATCTATACCATAGCCATACATTTTAAGACACATATTGTAAAGATGTCACTTTTCCCAAAATTGGTCTGTAGATGAGATAGAATCCTAATAAAATCACAGCATGTTTGTGTATATGGTGAAAAGAGTGAAGGACGAGCTGATTCTAAAATTGATACAGACTTGAAAAGGACTAAGAAAGAACAAAGCCAGAGGACTTTCATTACCAAAGATCAGGATTTATTATAAAGCTATAGTAATTAGACAGTGTGGTATTGGCATAAGGATAAACATATGGATCAGTGGAACGGAGTAGAGAGCCCAGAAACAGTTCTATACATTTAACATCACTTAATTTATGACAACAGTTGTACAGTAAAGAAAAGATTGATTTTTTTCAATAAATAATACTGGGTCAATGGGATTTCCGTATGGGGAAAAAAGTGAATCTTGAGCCCTACTTCACAGTATATACATAAATAACTTAAGTTGAATTGTAGATCTAAACATAAAATAAAAATAATAGAACTTTGGGAGAAAACTGGAAGACATCTTCACAATTTTTGATTAGGTAAAGATCCAAGCAGGAAAAAAAATATTGATAAATTGGATGCTCTTAAGATTAAGAACTCTGTTCATCAAAAGACACCGTAATGAGATCGAAAAGACAAGCCACTGAGTAGGAATACATATTTTCAATGCACATATCCAATAAAGGACTTGTAGAACTCCTACAGTCAACAATATGGAGGATTGTCAAGTATAATTCTGAGCAAAAGAAACCAAATACAAATGAGTGCAAGTATGAATTATAGGCATAGTGATTGGGAGGGGGTGCAGGGTTTAGATGGGGGGCTTCTGGATTGTGGTAATTCATTTATTGAGGGGGCTGCAAGTGACACAAGTTTATACACCTAGGATTCATATAATTTTTGTTGCATATTTAAGTTTACTTAAATTTCCTACTCCCCAAATGACTTTATTAACTAGTCATTATTGCATACGTTCTACAGGGAAGCAATATAGGTGGTATGCTCACTAATCAAAAGAGCTCACTAATAAACATCCATGTTGTCAAAAAACATAGACAGCTTTTACATTCTCATCTTATTTAATCTCTCAGCAATATTCCGCTTTACCACATTTTTCTTAAAACATTCTTTAACTTCACTCGTTCTCTGTCTACCACTGTGCAAGTCTTCTTTGTCACTTTTGCAAACTCAATACTAACTCTTTTGTACCTCTATCATTTCTCCCTAGGTTATCTCTTATATTCAAAACCTGGAATACCATCTATCATATGTGCAAAAAACTCGTAAATCCATATCTCGGTCCAGACTTTTTTTGAGCACTAGTTTTCTGTATCCAGCCAGCTTCCAATTTGACATCTTGTGTTAAAGACATGTTAAAATAAGCATGTCCAAGCTCTTGATTATTTCTCTAAGTCTTCTACATCTCCAGCTTACTTGTAAACAGAATATCTGTCTACTGATTCTCAAAGTGGAAATCTTGGAATTATTCTTGAGACTGCTCACTACCTCGCAAATACACCCCAGCAAGACCACTGCAAGATTGTTGATTCAACCTCCTAAATATATCTCAAATCTGCCCTCTTTGCTACATCTCCACTGCCACTCTTCTAAGCCACCATCATGCTATTGGGGATACTTGCAGTCACCTCCCAACTAGTCTTTCTGGATCCATTCTTCTTTACACAGTAGTCAAATGATCTTAAAAAAAAAACAAAAAACCATAAACATCGCCTCATATTCCTCCTTAAAACTCCTTAAAAGTTTGCTGTTGTACTTTGGGGAAAAGCCAGATCTTTAACATAGCCCAAATCTTAATCTCTGTAGAGTTGGTTCCTGTCTGCCTTTCTTTATCTCTCTTGCTCATTTTTCTCTACCGCACTAACCACCTTTCACTTCCTCCAAAGCATCACGTTCTTTTCTCACCACAGGACCCAATAAACTAGTACCTCAGCATGGAATGCACCCATTTAACATTCAGCCCCCAGTTCATGTGTTACTTCAAGAGAGTCCCCCAGTCTAAATTTTATCTCCTTCTGTCATTCTGTAACTTTCTGTTCTTTTCCTTCATAACATCTTTCACAATTTTACATTTATTTATTGGCACTTTTACTTAATGTCTTTCACATCAAACTTGAATTTTCGTAAGGGCAGAGACTATTTGTTCACCATTGTATTCCCTGTATTTTAGCAGAGTGCCTGATACATATGTTTAGTACCTACATGATGAATGAAAGAAATGTAACATGTCACTTTAGATAAACTATATGTAGGGAACATTTTCTAGGTGTGCCCTGTACAGTGAGAGCATAGGAGGTTTGATTCCTCCTATTTGGTGCTTTATTTTTTCAAAACTGCTCTGTGAGAAAGGCTCTGAGTAGTAATCGTAATGTCCTAGAGACGGTTTTTGATGATTAGCCGGTCTTCTCAGTAATGTATATTTTATATTATAAACTAATCTGGCAGCTGCAGGCAGATTTTAAGTTCACTCAGAGAAACTACACTTGTCACATTTCTCAGATTGGAGTTCTTGTAAAAAGAGGCAGACTTCTCAGTGGCAGTCTTGGCCAAATAACTTGTCTTCTTTTCTAGAACTTTAATTTTTTTTAAACCTTTGCATTCTACCAAGGAAAGGTGGTTTAATTGCATTTGTTTGCTACTAAGATTTATGGTATTGTTTATATAAAGAATGTTAGCTGTTTTAGTTGTATAGATATGCCGTAATATTCTTGCAGTAAGTATATGACATATCTTTTCATCAGAATAAGGCAAAAATGACCACATTTCACAATACTAATGTCTTCATATATATTTTATAAGATATACGGAGCTATTATGATTTGGTATTACAGAATATTCTATGTATTTTTTGCTTTTTTTCGTCTTAGACCTAGTTTTTAATTAAATGATTGTTTTTAAAGCTGATTTTAGTAAAATGAGATGCTTAATTGTATGTTTGATAGAATATTATAAGTCCAATGATTTGAAAAAGGTTTCAGGCCATTAGCATTTCTCAAACCTGTGAAAAAATGCCTATTTACTACCAATCTTGGGCCACATAAATTTCATTTTGGAAGGAAATGTTTTAGGGATTTATCAGATTTCTTAATATGTAATAGACAAGGTACTGCTGTTTATTCCCAAAATTTATATACCATACTTGGAATTCTATAAAATGAGCAAAATATGCTGAATGTTTAATGCATATTAGCAGGTTCAGAGCCCTGGTGGTAAAGAAGATGCAACAAGAAGAATGGGAATTTTGAAGGCTTAGAAAAGACCAAGTTTCTTACTATGATATTATCTATTCTACCTTTAGCAAAATTTTTATTTTCTCTGAGTGAAATAATTTATAAATTTTCATCTATTTACTGATATTTACAAAATTACCAGAGGTTCATAACTATTCTCAAGTCAATAAAATTGGAAGCTCATAAGAGTTTAGAAATGTCTGCTGCTGGGTATTACTAGATAAGTTTCTGGATTTCATAGTCTTCTGGTTGCTATTGCAGTCTCCTTTTTTTTCAGTTTACAAAATGTAGATCACTGACTCTAGAGCAAGTGCAAGAATATGAGGAATATCAAAGTTCTTTCTATAGTACTACTATCCTATGCAAATATACTATATCACAGTTTTCGGGGGGTTAAGTGCAAGGAACCTGTGCCATATGTAAAAACAGCCTTCTCAAGCTAATTGCCAATTTAGGGACTGTATTAAATAAATACAGTAAAGTAGCTTTCTGTTTATTTCTAAAAGGGAGAAAGAGCAGCTTTATTTTGCCAGAAAGGCAAAATAAATAGCTACTGGCCGTTTATTTCCTAGCAAAACACACTACTTGAAAAAATTCTGATTGACAGATTTCTTTTCCCTGGCATTTAATTAAAATCTTTCTCTAGCAATACATGATAGTGAGGAAGTACATAGATTCATATACCAGGAAAGACTTGGGTCAACTATTTCTTTCTAGCTTTCAGCCTTTACTAATTAGTCTTCTCTTACTTAGAAGTTAGGTGGTATCTAACGCCACCATCATTGGCAAAAAGTAAATTTATTGTTTATAGTCTTTCCCTTTGGTACCTATGTCAACATCCGGAGAATTGTTTTCCTGTAAAGAGTTTAATGTTTACTTAGATAAGTAAAACTTTATCCCACTAGAAACTACAGTTCAATTTTTGTTTAATATCTGTTGTGTATGTGGGATTGGAAATGGTCTTTACTTGAATCCTAACCTTCAATGCTGCCCTTTAGATGGATATTGTTACCCTCCGGAGACTAGGTGGTAGACTAAGGATGAATTGGGATAATTGCATCCTTTTTATAGAGTAGGAAATTCCTAGACAGAGGTAAAACAGCATTTTTACGTATGAAGGATAATATCCTTTTAGTTAAAAGTTGGTCAACATTTGATAGGAAGCTTGAGTTCAAAGATTTGAATTTCAGAACACTTTTAAGTAAGGCAAGTAGTTTAGGTTCAGTAGTGAATAACTTTATGAACTGTGTTGGAAAGCAGGGAGTAGAGGATGATTGTGAGGACTTTTTTCCTACAAAGTACTTATATTGTTAATTTTGTTTTCAAACCATACCCTCTTAGAGGGTAAGTGATGTATGTATTTAACCTAGTGCATGCAACACTCAGATGGGCTTCATGCTTATTGTTTACCTACTTAATAGATATGCATGCTAACTAACAAGTTCTAGCTGCAAGTATAAACATACTTTGCTATGACCTGTAATAGTCTGCGCTATACTCTGCTCTTTTTGCATTTCAAGTCAATCATTTCACCCAAAACTTATAACCTATTTCACAGCAGTAGTGCTGACATGATTTGGGAGTCAGTAGAAAGAAAGACGAATTTTACTAGCATCATGGGATTCTATGGCTTCGACCTTACTTTGTAATGCATTTATAATAGTATTGAATGGCATTCACTCTCAAGAGGTTTTGAAATTGATCACAACAGAAATGTATTGAAGGAAAGATATAGATACTGTAATTAAAAGACTTATGGGAGAGACATTTCTAAATCTGTGTTATCACCTGTTAATTTGAAGATCTAAACCATGTATTAAATATGATTCCGTGAAAACTAATCTTCCTAGAAAGTTGAAGAAAAGCCATCGTAAGTAATTATGTAAATTGAATATCAAATCTTATGGTCTTCGTTTATTTCATCTCTTCTTAGTAGTTGTGCTACTTCATGAACATCTGCTAGTTCGTATATTTTTATTGTTCTTTACTTAAAAAAGAAGAGTAGGGCAAGGTTGCATTTTTTAATCAAATATTTATCAGCTTTAATAACAGTCTTATTAGCAAGCCAGCTGCATCTTACTTCCAAAGGGGGGTAAATATATTGTAAGATGTTTCATGCAAGAACAAATTGAAAGTACCTACCAAAGATGCAAATTCAGTTATATGAAGAAGATTTAGTTGTTTTTTTAATATAAACTTTTCATGTTCTGTTTCATTTAAACATGTCAAAAATCCTTTTCCTGACCCCAAAACTGGTTTAAGGGTAGTCATTCACTATTATGGTGGGCAAGCACTATAGCTTAGCCCAAGGTCATGAAGTAGACCAATAATTATAAATTGTGATGATAAATTAAATAATGGTGAACTTTCACTGATTCATACACCTGTAAAAATAAGTAAGGGGATAAAATTGTATTATTTTTTCCCATAGTTTAATCTTAAACTTTTGGCACTAACTGTGAATTAAAGGATAATGATGATACTAAATCTGAAATTCAGTAACTGAGAAGATGTCGGTTGGAACAGGCTAGGTATTACTAAGGTAACAAATCACCCCAAAACCTCAGTGGCTTCTTTTTCTCCTTTCATACTACATGTCCAGACTGGGTCAGCAGAGGGCTTATGCAATTTGTTTATGAGTAAAAGCCAACCAAGGCAACCAAACTGCATTACCAACTTAGGCAGTCAAACTGACAGAAAACCCATCTTCATATATACTTCCATGATGACTGCATTTAGGGGAAAGGAACATGGTGAATTGCTTATGGATTCTTAAAACTTCTGTCCAAAAGAGTCACATGCCAGTCACATTCATTGGCCACATGAGTTACATGGGCTAGGTCTAATTTTTAGAGATAGTAAGCAAGTATAGTCCTACTATATTGCTGAATAGAGAATTATAAATATTTGTGAACAGCCATAATGACTGTCTCACCAACTTGGACAAGTTACTTAACCACTCTGTGGATCAGTTTGCTTACCATAAAATAGTTAGGACTAAGATAATATCTACCTAATATAGAAATTGTGAGGATTAAATGGGATAATACATGTAAAATTCTTAAAATAGTGCCTGACACTTAGTAAACACTCAACGAATGTGTGCTGCTATTATTGATATCATTAGTGCTACTAGGCTCTGTAGTGAGTTGAAATAGTGTCCCTCAAAAATTTGTGTCCACCTGGAACCCCAGATTATGAACTTAATTGGGAATAGGGTCATTGCATATATAATTAGTTAAGATCCGGTTATACTGGCTTAGGGTGGGCCCTAAAGCCAATGACTGGTGTCCTTATAGGAAGGGTAAAGAACACGCAGAAACACATACCAAAGAAGAAATATGGTAGAAATTAGGGTGATGTATCTACCAGCTAAGGTATGCCAAGAATTGCCAGGAAACACCAAGAAAGATTCTTTTCTACAGCCTTCGAATCAAATATAACTGTGCCAACATATTAATTTCAGAATTCTGGCCTCCAGAAATGTATGGAATAAATTTTTGTTGTCTTAAGCCACCCGTTTTTTTATCATTGTTATAGCAGTCATAGGAAACTATTACAGGCTCTTACCATGTGATAGACACTGTACTACCTGCTTTATGTGAATTAATTTGTCAAACCATTCCTAACACAGATATTCTTATCCTCATTTACAGATGAGAAAACTTTGGTCAGAGATATTAAGTAACTTGCCCAAGGTTCCATAGCTAATAAATAAAAAATAGGATTTGAACCTAGGCAGTCTAACTCCAGAGCCTTCAGTTTTAACAACTACTCTTTTATATACATAGCAAACATTAACAGAAAAATTTATGATGCATACCATTCATTTAGTTTGTATGTATGTATAGTGTGTGTGTGTGTGTTCAAGGTTGTGATTTTATATTGGATTTTTTATATATTCCTATTTTCTGTGATTTGTAAAATTGTTTCTGGTCCATATCATTAAATTTAAATGTACTATTTTATGATGTTCTGTCATGGTCTGACACCTAAGCAAATTTGAGAATTGATCTTGTCTAACCCTTTCATTAATAAATAAGGAAACTTGGAGGAAGAATAGTTTAGTCATCCCAGAAGATGTAACTTGCTGGTGGCATAGCCTGAACTGAGAATCAGACTTCCTGACTTCAGTTCAGAGCTCTTCCCATTGCCTCGGTTTGCCTCCCTTGTTGTTAATGTAGCACATAACCTTTACCAACAATTTGAGGTGCCAAAATTTTGAGTGAATTTGTTATAGAAAATTGCAGTTATGCTTTTTTCCTTGTAACTCATGTTGGTACATTTTGATTGTAATTTTGTCTCTTAAATTCTAACTTTATTAAACACCCAGAGCCAAACTAGGTATTTGCAGAGACTTTGTAATAAGAATAAATGCCTCCAGAGAAGATGATTCTGTAGAAATACACTATAATGATGAGCATAAGAGTACCAATAACTACTTTTTATCTAAGCCGAATTTGGAGTGAAATTTCTGAAGCCAGAGAGTTGACACTGGAATTAGAGATAACCATGTGTGTTAGGTTTGAGGTAACATTAAGGTGTATTAGCAAAAAGTAAAATGACAACTTATTTCTAAAAAGCTATTTTTCCTGGTAGTGATATATAAATACACATTTATCAACTTCACGTATATTGCCATTTTCGAAATTAAGCCTTTTAAGGAAATGCCAAGCCATGTTGGACTAATGGTCATGGTCTGTTTTCCCATAAGTAAATGGTATTTTTGTAAATGATAACTGCAGTGTATTTCCATGTGATTTTGTTTGGAAAGTTACAGGATATAAATTTAGAGTTAACCGTATTTTTCTAGCCAATAATAGGAATTTCTCACTCTAGGGATTTATTGTTATGTAGGGGAGAAGGAGTGCGGAAGCGATAACACTTCTCTGTTTTCCTCATTATCACAATTTGTCAATTATCTGCAAGGAAAATGACCCTAATCTGTAGTATGTGGTATTAGACTCATGGGAATAAATGTTAGTGTTTAGGAGGTACATGATACTTTTCCTTGTCTCCCATCATTTAATAGAAATAAAATAAGCATTAACTATTGAAAATATTGGTATTATAAAATTGAATGGAGAATTTAAGTGAATTTTATATCATTTAAGGTTTATAAACTGTGTCCTCATACCCTCCCTGAGACACGTGTTTACTCTTCTCTGCCTGTGGTATTAATTCTGATTTTTGAGAGAAACAGAGAGAGAGAGAATATCACTAGAAATGATCTTTTTGGCAAAATCTCCTTTCACAGTAAGCTAGAAACTCCTCTAACAGGTGCTTTTTCTGGAGAATAGGAGTTGGGTGGACAGAGACTGGTCAAAGAGAAGTTTAGATCTATGGATGGCATTCTAATTTTTTAAAAACATGACGTATTTATATATTTATTATATGTGAAGTTAACATTTTATTTTGAATATCTGTGATTCTTTTTTTTTTTTTTTTTAACATGGGCAGGCACCAGGAATTGAACCCGGGTCCTCTGGCATGGCAGGCAAGCATTCTTGCCCGCTGAGCCACCGTGGCCTTATCTGTGATTCTTGATACTTTTCTTTAAAGTAATATAGCCATATTACAGAAGATTAAAGAGTTTAAACAAAGACTGAAAATAATTATTCATAATTCCACCACCAGAACATGAGTGCTTTAAGAATTTTGATGTGTTTCCTTCCAGTCTTTCTTCTTAAAGATCTGTTCTTTAATATAATTATAATTGTTGTAATATACTTTCTCATAAATATTTCATTGAAGACTGTAACAAAATGAACAAAAATAGCTTTCACGATTTTGTATTGTTTGCACAGCACATATGTATTTTATTCAGTCCTTACAATATCCTTTTGAGGTAAATACAGTAGGTATTACCCCCATTTTACATATGAGGGTATTGAAAGCAGATAATCATAAAAAGCCTCAACTTAGTACTATAGTGAATTTCTGTTTAGTTTGTATTTGAATAATTCATTTATATTCACAACAGCGTACTTGCTAGCATGGGCAAGTGGGTACATTTAATGTAGAAAGAAGAGGAAAACAAATCATTCTGTGGATTCTTTTTTTTTTTTCACATGGGCAGGCACCAGGAATCGAACCCAGGTCCTCTGGCATGACAGGCGAGCATTCTTGCCTGCTGAGCCACCGTGGCCCGCCCATTCTGTGGATTCTTATTCCTAGGACTTCATCTTGCCTTACTGAACTAAATGAGCTTTTAACAGCAACTCTGATAATACAAATTTTGTCAGATTTTTAATAAATACACTAAAAACCAAGAACTTGGAGGTGCTTTAATTAGGTCTGGTTATCCTTCTGTTAGAGTTACAGGCAGTATGATTTTAAATTTGTTTTTTGTTTCACTTGACCACAAAGGAAACATAAAATCTATAATTTACAAACCGGATTATATCTAGCCACTTGTTCTGAATTGCAATGGTAGGGTAGGAGTCTGTAGAGACTGTTTGTGTGAAGAATGAAGCTTTATCATATTGGATGGGTTATTTAGAGTTAAATGTTCCCAGGAAACTCATCTTGTAGAGTTTTAAACTTATGAAATTTGAATTCTATGAGTATGTGTTAACTTTCTGAAGTCTGCATCATTATCAGCTTTTAGGATTCAAAAGCAAAATAATTCTGAGTTTTTAAATTTCTTCCTTTCAGTTAAAACTATTATGTTAAATACATTACGACTGTACCTATTTGTTTTTGTGAGGAATGTGCTAATCTTCACCTTACCCTTCAAAGTAATGAAATCTACTAACTGCTTTGCCTCCCTGAAACTAAAATTTTATTTTTGTCTTCGTCTTTTGACTGAGGAAATTCCCCTACTACCCAAAGCCTTCTGTTTTCTTTTAGGAATTCTTTCTAAGAAGAGAATTTGTAAGTCAAAGTCAATTCAATTAAAATAAAGAATACTTTGACATGATTTTCTTCTATTACACTATAGTTTTTTTAAATGATCTCCAATATTCTTTCTCAAAACATATTATCCTGTACTTTTGGCTTTTTTTAATGCAATTTTATTGAGCTGTATTATGTATTCACATACCATAGAATCATTGAAAGTATACAATCAGTGTTCACAGTATCATCATATAGCTGTGCATTTGTCACCAAAATTGATTTTTCAACATTTTCATTACTCCAAAAAAAATTAGAAATAAGAATAAAAGTAAAAAAGAATACCCAAAACATTCCCTACCCCCATTCCCCCATTATTTATTTATTTATAATCTTTTTTTTTTTTTTGACTCATCTGTTCATACACTGGATAAAGAGACTGCAGTCACAAGGTTTTAACAATCATATGGTCTGTTTTAGTTTGCAAACTGTTGGAATGTGATATACCTTGAATAGAATGGCTTTTAAAAAGGGGAATTTATTAAGTTAAAGTTTACATTCCTAAGGCCATGAAAATGTTAAAGCAAGGCTATAAAAATGTCCCATCAAAGGCATCCAGGAAAATATACCTTGGTTCAAGAAGGCCGTTGATGTTCAGTATTTCTCTCTCAGCTGGAAAGGCACATGGCAACATTTGTTGGCTTTCCCTCCAGGAATCTAAAACAGCTTTCCCAAGGTTCTGTCCTTTCTGTTGGCTCTGTCAGTTCTGTGGCTGTAAAGCTTTTTCCAAAACGGTTCCCTCTTAAAGGGCTCCAGTAAGGAACCCCACCTTGAATGGGTGGAGATGCATCTCCATGGAAACCATTTAATCAAAAGTTACCACCTGGGTGGGCCATGGTGGCTTAGCAGGCAGAGTTCTTGCCTGCCATGCCAGAGACCCAGGTTCCGTTCCCAGTGCCTGCCCATGTAAAAAAAAGAAAGTTACCACCCACAGTTTGGTGAGTCACATTTCCATGGAAACAATCAGAAAGGTCACACCCAGCAATATTGAATGAGGATTAAATGACATGGCATTTCTGGGGTACATAATAGCTTCACACCAGCACATGGTCTGCACCTTAAAAGCTGTATAGTTATTCAGCCATCTTCAAAAATCAAAGCTATATTTGATTTTTCAGTAGTGTAGAATGACTACGTGATATAGTGATACATGAATTGGTATATACATAGAAAAAGATCTGTATTTGGTGGTTATATGAGGGGAGACTATGAAGAACTTTTGCTTTGTAAGCTGTACATTTGTGAAACGTTAAATGTTTTGCAGTGAATACATATTACTCATATACAAAGAAAAAGCAAAAAGAAAAAGATTTTTTAAATCTGATAATATGTAATAGGAAAAATTGAGCACAATAAGCTATCCCCATTGATAGGGAATAGTTAATTAGATTACCAGAATTCATACTATGGAATACTATGCCACCACAAAAAGAATGAATTAGGTTCATATATCCCGCTGCAGAAGAATTATTGTTGTGTTAAGAAAAAAAAAGCAAATAGATGTGTTTGATAAAATTCCATTTTTGCCATTGAAAAACGTCTTAATGACATATACATATAAAAAAATTTCTGGAGCTATAGACTTAAGATTTGCACAATTTATTGTAAGTTATACCTCCATAAAAAAAGTAAAACAAAACAAAAGAATCAAGGTTAATTGCTCAGTATATACCTGGAAGAACTGAGTGTGGAGACGGAATGGACATTTGCACACTGGTGTTTATGGCAGCAGTGTTCCTGATCCACAATGAGTGGACGTGGCCTGTGGATACAACAATTGAGGAATGAAAAGGGGAACGATAGTGTATACATACAATGGAATCTGAGCGGCCACAAGAAGGAATGAAGTTGTGAAGCATGCAGTTAGGTGAATGAACCCTAAGAGCTGTGTGTTGCATGAAATGTCAGGAACAAAAAGTTAAGTATTATCATGCCTCAATCATGGGGACTAGCTATAATATAAAAATCTGCAGTCAGACAAGTGGATTAACAAAATATGGTATGTACATACAATGGAATATTATGCAGCAGTAAGATGACAAGCACATGACAAGATGGATGAGCCTTGAGGACATAATGCTGAGTGAAATAAGCCAGACACAAAATGATAGCTACTGTATGATTCCTCTTTTATGACCGTGGTAAAGGTAAAATCAGAGGCTTATAATATAGAATATAGGGAAGAGGTACAGAGAAGCTAGAGATGGGCAAACGGTTAGCTAATGAGGTTGAACTCAAATGTAAGGGAATAGATAGAACTGAAGGTGGTTCTCTAGTGGGTCTATAAGTAATATTTCCATATTGAAGGTGAACAAGATTGAAAGGAGTTCTATAGACCTATGTGTCCCACTGATTAACACTAGAAATATAAATAAGTTCTTACAAGAACTACTTCAAAGGTATGATTTTTGTACAAAGAGTGTTTAAGTCTAGGGTACAGAGGGAGAAACTGCTATTGCATGCTATGAGCTATGTTTAACAGGAAAACATCAGCAATATCATAGCAACAGCAGGGGTAAATGATAGGTGGAGGGACAGGAGTTAAGGGGAGGTTTAGATTTTTTATTTGGTGATGGTGTGTTTATTGGTTATCTTTCTCTTGGGAACAATGAAATTATCTAAAATTGAGAGTGTTAATGAATTGTGGACTTTGGGCATTATACATGATGCCTAATGAATGCAGATGGCTGAAGGATGCACTGACTGAGAAGTAGATTGGCGAACAGTAAGTGTAATAGTCGATCATATGTAACACATGATCGAGTGTTGTATTGTGCTGCTACAAAAAGGAACGAAGTTGTAAGGCATGCAATATTGTGAATGAACCTGTGGGATATTTGGTGAAGCAAAATAAGCCAGAAATGAAAGAACAATTATTGTATGATCTCCTTGAGAAAATGCTAATAAGAGAACAGGGGCCTAGATTGTAGGCTCTTATAGCAGACACATTTAGTCCTGAGTGGTAATTATTATTTCTGGATTTCGAGAGGCTGTTTTATATATCTATAAACTGGTATTTAGCGATAAGAACAAAGCCAATCAGGTTGGGATTAAGCTAATTCAGAACACAGGGATAAGGGAGACATTGTCTATATTTTAGAACTGTATCTACTCTTTGAGACCAAAGGAAGAAAGGTTTATTTTGCCCAGAACCTAAATTTTCTGTAGCACATAATCTAACTCAACTTATCTGGATAGTTCATTTGAACAACTGAAACACAGGGAGCCCAGAATAAGAATGAGGGCCTTTGATCCTGTATAGCTTAATGTAATGCCTGGATACATCCTAGAATATATTAAGCAGATAATCAGAAAGTATTGGCAAAGTCCCTTGAGGAATGGAAGAAAAAGTATGGAATTATTGAACTTTACTATCAGGGAATCCCTTGAAACAGTGTCAGACATTAGGGACACCCAAATCAATAGGCCAAAGCTTTGATCTTGAGGCTTATTACTCTTGTGAAGCTTATGTAGGTAGCACAGAAGCTTAGCTTACCTATAGGTATGCCTAAGAGTTCTGGAGGACCTCTTTTGTTACTCAGATATGGCCTTACTCTCTCATAAGTCCAACACAGCAAGTGAAATCATTGCCCGCCCCCCTATGTGAGACATGACATTCAGGGGTGGATATCTCTCTGGTGGCGTGGGAGATGACTCCCAGGGATGAGTCCAGGCCTGGCACCATGGGATCAACAATTCCATCCTGACCAAAAGGGGAAAAGAAGTGTAACTAATAAAATATCAGTGACTGGAAGAGTTCAAATAGTCAAGACGCTACTCTGGAGGTACACAAGCCTCAGACATTGCTACTATCATAACTTGCCAAACTCCAACCAAACCCATCCCAGCTAATCCTAAAGAACACCTGGGCAATATATAAGATTCTACAAAGATTCCATGCACTAGGGTAACTTTCCAGAAACCTACAACCTCCATTGGGTCCCTGGACCAGTCCTGAAACCTAGAGGGCCCAGCCTTTTCAGAGCATCGGCCAGATCCAACTCCCTTCCCAGTATTATTGACAATCCCTTCCAACGTGAAAAAGTTAGAATGGCCATAGCCCAAATATCCCTAAAGAGTGGTATAGAAAGATCAAAGTGATGGTGGAGTTATTCAGAGAAGGTAGGGTTTAACAAATGAATATGATTGCTGAATCATTAAATTGATACTTCTTTTAGTCTCTAATATCTTAAAGCAGCTAGAAGTAGAAATCTAAATTTTGGAAATGTAACCCATACCAAACTCTGAAATCTATCCTACAACTAATTGTTGTACTGTGCTTTGAAATTTATTGCTTTTTTGTATATATGTCATTTTTCACACACACAAAAAAGAAAACAATATATTGTGATGAGAAAAAATGTCTATTTCTTCTAGCCTCCTATATTCTGGAGCAGCTAGAAGGAAAAGTCTGAGAGGATCGTATGGTAGCCCATGACAAACTCTGGAATCTCTCCTGTAACTGCTTGTTGAAAAGTGCTTTGAAAACTATTGCTTATTTCTTTCTTTGCTTTGTATATATGTTATTTTATACAATAACAAAGTGAAACAACAACAAAAAAAATTGGTGAACTAACGTTGAGAGCGTGGGTTATCAGGCTGGGGCTTATTGTAAAGGGTCCTAGATTGTAAGCTCTTACAGCAGTTACATATATTCATGAGGTGTAACTGTTAATTCTAAATTCTGAGATACTGAGGCATTTGTATATAACATGGTCTTTCCCAGAAACTGAGTACTTATTTATGTGACACCTGAGACTCAGATTCAGAGCTCTGAAACTATGAAAGTGAGCAGTACCCCATATAAGAACTGTTTAAAAACTTGAAAAAGGGATCAGACTTCAACTGGAGATATGAATGAAGGTGATCTGAATAGAACTAAGGTATATTAGAAGACTGGATAAAGGATGATGTCGTCCATATTTTAAAACCCCAACTTTTGGGTGAGACTAAAGGAAGAGATGTTTATTTGGTGCCAAATTTATATTTTTGGTAGTGCCATTTCCTAATTTAACTTTTATGGTCAGTTTAGTTGAACACCATTAGTACATGGAATCTTGAATAGAGAGTGAGATTTTGTTAGTTTGTCCAGACTGTGTGATGCTTGATAAATCCCAGAATGATTTGGCCAGTGAATAAAACAGTATTTGTAAAGTCCCCTTGGGGGGATGGGGAAGAAAGAGAAAATATTCAACTTCCCCATTTGGAGAATTCCTAAATGCAAGCAGTGGGGACAACCAAATCAGTAGACCAAGCCCTCGAACAGGGTTCACCCCTATGAAACTTATTCCTGCAAAGGATAGGCTAAGCTTACTTAAAATTAGGCCTAAGAATCACCTCCAGAGAACCTCTTTTGTTGCTCACTTGTGGCCTCTCTCTCTAAGCTAACTCAGCATATGAACTCACTGCCTTCCCTTCTACATGGGACATGACTCCCAGGGATGTAAATCTCCCCAGCAACTTTTACAGTGTGACTGTGTGATTGTGAAAACCTTGTGTCTGGTGCTCTTTATATCTAGGGTATGAACAGAGCTTAGGATAAGCTGGGGCCCAGCATCAAGAGATTGAGAAAGCCTTCTTGACCAAAAAGGGAAAGAGAGAAATGAGCTAAAATAAAGTTTCAGTGGCTGAGAGACTTCAGACAGTCAAGAGGTTATCCTGGAGGTTATTCTTATGCATCATATAGATATCCCTTTTTTTGTTTGTTTGTGGTGAATAGGAGTGGCTAGAAGGAAGCTCCTGAAACTGTTAAACTGTATTCCAGTAGCCTAGATTCTTGAAGATGATTGTATAAAGATGAAACTTTTACAGTGTGACTGTGTGATTGTGAAAACCTTGTGTCTGGTGCTCTTTATATCTAGGGTATGGACAGAGGAGTAAAAAATACGGATAAAAATAAATAATAGGGGGACAAAGGGTAAAATAAATTGGATAGATGGAAACACTAGTGACCAATGAAAGGGAGGGATAAGGTGTGTGGTATGTATGAGTTTTCTTTTTTCTTTTTCTGAAGTGATGCAAATGTTCTAACAAATGGTGACGAATACACAATTATGTGATATTGTGAGCCATTGATTGTACACTATGTATAGAAAGTATATGAAGATTTCTTAATCAAAAATTTAAAAAAATAAAAAGAAACAAGGCTATTGGATTACAGTTCAACAGTCTGTTATTTTCCTCTAGCTACTTCAGTACACCAAAAACTTAAAAGGAATATCTATATATTGCATAACAGTAACCTCCAAAAAGACCTTTCAACTCTATTTGAAATCTCTCACCCACTGAAACTTTATTTTATTTCATTTCTCTTTCCCCTTTTGATCAAGAAGGCTTTCTCACTCCCACATTTTCATGGCCAGACTCATCCTCGGGAGTCATGTCCCACGTTGGTAGGGAGATTTACACTGCTGGGAGTCATGTCATTTGTAGGGAGGAAGGCAGTGGGTTCACCTGCGCAGTTGGCTTAGAGAGAGACGCATCTGAGCATCAAAAGAGGTTCTCTGTGGGTGCCTCTTAAGTATGATCATAAGTAGGTTTAGCTTCTCTGCAGGAAGGAGTTTCCCTCTTGCAGTTTCATAAGGGCAAGCTCCAAGATTGAGAGCCTGACCCATCATATTGGCAGTTCCCAATGCTTGCGAGAATATCATGTCTTCCCCAGGTAGGGAAGTTTAATATCCCACCATTTATCCCAGTCCCTCAAGGGGACTTTGCAAATACTTTTTAATCTTCTGCCCAGATTACTCTGGGATGTCTTGGGACATTGCATTAACCTGTATAAACCAAACAAAATCTCACTCACTATTCAAAGTTCATGTAGTTATGCTCTTCATATACAAGCTAAATTAGATATTGTGCTACAGAAAATGTAAATTTTGCACCAAATAACATCTCTTCTTTTGGACTCAGAAGTTGAAGTTTTAAAATACATTTAGTATCATCCATTACCCTTTAGTTTGATTTACCTCATTTCTACACAGATCCACTTCATTCAATATCTGTAATTGAAGTCTGATCACTTTTTCAGTGTTCTTAACAGTTGCTGTATGGGGTAATGCTGACTATCATAACTGCAGAATTCTAACTGTGAATCTCAGGTGTCACACAAATACCCAAAGTTCCTGGGAATGCCCAGGTTATGCACAAAGAGCTCAGCATCTCAGAATTTAGAAATAACAATTACAACTCCAGAATAGATGTGCCTCATGTAAGAACTTACAATTTAGGAACTTTTATAGTATGCCTTCATCTTATAATCTATGCTCTCAAATTCAGTTTTCAAACTTTGCACATTATAGTTAGTCTATATTAGTGAGGCATTATAATATTTGTCTTTTCGTTCCTAGTTTATTTCATTCAACATACTGTCCTCAGGGTTCATTCGCCTAGTTGTATGCCTCACAACTTTATTCTTTCTTGCAGTCTCTCAATAGTCCATTGTATGTATACACCACATTTCCCCCTTCCATTCCTCAGTCCATGTGCCCTTAGACCAAGTCCATCCATTGCAGACCAAAAACATTGCCACCATCACCAACAGTGTGCAAGTGTCCATACACCTAACTATGGGGTTTCAAGATCATGAGGCAACCCACCCCTAGCCTTCTGCAGAGATAGCACACTGCCCTCCAGAGGGGTGTACCACTCTACTTCCATATTAACAGTGCATAGGTACGACTCTCTCCACATTTTCTCCAGCACTTATCTCTGTTCATTTTTAAACAATTTTATTTGCACATCATACTATCCAACATAAGTAAAATATCAGTGGTTCACAATACAATCACATAGCCATGCCTTCACCACTAAAACTATATGAGGACATTTCCATTTCTTCCACAGAGAATCCCATATCTCTCCTGCCTGTCCCCCACTAATTGACATTTAGCTTTGGCATATTGCCTTTGTTACATTCAGTGGAAGTATATTACCCTGTTACTGTTAACTATAGACCCTAGTTTGCATTGACTGTATTTTTCCCCATATACCATCCCATTTTCAACACTTTGCAATATTAATGTTCATTTGTTTTCCTTCATGCAAAAATATTCTTATGTTTGTACATTTGATCATCATCATTATCCACTGTAAGTATCACTAAGTTATACTATCCCAGTCCTTATTCTCTGTCTTTCCTTCTGGTGTCATACATGCCTCCAGCCATCCTCCCTTAACCATACTCACCTCAGCTTCGTTCAGTGTACTTAAAATATTGTGTTACCGTCAGATAGTATTGTACTATCCATTTCTGGATCTTTACAATCAGTCCTATTGAATTTTTTGGACTCCTTCAGTATCAAATGCCCAATCTCTACCCTCTTTCTATCTCCTGATAAACCTGTGTTCTTAACTTTGACCCTCAAAGTTCAGTCATTAATGTTAGTCTATGTTAGTGAAACCATACAATATTTGCCCCTTTGTTTCTGGTTCATTTCCCTCAGCACAGTGTCCTCAAGGTTCATCCATATTGTTAAATATTTCATGACTTTATTGTGTCTTGCAACTGCATAATCTTCCATTGTATGTATATACCACAGTTCTTTTAGCCACTCATCTGTTGATGGGCGTTTGGGCTGTTTCCATCTCTTGGCAATCATCAATAATGCTGTAATAAACATCGGTGTGCAAATGTATTTGTGTCCTTGCCTTCAGTTCTTCTGAATATATACCTAAGGACTGCTGGGTCATATGGCATTTCTATACTCAGCTTCCTGAGGAACTGCCAAACTACCTTCTAGACTGATTGCACCATTTTACATTCCCAGCAACAGTGGATAAGTGTGCCTCTTTCTCCATATGCTCTCCAGCACTTATTATTTTCTATTTTTGTTTTTGTTTTTGATAATTCATTCTAGTGGGTGTGAGGTAATATTTCACTGTGCTTTTATGATTTTGATTTGTATTTCCCTAATAGGCAGTGAAGTTGAGAATCTTTTCATGTACCTTTTAGCCTTTTTATTTCCTTTTCTGAAAAGTGTCTCTTCATGTCTTTGCCCATTTTTTAATTGGGTTATTTGTCTTTTTGTTGTTGAGGTGTAGAATCTCTTTATTATTCTGGATAGTAACCTTTATCTGATGTGTGTGCAAAATGCTTTAAAGTCCGTTAATGTGAGACGTCCCACTTCATTCCTCTTTTCCAGGATATTTTTGTCTATTTGTCTATTCATATTATAAAAATATATAAATATATTTATTTATATTTCAAAATAAATTTGATTATTGGTGTGTCTATTTCTGCAAATTAAGTTGTTGGGATTTTAATTGGTTTTGTATTAGTTTGTACTGCGAGAGTGCAATATGCCAGAAATGAAATGGCTTTTTAAAATGAAATTTGTTCAGTTGCAAGTTTACAGTTCTGAGGCCATAAAAATGTCCAAATTAAGGCATCCAGATAAAAATACCTTAAATCAAAAGAAAGGGCCAATGAACTTCAGGGTTTTTCTCTCAGCTGAGAGAGCAGTGGTGATGTCTGCTAGCTTTCTTTTATTTCATGAGGCTTCCCTTGATGTGTTCTCCTTCTGCATCTCCAGAGGTCTCTGAATGTGTGGACTCTGTTGGCACTATAGCTTTTCCCAAACTAATTCCCTCTTAGCGGACTCCAGTAAGCAACCCTACTTTGAATGGGTGGAGACACAGCTCCATGGAAACCATCTAATCAAAATTTACCCCCACATACATACAATCGGGTGGGTCACATCTCCATAGAAACAATAAAAAAACTCAGCCAGCGATATTGAATGAGGATTAAAGAACTTGGCTTTTCTGAGGTACACAACAGATTCAAACCGGCACAGTACTGCATTGAATCTCTAGATCAGTTTGGATAGAATTGACGTCTTAATTGTATTTAATATTCCAATCCATGAACACAGTATGTCCTTCCATTTATTTAGGTCTTCTATTATTTCTTTTAACACTTTCTTGTAGTTTATTTTGTATAGTTCTTCTATGGCCTTCGTCAAATTTATTCCTAAAAATTTGATTATTTTTGCTTGCTATTGTCAATGGCTCTTTTTTTCTTAATTTCCTCCTCAGATTGGTCATTACTAGTTCTAGTTTGCTAGCTCCTGGAATGCAACACACCAGAGACAGATTGTCTTTCAATAAGAGGGGATTTATTTAGTTGATGTATAGTTCTTCAAAGGAAACGCAGCTAATTTTCAACTGAGGTTCTTTTCTTACACAGCATTTAAGAAATAATTAGTACCAATACTGCTCAAACTCTTCAAAAAAACTGAAGACCAGGGAAAGGTACCACACTAATTCTACTAAGTCAACATCACCTTAATACCAAAGCCAGACAAAGACACTATAAGAAAAGTACAGACCAATCTTTAAATGAATATAGATGCAAACATCTTAAACAAAACACTTGCAAATCGAATCCAGGGTGATCTCTGCTGGCCTTCTCTCCAGACCTCTAGGTTCCAACAGCTTTCCCTGGGGTGATTCCTTTCTGCATCTCCAAAAACCTGGGCTGAGCTTCATGTGCTGAGATAAGGTATGCTGAGGTGATTGGGCTGTGCTACATTGAGTCTCTCATTTAAGCACCAGCCAATTAAATCAAACATCATTCATTGCAGCAGGCACACCTACTAGCCGACTGCAGATGTAATCAGCAACAGATGAGGTTCACATGCCATTGGCTTCTGTCCACAGCAATAGATCTAGGCACCTTCACCTGGCCAAGTTGACAACTGAATCTAACTACCACACTAGTGTATAGAAGCACTACTGATTTTGGGGTGTTGATCTCGTACCCTGACATTCTGCTGTACTCATTTATTAGCTCTAGTAGCTTTGCTGTAGATTTTTTTTGGATATTCAACATACAGTACATCTCATCTGTGGACAGTGAGAATTTTGCTTTTTTCCATTTTGAATGCCTTTTATTTATTTTTCTTGTATAATTGCTCTAGCTGGAACTTCCAGCAAAATGTTGAAAAACAATGGTCACAGTGGGCATCCTTATCTTTGTTCCTGATCATAGAGGGAAAGCTTTCATCACCCACTGAGGGTGATGTTAGCTGTTGTTTTTTCTTATATTCTCTTTATCATGTTGAGGAAATTCCCTTCTATTCCTATCCTTTGAAGTGTTTTCATCAAGAAAGGATGTTGAATTTTTTCACAAGGCCTTTTCTGCATCAATCGAGATGATCATGTGATTTGTCCCATGTGATGGTTAGGTTCTGGTTTCAACTTGGCCAAGTGATGAGGCTCGATTGTCTGGTCAGGCAGACACTGGCATGACTGTTGCTGCAAAGATATTTTGTGGTTGGTTGGAAGGCTGGTGTATTAAATCATCAATCGGTTGATTGCATCTGTGGCTGATTACACCTGCAGTTGAAGGCTTTTAAGGAAGAGTCTCTTTCACTGATTCTTCAGCCAGGGAGCTCTCCTGTGGCATTTGTACAAGACCTTCATCAGAGCCACCAGGTTCACAGCCTGTCCGAATTTTGGACTCTTTCATTCTCGTGGTTACATGAGACACTTTTATAAATACTATATTTACAAATCGCTCCTGTTGGTTCTGTTTCTCTTGAGAACCTTAACTAACACAGTCCACTTTGACTTACATGGTAGTGTATTGCATTAATTGATTTCCTTATGTTGAACTAGCCTTGCATACCTGGAATAAATCTCACTTGATTGTAGTGTTAATTATTTTTATGTCCTGCTGGATTCTATTTACAAGTGTTTTGTTTAAGATGTTTGCATCTATATTCATTTAAAGATTGGTCTGTAATTTTCTTATAGTGTCTCTTTGTCTGGCTTTGGTATTAAGGTGATGTTGACTTAGTAGAATTAGTGCAGTACCTTTCCCTTGTCTTCAGTTTTTTTGAAGAGTTTGAGCAGTACTGGTGCTAATTATTTCTTAAATGCTTTATAGAATTCACAGGTGAAGCTATCTGGTCCTAGAGTTTTCTTTTTGGGGAGCTTCTTGATGACTGATTCAGTGTCTTTACTTGTGAATCGTTTGTTGAGGTTGTCTATTTTTTCTTGAGTCAGTGTTGGTTGTTCATGCTTTATAGGAAGTTTTCCATTTCATCTGAATTGTCCAATTTATTAGCAGTTGCTCATACTGTCCTCTTGTTACCTCCTTTATTTCTACCTGGCCACTCTTTATGCACCCTCTCCCATTTCTAATTTTATTTACCTGCATTGCTTTAGTTTGCTAGCTGCCAAAATGCAATATACCAGAAATGGAGTGGCTTTAAAAAATGGGAATTTAATAAGTTGCAAGTTTACAGTTCTAAGGCCAAGAAAATGTCCCAGTTAAAACAAGTCTATAGAAATGTCCAGTCAAAGGCATCCAGGGAAAGATACCTTGGTTCAAGAAGCCAGATGAAGTTCAGGGTTTCTCTCTCAAGTGAGAAGGCACATGGTGAACACGGTCAGGGTTTCTCTGTCATCTGAAAAGGCATGTGACAAACATGGCGTCATCCGCTAGCTTTCATTCCTGGCTTCCTGTTTCATGAAGTTCCCCAGGAGGCATTTTCCTTCTTCATCTGCAAAGGTCACTGGCTGGTGACTCTCTGCTTCTCGTGGCTATGTCATTCTCTGCTCTCTCAGAATCTCCCACATTCTCCAAAATGTTTCCTCTTTTATAGGATTACAGTAAACTAATCAAGACCCACCCAAATGGGTGGGGACACATCTCCACCTAATCCAGTTTAACAACCACTCTTGATTGAGTCACATCTCCACAGAAATGATCTAATTACAGTTTCAAACATGCAGTACTGAATAGGGATTAGAAGAAACGACTGCCTTTACAAAATGGGATTAAGATTAAAACATGGCTTTTCTAGGGTACATACATCCTTTCAAACCAGCACATGCATCATCTCTCATTTTTTATTTGTCAATGGGTTCATTGATTTTATTGATTTTCTCAAAGAACCAATTTTTGATTTTGTTGATTTTCTTTTTTCATATTCTCAATTTCATTTATTTCTGCTCTAATCTTTACTTCTTTCCTTGTGTTTGCTTTAGGGTTAGTTTGCTGTTCTTTCTCTAGTTCTTCTAGGTGAACAGTTAATTTTCTATTTTTGCTCTTTCTCCTTTTTCATTATAGACATTTAGGACAGTAAATTTCGCTCTCAGTACCACTTTTGCTGTGTCTTGTAAGTTTTTTTGTTTGTTTTGTTTTGTTTTGTTTTTATGGGCAGGCACCGGGAATCGAACCCGGGTCTCCAGTATGGCAGGTGAGAACTCTGCCACTGAGCAACCATTGCTCATCCCTGTGTCCTATAAGTTTTGATATGTTGTGTTTTTGTTTTCAATTGCTCAAAATATTTACTGATTTCTCCTGTAATTTCTTCTTTGACCCACTGTTTGTTTAAGAGTGTATTGTTTAGCCTCCATATCTGGCCTTTTCCTTATATTGATATCCAGCTTCATTGCATTATAATCCAAGTAAGTGTTTTATATGATTTCAGGTTTTTTTAAATTTATTGAGACTTGCTTTGTGACCCAACATGTGCTCTTTCCTGGAGAATGATCTATGAGTTGTTGATAAAAATGTGTATCCTACTGTTGTGGGGTGTAATGTTCTGTATGTCTGTTAAGTCTGGTTCATTTATCATATAATTCAAAATCTCTGTTTCCTTATTGACCCTCTGTCTAGATATTTTATCTATAGATATAACAACTAATATTGTAGAGCTGTCTACTTCTCCCTTCAGTGTTGTCAGTGTATACCTCATGTATTTTGAGGCACTCTGACGTGGTGCATAAATATTTGATTGTTATGTCTTCTTTAATTAATTAATTAATATATAGTGAACTTTAATTAATATATAGTGTTCTTCTTTGTCTCTTTTGTTGTACATTGGAAATCTGATTGGTCAGAAACTGGTATAGCTATCCCCATTCTTTTCAGTTTGTTGTTTGCATGAAATATCCATTTCCAACCCTTCACTTTCAATCTGTTTTTGTCCTTGGGTCTAAAATGAGTCTCTTCTAGACTGCTTATAGATGGATCCTGTTTTTTAATCCATTCTGCCAGTCTGTGTCTTTTGATTGTGGGGTTTAATCCATTAACATTTAATGTTATTACTCTAAAGGCAGTATTTTTTTCTACAATATTGTCTTTTGGATTTTGTATGTCAAATCTAATTTTTTTTCTCTTTTAACCAGTACTGATAGTCTTCATTTCTACACTCTTCTCCAGACCTCTCTCTCCTATCTTTTCCTATCTTCCTGTAGTGTTCCTTTTAGTATTTCTTGTAGTGCCTGTCACTTAGTCAGAAACTGTCTGTTTCAGTTTGTCTGAAAATATTTTAAACTCTCCCTCATTTTTGAAAGATAGTTTTGCTGAGTATAGAATTCTTGGTTGGCAATTTTTCTCTTTCAGAATCTTAAATCTGTCATACAGACTGCCTTCTCACCTCCATGGTTTCTCCTGAGAAAACTGTACATAGTCTTATCAAGCTCCCCTTATATATGATTGTGGTAGTTAGGTTCAGGTGTTACCTTGGCCAGGTGATGATGTCCCTTTTTTTTCTGTTTCTGTTGCCTTATATCATTAAAAAAAAAAAAAGGAGGCATGTGTAGCAGACTCAGTTCAGAATACTGGAAAAGGTTCTGTGTTGGTACAGAACCAGGTACCAACTCCAGATCTTGACGGGACCCTTGGAGGCTAAGGACTGGCTCTGAAAAGGGATTTTTTTTTTAACTTTTTTAACTAGTTCACTAGAGAAAGCCTCAGACATTTTCTGTTGTCAGCTCTGATCCAGGTGAGGGTGGAGTTAAGATAGGTTTGAGAGTCAAATTAACAAGTCAGATGATTCAAGCCTGAAGCCTGAGGAAAGCAATATATGAGAAAGCAGAAGCAACTTTCTCTTCCTAAACTGTCATCTTTATATCCTTCATCTCTTGCCGTATCTTCCTTCAACTCATTAATTTGATTTTTTACTTGATTTAGCCTGTTTGATTGAGCATTAATTCAATCTTCTCTCCCTTTGCCTTCCCTCCTGGACATTAAGCTTCCCAACAGCATGGGGCGGGGGGCAGTGAAGGGGGTCCAATAGGGACCCCTACTTTAAACTGTTAAATAAAAGGGGGTCCAAATATCACGGAGTTTTGTTGCTTCTATGTTCTCATATATTGCTTTCCGCAGACTTCAGGTGTGAATCATATTGTTTAGAGCTCAAAGAAATCCCATCTACCTGTTTGGTATGGGTTTGAATTTCCAAACATGTAGATACTCTGAGCTAAGTGAATTTATTATAATAATTAGTCATTAATCTTATTTACATCTCTATCTCTTATGCCTAAGTGTCTGACATACAATAAACTCTGAAAAGCGTTATTCTTTTTTTCAGCTTTTTAAAACAGCATGTCCCCTTTTGAAAAACTTAAAATTCCTGTATTCTGATTGTCCATGAGAATCGCCTAGAAGGGAGTGGGTGGGGGGCATGGGGGAAGATATATATATATATATATCTTCACTAAACAAGAATTACCTTTATGTATTTAGTATAATTAAAACAAGCTTGGTTCTTTTTCCAAATATAAAATTAGATTATAACATGAAATATAAATCTGCCTTTTCAGATATATCCTGGCCTTCTGGAGGAAGTATCCCTATCCAGGCAACTTCTGCCTTCACCCCCACCCCCCCCACATATACACACTTAACCTTTTTACTACTTCAGGGTATACAGGTGTCCCAGGAAATTGTTTGAGAATGTACTCTACAATAAGGAAGTAATGTCAAGTTTTAGTGGAGTTCTTTAACTCTTAGTTTTGGCACTTGTCCATAAGTTATCTTTCTTTGGAAGTCATGTCCTTGTGTGCTAATAATAAAAGCAGTATTTGCATAGGGCAACTTGTAATCAACAGACATCATGAAAAAGCCAAACTGGTGAACTGTCATCCTAAAAGGCAATAATCTGTTTATAGAATGATAAATTTTACTCTAACAGAGTGCTTTTTTATTTTCCATGTAAACTATATCTAGGTGTTTTTTTCCTCCCGCATTTTATGTCCTAATAATAACAATTCTCCATCAAGTTTCCATTGAAGAGAAAAAAAGGCAAGTACAGTGACCCATCTGTCTAGAAAGAAAATCTAAACTTTGCCCAGTCATTCTGGCAACCTAGCGTTACCGTGATTTTTAAGAAATTACCTGATTCAAAAATTTGCAAAACTTTTACTTTAAACAAGTTAGAAGAATGAAAGATTTATGTTTGTTTCTAACTCTTTTAGAGCAATGTCTCTAGACCAAGGATAGCAGATTGTAAAATTCTGTAAAACAAAGCTGCAAACCACTTGATAACAAGCACAGTCTTAGCCACATAGTAAAGGTGCTCCACAAATGTTTATCATTGAAATATAAAATCTACAATTAGTGTATTAGATGGAGACTGGATGATTTTTTGTGTGTGTAGCCAAAGATTTTTTGCCCCCCCCATATAAATAGTAGAAATTCAAATGGAGGTGATGAGAAGTGATCAGATTCTTGATATATTTTGAAGGTAGAATCAATTCTAAATTCCCAATAGAAAAAAAAATTAGGAATAAACTATATAAACTGTAGACCACTTGTCCTTTTAACTTAGTCTTATAACCTGTTTAGTGATTATTGAACTTTAAAAACCTATAAGTAGTATAAGTATATAATATACTTAAATATAAGTAGTATAAGTACATAAAATACTTAAATATAATATAAGTAGTATATTATAAGTACATAATATACTACTTATATTATAAGTAGTATAAGTATATAATATACTTAAATATAAATAGTATATTATAAGTACATAAAATACTTAAATATAATATAAGTAGTATATTATAAGTACATAATATACTACTTATAGGTTTTTAAAGTTAAATAATCACTAAACAGGTTATAAGACTAAGTTAAAAGGACAAGTAGTCCACAGTTTATATAGTCTATTCCTAATTTTTTTTTCTATTGGGAATTTAGAATTGATTCTACCTTCAAAATATATCAAGAATCTGATCACTTCTCATCACCTCCAGTACTACCACTCTAATTCAAATCGCTATCATCTTTCAGCTTGAATGTTGCAGTAGCTTCCCAAGTGATTTTGCTTTCACCCTTCAGTCTTTTCTCAAAACAGGAGCCTGAATGAGATTTTGTAGGTTTGTCCAGAGGGATGCCCCGATAAATCCCAGAGTGATTTGAACAGTGAAAAAAAATGTATTTTCAAAGTCCCCTTGGGGGAATGGCATGAAAGGAGGAAATTTCAGCTTCCCCATTTGAAGAACTCCTGATATTCTCCCAAGCAGAGGGGACAACCAAATCAATAGGATGAGCCCTCAATCTTGGTGTTTGTTCATATGAAACTTATTCCTGCAAAGGATGGACTAAGCCTACTTAAAATTAGGCCTAAGAGTCACCCCCAGAGAACCTCTTTTGTTGCTCAGATGTGGCCTGTCTCTTTCTCAACCAGCATGGCAAAGAAACACACTGCCCTCCCCCTCTCTACGCTAGACATGACTCCCAAGGTGTAAACCTCCCTGGCAACGTGGGACAGAAATCCTAGAACGAGCTGGGCTCAGCATAAAGGGATTGAGAAAGCCTTCTAAACCGAAAGGGGGAAGAGAGAAATGAGACAAAATAAAGGGTCAGTGGCTGAGAGATTTCAAACAGTCAAGAGGTTATCCTGGAGGTTATTCTTACTCATTATTTAGATATCCCCTTTTTAGATTAATGTATATTAGAGAGCCTAGAAGAAAGTGCCAGAAACTGTAGAGCTGTGTTCCAGTAGCCATGTTTCTTGAAGATGATTGTATAATGATATAGCTTTTGCAGTGTGACTATGTGATTGTGAAAACCTTGTGTCTGATGCTCCTTTTATCTACGGTATGGACAGATGAGTAAAACATATAGATTAAAAATAAATAAATAATAGAGGGAACAAATGTTAAAATTAAAAAATATATGTTTATTGGGTAGATGGAAATACTAGTGGTCAATGAGAAGGAGGGGTAAGGGGTATCGTATGTATGAGTTTTTTCTTTTTATTTCTTTTTCTGGAATTATGCAAATATTCTAAAAAATTATGATGGTGATGAATATACAACTATATGATGATATTGTGAGCCATTGATTGTACACCATGTATGGAATATTTGTATTTTAAGAATGTATGTGCTTGTATGTTGTTGTATCAATGAAAAATTAAAAAAAAAAAAAGCCAGGAGCCCAAATTATCCTATAAAAATGTTAGATTGCATGTCTTAATCTACTCAAAACCTTCCATCTCAGAGTAAAAGCCAAAATTCCTACTATGACCTAAAAGGTCTTATATGATGGTCCCGCAGTTAACTCTCAGACTTCTTCTTCTACTACATTTGCCCCTAGTTCAATATACTGTAGCCACAATGGCCTCCTTTGGTCACACCAAGAAGTATTCCCTTTGTGTTAGTTGTTCCCTCTATTTAGAATGTTCTTTCCCCAGATATATTTGAAGTTCTTTCCTTCACCTCCTTCAGGTCTTTTCCCCACCCTGTAATAATAATGAAGCCTTCCCTTGCCTCTGTATCTAAAATTACAGGTACTGCCTTCCTTTCAGCTGTTCCTCACTTCTCTCCCTACTTTATTTTTTTCTTAATATGTATCACTATGTAACATTTTGCATTTTACTAATCTTCTCTTATTTTCTGTCACTCTGTCCAGTACAGTGAGCTCCAGGAGGGCAGGAATATTTCTCCTGTTTTGACCACTGCTATATATCCAGTTATATAAAAGTACCTAGAATAGTAGGTGCAATAATTCCTTGTTGAGTGAATAAATCATTTTCCCCTTAGTTTAGTATACCGACATTTTTTTCAAACTAAATAATAGTCATAATAGTGTAGGCCCTACATTCTAAGAGTAGAGAGCCATGTTTCCTGTCTTCTCCACGCATCCACCAGCCACCAAATACACACCTTCTCGTGCCCTTCTCTTGAAGCAGCCCTAAGCCTTATATTAATACTCTGATTGCCTTCCCCTGTCTCAGCCCCCTCCCCACAAAAAAATAAGTACCTAATTATTATCGAATTACTTATCCTCATCTTTTTACCTCATCTGCCATATCAGAACCAATGGTGAAAGATGCTTAACTGAATTTCACTTAATTGAACCCCAGTTAATGGCCCAGTAGGATTTGCCAGTATTCTGCACTCCATCTCTGAAATTTATTGATTAATGCTCATAGCCTACTGAATGCTTTTAACTAAATGTTTGTAGCTGGTGGACTACACACTACTAAACCTTTGTACTTTTGCTTGCTCCATTTGATTAGTATGCATATCAAAATCAGTTATATTTATTCCCAAACTTGTTTTTTTACTTTATAAGAAATTATATAATTATAATTGTATAGTGTGTTAAATGTATACTACTTGGAATTTTTTTTTTGAATTGTTTCTATCAAATAGTACAAAAATTGGGTGAACTCTTTTGAAAAGACAAAAAAGAAAAATCACTTTTTCAAAAGTTTACTGTTATTTAGGTATGAATAAGAATTGTAAAATTTTATAGGGAAAAATTCTAGAAGGATCTGCCATTCAGATTGCTTTTAAAACGTTTTTTATGGGCCAGTGCAATGATGGCTTAGTGGCAGAATTCCTGCTTGTCATGCCAGAGACCCAGGTTTGATTCCCAGTGCCTACCCATGCAAAAAAAAAAAAATGTTTTTTATGTTCTTGTTATATTTAAGAGAATTAGATTACTGAAATTAAAGGCAAGACATAATGGACTTCAAAAAAACAGAGAGCACCAATTAATGGATGAATACTCAAAGGAAAGGCCTAGGACTTGCACCAAAAGGTTGGTGAATGGGTAATTATTAATAATGTATGTTTTAAATTAAAATGTTCATGATAGGTGAGTTTGTTTTTAAGATTCATAATTTTAATCAACTTTTTCAGTTAACCATTAGTTAACTGATTATGCTAAGTGGTTTAATACTTCACTTCCTTCTATGCTACTGAGTCTCTGATATTAGAAGGAAGCTATCTGAGTTTCTGGAAAGTTTTTGCTTTCAAAGAAATTGCTAAAAAAACCAGTTGAAGGAAGTGGGGCAAGATGGCAGCATAGTGAGGTGAGGAATTTAGGTCATCCTGAAGAGTAACTAGTAAATAGCCAGGAATGGCTATTTAATACAGAACAACTACTGGGGGAACATCAGTGACCAGGCACACAGCATGCACCAGTCTGAACCCAGTGGAACAGCTGAGATCCCACACAGAAGTGTAAGTCCCCCAAGCTGTGGAGGCATGAGCAGATTCCCCAAGGGAAAAATAAACAGGCTTTACTATTTGGAAGGGCTTACCTAGCTCAACCAGGCTCCAGTTGTGGAATTAACAAATTCTGAATACTGTAAACAGATCCCAAGCACAGATAAACCTGGAGTAAGCACTAAAGGAACTAGGAGTTTTTGCCCAGGCAGAGAAGGGGCAGGGCTGACAAAAAAGGATTTTTTTAGTTAGCACAAGATACTGGAAAAAGGCTGGATCCCAAGAAAAGGGGACATATAGAGCCTGAAGATATTTAGAACCATGTGCCAACTCAAACGCTTGATTGACTAACCCAGGAACAGGGGTGTGGCTCTGTGCCAGTTTGAAAGAATTTATGTACCCTAGGTAATCCATGTTTTAATCCTAATCAATCTTGTGGGAGCAACCATTTCTCTTAATCCCTATTCAATAATGTAGTTTGGAAACTTGATTAGGTTATTTTCACAGAGATGTGGCTCTCCCAATTGTGGGTATGAACTTTTGAGTAGAGGGAGATGTGACTCCACGCATTCTAGGTAGGTTTTGATTACTTTACTGGAATCCTTTAAAAGAAGAAACATTTGGGAAAAGGCTGGAGATTCTGAGAAAGCCAAGAATGATGATAGAATGATGAGCACCATGAAGCAGAGTGTGCACACCACTACAGCCCTTTGGAGATGAAAAAGGAATATGTTTCCAGGGGAACTTCCTGAAACAAGAAGCCTGGAGAGAAAGCTAGGAGACCTCGCCATGTTTGCCATGTGCCTTTACAGTTGAGAAAGAAACCCTGAACTTCATTGGCCTTTCTTGAGTGAAGGTAACCTCTTGTTGGTGCCTTAATTTGGACATTTTTATAGACTTGCTTTAATTGAGACATTTTCTTGGCCTTAGAACTGTAAACTAGCAACTAAACTCCCCTTTTTAAAAGCCATTCTGTTTCTGGTATATTGCATTCTGGCAGCTAGCAAACTGAAACAGGCCCTGAAAAGTCTTTTTTTTTTTTTTTTCTTTTACTTCTTAATAGCTCATTAGATAGAACTGGAAGCACCCTCAGGCGGTAGCACTGCCCCAGGCAAGGATGGAACTAAAGCTTGTATGATAGGCAAAGGAACTAGTTGGTTTAAGGGCTTAATTCCCTAAAGGGTATATCTTCTCCAAGAAAAGGGAGGTGGGTCCCAGCTTAAGTGGCATCCATCCTTCAAGGAATTCAGGCCCCGGGGCTGGAGAACAGAACCAGTGAAAGCCATTCTACTATCTCTCCTCTGTCTTAACCATCCCCTTGGCAGGGAGAGTCTGCTGAAATTAAAGGCACTGCATCACTTTAAGCTGGTGGGAAGCCACAGTCAGACAAGTGCCACATGCTGGGCAGGACAGAAATAGCACTGCATCTAGAGGCTTCATAGGAAAATGTGATGATCTGTTGGGTCTCACCCTCAGGGAAAACTGATGTTAGCTACTCTTTCCTCTTGAAACATGGGTTTCTCTGGTCTGCGAAAATCTGGCTGAGGTCATAATATCTGAGGAGACTTTCCTCAGGAGGAAAAAAAACAGCTCCATATTAGCAGGGCAAGAAACAAAAAAAACAAGCACTGAAGATTTCTGATCCATTAAATAGAACCTATGTTAGAGGTCTAAAATAAGTTGACCGAATATCAAAGAATAGAAAACAAAGCCACCCAACAAGAAAACCCTGAGTAAAAGAGTGAAAATAACCTCCAGAATAAATTAAGGAAATCAAATGCCTAGACACCCTCAAAAAAATAATGAGTCACGCTAGGAAATTGAAGCTGTGACCCAGTCAAAGGAACAAACCAACACTTCAATTGAGATACAGGAGTTGAAGCAACTAATTCAGTATGTTCAAACATACATGCAAAATCTCATCAAAATTCAAATCAGCGAGTTGAGGGAGGATATAAAGAAGACATTGGGTGAACAAAAAGACAAACATGAAAATTTGAAAAACCAAATGCAGAACTTAGGGGAATGAAAGGCACAATAGAAGAGATTAAAAAAAAAAATGGAAACCTACAACACCAGATTTGAAGAGGCAGAAGAAAGGATTGGTGAACTGGAGAACTGGGCATCTGAAATCCGACACACAAAAGAAAATATAGGGAAAAGAATGGAAAAATATGAGCAGAGTCTCAGGGAATTGAAAGATAATATGAAGCTCGTGCATATCATTGTGGCTGTCTCAGAACGAGGAGAGAAGGGGAAACAAGGAACAGACTAATGGAGGAAATAATCACTGAAAATTTCACATCTCTTATGAAAGATATAAAATTACAGATCCAAGAAGTGCAGCATACCCCAAACAGAATAGATCTAAATAGACATACTCCAAGATACTTACTAATCAGATTGTCAAATGTCAAAGACAGAATTTTGAAAGCAGCAAGAAAAAAGCAATCCATCACATACAGTGGAAGCTCAGTAAAACTATTGTGGATTTCTCAGCAGAAATCATGATGATGATAAGGCAGTGGTATGATATATTTAAGATTCTAAAAGAGAAAAGCTGCCAGCTAAGAATTCTATACCCAGCAAAACTGCCCTTCAAAAAATGGGGGGAGGGAAGGGGAATGAGGGGGAAGATTAAAATATTTCATGCAAACACTCACTGAGAGAATTTGTGACTAAGAAATCAGCCCTACAAGAAATAGTAAAGGGAGCATTACAGAAAAATAGGAAAAGACAGGAGAGAAATGTAGAAATGAAGGCTATCAGTAAAGGTAAAAAGAAAAAGATAGATAGGACATATGTTTTAGTCCATAACCTTCCAAACTGAGATATACCAGAACTGAAATGGCTTTCAAGAAGGGGAATTTAATAAGTTACAAGTTATAGTTTTAAGCCTTGAAAATATCCAACTTAAGGCACCAAGAGGTTACCTTCACTCAAGAAAGGCCGATGAAGTTCAGGATTTCTCTTTCAGCTGGCAGGGCACAGGGCGACATCTGCTAGCTTTCTCCAGGCTTCTTGTTTCATGAAGTTCCTCTGGGAGCATTTTCCTTCCTCATCTCCAAAGGTCTCTGGCAGTGTGAACTCTGTTGGTTCTGTGGCCCTAAAGCTTTTTCCAAAATGGTTCCCTCTTAAAGGACTCCAGTAAGCAACCTCACCTTGAATGGGTGGGGACACATCTCCATAAAAGCCATCTAATCAAAAGGTACCACCCACAACTGGATGCATCATATCTCCATGGAAACAAAAAAAAAGATTCCACCCAGCAATATTGAATGAGGATTAAAAGACATGGCTTTTGTGGGGTACATAATAGCTTTAAACCGGCACAACATATAAACTCCAAAACACAAAATGGTAGAAGTAAATACTGCCTTAACAATGATAAAATAAATATTAATAGATTTAACTCCCCAATCAAAAGACATAGAGTGGCAGAATGGATTTAAAAACAGGACCCATCTATATGCTGTCTACAGGAGACTCACTTTAGACCCAAGGACAAAAAACAGGTTGAAAGTGAAAGGCTGGGAAAAGATATTTCATGCAAGCAATCAGAAAAGAGCAGGAGTAGCTATACTAATATCCAACAAATTAGACCTCAGATGTGAAACAATTAAAAGAGACAAGGACACTGCTGATTTGAAAGGATTGTGTTCTCTAGAAAAGCCATGTTTTAATCCTGATCAATCTTGTAGAGGCAGCCATTTCTTTTAATCCCTATTCAGCACTGTAGGTTGGAAATTATTAAATTATCTCCATGGAGATAACATGCCCAATTTTGGGTATTAACCTTTGATTAGACAGAGATGTGACTCCACCCATTCCGGGTGGGTCTTGATTAGTTTATTGGAATCCTTTAAAAGAAAAACCATTTTGGAAAAAGCTTCAGATCCTGAGAGCTACAAGAACCGTAGAACAGGGTGAATGGGTAGTTAAGTGGTTAGAATGCCTGCCTTCCATGCAGGAGACCCAGGTTTGATTCCCAGACCACGCACCAAAAAAAAAAGAACCATAGAACGCACGCAGCCAGAGACCCTTGGAGATGAAGAAGGAATACGCCCCTGGGGAAGCTTCAGGAAACAAGAAGCCTGGAGAGAAAGCTAGCAGACATCTCCATGTTCACCAGGTGCCTTTCCAGTTGAGAGAGAAACCCTGAACTTCATCAGCCTTTCTTCAGTGAAGGTAAACCTCTTCTTGGTGCCTTAATTTAGACGTTTTTATAGACTTGCTTTAATTGGGACATCTTCATGGTCTTAGAATGTGTAAACTTGCAACTTAATATATTAATTCCCCTTTTTAAAAGCCATTCTGTTTCTAGTGTATGCATTCTAGCTAGCAAACTAGAACAGATACTATGTATTAATTAAAGTAACAACTCAACAAGAAGACATAACAATCATAAATATGTATACGCTGAACCAGACTGCTCCAAAATATGCAAGCGAAGGGAGATGTAGACACCTCTACCGTAATAGTTGGAGAATTCAATTCCCCACTCTCATCAATGGGTAGAACATCTAGACAGAGGATCAATAAGGAAACAGAGATTTTGAATAATATGATAAATGAACTAGACTTAACAGAGATTTAAGATTACATGACATTAGAGATTTACAGAACATGACACCCACAACAGCAGGATAGACATTTTTCTCAAGTGTTCATGGATCATTCTCAAGGACAGACCATATGCTGGGTCACAAAGCAAGTCTCAATAAATTTTAAAGGATTGAAATTATACAGAACAGTTTTAAAATCATAATGGAATGAAGTTGGAAATCCATAACAAGCAGAGGGCCACAAAATTCACAAGTATATGGAGGCTAAACAACACACTCATAAACAACCAGTGGGTCACGGAAGAAATTACAAGAGAAATCAGTAAATATTTTGAGGCAATTGAAAATGAAAACACGATATATCAATATGGGATACAGCAAAGGCAGTGCTGAGAGGAAAATTTATTACCTTAAATGCCTATATTAAAAAAGAAGAAAGAGCAAAAATTGAGGAATTAACTGTTCATTTGGAAGAGCTAGAGAAAGAACATCAAACTAACTCCAAAGCAAACAGAAGGAAAGAAATAATGATGATTAGAACAGAAATAAATGAAATTGAGAATATGAAAGCAATAAAGAAAATCAACAAAACTAGAAGTTGGTTCTTTGAGAAAATCAATAAAATCGATGGACTCTTAACTAGGTTGACAAAGAAAAAGAGAGGATGCAAATAAATAAAATCCTACATGGAAGAGGGAATATAACCACTGAACCTACAGAAACAAAGGAGAGTACTGAGAGGATACTATGAGCAACTATATGGTAATAAACTAGAAAACGTTGATGAAATGGACAACTTCCTATATAAGCATGAACAACCAACATTGGCTTGAGTAGAAATCCAAAAAAAATCTATAGCGAAATTATTAGAACTAATAAATGAGTACAGCACAGTGTCAGGGTACAAGATCAGTGCCCAAAAATCAGTAGTGTTTCTATACCCTGGTGATAAGCAATATGAGGTGGAAATAAAGAAAAAAATTCCATTTATAATAGTGTGCCAGTTTGAAAGAAGTATGTACCCTAGAAAAGCCATGTTTTAATCCTGATCCATCTTCTGGAGGCAGCTGTTTCTTTTAATCCCTATTCAGTAGTGTAGATTGGAAACTTGATTAGTTAATATCCATGGAGATGTGACACACCCAATTGTGAGTATTAACTTTTGATGAGAAGGAGATGTGACTGCACCCCCACGTGGATCTTGGTTAGTTTACTGGAGTCCTTTAAAAGAGGAAACATTTTGGGGAGAGCCAAGAACCCATGCAACCAGAGACCCTTGGAGATGAAGAAGAAAAACATCCCCGGAGAGTTTCATGAAACAAGTAGCCTGGAGAGAAAGCTAGCAGACATCACCATGTTCACCATGTGCCTTTCCATTTGAGAGAAAAACCATGAACATCATCAGCTTTCTTGAATCAAGGTGTCTTTTCTGGATGCTTTATATTAGACATTTCTATAGCCTTGCTTTAATTTGGACATTTTCACCGGCTTAGAAGTGTAAACTTGCAACTTCATGAATTCCCTTTTTTAAAAGCCATTCCATTTCTGGAATATTGCATTCCAGCTGCTAGCAAACTAGAACAAATAGCAACCAAAAGAATCAAATATTTAGGAATACATTTAAAAATAGTGGTGCAGGGGAGTTAAGTGTCGAATTCTTGCCTGCCATGTGTGAGACCTGGGTTCGATTCCCAGTCCATGCATGTCCCAATAAACAGACAAAAAAACAAGCAAACAAGCAAACAAAAATTCAACAAATGGTGCTGCAATAACAGAATACTCACATGGAAAAAGAATGAAATGTGATCCCACCATACAGCATACAAAAAGAAAAATTAAGAATATAAAAAACCTATATACAGCAAACTACAAGAAATTGCTTAAAGAAATCATGGAAGACCTAAATAAGTGAAAGTGTACACCATGTTCATGGATTGGAACACTAAAAATAGTTAAGATGTTCTGTCAGTGTTCTGTTGAGAAACAGAACTGTCAGGAGAGATCTGTAAATATGAGATTTATAAAGGTGTCTCAAGCAACCGTGGGAATGGACGAGTCCAAAATCTTTAGACCAGGCTATGAAGCTGGCGACTCCAATGAAGATCCTGAACAAACTCCACAGGAGAGGCTCACTGGCTCAAGAAGCAGTGAAAGGGTCTCTCTTCTTTCTTAAAAGCCTTCAACTGGAGTGGGCAGTGGTGGCTCAGTGGCAGAGTTCTTGCCTGCCATGCCGGAGACCCAGGTTTGTTTCCTGGTGCCTGCCCATGTGGGGGAAAAACAAGGGCCTTCAACTGATTGGATTATCTCCTTGTGGGAGGTGTGCCTTAGTTGATCACAGGTATAATCAGCCACAGATGCCGTCAACTGACTGATGGCTTAATACACCAGCCTTCTGATTTATTAACCAGCCATGAAATATCCTTGAGCAATTGTGAGGCCAGTGCTTGCCTGACCTAGACAACTGGGCATAATCACTGCCAAATTGACACCTGAACTTAATGATCACAGATGTCAGTTCTCCCCAAATTGATTTATAGATTCAATGCAATGCCAATTAAAATCCCTAAAACTTGCTTTGAAGATATAGCAAAAACAGTAACTAAGTTTACCTGTAAGTGCAGGGTGCCCCAAATAGCTAAAGATATCTTGAGAGAAAACTACCTGACTCACACTACCAACTTTAAAGCATATTACAAAGCATGGTACTGGCATAAAGCTAGATATACTGACTATGTTGGTTTGAATCTATTATGTACCCCAGAAAAGCCATGTTTTAATCCTGACCTAATCTTGTGGGAGCACCCATTTCTTTTAATCCTGATTCAATACTATAGTATGCAACTTTTTATTAGATTATTTCCACAAAGATATGGCATGCCTAGTTGTAGGTGTGACCTTTGATTAGGTGGAGATGTGACTCCACCCATTTAAAGTAGGTCTTGATTAGTTTACTGGAATCCTTTAAAAGAGGAAACATTTTGGAGAGAGTCAAAAATGACAGATGCCTCAGAGTTGATAGAGAGAGCAAATGTAGATACTTGGAGAACAGTTACTTCAGAGAACAGAGACATGACTGTTCAGAGATGCTTGGAGCCCAGCAGAAATCACCATGATATGTTAAGCAAGCCAGAGCCAAGAAAAGCCAAGCAATGAAAGCCAGCTCCAGAGAAGCAAAGTCAGGAACCCCCACAGGAACAGAGGCTGAAAACAATGGAGCCCAGGAGCTGGGGACCAGCTGGCAGAGGTGTTCCTGACCATCGGCCTTTCTTGAGTAAAGGGAACCTCTTGTTGGTGCCTTAATTTGGACACTTTCACTTCCTTAGAACTATAAACTTCTAACTTATTAAACTGCTTTCTAAAAGCCATTCCAGATCTGGTATATTGTATTCCAGCAGCTTGCAAACTAACACACTGAACAATGGCATCAAACTGGGTGTTCAGAAATAGACTCTCTCATCTGTGAACAGTTGATCTTTGATAAGGTGGTCAAGCCACCCCACCTGGGACAGAGCAACCTCTTCAATAAATGATATCTGGAGAATTGGATATCCATATGCAAAAGAATGAAAGAGGATCTATATCTCCTACCCTATATAAAAATTAACTCAAAATGGATCAAAGACCTAAACAATAGAGCTAAGACCATAAAATTTTTAGAAGAAAATATAAGAATATATCTCATAAATATTGTAACAGGAGGTGGTTTTCTAAACCTTACACCCAAAGCATGAGTATTGAAAAAAGAAATAGATAAATGGGATCTCCTCAAAATTAAACACTTTGCATATCAAAGAACTTTATCAGGAAAGTAAAAAGGAAGCCTACACAATGGGAGACAATATTTGGAAACCATATGTCAGATAAGGCTTTAGTATCCAGAATATTTAAAGAGATTCTTCAATTCAACAACAAAAAGACAAACAACCCAATTTAAAAATGGGCAAAAGACATGAACAGACACTTCTAAGAAAAGGAAATACAAATGGCTAAAAGGTGCTCACTTCACTGGTTATTAAGGAAATACAAATCAAAACCACAATGAGATATCACCTGACACCCACTAGAATGGCCATTATCACAAAAAAAGCAGAAAATGACAAGTGCTGGAGAGGATGTGGAGAAAGAGGCACACTTATCCACTGTTGGTGGAAAAGTAAAATGGTACTACCACTCTGGAAGGCAGTTTGGTTATTCCTCAGGAAGCTAAATAGAAAATTGCCATATGATCCAGCATTCCCATTACTAGGTATATACTCAGAGGAACTAAAAGTAAGGGCACAAACGGACATGTGCACACCAAAGTTTATAGCAGCATTACTCATAATTGCCAAAAGATGGAAACACCCCAAATGTCCATCAATAGTACAAGAGGCTAAACTAGTTGTGGTATATGATGGAATATTACACAGTTGTAAGACAGAATAAAGTCATGAAACATGTAACAACATAGAAGAACCCGGAGAACCTTATGCTGAGTGAAACAAAAAGACAAATACTATATGATTTCACTAATATGAACTAACATTAATGAGTGAACTTTGAGAGTTGAAGTTAAGAACTCTGGTTATCAGGAGATAGAAATAGGGTAGAGATTGGGCATTTGGTGCTGAATGAATGAAGAATGTGCAACAGGGCTGATGGTAAAAATTCAGAAATAGATAGCACAATACTACCTGACTGTAGCATAATAATATAAGTACACTGATTGAGGGAGAAGGGCTGAGGGCATGTATGGAACCAGAAAGAAAGCAGAGGATAAAGACTGAGAGGGTATAATTTAGGAATGCCTAGAGTGGACAAAATGATGGTGATTAAATGTACAAATATAAAAGCATTTTTGCATGAGCAAGAACAAATGAATGTCAATATTGCAAGGTGTTGAAAATGGAATAGTGTACAGGAAAAAGTACAGTCGATACAAGCTACAGTCTGTAGTCAACAGTAACATTGTAATATGCTTCCACTGAATGTAACAAAGGCATTATGAGAAAACTAAATGTCAACAAGCAGGGGACATGAGAGAGAGGTATGGATTCTTTGTGGAAGTAAAGGAAATGTCTTCATATAGATTATGGTGACAATAGCATGTCTATTTACTTAGGTTGGATTGTATGATGTGTGAATAAAACTGTTTAAAAATGAACAGAGAGAAACAGATGCTAGAGAAAATGTGGAAAAAGAGATGTACCTATTCACTGTTGGTAGGGAAACTGAGAGGTCCAGCTTGGAGGGCAGTGTGGTGGTTCCACAGGAGGCTAGGGGTGGGGTTACCATATGATCCTATGACCCCATTGCTCGGTATATAACTGGAGGAACAGAGTATGGGCACACAAATGGACATTTGTACACTGCTGCTTATGAGGGCACTGTTCAAGATTCACAATGGATGGAGGTGGCCTAAGGGTACTATGACTGACAGAAGGAAAGGGCAACTATGGTGTATACATACAATGGACTACTGAACGGCTGCAAGAAGGAATGAAGTTGTGAGGCATGCAGCTAGGTGAATGAATCTTAAGGACTGTATAAAATGTCATACAAAAAGACATTCACATGAGCTAACTATAATATAAAAACTTGGTGAACTGAAGCTGAGAGCACGGGTTATCAGATTGGGGTGTATTGTAAAGTATCCTAGATTGTAAGCTCATTACAGCAGTCACATATATTCAGTAATTGTAATTGTTATTTCTAAATTCTGAGATCTGAGTTTGAGTTGTTTGTATATAACCTAGTCATTCCCAGAAACCTTGGGTATTTATGTGTCACCTGAGACACAGCATTAGAAATCTGCAGCTATGAGAGTCAGCACTGTCCCATACAGGAACTGTTCAAAAAGTTGAAAAAATGATCAGATTTCAAGTAGAGACATGAAGGAAGCTGATCTGAATAGGACTAAGGTAGAGTAGAATTAGGGTAAAGGATGATATTGTCCATATTTTAAACTTCATCTTCTGTGTGAGACCAAAGGGAGAGATCAAAATTTATATTTTGGATAGCACATTACCAATTTAACTTGTATGTTCAGTTCAGTTGAACACCATAATTACATGGAATCTTGAATAGGGCATGAAATCTTGTTGGTTTGTCCAGATTAGTGTGATGCCCCAATATAACCCAGAGTAATGTGGGCAGTGAATAAAGAAGTAGTTGCAAAGTCCCTTTGGGGGACTGGAGAGAAAGGAGGAAATAATCAACTTCCCCATTTGGAGAATTCCTGATATTCTTGCAAGCAGTGGGGACAACCAAATCAATAAGCTGAGCCCTCGATCTTGGGGTTCACCCCTATGAAACTTAATCCTGCAAAGGATAGGCTAACCCTGCTTGTAATTATAGCTAAGAGTCATCCCCAGAGAACATCTTTTGTAATTCAGATGTGGCCTCTCTCTCTAAGACAACTCAGCAGGTGAACTCACTGCCCTACCCTCTAGGTGGGACATGACTCCCAGGGATGTAAATCTCCCTGGCAACATGGAATAGAACTCCCAGGATAAGCTGGTACCCAGCATCATGGGATTGAGAAAGACTTCTTAAGCAAAGTGGGGGGGGGGGGGGGGCAGAGAAATGAGACAAAATAAATTTTCAGTGATTGAGAGGTTTGAAACAGTGTCAAGAGGTTATCCTGGAAGTTATTCTCACACATTATATAAATATTCCTTTTTAGTTTATGGTGTATTGGAGTAGTTGGAGGGAAGTACCTGAAACTGTTGAGCTATGTTCCAGTAACCTTGATTCTTAATTGTATATAATTGTATATTCTTGATTGTATATAACTTTTACAGTGAGACTGTGTGATTGTGAAAACCTTGTGTCTGATGCTCCTTTTATCCAGGGTATGGATAGATGAGTAAAAATATGGATTAAATAAATAAATAATAGAGGGGATGAGAGGTAAAGATGTATGAGTTTTTTCTTTTTTCTTACTATTTCTTTTTCTGAAATGATGAGAATGTTCTAAAAATGATCCTGGTAATGAATACACAACTATGTGATAATATTGTGAGCCATTCATTGTACACCATATATGGACTGTATGTGTGTGACAATTTGTCAATTTTTTAATTGAAAAGAGAAAACACCATATTGCCTAGAGCCTCTACTGTAAGCTTCATGGCAAAGAATAAATAAATATCTTCATTTTGTCAGAAAAAAAAATAGATTGCTAGTTAAACCACTTAAAGTCTAGTTGATGAATTTTTTAGGCAGTGTAAGGAAGTGAAAAGAAAACTTTTTACTAAAAAGCCTCCTTGGGGAAATGTTCTAAAAATTCATAAAGAAATCTTGTCTGGCCTGAGTCTATCACAAAAGTCCCTTTTTTTTCTGCCTAAAATATCCTTTTCCTGTCCCCAACCATTTCCTTTTGCTTAACCTACTACTTCCTATTCTTATGAGATTCCTATCTTATAAGCCTATACAAGGCAGGTAATTGTAAATGAGTGGAGTGAGCAGGGTGTAGACTCTATTGGAGATAGCTACTACCCAACAGCAAACATTGCCCTTATTGAATACAGGGTAGATGTTGACAGATTTTTTTATTCCAATAGAATTCAGAGACACTGGTATTTTGTTGTGACTGTATCATTTTTATATATTGAGAACTTACTTAAATGTTTTAAAAATATATTTTAGACCAAAAAAAAAGTATGTTGTATTTGGCCAGTGGGCTTCATTTGTTTGTTTTCGTTTGAATATAATTGGTGAACATGTTGGTTTTTATAAAGCAGGATTTTTTTTTTCCTGTTTCATTCCATTCTTGACCAAAGCTTTTCTTTAAGTAGTTTATTATGGAAAATTGTCACACTAACTTAAAGGAAGGGGTGAAGAGGTATGTAAATTGTCTGCTATGAAATTTTAAATAATGGCTATGGAAAAAATAATACTTAATGACTAGAGTTGGCCATCTGCAAAAGCACCTGCCTGAGCCATAAATAATAAATGACTAAGAAGCTTCCTTCAGTTGAAGGGTAAGGTGTGGCTTTAGGCAAAATCTGACTGCATTGGTATTTTGAAGCTGTAAGATGCATAGCTGTATTTGTTCATCAACTACATACTTAATGAATGCCTACAATATGCCCCAAACCAGGCTAGGGTAGGTGGAATTCAAAGGTAAACAAGGTACTGGCCCTGCCCTAACAGAATTTATAGTTAGTGTTGAAAAAATACAAGTACTGTGGGTCAAGTAGATGATAGGGATTTCGCACAGGATGCTGCAGGAGTGCATAGAAGGAGCACCTGATGCATTCTTGTTTGACCTAAGAAACCATGCTAAAGGAAGACACACTTAATGTGAACCCTGGAGGATGAGTAAGTATTTAGACAGACAAAGGAATTGGAGTACTAAAAGAAGTGTTCAGCCAGAGGCAGCAAATGGCACTTAAGGAAATGTAGAGGATGTGAGAGAATTTGGTGCATTTAGAGTAGAAAGCAATTTAAGAATGCTAAGAGAATTCAATTGGAGGACAAGTCTTTTCAACAAATGGTGCTGGAACAACTGGATAGACACATGGAAAAGAATGAATTTGGACTCCTGCCTTGTATCATACACAAAAATTAACTTAAAAATGAACCAAAGACCTAAATAAAAGAGCTAAAACTATAAAACTCTTAGAATAAAACAGTACTAAATCTCCATGACCTGGGATTAGATAGTGTTTTCTTAGAGCTGACATCTAAAACATAAGCAATCAAAGAAAAACAGATAAATTGCACTACATCAAAATTTTTAAATGTTGTGCTTCAAAGGACACCATCAGGAAAGTGAAAAGACAACCCACAGAATGGGAGAAAATATTCACAAATTATATATATGATATATCCAGAATATATAAAGAACTCTTAAAATTCAACAATAAGAAAACAGACAACCTAATTTTAAAAGGGACAAAGAATTTGAATAGAGAGGTCTACAAATGGCCCACACATGAAAAGATGCTCAATATCATTACTCATTAGGGAAATGCAAACCAAAACCACAATGTGATACCACTTTACATCTATTAAGATGGCTATAATAAATAAAAAATGGAAACAACCGATGTTACTGAGAGTATAGAGACTGAGCGCTTCCAGCGCTGTGTAACACTTTTGAAATAAAATAGTCTCATTTGTAAAATTATCTCTTTTGTTGGAAAAGGTTACTAGAACATTCTTAAGTGAGAAACATTTTGTTGGCTTTTTTAAAAAATTAATTTTATTTACAAACACTCTATATCTACCAAACATTTCTTAAGAAGCATTTCTTTAGCTCCACCTGATTTCCTTTGTTCTGACCTTATATTGACCAAAGAAATATTTTGATTATGATTTGGCTTCCCATACTGCTACAGGGAACAAATTTGTGGCTTGGCCATAAGAATCTAGTGTGTTTAATATAATTCTCATTACAATTGTTAAAATCATAATTGAAATTTTTTTAATTGTCCACTTTATACATCACTTTTTTCATTGAGTGGTCAATGTGAGAGGAAGTTTCTGGATTTCTAAAGCTAAAATCCAGACCCCTGTTCAAAGTATACACCCAAAGGTAATACTATTTTGTGAGTTCTCTATGTAGAAGCTAGCTGGCCCTCACTGCTTGAGTCCCCTCGGATATACCTCGGATATAGTTTATTATGTAAACTGCAATGGAAAACCAACACTTGTTTAGTGGTTTGCCTTTGTACATATTTCTCTTTTTCCCCATTACAGAGCAGCATTCATCACATTTCTTAAGTGTTTTATATAGGGTTTCAATGTTCAGTGTAACAGTGCTTGGACAGAGGGCTGGGGCATTATCAGGCACAGATGGTACACTGAAAGGCTTTTGGCAATCAGTGGCTTGGTAGTCATGATTCAGTTTGAATCACCCCATCAAGAACCATCTGAAAGATGATTCTTGCAGGATCCTAGCCACATTCTTGGGAATCATTTTGTTTTTCAATTATTGAACTAGTTGAGAGGATTTTGGGTTTCACTGGACTTTTTCCTCATTTTCTTCTTTTGATCTTGGATCTTAGCCATCCACCCATTTTATTACTCATTTCTTAAGGACTGACTACTCACTAGAGAAAATGTATCTGAAACCATAACGGTGAATAAAACGAACTTAGGGGGAAAAATGTTCTCTGAATTCCTTTGTTCATATTATCTGTTTATTTGTTGTTAAGGTTGTGTTGTCCTGCTGTCTCTAAGTGGTGAATGAAGAAACACTTCATTTATCCCCCACCAGATAATATATCGTCTTTTGAGGGGTGGGAGAGATGCCAAGAACTCCAATTGCTGAATTTTGTGGTTCTTGAAAGATCCTTAGCCTCTAGGGAGATTTTTAGAAAGATGCCAAAGTCCTTTAAGGCTTTGGGGTATGCAACTTGCTGTTTGGAAGTTTGCTCCTGATATGTACTTAGGCTGAGTGATATCTAGTTGATTAGTTTTCTTTTGGTAAAGTGAATATTGGCCTTGGTGTGAGGTGATATTAGCAGCCCTTCAGACCAGAATTCTAATCTGATCTGTGTATAATGTGAATTAAAAATTTAAGTACACTTGAGTCAGAATTATTGTAGAAAACACCTAGTATAAAATTTTGCAGCATTCATTAGAGCCATCCCGCTGTAAACCCCCTAACTTGAAAAAATTGAATAAGGTGAACAGGGATCCTTGCACATGGAATAAAACTCCTTACTGAGGTTGAGCCTGAAATTCCTCTCTCTCTCCTCACACTTTCTCACTCTGCCTTTTGTGTTTTATCCACTATTAGTGAGTAATGTATTTTCAGAGTTACTCTTTTTTCACATTAATCTATTTATGAAACTTGGTCTACTAAATAACAAATTTATAAGTGAAAAATGAGAAAGTAAACGAGAATAAAAAAATCAGTGCTATCATTTTTGGAAGTAAATTACTTCATTAGACATTTAGAATATGGTACCAGCGTCATCTGCATTTTCTTCAAATTTTCACCTCAGTGGGGTGACTCCTAGCTTTGTCTTGGCTTGTGTGCTTTCCTTTTAATTGCCTTTTTCACCATCTCTCCTTATCAGCAGCACCTGAAATAAAGACTAAGGGAGCTATTAAGTGAATTCTCATAATTTGCTTCTCAATTTGTCCAGTTGATTGAGGTATACTTTTTTTGTGGTTTGCAGTTCCACTTAAGTAGCTGATGTTTGGGGTCACTATTGAATGTTTTGACTATCACTTTCACAATGAATGGAAGGCTGCTGCTTTTAGCTACATGGAATGAAGCCCTTGGTAAAAGGAAAAAATCATGATAGTGATACGCTAAATGAAATTACTGTCTTTGTCGCTTTGTCCTTTTATCCTTTCAGCCTGATAACCCCAAGTTCTTGTAATTTATTTGTTTTCTTCAGTTAAATTTAGCTATTTCCTGTACCCAGGTGCATGCTATTTCGTTTGGTCATCATGGTGATGTAAAGCATATTTCTGACCTAGAAGTGTGGTTTCTTTGACTCAAAAACCACATCAGTGTACCTTCCATCCTCCACTTCCTTTGCATTATTTCCTTTTGGAGGACTTGGTTTTTCACCATTTAATCTAAGGGTGATTCATCTGGGACTGAGAGCTAGTAATAACAATACCTTTCTTTATGTAATAATACTCAAAGTGCTTATTACCATTTTAGCCTTTCTGTGTTTCTGAAGCTCTTTCAATTTAACCCCTCACACACAAAAAAAACCCTGTGGGTTAAGTCATTTCCATGTCTAATGGTGAAATTCTGACACAAAGAAGTTAAATAACTTGCTCAGGATTGCAATACTTCTGATTTACTCTGCTTAACAATTTCTACAGGAAATGAAGAATACTTTTGAAGATACTCTAGATAAAAAAAAGGAATTTTCCAAACTGGGCCCCACTTGTTAAAACTTACCTGTTTTTAGTCTGGTCATTTGATAAGACCAGGGTCAAAAGCCCATTAACGTAGAGTTTAAATTGATGTGCCCAATTCAAAAAAATAAATATTTAGGTCATTTTCTGTCCTGCTGATGTGATAAAGTTAAGGAAAACTGGCTCTTAAATTAGTGGAATTTGAACTGAAAGTAATTAAGCCATTAATTATTTTTTCACTCTCTCTTCCTTTCAAAGAGATGGAAAGCTTGATGACTAGTTCCACCCTACCGCCCCTTTTTGCAGATGAAGATGGTTCCAAGGAGAGTAATGATCTGGCTACAACTGGGTAAGCAGGTTCTTTGAGACACTGAGCTTCTGATAGGCTTCAAAGCAAAGCTTATGGCAAAAAAAGAAGTACTAAAGGACAGTTTTATGTCATAAGCATAGAAGCTGCATTCGTTGGGCTTTGCAAAGAGGATGAGAGCCATGTAAACTGCTTTGTAATCTGCATTTAGCTGTCATTTGCAGTGTTCTAGTCCCTGTGAACTGGTACAGCACCATGTGGGATCTAGCAAACATCTGTGACTCCCAGTTAAGAGAATTATGTTGTTCCCATTAAGGAAATACTTGATAAATGGGTAGCTTTGAAAAACAATGCATTTTTTATTTGAATTGCCACACATATTAAAATAATTTTTTCTACAGATCAGAGTTTTTTTTTTAGGATCAGATTTTTTTATGTCATTCTTTTTTAGTGATGCCTAAGAGCTTTAACTGACTTCTGTTCCTTTTTTTTTCCTGCTTTTCTTTTTTCCCTCTTTTGCCTATCTCCTTTCTTTGGGATATTTGCACAAATAGTCCTTTCCTTCCCTTGAAAATCTCTGTTGCATTTGAAGTTTTATTCTAGATATTTAGAAGTTATTTGTTAAAAAGTAAATTAATTCACCAATAGATTAAGTGACAGCTAATCCCTAAGATGAATTATTTTAATATTCTTTAGAGCTCTTTTGAAAATAGACTATACCTTGTAATTTTGTTTCCTTCCCTCACATTCATTTCTCACCTCATTAATATCTATCTCCCTTGTGACCTCCCTACTCAGATGAGACTGTCCTTCAAGACTTTTCTAAAGGCTGCCTGGTTACTAAATCCACTTGATTCAATAAAAATTTTCTGTGACCTGTGTGCCAGACACTGCTCTAGGCACTAGATATGAAACCATCAAAACAGACAAACATTTTAGCCCCTTTGGAACTTAGTTTCTACTGGGGAAATGAAACAATAAACAGGATAAATAAATAAATTAAAAAATAAAGCTAGGGCAATGGCGACTCAGTGGCAGAGTTCTCACCTGCCATGCCATGCCAGAGACCCGGGTTCAATTCCCCATGCCTGCCCGTGTAAAAAAAAAAAAAATCTAGGAAGAGTTTGGGTGTACAGTTTTAGATGGAGTAACTAGAAAGTCGTCAATCAATGAGAAAGTGACTTGAAAAAAACCTGAAGGAAGTAAGGTAGTTAGCATGCAGTTATCTGTGGAAAAGATTATTCTCGGCAGAGGGAGCAGCAAATGCAAAAGCCTTGAGGCCTAAATGTTTCTGCTTTGGCATAGAAATAGCCAGGTGGTCAGTCTGCCTAGTTCAACTTATATAAGTGGGAGGGGTAATAGAGGGCTAAATCAGTGCTTCTCAAACCATTAATATGCATATGAATTGCCTAGAGATCGTACTAAAATGCAGATTATGATTAGGAAGGTCTGAGGTAGGGCAAGAGAGTCTACTTTGCTAACAAGCTTCTAGTTGATGACTGTGCTGCTGGTGTGAGGCCCATCGTTTGAGTAAAAAGGGGACTGGATCATATAGGACCTTAAAGGTCAGAGTAAGCATTCTGACATTTACTCTGAGTGAGGTGGGAAAATGTTGGAGAATTTTGAGCAGAATGATATGATCTGGTATACTTTTTAATAGGCTCCCTATGACTGATGTCTTGAAAATAGAGTGGGGGACAGGGACTGAAGCAAGCGGACGCATTAAGAGGTTCTTGAAAAGAGAGATGACCTGAAGAACATCATTGGTGACTCTGACAAGAGCATTTTTGTGTGGAATAGTGGGGACAAAACCATCATTGGAGTGGTTTTCAGAGAGAATAAGAATGAGGGTGGTGAGAAGTACAGAATTCTGGATATATTTTAAAAGTAAACAAAACAGGATTTTCCTGAAAGATAACTAATATGAGAGAGGAGAAAAACGCAGTGAAAGACAACTCCAGACTTTTGGCCTTAGTAACTTGAGGGATGGAATTGTCATTAACTTAGATGGGGAAAACTGCAGAGGTAGGGGAGAGAATTTTAGGAGTTCAGTTTTAGAAATTTTAAACTTGAGTTGTTATTTGACATTCAATTATAGAAATGTTAGATAGTTTGAGAAAAGGTTCTATAGTTAGGGAGGGTCTAGGCCAGAAAGAGAAACTTAAGAGTCACCAGCATATAAGTTAACAGTTCAAGCTATGAGACTGAATGAGATCACCTAAAAATTGAGTACTAATTAGCTAAAAAGGAGAAAAGGTCTAAAGACTGAGCTCTGGGGTACTCCAGCATTTAGAAGTCAGTTAGAAGAGGAAGACCCTGCAAAAAGGACTGAAAGGGAGTGACTAAAAAGGTAGCAGGAAAACCAGAGGAGAATGGGGTCCTGGAAGCCAAGAAAAGAAAGTATTTTTAGGAAGAGGGAGAGATCAACTGTCAAATACTTCTGGTAGAACAGGTAAAATGAGGGCTGAAAAATGACCATTAGATTTAGGAAGGTCTTTAGTGACCTTGATGAAAGTTGGGAACCCAAATCTCTTTGGCATGGGTTTAAGAGAGAACAGGAGGAGAGAAATTGAAGTCAGTGAGCATAAACTGTTCTTCCAAGGAATTGTGCTATAAAGGAAAGGAGAAAACTGACACATTACCTAGGAGAAGGATAAAGCAAGAATGTTTGGTGTTTTGTTTTGTTTTAAGATAGGGGTAATATCTTGTTTATATGTTGATGAGGTTGATCCTGTAGAGAGGAAAGAATTGAAGAGGGCAGAATTGCTGAAATGTCCTTGAGTGGGTAAGAAGGTGTGAAATCCAGTGCACAAATGAAAGTGTTATTGGCTTTGGTTAGCAACATGGATGATTCATTCATAGTAACAAAATAGCCTCTTTTTTCTGGTCTGTATCCAACTAGTCATCTCCATGGTATTTGACACCTTTGACTACTCCCTTTTGTCCATTTCAGTCAGGGATTCATAGGATTGGTACTTTCCCAAACCTAATTCTTATATTTTACTGAAATAAGAATATACAAGCCTTCCTGACCAAAAGGGGGGAAAGTAAGGTAACATGATAAGGTATCAGTGGCTAAGAGTTCAAATAGAGTCAAGAGGCTAATCTAGAGGCTACTCCTAGCAAGTTTTAGCTAGATGTTACTAATTACCACGCTTTGCCCACCCCCAACCAAAATCATTCCTGTTAACCCTAAAGAATACCTAGGGCTCTATCTGAAATTCTACAAAAGTTTCCATACTAAGGTTACTTTCCAGAAACCTACAATTTCCAGATGGGTTCCTAGGCTGGATAAGTCTTGAAACCCAGGTGGGCCAGCTTCTCCAAGAACATCAACTAGTTTCATCCCCCTATCCCACATTGTCAACATCCCTTTCCAACATGAAAAAGCTAAGAGGGCAGAGCTCAGTGAACCCTAAAAATTGGGAGAAGGAGGAGTTATAACAGAGAAGATAAGGTTTAACAAATGAATATGACTATTGAATAATTATATTGATATTTCTTTTAGTCTCCTGTGTCATGAAGCAGCTAGAAAGAAAAACCGAAAATTGTGGAACAGTAACTCATACCAAACTCTGAAATCTGTTCTTTAACTACTTTTTACAATATACTTTGAAATTTATTGCTTTTTTGTATATATCTTGTATTTTATAATAAAATCTGTTTAAAAACTAGAGTTGGTAACTTAAAAATTGATGGCACAGTTGAAATGAGAATGACAGTGACAGAACAAGTTGTCTGTGATATCCAAAATGCTACTGAGATCAAACTGGATCTTTGATGGCACCTTTTTTAGAGAACATGATTGACATTGATTTCATAGCTTCTCTTATCTTTTTTGAAAGGACTTTTATATGTAGGAACTTCCTGCTTTAAATCATCTATTATGTTTTCTAGAAAGGGTCAGAAAAGTGTAATTTATCTCATTTCCGAGACAGTTTGTATCTGCTCCCATTTATTTTTCAATCTACTGTAACTCTACTAAAACTATGCTAAGATTGCCAGTGACCTTCCAGTCTTCAAATTTAGCAAGTGCTTTTTTTAGCCAATCTTATTTGATATCTGCAACTTTTTACTTGGTTGACATCCCATTCTTAAATCTTCCTGCTTTGACCACTGCAACAGTACTGTATCTCAATTCTCTTAATGCCCTCCTCAGTCTCCTTTTCCAGCTCTACTAACACTTGCTCCTAAAATGATGTGTTCCTATAGAGTTCTATCCTGACTTTTATTTTCTTCTCACTGACCCTCTGGAGACTATCTAGCACTTCCCGTGACTTTTTTTTTTTTTTCATGGGCAGGCACCGGGAACTGATTCCCATGACTTTTGATACCTCTCAGATCTGTGTCTTCATTCCTGTTCTCTCAGGGCATGTTTCCAGTTGTCTGTGGGACATCTCTACCAGAAAAGCTCATTTATTCCTTGTCCATCTATCTCTCTCTCTTTCAAACACACATACCCTGTTCCTTTGGTTAAGAATACATAATCAGGGCGGGCCATGGTGGTTCAGCAGGCAAGAATGCTTGCCTGCCATGCCAGAGGACCCGGGTTCGATTCCCCGTGCCTGCCCACGTGAAAAAAAAGAATACATAATCAAAATGGTGCAGGCGCTATGAAAAACAGTTTGGCGGGTCCTCAAAAAGTTAATATAGAATTACCATGGAACCCAGCAATACCGCTTTTAGGTATGTGCCCAAAAGAATTGAAAGCAGGGTCTTAACAGGTATTTGTATAACAGTGTTCATAGCAACATTATTCACAATAGCCAAAAGGTAGAAGTAATCCAGGTTTCCATCAGTAGATGATTAGAAAAAAAAAATGTTGGTATATACACACAATGAAATATTACTCAGCTGTAAAAAGAAATAAAGCTCTGATATGTACCATAGCATGGATGTGCCTTAAAGACATCATGTTAAGTGAAATAAGCCATCCACAAAAGGACAGATATTGTTTGATTCTACTTAAATGAAATAACTAGACTGTGCAAATTCATAGAGACAGAAAGTAGAGTACACGTTAGCAGGGGTGGGAGAATGGGGAGTTAACATAAAATGGGTACGGGGTCTTTGTGGCGATGGATAAGTTTCAGTAATGGATGGTGGTGATGGTAACACAACATCGTGCATGTGATTAATGCCCCTGAATTGGATGCTTAGGAGTGATTCAGATTGAAATTTTATGTTGTATGTATATTACCACAATTTAAAAAGAGAGAGACTAAAGAGACAATGATAATTAAATGTAATAGATGATCCTGGTCTATATCTAATAATGGAAGAGAAGATGCCCAAAAAGACATTAGTGGGACAACTGAAAAAAGTGGATTATAGACTGTGTTTTTAAAAAAAAAATAGTACATAATTACCCAATCTGGAAACCTCAGGTTTATGCTTGACTCTTCCTATTTTCCCATTTAGTGAATCTTTACTATTTGTATTAAATCAGTCTGTAAGACTGCTCCATTCTACCTCTTATGTAGCTCTTAGCTCCCTATCCTCTGCTCTCCATCCTGCTTGATGTTGCCTTAGTCCATGACCTTGTGTCTCACTTAGTCTATTGGAATAGCCTTCTGATTGATCTCCCTTTCTTCTGCTATACTCTGTTCTTTCTACATGGAATGATGTTGTTTACCTAATGACCACCTATTCATCTTTAAAGACCTCCTCTGTGGAATATTTTCTAACATCCTCTCTTTACCCATAAAATTACTTACATTCTCTACTGTGCCTTTATGTCGCTTTTTTTTACAAACCTCTATTTCAGTATTTATATTGTGTTATAATTATTTGTTTATAACCAAATGGAATATGCATTCTTTCAGAACAATGACTGAATATTATTCCCTCTCTCTTTTTTTAAAATATTTTTATTGAGAATATCTTCACTCACATACAGTACATATATGGTATACAATCAGTGGCTCACAATATAATCACATAGTTGTGTATTCCACCATGATCATGTTTAGAACATTTGCATCACTCCATAAAAAGAGGAATATTACTCTCTTAGTCATCTTCCCTACCTCATCTTCCCCATTACCATTCCCACTTCTCCCTCCACCCTCATCCAAAGAAAAAAAAAAAAGCGCCCTTGCATGTGGTGTTACCTTTTCTTTGATTCCTTTATCCACATGTTTTAGGATATCAGTCTAAGGTATCATCTTTACCTTCTTTTGTCTACTTTTCGGAAAGGTAAGGTCTGGTTTGCTTACTTACCTGGAACAGAATGGTGGGAGCAGAAAAAGAAATGTATCTGTTTGATTTATTAACATTTTATACCTGAATTAACTAAAATTGGTAATATTGTTCTTAGATGACCTGATTGTCAGTAAATCCTATAATCCAAGAAGGAATAACCTATAGGCTATACTATAAAAGATAATGCCCTTCAAGAACTCTCTTTTAAAATGGGAATGCAAACTGCCTTTATAACTCCCGTTCCTGTTCTCCTTTTCCATTAATAGTGTTTTCCCTTTACATTGGAGATACATCAAAAGTAACATAAAAATCAGACTCTGTTGTGTTCTGAGAGTTAAAACATGAAGTCTATGTTGAGAAGAGAGGTAACTTTTTGGAAGAGATTATAAGTGCTTTCAGTAGGAAACTTCATAGAACTGACATGGTTCAATCAAATATTGAAAAAAATATTTAACACTGTTCTGTGGAGGCATTGTTTACATTTGCACAGATGATAATGGAGGAATTCAAGGACTGGCATGTGCTTTTGCTATCAGTGAAATTTGTTTTGAATCTTGACAAACAGGAGCAGCTTTTAATGCTATACTGATGGTGAACTTTTGCCCTTCTGCCTGTTATTCTTCAGGTTAACCCATCCAGAGATTCCTTTTAGTAGTGGAGTCACAACATCTGCCAACAATCCAGAATTTGTGGAGGATCTCTCTCAAGGTCAGTTGCTTCAGAATGATTCTTCAAATACAACAGAAGTCAATGAACAGAGGCATGAAGATGAGGTAAGCAAGTATCTCCTGTTTCTGGCGTCTGAAGCTTCTGAAGAAGTAGTCAGCAAGTATGTTAATCAAGGTGGTCATTATCACCTCTTCTTACATTCTTGGGCTGACTGACACCTGCAAAATTTTCTGTTTTATATTCTATTTTCTGCAGACCCATATTAATAGCATTTATTTCAGTAATATAGAGACAAGTCCACTCCACCTAAGAAATTTAATAAGTATTTCATATTAGGTGTTGAACAATGCTTTTTAAATGAGTGGATGATTTCAATGAATAAGAAATTGATGAGGTGTCTGCCCATGTCCAAGGCCACATTTTACCCACCAAACTTGTAGCCCAAAAGATTCATACAGCTTGCCAAGTCATTCACCCTCCCATAGAGAGCACCTTTTCTCGAATTACACATAGGTTCCATATAGGCCAGGGCCTTATGCCCTTGTTGGAATTCATATTCCTCACAAATAACCGATTACATTCTCTGTGCTTTAAGGGACTTTTTTTTTTTTAAGCCAGAAGGGAGTCCTGTCACCATTGTTTTTTATCTTTTTTTCCTTATTATAAGAGCTGATCTTTCATCTGTTCTTTAGTATTCTTGAAGATTATAATGAATGTGTAAAGCTTCTTAAACATCTTAAAATCCTGAGTAGCTTTAATGTTACTAGGTTTAAAAAAAAACCTAATACCAAATATCCTGTTTGCACAATGGTAAATTATTGAGCCATTTTATGTATATATTTAGAGTGCAGTACTTGAACTATAATTAATATTTAGATTTTTGTCACATTTTGTTTTCTCTATTCTGAAATAAACATTCTTATATCCATAAAACATTATTAACTAAATAGGGTATGTGTATTTATAAAATTATGAAGCAAAAGTGATGTACTTTGCATCTCATTTAAAAGGAAGAAGACAAAGGGCTGTGGTTAAACATAAAAATTCATATTCAAGAGGTACCTCAGTCTCTTTTTTTTTTTTTTTTAGCTCTTTTACAGGTGATTTAAACTTTTTTTTTACTTTTTTGTTGTGTAGTATAACATATGTACAAAGCAAAGAAATAAAAAAGCAGTAGTTATCAAAGCACTCTTCAACAAATAGTTACAGGACAAATCCCAGAGTTTGTCACAGGCTACCATATGATCCTCTCAGATTTTTCCTTCTAGCTACTCCAGAATATAGGAGGAGACTAGAAGGCTTAAGTATTGTTTTATCACCACAATCAATTTTTTTCTTCTTTTTTGTGAAAAATAATATATATACAAAAAAAGCGATAAATTTCAAAGCGCAGTACCATAATTAGTTGTAGAACATATTTTAGAGCTTGACATGGGCTCTGATTCCACACTTCTTACTTCTAGCTGCTCCAATATATTGGAGACCAAAAGAGATACCAGTCTAATGATTCAGCAGTCATAGTCGTTTGTTAAATACCATCTTCTCTGTATAGCTCCACCATCACCTTTGATCTTTCTGCCCCTCTCTTTAGAGGTTTGGGCTAGGCCATTCTAACTTTTTCATGTTGAAAGGGTCTGTCACTAATATGGGGTAGAGAGATGGAACTATCTGATGTTCTGGAGAGGCTGGGCCCTCTGGGTTCTAGGACCTGTCTGGTTTAGGAACCCATCTGGAGGCTGGAGGCTTCCAGAAAGTTATACCAGTGCATGGAACCCTTGTGGAATCCTATATATTGCCCTAGGTGTTCTTTAGAATTGGCTGGAATGGTCCTAGTTGGGGTTTGGCAGGTTATGATAGGTAGCAATGTTTAACTAAAGCTTGTGTTAGAGCAACCTCCAGAGTAGCCTACCAACTCTATTTGAACTCTCTCTGCCATTGATACTTTTTACATTTCTTTTCCCCCTTTTGTTCAGGATGGAATTGTTGATCCCACAGTGCCAGGGCCAAATTCATCCCTGGGAGTTATCTCCCATGTCACCAGGGAGACTTTCACCCCTGGATGTCTTGTCCCACATAGGGATTAGGGCAATGATTTCACTTGCAGAGTTGGGCTTAGAGAGAGTGAGGTCACAGCTGAGCAACTAAAGATGTCCTCCAGAAGTAACTCTTAGGCATACCTGTACATAGGAGCTTCTCTGATACCAACATAAGCTTCACAAGAATAAGCCTCAAGATTAAGGGCATGGTCTATTGATTTGGGTGTCCCTAATGTTTGACACAGTATCAGGGGGTTTTCTGTTGGTAAAGTTTAGTGGTTCCATGTTCAAACTTTTGATTCAACTAATGATATATAAAGACCTCTAATTTTATAAAATATACACTTTAAAGAACAAATTATTAAGCCAAAGGATCAGTCTTCATTTTGGGTATATTATACTTATTGAACTTTTTTCCGAGGCTTAGATATTAAGTAAAAATCTGTGTACTATCTGCTACAGAAACTAAACTGGTCTTTGAATGGTATCCATGAGAAACATACTTCCCAAATTATCTTTAATTCCTGGGTTACAACTCGTCTCTTTTTTTTTGCCTAGTCCATGTAACATCTTGTCCTGATCTACCATAACAGTGTATGTTTCTGTGGCACAGTGCTGTGTGTGCTCCTGCATTTCTCATTCAGAATTTTCCCCATGAGGAATCAGTACCTGTTAATTGCGTATGAAGGTCATAACTTCCATGATCATGGCCTTGCTTTTTCTCATTTGTTGGAATTATGCTAAAATAGCCCCGAAACACACAGTTTATAGTGTGACGCATTAAGAGTCTGCAAGCAAACGGTCTGGAGGCCCTGCTTGAAAACTCCATTGCAGTCATCTGTGCCTACGATAATTTGGAGAGGTTTGAATATCCAGGGCCTTATTGGTAGGAAAATGTGATTATCATCTGTTTTGTTTGTTATGTTGTTTGGGATTTTGTTGTTGTTCTCTGGTTTTGGTTTTTTATTTTTGTTTTGTAGCAGAGAAGTAAACGAGGAGGTTGGTCCAAAGGAAGAAAGAGGAAGAAACCTCTTCGAGACAGCAATGCACCCAAATCACCCCTCACAGGATATGTTCGATTCATGAATGAGCGTCGAGAACAGCTTCGTGCAAAGAGACCAGAGGTCCCATTTCCAGAAATTACAAAGATGCTGGGCAATGAATGGAGTAAACTGCCTCCTGAGGAAAAACAGGTTATTGTTCAAATTCTTGATCCTTTGCTTGGTTTTGATGATATCTCAAAAATAACTTCTGTCAGAAAAGCAAAAATGGTTGACTCTCTAGTTTTGTCAATAGTCCTTAGGAGACCAGAACGGCAGGGTCCTTATAGCTCTTTGAACCACCTTCAAACAGTGGTTTTTAACAGTTTCGGGTGCTTCTGCAGGGGTGTAAATAGGAGGTTCTTAGGAATCCCCAACCAGCAATTCCACTCTTACCTGATTTATATGCTGCAAGTTCACTTAACTTTTTTTTTGAGGTTCATTATTAAGAATTCTAGCAACATAATTTATTCTACTGAGTTAAATGAAAAAAAGTCACAAATTAAATGAGAAAATGCCAAAAAGTCATTTGATTAAATTCTGTAGTTCACGTAAGAATCTTGTTTAAGAAAAAAATTTTACTTCTTTAATAATATTTTTACTATACTTTTGGCAAATTTAAACCACTGTGGAAAATAAAGCAAATATTTCTTGAATTATCTGTCTCCTCTAAGACAGAAACTAACCCTCTAATCAATCTGAAACAAATTCATTTGTTAGAGAGGTTTAAGGAGAATTAAGAACAAGCTAGCCAGGAGCTGGTAGAAATGTCAGAAAAGCAGAACACTGGTAATAATTGTGGGAGTGAATGATTTTGGATTAGAAATTCCCAACATCCCCAGCATCTGAAAGATACCGATATTTCTTAATTGTCTTATACTGTTAAATCCTCTTATTCAAAAAGAATTCTAGATAGACTTCTCTTTAAACCAAACTGAAAAATACTCTTATGAGAATTCATTGAATTCAAAAATTTTCAGAGACAGATTAAGTTGCGACTTGAAGCTCCGTGTTTATGGACCAAGCTAGTAGAAAGCAGTGTATATTGTCCATTGCTTTGGCTGCACTATGTGCAGGGATTGTAAGCTGCATGTGCTAGATTATTCTTTTCTTTTTTATTTTATTTCTAAATCATTACATGCTCATTGTTTAAATTCTTTTCAGACAATACCAAAGTGTATGAAGAAAAAAGTGAAAGTAACAGCAGTTATCTCTAGATATAACCACTGTTTGGTAGGACAAGTTTTGTTTATTTGCATTGTTTCATTAACTTTTATTTGAAAATGATTTCAAATGTGCAAAAAGTTGCAAATAAAAGTTGAAAATGATTTCAAGTGTACAAAAAGTTGCAAATATAAAATAGGACAAAGAACACCCAAATACCCTTTACCCAGATACACCTATTGTTAACATATTTTGTCCCATTTCTGTACTTACACGTGCACTTATGCACATGCACTCTTTCTCTCTCATGCTCTCATACATTTAGACACATAAAAACATACAGGTTGTTTTTCTGAATAATTTAAAAGCAGTTTGCATACATTATGGCTCTTTACCCCCTAAATATTTCAGTGTGTATATTTCTTAATAGAGGTACTCTCTTATATAACCACAGTACAGTTATCAACTTCATAATTTTTTATTAATACTTCTATCTAAGCTACAGTCCATATTTTAGTTTTATCAATTGACCTAGCATCATTCCTTTGTAACATGTTTGCCCTCCAGTAAAGATTCCAGTCTAGAATCAGGTATGGCATTTAATAACGTCTCTTTAGTCTCCTTTAATTTGCATGGTTGCAAAATGATGATTTTCCCCTAACTCCAGCACTCCCTCCGCATTCACCTGTAGGATCTCAGCAACAACCCTCCTTTTCTCCACATTTATATATTTGTTTACTTATCTGTTTATTATTGATATGGTCATATGGATTTTTTTTCTAATGGCTTATAATTCATTTTTGTACTTAATTATTTCAGTGCTTAAATGTCCCAGGAGTTGGTCATTTAGGTGCCCTTTACATCTGATTCTTTTATGGGATGAAGTTTTAACATAATATCTGACTATTGTTTGTGTTCATCCAGTATTTTTATACCTAATATCTTATACTTAATTGAGGGATGAGAAGAGCAAGGCATTCAACAAAATAATCTTGATCGATCAGTGAACTGTGCTTAAATAATTAATATAACAAAGCAATCAAAGCATGTAGGTGCTTTCAAAGTAGTCCATTTGGAGTCCATAGGATGAGGTCATTCCTTTTTATGTTCTTTCTGTCTCGCAAGCTTTAGTGTCCCACTCTTTGACTCTTAAAAGGCCAATTAATATATGAGCTCATTCCCTCAGAATGGGTGGGGGATAGAGAAACAAAGGAATATTCCATTTCTTCCTCTGGGAAAATTAAGTGTGCCTATATGGTATTTAGACCTCATAAGGACTCTAGTGGTCTTGTGGAGCTCTATCTATCGAGTTAGAGGAATAGCTACGATCTTTGTGAATTTTTTATGAGAAGGATCTCAGTTGATCTTGTCTTATAAATTAGAAAAGACAATAAATAGTCCAAAATGTCAGAATCACTTATAAGTTTTGTAATTAAGAGATATTTTATTATATTCAAAGTCTTGTTTTTCTGATTCTCCCTTAAAGTTTATTGTCTGTCTACTTTTCTTTCCATGTTCTCTTCATCCTCTGTTTTCTTCAAATAGGTCATTGATATAAAAGAGATAAATAGATCTCTTTTTCTTGAAAATAATTCCACACTTCTTTCCTAGCGCTACCTTGATGAAGCAGATAGAGATAAGGAACGTTACATGAAGGAATTGGAGCAGTATCAGAAGACTGAAGCCTACAAGGTCTTCAGTAGGAAAACCCAGGACCGTCAGAAAGGCAAATCTCATAGACAAGGTATCAACCAGAACCAAATGTACATGTAGTTTGATGTGCATAATGGAGTATCACAAAGCCAGCTATTAGAGTGGTAAGGTATAAAAGATATGTTTCTGTCATCTTGTATTGTCTTATTTTTATTTATAAGCATCATCTTGGAATGTCATTAAAATCACATTGCTCTCATTTAGGCTTCCAGATCCAGTATCCAGTATTGTACATTTGGCTTTGCTTAATGACCCTTATTAGTTGTCTACCATCCTTTTTTTCCTCTTATTCCCAGTTTAGGCATTTTTCTTCCTCTAGGCAAGTCTGTCTACTAAACTATATGAACTATATAATCTCCTTATTTTAGCAACTCTAAGTCTTTCATGTTCCATTTCTCCCAGCCTCCAGTGGTCATCTTTTTCATTCATTCATGTATGCTTATAGCCAAAAAATTATTTATTGAGCACTTCCTATTACATATCAAGCTTTCTTCAGGCATGAGGATACAACAGTGAACAATATAGACAAGATCCCTGCCTTCATGGATCTTTTGTTCTCTGTTACAAATTGTTAATCACAGCATTCTGAGTATTGCTTCAAGCTCTGCTTCTTCAGGAAACACTGCCAAAGAAGCCCCACCCACAACTAGTCTATCCATTCCTTAGCCATTGCTTCTTCATACTTGGGCCTGCTAATAATGTTGCACAAATGGCCTTTGGTATATGTTCTCCTGTCCACTCTCCTATCATATTCCCCTCAAAGGTAAGGATTGTGTCTGCTGTTTTACTTGTACCTAATTGTGTACTCTATATGGGGTCCCCTTAAAGTTTGTTGGCTGATTGACTGATTAATAAAGCCACAAAGGAAAAATAGCATGCTGTGAGAACTTACATATGCTGGCAATTTTTGTAGTTTGCCACAGTCACACACTTGGGTTTTGTTATTGTTTTGTTCTGTTTGTCAATTGAATGTTCTTTTATTCTTTCATATTTTTAGATACAGCTCGACAGACCACTCATGATCATGAGGTAATTAGTTTTCTGTCTACAGATTTTATATATACATATATATAATATTGCTGTTTTAAATGCTATTGGATTTTATTTCCTTTTATGAATGACAGAGTATTCCCTGTCCAGTAATTCATACTGGGTGAGTTGCTTTTACTTATGCATTCTTAGCATATGGCAGACCCTTATGCCAAGAATCTATCCTTGAACAACCCCAACCCCAATCCTTTCCTGTGGTCTAAGAATTTTATTGGCTTTTAATACCAAAGATGGCTTAAATTTGGAATGAGGTATAGGAATGAAGACTTCCTGAAAGCTATAATTTGACCACAATTTATCATCTAATGCTTTAGCTGACTCTCACAAAGTCGTTGTTTAGGAAATCCAGTATTTGGTTAAATTGATCTAGCTAACTATAGTGTGGAGAAAGTACACACGATAATATCTCTATTCCTAATACCCTTTTCCAGTTCCCTTACTTTCTTGGCACATATTTATTTACTGGCCTCATCTCTATTTGGTTCAACTACTTAGATCAGATTTAGGCCTGTGTTCCTGTTTATGTATGGCCAACATGTTGGCCATGCTGCATAATGAGATTTTATATATATATATTTATATAAACCTATGGTAATATAAGGTTGTAAAAAATATAAAATTTGTGGTAATTACATGTTTTAAAATTCCCAGTGATTCTCCATTGCTTACTAATTAACATTCAAGCTCTGCAATCAGGGTCTTCTATAATTTAAGTTTCAACTTTCCATTCCAAATACCTTAGCTTCCATTAGTCCCCTGTATATCTTATGTACTTAAAAACCTTGACTACTCATGATCCTCCAGATGCACAGCCTTCTCTGCCTCATGCCTATGCTCATACTGTCCCCTTCACGAGAACATTTTCTCTCCCTCAGACATTTCTTCCACTCACCATCCTCCCATTTCTGCCTCTCAAATTTCTAGTCATCCTTCAAATGAGATTTCAAGTTCTGTTTCCTCCTTTAAGCCTTTAATTTAATCTTCACAGCTTTTTATACTTCTTTTATAATCATCACTGATTTGAGCCTGCTGTTGAGATTGAGTGCTTCTGTTATTCACTCTTGGATCATAATCTGTTTGAGGGCATGTCCAGTCTAGTTTCCATCTCTTTATCTGACCCCATACCACCTAGGATGATGCCCTTGCATGGAGAAGATATTCCATAAATACTTTCTAAAATGAAGTGCTTATGCCAGGATGCCTCTCACAAATCCAGTTGCTTCCATGACAGCATTACTTGGTTTTGAGACATAAAGAGAGAAGCTGTTTTTCCTATTGAGCAACACAAGAAGTGAAAACAAACTTTTTCAAGTATTGCGAGTTATCTTATATATGAACATCTCTTTTGTTTAAATTAATTCAATATCTTTTCTTAAACATTATTATTACATCTTCAGCATTCTTTAAGAAGGAAGAAACATAAAGACATCATAGAAAGTAAGCAAAAAATTGAATCTATGCTTTCCCAACCATGGTTTGAGACCCTCCTGAATATTTCATACACTTGTATCTCGTTCTTGAGAATATTAGGAGTCCTACAGCTAAAAAATATAATACAGTCCCTAGCTATTTGGGACCTTGATCATCAGCTCTTGTCATTTGCCTTTCTACTACCTGATCTGTGCTTTTTAAAATTTTTATTTCTTTTTATGCAAGACATCCTTCAGAGGTTGTCTTGAAGTAACAGTGGGTTTTTAAACAAATAGAATTTTCTGATATACTATTTTGCATGCTTTTGGTTTTTTAGGAAATCGTTTCTTCAAAATAATAACTTATTTTTCTTGAAATTGTAGTTCCCGTACTTCATTTGGTATTTGGTTACCTTCAAAACACAGAGAAAAGATTCATATTCAAAAGTCAGATATACTTATGACCATTCATGAATTATCAAGATGTATGAGAAGTATAACTGTTAGTATTTTATTCTTCATACAATCCTATATTAACCCATGTATGACTCTCCATGCTGTAGTTAGAATGAAATGTTATGAATAGTTTTTGCTTAAGAGACTCTATATGTATACCCCATTATTAATTCAATAAATTAAATCATAATTGAATAATGTTGCCAGTCTTCCAGATATTCATATAATTATTTATTTCTCCTTTCTTTTGTCTGTGTGCCCACCTACCAATATCACAAAATTTTCATACTTCCTTTTATGGAATCTCTACCCTTAATAGTTACAGAAGAGAATTTGGAGAGTAATCTAAAATAGTAGAGCTTACATTTTCTAATTAATCACTGATTAATTTCATCACTATGGATTTGGCTGACCAAACTATATGTTGAATTTTTGTCTTCAGTATAGTTGAAATAGTTGTAGTTAAGAAAGATTAAGTAGATTTATTCAGTCAAGGACGTTGTTACTGTTGATTTGAGAAAAGAAGCTTTTTATGAAAATATATTGTTTAGTCTCTAATGAATTTCTGTAATTTATATGATTTATAAAAAACAGACTTTGTGTGATTTCTGTTTCAGGATTAGACATGTGTTTTAAAAAAAAACAAGAGCAGGCATGGGAGAGTAGGTGGGAAGCCAGCAGTAGTTTCTCAAACATGTATACAGTAGGCTCTATAAATCTCTGTTGGTATGCCCACATTGGGAAAAAGCTCTCTTAAGGTTCTTGGTCCAATTAATGTCCCTCAGTTTATCTTTTTTTTTTTTCATTTTGCATTGATTAATATCTTTCATAAACTACCTAATTGCAATATAAAAGAACTGTTTTGACAGTTTTTAAACATACTTATACTTTGTTATATATGATTTCCTCACACGTAACATTTTAGTATAATGTGAATAAAGAAATGTAAGAGCACTATGGATTAAAAAGTAACCCAGTAAACCCCATGAAGGAGAAGAAACTAAATCAAGCCTTACAGTCCTATGTGGATTGAGGGTAGGGAGAGACCACCCCAGGGTATATAAAATGGCTTGAACATTTGAGTAAATTAATATAAGAGCAACTGTTTTGCAAAGTGCCTGAAACATCCTGGATTCTAAATACACGCTTATATACCTTTACTTACCTTATGAGGAGTAAAATGAGAAATGTAACAGAATAGTCCTATAATTCATCTTAGACTCCTGAGACCTCAGAGATCCTCTCATCTGGCCTTCTCATTTTGCCAGCAAGGAAAATGACTTACCTAAAATGGTAAAATTACCCAGAATCATTTGTTGAAATAGTTAGAGGCAGCAGTGTGACTGAAACCAAGGCCTTCTGTATCCCAGTCTGGCATTTTTTGGGCAGCACATAGAACAATATACAGAATAAAGTGTTGAAAGTTAAAAGGGGCCCAGTTGCTTGAGATGTCATCAGACTTTGTTGCCAGTTAGACAGAAACTGGTTTGTATAAAGAAATCTGTTATATTCCTATATGGAACTTGGATTCCTAAGACTTTGTTACCAAGGCAGATACTGGAGAGCGTATATTAGAGCTAAAGAAATGCTGCTGACTTGAAAGCCATTCTGCATAGCAATGGGGCACTTCAACTGGCACATAATATTAAGAGTGCTCCCTAAAGTAAAGGGCACTTGAGATAAGCATATCACTTTCTATGAAATTCTGGCCTTGAGCCTAGATTACAACAAAATAGGTTTAGTTTAGAAGGATCTCTGTTCTCTTACCCTCCATTCAAAATATAGAATGAAAATCCAAAGTGAAGAGTATTCTTGCTTCTCTCATATCAAAAGCCTGCCCACTGGACCCAGGAGTCAGCTAGGGTTAGTCTCAGGAGAGTATCTGTGTCTTATGTGAAGACTAAGATAGAAACAATAATTTTGTTTCTCCTTTAATTTATGAGACATGACAAAATGACACTCAACTTGAACAAATTAAACCCTTTTGATGAAGAGGTAATCAATTCTATATGATTTTAATCCCTTGAGTAATCCTTTGAGCAGCTTAAGTATAACCGAGCCCCCAGGAGGATCCTCTCTATGACTAGTAATGTACTCAATAATGGGAGAGTGCTGATGGTTTTTTGTTTTTGTTTGTGTGTGTGTGGTTTGGTTTTTTTGTTTGTATGTGTGTGTGTGCGCTGATGGTTTTTATTACCACTTCTCCGTTAAATAGAATTTCTGTGTTGCCTTTCAGACACTGAGCAGTTTCGTTGTTTTAATGTATCATATTTTGCACTCTAAGAATCTGTACCAAGGGGCAGTGTGTTATTATACCTGCGGTATGCTGTCCCTGCCCTTACATAGTAACTGCGTTTGAACTGCTCTGCTAAAGAAAGCAGAAGATAACTCAGGTAGCTAAGGGTAATCAAGACCTGCTACCCTTGGAGAGGTCTGTTGGTACCATGATAATGGGAGCCAAGCATCCTCACCTACCCATCGCAGCTGGCAAAGAGTTAGACTTATGGCTAGAAACATGATCTCCAAAAGCCTGTGCAATAGGATACTAATAAACAAGGTAAGATGATAAAATCATAAGACTCTTATTCTAAGTCATTTGTGGTCTTATGCATGATCTATTGGACCTGATACAAATTGGGATTATGTTTATTTGTCATAAATTTTCCTGCAACAGCTCAGTAACAGAATTAAAGCATGTGGTAAGCCAGCAACGTTGAGAGAAAGCCACTATAAAATGTATCTAAGGTCTCTTCTAGAACCAGCCTTTCTTGCCCATACATTAGAGTTCTCATTGAAATGCACTAGGAACTGGCTTGAGGCAGAGCTTGCATGTTGAAAATGGGTCTTCTTATTGATAATTTTGTTGTTTATTTTTAAATTGTTCAGGGAAACTCACTGTCCTTACAAGGAAAAAGGGTAAAAATTAAGTATTTTGAGTTCCCTCAGGTAAATACTCAGATTTTCAGACTTCCATCTTCGATGTCTATCTTGATCATCTGCCATTGGCAGACAGTTCACACAAGTGAAGCCCCCTTAGTAGGCAGATACCAGCATGAAAATAGGAACTTAGCTGTCAGAATTCCCTCATAGGCTGTTAACCACTTAACTTTTCTACTGGGCACCAGACCATATTTGACTTTTTATTTAATACCCAAAGTGTTCAAAAATAAAAGGCTAGAGGTGGTACAAGTAGGAAAAATATGTTCTATTTCTGACTTTAAACTTATTCTTATAGAAGTGATTTCTAGATATTTTTTACTGTTCTTCATATTATAGAGGTTCTAGAATCTTCAGATTATACTAGCAATTTCTTCAGTATTTATTTCCCACTCTCCTCTTTACCATCTTAATATGTAGGATTTTAAATACCATGGTAAGAAGCTTATAATTTATACTCATAATGATTTCCACTTCAAAGTCATTGTAGAAATGGTAGGTAAATATCTTGCAAATACTAAATTTATTCCTAAGGATCATTGTGGAATATATTTACAGTGTTAGTTTTTTTTGAGACTTTTTAATGGCTTATTGATGAATTGATTTCAGGCTTTGTTATTCTCTTCTATCTCTCACAACCCTTGACTTTCTTAATTTTAAAATCTGGTTATATCTTACTTCTTGGTTTTTCTCTGTTTGCTTGCTTGCTTGTTTCTGGGTCTGAAGAAAGTCTAAAAGAACCCCAAGTATAAGCTTCCCTGGGAAATAAGTGGAAATACCAGTGGAGTCCCATTATTATTGCCCATGGCTGGCAGATCGCTGCTTAAAATTCTTATTGTCCACTCTGTAAATTTAGATTGGATAGTTAATATCTCAGAGAGCATTGCATGAATAGCCAGCAGAAGCAGAGGGGAAAAAAACCTAGAAATTTCCTTTCTCAATTCCCACCTCACCAGTTTTCAGAACTATGTATTATTGACTCTTCAAAGCACATAGCTAAGAAATGGTTCCCATATTCTCCATTAAGGAGGTTTATGAAGATTTTTTTAAGTTCTTTCATTACACAGCAGTTTTATATCTGAGAGAGCTGATTAATTAACCTGCTTGCGCTTTTTAGAAGTTCAGATCCAGTGAGAAGGTGAATATATTTTCCTTACAGCCTCATCTGGATAGATTCCTGCTCACCCTACTGTTTCTTTAAGGAAGACATTATGCCTTCAAACATTATGATTTAATTTAGCTTCTATTTAAGAATTAACTGTTTTTGTTACTATTGATTCACAGAAAGAAACAGAGGTAAAGGAACGGTCTGTTTTTGACATCCCTATATTTACAGAGGAATTCCTGAACCACAGCAAAGGTGATTACTGAAGTTATCTTTTAGTGTATCTTAGGTGTGTGGGAAGGATTTGGTTCTCAGGAGAAATTCATTGCTCAAAAGTGATGGTAGTAATATCCCTTCTTAGGACTAGTCTGGAAGGCAGAATAATTGCTTTTATTTCAGTTGATTAAAGTTAGCTACTCAAAAGATCAGTGATGGAAAGCTAACCATAGTTGTCTAAGTTGCTTTGGTGTCTGGAGCCAAAGGAATAAATATAAAACACTAATTTAATTGTTTTCATACACTTAGTCATGTAACCCTATATACAAATGAAAGCTTCCATAGGAGCCTAAAATATAAAATCAAAGCTAATCCCATTTCAGCAAAAATGGGGACCCACAGCTGTATTTCCCAGGATACCTCTGCAAAACCCCTCAGACTTCTTATTTTGAAAAGCATGAACAAACAAACAAATAAAAACTACTTTAATACTTAAGAGGGTTACAACTCTTCCTTGCAATCTTATATATAGAATGTAAGCAGCTTTAAGAATTAAAATAGCTCTGGGGAACTAGGAGTTTTGTTGCTGGAATTACTATCTGGCATGCCATAATGAGAATAGGGAGATGAGGTGGGGTAGCTAAACAATTCTAATTAGAGGCAGCTGAGCAGAACTTCCTTTTAAGAGTCATTGGGATTCCTCTGGGACTGCTAGTGCTGCATGTGTTCTCTGGGGTATTATATCCTCAGCTCGGGAGGCAGAGCTCCGCCAGCTTCGCAAATCTAACATGGAGTTTGAGGAAAGAAATGCAGCCCTGCAAAAGCACGTGGAGAGTATGCGCACAGCAGTGGAGAAGCTGGAAGTGGATGTGATCCAGGAGCGGAGCCGCAACACCGTCTTACAGCAGCACTTGGAAACCCTGCGACAAGTGTTGACCAGCACCTTTGCCAGCATGCCCTTGCCTGGTAATGTCATCTTGCCTGAGTGTTTTCAGTAACAGGAGGTATGGGGAGTGGGAGGGTAGATGGGGATAGGAGTACTGTTTGTGGTGGGGGGTGGGGGGGTGAGGCTTAAATTTCCCCCAAGAGGAAAGTTAATAAAATAAGGATTTCTGCCCCTTCCCCACCCAGAAACTTCTATGAGTCATGTAATAGAATCTGTATTAACTAAAATAATCCAAAATTTTGGACTCTAGTTTAAATTTTTCATTTAAATTTTGATGATTCTTTTCTTTCTTTTCTATTAAGCTTAACTTGATATTCAGAACAATGGAAACTAATAAATCCTTGAGTAGAGCACTTTCTCTTGCATATATATGTTTGTTTGCTTTGTATTTGTTTTTTATTTTAATGGGAAAGAAGAAGAGAACTGATACTAGTATTTCTTACATACTGTTTCATTTTGAGGAGAGTCACAACAGAAAGCTGGGAGAATCTGTCTTTAACCTGTGTTTGTTATATGTACCTACTCTTACATACTGTATAACAATTATATAGTCCACCTGTATATTTAGAGTATGTGGTTTAATTTTATTTCTGTACTATCTAAAAGTCTCTCCTCTAAAATTAAAATGCTGTCTATGGCACAGATCACGTCAGGGTCACAATTCCTTTTTCTGAGAACTCAGATTTTCTGGTTGAAGTGAATGGGAAGATCTTCTTACTCTTGTCTTCTTATCTCCCTTCAGGAAGTGGAGAGACACCTACAGTGGACACCATTGATTCATATATGAACAGACTGCACAGTATTATTTTAGCTAATCCCCAAGACAATGAAAACTTCATAGCTACAGTTCGAGAAGTTGTGAACAGGCTTGATCGTTAGGGAATGGTGAGTCCTTGCTGATATGAGGTTATTTATAGGGCAACACATCAAAAATAAGAAGGCGTTAGATTTTATCAATATTACTAAGACCCTGGAATTTCATTAAACAAATGAATTGGAGACTTGATTAAGATTCCCTTTGCATGGTTTTTAAATGTACTAAATAATGTTAGAAAAAAAGAGGATCCAGATAGATTTTTCTCGTGAATGTCTAGTGTAATTGAAAGAGCATGATTTTTGTGATTGGACCTGGATACTAGCTTTGTCATTTAGGCTATGTTCTTGGCTATTAGTTTCCCAAATGATTAACAAGTAGTGAGAAATTTAGAGAAAAGTACCCCAAAATCAGCACTTAGCACAAATTAAATATCTCTTAATAGTTAACCTTCTTCCTTTTCCCTGGAAAATAATATAGATTGTGTTGTGGGTTTTTTGTTTTTGTTTTTGTTTTGGCATGGGCAGACTTTGGGAATTGAACCTGAGTCTCTGGCACGGCAGGTGAGAATTCTGCCACTGAGCCACTGTTGCACTGCCCTTAATATACATTGTAATAAGCCTACAAAAGTAAGATGCTTTTCATTCACCACTGTTGTATGTTAAATGTTAATGTGGACTATACACAGAAAGAATTAATGCCCTGATTTAATAGATGAAAAAACAGCCAAACTCTCAATACACAAAAATAGAGAAGAGAAAGTAAAGTTTTTAAGAAGCATATTCAACAAAGGGTTAGTTTCTTATATGCTTTCATGGGACAAAAAAGTTTATATTCGAAAGGGATCTACCCATGTAAACCTTTTTAGTACTAATGGTCGGTAAATAGGTATCATTTCTTTAAAAAAATTGGCACTGTTCATACACATTCCTAGAGATAAAGTACCTGTTAGTATGCCTTCCCACAAAATCCATAGTCCTTGGTCTATTGGACTATTAAATTATTCCAGACCTGCAGACTTATAAACAGTATGGAAATCTTAGGGTTGGGCCACTTGATAAAGTGACCATATACTGATACAAAAACACAAGTGAACAGTAGGATATGTTCTTTAAAATGTTAAGTCAAGGGTTGAATATATATATATATATATATATACACACACCAGATCGCTTTAACTTTGAGACATGTATAAGTATTTATAAAACCTATGATTCTTTGTCTGATGAGCAACATCTGCCAGGAGAAGCAAAGGCAGAAGTCCTTATCGTTTTGGTCATGCCCTTGAATAGTAACTGTACAAGGCAATTCATTATATTTTAGACTCAGCCATGCTCATATGGGGAAAGGATTACTGTCCCTCTAGTGAGTAGCCAGATGGAACAAATCATACTTCTAAGAGATGTTTAAACTCCCTGCAGAATAAAGAAGTGACATTATTGCTGCTGTTTATGAAGGGAACAGCTTGTAAATCTAGGCCTGGGATTTTTAGGAGTTCATCATCCTCATTTTCACACAGTACTTTCAATTAGCACTCTTGTAGGCTTGAAAAGAAAGAACTGAGAGAAACTGGAAGATTGTGAAAGAACACAGTAACTGATAATTTGGTGTCTCCTCACATAGGTGTAGGGCAGGTATTACAAGTATTGAGCCAAAAATGGCATTTTGCAAATAAGACTATCCCAAATCTTTAACCATCTTAAATCATAGTATCTCTTTTCTGAGATATCCTAGAAAATCTAGAATCTCACCATTATCCTTAATTTTAACTTGCAAATATTTTGCCCTTGAAAAAATAATACATGAAAACATGAACTGTTATATTATTACAGATTCGTACAAAAGGCCATGCAGACATAACTAAGAATTCTTTCCCACACCCCTCAAAACTGTCAAATGAAAAAATTGCAAAGACTGTGATTAATACTAGCTTGGCCTCATTATACAAATATGTACAGACAGTTGGACCTCTTGTTCCCAGCACTTATGGTGCAATTAATTGCTCTAACATGAGTTTGGCACAGGTTTCATCTGCTCTCAAGGACCAATGAATAAAGGGAAGCTAATGGTCTGCAAGTTTTAGAGGAGCATATTAGAGCTGGAAGGAACCTTTAGAAATCCCAACATTTTACATGAAGGAACAGTCCCAAAGATGTGAAATCACATCTTACCTAATAATACCTGAGCAGATGAGTACAAAGTCCAGTAGTAGAGCATAAGAATCTAAACCCTTGTTTGGTGAGGTTTCTAAAACATTGATATAAGAAGGGGGAGAGGATGTATGTATGTGGAAAGCACTAAATCTTGGAATGAGAGGATTAGGATATGCAAGAAGTAAATAGAAAAATATCACAATCCAGTAATTATAATATTATAAATTTTTGGTCAGCCCATTCTTTATTTGTATAGATATACAATAGAAGAATTATCTCAGCTATTACCTTTCTTTTTGGTTCTAGTACCTAGAGAAAGTGGGGTTGTAGGAGAAGCAATTTGGGTTAATTTCATGTTTAGAGGTGACCAGTTTATATAAGCTATCAAAATCTATATAGTGCTTAATATAGATTAAGAACCAAATGACTAATATTTGGCTGATTAAGGTTTGGAAAAGTCTTTCTCGTGTGATTTTTATCAGTGTGACATAATTTATTGATCATATACCCACAAAAATTCCTAACATGAGGATATGCTTAGATTTATACATGAGGGAAATTAGTTTTGATTGAACATAACATTCTTTGAACTAAAATATTCAGCATACTTCTTTTCCATCATCATATTTGTCCCTATAGTTGCTTTTCTATGTTCAGCTGATGGTTTTCTTACCTCCCCATTGTTGCTGAACTGGAGCAGGACCATGTTTCTCACTGAAATGTTATCTAAAATATCTCAGTAAGAGTACCTGCTTACAGCTTTATGAGCTCTGTAGTTTATATTCATCCTGTTCCTCACCTAACCTTTGTGAAAATAAACCTTTTTTTTTTTAACCCAAAGTCCTAACCTCTTCTGAGCAGTGCTTACCCATTGTGTCATCTTTTGTTTTATTTTTTATTCTACAGGTCTTAGAGCTCCGAAGTGTTCTGTAAAAAGTTGTTTTACTTATGAGGAAGGAGAAGCCATCGATGGAAATTTGAACTGAGTGGGGCAGGGAGGGCCTACAGATCACTTTCTTTGGGTAGAAATTATGCTCAGTTGAATGCCTTCATCCCAAGAACCATATGAGGGAGCAGCAAAAGGAACATGTATAAGAACTTCCGATGAAATTGTCCTTGTGTGAAGCTTTGACAGTGTGCAAACCCTCTCCCAGGTCTTCAGTTTCCTATCATTTTCATTTCTGTTAAAGTGGATCTGCATATCTTCTGCTGACTAGGTGACCCTGAAACTTACATCTGCGGCAGAAAAGAAGATTTACCATTGTTGTAATTCAGATTGGACCCTTTTATCAGTAGAGCTCCAGTTTTCTTGCCTAGCTGTCACTTTTTTTTTTTTTAATGCCTTTGGGATTATTTTGTGCTTCCCTTGACCCCCACCAAGGTATACATCTCCATTGTCTGACATCTGGGCTTTGTTGCTCAGCAGGGTTCTGAAGGAGAGTTTCTCATTGGACAGGCCCAATCTTCTCTCATCATTGCCCTGCTGTGACTCCAAAGAAAGGAGCTTCTTGTTGACAGTGCCCTGTGGATCAAGGCTGTGTTCAGTGGGTGCCAGCCCTCACTAAGGCTTTGTGATTGCTGCCCTGAAGGAGAGTACTTTTTCCTTCCTCGATGGTACTACCTGCTGTTTATTAAGCAAATTGCTCCTCCACATACATGCAGACCCAGACCCAGCAAGACTCTTCTGTTGGCAATGTCTTGTGGAGCATTTTTGCTGAGACAAAGGTTATTGGTAAACAGGGGAGAAAGAGAAAGCGTAGGCTTTCGTTTGGTATTGAAGAAATCCCAAAGTTTACCATAAGTAAGAACTTAGAGCATCCTAGTCTTCTTCAGATGTACTGATTCGTGGATTTTGGTAGGTGGAAACACTCAGAATAATTTCCAGCTAACAAAAGGCATGGAGGAATTTTCATGTCCTTTGTCTTCCTTCTGTAGCCTTTAGCTGCTAAATCCATGTGAAAATGACAGTGATTTAAAAAAAAAACAGCAGAAGGTAAGAAGCATTTCTGATTCTCACCTCAGGGTCATTTTCTTTGATGCTCTAGAGCACAAGTTTGCAGCTGAGATCTTTAGAACCAAAGCAGAGTATGTTGAGCCCGTTGTCTAAGGCATCATACCAGCCACTGAAAGCCAATGAATGAAAGTGTCTCTTTCACGGTATGCCCTTGAATCAAAAGTGAAAAGCCAAAAACTCCCTGTTGTGTTGCTATGCCATCCTGTGTTCTCATCATCTCCTCCTCTGTTTTCTTTATTAGCCCAAAGGAAACAAACAAACAGAACTTATGCAAACACACAGCAAATTTCCCTGCAAGCCTGTAAACCACCACTTGGCAACTTTTCCTAAAATAAGAGCCCATCATTATCTATTGCTATAAATCTTGTCTGATTGTCTGCTCTTCTGTATTTTCCTTCTCTCCCATGCTGTTCTTGCCACTTCTTTCAGACCTCCTTTCCTATTAAGTCCAAGCTGGAACTCAGTGACAGAAGGATATCTAACCCTGCTCTGGAAGCTTATCTTTTCCTTCTGCCAGATGCTTTATTTCCTTTTTTTCTTTCTCCCTCCTAGTATTTCTCTGCTTTACCTGTGTGTTCATTTCTGTGCAGCTTCATTAACAGTGCTATGTGACCAGAAAGGCTGTAACTTGGTCCAAAGATAATCATTCTTCTGACTCTAGGGAGGAGACCTAACTTTGACTTGAAACATTTGCATATTCAGGAGTACTCTAGAGATTTCAAGAGCCTACAATATGTGATCATTTTCATAATAAAAACAGCCTGCTTTTGAACTGTAGCTTTTTCCAAGTAGCTACTCACCTAACTTACTGGTGGCTGGGATTCAGCTGCCCCAAAACTCTCAAGTTCTGTGAATCTGTGTGTCCCTCCTCTCCGTGCAAATAAAGTGGCAAAAGAGGTCGTAGACTAGTGTGACACCTAATTCATGTTTCCCAATAAATTTTTAGATATTACTGTTCTCATTAAGAAGCTTGATTTTTGCACTTACGTGTTCTTTTCAAGAAATAAGTTGTTGTCTATTCAGTGTTACAAATTTTCTTTTTTTTTTAAACATTTTTAAAAAACAAGGAGCAGCTGAAGAAAGGGAGACAAGGTGTTTTATTTCTGACAAAGTTAAATTTTAGAAAAAAAATTGTATTACATGTGTTTGGAACTGTTGAAATGCCAAGTTTTCTGTACAAGTGTTTTTGTAATTAAACTTTTACATTTTCTTTGTTTTGTAAGGAGTCAATATGCTTGCTTGACATTTGCCTCATTAAAATTTTTCTGTCAAATGCACATGATTTGGTTTTATCTGCATTGTAATGAAAAAAAATCCTACTTTTATCTTTTATCCCAAAGACTTTGTCAACTCTACATTAATCATCAAGTCTGTTACACTTTTAAAAGTAACATTCATTTTACAAATTGCTTATTCAAAATGTGTCTTAACCCGTTTAAGAATTCAGTTCTTTAAATGTGTGTTATAACAATACAGTGGGCTGTAATTCATTTTAATGTAGCAGTAGTATTCTGGAGGCAACTTGAAAGAAGTCTGTTTTTAAAATCAGTGACTTCAACCCTCTTGATAGGAGAATTTTTTGATAAAAGAGATGGTATGGTTAAATAATTGCTTTTTAACCACTACTTAACCATTTGTTACCTATTTCTGTCATGTTTTTAATATCTTGGAGTTAAGGCAACCTGACTTCCAAAGCCTGCTGCTCTCCCAAGTAGCCACTTGTGTGGCATGGGGTAAGTATTGCTTTGTTTCAACTCCAGTTTCCTCTTCTGACATAACACCTACCTCAACTCTCGTAAACTATTGTTGGAAGGGTAAAATTAGCTAACCGAATTGACCATGCTTTAGAAAATATTAAGTGTTATATGAATGCCAAGAATTAATGAGGTATATCAGGATTGTGTTTGGCTACATTTAATAGAAATTTAAAACAGCAACAGCTTAAATAAGTATGTCTCTCTCATAGAAAAGAATTCTGAAGATAGGCAAGACTACTATGAAGTTTCCTGTCTGTACCACAATATGGTTCATTTCTCAAGGTCACCTCTTGGTCCTAAATAGTCACTTGACCATCAGCCATGACTTTAAAATTCCTGACAGCAGGAAGAAGAAAAAAGAGCAAAGACAAAGTGGACAGACCTAACAGTCTGCACCCTTTAAAGAGTCTTCCTTGAAATCACAACTAATTCTACTTATATTTCATTAGCCGGAACTCAATTAATTGCCTGACTAAAGCTAGGTATAAGGAGGCTATACCTAGCTTGGACATTACTGCTTCAGCTGATATACTGGTTTGAGTAAGGAAGACAGAGAAAATGGATATTGAGTAAGCAACTAACAGTTAATTTCATGACTTGGCATGTGTGACTCCATGTATGAACACTAATCCCAGCACTGCCATGTTAGTGAATGGGATGCATTGCCTTTGACTCTTGGCCATCTGAGAATGACCATGTCCTTTCTTGGCACATTATTTTCAAAAAGCTGAGAGCTACCTTCAGTCTGAGTTGGCGGTTCCTATTCCCAATTTAGCTCGTCCTCTACCCTTCAGCAGCTGGTGGCCAATCTTGATTGAGAAAATCAGCATGAACAAGTGGTAATATTTCCTCCAGTTATTTGCTCCATTGCTCTACCAGTTGCTGGGTTAAAACAATACCAGAATAATCTTTCCCTAAGGGTAGAGAAATTGAAGTGTTGCTTGGAGGAACAGCTCATCTACTTCCTGCCCTCTGAAAGAATTTTCTGTCTTGGAACAGAGAATTCCAAGTCAGGAGCTTTTTCTTTGTTTTTAGTTTTTTGGGTTTTGTTTTAATTAGAGAAGTTGTAGGTTAACAGAAAAATCATGCCGAATATGAATAGCTCCCATATACCCACACACACACACATAGTTTTTCCTGCTATTTAATAATTTCCATTAATGTGGTATCTTTGTAATCTATTTTCTGATATGAATCTCCATATTCTTGTTATTTCACTCAACATGGTATCTTCAAGTTTCATACATGTCACATTTATCAGCACTTCATTCCTGTTAATGGCTGAATGATAGTCCGTTGTATGTATATACAACATTTTGTTTATCCGTTCACACTACTGATTTTTGCATGAAGATCTTGCACACTTCCACCTTGCTGAATTCAAACTTGGGTTGCTTCCATCTTTTGCCAATTGTGAATAATGCTGCTGTGAACATCTTTGTGCAAATTACCTGTCCAGTCTGCTTTTATTTCTTTAGTATATATACCTACAAGGGGATTGCTGGGTCAATGGTAATTCTATACTTAACTTTCTGAGGAACTGCCAGATTTTTCCACAGTAGCTGCAACATTTTACATTCCCACCAGCAACTTATGAGGGTACCTGTTTCTCTACATAGTCTCTAACACTTGTTTTCCATTTCTTAAATAGTAGCTAATCTAGTGGGTATGAAGTTGTTATCTCATTGTGGTTTTGATATGTATTTCCCTAATGGCTAATGATGTAGAGCAGCTTTTCATGTGCTTTTTTGGCCATTTGTATATCTTCTTTGGAGAAGACTATTCAAGTCTTTTACCCATTTTTAAATTGTGTTGTTTGTCCTTTTGTTGTTGCAGTGTAGGACTTATTAACATATTCTGGATATTAAATCCTTAATGGCTTTGTGGCTTCCAAATATTTTCTTTCATTCTGTAGTTTGGTTTTTTACCTTCTTGGTGATGAATAGAAGTTTTTAATTATGATTTCCCATTTATCTATTTTTTCTTCTGTTACTAATGCTTTTGATATAATGTCTAAAACATTGTCTAACATGAGGTCCTGGAGATGCTTCCCTATGTTTTCTTCTAGGAGTTTTATACTGCTGGTTCTTATGTTTAGATCTTTCATCCATTTTAGTGTATGGTATGATATATAATTTTATATATATATATAAAATATATATATAATTTTCAAATATCTGAGGTAGAAAGCTACCTTAATTCTTCTGTCTATGAATATTCAGTTTCCCCAGTATCATTTGTTGAAGAAACTATTCTTTCCCCCTTGTGTGGAATTGACACCCTTCTCAAAAAATCAATTGCCCTGGGCAGGCCACTGTGGCTCAGCAGGCAGAGTTCTTGCCTGCCATGCCAGAGACCCAGGTTCGATTCCCTGTGCCTGCCCATGCAAAAAAAAAATCAATTGCCCATAGATGTGAAGGTTTATTTCTGAACTCTCAGTTCTATTCCTTGTGCCAGTACCATGCTGGGTTTTTTTTATAGGTGTATGTCCGGAAATCAAACCTAGGTCTCCTGCTGGAAGGTGAGCATCCTACCACTGAACCACTAGTGCACCCTCCTACTGTTTTAATTACTATAGTTTTGTAATAAGTTTTAAAATTGGCAAGTGTGAGTTTTCCAACTTCATTCTTCTTTTTGCAGGTGGATTTGGCTATTCAGGGCCCCTTATCCTTCATTATAAATTTGATGATTGGCTTTTCCGTTTCAGCAAAGTAGGCTGTAGGAATTTTTATTGAGATTGCGTTGAATATGTGAATCACTTTGGGTAGAATTGACATCCTTAACAATATATAGTCTTCCACTCCATGTACTGTCCTTCCATTTATTTAGATCCTCTTTGATTTCTTTTAGCGTGTTGTATAGTTTTCCATGTATAAGTCCTTTCCATTCTTGTTTAAATTTATTCCTAAATGTTTGATTCTTTTAGTTACTATTGTAAATGAATTTTTCCCTCAATTTCCTATTCATATTATTCATTACTAGTGTATGGAGACACTACTGATTTTTGCATGATGATCTTGCACCCCTCACATTGCTGAATTTGTTTATTAGCTCTTGTAGCTTTCTTGTGGATTTTTCAGGATTTTCTGTATATAAGACCATGTCATCTGTAAATAGGGAAAGTTTGACTTCTTCCTTTCCAATTTGGATGTATTTTATTTCCTTTCCTTGATGGACTGCTCTGGCTAGAACTTCCAGAACAACGTTGAATAAAGTAAGCATCCTTGTCCTGTTCTTGATCTTATAGGGAAAGCTTTCAGTCTTTGGCCATTGAGTATGATGTTAGCAGTGGGTTTTTCATATGTACCCTTTATGTCAAGGAATTTTCCTTCTATTCCTAAGTTTCCATGTATTTTTATCAAGAAACCATGTTAGATTTTGTCAGTTTCCCTTTCTGAATGAATTGAGTTTGTTTGTTTTTTTTTACCTCCAGTCTATTAAAGTGGTGTATTTCATTAACTGATTTTCTTAACTTAAACCACCCTTGCATACCTGGGGTAAATCCCACTTGATCATGATGTATATTGGTGTATTAGTCTGTTTTTTTTTTTTTTCTTTTCTTGTGGTATCTTTATCAGCCTTTGGTATGAGAGTGATATTGGCCTCATAGAATGAGTTAGGAGGTGTTCCCTTTTCAATTTTTTGGAAGAACTTGAGCAGGATTGATGTTAATTCTTATTGGAATCTTTGGTAAAATTTATCAGTGAAGCCATCTGGTCCTGGCTTTTCTTTGTTGTGGGTTTTTTGATGACTGGCTCAATCTCTATTTGTTATTATCTATTGGGATGTTCTATCTCTTTTTGAGTCATTGTAGGTAGTTTATGTCTTTCTAGGAATTTGCCCATTTTGTCTGTGTTATCTAATTTGTTGGTATGCAGTTATTCATAGTATCCTCTTATAATCCTTTTTATTCCTGTGGCATCATTAGTAATGTCCCCCTTTCATTTTCTTATTTTAGTTGCATACTCTTTTTTTTTCTTTGTCAGTCTAGTTTGTCAATTTTTATTGATCTTTTCTTAGAACCAACGTATGGTTTTGTTGATTCTATTGTTTTTTTAAGTTCTGTGTTTCATTTACCTCTGTTATTTGTTATTTCCTTCCTTCTGCTTGCTTTCAGTTCAGCTTGCTTTTCTTTTTCTAGATCCTCCTGTGATGATGATAGCTCTCTGATTTGAGATCTTTCTTATTATTTAATAAGAAAACATTTAGAGCTATAAATTTCCCTCTTGACAGTATCTTTGCTACATCCCATAAGTTTTGGTATGTTGTGTTTTCATATCCACCTCAAGATATTTCCAAATTTCCTTATGATTCCTCTCACCACTTTAATATATCATCCCACTACCTTTTTGCCACTATGGTTTCTGATGAGAAATGGGCACTGGATGTTATTGGGGCTCCCTTATACATAATATGTTTTTCTCTCGCAACTTTTAGAACTCTCTTGTCCTTGACATTGAACAGGCTGACTGCTATGTGTCTGGGCATGGTCCTTTTGAGATTTGTCCTGTTTAGGGCTCATTGGGCTTCTTGAATTTGTAAATTTGTGTATTTTTGTTAAATTGGGGAAGTTTTAATTTTTTGTATATTCCTTCTGCCCGTTTTTCTCCATATTACAAATGTTGGTATGTATATGGTATCCCACAGGACTTTTAGGCTCTGTTCACTTTTTGCATTCTTAGTTTTTCCTACCATATTTAAAGCTGTGTTTTCTTGATTCAGCACTCAGTTACTCCAACCCTGTAACTGTTTTCTGGAGTTTTGAAGGAAGCGGCTCTTGCAGGTTTTGCTAGTTGTTCAAAGATATTTTGGAAGAATGGCACCCTGGAGCATCTTACACTGTCATATTGGTTGACCAGAAGTCTGTTGACTTACTTTTTTACATGAATCTTGCATTCAGATGTGTGTTTTACAGTATCTGTAGAAATAAACACTAGCTCATATGCCAGCTCATAAAAGAGATCAGGATTAAGAGTCAGAAAGATCAGGGAAAATGTTAATATACATCCACTCATCTATAAACCATTACCATTGTTTTGTTTTTTGTTTTTTGTTTTTTGCATGGGCAGGTACCAGGAATTGAACCTGAGTTTCTGGCATGGCAGGCAAGAACTCTGCCTGCTGAGCCACCATGGCCCGCACCGTTACCCTTAAGTTTTTATGGGAATGTGTATGTCTACAGGGAAGAACTTTTGCCAGAGGTAAAAATGTAAGTTCTCTTAACCTGGCAAAATGCAAAAAAGCAACAAGAACCATGGAAGGATGGGAGGATAGGAATGGCTTTGGAAATTTAAGAACAGGGCCCATGCCAATTTTGGAGACAGACAAATTTTTGTAAAACCACCTGTCACACTGGTTCATGGGGGAGATGCCTTAGATACTTATATAAGACAGTAGATATGGTGGTATTCTCCTTGAGTCTCAAACACCTCATCTGACTAGGAGCCAGAGTTCCTTATATATCAGTTCTTGTGGTCTCTCCATTTTACTTCAACTCATTCTTTTTTTTTTTATTAATTAAAAAAAAATTAACACAACATTTAGAAATCATTCCATTCTACATATGCAATCAGTAATTCTTAATATCATCACATAGATGTATGATCATCATTTCTTAGTATATTTGCATCGATTTAGAAAAAGAAATAGCAAGACAACAGAAAAAGAAATAAAATGATAATATAGAGAAAAAAATAAAAATAAAAAATACAAAAAATATATATAAAAACAAACAAAAAAAAAAAACTATAGCTCAGATGCAGCTTCATTCAGTGTTTTAACATAACTACATTACAATTAGGTAGTATTGTGCTGTCCATTTTTGAGTTTTTGTATCTAGTCCTGTTGCACAGTCTGTATCCCTTCAGCTCCAATTACCCATTATCTTACCCTTCAACTCATTCTTTATTTGACACAACAAAAGTATTTATAAGACATGGTTTCTGTCCTCCAGGGGATTACAGTCTAGTGGAAAAAATAGGCATGTACATAATTAGTTCTAACACAGGGCAACTTGCACTAAGAATTTTAATAGAGGTAAATTTTTGGAGAATGAAAGAGTTACTTGAATCCTTCATGATAAGAGAGGTGGTTTTCTTTAACTGCAGGAGGGTTTGCAATGAAAGTATATCTGAGCCTTGAGGGATCGGCATCATAACTAAGGACTTTATCTAGGATGAAATATAGAAGTCTGGGCTGAACTTCATCAGAGTTTTTCTGGTAGACGGTTGGGTAGCTGGAAGGTAAAAGTTGTTGGATTAATTGTACTGTCAAAGTGCAGTTAATGACTGATCAGTAGGTCATTAGATTAATAAGTGGGTCAAAAGCATTTTTTTTTAATTAAGAAAACATCAGAATGCATTGTGTGTAGTAAGGGTAAATATTATTTTGCAGAACTTTTGTTTACACTTCGCATACATCATATGTATGCATATATGTGGGATAATTAGATGGAACTAGACTACTGGGTACAGGTCTGGGCTCTGCCACTTTCTACTTGTGTGACCTTAGGCACATTGTTTAAACCACTCTGGTTTGATTTTCTCATCCGTAACACAGTGGTATTTATAGTTTCTATCCTATAGAGGTTTTATGAGGATTAAATTAAGTTAATCCATATCAAACACTTAAAATAGTGTCTGTCATAAAGCAGATACTCACATTAGCTATTATAATTTATGGGAGGTTGAGGGAAATGAGAATTAACTAGACAAGCACTTTGTTCTGCTTTTTATATATTATGTCACTTAATTTCTTACAGAGTAGGACACCAAAATCTTATATTTTACAGTTCGGGAAATTAGGACTCAAAGGTGATAATTTGCACAACTACACAGCTGGTAAGAGACAGAGAGGATTTATAGCCAAATATTCTGATTCTACATTCTACTGTAGCCTTTATATCCCAGAGATACTTAGTGAGACTATGTGAGCAGCATAATATGGTGGATCTGAGAACTAGAATTAGGCCTATTTTGTCAACATTGTTGAATATCTTTCTTGTGTCATGAGCTGTTCTAGGTCCTGGGGATTCAAGACAGATGGGGTGCCTGTCTCCATGGAGCTTATATTCCTTTTTGAGTGGAAAGAGACCATTAACAAGTAATCTTATCAATTCATCTCGGCTAGTTGCCAAGACAGGATGAAATGATATCAACGAACCAGGGTAGAAGAAAGGCCTCTCTGAAAAAGGTAACTTTTGAGGGAAGGCCTGACTGATTGAGAAGCCATACCTATGAGGGTCTCAGAGAATAGTCAGGCCAAAGCCCTAGAACAGGAATGAGCTTCAGAATGTCAAGAAAAAAAGTTGATGCTGGAGCAGAGTAAATTTAAGGTGACTTTGAAGTTGCAAAGTAGACATTAAGGAGACCACATAGAGCCAGGTAAGGTATGGTGTTATGTGTTTAAATCTTACATAATGTGAAGAGAGTGCTTCACAAGCGAATGACGAGTTTGTTTATATTTTTTAAAAGATCACTCTTGCTGCTTTGTAGGGAAGCCAGAGAGTAATCAGATCAAGTGGAAGGTTGGCCTGGAGTAGTAGTAGTGGGAGTAGAAAAAAGCCAATGAATTGAAGATATATTTGGAAGCATAATGGACAGAAGTTGCTGAGGGATTGGATGTGGAGAATGAAAGAAAAAGGAATAATCTTGGCTCCTAATATTGTTGTCTTGAGCAACTGAATAGTTGATAGAGATGTTATTCCCTGAGAAAGGGTAGACAAGCATGAAATATTGTGGAAGACAAATCCAGAATTCTGTTTTGGACTTGGTAAATTTGAGATCCAAGACGATGAACATCTCTCTGCTGTCAGTTCAAAGTTCTTTTCAGCAATTAAAATTCTGTGGTCCCCTCTTTTGTTGTTCAGATGTGGCCTCTTTCTAAGACAACTCAACAGGTAAACTCACTGCCCTTTTCCCATGTGGGACATGACTCCCAGGGTGTAAATCTAGCAGCATGGAACGTGACTCCCGGAAATGAGCCTGGACCTGGCATCGTTGAATTAAGAAGGTCTTCTTGACCAAAAGGGGAAAGAGAAATGAAAGTTTCAGTGACTGAGAGATTTCAAATAAAGTTGAGAGATCATTCTGGAGGTTATTCTTGTGTATTATATAGGTATCCCTTTTTAGTTTTCAGTGTGTTAGAATAACTAGAAGGAAATATCTGAAACTATTGAATTGTAATCCAATAGCCTTGATTCTTGAAGACAATTGTATAGTTATATAGCTTGTAAGGTGTGACCATGTGATTGTGAAAACCTTGTAACTGATACTTTCTTTATCCAGTATATAGACAGATGAGTAGAAAATAAGGACAAAGAATAAATCTAAAATGGGGGGGGGGGAATGTTTTGGGTGTTCTTTTTATTTTTTATTTATTTTTTTATTTCTGGAGTAATGAAAATGTTCAAAATTTGATTGTGATTAATGCACAACTGTATGATGATGCTGTGACACTTTGGATGATTATATAGTGTGTGAATATATCTCAATAAAGTTCCATTAACCAAAAGAAGATTACCTTTACACCTCCAGTAAAGGTAATCATATGGGTAAGTATATTTAAAAAAAAAAAATTCTTTGGTTTCATGAGATATATATATATGTTTTTTAATATGGACCACTTCATGAATTTGTGTGTCATCCTTGCACAGGGGCCATGCTTATCTTCTCTGTATCGTTCCAGTTTTAGTATATGTGCTGCCAAAGCAAGCACGGTTTCATGAGATTTTAACTTCGGGTCAGTGTTTGCTAACATTCCATCCTCAGTACACGTGCACACAGATAGATCCAGCTACTTGAGCTGTTCATTGAACTGTGAAATTAAGGAATGTCTCCTTTCTCATTCTTAAAGCTCCTTAGGAAAAGAATTTTTTAAACCTTGAATCTGCATTTGTTTAAGATTGGCATAAAACAGCCAAGATATAAAAATCATACCATAACCTGATGGTTAGAAAATCTTGGGGCAACTAATAGAAAGCATCTGCTTAAAGGAAATTAGCCGAAAATTTATTTGGCATCATTCAAAGAACAGTAATGTGAGAAGACATCAGTGATACAGCCAAGGTTTACGGAATCAGCAAATGGGTTCCTGCTAACAGTGCTTTTGCTATTATCAAGGATTGAAATTAACTAAAGGCAGCTGAGTACAAGCAGTGGACTATAAGAGGATAACCTTATATTTTTCTTGGGGCTAGTGGGTTTATGTTAAATGGGCTTATGTTTATCAAATGAAATTCTTGTTTTTAAGGATAAACTAAAGTAGTCATTATGGATTTTACTGATCCCTCCAGCAAATCAATATTTTACATTTATTCATTAGTTTTCTGAAGACACTATGTGTTTTGGGTTAAAATTGAAGTCCCTTGCCTGAAGAATCTCACAGTATAACTAAGAATAGATCCAAAAGCTAGCTACAGTTGGATCTGATAAAATTATTCATCAGAACTGTGAGCCAAGCGTTATGGAAATGTGAGCAAAGGAATGATTCAGTAGTTACGCTTGCGGGTGGTCAGAAGAGGGCTTTACCAGGAGAACAGTTTGAGTTGAGTTTTCAAAAAAGAATAGTTCTTTAAAAGAAGCTAGAAAAAGACCTGGAGATATTAATGCATTTTTGATGTACCCAAGTGTGACTGGAACTCAACTTGTATCCTGGGTATTGATAAGAAATAAAGATAGAAGTTTTGAAAATGAATTATAAATGACCTTGAAAGCCATTCTAAAGGGTTTGGTTTTTATTTTGTAGGCAGGGGTTAGGTATCAAAGTTTTGTTTTTGTAAGGCAGTGACATGTTGAAGTAAAACTAGACCAGAGATTTTTAACCCTTCTTATTCCATGAACTCCTTTGACAATCTGGTGAGACCTATGGACCCATCTCAGAACAGTGTTTTTACACACATAAAATACATAGGGTTACAAAGGAAACAACTATATTGAAATATAGCTATCAAAATATTTAAAATGTTATATAGGAATATATGTGCATTAAATAGTGCTTAATAAAGCATTAGTTGCCCCAAGAGCTAGCCACAGCTCTAATAACTACCATAATTTTAAAGGAGTGATGATAAGTAATATTTCAACATCTGCAACAGCTGTAATGTGATGTAAATAATCTGTGAATCTACTGGTGACAAAGTCATAAATTCTGCAAATACTACTGGGATTTGTTGCCAATGTTTATAATGAGAGGAAAAGCTAATTTTCAGAGATTTGTGAAACTCAGGATGTAATTTTTCTCCTATCCGTGTTTGTGGTCATTAGGGTAAGGACTCCTAAACTCAAGGCTGTGTGGAGATAGACTGATGAAAAGACAGAGTTAGGAGACTGTTAAAATAGTCAGGACAAGAGATCAGAAGGGCCTATAGTAGGGGTGAATTGAAGACACAAATTGAGAAACTCTGGGGAATTTGACTTAGTTTCTTTCCAAACTTCAATCAAGACCCCAAGGAGGAATTTTTGGGTAACGAGGTCTCTCCAAACAGGTCCACCAAGAAGACACCATAAACCCTTTAAGCAGCTGTCCATATACAGGATAGTTTGATTTGTTCTACTAATATTTCTTCCCTTCTGTAGCAGGCACTGGGGATAGAGCAAAACAGACATGATTTGTGCCTTCATGAGGCTTACAGTCTAGTGGAAGAAACATTAAACAAACACAAACAAATATATTAGCTAATGGGATCAAATTCAGGAAAAGAACAACAGTCTATGAGAACAAATTGGCAGGGAATAGGAACCTAGTTTAGATTGTGGGGTCAAGGAAGGCTACTCTGAGTAAGTGACATTTAAGATGAGACTTAAAAATGAGTAGGATTTAGATAAAGAGTCAGGAAAAGAACATTACTGACTTAGGAACAGCTTTTATGGGTATTTTAAAGGGACTGAAAGAAAATGGCACACTAGCAGAGAAAACAAAGGGAAAAGTGGTTAGAGGTAAGTAGACCATACAGGGTCTTATAGACCATCCTAAAGATTTGGGATATTCTCCTAAGTGCAAGGGGAAACCATTGAAGATTTCAAAGGAGAAAGTGATATAACCCAATTCATGATTTTTTAAAAGTTCTTCTGGCTACTCTGTGAAGAGTGTGTTATAGGGAGCAAACATTGAAATGGGGAGGTAAATTATAGCTATGGCTGTAGTCTCTACTAGAAGTGGTGGTAGCTTGAACTAAGGCTGTAGCCTTAGAGAATGAAGGGAAGTGCATAGCAGAAAGCTATTTTGATGGTAGAATGAGCAAAGATAAGTGATAGGTAAGCGGTGGGAGGGAGAGAGGGAAGAGAGGGAGAGAAAACATGGCTGCAGATGAACCTCAGACTTCAAACAAATTAATAGGGGCAGTATTTAGTGAGATGAGAAACCTGGAGGAGCAGGCTGGGGCAGGTGGGAGTAGCTAGAAATCAGAGATGCTTGTTACATTTTTGTTCATCTGAGATGGAGGATTTTAAGTGTAAATGTTAAGCATTCGTATTTACAATTCTAAAGAGAAAAAGATGAGTCTGTGATTATTGTAGTGTGCTTTGAAATTTATTGCTTTTTTAGATATATGTTATCACAATTCAAAATTAAAAAAAAAAAAAAAAAAAAGTCTGAACTCGGAATGAAAACCCCAAAGAGCCTATTTGAGTCAGTCCTTCTCAGATCCTGGTACTACTCTGCACTTTTTCTAGGCAAAGTCAGACCCCGATTCCCTAATAACCCCAACCAAAGATTTAACTGTTTTATCCTTTGTCCTGCTTCCAGCTTAGACTATTCTCTCGTCCTGCCCTTGACACCAGAACAACATCTGGACCCAGATGCAACTTTCATATTGGCTTAAATCAGGAAACATCTCTAAAGAGATATTCAGAGCATTTAACTTACATCAGTTTCTTCGTCTAGGATTTCTGCAGGGGGAGCTTTGCATCTGTAAATAAGATGCTAAACATCCAAGTGGCTTACAGTAGAATAATAACTTTATCTTGGCTCATTTTAGAGCAAATATGATTGGGATATTTACAGATTGTTTCTTAGAAATGGGTGAAAATAACAGGACAGACCAAATGAATTGTAGCAATTAAACATAACAGCATATAGATTACAGAAAATTGTAAATTGTGATTATGCAAATAAGAGGATTCACTTTACCTGAAGTCCTGTCCCACAGCTAAATGAGGTTAAGATTAATCATATTTTGATCTTATACATAAGCCAAAAGATCTTTCTTAAAGATCATGCCTATTAAAGCAATAAAGACTTCCCTGCAAGATGCACCACAATGAGCTGCAGGCATTTTAATGAGGGAGATGTGTTGAAAGTGGTAACTTTGGCATCTAATCTGAAAACAAAGTAGACCTGCTTCCTACAAAACAGGGCCTAATTCAACCTGCCAGATGAAGAGGAGTCTTACATTTTTAGATGCTCTGCTGCAAGACCTTAAATCTGAAGGGGAAGGGTTTTTGTTTATTTTTATTTTTTCTTATTAGTTAATGATTTTATATGCAAGAAGCAAGCAGCTGACTCCAGGCTGCAGACCCAATAACTTCCAAAGGCAATGAAATAAAAATTTAACAGCATCAAGGAGCTAAAGGCACTAAATGGAGCGTCCCAAACACCTCTGAAGGAATATACAGTATTCTGAGGTGAGGATACCTCAGCTTCCATGTCTGTCACATCAGCTGTCTCAGATGAGGACAATTGCTTGGCAAAAAAATATCATCAACATGAAATAAAAATACTCATCTCACCCTGTTCCTTGCTTTCCACTTTGTAGGAGGCCTTCATTTGAGGGTTTATCTAAAGTTGTGTCAGCACTACTTTGACATGCTATAGGAAGTGCCAGGATGCAACCCTGACCCTCCTTCCTCCACAGCAGCCATCACTAACCGGGAGGTGGCTAACCCGAGTCCTGCAGACAGGATGCTGCCTCATGTCCTGGACCTCACTGCAAATTCCTGCCCCACTTGATGCTTCTGCTTCCTCTTGCAATCTCATGAGGCAAAGGGCAACAGGGGCGGGAAGGGAACCAAGCGTGGTCTCCCAGGCCATAGGGATGCCTGAGCCTCCCTATGTTTGCCCTGGACCTGCCTTTCTGGGTGGGAGGAAGAGGAACCTCTCAGCTCCCTCCAAACTTCCCTGTCTTAAATTCTCAGCAGCATAAAACAATCCTGTTCATTGTGTTCTTGGATATAAATATTGATTCTGGGTGGTGTTAACCTTCCGTTCATAAAAGAATGTAACATATTTCTCACACGCCATGTAAGATTGGTATGTTGTTTGTCCGAGAGAGGTACAGATTGCTGGTTTCTGCAGGAAAATGGATATTTAAATGCATACAGCTCTCAGAAGTCTAGGAAGCACTCTCCAAATAGCAACCAGGCCCCTTCCCTGGCTTCTGCTCTGCCAACCTCCATTCAGTTTCTCCTTTCCCATCTCAATTGTCCTCATATCATTTTGGCATTTCTAATCACTTGTAATTTAGGATGATGCTTTCTTAGAATTAGAACTTGTTTCTTAGGGACTTGCAAACAAGTTCCTAATGTATTTGCTTTCTTCAGGAGGGCATGAGAAGATCAGAGACAAAAATTTTTATGTTTCTTCCCTTGGGGAAGAGATCTGGGAGGTCCTGCTCTCCTGTTTTATTTTTCTCCTTTTAGTGGGAGGGAAGGGCAAAGGCTTTAGACCAGAGGAGGTCCTTCCAAGCATTCCACCAGGCCTGATCAAGCCCAAGACTCAGATGTCCTGACTCTCTTGGCAAAGCAAATTCCCCACATTCCTCAAGTGCTCTTGAGGGGGGAAATATAGCTAATGAGACAGTGGAATTCTTGATGTGTATGCGTGCTTACTCGGATGCCAGCACATCTCACACAGACAGACCCTCGTCCAGGATTTCATAACAGAGTGGTGAGCCCATTTCCAGATCTGTGGGAGAGCCATCCGTGCCAAAAGTGCTATTATGAGAACCAGTGCCCTCTACTGACCTGGCCAGGAAACACCACAAAGGTGGGAAAGGACCCTGGGGTTTGGGAAAGCTGGCGGCTCTGTTAAAATCCACAGCAGACCCACACTTGTGTAGAGGGGGCCTGCAGCAACTTGCTTATTCAAATGGTGAGTCTGCAAGGGGTTGGATTCCCTGCATCTAGCTGGCAATCATTTATGCTTTATAGCTGTGAATGAGCCAGAAATGATGAGGATTTATAATAAAACTCCAGCCTCTTACAGCATCTACTAGTCCCTTGCTGGAGAAGGTGATGAACGGTGGCGCTTTCTCCTGTCCATGAACCTGGCTAGCAGGCCCAGGTAAGGAGAGACATTGGATGGCTGGCTTGCCCTAGAGGAGACTCCTGCTGGTTTATAGCCCTCTGGCCACACCCTGGCCTGGGAATGCTGCTTCAAGAGGCTTGGCAGGTTCCAAGGCTTCCAGCCGAGTGGAAGCTGCAGCTACTTCCACTCAGGCATACTGGCATCTCTGAGGGACCTCTGGAGCTGGCACAACCAAGAAAGTGGCTTAGCTTACAAACTGAAACTGCGCTGCCACCCCCTCTACCTCGCTGCCTGCCAAGACAGCAGCACTGCAGAAGGTCCAGGGCAGGGGAGAGAGAGAGAGAGAGAGAGAGAAAGAGAGAGAGAGAGAGAGAGAGAGAGAGTGTGTGTGTGTGTGTGTGTGTGTGTGTGCGCGCGTGTGTGCGCGCACACCGTGTGGGTTGGTGAAAGATTCAGGTGGGGGATGGGAAGAACACTGGCGAGCCAAACTGCTTGGACAACCTTGCAGTTTTGCAGAAAGACACAAAACTGAATTTTTGGTTTTGGGAAGGTTTTTATTTTTCATTTCTTGGGGCGGGTGGTGGTGAGGGTGCCGGTAAACCGATCTCCTCCCTGCTGGGGGAAGAAAAACGCAACCACCAAACAAACCCATAACAACAATGCTCTTCTCTCTCTGGGACCAATTTCCAGACTGCACAGCAGTCCTGACAAGGTCAACAAGCTGGAGCTGTAAGCAGAAGATCTTTATCTTTGTGGGAAATAGGAAAATCATTTGACTGATAAAAGGAAATACAATAAATAGCATCTAAATTCCTGGCTGCATTCCCCGGGGCCCCTCCTCTGCTGGAGAAAGTGAGCAGAGCAGGAATACATGTGCTGCTCCAGCATGTTTAAAAATAGCATACAGCACACAGCCCTTTCTTACCTTCTAGAAAGACTTCATTACCGGATCCTCAGCTCAGAGCCTGCAGAGCTGCTGCCGGCACTTTCTTCTCCCTGAGCTGGATTTTTCTTTTTTGGAAGCGTTAAGGCAATGCTTGTGATATATTTTACTCACAGGCCAGCTCCTGCTCAGCTAGTTTCAATCTAGGCACGTTGCATCTCACATTGAGAGTCCATTGTATTTAATGGGGTGTTAACTCTGTTTATTCTCTGGGACTTGTGCAGTGATTTTACACGCTGCAAAACTAGAAACGTGAACCTGAAGTGAAGTTCCCCGTTCCTCATTCCCATCCCAGGGGCGGAGCCCCCAGGCACCTCTGTTTCTCAGTATTCCCCCAGCTCCCAAGGCTAAGGGTTTCAGACCTACTTCTGCTTCCGGTTAGCATTGGTGGGACCTGAGGCCCGTTTTCATCTCCTAGAAATTCGTTTTTCTCATCTGCATACGTGGGGATTTTAGTGGGCCCCAAAACATTCAACTGGGTTTTTAGACACCCGTTTTGTTATTCCAACTGGGCCATCTTGGTAGGCAGTTTAACCTCTCCAGACCTCCACCTCACCACTGAAACGGAGGGGTTTCGATTAGGTCGTCAAGTCCACTAGTAAGACCGTGTCTTCACTATGTTGGTGTGATTTTCTAACTCCATTATTCCTTCCACATTTATTAGTTAGCATTCTACTCTAAGGAAGAGCTTTCTCTTTTCTGCGTTTATTTATTCAGTCCCTGGTCCCAAAAGATGTTGAATCAATAATAGGTGACTGAATAACTAGATGATCTCTTCTAGCTCCGAATCTCCAAGTCTGGATTAAAAGAAATAAAGCACATGGCAGTTTCTAGTAGACTGTAAATATCTGTGTGAACTATGTCTTTGATTATTCTCACCTAATCTAACACTGGTTGCTTTTGAGAGAACCTATTTCTCAAGCATCATCTGCACCTTTGCTTTCTTTCTCTGGAGCTGGGCCTTCTCTCCTGCTTACAGACAGCTTAGGTTTGAATCTCCAGGCCCCACCTTCTCACGAGTTCCTGATCTCTATTTCCAGCTCTCAGGCCCTCTCCATCTGTAATCCTACAGAATCCTCAGACTCCATTTGTTCAAAATGAAATGCATATTCTCCCCAAAACCTACATTTCCTTCTGTAGCCACCAGCTCAGTTAACAGCTCCACTGCCCACTCAGGCTAGAGACCCTCCCTTGCTCACTGCCTTCCTTCTCCCCACCCCCCGCCATGCCTCCTCCACCCCCCACACACATCTTCTCATTTACAGAGTTCCCTCCATTCATGGGGCACTCCTTATGAGAACCCCAGAGCTGAACTTTGCATTCTGAACTCCCACAAGTACCCATTGTCTTCCTCTATTAATTAATTCCTCAATAGCCTCTTAACTGTACTTAGTACCTCCTGTCTCTCATTTGTCCCTTCCCCTGTCTCCCCCCTCCCCCCACCACCCCATCTGTTCTCTACACTACTACAAGAGTAATCTTTATAAAAGGCAAGTCTAACCTTGCAAAGATCACTTCTCTTTTTAAATAACAGTTATGATAATTGCTTTTATTTATGTTATCTCATTTAAGGCTTATGATAATTCTATATGATAAACATTATACCCATTTTGCAGATGAAACTGAGGCTTCATTAGGTTAAAGTCCCCCACGTAACTATTACACCTTGCAAAATCAGGATTTGAACCCGGGTCTGTCTTATACTGCAAAACCCATGTTCTAAAGTCTGTGAGGTAGCCAGCTTGGTGCCTGGCACACAGCAGGTAAAGCAAGGCTGTTTGCCTATCATTCCCTCTTTTTACAAACTGCCGCCTCTTTTGTAAGGTACAAAGGCCTATTCCAACTTGTGCCTAGCTTATCTCTCCAAATCCATCTCCCATCACTCCTTGTATCCTCTCATCACCACGCATTAAGCCTCATCAGACTACTTGTTATTCCCCAAACCTTCCTTATTCTCTCTTAACTCTATCTTTTCGAAGTCCTCTTTCTTTCATCTCCTCATCTGCCAGCACCAAGTCAGATATCGACTATTCTGTGATATTTTTCCTGATCCCCAAATAGAGAATTCATGGTTCCAACATCCCTTTTCCAACATCACTTGTTACTTATCCCTATGTTGATACTAATAGTGGTTATTCAGGCCTGTCTCTTTCCATCTTTGTGTCCTCAGTGCCTAGCGTGTGCCTAGAACGTAGTAGGCATTCAATAAAAGTCTGTTAAAGATCCTTCAATTCCTCACCCTTCTCCGTGACTAATGCTAAATTCCATCCATTTTGCAAACTTTAGAATCTCTCATGAGAATTGTGTGCATCACTACCTTTCTCTCTGACTTCCACGCCCACCTCCCCATCGAAGCTGTTTTTAGCCAAGTCAGCGGAGACCTCCAGCCTCCCAGATGCCCAAACACTTTCTTGTCCTTATCCTCTGAGCTTCTGGTATTACTATCTCTCATTTTCCACTTGCCTCTTTAGGTAATCATTCTGACCCTCCACCTGACCCATGGCTTCATTCTCTTCTCTCTATATAAATTCCTTTCCTGGATGGACTTGTCTTTCCTCAGAGTTTAAAATACTACCTCCATTTTCAATTCTCAGTTCTAGACTGAAATATTTAAGTGCTTCCTTCACAATCTCATTTGAATGATTCTTAAACATCCGAGGCTTTAAAACCTAACAATCAATTTTCAGTTTTACCCCTTGTCCCCAAACCTTTCCTTCCTCAGTCTTTCCCCTTTCAATAAAAGGCACAACAATAATGGTTCTCTTTCCTAGGATGTTGGAAGTCCGAGGATCTAGGAGAGAAAGTATGTTGGAAGAGTGATCCAATACAGGATGTCTGAATATCATGGATTCCTACATCTGATATGGGTTTGGGAAAAGACCAAATTCTTTAATCTGGCATTCAATGCCAGCATAATTCAGCCCCAGCCTACCTTTTATCTCATCTCTAGATCAGAAGCAGGCAACTTTGGGCCACAGGCCTGATCTGGCCCACCACATGTTTTCATACGGCCTGCGAGCTAAGAATGATTTTTACATTTTTCAATGGTTGAAAAACAGTCAAAAGAAGAACAATATTTTATAACACATGAAAATTATATGAAATTCAAATTTCAGGCTCCATAAATAAAGTTTTATTGAAACACAGTCACACATTCATTTGTGTGTTACCTATGCCTTTTGGCTACAACAGCAGAGCTGAGTAGTTGTAACAGAGACCTTTTGACCTACAAAGCCTAAAATGTTGACCATTTGGCCTTTTACAGAAAGTTTGCAGAATTCTGCTCTAGATGAATCAAGCCCATCCCCTGGCCTCTAGACATACCTGATAAACGTCCAGTTTTACACACTCTACTCTCGGTTCCTCTCTATCCAAATCCTGCCTGTCTTCAGGCCTCACCAATCCAGCCTCTTCTGGAATCGTCTACATCTCTTGCAGTCAAAGGTTTCTTGCCTTTCCTAAACCCTCTATTAACATGTAAGAAAGACTTGTCAGCCAGGGCCTCATACTGACTATTGTTAGCTTTTCTGATGCATATCACATGTCCTTTCCAGATTGGGATCAACATGAGGACAGGACAGCATCTTGTTCATCTTGTATCCCAGGACTTGGCACAATGCCTAGCCACATTTTAAGTGCTTAAGAAGTAGATGGTGATATACCCCTTTCTGGGTGGTCTTATCCTTTGTTAACATTTCCCTATTTAAGTCTGAGAAAAAGCTGTCCACTTATTTACTTAGCTTTTCTTTTAAAGGAGGATGCAAATTTTATCCAAGTTTCTTCTAATTTGTCTCCAGAGGATGCTGAAGACAGGGCATAGACAGACAAGTTGCAAGGAATGGTTTTATGGGAACTCCTGGACTTGAGGAGCAGTGTAGCGGGAAAGGCTCTGGGCTCTAATCCTAGCTCAGCCACTTACCATCCATGTGTGCTCAATTTCATTTCACCTGTCCTTCCTCCGTTCCATCATCTGTAAAATTGTTGAGTGAAAAACAGATATCTGCTTGAGCTGAGGATTCTCTAAAGTCCTTTCCTGCTCCAAAATCCTAAGCATCCTATTTATCCTAAAATCCCTCAGTGTGGTGAAAATTTCCCAAGCTCACCTCCCAGGAGAGGCAACCTCAACCCAAGTTGGGCAACCTCGAGCGCCTGCCAAGCAAGAGGCCCTCTTACGTTCATTCCTTACTTACACAGTATAGCAACCACAAGGCAAAGGCATTATTATCTCCATTTGGCAGACCAGGAAAATGAGACCCAAAGAGGAGAACTGATCTGCCCAAGCAGGGCAGGTGTGTAGCACAACTTCAGGGGTGCCATTGTCTGTGCAAGGGGTGCTCCCTGGGACTGTAGTACATCAGAAATTCTCAAACTGATAGTTGAGTCACCTGGGGATCTTGTTAAACAGTTCTTGATTCAATCAGTCTGGGGTGGGGCCCAAGATTCTGTATTTTTAACTAGCTCCCAGTGATAAAGACACAACGGGTCTGTAGACCACACTTTGAATAACAAGGCAGCATATAACCTGTACACTTGTCCATGTCAGCCCTGCCAAGCCCATGGCTCAAAAGCAGCAGGGTTGGGACTTAAATTTAAGTTTTTTCATTCAAAGTCCAGTGCATTCTCTGCTAAGAAGTACCTCTACTCTGGGCATGTAGGCACCTGGGAATATGAAGAAAGTCTGATAAGTAAAGACTTATTATTAAGTCCTTACCCACTGGCCAGGAGCCCTCAGCCCTTTGGAGCAGGCATAGGTGTCTGCATAGGTGTGGGAGTCCTGTGGGAACAAAGGGGAGGCAAGGGACCAAATGTCCAGCCTAATGGTGACCTAGGGCCTGGAGGAAGGAGGAAAGGCTGCAGCTACCATGGTGGCTAATGAGCAGGGCATTCTTCCTTGCTGGTAGGGAGAACTGGGATGATGCTTTCAAGGAGAGCTGCCGAGCTGCAACCTGGGCGGCCTTAATTCCCGGGATCCTCCCTGTTGCAGCTGAGCTGGCTCAGGGCCTGTTTCTGTTTGCTTGGAACTGTTTGACCTTTTCCAAGGAACTCTTTGCACATGGATACTCCTTCTGGCCTCTCAAGGGTAATTGCCCAAGAGGCACAGGTGCTTCCCGCTGGGGCTAGTCTCTCAGTTGGAGAAATCAACATGATATAATATACTGAGGGAAGCTTTGTAAACTATGGAAAGCTGAGCAAATGCCAGTAGTGCCTGGAGTGAAAGGTGGGTCTGCAATGAGGTGCAGTGCTACAGGAGTATTAGAGGGGCAGTGGCAAAACAACTGCTTCTATTGGAGAAGCCTGGGAGGCCTTGTGGGGAAACAGCCACAGAGAGTTGGGTGTTGCAGACAAACAGGAGGGGATGGAAAGAGTAGCTAATCTGGGGAGGAGGAGAGCTGGGGTTAAATGCTGACCCTGCCACTTCACCAGCTGTAAATGGAGGTTTTAGCACAGTCTATGTGAGTGGACATAGAAGCTCACAGTATATACGGTGACCACTGAGCACTGAGCTGGGGAGGTAAGTCCTGAGGAGTCTGGAACTGACCTTGGTCAAATGCCTTCTTCTCTTGGGACCTTGGTTTCCCATGTAATAGTGAGGAAGGGTTGAAATGGATGGTCCTGCCTGGAGCCTGTGCTCAGGATGGCCACAGGCTCTGGCCAGCAAGGCCTGAGTTGGGATGGAAGACGGAGGTGGAGTTGGGACTTAGAAGGGTCTGCATAGGTGGGGATCTGGTAGCTGTGTCAGCAGAGGGTCTGAGACCCTTGATGGGCCCTTGCCCAAATGACAGTGTCCACTGTGAGGACTGCCCCAGTCAACAAGTCTGCAACAGAGCTTTCAGGTCCAAGGTGAAGAGCCTTATCCTGTCCGGTGGGTTCCTGGAATCATTGGCCCATCAGAAGCATCTTCCCTCCAGGCATCTCCTATGGCCCAATGGCTTCAGGGCTGCCAAGTCACCAGAGGCCCACTAGATGGGGGGAGGGCCTTGGAGAGCCATGTCTGGGCACCATGGTGAGCCTGATGGACTTCGGTCATGGTACTCTCCCAGCTCCCATGTCCCCAGGCAAGACACACTGACCTCTGCATCCTCACCAGCCTAATACCTGTTCCTTTGGATGTTCAAGAAACTCAAGGCAGTCATACTGGATTCACCAGCTGGAGAAATAGGGAAATGTGATGGGAGTAAGGATATAAAGCAGGCTGGTAGGGCTAGAGGGGCTGTGGTGTCAGAGAGTGCGCCCATGGAGAAGAACAGATGGGGAGATGGAGGCTCGGGGCAGAGCTTGCCCAGGGTCCCATGGGAGTAAGCAGCAGAGCCAGATCTAGAACTCAGCCCTGTAGCTTCTTTCTGCCACACCACTCTCTTCTTAAACTGCCCATATAGCTACTATTTCAGGTTGCAGTTGTTTCCATTTTCAGGGTCTCCGTCCCAGGACAGCTTTTCTGAAATTGAAGCCAGTGCCCCAGACCCCTAGAGTCTGCTGGCTGCTAGCACTAAACATCCCCAATTTCTTCAACCATTTCTCCCACGCAGGGTATTTCCCTGCCCACATAGGGATGTCAGATTTAGCAAAAAATAAAAATAATAATAATATAGGACACCATGTTAAAATTGAATTTGAGATGAACAACCAAATAATTTTTTAGTATAAGTATACCCTATGCAATATTTGGGGCATGCTTATCTCCCACCCCCTAATCCTGGCAAACTCCTCTCTGGAAAACCTCAGGAAGAGCTGGAGAAGGTTCAGGAGTGTCTGAGGCTCCATTTTTTGGGTCACTGTGTCTTTAATGGGCATCCCCTAATGGCTCCACCACTCTGCCTCCACCCTGCCTGTGCATTGCCTTTTGGCCAGTTGTTGGTTTGTAATGAAGCGGTGGAACATTTGCCTCCCGCCCTGGGCTCCAGGCTGGTAGTACGTTCCCCCGGTGCGGTGATTGTGTTTACATTTCTGCCTTTTCATTCCAACTCCGAATGCACGCCTGCCTTCTTGACTCCATGTTCTCGCTATTCATTACTGACACTTAGCCATTTGGCCTTTGTTGCCGAGCACCTAGAACACAACTTATGCTTCTCTTCCCCCCAGAGTGGGGCTTCTGGGAAGGAGCCAAGGATTTGAAACATGCCGCTAGAAGACAGCTTTGCTTCTGAGTATGACTGGCTGCTGAGCTGCAGCCACCTGCAGGTGTCCACGGGTTTGCATCTGTAAAAGGGTGTAACTTGCTGGATGCCATAGGCAAATGGTTCCCAGACTCTTAGAGAAGACAGCTGTGGAAGAAGAAAGGGATCTAGAATGTTCCTCTGAGGTGCAGTTCCAACCTTGTCCCCTGTGGGCATGTGCCAGGCCCAGGAGATGGGGAAACACACACACACACACACACACACACACACACACACACACACACGCGCGCGCGCGTGCGGCCCCCAGAAGCCAGTCACCGGACAGATCCCTTCCGGACACAGCCCACCTCTGTGCCTGGTCTACTTGGGGGCTGTCTGAGGTGGGGTCTCCTGAAGAAGACTTTTTAGGAGGTTATCCCAGAAATAAAAACCAGGAATAAGGGAAGTGGGACAGAGAAGTGAAGGGACAGACACCCAGCAAGAGTGTGGCATCAAGCAAAGTCTCACTTTGTCCTTACCCCACAGGGAACTCTGAGGACACCTCAGACTTGTCCCAATCGGGGGCAAGAGAGCTGGGTCATTTATACCTCTTCACTCCCAGCCACGGGGGCTGTACATTTCCAGACACCTCCTGCTCTCAGTAAGAGCAGGCAGAGCTGTTTGGTAGCCCCCAGGACCATCATCCAACAGAGGCGGGCCGGACTGGCTGTGGGGAGTAAAGGACACTGGCTGGCAGAGGTGGGGTGGGGGCGGGGGGGGGATGGTGGGTGCAGATGGGATGCAGGGAGAGCAGTGCTGGGTGTTGGTCAGGAGAGCGGAGGAGTGGGAGACTGGGCAGGTTTTGCCTTTGGGTCGCCCATCCAAAGTGCATCCCTGTGAGTCTGTTTGCTTCAGAAAAAAGCCTCCCTGAAAAGGCCAGTCACATACTGAACTGGCCTCCCGCCCCACCCCTGCAGGCGCCAATCCCAAAGCTATTTTTGTCTTCCTCTAATAACAATAAGCCCATTGTACACACTTCCTGACTAATCAGCAGTGTGGTTCAGGAGAAGGGAGGGGCAGGTCCAAGGACCTAGGGCCAATCTGAGACCAAGAATTAATGCTGAACTGACAGGCTAAGTCAGGTGCGGGCAAGACCCTGACTCCCAGGCCTGGCCACTGCCCCGCCACCTCTTCCCCAGCATCTCCAAGCTCGGGTGGCCGCTGGACTTCTGCCCTGTCACAGTCCACGACCACTTCTGGCTGAGGTCCCTTCACTGATTCTGTCTGACAGCAAGTGTTTCCCGAGCACCCACTGTGCACCAGATCCTGAGCTAGGCCCTCCATGTGCCTTATTTCATTTCCCTCCACGCCTCACCCCATGACGTAGCAATGATGAGCCCACTTTTTCAGACAAGGAAGTTGAGGCTCAGAGAGATTAAACAGCTGATCCAAATGCACACAGCAGGTAAGTGGCGGTGCCGTATTCAAGTCCAGGCCTGCTGGGGTCTTTGTGCACCATCAAGACCCTGTCCTCAGGAGTCTACCCTGGAGATGGTAAGAGGTGGGGGAATCAGACAAGGCTGGATGGTCCAGCAGACAGACCACACACGCACTTCCCAAATGAAAAATTTTGGAGAAATCATTCCGTTTTAAAAATCGTTGCAGTGATTTTTTTTTTTAAATGGGAGAATGGGTGTTGGAAATATTCTAACACAGCAATACATGATGACCTGGCACAAAACTGATGCATAAAATATGTATCCCCTAAAAATCAGAACCACGTAGGACTTCTTTACCCTCATTTTATGGTTTAGGACTAGCTTTGTTTGGGTTTGCACATAGAAGGTGGGAAGCTCTTTCTTCTTTTCCAGGCTTGGGACCCTTAAATAAAGGTCTACATCCGGCCCTGCCCCCCGGGGCCCTGCAGGGAGGGGCTGCTTCCTCCGACCTCTTGGCTGCCTTCATTAGCTCAGCAGAGATAAACCATAAACCTACCCAACAGGCCCCGGGCAAGGTGCAGGGAGGACAGCAGTGTGAGGTTCCCGCCTGCGCTGGGAGACGACCACATATACTGACACTCATAGCAAACTGTGAAGTGCTGCACACCTCTGGTTGATGCTGCCATGACGAAGTTTAGTGCCTCGCCAGGACAGCTTGGATGCATGGACAGCGTTGCCGCTGAGTGGTCCACTTCCTTTCCACGTGCCATAGGCCTCCTTCCTCTCAGCCTCCTCCCACCATCTGATGGGATCACTTCCTCTTCTGAACACACGTGGCACTCCGCCCGGGCCTCCTGTGGCTTCTGACACCCTCTGCTGGGGATGACAGCTGTTTGACTAGGTCCCCTGAGGTAGGACTCATGTCCGAGTCCTCGGCATCCCCAGTACTCTGCCCAGGTCCCCATGCATGGCAGCCACTCAGGAACTGTTGGTTAAAGTAATCTTAATTGAATTAACCTCCGTCACCTCATGACCATGGCAGGGGCGGGGCGTATCTTTCTAGAACATTCTCTAAGAGAGAGGAGAGGGGTTCGACAGATTCCACTTGGCTTCTTCCCATCTTGCTTCTTTCTTGAGGGTGTGTACCATACCTACCACTCCCCCATTCTCGCCAGGTTCTCATGCTCCCTATTCTGACCATAAATCCCTGGATTTCTGCTACCTCATATATACACTTAGATCCCCACCCCCAGGCACGCTCTCTGATTGAAGATGGTTTCTCCAATTTCCCCTTCCTGCCTGATCTCCTATCACACCTCCATGACCCACACATGAAAGAATGCGGGCTTCGGAGAATGGCAAAACCAGGTTCAAATCCAAGCTCCTTCATTTACCCGGTGAGGAACTCAGACAGGTATTTCCCCTCCCTAAGCCTCAATTTCCCTGTCTAAGAAATGGGAGATGCGGTGTTGGGATTATTTGAACACAAATAATGTCAGTGTCCAGCACGTAATGAATGTTTAAAATATCTTTCCCCCAAACAATCTTAATCCTTCTCTCCTTCCTTCCTTTCTTTTTCTATCCATTCATTCTATTAATGCTTCTTGAGCACTTGACTTCTGCTGATACAGTACAAAGAAGACACAATGCCTACCCTCAAGCATCCTAGAAGAGGAGACATGAAAGTGAACAGCACTACATACTCTGTGAATAGAGAAGAGACTCTTCAGCTCAGCTCTGAAAACGCTTCCTAAGGTGGCAATGCCCTGGGGTGATGGAGAACAGCAGGGGGTCTCCAGGTAAGGATGGGGGTGGTGTAGACGGATAGTTTTCCAAGTTAGCCTTAGGACATCTCCAAGACCCTGTACCTAATTTTGTATTCATAATTTTATATTATTTGTCTTAGAGAGGCCCCCAAATTATATAAGCTCTGGGCCGCACAGAACTGAATGCATCCCAGCAGCATGTTGGAAGGCCTGGCCTGCCTTCCTGGAGGATTTTCTACCGGGGTTTCTATCCTCTTCGCCTCCCTGTTTCCCACACTCAGAGTTCGCGTGCCCTCAGCCCTGGCACTCGACAGGGGCACCTCTGGCGGGACAGGGTGGGGTTTCAGTTTCCTGTCCTGGGTGGGGCTGTCTCGGGGGTTCTTGTAAATGTCCCCATGATGGCCTGCACAGGGAGCTCCCAGGCCTCAGTCTCATCCTCTGGGTTGGGGGGCAGGCTGGGCACAAGAACCCGGTGGGGCCCTGAGTTAGGGCTTCTCTGGGGCAGAGATGCCTCTCCTCCCTTCCCCCCCAACCCCTTCCCAGGTGGAGACGGCCCTGGAAGCCACCTGAGTGGACTGACGTGCTCATATTCCAGTGACTAGGATGAAAGGGAACCCTCTAAACTGTTTGGACCTATAAAGTGCAGCTTAAAGGAGCTGGGAGTAAGGAGGTGGCATCTGGCTAAGAGCTTCCTTCATCAATTATGAATCACTTATAGTTTACAGCCTGACCTCCAGGGACAGGCCTACCCAGGTGCCCCTGGCCGATGGGGGGAGGCCCAAGGCCCTGGCATCAGGCCCGCCCCTGCCAGCCCAGCAGCTCCAGCAGTAGTCCAGCCTTCTAAGTGCGGAGCCTGGGCAGACAGGCTCGTTATGGCCTGGTGGGCATCCCTGCACCAGGGGTAGCCCAGGAGCTTCCCCTGAATGCTGAAGCAGAGGCGGAAATCACAACCTTGGGGGCTGTTAAAGGTAAGTCCCAGCGCTTTCGGCCCAATTACACGGGGCCAAAATACTGTGCAGAGGCTATCCGCAAACATTTTCAAAACCCAACACTGTGCTTGCTTACTTGCTTGCTTGTTTCCTTGCTTCCTTCCTTCCTTCCTGAATAATTGAATAATACAGTCAAAAAGCCATTAGGACCCTTTCTTCTTTGTCAGTACTTGTTGAAGGCCATGAGGGGCTGCTGGTTGGGGTGGAATGAGGAGTTGGCCAAGTGGGGTGTGGCCAGGGGATCAGGAGATTGTTTGCAAAAAGGGAGCTTGAGTAATAAGTCAATATAATGAGGATAATGGGAGCCAGGTTTCTCACTATTGGGGAAGGGAATAACAATTATGGAAAGAGGAGAAGCTAAAATGAGTCTTGTGGTGGTGGATTGGAAACAGAGGTATTGTGTGAACCCGTGTTTTTCAAAACTTATGTACAGAAGTAAATATAGATGTGACTGTATACATGTGCACACACACACACACACACACACACACACTCTTTCCCTAGCCCTGAGCACTGAGAGGGCCTGAGAGCAGCAAACCCCCATGGCAATGAGCACCCATAGTGTTTCTAAATGTCATTCTCCACTAAAAGGAACCAGGGCTCCCTGGAGAAATGGCTGATCCCAGGCCTGGGGCAGGAGATGCAGGACAGCTGTAACAGCTTATTGTTTCTGAAAGCCAGGAAGTGTTCAAGGAATGCTAACATGTAAAGAACACAAGGGCCAACTTGATCGGGCTCCCAGGAGCCATATCTGGGACAATTTGAGCATCAAAATAAGCAATGATAGAATCCACGTTAATATAAATGGATGAATGGATAAATAAATGGGGAGAAGAAAAAATTCTTCCTTAGAGTAGAATGCAAACTAGTAAATATAGAAGGAATAATGAAATTTTAAAATCACTATTTTCTAGTCAATGTAGAAACAATTGAGACAAGAATCATCTATGGATGCAAGAAGTACTGGGTGAAATTTTGATGAGGAACAGGATATCTACATAGTATAAAATTCTTTCCCCACATAATATTTATTAACTTTATAAATTAATAAGTACGATGCACTTAGTAATTAATTTTATAGTGGCTGAGTCCTGGCAGACACCGCTAATGGAACCAATTGACCATGTGCTACGTGTTAGAATGCACTGAGAAGAAAACAGCATCACCTCTGTGATATTCCTGCCAAAAGTGCATGATATCAGATCAACTCAAATTGAGGAACATTCTACAAAACAACCAGCCAGTAATCTTTAAAAGTGTCTAGGTCATGAAAGTAAAGATTGAGGAGCTGTCACTGACTGACAGAGGCTGAGAAACTTGACAACTAGATCCAACATGTGATCATGGATTAGAGTCCTTTGATATAAAGGGCATTATCGGGATAATTGGTGAAGTTGGAATGGGTTCTGTGAACTAAATGGTAGTAATATATCACAGCTAATGTCCCAATTTTGATGGGTATAATGTGCTTTTGTGGGATAGTGTATCTGCTTCAATTTATTATCAAATCGAAACAATTCACATCTCTATCTATCAATCATCATCAGCTATCTATTTATCTATCAATGCATCTGCCCTGTGACCCACTCCTGAGATCATAACATAAATAATTGCTTAAATTCATGCTTATATCCAAAGCTTTATTTGTAATATTTCCCAATTGGAAATTATTCAAATGCCTAACAACAGAATGCATAATTAGTGCTATATTCCTACGCTGAAATACACAACAATGAATTATATACATTAAATAAACTCCTGAAACATGAAACAACACAAATGAATTTCACAGATGCAATCTGAAGCAAAAGAAGCCAGGCACAAACGAACATGTATGATTGCATGTATATGAAGATCAAGAACAGGCAAAACTAATTCATAGTGAGACTGGTTTAATATTGGTAGTTGTTTTAGTTTCTTGGTTGCTAAAACAAACACTACATAGTAGGTTGTCTTAACAGGAATTTATTGGCCCATGGTTTCAGAGGCTAGAAGACTTGTTTCCTTCTGGGATCAGTATCTTTTGGCTGGCCCAAAAGGAAAAAAAAGGAGGACCATGGCAAAATGGGTAGTATATATAGTCACACAACTCAGCTAGTCAGGGTGGGAAGAGCCATGGCTTCTGGTTCCAAGGCCAGAGCCCCTTCATTACACCAGGTGTCTTCTCACAATGGGGCTACTTTGGACATGATGCCAGGGAAAAAGTGCTAGCTGCCCATCAAGAAAATGCGGATTAAGACCCCAATGCCTGGGAACAATCAATTCAATAGGCTGAATAATCTTTGGGGTTCCTTGCTTTTCCATCCCATGGCAATGCACATGGCGACACCGCCTCCTTTCTCGTCCAGGTTCCTTTGGCTTCCAGCTTTGGCTGCTTCCTGCGGCTTCTCTCTCTGTGGTCTTCTCTATAAAGCCTCCAGTAATAGGATTCAGGCCCATCCTGCTTCAGTTGGACCACACCTTACCTCATCAAAGGTCCTCAGGAATGGACCAAGATTAAGAATGTGTTTTCCTGGGGTACACAGCTCCAAACACCCACAGGAGTGGTGAGTATTGTTGACTGGCCCAGACACAAGGGAGACTTCTGGAGTGCTGAAGATGTCCTGCTCTCCATCTGGGTAGTGCTTACACATGGGGTTACATACGTAAAAATCAACCAAGCTGTACACATAAGATATGCTCAGACTATTGTAAAAGTGCTACATCTTCCACTTCAGAAAAGTGAAGGAGGGTGAAGGGTAGCAATGAAAGAACTGAAATAAGGCTAATGTGATGGGTATGAAGAGAGAAGGGGTGAAGCCGTGGGAAGAGGATGGGGAGAGAGGCAGGCCTTAGAACTAGGCCCTAGTAAGGAGTTTGGATTTTTTCCTCTAAAAGCAGCAGGAATATTTATATATATGTTACCACAATTAAGAAAAGAAAAAAAAGCAATGGGAAACCACCGGAAGTGTCTAAGCAGAAAATGACATCATCGCATTGCATTTTGCAAAGACCTTTCTTGCTGCAGAAGGTTCAGTAGGTCAGAGGGGCAGGAGAAGGCAGCAAGACCAGTCACGAGGCTGCTGAAGTCCCAGCCAGATGGTGGCTTTGGGGATGGAGAATGGTGGGCTAGTTTACTAATCAGGGTTGGTTATGAATTATAGGTAGGATGAGGGGGAATCAGGAGTCCCAGAGATGCCTGGGCTTTTTCCTTGGGCAACTAGATAGATTCTGATGCATTTCCTAGGACCCGGAATATTGGAGGAGAGGAGGTATGCAGAGCGAGAGTGAGATTTGAGTTCAATTGTGGATGTGTTGAATTTGTGGTACCCATGGAACGTACATGAGGTGGTAAGAGAAAAAAAAGGAGGGAATATAGAAAAAATCAGCTCAGATGTCTATACGAGGGGCACAGGAGGTACACAAATAAGGTATGTGGCCAGTATAATAGAGTGGAAAGGACCACGGCAAAATGGGTAGTATATGCCTTTTCCGAAAGGGGCAACAGCTAGCCAAAGCCGATTTAGAATAAAGGTCCGTGGTGCACGGGGGTTCCAGTGGTAGTATGTGCGCCTTCCATGCTGGACAACCAGCTTCAATTCATGGACCATGCATCACACACCAAAAATAAATGTAGAATAAAGGTTCAGCAATGAAGGCCCACCAAATATTCAAGACAATATAGACATCTGGATTTTGTTATGAAATTTGGTGATTTTTAAGAAGTGATTTTTAATCGATGTAGAACACACACATGGAAAAGTGCCTAGATGTGATAAGTTATCAAAGAGTGAACTCATTCATGGAACTTTGCTGATTTCTAAAAGTTATGCAACTAATTAAAACTTGTTAAACACTGTAGATCAAACAGAACAGGTCTGCAAGCTGAACCTGGGGCCAAAAATCTCAGGTGATTAAGGTGGAGTTTTGTGATGGAATCTGTTGCTAGTCTTTGGGGTGAGGGCGGGGTGAGGGTAAGAAAGTGGCAAGTGAGCAGAGAGGAGCCTGGGGCTGAACCCTGAGGAACTCCAACTCAGATGTAAGGGTGTTGGGGAAGAGAGGTGTGGTGGTTAGATTCAGGTGTCAACTTGGCCAGGTGAAGGCACCTAGTTCTGTTGCTGTGGACATGAGCCAATGGTACATGAACCTCATCTGTTGCTGATTACATCTGCAGTTGGCTAGGAGGCGTGTCTGCTGCAATGAATGACATTTGACTTGACTGGCTGGTGCTTAAATGAGAGACTCAACATAGTACAGCCCAAGCAGCTCAGCATTCCCCATCTCAGCACTCAAAGCTCAGCCCAGGCCTTTGGAGATGCCGAAAGGACTCACCCTGGGGAAAGTTGCTGGAACCCAGAGGCCTGGAGAGAAGGCCAGCAGAGACCATCTTGTGCCTTCCCATGTAAGAAAGAACCTCAGTTGAAAGTTAGCTACCTTTCCTCTGAAGAACTAACGAAATAAATCCCCTTTTATTAAAAGCCAGTCTGTCTCTTGTGTGTTGCATTCTGGCAGCTAGCAAACTAGAACAAGAGGTGACCGCAAAGCTCCCACGAGAACCTGGGGTGTTCAGCAAGGCAGCTCAGGGAGGCTTCAGGGAGGGCGTGGTCATGTGGACACGCGGAGTGAAGGGGGCATGGTAACTTTAGACCCCACCCCACCCCTCCCTTCCTCCAGGCACCGGGAGCAGAGTAGAAGCACTGCTTGAGGCTCAGAGCAGAGCAATTGACTGTGCTGTGACTTCATTTTCCCTCCATATCAAAGTCTGTGTCCCACACTGTTGCCCAACAAGTGGAAGCACCACTAAGGCTACAACTGCATAGTCAATGTGGAGAACTTCGACCAGCTCTTCCCCATTTCGGATAGTTTTTTCCCCTTTAGGAAGCTTTGAGGTCACGTGGGTCCCCTGTAGCACCCCTCCGTTCATGACTCACTTATGGGCCCAAGACCCAGCACCCTCCGCAGAGTTGCTCACAGTCTGGTGAGGGAGGCAGATGGTTCGACGGGAGGCGAGGGGCGGAGGGGGTGCTGGGAGTTGGGAAGGAGGGCATGGGGCTCAACCCGAGGCTGTGTGAGGGGTGAGTTTCCCAGGAGAAGAGGAGGCAGCACAAGCAAAGGCCTGGAGAGGAGAAGTAGCTTGGCTGCGTGGGAAACACAGCCAGGTAGTGAAGAGGCTGTGAGTAAAGGGAATAAGGCCTGGGCACCAGGCAGGGGTACTGCACAGCCCCGGGGGGACGGAGGCGGCTGGAAGGAGTCAAGTGAGAAACCATACAGCTGATAACTGTCTCCCTCACCTCCTCCTTCCAGATGGCAACCTTGCTTTCGCCCCCACATTCCACCCTTTTTTGTACCTTTGCTCAAGCCTTCACACCTGGAATTCCCTTCCCTATTTTCATTGCCTACCTCAGTTCTAGAAGACTGTACATTCCTTGAGGGTCCTGCCTGGGACCACTGACCCATCTAAAATCCCCCATGGGGGCCTCTATCACCTCCTTGCCCTCTCTAGCCTCCCCCAGGCTGTTATTGCTAAGCTTCCAACCTTGTAGAGTGTCTGGACCTCTGTTTCTTCACCTGTAAAATGGGGCTAACACCTTCCTAATAGGGTTCTGATGGGCAGTAAATGAGATTTTGAATGTAGAGCTCTTAGCATAATGCCTGGTACACAGTAGATGCTTAACAAATGTTGCCTGCATGCCTGTCCCTACCCCACCCTCAGTCTCACATAGCCTGGCCCCTACTTCTGGAATCAGACCCTCTAAGTTTCTTGAGCTGAGCAGCTCCTGTCAAGGTTTGAGCTGGCACCCAGAGTTTCCCCTTTGGCAGGGCCTCTTGGACCTGGAAAAGTCTTTGCATTCCTAAGGAAGGTAAATCAAATGGGTAATTCTTCAGTTGGGAAGATTGTGGACAGGGGGCATATTCCATGGGTAAACATCTGTGGTCAGCTCAGATTATGTCATCCCCACCCCAACCCTTCTTAGAAGCATCAGTGCCTCGCCAGCCACTACCCACGGGGTACGATCCCACTCTGTCAGCCAGGCTGTCAAGACCGTTGGTGATCTAGCCTCCATCTGCCCTCATTCCTTCACTCCGTGAACATGCCCCAGTGGCCCCCTCACCCCCAGCCCCGTGTCTGGGCCGAGGCTGCTGCCTGGGCCTGGAACATCTTCCCTCACGCTCAGCTTATCCACATTTCCCATCACCCCATCTAGTCAGAGGCCATCTGTGCCTCTCCCAGAACATGCATTGCAGTTATTTGTGTCTGCGTTTTCACGTCCCCACGGGCTCTGGGCATCTGAAGTGCAGCGTCCAGGCCTGAGCCATCTCAACGACACCCACAGCAGCGCCCGCCCAGCGACCTTCTCAGGGCCACACGGCTCAGCTTCTCCTCAGAAGGAAGGAGGAGCTGGTCTTCGAAATCTGAGCCTTGCCCTATTCAGAACGGTATGGAGTGCTGGGAATGCACTCCTCCCACGGGGTCTCGGTGGATTTGAGAGTCCCATTTGGGAATGCTGTGCTTTCTTCATTGACTCACAGGAATGTGGCAGCTGTTCACACGTCTATTTGGTCATTCTAAGTACACAAAGATGTCTGTCCCCCATCTGCTGAGCTGCTCAGATGACCTCCTCTGATGTGGAGCACAAGGACATGAGAATGGCAGTCTACCAGAGTGCCCCAGAGATGCTGCAGGCAATGTCCCCACTGCTTCCTGCCAAAACCAGCCCTCGTCACAAAGTCGACAGAGGAAGCCAAAGGCAAGTGGACATTCTCCTGGGTTCTTCATTGCCCTTTCTGGTCCAGGCCCTGAGTTAGTAATACAGAAGAAAGGTAGAGTTAATCAGGGAAAGCTTTCTAGTGGCAGAAGCCTTGAGATGTTGATGAAGAAAAAAAAAGATGCAAGGCAGAAGCAGGGAGAAGGGGGCAGACTGGTGTGTGGGTGAGTGTGCCCTTGACTTATGTAGATGCCTGAGCCCAGGATATGGGAGACAGGATGAGAAGAAAGAGTCCTGGGGACTCTACTGCCCTCAGTGCTAGTTTGTGCCTGCTGGGAACGCAGAATAGAGGTTATTATTCCCATTTTACAGATGATAAAACTGAGGCTTAGATAGATCAAGGTCACACAACTCAGCTAGTCAGGGTGGGCAGAGCCATGGCTTCTGGTTCCAAGGCCAGATCCCCTTCATTACACCAGGTGTCTTCTCACAATGGGGCTACTTTGGACATGATGCCAGGGAAAAAGTGCTAGCTGCTCATCAAGAAAATGCGGATTAAGACCCCAATGCCTGGGAACAATCAATTCAATAGGCTGAGCCCTCGATCTTGAGGCTTGCCCCAGTGCTTATTCATGCAAAACAGAGGCTAAGCTTATTGATAATTATGCCTAAGAGTCACCCCCGGAGAGCCTCTTTTGTTGCTCATATGTGGCTTCTCTGAAAGCCAACGTGGCAGGTGAACTCACTGTTCTCTCATACTACATGGGACATGACTCCCAGGGGTGTAAATTTCCATGGCAACGTGGGACCTGTCTCCCGGGGATGAGCCAGGACCTGGCATCAATTGAATTGAGAAAACCTTCTTGACCAAAATGGAGAAGAGAGAAGTGAGACAAAATAAAGTCTCCGTGGCTAAGAGATTTCAGAGTTGAGGGGTTATCCTGGACGTTATTCTTATGCATATCCCTTTTAGTTTATGGTATATTGGAGTGACTAGAGGGAAGTACCTGAAGCTGTTGAACTGTGTCCCAGTAGCCTTGATTTTTGAAGAAGACAGTATAACTATATGGCTTTCACATGTGACCGTGTGATTGTGAAAAGCTTGTGCCTGTTGCTCCTTTTATCCAGCATTTGGACAGATAAGTGAAAAAAAAAAGATAAAAAATAAATAAATAATACAGAGAGATACAGGGTAAAAATTGGGTAGATTGAAATACTGTGGGTCAGTGACAGGGAGAGGTAAGGTGTATGGGATGTATGAGTTCTTTTTTTTACTTTTTTTGGAGTGATGCAAATGTTCTAAAAATGATCATGTGATGATACTGTAAGCCATTGATTGTAAAATATGGTTGGACTGTACATGTGTGGATATTTCTCAATAAAAATATTTTTTAAATAGATGCTATCTAAAACAAACAAACAAACCCCAATGCAGTACACATACTGACACACACATACACCAGCATGGCTAAAACGAATAAGCGGGGAAAAAAGCCAGTATTGGTGACACGTGGAGCACCTGAAACCCTTATACATGGGTGATGGGAGGGCGCCATGGTATAAACACTTGGGTGTTTGGTAACGTCTAATAAGGTGAGCATGTGCCTACCCTATGACCCAGCGCTTTCACTTTTAAGAACTGAAAGAGTTCTAAGTACCAGAATGTACACAGTAGCACTATTCATAAAGCCAAAACATTGGAAATACTCAGATGCCCGATAGTCAACAATATAATGGATGAAAATACTGTGATATTTCTTTATTATTTATGAAACATATCCACATACCAACACAAACATTCTTACTGTATGATCATTCCATTCTTGTTATATAATCAATAACTCACAGTATCCTCACATAGTTGTATATTCATCATCACGATCATTTCTTAGAATTTGCATCAATTCAGAAAAAGAAATACAAAGGAAACAGAAAAAAATCCACACATGCCATACCCCTTACCCCTCCCTTTCATTGATCACTAGCATTTCAATCTATTGTGATATTTTATTCAGTGGATACAAACTAACAATAAACATGAACAACCTATAACTATAGGGCAGCCACTTGGATAAATGCTACAAACATAACTCCAGCCAGCACAGAGTAATTGCTATATGAATCCATTTATAAAAGTTCAAACCAGCAAAACGAATCAATGGTGTTAGAAGTTGGGATCGTGATTTCCCCTGGTGGGAATCGCGACTGAAAGAGAGCAGGCAGGGGCTCTCGGTGCTGCCTGTATGGGTGTGTTCACTCAATGAAAATTCCAGTTTATACTTATGACGTGTCCCACTTTCTTTTAAATGTTATCCTTCAGTGAAAATGTAAACTTTTTTTAAGAAATGAGAAAGTCACTATGAACTGATAGAGCATGATTTCCAGGCTGTTTGTTCAGGTGAAAAAAGCAAAATGTGAAAGTATATCTCTAGCATCCCATTTTGTAGAAGAAAGAGAGGGAAATAAGAAAATACACATATGTCTGATCATTTTAACAAAAAGAACCATGGGAAGAATAAAACAGAAACCAATAAGATTGGTTTCCTCCTGGGGTTGGGTGGGAATGCGATGGAAGGGACATGAGAGGAGATATTTCTCTGAATATAACTTTTTTGTATAGTATTGACATCCTTTACATACCCAAATAAACAAAAATAACAATAATAAGGGGATGACAGGAAATTCCCTTAAATGGACTACAAACAGAACAAACAAATCTAATTGCATTTCAAATGAATACCATTAACTACACTGAAAGGAAAAAAACAGCCTAAAACAAGAAAGTTCTGAACACAATATTTTGACTGTACTTCCAGACAAACAATGAAAAAGAGCTGAAAAATTATTGAACCTCAATTAGTAGGTTTGCTCTCCACAGTGGTGTGGGTTAGCAATTCTGGAACTACTTTCTGTGTTTTCTAGGATGGAGCAAATTAGTAAATATCTTGAGGATAATAGGATCCAGATTCCCCGCTGTTGGAGAAGTGAATTACAAATATGGAAAGCAGGAGGACAAGAATGCGCCCTTGAATCTCAGACACACTGGCAGTAATAGTAAGACCTAATATATAGATATTACTATAGATATGGTTTGGGATGTTCTACCTCCCAGATTGTTCTCCGCTAAAATAAACAAGGTTCTTCTTGGAGAAATGGCTGATTCTCCAAGACGAGCCAAGTACAAGATGAGACTGGAACATCTTGTGCCAGAAAGGAAGTGCTCAGACAATGAGGGAGACATTCAAAGGGACAAGGATGAGCCTGAAGGGGCTCCCACTAGCCAAATCTGGGACCATTTAAGCATCAAAATAAATAATGATAGCAATGGATTACAACCCATTGAATAAAATAGGAATTCATGAGTCCATACAGATGTAATATATTGAATATGAATAAATACATGGGGGGGGCGTAAGCTCTTCCTTACAGTAGAATTTGAATAGTACATGAAGATGGAATGATGGATTTAGAAAATTACATTTAGCCACCATGATAGGAATAATTGATTCTGTCAATAATCATCAGTGGATGCAAAAATTGGTTAAGTTGAAGAGTTTGATGAAGAGCAGATAGTCTGAAGTCTTATGGTGTCTCCCCACAAAACACCTCATAAGCAGCAAGGGAAAAGCAGTAATTTTAAAATGAAGAAATAAAAGGACAAATAGACATCATATATTTCCTGATACACTGTACCAAAAAGCACTTCTGTGATTATCCTGCCTAACATCAATAACCAGAAGCTAATCACAAGGAAACATCAGACAAGCCAAATTGAAAAATGCTAAAAAAAAAAATGACTGGCCTATATTCTTCAAAAGTGTCAAGATTATGAAAGACAAGGAAAGCCTGAGAAAATTATTCCAAATTAAATGAGACTAAGAAGACATGACAACTAAATGTAACTTGTGATCTGGGGTTAAATCTCGGACCAGAATTTTTTTTTTTAAATGAAGGATATTATTGGAACAATTGGCAAAATTCAAATGAAGTCTACAGGTTAGATAATATTTTATGAATGTTAATATATCTTGTTTTTGTCAACAAAAATGATAAAATATCCTTGTTCTTAGTAAATGTACTCTGTAATATTTGAGGGTAAAGGGAAATGATATCTGCAACTCACTCTCAAATTGCTCAGAAACAAAGTGGTTATATCTATATTTATCAATATATCTGTCTGTCTGTCTGTCCACCTGCCTTCCCCTGGAGAGACCACCTCTGCCCGGGACCTCATGCACACATGGGTGACACCTAACCGTGGGATTCCATGGGGACCAGAAAGCCTCCTGATGCAAGTTCTTTTCTGTGAATGCTGGAGTTCTGCCATTAGCTGGCTCTTCTTTCAAAGAGCTCTCCCCGGGTTTCCCTGGCTGTTCTGAAACTTTATGGGGAGGAAGATGACTAGACATTCTTTCTTCAGGCCAGGAGAAGCCCTGGATAGGGGAGCAGAGAGTGGGTGAAGGGAACTTGGAGACCTTTCCCCTATTTCACCATTGTCTGGGTGTGTGCGCATCCTTGCCCTCCTCCTCCCCTGAGTTCTGATGGCCCTTCCCTGGGCTAAACCATAAGTTGATTTGGAAGCTCAGCACCCAGGCCTGTCTGTGTCCAGGCAGTCTGCACTTCTCCAGGAAGCCAACTGCAGTGGGAGAAGGAGGGAGAACCACAGGGAGTCTCCACAACCCTGAATCTGCAGGGGTTCCTAGAGGCGAGCACGTGTGGGAGTGAGGGGTGTGCATTCTGGCAGGAGCCAGTGGCAGCCTTGTATACGGGCAGGAAACGTCTGGTCCTCACGGGAGCAAGCATCTTTCTCTGGATCGGTGGAATAAGCCAATTTGTGTCCCCACTGCCTTCCCGCTGAGAAAAGGATTCAGTGGGCTTTGTGTAAGGGGATTAAGACTTTAACCTGCTCAGCAGGGAGAAGGGCTCTCAGCTCTGAGTTCTGTGGCCGCATGAGCACGTGTCCATGTGTTCACGTGGCTGTCGGCTGCTGCAAGCCCTGATTCATGGCAGAGGGGCAGTTGGTAATGGAAGCCTCTCTGGGGAGGGAGGTGGGCTGTGCTGCCTCTGCCCTATGAAGGTCCCGAGATGGAATGTCCCAGGGGGTGTAGTGATGCGGGTGGGGAGGAGGGCAGGGAGAGATGCTGGAGACAGGTCCAAACCCAGATGGGAGTGAGGGTAAGGTTTGGCACAGACCCTGAAGCCAAAGGAGTATCAGTTCATGTTCCTATCTTGCGGACGAGAAGCCTGAAACTCAGAGAAGTCACGCATCTTGTACGCTGTCACACAGCAAGTCAGCAGCAGAGCTGAGACTAGAGCCCTGCCTCCTCGTCCAGGACTCAGCTGTCCACTCCTGTAGCCGGGCCTGGCTAGTGTCAAGGGTCTGGCTCATCCACTCCCTGCAATGCCTCCTCCTCCTGCCTCCTAACCCCAGGAAAGGGAGGAGCCTGAGCTCAGACACGTCTCAAAGAGCCTTTTGCATTTGAACAGGGAGAAATGGACAAGTGGGTTTAAGTCATGGCCAGAGCCCAAAGGGGAGTCTCAACAGGTCTGGGCATGCGCTGAAGACCATCAACAAGTGTCTTTGCCTGAGGGTCTTTTGCTGCAGGGGATGTGAACCCTCTTTTCCAATCCCTCGAGGGAGCAACCAGGCCTGGGAGTAGTCTGGTCTGTCTGGAGTGTGATTGGCCTTTGGCCAGCCTTGAGGACCTGTATCCAAGGGGTCATGAGCAGAAGGGGCAGGCGCCTTGGTGTCCAGCCAATGCAAGTGTGAGTCCTGAATGGAACGTGGAGCCAGTGGGAGGGAGGCCTTTGTTTTCTCCAAACCCAGCGTGGCTGTCGCACAGTGGAGATGGCAGGAACCTCGCTCTGCTCTGTCACTTTTGGGGAGGGGAAACACGGGGAACAGCAGGAAACAAGTCCCTTTGGGCAGGGGACATCCTAAGGGGCCAGAGAAGAAGGGGAGGCGCCCAGTGAGGCTGGCTAACAGGATGATAGCTAGCACGTATATAATACTCTTGGGACCCCAGCAGGACTGGGGAGACGCTGGGCTGGAGTCCTGTGTCAGTGTGTCACCATCAGTGTCCTTCTCACAACTGGACAGGTCCCAGGAGACCTCACCTTTCTGTGCCTGCTGGGCCTGGGCTGAGAGCCAGAAGCGCAAAGCTGAAGCCTGGAGATCCTGCCCCAAGGAGCCTGGAGAGGGCAGGGCTCAACCTCCACAAGCTGCTGCTGCTGGAGATGCTGCAAGCACTGACACCGGCGGGGTGGGGTGGGGTGGGGACGGGGTGGGAGAGCATTTGGGGTTAGGGTTTCCAGTCCCAAACTTGGAGTCAGGAAGCCCGAGGATTAACCCTCCACCACTCACTAGTCCTGTGAAATGGGTGAGCCTGGGCTTTCCCCGCAGTCAAGTGGGAAGTCTCGTCCTACACGACAGGGTGGCTGGAAACGAGCACGCTGTGCGGTGCCATCTACTCGAGGGCCTGCTGCTGGAACCGAGCGGCTCCTAGGCTGTCCCTGGTGTGGGAGGATGGGCTGGCACACCAGGACAGTGGGGGTGGACGGGGAGGGCAGAACTAGGGGTCTTGCTTCCACATGGAAGGGGCACCCTGTCCCCACGCCCCCTCCTTCCCTTGCCCCCCATCTCGGAGGAACAAATCCTGCTGGTCTGTCCACTCCTTGTCCCTCCTTCCTTCCTCTTCCACCTCACAGAAGACCCAAGTCAAAGCCTGATCAGAAAAGCCATGGGGGGCTCGGGGGGAGGGGAGAGGCAGAAGGAGGGTGAGAGAGCCTGGCCGTGCTGCACTGCCTTCCCCACGGCCTGGCCTGTGCTTGCCAGGGCCTGCCTGAGGCTCCCCATGGGCCCCGGGGCTCAGAAGCTGGGAGCCAGGACTCGGGCCCCTCCTCTCTGCCCCTGAGTGGCAGAAGGCCTTGGCCTCCTCACCTGTGAAATGGTGTGTGGAAGGGGAGGGGTCTGGAGCAGATGCCTGCAGAGGTCCCCCTGAGAGCCCCACGCCTCCATTCCCAGCTAGAGTCTCTGAAGGCGACCCCCCACTTTCCCTTCTCCCACTGCCCACCTGGTACCATGTCCTGGGATCGAATTCCCAGCACTCTGGGAGGCCCTTAGGAAGCAGCTGGTGCAACAGGCCCATGAGATGGGGACACTAAGGCCACCTCATGAGTGAGCTGGGGGTTAAGACCAGAGCCCCATCTCCTGGGGTCCGGCGCCCCCTCAGCTCCCTTAGCCTTTCTTGGCAAGGCGCAGAGTTTTTTCTCTGGTCTGAAGCAGGGGACAGGGAGGCTGCTGGCTTGTCCCTGGGGGCCCGAGGCCAGCTCAGACAGGCTCGACAGGAATCTGCTCTGGTCTGAGCCACCTTCCTGAGGCCGCCCCAGGCTGAGCCCAGGGCCTCGAGGTCCTGGGGCTGCTGCTTTCTGTTTACTTTCCGCTTGGCTTCCACACACACTGCGGTTTCCACTTGGAAGGGCCGCGGTGGGAACGGCGGGGCCTGTTCTGGGGGCCGGGCCGCATCTCTGTGGGAAAGTTTGGGTTCTGCAGACGGCCTGCCGCCTCCGCCTGAACCCGGGTCCCTTATTCCCACGCTGCGTGCCGGGAACCACAGGCTCGGGCCTTTCTAGACACTGCCTCTACCTAGGCCAGTTGAGAGCAAGCGCGTGGCCAGACCTGCCGGGGTGAGAGTTAGAGGGACCTCCTAGCCCAGACTCCTCATACAGAAGGAAACTCGGACCCGAGAGGGACAGGCATGGTCCAAGGCCACTCCTCGGCTGCAGCAGAGCTGGGACTGGAACAAGGCCACCACATTCCCCGCTCAGCATGCTGCCCAGGGGTCAGAAATCCCCACGGCCCTTTGGACTCTGTTGGAGAGGAATAGATACTCGGGGATTCGGGAAGCCCCGAGTTTCCCATGACTTCTCCCCGGGACAGGGCAGGGCCCGTGTGTTGCGAGGGGCCCAGCCTCCTCGTCCACTGCACCCTGGCCTCGGCCCAGGCTCTGGGCAGAGGAGAGGTTGGGGAGCGGCTTCCCCTGCTCATGTTCTCCCTGGGGTTCCCTCAGTTCCTGGCTGCTGGGGGAGCCCTACGGGTCCCTGAGAACCTGACCCCAGCTGCCGAGAGGGCTTCGGCGCTTCCCCCCACCGTCTGCGCTGTGTCCACGGCTGGGAACCAGCAGTGGGATTTGAATTCCAGCTCCACTGCCAGCTGGCTGAGCCACCGAAGCAAGTCATCCCAGCTCCTTGTGCCTCAGTTTCATACTTTGTAAAACAGGCTTCTAACAATCCCCACCTTACAGAGGATCATGGGAGGGAAGGTGCTTTGTAAACTGTAAAGTGCTGTTTACACATCGGCGTTGAAGCCATTCATCAGTGACTTGTTCATGACACAACTGAGAAGAGACCGAAGTGCCCTCTTGGCACTGAGCCTTCCCCGGAGGATCCTTTTCCTCTCTAGGGAATGTCCGGGTGGCGTGTTGAGGTGGGGTGGCCTGGCTGGTGGCCCCACATCACAGGGCCCACCACAATGCCAGCCTGCCCCACCACTGCTCCCTGGGAGGGGAGCTGATAATTGAGCCATCTCTCAGAGAGGCGACCCTGATATTTATTAATCTGCAGGACAAAGGAAGCAGAGCTGTCCTGCTAAGGAGACTGTGAAAAGGAGATGAGATGAAGGGGGAGTCATTTATCTTTGCAGGCTTTCCTGCTTGGGGGGCTTTGGGGGGGCTGGGACAAGGATGGGGAAGCAGAAGCTGAAGCACACTTGAGGAGGAGGTCTCTGCTGCTCCCGGCCCCGCCCGGCTGTGCACCCCCATCCCCTCCAGCCACCTACCTCTTTAATCCATTTAACGTCCCTCCATCACTGTTTCCTTTAATACCTTTCTCTGGCTCAGACCCCAGGGGTCTCCTTGAAGGACAAATGAGAAAGGCAAGTCCCTTGCTCCCCTGCCCGCTGCCTTGGGTTTGTGCTTCCTGGCGCTAGCTGTCTTGTTCCCCAGGAGGCAACAAGGCCTCAAGGTCAGACTGACCCTGGCTGACCTTGAAAGCTTCCCCTGGCCGCCCCTGACGTGCCTCGGCTCTCCCAGCGCAGTGAGCTCCGTCACATTAAAAAGCTGTTAAAAGCGCCGGCCTGGTTCGCTGCCTCCGCAGCTCTGCGATCGATGGGCCGGGAGGCCAGCCTCAGTTCAGGAACAAATGCTCCCTCTGCAGTGATGTGCGCTGCCTTGGGGACCCAGGCCTGAGAGGCAGCCTGGCAGCTTCCCATTTATCCACTCTCCCGCCAGGGCAGCAGTGGGAAGAGGCCCAAACAGGCAGGGTGACAGTGTGCAGGCAGGGGTTGGTGCACTGCGCATATCATGTCCATGTGCACAGCACCCCCTGGAGTTGTGCTCAACCTGAACAGTAATAGTCAACGTTCACCCTGTTCAAGCCTAAGTGCTGGAGGTCTAAACCCCATTTTGCACCTGGGGACAAGACACAGAGAGGTTAAGAAATGTACCCAAGGTCACACAGCTGGCAGGGCCAAGATGAGGACCCAGGTATTCTGGCTCCAGAACTGCCAACAGCTTCTGGAACTGGCTGGGCTGCTCTCTGGAAGGGGACAACTCTGAGACAGAGGTGTAATCATGCTCAGGTTACAAATAAAAGAACTGGGGCCCAGGAACGTTAAAACATTTGCCCAGGGCCACACAGCTAGTGAGCAGGTTGAGAAACTCAACACCAGAACTCTCCGGCTGTAACCTCACCTGCCGTCCTCCGAAGTCCACCTGTCTGCTCTGCACATCATCTTAGCCTGAGCTGCAGGTGGCAGCCTCTCCTGGGCTGTGACTTGTCCCTCTCATAGACACAGAGCTCATCTCCCACTTGGAGAATAAGAGGGTAGCCTGAGCTGGGCGTCAGAACACTGGGGTTTTGGCCTTGAGTTGCTGTGTGTCCTGAGACAAGCCCTTTTCCTTCCTGGGCTTAAATTTCCTCAGATGAGGGTTCTGGGAACTGGCAGGTCAGGTGTTAGATAATCAGAAGGCACAGGTGGGGTGGGGTTTGGAGGATGGGGTGGTGAGGCTCTGGCTGCAGTCTGCTTGGCAGGATTCACAGGCCTCCCTGAGCCTTTTGTCTGCAGGCTAACAGTTTCAGTCCTGCAGGAACTGGCAGCTTCAAAGTCATCCTGCTTCTAGGCTGAGAAAGGATCCACAGAGGAACTTCCCTTCCACCTTCACACAAGCCTGGTCTTCCTGGGACACATCACAAGCCAAGCTGGGGGATGGGGGCAGCAGGAGATGGAAGGTCATGCCCCATACCCAACTCTGCTAGACACCCCCATTCCCACTGTGGTCCCCACTGGCTCCCACATCTGTGATGAGCCTGAAATGCCACCATGCATGGAAGCTTCAGTTTAACACTGAAGGCTCACATTCCAGTGACAATTTTAATGCTGAGCCCTAGGCGACCTGTTCTGCTCTCCCCATCACCTTTCCTCATCGCCTCCCCCACCTTCCCTGGCTCACTCCATTCCAGCCACATTGGCCTCCCTGCTGTCCTTAAGCATGGCAGTGGGCCTGCTCCCACCACAGGGCCTTTGAACTGGCTGCCCCTTTGGCTGCCATGCTCTCCCCCTGGGCTCTTCATGACTCATTTCTTCAGCATCTTCAAGTCTCAGCTAGTTTTCCACCTTCTCACTGAGGCCTGCCTTGAGCACTGGACTTTAAATTGCCTCCTCTCAGCTCTCCCCATGTTTGTTTGGAGACCAGGAGATAGAGTGTTGGAAGGCATAGGTTGGCATCTCTGCCCTTCCCTTGCTGTGTGACCTTGAGCAAGTCACTCCAGCTTTGGGAGCCTGAGCTTCTTAATGTATCCCTGCCCCACCTCCCTCACAGGACCAGCATCAGGGCAATGATTTCTGGAAAAGGACTCGGCAAATGCCACACCCATAGAACCTCCCTGCTGCTGTCTGCTCCATCTAGTCCAGCATTCTTGGCTATGGGACGTCAACTTCTGTGAAGATGGAGTCACTCAACCTCTCTGAGCCCCCTTTCCTCGTCTCTAAAGTGGAGGATGAAGCAGAACAAGCCCTGTAAACAGGTGGCACTACGAGCCAGGGATGCAGTGAGTATTTAGCAAAGTTTGGCCCCAATTCATATATTGCTGGGTCAACAGGAAGGAACAGCCTTCACTCCTGACCGTCAGGTCATCAGGCTGTCCTTGTCCCTCTCTTATAGCAGAGGGAGGGACCCGCCCCACCCAGGAGTGGAGGACACAGGACCTTGGCTGTCAGCAGAACTGTGCCTTGAAGTGAGGGCCGTGGCCCTGAGGCCCAGAGTGGGTGGGAGCCTGTCCAAGGTGGGTGGACGCAGAGCCGGCCTTTTTCCGGCCACTTGCCGTGGGCCTGGCACATGGGTGACTTTGCCAGCACGGGCTCCACTCATGTCTCAGTTCTGTGTGTCCCTGGGGATGCCCAAGGGTTGGGACACTGAGCCTTCAGGTGTGTGTTCACCTCCTTTTCATAAACCTTCTCCCCATGGGTGAGGGCATGTCCAGAGGCTGAAGCCACTGCCCCTCAGGACCTGTCAACGAGCTGGTCGTCGTCTGTGGGTGCCACCATGCCTTCACCCTGTATGTCCTTATGCCCATCTGCAGACCAAATCTCCAGCACCAGCGTCCCATGTGGAGCCAGCACGATCCCTGCTATCAGCTTGTCCGTGGGTCCACTTTCATGAGCTGGGCCCTGCAGGGCGGCCACCGACACGCTGGTCGTCCACTTCAGGCTGGAGATGAGGGGGCAGAAGCAATGGGAATCACCTGCTAGCCCAGCCTCTCCCAGGACCTTCCTGGGGTCCAGGTAGGTGGGGCTACTGACAAAGGCCTGGGTGGGTGGTGTCAGGAGTTTGAGTCGACAGGAAGGAGGGAGCAAGAAGAGTGCGGTTTAAAAAGTATTCTCCAGCTCTGGTTCTATGAATAGCCTTGAAAGAAAGGCAGGGAGGGATTATTTGTCTACTTCCCAGATGAGGAAATTGAGGCACAGAATTTGACCTGTTTTGGTTGCCCCCAGAGTCCAAGTCTTTATCCCAGTGGATGGAAAACCCTCAACTATTTTAACTCAGCATTGAGGCATTGTGCCTACAGAATCCTATACCAGACACCCTGGGAGGCCACAGATCTGTAGGGAAGCGTAGGACCCACTGGAAGCACACGCGATGGCAAAAACAGTCACATTAATAAAGGAATTATAATCAGTAACATTTCTGGAGTATATACTAGGGGCCACGTAGTATGCAAAACAATTTCATGGGCTATCTCATTTAAGTTCTTAACTATTTGGGGATGTAAGTAACAGGATACACATTTTTGCTTGTTTGGTTTTTTTGTGTGGGTTTTCGTTCACTTGTTTTTAAATATCCAGAAGTATATGTCGATGTTTGAGAAGAACAGTGGAGGCTCAGCGAGGTCAGGTGGCTTGTGCTCACTGAAGGTGATTATTGTGGCTGAGGCCCCATCTTCCAGCACCTGGGCCTTGCCCGGGCCTGCCCCAAACCTGGGCAGCACCACCCAGGCCTGGATAAAGGGTGAGCAGGTGAGGTGTGGGTAGGGCATCACCTCTGGATTGTTCTGGAAGACTTAAATTCCCTGGGCTTGTGTCATCTCTGGGCCCAGGCTCCCGGCACCGCTAATGCCCATGTGCTCATAATCTGAGTCTCGTTTCCTGATGCCTGAAGCTGAGTGAATGGTGGGGGTCTCCGCGGGAGCAATGACGACAGAGGAGAGAAGGGCTGCGCGGGGTGAGGAAATTACAGGCACCAGCAAGTAAGGAAAATTCCCAAATATCCAAGGTGGAGAGCATAGCCTTACTCAGGGGAGTGGCGCCAGCCTTCCCGGGCAGCCGTGCCCTCAACAAGCCCATAGAACTGCAGCCCCCTTAAAGGCCATCTTACCACCAAATCAATCAAGATGGCAACGAAAGCAGTACTAGGGAAAAGAGGGGCCAGCACTCTGGCCACATCACCCCACTTTCTGGTCCTCAGTTTCCCCTTTTTGGATGGAGGGAAGTTGGACCTTCAGACATTTGCGGGATTTTCATGCTAGGCTGACAGCAGAAGCAGGAGAGGTGAGGGCATCCCTCTCTCCCTGCCTCCCATCTGTGATTGGCGACCCCTCCCTCCTCCCTTCCCTCCTCCGTTCACCCTTTCACAGCCCCCAGCGTGCTGTGCAGTTATTAGTTTAGGTTCATTTAGAATCGGCTTAGCAACCCCACACCCCTGGAACCTGGAAGCTTAGAGCATAAGATGTCTGGCAAATGGAAATTCAATTGCTTTAATATAGAGACTATTTTGCTGCAGTCGAACTGGAGACTCTTATTAAGAATCTGATGGAATTTCTAAACAGGGAGAGAGGCCCCGAGGAGGGGGCATCGCCCATCACACGCCAACATTGCTCTTGACATATTTATGGCTCCAATAAAATCTCCCATCTGGTATATTTTAAAATAAAATTGAAAATTTATCACTTTCCCTGAGTCGGTTTGTCGTTCTCCCCAGGAGGAGATAGCCAGCCTGAGATTACAGGCGGGCAGCAGGCGGGCAGGGAGGTTAGGACAGGCTCTGATTTAAATTTCAATACCTTCCACATCACAGCTGTCTGAGCTGGGAAAATTACTAGGGGAAGCAAGTCATGCGCTTCTCTTATTTCTCTGGACAACTGCTCGGCTTTCCCCGCCTGGCCCACAGGGTTGGTTTGTTCTTTCTCCTGTTTGCAAGGTCTGGGTAAACCACAACTTGGAGAAAGCCCTGTCCTCTGGGATGACAGTTCTCTAGGCCTGAGACTCAGCATCATCCATACTTGTTCCCCTGGGTCCAATGGACACTTTTGGGGGCTGCTGGATGGTGCAAGTGGGTGCCTCTGTTTATCAGAGCTCAGAGATCAAGATCAGGACTTAGACTTAGGCAGGGATCAAGGCTCAGCCTATAATCAGCACTGGGGTTCAGTCTAAAACTAAGGTCAGGACTTAAAAACTCAGGCCATTTTCAAGGCTCCAGTCTATAATCAAGATCAGGACTCAGATTCAGGCTCAGATCAAGGTTTAATCCGTCACCAAGGACAGGGCCCAGAGATCACCATTACAGAAGTCACCTCATATCTCTGAGCCTCAGTTTCCTCTTTAGCCAAAAGGAGGGCGGGGTATTGCCCTGCCTGCTCCACAAGGCTATCCGGAGGGACAGATGAAAATAATGCCTTACGTTTCCAGAGCATTTTACAGTTTATAAAATGCTTGCACATGCTTTATCTCATTTTGCCCAGGACCGGTGTGGTGGCTTCATCACGTCATCAATGTCACAGGCGCCTTCTCTCTTCGGGCTTTTTAAAGCCCCTATTTTAAAGACAGAGAAGTTAAGAGGTTATCCAAGGTAAAACAGCCCCGTTAACACAGGCACTAAGTAGGGATTGGACCAAACTCTTCCTGATTCCAGCCTGTTCCTAGAATACTGCAGAACAAAGCAGTGACTGAGACTGCACTTGTCTACCCAATGCTCATTTTTCCTTATTTCTTGATAAACAAACTCTAGTTCAACACTGTGTGGGTAGCATGTGTATGTGTGTGTGTGAGAAATGTGCCCACCTAAAAGACTACATTTCCCAGCTTCCCTTGCAGCCAGGGGTGGCCAGTAGGATACAAGGAATGAAAACTGCTCGGTGGGACTCCTAGGAAAGTTCTATAAGATGGAGAGAGTCAGCCAACATGTGCTCTTCCCCCTCCCCATTTCCTCCTGCCTCCTGCCTGGAATGCGAACACGATAGGGCCCCGTGGCCATCCTGGGCCAGGAGGTGACACTGAGGATAGACAACAGTGCTGAGGATGATGAAGCCCGAAGAGAGAAGGAGCCTGTGACACTGATGACGTGATGGAGCCACCACACCGGTCCTGGGCTGCTGACCTCCAGACATGGGAGATCAGCAGGCAAAGGTACTTTCTAACTGACTCAGAGCTGTTACCCTGAAAAAGAGGTATATGGTCAAATGAGCTTGAGAAACATCAAGTTAAACAGTGTCTTTTTTGCAGGACTTCTCAGAGCCTTTAAATGTTAAAATTTTGAGAATCTCCAAATAAGGCATATGGTGTGCTGCATTTCCCATGCTTGCTTGGAATGGAATCTTTTTGTCCTGGTACACTGTGTGTGCACGTGTGGATGTGATTGTTTGGAAGTATATGGGTGTGTATATGAGCAAGTGTGTGCATGTGTGTGTGTGTGTGTGGTGATGACCTGGGTTCTGGGAAGCCACCTCCTGACACAGGGTGTGCTGTCGAATGTATTTGTCCAACATTCTTGTTGTTAAAACAAACCAAGACCCTGGCCGTTTCTTTTATCATTTCCTTGAGCTTCAACTGGCACTCATGATTTCAGTTCCTAAGTGTCTGAGAGATGGGGGGCCAAGCAGGGGAGGGCTAATTGGAGGACAAAGCTAGGGGAGCTCTCTGGGGCAAGGGATCTTCCTGTGGCTGCTGGAGCCTTTGGGGACTGGGGTGTGGCTCACAGGTATGAGGGCTGCTGTAGGGAGACGAGACTGGGCACATTTCATGTCATATGGAGAGTGTTAGCAGCCCTGCCCACCCCCACCCCCCACCCCAGATAAAGAGGACATAGAGGTATGGAGAAGGAAAGACACCAGTTCAGGTTCACAGAAAGAGTGGGTGGCACACTGGGGTCTGGAGGCAGCTGTCCTGTGTCCTGGTCCAGGGCCCTGCCCACATACCCTACCCCTCAGTTTGCCAGAAGGCTGTTCTGAATCTTATACCTGAAGCCCTATTTCTCCCTCTGCAGTGGTTGCCTCTTACTCCTCTGTGGGGGTCCCCATTGCTGGCTGCAAGATCCTGACACACCCATTCAATGCCATTTTAAGAGAGTCAGAACACAATAGCAGTAATAGAGGCACCTGCTGCCTGGCCTGGTAATTATTGCATTCCCTGTTGGGGAAACTGCTTACTGCTTTGCAAAGGAGGTGGAGACGCCCATCACTTCTTAGTGAGAGTCTTTCTTGGGGAGCGTGGCCCAAGCTGAGGGCAGCTGTGCTGAGGAGGGCAAGTCAGACAGCTCCAGCACGGCAGCCCAGGTGGAGGAGATGAGGTGGGTGCGGGGTACAGGGCATGGCAAGGCGCGTATTGTCCAGAAACCCAGGCTGGGGCTCGAGGTCTTCCCTCCCCTGCTTTGCTGCAGCTGAGTTCAGTCCATTCCCAAGACCTTAGTCTTTTCATTTGTGCAATGGGCGTCAGACAACTTGTCTAGCTCCAGAGCTCTAAGGTTCTGTTTTTAAAGGAAGTAAAGGGAATTGAAGGCAGAATAGAAAACAAGTCATCCCTTCCACCCAGGGAATCCTTCAGGGTAGAAACCATGCCCGCTTCCTCTCTCTACCTCCAGAACCTACCCCTGGCATGTCTGGGCGTAAGAATTCATTCTAGGCAAAGGAGAGGCATGGCCGTGTTCTAGGGGAGTCTGGGGAGCCAAGCCAGGAGGAGAAGTAGAGGTTAGGGGTGGGGGAAAATCAGAAGGCTGAGGCCCCATCTGAAGAAAACCCAATATCAAAACTTTAACCAGATGGCGGGCCGCGGTGGCTCAGCAGGCAAGAGTGCTTGCCTGCCATGCCGGAGGACCCCGGTTCGATTCCCGGCCCCAGCCCATGTAAAAAACAAACAAACAAACAAAATATAATAAAAATAAGAAAATGTTTAAAGATGTTTCCCTTTCTTCCTCCCTTCCATCCTTCCTTCCTTCTCTGTCTTTCTAAAAAAAAAAAAAAAAAAAAAAAAAAAAACTTTAACCAGAACCCCCTAAACCAAGAAAGGAGTCTTTTGACTTCGAAGGTAAAGGATCATTTAAATGGCAAATTCCCCTTGTGCTTTCAAGGGTTTGTTTATAGAATGTAGAACTGGAGACTGCAGATGGTCCTACACAGAAAACTGGAAGCTTTTCTTTTTAAACTCCCTGAAGATTCATCTGCAATGCAGATGAAGCATCTGAGAAATAAGAATGAAAACAGGGTTTGATTTTCACAAAGGCCAGTTCAGAGGCACTTCCTGTGCAGCCCGTGGCGCCAGCCTCTGTGTGTGAGACATCTGTCCCCAGCCGGACGGGCCCTGCATAGGTTCTCCTGAGGTCAAGTGGGCCTGCACACGTGCTGACATGCGTAGTCACTGCACACATGCACATTTATTAAGACCTACAGCAGAGCTATTTTGGATTTGGTCTTTACGTAAGGTTCTGGGGGGCCTAGGTCTAAGGTCCAGGACATTCATTTACTCTGCATAGCCATTGATTGTGCATAGGCCACTAAGAGCCAAGCCTGTGCGAGAGCTGGGGATACCACGCGATGGGCTGGCATAAACAACGGCAATTTATTGGCTTAGGGTTTTGAGACTAGAAGTTTAAAATCAAGGCATCGGCAAGAGTCTACTTTCTCCCTGCAGACTGGTGTTTCTGGGGCCGGGTTGCCACGACACTTGTGGTTCCTGGGCTTCTAACATGAACTCTCTCTTTTAGTCGACTCTTTCCATCTCCACTGACTTCCATGCGGCCTTCTCCAACTCTCGGCTTCCAGTTCCTTCTCCTTATAAGGCCGCCGGTAATAAACAGATCAAGACCCGCCCTGCTTCAGGTGGCCACACCTTAACTGAAACTATCATCTTCAAGAAGTCCCGTTTACAGTGGGCCCACACCTACAGGAATGTGAATTAACATTGAGAACATTATCCATGTTGGGGTACATAATTCCACCTACAACAGACATCGTAATAAATAAGATGCAGCCCCTCAAGGAACCCTCAGTGCAGTGGGACTAGCTGGGATAAACACTTCAGAGAACAGAGCACTATGGAAGCAGAGAAGAGGGTCATCTAGTCCAGGCTTGGGAGGTCAGGAAGGGTTTCCTGAAAGAAATGTCATCATGGACATCTCACAGCACTATCCAGTATGGTCGCCACTGGCATGTAACGATTTACATTTCATTTAATTGCAAGTAAATAAAATTTTAAATTCGGTTCTTTAGTCACACTAGCCACATGCTATGTGGCTGATGGCTACCCATCACTGGACAGTGGGAAAGGAGCATGCCCATCACAACAGAGTCTTCTACTGGACAGTGCTGTGAGGGTGAACAGGCCCTTCCCAGGTGAGGCGTTCCAGTTCGAGGGAGCAGCTTGTGCAAAGGCCTGGAAATGAAATACAGCCCGTCTAGGGACCTGGACCTGAGCACAGGTACGGGGAAAAGCTGGGGAAGGGTGACAACTGAAGCTAGAGAGGAGGGGAGCACTCAGATGGTACCCCAGCGCTCTGCGTGTCTCAGCAAGGAGCTGGGATTTTGTCCTAAATGTGTAGGAAGTCATGGAAGGCTTTTCAGCAGGAAGAAGCAAGGTCAGGTATTGGCTTTATGTTGCTGTTGTTTTTTTAGTTAGAGACACTGTAGGTTTACAGCAATACCACGCAGAAAGTACAGAGTTCTCATATACCGCCCCCCCAGTTTTCCTTATTATTAACAATTACCACTAGTGTGGTACTTTTGTTACAACTGATGAAATAATGTTATTATAAACATGGTTTACATTAGGGTGCACTGTTTGTGTTGTTAAGTCTTTGGTTTTTAAAATTTTTAGTCTGGTAACATATATACAACCTAAATTTTTCCTTTTAAACATTTTCAAATATACAATTCAATGGTGTTAATTATATTCACAAAGTTGAGCCACCATCACCACCATCCTCTACCAAAACTTCCATCACCCCAAACAGAATCTCTGTACCAAACAAGTATTAACTCCCATGCCCTACCCCCATCCTGGTTCCTGGTACCCTGGATTCTAATTTCTGCCTCTTTGAATTTGGATATTCTAATTATTTCATATAAGTGAGAACACATCTTTGTCCTTTTGTGTCTGGCTTATTTCACTCAACATGTCTTCAAGGTTGCTCCTTCAACCTTGAATATTCAAGGCTGAATACCTGTGAATATTCTTCAGGTATCAGAACTTCACTCCTTTTAATGACTGAATAATAGTCCATTGTATGTAAATACCACATTGTGTCTACCCACTCATCTCTTGATGACCTTTGGGCTGCTTTCAACTTTTGGTGATTGTGAATAATGCCATTATGAACATCTGTGTGCAAATATCTGTTCAAGTTCCTGCTTTCCATTCTTTTGGGTGCACACTTGGCAGTGGGATTGCAACTCTGTACTTAACTTTCTGAGGAACTGCCAGACCCTTTTCCATAGTGGTCATGCCATTTTACATTCCCACCAACAATATATGAGGGCTCCTATTTCTCTCCAACCTTACCAGCATTTGTTATTTTCAGTTTTTGTAATAGCCATTCTGGGGGATGGTATCTCATTATGGTTTGGATTTGCACTTCCTTAATGTCTAATGATATATCTTTCCTTGTCTTTTTTGGCCATTTGAATGTCTTTTTGGAGAAATGTCTTTTCAAGCCTTTGGCCCATTTTTAAATTGGGTTATTTGTCTTTTTTGTTGTTGTGTTGTAGGATTTCTTTCCATATTCTGGATGTTAAACCCTTATCAGCTAAGAGGTTACCAAATATTTTCTCCTGTTCTATAGGTTGTCTTTTTTACTTTCATGATAAATTCCTTTGATGCACAAAAGTTTTAAATTTTGATGAAGTTTCATTTACCTGTTTGTTTTTTGTTGTTGTTCATGCTTTTGGTGTAAAGTATAAGAAACCATTGGTTAATGCAAGGTCCTGAAAATGCTTCCCTGTTTTCTTCTAGAAGTTTTATAGAACTGGTTCTTATAGTTAGATCTTTGACCCATTTTTTAGTTAATTTTCATATATGCTGAAGAAGGCGCTCATCCTCATTCTTTTCCCTATGGATACCTAATTTTCCCAGCATCATTTGTTGAAGAGACGATTCTCCCCCCATCAATGACTCAGCACCCTTATCAAAAACCAACTGGCCATAGAGTTGAGGGTTTATTTTTGAACTCTCAGTTCCATAGCATTGGTCTATATGTCTGTCTTTGTGCCAGTACCATCTTGTTTTAATTACTATAGTTTTGTAATAAGTTTTAAAATTGGGAAGTGTGAGTCCTCCAACATCTTTCTTCTTTTTCAAGATGCTGTTGGCTTTTGGGGCCCCTTACCCTTCATATAAATTTGGTGATTGGTGTTTCCATTTCTGCAAAGATGGCTATTGGAATTTTGATTGGGATTGTGTTGAATCTGTAAATTGCTTTGGGTAGAATTAACATCTTAATGTTTAGTCTTCCAGTCCATGAACACAGAATGCCCTCCCATTTATTTAGGTCTTCCTTGATTTCTTTCAGCAATGCTTTGTGGTTTGATTTATAAAAGCCCTTTACATCCTTGGTTAAATTTTTTCCCCAGATACTTGATTCTTTTAGTTGTTCTTATAAATGGATTTTTTCCTTGCTTTCCTCTTCAGATTGTTCATATTTCAAGATTTTCTATATATAGAATCATATCATCTGCAAATGAGGATAGCTTTACTTCTTCCTTTCCAGATTAAATGTCTTTTATTTCTTCTTCTTGCCTGATTGCTCTGGCTGGAATCTACAATGTTGAATAACAGTGGTGACAAGTTTGCATCCTTGTCCTGTTCCTGATCTTAGAGGGAAAGAAAGCTTTCGGTCCCTCACCTTTGACTGTGTGCGCTGTGCTGGACTGAATTGTGTATCCCGGTTTGGACATGTTCTTGGTCTTGGCCTGCGTTCTGGTGGGTGAGGACCCATTGTAAATAAGATATTTTCAAGATGTTAATTCTGTTAAGATGCGGCTCTCCTGAATCAGGCTGTTTTTTTTTTTTTTTTTCCCAATGGGCAGGCACCGGGAATCGAACCCAGGTCTCCGGGATGGCAGGTGAGAACTCTGCCACTGAGCCACCAAATCAGGTTGTACTTCAATCCCAATTACCAGAGTCCTTTATGAGCAGAGTGAAAGTCAGATGAAGAGAGAAGCCACAGGTAGCTGCCAGAAGTTGGGAGTTAGTGGAACCCGGAGGAGAAAAGAGAAAACATTGCCATGTGCATTGTCATGTGATGGAAAAGCCAAAGTATCACAAAGGTGGCCAGCCGTTCAGAAGGCACCTACTCTGGAAAGAAGCAAACTGTGTAGCTCCTGAAACCATGAGCCAATAAATTCCTGTTGGTAAGCAACCCATTGTATGGTATTTGTTCAGCAGCTAGGAAACTAAAGCATGCCCTTTATCGTGTTGAGGAAGTTTCCTTCTATCCCTGGTTTTCTGAGCAACGTCAGGTATTCGTGTTAGGAGAACTGCACCACCTGGACATTGGCGACATTTCACTTCCTAGGGCTCCGGGCCCCAAGGCTTGCTCCCCTCCAGCCAAAGTCCAGGTGAACACTGCGGGGAAGAAAATGGGGCTGCCCTCAGGGCTGAAATGAGAAGCCCTGGAGTGGGATTGACTGTGGGTATCACAGAGAGGGGACTTCTGTTTGAGTGACTGGGCATCCAGGCTGCCATCTGTGGGGAGGACAGGGAATTCTAGGGGAGGAGCAGACTGGGGGAAGGGGAGGAACGCAGTGTGGTCTGTGCTCAGCTTAAGGGACAGGTGGAAATGCCAGCACCGGGGGGTGGGGGTGGGGGTGAGGGAACCGAGTCCTTTGGGGAACATCATAGCTGGGGTTACTGACTGGGTGGTCAGCATCAAACAGATGGCTGTGCAAGTAAGGAACTGAGATATCCGGGGAGTCCTCAGTAAAGCCATATTGGGAGCCCTGGGAAGCAGGAGCGAGTCAGTGAATGAGAAAGTTCAAGGAGCCGGGGGCAAGGGTGCTAGAATTCATGAGGAAGACCCGTGGTCCCTTAGGAGCTGTGTGCATGTGGGTGTGGTTCTGCCCCCTGGGGTGCAGGAGCGGGAGCTCTCAGTCTAGGCAGGCTTCCAGGAGGAGATGTGCAGTATCTCGTTACCACCGAGGGGGCAGGGTTTGGAGAGGAAAGGAGTAGGGACGGTGTTCGTCACAGCAAAGACAGAGAGTCAGTGGGGGCAGCTTTGTATTTTCTGATCATGGCCACAACAGTATCCCGCATCCCACAGATTCTTGGACAGTGTGGCCTCGCCATCTGCTCCTGGAGAGGTGGGTCTCTGATCTCCCCCTTCTACCTGTAGAGTCTTGTAATGTGGAGGACGTCAGAAGTGATGCTCTGTGACTTCCCAGGTTGGATCATGAAATGTGGTGCAAATTCCACCTTGCCTGCTAGGACACTTGCTCTTGGAGCCCTGTACCATCGTGTAAGCGGTCCTACCAGGACAGAGGCCACCATGCTATGAAGACACCAAGGTGAAGGTGCTGTGGTCAACAGCTCCAGCCAAGCTCCCGGCCAACTGTCAGTATCAATCATGAGGTGTAAAGGAATGAGGCTTGGGTGGATTCCAGACCCCAGGCATTGAGTCTTCCCAGCTGAGGCCCTGGACATCGAGAAGCAGAGACAAGCCACCCCTTCTGTGTCCTGTCCAAATGCCTGACCCACAGAAGCCATGAGCATGCTAAATGATCTTTTTCATGCCACTAAATTTTGCGGTGGTTTTTTAGGCAATAAAAGTAGTGATTGGAGCAGGCAGGAAGCTGGGGGGTGGTGGCTGAGACTGGATGGGTGGGGACCCATCTTCCAATGCTTCGGAGGCCCAGAGAGGGACAGGGAGGTGTGAGCTCTGCCCTTTACCCTGCAGGCAGGTTAGGCCTTGGAGACTGCGTGTGGAACAGGGGCTGGTTCTCTGAGTTAGTCCTGGAGAGTTACCCCAAGGGCAAATCAGAAGGCGGGGCAGGGAGGTTTTGCAGTTTCCTGTTCTTTGTTTATTTGCGGGGCTTTCACTAAGCAGCTCTCCCTGAGCCTCAGTTTCCTGATCTGGAAATAGGGACTGTATCCCTTGACGGCACACAGGAAATGCAAGGCGAGTGTGACTTCCTTTGCCTCTGTCCATTTTGTTCCTCCTTTATTTTTTATTATCTTAGTAAGGGCCCTTCACACACATATACTTACCTGCTTATAAATACATTCAAGGGCAAGTTTATTTGTCCCATTTCATAGACAAAGAAAATAAAACCCAAAGGAGATGTGGGTATCCTAAGGCTTCAGAGGAGTGGAGCCTTTAACTGGGACTTTTTTTCTGCAACTGCCCATTCTTCCCTTAGGTGGAAGCAGGGAGGAGGGGAGGGCAAGTCAGCGCTGCTGCCAGGGCTGGATTGAGCATTCCTGCCCAGCCCTGCTTCAGTCCCAGCCTCAGCATCGGCTTGAACTCTGGAGTCCCAGACAAATTGTAGCCTGAAGAGCTTCTGTGAGGAGCTCACAGACGTGACCAGCCCAGCCCACCCCATCTCTCCTCCCACTCACTCCAAACGCCCGCCTCTGGGCACTGGGGTCACAGCAGCATTGGGAGCTCCCACCGGCAGTCCTGGCTACACGGACACCCCCATCCCCAGTCCCTGGAGCCCTAGCTGTGCCGCCGGGACCCCAGCTCCTCCTGCCGCCCATCCTCAGCGTGTGGCTCCTTTTCCAATGCCTTTGCTGTTGCCCCTAGCAACCATGCCTCAGGGCCCCATCCTGGTCCTCCTTCCTCCCCTTTCCTCTCTTTGCCTCCTCCTCCTTCTGCTTCCTCATTCCCATCCTTCCCTCTCTATCCCCACCTGTGAAGACAGTCACCAGGGCTGGATGGCTCCCCCAGACCCCATGCCTGCTGGGTGACCCAGCCCAGCTCCCTGGTCTCTGGATTGCTCAGTACTCTGCTTGTCAGAGGATTGGGTACTGCAGTGTCGGGGACCCAGGGGATGTCCTAGAAAGTTTCCTAGGCAGGGCTAGGGGACCCCAGGCAGAGCCAGCAACTAGGGAATTCCTTTCCATCAGAGCTGTTTGAGATGGTGAGCCTCCCAGAGCTGGAGGCATGCAAGCAGAGGCCTTTCTAGCGATGATGGCTCTGGGACTGAGGGTACAGGGCAGTGAGGGCAGGGTCAGGCCTGCAGTCCCACTTCAGACAGGCTTGAGAAGATCAGCTCTGCCCCTTATTTCCTTCTGTGCCCCTTCTATCCCCATCTCCTTTTCCCCAACCCCTGATTTCCCAGAACCCTTTGCAACAACACCCCATCCACACCCCCACTCCCTACCCTCCCAGAGGCTTCCCATTTCTCAGCTGGGCCCTAGAGAGGGAGGGCAGCACTCATGAAGGGTTCTCAGTACTGTGACACCATCCATTTGCAGGGCAAGCCCAGCGCTCAGCAAAACTTGCTCAGAGTGGACATAAAAGGGGGCCCAGTTGGGCAGGGCAACATGCCTCCAAAGTACCCCCACCTCCCACAGTCCTTTAAGGTTCAACCTCTCCCTTCCAGACTCCTCAGCTCACACTCATGGCCCACACTCCAGGGCCTGGTCTCCTCATTGCCTCCCTGGCCTCCCACCGTGGCCTGAGCGTGCTGTGGTCCAGCCACGCCAAACTTGCCACCTTTTCCCTGAACTCAACCTATTCTCACTCTTCTCTGTCCCTCCCTATGTGGAACATTCTCCCCACCTTGTGGCTGTGTTTCAGCTCAGTGGTCACCTCCTTCAGGAAGCCTCCCCTGACTGCCCCAGGCTGGTTTTGACACCTCTGCTGGGCTGCCCTAGCCCTGAGCTCGCCTCTCTTACAGCTCTCTCCTCCCACTGACTAGTCACCATCTGTTTATACGCCCTTCCTGTCTCTGCACTGTGAGGACTCGGGGGCAGGGATTCTGTGCCCTGCATTTATTCCCTAGCCCCTGCCCCTCCCTGGGACTCAGTAGCATGAGGACAGACCAGCGGTCTCTCGGCTGGTAAGAGGGACTAAGTTAGGGCTGTAAGGACAAGGAGAAGTCAGTCTGCATCATCCTCCCCGCCTCACCTCCCCCCAGATGCATCCCTTCCGGGTTTCAGGGCTGAGCCTCAGGGATCCCGGTATGCTCCCTCTAAGGGGACACTGATCCTCTCTGAGCCTCGGTTTCTTATCCGCTGAATGGGGAGAATAATCGCCGCCCCCTGCCTCCTAGGCTGCGGTGAGGCCCAGGGGTGGGCAGCCAGCCAGACTCCTGCGTAAGAAACCTCCACACCCGGGCCTCGGCGGGAACAGTTCCTGCTCGGCTGCCGCCCCCTTCTGGACAGCCCAGCCGCGGGGCCCGGGGGTCCCTGGGGCTCTGCTGCCCTCTAGTGGCCGGAGGCCCCGGGCACTTGGAAACAGGGAGCCTCAGGCTAATTCAGCCCGCGCCCACCCCAGCCATGTTCAGGAGACGCCGAGGTCCAGAGACAAGGAGGGACTTGTTGGGGGGTCTCGGAGCAAGTCAGGGGCAGTGCCGGGACCAGATCCCAGGCCTCTTGGTGCCTAGCACCTCCAGCTCCAGGCTGGGGCTTGTTCTCCTGCCACAGGCTGTCGGAAGAGGGAGCTGTTCCCTCACCTGCCCAGCCTGCCTCACCTGGGGGACCCCTGCGCGGTGGAGGCCGCCCCGCCGGCCGTTCTCCGCATCTAGGTCACCCTCTGACATGTGTTCCCTGTGCTTGCCCAGGGGTCATCCCGATTTGAGAACCAGTAGATGGGGGGGTAGGGGGTAACCCTGACCCCTCCCTCCTTAATTAATCAAATATTTAAATTAATAGCCGCAGTCATGATTGATGGACAGAGCATAGCTAATTACCCTGGAGATTAAAATGACTGTTTCTGTTTAAAAAGGCTGCAAATGAGTTAATTATTTCCTTTGCTCACCTCTCTAACCTCGTTACACTTCTAAATGAATAGCAATATTGATCTTGGAACTGATTTTGGTGTTCCACCGCACGGGCAGGTTTAATTAGGGTTTGAAAACGCTGCAGTGCCTCCTCCTTCTGACCGAGGAAATTAGCCTTAGGTTTTACTTACACTTCACAGCCATGTCATCCACACCGACAGGAAGGGCTGGAACATGACTGCAGCAGTGCCCGCCAACTCCCCATCCAGAGCAGTGCCCACGGACCCCTGCCTTTCACCCCTCGAGGTCCTGGAAGATGTGGGCAGGGGGACCACTGGTCTCTGTGGCCTCTGGTCACAGGTGGGGCTTTTGGAGGCTCACATGCAGCAGGGAAAGGCCCAGCGTGGTGTGGAACACGTTGGGAGCCAGAGGCTGTCACAGATTCCCAGCCCAGGGCTGTCCCCCAACCTTCCTGGCTCCTGATTGAATAAGTATTTCCTCTCTACCCCTGCTCAGTTCCTCTCCAGATTCCTAAGGAGCCCCACCTCCACCTCCAGCTCCCTTCCACAAAGGCTACCAGTCCAAATGAAGGATGAAATGGGGGCCCTGTGGGGACCAAGACAGCGGGCAGGAGACCTGACATATGGGTGACCTTAAGCTAGCGTCTAACTCCTTCTGGGCCCGTTTCCTCCTCTGAATGACTCTGATACCGACAGTATCATGTCACCCGTCCTTACTTCCCATCATGAGTCTTCAAGGGCAAGCGAGCCAGGTGGAGAGAGTGAGCAGGGGAGGCAATCTCCAAGGGTCCAGGCCTGAGGGTAGGTTTGCTCCCTCTTCTTCAAAATGAAGCCTCCTCTTGACCTTTAAAGAGTTGTGCCCACTTCCTGCTCTCCAGATTCCTCTACCCTCTGTATCTGATTTCTCCTCTATAAGATGCACTGTTGGGTAGTCTCATGTGGCATGGGGTCTGTGGACCTCTCAGGCCCTGGCACAATTCCACGATGCCACAGTCATCTGGTTTTCTTCCCAGGTCTCTGGCTGTCACTCCTCACTCTCCTTTGCAGATGCCTCCCCTGCTGTTCCTTAAATGCCCCAGGGTTTGGTCTTGAGCCCTCTTCTCTCTTCTTCTCCTCTCACTTTACATCTCCCCTGTGAGCCCACTGTCATGTATTAAAGTGAATGTATCCCAAATCACTGTCTCAGTTCAGATCCCACCCCTGAGTTCCACCAGGGAGTGACCCGACCAGATTTACCTTTAAAAAGGCTACTCAGGCTGTAGTTTGGAGAATGGCAGAACAGGGGGATGGTGGAGACAGGAGAATGAGTGAGGTGGCTATTGTAAGTCTAAAAAAAAAATTCTCAGGTCTGGGCTGTGACAGAGGGGATTGGCTGGAGAGGGTGAGCCACGGATGGGCAGGCTGTGGGGACTGATTTCGTAGGAGGAGTCCAGGACAATGCCCCCTTTGCAGGTTGGGACGCTAGATGCCTTTGGCTGATGCTGGCAATATCAGGGAGAGGCAGGCTTGCAGGAAGTGTTCATTTGTAGGGCTGAGTTTGAGGTGCCTCCAGGGAGATTCAGGAGAAAGGGAGACTCAAGGAACGTGGATGACTTGCCAAATTCCTACAACCAGCTTGTAGCCTGTCACTCTGAACATGGGTCATCAGATCTGCAGGGAGTCAGGCAGTGACGGCATGCCCAGAACAGCTCTTTCTTTGGCCACGATGTGAGAGAATGGAAGGCACTGCATGCAAATTACGGGGGGCACTGGGAGCCCAACAATTCATACTCGATTGAGCCGATGAAATCGGCTTGGAAGCCAGGCTACACCCCTGCCTTATCAGACGAGGAAAGAAGTGTGGAGATTGAGGATAAGCCTCTAGACTGAACCCAGCCTTGATAACAGACTGAAACCTGACCCTGGTCACAGTCTGAGGAAACAAGCTTTACCAACATCTGCAGTTGGAGGCTGCGAAGTAAGGACTTCTTGTCCCCATCCTCCCTTCTCTTCATTGGGGTGGGGGGTGGGGTGGAGAGAGGTTGGTTAATAGAGCCAAGAAGGGCAAGACTGGAGCAGTGAGCGCAAAGCAAACCACTGCTGTGCTGACCCAGGGACTCTCAGCTCTTTCTGGGTTCAGGGTTTACTTGTTAATACAGGAATTTCTGTCAAGCAGTTAAAGAAACTGAAAGACTCACAGCCATCCTAAAGGAGCCAGTACAATGTTTTGTAGCCACCACCGTGAAAGCCACCTGGGAAAGCTCTCCAGTTATCACATTGCCCCTGGGTCAGGACAGAATGACCTTCAAGGAGCTGTTCGTCGTCCTGGCTGTGCAGTTCTTGTCTGTCTCACTGTTCCTGAGTCCAGCCCAGCTCAGCGGGGCCTCCTGGAATCCAGGTGACACTGTGCTCCCTTGGTGAGACCAGTGAGGTAGGGAAGAGCCCAAACTCTGGACCCAGGTGGCCTGGAATTCAAATCCTGAGTCTGCCCATCCAGCTGTGTGATCATGGGTGAGTTGCTTCACCTCTCCTCTCTGTGCCTCAGTTTCCTCACCTGTGGAGTTGTTGTAAGGAGTAATATGAGTTCATTTATGTTAAGTGCTTGGTACCTGGCACATGCTAAGTGTTCTATTCAGTTAGCTGTTGCTAGCATTTTGCCCACCGATGCACACTTGGCTGACACTGAGAAAATCACAACACTCTTGGGAGACCATACGGTTCAATGACAGTTGACTCCTACTCTGTGCTGGGCACTGGTGACACAGGGTCAAGAAGTCACAATTTTACCATCGGGGGCTTACTGTCTATGAGGAGACCATCCTAAGATATGTCGTAGGTGCTACACTGGGGAAAGTAGCATGATGAGCTCACTGGGGGATTGGTGGATGTTTGTAACAACTACTACTTACTGAGCACCTACTGTGTACCAGGTGCTACTCTGGGGGCCTCACAGGCAATTACCCTCCTCATCTCATAGATAACTCCGAGTCTCCGAGAGAACGGGACTGCAGAGAACTGAGGCTTTTCTGTGCCAGGGAACAGTGTGAGCCCTGGTGTGACGGAACCCTGAGGGGCCTTGGGAGAGGCCTCGGCGCCCAGACTGAAGAGCTCGCTCAGTGACCACCTGCATTTGAACCAAGCAGAGCCCAGAATGGGAGAGCAAAAGCAGGGAAAGACACCTCCCACCTTCAGCCAGCATGCCCAGCTGTGAGAGTGTCCCCTGGACCAGGGGGCGTCGTGATGGGTGTGTGTGCATGTCTGTGTGTCCACAGAGATGTGGAAGTGCTGGGGGAGGGCTGCTTGCCTCCTCCGGGGCACCCCACCCTGAGGCCCCACCCCATAGACCCAGGCAGGACCAGGCTCAGCGGGAAGGCACCGCTGGCTGGGAGCTCCATGCTGGTGAGCAGGACCTGCAAAAGGGGGTAAAGGGAGGTGCTGCCACAGTAGGGTGGCAATGGCTTCCTGGGGGACCCAGCAGCTGGCTGTGTGTGGGCCAAGAGGCTTAGGAGGGTGGGGGCGGGGGGGCCTCCCGCTCAGGTGTCTGTGCTGGCCCGGAAAGCGCCTCCTACCCAACCTGGCAGCCTGAGGACCCTGATGATCCCCACGGGGAGGAGAGGCCGTGGGCCAGCCTGGTGGGGGTGGGCAGGCGTGGCGTGGCCGCCTGTACCTCAGCTACCTCTGCCCCAGGCAGCCTCTTCCTCCCTACAATTAGCGGCTCTTGTCTCTAATTGATTCCTCTGGTGCTCACAAGACAATTAGAATTTAAATTGTCTTTTACAAAGGTCACAAAAACGTGATCAAAGAGGAATCTATTAGAGGGGCTGGGTAACCCCTCCTTCCGCACCTCCTGGAACTAATGTGGGGGTAGAGGACTGGGCAGCATGGGAAGGGGTGGCCACCTGCACAGGGTCTTTCTCCGACCCCCACAGTCTTTCCCAAGGCTCCCTGGGTTCCCCAGCATGAGAGGTAGGGGAAGGGAAAACCCAAACTCGCCTGCCCGGTGCTGGGGGCATGCCACCTTCTCTGCTCCCACTGCAGTCCTTTCTCCCATGTCACCCTTTCCCAGCCTGCTCCTCGCTCCACCTGTGCTTCAGATGGTCCAGTCCTGTCCCTTTCCAGCTGTGTGACCTTATGTAAGCTATTTGCGCCCCCCACCCCCATCCCTGAATCTCAGTGGTCTCATCTGTGCAATGGGGCCAAAACATTTTGCTTCCTAAAGGCAAGAGATTCCAAAAGGAGGTGCCCGCACTTGTCGATTCTTTGCTTCTCTAAGCCGCTTATTTTATCCGCCTTCACCAGGAAGCATGTCTGGGGGCTTGTCCTCCAGCTACTCCAGCCCTGACGGTGGCTGGCACTCTGCCCTGCTCATCATGCTGCCCGGGAGGGAGGTGGCTCCTTCCCACCCAGGGGACAGGGCAGAGCCTCCGTCTACTCCTTCCCCTGGCTCCCACGGCAGCCCGCACAGGGCAGAGCACATGGGGAAAAGGAAAGCATTCAGGGCAGATTCAGCTAACAGATCCCAGGGTTGCCTAAAAGAGAACCCAGACCTCCCCCACTCCCACCCTCCATGAGGGGCTCACCCTCTGTCAAGGCAGAAGGAGGGAGAATGGGGTAGCAGGCATTCCCAGCCAGCACAGGGCGTCGGGTCCTTCAAAGTGATTGCTCTGGGCCTCCACCCCTCCATTCACGCAATGGGAGCTGGGCAGGAAGGTCTCTGATGGTTCTGCCCACTCAGATTCTTGGCCTTGGGCTGACTTGTGGTTTGGGTCCTGGGCCTTGGCCAGGTAGACTTGGCAACTTCAGGAAGCCTCCTTTGGACCAGCTCAGTCAGCGAGGCAAGCTGACAAGGAATTGGGGGTGGTGTGGTGTGGACAACAAGAGGCTAGGAAGGGGCTTAGTTTGGGTTCCTGGAGAACTCTGGACCCACCCCACCTACTTAGGTCTGAGAGAGGAACCTGACAGCAGTCCCAGATCTACTCAATTCCTGCCACCAAACTGGGAGGAAGGACTGCCTCTAGAAAGCAAGTGTCTGGCCTGCCAGTCTGGGTCACAGAGGGAAGTTGGGACCAGTCATGGCTGCTTTCCCCTGCCAACCTGGCAGCTCCATCCGACTTCAAAAGAGAGCAGTGTTCACTGAGCACCTACTCTGTGCCAGCCTCCGGGCTGTACTTTAGGTGTCATACCTTTCCTTTAGCAGTGCTCTATTTCACAAATGAAGAAATAAGCTCAGAGAGGCTGAGCCCCTTGTCCAAAGCCCCACAGTGAGGAATGGACAGAAATGAGACTTACACTCAGGCTTGCCTGGTTCTAAAACGGAGACCATGTATGGCCCAGCCCCTGGTTGGTAGCGGTTGAAAGGGATCCCATTAATTTGGGACTCAAAACCGTTGTTAGGAGCACACAGGTGGAAGGATGTCATGTGGCGGCCTCTGAGCAGAGGGGAACAGGGAGTCTGTGGCCTGGGGGAGCTGGGCAAGGTATCAGTAGTCCTGTCCACACTGCCATGGCCCCCAAGGTTGGGAGACGTCATCATTCCTCACTGAGAGTCAGGCACAGAGCCCCCGGGAGAGGGAATTACCCAGATAATCCAGCCTGATCACCAGATCTGGAGGAACTTCATTTGGATATCAAAGGAGGCAACTCCGGGACCCACGCCTGTGGCGCGGTCACTGCGCATGCTGCCCACTGACCTGGTGTGAGCCAGGCTCTGTTCCCCGCCTCAAAAGAGGCCGGTCCTGGAGTGGAGAGCCTGGGAAGACAGGAGGGGGATGGGCCCGCTCAGGATCACAGAGGGGCTGAGGCAGGACCCCGCTGCCTTCTGGGGCAGGAAGCTGGCAGGGCCTCCTGACTATGCCCCTGTCTTGGAGACACCCAGGGCCCTCTGTTTTGCCCTGTTAGCAGAAGGAGTGTATCTAGGTGTGGGGTGGGAGGCGGCTGGGGATGCCCAGAAAGGAGGGACTTCCTTGTCTAGAGCATCCTTGCTGGCAGGACTTCTTGCCCTGACCCCTGGTGTGGCCAGGACGGGGCACGGCCAGGTATTTGGCCAGCGCCTGAATCACCAGAAGGTCTCTCTGGGGCCGTAAATCCCACAGGCCCAGGCAGGCAGGCCCACAAAGTGGTTGTGACAGCAGTGGTTAAATTAAGTGGCTGTTGCAGAGTCAGGCAGGGCTGGATTCCTGGAACTGAATTTATGGCCTCCCTGCCCCATTTACTGCCCAGTCAGCCTGGGCCTCCTCCGGCATCTTGCCTGCCTGAGGGAGGCCTGCAGCCAGAGGCCCACTCTTAGGACCCCAGGAGCTCCTGCAGCGGGGGCCTCTGGGCTGGGGCCACCAAGAACTGCAGTCCCATGGGGCTGGGATCCTGAAGCCATACCATGATGAGGAGCCCAAGGCCCAGAGAGGAGCTGAGACCAGCCTGAGGTCACATGGGGCCTGGTGCAGTCTCTGGCTCCCTGACTCCCTCAGTTCTCCCTGCCCCCTGATCAGGCCTCGTTCGCTTAGCCTCTCCCAAGCTGCTTGGGACAGGTGATTCATCCCCCCAGCCCTGCCCCCCACCACCTAGGCCTTCCTTCTGTCCCAGCAGGCAGGAGGCTGACACTGCCTTGAGTCTTCTCCCACGCACACAGGTGACTACACACACGCAAGCACATGTTGGGTAACAACCTAAATGTGCAGTTAGATGTTTACTTAGAACAACAACAATGAAAACAAACCTCGAAGATAACAATAAAGAAGCAATACACAAAACAAAACCTGTCAGACCTGCAGTGTAGTCTGAGGACCAAACTCTTCCTTGGAATGGTCTGGCCTCAGACTCCCAGGCGCACAAGAGATCTCAGCCAGTCCAGGGGGGCCCACACCCCTTTCCCCCCACCCCTCACCACCTGAGTCCTCAATAGGTTTATGCCCAGACCAGACAGCAGGATCTGTCCCCTTCCCCAGTGCTCATTGCTGGGACCTTCTTATATTGCTGTGTATGGCACGCAAATAAGAGTGTGCACGCATGCCCACATGTATGCGTGTGGGCATATCTTTGTGTGTCTGTGTATCTGTATGTGTGTTATATGCACACATGTATGTATGATGTGTGTGTGAGATGCAACAAGTGTGCGGGTGGGACACACAGGGTGTGTGCAGGGAGTATGCCTGCCTGTATGTGTGATTCAGGTCCTTGTGCCTGTGAACACCGAGGCTTCTTGCCTAACCCTTGCCCCTAGACTTCTCCCTCATGGTTGTCCCCAGAGATGTGCAGACAAAGGCCACCTACCACCCTCCACCCGGGCCCCTTTTCCCCTGTGGGTACATCCCCAGCCCCTCCCACCATCCTCCTGACTAGACCCGGATGAGCCCAGAACCTGGCATCTGCACTGGGCAGAGACGAGTGGGACCATCCCCCCCACCCCCCCCCCCTTGGAAGCTCCACTTCTCTTACTGAAGCCTGGAGTCCCCAGAGCACAGGCGATGAGGGGGGCCTGCCCATCCCCCCCTCCGTCCCCACCCCAGACCTGCATCGCCCTCCCAACCCAACCCTTCACCTTGCCTGAAGGGGGCTGTGGCCCTGTTGCCCAGAGGGAGAAACCGAGACACGGGGTGAGAGGTTTAGTGGGTGACCTGTACCCAGCAGCCAAGAAGGATCTCTAGGGAGTCGCCCACCCCCCGACTCAGAATGGGACCGGTCCCAGGCCCACAGGCGGGAGCTAGTTCTGTCCTTCTGGACCCACTGCCCCTCGAGCGACTGCCTGTCCCCTCCAGGCCTGTGCAAGGCCCTGCTTGCTGTCAGCCTCACTGGAAAGATGATGAATGAGTGGCAGACAGAAAGTCAGCCCTCACCTCCCACCCCACCCCAGCATCTCATTACCCTGGTGGGTCTCCTTGGGCCTGGACAGAGAAGCAGGGTGGCTGCGGCTCCCTTGGGATTCTGCCCCTTCTGTGGTGTCCCACCCTCTGCCTCCAAGGACCCCTCTGGCCTGTAATAGCCCCCTTCCCCCACCTCTTCCCAGGTCCTGGAGAAGTCGTGTGGGTCCACCACCCACTGTTCATTCTCAGCGCCCTGCCTGGGCACAGCAGTAAAGCAGATGGGGCCTTACACTTAGGATGACTGTCTGAGGGCCAGAGGAGGGCAGCTGCTGGCTTTGACTTTGAGTATCTCACCTACCTCGGGACAGCAGGAAGCAGACATCACGCACACATGCACACACACACTCACACACTTACATGCACATGCACACAGAGTGAGGTGACAGGGAAACAGGCCTGGTAGGGATCTAGGGGGTGCGGGTCAGCACTTCGGGAATGGGCGGACAAGGACTGAGCCCCCAGAGTCCCCCAGTCCAGATCAAGGAGGGCTGGGAGGAAGTGGTTGCGCCAGGGGTTGGGCTGAGGAGGGAGCAGAGCTGGGCAGATGCAGAGAGATGGAGAAGGCTCCTTGGAGAGCCAGGTGAACAGCATGTTTGGGGGGCAGGGGTGGATGCTGGGAAGGGCATGCAGCCTGGTGGGAAGAGGAGGAGGGGCTGTTAGTGGCCTGGCCAAGTCCACGGAGCTGTACATCAAAACCCAGCGCATGTTCGAGGATGCTGGTCTCCTCTCCCACAGAGGAACAGATGTCCCTTTGATGGTGAGAAGAAAGGATATCGTACAGAGAGGGTGCAGGTGGGGGTGGGGGGCAGGGGGAGGCTGAATCGCCTCCCTGTGCCCATGTCTGCTCCCTGTGGTCACCCAGGGGGCGGGAGAGACCATCTTAAGTGTCATCCCCACTTCCAATGGGCCGTGGAGCCAGGCCCATCACGAGGGTCTTGGTGTGCCAGGGGAAATGTGCAGCTGCCCTGGGGCTTCCCAGGGAGCCTGGGGCAGTGGGATGTCATCAGTGGACAGAAAACCAGCCCTGAAGAAGCCCAACTGGCCAAGCCCTTCCCAGCGCTGGGGTTATGCCCTATACTCGGCCTCAGTGGAAGAAGAAGCTGGGCTCAGGGCCTCGTGCGCTCAGCATCTGCCCCCTGGGCCTTTCCACCCTCTAGCTGGTGGGGACACCTCACAGGCCGGTGCTGAGGGACCAGGATCACTCGGGAACCTGTCAAGGATCAACCACCAGCCATTTCCTGGCACCTGAAGCCCGGTGGGGCCATCGTCCCACTGGCTAAGCAGGGGTGGCAGGTCCTCAGCGGCGGGACAGCCGTGCACTGTGGGTGCCAGGACACAATAGGCTCGGCTCCCACTGGCCTCTTTACAGCCCCCTGCTTCCACCTTGGATAGGAGCCTCACGTGTGCTGATGTGTGCGCCTGCATTTGTCTGCTGGGAGTGACTGTGTGGTGTGCGGGGACCCCTCGTGCTCCAGCTGGCCCTCTCACCCAGCAAGAACCAAGCACGCTCCCCTGACAGTCCCTGGGCTTCCCTGAGCCCCACCTCTTCTCTTGGCACAGTTACTCTGCCCGGTATACCTTCAACCCCACCGGGCCGTAGGACGCCTTTGTAAGAGTTAGCGAAAGGTACTCCTCCCTCCACATGCTGTTCTGCTACCTGATGGAAAAGTGCCTCACCAACTATCCAACTATGGGACTCCATATGAGTGGCGCCCTCTAGAGCTGTGATGGACATCCTCGGACTCTCCCAGCCCCTCCTCTGGGGACCCGGGGACATGTCTTAGTAAGGCCCCTGGTGTAGCTGGCCTGGCTCTGGACTCCACCGGACCTCTGATGACCTTCTTAATCCAGGCTCCTTGAAAAGGGCACCAGCTCCCCCAGTATGGGAATTCTGTATTTTTTTGCATGATCTTTCTGTAAACCTAGAACTTCTCTGATTTAAAAAATTATATATTTTTGAAAAAGGACTCCAGCTGCACCAACACACCCACCAGCCTATGCAGAATAGCGGGTCCCCATAAAGGCAATAACCTCCTTTCTCTTCCCAGGCAGAACCTCAGGCTCTGCAGCCCCTTCTCACATTCTTCTCTGCACACCACACACACTGCAACGCCCCCAAGGAGGACGCCTCACCCTTTCTTTCCACCCCCGCCCAGGGGAGAGAGACCCCATTACCTCCAGGCCTGTCTTTACCCCTCTCCCGGTGCCAAGGCGCTGCTGGGGGGCTGGGGAGCTGCCGGCCCCTCGCCCAGTGCTGCTGGTCACTGGCCTTTGTGATCTCAGCCCCCCAGGCTGGCCCGGCCCGGGTCCACGGGACCAGCGGCCCTCGCTGTGAGCAGATGCTTGCACACGGCCGCTTATCCCACGTGCCAGACCCGGAGGGCTGGAGCCTGGCACAGCCCCTTCTTCTTGCCCGCAGAGGTTCCACACTACCTCCCGCTTGGTCCAGGCTCTGGGATCCGCCTGGCAAATGGGAAAACCCAGCCAGTCCCCCCCGCCCCCCCGTGGACTTGGCTCTGACTTTTGGGAAGGGAAGTGGGAAATAAATTAGAGGTGGAGGTGAGGGGGGCAGAAGATACGGAAGGCAAGTCTCCAAACCCTGTGTGAGATGGCAACGTCCCAGCGTCTGCTGCTGACATGGAAAAATAAAAGTTACTGGCTAGTTTTTTCCACCCTTTCTTTCTAAATGATCTGACGTTTTATTCTCCCCCATCTAACTCTCTATTCTCTGCTAATGGCAGAATAATAAAAAATTATCCCTCATAGTGTGTGTGAGTGGCCAAGACGGGAGCCCAGGAGAGGGAGGAAGGAGAAGAAGGAAAAGGTTATTATAAATGTGTCAGCCTTGTTTACGACCCTTTATCAGCCAGGGAGAGGCGGGGAGGGAGAGGCACCGTCAGCGCACGCTTTAAAGCAGCCTGCCAGCTTGGTTGCAGAGTGTAAATAATTTTTATTTTCAGCTGCATTTAGATATTTTAAAATATGGACCTGCCAGCCATCGTGGGGAAGAGAGCCGAGCCTGCGGGGTGGGAGCGGCCTGCCGCTCAGCCCTTTGATGGGCCCCTGCTTGACAATTAGGGTTTTCAAAAGCAGCGTTTGCTGATAAAGGCCTCCTTCCCTAGGAGCGCAGGGAGATAGTGAAGCGGCTGCCACACTCCCCGCTGGCTGGCTGGGGCCGATCTAACAGGCAGGATTTGGGAAGGCTGTGCCACGGCCCGATGTCGCTCCCGGGGAGGCTGCTCTGCGCCAGCGGCCGGCGCCCCCGCCTCCCTGCCCCGCTGGACGCCACGGCCCTCGGGTTTCATTCGGGCTTCACAGGTCATCATTCACTGAGTGCCTACTGGGTGCTGGGATCGTGGGGGTCCTAGGACAGGGGGACTTAGAGACGGTTTTACCTAGCGGTCCTTTGATCCCTTCTTTGTGACCCCTTGGGATGGCCCATTGCTTTCCGGGCTTGAACTGGGCTGTCCGAAGGCCGGATGGCACAGTGGCCAGAGCAGGGCTCCCCCAGTGAATGGACCGGGCACTTGAATCATGGCCTTGGGACGTCAAGCAAATGACTCCATAAGTCAGGCATCCTAATTATTCTTCTGTGCAATGGGGATGATGATGATACTAATCTTGAATTGTTGTGGGGTTCAAGTGAGGAGATGAATGTGAAGCTTTAGTGGCTGAGTGTCGGGGAGCACACATTGAGCACCGCCTCTCATCAGAGTGATTTGCTGCATGCAGAGAAGGGCACATTAAACCCCAGGAGTATTTCCCAAACGTTTCAGTGCACCCCGCACTGAGCCCAGGCTCAAGGGGAGGCTGAGAGGAGCTGAGCCCTGTCTGTGGGAATTCACTGGCAGGCTGCACAGAGAGACTGTGTGGAGCAGGCTCATCAGGGCAGGCTCCCTGGAGAAGTGTCCCCAAAGGAGTGGCAGGGTGGGAGGGGGTCGAGAGGAGCTGGTCTGGCCAGAGAGGAGGCAGGTGGTCAGAGGCAGATGGCTGGTTCCCCTCCCAACTTGTTCCCAGCTGTGAGAGGGGACTTGGCACTAATTCTCCGCGGGGGTCAAATGCCAGGTATGTAGCCAGCACATTCCCTGTCTCCTTTGCTACTTTCTTTAGTACTCAGAATGACACCTCTGCCTGATGACTGCAGGGGACACTTTGCCATGCCCCCGGGGCTGGGCAAAACCGACTCCTTGCAGACAGAGGGCGCAGGTAGGCTCAGAGAAATTAAGAAGGACAAAACCAAATTCCCAGATCTGTGACTTTGCTGGATGTGGGAGACACGTTCCTTGACCTTTTCTTGTGGTTGGAGCCAGCGGTGGCTGGAAAGACAGGGAGCATTGGGTCAGAGGGCAGCTGGATGCTTGGCTCTGAATATGGATTTGAACAAGGGCACGGGGCCAGCCAGGGGTCAGCGGGCTGCTCGGGGTCTGTGGGCTGAGAGCAAATTAGGAAGGCAAGGGAATGGGGGTATGGCAACAGCAAGGGACAGGAGGGGACAGGCATCAGTCAGGGGGCTCTGTGCCTGCCTCACACCTCTGTCACACCTTCAGTCAGCCTTTCACGCCTCAAGCTGCTGCCTGCTCTGACCTGGTCCTCAAGGTGCTCATGTCCCCGAGAGGGAGACAGATGGATAAACAGACAAATGCTCTGTGTTGTCCAAGAAAGGGAAGGGGCGGTGGGCATCAGGGAAGGAGGCACTGGGCTCCTGGGGTCCAAAAGTACACACAGGAATTTTCTGAGCAGATAAGGTAGAGAGGACATTCCTAGTGGGACAGTATAGCAGGGACAAAGCTAGAAAGCACACAGCCACATGGCTCACTGCGGGAAGTACAAGTGAATAGCCAAAACAATCTTGAAAAAGAGCAAAATTAGGGAACTCATACTTCCTGAATTAAAAACTTACTACAAAGCTGTAGTAATCCAGGCAGTGTGGTACTGACTTGAGGACAGACAAATAGATCAATGGAATAGAATAGAGTCTAGAAAGAAACCTAAACATTAACAGTCAATTGATTTTCAATAAGGGTACCAAGACAATCTCTTTTAGTGAAGGAAGACTAATGCCCTTAATAAATGGTGCTGGGACGAAAGAATGACGGTGGATCCTTTCCTCACACCCTACACAAAAAAGAACTCCAAATGGATCAAAGATCTAAATCTAAGGCCTGAGGCTGGGAAAGGCCAGGGTGCTGGGGTCAGAGTAGGAGAGCTAGATTACCACCCAGTCGGGCCCTCGGGGTCGTCTACAATTATTATTATTGCTTTTGTCCTGGACTTTTTTTTTTTTTTTTTAAAGAGAGAGGGAGGAAAGGAAGGAAAGACAGAGAAGGAAGGAAGGATGGAAGGAAGGAAGGGAGGAAGAAAGGGAAACATCTTTAAACATTTTCTTGTTTTATTATATTTTGTTTGTTTGTTTGTTTTTTACATGGGCTGGGGCCGGGAATCGAACCGGGGTCCTCCGGCATGGCAGGCAAGCACTCTTGCCCGCTGAGCCACCGCGGCCCGCCCTGTCCTGGACTTTTGAGGTTGACAAGTGTCGAAGCATCCTGGGAGAATCGGTCGAGGCAGGAATGTTCTGTGAAGATTTGCCACCACGCTCCCAATTTATCTGCTGTGAAAGCTGATGCACGAGGACACTGGTACCACCTTTTGGAGGACAATTTGCCGTTAATAAGCCTCCTCCTCCAAGAATGCGCAAGACTTCGGGTCCTATAATGTCCCTTTTGGCATCTGCCCTGCAGAAACCTCAGCCCAAAAGAGCAGAGAGTGGCAGGCGCAGAGGAGCTCATCAGAGCAGCGTTTGTAATGGCCTCTTGGGTAGATGGATTACAGAAATGGCCTCAATTCTCTTGTAATTAATGCCCCTGATTTGTATGCTTGAAGACGGCTAAAATGGGAACTATGTTGTATATATTTTACCATAATAAAAAGAAGGCTCTAATTCTCCGCATCTCCCTGTATCCATTCCTTTGCAAGGTCGCTTTGCAGGAACTCCCTGCAAGAGGAGGAGTCACTTTCCCCACTCCTTGCATCTGGGCTGACCCCAAACTAGCTGTGGCCAATTCAAGTGTTGGAGGTGACCAGGTGCAAGTTCTTAAGCCTAGAACACTTGAGCACTTCCACTTGCTCTGTTGGAAACCTGCTAACCCCATGAGGACAAGCCCAGGCTGGCCTGCTGCAGGATGAGAGACAAGGAGGACGAGAACTGAGTCACCCCAGGCCAGGCCCACCCAAACCAGTCTGCCCCCAGTCAGTGCACGAGGGAACCAGGCTAGAAATCAGCCTAACCTGGCCCAGCACAAAGCTGTGCCTGCTGACCTGCAGACTTGGAAGCATAATAAACGCTTGCTTTAAGCCACTGCACTTCGGGGTCATTTCCAGGTGGCCATTATTAATAATATTCAGAGACTGACGCAGCCCTATACTGGATGCCACCCAGACATCCATTGACGTGGCGGTGGAGGCATCAGTGGTGGTATAGCCATATAGTGGAACCCCACAGCCATTAAAAAATGAGGTCGATCCACACGTACTGACCTGGAAGGTGTCCACGATACATCGGTGAGGGAAAAAACCAAGTGGCTGATCAATGTATTTGCCATGACCTTGTTTTGTTTTTAAATTCTGTGTCTCAGAATGTATAGGACAGATACGCCTAGGAAAACGTTGGCAATGGTGAAACAAACTATTCATAGAGGTTCCCTTTAGGGTAGACAAGGGAAAGTTTCTTGGCTTTCTCTCTTGTAATTCAAAAAAAGAAGAAGAAGGTTATTTAGAACAAAAGCAAAGTTGCTGGTTTTGATGACCCAATTTGTCAAAACCGGGGCCTAGTGACCCACATGCAGATTCTCCAGCTTCCTCTCTTCATCCTGGCTCCTGGGCTTTGTCTCCACTCCCGGCCCAAGCCCAGCCCTTCCTGTGGCAAAATCCCAGCCCCGCAACTCCCCCAAGTCCCTGTGCACCCCTCCACCACCTGTGGTTTCCATCCCTCACCCTTTAGGCCTTTTCCCTTTCAATTTCGAGCAGGAAGGGCCCGTGGAGACCAAGTCCTACATCTTAGTGGTGCGGATGCAGGGAAACTGAGGGACGGGGGCGGCAGGGCCGTGTCAGAGGCCTCTCAGGGAGGCTGCAGCTGAGCAGGTGTCCCGAGTCCCTGCCACCGGGGAGCCCAGTGCAGCCCCCGCCTCCAGCCCTGACCTCCACCTCAGGGAGCCCGGGGGACCAGGGACAAGCGTCATCCTTCTTGGGAGACGAAGAAGAAGCCATGGGGGGGGGGTAAGAGGGACAGAGCAAAGAGGAGGAAGGCCAGGGCGGGGGTGAGCAGCAGGGCCAGCCTGAGCCTCGGGCCTCCAGCAGCACCCAGATAATAAGCAAGAATAATAGAGGAAAGAGAGCGAAATGTCACACACGCTCTAGTGCCATTAGCCACTAGAAAAGGGAAATATCACATAATTAGGCTGGGCCTTTGTTTGCCTTTGTGGAGGGGTGGGGGCAAGGGGGGGCCCAGTGTGTGGGCGCTGTGCCTCCGGGGAGGGCCCTGCTCACCCACCGCAGGGGGAGGGGGCTGCAAGGTGAAGAGCTCAGGGCAGGGGATGCTTGGGCTTCCGACTCCTCACCCCTGGGTCTGGGGGCTAGAGGGGGCTGGGAATGGGGACGCGGAGGGGACGGGACTCATTCCACCTCAAAACTGTGACATCGCGCTCAGAGGCCTCCTCGCTAAACTGCCTTTGCTGTTGTTTGTTTATATTTCCCTCGTTATTACCCAAGTCACAGAACCACCCGGGTAATAGCTGTAAAATTACACACTTGCAGCTAATTTGGGTACGACTCTTGGCATAGCAGCCGCGTTTTAAGGAGAAATAAACAAGGCCTGAAATAAAAGCCGGCAGGAATACAAATCTGCAGCAAGGAGGCCGGCGTCCCCCCTTCCCCAAGCAGCAGCCAGAGCAGACAGCGCCCTCCGCACAGCGCACGCACTCATCCCGCAGCCCTGTCTTTCCCGTTCTCGGTGAGGACCCTGCTGCCTACAGGCCCCTTGAAGGAGCTCTTACGATTTCTCCTTCCCCCGCCCCCACCCAGAGCCAGGGCTGGGGCTGAGCTGGGCTGGGCTTTGTCTCCGCAGACCCACGTGGCCCTCCCCAGCCTGACTCCCTTCCTGGGCAGCGTGGCCATTCCCCCTCTCCCCCAGGGAAGGAGGTGCGAACTGCCAGACATTCATTCAAGTGTTCCTTGAGCATCTACTCTGTGCCAGACACTGCATTCTTTCTGGAAATGTTATCTCATGCAGGAGCCAGATATTAAATAAATGCATGAATAAATAAATAATAACAAGCTAGGATCTGTGCTCTAAGTGAATAGAACAGTGCGGAATGAGACAGAAAGGGGCAATCTGCATCAGCGTGGGGGTTCAGAAAGACCTCTTTGGGGGGAAAGGAAAGGCCTGTTTGAGCTGAGGCCAGGGGGGAGGATTTTGGGGGTGCAGAGTGTTGTAGGTGGTGGAAACAGCGTGGGCAAAGGCCCTGAGGTAGGAAGGCCAGCGGGACTGGTGCGCAGGGAGCTGGAGGAATGCGGTGAGATGGCCGGGGAACATGCAGGGTGCCGTAGGTGACTTAGGGAGCTGGGGAGGAGTCTAAGGAAGGTGAGGGGTGAGATTTGATTTATGCCCGGTGTGAAGAGAAGCAAGAGGGGCACGAACATCCAGGAGAGGCTGTGGCAGTCATACAGGCAGGAGACAACAGGGGCTTGGAAAAGAACAGTGGCAGTGCAGACATGGAGAAAGGGAGGGTTTAGAGAGAAGGCGGATGGGACTTGGGTTTCGGGGACGAGGGAGAAGGAAGAGTCGAGGGGGTGGGTAGAGGATAGTGGAGGCACATCTCCCGAGATGGGGGAAACCACAGGATGAGCAGGATTAGGCCATGAGCCTGAGGTGCACAGAGCTGGCATTTGAGGCCACAGGGATGGACCAGGTTGCCTAGGAAGAGAGATGGAGAAGAGAAGCTGCCTTGACAGGTGTGACTCCCAGCCTGGACTCTGTGACCAATGCCCAGCCCCTTCCCATCACTAATGAAATAAGAATAAAAGTTACAACTTCATTTTGTTCAGAGGGTTAAAAGAGTGGCATGTCAAGTGCCCAACCCAGTTGCCTGCCCTCTGGGATCTCTGGGTGGACCACACTGTGGCCTGGGCTGGGATCCTTCGAGGGACGCAGAGCTGGAGGCAGCCCCACCCCCCTCGCACCCCCCTGGGGATCTGCTCAAGGGGGCCTGGGGTCTGTCGGGAGTGGGCGGTGGGAGCACAGGGCCACCCATTCCTCATGCTCCCGACACGGAGCTCACCCTGGAGATGAGCGGAAGGTGGGTGAGGGTGAGAGTGAGAGACGGGGTGGTGGGGCAGAAGGGCAGAGACAAAAGGTAGGCGGGGAGTTGGCTGGGGGCAGCAAGGGGGTCTCCTGTCTCCTCCAGGCTGCAGGAGCTAATATTTAGCACAGGCAAGGCCTGCATGAGGCCCCTGACTCCCCATCATGCCCGCACCATGTAGTGGAGGCAGTGTGAGCATGTGAGCCTGTGCTGAGGGCAGGGACGCCCCCGGAGTCCTGCTTCCCTTCTCCTTCCCTTCTGAAACCCAGGGCTGGGCGGGGGAGTCCTGAGTTGGGAGGGAGGAGGTCCTAGCTTACTCCCGGCCTCCAGCCCCCTGTGACTTTGGGCAGCTCCCCAAGTCCGCCCCCAGGCCCCGCTACCTATAGGCCCTTCAGTACTGGGCAGCTTTTTCTGCCCAGGGCCTCAGTTTACTCGTCTATAAAATGAGCGGGGAGTGTGTGTGTAGATGGCCTGGATGATCCTCCGCTGTAACCCTTTGTCGCAGAATTAAGGCTGAGGCAAGCAACCCTTTCCCACTGAAGCCCAGACCAGCAGCAAGTGGCGAGCATGGCAGGAACTCCAGGGGCCCCAGGGGGTCCCCACTTGCCGTGAATGCAATTTGATGACCCCGTGGCTGCTACAGGCCTGCCTTTCCGGAAACATCCAGGCTCATTTAACTATGTCTTCATCTGAGCTCTGTGTCTTCCCCAGCTCCCTGGCCAAGCCAAGAGCTGTTTTGGAAGCTGGCATGGACAACTAGTTCTTCCCTGCCCCCAGCTCGTTGCCCCCAGACAGGGCCCTCGTTTGTAGCTTCCCGGTTTTCCCTCCTGCATCTAAAGAGCGCTAAGGAAAGGGTGGCCCCAGGAGCAGCTTAAAATAATTGTGTATTATTTTGTAAAGGAAATGCATTCACGTGTTTCAAATATCAAAAAGCAGGTTACAGTCTATGGTGAAAAGTCTCCACTCCCTGCAACCGCCCCCCCACCCCCGTAAGCCTGGCTTTTTGTTTCCTGTGTATCTGTTAAGGGTTTCTTTTGCTTTCAGAAGCAAATACAAGCAGCTTCTGAGTGATGGCCAAACGACTTTGGGGCTTTCGTGGCATGGTGGGGGCCGGGCCTTCTGTCCCTCCCCGCTCTCAAATCCCGGCTGCAGCTATCACACAATGATAATCAATCGGACACTTTCAAATATTTATGAAACACTGATGGATTTTCTCAGTCTGGAGTTGTAGCTTTCATGGAATTTGGCTTTATTAGCCAGAAAGTCAATATTTTCCCTGGGCCACTGCCGAGATGCATGCAGTCCCGCCCGCCCCGGTCCTGGGGGCCCGACCGCTCCTGCCGTGTCAGCTTCTGGCTGGCGGCTCTGGTGAGGAAGGACACAGAGAGGTCAAACCCAAGAGCTGGGGCGGGAGCCTGGGGCTGCCCAGAAGCCTTGGGTAGGCTCCCTCTAGGGCCTTGGGCAAGACAATGTCTCTCCCTGCGCCTTACCCAATCTGTGAAATGGGGAGTTTGGCCATCATGGGGTTCCACTGGGACCGGTTGCTGGAGGACAGTCTCTGAGACTTTCCAGAATGGGGACCCCCGAAGGGCAGAGCTGGGGCTTCACTTCCTCCTTTATCTCCTGGCATCATCCCCAGTCAGAGGGCAGAATTTGGGTTCTGTCTCGTTCTACCTCATAGCATAGCAGAAACACGGTTCCATTCATCTTTTCTGGGAAGAAGTTATTTCCCTGGGATTCCAGGGGACTGAGTCCTGGGAGCTAGGATACATGGACCCATCCCAACCTATTCCTAGCTCCTGGCTTCTCACTGCTCGAGGGAGCAGCTGTTACAAAGCCGAAGGGGTCTGAGTGTGGCCTGGGGTGGGGGGTGGTCACAGAGCATGGCTGATAGATGGTTGTAGAAACAGAGCTGTTTCCACAGTGCTGAGGCCAGATCCAGGAGCAACAATGAACACTCTTGGCTGTGATGGGGTGGGATGGGGGGAAGCTTAGACTGCTGGGGTCAGAGGGCAGCCAGAGAGGAGCCAGGCAGGGGCGCCCACCTGGCACCAGGGGAGCTGTGGCAGGGCCTCCTGCATCCTTATCCCCATCCAGCCTTTTGAAATATTTATAGTTTTGAGTTTTATGATTTTAAAAATAATTACACGCGTATTCAAGTAATACATGAATACATTTTCAACATAAAAAACATGAACAATATAGAAGCACATCACCAGGAGGTTTCCTTTCCTTACCCAGCATCCTCCAGGTAATGCACCTCGCCGATTTTCCCCCACATATTTACATACAAAGTATCTACATGTGCACAGTTATGGTATTTTTTAATAACATAAATGGGATCCTACTAGATATATCTTGTTCTGGAATTTGCATTTCCCCCCATAAGTTTAGGAGCTTTCTCATGTTATTATAAGTAGATCTGTCTTACAACTGTTAACTGCTTCAAGGTATTTCTTATAAAGAATGGGTCTGCATTCTCTTAAGGGATGTGCACTGAGGTCGTCTCTGGGTTTTCACTATTACAAACAGGGCTGCCAGGAGCAGCCTGGACCTTCCTGCCCTCTTGGCCCAGCTGGGATTTCCCCAGAGATCTGGCCCACCTGGTCCAGAGGGAACTGCTCACCAACTGCAGCTCCCTGAGTCGGAAGTGCTGGAGGCACGCTCCCTCCGAGGGAGAAGCAGGGTGCTAAGCCCAAGGGTGGGTGCCCAAACAGTGGCATTTCAGGCAGGGGACGGCAGTGGAAGAGTTAATCATCCTGTGCCCAGGTCAGGCCGTGCCCCTCACTCCCCACTCTCTCTGGTTCTTGCCCTAGGCTACCTCAGATGGAAAAGCCTGAAGAGTCTGTGGATGGAGGCTGGGAGTGGATGTCACTGATGGCAGCACACCAAAGTGGTCAGAGAGGAGCTTGGGGCCTGAGAGGGACGTGATTAATGCACCATTCAAGGCCACGGCCGAGGGTCCAAGGGTAAGGAGCCGGGATTCCCTTTCCCTGAGTGCTTCCTCTACGCCAGGCACAGTGCTGGGGGATTCAGCCCCATGTGGTGGCAATGATTTCCGTTTACAGACGTTGACGCTGCGGCTCAGAGAGGCCAGGTGACATGCCCCAGGTCACACAGCTGGATCCACAGCCATTTTGCCTGACTGCACCGCCCAAGTTCTCCCATCTTCCCACTGCCTCCTTTTGGCCTTTGGCAGAAGCCTCTGCCACCCTGGGGCTGCCAGGGCAGTGGTTAGCAGTGATGGGATGGACCAGTGGCCTCTTCCAGGAGGAGTGGAGTTGTCACCAGGCAGACACAGGCTGCCCAAGCTCACCTCATGAGTGGTGTGGTACTGTGCCGATAGGGTATAGGGGAGAGCTGGGCAGGACTCAGCCTCTCTGAGATGGGGTGGGGTCCCTGAGGGTCCCTGAGAGATGATCAGCCTGGCCAGGGGCCCTGTTTGCTGGGTGGGAGAAGCCAAGCCCTTCCTTGCTTGTCCCTTCATCTCTCTGTATGAGGGCAGCATTTAGGTTTTTTTTTTTTTTGCAGATTCTCAAAAACATCTGTGACCCCAAAAGAGGTTCCAATTCTGTGGACTAAGGCACAGTCTCCAGATGGTGCCCAGTGCGGGAGGAAGAAGGGCAGGAGCTCTGGTTCCACCCTGCCGTGTGGTTCAGCATCCCTGAGCGTCCCCAGGAGTCTTCCCATGTGAGGAGTCTCCCATGCCCAGCCCTGGGCAGCTCCAGCCGGACTCCTCTTCCTGTCCCGGGGAGAGGAAAGCATTCTGGGCACCCAGGTGGGAGTGCTCCCTGCAGGTTTCTGGGGTCCAGGGGACAGGAGAGCTGGACGGACCCTGCCTTGGGCAGCAGGAGGTGCTGAGAGAAGTGGAGGGTGGAAGAAGGGTAAGGGGGGAGCAAGGACTTGGCAGGGAGGGATGATCCCAACATGGAGAACTGGGCTCCGTGGATCAGGTGCCGGAAAAGCTGCCCAGGCTTGGGGATCCAGATCTCTGCTTCACTCCTTCGGGATCCTGGTCTGATTGGGGCCTCTGTGGGTCCCCAGCTCTGTGCTGGTCCACAGCAAGGAAGTATTCCTGTGGGGGACAGGGGAGTGGAATCCTGCCCCCTCCTTCTCACAGAAGTCTTTGCAGGCCTAGTGGGCATATTCCAGGCCAAGCCACAGGGTTTGGACTATGGGGCTTCAGGAGTGAGAGAAGGACACTGCCAGGAGGCCTGGAGCGATCAGATCAACGACAGAGACACTGACTGGCAGATGGCTTAGCATCACAAAGTCAGGGCAGGCTTCCTGGAGGAGGGTGCGTGTTGGTTGCTATGCTCAACAGATCTCCTGAGCGTGTGCTCTGGAGCTGGGCACACATAGGTAAAGCCCCAGCCCCATCATTGACTGGGTATGTCACCATGAAAATTTGTGTTATTATATTTATTATTGTTATTAGAGGATGGGAAGAATGTGAAAAGGTGGAGAAAGGAGCGGCAAGCATTTCAGGTGGCTACAAGGTGGGGCCAGGACTTCCAAGCCTGGTGTCTTCAGAGAAGCCCCACCTAGCAAGACAGGCATGCAGCTGGCACCAGGGGCCAGCACAGACTCACAAGGTGCAGGATGACCTGGTCTCCAGGCACCAGTATGCCCAGCTGGGGGACCCAGCTTTTCCAGCTTTTAGCACTAGGCTCTAGAATGACCAACCACATCCCAAAGACCCACAGCACAATTCTAGGCACAACGACAGGATTAGGAAAGCTATTTGGCCTGGGGTGAGATAGGAAATAAGTGGCTGGCTGCTTTCTTTGAGCTTGCAGGAGCTCAGCCCTTCTGAAAGGTAGTGGGTGGGCAGCTCAGACCGAGTCAATCAGCAGACGCTCAAGGGACAGGGCGTGCCTCTCAAGGTCAGGGTCTCTGTACAATAAAAGGAAGATGGCTGTACCAGGCGGCCAGAAAGACCCAGCTGCAGGTGGCTGTCTCTGATCTAGCTGTCTATGCCACAGCCAGGTGTGGAGGGCCTGACCTTGCAGAGGGTCTCCCAGAAGGTACGATGGGCAGGAGGCTGGGATAAGGCAGAGCCCTCCCCCTCCCCGCGCACTGCCAGGCGGGTGGCAGCTCTTCTAGTCCCTGAATCAGGCTGAGGCTGACTGACAAGAAACTCCAGAACCAGGCTGTCAGCAAGTGCCCCCTGCCACCTTTGCGTGGCTAATTTGCATGAAATTTGCACGAATCTGCATAATTTAGGAAGCCGCCAGTGCTCTTCTTGGGCAGCCCAATTTGCTGTGATTTTATGAGCTTTAAAGTAGCCCTTTCTTCTCCTGCCCGCTCTCCCTCCTGCTTTCCTTTTGTCTGTGTTTGGCCTGTCACATCTGGCGCTTCCACCCACCTTTCTGGGGCTGGAGGATTGGCTCCCAGGCTGTCTTGGGTCCCCAGAGAGAGGCTCTCTAGAGTGGCTTGGTGGGGTGCCTGTGAGTCTGGCTTTGGTACTGGCCCTGGGGAGACCCTGAGAAAGTTCCAGGTGCTGGTAAGTGTTCACCGAGAATGAGTCAGGCCGAAGTGACCAAAGCTCCTTTCCTGTCAGGGCAGTAGGGTGCAGTGAGGCTCTGCTCTGATGTAGGTGAGGCTGGGATGGTGCCCGGAGGTTGATTATGACCGTTCAAGTGACTGCTCCGCTCGCGGATGTCCCTACAGCTGTGCCACAGGGCTCTGTCCCTGGCCCTTTCAACATCCTTATCCTTAGATTAGTCAAGACGATTTTGGGTACAAGTGACACTAACTCAACTCCAATTGACCTAAGCAAAAGGAAAAAAAAAGAGGATTTACTGGTTAACGTAACTGAGAAATCCAGTCTGTGCCTAGACTTCAGGCACAGCTAGATCCAAAGGCTTCAACGCTATCATGAGGACATCGTCTCTCTCCATCTCTCTGCTTTGCTTTCCTCAGGGTTGGCTTTAACTGGATCCCTCCCTGTCACGGCCCTTGGAAGCTCCAGTGTCATATCCTCCTGGTTCCAAACCCAGGAGAACCAGAGCTACTTCTTTTCACCAGTTCCAGCTAAAGTCCCGGATGCAGGGTTGTTGGTTAGCTTAGGTCATGAGCCCAAAGCTGAGCCAACCGCTATGAGCCAAAGCACGCAGCCCTTGCATTGGCCAGGCCCCCTCGAGCCAGGGGACGAGTCAGTCCCACCACAAGGACTGAGGGAGTGTCTTAGTTTGCCAGAGCTGCCACGACAAAGACCACGTGCTGCTTGGGCTTAAACAGCAAGAATATATTGTCTCATAATTTCAGAGTATGGAGGTCGGAAATCAATGGTCTCAACAGGCCATGCTTTCTCCTGGAGTCTGTAGCATGCTGGGGTTGGCTTGCTGTGATTCCTGTTGTTCCTTGACTTGCCTCTCTGCCTACATCATGGTCCCCTTCATTCTCTGGCTTCATCTGAATTCTAGCTTCTACTGGCTGAGTGCTTCCAAACATCCTTTGCTTATAAAGACTCTAGTCATCTGGATTAAGCCCATTCTGATCCAATTTGTCCTCATCTAAATTGGATCTTTGAAGATCCTATTTGCAAATGATCCACACCTTGAATAATAACAGCAGATTCAAAGGTCCTATTTATATATGGGTTCACACCCACAAGAACTTAGATTAAGTGTTGATTATGTTTCTATGGGAGACATGATTTAATCCCCCATAAAAGGGGGAGGGGTGGAGGAATCGGGGTCCTTCTCGGAAGGCAAGGATTGTGGGGTGCTGGGCAGGCAGGCCCCAGCTGGGCACATCACGCCTTCCTTGGATGAATATGTGGGTGCCAACTGCAAGTGGAGATTGGGAATTAAACAAGGTCGCAAGTGGAGAGTACATGGTGGGTACCCAGCGAATGTGAATTTCTTTTCCTTCTTGAGCTAAGGTAGGGGCAGCAGGCAGCGGGACTTGGGCACAATTTGAGCCCAGCTCCACCAGCACCTGGGCTCTTGGTGGAGGACGGTGCCATGACCCCCAGGACAGCAGAGCAGCAAGTCACCAGGTCTCTGTGAAACAACGACAATGAGAACTGTGGGGCAGAAGGGGTTGCATTGCCCATCTAGCCATCGGGGGAAGATGTGGTGCCTCAGGCAGAGACACTACCATGGTGCTCTGAAGGGAAGGAAGGAGGGAGGACCCTGGATCTCCTGCCAGCCATGCTGAGCGAGTCCTGGCTCTTTAAAGCTAGGGAGGCTGAGAGGAAGGGAGGACTAGTCCCAAGAAACCCCCAATTTAACACAATCCCTCAGCAGCTGCTGGCCCTCCCCCCCAGCCCCAGGCCAGAATTGCGGGGCGTCTGCCCTTCCACCTCCTACTCAGACAAGCTCAGCATTTTCCCAGCTCACTCAGGCCCCTTTGCTGCCCAGGGTGGGGTGGAGACTGGGACTCAAGCCGGGAGCACCATGCGCTGCCTTGCCCTGCCCCAGCCCTTGGCGAAGGCAGACCCTGCCGGCTTTGCCTGGAGTCTGGGAGGGCTCAGTCTCCACCTCACTGGGATTGTGCCCCAGGAAAGGGCCAACACTTGGCAAGCACCCTGAGCACCAGGCCCTGGGCTAAATACTTCACCTGCATTACTCATTTAATCCTCCACAACCCCACTAGAAGGATACTATTGTATCTTCAGCTTCCTCCCATTTTACAAATGTGGTTCCTGTGATCCAGAGAGGTTGAGCAACTTTCTTGAGGTGGCACAGGTAGCAATTAGCAGACAACTTGAATCCGGTATACCCTGGGTTCTTTATAATTTACTGTATCCCTTCCTTTCTCTGTGCCTAACATCTGTACAGTGGGCATGATATCACTTTCTCGCATGCCGCCACAGGTGTGGGGAGAATCAAATAAGATTTTAAAAGACAGGGCTTGAGAAAGCATCCTCTAGGCCAGAGCCCTTGTCCTTGTTGCCATGGGGGAGATGGGGAGCCGAGAGCCAAGCCTGTACCCCAGCAGACCTGGAGAAGGAATGTGTGAGCCAAGATGGGCAGCTGTGCCCCACGCTGCAAAGGAGCTGGGAGAGGAAGAGGGGAGGGCAGTGAGGACGGGCCTTTGGGGTGGTGACTGGGGCCTCAGCTGCCTTGTAGAGGTGGGTGGAGGGCAGCTGCCCACGGTGGGACTGGAGGGAGCCTGCCTGGCCAACCACTTGTGGAGGATTTTAGCCAGAAGGAGGGAGCAGGGGTACAGAGCTATGAGTGCCCTCTGATGCCAGATGACAGCAGGGCATGCTTAGGTCATGTGGGGGTCACCTGGAGTGGGAAGGGAACAACCCCCTCATCTTGGGGTTATGGTGCTCCTGTGGGGTTCTGCGGCCATGAACCATTGTCTCCTCACCATCTCCCCCTACTGTTCAATGCTGTGACTGTTTTACGGAGCAGGACACAGAGACTCAGAGAAGCAAAGCCACTGAACTGGGTCTCCAGTTCGGGGGTGCTAGGCCTGGAGTTCACACAGGACAAAGCCGGGCTCTGCTTCCTGCCTGCCCTCCTGCACCCTGCGCTTTGGGATGCACAGATCGGGGCCTTACTTTTGTACACAGCCAGTCATAATGTTTTCTCGGAGCTCAGGCGTCAAGCCCTCCTTTGGAGGCCTCAGAGGCTCCCAGGGCTGGAGGGAAGTCCAAGTGGGGTCTCACCGCCTACATGAACCGGTGTTCTCTCCCACAGTCCCTGCCTTCCCAGGGGTTCAGGACATGACACCAGTCACTGCCATTTCCAAGATGACAAATTGCTTCTGCAGAGAGTGAGCTCCCCATCCCTTGGGGAAAGCAAGCAGAAGCTGGGTGCTACCTGGGTTTGGCCTGCTGCAGCTGGGATTGCTGCCCTGCAGATAAGATGTGCTGGCCCACCTCCGGTGTCCTTCCCAACCTAATATCTAATGGTGGAATTTCCAGCAGACCAGCTGGACTGGAATGCATATGGGGAAGTCTTCTCAGGGCCCCTCCTTCCTCGCTGTGCTGAGGCTTGCCTCCTCTGTCTCTGGGTCCCTTGTCTCTGACCCAAGTTTTCCAAGACATGGTGGGCAGGTCCTCCTAGAAACAGCCAGTACTCCCTTGTGGGCCACATGGTAGCTGCCCAGAGCAAGAGAGGGAGGAAGAGAAGCCAGTGCCTGCCTGTCCCCACCTCACCAGGGACGCCGGAGCCGTGTCACACTCATTTGAGCTGGCCCATGCCTGCTCATGGGTCTCCCCGGGAAATTACTAATCCCATCTCATGCTTCCTGTCTCCTGGAGGCAGCTTCCAGAGGATCAGTATGCCTGCATAGGAGATATTTGGGGCACTTCCTGTCTTCACCCGACGGTTCCTGATTCCAGGCCCTGAGTGGCTGTGAGAATTTCCTTCCAAGTCCCTGGTTCCACAGATGCCAGCTTGCAGGGCTGACTGTTGGTTACCCAGCAACGCAGCAAATATTTGGCCCAGCCAAGCTGGTCCGTGCCCCCTCTCCTTGATTTAGTGAGACCCTAGAAGGCATGTAACCTCATGGGCTTTGCCTGTTTTTAAGATCTGGGCACTTAGTAAAAATAACTCCCTTTGGCACAAGCCTTTCCACAGACCCCTTCTCCAGAGCTTTCTATTTGGGGATCTGGGTGGGTAAAGGGGGGGACTGGCAGAGATAAGGAGGGGTGAGGGGAAAGGGCAGCAGGGAGCAGTGGATAAAGGAAGGCTTTGGGGTAAGAGGACCTGGTTTCAAATCCTTTGGTGGGTGGGAATACGTGGCCCCAACAATTCCTCAGACACTGCAAGCCCAAACCTGACCCCATCGTTTCCCTTCACTCTGCCCTGCCCCTCAGGGGTCCCCGTTTCAGTCACTGGTCTGCAGCACGCCCACCTTACCTGCCCCAGCTACAACCTGGCCCCTCCCTCCCCATCCGCAGCCAACTGACCCCGAGGCCCCTCGGTTCTGTGCCCCGGCGTCTCGCACTGAGCACCTCCACCCTTGCCCCTCTCTGGAGCCCCGTCTCTCTTCTAGCTGCCTCATTGGTCCCCAACTTTCACTGGCCCCTCCAATTCATCCTCTGAATGCAGTCAGAGAGCCTGCTCTTAAATGCAAATCTGAGTCCCTTGGAAGAAGCAGCTCAGAACCCTCCCTGCCTCCCTTGCAAACTGTTCTGCTGGGTCACCTCCCGCCCCGCCCGCCGGGCTCCCAGCCTCTTCTCCCCGCCTCCCCTGCAGACCCTCTGTCCCAGCCCTTTGCCAGCGACCCGCCCATACTCCCTCAAGCCTCCAGGGCCTTGTTCCTGCGCTCCTGGGGGCCGCCTCCCCATTCTTCCACATTCACCTCCCAGGGTCCATCGGCTACCTCCAAGGCCCTCAGGTAGCCTCTGGCTTTCCTCCCCACTCCTGACACTGGGCAGCGATTTCCTCTTTACTGATGCATTTTCCACCATCCCTGTCCCCCGTCACCTACTCCTGGTCCTTGTCCCCACTGCACCGGGAGCACCTTGGGCAGGGACCATAACAGGGCCACTGCTAGCCTACATGGGCCTTTGTGCAAATTAGAAAGCGATGCCCTGCCTTGGGGCAGATGCTGCCCCATGTCAGGGCACAGGGCCGGGCACGTGGACCACAGGCTGGACTTCGGCACCCGCCCCAGCCCCATTGCCCCCTTGTCCCCTTGCCGGGCACAGTGAGTCTGGACTTTGCTTGTCTTGGCTGCCGCCCCAGGGCTGGCGCTGCACCCAGCTCAGAGTGGGTGGAGTTGAGGAGGAGGGGGCCACGTCCCTCACAGGAGCCCTCATGTATCCAGCCTTCCTGCCAGTTTGTGTTTTTGCTCCCCTGGTCGTGGGTGTTATCTGTTGTGTCTGCAGAAATGGGCCACTCACCTCGGTGGGGCTCCCACCTCTCGGCAGCTGGCATTCTGGCCATCTCTGTACATGCTTGCTTCCCATGGATTGCACTGATTTCATTCCTCACGCTGAGATTTTGCAAAGCAAAATCATGGTTGGAAGCAACAGACTGGGCGGGGTCCAGGATAGGGAGGGCACTGGAAATGTGAGGCGGGGGAGGGGGCCCTGGAACCCCCTGACAGGGAGGGGACACCCTGGGGCTCAATCCTGAGGCTGAGGGGCCTCCAGAGAGGCTGGGGCCTGTGGCCCACGCACCTCATGCCCACCACGTCCTTGCCATCCTCAGAGGGAAGCGTGTCTACCCTGTGTCTCGTGTGGGGAAGAGGTACAGGGCCCACTGAGCAAGGACAGGGGAGCACAAACCTCCCGCTCATCCCTGAAACATCTGATGGGAGAAGGAAATGCTGCAAAGCCTCCTATCACACTCAGAGGAAAAGCCCAGTTCCTTGCAGTGCCCAGTGTAGTCCGATTTAATCCCATTCCATCTCTGACCTCATGTTTTACCCACCCCCTGCCTAACTCGCTCTGCTTACACAACACGGCCTCTCTGATGTTCCTTCAACATGCCAGACACATTCTCACCTCAGGGCCTTTGCACTTGCTGTTCCCATGATCTCAGATTCTCTTAGCTCGAGACCCACAGGGCTCACTCACTACCTCACCCTCTCTGTATCTTTACTCAAGGGTCACCTTCTCAAGGAGGCCTCCCCTGACACCCATATGTTTACATTGCACCCCATCCCCAATAGCACCCCCAATTTCCTGCTTTATTTTTCTCCATAGCTCCCATCACCATCTAAAATGCTATGTATTTTACTTTTATTTTGCTTCGTGTGGGTTTCCCCTCTAGAATAGAATATGAACTCCATGAGGCCAGAGACCTTGTACTGCTCTGTCCTCAGTGCCTAAAAATATCACCTGTCAGAGAGTGGGTCTTAGTAAGTATTTACAGAATGAATGAAAGACTGAATAAACAGCTCCTGCCATGTAGGGAGCCTCCACCTGTGCCAGGCCCTGTACTCAGTCCTTTGCACCCATCAGTTTGTTTGGAACCCTCCAAACACCCCTATGATTGTATAGTGAGAAAACTGATACTTGGGAGGTGAAATGACTTCCCCAAGGTCACTCAGCTAGTAGGTGGCTGAGCCTTGCTAGCCAGATCCCAGACACCCTGTGGTACCCCACATGGCCACTATAGAGGGAAGGGGCTGCCGTCTGGAGGCTCATTTGTAAGGTCCAACATTCCAGGGTCTCATCCAGCCACTGGCCAGAGCCTTGGGCTAGGGTGAGGAGGGCGGGAAAGTATTTAAGAGTCATCCTCTGTTCCTGCAGCCTGTGGACCCCTCTTGCCCTTCCCTGCAAGGCTCCTTGGTGGTCCAGGCCCATCTGACATCCTCCCATGGCCAGCCCTCACCATTTTTCCTGCTTGCAGCTTCCCAAGAGCACAACTTAAAAGACACGGCCTTCAATCTCCTCTTTGCCCAGCCGGCTACCCGCCAGTCATTTCAGCAGCACATGAAATATCTTCCAACTCAACCTCTTACTAAATCTTGTCATTCCCTCTTCTTGTATTTGCCCCCCATTCCCCATGCCCCACCATCTTCTGCCATCCGCCTCCTCCAGCAGAGCCCCCGGGGAATGTTGTATATGAAATTATTTTGTGAAATCCAATAAAAATTTTAATCAGGTCAACATTATTACAGGGAAAGGAAATGATGGATCTTCCCTGATGCAGAAAAAATGTGAAGGAGAGGAAAGCTGCCAATCCTCCAATCTGTGCACTCATGAACACTCACATCCACGTGGGCGTCCACCCCTGTCGCTGCACACGGGTGCCTGCATGCACACACACGCCCGTGTCCACAAGGTTCGTGTGCACCTTTGGACAAGTCCATGCTGCCCTCCAGGCCTCAGTTTTGCCATCTGGGGCCCTGATTGCCTGAACTCAATTCCTACCAGCTGGGACACCGCTGTGGTCGGTGCCCCCGGTCACATCACCTGGTGAGGTTGCTGAGAGATGGCATCTTGGGGCATAGGAAATGGGGTCTAATGCACCCTGTCCATGTACCCCGGGACAGGAGTACAAATGTAGTAGTCCCACATATCATGTGTCTAGGTATCTCCAGGTTATAAATCCAACTAACAAACTGTTAAATACTAGTCCTACCTTGACAAGCACACCTTGGTAACAGCCTGAAAGGCCAGGTTCAAATACAGAATTCCTGGGAAGTGCTGGCCCCCAGATTCTAGCCTCAGCCCCTGACCTTCCTCCACCATCCCCCCACGGACTCTGCAAGGTCCGTTGTATGCACACATGGGGACGGACACCCAGCGGCAAGGCCAAGCTCCGTCCACAGCTCCCCAGCCACCCCTCAGGCCTGGGAGTGCGTATCTCTGCGGCACTAAGGGTGTGCCCTCTTGGAAGCGTGGATCCAGGGAAGGAGCCCATTTGGGAAGAGAGTCCCAGGACCAGAGTGGGCCCGCTGAGTGCAGGGCTCAGGGCAGGGCGGTACTGACCGCCCTCCCTGCCATGGGGAACATGGAAGGAGAAGCAGGGAGGTGACTCCCGGGTCCTGACAAGCACTGTGGCTCTAACCCGGCAGCCAGCCTCTAGTCTTCTCTTTCCCGACACTTCCCTCCATGACTGGAGCACAACATTTAAGGGGTGCACACCAGGGAGACCCTGGAACACAGACATATCCCAGAGTGGGCCAGAAGGTTTTCTGCCTCTGTCCAGTGCCATGAGCTTCTCCACTCAGGGGTGAGAATGAAAGGCCAGGGGGACACAGATGGAGCAGGACACCCAGCTGGTCACTTATGTGGGGGGAGAGGTGTGGGGGAGGAGGGTGGGATGCAGACCAAGCCTGGAGGTTGGCTTTGGAGCAGCAGGCCAGGGCAGCTGTGCACTGGGGGAGCTGCCACAGCCCTCCAGGGTGTTTGGAGGCCTCAGGCAGCCAGAAACCCCCATTAGTGTCACTTGATATCAAAGATTCTGGAAGACAAACCCATTAACCCAGTAGCGCCCACCACCCTCTGGAAGGAGAAGAGTCCCAAACTCAAACGGGGCTAGACATAGCCTCTCTCAGATGTGCTTCCCCAGTCATACAATGGGGACAGTGATCCTGGCTGCTCTAGGTTTCTGGGGAGGTTGTAGGGGGCTGCATCTCCAATGGTGGGGAACGAGAAGACACTCCTTCCTCCACCCCCCTCCCCCGGCGGGAATCCAGGATGCTGAGTCAACCCCATGACCTGGTTGTCGTCCTGACATTTACAGAAGCGCTGGGGCCTTCCCACTGCTCCTTGGTCGACAGCTGACCCTCCCTCGGGGTAGAAGGCAGTCTCAGGGGCAGGGGTGGAAGCTGCCCGGCCTGACCCTCTCTTCCCAGGGAAAGGAGTCTGGAGCCTCTGCCCTCCCCCAGGCTGGGGGCGCAGAACAGCGTCAGAGGATGGGGGAGGCCCTCACCCCATGGAGCCTCTCCTCTCACCCTCGGCCTCCTCCAAGCCCTGAGCCCTCAGCAGATCCACCACAATCTTCTCAGCTTCTTTCCCCTGGATTGTCCTGAACAATCCATGTCCTCTCCTCCCTGGCCTTCCCGGCCCTGGCCCTGTGACCTCTGGGGCATTCGGGGCCTGGCATGGGGACAGGCAGGGCTTGCTCTCTGGGGGCCCAGGCCAAGGGGCAGTGCCCAGCAGGCCTCTCTGTCCACATCAGACCAGGGGCACCAGGCCAACGGCAGTACTGACCAGAGAGGGGCACGGGAGGGGCTGCACCTCCCCAGCCATCAGCCCTGGGAATGCCCATAGCTGTGGCCAGATGGCCTTCTTGGTGGCATTGGTCACGGAAAGGACCATCACTTGTGCCCATGTTTATGGGCCTGTGCTCTGACAGGGGCTGCGTGGGCCCTGGGCACACATTGGTAACCCTACCAAGGGGCTTTCCTTCCTCACAGCACAAAAAAACCTTTGGATAGTCGATGTTGCCAAAGAAAGAATCAAATCTTTATGGAGCCCTACTGTATGCTGAGCGCTGTACTGCTGGCGTCTCACCTGAACTTCAGAATACCTCTGTAGGAGAGCTGGTATTGTCCCCATTTCACAGGTGAGGAAATGAAGGCTCAGGAGTGAAGCGACTTTCCTGAGTTCAGTGTGGCAGATGCTGTTGCGGCCCTGGGACTCACCAGCCCGGATGGGCCTGCCCCGCAGCTTCCCGCCACAGCAGATGCTGTCTGGCCCCAGGAACCAGCTCAGCCCAAGGATGGGGGAGGCCAGAAATTACAGGAGCTACCACCCAGCAGCCCTCACCTAGCGAGGGGAGGCAGGGAACAAATACCCCAGTGCCCCCATCCTTTGGGCAGGACAGCTGTGAGGCGAGCTCTGTGCAGTCCCTCAGAGGCCGCAGGGAACCAAACCCTGGTTGCCCGCAGTGCAGCAGTAACTGCCCCTTAACGCACACTAGCTCCCTTCCCTTCCCGGTCTCACGTCCCCACTTCCCTCCCCATGTTTCCTGGGACCACTTCCCAAATAAACTACTTCTACCTGATCCTTTGTGTCGGGGTCTGCTTCGGGGGGAGCCCAGCCTCAGACAGTCCCACACATGGTGAGTGCCAGCTGCGCCTGGATCCCTGGAGAAGAGGACATTTTCAGTCCCACAAAAGCAAAGCTTCAGTAGGCTGAGCCTCCAGTCTTGGGGTTTGTTCATATGAAACTTAATGCCACAAAGGATAGGTCAAGCCTACTTAAAATTAGGCCTAAGAGTCACCCCCAAGAGAATCTCTTTTGTTGCTCAGATGTGGCCTCTCTCTTGGGCCAACACAACAAGCAAACTCACCTACCTCCCCCTGTCTATGTGGGACATGACTCCCAGGGGTGTGGACCTTCCTGGCAATGTGGGACAGAAATCCTAGAATGAGCTGGGACTCAGCACCAAGGGATTGAGAAAACCTTCTCGACCCAAAGGGGGAAGAGAGAATGAGACAAAATAGTGTCAATGGCTGAGAAATTCCAAACAGAGTTGAGAGGTTATCCTGGCGGTTATTCTTACGCATTAAATAGATATCACTTGTAACAGAGAGGCTGGAGGGAACTGCCTGAAAATGTAGAGCTGTGTTCCAGTAGCCATGTTTCTTGAAGATGAATGTATAATGATATAGCTTTTGCAATGTGACTGCGTGATTGTGAAAACCTTGTGTCTGATGCTCCTTTTATCTGTGGTATGGACAGATAAATAAAACATGTGGATTAAAAATAAATAAATAATAGGGGAAACATGTTAAAATAAATTTAGTAGATTGAAAGGCTAGTGATCAACGAAAGGGAGGGGTAAGGTATGTATGAATTTTTTTTGTTTTCTTTTTCTTTTTCTGAATTGATGCAAATATTCTAAGAAATGATCATGATGATGAATATACAACTAGGTGATGAAAGAAAAAGATGTTCATATTGTATGTTGATTGGTTTTATTAATAAAAATTAAAAAAAAAAAAGCAAAGCTTGCATTTTCCCCTCATCCCTCCTGGCAGGCCTCCCCACTTCCCTTAAGATGAAGTCTACACTCCCGGTGGGGGCCTCCCCTGGCTGCCACATCTCACAGGCCCTGAGCCCCGGGGGCGGACGCTCGGGCGCCCCCAGAGTGAATGAGCGGTACTTCTAGGTGGCCGGTACACCTTCCCCCATCGCCAGCCCAGGAAGCGGCTTCCTGCACGCTGAGATACAAGACTTGAATCGTGGGAATTGGTTTCCTGCTTCCTGTGATTATTGGGGTGACAATGCCACCCTCCTTTCTCCTAGCCCCACGACAAGGCGGCCTCGGGGTCTGCCGGACCTCCCGCCCTCCAAGCGGCAGGAGCCACGGGGAGGCGGGCCCACGTGCGTGCGCGGCGCGGGTGGGGCGGGCTGGGAGAGATGCGGGAGGGGCGGGGCCTGCGGGGGTGGGTGGGCAGGGCGTCGTGGGGCCTCCCCTGAGGGGAGGGTTGCCCCGAGGCCAAGGGCGTGCCCCCGAGGAGTCTCAGGGCCTGTCCCCCACGGACACTGGGACACAACAGTGAATGAAATAGACCAATCCTCTGCCCTCGTGGGCCTTGTGGTCTAGGGAGGGCCCAGCCAATAAACCACGCAATTATGTGAAAACTGTGCTGGAGATTGAGAAACGCTGAGGAGGAGAAGGAAGCAGAGAGGGAGGAAAGGAAGTGTCAGTGGTGTGGGGAGGCGACAGTGGCACAAAGACCTGAAGGAGGTGAGGGAAAAAGACATCTAGATCCTGGGGACAGGGCAGAGGGGACGCAAGGCCCCAGGCCCCAGGGTGGGATTGTGCCTGAAGCCAGAGGCCAGGGAGGCTGGAGAGGAGGGGTGGGGGGTTAATAAGGGAAGGGGGTGGAGGAGTACTGGGGGCCTCTCGGTCATGGTGAGGACTTAGGCTTTTACTCTGAGGAAGTGGGCAGCCATTTGGGGCCCTGGGAAAGGATGACAGGGTCCAGTTGTGTTTTCACAGCCCTGCCCCAACCGCCGTGTGGAAAGGGGCAGGGGCGTAAGCAGGGACACTGCGAGGAGGGGCGGCAGTAATCTTGGTGAGAGGTGGCGGCTCTTTGGACCAGATGCACAATGAGAAGGACCAAGGGATGGGAGGCGTGGGAGATGACGTCAGGTCACACGCGGTCACATCACCCCGCCATTCAGTCTTCAGGTGGTCGGAAAGCTATTCTGCTTTCGGTTAGGTTCAAGCTTTCTGCAAACATCAGTGAAGGAGAAAATGCTCAAAAGGATGTCATGGGAGCAATTGAAGACGCTGTAAGCTTTATATCAAGGTTAAACTTCTTGAACTTCATGTGGTTACATTTGTGAATACCTTGGTTCTTAAGAAATAGTCATAGAAGGATTAAATGGCCAAGGAGCATGATGTGTGCAGCCTACTCTCAAATGTTTAGAAAATGGAAAGATAAAGATATAGAATAATGATATAAGAAATGTGGCAAAATGAACATGTTAGAAGTTGGTAAATCGGGGTATTGGGGCGAGGGGTATATTGGCGTTCTCTGTACTATTTTTGTATTTTGTTTGCAACTTTCCTGTAAGTTTGAAATTATTTGAAAGCAAAAAGTTTTTTAAAAATCCATGAGAAACTGTCTGGTTGGGACTGGTATGTCTTTACCACCTCTAATTCTTGCTAATCTCCTTTCTTTAAACCGAAACTGACAGAACTCAGGCTCAGGGACTCCAGCTTCTATCTTTAGTCAATATTTTAGAATGTTATTTTGGTTTTAATGATTTCATTGTACATTCTTTTTATGAAAATTGTGACTGGGTTTTCTTTTAAGGTACTGTATTGGTCAGGGTTCTCTAGAGAAACAGAACCAACAGGAAATATCTATAAATATGAGATTTATAAAAGTGTCTCATGCGACCGTGGGGATGCAAGGGTACAAATTGCATAGGCCAGGCCGCGAGGAGAGGCTGGCTGGCTGAAGAAAAAGAGAAAATTCTCTGTTCTTGCTTATAAGTCTTTGACTGATTGGATTAAACCCAACCGATTGGATGCTCTTATTGCAGAAGATACACCCTTAGTTGATCATAGATAAAATCAGCCACAGATGCAATCAACTGACTGATGATTTACCAACCAGCCACGAAATCTCCTTGCAGGAATGGTGAGGCCAATGCTTGCCTGACCAGACAACTGGGCACCATCACCTGGCCAAGTTGACACCTGAACCCAACCATCACAGGTACTGAGAGAAGGGTTTCTTTTTTATTTTTTAATTTTTGTTAATAAAACCAACCAACATGCAAAATATGAACATTCTTTTTTTCATCACCTAGTTGTATTTTCATCATCATGATTATTTTTTTCAGAACATTTGCATCAATTCAGAAAAAGAAAACAGAAAAAAAATTCACACATACTATACCCCTTATCCCTCCCTTTCATTGATCACTAGCATTTCAATCTACTAAATTTGTTTTAACATTTGTTCCCCTATTATATATTTATTTTTAATCTGTATGTTTTACTCATCTGCAGAAGGGTTCTTTTAAAATAAATTTATCTAAAGAAAAGTAAGTTGACTTTAAGAACATTAGGAGACTAATACAGATAATGATGAAGATTTGGCAAAACTTGCAAGGTGGGTGGGATGATGGCCGTTCAAGGAACTCTCTGAGGCAAGGCTTAGAATGCCTGCACGGGGCCCTGTTGTCAGCTATGCATCCCCCATCCCCACCCCTCCCTGAACACCGATGTGCTAAGACCCTGTGGCTCTGAGCGGTGCTCCGTATTTTTCCCAAACCTCGGGGCCCCCAGATTCCAACATCATCTCTATTAGCCAGCCCTCCTCCCACCCTGCCCCGCTCCGGGAAGGGTAGAGTTGGAGGCAGCTGAAAGGCGAGCCTTGGGCTGGGTCAGAAAGCAGAGCTGGAGACCTCCCGCTCTCCCTGTGTTGCAGGAGGATAGAAGCCTTTGCCACCCCCTCCAAAAAAGGATCCTGAGCGTGGGAGGAGCAGACCTGGTGGGCCTGGGGGGAGGAGCTGGGGAGGGCTTTAATCACCATGGCAGTTAAGCCCCTGAGCCGGCTGCCCGCTCTCGTCTGTCCCTCGGGAGATGAACTATCATCACATTTTCTTAGCCTTTTCTTCAATCTTGGCTTGCCCTTTTTCCACACACAGCCTGTAGATCATCCTTAAAGGTTGGTGTGAACTCCAAGGGAGGGGGGCCAGGAGGGGCACAGTCTGCAGGGACGTCCCCTGCAAGCGGGTTTGTTTTGGCCCCGGTACAGCTGTCTCATGGCTCCAGTCAAGGAGGCCAGATCTGGACAGCCACCGACCCCCACCATGACCCCCAACCTTGGGGCTGGCAGGAGCCTCTGGTCCTCCCCAGTCCAGGCCAGCCCAGGCAGGCCTGCTCAGCCTGGGGCTGGTCATTTTGAGCAGGGCCCTTGTCACAGCTTCTGACCCATCCATTCTGCACACTTTGCTTGCTGGGTTCCCCTTCTGGCCACTCCCCTGCTCGTGCACGTGCATGGATCCCGTGGCCTTTAGATTTAGATGCACAATTGGATTTGGATTCTGGGTGCTATCACCCTTTTTGAAAGACTGTTCTAGGATCCCAAGGCTGTTTCAGCATCTCCACTGGTGTTTTGCCCAGAGAAGATCAAAGTGGCCTGGCCAGTCTGCCACTGCCTGCCTCCCCTGGCTATTGTCCTTGTGCCTAGCCCCCAGCCTCCCTCATGGTCAAAGTCCCAGTGGGATGTTTGGGGCTGTGGTCCTGGATGCTCTGGCCAGCCCCACCTGGGATATCCAGGTCCAAGAAAGACCAGGAGGACGAAGGACATCTAGCCCCTCAACACACTTGGGCCCCCCAGCCGCCTGCCCAGATGCGTCCCTTTCGCCCCTCCCCCCACATCTATCTCTCCAACCAAGACCTGGATGTGACCTTGGATCTGTCACTGCCTTGTTCCATTGATCAGGTGGGGGCGGTGGGGATGGACGGTGGAGTGGCTGGCCTGGCCACACGTGCCTTGCTTCTTTGTCCAGACTCTCTCTGGCCTCAGCCTCTCCAGACCTGCCATGGCCTCATAGGAACTTCCCCACCTGTCACTCAGGGGTTGGGACCATCTTGGGCTGGTTACTGAGGTTCCAGTCGCTCCCCGGAGGGCGGCTTATCCAGATTCTGGCAGAGTAGTTTGGGGCATGGGGGAAGCTGTCCGTCATGGCCCCAGAACTTGACAGGGAGCAGGATGGGTCAGAGAGGCTGCCCTCCCAGCCGTATCCCCTTCTCTCTTGGGGTTATCGGTTTCTTCTGGGAGAGCTGACTGAGGGGCCTCACTCTCTCAAGCCCTGGGATACCTGAAAGGCAGTCTGTCAAATTTCTGGGGTGTTTTGGAGTGGCTTTGCCTGGACATCAAGGATAACAAGGAGGTTACCAGGAGCCTACCAGGAGCCTTCCTGCCCTAAGGAACTGGGGCACACTAAAAATCTATGGCTAGAGGCCAAAATGTTTTGTATCAGGCCAGGGAGGGTGGGCAGTAGGGGTTGTGCATGAGAGTAGGAGACAATGTGGCAAGCCCAGGAGGCAGAAGGCAGGTCTAGTGCTAAGTGGGAGCTGGGGTAGAGCAGCAGCGGAGTTTTGTCAGAACATTCCAGGTCCTCAGGGTCAAAGGCACCAACGTGTGTGAAGGGTATGCAAAAGAAGCAGGTCACAGTATGGGAGTTGCCATAAGATATTTATGGTATCGGCTTTGAACTTCTAACATTTCTAAAGGCAAAGCACCAGTTCGCTGGGAAAAGATGTCATCTGCTCTCTGAAGAGACAGGGCCACCTTCCTTCTGCACTGGGCCAGGCCAGGCCTACTGGAGAGCAGCCCAAGGGATTGTTCTCTCAAGGGAGATAATGGGATTGTTCTCTCAAGGGAGATAATCCCAGCCCACATTGACTGTGGGTGACTCCACTCCCCACGTGCTGAGCTGCCCAGGGGAAGGGGCAGGAGGAGTGAGATGGGCCTGGCTCTGGGGCACGCTTTCTCTCTGCTTGCCCGGACCTGGGGCTTCCACTCCTCTGGGGAGACAGTGCTGGCCCTGGCTCGGTTTTTCTGCCTTCCTTAGGAGACCCTGAGTCTTAGCGTGGCAGCCAGCCACTCTCCGTCTGGGGGCAGAGAGACAAACAGGCGATGGGGATGGGGTTTGAGACTGAAGTTGTTCTCTTCCTGCCTGGCAGTGCTCCTTTCCCCCTCGTGTTCCTCCTGCCTGTAGTGCTCCTTTCCCCCTTGTGTTCCTCCTGCCTGGCAGTGCTCCCCCCCCGCACCTTACCTGCCATCGTGCCTAGACCCCCAGGGACTGGCTCTCAGAGGGTAATTTCAGGGATCCTGCTGGGTCCCTCTCCCACCCTCTCCTCAGATAACTCCTAGGCAAGGGATGCACCTGCTACCTTGTATTCCTCTCTGACATTCTCTCCCACCACTCCCCTGCTTGAGTGAGTTCATGAGGCTCCCAGAGCAGGAATCCCCCTTGTCCTTCCTTACAGCATTTCAGCAGAACACACAGCTGTGCGTGCGGTCCAGCACAGAAGCCACCAGCCGCGCGTGGCTATTGAGCCCTAAAATGCAGTCCATCGAATTGAGGTGTGTTGTAAGTATAAAATGCACACCAGCTTTCAGAGACCTAGAACGATAAAGAATGTAAAATATCTCAATAACTTTTATATGAATTGCATGTTGAAAGGATAACATTTTTGATGCATTGGGTCAAATAAAATATATTTCTAAATTCATTTAAACTGCTTCTTTTTAAAAAAATATGGCCATAGAAAATTGAGATTACATATGTGGTTTGCATTTGTGGCTACCATTCCATTTCTTTTGGGCAGCGTTGCTCGAAGGGCAGGATTTCAGGCGGCCTTGAGCACAGACCTGGTCACACGGGAGGACTGGGGCCTCCTGAGTGTTTGTCATGTGAGTCCCAGAACGAATTTCAGCCCTTTTTCTGGGAGAAAGCCCTGAGGTTGGTGGAGGGACAGGTGAGGAGCTGTCGTGACAAGGGTGGCTCTGCCTGAGGGGGGGCCCTGAGAGGAGACGGCATAGGTGGGCTCTGCTGTTTCTGGGCATGGGCTTCTCTTGGGTTGCCCCCAAGGCACCCTCAGCAGCGAGGTCCCAACATTAGGGTCCTTAGGGTATGGTTTTTGAAGCTAGAACTGCCTGGGATCAAATTCTGGTTCCCTTGTGCCAGTTTGAAGCTGTTGTGCACCCCAGAAAAGCCACGTCCTTTAATCCTCATTCAGTATTACTGGGTGGGATCTTTTTGATGGTTTCCATGGAGATGTGACACACCCCATGGTGTGTGGTGACTTTTGATTAGATGGTTTCCATGGAGATGTGTTTTCACCCATTCAAGGCAGGGTTGCTTGCTGGAGCCCTTTAAGAGGGAACCATTTTGGAAAAAGCTACAGAGCCACCAGCACTGACAGAGCCCATGCAGCCAGAGACCTTTGGAGATTCATTAAAAAAATGCCCCCAGGGAAGCCATCACAGAAGCCTGGAGAGAAAGCTAGCAGATCTTGTCATGTGCCTTTCCAGCTCAGAGGGAAACCCCAAATGCCATCAGCCTTCTTGAGCCAAGGTATCTTCTCCTGGATGCTTTAGTTTTTACATTTGTATAGCCTTATAACGGTAAACTCACAACTTAATAAATTCCCTTTCTAAAAGTCATTCTGTTTCTGGTATATTGCATTCCAGCAGCTTACCAACTAAAGCAACCCTCAACTAGCTGGATGACACTGGGTGCTCTGTGCCTCAGTTTCCTTATCTTAAAATGGGCACCTCTTTCTTGGGGTTGTTTTGAGGATTAAATGGGTTGATCCATCTAAAGGAGTCCAAATGGCACATGGCACATGGTACATGCTCAACGTACAGCAACCAGCAGAGGTGGTGACCTGATCTGGGCAGCTCAGTGGTGGGAGGGGACAAGGGGAAGGTGGATGCAGTAAGCCAGGTTCAAATCCCAGCTCTGCCATGACTTTGCTCTCCTTGGCTTCCCATACTTGTCCCATGCAGCTAACCAGGGCCACTTGGTGGTGGAGGCCAGTGAGCCTGTGCCTTCCTCTTGTCCCCTTCACCCTTCAGATGCCCCACCGTATCTACAATACGGAAGAGGTGGGGGGGACACCTGGTCCTGCCTGCTGGGGAAGGTGACCTTGAGGCTTGGTGGGGTGGGGGCAGACCAGGCCAGTGAAGGGCTAATAGCTGGGGGACCCAGGAGTCTCGGCTCTGCCAGCCCCTCAGAAAGCCTGGTCTTAGTGCCACTGGAAATTCTTAAGCTGGGATTTCAGTTTAATTACATATTGATTAAATGGAACAAAGGCGCAGGGACTCCAGGGAGCAGGCTCTGCAAGTGCCTGATAGAATTTCAATCCTGCTTTTTCCCTGCCTCCCACTCTCTTAGAACCTCGGAGCTCTCCCCGCTGAGGAGACCCTGCTCTCTGGGCACAGTGGGCTTCAGAGACCCTGCCTTGAACAGAGGGGCAGCAGGAGGCTCTTGGCCACACAGTGCTGGGCTCACTTCCCTGCCCAAGCCCCCAACACCCGATCCAGCCACCAGCTCAAGTCCCCAGTCAGACCCAGAGAAGTGCCACCAATTGCCCAAGGTCACTCTCAAGGTCAGAGGCAAATTCAAGACTTGAACCTGGGTCTCCTGACCCAGCCTCTCCCTAAGCAGGGCACTGCTTCTGTGAAAGGTTCTGGGTGATGTGGGGACCTTACTCTTCCTACCAGCCTCACCTCCCACCCCCAGACCATATGTCCACAGGAGAACTATTCCCAAACAGTTTCAACAAATATTGTAGGTTCTGTACTAGGCATGGGGAGGGTAGTGTACTGTGGTTCTTGTCTTTCTTTGAGCTTTCAACCTGATCTCAGGGACTGGGCATGGTTTTCTTGAGATGACAGCTGGCCTGAAACTTAGAGGACAAGATAAAGTAGTATGGCAAAGGCAGGGGTGGAGGCACAGAGGGGGAAAGTATGCCAAGAAGGAACAGCATGTGTGACGGCTCAGAGGCAAAAGGAGCACTTTGGTTGGCCTGAGGAAGCTCAAACACCGAGTGTGAGATAGAGCACCTGTCTCAGTTAGGGCTGCCACAACAAAGCACCACAAACTGGGCAGCTTATAACAGCAGAATCTACTATCTCACAGTTCTGGAAAGCAAGGTGTGGATGGGGCCGGGCTCGCTCTGAAATCTCTAGGGTTCTGGTAGTAGCTTGCTGGCAATCCACAGCATTCTTTGGCTTGTGTCATAACTCGGTCTCTACTTCTCAAGTGATTGTCTTCTCTGTGTCTGTCAGTCTGTGTCCAAATTTTTTCTTTTTATAAGGACTTCAGTCATATTGGATTAGGGCCCACTCTAATCCAGTTTGGTCACTTCCTTTTTGGAAAAAAACATTTTTTATTGCTAAATATAACGTATTTATAAAGAAAAGAAAAAAAAAAGAATGATTTTCAAAGTATACTTCAATAAATGGATACAGAACAGATTTCAGAGTTTATTATGGGTTACCACTCCACTATTTCAGACTTTCCCTTCTAGCTGCTCCAAAACACTGGAAGCTAGGAGAAATATATTTTTTCTTTTTTGTGAAAAATCACATATATACTAAAAAAGCAATACATTTCAAAGCACATCACAACAATTAGTTGTAGAACAGATTTCATGGTTTGGTTTGGTTTGGATTATAATTCCACCATTTTAGGTTTTTACTTCTAGTTGCTCTAAAGTACTGGAGACTAAAACAAATACCAATATAATGATTCAGCAATCATATTCATTTGTTAAACCCTACCTTCTCCTTATAACTCCACCATCACCTTTGATCTTTCTCCCACTCTTTAGGGGTATTTGGGCTATGCCCATTCTAACTTTTTCCTGTTGAAGGGGCTGTCGATACTATGGGGTAGTGAGATGGAAGTAGCTGATGTTTTAGAGAGGCTGGCCCCTCGGCATTTTAGGACTTATCTGGTCCAGGGACCCATCTGGAGGCTGTAGGTTCCTGGAAAGTTACCCTAGTGCATGGAATCTTTGTAGAATCTTATGCCCTAGGCATTCTTCAGGATTGCCAGGATTGGTTTTGGTTGCATTTTGGTGAGCAATGATAGGTAGCAATGTCTAACTGAAGCTTGCATTAGAGTGACCTCCAGAGTAGCCTCTTTATTCTATTTGAACTCTTTCAGCCACTGATACTTTATTTGTATCTCTTCCCCCCCCCCCCCCCTTTGTATCTCTTTTCCCCCTTTTGGTCAGGATGGAATTGTTGATCTCACAGTGCCAGGGCCAGACTTATCCCTGGGAGTCCTCTCCCATGTCTTCAGGGAGACTTTCACCTCTGGATGTCATGTCCCACGTAGCGGGGAAGGCAATGGTTTCACTTGTGGAGCAGTTTGGCCACTTCTTAACCATTAATATCTTCAAAAACTCTGTGTCCAAATAGGATCATAAACGTGTGACCAGGAGTTAGGACTTGAACGCATCTTTTTGGGGACACAATTCAATAGCGTGATAGGAGATAAAGCTAGAGGCATGAGCTGAAGCCATCACGAGATGCCTGTGGTGGACTCTAAGGGGTCATCTCAATATCTTCCCCTCCCTTTCCCTCACAATGCAGTTTGGGGAATTGACCAATTGACAACTCTATTCCTTTACCAATAACTGGTTCTGGAATGGGCCTGTGACCCAATTCTGGCCAATAAGAGACGAAAGGAGCAATGCCACCTTTGAGCTGCTGGACCAACCCTCGCTGAGGCCCAACTACACTTGGACTTCATGTTTTGCGAGCCAACACGTTTATTTAGGCTATAAGCCAGTACCAACTGGGTGTTTTGTTACTTGCAACCCAAAGCTCCCTGACTGATACATCCACGTAAACCATGGTAAGCACTTTGGACTTCATCTTATGAGCACTGAGTGGTTGTAACATGAAAATATTTTATTTAAAAGATGACTACTCTTGGTGCAAAGTGAAGAAGGAGGGAGGACTGAAATCAGACAGCTCAGTTAGGAGGAATAGGCTGCCTACGGCAATAAATAGAAAATGTATTGCCATCTAAGGGGACTGGGAAAGGGACCCTTGCTCTGGGCAGGACTCGGACATGTTGATACCTCTCAGTTCTTGTCCAGTCCACTGATACGATTCAACAATGCTGCAAACTGCTTCCCTGGGAATTATAAGATTCTTGGCCTGAATGAAGTTCTCAGACCTAGGAGTCAGAGGGGATTCCTGATCGACATGCCTTATCTCCCTTCTCTGCCTTATTTTCCTCCGCAGCACTCACCCCTTCAATATAGGTATATTGTACCTGTTTACCTTGCTTGTCAGTCTCTCCCACTAGATGTGCACTGTCCAATATGGTGGCTGTTAGCCACAGGTGGCCCCGTGAGCACTTGAAATGGGGTGCATCCAAATTGAGGTATGCTATAATAATACACACTAGAATTTGAAGACTTAGTACAAAAAAAATAAAGTAAACCATCTCATTACTTTTTTTTTTTGCCTGGGCAGGCACCGGGAATTGAACCCAGGTCTCCAGCATGGCAGGAGAGAACTCTGCCACTGAGCCACCATCGCACTGCCCCATCTCATTACTTTTTAAATATTAGCTATATGTTGAAATGAGAATATGGTCGTATTGGTTTAACTAACATGTATTATTGAAATGAATTTTACCTGTTTGCTTTTATTTCTTAATGTGGATACTAGAAATTAAAAATCACATATGTGGCTCACATTTCTATTGGGCAGTGCTGCCCTGGACCAGAGGTCAATAAACTACGGCCTGTGTGCTAAAGACAGCCGGCAGCTTGTTTTTGTGCAGCCCATGAGCTAAAAATGGAGTTTACGTTCTTAATAAGTTGTTAACAAACAAATGAAGAAAAATACGCAGCTCTCTGTGGTCTACAAAGCCTAAAATATTTACTATTTGAAACTTAACAGGAAATGGTTGTTAATCCCTATACTAGGCATAAAATCCAGAAAGGCAGGAATTTTTTTCTTAGCATTAAAAAAAAAATTTTATTGATAAAACAACGTACAAGCACATACGTTCTTAACATGCAAACATTCCATACATGGTGTGCAATCAATGGCTCACAATATCATCACATAGTTGTATATTTATCACCATAATCATTTTTTAGAACATTTGTGTCACTCCAGAAAAAGAAATAAAAAGAAAAAGCTCATACACACCATACCCCTTACCCCTCCCTCTCATTGACCACTAGTATTTCCATCTACCTAACTATATATTTTTAAATTTTAACATTTGTTCCCCGTATTATTTATTTTTAATCCATATGTTTTACTTGTCTCTGTCAATAAGGTAGATAAAAGGAGCATCAGACACAAGGCTTTCACAATCACACAGTCACATTACGAAAGCTACATCACTATACAATCATCTTCAAGAAGCATGGCTACTGGAGCACAGCTCTACAGTTTTAGGCACTTCCCTCTAGAAAGGCAGGAATTTTTGTCAGTTGTATTTTTCGCTGTGTCCCCAGTGCCTAGAACAGTAGGTACAATGCTGGGTACACAGGAGGTGTTCAGTAAACTCTGTTGAACAAATGAAAGCGTCTGACAAAAAGCAGCTGCCGTGGTTCCTGCCCTGGACACAGCTTCTCCAGCCAGCCCAGCTGCCCCCCAATGGGAGAGAGTGCTTCTCCCATGTACCCCACTACACAGCTGAACATGGGACCCGGCACATGGGTTAGGGGTGGGAGCAGGATGACACCCTCCTGCCACCCTTTTAGAGGCCCATTCCTGCAATTAAGTGCCTTGGTTAGGGGAGGAGGAGAGGATTTTACTCTTTAAATCAGTGAAACCCCTGATTCCCGAAGGGACAGAGATCCTGATGGGGAGAAGAAAGCTGTCTTGGCTTAGGGGGTGCTGGGGATTGGATCATTCATTCTTCAGGCTCCAGTTCTTCTCCAGGGAATTAACCCGAAGTCCATAGAAGCCGGTCCAGCGAACACCAGGCCCTGCCTGCCTGTGCAGGGTGCTGTGGCTTTGACAGATTAGAAGCTGGGACTTGGTCATCGTGATTTCATGCTTAAAAAAAAAGGGGGGGGGGGGTTCTTTGGTTCCTTTGTACTTACATGCCTTGCAATAAAATTCCTTCTGACCTCTGCATGCATCCAGTACGTGCAGTGAAGAAGGGAATAGATTTTGGTAGCTCTGCTTTGTCCATATATAACCCATAGAGGAAGAGAAAAGGGACGTGTGCCCTTGCTGGGGCAGCAGAGGTAATGGAGCAAAACCCCAGGAAATGCTCCAACCAAGGGTACAGTGTTGGTCCCTCAGAGGGGGCAGCCTTGCTCATGGGGGAAACAGTATGGTTTAATGGAATGCACCGACTTTGAAATCAGACCCACTTCCTAGCCAGGGGATAACCACCTTTCTGGGCCTCAGTTTTCCTCTCTGTAGAATGGCCTGTGGTAAGGGTTACTGCGAGGATAAGATATATTAGTAGAGCAGAAGTGCCTGTGCTCCTAAAAGGCCCTCAATAAATGGCAGCTGTAATTGATGACCTTTATTTCGGAGACAAGTCCCTCACCAGTTGCCAGAGAACGGAGAAGCCTACACAGCTCCTGTATGCTTGGTTTGGCCAAGAAGGACTCTGCGGTCCGGAAAGGCCCCAGTGCAGTGGCCCTTGGTGCCAAGGAAGATGAGGGGGTGCGGGGGGAGTGTCACTGAGCACCAGTGAGAGCCGTTCTCCAGCCTGGAAGCCTCCCTGCCTTCCTCTCGCTGCCTTTGTGCTGCTCTGAGCTCCCTGGAAGGTGGCAGCAAGAGATTGGCAGCGTCTATGCATTCCTTTCTGCCTTCATTTATTCCTTATTTGCTACATAGACTGAAATGGTGCAGTTGTAATTACAGAGGAAAAATCTGTAAAAATCAAGTGATTATAAAGTTGCTGGGCAGGGGCTGCATGGGGGGTGGGGGGAGGGCTCTGCTCTTACTTCCTGTCGAAAGCCCACTGGAGAAAGGGTGCTTGTGGGAGGACCTGGGGCTCTCCCTCATCGGCCTCCTCTGGAGACCCAACTGACAAAGCACCTAGACCCAACTGAAAAAGCACCTACCAGGTGCCAAGTCCTGGGGGGTGATGGAACTGGCTCCCCACCTCACTGGAGGAGACAATTGCCCTGCGGGAGAGACAGACACCCAATACCACAGATGACAGAAGGAAACCGGGCCCTGGGCCAGACCCCTGCTCTCTTCTTGATTTGCTGAGGAACGAGCCCTCCATGGAGATTCCCCAGGAGGAAAATAGGACTTCTTTTAAATTTGTCCAAAACATAACCTTCCCAGAGAGGGAGACCACCTAATCCAGCCTGGGGTGGGGGTGGGTCAGGGAAGCCTTCCTGGAGGAGGACACATTGATGTGGGGTTTTGAAGGATGCTTAGGATTTTAGCAGTCTGGGGTAGCGGGAGGAAGAGGCAGAGCTGAGGGTGGAGTGAAGTTGGTGCTTGGTGTGCAAAGGGAGCACAAGCATCCCGCTATGTGTGCACACTCATGGACCTGCCCATGTGTGTGGAGGGGGAGGATGGGGGAGGTAGAAAGGAGCCGGGTCAAGAGGCCTGGAGTGATAGCCTCAGGAGCCTGGGCATCTTGGCCAGTAGGTGATGGGGAGCCATCACGGGGAGCATCTCTACCCAATTTCCACCTGAGGGTCCTGACACACAGAGAGACAAAGGCCTTGCTCGAGTTCTCCAGACTGTGCGTTGGGATTAGAGGGCGGGCGTTGACCTCTGCCTGCCTCTGATAACAGTGTTAATGACTGTAATTCACTTTAGTCCATTAATGAGTCTTTATTGAGCAGAAGCAGGCGCCGGGAGCATGTGGGTGAGAGCTGCCGTGTTGGCGCCCACAGCCTTGCCTCCAGAGAACATGGCCATCTGAACCTTGTGGGCAGCAATCCAGGAGGCTGGGGTATCTTCCCCTGACCCCGTCACCATCCCTGGCTGCAGTGACCCCAGATGTACCTCCAGGCTAGTGAGATCTTCATTCAGGGAGGCAGACAAGAAGGTGGGCCATCACCTAGCTCCAGCCTGGCCCCTCTTGGGGGTGTGCTGGGGGGATGTGCAGCAGGACCAGTCCAGCTGATACTGGTGCTACTTCCCACCTGGCAGAAGGGTGCAGGAGCAGCCACAGCAGCAGGAAGGAGTTGTACGGTCAGCTGTGCTCCTTTGCCTCCCAGTACAGGCTGGCATGGGGAGGTGTGGTATGAGTTGCCTACTGGTAAAAGAAGAGGTGCTATGGCCCAGGAACTCAGGCTGACAGTGAGGGTGCTGGGGCACAGAAGGCCCCCTGTGCTAAGGAAGGGTGAGCTGGAAAGTGCTGCCTCAGCCGAGTCCAAAGTAGGAATAAATCATACATAGGTGTGAGACCTCAGGACTATGCGATTCAGGAAAAGGCCTAAAAGCTCCAAGGGGCTCGCTTAGCTGGGCTTGCGACAAGGCAGGGGGCCCTGCCCCCATCATCGCTGGGGCTGTAGGACCCGGTCTTGTACAGCTGACAGCTGTGGAAGGAGCAGGAGCAGGAACGCTGGTTAGTAGCCTGGTCTGCTTCTGTCTCCTGCTGTGACGTGGAGCGAGTCACTGCCCTGCACTAGGCCTCGGCTTTTTCTTTCTTTCTTTTTTTTTTTTTTTAACTCTTTTGATTAATTAAGAAAAAATTATCAAACAAAACATTAAGATATCATTCCATTCTACATATACAATCAGTAATTCTTAATATCATCACATAGTTGCATATTCATCATTTCTTAGAACATTTGCATCGATTTAGAAAAAGAAATAAAAAGACAACAGAAAAAGAAATAAAACGATAACAGAGAAAAAAAAAAGATTATACATACCATATCCCTTACCCCTCGCTTTCATTTACCACTAGCATTTCAAACTAAATTTATTTTAACATTTGTTCCCCTTATTATTTATTTTTATTCCATATGTTCTACTCTTCTGTTGATATAGTAGCTAAAAGGAGCATCAGACACAAGGTTTTGACATTCACAGAGTCTCATTGTGAAAGCTATATCATTGTTCAATCATCATCAAGAAACATGGCTACTGGAACACAGCTCTACATTTTCAGGCAGTTTCCTCCAGCCTCTCCGCTACATCTTGAACAACAAGGTGATATCTACTTAATGCATAAGAATAACCTCCAGGATAACCTCTCAACTCTGTTTGGAATCTCTTAGCCATTGACACTTAGTCTTATTTCACTCTTCCCCCTTTGGTCGAGAAGGTTCTCTCAATCCCTTGATGTTAATTCTCAGCTCATTCTAGGGTTTTTCTCAGTCCCTTGATGCTGAGTCTCAGCTCATTCCTGGATCTCTGTCCCACATTGCCAGGAAGGTCCACACTGCTGGGAGTCATGTCCCACGCAGAGAGGGGGAGGGTGGTGAGACTGCTCATCATATTGGCTGGAGAGAGAGGCCACATCTGAGCAACAAAAGAGGCTCTCTTGGGGGTGACTCTTATAGGCCTCGGCTTTTTCATCTGCACAATGGCATTAAGTCTCTGTCCAAAGCACCTCTGGGAATTGTACTGAAGGTCAAAGCCAAGCAAAAGCCATCCCTTAGATTGGATCACCCTGACATGTTTAAGAAGGGGCTTTAAGAGGCAGGAGTTACCAGAACTCTCAGCCAGGGTCCCAAAGATGCCATGCTAAAATATCAACCCCATTCCACAGATGCAAAAAAACAGTTGTTCAGAAAGGTGGTGGGACTCGACCAAAGTCACACAGCAGATTCTACACCCTGGGGCTTGGTTCCTGGTCCCCCGATCGACATCAGGACCCTGGACAGGGCTGCTTCTCCCCAGCCGAGGTACCTGGTCGTGCCCTGTCAGTTCACCCGGGCTTTTTGAGCCATTTGTTTTTATGTCGTACGTTAGGCAGCCCGTGAGCTGGGCCGGCGTCCGCCTGTGAGTATAAAACTGACAAGAGGCGCTGGCGGAGTGTGGAAACTGTCAGCAGAGCAGCCGCCTGTGAAATTAACATGATATCGAAAGCGTCAATGTTTATTTACTGGAAATTTCTGGACAGGATGCAAAGCGGGCTTGCAGCTGTTACTTCCGGGTGAGGGTGAGGGTCAGCAGGGCCCGTCCCGCCCCGCCAACTAGGAGACCCTGCTGGGAGAGTCCACCCAGCTCCGGGTCCAGGCCCCCACTCTCTTCTCGATGTGCTGAGGGACAGAGCTCTCCGGGGCAGTCCCCATGGAGAAAGTGGGGGTGCTTTTAAATGTGTCCAAAAGTTAACTCTCTCATAACCCAGGGTTTCAGTGATGATGTCCAGTATCTGATGAATCAATGAGTCCTGTGCTTTCCCGGGCTCCTCCAGGGTAAAAGTCAGGATTCCCCCAGGTCTCTCCCCCACCCCTCCAGGAAGGGCCAGCCGCTTCTCCAAAGCACCCCTCCCCAGCCCTGGCTGATTGGGCCAGGGTGAGGTCACCTGACTCAAACTCAGCCAATCAGGCTGTCTCATGGGAATTTGAAAATCAGGGCACAGAGATTAGGTTGGGGTAGGAACTGACAACACCAGGTTCTTTGACTCCGGAAGGGCTGCCATTTTGGGGTGGTCACACTCAGCCATGTGCATCTTAATGAGCGAGGGGAGAAACTTGGTTGGCAGAGACAAGGAATCAATGAGCATAGGGTAGCAGAGTGAGAGACTTTCTAGCTCTAGGTGAAGATAGACACTGAGGATGGTTTTCCAGTTTGGCAAAGGGAAGCCTGGCAGTTCTTTCTGCACTTGTGTTTCTTAAAATTTCTCTTGTAACCTTACAGTCAAAGGGGACTTTTTTTTTTGACAAAGAGCAGAAATCCACTGAAACCGGCCCTAAGGCAGAGGCTAACACCAGGAGTGAAGTGACAAGAAACAGACCCCACAGATAGAATGTGGAATTAGCTGGAAAGGGATGGCAGGGAGCAGTCAGTGGCCCATGGTATGTGGCGGCAAAACCACTAATTATGTGGTGCCCTGTAGGGACTACACAAAAAGCAGAATCATGGGCTTGTTTCTTGTCAGACCTTCCCCACAATTCGCCTCTGTTTCTCCTTGCATCCTTTATGAACTGGGAACTTCGCTCTTGGTAGCCACCAGGCTCACTTTTCCCAGCAGCTCCAGAGAAAAAACAATTTTTTTTTTTTTTTTTTTTTTTTTTTTTTTTTTGTCCTCTTGTTTCGAAAAAACAATATTGACATTCCCTGGTTCCAAGTTCAAATATCCTAGGGAAGAGTTCTGATTACCTGCACTTGGGGCAGGTACTAATTTGTCATTCAATCAAAGCAGTAAGGAAATATGGGTGTTACGTCGGGGGAACCAGGAAGGGCACTGCAACTGGAGCTGCGGAGGCTGTGTCGCCCCTCCCAACATGGCTTCTGGAACCACCCCTTCCGGACACCTGACTTCCGGAGAACCGCCCCTTCCGGACATCACCTGACCCCCCCCCCTTGTTTAAAAACTGCCCACACCATGACGCAGGCGCTGACTCACCTGCCTCCATCTTGGATTTGGTGAGCTCAGCCCGGGAGTGCAGAAATAAACCCGCCTGCTTTAAATTTCCCGGTCTGCCTTCCTTCTTTCTCACCCTTTCTCTTCCTAAACCTTTCAGTGGGTATTATTGGCCCAGCACGGATCAGGGGCCCATCCCCAGACCAAGCCATGTCCAAGGTGGTGGGTTACATAAGGTGACAGATCTATTCACATCACATGGTGAGAGAGGGGTGGTTATGGGAAGCGCCTCAAAAGAAGAGGGAGCCCTAATGAGCAGACAGAACAGTATATGTCCGCTCTGTTTCTCGAGCATGGAGATCTGGGGAAGTCAAGTTGGCTCCCATTTCTTAACTCCTCTTGTGAGAAGCAGAGGAGACTGGTTGGCCTCAGCTGCTGACTGTAAACTTATTTCTATTTCCTCCTTTTCTACATGGAAGTTGTCATTGCACTTGGGCTGACCTCCCACCCCCAGCCAGCACCGTCGCCCCATGGTTGCATTGCATGTATGTCAATCAGTGGTGGGTAAAGGTATCATTTAGCCCAGTGTCCTGACCTTGCTTGGGGATAAGTATCATCAGGACTCCTCTCACACAGTTTGATTCAGTAGGGCCGGGCTAGGCCTGGGAAGCAGGATTTTTACTTTATCTTGGGGCTGACTTGACTGGTTTAGGCCATGGAGGGTGAATCTGTCACCTGGCCTTAAGTGAAACTGAACTGCAGGGCGGGTTCAGACCCCAAGAAGTCTTTAAAGCAGTGGTCTGTGTCTTGGCTACACATTTGAATCACCTGGGGAACTCATGCAACTTCTGTTACACAGGCAGCACCCCAGGCCAATTAAATCAGAATCTCTGGGAATGGGAGTTAGGTGTCAGTATTTTATAAAGCTCCCCTGGTGATTCTACTGTGCAGCCAGGGTTGAAAACCACTGGTGGAGGGAAAACTATCAATTTGCTCCACCCACACTCCTACTTAAAGGTTGTGTCCCTCCCACAGCCTGGAAGAGATGGTCTCCCTACCTCAACTGGTTGGACAAACGGTGGACACCTGACCTACTCTGGGCCAATCATACTTCCTTTTGGGGAATTTGGAATTGAACCCAAAGGCGTAGTGAGTTAGCTGTGGGAAGCTGAGGCTGACATCTTAGGGTAGTGTGATCAGTCAGGCACCCTTTGCTTGGGTAGCAGAGAAAGCCATTCCCTCCGCAGAGAGGGACGGGTGACCTGAATCACTGTGCAACCAGGAGCTGAGCCAAAAGGAGAGAGGAAGCACATCTCCAGTCCTGAGGCTGGTCTGGGCTCGCTGGATTGGCTTCCCTGAGACTACTTATCCTTAGAGAAACCCCCTTGTTAGAGAATGTTTTTAAATGGGCTTCTGTCCCTTGTAGGCAAATAGTTTTGGATACAGACAGAAATAAAAGCTGAAAGTTATCCCAGCCCAAGAGCTCCACAATCCCCTGTAGCCTCCTTTGATCTGCCCTGGAGCCCAGAGAATGCCAGCAGCTGGCACCTAGTGGAAGCATTCCACAGGCCAGGTACTTTCCATGGGCACTACTTTCAAGCCTCCCACAACCCTGCCAGGTGGGAACAATTACCCCTGTTTTAGAGAGAAGTGCAGTAACATGCCCCAGGGCGCCTGGCTGATTACTGTAGATCGAGGCATAAACCAAGGTGTGCCAAATCACTCCCAGTGGAATCTCACCGGAAGCCGATTATGCAAAGTAGGCCAGAGTGGAGGTCCTGCGGTGCTAAAAGTAGGGGCTGCTGCTTGCCTTCCTCACCCTCACCCCAGAGTGGGGACAGGTCATGAGAGGAGGGCGAGGCTGGCCAAGGGAGGACAACTGTACCTGTGCCCAGGCCGAGAGATATCCTGCAGAAGGGGGTCCAGGGTCTGCACTGGGGCAGGCTCCGCGCTCCGGAAAGGAGCATCGTCATTGCTGCTGGCATTCCCCAGGATACGTACGGAGCACTGTGAGAACTGCAGACCTCTTATGGCTCTGATCACAATTTTTAGTTGTTTATTATCTAAGTGATGGGCTAGTTAAGGGCCATCTCCCCCAGCCAGACTCTAAGCTCCCCAAGGGCAGGAACTTTGCTAATCTTGTTCTTCGTAATATTGCTGGTGCCCAGTGCAGTGACTGGGACAAAGTAGGTGCTCGGTGAGCATAAGGGAAAGAAGGAGTGGGATGGGAGCGGGAGTGTTCAAGGACAAGAATTACTACTCCATTTTATATATGGGAAAGTGATCTGCAAGAAGGGGAAACCAGTTGACCAGCATAACTCAGAATAAGAGCTGGGCTGGGCTCGGGCCTGACCCGGAGTAAGGAGGCAGGCCCCTAGGAGATGAAGCAGAAGGGAGAGTTCAGGATGGAGCTCGCCATAAATAGTCCTCGATAAATGTCTAATTAGAAATCGAATTACACCTGGTATGAGAGACGACAACGTGGAGAGAAGACCTTGAGCAGAGCCCCTTCCTGGGGTTGAGAGCCCTCCCCGTGCAGGGACCACCACCACCACTGTCCCTGGGGTGCAGGTGGAATAAGCAGTAGCCTCCCTCAAGCCTGGGAACCACGGGCCCTTCTCAGAGACAGGCCAGGAGTGGGGGGAAGGTGAAGGGCCTGCAAAGCCTAGCTCCAGGGGCTGCTTTAAAAATCATGTTTGCTTTTAATGGCCCTAAAGGGTGAGAGATGGAGACAGAGTGAGGGAGGAAGAGGGAGAGGGAGAGAAAGAGAGAGAAAGGAGTCAGTGAGTTATTGCCGCCATGGACTTTTAATTTGTACCAAGATGGGATGAGTCTCTCTCTTGGACAGGGATCTGGTGTTGGGATGGCCCGGGCTGTGTGACAGGCTGTCATCTGCCATCTATGAGTCACCTCGTCCAGGGTCCAGTGAGTGTTCTAAAGACTGATGGCTGGGGCTGGAAGTCATGTCGGAAAGGTGGCGTTGTGTATGATGGAAGTCCGTAAGATTACTAAAAGCAAGCACTTATTGATCATGAACTTTGTGCCAGATACTACCCTACCTGCATTGCAGGCATCATCGCCTTTAATCCTCACACAGTGCATGCCCGAAGTCACACCATAGTACATAGCAGAGCCAGGATTTGGACCCAGGTTTCTGGCTGCAGATCCCATGCCCTCAAACCTCTACACTCAGCCCCTCAGATCAGCCTTCCTCGCTTGGTATGCTTTGCATTTCAATGTGAGTCAAAGAATCAAGATACGGTCTTGCCCTGGTCTCAATTTTGGCAGATGCTACACCAGGGGACTAATTTGGAATGGGTGCAGGGCTAGTGATGGGCGTAAGACTTTGAGGAAGTGGCCTATGCCATGAACAGACGTTTGCCAAGTGAAAAGCAGTGAGTACATATGTGTCTGAGTGTGTGGTCTGGGTGTGGCGGGAGGGTTTGCGTGGGGGGGGGGGGTGGAACATCCTAAGCTGGGGGTAGAGAATGTGAAGAGGCCTGGAGAGGAAGGATCTCTGGGCATTTGAGAATGAGAAAGGAGGCCAGTACAATCCTTCAGAATCCACTAGAGAGAGGTGACCTGACTTGGTTTTAAAGGTGACCCAGGAGCAGAGCCTTGGAATCAAGGTTTATTGTAGACCTGTGGAGCTAGCCATGCATGGCACTTTTGGGCCAAGATGCTCACCCATCACCAGCCCATCCAGAGGGACCAGCGTGGCTGGGGTTCATTTCCATCTCAGTATCTGGGCTGCTCTGGGGCATCCCTACCTCTCCCGCTCTCAGCTTAGCCCTGCCTTCTAACCCTTAAAGGACAAGAGCACTGGAGTCCGGAGTGAGGCAGGAGTCCCCGTAACCACGCCCCTCCCTGGCCCTGCCCAGCCCGTAGACATCCGCGCTAGCTGGTCGCCTAGGAGACAGCACTCGACGCACTCTCATTGGCCGGTTACAGCTTCGGGAGGAGGCCGCAGGTTGCTGTTCCTGCGTGTGCACGTAGGTGTGCAGGCTCACGTGTGTGTGCAGAGGGCGTGAGCACTGAGCCCGGGAGCCGGCCGGGCCGCGCTGTGATGTCGGGGAGGAAGGCGACCGCGGGGCGGGGGACGGGGCGTGGCACCGCAGGAGGCGCAGAGGGCCAGGGCCGGAGCTTGGTGGGGCGTGGCCCAGGGTACACCAAGCGGTGTGCGTGCCCCTACCTCTGTGGGCGTGGGGGGGGGGGGGGGGCATTCATCAGTGTGAGTAGGGGTGTACCAGTGTGACCAGCTGTTCTCTGTTGTGTACACTGGTGGCGGGTGCTTGTATGGGTGCTTGTGAAAAGGTTTGTGTGTGGATACATCACTTGCGTGTCTGCGAGGGAGAATGAGTGAGACTATACAAATGCGAGTTCTGTATGCATGTGTGGGTCTGCTGGGACAAGTGTATGTGTTTGTGTGTATGTGTGTGTGTGTCTTACTCACCCTGGAGAAGGGTCTTCTACCTCTGTGTCTTAGGCTCTTTCCTCTTTAGACTCTGAGCTGTGCTCCTCCCTGTTTAAGCACCCATCATAGCCCCCCATTGGCACTCCACAGCACGCCCTGCCTCAGCATCCCCCGTCATTTCCCCTGCACACATCTTCCCTACGCTCCTCCAGGAGCACTGAGCAGGAGGCGGGGAGAGATTCTTCTCTGGCCCAGGGTAAGCTGTAAGAGCAGGTTCAAAGCAGAATTTCTTACCCTTAGCCTTGGGTCTGGTAACCCTTGAAAGACTGACACCTACCTTTGATCTCCTTGATTACTCTCTTAACATACATCGTGGCTTTCTGCTGCCTCCGAGATGTCTGGGACACTAGGACCCACAGCCGCAGGGTATCTCACAGGGGGTGATTCCCTCATCAACCTCCCACCCCATTCTTCCCTTCCTACAAGTGTGTTTGGAAAAGCTTTCTTTTGTGGTGGTGGGAGGGGTGGTGGAGGCCAGCTGGAGGGCCCAGCAGGAACTGGGAACCCATCGTGGGCTGCCCTGGCTCTCCAGCTCTCTGCCTTGCCCACCCAGAGCAATTTCCCTTATCTACCCCCACTTCCAGCATCCCTTCTGCCTTTGGTTGACGGCAGGGGCCCATCAACCTTGCAGTGTCCCTGTCCCTTTCAGCTTCCCTGCAGGAGAAAGAGAATAGCTGTCCTGGATCCTGACCAGCCAGGTGCCAGCCAGTGGCCGGTCCGTTCTGCTCAGGGCTTCTGGCTGCAGGCTCTCCTGCCTTCGCCGCTGGTGGCTCCCCTGTACTTTCCATGGGCAGAGGATCTTGTCCACTCCTCATGGTCTGTTGTGCCTGGCTGGGCCCTTGGAGCCCAGTTGTGCAGAAGGAAAGTGAGTCAGAGGGACAGAGACTTGTCCTAGGTGGCAGAAGAGCCTCTCTGATGGGACAAGCCTCACAGACGTGACTGTGGAGCAGGGACAGGGGGCTGGAAGAGAAGGGCTGGGGGACCCTGGACTCCTTCTTCTACACTCTAGCAGAACACAGGTAGACTCCAGAAAGGTGACCTCTAGGGCGTGTGTGTACGGGGGTGGGGGTGGTGGTGGCTGCTCTGACCGATGGGCCTCCTGGGGCATTGGCTGTCCTGCTTCCAGACCGAGCAACTCCTGATGAAGATTGGAGGAGATGGGCCAGGGGTGGCCCTGAGGTGGCCAGGGCCTGAGGAGGCAGGCCCTTGGCCCTCTGTTCCAGGCCATTCATGGTCAGTACAGAGTGCAGTGAGGGGATTTATGGGCCAGGCACAGGGCTGGGCCATAAATGTCGTTCTGCTAGAGAGGCTGTAACTCTGCCTCACTCCTGCAGCAGATTAGGGGTGGAGAGGTGAGATGGGCTCACCACCGAGGGCTGGAGTTGAATCCTGATGCAGGAGGGGGGCAGGGAGACCCGGTCAGCCCAGCTCCCTCCAGGGTCCTTGGGAAGGATCGACCTGGAGGTGCCGAGGGCCTGGTGAGATGTCTCTGCTCCCCAGTGCTGGGCTCTGGAAGGGACAAGGAGAGATGAACACTCAGGAGGCTTCACCTGACACAGCTCTGGGTGCTGCTGAAGGGCAGCCACACATCCCCACCCCTGCTCCCTGCGCCCTTGAAGTGTCCTGACAGAGACACTGAGGGCCAGCAGGCGGTGGAGGGGACAAAGCTTTACTGTGCCTGTGTCTCTCCTCTTTATGAGGCCATATTTTTTAACGAGCTATGTAAATGTCTGCTAGTCAGCAGGCAGAGTCAGGCCTCCAGCTGCCCCTTCTCTGTGCCTGGCTGTCCCTCTGCACCAGTATGACGTTGTGTTTTCTAGGGGGGGAGGTTTTCTGGCCACAGGTGGTTACCTCCCTGGGGCCCCCCAGTCCAGCTGAATCAGAACTGGTGTTAACCACTGCCAATTTGTGACTTTGGACCTGTCACTTCCCTTCCCTGTACTTCAGTTTCCTCATCTGCAAAATGGGAGCACACAAGGAACATTTTGTGCTTTCTGAGGTGCTACCACTTAGCTGTGCAACCTTGGGAAGTGGCTCAGCCTCTCTGAGCCTCATGTTTTTCATCATCGAAACAGGGAGACAGTCACACTTATCACTGCCACTGAGCTGAGCTCAGGACCCTGGGAGCTGCGAGGCATGGATTGAGGATCTTTCTCCTGCCTGCCTTTCTCTTTCTTCCGCCTCCAGTTTCCTCCTCCTCCTCTTGTTCCTCCAAAACATCCTGCTGTTCCATCTCAGGATTGGCCGTCTCCATGGTGGTACGTCATAGCCCAGGCCAGAACGAGGGGGTGGGGACAGAGCTGGTGGTGGGTGCAGGGACAGCCAGGCCCTGGTCCCTGCTGGGACCATATTGGGGCGTGGAGATGCCTCCTGGGTTGGGAGGGCTGGAGTGTGAAGTTCCTGGGAGAGGTGAGGGGCTGGGGCTGAAGACACTGAGGGGTCTTTCCCTCAGCCTCTGTCATCACAGCCCCCCCTAAAACCCTACCTGGCCTTCCCAGACACCAACACCATCCCTTGGCCTGATGACAGCCTAGCCTAGGGATTCAGAAAGAGCCATAATAGGTTTATGGGGCAGCTGTAAAATTCTTTATGGGCTGAGCAATCAGCTTCCTCAGGGCAGAGCTCCCAGGGGAGGGGTCTGTCCTCCCAGTGCTACATTATATGGCCACTGTTCTCAGATTCCTGCCAGGTAGTCCCCAGTTGCCCAGCAGATCCCAAGACCAGATCACCAGGCCCTCAGAACAGGTTCTTGGCCTTGTATTTTCTGCCCTGGTCTCTGGGCCCCTCCTAGGTGCCAGGTGGATGGGAGCCACATGGGCAAACTGGCAGAAGCCTTGATTGTGACCCCCCACCCAGCTGCGCCCCCACCTGTGCCCTAGTACACTCTCCACCACCGACTCATCCCCTCCCACGAGGGAAGGAGGCCCGGGAGGTGATGTGGCTGTGCCCACTTCACAGATGAGAAGTCTGAGTGGTTAGAAGGGAGGGGACCAGCGGGTGTTTTTCCTGCAGTAAAGGGCTCCCTCAGTAGGAATCCGTCATCACCAACCAGCAGTTTCTCAACTAGGGGTGAGTATGTTAGGGCCCCCTCAGGGTAGGATTAAACAAAATGGTGCAGGTAAAGCATCTGGCCTGGTGCCTGGCACAAGCCCTGGATAAAGAATAGCTATTGTCATTACTGCTATATTTCCCCCTGTACTCACTGCCCCCTGCTTCTGCTCACCGTGGAAATTAAGCTGGACCAGAGGGTAACAGACTTGAGTTTAAATCCTGGCTCTTTACTTACCTGCTGCAGATCCTTCCACCAGTCACCTCTGGGCCCCCGACTGCTGGGTAACTGTAGAGGCCTGGTAACAAAGAGTGGCGCCTAAAAGGAAATCGGCACTGCACGAGTCACTGTAGAGGGTTATTTCCAAAGGCGGCTGAAAAATTCTTTCCACCTTTTCCCATGAAGAGTCAGGTCTATTTGGCCTCCTCCTGTATCTGGGCAGATCTGTAACTTGCCTTGACTAATAGCTGAAGCAAAAGTGATGCCTGGAATGGAAAGGCTGGAGGGAACTGCCTGAAAATGTAGAGCTGTGTCCCAGTAGCCGTGTTTCTTGATGATGATTGTATAATGATATAGCTTTCACAATGTGACTGTGTGACTGTGAAAACCTTGTGTCCGATGCTCCTTTTATCCACCTTGTCAACAAAGGAATAGAACATATGGAATAAAAATAAATAATAGGGGGAACAAATGCTAAAATAAATTTAGTTTGAAATGCTAGTGATCAATGAAAGCGAGGGGTAAGGGGTATGGTAGGTATAATCTTTTTTTTTTTTCTTTCCTGTGTTCGTTTTCTTTTTCTATTGTCTTTTTATTTCTTTTTCTGAATTAATGCAAATGTTCTAAGAAATGATGAATATGCAACTAAGTGATGATATTGTGAATTACTGATTATATATGTTGATGTTTTATTTGGTTTCTTAATTTTTTAATTAATAACTAAATTTAAAAAAATACTAGCAAAAAAAAAAAAAAAAAAGTGATGCCTGGCCTGGACCTCAAGGGACCTGGCAGCTTCCTTCCTCACCGTCTTGGAGTTCTGAGCCAATCTAAAGAAGTCCAGGTAGGCAGCTGGAGAGAGAGTGGAAAGAAGGACGCCAGCTGGTCTCCAGCCATAGCAGCCACACCAGCTGAGGCAAGAGACATGGCCAAAAGCCTAGGTGACACCATGCAGAATGGGGATAAGCTGCCCAAATGCAGAACTGGGACTTGGGCATATACCAGTGGTTGTTTTAAACCACTGAGTTTTGGGGTAGTTGTTAGACAAGAGTAGTTATCTGAAACAGTTCCCTAATCCTGTCTGCGCCATCTTTACCCAAACAGGGTTTATACAGGGTTGGGCCCCTGGCCACAGATGATTGGATGAAGGACTTGGGCACATAAATCAGAGGCAGCCAATTCATTGGCTGGTAGGGGACCAATCAGATTCTTTCTCTGGAGAATATGCATGAAGAGATGTGTAGAAAGTCAGACTATGCCCCGGGGGCTGGAGCTGGGGTGCCCAGTTGGGAGTGGGGGGTGAGTTTCAATCCTGCACAGGCTGTCATGTCATCAGAGGATTCCAAGTCAGGGAGAAAAGCTGTAAAGGCAAGAGACCATGGAACCAGGTTCCATGCGAGCCCCAGTATCTGGCCTGCTTGGACTCTGTTCCTTGTACCTCACGAACTCTGACTTAAGGCCCCAAGAAGCCTAAGGCACCTCGGCCAGCTGGCAAAAGAACTCCCTAGAATTTAGGGCTCCTGAGGCCAGCCTAGGGTCTACACTGCTCCTCTGACCCCTTCTTCCTTGGTCCCTGTGACTTCCATTACCCCCAAACACACACACAGGGCCACGGACATAGCCACTCGCTCTGTCCTGGGAAGACAGTGGTGGCAGCCCCAGAGTCTGTTCTCATCCAGCCCCCAGGGCCTTAAGGCCTTCAGGCATGACCCAGATGTAATTTCCCTCCCCGCGGGGTGGTCCAGCTCTTTTGGATCCCCATTGTGTTTCTTATACAGTCCCTTGAATCCAGCCACTACCTGGCAGGCCCATAAAATCTCATGCCAATAAGACAGATCTTTAGTGCACCCCTAGCAGGTGTCAGACACTGTGTAGGTAGGTGTGCCACAACAGTCTTTCATCTTTCAAATACCCCGTAACGTAGGATTTCTTAAGCACATTTTGCAGCTGCCTCTCAGTGGTGGAGATGAGATTTGAACCAAGGTCTGCCTAACTCCAAAGTCCATTCTGCTGCATGGCCCTAGACGGGACAGTCACCTCTCTGAGCCTCACATTTTCACTTGTGAGGGGTAAATCAGGCTGGGATCTCAGAGCTTGCCGCTCCCCTCTAATACTCACCCTCATGGATGCCCTCCGAGGCTGGGTCCACTTGCTCATCCAGGGTAGACTCCCAGTCTTATCACTGTTTCTCTTTAAGGCATGTCTGTCTTATCGGGCAGTTGTCCTGGAGGCTGCTTCTGGTCTTGGCCTCCCGGAAAGCAGGCTGGACTCTAGGATTCAGTTTCTTGCTTTTTGCTCAATAGCTCTGCTCCAGCCTCACCTTCTTCAACCTAGGCTGAGGGGCGGGCAGAGCAGCCAACTCCCCACAGGACTTGAGGAGGTGGGACATCGACTCCACCAGCCCACGGGGCCTGAGTTAGACTGGGGCCACCGGCACTACCTCCGGGTTCTGGCTTCCGACTGTGCATGTGCCCAGGTGGGGCGTGTCTGGCCCTCCTCTCCCCTTCTAAGGCTGGTATGCCGTGGAGAAAGTAGCCTCTACGGCTTGACTTTCCAGGATGTTCCTCCTTAAATCTGGCAGGGCTCTTAGCAGCAGTTGAGTTCATTACACTCTTTTACAGATGGGAAGACTGAGGTTAGAAGGCCTCGTCAAGGTCTCACAGCTGAGAAGCACTATGACTTGACTTGAGCCCAGGCCCCAGTCCCCTGACATTCTCATCACCCCCCAAACTGCTTTTCTCCCCCATCTGAAAACAACCTAACAGTTTTCTTGTGGCCTTGAGTTTCCTCAGGGGCCCAGTTCCCTGCCAGTAGCCAAGAATGAATTGGCCCCCTGCTCTTAAACCTGGTGAAAAAGGTGAAAAAGAACCTGGTGAAAAAGACTCAGGGATCCGAGCATCCCAGAGGAGTTAAGTAACAATCCCGGGGCTGCCTCTTGAGGTGCAGATGGAGACAGTGCAGTTGGGGCCTCAAGGGCTGGGATGATGGAGACTGTGCTCTGGTCTTTCTCCAGAGGTGGGCAGGTCTGTTGGCCTCGCTTGATGCCACTAGGCTCTTGTTGCATGCAGGCCACCCTCACACAAAGTACTCCTCTCTCGGTCCCTCCCTTGAGCTCCCCAAAGTGGTGGCTTGCCTCTGAGAAGCCCCAAGCCAGGGTATTAAAAGGCTGCAGCTCTGGGAGTTTGGAATCAGGCCCCAGTCATGTTACTTAGAAGCTGTGTGACTTTGGATAAGCCATCACCCTTTCTGGTCTGCAGTCTGAGCATCTGAGTTGGACCCAATGATAATCATCATCACCACCATTAGTAGAAGACTTACTGAGTGCCAGTCACTGCCGCAATCAATCAGTAGACCTACATGCCCTTATTTAGTCCTCCTAATGACCAAATGTAGTACAATCGTCTTTGTTTTACAGATGACAGAGGTTCAGAGCAGTGAACTGGTAATCCCCCACAGCTGGTAAGCGCTACAGCTAGAACGCACTATAACTTGATCTCAGATCCTTAAAACCACCAGCAGAGGCTGCCCTCTGGGACCCTGAACCTTTTCTACCCCAATATTTCAGGATCCTATGGGGAGAGGGTCCTGTTTCTTCCCAGAGGATCAAACCACAGAACCTTCCTCAGACCAGTGTCAGCCCAGCAGTGGTAGTTCAGAGATGGGGGGAGGGCAGGCTAGCCCAGCTGTTGGCTACGGATAGTGTCAGCCAGGGTCCAGAAGTAGAGCAGACTCTTGGGTAGGTCTGCAGATTGGATGGATGGATGGAGGGATGTTTGGAGGGTGGATAAGTGACCCGGTGCTAACTCCATGCAGTCTTTGCTTGGCATGTCATCCCACCAGAGGCTTGGGTTAAAAGGTGCTGGGCACACAGCTACCAAGTTCAGGTTGGTTTGGGTGGGTAGACGCTTCCAATGATTCCAATGACAGCTGCAATGGGTAGACTTTGAACTGGGGCTAGCCCGTAAGCCCCAAGAAGAGCGCTGATTGGGGGAGCTGTGTTCTGGAAACTTCCTGTTGCCAAAGGCTGACTTCCCTATTGCTACCCCCCACCCCCCCCCCTCCCCCCCCACCCCCACCCCTCACCACCACCACGCTCAGCTGATTCTTTCTTTGCCCAAAGGTTCCCACGTGGCTGGGGTTCTCCCTTAGCCTGAGGGGAAATGGACAGGAGGGCCACCCTGGGGCCCACAATGGGACAGAATCCAAGGGATACCCAAGGAGAAAGAAACTTGGAGGGGAGAAGTCAGGGGTCCCTGACCCTCGTGCCCCTTCCTGCCTGGGGGATGGGTGGGGCGGGGTGCATGGTCTGCTACCCGAGCTAAGGCCACCGGGTTCTGTTACAAGTTAGGAGGTGACCTACCAGGCTCTTCACACTTCACATACAGGGCATCCCTTTTCAGGGTTGATTTGGAGCATCTAGGTTTGGTGTGAAGGGTCAGGGGGAGGACAGGTTTTCTGACCCTCCTGGTCAGCTCATGTGCTTGTGGGTCCCAATTCCAAACCCAGAACTCCTCAAAGCCCAGGATGCCCATGAGAGGCTGGGAGGATGGCCTGGTGGGAGATGGGGCAGCCGGGGTCTGGGAAGTCCCAAGGGCAGCCCCAGAGCTGTCTCCTCCACCCCTGCAGACGGGGCACTCCTCATAGGACGTGGCACGCAGCAGAAATGCTTGTGGAAAAAAGGCTTGTTGAGAGCTGGTGCCCCCACAGCCTGGTTAGGTCCTGGCCAAAGTGGGAGGTGACATCTGCCTGGATGGGACTCCCCAAAGCAGAAGTGACAGAACTGTGGGTGCTAATCCTGGGCCCCAGGACCCCACTGTGGGTCTAGAGCCGTACCCTTAGATGTGCTTCTGGCCACAGCCCAGGCCACTGTCCTGGGGAGATCCTCTGGGAGTCCCCAGAGCCCGCCTTCCCCCGGCACCCCCCAGACCTGCCATCACGGAGGTCCCTTCAACAGCCCCAGCCCCTCCAGTGAGATAATAATGACCATAATGAGAACAGTCACCCACATGTGCACAGCGCTTTACAGGTTACAAAGTGTTTCACATACATCATCTCATCAATTCCTCACAACAGCCCTGTGAGGTAGGCAGGGCAGGGAGTAGCGTTCCTGTTTGTACAGATGTGAAAACGGAAGCCCGAACAGGGCCAGCGACCGGCTCGAGGCCACTCAGCGAGTCAGCGGCAGAGCTGGGAGCAGAGGCTGGACTCGGGCCTGCCTCGGGCCCCGGCTCTCTCCACCGGCTGTGCCGGTCTCCAGGCGGACCCGGTGCCTTGCAGTCTCAGCCGCACCCGACCCAAACTCAGGCCCCGACTGCGGCGGCCGGCCCAGCAGCCAGCAGAGGGCCTCCGCCCCGCGGGGCAGCCCCGGCCCCATCACCTGCTCCCTGTGACCAGCCAGCCCAGAGCTGGGCCCGGACCTGCCACCCAGCCTGCAACTGGTGGCTGCCCTGGCAGGGCAGATGGGTGGGCGGGTGGGGCTGGAACTCCTTTCCTGTTTTCCTGAGTGATCCCTCCCCGCAGGGGAAGAGAAGAGAAAGGAGGGAGAATCGGAGGAGGAAGAGAAAAACAAGAAACTGAGTTGGAAGAGGACCCTGGAACAATCAGGACGTCGAAAGTTTGCATTCCGACTAGCTATAGGAAATGGTATTTTTTTTTCTCTTTTTATTATTTCAAGTTTTCATAAAAATCCATAATTATTGAAACCCAAGTTACAGAGGAAGTTCGTAACTTTTTTTTTTTTAATTGAATTATTGACTGTGCTGCGTGTCGGTTCATTGGCTCCCAACTCCAGTCTGTCAATGAGCCCCAGGCCTGGACTTCTGAGGTCCTGGTAGAAATGGGGCAGCGGTGAGGGCTGGCTGGTGGGGGGCTGCGGGGATGGGGGTGGGAGAGAGAGAAAAAAAGAGTGCGCTTGGAGGGGCAGGGGGGAGGCAGGAGGACTGGGGAGCTAGTGGGCGGTGGCCAGGCCCCTTCCCCTGCCCGGCGCCCCCAGGGGTCCCTGCGCCGCCCCCACTCCCCACCCGGTCCTCATATCATCTTCATGTTGAACTTGCGGGGCGCGTCGGCGGAGCTGATGCCCGCGTCCGACTTGCGGGGCACGTACTCGATCTCGATGTTGTGCTTTGTGTTGCCCTTGCCCCGGCTCCAGAGGAACAGCAGCACCAGGCAGAAAAGGACAACGCCCAGGAAGGAGATGAAGCCCATGGTGGTGGCGATGATGAGGGTCTTGATGTCGAAGGGGAAAGGCACGGTGGCGCGGGTGCTGTTGGCCTCTCCCTCGCCCGGCTGGTTGGAGATGAAGGCGAAGGTCTTGTTGGGCTGATGGGGCCAGTCGGGCGAGTAGCTGCGGACGTGCAGGTGGGCGGGCATGGAGTCGTTGCCGCCCGCGTTGGCCGCGATGCACAGGTACGTGCCGTTGTCCTGGACCTGGGCGTAGCGCACCTCCAGCGTGCCGTCGGGGAACACCGTGAGCCTCCCGTTGCTCTTGGCCGAGACCAGGTGCTTGCGGGGCGACAGCCAGAGGATGGCAGGTGGCGGGTCGCCGTCCGCCCGGCACACGAACTGCACCGTGTGACCCTCGTCCACAAACACCTGCTGGGCCTTGCGGTCCCGGATGCGGGCGCGGCGGCAGGTGAAGTAGTTGGGCAGGAGCACGTCGGGGAAGTCCTTGAACTCCTTGCCCTGGACGAACTCGGGGGTGGCGCACGTGGGCTGCTGGCGGTTGAAGTTGAGCCGCCAGCGGCGCCGGAACACCCACAGCAGCCGGCAGTCGCAGGCCAGCGGGTTGGAGTCCAGGATGAGCGTCTCCAGGTTGCCCACCGAGTGGAAGGCCGACTCCTCCAGCGTGGTCAGCTGGTTGCCGGACACGTTGAGCACCCGCAGGTAGTTGAGGCCGCGGAAGGCGTAGGGCTCCACCATGGCCAGCTGCCCGCCCACCAGCTGGATCTCCTGCAGGCGCAGCAGCTCATGCAACATGGAGCCCTCGATGGTGCTGATGGGGTTGTAGGAGAGGTTGAGGAAGCGGAGATAGACCAGGTGACGCACGGCCAGGTAGGGCACGGCGGTCAGGTTGCAGTGCGTGATGGACAGGGAGGTCAGGTTGAGGCCGTAGAGGCAGTTGGGGGTCATGGTGTCCAAGTAGGGCCAGTAGGAGATCTCCAGTACCTTGAGCCGGTACAGCCTCTTGAAGGAGTAGTCTCGGATGGCGTTGATGTTGAGGTGCCGGAGCCTTAGGACGATGAGGCCGTGCAGATGGGACAGAGCCTCGGTGGGGATGGAGGTCAGGTTGCATTTCTCCAGCGTCAGCTGCTCCAGGCTGTTGAGGCCGCTGAAGGCGCGGTGGGAGATGTAGACGAGGTCGTTGTCGCCAACCTCCAGCGACTTGAGGTTGTACAGGTCCTGGAACATGTAGTCCAGCAGGATGACGATCTTGTTCTCGCTGATGTCCAGCTTGGTCAGGTTGCTGAGGCCGGTGAAGACGCCCAGGGGGATGAGCTTCAGGCGGTTGCTGCGGAGCCCCAGCGTCCGGAGATTGAAGAGGTTGTTGAAGGCGCCGGGCTCCACGGCGCTCACCACGTTCTCGTTGAGCTCCAGCTCCTCCAGGTGCGGGAAGCTGGCAAACTCGTCCTGGTTGAGCGTCTTGATGCGGTTCTTGCCCAGGTCCAGCAGGCGGGTCTCGGTGGGGATGCCCTCAGGCACCGCCACAAAGCGCTTGCGGTGGCAGAGCACGGCGCGGTCCTGGGCGGAGCACTCGCAGCGGGGCGGGCAGCCTGTGGCCGAGCCTGACAGCACGGAGCCCAGGACCAGCAGGAGGATGGGCTGCCAGCAGGCCAGGAGGGGGCTGGGCATGCTCCTCGCGCCCCCCGCCAGCATCCTCTTGTTCACCTGCAGCCAGGACAAGCACAGGACAGAGGCGGCAGTTAGAGGGCAGTGTCTGGTGGACTCTGCCCCGAGCCCTCTGTGCCCGGTCACAGATAGGAAGGTGGGGGGTCCAGAATAGCTTATGACACCTGCCTGGGACACCACAGTCAGGCCAAGATGCCCAGGTCAGAGGCCCCCCAGCACCCCAGGCTGCTGCTTCCTTGCCCCTTACCCTGTCCAGAGCCCACCCAAAGGACCCTCCCAGCATCCCCCTGGGTGGAAGGGTTCAGCGAAGGGGTGGGATCACCATAGAGGAGCTTGGTGTTGCTGCCACAGGCTACGTCTGCTTCCTTTACATGCAGGCAGTGGGACTCTGGGCAGGCGCCCCCTCCCTGAGCTTCCTCCTCCCCCAGTGCTTGGCAGGGTTACACCCAGACCTGCTGAGCTGTCCTCGGATCTCCCAAAGCAGATCAAAGGGCTCAAAGGCTGAGGCTCCGGGGAGCAACCTCGGAGAGGAGCAGGGTGGCCCAGGCAAAGGCTCCTGAACTTTCCCCACCCTTGCAGCCTTTAGCCCTGAGCTTCCCCAAGCGCAGATCCCATGGCTGCCTCCCATCAGCACTGAGCTGAGCCCCCAGTCCTGGGTAGCCAGCAAACCCAACAGGCCCCCAGTAGTACCCATCAGTGTTCAAGAATCTGCTCCTGGTTGGGGACCTTAGATTAGTGGAGGGCACTCCCATCCAGAAAGCCAAGACCCAGCCCTGGTACCTCCCTCCGCCCTGACCCCCTACACCTGCAACCCCACTAGGCCTTCCTGTGAAATCTCTCTCTGGCTCTTCCCTTTCTCTGTGCCTCGACAGTGACCCCAGCTCCAGCTCCTGAGCTCAGGGTCCAAGGTACATGTTTCCAGCTTCCTGGCCTTTGCTCCTGAAGTTCTTTCCTCCTGGATGCCCTTCCCCATCTCCAAGGCCTAACCTAACACCCACTGCTCTTGAGACTTTTTTTCTGATCTCCTAATAGAAAGTGGGATCACCGCAAAAGACCCTCTTCCCCAGCCTTCAGCTGTCTGTCTCTCAAGGTTCCAATCACCTTCTTCCTGGGCAGCTAGTGGACAGCACAGGCTGCCCTTGGAGGGGCTGGTCCCCCCATGGCCCTGATGACCATGCAGGGCTGAGATGGTGGGAAAGGGCCCAGCTGGAATACAGGCTGGAAGGAGAAGGGAGCAAGGAGTTTGTGGGAGCCGGCTTGTGCAGAGGCTACTTGCTCCCACTTTGTCTCAACCACCTCCCCATCTCCTCCTTCCCTCCCCTATCCAGATTCTACCCCTGTGTTCTGCAGAGAAATGGGGTCTGGTGAGCAGGGTAGGTAGGGGACTGCCCCCAACTCTGAGAGCTGCAGCCTCCAGACCTCCAGGAGGTGGACCAGAGGGTCTCTGGGGGCCAAGCTGTATCCCTCTCGCTGCTGGTGGTGTGTGGATCTTTCCCTGCCCCTCCACCCCAGCCTCTGGCACCCTAGGTCTCTGCCGCAGTGCCCAGCCAACCCCACCCTCCACTTATAGCCCAGAGGGGAGCTTGCTGTGAGAAGGGGAGGTCCAGGCTGGGAGGGTCCCACATCTATACCCCAGATCAGATCCTTTTCCCACCCCATCCACTCCCTCCCCGCACCTTCACACAGCCCTTGTTTTCAAGACCTTGAGGTCTTGTCATGCACACTTCAACCCTTAAGGCAGCCGAGGTTCAGAGAAGTTGTGGCTGTCAAAGGACAGTAGAGGGGACACAAAGATTTGGGATGGGAGCCTTAGTCTGTCAGACTCCAAAGCCACATACTTTCCAATGCTGTCTGTCTCCCAGGACTGACTGGCATTCCCCAGTTGCTTATCAACTAAATGCTGATTAGCCAGCAAGGGCTCTGGGTGTCACTGACATGTTATGGAATCTGCAAGGTTTTTTTTATCCCCAAGGGCTGCTCCGTCTCCTCCCGCCCCATCCCCTCTCATCCTCTCTTCAGATCCCTCTATGGCTTGGCCTCCCCCCCGTCCCACCCCCAAGAGACCATTTTCCACAGTCACACACACTCCAGTGGCCCACCAGAAAAGCAAACATCCTGACAGATGATCAATAAGTAATTGGACTAGCAGCTGGGGCCGGTGTGGGTGTGAGGCTGAGGACCTCACAAGGTAAACCGGACTTTTAGCATCCAGCTCAGGGAAAGGCTAGTGGGCAGGGTGAGGGATGCTGGCAAGAAAGTGGAGGTCATCGCTTGGGGTGGTGGTGGGATGTGATGGAGGAGAATGAGGGCACAGGCCACCCTCCTGTCACATAGACATGAATCTAGTATGTAAAATCTCCATGACTTGGCCTCAAATTACTATCACTCTCCCCAGTGAGGCCCCCCACTTATCCCCACCTTACCCGGCACATTCTAGCCTCTAAGCCATTGGCCATGCAGCTCTCTCTTTTTGGAGATCTATTCTAGCCTCCTGTCCTGGCAGCCTTTGTGGCCTTCCACCCCAAAGGCCACCTTCTCGATAAAGCCATCCTTGACCTAACTCAGAATTCATCTTTTGCCTAAAGTACTGAATCATTATGTAATTAATATATAGAACACTCATTCTAAAAAGGACTAGAGACGGATGGAAAAATTATGCTCCTAGATGATAAAAAGATAAAGCCAAAGGGAAGCCCAGAAGGAACAAATCCTAAGAAGTCCTGCATAATGCCTAAAAGTGAGAGCTTCCTAGTGGCCTAAGCAAAGAGGGTCGGTGCTGCTCTTTTAATGTGTGCTTAATCTTGAGCCAAACAGTCATAGGTGCTAGACAGTGAGATCCCCAAGGACAGAGGGTATGTCTGAAGCCTCAGTCCAAGGTGTGGTGCAGAAATGACCCCGGTGAATATTCTTTGAAAGGAAGTATGTGTGCACAAGTAAGCTGTTGCAGAGGTTGAAGCCCATCTATGGGGTTGACTCTGGGGCAGGCCTACTGAGCAATGGGAGACCTGGAGAATTCAAACACATTGATGGACAAGCTGGATGGCCTTGCTCTGTGTGGCTGCCATCCCTGGGGCTGGCAGTTAGATCTGCAGAGCAACAGGCCATGCTCCAAAGGACCAGGACAACTTCACCGGGGCACATCCTCTGAATTAACTCATCCACTGCCTTTTATATAATGGCTGCCTTGAATGGTGGGGAAACTGGGGCCTAGAGAAGCTAAAGTGTCTGCCCAAGCTGGCACAGCAAGAGCACAATATGCTGGGCCTGGTCTTAGGGACTAACACCTCCACTGTGGCCCTGTCATCTAGGGCTGCTGGCAGGAGAATGTCTGAGGGGGTCACCAAAACTGCCGGGTGGACAGTGTGTCTCTCCCGCTGTCCTGATGTGGGTAATAATGATGGGTATTCCTGCAATTGCCAAGGAGAGGTGTTTTATGCATTTTTTTTTTTTTTTTTTGCGTGGGCAGGCACCAGGAAACAAACCCGGGCCTCTGGCATGGCAGGCGAGAACTCTGCTTGCTGAGCCACTGTGGCCTTTTTATGCACTTTAATCAGTGTTTTATTTTGGATCCTTGCCCCCTGAAGGGCTCCCCACAAGGGCAAGGGACTAAAAATTGGGCCAATAAAAACAAAGGAAATAACACATCAAGGCAGACAGTGGACAGCCATGCCTTGGGCTTGACGCTCAGACCCCAGGGCACCCGGGTTTTTCCCAGTTGCAGAGTGGGGGTGGGAAGCTGCCCCACGGGACCCCCATTGCAGAGGGCAAGCCCCAGGCTCTGAGCTGTTCCCAGCCCACTGTGTGACCTCGGGCAAGTGCCTGTCCTCTCTGGCCTTTTCCCCACCCCAGCCCCAGTGCAGGGAGGGGGCTGGACTCCAGGGTCCCTGGAGGCAGCGACAACAGAACAGGGACTTTCTGCTACTGGAAAGTCAACAACCTTAAACCTGGTTGGGGATGAAGGGGAAATGGGAACTCAGGCCCCAAACTGTGGTTCCAGAGGGGCTGGAATGATCTATTTGAGGGTGGCCCCAAGCCGGTCAGCACCCCTGACTGGGGTCTCTCATGGGGCTTTGCTCCCAAGGGCTCAGGGTGGGGGGAGAGTGGCTGATGGAGACGGAGGGGGCAGGGGATCATCTGTGGGTGGGCTGAGAGGCACTAAGGGAGGTCAGGGATCATCCTGTTCTGGAAAGTAGCAGTGGAGGCCCCCCAGGGCAGGGGCATGTCTCCTCCACAGCCTGCCACACCCACACCAATCCATTTAGAAAATGGGTGGGACTAACATTTGCATAACACCTGCTGCAGACCAGGCTTTGGCTTTTGACACTCTCTCAGGAACGCTCTCACCAGCATTTAAAAGAGGTACATTGTTCCCATTTTACAGATGAGAAAAAACGGAGGCTCCGAAAAGGAATTCACTTGCCCGAAGCCACAAAGTTAGGAGGTGGCAGAGCTCTGTTCCTCTTGGCCGGGCTGCCTATTCCAAGAGCTGCCTGGCATGAAGCGGGGCTTCTCTAGGACCCTGCAAGCCTGTCCAGGGGTGGGCCTGCAGGCCAGGGCCGTGCTAGGGGGAGGCCCTTAGAGCTGAGAGAGGGCACCAGCTCTTAGCTGCATCCAGGTGTCCTGACCCCGCAAATCTCTGCCCAAATGTCAGAAAATGATATGTTGATGCTGATATTTTTTCAGTATTTTCCCATCATAGTCTTTTCTGGTGTCTGCTACTGTTATTTATGCTAGAATCTCACCTAATTTGGGGCTGGCTGTAAGCACAGGATGGAAGATTTAGTTATTTTAGGTTTTCCAGCATCAATATTTCATGGCGCTCCCACTCAGTGTTCCTCAGGGACCTCAGGGATCCCCAGCACACACGGGCATGAGATCCCTGGCAAGAAGGCACCCACTTGTTGGCTGGGGCCCATGACCCTCTGGGTGCCAGGGCCCCTGGATCTCGGCCAGCCTTTGTAGCACGGCCGTGTGACCCGGATGACCACGCTGGGCTCGGGTGGACCCTTTATGAGCGCCCAGGGCCAGGTGTGCAGCAGCAGGGGGGCCAGGCAGACGGCAGAGCTGGGAAGGGTGGCTGGAGGGCTCTGAAAGGAGTGGGTGTCTGCTTAGGACCTTGCTCAGCCCTATGGCCAGGAAATGACTGAAAGCATGGCAGAGGTGAAAGGTGACAGAGACAGAGAGATAGAGCCACGTAGAGAGAAGATCAGAACAGGAAGAAGGCTGGTGACAAAGGAGGGACAAGTAGGGGAGAGAGAAGAGAAGCAGGTGGAAAGCAGGAGGGTAGGTGGGGTTGGGTGCAGGCCAGGTGGGACAGGAGTCGGGAGGAGGTGGAGAGTTTGCCCTGTGGGCCTGAACCCATGGTGGGTTTACGAACCGGGCTTCCAGAGGAGAAGGCCGAGACTCAGAAAAGTGAAGGGACTTGAGCAGGGACTTGAGATAGAAAAACAGAGGCAGTGGAAGGTCTGGACTCCTCCTGACCCACAACCCAGGAGGTCTAAGTTCCCTCCTTCTCTGCCTTCAGCTCCAGGGCACAGAGCCGCTGGGTCCATTTCATGAAAATAAAGCATTAGCTGGGAAGTGCACTGCTCAGCTCAGGAGGCAGCAGGGCCAGTGTGGCTGGGGTGGGGTTGGGGGTTGGGGGGTAAGAGGGATGGCGTGAGACCTGTTCAGAAGGCACACCGAGGTCACTTCAGTCCACTTCAGCTGAGGCTCCTTCTCCCACAGCAACGGTCGACTATATACCGCCCCCACGCCTGGAGATCTCCTATGCAGCCTTCAGAACCCGGCTCAAGGGACTGTTCCCTCAAGCACCTTTCCTCAGGTTCCCAGAAAGAAGCAATCACCCCTCCTGTGGGTGACTGGATCTCAGGTGGCCCTCGGCCCATCCCTGCCTGTGTGTTTATCTGCCTTCCACACCTGGGATGGAGCGGCTCCTGGCTCCCGGCCTCCTTCCCCGAGACTGAAAGGCCCCAGTAGGGGCGGGGCCAGATTTAGCTCAGTGCCCCAGGGCGTGGGCAACCCCCATGCCAGGGCCGGGCTGAGAAGGACACGGCAGGGGGTGATGGGGGTGAGCATACCCCAGAAACCTCCTGTGCAGGCTTACAAAACTCAGCTCCTCAAGCTCCGCTCCAGCCACCTGCACCCAGCTGTCCCAAAGGGGCAAGAGGGCCACCAAACCGTGGCGGGGCCAGCTCACAAGAGCAACGGGGGTGGGACATTCTCTCTCCACCTCCCAGTCAAGGATCTTAATAAAGGCTTCACCAAGGGCGCAGGTGCCACGCCAGCAAGGAGTGAAATACAAATAGATTTTCCCCAGGCAAAATGGGGGGCGTGGCGGTTGGGGAGCGGCATTTTAGGCAGAGGGAACAGGAGAAAGTTGTTGGGCTAGAGGTGAATTGTGTCCTGGTCAATTTGAGAGCGTTCAGGGATTCGTAATTGCTTCTCTCCAACCCCAAATCCTGACCCAGGTCCCTGGACTCCTTTTAAAGACTCTCCGTCTGGCTTTCTAGGGCTAATCCCCGCAGAGGTGTGAATGGCTGATAATGGTTTAAGGTGTGAGCTGCTAAAAGGGGAAAACACTGGCCAGTTTTTGCTGAGAGCCCTGGGGGAGGGGCTGCCTGCTGGCCTGGGGCAGGGGTGTGGGTGGCAGGGGGCCCTGAGAGGAGGTTTCTGGTTCCCAGGCTAAGCTTTCGGCTGACTGGGCGGCCCAGGGCCCAGACAGCCGGACAATGGGGCAGCGTCTGTCCGTCTCCGGCTTTTGCCTGCCCTCCCCTCTTGCCATCTCCTCCACCTTCAGCTGCCCTCCACAGGGAGAGAAAAACCAACCTGGAAGAAAATTGAGGTCATGTCCTTTGTCCTGTATAATTCTTTATTTTCCTCCAGCTCTTGGTTCTGGCAAAGAATTCCTGGGCCCCTGATATGTGTGTGTGTGTGTGTGTGTGTGAGTGAGCAGGCATCCATATGTGTGGCCTGTGTATAGTTGTGTGTGCCCGCTGCCCCTTCTCCCACCACTTCTCCCCAACTCTTAGGCACACTTGGAAACTGAGTCCTCTCCCAGGGGTAGGGCTCTGACTGCGTATGGTGGGGCTGCTCGCTAGGGCAAGGAAAGCTCTGGAAGGCACCAGGCACCCCTCGCCGCCCCAGCTGCCCTGGAGTCCCCTTGTGGCCCTGAACAAGCACCTGGCTCCCTGAATCTGAGGAACCCCCACCCCACTCCTCTCACCACTCCATAGGAGCAACAACCCATTTTGGGAGCTGGCAGCTTTCTGGTAGGCCTGTAGTCCCGGGCCATTCGTGGGATAAATTATGAATTTTAATTGTCAAAGCATCTTAGTGTTTAAAGGCTTCTATATACAGGCTCTGCTCCCCCAGGAATGACCAGCTCAGTGGGAAAAAGCAGGGCAGGGCCTACGGGAGACTGCTTCCCAGAGTACAAAGGGCAGTCAGTGCTCAGAGGCCCAAGGGCACCCCTGCCTTGCTGTTACCTTCAGTGGGTCCCGGACAGTCTGGGCCCTGCCTGTCCTCTTCATGGGGTTGACCTGATGTGAGAAGACAGCTGGGGAGCTTAAAGCAGGCCTGGGGGAGGTGGGAAGGAGCCACGGTTCTGGGAAGCATCCCTGTTGGTACATGTTGTGTGCAGGTGGCACTCCTTCTTGGACTGGGGCTGTCCTAGAGATGGGGAGGGGGAGGCTGCTGCCTACGCAGGTTGAGCTGAGGAGCCAAGAAAACCCAGGTCCCGCACCCACATGCCTCCCTTCCCTTCTCTCCCAGGTCTTAGATGCCAACCAGGGCTCCCAGGGGCAGGAAGGTACCCCTAAAGGCCCCTGGCCTCATCCTCTACCCAGCCCAGTGGTCCCCTGTGAGTTCCCTGGCAGATACCTCTGCCTCGTCCCCACTCACAGAGAAGCTTCCTCAACCTCTTAGCCCTTCACACCTTCCTGGGGCCGTCTCGCAGCTGCCCCAGCCCCCAGGGCTCTTCTGCTTAGGAACAGCTCAGACAGTCCATCCCAGGCTTTGGGGCCTAGAAACCAGCCAATCCCCACTTAGGGAGGGTCACAGGCCTTGGGCATTGGGGAGGGGGAGGTCACAGCCTCATAGATATGGGTGGAAAGAGGGGAGATGAGCAGAGCGTTGGAATTTGAAGACTAGAGACCTAATAAAAATGATGATGATGCTAATGATGATGACAAAACCCTTACAGAGGGCCTACAGTGGGCCAGGCACTATTAGAAGCACTTCATATATAATAATTCACTTATTTCCAACAACAACCCATTGAGGTAAGTACCATTATTATTACCAAGATGAAAAAACTGAAGCATAAAGAAGTTATGTAACCTGCTCAAGCCAACACAGCTAGTACAATTTGAAACCAAGCAGTCTGGCTCCAGTGCTTAAGTGCTCTCGTAAGCACTTCCCTACAGTGTCTTGGGTTTAAAAAAAAGGACCATGCACATAGCATTGACTGTGTGCCAGGTACAAACTTGTTTAATCTTCACATCTTTATAACAACCTAATGAGGTAGGGATTGTTCTCCCCATTTTACAGATTAGAGAACTGAGGCACAGAGAGGTGAAGCAACTCAGCCAAGGTCACACAGTGATAAGTGACAGAACTGGGATTAGACCCTGGTTGTCCTGATCACTCTTGCATATTGCTTCTCTCTGAGTCAGGTTCAAGGACCTGCGGAACTGCTCTTGGGCAAGAGGTTTTACACGTCCAGTCCTAAACTTCTCATTGTGGAAAAGGAGATGGTAGATTTCCCGCTGTCATCAAGGGCTGTGGACAGAGAATCCAGGAGGAGGGAAGGGAAGAAACATTTCTCTCAAACACGTACACCAAGGACTTTGCAGAGGTAAGTCTCTCAATCTTACCACAAACCCTGGGAGGGATGTAATAGTAACCTCTCATTACTGATGAGGAAACTGAGGCTCTGAGCTGTTAATTCACCTGCCCAGTCATGGAGCTTGTCAACTCCAGAGACATGATAACCTCTGAGACCATCACATGGGTGGGGAAACTGAGACCCAAGAGCATCAGGGAATTGTACAAGGCCCCACATCATCTCAGGGCTGGGGCCTAGGAGGAAACCCAGCCTTTTAACTGTAGCTACCTTCTCTCTCCAACATCATGCAAGGGTGGCCACACAACTCATGGTGGGGCTTGATCAGAGGTGAGTAAAGGTTTGGGTCATTTCAGCCTCAAAAAAAAAAAGGAAAATATTTTAAAACAACTTCCCAATACATCATAAACTGAGGTCCAGTGAATTATTTATAACACAGACAGGCAAACTATAAATAAAAACATTTGCCTTTCTCCTGGCACTGGCTGTTCAAACCCCTCACTGCTCAGTTGAATCTTGGTCAACCCCTTGCCAAAGTCCATTTCTCCAATCTGTTAAACAAGCTCAGTACTAAGGAGGTGACAGACCCCTCTGTTCATAAAACACAGTGCTGTGCCCAGTTGAGGTGCAATCGATGCATTCCTGGGGCTGCCTGGTGTTTCAAGGGAGAGGGTGCAGGGGATCAGCTCAGTGTGAGGAACTAGACAGAAGATGAGCTTTGGTAGATAGTGAGTGAAAGGCCGGTCAAGAGAAGTATGCAAGCAGAGACCAAGGATCTGGGACAGTGCAGAAGGATTCTTTGGCTGGAACCTATACTTCAGAAGCCCTTTTCAGCTCTGAGATGCTCCCATTTTGCAGCCAAGTAAAGATGCAAAGGATGGCCAGCTTCCCAACCATATCTGCAGTCCTGTCCCGGGTCAGGCCAAGGAGGCAGTACTGGCCTGGCCCCCAGACCCTCTGGGAGCCACGAGCAAGTTCTCTGCAGAGGCGAGCAGACGAGGTGGCAGAGAGATTAATTCCCTGAAATGGGAAAAAATAGAAAAACACACACATACTACATACTCTAATAACATGTAATAAGAGGTCGGAGATGAGGAACAATGCCCTAGTAATGTCACCCTGGTGGCAATCAATTTGGGTGTCACAGGAAATAGGCATAATTATTCTGCCAGCCCCAGCACTTGTCGCTAACCAGCTCCAGGGGCCCAGGCCCAGGCAGAGAAGGGGGCGTGGAATCAATTGTTGGTACACCAGGCTGGCAGAGGGAGCTGGCTTCAAGTCAGCCTGCCAGCACTGGGTTTCTCAGCATCTCTGGACAGGCCAAGGACCTGGGGACCTCTTGTGGGGAGCTGCAGGTGGCCAGAAGTCCCCTTGCTCAGCTTCCTCTCACTCACTCACTCACACATTTGTTCTACCTGGTATCATCCCGCAGGTTACCAGACTCTTAAGCAGCACTCACCATGCCAGGTGCCAGGGTTTTCAGAGGGGTGTGCAGGGAGGGTACACTGAATTAACAAAGCATAGGCTCCCATCCCCTCCCAACTGGCATCATTCCTTTCCATCCTGGGGGTGAACACTGAGGTTCCTGGAATTTGCTGTCCTCTCTAAATGTGCAGGGACTGAAGTTAAGCCTTCTTGTTCCTCCTTCAGCCCTACATCCTTAGGGAGTTTGCTGTGATTACTGCTACCCAATCCTGAGCTCAGGGTTTAATCAGAAAGCATCCCACAACTGGGGAAACTGAGGCTGCAGGAGATGATTGGTTAGTGAACACCCCTTACACACGGCTGCTGACCATCTCAACCTCATCTCATACACCAGAAACCTTGAACTCCGGAAATTCAGATTGAGACCATAATGAAGTACCATTTTATACTCATGCAATCAGCAAAAATTAAGATATCTGACAATACCGAGGGTCGGCAAAGATGGGGAACCCTGGGGGCACTCATATCCTGCCGGGCAAGCATACACTGGTCCAACCAATTTGGAAAACACTTTAGCATTTCCTCATAAAGTTGCACATGGAACTGCTCTATGGTCCAGCAATTCTGCTCCGTGTTGTGGGCTCTAGAGACACATATGCCCCAGGAGACAGGACAGAAAGGTTAATGGCAGCACCGTCTATAGGAGCAAAGAAGGGGACAACCCAGACGCCCATCAACAGAATGGTAAATACACCGTGCTGTGTGCAAACAACAGAATATCATACATCAGCAAAAATTAATGAACTACATCTATTATTATTTGCAAGAATATAAATGAAACATAATAATATTGAATTTAAAAAGCAAGTTCCAGAGGATTGCATACAGCTTCATGCTCTTTCTATAAAGTTCAAAAACAACTAAAATCAAATAATTTATATATATTTAACATACTATTTTAAAAGGCAAGGGAATGTACAATATGTAATTCAGGGTAATGGTGGCCTTAGAAAGAGGCCACAGGATGGGGTAAGGAGAAGCACGTGGGGAGATGTACACCACTACTAAAGCGCTGTTCAGGCTGGGGAGAGGGTTCACGGTGTTCATTAATACTAAATAAATTGACTAATTAATTAATGGATCATGCCTGGGCCAGTAAGCACTAGCCCCAAACTAAAGGTCAGGATGAGAGCACTCTAGACCAAGTCCCATGCTTATAAACTGGAGGTCTGGACAAATCACTCCACTTCTCTGGCTCTTAATTTTCTCACCTATAAAGTCAAACGTCTGTGACACCTGAAAAGATACGGCTGAGAGCAAATCACAATATAAACTAATAAGAGGTAGCATATATTAAGAACTTATTTTGTACGAGGCACCGTTTTAAATGCTTTGCATATATTAATGCATTTAATCCTCACAACCATTCTACAAGGCGGAACTGCTGATATCTTCACTTCATGAATAACGACACGGAGGTGCAGAGAGATGAAATAATTGGCCCAAAGTCACAGAGCCAGGCAGTGGCAGAGAGACCTGAACCCAGACATCTGGCACCAGAGCCCACACTTTTAACCACTTTGCAATACAATCACATTGAGAAGACTCAGTGCTCATGAGGCATATAGTAGCCAGCACAGGTCTATTGGGCCCATATACCCAAGGGTATTCATTCCTTCATTCATTTGTTCATTTGTTCATTCATTCAACATATAAACCACGATCATTAAAAATGCCTCAAAAGCTTTTGCAAATGAACTTGCCTTCTCACATTCTTTCTACAAAGAACTTCCTCTGATTCTGAAATTCTCTGCTCTCTGTGTCTCTGGAAAGTCTGCTTCTATCTCAGGGCCTAGCCCAGTCCCCCTCTCTTCCTGGAGGTCCTCTGACCACCCCAGCCCCCAAAGAGAAATCCCACCCTTCCCTGAGCACCTGCATGTGTGACTGGGTTCCCTGCATGAGCCTTGGCCTTAAGGGTTGGGAGGCCTCAATTTTCCCATTTGTAAAACCAGGTAGCTGGACTAGGGTAACCTTTGGTACTGTTCTCTCTCCACTCCCTGCTTTGGCCATTCTTGATGTCACCTAGATCTGTCCATCCACACAGGCTGAGGACACTTGGGGATATTCCAAGTAGTCCTTGCCACCAGCCACCAGCTGCTCCCTGGTGCCTCCCAGTGTCTGCCCCACTATCCTGGGATTGCCCAGGTGCTCAAGGCAAGCCATGAATGCCTAGGGAGAGCCTAGCCCAGAGTTGAGCAGGTAGCTCAGACGGGATATGCAAAATAGATGCATGAATGAACAGGATGGTATAATATTAGGTGCAAACTAATCTGGTTCTATGCTGTGGGTGCCCAGAGGAGGAGGGCCAGTGACTCGGAGCAATCAGGAAGGCTTCCTGGAGGAGGGCCTGGAAAAAGAAGGAGAGGGCCTTCTGGGTAGGGAAATTGGACCAAACCAGCTGGGGAGAGGGCATACGTAGAGGGTCAGCAGGAACTAATAGGCAGCATCAGTGGTAGCTATGAGTGGAAGAGCCTGGGGCAGTGGGGAGGGCTTCCAGGCCACTAGCCTTTTACAGAGTGCCACACACAGGACAAGAAGACTAACAGACCCTGGTCAGCAAACCAAAGCCCTGACTCTGAAAGCACCACCACCTACTGCCTTTTCCCACCCTTCCCCTCACAGGACTCACCCCTCAATCCTCCACCTGACTCAGTGTCACATGCTTTCATGGGACCTTGCATAAATCACTGCACTGCCTAACTGACCAACAGGAATGCACACCCTGCCAGCCATTGGCTCCGGCAGGGACCTGAAGAGCAGCCCCGGATGAGCTGTTGCTGGTATACCAGGGATCAGTCTGGCTTTATGCTGAACCTACCCTCTCAAGAGGTGGTTTTTCTTTCTGATGGGGGGTCATCCCTCTGGAATTCTGGGTTTTACAAAATAATACCCTGTATGGGAAGAACTGGTGCTCAGGAGTAGGAGATGGAAGGGATGATATCCAGGATCAAAGAAGACTATTCCTAAGGGGAAGAAGGGTTTCTCTACCTCTCTTCCAGTCACACAGTGTCCCCCAGCCCACAGGTCTTGGGCACATGCACATTCCTATAAGACCTGTTCTCCAGGATTTGGAACCCACTCTAAGTCTAGGCCCTAGGGGCACTGCAGCCTTGACCAAGCCTTGCCCCGGATCCCCCTCACACTCAAATGGCTGAGGAACAGAGGTGGGGGCAGAGACAAGAGCACTGCAGAGGCCTGCCCTCTCCCCCTTACTAAGTCCCCCCTCTAGGAAGGGAGGCTGAGTGCTGCCAGAAGCCTGGATCTGGCACTAGGCTCTCCTTCATCATGATTCCAAGGAGTTCTTGGCCTCTCCCCTCTGCCACCCTCTCCCCTCCAGCCTGCCTCAGGCCATGGGCAGAAAGCAGGAAGAACAAGCAGTCTCAGCAGACCAGGTGCTGGTGCCTGCCCAGAAGTGTGGGGACTTGAGCCCCTCCTAGCCAACACAAGGACAAAGGGTTTGGAGCAGCTGACAACTCCTCCCTCACCGGCACACCTTGCTGGATCTGGGGAAGCCCCAGGCCCTCAGCCAGCTGGAAGCACCAGCTCATGGCACCCCGGACATGGGTGGCACACATGCTGGAGTCGCTGGCATAACAACCAGCAGGACTGAGCTGGGAGCCAAGGGCTGGGCTGGGCTGCACCCCCTTTGGCTGTCCAAGCCAAGCAGAGGAGGACTGAAGGGGGGCTGGACTGGTAAAGAACGGGCTTGCCCAGATGGTGGCTCCCCCCCCCCCGCCTGAGGTAGGCCCTCCTGCACTCCCACCGGACCAGGTCAGAGCTGGTGGCATCCTCCCAGATGCCCCTTCTCGCCAGCCCCAACCCTAGGACCTTTGAGAACAAAGAAGAGGTGCTGGCACAACAGGGGCTGGCTGGGACCCAAGGCTAGAGTCCAGAGGGGTCTGCCTGCTGGGCCTGGCCCCACCCCTCTTTCTCAAGGTGGACTCCACCTGGAGGGTCAGGTCTCCTGGGGGATCCTGAAAGAGCAGAAAGCCCACCCCACACAGAGTGCCCAAGGTGGGAGCAGAGAAGGAGGTTCCCTCCCCACCTCCCTGTTCTCAGCTGGTTCCCACCTCCCACTGGCTTCTGCCTCAGAATGAAAAGTGGGGCAGGAGGAGGTGAGAAGCCTGGGCTGAAGGCAGACAAAGGGAAGGCCCCCAAAGGGTTCCTAGGTTCTCCTCATCCTAACTCCTTCCCCTTCACTCTCCCTACCCCCCATCTCCCTCTTTTTCGGGAGGAACTAGAATGTGGAGCCCCTTCTGTGTAGGGAAGGAGCCACTGCCTAATTTGGAGCCTGTGGAGAAACCTGGTCCCTGCCCTGCATCGGCAGGCTTGGGGGTGCTGGCCCGGGTGGGGATTGCCTGGGGTTACCCGGAGTCTATAGAGAGAAGGACCCGCCCAGCGCTGGGCAAGAGACTTAACCTCCAGGATGTCTAGCACCCAGAATATGGGGGGGTAGGGGTGGAGGGGCCAGAGAGGGATGGGGACGCGGGTGGGGGCCCCTCCAAAGCTCAGCTTCTCTCCAGAGCTCGGGGGTCCCTGTTTGCCAACTGGGCATTCGATGGGGTAGGGATAAAGGAAAAGGAAGATTCTTCATTTTTGAGGCGTGAAATGTCAGGCCTGTGCTCCCAAAGGGGGATCTGGAAGGAGCTGGGGTGCCTCGCAGCCCCAGAAAGGCGCAGCCCAGAAGGATGTAGGCCCCCAGGGGCTCTCGACGCGGGATTGCCTGCGCGGGGCTCGGCCGCGGCCGCCTGGCTCACCTGCATCTCGGGCGCGCGGTCCGTCCGCTCGGCTCGGTCACCAATCGCATGTCTCCCGAGCCGGCCCGGCCCCAGCCCCTGCCCAGCCCCCTCCTCCGTCTCCTCCGCCTCCTCCTCCGACACCTCCGCCCCGCAGTCCGCGCGCCCTGGAGAAGCTGGCGGTCCGTCTGTCTGTCCTTCGCAGGCGGACGCCAAGCCGAAGCTGGAGCCGGGGCAAAGGCCCGGCAATGGAGAGGCAGGAGGCCGCGGCCTCGGCGGGCGGAGGGGCGGGCGCGCTCAAGACGCGCGACGCGGGCTCCACCGGCTTGATTCTGCGTCCCGCGCCGGCCCGGAGCCGCCGCCGCCGCCGCCTCTGCCGCTGGGGCCGGGATCGAGGCCGGGCGCGCTCCGCAGCGGGGCCGAAGCCAGGGCTGGGGCTGGCGCGCAGCGGCCGCGCATGCTGCTCCGAGCCCCGCGTCCGGAGAGGGGCCAGAGCGGCGCGGGTGGGGACTCCGCGCGCTCTGCGGCGGGGACCGGGACCCGCCGCTGCCGCCGCCGCCTGCGCTGTCGCCGGTCACCCGCGCCGGCTCCCGCGCCGGCTCTTGCCCGGGCTCCCGCCCGGGCTCCTGCTCGGGCTCCGAGCTCTGCTGCGGCGCGGGGAGGGAACGCGAGGAGCGGACCTGGGAGGGAGGAGGGACCCAGAGAGGAAGAGAGGGAGGGAGCCAGCGAGCGAGCGGCGGGAGCCGGGCGGGGGAGGAGAAGGCGCGGCCGCAAAACCAGGGGAGTTGGGGATGGGGTGAGGGGCTCGTCTTCTTCCATCGAAGGGGGCGGTGAGCCAGGAGCACCCCCAATCTTTACCCTGCACGTTGGGGGCAGCGAAATGGGCGGAGTTTAGGGGAGGGAAGGGTGAGCTGGGCGCGTTAGCCTTGCGCCTCTCGAGCCGGCGTCCCCGCGCTCCAGCCCGGCGTTCGGCCGCGCCCTCCGGGTGCGCAGCTCTAGGCGAGTCCCGGGCCAAGCCGGTCCCGATGGAGCCCAGCCGGTCCCGACGGAGCCCAGCCTTTGGTCCTCCCTGGATGTGTGCGCACACGCTCGCGTGTGATTTTACGTGACCACATGCGTGTGCATGTAAGCGCGTGTTCACATGTGTACCTGGGGTCACTGCACACTGCTGTGTGGACAGACACCCGCACGCGAACGGCAGGGCGCCCCGCCTGAGCAGGGTTGTTTGGAGGACGTCGTGGGAAGGGTAGGAAATGTCAGGCCCGGAGCTGCTGTCCAGCTCCTCATCCCTTCCTCTCGTAAATGTCCACGAACCCCTGAAGGGCCCAGTTCCTTTCTGCAGGCCTTGTGGCGAGGAGGGCAGAGCGGGAAGCTCCGGGGTACGGTGAGCAAGGCTAATCGACTCAGTGGCTAAACCCCAGGTGGGGGGTCTTGCGTCCACCTTTGCCGTCCGGCTTCCCGCCCAGCCTGACTTCCTCTCCAGCAGGGGGCAGCAGGTCCCCTGGCCGGCTCTGGCCGTGAGCAATTCACCCAGCGACCGGCAGAGGGCAGCGCGAAGCCTCAGTCTGGGCTTGGCTGTCCCCCATCCAGCTCACCAAGGGTGCGGAGAATCTTGGGGTGGGGCCACATCCTCAGATGGGCTCAAGGAATGGGACCTTTCCCCAGAGATCCAGATCCTTCTTGCCACACAGATAGAGAATTGGCTAGCCGGATGGCCGGTAACGCCTGCAGAGTGGACTTTACCTCCTGCTGCTGTACACCCCCTTCCAGCTCCTTGAAGCCAGATGCCCTTTAACAGCAAGCTAGTTTGATTAAAGATAAGAATAACAACCAGTGCTGACACCACCAGGTACATTCACCTCTTTGAATGGGACCATACCCATTAGCACAGTGGTGCTCCGACACTGGAGTCCATAGGGGTAAGATTCTTGCAGACCGAGAAGGAACTCGGAGCCAAGAGGGAGAAGACTGGCCCAAGGTCTCCCAGTCTCTGGGGCAGACCAAGGTCCTGCTCCCAGTGCCCCTGTCCCCATCCCCACAAAGCCTGCCTGGCATTCATTGCAGTCACACCCTACTCCCAGCAACAGTTTGCTTCTCCACTGCTCAGCACCACACTACCCTCTTCCACCCAGACCTGATCCAGTTAAACAGATTGTCGGGCATTTCTCAGTCTCCCCTCCTCACCATTGTTCAGGACAGCCTTGCTTGGAGACCTGTTTCCTGTCTTTTATGTCTTAACCCTCCACCATCGTCTTAGGTGCAGCTTGAGGCCCCCTCCTAGCACGCGTTGTGTACTCTATAGTCATCCTCCAACAACCCTGGGAGAAGGCACAACTGTGGGAGAATCCAGGGGGGCTGACAAACAGAAGGAAACCCAGACAGGTTATGTGACTCGCCCATGGTCACACAGCTAGTAAGCTGTGGAAAGGGAATCTGAATCGTCTTCCGGGGCTGAGTAAACCAGTAGCGGGCCTACTTGGCAGAGGGACTTACAGGTGGGAGAGGACGTAGGTAGGTGGGCACAGACGCGCCTCTTCAGGAGCCCAGCGCAGGCGGCTCCCTGGCCCAACTCCGTGATGCCTGGACCCCCTTCCCAGACTTCCCAGCTTCCCCAGCTCGGCGGTTTGTGAGTTACTCGTGAGCTCCCGCCCTCCCGCGCCGCCTCCTCCCACCAGCCCTACAGGAATAGCAGCGCTCTGGTTCCTGCGTAAAGGCTCCGCTAGGCTCACGGCGGGCGCGCAGACCCGCTGTGGGGCGGGGGCGGGGGCGGGGGCTATTCCTGGTGCGGCGGTTGACGCAGGCACTGCGCGGCCACCGCATCTCTCCGCCCCCGACTCACCTGCTCCCAGCCTCAGTGGCCTCGGCGGAGAAATGGGTAAGGGCCGCATTGCCCCTACTTCCAGATGCTGGCTGAGGAAACTGGCGTCCCAGGGTGGGATTTTTTTAGGCCCTGCAATTTATCCCTCTGCGCCTTGGGGGCAGCAGGGGTGAATGCAGAGCTGTGTGGGAGGAACTGCCCGGCAGCCTCAGTTCTCCATCGTTTAAACTGTATCCAAGTAATCAAGTCATTTACCTACCCTGTTTCTCCAAAAGAAATGACCCCCATCCCCACCCCCAGCACTCCCTGTCTTATTTCTCTAATGGAAATGATGGGGAGAGTGAGGCTTTATTGGAAGAACTTGCAGGAAAAGCATTTTTGAGCTCAGACCCCTGCCTGAGCCTAGTGAGAGTGCAGGCCCCTGACCTCCTCACCCAGAGCCCAGGAAAGAAGGGGTCTCCCACTGGGTAGCATCCAGTAAAGCAACTCTGTACAGGCAAGCTGCTGAAGAGCCGTTTCTCCATTCCTGTTCTTGTCTGGAATGGATGGCCTGCAGAAGAGTGCTCCCAGGATCTCCAGGGCCACTAAGAATGTGAAACATTAGGGTAGCCCAGTCCAAGACTTTTCTGGCATACCAGAGCATTATATACAGAACCTACAGCTGAAGAATATTCACCCTCACCTCCAAGCCTTTGTCCTTGCTGGTTCACTTGCTTGGCATGCCTTCTCTCCCGTTTCAGTTGTACTTCAAGTCCAAACAGGGACCAATTCCTTCTATACCTGATCTCTTCCAAATAGCTTGCAATGGCCTTAGAGATGAGTCTCCTTCCTCTCTGTCCTCAGACTCAGGGCACCTAAGAGCAGGTCTGAGACTCCATGTCTCATGGTGGGCACACAGCAGAACCTGGTTTACAGGTGAGAACTCATCAAGTTCAATAAAGCAGGAGCTGACTGCCAGAAGGCGCCAGCCTGATGCAGCCTAAATGCTCACAGCAGAACAGAGAAGTTGGAACAGGCTGGGTGGGAGACTCTGAAGGAGTGAACTGGGCCCTCTACCATTTATCCAGCCCCTACTGTAAGCCAAACTCTAAGCTATGCTTTACATGCTTCATCTCACTTCAAGGTTGGTATTGCTACCCTCACTGTACAGGTGAGAAAATGGAGACTCTGGGAAGGCCAGTGACTTGCCCAAGGTCACTCAGTGCCTAAGAGGGGGAGCTGAGCTTTGTAGTTCTGGGTGTGTTTAATGTCAAAGCCCAACCCCTGCTCTTACCCTACCCGGAAAGGTGAGAACGTAGGAGGTGGAGACAGGAGAGGCAGGGGCACTGAGGGGTCCCCAGTGGATCGGAAGTAGAGAGTGGCACACAGCCTAGCCTGTATGCCTGCCTTGTGCTAGTCCTGCCCGCTTACATACCAGCAGCTCGCAGGGTTTTATGATGATGATTATTTCTGAAGGCACTTGAAATTAATGACAGCTCTAAAATGGCTGGGACAGCAGAGTCATTGTTGAGACCTCTAATTAGCAAGAAAAACGGAGACCAGGAGCTGGAGAGGTGGGTGGGGGCTGGGCAAATGGCACTGGGCATAGAGTGGGGTGGAGTCGGCATCTGGCTGGAGGTCCCTGTGGAGCTGGGCTTTTACAGCTTAGCTAAAATTTAACTTTATTATTAATTTATCTTAAATATGCATTATCCTTATGTCTCACTTATGTCAGAAATTTGATTTTGTTTTCTTTGTATGCTGTATGGCAGGGGTCACATTTCATTCTTTTTCCACATGAGTATCCCATTATTGCAGTACTATTTGTCGAATTTTTTGTTTGTTTGTTTGCTTGGGAAATGCATGGGCTGGGAATCAAACCCGGGTCTCCCGCATGGCAGGAGAGAATTCTACCATTGAACTACCCTCACACGCCCAGATATTTGATTTTGAGTTCTCTTGCTAACTTGATGTATGCTCTTGAGGAGGTCACTCCCCCTTCCTGGGCCTCAGTTTCTCTAGCTGTGCAATAGAGGCTAGGCCTGGGGGTTCTAAGTTCCAGGATTCTGTGGTTCCTGCCCAGACAGTAGAGAGAGTGGCATACAGCCTGAAGTGGGGCCTCCCTGGAGGACCTTGAGTCCCTGGAAGGCTGAAGCTCAGAAGTTGGGGGTCCTGGGGCCTCTGAGAGCTGCAGCAGAGGCTCTGGTGCTCACCCACAGCTCCTCTGTGCTGGGGTCAGCGAGGCTGCTGGCGTAATGAAGTCCTAGCAACTCAGGCTGGAGAGAAGTGGATCACGAAGTGGCAGAAAATCCATAGGTCAGAGCCTGCGCTGGTGCAGCTCTGGAGGTGGCTGACAGATGGTGGGACATCCGAGAAGGCTAACGGGAAAGCCCACTCTATGAGGTGCGCCTGGGGCTGGAGCCAGGGTCGGGGCCTTCTTGTCTCCTCCCAACTCTCCTTCCCAAGAGCCAGAAGGGACTCAGGGACACCAGGGTCCCGGCTGGGCTGGGACACCTACTCATCCAGGTTCTCCCCACTGTTCCTTATTCCCCTTGTCCTCCACGGAGCAGAAAGCACAGGGAAGGGCATTTAGGGTTCAGCTGAAGGGGGTTTCTCTGCACAATGGCTGGCCCAACTGGATGTGGAGATGCACTGGTTAACAGAGAAATATCAGCTGGTGGGTATAGGCTGAGGCCAAGACTCAGGGTTGTGAAAAGCCCACCCCCCACCTCACTGGGGCACCCCGTTCCCTGGTAACCCCCACTATATGCTTTCTTGTCATCAGCCCACTTCCTTGAACCCTCTGGGATGCCCTTGCCCCTCTTCTCCCTCTAATTCAGGGCCCTATGTGACCCCCTCCTCCTGTAAGCCTGCTCCGAACACCCCCGTCTCTTCCCTGTGAGCTGGGCTTGTATCCTTGATCACCTCTCTGAGCCTCAGTTTCTTCCTTTGTAAAATGAGAATATCAGCAGAACCCGTTCCACAGGGTTGGTGTGTGGAGCACGTGACTTAATATACTTGATGCTGAGCCCGGCCCATAGTAGACTTGAATGGTAGGCAGTTTTATGGTTATTACAATTACTGTTGCGGTTGCACTTTGCCCCCCTGGCCCCAGAGGCCCTCCTCTGTAAAGTCAGGGTCTCTTCTAAGGTCCTTTTTAGCATCTCCATCCTTTGAGAATTGGGAACACCCTGAGGGCATGCATTCATCCTGTACAGCTTCCAGTTTCTGCACTGACCGCAGAGCCTCGCTTCCCGAGGGTTTGATGAGTGCCAATTCAACCCAGCTACAATCAGTTTATCGAGGACTAGTTGACTGCCCTGGAGGAGGGAACCAGGGCATGAAGGCAGGGATACTTTTGAATCCTCACCTCTTACTTCTCTTCCTTGGGCCATTGGCCACCCACTCCTTCCATCATCAGTGACACCTCACTTATCTAGAAGCAATGTAGCCACTTGCCTCCCCTATTTGGAATCCTACTGGTGGATTCCAAAAATCCACCAAAAAGGGGGGAGGCCAAAAGTTTCCTGGTGCTGGCCCATACTTGACCTTGATTTACAGCCCTACTGAACTGGGCTCCAGGCTGCTGCGGGGCCCCAGTGGCTTAGAAGCAGGGTATTCCTCAGGGGTCAGACAGCCCTGCCCACCCCACACTCCCTCCAGGGGGACACCTGATATTTCTGACCTCGAGTCATTATGTGACACAGTCGTCTCTCTGTAAAAAGATAGGGAAGTATGCATTCCATTAAAAAAAATAAATGCAGGAAAACACCCCAAATGATTAAGTTGGGAGCAAAACCCAAAAAGCAAATAGACTGTTTGTATAAAGGGACCACTCCCAGCTCTGGGAATCTGGACTCTGGGCTTGGCAGAGAGGTTCCTCCCAAGAGCTTGGGATCGGCTGTCCCCACGGATCACATCAGGGGGAACTTGAGCTAATGTGTGCCAACAGGCAGCGCTATTAGCAAATCCATTCATTAAGCACTTGTCTTGAGTTGTGTTGTGCAAGAGACTTGTTTATTAACTTAAGTCAGAACCTGTTATTAAGTTAAGTCAAAGGCAGTGTGGCGGCTCGGGAGGTGTTCAGCTTCTGAGCCAAGCAGTCTTGAGTTCCAGTCCTGGCCCTGTCTCTCACTGCTCAGTGACCCTGGGCAAGTAACTTCTCTTCTCTGAGCCTCGGTTGCCCTGGCAACCTCTAAGATGGTCCCCAAATGATCCCCACTTCCTGGTATTCATCCACTTGGGTAATCCCCTCCCCTTGACTGTGGACTGGGGACTAGGTGACTTGCTTCTAATGAATGGAATGTGGCAGAAGTGATGGGATGAAACTTCTGAAATTAGGTTACAAAAACACTGTGGCTTCCATGTTGGGTACTCTCTTTCGCTCTCTTGCTTGTTTGCTATGAGGGAGATCAACTGCCATGTTGGGAGCTGCCCTATGGAGGAGACATGGAAAGAAACAGATGTTTCAGGCCAACAGCCCACGAGACCCTGAGTCCTGCCAGTAACCACTTGAGTGACGTGCAAGCAAATCCTCCCTGAGTCAGGCCTTATTTATTATTTTAAGCTACTAAGTTTTTGGGTGATTTGTTATGAAGCAAACAATTCATATCCCATCTGTAAAATGGGGTAACAATCCCTCCCTGTGGTTATGAGTGTTGAGATAAGACAAGCCCAGTGTCTGCTGCTGGCTGGGCTGAGGAGTGCTCTGGCCATCTCAGACAGCAATGTGGGGTTGTCCAGGAACATTGAAAAAAGGCAGACTCTATGACCCAACCGTTCCCCTCCTGGGTATGTATCTTGGAGAAACATACGCATCCGAAGACGATTACCGGAATGTTCACGGTGGCATGGTTTGTAATAGTGAAGATCTGGGAATGCCCTAGATGCCCTTCGTGGGACAAGGACTAACAGAACGTGATATAATCCTGAGTGGAACGCTCCAACACAACTGCAGAGGATAAGCTGGAGACACACGCAGTGTGGATGACCTCACTAACAGAATGCTGTATGATAAAAGGCAAGATATGCACAAGATGGTACCATATATGAAGTTTAAAAACAGGCCAAGAAACCTTATAAATCGTGTGTGGCTACCTACCTACATATATATATATATATATATATATATATATATTTTTTTTTTTTATATAGGAAAAGACATGCATGAAAATGATCACCAGCAATTCCAGAGGGCTGTTACCTCTGGAGAGAGAGGCGGGGAGGTGGCACAGTCAGGTGTAACCCAAACCCTACCTTCTGGGGTGTGCACTATGAGCAGGCATGGCTCTAAGTGAGTGACATGTAGCAACTCATTTAATCCTGTCATAATCACATGGAGTTCATTTATTATTAATTACTTTTATAGATGAGGAAACTAAGGCAAGAGCCTCCCACAGAGCTATTCCTGGGCCAGTAAGAGGCTAGCGCTTGGCTCTGCACCTGCTGCGTGACCTGGGGGAGGCCCCATTGCCTCCTGAGCTTCAGTCTGTTTTTCTGTAGCAAAGAACAGATTCCCCCACTGTCCCCCTTTATAGGTGTGGATTGAGAAGCTAGAACAGTCTTGATTAATCAGCTGGGAATATCTTCAGAGCCCCTGTGAGCCAAGCTTGGTGCCTACTACATTGCAGGAGAGATTAAAAATGAGCAAGTGTGGACAAAGGAAGGTGTGAATAAGATGATTTCATTCAATACAATTCAGTTTGGTTCGATTATACTGAATTCACATCACAGAGGGACAACAGTTGAGGTTAAGGGATATTATGTGAACACCTATAACATGCTAGGCCCTGAATTAGGTACTTTTATAAATGATTTCATATAAGCCTTAACCACACCCTAGTAAAGTAGGTACCATTATTATTATTATTTCCATTAAGCCAATGAGGAAAAAGGAGCAGGGAGGTTGAGCAACTACCCCAAGCCAACAGCAGAGCTGGGATTGCCCTCCTTCCATCCTGACTTGCCCTTGGCTTGGTACTAAGGACACAGAGAGAGGGTTCAGGCCCTGCCACGCACTGGGGACTCCCAGCCCAGCCCAGGAGGGTCTGAAGGAGTTGGAAGGAAGGGTGGGTTGGGTGGCTAGAGCAATTAGGACAGCTTTCCTTGAGTGGGATCATTGCTGGAGGGATCCATCTATCCATAATCTATTCATTCATTCATTCATTCATTCACCCACTCAACAAACATTCACTACAGTCCACTCTGTGCCACAAAGAGCCAAAGAAGTAGTGTGCAAAACTCCACCTAGTGTGATCCAGGCTGAGAGAGGCTACCACCATCTCTCTCCCAAACCATGCCTGGCCCCAGTGGGGTGACCACCTGCGTCATTCTCTGGCTAGCTGAGTTCCCACATCAGCTCCATTCTATTGGGCAGTCTGGGCCCCTCTCCAGAGGGATTAAGAGCAGGGGAGTTTGAACCATAACAGCGTATGTAATTATGTGCAAAATGAAGGAGGAATCCTTAATAATTGATGGTGGAAGAGAGTAAATATCGGCAGAGGCACCCGGCTGCATCACCCCGTCCAGTCTGGCTGGGACCCAGGGTGACTGCTTGGCCACTAATATGTCCATAAATTATTGAAGTGATAAAGAAGAAAGCAGGTGTCATGTCGCACCCATAAACAGCTTGTTAGCTAAGACTAACGAAGGGGTGGCTGGCCACTTAGAACTGCATTGGCTTCCCCTACTCCCTGCCTGATTACAGAAGGAGATGGATGAGGGGTGGGTGTGGAGAGAGCCCAAGAGACTGGCTGGCCCCACTCCCCCCCATCATTTTGACTACTCTGGAGTCAGGTGCTGAGAGAGAGAAAGGAGGTCCAGAAATGCAAAGAATATGTCAGAACTGCCCAGAAACCGGGTAGTGAGCTCCGCATCACTGTGGTATGCAAGAATAGGCCAGACAAGCCTGTAATAAAAAATATCATAGAAGCCTGAAGAACTCTGATATGCTGAAGCCGTCTGGGGTTCTGGGAAGAAGTGACATTGGGGTCAGACACATAGGGTGCACATCCCAGTGCAGGCAGCAGCTGGCTGTGACCTTGGGCAAGACACTGACCCTCTCTAAGCTGCTTTTCTTTCACATTACCTGGGGACAGTCATGCCAACCTTGAAGGATTGTGGGGAGGGTTCTAGGAGCATATGTATGTGGCATTCTGGTGCACAGTAGGCCCTCAGGAATGGGTTGTTCCCTCCACCTCCCCCAACCACCCATCTCACAGGGGCTCCTACTTAGATGCAGCCTAATGAGGCTTCCCTTTGCCAGGCTCTGTTTACGCTCCATTAAGGCCTGAGCCCAGAACATTAGTGGGAAGAGGGAGGGGGACAGCTGAGGAAGGGGAAGGTATCCAGCTGCCAGGGTTGGGGGACAGAATAGCCATGGCCTGGCCCACCCTAGGCTTCACCACACACGGCACCCTAAACCCTGGGAGCAGAGGAGGAAAACAGGGGCAGAGCTGGTAACAGAGGCTTTGTGGGGAGAGGGGAGAGAAGGAGGGATAGCTGGGAATGCTGGCATTTGGTATCCCTGATGGCCAAGAGCTTGGAACCCCACCATCTCTCAGGCTGGGGTCTGCAGTCTCTAGGACACTTCCTTAGGGGAGCCAGGCAGCCTGACATGGCACCTGTGTGCCTGTGGTGTGCTCAGTTCTGCCAAGGGCCACACAAATAAGGGGTACAAGCCAGGGCCTGGGGAGATGGTCACATACACCCTCCATCCCGCCAGCAGGACTCCGTGGCAGGAGGGTCTTGGAGGCTGGCTCTGTCCCCAAAATGCAGATGCAGCCAAGGTCAAGCCAGGAGCAGCAACCTACCCAACGGCACCCAGGCCTGTCACTTGGGCTTTCCTGAAATACTTTCATTAGAGCACTGTCTCCGCAAGTGCTTTCCTTCTACCTGAGGAAAGAAAGGAATCCTAAAAGTTCTTATAGGCTGCACTTTGGGCTGAGCCCTCTCTCTCAGGGGTCCTCTCGGGGGTCCCCTGAGCCAGTTTTGCATATACACAGAAAGGCCTGGTGGCTGCCTGAGGCCACACAGCAAGTCAGCACCAAAGCACCTGGGAGCCAGGGCCTCCTGCCTCTCCCCCCTGCCCAGTTGGACTCAGCCTCACAGAAGGTGGGAGACTCTCACACACACAGTGCTGTGTTATAACAGTTGGGACGCGCGCTCTGACAGCAGCTGCAGTGGGGGGCTCCTAAGAGCTTCCTTCCAAGTTCTCTCAGCCCTTTGGTCCTCGCCCGTCTTGTCACCTGCCCGGTGGTTGAAGGCAGCTGGGGTGTGCCTGCAGTGACAGGCCAGGTGACATGGTCACAGAGGGAATGGAGGTGTCCCTGAGGATTGAGGCCTGGCACCCTCCCCTTCGGAGAGGGGTCAGGGTTGCTCAAGGACACACAGGTCATACGTGGGTGAGCTGGAACATGTCTGTCTGGTTGCAAAGGCCGAGCCGCATGGAACACAGAGGATATGCAAAAGGTGAAGTGGGCGTGGCCATTGTTTGCTACAAAGAACTGGCAGAGTGTGCTTCTTAGGGGTGGGCTGGGTCAGGTTGGGCTGATCAGTACCAGCTCCTCTCTGACCCCTCTGGTACCAGTCCCTCTCTGTCTCTGTTTCTTCTGCTCTCTCTCTCTCTGGCTTATTGTCCTTCTCTCACAGAGGTTCAGGGGAGAGTAAGGTAGGCCAGACCTCAGCCATTAGGCAGGCCGGATGACAGGTGGCCTCACCAGACCCCCTGGACAGTGATAGGAATGGAGAAGGAATGGGGAACAGGAAGGCTCCCTGGGCTGGAGCTCCCTAGGGCTGTCCACGGGACCAGGGGAGACCCTGGGATCCAGGAGTAGAACTGGGGCTGAGCCACCCTCATGCGACAAACCTTAAAAGTGGCTGCTAAAATCAACAATGATCAGGTTACATGGAAGAGCCCACGGGCCTATGGGGACATGCGGGAGGAGGCATGCAGGGGTGAGGGAGGGGGCAGGAGGAGACCCCAGGAGCTTCAGGTCTTCAGAACTGCTACAGAGTCTCTAGAAAGCTGAGGTCCGTGCCACCTCCCCCTCCCCTGGCTGCATGGGCCTGTCAACCCCCTTCCTGCCATTTTGAGGTGTGCAGGTCCCTCCAGTTATGGGCAGAGTATCTGACAAACTTCCTCAGAGCATGGGGGTCGGGGTGGGCGGTTATTGAGGTGGCCCACTCCCAGCGCTATATTGCTTCCCAGAGAGAAGCCACAGCACCTAGAGGCAGCAAGCCCGAGGGAGGGATTTTAGGTATAGGGTGGGGGGACAGAGGGACACAGGGGTGTCCTAAGAGTCTGGTGCTGCCCCCAGACTGGAGTTCGTGCATTCTAACCTCATCTCCCTTCAGTAGGGGAAGAGGGGAGGGGAGGGAAGGGAGACAGGATGATATATCAGCACGCAGAGCTGGATGGGTGCTGAGTGGGAGAACTTTTGGAATATGGACCCTTCTGGGCAGAACACTTGGCCAAGTCCTTTCACCTGTCTGCCTTCATTTCCTAAATTTAGCACCGTGTCCCAAAGGGTTGTGAGGATTAAACAAAACAATCCATTCAGAGCACTGGGCACAGGGCTCGGCACATGGCAGCCCTCTAGAAGGGTGAGCTGTTGTTATCATGAGTCTAGTCGGTGCAGTGGTGTCCGTTTTGTGGATGTGGTCACTAAAAAAGTTTTGTTGTGTTATAGTTAAACCTATGTGCTATCTCTGTTATGTGTCTGGGTTAGGTGTCCTGAGCAGAACTTTTCCACAATTCCCTCCCTGTCAAGGCCCATCGGTTCACAGAGAGAAAACCCAAGCCCTCAGGGCTTCCTGGCTGGTAGCACAGCCACTGTTGTCTGTACTGGGTAGTGCTCTCCCCCTCCATCCCTCCTGTGCCCACAGCCTGGCTGACCAGAGCCAAGGCAGGACCCTGGTTTCAGGGGCTCCAAGAGCAGACTTAAGCTTCCTCCTGTCCCTTCTGGGCCCACCACCTGCCTGGGGTGCTTCCATTACCTGGGGAATGACGATGGCATTGGTGGAGGTGTGAGTGACATGGGAGTGCAAATAAGACCCAGCACCTGGGCTTCTAAGATGCAGTAACCAGGTCCCAGAGCAGGGCCTGGGGTGGACTGAGCCCTGCTGACCTGCCATTAACCACTCCTGTTGCTGGTGGACACAGTACGGTCTGATTCCCCGATCCCTCAAGCAACATGTGCAGAATTGCCTATTGGGCTCACTTCACAGATGAGAAACCAGGGGCTCAGAGAGGGAGGTAACTTGCTTTGGTGGAGCCAGGACCAGAAGCCAGGCCTGGTCCGATGAAGGTCATAGAGGTTTGGGATTGGATGGAGGGCCCTCAGGTGGGATCCACCCCATGTGATTCAGGCTGGCAACCCAAAGTAGAATGATCTGGAAAGCCCCAGACAGTGGGAAGGTCCCAATACTCTCAAAACCAAAACATGGGCGCATACACTCAGACTAAAGTGTGTTCACACCACCTGCTGGGGCGTGAAAACCAGCCATAAATACCTGCCTTGTCCTGGCGGCTCATCAGGCGAGTGGGGAGAGTGGCCTGGTGTGCCCTCAGGAAAATTTCCAGTGACTCACAGACTTGTGGATCTCCCCTGTGCCACCCCCTTCACCCCCAGAACTGGCTTATCCAACCCCTGCTGCATCCTCTCCCAAGCAGAGCATGGTGGAGGGGACCACCCACCTTCTCCCCAAATAGGAAGGGAGGGGCCTGGAAGGAGGGAGCTCAAATGGCCAGCTTGCAAGGACCTCAGACCTCATAGCCCAGGAAGTGGAGGCCAGGGAGGAGTGGCCCAGCCCCAGGATACACATTAGAGGTAGAAAGGCAGGGGCTGAGGCCCATTCCCCACCACTGTCTTTCTCCCAAGAGTCAGCCCAAGCAGCAGACAGAGGGGTAAACCTCAGGACCTCTCAAGACACCAGAACCCAGCTCTACTTCCATTCTTGAATATGGTGGGGACATTTTCACATTTACTCTCATGCTCAAGTTAGAGGAGAGTGTATGTGCCTGTCTCATGGCTAAAGACCAATGCCAGCTCATGTCTGAAGTGTGGGTCTGAAGTGTGGGAAGCAGCATGAACAAACTCATGGCTACTTCTGTTCAGCCTCCCATTCCCAGGCAAGTTGGTCCCTACTGGATGTGGGGCTGCTGCCTCTAACTGGCCACTTGCTTTGCATCCTGCACACGTCTTACAAGTCCCACTGGAGAGCTGGCTGCAGACCCACTTTAGAAGGGCTGCTGGCCTTTCCTTAAGCCAGCAGTTAGCTTTGGAGAAGAATAAATAGAAGCAAAGTTAAAGACCTTGCTGATAATTCTCTCCTTGTAGTGGACATGAGCTGGCCTTACTTGGGGTAGAGGAGGAGACAGCCCAGAGGTATAGGATCTCAAGTGCCCCGTAGACACCCCATTGCCTGGTGAGACCCCAGACTGGAGCCAGGAGGCCTCAGCAGGGACTCAGCTTGGCTGGCGCCTAGGGTGAGGCCAGGAAATGAGTACATGAGCTGGCCTCGGTTTCCTCACCTTCAAAGTGGGCATGGTACTGCCCATCCTGCTTGCCTACTGGGGGGAGAGGCACAAGAGGGTGTGATGAGGGGGCTTCTGCATGAACCTGGTGAAGTATGGTGGGGGAAGACATTCAGCCACCAAAAGGGCAAACACATCCACAGTCCTGCCTCACATTTCCACCCACCAGACTTCACTTAGTAAAGGTACCAATTGTTCCTGCCTGTGTTCAGGCTGCATGTCAAGGAAATGTATGTGGTCCAGGAATGCAGTTGGAAGGGACACCATCCAAGCACACAGCCCCCACCTCCACCCCCACCATTGCCCAGCATGCAGGAGCACCACCCACCTGGGCACTAAAGACTAACACACACCTGGCACACTCTGGCTCTGACTCCACATGGAGTCCTGCTTCCCAGTGCCCCGCTGTCATGGCAACTGAGAGAGCTGAGTCGGGGGTATGAGGGGATGGAGGAAAGGATGAGGGGATCTGGTTGTGATTCATAGCTCAGAGCCCATAACTTATCAGGAGGACTGAGCTCTCTTCTCCTATGCCCCAAATATAGGTCACAAATCTGCAAGCAGGTGGGGCAGGGAAAAAACCTGGTGTTTCCCCACTTGTGGGAAGGTAGCCCAGGGGGCAGCCAGCCCTCTCTCTGAGAGAAGTAGGAGAGAATGAATCCAAATGTAGGGCAGGGTTTGAGGGGAGCACTTGCCCCAGACATACCCTCTCCCCGCCCCCTGCCTGGGATTCTACCGTGATTACTCTCCCATCTCCATCCCCACTGCCTGAATTTCCACCGTAAGAGATCTCCTCCATTGGGCTGCCGAGGCTTCTCCATCCCAGGAGCACGCCGGGGTGGGTGGGGTGGCTTTGATGGTCATGAGGGACTCAGCTGGGATTAGCTGACAGCCAGGGAAGCCGAGATCTTCTAAGCCATGTCCAGAAGGAAGGCAGAATTATTTCCCCAGAATTCCCCACAGAATGTGGGGAAAATAATAATGCCTGACCCTGAGCATTTCCTCTTTATGCTTACAGGAACTCACATCATTCTCTCATCGGTCCTGTGAGGAAGGCTCTATTAGTATCTGCATTTGACAGGTGAGGAAACAGAGGCACATAAAGGCTCAGTAACTTGTCCAAGGTCATTGAACAAGTAAGTGGCAGAGCCGGGATGGCACCTGGATTGCCATCTGACTGAAGAACGCAGAGGTGCCGGGGAAGGCTCTGGGCTGACTGGGAGCCTGGTGGGGGGCACTTAGAACTCCTTTGGTCTAGCTGCTTGTTTAGCTGAAGAGATGGTTTGCCCCATGGCCTCACTGGTGGGAGTGTAGGGATGGGCAGGTGACTGGCTGAGAACCCGAGGCCCTGTGAGGCTCAGACCAGCCCCATTATGCTCCTTCTGGCTGTCCTAACAATGCACTAGGAAGCTACAGCTTAGGGGGCCCAGGTCCCTGTCTGCCAGAGCCCAGGCCAGGTGAGGGGTGGGTCCCATATAAGGTACATAGTGATCAGAGCTGGAAGGAAGGAGAGATGAAGCACAGAGGAGGCAGGGAATCTTAGGTATCTCCCTACAAGAGGGTAGGATTTTGACATGTAAAGTGGGAGAGGATGTTCTAGGAGGAGGGACTAGCAGGTGCAAAGGTGTGAAGGCTGGACAGAGAGGGGCCTGTACAAGACCCACTGACTGGCCACAATTGCCCAGTGTGGGCTGAGAGGCAGAATATGACAAGAGGCTGAGTGGGAATCTGGAAATTTCTCTCCTGGGTCTTCCTCCTTGCCTGGAGGCCATTTTTAAATCATTGCTGAGATGCAACCATTTCTAAAAGGCCCATGGGCCTAAGGGACTATCGTAGGTGGAGCAGTGGGACACAAATACGATGACAATGCTAATGATCGAGCCCTCTTCTTTCATTAAAGCTGTCTTTGAAGCTAGGTGGGCTGCTCAGAACAGGTTCTGGGGAGATGGCAGCATGCTGAAGGCTGTTCCAGGCAGCCCTGGAAGGGCCCCGTCTAAACCTTGCACCTCTCTGCTACCTTGTCCCATGCCCTCTTCCCTGTCTGCTTTGCCCTTTCCTTCCTCCTGTCCTCTCTTCCTTCTTTGTGTCTTTCTATCATTGTTCCTTTATTTTATTTTCAGCCCTCAGCACTTTTCCTGAAAGAGAACAGCTGGGCTGCTGGAGTCACGGAGGAAATATTTTTTTTGACTACTTTGCAGATTCCCCTTCTCTATGAAAACTGACACCACCATTGCTTACTGACAGACGGACGGTGAGATATTTATTTCCTTGCTTTTTTCCTTTCTCCTTCTCTCTGGGTTCTGTTGTGGGGCAACTAGGAAATACAGGGCCATCAGATCTAGGGACTGGGGACAAATGGGGAGGGACTTTGGCATCAAGTGTGGGCAGCTGGGGCCCTCAGTACCATTGTTAACCCCACTTTACAGATGAGGAGACTGAGGCCCAAGGTCACCCAGATACCAAAATAATCATAATATTACTATTAACCATAGGAGCTCGCATTCAAGGAGCACTTACAGCATGCCAGGTTCTGTGCTAGGCACTGCACATGCAATATGAACTTATGAGGCAGATGTATTACTGACCCCATTTTACAGAAGGGAAAACTGAGGCTCAAAAAGGGAGGCCACTTGCCCAAGGTCACTGCCCACCCATGCAACCCACTCTACTGTCCTCCCCAGCCAGTTGGAAAGTGGTGGAGCTGAGATTTGAACCCACATTGTGTCTGTCCAAGGCTGGCCTCTACTCTCATGTTGATTGCTGTTGCTAAGAGGACATTAAACCATGGTTCTAAGCAGAGCATGACACAAACTGATCCTGACCCCAACCAGACACCTGTGGTCAGGGAGTACAGAACACCTGGCCAAACCTGGCTCAGCCTCTCACCTGCTATGTGACTTTGGATAAGCACCCTCCCTCTCTGGGATTCAGAGGCCCTTGCTATAGAATAGGGAGATTGATTGGGCCAAGACCTAGGCAGAAAGAAATGAAGTGGATCTGAGCTGCAAACCCTGAACTATGCTGACCCCCCATATTTCATTTCCACTGGTCACTCCTTAGTCACCCTGACCTCTAAGGCTGGAGACCTCAGGCAGGCCCTTCCTCCTCCGGGAGCCCAGTCTACTTCCTACTGCTCTGCTAAAACCCAGGCCTAGGCCTTAAACCTGTTGTCACATGCCCCAGGAGGCTCTCACCGCTGCACACACTCTTATGGGACTTGATCTGTGTAACCCCAAATCCAAACTTAGGGAAGAGCCTTTAAGGTACATCCAAGGAATGACCCTCAACCCTCCAAACCAAGAAAGAAAATTTGGACTGGTCACAGGGGTAATACATGGCAATCTGAGTTATCTGTAAACACAGATAATGGGTGTTCAATGTAAATGTGTTTTAATAGCAAAACCTAAGTTCAATGTAAACGGGAATGTTCTAGGCTAACGTGGCCTATGTATACATTCATGAATTCAAATTAAATATGTTAGGTAATGATGCCTGTGTTCAATGTAAATGTCCATGCTTTGGTAGGACAGAACTTTATGAAAAATATGCCTTACTGATGGAAATGCACGTGTGTTGGTCAATAGCTATGCATTGTGCTTAGTAAAAATGTAAGGTTTGAGGTTAATATCCATGTGAATCTGTAATATGGGACTGGCTATTACAGATGGAAGTCTCTGGAAAATAACAATGGAGAAGTAGTAGGACCAGTCCCACGTGGACATAGGGAAAGAAAGACTCAGGGCAAAAAGCAGAAAGAAGAGAAGGATGTTGAGGTGGGAGGAGGGTGTGCAGGAAGAAGCTAGGTCAGGGGACTGTGGCTACCAGGTCTGGGTGGAAAGCTTGGTCAGCTGAATCTAGGAGGTGGCTGGAGAAGGTCTCTAGCTGAAGGAGAGAAGCCAAGGGAATCCAGAGGGCTATTAGGGGCTTTGGGAATCCAGCTGGGCAGGCAGGGCCACCCCAGGCTGCATCCCTTGGGTACAGCAGTTTCCAACACTGTTCATGGCTGGGTAAGTCATGCCCCACCAAGGGGAGAACAGGGAGCATGAAGGGGTGGGGATCCTTCTGCCCCCACCCTGTCATTCCAGTGGGCTAAGAGAAAACAGAACTGGGGTGCCAGGAAACCCTAGTTCCAGTCCCACCCGGTCACCAGGTGACCATGGTTAAGTCCCCTAAAATCCCAAGCCTTGGTCTTCTCATATGAAAACGGAAAGGGTGATAATACCATTCATGTGGCTCTCATATGAGATTGTATGTGAAAGCGCTTTGCAAACTGTAAAGCGGTGGACAAGGAGAGGTGGAGGAGTTCTGGTTCCTGGGGCTTCCCTGTAGATTGACAAGCAGCATGTGCACAGTATGTGTACGCGTGTGTATGTGTGATCTTAGCCCTGAGGCTCTCAGAGGCTCCACTATACAGGTTTAAAGCAAGGGGGAAGAGGAGGAAGTAAGATTTCAGGATAATCTTAAAAGTGAAAAAAAATTATTATGTGTCAAAAGGAATGGGGAGGCTTAAATGGCTCCCAGGTGGGACACAGAATAAAACAGTCCTCATTGTTATTTTTTGATTGTCTCCAAGCAGGGAAGACTGGCAGAAGATCACCATGGCAACCCTAAGTATCCGGCAGGGGGCAGCCTGGACCCCGCAGGTTTGTCTGGGCTGAGCAGTGTGAGTCAGTCCATCAAATACCAGTTCATTCCAGTTCTGAAAGCCACCTACGATGGGAAGGGGACAGACTGGGGTTGCCTAGACCAGGGGTGGGGGGGTGGGGGAATGGGGGGGTGGGGAGGTAGGAGTGGTGGTGGTGGTGGTGGTGGTGGGGGGTGTCCAGCCAGGTTGGGACTGGGAGCTGCATTTGAAGATGGAAGTTTCAGGGACTGGATGGGCCAAGGGGAAGGGGCTGAAGGGTCTGCAAAGACAGCAAGGAAGTCCTACAGGGTGGCCACCGAGGGAAATGGCCATGCATGGGCTAACACATATGATGGAATGAGGATTGGGAGGTGGGGTAAGACGCAGGTGGGAGGGTCTGCGTGTTGGCGTAGACGAAAGAAGAAAAGGCATGGTTTGGAAGCCAGATGTGGTGGCTCTCCAAGCCTCCCCTGAGCCTGTGCTAATTAATGGAGGGCAAGCAGACATTTTTGAGGCTGAATCCAGAGTGGATTTGGCCTCTGTGTTAGGTTTCAAAGGCAGGGGTCAGGTAGGAGAGGAATCTGGTGAAGAAAATCTCTTCCTAATTGACAAAAAGTAGCTAGGGGAGATTCATGCACCTTGGTTGTACACTGAGGGCACTTTTTAAAAAAATTTTTTATTGATACAACAACGTACAAGTGCACACATTCTCAACATACAAACATCCCATACATGGTGTACAATCAGTGGCCCACAGTATCACCAGATAGTTGTATATTCATTATCATAAACATTTTTTAGAACATTTGCATCACCCCAGAAAAAGAAATAAAAAGGGAAAAGAAAAAACTCATACATACCATACTCCTCACCCCTCCTTCTCATTGACCACTAGTATTTCCATCCTAAGGGCACCTTTGATTGAAAATTGAATTAGGTGGAAGAGAAGTTCTCTACTTGTGGAAAGGTAGCTGTGAGTTCTCTGCCTTTTTCACTGCTGTATCCTCAGTGCCTGAGAGCCAATAAATATTTTTTGAATAAATGAGTGAAGGACAGAGAACTGAATGCTTAATGTTCCAAAAGCTATGTGGAAGTTCTAAGGAGGCAGTAAATACCTTCTCTGCAATAATTCAGAGCTGATATTGAAAAAGCTAAGCATCTACAGAAACCAAACTGACCTAAACATGGCAAATGATGAAGTCACTGGCCTAGGAGGCCAAAAGAATCCTAATATCAAGTGGCCCAGGCTATCCCTTGTCTTTTGGCAACCAAAATCTAGGAAAAGTGGTAATATTTCCTTCTTAAGGCCAAATGACAAAAGACTGAGTTGGTACAAAGTAGTGATTGGTAACAGGTATGTTCTGCTGAGAAGGACCTTCATTGTACCGAGGTGTTTAAATTTCTTTAAGTCATGCTCCAAATTAACCAGCAATGATTCTGAAGTATGTGTTAGCCTTCCAGTTAGAAGGCCTTGAAGTCACACTCTCCAAACAGCTTCAAATCAAGAACAAGCAAATACAAAATCCGGAGTCCCTGATCAATGAGTAACTGCAAAGAATGGAAACATCCTAGATTTGGGGGGAAGCACTGTGGCTGATTCTTTCTGATAAACTGATTTTTGCCTCAGGCCCATTTCAGGAGAAAGGGGCTCTAGAGTAACTGGGGTTTAGAGTTCGAGGGTTTGGGGTCTTTGAGTCTCTGGGCTGAGGGTTGACAAGGGTGGTCTTGGGATACCTTTCAAATTCTGGAGAAGTGAAGGAAAGCCAGAGTGGGAAATCCAGCATCCAGTTCCCATTAATGTCAATACCCTTCTCCATCCACTCACCAAGGACATACCTTTCATTGCATATGACCCCTGAAAAGTAGGCACAAATAGATCATGGAGTCAGATGCCAAGAGCTCAGGTCTTGGATCTACCGACTTCAAGCAAACCTTTTGCCTTCTCTGTAAATGAGGGAATCAATGAAACAGAGCATCCCTCCCAGGACCAGTGAGGCTCAACTGAGACGACAGACACTAAAGTGCTTCATTAATGGTTAAGTGCCCCAAAGAGTTACTGCTATTCTTGTTGCTATTATTGATTCACTGGGTAGAGGGGATCCCTGCCCAGAGTCCCTGGGGACTCAGAAGCCTCTCTAGGCCTTCCAGTAGCATCCTTTCGCTGCATATGAAATCTTGGCTAACAGCTCTTCTGTTTTTCTGAATAACCCAACCTCTCCTGCCTGCAGCTACAGCTGGGGAAGGACTATATGTACGTGTGTATGTTGCTAGAATATGGAAGTGATGTTTCCTCATGTTAATATATCCTCCAGGTGCTGTCTGTCACTCCCACGCCAGACACAACCCATTCCTTTGCTCCTGCACCTGGAACCTACTTCCTCTTCCCTGCCCAGCTAAATGGTTCAAGGTTCAAATCCAACTTCCCCTTCACCAGGGAGTCCTCCTGGATTTCTCTAGCACAGTGGTGGTCAACAGCAGGACCAATGGGGGAGGGGTCAGAAAATGAGGCTCAATCTACACCCTGTGTCATGGCTGGTAACCAGTGGGCCTTCCTGGCAGGATGTGTTTCTGTCACATATCTTGTCCCTGCATGACTATGTGTCTGACTCCTCCCCTGACTGTGAGCTACTGCAGGGGCGGGAGGGGCTTGACCCTCAAGACCTGGCTCAAAAAATGAGGGACAGGTAGATAAGGCCTTCTTGCCCCCTCTCCTGCTCTAGCCACCTCACTTTGGGGAGGGGGAAATAATGGTTGGCAAAGAAGCTCCCAGAACTGTTATGTCAGAGGTGGGGACAGAGACCCAGGTCATTCCCTTGATTGGGGCAGACTGAGGCACAGAGAGGGACTCACCCAAAGTCACAAAGCCAAGGTAACTCAGAACTCCAGGTGTCTGCTGCTCTGGCCCCACGTGGGCTCAAGTGGCCTAAGACCTAAGTTGTCATTGTGTGCTGCTCCCTTTCCCCAGGCCTGGATTACTTAGCTTGGATCAACAGGTGCTCCTGGGGACTCTAGGACAGACCTGTGGCTTCCAGCCAGGGAGGAGAGCACCTTCCTGAGGGATGAGGGAAGTTGTTAAGTGAGAGGCAGGTCCCCAGCCTGGTGGGCCACTCAGACCAAACCTGGGCCCTCTCTGTATTGAATGGAACATTTGTTGAACAGAATTGAATTTACTGTTCGATTGCAGGAGATGTAATTTGATCTGGGTCTTATGAAGCCCTTAATAAAGTCAAGGTATTTACTGGTATCTGTTGCTTTTTCATTTGTTAAAAGAGGCATTGGGGGGATACTTAGTTTGGAATAGGACGTCTGTCTGCTAGTCCTGGCAGAGCTGCTTCTAGACCCTGCACCCCTGGGGAAGGTGCCAAGCCTCACTGTTACTGAAGCAAAGGTCTCCATCCTCAAGGTGGGCATTGTCCATCAGCCCTGATGACCCAGCTGGGGAGGATGGCCAGGACAGGAAGGGTAGGATGGATCACCTCAGGACTGGGAGTGGAGGGGGGAAAAAGCTGACATTTATTGGGTACCTTCTGTGTGCCAGAGTCCCCATGCCCTTTAGCTCACTGAATGCTTACCGTATCCTTGTGTGGCTGGTGTCTATGGAATGGTTACTAATATCCTAAACTTCCTCCTTTCAGGCATGTGTCCCCTTTGAACTTAGGCCTAGCTGTATGACTTGCTTCAGCCAAAGAAATATTAGTGGAAGTGACACAGTCCCTTACAAGTGGAAGCTTAAGGGCCAGGTTGTGCTTTGCCAGGCCCTTTCCTGCTGCCAGTTATCATGACGCCCATGTAGAAACGGTGGTGGCTCTATCAACCTGGGGTCCTGCATCACAGTGAGAGCAGACCACTCCTGGATGTAATGGGAGTGAGGATGAACTTGAGCTGTTTTAAATTCCTGAGACTGCAGCAAAACCTAGCCTATTCTGACTATATTACCACTATATAGTACCACTATATTCCCCACATTCCAGATGAGGAAATGGGGGGTTCTGAGAGGGTCAGGAAATTGCTGGGGGAAACCAGAGTGAGTGAGTGGCAAAGTAACTTACAGTGTCAATCCATCTGACTCCAAGCCCGTGAGGCTGGGGCTCAGTGTTCATTTCCTACTCCTTGCCGAGCACATTGCCCTGAGAGGTAGATGGGGGCGTTCAGTCCTTAAGGGCTGCAGGGGGCCAGAAGAGAGACGCTGGGAAAGGCCATGGAAGGGGCTCCAGAGTGAAAGAGACCTAGGTATTAATCCTGGCTCTGCTCCTTCTAGGTGGGTGATCTTGGGCAAGTTACTGTTTTCTGAAACTCAGTTTTCTGAGGTGTAAAATGGGAATAATGCTATACTCCTAATTACTGAGAAACTGCAATGAGATGTAAAGAACTTGGCACAGAGTAGGGCTGGATACTTGGGCTCTACTATCACAGACACCAGAGATGAGGTAGCCCCATTGTCTGTACCATCCCTTCCCTCCCCAACCTGTGCAATGGGAATAAAGCTAGACTTTCCTCATCTATTTTCTCTAGACACATGCTACAGGAGGCTGACCCCATCACTTCATAGGATCTCAGCCTCTAGAAGAAGGAGGAAGAACAATGGGTAATCCCGTTTCTAGCTGAGGAATGGCAGTCCAGAGGGCAGGGGCTTCCCCAGGTCCACACACTAAGGGAGTTCCGATGGGGCTGGTGTCACAGCTGGCCTCCTTGTTTGGAGGTATGGGGAGAACCTCCCTAGGAGGAAAGCTGGCTGCCCCAGACATAACAGGCGAAGCTTCTGGGAAGAGGAGGTGGGGAAGAGCTGGAGATTCACTGGAGGGCACAGGTCAGCTGTGGAGCCTTGTGAGCCATCTTCCTGCCATCTCATCTTTCTTCCCTGCCAGTGTGGCTCTTCTCTACAGCACTGCCTTCCCAGAACAGGGTCACCCTGGGTCCCTGTCGGGACAGGCACTCCTCCAGGACTGAGACACACTCAGGGACCATGTTCTGAGTGATCACACCAAAAGCAGCTGCCATTTCATGAGACCTCCTCTGGCCCTCCACTGTGTGCACACCATATGAAACCTGCAAGGTAGGGGCTATCCTCCCCATTTCACACAATGAAGAAATTGAGGCTCAAGGAGGTTAATTTGTCCAGGGCATTGCAGGGATGAAGGGTTGGAGCCAGCTTCACACCCATACCCAGGTCTGTCTGCCCCCAAAGCATGTGTCCTTACACCTCCCCCGCCCCCAATGCCTGATCATACAGCGGAGTAGAAGCAGTCTTCCTCTGTCAGCACTCCACATCCTCCCAAGCCTCCCCTTTCCACCCCTTGCATGGCTTCCCATCCTCCAGGTAGTCTTCAGCATCTGCTCTGGTCACGTGGAGAGCTGCTGAGCTACCAACACAGAGTCTGCAAGTATCCAGGTTGGCATGAACTCCTGCTCCCAGCTGAGGGCCCCCCAAGCAGGACCTGAGCCATCTGCCCTCTTCTGCCCCCTGCATCTCTGACCACGGGGCTGTACACTCAGGGGACAGGGCTGAGGGTAAGGAACCCAGAAAGGGACCACTGAGTTGACTTGTCCAGGCAGGACACAGGCTGTGTTTCTTAGGGAAAAGGTTTACCCAAGGCCTGGGCAAGGGTCAGAGAGAATGCCAGGCTGGACTCCAGCCCAGGGCTGAGCTCTGATCAGCCCTCACTAGCTTCTGCCAGTTCCCTCCGTTCCCTCCTGGCTCTCTCTGACTCCTCCTCTCTCCCTTGCTTGCTTTTGCCCACCCCCAACCCCTGCCCTTTTTCCCTTCCTAAAAAACACAGAGAAATGGGATTCAGAAGCCTGCACCGCCTGTGAAGTATGGTTTAGCCTCCCCAAAAGAGGAAATGCCAGTGTGCGGGTTCTCATGGCAACCTCAGCTCCTCCCCCTGCAACCGCCCCACGCCCGTATGGTGAGATTCACATGGCACTGCCTCAGCTGGGGCCCTGGGGTCCTGGGTCTGTGGCGGGGTCGCCGCTGGCAGCCTTGGCTGGCATGGTCAGTACCCACCCTCCACAAAAATGAGACAGTCTCCTGCAGGGGACTCCTGGGCCCATCCTAAACCCTGCCCTGGCCATGGAGATGTGGGGCAACATCCAGGAGCTGCTCAGCCCTGAGCAGGGTATTCTGTTCAGTAGCAATCTGGTATGGCCTCTGAACTCTGATTCCAGCTCCTAGTCAAGTGGGGCTCTTCATCTCTTCTTCCCGCCCCTGCTCTTCCTCTGTCGCTGTTCCCGCACACATGACCTGGACTTTGGGGGCTCCGCTCTAGGCATGGAAAGATGTGGGAAGCAGAGATGGAGCGTGGGGCCTATTTCTTCACTCTCGGCTGGGACTCACCAGCTACCTGTCCCTGCCCCCTGTCTAGGCACTCAGCCATCCAGCTCTCTGAGCTGCCTAATGAGGCAGCAAGACTGATCCTTGCCCCAGCTGAGCAACCTGGGACACTGCCCCTTCATGCCCTTAATCGTCTCCACACGCCTACCAGCCTGCAGGGTGAACTCCTGATTTTCCAGGCCAGTTGGCTTTTCCATGACCAATGAAGTAGAAGCTTGTGCCAAACAGGCTTGGGGACAGCAGAGCTGGTGGCTGAGAGGTAAATGTCCTAGGGCCTGGCACCTACCCTGCCTCTTTCCCAGCACTCTGTGGGGACACACAAGCAGAGCATGACAGTGGAGAAAGGGTCCCTGTCACCACCTGGGCTCTTCCTCTCCCCACCCAACCCCAGAGTTCAGTCAGCCTTGGGTCATCTTCAAAGGACCACCCTGTTTGGTTTAGGCAGGGTAGGGGCCTACAGGGATAGAGAATTCAAGTCCTAAACCTGAGGGGAGTGAAGGCTGGAACCCACTTAGCCAAGACACATGGATATGGCTCCTGTGCCACCTTGGGGCCCCTGCCTGGATGCTCCAAACCCCCAGATTTTCCTGTTGGATTCCTCCTGATGGATCTTCGCACCTCCAATCCCTCTCCCCAGTCATTCCCATGAACATCAGAGTCAGGGAATCCCAGAGGGATGAGTCTGACCCCTCAGGAGCACATAGAGTCCAGAGAGGGTCAGGAACTACACAAAGTCACACAGCGGGCCCCAGATCAAGCTGGTCCCAAAATCAGGCTCCTGACTCCCTGCCCAGGATCCTCTAGGGTTCTCTGTGGTGCTTCCTCTGACTCTCTCTCTTATGACTGAAAGATGCATGTATGGATGTATGTATGTATGGATGGATAGATGGATGGATGGATAGGTGGCTGTGATGAGGGGAGCAGGGACTAGGGAACAGATGGGCTTCTAGGCTTCTCTCCGCCGCGGGGGCCTGGGGGAGAGGGAGGAGGCTGGGAGAAACTGGAACTGTTACAAAGTTGCGAGTTAAAACATTCTTCACACTCCCGCCTCCTTTACTGTTCTGATGCACCAAGACGTGACAAAAATGTGTCAGATTTTTAAAAAACCACACACATACACAAATGCCAATCCCCGTCTCTACCGCCCGCCCAAGCTTGGGCCATCTGCTTCCTGGGGGAGGGAGTGGAGTGGGGCTTGGCAGTCGGCGCTATCAGTCTCATTGCCCCCAATCTCAGGTCCAGACCCACGGCCTGGCTCAGAGATGGCCTCCAGGTAACAAGTTGCCTAGAAAGGTGAGAGGGTGGCCTGCCATGCTTCATGAGCAGCACAGGCCCACCCTGCTGCAGGGGCACTAATTCTTCCTACGCTGGAGTTCAGTGCAGTCCTCCTTTCACACTCAGGGGAGCTCTGCCCCTCCACTCCAGCAGACTACACCTGGGGCACTGGGGTTAGGAGAACCCTCCCTGAGACACCCAGAGCCCACCCTCATGGAGCAGATGGGAAACCGAGGACCAGAGAGAGGAATAGGGGCTTGTCCAGGCCGACTTGGAAACAGAGTTGGAGTCCATATTTCATCCATTCATTCAAAAAACACTAACTGAGCACTGGGTGCTGTTCTGGGCCCTGGGGATTTGGTGCAGAATAAGACAGATGCAGAGATGCAGGGCCTGCTCCCTGGAAGCTCTCAGGCCAGTGCCAGAGACAGACAATCAAGTAAACACATGGGGCTTCCAAAAAAGAATGATGAGGGAAAGAAAACAGGCAGGCCTGGCAGCAGGAACAGGAGGAAATTAGGGTGACCAAACATCCCAATTTGTATGGATGGTTCCAATTCTAGCACTAAATGCTCCACATTGCAGGAAATTTCTCAGACCCTGGCAAACCAGGCTGGCTGGTCAACCTGGCAGCTGTTTAAATTGGGTACAATTGAGCTGAGTCTTGAACTCTTAAAATGGAACCAGGGATGTGACAATCTGGGAGACAAGCTTCCCAGAGGGCACAGCAAGTCAAAGGCCTAGAAGTAGGAGTGTGTACTGGGTGAAAAAGAGAAAGAAGCTCCTGGAGCTGGGCTCCTACCCCAGAGAGGACAGTTCTATGGGTGAGGCGGGAGTCGTAGGAAGGCAGTTCATATAGGGCCTGTGCATCATGGAACTAAGCAGGGATATTATTGGATCACAGGGTTAAATTTTATTGTGGCCATAGAGTCAAATTAGGGAGCAGCTGGTGCAAGGATTGTAGAGAACTGAAAGAAATACACTGAGGCTAGAGCTTTGGGCTGATGCCTAGAGAAGCTAGCAGGGATAAGATCTCACCAGGCCTCCAAATCTTCCTTAGGGAGGAGGGGCTTTAGCCTGATGACACTGGAGACCCCCTGTAAAATTTCCAAGTAGGAAAGTGTAAGACACTAGGCCTGGTTACACCTGTGTGTGGGCCCCTTCCTATCACCCTAGAACATCCTCTGCCACTACTCCCACCCCCAAACATGGGAGATTCTGGTCATCCTTTGGGGCCCAACCCAAATGCCACTTCCCCTGAGAAGCCTTCCCTGACTTGCTGAAACACATGATATAATCCTGCCCTACCGTGGCTCCCACACCCTGAGGTCCCAGCTACCCTGCCAATAACTAGTTAATGAGCTGGCACTGGCCAGGCCTTTCACACTTTCCAGGTACAGACACAGAGGCCCAGAGAGGGGAAGTGGTTTGCCAGAGACACATAGCAGCTGGTGGTTGAGTTCAGTTCAGAACCATGTCACTTCTGTTTGAGTTCAGAATCCCTGGGACCACCTTCCTACAGACGGAGGGATGAATGTTCATTTTCAGGGTGGGTTTGATGGAACGGGGCTGGGGCTGGGGCGGCAGGATGGCTGGAAAAAGCTCGCCACGGCTGGGAGATTTATAATGGAAGTCTCGTGGATCAATTACTGAATTACCAGGCCGCCTGACCTTGACAGCTGCCATTCAGGGGAAGCTGGACTGGAGTGGGGGCTGCCTAGGAGCAGCTGCTCAGCCTCCTCCAGCAGGCGGTGCCCTCTGGGAACGAGGGGAATTACCAGAAAGAGAGAAAAATCCCACCATTATTGCATATTCATCCTGTTTAAAGTAGTGAAAGTCCCTGTTAAAATGCAATAAATGCTTCCCTATCTCACACTTCAGGAGTTCATCAGGCATTTCTTCTGGATAGAAGAAATGAGCACAATCACTTCTCCTCTCTGGGCCTCAGTCTTCCCACCTGCAAAATATGGATCTTCCTCCCAGCTCTTTTCATCCTATAGGGTTCAGATGAGTCTCACATGAAATAGGGCTTAACTATGGGCTCTGGGGCCTGTCCAGAGCAGAAACCCAAACCCAGGGGCTGGGTTTCTGCTTAGCCACAGTGGGCCCTACAGGGACTTAGAGGCCATGGGGGCATTGCTTCTGACTCCCCAGGAGGCCTGTACTTCTCAAGGGATGCTCCACCTGCCCAGGTATCTCATGGAGGAATCGTGAGCCCAGAGCCGAGCTTCCTCTGCCCTCCCACGGTAACCTCAAGCAAATGCCTGGCATGGTCTGAGGTGCAAACAACTGGACTCTCCTCTCTGTTCCGACTGGGAACTGGGATGGAGGCTTGCAGGAGGGAGACGTTTGCCATCTGCTCCTTCATTCTCCTCTCATCCCTTAATATTCTTCCTTTTTCTTCCTAACAATTAGAAATTCATTTGGGTTAATGGATTAATTAAATCAGTTGACACATGTATGGTTTTTAGAACAGTGCCTGACACACAGTAAGAACTCAATATTAGTGATTAATAATAATAATATAATGATAAAGATTAGCTCCTCTGTCCAAATACAAATATTATAGGTAGGAAAAAGAGCTATTAGTATGAATTAGTTTAAAAACCACCTTGCTTTCCTGCTCACTCTAATCTGAGGTCAGCTACTCTAAGGATGAGGGTAATTTTGGAGCTTGTTGGGTGGGTGGAGCATAATAAGAGAGATCTGGGCCTCTGACTATTGGATTTCAAGGTAATACCCAGGCCTTCCTAGTCTGGGTAGGAAGGTGGAGAGGGTAGGGAAAGAAGGAGAAGTCTTCAGGGGCTTGAGAGTCTGCACTCAATTTATTGGGTGTCTTGTCTGGTTTGTCAGCAGGGAAATTTGCTGCAATGAACATAGACCTCCTCCCCAGGACAGATGAGTTTAAAGAAATGCAAATGGGCAGAGGCTGTGATGAGAATAGCAATATTGGGCAAAGGTGAGCTCATACTGAAATAGGCCTGGGCTGGAAGGCTAGGGTGGGTTGCCCTCAGTTCCAAGTCCCCAGACCCATCCAGAACCAAGAAGGTAGAGAAACAAAGGAGAGGCCAGTGGGGCCTTTGGATTGGCAAGATCCTACAAGAGTGGTAGAATGAAGTTAAAGCATGAGGGACTGTGGTCTGACTCTCAGAAGAGATTCTTGGATAGTACAGGGAGCAAAAAGGGAACGCTGTGAAGTCGGAGGTCCTGTAGACTAGTGTCTGTTACTCTCAGAGAAGACAGTCCCAGCTCTCCCTCGGGTCAATGAGCAAAGTCTCATTGCTGAGGGTATCCAGATGTGGAGGGCACTCTCACCAGGGGCAGGTAGGTCTGTATCCCCTATGGGACACAGCCCTCCTTAGCTGTATGCCTTGGGCAGGCCTCTCTAGGGGTCTCACAATAGTGTTTACCTTGCAGGACCCAGTGAGGCTCCAAATGAGCATTTCCACTTGCATTTCCTTAGCTGGGCCACCATCCCTGAGGGCAAAAGGCAAGCCTTTCTCTAGCCCAGGGCCTTAAACCTTGTTTGTTGGGTGAGTGGTTAGCCACATGCCTCACACCACCCTAGATCCTCCACCCTTTTTCCCACCAACTTCCTCCTGTCTTTTATTCCTCCTGTCTTTCCCAGGCAGCACTGAGAAAGAATATGCTAGGACAGGTGGCCCTCTCCACATACAGCCACAAGCCAGCCCTCTACCTTTTCTGGGCCTCAGTTTCCATGTCTGGACAATGGTTCTGACCCAGAGGGTCTCAGAGACCCTCCCAGGGCCAACGGTCAGAAAGGTTCTCAGATTCTGTCACAGTCTTCTTGGGCTATTCCTGCCCATGGTGCTGCCCACATCCCACCTTGCTCAGCTCCCTCCCAGACCAGCTCCTGCAGGCCTCTCTGGATGCAGGTGAAAGGAGAAAGTAGGGGGCAGGGAAGGAGACACCTCCAGCACAATAACTAATAACCAGTCTGACAAATTGAATTATACCTTTTCCAGTTCCTTACCCTATTGATCAGGGAGGACACACACGTGTATGAATGCATGTGTGTTCCTAGCCTGCAGGGTCCCAGGGGCTCACCCTGCCCCTCCTCAACACACACACAGTAAGGTCCGGTTAGCAGAGGGCAGGTGTGGTGCTGGCGGCTGTCTCTCCTACCCCCATAGGAGCTGGGCTTGCCTCAGCTGCCCCAGCCCCTCCTTGAGGCCTTCCATGCTACAAGGGGCCCCCCTGAGTGCTGGGTTGTGGCATGGCTTGGCTGTGGCTGCCAGGATCAAGGATCCCCGTGCTTGACCAGGGGAGCAGGAGAGTTTCGATTCGAGTGAGGAAGGACAGAGCTAGCTGTGGCTCTTGAGGAGGGGGGAGCAGGGTGTTCCTTTCTGCAAGTTTTCAAGGAGGGCCCTAGATACTGCCCATGGGGGCTCCAGTCTGACAGGGGAGACATAGCCCTGTTCTGGGGTGTTCCATCTGCAGAGAATATGACTCTGCTCTCCCCTCCACCTCTTAAAACCCCAACACTGTCTACATGATCTATAAGGCCTGCCCTGACTCTCCACAACCCCTCTCTCACAGCCCCCATACTAGGTCCCCTGGCTCCCATGTTTCCCTGAGTGCCCCAGCCAGGGGCCCCCACTCCACAAATGGCTGGTGAATGAAGGAAGGTCTGCCTGTTTCCCTGGCCCCTGTTCTGTTATTCTAGACATGGAGTTGCTTGGGTAAAACCCATGCCCCAGACTTCTGTCCTGTCTCAGGGACCTACTTGCTATCACACGATCCCAGGCCTCCCTAAACCACCCCTCCCCTCATCTGCCAAACTCCTGGGGTTGAAGCTGGAAGCTCCAGTGGGAGACCAGGAGAGCTTCTGTCATTCTCCCTACAAATGAGCTGACTGTGACAAAAATACCCTGTGAATCCTGGAGCCTGGGGTCCCAGAGTGACGTCACCTAGACAGGGATATCTAGGGAGAGACAGGGTGGAGAGCCCTTGGGGTCCATGGCAGGGTGTCTCCCATCCACAGCAGGGCTGCGGCAGGGCTGGGGTAAGCCTCAGCCTTCTAACCACAGCCCGAGTATGCAGCACTAGCATATGCTGTGGAAGGTGAGGAGACACCACGGAGCCTTTCCCTAGGAGACTGACCCAGATTTCTCTTTCATTCTCTTGGCCACACAGGAGCATTAAGTATGTGTGTGTGTATGTGTGTGTGTGTGTGTGTGTGTGTGTGTGTGTGTGTGTGTGTGTGTGTATTCTCAATACTCGCAGGCAGAGGGGTAGGAAGGAAGGTTTGCTGAAAGCTCTGGGAAATGAGAGAGAAATCCTCCCCAAATCCCTTGCTACTGTCACTAACAGCTCTTGACAAAAAGGTGAAATACGTTCTTGACAAAAAGGTGGAAGGCCCTGAATCCTGGGGCCTGACCTTGCTGCCAGGAGCTGAAGCCCCAGGTCTGGCTGTTGGGAGAGAGTCCCAGGCCTTGGGTGGTCAGGGAGTCATGGCCCAGCCTGAGCCTCATCCTCTGGCCATCCTGACATCTCCTCTCAAGGGATGTGTCCCAGAGGTGACTGTGCTACCCTGGGAGGCAGGAAGCTCCCCATCACAGGCACTCTACATGTGGTAGGGGGAGGACACCTACTTGTCAGGACCCCACAGCAGGCTCTTAGGGATGTGCAGGGAGTAGGGGAGATAAACCAACCAGAGCTGGAGATCTCCTTCCATCCTGAGCTGATCCCTTGATACCAAGCTCTGCCCATAGTGCCTGCCACCAGGAAGCCCTTCCTGGAGTTGGCTAGGCCTATCACCAGGAGGCCAGACTTCAGGGTTCAGGGGAAAGCTTTGGTGGTGGTGGTGACGGAGGTGGGGGTGGGGTGGGGTGGGGTAGGGTGGGTTTGCAGGACAGAGCTGGGTCCTGGCCTGAGAATAGCAAATTTGGGAGCTTCCCAGCTTGGGTAGAGGAGCAGGGCATGCTCTGTGGGGTTCCTGGCCATGGCAGGGTTCTTGTCCACACAACAGATGCACAGTCTATTCCCAGGGACGTGCCACTGTAGAGAAGTAGACAGCTGTACACAGAAGGACATGCACATGACTAACAAACAGAGACCAGAACGTACAAACAGCGGCACACCTGTACGCACACAGGGTGAGCTTGTCCACATGTGGCACCCAGCTGAGAGCAGGGAGACGTGTGTGTTCATGCCTGTGCCCAAGACCATGGCTGGGCAGTGCCTGGTTCTCTATGGTGCTCCTCTGGGCCCCATGGGACGTATGAGAGAAATCTTCCCCAGAGACTGCCCACTGGGCACTCAGGCCAAATCCTCTAACACCTTCTGGGAATGAGACTCCAGAGGGAAGCTTCCTCTTCTGTTGGCAGTGAAGACCCCTTGGATGAGGCCAATACTGCTTACTCTCCAGCAGGCCTTTTTAGCTCTGGTCCCTGTGTGGCAGCCACCCCAGCTCTGTCCTGGACCTTGAGAGCTGGAGGCTTGGTCCTTGCTGAGGACCCCAACAGTACACCAAAGGGCAAGAGGAATTCTGTTCACCCACTGCTGGGGCTGATCCTTGGAGGGTTGCATGAGGGCTGGTGAGAAGCCACAGCTCTGAGACCCAGGAGGAGTGGTACAAATGGAAGAAGCTATAGTCCCAGGTGTGCTCCAGGACAGCAGCAGCCCAAAGGATCTGTTTCCCAAGCCCAAAGCAGTCTCCCAGCATCCTCACACACCCCTTCACACCTGACCAACCCAATTACCGACGGACACCAACCTGCACACACCTCCCTCTACACAGGGCAGGAAAGGAGAACGCTAAACACACAGATTCGTAGCCTACCCTGCAACATATCCTAGGACCATGACCATTTGCAGAAGCCCTGGCCTTTAGGAATTCTCCCGAACAGGTCCCTCCAGTGGTCCCCAGCATCAGCAGGGGAGAGCGGGTACATTTATCCTTCCAAGCAGCTCCCACATCGACCCTACCTTTTCTCTAAAAACATGCCCACCCACCTAGGTAATATAGAATGAACTCCTTACCTCCCTGCCATGCTCTCTCTGACCCGAGTCTTTGTACAAGCTGTTCCCTTTGTCTGTGGTGCCCTTCCCTTTCTCTGCCAGCCTGAAAACTCCTCCTGTTCCTTAATGAACCTGCCCAAATGCTTCCTCCTCTGTGCAGCCTTCCTTCTTCATCCACATACCAGCACCCCCTTACCCACATGATGTTCCAGTAGTGCCTTCACTGCTCATGCTTAGTTACCTATCTGTCCCTACCATGCTGTTGGCTCCCGTGGGGCATGGCCAGAACCCATTCATCTCAGCATGCTTAGGCCCTACCACAGGGCCTGGCACCAAGCAAACAGCATCCAGCTAGTGTTTGTTGAATGGATGAATGAAGTGGACACTCCTGCAGTCTCAGTTAAGTCCCTTAGGCTGAGATACAAAGATCCCCTTACTGAGGGAGCTGCTTGGTGGTCAGGCCTGCCTCTCTCTGCTTCAGGAGGCCTTGGTGTCAGCCACTGGACATCTCCTTCAGCAAACACCACCAGGGCTTGCCATTCTCTAAGAATGAGCAGTGCTCCTGGGGTGTCAGGCACGTACTAGAGAACTCCTTGAAGGGAACCACAGCCCCACACAAGTGCAGGACCAAGAAAAGTGTGTAATTACCCCACTAATCCCATCTGCTGACTATCGACATAGCACCCACCATGTGGCCAGTCTTATTGGGCTGGAGGCTCAGGCGACCAAGGCAGACTTGGCCCCTCCTGCCATGGGAAGCCCACGAAGAAGAGAAGCCAGTGGAGAAAAGGACTTTCAGGGCTGCAAACAGAGTGGGTTGGTGGCTCAGGGGAGAGCTGGGAGCTATCCAGCCATGTCCACCATGTGTGTAAGAGCCATGTGATCTAAGGTAGTTAATTTAACTCTCTCGTGCTTCAGTTTTCCTCATCTGCAAAATGGGGATGAAAAGTGTTTATACCCCATAGAGTAGTTATGGGGATAATGCTTGTAAGATGCTTTTAACAGTGCACATAAGAAGCACTCAATATACAATAGCTGCTTCTATTATTTGTTTTATTAGCATCTCAGAACAGCCATAGCTAGGAGCACAGCAAACAGGCAGGCCAGCAGCAAGGAGGCTGGAAGATGCCAAGGCTGAGTAACTCAACCTCTCTGGGTAATGGCTGTCTTCCCTACTCAAAGAACTGAAGAGATCTAGAGGCACATCTGAACAGAGGGACACTGAAGCAAGCAATGGAGCTGGTGGTTGGAGGGATATACTAACCCTGGAGAGGAAGAGAAGCCTGAAGTAGATGGACAAGGAGGTCCCAAGGAATCTGGGAGCTCAAATCGTAGCCCTTCTACTAGGAACGGTATGTGGCTGAGGGGACACGCAGTGACCCACAGGAAGGGACTGCCTTACTCTGGTGGAGGCCAGCACTGACAGTGATGTGCAGACCTGAATGCAGTGAGGTGCAGGGGGGCGCTGTCCTTGCTGGAGGCAAAGGGCAGAGGGCTGGAGGAGTGGCTCTCAGCTTTGGCTATCTGAAAGCCTACAGTGCAGAACCTTCCAGGGCTTCTGGCTGAGTGCCTGAGGGTTTTCCAAGGAGACTGAGACTGTTCTTTAAGCCAAGCCTTCCTGACAGAATAGAAAGGGACAGGGAGCTGTGGGGTGAGTAAGGCAACCCGGGAAGTGAACTATGCAATGAGGGGGAGCCCTGCTGGACTATGCTCCAGGTAGGCAAGTAGTGCCTGGGGAAGTGGGAGGCTGGGTGAAGAGGGGCGGGCGGTCAGCCTTCTTTAGCTCAGCCCCCCTGTTTCTTCGCTATTAGCCTTGTTAGTGTGACATTAATGGGCTGACATTGATAAGCCAGAGCTTCTCCACTTGTCTGCCAAATCAGGCCTCAGCCGTAGAAGAACTGCTAATTACAGCCACAATAAGGAAATATCAATGATGGACGTCAATATTATTGCTTCCTGCGTCCCTGCCTGCATGTTTGGATATGAAAAGAGGATGCTGAGTGAGGACAGAGGGGAAGAGAGCTCCAGGTGGAGAAGGGAGCACCCTCCTGCTGGATTCATTCATGAAACTATGACTTGCTTCCCCTGGGCAGGAGCCCCTCCACCCAGGTCCCAGGGCTGGAGCTGAAGGCAAAAGGTTTGTGCACAGATCAGAAACCCTGGGGATCTTGCTCCCAGCCCTGGTTCACCAAGTGACTTCAAGTACATCTCTTCTCCTCTCTGGGCCTCAGAATCTTTATCTGCCAAATGGGTGTGATAACTCCAGCCTTACCTACCTCATGAAATGGGGGGGAGGGGGGGGTTGGTGAATAAGGTGCAAAAGCAAGGCTTCAGAAGGGTGACCCATGGTGTCAATGCAGGGACTTTACAGGCAGGCAGAGCCAGATCGGGTAGCTGAGGGGTTGTTTGGGACAGATATGTCATAGCACAATAAATTCTCAGAAGCTAATATCTCCCTGATTTCCCACTATACACTCAAAACTTGTGAAATCAACTGCTAAAGCCAGAGAGAAGAGAGGTAAACCTTGATGCAAAAATGCAGCAAGATTGCCGTCATCTGCTGTCCCCATGGCCCTGAGCCTGTGAGAATTTGCAAGGTAACTCAAACCACCCTTAAACCCTGCATGTAATGCCCGGCACAGGTCAGACTCACACACATCCCCTTCATCCACAGAGAGGCACTCACACAGACACATCCCCTCCAACAGAATCAGAGAAATAGGAGGACAGTTGAGAAGTATCTTCATGGACAGTCCAGAGAACCACATGAAACAAACTGAACCTGCCAGTGTGTACTCACAAAGGCAAGCACACAAAAACACACATGTTCAGGAACGCAGACACATGTATGATTCATAAGTTAATGCACTCAAATTAGGCAAGAACACACCCAGGGCGTGCAGACGTGGAGATGTGTACATACACAGTGTCCACACACACGTGTAGTATCTGAGGCCCAAAGTCAGTTGTCCCTGGTCCAAGGAAACCTCTCTTTATTGAGAAGGAAAAAAGAAGCCCCCCTGAGAACATCCAGGCACATGTGACCTCGCAAGCCATGGACAAGCCAAGCAGCAGCGATTACGATGGCTGGGAAGCAAAAAACACCATGGCCTGAATATTTCACGGGAGATTTTGCTCCACAGAAAATCCCTTCTCCGCCTCCGTGCCCATCAGGATGTAATCACTAATTAGGTAGCTGAGCAGAAACCTGGGAGGATGTTGTGTATGTCTTTAGGTCTACACTGGCCTCTCTGCCTCTGTCACAAGTCTCATCCAGCCTCACCAGGTGAGGCCAGTCCCACCTCCTACCTGCCTCATCAGTGTCCACAGAAGGGAAAGCTGATGCCACTTTGGGACAATGCAGTGTCTGGCTTAGGTCACCTCTACCCTAGGTCCTTGGACTTTGTTAGCCTCTAGCTGAGGAAGGGCCCAAGACCCTCATCCTTTTACTTCCCACTTCCCCTCCCCGAGCTCTCCTTGCAAGAACTTAAAACCAAAGGTTGATTTTATTCCTTCTTCTACCTTCTCCTCTCCAGCCACATCAAACTGTGTGCAAGGAAGATGAGATAGAAAGCAGGTACCTGGAGCCCCCCTCCCCCGTCCCCATGGCTCACCCACCACAGTGGAGAAAGGGGAGGGGATTCACACCTGCCTGTTCTGCCCTCCACCAGAAGCCCCTCTCTTACTCCTGCTTCTGTCCTAGAAAATGTCCACTCAGCCTAAGCTCAGCTCAGGGGTTGTCTCTTCCAGGAAGCCCTCTGGGATCACTTCTTTTGGATCAGGAGCCTCCTCTGGCTGCTACAATCTCTGTTTCCCTCCAGCACTGTTTTGTAATCAAGGGCTGAAAACCTTGATGCCTGCAGGGTCCAGAGAAGAAATGAAAATGAGAGAAGGGACCAAGGTAATAAAACAGCGGACAGGAGGGTAGAGGGCCAGAGAGAACTGAAGCACTTAGAAGCAGATCACTTTATGGCCCAGTAATTCCATCCCTAGATTCACACCCAAGAGAAGTGAAAACATCTATCCACACAGAAACGTCTACATCAGTATTCACACAGCAGTATTCTCAATAGCCAAAAACCCAAATGTCTGTCAACAGGTAGATGAACAAAATGTAGTATATTCTTACAAGGGAATATGATTCTGCCATATAAAAGAACAAAGTACTGATACATGCTACAACATGGATGAATCTTGAAAACACTGTGCTAAGTGAAAGAAGCCAGTCACAAAAGGACACATGTTTGTGTGATTCCATTTATATAAAGTGTCCAGAATAGGCTCATCCATGGAGACTGAAAGCAGATTGGTGGGTGCCAGGGGCTGGGGCTAGAGGAAATGGGCGTGACTACTTATGGGCACAGGGTTTCCTTTGGAGCTGATGAAAATGTTCTGGAGTTAGATGGTGGTGAGGGTTGTATAATCTTGTGGATATACTAAAAACTACTGAATTATACACTTTAAAATGGTGAATTACACAGTCTATGAATTATATCTCAATTAAAAAAACACTCAAATCATTTAAAAAATGGAACAAAACACATCCACAAGTCACATCCCCAATGGAGACCAACAATTTTTACCTTACAGTTTACACATCTGTATCCCCCACCAGAGTGGAAGTGCCTTGAGGGTGGGGCCTTATTGGAGGGCTCCTCTGTGGTCCCTCATCCAGACCAGAGCTGGCATCCCAAGCATAGATGCCACGCCACAGCAGTGACCACAGCAACACGTTGAATGAGACTACATTTCATGCTCTGTGAAACCTACCCCAAGCCAGCTCTAGTCCAGAACAGCATCACATGTCTCAGGTGAAGCCACTGAGGCCCAGGCTCAAGGTCACCTTTTCTAAGATAACATGGCCAACTGCAGACAGAACCAGGAAGAGAAGCCAGGTCTTCCAATTTGGTGTAGCCATGACCCAGGGAAGCTGATGGCCCGCCTCTCACAGGCCTGGGCAGGCAGACAACAAGAAGGGCAGGCAGCTCTGCCATTGCTTCCTGCCTCAAGGCCACCCAGATTCCCTAGGCAGTTCACCCAACCCCCTTTGGGGCACTGAAGGCAGATCAGCCATCACAGAGTGAGACCTCTGTCCCTTGCTCCTTCTTCAGCACTCCCCGAGAGAACCTCCAGGGGCTTCCTGTGACCCCTGGGTGCGGCCAGTACAATGACCAGTTTCCCAGTGGCCAGGCTGGCTAGATGCTCTGGATTGGACAGGGCAAAGGCCAAGTTTGGGGGCAGAGAGGCTGCAACCATCCTGGGACTAAGAGGTGCTAAAACTGGGACAGTTGATCCCGCGGGCCCATCCCCTTTCTGCACTCCAGAAGGAGGGCACGGGCTGGGGGGTGTGCCTTCTTGATCTTCCTCTGGTGCTTACTTTCCCTCTCCTCAACAGTCCCATCCGTCCTCCCTCCCATCAGCAGAAAGGAATCCTCTTTCAACTTCTCCTTCTGTGCCCATCAGGGGCAGCAGGCTTCCAGAACCAGCTTGTGAGCCGAGTTTGTGGAGATGCCTGGGGGGCATCAGGCAGAGGAGCAGGGAGGGGAGGGCATCTGAGGGTGAGGCCCTGCCTTCAGCCACAGCCTCCTTGTAGACTTTCAGCTCCCTGAGGGCAGGAAACTATTTTCTGTTTTGTTCACAGCTCTACCTCTGGGCCTAGAAGAGTAGGTGCCCAGAAAATATTTGCTGAACGCATGACTGAGTCTGTTTTCCACTCTAGGCTTCCATGTGAGAAGTATGAATTGCTAAAGAAGAGTTTGGAAACTGTTGGCCTCTGGAATAAAGTCTAAAGCTGCCACATCTGGCCCTTCAGACCTCTCAGTCTCTGCATCCCCTCCCCGGCTGACAGGCTCCACCTCAGCCCCTCCAGCCCCGTCACCATACCTTGCCCCTTGGAGCCCTTCCTCACACAGCCCCTTGTCTGGAGTGCTCCCCTAGGCTGTTTGTGAATTCCAGCTCAGCTCCCCTCCTCCTCTCACTTCATCACTACCTGCCCCCTTCCCCCAGACCCAGCCCTGCAGCACCTGTGGGAGCACCTGACTGCAGGGCTACCCAGGAGATGGCCCAGCCTCAAGCTGGAAGAGGGTGTCCAGGAGCCACAGGGTCTGACTGCCAGCAACTGGGCACAAGGTCTGGGTTGGGTGATGGGGGAGGGGACGAGAAGGAGGGGAGGAAAAGAAGAGGGGGAGTGAAGGGAGAAGGGAGGGGATGAGGAGGCAGAAGAGGAAGACGGGGAAGAGTTGGGGCGTGGGGAGGAGGGAGGGACTGCTTTTAGCCCCAGGGTCTCAGGAAGCCAAAGCCAGAGTCCTACAACAGTGAGGAAGTAGCTGGGCAGCTGGCCACCTTTAGGCACACTATGACCCCCAAAGACGCAGATCAGTCCGTTCCGGGCAGGATGAAGCATAGGGGGAAGGGAGCCCTTTAGGGAGAGGAACCCCAGCTTTAGAGAAATGGCTTTCTCTACATGAGCCACCAGAACCCCCACATCAGTCCCATGGCAGTGGGGTGGGCAGAAATACTACCTGCCTGGTACCTACTTGGCGCCTTCTGTTATGTCCTATATTTCAGGTTAAGGAGTTCATCCACCCTTAGAGTTTTAGGTTTTCTCTTCCCCGGGGCCAAATTCTGAGCACTGACCCTTGCCCTACACTGAGCCGTGAACCCAGTAACATACTGAGCCCTGACTCTGGCAGAATAGAACTGGTCATCAAAGAATTAAAGGAAGCTTCAGATGTCTCAGCCTCTTTCCTACTCTTCAGGGTTTGATGACAGATATGGTCCGTGGGTGTCAGAGAGAGGTCCCAGCTCTGAGTGACTGCTGGCAGCTGGTGCTGAGGTCGCTCATCGGTGGCTGCTTTTCCAACTTTCCTGAGATTGAGCACATGACAAGCCTCCCCTGGTGCTGGGACCCAGCAGGTGTCTAATAGATGCCAGCTTCCTCCATGAGCCCCAACCCCAGGTTTCTGCAGAGAAGCTGACACCCCTCTTCCCCACTCTGCAGCACCTGCTCCCTCAGCTCTGTCCCCTACCCCCTATGGATCCAACTCCACCTCCCTCCCTTTCCCACCCAGGCCCAGAGCTGTGAATTGCTGCGGAGATGCCCCCTCCCCTCTAACCCCTCCCCTTTCCCAGCCCAAATATATATCACACCCGTCCCCCATTCAGTGTCCTCAGCTGGCTGTCAGCTAATCCCTGCAGAGGTGTTAACTGATAATTAAGATGTTAGCTGTAAACTTAACGTGTGATTCCCTGCCAGGAGTATTTTGGTTTTAACAGGTTGCTCTTGGAAATGGGAAAACCTTCAAGACCAGCCAAATGGCAGGCAAGGATGCAAAGCGAGGTGTGTGTGTGGGGTGGTGGTGGTAATTTGTGCCTGGAGCCCTTCCAGCCTTCCTCAAAGCCCCTCTCTTCCCCCTTCCCCCCATTCTCTGAGATGGACAGAACACAGGCATGGGAGCCAGTGAGAGCTGCTTTCCAGTTTCAACTTCACCACCCAAGGGTTGATGACATTAGGCATGTGATGAAAGCCCCTGTACACCTTAGTTCCCTTGTCTGCAAAAGGGGATATAGAATACTAACCTTTCGGAATTGCCATGCTGGCTGACAGGTGAAGCCCCATGTTCCCATTACATAGGAAAACTCAAGGCTGGAGAGCTCCCGTCCCTAACTTGGCTTTGCATCTTCTCTCACTGAAGGTGTGTGTCAGCTTCTCCTCCTTCAGCCTCCTCCCACTCTACACCCAATCAATGATTGAGCTGTTCTTTAGTCTTCCTAAATCTCTCCCCAGGCAAAGATCAATGCAACTGAACAGCGAGGTCTGGACAGATATGAGACCATGAGGACATTTAGCAGATGATGGGAATGGAACTTCTGAGCAGTGGGGAAAGGACGGCTTACTCAATAAACAGTGTTGAAACAACCAGCTAGCCATTCAGGGGAAACCACGGAGATCCCTACCTCAGACCACACACACAAATATGCTCCAGATGAACTAGAGATTTAAATATCTCTAAATATCATAAACAATTAGAAAAAAAACACAGGAGAATATTTTTCAAACCTTTGGGTGGGTAAGACTAGAAACTTTGAAGGAAGAGAGTGACAGACGTGACTACAGGGCAATTTTAAACTTTCAAGAGGTTAAAAAAGATACCTGTAACAAACTTAAATGACTAATACAAAACTATGAACAACCATTCGCAAAATATATCAGTTAAATGGTTAACTTTCTTAACCCCTTATAAATAAACTTGCTCTTGCAGATCAGTAAGATGCATTTCCCTCCCTTGCTGAGACCACCCTCACCATGGTCACCCGTGTCCTCCCAGTTGTTATTACAATGATCAGTTCTCAGCCTGCGTCTTACTTGACCTCTCAACAGCACTTGTCACATGCCTGAAACATGTCTTGCCCTCAGCTTCAAGACATCACACCTACCTGGTTCTATTCTACCTTACTGGTTGTTACTTCCTAGTAGCCTTTTCTGCTTCTTCCTCAGTTTCCACCTCCAAGGGATGAAGGCCCTAGGGCTTGGGCTTAGGACTTTTCTTTTCTATCAGTTACTTCGATGATCTCATCCAACCTAAAAGACTATCTCTATGCTGATGACCCCAAATTTGTATCTCCAGCCCTGTCCTCTCTCCTGGACTCTAGCCCCATAGATCCAGCTGTCAAGTCCACATTTCTACATGGATGTCCACTGGCTTTTCACACTGACATGTCCACAGCCAGGGCTGGCTCCATGAGTGGGTGACCCACGCCACTGCACAGGGCCTTGCACTGAGAAGGATCCCACACTTAGCTTAATGCTCTGCTATCGCCACTTTGAAATTCTTAATTTTTTAAACACCCTCCTCTTTGCCCGTTTTCATTTTGCATTGGAACCCACAAACTGCGAAGCTAGTTGTGTCCACGCTGAGCTACTCCTTGCCCTATCCCAAATCTGCCCTTCTCCACTCTTTGCCATCTCTGGTGATGGCAAACCCATCCTTTCAGTTACTGGCGCCCAAACCCCTGGAGTCATCCTTGGTTCCCGTCCCTCCCCCTCACACACACCACCACAACCAATCTGTCAGCAAACCCTCTAGGTCCTCCATTTAAAGTACTTCTCATCATCTCCACCAAGTCCTCCCTGGATCACTACAACAGCCTTCTCACTGTTCTCTCTGTTTCCCTTGCCTTTCATATAGGCCAGAGTGACCTGGTTAAAATGTAATTCAGATCATATCACGTCACTATTTAGAACCATGGCTCCCCCATTCATTCTGAGTAAAATGGCCCACGAGCCCTGCCCCATTGGGCTCTCCATTCCCTCCCCGTCTTAATCTCTCACTCTCTCTCTTGCTCTTCTTATCCTGCTCCTGCCATACTGTCCTTCTCACTGTGCCCTCGAAAGGCCAGGCCTGCTCTTGACTCAGGGTCTCTTGGCTCGCTGTTCCCTCTGTCTGGAACGCACTTCCCTCAGACATCCACACAAGTCACTCTCTTGCTTCCTGCAGGGCCTCACTTAGGTACCACCTTTCAGCCACGCCTTCCTTGGTCTTCATATCTAAAGTTGCCATCCCTCTCCCCTGCTTTTTTTTCCTACTTAGTATTTATACGCACACTATATTTCACTTATTTCCTTAGCCATCTCTCCTCCACTAAAACATAAATTCCATGGGCTAAGTGCTTTTTGTAAGTTTTATTTTGGTTAGATCAAACAATACTCAATACATAGCAGGTGCTCAATAAACACTTACTGATTGAATGGACAGATGAATACTCCCAATAGGAAAATGGGCCAAGGACACGACACAAACAGGAAATTCACAATCAGAAATTAAAATGAGCCACCAGTATTTACAAATATGCCAATCTCAATAACAAAGAAATATAAAATATATCATTTTTACCTATTAGACTGGCAGGGATTTAAGTGATTAATAATGTCCATGCTTGGCCAGGGTGAGGAGAAGGGGCTTCTCATACATGGTTTCTAGGAGCATGTCAGCCCAGTCTTCTGGACGGTAATCTGGCTGTTTAGGTCAAATGTTGAAATGTGTATGCCCTTGACCCAGGCAGCCTCTGCTGGAAGCATTCCCAAAGAACCCACATCACAAGTGCACACAGAAGTATGTACAGGACGTTCCCTGAGGGATGTTTATAAATGGCTAAACACTGGAAACAACCTAAAAGACCACTGACAGGATTGACACTCGATAAATAGTTTACAATGGATGCAACAGATAGGGAAGAACTCTAAGGAAGAACCTGAAAGGATCTACATGATATATTGTTAAGTGAAAAATCAAGTGATAGTAGTATACCCAATAGGATCCTTTTTTTTTCTTTTAAAATGTTTCTAAGTGCACAGAAAAGTTTGGAAGAATATATACCAAACTAGTTAGTAGCTGTAGCATGAAAGAGGAAGATTTCATGGGAAGGAATCAAATTGCATGCTTTAAATCCTTCTGGAATGTAACAGGTAGAAAGATATTCATAGATGATAAATAGAGGTAGCTAGATAAGATAATGGATGGATAAAGATAGAAAGTAAATAGATATAGATAGATGATAGATAAACACAGATGATAGATAACATATAGAAAACATACTACCTTAATAATCAGAAAAATGATTATCTTAGGGAGGAAATGCTTCCTATGGCTCCCCAATGTTAAAGGATGCTGAATAGGATATTCCAAACACTCCATTTTCCAGCCCTGCCTCATCCTCTGGTATCCTACTCTTGCCCCCAGCTCTTGCGCCCAACTCTTGCCACAAGCCCATGAAACAATTTTCTATTTCTGGAATACAGTCTCCTTTCACAGCTCTGTTCACAGGCACAAAGCCCCAGCGTGCCCCACTCCATGACCTGGAGTGTCAGCCTGGACTCTGCTGTCAGGGAGTCAAAGAGGGAAGTAGAGAAGTCCTAATGCATTCCCAACTGCCAGAACTGCTGCCCAAGCCTCCCGTGTGGAACCCCAGGTCTCTGCCCCAGGAATGGCCTGTGGGACCGGTGAGGGGTGGTAGTGGTGTCAGGATATACCCACTGATTATGGTCTGAACAGCTGGACCACCCTCAGCTCCAGGACACCAGCCATAGGAACTGAAGGCAGCTGATCAGAGGAGCCCGAGTGGGCATGGCAGGGAAGACTGGACAGAGGGGACAGGGCTAGAAGTTCACTGCCCCCAGGACTGCCAGACTTAGCAAATAATGTCTCATGTAGCATCTGGGACATTTTGTCTGAACATTCAAATTTAACTAGGTTTCCTATATTTTATCTGGCAGCCATAGTTCCTCACCCCATCCCAACCACTGGGGAACTTGGCACCACAAAGAAAAGCCTCCACCTGGGATCCCCAGGAGCAGCAGAGAAACTCCCTCTTAGGTCCAACACAGAGGGAACTAGAAGTTGAGATGAGTACTAAATGGGGGTCTTTCCCAGAGCTGGGGAGGAGCCTGGGCTCTAGGAAGTCCTCAGAGACGGGAAGTTGCAGAATAAGAGCCGTCATTCCAGGGCGTGCACACTGCAAAGCTGCGCACAGCAACTCATGGCAGCGAAAAGCCAGAGAGACAGACAGCACGGGGAGCGGAAACACAAATGCAAAACCTCCTGTAGCCAAAGCAGTTGGCAGGTGTGCATCGCGAAAACCATCCTGACCAAGCTGCAGACAGCGAATACAGGAGGGCGAAACTGGGGCGGAGAAATTATGTGTCCCAGGGCCTCTCAGTCCCCTGGGGAAGCGCCCTGGTGAGGACGGTTGCTGCTGGGCCATCAGACCCCATATCGTCACCACATCATTGCCCTGGCTCATTCTTGGAAGACCAGCTTCGCCAGGGGACCAAGGATGGGGCAGCCTGGTCCTCACTCCTATGCGCAGAGGCCTGAGGTAGAGGCAGAGCCCGCCTCTCTCCCCCTACCTGGGTCAGACGGCACCGGGAGGCAAACATTCGGGCCTCTGGGGGCCCCGGGAGCGGCAGCCTGTCCGTCGCGGTCCCAGCATGCACTGCGGAGGAAGAGCAGGAAGTTAGTGCCGGCAAAGATGGCGCCTCCCACACCATGTGACGGGTCCACCTCAGCACAGGTTCCCGAAGGCAGATCCGGACCCTCAGCCCAGCCGGGGCTCCACACTGCCTCCCACTTCAGGATGGGCCTGAGGGTGCCAGTTTCCCTGCCCCACGGCAGGCCCCTTGACTGACTACAGCCCCATAAACATAAACTCCCTGGCCTGGCATTCAAGGCCCTGCGCAGGCCCGTCCTTTCTGACGGCCTCTCGACATCTTTCATAAGTCAGCTCCACCCATGTACTTTTTAGTCACACTACATTCTCAAACATACAAATATGCAAATGGTGCCCCACCCAGTTCTTGCTGAAGTTCCCATTGCTACCTATCAAGTCCAGCTCACTGCCTCCTGGGAGCTTTGCTTACAAGTCCTTATCTCTCCCACCCCGTCCCATCCCCACCCCCAGCACAGTGCTCCTGGCTTCAGCCTCACTCCCTCTGCAATACCCTCACCAATGTCCCCAAGGACTCCATCTGCCCATGCTAGGCATATGCATCTGCCTTCCTGCCACAGCCCATTAGGGACTTGGGCTGGCTGACCTGACCACCTCCACCTGGGAGAAACACTCTCTTCCCTTGGCTTTCTGACCCATCCTTCCTCGTTTTCTGTCACATCCCTCTTTCCTTCCTTCTAGACTCCATCATAAGCCCATTTCCCGTCTTCCTTTCCTCTCTCCTCTCCAGGCCATCTCACCCATGCATGCTTCAATCCCCCTCATTCTATGACCCTCAGTGGCAGCCATCACATCCAGAGAAGAGCAAAAGACCCTTAGTTTGACCTTAAGGGCAATATCCAATCTGGTTCCCGACCTGTCTCCCATCCCTCTCCTCCTTGTTCACTCAGCTCCAGCCACTTTGGATGCCTTGCTGCTCTCTGCCTGGCATACACCTCCTTCAGATCTGCACAAGCCTGGCTCTTTCTCCTCGTTTAGGCCCCAGCTCAAGGCACCACCTCAGAAAGTCCTCCCTCCTTATCTCAGTGCCACACCAACCTGATTGACTGATTCACTTGCAGTTTGGTTTCCCACAGTGGACGTTTTTTCAGTCAGGTTTATGTGGTATAATTTACCATCAGTAAAATTTACCCTTTTTTTTGTGCACAGTATTATGAGTTTTGACAACTGTTTACAGCTGTGCAACCACCACCACACTCAAGATAGAGAACAATTTCATCACCCCTTTTGTAGTCAACCCCTCCCTTCCCTCACCCCCAGCTCCTGGCAACCACTGCTCTGTTTTCTATCCTTGTAGTTTTGCCTTTTCCAGAATGTCATACAAATGGAATCCTCTATATGCAGTTGTCTGAGTCTGGCTTTGTTCATTTAGCATAATGCATTTGAGGTTTATCTGTGTCATTGTTTACATCAGAGTTTCATTTGTTTTTATTGCTGAGAAGTATTCCATCATTATCCATTCACCGGGTAAAGGACATTTGGGCTATTTCCAGTTTGGGGTGATTATGAATAAAGCCACTATAAACATTTACATACAGGTTTTTGTATGGATATATGTTTTTATTTCTCTTAGGTAAATACCTAGCAGTAGGATTGCTGGCTTGTATGATAAGTATATTTCTAACTTTAAAGAAAACTGCCAACCTGTTTTTCAGAGGGGTTGTACTATTTTGTATTTCCAACAACGACATACAAGAGTTCCAGCTGATTGTACCCTCATCAGCACTTGGTATGGCCAATTTTTTTTGTCATTGTAATGTGTAGTGCTGTCTCTTAGTGATTTAAATTTTCATTTGCCTAATGACTAAGGATGTTGAGCATCTTTTTATGTGCCTGATTTATATTTTATATTCACTATCACTTTTTGAAATATCTTTATTTATTTACTTGTTTATTTTCCATTCCCCCAGTTGTACGTGAAAGCAAGGGCCTTGACACTTACTTCCACCACACCTAGAGCAGTATCTGGCCTTGGATGATGATGATTGTGAGGTCGGGGGAACAGGGAAGGTCACTATGGCTCGAGCTGTGTGTAAAATGTGCCGCCCCTTCTAGACGCCACCTAACCCCCTTGTTTAAAAACCGCCCGCACCCGGACCCAGCGGCAAGCTCACAACTCCCTACCTGGAGTTCTGTGAGCTCTGCCCGGGAGCGCAGGAATAAACTCGCTCCTACTCTAAGGTTTTTTGGTCTGCCTCTTCTCTCTTTCGCCTCCTAAACCTTACAATGATGATGACAGCAATGACTCTAGGCAGCATTTACAGAGCTCTTACCCTGTTTCAGCACCGTCCTGAGCACTTTACATACATATACATACATATATATATATAAGATATAAATCATAACCATGATGAGACAGATGCTATTGATACCCCCATTTTACAGAAGAGAAAACTGAGGCAGACAGAAGTGACTAACTCAATCTCACACAGCTAATAAGGGGCTGATTCAAACTTCCATCCCAGGTTTTCTGGAGTCAGAACCTGCTTTGTGATAGTATGTCACACCGCCCATAGCAACCACTTAGTACATATCTGTTGGAGGAATGAAAGCCTGGAAGAAAGTCAACAACTTCTAATTCTTTCTCTCCAGCCCAGAGTGCTCTTCTGAGCTTGAAGCCCCTTTTCAGTGGCTTCTAGACATCACCTCTTGAATTTTCTCCCTCCAGAGCTGAACTCATCCTCACTCCACTCCTGCTCTCCTCCTGAGAAGTTAGGAGATACTGTTGGCACTGAAAGCAACCAATGGGGGGAAAGGGGAAAGGCAGAGCTGAGTGACATGAGAGGCTGTCAAACCCCAGGCCTGTGCCACAGCACTGAGCAGTGGGTGGAGGGACTGAGCCAGCCCTGGGGTCAGTGAGCCACAGAGGTTGGGGGGGAGGCCCCTCCTTAAAGATTTCCCAATTCACTCTGGGCCTCCCTGGCCTCAGGCACCCCAAGTGGAGGGAATGAACAGGAAGTCATGGCCTTGGCTCTTCTGACACTCATGTTCTGAGAATGACCCCATAACTCCTACTTTCAGAGACATTTGCTGCTCACCAAATGTCTGAGGGCTCCCACATTTCCTCAGACCCCTTGCAGTTATGAGGGCCCACGTGAGAAGCACCTTCAAGCCAATAGGCTGCGAGCAAAGTGATGTGTGTTATGTTGGGCCAAAGCATTTAAGAGCCAATGAGCGACCCTACCGTTCTCTCTTGTCTGCCAGTGACTGAAGGAGACCATGTGGAGCAGAAGGGGCTATCGCACGGAGGTGGCGCTTCTGTCGGCCTGGATCCCCAACTGACTGGGTAGACCACAGCTGCTCTCCCCTCACCCCTTCGCGCATTGAGCATGTAATGTGAGTTCAGATGGCAGAGGAAGGAAAAAGAAGGGCCCCTTTGTTGCATTAATTCATTAAGAATTCAGGGGCAATTATTAGTGCAGCCCAGCCTTTCCTGTCTTACTACATCCGTGCTCTCCCCATAGGGAGCACAGAACCTTGCCATATTTGGTCTGAGAACATTTTTGGATGACTTTCTGGGTGAGAACACTTAGCCTCCCTTGGGAGTACCCAAATGTCTAGGATTTCAGTGGGGGATAAAAGAAGCCCAAACCCCAAGTTGGAGGGGTCCCCATCCAGAAGGAACAGGGAGCTTCCAGGCTCTGCAGTGGGATTCACCAGCAGGACAGTCCCCGTGCAGAGAGGGAGGGGGTGAGCTGAGGTGGGGAGGGGTAGTGGCATCTCCAGACAGCTAGAGCTCTGGCCTACATTTAAGGGCTCTGAACTGACTTAAGAACCCAGGCTGGGGTGTTCTCAGAGCATCATCCCTGACTCAGGTCTGGGACTAGCTCTCAGAAAGGTCCTTCAGCCCCAACTCAGAAAATTCCCGTCCTGGATGGAAACTTCAGAGAATAAAGGAAGTCTCTAGTAGGACCTTGGAGATGCAAATGAGGACAACGAGATGCGAGCTTAATTGTAGATTTGAACGTGTTGCTGCTCTCCTTTGGCAATTATCCTCCTAACTACTGTGTGCTCCTGTAGGACAACGCAGGGGCAGGAAGAAGCCGCAGCCCTCAAGATGAAAGCAGGTACTGGCAGGTGATCCAGGGAGGCTTCTCAAGTTAAAAGCTGCTCAATGCTGTAAATGCCCCCGTGACTTCCCCCATTTTCCAAGAAATAGAACTTTGCTGTAGTAGAATATACTCAACTTCTTTGAGGCTATTAGAAAAGCTCTTCTTTTGTGAGGGCTTTTCTGGCAAATTGGAGAAGTTTCTTGAGTATGGGCACCAGACACTGGCATCATGCTGGTCTCTTGAATCCAAAAAGCTCATTTGGTCTTGAACTTCGGTCAGGGTCACTGGAAACAGTGGCACTTCTGGACACTCTGCAAGGGACAATGGGGGTGTCCTGTAGGAGGGGGACTGGATTGTAGGTGGGGAGTGGTCAAAGTGAAGAAGCCTCTGGGACAAAGGCAGGCTACAATTTCTTGGTTGGACCTGGTGCAGATGTTTCTTAGAAGGTCAGTCATATAGAATCCTCCTCTTAGAGGCTGTGGGGTTGGGGTGACTGCGATAGGGTGTGGCCCTTCCCTGGGGGACACTGAGCTGAGACTGCCATCCTAAGAATAAAAGGGTGAGGCTGATAGAGTGCACCTGAAAAAAAAGCATACAAGGATGCAATATAAATATAAATATGTAAAATATGATGAAAAATAAGAGAAATACACAAAACCCTAATGATAGTTGTGTCAAGACGGCAGGCAGGATGGTGAGCAGGATTTTCTTCGTTTTCTCCATTTTTAAAAAAGTTTTTTGTTCTGTGGCTGTAATGTTTCTTCAATAACAATTTTAAAATAAAAAAAATCATACAAGGAAATGGGCAGTAACTGATGCTGCATTAAATTTTAATTAGCTCCAATCTTTATCATGAGGATTTATTTACTTGGGAGCTTATTTTGATGGTGAGAAATCCATACTGGTGAATTTGGTGATTTCTGAGAGTTTTTGATATAGGAGAAATTTTTAATTGGATGCAGGCCTGAGGTTTTAACCAGTTTGGACAACTTGTACCCATTTTCCTGACCAAAGGCTTCCCTTAGATGTTCTCACAAGAAGGAACCATGCTCTGGAAATTGCTCTGCTTCCAGCCTTTGTTACCTGTGGGCAAGTTTCCCGGCCAATGATGGCTGGCAATTACTGGTCTTGGGTTCAGAGTTTCAGCAACAGCACGTGGCTGGGCTGGGGTCTGCTGGGACCCCAGTCTCTAAAGTATCGTTGCGCATCCTCACTCAGGAAGGAAGGGGCTTTTAAATTTGGAGTTCAGTGGTCTGATTCTCAGAGCCCCAAGCTACTAGGGGATGAATGCACAGGCTGGTGGAAAACGCCTGAGTAGAACTGCTTGGGTGAGGAGGATTCCTCAGTGCAACATGAATGGCGCTTCTCTAAATGGTTTTTGCTGATTGATTGAGCTTTAATTCATTGTCTGCCAAGGGTCTGGGGATTGAAAACAAAAGACAAAGCTCAAAAGGGAATATTGAAAGAACTTTCTATGGGCAATTGAGGACAATTTGGCATAGGAATGAGATGACAGACGGTGGGAGGTTGGAGGGGCACGAGAAGGAGGCAAAGCCATGTAGACACTGGGATGAAGGGAAGCACCACCACCACCATCATCATCATCATCATTGTCATGGTCATAGACAGCATCCAACATTCTCTCACTGGGCTGAGCACTTTATATTTGCCAGCTCATTTCATTCCCACAAACACCCTATGTAGTGGGTACTGTGTGTTTTCAGGATGGGGAAACTGAGGCACAGAAAGGTGAAGTAATTTGTCTTATAAGTAATGGGGGCCCAGACAGTCTGGCTCCTGCACTCATCCTAAAAGCCCCTGATGAAACTAGGATGGTTGGGTTAGATATGAATTAATGGCTCTGCGATGCCCTCATATGAATTCTGTCTGCGGGTAGTCAGATCTAAGCCAGTGGGAAAAAATCCTCTTTCTGCTACTCACTAGCTCTGTTGACCCTGAGAAAGTTACTTAACCTCTCTGAGTCTTGTTTTTCATCTGTAAAATCATACTTCATTTGGTTGTAGAGATTAAAGAGTGTGTGTGAGTGTATGTGTTGTGCCCCACACCATACTTGGTGTAGAGAAGATACTCCATAAGAGGCTGATGCCCCCAGAGAGCCATGACACAAGTGCAACCATCTCCGGGATATCCAAGTCCACATGTGCACTGCATGGGGTGGGGTGGAGGAGTCCAGAGCTCGTAAATGTGAGTGCATGTGTATGCTCACATGTACACATGTCCCTGCAAAAGTGAGTGCGCATGTGCCTGCATGCCTGTCCCTCCTATGTCCTGTCCCCACCTCAGGGCAGTGGTACTCAGTCACACAGTCTCCCAAGCCCATTACCTAGGTGTCACTCCAGGGTCCTTGCTTTTTCTCTCTCCCACCCACACGTCCTATCACTGTGGTCAGCCAATTCCTAAATATTTCTCAAATGCATCCCCTTCCCAATTCCGCCCCCATCATTCCAGCCTGATGGTCTCAGCTGCCATCTGTCTTCTTGCTTGCCACCCACTGGCAATAGGAGTGACCTTCCCTGCTTACAAATCTGGCCTCATTCTGGCTCTGCTTAAAACCCTTACAGGAAGCCTCGCCAAGCGAACGTGCAACTCAGGAGCCCCGAGGAGAAGTCTGACAGATTTGACTAAATAAGGATCCAAACCTTCTACATGGCCAAAGATACCATAAACAAAGTTAAAAAAGACAAATGGCAGACTAGGGAAAATATATCCAACACACATAAACAAAAGTTTTAAAAGCCCTAATATACTAAAAGCTCCTTCACGTCAATAAGAAAAAGTCCAAAAGAAAAGAAAAATGGGCAAAGGGTATGAACAGTCAATTCAAGAAAGAAGAAATACAAATGGCCAATAACCACATGGAAAGATATTCAGCCTCGCTGGGGAGATGGAACATGAGCACTGAAACCACAGAGAGATTTTTCTGGATTGGCAAAAATTAAAAAGATTGATAGTGTACAATGCAAGGGATGGCACAGAGAAACAGGTACTTCCACACATGAGGGTTGGAGTGTAAACTGGCCTAACGTTTTTGAAAAGCAACATGGCAGAACCTATCAAAATTTAATAAGCAATACCCTTCACCCTGGCAATTCCACATCTAGAAATCTATCCCACGGAAATGCTTACACGTGTCAGCAAGATATATATACATGGATGTTCACCGAAGCGTTATTTGTTAAGAGTGAAAAATTGAAGACAACCTAAATATCCATCAACCTGGGACTTGTTACATAAATTACGCTCTGTTCAAACAATGGAATATTAGGCGACGATTAAAAAGACCACAGTAGATCCATATGCCGTGACATTGACAGATGCCCACAATACACTATTGAGTGAAAAATGTAACTTGCAAAATAGTATGCATACCGTGATTCTTTTTTAAAAAAATGCAATGTTTGTAAAGGCAGAAAAAGTTCCAGGAGACACACCAGAAGTGGGTCCTTGGCAGATTGGAATTTAAAGACAGAGAGGGTCTTTCCTACTTCAGTTGATACACTTCTATATTCTTTCAATTTTTTTTCAATGAGAAAATATTGCTTTTATGGTGAAACAAAACAAAACACCCCATTCCATGGCCCCTCACAGGCTACAGGACAAAGTCCAGGCTCCTGGGTGTGCCACCCAGCCTCCTCTCATCCCATCTTACTTAAGTCTCAGCCACCTGCCTCTGGGCCTTTGCCCATGTGGTTCCCTCTTCTTGATGCTCTTTTCTGCCTTCTGTGGCTCATCTTCAAGTTACCACTCACGCATCACACCTTCTAGAAACTTCCCTTACACTCTGTCTTCATGGGTGAATCGCCCCCATAATGAGTGTGACAGCCAGATTTAGGAGCACATACCATGTGTTGGGTGCTGTGCTATGTGCTTTACATCATGTGGACTCATTCCACTCTCAGAGCAATCCTATGAAGTAGGTTTTGATATTGCCCCATTCTAAAGATGAGGAAACTGAGGCACAGAGAGGGTATCAAACCTGCTCAAGGTTACACAGCCAGTAATTAGTGGAGCCAGTAAGTTGACCCAGGCAGAGTCTCCACGCAGCCCTGACAAGCACTCAGCACCCTAAGCTGACAACCCCTGGTATCTGTGGCCTCCAACACTTGCCTGTGGGCCCTAAAGGTAGGGTTTGTCTTGTTCCTGTCCCCCAAATCTAGGCCAATACCCTGAACATAGCAAGAAGATGCAATAGGAAGTCTGTAGGGACTGGAAGCCAGCTGCTGTCCCACCTAGTCATGGATAAAGGAGGCGGCCAGGGGGCTGGGGTGTAGTTGGGTGGTGGCTGGGACCAGGTGAGCCAGGACTGCTACAGAGAAGCAGTGGGAGAAGAAAGAGATGGGTCTGTGAAGGTGCAGCCCCTCTCAAAGTGAGGACCCCATCTCCCTCCTGCACATCTGCTGGGAGCCGGCAGGGAAAGTAAGGGGTGAGGTGACTACAAAGTCAGATACATACAGGGAGGCCAGGAGACTAAGAGAAGGGCAAGCAAAGAGCTGGGGGCTGGTGCTTAGAGGAGAAAGGACCCATTTCTGAGTAGGCAGGGGCAGCTATGAGGTCTTCATGAAGGATGCAGCATTTGGGCTGGGCCTGAATAGATGAAGGGGATTTGGGATATGGAGTAGGGTGAAAAGGAACTGCAGCTGGCTGGGGGACTGCAGTTGGCTGGAGCAGCTTGACCAAAGGCCTGGAGGTGGACCTGGCTGGGGAGTGTTGGGAAAGAGTCATTGGTTTTAGCTGGAGCATAAGGCAAGTGGGGAAGCAATAGGGATGCAGCAGGGATGAAGCAGGGTGGGCGTGCCGGGGGGCCTTGGACAGAGAAGGAGGGAGGAGGGAGGAGGAGCTGCTGGCAAGGAGGGGGTGACTGGGGAGGGGGTGACTTGGGCTAAGGATCTGAGCTTATCAGGCGAGCTCAGCCTTTGCAATTAACTGCATGACTGTGGCTTAGCTTCTGAGCCTGGCTCGCTCATCTGTAGAATAATAACTCCACTCCACCATGTTGAGAGGGTTAAACATGGTAATAGTTATCCAGTGCCCGAAACCCAGGAAGGGGGTGGACATGTCTTGGGGAACACAGTGCCCCAGGAGGCATGGGTGACTCTGGGGAATGCCCGTGTCCATACGTGTGAACGAAATGGGGGTGCCCTTATGCGTCTGGCTGAGTGTGCCTGTGTGCGAATGAACTTGGTGATACACAACCCCTTAAGGCCACCCGTCCTGGGAAAAGGAACAGACAAACACAGCCCTTGTTTTTAAAGTGTAAATTTAAGATCATGTGATTTCAGATTCTTCACCTAAAAAGATGTGGGAGACAGAGCCCTCATGATCTTGGGTAGATCCCTGCATTTCTCAGGGCCTCAGTTTCCCCATTTGGGCAGTGGGAAGCTGGTTGAGTGGCCTCTTTAAACCCAGTGATTCAGAAAGGGTGGGGCCATGACAAAAGGGAAATGGAGGAATGGGAATCTAGAGAGGTGGGATCCAGAGGGTCAAAGCTTGGGGATGAAGGAAATGGAAGACCAACCTTTTGGGGGCTAGTCTCAAACCCTGAGTCCAACAGCTGGCCCATGGGCAGGAGCCTCAGCTTGGTGCTACTTCCCCTGCCCAGCCCAGGCCCTCCTCACTTCCCCTGGATGCCGGCATCTGAATGGCCTGGGCACAAATTCTACCCCATTCTTATAAGACATAGGAAAAGTCTCTACAGCCAGCGCATGTTCACTTGCAGGAACGTCAGTGGGCAGCCTGGAAGCAGGCAGCACCTGGAGACATGCCCAGCTTGGCTGCTGCAACTGGACCACACTAGGCAAGTCCCTGTACCTCTCCATCTCCTCTTCTGTGAAACGGGTGAAGATGCCTTCCTTACAAGTTATCATCATCAGCTCAGTGCCTGACACACAGGTACCTGCCCCAGGTGAGTTCTGGGGTTCACATGAGCTGAGGTGGTCTGAGGGAGGTATGGCCAGTTCTTCAGGGAGAATCACTCACCTTAGATCCCCCACCCCTAGGGGTTCCATTCTTCTCATCTCTCACCAGGACCCCATTTCAGCCTCCTCACTGGTTCAAGCCTCCAGGACCTCCCCCTCCTACCTGCTGCCCGAGGAATGCTCTAAATGCAGATGTACAGGCTCCCCCAGTCCCCTGGGCTGGTCACTTGGGGCTGTCATCACCCCCCCACCCTCACCCAACCCTATGGGCAGGGACCATGTCTGATTCTTATCAGCCATTCTAGAGCCTAGACCATGGCCTGGCACAGGAGTCTTGCCAACAGCCTTCAGAGACGGCACAGGCTAAGTCTCAGGAAGGGGTATGAGCAAATAGAGCCATCCCCTCTCCTACCCTGATATCTGCTTCTTTGTTGGCATATCCATGACAAGGCCAGGCTAAGTGTGGGGCTGTGTCTAGGCTCAGGATGGGGCTGGAATCAGGGCTCAGTATGGGACAAGAATCAGTCTGTCCAGGATCAGGGTTCTGTGGGGAGCCAAGGTCAAGGTTGATTCTCAGGGGAAAGTGTGGGGCTGGGATCTGCGGTCCGTACAGGGCTGGGGCCAGGATTCAGTGTAAAAGTTTTCTGGCCCTCACTGTGAAAGGCTCAGGCTCCTTCCCTCCTTATCCACTGTTTTGAAAACAACACATCCTACTCCTGAGTCCCCACCAATGCCCACTCTTTACTCTTGGAAGGCCCATCCTATACTCTATACCAGACAGCCATGTGGAGATTCCCAGATTCCCTTTGTCCCAGATACCACCAGCAGAAGTGGCTCAAGAGGAAACAGCTTCCTTGCATCCTAAACTGGCCTTAAGAATCATCAAGAACAGCCATTCTTCTGGGGTGGAGGCATTTTCAAACCAAGGAGAAGTGGTTTGTCGATTATTTCAGATTTCTTGATTATCAGCCCCACTGCCCCCTTTCCATTAGCCCAGTTGACCCAGTGCCAACAGGGGCAAATCCAGCGCTGGCTGAACATGTAGGTAAAGGGTGGACACTCTGCAGTAAGATGTTCCACCCCAAATCCCTCTTCCCATCACAGTGCCTGAAAGCCTTCCTTTGGTGCCCCTTGCTTTTAAACCACCTTTGCCCACCCACCTTTCTGAAACCTCTGTCCTGGCTTATCACAGCATCACAGTTTCTCTCCCTCCTTTCCCGCAGAGTCTGCACAGTGATTCTTCTCCTCCTTCTCGCCCCCTTCCCCACCCCATCCCCAGAGTTTCAGCTTTCAACTCTCTGAAGGTAGGGACTATGGGATGCCTGAGCCCTGGTGACTCGGGTCTGGCCCAAACCTGGCACTCAGAGGGGCTCAGAAACTGGAACTCAATCAGAAATTGGCCTGAGTGGGCATCAGAGTCAAATCTACTTCTTAAGAAGGAAGTGCCAAGGCAGGAACAGCACCTGCCCCCTAGCCCTGCCTCCCCTCCCCGTCAAGCCCTCCACCGTCTCTGCCAGCTTCTCTCAAGCAGAGGGTCAAGTTGGTTTGCTGGCAAGACACATGGTTCTCATTTTAATTAATTAAAGAAAAATCTAATCACTGCATTAAACTTCTCATTACTCCACTTGAATACCCGTTAAGTAAATTTAATTACCACAGGATTCCGTTTCCCAGCCTCTTTCATTAGCTTCTGATAAGAAGGGAAGGGAGGAGGGAGGGAAGGAGGTGGCAAGCAGGACAATGCCATTTCTGGCCCGGGGAGGGCATGGCAGGCACTGTTCTGGGGCCACCACGGTCAGACTTCCATGTCTTGGGTGGGGGTCGCCACCCAAGCTGCCCCTTGAAAAGGGAAGGCCTAGCACTCGGCTACAGTCAGCACTGAATGCTTCATTTATGGCCACTCTTGGTTATTCACACCCCACCTCCTTCCAAAATAGTATGAGGCTGCTGACAACACAAGCAGCACAAGCTGAAAAATAAAAGAAATCAGGACAAGGAGAAAACGAGAGAGAAGATGAAGTCAGAGGCAAGGCTGCAAAGAAACTGCATGCTAAACTATCCTGAGCATTTGTCAGATGCACCACAAACTGGCTTTGAGATTCCTAGTAGCCAAGGCAAAGAGAGCAATACATTTTGGCACCAACACATTAACCGATAGAATATGCATGAAGAAATGGAGAAAGAGGTAATTGCTGGAAGATGAAAGATTGGGGCAGGTCTTTATTGCACAGTGGCCTCAGTCTTTCTATTCATAAAAAGGACAGAGCTGGAGGGTGAACTGAAGGAAATAACCATTGGCTAGAGCAGTCAGCAGAGGCTTTCTACAGAAGGAGGGATCTTAACTTGGCCTTGAAAAATAGGACAAGGGGGAAAGTGAAGAAGAGTAAGGAAAAGCACAATAGGTAGGGGAACTGCATGGTTAAGATTTAGGGGAAAGAAGAGGAACCACTAGAGGGAGAAGGGGCTGGGGGCAGAGGGAAAGTGAGGTGCCTGGGTATGGAAGAGGACAGGAGTACACAGGGGAGGGGACTGACAGCCCACCTGACTACCAGAAGCTACTGGCGCTGCTGGCTGAGGCACAAAAAGTAAAAACCAGAGAAGACAGCAGATCAGGGGACCCCAGGCTGGTCAGGCTAGAGGCCACAGACTCCTGCCTCCCCCTATTAAATGCTGCCCTGCCCATTCCCCAGCTGCTGCAAGCTCCCTGCTGCCCTTCTTTCCAGAGACTTGCATTCTGCAAAGTGATATATGCCCCCCTCCCACCCCAGGGATGGCCCACAGCCAAAGACTGGCTGATACAGGGGTACAAAAGCTCACTCCTTTTGTCTGGGGGATAATTGTGTGGTGTGTATTATGCTCCAAAGCCCCCCTGCACCAGTCTAAGGCTAGAGTTCCCCTGAGACCACATCCTCACTGGACTCTGATTGCTCATCAGCTCCCTCCTGTCCTCCTTTCTCCTGAGGGCCTGCCCTCAACAACGCACATGTACTCAAATCCCTGCCTCAGGCTTTGCTTCTAGGGAGCCCAACCTAGGATACTCCCTCAGCAGCTCCGGGTTTTGAGAAAACGAGGACTCCCCAAAGTCCCTAAGGAGATGGGGTGGCTTGGCGCTAAAGCCATGTTTTAAGAAAAGCATGTCCTTAAATTGAATCCATTCCTATGGGTACAAATCCTTAGAAACAGGACCTTTTAATGATTACTGCAGTTGAGTTGTGGCCCAACAGAATCGAGATAGAGCTTAACCTATTACCAGAGGCCTCAGAGGAGAAAGATACAGGCAGCAGCCGGATGCCGGAAGTAAATGGAACCGAGACGTCAGGAGAGGCTGCCATATGCGTTGCCATGTGCCCAAAAAGCCAGGACCAAGGATCGCTGGCAGCCAGCCCCAGAACGCCAGTCTTCTGGGAGAAAACAGCTTTGATGATGCCTCAGTTTTGGACTTCATCTAGCCTCAAAATCATGAGCCAATAAATTCCCATTGTTTAAGCCAACCCATTACAGTATATATGTTTTAGTTGCCAGGAAACTAAAACAGGAGAGAAACAGGAGGGAGCAGAGAACAAGGATTTATTGAGCACCTTCTAGATGCCAGAGCATCATCTCAGGTAGTTCTCACAGCACTTCGGACAGGTAAAGGTCATTATTAGGTGAGGAAACTGAGGATCAGAGAAGCATAGGGTTTTGCCCAATGACACACAGCCCATCCATATCCATCCAGATCTGGCGTCAAGCTGTCCGGGGCAGACTCCATTTATGATGATCACTTGTTATTTGGCTCCTCCAGTTGAGGGGCATCTCTCTTCTCCTGCCAGCAGGACCCTAAGCATCCTTTCGGAAACACCCTCCCCTCATTCCCGGTTACATGACTAGGGAAGGATGGACCCTGATCCCTAGCCCACTTGTGTTTCCAAGCCCTGTGGTAAATGCAGTGAAAAGTTCAGGATAATTCAAATCCTGCCAATAGGGTCCATGAGACTCAACCATAGAACTTCTATTTGTTCTATCAAGAAAGCAGATTTAATTTAATTTGAAATGGGAAGCATGTTGCCTCAGAAACTGCTGGCAGCCAGGTTGGGACCATATCCTGTGAGATGCCACTAGGAGTGGAACCATCACTGAGGAAGCAGCATGAAGGAACACAGAGAAATCAGATCCTGGTCACATCCTTTGAACCACTGGATCAAGCCTGCCTGAAGCTAAGCCTGGATTCTTCAGTCACATGAGTTGATAATTTCACTTGAATGAAATAGATTTTCTGTTGCTTGCAATCAAAGGGATCCTAACAGGTACAGTGGTTAGAAAGACATTTGTCCTGTTCCAGGGACCAAGAAGCCTTTCTTGGGCATCCCCAGGAGCCAGGGAGCAAGCAGAGTGGGGTTGCCACTTACCGTGACTGCTGCTGTCCCCCACTGAGTCCCAAAGCTTGAGGAGTTCCCTTGGCCAAGGCCGGGGCGAGAAGCAGACTTGGGAGCTGGTCCAGGGGCTGGACAGGGTCAGAGCCCTGGAGATGTGAGCTGGAGGTTGTGTCACCCAACAGATTCAAGACAGCTGGGACATGACTGCAGGAGCCCTAGAAAACAGAAGAGATGAGAGTGAGCAGGAGGGTTCTTATGGGGGATGCTTGGGAAAGAGAAGGTAGGACGGACAATGACCACACCTTTGCAAAGGTGAGATCAAAGTTAGTCAATCTCGTCTTCCCTCCTTCATACTTTGCCTTTTATTTCCCTCATTTACTGTCCCCTCACCCAGGTACCTTCAGGTAGCAGAAAAGCATCTGCCATCCAAGCAGGGAATGAGAGAGTAGGTGTGGCCAGACTTCGTGTGTTGATGCCAGGGGTGGAGGATGGAAGGGGCAAGCTGTACCCTCAAGAACTGTGGACTCATTTCTCATGATTCCATCCCCAGGGGATACCCAGAAGTCGGCCTAGGGCCTGAGGCAGGAGAGCAGCACAAATTTGGATGAGGCAGCCACCTTCTCTGATCTCTAGTCCAGACTTCTAATGAAATCTTAGAGAGGACAACGCTTAACCCAAAGGGAATGAATGGTGATGTCTCAGGCCTGGGCTGCGAGCAATGCAGGCCCTCACCCCCCACCCCCACCCCCAGTGCCACATCTGCCTTCAGGCAGGCATCCCAGCATGGGCACCTCTCTGGCCAGCTGTCCCTCCTTGCAGAGCCCTCGCTCTTCCCCCTGCCTCTCTCCTGGACCAAGTTGGGACCTTTGGGAGTAGATATTTCAGAGTCAGTGTATTTCTGGAGGCCCTGGCATTTGGTTTCTTCTCTGTTCCCTAAAAAGGCACGAGGACAGACATCCCTAACCACAGCACATCGGGGCTGACTACATCCCTAGAAATGTGTCTGGACCAACGCAAGAGCTTTCTGTAATGGAGATGTTCTGTATCTGCACTGTCCAATATGGTAGCCGCATGGATATTGAAGTGTGGATAGTGTGCCTAAGAAACTGAATTTTCATTTTTATTTAAATCTAAATAGGCACATGTGGCTGCTGGTTACCACATGGGATAGTGCAGCTCTGAAAATGGGCAAGGGGTGAGGAAGGGGTAGTTGTTGGTCTTGGGATGGTAAAAATAAAGTTTTTTTTTTCTCTTTTCAATTTCATTGAAATGCTTTGATAACAATAGAAAGAAAAAGTCCAAGAAATAAAACAAATGTTCCAAAGAAAAGTTTTGAAAAAACAAGCACACACTCGCAAAAATTAAAGCTTAGCCAATTGAAGCTACTGATGCATCCAAGACACCTCGACTGTGAACGTAATCTACCTCTCAGCAGCAGAGCTCACGTCTCCAGGCTTTTCTGCCAATTTCCTAACCCCGGACCACTCCCTCCTACCTGGGCGAGAGTCTCACCTCAGAGGGCAGCAAGGAGTGGCCCTGCATGAAGGGAGATTTCAATAAACACCTTCCAGCTCCCTGGACCCACGCAACACACCAGCATCAGGCTGCCAAGCCCGCTGCAGCCTTCGGGGCTCTGGTCACTGGTCACTGGCTGACCTCAGGAGGCCGTGACACCCAGGCCTCTGTCCACAGCCCCCATCAGTCTCATTCCACAAGTAGAATAACTGAGGCCCAAAAGGTGAAAGACCTTGCCAGAGGTCACACTGCTATCAAACAAGGAAAGGTGTACGTGTGTGGGCGTGTGTGTGCATGCGTGTATATGCACGCGGCCCACATGGACACGTGCGTGTCTCCCATGCATGCAGCGTTTCAGGCCCAGGTACCCCAATCTAGCATTAAAAGGGCAAGTAAGCCTGCGCTTTCATTTTAGTTTCTTCCCTACTAATTTTTTATGCGTGCACACACACACACACACACACATCATATCCCCCAATAGTGTCATCTGCTATTTCTTCTTTACATGCTTCTGCATTATTATTCATTTAGTCACCAAATAGTTATTGAACATTTACTACATGCCTGGTGTGTTACGGGTGTGGTGATCAGAGGAGTGCAAGAAGACAAGGCTGGTGCTCTCATGAGGCAGGGGGGATAGAAAAGAAGCAAATAAATAAACAAGACAGTTCCACAAAGTGACCAGTGTGATTAAAATAATCAAACATGACTTGTGAGTGAGAGTTCCTGGGATGGGGCTGGAGGGTCACTCCAGGTAGGGGATTAGGAAGCTCGCCTGGAAGAGATCACATTTGAATTTGCATCTAAACAATAAGCAATCAGTCCTGGCGAGAGCAGGAGGAGCAGCGCAGAGAGCAGAGGTGGGAGGACCTGGCATTTCTGAGGAGGCGCAGGAGGCCAGGGTGCCGGAACGAGGGGAGCCACAGTGGGGCTGTAGAGGGAAATGAGGGGGCAGAGGGAAGTGGGAGCTGAGATAAGAGCTTTGGATTTCAGCCCAAGAACCATGAACAGTCACTGGAGGGTCTTACTTGGGGAAGTGCTGGGCTGTTTTCTTCATTGTTGTTAGAAGTTCCCTGGTGCTGCTGAGTGGGGACTGGATTGAAGGGGAGCAGGTGAGTTAGCAGGGAGACCAGTGAGCTGGTGCAGAGGCAGGGGAATGGACAGAGTCAGGACATCTGTTCTAGCAGAACAGCACTTGACCGATGAGTTGACTGTGAGGGATGAGGGGTGGGGGTGGGTAAAAAAAAAAAGAGACAAGAATTGAGGATGACTCCTAGATGTTCTGTCATAGGCATGCATCACTTCCACAACCAGACACAAACTTCATTAGTAAAAGATAAGTATTAAAAGTAACACAGCAGATGAGCCACCCATGGAGACTCCCACCCTGAATGATTGGGTCCCACTTTCTCCAGGGGTGCATTTTTCTTCCATGGGTCCCTACTCTGTTCGCTGGTCCTGCATGGGGCACTCGGGGGAGGGGCGGAGTCTCGGGTCCATCTTCAGGTGAGTGGGAGATGAGATTGTCCAAAGAGTCAGAATAGGGCGGGATAGGAGAGAGTACAGGAGGGCAGGCCCAGGGCAGGCCTCCAGGCTCGCTGAAGGAACATGCTGGTTGAACCTGTAAGAAGTTACAGAAGGAGCGTGGGGTTGGTATGGGGGAGCAGGGGCTTCAGGGTCAGACCATCTGGGCTTAAGCCCCAACTCTCACCTGCTAGTGTGGGAGCCGGGGACTATTTTACTTTCCTCCTCTTTAAAGCAGCAACCACAGTCCGTTCCACATGTGATAGAAATGTGATGAAATGATATATGTCAAGAACTTGCATTTATAAATATTGGCTAAAAAAAAAATGTCAATTTAGGCTGGTGAGCTCCACATGCATTCTAATCCAGATTCTCAAAGAATAACAGCATTGGACACTAGGAAGGGCAGTGGGTCTGGGAGCCCATGTGGGTTCACTGCAACGAGTCTTGCAAACATAACAGCATGTCCTCTCTCAGCTGCTCCAAGGATGATGTGGGCTCTGGCCAGTCAAGAGGCAAGGCCCTCATGACATCCTTGTGGAGAAATGGAAAATTATGGGCTGGGTGTCTCAGTGGTTAACTAAATAACCATGCCCAAGAATGTGAGTGAGTGGGTCAGACTGGCCCCCACAGGATGGATTTCCTTGGCCCTGCCCAGCACCATATTTTTGGCAGATGCTAGGATGGAACCTTGAGAGCAGGTCCTAAAGCCCGGGAGGTGTCAATTTAGGGAGATGAGATCCCCTGTACAAAGTCTTCCACTTGTCCAATAAATGGGCCGAAACAGAAGACGAGATTGTTATGAGAACTTGGGTGGGTCCTGTACTTAGCTCCAAGAACCAGATGCACCCAGCGCCAGGGACTCTTGGTCTCTGCAGAGCCTGAGAGAACCACCTGATGGCCTTGAACCTGGCACTGAGGTGAGTCAGCCATCCAGCTGCCTCCAGAGGGCCATACCCCCAGCGGTACCTATCCAGAAGATCTCTGATAAAGTGCTCAGAGGGGCTTCGCCAGGAAGAGGCTGGCCTGGAATCCAAGTTTCCTGGCGAAACCTCAGGGATCTGGTCAGGTCTTTGGGACCCTGACAAAGAAACTTGGCCTTTATGGCCCCAGAAAACAGAGGTAGGTCTATAAGTAAAGATCTCAGGGAGACAGATCTTTGCTCAGTGTGGGAAGTAGTGAGCTCCTTGTCCCTGGAGGCATGTAAGTGGTGGTCTGGGGACCTTGTGTGTTGATGGAGATTTGTACTCAATGGGGATGTTGCTTTCTGCCATGAATTTCTTGATTTCAATCAATATATCAATTGAGGCTAGATCGTGTGGGTCAAAGCAAGTGTTGCAGAGAGTCGAGGGAAGGCAGCAAGGTAAGGCTAATAATAATAAGTATGTTATGGATTACAGGACATGCCCACCCATTCTTTCACTGGATCCTCAGCCCACCCTGTGAGGCAGATAGGGGAGATAACCCCATTTAGCAGATGAGAAAACTGAGGCTCAGTGAAGGGATGGAACCAGCCCAAGGTCCCACAGCACATCAACCCAGATTCCCTCCATGGCCTCACAGCTTGGGACCTTCCCCCCACCTTCCCGTGTGGTCACCCCCACCAACTTTGCCCCAAAAGGGGCAGGGATCTCCCCCTTCCACCCCAGGCTTCTGCCCAGTTGCCAAGGCTCCCCAGCCCCTGCCCATCTCATATGAAACCCTTGAGGGGAACCCCAGCCTGGAGGCTCCTCCTCCCAGGTTACACAGGCGGGCCTCCTCCTCCCTCCTCCCTCCCCCTTCCCCACCCCCCCAGAACACGCCCTTAAATGGGTTCCTTCAAACCAGCCACAGGAGCAAAACGGCAGGCATTGGCCCGGAATTGAGTGCAAGGAGGAGGGTCCCTCCCTCCCAGCCTCCTACTTCCCATCACCCTTGCGCAGGTGACTTGTGGCCAGGGGGACCAGAGTCCACCTTGCCGGGCAGCCCCCCTGAGTGGGGCCGAGAGAGGGCGTCAGGGTCAGGGCAGAAGAGGCGGGGCCTCCCACGGGGAACTGGGGCTGCGGGGCCAGGACGCAGCCACCGTCCCCCACGCCAGGCACCGGGGTCCCTCGGAATAGTTTCGTGAGTGGAGCCCCACCATCCAAACTATAAGGAGAGATTAAGGGAGCTGCCTGGATCACAATATAAAACTGAACTGAAACAGCACATATGTGCTGGAGCTGGGATTCGAAGCCTGATTCTAAATATCCAGTGTCTTCCAACATGCTCCCTGCTGCCTCTGGAGAAGTGCAAGGCAGCTCAAATAGGTGAGCAGATGAAGAGATGGGGGCAGGGGGATGGGGAAAGAGAGGGGAGTGAGCCAAAGAAAGGACAAAGAGAGCACCAGGGATAGACGAATGGACAAGTGGACTCCGCAGGGGCCGAAAGGAGGCAGCTCCCCAAACTGCCCACTTGATCGATGAAGGGCCCCTGAGTACCACCTCTGCAGCGATCTTGGCCCTCAAACCTGGGCTCACACCAGCTAGTGTCCCCTGGGTCCACCCCTCAGACATCATGGGCCTGATGATCAAACAAAGCCCCCTGCCTTGGCAACCCCCAGTCATTCAGGAGTTGAGTTGGGGCAGAGAAATGGGCAGGGCCATAGGGGCCCCAGTCCTGGCCCCGGCAAGGCCATCTGCCAGCCTCTGTCTGCCCGCGCCCCGTGGGATGGTCCGGCGGCTGTCCCAGGCCCAGGGCGCCCCGCCGACCCAACGTGGCCGATGGGCGTTCCAGGGGTGCCAGGTGTTTCTGTGCCCAGCTGGCAGCTGAGCGCAATCGGCCTGTCCCCAGAGCATGCAGGGTTTAAGCAACAGCCTCTCAACTGAATATTTAAGGAGAAAAATATCTTTTTTTCTTTCCTTTTTTTTTTTTTTTTTAAGAAAGGGAGGGAGGAAGCCAGCAGAGAAGGAGGAGGGAAGGAGGGAGGGAGAAACCTACCCCATCACTGCTGTCAAGGTCACAGGCACCGGCGCGGGGCGGGCGTGGGCAAGGAGCCTTTAATCTGGAGCTCAGGCCGAGGAAACTAAACGCTTGAAGCTGGAGTACATTACTGCCCTGAACGAACTGTCGGCTTCTATTAGGCTAAATATCTCTGTATAATGGGGAATTATCCTCTGAAAAGGCAAACTGGCAGCCTCTCTAGGGAGGGGGTGGCAGCGGGAACCTCCCAGTGTGAGGGCTCTCCTGCGGGGGGGCGGGGGGGGGGCAGGGGGACTGGGAGGGAACACGACCAACTCAGAAAGCCAATCCCCCCTCCCACACCCTCTCCCGGGCAAGTCACCGGCAGCAGCTGCTCCGATGCCTGTGGCAGGCGCCTCCTCCCTCCCCGCCCCCTCCCCAGACACTCTCCCCTCACTCCTGTCTCTCAGGAGCCAGGCAAGAGGCCAGGTCTGGAGTTGAGGCCTGGCAATGCCTCTGGTCAGCTGGGTGACCCTGGGCAAGTCCCTGAGCCTCTTGAAACTTCAATTTCCCATATGTTAGATGGAGCTAGTAACCCCTGGTGAGGGGCAGCCGTGACGGAGGTGGGGACAAAGCTGCCGCACAGCCCAGCACAGAGTGGGCACAGGACAACTTTGCTCATGCTGCTCTGCCAACAGGGGAGGGCCTCCCCATCCTCATCCTCCTGGCCCACCTACGGGACCACCTCTTCCTCCAGGAAGCCCTCCCTGACCCCACCCATGGCTATCTCCCATCTTGGACACCTACAGCCAGAACCCCACCTTCTGAGTCCACCCCAGACCCCAGTGGCTGTATGGAGGCTTCAGCCTTAGGAGTTCCTTGTGAACATGGCTGCATTTCCTCCTTATCAGCTCTGCAACCCCCACCAACACACCTAGGACTGGGCACCAGGAATCTCTGCTCAGACTTGCTATTGGGAAGGCAGGCTTGGAAGCTGGGGCTGGCAGAAACCAAGAGTAGAGATAGTGGCACCTCAGGGCCAGGGCGCCAGAAATCCCAGGACACAAGCCTGCAAGAGCAGAGAGGTGGTCAGATCATCAGGAGGATGGGCCAGGGCACAAGCAGGGTTGGGAGTAAGATGAGAGGAGCAAACAATGGGTTCCCAACGCAGAGCAGGGTAGGGGCTGGAGTTGCTCAGGCCAGGAAGGGTCCCTGGGTTCAGGAGAGGTGCCGCTGCCCTGTACAAATGGGGGCAGGGATCAGAAGGCACTAGCTAGGGGAGAACAGGGCAGCAGGGCTGAGAACCAGGGAGAGGCTCTGCAGACCCCAGTCTCTGTCCCCTAGGGCTCCCATGCCGCGCTCAGCCTATACTAACCCCCCGAGACAGGACAGGGCCCCTCACTGCAGATGCCACTTTGGCTGTTGCTGGGCACACAGCTGAACGGAAGCAATTCCAGGGCATGACGCTACAGCCCAGCCAGGCGCTCAGGAAGGAAGGCCACCCCCAGTGCAGAGACAGGCACGCCTGCTGCCCATTCTCCTGCTGCCCATTCTTGGCCAAGAGGTCCTGCCCAGATTACCCACAGCGTGGAGGGCTGCTTGCTCATTCATTCACTTGTTAATTCACTCATTCATTAAGCAAAGGCTCTCTAAGGCATTCTGTGAACCAGGTACTGAGAGTACCGAAATGCTCAGGATTCTGCATTAGGGAGTTCAAGGTCTGGGCCTGGGGGGAAGGGAACCTGGGGAGGTAAGAGACAAGGTGAGAGTGGGAAGCCCAAGGGCTGGGGGAACTTGGGAGGCACCCAATCTAGGTTGGGGGTCAGGGAGGGGATCTTTGAGGGGGGCTCTCGATGGAAAAGCAGGCTCTGGGTTTGGAAGGAATGGAGAAAGGCATTGCAGGGAGAGGGCAGCCTGTGCCACGGCTCAGTGGCATGGGCGCAGGGGCTGGAGAAAGAGACACCCTCGCTCCCAGGGAGGGTCTTGTATGCATAACTGAGGAGTTTAGCTCTCACCCCAGGAGCCATCTGGAGCCTTAAGGGTTTAAAGTAGAGAGTGACAGGTCTGTTTGTACTGCATTCCAGCTGCCACGAGGTGGAGGGCAGATTACACTCCAGTGGAGGGAGGAGACTGGAGCAAGTGAGCCAAGTTAGGAGCTGAGGCCACGTCCAGGGGAGAGATGATGGGGTCTGGGGGGCAAAGGCCGAGAGAGGAGGGGGCAGCGGCAGAGTGCAGGGCGGCAGTTAGACAGCCAGTGGCAGCCATGTCCTGCTGAGCATCAACCTTATTCCAAACAACACCTCAAACTTTTCAAAGCCCCTTGAAATCCATTGGTTACTTTGGTCTTCAAAACATCAAATGAGGCAGACAGGCCAGGAATTAGATAATTAACTCATCCCACATTTGTTGAATGCCCACTTGCCCCGGGCACTCTTCTGGACCCTCCAACAGACGGAGATCCTTAGGCCCAGAAATGCTGCCCAGGGGCTGCCCAGGCGCGTGGGCCATGCTGGGTGGAAGTCCAGGTCTGCTGCCAGTCCCCATTCATGAGAACTGGTGTGGAGTTTCTGGACGGCACAAGAGACTGCAGGGGTGACTAGGAATGGCCACTGATTTGGGGGACCCAGGTGTCTGTCCCCAGGGTCAAAAGAGCAGAGCTGGGAAAGAGGGGAGGGAACCAGATTACAGGGGGATGTGGAGGTGGGGACAGGGTGGCAAGAGGACAGAGGATTCTTGGGGAGTTAGGTGGTAAAAGGAGGGGTCAGAAAAGGAGGCAGAGGTCAAAGGCTTGAACCTGGCAAGACTCTAGGAAACAAGCTGTAGAAAGGGAAAGCCTTACAACATGGGCCAAGAGCTGGGCTGGGCCCCCAAGACAGCTGCAGCAGGAGGAGAGCAGGCAGAGCAGGCCCCGTAGGCTGCCCAATGGGGGTCCCATGCAGTGGCCCCAGGCTGCCCTGTGCTCAAGGAGATGCACAGGAGCCCTCCTCAGAGCGTGGGCTCCCAAGGCCCCAGAGAGGAATCAGGAAAAGCGGGATGGACTCACTGTCTCCCAGAAAGACCCGGCTAAGCTGAGAGCCACCCAGGCCAGGTGAACGCCCCCTGCCCATGGTTTCCCCCTTTGTAACACAGGCCTCTCACCCAGCCCCCTGTGCATTCCAGACTGGCTGGGTAGGATCTTGGCAGGTCTCCTCACCCCTGGGTCCAACCAGCCTAATCAGTAAACCGAGGTAATGGCCCCACCTCCCAGGGGCCAGATTTGGAAGCCCAGTGCTAACCAGTTGGTATTGATGTCATAGTGTCAGAATCCTGCTCACTGACTTCAGTGGGAAGGGGCTGAGAGAAAGGAAGACATCACTGGAGGACATTGCAGTTGCTCCAGGGGGTAGGGGTCAGGACACAGCAGAGGCCAAGGTCATGGGGATTGCAGAGGCTCTGCTCTCAACACACATCAGCCCTCTTCAGTAATTCAGTGGGTGGCACCGGAGTCAGTGGAGGGAGGGGAGGGCTGCCGGCAGGCACGTCCAAGGGGACGATCCCAGGGCAGATGGGGCTCAGCACAGTCTCGAACTGCTCCCTGAGCTCCTTATAGCACCCACCGCTTTGTAAGCTGCTCCCTCCACCCAACCCAGACCTCCAAACCCACCCTACTATATGCCAGGACCTGCCCCAAGCTAAGGGATTAGAGAGAAATGGGAATGAGTTGAAGGAAGAAGAGCCACTTCTGGGAAAAGGGGCAAAGCCTAGAAGGCTCCACAGAGGTGGTGGCTTTTTGACGGGTCTGAGACTGGCCTTGCTCTTCTGTGAAATGCAACTGCTGTACTACTACTGAGCCCCGTTTACTATGACTACTACTACTAGCTAAAAAATTGTGGGCACTTACTCGGCACCAGGCTCTGTGAGCACTTTGTGCCCAGAGAGATTGTGGTTAAGAAAAGGCAGAGCCTGCCGCCTTCCTAGTCTCTCTTTGGATGGACTAGCTGGTAGAAGGGTGAACTGGGTTCTGGGCCTGGGGCCAGCTGCAGGCAGGATGGTAGCTGGAGTGGGTGTCACCAGTGGCCAAGGTCTCCAAGTTGTCCAATGTTTTTCACATCACTCCCAGGAGTCATTCCTGCTGAGCGCATTTGGGTGGAGGTGAGGGTGGGGCAGGACTGTTCCAAGCCAGGTGAGACACATCAAGATCAGAAGAGACACAATGGCTACAGCAGCTCATTTCGGCTCTCCCAGGGGTTTAAAACACTGGTATTGAGGATGGCCTGCTACCTGCAGCTTCCCCCTTCTTATCTTCCACAGGGCCAACCTCACCCACATGCCAGGCTCCAAGTTCTTGGGGCTTTAAACAGGCAGTGGTGGGAGGCTGCATCATCATGGAGGAGAGAAGAGGAAGGAGTAAAGCAGCGTGGCCATCTGCTGCATGCATCTCCTACACTGAAGCGTCATGATGACACTATGGGGCAGATATTATTATTCCCACTTGACAGATGAGGAAACTGAAACTGCAGTGGATATGACCCTTACCCAAGGCCATGGCTGGGAAATGGCAGAGCCAGGTCTCCCACCTAAGACTGTCTGGTCCTAATGGACAAGGAGATACCAAAAGCTGAAACAGCTAATGGTGCTGGATTTGGGGTGGGGATGGGGGCATGTCAAGCACAATCAACAGGCCTGAGAGAGATCTTTTGGGGTGACCCTTCCTGGCTCCTCTCTCAGCAACTGCAGTTTGTTCTGATCCCAGAAGGCATCATGTAGCCAACCGGGCCTAAAAAGGACCTCTGCAGGGGGCAGAGAGTCACTGAAGGGAGATGAAAGCTCAACCCAGAGTCAGGACCCTTACTTCCGGTGGGATGAGCTAACAGAGGGGATCAAATGTCCCAGTGCCCATTAGGAATCCACTATTAGAACATCATTCCTTTGAGCCCTCATAGATGTTCAGTTTCTATAGGGTTTTTGAGCCTGAAGAGGCAATATCTAGGAATATTGGCAATGGGAGGTAGGACCCTGGTATTCTGGTCCTCCTCTGTGTGTCTTGGCACAAGTGTCTTCCCCTCACTGGTCCTTGGTTGCCTCCTCTGTGACACACATCCTGTGTCTGGCCTACAGGCCAGGGACGCCTCAGGAGTGTGGAGACACCTCAGACAAACCATCTCTCCCAGCAGTGCCAAGGGAGAGCTCAAGCCCCATGGCGGGACCCTCCATTCCTGATGGACCTGTGCTGCTGAAATGGGCCTCCTCTCATGACTCTAGGTCCAGATCACCCATCCGACACCCAGGAGCTTGGGGATGATGGTTTGCCTCCTTTGGTTTTCTACTTCCATTTGGGGAGCCTCTCCTGCAGGCAGGCAGTGTGCTCAGCTCTATCTTCTGTGGTCTTCTTTCATCCTCTCTCCAAGCCCATGATCCAGCTTTCAGTATGCCAATTTTCCAGGCAAGGAAACTGGAAAGGAAGATGCCACGGTTTCTGGGAAGAGCGGCAGAGAAGCCTTACACGCACATTCAGCTCAGAACCATGGACAGCTCCTTGGGTTTGCCCTGTGTCTTCACTTCCACTTGGGGAGCGGCCCTGGCTGGGGCCGGCCCAACCACCACCCAGTCTCCCTGCGCACGTGTGCACGCTTAGCTATGCTGTGCTTTGTTTGATCCTCTCTTCCTATCTAAACTTCACCTGCCTTCCCCCTACTGCTCCAGCTGCACGGATCTCCCCAAGATCCTGGCTTGACTATGATCTGTGCCCCACAGCACTGAGACCTGAAGAATGTGGAGTCAGCATTGCTCCCTTTTGTTTCAGACTTAAACCTCATCCTCCCAGCAGCATCTTGAGGGTAGGGAACTGTCTCTCCTTCTCTGCCGAAGGCCCTTCTCTGCTCCCGGGAGGGTTGCTGAGGGAACCTGGAAAGGGTCTGAGAGTTTGAGTCCTGTCTCCAACACATAACTAGCTGGGCGACTTTAGAAAGTCACCTCACCTCTCTGAGTTCCAGTTTCCTGATCTTTAAAATGGGGACAACAATACCCACCTCTCAGGGGGCCTATACCACACCTGGTAAGCGTTAAATGCTGGAGAAACTATGAAATTACGGCTAGGGCTTCGGGCTTTTTCACTTTAAGGTCAAGAGTGGGTGACATCAGCCATGGGTGCTTGACTAACAGGCCCCCTAGGGGAGACAAGCACCGGGACCTCAGAGGGAGTGTGAATAAGGCAGGGCCCCAAACCTGCCCTAGCAGGCTTCATCTGAAAAACCATTCTGAGCCCTGATGCTGGTCACACCCTGAGCCCTGACCCTGCTCACACGTTGAGCTCTGACCCTGTCACACACTGGATCTTGACCCTATCACAGATTGAGCCCTTGCCCTGTCACTGCAACTGGCCCCCACCAGACTAATATCATAGTCTAGGCCGAAGAAAGCTACTGGGCTCTCATCTTCTCATAGAAAAGCTGCCAAATTACCTTTGTGTCATATAAGGTGACTCATCCTTTGTGGGGAAGGGCACAGGAGTCTGTGGGCTCAGTGTGTGCTCTCCTACCCTTCACCTCCTCATATGGCAAGGAAAGGGCCATAGGTCATCCTGACCTGAGTCCTGACCCTCACTGTCAGGTGGGGACCTCCAGGACTCTTGTCCTGGTCTAGGGCTGTTTCCACCCAACCCTCTGGCCATTGAGGGGCTTCCCTCCCCTCAGTCCCCTACTGAGCCAGTAAAGGCAGGGCCCTGTGGGTGGGCAGCCAAGCCCCAAGGTCCCTCCCAAATCCAGGAAGGCAGTGGGGGATACCCTGTCCTGGGGCTCCTCTGCCCTTGGAAAGTCCCAATGCAGGCTCATTTTAGACTGGTTCTCCGGCTGTATAGTTGAAGAACCGTTCTAGATCCTCCCCGGCCTAATGGGGCCACAGGGCTGAGCCACCACCCCACCCTCCCCAGGGGAGTTGAGGCCTCCTGGCCGAGGGCACTACTGTACCATCCTAGAGGGACAGGCTGCATCTGAATCCGGACGTGGCTCCGAGGGAGACTAAGGTGGCAACACCTAGGAGATCTCACCACCCAAGGAAAGCGCTTTCAGGTAAAGCACTGTTCTTTACAAACAGAAGATGAGACAGTGTCTGGGGATCACCTCCAGAGGTCGACAGCTCTGGGTTTGCACCCTGGCTCTGTATGGCCAGCTGTGTAGCTGGGTTGGGGACCCTTAACCTTTCCAACAGATCCCTCACCTGCAAACGGAACAGGATAGCATGCAAATCTCATGGTTATGGCTAGGATGCTCATAGCCTTACCATCTCCCCTGGGTGTCCCACACATGCCTCATCCTGTCTTTCCCCAAACCCACTCCTGCTCGGGTGTCTCTGCCCCTGTGAATGTCTCCACCACCGACCCAGCTGTCCAAGACAGACTCCAGCCTCCCACCGTCCAACACAAGTCCTAAATGTGTCTCTGGTCCAACCTCCTCTCTCCACCTCCATTTCGATCAGGCCCACTGTCACCCGCTGGGCCATCCGAGAGCTGCCCAGCTCGCCTCCCTGCATTCCTCCCCCTCTCCACCCTGTTTTCTGCATGGCAGCCAGGGCAGTATCCCACAATCCGAAATTAGATTATGTCATGTCCCTGCCTAACACCCACCAGCAACTTCTTCTTGCTCTTAGACCAAACCCGCTCTCCTCATCACGGTCCACATGGCTTTGCCTGATCCGGCCCCACCCAACACCCCCAGGCCCCATTCCCTCCAGCACCTCAACACACCAACATTCCCCCAGGCATGGAATACTCTTTCCCCCCTTTGCTCATTACTGGCTCCTCCTCATCCAGTTGATTACAGGATAAGAGATGCCTCCTCAGACAAGCCCTCCCAGACTGCCCTGAATCAGTGGACCAGATGCCTCTCCCTCCTCCACATTCCTTATTGTTCCTTTGTAATAATTATATATATATACTATTATTTTGTTTTTGTTTGTTTACTTGTTTATATCTGTCCCTACCCCACCCCAACAAAAACTGCGAGCTACGTTAGGGAAGGGGTCATGACCGCCTTGCTCCCAGCTATACCCCCAGTGTCTACTACCATGCCCAGAACATAGTAGATGCTCAATAAACGGGAATTGTGCATACACACCCCCTCCCTGAGGTTCATCATTCGGAAGCAGACTGGAGAGGCTGTTCTCCCTGCCTTCCCGCCAGTCCCAGGAGCCACATCCGGAGTCCCAAAGGAGGTCTTGGCAAGTGCAGATACCCAGACAGGCACGACTCTGCCTCCCCAGCTGGTGCTCATGACTAGGTCCGTGCCAGGATACCATGCAGCTCCCCTGAAGGGGACAGCACAGCTAGGGACTGAGCAGGTAGGACCTGCGGCTGCTGAGACCGTGCCAGGGGCTGGGAGTTCTTGCAGCAAACCATCTCAGCAGGGGCTGGGCAGCGATGGGGATGCTGGGAGGAACAGGATGTGCCCGTGCTTTCTGATGCTCCAGAACACAGAGAGAGAGAAAAGAAAAAAAAATCCGAGCTTGCCACCCTGATTATGCCTGGCACTGGCAGGCTCTGGCTGGGCCAGGCCACCCTTTGTGGGGCATACTCCCTGCAGCAGGCCTGACTCAGGACAACTTGACCTGAGGGTAGGGTGGGTGGCTGAACAGGCTGGGTCACACCAGCACAGGGTTTGCAGAATCGAATCACCGAATTGAACCACCATGACCTCTTATAAAAGGGCTGGCATGAGGGCGAGCTAAATGGCATCCATCTCCTGGCATCTCCCAGCCTGGTCCCCCTAATCTTTTCCCATGCTAGCTTGCTCAGAACTCAGATTCTCACCATCTCACCAGCAGGCCATGGATGGCCAGTCACATCTCTAAGCCTTTGCTCCCGCAACTTCCTCAACTTGGGATGCTTCCCACATTATCTTCTGTCTATCCGAATTTCATCCTGATCAGGTCCCACTTCTTGTAGGAAGGGTTCCTGGACTCTCCAGCCCCATGGACTTGCCCTCCTGTGAGCTTCTATAGAAGTAGTACTGTGCCCTCATCGGTATTTCCCCAGATAGACCAGCACCCATCTCAGGATGGAGATCTGGCAAGTGAAATGTGGAATGCCAAGCTGCATTTTGCTGGTGGGGCAAACTACTACTATGTGGCTGGTGAGCCCAGCACCTCCTGCTCCTTGGCCAGCCTAGGCCCAACCCCGGCCAGGCCCCAAAGTGAGAAAGGAGGAGACACCCTTTGCCCACAGACAAGCCTCAGTTCTGGAACCAAGCAGGGCGTGTGCCCCGAGGAGTCACTGGTCTGATGAGGGAGACCGTAGGCATGAGATCCAACCCTCCCATCCATTCACTCGTGCACGGATCAAAGCCGTCCCGCCACCGGGACTACCTGAGCCACTGGGGGTACCAGAGTGAACAAGATCTGCACGGCTCCCTCTGCAGCTACCGGGAGAGATGACCACACAAATGTAATTCCTTCAAGCTCCCACATTTAGGGCTTCCAGGGCCCTAGCTGGCGCCCAGGGTGGGTGGGAGGAGAGCTCTGGAGATGTCAGTCCAGGAGGCTGAGGGAGCACAGACTAGAGGGCTCCAGATCCTGGAGACCGATCCCCGAGGAACGGTGTCTGCTCTGAGATGCAAGGTGCCAACAGAGGCTGCGGAAGGGGTGTGAGACATGGATGGGTGGGGTGCAGGCAGTACTAAGCCCCAATCCCCTGCCCTCCCACCCCAGGCTTCCTCATGCTGGGCCTCCCCCAACACCTATCTGGGGGTAGGGGGGACATTGCCTCTCCCCTTGGCTGTCCTATTGCTGACACAGCAACCCCAATCCAAGGGAGCCACTTGGTCAGGCTCCACAGCCATCACTGATATTTCCACATCCTGCCATTCCCTGGCCATGGCCCACCTAACTAGGCAGTGGGGACCAATGCAGTCCCAGGAGCCTATCATAATGCAGAGAACTGAAAAGCTCAGGGAGGTACAAAGCCGCACAGCCCAGAAGACACGTCCAGGGAAGGGGCACCCACGATGGCCTCTCTTCTCCTCCCACGGCAGCCCTGCTCCAGGCTGAAGAATTCAGGGAAGGGGGGCTGAGGAGTGGTCCCAGCTGAGCCCATAGCTCTGGTCTGGACACAGCTGGGGTTGGAGCAAAGGAAAGGGAAGCAGCCATTCCTGCAACAGCCCCCTTCACGCGCACACACGCACACACACACACACACACACACACACACACACACACACACACACACACACACACACACACACACACACACAGAGCCCTGGGTTGGGGCAGGAGGGCCGTGGGGGAGGGAGCCACAACCCAGCCAGTGCCATTTAGGAAGCCAGTTCCACGTCTTCACTTCACATGTCTCAGTAGTCCTTCCGGCTCAGAATTATGCAGAAAAGAGAAAGAAAGAAGCCTCCATGGTCAACCTTGCATGGGGAGAGGGAAGCAACATGGATTCCTACTGTACGCCAGCTGCATCACCAGGCATTCAACATGCCCTGCCACAAACCACACTCACCACAAGCCAGGAATTATCCTGACCATTCTACAGATGAGGAAACGCAGCTCAGATGGTCACGTGACCTGCCTAAGGTCTCATGGCGAGGAATATATGGCTTTGCTAATGGTCAGCACTGGGACAGCCAAGATTTTAGCCAGGCACAAAGGAAATCCCCCAAATAGGTCAGGGAGAAACCTTGTTTCCAGGAGGGGCTGGGATCCATCTCTAGGGGTTGTTGCAGAAAAGTGGCTGAGGGCAGGGGGATGTACCTATTAACCTCTGGAGTCCCACCCAGCTGTGATTTTTCTGGGACCACTGGGCAAACCCCACCAGTTCCAGGAAGGTGGGATCGGGAAGAGGCTGGGCAGCCCCTATGAATGACTGGGGAATGCTCTGACCATCAGGGCCAACCAGGGTGCCAGGTAGGGGCATGGGCTCCACTCTGTGGCTGCCCCCAGCTCATCCCCTTACTCACCTGCAGGTCACCCTGCAGGAGGCTCAGACTTTCAGGGGCCACCAATGGAGCTGAGGGTGCCTAGTTTCCAGAATAAAAGGAGCCGAAGGGGGCTAGTGGCCAAGCGGCCAGAGGTGAATACTTTCCTGCTGTCTTGACATTGCCAGGCACCAGCTCGTCCAGAACCTCTATCTTGAACGAGGTAATTATAGTTCTTCCTATGTAATGAGATGGTGTTTAAAGACCATTCAAAAGAAATTTCACCTATAATGAGGTGAAGGGGTTTATAGTGTTATACATCAAGGCGGGTGGTAATTGGTGGGATCCAGGCTGCGTTCTAGAGTGGAGCAGTGAAATCCCATGCCTAAAAGGCAAGAAAGGAGGGAGGATGGTTGCCAAACTCCAGGATGGTGGATAGAAACTTTTCCAGAAAAGCTCCCTTAACACCAGCAGGAACAGATAAGGGCACAAGGAGGCTGGAATCCAGTTGGGGCAGGGGAAGGACTGGACAGGGACTGAGCTGGGAGTGGGCAGGGGCAGACGGAGAACCCTCGGGGTGAGGCCACAAGTCTACACTCAGGAAAAGGAAAACAATCATTCCAACAATGGCAACTATCCAGCAATGGAAAAGACAGCCTCGAGGGGGGTGAGACCCTCACCTCTGGAGGTGTGCAGGCAAAACAGGGTGTCCTCATTCTCCTCGTACTCTGAATAGCTTCCAAAGTAGGTTCATATTGAATTTTCCATTTGACCTCATCATATGCACCCAGGGACATGGACAGGACAGAGTTAGCCTTCCCATCTGTGCTGGTTTGAAACTTTGTGCACCCCAGAAAAGCCATGTGCTTTAATCCTCATTCAGTATTGCTGAGTGGGATATTTTTTATTGTTTCCATGAAGATGTGACCCACCTAATTGTGGGGGACCTTTTGATTAGGTGGTTTCCATGGAGATGTGTCTCTACCCACTCAAGGTGGGGTTGCTTACTGGAGTCCTTTAAGAGGAAACCATTTTGGAAAAAAGCTTCAGAGCAGAAAGAGTCGACATAGAGAGATAGATTTGGAGATAAAGAAAGAACCCCGGCCCCCGTCCTCGGGGAAGCTGTTTGAAACAAGAAGCTGGGAGAGAAAGCTAGCAGACATCACCATGTGCCTCCCCAGCTGAGTGAGAAACCCTGAACATCATGGACCCTTTCATGAATCAGAGTATCTTTCCCTGGATGCCTTAGTTTGAACATTTTCATAGCCTTAGAACTGTAAACTTGCAACTTAATAAATTCTCTTTTTAAAAGCTGCTCCATTTCTGGTATATTGCATTCTGGCAGTTTTAACAAACCAATAAGCCATCACACAGATTTGGAAACTGAGAGCTGGAGAAGGCAAATGACCTGTCCAAGATCACAGCATGGCCAGCAGCAGGCCTAGAACCCAGGAATCCCAGCTGCTCGTCTGGGCTCTTTACCCCAAATCTCATTACCTCAAATCTCCCTTTTAGTACCGTCCCTGTCTCCAGACTCAGAGGTAGCTCTACTTGCTGAAAGGTAGAGAAAAACCCATGACTCCCTGGACTCAACTGTCCCAGAACTGAGGGTGACATAGCTACTGGAAGGCATTTCTCAAAAGTAACCAGTTGCATGGCTTTCCTATTGCCTCCAGCCTCTCAGGTTCCTAGAACCCAGCTGTGAGAGAAGCTACACTGGCCAACAGACCCTTACTGAGCACATGCTGTGTGCAAAGCCCTGGGCACAATGAGAGGTAGGGAATAAAATCAGGGTGAGGCTGGAGCCCATGTCTCCTTGGGAACCAGAGTCCACACAGACCAGATCATCAGCATGACCCCACAGAATGCTTCCAGGCTATGCTCTGACCTCTGGCTTGGCATCGAGGTCCTATTCTGGGGTTTCCCCCAGAGGACAGAGGGAGATGGTACATACACAAGAGAGATGGTCTCAGAAGGGCACTCAGTGGGTTGGGGCAGTTGGGAAGAGACTGGGCTTGAAGGAGAAGGATGGGAGAAGAGTGAGTGTTGCCCAAGGGAGTCAGCAGCTCCTCTGGTTCCTGCTCACACCAGGCCTCTGGGCCCCGGAGAGTGGGGGGCCTGCCTGGGGTTGTTGCTCACCCGACCCGTGCTGAGCCCTCAGCTCCTCCCTCACAGGGCAGACCCCTACCCCTTCTCCCATTCAGGCCTATGGAGCTGGAGAACCGCTCAGATGCCCCTTGGCTTGGGCACCAAACCGAGCAAGGATGTTAGCCAAGCTCGCCAGCCCAGGTGGGCCCTGCTCTAAATGCTAGTTAATTAGTGCCGCGTGACCGAGGGAACGGGGAATTGGGTTTGAAGTCACCATGGGTGACTTGTCCAGCAAGAACAATGGGCCACCCAGCCGGTAGAGAGTCACAGTTTCTTCTAATTAGATGCTGCTTTGAACACGGAGGCATCAGATTAATGAGGTTTACAGTGCTTGGTTTCCCGGCATGGCACTCTGCCTCTGTTCTCTGATCGCAGTTTGATGCCAAAACCTTGTTCTCTAAATCAAAGGTTCTGAAATTCTGCTTTCGGATGCGCCTTGGGTTTCTGTTGGGCGTCTCAACCCGGGAGCTAAAAGCATTTACCTGCATTCCTTCACTCCACGGCCCTGCTTTTGATTCGCTGAAGAAGCCTTTGCAGGGCTGTGACACCTCACAGAGCCCACCAGGGAAGGAGGGAGAGAGGGACAGCCTGGGGAGCCCCATTTTGCAGGTGAGGTGAGCGTGATGGCTCAAGGTCACACGGCGAGCTGGCCCATGGCGGCCAGGCCTGCCAGCCGCCCGCCTGCAGGCCTCTCTGCCTGTGCTCTTGGTGGCTTCAGGTATGCTGGCCTGTGGAGAATCCACTTGCCAATTTCCCACTGCTGGCATCTGTTTGCAAGCCTTAGGGGCATCCGGGTCACCAATTTTGGGAAAAGATTGAACCATTCACAGGAGCAGCCAGCACAGCCTTGCCTCCCACCTCGCCTGTTCTAGCATATCCTGCCCTCCAGCCCCTCCCTGGGCCTTTGCTCACACAGCCCCTCCTTCTTCTCCCTCCCGCCCCCCCCCCCCCTTAATGTCCCCTGGTTCTCCTCCATTTCACAAAACTCAGAACATCCTTCAAAACCCAGCTCAACCCTTGCTCTTCCCCTACCACTGCAGTTCCTGGATCTCTTTTTCCTTCTCTGAGACCTTCTAGCCCAAATCCCTGTCTCCTTGAACAACTGCTTCTTGCCCTGTATTCCTTTGTTTAATGTTAGTATCTTTGTCCAATGTTCTGTCCTGTCTCCCCTAAGAAGAGGGACAGGGACAGAATCTGTGCCCCCTCTGTGCTCCCCACCTCCTTCACTGAGGTTGGCAGTCTGGGGACAGAGGGAAAGAAGACCCCTTCCCTCCTCAGTTTCCCCAGTTACCAAATGAGATGATGCCCCTATCCTGCTTCGCTCTTGGGGCTGCTGAAGCATGCAGGGTGATACTGGGCCACGTTTTGTGAGCTTTTTAGGTAGGGGGATGGTGATGTGGTGTGGGGCGTGCCTGGGGAGAGTATGGGAGAAGATGACAGCCGTGTGGGGCTGGCGGACCCTGACAGGGAGGCTAGGGACCAGTGGACTTGAACAAGTCAGTTTTCCTCTCTGAGCCTCAGTCCCCTTCTATGTAAACAGGGTTGGCCCCAGGACTCAAAGGATGCAGACATTTGCTCATTTGTTCCTCATGGCCCTCTTTGGGTTATACATTGTTGTTAGCTCCATTTCAAAAATGAATAAAGGCCCAGAAAGGTTTAGAAACAGCTAATCGGTGGAGAAGCTAGGACTCAAACCCAGGTAACTTGCTGGTTCCTGGACTCCCCTTTTTCACCACTCCACTGACTTTCACTGGCCTTTGGTAAGCTTTTGTTGAGACTGTTTTTGAAATTTGTTAACCTCTCTGGGCCTCTGTTTTCCCACCTGAGGAGTGGGCACTGAGCAATGCTTTGTAGATAACTTCTGCCATGCTCCCTGTTTCTCCAGGCCCTTCCAGACTTCACCTCCAAATCCCCCTCATGGAGTTTCCTGGCCCTTGGATGCTCACCCCATTGGGCTGTATCTCCTCCATCTCTTCCTTCCCTCCAATTTCCTGCCACTTCCCCTTGTCCACAGAAGACCTGAGCCCCGTCTCCCTCCATGCCTCCACTCTTGGCTTCCTTCCAGGTGACTTCACTACACTGGGGATGACCCGATCAGCATGGGGGCTCTCTGTTCCATGACTGCCCACCTCCAGCGACCTGGGCTGCCATTCCCCCAGCCTCTCACCCCAGGCCACATCTGGCCCTTGCCCTGCCCTCAACCCAACCACCTCCCAAAGCTCCCCGCCAAACCTTCCAGCCCCATCCACCAGCTCCTGCTCCTCAGCCTCCTTGCATCATCCCTTCTCATCATTGAGCCCTCCACACCTCCAGGCTTTCTCGCTCCATCCCTGTTCTTCTGCCCTTACTCCCCTTTGTCCTGTTTGGGTTCCACTGTCCATCAGTACAATCAGTCCCTGAAATGCCTTGCCTCTCCCTCTCCCTTGGTAGAACTTTCATGAATCCCCAACCTGGATGAACTCAGCTATCATTCTCTTGGCACTTATAGTAGGGAAGCCAGATGTTGGAGAAAATGACCCGTCTATGAAGGCTGTGCCCTCTCTGAGCTCAAATCCCAAACCTTGAATGGCCCCAGCCCTGCCCAGCAATCCCCCTTGGTGTCCCAGGCGGGGTCACTTCCCACCTGTCTGAGATGACAATTTCTTCCTCTCCGCGCTCCCCTCATAGCCCTCATCCCCAGTCTGACTCGGCACTCTCAGCTGAGACCTCCTCTCACTCTGATTGCGGAGGCAGGAGCCAGTATATGTGAGCCCCCTCCCCTTCCCTGACAGACTCCGGAAGCCCACCTGCTCCTGCCACACCCCTTCCTGCCTGAGCAGGGGTCACCTGTTTCCCAAAGGTCAGTGGCTCCACTTAGGCCCTGAACCCCATCCCCTCCTGGTCCCAAGAAGTTGGCCCCCTGCCTGGTTCTCTTTTTCATCACCCATCTTACCCCTTCTTCCAACCCTTCCTCCTTCCCACCAGCAAACAGGCACAGTCTGGTATCTCCCATCCTTTAAAAAAACCCTCCCTTAAAAAAAAAAAAAAAAAAAAAAAAGGGCGGGCCACGGTGGCTCAGCAGGTAAGAGTGCTTGACTGCCATGCCCGAGGACCCAGGTTCAATTCCCGGTGCTTGCCCATGTAAAAAAAAAAAAAAAACAACCCTCCCTTAATTAGACTATTGGAAAAGAATCAGTCTCAAAGGATCACATACTGTATGCTTCTATTTGTATAATACTCATGAAATAACAAAACTGTAGAGATGAAGAACAGATGAGTGGTTGCCAGGGGTGAGGGATGGGGCACAAGAGGGGGTGTGTGGCTACAAAGGGGTAGCACAAGGGAGCGTAGTGGTGATGGCATAGTCCTGTGTTTTGATTGTGATGGTAGTTATACCAAGCTACACATGTGATAAAATCATATAGAACAACACATACACAAATGAGTCCATGTGTCACTGGTAAATTCTGAACAAGCCTGTGGATTGCACCAATATCAATGGCCTGGGTTTGACATTGTATTACAGTTATACAAGACGTCAACACTGGGGGCGGTGGGGTGAAGGCTGCACAGGAGATCCCTGGGCATTTTTTTTTGTAACCAAATCCTTTCACAGGAATTCTCTTTTGCCCACGCCCCCAGTGCCCTCTGTGCTGGCAAATGCAATGGCAGCTTTTGTGTCTTCATCTTACTCAGCCTTGCTTACTCACTGACCACAGCTCACTGAGCCCTTCTTGGAACGCTCTTTTGGCTTCTGGAACGCCACAGCATCCTGGCTTTCCTCCCTCTCTCTGGACATGCCTTCTCAGCGTTCTGTGCTGGCAATTTCTCTTGCATCAACTCCCAACGTTGGTGAGCCCAGGGCCCAGTTGTTGGTCCTCTTCTCTCCACCACCCACATGTTTTCCTGGGTGATCTAAGCGATTCCTAAATCTTGAAACACCATTAACAGCTGCTGCTTCCCGCATCTGTATCCCTGCTCAAACCTCTCCCCTGAGCTCCAGATCCATGAACTCCAACTGCCAATAGAATATCTGGACTTGAGGGGGTAGTAAAAAATGCACTACTGTCTAACTCCCAATTTTGATTCTCTCCTGTTCTTCCCTACCTCAGAAAATGGTCATACCTTCCACCCAAGTGGTTCAAGCCAGGAATCAAGGAGTCCTCCATGCATCCTCCAAGTCCCTCCCCTGTCTCCAAGCCCAGTTAGCTCCGCCTCCACGATGGTTCTGGAATTGTCCACCCCTCTCCATTCCCAAGGCTACTGTTATGGTCCAGGCTGCCATCATTTCTGCCTTACCCTCTGCTTCCCCTCCTGGCCCCTCCAACCCGTACAGATCTTTTAAAAGCATAAATCAGATCAGTCACCCTCTGCTTAATCCTGCTTAGCTCTTCACTCTGCCCAGAGCTCCGTGCAAATGCCCTTGTTCACACACCCTGCCCCCTTCACCTGGGAGAGGTCTGATCCGCTCATCTCACTGGATATTCTTTCACCCCTGTCACTGCACCATTAGCAATTTCAAGTTCGCTGTTTGCTTTAGTGTCAGCCTTCCTCACGAGCTGGCAGGGGCTTGCACAATCAGCACCTGGTGCATAGTAGGTGCTCGATGGTGCTTGCTGAGTGAGTGGATGAGCTATCCCTAGCTGCTCCCTCCCAGCAGCATCCTCTCCCCTCCCAGGACGTGACTGGCCCGTCTGGGTACAGGGGGAGGCACCCACACCTATAAACACCCACCCACTCCACTCTCCTCCAAACAATAACTGATATGCAGATGACTGGATGACATGATCATTTTCCCACACCTTGGCGGGGAGCTGCTTTCGGAAGTAAAAGTTTGTTGTTTTATGGCCCCAAGAAGACATCAGCCATAACATGTTAAAATTATAACCCAGTGGAGTCATCTGTTTAAATACTCTGGAAACCGGCATCAGGGGCTCACGCTGTTCCCACCTGTCTGGGATGCCAATGGTGGGCCTGGCATCTGGCACCATGAGCCACAGGAGCCGCTGCATGCCAGCCCCACCCCCCAGGACTGGGCCCAGGAAGCAGGGCCCAGCCTATCTGATAGGGCAACCATGGTCACGGGGACTGGGCCACGCTTCTTATCTGGCACATTGTCGGTGCTCAGTATGCGGCTTTCCATCCCTTTCACACATCAGCGGGCCATCAGGACGAAATAATGTAGCCCCATCAGGTGGAATCAGCACCAGGCAGGCCGCAGCTGCGGGGCCGTGGCAGCGTATGGGGGGGGAGTCAACAGCCATCAGATTTTGGCTTAGCCTGAATATCACTGTTAGAATGAGTGGAATCAGATGAATGCCCTGAGAGGTAGTAAGCTCCCCATCAACCAAAGGTATCCAGGTAGAGCAGGACCCCGAGGAGGAGGGTTTGGACTGGCTGCCCTTCTCCAGCCTTGCTATGTTTAGACACATTTCCTCCTCTCTACAAAAAGACAGCATATGTATGCTATGTAGCATGGTGTCTGCACGCAGTGGTGCCTGCTAAACCTTGGCCCCCTCTCCTCCCCATGCTGGGGCCTTTAATGCCCCCCTACTTCTCTCTGAATGAAAGTGAGCACTTCCAGCTGGGCCGGCCTTGGCACTCTCCAAATACCCTTCCTGCCCGTCCTCAACAGATCCCAGGTCCACCCTCGTCCCCATCTATCCAATGCCATGTGCTAGTGCCGTCTCCTCCAAGAAGTCATCCCTGGCTGCTCTGATGGGCCCTGAGCTCCTCCTCCTTGCAGGCTGTGGCACGCACCGGGTATTTGAATCTGGTAGGCCTGAGCAGCTGTGCCTAGCATGTCTCTGCTGAGTCATGATTGGTTGGCTGGGGAAAGAGGAATGTGCTATGTGTGAGTGTGTGCTTGTCCTACAATTATAACAGCAAATCCATTGCAGTTTCTGTGTACCAGGCACTAATTCATGTAATCCCTACACAAAGCTAGGAGGGAGTCACTATTCCTTTCTCTAATTTACAGATGAGGGAACAGAGACACAGAGAGGTTAAGCGACTTGTCCAATGTCACACAGCAGTAAATAGCAAGGTTAGATTTGCACCGAGGCAGTGAGGACCCAGAGACTGTGTTCGTAACTTCAACCCTGCACCCCTCAGGCTCTCCACTCTGGGCCCTTTTGCAAGTTCTGCAGAGGACTGGGAGTCGTCCTAGGAGGATGGTGGTGCTGTTCTGTGACCCGAGACCAGGACACATCCAAAGACACACCCATACCCACACAGGCACGAGTGTACACACACAGACTTGTCCACCCACAATGCAAGCAAGAGCCCCCAGCTACTGGATCCACAGCCTGAGTCTCTCATCTGTCCCCTTCCCCAAGGCACCGTGGGCAAGGGAATGATGGAGAGAGGTGTGGACACTGCTCACGTCTCTTGCCAACTCTGTCTCAGAGACTGCCACCAACTCCTGACCTGCCTACATGGGAAGAGCCCTTTGCAGAGGTGGTGAATTCAAGGCTCAGAGAAGGTTGGACACACTCCTTCGGTCACACAGGCAAGTCAGGGAAAAACTGGGCCGCTGCTCCGGCCTCAAAAGTTCTCAACAAAGGCCTTCCCACACCATTCCAGGGATCCTACCCAGAATCCCAGATTCCAGACATCTCCCCCATTCCTACCTGCGTTGAGCAGGACGGAAATGAAAGTAGAGATGAAGAGAAAACGAGGAGAAGAGGGAGGAGAAACAAAGGAGAGAAGGAGAGCGAACCCAGGAGAAGGGAGGAGAGGAGGGGAGCAGGAGGGTGAGCAATTCCGCGCTGGGAGCTGCCGGGCGCTGGGCTCAGCTACCTGCTCACCAGCCCCGCACGCCCACGGCTCCTGCCCAGAGGAGAGCAGCGAGGCAGGGGTTAACTCTCTGCCATGGAGCAGAAAATGAGGTTCCAGTTATTAGTTGATTTATTGCTCTGTCCTCAATCTGCGCGCAGGTCCTGGAAGGAAATGTTCCACTCGAAAGCATTAAGCGTCTTCAAAGAGCAGAGGCATTAAAAATTGAAATCATAAAATAGACACGTAAATACAGTGGAGGTGAGAGGGGGGCAGCCCCCCAGGCGGGCTGAGGCGGGGGTGGCAGACCCAGGGCCTGGCTAAGCCTATGGGGCTGCCGCATGCATGTAGGAGTCAACAGTGTCTAGAGACGAGGGGTTTCCTGCCAGGAAATGGCGCGCCAGCGTCCGTCATTGTGCCTGAAACCCGTCCATTAGCACACCCTGTCTTAGGGGGTCAGAATTGCCCTGTCTTTAAAAGCACAATTCCCTCTGGGAATTGGGTCATAAGCTCAGCCCTGGAGCCTGTCAGATAATGGGGGAAGGGGAATGGGGAGGGGAGGGCTGAGCTGACTTTTCTCTTAGCCAGTGCACTGGTGGAAAGGGGCAGCTCCAACTGTGCTGGGGCACAGGCATGCAGAGTCCCAGCCTGAGGCCTTTCTCAGTGGTGCTCAAACCTTCCTGCACTTCAGTGCTTTGGTTCTGCCCTGGTGGGGAAGGCCTTGCTCCCAGAGGGGAGTGGACAACAGCATCCCAGGCCTGTCATCAGCACATCTGGGCAGGGCAATCACGAGGGCAGATTATACAGTCCATGCTTGTTCCCTGCACACAAGGCAGAAGTTTCCCAGCCCTAAGGCCCCAGTGAACTGGGAATAGGCCCCCTAGTCCTGCCTGGAGTTAGCACCCAAGTGGATACTCACTATCAACCAGAAGAGATGGTGCCAGCCCCCTCGGGGAGTGTGGAGCTCCCATCATGGGCCAGAGCTCACACCTCTGACTTGTCACCACCCACCTAGACAGCTACCCTTGCCCAGGGCCTAAGGAGGGGCCTCATCACATCCCTTGGCTGCATGGTCAGACATGTGTGAATATGTGGGGACAGGCCCACAGGAAAGAGGCCTACAGGCACACGTACACACCATGCAGACGTTCCTGTGCACACAGGAACACGCCCACAGTGCCTGTGTCCATGTGCATGCGTGTGCCCCACACCGACATGGACAAAGGCGCGTGCCTACACCTGCAGGCACACGCATGGACCTTTGCAAATCTGGGGGCAGTGCCCCACATGTGTGCACACACGTGTGTCTACACGCACATGTGCAGATCCATACGTGCCACGCTACGCCCACACACACATGCACACAGACACGGGCTCCTGAGACCCATGTGCATGTTCACATGTCCACAAACCTGTACTCGGGCAAGCCCCTGGCTTCCCTGACTGTGACGGCCTCTTCCTCAGCTGGGCAGCAGGCTTGAGAAGAGTCCTCTGACCTTATTTCCTTGTTTCTGGCAGCAAGGGGGTGGGGGTAGTAGCGGAGCCAGAGGGGATCAACGAGGCTGCAGCCTGTGTCAGGGAGGCAGGGTGCAGATGGGTGTGAGAACAGGAGCCAAAGACCTCAGTACAAGAGGGGCACAGCCAGGAGGGTGGCAGGGACAGTGCTCAGGGGTAGGGTTGACCAGAGGGCACTGGGGCCTTAGGCCACAGAGGAGCGGGGGATGGGGGACACACCAGGGCTCCCGCTGCAACTCCTATTTCCCAGGGCTGAGTCCCCCGCACTCTCACTGCCTCCTGGGATGGTCACCCCAGCTTTGTCTGAGCTCCTCTCGAGGCAGTGACCCCCGGCTAAGCAGACTCTCAGGACTCGGATGGTTTGGTGCATATCCCAAAGTCTCCTCTGAGTACGGGGACTTCCTTCAATCCTCCGGGACCCCATCTCCACTCAGTCCTTCCAGGAGAAGGGGAGGGAGGGGCAGCTGAGGTGCTCTCCCACCCCTCTTCAGGGCCCATGGCCCTTTACCAGGCAAGGCCCACCCCCCAGCACTCCACCTGCTTTGGCCCACCCCACAGGACCAGCCCTGTCAGTCCTTGGGGACTAGGGGTGGAGGACCCAAGTGCCCCCAGGCCAGGTTGGTCATGGAAACGTGGCGTAGATGTGAGATAAACAGGGGCAGCCGCCACACACATCCACAGCTCCTTGCAGGCACATGGTCGCCAGGTCTTCTGACTTTTTAACAGATGCCAGAAAGCCTGACTTTGGTGGGAAGCTTCCCAATCTTGCAATCACCTGTGGTCTGAAATTTTTACCACCTTGTGGCAGAAACACACACCACTATACACACACACACACACCACACACATACATGCATTCACACCCACACATGCGCTCCTCTCAGATATATGTATATATACACACTCATATACATATGCACACACACACATATACACACTCATGCATACTTTCTCAAAACTACACACATAAAAACCCACACTCATGCACACGCATATCTCACACATATACATCTAACCTGCACTCATACACTCTCACACACATAAATGCACACTTACACTCACACATACACACCCACATACTCTCTCACATCTACACGCATTCTCACATCACTCACTTGCACATACATGCACACAATCACCTCTGGGACAGAGTGTGCCCCTGAGCCCCTGTCAGTGGCCCCTGACCTAGGCACAGAGGACAGCTGAGGCTGAGACAAGGGGATACGCTCCGGTCACGCGGCGGCCGGCAGAGGTGCTGGGCGCATAGCTCAGGCATCGCCTTCCGGGCCCCGGCCCCCGGCTCTGTTCGAGAGCAGAAGGCGCCGGTGGGTGCCAGCCCCTTCCTACCTGCCTTCCCTCCCTCCCAACTCGCCTTCAGCCTGTTGCTTATCTTGCGTATTGACAGGCACCTCCCCTTATGAAGGACCCCCCACTGCTTCCCACACCCCTCTGTCCACCCCCTGCCCACTGGGCCCAGAGAAGGGCCCGCCCCCAGCTCCACTCACCCCCTCCACCCCAGAACCAGTCCTGGCATTCTTTCCCCCACGTGTAATTTTTCTTAATTGGGAGTCGTTAATTATCCCCATGCTTTTCAGAGGAAATAAACAGCAATTAGAGAAATAAGTGGTATTTTTATTCTCCAGCAGACTCAGCAGAGTGGGCGCCCCTCTCATCCCCGCCCCTTGACAGCCAGTCCAGCCACCTGCTGGGGCTGCTCACCGGCCCTGCCTCCCTGCGCCCGTCCCCACGGGTCTCCGAGTGAAATGCCTGCCACCAGGCCACCCCGGCAGCAGGTGGCCGCCTGGAATCTGCATGAAGAGACATAAATTGCTGAGAAAGGGCCTCCTTCCCCATGCAACAGAAGGTTAGAGTGTTTAAAGAGAGCAGTGGAACTGTTTTTATTAATCAGAACTGCTATAAAGAAAGCATTTTAATTAACATAATTATCCCGATTGAGAGAAGCAGTCCTTACCCCATAGATACTTTTCAGACTAAAGATGCAAGCTGTCACAATCAGTCATAATTAAGTAAAGTGAACCTTTTTTTTCTTTCCCCCTTTCTCACTCCTTCCCCTGTCAGGCTCCTGCCCCTCCCAGGGTCAGACCTCGGCAATGTGACATCCTCAGCATGCTTACGCCCTCACACCCCAGCTGCTTCTTCAGCTCCACTCTGCAGAGGGAGCCCCCCTCCAGGCCAGTGGGCCACACAGAGCAGGGGTCTCTCAGAAAGGCACCTGACTCAGTTTCCATCCCACCACTTCCAGCCAACCAACACAAGCCCCAGAGCCCTGGCCTTCCTGGGTACCTGCAGGGGCTTTCCTGGGTCAGCAAGGGAGGCCAGGGTGTGGGAGGGAACAGCAGAGGAGAGAAAAGCTGGTGGGCACCCTAGGACCATGGCGCTGGGCCAGGCCACCAACCCCTCCTCCCTGGATGCTTGTGTTCATCCCCTAGCCATTTCCCAGCCCACTCTTGTCTCAAGGCCAGGGCCCATCTTCACGCATGACAGTCAACAATCTATCCAAATCTGAGTGTAGGACCCTCCCCACCACAGCTTAAGCCTTGTGACCCTCAGGAGGAAGACGCAATTCAGCCCCTGCCCCTCCAGCCACACTGGCCTTCCTCCATCTCCTCAAGCATCTGCCACAGGGCCTTTGTACATGCTTCTCCCCTGTCTGCTCCTCACACCCCTCCAGCCCCCACCTTCTATACTCCAGCTCACTGTTCATCCTTCAGGGCTCAGCTCATGTATCACCTCCTCAGGGAAGTCCTCCTGGTTTCCCCAACCTCCCTGACCTGATCTATCCTCTATTATATCCTTTCCCGGTACCTTATATCCACCCTTCAGTAGTATTTACATAGCAGCCTTACAATATTCTGTGGTTCTTTATTTAGCTTTAATCTCCTCCATTCAACTATAAACTGGAGAAAGCCGCCAGATTTTGGGGGGAGTGGGAGGGGTAAGGGGGTTGTTTGATCATTTGATTATATTTTTTATTTGTTTACTGCTGTATCCCCGGTGCCAAACACAGTGGTAAATACTTAGGAAGTATTTGTGGAAGGAAAGAAGGGAGACAGGAGAGGGCAGGCGGGAGGGTAGAGGGTGAACCCAGTCTCGAGTTCCAGGAGATTGTCACCGTCCCGGTGACTGCAGAGCCCCTTTCTGGGAGGAAAGGAGGAAGTGCCGGGGAGCTGCCCTGGCCTGGGGAGATGCCCTCAGAAGCTTGCCATTCTCCACTCCCATCATCTGATCTGGATTCATGAATGAGTCTCATTTTGCAGATGCAGACACTGAGGCTCCGAGAGAGGCAGGGCTGCCCTGTGCCTGAGGCTACTGAAAATCAGGGAGAGTCTGGCTCTGCCGAAAGTCCTGAGAACATCTGTTTTAGTGAGGAAGGGAGAGAGAAATCTCTGGCTCAGGGGCCAGACCCTGAGCCTTTCTTGCCTGCTCTGGGCTCTGTCCTCTCCACCTGTGAAGTAGGAAGGCTGGGGCACCCCTGCCCCACTCCCACCCCACCCAAAGGGTCAGCCCTCCCTCCTCCTCGCCCTGCAGAGCTGGAGATGTTGACAAATTCACCTGCTCACCGAGCACCTGCCACTCTCCAAGGCCGCCCAGGAGAGGCTTGGTGCGCCCCTCCCCCAGCACCTGCAGGGTGACACATGCGTAGGTGACACCATGGATGTATTTCACCCGACATGCTGCAGTTTCCTCCCTGAAAAGGTGCTTATTTTTTAGTACATCTTAAATAGGAGCCCTGCAAAGTGTATTGTCAGCGCTTTTCAAACGGCTTGTTAATGCCCCCGTAAAGCACAGCACACCGGCCAGCGGAGACAGTTCACTCCCAGCCCCAGTGTGGCCTGAACATCCCCGCAGTCTGCTTTCTGAGCATGGCCATGCTGAGCCTCCGTGCTGGAATCCAAAGTTGCCAGGAGGCCCAGTAAGTAGATGCTCCCCAGCAAAAATACACCTGGAGTCCCCCAGCCCAGGACCCTGAGGCTTGGCACCCTGCAGGATGGCGAGGAGCAGACTCGGGCCTTGCCTGGCAAAGAAAAGAGGAATGAGCGCTGGCTTTGCAGTCACAGGGCCCGGGTTCAAATCCCTGCTTGGCCACCCACCTGCTATGTGACCTTAGGCCAATGACCAAAACTCTCTGGGCCTCGGTTTCCTCAACCTTAAAACGGCAATTCTAATTCCTACTTAAGAGCGAATGACGTAATGGAAATAAAGTACCAGGTAATACTGGATTTTATTTTGCAAGTTCAAATGTACTTTACTGCTCATAATATTTGATTTTTAAGGTATGATGATGATATTATGGCTATGCTTTGTAAAGGGCCCTTATCTCTTAGAGATACGCATTAAAAATAGCTAGGGATGGGCGGGCCACAGTGGCTCAGTGGCAGAGCTCTCACCTGCCATGCCAGAGACACAGGTTCAATTCCTGGTGCCTGCCCATATATTAAAAAAGAAAAGAAAAGAAAAGAAAAGCTATATATCCCCAGCACTTCTGACTAAATAAAAAAGTCAATGTTAAAAAAAAAATCTAGGGATAAACTTATACAATGTCAAAATAATCCAGAAGCAGCAGGGAGTGGGTGGGTATTGATGAAATAAGTCTGGCCGTGAGGCTATGCTCGTTGATGGGGTCAAAGGGGTTCGAGGGACTAGTTGCTCTCCTTTTGGGTAGATTGACGTTTTCTGGCAGGGCCCCCTCAGAGGCCCCCAGCAGGTGGTCCGTGAGCCTGGGGTGCAATTTCCCAGGCTCAGAAGCCTCGCACCTCTTCCATGACAAGATTTAGAGGTGGGTCGCGGAAGACAACAGACCGCAGACTCAAGCACCCCAGGAGCAAGGAAAGGACATTTGGGGGTGAGCCTTCGTGGAGGCACCCACAGGCCACAGAAGGGGAGAAAGGCAGGTGGGGGGCCTTGGGAGGACTTGGGTGACCTCAGGCTCATCTCCCGACACCACGTCTCTGCTGTGTGACCCAGCGGTCACGGCGTCCCATCTCTGGGATTCGGGGTCCCACGTTAAGTGCATCCTGGGTGGGGGGGAGGGGGCGGGCTTAAGGGGGAGGCCCCAGATAGCACCCCTGGCCTTTGGCAAGTGTTCAGTCCTCCACCTCCCCTCCCACTCTCACCTCCCCCCACCCCCCGCACCCCACTTCCTCAACAAGTTTAAATACAAGAGTTGAATAAAAAGACAACGTGGATGGGCCCAGGCCTCTGACATCCACAGCAGACCTGATGAGACGGTCCTGCCCTCAAGAGGCTCCCAAGGAAAGGCCTTTTCTTTTTTTTCATAATGACACTGTGACCAGCAAGGTCTCACAGGGGATTGAGCCAATGCAGGAACCTCCGGGGACAGGGTAGAGCCACGTCCCACACCGAATCCGAGGCCCGGCCAGAGAGAGAGTCTGGGCCCCCCGAGCTGCGCCCCCCTGAAGCAAACCCTCTACAGCACTCAGTTTCCTCATCTGTGAAATGGGGGCAGGGAGATCCTCGTGCTGCCCAGTGGCACCAGGGGCGGGTGGCAGAGCAGGTAACATCCCCCCGCTGGTTCCAAAGGGAGCCGAGGCAGCTGCGAGGTAAGTCGGGGTGTGGGGGCGGAAGGCGAGAGAACGAGACAGATCTCTCGGGCTTGGGTGCTGTGATATTTTCCCCTGGGTTATATTTTTAGATGGACTACTTTCTCTCCCCTCCCCCCGCCTCAGTAGGAGGAGGAACACAGAAATAGCCGACTGTGCGTGTCTGTGTTGCGCTATATATAGTGGGCACAAAACCCAGTCGCCGAAGGCCTCTCCCACTCCCTGCCCCCGGAACAGTTGCTGAGAGAGGGGAGGAGATGCCCCTTCCTCTTTTCCCATTGCCACAGGGTCCACTCAGCTCCACGGGCTTCCTCCAGGGTCCTCCGCACAGGCCCAGTCACAGGGGGATCTGAGAAGACCCACAGCAATCCATGGGTCCTTACTCGCCAGAAGGGATGAGGTGCAGACAGAGATGCCTTCCCAGACCCAGCCCGGGTGCAGCAGGGCTCAAAGACAGGAGGGGGGAGAACTCCAGCCAGAGCAAAGGCAATCATCCAGCAGTCCTGGCCACAGCAAGGGGCCCAGATATACAGACACTCATGAGAAAGAATGAGCGTCGTCCCCATCTTATAGATGAGACAACCAGTGCTCAGAGAGGTGAGGTAACATCCCCGAGGTCACACAGCTGGCGGGTGGCACTGCAGGATTTTGAACCCATTTAGTCTGGCTCCTGAGATCACTGCATGTTCCTTCCAGGAAATGGCAGGCCTGACATGTGGGCACTCAAAGAGGCCTTCTGGAGAAGGCAAGCTTTATGCTGTCTTAAAATGGGATAAATGACTTTGCAGTAAACTAAGAGGCGGGCCTTGTGGGGAGAGAAGGGTGCCCCACAAACTGGGCCTCTCCCTCAGGCTGGGATCCCAGGGCAGGGAAGTGACCCCCACTCCCCAAAGGCTAGGACCCTCAACAGAGTTACGTCTACATCCTTGAAGCAGGGTCTCCAAGCAGGGCTGTGCCTCCTGCCTCAGACCAGGCCTCCCTCCCAACCAGCGGCCTGGCAGAGATGGCCTCCTAGCCCAGCTGCGCCTCAGCCCCCTAGTCCGGCCAGGCCTGGTGGCAACAGAGTCTGGCTAGGTGCAGGCATTTCGGGCAGCTGCCTCTCCCACAGCCCGGCACTGTGACTACCACTCAGCCTGCGAGGGCCCATCCATCACGATCATGCCACGTGCCTGCCAGCTCAGGGCAGGTGGGTTGCATCAGGGCCTGCCTGAGTCCCGCCCCTGGAGTCTGCCCAGCTCTGTACCAAGGCCTCATCTGCACCACGGAGGACTGGGAGTGAGCCCTGCTAAGAGAAGCCTGAGCAATGGCTGCCCCTGGGCCAGGCTGTTCTGCAGCCCTGGTCATTCCCCTCCTGCCCCTCCTCCTGGCCTCCAGGGGCCAGCTCCCAGCTTGGCACCAGGCAGAAGGCAATGGGAATCCCACGTCATCCATTCCCTCCTGGCTGTGTGAACTCCGGCAGGCCTCCTCCTCTCTGAGTCCTTGCTTCCTCATCTGTAATGTGGGCATCACACTCTTCCCTCATAGGCTCTCAGGAGGAGCCAAGGAGACCACCTTGTGCCAGAGGCCTGGAATGCAATGGAAGCATAATAAATGGTGGGTTCCTCCACACTCTGCTGTGGGCTGTGCCACCTTGGGCAAGTTACTTAACCTCTCTGTGCTTTGGTTTCTTTTTCTGTAAAAACAACCCCTTACCTCATGGTTTATGGTGAGGATTAAATAAATAAATATTTGTAAAGTGTTTAAAACGGCGCCTGGCACATAGCAGGCACTAGAGAAGCTTTAGCAGTTATTGCTGTTGGGATCCCACTTCACAGGGTTGTTTAGGGGTCTGAACTTAGCTAAGGATATCTGAGGCATTTTGGAAACTGGAAAATCCATTCCTGAGCCCAGCCACTGAGAGAGGGTTCCACCAAGGCCCTCCCCATTGTGTGGGTCAATCCTGCCCCAACACTGCGTGCCATTACACCTCTCTGACCTCAACCTCCTCTCCTGCAGGATGGGGATAACAGAGTGATCTCATCTGGGTTCAACAAGTAAATCCACGTAAATTGCTTATCCCACGCCTGGCATGCAATCTCTCTCTGCCATTCATTATTTTTATTATCCTGATGCACCTTCAGCCCCTCCTGGGCAGGCAGACAGAGTGGGTGGGGTCTGGCAGAGTCATAGGAAGGGGTGCAAGAGAACAAACTGGGCCCAGGCACAAGGCTCCACTGTGGAAGCCACCCCCAGGTGCCAATCTTGTGGGAGGTGACAGAGCCACCCTACTGCCCTACTTCCCAGAGAGCAGCCTGTGGAAGGGAGGGGGAGGGGAGGGGGAGGGGAGAGGAGGGGTGTCAGCACACAGACGCAGGTGCACATGTACACACACCCAGGCACACTCATGTCACTGCCTGGGACCACCAGAGTCTAGCACTATCGGACGCCACTCCAGCTCCTGGGTATCCCTGTAACCCTCCTCCCCACACACTTACTTTCCACTGCCTTCAGGGCACAGGACATGGGTAAGTCCAATCCCGGTTCCATGTCTTCTAAGACCAGGCTCAACTTAACTACTCTATAGGGTCTTGGTTTTCATATGGAAAATGGGGATAACACACTCCCCATTTATGAAGAATAGAGGGTGTTAGGTACGTGGAGAGCTTAGCATGGTTCCCGGCACATGCCATGTGCCAGTTCCTTCTCCTTCCTTCTTTCTCTCTTTCCTCCCTGTTCCCATACCCACTGGTGTGTCCCCTATTCTCTTGCAGCTTAGCGATTTCACTCTCTATGCCCACCCTGAAAGCACCTGTCACCGGAGCAGGAACAAACTCTCTCCAATATCACACCCAGAACCCTTCTTCCCAGCACTGCCCCTGGCAGCCCTCAGTAATTGGTACCCAGAGGAAAGCAGCAGAAAAGAACCCTAAGCTGCCTCTGCCACCACCACCACAGGGAACCGAACATTACTCATTTCCTCCAAACTGGCCCTATTAACCGCTCACCCAGGAGAGCAGCCAGCCCTGCCAATAATCCTGCCCCACTGATGGGGCCCTCAGCCCGTACCAGGCCGTGTTTAAAGGCTTCTCATGCATCATCTCATCTAATCTTCCCAACTTGCCTTGTCATGCCCATTTTGCAGATGAGGAGACTAAAGCACAAAGAGACTAAGAAGCTTGCCCAAAATCACACAGCTCACAAAAACTGACAATGGAATATGAACCCAGGCTTCTGGCTCGGAATTTGAGTTCTTAACTCTATACTTTACAGCTAAGTCTGCCCCTCTCTCCCATCCTCTTGCCCCAGAACCTCAGAAATGTCCAAACCTGGAGCTCTGCTGGGGAGAGGGCAATGGGGCCTCCCTCCTGTCTTGGGCTAACTATGGTAAAGATACAAAGAAACAGAACAGTGTCTGAAGCACAGATACTTTGACCTTTGAAAGTTGAAAATTAAGCCCTCAAGGATAAGATGTTGTTTGGGGCACTAGCCTGACACCCACCTCCCTTGTCCCCTGTTTCACAAATAAGAGCAGTCCCAGCTTGGAGTCAGCATCTCAGGCAAAACCAGGCCAGTGAACTCAGGGCAGCAATGGAGGGTGGGGATGAGTGTCCAACAATGCCTGCCCCCCACATCCAGACAGGGCCCCTTTCCCAGTCCTTCTCTGCTGCGCTGGAAGGACCCAGACCCCTTCCAGGATGGCCCTCTCACTTCTGGTCCCCTTAGACAGTGTCCCCCCCCTTGGTGCCCACATGTAGCTTTGCCCGAGGCAGAGCAGCCAACACAGGCTGGCCACAGCCCACGTCCTGCCTCGCCTGCAGACAGAGCCCAGGCGCCCTGAGGTGACCTGCCTCTCCTCGTACTTCCCTTGGACAGAGGTTGTTGTTGTAACTGTGATTCCCAGATTTGCATAATGCCTCTCTCCCAGGCTTGCTCTCATAGACACACACACTCGGGCTCTCATCCAGCCACACAGTTTTCTCTATTCCGAAGGTTTCATGGGGCATCCCACAAGTCATTAATAATCCAACACGCATCAGATGCCATATCCAGGTGCCCTCCATGCCTGCCTGCCACGTTCTGCCTTGTGGACTTGAACCTGACCCTTCCTAGCTCCACCCCTCAACAGTGTCTCTGCTGCTAAAGCCTGCGGGTTGCCTGCCCACCATCCTGCCTGTTTCCAGGCCTGTTGGTGTAAGGTGACCTCCCCACACCTTCCGTGGCCCTGCAGGGCTGGTGTTCACGCACTCACCCAAATGGGGCAGCTGAAGGCAATTAGTGTCAGGTAGCTTAGCTTCCCCAGGGAGGTAGACATGAGCAGAGAGGGCCGTATGTGTGCAGCCAGGAGAAGAGGGGATCTGCTCATGTGCAGGACACACCCTGCCAGGAACAATAGAGTGGGAGCCCAAGAGACCCGCCGGCTGTGGCCTCCTCCTCCAGACAAGAAGCCCCACTGACTGAGAACAGGCTTCAGCTCCCACCCCCCCGCACCATGGGTTCTCCCGGGGGCAGAGCCCAGCCTCGGAGGGCCTGGACCAGGGAACACAGTGGCCTCCAACTATGCCCCTCCCCTCAGGAGGCTCAAAACTGGGAGGTGAGGTGCAGGTAGCCGTGCAGGGTAGTGAGGAGCGATGGGCAGACCATGGGATCTGAGGCAGGGGTCTGGGCCAAATCCTATTTTGACTACCAGTGTACTTCCCACCTCTCAGCCTTGGCATCCCCCCTCTAAGAAGGGAACAAACTGCTACCTCTCATGGGTTGTTCCTGTTAAGATTAATGAGCTACTTAAGGTATGAAAAGGGTTTTCTGTAGACTTAAAAGAAATGATCAAACATGATAAATTGATAACAATTAGCAGCTCTCCTCCAGGCAGTCTGCCTGGATTGGGTCCACTGGGCACACTTTCTCCAATGAGGCGGGCTAAATAGTTCTCTGGATTGGCAGGCCACCTGCCCTGGCCTGTGCAGGGGCATCTGAGCTTCCAAGGGCTGCACTTCTCTGTTCCCCAGAGTCCTTCAGACTCCTTCCAGAACCTGCATGCCCTATGCTGGCTCAAAGCTCTGCACATGATCATAGGAGCTCAGTGCATGCTCCAGAATAACTTGAGATGCATTTTAGCCAACTGTGTGCCAGGCTCTGTATTTGGCCTTTTATACACAACACAATGCCCATGAGAATGCACTGTCAGGAGTCCCCTTTTACAGGTGATGAAACAGGCAGGCATGGGGGAAGAGGGGGTGTCACACAGACTAAGGTGTGGCCTGAACTTGAATTCATGAGCTCAGTTAATCCTCACCCTGTGTTGCAGCCAGATTAGGCCAGACTAGGGTGGAGGACAGGCAGCTCCGCCCCTGAAGCCCCCCACTGAGCCTCACCCTTGCTGCCACAAAAGGCTTGGGGGGGACGGTAACTCCCCTACTTCACTCCCCCTTCTGCTCCCTCCTATGCACGGAGGTGAAACTGACCCAGCAGCCACACTGGGGCCCCCTGACACCCAACGAAAAACAGAAACCTTCCCAGAAATCATCCACTCAGTCAAGCTTCTGTGGAACTGAAGTCAGAGGGGACATGGGAAACTGGGGAGAGGAAGTGTGGGCACAGCACAGAGGACAGTATGTCTGTCCTGGGAGTCCTGCTGGGGCCTGCCCTCGCCACCCCTCTACAGAGTGCTCACTAGACTAGGAAATCGTGTTCCCCAAATGCTAATTCATCACAAAGCACAAACAGGCCCCCAAGACCAGAGACCCCCACCTCACCTGGGTTGCCCACAGCTCTGCTTCCTCCTTAATGATTGGTCCCCAGGACCCCCAAGCCTCGCTCCTGGCTGGTGCCTGGACCAGGTGCCCACATCCCCCAGGGTCCCCTAGCACCTATAACCCTGATCCTGTCAGGCTAAGCAGCCATCTTCCTTTCCTCCCAAAAGCTGATCTCCGAAACTGCTCACACCATTCCTCATCCAGTGACTCAGCAGCGCCCCCAGGAGCATGGCTGGAAAAGGGAAAGGGTGGGCTCCAGAGGATGGAAGAGAGAAAAGGGAGAGGCAGAGAGCGGGCTGAGTAGAGGGAAACGGATCCCCTGGAACCAGCTCTGCACACACACACATACCCTCACCCCCCTGCCTCCTCACCCAGCACAGGCAGCATCTGCTTACCTGACGGGGGCGCCAGCAAGCTCGGGGCTCCTCAGCAATCACCTGCAGGGAGATGGGAGGGGACAGAGTGAGAGGAGAGCAGGTTGGGCCTGCAGACTCCTCACCGTAGGACAGGTCCTGCAGTTAGCTCCATCCAAGCCTCTGCCCAGGCTGGGCTCCTCCACACCCTGGGGGAAATGGGGCAGAAAGGGACCCTGCCCTCTGGGAGCTCCCGGGCAGTCTAAGGAAGCCAAACTCATTCCCAGAATTGAGTCCACTTTCTGTAAACCAAGTGCCAGGGCTGCAGCTGGCTGGGAAGGGCCTGCAAAAGGGATAGAGTTCTCTGGGAAGCTCCCACATGGGTGCTGAGGGAAAGCAGCCCACCCCATGCCTAACTAACAGCAGGGATGACGGTTCTCTGGTCCCTGGTCACGTGGAGGTGAAATTCAAATCCTACTTCTTGGCAACAGATGGGAGCCATGGCCACAAGGAGCCCAGAGGAACTGGCAGGAAGGGAGTGCCCAGACTCTCTCTTCCACCTCTAGCCCAATCTTACTGGGCCCAGTCTCAGCTTTGTCATGGGCTCACCCTATGACCCTGGGCCAGTCCTTTCTCCTCACTGTGCCTTGGTTTCCCCATCAGTATATGTGGGTACAGTGGTTCTCATGTGAGCATGCATTAGAAGCCCTGGGAGGACTTGTGGTAACGCAGCTTGCTGGACCACATGCCCAGAGTTTCCAGTTCAGCAGGTCTGGGGTGGGGCCTGAGAATATGCATTTCTAACAAGCTCCCAGGTGATGCTGATGAGGTTCATTTGGGGATCACACTTTGACACCCTCTGGTCTAGAAGATGTGTCCAGCCTGAAAGCATACAACCCACACCCTCAGGTGTTTGCCGGCTAATGGGGGGCGCACAGCACGCGTGCACATGGGCACCTGACTTGAAGCAGCCACAGCAGGAAGTCTGGCTTCTCACCACTGCAGGAGATCTGACAGGGGTGGGTTTGGGACTGGTGCAGTCCGGGAAGGCTTCCCAGAGGAGGAGGAGATCAAAGTTACCATTTTTACATAGCACAGTCTTATTTTATACAAGTAATACATAGAGTGTTCTCTTTTTGAGAACTTCAAATACAGAAGTCCGTAAACACTCCCACTCCCGCCGCCTCTGCAGAGGAAATGACTACCGTCTCTTTGGTGGGAACCTCCCATCTGCATACCTGTGTGTACATACAGACACACACGGGGGTTTACAGAGCAGGGAGCACGGTATCCGCGCCGGTTTCTAACTGCATTCCTCATGTAACAATGGATCTGTAGATCCATTTCCAGGTCCACACACATAGATAACAATTACCACTGCTGGCACTCGCTGAGCACTTTCTAATGTGCCAACTATAGGGTTGAGTGTTTTACGTCTTAACCCATTTAATCTTCATAACAACCCCATAAGATGGGGGCTGTTATCCCGACTTTGTAGGTGAGAAAAATCCAAGCACAGAATGAATAATGGTTAGTAACCCGCCCAAGAGCACCCAGCTAGGGCGCGGCTGAGCTGAGATCTAGGTAAAGGGGGTGGAGCGCCGGCGTCAGGGCTCTGAACAGAGCGCTCCCACTTGGCGCTGCAGGGCCGCACCCAGCCTCTCCCCAGTGGGAGCCAACCTCGGCTATTTAACCACACCTCCAGGATGACTCTGCAGGGGTTTCCAATTTTTTATTTCAAACATTGCTAGAAAAAACATCCTCCTTCTGTGTGTACATGTGCAAGTATTTCTCTAGGGTACATACCTAAAGGGTATATATATTTTAAACTTAGATTACTCACTGCCAAATTGTCCTCCAAAGAAGTCTGTACCAATATGCAACCGCCCATTTCCCCACGTGAGCTCCTGCTTAAAACCACAGCTCTCATGTACTGGCGCCTGTCACGCATCAGACCCAGAAACACCCTGGTCATCATCTTCATTTTGAAGATGGGGAAACTGAGGGTCAGAGAGATTATGCTGTTTGTCCAAAGTCACATAGCTAAAAAAAAAGCATATAAATTTGCCTCAGTATCATGAAGGAGAAGAGGAAGTGTGGGCAGGCAGGAAGGGAGGGAGGGAAAGGGGGAGAGCGGAAGGGATGAAAGGAAGGAAGGAGGAAAGGAAAAACATTCCTTGCCTTTGACTTTGCATGTGCTTCCATTTTTCTGCTCCCTTTTATAGCAAAACTCAAAGGAGCCATCTTTACTCATTGTCTCCACTTCCTGTCCTGTTCCCCCTCACTGCTCTCTAGCTGGAGTCCCAATTCCACCAATCCACAAAACTGCTCTTATCAAGGTTCCCAGAAGCCTCCACTTTCCCAAACCCAGTGGTCATTCTCCACCTCCCCTGTTCCTAAGCTCTCAGCAGCATTGGACGTAGCCGGCTGCTGCCTCCTTCTAGAGCCTTTCTCGTAGACTCCCAGGACTCAGCCCTTCTTGGTTGTCCTCCCAGGTCTTCCTCCCTCCGTGCCTTTGTGGGCTTCTCTTGCCCAATCTCCTTCCCAACAGCCGAGGCCTCAGAGCTCTTCCCTCTCCTGTCTACACACTCCCTGGCAGAGAGCACCTGGTCCAGTGGCTCTAATTCCCAGCTATGCCCTGACAACTCCCAGGCCTCTCTCCAGCCACAGCACTCCCCTAAGCACCAGCCATGTGCATCCAGGGGCCTATTTGTCATCTCCACTTGCTCATCTAACAGACCTGTCCAAAACAGAACTCTTAATTTTTATCCCCAAAGCAACATCTCCCCAAGTCTTCCCCTGCTCAGTTGTTCAGCCCAAGTATCTCCATGTCAATACCAACTCCTCTTTTCCTCTGCCCCCTACACCCAAACCCAGCAAACCCAGACAGTTCTACCTCCAAAATACATCTGGAATCTGACAGCCTCTCCCCAGCTCTTCTGCTCCCACCCTGGTCCTACTGCCTGGCTGAGCTTCCTGGCTCCCAAACCATCACAGCAGCAAGATGCTGGTACAAACCCTGCCACCCCTTCCCTAAGAAAGCTTTCCCCAGCTGGAGAATCAAGTCCAGAGCCTTTTCAATGCCTGCAAGGTCCTCCACAGGCCAGCCCTGCCACCGCTCAGGGCTCACTTTCCCCACAACTCACCACCTCCCACACTGGCCTTTTTCGGACCCAGCCTCAGGGTCCTCGTCCATGCTGATCCTTCTGCCAGGCACGCTCTTTCCCCAGACTTTCCCACCTTTCCATTCAAATGGGATCTCCTTAGGCAGGCCTTCCATGACCACTCCCATTAAAATACTCCTTGCACAATGCAATCCCTCCCATTTTTCATAGTATTTATCCCTACCTGACAACTGTTTGCTTATTTACTTGTGTCCTTGTTCTCTGAGGCAGGCCTATGTCCATCTGTTTAATTCTATAGCCTTTGTTTGAGTGCAGTATATTTGTTGAATCAATGAATGAATGAATGAATGAATGAATGGAAAGAGTCAGCTCGATCTGGCTCCAAACGTGTAATCTCATTCCCTATGCAAAATGCCTCCATAGGAAGAAGGGGGAAGGAGTCGGAGGGTGCAGTCAGCGGGGAAGGATGCTCTGAGCAAAAGTAGGTAGGTGGAAACAAGGCTGTAACGAGCCACGGGGGCAGCAGATCCACACTGGAGGGCAGTGGGGCCTGAGGACTGCACTGCTCAGGTCTTCCTGGGATGCCAGACCCAGCATTCACACCTGCCAGCCTGTCCCATTCAGGAGGGAGCCTCAGGGGCAGTAACAGGCAGGCACCACTGGCAGGGGTCCAGGATGCCTGCTAACAGCTGGCGCTGCTGCCAGGGAGCCAAGTAATCGTGTTAGCCAGCGGAAATTGGTCCAGGGAGCTTTTTTCCTTCGCCTCCCATTTTCTTTCTCTTCCCTTCCCCCCCTCAGAGCTGTAAGACTCGGAAGATTGATCTTTGCCTGAAACAGAGGAGATAACTTGATATAATGAACTCCACTGTCCCTCTTGCTATTTGGAGCTTTTTAAAAATTTAAAAGCACTGGGGACCAAAAAGCTTGTCTTCAGGGCTCTCCGGGGCCGTCCCCCATCCCCTGAAGCCCTCACCTCTGTTTGTGCCCCTCTCCCAAATCTCCATCTGCCTCCTTCCCCTTTCTCTTTCCCTTGGGATGCCTGGATGGAACAAAGGTTAAAAATATCCCCTTTCTCTTAGAGGCTTTAAAAATAATTTTGGTGAGGTCACGGCTGGATCCACCAATCGCCCTGCCTCCCACGGCCCCCACCCCCGTGGCTGCCCCCACTCCCCAGAGTAACCAGCCAGCCTGCGGGTGACAAGTTGGCTCAGTCCACCTGTTCTCAAAGCATTTCCGAAGGGAGTGAGTGGGGCCCAGCCCGCCCTCGGAGGCGCTGCCAGAGACAGCTTTTGTTCCTGCAAAGGCTCTTCAAAGAGCTGCCTAATGACACACAAAGGGAGCAAGGCTGGGAACCCAAGGTTTTGCCCCCAGCTCACTGGAGGTCTGCACTCCATTCCCCAGCCCAATCAGCCCTGTTCCCCCAGCCTGCAGCCCGGCGTGGAGTTCACAGGCTCTGGGCCCCTGCATGCATTCATGTATTCAGTCAACAATTATTGAGCACCTACCCTGTGCCTGTCATTGAGCTGGGAGCTGAGGAGCCAGAGGAGAACCAAGTCTACTCCATTCTGGCCCTCAGTGACCTTAAGCCTGGTGGCAGAGGCAGCTGTCAATTAATGGTTACCCTCGGGGGTTGAGGGACACCAGGATGGGGGTGATAAAGGAAAGGCCAGAGAGTGCTGAGCTTATGGGCAGGGGTCAGAGAGGGTTTTCCTGAGGAAGTGTCCTTGGAGCAAAGACTCAAAGGATGAGAAGGAGACCATCAGGCACAGGGTGTGGGTGGAAGGCTCCTGGCATTATGGGGAGGGTCTGCTCTCAGGAGTTCACCCCCCACCCCCAATCGGGGCCTTTCCCTGTCTGCTCTCTGCCTGCAGAGGGAGGCCAGGTTCCAAGATTCCTTACCTTCATGCAAGGCCCTTCCCAGCCTGACCTCTACCCCAAGTCTCCCTCCTGCCCCAGCTTTCCCCTCCAGGTACAGCTTAAATACGTCCTCATCAGCCCTGGGGCAGGAGGAGCTGCTCCTCTGCTCCCACACACCTGTGCTCCACCCAGCACTCACCACAATGGCCTGTTGCTGCAGGTCACAGATCCCCCTCCCCATACAGGCCATGCTGAGCAGTCCCTGTGTTCCTGGGACTATGCTAAGGAGAAGAAAGCAAACTGGGAACACCACTGGGCAGGTTTCGGCTCAGATCATTGAGGGCTGGAGGCATCAGGCAGAACTTTCTGGAAGGTGAGTTGGGGGCTGTGAATAAATGAGGATTTGGACAATGGAGTGGGGGCCCAGAGCAGTAGGGACGGTGACTCAGGAAAGGTCTGAGGAGGAAGGCATCCAAGGACTGAGAGGCCTGCTTCAACTGATCTCTAACCCACAACCCCCCACAGGGTCAAGTTGAAGATGGGGAAACTGAGGTTCATAGATGCTATGCAAACAGGATGCATACTGTTCAAAGACCTCCCTCGTGCCCTCAAGCAGTCATGGTCCACCTGTACCTATTTTCTGAGGCTCAGGTGCTTCCAGCACCCCCCGGAGGAGCTCACAGACCAGAACTCAGATGGTGCCATACCATGTGGCTGATGGAAGGGGTGGGGAGGGGAGCCCCGAGGAGCCCAACCCAGGCTGGGAAGGCATGAGACAATAGACATACTTCTCCAAGGAGACATTTGCTGGGCTGGGAAAGTCATTCCAAGAAGGGTAATGTCCTGGGCAAACCCCCAGACATGCCTCCCCCCAAATTTGCTTCTTTGCCCTCCAAGGCTTCAGGCCTGGCTGAGCTCCTGGGAAATGGGTCATTCCACTCAAGCCTGAGATTTGAAGGAACTGCTCCTTAACCCCATCCACCCTACCCAAGCCTGAAGGGCTGTCCTGAGAAATCCCTGGGCCTGGCCACAGCCTCGGGTTTTCAATCCCTCTACCTTTGGCCCCTGAGGACCTACCCCATCACAGCTCCCCCAGGTCATCAGGGCCCAGAGTCATCCCCACACTGAAGGTACAGCCGAGGCTGAGGGCCCTTGCCATAGGAAGGCCCCCAACTACCCATCCTGGGGTCCTCAGCCTGGGCCCAGCAGCCCCACGAGCAGCCCCAGAAATGGGGTCTGGCCATTCCTGGAGAGGCAAGCCACAGGCCCCTCAGACTCTGCTGCGGTCAGCCTCTCTCCCCAGGGTCCACCACCACCAGCAAGAAATGGAAAGTCCCAGCCTGACCTTGTGGTTCTGAAGCCAAGTGGCTTCCCGCCTCAGCTCCCCTGCTGCGGCTCCCTGGGGTTGCGGGCTCTGCGGGCATCAGTGTGGCTGGAGGCACAGGAAGCTCAGCATAACCAGCCCCTGATTCCCTCTGCGGGCTGAAGCCCTAGCCCCCACCCCCACCTCGGAAGCCTCATCCAAAATGTCCAAACACGAGGCTCCCCAAGACCTCATCTGAACTCAGAGAGGAGAGGGGCCAAGAAGAAATCAGAGCTGAGATGGAGGGGAAGAGAGCCTGGCGGGAGAGATAGGGGGTGAGGTCAGCCACCGTGTCCGGTGGGTAAAGAATGCCAGGTAAAGAGACATGCTGGGCATCGCCCTCTTACCCAGGAGCCTCCTGGGCCCATCCAAGCAGATGAATGGGAACTTCAGGCAGTTACTGGAAAATGGGAGGCTGGACAGAGGGGCTGCTCCAAGGTTGCTGACTAACCTGGCTGAGACTCCCAAGCAAAGCTCAGGTAGCACCAGAGAAGTTGCTATGGACATGTGTGGGCCTGAAAGTTCTTTCCTAAGTCTTTGGGGGATGCCCTGTCACCTCTCTCTGCAGCCTTTGGGAGGCATCAACATGGCAGGAAGGGCATCACAAGCCACCATTATCAAGCCTCTCTGGGTGCCTGGCACACGAGCTCAGTTATCCTCCCAGCCGTCCTCTGAGGTGGATATCAGCTTTCCACTTTACAGAGGGAAAACCAAGGCTCAGAGAGGAGCCGGGCCTAGCCCAAAGACACATTGCTGCACAGGGTGCAGGCAGGATCCGAACCCAGGTCTGGGTGAATCCAAATCCATTAACCACTAGAGTCAAATAGAGACGGTTCGAAATGCTGTCGAAAATGCAAAACCATACAGGAGAACATTGCTCCCAGCACAACAAGGAAAAAAACTGGATAATCTGCAAAATCGTAACTTATTCAGCCCACCAGAGAGCTGAGGTCACAAGGCAACCAGGGGAACCAAATTCCAAAGGGCAACCAGCTGTCCGAGGAAAGAGAGGCAACCCAACAATTTCACCTTTGGCAGAGCACTAGAGGAAAGGGTGGCTGCCCAAACCATGGATGAGAAGAGAACAGCTGAATGTGTAAGAATCCTTAAAGGTTACGTGTGGGCTAGTGGGACAGTTTATAGTTCCAGACACGGGGGAGTCCGCCTCCAGTGCCAGCTCATCTCCACGGCCTCCAGGAATGCTCACAGGAAAGGCTGGGGGGCAGCAGGCTGGAGGCAGCCCCTCACGGTGCACAGGCAGACACGACGCCAGCCCACTGTCTCCAGCGCAGAATCCAGTGGGGTCCAAGTGGGAGAGAGGAGCTGGCCTGTGAGGGCGGGTCCAGGGCAGTGTGCCCAGTCCCCCTCCCTTCTCCTCTCCTGTCTCCCGCAGTCAGGCTGAGACTGAGAACTCACTGGGAGGATGTGAGTAAGCCCCTTCTCTTCTCTGGGCTCCTTCCCTCCTTCTTTCCCTAGTCCACGTCCATACCCAGCAGCCCTTCCCGAGGGCCTACCCTGGGCTGGGCTGGGCTGGCCCAGGGTTCCAACAGAGAAGTGGGAGTGAACTCTAGGGGATCCCAGCAGCCAGAGGAGGGCCAAAGAGAGGCAGGGAGTCCAGCGGCAGGAGTGTGGGGTGGGAGCCAAGTCTTCCTGGCCTCGGGCCTGTCCGCTGTGCCCTTCACGACAGGCCATGCAGGCTCCAGCCCCAGCACGTCATCCCCCCGACTCTGTCTGCAGACAGAACCTACTCTGGGCACAGAGTAGGGGTGCTTTTGCTTTTCTTTCTTCTCGAAGAAACTTTTATAGTTCAATATAAAAACAGAGACAAAGCCATCAAGTTCAGGGAGGTTTGGGGAGTTGTTCTCGCCTTAACAAGCCAGTGGAGAGGACTGAGGAATGCAGGAGAGAGGCAGAAGATTTGCTATAACTGGGGTAGGGGGAGAGTGGAGGGGTCAGAGTGGAATAAAAAGCTCCCAGGTGGCTTTTGCCTGCTCCTGGGGAAAGGAGCAATGAGGGGTGATCAAGGGGTGCTGATGGGAGCCAGAGTAAGGGGCCCTCCCAATTGGGCATAAATGATAGGGGCTCAAGGAGCTTCTGTAATGAGCTCTGAGAGCAGCGGGGTGGCCCTCCCAGCCTTCATTTATCGAGCCATCTAGGCAATCAGCAGGTATTTATTGAGCTCCTACTATAAACTTGAAGGATACAGGATTAGTGAGACAAAGCCCTGCCGGTAAAGGGTCTCGGAGGAGTGGAGGCCAGTGTGGGGTCACCAGGTGGTTCCTGGGCCAGCTGGGAAGGGTGTAGGTCACCTGAGCCTGAAAGAGTAGGCAATTATAAGAACTGAGGGACAGGACTGGTCCATCAGTCAACAAACACTGCCTGGGTACCCTCTATAAGTCTCATGGGTGGGAGTGAGGAATTTTGTTCCATGGTTCTCCATGACTCTATCAACCCCACTGCTGAAAGCACCTGCTGACTTCCTCACCTGCCCCCAATTCCTGCCTGGCTATTCTTTAAGGTCCAGGGGCAGTGCTGCCACTTCTTCCAAGAAGCCAGCCCTGATGGCTCCATCCCCTTCGAGTACCTGAACCTGCAATCTGTCTAGGGGCTGGAGCAGACCTGGAGGACAGAATGGTCTCCCATGTCCCATGGAATAGAGGTAGTCAGGTGCAGGTACATGGCAGAAAGGAGGGGAGCCCAACCCTGGAGGATAACAAGGCACCCTACCGTCTGGGAGGTTCAGGCGGGAGCCGACCGCACCCGCCTGCAGCAAAGCTGGCGTGATGGATGGCCCCACTCAGGAAGAAATAAATCCCGAGGCTCGTGCACCAGGTGAACTGGGGGGTGTATCCATCTTAGAGATGGTTAATGAATGTACCGACCGCAGTAGATGGCAGCACATACATCTGCCTTCCACCGGTCCCCGGCATTCCAGGCTTCAGGGATCACCCCCACCAAAGGCTCAGCATTCCCCTCCCCAAACTTCCTTGGAATCAGCCATAGAGGGTGGCAAAGGGACCCAGAGACTAGCTCGTCCAGATCAGAACCTTTATCATGCAGATGGGGAAACTGAGGCCCAGAGAAGGTAGGGACTTATCCAAGGTTATGCAGGAAGTGAGTTGCAAAACCAGGGCTCCAGCCTCTCCCCCAGACTTTCCCGGGATCTCTCCAAACCCTCCCTGCATTTAAGCCCTGCTGAGTGCTCTAAGAAGGGTCCCTACCCACCTCCTGCCGCCACAGCCAGGCCTGTCCCGTTCGGAGCACTGATCCCAGATCCCTGGTGGAGACCTCTGCCCCCTGACCAGGCCGAGCATGGGGCCACGTCCTCTCCTTCTCTGCCCCCGACCACAGAACCAGGCCACGTGGGCACCCAGGACTGAGGGGTCCTTCTGGTAGAGCCCGGAGGATGAGGGACACACGTGTTCAAGGCTGGGATGGCCAGAGCGAAGGCTGTAAGGAAGGTCCCAGGGGATCTGCGAATGACCAGATGTGAATTATCATGTTCTGCTCATGAAACCCAAAGATGCTTCCCAAGGATGGGCCACCCCTGCTCCCAGCTGGGGTTAATCACTCCTCCTGCCGCCACCCGCTAACCACTCTTTGTCTGTAACCCTTCACTTCCCAGACGAGGCCCGGCGTGTGTCAGAATGCCCACCAATTCCCAGGCCGGGCTTTCCCGAGCTGACAAGTGAGCATGGCACTAGTAACAAATCCCTCGATCAGATTCACAAGAGGCTGACCTGCCTGTGAACAGAGTGGTGGGGACAGCGGGGAGGGGGTTGGGGAAGGTGAGCAGAAAACAAAACTGCACTCAAGTCAGAGCCCCGTTAGCCCCCACCCCCAGCGACCCCCCATGGCACTGCCTAAAGATGTCACCATTAAACGGAAACATGGTTCCACTGGGGTTCGGAGGCATTAAAGTCTCCTATGAAAGTGAAAATATCCCAGAGAAAAATCATATCTCAGGCGTTACCCACCTCCACATGCCAGCAGAGGCAGCGGGCGGGGAAAGGACGGGAGCTGGGTGATGCGAGCACCTACCACGGGCCAGAGGTTGGTATAGCCGCTGAGGCTCAGGGGTCAAGTGGCTGCAGATCCACACCACCAGTGCGGCAGAGCCAGGATTCAAACCCAGGTGCCCAGAGCCAAGCTCTCTCCTTCCATGCGACTCCAGACAGGCGCTGTGGTTGCCGCCCCCGCCTCCCTCCAACAGAAGGTACCTCTGGTCGCCACCATCAGCCCTCAGGGCAGAGCTCTGCTGGGCTCCTGGGGGGTGTGTGTGTGTGTGAAAAGCGCCCCAGAACCCTCCCTCGGCTGTGGCGCTCTGAGCTTTCCCTAGGGAGGTAGTACTTCTCAAGCTGACCCCAGTCTCTGGACAACTCCCCCTTCCCAGGCCACCAGAGCTACCACTGAGGAAAGAGAACTGTCTTAGGAGTCAGGAGACCTGAATTCTAATCCTGTCTCTTAACCTGCCTGGGCTCAGTTTCCCCATCTGTAAAATGGAGAGAGTAACACCCACTGGGCAGCACCACTGCAGTGATACCATGTGAGAAGATCTGAAGATACCAGTTAGGGTCAGCCCTGGGGTAGCCTCTCTGCTTCTGGGTGTGGCCAAGCTCCGAGACTCCCCGCAGAGGCCAGCCAAGACCTCCAGGAGGTCCTGGATTCTAGACCCTGAGGTGGACGCCACCAGAGGTGGGCTCAGTTCTGCCAGTGAGCCGAACCATGGGACCAAAGAGCATGGAATGTCCCTGCCCCTGTCCTCCCACCAGCCCTGCTCTGAGGGCTGGTGGGAGGACACCCTAAGCCCAGTTTCAACCTGGGGGTCCTGGAAGGAGGTAGGACCCAGCATCACCTGCCTGCCTCCACTCTAGGGCCCCTGGTGAGGCCCCTGCCTTTAGCCCAGCCACAGGAAGCACTGCCAAAAACCAAGCACAGTGACACCCAGCACCCTCCCATAACCCCAGCACCCGGGCCTTACGCCTCCCTGAAGCTCTTCCCTCCCCGCCCTGACCCCACTGATTCATTCAGTCCCCCGATACCTTAGGCCCATGGGCTGGGTGAGAAGATGGAGGCTCAGAGCAGGCCAGTGGCTTGCCCAGAGTCTCTGCAGCAGAGGAGGCCCGGAGCAGGGGTCTCTAACTCCTGACCTTGCTCCTCTCAAGCTGCTGCTGACCACACACCCACGGGGCTAGGGCTGCGGCCGCTCCTTAGAAGCGTCTCCTCTTTGCCCCGCCCCACAGCTGCTGCATAGATCTCCTCACAGCTCCCCAGGGAGGCTGCCCCAGATCCCCCCACCAGACCACCCTCCACACACGCCAAAACCCCAGACTCCCAGCCATCACCAAGGCCCCAACCTGAAATCAGCCCCTAATCACTGACTGGCCTATGAGCACCTGCATGGAACCCCTGCTCTCCGCCAGTGAGCTGAGGGCTAGCTGGGGGCGCCCAGAGAGGTTAAAGCACAGAGAAGGGGCCAGCTGGGGGTCGAAGAGGGAGTAAGGAGCATCCAGAAACACCCAGTGGGTGAGCACCCCCTATGAGGCAGGCCCCCACTCCCTCAATTTAAACCTCTAACAACCCTGGAGGGGGCAGTTTCTATTATATCTACTTGACAGGTGGAGAAAGAGAGCCTCTCTGGGTTAAAGCACACGGTCTAACTTGGATTTGAACCTGGTCTGCCTGACTCTGAGGCTGAGTTGTCACCTCCCCTACCTGCACCCGAACCCCCGGTGCTGAGTAAACACAAGCGGATTAACTGCCCTAAATACAGAGCCGGAACCCGGTTTCCAAGAGCCCCTTGGGACAGCCAGGCCATTGACCCCTTCTTTGATGCCCTGGGGATCGGCAGCGGGTCCCGGGTGGGAGGGGAAGCACCTGCTGGCTGCCTTCCTGTGGGGCTCCCCTCTCTCCCCTCTCCTTCCCACTCTAGCAAATGAGTAAGAAGAATAGAATTACAGTTTGGCTACACAAGACACAGAATTAGCAGGATTAAATATAAATAGCTATTAAAAGTGCCTTATAATTAAATTCATTTTCCAGTTATTTGTTTTACACACACACACCCGCCCACACGCGTGCACACACACATGCACACTCCCATCCTCAGCCCCACATGGAGTGGGTGCCAGGGGCCCTGCTGCCAACCAGCCCCCTCCCCGCCGCCACCTCAGCCTTGGAGTCAGGGTGCCAGCCTCTCCCCGGCTCCCAGCCCTCCCTCCGGGCCATCCCCGGGGCCCCTCCCGGAAGGGCCCACGATTGCCGCTGCGGTTCCCACGCACTGAGTACCTACTAGGAGCCAGAGCCAGAGGCCGGGCCAGGCCTGGGGAAGTGCCACCCGAGTGGGGGCAAGGAGGGGTGAGGCCAGCCAGGGAGTAGGGAGGTGTGTGTTTGGGTGCCTTCTGCTGACTGCCAGCTCTTCAGGGGCCCAAGCGTGTCCCCTCAGTTCGTGGTGCCCACCGTGCCTGTCGGCCTGAACGGGCCAGAGCCAGGCGTGAGTCCCGTCTGCCACCACTCACTCCGTGTCCTCCAGCAGGCCCCTTCTCCCCTCCAAGGCCTCAACTTCTTCTCTGTGAACGGACATAATTCTAACCTGTCTACCTGAACGAAAGGAGCTAATGCTCCCTGAGCACCCTGAACTGTGCCTGGCACACAGCCAGTGCTCAATAAGGGCAGGTCGCCATGATTATCATCACTGTCACCACTGAACTGCCGCTTTGACTATATCCCTCTCACTGCGGTGTCAATGAGCTGTAGGTACAAGAAAATTCAGAATACTGTAAAGCTGGGTAGAGATGCAAAGGACTATAACACCTGTAAAAATGGCTGGGGGACAGGGGGTCAAGTAGGAGAGGAACTTCCTTCAGCTGATCTCCTGGAGGACTTCTTGGAGAAGGAGGCAGTGCTTCAGGCCTCTCCACTTCAGCCTCTCTCCTCTGCTCACTTGGCGTCATCATCAGCACCTTCCTGTAGGGCCAGGAAAAGACCCCAGCCCTAGGCCTGGGCTGCAGAGGAGGGGACACTTCAAAAGCATTTGCCTTTGAATCCAGCAATTCATTCACCCAGTCTCATCGCTTCCTGAGCGCCTAGGGGAAGCGGGAGGAGAAACTCTTGCCCTTCTAGGGGCCAAATGGCTAGGAGCTGGGGCACAGGTACCCAAGAAGAGCAAGGCCTGAGGCAACACCAGGGCAAGGGCAGGACCCAGGCAGAGAACTGTGAGGCCACCAACATTTTCTAAGTCCCTACTGTGCATCAGACACTCGGTTCCATCATTTCGTTCAAGCCAAACAGCCACCCTCCCAAGCAGCAGGTATGATCACAGGTCCATTCTTCAGCAGAGGTGACTGGAAACACAGAGAAGTCAGCTGGGACTTGCCCAAGGTCACAAGGCCAGCAAGGGGCAGAGCTGGGGACAGAAGCCAGACCTATCTTATTCCCAGGTCTTCCTTACCCCATGCTGCCCCTGAACCAGGAAAAGCCTCCAGGGGGATATAGGGCCAAGGACGCAGTGTCCCAGAAAGCATCCCCTGCACTGGCCCTGCTGCCCAGTCCCTCTCCTCTTCCCTCTGTTGCCCTCCAAGGGGGAGTGTCCATCCTACCGGCCCTCCCTGCAGAGTCCCAACGCTCAGCCAGCCGCAGGCGTCCAACAGTGAAGACTTTTAGTCCTAAAATTAGGCAGCTGAGCTAATTAGCAAAGGCTCCATCCTTTCCTAGGGGAGGACATTATTTCATTATCCAAAGCCAAACAGAGCCCCACAGTGTCCGGCACACCCACTCAGGCAGCTGGCAAAAGCAACGCAAATCAATGGGCAGTGAGAAGCCTGCTCCAGGCCAGCCTCCCCACAGGGCAGTAGGGCTCTGTCCCATCTTTTTGACAAATGCCAGGAGAGAGAAAGGAGCCTGTGTTGGATGGGAAAGATTAAAGACTGAGCGATAAGGCACAAAGGAACCATAGACAACCCACAGCCTATTGTCAATTCTAGATGAAATCGTCCAACCCCAGGTGAAGGAGAGAGGAAGGGAGGGAAGGAGAGGTATGCAGGTGGGGAGAGGGGTAGATATTCTGGTTCCAGGCCCAGCTGCAGCACTGGCGAGCTGGGTAGAAATCCCACCGTGTCCTTGGCGATGGACAGCCTTCCTTTTGCCCACAGGACAGTAACAATCACCACCCAACTTCCGAGACCCATTGCTGCCAGATGTCCTGAGCCCATTTGATGGGCTTCTCACCATCACCCACACACCAGGCTCATTTCAGTCCCCGCTTCAGTGACCATGCTGCTTCCCCCTCCTTTCTGCCTTTTCAGTCTTGGCACCACTTCCTCCAACAGGCCTTCCAGGCCTTCCAGACTTTTCTAACCTGCAGAGACCTGCTCTGTCTCTCATCTCTGGAGCACCACAAAATCAAACACATGTTGATGTAGCGCCCGCCATGTGCGACGCTCTCATTGTGTTGTTTTGTGGGTCCTGTGTGCTGGTTGCCTCCGCCTCTCCTCTCCCTTATTGGGCCTGATATAGAGACAGGCACACATTGGGGTTTGATAAGTGTTTGTGGACTGAATGCCAGAAAGTCCCTCTAAAGCCTTCATGTGCTGCAGTGGGGAGCAGTAGTCCAGAGACCAGGGCTATAGTTAAACTCTAAAGCTAAGCTTCTGCATGCCCTTGGATAAGTCACTGGATTTCTCTTGGCCCTAGTGTTCCTGTGAAAGCGGGACTCGAGTCAGAACGAGACCTCTCGGACTGTGTGCATCAGGGAGGAGACTGCAGGCCCCAGGCTGAGCCAGCGCTGGCCGTGGTGCTGAATTTGGGGGTGGCCGTCCCTGGAGCTGCTGGGCGCCCGAGATGAATGCAGCCATAGAGGCAGTGGACCGGGTAAGGAGGGTACAGCTAAGAGACAATTTATTTGGATTGCTATTTCTGGGCATTGCCAGGGCTGACAGCATATGAGCCGCTTTTTCAGGAAGGAGGGGTCTCAGCCCCAGCCATTGGGAAATCAGTGGTCAAGCCAAGGGCCCAGAGCCACAGGGAAAACACCGTCTTATGGAGGAGAGGGCTGGAAGCAGGGCTGCACAGCTGCCCAGCCCAGACTCCTCACCCTCTCCATACATGCACACACAAACAACACACTCACAGTGCCTACATAAACCATGTATGGCCTAGCCCCATAGGCACCAAGCTTCCCATCACAAGGATGCCCTCCCAGGCAGTGCCGCATTTGGTCCTCACCACCCCAGAGGAAGCACAGGGCACCTCTTTTGATTCTTTTGACCAAGGAAGAAAGTGAGACTTAGTTCCTGGATTCCTCTCACTTCCAGAAGCCTCTGCCCAATCCCCTCCTTCTCCAAACTGTGCCAGGTGCCTGTCTTCATGAGAGATGAAATAAAAAAGGCATTTGCTACATACAGAAAAAAAACAGGCAACAGGACCAGGGCTGGAAGAGAAAGCTGGAGGGAATGGGAGTGGGGGGGAGAGTAGGAAGAAGTAAGGGAGAGAGGTTCAGCCAATGTCAAGGGGCACATCTCGGCAGGGCCCTGTGCTGGCCCAGCCACCGTCCACTTCTGAATAATCTCTCCAACTGAAACTCCATAAGTATAGGTAATAACAATCACTGTGATTTGCATGTATTGAGAACCTTTCAGCCCAAGATCTCCAAGTGCTTTGCCAACATTAATTAATTCATTAGACACACCCACCTCCCCAGGACAGGGTGGCATGAGCTCCACCCTGCTTGGCACAGCAGGCTCCCAGGTGCGAGGCAAGTGGCAGTCCCAGCAGGGGCATGTCCTGGGGGGCAGAGGTCTAAGAAGGAAGACCCTACAGAGTGGTGCCTTTGGCCCAGGACCGCACCTCTGGTTGCTCCCCAGCGCCCTGCCTCCTAGCCCTGGCCTGTTAGAAGAGCTCTGGGAGTCAGACAGGCAGAAGGTTGTCTAGCCTCAGCTCTTCCCTCAGTCACAGGGGCCTTGGGAAATTCACAAGCCTCCGTGCAACTCAGTTTCTTCACCTGTAAAATGGGGCCTCAGGGTCTCCAACTCCCAAGATGGTTCTGAAGCTCGAGGCAAGCAACACGGTGGGAAGTGTTCAGACCTGTCCAGGGCTGCACACAGGGGGAGGATCACTTTTCCCTCTGCCAACTGGGTCCTGTGGGAAAGGCAAGCAGGGGTCACGGATGGATGCAAAAACTCTCCTTGGGGCCAGGGTCCTCGTTCCAGAGTCAAGCTTGGGCACACTCAGGTCCTCGCTCAGTCTATTTCAGATGCACAGATGGCCCTCAGTCCACAGCACTCTCAGTTCTCCCCCACTGCCCACCCCATTGCCCGCCCTGGGCCTGGCCCCACACTGGCCTCCAAGAAGGGACCCAAAGGTCTGATTGGGAAAAAGGAATTTTCCCAAGTAGGCTAGGCTCAGAATCAAGGAAAGAGGGAATCCTGGGGTCAGCAGGCTCTATTTAGCAAGGTATTCCCCGACCTCACAGAGTAGTCAAATCCAAAGTCATCTCCTCCAGACCCTCATGGCAGAGGTGGGAAAACTAAGGTATGGAGAGAAGTGAAGTACACAGGCTCTGAAGTAAGATTTAGAATCATACCCTAATACCACCACTTATTTGTGCTGTCAGCTTGAGCAAGTCACTAAACCTCCCCAAACCTCCATTTCCTATCTACAAAATGAAATAATAATATCCTTGGATAATGTGTATAAAGTGGCAAGCACAGCTCCACACTGTAGGAGCTTAACAAATGGAGTTTTCATTAATTATGCCAAAATTACACTTTCTTTTTAATACTTTCCCAAAGCTTACACACAAAGCCCCATAATCGGGCCAGAGAATTCATTTCACTAATATTTACTGTGCACCTATTATGTGCCAGCCACTCTGTGGCCCATCTCTATAGCTCCTCTTCCCTGTAGGTGTCGTCTGTCCCAGCTGGCTGACCCATGTTCCTGCGTCCTTCCTGATGCCAAGCGTTTGCCCTTGCTGTTCCCTCCACCTAGACTCCTCTCCTTCCTCCCCTCCATCAAGTTAAATTCCCTTTCAATATTCCAAGGCCTGATCCAGCCCTGTCTCATGCAGGATGCTTCTTTGATTTCACCAGTGTGGTTTAATACTTAACTGCTCCCCAGTTGCTCATCCTGTCTCCTGGGTGGGTTTGGAGTCTCCCTCAGGGCTGGGACCAGGTCTTTTCCTCATCCTGTCCCAACAGTGTGGCTGAGCAAAAGTTCAGTAGGAGGGTTCTGGGCCAAGCCTGGGCCAAGGATGGGGAGGCAGAACTGCAGCTACAAGGGATGTAGATTCCATTACACGCAGAAGGACTAGACCCTGCTCAGACTTCCCAATCTTAAAATTTATTACAAAGCCACAGTAATCAAAATAGCAGGGTACTGGCACAAGATAGACATAGAAACCGATGGAATCAAAATGAGAGCTCAGCAATCAACCCGCACACTTACGGACAGCTGATTTTTGACAAGGGGGAAATACCCCTCAATTGGGAAAGAACAGTCTCTTTGACAAATGTTGTGGGAAAACTTATCTTCATTTGCAAAAAAAAAAAAAAAAAATGTTGACCCCCCTACCTCATACCATATACAAAAGTCAACTCAAAATGAGGATCAAAAACCTAAATATAAGAGCCAAAACTATCAAACTACTAGAAAAAAAAAAAAATAGAGAAGCATCTTCAGGACCCTGTGTAAGTGATACCGATCAAAAGCAGTGGGTTCTCTGCCTGATGCGCTCAAATGACCAATTACTGAAATTACTTTGAAACACCAGAGTTTCAAACAGAAGAAGAGTTGATTGCTAGGCAGGAGATGGCAGGAGATCAGATGGCCTACTTGCCAAAAAATGTCTCCCAAACTGCAGTAATTCTGACAGTTTTATAGTATCAAAAGATGGGCAGGTTTTAGCACGATGACTCATTAATGATGTAATTAGTGGTGATCTAAGTATTGAGCATGTGCAGATTAATTGTTTGTTTATCAAGATAACTTTGGAATTGGGGTGGGTTAGTTCTGGGCTGACCCAAGGCCCTTCATTAATAAACATTAGGGGCTATCTTAAGTGATCATAAGACTCTAAAGTTGAAAAACTAGATAAAAGGGATACGAGTGAGGGCCAGTCACAAGGTTTTTACAATCCCAAGGGCACAAGATAAAGGCTATACGATCAAGGTAGCTGGATTACAGTTCACAGACTTCAGGTATTCCCCACTGTCTACTCCAATATACCAGAAAATATAAAGGAATATTCTCTATAATAACTCAGTAATCATGATCATCCCCTAAACCCTACTTCTTGGTCACATTAAGCAATGGTTTCTTAGCCTTTTCACCCAAAGCACAAGAGAACAAAATTAAAAAAATAGATAAATGAAATCTGATCAAAATAAAAAAAATCTGCGCTTCAAAGGACTTTATCATGAAAGTAGAATGACAATGGGAGAAAATATTTGGGAACCACTTTCCCACAAGGGTTTAATAACCAGAATATATAAATAAATCCCTCAACTCAACAACAAAAAGATAAACAATTCAATTGAAAAATGGGCTAAAGACTTGAATAGACCTTTCTCCAGATAGAGAAATTGCCAAAAAGCACATGAAAAGATGGTCAATATCATTGCCATTAGGGAAATGAAAATGAAAATCAAAATGAGATACTATTTCACATACACTAGAATGGCTACTATTTTAAAAATGGAAAATTAGAAGTATTGGCAAGGATATAGAAAAATAGAAACACTTATAAGTATTTACCCAAGAGAACTGAAAACAGGGACGCGAGCAGGTATTTGCACACCTATGTTCATAGCAGCATGATTCACAATTGTCAAAAGATGGAAGCAATCCAAGTGTCTTTCGATTGATAAATGGATAAATAAAATGTGGAATGTACACTCAAAGGAATAATAATTCAGCCTTAAAAAGGAATGAAGTTCCGAAACATGCAAAAACATGGGTGGCTCTTGAAGACATCATGCTGCGTGAAATAAGCCAGAAGCAAAAGGACAAACACTCTATGATCTCGCTGATATGAAAGAATTAGAATAAATAAGCAAACACATAGAGTCAGAACCTAGAATACAGGTTAGCAGGGGACAGGGTGGGAGTAGGGAATAGGGAGAAAAGGCTTAAAATGTACAGAATTTGGGGGCGGGCCGCGGTGGCTCAGCGGGCAAGAATGCTTGCCTGCCATGCCGGAGGACCCCGGTTCGATTCCCGGCCCCAGCCCATGTAAAAAACAAACAAACAAACAAAATATAATAAAACAAGAAAATGTTTAAAGATGTTTCCCTTTCTTCCTCCCTTCCTTCCTTCCATCCTTCCTTCCTTCTCTGTCTTTCCTTCCTTTAAAAAAAAAAAAAAAAAAAAGTACAGAATTTCTTTGGGGGCTGATGGAAGAGTAGTGGTAATGGATGGCGGTGATGACAGCGCACAACATCGTGAGTGCAATTACCAGCACTGAATGATATATGTAAATGTGGTTAAAAGGGGAAATGTTCACATTGTATATGTGGTACTAAGATAAATTTTTTTTAATGCATGGAACTGCAGAACACAATGAACCCTAAGTTAAACCACGGACTATAGTTAATAGTACAATTATAAAATATGCTGTTGTCAAATGTTCCACACTTATGCAAGGTATTAATAATAGAATGGTATATGGGAATCCTGTATTTTATCCATGATTGTTCTCTAAACAAACCCACAAGTTCTCTAAAAAGAGAGATACAGAGAGCCAAGCCAGGAGTGGGGCCGGGGTCAGCACCCCGGTTAGTGGGGTAGTGATCATATGACCATTTACCTTCATCGGGGCATCTTACTGCCTGAGGAATGGCCACCCATCCTTCCACCCACCATGCCGGCCCCTCCATCCACACCTCCAGTCCCTGCGCCCTGGAGTAGGGCATCAAGAAGAGTGAACAATAAGAAAATTAAACCCAGGCTTGGGAAGGATTCCCTGTCTTTGGGCAAGTACTCAGGGGCCCTGCCAGGCCACCCAGTGTTCTCCCTCCCTTCCGGTGTCCCTGTCTCAAGAGTCACCTCCTCCTGGAGGCCACCCTGATTCCTCAAAGACCATCTTGACTTGATGCTTGAGATCACGTCCTTGAGAGGGCCCTGGCTCTGGCGTAGTGGGATGGAGAGCTACGTTCCCAGAACAAAAATGGCCAGGGCTGGGCTCATCAGGCACTGGTCATGGCATGGGTGGGATTATCAACCAGAGCAGAGGGAGGGGGTTGGGCACCACATAAGCAGAGGCTGAGCACTCACAGGCCTTGGTGGGTGGCAGGGGTGGGATGTCACTTTCCATCTTTGTGCTCAGCTTCCGTGTCTGCCAATGGGAATATCATGTGGCCCAAGTTCAAGGTGCTTTTGATCTAAACCAACCCCCCCCTCCACATGTATAAGGTCTCACATTCATGTTTTCTCCTGCAGGGTGTCCTCAGGGAGATCTTCTCTCCCCCTGACAACACAGGGTCCTCAATGGACGTTGAGCCCCAGAGATACAACCTCAAGACCCCACAGGGAGGAGAGATGTGGAGACAGGCCGAGAGCCAGCAAGGGGGCAGAGGGGTTTCCCTAAGACACAGATAGAAGGATGAGGAGAAGGCGAGGTGGCCATAGGCCTCCTACAGCGAGGATTGGCTGGAACACCCCAGTTCCCGAGAACCTGGGGCCCAGCCCCCAAGCTGGCACAAGCGTCAGCCTCAGCTCCAGGGCACAGGGTCCCAGCGAGGACCCCACCCCCCGCCAACTCACTAGCAGAGACCTGCTCTTAATCACCGCCAGCGCTTCTCTCTGCCTTGGCTGTATGAGGCCATAATAATATACAAAGAACACTCATTTATTCACCAACTTCCCACTCAGGAAAAGATATATGACATTGTAGGAACGGATTTATCCTGACATCCAGTTTTCAGCAAAGTGAGGCTAATTTACACATTTAAGTCAACAGTTTGTCCCTCCTTCCCCCCACTTTTTTTTTCAATGATGGGAGGGTAAAGGATGGAAGGGAGGTTGGAAATATACAAGCCGGAGTGGTTTGGGGGTTATAGGCAGTAGAGACAAAGAGGGATCTCAGCCAGGTTCCCTGTGGTTCCCCTCACCATTAATCCTGGCTCTGGCTCTGAAATAAAATCAATGCAACAAGTGGGTGCAAAACAAAGGGCAAAGGCTGGAGGGCAGCTGGGAGGAAGAACAGGGCCCTGCAAGGCCTGCCAACCCCCACACGGCCAGCCCCATCTCAGCCTGTGGGCATGGGGGCAGTCGGGCCGCATTTGGAGCCTCGGTTTCCTCACCTGAAAAAAATAGAGCCCAATACAAAAGGCCTTTTACTGAAGGCCCATACCCAGGGCCTGGCACATAGCTGGTGCTCAGGGAATGTGGCCTTTCCCTCGAGGAGCCTCCCCCAATTCCAGGGGTGCAGGGCAGGCTGAAAGAAGCAGCTTTCCCAGCTGGGAACAGGAGTCCGCATTAGGCGGTGACAGATTGGAGCTGGCGAGAAGGGAGGAAAGGGCCCGCTTATGTGGGGGTGTCTGCGTCTCTGTGAATCGTTCTCTAATTGAGCATCCTATTCAAGCACACTGATTGGTAACAGTGCCATTTTAATAGAAGAGTTCCTGTGTTATTTTTACAAGTCATAACTGAACAAACACATGGAGCCCTGTCCCCTGGCCACACCCACGGGGAGCCTGAGTCACACCCGGTAACCAGGACACCACCGCTCACCCCCTGCCAGCGGCACCCGGGCCCAGGCCCAGAGGGCGGCCACACCCCGGGGAGGGGCCCCCAGGTCTCAGAGGCCCCTCCCTCCTCAAGCAGGCCTGGGTGACAATTCCAAGGAGGCAATTTTTTCCCTCCTTAAAAAGGAGCTTGGCAGTGACTCACGCCTGTTTTTCCCGCAGCAGCCCTGCTCCCCCTGTGTTGTCACCGAAGCACACCTGACGGCCCCTCCTCCGCAGGGGAGGCAGGGTGTGGAGCCTGCCAGGGAGCGGGAGGGGGCAGGGAACAGCCCAGGCTGGGTACGGGGGAGGGCCCAGGAGGTGGGGAGACCAGGGGGTGCTGGATGAGTCCCGCCACCCCAACCTGGCAACCCAGGGTCAGGCCCAGCCCCACTGGGCTTCGAAGCCTCTCTGGAAAAGCTGGGGCTGCACCAGACACAGGGGTTGTAAACTGGGCAGCAGAATGTTTTGTTTGGCCTGCTCAGTGGTTTTCAAAAGATTGGAATCAGTTGCCAACTTTTATGAACTACATAGAAATCTGGATTTCTGGTTTCTTTTTGAAAAATCCTATCTGGCCACATGGGACCTGCATGTGGCAGCAGTCAGCTAAGGATGAGAAGTGAGCCTCCTGTTCCCCCACAGTCCCCAGTCAGCCTGCTTCACTTTACATTCCCCACCTGGCCCCTGGGGGGCACTGGGCTTTGTGATGCCTGCACCAAAGGCTCCTAAAGCACCAGCCTCTAGCTCTGAGGCTGCCCGGGCATGGAGGAGGAGACAGTGGGAAAGCAGAGTGCAAGAGGACTCACAGCGAGGTCCAAATTGAGAATATAATCCAGGAACATACAAACCACAGAATTTTTTGTAAAACATTTTATTTATTGTTATAGTTAACAAGTAGTCACTTTTTTTGGGGGGGGGGGGATGCATGGTGCGGGAATCGAACCCGGGTCCCCCACGGGAAAGGCGAGCATTCTACCGCTGAACCACCTGTGCACCCAAGTCGTCACTGTTTAATTCATATCATTCCATTAAGCCAAAACTTTGCTCCGACGGGGCAAAGGTGGCCAAGGTGGGACTTGCCATCGAATGAAGGGAAAAGCCCTGCAGCCCAGGCCACAGTCCTGTTTGCAGGTGTGGACAGCCCACAGTGAAGGCTGGCCCGGGGGTCCTGATGATAAAGCGGGAGCTGAAACAGCTATTCTGTTTTTATATTTGGGGTCACAATAACCAGGTTAAAAGGTTGAGTTGCGATTGTACAAATACACACAGTGAGCGAAAAGCTTTTTTCCGCTATGACTGTGCTCTTTCAAGTTAAGATGTCTAGACTCAAGACATACCATTAATCTGGGCCAGGGCAGGTACAAGACGTTCCAAGTAAATAATCTTCCCCTGTAATTAAGTGCTTAATGGAGAGATTCCGACAGAAAAAGTTCTCAGAAGGAAGGGTGTCAAGGGCTACGGGAGCCCAGGACAATTTCCTGGCCTTGGAGGCATGGGGTAGGGCTCCCAATCGGTCAGTTCAGCCCATTTGTCCAAAATTTCCCCCCAGCTGACTGGCCTCTGAAATCCTGGACCACATTTGGCCAAGATTGGGCTCCTGGTTGTCCCTCTTTCTTTCTCATTGGCAAGAAAAATGAGCCAAGGAGCTCACAGAGGCCCCGCCAAACCAGATGTTCAGTCCTTAGAGTATCCATCCCCAGCACCTGGACTCTTTGAGGCCCTGTTTTCCCATCTGCAAAGTGAACAGGTGGAGTGAGGCCCAACTGTACACCAGTATTTGGGGCAGAGGCCTCTGCTTCCATCCTTTCATTCCCCCAGATAAAGGCCCACAGGCCACTGACAGCAAGTTCCATATCAAGCTCATGCTACTAACTCCAGGCCCTGACCCTCTCAGGCCTCAGGTCCCCCATCTGCAAAATGGGTCTTTATATCCTCTTGGGTCTTTTGAGCCCTAGAACTTGATGATCCAGCCCTGAGGCCCCTGGGCAACCTGGGCTGAGGCCAGAATAGCCTGAGGCTTTCTGGCACCAGAAGGTAGAGGACAAGGGGAGACCTGAGGCAGCGCTAGGCCAGGTAGCCCTTGTTGGGTGGGGGCAGGGCAGGTAGAGGGGAAAACGGAGGTGAGTAAGAGAGGACAGAGAGTGCAGGCCAGTTTTTCAGGACCCTGACTATGGTGGTCAAGCCGGGAGAGGATATGGGGCCATGGCACACACCAAGGACAGCCTGGGCTCAAAGACCCAAGTACAAGGGTAAGACACAGAGTCTCAGAGCTCCAGAGGGGCAGGCTTTGGGCAACCTACCCCCCTTGTTCTCCCCCATACTCCACCTCCTCCAGGAAGTCTGCCCTGACTACCTTCCTCCCTAAATCAGGGCCCCACTTCCCACAGGCCTGCATTGACTCCAGATCAGGCCCTCAGAGTGCAGATGGAGACAGTGAAGCCCTGAGAGCAGCAGATGCCTGCCCAAGTCCACTTAGCAGCCCACAGTAGACTCGCAGCCTTCATACTTCAGCAAACACTATCAGGGACCATCTCCAGATCTATATTGAAGGCTGGAGAAAGCAAGACCAGAGAGGGGGAGCACTTTTGTAAAGCCACACAGTAGAAGGGGCTTTACATCATCCGAGCTTTGCCCAGGCTGGACACTTCCTCAAACTTCCAGTCTTTTATCTGCCCAGTGAATACCTTTCTGCGTTTAACACACAGCCAGGATGACCCCTCCTCCTCCTGGCCCACTATCTTGAGAAGCAGCACCTCCTCCTCTGGACAGTCCCTCCCCCAGCACGCCCCACCTCTGCACCTTGGGACCTTCATTGCACTATTTAGAAACCCGCCTCCCCACGGGACTGGGAACCTCCTGAGGGAGGAACTGGGTCTGACTGCTGTGGCCCACCAAGGGCCCAGACCATGCCTGGCACATAGTAGGTGTTTAACAGAAATATGGGGAATAAATGGGGGAGCAAAGGAGAGGAGGCTTAGGGGAACCACCCTGAAAGGAAGTGCCCAACCTGTGCCCCGCAGGCAGGGGTGCCCCACCCCACCCCACCCCGCCCTCGCCCAGCTCTAGAAAGCTGCAGAATTAAGAACAAGTTATAATTAAGATGGGATGTTTGAAGAGAAACATAATCTCCATTTCCGTGGGATCCACGGGCACAACAGTAATTAACGTCTCATTAACATTCGCCTAATTAAGCAGTTTATGAAAGTGTATGGATTTGCATACCTCCAGGCCAGCCAGGCCCACTCAGGCATGTCAAAATTAACCCCTTCGGCCCCGGCTGGGAGGTGGGAGGGCTAGGGGGGGCCTGGAGAGGAGGAGGGGCAGGGGTGACACCAGGTCAGCGGAAGGCTGGGAGGAGGGGACATGGCCCTGACCCTCTCCAGGCTGGCACCTGTCCCAACCCAACCTCACCTGCCCCCTCACTGGCCGGAGAATGGACAGGTCACTCTACACCTCTCCCCACTCTCAGTGTCAAGGTCAGAAGTTCTCAAAAGGAACTTTTACAAGGAAAGGAAGGTTCCACCACCCACCATCCCAGGGTTTGCCCAACCCCTGCGCAGCCCACACCTCTGGCATGGCCTCCTTGGAACCCACTCTTCCCCCATGGCTCTCTGCAGAGAACAGACCTTCCACCTGCTCACACCTTTTTAGATCAGGTGCTTTACCACATTATTTCATTCAGTCCTCCCAGCTCCCCAGGGACTCTCATTATTCCCATTCTATCCCAAAGGAAAGAGACTCGGAGAGGTCCAGCAGCCTCCCCAAGGTCGCTTAGCTGGTTAGTGGCACAGGCCAGGGCTCTGACCCCAAAGCCCCTCCTACATCCCCAGGCTGTACGATTTTGGAGACACAAACACTTCATGCCGGCAACAACACACCAAGGGAAAAGGCCGGCTGATCCTTCTTGCTTCCCCTGGACATTAATTAACCACCTTCCCCGGAGCTTCCTCAACTCCCAGCCCAGCCGTAACTCTTGGATCAGAACTAGAATCAAAGTCATGTATAATGGGACAGAGGTGGGAGGCCTCACAGTTTTCCAAAGGAGAACAAAGAAAGGAACCTTTCAGGATTCAAGGATCAAATAAAGCATTTCCTTCTGAAGCCCTTTGAAGCTGTGAGCATGTACTCATATTAGTTGCTCATTAATAACCTAGCTCCTTGCTCCCCACTCACGCCCATTCGTGCCCACTGTTTTACACCTGAGGTACCTGCTATCTCTGCCCATTCCAAGGTGAATTAGGGCAACTGCTCTTAGCGCTAATTTAGCAATATATATCAGGAGCCTTAAAAAAATGCTCATTCCCAATAAGCTAAAAAAAAAAAAAAAAGGCTTAAACCGTAGAGGTGAGAAATTTGACTCTGTTACAACTTAAATCATCTGTGCAATTTGAGATACCACAAAACGGAAAGACAATCCACAACGGACTAGGCAAACATGCCTGCAGCATGGATAGTGCACAAAAATTTTGTTTCCAGGCTATATAAAGAACTCTGCAAATCAATAAGGCAAAGAAAAATCACCTTTTTAAAAAAGACAATTTTTTTTAAAAGACCAAGAGTAAGATCAGGCAATTGGCAGAAGAAGAGACTTGCAGGGCCAATAAACACATGATGAGATGGGCATGACCTCAGTCTTCTGGGAAATGCTAAGTAAAAGGAGATAGAACCCTGTACCCGTTGAGTTGGTGGGCACTTTAAAAGTCAGAGAGTACCAGGTGTTGCTGGAGCTGTGGGGCAACAGGACCACTCCTATATTGCTGGTGGAAGTGTAGGTTGCTACACCCATTTTGGAAAACAACTTGGCCTTATTCTATAAAGCAGAAAATGCATATGCCCCACCACCAAGCAATTCCATTCCTACAGAAACTCTCCCACACAGGCAAAGGAGGTTGTACAACAATGCTCATGGCAGCTTGTTTGTAAAAGTGAGAGGGAGAAATGATAGAAACGCCCACCAGCAGACAAATGGATCACCTGTGGTATGCACAGATTATCCACGCATGCCTTTTACCTCCACTGCCTTCCAAACCCCCATTATCACAATAAAGGGTCTTCTTTCATCCTATAAATCCACAAGGATAAAGAATGGGAGAAGAGGAAATAGCAACATGATTTTGGAAGTTAGAAAACAGATGGGTGAGCGGTAATTGATTTGGCAGAGCTGAAAAAGTAGAGTCCTAAGTCCCTGTCCAATTACCCACAGAACCCACCGAAGGCTCATCATCTAGTGGCACCATGTGCCCTTGGACATAAAAATGAAGTCCTGGTTGGAAATGTGGAGATCCCAAGAGGATCCCTTCCTCAGCTCTGCCTGAAAGACGGGAGTTATTTTTTTCCTCTCGGGGACCAACAGAGAGGGTCGTGGAGCTGGAAACAGCAGGCTGGATGGAGAGTGGGGGACCATACTGAAAACTGAAGGAGTAGGGACACATTTCTCTTCTGAATTTCAGATTGCCACCCCAGCCTTCCTCCCTGACTCAGCTCCCAGGAGATTTAAAGAGTGCTGTCTGGAGGCTCTGCCAACACGGCTCCCCACTGAGTCAGCCCAGGCAGACCAGCCCCAAGGAAGCCGAGTTAACGCATCCACCCATGCACAAGGGATGCCAGACAGCGTTTAGGGCCCCACTTCTAAACTGGAGCAACCCACCAGCACCACCAGACATCATTTTGCCCAGTGCTATGGAATAGGGCTGGCACAGAGGAGGCCCTCAACAAATTTCTGCTAAGTAAATGAGCCAATAAAATCTCTAATAAAATCAGAGTCCCAAACAAGCACTCAAACAGAGAAATGCAACTTGAAGGAAACAGGTAATGGAGATAAAATGAAACATAAGTGGGGCTTTCATTATTATTATCCTCAGAGAAATAAAATGTGGTATATGAAACAAGAACCAGATGCAATATATTTTTTGGATGCAACATATCTTTTTTTTTAAATATTTTTTTATTGATAAAACAACATATAAGCACAAACATTCTTAACACACAAACATTCCATACATATGGTGTACAATCAGTGGCTCACGAGATCGTCACATAGTTGTGTATTCATCCCCACGATCATTTTTTAGAACATTTGCATCACTCCAGAAAAAGAAATAAAAAGCAAAAAGAAAAGCCTCGCACATCCCATACCCCTCACCCCTCCCTCTCATTGACCACTGGTGCTTCCATCTACCCAGTGAAAAACAGCTTCTTCTTTTTTTATATTTATTTGTTAATTTTTATTAATAAAACCAATCAACATACAATATGAACATTCTTTTTTTATCACATAATTGTATATTCATCATGATCATTTCTTAGAACATTTGCATCAATTCAGAAAAAGAAAAAGACATAGAAAAAAATTCATACATACCATACCCCTTACCCCTCCCTTTCATCAATCACTAGCATTTCAATCTACTAAATTTATTTTAACATTTGTTCCCCCTATTATTTATTTATTTTTAATCTGTATGTTTTACTCATCTGTCTATAAGGTGGATAAAAAGAAGCATCAGACACAAGGTTTTCACTATCACACAGTCACAATGGATACAACATATCTTAATGCAGGATATTACTAATGGAGGTATGTGTAGGAACTCTATTTTCTGCATGATTTTTCTGTAAACTTACAGAAGTTTCTCTACTAAAGAAAAAGGAATCTTTGAAATCTAAAAATGATAAAGCAGAAATGAAAAACCCGATAGAAGTACAGAATGAAAAAGTTGGGGAAACCTCTAAGAAAGAGGAGCAGAATAATAAAGAGATGTCACAAAGTAGGGGAAAACAAGATAGGGGTCTCACCAGGAAGAGAACATCTGATTAACTGGGGTTCCAGAGAGAGAGAACTGAGAAAATGGAGGTCAGAAAATCACAAAAGGAGTAATTCAAAACTTTTCTAGAGCCAAAGAATATGAATTTTCCTCTTGAAAGGGATCACTGGGTACCCAGCACAATGGATACAGGAGATGTTCATTCTTGTGGGTTGAATTTTGTTCCCCAAAGAGATATGTTCCAAGTACTAACGCCCTGTGATGGTCACTATCATGTGTCGATTTGGCCAGGTTATGGTGTCCAGTTCTCTGGTCAAGCAAGCCCTAGCCTGATTTTAACAGTAAAGGTATTACATGGGTTTAAATCATCAGTCAGTTGATTGCATCTATGGCTGACTGCATCTACAATCAACAAAGGAAATTGCCTCCAGCAACAAGAGAAGTCTCATCCAATCAGTTGAAGGCCTTAAAGGGAAAACTGATGATTTCAGTAAGCAGAAGGAAGAATTTATATCTCTACTTCAGCCAGCCAGCTTCTCCTGGGGAATTCATCATACCTTCATTGGAGTTCTCAACTTGCAGCTTCTTCTGAGTAATTCAACAGCACCTTCATCAAGTTTCCAACTTGCAGTCAGCCCGATGAAATTGGGATTTGCTGATCCCCATGGTCGCAGAAGCCATTTCTTATAATAAATCTCTTAATATTTACATAGAAATATTGGTTCTGTTTCTCTGGAAAACCCTGACTAATACACTCCCTGAAGCCCGTGGTTGTGTCCTAATTTACAAATGGAGTCTCTGCAGATATAAACAAGTTCAGGTGAGTTCATACTGAATTAGGGAGGGCCTTAACCCAGCATGATTGCCCATCCCTCCAGGAAGAGGAAAAGAGACAGAGCAACAGAGGGAAGACAGCCACGTGACAGAGGAGGCAGAGATTAGAATCATGTGGCCAAAAGCCAAGGAACTCCTGGAGCGAACAGAAATGCCTGGCACGGAAAGATCCTCCCCTCAAGCCTTCAGAGAGAGCCTGGACCTGCCAACCCCAGAATTTAAGGGAGGGAACAATTGGTGGTATTTTGTTGTGGCAGCCCCAGGAAACAAATTCGCACTCCAAGTCATAGCACAGTGAATTATCAGCACTTAAGGAGAAAGAGAAGCTCCTAGGTTCTAGAAAGAAAATCCCCAGGTACCAGGCAAAAGTGCAAATGTCAGAATGATCCTGGATTTCTCAATACCAACACTGTAAGCAGCATTATAGCAAGACTTCTAAAATTCTGGGAGGAAGATTTCCCTCTATAGTTCTATACCCAGCTAAACCATCGATTAAGATTTGGGACAGAATGAAGATGTTTTCAGACATGCTAGATCTCAAAAATGTATCACCCATTCACCTTTTCTGGAAGCTACTGAGGGACACATTCCACCAAAATGAAGGTGTAGACTAAGGAGAGGAAGACGTGGGCTCCAGGAAGCAAGAGATCTGACACAAGACAGAGGTGAAAGGGACTCCCAGACGGAGGCCCCAGCACATTTGCTGCACCGTAGGTGACAAAACAAACTGAATTTGAGCAGGTAGAAGGCTCAGGAAGAGATTTCTTCGAGAAACCTCTTAAGCAACTTCTTTCAAATTCTTTTTGTGGGTTGTTTGTGTGTTTCCTACTTCTAAATAACCAGCTTATGCGTCTGCCCCTTGATTTTCCTGTTTCGGGCATTGACTGTTGACTTTGATTGTAGACGCTGAGGGTTTAGCCCCCAAACAGCCCCCCTTCTGCCCCATGCCATGAGTGTCCATGAACCCCAGGCTCCCCCACCCACCAGGACCCCAGATGAGGCTTAGTGGGGATGGGGCGGCTGGGAAATCTGCACTCCTGAGGCCAGCTCCAGCCCACACAGTGATCACCGAGTGGTAGGGGCCCTCCCAGCCTCCAGGCCAGCTCCCGCCTCCTCACACAGGCTCCACCCCCGCTGGCTTTCAAGAGAAACCTGGGCCCCCTCCTTTCCTGCAAAGTGGCGGGAAGCAGCCCTGGGCTTCCTCTTTCTCCTCCTCTGCTTCCTGAGGCCAGGGGTCCTGCCCAAACCAGAAGCTTACTAGGTTTTTCTTTCCAGCTTTCGTCTCACAAATATTTACTGAGCATCTTTTCTGTCCCAGACACTGGAGACAAGGCTATGATCGGGGCAGCTCCAACCTCTGCCCTCACATTAAGCAAACAAAGCAATAAATACAAATTGTGAGGAGAACCACGAAGCAAGAGAACCAGACCCGTGAAAGGAGAGCCCTGATTTGTCCGTGGGGTCACTGAGGGCTAGCTGGGAAGGCCAAAGGGACCTGGTATCCTGCTGAGGAGAAAGGAGAGGAATAGATGGGGGGGGAGGGTATTCATGAGAGCCCCCGGCCCCACCCCCAGCTCTGTCTCCCTTCCCTCCTTTGCTTACCCCCTGCTACCCTCTCCCCACCCAAACTCCCCTCCCGTCAAGTGGGGAGGAGGTGGGGGAGGGGAGCACCATCGCATCACCCACCACACCGGGCCAAGCCCAGTGTGTCAGAAGGACGACAGGACAGAGAAACTCACAACCCAGCATTTTACTGAAAACCGAGCTCCACCTGGCCATGGTGAGCTACACACTCAGTTTCTTCTCCACTCAGGTCCCACGGTGGGGGGGGGGCAGCAGACGTGTGGGACACAGTTTCCTGAGTCCCCCTCTTGCTCCAGAAGGGACTCGGTACAGGTCCGGAATGGTAAAGGAGCTCGGCGTGGGGAACGGGGGGCCTCCCGCTGTGCCTGCTGCAGTCCCTTCCCCGCAGGTATCTCCCCACCCTGTCCCTCCTCAATAAACCCTGCTCTGATTCAGGCTGCCCCTGCTCAAGGGCCTTCCACGACGCCCACTGTTCTCAGGGACAAGTTCTGGGCTCCGACTCCAGCTGCAGCCAGACCCAGGGCAGGCTCAGGGCCCCAGGGCTGAACTGGCGCTGATGAACACTCGGCGCCATCCCACCCCTAGGCCTCTGCTCTCGCTGGGCCACCTGCCTAAACGGACCTCCCTCCTCCCACCCAACTAACTCCTCAAATCCTCCAGAGGTGCCTCCTTCAAGCAGCCCTCCAGGATCTCACTCCAGGCTCCTCCACGACCCAGGCCTCTCTCTCACCTCCTCCAGCTCACAGTGGGTGCTCTGAGAGATCCGACAGCATGGCCAGGCTCAGCAAGGGGGCAAGGAGGATGCTCCTGTGGGAGGACCAGCCAGAATCTGGCTCTGTTCCTCCCCACTCCCTACCCCAGGTTAGGCCACCATAGCCCAGGTTAGGCCAAACAATGTCCAAGCCAACTAGAGCAAAGGATGGAGGCAGGGAGAGTCCATGGAGAAAGGATGGGGGAAGGGAGCCAAGCCCCTCAGCCCCCCACCCCACCCCTGGTGGACAGTGACCCACCCCTGCCAGCACCAGACATCCCCTCCCCAACACCTGCCATACCAGACAGCTGTTATCCACTTGCTACCCCCATCCCACATCCCACACCACGAGCAGTGACTGTCCCTCGGAAGAAGGGGCCAGGAGGCCCTGACACAGCCACCATCGTGGAGCACCTTCCATGTGGCAGCAACTCACACATGACTTCCCCTCCCTGAAGTGCTCAGGCTGGGCTAAACGTTGAACACACGTAAGCTGGTTTCATTCTGATCTTTCCCATTTTCCGTATAAGGAAACTGAGGCTCAGAGAGGTTTAGTGACTTGCCCACAGTCACCCAGCCAGTAAGTTGGGGATGGAATCTGAGGTCAAATATGCCTGACTAGGAAGCTTGAAATGGGGATCCCTGGGATAGGAAGACATGTGATTCAGGGCTTATGGCCCAGAAAGCAAATAAGCCTTGGTGCTTTCAGCTGGAGAGGGGTAACCTCTGGGTGCCTCCTCCGAGGCTCACACCCAGAGAAATGGCAGACCTTGAAACCTGCGCCTTCTCCCCAGGGACAGACCCCAGTAATTGCTGGGTGCTGGGTGGGGCTTCACCAACATCACCTGGTTGAATCCTCACCACTGCCCGGAGGGAACAATCACTGCTGCTGCTTCAAGATGAGGAAACTGAGGCTGTAAGGTGTAGGAAGCTTCTCCAGGTCACCCAGTAGAACAGTGGGATTTAAATCCAAGCCAGACTTCAAGCCCGGGCAAGAACTCATCCACCGCACTACGCTGTAGTCCACAGGAAATTTCCTGAGTCCCAGGCTGGCCCGGGCAGGGCTCGCAAATTCAAGGGCAGAGCTCAGGAGGCTGGAGAGTCTAGCCTCACCTGGGCAGGCTGATTCCCATGGCCAGAGAGAGGACCCAGGCTCCTGCCACATTCCCCAGCCCCTACCTGGGTTGGCGAAGGGGGTGGGTCCTGAAGGAGGCCATCTTGAGCCTCCCCAGTGAAAACCAACATCACCCATTCACCCAGAAAGCTGAAATCCCCCTGCCACCCAGCCTTGCCCTCTAACCCAGCACCTTCTCACCCACCAGGGCCTCTGGATAAGACAGGGCCAGAGAAGGCACCAGGCCAAATAGAAGTGGGATGACGCATCACAGACCTGGGGAAAAAACTCTCCTTCTGGAATGGGGATTAGACTGAGGGCTCGGAAGTTTCCTTCCAACCTTAATATTCAGGGACCCTGGACCTCTAAAGGTCCATGATTCCTAAATTTCATGATACTAGGAATGTAACACCTACAACCACTCCCGAGCGCCTATGAGACCTGTGGCATCACACACCACCACGCAGCATCGTGTTTACACCGCTCGCCACTCCACCCGCAGGCTGTATTATAAGCCCATTTTTCTGATGAGGAACCAGGGACCTGCCCAAGGCCCCCAGCAATGAGGGGCAGGGCTGGGATTTGACTCTAAAGCATACATGTCCTGACTCTTCCCACTGTCCCAAGTGGGAATGGGGGAGAGAGGGTGGAGTTTGTGCAATAAATTCCTCTGATCTAGAAAACCGAGGGTCTGAGAGCCAATGCTGCTTCAGCCACATGGGAAGAAAGCCCCGTCCTGGTCCCAGCCTCCAAGACTCTCTCCAAGCTCTGCAGACAAGAACTTCTCAGCATCTGAGGTGCAAGCAGCAGGGGAGCTTGGCCCATCCAGGACGTCGGAGCCTCTACTCTCAGTTAGGCTCCCAGGTCTGTCTGACTCCTCGGTGGGGCCCACCTCCTCCAGGCACCCCAGGCCTGCAATGGGCATCCAAGCAGCATCCTCGTCCTGCAGGGAAACGGGAACCACAGGGCCGCAGAGGCTGGGCCTGGCCAGTGGCCGGGAGACTGCACCTGGCTGCTCCGGCCTGAGCTCCCCATCCCTCTCCTTGAGGGTGGGTGGACGGTCCCACTCTCACCGGACTCTCACAACCTCAGGCTCAGCAGCATGATGGGACAGCAAGAGGGCAGAGTATGGTGTCTCTCAGTGTGGGTTCAAATCTTACCCCATGAGCCCCTAAAACTCCCCAGAGCGATTTGAGTCTTCTAACTTCCCTAGACTTCAGTTTCCTCCTCTAGAAACAGAAGCCATAAGCACTCCCAGACCCCCCTAGGTGTGAGGGGAGGGGACGTGTGTGTGCAAGTGGGAAGTGGCGGCCCCGAGGGTGGGGCCCTGGCCTGTCTCCCTGAGCCTCTCTGCCCGCCGCCAGGTCCTGCCAGCCTCACACCGCCAGTTCCACTCCCAACGCCCAAAATCCACAGATGAAGGGGGGGGAAATCTGTACGTTTAAAAATAAAGTGGAATTTGGCTCTCATTAAAATGAAGTTTGTCACCTCTATCATAAATTGTCCTTCTCAGCTGCAGAAAAAGGTCCATTAGCACTTTTTTTTCCTTCTCCAAATGAGGCGAGGGTGGGTAGGTTTGAAAATCCCCGTGGACAGCGAGAAAGCCAGAAAAAACCTTTTCCTGCTCCCCTCCCCTCCCAGCTGCCCCCCAGAAGCCAAAAACTCACTGTAATTGTCTGTCTAGGACCAGGCTTGGGGAGAGAGCCTTGGCATGGCGTGTTAAGGCGCCAATTAGCGGGAACCAGCTCTGCTCTGGGGGCCGGGGCCAGGGAAGGGGGCTTCCAGCTTTCCCTTCCCTACCCCCCTCCTCCTGCCTTCCACCCACTCAGCCTCACCTGGGTCACAGGCATTTGCTCCCGGGTGACACATGGTCAGCAGCTGAGAAGACTACAGAGTAGGAGTGCTTGTGAAGAGAGAGCCGGTGGTTTTAGGGAGGCCAGGGAAGAGGGACAGCAGAGGCTGCACCCCAACCTCTGGTCCCTGCAGAGCCCCTCGCTGGACAGGGAGGAGGAGAAGCCCTATCCCCAAGGCCTCAGTCTCCACATCTGAGCAATGGGGGCTGGGCTTTGTGACTGTTGAGGAGTCACCAAGCCCTGATACCCTGTCCCTGGGAGTCTGGCACAGACGGAAAGGACAGAACATGGAGGGGGAAGCTGGGGTGGGGGGAGCTGGAACCCTGAGCACTTTCAGTTCCCATGTTTATAACAAAGATGGCCAACATTCAAAGGACATCTACTATGTGCCCATTATGTGCCAGGTTTGACTCACACTGACTCAAGCTTCACACAGCAGGGCCATGTAGTAAGTGTAGTCCCCGCATTACAGATGGGGAGGTTTGGGACTCAGGGGGCAGCAAAATAAAAAAGTAGCTAGTAGGTTGAGACACGAACCTAGGCAGGCTGACTCCAGAGCCTACACTGCACGCTACCACAAACTGAGCCGTGCCCCCTCCACTGCCCTGGGAGCTCCTGCACCCCATCCCCGGACTCCCCCTTCCTGCTGCCTGCACAGCCCTTTACTTCCAGCCTGGATCCCTCCCCACACAGGAAGGTTAGGCATGATTCTCCAGCCCTGAGCCCCTTTCACACAAGCCATGCTAGGAGAAGGGACTATTAATGTGCTTGCTGTATGGTACCCTGAGGTAAAGGCACCTGCCTGGGGCCACACAGCCCGGGAGAGCAAAGTGAGGTTAAGAATACATATGCCCGCTGCCACCCACTTCAAGACCAGGACCCTCACGCTAGGGCTAGCCACACACGGCCCCCCCGAAACTCACCCTCCCAGAGCAGAGCTCCTGCTCTCAAGAAGTAGCTGCCCCTCCCTGGCCCCAGAGGCCACATCTGCTTTGCCCTCTCAGGGTCTCTGGGCCCCATCCACCCCTCCCTTAAATCCTGAGAGCATCCCCTTGGCTCCTGCCAGTGTTCACAAACAGCGCCCCTCAACTCCTTCCTCCGCAGCTCCAAAGGGGAGAGCAAGTCATGAACTCTGGGAGGGGACCCCAAAGCCTCTTGGGTTCTACCTACCAAAGTAGCAGTTACAAGACCCAAAATGGGGAGTCGTCCCCTATGCCTTAGGACTCTCCTCGGCCGTACAGCATCCCAGTTGGGGGGCTCAGGCTCTGGTCCCTGCCGTGCCAGGTCCTCTGGAGGACCACAGGCCAGCCCCTGCCCAACCGGGCCTCGGGGGAGAGTGAGCAAGCGGGCAGGCGAGCCCCTGCATCCTCCCTCAGTTCCCCGGGGGACAGGCTAGGAGACGGGAGGAGTGTGCAGGGCACGCAATTACTTTCTAGTTTTCCTAGGATTCTCAAGCGAGCAGGGGAGTGTGGCTCTTCACTCACATGAAATGCTGGGCCAGCACTGGCCTCATCCGACAGCACCTTAACCGCTGTCCAATGCCCACTCTGTCCTCAGCCAGGCTTTGCCCCTCAAGCCTCTTCCAGTTGAGTCCACCTGGAATCGAGAAGCAACTCCCACAATTCCACTCACAGACACCCGAAGCTATGGGGTATCCAGCAGGAGCCAGATCCAAGCCCAATGAATTGAGCAAGACTTCTCCTACTTGCATTCACATACACCCGTCCACGCACACATGCTCGCACATGCATTCGTACACACACATGCTCACACAGACTCATGCATGCTCCCACACGTGCTCACACTTGCTCACATACACTCATGCACACTCTCACACACACTTGTACATGCAATCTTGAGCAGAGGATAAGTGCCAGTGGCCCAACTGTCCCACCACACATCACCAGGCCATCTGGACACTCAGTGTAGGCAAGTAACATCAGTAAAGAGAGCAGCAAGCTAAGGAGGGCACAGGGTTGACCCCACTCAGCAGAGACACATGAGAAAAGGCTTCCCGGCCCACACTGAGCCCTGGTCATGGTCACATAGTGAGTTAAGCCTGGAACACTCTGATCTTCAAAGAGATCATCAGTGGCTGCTCCTGGATTCCTACCCCTTGTTCCTGTACCTGGGTCTGACCATCTGCAGAGGAAAGTAAACTGCCAAATGGGGCTTACCGTCAGTCCCCAGCCCAGAGGTTCTTCCATAGCGGCTCCCTACCCTTCACACCCTCAGTGTCCTGGCTGCTGCCCCAGAGAGGCCAAGCACTCCAACTGAAGCCACACAGCAAATCAGGGCCGAGCTGGGACTGAGACCCAGGCCTCCCATCACCCAGGGACAGTGCACACTGTCACTCATGTCATACTCCAACTTCCTTGTAGAATGAAAGTCAGCAGGCCTTGGGCCCTAGAAAAACAGGCCTTTGAAATCATCTGGTCCCCACCCCAGCCTCCCCCTCCAGCCTCCTTGACCATCCAGCCCCTGCCTGCACACTTCTGATGACAGGAAGTCACTACTAATCAAGGCAGCCTGTCAACCTGTAGCTCTCATTGGAGACCCCCAGTCCTGGCTCTGCCCTGGGGCAGGGGGTGCCCATTGAAGGCCAGGGTTCAAGGAGAGAGTTCAGGCCCTACTCAGAGATTTCTGACAGCAAGGACAGCCCCTAAGCCTGCCATTCCCCAGGGTGTGGATTCCATCCCTTCCTCACCTTCCATCTCCTGGTAACAGCCCTGTGGGCCCAGTGGGTTCCAGGCTGGAGCACCGACTAGGTGAGTGGCTGAAGACCAGTCCCTCCCTCACTCTGAAATGAGAAAACTTCGGTAAAGCCCTAGCCCAGGTGGCTCTAGCAGAACATCTTCTTCCCATGTCCTCCACGCCCAGCCCTGGACAGTGCCCAGCATTCCAGGCATGACGAAGCCACCCCACCCATCCTCTTCTTCATTCCAGACTCACCGCTCCTTGTGATACAGCCTCCCACAGCCTAAGCTGAGGCTCTGCAGCGGCCTTTGCGGGACTAGAATAACATCATAGGAGTTATTCTAGTGTGCCTACCACTGAAAAGTTAGGGAAGGCCTTAAACTCTGAAAATATCCCCTTGCCAGCCCTTGGTCAGAGACTAGAGGGTCTCCCGCAAACCCTGGCCTGTAGTAGGCACTCCCCTGCCCCACCCCCCCGCCCAGATTCCCAGTTCCAGGTCTCAAATCCCCCATCAGCATCCTCACCCTGCCCTCATTAGCACAGCCACGGTCCCTGAGCTCCAGGCCTGGTGAGTTATGACCCATCCAATTCTCACAAGGTCCTGGCTGTCGCCACCACGGGCCCATATTACAGCGAGCACATCTGTGAGCCTGGGGCCACCACTGCCACCATTGTTTTCCACGGAGACAGATTCCATTTATGATAGTATCAACCAGTCCAGCTCCTCCCTTCCCCTCCCAGCTCCGAGCCCCGCCTCCCTTTATGGGGATGGAGATTTGGGTTGTAAATAGCTGTCTTCCCGGCAGATTCTAACAAAGTCAGAGTACACAGCCGTGGCTGAGGCCACCACAACCATGCATGGGTAACCACAGCTGTTTGGATGCATTATAGCCTCATTCATGCCACCCTCTCACCATGCTCAGGGCCACGGGCGAGCCCCCAGCCCACCCCACCGCATGCAACCCCTCCTGCCTTGACCATCTGCAGAGGAAAGTGGCCAAGTGGGGTTGGCAGCCTAGGAGGGAGGAGGCTTTGGCAGAAAGGAGGGACTGAGTCCCCAGTGTGGCCACCAAGCCCTCCCAACAACCCCACAGGAAGCTTATGGAGGAGAAAAGCAAACCTCTGTTGGGGGGAAATCGCTTGTCCAAGGCCACACAGCTGGTCCTCGGGGGAGATGGGATTCAAATCCAGACCCAGAAACTGCAAAGCTCCTTCAACCACAGCCTGGCTCCCCTTGCCTGAGGGGTTAATGGTTGACACTTATGGGCAGCTCACAGTAGGCTGGGCTCTGTTCTAATTGTTTTTCATGTTTTAACTAATTTAAGCTTCACAATGACCTCGTGAGGTTGGCAAGGCTAAGTACCCATTTTGCAGACAGGACACTGAGGCATAGCCATGGCCATTCCCCTTGAAGATGGAAAAGCCAGGATTCAAAGCCAGGCAGGCTGGCCCTCGAGCCCAGCTCTCAATGCTTTGTTTAAGCAGACTTCCATCCTGGCCAGGGAGGCTCTCCGGCTGCCTCACCACAGAGATGGCCCTGGTCCCTGAGATAGCACCAGGGGAGGGAAGCCAGGCACTGGGCCTGGCACACCGTGGGTGCTCACCCAGCCTGGCCCCAGCCCCCAGGATAATGAGGGTGTGGCACTTGCACTATCCCCAGGCCTGTGTCACCAACCACCCACCCGAGCTCCTGGGTAACATCTTACCCAGGCCTGATCCTGCAGGTTTCCTTAGCTCAAGTGGTGGTACCCCATCTTCTAGCTGCTTAGCCCCAAAACCATGGTGGGCAACCCTTAACTCCCTCCTTCTCTCACCCCCACAGCTGATCAACCATCAGCAAACCTTGTCGGTTCTGCCTTGGAATTTTCTCTAGTGCCTGCCCATTCCCTACTTCCCCCTTGGCCATCAGCCTGGTCCAAGCCACCATCTCTCTTCCCTGGATTATTGCAAAAGCCTCCTCCCCGGGCTCCCTGCTGCTGTCCCTGCTCCCCAGGATCCTCAGTGCAGCCTCCCTGGGACTCTTACAACCCAACTCCGATCAGGTCACCTTCTCAGAGAGACACCCTCACCCATGACATTTCCTTTCCCCCTTCCCTACTTTATTTTTCTCTCCTTGACATTTATCACTGCCTAGCACAGTATATATTTTGCTTATTTATCTTATTTAATGTTTGTCTCCCCTACTAGAACATGAGACCATGGTGACAGCCTACCAGATCCTAAAATAGTGCCTGGCCTAGTGGGTGCCCTGTAACTATTCATCCATTTATTCGCTCCACGGGCATCACGGAGCCAGGTGCTGAGGAGGTACCACCAAGGCCCTGACAATGACCATCCAGGGTGTTCAGCACAGTGACCGGGAAGCCCAGGGTGCCATGGGAGATCAGAGGAGGGAGAGACCAACTCAGACCAGGGCGTTGCGAAGGCCATGCTGAGAGGGGCATTGCAGGGTAAGCAGGAGTTCACTGGATGGATGAGGTGGCAGCTGCACACCTGGCAGGAGGAGCCAGAGGTGCCAAAGGCAAGAACAAAATAGAAAGATGTGTTCTTGGGACAGGGGAAGGGACGGGAAATGAGACTAAAGGGGTCGGGCAGGGGCCAGGTTGTACAAGGCGTTGAAGAACAGGCCAGGGGGTCGAACCTTCCCCTGTGGGCAATGGTGGGCCACAAAGGGAGGACATGGCAGGTGTAGGGGTTTATGGGATCCCCCACCTCAGACAATCGAGAGGCACCCTGGATGTGAGGATAGATAGGGGTATGGGGCCACCCACCACATGTCAGGATAAGAGGTTAGGATTTCCCCCAAATTGTGGCCTCAGCCAGGAGGCACCTCAAGTCACAGGGTCATTATGGAAGGCTCAGATTGTGCCCAGAACTGTGTTGAGAGGAAATCAGGGAGAAATTAAACCAAACAGTCTGCAATAAACTGTCATGCTATGCAGCTTTAGTGTAGCTAGGGGAAAGGAGTGCTGGGATGGCAAATCGAGGAGATCTTCCTGGAGGAGGCAAGGTTTGGCTATCCTGGCAGCTGGAGACAGGCCAGCTCCAGGCCGCTGGGCCTCCTAGCACCCAAGTGGGCCCTGGCTAAGCCCATCCTTTATCTGGCCTGCAAAAGCCTTGGAACTTCTCTGCATTTAATTTCTCTGCTGAGGATCTCAGAGGTGGTTGCTGGATTGATGGAAGTTTGCATCTTCTATAAAGTCCAGTCAGACCGCTCATGGCAGGGGTAGAAGGCCAGAATTTTGTGGCTCCTGAGTGGGTTCCAGCTTCCCTCCCTGCTTTGGTCAGATCCAAGCCAGCCAGGAATCAGCAGGCAAAGGCCTCCCCGCAACCCAGGCTCCTACCCCTAGGGGGGCTGCCTGGAAGTAGGGCCTAGGCTGGGCTCTGAATTTCAGAAATGATCAGGATATGAAGGGAAGATCTCTAAATAAATATACATTTTTATGAGATAAATTTAATTAAAGTGGATTAAAATTAATTTGCTTTAAGAAAATTAGAAGTGTGCCTTAGCGGATTTCAGAGGCAGGGTAAGAGCCCCTGAATCCAAAAGATCCATGTAAGTGCCTGGGGGTGGGGTGAGGCACTGTGACTTGCGTGTGGAGGTCCCAGAAGGCAGCGTTTCATCTACACAGCCTCTGAACACCCCCAGGCGCGTTCACATGGGGAAGGCATGCAGCACCAGCTCCCCTATGCCAGGGGGGAAGCTAAAGCCCAGATGGGGCAGTGACTTGCCCAAGGTCACACAGCAACTCTGTGGCAGGTTCCAGTGGGTCCTTTCTGCCAGCCCCGAGCATTTCATTCACGCTCAACACACCCAAAGCTCCCCACCGCCTGTGCCCTCTGCCTGAGCTGCTGCAGCCCAGTTTCCTCCCATCCACAGGGTGGGGACCCTTTTGCTGTGACAATCTGGCTCCTCGGAGCCCTGGGATGGGGAGGGCAAGGTGGAGGGATGCAGCCTGGGGTTAGGACAGGAGGCAGTGAGGGAAAGGACACAAAATCAACAAGCGTTCTGGAATTTTAAGTAGTTTTTGGAGGAAAATACAGAGCAGGTTCAGCTGTAGCAATTTGCTCCAGGGGAAAATTATGTTCCCATGCTCTATTATACAGAACAGAAGGAACATTTGGTGGGTTGAATACTTGTTAATTTATTTCTATGTTTGTTAATGGGCCCAACACGTGCATGCTCACACAAGTACCCGCCCCAATCAGGCGTCAGCAGGAGACAACGCTGGGTCCCCCAAATTTTCCTGCCACCTTCTTACCAAGTACCTCGCAGTTTCTTGCTTCCTCCTCTCGACACCAGAGGTCTAAAGGAGGGCCATGCATGGTTTGGGGACTGACCCTCTCGATTGCCTCATCTGAAAAATGGACTTGACAACGTATTAGGGCAAGCAAAGTCTTTGACCTCAGCACAAGAGTGATCAGGCGTGAGGGGTCGTTCTGAGCGTGTCTGCGGGCACACAGGAGATCCCCAGGATTGCCTGAGGGGTTGATTCTGCACTCACCTGGCTCGCGGGCACCTCAAACTGAGCAAGTCCAAACCAGAATTTGCACGCTTCCTGCACGCTCAGACTTCTCATCTCAGAAAATGGTGCCGAGGTGAAGCCCCTCGCTCGGGGCAAACTGACATCACCCTGACCCCAGACTCCGAGCCTTCCCACCCACAGCCCATCTCCATCCAGCCCCCCTTCTCCACCACCACCCCCAGCCGTGACCCTGTGCTCTCATTAGGACCCCATGCCCACCTCCCCACCAGGCCCCCGCTCCCCATGCCAAGGCCCCCAATCCATTTGCCACACAGCAGCCAGAACAAAACCTGAAACACAGACATCAGATCCTGTCACTCTCTTGCTTATCGTCCTCCATAGGCCCACCCCCCCCTCACGCAGCGTACCCCACAATGAGGCTGCCACGGCCTCCCCTTCCCTCCTCCTCTTCCCCCGCCTCCCTCCGCAGCCCCCCAGTCTTCCTCCTGGCCTTCAGACCCACGCAGCTCCTTCCAGACCCCAGGCCTTTGTCCTGGTGTTAGGCGGGCCCTTCCCATGGCTGCCTCTTCTCAGCCCCGAGGTCTCTGATCCAGAAAGGCCTCCCGGGACCACCCCTCCAAGGCAGGTCGCCCCTCCACCCCCGCCACTCCCTATACAACTTCATGAAGCAGACACCAGGAATCAAACTGACCCAGGTTTGAGTCCTAACCCAACCACTTGTCCAACATACTCGGCCTCTCTGGGCCTCAGTTTCCTTATCTGTAAAATGAGGATAAGAAAAGTATTCACCCCATAAGACTGTCAGATGGGTGAGCGAGATGGTACCTAAAGGTACCCGATGCCTGCCTGGCACACAGACAAACGCAAAGACGTGAGCGGATGCTGATGGTAAGAACCCCATCTCTCACAGAGGAGGAAGCTGGGAGAGGTCGTAGGAGTTACCTCGAGTCCTCCAGTTGGAAAGTGGGACCAAAGTCAGGCTTCTCTGACTCAGAAACGAGTGCTCTTTTCTCTGCCCTGGGCACCCCCAGCAGGCAGAGGGAAGGGGCCCCATGAAGTCTTTCTCACTCATTTGCACCTTAGTGGGGTTCTTTTATGTTCCTGCCTGTGAGCTGGCTTAGCCTCCCCCTGCCCCCAGGATGGCACAGAGGCACTTTAGGAGGCTGGGCCAGCTGGCCGGGGAGGAGACACCCCACCCACCCCTGAGGTAAGGGAGCTGGGAGAAGTCAGTCACTCCCTGTACTAGTAAACTAAGGCAGGCTGAGCTCAAGTCTGCTGGGAGCCTCCTCTTGGATGGTCTGGGGTAGAGGGATGGGCCTGTCTGAGTCTCCAGAGGTCCCAAGAGGAAGCGTGGGCCCACAGAGCAGGGGAGGGAGGTTATCACTTAACAAGCACAGCTCCCACCCCGGCCAAGGGCACAGAGCAAGGAGGTAGCAGCACTCAGACTGACTGGCTCATGGAATTGGAAGGCCCAGAAGCCTACAGGGAGGGCTGCCCTAGCAGGAACCCCATTCAGGGCCCGGCTGAGAAGGGATCACAGCCAAGCACCTTCCCCTTAGAGCAGGCACACATTAAGAATTATTCCTCTGGTGAGCAAACAATTTGTTACAATATCTACCATGCACTCTTCCTGGCCAAACGCCCTCCCATACATCCTGGATTAATCCCGGAAGTCACTCCATTCATTTAGGACATGCCTGAGTATGCCTCCTCTTTTATTAGGAAAATCATTCATTGTTTTGAGGCGCTCATAGGTTTTAATTTGGGACTCTTTTAACGGCTCCCTCAGTGGCTCAGCGGCAGAAGCAGGCTTGTGGCTGGGAAGTCCTCCTTGGTTCCCAGAACTGGCAGAGCCTGGCAGGTGCCACCACACCCCGGAGAGGAGAGAAGGATAGAATATTCCCACCAGGAAGCCAGAGAGTGCAGAACCCAATGCTGTGTAGTGTTGGGTCATACCCTCAACCTCTCTGAGCCTCCCTGAAAGAGGCAAAGCCAAGGCATATTTGAGTGTCACTCTACCCAGCCCACCCAATGAAGGCTTTAAAAACCACATCCTTGGGGAGTGGCCTGGAATTGTTGAAAAGGCACAGCATATGGAGTTCAGATTTGAAATATGAGCTGAGCGAGTCATTAGCCTCGCAGAGCCCAGGTTCTATCTCCTTAGAATGAAGTCACTACTGCCCCCCTCTCCAGGCTGTTGAGCAAATTTTAAAAGGACTTGTTCAGAGCAAATTTGACTCAGCCTGACACACAGTGGGTGCTAATAAGAGTGACTCTCCCAGTGCTCCCAACCCAGCACAGGAACCTTTCACTTCTCTATCTCTCAGCCCTGGAGAAGTCAGACCCCCTGGCTCTCAGGCAGCTCATCCCCAACTGTGTGCTTGCTCCTCCTGCCTGGCTTTTGCTTACACTACCCCCAACCAGAAGTGCCTTCTCGGCTCCTCCTGGCTTCCCCAAATCCTCCTGGTCCCTAAGAACCAGCCTCTTCCAAGAAGTCCTCCCTGACTCCAGCCCTTACCTCCCTCTCCCTGAGGCTCACAGCATTTTTCCTTGGTCCTCCTGATGTCACATCATTATCAATAGGGAAGGACCATATCACCTACTTATTTTGTGGCCACCACACCCAGCCAAGCCACTGGGTGCTCAGGAAGGATGAGCTAATTAAATGAAATGGAAAGGGAATAGAGGACTCCTACTAAGGGAGTACATCTCTGTTAGATGGGTTTCATTATGTCCATTGCACAGATGGGGAAAATGAGGTCAAGAGAGACTAATCACTTGCCCAAGTGGCAGGGCTGGGATATGAACCAACCCCACCAAATGGTGCTGCATGCACGCAAGCCACGAGCCCTGGGCCTGGCATGCTCACACCCACCAGACCATCTGATCTTCACCAGCCCTCAGGGAGGGCAGCACTGCGGTTCCCTGGGCCAGCCAGGAAGAAACTGAGGCCCAGAAAGGTTGGGCATTTGCTCAGAACCACACAGGCAGTAAGGGGAAGGAATGGGACTTGAATCTAAAACTCTCAGCCCCCAGCTTGTTCAGAGCATCTGATCAGGACTCCCCAGGGGCTGCTAACCCAGGACCCCACCTCCCTCCCAGGTGCCTAATCCTCCTGCTGTGAGATGGCCTCTGCCTGTCCCAGCCAGCACATCCCCCTCTCCCAACTATCACCCTAACACCAGGACTCCAGGGAGATGCCTGCATGGTTGGGTTGACCTTTTGGTGGGCCTGCCTTATACAGTTCTGGGTATTTACACAGGCAGCCACAGTTGCAATGGCTTCTGGAAAGTAGGTCATGCTGAGGAAGGAGGGGGGAGATGGCTGGTGTGGCCCACAGACACTCCTTGTGCCCCTTTCCACCCTGCCTGGACAGGCAGTCACTCTCGCACTGTCTTCTTGAATGGTCTTGGCAGCTCTTGTCAGGGGCCTGGGGTGCAGGCCTGGGCTTCCCATTGAGGGGCAGGGCCGCACCCATGTCTCCTCCAGCTCCTCTCTGCTTGGTAACCTAGTGGGCCCCGGGGGACACAGAATGAGAAGTCCCTTTTAATAAGAACCCCTCTCTGCATTGGTGGGTCATCTCACTTCTCCAAGCTTCCATCTCCTCATCTGTCCATGAGAACAGTGACAGCCGTCCCACAGGCGCCATAGTGAGTACAGCCATGGCCTGGCACATCCTAGGCACCCAGGATATGCTGGTTTGTCCCAGCAGGCTCTGAGGATGTACTTCTAGAACACCCAGCAGATACTCAGCAACAAGTGGGACAGATCCTGTCTCCCAGGAAACCAGCTGGGCAGCACTGGGTGGGGGTGCCAGGGTGAAGCAGGCCAACCAGCAGCCCACCCAACACCCACCAATTAGCAACAAAACCACACTCAGGATGTCACCATGAGAGCTGGGCCAGGGCACCAGGGAGCCTGGGGGCTCGGAAGCCAAGAGGAGGCTGCCCCCTCCCGACCAGCTGCTCCTGAGCACGAGGCCCAGGTGTGTCCACCACTCACACTGCTCCACCTCTCCCCACAACGCCATCTCCACCAGCGGGGGAAAGCCCAGGGGGCTCCATGGCAGCACTCCCCAAGGGCAAATGCGCTCCCTACCCAGCTCAGCCAAGGTGTCCGGAGGGACTCCAACCAGAAGGGACAAAACTGACAGCCAAGAAAGTATAACAGTCAGTTGTGCAGAACAGAGGGATCAGGGTGGAGGTCACAGGCTAGTCAGCCTGGGGGCTGGAAGCAACCTGGTGGTTTCAGGGCTGTGCCAGAGCAAGGGTGAAGACAGTCCCCTTTTCTCTGCCCTGTCCAGGCCGGCCCCCACCCCTACCACTGAGCTGAAGGCAGCTGCTTTGTCCCCCACCCTCCCCACATGCAACTGTTAGCTCTCAAAGCCTGGGGTGTCATCTTCAGAGGCCCCCACACCCTTGTCTCAGGCTCCACTTGGTCTCTCTCCAACCCCAGCTCAATCCTTTATTACTCAGAAGAGCCTCTTGATTGCAAAGGCCTCTAAGGCATCTCACAAATAAGAATTCTTTAATTGGGAAGTTGTTAACTTCTCAAAGAGGAATTTTAATTTTGCTTCTCCACTATCTCTTCTCCCAAAGCATGCAGGCTAAACACAAAGTCCAAAGAAAAAGCTAACAAAGTCCAGGCACCACTGCCAGGGCAAGGAAGTGTCATATGTGCCCCCACCCCACCCACACAGGCCCAGCCCACTGACTGTGAGAGGCCTCACTGCCCTCCCCGTGGGGCCTGCTCTGTAACCCACTCATCACCCCACACTCACTACAAAGGGTGCCAAAATGGTGAAAGCATTAAAATGATGAGAGCCCCACACAGGGCAGGGACAATGGTCTGCTGGGTTCCCTGAGCCTAGCATTCATGAGTAGTTCCCCTCTTTCACATGCTCCTAACGCTGATAACTGGCATTCTACTCTTGAACATTTACTGTGTGTCAGACACGACTCTAAACCCTTCACATGCATCAGTCTACTGATCAAACTCATGTCCAGAGAGCTTAAGTAACTTGCTTAAATTTACACCGTTTGCCAAGCCAGGATTTGATCCCAAGTAGTCTGGCTCCAGAGATCCTGGATTTCGTCTAATCCAGCTCCCAGGATTTGATCTCCTGGCTCCAGAGTAGGCACACCACCAAATGCCACCTACCCCTGCCCACCCCACCCACAGTCTGAGTGCACCACGGAGCCCAAGGCTGTGGCCATCTCATCTGTGTGTCCCCAGGGGGCAGCACAGAGCCAAGCATCCAGCCACACTGAATAAATTGTTGCAGAATGACAAAACAGTGGACGAGCAAAACAAAGACTCCATTCATTCTCTCCTTTGAACCTCGCCATAGGCCCATGAGAAAAATAGGCAGGCAGGATAGTTTCCAATTTACAGTCAGGTAGACTGAAGCCCAGAGAGTAGGAGCACCTGCCCCAGGTCACCCAGCGAGGGGGTGGCAGAGCCCGAGCCTCCTCCCAGCTCGGACTGTGTCCCTACCTGCCACCCAGAATGTACAGGGCTTGGATCATTACCAGGCACACGCTGCGTGCTATGTTCCCAGGCCCCAGCTAACATCCCGGAGCCAAAACATACCTCGGAGAGGCACCAGTCCCACCCTGAGGCAGGAATCTCCTCTCCGCATCCCTGACAGCTTGGGGTGACCCCGATACTCCATGTGCACACCTCGGGGCATGGGAACTCAACTCGCTGCTGAGTTGCTCGCAGGGCTGGTCCTGCCACCTTGACTGTTAGTGCTGACCCAGCCCAACCCCAGCTGTTGTGGCCTTGGAGATGCCTCCCACCCTTGCCTCCTAAAGGGATATTTGGGAATCCGGAGCAGCCCAAGCCCGTCTGAGTCCTCCCTGCCACAGGTCTTCCTTCATGCCATGCTCCTCCTCAGAAATCTTCAGTGGCTCCTTGTTGCTTATGGCTGAAACCCTTCTGGTTCCCCAAGGCTTTTTATGATCTGGTTCAAACCCATCCTTCCCGCCTTCTCCCTTTTTCCAGTTGGCAGCTGTCCTCCATCTGCTTCCAGAACATCCTCCCTAACTTCTCCAATTCCTTTGACCCTTTTGAATGTCTGTGCATACCTTTCACCTTTCTGCTGTCCCCCAACCCTGTGGCTTGTGGTGAGGTCTCCTGCCCTATTACATCCTCATCTTCCATTTGTCTTCATCTTTGCCCTCTTTATCCTTTTGTCCCTCTATTTTCTGTCCACGTGCTGCCCCTCTGCACTCATGCACAGTTGTCAAAGCTCTTCCTAAATGTGATCCTGTTCAAACCAGTGCTCTTCCCAGCCCAGCCTGGCTGTGCACCAGGACACCTGGGGATGTCACTAAAGAGAGGGATCCCCTGGGGTCCACCCAGACATTCTGATCCAGAGTCACTTGGATGGCTAATAACTCCACAGTTAGCACTGATGGCCAGCCCAGTGGGAACCCACTGGCCTAACCCAGCCTCACACCAGGGGAGCACAGGTGTCCCTGAGAAACTAGCCCTCTGACCTTAGTTGCACACCTGAAGAGACGGGAACCTCATTCTCTCAAGGACAGCCCCGTCTTTGGAGGCAGCTCGGATGCAGAGAAAGCTCTTCCTTGTGTTGACCGAGCTGAAACCAGCCTGCCTGAAGACTCCTAGACTCCACCTGGGCAGGGATCACACTTGTCACCTGGGAGCTCTCCATTCCCACCCCCAGGGCCCAGTGAGGGCCTGGCACCTGGTGGGGGACTCAGACCTGTGATGTCTGCAGCAGCGGGAGACGGAAGCCTCCATCTCTGCCTGCCTGGAGAGTCCTCAGGTAATTAGCATTGCCTGTGCTCTCACAGCCCTCCATGAAAGGAGCCACCTCACCAGGCAGTACAGGGCTTGGAAGACTTTGCTACCCAGTATCAGGGTCCCCCTCCCTGCCTAGAGCACCCTGAGAGATATTATAGTATGATGATACCAACTATTAGGCCAGTTGAGGGGAGGAGCTGGGGGTTGGGCTGGCAGAAACTTCTCCGGGCTGGTAAATCCAGAGACCTTGTCTGCAAAGCTGGAGTACCAGGCTGACCCATCACCTGGGCCAGATTCACCCTAAATAGCCAGTCCCAGACTCCTTCTCTGTGTGTTCTTGTCCGGGAAAAAAGCCTTAAAAACCATCCAGCTGCTGATGACTCTCACATTGACATCTCCAGTCCCAGCCTCTTCCCTTCCACTGTCTGCACAACCTCCCACAGAATACTGGCCCTCTAAAGTAACATTCCAAACTGCACTCTTCCTTTTCTTCTCCAAATTCACTTCTCAACCGCCTTGGCTCAAAAGGTACCACCACCCTCCCCGTTCCTGGGCTATCCCCCGGCCCTTTCTCCCAGAGCCCACTGCCCCATGCGCCTGCTACTTCTGAGTGTCCTGCCCTGGACCACTCTCTCCACTGCAAGTTCTCCCACAGGCACAGCCCTGCCATCTTCCCTGGGGCTCCCGCAGGGATCTTCTATTTGGCTGGCCAGCTCCCATCCCTGCCCACCTGCACCCCCAGTATCTCTTCTCCACCAGGCAAGGAGAGGGGGCCCACATGCCAGGAGCAGCCTCCAGCCACACTTGGAGTAACTCCCATCAGCCGGCAAGCATCCTCTCTCAGCCCCTCGGCCCCTTGCAGGGCTCAGTGCTGATCCCAGCTCACAGCCTGTGCAGACCCTCTCCTCGGGTCTCTGCCCAAATGGCCCCTCATCCAAGGAGCCTTGCCTGGTTACTCTGCAGAGAACAGCTAGCTCCCTCTTCCAGCCCTTTTGTCCTTTATAGAACTTGCTACGCACTCATATATATATATATATATATCATCTAGCTCTTTGCTGTCTACTCTGTTGGAACTAAGCCCGATAAGGCGGATGACCTGGTCTAACTCACTCGCGGAGGCTGGGCAGGCCCAACATGCAGCAGGTGTTCCATATGTGTTGAATGAATGAATGAATGACTTCAGTAACCATCTGTGAAGTCCCCATGAATGCCACAAGGAAATACGAGGCAAATCAGGCTGAACTCTGGCCCAAGAGTCCCCACAATTTGTGGGGAGAGACAGTCCCAGGGTGTGAGCAGTGCTGGGGTATGCAGGGGTGGGGGACCAGCTCCGTCCGGGTGTCAGGAAGACTTCCTGGAAGAGACCACGTGCCACCCCACCCTCCCACTCTGGCTGTCTGGCGTCCTCATCATGGGCCACCTCCCACCCCCACCAAGGGGATGAAGTGGCGAGGGGTCCCTCTAGCCAGCTGCACTGATTTGGGAATCACTAAATGCCCAGAGGAGGCATGTGCACCCCACCTGCGAGGAGGCGGCCGGGCAGGCTCCCCAGAAAGCAGAGGGGCATGATTTAAGCACCACTCATCCCACCAGTGAGTGAGAGGCTGTGGCATGTGGGCCCCCAGACTCGCCTGCCCACCTCCCACCCTGCTGTCCTGCCCCTCCCCTGCAACCGCAAGAGTTCTGGAAGAGTGGGGGACAGGGACCAAAGGACCCGGCAAAACCTGGGCTTCCTCCAGGTGTCAGAGCTTTGCTGGCTCAAGTCTCAACTCCCCAGCAGGTACCTGACCAGCCCAACGGTGCATCACTTGCAAACACCCTCCAGACCACCACCCCCCCACCTTGGCTTAGGCTGGGCCCTTCTCCCTACTAAACTCTTTTCTGCACATCATAACCCAACACGTGTCATTTTGTTTCATCCAGGTATTATTTATCATGACAAAACATTGGAAATAACCAAAATACACAGTGGAGAATTCATTAAACATGCTATGGCACACACAGGTTGGAACATTACATAGCCATTAACAATTGTATTATAGAAGAGTATTTAATGATGGGAAATGATCTTGGTATGGTATTAAGAGCAAAAGGCACGTTAGAAAACAGTAAGTACAGTTTGATCCCAATTATGTCATAAATACATATTTCGTACAAGACTGACTGGCAAAACACCCAAGTGCTCACATTTTCTATAGAGAACACTCATTATTTTTTATAATGAGAAAAATAGAATGTTTTTAAAAGAATTCTACAGCCTTCAAGTCTCAGCCCAAGTGTCACCTCCTCCCAAGACCCCCAGGCTCCTGGCTCAGACCCCTCCCCACCCCACCCCACATCCCCCAGGCTGCATTAACCCCCCCCCCACTCCAACTCCCTGCCCACTGAGCTTCCCAGGGCCCTGCACTGTGGGTGCTGCTGTCTGCCTTCCTGGCAAGGGTGGGACAGGGACAGGCCACTCTGGCCCTCACATCCCTGTCCCAGCCCTCCCATTGCCCCTGGCTCCTCCTGGGCAGCCTGATTGCATCCTCTCTCCCCATAGCCCAGTAGCAATTACAGGTTAAACTGGAAGGGCAAATTAGCTGCTCATTCCACTTGGGACTGACTAATTAGCAGGAATATGTTGATGGAGATAACTGGCCTTTAAAGCAAGGTCCAGGGTTCCTGGGAGGGAAATCCAGACTTCCGCCCCCTGCCATGCCCATCAGCTTCCCAGAGGGAGGATTGTACCGGCTAAGCCGTGGCTACCCTACAACTCTCACCAACTCCTCAGGGGAAGGGTTTGGGCCTCCCTGCTGTGATGCCAGGTCTTCATCTGCAAAGGGGGCATAATATTCCAGTCAAGCCTGCTGCCCCAAGCCTTCCTCCACCCTCCTTTCTGTTTAGCAAATTCCCTCACTCTGTAGCCTTCTGAGACATCAGAGAGACCTCTCAAGAACAGAAAATAAGCCCAGATACAGGGTGGAGGTGCCTTGTCCAAGGTCACATGGGGGTCAAGTTCGGTAACAATTCAGGTCCCCCACCTTCCCTATCTCCCACCTCATCAGGACGTGCCGCAGTTTGTTCACATCCCCTTACATGGGACACAGAAGGCCAAGACCTGTCACCTCCCACATTCTAGGTACCCTGCTCCTCATAATGCAATCCAAGAGAATCTGCTCTGCTCAAACAGAGCCAAGGTCATCCAGCTGCCAGTGCTCATCACACTCACACTCACACACTCTCTCTCACACACACACACACACACACACCTGGGGACTGAGCTTCATCCTGCCCCGAAAGTGTCTAGAGCCACACATTAACTCTAGCTGTGGAGCCCTGTTAGACTGCACATTTTGGAATCAGTGCCAATCTCTTGACAGTTTCTTGGACCCCAACTGTCTCAGTATGTGTGTCCCTTTCCCTCCTGACCTGCAGTCATGCACACATTAGGTCAGAACCAAGGACAGAGCCCTCTAGCCACCATCAGGGACCCCCCATGCCACACAGGAGGTGCAACCCTCCCACCCCTGCCTCCTAAAGGGATTCTGGGGAATCTAGAGCAGCCCAAGCCCTCCATTAGCCAGCCCTGTCCATGACACATGTCACCCAGAAGAAAGCCCAGCATTCTGAGCTGGCTACTGAGTCCTGCCACAGCAAGGGCTGAGGGGGCGGCAGCATTGCCTGACCAAACCCCTGGGCTTGGCTGCATAGAGGGGGGATAGACGGGGGACATCCAGAAAGAACACCTCATGACGGCTTCCCCACAGCTCTGCCCCCGGAGCCCCACGCCCACCCCCATGGCTCAGGCCACCCCCACACCTCTTACCTCAGGTCGGGTAGCAGTCTGCTGAGGGCGACAGGGCCGGGGGACCAGCCCGGCTTGACTCAGTCACCCTCTTTGCCCTCGGGTGCCAGGACCTCAGGGCCCGTGAAGGCAGGAGGCTGTGGGGAGAAACGGGAGATGGGCTGTCAGCCAGAGTACGGCAGTGTCAACTCAGGTGTCAGCTCAGGTGTCATCCTTTCGGGAAGACTGGGTATCCCAGGCCACTGCGATGTGATTTCTCTTGTGTGTTTGTTTATTCAAACCGACCTGCGGGGTCGGGGGAGATGGGGGGACAGTAGGGAACCCTGCGGAGGGGTCTGACTGCCTCCGCCTGGGCAGTACTCACACCGCACACTCGCATTCTCACATACATCCTCCTACCCGCTGACACACACACCGATGTGCCCCCAGCTGAGGCAGCAAAGCTATGGGACAGCAGAGTTTCTGGGCCCAGGCAGGGCAGGGTTTGAATGTGTTTCTCCCACCTCATTGCTTGGTAACCTTGGGAAGGCCATGGTTCTGAGCCTTGCTTCCCTCATCCAGCAAATGGGGCTAGCCTTCCTCTGCCAGGACTGCCGGAAGGACAGTCAGAGGGTAGGAGCATAAATCTGCACATAGTTGACATTCAGCCAACTCCAGCACCTGCCTTCCTGCTTGGCCAGTGACCAGAAGAGCACCCAGGGGGCCTCTCCCCAGGTCTGAGCCTCACCCTCCCAGTTCCCAAGGACTCCCCTAGCCCTCACCCACCCACCTCCACCTGCTCCAGCCTCTCCTGGTTTATTCCTCCATTAAACACTCCCCACGAGCTGCTTGTGACAAGGCCCCCACACTCCATGAGTGGAAAAGGAGATAGGGATAAAGTCCACATCCTCACCCAGTCTCAAGGCCTCTGGTCCCAACCCTCTCTCCTTCACTCCCCACCCTCCTACCCGCCTCACCACCCTTCCCGGATCCCCCACTCCGCCCACTGTTGGCTCCACCCACAAACACACCAAGCATGTTCCTGCCTCAGGACCTTTGTGCCTGCAATGTCTTCTCCTAGAGCACTCTCCCCCCAGATGTCCACGTGGCTCAATCTGTTACTTCCTTCAAGTCTGTGCAAATGTCACCTCATTAAGACTTTTCCCAACTGCTCTGTCCAAAACAGCAAATCCAGCTCCTCCCCACACCCCACCTACCCTGCTTTGCAATCTCCCACAGTGCTTGTTTCTTTGTTATCTGACGCACACACCCTCAAATGCGAGTTCCATCAGAACAGGGGTGCCCTCTGTTATGTTCAGGGCTGTCCTCCAAAGCCCTGAGTAGTGCCTGGCACACAGTAGGTGCTCATGCAGCCTTGCTGAATAAACAAACACACAAGAGAAACCACATCGCAGTGGCCTGGGATACCCAGGCTTCCCAAAAGGATGACACCTGAGCTGACACAGTCCACCCAAAAAGGGTAGAAACAGAGCTCAGCCTGTGCAGAGGTATGATGGCAAGACAGAACATGAGGCAGTCAGGGAGTTGCTCGGGGCGTGGAGGCTCTGGGTCTATTTCTAGGTAAGGGAGAGGGACAAATGGAAGTCGGGGTGGCCAGCAGGCCCGGATGCAGGTGCCTTATGTCCAGGAGCTCTGGCTCAATCCTGGAAGCACTGAGGGGCCACTGGAGGGCCGAGCAGGAACCATACCCACAGATCTGAGTTTGGAAACCACCCCTCTGGCTACTGTATGGGATGGACAAGGCAGGGGTGAAATTGGTGACAGAAGCCCAGAAGGATGGGGCCCAGAAGAGGTGGTGACAGCAGGGGACGGCAAAGCAGAAATGGAGACTGTGGAAGCAAAAGGCTTGCTGAGGAAGGGTACTGGCCGCCCCAGGTGGGAGGGAGGGGGACCACACAGGCAAAAGCAGGGTTCTCCTAAGGGCCCCTCACTGCTCTAGTACCACCCAGGGCACCCACTGCCCATCCCTTCAGAGGCTTCTTGCTTTTAACCCAACATCTCCCCCAGCCCCAGCCTTCTTCCCCCAGAACTCCCAGCCAGACCCAGCTCCCCTCTGCCCCAAGCACCCAAAACCTCCCACCTCCAAGCCTCAGCTCCTGCTGTTCCCTTCCCCCTCCTTCCACTTAGGGCTAAGCCCCAGCCTCCTTCAAAGCCCAAGTGAGTTCGGTGTCCCCCAAGGACTTCACCCCGGGCTCAAAGTGCAAGGGTGCAGTTGAGCCCCAGCTCTTCCTTTTCCCGGCACCAAGGCCCTGGGCCGCAGCCTCCTCCTCTGAGCCTCGGTTTCCTCCATCTTTCTAAAAACCACCTCTCCTTCTGAGCAGTGGCTGAGAGGATCAGATCAGACCCCTGTTTCTCAAGGCATGAGGTACGCTCCCCTGAGACGGGCGAGGGGAATTTAGGTGGCAAGGAGACAAACGCTCTTATTTTCAGTTATGTGTTATTTTCCTATGCGTCGGGGGAAAAGTGACTGGCACATCATGCCCAGGATTTCACAGACGTGAGGCTTGGGGAGTGTGCGGTAATCCACCTTCCCCCGTAAGTCAATGCAAAGACAGGGATTAGGAAAGTACCAGTGTAAGGGGTACCTAGAGGGGGCCACAAAGCAAGATGATGAGAGGGAAGCACTGGAAGTTGGCATGTGGCTCAGCGCCTGGCTCACAGCGAGCTTCGTGAGGACCAGCCCCTCCCTCCTTCCCTGGAAGGCCAGGCCAGCCCCTCCTTCTTCTCTCCATTCCCCAAAGGGAGCCATCCAGCACAGGCTTAGGTCCCCAGGGGGACTCAGCAAGGCCTGCCAGATGGGATGGCTAGGATGGCTGGAAGGATGGATGATGGATAGATGAAGCTTGGAGACAATTGCCATAACATAAGGGGAAGATGGCAAAAGCTTCTGGGTCCCTCCCAGCATCAACATTCTATGAAGTTTAAGATGCATATGGTAGAATTTTTAGTCAAATGGTAGGAAAAGATGGAGGGGCTCTTTGGGGGCAAGGATTTTCCTACTCTATGGGCTGCAGACTCCTCCAAGAAGGAGGCTGACACACGAGCACTGAGCAGGTTCCAGGGCCCACCTTGGTCTTCCCATCCTGTTAATGGAACCACAAAACAATATGGTAGAAGGTGAGAGAGGGTCTGCCCAGCTCCACAGTCTACCCGCCCCCCAACTGTGCCTGCCACTGGCCCTGGCCAGGTCTCCCCATGCTGCTGATCAGTGCCAGCCTGAGGCAGAGGGATGGCCAGAGCCTGGCAGTTCCTTGGGCCCCTGTTCTCCAAGACAGGCCCAGCGAGGCAGGGGAGCCCTCAGCGGCTGCCCAGCTGGCTCCCGGCAGCCCTGGCATGAGTCAGCCAGGCCCAGGCCAACAAGAGCAGCCCTGTCCATGGCAGGTCTCCAGACCACCTGGCTGGCGGCCCTGAGCCCAGTCCACCTGAGCTGGCTAGGCGCGCTGTCCCCACAGCACAGCTCCCAGCTGCCATGTTCCAAGGCAATGAATGGGCCTCCTGCTCCCTTCCCCCCAAACCTTTCTGAAGCTCCCACTCTCCTCAGTGGCATCACAAGGAGTTGCTATGGAAATGAGACCACAGGCAGAGCATGACAATGATTTGGGGCAGGGGAGGAGACGCAATGGGAGCTGGGAGCTCTCCTGGACACGAGGCCTGCCTGTGTGCCAGGTCCCAGGAAGGACATGAAATCCCAGCTGCAGAGGCCCCGCAGCCAGGGGGGCAGAGGGGCATGGCAGGGGTGGGGGGACTCGTACCTGTCCCCGGCTCCTTGCTTACTCAGGAGAGCCCAGGATAGCTCTCAGAAATGGGTGCCTATGTATTCAACAGAATTAACACATGTCCCAGAAACTGTAAGGCTTCCAAGGAAATGGCTATTCAGGATGCTGCCAACATGGGTTCAAGACTGTGGGGAGGCTCCTAGTAGGTACTCAGGGAACAATGCAATCAAGGGGGATGGCACCAGCATGTGTGTGTATGACACATGGGCATGTGCCTGCTCTGGGCAACAACACCACAGAAGCACAGAGCTTGAGAGGTCCATGTCCACTGTACAGATGGGGAGACTGAGGCCCAACAAGGGGCTGGGGTCTCCCAGCAAGTCGGCTGAAAAGCCAAGCCCAGAACCCAGGCCTACTTCTCCTTAGCCTAGACCTTCTAGCCAATACCCCTAACTTTTCATTCATTCATTCATTCACTCATTCAACCTTTGGTATGTGTCCGCTATGTGCTTGGTGACTGGAGCAGAGAGAAGAATAGACACCAGTCCTGCCCTCCAAGAGCTCAGAGAGAAATCAGCTTTCATGGTGGGAGGGAGGATACCAGGACAGAAGTCCAGGGGGCTGCAGGAGCCCAGGAAAGTTACCTTGGAGTTTTAGATTATGTGCTTCTGAGCTGGGCTTTAAAGACACCTCTGGGTTTCCCTGATCTGTCTCCCAACTCCTCCCTCAGCTCCAGGCCCCTGTCCAGCTCCCATGCTGTGAGACCCTCAGGGCAGGGCAGTACTGAGCCTCCTGGGGCCCTCACCTCCAGGACGCCATGCAGGGGCGATCCCCATTAGCACCCACAGCCTCCAATAATGAGGGGACATGAGGAAAGTTTATTGCTACACAGAAGCGGCTCAGAAAATGGTGGTGCCTCTCATCCCTCCCCCTCCCAGCCTCACTGTGTTCCTGCATTCCTCCCTCATTCTTTCTCTCCTGGGCACCTCCCATGAGCAGGTGTTACTGGGCCTAGGGTGGGCAATGAGCCCCAGTCATGGGTCATCATCCTCCAGGAACTCAAGTCCAGATCTGTTCGTCAGCAGCTCGCATTCTCTCCTGTGCTTGGGACGGGGGTGGGGGCAGGACGGGGAAGGAACTGAACAGATAAGAGGGGACACCTTCCAGAACTTGGCCAGGAAGACCCGCCAGCTCTGATGTATCCCATGTGGGCCGGGCCTCCCAGCAGCCAGGTGCAGTCTGACAGAGTCTATTTGACACAGATGGACGCTGAGGCCCTGGCCAGGGGGACCCGGGGAGCTCTGTGCTGAGAAGGCAGGACAGGGAAAGCCCAGGGAAGGGAAGAGCCAGGTCATGGGCTGTGGGAAGGGGAGGAAGGAGGTATAGGCCCCAGCTATCTGGGAAGGCTTCCTGGTGGAGGAGGGCCTGGGATTAACTCAGAGCCTGCCCTCAGGCTGCTACAAGAAAACGATTGTCTCTAACCAAGAGAACAAGCCCAGCCCATGTGACCTGGGGCTGGGTTGGTGAGGAGAGGGGTGGGGGAGCACACACCATGGTTCCCGGCCCATCCTACTGAGAGCCACTTGCGATGCCATCTCATATCCCTAATTACCACTGCCTGATGGCAATCCAGCAAGGGATGGGAAAACAGCAGAGCTGGAAAAGAGAGGCAGAGTCTATGAGATGCAGAGGCCCAAAGAGAGACAAAACAACAACAGAGAATCAAAGCCAGATGGACAGAGCAGGAGGCAAAAAGATGAAGATGGATGGACAGGCAGGGGCCATCCTTCCCTCCCCCCAGAGTCAGTTCTGCAGCTGCCAAGAGACACAGACGCACAGCTGGGGAAGAGCCTACAAACCAAGGCTTTGCAAAGATTCTTCAGGAATAAAACTCTTATTTGAAATGAAACCTTATGCAGATGCATACACTTTCTACACCAGACATTAAATCCAGAAGCCATAAAGTAAAAACGACGTATTTGTCTACACAAACATGTAAAACATCTGTCCAGCAAAAGACCCCATAAACAAAGTTAAAAGACAAGTGAGACACTTGAAGGAAGTATCACTAATATACAAAGAGCCCCTACAAATCAATAAGGAAAAAGAGACAAAAGAAGAAGAAAATTGGCGGTGAATTAGAAATCTGCAGAGGAAAAACTAAATTGGCCAATAAACAAATGAAAAGATGCTTTATCTCACTAGCAATCAGAGAAATGCAAATGCAAATGACAAGATACCATTTTTTGCCCAACCAATTGGGAAAAATATAAATGATTGATAACAACCAGTGCTGGCAAGGATATGTGGAAATGAGCACTCATAGACGATTGGAAGGAGAGTGAATTGGTCCAACCTTTGGAAGGGTAATTTAACAATATTGATTAACATTTTAAACACACATACACTCACACACACCTTGCAATCTGGTAATTCCACTTCTAGAAACCTATCCTACAAAAACGATAGCACAAGCACTCCTATATAAATATTCAAGGATGCTCACTGTAGCATTGCTGGTAAGAGTAGAAAGAAACTGGAAATGTTTATCAATAAGGGAATGTTCAAATAAAATATAACCCACCCATATTGTGGATCACTTGCAGTCATTCAGCAGAATGAGGCACCCCTATGTATAAAAATATGGAAAAATTCAAACCATAAAATACTTCAGAATGAGCTCATTTTTATAAATAACAATTTGCTGATATATGTCCCAAAAGGCTGGAGAAAAATACACCAGACGTTACACCAGAGTGATCACCTCTGAGGGATGGGACAGGGCAGGGTGGGGGACGGTTCATGATCTCCATTATCCACAGATGTATTGTTAGATTTTTCTTTGTAATCACGAAAAAAAATCAATAAAGAGTTAATGGAATTGCTAAAAACACTGCCCAGAACCCCAATACAAAAGGCAGATCTAAGCAGCCACTGCTGCTCTGATAGAAAAGGGAGGAGACGAGCACCTCCCTACCTGGTCCCCCCTCCCCCCTCCCCCTTTCCTCTCCCCCCACCCAACGCACCCCCACCCCTTTCCCCAGAAACACTAGGGTCCTGGACCAGTATGACAGCTTGAGAAACTTGGCTGACAAATGCACAGTCCAAACCTCTACTCTCCCAAACCCAGGGCCAGACAGAGGCAGAAATGGTCCAAGGTTACCTGGCCAGCCCAAACCTACTGGGCCCAAAGCCAGGACCTCTGGCTCTACAGCAGGGCCCTGGCCACTCCTGCACTGTGGTCACAGGTTTCTCTGTGTGTCCAGAAAACCCTGAGATAGTCACAGCTTTGGGGAACTCCAGGCTAAGACCGAGGGGAGCCCTAGGGATGAGGGGGATACAGGAGCGATCTTGGCAGAAAACCACAGGGGAAAAGGGGCTTTGAGGCTTGGCTCTGGGATCTTATTGGACTCCTGTGGGTGAAGGGAGGGAGAGAGAGGGAGCAGAGGGGAGAAGGAAAAGGACCAGGGATATTGGGGATGTGTTTTTCTCCATATGTACAAAAGGAGTGTGGCCGAGCCCGGGGCGCCAGTGGAGGTGACTGGTGTGTGCAGGTGTGTGATGGCCATGGGGGTGGGGGGCACACACGTGTGTCTTCAGAGATGAACTGTGTAGGAGGGGCAGGCTCCACGCGGCACAGAGGGGTCTGCAGCTACAGTCAGGGGAACTGTGTGTGTGTGTGTCTGTGTGTGTGTGTGTCACTCCCAGGGATGACAGCACAGAGGAGATGTGTGTCTGGAGGGAGGGGAGGGGAGACTCAGCAGGACCCCATGTGTGTGTGTATGTGTCTGTTGTGTCCCTGAGGGTTCCCAGCAGGGAGACTCTGTGTGTGTGGGGGGGGGGGGGGCACACGGGCGGGTGGCAACCTCCAGAGCCCAGGCCTACAGACCTTCTCCAGAGATCAGGCCAGTTCAGAAATGCTTTCCCACCCTTCACTGTGGGTCATCAACAGAACGAGAAAACTGCCCAGAAGCCACCTGAGGCCCCCCCCCCCCCACCTCCAGAAGCTTCCCCTCCCGTAAGCATTGACTTGCAGAGCTAATGCCCCACTGCCAGGAGCTGGGTTGAGGCTGCCTGGGCAGGGACAGGAAGGGCAAGCAAACTCCTCCGGATGGGTGGTGAATAACGGTCTCTGCCAGCGTCCAGGCTCTGCCCATACAGCCTCCTATGGGTACCCCGTCTCCACCCCGCACCCCTCCCACAGCCAGGGAGGCATTCCAAAACACAGATGCAGCCATGTGGCTGGCCTGTTCTACTTCCTTCCACGGCTCCCCACTGCCGCCTACACAACCCCCCTACCAGGCCCACTAGTTGTCTTGGGACCTGTTGTGGGTTAAGTTTTTTCCCCCAAAAGATACACTGAAGACCTAATCCTAGGTACCTGCAAATATGGCCTGATGGGTAAAAGGGCCTGTGCAGATGGAATCAATTAAGATGAGGTCATACTAATCCAATGACCAGTGTCCTTAAAGGAGGAGAGAAATCTGGACAGAGACATTGACACAGGAACAGTGGCCTTGTGAAGACAGAAGCAGAAAGTGTAGTGATGAGGCTACAAGTCCAGGAGCACCACTGATGGCTGTCACCCCCAGAAGCTAGGAGAGAGGCAGGGAACAGATTCTCCCTTGGGGCATCCAGAAGGAATCAACCCTGCTGATGCTTTGGTTTCAGACTTCTAACCTCCAAAACTGTAAAGCCAACAAGCCTGCAGTGATTTGTTTCGGCAGCCTCGCTATGAATACAGAGCCCATATCCCCGACAGGCCTCATTCCTGACACTACTGCCTCCCGATACCACACTCCAGTCACTGGGCTTCCTGTACGACTTGACAAAGCCTTTGCACTTGCTGTTCCCTCTGCCAGGGTGCTGTTCCCTCCCCGGCCAGTTCCCAGTGTTTTGATTTCCAATAAGGTGTCACCTTTCAATTAGGCTCTCCTGGGCCTCTGCCTGCAGGCTGGAGTGGGAGCCCCCTGATGTCCCCTCCCTGCCCTCACCTCTGTGCTGCCTCATCCCTAAAGTGTGTGTGCTGACAAGTCTGGAACCCCGGGTCTGGTGTGTTGGGATGGGGGAAAATGTCTTGTTCTTCTCTGTTCCCTGGAGCCCAGCCCAGGCCTGGCACAGAGGAGGCATTGAGGATTTAAGTCTGTGGAATGAATGAACGAGCCACCAGAGCACTCAGCCCCCAGCCAGGCACACAGTAGGACCTTCACCACTAGCAGGGTAGAGCATAAAGAACAGGGCCAGGGGTCTTGCACCCATCCTAGGTCAGCATGACAGGTAACATGAACCATGTCCCCTGAGAAATAATTAGAGCAGGAATTCCTTACAGGAATTCTGTACTGGGGTGGGGGTGGGGGGCGTAGGAGGTGTGTGAGCCCTACAACTGTGCACAAAGTTGGCACTAGTGTATGTGTGCAGGATGGGGGTGGGGTTCTATTGCAGGTACAGGGCTCCTGGCTCTCATCAGATTCCCTAAGGGACCCACAGCCCCAAAAGATGCAGGGACAGAGCAAGGCCTGTCCACCATAGGAAGGAAGGCTTGGGACACGATGCCCATCTGCATATCACTACGGGCTGTGGCAGAGCAGGGATGGAGTACAGGACTTGTGGCTCCAAGTCCCAAGCCCCCCAGGGGAGCCACCAGGAACAGGGCAGGCTGCTGTCCAGCGTGGGTTGGGCTGCCTCAGTAGGGGGTGAGCTCTTATCACTGGAGGGTGAGAGCATGAGCTGGATAGGATAGAGGTCAGGGTGAGTGAGTGGCAACTCTGAGTCTCATTCTCAGGTCCTCTGGGCCTCAATTTTCCCATCTTAAACCCCAGGACTAGACCAGGTGGTCCATCTGAGTGTAAAAGGATCTGCCCGGCTGCGGAGCTGAGTGTGCAATGCCAGTCTGGGCTGCCTGCCCACCTGGCATTGGCTGGAGTCTCTCTTTCCTCAGCCTCTTTCCCCAACCAGGGTAGGGGACAAGCTACCCAATGGACCCACATTGCTAACTGGCCCACAGAGCCCTTGACTCTCTTGGGTGCCGCAGTCGTCACCTCCCACATTAGAGCAACTCTAAGACAAAAGGTACAAGAGATGAAGGAGCCTGGGGGGCTGGACAGGGGCAGGGATGGAAGCACGACCAAGGCCACAGGGGCTCAGTGTGGTCCCCCTAACTCCCTCTGACCCCTCTAGGGGCCTCCCTTAGCCTGACTTGGTGGAACCAAGGCAAAGAGAGAGCCCTTTGGTCGGGGTCACCACAGGGAGCTGGCTCGGATGAGCGAGTGTGCACCCCAGCACCCGCTAATCCGCCAGAAAGAGGCAGCTGGCACTGGGGCTCTGACAGACCAATTCAAATACAGGCCTGCAAGGTCATTCTGGGTCCAGCCCCCCTGAGCCTCAGCTTCCTCCTCTCTGAAATAGACTTACAAAAAGCCTCCCTGCTGGGTCCCGTTGTGTGGATTAACAAGGACTTAGAAGTACAGCCTTCTTAGAGCAGAACAGGGGACCTTTCCATCCCCCTATCTCTGGCCCTCAGTTTCCCCATCTCTAAGCAAAAAGGTCATCCTGAGTTACTCCCCAGGTCCCCACAGCCTCTGAAACTTTATGGGAAGCCCTCCCAAGGGCCCAGCCCATGCCTAGTTAGCCTGCCACAGGGGAACAGGCAGCACTATCAGAGACCAGGGCCTGGCCTCAAGGAGCTCCCTCCTGGATGAGAACTGTGGCTAATTAGCAAAGCTGTGTGGGACAGCACTAAAGGCAGGATTCTCAAACTGACAGGCCCTGTGCCTCTATATCACCACAGGTCCCCCCTCTCCCCATTGCCTCACACCCAGCCTGCTCCACTCATTATCTCTTGCTCACTTTGAGCACTAGATCTGCAGCCCCTGCCCCAGGAACACAAGAGACTTGAAAACGGAAATCCAGTGTCAGCTGGGCAGTGATCAAGGAAGGCTTCCTGGAGGAGACAGGACTATAGAGGGTCAAATTCACACAGGAAGAGACATGCCTATGGTAAGCATTCTGGACAGGGAGAAGAGCAGACTCACAGGTAGGACGGCTGGAAATTTGAGTAAGGGGGATGGGACACAGCCTGGATGAGCACCGGGAAAGGAGGTTAGGAAAGCTGGAGGCCAATTCTGAGGGTTTTGAATGCCCAAATCTTGAGGCCCCACTGGAGGTTGCAGGGGCAGCCCCTCTCCTCCCCACCGCCCACTTGCAGAAATGCTTGACCCCACCCTGCACCTGCCTCGTAGTTGGGTCCCGAGCAGAGGCTTTGGGGGGAACCAGGCCCAGAGTGCAGGGCCCCCACCAGCCCTCCTCCACGGCCACGGACTACAGCTACATCCCAGAGAAACCCGTCCTGGCCGGTGCTGTCCAGCGGCCACAGAGGCCTCACTGCAAACAGCTTTGAGCCGGCGAGAGCTGACTGGCCGGGGAAGGCTCCCCGACAGATTAAGAGCAATGCTGGCCCTGGACTCATTCATATTCTGGTCTGGCCGCTGGCTTCAATATGGCTGAGAGGCGCGAGGGCAGAGGCGGCCCTCCGAGAATGCCCAGCGATGATTCCTCTCCGATTCCAATTTATTTTCTATCATTAATGCTTTTGAAAAGCCCCACACGCTCTGCAAACAGGGAAGGAGCACAGGGCTCAAGAGCAGAGGAAAGGAGAGGGCCGGGAGCAGCGGGGGCTCAGCAGAGGCAGTGCAGGCAGCAGGCTGGGGCCCCTGAGACCTGGGTTCAAATCCCCACACTATCTCCACCTCTCTACAGGACCCTGGAGCACACTGGACTGTACCTGTCAACTGCTGGAATGGCCCCTGCTCTGTCTACCTCAGAGGACCGGTTTCTAAGATTTACAGAGGTGAAAAGGCTTTATAAACTGTGTGGTAGTTAGATTCAGTTGTCAACTTGGCCAGGTGAAGGTGCCTAGTTATGTTGCTGTGGACATGAGCCAATGGTACGTGAACCTCATCTGTTGCTCATTACATTTGCGGTCAGCTAGGAGGCGTGCCTGCTGCAGTGAATGATGTTTGATTTAATTGGCTGGTGCTTAAATGAGAGACTCAACGTAGCACAGCCCAAACAGCTCAGTCCAGGCCTTTGGAGATGCAGAAAGAAAACATCCCGGGAAAAGTTGTTGGAACCCAGAGGCCTGGAGAGAAGGCCAGCAGAGATCACCCTGAGACTTCCCATGTAAGAAAGAAGCTCAGTTGAAAGTTAGCTGCCCTTTCTCTGAAGAACTAATGAAATAAATCCCCTTTTATTAAAAGCCAATCCGTCTCAGGTGTGTTGCATTCCTGCAGCTAGCAAACTAGAACAAACTGTAAAAGTTTGTACACGTTGAGGAACCAAGAGTGAAGCAAACCTGGCTGACAGTGGCAGCAGACTATGAACTGGACGTCTGCCCCCCAGATACAGCAGGGAGACACTGACGCCAGAGGCCAGGAGAGACTGGAACATCTCGCACCACAGAACAGGCAGAGGAGGTGAATGCCAGAATTTGGGGCCCCCATCTTGTCTCAAACTCACTCTGCCATCCTCCCTCGCTTTGCCCACAGCCTCCCAGCCAGCAGCCCTCCTCCCCATATCACCCACACTGTGGAAAGAAAGGGGTCCTCTCAATGTTGTCCCCTGCTCAGAACCCTTCCAGGGCTCCCATTTACCTGTGGGATCAAGCCCAGATTCCCTACCTGCCATGCAAGTCTCTCCCCACCAGCTCAGGCCCACCTGGATAGCCTCACCTCTGCCCTAGCCCAACCCCACCCTCAATTCCCACTGCACCTAACTCCTCAGAGGTCCAGAGCTCACCACCCTTGCCACCTGTGATCATTAAGTTCTGGCATCAACTTAGCCAGGTGATGATGCCCCGTTATGTTGCCATGGACTTAAATCATCAGCATGTGAAACTCATCTACAGCTGATTACATCTGCATTCGGCTAAGGGGAGTGCCTTCCGCAATGAGTGACATTTCATTCAATTAGCTGGAGGCTTAAAAGAGAGAGGTCAGAAGCGAGCTCAGCTACTTAGCACACCTCATATCAGCACTCAGAGCTAAGACCCAGGTATGTGGAGATGCAGAAAGAAATCACCCCAGGGAAAGCTGTTTGAACCCAGAAGCCAGGAGGGAAGCACAGCAGACATCCACCATGTGCCTTGCTATGTGACAGAGAAAGACAGTGGAAAGCCAGCTGCCTTATCTCTGAAGAAGTATAAATTTGCAACTAAATAAATCCAATTATTAAAAGTTAATCCATCTCTGGTGGGTTGCATCCTGGCAGCTTTATCAAACTAAAACACCACCCTTGCCTGCTTTGCACATGCTGTTTCCTGTCTGGAATTTCCTCTTCCTCCCTCCAGTTCACCTGCCAAATCCCACTTCCTCTCCAAATACAGCCCAAGAGTTTCCTTCTCTGTGCAGCTTTCCCCTGGTGGCATGGTCATGCCCTGCTCCGCCTTCCAAATGCACCTCGTACCCACCTGGGCTGCAATGCGAAAATACAGCCATGTTTATGTGGCTGCATCTCCACCAAGCATAGAGTCTGCATGGACAGGGACCACGTCTGATTCAGCCCAGGCATTTCCCACTTGGCAAAGAGCCTGCCACACAGGAGAGCTATTTATCTAAGTAACCGATGTTAATCGAGCACGTATGTGTCAGGCTCTGTGCTGGGTGCTAGGGGTGCAGCAGTGAACAAGACACAGCCAGCCCCTGACCTCAAGCTGCTCCAAGCAGATGTGCTCAGGAAATGTCTGCTAAATGAAACAACAGACATAAGGGAAACTGAGGCTTAGGGAGGCAAAACACCCTGTCCATGGTGCGCCTGTCTTCCTGTCCAAATCTCTTTCTACTCCATTTCTCTCCCAGTATATTAGCAGCAGTGAGGAGGAACTCAAAACAAAAGGTTAGAGTCACCAAAAAAAAATGGGGGGGGAGAGGAAATGTGGCGGATTCTTCCCCTTTTCTCCATAATGTAAAGAAAATTGCTTTTGCCAACTATCACAGCTTAAAAGCAATTAGAGTTTTTGGAGGGGACTCGGTATGAGCAGAAGCAACAGAGCGAGTGCCGGGCACGGAATTTTTCCAGCATTCGTTTATATCAAGCAAAAGAAAAAAGGCGTTAAAAACAGCAATTTCCAGAAGCAGAGATGGTGGCGATAAAATATTTACCGACTCTGAGAAAGGGGCTTGGTGTGGCCAGGGACCACCCCCCCCCAACCGCTCCCCACTCCCACCCTGTATCCCTGGAAGCAGGGAAAGGGAAGGCAAAGAATCGGAGCTAAAGAAGAGATGCCCCCCCCACCTCCTTAGCCTGTGCCAATGGGGGTTAGGAGCAAGGAGGGGAGAAGACCCCAGCTGTCTCCTGCCCTCTTGCCCTTCCACGCCACCAGGGATCCAGCCCTCTAAACCTCAGACCTGGCCACAACTCTCCACTGCTCAAGCCCTAGAGAATGCCCATTCTGGCATCAAGGCCTGCACAGCCTCATCTCTGAATGTACCCCCACACTGCACACTGGGGAGACATGCTCAGTCCCCCTCCAGGCCTTTGCCCCAGAAGGTGCTCTTGATTTGAACGCTGGACTTCCAAACAGGCCTCTCCTACTAGACCACCCTCATCCTCACCTGGGACTTTAACTTGACCTTTGACCCCCCTCCACATAAAGAACAACCACTGGTGGTCTCTTCCTGAAATCTAACCTCCTTTTCCTGGCTGCCCAGAGTCTCCCTCTGTCTGGCACACAAAAGACAGGGCCCCTTTAAGAAGCAGACATTCCTAGGCTCAAGTCCTAGTTACTGCATCTGCTAGGTGTGTGATCTTGACCAGTCCTTTCATCTCTCTGAGCCTCGGTCTCCTCGTCTGTCAAATGGGAATAAAATAGCACATATCTCCTGAGGTGGCTGTGAGGATTAAATGAGTCATATATATATATATAAAGCATCCTGCACTGTGCCTCACACTTTGTTGGTGTTAATAAACGCACCTCTGCTCCAGGCCTCAGGACAGGCTGTGCCCACAGCTGCCGCCACGGATCTGTGCATAGGCTCCCCCAGGCCACCAGGCACTCGCCCAGCAAATACTCACTCAGAAGGCATGTGCCAGGCTTGGAGCAAAGGTCAACGGAGCTCAGACAAGCTTAGCACACATAAGGAGGCCCAATCCCTAAGCACAGGGCCCAGAGCCTCTCATTGTGCCTGGCTTAGGGAGGATTCCTCTAGAAACAGCAGTAAGCCTCAGCCAGAGCCCTCAGAACCCGCCAGGCCAGCAGTAGGAGGGGAATCGAAGGCCAGAGTCCCCGCGGGCCACAACGTCACCACCACCACCCAAGCCTGTGGATGCAGCTTAGCCCTCAGCCACCCTCCTATTGTGCAAAGGCAAACCAAGGCCCAGGGAGCAGCAGTGAGTGGTAAAGCCCAGAGCAGAAACCAGGCCTCAAAAGTAGCATGGTCCAGAGAAGTCGAGCTCTCCTGGGTTCAAATTCCAGCCCTACCACTGAACAACTAGGGGACCTCTCTGAGCCTCAGTTTCCTCATCCGTAAAAGGGAGTCTATAATGTCCACCTTGCAGGGCAGGTGTGCGCTCTAAAAAGGGCAACATTTTTCCAGTGCCTTGCCAGGTCTGGCATGAAGGCATGTGGGAACGTTTGGTGGTTCTATCCCACCGCCCTCAGGACTCCTGGAACAGTGCTCTCTCCCTACCCCCACAGCACCGGGAGAGCAGAGCTTTCCTCTGCTGCCTGGCTGCAGGACACGGGATGTTCTCCATCCAGCAGACCCACTCACAGCCCACAGCCCCATCCTCTGGGCCTCACTCTCAGAGCTGAGGAGACCAGTCTCATACCTCATTTTACCAGGAAGGAACAGGATACCCAGAGAGGCAGCCTCAGGTCACACAGGCCACATTAAGTCACACGTTCAAGGTTGAGTTGTTCCCTTTCCTTCCCCTGCCCAGTGGCAGAGTGTGCAGGCTTAATAGAGCATCCAGCAGGGCTGCAGGGCTGAAGCCATTTGGATGTCCAGCTCTTCCTCCAGTGGCCTTTCTCCCAGGGCCCTCTGCCACCTCCATACTCTCCATGAGAAAGTAATCCAGTAGTAGGCCTGGCACTAAACAGGGCTCTTCTTGTTGTGGGGACAGGGAGGGTGACAGGAGGCCAGTCTCAGCCCTGGATGTACATCCCCTGGGACACCCCCTGGTGAGGCCACCTCCTAGGCCCATACACCCATTCTCCTTGCTAATAAGTAACTAGGCATGAAGACATTTGGTGCCAGGGTCCTGGGGTCATGAGCCCAGTTATTAGGAAGGAGTCAAGTAGCCAGGAGATCTAGCATGGAAATCCCTACACACACACACACACACACACACACACACACACACACAGAGGACTGACCACCCTTCCACAGCCAGGCCAACCTCCTCCCTTTTGTCACCCAGGCAAGCACTGGCCAGTTCCAAACTATAAGCCATGAGGCTCTGCAGGGGATCCTGGGGTGGGAAATTAGACACCTAAGTTATTGCTAAGGCTCTGTGATGTCTCACCATGAGACCCAAGGCTTGGTTGCTCCCTTTGCCTCAGTTTCCCTATCTGGAACCTACAAGAGGAATGAGATAATCTCTGCGGTCACCTTTTAGTCCCAAAATGCTCTAATTCCATAGCTGTGTCACTCTCTCCAGCTGTCCTTTCCCCCCCCTTTTCCTCATAGAATCAACAAGTATCCCCGAGTCACTACAGGAAGAAGAGTCCCAAGCATGGGTGGGTGCTTGGGGGAGGGGCAGAGCACCCTGATCTCCAAGGAGCCCTGCCTCAGGTTATCAGGGGACACTCACCCTGGGAGGAAACTGGGTCGAGGCAGAAGGACAGCTCCTCAGTGTGGTCAGGGCAGCCAGAGCCCTCCCTCCTTTCCTGTACAGCCCCAGGAACTTATCCCCTCATGCCTTCACTTCCTTTTCCCACCGCGGTTGCCAGGCTAGAGAATCTTTGGCCCAGCCTGGATCCTGGGTTGATCCCCAGCCTCCTGACATGGACACTCAGTTCCACAGCTCTGCTGGCTGTCCAGATGCAGATCTCGGACACTTACCTCCAGGCTAGTCTTCTCCCTGCCTCCTCCCTTTCCCCCAAGGTGGCTGGCTAGGGAGGCAGCCCTGCTTCTCCACCAGTGGAGGCTCCCCAGGCCCCACATGGCCTGAGCCTGATAACAGTCTCTAAATTAAACAATAAACAAATAGTTCTAAATTTTCCTGATGCTGCAGTTCCTGATTAGTCCCTACAGCAAACAAAAGGAAGAAAGACAATTAACCTAAGAGAGGACTACTTCCGGTTTCCAGAGGATTCCTTCAGCTGAGCCAGGGGAACCCACCTGGTGAGGGAGCCTGCTCCAGCCCCCTACCCAGCTCCACGGGGCCAGCTCTCCTGTCCTCACCACCCCCTCCTACCTGGGCCCAGCCCACAGCCCCCTTTTAGACCCCAGCCCTCCTCCCCTCCCCCTTTCTGCTGGGTGACCTGTGACATGCTGAGTCGCCACTGAGGCCCCAGTACCCTCACCTGTCAGCATCTTCATCTCTGGAGCATAAAATGAAAATAGATATTTGAGTTTAGAAAGAAAATGTCCCTTATTTTTTAGAGATGCATGCTGAAATATTTGGGGATGAAATGCCACGCTGTCTACATTTTATTTTAAAATACTTCAGGAAAAAAAAAGGTAAATAAAATGTGGCAAAATATCAAGGATTGTTAAATCTAGACAGAGGGCTTATGGGAATTCCCTCTACTATCCTCTCTACATTTCTCTACATTTCTGTTATATTTGAAAATATTCCTCACAAAAAGTTAAATATAAATAGACAGACTGACAGACAGATGATAGATAGACAGACAGACAGAAGACAGGTAGATTATGTGACCCAGGAGCCCAGCAAACAACGGCTAAAAGGCAACTGGGTCCCTTAAGTAGGTTAAACAGCCCCCCTGCCATCTCCTTTATGTTGTTTCCCTAGAAATGGCTTTTTCACGAATTCCGCTGAGTCCTGGCTCCACATTTAGAAGCCTTAGCACATTCAGAAGGCAGACACAGGCTTTATTGAGGCAACTGCTATCTTCTGAACACCCCCCACCCATCCTGCCAGGCAGAGCAGCCCGGGTTAGGAATCAGATTTTCAGCCCCCTTCTGCAGTCCCCCTCCCTGAGCCTCAGAGCACCCCTAACTCTTGAAGTAGAATTGGTGTAGGTCAGCGACTGTCCAGCTGTTTCACTCAGAGGCAAAGTGCCAGCCCACAAAGGAGATCAAAATCCCCAATTAACAGATGCGAAAGCTGAGACCTGGGGCCAGGAGAGACTGGAGGCAAAACAAGGAACTCTGGGCAACAGAGGGAGGTGGAGCAAGTACAGCTCCTGCCCCAGCTGCCCCCACCCCCACCCCTCTGTCCTAAGCCTGGCAGCACAGATCAGAGAAAGGGTGGCCTGCACCTCCATTTCTCTGCAGCATTTACTGAGCTTCCCGGTTGGGAATAAATGGCCACGATCGCAATCTCCCAGCCGGGCCCAGCTGACCCACGTCAACGTTGTTAGCCAGGCTCACCTCTGCCAATCGATAATGGAAGAGTTATCGGTACCCCAAATAATCAATCGCTAATTGCCAAGCACCGTGCAATTCATCGGGGAGAGTTATGTGTGGCCGGTGGCTGGCTGTCTTGCTCGGCAGAGCTTGCAGGGATAGGAGGGCCGTGGCTGTGGTGAGCACCTCAGCAGAGAGGCCACCCGCTTGGAAGCCTCTCCTGCAGATGTTCTGGCCCTTGCCCCCAAGGGGCCACTCTGAGGGGAAGTGGCAGTGGCCATAGAGGCCCTGGAGGCAGCACCCCATGGCCCTGATCAGCCTTTCTGACTCCAGAGCCCTGGACGTGCCAGGTACCCAAGATGGTTAAGTCAAGCCATTGCCTCCAATGTGCTCCCAGACCACCAAGAGAGACAAATGGCCAGGCCTCCCCTGCCATAGGCACGTAGTAACTATGTGCAAATGTAAAGCAGATAAACTGTTCTCAGAGTAAGGAATGAGTGGCTCCTTCCAGCAAGGGTGACCCAGGAAGGGATTTTTTACAGTGTGGCATCTGGGCTAAGTGTAGAAGCAAAGGCATGGAGGAGGGAAAGCCACGCCCAAGCTAAGGGAAGAGGGGGAGTGTGTGGCTGAAGCCCAGAGCCCAGAGAAGGACTGGAAGAAGGTGGGGGGGTCAGAGGGTCAGACTGGGCAAGGCACTGAGCTTTAAGCTGAGGATCCAGACACCAGTCAGTAGGCAGCGGGAGCTCCCCTTGAGACGGAGCATGACAGATGCCATGTGCTTAGGAAAGGACCAGTAAAAGCCACGGAGCCCATGGTTACCGGCAGGCTGCAACCCCAAGGGCACAGGGGCTGGGTCTTATGCTTCTTTGTCCCCATAGCACCCAGCACAGCCGGATGCAGAGGAAGCACCCAGCAAGTGAATCACTGGATGATTATAGGATCTCAGGTTGCAGGCCCAGGAACTCCTGGGACCACAGCCGTGGAATATCATAGTTTTATACTCTACTGCATGCATGTATAAAAATACATATTTATATTAGAGCCTCAAAAACAGCCATGTGAGGTGGGTAGGGGGATAATTATCTCCAATTTACAGGGAGGGAATTTAAGGCTTAAAGAGAGACAGTGACCTGCCCAAGGTCACACAGCCTCTCAGTGGCAGAGCCCAGCACCTGTCCCACTCCAGCCCTGGCCCAGAGGGCTGAGCCCTGCTCACCTTGTCATGGACCAGGATTGTCTGGGAGGCAAGGATCCACTCCCCACTCCTCCCTGGCTACCCTCCCAGGAGGTCACCCCATCTGATCCACTCCTCATGCTGGGGCAGATGAAGAAATGCCACAAGTGCTGACCCCAACTGGGATTGGCTGCTTGTTGCCATGACAGCCTGTTCCTGGATCCACAATGGAGACAGGGCCTAGCAGATCCCAAGAAACCACAAGCTTGGTCTAGACAGGCTTTGTTGAAGACAGACCTGCTTCTCCCCAGTCTCCATCCCAGAAGGTGGGAGCAAGAGCATTGGACCAGGAGTCCAGAGGCACAGTCAAGCCTGATTGCCACCAACTTGCTGTGTGACCTCTGGAGAATCACTTCCCCATTCTGGGCCTTAGTTTTCTCATCTGCTTACTTTATAGAACTTCTATGAGACTAAACAAGGGAAGAAGTATGAAAACTTATGGACAAACTATAAAGTAAAACAAGTCTCCTATCTACTTCAGTCCAGACTGAAGCAGGACTCGCCTCCCTCTGCCTGCAGAGGACAAAAAAAATGAGCTAACATTTCCTGAGATGCTACAATGTAACAGGTTAGCACACCCTGCTTTGTGTTATTCCAAATTATCCTAATGACACCTCTACAAGGTAGCTATCATTCTCCCCATATACAGATGAGAAACTGAGGATCAGAAAAGTGAAGTGACTTGTCCAAGCTAGGAAGCAGCTGAGCTGGGATTCAAACACAGGTCTGTCAGGAATCCAAGCCCAGGACCTCTGGCCCCCAAAACTGCTTCAAGGAGCCCCTTTCAGTACCCTAAAATCTCAACACTACAGAATCAATGCTCAGAGGGAGGCTGCATGGCATGCACGCACACACCACAAGGACAGAGACTGACATCAGAGGTGCCCTGCCACCCCATGGCCCATGGACCAGCAGGGCCATCAGAGCTGGGTGGGGCATGAGGAGACACGGGTAACACAGCTGGTCTGGAGCTAATAGGATCAGTCCTGGGCATGGAGCTGCCTGTCCGTCTGCCCTGGCAGATGGGTGCTGGAACTGGGCCACCTGCCAAGGCCCAATCTCCATGTCTATACCAACCTGGGCACCAAGATTCCATTTTGCACCCCCACCCCCAACCTGGTGGCTGACCATGCCCACATGGATACAGAAGGCCAGGGTGGCAGCTGCTCTCTCTTCCAGCAACCAGCGCCAACCCTGATGTGGCCATATGGCCCCATATGCTCCCTAACAGCTGGACTGCCAAAGCAACTGCCTGAGGACGTCCTCTGCAGAGGCCCTGAGGCCCTGGTCACCCCACCCACCCCTGACCAGCCGGCCACAGGCACAGCCAGGAAAACCCCAGGCTGGAGTGCCTCTGCCCCCAGCTTGATTAATGAGCCTATGCTAGCCATGGTCCCTCTCTGGGCCTCCAGCTCCTCCTCTGTAACAGAGCAACTGGCCACCCTTTTACCCTTTTCTTTTGTATCCCACTTCTGAGGTTACTAAGTTCCACCCAAGCTCACTTAAGCTATCCAGGGAGATAAACAGACAAATCTGTCCATAATTTACAGACAGGGAAACAGGCCCAAGAGGGTCAGAGACCTGCTCAGGGGCTCACCGTGGCAAGGTCGGTAGTAGAGGCTGCATCTGAGGATGTTAGGACACCTGCCACCTCTGCACCCTCAGGGGGCTGGGACAGGTGGTCACCCAGGCCCTACCCAACTCTGCTGGCCCAGATCTCCGCCCCCCACCAGGCTCCCCACCCAAGCCAAATCTCTCCACCCTCCACCGAGCTGGGAACCACAGTATCACTCATTCCACTCGGCCTTGCTGGCGAAGGCCCTGCTCTTGCCCTCACCACCAGCCCGGATTCCCCAGCAGCCTCAGAGCCACCTCCCTGCCTCTGGTTTTCGCGCCAAACCCTTCCACGACCGCCAGGGGGAGCGGCTTAAATTGCAAATCTGGTTGTGTCCCTCCAGGGCTTCAACCCTTCAGCCCCTGAATCTGGAATCAGCCCACACTCCCCGGTCGGCCACTCCAGATCCTCCTCCGTCTTGTGCCAACTGCCCTACTGCCCGCTGGGCCCTGCGCGCACTACTCCACTGCAGGCATGTCTCCAGCACACCGGGGGCTTCCCATCCCCGCACCTTTGCTAACGCTGTGCCACCTGCCTAAAGAGCCCTCACTCATTCATATTCTCCATTCATCCACCTCTTAAACAAGTATTTACTGAGCATCCACAGCGTGCTAGAAACATCTAGAAGGGCAAAATCCCCCCAGCCTTTTCAGCTCATCTGCTCTGACCCCTCGCCACCCCCCAGCACCACGGTTTTTGATCCTGCCCCTTCAGCTGTGCGTCTGCAGTTTCTCAGTCCACACTGCGTGTCTCCCCTTTCAGAACCCCTCCTGTTATCTTATTATCCCCATTGTTCAGCCTAGACCTCGAACCAGGAGTAGTCCCCAAACGTGGAATGAACCCCAAGTGTAAGACTTAAGGCGGTAAGGAGCAGGGCCCAAGGTGTGGTTTGGGAAGACCCAGAGCCCTCTAGAAGAGGTGCCCTCTAGGCCTCTCCTCTGAGATGGTCCAGGGCGGTCCCCAAGCCCTGCAAAAGGAGGACTGAGTGGTCAGGGGCTCCCTTCTTCCCTCGATTCATCCCGAGGGCAGCCCACTCAACAAGCAGGAAACTAAGGGAGGCACACTGGGCACTGCCCCTTCTAGCTCTGGAGATCAGCAAGCAGTCGCTGTCTCCCCAAAGGGAACAGCAGGGGGCCTGGGTGTGCCTGGCTGGGATTTTCACCTCTGGTAATAGCAACCAGAGATCAAAAAAGTGTCCTGCTCTCCCCCTTCCCAGGGCTCCTTCTGCTAGACTCTGGGGACAGGGTGACCAGAACAGCCAGGGCAGAGGATCAAGCAGGCACTGAAGGTGGGGGTGGGGCCAAGCCCTTTGGCAGGAAACAGGGTCTGGCCATGCTCCAACCACAATCTGGCCTTGCCTAGGGCATCAGCGGACACCCAGGACACAAAAGTCCAGAGCTCAGACAGCCATGGTGAGGGAGGGAGGGTGGGGAGCGGGGAGATGAGAGAGAGAAAAAAATGACAGAGAGGCAGAGAGAGGAAAGGAGACTGAGAAAGACCTAGTCAGCGAGAGAGAAGACAGCCGGGCAGAAAGGAGTGGGGCGAGGCGGAGAGAGGCTGCCAGAGAGAGGCTGCCAGAGCGGAGCCAGCAAAGCTAAGGCAGCCACCACCAGGATCCCACAGGCCCAGCCCCCACCCCCACCCCCAAGAGGCAGCCTGGTGACTCCTGAGCAACCACTCTCACCCCGGAAGGCCTCTAAGGACCCGGAAGGCCCCAGGGATGAGTCCAGGCTGCCATCAGGGCCGAGGAAGGTCACCGGGTCCTATCTGAGGATGGCAGCTGCTCCAGCCTCCTGTGCCTCAGGTGGGTCACCTGGGGAGGGAGCCGAACTTCCTCCTCCCACTACCCATTTAGACCTCCATGGGGACCATAGTCCTGGGGAGAACAAACTCTTTGGCCCACAAAGGGGGTCCAGGATGGACTGGGAAGGGTTCTGAACCCAAAGAGGAAGATAATGAGGGCCTAGTCTAGAGTGCCAGGTTCCGGGAGTGGGGGAGGGGGACAGTAGCCCCACCCCCACCCCAGGATAATGCTGACATCCCAGCGCTGCGCTGAGGATTACAGGAATCAGGTGTGTAAATCAGCAGGCACAACACAGACTCTGGACCAAATCCAGGAGGCACAAGGTTAACCAGGCTGGGGTCAAGAGGTCCCACAGGTGGAGCCAGGGAGAATCAGGCACCTTTGCTAAGTTGCCTCAGGCTGGCAGCAGCTGCCTCCCACCTCCCTTCCTCTCTAGGGAGGATGCTGGCGGGACAATAGGGGAGCTGCCCTGGGAAAACCCTCTGATAACGGACCCCCACAGGTCTGGCTGGCCCTGCTGCCAGATCTTTAAAGAGCCCAGGGTCAGACGACACCTTCTTTAAGAAGAGGGGCTTGTCTAAGACTTGGGAGACTGGAGTTCTCCTCCTAGCTCCCTCTCTGCCTCACTATGTGACCTCAGGCAAGTCACTTCACCTCTCTGAATCTCAATATACCCCTCAGTGAAATGGGAGAGGAAGCACGCCATGGGCCCTGCATTCCCACACAGTGACTGAGAGATTCCAATGGGATACCGGATGTGGATTGAGCTTTAAACCTGAGGGCTAGTCAAATACAATTATTGCCATACCCCACTACACACCTTCACCCAGCATCTAGGCTAATGATAAGACCTCTAATCTCACAAGCTCATACCGAGTGCCAGGCAAGGGGACATATGAACTGGAGCTGCCAGAGACTCCAGCACCTCCATCCCCAGGGAAGCCCAAGATGGAAAGAAAGACTCAGGAACAACCAGAGAAGGCTTCCTAGAGGAAGAGAAACCTGTCCTAGAAGCAGGGAGGATTTGGCAAAGGGGAGGGGCCTGTAGAACTCCTGACCTCTGACCCTTCCTTGGGCCTCTCACTCCTGGAGACACAGGTTTCCCTTCCTCTCAGGAACGCCATCCTGGACCGTATCCTGAGGCAGCCAGCACAAGACGGAATTGTGGGAGGAGACTCAAGAATGGCCGGGAGGGAAGAAGAGAACACAGCCACAGCCTCATCTGAGGCATCGCTGCAAACAAGGATGGGGGCACCAGGCCATCTCCAGTCCCCTGGGAAGTCCTTGGGGGCCAGGTCTGAGAGGTACACCCTGCAGGCAGTTCCCTTCTTCCGGTGCCTGCCCCATGGAGCAGAAGGCTCGAGGACATCCACGCAGGCACACGCGGGCACGTCTCTCCATTCCCCGCCCCCACCTCAATCCCCGAGTCCTCAGCCTGGCTGCAAAATTCGACCTCGCCGGCCCCGGGCCAGGGAGCTGTCGCCACGCTGTCCCGCCTGACCCCGGCGGGAGCAAGGGAGTTCGGCGCCCGAAGCAGCTCCTGCGCGCCGCGGGGAGGATGGACCGGTATCCTGGAGAGCCGGCGGCAACGGTGACGGGGCAGTGAAGGCGCACCCCTCGGCCCACGGGGCAGCCCAGCCCGCGCCCCTGCCCTGTTCCTCCCTCCCGTTCTCTCCTCTGGAAAGAAAGGCCGGAGTTCCACCATTAAAACACCCCCACCCCTGACCCCCGCCCGGCCCGGCGCGCCCCAGGGGCTCCACAAAGTTGCTCCAAGTCGCCGGGTTCCTGGCTATAGACGGGGACGCGCGGCGGGCGGGAGCGCGACCAAGGGACGGTATGTTAAGCGCGCCCCACCAGCTCCGCGCGTGCACGCCCCAAACGGACGCGCGCCCAACACCCTATCCCCCCGCCCCCCCCCGGCTCCCGCCCAATCAGAGGCCCGGCGCGCAGCTCTGCCGATGGGCTAACACCCGGGTTCCCCGGCCTGCAGCTCCGCGGTCAGGGTCCCGCCGCAGCGTCCGAGCCTGACCACACTCACCATCCCGGGAGCGCCGACCGCGAACAGCTCTGCTCCTGGCCCGCATCTCCCGACTTGGCTCAGTTCGGCTTCCCGCTCCGGCGCGGATTCCCGCTCTGCAGGGCTCGGCTCCGAGATGGTGGCAGCGGCAACGAGCGAGGCAGAGAGGGCGTGTGCGTGTGTGTGTGAACGCGCGACGTGTGCGCGGGAGGCAACCGCGCTCCCCTGCGCGCCCGGCTTCTGCCTCCTGCTCTCCACGCTGCGATGCCAGCAGAATCTCTAACGTGCGCTCCCACCCGCCGGGGCACACACACGCGCACACACGGGCGCGCACACACCCCCGCGGCCGCACACCCGGCTCCGCGCTCCCGACTCTGGTCCTCCCGAGGCGCTCACAAAAGCCCCTCTGCCCCGGTCGGCCGGAGCCCCCAGAGCGCGACCCAACGGACCTGCGGAGTCGCCCTGCGCCCCCTTCCGGGCCAGCGCTCAGGTTCCCCGCGGCTCCCGGAACGGCCCCTGCTCCTCCACCATGCCCCGTCGCGGCCGCGGTTCCAGCCCGAACCCTGGCCGGGGCGCCCGACTCCGGCTGCCGGTGCTATCACCCAGAGGCGCCCGCCCCCTCCGCCGCCGCCGCCGCCCGCAGCCGCGTGCCCTCTCGCCCCTTTCTTTCCCCTTTTCTGTCACCGCCTCTCAGTATCTCCTCTGTCTCCCACCTGCCCCCGACCCCTGTCCTCTATTTCTCCTGCTGTCTCTCCAGCTGTCTGTGGACCGCCCTCTCCCTCTTCCGCTGCTCCCCACCGCTCTGCGCTGCCGCTCACATTCTCCGCATTACATCGGACGCCGCCCGCGGCTCGCTGGGCCCAGGGTTCGAGCGTGCAGTGGGCGGCAAGGGGACCCGCCGCGCCCCGGACCCGCCACCCCCTCCGCTCTCCGCTCGCTCGGCGGCTCCTCGCTCGGGCCTGGTGGGCAGCGACGTCCCGCGCTAGCCTCGGCCGCCGCTGACAACTCCCATCTCGCCCGGGCTTAAAGGGATAGCGCACTGGGCTCGACCCGCCCCACCCGGGACGCCAGCGAGAGCGGCCTCGCCGCGAGGGGACAATCCGGGGCGGTGGCGCAGCTCCGGGCGTGCGGGCAGCACCCTGTTCGCCGCCGTTGAACCCGGCCCTCCTGGGCTGGAGGTGAGTCAAGGAGAAGCACGGTCAGGAGCTGCCTGAACCACGCCAACCAGGGGGCGCTCAGCGCTTGTGGACGGCCAAGCCTAGGGGCAGACCGTGGGTGTGGGGCAGTCCGGGCTCAGCGCCCGGGGCTTCGGGCCGGCTGGAGTAGGAGGTATCAAGGAAGCAGCTGTCCGGATCTGAGCCTGTGGAGGACACCTGTCATATTGGCTCACAGGGTGGCCCTTTGCTCCTGCTTTGTAACCTTGGGCAAGTGCCTACCCCTCTTTGAGCCTCAGTTTACCCACCCTTAGAAGCACATTGACATCTGTCATCTCTGGAACCATGCCCAATTTTGATATGGTGTTAGATTCCACATAGGGGGAGTCCCAAGACAGTCTCTCTGCCCTGCTGAATCCCAGCCACCCCCCTTCCTGCCTCTGAGAGCTGGGACCACTGCTGAGGCTGTACTCTGGTGCCGCCACCTGACTCCCACCAGGCCTGATCTATCCCTCCCTGGTCCTATGGCCTTCCTTCTCCAGCCTCACCAGGGAACAAGAAGGCGAAGTGGAGTGGTACAGGGACCTTCCAGCACAGCTCTTATACAACCAAGATCTCTGTGGACTCTCACACCTGTCCTAGAAAGTGAAGTCACCCCTAGGCTCCTGGTTAGACTGATCCTGGAAAAGACCTGGGTGTGAGTGTTTCATCATCAAGACCACACCCACACCCACACCCACACTCCCACCCCAGACATGCCCTTGCTCCCCAACCCCCACAGAGGGCTGTATTTTGCCCATTTGTTCACTAAGTATCCACTATGTGCCTTTCCGTACACATAGTGGATACAAAAATGATTCAAACACATTCCTGCTTTAAGAAAGCAGTGAAAGCAGGAGGTATGATGAAGCTGTTGGGAGTGGAAGCAGTCCAGGCAAACTTCCTGGAGAAAATGACATTGAAGATGGGTGATGAAGGATGAGTAGCAGTTGGCCAGGCAGAAAGGAAAAGAAGGGGTACCCCATGCCAAGGGAAGAACATATGCAAAGACCCGGAGGTGGGAAATAGGGAATTATAGGTGACCCGGGGAGGGTGGAGGGTGTATTCATGGGAAGAGATGCTATACGAGCCTTGAATTGGAGAGTTTCACCTTGAGTCTGGGGCTCAGGGGCGTTGTGATTAGGCAAATCCAAGCAGAAACTTCTCCCCAGCGTCACCACCACCCCTGCCATCTTTTAGCCACTACAGAGGCTTAGCTAAGGGCTCCCCAAACCCAACAGTTTTTACAGGAGACCTCCACTTTCTCTCCTCCTCTTCTCCTATAAGTTCAGTCCCAACCTCTCTTCTCAACTCTGCAGCCAGATGCAGCACAGTCTCCCCCTGCTGACCAGAACTGGAAATGGAATAAGCCCAAGCAGGCTTCACTGTGGCCATGAAGTGAGTCCAGGAAAGGACAGACTTCTACATCTACCATGAGCAAGGTGCCCTGCAAATAACCCGGTTTTTGGTTCAGGGAGGCCTAGGTACCAAATCCAGCTTCTGTGTTCTCCTCTGTACAATGGGTGTGAAAGTACTTAGTCAACAAAGTAGTTGGTGAAGAATTAGGCTCATGTACAAGTGACCCAATACACAGTAAGCATTCAGCAAATGTCGGTTTCCTTCCCCACATCTGAGCTCAGCCTTGTGGCCCATCCCAAAGGCCCTTAGTGTCTCCTTTTTCCATTATTCCCTGGCCATTTTCCTTCTGCCTTCCTTCCAGACTTCCTGGGGGCCTCAAGAGAGATGAGCTCATGGCTGTTGCCTGCTCTGGCTCAACACACCTCCTGAAGAGTCTTCCCAGAGCTTCCAGGTGGGCCCTGGGGAAACCAAACTGAGACAAACAGCCTTTTCCTAGAGGCCCTGACATCCAGACAGAGCAGCAATTCCAGCCTACATCCCCATTCATTTCTCACATTCACATCCTTTCTGGAAGCCACACAGCCTTTGGTTCTGTGCTTAGGAATTAATGCCCCCAGCTTTGCTCTTTGAGCCTTACCGTCTTCCCTAAGGGTAGGGACAAGCTGGTGTGCCCCACAGGGGTGGTGAACCAAGGTCTAAGTCATTTATTTTCCCTCAGCAGATCCAAGCCTTGGCCCTCCACCCAGGAGGTTTGCACAAAGGCAAGAAGGTAGAGAGGTTTCTGTAGGACCACCTCTTGTCCTGCCCTTGTGCTAGTGGCCAGGGGCTATTGCTACCTCAGCTTCCCAGCAGGCTTCAGAGAGGCGTGGAATGCATAATGAATGGGTCACACAGAGGAATCACTCTTGCCTGTAAGAGCAGCAGCAGTGGGCTGGGGACTGGGGGCTGAGGGCTGGGGGCCAGGCTAGCCTGGACAGCTCCAGGAAAGAGTTCCCTCACTGGAGGCCCAGGGCTGGCTCTTTCCGGCCACAGGAGGGCCAAGTAGGCTAGGCCAGTGCCCCTGCAGATAACTGCCCAGGATCCCTCTGTTCTTTTCAGTTGTCTCTGAAGGAAATGGGGGAAGCCCTAACACATCCCCAGACCCACTTACCACTCTGCTGAGAGTGTGACCCATGTGGAGTCCCAGGAGGTACACAGCGTTTCCCTCCTGCCCTTGCTACCAAGGCCCTGGTTTCCTGGCTCAGGCTGAAAAATAAATAGGGTTCATCAAGTAAGTATACAGAGAAATGCCCCCTCCCAAACGATGCTGTCTCTAAACACATCCAACCTCCCCCACCTCCAAGACTGTCCCTGTCCCCTCCATTTCTTGGCTTCTATCCTCTTTTCAAACCTTTCTACCCCTAAGCAGCCTTCCTCAACCACCCCTTCCCTACCCTCAACCTCCCTCTTCCTCTTCCCTCTCAGCCCACCAGGCGCTGGGAGTTTGCCTCCATTTGCTCCTCTTCACGCTGATGCTGGTGTTATTCTCATTGCGGAGATGAGGAAACCGAGGCCCAGAGTGGCGGTGGCGGGATTTGAACCGAAAGCCAGTGTTCTTCATTCTTTCCACAAGTACTAATTGAGGCCCTACTGCATGCTAGGGGCTGTGTATGGGGAATACATTTCAGAGATCTTAGAATCTAGAAAAGGAGAAGAAAGCAAACTATCATGCAAAGAAACGTAAAATGACAACTGGGGCTAGTCCCCTGAAGAGGTCTGTGGGGCTATGAGGTAGGGGCCTGGTCTGGTCTGAGGAGTGTGTGACACTACTTGATCTGGCACTGGACAGTTGAGTGAACCTGAACTGGGGGAAGGAGGGGCTCGAGAGGGCAGGAAGAGCACATGCAAAGGCCTGTGGGGAAAGGAAGAAGCGAAGGCCACTGTGACCAGAGGAAATGGGATTGGAGTTGAGACTCCTGATGGGGTGGGGCCAGCTCAGTAGAGGCGAGTGGGTCTGTAAGGAGTTGGCTGTTTACCTGGCAGCTCTGGGCTGGCCTGGAGGTTTGAAGCGGGACTGTGCCCCCATTGTTCCTCCAACTGCTCCCCAGCCTGCCACCCAGCACCCTGTTCTCAGGGTCCCCATCTGCCCACTTCTCCTGATGCCTGCTACAGCCAAGATGGCAGCATCCTGAGGGGGCAGAGGCCTCCACATTGACCCCAGCTGAAGACTCTGGGCTCTCTGTAATGGGAAACTGAAGCTCAGACTCACCATCTCCTGCCATCTCTGCTGGACCTTGGACCCAGGCTGTAACTAGGGGATGGAGAAGACCCAACCATCAAAGTAGCCCATCAGAGCCTAATTCCAGTGCCTAGAGCCCTGCAAGGAGCTGAGGGGCTGCCTGGGGCCTCCTGCCAGCCTAGTGCCTTCCCTGCCACCCCTTACCTCTGGATTTATCTTCCCTAGTTCTCCCCAGATGAGGCATGCCAAGAGACTCCCTTCACCCCCAACCTTGCCTGCTCCCCCATCCATATCTCCCCTATCTGTATCTGGATGCCTGGGAGTCTCTATTGGCCTGTAAGAGCTGAGATGCATCCTTGGGCCATCAGTTTTCCCACTTGTGAAAAGTATAATTCTTTACTCCTCCTACCTTCCAGGGCAGGAGAGGGGATGAAGGAAACTGGAATCTTGCTATAATCACCAGCTACTGCACCAGGTGAGCTGAGCCCTTGCCAAACTTCCTCCTGGGCCCCCAAAGTCAACACCACGAGGGGCAGCAGACGTACCAACCGATCGTATAAAACCTCCATCTGGGAAAACTTAGCCAGCTGCCCCTCACCAAGGACACAGCACACCTACCCCATAATGACTGCACTGCCATCACAGATGTCAATGGGCAAAGACAGGTTTATGGGCCCCATTTACACATGGGAAACTGAGGCTCTGGAGAAAAGGGGTTGGCCTGGATCTCTACAACAAGCCCTTCTGTTTCACTGATCTCAGACTGCCTGCCTGGGGCCAGAGCCCAGGGAAAAGGGATTCTGCAGGGTGCTGTCTCTCCTCCTTGCGTTCTCCTCTGTGGGTCCAGAAAGCAGCTGAAGGAGGCGCCCCATCCAGGGCCTCCCTCCCTCCCGGGCTGCACTGCGCTCTGCATTGTCTTCTCACCTCCGAGTTGCAATGCCTGCTTTCAAACCTGCCTCACCTTTTTAAGGACCAGTCTTAAGGAGGCTGGTGTGGCCCAGTGAGAACTGTCCCCAGGTCAGCGGGAAGGCCATGAGCTCATGAAGTAGGGCTCAGAGCAACTTGTTGAGAGGGCCTGGGTCATTCCACCATTCTGTCACATCAGCTTTTCCAAAATAATCACCACCTGTGATGTGGGGAAGTGCTTTGCTGTCCACAGAACTATCATATGTGCCTTCTCAGTAAATGCTCCCTTCAGCCCTTCAGCCCAAGGAATTAGAAACAAAGATAATCCTCATTTTACAGATAAAGGAACTGAACCACACGGTTATGGCTAGTATGGGTATTGGGAACCCACAGTACAGCACAGTCAGTGATGACAGGTGTGGCGCCAGGGGCAGCAGGGGTGGTGGATGTCCGAGACCTGGGCAGAGAGGGGCCTGCTTATTACCAAGAGGTGGGACTGGAGCTACAGTCTGGGGAGGCCAGTGAGGCAGGAGGAATTTGAAGGTCTGGGAGTGTGCCCAGCTCAGGGGGCAGAACTGCCATCCAGCTCCCCCTCACTGAGAGTGTGCTTTGTGCCAGGATGCTCATGGGCTCTGGGCAGACAGGCATGGGGACAGCCCTGTCCACAGGTAAAGGTCATGGTTCTACATTCTGGAGCAGCATTGTATCGGGCTGGAGGCCAGTGAAGGTTACAGAAGTGAGGGTTAAAAGCCCACAGAGAGAAGCCCTGAGCCTCAGAGGAGAGGAGGGAGCCTGGGCACTCACCTGTGCAGGCTTGGGCTGCATCTGGCTGTCTCAAAGCCGCCCTGCAGTGGCTGCCCTTGAAGACACTAGGAATTCAGTGGCCGGAGGAGTGCCTGGCAAGGAGGGTTGCCTTAGGGAAAAGGGCACGGCTGGGGCACCTCCAAGTTCTTGGCACCCACTAGCCAGGCCTGGCCTGGGGTTCAGGGAGTTTGTGGGGACAAATGGATTGCATTTGAATACACGAATGCAAGGAAGGGAGGGAGGGAGGGAGAAATTGCATGAGCACAGATAAGGAAATAAGACAGCACCTGCAGTGTTGAGGCACAGCAGGGTGGGGGGTGGGGAGGCCAGGGGCCAGGGCAGAGCAGGACAGGGGTCAGGGCCAGGTCACACACGCCTTTGAACGCCACGGGAGGATACTGGACTTTGAAGGGTTTTGCAGGGTAGGAGGATATGATCAGATCCAAATTTGTGGACACTCTGCCGGTCCCTGTGTGGAGGATGAATTGGAGGGGCTAGAACTGGAGGCCAGAGCTTTGGAGATGAGGCTGTTGGGGTTGCCCAGGTAAGAGAGATGGAGGGAGCAGACAGGGTACAAGGGATACATATTTAAGAATAAAAGAGGAGGGGCTCACTGAGTTTGAAGGTGGGCCCCAAGACCTTTCCAACTGACTACTGCTAACTGTAGGCTGACCCTGGCCGGGCCTCACGCCCCTGTCCCAGCTAAACCTTCACACCAGCCTCCCCAAGTCGTGTGTAGCATGTAGGGGACATGGTGCACTGCCCAGGCTCCCCTCTTCAGGCTGAAGCACTCAGCCCCCTGCAGCTGGGAGAACTGATCAGCGACTACCTCCCCTCGGCTGAAAGCACCTCCTTGCCCGAGGCCACGCCCCATGAAGGGGCAGCCTGCATGCAGTTGACTGAGCAAAGCAGGGTACAAAGATCCAGCTCTCTTGGCCCATCTCAGGATAACTCTGCAGGGGCATGGCATCTCAGATCCAGAGCACCCCACCGGGCCGGCTGAGGCCTTTGTGAACATATTATGTCCCAACTTCTACCTCTGCCCCATCCTGCTTCCCTCATCACCCACCTCCTGCCTGTTAACGTCCCTCAAAGAATCAGCTTCCCAGCTAACCTGCCACCACTGATATTTTCATCCCCATTTTACCCATGAGGAAATTGAGGCTCAGAGATGTTAAGTGGTTGCACAGTTGATAAATGTCATGGTCAGGCTGAGAAGAGAGGAGGCCAGGGCTTCTGGCAGTTGGGGGTTGGAGTCAGTCCAGGCTGGTACTGGAACCATGAGGGACTTCAGAGGCCATCCTCTCCCATCTGCCCCTCTCTCCCCATTTCACAGATGAGGAAACTGAGGTCAGAGCTGGACATAACTTGCTCAAGCTCATGATGTCAGTTAATGATGGCCCCAGGCACATACCTAGGCTTCTGCCCTCCCAGCTTAGCATGGGCATTTCCTTTGGAGCGGAGTGATGTTTTCTTCCTGCCTGACCCCCTCCCAAGTCCAGCACTGGACACAGGGACCTGGCTGGCTTGACCCTTACCCAATTTCTCAAGGCTGGAGTATGGCTTGCCCAGGTCCATCACAGAGAATCCTGTAGCAGCCTGAACTGTCCAGCCCTGCACTGGGCCAGGTGGGAAGGCAGGCGTCTGACTGGCACAGCAGAGCAAACAGACGGGAAAGAAATCAATTTGAGTGTTTGATTAATTTTAATTTTTAATTTGCGTGGAGAGCAGTGCACCCCATTTGACACTGCACATTCACTGGGAGCTGCTGGAGCCTGCCACTGCTGCCACCGCTGCAGCCTGATGTGCCCAGTAGCTCCCTGCCCTTCTGTCAGGCGAGCCGGTCCCCCTGCCTGGCAGACTGGTCTGCCGCAAAGGTGGGGGGAAGGTCCCCCTTCAGGGCCTGGGAGAAACATGGCTGGTGAGTCCCCTTGGTATGAAGGAATGGGGCAAAGATGTGCCCCCTCAGTGGAGGAGTCCAGGTAGGCAATGTTCAATCCCAAGTCAAGGTGCACTAATGGACTCTCAAGAACGGTGACAGACCAAGTGGGGGATAAGAAGCATTCTGGGTGCATCCTCAGCTCATGAATGCTAAGTTGTGACCCAAACCACCTACATCTAAGATCAACCCTGTCCGTAGAGGCAGCTCTATCTTAAAGCTGAGACAGTCCCAGCTCTTGAGTTCTGCAACTTCAAGAGTCAGCTCTTTTCTATCTCTTTGCTTAGTCAGAATTTTAGCATGTCTAGGGTGGGGAAAGTTGGTCTGAATTGGGAGAGACTGAGTCCAGCTCATTCTATGGCTCCTGGCCCTCCCCTCTGCCCAAGTCAGGCCCCACATCCTGGGGGCAGTATCTCATGGGGCCGAGAACAGAAGCCTTGGGGTGAGGCAGACCTAGCTGGAATCCTGTCTCTGCCACTTATTAGCTGTGTGACCCCAGGCAAATCACATAACCTTGATGAGCAAGGTTTTCAATGACACTCCGTGCAGTGCATCTTCCTTGTTCCTCCTCAGGCCTCTCTCTCCCTCTGGTATCTGAAGAACACAACCATCAGTGGTCTCCTCCAGGAAGTCCTCCCTGATTAGGTCTTCCTTTCTCCCCACTCCCACCACTCCCAGCTCCTGGCCCTACCCTGAACACCAACCCCCTCTGACCCCCTTCTGGCCCCCAGCAACCCAACTGGGTACACTGCACACTCTGCATGGGATAGAGAGAGCATGGTCTTTGAAGCAGATATCCCCGGATCAAATCCTTGCTCAGCGTCATGCTGACTGATTAGACCCATCCCCTGAGTATGTCAAATCCAGTGTGTCTGAAAGTGAACTCATCATTCCTCCCCAGACCACTCCTGCCTCTTCCTCTTCTCCATCTCGGTAAACAATACCCTAATCCACCAGTCACACAAGCTGAAGAACAAGGAGCCATCTAGCTCTCCTCTGCCTCATCCCCACATACCATTCTGCCCCCAGTCTTCTGTCTCTGCCTTCTACTATATATCCCCAATGGGGCCGGCAGAGGGGAGGAGAGGGATTCTCCATGGTATTTACTCTACTGCATGGAGAGCTAGGAGAGCCCTCAGAGAGTGACCAGCCCCACCCTCCCATTTTACAGATGACAACAAAGCCCAAGGAGGGCAAAGAGCCACCCTGGATGCCATGGTGAGCTGTCCATAGCAGAGCCAGACTGAGAAGTTCTCCTACTATGGCCCAAGTAGGCACAAGGCCAGGCCCTGTGACCGTGGTGGGAATCCAGGTTTCCTGAAGTCCCAGCCCACTTCCCTCCATGTCCCAGACCCAGAGAGGCTGCAAGGGAAGAATAAGGGCTGGAAATAAACTCATGTTCCTGGGAAGAATGACTAATTCACAAGAAAGAGTTCAGGAAAACCAGGCATCACTTCATGGCAACTACACAGCCTGACCCCAGGGATTGGACCACTGTGTCAGGTGCTTTCATGGCACCTGAAATTCTGCCTTTGGGTCTGGCTCAAATGCAAAGTAATGTATTCGATGATCATTAGAAGAGCTGGTGCAGGGTGGGAGAGAGGGTGTGAAGAGCAGTCATGCAGACTCGGGGTCCTGCAGGAGGAACCCACGGGAACAGAGCTGAGTCACCATTTATGCTGCTGTGTTGGGTGCTTCACAAGCCTTAGCTCAGCTCTTCCTCCCTTTGGCTCCAACCCCCTTCTGTGTGACCCATACATCACCAGACTCTCTGGGCCTCAGTTTCCTCCCCTGTAAAATAAAATTAGTAATAATAACTATCTCTAGAGTTGGGTTGTTAAATTAAAAAAGGAGTCTAAGAGAACTTCCTACATTCTGGACACAAAGTAGATGCTAATTAAATGCTAATTATAAATGAGAAAACTCATGTGATAAGGCCCTGAACCCTCTCAGACCATACTTATTAAATCTGAGATGTTAACAAGGTAAATACTTCATCACTGGCTCCCTGAATGCAGGGGATAGGGAAGACTGTCTGGCCAGGGCTAAAGGGCAAAGAAGTTAGAGCATTAATTCTAAGACAAGGCAGAGAGAAGAGATGAGGCTACAAGAAATGGGCCACAAGAGTCCAAGCCCTGCTCATCTCAAATCAGCTTTTCTCCCAAGTTTTCGGCTTGTGTGGGCTGTCTCTGAAGGTCCCATGTCCTCTGAATTGAATCAATTCTGATATGTCAATATGTTCTGAAACTTTGAAAGGATCAGAGGTCCCACTTCCAGCTACTAGAAGTAGGCACAGGGTGGGTCCAGCACTTTACAATTCACAGAACTTTTTCCCGTTCCCTGTTCTCCGAGCCTCAGGGATCATGGTCCCCTTTACACAGATGGAGAAATTGAGGCTCAAGGGGGCCAAGTTCTCACAGAGCTGTGCCTGGACCCCTGGTGTTCTGACCCTCCTGCTGCCCAGACCCCTCCCTGCATCAGGGAACGCAGGCAGGGCCTTTGATAAGAAGAAGCCTGGGGCTCCATCCAGACAGAGCTGGCCTGAGCACAGGCATGGGAGACACCAGGCAGCTCTGATGGGCAAAGAGCCCAGATGCCTGGGGCAAAGGTGGCACAGATTCTGTTCACTCCCCACCTTTAGTGGGCCCTTTTCATTGATGTTCGGTATGTGAACAGGGCTTTGGGTCCCAGAAGAGGCAAAACCCGTGTGGCGGGTGGGCTGCCAGCAGCGATAGTAGTGGGAAGGGATGATGAATTGGATTGGATTTTCTCCATTTGAAGGTGATGCTAGCTCTGCTGTGTGCAAGTCTCATCGATATTTTTCATTAAGAAGTTGCTACATTGGATGGGTGCAGCGGGGGAGGAGAGGGGGCTCAGGGGCCTGGGCCCACAGCGAGTCGGAACCCAGGACTTAAGACATCGGTCCCCTCATGGGGAGACCTGGGTAGGGGAGGAAATCCACAAGTCCAAGAAGAGAACCCATCGATATCCTGTTTCACACACATGCACACGTGTGCCCAAAGCATGTGCACAGAAAAACCAGCATCTGCACACACACTGGTATATGGGTCGATGTACATGCACACACTCTCACACACACTCCAAGCCTCTGCTCACACGGCGGTTTCTGCCACTACCTGGGGCACCCTCTCCTTCTCTCTGAACCCTCCCACTTCATTTCTTGAGTCGCCTCCCTTCCTGGCCCCTAGATCCCCAGAGGGGATTCTGAGCCAGGGCTCAGGCCTGGGGTAATACAGATATCCGTCCCCTTACATAGTCCCCGATTGTGTGTGTGAGGAAAGGTGGTCCTAGAACAGAGTTGAGCTCAGGGACCGGGACAGTGCCAGGACTGGCAGAGGGGCAGGGAGGCTGTCCAATGCCGGGTGCCAGGATGGGGGTGCTGAGGCTGCCGGCAGGGGCGTGACGAGCCCTGCAGCGCTGAGAAAATAAGGCGGGCAGGCCAGGCATGAAAACTCCTTTTTCAGCGCCCCCTTCTGGAAGCCCTCCAGGGCCGCAACCGGATGCTCTCTCCAACTGAGCTCCCAACAGCCCGGAGGGTCCGCAGAACCCACCGATTACTGCACTCGGGAATGTGAAATCCATGTGCCCAGAGACCCCAGCCCCCTGGATCAGATCCAAACCACGTATCGGACTTTTAAAGCCCCAATCCCTATGACGGGGAGGAGGCGCCCACCAGCGCCTAGCAACGGAGGAGCCAGGACAAGTGTGATTGGTCAGCTCCGCGCACAGGAGGAAAGGCGCGAGCTGATTGGTTGGTGACGGTTATAAAAGGAAAAAGCGAGCGGCCTAGGAGAGTGTTGAGAGAGGTGGTTGAGCTGAGCTGCGGTTTGAGAGTCAGGGGTCCGAAAAGGGGACAGTCTGAAGCTCAGAACCCTCTTTACCTCCCCAGGGCAGGTGGGACCGTCCTCAGTAAGAAGTGTCCAGTTTCAGCCACACTCCCAGCAGATCCCAACTTTGAAGGTCCCTGGAAGGTTGGCCCACACCCTCACCCTGCACCTGGTGGCTGGACTATTTGCAGAAGGTTCTGGCACTCAGGGGTTAAGCCTGGATTAAGTAGAACAAAGCTATAAGCAGTCTACATGAGGGGCCCAACGTTTGTGTCCCCAGGTGAGTCTTGGAAGGGAAGGAGGGATCAGGCCACACTTGAGAGAAACTGCAGAGCTTGATTGGAGTAGCCCAGTTCTCAGTACATGGATGGGGAAACTGAGTCCCAGAGAAGGGACAGGGCTTGTCCTTTGTCATTCAGAGCCGGGGCTGGTACCTGCTCTGTTCAGGGTTCTTTCCTCGGTACCAAATGACCCTTTAGGTCCTTCACCAGACCAGCTCTTGTTTGCCTCCCTGCCTTGGCAAATGCTGCTGAGTTCCTTTCCCTCCCATTCTACCTGGTTACCTCCCAGCCAGCCATTTTTAACTCGGGGATGACCTTGTCTAGGAAGCCTTCTCCAAGGTGCCCTCTGTTCATCTTCGTGTACCTATGGCCTCCTGCACGCCATCTATAATAGCTCTGGCCACACTGCACTCTTACTGTCTGTAACATGTCTGTCTCCCTACATGACTGTGACCCTGCCAGAGCAGGGTATATCTGCTCCATCCTCTTGTCTTCAGCCCCCTGGGCAGGGCCCGGGCCACGGCTGGAAGTTGGTAACTAAATGTCTTTTCAATAGAGAAATGAAAGGCTTTGACAGCTTAATCACAGTTTTCCTCCAACATGATTCTCATTTTCTGTGTTCCCAGCCCCATTCTTGGTAGAAAAAGGAGGGGAGGATGGAGGCCTGCTCTCAGGAGCTCCCAGTCTGGAGGCAAGACACGAGATGCGTAAAGTCGGGGTTCAGGCATAGTATGCTCAGGATTACTGCTTAGAGGCCTGGGCACGGGTAGAGGGAGTAGTGCTAAATGGGGTTAGGCCTGGCTTCTGCCAACCTGGGTGTGGGTGCAGCAGGCAGACCCAAGGAGAGACCAACTGGTTCCCCAGGTCTTCCCAGCCAGATGTAGAGTCACGAGACTGGTGCCTGAAGAGCTCACAAGCTCAGTTGCACAACTCCAGGGGGGCACTGTTCATGTCATTTTCTATAGGCATGACACCCCCTTGAGGCCCAGGTGCATAGAGGACATAGTGAATGGTGCCCCCTGGAGCTGTGTAACGGGGTGGCCCTGGAGGCTTCAGGGTGGCCAACTGATGGTCGGCCCCAGTGGGACTCAGCCTCATCGTCAGCAGTCTTGACCCCAGTGTCCCTTGAGATAGTCGTGGGTGGGGCTGATTATAGACTGCCAGCTCAGATACCCGTGCCTGGGACAATCTCTACCACCTGAGCCTCTCCACTCAGCCTCTATCCCTGCTGGGCCGGAAGCAGCTGGCTGCCTCTAGCTGGACGGGACCCTGGATGTCTGTCTATAGCACTCTATGGCAGCCAGGCAGCTGTTAACCACAAGTTGCCCATTTATTGCAGACCGTATTTACATTTTCCAATACTAGGGAAAGAGGTGACTAATGTAACAAAAAAGAGCCTAGGGGCTGTCTCCACATGAAAGTGGCACCAGATATCATCTCTAACTCTCACAGAATCCCTAGGAAAGAAGAAAATAATTAATCCCATTTTGCATATGAGAAAACTGAGTCTCAAAGTGGCTTTAGTGATTTGCCCAAGCCATCCTGTGTCAGGGCAAAGGTAGGACTGGAGGGTGTCCTGCCTGACACAGAGCTTTCGACCTGCCCCCTGCCATCTCCACCCCCCAGTAACCCTCTCTCCTCCCCGGGCTTTAAAGGCAACTGGAAATTATGTCTGGAGTCACTTTGGCCAGCCCAATGGGAGGAGAGAGCAGTACAATAACAGTCTCCTCCCCAAGGCTGTGGGCTGTCCTTTCCTGAAGCAGACAGGAGTGTCTTCTGTTTGCTGCATGTAAACAGGCTGTGCAAACATGTGGCTGCACGTATGTGTGCAACATAAACAGCCACGTGCCCTGGTGCCACACAGCCTGGCATAAAATCCCATTCATTGACACAGGGGCTAAGAGCATGGACCCTGGGTAGTCAGACTGCCTGGGGTCATGTCCCAGCTCTGCCACTTACCAGCTGTGTGACTTTGGACGAATGACTTAATGTCTCTGTGCCTCTGAGTCTTCATCTGTGCAGTGGGGATAATAATATCACCTTCCACATAGTGTTAAATGGGTCTGCACAGTGCCTCATGTGTGCTAGGAACTATATATGAGTGTTGGCTAGTGTTCATTTTGAGCAAAGATTTATTGAGCTCCTACTGTGTGCCGGGGAGCGTGGTAGGTGCTTGGACCACAATACTAATCAAGTCAGGCACAGTTCCAGCCCCCATGGTGATCCCACTCCTCATGGCTGCTTCCTTCCCTCATCCATCAAGTCCCACTGACAGAGGGGACAGGTGACAACTGAGGCCAACACACCTGGGAGGACAGGAAGGAAGAGGTGGTGTTGCAGACCCCATCCTCTCTGGTTTTCCTCCTGCCTTTCTGGCTGCACCTTCTCAAGCTGCCTCCTTGGCTCCCTGTCTTCTGTCATCTCTAATTGTATGGGGTTCCCCAGGGCTCTTTGCTTTGCCTCTTCTCTCCCTGTTGCCCACCCACCCTCGCCCATTTCCACATAGTTGGTACCCACCTCTCCATTCCGACCTGGCACACCCAGCTGCCTGCAGCACACCTCCTCCTGGATGTTCAGGTAACAAACCATCAACGCACACCCCTTCACCGGGGCTACCCTTCTTCTCGGTGCCCATCTGAGCTCTAGCACCCCTTGGGCAGTACCTGGGAGTCCACCTTGTCACCCTCCATCACTCCATACTCATTCAAACACTCACTAAGTCCTATCAACTCGACCTCCCAACTTGACTTCTTAAATCCATCCATTTTTTTCCCCAGCCCCACCAGGCCCCCCTCCAATTCCTCTGCAGAAGATACATGCAGTTGGTGCCTCACCTGAATCACCTTCACCAGGCCAGTGCACGCATCCTCTACCTGCTGCGGCGCCGGCTATAATGGCCCACAGCTGCCCCTTTGCTCACCTCAGTCTCACCTCAGTCAAGGATGACCAACTTTACCAGCAAAGGCTTGGGAGCCTATGCTACCTGCCCCGCCCCTGACCCCCCCACAGACCCTCCCCTCAGGGGTAACCCACAGCCAGTGACTGCAGACAGAGGAACAAAAGCCCACCCCCTTGCCTCCAGACAACCTTAGCAGCGCTCCCCAGGGGATTGGGCTGAGTCCAGACTCCAGCTGAGCCCACGCCTTTCCTAGCTTCTTCCCCTCACGCATCCTGCTCCCCTCACTCTGTCTGGGTGTCATTTGAAAGCGCTCACTCAGTAAATCTTAATCCCCTTTTCAGGCTCTGCATCTCAGGAACCAAACCCAGCACACTCTCTCCCATGCTGGGCTGGGCAGAGGGCGCTGGGGGGGGCGGGGGGGGGGACTGGAAGGCAGGTGGGGGCGGGGCCGGGCAGAGGCTGTGCGGGCCAGCGCGGGGCATGCCGGGAGACGTAGCTCAGTCCTGTCCACCCAGGTTGCTCCCCGGCCGCCAAAGGCGCTGGGCCCGCCGCCCACCTGGCTCCCAGATGCTGTGATTAAGTTTCATGCCAGAAGGAGCCTGAGGAGGTGGTGCTTTCCCTCCTTGCTTTTTCTTTTTACTTCCCTCTTTATTTTTTTCTCAAAGGCTGAGAGCCCAAGTTAATCAGATAAATTCCTCGGCAGTCACACCAACAATTTTGCTAAGGTTCAGTCTCCCCAGAGCGACTCATAATTACTCCAGACTGAGACATTAAAGCAAAGGGGAAAGAAGAGGAGAAAAAAAGATGTTTTTAATTAAAAAATTAATTTTTCCAACAGACTCACTGATGGCTTCCTGGCTGCCTGGCTTCATTACTCAGGAGACACTCCCCTCCATCCCTCTCTTCCTCATTAAACTTCGAGTTGGGGGGCAGGCCTGGAGAGAGCCGCCCCTTCCCCTGAACAAAATCTTCCTCTCCCCCCCACTTCAGCCTCCACCTCTCAGGTTTCCCTCTCTTCACCTGTCAAGTCAGTGGCTGGACTGCAGGATTCTAAATGAGGACAGCACCTGCTTTGTAATCAGACAGATTAGGATTCTGATCCTGCCACTTGGGACATGTGTGGCTTGACCAAGTCCCCTAGCACCTCCCCCTACTTGAGGATGGTCCAAAGACCAGCAGCAGCACCTGAGAGTCTGTTTCGAAATGCAGTGTTGGGAGCCATGCCACGTCACCTAAATCAGAATGTGTGTTTTAACAAGATCCCTGCTGATTGATAAACCCTTTACAGGTTAAGAAGCACTGCCCTAAGCCTCAGCTGTCCCCTCTGGAAAATGGAGATAATAATGACATCTGCCTTGCCACTTCGTTTTCAAGAATTTGTGAAGATGCACATGAAAACAGTTTGACAACCTGCAAAGCAGTACCCTCATAAATGTTCAGTTATTCCAACCCTGAGCCATTCCGTGGTTTGCTGTCAAACCTCACACCTCATAAAATTTCAGGAACTTGACCCCATGAGTCAGAAGACTTCCTACTTTCTCATACTTTGGTCCCTGTATCTGGGGCACAGCCTAAAGGAGCCAAAGAATTTATAATCAAGGAGATGAGTTACTCGCTTTCTGAAGCATCCTCCTGGGTGCTCACAGTGTGTGGAGTGCTGCCGGGGGTGGATAGAGCTCTTGGGACAGAGGAGAGATCAAACTCAAGGCTATGGGGCCGGACGTGTCCATTTTAGGCTGGTATCAATCGCCACGGGCTCCGATTTTGACCCTATCATTCTCTGCTGGGGTCTTTCCTAAGGACACAATCTAAAGTATGGAGACCCATCAGATTACCTTTAAATGGGAGTAGCTGGAAATAATACCAAGAGAATGACTAAGTAAATGGTGGTAAATGCCTTTGGAATGATATTAAAGAATTTGTAATAACAAGAGAAAGTGTGTATGATGTAACGTGGAATACAGAACAACTATATAACATAAACTCAACTATGTAAAAATTTGTCACTATAAATGTGTGTGTGTGTGTGTGTGTGTGCGCTTCTGGCCAGAGAATGCTGTAGTCCTTGTTTCTAGCCTAAATCCGCATGGTTATGAGATCCTGGGAGAAAAGCCTTGCCTCAGAAGAAGAGAGATGAGGCAGGATGGAAGATGAAGGAGGGAAAAATCAGGGCAGCGGAGCCAGCTCAGAACCAGGGTTCAGGGCCCAGTTCCAGAATGGGCAGAGAACCACAGGAGAGCAGAGAATGAGGCAGGCATGGGCCACATGGCAGGGGGGAAGGGGGGAGGCTGAGGCCACAGGTACATGCAGACTCCTGTATGGAGCACACTCTAGGCCATGGAATAAATACAGGGCAGGGCAGCTCCCAGGACACTCCAGGCCTGGCTTTTAGGGCCTAGCACTTGAGGGGGTTAAATCTGCAACCTCAGGCCTCTCTGCTGCAGGAGCCCAAAGCGGACAGGAACTGACAGCATGTCATAACATCCAAAGATCTTTGGCACCAGCTGTTCAACATTTAAGCAGAAATTTCCTGTAGTTGTAGTAATATTGAAGTCCCAATCGCTAAGTGGAATGGACCTCCAGTCAAGATGATTCTTTAAATTCACGCTCTCTGGGCTCACTACCGACCTCATCCACTTGGTTGCAAACTTGTAACAGAGATAGAGAAAAATGAATGAAGCATAACCCAGGGATGTCTAGAGGAAGCTGACCCAGCAAAGCCATAAGCTGAACCAAAGCACATTCTGGCTCAGGGACAGGATTTGCAAAATCACCAAGGGAGGGGTTCCCTGAGCATGGCATAAAAATGAGTATAACCAAGATTTTAAATAACAATAAAAACTTTAAGACCTGGGGGTTCAGGTGACTGACTGGGGCAACTTGAAGAAGAAAAAATCTCCTTCAAGATGAGCCTGTGAACCAAAATTTCAAAACACATAAGGAAGACTGATGCTAAAGCAAAATCAGCAATTAGAAGATGAATTTATCACAGACAAAATAAAATAATAGAACAATTTTTAAATGATTTAATAAAAGCCCACTTAGAAACCTTAAGGAACTAACAGAAGGAATCACATCTGTAAAAAGGAACAAGAAAATATGAAACAAAAATAGGCCAAACTGTAACAAGAACAGGTACTTAGGTAAAAGAACCAACTGAAAATCCTGGAAATGAAAAGGCATATTCATTGAAGAAAAAAATCATTGGATTAATTCTAGACTAGACATGGCCACAGAGAAAATTAGTGAATTAGCAGCTAGTGCCAAGGAATTCACCTGCAACCCAGCACATAGAAGTAAAAAGATGAAAAATATGAGATATCCATTGATAAGTACAGAAGGCAATTAGCAAGGTTCCAACCAATACCTAATAGGAGTTCAGGAAGTAGAGAACCAATAGTCAAAGATATAAAGATTGATAATTTCCCAGAACTGAAGAAAGATGTAACATCTCAGATTGGAAGTAAAGTAAATATTGAGTGCCTGGCATCATAATACAGCTAAACTACACCTACACACATGGTAATACAACTGCCAGATAGCAAAGATAAAAACAAAAACTTAAAGACTACCAGAGAGAAAAAACCATTCACCAGCCAAAGAATGACAACAAATCTGAGGCAGACCTCTAACCAGCAAGAAAAGAGGCCAGAAAATCCTGGGGCAAGAACTTTAAAGCACTGAAAGCAAAAAATGTACAATCCAATCTAAAATTCAATTTGCAGCAAAACAATTATTCAAGATTAAAGGCAAACAAAACAAAAAAAAAGAAAAAAAATGAGGATTAAAGGCAAAAAAAAAAAAACCTTTTTCGTATCTACAAAAACTAAAAGAGTTATACCCAAGAGATCTTCACTGATAGAAGTTTTAAGTATATACTTCAGCAAGATGAAAAGTGATGCTTAGGAGAAAGGTGGAATGTAAAAAGTAAGAATGAGAACAGAACTTGGTAAAAAAAAGATTAGTTAACTGAGCCACTGGCCATAAAATAATAATAACAATGATAACAACTTGTGTTTGAAATAAAGGGTATAACCATGGTTTTGGACAAGTCTGTCTTTCTAGACACGGACAGTAGATATTGAATAGCCTTAGACTTTGTTGGAACTTATAACTAAATATTTCCATGAAAATGTGAGTGTAACCACTAAAGAATAGAAAGAAAACTTATAGAATATGAGATGCAGCTAAAGCAACATTTAGAAGTAAATGTAGAGCCTTAAATAAATTTATTAAAATATAGAAAAATTTAAAACAAACCCATTAAGTATTTAAGCAAAAAGGAAAAAGAAATAACAAGAATAAACCGAAAGAAGGTAGAAGGAAGAAAACAATAACACATTTAAATGGGAAACAAAAAGCAACGGTGAGATGTAGCATAAAATTACTTCATCTGTCACACCCGCTCTGCAGAGTGGCATCTTCAGATGCTGTGAAAATGATTTGTTTTTAACTTTGTCCATCGTTGAATGTTATAACTTGCTTGTATATTCCATTATGTCTGATCTTTATTTCAGGATGTTTGATGATTGACTTTAGATAGTGCTTGAATGTTTTGACCAGGGAGATAGGGTAAAAATTTTTGCCAGATACTTGTAGGACTCCTTCCTCGTTTTCATCCTTTCCATACCCAGTGAAGTGGGGAGGACAGGACTGTCACTGAGGGTCGGAGAGATGCAGAGTCTTGTTAATGGTTGTGCGATGATTAATGGCACAGCTAGAATAGAACCCATGTCTCCCACCCCAACCACCCCAGGGTGTCCCGTGTCTCTGCAGGCCACCCCCAAGCCTCAGGAGAATTGTGAAGTATCCTTTCTTAAAAGTTTCTTCCTAAGGCCCGTTCAAATCGACCTCATTCATGACACCAGGGGTGGTGAGGGGACCCCGAAGCCCCTGGGAGATGCTGTTTATCTGTCCAGCCACTCTCTCCCTTGGGGAATATGTTAGATTTTAGGACCGGGAAGATTGGTACAAGTGCCAGAGCGTTGCCTCCACCTGGTGTCTGACGCTCACCTTTCCTGGCAAACAGTGGGGAGGGGCTGTCCTAGAAGGCCAGAGGCAGAGTTTTAGATTGGGGTGGGGGAGGGAAGCTCTTGTTAAGATGATAATCGTTCACCTTTGGGTCTGCTTAAAGTGAAACTCACCCGTTCTTTATTTAATATCCCCAGCTACTTGGGAAGAAAGGTAAATCATTGACAACTTCTCATTAGAATGACTTGTCCTGTAAAGTGGTTATAAAACCCAGAACTAGTGAATTCCTTCATCCGTGAAATGTCCTTCCCTAGGGAACTTCTAGAACAGGGCAGACACCCAGCGATCTAAGACGGGCACAATTAAAGGAGGGGACTGAGGGATGGCTTCTAGGGTTCTCGGTCAGACCTGCCCTGCCACTTCTCTCCCTGGGAGGGCTGCTCCAAGTTTATTGAGTCAAGATGGCAACTGATTCACACCTCTGACCTAATGGGTTGAACTCTAAGCTAGCCTTGAAGAGAATCACCAGCCTACTGGCCTGGGGCTAGTAATTTGTTTCCTGGGAGAAGAAAGAAGATGCTCTCATTGCCTGGGGTTTTGTGGAGGTGAGGGAAAGCAGCATGGGCATACTTTGGGTCACCTCTTTCCCACTCAATTCTTCCAGTCATAATCTTGAAAGAAAACACTATACAATTTGCTTTGAAATTGCAAAAAATAAGAGGTTTCAGAGTAGTCAGGGCTGAAAGGAACCTCAGAGCACAACTGGTCCAATGCCTGTATTGTTCTGAGAAGGACCCTGAGGCCCAGAGAGGGTGAGCCACCTGCCCAACATCACACAGTGGGTAGAATGCAGTTTTGAGTCTAGAGCCTGAGTCGGCAACCTCCGGGTTCAGAATCAGCTCCCTGCACCTCCTGGGGCCCATGTGACATTGGGGACCGAAACCCCACTGCCCAGAGGGGAAGCCTGGGGAACAGAAGAGAGGAAGAGAATGGGGAGATCAGAATAGAGGCAGCAGGAAGTGGCATCCATTTGCTCAGCCCTGTTGTAGCTTGATCAATTGCAAGCGGGGCGCACGGCAGCAGGAGCGGCTGCTGGAACCACAGCTCCCGGGAGCCCCATCACTCAGCGATAGGGTAATAAAGTGGCCAGGCCTGGAAAACTGCTATGAGACTCCAGAGGGCTCAGTCTCATCCCGCCGGATTATAACCCTGTTATCGACACCCCTGGGGCTTGTTCTGTCTCCTTCAATCCGGCTCAGAGATGAAATCCTGATGGAGTGTTGGGGGGTGTGGGAGTTGCTGGCTGGTGGGAGGCAGCCTGACCCAAAAGAAGGGCTGGGGAGAGAGGGGCGGCAGCGGTGTGGGAGAAACTGACCCCTCCAGAGCCATGCCAGCCATGGGTGGCAGGCCGTGACTCTTCTTCCTGAAATTTAGCCTTTGTGTCCCCTGAGGCCTCAGCCATGGGCTGGGCTATGCCATTGAGGGTGACAAAAGGAAGAGAAACTAGAGACCCAGCCTGGGGATCCCAGATGCTTGTGGCCCAGTCCTCACACACCAAATGCTTAACTGATTGCAGAGGTTGTGAGATTTGGCTGCAGATGCTCAGACAACAAGAACGGCCCAGCGGGTTCAGAGTGGGGAAGGAAAGCTTCCCGTAAGAGGTGAGGCCACCCGAGGCCCAGAGGGTCATAATTTCCTTCCTGAACCATTATAACCAACTCATACAGACCTCCACCCTTCTCCCCATCCTCCTGCACACAGGGTCAGTGAGCACCCTAAACAACTGATGCCCCTCCATCACATTTCTAAATAAAACCCTCCCTGCATACAAATACTTCTAGGGGAAAAAATGGTAATTCCATCACATGCCATGCAAGGCCCCTGCAAGCTCTCCACCCTCTTCCCCTACCTTTTGTTCTCCCTGCTGCAGACTACTTGCTATCATGTCTCTGTGCCTTTGCACAAACTGTTCCCTATACCTGGAGTCCCATCTCCCCCTCTTCTCTGCTTGCTGGTTCAATACTCTGCTGAAGCTCCACCCGTCCCATGCATTCACTGACACCCCCCTGCCCCCAGCCATATCCCCTACAAAAGCAGTTAGACCCACCCTCCCCTAGGCACCAGCACCCCCTGGGCTGCCTGCATCAGGGTGCTCTCGCTGACACATCGTGGGTTCTTAAGATGATGCGACTCGCTTGCAGGGGGGCTGGACAGAACAGTGCAAGATACTAGGATCCCTTCCTACAGGTTTTCCTAATTAAAGCAGCAGAAACCACGGCAAGCCTCATCGCTGGTCAGAGGCAGAATCCGGGTTATTTCCCCCAGAACTTTAGATTTGAATGTAAACCATGGCTCAAAAGCAGTGGAGGAATTGCTATAACATTAGGGTCAAGCTCAATATTAACTTCCCCAGAGAACACAGTGATATTTCAGGCTCCCAGAAGCAGAGGGAAAAAAAGAAGGCCAAGATAAGGACTTGGAGAAAATCAAAAGAGCAGCTGAAAACTGCAGCTACCCCATCTCTCTACAGGAATTTTAAAGTGGCCCCAACCAGAAGAATTTAAACCACGAGTATTAGCTTTGGAACTTCATGATCTATAAAAAATAATAATCCACCCATCAAGATCTGGTTTCTTATTCTCTTCCAATATATAATTTATGTAAATAAAATCCATAAAATTACATTCACTATGTATGACTAAAAATACTTAATTTAAAAAATACTTATAAAGCTTTATACTTTTCATCATACACCCCTGCACATGTCATATATTAGCAATTACAGTAACTTGTCTATTCACGTTCCTTTTTCCTCAACTAGACTGCGAGCCTTTTGCGGTCCCAGCCTAAAAGAATTTGGCGCCTGAAAGGAAGTGAATAAACATCTGCTTTGTAAACTAATGAATTATTCCATGTTTCTCCAGCCCCAGCCAAGTACTTGGCTCACAGGCAAAGCTTTATACATGGTGGGAAAAAGAAAGGACGCACTTGGGTCACTGACACACCATCCACAGCTATAAAATGGGTGACAGCCCTGCCTCCCAGGGTAAGGCAGAGCTTTGAGTAGCAGAAGCTGCTGCACCTATGAGAGCTGTGTGTCCTCACTCATCAGTCCCTGACTCGGGGAGGATGCAGGAAGGGGAAGAGGCTTGTCTGTGTCACCCCCTTGGCCGCGAGGCCAGGCTGCAGGAAGGAGCTCACAGGACTCACCATCAGCTGTGAGTAGCTCCACGTTTCAGTTTGCCAAAGCTGCCGGAATGTAATATACCAAAAATGGGTTGGCTTTTACAATGGGGATATATTCGTTTACACCTTTACAGTTCTAAGGCTGTGAAAAATGTCCCGATGAAGGCATCAACGGGGCAATATGTTCTCTGAAGAAAGGCAGGCGGCCTCTGGGGTTCCTCTGCCAGATAGCAAGGCACGTGACCAGTGTCTGCTGGCCCTTCCCTCCCTGGTCCCGGTGGCTTCCTCTCTGAGCTCCTGTGGGGCCTCTCTTAGCATCTCTGGGGTTTCAGGATAGTGATTACATCTGAGAGGGAGAGAGGTGGATATGATAAGGGAGGAGCACAAAGATAGACACAAATATTAAGTTTCTAAATCTCAAGTTGAGTTCAGAGTTCATAGGTGTTCATTATATTATTATAAACAAAAAAATTAATTAATTAATTAAAGTCATAACCAAGAGTTGTGATTAATTCAATTCTGTGTACCCGAGGTCCACTTTAGAAAGAAAAAGGAGTTTAGTTCAGATACAAGCTAGAAGCCCAAGGGAAACATGAACCTCACTTGCAGACAATGGGCACCCACCCAAGGGTGTAAGGCCGGGAAGGGGTCAATTTTTTCTGATTCCGTAAGATCTGGGACCTGAGATTGCATTCCCTACAGCCCCTCCTCCAGGCCCTTTGGGGAAACCTTCACTCAAGCCAATTGGTTGGGAAGGTGGGACACAAGAGGGACACGGAGCCTTTGTTCCTGGCAGCTTGTCAAACCTGCCACAAAACCCAAAGCATTGCCATGAAATAGTTTCTTCCCAGCTGCTGCTCCTCCCCACCCTTCCAGCTCCCACCCCCCACCCCCCAACCCCAGGTGCTCCCAGGCCTGGCTCCAGCTCAGTGACCTCATAGGCCCCTGGACCAATCCCAGGCCCCCAGCGATTATGTCATATTTCCCGTGAAGAAGCCCGCCTTCTCTGCACCCTGGGAATCAAGAATCTAGCACGACTGTTTCCCTACCAACCCTGATGCTAAAATCATTGCGTTCAGCGGGGAGCCACTGAGGAGTTTTCAGCAGGAAAAGAACGTGGTGGGATTTACAACTGGAAAGCTCTCTCTGGCTGCCAGTGAGGGCAAGGATGGAGGCAGGGAGAGCATCGAGGCAAGAAATGAAGTGCTTCTGGATTGAGGAGGGACAGAGGTGAGGGGGCCACCTGGGCAAAGCCGAGAGCCACTCAGAAGGTGGAATCACAGGACCAGGCAGTGAGTCAGACTTGGCAAAGCCCACTGTGGGGGGAGGGGGGGGTTGGGGTGGGACAGGAGAGGTCCTTATCACCCTGATACCAGGTACCACAGCTTACAGCTAAGGCTGCAGCCACCCCTCCCAATGCTGCTCTGGGTGGATCACAAGGTCAACGGACAGGAAAGGGGGAGAAATACCAGGGAAAAGGCTGCAAGCTGTGGAATTGCCACCTCTGGAGGAGATGACGTGGGTGGTGGGAATAAGGCTGGGACTGACGTATGTTATTGGACTTTGAGCTCTATTTGCATGTATTAATTTAACAACAAAAAAAATTCAACTGAAAAAAAATCACATCAAGGTCAGAAGTTCTGGGGGTGTGAGGGTAGTTTAGTGGTAGAATTCTCGCCTGCCATGCAGGAGACCTGGGTTCGATTCCTGGTCTTTAGTCATGGCTTAACACACAGCACAGGAGAGGTGCAGGGAGTTCATGATCCCCAATATTGTGCAACAAGTTGGGTATGTGGGTGCACTCCTAAAAAGGAGTGCATTTATTTTGTTGAATTCTCAGAAAGGTCTGAAATCTGTTAATAATGGTAATAGCATTTATATAGCACTGTGCTTCAGACATTGTTTATATATATATTTAATTTTCACAACAGCATTCTATTGCTGTGCCTTTTACAAATATAAGGACTGAGGTCCAGGGAAGTTAAGCACATGCCAGAGCTTGCCCAGCTAGTAAGATTTGGGCCTCCGGGCTCTCAGCCACTACCTTACACCTGGGCTGGCCCAATCTAGGCAAGGGAGACCTCAGGGCATGAACAGACCATCCGAGATCCCACAGACAGAAGAGCGGGCAGCTGGCACAGTCGACCTCTGTGCTCCCAGCCCTTCTCGGGCAATCACTTCAGGAGTGATAGGGTACCCTGGTTCCTCACAATGTGTCCTCGTCCCTGCCCATTGTCTTCTCTCCCAGCAGCCCCCCAGCCCCTCCTGGTAGCCCAGGCATCACTGTGGAGGCCAACCGACCCTAGCGGACCCCCAGTAGGGGCAGGGCCTTGCCTTCCCCAGCTTATCAAGCCCTGTTAGCTCTCTGGCCTATCCTCTACCTCTCTACCCTCAGCTTCATCTCAGGCTGAGGGGAAGCATCAGGTTGGTGACCTTTCAGGGGACCCAGCTCGTCTGGCCTCAGTTTCCCCATCTCTCCCCTCTGCAGTCCCGCCCCAGCAGCTCTTGGCCCCTGCCGATTGGGATTGGCCCTCTGAGGCTTTATCTGGGACTGGTCCTCCTCTCAGGAGTGTGCACTTCATGGTCAAACCGAAGCCCACCCCAAGTGAACCATGGTGGAGGCAGGACCCCAGAGAAAAAGCTAGTAGAACTTTCTGGTCAGCAAGGAAGGGCTGCCTCCAGAGGCAGTGATGGCCCCATCCCAAGAGGCATGGGACCAACAGAGGCTGGTCTGAGAAGTGGCCTGTGCTATGCCAGGCCTCAGATTCTTCCCTTCAAGGGCCCTATGTGGAGCATGGTGACACTTCCAGCACATGACAAGAGGGCTCCAGTCTGACTGGCCTCATAGCTGGTGCCTAGGCCAGCCCCAGAGAGGGACAGGGGCTTGCTCAAGGTGCCACAGCATCTTGAGCAGCACTAGGCAAAGGGAAGTGCAGGATCCCTGGATGGCAAATGAGGAGGAATCTTGCAGGGAGAGCTGGAGCTTGGAGGAAGGGCTGGTGCATTAAGCAGAAGGATCAGAGAGGATTCCTGGAGGAAGGAAGAGATAGATGAATGGTCCTCAGAGTAGGGAGGGTTTGTATATGGGCCAAGAGCAGGACGTGTTCAGACAGAGAAGTTAGCCGCAGTCAAATATCCTGATGTAGGAGCTTGTCAGAGACTTTGGTTCAGAGCCCAGAGAATGCCCAGCTGAGTGGAAGACTCCACTATCAGTGCCCCCCAGCCCACCCAGGACAGAAGTCCCTTCCTGCACCCTTTCAGTGGGGTGACCTAAGCCCCATACCACCTGATACCTGATATCAGCCTGCCGGATGACTTCCTCAGTTATCCTGACGGTGGGGTGGGGGGACTGTTGCACAGGTGTGGCCCGCCACACCTCAGTTTGGGCCCTCAAGTTGGAGCCCTGTCTCCCCCCAACAGTCTTCCCAGGGCATGGCCATGATCCCCACTGGCCCCACCCCAGGGGCCCAGCAAGCAGACACAGGAGGGCTTGCCCCAGCCACCCCTCCTGAGCCAGATTTCCTAGATTCTAGCAAATAGCAGAGCGGGCTATTTTTATGGGGCTCTCAGCAGCAGCAGGCTGCCAGCATGGTTGGTTCCACACTGTTCTCGGCTTTTAGCTCTTGCAGGGATTGATTCTTGCACCCAGCATGCTCCGATTACCAGGGTAACCTGAGCAGCTGCTGCAACTCTCCTTATCGGCTAAGCCGCAGGCAGGTGACAGGTGAGGAGACCAGTAGGCAGGCTCTCCCTGGGCCCTCACAGCCGCTCTGGTGCCCATCGCGGGATCCTGGGGGTAGTGGATGGGAGAGATTAGTGGCCTTCAGTGACTTAATTTGCATGGTGCACCTGGGGCTTCAATGGGTGCCAGTGAGGCCACACCTGCTTCAGCTCTTTGCAGCAGGACACACCTTGGAGGGGGTAGGTCACCCCACTGAAAGGGGAACTTGAGAGCAGCGCCCGGCACTCCCCTTGACAGAGGTCAGAAACTCGTGCTTTCAGCGGGGGAGCTCAGCGAGTGAAGTGATTTGCTTGTGGACTCCACGCTTTGCATGCAAATTGTTCGTGTCAGTCTCCGATTCCACAGAGGGATGTATGCACACTGTGTTGATAGGTCTTCTAGTTTTTTAAGAGAACTTTAAAATTCAAAATTTGTTGCGGAATCTCTCAGGTTTTAAATGTTGGCAACCAGGTCACATTTTTTGAAGAACACCCTGTGGTTTAAACAAAACATTGATCTGTGGGATGGGAGGTGGGAGCGGGTGTTAACAATGGGCCTCGTTTTCCGATGCCTGTCTGGCCTGTACCAAGATGAATCCCCATGGGAGGCCCCTCCAAGCCGGAGCATCCCAGCTCCCCAAAGACAGGGCACCACACTTTAAGGCCCATTCAACTTTTTCCCCATGTTATTCCAGGGAAACTAGATCCTGGAGTTGTTCATAGTTATTTAGGGTCAAAATACTCCTGGAATTCCTGGGTTGGTAAAGCAAAAGACTTCTTGATTAATGCACTTCTCAAAGACTTTAATGTGTGAGCCGGGCTGAATCTGCTGTGTACCCCAGAAAAGCCAAGTTATTTAATCTTCATCCAATATTGTTGGGTGGGATCTTTTTGATTGTTTCTATGGAGATGTGACCCACCCAATTGTGGGTGGTAACTTTTGATTAGATGGTTTCCATGGAGATGTGTCTCCACCTGTTCAAGGTGAGGTTGCTTACTGGAGCCCTTTATAGGGAATCATTTTGGAAAAAGCTTTATGCCGCAAGAACCACCAGAACCAACAGAGCCCAGGCAGCGAGAGACCTTTGGAGATGAAGAAAGAAAATGCTCAGGGGGAAACCGTTAAAGAAGCCTGGAGACAAAGCTAGCGGACATCACCATGTGCTTTTCCATCTGAGAGAGAAACCCCAAATGCCATTAGCCTTCTTGAACCAAGATATCTTCCCCGGGATGCCTTAGTTTGGACATTTTCCACGGCCTTAGAATTTCCAATTTACAACTTAATAAATTCTCCTTTTAAAAGCTGTTCCATTTCTGGTATATCACATTCCGGCAGCTTACAAACTAAAACAATGTGTTAACAACGTTTCTCAGGAATTTGCAGAAGGTGGGAGCATATTCCACAGGGAACCCTTTTTAAGGTACACCTACCAACCCCTTCCATAGGGCGTGGTTCTGGAAGTGCGGCCCAACACACTAACACACCCACGATAGTGAATTCTGCCTGAACCCTCTGGTCCTGTAAAAACAGTGGAGACTAGGAAACCCAGGCCGCGGACCTCCCTCTCTTTGGCCCTTACAGAATCCAGATAGAACATGTGCCACCTGGCCTCAGCATTTAAAGTCGAGTTTGCAGAGCACGGCATTATATTCAGGATACCAAAAGTTTTGTGCAGCCAGGAAGCCAGATCGTTTGCAAAAACGGAAGCAGCTTCGAGCTTCTAGGGATGGAAAGTGATTTTATGGACGTAAAAACAAAAGTCAACTTGAGTCCTATGGATTGGATGGGGATTTCTCTGTCTTATAGGGGTGGGTTTAGGGCAGATGGGCTTTATTTTTCATTGGATCAAATGCAACTAGCTAGGAGGCTTGATCAGCTATCTGGGTCAGCCGCCTTGGTGGGGATTTCAAATTTCAAAAGATATCAAGAGGAAACTCAAGAGGGAATCCAAAGAGGGAGTAGGGCGCAGTGACTTTTTGTTTGGTTGGTTTTGGTTTTGGCTCTGAGGGCTTCCCAGGGCTTTCTCTATGTGATCTCATTGGAAAATTCAGCAGATAATTCCATGCCATCCACATGCCCTGTTGCTTAACCATGCCCTCCAGTGCATTCCCACTAGCTCCCCTGGTCTCTCAAAACTCTCCTGTTTTCTGCCTCAGTGGAGTTGAGCCCTCTCTCTTGTGAGAGCCCTCCCTACTGTGAGACAAAGCCTAGCAGCATTGCTCTAAGCTATAGCCTCTGACTTCTCTCTTCCCTATTAAATATTGCTTTGAATAAAGTCATCTTTGCCTTCTTACCATCGTTGGGTGCCATCTTTTCCTGACTCTACCCATTTCACAGATCCAACCATCCCCGTGTGACTGCAGCATGAGGAAGGGGGCTGGCGGGCCTGTCAGGAGTGTGGCTTCATCCCGAGGGCTGCGGAAGCTGGAAGGGTTCAGGCCCGGGAGCCCCATTGCGGACAGAAGGGAAGAGAGGTCACCGTGGTGGTGGTGGGGGGGCTGAGGGAGGAAGATCATGTGGCATCCAGGCAGAGGCAGGGAGGCTGCTGCAGAGCGGACAGATCCCAGAGGCATGTGGGAAGCAGAATGATGGGTCAGGACTTGGTGACTGAAGGATGAGGGGTGTGCGGGAGGGAGGAGGTGAGAACAAGGCCAGGTTTCTGCTCGGGCAATGGGCTAAACAGGACAGCTCCTCCATGCTCCCCACCCCATAGCCCATCCCCGCAGGGAACCAGGCTCCAGGCAAACTTCAGCCACCTGGGGTTCCCATGGCAACTGCAGGAAAGAAGCAGCCGGGCACCTGGGTGAGCAAGGAGGCAGAGAAGTGGGTCAGGGGAGGGGGCTGCTAAGGATGGGGATCTACAGGCCTGGGCAGTGCCCTGCAGGCTCCAGGGACCCAGAACCTGGCCATCGCTCCTCCAGGGCAGCTGGCAGTGGGCAAAGGGATGGGCTGAAGAGAAAGGCAAGACCTGCCCCACCCCTGCCCCGCAAAGCTCCTGCCCTGAGAGCCAGCTTAGGAGGGCGTCTGGGTTCTCGCTGCTGCAGGGAGCCCTGACACCACTGCAGGTGCAGCCTGGTGTCCAGGTCTTTGTCCACAGCCCTTGTTGCTATCTCTGAGAGGAACAGCGGGGGTGACTCCCATGACTGCCCCACCACCTGCTTGTTGTCCTGATATGAGGCTGCAGCCAGGGCTGCTGGGTCCGAGAGGATGATGTGTCTCCCCCACTCTCAGTGCAGGCCCCGGGGGCCAGCAGGATGAGTGGCTGTCCCTACCCTCCTGGACAGACACAGCAGCTCAGCCAAATGGGCCTCTCCTGACATCCCACCGCTGCTGCCCTCACCGGGACTTAGTACCCCACTCAGCACTGTCCCCGGGCCCCCCACTGCCTGCCAAGCAGCAGCCGCATCCTGCCCCAGGAGCTGGCCCAGTCCACTTTTTTTGGTGACTCCCCACTGTTCTGAGGTCTCTTACCAGCCACACCAGTCTAGTTGGTTTGGCTTCCTCTCCCCCGGAGTCTTTACTCAGGCTATACCCTGTATGTGGGATGTTTTCAGACATTTTCAACCCAACCACCTGTTAAAATTCCCACCCTGAGGCTCAGGTCAAAGGCCACCCCCTCCCCAACCCACCTGAGTCAGAGCCAAGTTCTCCCTCCTGTGTGCACCGGGAGCTCCCGATATTCAGTCACCTGTGGACTTTCCGTCTCCCTCAAGAGGACCTAAGCTCCTTGGGGGCAGGACCATCTTGTTCATCTCTATTCCCCCATAAGGCCCAGCCCAGTGCCTGACACCAGTGGGCACAGCTGGGGCTGGGACCGGGGGCAGGGAAAGAGGGAGGGACCTGTGGCCATGGGGCCCCTGCCCTCACCCCATCCCCAGCCCTTCCAAGGAAAGACACCCAACCCCTAGCCCCCAGTGGGCCCCCCTGGGTCACTCGGGACCCAGCGTGAATGCCTGGCCAGGCCCACGCCATGGGCTCTTCACTGACCTCTGACCTGGTCAAAAATGACTCAGGCAAGACTCTCCTCCTAACGGCTGGAACCAGAACCTTCCGAGAGATGTTGGTTGGTGGCGGAGGCAGATGGCAAGTGCAGGCATCCAGAACAGCCAGGAAGTTAGTCAGGCCCCAATGGGGGCCCATCAGTCTCCTGGGGCTGCTGTAATAACCACAAACTGGGTGGCTTAAAGCGACAGAAATTTATTCTCATAATACTGGGGGCCAGAAGTCCAAAATCAAAGCTTTGGCAGGACTGGTTCTTTCTGGAGACTCTGAAAGAGGAACCGTCCTTGCCTCCTTCCTGGCTTCTGGTGGCTTCAGGCACTCCTTGGCTTGTGGCCACATAATCTTGGCCTCTGTCTTCACGTGGCCTTCTCTCTCTCCCTGTCGGTGTGTCTCAGATCTCCCCCTCCCTACTCTTATAAGAACACCGGTCACTGGATTTAAGGCCCTCCCTAAATGCAGTTTGATCTCATGCCAAGATCTTACGGTCACATCTCCAGGTACCAGGAGTGATGACTTGGGAATATCTTTTAGGAGACCAGAATTCAACCTGTTACGGGGACCTTACACAAAACAGAGTTACTAGGCACAGAACCCCAAGGAAGCCCATGAGGAGGAACGAAAGACTAGAGGAGACGTTGGAGAGGAGCTGCCCTGGGTGAGGCTCCCCATTACAGGTTGTGTCCCCACTAACAAGAGAGATCCAATTCAGGGAAGATCATTCCATTTAATGGGCAAGTCATCATCCTTCCCCAGAGAAGGAACAAGAGCTTTTCCTGCCATATTCTATTCTAAGACCAAAGTAGAGCCCCTCCCCTAGAATAAGTGAGGAATCAGGGTTTTTAGGAGCTCTTCTATGGAGCCTCCAGGAGCTCCAGGGACAGCCATAGAACTCAAAGTGTCAGGGGAGAGACAAACAGGAGTAGACATATCTAGAAGGTAAGGAAGCTGCCATGACCCCTGAGCTGGAGCCTACAAACCTGCTCTCACCACTGAGCTCCTGGAGGTGCCACCCCAGCTGATGTTGGAACCACCAAGAGGTAGATACCCCATGGTATGCCCATGCCAGAACCTGTCCACATCTCTTCTTGGGAGAACAACTGAAGTCCATCAAGCAAAAGGATCTGGAAAATATCATCTGCAGATCTCTAACCAGGTAGTATGGGACAGCCTACGGAAGGCTAAGTGTGGGGCTGAAGGCTGGCTAACAGGAAAACTTCCCAGAGAGCCATGCAGAGAATCACTCTGGTGCTTAGCTGCAAGAACCAGGACAGAGAGCTTGGTGACAGTAGAGTAGGTAACTGGTCTTTGCAGCATTTCTCACTTTCTGGCTAATATGAGAGTAGCCACCAGAGCTGGCATCAGCCAGGTGGTTGTCTGGCAGCTCTCCATTCAGGCACTGGATGTCCCCTGAGTCCGTTGGTGTGTCTGTCCATGGATGGCCTCCCCTCTGAGAACCCCGTAATGATGATGATGAAAGAGTCAAAGCTGGAGCGAAGGAGGAGGTAAGGAATGGAAGGGACAGTTCTGCTGTCCTGGGCTCAGCCCCAGCCCCCCTCAAATCTCACCTGCCCCACACCAAGCCCTAACAGTTTCATGGTGCTGATTCAATGCCTGCCTCCCCCTTCAACAGGCTCCACCGGTCCAGCTCCATCTTGCCCAGCATGGGCTTTTGCTTGGGGTTGGGCTGCCCAGCCCCACCCTCCTGAGAAGAGGCTCAGGGGTCCCAGCAGGCCACGGTGTTGAGCACTGAGGTTAATGGTGTCTGCTGTGGGGAGCTGGATCACCTGCGTCCCAGCCCAGACTGAAGGAGGTATGTCTTAATGTGTACAGGGTGCAGGGATTAGGATACCCCGAGTCCATTCTCTAGCTCTGGGGACGGGAGACAGGGCATTGCCTCAGGGCCTCCACCTGCCTGCCCACTGAATAGGCACATCCTCAGACAGGTAGATAGTTTGCATGAGCCAGCATGAGGCAAACCCCATGTCCTCTCCCAAAGGTGCCAGAGAGACACTGCCCACAGGCCACAGCCTCCTCTTGTCCTGCTGTGAGGAGGCTGCTGCTTCACCTCTCAGGTTGGGGGCATGGGAGTGCTGGGCTGAGCCCTAGCCACACTGTGGGGTACTTGGAAGCCAGCGTTGCCATGTGGGTCGCCTCCCTGGGGCTCAGTTTTCCCATATGTGATTTCCCAAGGGTAGGACGGCTTCTCCATTCCCCAGTCTGTGCATCAGGGCTGGGCACCGATGTGGCTCCCTCCTTCCTGGGCCAGGAGGTACTGGAAGAGGGGCTCCCCAAAGCCTGGGACAGAGCAGGCCCGGGAATGACCACACCACCTTGCCCACCCGACCTGGCCGCCTTCTACACTTCTGCAGCAGAGGAGACACTTCTACGGCAGAAGGGACCCAGGTGGCAGCTGGCGGTCATAAAGCCACCTCGAAACGGCTCCTGACGGCCAAGTCTAAGTGCCCAAGCCACTGTGGACAGCAGAGCCGGTAAATTACCACTGAGGGCTGCACGCACACACACACACACACACACACGCGCACTCACGCACGCACGCACCAACCCCATATTTATATCCACCTTGGTGCCTGAAAATGGATATTTATGCCTTTTCAATATTCAGGACAAATGCTCCATCACTCAGCACTGCCTGCTGAAGCACATTCACCAGCCCCCAGAGACATTTCTCTTCCACCTGGTTCGCCAACTCCTCAAGCCCTTGTCCAGCTCTTGCCGAATCCCCCACTCCCATCTGCAGGCACCTGTGACCCAGGGGGAAGGAGGGGAGGTACAGGCCAGGCCGGATGCCCCCAGAGCCTCAGCCCCACTCAGAGGCAGAGTCCACACCCCAACTTTGCATATGCAACAGCTGAGGCTCAGAGATGTTAGGTGGTCTGGCCAGGGTCACACAGCATGCTCTCTAGGCCAGGGTTCCTCCTCACATGCCCCCAGTCTGTTACCCTCTTTCTGAAACATTGCCTTTTGCTTCCTTCACTTTTTTTTCTCAGTTTGTCTTTAGCTCCCTCTCTCCCAATCTCTGGATCTTTCTTTGCCTTTCTTTACTCTGCCTTAGTCTCTGTCACGTCTTGTCTCTGATTCTTTCTCTAGATTCCTCTCTGTGTGTCTCAGGGCCTGTCGGGCTCTCACACTCTCGATCTCTCTCCATCTCTCTCTCTGTATTTCAGTGCCCCCCTCCCCTCTACCTCCTCCTCCCCCTCTCGCAGCTCACATCCTTTCTCTCTCTCAGAGTCCTATCTCTGTCCCCTCTTGACTCCCTGACATTCTCCTGGGGCCTAGGCCCCAGGGCCAGGACAAGGGCAGGGGTGAGGGTAGCTATCCAGGGGTCCAGGAGGGGCTTCCATGAGCAGTCGTGTCTCCTCTTAGCCTGGCCTCATGAAAGGGGAGCACCCACGAGCCCTGAGCCAATGAACCACAGAGCAGAGGTGGGGCTGGGGGAGGGAGGTCCCAGAAGCAGACTTCCAGCCAGCGGAGGCAAGTGAGAGACAGGGGGAGCCCCCATACCTGAGAGCTGTGCAGAGGGGCCTCTGCTAAGAGGATTTCCGCATCAGCCCCATCACTTGACCTTGAAGAGCCATCTGGTCCTGGGATTGAGGCTGAGTGACAAGGTGCCTGGGCCTGTCCTGAGCTGAAAAGGTCAATGCCCCTGGGCCCCTAGGGAAGACACAGCCTCCTCACTGCTGCCCCTTCTGCCCCCACCCCACTGCAGCTGCCCCTTTCCCCACCCCTCCTCTCTCCCTCCATCCCTCCCTCTCTTATGCTCTTTCTCTATATCTCTCCATTCCTTCCTTCCTCCCTTCTTCCCTATCTCCCTCTGTCAGGAATGATAAGAATTAATTAAATGTGTCTCCCTCATCTCCTGTCTCCTCACTGCCCCAGGGAATTAACCAGTCCCTACACCTCAGGCCTTGTTAGATTCTAAGAAAATAAAAATAACCCTTGTGTGCATATTGTGTGTGCATGGAGGTGTCCCAGGCACACAAAGGTGGACCCACACAGCATGACACCCTGTGGGCTTCCTCACCTTTCTGCAGCTCTGACCTGCAGATTCATCACCATGTATGTGGCTGTACACAGTTCCATGTGCCCTCTGAGTCTGGAGACACACACCTGGATGTGAAGGCACACCCATATCTCTTGGTGCATGTGTGTCTGCATTCCACGGGAGTGTCCACATGTGTGCACACTATGTCATCACATTTAAATCCACCTCCGTGTGCACATGTCTGTATTAAATCCATGCGCTTGTAGTGCGCCTGGATAGTGCGTGTGTTACTAGTCAAACCTCTGTGCTTGGATGTAGACACGGATGTCTCTGTGTTTTGCATGTGTGCCTGTGTGCACGCACAGATAACGATGCAGTCTGCATGTGCGTGTGTGTATGCATGTCTGTGTGCGTATCTCTGTGTGTGCATGGATGTGTTTAGTGTGCAGTGTACACACACCCCTGGCTGCCTTGCACACACATCACCTCCTGGCTGCCCTGGGGGCTGGCAGCCCTTTCACCGAGAGGACCACCACACCGGGTCTCTGGGACTATGGTGGTGTGGTGGTGGCAGTGCGGGCGGCAGGAGCCTGGAGGTAGGAAGATGGTGGTGTCGCAGGGGAAGGAGCTCGCTAATGAGGCCACCTTCCTTGCCAGCCTGGGAGCCAGTGCCACTAATTACCGCCTCAGTCAGCAGCTCCCCAGGGAAGGGCTGCCGGAGCCCAGCTCTGTCCTCTCCGGGGCACCATGAAGAAGGGAAGACAGAGCTGGAGCCAGTGACTAAGCCCGTTAGGAGACCCAGGGCGCCCGTGCACCTGCCTGTCAGCTGCTGCCAGGAGGCCCACCACTAACTGCCTCCTCAGATGAATCCAGATGTGCTTTGGGGTGAAGGAAGCCCTGCACCCCGAGACCAGCGTCCCCACAAACAACAAGCATGCATCACTAAGATGTGCATGAACTGGGAGGCAGGTGGGCAGGCCGCTAATCCCAGCCCTGTGTAACCTTGGGCAAGTCCCTGCACCTCCCTGGGCCTCAGTTTCCTTGTCTATAAAATGGGGACAGAGGACGAGAGCCACTCTCCTCAAAGGGTAGCATGCACAAACACAAATCAGCTTCAGATGGTGCACAGAGGTGGGAATCCATTTTAACTATGTATTTATTTTCCTTTATTTATTTTCATCTATCTCTCCATGTATCTATGTACCTCTCTCTATATCCATCTGTCTATCTATCCTAAGATACTGCTTAGGACAAGGCTAAAACACACGCTTAATTTTTCAAGTGAGCCCTTTAAAAAAACATGCGAGGTAAAGTACTGCTGGCATCCTAATGGGATCCGAAAGTCCTAATGGAAGCTGACAAACAGCTGGAGCCCTGGGCCACAGCGCCTCTGACGCCCTTGGCTCCCCGAGGGGCAGTGGGTGCCGGGCCCCAGACCCCTCAGGATGAGAAGTGCACAGACAAGGTCCCCGGGGCCCATCCTGTCCTTATCATCACCGAGATGAAACGTGTATGCGTTGCTGGAGAAGGAGCTGTGGGGAGGTAGGGCAGCCTCCCCTGGCCACAGGCCCCCACAAGCTCTCAGAGGACACAGGGCGCCCACAGGGTGACCCCTGGGATGAGTCAGGCCAGATCAGACCAGGCCACGGGGTGGCCCACGCTGAACGCGGTCACACGGAGCTCGCCCAGGCCGGAAGCCGCAGAGGGGTTATCTGAGACCCCGGGCGGCCCGTGATCAGGCTTCTCCCCGACACCCGCCTGCTCTGCTCACGGGAAAGCAACCCATCCCACAGCCCCAAATGTCTCTGTCCTCCAACGGGCCAGGTGTGAATCACGCAAATTTACAGCCCAGCCCGGAAGCAGGATTGATGAGGCTACCTCAAGCCCAGGCAGCTGGGAGTGGCTGTCCTGTCAGACCCCCATTGCCACTGATGGATGAGGCTGTTTCCTGCCAAAAAACACTCTCTTCTGTGGCAGGCAGCAAAGAGAAAGCGCCCAGGACCAAGGGCCAGCCTGTCTCCCCGAACCTGTCCCAGATCCAGACCCCCTCCTGGCCTCACAGCCCGCCCCACCCCCTGGGGAGCCCCCACCCCACACAGCTGACGTGCAAGCAGAAGGGACATCTGAGGGGCCCGGCTCCCTGGCCAGTATTCTCCCCTGCCAGGCTGGCCTTTTCCTCACCCCTTCCCAATGCCCTTCAAAACTGATCCAGCCCAGGTCCCAACCTCTAGGACCTGCCCAAGATGGGACGTGCCAAATTCCAGAGCCTGAATGGGTCTCTGAGATCATCCAGAACACATGCACTCCCATTTCACAGATGAGGACCCTGAGGACCCAGAGAGGGATGGGCCTTGCCCAGAGTCACACAGCAACACAGTGTGCTCACAAGGCCCACAAGGCACAGAGGACTGGCCATTTAGCGTCTGGATACAGCTATGATAATCATGGGGCCCTGGGGTAGTTTCCACCTCTAATCACAGGCCCCGTCCAGAGAATGGACAGTATGGTCCTGGGTTCGAATCCCTGCTCAACCACTTTGTGTCTAAAAGTTACCATGCTCTCTGTCCCTCAGTTTTCTCATCTAGAAAATGGGGCTCAAAAATGAGGTTCAACGATAAGTACTTGGAATCTCAGGTAGGACATGATATTTTGTTGGTTTGTCCAGGTGATGCCCCAATGAATCCCAGAGTGATCTGATCAGTGAGTGGAAAAGTATTTGCAAAGCCCCCTTTGGGGAATGGTGAGAACGGGGAGAAATTCAACTTCCCCAAGTTGAATTCTTGATATTCTCACAAGCAGTGTGGACAACCAAAGCTATAGGCTGAGCCCCCAGTCTTGGGGTTTGTTCATATGAAACTTAACCCCACAAAGGATAGGTTACTTAAAAGTATAGGCCTACTTAAAATTTAGGCCTAAGAGTCACCCCCAAGAGAGCATCTTTTGTTGCTCAGATGTGGCCTCTCTCTCCAGCCAACACAACAAGCAAACTCACCACCCTCCCCCTGTCTATGTGGGACATGACTTCCAGGGGTGTGAACCTTCCTGGAACGTAGGACAGAAATTCTAGAATGAGCTCCGACTCAGCATCAAGGGATTGAGAAAACCTTCTCTACCAAAAGAGGGGAGGAGTGAAATGAGACAAAGTGTCAATGGCTGAGAGATTCCAAACAGAGTCGAGAGGTTATCCTGGAGGTTATTCTTACGCATTAAGTAGATATCACCTTGTTGTTCAAGATGTAGTGGAGAGGCTGGAGGGAACTGCCTGAAAATGTAGAGCTGTGTTCCAGTAGCCATGTTTCTTAATGATAATTAAATAATGATATATCTTTCACACTGTGACTGTGTGATTGTGAAAACCTTGTGTCTGATGCTCCTTTTATCTACCTTGTCAACAGGCGAGTAGAACATATGGAATAAAAATAAATAATAGGGAAAACAAATGTTAAAATAAATTTGGTTTGATATGCTAGTGATCAATGAAAGCGAGGGGTAAGGGTTATGGTATGTATAATCTTTTTTCTTCTGTTTTCATTTTATTTCTTTTTCTGTTGTCTTTTAATTCTTTTTCTGAATTGATGCAAATGTTCTAAGAAATGATGAATATGCAACTATGTGATGATTTTTGAATTACTGATTATATATGTAGAACGGAATGATCATATGTTGATGTTTATGTTCATTTGTTGTTAAAATTTTTTTAAATAAATAAAAATAATAAATAAAATAAAAATAAATAATAAATAAATTTTTTAAAAAAAGGTTCAAATGTGATGATGCAGGCCAGGACCCTGGCAAGATGCTCCTTCACCACCTTTGATGTCCCAAGGGACCCCATTGCCTGATTTGCTGAACTGGAGGTGGGGGCAGGGGAAGGGGCATGGGGGAAGGGCCAATTCAGGGAAGGGGTAGCAGGAGGGGCAAGGATAGGCCATGTGTGGGGCTGCAGGGCAGAACTGAGGCCGCTCCTTTCTGGGAGAGATCCTACGAGGCTCCCTGGAGGAGGTGACTTCCAACAGAGGCTGGAGAGCTCTGCCTGTCTTTTTCAGAAGTCACTTAGAAGCTTTCTCGGCTGAGGGGAGGCACTCTGCCCTCAAAACCATTCCCAGTCCACCCGAAGCTGTTGCCCTGGGTGACCTGGAGGCAAGCTCTTCCCCTCGCTGGCCATCTGCTAAATGTGGCCAGAAAGGACTAGACAATCCTCCCTAGAGGCGCCTTCTAGTTCTGACCCTTATGCAATCTGAGGGTCTGGGAAGTTCCTCCGGTGCTGTCCCCTGCAGTACCCAACTCTTCCCACTGGGAGGCAGCAGAGAGTAAAGATGGGGTCCAGCCTCCTTCCCTTCGCGGGGGCGGCAGCCACTGCCGGCGAGTCCACCCACCACCACCCGGTGGGCTTTGCTGCCCCACACCATAGCTGGCTCTCCACCAAACCAGAGCTGGGTGGACACTTGCCTCCAGACATTTGGCCGTCCCCATAACTCCACAGAGCAGCCAGCACTCTCCCGGCTTCTCAGATAGGGAAACAGGCCCAAAGAGGGGAGGACTTGCTCCAGATCACACAACTAGGTGTGGCAGACCCAAGATTCCAACTTTCTTTCCCAGTCCCCATCCTCATAGCAGAGTCAGATCTGGACTGGAATCCTGGTCCATCCTACCAGGCTGTGTGTCAGTGGGAAGGTCACCTACCTTCTCTGATCCTCAGCTTATACAGGAGCCCAGCATATGGCAGGTGCTGAATACGCAGCTACTGCTTTGATTTCAGTAGATTTTGCGCTCCACATGAGGAGGCCTCACATCTTTCTTGTTCACCGAGGGGACTCCAGAGCTGTATGGAGGCCTCCCGCCTGGGCCGGACCTGGCACTTAGCATGAGGGCCTCCCTCCTTGACCCTCCCATACTCCAGGTCAACCTGGGACCCTAACGGCAGTTTTTCACGTACCTCCTCACCTTGGTATCCCCGGTGCCCACATTCGCCCCAGGCCTGGCGACAGCGGTCCCTGCTCACCCGTTCACCTTCTCTAACACCGCTCGCTCATACTCCCCCATACTGACTCTCGCCCCCCTTCCTCTCAGCCCCCCTTTTCCCTGCCCCTGCCTCCCCCTGAGTCCCTCTCTCCTGCTGAGCCCCCACTCAGCACTACACATTGTTTACAAGAAAATGATGACAGTTTATTATTTCTCCTTTTTGTCTCCCTTTCTCCCCTGAAGGGAAACGTGCTTACAATTTCCCAGGAAGAAATTGAAGGCTTCAGAAGAGAAAGGCAAACAAAGGACACTGGGGCCCTGGGAGTCCCCTCCCCCCACCCACAGGCCCCCACGCAGAAGCGCGCTCACGCGCACCCACGCACATCCAATCTTCCTCAGAGCCTCCAAAAACAGTGCAGCTATTTGGGGGAAAATTGAAAATGTCGATCTTTATTCTAGAGTTTATAAACAGGGTATCCACAGGGCAGAGGGATACAGGGAGCAAGAGGGAGACAAGAGGAAGGAGAACACGGGCACGGAGAGAGAAGAGCAAAGAGACACCCGCGGGAGCCGGGGGGGGGCTCTCCCCTCCCGGGGAGTGTAAAGCTGCCACTTCTGACCCCCACCGGGGTCTAAGGAGATCTTGCCCCCCCCAACAACCCCCTGAGGATTAAGAAACAGGAGAGTCGGGTCACAGGAGCTCCTCCCTATTCTAGCCCCTTGTCCTGGGCAGCCCCCAGGGTGGCCTCTCTGAGTGCCAGGGGCAGGGAGAGGGGATCTGGCTTGTCTTGAAGAGAGAGCTCTCGAATCCACTGCCCCCACCCCCACGTGCAAACAGGCACGCCCCGCAGAGATGCTGCAGGCTAAGGGTCGACCCGCATTTCCTCTGACCCTGGGGCTGGGGTGTAAGTCGTGAGCACGGAGACCTGCCGGCCCGCCCCACCCACCGCGCCCTCCCACCCCTCTCAGGACCCAGCATGTGTCTGGCGTGTCCGTGGGGACGATACTATGGTTGGTGTCCCTCGGCACGGCAGTAGGGCCGTGAGTGAGCCTGGGTGGACGTGGGGATGTGCAGGAGGCAATGGGGAGGGAGAGGGCTGTGTGTGTAGTAAAAGGAGTTTCTGTGCACAGTGTGGTGTGTGTAGTGTAAGGCTGTGGGGTCTGTGTGTATGTTTTGACCTGTGCATAGTATAAGGCATGTGTCTGAGTGTCTGTTTAGGACCAAATATGCGTGTGAGGGATAAGGTGTAACGTCCGTGCACGTGTGTGTGTGTGTTGTAAGGATCTCCACGTGCACGTGGATGTAGGGTGAAGAGCATGTGTTTGTGCACAACTCTTTCCTGTCCACCTCTGGATAGTACGTCCGTGTGTCCCCAGAGATAGGGGCTTGGGCAGGCAGGGCCCTTCTTTTTCTCCAGCCCAGGGCAGACAGATGGACGCGCCCCCAGCCTCAGCCACCCTACCCTAGTTTCCAGGAGCCACAGTGACAGCAACAGCAGGGAGGCCAGGCCCCCTGCCCATCATCCGGGACAGATGGGGGGCGTGGAGGTGGCTTTACCCACAAGCCCTGGCTGGGGTGACTGAACACAGAGGCCAGGCCTCTCCCCCCCGCCCAGGGAGAACAGAGAGCTCTGGGTGGGTCCTTGCTGCACACTGAGCCTCAGCCACCCTCCACCATCTCCTCTTGGTTGGGAGAGCTACTTCTCACCGGCCCACCGAGCCACCCTCTAAAATCCTGGAAGGTTGAGCGAGCTTTCACCATCTCTCTCTGTCATAGCCTGGCAAAGGGTCAGGGCTCAGCCTGTGCCCAGGGTCAGTCTATGACCTGAACCCTGACCCTGGCCACTAGTTGAGTACTGACCCTGGTCAAAGACTCAGTCCTGACACTCGTCATAGAACAAGACTGGACCTCTTTATTTAGAAAGAGACCATTGATTTGTCCTATGACTACGGCCAGAGTTCTTTCCAGGATCTGGACCTCAGCTTCCTCGACTTTTCAACGGAGGGCCTTGAACTGGGCTGGGCGTTCATCTAAAAACTCCTCTTCCCTTCTCCCTCTAAACCAACTCTGGGTGAACTCGCCGCCCTCCCGCCTACATGGGGCATGACTCCCAGGGTATGAATCTCCAGAGCAACGTGGGACCTGACTCCCGGGATGAACTGGGACCTGGCATCATGGGACTGAGAAAGCCTTCTTGACCAAAAGGGGGAAGAAAGAAATGAGAAAAAATAGAGCTTCAGGCTGAGAGATTTCAAATGAAGTTGAGAGGGAGGTCATCCTGGAGGTTATTCTTATGCATTATATAGATATCCCTCCTTAGTTTCTAGTGTATTCAAATAGCTGAAAGAACTGAAACTGCTGAACTATAATCCAGTAGCCTTGATTCTTAAAGATGATTTATAACTATATAGCTTTTTCAGTGGGACCGTGCGATTGTGAAAACCTTATGCCCGACAGTCCCTTTGTCCAGTGCATGGACAGATCAGTTAAAAAATAAGGTCAAAAATTAAATAAATAATGGAGGAGGGATAAAGGGATGTTTTGGGTGTTCATTTTAATTTTTTCTTTTGGAGTAATGAAAATGTTCAAAAATTGATTGTGGGGCTAAATGCACAACTAAATGATGATACTGTGAGCCATTGATTGTGCACTTTGGATGATTATATGGTATGTGAATATATCTCAATAAAATTGCATTAAAAATGTATATTTCTAAGGGGAAAAAATAGAAAATCCTCTTCAGAAGAGCTGTCCAGAGCTCAGCCAGCAACTCCCCTGACTTGGTGAGCGGAGCATTGCCTGCTGCCACTGCTGGCCCTGCCCTGCCCCCACCTGACACTCCAGCCCAAGCATCACTAATTTTTGCAGCCACCATGATAAATGGCATTGTTGGCAAAAAGACATCTTTCTAATCCGCTGCAGGACACGTGGGTCCCCGAGCTCATGGGCTCTCTCTCCAGCCTACTCAGGCCAGCCTTGCAGAGGAGTGGGGAGGACAGGACAGACCCACCAAAACTGGACAGATGCACGGAAGGGCCTGGAGACAGGCAGGTGGCGGAAGGGATCACGGGCCTAGAATCAGTTATATCCACTGTGGGATTTTCTCCCAGCCCCACCACCCTCTTTTTAAATACTTAGCTACATTTTGTTTTGTTTTTGAATATTCCAAATATATTCTCTGCTCCTTTCTGTCCAAAGTTAGATCTTCAACTGAAACCTGAGTATGGCTCAAATTTGCAAGGGTTGAGCGGCCATTTCTGTCTCACTCAGCATGCTGAAGGCAGGACGTCGGGCTGAGCCAGCGGGTCTGGGGGCTGTCCGTGCACCCTCCCCAAGTCTTCTGGCACCCTCCCTCCATAGTTCCACTGAATGTCTTCAGCTGTACCCTCCCACCCCCAGCACCCTCTGGTTGCCAGATCAGGGGTAAAACCCCCCACCCCCACACACCACCGTCCTGTGGCCAGGGCAGCTGGGAGACCGGCTGCGACCAGGATGCCAAGAGTTAGGAAAGGACAAATACCAGCCACCAAGACCTGCCATCTCCCCAGAGGCCCCAGCCTCCCCAAACACCAGCAGGAGAGCTGTCTGCCCAAACTCGGGGATGCCAGGAGGGGGCTGCAGGGTTGCGGTCTGGATTCAAGAACATGGCCGTGCTGCCCCCTGCTGGCTAGATGGCAGCTTCTCGAACCGGCTCCGCCAGGCTAAGCCAGCTAGGCTGGGGACTGACAAGCAACCCTTCACAGACAGTATGTGACATGCAGAGCCCTCTCCCAAGCAGCCAGGCTCTGCCCCGTCCTGTCCAACCCTCTCCCACTGCCCAGAGAATCTTCTGAAAATACTGCACGTTAACCCAGCCCATCACCTTAAGGAGAAAGCCTGAGTCCCCTCTAAACTTCCCACAACCTCGCCCTGATTATCGCCCCAGGCTCCTATCATCCCGAGCCCCCCAGTTCCCTGTCCCTGCCCCCTCTAACCCCACATGTAGGCCTTTGCTCCCCCCATTACCTCCGCCAGGAATACTGCCCTTCCTACGGGGTCCCCACCTATCCTCTTGGCTTCCCCCAGGAACAGTCCCTGCTTCCCCACCCCCACCCCCAATGGCCCCTCCCTCCTCTGCCCATCCCCACTCGCCCTGCTCCCGTCATGGGCACTGACCACTGTCAGGGATCAAAATCACACCATTCTGGAGATGGAGGGGAATGCAGACATCTCCCGGGTCCACCCGGGTCCAGAGGGCGACCCTGAGGCCCAGAGAGGGTCAGAAGTTGCACAAAGTCACACAGTATCACAGTATTTAATGTCAGAGTTAGGGCTAGAACTCGGATCTCCGGACTCTCCGCCCAGGGTTCCTGGGAGGGTGTGTTGCCGCCTCCCCCGATGAACAAGTAGAGAACTCCCTGAGGACAGGGACCCCTACAACGCCTCGCAGTGCCCTCCTCGCCCAATGCTGCGCTCAGAGGAAGAAACTGTGAGCGTCTGCCAAACTAAGGGAAAAACAAACAAATGAAAATATTTATCTGGTGTCTTGCATGTGCTGGACACCCAGCGGACAGCAGCTCTGCCACTCCACCTCATGGCCGAGGAGCTCAATTTGGTGTAGAAAAATAACATCTGTGGGACGGGGTGGGCGCGCGCCCCCGGAGGGCCCTCAGTCCCGCACGTGGACGACCAGCGGGCACAGGTGGGGCGAGTGCTTGACGCCCATGGTGAAAGCGGGGATGCGGGGCTTGTGCGCGGTCACCTGCTGGACGTCGTGGGAGCCGGGGCCGGGCCGGGGCGTGTGGTCGCCCGGGTAGGCGAAGCGCTTGGCCAGGCTGTGGACGGGGCTGCGGTTCTGGTAGGCGGACGGCTCGGGCCGGGCGTACGCGGCGGGGCCGGGGCCCCCTGCCACATCCTCCTTGTAGAACCAGTTCTTGTCCCGGGAGGCCAGGCTATGGCAGGGGGCGGCTCGGTTGACAGGGACTTTGAGCCCCAGCAGGAGTGGCAGCTGGTACTGGTTGGGGGCCGGGTTAGGGTCCCGCACTCTGTATGGGCACCGGTAGCCAATGGTGTACCGGGGAGCCCGGCGCTCCCCAGGCGGGTGGATCTTCTCCAAGAAGTAGTGGGAGGGGGCCGGGGTGGGACTTATGCCTGAAAGCGGGCAAAGCGGGGGGAAGGGGTCTCAGGGCTGGGCCAGGCCACACCACCTGATATCCAGCTGATGGGTCCAAGTAGGGAGCTAAGGTCTTGGCTAGACTGACGTGACTTCAGCCTCAGGGCAGGGACATCACGACCCCTGCATGGGGCCATGGGACAGCACAATAGTGGCTTAGGCCACCCTGCCATCAGGATTGTGACACTGTTGTCATCAGGTAAGAACCACAGTGTCACCATAACGTCATCCCTGGGCTGTCCACATCCAGGCAGTACCCTACGGCAGCACCGTGAAAGCATCTCGAGATCACTACAGCCCATGAGCCCATAAGCGTGGCAAGACCAGGATAGGAGCCCCATAAAATTCTTATCATAATGTCACCCTCGTGACTTAAATATCGTGACATCGGCTTCAACTCACAGCATAGGGACATCGGTGTCTTGATGTGACATTGCAGGGAGATGCCAGCATCCACAGACACACCTGGGGAAGGTGGCTGTGACCCTTTGCCCCTCACTCTGATCCTAAGCATGGGTCCCCACCCTCTACCCACCCCACCCCCGACCTCTACACCGTCCTCCCTCCCTCCCCAGCCCCAGCCCCATCTTACGCATATTGGAGATGTGTTCCCCCATGGGGACCTGCGGGCAGCTGGACATTCCAAACCGGGTTATTTTGGGATCCAAGGGATAGCAAGGCCCAGGGCTGCACACGTCTTCGATCCCTGTAGGGTGGCCAAGGAGAGGGCTGGGTCAGCCCCAGAGGCCACCCCTGCCTTCAGGCAAGATTCCCCTCCCCACAGGCGAGGAGCAGGGGCTCCCTCCCGATCCCTTTGGCTCTCGCATATTTCAGGACCCTTGATCTCCTCATCCGTAAAATGATGCTTTCAGCACATGGCCTGCCATTCTCAAGAACTTGCTCAGAGGAACAGATCGCATTCTGGTCAGCTGTCCACACTGCAGGGACTGATGCCGAGGGGTGCTGACAGCCACGGTAGCTGCTGTTGGTAGCTTAGAGGCCCAGCTCAGGCCGAGGGTTCCTCTGCTGAGGGAGGTATCTCCCCAGGGTGGGCACCTGAGATCTCGGACCCCCAAACCCACACCTCCCTGCCCAGCCTCTCCTCTCCCCGATCTTGGCCAGCAGCCCCCGCTCTTCCCTGGCTCCATATCCTGCCCCTTCAGAGTGTACTGGGAGGTGGAGACCCCCCACTCTCCAGACCCGCCAGGCATTCCAACACGGCAGCTACAGCTGAAGGGCCTCAGCCAAAGGCCAGATAGAAAGGAGACCCTGCTCTGCCAGCTGTAACGTGACAGCGCCCTTTCAGAGCTCCCTCGTGAGGTCCAGTTGGGAGAAATCCACAGGGACATTTTTCAGAGGGGGTGGGTCACCTGAGCTTCCTTCTGGACCCAAGGGGACCTCCCAGGTGCCCCACACAGGATAGGTGTTGGTCCCTAGAGGTCTGTGGTTACAGAGAAAGGCCCCAGGCCTCTCACTGACCCCCCACCATCCCTGCCATACCCCACCTGCAGGGGGACAGTGGGCGCGGCCACCACTCACGCTTCTCTGAGTGCCGGACGTGCAGGGTGTACGCGGGCTCCTGGAACATGGACGCATCGTGGTCTATGTAGCCCGTACAGGACGGCCGCAGGTATTTGGCGGGCCCCGGGCCTGTGCAGACGGACAGGGCAGGCTTCAGCCTGGGCCCACTGGGCCAGAGGCAGGGGAAGCCCCGAGCCCAGTGCACGTGAGAACGGTGGGGTCTTTGTGGCACTGACGCCACACTGCCATCCATCCCATCACTGAGATGCTCCCTTTGGGGGAATGAAGCCTTCCCAGATAAACTGCAACTTCCCGTGGACAGGCAATGCATAATGATAAAGGTTAAGAGTTACGATTAACTGAGAACTTACTCTGTGCCAAATGCTCTGCTAAGCATTTTATGTGAATTATTCCATTTAAACCTCCTAACAACCCTATAAGACAGCTGCTGTATTTGTCTCCATCTTACAGGTGGGAAAAGTGAGGTTTAGAAATATCAATTTGCCCAACATCACACAAACTGTATGAAAATTCTAAAACCATCAACCAGCAGAACGCAAGCGTTCACTTTTTATGCTAAATCACCTCCAACTTGGAGCAATAATCAGTCATTAGCAATGTGATAGGAATGACTTTGTTGGCTCCCAGCTGAGAGTAAGATTCAAAGGAAACCAGGAGAGTTATGCTGACGTCTCCACGGAAGTCCTTAGCTTTTTTCCAGTACTGGCTTCATTGCACACCCCGTGCCCCCACCCTCTCCTACCCCATGAAAAATCCCCACAGCTTCCGCTGCCAGCGAGTTCCAGCTCAGAAGCGTAGGTCTTAGGCTTGGAGGAGAGCTGAGGGGGCTCTGCAGGGGGCAGCCCTAGCAGGCTGCACACCCTCAGCCCAGGACAGGGCTTCTGAACTCACCTCTGAGCATTGCCATGATGACAGGAGTCTGCTTTATCTCCTGCCATGAGGGCAACTTCACCTTCTTTTCTGGGTGCTGCCCATAGAACACAGGGTTCCTGGTCTCCTTGGGCAGTTTCATGGCTGGGGCCGGGTGGGGGGTGGGGGTGGGCAACGGTAGCTCCTGTAGGGTCAAGGAACTGGGCCTGGTAGGACTTATATGGGTCGCCCTTCCCCAGGCCCCTGTGTCTGCTCTCTCCCAGACTACAGGGGCCCCTGGGGGCTGGGAAGGAAGAGGGTCTTCTGGCTTGAACAGCTGAGGCTGTTTGGGATGCAGCCAGCCACAGAGCCTGGCAGGCTGGAGCTGGGATGACGTCACGGCAGCACTTGGCCCATTGGAGCCCGGTGTGTTTATTTGCCCCGGTTGCCGTGGCGCCTCAACTGCAGTCTAGAAATTCTATGTTGGGAGCTCGGTGGTGAAACCCTAAGAACTCGGCCCCCCTGCCCACCACCCACAGCCAGGCTATGCAACCTAATGGTCCCCAGGACCCTGGGATGGGGAAGAGAAAGGGAGAGGTGGAATGACAGACAGAGCCACCCCCCATGGGTGCCTTCAGTTTGAAGAAAGGGATGAAAATTGTGGGTAGGTCATTGGGATAGCAACTACACAGCTCCCTTGGGAGCTCTCCACCCCAGTGCCTCTCCCACCTAACTCCCCAGGCTCTGTACATGCTGTCCCTTCTATCAAAGTCTGTTTTTCCTGGGGAAAGGATCATGTCAACTATTTCACACTAAAGTGTGACTGTCTGATAGCACTTTCCCAGGCTCCTGTCCCAGGGCATGGTATCTTCAGAGGCCCATGTCTAGCTGAAGGAACTTTTGCCTGCTAGTAGCATTTTACACAGGGAATGGAAGCAAGTAAAGGAGAGGTGGGGGGTGGGGTGTTGCTGAGGCCACAAGGGGCCATTTTATGTGCTTGTGGCTAAGATCATCCCCTTGCGGGGGGGGAGGGAACATGAGAGAAAATGGTAAGGGTTAAGGAAGATGCCCAGCCACCAGATGATTGATGGGTGGGCCCAGGACTGAGGGAACTCTGGAGGTGCCTGCACCCTGAAAAACCCAGGAGCTTTGTGCTCCTGACCCACCGGGTCAGAACTCAGGCTGAGAACTTGATGTGAACTTGAGAAGAAGGTTTCTATCTCAGGAGCCTGAGGACTGCTGGCTTTACTGATGGTGTCTGTCACTACCCAGTTATACAGATAAGGAAACCAAGGGCTAGAAAAGGGGAAGGACTTGCCCAAAGTCTTCCATTGCATCAGGAGTAGAGATGCAACCAGGACATGACCCCTGCTTCAAAATCCAGAGCTGCCTCTATCGTCTAATCTAAGAACATCAAATCCAAACCGTGCTCTGAACTTATTCCAACCAGCCGGTGCAGTGAGGACTCAGAGAAGTGGACTGGCGAGAGCTGATGGGTGCTCTTTCCGGAAGCCCCTGGAGGGACTGAAGGGCTCACAACATTGGGCAGGGTCCCACCCCAGTGGCCAAGGACTTTCTCGCACCTCCCACCCTCCCAAGGGGCAGCCAAGCCTCGGCTTTCTGAGGAGGGGAAGGCAGAGCAAAGCTGGGATTGGCCCAGCCTCAGTGGACCTCTGGCCATGGACAATGCTGCCTGTCCACCCACTTTCTCACCAGCTTTTCCAGCCCCAGGCCTGGACCCCTGAGGGTCCCCCAGTGCTGAGAGGGGTGAAATCTGTGTAAGGATACCCCACCTTCCTGTCTGGTAGGGTCTCCAAGTATTTCAGACCCAGGGAGCCTACCTGATTCCCTCCCTGCTGTTCTCCTGTCTATTGTCTTTGTGCACAGTTCTCATGGGGAAACTGAGGCACCCCATATCCCAGCAGGTCACCAGCCACCACACATCTGCTCTGGCTTTAACAGGGTCTTGACTCGCCTCTAAAGTGGCCCTCAGCCTTCTCCAAAGCTGGCTGTTCTCTCCTTTATAACCCCTCATACCTCAGAATCTAAGATAGAGTAGGTCACTGACCTCCTTGGGACCCAGACAGTGCCTCTTCCCCATCAAAGGCATGGCTCCTCTGGGGTCCCAGCAGCCGCGCAAGTCCCTGTTCGTCTCCTCGGGACTGCCATCTGCCCCTCACCTGTAAACCTCGTAGCTTTGGCCCACAGTCTTCTCCCCAACTCCTGTCTTCACCCCAGTGACTTAGGCCTCCCCTAGACCACCCCCCCAATCCCCGGTCCCCCAGTTCCCAGACCTCTTCACCTCCAAATACCTTCCCTCCACTCCTCTATGCCCCTCTCAAAGCCATGTGGGCCCCTCACCCACCTCCCACAGCATTGACCATGTACCTCCTCTGGAATGCCATCTCCTGCCCTTCCACTTACCTTGCTGTAGAAAACATCCCCTCCTAGCATTGAGACCCCATCCACTGCCACTTCACTTTCTCCTCATCCTCACCTCCCCCCTGCCTTCCCTTCCTGCCTCCAGCTTCTTCCCTAATAAAGCCCAACCTGAATACCCAAGTATCCTTGTCTACCTACCTACAACAGGTGGCTAAGAGCTGCTGGGTTCAGTAGCTGGTCCAGACCCCCAGACTTGTCCTCCATGCTACCAAACCTTTGCTCAGTCCTTCTACATGTCTGGGCCCTCCTCTAGTCCCCTGCTGGCTCCTCCTTAGCAGAGAAAATAGAGGCGGTCGGACCGGGACTCTTGACTTGAACCCTGCCTGAACATTCTCTCCCAGCCATCTGCTGCCACCTGCCCCTGCCTCCCTCCCGGGCTTGGGAGGCCTGCCAAGACCTCCTGCTTCCTCCTGCCTCCTCAACAGCCTTTTGCTATCAATTGCTGGCCTCTCCCTGGACATGAGCCTCTCATCTGGCTCCTTCCTATCAAGCTCTGGATATCCTTAAGTCCTATCTATTAAAATCCATCTCCCTGGACCCACACAACGCTCAATCTCACTTCCCCAGTCGCAGACAAACTTCCCCAAAGGGGGGTTTTCCCTGATTGCTTTGATTTCTCATTCCCTTCTCATGCTCCAGCCCACCACCAGTTAGCCCAGTGCTATCATCACTCCACCTTAACTGGTCTTGGTTAGATTCCCAACAACCTGCGCACAGCGGCTGCATCCGAGGACACTTCTCATCCTCATCCAGGTTGGCCTCTTGGCAGCACTGGTCCCAAACGACTGACAACCTCCTCCTTGCAGCGCCCTCCACGATATATTCCTGGTTTTCCTCCCCTCTCTTTGGCTGCTCCTTCCCAGGCTTGCTTCCTGGCTGTTCTTCCTCAACCTGACCTTTAAATGTTGGTGTATGCTTATTAACGGCAAAGGGAAAAACAGGAGCTTTGCAACGGAGAAGGCTGGCAGGCACCACCTCGATCAAGTAATGCAAGTTAGCAGCACCAGCAGATGGGACTGTGCAGGACGCAGCGTCACTTCTGGGATGCTCCCGCCAAACAGGCATAAGCAAAACTAAGCACAAGGAAACATCAGGAAAATCCAAACCAAGAGTTCATTCTACAAAATAACTGGCCTGCACTAACATCATGAAAGACAAAAAAAAAAAAAAAAAAAAAAACACGGAAAAACTGTTTCAGATTAAGAGAATCGAAAGAGGTATGACAACTAAATGCAATGTGAGCCAAAATTTTCTTTTGCTATAAAATATCTTATTAGGAAACCTGGCAAAATCTGAATAAGGCTTACAGATTAGCTCCGTGTATTGTACCAACGTTAATTTCTTGATTTTGATCATTGCACTGGGGTTATGAAAGAAGGTTCTTGTTCTTATGAAAGACACACTGAAGTATTTAAGGATATAGAAGCATTATTTCTGCAATTACTCCCAAATGGTTCCAAAAAATTAAACACAGACATAGAGAGAAAAATGTGGTAAGGCATTAACATTTGGGAAATGCAGGTAAGAGTAGATGGGAAATGTTTGCAACAGTTTTGTCACTTTTCTTGTAAATCCAAAATAACATCAAAATATAAAGTTAGGGGGAAAATGTTGATGTCTCCGAGCTCAGCCCTGGGCCCTCCTTCCATCTCATACCCTCTCCTCTCTACTGGGCTATCTCAGGCTTCTATTCCATTATCAATACCCTGATAATTCCACTATATATTTTCCTCTGGCTCAGACTGTCTTAGCATCTTTAGACCCATGTATCTAAAGCCTGCCAGATGTCACTTAGGTTTCCCACAAATACCTCAAAATAAGCATGCCCAAAGCTTTCCGGTGGCATGCCCCCTCACCCCAGTCTCAGGAAAAGGCACTGCCAACCATCCAAGTGCCCAAGCCAGAAAACTGGGCTTGTCCTGGAATGTCCCTTGTCCTCACTCCCCACATTCAACCAATCACCAAGTCACTTTGGGGAGTCTGTGAGCTCCCCAGAGGCAGCGCTCCTATGACAGACACATGGCATGTGCTTAAGAAATATTTGCCAAAAAAATAAATAAATAATGGTGGAGGGGCACTAAGCGGTAAAAAAAAAATTGAATAGACTGCAATACTAGTGGTCAATGAGAGGGAGGGGTAAAGGGTATAGGATGCATGGGTCTTTTCTTTTCTCTTGTTATTTTTTCTGGAGTGATGCAAATGTTCTAAAATGATCATGGTGATGAATACACAATTATGTGATGATATTATGAGCCACTGACTGTATACATTGGGTGGACTGCACATGCGTGAAGATACCGCGATGAGAACATTTTTTTTTTTTGAGAACATTTTTTAAAAAAGAAATATTTGTCAGATAAATGAATTAATTGATCCACTAATTAAGAAAGAAGCACCACTCCTCCCCATAGAAGCACAGCCCCATTTTCTGAGTCCAGACACGTGCTCAGTCTGGCTCACGGAACTGTCATTCACAAATGTGTACGTTTGTATCAGTTATCTGTGGCTGTGTAACAAATTTCCCTAAAACTTCTCAGCTTAAAACAACCATAAACATCATCTCGCACAGTGTCTCAAGGTCAGCAATCTGGAAGGTCAGCTCTAGGGTGACAGTCAAAGTGCCAGCAGGGGCTGCAGTCATGTGAAGGCTTGGCAGGAGCTGGTAAATCCACTTCCAAATTGGGTCACTCACACAGATGGTGAGCTGGTGCTGGCTGTCGGCAGGAGGCCTCAGTTCCTCTCCACCTAGGCCTCTCCACAGGCTGCTGGAGTGTCCTCATGACATGGTGGCTGGCTTCCCCCAGAGCAAGCAATCAGAAGAGGAAGGCAGAGGTCACAGTGTGTTTTATGAACTGGCCTTAAAAGTCACACTCAATTCTTTCTGAAATGTCCTACTGACAACACGGTTCAGCCCTATTCAAAGTGGAATGGCCATGAGGGCCATCTTGGAGGCTGGCTATGCCAAGGCGCTTCACTGTACAAGGGTACCTAACCAGTGGGGTCAGTAGGGGCTGAAATCCAGGCTGTGTGTGCTTGGTAGGTAGCATTCCCCACCAAGGGCCTATGTGGGCTGGTGGTGGCCCTGCCAGCTTGGCCTCCAGCTGTCTCTTGGCTGTCAGTCCTGTCTCTCCTCCAAGGGACCCCTGGGAGTCTTGCAGAGAGCAGGACCTGACATAGACAATCACCATCATCATAACCACCAGCCGCTGCTCTTCATAAAGCCCAAGCACCTCTCTTGGAGGTCACGATCCCCACAGCACGGTGGTTTTACAGTTTACAGATGAAGAAAAGGTACAGAGAGGTGCGGTGACTTGCCTGAGACCACACAGAGAAAGCTCGGCAGGACTGGATTTCTGGCTCCTAACCCCACATTCTTTCCACTGCCCTGCCCAGCAATGTAAACATCTGAAACACACATCTCCTGACACCCAATGCAAGCCTCATTCCCAGTCCTAAGCTGGTGTTTCTCATCCTTCTTTCGGGAGTCTCACCCCTGCCCCATTCTAGACCCTAGGCAGATAAACTTTCTATCCAGACTGAGATACTACATGCCCCCTCCCAGAGGACTCGCTCTGTGGGTGGCCAGATGTGCAGCAGCAGGGCACAGAAGGGTTAACAGTATGAACTAATATTTAGAAATAGCATAACCCCAAAGGGAGTCAGCTGTAGCCAGCTGGTCACAGCCACTGAAGTCACAAACCTTTGTGGATACGGTATAGAAGCCTAGTGCCTGCTCCTAGGGACAGAGGCTTGGAGGAAAGTCCTCCAGCGGCCCCAGACCCCTGTCTCCCAAGTCCAGCTTGGGCATAGCCAGAGCCTATTGCTGGCCAAGACAAAGTCCTGCCACAGGCCTCCCATCCACAGATAGCTCCCGAGGGCAGCAAGCATAACTTTTCAGCTCCTAAACTGTGTAAGTATTAGGAATAACTTCTCCCATCACCACCACCCAGTCCCCCAGCCTGGCTGCCTACATTTGGAGGAGCCCCACAGATGCCTTCTGATAGAATCGGTCTTCTGGCCTAAGCTTGGGACCCCCAGGCCATGGAGCTCCTGGCCATGAGATCGCAGGGCCCCAAGGCTGGGACCTAAAGCCTGTGGCCTCTCGCACAGCTGTGGGCTGGGTTCTGTGTCTTTTGTGGCAGAGGGCCAGTTCCCAGAGGGCAGTGCCTGGGCAGTTAGAGAGAGCCCCTGCCCAGGCTCCACCCCACCTCGGCACAAGCCAGCAAGCCTGCTTTGGCCACAAACTCCTTGGGTGGGGCCCAGGCTGTCAGGGTACAAAACAGAGAGGCGCTCAGAGTACTGGGTCCTGGCCAACGGCAGGGCTGAGGCACAGCCATGCCCAGAGTGGGTATTCTTGATCCAAGAAGCATTAGGGATACGGGTGGCAGAAGAGCCCTGTCAGCCTGCCTGGCTGAACCCTCCTGGCAGGGAAGTGAGCCTTACTGGTTTCTCTGTCTTTTCTCCCAGAGGCAGATCACTTGGAGAAACTGAGGCAGCACATAGCACAAACTACTTTGGTTTCAGAGAATTTTAACCCTCTTCTTTGACCTGAAGGCAGGAATAGCATCCTTCTTCATTCTTCAAGTGTGTTCTTACTCTCCTCCCTCCCCTACCCGTGTGCCCTGTCCAGCACGTGGCTGGGGAAGGGTCAAAGGAGGAAAAGGTTCCTGGTCTAGGGGAGCACAAGGGGCAATGACTCACACCTCCTGACCCAGATAGGCGTGCTCCAGGGGGCGCAGGACTGCTACAGAGATCAGTCCTTCAGGGAGTCTGTGTAAGGAGAGATCAGGGTATGGGAGAGAGAGTGAGGAGGGCTTCCTGGAGGAAGGTAAGATGTGGTAAGGGAGACAGGACAATCAGGAAGGTCAGCTTGGAGGCAGGCCAACCCAAGCCAGGGAAAGTCATGGCAAAGGTCAGAAAGCAGAAGGGAGAAGGCCTGAGCCCCAAAGGATGCCGGGAAGACCCAGGCACTTCTGGGGCTGCAGGACCTGAAAGAAGTGTGCCAAGGAGGCTGGGGAGGGGACCATGGCCTTTGCTCTGAGACAGTGAAAGGCAGTTGCAAAACGACACAGAGGCTTCAACTTTCTGCCAGTCGGCCTGGCATGACTGATGATCGCTTAGCATCAGACCAGGCTCTGCAGGCTAACCAAGGGCCAGGCTGGTGCACACCAGGTTCCCTGCACGCCTTTCCCACTGAGAGCCTCCGTCTCTTCATCTGTGAAAAGGGAACACTGCCTCCCAACACACACTTCCCAGGGTCGTCAAGAGACCAGGTGAATATTTTGTAAACTGGGAAGTTCCAGCAGAGGAATGAGTGCTGAGTTACTGCTGCTGGCTGTCATTATTTTTCCGGGCCTATGTTTCTCTCCCCAGCTAGCAACAAAGCCAGGGGAGGCTCCAAGCTGATCCGGACTTGAATCTCAGCTGTGGGCGGGAACTCCCTGTCTGGAGGCTTTACAGACAGACAAACGACTCCTGATGGTGCGTAAAAGTGTGTGGGTTGAGATCAGCGAAGATGGGAGACAATAGAGGGAGAGGATGGGGGATTGGAGGGGCACTGGGGGTGGGGTCTAAGGATGGTGGAAATCTCTACCCAACTTTTTGATTCATTAAATAGCAAAAGCCTTCCCCTCCCTTCTCTGTGCATTATTAAAAAGAGAGCTCTTTTCCTCCAAACACAGTCTTCCAAAAAGCAACACCCCCCCAACCCCAGGGTCCACTTGGATAGTAATTAGCCCCTGATGAGGACCAGGTGCCTTACTGAGGATGGTGGAGAATGAAAAACAAGGGGCAAACCGTGGAATCAGTGGCTTTATTGCCACCAAGGCCAGCTAGGCAGCCCAGTCCCAGGCTTCCTAGGGTGCCCAGATGTGGGGTGCCAAAATCTCCAAAGAACAGCTAGCAACTGCCTTCTTATTCTAACCCAGCAGGCATTTATTGAGCACCCACTGTATGCAACTGCCTCTGGAGGGGAAAGTTCAAGTCAGGCCTAGAAGGGCTGGACTTTCCATCAAGTGATGCAATGCATGTGACGCTATATGCAAGCTTGAAGCACTGGGAAGATGTTGAGCAACTGCTGTATACCAGGCCCTGGGCTAGGCACTTGAGGTACATTAAAGCATTGATTTAATCCTCCCAAATCCAATTCTGCAAGTGAGAAAACTGAGGCACTGAAAGGTAAAGCATCTTGCTCAAGGTGGACAACTAAGCAGGAAAGCTGAGATTTGGACCCAGGTCTGTCGGGGTTCAAGACCAGTGCTTTATGGAATTTTTTTTTTTTTTTTTTTTGCATTGGCAGGCACCGGGAATCGAACCCAAATCTCCAGTATGGCAGGCCAGCATTCTGCCACTGCATAACCACCATCGCTCAAGACCAGTGCTTTTAAAACCACCACTCAGATGGCCCCATCACATCGTGCTGTAGTGGTATGAACACTGGGCCTAGGGTGAAAGACCTGTGGCAGGGCCCAGCCCCACCAGCTCTTTCATCTGCAAAATGGGTTCAGATTAGGGAGGTAATACAGATAAAGTTGTTGCAAACTGTAAAGTCCTGTGCATAATGTGGGACTGTCACTGGTCACAGGGAGGGCCTAGGGAGAGGCTGCACGGGGAGTGGGCTGGAGCAGGCAGGCTGTTGGTGGAGGAGATGGAGGACCTGGGGTAGAAGGGATGGGGAGCGCACTCCAGGGATGCTCTTCTACCCATCTGCTGGATAGAGAAACCGAGCCAGGCAACGCGGACGCTGGAGCAAGGCAGGGTGCGGGCAGAGCCTCAGGGCGCTGGAAGCTCTGAAATAATATTGCCCTTTCTCCTCCTGTTTTGGGACAAGGTTGATGTTGTTGCCTGGGAGGGAGCCAGGAGGAAAAGGGCCCCAGCCTGAGAGCCGTTAGGGAGGAGATAAATCCAGGGCCAGATTTCCAGGAGGCAGTCTCGGGAAGTTGAAATACCCGGATTGTGGGTCAGGAGGCTTGGGCTCCTGGCCGCAAACATCCAGGGACTTATTCTCAACCCAGAGAGTCATTTCCAGCTCTGAGCCTTGCTGTTTCCTCCTCCGCAGAAGGGAGAGGGGAGTGCGCCGTGGTCTCCCACCTTGTGTGTGTGTGTGTGATTTGTTTTGTTTTTTGAGGCAAATGAGGCCGTGGACTTGAGCATCCTTACTCTGTGGAAGAGTCCAGAGCAGGAGTCTGAAGTCCTACAGGGCAGAGAAGATCAAGGTCACAAGGCCAGTGGACTCAGAGCCCTCCAGGAGCCCAGACTGGCACCTCTCTGCCCCAGTGGGGTCCTGCTCAGGCCTCAGAGGCAACAAAGCAGCCCGTGGAGGTGGACTGGCCTTTTAGGCTTGGAGTGTGGCCCCCCTCTCCCCCCGCCCCCCGTAATCCTCCCCAAAAAGAGCACAGGGAGAGAAGTGAGGGGGCAGTCCCAGCTCAGTTCTCCTTCCCAAAGGGCTCTCTGGGAATTCCCCTAGCAGAAGCCAGACACCCAGTGCCTTTTCGCTCACCTTCTTCTGGGACTTTTGCCCCAGATCTCTAGGGTGGGCCAGAGTCTGAACGGGAGGCACGATGGTCCCCTCACCCCTGTCCCAGGGAGGAGCAGTCCAGCACGGGCCCTTTAAGAAGGTGGGGGCTAGGGGGTGGGAGGCGGGCTGGGGGGAGCCCGGGCCTGAAACCCGAGCAGGCGGGTCGGCGCCCGGCCCGCCCACGGAGTTAAGTACGGCGGGCGCTGGGGCGCCCCAGCCCGCCCAGCAGTGCCGCGCGCTCTCCGCTCCCGACTTCGCCGTCCAGACTCCGACTCCGCTCGGCTCCTCGCAGGTCCGCCGCGATGCGCTCCCGCCCGGGGCCCCCGCCTCCAGCCCCCACCCTGGCCCTGGTTTTCACCCTGTCTATGCTGACCAGCCCCGCATCCGCAGGTGAGTGCGGGGCCTGAGACCCCCGATACAGCCTGTCCAGAGCTGCGGTAGAGAGAAGGGACAAGAAGGGCCGGCGGTGCACCCCAGATGGAGAAATGAGGGGGCGGAGCTTCGCCCATCTCAGACGGGGGTCTCGGGGGTGGACCCCACCGAAGGCTCCCGGGCTACCCTGACTCAAGTTATTCAGACATTGTCCAGCACGCGTGGCCAGAGGCACCAGCCCCTGCTGCCTAGGGCGTGGCTCTGCACGCTGGATTGTCCCTGACACCCAGCAGGGCTTCCCAACGCTGTCAGGGCTCCATGTCCCCGGCAGGCTTGGAAGACCGGGTTGGTGCCCAACGGCGCCCAGTGACAGCTGGGGAGATGTGTCCCAGCCTCAGGTGCCCTGGTCCAGGCAGGAGCAGTGTGGCGGGGCAGGAATTGGAGAAGGAACCTCCCTGCCCCACTCTGTGTGAGGCCCACACACACCCTGGCCTCTATCCCCTCCAGCCTCCTGTGCTCAAGAGTCCCCTTCCCTTCTTTCTAGACTATCTGCCGCTACCTTTCTCCCATCCTCCTCTCTCCACTCCCGTCTTCCTCTTCCTCAGTGAGAGAGCCTGGCTGGTGACAGACACGATCACCCACCCTAGGCCTGGAGGAAGGGTTGGTGGCCCTCAGGTATCCTGTCCCCAAGCAGGGACTTATCCTTCAACAGCCCTGGGAGATTCCCTTCCACCCTTCCCTGTCCATGGCATTGGTGCCTGACCTCAGCAGAGACCGAATGGAAATTTGCCTTCTGAGAGACACTAGGGCGTGTCCCCTCTCTGTCACGTGGTTAGAAATCCCACCATTACAGCATTCTCCTTCAGTTAAGGCATAGTCTGGTTATGCCATGAGAAGTGGCGCCTCAGGTCCTATCAGTCATTACTACCCATGTATGAATCAGTGCTTCAGCCTACATATTTCGGGACCATTCCCAAGAGCGATTTTGAGCAGAAGAAGGGCCTGAGTCTCCCTTCCAGGAGTCCAGGCCACACCCTTTTCCCCGTCAAATGGGGAAGCCAGCTCTAATGGAGGGCATCACGAGGTACCCAGAGGGGGAATGAGTCAGAAGAGGACCCCCCACATGCACTGGGATGAGTCAGGGCTGGATCCCTCGGTTACCAGAACCTTTCCCCAGGGATCCCACCCTAAAAGGTCTTGGGGCCTGGGTGATGGGTTGGTCCTCTTGAGACATGGGAAGCAGGCTTCCAGGTGACTGGGGAGGTCAGCTTATCCAGCCCCCAGCCTCCAGCCAAGGAGGAATCCCACCATCCCCACACTCCCTTGGGCTTCAACCAACAGCCATTCTCAAATACCTTCTCAGCACTGACATGTGCAGGCATTGTGCTAGGCAATGAGGGATGCACAAAAATGGACAAGCTAAACTTGGACTCATTCAGGAGGCAGGCAAGCAAATTAAAACACAAACAGTAATTCCTGGTTGTATCTGCAAATATCCAGATGAAGACTATGGGGAAGAGAAATTCAGGGGCAAGCTGGGGCACAGTGGGGAGTTGTCAAACCTTAGAGGAAGGAAAGGGGGTCAAGACCCCAGGAAGGGGACTCAACTGGAGCAAAAGCATGGAGGTAAATATAAGAGGGATGTCAAGGTAGAAATGCCAGCAGCCTGACTGGAAGGCATATTTTGAGAGCGCGGCCAGGGAGAGCCACTGGGTTGGGGCACAGAAACCCTAAATGGCAATACAAAGCCCACGACCTATGCCCTGCTGGTTATGGGAAACCGAGGGAGGGCGGCATGGTGCCATGTGGGAATGTGTAGGGAGGGAGACAGCTGGTGTCCTCTCCCCATCCCAAGCAGAGCTTCGCTACTGCAACCTGTCTCCATCACCGCCTCTGACCCAGTTCCCTGTCGTGGTCTCTACAATAGGGGACTAGGAGCAGCCCTCACTAGAGGAAGGAATCACTCCCAGCCCCAAAGGACCTCAGGGTCTCAAGTACAAGAGCAGAGCATGCTTGGATGCTTTCCCTACTCTCATCAACACTCCAGAGTGTCCAGGTCATGGCTGCTGGAAGTCAAGTGCCCATCTGGACCAACTGTCCTATTGTACAGATAGAGAAACTGAGGCCCTAGAGAGGCAGCAGAGTGCTCTAAGTCCCACCGAACCCCCAGCCCTGCTTTGAGGAACTGCTTTAGGGCTAGGCTTGGGCCGCGGTGACAGTGTGGATAGTAAGTGTGGTGTCTGAGCTCTAGGGGAGACCCTCAGCAGGAGAAAAACCCTCGGGGAGGTTAGATTTGAGCTGATGCTTGGAGGACAGGCAGAGAAGAAAGAATACACACTCCAGGCATGGGAAACCGTGAGCAAAACCTGGGCAGTCAGAGAGAGCCCAAGGCATGCAGGAACAGTGTCCCTGCGCCTCTTCCCCAGCTGACAAAGCTGACTTCCAAATGTGAGGGGTTGGAGTGAGCCTGGGACTGGAGAACTTGGCAGGGAAGGTTCGTGTAACACCTGAATGGGGGCGTCTTCACAGCGTCGCGGGGAATATCAGGAATTGAATCGGGATCAGTTCTGCTGCCTCCGAGGATGGTTTGGGGGTGGGGGGTGCTGTTGGGGACCGACTCTGAGTTGTGTGTGCGCCTTTGTGTGCCCGTGGCCTCTAGGGCAGGGCAGGGCAGGGGCGGGGGCCAGGCCCCTTGGCCCAGCCCACCCGGCCTCTGGAAAAGCCGTTCCAGAACCGAGTACGACTGAGCACACACACCTCCCCACCACGTCCGCCCGCCCAGGCAGGACAAGAAGGGCCTTTCAGCGCTGCCCGCCGGGGGGCCGGGGGAGGGGGCCGCGCCAGGTGGGCCAGGCGGCTGGGCTGGCGATGACAGCGGGCGGGGAGCGGGGCGCATGTGGAGCTCACAGAGGAAGTGGATAGGCTCCGGGAACTGGGCGTGCTGCCCGGGAGGGGGCGGGCAGGGGAGGGGGAGTTGGAAATAACCCTGACGTTCACACTCACTGGAACACACAGCCGCGGGTGCACGCGCGAGTACGCAGATCATGCACATGGCCGCTCACAGGCTCACAGTCACCCACTGTGTCACCAGCAGCCCAGGGTGGCTGCTGCCCGTCTTGAATGCTAAACCGTTTTACCTCTCGGACCTCGGTTGGGTGGTGCTTGGGGGAAAGCCGTGAGAGCAGGATATGGAGGAGGGAGGGAGGTGCCATGGCGTCTATTCAATGCCAGGAGCAAATGCACAAGGTCTGTGGGTCTGTTGGGAATGGTACCAGCTCCCTCCCTGGTCCCTCTCCTCCTTCACCGCCCCTCCCCATCCCTGCTCCCCTCTTGCCTCCAACATGCCCCCTGTCCCAACATATGTCCAGTTCCTATAGAACCTTCTAGAGTTAGGACTCCCTCCAGGGGCAGGCTTAAAGTGGGTTCCAAAATTACTGCTAACCCCCCTGGAATTTTATGAACAAGCTTCTACTGGATCCTCGCTGGGGTAAGGGGTCTGAGCTCTCCCTGCTTCTCAGGAGGGTCCATAATTCCAAAGGGGAGAAGACAGAGCTATCTTATAACTGAATTCCTACCCCTAGAAACCCCCCATGTTGGGATGCTACCCACATCATCCTGCAGCCTCCCAGCAGCCGTGGGAGTCAGGAAACAACCCCATTTTACAGCCAAGGAAACTGAGGCTCAGTGAGAAGCATGGACTGCCTCAGGCCACACTTTGGACTCACAGGCCAGGGTGTCCTCATCCACAAAACAGCCAACCCTCCCATATCACATCAAGTGGGCAGCCACCCCCCAGCCACCCCGCAGCGAGGCCCAGCAGGGGAGAGAGCCAGGGCTCGAGCCTCACCGGCTCCCTGAGGACTCCACATTTCCCTTTCTGCCTCCCCATTCTCCTCCTTGCAAGGCCACCCCATCCCACCTCTCCAAACTCTTCCCACTTTCTCATAGCATAAACCAATCTCCTTTCCAAGAAAGCCCTTCACCCTCCTCTGAGAGCTGGAGTAGCAAATGGAGCCACATGTGTCTCAGACAGAGCTCTGGGGACTGTCGGCAGGGCTATCTAGGTGGCGTGGCTCACCCACGTTCTGGAGGTGGGGTAGGTGGGCCCAGTCTAGGACAGTGCCTGTCTGCTGACCATTTCTTCTTCCTGCTGAGCTCCTGCCCACGCCCCGGATGGCCCCCCGCCTGTGGGGAGCAGGCTCTGCCAGCTCTGGTGTACATTAGCTGGGACTCCAGCCACTGCTCCTGCTTAACCGTTTCAGACTGCCTCTCGTGGTGCATCCATGAGGCCTCCCCTCCCAGGCCTCACTGCGGAGATCCACCACCCCAGTTAGCCCCCCAAGGTTCATAGGAAACAGGACCCAGAGAGGGGCAGCCCCTTGCCCAGAGTCATACAGGAAGTCCTTAGCAGAATGGGGGTGAGGGCTTCCTGACCTTTGCCCCTGTGCACAGGTCTGGGCCATGGCCTTGCCCCCCAGGACTGGCAGCTCGCTGAGGACAAACATCCCTTCTGCTGTTCTCAGGGGTCTCCAGCTCCTTGCTGAGCCCAGGGCTGGGCCCATAGCGGGGCACAGAAATCACTGAGCCAACTAGTTGAGGGTTTTTCAGACTGGGCTTTATACCTGGAGGCTGTGAGCCTGGGATATGGGGTGCCTGCCCACCCCAGTTCACACATAGCAGCTCCATCAGCATATATTTATAGATTGGGATTTTGTGTGACTTCTTACAGAAGTCATTCTGACAAAGGGTTATCTGGCTTAAAACAAACAAACAAACAAACAAAAAAAACATTTTATAAACCAGTAAATTACTCTGAGTAAAAACAAATTGAGGTCAGGGGAGACTCAGGTCGGATACAAAGAACTGCCTGGCTTTCAAAGAATCTATGTCAAGATTAATACCAAGGGCCCCAGGAAAATGAAGGACATTTCCCCAGCTGGAGCAAGTTCTAGGGGTCCACAGCCCAATCCAGTGTCCTCCCAGGCAGGTGGGTATTCTTTGGTCCCTCCCACCTCACCTTCCTGCTCCTGCCCCTCCTGGCATCAGACAGGACATTCCTGTTCCTGAGCCCCCAGGTGGGCAAGAACCTCACAGAGCCATCCACCTGCAAACCCAAAGGCACAACCATTGTGCTGTGTCCTCCTCTTCCACCAGTATATCACATGTACCAGCCTGGCCCACAGGCTGGCTGCTGAACTAGGCCATCTAATAAGGGCCCAGAACAATCCATGACCCCTACCACTCTTCCCCCTTTGCTCAAGCTGTTTCCTAACAGCTTTCCCTCTTTCTCCCCATCCTTCAAGGTACAGCTGCAGCCCCCGCTCCTCCTGGGAGGCTTTCCCCACCACTGACCGGCTGAGCCCACAGTCCGGGTCTGCCTCCCTCTCTGTGGGTTGCAGGCCTGTGTCACCCCTGGCTCATGGCTGCAGGGCCCTAACACCTGATAGGTGCACTCACACACACACAGTGTGGCTCAGCAGCCTCACTTGGGGCCAGAAAGGAGGATGTCCAGCCCCTGAACCAGGGAAACCCTCCACTCGGGACCCACGGCCCCCGCTCCACCACCAGAGCCGGGCCCTGGCCTGGATCAGCCCACTCTCTGGGGAGAGGAGATCAACTTCCGTTCCCACCTAAGAGTCACCCCTTCCCCGCCCACATGGCAGGAGGGGACAGCTATAAATACCATTAGGCCCAGGATGCTGATTCCCACGACACTGCCCCCCGCCCCCACCCCCTTTGCTTGTGCACAGCCGCTCTCCTGCAGCTGGAGGCCAGCCAGCGAGGCAGGCTTCAGTGCGCGTGTGCGCGGGCACACACACACTCACACACTCTCCATGCTGGCCAGGGAAGGAACAAATCACCCTTTTTGGGTGTCTAGGAGCAGTTAGGAGAGAGTTCTCCTCCCGCCCCTCAGTCCTGACACAGGCCCCACCGTTCCATCCTCCTGAGTCCTCAGCTCTGGGAACCTTAACAGGAATGGGGGAGGCTGGGGTGCTGGCCCAGTGGTGCTTAAAAACAAGATATTAGGAGTGCATGGCTAGTTCGGAGTAGAATTCCTGACTGCCATGTGAGACACCCGGGTTCGATTCCCAGCCCATGCACGTCCAGAAAACAAGGCGTTAGAGAGCCTTGGATTCCATTCCAACTCAGCCACTTATTCACATTGTGACCTTGGCCAGTTGACCCCAGGCTTTCTGAACCTCAGTTTCCTCCTCTTTAAAATGGGGAGAAATGATTCCTACCTCCTTTGTGTGCTGAGGATTAAACAAGATGCTGTAAAGCAGTAAACTCTCAGTAAGTGCCTGCTCCTGAGGCTGCTCCTATTCTATTACCATCTTCTTTCTGGGGTGTGGCAGAGCTAGTAGTAAGGGGCTTCCTGCTGGGGAATCTTTGAGAAAATTTCCAGGGCAGGGGATTGGATGTGGTGGCCCTGCAAGAAGGTCTCTGTGATATGGAAAAGGGAAGCTGGGCCCCCTAGAGTGTGTCCAGGGCTACTGCCCACCAGCCTGGGCCCTTCAGAAAGTTGGGGGTGGGGGAGGTTCTGCTATCCTGGCTGAGGACCACACACCTCCCAGCCCGCCCACTCCCTGGCCTGTTTCCACAGAGCCAATAGCACCCCCAGTGGAGAGCCTTGAGCTCGGCACCCTAGAGGAACTATAAACATGTGTTGAATGAATGAGCAAATGAGAGTGGGTGGGAGGAGAGGAAGAGAATGCACAGGCCCCAGGACCTTTTATGGGAGGGAAGATCCTAGAAGCCATTCACGTCCCTGCTCTCTGCCAACTCCTCGGGGGCCCCTCTCTGGAGGTCAGTCGGGAGGCCAGGGCCCAGCGATGGGAGATGAGATGACTCAACTACCGGAGCTCCCAGAGGCGGTTATCATCACTCATTGAGCAGTGGCGGCTGCATGAGGAGGTCCAGAAACCCAGACTGAGGGAGGTGAGAGCCCTCCTCTGCCCTGGGCTGCTCAGTCCCCTGGGGTGCTAACGATGCCTGAGACTCATACATGTGAGATTGGGATTGGGGGAGGTGAGAGGAGCTGAGTCTCAGGAGAAGCCTGGGGAAAGGCCAATGGAGGGGTGCTCTGGAGTCAGGGCTGGCCAGAGCCTGGGTCCCCAGGTCAATGTCCCAGTGAGTGGGCACCCTCAGCCTTCACCCTCACAGACATGCCTCTTCTCGACAGACCATGGGCAGGGCACAGCTGGCACCCCGGATATGTGCTAATAGAACCCAGGTGTCTGGTATAGAAGCCAGGGCTGCATCTCCGGGCATCTGGGGTCCATCTGCTTCAGACATCCAGCTGCAGCCCAGCCAGGCCCCTCCAGGGATGGGTACTCCGATGGGGCCGGTCCCTCCAACTGGCAACAGCTCTGGGGAAGGGAAGATGTTGTAGAGACCTGAACCAGCTGTGCGGCGACAGTCCTGAGGACACCTGCCCCTGTTGTGTGGCCTTAGGTGACCCTGGTCCCTCACAGGGTCTCTGAGTGGGATCTTCAGTCTCCAAAGTCAGCTCCCAAATTCGAAGCTCAAGCATCTTGGGGACAGGACAGAGGACTCTGCCTCTGTCCAGAGAAAGCCGACTGCTTGTCCTGGGCCACACAGCATGGTGCTGGGCCTGGAATGGGGTTGACGGGTGACCGGCCTGCCAGAGCTCTCTGGCATTGGGAAATCACTTTCCTAAGCTGGCACCGGGTCCTTGGGCTGTCCGGGGATGAGTGGCGGCTCCTCTCCACCCTCGGTTCCCATCTTCCATCTCCTGACCCCTGCCCCACCCTGCCAAAAATAAACCCAGACCACCCCATCTCATACCAGCTGGACCCACCCAGCCCCTCCTGAGACAGTTGAGTCACTGCACGGAGCTGCTCCTTTTTTTAACTGTCTGAGTCACTATTTGTGGCACTGGCTCCATCACATACACCCCAGGCCAAAGGAGCCTGCCTGCCCAGCGCCCTGCAGCCACCCCGCAACCAAGAGAGAGGTGTGGACAGTCCCTCGCTGCAGATGTGAGTCCTGCTTGAACCACACCAGGCCTGAGCTTTCCACCCGGACTTCCTGAGACTTTAAAGAACAGAGACCTGCATCCAACTCAGCCTCCTGCCATTCTGCACAGAGGGTCCTAAGGACTCTCTATGGGACAGAAACCCCCACTGCAAATCGCCCTCGCTTCTCCTCTCCCCCTCTCCTCACAGCGTCAGCTGGCTACCCGTCTCTCCCCTTCCCCGTCTCTCCCCTTCCCCGTCTCTCCCCCTTCCCTGTCCCGCTGTCTCCCCATTCTTGTCTTTATCCTTCTCTTCTCCATCTCTGTTTCTCTGCCTCTGTCTGCCCCGTCTCTCTCTGGTCCTGCTCTTCTCTTTTCCTCCGCCTTTTACCCAATCTTAGAGGCAGTTTCTGCAGCTGGGGCCCACCCCCCGCCCCCCCCCACCCACCCCCCAGGTCCTTCTCTGCCTCCTCCGTGCACGTCTGGACCCTCACCTCAGCGCATTCCCACCAGGGACTCTGGCCCCCAAGGGACCAATTGCAGAGAAATTTTCTCCCTCACCCAAGTCCCCCCTCCCCAAAGCAGGCTACATCCTGTCCCAGGGAATGTCAGGCTCCCACAGGCACTTCCTTGGGGGCTGAGAAATGGAGGCAGGAGGCCTGGGAATGGCTCTTCCCCCACCCCTACCAAGTGGGAGCCCGGGCAGCTCCTGTCGGTGGCTGTGGCCTCCAGCTATAAATAGGGGCTCCCATCCTATTTTGTTTAAAAACAACACAAGAGTTGTCACCACAGGCCCAGGAAAAGCATTCCCTGCCTGGGGCAGTCTCCCAGCCACACCCCTCCCAGGCCAGGCACAGCTCTCTAGCTGTGGGCACCGGTGCCCTGGAGGGGACAGGAGGGCTGGGAAGGAGCCTGTGGTCAGACAAGACGGAACAATATCACAGCTCCCCAAGTGAATTTGAGTGCCTTTGCACCCCACATGCCGTGAAGGCACTTTGGGCTCCGGGAAAGGTGGGAGAGGCGTCTTCCCTGCAGGTGCCTGAGAGCATTTCATAGCCAGAAAAGAAAGAAGAGCCTGCCAGGCCGAAGGCACAGCCTGAAGGAAGACAGGGGCGTAGAACCCGTTGGGTGGAAAAGAGCCCAAGTTCCAGTGACGCTGGCACCTGGCCTGTCCAAGGCAGGGGCAGAGTCACCGGGACCTTCAGTGCCATGCTAGGGGGTTGGGTTTTGATCTGGGGGCAGTGGAAGCCATTGAAGTCTTCCAGTGTTGCTGATGGAGGAACTTTCATTTTAGAAGGTTAACTCTGCTGTTAGCAAATGGGGACAGGAAAGCCATTAAGCCAGGCAAGGGATGGTAGCCATCTGCCTTGTGGGATGGCACAGAGGAGAGAGGGCGAGACAAATCTGAAGGAGAACTTAGGGGCAGGATTGACAAAACCTGGTGGTTAGTCTGTTGTGGGGAGGGAGCAGGGAGAGGGGACTCCCAGGTCTCCACCCAGCAATGGGGGATGGTGAAGCTGCCACTGGGTGGGGAGTGGGGTGGGGGAGGGATGGCACTGAGTCCTGTTTGGAAAGGTTGGATTTGGAGGTTCCTGGGGGTTCTGTCTAGATGCTAAGGGGTCTTGGGTGGGCCCAGAGCCCTGGCGAGCTGGTGCTGGAGACAGAGATGTGAGTACCATCAGCAAAAGGGCAGAGCCTCAGGCCCGGGGGGAAGACACGGCATAGGGAGAGTATGGTGTTGAGTGGACACAGCTCACAGGCTGAATGGGTCCAAGGCCATGGCGGGTGGGACCACCTCTGGTCCGTCGTCCTCGCCATTCCTGCTGGCACGCCGCCAGCACCGGGAGCTTGCTGCTCTACCTGACTATTGTCAGGCTGCTCTGCCTGATAGAAAATCCCTCACAGGGAGCTGAGGCCCACCTCTTTTTGATCCTTTGCTCCCCTGAATGCACAGAAACTGTGGATAGGGGATCGAGCCCTGAGTCCTGTCCTCAGGCACTTCCGGGGTGGCCAGGCATGTGGCCCTTTTGCTCAGAGGAGGCTTTGCTGTACCCCCTGTAGTGACCACACCTCTCCACTGGCCACTTCCTGCTGGGCTGGGCTGAGCTGGGCTGCCCAGGGGCCAAGCGTTTGTCTGTCACCCAGCACAGATGGGAAAACTGGGGCTGGAGAGAAGGCAAGAACACGTGGCTCTGAGTGGTGTGCGCACATGTGTGTGTGTGCGTGTGTGTGTGTGTGCACGCGCGCGTGTGCCAGGGGGGCGGGAAGATGATCCCGGGCCAGGCCTCTGCTTCCCCAGTCTCTTGGACATAAGACTTCTGTCTTTGGGGTCACCCCCACCCCTCTTCCCTATAGTTCCCATGGGAGAACTGAAGCCCAGAGACAGTGGTGGCTTCTCCAGGGCTCACGGCCCGTTGGACACAGAGCTGCACCAGGCCTGTGTCCAAACTAACAGTCATCGCTTCCGCCATGCCCGGCACCCCCACTCCCGTTCACACACTCACTGTCTCCGAACCCAGCCTGCCAGGCAGAAGGGAGGCCTTGGGACAACTCCCCGCTGGCCCTGCCCTTAGCGGTTTCTCATTTCTCGTCCCAGAACTGGGGGCGGGCTTGGTGACAAGCAATGGGCTTCCCTCCTCTGGGCTCTGCCAGGAGAGGTCCTGGCCGGTCAGCCTCCCGGGGATGCCCTTCCCCAACCCAGGCAGACCCCAGACCCCCGCCTCTTCATCCCGCAGTGGGCAGGGCTGGCGTTTATCAACAGCTCCTGGAACATGCCACCCCCAGCCAGGCCCAGCCCCAGAGCCCCACCCCTCCCAGCCATACCGGGAGAGGCCGAGAGGCAGTGGCTGCCAAACTACCCATCGAAAGCAGATGCTTCTCCCTCCCTTCCTCACTCCCTCCCACCTCCATCCCAGACCCTGACAGGAGCCCCAGGGATGAGAAGGGAAAAAGCAAGTCTTCCCCAGGCAGGGGGCCAACCTTCACACCCTCCTCCCACTTCCGATTCGCATGCAGCAAACAAGCCCCCCTCCCCGCCCTTCTGTGTGCACGCAGGCACACTCACTGCACACATGTCCTAACTGATGCCCACCACACCCAGCTCTGGGGCCGGACTCACTGGGGCTTGAATACCAGCCGTCCCACCCCACGGCGTGCCGTGGAGCTCAGGGTACTGTGCTCAGAGCCTCAGTTTCCTCACCCTTCAGGGGACCCCTCCCAGGGACCGCGCAGAGAGGTTGGGGGCCTGGCAGGCCCATACCGGATCAGGAGCCCTCACTCTTGTGTCTTCCCCGCCAGACCCCCTACCCAAGCCTGGGCCCATTGAGGGGAAGCGTCCCCATGCCCTATAAGGCCAAGAAAGCCAGGGGACGGGGGATAAGGAAATGGTCTGGAAATCCACCCGCTCCCTGTACAGAAGGAAAATTATAAGGTAGGGAAAAGCCTCTTGGCATTGCTCCCCACCGCGCAGCCCCACCCTCGACGCCTCGGGCCTGGGGAGCAGTAGGCCTGCCACAAAGACTTCATTGAGTGCCCGTCTCCTCCGCCTCCCAGCCCTCCAGCCTGGGTGGACGCTGCGGGCTGCTTCTTCCAGCAAAACCTCTCATTTTCCCTCCCATTTCCTCTGTGCCCCACGTGGCCCCAGGGTCGGGACACGTGGCTGGGAGCCCTGGACACCCGCCCTGCCCCAGTCAGGGTCTGTGGACCAAGCTTAGCATCTCCTACCGTGCCTGCCCCTGCTTCCTCTGCAGGATTAACTGGATTCCCGAGAGGGTCCCTAACTTGGGAGCTCCCCCTAATATGTGCCCCTCAGCAGGGGTGGCCTCAGTTAGAGGACCAGTGGCGAGGCCAGTGACCAGGGTCAGGCCTTAGCTAGCAGCTGAGAAGATGTTTTTCTGCCCCAGCCTCCTTGGCCTTACAAGGGGACAGAAAGCTAACCGAACAGAAGGTCGAGTGCCCTGAGTGGGAGACACGTGGCTCAATAGTCCTGGTGGCAAGAAGGGCTGGGGCCACCCTGACCCCCAGTCCAGCTGCCTGTGAATCCCACGGGGCCGGCGTTCCAGCCCTGGAGAACCCTCTGCTGGGGTACCGCATTGTCTCCTGAGAGAGGTGGCTACTCTCACAAGGGCTGTGAGATTTAAAGTCATCCACTGTTCGCATGGCGGCAGCCACTGAACCCCCGGGATAGCCTGGTTCTGGAGTCCCAGGCTGCACTTAGCGAGGTAGGCTAGCTAAGGAGCGGGCAGTCCTGTGGGGTCTGCAGGTGTTGGGAGCATCTCCCCTGTGGCCAGCCCTGCGAGGGAGGGGCGGGCACCTAGCCTTTGCTTGCATGACCCCAGTGTCACTGCTGGACGGGTGATATTGGCCCTTTGGTCTGAGCTAAGTCTGTCACCTGTAACCTTCCCCCTTGTGGCTGGGCTCAACCCTGTGGGGCTGGCCATCCACTGACTTGTCCATTCAGCTAGTGTGTGTTGAGAGTCGACTGTAGTTGGTGCTTCTGTGAGGCAGACACCCGGAGCCCACGATCCCCCAGAGGAGACACACACACACAGAGGCCACAGGCAATCACACGGCAGCCTGGTGGGTGCTTCGCTGCCGAGGGTGGGAGTGGGGCTGGAAAGTGGTATGCGAGGTGAGAGAGCCGTGAGGCGTTGGGTGGAATGAGCTGAGCAGAGCTCCAGGCGGAGGAAACGGTGCATGGAAAAGCCTGGGGGCTGGTGAGCACAGCTCGTGTGGGTGATGGAGCTTATGGGGAGCGTGGGGTGGGGGCGTGGGTGGGGGCGTGGGTGGGCCAGGGCCTTCCGTGGGCTCAAGAGCGAGCCCCTGAAACGTTTAAGCAGAGTGACCCCTTCAGCTGTTGCCCTGGACGTCCCTTCTGAGTGCTGTGGCGGGGGGGAGGGAAGGAGGATTGGAGCTTGGGGACCAGTGGTGCTGGCCTGGAGACTCAGGGTGTCTGTGGGGAAAGGTGGCCACCCCTGAGGGGTGATAAGAAGGGAGGGACAGCCGTTCTTGGTGTCAGGCTGGCGCTGGGAAGGGGAGGAAGTCGGAGACTGGCAGACAACACTCGGGTTCTGGCTTATGCAAGACCAGTGGGTGGGCGGGAGTGCCCCCCGCTGAGCACCCAGGACAGCGTCTCCCTTGCTGGGGAGGGGGCTTCTTGTTATGGTCATGTCTGGACCCAGACTGTGGGCCCCACACACTGTATCCCCCCTGGCCCCACACTCACTCGGACATATCGTGTGTGTGACACTGACCCCCACTCCCACCCCACCCCCACACTCCCGGGCACACACTCATCTACACCCTGCCCTCCAGATGCCTGCAGAGGTCTGGGTGGGGGGCGTCTCCTATAAGCAATTGCCTTGCTTTCCCATTTCTAAAACAGGCAGGGGGGGTGGACAGAGATTTAACCCCCTAGGCCCTGGAAGCTGTAGCTCTGGTGTTAAATCAGAGAGACCTTCCCACCCCAGCCCAGCCTCCCCGGAGGTGCCCTGGCCCAGGGGCAGGACACTGGTGAAGAGAAAGGGAGCCCTTGGGTGTATGAAAGAGGAAAATGGCCTGAGGTCTGTAGGGTCTGGGTGGCCTCAGGTAGGCCAGGCTGCTGGGGTGGCCACCTGGCCCATCTATGCTCTCACCCAGGGCCGGCATCCAGCCCCAGGTGGGCCACCCCACCCCCCCACCCCCACGAGGGGAGCAGAGCATCCCTGCGTCTGCCCTCCCAGAACGCTGCTCCCCAACCCCCCTCAGACTCCCTCAGGGGGACTCGCCCAGCTTCGCCCTGCCTGCCCAGACCTGGAGCTAGGATCGGCCACCCCTGGTGCCAAACCCTAAGGGGCTGTGGTAGAGGAGCCGACCTGGCAGCAGAGCAGGGCCCCCTCCCCTCCCCAGATGGCTGGCTGGGCGCTCACCCCTCCCTCACGCCTGTCCACAGCAGCAGGTTTGCTGCCAACATCCTGCCTCGTCTGGCTCCCTGGGTTTTTCTTCCTCCATCTCCTTCTGAGGTCTTGGTCTGTATCACCTGGTGCAGGTTTTGTGGAGGAGGGGGGTTTGTTTCTTAATATCTTTCTCAGATTTTATGTCTCTCTCTCTGGTTGACTTTCTTTTTAACCCCATCTCTGCATTATTATATTTGTGGTTGAATGAGTGGATGGATGGATGGATGGATGGATGGATGGATGGATGGATGGATGGATGGATGGATGGATGGATGGATGGATGGATTGGATGGATTGGATGGATTGGATGGATGGATGGATGGATGGATGGATGGATGGATGGATGGATGGAAAGGGGCTCCCTTTCTCTCCCCACCTACCTCTCACCTCCTGCTCATCTCAGCAGCACTGGGTGTACCTCCCCCACACCCGGGTCTCCCAACCTGGCCCTCACTCGTGGGTTTGGACACTCCTCACTGGCCATCCACCCGGTGCATTTAGGCTTCCAGACTTTCTCCCTTATAAAGTCAGGCGGCAGCAGACACCCAGGAATGCTGCCGCTGCCCATGACGCATACCGGCTGCGGGCCGCCTGGCTGCCCCCAGGCAACCAAGAATGTGGTGGGAGCCGGGCACACAGGGACGGATTGCCCGGGAGTGGGGTGGGGTGGGATGGGGAGTGCCTTGCCGGTGGACTCAGACAGGTGGCAGAGGCGGGAGTGGCAGCCTCTCTTTCTCCTTTACTCCATCAAGTCGCTGCTCCTCTGAAGCCTCAGTTCGTTCTATCTGGAAGCTGAGAATCCTGCTCGAGGCTTGGGCTGCAGAGAATTTTGAGACTGTGCCTGGCTGTCCAGACTGTCCTAGGGCCAGGAGTGATGCTCCCAGGAACATCTTAAATGGGGCAGAGGGGAAGGGGAGAAGAACAAGGACAAATAGGAAGACAGGGACAAGGAAAAATAGAGGCAAGTTCGGGTAGTAGCAGTAGTGGAGAGACAAGGACCGAGAGGTGGTCTGGCTAGCCCCTGGGTGTTCTGAGGACTCAGAAGGTTCAGAGTCTGCACCAGCCCCACCCCCACCCCTCATATTGGAAAAGGCACCTATGCTTGAGACCTGCCTCTGGCCAGGTGTGGGATACTTGCTAGGCAGAGCTGCTCACGGCAGAGTGACCCCTTTCACCAAGAACTTGCTGACGAGCAGAGGACCAAGTGTCATCATGGACATAAGCCACATGTTTAGGTCTTGCAGGCAGGTCCCCATTCATGCATGCCCTCGGTGCCCCCAGGGAGCCAGGAGATGGCAGCACCACTGGTGGCATTGCTAGGGGACTTGCTGGAGGACCTTGGCCGCAGCCCCACCCTCCCTGGGCCCATCTCCCCATCTGAGAACAGGATTGACGGGGAAGGACACAGGCTCTTTCTGTGCCCCCAGCCCTAGGTCTCAGGAAGCCACCCCACCCTGGGGCCCAGACAGCAGCGCCCTGTTCCCTGTTCATGGGCAGGAAGGGTGGAAAGCTGTAAGGACTTCTCCACCTTCAGCAAACTTCTCAGATGGGCACTGGGAACAAGGGGCAGGAACCCTGCAAGAACACATGGGTCCTTTCATGGAGCCAGGCCCAGCCGAGGAGCGGCAGGCAAGCACCGAGGGCAGGACAGGCCTGGGCACAATTGCAGCTCTGTCCTGGCAGCTCCCGGCCCACACGCGTGCATGCACACAAAAATACACAGCCTTAAGCAAACCCAAAACGTACCCACCAGCCACCCACATACTTGCACACTTGCAAATACCCATAGACACAGCCCTATACACTCACCTACGTACCTTCTTCTAGACAGAGAAACCCATGCGAGTTGGCATTCTTCTTGCCCCCCCCACTTGTACCCCAGACCATTTGGGGCATCCTGCTCCCCCCATGCTGAAGACTGAGCACCACCTGGGCAGCCCCCACCATTGACCCTCTGCATGTCCATATTTGGGAGCTGAATCCCTGACCTGGAAAGGACCAGGACTAATCCCCATAGACATGAGGAGGAGGAGGTGGGAAAAGAGTGCCCATTTTACAGAATGGTGACACTGAGGCCTGACCTGGGCCCCTTCCCCTGCTCCAGATGGTAGCCCACACAGCTGCTGCAAGCCTGGCCTGACAGTTTGGTAAATCATGATCTTCCTTTTCCTGGAGAGTCCAGGGCGGGGTCCCAGCTCCCCTCTCCCAAATCAGGCCACTAAGCCTGGCTTGGCCGTGCTACTTTTCCTTCTACTCCACTGCTTTCAAGGCTCCAGGACATGAAGGAGTAGAGCTGTCCCTTCCCCATCCAAGGAGGACCTGTGCACCCCTGCCAGCCTCTCGCTCTGCCTTGCTGCCCCTCACTGAGACTGCCTTTTCCTCTTCCTCTCTGTTCTTCTGTATCACCCTCACCTCCTCTAGGAAGCCCTCTGGGATTGACTCCTGCCTCATTCCTACTTTCTCCTGTCCCTTCTCTCCAGCTATCCCCCCCAGAACAGGGATTTGGGTTCCTGTAACTGCAGCCCATCAGACACAAGTAAGAGAGTCAGAAGGAGGTGGAGGGGTAGCACTGTCAGAGTTTCCAAAGCCCTGGCCAGGGAAGCCTCAGAAGCCTCTACTGGGGTGAGGGTGCTGCCTGGTCTGCACGCTCTCAGAAGTACAAGGCAGCCTGTGTGAGCCCTTCTCGCCCGGCCCCACAGGAAACAGCAGGACCCAACCCCTCAATGGGCCCATTCAGACCCCAGCTCTCTGGAAAGTACCTCTGCTTCCTGCCACCCTCCCACTCTGGTTTTGTGAACCAGACCAAACAGTTTGCTACTCTCCCCTGCCAGGAGGGGCCTGGAGGCAGGTAGTTCAGTGGTTAGGGCCAGCCATCCATTTCAGTTCCTGTCTGGTCAGACCCCTGCCCTTGGCTGTGCCCCACCAGGTTTATATACACTGTTGGTGCAAGGGAGTGTGGATGGTGGGTGAAGTCAGTCCTGCACAGGGGAGGGGGATGTGCCCTCCTCCTTCCCCGTGGGCGGGAGGAGAGTGAAAGTTTTAACAACAGTCTGTTTTGGGAGAACAGGGTGCCTTGATTTGCTGTGTTTTCCTTTGTATGGTGAAATACTCCCACCGCAGGCAATGTCACCTGGCTCACAAAATTCTTGAGCTTTTAATAGTCAGCTCTTGCAATAGTCATGAGCCGCTGTGAAGCAACTCCAGCCCACCACGGGAGGGGGGGGGGTCCACCCTGCAGGGGCCGCGCCCCACCTTCCGTGCTGAGGCAGCCCTGGGTTTAGTGTGCTGTGCATCCATGCAGGTAAGGTGCCCCTGCCTGTGCCCGCTGCCCGCCGGTTCCCTGGCCTGTCCCTCACTGGCACCGAGGGTGCTGGGCCTGTTGGTCTGGACCCACCCGAGATGGTTTTGCAGTTCTCATTTGATTCCTTTAGCTTCCCAGACAAGTTTCTGACGCTGCCAGCAAGTGCTGACAAGCGGAGATAACTAGAGAGGATTTCAACTCTGCCCAGGGAGAAAAGCATTATCTTTCTTGAACATCCTTCCCAGTAGTGTTTGCTGCCCTCAGGGCATACGAGTCTCAGCTGCTGCTTCCTCAAGGTGGAGGTTGGCCGGCTAGGGTGGGCCAGGAACCAGGCGAACGTGGCTCACCCCCACCAAAGCCAAGGCCATTATGAATCACCCTTTTAACCCCTTCCTGTCTTCCTCCCAGCTCTGGACCTCTGTGGGGCAGAATCAGAGTTGTATTCCTCTGCAGAAGGAATGGACCAGCAGCAAGTTGGAGAATAAGGAAGGCTACTTTTGGGAAACTGCCTCGAGGAGGTCGCAGCTGAAAAGGAGCTCAGTGTGGGGCCAAAGGGGCCTTCACAGTGATCACTGGCCCTGGGCACCCGAAATAGACCCCTGCTCCCTGAGAAGCTTTCTCTGGTCTGCCCAGCAGACACTCAGCCCCTCCCAGGCCCTGTCTTCACCCTTAGGTCCTGAGGGAAGCAAGGGCTCCGCTATTCTCATCCTTGGCATCCTTGGAAACAGTGGGGCTGGATCTGACCACTCATGGGGGTGACTGATAGCTCAACGGCAGGAAGCAGCTGAGGCCAACGGAGGAACTTTTGGCCTATTCTGGGTCCAGCGCGATGCATGGGCTCCACCTAGCCTCGGAGCCTTTCTCCTCACAGGTTTAGGCCAAAAAGCTGCCACCCTCACACCCGAGGGCAGCTGGGAGCATAGCCTGGAGAGAAGTGGGCATGGGTGGACTGTCCGTCTCAGCACAACCACTGGGCATCAGCCATGGCTCCAGCCAGCTCCTTGCAGTGGGCGTGGGGTGGGAAGAATTGCTCAGGAGCCAAGTGTCAGTGCAGTTAGGAGAAAAAATTTGAGGAGGACTCAAATTTTCAGGTGGGGATGGTTCTCTTGGAGCTCGATTCCTGGGGATATGACCACCAGGCCAGGTGGTCAGGCCAGTAATAGTTTGCTTTGGGCCAGGGAGGTGCCAGACACAGGATGGCCATTCCACTGGGGCCCAGGGAAGGAGAGCCAGAGAGGGCAGAGGAAAATCCCAGAGGGAGACCTGAGTTTCTGCGGATTGCTGGGTATTGGTCACCTTCTGAGCCAAGCACTGGGGTGGACGTAAAGCGAGGCTGAGCCTTCTGGGGCCAAAACCAAGAAGGTACATGGGCCTGGCTGATCTGCTGGGGCAGCCCCACCCAGGAGAACCATGAAGGGGGGGCAGCATCGAACCCCCTGTCTGCGGCTGCCCGTCCATCTCCGAGGCATCGGCCCACCCTCAGGGAGCCTTGACCACAGCTCCCTGTCTCACACAGCCTCCTTCTTCGGTGGGAGCCATCTGGAGGTGCCTGTGGCCACAACCCTGACCGACTTCGACCTCCGGCTGCAGTTTTCCACAGCCCAGCCCGAAGCTCTCCTCCTCTTGGCAGCAGGCCCAGCTGACCATCTCCTGCTGCAGCTTTTGTCTGGACGCCTGCAGGTCAGTGACATTCCTCCAGGATCAAGAGCAGCTCCTCTTCTCTAGCTGTGAGCGGCCCCCGCCACAAGTCCTCACCTGCGAAATGGACAACACTAGCATCCCAGAGAGTGAATCCTCATGAATTGGCTCTGTCCTCTCGTGCTCTTCAATCTCATTTCTCACCACAGCCCTGGCTGGCCCCTTGTGCTCTGACCGCACTGAGCTGCTTTCAGTGCCCTTGGCATTTTGGAGTCTCTTCTCCTCTGCTTACTCACTCCCTCTGCCTGGCGTGTGCCTCATGCATTCCCTCCACCTGTCTAGCCCCAGCCTGTTCTGAAGTCTCAGCAAAGTGAGTGTGTCCTCCGCTCAACTGGACTGGGCTCCTCTCCTGGGCTCCACCCCCACCCCGCACATTCACCCAGGATTGCCGTTATCTCTCGATGATGGTGACAGTACCTGTACAGCCACAGCTTCCTTATTTTTCCATTTCTCGTTCAAGTCACCACAAGCTTTGTTAGCAAGGAGTCTTCCAGTTCCCTCCTGAGGCTTATCCCTAACCATGGAGAGTTTGAGAACTTTGGCATCTCCCCTGACCCAAATTTGGGGGTCCCGTCTGCTTCCACTCCCCAGTGGAGATAGGACGGTAACCCAATCGTCTGCTGCTGCCATTGCTTCTCTCTGCCACGAGGGGTCGCTGTTGGAGGCTTGCCTGGGGACAGCCGGCACTGCTGCTGTTCCACGGCAGGTACAGCGAGGTCCCACCCTTAGGAGAGCGGCGGCACGCACGGACCCCAAGCTCACAGCGCTCAGTGCTCTGCCCTTTCAGTCCCCATACTGCCACCTCCCAGGCTACCATCCAGCTGTGGGAGCATCACAGCAGAGCCACTGTCTTGGAGAGAGAACATCTCTCTTCTCTCCCCAGTGATCCATCCCTTCCCAGGTCAGGAAGCTTTTCTCTATTAAGCCTTCAAAACACAAATATCTGATTGGACTCCCCATCCCCAAACAGGGGACCTGGCTGCCCTCAGTGACCCCAGGGTGCTGTGGCTGCTCGGGAAGACACATCAGGGCATTACCAGGGGTGGAATCTTCTGGATTCTAAGGTGATTTTCTAGCACCTCTGACCCAAGGAAATAGGAGAAGAATAAGAAGCTGTCAAGTTGAACCTCCAAGAGGGCATTTTGCTAAATGTCAGTTCCCTGTGGTCAGGGGCCACATCTCATTCACATCAGGGCCCTCAGAGCCCGTCCAGGCACATGGTTGGTTTGGTGAGTGTCATGGGGGTGGCAGGAGGGAGAAAGGGGTGCCCTGGGAAGCCCTGGACCTAGGGCATCTGCTCTGGGGATCCCTAGCATAGGAGATCCCCTGTGCTTTTGTGAAGCAAGTGATGGCTTCAAGGTGCTGACCCCACCCCTTACTCCCCGTCTCTCTCTCCAGGTCAGACTTGTCCTGGGCAGGGAGGAGCTGAGGCTGCAGACGCCAGCAGAGACTCCGCTGAGTGACTCCTTCCCCCACGCTGTGGCGCTCACCGTGGCGGACAGCTGGGCCATGCTGTCAGTTGACGGGCTCCTCAATGCCTCAGCCCCAGCGCCAGGAGCCCCCCTGGAGGTCCCCTATGGGCTCTTTGTGGGGGGTACTGGAAGCCTGGGACTGCCCTACCTGAGGGGAGCCAGCCGACCCCTGAGGGGCTGCCTCCACGCCGCCACCCTCAATGGCCGCAACCTCCTCCGGCCACTGACGCCGGACGTGCCTGAGGGCTGTGCGGAAGAGTTTTCAGCCGGTGACGACGTGGCCCTGGGTTTCTCTGGGCCCCACTCACTGGCCGCCTTCCCTGCCTGGGGCACTCGGGACGAGGGCACCCTGGAGTTCACGCTCACCACGAGGAACCGGCAGGCGCCCCTGGCCTTCCAGGCCGGAGGCCGGCGTGGGGACTTCGTCTACGTGGACATATTTGAGGGCCACCTGCGGGCCGTGGTGGAGAAGGGCCAGGGCACGGTGCTGCTGCACAACAGCGTGCCCGTGGCCGACGGGCAGCCCCACGAGGTCAGCATCCACGTGGACGCCCACAGGCTAGAAATCTCCGTGGACCAGTACCCCACGCGCACTTCCAACCGGGGGGTCCTCAGCTACCTGGAGCCGCGTGGCAGTCTCCTCCTCGGGGGCCTGGACGCCGAGGCCTCCCGCCACCTCCTGGACCACCGCCTCGGCCTGGCGCCCGGGGCCGCCAACGCGTCCCTGCTGGGCTGCATGGAGGACCTTGGCGTCAATGGCCAGAGGCGGGGACTGCGGGACGCTGTGCTGACGCGCGACATGGCAGCCGGCTGCAGGCTGGAGGAAGACGAGTATGAGGAGGAGGGCTATGGCCCGGACGAGGCGTTCTCCACCCTGGCGCCCGAGGCCTGGCCGGCCCTGGAGCTGCCTGAGCCCTGCGTGCCTGAACCCGGGCTGCCTCCCGTCTTTGCCAACTTCACCCAACTGCTGACCATCAGCCCCCTGGTGGTGGCCGAGGGCGGCACGGTCTGGCTTGAGTGGCGGCACGTGCAGCCCACACTGGACCTGAGCGAGGCTGAGCTGCGCAAATCCCAGCTGCTGTTCAGCGTGAGCCGCGGGGCGCGCCATGGCGAGCTGGAGCTGGACGTCCCGGGCGCCCAGGCGCGGAAAATGTTCACCCTCCTGGATGTGGTGAACCGCAAGGCCCGCTTCGTCCACGACGGCTCGGAGGACACCTCGGACCAGTTGCTGCTGGAGGTGTCGGTGACGGCCCGGGGGCCCATGCCCTCATGCCTGCGCAGGGGCCAGACTTACCTCCTGCCCATCCAGGTGAACCCGGTCAACGACCCGCCCCGCGTCATCTTCCCGCACGGCAGCCTCATGGTGATCCTGGAGCACACGCAGAAGCCGCTGGGGCCCGACCTCTTCCAGGCTTACGACCCAGACACCGCCTGCGAGGGCCTCACCTTCCAGCTCCTTGGCGCCCCCTCTGGCGCCCGCGTGGAGCGCCGAGACCAGCCCGGGGAGCCGGTAGCCGAGTTCTCCTGCCGGGAGCTGGAGGCTGGCGACCTTGTCTACGTCCACCGCGGCGACCCCACTCAGGACCTCACCTTCCGGGTCAGCGACGGGCTGCAGGCCAGCCCCCCGGCCACGCTGAAGGTGGTGGCCGTCCGGCCAGCCATCCAGGTCCGCCATAACACAGGGCTCCACGTGGCCCAGGGCTCCGCCGCTCCCATCTTGCCCGCCAACCTTTCGGTGGAGACCAACGCCGTGGGACAGGATGTGAGCGTGCTGTTCCGCGTCTCTGGAGCCCTGCAGTTCGGGGAGCTGCAGAGGCAGGGGGCAGGCGGGCCAGAGGGCGCCGAGTGGTGGCCCGTGCAGGCCTTCCACCAGCGGGACGTGGAGCAGGGCCGCGTGAGGTTCCTGAGCACTGACTCACGGCATCGCGCCCAGGACACCGTGGAGAACCTGACCCTAGAGGTGCAGGTGGGCCAGGAGACCCTGAGCAACCTCTCCTTCCCAGTGACTATCCAGAGAGCCATGGTCTGGATGCTGCGGCTGGAGCCTCTGCGCACGCAGAACACCCAGCAGGAGGCCCTCACCACGGCACACCTGGAGGCCACCCTGGAGGAGGCAGGCTCAAGCCCCACCACCTTCCACTATGAGGTGGTTCAGGCCCCCAGGAAGGGCAATCTTCAGCTACAAGGCACGCGGTTGTCGGACAGCCAGGCCTTCACCCAGGATGACCTGCAGGCCGGCCGGGTGACCTACGGGGCCACAGCACGTGCCTCGGAGGCCACGGAGGATGCCTTCCGCTTCCGTGTCACAGCTCCTCCGCACTTCTCCCCACTCTACACCTTCCCCATCCACATCGGCGGTGACCCTGATGCTCCTGTCCTCACCAACATCCTCCTCTCAGTGCCCGAGGGCGGTGAGGGCGTCATCTCCGCTGATCACCTCTTTGTCAAGAGTCTCAACAGTGCCAGCTACCTCTATGAGGTCATGGAGCGGCCCCGCCACGGGAGGCTGGCGTGGCGGGGGGCACGGGACAAGACCACCATGGTAACGTCCTTCACCAACGAAGACCTGCTCGACGGCCGGCTGGTCTACCAGCACGACGGCTCCGAGACCACGGAAGATGACATCCCATTTGTGGCTACCCGCCAGGGCGAGGGCAGCGGGAGCACGGCCTGGGAGGAGGTGCGCGGCGTCTTCCGCTTGGCCGTCCAGCCCGTGAATGACCACGCCCCCGTGCAGACAATCAGCCGCGTCTTCCACGTGGTCCGGGGCGGGCAGCGGCTGCTGACGACCGACGACGTGGCCTTCAGCGATGCCGACTCGGGCTTTGCTGATGAGCAGTTGGTGCTGACCCGCAAGGATCTGCTGTTCGGCAGCATCGTGGCTGTGGACGAGCCCGCGCGGCCCATCTACCGCTTCACCCAGGAGGACCTCAGGAGGCGGCGGGTCCTGTTCGTGCACTCGGGGGCCGACCGTGGCTGGATCCAGCTGCAGGTGTCCGACGGGCAGCACCAGGCCGCCGCGCTGCTGGAGGTGCAGGCCTCGGAGCCCTACCTCCGCGTGGCCAACGGCTCCAGCCTCACGGTTCCTCAGGGGGGCCAGGGCACCATCGACGCAGATGTGCTCCACCTGGACACCAACATGGACATCCGCAGCGGGGACGAGGTCAGCTACCATGTCACAGCCGGCCCACGCTGGGGGCAACTGCTTCGGGCTGGGCAACCGGCCACAGTCTTCTCCCAGCAGGACCTAGTGGACGGGGCCATTCACTACAGCCACAACGGCAGCCTCAGTCCCCGCGACACCCTGGCCTTCTCTGTGGAGGCGGGGCCCGTGCATACGGATGCCACCCTACAAGTGACCATTGCCCTCGAGGGCCCACTGGCCCCACTGCGTCTGGTCCAGCACAAGAAGGTCTTTGTCTTCCAGGGGGAGGCAGCTGAGATCAGAAGGGAACACCTGGAGGTAGGGGGCTGGGGGGAGGTATGATGAGCAGGGGTATACACGTGCATGCTTGCATATTTGGGGCTGTGACTGCAGTTGCTCCTGGAACAGGTGTGTGTACATGTTTGAATATGCACTTATACATATGCATGGAGTATGCCAAGGGTTTCTGGGGAGTTTGTACACCTGCCCATGAGTTGTGTGTGATTCCGTGTATCCTGTGCACACATGTACAAGCTGTGACTAAGCATGCAGATTCCAGGGCCCACCCAGTTACATGGAATCTCTTAAGGGGAGCCTAACAATCTGTATTCTAATAAGTCCCTGGAGGATTGTCATGGGCATGGAGCTTTGAGGATTGCTGGCCATGGAGACTGGCGTGGGTGTTCCCCCACCTCCAATCCTCAGCTCTTTTCCCAGACCCCAGACAGGGTCCAAGAGGGTCCTGCAAGGACTGCTGACCACCCAGGAACCGTCCAGCAGGCCCACTGACTTGCCGTGTGACCACGTGCTAGCCCCTTGTCCTCTGTGGGACTTATTCTCCTCCACTATCAGTTTCTGAGGCCCATTGGATTCTGGCTGGCTGGACCCTTGGGACTTTCTGAGATCGGCAGCATTTGAGCAAGGCTTCGAAGAGTCTGGGGTGTTGGTAGCAGAGGGTGGGGGTGGGGGGGAGGAGGCAGGTGTTACAGGCAGAGAGAACACTAGTCTAGGCAAAGACTAAGAACCAGGGATGGGGCTGCTGTGAAGCCTTCTGTGGCCGGGTCCCCGTGTGGGGGAGTGCTTGGCTAGACCCAGGTCTGCAAACTCCATTGGCCTTATCACGTAGGAGTGTGTGCCTCTGACGGGGGAGGGGCTCTCGTTGGTAAGGGCTGGCAACAGCAGGGGTCTCCAGGCAAACCAGCCGCAGGGTTGGAGACTCCTTAGCCCGAGCAGAGGCGGCATTTGCATGTGTGAATGTCTGCACGCATGGGTACGTGTGGCATGCGGGTGTGCGTCTGTGCACATGTCAGCGTGTGGTGAGATCGTCTCTGGGTCTGAGGATGTGTGTGTGTGTCTCTCCGAGGCTGTGACCACGTGGCACTGTTGGAGGGGTGGGGGTGATACATGAACATGTGTGGTGCCTCTGACCAGCTGGGGGGAAGTGGGGGCACAGGGGTACCTGTCTGTGTCTAAATGAGAAGTGGTGCTGGTGCCCTGAGCACTCCCTGGGGTGGGGGTGGGGGGTGGTTTCGGGTGGTGGGAAGGCTACCTAGGGCCTCCCTCCATGAGCCCCCACGAGTCTCTGTGCCCCTCTCTTGACCAGGCAGCCCAGGAGGCGGTGCCACCAGCAGACATTGTGTTCTCAGTGAAGACCCCGCCGAGCGCTGGCTACCTGGTGACTGTGTCCCACGGCGCCTTGGTGGGCGAGGCCCCCAGGATGAACCCCGTGCAGAGCTTCTCCCAGGAGGCAGTGGACGCGGGCAGGGTCCTGTACCTGCACTCCCACCCCGAGGCCTGGAGCGATGCCTTCTCCCTGGACGTGGCCTCTGGCCTGGGTGCTCCCCTCGAGGGCATCCGCATGGAGCTGGAGGTGCTGCCCACTGCCATCCCACTGGAGGTGCAGAATTTCAGTGTTCCTGAGGGTGGCGCCCGTACACTGGGCCCCCCGCTGCTCCGGGTCCCCGGCCCCTACTTCCCCACCCTGCCAGGCCTCCACCTGCTGGTCCTGCAGCCGCCCCAACACGGGGCCTTGCGGAGAGAGGAAGGACCTCAGGACGGGACCCTCGGTGCCTTCTCGTGGAGAGAGGTAGGGCCGTCAGGGAGGCCACAGGGGTCCAGCCCAGCTCGGGGGCGGGGTGGGGGAGCCAAGTCTGGGGATGTACAAAGACGAGGCTCACATTTAGGGAGCATCTCTGCCTCAGGCTCTTATTCTCATTTCTTCCTCACAAGCTCTCTGGGAGCTAGAAAGTGTTGTCCCCATTTTCCACCTGTGGAGACTGAGCTCGGAAGGAGCCGGTCTCCTCCCACACCCAAAGGAGAGCAAGAAGGGTGCTGGGCCTGACCACCAGCCCCGGGCCTGCCCGTAGGTGGAAGAGCAGCTGATCCGCTACGAGCACGACGGGAGCGAGACGCTGGCGGACAGCTTCGTCCTGCTGGCCAATGCCTCAGAGACAGACCGCCAGAGCCAGCCCGTGGCCGTTGCCGTCACCATCCTGCCCGTCAACGACCAGCCGCCCATCCTCACCATGAATACAGGCCTGCAGGTGGGAGCAGCCCTGGGACCATCCCATTTCCCCTCTTCGTAAGAGAGCCAGGAACCCCCACTTCCAGAGTATGCTTATGCTTCCCCCGCTCTGCGCCCCTGTTTCCTCCTCCGTAAAACGAGGACACTGCCATATGCCTCACTAGGTTAGCAGGAAGGAAGAGGAGCCGGCGCTCTGAAAATAGAATACACGTGTGAGGCTTTGTTCCTGGACACTTAGAAGTACCTGGGAAGCCTTGTGAATGGCCGTGCTGAGCCCCGCTGCTTCCTAGACTCATCCACAACGGGAGACTTTTTCTCTGGCTCAGGACCAGAACTCCCGAAGGAAGTCATTCCAAACCCTCCACCCCCCTGGGGAGCGGTTAAGCTCCCCACTCCATCCCCAGCAAGCCAGAGCCACAGCTTAGTTCCCACTGTGTCCCCACTCGGCAGAGGTGGAAGTTGAGGCCCAAAGAGGTGCTGGAACTTCTCCATGGTCACGAAAGTAGTCACTGGTGCAACAAAAGGGTGTGGCTTGCCCATGTCCACTCAGCACAGTGGTGGAGGAGGGAGGTGGGGGCAGGGTCAGGGCCTTAACTGCTGGGCTTTGGGGTGTCAGCTCCTGGGTCAGCAGGAGCCATGGAAGTTTCAGAAAAGGACTGACTTGGGCCGTCTCTTGGGAATCGGTGGTGGTATAGGACTTGCCTGTGGGGAGAACCCCAGAGGCGGGGAGGCGGGCACAGAGGTGGGGTGAGGGCCAGGGAATGCCCCAGTACCACAGGCAGGGCATGCTATGCAGCAATGCAGCCAGCAGGTGGCGCCATCCACTAACATTTGCTTCAGGAACCCAGCATTGACGTCCCACCCCATACCTTGTGGCCCTTCTCTACAGCTCTACCGGGGGTCTTACTGGGACTAGTGAGGGAGCCCGGGATTCTCAGGGTGCTCAGCAGGACCCTAGCCCTGGATACAGGATCCTGTCCTGCTGGCGAGTGGGAGGCAGGAAGGCTCTTCTTGCATTCTGAGGATAGAAGGGGCTGCCCCCACCCAGGTGCCCCTCACCCACCTGCTGGGACCCATGACTGTGCTGAAAACACCTCGGCCCTCATCCCAGAGCAGCTTCAGTGCTGCGTGACTCTTGGACTCTCCATGCCGCTCACGCCTTCCCTAAGCCGGCAGGACAGTCTGTTTCTACCTATCCCAGACATGGCAAGAAACATTCCCGCCGTATGCCCAGCCCCTTGCCAGATGCCTTGTGGTGGGGTCCGAGGGAGACCCCAGGCCTCCCAAGAGGGCAGAGCCCAATTAAACAGCACTGTTGGTCCGGGAGGTGGAGGGCGGGGTCTCTGGGGAGCAAGAACTTGGTGAGTGCAAGAGCTGGGGGCTGCTAGGTCCGCCTGAGCTGATCTTGAGGGGCAGGCAGCACTCGGGCGGATGGAGAGGAGGGCGTCTGAGTGGAGCGGAGGGGGCTTTGTGCGGGGGGCTCAGCCTGGCTGGACCCTGGAGGAACCGGGTGGGTGAGCGTGGTGCAGGCGGGACTTTCACAGGCCTTTGTCCTCAGATGTGGGAGGGGACCACTGTGCCCATCCCACCAGAGGCCCTGAGGGGCACAGACATCGACTCGGGCCCAGGGGACCTGGTCTACGCGATCGAGCAGCCCAGCAACGGATGGGTAGCACTGCGGGCAGCCCCGGACTCGGTTGTCCACAGCTTCACACAGGCCCAGCTGGACGGCGGGCTTGTGCTGTTCACACACACAGGTGGGTGCTGGGGGGGCCCCCACCCTGTTCGTGCCGCCCACAAGAAGGTCCTGAGGATGGAGGGGGGAGGGGCCTCAGGCCAGCAGGACCCACTTCCGTCCCTGTCCTCAGGATCCCTGGAGGGAGGCTTCCTCTTCAACCTCTCCGACGGCGAGCACACTTCCCCTGACCATTTCTTCCGCGTGGTGGCCCAGAAGTACCTCTCCCTGGAGGGCAACCGGACACTGACTGTCTGCCCAGGTGGGTCTGCCGAGCCCCGGACATCCCTGCCCTCCCAGTGGGTGGGGGGCAGAGCTGATGGGCAGCTCCGGCCCCTCGGTGGTCAGAGGCCCCCCTGGCCCCCCTGTCAAAGGCTAACATGTCCTTTCACCTCTCACAGGGTCCGTCCAGCCACTCAGCAGCCAGAACCTGAGAGCCAGCGCCAACGCAGACACGGACCCCCGCCATCTGCTCTACCGCGTCGTGCGGGGCCCACGGCTTGGCCAGTTAGTCCATGCCCAGCAGGGAGGCCCTGGGGAGGCCCTGGTGAACTTTACTCAGGCCGAGGTAAGGACCCAGCTCTCTGCAGCCAGCCTCACGTGAGCCCCTGTGCCCATGGTCACCCATGGACGTGTGTACCGAGCTCCAGTGTCATTAGCAGCAGACACTCCCAGGGCCTCCTGCAGCCTCACCCCACAGGCCCAGCCCTCCAGGAGCCACCAGGCTGCTAGGGCAGATGGGGGCTTAGTGGTCTGGAGGGGAGGGAGGAGGGTGCAAGGGCCCGGAGCAGGGATCGGGTCCTGGGGCTCAGCTGCCAGGGCAGTTCTCAGAAGGAAGCCTAGGGACTGGAAATTCACTTTGGGGGGTGGACGTGGGGGAATGCTAGGGACACCCAGTGGCTGGTGAGAGACAGTGCTTAGTGCAGGGGTTTGGATTTGATTTGAAGATGACTGATGGGCCTATGGGCAGAGACGTGAGTCTAGGGCTCAGATCAGGTGCTAGTGAGAAGCAGGGCAGGTCCTAGGAGCAGAGAAGCAGACAGGGGCAGCCAGGTAAGCCAGGACAAGCTGGAAGTGAAGCTGCCATCCATCCTTCACACCCAGCCATGGGAAAGGGCAGGCTGCTTGGCTGCTGGGACCACAGGGCTCTTTGTGCTAACTGCCCCAGTGGGGGCCAATGACCATCATTTAAATTAACCTTCTAAGCCCAGGAGGTGCCTTAAGTCCCAAGACAGCCTCAGTTCTCCCCCAAAGGCAGAGCAGGAGTTATCCCAGGATGGGTCAGAGAGGGCAGATTTCTTCCTCGGGCTCAACTGAGAAGGCAGTGAACTTGACACTCTGACCAACAAGCTACATGGGTGTCCTGACCAGCAGATGGTCGGGTTAGTTCTGGTGGGAACAGGCCTCTGATAGGCCCAGAGCTGGCTATGCCACTCCTCCTCCAGAGTGCTCCAAGGACACTCAGGAGGGACCACCGTGGTCCTTGAGAATGGCAGAAGCCCACCCCTGGGCCCCTTTCCAGCCTCCGCTGCTCCCAGAGGCACCCTCCTCACCCCCATCCAGAGGGCATACTCCCTTTGAGAAATGCTGATAAATGTGATTGCTCAGCAAATGCAGAGCTGAGCCCCCACCCTACCCCAGCAAGAAGCTCAGATGGGGAAGCTTCAGGCATCTTGGGGCTGGGGCTGGGGGCTTGACCAGGGCAGGAAAATATTCCTTGGGTTTTTCACATCAGTAAAATCCAGGCCTGGATTCTCTGTTCTCCTAGAGCCCCGGTTCCTGCTATGGCCCCCTTCCTGCCCTCAGCTCATAGTGAAATATTTAGCAACCTGGTGGCTGCAGCAGCTGAGCTACTGGGAAGCTTTGTCATCTGATGCCCAGGAAGGGGGAGGGTACAGGCCAGGCCTTTGGGCCCCTCCTCCACCCCACAGACCTCACATTGAACTCAGAGCTCCCCAACCCCACCCCAGCATTAGGGTGATCAGGATCAAATGGCTGCCAGGCCAAGCTGGCAGTGCCACCCAGAGAAGCAGTGAGAGAGTGCATTGCCCCCTCACCGGAGAAGTGGGCAGGACAGGACGGGGTAGGGCTTTGTTAGCACCTCTGTCCTGCAACACTGCGAGCTGGGCAGGGCAAGGACCAGTGTCCCCATTTTGCAGATAAGGAAACTGAAAATCACAGAGTCAGTAACTGTATTCAAGGCATGTGGCTAATAACAGAGCCAGGACTGTGCCTTCTGGCTGCCAGCCCCGGATTTTTTTCCCCGAAGGATGCTACTTTCTTCCCCCACCCCCACCCCGAGCTCGGGGACCCCCTCCTCACATTGCCTGTGTTTTGCCTCACCGCCGACCAGACATCCTCACGGAAGGTCTTGTGGCTAGGCTCCCAGCCTCCCACTCCTGTACCCAAGCATCTGGATTTCTTCCTATCTCCCCTTCAGCCTGGGTCAGAGATAATAGACTGGCAGTTCTTGCAGGCCACATTGGCTCACAGATGTGTTTAGTTTGGACTGCACCATGCATTTAATTTCTTAAAATTAATTGTCAACATATAACCTTAGGGAAATGTCACCTAAAAACCTGATTTCCAGTTTCTAAAAAGCCTTACAGTAATCAGCTGAGGAGCAACTGCTTCCTTTAGACCAGACTCTGCTCCCCTTTCAGACCAGGTACTGCCCCACAACACTGAGAGCTGGGCAGGGCAAGGACCAGTGTCCCCATTTTACAGACAAGGAAACTGAGAATCACAGAGTCAGTAACTTTGTTGGGGTCAGTAACCCCACCCTTGCCCCTTTAGACAGGGCTCTGCTCTTGTTTTAGACCACACTCTGTCCCCCACCTCTGTACTAGTCAGGGTTTTCCAGAGAAACAGAATATATATGTGTGTAAATATTACGAGATTTCTTTTAGGAATGGGCTCGTGCAACTGTGAGGCTTGGTGTGTCCAAATTCCATAGGGCAGGCCGCAAGTTGAGAACTCCAGTGAAGGTTTCCATGAATTCCCCAGGAGAAGCTGGCTGTCAGAAGTAGAGATAAGAATTCTTTTTCTGACTGTTGAAATCATCAGTTCCCCCTGTAAGGCATTCAGCTGATCAGATAAGAATTCTCTCATTGCCAAAGACAATCTCCATTATTGACTGTGGGGATGTAATCAGCCAGAGATGCAATCAACTGATGATTTAACTCCACTGATGATTTATAGCCTCACAGTATAATCAGACCAGTGCTTGCCTGACCAAACAATTGGATACCATAACCCAGCCAAACTGACATGCGAACTTAACCATTATCCCCCCTTAGACAAGTGGTGACCCCTTTAGGTTGGGCCATGCCCCCTAATTTCCCACCAGCCCCACTGTTCCCTGAGTCTCCTGCACACCAGTAGCCCAGTTAGTTTCTGTCTTATTTTTACACAAGTCCTGTTTTTCTGAGAGAAGGAATGTAGTTCCCTGTGTCGCCTACAAAGAGAAAACAAAAGATACGCCAAAAGGACACATTTTGATTAAGGGGTGTATTAGTCAGAGTTCTCTAGAGAAGCAGAACCAAGAGGAGATACCAGTAAATATCAGAGTTATAAAGGTGTCTCACACAGCTGTGGGAGCACAAGTCCAAAATCCATAGGCAGGCTGCATGGCTGACAGCTCCGATGAGGGGTCTCGACGAACTCCACAGGAGAGGCTGGCTGGCTGAAGAAACAGGGAAAATTCTCTCTTCTCCCTTAAAAGTCTTCAACTGATTGGATCAGACCCAACTGATTGGATACCGTCATTGCTGAAGACACACCCTCATAGCTATAATCAGTCAAAGATGCAATCAACTGACTGATTTAATACACCAGCCTTCTGTCTTATCAATCAGCCACAAAATATCCTTGTAGCAATGGTTAGGCCAGGGCTTACCTGACCAGACAACTGGGGACCATCACCTGGCCAAGTTGACACCTGAACCCAACCATCACGGGGGGGGGGGGGGGGTTGGTAACACGTTTCTTTATGGAAGTGCAGAATATTCCTGGGTGTTTAAATATGCAGGGAGTCCTCAAGAACAGCAAGTGTGGCTGGAGGGGAACTGGCCTGGGGGTCATGTAGGGGTGATGGGGTCAGAAGGGAAGACTTGTGGTCCAAAGGTGAGCCACACAAGATCTTGAGCAAAAGGGACACAGCCTTACTTGCATTTCAAAAGGCTCACTCTGATTTCTGGGCTAAGATCAGCAGTGTGAGGGGGTGGAGGCCAAAGCAGAGAGACAGTGAGGAGGCTACTGCAATAAACCAGGCAAGAGTCACTGGGGTGCGGGAGAGAGAGGACTTGAGAATGACTACAGGGTTTTGACCCAAGCCCTGGAAGAACGGAGGTGCCGTCCCCGAGGCGGGGTGGGGAGGGCGGGAGGCCGCGAGGGCGCGGGTGTGTTGGGTTTTTTGCTGTCCGCTAGGCATCCCTGTGGAGCTGCAGAGGGAAGGTCTGGAGCTCAGGAGCAAGGGGTCCGGGCTTCAGGTACAAATGAGAGGGTTGTTGGCTTCCACCGCACTGAAGCCACGGTACTGGGTGTGTGCCTTGGAGGATGCCTGCACAGGGAGGAGTCTAAAGACCGAGGGACAAGTGTTGGAGAGAAGAGGACCTGGCCACAGTCTAAAGGAACCACCGGGGAGACCACAGGAAAGGCAGGGAGCGGGATGTCCTGAAGGAAAGGCTGCTGGTTGTGTCCGATGGGGCCGGGCCGGTAATCTGGCCACGTGGTAAGGATTTGGTAGTGAAGCTGGGGCAGAAAGCTGGGCCGAGCGAGCTCAGGAGAGCAGAGATGATTCTTTTAAGGAGTTTTGCCATGGGGGGCAGTGAAGAAGCGGGCGGGGGCGGTTGGAGGGTGGGTAGGCAAGAGCTGGCAGAAAAAGCAAAATCAAAAGGAGTGTGGACCCCACATTAGTGACAGCCCTTCCCACATGAAAAAGTTAGAATGGCCATAGCCCAAACACCCCTAAAGAGAGGGATGGAAAGATCAAAGGTAACGGCGGAGTTATACAGAGAAGGTAGGGCTTAACAGATGAATATGAATGCTGATTAAACGAATGACATCTCATTTAATCTCCAGTATTTCAGAGCAGCCAGAAGTCAAAACCTAAAATTGTGAAATTGTAACCTATGTCAAGCTTTGAAATTTGTTCTACAACTAATTGTGGTGCTATGTCAAGCTTTGAAATTTGTTCTACAACTAATTGTGGTGCTGTGCTTTGAAATTTATAGCTTTTTTTATATATATGCTATTTTTCACCAAAAAAGGGGGCAAAAAGTCTATTGTGATACTAAAGCCCTCTAGCCTCCTATAGAGGATGAAAAATATATAGAAGGAAAGATATGAGAGGATGGTATGGTAGCCCATGACAAACTCTGGGATCTGTCCTGTAGCTACTTGTTAAAGTGCTTTGAAAACTATTACTTTTTTATTTCTTTGCTTTGTATATATGTCATACTATATAATAAAAAAGTTTAAAAAAGAAGCGTGGAAGAAAGAATAGCATGTGTGGATGCTGATCAGGATGAGCCATTAGAGGAAACTGATGCATAGGGGAGAGAAGGGAGATTGAAGCAGTGCCAGCTTCAGTGGGCAAGAGGGAACAGGAGCCAGTGCAAAGGGGAAGGACTTACTTTAGCCAGAAGCAAGGATAGAGGCTCAGAGAGTGGAGCGATTTGCCCAAGGTGGCAGAGGTGTGATCTGAACCCCAGCAACTGGCTCCAATTGCCTGGTGGCACCCAGCGAGCAGGGAGGGAAGCAACCACTGACAGACACAGAGCCGGGCACAGCTGGGCGAGCCCAGAGCAGAGCTGGGCACTGAGGGGCTGTCACGGAGACCCAAGTGCCCCATGCTGATGCCAGCTGGTGGAGGTCCCTGGGTGCAACAGGCCAGACCTGCCTCTCAGCCCCAGCGTTGGTGTCTCCCTCAGGTGTATGCTGGGAATGTTCTGTATGAACACGAGATGCCCCCCGATCCCTTCTGGGAGGCCCAGGACTCCCTGGAGCTCCAGCTATCTTTGCCCCCTGCCCCTGACGTGGCCACCACCCTTGCTGTGACCGTGACCTTCGAGGCTGCCTGTCCCCAGCGCCCCAGCCGCCTCTGGAGGAACAAAGGTGAACACTCTGAGGGCCTGGGAAGATTGAGGGGACAGGAGAGAGGCCCAGAGAGGAGGGAATGGGCCCCAAGGTCATCGTAGCAGTTCCTGTCCCCAGCTCCCAGGACCTGATGAGTTATGGATGGTGGGCTGGGGGTGGAGAGTCTTTGGGGTCTGAGAGGGTCGCGGGATGTCCTCAGCAGACTGGACCTTCACAGCCTGTGTCGCACCCTCAGGTCTCTGGGTCCCTGAGGGCCAGCGGGCTGAGATCACCGTGGCCGCCCTTGATGCCTCCAACCTCCTGGCCAGCATCCCGTTGCCCCAGCGCCCAGAGCACGACGTGCTGTTCCAGATCACACAGTTCCCCACCCGGGGCCAGCTGCTGATGTCTGGGGAGCCCCTCCATGCCGGGCAGCCCCACTTCCTGCAGTCCCAGCTGGCAGCCGGGCAGCTGGTGTACGCCCATGGCGGTGGGGGCACCCAGCAGGACAGCTTCCGCTTCCGCGCCCACCTCCAGGGCCCGGCGGGGGCCCCCGTGGCGGGGCCCCAAACCTCCGAGGCCTTCACCATCACCGTGCAGGACGTGAATGAGCGGCCGCCTCAGCCCCAGGCCTCCGTCCCGCTCCGCCTCCCCCGGGGCTCACGCGCCCCCGTCTCCCGTGCCCAGCTGAGTGTGGTGGACCCGGACTCGGCCCCCGGGGAGATCGAGTACGAGGTGCAGCGGGCGCCCCACAACGGCTTCCTGAGCCTGGCGGGGGCGGGCCCGGGGCCCGTCACGCGCTTCACACAGGCCGACGTGGATGCGGGCCGGCTGGCCTTCGTGGCCAACGGGAGCAGCGTGGCGGGCAGCTTCCAGCTGAGCGTGTCCGACGGGGCGAGCCCAGCCCTGCCCGTGTCCCTGGCCGTGGACGTCTTGCCGTCCTCCATCGAGGTGCAGCTGCAGGCACCCCTAGAGGTGCCCCAGGCTTTGGGCCGCGCCCCCCTGAGCCGGCAGCACATCCGGGTGGTCTCGGATCGGGAGGAGCCCGAGGCCGCGTTCCACGTCACCCAGCGCCCCCGGTTCGGGCAGCTCCTGGTGGCCGGGCAGCCCGCCTCGGCCTTCAGCCAGCGCCAGGTGGACCAGGCCGAGGTGGTCTTTGTTTTCACCAACTTCTCCTCCGCTCACGACCGCTTTGGCGTCCTGGCTCTGGCCCGGGGAGCCAACGCGTCGGCCACGGTGAACGTCTCCGTGAGGGCTCTGCTGCACATGTGGGCAGGGGGGCCATGGCCCCAGGGGGCCACCCTGCGCCTGGGCCCCGCCATCCTCGATGCGGCCGAGCTGGCCAACCGCACGGGCAGTGTGCCCCGCTTCCGCCTCCTGGCGGGGCCCCGGCACGCCCGCGTGGTCCGCGTGCCCCGGGCCAGGACGGAGCCCAGGGACGGCCAGCTTGTGCAGCAGTTCACCCAGCGCGACCTCGAGGACGGGAGGCTGGGGCTGGAGGTGGGCAGGCCGGAGGGGAGGCCCCCCGGCCCCACGGGCGACCGCCTCACTCTGGAGCTGTGGGCACGGGGTGTCCCGCCCGCCCTGGCCTCGCTGGACTTCACCACCGAGCCTTACAGCGCGGCCCGGCCCTACGGCGTGGCCCTGCTCAGTCTCCCGAAGGCTCCCCGGACGGAAGCAGGGAAGCCCGAGGCTGGCACTCCCACAGGCCAGCCCGGCCCGGTGGCGCCCAGCCCCGTGCCCACCGCAGCCAGGGGAGGCTTCCTGGGCTTCCTGGAGGCCCACATGTTCAGCGTCGTCATCCCCTTGTGCCTGGTCCTCCTGCTCCTGGCGCTCGTCCTGCCGCTGCTCTTCTACCTCCGCAAACGCAACAAGACAGGCAAGCACGACGTCCAGATCCTGACCGCCAAGCCCCGCAATGGCCTGGCCGGGGACGCAGAGACCTTCCGCAAGGTAGAGCCGTGCCAGGCCATCCCGCTTACCACCGTGCCCGGCCAGGGATCCCCGCCGGGGGGCCAGCCCGACCCAGAGCTGCTGCAGTTCTGCCGGACTCCCAATCCCGCCCTCAAGAACGGCCAGTACTGGGTGTGAGCACCGGCCTGGGCCCCGATGCTGATCGGACCAGGGACAGGCTTGCCCAGGCCTGGGCCCCAATTGCCCCCCAGGCCCTGGTGCCGGGGCTGGGTATCCCCCAGAGCAAGAGAGACCTGGAGACACTGGGGGTGGGGCGGGGGGTGCCTGGAGGTAATCCCAGGGGTCCAGCGGGGAGTAGAGTCAAGAGCTGCCGCAATCACCCCAGTGCACTTCATGTCTGGGGAACCAAAAGGGGGCTCAGGCGGGAGGCGAGCTGAAAGCCGGCGTCCCTGCCCTGGAGCTAGTTTGGACTGTCAAAACTAGGATGATTCCTAGGTAGCTCGGTCCCTTGGGTGTTCGGTCTGTGACCTTGGGTAAGTCACACCTGGCTGCCTAGAGGGCAAGGAGAAAAGTGTGCCCTGGGAAAGGAAAGGACAGCCTGGGGGATTCCTGGTTTTTCCAGCCCCAACCCAGGCCTCCCTTTTTCTCTAACCCAGGGTTGAAGGGGAAAAAACCCATCCCTCTGATTTTTTTAGGGAGCAGAGAGCAGAAGAGAGAGCCCCTCTACTCTAGAAGGCATTAGCCAGTAGAATAATATATTCATTGTGCAGGGTGGGATGGCTTGTGCTGGGGTGGGTTTATTTAAGGGAGATTGCAAGGAAGCTATTTAACATGGTGCTGAGCTCGCCAGGACAGATGGAGCCCCTGGTGTGGGGGACAGAAGAGGGTCTGAGGCCAGGTCCTCCCCAGGGCCTCACCGTGATGAGCCAGAGCCTGGGCAGGCGTCCGGTGTGCGGCCCAGGAGCAGGGCCATGAGAGCTCTCAGGCCGAGGGCCGCGGCGGTGCCTGAGCGCTGGGCTCCACGGGGCCTGGATAAACGGTGCTTTGAAGGCTCTGGGCAGCTGTGTGGTGTCTGTGTCTGCGCTCGGGCCCCTCGGCAGCCACCCCACCTGCCCTCAGCCGGCAGGGGGACAGGCCGGGAAAGCCTGTATTTCCATTCCTGGGGACTTCCAAGTCTTCTCCTGACCCCAGCTGTCCTATCCTGAGGGTTGCCCTCCACAGCTCTGCCAGTCCCCACCCACCTCTTAAGTGGTCACAGCAGCAGGGTGAGGACAGTGTGGGGACTTAGGGACCCCAAGGCTGGGACATGGTGACAAGGGACTGCCCTAGGTCCTCCCCTTAGCTCCCTGGGGTTTTTTACAAAGAACTCGGCTAGTCTGCATCCTTCCAACGGAAGGGCCGAGGGTGCTCCTTCTCACAGGCGAGGGTCTGAACAGCCCAGTGTGCCGTTGTGTTGCCCGAGCATCCATCATTTGACTAAAGGAAGGTCCTTCTAAGACTGAAATGCTGAGAAACCACTGCTGGCCTTTTCCCTTTTGGGAGTCCTCCAGGGTTGGGAGCAGTGGGGACCGATTCTGGGTCCTGGGGGATACCCTGGGAGTGTGAGAGGTGTCTGAGCCCTGGGGTGGGAGTAGGGCAGGGCCTGGGGACTGAGGACAGCCAAGGGAGGGAGGTGGGGTGAACCCCAGCCAGGCTTAGGCAGCTGACCTGCATCTGGGGAGCCAGGACCACCTCTTCCCTGGGCCCTGACATGTGAGCAAGGAATTAGGACAAAAGAGGAGATACCCTTCTCCCCACTGACTTGCCCCTGGACCACCAGGGGCCCACCCCCTCCTCATGAGGTCCTTGACATCTTCTCAGAATGTGGCTTCCCAGATCCTCCTCATCTCACTCTCTCAAAAGGTTTGGGGCAAGAAACCTGGAATCCCAGTGTATCACTGCTGAAAAGGCCTTCAAAAGACCCAGGGAAACAGATGCAGAGAGGGCAAGAGAGGTGTCCAAAGTCACACAGCAAGGTAGTAGTAGACTAGGTAAGGCCCCTGAAGCCCCTCAAGGTTTTTTTGCCACACAAAAGTGCTGTCCCTCCAGGAGGGTGGCCAGGGCCCCACAAGCTTCTGGTAGCTCTGAACCTGTCCCTTGGAGATCCCACCACAGCCAGAGCTCTCAATCCTGGCCCCAGCTTCCTCTTTGACAAGCCTGGTCTCTATGGCACCCACGGGCCAGCCTCACACAGGGGCCCTGCAAAGGAGGTCTCTATGCCACACCCCGTGTTCTGCCCTGCCACTCCGAGGAGTTCAGGGTTGAGTCCTCGGGGCCCTGATATCTGGGGCGAGTCTCCACCCAGGGTGACCAGTTTCCCTGGAAGTGTAAGCTGAGAGGTGACAGACCCGCCAGGCAGGATCTGGCCTCGTCTCCAATTTCCCCTGGAGGACTGACGACACCGTCTCTGTTCACGCAGCCCAGCCTGGCCTGCCCTGCCCCCAGTGAGCTGGCACAGGCTGACACGGCTCCACTCCTTCTCCAAGCCTGTGCTGGCAGAGGGCTGGTACCGAGGGCATCGTGCCAGCAGCTCCGCTAGGACCTGGGAGAGGGTCTTTCACTGGCACACCAGGGCTGGAAACCCAAACTGGAGGTGGGCCCTTGATTTATGCAAATCCCTTGCAATTTGCAGATATGCACCTGAGGCTTGAGGAGGTTGTTGGTTGTTATCCACTTCACAAAATAACCCACCCCACCCCCCCTTCCTTGAAGGAGCCGACGCCTCCCAGGTGCCGAAGATGAGAGCCAACTTGTGTACGTGTGTGTCCAGGGAGATCCGGAAGCCTCCTGCCCTCTTCACACACATGCGCACGTGCACAAACCTGCACTGTGCACTCAACCATGCCTGTGAGCAGAGGCTCACACTCCCTGCAGATATTCTCACAATGCAGAGATAACGTGCCTACATATGCACACACGCACACACAGACTTCAGGGGTTCGTGCCCCTCACCAATGGCCTGCCCACAGACCCGGGAGCTGGTCAGGCCGAGGACCGAGGGCCAGGATCCCCTGCCCAGCAAGGGCCTCTCCTGGCCTCAGCAGAGCTGGGAAGTGGACCCACAGAGAGTACGGTAGTGGTTGCCAGAGGAGACCAGATCCCTGGGTACTCACTGCCCACTGCCCCAAAGGGCTTAGTGTCTTAGGCACTAAAGAAGGGGCTCCCTCTAGTCCCTCTCCTCATTCTAGAAGCTGGCCCTTTAAGTGGAACTGCTGTAGCAACCCTGGAACCCACAGAGCTGGAGTTATTACCATCCAATAGGAAGCCAGATAAGTGCCCTCCCCAGACCACTTCTTACCTATAGGAACAGCCTGGGGTGCTGGCATCTTCCTCTGGAAGGTTGGAGGTATGTAGCAGCTTCCCCAGAGTTCTTGGCCATAATATGGGAGGGTGCCCCGGAAGGTGGGCAGGGCCGGGACCGGGTACCTGAGCTACCAGACCTTGCTCTCCACAGCCCCTGCCCTACCCTCATTCCTCTCATAATTACTGCCACCCTGTCAATGCTAAGATTACTCAGGTAATTGTAGGGCATTTTGTGCCAAAAATGCTGTAGTTTCCTACAATGCAGATGGGGAGCCACCCAGCCCTTCCTGAAGAGCCCTGGTCATGCCAATGAGTAACTACCAAACTATGGTGTGCGCCTTAACCCAAGGGTATAAGCTAACTGGTGAGGGGAAGCCCAGAATGGGAGAGCAGGCTCTGTCTACTTCTCTCCTTGGAAAGTGTTGGGCCTTTCTATGGAATCGGGCAGCCAGGCAGCGCTAAAGCTAAGCATTCTTGACCTGGTTGCATTTCCTTCTCAGTGTAGTAGGTTATAGTATTTAACTGATAGCTGCTGTCCTCATAAGGGCAATTCTGAGGGCCTCCTGTGGCCACCAGAATAATTGATGAGTTGTGCTGTGTTCTTTACACTTCAGATGTCTTAAGAGACCCTAGAGACAGAAGCAGCCCTTGGGTAAGTTGACCAGTGGCCAAGATGGGACTTTTTTGGCCCAAACACAGCTTCAACTGGCAGCTAGAGGAGCTCCCCAATCTACTACCCCACCATCTGGGAACTGCCAGCTCCGTTAGCCCAGAGCCTGGAGCTAAGCCCAAGCCTTCCTTCTGATGCCCTGTGAAGTCACAGATGGTTCAAGTGACCCAGTCTCTGAGCTTTCAACCAAATGAGATGGGTTGTCTCAGTCCTTGCTACTCTAAGTGGGGTGCACAGACCAGCAGCACCAGCATATTTGAGAGCTTGTTAGGAATGCAGACTCTTTGGTTCCACCCCAGACCTGCTAAACTAGATTCTACGTTTTAACAAGGTGCCCAGGGGATTGGTATACATAACAAAGTTTAAGAAGCACTGACTTAAGTCATCTCCTTCAATCTCTAGTTGGGGAAACTTAGATCCAGAGAGGCAGGAACTGGGCCAGTATCTTCTGGCGAGTCAGTGTTCCCAGGTTTTGTCTTCTACTTCACGCTGTCTGTCCTTGTCCTCCACGCTTTATTTAAGGTCCTCATATCCTCCGCAGACTCAGAGGTAGGGTTCCGACTGCAATTTCCTGCCCCGGGAGCTCCAACGAGGATCAGAGAGGGAAGTGGAGGAAGGGGAGGCTGGCAGCCAGGCCTGACCCAGCTCTGGGGTCTACAGGAGGCACCCACTCCCAGCCTTACCTCCCATCGATGGGTCCCTACAAAGTATAGCAACCCGCTAACACCCTGCCTTCTGCCACCCAGCTGCTCTTCCCTCCCCACAGGTCTGAGTCCTGCCCAGCAGAGGGAGGGACAAAGGGATGTATCCGGTCAAGATCACTAGTCAGTGCCTGCATCATGCACTGGGGCCTGCTCCAGGGAGGAGCAGCAACAGGCAGGAGAGAAGGACGGGGAAGCAGCCGCTTGTTAGACCTGAGCACAGAGAAAGGGATGGGCCTCCCAGAGCTCTCTGTCCTGCAAAGGGTGGGAGGCTGGAGAGGCGGACCGTGGCCACCACGCTAACCGTCCCTTTTGCCCCCTCCTCACCTCCTCCCCAGCAGCTGGGAAGGAATGTGCAGCCACAGCTCCCAGCCCATGTGCGGGTGGTGCTGGCAGTGCCTTTGGAGCCCCCAACAATCCTCCCCTCCCAGTAAGAGTTGTTCAGTGCAGCTGCACCGTGTGCTGGGTATACAGTAGATGCTGAGTAAACATCTGCTGCCAGAACAGGGCCCCTCCCTTCCCCCAGAGGTGCCCTCAGGCCCGGCAGCCGCTGCCCACTCACCCCTCCCAGACCCCCTTTCCTGGGTTCCCACTCGGCTTCCCCTGGCTTCTCCCATCCCTGGGGGCTGGCTGGGCTCCCAACTGCTGTTCTGGTCCTTGATCCTGTCGGGGTCCAGACTGAGTTGGCCAGAGGTCCCAGGTTTCTAAAGAGCAGGTTTAATCTGGCCCTCCCAGCCTCTTCATGCTCACTACTCTCTCTTCCTACTCACCCTCCCTCCTACCGGGACTCCTGGGGTCTGATCTGCTTGGAATCCTACGGGCAGAATCTTTTCACCAAATCATTCATGGAAATCATACACGGGAGCTCACCGCAGATAAAACCAGGGCTGATTCATTGGGGCAGGAGGAGGCGGGCACCCTCACACACAGCCTCCTTCCCCCACAGCCCATCACCCGCCACCCCAGTGGAACCCCAGGGCTCCACGGCCCCTGTAGCAGCTGGTCTGACCACTCGCATTGCCATCTGAACCTAACCTTCAAGGGTAAGGAGACAAGCGGGCTCCCACTTCTGCCTCACCCAGGGAGTTCTGTGTTTGATCGGGGCTTTCAGGGCCGAAGCCTGAGGCCCGGAGGAGTGACTTACCCGCAGGCACACGGCAATTCATTGACAGAACTGCGTCTACTGGAGGCTCAAAAGCTTTCCAGATGCCACGGACGTCTCTCGTAGCAGTGGGATTTCAGGCACCTAGAGAGGCATCTGGGCAAGTGTGGGTGGTCTGGGCTGCAAGGCATGCTGGCCAGGCTACAGGGTGGCAGGGGAGCGCTCCTGGGTCTTGTTGGGGAAGGCAGAGCCTGAGCGAGGGGAGGCTTAAAGGGCTTTTGGGCGGGCAGGTGAGGCTGGCACAGCCGGGGCACTCCTGGGAAGGTGGGTGACTCAGGGTGGAAGGGCCCCTTCTGAGTCAGGCCTGCTGAAGATGGTATTGTGAGGGTAGTGCCTGAACAGACAGACCTGGGGACACAAAGAAAGTTTCAGGCCCCAGGACCTCAATTCCTCTGCCCCATGATCTGCCCTGAAATCCTCAGAGTCTGGAGACAAAATCCAAGAACTGAAGAAGGGAGGGCAGGGGTGGTGACTGGGCCCACCCTTTAAATGAGTACATCTCCACCCACCTGTTATAAGTCAGAATTGGGATAACTGACTCCAGAGAGCATGAAGCTGGGCCTGGGGGTTCTGTACCTGCTTTCTGCCCAGAGCATCACTCCCTGTCTTCCCCTCTGCCCCATTTCCCGTCTCGAGCTGACACCCACAGTATGGGGCTCCAGCCCAGCCCCCAGCCCGGTGCCTTGGTTAGGACTCTGAGAACAGTACTGCTGAGCCAGGTGTGTTGTCAAGGGGTCAGTGTTGTGGCAGAGCTTGTAGAACAGAATCTGGGACACGGTAAACACACAAGAAATACTGACCACTAATATTAAGGCTCTTATGATACGTGTTGCTATTAAATTGCCTAGCACGTGGGGCTGGAAGGTTGCAAGTGATTAACAAATGCAATGTTAGAAGCTGACCTGATGACTCAGTATAATCTTATTGCAGCCTTCACAGTGCCTGGCGCACAGTAGGTTCTGAGCAAATGCCTGCTCCTCCTTCTGAGGGACAAATGCATGTATTTCCCATTTGGAAAAGAGGAACATTAAGAGACTCTCCTTTGCTGGTCTGGTGGGAAGAGTGAGGCATACAGCAAGGGGTCCCCGTTCTGGGCCCGGCTGGGAGAAGCTGACTGTCCCATGCAGCCTCCCCTCCGCCATGCCCTTCACACTGTTGATTCTGATGAGGACTCCTTCACTGGGGTGGGGGTGGAGACAGAGACCATCTGGCTGAGCTTGGAGGAGGTGTGGCCCGGGGCCCCAAGAGGGAGGAGCCCCGCTGGAACCTGCCTGCCCGGTTCAGGGAGGGCAGGGTGGGAAAGCTGAATCCCTGAAGGCCACACAGAACGGCTTCCTGGAGGAGCATGGGGGTAGGGGGAGAAGAAGCAGAGCCAGAGAGATGAGGAGACGGGTACCCTGGAGTGGACAGGACCCCTGGGGCTCAGGCTGGGAGATGCTGCTGTGGAGTCCCTGGTCAGACAGGTAGTAGACACCGAGGTCAAACCTGGTGCTGGGTAGGGCACGTTCTTCAACCATTGACCACCTCCTGTATCTTATCTACCACTTTAAGATACAGAACTGGGGCTGCCGAGCTCCTGGGCCAGAGTGCTGCACCCAGTCACCCCCAGCTTGAGTGACCTCAGCTGCCCAACTACCCAGGGATCACCCCAGGAGCCTTGAGAGCTGGCCAGGATAGGACGCCCCCCATACATACCCACTCCACACCCCATCCAACTAATGCTGACCCAATTGGGCTTCTGAGCCAGGGAGGGAGGGGGCTGGCCGCTCCTCCAGCTGGGGCAGCAGGGACTTCTGCTAGCCAGATGTGCTGATTTAAAACTTATGTACCCTAAAAAAGCCATGTTATTTTGATCCTAATCCAATCTTGTAGGGGCAGATCTATTGTTTGGGTGGGACTTTTTAATTACATTGTTTCCATGGAGATGTGCCCCCCCAATTATTTTTTATTAAATGGAGATGTGATGCCACCTATTCAAGGTGGGTCTTAATTAGTTTACTGGAGTCTTTAAAAGAACTCACAGAGAGAAAGAGAGCTCAGAGCCCATACAGAGACAGAAGCCTAGATACACACGTTTGAAAATGCAGAAGGAGGACGCCCCCGGGAAGCCAGAAGGACCCACAGGAGCTGAGACAACCATTTTGAAACCAACCCAAAAGGGCCAGCTAACGTCACCATATGCCTTCTCATGTGACAGAGGAACCGGATACTGCATTTCCCCTGAGAAGGTATCCTCTTGCTGGGTGCCTTAATTTGGACATCTTTATGGCTTAGAACTGTAAATTGCAACTTAATAAACCCCCTTTGTAAAAGCCAATCCATTTCTGGTATATTGCATTCTGGCGCTTTAGCAAACCCAAACACCAAGGAAAGACAGGGAGGAGCTTCCCAGGCCCCACCTGGCTTTGACCCCAACCCTCCAAAAGGCTGAGCAGGGACTGGTGCACTCACACCCTCTCACACTTTCACACCCCATGCCTTGTTGAGAAGGAGAGAAAATTCCCCAGAGCGAGTCACCGGGTCCTGAAGGGTGTGGGAGATGACATCAGAGAGGAGGCATGCATCCAGGCCACCCCGCTGTGGGGCGACACACACGTGTTCATGCACACAATTCACGGGACGGCCACAGCTGCCATGCACACAGGCCGGACGTTGCAAACGAGACCCTGCACACACACCCTCCCCAGAGACCTACAGGTATCCAGAGTCACCCGCTATGGGCCAGACACTGTGCTATGGGCGCTGGGACTACCAGTGAGTAAGGAAGGCAAATGCCAACTCTCCTGGACTGGGGGACCCAGGCCAGAAACAGATACATTAGAAACTACAGCTTTCTGTACGGAAGCATTTGCACAAGAGATTGTGGGACGTCTGGAATTTACTGGAAAGCAGAGAACATGGGGGAGTAAAATATTGGCCCAGCATTGGTTATTGTTGAGGCTGACTCTTGGACACAGGGATAGCCACTATGTAAGACTGTTTTTGTTTACGTTCAAAACTCTCCACAGAAACTTAAACACATTTGTAATTGGCAGTTGCTAATAAGTGACATGAAGAAAACTATGGCAGGGTATGGGGTTGGTCAGGGAAGGCTTCTGAGAGAAGGGGATCTGGATTAACAGAAGGTGTGAGCCATGCAAATATCTTGGAGGAAGAGTATTCAAGATGGGGGAACAGAAAATGCAAGGTTTCCTTGAGCGTTTGAGGAACAGCAAGCATATCTGGAGTTCCATGGCCAAAACGGAGAGGGGTCCAAGGTGACATCAGAGAGGTCGCCAGGGGCCTGGCCCCGTAGCTGCAAGTCGGTGTTTGGAATCTATTTTAAGTTGATTGGGAAGCCCTGGAGGTTGACATTAGGTGGGGGGATACGGTTTGATTTAGAATGTGCTTTTAGATCACTCTGGTTCCGCATACACTGTCAAGAAGGAGAGAGAGGACACCATGCTAGAGGCCACTGAACTAGTCCCAGCAAGTGTGCTGGTGGCTTGGACCCAGGTGGTGAAGTGGTGAGAGGGTTGGATTTGGAATCTCTTTTGAGGAGCTTGCAAGGCTTGCTCATGGGTGGGGTGAGGAGTGAGAGGGGCTAGCCTGATTCTGGGGTTGGGCCTGAGCTTTGGGGTAAGAGTGGTTACCTTTTCCAGGCTGGGGAACACAGGGCAAAGCAGGTATGGTGGAATGAACGCCAGGCACCCACTCAAACGTATGTGGGCGTGGCTGCACATATGGCGGGATCCTGAGACCCCGCTTACACTAAGGGACTGACACTAAGCAGGCACAGATGCTCTCACTGACAGGCACGCAGCAGCCACACAGGTGAATGCACAGTCCACACCCCACCTCTGCCTGCTCCACTCTAACCCCCACCCCAACCAAACCCCAGCCCCAGATCCCTCCATCCACCCTCTCCAGCTCGGCCTTGACACCCACAGGTCCTCCAGTCTTGCCATCTCCCTACCAACTCTCACTCCACACCATATCAGACCCTGGAGCAAGGACGCTCCTGACTCAGTTTCCTCTCAAGGACCACAGTCCTGCCTCTGACCCCAGCTCCCTCCTCGGCACTCAGATCTTCCCACACCCCAGCCGGAGGCCCCACAGAAAATTACTGCTCAACAAATATTTGCGTGGTGTTGTCCGTGGACCAGGCCCTCAGTCCTTCCTCTCAACTGGCTGCCTCAAAAGCACAACCACCACCTCCACCCATCACCACCACCACCTGCCCTCTCCACCTCCCATGTGGCCTGACTGCCTCTCTCCTTACCCACTCCCCTGTCTTTCCAGCCTGGCACTGGGGAAAGACCATGGCTCAAAAGGCAGGCCCATCTCAGCCCGGTCCTGCTACCTAACAGCTGCACAAGCTCATGAAAGAGACTTGACACCACTAAGCCTCTGTATTCTGGAAAACATTGACAATAGAGCTCCTACCTTCCTGATGGTTGCGGGCCACGAGAGAAGTCACGGCAGGCACTTAAGCCAGTGCCCAGCCCCCAGTGGGGCTCATGAAATGGTAGCCTTGTAGCCCATGTGGCTTGAGGACACAGCACACCTGGAGAAGTGACAGTGCCACCTCTGTGAACTCATTCCCTTGTGATAACCATCACTCTAGTGATGTTGGGGGAAACTGAGACCCAGAGTGGTGGCCTTGCCTGAGGTCACCCAATGAATCCATCCACCAGAGGTCTGGGAGGTGAGCCTCAGTCTCTGAACTCTTGAGCCATGCTACCCTGTGGGTGACGGCATATAGGATAGCCAGTGGCTCTGCCCGTGGCTAGCAAATACTGTTAGCCTGGAAACCCCAGGGGTTTCTGTCTAGGACCCTCCTTCCCATGGGAACAGGGCGGCAACACGGGGCAAGGCCCAAGATCTGGGTGTGGTTGGGGTCCTGGTCCCAGGCCCAGCTCTGCCATCTGCTCACTCTGTGGCCTTGAAGAGCCTGCCCCAACCTAAGGCTCAGTTTTCTCCTCTGTGAGGTGGGGGCACCAACATTCTCAGCCCTGTCTCTCTCTGTGGCTGCTCTGAGGTTCTGCTCAGAGACTGATAATCCCAGCTGTATTTTGCTGGACACTTCTTCATGCAGGCGTCATCCAGCTGATGGGATTTGCTCACATAACCCTCCCAACAGCCATCTGGGCCTCCACGTTATAAACGGGGAAACTGAAGCATGAAGCAGTAGAAACATGCCCTCGGCAAGAATGTGTTGAACCGGATTTGCACCCAGGGGCTCAGCTCTGCTTCTGGGTGGTGAGGGAAAAGAGCCGGGGGGAATGGTGCTGTCTGATGGGTACAAGGCTATATGGGGGAGCCCTCATTCTCACCTTCCCCCAGAGCAGGCCTGTCAAAATGGCAGCGAGAGGGTTCAGGTCAGCTAAGAGGCTGGGGTGCCTAGGGAGGCCCTGGCTAGGCTGGGCCCACTGAAGCTGCAGCCCCCTCAACTTATCCCTGACTCCTACCCTAGGCATCGGCCATCTGTCTCCCGGTACAGGTGGCTGAGGCCTGGGAACAGTCTCTCACACACGTTCATGCACCCAGGGCCTTGGCCAGCACTGGCTGCCCAGGCCCCTCCCCTCACTGGGCCCATCTCCTCATCTTTAAAATGATGTTGATAATCTTTTGCAAACTGTGCAGTTATAAAATTACAGGGTCCATGACATGCTGTGCTGCACTGGGGGAGGGGAGAATGCCCACAGAGGCTGGGAGACCCAGGGGCCATGGGGACTTGTACCCTCTTCCCAGGTAGAGTCCTAAGGAGGCAACCAGACCCCAGGTGAGAGGGTTGCACAGGGTGTCTACGCAGCCCCCAGAGCTCCTCGCATTTGAGCATGAGGTGGGAGCTGTGGAATGGTGACCTTAAGCCCTAGAGGGGCTTTTGCCAGGTCTTCGAGGTTCCCCAAAGCCCACTAGGCCCAGGGGCAATGGAGGGAGCCCTGATTGCCCAAGAACAGAGAAAGAACTGGACCCACAGAGGTCTTAGGGTGGGGGTCAAAAGACCCGGCCGGCGGGAATGCAGGGGCCAGGGACGGGGTGGGAACGGGAAGCAGAGAGCCTGCTGCTGACCCAGGACCCAGCACCGGGGCCCAGGAACTCTGCAAGTGCCCACAATGTTTGCAACTAGGAAAAAAATACATATAGCAACCCCAAAACACTAAAAGAAAAAGACAAACTCAAAATGAATAGTGTTCAATCAAGTATCTACAAAACAAGGCATTGCCTAGTAGTAAACTGAACCCAAGTCAAAGTTATATATAAATTACCTTTAATGTGCAATGCAGGCAAATTTTAATATCTTCCAAAGGGGTTGGGGCTCAGCTTCCAGAATGCAGAGTGCCAGGGGTCTGCCTAGGGTCTTCAAATGTGCCAACCCAACATATATGCATTCTGGGGGGGTAAAAAGGATCCCCAAGTTGCTTGAGATTGTTCTTCTACCACGTGGGGGAATGGGGTAACAAACAGGAATTCAGTTCAGTTTCGGAAAAATCAAGTTATATTCCTCACACATTCATTTGAGAACCAAGATCCCAAACCACTGCAGACATCGCCGGGCAAGGCCGCTGCCAGATTCTTCATCCCTGGGAGTTGGTGGGACTCATTCCACCCTGAAACTCCCCTCACATTTCACCAGTTGTTTTGGGCAGCCTTGCCTTCTTCCACTCTACTGGAGTAGAGATCAGCCACCCCCTCATCCCTGGAGCCTAAACAGGTTCATGTAACTTTAAGGAATGGAGCCAGAGAGCTGAGTTCTAGGCCAGCACCCCCCGGCCCCCCCACCCTCACCCCCACCCCGGGCTCGCTGTCTCCCTGAAGCCTTGTTCTCATGGGCTGTGCAATGGAACCTACCAGGGCTGCTGTGAGGACGCAGGAGGCCACAGCTGTGCGCTCAGGAGGTCACTCTATTTCCTAAACAAACCGGACTGCCTGGGGTTTTGACTGGCAGAACCAAACCAAAAGGAAAAAGATTAGGTTGAACCCCCAGAGCCGGGTTTCACAATCAGTCCTTCTGAGCCATGTCTGGGGGAGGTGCATCTGAGGTGATTTTTCTCAATGGTGTTCCTGCCAGGGCTCGCAGAGCTGCGCTGGTGGGGCAGCAAGTCGGGGTGGGGGTGGGGAGCGAGAGGGCCTGGCTCCTGGAGGTCTGACTCAGCGGGCGGGCAGGGCGGGCCCAGTCCCCACATGCTTGGGAGGAGATGGTGCAGGAATGTCCCTCCGCCCGGGCCTGGGCCCTGCCCACCACATCCTGGCTCCTGCTCTCGTGGACACTGCAGCCTTGGCCCTGGCTCCACAGTTGGGAACTGCCTGGAGCTGTGTTGGGTGGGTTCAGCCAGGGGCTTTCAGAGCCTCGTCCTGGGGGCTGGCTCAGAGGTGCCTGGAAGCTGGCCCCTGGCCCCAGAGAACCCCCACCCCTCTGGGTGATGCTGGCCAGCCGCCACCCGCACCAGACATCAGGTTCCTTCTCTGTGCAAGAAAAGTTGAACTTGGGTCAGACCATCCCAGCTGGTTCTCTGGGGCAGGCTTGGGTGTAGGGCTTGTGAATTATTCTACTCCCCTTCAGGGACACGGCTCTCGGGGTTATCTGTCCCTGGAAGTTCTCTTCCTGAACCTCTGTTGAGCTGGGCTTGGGAGCTGGAGGCCTGGGGAGGGAGGGGCGGGGGCAGGGGGTTGCAAGTGCAGTCCAGACACACCTACACAAGATACTTTCATGTGATTGTGTGACTCTGTCTGTCTGTGATGACGATGTGGCTGAAACGCTGACACTGTGAGTAGATGATGGCACATGTGGCCGAGCATAGATGTGGCAGTAAATGCATGACAATATGACAATGTGGCTATGAATGTACAACTGGGCCAAGTGAGATCTTGGGCTGTGGCGAGGTGGTGTGACTGTGTGTGTCTGTCTGCTCTGAGTGTCTGAGACTGAGTGCCTGCATTTGTGAATGTGGACACGTGGGTGACCATGTGGCCATGTGACAGGGCTGAAGGGGCAGGGCTGGGCAGGGGCCATCTGGTTCTCCCAGTCACGACACAGTGGCTCACAACTCTCCTGTGTTTGGGAGGCAATGGGGTGCAGGATGTGAGGGCCCCCTTTACCCACAACCCCACCCGTGGTTGCGTAAGACAAATCAGTCTCCTTTTCCTGAGCTGGGCCAAGGCTGGGGACCAGGGATGCTCCACCCCCACCTCCAGGTCCTGATAGCTGCCCGGGGCAGAAAGAGAGGCCTTGTTTTAAAGCCAAGCCAGGGAGGGAACTGGGGGCAGCTGGGTCCAGCTCAGGCCAGAACATCTGCCCGGCATGTGACCGAGGCCAGTCAGCCCTGCTGCCACCAGGATGTCCCTCCAGCCCCCCAGCCCCCAACACCCCAACACACGCAGAGACAGAAACCAGAGAGGGGCTGAGACCTCCTCACTCCCCACCACGCATCCGCCCACCCCAGCCTGGAGTCCTGGGGACCACCTCGGGATGGGCTTCCTGACCCAGCCGAGACTCCCAGCTTCCGGTTCCTCTCCTAGGTCCAAGCCCCTCCTGAGAAAAGCGTCAACCTGAGGACAGACCTCCCAAGGAAGAGACACAAAGAGCACAGTACTTATCCCAAAGGCAGGGAGAATTAAAGGGGGGATTTCCAGGTACCGTGGTTAAGAACAGCCTTCCCACAATCCCCACCCGGACTGGCTTCGGAAGGAGCCCTCACCTCTGGGCTCAGAGCCCGCCCTCTGCAGAAGGCCACATGGTGGTCAAAGCTGGGAAGAGGTTAAGGGCAGGAAGGAAAATGAAGGAAAGAGAGCTGGGAGGAGGGAGGCGGAAATTCCTCAGAAAGTCCCAAATCTGACCTAATTTTTGACCCAAGGCCAGGGAGACCTCTTCCAGAAGTTCCTGTGAGGACACTTTGCTCTGAGTGAGGAGCCACGCTGGTCCCTCCCCCACTGCACCTGCTGCCGCGTGCCCCCTTCAGTCCCCGGGCCCAACCAGCGCCTTCCCTGATGGCCCCAACCCTTGGGGCCCTCTCTCCAAGCCCCCACTGCCCCTGAAAGAGAACCACGGTTGCAACAATCACTCTTCTCTTTTCTGTGCATGAACCGAGTCCTGTTTACCCAGTGGGGCTGGGCACAGCTGGAGGGTCCTCTTCGGTCTTCCCAGCATGGGCGCCACGATGGGCCAGGGCACCCAGGAGTGTTCGGGGAAGGATGCAGTTTCTGTTTCTCCCCTTCCCCCGCCCCGCCCCAGGCATGGGTCCTCCCAGGAGCAGGGCCAGGAGGCTGTCCTGGGGCGAGCCTCTCAGCCCACTACTTATGGCCCCTCACTTCTAGATCACAGACCAGCACAGCCTATCCCGTGGGCAGGACCCCATCCATTTTAGGATGGAGGAGCATGGGGGTCTGGAGAGAGCACACACCCAGGCCGGGGCCCATGGCTAGCTCCAGCCCCTCAGCCCAGCACCTCCCACCAGCACAGCCTTGCTCCCAGCTTTTGGGGTTCTGTGGTAAAGACTGTCTCACCACAACCTCAGAATCTGGTCTAATGGTTCTCAGGGGTAATTAAGGTTCTATCCTCCACCCCAACCCTCACCCCCTCCAAGATCCAAACAGAAAAAGATAAACTTTCATTATTTTAATTGTAAAAGATTTATCAAGGAAAAAAAAAAAAAAGAAAAGAGATTCAAGCAGCAGCAGCCAGGAGCAGCCATGAACTCCTGGGGGGCGGGGGTGGGGGGCAGCAGTAGCCAGCTTCCCCCATCCTGCTGCTGGACCACAGCCTGGCCTGGGGGTGGAGGAGGCAGTAGCCCCCTCGAGGATGTAAACATAGGTGGGAGACAGCCCAATCTGACCTGGGAGCGGGGGCTCACATCACGGTGAGGCTGGCTGTGGGCAGGTGGGCCAGGATCCCTGGGGAGGGCGGCAAGCAGGCATCAACCCATCTTTCTCCCTTGGATTTCCCACTGTGCAACAGAAAGGATTCAGAGAAGACAGTGCCAGGGCTCGAGGACACTGGGAACTGGCATCCAGGCCTGCTCTGGAGTGTGGGGAGTCACTGCTGGTGAACTCAAACATCAGGCACTTTTGAGAGTCCCCACCAGGAAGGGGCCCTGGGGTCCATGGCTCATCTCAGCACCTTGAGCCCAGGGCAGGGAAGTATGTTGCATGGTCCCATAAGCAAGGGAAGTCGGGGCTCAGAGATTAGAGGGGGGCCCAGGAGAGTGTCGGCCTGCAGCCCCTCCAGCAGGGGCAGGAGGTAGGCCACGGGAGTAAGGAAGATCCTGCCCCTCAGCCACACAGGGCAGAGTCCCCACTGACAGGGCACCCGGCTTGTTTAGAAAAGCAAGGGAAAGAAGAGGGCGGGGCCTCTGTGCCTCTGCCCCTTGGCACTTGCCCCTCCTCTCCCCCAATGGCCTGCTCCCCATTTACTACCTGGCAGCCTCCTGGTCACTCTTCAAGATGCTGCTCAAACATCACCTACTCTGTGGACTCTTCTTTGACTGACAAAATGTGCTGGTCCCTTCCGTGCGCTTCCAGGAATCCCTTATCCAACCCTCAGTAACAGCATTGCCTTTGTTTTCACGTCTGACCTTACGCTGACTGGAGATGCCTTGAAGGCAGACGTGTGGCAGCCCCATGTGCCCAGCATCTGGCCTGGGGCCCGCCTCCTAGCAGGCCTCTGTGTCCGCTAATTGACACGACTGGGTGGTGGCCACAGGCTCTGGGGGAGAGGCTGAGATGCTGGCCTGGCCTCAAGTAACTGACCAACAGCCCAGGTCTTGACCTGCAGGGCTCCTGACCCCACTCCCTGCCCCCTGACGTGCCCCCACCTCAGAGACCTGGGGTCCTGCACTACCCATAACTTCTCCAAAGCCCCTTCTCCCAGGAAGTGGACAGGCCGCTGACTACTGACCTTGCCCACCCCTCGTCCCCCAGGCATGGGTGCAGGGAGGTCAGGAGAGCAGGGTGCATTCAGACCAGGCCCAGGGGTGGGGAGCGGGCCTGGGGCGTGGAGTCAGAGGTTGTCGTACATGCGCAGCGTCCTCTCCAGCTGCTGGCCCACCCGCTGGAAGAAGAGGATCTGCTGGCGCAGGTAGCTCTGCATCATATGCTTGAAGTCGAGCTCGCGGCGCTGGTGGAAGTGGTTCATCTCGGCCTGCAGGGCAAAGCCCACCACGCGGCAGCGCCTGCGGATGCCATCCGCCTCGTCCTGTGCCATGCGGCCCTCGTCACTCATGCGCTGGCTCTCCTTCACCTTGGCGAAGGCACCTGGCACAGGCAGATCAGGGACAAGGCGTTAAGGCTCGGTTCTCCCCGATGTGCTCCCTACACCTTCCTTGAGTCCCTGAGAGGACGGACAGCACCTCATCAGCTCAACTCAGATCTGGCTTCTGAACTCCAGACCTCTGGTCCAGGCATCTGGCTGCCTCCACCAGGCAGTCCCCTAAACCCTCACCTGCACGCAGATCTTTCCTCCAAACAGGTAGCACTCCCAGCAGCCAATGCCGACCAGTCACAGTCCTGCTAGATGTATTTATATCCAGGTCTGGGCTGTCCCTACCCTCCACAGGCCTCGTCGTGTCTCACACTGACTCCTGGTTCAGCTCGGACATCACCTCCTCCAGGAATCCTTCTCTGCCTTCCTGCTGGTCGAGGTGCCTCTCTGGTGCTCCCAGGTTCCCTAGGAACCTCTACCACAGCTTCCTGTCCCCTGGGACTTCCTCTAGTGGACTGTGAGCTCAACCAGGACAGGGCCTGTCCTCATCCTCTCAGAGTTCCTGGCTCACAGCAGACCCTGAGCGGTGTCCGCTGACCTGAATGAACTCTGTTCTTTACTGGAATGCTACAGCAGCACTCCCCACCTCCAGCCTGCGTACCCCTGCCCTTGGCAGCAGCCTCTATGACACCCCAAGAACAAGCCGGGCACCCCCGTCCCAAACCTTCCCCGGTTTTCTGCGGCCTGCAGACTGGTCCACACCCACCAGCCTGGCCCGTGAGGTCCTCAGGGACTCGACCCTGCACACATTCCACACTGCCAGGTCAGGGGGATTTCTGCTCATCAACCTCACCCCAATCTTTCCTACCCCCACACTTCCGCCCACTGGATACTTACGCATAATTTAAGGCCCAGATCAGGTGCCACTTCTACACTGGAGGCACCCCCATCTCCCCCATCCCTACCCCCAGTCACACCACAGGTTCTGAAACACGTCTCCCAGGCCACCTGGAGTTCTGCTTTGTGCATCTCTTCCCTAATATAGAAGCCCTGCCCCCTCCTCACCCCAGGCCCCAGAGGACAACAGGAGGCCTATTATAACAACCAGGGGGACAGACGGGGGACGGTGACTAAACCTGAGCTGGGGACTCAATTTGAAAAACAGCCAGTGAGTCAGCAAGCAACTGGTGAATAAGTTGAAGTTCTGAATTAAAATGTGCTTGAGGAGGCGGGCCGCGGTGGCTCAGCGGGCAAGAGTGCTTGCCTGCCGTGCCGGAGGACCCCGGTTCGATTCCCGGCCCCAGCCCATGTAAAAAACAAACAAACAAATAAAATGTGGTGAAACAAGAGAATGTTTGAAAATGTTTCCCTTTCTTCCTCACTTCCTTCCTTCCATCCTTCCTTCTTTCTCTGTCTTTCCTTCCCTTCCTCCCTCTTTCTAAAAAAAAAAAAAAAAAAAAATGTGCTTGAGGAATTCTGCATTTATGCCAATGGAGGCAGTAGATGCTGGGAAGAGGCAGCAGTCTGCCTGGGCTGGCACTCATTCCTCTCAGGGCTGCAGGGAATCCACCAGGCAAAGAGTAAGGTGTGGGAAGGGTTGGTGTAGAGGACAGCACCCTCTCCCAGCACTTCAAGGGCAGCCTCTGCACACAGGTAGGGAACTTATTATCCATGCTTGGCCCCATCTCCTTTAAGGAAGACACTACAGGGCCTTCCAGATGGTATTCATTTTACTCTCACTCAAGTTGCCAGAAACACTCAAAATGCATTTATTGAACACTTACTATACACCAGATCCCAGAGTTAATTCTGCAGGTCCTTTGAGGGGACTGTGAACATGTGCTCACAGATCAGCCCCATCTGAGCCATATGAAAAGGGCAACAGAGCAGACCTTCAGGAAGAACACAGGCTTTGAGTTCAGACAGACCCTAGTTCAAATTCTGGCTCTGCCACATACCAATTGGGTGCTCTTGAACCAGTCACTTATCATCCCTGGCCCTCAGTTTCCTCAACACGAATGGGGACAAGCTAAGAGTGAGATAACACCTGGCACGTAACTAAGATGCAGTAAAAGGTGTTTCCCTGCCCTATAGGACCAACTGAGCCACTGGGGTCCCTTACCCCTACCACCAAGATGGGGACCCCGTGTACCACCTGCTCTGCCCAGGTCTCCAGGTCCTCCAAGGTGAGCTGCATGGGGTGGGGGTGGGGGAATTGTCTGCCTTTGGGCCACACTGCTTCTTGACTAGTTTGGGTTGACCATTCCGTGGTGATGATGACTGGTGCTGTAAGGGTTCATTCTTTCCAACATTTCTGCTGGATTGTGAAGGGGGTTGTTTCTTCCTGTTTCATAGATGAGCAGAAGTGGAGAAACCCACAGATGGTGAGATAACTGACCCAAGGTCAACCAGCTGGGACGTGGGGATGCCTGGACTCCACACTAAGCTCATGTGACTGAAGCAATATCTACATTCACTCCTACAGACTCCACCTGACCAGCCTTTCCCATCCACCACAGCGCTGGGGTTTCTGGAGGCAGGGCTGGGCCTTCTCCAGTGCTCTATACCCACCCCACCAGGACTGGGCACACCCTCAGCCCACACTTTCCCAGCACCTACTAAAAGTCCAGAGACCAGGGAGCCAGAGTTAGGAAACTGAAGCTCTAGGGAGTCTCAGAACCAAACAATGGGTCAGCCTGTCAAGATGTGATCCAAGGAAAAAGAAGACAATCTGGAAGGCTTCCTGGAAGAGGGAATCCTGAAGATAGGAAAGTTTTAGAGGCAGAGGAGAAACGGCATTCCAGGTAAGGGGCACAGCATCAGCAAAGCCAAAGCCAAGTAAGAAGTCCAGGGGCCACTTTGGACAATTGTCAGGAATGGGAAGAGTCAGGCAGGGGGTCTTGAATGACATACTTCAGACTAGGGGCAGTGGGGTATGGAGTGTTCTGAGAATGGCCTGGACTTCCCTAAGCACCTGCTGCAGGCTGGCACATGAGGCTTGCTCCTGGGGGCCTTGGGAGATTTCACTGGCCAGACTCTCCACATGACCCTACCCCTAAGGGCCACCCCCAGGTTACAGCTCCTCACCCAACACACAGCCTCATCTTGCCTCTATCTCCTCCACCCCCTGCTCAGCACGGAAGGGGCATGTGCTCTGGGTTGTAGTCCTGACTTTCCTTCCAAGCCCTGGGCATGTCACCCCATCTCTCTGAGCCTCACTTTTCCTATCTATGAAATGGTGACATTACTCTGACCCAATCCTCCAAGGCCCAACTCCAGGCCTCCTCTGTCTGCTCTCCACGGGCTGTAGGTAGGAGGACCTTATCTCCTTCAAGGGCCATAGGGACACATTCTTGAAGGGCAGCACCCATATTATCTGGCAAGTATATGGCTGATTGGCTAATAGTGGCATTTGGGGCAGACAGACTCAAATTTGGAAAGTCTCTGGGGCTGCTCACAGGGCATTCAAAAGCAATCTGCAGTCTCCAGACCTCCAGCCTCCATACTCTTTCTCCATCTTCCCTGAATCACCCCCTGCCTTCTGCTCTATCCCTCAACCCCAGCCTTGGGTAGCAGAAGGGGGATCACCTCAAGGCATAGGAAGGGACTTCAGAGCTTGGGAAACTCTAGAGGCCAGCTGTTCAACCCCACCTTTACCCCCACCCCACTACAGTGCAGAGGAAACTAAGGCCCAGAGAAGGCACAGACATGCCTAGGCACCCCAAATCTCCTTCTTCCCTCCTAAGTGGAGGATGCCTGGCCTGGAGGTCCCCTCTGCAGCTGGGGAGTGGACACCACTATTGCTGCAGGGAGCCCAGGTAGGGGGTAATATATGTGGGATATATGTGTAGGGCCCTCAGACAATAGACTAAGGGATTCAAGAAGGTCTCAAGGGGTAGGTAAGAAGGGCATAAGAGGAAAAGTAGGAAAAAGCAGGTCAAAGAGACTGAAGTTTTGTTCAGCAAAAAGGACCTACATGAAGGGGAGACGCTGAACCAGCCTGGATTCCACCCATATGAGAAATGGTGCAATGGGGGTGGAGTGGGCCTGCTTTCAAGAGTTCTTCTTGCCCATGACCTCGGAGGAAGAACAGGCCCCTTTTGGTGATGAGGAGACCAAGGCCCAAAGGGAAAGAATGAACTGAAATTGCTAGGGATCCACCATCAGGCAGGGGGCCAGGGATGGGGGAAGGAGGACCCACCCTTCTCTCTGTGGGTCCACAAACTCTATGACTCAGTTTTGGGGCCAGGACCAGCTGACATGCCCCACCCGACAGGCTGAGGGTCAGAAAAGGAGGGTGTGGGCCTTCAGCCTGCCTGGCATCCCCCCTTACATTCCACTTGGGACTTGGCCTGAGAACTGAGGACCCAGGGCTTCCCTCCCTGGAAGTTCTGCAGGCAAGGTCTCAGGAAGAGCCTGCAGAGCCCCAGGGCCCCAGGCATATTCACTCAGCTCCTCCTCTCATGTCAATCCATCTTGTTGTACCTCTTGAGGTTAGTTACAACCCATCCCAGGTTTGGGAGGGCAGGTCTCAGTCCTAGCCCCGCCTCTAGCAAGCTACTGTTCTCGCTTGGGCCACAGGTCCTCCAGCTGTCAAACAGGGTAAGAGATTGGACTAGATGTGCTTCTGACAACTGTTCACAACCGTATTGTGCTTTAGAGTTTCCACAACTGTAAAATGGGGTAATAGTACCCACCCTACAGTATGGCTGAGGTTTAATTGAACAAATATGTATCAAGTACTTAAAGCACAGAATGAGAGCTCAAAATGCTATGTGGAATTGTGTTCAAATGGTGTTTTTGTCTATGAGCTCACACCAAGTACCAGCTGGTGGTACTCTGATTATGGAAGCCTGGGAGGGGGGTTGAGGGAGGGGTAGATGTGTACCCAGAACACAGAGTGGAAGGAGTTGGTTGTCGCCCCAGCAAAGGTTTGCCCCTGTAAGGGCCACTTTGCCTTGGCCAACCTGCAAGCTCCATGCCCCACCCCCCTACTCAAAGGATGTTCTGGGGCCCTGGGCCTGCCTCCAGCCTGTGGACGTGAGCCAAGCTATTGCTCGAGGCCCAAGTCTCCTCTCCTCCTCCTTCTTCTTCTGTTTCACCTACTCCAGGATTCCATTCCTTGGGGATCCCCTGACCCTACTGCCTGGTACAGTGGAAACAGCCTGAGCTGTGGAGTCAGACACCCCCGGGCTCCAATTCCTGCTCTGCATAGCATCTCACCACACTGTGCCTCAGTTTCTTCATCTATAAAATAGAGGTGACCACACCGACCCTGGCTTGGGATGTGACTTAGGACAAAGCTCAAGCCCAGAGCCCTGCCCTTGCTGCCTCTCAAGTGAGAGTCCACAGGTCCCAGCTCGCCCTGGACAGTCACTGTTTCCCCTTGTTGTCCCAGGGTAATTATCACTGGGGACCCCATTCACTCTCAAAACTGCCCTGGTTTGGATGGTTAATTGTAAGGTTGTCCTACTCTCAGGAGGCCGGGCCAGTGGGCAGACCAGGCTGGTGGGCCTCAATTAGCTCCAATCAGACTCTGTGTCCCATTTCACTAACACAGAGACTGAGGGGGTGAAGCTCTCTCAAGGTTAACTCAGAGGCAAAGTGTGTCTAATCCCTGGTCTCCCAGCTCCCTGCCTGAGCTTCCTATGTCCCTCTTTTCACAGTCCCCCCGTATGCACTCCCTCCGACCAGATGCCCATTCGGGCTGGACAGAACCTTGGGCACCCAGGACCCAACTGTCCTGTTCCTTCTCTTGAGGAAAGGCTCCCCCGACAGAGCCAGAGCGGGAGCCCCCAGTCAGGCTGTGCTCCCCGAAGCAGCCCAGTTCTGTCTCAGCCAGATTCCAAGCTCCCGTCACTAATTCACACAGCCACAGGCCTAGGCAGGGCTGTGCAGAGCTGAGAACCTAGAGCCAACAGAGTTGGCTTGCTGGGGAGGGTCTTCCAGGTGAGGGGGGGTTGGCCTCGGCCTGAAGCTAAATGTGTCACACCAGAGGGTTGGTCGTCGCCACTCTTAGACCTTAAGTGGAGACTCAGAAATGGCCTTTCTCAGTTCTGCTCCCTAACCCCGGGGTCACAAAGGCCAATCTGGCCTTACTCCCTCCCACATTCGTGCAAGCCTGGGAGCCCCAGGTGTGGGGTCATCTTCCTGCTGCCAGCCCTGACTTGGTTGAGGGTCTCCAACCACTGCATGGGGACAGCTGTCTAATCACTGTACCCGTCTGCCACTGCCCACACAGGAAGATACCATCCAAAGAGCTGGTTGAACCAGCTTTCCAGGTCTTAGCGTGTGGCTCCACTTCTGCACAGAGGACATCTGCCCCAGTGGCCCTGAGCTGGCCCCAGCCACCTCCCCTGTCCTCCCTTGGTCCTGGAGCTCAGAGCCAGTTCTCAAGGCATCACTATTCTTGGGCAGACCCTCCCCAGGTGTTCCTCCCACCCTCTCCTGAAGGCCCGAGAGTTCAATGGATCCCTCCCTCTTTGTTTTATATATCAAGAAACTAAAGCCCAGAGAGGGGAAGGTGCTTCCAGGGACACACAGCAAATTGGAACAAAGACGATTAGAACCTGGGCCTCATGGATCCTGGAGCTGAGAGTAGAGTAAAAGAGGAGAAGAAGAAGGTGAAGAAGAGAGAAAAGGGAAGAAAAGGGAGGAAGAGGAGAAGAAAGTAAGAGGAGAAGGGAGGTTAGGAGCTGGAGAAGTTTCAGAAGTCAACTCCTAGTAAAAGACAGCAGGACTGGACTGGCTTGCCCCAGACTCTAGAGTACAGAGGGTGGCAGGGATGGGGGGAATGTTTGCTGTCCCCCAGGCTCAGTCCAGAGGCCTGCCTCCCAGACCCACCCACAGTAAAACACCCCACTAAGCCAGGCCTGACCTCAGGGCTTAGGGGCCAGGGAGCCAGCCCCCACGCCCTGCAGACGTTCTTCCTGAGTTACCAAGCAGCCCCAGGGAGGGCCACACCTCTCTCCTATCATACGCCCTCCCTGTTGTCTGCAGGACTCAGCCACCTGCCGGGTCAACCCGACTCACTCTTCAGGCAAGAAGACAAGCCAGGCTTGCGAAGGGGGAATTGGATGGAACCAGATGGGACCCTTGGTACCTCTCCCCCAGCCCAGCCCAGGCACCGGGTGTGTGACCCAGCATGAGTCATTTCCCTGGCAGTCCTTTGATAGCCCTAGCAGTAATAGGCAGGGGCCCATCCTGTCTCTCTCATCCCCCCTACCCTAGAGGGGGCCATGAGAACTGAAAACGTACTGGGCTTGGGAGGCAGCCAACAGAGATGTGTCCTTGGGGAGGTGGCTGGAGGAAGGGACAGTCCCAGCTGGGCCATAGGCTCCCTGTGCAACCGCCCTTCTCTGGACACTGGCTTCTTCTGCTGCCAAATGGGGGCGGCAATCCTCCCCCACACTCGGGAATAGAGTTCCCGATATACACAGTGGGTGAGAACACGCTTTGAAGATGCAATGGGCGGGAGGTGGGATTGTGAGGAGTGGGAGAACAGGTTCACATTGTGCTCCTATTATCTGGGTCTGAGTCTGGGACACCCAAGAGCCCATGGACTCAAGGGTAAGGCCTGGGGCCTGACCATCTCTGTCTGCCCAGAACCAAGCTCAAGGCCCGATGGTTAAATGCATTAATGAGACGAAAACAGAAAACGAACAGATGAATGAATGAACTGACAACAAGAAGGTTAACAGTGAGCTCCGTGAGGGCAGGGACCAGGCCTGTCCACAACAATATCACTGCACCTGGAAGAGCAGCTGGCACTGAGCAGGTGCTCAACACCTTTGTGGGATGAATAAGTAAGACAGAGACAGAAAGACTAGCTGAACTGCTCCATTCTGCCAGGTCATCCCCAGCCCCCCAGCCCCCCAGCCCCCCAGCCCCAGTGCCCAAGATGCCCAGCAGAGTGCAGATTCAGGAAAGGCTTCCTGCCCGCACTGGCTCTTACCTTTCTGCAGGTGGATGATGTCAGGGAAGTTGGAGAGCAGACCTTGGTAGAGAGACAGCGTGTCGAGCATCTGGAAAAGGTCATTCTTGGGCTGCTCAGCGAACATCTCGCCGACAGCTTCATAGGTGCGGCCCGTGTGAGAAATGGCACTGTTGAGGGCCTCGGAACTGAAGGGGGGGTCCATCTGGAAGGCATGACTGATGGCCTGGAAAGCGCTGCCCAGCTTCTGGAACTCCTTGCGGAAGCCCCCCACGTGCTTGCGCACCAGCTCCGAAGCCACGGTACTCAGCTGCAAGACGCTGTCGTCCATCTTCTTGCTGAAGGTCTTGAAGGTGTCCACACGGTCCTCCACGTCCTGCAGGTCCTGGTGCTCCGTGGGGATCTGGAAAGTGAGCAGGAAGCTGGCACCCACCATCTCGTCCTTCTCCGCCCGGCGTTTGCCCATCTTCCACTGCTTGTCATCCCGGCAGCTGAGGAAATGCTGGAAGCCCTCGTACTGGGAGAGCACAGGGTGGCTGGTCATGTGATCCATCCAGAGGACGAGCCGCCGCTTCCGCTTCTCTATGAAGTCCTCCTCGAAGCGGCCTGTGGCCTGTTTCTCAGGCAGGTGGGGCACTGAGATGACCGTGAATTTGTGCAGCAGGCGGTTGTAGAGCCAGTCGAAGTGTTTATAGCGCCGGTAGACGGGGGAGCTGGCATGGCTGGGGGTGAGCTTATAGGAAATGTAGCTTTTGATGCCCTTGAACTTGGTCTGTTTGGTGGGGTCCTCTACGGAGCAGGCAAAAGGGTGAGGGTTGGCCTTCCACTGGGGTCCACGAGGGCCCATTTCAATGGAGTAAGTCTCAGCGATCTTGGCCATCATGGGCACATCGCCCAGGATGAAGGCCTCCACTCCAGAGCGCACAAAGCAGGAGAAGCGGTTGAGGTTGCGTCCAACCACACTACCTCGCTTGGCAGATGCCAGACTGTCCTGTCGCTCAAGGGGTGGCTTGGGCCGGAAGGCCATGTGCTGGCTGGGGTAGGCACCTGGGTAGGAGAGGTTGAGTGGGGGATGCCCATTGGTGCCCAGCCCACCACCCCGTGGCTCCTCTACCACTGTGCATCCGTCGTCCCAGTCATCCCAGTCATCATCATCATCTTCCTCGAAGCTGCCCTGGTTTGAGAGGAAGCCACTGCCCCCGCCACTCCTAGATGGGCTGGACACACTGGGGCTGTCATACAAGCTCACCTGGGTACCCGGAGAGGCTGTAGGGCTGCTGGAGTGGTCAGCGTGGTTGGAGCTGGTGCCAGAACGAATGATCTCCACATAAGAGGCAGGAAAGAGCCCCGTCTCACCACGGCTGTTCTGGCCCTGCAGCCAGCCGTCCAGTGAGGTCTCACTGAAGATGACCAGGTCCTCATCCTGCTGGATGCTGATTTCCTCCTTGTTCTCGCTGCGGAAGTCATAGAGTGCTCGGCCTTTCAGGGCCATGGCCGGGCTGGGTGGTGGAGGGATGGGAAAGAGACGGTCCTGCCTGGAACGTGGGACGCTCGCTAGGGTGTCCAACAAAGCACCAGCAACTCAGTGCCTGTCCCAGTAGCTTAGTCCCTCAGCCCCTAAAGCAGGGTCTCAGCACCTTAGATGCTATCCAGTTTCCCTCTCTTCAGAGCAATGTCCATGGCCTAGAAACTGCCCTATCAGATCTCTGGGCAAAGGCCCGTGTGCAGTGAGGGCTCATGTCCATAGTTTTTCTCTCTGCCCTAAGCAGCCCCTGGTGGGGAGTGGGTGGGGGGTATTGGGAGGTAGTCTCTCTCCTCCTACTTGCAGAAGAACTAGGAGAAAGCAACTGACTTGGAGGAACCAGTTCTGTGAGGGCAAGAGTTCCACACTTTCCACTGGAACAATATACTAAAATAGAAGAGAATCACTCGGAAACCACCGTTCCAGAAACCCAGGCAGGGCTCCGTGGACGCTCTGGCTCCTAGCTCCTTCTGGTTGCTCTGGCTTTGGGAGGCTCTGGCATTCCTCTGCAGATCTGTTCCTTCCTCCTTCCTCCTCCTCCTGAGCCACTGGGTTTTCAAAATCCCAGAAAATCCAAAAGGGGCAAAGAGAAAGACAGCAGCCTCCTGAATCGAGTCCAAGGGTGGATGTGTCCGGCTTCACAACAAACCAGGCCGGGAAAACAAGGACTGAGGCTTACACAACAGGGCGGCCAACTCCGCGACCCCAGCAGCTCAGCAGGCCGGTCCCCGGGCAGCTCAGAGCGCCCCCTCCCCGCCCCCCCCAAATGGTCAGCCCCCACCCTGGGGAAGGAGAAGACGCGAGGAGGCGTCCAGGCGTCTCTGGCCACTCTCTGAGCCGAGTCTTTTGTTTGCCTAGTTCCTCAGCAGTTTCAGAGCCTCAAACTGACCCTGATCGGTGTCCAAGGACCCCTGTCCAAAGGTAACCCCCGCGGTGACCGGTCCCGGCGCGCGCGGGCGGTACAGACCCCCACCCCTCGCGCGTACGCACACACTCAACAGGAGTTTTTAGAGTGAGCTCCGGTGAGCAGATGGCGCGGCAGTCTGTCGGTCTGTCCGTCCTCCCCCCTCTGCCCTGCCGGGCTGGGCCAGTGGGTGGCGGGCTGTGCCCCCGGCCCGCCTTCTCCTCCGGCACTCGCAGCCCCTCTGCGCCGCCTGCGAGTAGCTTGCTCCAAAACAAACAAAAAAAAAGCGATTCCGGGAGGTGGCGTCCCGAGGAAGGAGGGAATAGCCGAGGGGGGAGGTGAGGGGTGGGGAGAGGGAGGGAGGAAAAGCAGGCTAGGGAATTGGACAAACTCCACAGCACTTCCGAGCGTCGGGACTGGGCAGGGACGGCCCGGCTCCGCCCTCCCGCGGGTCTGGGGCGCGGGGGCTGGGGCTCCCGCCTACTCTTCGCTTGTGTCAGTCTCGTCGTTGCCCTCACTTGCTCGCGTTGCCCGGGATGCGGGACGGAGGGAGGAGGTGACCCAGCAGAAAGGGGCCCGCGAATCTCCAGGACTGGTCCCTGGGGCAGCAGCCCACTGCCCCCCGCCCGTCCGCCTCCGTGTGGACACACCTCTTGCCCCGAGGGGTCTGAAGGCCACGAGGGGGAGCTCGCCAGCCGCCGCCGCCCCTTTCTCGCCTCCGGTGCTCGGTCCATCTCCTGCCTTTTCCGTGACGCAAGTGGAAGCGAACTCCGCTGGCGAAAGTTTGCAAAGTTCCGGGCTGTAAGGAGCGCGCCGGCGCCAGGACCCGGGAGAGAGTGAGCCGAGAGCCGCGCGGGGGCAGGACCGCGGACAACCTCCCCCTCCGGGGCATTGTTCTCCTGGGCGGCCCGGCCCAGGCCACAGGCGTCCTCGCGGAAGCAACTTCCGCGTCCCGGGCGCCTAGCCTGGGATCCTGGTCGCTGCGGGTCCTCGGCTCCTCGCCACCCAGGGCCGAGAGCATCAGCTGCCCTCGGAGACTTCATTCAGGGGAAGGGCAAGATCCCACATCTACAGCGACAGGAAACAAGCCCAGACACCACCCGATTCCGTGTTGCTTTGTGCGGCGGCAGCGGCTGGGTGTTCTATCCTCGCAGGGAGGAGAGAGCGGTGGCCTGGCGAGTCTTGCGGGAGGAGGAATGTGGGGATTCAGCCAGTCCAGAACACTTTGGGCACTGACTCTGCCATGCACTGCACTGGCACAACAAGACGGGGGGTTCCTGCCCTGGGGTGGGGGGCCGAGGCTTACAGTCCCCTCTCTTGTCTTTCATTCGTTCATTCTCTCTCATTCAGTCATGCGCTCAAGAAACGTTAATGAGTACCTACTGTGCGTACTAAGCACCCTGGGATACAAAGATGAAAAAGATGAATAACGCATTGTCCTTAACCTTCCTGAAGCTCAGGTGTGTGGTAGCCATGTTCCGTGCCCAGGATAAGTACAAGGAGGGCACCCATTCCAGCCTGGGTGGAGCTAAGGTCTGGGAAGGCTTCCTGGACGAGGGAGAAGTAACTTAAGAGAAGCAGTGGCTCTCAAGCCACAACCCCACTTCTTGGCTCTGCTCTGGAGCCTTGTCTACTCCCTTGAATTAGAATTTTTCCCTCATTATCCCTCTTCCCACTTGTTGCAGATTAACCGGCATGAGCTAGTGCTGCTGGAAGCGGGCACTGTTATGACCAGTGTCATTCTCAGGCCTCTGGCTCCAAACACCAATTGCATTGGTGCAGTGAGTGGAATTGACTCCCAATACAACAGGGCTGGCATTGGCCCGAATAAACGCTGATGTAAAAACCCCAGAAGCCCAAGTATTAATTTGCACAGAGAAAGACAATTGTTAGGCAGACCTGAATTTTTATAATAATAGGTCAAGGCAGTTTTGGCAGCTGCTTAGAAAACCCAGCTACCAGATTTGCCCAGAGAGCCTAGAACTCTCAGCAGGTGAAGAAGGTGATAAGATGACAAATCTCTCAGCCAAGGATGCTTGAAAGCTTGTCTGCCACCATAGTGGCAGATTTGATTCTAAGGAGTCAGTTTAGGCTTGCATCTCCAGGGCCTAAGCCTGAGTATGTTTCCCCAAGCTGTTTCTGGGACCCGCCACATGTCCCGTCCCCCTCTCCATAATCTCTCTTTTGTTCATATAGCTTTTCTCCAAGCTGGGTTTAACAGTAGGCCCTACTTCCTCAGTGCTTACTCAGTGCTAGACACTGCTATCGACACTTTACCTTTATTAGCTAATTTAATGCAATTGAGATTTCTGCTCACCGAATTATGACCTACTCCAGCCCCATTCCCCTAAGGGGCTACCAGTCCCCACTTTGATAACCTTCATTGGTTCCCAAACACTTGAGTCACACGTTTATAGACTATCCACCTTGCGGTTTGCTCCCACATCTGTTCAGGGAAGGTTTTTCTAACTTTCAGGGGACATCCTTATTTCCAGGTTTTTGAGAACTCAGCCTCAGAGATTAACAGAACCTGTATCTCCCCCTCCCTCTCCTCCAAGACTCTTGTCAGGCTGAGGGGTGACAAAATTTTATAAAGGAAGCCCTGGAGACTCCTTAGAGCCAAAAACAAACCCCATGATGCTCTACTTTCTTTTGGACTGCCTTCTTGAGTGTGCTCTTGATCTTTTTTGAAATTTTCAGTCCCCACCAAGGCAGCTGACCCAGATAGCCAATTAAGCCCCTAGTTCATTATTTTGACCTAATATAAACTAAAGCCCACTCACCCTAAACCCAACCCTATAACACTGACAACCCTTGTCCAATCAATAGGAGTCAAGCTAACTTCCTGTTTATGTCTATAAAAATCATTTGCAATCCCTGGAATCCTCAAGCTCCTTCCATTCTTTCAAGTTCTGGCTTTCTTTAATCCAGCAAAACATTGGTGTCCCAAATGAAATGCTGTGGTCTGCTAACTCAATCCGATTTGTCTTTCGACAGATTTGGAGGTTCCGCTGAGATTTAGAAGGTGCCCTCTGGGGCTGTGGGCTCTGGTGACCAGCCAGGTGAGGTGCCCACTACAGACTCCTTTGTGCCTGCTGTCCATTCGCCGAGATTCCACCTTCCCCAGGTAACCCCTTCCTGTATCTGAACATGGCAATTTGCATCGAGTTCAAGCACCTTTTATTTGGGACTTTGGTTTAGGCACCTTTGGCTTGGGTTTGGTTTCAGGTCTATGGTCAGCCCTTCCATTTGGTTTCACTTCAGTTCTCTCCCCAGCACTCTTAATTTTCTTTCTCTCTTGGAGACATAGGCTTTGGGAAACTGAGGCCTGATAAACTGACCCCAACCTGGGTCACACGGCAAGCAGTCTGCCAGTCCTCTCACTCCTTTGTAATGAGTCTCCTTTTCTGTCCATTGTGCTCTCTGTGTTCAGTTCCAGATACTCGCCTGGAACTTCCACTCACCTGCTAAGGGAACATCTTGTTCAAGTCAGAGGAGTATCTGAGTGCCTGAGCCAAAAGCCCTGGGGCTCAAGAGACATTTCATCTGACTGCAGCACAGTAGGGTCTTCTTGCTCTAAATCTCCCTCCCCTCCTCCTCCTCCTCCTGCTAAAACTCCTGCTTCTTATATATACTTGCACTATGTACCTGTGACTTTCTGTTCATGACAGAAGATGATTTATCTTTGTAGTGGCCACTAGAGAAACTTTATAGGAACAAAAGTGTGTACTTAAAAGGCACCTAAATAGAAGGAGTGGGATTATCCAAGATTGGTACTTGGAGGCTGCTCGAGGACAATCTGCCTCCACAATAGAAAAAGGGGAGAAAAAAGGCCAAAACAGAACAAAGGGGAATGAACTCCAAACCAAACCTTTAGTTCCCCCATCTTCCTGTACCCAGCTTTCCCCCATAGCTGCCCTAACCTGTTCCTCTTGACCCCCTGAGAGAAAGTGATCTAGTCTGGCCTCCTTTAAAGATTAAGGCTTCTAAGTGTCACCCTCAAGAGAACCTCTTTTGTTGCTCAGATGTGGCCTCTCTCTCTCAGCCAACACGACAAGCAAACTCACTGCTCTCCCCCTCTCTGATTCCCAGAGGTGTAAACCTTCCTGGCAACATGGGACAGAAATCCTAGAATGAGCTGGGACTCAGCATCAAGGGATTAAGAAAACCTTCTCAACCAAAAGAGGGAAGAGCAAAATGAGACAAAATAAAGTGCCAATGGCTGAGAGATTCCAAACAGAGTTGAGAGGTTATCCTGGAGGTTATTCTTATGCATTATGTAGATATCACCTTTTTAGTTAAGGTGTAATGGAGAGGCTGGAGGGAACTGCCTGAAAATGTAGAGCTATGTTCCAGTACCCATGTTTCTTGAAGATTATTGTATAATGATATAGCTTTCACAATGTGACTTGTGTGATTGTGAAAATCTTGTGTCTGATGCTCCTTTTATCTACCTTATTGACAGATGAGTAAAACATATGGATTAAAAATAAATAAATAATAGGGGGAACAAATGTTAAAATAAATTTAGTAGATTGAAATGCTAGTGATCAATGAAAGGGAGGGGTAAGGGGTATGGTATGCATGAATTTTTTTCTGTTTTCTTTTTATTGCTTTTTCTGAATTGATGCAAATGTTCCAAGAAATGATCATGATGATGATATACAACTATGTGATGATATTGTGAGTTATTGATTATATATCAAGAATGGAATGATCATATGGTAAGAATGTTTGTGTTTGTATGTTGTTATGTTGAATAATAATAATAAAAAAAAGATATCTTTTGCCGTCTCTAGAACCTGAAAGCTATTTCCATTCCTGCAAGTGATCTGGCCCCCTTTACTGCAGCAAAACTGGTGTCCCAAATAAAATGCTGTAGCCTGTAAACTTGACTCCGATTTGTCCTCTGACAAATAACAGCACCCTATGATACTAATCTCAGGAAAATGCACTATCCTTTGTGGTTTCCCTGCACCCTGTCCCTTCCCTTGGAAAGAGTCCTTTTATTAAACTCTCCTCAAATTACTGTAATTGGCACGTGTTCTCTCTTCCTGCTGTGACCCTGGCTATTTCAGATACAAACATGAGAAACAGCATCCATCCCCCCATCCTGCCATTAGACTTTCATCCTGTAGAAAAGGCACTGACAGTGAGGGGGAAGTGTGTCCCATGGTCTCCGAACAGACCCCGCTGTTGGCAGCATGGGGGACACACTGGACTATCACCCCAGTAACACAGGCGAGAAATGATGAGTGCCAGAGGTAGAGCATGGGTAACGGGGCTGAGGAGAAGTAAATCTGAGACAGTTTTTGGAGGCAGAATATACTGAATTGGTGACCAAGAAAATGCGGGTATTGAGAGAAGAGTCAGCCCACATGTTAAGAATATATGCAGGAGCCAGCACACGCCAAAAATAAAACTACATATATACATTCATTGGACTCCACTTCCTTCACCAGCTTCTGCCCCATTGCTCAACAAACCTTAGCAGCAAAATCCCTTGAGATGCCCATCTGTACTTGCTGTCTCCAATTCCTTTCCTCTCTTTATCTTCTATGCCCCACTAGCCAGGCTTTCACCCCTATGTTCCACTAAAACTGTTCTTGTTAAGGCCATCAAAACCTCCCTGTGGCTGGATCCCAGTGGTCTTTTCTCATGCATGGATTCTCTAAGATTCTCTGTATCTTACTCAGCCTCTCAGCAGCCTCTGACCTGGTTGATGACGTCTTCCGCCTGGATACACTCTCTTCCTTTGCACTGAGGACACCACACCCTCCTGATTTTCCTTCTACCTTACTGGTTCCTGGTCTTCTCTCTGATAATTCTGAATATTAGGGTGACCACAGTACAGTGATCTTCTTGTCCTCTCTAAACTAACTCCTCTGATGGTTTCATACAGGCTCATGGCTTCAAGTATCATCTATATGCTACTTATGCCCAAGTGTTTTTTATCTCCAGTTCAGACCTTTCTCTAAAACTCCAAAGTCATATATCTTTCTCCTTCATATCTCCTTTTGAATGTCTAATAGACATCTCTAATCCATCATGTCCAAAACTGACTTTCTGATCCTGTCCCCAAATCTTTTCTATTTGCAGCCCTCACTATCTCAGGAGATGGCAAATACATTCTTCCAGTTGCTCAGGCCAAAAACCTGGAGTCTTCCTTGACTCTTCTTTTCTCAATATCTCTCTGCTGCTCTCCTGGTCCAAAACACCATCTTTCTGGCCTGGATCACTGCAACAGCATCCTAACGGTCAGTCTGGTTCCACCCATCCCTGCCTACAGTCTACTCTCAATGCAGCCCTTGGAGTGATCCTTTTAAAAAATAAATCACATTATGTCAACCTTCTGCTCAAAATCCTGCAGTGACCCCATCTCACTCAACATAAAAGTACTTATAAGGGCCTATAAGCCTCTGTGTTATCTGATTGCCTTTTAACTTCTTCCTCTCCTCCTTGCCCACCCTGGTTTAGACAAAATGACTTTTCTGCTCTTCTGACATATCAGGCACATTCCTGCCTTGAGGATTTGCACTCACTGTTGCTTCTTCCTGAAATGCCCTTCCCCTAGACATCCATATAGCTACTTTAAAAATATAACCTTCTCAATAAGACCTACCCCTGCTATATCTTAATTAAATTTACAGCCCATCCCCACCCTACATCCTCATTATTTCTTACATCCTGTTCAATTTTGCTTCATATCAGATTATCATAATTACCTGTGTATTGTTTATTGTCTGTCTCCATCCCTTCACTGGAATATAAACTCCATGAGGCAGGGTTTTTTGTCTGTTTTGTTCATGATGAATCCCAAGCACTTAGAGCAAAACCTATTCCATAATAAGATGATCAATAAATGTTTGTTGAATAAATTAATGACTGATGCTTCTGGCTCCAAAAATAAATAAAAATGATTTCACTTTTGCACATGTGGAGTTTAGGTGCCTGTAGGAAATTCAGGTATAGAAAAACAGTTAAGATTTCATGGTCTGGAATCAGGCACTCATGGCACTTATCAGCTCTGTGACCCTTGGCAAATTATTAACTCCTCTATCCCTCAGTTTCCTCTCCGGTAAAATGGAGACAATATCTTGTAGAAAACTGTGAGTACTAAATGAGATAATTCATTGAACCTTACTGCAAGTTCTGGTTGTTAGGAAGTGGACAACATGGTTGAAAATATAGATCTAAAGCTCAGGAGACATCTGACCTGGATTTACAGATTGGAGAGTTGTGAACTACACATGGTGAAGCCACAGACCTGAACCTCAGTTTAAACTAAACTGGAGAAGCTGGGAAAGAAGAAAGTTAACCAAGAAGTTAACCATGCTGCAGGAATGGTGAGCATGGAAGAAAATGAGACTGGTGCAATGTGAGGGGTGGGGAGAGAGCGCACACAGGGAGAAGATGTTTGCAACATACTGAACTGATTAAGGATTAATATTCAGTATATATTTTTGAAAAACACCTTCAAATCAATTTGAAAATAGCAAGCAATCTGTAGTAGTGTCTTATTGCTGCTATATGAATCATCACATACTTAGTGGCTTAAAACAACACAAATTTATTATCTTATACTTCTGGAGATCAGAAGTCCCAAATGGGTTTCACGGGGCTAAAATGAAGGTATCAGCAGGAATATGCTCCCCCTGGAGCCTCTTATTGAAAATCCATTTCCTTGCCCTTTTCAACTTCTAGAGGCTGCCCACATTCCTTAGCCCTTGGTCCCCTTTCTTATTCAAAGCCAACAATCACATCACTCTGGCCTCTGCATCCATTGTCACATCTCCTCTGACTCTCCTGCCTCTCCCTTTTTTCATTTATAAGGACCCTATAATTATATAGGGCCCACCACCCAGATAATCCAAGATAATCTCCCAATCTTAAAATCCTTAATCACACCTGCAAAATTCCTTTTGTCATGTAAGGTAATATTTTCACAGGTTATAGGGATTAGGATGGGTCATTTTCGGGGCTGGGGGGGGGGATTACACACACTCCAATGGGAAAATAGACAGAAGATATGAACAGGCCTTTCACAAAGGAGGAAACACATGAAATCTTTAGTTATCAGAGAAATGCAAATTAAAATTATAATAAAATGCCATCACATACTCCCCAGATTGGCAAAAATTTTAAAAAATGACATCCAAGCATTGGCAAGAACGAGGAGCAAAGAGAACTCTCACACATTGTCAGAGGACTATAAATTGATACAACCCCCTTGGAAGACAATTCAGCAATATGTAGTAAGGTTGAGCATACACATACTTTAAAGCTAACCAATTCTAAGATGTATACTCAAAACTCTTGCAAACGTGCAACAGGAGACAAGTACAAAACTGTTAACAGCACCACTGCTAAAAATATTCTCTCCAAAAAGTCCAACAGGAAATGGATTAACTGAACTAGAGGGTCAAACAATGGAATATTATGAAGCAGGAAAAAAACAAAGCAACTAGAGCTGCATGTAACTGCATACAGTATATTTGCTATGCAGCACTCTTCCAACTACTGGGTGCATTCTGGGGGTCTTGTTAAAATGCAGATTGATTCTGTAGGTCAAGAATGAGACCTGACTGTCTACATTTCCAGCGAGCTCTCCGCTGGTCCACGGGCTATACTTTGAGTAAGAAGTTCTACAGTATATTTCAGGGATGCGTGTATAGTGATAAAACTATTTTTTAAAAAACAAAAGGTAATAAACACAAGATTCAGGGGAGTAAGTACTTTTATCTCTGGGGTTTAGCAGGGGCTGGACTAAGTAGATGAAACAATCCTGGTGATGTTATTTTTCTTAAACTGGCTGTTGAGTTCATGAGTATTCATTCCTTATATTTTATAACCTACATACGTTCCATCTGCATATGAAATTATTTTTTTTTAATAATAAAAAGCATACAAAATAAAACAAAGTGAACGGCGGAGAAGCTAGGAGGCATCAAACGCGCAGGCAAACAAAGGAACGAGCCTGGCAACGCAACACTCAGATGCAACTACAAATTTAACTAATAGAAATAGCTTTAAATTTGTTAACTCAATACTCAGTGGCCGGAAATCCGCCGTCAGGCTAAATAGGTTGAGCTCAGACTAAAGGATTAGGATTTGAACTCACATCCCAAGTTTTTCAAACTTAACTGGGTTGTAAGAACCACATGGGACTCTCGTTAAACATACAGGAATAAGTCATAGGTCCGGTGCCGCCCAGACCTACTCGGGAGGGAGAAACAACCCCGCCCCCCAGTGAAGAAGGGCCTGACTCAGGCGGGCGGCGGGGGATATCGGCCTGTCCCTGGGCAGGCCGGCTCCAGGAAGCCCCCCACAGGGTGGGAGAAAACAATGGTCAGTAAGCACAGTGAACTCAATCACACATGCCCGGCGGTCACCCCTCTTCCCCGGAATTGGCCTCTTCAGCTCTATCGGGGAAGATTTCTCCCGAGGGTCCCGGAAGAGCTGAAATCAGAATGGGTGGAAATCAGCCCAATACTACAGGCTGCACTCTTGGATACTTAGAAGCCCGGGGACCGCCCCTAGTGCTACTTCCCACTCTGTCAACGAGAAGAACAAAAAAACCCGCGAGATATAGATGCGGAGGCGTGAACACATTCCAACCAATGGCGATAGAGGGCGTGGCTTTGAGTCCTTCTTTCATTGGCCGGGGATTCCGAGGGCGGCCTGGGTTTCCGAGCGCGCTTCAGGGCGTCACCACCTCAGGCGGAAATCGCGTGCGTGTGGGAAAGTCGGCCCAGTGGGTGGTTTCGCTGCTTTGGTTGCTGCCATCATGGTGCGGAAGCTAAAGTTCCACGAGCAGAAGCTGCTGAAGCAGGTGGACTTCCTCAACTGGGAGGTTACCGACCACAACCTGCACGAGCTGCGCGTGCTGCGGCGTTATCGACTGCAGCGGCGCGAGGAGTACACGCGCTACAACCAGCTGAGCCGTGCCGTGCGCGAGCTAGCGCGGCGCCTGCGCGACTTGTCCGAGCGCGACCCTTTCCGCGTGCGCGCCTCAGCAGCGCTCCTGGACAAGCTTTATGCACTGGGCCTGATACCCACGCGCGGCTCGCTGGAGCTCTGTGACTTTGTCACGGCTTCGTCATTCTGCCGCCGCCGCCTCCCCACCGTGCTCCTCAAGCTGCGCATGGCGCAACACCTCCAGGCCGCCGTGGCTTTCGTGGAACAGGGACACGTGCGCGTGGGCCCCGACGTGGTCACCGACCCGGCCTTCCTTGTCACGCGCAGCATGGAGGATTTCGTCACTTGGGTTGACTCGTCCAAGATCAAGCGGCACGTATTGGAGTACAACGAGGAGCGCGATGATTTCGATCTGGAAGCGTAGGGGGACTCTTCTCTCCATGGCCGCGTTTTAGTAGATGGGAACGCTGAGGACTGCTGGTACTGGAGATCCTGTAAGGGCACTCTCGGCTAAAGCGTCTGATCCGTTGTTTGTCCGTTCTTCTCACTGTTAAAGAACTTGACTCCACGGTCGCAGGCCACGCACAGTGGTGCACTCCTGTTTACCAGGATATTTTCCTAAGAACGTGAACTACTGAGGATTAAATGACTGTGCCTTAGGACACAATCGGAAGCAATTTTGTGTGCTGCACTGAGAAATTATTAGCTTCTTGTGCCCGAGAAATTACACATTGTAGTGTGAAGGCAAGAACTTTTCCCCATCTTTCCTTTTATCATCTTAAAGCAGGACTGTTTGGTTCACTTTATTTAACTCGAAGTTTTGCCCCTGTTGCTGATTAAGCTGTGTACAGATGATGGAGAGTTGATCTCAAGTTTCTAAAAAATGGGTTAACTTTAATGTTCAGGTCCCCCTTTTTTACGGGAATGCTTGCCTAATCCAATAAATGGTCGGACAAGTTTGTAAGTATAGCTTTTTGTCTCTCTGCTTTTCTTCTATAAGGTCATATCCATGGGTATCCCAGGCTCAGGAGCCCAAAGAAGAGGAATGGGATTAGTAGTAACTTGGCTGTGAGTGAGGCCTGCGACAGCTGCAGCATGGCAGAGGTTGCAGAGGTTGGGCAGCGGTGGGCAAATTTGTTAGTTTACCAGTCCCTTCCAAATCCCTAACGCCTTTTGAGTGTTTTGGCAGAGCTGTTTCCTTACAGGACTAGATGCTGATATTCCAGCCCCAGGAAATGCCATATTAGAGAACTGAAGTGCTTTGCTTGCCTAAGGAAATAATCATCCTGTAGCTTGGCCATCTAGTGGTTAGAAGTGACCCAGGAGATTCTTGGAAATTTACATGTTCTTAGGAATGGTGGAGAATTGAGAGGGAGAATTAGGGAGATAACCTTTTACTCAAATCTTCTAAAAGAATAAATAGAATGCTGAGACCAATGGGTTGACTTTTAAGTGTGCCTTCTCCACTTGCCAGGTAGGAGGCAGCATTTGATGAAGAAATGATGGAGAGTGACACTTGATGATAATAGCGGATGCTTCTATATATCAGGCATGGGTTTAAATGTATTATGTGTTTTAATTCATTTCATCTTCCCATCAATTCTATGAAGTGGGGAATCCAATTACATTACTGGGGTTATATGCTTTCTTTAGGAGACTGTCAGGGTTGAGAGTTCCTGAATCTGAGGGCCAACAGAGGAGATGCCTGTTCTGAAAAGAAAAACTGGGCCACATGGTTGGTCCCACCAGGATGCTGTATAAAGATTTGAGCTGGGAGCAGGCAATACTCAGGTTAGGAGAGGGAGCCAAGTCTGAGGCCCTGACTGTGCCTGGCTGTCATTTACTCTTCCTAACAACTCTGCAAAGTAAGTGATGTTATCCCCACATTTCAGATTGGGAAATAGATATGGGACCAAAAACTTGTCCAAGGCTGGGATTCAAGTCCAAATCCTGTGTTTTTTAGGAATGCAAGTAGACGGAATCCCACTCCTCAGCCCTGGTGAGTAGGCACAGACTCTGCCTATTAGGTGGAGTGTTCTTAGGACTCCCTAGGAGTGGAGATCTCATGGGGAGGGAGGGTAAGATGGCTCTAGATGTTAGGCCCCCTGCTAGCCCCGCTCTCATTAGACTCCACAGGGCAGGTCGTTCCGCCCCGTTGGAGTAGTAAGAGGCCACACCTTTGGCTCAAGCAGATACAACTTCAAAGTTCTCTTGAAGGAAACTGGGTATAGGACCTTAAAAATAAAATGCAAGTTTCTTTAGAAGCATCTTTTTTCCTTCTCCTTTTTGGGAAGGGTGTGAAAGAAATGACTTACCAGAACCAGCAACCAGAAACTTTGGATTTAAGAATATCTTATTCAAGGCAGGACAGACATGACTTAGAGGACAGGCTCTGAAGCCAGACTACCTGGGCTGAATCCTGACTTAATTTGCTGTTTAACTAGCTGTGTAACATAAGTTGTTATACTTAACCTCTCTGTACTTCTTTTTCTCACCAGAAAAATGGGGGTAGTAATAGTACAGAACTTAAAAATTATAGGGAGGATTAAATTAGTTAATTCCTACAATGATTTAGAAGAGTTTCTGGCATGTAGTAGCTCTCTCGCCCCGTCCCACCCCACCCCAGGTCACAAAGGAAATACACAGGGAATTACACCAAAGAAGCCTAAAAAACCAAATATATATATATATATATATATATATATATATATATATATATATATAATATGTACTTACATATTATATATTTATTTATATATATAAAAAAACAATTGGGGAGAGTATAAATTGGAACAACCTCTCAGGAAAACAATTTTACAACATCAAGAACCTTAAAAACATGTATTATATACCCTGTGACCTAGGAATTGTATTTTCAAGAATTTAGCATAAGTTGTAGCTACTTGCAAAAATTAACTACAGACATCTTTGTCACAGTTTTTATAGTAGGGAAAAGTTGGAAATGTGTCCTGAAGGGACTGATTAAATGACTATATCCTTATAATGAAACATACAACCTTTAGAAACTATTGTAGCAAGATATTTAAGGACTCAAAAAAATTAGTGCTTAGATGAAAAACGTTGTAAAATAGTAGTAATAGTAGTATCCCATTTTTCTGAAGACAAATGTAAGTATAGATAGAAAAATAAATGGTGCTATTAGTATCTCTCTTGATTGTGGTATTAACTGGTGATTTTAGTGTTTTTCTCTCTGCTTTTCAGCATTTTCCAACTTTTCCATAAAGATCATGTATTACAATAAGATAATGGTATAATTTTGTGTGGACTCAATTTATCTGAAGCTTATGCATCTGGCAAGTTTTGGGAAAAGAAACATTTAGCTTTAAAAAACAACTGAAATGATTTCATTAAAGGAGGAAAGATTGACACTAAACTGGCTGCGTTCAGAGAGGCTTGGTCAAAGGGCCTAGTGAGCTGAGAAATCATTTTTTCCCCAAATCAGTGACTCTTTAAAGAAAGATTGATTTCCTCAGCCTCTGGGAGCCTGGTGTGCTATCCTAAGTTGGACCAGCTTCGTAGAAGGGTTAGCTGTACATACAACTGAAAGTTTTTATGACACTGCTTACCTTTTCTATGAATGATGAGATCTGGTGTTTTCTATTTCCTTTTCTTCCCTTTTTTTTTTCTTCTTTTTTTTAAAATGCTGGTCCTAACTGATTAAATTCATTTCACAATCCATTACTGGGTCAAAACCTTTTGTGCAAGTTTGAAAAAGTGCCCTTGAAGATATTTCACCCTTATCCAAACATTATTGTCATTTTAACTTGCAATATTAAGAAATTTCTTGTTTCCAGAGGTTAAATCGGAGCATTGACTCCATCTTTTATCAACGATTTGATCTCAACCAAGTTACCTCCCATCTCAGAGCCTATTTGCTTATCTGTGAAATGGGGTAATAATATGAAGCTTAAATGAGATAACACACACAACTTGGCAGCATGTTTTAACCCAGAAAGTGCTCATTAAATATTAATCAAAACCAAAACAAAATATCTGGAAATAGTGGTGAAAATCACACAATAGTGTCAGTAAAGTTACTGTCAAAGAATTGTCCCCTTAAAATGGTTATGTTCTGTGTACAATCAGTGGTTCACAGTATCATCACCAATATCAGTTTCTGTACACTTTGATTACTCAAAAAAATAAAAGTAAAAATAAAAAAAGAACGCCCAGAACATCCCATACCCCTTATCCCTCTCCCCCATTGTTTATTTTTTGTCTCTTTATTTTCTTATTCATCTATCCATAAACTAAATAAAGGGAGTGTCAGTCACAAGGTTTTCACAATCACATAGTCACACTGTAAAAGCTATATAATTATACAATCATCTTCAAGAATCAAGGCCACTGGATTACAGTTCAACATTTCAGGTATTTCCTTCTAGCTATTCTAAAATACTAAAAAGGGATATCTGTATAATGCATGTGAATAACCTCTAGAATAACCTTTCAACTCTGAAATCTCTCAGCTACTGAAACTTTATTTTGTTTCATTTCTCCTTCCTCCTTTTGGTCAAGAAGGCTTTCTCACTCCCATGGTGTCAGGTCCAGGATCATTCCCCAGAGCCATGTACCATGTTGCCAGGGAGATTTATAACCCTGGGAGTCTGTCTCACATAGGGTGGGGGAGGGCAGTGAGTTCACCTGCCCAGTTGGCTTAGAGAGAAAAGCCACATATGAGCAACAAAAAAGGTTCTCTGGGGGTAACTCTTAGGCATAATTGTAAGTAGGCTTAGCTTCTCCTTTGCAGGAGTAAGTTTCATAACGGCAAGCCCCAGGATCAAGGGCTTGGCCTATGAAACTGGTAGTTCCCAAAGCTTGCAAGAATATCAGGAATTCCCCAGTGGGGAAGTTTAATATTGCTACATTTTTCCCCAGTCCCTTGGGGACTTTTGTAAGCATGCTTTGAGAAATGATGGTCAGGGGATAATTTATAGCTCCCAAGGCTGAAAATTCCTCCAGGGTCAGAGACCTAGAGCTCACAGATGATTCATATATTCACTCATTCACCTAGTGTGTATTGACCTATTATGAATTATTTACCTGTTACTTATTCACCTATTATGTCCCTATGCTTGGCACACAGCAGTGAACAAAACAGATCTTAGTCCCCGACCTCTTGTAGCTTACAAGAAGGATGGAGACTTTAAGAAAGAGTCACCCAACTAGAAATCTAAATGATAATGCTATGGCGGTAAAATGCAGAGTGATACAAACATGGAGGGACCTGCTGTAGGTAAAGAAGTGATATCTGAAATGATGTCTGGCAGATAAGGCAAAGAGCTTAAAGAGCTTAAAGGGGTGGGGTTGGGGGCCTTCCTGGAGAAAGTGAAATTTAAGACCTGAAGGATAAACATGAATCAGGCAGAAAGTAGGGAGAGACAACAGGCAGAGAAAAAGGCATGTATTAAAGCCCTGAGGTTGGAAAGATCGGTACATTCTAGAAACCAAGAGAAAGCCAGTGTGGCTTGGACACAAGGAGTGAGGGGACAAATGGCTCAAGGTAAGCAAGAGCCAAATCCCGCAGTACCCTGGAGACTTGGCAAGGACTTTGGATTTTATTCTCGGTACTGAAGGGCATGGGAGTGACTTAATAAGACTAATATATTTTGAGGGTCACTGGCTACTGTGTAAAAGCTGAGTTAGATGAGGAGCTACATGGACATGCAGGAAGCAATGAGAAGACTTTTGAGTCTTCCAGGCCCAAGACAACAGTGGCTTGGTCCAGGGTGGTGGCAGTGGAGCAGGAGAGAAGTAACTGGCTTTGCAGTCAGTTTAGGAGGCTGTAGTGGATGCTGTTGGGACCCCACCCCAAACCCCTTTACACCCAGCTGCTGCACATGTTGGCTACCTCCCTTCACAGGAGAATTGGTTCAGCTGACTTGAACCACCTTGTACAGAGGTTTCATCCACACCTTTGCCACCACTCATCTGTAGCCATCAAAAGGCTGAACCCCTGGCCTCAGGTCAGGATGAACCTGTGGCACAGAGCCCCCTGTGAATCAGGCCGAGCCTGACTTTATCTGAGACCACATCCTTACTCTCTTCCTTCCTCTTCCATATCCTTCATCCCTATCCCTTTGAAGATTTGGCCTAAGAGCGCCCCCTTGATAAATCCCATGCATTGGAATCCTGTCTCAGGCTCTATTTCTAGGGAACCCAATCTAAGGCCAAGGAAGAAGTGACAGGACTAGTGGTGAGTAAATGTGAGGCTTGGTGGTGAGTAAATGTGAGGATTGAGGCAGGTGGCAAGTAGGGCTCCCTTCCTTTATCCAATTGTTCAAGGCAGATGGCACATATCCAACGAAAGTCAAGGTGTCCATGATATCATGGAGCCCTCTAATGAGGTTATATAACCAAGTGGACTCCTGGACCTATAGCCTAGGGAGGTCCAAGTAGGTCTGAAGAATCAAGATTATAGGACTGGATATCTTCCAATCAGTCAGGCCCAGCAACATTGTGGGCAAAAGCAAGTCCCAGACTGCCATCCTGCCTGAGGCCTGCTGCTGCCTTCACCAGCCTCAAGATTTTGCATGTAAGCTATGTCAAGGTAAAAATCTTTCTGACTGCAGCAGTTACTGGCAGCTGAGGGTTCAGAACTGAGGAGGGCTGGAACTGAACAAGCCAGAGGAGCAGCCAGCCAAAGGCAAGAGTGGAGAGGTCAGGCCTCAGTCTTTGGGCGTTATGTCACAGCCCTGGGCAATGCCAGCTTCGTGCCCACCGACTCATAAGCATGTCTGATCTGGCCAATTTCTACCAGTTATCTATTGCTTCAGTAATGTGGTATAACAAACAACCCTGAAACTCTGGGCTAGAACAGTAAGCATTTATTTAGCCTCACAAGTGTGCAGGGTCAGCTGGCCACTTCACCTCTCTGCTGAGTTTATGGTTTTGTGGTCAAATGTATGTTGGATAAATGGCTCTGCTGATCTTGTCTTAGCTTTCTCTTAAGCCTGTCCCTATCTAGGATCCCTTGACTGGGACAACTGTAACAACTTGGCTCTGATGGATGCATTTGTCTTATCTTCTTCCAAGCGGCAGTTCATATGCATTTCATTTTAATATTATTCTTAAGATGCATGGGGTGAGTATAGTCACCCAGGAGGAGACTAGAACCTAGCTGTGTCCCCAGAGTGTCCCCTAGGATGAGGCCTTGCACACAGTAGGCATTTAATAACTTATAATTCAGCCTCCTTTGATGGTGATTCTCAGCAGGGCAAGGCCAGAAAGATACCTAGGGCACTTGCATGATCCTGAGAATGAAGACCTCCTGAAGTTTTGCACCCAATGTCCCTCCCTTACATCTTTCTAGTCCCAGCCCTGGTGCTAGGCATTGTGCAGTGCTGGAGAGACAAGTACAGAGAAGGCACAGACCTTGTCTGTGAGATCAGAGACTAGGGTGCTAGCTGCCTACAGATGGATGACCTCTGGGTCATTCTCACATCTCTCACATTTTGGACTTCCAGAAACCTCAGAGCAGCCGGTACAGCCAGGCTTCACACAGTGTTTCTCAAGGTCTAGTCATTTCGAACCATTATCGTGGTATTTGTCATTGCCACTTACTACCTGCACTGCTATTTTCTTAGCAATTTTCTTTAAATCACCTCATTTTTCTTTCTATTTAAATTTATCTTAAAAGGAAACTGTCCAAGGAAAACCTGTAAGGATGTTAACTTTTTAAAGCCACAATTACAGTCAGGCTTGAGAGAGAAGTCAAGACTGATTACTTTGATGCCTTTGGACTTGAAAGTGAATCAAAGGCATTCTATACCAGTAAAATGACAGAGCAAAGTCACTGAAGTCATGGCAGATGGATTAATATATTTCCCGGTAACAAACACTTAGTAATATATGCTGCAGGTAAAGGACACATTCCACAGGAGATAAATATAAGCTTTTCAAGTTAAGATGTCTCCAAGGAACTCCTTGAAGACAAATTAGCCACGCCATTTCCATGAAAACAGGAAAAGTGAATAAGCACACACGAAACAGAACAGGACTCTCCAGATAATATAATTTTTATTGTAATCAAAGCAAAATGTACTTGACATTTTCTAGTTCATCCTTGTTTTTAATGATCTTTTTTTAATAAACCTTTTCTTTTAGGATGGTTTAGTTTTAGATTTACAGAAAAATTGCAAAGATGGTATAATTTTCCCATATGCCCCACATCCAGTTTCCCCTCTTATTAACATCTCACATCAATATGGTCCATTTGTCATAATTAGTATCGATACATTGTTATTAACGAAAGTCTGTATTTTATTCAGGTTTTGTTAGTTTTTACCTGATGTTCTTTTTCTGTTAACAAGATTGCATTCAAAATACCACGTTATATTAACTGTCCTCTCTCTTTAGGCTCCTCCTGGCTATGTACCAGACTCAGACTCTCCTTGTTTTTAATGATCTTGACAGTTTTGAGGAGTACCAGTCAGGCATTTTGTAGAATGTCCCTCAACTGGGATTTGGCAGTTTCTGGTTTTTATCCTTATCCAACTAGCTGTGGCTGATCCACCAGGGCTTGGTCTCCGCAGAGCATCTGTGTCTGGACTCCATGTTCGAGTCCATGGTTTGAGGTTCTCCATGGAGTTGCTATCACAGCCCCCTTCGCCACTTTGATCTCTAGCCAGGACTAAATTGAGGAATGTGGGGTTGTGCCTGATCGTAGCTGTTGTGTACCCCAGAAAAATCATGTTCTTTTATCCTGATTCAATATTGCAGGGTGGGATCTTTTATTTTATTTTAATTAAGTTGTTTCCATGGAGATGTGACCCACACAATTGTGGGTGGGACCTTTTGATTAGGTGGTTTCCATGGAGATGTCTCTGCCCATTCAAGGTGGGTCTTAATCCTCTTACTAGAGTCCTTTATAGGGAGCCATTTTGGAAGCCCGAGACCTCTGGAGGTTCAGAAAGGAAAATCCCCTAGGGAGGCGATTTGAAATGAGAAGGTAGTGGAGAAAGCTAGCAGAAGTCGCCATGTGCCTTCCCAGATGACAGAGAAAATCCAAACATCATCCACCCTTTCTTGAGTCAAGGTATCTTTCTTTGGATACCTTAGCTTAGAAATTTTGATGGCTTAGAATTGTTAACTTATGACTTAATAAACTCCCTTTATAAAAGCCAAATCATTTTTGGTATATTGCACTTCTGGCAGTATTAGCAAACTAATACAGGAGTCTATCATTTTCTCTTTCTGCAAAACTTTCTATCACTATTGTAAATGGAAAAGCAGTTACAGTTGGCACAAATAGGTAAAAATGAACACAATGAACCCAAATCAATAGGCCGTGTCCTCGATCATGAGGCTTACTCTTGTGAAGCTTATGTAGATAGCGGAGAAGCTTAGACTATAGGCATGTCTAAGAGTTACTTCTGGAGGACCTTTGCTGTTGCTCAAATGTGGCTTCAGTCTCTCTAAGCCCAACTCTGCAAGTGAAATCATTGCCCTTCCCACTATGTGGGACATGACATCCAGGGGTGAAAGTTTCCCTGGCAATGTGGGAGAGGACTCCCAGGGATGAATGCTGACCTGGCACCATGGGATCAACAATTACATCCTGAGCAAATGGGGGGAAAGAAGTGTAATTAATAAAGTATTGGTGGCTGAGACAGTTCAAATAGAGTCGAGAGGCTACTCTGAAGGTTGCTCTTACACAAGCTTCAGGTAGACCTTGCTACCTATCATAACCTGCCAACCCCTAACCAGGACCATTCCAGCCAATCCTAAAGAACACCTAGGGCAATATATAAGATTTCACAAGGGTTCCAGGCACTAGAGTAACTTTCCAGAAACCTACAACCTCCAGGTGGGTTCCTGGTCCAGATAAGTCCTGAAACCTAGCCCAGCCTCTCCAGAACATCAGATAGTTCCATCTCCCTACCCCATATTAGTGACAGACCCTTCCAATATAAAAAATTTAGAATTGCCATAGCCCAAACAACCCCAAAGAGAGGTATGGAAAGATGAAAGGTGATGGTGGAATTATACATAGAAGACAGGACTTAACAAATAAATATGAATGCTGAATCATTAAATTGATATCTCTTTTAGTCTCCAGTATTTTAGAGCAGCTAGAAGTAAAAACCTAAAATTGTGAAATTGTAACCCATGTCAAAATCTGAAATATGTTCCACAATTAATTGTGGTGCTGTGCTTAGAAATTTATAGCTTACATATATATATATTATTGCTCCCAAAAAAGAAGAAAAAAAAGTCGATTGTGATGAGCTTACAATCTAGAACCTTCACAATAGGGCCCAACCTAATAATTCATGCTCTTGACTTCAATTCTCTGAGTTTGTATATTGTAGTTAGTCCACATGAGTGAGGCACTATAATATTTGTCTTTTTTTTTTTTGACATTTCATTCAACATACAGTACTCAAGCTTCATTCACATAGTTGCATGCCTCAGAACTTCATTCCTTCTAGCAGCTTCTCTGTAGTCCTTTGTATGTATATACCAGAGTTTCTCCTTCCATTCCTCAGTTGATGTATCTATAGGCCACCACCATTGCAAATCAGGAACACTCTCGCCATAAACACCAGTTTGCAAATGTCCATTCGTGTCCCCACTCTCTGTTCCTTCAAGTATACACCTAGTACTGGTGGCAGGATCATATGGCAACACTACCCCTAGCCTCCTGCGGAGCCACACACTGCCCTCCAGAAGGGCTGCACCACTCTGCTTCACTACCATCAGTCAGCACAAGTTTGTGAGTGCCTTTTGCCAGGAAGCAAAGAAGACTTGTTGCTTTTACTAAGGAAGCTGAGTCTGGAGCTCAGCCTCTGGGGCACACGTCTGTCTGCCTATGGTTAGGGCACAAGTCTTGGGCCTGGCCTTGTCTACCTATCTCCGGCCCTTAATAGGCTTCTACCCACATTCCACTGGCCCACCTCTTTGCTGCTCCATCCTTCAAGACTGGCTCTGCTCCTGCCTCCTCCAAGAGACCTACCTTGACTGCTCCAGCCATTGAGCTCTTAAGAGGCTGGACTATTGGTGGCACTCACTCCAGCCTTGTAGCTTTCTTACATTCAGCTACTAAACACTGCCCCTGGTGGCTTAGTCTCATCAGTAGGGCTTTTTCAAAGTAGGGATCCTGGGCCATCCTAGACCTTCCAAATCAGAGAGGGATACAGGCAGTGAATTCTGAAAGAGCCCCACAGATGACTGTGATGAACAGTCAGGATGGAAATCACTGACTTAAGTGTATATGGGTGCTTGTTGGGTCACCCTAAGCAGGTTATTTTAGGGTCCTGCAGAGCAGGGACCATGTCTGACTCCCTTTGATCCCTTATTTGCTAGTACAAGACTGGGTAGGTAGTACTCAAAACACTGGGGTGGTTTGAAGTTGTTACATACTCCAGAAAAGGCCATGTTCTTTTAATTCATCCATTCCTGTGGGTGCAGACCTATTGCAGGTGGGTTGGATTATTTCATTTGAGATGTGATCCACCTTTTACTGGAATTCTTTATGAGAGGATAAAACACATACAGAAGCAGAGAGATAAAATTAAGAGTCGCTCATGGAGAAAAGCCCAAGAGAAGTTAGAAGAGGACCCAAAGATGCTCAGAGAGAAAGCCACTGGAACCAGAAGCTGAAAGCAACAAAATCTGGAAGAGAAGGACCAGCAGATGCCAGCCATGTGCCTTCCCATGTGACAATGGTGTCCCAAATGCCGGCAGCCTGTCTTCTGAGTCCAGGTTTCATCCTATTGATGCCTTAAGAGGGACATTTTCATGGCCTAAGAATGGTAAATTTTAAGTTAATAAATCCCCATTGTAAAAGCCAAGCCATTTCTGGTATATTGCATTCTGGCAATTTTAGCAAACCGGAACAAACACTAAGGATGGCATGCCAGTTTGAAAGGATTATGTACCCTTGAAAAGCCACATTTTGATCTTGATCCATCCTGTGGAGGCAGCCATTTCTTTTATGTGTTGTTGTTGTTGTTTTGCATGGGCATCTACCAGGAAATGAACCCAGGTCTCTGGCATGGTAGGCGAAAATTCTGCCTGCTGAGCCACTGTGGCCTGCCCAGCCATTTATTTTAATCCCTATTCATCACCGTAGGTTGGAAACTTCATTAGATTATCTACATGGAGATGTAAAACACCCAATTGTGGGTATTAACCTTTGATTAGAGGGAGATGTGACTCCACCCATTCCGGGTGGGTCTTGATTAGTTTACTGGAATCCTTAAAAAGAGGAAACATTTTGGAAAAAGGTGCAGAGCCACAAGAACCATGAGATACCTTTGGAATCACACAGCCAGATACCTTTGGAAATGAAGAAGGAAAATGCCCCCAGAGGAGCTTTATGAAACAAGAAGCCTAGGGAGAAAGCTAGCAGATGTCACCATGTTCACCAAGTGCCCTTCTAGTTGAGAGAGAAACTCTGAATTTCATTGGCCTTTCTTGAGTGGAGGTAACCTCTTCTTGGTGCCTTAGTTTGGACATTTTTATAGACTTGCTTTAATTGGGTCATTTTCACAGCCTTAGACCTGTAAGCTTGTGACTTAATTCCCCCTTTTAAAAACTGTTCCATTTGTGGTATATTGCATTCTGGCAGCTAACAGACTAGAACTGATGAGAAATGGGGAAGGGAACTGTATTACTTAGGTTTCTCTAGAGAAACAAGAATCAACAGGAAATATTCGTAAATACAAAATTTATAAAAGTGTCTCATGTAACCATGGGAACGTAGAGTCCAAAATCCATAGGACAGGCTGTGAAGCTGACGATTCCGATGGAAGGTCTGGATGAACTCCACAGGAGAGGCTCACTGGCAGAAACAGGAAGAGAGCCTGTCTCTTCTGAATCCTCCTTAAAAGGCTTCCATTGATTAGATTAAGCATCACTCATTAAAGAAGACACTCCCCTTGGCTGATTACAAATGGAATCAGCTGTGAATGCAGCCAACGTGATCATGATTTAATCCTATGAAATGTCCTCATAGCAAAAAATAGGCCAGCACTTGCCCAACCAGACACAGGTACCAACACCTGAACCTGACCGTGACAGAAACTAACTTTTATTGTCCTGGGTTCTGGGCTAAGTATTTTACCTTTATCACTCATCCAATCTTTAGAACTAGGATTATCTTCCCCATTTTATAGATGTAGAGACTGTGGCTTGGAGAGGTGGAGTTCTCGGCCTTGCGGTTTGTTTTGTTTCTTTGACTGTGTCCTCTGCCTTCCCTTGAGGCTAGGGGCCAAGCCCATTCTCCACAGTCTAAAAGTTTCAGGTGTTGAGCAAATAGGGGTTTAGTATTTTTTCATCAAATGAGCAACTGTCCTTCACTGTCCCTACTGGACAAGCTCCTGCCTCAGTCCTGAGGCAGATCCTGAGCTCCTTTAGGGCAGGGAGATTGAAGCCATCTCTGTGTCCAGCAGAAGGCCTGGTATACAAGGTACATAATCAATATGTGTCTGAGGAAAGAAGAAAGGGAGGAAAGGAGGGCACCACAAGTGGGGTTGTAGTTCATTTCTTTTTTGACATAAACATTCTCCTCCTCTCAGGCAGAGAAAACTCAACTGTGATGCTTCAGGCCAAGAGCGAATTTAAAACAGACATGGGACCACTTAGCTAGCTCATAACGGCTACCCCTGACTGAGCACTTCTCATTGGCCAGCTTCATTCATGTGATCGCATATAGTCCTCGCAACAACCTTAAGAGTGAGAACCATTATCATGGCCATTTTATAGAAGTGAACTCTGCCTGAGTCTCACAGGGTTAGTAAGTGATGGAATTAGGTTTGAACCCAGGTCTCTCTGACTCCAGGACCCACGCTTTTAACCACTCTGTTACACCAGTACTGAGCCTGTGACTTAGAGCGGTGGGTTTTTTTCAGAATTGAATTTTTTTAATTATTCTAATTGGTATATATTATATTCACATACCATGTAATCATCCAAAGTGTACAATCAATGGTTCACAACATCATTATATAGCTGTGCATTTAGCATCACAAATGACTTTTTTTCCTTTTTTGTGAAAGATAGCATATATACAAAAAAAGCAATCAATTTCAAAGCACATCACAAAAAATTAGTTGTAAAACAGATTTCAGAGTTTGGGATGGGTTACAATTTCCCAATTTTAGGTTTTTACTTCTATCTGCTCTAAGACACTGGAGATTAAAAGAAATATCAATATAATGATTCAGCAATCATACTCATTTGTAAAACCTTACTTTCTTTATATAACTCCACCATCACTTTTGATTTTTCTCCCACTCTTTAGGGGTATTTGGGCTATGCCCATTCTAACTTTTTCATGTTGGAAGGGGCTGTTGATAATATGGGATGGGGGATGGAACTAGCTGATGTTCTGGAGAGGCTGGGCCCTCGGAGCAGTGGTTCTTAAACTTGAGGTTTGGCTCCTCTGGGGCTCAAGAAGCCTCCATGGCTATAGTTCCTACATCACAGCATTCATCCCCCTGCCAAAACTTAACTTTGCCACCTTTACAACTCTGCATCTTCCTCCTGCCTCAAATTGGCACCTTCACTCTCCTGTAGGTGTCTCCAAGAGGGCAGTGAGAAGCACTTTTCCTCAACATGACTTAGATGGTTCAGGGCCTCAGCCTTAAATAACACTGAATTATAGGGAGAAAGCTGTTCCCTTTCCAATTCATGTTCAGTTCCAACAATCTCAAGGGGAAAGTCTTGCTGGAGACAAGACTTGAACACAGGCATAATTCTTGCTAGTTTCCCCCGTGTGCTGGTTTGAAAGGATATATGCCCCCTAAGAAAAGCCATGTTTTAATATAAATCCCATTTCTTAAAGGTAGAATAGTCTCTATTCAATACTGTATGTTTGAAACTGTAATGAGATCATCTCCCTGGTTGATGTGATTTAGTCAAGAATGGTTGTTAAACTGGATTAGGGGATGACATGTCTCCACCCATTTGAGTGGGTCTTGATTGGTTTACTGGAGTCCTATAAAAGAGGAAATATTTTGGAGATTCAGAGAGATTCAGAGAGAGCAACACTACAAAGCAGAGAGTCCACCAGCCAGCGACCTTTGGAGATGAAGAAGGAAGACACCTCCCGGGGAGCTTCATGAAATAGGAAGCCAGGAGAGAAAGCTAGCAGATGACGCCATGTTCGCCATGTGCCCTTCCAGCTGAGAGAGAGAAGCCCTGACTGTGTTCGCCATGTGCCTTCTCACTTGAGAGAGAAACCCTGAACTTCATCGGCCTTCTTGAACCAAGGTATCTTTCCCTAGATGCCTTTGATTGGACATTTCTTTAGACTTGTTTTAATTGGGACATTTTCTCGGCCTTAGAACTATAAACTAGCAAACTAGAACACCCCGTAAGAGCAACAAACCCTCCAGGCTTTATTTCTAGACCATATCACAATCCAACGACTTCTTATCACATTTCGTACCATAACCTTAGTGCCAGCCCCATCACTTAGGCCTGGACAGTTACAGTAGCCTGCTCACTGGCCTCTTGGCCTCATGACTTGCTCAGCTAGTCAGTTCTCCACCAAGTAGCCAAATTGAGCTACCTGGTTCCACTGCTTAAACCCCTCATCTGCAGTGGAGGTAAAATCCAAACTCTTCACCATGGCCCATAGGTCCTTACGTGTTCCAGCTCCTCCATAGCTCTTCTCCTGGACTTCTATCTCTCACATGGAGCAAATGTGCTCCTCTCTTTGCAATTTCTGTGACTTCTGCTAGAATTGCTTGGTTTCCCGATCCTTGTGACTGGCTCCTTCCAATCATTCAGGTCTTGACTCAAGTGTCACATCCTCAAAGAGAACCTCCTTGCCCTGCAGGCCTATCTCACTCACTCTGTACCAAGCCATCTGCTCTCCTTGGCACTGGTCAATGCTCGCTATGGTATTTATCTCTTTTTCCCAGTTTACCAGATTTAATGGGCTGCACAGATTCCACCTTAAATAACATTGAATAGTAGAGTGAGAAAATGGATCTTCTCTCTTTGAATTTTTCTGATTAAATCGAACTAAATTGTTTAGTGTTACTCCTTAGAAGTTTAGTGATAACTTCTCCAGCACTTGCTAACCTCTGATATTTACAAAGAAAGTCTCCAATCTCACGGTTTTCTACAAACATCAGTGTCTAGCTAGATTTTAATAATATCGTATTATTTTCATTGTATTTCTTTTATAGATACCTTCTGTTAAGCTGGGAAATGATTTATGGTAATGCTCTAATGCTTTAATGTTACCCTTTTAGTTTAGTTTTTTTTTTTTTTTAAGTAAATTGATTTAAGACATTATGCACAGGTATATGTGTATGGGGTCAATGTTGTGAAGGTACGGAGCTAATGGTTATAGTTAAGGAACCACTGTTCCAGACGGAGCAGCCCCTTCCGGTACACCAACTAGCTCCAACTGAGTCCCAGGACCTGGTGTGGTTTGGTTTGTTCTGTTTTATTTTTTTCCCCCAGTGATATGGGAACTTATGCAGCTGGGTATAAGCAAGGGATTGGGGCTTTTCTCCTAGAACTCAATGAATGAATTTGGGAAACTTTTTCTCAATCTTAGTCTGTCCCCCCACCCCCACCCCGACCCAGTATCTCGGGCCTTAACTCTTTTCTATATGCAGTTCAGATCCCTAGACCTGACCTCCATGGTGATGGGTAGGGAATGATGGTTCTGGGACACTAAATACCTAATTTCCTGATGCCAAATGAAGTCAGTCCCTGGCCCTTTCTTTGTTTTCAGTCTTCACAAATCAGACAAACATGAATTTTATTTTTGTGGATGCACCAAATAACCTAGTACACAGCTTTATTTGGCCTGGCCTATTGAAAGGTAGAGCCCACCTACATAAATTCTGAGGTCCAATAAATTGGTCTTCCAGGGTTCCCAACATCCTTTGCCCTCCTTGTCAGTCTCCATTCTACTTAGGCTAAATAGATAGTCTCAAGGACATAAAAATGCATCTTTACATTCCTTGAATTCAAAATGTGCCAATTTTAGATATTTCATTTTTGTAGTAGTAATATCCCATCTTACTTGGTAAGTCAAATGTTCAGTAGATTGAAACATTTGATACAAATGCTTAGTGTGACTTTGGCCAAGCTACTTAAAATCTCCGAGCTTCAGCTTTCCTATTTCATTGGGCTATTTGAAGATTAAATGAGATCATGCAAACAAAGCACAGAGCCTGGTTTAATGTAAGCCAATAAATGGCTATTAACGTTTTTATTTTGCACTTCATCCTTCCTTTTGTGCAGAAGCAGCACCCTGGCTTGATTAGATTTACCTGGTTTGATTAGAGTTCCTAAACCTTGGCCACCACCTACTCTCCACCTCTTGCACTAAATTCAATCATTCCTTCACCCAGGATCTACTTACTGAGTGCAGTGTCTTTTGCTGGGCACTGACTACTTAAGCACGAATCAGACCTGGTTCCTGCCTTTGAGAAGCTCAGATCCAAGTAGGAAAGAGAAACTCCCACACAAACGAGCTGTAATTGAGGTATGTTTCTAGGGCGAATGAGAGGGTGCATTTAATTGTCTGAGACTTGGGGATGTGAGGGATGGGGGAGTCATTCAGGTACCTGGCACCGCCCAGGCAAAAAGCACGGGAGTGTCGGTACACCACTAAAGACTAGGCGGATCTGGGGAAGGAGGCAGGGCCCAGGCCCTGGAGGGAATGAAATCCAGGCCACGAGGTCAGGGTTTCTCCTATTGGCGAGGAGCTTGTCCTGGAGTGAGGCCTGGATCGTGCCTGATCTCGTTACGGGAAGGGCCTAGGACGATGCCGCGCAGGAGCGGGAGGAGCCCTGCTCCCGCCCAGAGGGAAAGCTCCGGCGGTTGAAGGGAGAAATAACGGCCACCGCGGGAGGACGCCAGGCCATTTGCCGCAGCTGGAGGAGCCGGAAACTCCGGGCGTGTGGCTACCTGGCCCGGCAGCTCCTTGGCGGGGGCGGGTTCGGCTCTCCCAGGGCAGATGATTGGTCGGCCACTGGTGGCGACCGCGGCGGCGCTTGGAACTGTCGCTTTGACCGGTGAGTCCTGGGTTCGATCCCGGGTCCCGCCAGCTCTTGAGGCGCCCCGATGTACCAGGCGATGACTCTTCTTGGTCGGTCCGCACTCCCTTTCTTCCCGGGCGTCACCTGGAGGGGCAGGCCCGTAGGGGAGCCCCCCCTTCGGGCGCGCTTCCGCTCTTCTGTTACGGGTCGCCTGTCCAGGACCCCTCAGGGGCATTTTGGGGAGGGAGGCGGATAATGCAAGGTTTAGGTGACCCCATTCCGAGAGAAAGACAGTGCGGGGCCGTGGCGGGGAGCACGGCGAAGTGGAGCACGTAGAGTCCCCGGGGCTGGAGCCCCGTGGGTGGGGGAAGGGACGCGCCAAGGACGCCTCAGGCCTGGGCCTTGCGGGATGAGTCGGGGGCCCGGGAGGAGGAGGAGCAGGAGGCCGAGGAAGCATGTGGGTCTGGAGCGCGGAGTAGGAGCCTGGGAGGATCAGAATTTTGGAAGTTAGAGGCGTGGGTACCGGTGAACTGTAACCCCTGGCGAGAAGCTAGACCACCTAGAGTTAAGGTCAGAATCCTGGAAGACAATACCATTCAAGATAATAGATTGAAAGAGCAGGCAGGAGCTAATGGAAAACAGACATACCGGAAGGTACCGGGAGCAATCCCAGGCTCCAAGGCTTGAGTTTTAAGGATTTTATGGTTGTTGGCAGAGCGGGGCCCATACCAAGATAAAAGCATGATAAGGCCTGGGAAATGTACTTGGGATATGGTCATTACTTTGGTGAACCTAAGATATAATGAACTTATTTTTTATTTTATTTATTTTTTTATTATGAGCGTTTTCAAATTTACACAGAAGTAGAGAAAGTTACGTGATGGACTGGTCCCCGGGTACTTTTCTTCTGGGCTCAAAAATCCTGGCCACCCCAGTTGCATAACAAATATTTTAAGATATGCCTCAAATTCTTACTGATTATGGAACAGTATGTTAATCTTATCAATTAAAAATATTTCTTTCAAGTAAAAAATCTGATTACAGGTTTGCAATGGCTCATTGGCCAAGAAGAGGCCCACAAAGTTGTGTTTTTAACTCTGGAGGCTCTGGAACAATCCTATTGATTTCCATGCCCAGAGTGCTGTGATGGCCTGAGATGGAGTTTAAGCGCTGGCGGTGTCCTCTGGTTTATACTAGAATTTAAGGTTTGGGCCAGTCCAGTGGTAAGAATCGTATTTCCCCCAAATGTTCCTATTTTTCACACTCTGAGGCCTACCTTCAATCTTTGAGTCGGTTCTTCTGCTGCTTCATTCACAGGAGTGGATAAATTTACTTCTTCCTCTCCACTCCCATTCTTTAGGGCTCACCTGGGTGGTTTATCTCCAAAGATACCTGCTCCCTGCCATTCAAATATACCACATGTGCTTTTCACACTCCTGTAGCACCTGGTGTTAGCTGTTAGTCAGCCTTCCACATTGAGATCCTTTTCATGATGGTCCTGCACAATCCTAAAACCGTTTCCTTCCCTCTTCTGTGCCCTCCACCTCCATCCCAATTACAAAAGAAGATATTAACTGCCCCAGTTTGGGTTTTTGACTCCCCTTGTCTACCTCCAGGGGACTCAAAAAAACAGCATTTCTTCTAGAGCTAAGTTTTCTTAATGTGATTTGCCATTTATTAGAGAATTAAACAACTGATTGGATTATATTTGCATCAGAAGTTATGTTTAGTTATTGAGTAATGGCTGTTTAGTACTACTGTGGAAAATATTAGATGCTTGATCACACTGCTGGATGTCAATGCTTATAAAAAGGAACTAATCTCAGGGCTCATTGTGATGAATGAGAAAGAGCAAAAGTTAGATTCAGTCAGGGGATGAATTTGCTTAGTGATTGATATTCAAATATATCTATACACTTAAAGCTATCAAAATGATCATTATTGAAATATCTACAGGAAATAATGTTGTTACTGGTAATGTGTAATTCATCTACATGTGAATTTCCTTTTTTTTCCCCATGAAAACAATTGTCTTTTGATTAAATGAAGTTTCTTAGAAATGAAGCCATGATGTTATATCGTAACTGTCTGTGCACAGGTACTGAGGAGAAGATGTGAACTGAATAAAACATTTTCTTTCATTTCTTTTGTAGGGAAGATGGAAGAGCTGAGTCAGGTCCTGGCTAGTAGCTTTTCTGTGTCCCAAGATCTGAATAGCACAGCAGCCCCACATCCCCGCCTGTCCCAGTACAAGTCCAAGTACAGTTCCTTGGAGCAGAGTGAGCGGCGCCGTCGGTTACTGGAACTGCAGAAATCGTAAGGGATGCTTTAACCCCTTGGCTTCTTTCTACAGGCTGGGAGAAAATCATTCAGGAAATGTAGTCTGTCCCTACAGAGCGCCTTTCGACATAGACCGTTTTTAGGTTGATCTTCCTGCCTGTGAGGTTGGGAGAGGTAATCCTGGCAGAAGTAGACATCCTTTATGTTCAAAGCTTAATGAAAATGAGGAAGTAGGGAGCAACTAAAATCTGAAAGCAAACGCTCAATTATTTGGTTAAACTTTTCTTTCTTTCCTGGCAGCAGTACTGAACTTTTCAGTTTAGGGGCTTGTGAAATCCACGCCCATACTTCCACTCCCCACATTCCTTGTGTACTTATGTGTGGCTTCTTCTGTACTTTGAGTCCTGGCGTTGGTGTGGTCTTCCCGTCTGCCTTCTCTACTGAGCCCTTGGGAGTTCAAGACAAATAATTCCACAGGGAACCTGAGAAAATGTCTTCCATACACTTACTTTTAAATGCCAAGATGAGCAAACAGGAAAAGAGAATGTTTGTGGCTGGGCTATTCTGAAGGCAGGGCCTGTCTTCTTTTTTTTTTTAGTATAGCATATGCCTTATTTGGGTAATAAATTAAGGAATTGGGGATTAGGATAAAATATTAACAGCTGCACAGTTTCCATCTGGTCACCGTTTTGTCCAGTTTGTGTCATGCATGTATTCAGCAGGAATGGTTCCCTGTGGCTTCTGGGGTTATTTGCAGATTATATTCCCAGATCATTTTTTTTTTAATGGTAATCAATTATTTTGGAATAGGTAAAACATTCATATGGTTCAAAATTCAAAATGTACAAAAGGGTATATGGTGAAAAAAATCTCCTTCCAATTTGGTTCCCTAGCCATCCAATCCAGTTCCTTTCCTATAGTTTTACTTTTGCCTATCCTTCCAAAGATGTTCTATAAAGGGATAACCAAGTGTGTATGGTGATATGTGTTACATAATCTTTTTTTTAGTACAAATAGCAGCATACTATGATAGAATACATAATAATATACGCATAATACATAACAATACCACAACATACACTGTTCTGTACTTTCTTTTAACGGTTTCTTGAGAGTTTCCATATCAGTTCATATAGTGCCACCTTATCCCTTTTTTATAATGCTAAGCATTCTATTGAATGGATAGTTCATAATGTAATCTAACGAGTCCCCTACTAATGGACATCTGAGTAGTTCCCTTATCTTGTGATTACAAATAATACCTGGGAAATAACCACTGATATGTGTTCTTTCACACATGTTCAGGTACATCAGCTCTTTCTAATTTACCTTCCCATGAATGTGCATGCATACTTGTGTGGGTTGGAGAAGAAGCCATCTCTCTTGTCTCACTGTGTCAGTAGTTAAACTTTCTCACCTTAGCATTTAGGAAACAGTATAGGAGGTTACATGATATCTCCGAGTCACTTTGGAACAATCAGTTTCCAAAAAGGTGCAAAATAGAAAAAGGTTTTTCTTCCTTCTCAGTTTCCCAAATGTTCTCAAATATGTAGCTTAAAAAAAGATAACACAAAGGGAAACAAGTCAATGAAAGATATTATTTTGTAAACTAAGTGGATTTTTTTGTTAGACAGGAACTGGCAAAAGGCCTTGCTTGTCCCCAGAAAACTGTGTGACGTGGAAAGCCCCAGAAGTTTTTGACTTCTCACTGCATCTCAGCATTTCTTCTTTCCTATCCCTGGAGGCCTTTGGATTAGATGCCTGCCAGGCAGGGGAAGTGTCAGCTCTCACCTTGGGTGGGAGTTGGGGTGGTGTGGGGAAGTCAGTCTTTCTAATTAGTGAACCTTGAAAATTCCTTTTAATATTTTACTTTGCTTGTTCTTAGGAAACTCTGAGGCAGACTGTGTGTGTTCAGAAGAGTTTGTCTATTTAGGATCTTTGAGGAGGCAATCACTAGTTTAGCCTGGCAGAGGAAATTCTGTCTTCTCTTATTTCCACCAGAATCCCCATGTTGCTCCAGAATTTGGAGGCTTTGCAATTAAATCTGTCACATTGCAGGGTGTCTTCCTATAAGTTATAAAGAGTTGTTCTTATACCTTTTCTTTCTCCAGCAAGCGACTGGATTATGTGAACCATGCTAGAAGACTGGCTGAAGATGATTGGACAGGGATGGAGAGCGAGGAAGAAAAAGATAAGGAAGATGATGAAGAAATGGACATTGATGCTGGCAAAAAGTTACCAAAACGCTATGCTAATCAAGTGAGTGTGGTCCAGAGAATATGAGGCATTGCTATTACTGTGCAGTCAAAGCCCACTGAAGACAATGTTGCCAGAAAGAGAGGAATCTTAGCCCTTAGGAGGATGAGGTAGGGAAAAGGAATAGCAACTGCCGTGAAAATGCTGATGTAGAAGATGGTGAGAAGAACTGACTTACAGTGCTGTGTACTGATTGGGGGATCATTGTTGGAGTCTGTGGGTAGTGGGTTTGGGGGCTTTACCTCAAGCTGTTATCAAAGGTTGATGGCCTGCTGCAGAAAGTCCCTAAGCTATGATGTAAAAACAGACTTCATGTGCTGGTCATTTCCTTGGTAGTTTTTGCATAGCTGTTCTGGATTGGGCCTTCCCAGCCCAGCACTGCCCCCTCACCCCAACCCCACAGGTGTGTAGTTTTTTCTAAGAGGTGTACTAAGATGACAGTCCTAGATCTTCACACTCAGGTGTGGAAGGTGGAAAGTATAGCTGTCTTGATTAAGGATACCCTGCCCAGATACCTAGAGCAGTCTGTTGGCCAAGGTGAGATTGAGGCCATGAAACAACAGATCACTGTAACAAACTTCATTGAGTGCCCTGTTGGAACCAGAGAGGAAACCGGTGTGGTTTGTGGTGCTGTAAAAGAAGCAGGCTTGGAGATTATTCTGGGCTTTGGGCAGTCCAGGTATTACAGAAGGCAAGGTACGGCCTTCTGTAGGCCTGGAGCTAACCTGCCTTATACTTTTCCCTATAACCCAAGTGTTTTGTCACCTCAGGACCCTTTCCTACCTTTAGCATATGGTTCCTGAGTGCACACACCTCCATCCCCTTTCTCTGCCATATATAGCACAGATAAAATCCTCTGTAACAAAGTACAATTCAGTTTTATTTAGCAAACATGTTCAGGGGCCTGCTGTGTGCTAAACTAGACTATGCTATGGGGAATGTATACTTGGAAAAGAAATAGCCCTTGCATTTCTGGAATAAGTGTAGACTATTATAAGTGAGGTTCCTTCCATCCAGGGAGGTGGGGGGGGGGGGGGCGGATCAGGGAAAGGTTAATGAATGGTGTCTAGGAGACTTGACAGGCAGAGGTACAGAGTGGGGATATTCCAGACAGCAGGAGCAGGCTTAACAGGAGCCTAGAGGTAGGACAATATTATAAGGTGTGTTCAGGGACACTATGCAGGCCACTGAGGATGATGCAGTTTGTGAGTGGGGAACGGTACAGCAGAAGAGAGGCCTTAAAAGTGTGTGTAAGGGTTTAGACTGAGTTTTAGATTGTGAGGCGCCACCAGTAATTTTTGAGCCAGAGACAGAGTTGTAACTCTGTACAATACCCCCACAGCTGTGTGCAGAAGGGACTGGAGGAGAAAGAGACTGCTGCTGGAAATTTTAGTATGGGTTTACTGAAACCATCTGATGACTGGCGCCAAGAGCAGTGAGGTGGGAAGGAAAAGAGGTCATGACTATGAGAACTGTCACCAGGTGGAATGGCCAGAATTTAGCCATGAATTGGATAGGAGAGGCAGAATAGTTGGTTAAGGGTTTAAGCTCTGAGGTCATAGACCTGACCTCTGAGCTGGGCTCTATATTGACCTTGAGCAAGTTGCTTAACCATTCTAAATCTCTGGCTTCTTATTTATGAAATAGGAGATAGTAATAGTACCTGTCTCATAGGATTATTAGGAGTAAATGAGATCGTGTTTCTTAGATGTGTAGACCAAAGGTCCTAATATGTGCCCTACAGATTTTAACTGCTACTGTTAATTTTTTTAAAGCAGCATATCAAGATGTAATTCACATACCATACAACTCACCCATTTACAAGATGACATTTCAGTGTTTAGTATTTTCATAAAGCTGTACAACCAACCATCAGTGCTGTGTAGTTCCAGAGCATTTTCATCACCCCAAAAAGATAAGCTGTACTCATTAGCACATTAGGAGTCACTTCCTATCCCCCCTCCCCAACTTTCCCACTCCCTCCCAATCTAGGCAACCATTAATCTATGAATTTGTCTATTCTAGACATTTCATGTAAATAGTTTCCTACAACATGTGACCTTTTGTGTCTGGCTTTCACTTTGCATAGTGTTTTCAAGGTTCATCTTCATCTGTGTTGTAGCATAGATTATTACATCATTCCTTTTTATTGATGAATAATATTCATCAATGAATAATGTTGATGAACAATAAATCAAAATTTTTGATCTGTTCAGCAGTTGATGACTATTTGAGTTACTTCCACTTTTTGACTGTTATGAATAATGCTGCTTTGAACAGTCATGTACAAGTTTTTGTGTGAACAGGTATTATCCATTCTCTGGGGTGTATAACTAGGAATGGAATAACATATGGTTACTTTGTGTTTAAACTTTTGAGGAACTGCCAGACTTTTTCAAAGCAGCTACACCATTTTACATTCCACCCAGCAATGTATGGGGTTCCAGTTTCTCCACTTGTTATTGTCTGTTTTATTAATTACAGCCATCCTCGTGGATGTAAAGTGGTAACTCATGTGGTTTTGATTTGATATCTTAGTTTGAGCTGTAAGCACAATTGCCACAAACTGATTTTGACTTAAACATAGGGAATTTATTGGCTTACAGTTTTGAGACTAGAAGTCCAAAGTTAAGATATCAGCAAGATTTGCTTTCTTCCTGAAGGCTGTCAACGTTTTGGTGATGGCTGTTGGCAGTCCTTGAGGTTTCTTGGTTTATATATCTGAATCACGTCACAGGATGTCATCCTCTCCCTTCTCACTTTCGTGATTTGCAGTTTATAAAGCCTTCAGTAATCCTGATTAAAACCCAGCCTCATTCAGTTAGGCCATAGCTTAAGTAAAAATAACATATTCAAAAGTGTTTTGAAGATGTTACAATAGGTTATGCCCATAGGAATTCAGATTAAGATTAAGAACATACATTTGTTGGGGTACATAATTCACTCTACAACATCTGTATTTCGCTACCAACTAATCATGTTGACCATCTTTTCACATTCTTTTTGGCCATGTGTGTATCTTCTTTTAAGCGATGATTATTCAGATCCTTTGCCCATATTTTAATTGGGTTCTTTGCCTTTTTATTATTGAGTTCTAAGAGTTCTTTTTATATTCTAGATATAATTCCCTTATCAGATATATGATCTGCAAATATTTTTTTCCCGTTCTGTGGGTTGAGGTTTTATTTGATGGCATTTCTTGCAGCAAAAAGTTTTTTTTGTTTGTTTTCATTTGTCAATAAACATCTATTAAGCACTGCTATCTACAACATAGATGCCAAGGCCTTGGTTACACAATCAGTTGAGAAATTTTGTAGGAAAACAAGAATGGGTGAGAATTAATGAGGTGGTCCTTCCAAGGAGGAAAAGGGAACTTTTTAAAAATGCATATTCCTGGACCTCACCCACAGAGGGGTTAGCTCCTGCTGCAGGAGTTGAGGTAGTAAGGATGGGGGTGGATGCAGGTAGTGAAGGTGAGAAGAGAAGCTGGGGTTCATAGTGAGGTGTCACTGTCCCTTTAATTGAGCAGGAGACGATCTTGGTTGCTGAGAGACGTGAGGGAAAGTCCCATTGTCAGCCTTTGCTCCCTCATTCTTTTACATGTATTTTTATTATATATGTAGAGCATGAATACTTTGTCATTGTCAGCATTTGAGCAGCACATCCTTCTGATCATTAACACCATTTATTATGTTCCCAGTTGATGCTTTCAGAATGGTTAATTGATGTTCCTTCAGATTTGGGTCAGGAATGGATTGTGGTTGTGTGCCCAGTTGGAAAAAGAGCCCTCATCGTGGCCTCTAGGGTGAGTAGCTGTCTTTTGCCCCCCATGCCTGGTTTGTGCATTGCCTTTACCTGGGCTATGTCTTCCTGGTTTTATGGGATGGTAGGGGGGATTCCTTCCATTCCATGTTCCTTATATGCCATGGCAGCTGTGCCTGGAATGGGGATTGAAACTCTTTCCAGCAGGAGGGATTGGTTGAAAGCCATCTTTGGGGCCATGGCACCCCTGCAGAATGGGAGAACAAGAAGGTGAGGAGACCTTGGTGTCTAACAAAAATGGTAACTTTCTCTCTACACAGGGCTCTACGAGTGCCTACACCAAGAGTGGTTACTGTGTCAACAGATTTTCTTCTCTTCTCCCAGGAGGCAACAGGCAAAACTCAACAACGGCAAAAGGTATCCATGTAAAATGTCCATTTATTGTTTTATAATTAGTAAAAGACAGTATAAGTTGCTTAATGAATTGTTTTAAAGACCCACTTTGAAAGTAGACCTTTGAAATTGCACATCAACACTTTCCTGGCCACCAGGCTCAGGCCCTTCCCTTCATAGTTGCAGAATAGATGTTTCCCTGCGAGGCTACTGGGCAATAAACTTCTGACTTAAAGTCAATGCTCCTTTTTCATGGTCTTCCATTATGAGGTGATAGATTCACTTCCTTGGAGAAAGATCCCTCAGAGAATGCTAAGTGTAATGGTATAGCAAGCAGGCCCTACCAGATTCCCTTTTCTCCTTCCTCGTTTTCCTAACCTTAGCTTCTCCCTCCCATCTGGGCCCAGCTGAGGAAACTAAGATTATGGAGGTTAACTAACCTGCCCGCAAGGAAGTAGCAGAGCTGGGCCCTGAGTCTCTTCTCTTCCCTACCTACTCAAGCTTCTTTGGTGGTTCCTTGTACTTCTTGTACTGAACCTGGACTTCTTTCTTAGCCTCTAAAGCCCTTCACAAGGAGGCTTTGTCCCACCAATCCTCACTTCTTTCTCCTATGTTCTTTCTACCCTCAGCTCTGTTCAGCTTGCTTTCCTCATTGCTTCCCACATGTGTCCAGCTCCTTTTATTGTGGGGCCTTTTCTCATGCTACTTTAGTACTCCCTCCTCCTCCCCTTTGCCCTTTTCAAATTCTGTTGATCCCAGAAGATTCTGTCTATATCCTGTTTCTTCCATGAAGCATTTTCTGCTGCTCTAGTCTTTTCCTTCTGGAACTCCTATTTTTTTGTTTGTCTTATATAATTCAGTTCTTTGTTCTTCACTCTCTTTAACTTGATTGTAACTTCCTTACAAAAGGGAAGGATTTCCTCTTCCACACGTAATAAATATAACACAGTGTCCATAATAGGAACTCAAAAAGTAGTTGTAAACTAAAATGGAAGATTACTTGCTTTCAAACTTGTGAGCAAATTTAGAATTCCCACTTGGCTCAAGGGATGCCTTGATCCCTCTTGTGCTGTCCTGCCTCCTGTTACCCTTGAGCTGTACGAAGTAGCTACAGAGGGTCAAGAAGAAATACTCTCACCCTAATGAATCCTTAGTGTTTACCTCATTGGGGACTGCAAGGGCTCGTAATTACTGCAGACACTGAGGATTGTTACACTGTGAAATGGAGCTCCCTGGATTATGGGAGAGGGAACCCTGATTGGGAGGGGAACCTTGTTCTGACTTTATTGCTTTGTGTTCCCAGACTACACCATTCTGGATTGCATTTACAGTGAGGTAAACCAGACCTACTATGTTCTGGATGTGATGTGCTGGAGGGGTCATCCTTTTTATGACTGTCAGGTAAGGATTGATACTCCCCTCTTGCTTTTCCTGTCTTTTCCTCTCCTCTCAGGAAAGTGGCTCAGCGTGTGGGTTTGGTATGTGACCAACTTCTTGGTGTGTACAGGATGTGGTATATCAAGGATATTATCTAATGCTCCTTGCATCTTAATCTTTAAGTGTGTTTAAATTAGCTTAGTTTTTTTTTAAAAAAGGGATAGAAAGGACTAAAGGAAGTGTGGGGATTCTTATGGGGAGGAAGAGAAATGGAGCAGAGCGGTAGGCTGGGATTTTGTTGCAGCTGCAGCCACCCCCTCACCGCTCTCCTGAATGTGGGTGGATTGCTGGCAGGGATGATGGTGGAGCAAAGGGGGATGTTGTCTTATGTAGGCGGGCACAAAGAAGAGAAAGTGGAATGTAAGGCACCAACAGGTCGACTCTTATAGCCTCCCCGCCTTCAACCACACCCTGGCTCTGAAAGTGGCAGGGCCTCCTTGGTATTGCCTCCTAGAATCCCTAATGGGCTAACTTTGGAAAGAGGCTTTTCAAGTGAGAAGAGGTCTCAGTCTTCTCCCACCAAGTTTCACCTTCCCCTCTACCCTACTCCTGAGCTTTTATCCTATTGGTGATTCTTCCGAGTGACAGAAGCAGCCATCAGCATGAGCCTGGGTTAGCCCCCCAGCCTCTGTCAGCAGACTGCTCCCCATCGTAATGTCAGTGGTGTGGTGTTTTTGTACTCCCCATCACTCCCTGTCAAATAGGTTATCATAGTGGTTCTCAGTTTGTGGTCTCTGGACCAAGAGTTTCAGAAAGATGTTAAGAAATTCAAATTCTCAGACCTACTGCATCAGAAACTATGGGGATGGAGCTTATGGGGATGCAGGCTCAAGTGTGAGAACCCTTGGATTCTTTCGCTAGCTATTACCACAGGCTTGGCTTCCAAATTATGGGAAATGGTGATGCTTCAGCATTCTAAGATGCAGTTCATTCAGGCCTTTAACAGCCAAGATTTGCGTTGCTAAGCACTTTGTGATTATTGTCTGAATGAATCCCTTAGAACAACCCTATAGAAAGAAGGAAGCCAGAGCCAAGATGTTAGGTACCTTGCCCAAATAAATGCATACACAAGCCTAAAACTGAGAACACATGATTCAGACTAGAATTGCTATCTTATTTTCCTTTAATTCTGTTGAAGATGTGTCACAACTTCAAATGATTTTCATAATTTACCTATATATTTATATTTATAATATAAAGAAAAGACTGTTCTGTAAAATATTTTAAAAGGTAAAATAATTTAAAAGAAAGAAAAGACTCTAAATAACTATGTAAGTATATAATATCATTAATTCAGAGATTAAAGTAGTTTATGAAAAGTTGGAACCATATAGTAGTTTCTAATTCTCAGGATTAAAATAAAATGAAGGTTAACATAACCTACTTTGGGGTTGGACAGTCTAGGTCCCGCAGTGCTTTCTGTGTGTACCTGGGCAAATGAGTTAACCTCTCTGAGCCTTCGAGTCCTCACCTGTTAAGTGGAGATAATGATAGTTCAGCCCTCAGAGGGTCGTTGTGAGGATTAATAAGATTCTCTGTGTAAAGCCCTAGCATGGAGCATGACATATAGTAGATCTTCTGTGTTAAGTATGGCCTTTACTGAATTGTAAGGATAAAAATCTTCAAAGATTTTATAAGATCTTCCTGACTTTGTGATGGTGTTTTAAGGGGTGTAATGACAGAAATCAGGTGGCTATTTAGACTGGCATGTCTCTGTTCATATTAGAGTTTGACATGAGCAGTATTTCATCTTCCTCCCTTCCTTCCCTGTGGCAGACTGATTTCAGATTCTACTGGATGCTTTCAAAGTTACCTGAAGAAGAAGGACTAGGAGAGAAAACCAAGCTCAATCCTGTAAGGCCTGGTATTTGAATCACAGATATCTTTATGGGGGTTGGTTTAGGTTGAATGAAATTATTTTTTGAGGGGACATGGCATAATGAAAAGAGGTTAGGCTTAGCAGTCATCCAGATCTGAATTCCAGTTCTGGCTTTGACAACCATAGATTAAGTTAATAACCTCACTTAGCCTTAGTTTCCTTGCTCATAGACTGGGATTGATAATACCTCTGTTATAGGGTTGTTATACCTATGTTATAGAGTTGTTATAAGAACCAGATGGTATAATATACACAAGTCCTCCTTGTGTATAGCACAAGGTCCTCAGAAACCCCTTTTAGTCCTGGACAGTCTTTTGTTATCCTCAGGACATGAAGTTGCCCTCTCTAGGGTCAACAGGTAAACTTTGTTTGCCAGTCATACTCTTAGAAATTCTGCCTAGTCACCCTCAAATATTTTCCTGAACTGGATGTGATTTTAGTAAAAGAAAAAAAGCAAATAGTGCTTGATGTACAATAATAATAACCACTTCTATTAATATTGCTATTTGGAATTCTAATACAGTATTTCTGAAACTTGAGCATGCATTGACATCACCTGGAGGTTTGTTAAAATATGTATTCCTGGGCTTCACCTCCAAGTTTTCTGATTCAGTAGATTTGAGGTAGGCCTGAGAATCTGGATTTCTAACAAGTTCCTCAATGACGCTGATGCTGCTGGTCTGTGACCCACACTTTGAAAACCCCTGCTCTTGAATCTGAGCTGGGACTGCCCTCTTCTATTCAGTGCCCTCATTTCACAGGTGAGAATATAGGCTTAGAAAGGGGACTGCCTTATTCACGGTCCCACAGTCAGACTGACAAACCTGGTGCCTTGGCTGTCTGCTTAATGATTTAAATATGTGACAGCTATTTTCCGGGCATTTTATTAGCTGAGCTGCCATTTGCTGGAAATACCTGCACATTTTTTAAAGACATTTGGACAAGCCAGTTAGTTACAGGAGAATAAATGAAGTTAGTAATTTCAATTAGATATTAGAAGGACATATGCATTGAGGAAGGGGAATGTTGGAGTTGTTGTTTCTGAGATACTGTTCTAAGTGTTTTATGTATATTATCTCTGAGTCCACACAACAACCCTATGAAGTAGATACTTTTATTATCCCATTTTATAGATGGAAAAAACGAGGCATGTGGAGATTAAATGATTCAAACTCAGGCAGTCTGACTTTAGAGTTTGTAATCTTAATCAATTTGTTACACTGCTTTAGTCTGAAATCCTTGTGGTTGTGAAGAGGGCCTCTCTACGCCTTCATAGGAAGAATTAACACAAATCCCTCAATCTAGTACAGTCATATGGTTCTCAGCTTTGACTGCCTGTTGAAATCGACTGGAAACCTTAAATTAAAAAAAACCTGGGTCCCTACTCAGACCAGTTGAATCAGAATCTCTGGGATGAGGCCTGGGTGTCAATGAGTCTTAAAAGCTCTCCAGATGATTCTTATATATAAATAAGGTTGTGCAACACTGACCCAGTAGTTCTGAGGATATATGGTGGGAAGGGAATAAAGAAGGATCAGACAGAAAACTTTTTTTTTGATAGGGCTTTTCAGTTTCAGGAAGAAAATATCAACATGAATTAATTGCTTTGTTCTAATTTATATTTCAGTTTAAATTTGTGGGACTAAAGAATTTCCCATGTACGCCTGAGAGCTTGTGTAAGGTGCTGTCTATGGATTTCCCTTTTGAGGTAACAAAACCATTGTCTTTATTGCTCTGACATAACTGATAGATACAGGGGAACTTAGTAAGACAGAGACTTAATATAGTATCCTCTGACTTTGCTTTGTAAAAGCGTTATTGTGAACATATGTGCTCACTGCATTCCAGAGTCTCAATTCTACTCTGCTGGATTGGTTATTCTGTCTCTTAGCACCAGCAGTGCACCTAAGGTTTTTGATAAGTCAGAAAATACCAGAACTGGAAGGGCCCTTAAAGGACGGTTCATGAAACACCCTCATTTTACAGATGGAGAAACTGAGGCTCAGAGAGGAGCAAGGTCTTCCATTCCCAGGTCCTTCTTACATGTCTCTTCCTGCTGTAAATGTGAGAACCAGGCTCCTTGTTTGACTGCCACAACTGGTTGTAAAGTGGGACTTCTGTGATTTCAGATACCACAGATGCAACCCTTAGTGTTTTCTTCCTCAGGAGTATATAATCCCTGGGGATGGCAAGGCTTGCTGAGCAATGGGATGAGAGACCAGTTTTGTCCCACTTTGCTCAGGATTTTCCCATTTTTAGCACTGAAGTCCCTTGTCCTCAGAAACTCCTTTTAGTCCTGGACAGTCTTTTGTTATCCTCAGCCCTCTCTAGGTTCAACAGGGAAACTCTGAACAAAGTTTGTTTGCCAGTCATACTCTTAGAAATTCTGCCTAGTCACCCTCAAATATTTTCCTGAACTGAATGTGATTTTAGTAAAAGAATCACAGCTTCTTGCATGAGGAAATGGCAAAGGCTGAGTTGCCTTCATTTCTGGGAGTCAATTAAGAAAGTGGTAAGAACACCATCTTTATTTATAACCCTTATGCCCCAATGACAATAAATGCTTTTTAGAGATGAGTCATTGAATCACAGAAAAGAAAATATGTACTGTAGGTCTTCCTGTTGAGAAAAACTGAATTTCCCAGAACATAGCTTGCAAACCATTTAGTTCAGGCAGCCAAAATGGTCTGGGAGCTGAGCTTTTCTAGACAACCTGTTCCCCCTGTGCTCAGCAGGCTAATGTCTCTGAGGGACCTATCCAGTTCTCCTGCTTTGTCTTTGCATGGAACACATCCACCACTACAGAGACCTCTGGGTGGTGGAAAGCAAGTGGAATTGGGGTCAGAAGTCCTGAGTTCAAGTTGAATTTCTGCTTCATACTCAACTGTGTATCTTTAGGGAGGCCCCCAAAACTTCCTGAGCCTGCGCAATCCCAGGTCTCAGATAACCTCATGGTGGGTGAAATGGTATGAACACACCCTGTAAATAGGAAAATGCTATTTGCATTTTACTTTCTGGAAGTTTTATTTTCTAGGACATTTTTTCAGTTACAGAAATTGCATGTGTGAGAAACAAGGACTTTTTTTCCTCTGGCAGTGATCCAGAAAAAGGAACTGGACCATGAGAACTGCCCCTATGTGTACAGGTTCTCCTTGAAACACGTAGCCCCAGTCATTTTGATCCCTGCTTTCCCCTCTTGTAGGTAGATGGACTTCTCTTCTACCACAAACAGACCCATTATAGCCCTGGAAGCACTCCGCTGGTGGGCTGGCTGCGCCCTTACATGGTGTCAGATGTTCTTGGTGTCGCTGTGCCAGCTGGCCCACTGACCACCAAGCCAGAATATGCTGGGCACCAGCTCCAGCAGATTATTGAGCACAAGAGGAGCCACAAGGAGGACATGAAGGAGAAACTTGCACATAAGGCCTCCGAGAATGGACACTATGAATTGGAGCACCTATCTACCCCCAAGCTAATGAGTCCTCCCTGTGGCCTAGACCACACTGGGAGTCTCATGGAAAACTAAAGAAGGCAGCTTCCTGTGGGAGTTACAGGATGATACCCAGCCTCTGAAGGAAACTGGGGATAAGGACAGACAATAACAGGTGACTTCATTTTAGTCACTTCAACTGGAAACCAGCTTATCTACTATCTGAATGCTGGCTTAAGCATTTGGGAGGGTTCCTAGATGGGATGATATCAAGATTGATGAATTGAACTACTCCTGCTGTGAAAAGTATATCCCAGATCCACAGTGTAAATATATGTCATTCTTAAGAAGTTGTTGTGACTTTGGCTTTAGATAGACATGAGTCTCCCTTACCCTCTGCCACCCAGCCTACCTAAGCCATGACTGTTCAAATCTTGGCCCAATTTCACTGTTTTTAGCATTCTGCTGAGTTTCCAGTTGCTGCTGTTGGTGACATCGTTTTTCTGAAAAGTCTTACCAGGAACTGCAGTTCTTGGTATTTGAATATGTTCCCGCTTCTGAGAAGGCAAGTGTGATTTTCTTTGGTTTAGACATCACCAAAGATAAAATGCAAATGGAGTTCGTTCACTCATTCAACAGATGTTTGAGTGCCTACCAGTAGATAAGCATGGTGCTAAGTCCCAGCAATATAGAGTGGGTTATAGAGTTGGGCAAGACTTGGTTCCTGCCCTTGAGCTCACAGTCCATTGAGAAAACAAACCCACTATCATATAGACCACATCAAGGAGATGAAACAGTTGCTTTAGTGCCAAAAGGTGCATAAAGCATCTGGAACCTGGGATACAGGGAAAAGCAGAGAGGACTGCATAGAGGAGTTAGAGCTGGGCTGAGTCTCAGAGGGGGCACAGAAGTGTGCTCTGCAGACAGTGAGGGGAAGAGTTCCTCACAAAGATAGAGTGTGCAGCTGCATCACTCCAGAGAAGGACAGGATTTGCTCTGGGAACTGACATAGGTTCAGCACGGCTCAAGTGTAAAGTAGGAGTGGAAAACTGGAAAGAGATGGTCTAACCATGAAGGGCTTGGTGTGTTATGAAGAGGTTTCAGATTTTATGTCATGGATGAAAGGGAGTCAATATAATAAAAAGCTTTGAATGGCAGGGTGCCTTTCAAATTTGTGTATTAGAGCCCTTGAGCAGCTGTGGGGGTGGGAGATGGTGCCTAAAACTAACCAGTTAGTGGCTCTTCTGTGTTCAGGAAATGTGTTCCATTTCCTGTGACTTTACTCTGCTCCCCACACTGCTTTCTACCTTTTTAGGACTTATGTGATTGGACAAAAAGACCTTATCATTCCTCTCCAACAGTACTAGTGTCTTGTGGACAAAAACTCAGAGGGGTCCAGGTCAGATTTTGTCTCTTAAAACATGCAGCTGTCTTTTTGTGTTGATTAGTTCTGGAAACAGACTGGGGCTTAACTGCGGAGCCTGATTACACAAATTCAGCACATCCAGTGGAACTAGCCTCACTGTCTGGCTCTTAGGGAGCTGCTTAAGCTGACTCTGTAAAATCGGAGAAGGAAGAAGCCCTCTACCACTCCCATGCAACAATGATCCTGCTGGCTGCAGATTCAAGCATTTGCCTACATCAATAAGCTCTTTCCTGTATTTAGGTCAATTCCTCAATAGGAACATCATGTTCCTCTAGCCAAGGAGCATGTTGTAGACGTTTAGTCTCCATTTGATGATCTTCTGAGTACTCTAGTCTGTGTTCTCAGCAGCCAACTGCATCGTTTCAGGAGCTGTGCATGTTAGAATCAGTAGTGACTTGGCCAGGCTCTGCCCAGAAATAATCAGGTCTAGAAGGACTGCTTCCCCAAAGGACATGGGTCAGACTGATGGCCAAAGAACATATCAACCAAACTTATCAGCAAGCAAAACAATGTTGAATGGAAGCTTGAAGGACCAAGCCCAGAGGCGCACCCCTTGTAGTTTTAACTGAGGAGCCAGTATTATCAATTACTGAATAGTATTAGGTTTCCTGGTTGTTGTTTTTTTTTTTTTTCATGGACAGGCACTGGTAATCGAACCCAAGTCTCTGGCTTGGCAGGCGAGAACTCTGCCACTGAGCTACGTGGCCGCCTTTGGTTGTATTTTTTTTTAATTGTAAAACCACCTCCTGACCCACTTATATGGATGGAGACACATCTCCATGGATATCACCTAATCATAAGGTCCCACCTTGGGTGGGTCACCTCTCCATGGAAACAATTTAATAAAAAAGATCCCTCCCAACAGTATTGACCAGGATTAAAGAACATGGCTTTTCTGGGGTACACAACAGTTTCAATTGGTACAGTTGTGTTATCAGCTACTATGATTAGATACTAATTTTTTGGCCACCATTCTGAACAGTTCCCAGTTCATTTTTTTTGTGGAATCATCTCTACCCCATACAGTATGGGTGTGGGATTTAATTGGGGGAATTGGTCTCCCTTAGCCAAGGGTCAGGCTTGTGGCTTAAGACAGGCAAATCACATGCTCCCCACCAAGAATTTGTGTCATGAGCAGAGGAACAAAGAGATTTTGAAGCCGTTTATTTTGCCTGCAGTGGGGAAGGGGTCTTTCATGTTCTGATTATGAAACCCATGAACATCCAGTAAATTCCACCTTAAATTAACCAAAGCTGGTTTCTGGGCTTGCAGCCACAGAGTCCTGTCTGATACCATTGCCCATTGTGGCCTAGCCTGCTTGTCTTGGCTGGAAGGTGAGTTTGGCATGAGTTAGGAAGGAACTAGAGGTGAGATCACTTGTTTCATTTCAAGTGCCACTGGAACCCATGAGTGGAGGAAAGACTAGGGTTTTAAACCAGAAAATGCAAAATAAATTGCTTTGGTTATTTTAATGACAGCCTGGAAAAGCCATTCTGGGTTCCAGTGTTTGCCTGGAAGAGTTTATGTTAACGAAATCCACTTGTGTTTGGCAGTGATTTGTCTCCATGCACTATCCCCTTGCTCACTTCTCACTCATATCTTAACCTGCTGAAACCTGACTTCTGTTCCTAACATTTAAAGTGCTCTCATCAATGGACAAATGGTCTCCTGTTTTCCAGTTGAAGGGAAACTTCTCAGACTTTCTCTTACCTGACTTTAGCTGCCATCTGTGTGCTTCTCCAGTCCAGAAGACAGATATATCATTTATATATTATATTTATATATCTATATGTAAATATAAAGTACTTACTAATCATCTTACAGTCACCTCAAACTCAGCATATCCCAAACTGAACTCATTAGCCTTCCTCCTCAATCCTCAGTCATGCTCTTCCTGGGATCCTTGTCCTTGTTAATGGCAGTTAGTCACCAAAGAAAGGTACCCAGGAATCATTCTGATGATTCTTGTCCATTTCTTACCTTTCATAGCTTATGAGTCACTATGTCCTTTAAATCCCACCTCTCTTCTGAAACTTAAGGCTTTAAATCAAGCCTTTATCATCATTCTCCTGGAGTGCTGCCAGTCTCCTATCTAGTTTTCTTGCCTTCCCTCCTGTAATCCTTCCCTGCCACAACTACAGGCAGATTGGTCCTTTCTAAAAATGCTAATTCATGGACTTCCCATTGCCTACCAGGTACACGTGAAGCTTCTCAGCCTGCCATGCAAGTTTCTTCATGATCTGGCCTTAGCACGTCTCCCCAGCCTTGTAAATTACCTGGCTTCCTTTGCCACCTACTCTCTAGCGATGTTGCTTTACAGTTTCCGGTACAAACACCTCTGTTTCATTTTTTACCCCTACCCTATCCCTCTTAATTCTGACTTCTTTCATCTGGTGAATATATATACTCATCTTGAAAACCTCCATTCAAATGATACCTGTTTGAACTTCCTCTGCAGGTAGAATTGTCCACTCTCCTTTGTGCCCTTCCCATTCCACATAGCCAACTCTCATAGTGATTATAATACTTGATTATAAACTAATTTTTTTACATATCTGTTTCCTTCCCTGCGAAATTTGGGAATAGTCATAAAGGCCACCTGCACTCTCTTCCTTCCTTCCCTCCTTCCCTCTTTCCCTTCTTCCCTCCCTCCCTCCCTCCCTCCCTCCTTCCTTTCTTTCTTCCTTCCTTTCCTCCTCCCTCCCTCCCATCCTTTCTCTCTCTCTTTCTTTAGTGTACTTACATTATTGTACTATCATCAGAAAGTATTGTGCTGTTCACTTCTGGATCTTTACAGTTAGATCTGTTGAACGTTCTGCACTCCTTCAGTACCAAATGCCCAATCTCTATCCTCTTTCTATCTCCTGGTAACCCTCCCTTTTTTCTGACCCTGATTGCAAGATTGGATATCCCCAAGACCACTCTTAGTTTTGATAAATTATTAGAAGGATCTACAGAACTCATGGAATGCTTGTTATAGTCATGGTTAAGGGTTTATTACAGTGGAAGAATAGGATTAAAGTCAGTTAAGGAAGAGAGTATGGGGCAGAGTTCAGGAAAGTAAAAAGCGTGGAGCTTCCAGTTGTTCTTTCCCAGTAGAGTTGTGGATAGTGTTAACTTACCCAGAAAATATGTGTAGCTATGAACAGAATATTGCCAACCAGAGAAGCTCAAGCTGAGTGTTGTTGTTGAGTTTTTGTTGAGACTCAGTCATGTAGACCTGACTGGCCACCCATGTGGCTGATCTCAGTCTCTAGTCCCTCCAGAATTTGAGTTGATACTGGGTGATCCAGAGCTTCCATCCTAAATCACATCGTGCTCACCCAATGCCCAAGGTAACAAACCCTGCAGAAGCTAAGGGCAGAGGCCAGACTTTTCTTTGGGCAAGGTTAAATTCTTTTTTTTTTTTCTCTTTAACTTATGTAGTTTTTAAAATATTTTTTTATTGTGGTAAAATATACGTAACATAAGTCACTTTAACAATTTTAAGTTGACAATTCTTTGACATTAGGTATACTGACAATACTGTACAACTTTCACTACTGTCAATTTCTAGAATATTTTCATTATCCTAAACCACAACTCATGCTCCTTTAGTAATAACCCCATTCTCCTCTCCCACCACCCCTGGTATCCACTATTCTGTTTTCTGTCTCTATGAATTTGCTTATTCTAAGTATTTCATATAATAGAAATCATACAATATTTGTCCTTTTGTGTCTGGCTTATTTCACTCAGTATGATGTCTTTAAGACTCATCCATGTGGTTGCATGTACCAACATTTCACTGTTGAATAATCCATTGTATGTATATCCCACATTTTGTTTATCCATTCATCTATTGATGGACACTTGTGTTGATTCCACCTTTTGACTATTGTGATTGATGCTGTGATGAACAGTGATGTACAAATATTGGTTCAAGTCCTTGTTTTTTTTCTTTTAGGTACATACCTAGGAGTGAAGTTGCTGGGTCATTTGGTAATTCTATGTTTAATTTTCTGAGGAACCGCCAGTTTATTTCCAGAATGATTGTGCCATTTTACATTCCCATCTACAAAGTATGAGGGTTCCTATGTCTTCATATCTTCATCAACACTTATTTTCCATTTTTTCAAAATAATAGCCATCTTAGAGGGTGTGAAGTTATATCAATTGTAGTTTTAATTTGCATTTCCCTAATAGCTAATGATGTTGAGCATCTTTTAATACACTTATTACCATTTGAATATCATCTTTGGAGAAATATCTATCTAAATCCTTGATTTGTTATAGGTGTCCATAATATATTCTGGATAGTAAACCCTTATCAGATATATTGTTTCCAAATATTTTTTCCCATTCTTGGGTTGTCTTTTCACTTTCTTGGTGAAGTCCATTGATGCACAAAGTTTTTAATTTTGATGAAGTCCATTTTATCTATTTTTTTCTTCTGTTACTTGTACTTTTAGTGGGAAATCCAAAAATCCATTGTATCCTACAAAGTCCTCAAGGCTATGTTTCTTTATAAGAGTTTTATAGTACTAGCTCTTATATTTAGGTTGTTGATCCATTTTGAGTTAATTTTTGTATATGTTTTGAGGTAGGGATTCACATTCATTCTTTTGCATGTGTATTTTCAGTTGTCCCAGCACCATTTGTTGAAGAGATTTAGTATTTCCCCCATTGAATGGACTTGGTACCCTTGTTGAAGATCAACTGGCCGTAGATGTGAAATAGATTTTTCAATTCTACTTCACTGGTCTGTATGCCTATCCTTATACCAGTACTACACTATTTTAACTGCTATAGCTTTGTAGTAAGTTTTGAAATTAAAAAGTTTGTCCTCCAACTTTGTTTTATGTGGGCCTTTAATTTCTTTCAGCAATATTTTATAGTTTTCAGTGTATAAATCTTTTACCTCCTTTGTTAAATTTATTCTTAGGTCTTTTATTCCTTTAGATGCTATTGTAAATGGAATTGTTTTCTTGATTTCCCTTTTCAGATTGTTCATTACTGGTATATAGGGATCCAACTGTCTTCTGCATGTTTATTTTGTATCCTGCAACTTTGCTGAATTTGTTTATTAGTTCTAGTAGATTTCTTGTGGATTCCTCAGGGTTTTGTAAATATGGGGTCATGTCATCTCGGAATAGGGTTAATTTGACTTCTTCCTTTCCAATTTTGATACTTTTATTCTTTCTGTTACCTGATTGCTCCGAAGGTTAAATTCTTCACTATATACTACCTCTATTAGATTGCAGGCTCCTTGAGGTCAGGGACCTGGTCTTATCCATCTTTAGATCCCCAGTGCCTGGCATTGTACGAGGCACTTGTTGCATGGATAAATGTTTGTTGAGTGAGTGAAGAAATGATAAGCTGGAATGAGTACAGTTTGGAGGAGGGACTTTCCTTTCTCCTCTGCTGCATAGATGTGTGACCCTGGAGAGAAGGCTGAAAAAAGATGTGTGGCTGGTTGCTAACAGGTGGTTGGATATTCTGTAGACTTATACGAACAAGAACTATTTTTAGGTGTGTGAATATGATTAAAAGGAATAGCCTAAAAACTTATCTCTGCATACATTGGAGAATGGGAACAAACAATCTTATAGCTACAGACTCCCTTTCTAAAAAAGAAATGAGATTATTCCCTACACTGTTTATATTTTTTTAAAACAAATGTGGTCTTTTATGTCTACTGATATATAGAGCAGGAAAAATAGATATAAGCCTTGAGAGTATATCCTGAGTATGATTGTTTGCTTTGGTAAGATGAGCTGATTTTTGAGTCCCTCCCTGTCTTGGATTCTGGTGATTTTGCTTGGTCTTTACATCAAAGAAAAGACAGATTTGTTTTCTTATTTTGTTTCCCCACTAAGTGCTGAGAGTTTGGTCTTGGGCCTGGATTTGATTGTGCTCACTCCTCCAGAGCGTCCGTCATCCTATGACAATGCAGAAGTGGACATTGTCTGGGAAAGCTGGGGAGGCTGGTAGCCATGCAGGTGAATTAGGAGTGGCCTCAGGCAGCAGATGTCTGAGAAAAAGGACAGCAGCCTTTCCAAGTGAGGTACCTGTTTTTTTTGAAAGTTGATTTTTGTTTCTGTTTTGTGGAGGCAGCCTGGGAAACTGGGAGGTACACAGGGATCAGTGTCTAGCTACTGGGCCCAGCACTGAGGCATTCTCTGTATTTTGAGGGACTGTGTGAAACCGAAAGAGGCAAATTTTGAAATCAAGGGAGCTATTCTGGCTAGGGCCTCACACAGACCCATTAGCATTTGTAGCAATTCCCTCTTTCCCTTCCAGTGCTGGTAAGCCTAAAAGCCTTCTGTCTCTCCCTCTTTTGGCCTTCTAGTTTTCTTTGCAGTCAGACTGGGGAAATAAAAGGTGGAACTCAAATTTGTCTGTTTTACTTTTAATTAGCAAGTTTAACAAAGACTTTTATAAGAGAGGAAATTTGTTACTGGACAAAGGCCGTGGATTCTTTTTTGTCCTATGCACTCAATAACCAATTCCTGAGACACCGGGTTTCAAAGAAAGAGTTTGCTACTACACGCAGTAGGAGAGCAGAGGGCCTATCAGCCCAAAATCTGTCTCCCCAAACTATAGTAATTTGGGTAGTTTTTTAGAGAAAAGGTGGGCAGGGTTTAGGATAATGAGCACTGTGGCCCTGATGATGTAATTAGAGGTAGTCTGATTATTGAACATGCACAGATTGATTATATGCTTGGTCACAGAACGTTTGAAAGAAAATGGGGGAATGAGGTATAGGTGACTTTAGGTTAAATTCTAAGCTATTGCGCATGTCAGGAGGCCCCCCCCTTTGGTTAGATCCAGTCTCAGTCATCAAGATAATTTAGGACTTGGGGTGTGTTATTTCCAGGCGGACTGGAGAACCTTCATTAACAAACATTAGTGGTTATCTTTAGTGATTACAAGACTCTAAAGTTGAAAAACTGGATAACTAAGTACAGATGAAGATTTGTCACAAGGTTTTTACAATCACAGGGGCAGAAGATAAGGGCTATACAACCATTATCAGAGATCAAGGCAGCTGGATTACAATTCAAATATTTCAAGTATTTACCTATCTACTCCAGTATACCAGAATGCAAAAAGGAATATTTATATCAAAATCATCCCTTAAATCCTGATTCCTCGGTTACAAGTTGAAGCTCAAATAAGGTTCTGTCTATCTTTGGATTTAATTTATCCATTCTTCTCTGGCCTCCCCATTAAATTCAACTAAATGAAAGTGGGTGAGAGCAATGTAACTAAGATGGTACCTTTCTTACATTGAATATTTTCTCATAAGCAACTAAGTATTCAAGGTCACCAAACCTGTTTGGTATTCTTTGGCAAGAATTGGACCTTGTCTGATAGAAAAGGACCAATCCAATCATTCAGCAAACATTGACTGAGCACCATCTACTATGTGTTATATATTCTAAAGAAAGAGTGATGAATGAGACATGGTCCCTGCCCTCAGAGAGCTCATGGTCTAGTGGGAGAGACAGACAAGGAAGCAAATAATTATAATGCAGGGTGTTAAACTCAAGACGCAAATACTAGATGACAGGAGTAACATAGAATAGTGAGTGATTAACCAGTGATCTGGAAGTGGTGGGTAGGGGTGTCAAGTGAGAAAATTATGTTTGTTTGAAAAAGAGAAAGATTAGATTGTATATTTAAAAGAAAAAAAAAACAAGGCAGAGAATAGCCATAGGTAAGGAATGGTCCTTAGAGTAGTGGATAAAGAGGGAAATGTAATATATGTGGTAAAATTTCCCGCTTTCCCTCCAGAGCTAACTTTTAGCCATCCTAATGATAATAAATTTGGCCTAAGAGTAAATAAGAAAAAAATTTCTGGGCAGGCCACAGTGGCTCAGCAGGCAGGAATGCTTGCCTACGATGCTGGAGGACCCAGGTTCAATTCCCGGTGCCTATCCATGTTAAAAAAAAAAAGAAAAAAATTTCTCACTCTAAATGATGATTGGCAGTATGACCTTATCTTCTCTGGGTGTGTTTCTTAGAAAAATGGCAATAAGAATTGTTTGGATCTTTTATAGCCAATATACACATAGCACAACACACGTCTCATTCATAGACAGTAGATATTTTGGAGCAAGTTTGAGAGGAACTTTGGATTTTAGAAGTGAAGGTGTTTGGGGGCAAAGGTTACAAAGTCACAGTCACAGCTTTGGAAGTATCTTTACTCTTACACCTGAACAAATGTTTTAAGTCAAGAGAAAATGGTGAGGTAGAGGTCTAAGAGTTAAGGTGGCTAGTCTTCATTGGTTTCAGCCATTCAACACATATTTACTGTGTCTGCCTGCTCTGTACTAAACTACTATGTAGTAGGGACTAGGGATATCAGGGCTAAGGAGAGATGTGGGCCCTGCCTTTCTGGAGCTTACAGTCTAATAGAGCAGGCAGACACTGGGCCAACATACATAGAAACAAATGCATAAATGCTAATTATGATCAGTTTTCTGATAAAAATAAGAGAGAAAGCTGTGTAAGAGAGAGTAACAGGGAGTCTAATTCAGTTTGGAGAGTAGTTTAGGAAGATTTTCCTGAAGAAGTGACTTTTTTGAGCTGAGACTTACAGGGTGAGTCAGATTTGTCTGATGGAGGTAGGGGGAAAAGGGAGTATAGCTTTCTAGACAGAGACCTGAAACTCACACTTTAAAAGCAAGAAACAAAAGTATAACCCATAGCAAGGCTCCTTCTTTGTAATTTATTTTCCACTTTCAGATTGTGACCCTTACTGTTCATGTTAATTTAATAAAAATGTGGTTTTGTCTATCACCCACACTCCCCCAACTCTACTATAGCCTTCCCTCCTAGGCCCTGTAGCCAAGCATTCAAAAATGTAAGGAGGCTGTCTCAATCCATGTGAATCTACCTTATTTATTTTCTGTAAAATGAGAATCATAATTTCACTATCAGTATTTTAGTAGGATTAAATGAATGAAAGCTCTTTAGAATAGTATTTGGTACATGGTAACTCAATAAATGTCAACATATTATTTTAGTGCATGCATGTGCTATAATTTATTTATGGAGTTTGCTACTGATGGGCCAGTATGTTGTTTTCAATCTTTTGCTATCACAAAACATGGCTACAGTTGAACAGGATGACAGTACCATACTTGATTTCATTGGCCTGAAGTTAAGGGCAGGCCAGGTAGACTCCTTTGTCCTCTGGCTCTGAAATTTGCCACTCAGAGTGAATCCAACCAGCCAGCCAGCTAGCCAGCTTTGCCTTGAACTTGGTTTTGTTACCCATATCTCCATCAAAAGCTTCCAAGCATTAGCCTATTAGGGGTGTGATAGGCAACAGTTCCAGAGAACTGTTCCCTTACACACCCGCACGCCCACACACAGCTGTGCCTTTGAAAACACTGCTGAGTTCTCTCTCCCAACCCACTCAGTTAAAACTCTCCCTTTGTTAGTTCTCCTCTCTGAATCCCAGGCCTGGGAGTTGAACTTCTAGCTCAATATGAATTAATTAGCTGCATGACTTTGGATAAATCACTGATACTGGTGTCCTGGGGATCACTGGGCAAAGTAAGTACAAAAGTGTAAATATTGGGTTGAGAGACTCCATTCTCGCCTGTCTCCACTCAATGGTTTGCATTATTCAGGTCCTGCCATTTCTTACTCAAACTTAATCCTAGAACCATTTGCTGCCTGCTTAGGGGAAAAAGCTGTATTTGTTTAAAGTTACTATTGTTTTGAAAGTATACATCTGCATGCAATATTTAAACACATACACACAAGTAAGCCAAGTTAGAAGCCAATATAGTATTACCTTGAGGAGGGGCATACGGGGGCTTTGGCGTGTTGGTAATGTTCTATTTCTTGATCTGGGTGCTGGTTACATGTGTGTGTTTAATTTATGAAAATTCACCAAGCTGTACATGTTTGCTCTTTTCTGCATGTATATCATACTTCAATAAAAAGGAAAAAACAAACAAAATAAAACAAAAACAACCCAATAACCTTAAAATGTACAAAAGAGCATATGTGGAAAAGTCTCCCTCTCCTTTTCCCTGGACACACAGTTACACAGTTCCCCTCCTGTGAGGCAACCACTGTTACCTTTCTTGTGTATCCCTTCAAAGCTTTTCTGCATATAAATGAGTTTATGAATACATAGTCATTTTTTCTTTAGACAAATGACAGTATATTATGCACACTGTTCTGGGTCTGCCTTTTTTCACTTCATGATATAGCACAGGGATCATACCATATCCTTAGATAGGGAAGAGAGAGAACACTGTCAGGTTCGTTGTTGGAACTGCAGTGCATAACCCAGTGCTTGGCATATAAATATACTTGCTAAATAAAATAGACTCTTCCAGAGGAGTGGCTGGTTGCAATTCTGAAGCTGTAACTTCTCTATGGTATGATGAACTGAACCCAGAGTCAGCTTTACTGATGCAAAGGAGAAAATACCATACCTAAGATAAAAACATATGGAAGAACCAGGGGTTTCTTCTCTGCATCTCAGCTCACCTAGGTCAGCCAGAAGTTCCTATTGCACTGATGCAGAAAGAGGTGAGGTGAGAGGGTGCTTTTAAGGTACTAGACCCAACATCAGGACGAGAGCATTCTCCTCTTCTGTAGGACTGTCTCGGCAGGTTCCAGAGACCCAAGATCTGAAACAACAATGCTGGATGGGTTCAGTCCTTGGGACTGACTAGCTGCGGCATTCACTTTTTCATTGTCCTTTTTGGAATATTTACCTTTGGTCTGGAATGAAGCAAAATCATTCCAGACCCAGCCCTGCCTTCCCTGTGCCCTCCCAGCTATCCCAAGCTGATCCCAAGACCGTACCCTGTAATCCTGAACACTGTAAAACCCCCCAACTTTTTGTGGCATTTGCCTGGATAGAAGAAATCAAAGGTTTGCAAAGGCTGCATGATTCCTGAATGAGATTTGAAGTCGGATGCTATTTTTATGAGGGGCTAAAATTAGCTAGACTGATGATGGATTACAGGATATATCCAGTAAGGAGTGAGATGGAGCTGCGATTAGCTGCGCTTATTCTTTCCACCTGAGCATCATGACCCCTAAGCAACCTTTACAGGGTCTTTCAGTCTGCAAGTGGCGTGGAAACAGATGTAGGTACCTCACAGGTAGGTGGAAGCCGCAAGTTAATAACAGCCCAAGGTGTCGGTCACCAGATAATTCGGATGTATTCAGTTCCTCCTCTAAAGAATTTAACTTCGTATAAATCCCACATTTCTTCCTATTCCTCTCTCTTGCAGACCAAAGTCTCCTTTCCTTTAGGCCCGCAGCCCCTCTCCTGCACCGAGTTCCTCTTGTTTTCCCCTTCCCCTGGCGCCTCTCCTTCTCCTCCCTCGTCCCCGGGCTCGTCTCTTCCCCTTCCCCCCTCCTCGGGCTCCCCTTCTCCTCCTCCCCCTCCCTGGGCTCCTCTATGTCTCCCCCTCCCGGACGGCGTCCTTGCACCGCCGGGCCTCGTCGCCGCCTGTTTGTGAATGAGACGCTCAGTTTCTCAATGGAGCCGCGGGGGGCTCGGGCGGTCGCGGTGCGGCCTCAGCGTTGGCCGTGAGCCGGGAGGGGGGCGCGTTTTCCTCCGTCGCTCCCAGTGGTTACCTCCGCAGCTTCTGAGGAACGAGGTTGAGAGGCGGCCGCGCTGGTCGCGGGGGCCCGCATCTCCGAGGACGCCCGGACCGGCGGCCTCCAGGCTCCGTCACGTTCTGGAGGAGCGGACGTTCCGCGGAGGAAGCGGGGCCCCGAGAAGGCCGGCGGCCTTTGCGAAATTTCCGCCGCGGACCCTTAGCTCTGCTCCTTAAAAGTTATTTCCCAATTCCTTTTTAAATCGCGATTGACTACAATCTCCTCGCCTACACTTCTTTTTTTTTTTTTCTGGGAGAGGAGTGTAAGGAAAAGAGCGAAGAAAATAAAAAAAGGATTTCCGCCCAGGAGAGCGCGAGAGATCTGAGACATTTTTCTTAAAAGAAGCGGCGTTTGCGGTGGCTGCGGGCGCCGGGGCCCCGCCGTCCGGACCATGAGCGAGCCGGCCTCGGGCTGCTGAGGCGCGGGGACGCGGAAGCGGAGAAGGAGGACGCCCCGCGCTCCCGGGCGAGTTCTGTCGGCCGGGCGGCTGCGGCGGCGGCGGCTGGATGGAGCCTGCGACCGCGCCCCGGCCGGACATGGCGCCGGAGCTGACCCCGGAGGAGGAGCAGGTAAGCGGGACTGCAGCAGCGGTGGTGGGTGTGTCCGGGCCCCCTAGGCCTAGGCCGGCCCAGCCTCCTGAAGCCAAGCTCTGTGGCAGCGGCTCAGGCCCCGCAGCGCCCCCGCTCCCGCGCTGGGCGCATGGGGTGGTCTTTCCCCCGGCGACCGCACCCTAGGTCGTCATCCACCGAAACGGAGGGGCGCCGCTGGATCTTGCCCCAGACCCCTGCCTTGTCTACCCCCGAGGCTTACGGGCCTCATTTACCCTCACCGCCCCCCTCACTCCCATCCCGGTGGTAATTAAAGTTCCTTGAACTGGGGCGCCTCCCTTTCCCTCTGCTTTCTCCTCCCCACCCCCGCCCTATACGTTTGCTAGGAAGAGCCGGTAACTCCCTTTGCAGAACACCTCCTTGCTCCCGACCCTTCCACGCCCCATGAATGTTTTCCTTCTTTCCGTCAGGGTTTATGGTTTTTTGAGGGCAGAAAAAGCCCCAGTTTGGGGGGAGGGTGTCCTCTGGAGATTATTTCCTTTTCCGAGGAGAGTGATGATAGGCATTGATTGGGTACATAGATGCTCTAGATTTTCAAATAAGCTCCTCAGGCTTTCTCAGAGGGCTGTGGCAGGCCTTCCCGGTCAGATCCTGGAAGATCCTGGCCTTCCTAGGCTCCTGAAGGCCCTGGCCCGGGCACATCCCCTCATCCCACTTTTCTGCTGTTATTTCGAAATATCTTGACTGCCTCCATCTTTCTGAAGCCTGCATTGAGCTCCATTGTCCCTTAAAGCTTATGACCTTCAGTCCCCATAAGGAAGTGGTTTGGTGGTATCATTTTGCGGGCTTGGGTAAAGGAAAAGCCCAGGACCCTTTTAACTTTCCATCCCCCACATTCCAGCTGTGGAGACACAGATCACTCCTTCTGAAGAAGATAGGAAAGTCTGTTAGCTTGGGAACCTTAAAGGCTTTTTGCGGTATCTTCTTTGGGCCTGCTCGTACCCAGCTTTAGCTATGCACAAATATAGCCATAGTATGAAACAAAAAACATATTAAAAAACAAAAAAGCAACAAAAAATAAAAAGATGAACCAGACTAGTAACCAGTTTTGTGCTCTCCAGCCCTTACTCCCAAGGACCGCATTTGCTAGCACAATCTCTGGCATGGAGACCATCTGGTTTTACAAACTAATATTGGTTAATGGGCTTCTTTAAGATTTGCTTTATGTATATATAAAACCTTGACTTTTCTTCTTATTTGTGGAGATGACATTTTTCATATCTGGCCTCAGATCTTGCCTTTTGATCAGCCTGGAGATAAAATCAGCATGGGGAAAAAACAACAACCTTGCTCTATGCAAGCAGTGGTAACATCCTGATAACTGCAGTTGAGTGTTAATGACATACTAGTCAGGACCCACTGCAAGCAGGTGGTCTGGGATACCATCCTGCCAGAACTATTGAAATACTTCAGTATTAACACATAATGTGTTAGGTTGATTTTAATGGGGCAAATCTCATTCATCTTTTTTTTTCTTGGGTTAGTTAGGTTTGAAGTTTCTTTGTGGCTAAGACTTAAAGGTAGCAGTATCCTTCAGTGAAAGTGGCATTAGGTTGCAAATTAAAATATTAAAACCAGAAAAGTAAATATCAAAATATGGATGAAGATATTAACTTGGCTTTACTCTGTTTTTAGCCTGTATACTTATATACACTTCTGTTATTTAATAAAATCCTTTCGCATTCGAATGCGTGCAATAGGCATTAAAAAGGACTGCATTAAAATAGTGAAATATTTATATATTAAGGTCAAGAGGTTGTGTGTGTGTGTATGAGTGTGTTTGAATCTTACCTTTTGTTTTCTACAAAAGGCCAGGTTTCTACAAGCATTTCAAAATGATGACACACAAATATAAAAGCAGCATAGTTCTGATAATGGTAAGGCCTCATGTTCTCATCTTTTAGTTTAATATCACATAACTATTAAGATTCCATTAAAATATTTAAGCTAAACAGCAAATATGTGTTAGCCTCATCAAAGTAGTCATCATGGGAAATGATACTGTCATTCCATAATGCTGCCCCATTTCTCAAACAATTTTAGAACTCATTTGTAGTCACTTTCAAAACTTGTGACAGAGTCTGAAACATTTTCAGTGTTGGAAAGTCCTTGTACTTTTAAGAGTCAATTTTATTTTTGGAAATAGCAAAAAATCTTTTGAAATCTTATTTCATAAATAAGGTGGGCTATCAGACAGTTTCAGGCAAAACTGAAATGCAGTTAGGCCATTTTGGGGCCTTAAAAATATTTCTGGAACAGATTCCTCCTGAGTGGTTCCTCTTTCCATTCAAGTCATGCTAAGTTAGAAACCCAGAAGTCTATTTGGACCCTTTTCTGTGCCTCGGCCTCTGAATATAGTACATCATCAGTTTTCCTGAAAATCTCTTGAATTCAACTACTTTCTTCCGCCACCACTGTCATTATCCTAGTCCAAGCTGCTGTCATAACCTGACACGACTTTTGTTTCATACCTGATCCATCTGCATTCCTTAGCTCTTATTCCATGTCAGAATTGCACATCACAAATCTGATTGCACCTTCCCCTCAGCCTGCCTGCCATCAAGATAAGCATAAACCCTTCACTGACTTTTCATTGCTCTTGGGATCAAGTCGCATCTCTTTTTTTTTTTTAAGTTGCATCTCTTTAATATAGTCTTCGATTGGTCTAGAGCCCTAATCTGATCTCTGTTTCAGGGTAAAACTGGTCCTCTGTTCTTGCCACGTTTCTTCTTGCCTGAGGGTCTTTGCACAAGCTGTTTTCTTCTGGAAACACTTTCACCTCCTGGGGAAGACTTCCTTGATCTCTCCAACTGTGTTAGATCCCTTGTTATTGGCTCTCAGAGCACTTATCCTTCAAAGCACTTATCACAACTGCAAATTTACAGTGATTTGTGTGGTTATGTGACTGTCAGCTCCATGAGGAATGGGACTCTGTCTGCCTTTGCTCACCATCATTTGCTCATTCACTGTGGTATGTAATGGACATTCAATGGATATTCATATTTGCGGAATGAATGAAGAGTAGTTCTTCATGTGATTTGTACGCAGGCAGCATCATCTCTTAGCATGGCTTATAAAAATAAGGATAGTATAGGTACACCAGTGGTTCAATGGTAGAATGCTCACCTTCTATGCGGGAGACCTGGGTTCGATTCCTGGACCATGCACCCCCCCAAAAAAAGAAAAACTTATGGTATAAATAAGGATATTGATCATTTTGATATATAGGGTTTTTTTTTAACGTTTTTCTTATTGTGAAATATAGCATATACAAAAAAGCAATAAATTTCCACGTGCATTTTAACAAGTAGTTATCAGATTTAAAAAAAAAATATTTTTATTGACAAATCTTCACAAACATACAGTCCATACATGCCATACAATCAATGGCTCACAATATCATGACATAGTTGTGTATTCTTCACCATAATCATTTTTTATTATGAAACATAACCACATACAAACACAAACATTCTTACCATATGATCATTCCATTCTTGTTATATAATCAATAACTCACAAAATCATCCTGTAGTTGTATATTCATCATATAGATCAGATTTTAAAGTTTCGTATGGGTTACAGTTCTATGATTTTTTGTTTTTTCTTCTCGCTGCTCCAAGACACTGGAGACCAGAAGAAATATCAGTATAATGATTCAGCATCATACTCATTTGTTAAATCATATCTTCTCTGTTATGCTGTTCCTTCTCTTTAGTATATACATAAAAGCAATACATTTCAAAGTACATCGCAACAATTAGTTGTAGAACAGACTTCAGTGTTTGATATGGGTTACAATTCCATAATTTTAGCTTTTTATTTCTGACTGTTCTAAGATACTGGAGGCTAAAAGAAATAACATTATACTGATTCAACACTCATACTCATTTGTTAAACCTGACCTTCTCTGTATAACTCTACCATCAGCTTTGATCTTTCTCTCACTCTTTAGGGGTATTTGGGCTATGCCCAGTCTAACTTTTTCATGTGGAAGGAGCTATAGATAATATGGGATGGAGGGTAGAACTAGTTGATGTTCTGGAAGGGCTGGTCCCTCTGCATTTTAGTACTTATCTGGTTCAGGGACCCATCTGGAGGTTGTAGGTTTTGGAGAGCTACCCTAGTGCATGGGAACTTTGTAGAATCTTATATAATACCCTGGGTATGCTTTAGGATTGGCAGGAATGGTTTTTGGTTGGTGTTTGGCAAGTTATGATAGGTAGCAAGTCTAATTGAAGCATGTGTAAGAGTGACCTCCAGTGTGTAGCCTGTCTCTGAACTCTCTCAACCACTGATACTTTATTTGTTATACTTCTTTGCCTCCTTTTGGTCAGGATGACATTGTTGACCCCATGGTGCCAGGGCCAGGCTCATCACTGGGGGTCATCTCTGACGCCGCCAGGGAGACTTTCATCCCTGGATGTCATGTTCCTCCTAGTTGGGGGGTGGGCAATGATTGCACTTGCAGAGTTGGGCTTAGAGAGAGAAAGGCCACATCTGGGCAACAAAAGAGGTCCTCTAGAGGTGACTCTTAGGCATACTTATAGGAGGCTAAGGTTCTCCACTATGTACGTAAGCTTCACAAGAACAAGCCTCAAGATCAAGGGCTTGGGCTATTGATTTGGGTGTCCCTAATGTTTGGCAAAGAAGCCAGGGTTTCCCTGGTGGTAAAGTTTAATAGTTTCATAATTTTTCTCCCATCCCCAAGGGACTTTTCCAATGCTTTTTGATTATCTGCTTAATATACTCTAGGATGTATCCAGACACTACATTAAGCTATACAGGATTGAAGGCTCACATTCTTATTTGGGCTCCCTGTGTTTGGGTTGTTTAAATGATCTGTTAGATTATGTGCTATAGAAAACCTAGGTTCTGGACGTAATAAAACTTTCTTCCCTTAGTTTCAGAGATCAGGTGAAGTTCTAAAATACATGCAAATGTCTTCCTTACCCCTATATTCTGAATTACCTTAATCCCGACCTGATTGACTTCATTCTTTAAATACCGGGTTATACATATATAAAACAGCCCCTCAAAATCCAGAAATAATGATTACCACTCCATATGATATATGGTTTTTTTGTATTTTTTTGAAGATCATCATTATTACTGCACAGTCTCATTTCCTATTTAGGCATGTGTTGAATTGGTATTACACCAAATCTTCATTTGTAACTTTGATGTTTCATGACTTTATATTTTTCAGTTCACAGTAATTACAGAGAGGGTTGCAAGAAACCCAGTAATTGTAGAGAGGGCAATTGGCTTACAAGAAAAAATATGCTTTGCCTTTAAGGAACTTACATGAATAACCACAGAGTAATAACAGAGTAATAACTGTTTTCTGAGTCATACTCTGTCTTGGGCATTTCACATACAGTTAATCCTCACAAGATTGGAATTATTACCCTCATTTACGAACATAAAAACTCAGACTGAGAGAAGGAAATTGCCTAAGGTCGCATAGCTAACAAGTGGTGGTACCATGATCTCCATCGAGGTCTAGATCAGTGTGCCCCACTACCAGTGCTCCCTCTGTTATCCCACATTACCTCCTGTGACGCGATTAGCCAATTACTCAGATGCCTGGTATGTAATAGATACTTTTGGGGGTTTTAATGATAGTTAAAAAAATACAGGTAAAGGGAAAAACTGGAAAACCTTTATTCAGAGCTATATATTGCCAGCAGAAACATTGTATAATCTATGCAAGAAATTGAGATGAAATTACTCTTGGAAAAAAAAATTGTTCTTTAAGCTAGAGTTGCCAGCTCTCCGTTTTGAGGTATGATTACAATCAGAATTTTATTTTCTTTGTATCCTATTTTTCCTTTACATAAGAGAAGTAATTATTCTTGGAGCCAAAGATGAAGAATATTATCTCTCTAAACTAAAACCAAGGTGTTTTTGTGTCACTAATATATCTCTTTTTGATATGTTTATATGTAAATAAATATAAAAGCCTGTCTTAATGGGCTGGTAGAATTGCAAATTTTATAGCGTGATGAAGCGTAATCTCTACATATTGGTAATAACCTTCATTCCTGTTAAGTTATTAATTAGGTCTTAATTTTACTTTTCCAAAGCTTGTACTCACATTTGTAACTTGGTACTTTTATTGAATTTGCTAAAGTATGTCTAATTTGACCACAGAGGATAGTTAAGGATATTTTATTAATCTGTTCTATGTCTCAAAATTAAGTGGGACTTCTTGGTTACATTTTTGTCTGTTTGGACATAAATTGTGAAGAGATCTGTCTCTTTGAAATAAACCACGAAGAATCTTTATTAGGATTCTTAAGGATATTTGAATTCAGAAACGTTAGACTTTTAGGGTCTTTTAGTCATACATGGATATCGCAGTGAGTTATAGTATAGGACAATAGAGTAGTTTTCTAAAGTACTTATACTTTTTTCATACATTTATTTTAAGCCTAAGATGGTTTTAATAACGCATAGTGGTTTTCTTCTTTACTTTAAAGCTGTGGTAACATTCCTGGTGCTGGCCCATGCAAAAAAAAGTAAAGTTATGGTAACAAGTAATCTAAGATTTATTTTTTAAACTCTAAAGAAAATTCTTATTTTAGAGTTCATTACTTAGAGTTCATAGCATTGTTGTGAGGATTGATAAGCTAATGTGTGTAGAGCTCTTACCTCCATGCTTACATAATAAGCACTCAGTAAAGTTAGCCATTATTATGCTATTCCTTTTCTTTTGAATAGTGAAAAATTTTAGAGCCATGTTAGCTTAAACCCATCCCAAGGGGAAAATACTCACTCTGGGGAGTCACTTAGTATGGGACTCTTGAAAGCCATAATATAGTTATCTTGCAACTTTGCAGGGTACAGTAGCTTTTAAATACCTATTCTAATTGTGTACTGCAGTTTGTATTCTTATAACCTCATCTTCTAGTGCTAAAAACTTAACTGCTGTGCAGTGGACTTTGGAAATTTTGGGCACTTTTCCCAAGTGCTGGGGTTTTGTCCTGGTTCTTGTGGCCAAGAACTTCCCTTTTCCCACAGCCTCACATGCTCTGTGCAAAATGTCATCTGTACCCGCTCCCTGCTCCCCGCCCCCGCCCCCCGCACTCCCCCCCCACCGGAAGTAACCAAATGTCAATGACCAAAAGATTCATGATGTTAAATGAGGCCGTTCCAGAGAGGAAGAGGACAGGAGTAAAAGGTGGGGAATTCTAATTATTGCCAGTAATTAATGATACTGTATATATAACAATTAGATAAAATCCCATTTGGATGTGAGAATTTTATTCTCTTAAAATTCCTGAGTATTTCAAGGGTCTTGGAGTTTAGTTTGGTAAATTTGAAGGAACTTAGAGGTTTTCCCACAGGAACCTGACTTCTAATATTTGGTAACGAATTGAAAAATAAGACAGTCCCTCCTTTAGAAATATGCCCAACTGTTCTAAGGAAGTAAAAATTAAAACTATTAGATCAGTACATGAGTCTTATTTTCAGGGTTGTGTGCCTTTTTTTGACTTAGTAAAGAGGTAGTAATGTTGGGTATTTCCATTTTTTTTTTTACCTAAATATAAATCTACTTTATAGTAGCATGACTGGTACGATGCAGTGCCAAGATTAGAAGTCACTGCCCCTAATTCTGATTATTTGTTCAGATACTAAAACCTTCAGTGCAGTTTTAGTCATTTCATACCTCCTGTTCTACCATCTTGCCTTGATGTTCCAGGCATTCCGAAGCATTTTAGTTTTCTAAATTCCAATTCAGTTACTATAATATTTCTCTCACCCTACCCCCACCTCACACTCCACATGAAAACTTCTTGGTGGCTCTCCCTGGCCACTGGAGTAGTCGCTGTGTTCTCTGTTCCTCTTCCTCTTCCTCTGGAATAGAGGAAGATGTTTGGAGAATGGGTAGTTTGCCCTGTACTCCCTAGTACTGGAGGGCCTGTGCCTGCCAGAATCAGTACTTTTGTATCTGATTTTGGAAAGATCTCTTGAGAACCTGAGATGGAATGGAAGGTAGGGGGCGTAGGGGTGTGGGTGTGGTGCTGAGAAGCTCCAGAACCTATGGGAAGCATTTTTTGTTTATTAAGGATTGGTTATCTCTTAGGTCCAGGCAATAAAATAATGAGACCAGAACAATAGATTAGAGGTGACATTTTCTTTAGCTTCTGCTTCTGAGAAAGGCATTCCATACTTCTCTGGGAAAGGCAGTTTTCTCTGATACACCAAACCCATTCAAAATATATACATACTGTTTTTGCCTTTTTATCCAGTACAGGTGGCACAGTACAAATTAGATTTATGGATTTATTCTGAAATCAGAATTTCTTCCCAGAATTGATGGGTCGATTCTAAAGAGTGCCGTCTATGACTTTAGAACAGTAGAGTCTAGGGAAATTAATCCATTGATTATGTGTTTATTGCTTGAACAGCTGGCTAATTTGGCATTTTGATTGCCTAGTTTCTTTGCCTCTGCCTATGTTTTTATATACATCATTATTAAACGCCTTGTTTTTTGTCATTTTAGAATAGACTTTTTAGATTCTCTACGGTGATGTTTCTTTAAAAACAGTAACATTTTATAAAAAGCGCTGTGTATTCTATGTACATTTAGGATTATGTTAGTAAATGCTGAGTTCCCAGTACTTCAGATTAAAGCAAACCTGGTCTTTTGCTAACCAGAAAAATTTACAAGTGAAACATGGGCCTTTTGAAAGGTGATGGTGATGAGTCCTAGGTATAGCCTAGGAACCCCAACTCCCTTTGTGGCTCCAAGTGTTTTATTTAATATTTCTGAGTTTCTTTTGTTTTTTATTTTGTTCTTTTTTTTTTTTATGTTTATCCTCTTTTTTTTCTGTCTCTTTTGTCTGTTCTTTTCATAAATAACTTTTGAAAGACATGCTTAATTTAAATAAGTAACATTTCTTCCAGTTACAAAATGCTCAGTAGTGAAAATAACATTCTTGCACTCTGTGCTACAGGAAACAATTTTTTTCAGAGAATAGGAAGAAAAATTAAGAATACAGCAATCACATTGAAGATTTCAAGAACCCCTAAGAATTCTGACAGTTACTGTCTGTGAGTAACATATATAGAAGGTTGTAGTTTATTTTATTCTGTTACCACTTTTTGTACTATTTGTTTGTACCATTATTTGTTTATATTTTCTTTTCAGGTTAAAGATTACCTTTAGGTGGAAAGATCTTTTGTGTGTGCCTTTGGAGCAAACGTTAAAAGATCATCAGATGATCTACAAATGACTCATACTTAGAATGCAAAGAATGATAGTTTGTTTCATCTTCTATAGTTTATTTAAAGTCTTTGTGAAAAAAATTCTGATTCCAGTGTTTATCTCAGTGATTCTTAACATTTGTCGATATTTGGTTGTCAGGACTGGGGATGCTGTTGACATCTATTGGAAAGAGGTCAAGGATGCTGCTAAATATTTTATAATGCCCAGGACAGCCCCCAACAACAGAGGGTATCTTTGTCAGTAGTACTAAGGTTGAGAAGTTCTGGTTTATTTCTGCAGCATTTTGTAGTTCTACAGAACCCAGTTGCAAGTTCTTACAAGTTAAAGATAGGTCTTCGCTTAATACGTTGAGTATTTATTAGAATATGTGTCCCCAAATACTGGTTTAAAAAGCAAACTTCTTTTGAGTGTGTGAAATATAACAGATTCAAAAAGTAAAAAATAATTTTAAAAAGAGGACAGTAATTTTCAGAGTATGTTTAAACAAGTAGTTAAAGAAAACAGATTTAAAGTTTGGTGTGGGTCACCATTCCATTTCAGGTTTTTACCATCTAGCTGCTCCAAGACACCAGAGGCCAAAAGAAACTTCAGTATAGTAATTGAGTAGTTATACTCCTCTCTTAACTCCTATCTTCTCTGTTACAACTTCTCCCTCTCCTTTGATCCTGTTCCCAATCTAAATGGGTCTTTGGTTTATGGCCATTGTAGCCTTTTCATGTTGAAAAGGGGTATTGACAATATAGGATAGGGGGATAGAATTAGTTGATACTTTTGGAGAGGCTGGCACCTTTGGGTTTTAAGGCTTATCTGTCTTAGGAACTCTCTCAAGGTTGTTGTTTCAGGAAAGTAAACCTTAACCACATGAAATTTGTTCAGAATTTCAATTAGAGCCCTAGGTGTTCTTTAGGGTTAACAGGAATGATGTCGGTTGGGATTTGGCAAACCATGGCAATTAACAAATTCAGCTGAAGCTTGCATAAGAGTAGCCTCCAGAATAGCCTCTTGATTCTTATTTGAACTCTCTTAGCCACTGATACCTTATTTTATTCCATTTCTTTTCCCCCTTTTGGTCAGGAATGGATTGTTGATCTCATGGTGCCAGGGCCAGGCTCATCCGTAGGAATCATATCCCATACTTTCAGGGAGACTTTCTCCCCTGGCTTTCCTGTCCCAAAATGCTATTTCTAATGGTTGACTTCTCATATTGAAAAACTCTAGTCAAAAACTTACTTTGTTACAAAACCATCACAAAGATAAAATGAGCCCTTTCTATGGCTTTCACAGAGGTTTTCAGAGGTGGAGGGATTTTATATGCAGAACACTGTTGAGTCCTGCCATGGAGTGGTAATAAGGTGAAGTTTCATTTTTACTTTCTCCTCCAAATGTTTCTTAGTGTTGCTAGGAAGAGTCTGTTCCTCCAGTGAATTGGTTGGTTATTTTCTGCTTCATGTTAATGTCAACTGAGAGGAAGGTTTTTGATACCAAAAGCAGAAATAGAGTTTGTTCATTCAGCAATCAGTTATTGTCTGTTGCCATGTGCCAGGTCCTTGTTTAGCATAGGTTAGGGGCTGTCTGTCTTTGAGGAATTGCTCTTAAATTCTTAAATTGTAGGGTACCCACTAAAGAGGAAGAACTATTATGCACATAAGGGCAGTGACTGAATCTTCTTTGCATCCTTAGTGCACATTGTGCGAGTTCAAAGTATGTTTGCTAAAAACAGAGTGAAACTATTGAAATCAGTTTATTCTTCACAATAGCCCAGGAGGCATGTATCATTCTGTTTAGGATGATTATCTTTAAGATGTAGAGATGATGTTTAGAGACTTCTGCTAACTTATTGAGAAGGTAGCACTGGTGTTCAAACCCTTCTCTTCTCATTGTAATGGCAATGCTCTTTCCCATTGAACTTCAGCTCTTTTAACTTTGTATTTCTGACTGTGACACAGCTAAATACATATACACCAGAAATGGCTCACCCTTGGCAATTATTGGTTTAACATTCCTGCTTTCAGCTGTTCACAAGTGTCTTCGCAGACGTGTGGCTACCTTGTTCTTTACTACTTATTGTATATTTATTTATGAAATAACTGATATGCTATAGCAGAGTTAGCGACTTGGTGGTTCATGTAGTCCTCTGGTTGTATCTCTTGGGAAGCCATGAGTTACAAAAGAAAAAAAAGGATCTGCTCTTTGTTTTTATAAAATCAGTCTTTAGTCTTTTATTTGTAATCATTTAAAATTTTTACCAATGTAATGGAAATGTATACGTGGTATTCTTCCCTATCAATAATCTGTGCTGAGACTACAGCTTTTTCATTATTTTCCCATGATACCAATACTTTACCCTTGGTTTTGTCTGTACTTAGACTATCAAATATTCTTCCTTACTCTTTTGAAGTGTAAAAATTGAGAAGAAAGAGGATTATCTGAGGAAAAGATGTTGGAATTTTTTTTTTCTGCTTGTTTCTATTTCTCTATACTTAAAATGTTTCTCTTTCTTGGAGTTATAAGGGAAGGAAAAGAGTTACTCAGAGAAGGGCTGAAGCCTTGAATATGGTGCATGTGCACAAGAAAACAGTTTTATTTGGGAATGGCCATTTGCCTCACTAAGGAAGCTCTAGCTTTTCCATGCCTGATAAAGACCAAAAGTGAAGAGAAAGTGGTATTTCTGGCTAGCACAGGAAGTTAAATGTGATAGAGCTAGTAAGATGGAAATTTACATGATTTTCCAAGGTATTTTAAAAATAAACTCCTTTGGAGCCTCTTTTGTTTCTCAGATGTGGCCTCTTTCTCTCTAAGCCCAGCTCTGCAAGGAAAATCCTTACCTTCCCCCAACATGGGACATGTGGGACATGATGTCCAAGGTTGTGAATGGGCATAAAGCAAATATCCCTAGTGATTGGGAAAAGGATCAGAGGAAAAGGAGGAGTTATATTAGAGAAGTTAGGATTTAACAAATGATTTTGTGACTACTGAACCATTTATTACTTGTTTTTAGTCTCCAGTATCTTGTTTAACCTGAAATTATGGAATTGTAACCCACACCAATCTTTGGAATCTGTTCTGTGACTGCATGTTGAAATGTACTTTGAGAGTTATTGTCTTTTTGTGTATATGTTATATTTCACAATTTAAATATATTATATTTGAATTTAAATATGTTATGCTTCACAATTTAAAAAATGTTAAAAAAAATTAAACTCCTCTGGGTTAGGATTTCTAAATGTTTCAGAGAAACTGATAATTCTGGACCTGAATACTAGTGCACCATTTGATGGAATTAGATTATCAGAGACTTTTTTGAAAATTTGAAATCCATCTCCCTCCTTCCTCTCTCCCTCCCTCCTTCACTCCATCACTCCTTCCTTCCTTCCTCCCTCCCTTCCCCCTCCCTCCCTCAGAGGTGACTTTTTTAGAAAATTAGAAGCAATTGGAAACTGTTGGTGTGACTGGAACTGCTAGGACAACTTCAATGCTATAAGTATTGGTAAAAGTCCACATCAAAACTTGTAATAGTAATAATGACTGATATTTAATGAGTGATCAATTTGTGCCACTATTCTAAGTGTTATACACATTTTAATTCATTTAGTGAATAATGCAATTGTTGAGGCAAAGAAGGGAGAAAAGTAGACTGTGCCAGTTTGAAGCTGTTATGTACCCCAGAAAAGCTATGTTTTAATTGTGATCCAGTTTTGTAGGGGCAGCCGTTTCTTTTAATCCTGATTCAATACTGTAGGGCAGAAACTTTTGATTAGGTTTTCTCCAGAGAGATGTGGCATGCCCCATTTTGGGTCTGACCTTTTGATTAGATGGACATGTGCCATTTCAAGGTAGGCCTTGATTCATTTACTGGAGTCCTTTAAAATGGGAAACATTTTGAAGAAATCTCAAAGTCAATTTAGATGTTTGGAGATTGAGACAGAAATAGTTTGGGTTCTAAGCAAGGACTCACAGAAATAGCCAAAACCTAAAGAGAAGAAATCTCTGGCCCCAGCAAATACTAATCTGAGACAAAACCCAGAGTTTTGTCTGAAAGTGGCTAAGTGAATGCCCACAGACACTTAGAGAGAAAACCAATGGCATCAGAAGCTGGAAGTAATGGAACCAGGACCAGGGACCAGCAGACGCCAGCCATGTACCTTCCCAGATTACCTTTCCTTGAGCCAATGTCTCTTCCTCTGGATGCCTTAGTTAGGACATATTTATGATCTTAGAACTGTAAACTTGTAACTTATTAAATTCCCTTTTTAAAAGCCATTCCATTTCTGATATATTGCTTTCCAGTAGCATTGGCAAACTAATACAGATTTTGGTACCAGAAACATGAGGTGCTGCTGCAGTTTGCAAATACCGTACATGTTGGAACAGCTTTTTAAATGGATAAGGGGAAGATTCTGAAAGAGTTGTAAGGAACTTGATAGAGAAGGCCTGAATTGCTTTGAAAAGACTGTTGGTAGAAATGTGGACTCTAAAGAGATCTCCAATGAGGTTTTAGACAGAAATGATGAACGTGTCATTGCAAACTGGAAGGATGACATTTTTTTGTGGATGTCAGGCAGAATTTCAAGAGTGTTGAACTTGAATATTTAACAGAAGAAATTTCCAAACTAAATGTGGAGAATGCAGTCTGACTGCTCCTTGCAGTTTATAGTAAAATACAATAGGAAAGAGATAAGTTGAGAACTGGATTCTTGGGTACAAAGAAACCAGAAATTGGTGATCTAGAAAATTCTGACTTCCAGAAAGTGAGACCCCAGTGAATAGTGCCCCACATGAGGTTTTAACCAAACATGGAAGCATTCAGCCATTATAGGACAAGCAAGGATTGGAAATGGAGTAATCGAGAAAGAATTTGTGGAAATTCTGTTGTATGATGGTTTTGATCCCTGCATACTACATAGAAAACCAACAAGTGTGTTGCAGGATCTGTATAAATGGAACTACTGCCAGTCTGGAGTATAAGGGACAGATTGAAGGAAAAATGACTTCAGAGGCAGAACCATGGAAACTAAAGGTCTGGAGCCAGGAAACCTCGGGTCAGGAGAGCAGACCCACCCTTACATGTGGAAAGGGTGAGTTTGCCCTGAAGGCAGAGGGCGGGCCTTCTGTCTTGATGTTCTGGAAGAGTTCTAGTGCCCCAGGCCTCCAAAAGGGTGGAGCACATAAACTAGGGGTTGAGGGAAGCCACTGCCATCCCATTGTTCTGGAGGGGTTGTGTGCCCCAGAGATGGCAAAGATCCCTGGTGTAGCCTGAGTGTTGCCCCAGTGCTTGAAGAGGGTGGAGCTGAGAGAAAGATGGTTCCCGCAGTGTTCCCCAATGTTGGAATACTCACCTCAGTATTTACAGAGAGCAAGGGCACTGAGTAGACCCTTGGAAAGGGTGGAATTTTCACTTTCTGAAGCCCCAAGGATAAAATAACTCTCTGACTTTGAAATCCAGTAGCATTTGCCCTGCAGGTTTTGGGAACTGTTTGGGTCTGGTGACTCCTGTTTACCTTTTGATGTCTCCTATGGCAACGGAAACATATATCCTATGACTGTCCCTCCTTTGTGTATTGGCAGCAGATAACTTGTTCTAAGTTTCATAGGTCCTGAGCCAGAGGATAATTTTTACTTTAGAACAGACTATGCCTGTAGCTGACTTTGATGAGATTTTGTAGTTTTAACTTTGTATTGTATTTGTGTTGTTACGGCAATATTTTAAGGCTTTGTGATATTGAAATGGAGTTGTTATATTTTGTTATCTGGAAAGAACATGTCTTTGGGGGGTTCAGATGGTAGAGTGTGCTGGTTAATACTGTGTACCCTAGAAAAATCATATTTTAATCCTGATCCAATCTTGTGGGGATAGCCGTTTCTTTTAATCCTGATTCAGTATTGTTGGGCGGAAATTTTGATTAGATTATATCCACAGAGATGTGATGTGCCCAATTGTGAGTGTGACATTTTGATTAGATGGAGATGTGACTCCACCCATTCAAGATGAGTCTTGGTTACTGGAGCCCTTTAAAAGAGGAAACATTTTGGAGAGGGTCGACAGAGAAGAGCAGGTGCAGAAGCTTGGAGGACAGTTATTTCAGAGACAAGGATGTTTGGAGATGCTTGGAGTGCCCACAGAGAGAGAGAAGATGCCTAGATATGTGCAGAGCCCAGCAGACGTCACCACGTGCCTTCCCAGATCACCTTTCCTTGAGCCAAGGTTTCTTTCCCTGGATACCTTAGTTAGGACATATTTATGGCCTTAGAACTGTAAACTTATAACTTATTACATTCCCTTTTTAAAAGCTGTTCCATTTCTGGTATATTGCATTTCAACAACTTAAACTAATACATAGGCGTTACTCCTCCTTCTAGTTTGGCTGTTGCACTTGGAACTAGAGTCTCTTACATAAATACCATTTCTTGGTTACAAGATGTACATATATATGAATAATTTGTTAGAATGGGAATTGTCATCTGTTTTAAAGTCTTGAATATTTAACCTGTGAGATCCAATTGTGGTCTGCTTTGTAAGAGAGTAAGGAATTTGTATAGGATAAAGCACTAAATGTTATGATGCAAAATAAGCTCAAATGTATGGAATCTTTTCTTCTCTCCTTGCTCACCACTCCTCGTTATAGTTCTGGGAATGAATTGAAAGATTGTTGATCTAGAGCAGTTGTTCTCAAAGTATGGTTTCTGGACCAGCAACATCAGCATCCCCTGGGAACTTGTTAAAAATGTAAATTTCAAGCCCTGCCCCAGACCTTCTGAATCAGAAACTCAGGGAATAGGGTACAGCAGTCTGTGTTTTAATAAGCCTCCAGGTAATCCTGGTGCATGCACAAGTTTGAGAACTGCCAGAGAACCCCTAGGATGCTGTTGTATTTGGTCTGGGCAACCGTCTAGAAGTGAATTTAGACACCCATCCCACTTCTGGAAGGAAAGACCTGGATTTACAAATACCTTTGTAACTACGTGTAGAGCTATTCTGAACTGGATGAAAAGTTCCAGAAATCATCTGATTCTGTACTAGAACTGTAGTATTCCCCGGGAGAGGAGCAATAAGGCAGAGTTCTCAGGGACTAGTATTTACCATGGTTTCTCATCAAGAGAAAGAGCAGACTCTCTCTACTTGAGAAATAGAAATGGAACCAGGATGTTTGCATGGTTGAAAAGAGGGCATTGAGACACCTGATGTCCTCTGCAGATGGCATTCTCTAGAGAGTTCTTGGCTTCCAAGACAGTATTGAGTGAAATGAGACATAGGCTGTTCTGATTCAGTCAGGAGAATCTGCCAACTTTGACAAAGCTATTCCATAGGGAAGCTCATGTTACTCCAGTGTCAGTTGCCCTGTGAATCTGGATCTAGGAGTTACCAGATTGTACTGTCTGGGTTCTGCCAGGGAGCTGGGTCCAATTTTAATTGGAATTGAAAATGGGGCACTGCAGTGAGGATGGCTAGATTTCAGGCAGCTTCTCTAGGCTTCATTCTTTGTATGTTTGCAAATGGCCTCTTAGTTACAAATGAACTGATCAACTTGTACCATTTTATGAGTATGTATAAGTTTGTCTTTGAGTTTATCTGAGAGTCTGTTTGGATTGGAAGTATTATCTGTTGGGATTGAAATGGTTGAAGTCTGAAATTAGCTTCTGAGATAACTGACATTTCCTAACTGCATAGTCTCCTGGCCAGCTGCTGCATCCCTTTGAGGACATAATGGAACCAGGGATTGAGACATTGAGGGAGAGTCCCAGTTTCTTAACTGTATGGCTGAAATTTAGGATTTCAGTTACTCGTGGTGCAAGGTGGGGTTGGGTCTCAGAAAGAAAGCAGGGGGCTAGTGTTAAACTTGGTGCACGAAGCCAGGGCCAGATTAGCAACAGTCCTAAGTTTTGTGCTATAAAGCGTTGTCAGTCACTCCTGTCAGATCTGCTTGGGGCCTTGGGGCAGGGACAAAGTTGAGTCTGAGGGTTGCTTGTGTGTGTGTGTGTGTGTGTGTAGGGGGATAGAGGATGAAAAGTATTAGTTTTGGAGGGATGGAAGCAATTGTTGGCTTCAATTATATGGAATGGAGAGAAGATAGAACCAGGAAGAAAGGGGCTGGTTACTATATTTTTCAAGTTTCTCACCATTCTGTTTTTTTCCTAGACTGATTCTTGATATACTAGTACCTTTCTTAAAGTTTAGCACTCAGAACTGAAGACAGTATTTACCTATAAAGTCTGATAGGCCACCTTGTTTGGGGACTCATTGTTTTGGACACAGCTTCTGTAATGTGCTCCAAATTCGCAATAATTTTTGGCACTGAGCAAACTGTTGACTCATAGATTCAAATCTACCAAGATTCCTAATCTTTTCTTATGTCCTTCTCTTAAGCCTCATTCTGTGCTTCTAAAATTGATTTTCTTACAATTATTTTTCTTAAATTTCAATTTGTTAAATTTATCGTAATTGTTCACTACCACCTGTTGAGTCTTATGTGCGAAGAACTTTACAAACATTACCTTTGTTTCACCTTACAATAATCCTGTAAAGTTTTATTCCCATTTTATAGATATGGGTGTTAAGGCTCAAAGAAGTAAAGCAGCTTGCTTAGATTCTAAACAGTAAGTGATAGAACATGGTATTCAAACTCTTGTCTGACTCCAAAGCCTGTTGCTTTTCAGTATCGTTCTACTAGTCCTTTAGTCCATCCTGTTTTGTTTTTTGGAAGTATGTTCTATTTTACCATATATTTGTTCTCTTAAAGGCCTATTCCTATATGGTCAGCATATCCCAATGTCCTTATCTAAGACATTTATAGAAATGAGACCAGGTCAAAGATGATGCAGAGCAAATCAATGAAAAAAGCATGAGCTTTAGAGTCAGACTTGGGTTTAGAATCTTGGTTGTACCTTCACAAGCAATATGACTTGGCAAGATCCTTAACTTTTCTGAACTGCAATTTCCTCCTTAGAAAATGTCTTAACAATATCTATGAATGGGTCTTTTGGAAGGGATGAATAAAATATGGATGTAAAGTGCCTGAACTATGGCCCAACATACTGTAGGTGCTTAATAAACTTTAGTCTGTTTGCTTCCCCATCACCCCTTCCCTAAGTTCTATTGATTTTTTTTTTCCATTGGCTATTTTAGGGTACTTTGCTTCAAGTCTAGAAAGAAGTAGTTAAGAATTATATACCATACATTATTATATAATAATGGACAAGTTGCTTAACCTCTTTCTGCTGCAGTTTAATCATATGTATGTAAAAAATGTGGGTAGAAATAATACCTACTATAAAGGATTGTTATGAGGATTAAATAAGTTAACATATATAAAGTCTTTGGAACATACATAGCCTTATATAATCTGTGCTAGTACTGATAGGTGTAAAATATGGCTAAATATGTCAGCTCTTAGTGTTTTGTGTGGTATATATAAGTGCTAAATTGATAGAAGCAAATATTACTGTCCAAAAAAGATATCATGAAAGAATCATTACATGACTTGCCAACACGTAGATGAGTTCTGTATATCTGTGCTTTTCAAACTTTAACATGCACAAGAATCACCTGGGGATCTTGTTAAACTATAGTTTCTGACTCAGCAGCTTCGTTGTGGTGGGGCCCAAAGTTCTGCATTTCTGACAAGTTTCCAGGTGATGCCAGTGCTGTTGGTCTTCAGACCACACTTTGAGTAGCACTGCTATATATTAAAACACTCCTTTATTTGTACTTCAGCCTAGTTGTAGTCTTTCTTGAAAGACTTCTTTCCAGTAAATTGCATCTAGTGATTAGTACTCTCCTTTCTAAAAGCTTAAAACCCATCTTTTTAAGAATCCATTGTTGAGGGCTAGATGTTTGCATGTGAAAGAGAGATCAGCTGTGTAGTTTACCAAGGACTGATGTAAAGGTCATCAGGTACTGGGAAATTTTGGAGCTTTCGGTAGATGTCCCCTCTTAGAAATCAGGACCACACATTTACTCCAGATATTGACCTTGCTCATCTTTAAATATTACCAGCTGGAGTTTCATCATGCTCCCCTGAAATCCTAAGAACTCTGCAGTTCTGGAGGCTTGAACTGATATGGAGTAGTTAGAGGCTCTATTATTTTTTTCCACAAGGCTTGTAGGCTTGTTCTTCTCTTCAGTTGAATATTGTACTTTTTTTAAAAATTTTTTTTATTAATTAAAAAAAAATTACAGAAAGAAACAGAAACATTCCCAATATGTGATCATTCCATTCTACATATGTAATCAGTAATTCACAATATCATCACATAGCTGCAGATTCATCATCCTGATCATTTCTTAGAACATTTGTGTCAATTCAGAAAAAGAAACAAAAAGACAACAGAAAAAATAGAACGAAAACAGGAAAAAAAACCATGCACACCATACCCCTTACTCCTCCCTTTCGTTGACCACTAGCATTTCAAACTAATTTATTTTAACATTTGTTCCCCCTATTATTTATTTTTATTCCATATGTTCTACTCATCTGTTGACGAGGTAGATAAAAGGAGCATAAGACACAAGGTTTTCACAATCACACAATCACACTGTGAAAGCTACACCATTATACAATCATCATCAAGAAACATGGCTACTGGAAAACAGCTCTACATTTTCAGGGAGTTCCCTCCAGCCTCTCCATTTCCTCTTAGATAACAAGGTGATATCTACTTAATGCATAAGAATAATCTCCAGGATAACCTCTTGACTCTGTTTGGAATCTCTCAGCCATTGACACTTTGTCTCATTTCACTCTTCCCCCTTTTGGTTGAGAGGATTTTCTCAATCCCTTGATGCTGGGTCTCAGCTCATTCTAGGGTTTTTCTCAATCCCTTGATGCTGAGTCCGAGTTCATTCTCGGATTTCTGTTCCACGTTGCCAGGAAGGTCCACACCCCTGGGAGTCATGTCCCACGTAGAAAGGGGGAGGGTGGTGAGTTTGCATGTTGTGTTGGCTGGAGAGAGAGGCCACATCTGAGCAACAAAAGAGGTTCTCTTGGGGGTGACTCTTAGGCTTAATTTTAAGTAGGCTTGACCTATCCTTTGTGGGGTTAAGTTTCATATGAACAAACCCCAAGACTGGGGGCTCAGCCTATAGCTTTGGTTGTCCACACTGCTTGTGAGAATATCAAGAATTCAACTTGGGGAGGTTGAGTTTTCCCCCGTTCTCACCATTCCCCAAAGGGGACTTTGCAAATTCTTTTCAGCTCACTGATCAAATCACTCTGGGATTCACTGGGGCATCGCTCTGGACAAACCAACAAAATCTCATGTCTTACCCAAGGTTCCATGTACTTATGTTGTTCAACCAAGCTATCTACATAAGTTATATTAGGAAATGCACTAGTCAAAATATAAATTTTGTAACAAATAAACATTTTTTGCTTTAGTTTCACACGTAAGTTGAAATTTTAAAATATTAATTACCATCTATTTTCAGCACCCCACTGTAATGACATTCCTTTGTTCTTCCTCATGCAAAAACATTTTTTAAATTTGTACATTTAGTCACTGTCATTATACACTCTAGGCAATCCTAGATTATACCATCTCAGTCTTTGTCATCTATCTTTCTTTCTGATTTCATTTGTGCCCCCAGCCCTCCTCCCTCTATCATTCTCACATTCAGCTTCATTCAGTGTTTTAACATAATTGTATTACAGTTAGGTAGCATTGTGCTGTCCATTTCTGAGTTTTTATATTCAGTCCTGTTGCACAATCTGTATCCCTTCAGCTCCAGTTACCCAATATCTTACCCTATTTCTATCTCCTGGTGGTCTCTGTTACCAACGAAATTCTCCAAGTTTATTCACTAATGTCAGTTCATATCAGTGAGACCATACAGTATTTGTCCTTTTGTTTCTGGCTAATCTCACTCAGCATAATGTCCTTAAGGTCCATCCCTGTTGTTACATACTTCATAACTGTATTCCATCTTACAGATGCATAGTATTCCATCATATGTATATACCACAGTTTGTTTAGCCACCTGTCTGTTGATGGACATTTTGGCTGTTTCCATGTCTTGGTAATTGTAAATAATGCTGCTATAAACACTGGTATGCAAATGTCTGTTTGTGTCCTTGCCCTCATGTCCTTTGAGTAGAGACAGCATATAGATGGGTCCCATTTCCTAATCCATTCTGCCAGTCCATGTCCCCCGATTGGGAAGCTTAATCCATCAACATCAGTGTTCTTACTACCCGGGCTTTTTGTCTTTTGTCTTTTATATTTCCCTCTAATTTTCCTTCTTTTTACCTTTACTCATGGTCTTCCTTTCTATACTCTTCTCCATACCTCTCTCTTCTGCCTTCGTATCTGTCTCTAGTGCTCCCTTTAGTATTTCTTGCAGAGCTGGTCTCTTGGTCACGAATTCTCTCAGTGATTTTTTTGTCTGAAAATGTTTTAATTTCTCCCTCATTTTTGAAGGACAATTTTGCTGGATATAGAATTCTTGGTTGGCAGTTTTTCTCTTTTAATAATTTAAATGTATCATCCCACTGTCTTTTTGCCTCCATGGTTTCTGTTGAGAAATCTACGCATAGTCTTATTGGGCTTCCCTTATATGTGATTGATTGCTTTTCTCTTGCTGCTTTCAGGATTCTCTCTTTCTCTTGGACCTCTGACATTCTGATTAGTAAATGTCTTGGAGTACATCTATTTGGATCTATTCTTTTTGGGGTATGCTGCACTTCTTGGATCTGAAATTTTAAGTCCTTCATAAGAGTTGGGAAATTTTCAGTGATAATTTCCTCCATTTGTTTTTCTCCTCCTTTCCCCTTCTCCTCTCCTTCTGGAACACCCACAACACGTATATTCGTGCACTTCATATTGTCCTTCAATTCCCTGAGTCCCTGCTCATATTTTTCCATTTTTTCCCTATATTTTCTTTTTTCTTGCCAGATTTCAGATGTTCCATTCTCCAGTTCAGAAATCCTATATTCTGTCTCTCGAAATCTACCATTGTACGTTTCCATTGTTTTTTTCATCTCTTCTACCTTGCCTTTCATTCCCATAAGTTCTGTGATTTGTTTTTTCAGACTTTCGATTTCTTCTTTTTGTTCATTCCTTGTCTTCTTTATATTCTCCCTCAGTTCATTGATTTGGTTTTTGATGAGGTTTTCCATGTCTGTTTGTATATTCTGAATTAAATGTTTCAGCTCCTGTATCTCATTTGAATTGTTGGTTTGTTCCTTTGACTGAGCCATATCTTCAGTTTTCCTAGTGTGATTTGTTATTTTTTTGCTGGCGTCTAGGCATTTAATTACCTTAATTAGTTTATTCTGGAGATTGCTTTCACTTCTTTTACCTAGGGTTTTCTTGCTGGATAAATTTGTTGTCTGTTTGTTCTTTGACATTCAGTTTAGCTTTTTCTGGACCTCTAACTTAGGTTTTGTTTAACAGAGGAGAATTTTTCAGTTCTTGTTTTCTTGTTTCTTGGCCTGCTTGTATGGTGCCTTTTTCCCCCCACCCTGAGGAGGGTCTACATAGGTATTACAGACCCTAGCTGGATTTTCCCAGACCAAACTGGCCTCCTATCAGGAGGAAAGAGTCACCTGCGTTGCTTTTCCCCCGAGGGTGAGACCCAGCAGGTTGAAAGACTTTCCTGTGAAGTCTCTAGACTCTGTTTTTCTTATCCTGCCCAGTATGTGGCGCTTGTCTGCCTGCAGGTCCCATCAGCATAAGATGATGCGGTACCTTTAACTTTGGTAGGCTTTCCCTGCTGGAGGCGTGGTAGAGACAGAGGAGAGGCTGTAGGCTGGTTTTAATAGCTTCAAATTACCAAGCCCTGGTGTCTGAATTCCTTGAGGGAGGGATTCCACCTGAGTTGGGCTTCACCCCTCCCCTGGGGAAGGCACAGGTTCCAGACAAGCCCTCAAAACAAGTTTGTTTCTGCCAATGCCTGGGGCAGTTGCAGCCTGAGGAGCCCTGCCGCTGTATCCAAAGGCAGTCAAGCCTTTGTAGATACACAGCCACAAAAACCTCTGTTTCCTTCTCTTTTTTTCCTTTTTCCGTCAGCCCTGCCCCCTTGGCGCTGGGGCAAAAATGAGTGACCTCCGCTTTGACCAGGTTCACCTGAGCTGGGGGCCTATTTTTAGTAGTCAGAATTTGTTAATTAATTCCACAATTGGCGTTTGTTTGGGCTCAGCCTCTGCTGCTGGTAAAGTCTCTTTCCTTTCCCCTCTGGGAAGCAGCCTGTGGGGGAGGGGCACCGGCTGCCACGGAACTCACTGTTCTGGCGGGGCTCGCAGCTGGTCCAGATTGGGGTATGCTGTGTGTTCAGTCACTGACGAGGCCCCAGGAGCTGTTCTGTATTGTTTCCGTTTATTTACTGGTTGTTCTGGAGGACAAACTAAAACGCTCACATTGCTAAGCCGCCATCTTGGCTCAAAAGTCCCCAAGATTGTACTTTTTGACAGAGAAGTGGAAGAAGTAGGAGTTGACCTAGACACTGCTCACAAAACCCTTTTTGTAATCCTTTGCTTTATTAATAGGCCTCTGCTCATTCCTGGGCTGTGACTTTCCCAGCACTTTTCATTCAGATCAGAACCATCACTCTTTAATAAAAGAAAAAAAATTTTATTGCGATATCTTCACGCACCTTACAGTTCATCCAGAGTATACAATGAATGGCTCATGATGTCATTACACATTTGTGTATTCATCACCAGCATTATTTTTAGAACGTTTGCATCACTCCAGAAAAAGAAAAGAGAAAAACCCCATGTGTCCCATACCTCTGCGCCCCTCCATTGACCACTAGTATTGCAATATATCCAATTTTTTAAATCCCTTATCCCCCCCATTATCTGTTTATTTTTGTACTCATCTGTTCATACCCTGTATAAAAGGGGTACAATCACACTGTCACATTGTAAAAGCTATATAGTTATATAATCATCTTCAAGAAACAAGGCAACTGGAATACAGTTCAGCTGTTTCAGGTACTTCCCTCTAGCCACTCTAATACACCATGAACTAAAATAGATTATCTATATAATGCATAAGAATAACCTCCAGGATAACCTCTCGACTGTGAAATTTCTCAGCCACTGAAACTTTATTTTGTCTCATTTCTCTTTCCCCTTTTTGGCTAAGAAGGCTTTTTCAGTCCTATAATCTTGGGTTCCATTTCATCTCCAGAAGACATGTCCCATATTGCCAGGGAGATTTACACGCCTGGGAGTGGAGGGGAGGGCAGTGAGTTCCTCTGCCAACGTGACTTAGAGAGGCCACATCTGAGCAAAAAAAGGGTTCTCTGGGGGTGCCTCTAAGGCATAATTGTCAGTAGGCATAGCTTCTCCTTTGCAGGAATGAATTTTGTAGTGGCAAGCCCCAAGATCAAGGGCTCAGCCTGTTGAATTGATTGGTCCCACTGCTTGTGAGAATATCAGGAATCCCCAGATGGGGAAGTTTAATATTTCCACCTTTCTCCCCAGTCCCTCAAGGGAACTTTGCAAATACTTTTTTATTCTGTGCCCAAATTACTCTGAGATATTTTAGGGCACCACGCTAACAACCTGTACAAACCAACTAGAACTCCCACCCTATTCAAGATTCCATGCAATTAGGGTGTTCAACTAAGCTGACCATATAATTCAAATTAGATAATGCACTACGAAAAATATAAATTTTGCACCAAATAAACATCTCTTCCTTTGGACTCACACAGAAGTTGAAGTTTTAAAACATAGACCATATCATCCTTTACCCTGTATTCTGATTTATCTTGGTCCTATCCATGTCAGCTTCATTCATATCTCTAGTTGAAGTCTGATCACTTTTTCAGCTTTTTAACAGTTGCTGTATTGGGTAATGCTGACTTCCATAGCTTCAGAGCTCTATATCTGAGTCTCAGGTGTCACATTAACACCCAAAGTTCCAGGGAACGACCAGGTTATACACAAATACTTCAATATATCAGAATTTAGAAATAAGTTACAACTCTGGGATAGATGTGACTTCTGTAAAAGCTTACAATCTAGGAACCTTTCCAATAGGCCCCAATCTGATAATCCGTGCTCTCGACTTCAGTTCTTAAGTTTGTATATTATAGTTAGTCCATATGATTTGAGGTATGATAGTATTTGTCTTTTTGTTTCTGACATTGCATTCAACATAATTTCCTCAAGGTTCGTTTGCCTAGTTGCATGTCTCACTTCATTCCTTCTTGCAACCAGAGCCATCAGTCTTTTATCTTCTTTAATGTACCCTTGTGAATGTCCTTTTAACATCTATACTCCCTAGAGAACGTGTACAAGTATACGAAATGTTTCAGATTATTCCCTTTTAAAGTTTGAAGTTGCTATAATTTACGATTAATTGCATGTTTTGTTATCAGAACTCACTTTTTTTAATTTTAGCTTTTATTTTATTTTTTATTTTTTTAAATACCAAAAAACACAAAGCAAATGCAGACATTCCTATTTTGATTATTCTGTTGTACATATATAATCAGTAATTCACAGTATCATCACATAGTTGCATGTTCATCATAATCATTTCTTGGAACATTTGCATCTATTCAGAAAAAGAAATAAAACGAAAGCAGAAAAAAAATTTATACATACCATACCCCTTACCTCTCCCTTTCATTGATCACTTGCATTTTAAACTAAATTTATTTTAACATTTGTTCCCCCTATTATTTATTTTTATTCCATATGTTCTACTTGTCTGTTGACAAGGTAGATAAAAGGAGCATCAGACACAAGGCCTTCACAATCACACAGTCACATTGCGAAAGCTATATCATTATTCAATCATCATCAAGAAACATGGCTACTGGAACACAGCGCTACATTTTCAGGCAGCAGAACTCACTTTTGAAAATTTCTTTATAAAATACCAATATCTGTCTTCTCTAGAGTTTTAGATGATGAAATTTTAATTTTGTTGTAATATCCACGTATTTAAAACACTGTAACAAGCTGGATAAAAATGTGGGCTCTTCAGGGTCAGGAAACCCTGGCTTCTGATTCAGGCTCCACCACTTTCTTGCTCTGAGACAATGGGCAAATTATTTAACAGCTGGAAATCTTAGTTTGCTTGTCTGTAACATAGGGATAATAATAGTGCTAATCTTCTAGAGCCATTGAAAGGACTTGATAATTCATTTAAGCTCAGTGTCTGATTCCTGGTTATCAATACCCAATAAATTTTAGCTGCTGTTAAGGTCTGCTGTTATTTAAATCGCTAAAGTTTAGTTAATGCTTTCAGATATAGCAAACTGCTTGATCCGATGAGGTAGGCAGGTACCTTTTTTTAAATGAGAGAATTGTGGCACACGGTTTTGATTTGCCTGAGAGCACATGGCTTATACAAAACTGGGTCTTTAATTCAGGGTTATTGGTGCCACGTTTAAAATTTGCTCTCCTAACTGCCTCTTTTCTGACAATGCTTGGCTATTGACTATCCCACTTTGAAGAAGTGCATGGTTACTTTCTGTTTGAGATTCTTTCAATTTTTCAACTAGTCTTATCTTTTCTTGGTCTCAATTAAGTCCAGTGTAGTAGTTCTGTCATTCTTTTAGCTTGAAACAGCAAGAATTTGTAAAATTTTCTATTCTCCCTTCCCCCATGCTCCCTTTTTTAGGTCAGTGTGATTCAGATTTCTAGCAAATGGCCAGGTTCTTGAAGTTCCCTATCTCTGTAACAACATTATCACCATGCTAGTTTTTAGAACTTAGAGTCAAGAAAAAAATCCATATCTTTTTTTCTTTCTTTCTTTTTTGAGTACATGGTCCGGGGATCGAACCTGGGTCTCCTGCATGAAGAGCATTCTACCACTGAACCACCTGTGCATCTATATTCTTCTTTATTGAATAGACTGAGGGTATTTCAATAGCTGTATCATGCTCATTACTCTCTTCTTTTATCCTCATTCAGAAATTCTCTAGTGTGGTCTATGGATTTCTACAGGGCATATAATTTTGAGACATGCTGCCATCCCACTTTCTCTCAAGATTTGAATGAGATTTGCCCATCCATTGACATACTGCCTTCACAAATCCACTAAACTCAGATATTCATGGGCAGGAATCATGTCTTATTAATTTATTTTATAAAATTCATAAACTACCTTTTTCTTTTCTTTAGCAACTGTGTATTTATTATAAACCATTTTCCTAAAAGGGAGAAGAATATGGAATACTACATGGAAGAAAAATGTAATTTTTGTTTTTCAGAGATAAAAATGCAAAAGCATAAATTGATATGATTTTAAAGTATGAAGAGAGAGCACAGTTAATTACTTAAATATTCCTTAACTTGATGTCATCAATAACCCCTAATTGCCACCCCGAATAGCTAAAACCACCTTGAAAAAGAAGAACAAAGTTCTTCCTGCTCTTAAAAACTTATTACGAAGCCATAATAATGTAAACAGCATGGTGCTGGCACAGTGATGGACATACAGACCAATGGAACAGAATTGAGAATTCAGAAATAGACTCTCATATTTATGGCCAACTGATTTTTGAGAAGGGTGTCAAGTGCATTCAATGGGGAAAGAATAATCTTTTCAACAATAGTGCTAGAAAAACTGGCAGTGTCCATGTACAAAGAGTGAAGGCAGACCCCCGCCTCACACACCATATATAAAAATCAACTCAAAATGAGTATAAGAGCCTGAACTATAAAACTCTTAGAAGAAAGCATCATTATGACCAAGTATTAGGCAATGATTTCTTAAACTTTACGTTTAAAATACAAGCAATGGTGGTGATCGTAGCATATTGTGAATATAACTAACAGCACTGAATTATATATGCAAATGTCATTAAAAGGGGGAAATTTTAGTTTGCATATATGTTACTAGATTAAAAATTAAAAAAACAAACAAACCAGTCAATGTAAAGTGAAAAAGAAAAAACAAAAAACCCCAAAACTGTACAACACAAATAGTTAAACTTATTGTAAATGATGGACTATAGTTAATAGTACAGTATAGATGATCTTTCACGAATTATAACTAATGCATCACACTAATGCAAGGTGATAATAGTAGAGTGGCATGTGGGAACCTAAAAATTCTCTAATAAAAAAAACTGCAAAAAATTAATAAAAACTCCGGTTGCCAAATCCAGCAGAAACATTTCAAATCTTTTCCTAGTGAAAATTTGACATTTGACACCGTTCACCTCTTTCTCCTTGAGCCATTCTGGTTTATCTGATGAAAATTCCTTCTGGTTCTAGGTGTTCTCATACTTCATCATCTTTGTTTTTTGTTTTTTTTTTTTTGGGTGCATGCATCAGGAATTTATGTTTTCTAATTAGAGCAGTTGTAGATTTACAGAAATATCATGCAGAAAGTACAGAGTTCCCAAATACCAACCCCCCCATGCACACATGCAGTTTTCCCTATTATTAATATTTTGCAATAGTGTGGTACCTTTGCTACAATTGATGAATCAATATTATTATAATTATTTTACGAACTATAATCCATAGTTTCCATTTACATTAGGGTTCACTCTTTGTGTTATATAGTTCTCTGAGTTTTTGTTTTGTTTTGTTTTGGGTGCATGGGCCGGGAATTGAACCCAGGTTTCACTCATGGCAGGTGAGCATTCTACCACTGAGCAACCTGTGTACCCCAGTTCTGTGGGTTTTTCTTAATTTTTTTATATTGATATCAACTTGAACATTCTCATTTTAACCACTTTGAAGTATATGATTCAGTGGCATTAATTACACTTACAGTGTTGTGTTACTGTTGCCACCATCAGTTACCGAAACTTTGCCATAACCCCAAACAGAAACTGTCTACCAATTAAGCATTAACTCCCTGCTCCCCACTCCCACTCCTGCCCCCTGGTAATCTGTATTTTAATTTTTGATTATGAATTTGCATGTTCTAATTTCATAGCAGTGAGATCATGCAATATTTGCCCTTTTGTGTCTGGCTTACTTCATTCAACATAATGTCTTCAGGGTTCATCCATGTTGCAGCATGTATCAGAACTTCATTCCTTTTCTATGGCTGAATGATACTCCATTGTGTCTATATACTATATTTTGTTTATATATTCATCTGTTGATGGACACTTGGGTTGTTTTCATCTTTTGGTAATTGTTAATACTGCTGTGAATATTGGTTTGCAAGTATCTGTTTGATTCCCTGCATTCAATTCTTTGGGGTATATACCTAGAAACAGGATTGCTGGGACATATGGTAATTCTATATTTAACATTCTGAGGAATTGCTATTCATTTTACAGTCCCACCAACTGTATATGTGGTTTCCTATTTCTCTACGTCCTCAACAAAACTTGTTATTTTCTGTTTTTGTAATAACAATTCTAGTGAGTGTGAAGTGGTATCTCATTGTGGTTTTGATTTGCATTTTCCTGATGTGTAATCATGTTGGGCATCTTTTCTTGATATTTGACTTGAATTTGTCTTTTTGTAATGACATTATAGGCGTTCTTTATATATTCTGAATATTAAGCCCTTACAGATTTATGATTTCTAGATATTTTCTCCCATTCTGTTGGTTGTCCTTTCACTTTCTTGATACATCCTTTTTTTTCATTTTTTAAATTAATTTTTAAATTTTTTCAAAAATTTAACAAACACAAACATTCTTAGTATATGATCATTCCGTTCTACATATACAATCAGTAATTCGTAGTATCATTACATAGTTGTATATTCATCATCATGATCATTTCTTAGAATGTCTGCATCTATTCGGAAAAAGAAATAAAAAGAAAACAAAAAAATCGTATATACCATACCCCTTACCTCTCCCTTTCATTGATCACTAGCATTTCAATCTACTAAATTTATTTTAACATTTGTTCCCCCTATTATTTATTATTTATTTATTTAACTCATCTGTCTATACCGTAGATAAACGGAGCATCAAAAGACGGTTTTCACAATCATACAGTCCCATTGCGAAAGCTATATCATTATACAATCATCTTCAAGAAGCGTGGCTACTGGAACACAGCTCTAAATTTTCAGGCACTTCCCTTCAGCCTCTCCAATATACCTTAACTAAAAAGGTGATATCTGTTTAATGTGTAAGAATAACCTTCAGGATAACCTCTCGACCCTATTTGAAATCTCTCAACCATTGACACTTTATTTTATCTCATTTTGCTCTTTCCCCTTTTGGTCGAGAAGGTTTTCTCAAGCCCTTGATGCTGAATCCCAGCTCATTCTAGGATTTCTGTTTCACATTGCCAGGAAGGTTCACACCCCTGGGGATCATGTCCCACGTAGAGAGGGGGAGGGAGGTGAGTTTGCTTGTTGTGTTGACTAAGAGAGAGAGAGAGGCCACATCTGACCAACAAAAGAGATTCTCTTGGGGGTGACTTTTAGGCCTAATTTTAAGTAGGCTTAACCTATTCTTTGCATGGTTAAGTTTCATATGAACAAATCCCAGGATTGGGGGCTCAGCTTATTGCTTTGGTTGTCCCCATTGATATGTCCTTTGATACTCAGAAGTTCTTAATTTTGATGAAGTCCAATTTATCTATTTTTTATTTTGTTGCTGTACTTTTCGTGTTAAGTCTAAGAATCCATTACCTAATACAAGGTCCTGAAGATGTTCCCCTATGTTTTCTTTTAGGAATTTTATAGTTTTAGTTCTTACCTATAGGTCTGTGATCTACTTTTAGTTGATTTTTGTATATGATGTGAGGTGTAGGGGTCTACATACATTCTTCTGCATATAGATATCCAGTTTTTCCAGCACCATTTTTGAGAAGAAACTGTTCTTTCATCATTGGATGGATGTGGCACCTCTGTCAAGTATTAGTTGGTCCTAGATGTGAGGATTTATTTCTGAACTCTCAATTGTATTCCATTGATCTATGTCTGTCCTTGTGCCATTGCACTTTTTTTTAATCTTTTTAAGCAGCAACTGTTTTATTGTATAACAACTGAATAACAACAAGTGGTATGGAGTGACATGACTAGTTAAACATATTTTGATTTTTTTTACTACTTGTGGGACAAAGCTGAAGGCCTAAAGAGGTCTGTTCTGGTTTGCTAGCTGCCAGAATGCAACACACCAGAGACGGATTGACTTTTAATAAAAGGGGATTTATTTTGTTGGTTCTTCAGAGGAAAGGCAGCTAACTTTCCACTGAGGCTCTTTTCTTACGTGGAAGGCACAGGATGGTCTCTGCTGGTCTTCTCTCCAGGCCCCTGGGTTCCAACAACTTTCCCCGGGGTGACTTCTCCAAAGGCCTGGGCTGAGCTACAAGTGCTGAGATGAGGAATGCTGAGCTGCTTAGCAGTGCTACCTTGCAATCTCTCATTTAAGCACCAGCCAATTAAGTCAAACGTCACTCATTACAGCAGACAGGCCTCCTAGCCGACTGCAGATGTAATTAGCAACAGATGAGATTCACCTACCATTGGCTCATGTCCACAGCAACAGAACTAGGTGCTTTCACCTGGCCAAGTTGACAACTGAATCTAACTACCACAAGGTCTTTGCAGTAATATATAACATTACACATAGAGTGATATCCATATATAATTAAGTGTTAGAAATAAGTTATGTGTAAAATTTTACAGTTTTCTGGCTCTTGAAGTTGAAGATTATTAGGTATGGATTGGTCCCTGCCCTGTATTATATATTAAAAACAAAACAGCAACAAAAACCTGGATACTTACAACTGACTTTTAGTACCTTAAAAATTCAGAATAATAAATGGTGACAATAGTAGTATTAAAAAGTACTTTATCTCCTCACATTATTAAAAATAATTACAGTTTCTTTTCTTGACTTTGAAAAATTCTTGTCAAATACCTCAGTAAAATGGAACATTTCTGCATTGAATCCATATAACAATCTAATGAACTCTGTATGTCCATAGAACTGGCTGTTTCTTACTAAAACCTGTGCTGGTTTTATCTCCAGCTCAAATGATGTATTTGATCTGCCGTGCTGAAATCTTCTGGGGTTATATGGTATTATGAACTGTACAGTGAATTCTGTTGCTTTTTTTTTTTTCAGCAGCTGTTGCATTGCTCTTGATTTAAATGCAGTGGGTAGATGTCTTGTTTTTCTTAACGAAGGTGGTCCTTACTGACTAGACCAACCTATTCCTGCATTGATAGGTGGTGACGTAGTCTTAGGTTTTGTCCTTGTAACACTGGATTCCACCTATGGTGATGATTTGAAGTTGTTCTTTCCAACTTTCATTAGATGATCCCCACCTACTAACAGCTGTGTACTAATAGAGGGTTTGCAATATAACTTATCTCCAGGTTTTGCAATTAGTTGGAGAACAAATTCTCTTTGAAATATGAGCAAAGCGTATCTGAAAAAAGATAGATGTAACAACAACATTACTTGGAAGTTTGCTGGCCAGAGGTGTGCCCTGAACTCTTGTGAATTTCAGTTATTTGTCTTGGATCAAGTTCACAGGCAACTACTTTTTTTTTGCCTTTTCTAACAGCTTTACAGTCATGTTACCAGTTCCAGGTCCAATTTCCAGGACCACTTAAGCTGGTTTTAAAGCAGTCTTCCTTGCTCTCCAGCTCCTGGAGCTGTTCATGCCACTTGCAGCGCAGGCCTATCACCTCTGATGTGCAACCTTCAGCATCGCTGGGGGAAGCTGGGGGCTGAGGGTTCTGGCCCACAGGCTGGGAAGACAGGGAGGACCAAAGCCAGCTGCCACGTGGGGTTTTTCGTCCTTCCACTGTTCTGATTACTGTAGCTTTTGAATCAGTTTTAAAATTGGGAAGCATATATTTATATTTATTCTTTTATTCTGAACATCTATATTATAGATGTCTGAAGTTAAGATATTGAAGCTATTGGCAACTTAATTCCCAGATATTTTCTTCTGTAAATTAATAGGTACCTTCTCCATTGCTTTTTTTCTCACATCATTCCTGATATTCATATCTAGGAATTTTTCTTCTCTATTTTCAGCTTAACACTGTTGAAGTTAAACATGTTTTCTGTTATCAGCCCAAGAGCGCATCTTCATTAACTCATTTACTCACCACAGCATTACCATGCACTGTGCTTGGTGTTGATTATGCAGTTGTGAGCATGGAAGACTGGCACCTGCCCCTTCCCAAGCTTACCAGCTTATAGGGAACAAATAACCAAGAATATAAGCTTTTTTTTTTTTAAACAAGATAAAATGCCCATATTTATTGTTCTGATAGCTCCCCTTACACATTTCATGAAGGGTAACTGCCATCAGAGCTGCTATGAGGACACGTTTTTCACCAGGGTAATGAGGGATGGCTCCTCAAACATAAGACTGAACAATATTTTCCTGTTTTAGAAGCTCTTGGTGTAGAGAACATGTCAATGTGTAGAACAAGAGCCTTGCTTCTTAAATACAAGAAAAAATCATGAATGAATTTATTGATTTTTCTCTTATACAGTCCACCAGAGTGTTCAATGAAGAATCCTTTTCCATTCCTGCCACATACCTGGGTGAGGGGAGAGGAAAGGGGTAGAAACGTGCCAGTATTTGGAAAAGCAAGCCTGGTGGTGCTCTGGGCTTCACTTATCTTCTGCTGATGATTGTTGGTGTCTTCTCGGGAGCTGTGGCAGCCTGATGGGGGAAGGAAAGGGCCATCTACCAATCACCTCTTCTTGAAGCCATACTTTTTGCGTTCATAGAAGAGGTCAGTCTTAGAGCTCCCCAAATTGACAACCTTTGGGCAACCATCTCTATCCTTCTCCTGAATGGTGCACTCCTTACAGTAATAGGCGTCAGAGACCCTGGGACCCCCACAGATCACGCAGCGCCCCTGGTAAGAGCCGTAGTTACACTCATCACATATGCGCACCAGGGTGCAGGGACGCACATAAGAATCACAGATCACACACTTGCCATCACATTTTTCACACAGTCTTCCGATGGCAACACCAGCCTGCTTACGACAAAAGATCAAATCAGGAATATAAGCTTTTTAATACTTTCTGGTCATTCTGGCTGGAAGTCAGTGAAAACTTCCAGATGAAGATGTGAAATTTAAGCTGATACCTGAAGGTTGAATAGGAGTAGGCCAGATTTGAGAGGTCAGGAAAAGGGAAGAATATTCCAGCATGATCTAGAAAACAAGTCCAATATTTTGACATTCACATTTCTCCTTTCTCTTCTGAAGTTTCACCAATTGAATGTTATTAGTGGCCTCCCCGCCCCTTAGGTCCACCAGATCCTTAGTGGTGGCTTACCTTTTCATTAGCCAGATCCTTAGTGGCTTACCTTTTCATTAGCCAGCTGGAATGGGTAGCAGTTGGCAGACTGCTTTGAAGTTCTTTCTTATGGAGCCTGTGAGTCTCCCTCTGGCAACCTCTTGCTGATGGGTGAGGAGCTTCCTCTTTATTCCCCAGATTTCTTTCTTTTCTTTTTCTTTTTTTTTCTGTTTCACTTCTGAGTTATGTTTTTCTGGCCCTCAACCTCTTTGATATCAATTTTCCCCTATGACAATTTAAAATGTTTACTTCCTTATTTTCTTGTTGAATTATTTCCTTTTTATCTTTGTGAGTTCTTCATGCTCTTTGATAACGTTTCCATAAAGAATGTTTTTTAAGCCTGGGAGCAAAGATGCCAGTTTGTGGTTAGGAGACATGCTATTTGCAAATGCCTCCAGCAGGAAAGCAAGTGTGGTCCATTTCCTGGAGAGCCTAGAAGACATTCCTTTTAAGAATAGGGGTTCAAAAATACAATTGTAATCTTTTGGAACTTTATCCCTTTGGAGAGCTCCCTAACCCATTCTTTGTGGCCCTCAAGAGAAGACTATTGACAAATTTATCATTTGGTGACATAGGTTGAAACAGTTTTAAAAATATTTTCAGGAATTGCTCCCATTTTATTTTAAAGGCTATATAAAATTAATAAATTTTATTTTTATTTTGGTTTTTGAATAGATAATTTGGTTTCTTGATTCATGCTTAAAAGGTACAGAAGGAAATATGGTAAATATTCCCCCTCATACCACTTCTCCCAGCCACCTTGTTTTCCTTTCTTGAGACAACTAACTTTTCTTGTATATCTTTCCAGAGTAATTTTGTACATAGACAAACATAAGCATAACATACATATATTATCTGAAATGATGAATCTGGTCGTTCTCAAGGCCGCTCAGTAGAATGGAAAAAATACAAGATCTGAAAGACTTGGATTCAAACCTGAAAAATTCTACTCTGACATTTATTGGTTGAGAGACCTTGGAAAGCTTGATTTTTTTTTTGCCTTGATTTCTTTATGTGCTTTATGACACTTAGCTGCTTAGGTTTTTGGATATGACGTATGTAAAAAAATCTTCTTTGGCACATATTAAATGCTTCACAAATAGTTGCTGCCATTGTTATTTCTTGCTGGACGATACTCTGACCTTTGTGAACTGGAAGGGGCAAAGTCTTGCTCTAACAAGTGAATGGGTTGAATTGCCTCCTCTAGTGTCTTATGTGGCTAATGCTTGCTGTCTTACATATAGAAGGGAATGAAGAGCTAAAGGGGAGAGAAATAGCACAAAAATAACAGATATACCGCATAGAATTTCCCATTTAACACTTTCATGTGCTTATTTCAGTGATATTAATTACATTTACAATATTGTGCTACCGTTACCACCATTCATTGCCAAAACTTTTTCATCGGACCAAATAGAAACTGTACCTATTAAGCAACAACTCCCCACTTCACTTCCCCTACCCCTCACTTTCTGATAGCCTGTACCCTACTTTTTGTCTCTCTGAATTTGCATATTCTAATTTCATTTGTGAGATCATGTCATATTTGTCCCTTTGTAATTTGACACTTCATTTGTTCTGTCATCTTGAAGTTTCAACCATGTTGTAATGTGTTTATCAGAACTTCGTTTCTTTGTACAGCTGAGTAATATTCCATTGTATGAATGTATCACATTTTGTTTATCCATTCATCAGCTAATGAACAGTTGGGTTGCTTCTATCTTTTGGCAGTTATGAATAACGCTGCTATGCATGTTGATGTACAAATATTTCTTTGAGTCACTGCTTTGAATTATTTTGGGAATCCCACCTAGAAGTGGAATTTCTGGGTCATATAGTAATTCTATACTCAACTTTCTGAGGAACTGCCAAACTGTTTTTCACAGCAGAGAAATAGCATTTTGAAAGGAATAGAACATTTTCTACCAGTCAGGTATTGGAGACAGGCTATTTCTGGTCTGGAGCTGTCATACTTGGTTAGTGGAGTGCTGACAAAACCTAGCCATTTGCTTCTGTTAGTAGGAAGTCATTAACACTGAGGACCTTTTCAGGTTTAATAGCTCAGTTAACTCTGTCCCTTCAGTGTTGCCTGAAGCTTGGTCAGCCTAGCCAAATTTGTGTTCCTGTTGGTTCAGGTCCCAATATGATGTTAATCCTTTAATAGAAGTTAGGTTTTTTTTTTCTTCTTTGGTCCTTGCACAATGTTTGATGTGATGGATGGAAAAATTCTGAATTTCAGAACCATTCTTAATTGGGTTCATCAGGAGGATAGTTGTTAGGCATTTCTTCAAAGTTATCTGGCCTTAGCATGTTGCATTTCTGATGAGATTTATAAGGCTTTGCATTTGAAGTCCACTTGGTCTCTTAATGGATTTTCAAGGAAGAAGTGATTTTCTTCCTTGTAACACATGGATACTAGAATAAAGAGACCTGATTTATGATTTGGGGAATATTTTTTTAAAGCAAGAAAAATTTTGAATGCCTACTGTAAAAAGTTCTGTGCTAGATGTTTTCGCTTTTTCTTTTCACTATTTTTGTGTATGGTACCATATATATAACACAAATTTCCCATTTTAATCACTTTCAGGCTTACAATTCAGTGGCATTAATTACATTCACAAGGTTTGTTACTCTCACCACCATCTATTACCAGAACTTTTCCATCCCCCAAATAGAAACTGCATTCATTAAGCATTAACTCCCCATCTTATCCCAACCTGTAATCTGTGGATTTGCATATTCTAGTTATTTCATGTAAGTGAAATTATATAATAGCTGTTCTTTTGTGTGTGACTTATTTAACTCAACATGATGTTTTCAAGGTTCAAACATATTGTAGCATGTATCAGAATTTCATTCCTTTTATGGCTGAATGATGGATGTTACTTTAAAGCCATTCGTTGTAAGTTCCCAAATACGACTAGATTGCTGAGAGAGTAGACCTATTAATGATTTATCTTTCATAAACAAATTACATTTTTGATATCCTCTCTGAAAGGACTTGATAATTAGTGTATTGGTAGAGAATACTTAAGGGAACCACTGGAAGGTAGAAATGTTTACCTTAGAAATTGTGTGTCATGTTTTATTTATTAGGAAGTACAATATAAAGAATTTCTTATAGCTAATGCCTTCACAGGTAATCAGAAAAATTTAGAGATATAAAATATCACGATTTCTGTGGCTTTTAAAGGAAGGTGTTAAAAATCTAAGACAAATAAAAGCAAGACTAACTTCTTAAAAAGTTTATCCAATGGAAATAAAAGGGGCAAATAAATAGGGGCAATGAAGGAAAAGTGAGTAGAAGTCAACTAAATTTGAGTGTACTGTAAATACCTTTTTACAGAAAATATTTTCTGGTTGCTATAAGAATGACCCAGGAGTTCATTAAAGCTGAACATAAATTAGGACTGCAGGTGATAAATCACGGAAATGCTAGCAATTCCTTACTTAGTTGATTGGCTTATGCAATGTTAATTTTTATGAAAAAATTAAGTTATGTTTAAAATTTCTTTGAATAAATGAGAAAGAATATATTGCCTTTAAAATGGGAACCATTTACAGGTAGAAATGACTGCACACAATTTTTTAAAAATAATTTTTTAGTTTTTTTAAACATAACAACATACAAGCACAAACATTCTTACCATATGATCATTCTATTCTTGATATATAATCAATACCTCACACTATCACCACATAGTTGTATATTCATTACCATGATCATTTCTTAGAACATTTGCATCAATTCAGAAAAAGAAATAAAAAGAAAAGAAAAAAACTCATATACACCATACCCCTTACCCCCCCTCTAATTGACTGCTAGTATTTCCATCTACCCAATATATTTTAGCCTTTGTTTCCCCTGTTTTTTTCTATACCCCTTACCACTGCCTTTCATTGATCACTAGCATTTCAATCTACTAAATTTATTTTAACATTTGTTCCCCCTATTATTTATTATTTATTTATTTAACTCATCTGTCTATACCGTGGATAAAAGGAGCATCAGAAGAAGGTTTTCACAATCATACAGTCACATTGCGAAAGCTATATCATTATACAATCATCTTCAAAGAAGCATGGCTACTGAAACACAGCTCTAAATTTTCAGGCACTTCCCTTCAGCCTCTCCAATATACCTTAACTAAAAAGGTGGTATTTATTTAATTTGTAAGAAGAACCTTCAGGATAACCTCTCGACTCTGTTTGAAATCTCTCAGCCATTGACATTTTATCTTGTCTCATTTCTCTCTTCCCCCTTTTGGTTGAGAAGGTTTTCTCAGTCCCCTGATACTGATCCAGCTCATTCCAGGATCTCTGTCCCATATTGCCAGGAGGAGTCTTGTCCCATGTAGAGAGGGGGAGGGCAGTGAGTTTGCTTATTGTGTTGGCTGAGAGAGAGAGTCCACATCTGAGCAACAAAAGAGGTTCTCTGGGGGTGACTCTTAGGCTTAATTTTGAGTAGGCTTAGCCTGTTCTTTGCAGGGATAAGTTTCAAATGAACAAACCTTAGGAGTGAGGGCTCGGCCTATTGCTTTAGTTGTCCCCACTGCTTGTGAGAATATCAGGAATTCTCCACTTGGGGAAGTTGAATTTTCCCCCTTTCTTGTCATTTCCCCATGAGGACTTGGCAAATACTTTTTCATTCACTGTTCAAATCACTCTGGACAAACCTACAAAATCTCATGCCCTACTTAAGCCTCCATGTACTTATGTGTTCAGTTAACCTATCCACATAAGTTAAATTCGGAAATGCACTACTCAAAATACAAAGTTTGTGCCAAATAAACATTTTTTGCTTTAGTCTCACATGTAAGTTAAAGTTTTAAAATATGAGTTATCATCTATTTTTCAGCACCCTGCAATATTGACATTCCTTTGTTCTTCCTCATGCAAAAACACTTTTTAATTTGTACATTTAGTCACTATCATTGTATATTCTAAGGATTCCTAGATTATACCATCTCAGTCCTTATCGTCTCTTTCCTTTTGATTTTATTTGTGCCCCCAGCCCTCCTCCCCCTGTCATTCTCACATTCAGCTTCATTCAGTATACTAACATTATTGTATTACAGTTAGGTAGTATTTTGACTGCACAAATTTGATTTTAATTTTCAACAATTTTCTTTTGTTTAAAAATTTTCATGCTTTCTCATTGGAGGTTTTTTTTAATTTTTAGGAAGTTAATAATATTAACTTTATAATATTAATATTAATTTAGAAAGTTATTAATATTAAATAATATTAGGAATAGCTTAAGTAAGCAATTTAAGTACTGGTTCTTTAATAGAACCAGCATTTTTATATTTAACTTGAAATTCATGTGTATTTTTCCTGGAAGAAAAGTAATAAAATATTTGGAAACAAAGGGATAAGGGTTTGTGCTTCCGTTTGTCATGCTTGGGATGTCTTAGTGTTTCTAACAAAAAACTTGGATAAACTTTGATGGCTGCATATTATATGAATGTACCATAATTCATTCATTTCTCAATTATTGATTATTTAGACAATATCTGTCCATCTGTCACCCTTGCACCATCATGCTTATATATTTATACAGTAAATTCCTAAAAGCTATGGTGTTGTATAGGGTTTACAATTTAAAGTGCTAGATAAGTGCCAAATTGATACAAAGAAGTCGTATGAATTATGTAGTTGCTGCATTGTATAAAAGCACGCATGTCCCTATATTATATTTTCTTAATGTACTATAAATATGTCTTGCCTTCATAGTTTTTGGTGAGAAAGCAGCTGTTAATGTTATTGTGGATTCCTTGTATGTGATAAGTCACTTCTGCTTTCAAAATTCTCTGTCTTTAGGTTTTGACAATTTGATTGTGACGTGTCTTGATGTGGATTTCTTTGAGTTTATCCTGCTTGGGGTTCACTGATCTTCTGGGATTTATGCATTCATGTCTTTCATCAGATTTGGGAAGTTTTTAACCATTATTTGTTCAAATAATTTTTCTGTCCCTTTCACTTTCTTATGCTTCTGGGACTTCTATGATGTATATGTTGGTCCGCTTTATAGTGTGTCCCACAAGTCCCTCAGACTCTGTTCATTTTTCTTTATTCCTTTTTCTTTCTGCTTTTCACACTGGATAATTTCATTGGTCATATCTTAAAGTTCACTGATCTTCTGCCTGCTCAAATCTGCTATGGCATTGCTTTAATTAGTTTTTCATTTCAGTTACTGTGAGTTCAACTCCAGAATTTTGTTTGGTTCCTTTTTAGAATTTCTTTGTATTTATTTTGCTCAGACAACATTTTCCTAATTTCCTTTAGTTATTTGCACATGGTTTCCTGTATGTTCATTGAACATATTTAAGACAGTTGATTTAATGTCTTAGACTAATAGTGTATGAGCTTTGTCAGGGATGGTTTCAATCAAATTCTTTTTTTCCTATGAATCCACTGTTCTTTCCAGTTTCTGTGTGTGTTTTTTTTTTTTATTTTTTTATTTTATTTATTTTATTTTTTTATTAACGGAAAGGAAAAAAAAAAAAGAAATTAACACAACATTTAGAAATCATACCATTCTACATATGCACTCAGTAATTCTTAACATCATCACATAGATGCATGATCATTGTTTCTTAGTACATTTGCATCGGTTTAGAGGAACTAGCAACACAACAGAAAAAGATATAAAATGTTAATATAAAGAAAAGAAATAAAAGTAGTAATAATAGTAAAAAACAACAACAACAAACAAACCAACAAGCAAACAAAAACAAAAAAAACCCTATAGCTCAGATGCAGCTTCATTCAGTATTTTAACATGATTACTTTACAATTAGGTATTATTGTGCTGTCCATTTTTGAGTTTTTGTATCTAGTCCTGTTGCACAGTCTGTATCCCTTCAGCTTCAATTACCCATTGTCTTACCCTGTTTCTAACTCCTGCTGAACTCTGTTACCAATGACATATTTCAAGTTTATTCTCGAATGTCCGTTCACATCAGTGGGACCATACAGTATTTGTCCTTTAGTTTTTGGCTGGATTCACTCAGCATAATATTCTCTAGGTCCATCCATGTTATTACATGGTTCATAAGTTTATCTTGTCTTAAAGCTGCATAATATTCCATCGTATGTATATACCACAGTTTGTTTAGCCACTCTTCTGTTGATGGAGATTTTGGCTGTTTCCATCTCTTTGCAATTGTAAATAACGCTGCTATAAACATTGGTGTGCAAATGTCCGTTTGTGTCTTTGCCCTTAAGTCCTTTGAGTAGATACCTAGCAATGGTATTGCTGGGTCGTATGGCAATTCTATATTCAGCTTTTTGAGGAACCGCCAAACTGCCTTCCACAGTGGTTGCACCCTTTGACATTCCCACCAACAGTGGATAAGTGTGCCTCTTTCTCCGCATCCTCTCCAGCACTTGTCATTTTCTGTTTTGTGGATAATGGCCATTCTGGTGGGTGTGAGATGATATCTCATTGTGGTTTTGATTTGCATTTCTCTAATGGCCAGGGACATTGAGCATCTCTTCATGTGCCTCTTGGCCATCCGTATTTCTTCTTCTGGTAGGTGTCTGTTTAAGTCTTTTTCCCATTTTTTAATTGGGTTGGCTGTCTTTTTGTTGTTGAGTTGAACAATCTCTTTATAAATTCTGGATATTAGACCTTTATCTGATATGTCGTTTCCAAATATTGTCTCCCATTGTGTAGGCTGTCTTTCTACTTTCTTGATGAAGTTCTTTGATGCACAAAAGTGTTTAATTTTGAGGAGCTCCCATTTATTTATTTCCTTCTTCAGTGTTCTTGCTTTAGGTTTAAGGTCCATAAAACCACCTCCAGTTGTAAGATCCATAAGATATCTCCCAACATTTTCCTCTAACTGTTTTATGGTCTTAGACCTAATGTTTAGATCTTTGATCCATTTTGAGTTAACTTTTGTATAGGGTGTGAGAGATGGGTCTTCTTTCATTCTTTTGCATATGGATATCCAGTTCTCTAGGCACCATTTATTGAAGAGACTGTTCTGTCCCAGGTGAGTTGGCTTGACTGCCTTATCAAAGATCAAATGTCCATAGATGAGAGGGTCTATATCTGAGCACTCTATTCAATTCCATTGGTCAATATATCTATCTTTATGCCAATATCATGCTGTTTTGACCACTGTGGCTTCATAATATGCCTTAAAGTCAGGCAGCGCGAGACCTCCAGCTTCGTTTTTTTTCCTCAAGATGTTTTTAGCAATTCGGGGCACCCTACCCTTCCAGATAAATTTGCTTATTGGTTTTTCTATTTCTGAAAAATAAGTTGTTGGGATTTTGATTGGTATTGCATTGAATCTGTAAATCAATTTAGGTAGGATTGACATCTTAACTATATTTAGTCTTCCAATTCATGAACACGGTATGCCCTTCCATCTATTTCTGTGTGTGTTTTTAAATTTTTTTTTTGTTGGGAACTTGACATTCTGACTATTATGTTGTTATAACTGGAAATCTAATTCTCCCACTCCTCTGGGATTGCCATTTTTTTGCTTGTTGATGGCTAGACTCATCAATTTGTGATTCTTCCAAACTATTTTTGCTCCCAAATATGGGCACTATCTTTTTAAGATTTCCTCTGCTTGTTCAGCCTATGGGGGGCTGAAACAAAGGCTATCACCCCACCCCACTCCCACCCCCTTTTACCTGCCTATCCCATTCCCCTACCCCCAGCAATCAAGGGTAGTGATTTGAGATTAGACCACACATCCCTGGTGTTTGGAGGATAAGATCCTTATTGCCCACCCTGGCACCAGCAAACGGCAGGCTGCAGTTCCCACAGGTGCCTGCCATGAGGTTGAGGGGTGGAAGTTAGTAGTGAACACAGTAGGTGAAATTCAGTAGTATTTACTGCAATTTACCAGACTTTTCATCCAGTATTTCTCTGGATGCAGCAAGTGTTCCACCAGACTCTGGAATTCCAAAATAGTTGATTCAGACAATTCTTTCCAGTTCAGTAGTTGTTTTGGAGGAAGGACAGTGTCCTGGAGCTTCCTACTCAGCCACCATCCCATAATCCTTGTTATCTTTCTTTTAAGAGGATTTTTGAGAACAATTTTTTTTTTTCATTTTTGACTTTGCCTTTCTTTGATTTTCAGTGGTCAGTAATAGTTTAAAAGTAAATTTTTACAGTTCCTTGGTTCTTCCTCACCTGTTCATCCTTTACATGTTAATGTTCTTCAGGGCTCTGTCCTTCATTTGTTGTCTCATGACAGATATTTATTAGGAGACTGTTTTGTGCCAGATACTGAGTGAATAAAATAGACATGATCACTGCTGGTACGGAACTTAACTTCCCTTCTGGCTGCTAGATATTTTTCCTTCCAGACTAGTCTCCCTCTGCTAATAGCATTATTTTATAGAGGTAGCACACCAAACTCATCATCTTATCCCTTTACTTAAAAATCTCTGTTGACTTTTTTTTTCTCTGTTGACTCTTTGATGTCTATAGCATCAAGTCTGGATTCTGGAGTGTGACATACAAAAGCCTTCCTGCTCTGGCTCAGCCTCCCTATCAGCTCATCTCCACCTTTTCTGTCACACACACTGTCCAGTGCCTGCTAAACTGTATCCCCAATAAGCCCTTTTCTTTTGTGGCTCTGCTTTTGTGCATTTTGTTTTCTCTGGCTGGAATGCTTTTCTCTGCCTGACAAATCTCCGTTCATCCTTCAAGTCATTTTTTTTCTTTTGCCACTGAACTGTGCACTTTATTTTTTTAATTATTTTTTTAAATTTATGTTTTATTATCAAAGCAAAACAACACACAGACATAAACATTCTTAACATACGAACGTTCCATGCATGGTGTACAATCATTGGCTTACAATATCATTACATAGTAGTATATTCATCACCATGATCATTTTTTAGAACATTTGCATCACTCCAAAAAAACAGATTAAAAAACATACCATACTCCTTACCCCTCCCTCTCATTGACCATTAGTATTTCCATCTACTCAATAGATTTAACCTTTGTACCCCCTATTTTTTTCTGTACTACTCCCTTTCTTTGTTCACTAGTATTTCAATCTACTCAATTTATTTTAACATTTGTTCCCCCTATTATTTATTTATTTTTAATCTATATATTTTTACTCATCTGTGAATATTGTAGATAAAAGCAACATCAGACACAAGGTTTTCACAATCACATAGTCACGTTGTGAAAGCTATATCATTGTACATTCATCTTCAAGAAATCATGGCCACTGGAACACAGCTCTACAGTTTCAGGCACTTCCCTCTAGCCTCTCTAATACACTTTAAATTAAAAAGGGGATATCCATAAAATGTGTAAGAACATCCTCCAGGATAACCTCTCGACTCTTTTTTAAATCTCTCAGCCACTCACTCTTTATTTTGTCTCATTTCTCTCTTCCTCCTTTAGTCGAGAAGGTTTTCCCAATCCCTTGATGCTGAGTCCCAGCTCATTCTGGAATTTCTGTCCCACATTGCCAGGGAAGTTTATACCCCTGGGAGTCATGTCCCACATAGAGAGGGGGCAGTGAGTTTGCCTGCCTTGTTGACTGGGAGAGAGATAGACCACATCTGAGCAACAAAAGAGATTCTCTGGGAGTGACTTTTAGGCCTGATTTTTTTTTTCCTTTTTTCCTAATTTTTAAAAAAATTAATTAAAAAAAATTTTTTTAAATACCAAAAAAGCACCAAACAAACGCAAACATTCGTGACTTTTAATCATACCGTTTTACATATATAATCAGTAATTCACAGTATCATCACATAGTTGCATATTCATCATCATGATCATTTCTTGGAACATTTGCGTTTATTCAGAAAAAGAAATAAAAAGAAAACATAAAAAAATTCATACATACCATACCCCCACCCCTCCCCGTCACCAATCACCAGCATTTTACTCTAAATTTATTTTAACATTTGTTCCCCCTATTATTCATCTTTATTCCATATGTTTTACTCATCTGTTGATGAGGAAGATAAAAGGAGCATCAGACATAAGGTTTTCACAATCACAATTACATTGTGAAAGCTATATCATTATACAATCATCTTCAAGAAACATGGTTACTAAAGCACAGTTCCACATTTTCAGACAGTTCCCTCCAGCCACTCCACTACATCTTAACTAACAAGGTGATATCTATTTAATGCGTAAGAATAACCTCCAGTATAACCTCTTGACTCTGTTTGAAATCTCTCAGCCATTGACACTTTATTTTGTCTCATTTCACTCTTCCCCCTTTTGGTCGAGAAGGTTTTCTCAATCCCCTGATGCTGAGTCTCAGCTCATTCTGGGGTTTTTTTCAATTCCTTGATGCTGAGTCTCAGCTCATTCTAGGATTTCTGTCCCACGTTGCCAGAAAGGTCCACAGCCCTGGGAGTCATGTCCCACATAGACAGAGGGAATTGTGTTGGCTGGAGAGAGAGGTCTTAGGCCTAATTTTAAGTAGGCTTAGTCTCTCCTTTGCGGTAATAAGTTTCATATGAACAAACCCAAGATTGAGGGCTCAGCCTATTGGTTTGGTTGTCCCCACTGCTTATGAGAATATTAGGAATTCTCCAAATGAGGAAGTTGAAATGTTAGGAATTCTCCAAATGAGGAAGTTGAATTTTCCCCCTTTCTCACCATTCCCCCAAAGGGACTTTGCAAATATTTTTTATTCACTGTTCAAATCAGTCATTTATCCTTCCTTCTGGTTTCATTTGTATCCCCAGCCCTCCTCTGTCTGTCATTCTAACATTCAGCTTCATTGAGTGTACTAACATTATTATTGTAATATATATATTATTATATGTATGGTGCTATTCATTTCTGAATTTTTGCAGTCAGTCCTGTTGCACAATCTGTTTTTGGAGCCTTTGGCTCCAATTACCCAAAATCTACCCTATTCCTATCTCTTGATTACATCTGTTCTTAACTGAAATTTTCCAAATTCATTCATCAATGTTAGTTCTAAGAAGATTTTTTGATTCCCCATAACAGAGTTAGAATCCCACAGCATCCTATTAATAGAGTTGTCCTAGAACTTATTGAGTTATATGGTAATTGATTTCTTTCCCTATTTAAGTGACTGTAAACTGCTCAGAATAGGGTCTTTATTTCTCTAAATTGTCTCAATTTCTACTAAAGCTTCTAGCACCTAGTAGGCCATCAGCAAGCACTTGTGAATTCTGGACTAACTACATAACTGTATGCCTGAAAGAACTCTTCGGTTCCATTGCCTTAAAGAGAAATGCTACTTCTACTAGTAGTGGAAGGTTGCCAAAGAAGAAATTATTCTCTGAGGTAGAACAGTATGTGCTTGAATAGTCCTTCTTTTGTCTCTCCTTCTCCTAAGTTTAGTGTGTATGTGGTATATGAGGGTGGTAATTGTGGGGATATATACTTTTTGTGTGTGTGCGGGCAGGCACTGGGAATTGAACCCAGGTCTTCGACATGGCAGGTGAGCCACCATGGCCCGCCCTATACTTCTAAAATGATAAATTATTAGTATTTTTCTGTTTATTTTAATTTTAAAATCATTAAAAACATGAAAATAGCTGTGTAAGATGATGGGATTATGAATGGCTGTTTCCCCTTCTTTTCCAATTTTCTCTATTACATTGTTTCATAAGATGATAAAGTCAGAAATTTTTCTTAAAACTTTTCCTTACTAGATGTGATAAAACCCTATTTAAAATGCATTTTGTGATGTATGAGTTTTTTTCTTTTTTCTTTTTATTTCTTTTTCTGGAGTGATACAAATGTTCTAAAAATGATCATCACACAGCTATGTTATGATATTGTGAGCCATGATTGTATACCACGTATGGACTGTGTGTGTGTGAAGATTTCTCAATAAAAGTTTTTTTTTTTTTTTTTTTTAAGGAGAACACATTGGCTCTTTTAAAATCAAATTTTAAGAAATGGCCATTTTTTTTTCCTGATAAAATAAAAACACTTTAAATAAACCAGAAAATAATATGTGTTTGACATAATGATAAAGGACTCATGGAAAAATTGTGAATTTTATTTTGTTTTTTTCCACCATGAGCATGCTCTGGGAATCAAACCTGGGTCTCTGGCACAGCAGGTGAGAATTCTGCCACTGAGCCACTGATGTACCACCCCAAATTGTGTTTTTAATTTGGAAATTTAACAAGCCTCTTCTTGTGCCTTATAGCAGGCTTTGGTATGTCTTTGCTCAGATTTTGTTTCCTGTGGATTGATATGAGCTGAAGAAACAAATAGACATAACAGGACATCACATGGCAATGCTTGAAGATAAAGGAAAGATGGGAAAATGGGCATGAGGGGAAGCTACTTTACAACGCATCTGTCCCTGAAATGTAATAGCATGTTTGCTGAAATACAGAGAGAATCCTCAAATTGGGTGAAAGCAAGTTTTGAGAATCATTTTCCTTATTTAGGCGTTCAGCACAGGATGACTGACTGCATTTTTTGCCTATTTGTCCTGTACAAAGTAGTTAATTTATTATTAAGAGAAATAGTCCCTAGGCAGTTTGATGCTTTAAAAGGAACTTGTGCTCATGACGACAGTGTTAATTCCCAGGGCTGCCAATGTAACATGAAAGTAGGGACAAATGGATTTAGAGATGGGAGCACTGGTATAAATACTTCCAGACTCAGCTTGTGCTGAATGAGGAAGAATTGTTCCTTTAGAGACTGGTTTTTCTTGCAGTTGAACACATATTGGAGGTTTCTAATTTAAATTTATGTTTTGGGGTTAAAAGGATTAGAAAGAAAGAATTGATATAAGCTAAGGGGAAACAACAAAGGCCACTGATCCTAAGGAATTCTATCTTTGTTTACAGAAGTTTTAGTGTAAAATGACTGCAGTAAAGAAGAAGGAGAATGAACGGTCTTCCATTCAGACTACCAGTACCAGGCACTGTGATGGGTGCTTTTCCATTGGTTGTCTCATTTAATCCTTATCTTTTCAGATGAGGAAACTGAGGCTCTTGGGAATTTAATGTAACATGAAGACTATTATGGATTTTATTCTCTTCAGTACCATTATTTCAACACCACTGAATGGTGTCCAAGGTATACCCTACTTAATTGACAGTTTCTCAGCCATTTTAAAGCAGACTTTCTAATATCTTTAACTTTGTGGCCTAGTCAAGAAACTTGTTTTTGTCTTTTTAAACATGATTATGGGAGAAGTATGTAATTACAGAAAGGCTTTGACTGGATTGTAAATGGCAACATTAATTTTTTCTGTATATCAATTCAGACCTTTCCCCAAAGGAAGATCAAAGATATTTTAACTGTGGCCACTCCTTAGCTGCCAGGTGCCAACAAATTGTGTTTACCTTAAGCTTAGACTAGATTTAAACCACTACTCTTGAGTTGCAGAATCTTGTAAATTGTGGCTCATCTTTTGACTCATTCTTTCTTTTACCAGAAATACACTGTACTTTAATTTCAGGAATTTTAGTTATTCCTTCTGAAAAATGTGTTGCTCATAAGAAATTGCTGGGGTCTGTTTTTCTGGTAACCAGGAGCCACAGATCAGTCTATACTCAGTGTTTATGCTGAATCCATGTATAAACAGAGAAATCTATAACTGTCCCAAGAAAGACCACTGAAGATAAGATCACCCTTTCTAACTTCTTTCAAAGGTCCTTCTCTTAATCAGGGGAACAGGGATGCAGGAGGGTGAATCTCAGGTTGAACAGAGCAGGTGGCGTGTGTGTACTTGTATCTGTAAATATCATATCATTGTTTACAGTACACTGGACTCTCTTCATGCAAACCAGGAGGAATTGTTCCTGTGTTTAAAGCCAAGAATAACATCCTGACCAGCAGGGGGACAGAGGTCAGCTCAAGGCAACAGCTCTTGGGAGTTACAGGACATTAAGAACTTTGGAGGAACAGAGTTTAAAGAAGGATGGCAAAAAGTACTTTGGAGGAAGTGTGTGAAACCTGTGTGCCTCTTAATTGGAACATGGCTTATTTATAAAAAATAAACAACTATGGGAACAGCTAGATATATGATGAATTCATATCACCTCCTGGTCATTTATCTAGATTTTCCTCTCCTTCCTACAAATTAATTCACCTGTTCATTATTATTATTTTCTTAATTAATTAATTTATTTTTAAAACAGCAACATACAACACGAACATTCTTGCCATATGATCATTCCATTCTTGATATATAATCAATAACTCATAATATCATCACATAGTTATATATTTATCATCATGATCATTTCTTAGAACATTTGCATCAATTCAGAAAAAGAAATAAGAAAAAAGAAAAAAATTCATACATACCATATGCCTTACCCCTCCCTTTCATTGATCACTAGCATTTCAATCTACTAAATTTATTTTAATATTTGTTCCCCCTATTATTTATTTTTAATCCATATGTTTTACTCGTCTGTCAAGAAGGTAGATAAAAGGAGCATCAAACACAAGATTTTCACAATCACAGTCACATTGTGAAAGCTATGTCATTATACAATCATCTTCAAGAAACATGGCTACTGGAGCACAGCTCTACATTTTCAGGCAGTTCCCTCCAACCTCTACATCACACCCTAACTAAACAGGTGATATCTATTTAATGCGTAAGAATAACCTCCAGGATAACCTCTCGACTCTGTTTGGAATCTCTCAGCCATTGGCACTTTATTTTGTCTCATTTCGCTCTTCTCACTTTCGGTCAAGAAGGTTTTCTCAATCCCTTCATGCTGAGTGTCAGCTCATTCTAGGATTTCTGTCCCATGTTGCCAGGAAGGTCCACACTCCTGGGAGTATTGAACAAGTATTTTTTTTTTTTAATTAATTAACGGAAAAAAAGAAATTAACCCAACATTTAGAAATCATACCATTCTACATATGCAATCAGTAATTCTTAACATCATCACATAGATGCATGATCATTGTTTCTTAGTACATTTGCATCGGTTTAGAAGAACTAGCAACACAACAGAAAAAGATATAGAATGTTAATATAGAGACAAAAAATAAAAGTAATAATAATAGTAAAAAAAAAAAAAAAGACAAACAACCAGACAGACAAAAACAAAAACAAAAACTTATAGCTCAGATGCAGCTTCATTCAGTGTTTTAACATGATTACTTTACAATTAGGTATTATTGTGCTGTCCATTTTTGAGTTTTTGTATCTAGTCCTGTTACACAGTCTGTATCCCTTCAGCTCCAATTACCCATTATCTTACCCTGTTTCTAACTCCTGCTGGTCTCTGTTACCAATGACATATTCCAAGTTTATTGAACAAGTATTTTTATTTGATTATTCTGACAACCATAATAATATTGAGCCACAACTAAATATTCAGATGTGGCTCACTCCAACTAACCAAATCAAAAGAGAGAAAAAAGTCAACTTTTAAAAGGCTGAACCAAATGACAACTGAAAAAATGACTGAATCATTGTACCTTTTAGAGACAACCTTAAATCTTAGTTTTTCTACATAATATTTGGTACTTCTGGATTCAGTAGTTGGGGTTAAAAAAAATATTCAGTATTTAAACATATCTACAGAATGTCATTTAAAAATGTGTGAATATATACATTTAATATACACACACACATATACACATACTTACACCTAGAAACCAGCACTTAACCACATCCCCATTCCTCACTGATGACCCAAAGAATCATTTACACTTTAAGATCAGCTTAGATACTATAAGGTTGAAACAACATATGGCTAAAGAGGTCAAACACAAGTACTCACACTCAAGCTGGATTAAATTGTTCCTCCTCATGATTTTTGACAAGTAGTAATATAACAACTATGTCTCAATAACTTACGATGCAGAGTATAAAACCAGTGTCATTAACATTTACTCCCTTACTGCATAAAGAGTACTACTTCCATTCTGTTTCCACCAACTGGTAAGAGAGCACACTGAAATAGGTTACATTTGAACTGTACAAATGATCTTTACTCTTAATCTAGACAAACATGTTAAAACATTCTGAAGTGCTGCATCCTTTGATTTCTTCATCTTTTCAGTTGTCCGATGCAGGTCGACCTGCTGTTGCACAGGTTGAATTTCATCCTCATCATGGCTTTCTTCTGTTGTGGACTTAACATATTCCCTAACACGTAGGAGGGCAGCATCTCGACACAGCTCTTATGAGTCACTTCTTGAAACCCGTCTGTTTCCTGGGCAACTTCTAGCAGGTCCACATGCCCACCCACATTTTCATTTTTGAAGATCAGTTTCAGGATTGCTTCTCTCTGTTTTAGAGCAGGTTGGTTGATATGGAATCTCATAGGCATTCTTCTCATTATAGCTGAGTCAAGATTCTGAAGTCTATTAGTGACTCCCATCACTATGATCTGGCAGCTGTGATCTGTATCCAGTCCATTCCAGGGACTAATGAACTGAGCTTTCATCATGGCTGGAGCTTCATGATCAGAACATGAATGGTTTTGTAGAAAGGAGTCTGTTTCATTTATAAAGATGATGGAAGGCTGTAACTTTATGGCAAGGGAGAAAACAGCAGCAGCCAATTTTGAGATTCTCCATACCACTTATCAGTCAGTGTTGAAGGCTGAAGGTTAATAAATCGACAGGCTGCTTCTTTGGCTATAAGCCTTGGCAGTCAATGTTTTCCCACAGCCTGGAGGCCTGTACAGAAAAAACACCTTTTGGAGGCTGCAGAAGCCCTGGAACTTTCAAATAAATGCTTTTTTTTTGATAGGTAAAATAACTGTGTCTTTCAGATCCATAATGATATTATCTAAACCTGCTATATCACTCCAAGTAACATGCATGTTGAGGGTAGACAAGATGAGCAGCAATGCTTATTTTATATTCTGAAAGCTTCACATTTTTCACACCAGTTTGCTTCATTAGTTTTTCTGCCTGTTTCTAAGCTTCTACTTTTTGTTTTCTGGTTGGATTAATTCCATCTACCATCCATTTGATAGTAAAGTATGTTACTGCACCAAATATTGTCACTCAGAAAATTAAACCAACAACTTCATTCCAACTCAAGGGATGAGAAAAGGCTTCAGCATATACCATCTTGATTGTTAACCCTGGTACAGAAAACAGAAGCAGGACTGTTCTATTATTATTATGGTGTTTTATTCTGCAAGCAACTTGAGATAAGCCCAGGAGATGGCTGGATTTAAAAGATAATATATAATGTGAATATGTAATATGTATCCATAAGAAAAAAAGATAATCTGTTGTGAGGCATGCAACTAGGTGAATGAAGCTTGAGGGATAGTATGTTGAATGAAGTGTTAGAAACAAAAAGACGCATATTATCATTCTTCACTCATATGGACAAACTATAATATACAAACTTGGAGAATTGAAATTGAGAGCACAGGTCATCAGGTTGAGGCCTACTGTAAAGTTCCTAGATTGTAAGCTCTTATAGCAGTCACATCTATCCCAAAGTTGTAACTGTTATTTCTAAATCATGATATGCTGGTGTATTTGTGTAAAACTTGGTTGTTTCCTGGAACTTTGGGTATTTATATGATACTTGAGACTCAGAGTTAGAGCTCTGAAGCTATGAAAGTCAGCTTTGCCCCATACAGTAACTGTTAAAAAAGTTTAAAAAATGATCAGACTTCAACTAGAGATATGAATGAAGCTGACATGGATAGGACTAAAGTAAATCAGAATACAGGGTAAAGAATGGTATGGTCTTTATTTTAAAACCTCAACTTCTGTGTGAGACCAAAGGAAGAGATATTTATATGGTGCAAAATTGAAGTTTTCGGTAGTACATCATCTAATTTAACTTGTATGATCAGTTTAGTTGAACACCATAATTACATGGACTCGTGAATAGGGCGTGAGATCTTGTTGGTTTGTACAGGTTAATGTGGTGCCCTAATATATCCTAAAGTAATTTGGACAGAGAATAAAAAAGTATTTGCAAAGTCCCCTTGGGGGTCTGGGGAGAAAGGAGGAAATATTCAGTTTCCCCATCTGGGGAATTTCTGATATTCTTGCAAGCATTGGAGACAACCAATTCAATAGGCTGAAGCCCTCAATCTTGGTGCTCACCCCTGTGAAATTTATTCCTGCAAAGGGAAAGCTAAGCCTTCTTATAATCATGCCTAACAGTCACCCCCAGAGAACCTCTTTCGTTGCTCAGATGTAGCCACTCTGTCTAAGCCACTTCAGCAGGTGAACTCACTGTCCTCCCCTCTACTTGTGACATGACTTCCAGGGGTGTAAATCTCCCTTGCAACGTGGGGCATGATTTCTGGAGATGAGCCGGGACCCAAGATCATGGAAGTGAAAAAGCCTTCTTAACCAAAAGTTAAGACTAAAAGTTTCAGTGGCTGAGAAATTTCAAACAGAGTCAAGAGGTTATCCTGGAGGTCATTCTTATGCATTATGTAGATATCCTTTCTTAGTTTATGGTGTATTGGAGTGGCTAGATGGAAGTACCTGAAGCTGTTGAACTGTATCCCAGCAGCCTTGTTTTTTTTTTTTTTTTTTTAATATTTTTATTGATAAAACAACATACAAATATGAACATTCTTAACATATGAACATTCCATACTTGGTGTACAATCAATGGCTCACAATATCATCACATAGTTGTATATTCATCAACATGATCAAACCTTGTTTCTTGAAGATGATTGTATAACTGTATAGCTTTTATAGTGTTACTGTGTGATTGTGAAAACCTGGTGTCTGATGCTCCCTTTATCCAGGGTAGGGACAGATAAGTAAAAAAAAATAAGGACAAAAATAAATAAATTATGAGGGGGAGGGGATAAGTAGTAAAAAAAAATGGGTTAATTGAAATATTAGTGGTCAGTGAGAGGGAGGGGAAGGCGTACGGGATATGGGATATGAGTTTTTTTATTTTTCTTTTTATGTCTTTTTCTGGAGTGATGCAAATGTTCTAGAAATACACAGCTATGTGATATTGTGAGCCATTGATTGTATACTTTGGATGGACTGTATGTGTATGAAGATATCTCAATAAAAATGTTTATTTTAAAAGATAATATGTTAACTTATAGAACAGATATCGTTTACAAAGTCTCTTGGGGACCCTCCTGAGTTGCTGAGAGTTTTGATTCTGGGATCTTTCTGTGTCCCATGTCTGCTTTTTCCTTTGTCTTTCCTCATTCTGATGCTGGCCACTCATCCCGTAGAGGCAACTCAAACTGCTTTCTTGTGGAGCATTCTAAGTTTGTACTGTTTTCTTCTCTGGGAGTCATTTCTCTGGTACGGCTTCAACTGGTTCTAAGACAAAGTGATTGTCTGAAGGCTTTCGTTCATAGACTTTATTTCTTAGTTCTTTCTAGCATGTTGCTGGTTTAAATTAAACAGTTGATTCTCTTCTTTTCCAGTGATGTATGTAAGTTATATTGTCTTACTTGGAAGGCTCAGAAGCTCAGGTGTAGCCTCAGGCCTGATTGTCTTTTCTCTGGTTTATAAAGTTCTGATTTTCTTTTCTAGAAATTGAGAAGTGAATCAGATATTCTGTTGTGAGGTATTACTGACTCTTCTGGGTTTCTAGTTGCTAGTTATTTAAACACATATGTAGCAGTTTGGATTTTATTTGCAAGGTAGGGCTTGTTACCCTGATTCTGAAGTAGGCCATTGTTGTTGCCTTTATTCCCTTATTTGACAGTTGAAAAGTTAAAGGTGAAGAGAGAATTATTTTGTCCGTGGTCACATGGCAAGTTGGTCTTATCCTTTTTCAAGCAGACCTCATTTTTGTTTTCCTTATATTTACACTTCCTTATACTTGTTAGCACAGGTATTAGCGTAATAAATAGTAGGTGCTTAATATAAAGAAATACATTTTTACTGTGCATTGATCAGTAATAGGAGTATGATTACAATTGAATTCTTATTAGGTTATCGCATTTTGGATCAACAGTTGAGGAAAGTTTGTGGATGGAAGGAGAAAACAAAATTGGTATGCGTAAAGCATTTAGTAAATCAGAATGTGTGTGCAAGAATCCCATTTGTAATTGTATTCTAAAATGAAGAAAAGAAGGGTGGGTTGGCTAGAGTGAAAACTGGTATAATGTAAAGAAGACTAGAGGATAAAAGAACATGGGTTAATCAAGAGATAGGAACAGCTCTAGAAATAGGCATCTTGACAACATGGTGTTAGATGGTGAAAATGAAAATTTCCTTCCCTCCTCCCCAATATTAGGGTTCCTATCAAATTAAACCATTATCCAGAGGGACTATCAATGAGTCTCTGGGCGCTAATGTTGGGGTTTTCCCAGCTGTCGTGTGAAGCATGAACACTCAGAGCAATCCCCAGTTGGCTATGGGACCAAAGCAGCAGCTGAGATTGCTATATTATATTATGCAATATCATTTCAGAGGGCCCATCACCTTTTATTTTGACTCCTTAAAAAACAACAAACCAAAAAACAAAGAAACAAACAAAACCAACAACAGACCAAAAACTCTGTTGGCTTTTATACTTTGGGGCCAATGATATGCATTTCATTTGGGATGTATCCTGTTCTCTTGACCCTGGCTCTAGCTTCTGATCTCATTGAGTTCTAGAGATTTTAACTATTTCTGTTTTCACCTGTTTTCTTTCCCTGCTCCCTATAGTAAACCTTGGGCCTAGACTTACTTGGGGAAAGGGTGATAGTTTTTTTTGCTTATTTTGTTTTTTGGGCCCATAAATATGTTATCTTTTTACTAATTTTTCTTTACTTTGTCACACAGGCCACCAAGCAGTTTCTTGAAGAGATTAACAAGTGGACAGTTCAGTACAATGTTTCTCCGCTCTCTTGGAATGTGGCTGTCAAGTTCCTCATGGCCAGAAAGTTTGATGTGCTCCGCGCCATAGAGTTGTTCCACTCCTACAGAGTATGTTGCTCAGGGGTGGACCAGAGATGTGGCGGTTTTGTCATTGTGGTTTTCTGAGTGTTCACCCCTCTCCCATCAAAAATGTTGTCAATATCCAAGTACCTTTGTGAGAACTGAGGCTGGGCAGGGTAGCTCCTGGAGGGTACCACTTATGTGCCTAAATTTTGATTTTAGAGCAGGTTGCCACCTCTAAGGGAGACTAAGAAGGTAGCCTGACATCATTTTGGTGGCAGGATGGTGGTTTACACTTCTTAGAGCTTGAGTCATAGCTCTCCTACTGGCCTCTGGTCACATACCCCTTTTACTCCACTTGTTTTTAGGATCTCTGGGCTTTTTAGAAACCCTCCATTCTGCTCAGTGCTGAGCTTAGTGGACAGTTCAGGAAGGGAAGCTCTATCCCTGGAATAGAAGAGCAGTTGTATTAGCAAAGCCCTTGTCTTAATATCACCTTTATGCAAACAGCTACGTCAGCATTTTACTTTGTTTTTTCTCTTTGTTTTGATTTTTTTTTTTGAGGGAATACTGACTTTAGTTCTGTGCTTGTGTTTCCTTTCTCAGTTGATACAACAATGTATGGCATGCTGTCTTGGGGTCAGACAATCATTCTGAAGAGATACAAAATCTCACTAAGTTAAAAAACAAAACAAACAAACTGGGGTAACAAGTACTAGGATTAGTTTAGGACTAAAGTTTATTTACTACCTATATTGTGGGTCAGCTCATTCAATAATTATGCATTTATTCAACAGATATTTATTATATACTTACTATGTTCCAGGTGCAGAGATTACCATTTGAGAAAGAGAAATTAAACACAATTATAGAACAGTGTATAATAAATGTTACGATAAGGCAGTACTGGGTTCTTTGGAAACACATTTAGTTAGTTAGTTCAGGAAACTTTCCCGAAGGAAATTTCTTTTAAATTTAGACCTGAAGGATTAGTAAGAATCAAACAGGTGGGGATGTGTGGCAGAGAGAACAGAAAATTCAAATGCCTGGCGTCGAGAGAGACATTTGGCTTGGCAGGAGTGTTGAGTGGGGGTTTGACAAGAGGTTTTTCAACTGGGGTAAGCAAGACCAGGTCAGGGAGTGTCTCCTTTTTCTTAAAGGCAGAGAAATTCATTCGCGATATAAATAGGGGAATGAGTTGATCATATTTGAATTTTGGAAGGAATTTTCTCACTGTTTTAGAGAATGGATCATAGGGACTAGACTGAAGGTAGAGAGACCTGGTAGAGAGCTGTTGCATTTGCCTCGGAGATATGATTTTGGTGTCATTAAGAGTATTGTCAGGGGAGATGGAGAGAAGTGGGCAGATTAAGGCATGGTTGTTTAAATTGGTATATGAGGAAGGAGGAGACAAGAATTCCAGGCTTCTGATTTGGGTGGCAGGGTAAATGGTGGTGGCATTCACTAATTTAGGAGACACTGAGGTTGATGCAGGTGTATGGAGAGAGAAAGTCATGAGTTCACTTCAGTAATGCTGAGTTTGAAGTGCCTCTAAGATATCCAAATAGACATGTCCTCTAAGCCATTACGTTTATAGTCTAAGGTTCAAAAAAGAAATTTGGGGTAGAAATGGAGATTTAATAGTCATCAAGGTAAACCTGGATATTGAAGCCATGAGAATGGATAAAGGTTATCCAGGAAGTGTGAGGAGTAGGAAGATTTATAGGGGAGAAACTGACCACAAACTTTTTGTTGTCTTTGGCCCAGAATTGTTTTAAAAGCTAAATTGGATTGCTTAAGGTAGGGCATGCCCTCTCTTCTTATCCCAGCACTAATATTGTCTTTACTTTTCTTGCTGTCTTGCCTTTAAAGGCAATTGAATTTGATTTTAGGGATAAATTTGAGGAGAATATAAATAAAGTCCTAGTTTGTTGTGTTCATCCAGCATTTAGGTGATCCTAGCACTTAGCTCAGTGCCTGGCACATAAATGTTGCTCCACAAATATTGTAGAATTAAATGAGTGAGTGATTTGAACTGATAAATGAGTTAATTTGGTGAGCAAATGAATGGAAAAAGCCTGCAAAAGTGACTTAGGGTGAGTAGTTGAAAAAATAGGAAAAACAAAAATATGTTCTTGTCATGGTATCCAAAGTAGAGAATGTTTCAGGAACAAGGGAATGTGAGTAGTCAACCTTGTCATGTAAAAAGAGAACTGAAATTATCCACTGGATTCAGTGACCGGAAGATCTTGGTCATGCCGAGAGCTTTTAGTGGAGTAGACTGGGAGGAAACCAGAATGCAGTAGAATGAGGGGAGGGTACTGTGCATCAGCTTAAAGAACCTGGCCACAAAGGTGAAGAACACAAGGTAATGGTAGCTATTGTTGGAGAGGACTTAGTGTGGAGGATGTTTGAGGATGTATGTTTTCAGGCAAGTTTTTGGTCCATATTTTAGTCTTCTGATGCAAAGTCAGTACTGTCACATGTTTAGGACTTTGACCTGCTCTATAATGATACATATTGGCTGTGGGCAGGGTTAAGATTCTCAGTGATTCAGAGAAGAATGTCCTATCTAACAGACTGATCAGGTGGTCTTGGACAAGAGCTCTGATCATACTCAGCTGGCCTGGAAGGGGATTTACCAAGGAATTCACAGTTAAACTAGTTGACTTATAAAAAAAAAGCCCCTTAGCTCTGAGACTTGGTGGTTATATGGATCTGTCCTGGATATACAATACTTTCACATTAATTCATCTTGCTCTTCCTTATTTTTAGGAAACACGAAGGAAGGAAGGCATCGTGAAGCTGAAACCTCATGAGGAACCTCTCCGTTCTGAGATTCTTAGTGGAAAATTCACCATCTTAGTGAGTCTTTAAAGGACCACTATTGCAGTGCCTCATTACATCCTTTTGTAGTTGTTGTCCTGTTTCAATTTGGTTTCTAGATACCTTATCTTGAATTTAGAGAGTCTCAACAGAGTAAGGAACAGATGTGAAGCAGTCATGCAGTTTGGCAGAAAATTATTCTAGTAATATTTGAAATTATGGAGAATCATTTGTAGAATGAATCATTGCAGTAGACTAAGAAAAATTGCTTTGTGGGCCCACTAAGCTTAGTCAAGGCCTTTGGGATGGGTATACAGTATGTCTTAGATCTTTCCTTCTTCCTTATTAAACTTGAGTTCAACGCTTTTAGAGACCTCAGACTTTCAGATAAGCATACAATGGTACTGTTCTTTGGTTCTCTCCTACTGCTTGTTTCTTTTGTTATTCTGTCTGGGAAATTAAGTGGGCATCTAGTGTAGAACCATTCTTTGATCTCTGCAGTTATACAGCAAAGAGAATGTGTTTTTTCTTACCACAGTAGTGTGATCCAGGGATTGGTCAGAGAATCAGTCATGGAATGATAAACAGCTTTCTTTCCCTTCTGGAGAAATAATACAAGTCAGGGAAGGATTATCAGTATCTATTCTCTTCACATATCATCCCTTTGTCCAGAATATAGAAAACTTTTGTGATTGTTATGATTTCCTATGTCAATTTCTAAATATTTCCTCTTGTTTTATTTGTCCTAGAATGTTCGGGACCCAACAGGAGCCTCCATTGCCCTCTTCACTGCCAGGTTGCATCATCCCCACAAATCGGTCCAACATGTGGTACTTCAGGCTCTGTTTTATTTGCTAGACAGAGCTGTGGATAGGTGAGCATGGAGATTATTTTATAGTCTATGTCCAAATAGGAAAATGACAGTCCTTTACTCCATTAAATCCAGGGATGCCTTCATCATGCTTCTAGGATGTGCCCTGGGCAGTGCTAAAAATAGAAAAAGGGTCCATTTCCTAAATGGCTTGACATGTTTCCAGGCACTGTCAATATGGTGGGTATTCTATATCTTTACCTGCTGGCTATATTTCAGGATAACACAAGCTGCAGAGACCAATTAGGTATTTAGTTTCTGCTATTGATGCTCACATACACAGCATTCTTCTAAAACGGAGTTGTTGCTAAGGGGTAAAGACCATTGGTCTCGATAGCCCTGTACTCCCCAATTAGAAGTTTAGAATTTTTCAGTTCTTCCCTATGACTGGTCTTCAGGCATAATTTCCAGAATATGGGTTCCTTTGAATTGCTTCTTTAGCTCAGGAGAATGAAAGAAAGTCTCCTTTCCCAGAAAAGCCAGTATTGTCCTTCCTTCTTGGGAGTCTTAGAGAGTCAAGAGTTCTCATGTAGGCACAGCAGGCAGAACCTTCAGTGGCCAAAGTTTCCTCTTTCCAGTATGAGTATTGGATCCCATGGGAGGATCACGCAATTAAAAGCTTGCTTTCATGCTGCCCATCCCTTTCTTAAAACTCTCATTGGCTTTTTAAAAAATGCTCATTAAAAAAAAAAAAATCCTCATTATCCAGAGGGTGCGTATAACCTAAATTAAAACGAACCCTTTTCTCCAAGCAAAATATTCTTGCTGGTTCTCCAGTGAGTAGAAATTCTTGTTTTCCTGTGTTATCTTGAGCTAGAATGGCCTTTCCTCTTCTCTGTTATCTATATTCTGCCCTTTTTTCAAGTCCCAACTTCCATGATTGCCTCCCTCACCACTTCAACCTGTAGAAATAAAATTCTTTTACTCTGACCTACTAGTGGTTATTACCTATACCAGTCATTTTGTACTTAATTATTCATGGCTTTATGATGTCATTTATCTTATGCTGTTATTTCATTTTTCATCTGCCACTGGATTGTAAGCTCCTTGAGGGAAGGCACCTTTTTTACTTTAACATTATATAGTGGAAATTTTCTAATCTCCTTAGGTAGGAAGACAATGGTATAGTAAACCTCTTTTTACCCATCATGCAGCTTCTTCAATGGTGATCTACAACCAGTCTTATTTCATTGGTATCCCTTTACCTACCCTCAACACTCAATTTTTCTGAAGCAAATGTCAGGGACTATATTTTAAACTTGGTATTCCAAGCATCTGGCTGAAGAAACAAACTCTGTATTGTTATTGGCTACCATTGAAAACCTCATATTCTCTACACAGAAAGGTGAGCATGCATTTATTTGATGTGCCTTCACAAGATTAGCAGTTTCAGATCTGAGAATCTGGATCATTATGCACCATAGCTTCTTTTAATTAAATTTTATTTCCCATGGCAGTGATGTGTCTATGTTTTAGACCCTGGTCACACACTGAAGCTCTGAGGGAAAAAGCTATAATTCTTTGAATTTGGCCCTTGATGAGCTCATGGAAAAATGGAAAGTTTGTAGACCTGGGTAGCCTACTTCATAATTGTGCCACTTTTTTTTTTTTTTCTTTTGTATGGGCAGGCACTGGGAAACGAACCCAGGTCTCCTGCATTGCAGGCAGGAACTCTGCCTGCTGGGTCACTGTGCCCCTGTGCCACACTTTTAACAACATCTTTGCTCTTGGTAAATCATAGTCTCCAGGTTTAGTGCTCATAGATTTAGCTTGAACTGTAGGACATTAGGGGCTGTTTGAAACTAAGTCTGCTGGAGAAATTTGCATATATCCCAGAATTAGAGATTATTTCACAGGTAGGTGCTTTTGTCTTAAATTTTGTTAAAAGGGGTGGAAGTATAAGGCTTCTAAAAAGTGTTGGTACAAAAACTTAGAATGCAAGATAACATTGAGGTCTGTGATTACAAGAATGTGTTTTGTGTCAAACAATTTTCTCATTATAAATAGATGAAAAACTGTTGCTGTAATCTATGAATAGTCCAATCAAATAATTTATTCCAAATGACCGTTTGAATGTACACTTCAGAAACAGATAAGAATCTGGCTTGTGGAAGTGTGCAATTTTTGATAGTCTTTAGGTAGGACTGAAAAGTACTTTTGTATCTTCACATGTACCTTAGCTCAATCTGGAAATAGGTTTACCACTTCTTAATCTACTTTTTAAAGATGTTTTCTTTGAGACCTAATGAAGAAAGTTTTATTTGGTCCAGAACCTAAATTTTCTCTAGCACATACTCTAACTCAACCTGTCTGGATAGATCATTTAAACATTTCAAACACAGGGAACCCAAAATAAGAATGAGAACCTTTAATCCTATACAGTTTAATGTAATGCCTGGATACATCCCAGAGTATATTAAGCAGATAATCAAAAAGTATTGGCAAAGTCCCTTGAGGAATGGGAGAAAAATTATGGAATTATTAAACTTTATCACTGGGGAAACCCTGAATACTGTGCTGAACATTAGGGACACCCAAACCAATAGGCCAAGCCCTAGATCTTGAGGCTTGTTCTTATGAACCTTATGTATGTGGTGGAGAAGCATTGCCTACCTATAGGTATCCCTAAGAGTCACCTCTGGAGGGACCTCTTTTGTTGCTCAAATGTGGCCTCTCTCTCTCTAAACCCAACTCTGCAAGTGAAACCATTGCTTCCTCCCCTCTCTCCACGTGGGACATGAAAGTCCCACTAGTGGCGTGGGAGATGACTCCCAGGCATGAGCCTGGCCCTGGCACCATAGGATCAACAATGCCATCCTGACCAAAAGGGGTAAAAGAAGTGTAGCAAATAAGGTATTAGTGACTGAGAGAGTTCAAATAAAGTCAAGAGGCTACTCTGGAGGTCACTCTTACGTAAGCTTCAGTTAGACATTATTGCCTATCATAACTTGCCAAACCTCAACCAAAACCAATCATGCCAATCCTGAAGAATATCTAGGGCGTTATATAAGATGTTACAAAGGTTCCATGCACTAGGGTAACTTTCCAGAAACGTACAACCTCCAGATGGGTCCTGAAATGCAGAGGGTCCAGCCTTTCCAGAACATCAACTACTTACATCCCCCTACCCCATGTTGTTGACAGCGCCTTCCAACATGAAAGAGTTGGAATGGGCATGGCCCAGATCCCCTAATGAGTATAAGGATCAAAGGTTATGGTGGAGTTATACAGAGAAGGTAGGGTTTAACAGATGACTATGAGTGCTGAATCATTATAGTGATATTTTCTTTTGGGCTTCAGTACCTTAGAGCAGGTAGAAGTAAAGGCCTAAAATTGTGGAATTATAACCCATACCAAACTGTGAAATCTGTTCTACAACTAACTGTTGTGATGTACTTTGAAATTTTTGCTTTTTTATATGTTATTTTTCACCAAAAAGGGAAAAAAAAAGAGGAGGGGTGTAACAGAGAAGATAGGATTTAACAAATAAGTTTGACTGCTGAATCCTTATATTGATATTTTCTGGTCTTCAGTGTCTTGGAGCAGCTAGAAGAAAAAAACAAAAAATCACGGAACTGTAACCCATACCAAACTTTAAAATCTGTTCTATAACTACTTGTTAAACTGTACTTGGAAATTTATTGCTTTTTTGTAAATATATTTCACAATTAAAAAAAAAGAGATACTTTCCAAAGGCCATTTGTGAGTTTTTGTCTTCCATTGCTGTCATAAGAGACAAATTAACCATCAGTGGCCTAGAGGGAGGTTTGTTCTATGCAGTTCCCACAGGTCTAAAATACTATCTTAGCAACAGCTTTCCAATCCATTGAATTACAATTCAGTGACCATTTATTATATACCTATTTGCTGTGCTGTGCTTGGATTGTTAGAGATAATGTGATGAGCAAAGTAGGTTCCTGCCCTCTAGGGGAGAATCAGTTAGTTACCTGAAGTTGGAATATGCTAAGGGCCACAAGAAAAATCCTTAGGAAGATTTATGGGGTTTCAAGGAGGGGACGGATGTAGTACATTTGCTTACAGTTATCAGGGAAAACTTCATGAAAGAAGAAACTTTTGAGTTGAGCTTTGGAAAATGTATACAATTTGAATGAGTGGATTTCTAGGGGTGGGAGAAAACCATTCAACTTTTTATAACCTAGTTGCTCTGGAGCATTCTCAAACAAGGAGTTTGGCACTTAGATAAATCTGCATTGATAAGCATAGCGGGTACCAAGCGTAAATCATCTTTGGTAAGACCAGTTTTCAGAGAGGTAGTTATTTTGGTCCTGGATGTGTGCCATACTCTTGTGTCTTTGTTTAATTATAAATGTTTTTGTTCAATGGTTGATTTATAGCTTTGAAACTCAGAGGAATGGATTGGTGTTTATCTATGACATGTGCGGTTCAAATTATACCAACTTTGAGCTGGATCTTGGCAAGAAAGTCCTAAACCTGCTGAAGGTAAGGCTGTTGGGGGAAGGTCCACTCAGTTCTCCTTCTATAATTAGGTTTTTTCTATTCAGGGGGAGGAGATTTAGGATTGATGTCAACATCAGACATTATATTCAATTTAGAACTCACCTGTAAATGATGACTTATATCTGCTTCCTCAGAATAAGAAATAGTCTTTTTAAAAAGTGAAGTGGGAGAGGGTGCAAGGTTGGTTTAGTGGTAGAATGTTTGCGTTCCATGTGGGAGACCTGGACCATGCACCACACCCCCTAAAAAAATTAAGTGAAGTGGAAGGAATTAAGCTTAAAAATGCATGGAAAATTGTGAATCGTAAAGGTGGAATAGCTCTTTGTTGGAGTATTGTAGAGTAAAAATTAATAAAGGACTAGGTATGGCCAGTGTCTGTGAAAGATACACAGAAGTGTATATGGTTTATTTATACACATATAGGATATATTCATGTAGTGTTATATACATAAATCCATAATCCCTCTTCCCAAATTCTTAGATTCAGAGGTGTTGTTTAATATTTAGATGACATGGCCTACATGCACTCTATAATAAGACACATGAGTATTTTTATAATTAAATGCATTATTATTCATAATTAGTGGGGTAAAGTAAAGGCAGTAAACAGCCTGCTGACATTTCAGGTCAGATTTTGTTGCCTGGTGAATTTTCATACTTAAAAGGAAATAAGCTTTTCAGAGATGTTTAGATTTTGGAATTGAGTGTAAGCATGTGTAGATCAAAACAAAACAAAACAAAAGTTTTACGAAACCAGCTTTACCAACAGTACATTCAGTCACTTTGATTATTCTGTTCTATTTCATATTTTAAAAATGTTATCCCCCAAGAGAGCCTCTTTTGTTGCTCAGATGTGGCCCCTTCTCTCCAGCCAACACAACGAGCAGTCTCACCATCCTACCCCTCTAGCTACGTGGGACATGACTACCAGGGGTGTGGACCTTCCTGGCAACGTGGGACAGAGATCTTGAAATGAATGGAGACTCAGCATCAAGGGATTGAGAAAAACCCTAGAATGAGCTGAGACATAGCATCAAGGGATTGAGAAAACCTTCTCTACCAAAAGGGGGAAGAGGGAAATGAGACAAAGTGTCAATAGCTGAGAGATTCCAAACAGAGTCCAGAGGTTATCCTGGAGGTTATTATACATCAAGTAGATATCATCTTGTTATTCAAGATGTAATGGAGAGGCTGGAGGGAACTGCCTGAAAATGTAGAGCTGTGTTCCAGTAGCCATGTTTCTTGAGGATGATTGAATAATGATACAGATGTCACAATGTGACTGTGTGATTGTGAAAACCTTGTGTCTGATGCTCCTTTTATCTATCTTGTCAACAAAGGAGTAGAACATATGGAATAAAAATAAATAATAGGGGGAAAAATGCTAAAATAAATTTAGTTTAAATGCTAGTGATCAATGAAAGCAAGGGGTAAGGGGTATGGTAGGTATAATCTTTTTTTTTTCTTTCCTGTGTTCACTTTATTTCTTTTTCTATTGTCTTTTTATTTCTTTTTCTGAATTAATGCAAATGTTCTAAGAAATAATGAATATGCAACTAAGTGATGATATTGTGAATTACTGATTATGTATGTTGTTTCATTTTGTTTCTTTATTTTTTTAATTAATAAATTAAAAAAAAAATGTTAGCCATGACCTGCTAATTTGATTTCAGGATGTACCGAGTCACAACTGCAGTTTGAAAAATATCGGTGTAGGAGCCTATGCCGTCTTTATTCCAGGACCTCACTTGGGAGTACTGTTGAATTAGAGTTTTAGAAGTATTTATTTACCTTTACAATAGAAATTATACTCGTCACTGAAATATAGCTCTTTATATTTTTGCATACCCTTTTAACTATGTCCTTTAAGTTTTGTACAAAATTGTTAAACTAGTAGATAAAAGTGCAGTTTCTTTCCTCCTTTTTTCAGACCTCAGGAATACAGAATAAGATTCATCATATATGACATACTGTCATCATTGGCCCTTTCAAGGCCCTCTTATTTTATTTATTTATTTATTTATTTTTATTGAGAAATATCCATACACGTACAGTCCAACCATACTATACAGTTAGTGGCTTACAGTATCATCACATGTTGTGTATTCATCAACATGGTCATTTTTAGAACATTTGCATCACTCTAGAAAAAGAAATAAAAAGAAAAAAGAACTCATACATTCCATACTCCTTACTGCTCTCTCTCATTGACCCACAGTATTTTAATTTATCCAATTTTTACCCTTTATCTCCCCTTTTTATTTATTTATTTATTGTTATTTATTTTTTTTTACTCATTTGTCCATATCCTGGATAAAAGGAGCATCAGACACAAGGTTTTCACAATCTAAAAGTTATATCTTTATACAGTCTTCAAGAATCAAGGGTACTGGAATAGCGCTCTATGGTTTCAGGTACTTCCCTCCACACACTTCAATACACCATAAACTAAAAAGGTACATCTCTATAATACATAAGAATAACCTCCAGGATAACCTCTCAACTCTGTTTGAAATCTCTCAGCCACTGAAACTTTTTGTCTAATTTCTCTCCTCCCCCTTTTAGTCAAGAAAGCTTTCTCATTCGCATGATGCCAGGTCCTGGCTCCTCCTAGGAGTCCTGTCCCACATAGAGGGGGACAGCAGTGAGTTTACTTACCCTATTGGCTTAGAGAGAGAGGCCACATCTAAGCAACAAAAGAGGTTCTCTGGGGGTGACTCTTAGGCATAATTATCAATAGGTTTAGCCTAAAGAGTTGTTTTTGTTTTATTTTTTTTAAACACAACAACATACAAATATGAACATTCTTACCATATGATCATTCCATTCTTGGTATTCCCCTATTTTATTTTAAATAATTAATTAAAAAATAATTTGATGAACATCTTTGAACCCACCACCCAAACTAAGAACTAGAGCATTATTAATAATTAATAATTGAAGATCTGTGTGTTCCTTTTCTCCATTCCCCAACCCTCCCCTTGCAGAGGTAACTTCTTTACTGAACTCTGTGTTTATTATTCCTTGCTGTCACTGCTGCCTCCTTCTCCTTCTTCTTCCTTCTTCCTACTTCCTTCTTCCTCCTTTCTTCTTCAACTTTTTATTTTGAAAGATTCAAACTTATAAGACAGTTACAAAAATAATAGAAATCCCAATCAGACAACTCTAACATACCCCTATCCCCATAGATAATCAGGGCCACAGATTTTAACATTTTGCCACATTTGCTGTATCATTCGACCTGCCCTTTTTATGCATCTCTGTCTGTTTATTAGTCCATTTTCTAAACGCTTGAGTGTGGGTTGTATACATTTTCTTCCTTGAACCCTTAATACTATCATGTGCATTTCCTAAGAACAAGGATATTCGCTTCTGTATCCACCTTAGTGCAATTTTCAAGTTCAGGAAATTTAATATTGATATAAAGCTTACAGTCTATTTTCTGTTTTTTTATAGTTCCCAGTAATGTACTTTTGGGCTTTTGCTCCTCCCTTGTTAGAACCTGTCCAGGATTATGGATTGCCTTTAATTGTCATTGTCTCTTTAATTGCTTTCTTGCTTTTTTTTTTTTTAATTATGGTAACATACTATATAACGTAAAGTCTCCCATCTCAACCACTCCTCAGCATACTATCCAGTGGAATTAATCACATTTGCCATCTTCACTAACATCTTCCAGTAGTAAAACTTCCCTGTCTCTATAATCTAGGAATGCCTAGAGTGTATAATGATAGTGACTAAATGTACAAATTTTAAAATGTTTTTGCATAATGAACAAAGGAATGTCAGTATTCCAGAGTGTTGAAAATAGATGGTAATTAATATTTTAAAATTTTAACTTATGTGTGAGACAAAAGCAAAAAAGTTTATTTGGTACAAAATTTACATTTTGACTAATGCATTTCCTAATATAACTTATGTGGACAGCTTAATTGAACACCATAAGTACAGGGAACCTTGGGTAGGGCATGAGATTTTGTAGGTTTGTCCAGAGTGATGCCCAGAGTGATTTGAACAGGGAATAAAAAAGTATTTGCCAAGTCCCTTTGGGGGAATGATGAGAAAGGGGGAAAATTCAGCTTCCCCAAGTGGAGAATTCTTGATATTCTCACGAGTGGTGAGGACAACAAAGCAGTAGGCTGTGCCCCCAATCTTGGGGTTTGTTCATATGAAACTTAACCCCGCAAAGGCTAGGCTAAGCCTACTTAAAATTAGGCCTAAGAGTCACCCCCAAGAGAACCTCTTTTGTTGCTTAGATGTGGCCTCTCTCTCTCAGCCAAAATGACAAGCAAACTCACTGCCCTCCCCCTCCCTAAGTGGGACATGACTCCCAGGGGTGTGGACCTTCCTGGCAACTTGGGACAGAAATTCTAGAATGAGTTGGGACTCAAGCATCAAGAGATTGAGAAAACCTTCTTGACCAAAAAGAGGAAGAGCAAAATGAGACAAAATAAAGTGTCAATGGCTGAGAGATTCCAAACAGAGAGGTTATCCTGGAGGTTATTCTTATGCATTAAATAGATATCACCTTTTTAGTTAAGGTGTAATGGAGAGGCTGAAGGGAACTGCCTGAAAATATAGAGCTGTATTCCAGTAGCCGTGTTTCTCGAAGATGATTGTATAATGATACAGCTTTCACAGTGTGACTGTGAGATTGTGAAAACCTTGTGTCTGATGCTCCTTTTAGCTACCTTTTCGACAGGCAAGTAAAGCATACAGATTTAAAATAAATAATAGGGGGAACAAATGTTCAAATAAATTTAGTAGATTGAAATGCTAGTGAACAACGAAAGGAAGGGGTAAGGGGCATGGTATGTATGAGTTTTTTTTCTGTTTTTTTTTTTATTTCTTTTTCTGAATTGATACAAACGTAAGAAATGATCATGATGATGAATATACAACTCTGTGATGATATTGTCAATTACTGATTATATGTGTAGAATGGAATGATATGGTAAGAATGTTTGTGTTTGTTGTTATGTTTAAAAAAATTTAAAAATTAATAAAAACCAACAAAAAACTTCCCCATCTCCCCGAACAGAAACTGTGTACCCGTTTTGCATTAACTTCTCTTTCTGCCTGCTCCCCAGCCCTGGCAACCTGTACTCTAATTTCTCTTTGTAGTTACCATGGGGCTTAAATTTAACATCCTAAATCTGTAACAACCTCATTTGCTTTGATACCACTTTAACTTCAAGAGTATATATAAGCTGTGTTCTTATACCCTCCATTTCCCCTCTTTGTAGTTCTTGTCACAGATTACATGTGTATACATTGACCCCCAAACACTGATTTACTCTTAATTTTATGCATTTGCCGTTTAGATTCTGTATGAAGTAAAAAAGTGGAGTTCCAAACCAAAAACAGATAGTATTGTCATTTATATTTACCCATGTCATCTCCCTTACTGGAAACCTTTATTTCTTCAAGCAGCTTTAATTTATTGCCCATTGTCCTTTCCTGTAGAACTCTCTTCAGCATCTCTTGTAGGACCAGTCTAGTGGTGATGGACTCCTTCAGCTTTTATTTATCTGGGAATGTTTTAATCTCTCTCCCTTATTTTTGAAAGACAGTTTTGCCAGATATAGAATTATTGGTGGTAGTTTTTTGCTTTCAGCACTTTAAATATGTCCTCCCACTACCTTCTTGCTTCTTTGGTTTCCTATGAGAAATGAGCATTTACTCTTACTGAGGTTCCCTTGTACATGGCACTACACTTCTCTCTTATAGCTGGCTTTCAGGATTCTCTCTTATCTTTGGCATTTGACTGTTTAATTATAATATACTGTGGTTTGGGTCTATTTGGGTTTATCCTGTTTGAAATTTGTTGACTGTCTTGGATGTGTATATTCATGTCTTTTGTTACATTTGGGAAGCCGTCCACATTATTTCTTTGAATAGACTCACAATATATGTACTGGTCTGCCTGATATGTCCCACAGGTTCCTCAGGCTCTGTTCACTTTTTTTCATTTTTCTTTCTCTTCCTTAGATAGGATGATTTCAATTGTCTTATCTTCAATTTCACTTATTCCTTCTACCACCAGCTCTAGTGTACTGTTAAACCCCTCTAGAAAATTTTAAATTTTTGTTACTGTGGTCTTTAACTTTGTTTAGTTCCTTTCATAATTTCTATCACTGTTGATATTCTCTTTGTGTTCATCTATCATTTTTCTGGTTTCCTTTAGTTCTTTGTCCATGTTCTCCTTTAGCCCTTTGAGCATAATTAGGACCTTGTTTTCTTTCTTTCTTTTTTTTTTTTTTTAAATCTTTGTCTTTTATATTCCAGCTTTGGTCTTCCTTACAGATGGTTTCTAGTGCTTTAATTTTCTCTTTGCCTGGGCCATTGCTTCCTGTTTCTTTGTAAATTTTGAAATCTTTTGTTGAAACCTGGACATTTTGATATTTTAATGTGTTATTGCTGGAATTTAGATATTAAGGCACCTTTCCTTAAGCTTGTGTCCAGTTGATGTTATAACAGTGTTTCCTTTGAATGCCAGGAGTGAAAATAAAAAGAAAACTAAAAGAAAATACTTCTCCAGGTTTTGCAGATTGACGCATACCAGTGTTCTCCTTCAGGACTTATCCCTACAGAGAGTTTAGAGAATACTTCCAGGCCAAAGTAAAGGGGCCTCCCTAATCCTCTCTGCACCTGTGTTCTTTTAGATGTGCACCTGTGTGTGTGTTCCTAGGAATCCCTTATATAAACAGATACAACATATACAAGTACTCTTCCCTAGGAGATAATTTCTTCATAGTCTCGAGTACTACTCTGTATCCTGCTGCCAGCAGTTCCTTGCTCTAGGCAACACAATTGACTGCTGTCCCACAGTGTTCTGTAGGAGAGCTCTGTTAACTGCCTTGTATACATAGAACAGGTTTTAGGTGGGGAGTCCCTCAGGTCACCATCAGACATACATGTTCCTGCCATGTGTGTGAAGATTACTCTGATCTCCCTGAACTGGGATCATGGATTTGCACTGGAAGCTTGGGCTGGCGCTACACTGAGCCAGTGAGGGGTGGGGAAGGGACCAGCCAAGGCGTCCCAAGACCCTTCTGCTTTTAAGTAGCCTTTTTCTTTTCTTGGCCTTTACCCTGTTACTGCAGTCCTATGACTTTTTTGGGGGTAGGGCTTTGAGCATGTTTTTGCCAGTTCTTGCTGATTGTCAGACTTCTTAAATTTTCCCAGTTGAATGATATCTTCAGGTATAACTTGTATTTCTCTTGTTAAGGAGATAAGCAACTCTTCCTATGTTTATTAGCCATATATGTTTCTTCTTTTATGAAATGTCTCCTTTTGCTTTTACCCATTTTCTTGTTTATCCATTTATGGATTTGTAGTTTTTAATATATTGATATTAATTCATTATTTTATCCATATACATATATAATTTTAATATGGTTAAGTATATTTCTATTTTCTGTTTTGGTTAGTGTGTTTTGTATTTTTAATCCTTCCCTATTGCAATGACTGAGAAAGTATATTCACTGCAATTTTTGTTTAAAAGTTTTAAATTTTGTTTTTGTCATATAAGACCTTAATCCATCTGGAGTTGATTTTTGAGTATGGTGTAAGTGTAGGAATCCAATTTTTTCCCTTATAGATAGCTATTTTTTCCCCAGTTTTATATATTGAATAGTCCCTCCTATCTCCAATTTAGACTTTCTCTTAATTTTAACAAAGTCACAATACTGTGGCAAGTTAATATGCCACAGATAATTGAATTAACATCTAACCATCTTTTTGTATTACTCAAAAGTTTAAATAGCATGATCATTTTAACTTTTTCATTTTAAATTATCTTAAGAAAATATTTCTGTGGGTGGGATTATTTGGCTAAAGATTAAGAGTATACATCTTTTGGACACTGTCGGGTTGTCCATAAAAGTGGAAACAGTTTAAACAGCCACAAACAAGCATACATGTATCAGTTTATTTTCTTGAATCATCCCAGCATCAAACTCAATAAGTTTTCTCTTTTTTTTGTATTTGGAAATTCTAAAATGATTCCTCATTTTTATTTTTTTCTACCTTGTACGCCTTTAAATATTAATAACGTTGTTCTTTATTTCAAATGCCCTTTTGCTATCTGTGTGCCCTCTTTTTTAAGCCATCTGTTTGGTTTAAAATTGTGAAATAGTATTGATTATTTATTATATAAATGCAGAAGTAGTAAAAGACTGAAATTTAAGCCTTATTACCTTAAAATCCTTATCATGTACTTACTAGTGAGTTGGTTGCTCTATCTTTGGAAACAGATAAAATTTTGAATACAGTTTTCCACCATCCTCATTCTGATGAATGTTTTCAGTAGAAATTTGTATTTAATGCAAAGTCTCACACTCTAGAATTTTATTTAGTATGAATTAATTTCAAGCAGATACTATGATTAGGATTTAAATCCAAATGTAACACTAGGCTAAAAAATTGATCTTTGACTTCTTAAATTGCTTTGAGTAAACTTTTCCTGTTTTGTAAATTTCTTAGAAGTCTGATTTTACATTTTAAAATGTCATAACCAATTTTAGTTGTCACCATATGGATTATTAAGGGTTCAGTTATTTTTTTAGATGAACCATTTAAACCAGAGAATGTGGAATTTACCCCCCCCCCCCAAACAAAGGATAAATACTTTTCTAATTATGAAATTCATGGCTTTTGGTTTAAGAAAAATGCATTAATGTGGACACTTACAAAGTCATGATTAACATTTACTGAATGCTTACTTTGTGCATTAAGTTATTTAATTCTTGCATCACTCCAATGAGGTAGTACTATTACTATCACCATTTTGTAGATCTAGAAACTTTGTTTCAGGTCTTTCCTAAGGTAATATAACTAGTAAAGTTATAAGATATTACTCATAATTTCATCCCTTGGAGGTTATCAGTGTAAAGAAACTGGAATATATACATATATATCCAGCCTTTTAAAATGTGTGTATTTCTATTGTAAATCTTGACAAACAAACATAAAATGTGTGTATTTCTTTAGAAAAATGGAATTGTACTATATCCACTGCTTGTAACTTGTCATTTTTAATTATCTTTCTATGTCAGTACCTATGGCTTCTACTCATTCTTTCCCCTCATCTTTTTTTTTAAGTATTCCTGCAGAGTATTCTTTTTTTTTTTTTAAATCAAACACTTTATTTCCACATAACAAGTGCAGAAAACTCTCAAACACTTTAACAATACAATTAACACATTTATGAAGTCAATCACATACTACGCAAAGCCCTAAAAGGTCAGTCAACTTGTTCCAAACATTTCCTGATGGTTTTTCAAAACTACCTTTGCTTTTTGGAAAAATCAGTATGAAAGTCAATATACATTGAACAACATTTGCTTGTAATAAAGGTGTCCAATAATATTAGGTTACATCTGGCAAGTTGGAGCATGATGATTTGAAGTCATACACTGAAATACATAACACAAGTTTTGCCCAGAACTCCTGCAGTGAGAAGCCAGGGCCATGAAAGGGGAGTATTCTGTTTTATGGATTACCACGTAGAAAAAAATTTAGGTTAATGCCATTTTTGTGTATTGTTATAAAGGTTACAGTGAACATTTTTTCATATTTGATCACTTACTTCCGCAGGATAAATTATTATAAGTGGATTTGTTAGAGTCAGAAGGTGTGCACATCTAAAATTTTGATCCATATTGTTAAATATCCCTCTAAAAAGTTAGTTCAGATTTATATGCTATAAGCAGGCTGTTTTCATCAGAGCCTCATCAAGATTGATTTGTTTTTAATCATCTTCATGTTTTTATTTGGTGTTTTTCTTATAACTGATGAGCATGAGCATGCTTTCATGTTTATTGGCAATTTATGTTTCCTTTAAAATTTTTCTTTTCATACACTTGATCCATTTTTCTATCAGTGCTTGTCTCATTGATTTTATAAAACTTGTTAAGGTATCATTAAGGTTACCAGCATTTTTCCCAGTTATAATCTGTTCAACTTCATGGTATCATAACCACTTTGTTTTTATATTTTCATTCAATTTTTATATACAAGATGATATATAGTATAACATATTATATAATACATATCATATTATCTATTATACATAATAGATAAAATAATTTGTTTTCAATTAGCTGTTTGCTGTGGCAGTGTTTATCAACTAATCTGTCCTGTCCCACTAATTTGGGTAGCACCATTATCTTATACTCAAGTCCCATATATAGGTTGGTCTATTTCTGGCTTCCTGTTTTGTTTCATTGATCTAGCCATATAAACCAACACATGCTCTTGTACTTACTGTAGCCTATATTTACAAGTTTGATATCTGGCAGGACAAGCTCCCCCACATTCTTTTATTTTAAAAATTTGACTATTTTTGTACTTTTATTCTTCTACATGCACTTTTTTGTGTTTTCATGCAAATTCTTTTTACTGATATTTAATATACATACTGCAAATGAACTTTGTTTTATAACTAGATTTCTTTTAAATTAAATAGCAGTTCAAGGAAAAGTCTCTCAGTCCTTGCCTCAGATACTCCAGTGCCATTCTTCAGAAGTAATTGCTGTTTCTAAATTATAAATCTTATGAGATTGTTTTAAAAGGATCTTCTTCACCTTTTCATTAGGTGAACTTTAGAGTCATTCTGTCAAGTTCTGGGAAAGAAAACATTCTAGGATTTTATTTAGATACATTGGATTTATAAAATGATTAGCAAGACTTAACATCTTTACAATGTTATCTTCTCCCAACCACAGATCCTATGCCTTTTTTAAAAATTGTTTAAAAAATTTTTTTTATATATCTTACATGTTTCTTAGAAAGGTTATTTCTGTGTTAAATATATATATATATATAGAGAGAGAGAGGGTATATACACATTAAATCAGATTTTAATTCTACTTTATGCTGATTTTTATTTATGGTTTTCATATTTAACTTTTATAATTTAAAATACTGTTATAGTCAGAAGGAAATTCATTGTAGGATATTTTGGACAATTCATTTAGAATCAGAAAAAATTCATTGTAGGCTATTTTGGACAACTCAGAGAAACGCATATTAAAATAAAATACTGCCTTTATTATTATACAGAAATAACCACTGTTGACATTTTGGTGTTTGGCATTTATTTCTAGATGTTGTTCAGTATTACCTTAATTATATTTGTGCAACTTCAATATATAGAAAACTCTAATAACTTTTATTTGTCTTACAAACAAACTTGCAATTACTGAGTAACAGCCTCTGTATACCGTAATTTATTTAACCATTTCCATATTATTGGATATTTGTTTTTTCCCATCTGTTAGGATTTCAGTATCTTTATATCCAAATCTTTGTTTGTTCATCAAATAGTTTGCTAAGTAGATTTCTAGAAGTAGAATTACTGGAACAAAGTGTATGAATAATTTAAATAAGGTTTTAAAAGTAAAAGCAATGTAAAGTACTGAAGAATTAAAATATGAAGAATAAAGTTGGAACAATGCATAATCCCACTTATCAGATATGAGTGCTATTAAATTTTTGATATAATTCTTTGCAGTTCTTTCTGTCTATAGTATATATGTGTGTGTATAATTTTTATTTTTATTTATTTATTTTTTTGACATGGACAGGCTCTGGGAATTGAACCCAGGTCTCTGGCATGGCAGGCAAGAGTTCTGTCACTGAACCACCGTCATACTGCCCTGTATGTGTATAATTTTTTGGGGTGGTGGTGGGGGTGGTGCATAGTCCGGGAATCAAACCCGGGTCTCCCATATAGAAGGCAGGCATTCCAACCACTGAACTACCTGTGTACCCTGTGTGTGTATAATTTTTAAACAAAATTAAGATTATCTATCGTTTTGATCCTTTGTAGTTTAAGATCATATTATGAGCAATTTCCCAAGTTGTAAAAATTCTTTTGACGTCTTCGTTTTAAAGATATACAATAGTTTATTATAAGCTGTATCATTTTTGTTGACTACTACCCATTTTCTTACATAAATATTCTTTCTAGTTTTAAAGTATGATTTCTTGCTATCAAAAATAAAGGTGCACTAAATATTTGTGTTCATAAATTTTTGTGTTTCTCCCTAATTAATTTCTTAGGATAGCAGTCTTAAAAATGGAATTACTTGGGGATATGAGGGTAGTTTAGTGGTGGAATTCTCACCTGCCATGCGGGACACCGGATTTGATTCCTGGCCCATCTGCTTACCCCCCCCAAAAAAGAAAACAAACAAATCAACAAAAACAAACAAAAATTCCACAAATGGGCTGCTGCAATAACGGGATACTCACATGGAAAAAGAATGAAATGTGACCCCTCCATACAGTGTACAAGAAATAAAAAAATGGAATTAACTTGATGAAAGAGTATGCACGTTTGTAAGGATTTATAATGCCACATGCTCAGTAGAAACTGTTAACGATTTATAGTCCCATTAACAGTATATGGGGGTGCTCTGTAATCATTTCAGTGGTCTAGGCCTGGTTCTGTAGCTCTGTACTCTGAGGAAGCAGATGTAATGGGTACCACTTTTTGTTTATCATTTTGTATTCACTGCAAAAGTGGAAATACAGGTTTCTCCAGATATATTTTTTTGTAGTAACAAATATACGACCTAAATTTTCCCCTTTTAACTTCATTCACGTATATAGTTCAGTATTGTTAATTACATTCACAATACTGTGTTATCATCATCCTCTCTATTACCAAAACTTTACAATCCATCCAAACAGAAATTCTGCACAATTTAAGCATTAACTCACCATTCTCTACCCCCAACCTAGCCCCTGATAACCTATATTCTAGATTTTGATTCTATGAATTTGCTTGTTCTAATTATACGATTCATACAGTATTTGTCCTTTTGTGTCTGGCTTACTTCATGCAACATGATGTCTTCAGGGTTCATCCATATTGTCACACAAATCAGAACATTCTTTTTTTAGTGCAGAATAATATTCCATTGTATATTTACATCACATTTGTTTATCCATTCGTGGGTTGATGGACATTTGGGTTACTTCCATCTTTTGGCAATTGTGAATAATGCTGCTACGAACATTGGTGTTACAAATATTTGTTCGAGACCCTGCTTTCAGTTCTTTTAGGTAAATACTTAGTGGGATTGCCAATAAAGCTAAGTAATTCTATACTTAGCTTTTTTAAACTGTCTTCTATAATGGTTGCACCATTTTACATTCCTACCAGAAATGAATGAGTGTTACTGTTTTTCCACAGCCTCTCCAAACACCTGTTATTTTCTGTTTTTCTTAATAGTAGTAATAGTTTTAATAGTAAGTAGCCTAGTTGGTGTGAAATGGTATTTCATTGTGGTTTTGATTTGTATTTCCCTAAGAGTTAATGATGATGATCATCTTTTCATGTACTTTATAGCTATTTGTATATCTTTTTTGAGAAGTGTGTATTCAAGTCTTTTGCCCATTTTTAAATTGTATTGTTTGTCTTTTTGTTGTTGAGTTATAGGATTTCTTTGTATATTCTAGATATTAAACCCTTATTGGATATGTGGTTTCAAAATATTTTCTCCACTGAATAGATTGTCGTTTCACTTTCATGATAAAGTCAGAACTTTTAAGAGTAAATCAGAAGTGGTTAATTGGCAAATTTTATGTTATACATATTTTACCACTACAATAAAAAAAGTAAATCAACTTCTAACATCCTTATTTCTTTATAAACTACCTTTTCTCTAGCTAATGAACTGAAACCTGCATTAGGCTATAGATTCCCCTGCTGGGAAAGAATGGAGAGAAACGCAGAAAACCTAAACTTTGGGCTTGAACAGTCACAGTTCTGTTAGGACATTGTTATGGCTGAGTAATTGGTATCCTTAAATCTTCATGTGTGTTCTCCATAGGGAGCATTCCCAGCTCGTTTGAAGAAGGTGTTGATTGTGGGAGCACCTATATGGTTCCGAGTGCCCTATTCTATTATCAGCCTCCTGTTGAAGGATAAAGTCCGAGAGAGGGTAAGGCAGTCTAGTTTCATCTTATTTGGAGGTGGATATTTACTCCCCATCTCTACTGTCAAAATTCTGCCAACTAATTTTCTACCTTCAAAAAAGAAATGCCTCCCAGCTTGTTCTTAGTGCACTTTCTGCTTCCCTTAGTGTATTCACTCACATTCTCTGATTTATTCATTAGCTCAGTACAGGCTCCTCTCTCACTCTGCTATAAGCGCCTTGAAGTTAGGAACTAGACATGGTTTGTTTGGCTTTCCCTTTCCACAACACCTTATATAAAAATAAGCTCTGAAGAAATGTGTCCCATGGGTAGCTCTAATCCCTTGAGGTTCCAGGACTGAAGGATTACGATCCCACTAACTGATTGTACCCCTTGAAAGAAAGGGCATATGAAACATTGATATAATAGGGTAAGATAATGAAGGTGTTCTTTTGAAATATTATCAGAGATTTTTTTTTAGTAAATTATGAGGGTATATGAATTTTATAATGCAAATCTTTATAGCTGAGGCAACTTGTATTGAAAAGAGGAAAATGAAGATGTTTAACTCCAGATTGATTCAAAGTGAGAGAGAGCTTTCTTGAGTAATTCTTTAAGAGAACTTCATAGACAGGTTCTCATACCTGAATTATAGGTCATATACAAACATGTAAAAACTTAAGATATATTGTGTAAGATATATACACTTTTCAGTGTATCAACTGAGCCCTGGGAATTTAGAATTGAGAATTAATCCTCACCCTCTAGTTGCTCATAGTCCTAATCGGAAACACAGATAGGTGCAGAGGGCTATACCCCTGCAGTACACAGAGAAGGGGACTGACTGACTTGGGCAGTCAGGAAGAGTTTCACACAAAAGGTGATTTATGAGCAGGTCTTTGAAGAGGCAGAGGAGGAAAGGAGGGCATTCCAGGAAGAGGCCACAGAGTGACAAGCTTTTAGAAGGAGTAGCATTCCTATTATACACAGATTCCAATGTGAATTTGGTTCAGTATGGCTGTGTCCAAGCAGAAAACAAAATTTAGGTATTATGATTGCTTATCTAGCATTTTTCCTGGGCTGCCATGCTCTGGGAGGCTGGTCTTATCTTACGTTCATAGAAATTTTTGTTTCAGAACAACTGTACCATATGAATAAAATACAAACTAATTGGTGTAAAATTGGGTATAGGGTTGACAAAAACAGCCATTACTTATGCATTCTTAGTGCTCAAAAAGGAGAGTACCAACTGAGATGGTACTGGGAAGCCTTCTTAATAGTATAAAGGCTTTGTTCACTATTCCTTCTTCTCACGGTATATAACAGGGTCCTTAATTCCAGGAGGAATTGTATGCACATCTGGGAAGTTAGACTTTTGTTTGGGGAAATCCTATAACTTAAATCCCAGATAGATGACATGTGGGCCACAGCTTTACTAGTATATCTAGTATTTCAAGTAAATTTTATTCCATTCCCAAAACCTGATTTATGCAGTTATTATCTTCCCTATATATGACCCCCACCTGCCATATTCACTTGGTTCTTTCTGGCCTTCAGATTCAGATATTGAAGACATCTGAGGTCACCCAGCACCTGCCCAGGGAATGCCTTCCGGAAAACCTGGGTGGGTACGTCAAAATTGACCTCGCCAGTTGGAATTTCCAGTTCCTACCCCAGGTGAACGGCCACCCAGATCCCTTCGATGAGATCATCCTGTTCTCCCTCCCTCCTGCCTTAGACTGGGACTCAGTACATGTTCCAGGTCCCCATGCCATGACCATTCAAGAGTTGGTGGACTATGTTAACACCAGGCAAAAGCGGGGGATATATGAGGAATATGAAGACATCCGTCGTGAGAACCCTGTTGGCACGTTCCACTGTTCCATGTGAGTAGGAAAGGTTTGGGCTAAGGATTGGTTACCTAGATACTTCTAACAGGCCTTGGCAATAACTCTTTCACACTTCACTTTCTAAAGAGAGGGTCTTCCTTGTTTAAGGAGCATCTCTCTCAGATGATAACTTCTTTCATTCAGCTCAGGTCCTTCTTCACATTACTTTTTCCCAACTGGAAAAATTTTTTCTTCTATAGTTTTGAATCAAGGAAATAACCATGACACAGGAGAGTCTGTTAGGTGGTTCCAAGAGGATGCACACTTGTCCTGAGGATTCCTTACCTTGCTCTGGGTGCTTCTACAATTACCCACTGCTGTGAGGTCCACGAGATGTCATTTTTATTGGTCTGACCCTCTGCCCCATTAAAAAGGTGAATTTTGAACTGTCCTCTTGGCATTACTCGAACCAGCTGTTGTGTTACCCAATTCTATAAGAAGACTTCCCAGTCCTGCCACTTTATTGAATGAATGCAGGCGCCTCCACCCACTTCAGAAGCTAGAACCCAGAATCCTCATCAGCTCCAAGCCTGTCTTACACCAAGTCCCCATAGAACTACTTACACAGAACAAGCTGTGTTTCCCTTGGGATTCTGTAGTATTAGGTAGATATCAAAATATTCACTTTTTCTCAGTGTTCCCATTGCCAGAAGGTTTTTCTGCTTTTTGTCTTCTTTCCTACATCACTGAAAAAAAAAAAAAAAGAGTTGTGTTTTTTTAATTAAACTTTTTATTTTGAGATGATTGTAGATCCATAAGCAGTTAAAGAAATAATACAGAGAGGTCCCATGTATCCTTTCCAGAGTTCTCCAATGGCAGCATCTTCTAAAACTGAAGTATATCATAACCAGGATATTGACTTTTTTTAAATTAATTAATTTATTTTTTAAACATGACAACATATGAACATGAACATTCTTAATATATCATCATTCCATTCTTGATTTATAATCATAACTTACAATATCATCGCATAGTTATATGTTCCTCATCATGATCATTTCTTAGAACATTTACTTCAATTCAGAAAAAAAAATAAAAAGAAAAAAGAAAAAAATTCATACATACCATGCCCCTTACCCCATCCTTTTATTGATCTCTAGCATTTCAACCTACTAAATTTATTTTAACATTTGTTCCCCCTATTATTTATTTATTTTTAGGATATCGACATTTTTATAAACAACAGATCTAATTCAGATTTCCCAAGTTTTATTTTTTGTGTGTTTGTACATATTTAGTTCTGTGCTGTTTTATCACATGTTGGCTTGTGTATCCACCACTACAGTCAAGATACACACAAGAATCCCTCATGTTGGCCTTTTTATAATATAATCACTTCTTCTTCCTTCCCATTCTCTCCCCATCCCTAACTCTTGGCAACCACTAATTGTTCTCCATTTTTATAATTTTGTTATTTCAGAATTACCATATAAATACAATATGTAATCTTTTTTTTTTTTTTTTTAACATGGGCAGGCACCGGGAATCGAACCCGGGTCCTCGGGCATGGCAGGCAAGCACTCTTACCTGCTGAGCCACCGTGGCCCGCCCAATATGTAATCTTCTGAGATTGTTTTTTTTTCACTTCCCATAATTTCTTGGAGATTAACCCAAAATTGTTGAATATATCACTAGTTCATTCCTTTTTATTGCTAAGTAGTATTCCATAGTATAAATGAACTCTAGTTTGTTTAACCATTCACCAGTTGAAGAATATCTGGGTGTTTCTCGTTTTGGGTTATTACATAAAACTGTTGTAAACATTTGTGTCCAGGTTTTGTGGAAACTTGAAATTTATCCACTTCTCTGGCATAAATACCCAAAAGTGTAATTGCTAGGTCATTTGAGAATTGTATATTTAGTTTTCTAAGAAACTGCTCAACTGTTTTGAAGAGTGGTTGTACCATTCTACATTCTCATCCAGCATTTGTTTCTTGGCATCCTCATCAGCATTTGGTGTTGTCACAATTTTTTATTTTACCTATTCTGATAGGTATATAATAATATCTCCTTTTGGTTTTAATCTCTATTTTCTTAACAGCTTATTATGTTGAACATCTTTTCATGTGCTCATTTGCCATCTGTATGTCCTCATTGATGAAATGTCTTTTGCCCGTTTTCTATTTTCTGGTGAAATTTGAGAGTTCGTAAATAGTCTAGATATTGGTTCTTTATTGGATATGTGATTTGTGACTATTTCCTCCCAGCATGTAGCTTGTTTTTGTGTAGAATCTCACTTAGCTCTGCAGTAAAATATATAAATATATACACATATATATAAACAAATTAGACTCTTCTGTGAAGCAAAAATGTTTAATTTTTATTAAATCAGTTCATCAGTTTTTACTTTTGGTTTCAAGTCTAAGAATGCTTTGTTTAGCTCTAGATTCTGAAGATTTTCTCCTGTTTTTTTTTCCTGAAAGTTTTACAGTCTCATATTTGACTTTGAAGTGCATGATCCATTTTGAATTATTTTTATATAAAGTGTAAGGTTGAGGTTCATGTTCACTTCTGTTGTCTCTGAGTGTCCATTCATTGTGAAGGATATCCTCTCTCCTTTGGATTGCTTTTGCAGCTTTGTCAAAAAACACGTGGGTATATTTGTGTGGGAAGGGGAATTTTTTAAAACATAGAAAAGTAAAGAGGGCAATATAACAAACAACTGTGTTCCTATGATCATAATTCACACTGACAATTGTTAGTATATTTGCCATATTTGGTTCAAGTTCTTTTTTTTTTTTCCCACATGGGCAGGCCCTGGGAAGCAAACCCAGATCTCTGGCATGGCAGGCAAGAATTCTGCCACTGAACCACCGTTACACTGCCTGGTTCATGTTCTTATATTATATAAAAGAAATAATTAATTATAAAGGTGAATTTCTTCTGACCTCACCCTGAGTTCTCCCCACTCCTCAGAAGCAGCCACTAGTATAAATATATTTCTATCCAGTCCATTTTTTTTTTATCTTTTACATATACATAATGTGACCACGAACTTCATAGATTATTATTTTATATGGGTGGGCTTTGTAAAACAATTTCCCTGTTAATCAATAATAGATCAATAGGCTGAGCCCTTGATCTTGGGGTTCACCCCATGAAACTTATTCCTGCAAAGGATAGTCTAAGCCTATTGAAAGTTAGGCCTAATTGTCACCCCCAGAGAAACTCTTTTGTTGCTTAGATGTGGCCTCTCTCTCTCTACGCAACTCAGAAGGTGAACTCACTGCTCTCCCCTGTACGTGGGACATATTTACAGGGGTGTAAATCTCTCTGGCAACATGGGACAGAACTCCTGGGATGATCTGGAGCCCCTCATTATGGGATTAAGGAAGCCTTCTTGACCAAAAGGGGAAAGAGAGAAATGAGACAGAATAAAGTTTCAGTGGCTAAGAGATTTCAGAGTCAAGAGGTTATCCTGGAGGTTATTCTTATGCATTATATAGATAAACCTTTTTAGTTTATGGTGTATTAGAGTGGCTGGAGGGAAGTACCTGAAACTGTTGTGCTGTGTTCCCGTAGCCTTGATTCTTGACGACAATTGTCTAAAGATATAACTTTAAAAAAAAATGCAAATGATTAAAAAAAAAAATAGTGCCAAAGAAAAATCCAACAATATAAACAGCAATCTCCTGCTTTATAAGTGGAGCTTTATAGTTCCACTCCCTATAGTTATCCCTTTTTTTATAACTTTTTTTTATTAATTAAAAAAAGAAAAGAAATTAACACAACATTTAGAAATCATTCCATTCTACATATGCACTCAGTAATTCTTAGTATCATCACATAGGTGTATGATCGTCATTTCTTAGTACATTTGCATCGATTTAGGAAAAGAACTAGCAAAACAGCAGAAAAAGATATAGAATGTTAATATAGAGAAGAAAATTAAAATAATAATAATAAATATATATATATAAAAAGGAAAAAGAAAAAAACAAAAACAAAAGATACAAAAAAACAAACAAACAAAAAACTATAGTTCAGGTGCAGCTTCATTCAGTGTTTTAACATAGTTACATTACAATTAGGTATTATTGTGCTGTCCATTTTTGAGTTTTTGTATCTAGTCCTGTTGCACAGTCTGTATCCCTTCAGCTCCAATTACCCATTATCTTACCCTGTTTCTAACTCCTGCTGGTCTCTGTTACCAATGATATATTCCAAGTTGATTCTCGAATGTCGGTTCACATCAGTGGGACCATACAGTATTTGTCCTTTAGTTTTTGGCTAGACTCACTCAACATAATGTTCTCTAGGTCCATCCATGTTATTACATGCTTCATAAGTTTATTCTGTCTTAAAGCTGCATAATATTCCATCGTAGGTATACACCACAGTTTGTTTAGCCACTCGTCTGTTGATGGACATTTTGGCTGTTTCCATCTCTTTGCAATTGTAAATAATGCTGCTATAAACACTGGTGTGCAAATGTCCGTCTGTGTCTTTGCCCTTAAGTCCTTTGAGTAGATACCTAGCAGTGGTATTGCTGGGTCGTAATCCATTCTGCCAGTCTATGTCTTTTGATTGGGAAATTCAGTCCATTACCTTTTAGTGTTATTACTGTTTGGATAATATTTTCCTCTACCATTTTGGCTTTTGTATTATATATATCGTATCTGATTTTCCTTCTTTCTACACTTTACTCCATACCTCTCTCTTCTGTCTTTTCGTATCTGACTCTAGTGCTCCCTTTAGTATTTCTTGCAGAGCTGGTCTCTTGGTCACAAATTCTCTCAGTGACTTTTTGTCTATAAATGTTTTAATTTCTCCTTCATTTTTGAAGGACAATTTTGCTGGATATAGAAGTCTTGGTTGGCAGTTTTTCTCTTTTAGTAATTTAAATATATCATCCCACTGTCTTCTAGCTTCCATGGTTTCTGCTGAGAAATCTACACATAGTCTTATTGGGTTTCCCTTGTATGTGACAGATTGTTTTTCTCTTGCTGCTTTCAAGATCCTCTCTTTCTCTTTGACCTCTGACATTCTAACTAGTAAGTGTCTTGGAGAACGCCTATTTGGGTCTATTCTCTTTGGGGTGCGCTGCACTTCTTGGATCTGTAATTTTAGGTCTTTCATAAGAGTTGGGAAATTTGCAGTGATAATTTCTTCCATTAGTTTTTCTCCTCCTTTTCCCTTCTCTTCTCCTTCTGGGACACCCACAACACGTATATTTGTGCGGTTCATATTGTCATTCAGTTCCCTCATCCCCTGCTCAAGTTTTTCCATTCTTTTCCCTATAGTTTCTGTTTCTTTTTGGAATTCAGATGTTCCATCCTCCAGTTCACTAATTGTAGCTTCTGTCTCTTTAAATCTACCATTGTAGGTATCCATTGTTTTTTCCATTTTTTTCTACTTTGTCCTTCACTCCCATAAGTTCTGTGATTTGTTTTTTCAGATTCTCTATTTCTTCTTTTTGTTCAGCCCATGTCTTCTTCATGTCCTCCCTCAATTTATTGATTTGGTTTTTGAAGAGTTTTTCCATTTCTGTTCGTATATTCAGCATTAGTTGTCTCAGCTCCTGTATCTCATTTGAACTATTGGTTTGTTCCTTTGACTGGGCCATATCTTCAATTTTCCAAGCGTGATCCGTTATTTTCTGCTGGTGTCTGGGCATTTGATCAGGTTTCCCCGGGTGTGGGACCCGGCTGGTTGAAAGGTTTTTCTGTGTAATCTCTGGGCTCTGTTTTTCTTTTCCTGCCCAGTAGGTGGCGCTCGTGGCGCTTGTCTGTCTGTGGGTCCCACCAGTAAAAGATGCTGTGGCTCCTTTAACTTGTCAGTCCAAATCTCGCAGTCGGCCCGGGAAACCGCGCGTGGAGGGGGGGTCGCCGGCCACCGCGGCTTGGGGGAGTGCCGGTCCAAATTGCCCAGCTGGCCCAAGATGCCAAGTGTGGCAGGAGGGCCCCGCTATCCAACGTTCCCAGTCGGACCAGGAAGCCACATGTGTGGAAGGGACCCCGGTCGCCAGCCGCCCCGGCCCGGGAAAGCGCATACCCCTCGGGTATCTCACCGCAGCGGATTCTCCCTGCCCGTTCAGCCGTTCCAGAATGGGGTACGCTGTCTTTTTGGTCTCTGTCGTGGCTCCGGGAGCTGTTTTGTATTGTTTCTGTTTCTTTAGTTGCTGTTCTGGAGGAGGAACTAAGACCCGCGCGTCTTACTAAGCTGCCATCTTCTCCGGAAGTCCCTAGTTATCCCTTTTTAACTTTTGTAGCTATTTTGGTATTTATTGCATAATTCTAAATAAAATGGTTATAGTATTCTTTAATGAAATGTATGGTAGGTAAGCATAGCTTTTATATCATGTCTCCACTTCCCTGTTGACTCTTTTTCCAACATAATTATGTCATAGTTTTTTATTATATCAGTCATTAGTGTTTGTATATATATTATGACTATATAATTTTTTTTTGCTACAGAGCTAAGTGGGATTCTGTAAAATGATCAAATATATTAAATGTCATATAACTTCCATGTTTTGTTTCTTTTTGAGTTAATTGCCTAATTTTTTCATTTGCTTTAATTTTCTATGTATCTAAACTTATTTTTTTTCCATATGCTTTATCACATTCATTTTACACTATCATTATTATTTTCCAATTGGTCAAATATATTAGATAATTAATTGATTCCGTTTTTATCCTGGACACCTTACATCCAGGACTCATTGTTCTTTTGCTCCAGTCTATCCCATGGTTACTTGTTCTCAAGGTCTGCTCCTCATCTTTTATCCTGAGATTTCTCCTTCCCTTGGCCCCCCCCCCCTTTTTAAACACTTTTTACTATAAAATATATATGCAAAATATATATATATGCAGAAAATTGGTAACTTTCAAAGTACAGTTTTACAGGTACATATAGAGTAAATTTCAAGGTATGGAATGGTTTATACTTCCATAGTTTCAGGTTTTTCCTTCTAACTGTCCTAATCCATTAGAGAATAATAAGAAATATCAATATAATGACTCAGTAATCATAATCATTTGTTAAAACCTATCTTCTCTGTTACATCTCCTTCTTCTCATTAGATCCTACTCCCAATCTTCAGGGATATTTGGGTTATGTCCATTCTAAACTTTTTTCATGTTGAAAAGCAGTATTGACAGTATAGAATAAGGGGATGGAACTGGTTGATATTCTTGGAGAGACTGTCACCTCTGGGTTTTCAGGACTTATCTGGCCTAGGAACTATCAGAAGGTTTTAGGTTTCTTAAAAAGTAAACTTAATGCATACAACTTTTGCAGGATCTCAGCTAGGTCTGGGTGTTCTTTAGAGTTAACAGGAATGACGTTGGTTATGGTTTGGCAAACTATGCCAATAAGCAATATCTAGCTGAAGCTTGCATAAGAGTCACCTCCAGAGCAGTCTCTTGACTCTATTTGAAGTCTCTCAGCCACTGATACTTTATTTGTTATACTTCTTTTCTGCCTTTTGGTCAAGATGGCATTGTGGATCCCACAGTGCCAGGGTCAGGCTTGTCCCTGTGAGTCAAATCCCACGTTGCCAGGGAGATTTTTACCCCTGGATGCCATGTTCCACATATTGGGGTAAGGTAATGATTTCACTTGCAGAGTTGGCTTACAGAGCGAGAGAGGCCACACCTGATCAACAAAAGCGGTCCTCTGGAAGTAACTCTTAGGTCAACTATAGGTAGGCTAAACTTCTCTGTTACATAACTAAGCTTCACAAGAGCAAGTCTCAAGATCAAGGACTGGGCCTATTGACTTCGAAGTCCTTAATGATTGACTCAGTATCAGGGTTTTCCTCTGCGGTAGCCAATACTTTTTAATTATCTGCCCATCATACTCTGGAATGTACCCCAGGGTATTGCATTAAGCTATACATCCCTTGTTCTTTTACTGGATCCTGTTTCTTGGGTCCCATAGTTTCTTCTTTCCTTACTTATATTTCATTTTGCTAGAGTGTAGAATTCTAGGTTGGAAATAATTTTTGTCTCAGAATTTTTAATGCAGTGCCCTTCTAATTGCTGGATATGCTACTGAATAGTTTGAGGTTTTTTATTTTTTCTCAAGGCTTGTAAATACAGCTCTAGTTTTTATTTGTTTTTCCTTCTCTGGAAACTTTCAGATAGTCTCTTTATCTTTCTGTTAAAAAATTTTATAATGATGTGCTTTGGTGTGGGTCATATTTTTTTGTGTTGGGTGTTTGAATGGGTTCTTTTCATCTGAAGACTTGTGTTCTTCAGTTCCAGGAATTTTTTTTACATTTTATTTTTACAATTTCTTTGTATTATGTCATTTCTGTCACTGGAATTCCTTTCAGTCTGGTGGGATCTCTCTCCTAGAGCAGGAGTTGACTATGTTTTGTTAAAGGGCAAGATAGTAAATATTTTACACTTGTGGTCCTTACAGTCTCTGTTGTACGTTTTCAGCTCTGCCATTACAGTATGACAGCAGCCAAAGATGATATATGAGTGAATGGGGTTGGCTGTGTTCCAATAAACTTTATTTACAAAATAGGTACACAGATTGTGGTTTGATGACTCTTGCTTTCTTAACTTTCCTGTTATTTATCAATACAGTACTTCGACTTTTTATTTTATATTCTGACAAATTTCTTCAGCTGTTTCTTTTATCTCTTCTATTGAAATTCTTTTTCTGATATTTTTTAATTTCTGAGAGCGTTCTCTGATTTTTCCTTTTTTCATAGCATCCTATTTTTGTTTTATTCATAGAGTGTCTTTATGGAAGGTATTAGTTACAGCCTTTTAAGAAGTTATTTTCTCTTACTGGCTCTCTTTTGTGCTTTACCCCCCTATGTATTTGAGTTGATCTATGTTGTGTTAGAGGCTTTCCTTGACTATCTGGATATCCTTGGCTATTAGTTCACACTTAGGAATGAGACCCATTAAAGCTGCTTGGAACTGCTGTTTGCATGGATGAACTTCAAATTAGGATGAGCAGACAGCAAGCTAACCTTATTGCTGGTACACCCCAACTGACAGAATTCTTTTATCTACTCCAGTCCCTTGCCTGGTAGGGTCCAAGCTCAGATGTGAGTGTAGGAAAGGACAGGGGAATGGAGCAGAGACTCTTATTTATCATGTGGGTTTTCACTTATTCCACTGATTTTAGCACTATACCTCACCTTGCCTTTTTAAAAAGGTATAGGATTTCTGAGGGTGAATCACAATGCCTTTATAACTGCTGATGCAGAAGCAGATGGAACATGTAGCTGAAATACTACAATTTGGATGTGTACCAGGTGGTCTTCATGGGTCTGAGTTTGCCCTTAAGGCCCTGAACGATGTGGGGTGAGTCCAGGTGCTGCAGGTGCTGCCATCCAGAAACCTCAGATCAGGAGCCTCCAAGGTGCTGGGCCCCACCTGCCCTGAACAGGACCCTCTGCTGGCTCTCACCCACCAACCTAATATTAACAGATCCTAGAATGTTGCCAACCTGCCCTGCTAGGCATACTGTCTATGTGGCTTCCAGCTTTCAGACCTCTACCAGCTATGTACAGCACCATCTCCACCTTTTATTGCCTCTTCACTCACCGAACATGTGTATTTATAACCAAGTTCTAAATCATGTGTCTCCTGACCTTCACTGGGCCCAGGCAGGCCCTCCCTGCATAACTCGGCTACCCCATGACCTCTGTGGCACAGAGGGACACAGCCGCAATCAAACGGGACCCAATTCTGTCCTAAAAAAGTTAAGTCATATGGAACTATATAGGCTAGAGAGAGAAGAGCTCTCATATCTCCACCCCCAACATTACCCCACACCCACCTTTGTACCGCCAGACTTTGTACATAAATACTGTCCCTAATTTTTCTTTATTCTAGCTTGTTGTTTCATTTCTGTCAGGTCTCCAGGAAACCTAGAGAAGAATCGCTATGGGGATGTACCCTGCCTGGACCAAACCAGAGTGAAGCTGACAAAACGAAGTGGCCATACTCAGGTAGATAGGAAAATGCCATCTTTTGGGGACCATTGAGAAAAATTTAAGACTATTCTAAAGTGAAACTCCCTAATACTGTTGGAGAAAGAACAGGCTCTGAAGCTGGACAAAGTTCAAGTTCCACTTTTGCTGTTTACTAGTCTCTGACTATGGGTTATTCCTAAATACCTAAGTTAACTTACTTTATGTGAATGCTGTTAGCAAGGTCTGGCATATTTTTGATGCTCAGTACATGTCAAATCATTTCTCTTCTTACTCCTTAGTTATAAAATCATGGCCATATAGTCCAGCTCAGCTTGTGAGTGTATGTGCATCAATACAAGACAGGTCTGGTTATAATGACCTCTAATTTTTCCATTAGAAGATATGCAAAAAGTTTTGGATAGTTAGTGCATATGTAAATGTCTAGGGATAAAGACAAAGTGGTCAAATGGCCATATTATTTAATGTATTAATGATTATATCTTTACATACTAAAAATCTCATATATTAATATAGATATTTAGTGAGAATTCTACTCAAACTTTTCACATAGTCCTTTAACATCATTGTCTTTGCATTATTTCAACCACTTTTTGAATTGTTTTAACTCATGTAGAATACATCATCTTTATTTCCTTTTAGATGCAAGGAATGGTCACTGGAAAGTTTATCTTAAACCAGAAAAATCTATCAGTATAACACTAGGGCAGTTGTTTCTTTTTACTCATCCTGCTTTTTTATGCATCCGCTATAACATACTCATTCACTTATTCCTTTATAAAGTGCTCTTTAATATAACGTGTTTACAGTAACATCCAAAACTTGGAATTTTGAGATTTGCAACAAAATAAGTGTTAAATTTTTTCTTTTTCCTTTTGATACACCAATTCTGTCTGGTGAACATTGATTGAGGGTGTTGTTCAAAGGAAAAGAATTTAAAAATTGCTCCTTTAACATGACTCACATTATAGGTACTTATTATGAAAGGTTATGTCTCTTCTTGGGAAATAAGTTTTGGAAAAAGTATTACCTTGTATTTGGGCATGCATGGTACATGGGTTGGGACCCTAGGATCATGATTTCACTCTCATGACCCTCCTGTTTCAGGCACCTAAATTGAATTCACAGTTCTGTCCAGGACCCTTGCAGAGGGTTTTCCTGCAGGAAAATTGGCTGGGAGTCTGGCTAGTTATGGCAGATTCATCAAGAGATCACCACAGGATATGCTCTGAAAGAATGGAGTATAATGATTCAGGTGGGGCTCTGGAATCAGGAATATCTGTGTTTATCTGTTTTGTGGAATGCTCAGTGTCCAGTATCTGGAACACTGTCTGGCACTTATCAGAGTCTTAGTAAATATTGGAATGAATGAATAAATCCTAGTGTATCAAGAGATTATTGTAATCTGTAGTTAATCTGAAGACAGTCACCTGAGTTATAGTCTCTCTGATTACTGGAAACATTGGCAGAGGTTTTATTTCCATGGTAAATGGAGGATTCAGGTTTACTAGAGAATTGTTCACCAGATTTGCCCCTGGAATTTTAGAGCTGTTAGTCACAGTTTCTGTTGAACATGGCCTATAACATACTGTACTCGGTTATCCCTGCTATTTCAGTTTGTTCCAAATCTAAACTTTATCTCTGAGGTCATTTTCAGTTTTAATGTTTGATGATTCTTCTGAAATTTCTGATTTTAACTCCCAATGCTCTCAGAGACAAAGATGCTGAAAAGCTGATACATTTAGTTATAAAGAAATATTAGTTCTTCTTTAAAGAGGTGACATTCTTTTTGAAGTATGACTGGGGTCATAGTTTATAGATTACTTACATGTATTGACTGGCATATAGCAGGTAAGTCCTCTTTACTTTGCTATGCCTTCTCTGAGGTCCTGGTGGGCACACCATTTGAGGGTGCTGTGCTTAGCAGAGGATGGGTTTTGGCTGACCATGGGAGGACACTGGAGTGAACAGCCTGGTTGGGAGTGAGTGGACTTTTAGTTTGTGAGTCTGATGTAGGCTGATGATCTAATAGCTCAAAGAGGTAGTCCAAGTCGCAGTAAAACAGTAGTATGAGGTCAGTACTTTTTGCTTTGGGAGAAGAGAAGAGCAGGAAACTCTTAACTAAATAATTAGTGGACTGATAAATCAGTAAACTGGCTGGCTAATGGACAGATATCCAAAGAACATAGGTTAGACTATGAAGTGAAAATGTCTTCTGAGGGTGGCTGAGTGGTGCTGATGATTCAGATTGTTTTCCACAGGAGGGGACCCAGAAGAGAAAGAGTCACTGTGACCTTAGGTGGAATCACATATTGATGTAGCCTTTTATGTCTCACCTCTTTCACTTAGCATCATGTTTCCAAGATACATTCATGTTATAGCATGTATCAGTATTTCATTCCTTCTTATTAGAGTATAATATTTCATTGTTATGAACATACCTTATCCATTCATCAACTGATAGATATGTGGGCTGTTTCTACTTTTTGGCTTTTATGCATAGTGCTGATATGAATATTTGTGTACAAGTTTTTGTATGGACATGCATTTTCAGTTCTCTTGGGAAATGCATAAGAGTACAATTGCTAGGTTGTATGACTACTCTGTGTTTAACCCTTTGAGGAGCTGCCAGATTTTCCAAAGCGTTACACCGTTTTACATTCCTACTAGCAACATAGGAGGGTTCCAGTTTCTCCATATCCTTGCCATTATCCATATCCTTGTTATCTGTCTTTGATTATAGCCATCCTAGTGGGTGTTAAGAGGCATCTCAATGCAGTTTTTTGTCCGTGATGGCTAATGTTGTTAAGCATGTTTTCATGTTCTTGGTCATTTATATATCTTCCTTAGAGAAATATCTATTCAGATTGTTCGCCTATTTTTATAATGGATTCTCTTTATTATTGAATTGTAGGTTTTTTTTTTTTAATATATGTATCCTTATCAGATGTATGCTTTACAAATATTTTCTCCCATTCTTTGGGTTGTTTTTTCACTTTCTTTGTGGTGTACTTTTTTACCATTTTTAATTTTGATGAAATCCAGTTTAACCTCTTCATGTTGCTTGTAATTTTGGTGTCATATCTAGACAACTTTGCCTAACCCAGGATCACAAAGATTTACTTCCATATTTTGTTTAAAGAGTTATTATAGTTTTAGTTCTTAGATTTAGGTCTGTGATCCATTTTGAGTTAATTTTTGCAAATGGATACCCAGTTGTCCCAGCACCATTTGTTGAAGCCAAGTTTTGAATTGGCCCTTAGACTTTTCGTTTTCTGCATGACAAGAAGAAAATATCCCTACCTTGTTATATTTACCTAATCCATAATTATCCCACTCAAATGGTGTATTCCATGCAGGTACAGTGATGTCTCCTTTTTATCTTTTTAGACAGATTACATCAATGCCAGTTTTATGGATGGTTACAAACAGAAGAATGCTTACATTGGTACACAAGGTAAGCTGGTATACCTCTCGCAAATTGGTTTTCTGCCTGGAATTTCTTACTCTGGATGATGGCATAATTTATAAAAGAAATGTAACTTGAGGTGATGATGTAACCACTACATCTTGGTGTTTTGTAAAGATTGGGGGTTATTGAGAAAGGTGGATGAGAGCTATAGGATTACTGTATCACGTGTGCCTGGAAACTCACTTTATAGGATAAACTGGAGATTTGGACACATAGCATGCTGCCTTCAAGTCTTTGGAATTTGTCTTAGCATTGCCATTCCAAGGGAGTGGGGCATCAGAACTCACTGGCCAGTGTAAGAGGCCAGGAATGGCATTGGGACTTACCATATAAAGTCTGGAAGCTACTTTCCACTCAGCACTTTTTCCCTCTTCTCAAACAGTTCCTTTTGTGTTCAATCCAGGGATGGATATTGCTTTCCTAAATGTTTTTGCTGCCTTCTTCACCGTCATTGAGCACAGCCAACATTATTCTGACATGGATAGTCTGTGTGCTAGGTCTGATAGTGAAGTACTGGATTCTAGGAGGATTTCCTATTGTGTTTCTATAAATGCTTCTATGGGCTTCTATGCCTTTCCTTTCCTGACCTGACCTCTTCCCATCTGAAGGAGAATACAAGGTCTTCTCCAAAGAGAGTGGGAAGAAGTCAATACTGGAGTCAATACAAAATGGTCCTACCATATGGGCTTGAGGCCCTTTGACCATTGCAAAGCATGGCCAGTAAGATAGTTGGCAGAAACCACGTTAGCCAAGTGATTAAACTTGGTATTACCAATAATGGGACAGTGAACATTACACACTTTCTAATGTGATGCAATGGAACTGTCTAGTATCATTCACGTCATATGTTGCCAGTTTTTAAATCTAGTCTAATTATAAGGAAACAAACCAGACAAATCCAGATTGTGGGACATACTACAAGAAAATTGGCCAGGACTTTTCAAAGATGATTACATGAAATATTATTAAAAAAAAAAAAAAAAAAAAAAGGCAGAGCAGTATTCCAGATTAGAGGAGACCAAAAAGGCATGATAACAGAATGCAGTCTATGATACTTGATTGGATCCTCAATCAGGAGAAAAAAAAAACTAAGGAATGAACTATTGGGACAATTGGAGACTTTTCTAATGTATTTTCAAGTATTTAGGAGTGAAATGTCATTATGTCTGCAACTTTACTTTTAACCAATTCAGTAAAAAAGATAGTATGTCTATATGTGTATATAGAGTGAGGCAAATATTGCAAAATGATAGCTAAAAAGGACAGCTTTTTAGCCAAAGAATGTATGAGCACATTATACTATTCCTTCATCTTTGTAAGTTTGAAATTTTTCAAAATAAAAGTTGAGGGAAAAAAAAGAAAATGGAAAGGAGCCTTTAGATCTGTGGTATCTTGTCAGTTGGTTTAGTGTTCAGAGGTTTTATTTTTAACCCCAGGAGGGATTGCTTTCTCTAAAAGAAGTCCTTACAAGGCCTGAAAAAGAAATAACAGGACCATCTGGAAAGATTTTTGACAGGTATAGGATATGAAGTATTCTTTCTGAAATGTGGGTTTCATCTTGAGGACCATGGCCTTAGCATGACTCGAAGAGGCCTCAGAATGTTCCTTCTCTAGATTCAAAGGAGAGGACACTTTTTGGAGTTGATAATTAAGAGGGATTGAATTCCTTAGGCTGGCTCTGAAAGCCCTGTCCAGGAGAAGAAACTCTACCAGAAGTATTAGAGGATTTCTTGAGCAAAGCACTGATTACCTGTAGAAGGTATTCCATCAAGACCAGAAGATGAAATATAACTACAGATCCAGTCAGAGCTGGAGGGTGGGAGGTAGCCTGTGATGTCAGGAAGGCTTGATTGATTTGCCTGGCTAACCTCCTTGGCTTTGTTCAGGATTTTGATTTTTATTCATAGTAATGTTTCTGCCAATAATATCTATAATCTATTCGGTATCAGGTATATCATCTCTATCTAATTCTAAAAGAAACTCTGAAAGAAAAGTTTTATTACTCTTTGTTTTGTAAATGAACTAACTGAAGCCCAAGGAGGTTAAGTGACCTTGAAGCACATAGCTAGTAAATGGTAGAACCAGGATTTGAGCCGATGTCTGTTTGGTTTGGAAATCCTTGCAAACCAGCTCAGTAGATTGTTTCACCTATGTCAGCATAAACCTCTGGCTTTCATTCTTCAGAGAAGTCCACTATTAAAGCATCTAATCTGAGAAGTACAACTTTTCCTTCTAAGCCCCTTTCTTGTGCCTTTGAAGAAGTTATGGCCAGTGTTTTAACAGAGATGAGAAAGTTGAAAGATCAAGCTAATTTTGAAGGAGGCTGAATTGTAGGCATGTTGGATCTGAGGAGATGATGGGACCTGGAAGGGGAATGTTTTAGTAGGCATTTGGTGAGTATGAGGCTGAAGCTCAAGGTCATACAAAAACAGTTAGAGACATATATACAGATATATCTCAGAGATATTGCTGTTCAGTTCTAGATCATTGCAAGAAAGCAAGTCACAAGAATTTTTTGATTTGCCAGTATATATAAAAGTTATGTTTATACTATATTGTAGTCTGTTAAATGTGCAGTAGCATTGTGTCTAGTAAAAATGCTTACCTTAATTTATAAACCTTAATTTATAAATACTTGCTAAAAACTGCTAACCATCATCTGAACCTTCTGTACTAAAAGGGCATTGCCAATAGACTGCTCAACACAGGGTTCTACAAACTTTCTGTGTAGCATAATAAAATGAAATATGCCTCTAAAATTGACACTGTTGACCTGGATGTGATAGCTGAAGCCCTAATGATAAGGCTCTGAGTGAATAAATACCAATGCTTCTTTAAACTGTACCATACCTACAACTCATCTGGGGATCTTATTATTTGCAGATACTGAGTTTCTAACATTGTCCCATATGGTGCTGGTGCCACACTGAATAGCATGGCTGTAGAGAGAACAGGGAGCCAACAAGTTTGCTTGGTATTTGGGAAAGAAGAGGAAGAGAGGAACCTTTTTCCAAGAAGGAAAGAAATGCTTCCCAGGGTCATGTACCTTGTCCTCTGCTTTCATTCTAGGTCCTTTGGAGAATACTTACCGTGATTTCTGGCTCATGGTTTGGGAGCAAAAAGTCTTGGTGATTGTCATGACCACCCGGTAAGCTAATGCCTTTTCTTCCCAGCCTCCCACCTATACCTCCACCTTTTCCCCAAGCATGGATGATTTAAGAGAGCAGTTTAGTATTAGTCTTCTTAGAAACAGTGAAGATTAGGAAAGCTGAAATCCATGGCAAAAAGTTTGAGATGTCAGCTTTTTCTTAGCTGACCCAGAGTTAACATGGGATCTAACTTCTCAAAGCTTTAACCCATGGCTCTGGTGACTTCTGTGCCAGTTACAGCCTCTTCTCTAGTCCTGGCCTTATCCACTGAAGGAAGTAGTAGGAAACAAGAAGCAATTCACTTTTATCTGGTCTATATTTCCACTGGGAAGCTGTCTTCCTGGCTTCTGAATCACTGATCCCCCTTTGCTCTCTTCGTCCCTTCTGTGACTGTTTTTCTGCTCACTGGTACTTTCACCTGTAGGAAATCTGCAAAAAGGGAGAGGTGCAATGTAATAACAACGTCACGTCAGGAAGGAAGCTATTGATGAAAGGAATCTTTTCAAATTTTGATCTATATATTTGCCAAAACTTCCAGAATTTACCAATTTCATTAGTGTCATCATTATCATTAGGTTAGTTATGCTCTTTTCAGATGAGGAGGGAAAAAAATTGATGAGAATATTTGCACAATTCCCTTCCCAGAGTGCTATTAAAACCACTCTGATCTGGAGAGTAGACAGTAGGAGGACTACACCTTGGAGTACTTTGTAGCCACTGAAAGTGGTGAGGTGGACTTTTAGGCCTTTGTATAAACCTCCTGCTGGCATCCCAGGGGTCATGCCTTTCCCAGTCCTCTATCAGCCAGGGACTCTTATTTGGGAAGAGAATGGATAGTGCCTAAGGTACAGGCCAGTGGCTTCTTTCTGACCCACCACATTTTTTCTTTTGTCTTTCTTTGTTCTTCTAGTATCTTAGATATGTGATGAGTACCATGAAATATTGAAAGAGACCAAATGATATAGTAACTGCTCAATAAATGTCTGCTAAATGAGGGTATGCAAAAACTTTAGCTGCTGTTATATCTGTTCAGAAAGAAGAGGTTTCCTTTCTTATCTTCCAAGAAGTGAGGGTTTAAGTTAGATAGAAACAGTACAAGAAATGACATTGCTGCCTTTGAGTATAGCAGGTTGTGGCACGGGGTGGGGGTGGAGTGGGGTTACTGCTGTGGAGAGGAAGGACAGGAGGCTTATCTTGTTCTGTGTGTCTTCAGCTTTGAAGAGGGCGGCAGGAGAAAGTGTGGCCAGTACTGGCCATTAGAAAAGGACTCTCGGATCCGATTTGGCTTCCTCACAGTGACCAATTTAGGTGTGGAGAACATGAACCATTATAAGAAAACAACGCTAGAAATTCACAACACAGAGGTAAATGCAGGTTTCTCTTTTCTCACTTTTTTGAAGTTGGGGAAGAAACTTCAACTGTAAAGAAAATCTCCATGGGGAGTCCCAGGGAACTTATAACAAGCTGCTTCTCTTCTTCTGAGAATAGTATCAGGATATTCACTTCACAGCCATATATAGACATGCCGTCTAAACACCATAGTGGAATTACTTAAAGCTTAAAAAGAACCTGGATCCTACAATATAGGAATTCTGCCCTCATCAGACATTTAACGCCTTTGGGTCAAGGCATTCCAAGGTTTTTTGTAGAGAAGCAGTTGTGGAGTGAATCAAGGGGTGGTACTGATAGGTGGTAGGAGCCTCAGTGGTGGGCACATTAGGGTATTAAGAACCTGGAAAAAAAAAAAGGTGGTCAGGGACAGGCAGAAATGACCTCATTAACTTTTGCTGCTTTTTTCCTACAAGGAGCGGCAGAAACGCCAGGTGACCCACTTCCAGTTCCTCAGCTGGCCAGATTATGGTGTCCCTTCCTCAGCAGCTTCCCTCATCGACTTCTTGAGAGTGGTCAGGAACCAGCAGAAGTTGGCCGTCAGCAACATGGGGACACGTTCCAAAGGACAGGTCCCTGAGCCACCCATTGTGGTCCATTGCAGTGCAGGCATTGGCAGGACAGGTAATGCACCTGATGCAGTTCTTGGTGTTTGCAGAGGCAGAAGGGGTATAGAAGGAATAAAGCTCTTAGATCACATTTGTGAGAGTTGCTAGTTTGCAAGAGAGGACTCATTTGATCCATTGGTGGTGAATTGCCATGAAAAAATCCTTCTTGATGACCTTTTGGTATCTCTAGTGCTAAGTACTGGCTAAAATATAACATTTCACAAGCCAGGCCCCCTAGGAGTTGATGTTTTATACATCTCATCAGTGTGGTCATGGGTGTCCAGAGAGCTCAGGTGGCTGCTGCTTCTTTTCCACCCCCCCTCTCGGGGGGTATCCCTAGCCCTGTCTGCAGTCTCCATTCTGCAGCCAGTTTGCAGCTTTCCCTTTAAGAGGATGTATGCTGCAGGGACTGCTGGCCTTCCCAGTTCAGAGACCCTCTGGAAGACAGGAAAAATGGGTTTGTGTTAGACTTCTGAGGGGAAGTTTCAGTCTCTGGAGTTAGTGTGGGAGTTCTGTCATCTTTCTGTTTGAGATTGAAGCAGGAAGTTTTTTTATGCCACCTTCCTTTTTACTCTACCTTACTCCATGCATGTCCTGAGAAACAAGATGCCTTCTCATTTCACTGGCCTCCAATAATCCCTGTGACCTCCTAAAGTCCTTTCAGGCCTTAGGCCAACTGGACTCTTGCCATGAAGTACCTTGCCTTTAAATTCATTCATCTAATCCTGCTAGGGTGATGTAGGTAGGTGGAGGGAAAAAGGAGAAGTAAACCAGGTGTGACTACTTCCTTCCTTCTTCAGGTACCTTCTGCTCACTGGACATCTGCCTGGCACAGCTGGAGGAGCTTGGCACCCTTAATGTGTACCAGACTGTGTCCCGCATGAGGACCCAGAGGGCCTTCAGCATCCAGACCCCTGAGCAGTACTATTTTTGCTACAAGGCTATCCTGGAGTTCGCAGAGAGGGAGGGCATGGTGCCCTCCTGCCACAACCTGCTGGCCATGGAGGGTCAGTAACTGTCCCACAATCCTCCCACCTGCTGGCCAGCCTTCCTTAAACAACCCTGGACACCGCTGAGCCTATAGGTTGCCATCAGTTACGCTGAAGTCATGGACCAACCTCTTTCTTGTGTTTCCCGGCGCACATGTGCACGCAAGGCAGCCTTTCCCTTTGGCTAGACAGATGTGGTGAAATTGCCACTTGAAAGGGCCAGCAGCAATGTGTTCTTAATTCCTAGCACCTGCTATTGAACTGTGCCTTATTAAAACCAAATTGTGGCTATTTCTGCCAGGGCCCCCCACCCCAACACACACCCGAGATAAGTGGGGAAGGAATCTCCCCTCCCTACTTCCCAGTGCCACTCTCCTAGAGGTCTCCCCTCTCTCACTCCTTCTTCCTTTTGCTAGGATTTGATGAGGAGGTTTGGTATGTATCTGCCTTCCTCCCAAGAGAGCTTGACCAAGTTACATATTCTAGAGAACGTCCTGAGTGCCAAGCACGTTTATACCTGGGCGTGTATTCCAGTCTTTTCTGTCGTTCTGTGTGTGTGTGTGTGCGCGTGTGTATATGTGCACTTATATGTATGGGTTCATATGTATGTGTGTATATAATATATATTGTATGTGATAATATGGTCATATTCTATAAATACATATACACACAGATACTCCTTTGTAGAAGTTCCTGGGGCTCCGTGTGCAGTTCAGGCCTCTGTGCTTCTTGGATCCTACTGCTTGTCCTGGAGGAGCTGGGGTTGGGGATTATATCTCCTGTTCTCAAACCACAGAGTGGTGGAATAGGAAAAATACACATCCCCTCTCCATGCTCTTACCACAGGCCCTCATCCTTAAGTTGTCTCCCTCTAGGATACTGCCTATTGGAGCCAAGAATGCAGGATTGTGGTGACACTGGTTTAACTCAGCATGAATTGCCCTATCTAATGATTTTTCTGTTTACTTTGCCAATTTTGGGAACAGACCTCCACTGTGATTCCAAACCCTCTCCTTCCTTTCACTACCCCTTGGGGATGGTGGACTTGGGGTAGAAATGAACTCACTGGGCAACCAGAGTGAAAAGCAATCGGTACGAAGTCTTAGAAAGAAAGGGCAAGTCTAGATTGGAGAGGGGAAATTACTATGAGAATCCTTTCCTGGGAGGATGAGCTAGGACCCCCTTTTTCTTCTGCTGAAGGGTTCTATTCCTTATGTAGCTTGGCCCTGCCCATTCAGATGCTCCATCTCTCCCTGCTTACTAGCCTGCCAGACCCTTGAGCTCAAGATGATTGGGTTCTGTGCCAATTAAAAACTTTACTCCCCTGGGTGAGGTGGTTCCTGCAATCACTCTTTGCCCCTCAACCACCCAGTCTGGCCTTGCCTGTCCCCAGCCCACCCAGCCTGATGTGCCAGGAATGGAATTAAGAATTCCCAGTATTCCAGATTATCAAGAAAATGCCAGGAACCTGTAAACCTTCATCCCCCATCACAGAAGATGAGGTTGGCAACTGATCAAACCTCAATAATTTTATACTGTAATAAGCTCTTTGAATGTGTATATTCTTATTTTTACAATCTTCGTTTTGTATTTAACATCAATGGACTGAGTCAGGTTCAGAAAATAATTGTAAATGTTCATATTCAGTATCTTACAGTTATATGGTTTTGTATTTACGTATAAATATACCACATGATCAAACCCTTTTAGCTTCATCAATTTAGCAGTCTGTGACTGGGAAGATGAGGAGGGGATACAGGAACTGGTCTCGGTGGGATGGGGAGGCAGGGATGGACCTGTGGTTTTAGTATCTGGGGCTCTCAGTTCTGAGGGCTACTTACCTTGTTAGTAGGCCATGAACCTGGCTTGGACAAAGGGAACCAGCAACAGCTGAATGCTTGCTGAGTACCAAGCTCTATGCTTTGTACTTTTTCCTCCACTACCCCATTCAAATCTCAAGAACAATCCAGTGAGATGTTATCATCCTTCCTATCTCCTATCCACACATTCTTATTTCTAAGTAGATGGGGAAGTTAAGGGCCAAAGGATTTTAGTGACTTGCTCTAGAACTGGGGCTTAAGTTGATCTGCTTATAAAGTCCCTAATTTCTCCACTGCATCACCTATTTCAGATTGGGTTATAGCTTTGTCTTTGGAGACCAGAGTTCTTTTTAGCTTTAGAGTATAAACAGTTCTTAAATTCCTGCCATGTAGGTTGGCTAATAATATCTTGAGCACATGCTGTATGGAGTGCCTGAAGGGTGGCTTAGGGTTGATGATTGATTTTCCCAGATACGGCTTCCCACTATGGTTGTCAGGTCTGTGGAATCCCAAGGGGTCATTCTCTTGCAGAAGCATCATGCACATGGGTACACTGGTCATTGGTGCTATGGGAAGATCTTGAGACATTTGCATCTCTGTGTTAGAATGGAACCAGAAGCTTTGTCTCTATATGATCACTCCCCTTGCCATGTAACTACTGTTGGCCAGTGACAACCTGCCCAAGTTAGGTATTTCTTGCCTGGAGAGTGTGCAAATATTGGGATGTTTTGAATAATGATAGAAGGTAACATTTACTAAGTGCTTACTGTGTTTCAAGCACTTTTCAATGAGGTGTCATGTCATTCACCCTCACAACAACCTTTTGAGGTAGGTATTGACAGAAGAAAGAACTGAGACAAAGGAAAGTTAATTTGCCACAGCAAAGAATCCAGGCCATATGCCTCCATAGTAGCTGCTGTTAACTTTTAACTAGGATTCATCCTCTTCTTAACTAATTAGGAGCTGAAAGGTAGAGCAAAAGATTAAGCCAGTCCTTGCCCCAGAGACCCTCCATTCTCTTGGTGGAAGTAAAAGAAGTGAACGGAGATTCTGGGAAATTAGAATGGTTAGAGACTCAGCGGAATATGTAGAAGATGGGATTCCTGATTAAAAGTCTAGAGGAGGTAGCCTTGAACTGTTACTTAAGAGACTAATCCAACTGACCTATAAATTAGAACTTGTAGAGCTCCATAAAAATGCAGATTGCTAGGTCCTGCCCAGTAGGTGGTATTGAGGATGAGCTAGGTTTGAGAATGAGTGACGTTTTACATGTTCCTGACTCAAATTGATGTCTCCTGAATCCTTGGTAAGATCCTGAGAGCGGGAATAATAGGTTTCTCCCAACGCCATAATTTGCTGATAGCTTTCATCATTGGGAAGCTACTCAATACACCGTGTGAGCCTACCAGTAGTACAGGAGGGTATATGAAAGAGAAGGCAGAGAAGGACCCCAGAATTTGGGAAATCAAGGCACTCACAAAGCAAACTTAGTGAACAAAGCAAGATAACCCATAATCAAATGCTGGATTATGTAGTTGAGACTGTAAAACTGAAAGAGTTTGGGGGTCGTGGGGAAGGGTGGAGCATTGTGGTATAAAACAAGCTTCTGCTTCTGATTTGATTGCTGGTTTTCTGCCTAACTTATTCTCTCTAGCATTTTCACAATATATAATTCTTCAAATACAGGAGATAATCCTACGGTCCCCCCTTGTTTCTCTTGCTCCCTTCATCCTCCTCAGTCCTATAACTTAGTATGGGACACTTGAGCATGCAAGTAAATGACAAAAGGATTGGTTCTAGAGGTACAGGACTATTTCAGCATCATGTCCTGAGGGAGATATGGCACGTGCTCTCTGGGAACAACAAGATAACACAGTTACACACAAACTCTTAAATCATAAAGATGTGGAGGGAGGTGGGACAGTAAGTATCAGTCAGGTAGAAAAGCCTTCCTAGACTGACTGAGGTGGTTTGAGGTCTTGCTACTCAAATCCATGCCAAGTCCTAGCTTCCCTCTGTAAAAGAATAGGTTGTGTTAGATCATCCTACAAAGGGTCCCCTAATTGTAAGAGTCCAGTTCTTTGTTGGGCAATTGGAAGACCTGTATGGAGACCATGAGACCTCTTACTCTTACTGTTAGGTCAGTTCCCACTTACAATCCCTCCATTTTTAAATATTTTCTAAGTCTCCTCTTCAAGGCTGCTGCTACTTTCCTATCTATATTTCCTCAGTTGCCTTCCCACTGGGCCTCCAACTTGGATAGGAAGTGGTGCAGGTCTTTCCTGCAGGCTCCACATGAGGCAGAATGGGGTGATTCAATTGGTGCCAAAGAATGAACTAAGGTGTCAGAGCTGCCAACTCTGATCTTAGCTCAGAATTGTCTCAGCCCTTGGTCTCTACAGATCACAGGTAGCTTACTGAGAGATGGAGCTGCAGCTCCCACCAATCTGGGAGAACCTCCTGAGGAAAAAGGTACCAGATTTTCTCTGGAGAGGTATCCACCCTGTAGTTATCACATAGTTACCCCATCAATATCAAGTCTTTTGGACTGCACACCCTTTGTTTAGCAAGAGAAAAGACTGGCATCTTCTCTAGAAATAGAAATTCTAGCACTCCTTGGAACCTGTTTCGGTGTTTAACCTCCCTCTATCCTTCACTATAGCTGTTGGAGCCCTCCTGCCCAAGCTAAATCTGATGTGCTGAAAAAATACCCATGTTTTTTCTGGCTAAGGCCAAGGTGGACATAGCTAACTACACCAAGATCCTGGTTGGGAGTGCTGGATGAGGGTTGGGATGGTGATCCCTTTCCAACAACTTCACGTGATGTGTTGGTGATTGCTAAGATGGATGACTGATAGTAGTCAAGTATGACACATTTAGACAGAAGGTAGTTAGAAAGGTACAGGGCTCTTCCTCCCATATCTGAAAGGCAGGCTCATGCCTTTCACCCCCTCCCCACATATTAGAACCTTGCCACTTCTCTAAAACCACAATGCAGTTTGTTTTCAAGACTGGCCAAATGTGCAGCTAGCAGAGGTCAGCCATTCCATCTTGTGGCATCTCTACTTTATTTCCTTGACCTTAAATGAATCCCAATCCTGTGCCCAATAGCCAGTTAAAAATCTGAGTCTGGGGGATGCAAGGGTAGTTCAGTATTAGAATTCTTGCCTACCCGGGAGAGACCGGGTTCGAGTCCTAGTCCATGCCCTTCCCAAAACAAGCAAAAATTCAACAAAATGGTGCTGGAATAACGGGATGTTCACATGGAAAAAGAATAAAATGTGTCTCCACCATACAGCATACCAAAAAAAATAATCGGAATCTAACATTCAGGGCAGATACTAGGTTGTAGAAGTCAATTTGGGCCATAGTCTGGACAGAAGCCATGAGCCTTGTAAATGGATGAGATCGAGGAAGTATGTGGAGGGCAAGAAGACAGACCCTTGAGGAACACCAACATTTAGGGTACTGGCCAGGTTGGATTGTCACAGGCTGCTGAGAGAGGGGGGGTGGCATCTTCCCAAACAACATTTGGGAAGATAGGCTCATAAGTGGTCTTCTTGAGGCAGAACTGTCAGAGGGAGGAGACATGAATGGGAGGTAAAGAAGTAGAGACTGAAGTTCTCAGGCTGTCCCCACTTCCACCAACACAAGACCCACCTCTTAATCCTCTAAATAAGATTTCATTTAAAGAAAGAAAACTGCTTAAAAAAAAAAAATCACCAAACAATGATATGCAAAAGGAAGCGCATTGAAAACAAAATGCTAGGTAAACTGGGGGAGCATATAGTTATGGTATCTACATCAGATTAGAACTGGATGGATCTCAGAAGGGTAAACCAACACTTCATTAAGAGGAAGACACTTGAAGGCAGTGAGTGGCGGCCTTGAAACCCACGAAAAAATACATGCCTCCAAGTCTACCCAGGAGTCAGAAATACAGATATGTACAACCTAAGCCAGCTGGTTGCCTGAGAAATGGAGTTTCTTCATATTACAGGGCTGTTGGTCCTTTAGGTCTATGGCTAGGCTCACCACTCAGACTACAACTCCAGGGATTTTTGCATTTGAATGGCCAAGAGAAGTGGGGGTGGGGATGGGATAAAACAGGACAAGATTTGAAAACTCTTGACTGAATGTTAGGCATTGAATTTCACAACACCCCACTGAAGTAGGTAAATTCTAATTCTTAGTTTACAGATAAGAAAATGGAAAAGAGAGTTCAGTGTTAGAATTCTTGCCTACCTTGTGGGAGACCCGGGTTCGAGTCCTAGTCCATGCCCTTCCCAAAACAAGCAAAACTTCAACAAAATGGTGCTGGGATGTTCACATGGAAAAAGAATAAAATGTGTCTCCACCATACACCATACCAAAAAAAATAATCGGAATCTAACGTTCAGTATCTGTAAATGTTCTTAGTTTACAGATAAGAAATGGAAAAGATAAAAGATTTATTAAATCTTCCAGCTAGGAAGTGGCTGAACTGGGATTCTGACCAAGTTCAGACCAAGTATGCTTTTCCTTTGCACCTATAATATGCTTTGGGTTGGGGGTAGGAAACTAGGGGCCTCAGGTGCCCCTTGAATATCTCATTCTAGTAGGTGGTAGTAGCTTTCTAGAGCTGTCAGAAATTCTGTCAGAAGGATACTGACATCGTTTTGACTGTAGTCTAAGGAGCATGGTAGAGTCACTGAAGTGCAGGCCCTATATGTCAATCACCACCTCCCATTAACGGTCTTTGTATGTGCATGTGAAATCGAGATTGTCAGAAGGTGTGATAGTTTTGGGTATATGTGTTGTATGTGCTTTCTTGATGATAATGAACTTTTGGAAAGAACCAGAAATCATTTATCTAGGGACAAGCTGTATTAAGAGTTAGGGAGATGAGGAAGGTGGGGGCATGAGAGGAGAGTTTTGCTCCAGACGTCCCAACCTGGATCATCATGGGCCCCAGCATGCACAGAGACAGCATATGGGGCAATAGAAAAAGCTTAAGCTTTGGGTCCGGACAGACTTTCCTTGGCTATATGGCTACCTGGGCAAGTCAGTCTATTGTACTGAGCCTCAGCTCGCTTATCTGTAAAGTAAGTATGAGAAACCTTAACTCACAAACACCTGTGGAATGTTTCACACAGAAGAGGCCTGGGAATCATAACCTGGCCTCCCAATGTGACTTCTCCAAGGAGGACTGTCACACAGACCCATTCACTGTTTTGTCCTCACTGGTAGGGAAAGGTAGCTGTAACCCTCAAGTGCTGCTGGAGGGACAGTGTCGCCATATAAAATATTCACATTCCCAAACAGGCTGGAACTGGCTGTGCTGTGCAGGCTTCAATGTATTGAATAGATCGCAGGATCTGTTCCAAGGGACCTTCTGTGCCTGACTGCAGTGGGCACTAAAGGGCCGAGGTGAGTGAGGCGGAGAGATTGTCACTGAGGAGCTCATTCTGGGGGCAATGTTCAGGGGTGGTGGTGTACTTACGAGGGCGAGGAGTGTCAGGGAAGCCTGAGTCACTTGAGTGAGGTTAACTTCTAGTTACAAATGCTTCCTTTGTAACTTCATCCACAACAGACCACTTGCTGCCCAAGTTCACAGTAAAATTCTTGGGCCACTGGCCTCTACAGGAGCTCAGAAATTCACTTGTTGCATTAAAGTGCATTTGATCATCGTTTTTGATCCTTATATCAGTCCTGAGAACAGCTGGGTAACGATTGTTATTTTATCTTGCACAGGAAAAGAAGGGGATTCATAGAGAATAAGGTGTTTGCAAGCAAGGGCTCACTGCCATGCCCAGTTTTGGCCTGACCATGGTTTCAAAGGGACTAGGTGGAGACCAGGGGACTAGACGTCTAGGCTAGTGTTCTTTCTGCTCTATCACTCTGCCTACTCACATTGATACAGGTATCTGTTATGCCTTCAGGGAGGGCAGAGCCCCTCAAGAAACAGTAGGAATCTGAGAAGGGGGTTCCTGACTTCTGGGGATCTCAGTTCTGATATAGAGGACTACCATCCCCCCCCATTATACAAGGAAGAAATTGAGACCCAAGGGAAGAGGGGACTTGCCCAAGGATATGCCACAAATTACTGACCATGCTAGTTCTATAGTAATCTGGAACTCAGATTACCCAAATGCCAGCCTCAAGCTTTTCTACAACTTCACACAGCAGGTCACTTCCCTCCACTACCTACACTGAATCAAGTCACTGAAGACATCCCTTTAATCTTTTCCAAACACATCTCTCTCTCTCTCTCATTTTTATTCTTCTCTCTTCCTACTCTCCTTGCCCTTAGCTCATGTTCTTGCATCTCACCATTACTATGGGGACAGCTTAACAGGTGGTAGGCTTGCATTTTGCCTACAGGCCTCCAAGCCCACTTCATCTACACGAATTTCTTTTCCCCTCTGTCTATAGGTGGTTAGGGCTGCCTCAATCAACAAGTCTTTCTTGCTCATTTATTGTGTGTCCCAGTCCCTGGCTCAATTTTGTCAGGTACAGATGTGTGGGTTGGCCCCTGAGTCCCAGGAACACTTTTTGGTTGGGAGTTACGACAAATAGCAAATGATGCAGGGAAGACTGTGAGTCAGGGTTTTTACTTGACGGCTGCTGAAGATAGGGGAGGCTTCCTGCATTGGGTGGATGGGGGAGAGAAAGGGTAGAGTGGGGGAGAGAAGCCTTCTCTTGGTCCCCTACTCTACCCTTCCCACCACAAGATGCACCTCTGTATTCTGGAAGCCCAGTTTTACAGTAGCCTGGTGCCTGGACTTGCTGGCTTTAGGCACACGTCACTCAGCCTAACCTCAGAACCCATGCAGCTGCCAGGATGTTGAACATCTTAGACCAGAGTTTTGGGCCTGTGGTCCTCTGATCCTGCTCAGAAACATTCAGCTATGCAAGTCCAAGAATGTTAACCATGTATTAAAAGCCTTTTTCTGTTTAGTCTCCTCTTTCCAATCCTACTTTACATCACTACGCCACCCATACACTTCATGTATGGGGGGTGGGGGTGGAAATGAGACTACAAAAACAACCTCTAAGAGCCCTTTCCTCACTCAGAGCCTCAGGTGTGTGTATGGGAAGTTTGCCACTAAAGACACAGGGCAGGTAGAAAGAAGTGCTCATTTGGGAAGGGAGGTGGGTCACCCCAGGTAGAATCTGGAGACTGGAATGTGGGTTGGAGCTGAATCAATGGGATAATTGAGGGGATGGAGAAGGGGAAAAGCCAAGATATGAAGATTGGGTGTTCAGTGCAAAGCCTAGGACCTGGCAATATTATGGAAATCAAGCTTCACTCTCAGACCCTTTGTACCCTTTGCTGAAAATGACACACGCTCTCTGCCCTCCATTTCTGTCTGATAAATTTTCAAGATCTAATTTGAATGCCGCCTCCTTCATGAGGCCTTTCCCAATTTTCCTTCAGCTAGAACAAATCTCCCTTCTCTTAGGTCCTATATATTTCTTTGTATATATTCTTGCCTTGCCTACCTCTTTCTGTATCATCTCTTCGGCTGGATCGGGAGCCCTCAGAGGGCAAGGATCATCTCATCCAGTCTCTCAAAGCGCACTCAGCAACGGGTGCGGTATGACTGTGCCTGCTTCATCTACGTAGTTGCTCGCTCAGACAAGTGCCTGTCGTCCTGGACGCAGGGCTTCCTACCTGTATCACTAATCTTCAGGCACCTAAGAGAGCGGAGTAGCGGCGGCTAGTTCCAGCGAGGTGCTAGGGCGACCTTACCAGCCTCTCTGCCTGCTCCGAACGGGGTGTGTTTTGTGAAGATAGTGGCAGTAGGGTAGCCAGTTACTTCCTCCGAGTACACCCTGCGCAGATCCCCGAGTCTTAGGAGGCCTCCCTTTGGTCCGAGGGCCTCCAGTAGCTCGAGACGGCAGTACTGAAGAGATAGGGGCCTCTGCAACGGATACGCCTCCCACTCGCAGCTACTTTATTTATTTTATTTTTTTGGAGGGAGGAGGCGTGCAATGAGGGGGGAAAGGCGGGGCGAGATGAGGAGGAGGGACCAGGATGACTGACGTGAGGCCCGGGGAGCCAATGGCCCGTGGGGGGCGTTCCCCCATTCAGGACTCCTCGCCTGGTTCGGAAGGTATGTTTAACAGCTGCTTTTAATTTGGTCCCCCCAATTTCTGGTGTTTGGGGGGCTGGTTCGCCGGTCTTTTGCTTTGGCTGGGCCGCCTCAGTGCGGGCGCCGCGGGCAGGGGTCCGAACTGAAGGGGAAGGCTCGGAGTCCGGCGGCCGAGGGAGACAAGCGGCAGGCCAGGAAGGAGAGCTCTTGGCGCCGCCTGCTAGCCAGTGTGTGTGTTTCCAAGCCGGGCCGGAGCCGTGGGGAGGGGGTCGGCCGGGCCCGGGCTCGCCCGGGCGCCAGCCGCGCTGCCTAGTTTATTTCATCGAGCAGCCGGTTTGGGTAGGTTTTGGCGGCGGACTGGGTAGGGGAGGGCAGGGAGAGATCTCCCGCTACTGAAATTCGTTTTTAAGAACAAAATTATTGTAAAGAAGAGAAAAGGAGACGATTCAATACACCAACTGGAACCCGGCCCGGGTTGCGGCGTGCGGGATTGCAGGGGGCGGCGGCCGGAGACCCGCCGGTCAGGCCCACCCAACCCGCAGCGCCCGGAGTTGGCCGAGGGCTGGAGTTAGCGAGCGAGCAGGGGCTGGCGGCTCTTCCCGCTGACCACGCTGGGCGAGCGCGGCAGCCTCCCCAAGGGTTTTGTTTCTGCCTGCGAACTTCTCCGAGGGGGCGGTGAGCGCGGTCCCGAGAGGCGCGGGCGCAGTGGGCCCACGGTTGTTAGGGACTCTGGGGGCGGGGGTAATGCCGGATTTGCGGGAGGGGCGGCTGGAGGCGGAAGAGGCCCCGGAAAGCTTCCTGCGTCTCGGCACTGGCTCCGCGCGCGCTTCGGAGCGTCTCGAACTCCTGTGCCGCGGCAGTAGAGCCACCGTTCGTCGCTGTAACTCGCCAAGATCGAAGCCCCATGGACCTCGGCCTGGGGGTGTGGAAACCTGCAGGAACTCGGCGGCTTCAACCCGCGGCCCCAGCTGATCCCTTTGCAAACATGGAGCTGCCTCCTTCCCCGCCCACCCCGCGGTGGCGGCGGCGGCAGCGGCAGCAGCTCCCTTCCTCTTCCACGGCAGTGCCGCTGCCAGGATCCCCCTTTCCGCGAGGTGCCTCTGCTGGCCGCTTGGACTCAGATGGGGCGGGGGCGCGGACGTGTGCGCGCGCCCACGAGGGGGTGGCCTGAAAGGGGCAGTGAAGGTCGGAAACAGTGAAAACAGTCTCCACGCTAGGAATCGGGAAAAGGAAATGCATCAGAGGGCGGGGAGGGGCGCGGGGGGCGCGCCTGTCAGCTGGAATGGAGGCCGCTGTCGGGGAGGCGGGGCGCCGGCATGAACCGCGGGGTTCCAACGGAGCGTGGAGGCTAGAGGCGTGGAGGGCCGGACCCGCGGAATGTCGGGGCTGCCAGTGCCTCCACTCTTTGGCCCATCCTATTTACTCTCTACTCTGGTGGTGGGTTGTGCAACCCGCATAGAGGGGAGCTGAGAGGTGGGGCGGTCCCCCAGCTTCCACCCACCTCCGGCTCCTCCAGAGGCTCCGCCTCCTCTTGTCTTCCACTGGTTGGGGCGAGAATCCCTTTTCTCCTTTTCGGTTTTCGATTGGATGACATTCTCCGAGCTCCGCCTATCGGGAGGCCGGGCTGGAGTTTAAGTTGCTAGGATTTTTTTCCGTAAAGAGCGGAGGGAGGATTTGGGCGGCTGGCGTAATGCGTAAGGTCCCGCCCCCATTTCTGATTGGTGGAGCAAATAGCCCCACCTCCTCCGGCGGAGCGGGATCGAAGGGGGAAGTCAACCCCTGTTCCCCGCCCCCTCCCTTCGCTGGTGTGCGCGCTCAGCACATGTGTGAGGCCCGCCTTGCTCCTTCGAATTGCCCTCCCGCCCGGAAGTCCCTCGGCGCCCTTGGCGAGGGAGGGCAGGGAGCGGAGAAGGCGCACAAAGATTCCTCCAAGACTCGCGATCGGATAGCCTTCGGGGTAAAGGATTTGAAGGATTTAGCTCCGGAAGTTCTGCAGGGGTTGAGAGGAGGGGGTGAAATCTGCTCTTGTTGGCCGGGGGCTAGTTTTAAAGTTCTGACCTTACAGCCTGGCTACTTCTGTGCACTAGCGGCCACTTGACTTTCCAGAGAGTCCCCTGATTTTAAGCTTGAGAACGCTGGGACACTGGCAGTGTCTTTGCTTACCAAGGCAACGCAGGGTTGGCTGGGAGCCTTAGGTATGATCCAGGCAGCACGCCCTATGTGGGCAGGGGAAGCCGAGGGAGGCCCAAGGCTGGTTCACCTTTGTAGTGGTTGTCGATGCAACTGGGAGCACAGCGGGGCACCCATTCCGGGGAGGGGGTTCGGGGGGTCGGGAATCGGCCCCAGAGTTATAGGCAGTATTCGGTCCGAGAGGTTTTGCCCGGGTTCGCTTTCGTCTGTTTGACTTATTTTTAGAGCTCCGTCCCGGGCAGGTCTTGGCTTCCAGCAAGGACGCTCCCACCTGTCGGCTACTCATGGAGTTCGAAGTTCGTTGCCATGGCCTCGCGGCTCCAAGCCATCCTTGGAGTCAGGCCCACTAATTGGCAGCGCAAGTTCCTGGCCGTCTCCACTATATTGCAGAGAGGACTTAGGAGCGGGTTTACCCGGCTGCCTATGGGAAGTAACATTTTTTACTGGAGTGAGCGGGAACTCTAATCCCGCCCCCTCTCCCGGCGCTGCGAGAGCGCCCCCCAAACCACGGTCAGCGTCAGTTCTCGGCCCTGTTTGGTGATTAAATAAAAGCAACCAAGGTATTGCAAGCACTTTGTCTCCCTGTGTGTTCGGGGCACAGAAAGGACCTAGGACACTGCAGTTAATACTCTTTACCCAAAGAAGAGAACCATAGTTTTTATTACCCGCAACTCTAGGATATTTATCCTCTCTCTTAAGAGTATACATATACTCAAAACTCATTTTTGCCATGGTCTGTTTTGCTCCTTTCCTCTCCGCCAGTTCCTCGACCCTGAGGATTTCTCCAGATCGACTTCGGAGATCGTGAGTGCTTTAGGCCTCATGCTCCGCCTTCAGGAGGCTTGCCTGGGCGGTGGCTGTTAGGGCCCTGCCTTTCTTTTGGTATCTCCGCCCTCTTAGGACAACATACTCAGGTTTAGGGAGATTCGGAGTAAGCTGATCAGCCAGCCCTTGCGGCAGGCTGGCACCCCTGCAGCTATTTCGCGGTTTAGATTTCAGACTAATTCTGTACTGTAACTTGCTGAAAGGAGCTGCCAGCTGCTCCGTATATTTGTGTTTAGGAGGCAGCGTGCGGAAATATAAAGTGTAAAAAGAACTGGATGGAAAGAATGAGGTTTCTCATCCAACTTTTCTTTAAGAGAGCCTTCCAGGATGGTAATGCTGTCTGTTGCCTATCCCCTTAAAATTCCAATGCTTGGGATCTAGGCTTCTAAGCTCCGCGCCAGCCCCTGTCTCGGGCGTTGGAACTCTCTGAGCTTCAGTCTCTAGTGTAAACATTCCACAAAAGGACTGCTAAGAGTCAGTCTCCCAAAGCAGGGCGGAGCCAGCTCCCTCTTAGACGGGTGTTTTGGCCAATGGCAGCTCCAACCGGCGCCGAGCCAGCCAATCCGCGGGTTGGGGGCGGGGCTTGGCACCGGTAGTGGTGTAGGAGGAGCCTGTTTCACTTACGGACATTTTACCACACATCGGTTACTTACCTTCCTGGGGCGGTGGGAGAGTCAGGGGTAGTTTTCTTCCAATGCGATGACTGGCAGGGGCGGGAGCCGACTTGTTGGACCTGTGGGTGAGACGATAGGAGGCGGGCTATGTAGTTTCCTCCAATGAGACGTGAAGAGCCTTCCTGCTTCCTCCAATAGCGTTGCAGCTTGGGGGTGGGATCCAACAATCTATCTCCAATAGGCGGGGTTGAGTTGGGGACGCTCCCCGCCAATAGGGGCGTGGAGAAGGTGAGCGGCTCCCCGTCCCCTCCCAGCATAGGGGAAGGGGCGGGCAGTCAGCAGGCGGGGCATAGCGATTGGCTTAATTTTTGACGAGCGGATAATACGGCCTGTAGAGGAGCGAAGTTGAGTCAACCCTCTGTGGGGCGGGCCGGGGGAGTGGGCGGGATTTCCCGGGTAACAGAGAAGCGGCCGCGGCGGTAGAGGCGGCGGAGACGGTTTCTCCATCTTCCCCCCCTCCCCTTCCCCCCTCGGAGTTTCCCTCCCTCCCTCCCTCCCTCCTTCCCAGGCTGGGCACCGGGACCTGTGACCGCCTCGTCTGCGGAGAGGAGGCTGCCAGTCCGCTTCGGCGGGCCTGCGCCCCGCGCTGTTCTCGGGGCCTCCGTGCTGAGCCCTAGGCTCACACCGAAAGGGACACGCAGTGACGAGCGGCCGAAACAGCTTTGCGGTGAGAGCACGCCGGGCTGGTGTTGGGGCGGGGAGCCTGGGTGGCGGGTAACGCCGGACTCGAGGGTGTGTGTTTTTTAGGGGGAGGGGGCTGACCTCCCCGGCTTCCCGTAGTGCTGGCGGGCGGGAGGTGTGTGGATGTCTGAGGAGGGTGGGGGGCGGAGCAGGGTAGCGCTCGGTGTGGGAGGGGGAGGAGAACGTAGTCCCGGTGCGCGCGGAGGGGGCGGGCTCTCGCACCGCCGCTTAGGGGCGGGACCGGCGCGCGCGTGCGATTGTAGAGGAAGGGGCGGGACCGGTTTCGTGCGAAGTACTGTTTGCGGCAGACCCTCTCCCCTGTCCGCCTGTGGTGGGCGGGGTCTCGGTGGGCGGCAACGCCTGGATGGCAGGGCTAGGGAAACGGGTAGGGGGTCTCCTGAGTGTAGCTTTAGGGCGCGGCTGGGAGAGGGTGTGAAGTGCTTTCTTGGGGTCCGGTTGGCCGGAGGAGCCGTATGGAGCTCCTATGCCACTCCCCTTGTCCGCACCCCCCTCCGGGTTTCCGCCTCCTTGGCATGTGAGGCGGGGCTCAGGAAAGCCCGCTGTCCGTCTGGCTGGGAGTCTGGGCGCCCAGATCTGCCCCGCCCTACGTCTCCTTCGGGTGGGAGGGGCCCCGGTGACTGGATGCTGGGGAGGTGTCAGGGTTTACTCTTGTGGCTCGGCCATGGTTTCCACCTGGGGCACGAGAGCGCATTGCCAGAGCTGTCTGTGCTTTGCGCGTGGATGGCACTGTGCAGCCAGGAAAGCGGAGCATAGTTACCGCCACTCTCTTTTTTATTGTAATTATTAGAACGAGGTGCTCAAGGTCTTTTCGGAGGATTTGGGGCAGTCGAGTGCGGCTCCTGCTCTGACCACGCTTCCGCCGCGGTGATAGTGGGGGGAGGGGCGGAGAGTCAGAGACTAGAAGTGTGACCGGGGACAACCTTTCTTGGAGTTCCCTTGGTTCTGTTACTGTGATTGTACGGGGCGGGGCTTCCTTTGAGCCAATGGGGTGGTGGGTAGTTAACTAGACTTAGCGAGTGTTCTGGTGCCTTAGAACTGGCAACCCAGTTAGTCAAGAAAAAGCAGTGGAAGCTCCTCTTTACAAGGCTGTGATTTTGAAAAGGAAGAGTTGGATTTACATTGTACTCTTAGACTTATCAGTGTGTTAAAGATAGTGACTTAAAAAAGATTTTGAATACAACACTCATTTTTGAATGCTTTCATCGTGCGTATGGCTCTGCCATATAAGCTTAGTTTCACACTGTAAGTTCACTTTAAAGTCTTCTTCCTCTGGTTTTATGTAATTCTGTTAGACCGTCTAGACCACTTTATGTTGATAAAACAATATTCTTTCCCTTTTTTCGTACAGAATAGAGTGAAGTTGAGACTAGACTTGTGTGTGTGATTTCTGAAGCGTTGCTATCCGATCTGTATTGGGGTAGTTGGGACTGAGAGTCAAATTAAATTAGTTTTTTTGCTCCGATTTTGTAAATTCTCTTTTTACCTACTAAGTGAAATGAGTTTTTTAAGTGTTTTTTACACTACCAGTGTGTTGTAGTGATGCTGTAAATTGTCAAAGATAGAGGCTTTACCATTGAGGAAAGTTTGATCAAGTTCTCACCATTTGCAATGCTTTGTGCTCCAAAACATGGAAGACCTGGTTTCTGCTCTTAAAGGATGTGTTATCTGTTGGTGTGCGAGAGCCTCAAGTCCTGTTATAGACTTTAAGGATTCAGGTAAGAACCTGGTTATAGTGTGTCAGGGAAGTTTTCACAAATGCTTCTTACCTCTCCAAATATTAGTATTGTTTAATTAGTTTTATCCAGCGTTAAAGACCCTAGATAGATTGGCATTTTGTAATTAGGGAGATTTTAATACTTCACTTAAAGAGTAAGATTTTTTTTGTTTTTTGAGGAGGGTGATGTGTAGTTATTTGATAAGATGCCTGGCAAAGCATAGTCCTGTTTACATTATTGGTGCAAACAGTTAAAACACAGGAGAGCTGAGAATGGCAGATATTAGTATCATGTATTTTAGTTGGAATTAAAAAGTTATGTCCGTGGCATTCACTATTCTAGAGTACTGCTTTTTAAGGCTTCCTCACTTTCCTGGGTAAGTCTACCACAAAGAGCTTGTTAAACTTTACTTTTTGTAAGTTCTTATAAAAATAATGGTTAAAATAGGGTGGCATATGGGAATTATGTATTTTATGCACAATTTTTCTGTAAACTTATAACTTCTCTAATAAAAAAATATTTTCACGTGCTGTGCCAGAGAACTGTGTTCGATTCCCAGAGCCTGCCCATGCAAAAAAAAATAGTACATGCTTTTTCAAACTATATTCTCCATCCCTTTGAATAATAACAAAGTTATATTTATTGAGCTCTTAACTATATCCCACATGCTATGTTAGGCACTGTACATTTATTAACCCATTTAATCTTTATGACAATACTGTGTGGTAGGTACTATGAATACATATTTTGAAGGTGAGGAAACAGTGGCCTATAGAGATTAGACAGATTGTAAATTGCAAATCGACTGTCTGAAGCCAGGTAATCTCATTTCAGAGTCCATCCTTTTAATCCTACACACAGCTGCCTCTGGTCTAAAGCATAGTGAGCAGAGGACAAGTGTGGTTTTAAAAGCAATGTTAAGGAAAAAATCGGGGCCCAGATTCTAAAATTGAGTTGAGTCAGCACACATTTATTGACCACCTGCTTAAATGACTCTGGGCAGGCACAAGAAGGGTCATTGTCCCCAGAAGTTACGTTATGGTTCTAAGTTGCCTCTGTAGTTGCCTTTAAGAAAGGCAACTGCATACATGATGATTTTACTTCAAATCAGTGGGGATTGAGTGCCGGGAGAGTCAAGTCCAAAGTGCTGCCAGGTATTTAAAGGAGGGAGAATCGACTTGGGAGAGGAGCATTGAAAGAGGAAAAGGAGGGAGAAGTCTGAAAAATAGATCCAACTGGAATGAGTTGTTGAATATTCTTAGACGTTTCACTCAAAGTCCTCCCAGAGAGTGATTTGGAATGTTTGTTAGAATGGGTGGCATCGTGTTGAAATTGGCACGTGAACTGAAGTCTCTCTTCCAGAGTTTGTGAATTGTGTTCTTTTCAATTTGCAGACCTGATTCTTTCTTTTCCTTTGGATGGCATTTAAAGAATGGCAGTAAAGAAATTATGGACTTGGCATATATGTTACCATAAACTTAGTATACGTTATTCGTATGGTCAGCTGTTGTTTCCTAATACATCTGTTCCTTCACATGCCTTCCGGTCACTGCTACTTTTAAAAGTGAATAGTAGAAGTAATATTTTAGAATTTTTACCTTTCTTTGTTACAGTTTAATACTTCTGGACATCTGTGTTTTGTTGAGGTGAGAATCAAATAATGCAGCCCATCCAGCAGCATACTTGGGCACTTTGCGAATCAAGCTGCCAGTATTACATTATATTCTTTCCAGATTATTTCAAGGAATTTTATTTTCTTGACAGACTTTGTTGTTATGTTAATGTGAGTTCTAATGCTTTCAGTTTTTAAAGAACATATTAAAAAACCCTTGGCTTCCTTTAATTATATAAAATTCCCCATCACCTTCCTCTTTAGGTCTCTGTCAAAAGACACACTCAGTAAAATTTGTTATCAGTCTGTTATAACGAGGTACATAAAGGTCTCCGTCTTCATACGTTTATGTACAGGGCAACTACCTGATAATTGGCTTTCTTCAGGGAGAACTACAGCAGTGGCTGGCAGACTTTCTAGATTGGGATTTAACTGTCTGGATAGCCTCAGTGCCCAGAACAGCTCTGGCACATAGTAGGTGATAAATAGCTCACAGAATGAATTCCAATGGCATTTTAAAGTTTGCTAACTGGAGATTCTCTTTTTAGTTGCAATTGGTTTCTAAGGTAATTCGGCACTTGGTGGCAGTTTTAAACTGATGTTATCTCTCTTCTTGCCCCTCCTTTCTTTGACTTTAGCACACCTCCCCATTTCTATCTTCTGTGTTACATGTTACTAGATTAACTAGCGTTTTGGCAGTTGACCTGGTGAATCCTCAATCCTGCTACTGTCTTCGAGGGCTAGGCTTGCCAATTTGTGGGCTGTTGGAGGATTTAGGGATCTGCAATCCCTTACTTACAGTTCAAAAATAGAAGAGGTTTTTTTTGTTTGTTTTGATAAATTTGGCCCCACAACTAATTTAGGACACAACCTGATCTAAGCTTTCCCATCTTGGTGCAAAACTCATCATGTGTTATGCCTCAAAAATGTGAATGTACTCAATCATGGCATGCTACCCTGCCCTGACTGGGAGAAGGATATGATATATAGTGTATGCACTGTATTATCTTTCTAAAATCCAAACAGTACTGAATTCTGGCACTTGTAGGTTTGTACCTGCCTTTAAATTCTTAGGTGTTATACAAGGATCTCCCTATTTTGTTGCTGTATTTTGTGAAGCTGAAAAATGGCAGTTGATTCTGTTTGTTGAAACAATATAATTGTCAGTTTCTTTTTATAAAAACTTCCTTTCCCTTGAATCTCTTCTGTGGATTTATTACTCTACAATACCGTTTTTAGGAAGGTTTAGTTCATTTTCATGAGATTACCACTTTATACCTTGCAGCTGACTTTTAGTTAAAATTATTTAAAGTTAGAGATGACTTCCTCATAACAGGGTCTACTTGTGATAATTAAGTTAATTAATTTTGCTTTCTTCATCCTTTACTGAATAGATTTGTTTGGAAACCTCAGAACCAACTTTAATTCAATAAACCTTCCCTGATCATTCCAAATCGAGGATCTTTGTCAAAGGCTTACAACTGATACACTTTTCTTTTTATACAAGTTGTATACAGCTAATACTTATGAAATAGCTATTATGTATCCTGTATGGGGATTCAAAGCTGAATAAAATACTACCCCTATTCTCGAGAATTTGGTCAGAAAGCTATACCAAATCAGCCTAAGGAAAATGGTCAGATGAGGTTGTGAAATGCTATATACTATAACCTCTTTTCCAGATTCATTAAGTTCATTAGCATGTGAAAATTACTGCCACAAAGAAACTTCCTTAACACTGTATTTTCCAAATTTATCTGCTCTTGGAGCCTTTTCCTGCCATCTTTAATAACTGTTAACTTGATATGATAGTCTGTTTATTATCTTGTGGTTTCATTTATGCCACAATCCGTAGGTTCACTGAAATTCACAGTCAATTGTGTTTTACTGTAAGTTATCTATAGGAAGGTAGCAGAAATAATTACTCTGAATGAAAAAATAATAAACTCTGAATGAAGATAAATTTTTAAAAGAAATATGAGTAGAAATTACCACGTCATTTTAGAGCTGGTTTATGTAGTTTATTTACCACTTCATTTAAAGAATCAGCACCTTCCCCTAAGGTCTCTTTTTTATTTAAATTATGGTCACATATATATGAGATAATTTTTCCCATTTTAACCACTTTCAAGTTCCCCTAAGATCTTAATGCTGACCTTGGATTAATACAGAAAGAAGCCATGCTTGTCCAGCTAACCTACTCTACGAGTTTCCAGTCTACTACCTTGATATAAAAGGGAAAAAAAATTCTCAGAATTCAGTGGGACTCTTGATTTGAGCTACATGAGAAGCAATGGCCTCTGGGGATATTTAGGAGTCCTTTCAAGGGATGGATAGGAGTTGGGGCCTTACCAGGGTAGTGCAATACAGCAAACAGGTTCATAGTCTGGGAGCCAGGAGACTTAGATTCTGTTCTTCATTCTCCCACTGAATAAACTCTGTGGTCCTGGCAAAATCATCTAACCCCACTCTGTAACTTATAGAGCTCCTCTGTTAGTGAAGAGCTGGAGCTAAAGGACTCAAAATTCTATGATTCTAATGGAATTGGAATGTCACAGTGATCATAGCCAGGAGTCCATTGATGCTTGACACGTGGGTAGTGTACAGACGATCCAGAAACCAAAGACCATATGATTAAAAGGCCAAACCAGACAAAATATAAAACCCTTGGAAACTAGGATGGTAGTTTCAGGTGACATTCTTTTTTGTGAGTTGTGTGTGGGATCCCTCCCCTCCAAATGAAGTTCCTGTGACCTTTGTTCACATCTTTGGGTTATGGTTCCCTCCTTAAAACAATAAAGGATGGTGGACTAGTAAGTCTCTCTCTCTCTGCTGAAATCCTTTTTTGATTTTTATGTTCTAAATGAAAGGAGTGAATCAAATTTCATTGGAAAAGTGGATATTCTGCTTGGCAAGCTGTTGCCACAAATATTTATTGAGCTCCCATTATACATGCAAAGCAGCATGCTAGTATTTTAGATTCAAAAAAGAATGAGTTATGGTCCCTGCAATCACGGAGCTTACATGGTGATTATAATAGCATATACAATGGAAAAATAATTATTGTAAGGTAAAATGCTAAATATAACATTGGACTGGTAGACTGTACCACAATTCAGAGGAAACAGATTCGATTTGGAGTTATAACTGAAAACATAAATTATGGAGTGTCAGTTTTGTAATTTTTAAATACAGAAATACCCTTAAAATATTATTAATGGGACAGAATGAAATAGATCTATTTCATAGCCTAGGATCGTATAAGTAACTTCTGTGAAGTCAGGGCCAGAAAACATAGAGTGTTTTTACCAAAGCACTCTTTTTAGCTCTCTGAATACAGTTTCCCTGTCAGTTTTCTTAGACTGGTGGTGTTTCTTAGCACTTAACCCTTTAATCAAGCATCAGCATAATCACAGTACCTACTATTTTCTATGTTCCAAGCATGTTGTTTCTTTCAATCCTCATAATGCCTTTCAAAGGTAGACTTTTTTTGAATCTTATTTTGTAAGTGAGGAAGATGAGGTGGCTTATTCAGGTTCACTTGGTAAATGGCAGACAGGGACCTAAACCCAAGTCTGTCTTTTTTGCCAAATTTTTTGTTTGTTTGTTTGGTTGTTTTTGTTGCATGGGCAGGCACTGGGAATCGAACCCAGGTCTCCAGCATGGCAGGCAAAATCTCTGCCTGTTGAGCTACTGTGGTCCCCCAGTTGCAAAGTTTTTAATCAGAGTGAGATTATTGCCCCCATCAGTAACAACTTTGGGAGTATTAGGAATTAAGCGTTGTACTATGTACTTTACCCATATCACCTTATATACTGTAGAGTTGGAATTATTCTGATCTTAAAAATAAGGAAACAGGTGTGGAGGAGATAAGTGACTTCCCCAGAACATTTAAATAATTGTCAGAGCTGGAATTTGAACACAGTACTCAGGGTTCTTTGGCTCCAAAACCCTCCTCTTTTCTGCTGCACCATTTTTCTTTCCTGTGAATGTCTGCTGGTGACATGCAGTTAAAAAGATGAAACTTCAGTTTGTTTATCATTGCTGTACTCATAAATTTTTATTCAATCTTCTAAACATGGCTTAGATTTGGGAGATAACAAATTTTTGCAGGTTTTGGTGACTAAGATTATCTGCATATAATTATTTTTTTACTCTATCTGACAAGCCCTACATGACTTTGACTTCGAGGATAAGCTACTTTATAACTCTTCTAGGAAGGCTGGCTAGTTCATTCATTTTGGGAAAAAAAATTTGAAGGCTCAGCCATGAATGAAGAAAGTCAGGATCATAAAACAGCATTCCTTTTTTTCAGAATCACTTTGCAGAATTGTGGTTCCTTCGGATATTTCTTGGTTATGAGAATAAAAACTCTAACAATACTCAGAATAAACTTACAGCATCCTTTGTGGTAAGTAATAAGCCTCTTATAAAGTAGAATAAGACTTAGAAAAGTCAAATAGTAGTCAGAGCTACTTTACTTCCCAAGTCACTTCTCTCTCCAGGTCATTGCTTTCTTGCTGTTCATTCGTAAAATTAATCCTCATTTTATTTTATTTTATTTTTTTACATGGGCAGGCACCAGGAATCGAACCCGGGTCCTCTGGCATGGCAGGTGAGAACTCTGCCTGCTGAGCCATCGTGGCCTGCCCCTCATTTTATTTTTAAGCTCAGTAGTTTACAGTTGTCTACATTCTTTCTTGAAACATTTTTTCACTTTGCTTTCAGGCTTTTGTATTCCCCTTTTCCTACATCCTCAGAATCCTTTGTTGTTGGTTTTTATTTCCCCAACCTCTAAATGTTTGGGGGCTTCAGAGCACAATCCTTGGATCTCTTCTATCTGCAGTCACTCCCTAGATGATCTCGTTCAATCTTAAGGCTTTGAATAGCATCTGTATGCTGATGACTCTCAAATATGTATCTTTAGCTAGGGTCTCTCCCCTTACACTACAGGCCAATATATCCAGTGGCCCTTGGATATCTTAATAGGCATTATTTGACTTGATCCATGAGCAGATCCTTTTGCTCTACATTCAGAATACTATCCAGAATTTGACTACTTCTTAACTGTTCCACACCCTCACTCCAACTACTCTGGTCAGTGCCACCAACATCTCTAGCTTGGAATATTTCAGTAGCAATAGCCCCTAGTTGGTCTCTATGCTTTGTTATTGCCCCCCTCCCTCCCCACCACTATTCTCAACACTGCAACCAGAGTGATTCTTTTGAAACCCAATTCAGACCTAACTTAGATCCTCTATCTGAAACGCTCCAATGGCTTCCCATTTCAATCTGAGTAAAAGTTGGAGTCCTTATTTTAACTACCAAAAAACGACATGATGTGCTTCCCACATACCAATCCCACTGACATTACCTCTCTGACCTACTTTACTTACTGTTCTCTCTTTTCTTCACTCTGTTCCAGCTATACAGCCATCTTGCTGTTCTCAGAAAAATATCAGGCACGCATGTGCCTCAGGTTTTTGCATTTGGTCAATGCTTTTAGAACATTACCTGGCATTTAATAAGTACTTAGTAAATATTAAAGGATGCATGCATGCATGAATTGGTTTCTACCACAGACGAGGCATTATGGAAAGCATAGTAGATGATACAAAGATGGTTACAGGCCACTGTGCTCGTATTTGAGGGTGGGCAACAATATATACTAATAGAAGAGAAAGATATGCTTGCTAATATGATAGAGGAGTGTAAGGTGAATGACACATCTGTCCTAAGAACCATCTCAAGTTCTTTTTCTTTGTAATCTTTCTCTTTCTCTTTATCCAGCATATCTCCTGTTATACTTAGTCTATTATTTCATACCATTCTCAGTTAATTTATGGAAACTTTGTTACCCTAATGAAATGTTAATATCCTTAAGAATAGAGATACATGATGATTTCCTTCTTTTGTATCTAATAATAATAAAAAGTATTAAAAAAATAAAAATTCTTATTCAAACATCTGTATTTGTTTTGAAATGATTACAATATCACTTTTTAAAATGAAAAAAAAAAAAGCTAATGAAAAATTTTAAAGAAGGACCCTGGTGAGATATTAAATTTTGTAGTGTTCTTTAGGATTTTTTTATGGTGTGCTTCTATTTGGCTTTAATACAATCTCATTTGAATTTTTTGTAGTAGTAAATTTGTGTATTGTAATTTTTTCTGTTTATTTAATTATTTAGAATCTGAAGATTTTGTTGAAATATATTCACATAGCATATATTCTATCCAGAATAAACAGTGATATGTTTCACAGTGTCCTCACTTACTTGTATAATCATCATCACTCTCAATTTTAAACAATATTCATTGCTCCAAAGAGAAAAATAACAGGCACACTCATACCAAAGAGAAAACCCAAAACTCCCCTTAACTCTTAGGATTTAAAAATTTTTAACTTTTCATTTAGAAATAGTTTTAGACTTCAGAAAAGTTGCACAAGTAAAAAAAGAATATACCCTTCATCCAGATTTCCCAAATACATCTTATATAACCATAGTACAGTTATCTAAATCAGAAAATCAGCATTGATACAATTATTACCACCTTTTGAATTGAACTAAATAGATTACTCTGTATTTTCTGTCTACAGCATTAGAAAACCAGTTCTCTTAACAGTGAAATATCAGTGTTCCTTGGACCCAGTTTTAGTTTTGAGTTTTTTTTTTTGAGCAGTACAGTTTGTAAGGATTTATTTTTTATGACTTGTTCTTTTTTGGAGGTCTTCAAAAGAATGGGAAAATTTACTTTTTAGAAAACAATTAAACTCATTTTAGCTGTTACTACAGGGTCCATTTGCACATCTAAGATATATTATGAGATCTTAGTAATCTTATTTTTCCTACATCCTGAAACATTTTGCTGTTTTGTCATCTTAGGAATTATTTCATCAGTACTTAATCAATCATTCCCAACTATGCTAAAGAGGAAAAATAATAAAGAAATGAAGAGTGGTGGAATTGCCTAAAAGGATGATGCAGTAGTGAAATAAATCTTTACTATTACAGCAGCCTTCAGTTTTCTTATTGTTTTGCCCAAAGCATTGCAGCATCTTTGAAGAAGAATGTGTAAAAGAAGTTGAGAGCATCTTAAAAATCATGTAAGATGTTAACATTCAAGAAATCTGGCATATGGGTTGAATTGTATCCTCCCAAAAAAGATATATTGAAGTCCTAACCCCAGTACCTCACTGTGACATTGTTTGGAAATAGGGTCATTGGTGATGGAATTGGTGAAGATGATGTCAATCTGGGTTAGGATGGCTCCTGATTGAATGTGACTGTTGTCCTTATAAGGAGAGGGAAATTTGGAGATAGGAGAAGGCCATGTGAAGACAGAGATTGCAGTGATGCATAAGCCAAGAAATGTCAAGGTTTGCAAACAAATGCCAGAAATTAGAAGAGGCCAAGAAGGATTCATCCTTACAGGTTTCAGAGGGCAGAGCCCTGCTGGCATCTTGGTTTCAGACTTCCAACAGTGAGCCTATAAATTTCTGTTATTTTAAGCCATTTGGTTTGTAGTATTTTGTTACTGCAACCCTAGGAAACTAAGACAAAGGGTATATGGCAATTCTTGTTTTACTTTATTTTTATTTTTTTAGCTTTCATTGAATTCAGTTAAGAATTCAGAATTTTTCATTTTCCTCCCACGGTAACAAAGAGAAGAAAACTGGCACACAAAGATGTTTCATAATTATTAGAGGAATTAGTAGATGAATGCAGAGTGACAGAGAGCAACACAACTGTATGACTATTCATACAGTTGGCTGTGTAAACCAAGACAATATCCTAGATGAATTTTCTCAAACCCAAGAATTTATAAGTGAACAGTATTTCTGAGGGGAAAAAAAAGAAATATGGTGTTCTTATCCACTTAGTCAACAGGCAGGGACTTCCAGATGCAATTTTTTTTACAAGAATCAAAACCCTTCCATTTTGATTTGATGATATTATGTCATCTTTTAGGATGTTTGTGCACCAAACTTACTTGATATGCTTCATAAGTGGGGGATGCCAAAAGCAGGTGTGTGTATAAACGTGCCTGGAAGGAAACAGATGATGTGAAAATGAAAAAATTCATTGGATTGATGATTTTGATTGGTATTTATTATTTGGTATTTATTAATCTAAAAGTGAGAATGCTTGCAGTCATGGTGCAAAGAAGATAACTGTCCTCTCTTCAGCAGAACTAAGAACTATGAAGTTTTGAATGTATTACATTTGTCAATCCAAGGGCAAAAACAAAGAAACCCTGAAAGTGACAGTAAGCTTACAGCCGTATTACCTGCAATCTGGCATTGCATTTATGTAGTAACTGTTCCAGGTTCATGTATGGTATTTGATGAGCAGTTGGTTGCGTTTTAAAGGATGTTACCCATTTTGGGTATTTATATTTTCAAAACCGTGAAAATATGGAGTAAAATTGGATTTGCTATTTATGTACTTACTACAATTTCTAATAAAGGTTTTTTTTCACCCAAATAATAAATGATATGTTTTTCTGGTATATTGAGGGTTAAGGAGGAATCAGGTGTGAATCATGAAAACAACCAAAATGTATCCAGACATACTGCCATGTATTCCCTGGGGAGCGTTGTCTCCCTAAGTTGAGGACTACTACATTAGATAAATGTAAAACTGAGTTCAGGGGAACTTGGGAAATATTGTGTATTTTGAGAAGAATGTGTTGTTAATATTGTTGAGAGGATTTTCTTTTAAATTTATAAATATTAAAAAATTGTCTAATTTATGATTATATCAATATGAAACTAAGATTAGCACTAAAGGATCAGCCATAAATTAAAATGCATTTAAAAATATGTTTACTTTAGTTGTCTTAAAAGCCTCTGGAATAAGAATATTCAAATTTGGCATTTCCATTTGGATTTTAATAATCATGTAGAAATGTTTGGATTTCTGTGAGGCCAGCTGTTTATTATGACTTAAAGGTGTATTAGGTTGTAGAACTAGAAAATTGGTCTGTATATTTCTTATTCTGTAGGATGTAGCTTTTACTTCCATCCTTCTAGCATTTGTCTGAAATGTGTCAAATTCCCTCTCCAGTTGCTCCATCCTTCTCCAGGAGACTCTTTTATAATATATGATATATTAGCATAACCCTGTTTGGTTTGCTTTATTTGGGAATTATGATTCCTTTGTGTATTGGTTACTTTTCTTGATGCTTTGGAACTATCTCCTGCTTTTTATTATAACACCTGGCCAAATGACTTCTTAGTGCTCTGCTGTGTTTGTTCACTGTGATCTTCTCCCCCTAGTTTCTGTTCTTCATACTGCTGAGCTGTTTTGTTTTTTATTTTTCTGTTTCCACAGATTAAATTTCTGATAACAGTGTAAGTTCCAAATCTGAAACAATTGGAGACCGTAGTGGTGGATGAAAATCATGTTGATTGAAGCAGGACTTAAACGTAGCTATGTGGCTGTAGTGGCTCGCTCCATCATCAGATATTTGAATACTTTATAGTTTGAATTACGTCACAAGTGAATATAGTCTGTCAAGTTTTTCTACTCTGGAATGGTCATGTATAAAGGAAAAAGAGTCTAGCTTCTTGCTTCTTTAGCCAGCTATTTAACTGTGAACAAGTCAATTTCTTTTGAGTATCAGTTTCTCACATAAAATTAGGAGGATTCTGCCCATCTGACAGGATTGTTGGGAGGAGCACATTATCTGATAGCAGTCACGTGTAGAAGACTTGGTTGTTGGGTACAGGAAATCCAGTCTGTTCAGCCCCAACACTAAGCCCAGTGCCTGGCACATGGTAGGCCTTGGGAATTGTTTGTGTAATGAGTGAATGGGCAAAGATGGTAAATAGCTATTTATTGCCTGCAGGTCTGAAGTTACGATAATATTTGAATTTCATGCTGTATACCCCTATACCCTAATTTATCCCTCTTTTTCAAGGTATGATTGATCACTTACCTTCTCCATATGTACACATCTGCCCCTTTTTTGAATTTTTAGTGTATTTATATTCATTGCTCATGAACTGGTTTGTGTTGTTAGTTTTTCCTCCCAAGATTTTATTAAGAAAATTTTCAAATGTACAACAAAGTTGTTAGAATTTTTATAGTGAAGACCCATATACATACCACTAAGATTTTACTATTAACATTTTTTTTAGACGTCTCTATCTTGCATGCTCTTTTTTTTTTTACTTAAAGGCTTTATTACTCTGAACACTGATATCAGTGAAATAGGCAGTTTGCAGACCTGGTGATGCTTTTTTTGGACAGGGGCAGGCACCAGGAAACGAACCCGGGTCCTCTGGCATGGCAGGCAAGCGTTCTTGCCTGCTGAGCCACCGTGGCCCGCCCACCATTAACATTTTAACATCACTTGCTTTACTATGTATCTGTCTGTCTATCCAACTTTTTATCCACTAGTCTAATTTCTTGATGTAGTTAAAGGAAATTGCAGATGTTAGTACACTTTTGCATTAAGTACTTCAGCATGCATAATATTAGCATTTGTTTACAGTATTTGCTTGTTTTTTCTCTTGATGCAGAATTTACACACAAATCACATATCTGAGTACTGTGTATGTGTTTGTTTAGATATATGAAATCTATATACCTTCTGTAGCTTGTTCTTTTACGCTTAATGTATTCTTGGAGTTCTTTCCTTGTATAGTAGATGAACCCTAATCTTCCTAATTGCTACGTAATTATTCATAATATGAGTGTATCAAGTTTATTTAGCTGTTGATAGACATTTAGAGTTTTCATACTTTGCTGCAATAGTCTTGGCAGATGTGTAGAAAAGAGACCTGGAAGTGGAATTGATAGGTTAAAGAATGCATGTTTTAAATTTTAATAGATGCCTGCAAGTTGCCAAACAAACAAACAATAGCAGTTTTGACTTTTACCAAATAGCATTTTCTTGTACCCTCACCTACACTGAATGTTTTCATTTTCTTAATTTTTGCAAGTCACTAAGCATAAATATCATTTTAATTTGTTTTTTCTTTGATTACTAGTGAAGTTGTGGTCTTCCCAATTGTTTTTTTTTTTTTTTTTGCTTTTGTTTTTAGAAAAAATGGACTTAAAAGTCATCACAAATCTTTCAGTTCCTTAGAACTGTAAACTTGTAACTTATTGAATTCCCTTTTTGTAAAAGCAAAAAAAGTCATCACAAATGGATTTTAGGCACTTCTCGAATACAGACTGCAGGAGTTTTCTACCAAAGAACCGTATAACTAGCAGGCAACACCATAAAGATTTAAAGTTTACTTTTTAGAACAATACACAAGATCCATACAACTGAAGATAAATATTGCATACCTAACCCAGCTGTATCCTGTTACGTTCTTTATAATTTCACACACAATTGTGAGGTATAGTAGAAACAGTCACCTTTTAACATCTGGAGTTTTAAATTCTGTCTCTCCTTTCTCTGCTTCACCATCAAGTTCTTAAAATATTCTGTCATACTTTTTTTGAGATAGCATGATATAAAGTATTGTTTTAAAAAAGTATTTTCTGTATTATGTCTATATCTACAGAGTTAACACCTGATGGCTGATAATTTTGATGTCCTTGAAAGCCCATTTCAAAAGTTTTATTTTGTAAAATAGGCTTCTTATTACTAATTTCTCTAGACAACTAATTAATGTTTATCTTTGTTTTTTAAGTAAACATGAGGAAGGCCAACTAGTTTTGTTGTTGTTGTTTACTATTTTATTGAGATATATTCACATACTACACAAATCATCCCAGGTATACAATCACTGGCTCATAGTATCATCACATAGTTGTGCATACATCCCCATAATAAATTTTAGAACATTTTCATTACAGAAATAAGAATAAAAAAATAAAACCCAAATCCTCCCCTACCCCTGTCCCCCCACCCACCGTTGTTGACCCATACTTTTGGTGTAGTATATTTGTTACTGTTGATGAAAGAATATTAAAATATTAGTTACCTGTAGTCCATAGTTTACAATAGCTATGTTTTTTCCCCATATACTCCTCTATTTATATATATATTTTTAGTAATGTAGGGAGAACTTATTTACATACCTAACTTTAAACAATCACTTTCAATGGAATTCACTTATAATATGTTACCATTTCTTATAATCCCAAGAACAAGATACCGTCACCCCTATCCATTCCCAAGCATGTAAGTTCAACCTCGTTAAAAATTCTGTAGGTAACCATTCCCCCTTTTCAAGCTTCTGTCTTTCTCTAGGTATCTTCTACATTTTCCCTCATGCATGTGTTTATTTTACTCATCTAACCATAGACTAGACTAGATAAAGGAGAAATCACTGATGTAGTTAGTCCAGTCTCTTCCTTTTGCGGATAAGGAAACAGGATCAAGGTTGCAAAGCTAAGAGTAAAAGTTAGGACTCTAAGCTGGGCTAGGACCTGAGAGTCAGGTGTTGGCAGCCACTCTAGTGGGTTTTTTTTCCCTAGTCCTATACTATGCTTTTCTGTTCTGAATTTGTTTTTCCAGTCACAAAGTATTGAATTGGCTTTTGTTAGAGATGCTAATTCCAGGTGAGTTAATAAGTATATAGGTTGCAGACCAATAGAACTCAAGACCGATCTATAGTCTTGATAGTGGTACATTGAAGGAACAGCCAAAAAGCCTTGTAGGACTTTTCACTCCATCCATGTATTAGACTCAGTTTCTCTTCCAAAATAGGTTGAGATTGAGTGTTCATAGTCAACTGAATGATGACTCTTCAAGCATCAAAATACATGTATAAATCTGTATTTCCAACCCCTTAATACGTCTGAAAAGCTTTGGAAATATTGAAGTATATATATACGCCACTCATACTAGGAAAGCCTACGAAAACAACCAGTTAAGACATTTTGATTTCCTTTCGGCAACTGTCAACAGTATGTTTTTAACTCTAGTTAACAGAATTCAACATATTGTCACACACAAACCTGGGGGACTTAGTCCTTTGATGTAAAGTTGTAGGCAACAGAGAGAGCACATTTGTGGCTTGAGATTTATAAGAAAACATTAAAAATGGCTAACTTGCAAATTAAACAGTTATACTGCTGTGTCAGAATCTAACTTAACTTTGTGAGGTCTATGGAAAACTTGAAACACTATTTCAAGGCTGAGGGTTAGAACAGCAGGCAGATTGAGGAAGATGGTGAGGACAGAGAAGAGGTAAGGCAGCTTTGGAAGTCCTTGCGAGATCTGCTTCAAGGCTTGTGTATTCCCAAGGAATAGAGAAAAGAGAAATGGACTAGAAATTACGTAGAAGATTTTGGGGTTTAGACTCCGAGTCCTCACTTACTGGCGTCTAGCTCTGGGCAGTTAATCCTTAGGGCCGTGATTTCCTCATCTGAAAAGTAGGAACAAGAATTATCCTTATGGACTGGAGGGGTGGAAAGGGTTCATTGAGTTTGTATATGGTAAGTGCTTAAAACAGGTCCTGACACAAAATAAATGCTTAGTAAATGTGGGAGTTGGAGTGGGGTTGGGGCCAGAACCAAGCTGGGCTAGTTGGTAGTTTGCTAAAATTATTGTTGCTATATATTTTATCTTCTTAATGCAGGAAGGGTGTCTGACTGAAGCAATTTTTTGTGTATGTGACTGGAAAAATGTTGAAACTTCACCCAATTTGTCTTTGAATGGCTGGGGCGTTTTTTTTTATTGTTTTTTTTTTTAACTGATGGTACATTATGCTTGTGTTGGTGATACTAGTGTTAGAAAAGCTCTGAAAAGACCCAAGTAGATTTCTGGCCAGAATGTTACTAGCCTTTTTGTATCCTGAAGGAAGGAAAGTGTTCCATAGATAGATTATTAAAAAACTAAGGTATTCTAGAACCTTTTTGGTATTAAAGAACCAGAAGAGCCCTTAGAAATTATCCAACCCTCTTATTTTATAGTTGTGGAAACTGAAACTCAGATGAGGAACTTGTTGAAATGTACATAGCTTCATAGAAACTTTGTCCTCTTACTCCTGACGGAGTGCTTTTCCAAGATACCATTTAATTGTTGATACAATTGGTACTTTTAAGATTAGGTCACAGCTTTAGTACTAGGTTCTGAGAGGAGTTAGAAAGAGCATTGAATGTTTTTGCAGCATATGTACATGTAATTAATATTAGGAATGCTAGCATTTGAGGATAAAACTAGATTTAAAAAAATTGTGTTCTGAAGTTGGAGGATAGTTTTCAGCTTTGCAGTGCTCAATTAATTAAAACTGTTGTTTTGTCATTTTCATTTATGATAACCACTGACTGTGTGTGTGTGTGCTCATTCATATGCGCACATGCTTCATGTACCCAGTGATTGCATCTAAAATACAGTAGGCAATTGGTTATAGAAGTTGAGCTTATACCAAACTTGGGCAACTGGTCCTGGAGTGAGATTTGATTTACATGTCATTGCTTTTGGTTTCTGCAGGATTTGTAGTGCATCCCTGAGCATGAGTGCAGAATGAAGCGACGTTTGGATGACCAGGAGTCACCGGTGTATGCGGCCCAGCAGCGTCGGATCCCTGGCAGCACAGAGACTTTTCCTCACCAGCACCGAGTGCTTGCTCCTGCCCCTCCTGTGTATGAAGCAGTGTCTGAAACCATGCAGTCAGCTACGGGAATTCAGTACTCTGTGACACCCAGCTATCAGGTAACCTGGAGCCTACCAAGAACTAGGGTTGGGGTGGGGAGGGATGGTGATTTCATCCCATTAGAATTAATAATATTAAGCATTGAGTTAGATATAAAAAAAATATATAGGGTGTATGTGTGAAGTGTAAAAATGAATGAAAATAGGGCGGTGCCACAGTGGCTCAGTGACAGTAGTCTCGCCTGTCATGCTAGAGACCCGGGTTTGATTCCCGGTGCCTGCCCTGCAAAAAAAAAGAAAAGAAAACAATATACACTTGTGTACCTACTATATGGATTAAAAACTTTTTTTGTTATGATCTTTGAAGTTCGTGGTTGTTAAGACTTACCCATGTTTTTATGTATAGCTGAATTGCATGAATATGCCCAATTATCTATTCTGTTGGTGGACAGTTGGCCTGTTACCAGTCTTTTGCTACTATAAATGTGCTGCTGTGACTATTACGTACTTCTTGTAGTGCAGTGCTATGCACAGTGGCTATCCACAACTAGAAAAGAAGCTTGTGACAAAATTTAAATCAATGCACTGCTTTTTTTTCAAGAGTCTTCCATCAAAACAGAAAACAACTAGGTTAAACAGTATGCTTATTAGCGAAGTGGTTCATTTACATTTGGTACAACTCCTTGTTTCAGACTACTCAGCAAGTTTGAGGGCATATAAGGGAGAGCAACTCTGAAAGGGGTTTGGGGTCAAAGGGTGTGCACATCCTCTACTTTAGCAGGTAATGCCAAATAGTTTTTCGAAGTTGTACCAATTTATATTGCAATCAGTATTGTATATAACTATTCCTTTTGTTCTACATCCCGACCAGCATTGATCATTTATCTCTTGCCTGCTCATTCTGTTTTATGGAAGTGGAAGAAATTTAATTTTTTTTGGTCTCTTTTAATTATTGAAGTAATATATCACCATGGTGTTTGGAAAAAGGATATAAAGTTACTTCTTCCTGTGACCCCTCAGACTACTTCCCACTGGTGCATTTGTTGAGTATCCAGTTTTTATACAAGCATTTGTATAAAATGCTTTTTATACAAGCATTTATACAACTAAAATAGTTGTACCTAGAAACACTATTCTTTTTACACAAATTGGATTACATAGTGCATACTATTCTGTAATTTTCTCTACAGTTAATGTATAGTGGACAACTTTCCACTTGAATTCATGTGGATAGATCCAACTTATTTTTTTAATCACTGCTTTATTTTTTTAGGGTAATATAGTATTCCACTCCAGGTCAGTATGAATCATAGTTTATTAAACTGGTCTAGGATACTCTTTTTCAACTAACTTGTTAGTGACCTTTTTTAAAAAGGACTGACTTGTGCTGGAAGTATAAATGATATTTTTTGAGAGCAGTTTGGTAGTTCATGTCCGGTTCTTTAGGTTTTGACCTAGCAGTTCTATTTATAGGAATTTATTCTAAGGAAATAATCAAAAAGAGGGAAACCCCAGGAAAGGGTGATTTAGTAGGTGTCACTCTTCCTAGGTGTCCTCTTTGAAAATAGTATATTGCTTAATGGGTTGGGGAAGCGTTAGAAGACTGCTACAGATTTAATCTTTAAGTTAGAACTTGGAAGAAAGTTTGCATGTTTTCCTTTGGTGATTACTTTTATTATTTGAACAGTTGCACGGCTATGTTTCCTACACTTGGGATAATTACATATATTCTTACTAGGAGCTGTAATGTGCCCATATAAAACAAGCCATTTCAGATAATTATAAATTCCAGTTAAGTATTGTAAAAATTGGTAAACACATAACATATTGTAGAATAATACCCTTTCTTGTAAGAGATCTAGTAGAGCTTTTAGAGTTGTGTAGGTTTATTTTATTTATTTATTTTGTTAATTAAAAAAATTTTTTTAAATACCAAAAAACACCAAACAAGCGCAAACATTCATAAGTTTTGATCATTCCATTCTTCATATATAATCAGTAATTCACAGTATCATCACATAGTTGCATATTCATCATTGTGATCATTTCTTGGAACATTTGCATCTATTTAGAAAAAGAAATAAAAATAAAACAGAAAAAAATTCATGCATACCATACCCCCCACCCCTCCCCCTCACCAATCACCAGCATTTCAATCTAAATTTATTTTAACATTTGTTCCCCCTATTATTCATCTTTATTCCATATGTTTTACTTGTCTGTTGATGAGGTAGATAAAAGGAGCATCAGATACAAGGTTTGCACAATCACACAGTCACATTGTGAAAGCTATATCATTATACAGTCACCTTCAAGAAACATGGTTACTGGAACACAGCACCACATTTTCAGGCAGTTGCCTCCAGCCTCTGCACTACATCTTGACTAGCAAGGTGATATCTATTTAATGCATAAGAATAATCCCCAGGATAACCTCTCTGTTTGGAATCTCTCAGCCATTGACACTTTATTTAGTCTCATTTCACTCTTCCCCCTTTTGGTCGAGAAGGTTTTCTCAATTCCCTGATGCTGAGTCTCAGCTCATTCTAGGAGTTTTCTCAGTCCCTTGATGCTGAGTCTCAGCTCATTCCAGGATTTCTGTCCCATGTTGCCAGGAAGGTCCACACCCCTGGGAGTCATGTTCCACATAGACAGGGAAAGGGTGGTAGGTTTGCTTGTTGTGTTGGCTGGAGAGAGAGGCCACATCTGAGCAACAAAAGAGGTTCTCCTGGGAGTGACTCTTAGGCCTAATTTTAAGTAGGCTTGACCTGTCCTTTGTGGGGTTAAGTTTCATATGAACCAACCCCAAGACTGGGGGCTCAGCCTATAGCTTTGGTTGTCCACACTGCTTGTGAGAATATCAAGAATTCAACTTGGGGAAGTTGAATTTTCCCCCTTTCTCCCTAGGTTTATATTTACTCTTAATGTGTCTTGTATTGTTTCCATGGATTTATAAATAGTTGCTCTATCGCATATTTATACACTTAATGAGAATTTGAAAAACCTTTATTTCCTTAGTTTATTCCTTTTACATTGCTTAGAGACAGGAAGTCCCATACTGTGTAGTCCTGTTTGGTGGGGGGTGGGGGGGGGGTAGAGAGAAACAAGTATATTGTCAGTAGTTGTCTTCTGTAGTAGTTAACAGTAAAATAAAAGCCACATCTAATTCCACTACCACAAGATGAAATGCTAATATTTTGCTATATATTCTTTGTCCAGGTTTAAATTTGTTTTTTATTATACATATTACCTCATAATATGCTTTTAAAAATCATTTTAAGATGCTTAAATATACATGGAGTACATTAGTACATTCAATTTATTGATTATAAACCATTTTTCATATTATGTATTCCTCTATACCAGTGCTAATCAAAATGTGGTCCACAGATGGCTGATCTTTATACTTTACCAGACTGTAATAAGTATAGAAATTAAAAAACTTATATAGCAGTTGGATACGGTAATTTTATGTCTGTAGAATAAACTTTCCTAATAATTTATTCTAATAAGAATATTTTATAAAAGTATTGGCCTGTGATGGAATGGAATTTTTCAAAAAAAGAAAAACTGGGCCTTCACCACAGATAGTTTGGGAAACACTGATATATATATAATTTTTAATAGCTGCAACAAATTCTACTGTATGGGAGGACTGTTAATTTGTCTCACCAAGCCTCTTTTGTTGGAAATTTGGGTTCTAATTAACTATCTTTGTCTATGTATCTGTGTGCATTTGTGTCTAATTATCTCCTTAGGATGCAATTAGGAAAGAATGCACAGTCTTGAAGTTTTCTGTGTTTTGTCCACCCAGGTTTCAGCTGTGCCACAGAGCTCTGGCAGTCATGGACCCACCATAGCAGCAGTTCACAGCAGCCATCATCACCCAACTGCTGTGCAGCCCCATGGAGGCCAAGTTGTCCAGAGTCACGCTCATCCAGCCCCACCAGTAGCACCAGTACAGGGACAACAGCAGTTTCAGAGGCTCAAGGTGGTATTCAGCTCCTTTTCTTCAGTCTCTCTTTTTATCTCTAAGCAGGAAATACTGGCTTAAGCTTATTAGTAGTGGTGTTACAACTTTTTGTTTGCTTGACTAGGGCTGAGTGACAAAAAGTTTCACCTTATTTTTATTCTGAAACCTACTTACATTTACCATCTTAGTACCAGTGCGTACTCCTGAAGAAAATATGCTTAAGATATGTTTGGAGTATATGAATGCATAGTACATAAATTTTTAGGATGGAGGGGCTGATTTAATATAAAATAAAACTTAAGGTCCATTTTTTGGATGCCTCCTTATGAATTCTTAATTTTTAGTATCAGATAAGGTTTTATTGAGCACACACGTGATGGGCTATAGCCTGTGCAGTAAATTGGCCCAGTATTGTCTTAAAGTTTAAACTTTGGTCCTGTTCATGAGTAGCTGAATTGGCTGGCATCTTCAAGTCCATTCTTAGTAAAACACATGCTCCATTTTGGGGGAACCTTTATAAAGTTTGGGGGAAGCTATAATTGTGAATGAAGTGTCAGTGTTTTCATCTGTTCTACTGAGTATGTGCTGTAGATTTTCATTGCTTTGAAATTCATGAGGCATCTGTGGAGAAATGAAGCTTGTGTTCCCAGCTAACTTTGTCTCTCTGCTTACTTCTGTTACTTTTCAAAATGTGTGATTATTGCAGTGTGTTCCATATTCCAATTTTTATAATTTTATATGTATATAAAATTAAAAATTGAGTGTAGGAAATAGAAAAAAACTATAAAGAGAAATTTTCAATTGGTCATATTACCATAATTATATCAAGTTGCTTACAGGTAGAAATGAACAGTATATTCTTCAAGGACATAGTCATATAGTTCAGCCTTCTGTTTTCCCTGATCCTTAGTCTGATTTTCCCTGACCCCTACCCTCACTGATTTGGGTTCTCAAGAACTTGTTTAATGTTGGCCTAAGGGATTTAAAATGCTACATGAGTATCATAAAGCAGGCTATATAGAAGAATTTTATCAAGTTTAAATTGACTGTATTAGCTTAGGTAATAAGAGTAGCTATACTTAAGTAAATTATTTGGGCCTAGATCTTCTCTCTAGACTCTGTTTTTGGGAAAATTTGTATGAGCTGTATTGATGTTTTCTTTAATAATTTATTTTCTGCTTGTGGAATGATGGCAGCGTACCAAAATGTATTATTACTATGAATTTAGCACTTCACCAGTTTCTGAAAATACTTTTAAAACTGCTGGTTTGCTGTGATTTAATTCTGTTGTAATACTATATTCATCAGTTAATACCTTAATATTGCAAAAGAACTTACAAAATTGATATTAAACTAACAAAAAATATATTTATTTCTATATCTCTTTCAACCATACCTATCAAAACACAGCACCTGTTTTACTCACCTTCCTGACAGGAGTCTTGGGTATAGTATATATATTGTGCTTTGTTTGTTTTATAAAAACTGGCAAGGAAGGGCTGTGGAGCCAGGGTTATAGAGTGAGTCATGGGTAAAGTTAGCATTTCTTGCTCTGTTCTTTTGATTATAAGCTGTTGAATTTGATTCCTAAACACAGTAACTTGTTGAATGTCCTTTCTGATGAGAAGAGCTAAGATGCCATCTTAGGTCTCCATATAATTTAATTCAATATTCCCACATTGCCTGCCATTTTTGGATCAGTCTTAAGATACTTAATAAGCATTTGAACCAACTTCAGTATACGATTTATATTCTATAATAAGGAAGTGTTCCAGGAGAATGATTAGGTTATTTCAAGCACCAGCATTATCTATGCTTTTATCTTTGGCACATTGATGACAAGGAGGATTTAGATAATTTGAAGCATGTTTGGTGTGATTTAGTTATCTGCTGAATGTTGGCAGCATAGATATTTGACACATATTTAACATATTCTCTTTATGGTTTGTTTTTGTCTCTCTACCAAGATTGTGGACTTCAGGAGGTTTTAGGGATCTTAATAAGTGCTTGTTGAAGTGATCCAGGAAAATTTATCAGCAGAGTCTAAGGGCCTTCCTAAGCACCTCCTTAAATCTGTAACTTCTAAATGATAAGGTCCAAGTTTGGGGTTTTGTTTCTTTGTTTATTTTTAAGTTGTGGTTCCTAGGGCCTGTACACAGTGCTTTTAAAGAGAGTTGTGTTATACTTTAGGTAACTGGAGAATTTCTTCACTATTCTTACTTGCCAGTATCTCATTTATAATGTGGTTGTCATGCTGGATTTTTTTAAAGCATAGGTTATTTTATAACTAATTTTCAAACACTAGTTCACTATGATCTCCAAATACATTTTTCTTCCAGATATGCACACTTCACACATTTCTTTCCATTGAGTTTCTGCTGTTTTCTCTCACTAGTAATTATACCACATCATATTTAATTACCAGTAACTCCTCTTTTGTCACGTGATTGTGATATTCTTAAATATCTTCCAGAATCTTTATTCCTTCTGCAAATTTTATGAGTTTTTTGTGCATCAACTTGGTCATTAATACAGATTTTCAATATGGAGAGTTCTAAATATGAATTGAACAGCTCATTGAATTTTAGCAGAAGTGGTCATGTTATTTCTAAAGTATAAAAACACCAACCAGCAAGTGAGTATTGACTAAATATGCAATTTGTACTCTAGCAACACTAAAATACTCTGATTAACAAAGGCTGTAATGAAATTTGGACAGCTCTTGAAATGCCATTTTAATTGGGTTATTTAAACATAAGTGTTCCATTTCACAGTATATCATAAAAATAGTCTTTAATTAGATGTTTATTTCTGAAACTTTCCTAAACTTGATATTTTATATAATTTAAAATGTTTATCCCAGAGTACATAGAAAATACCTACTGTGTATTTCCCTTGGATGTCCCTTGAGTAACTAAAAATTATGTTGCCGTAAATCAGATTCATAACTTTTTAGCTCTTTATCCTGTTCCTCTTTGTGATGTTTTACTCTTGGATGCTCACTTTCTCTTACTTCCGATAATCCATTCAACTCCCAGATCCTATCAGTTAAAGCATTTCAATTTATTTAGCTCTCTCTTCCTTTGGACAGTACTGTATAATTCAAGCCACTATTGTCCTTAAATAAGTTAGCCCTACAGCATAACTGGTTTCTCTCCCTCCTTCCGATCTTTTCTGCTCTTGTGCCAATTCATTCTGAACACTGGCATCAGATCAAGTATGCTAAAATACAGATGATAAAAATCTAAATTGATTCTAACGAAATTAACAAGGACTTTCAGAGATCTAGATCCTGCTTCCTCTCCTGTCTTATGTCTTGATATTCTTCCTACCATCACTTCTCTCAGTTGTAAATCCTCCAGTCAAACTAAACTGTTATTACTTTTCCACTTGCACCATATGGTGTCCTGTCTGGGATTTTTCCCATCCTCTGACTTTCTCCCAAGGTCTTCCCTTTGCTAACTTGTGTTCATTGTTAGGACTCAGTTAAGACATCATATGTTGGGGGTGTCTTCCTGAATGTCCCCATGTGTTGGGCAGGGAATGCTCTTCCTGTATACTCTCAGGGCATTCAGTAATTACTCACTTTACCTCACTGTGTTACAATTCCTGACTAGATGTGAATGAGCTTCTATAGAGCAGGAATTAAGGTTTATTTGTCATTGATTCCTTAGCATCTTGCACTGGGTCTGGTATGTTGTAGCTTAATATATTTGTGAAATAAATAAATTAATGTATCAAACTGATCATTCTTTACAAATCATTCTCTCCAAAATTATTGATTGGAAAGCTATACAAGTTCTATGAGTTGATTCTTATTTTAAGCTTCTTTTGTTATTGGCATCCATACTAATTTTTAATAATTTTTGTGTATACTTAACTATGTTTGCATTTCATTTACTACATTAAATTTCATTTAGGTATAAATACATTTTTTTTCTTTTTAAAACATTTTGGCTTATTTTCTTTTTGTAACCTTGAAATTTATCCCTATCTCAGGTGGAGGATGCACTGTCCTATCTTGACCAGGTGAAGCTGCAATTTGGTAGTCAGCCTCAGGTCTACAATGATTTCCTTGACATCATGAAAGAATTTAAATCTCAAAGGTAAAAGATATGCATGGTTGTACTCAAGATTAAAGCTTTGACTGTTGATTTGTGGGGAAGGATGTAGCTTATTCTCATGGAACATAAAGGATGTTCACTGTTGGGGGTTTTCAGGAATGTGCCTTTATTTGTGGTATTGCTGTATTGATGGAAGTTACAGGAACTGGTCTTTTGTTTTCTCCCTATTGGTAAATGTTTTTAACGGAAATATTTATTAGTGCTTCATCTCAGTCAAGGAAGTAGCACTGGCAATGACTTAAGTTATTTGATTTCTGAATTATTTTAAGACCCACTGATATTCTGGTGTGGTTCACAAATACAGAGCAGATCATCTGAGCATTGTAGACATGTGCCCAATAAGTAATTTATATTAATATATCAAAGGTTGGATCTTGCTTGGGATTTGCAGCTTTAGATTTACTGTCTAAGTATCTGTTTGACAGGACTGTTACCACGAACAGTTTGACAGGACTGTTCAAAATTGTGGCCAAGCCTCTGAATCTAAAGCTAAATGGCTTTGGAATTTGAGAGTTTTTTATGTGTTGTTAATTTCGCAACATATGAGTTGATTTTTATCTGTTTTCCTATTGAGAGAGCCTAGTAGAAAGTGAATTTTTCTCTGTTTGTTTTGTATCAGCATTGACACTCCAGGAGTGATTAGTCGTGTGTCCCAGCTGTTCAAAGGACACCCTGACCTGATCATGGGCTTCAACACCTTCTTGCCCCCTGGCTACAAGATTGAGGTGCAAACCAATGACATGGTTAATGTGACAACTCCTGGCCAGGTTCATCAGATCCCTACCCATGGCATCCAGCCCCAGCCTCAGCCACCACCCCAACATCCTTCCCAGCCTTCAGCCCAGTCAGCCCCAGTTCCTGCCCAGCCAGCTCCTCAGCCCCCACCTGCCAAAGTAAGCAAGGTGAGCACTTGAAAAATTTTGCATCATGTGAATTTTGCATCCCTAAAATACCCCTTTGGCATTTCCCCTTTGTATCTATCATACTTGGGTAGACGTTACAATGATTTTGTCAGAGAAGATAGAGTAGTCACATCACTATAAAACAGTTCACATTTTCACACCAGATATTTAGATGTTTATTTAAATCAGCACATCAACAGCCTCCAAGCATTCTTTTTAATTATTTATTTATTTATTAAATGTAACAACATACAAACACAAATGTTCTTGCCATATGATCATTCCATTCTTGATATATAATCAATAACACATGATATCATCACATAGTTGCATATTCATCGTTATTATCATTTCTTAGAACATTTGCATCAATTCAGAAAAAGAAATAAAAAGAAAACAGAAAAAAATTATTATATACTGTACCCCTTATCCCTCCCTTTCATTGATCACTAGCATTTCAATCTACTAAATTTATTTTAACATTTGTCCCCCCCATTATTTATTTATTTTTAACCCATATGTTTTACTCCTCTGTTGATAAGGTACATAAAAGAGCATCAGACACAAGGTTTTCACAATCATACAGTCACATCATGAAAGCTGTGTCATTATCCATTCGTCTTTAAGAAACATGACTACTAGAAGACAACTCTACATTTTCAGGCAGTTCCCTCCAGCTTCTCCATTACACCTTAACTAAAAAGATGATATCTATATAATGCGTAAGAATAACCTCCAGGATAACCTCTCTACTCTGTTTGGAGTCTCTCAGCCATTGACACTTTATTTTGTCTCATTTCACTCTTCCCCCTTTTGGTCGAGAAGGTTTTCTCAATCCCTAGATGCTGAGTCCCAGCTCATTCTAGGATTTCTGTCCCATGTTGCCAGGAAGGTTCACACCCCTGGGAGTCATGTCCCACGTAGACGGGGAGGGCATTGAGTTTGCTTGTAGTATTGGCTGAGAGAAAGAGACCACATCTGAGCAATGAAAGAGATTCTCTTGGGGGTGACTCTTAGACCTAATTTTAAGTAGGCTTACTTAGCCTATCCTTTGTGGGGTTAAGTTTCATATGAACAAACCCCAAGATTGAGGGCTCTGCCTATTGGTTCGGTTGTCCCCACTGTCCAAGCATTCTTTAACCCCAGTTTTTGCTTCTGGAACATGAGTATCCCAACAGTTGGTGACTTAGTTTGTATAGTAGTACTTTGACATCCCAGGCAGAAATGATCATCTTATTATTAAATTAGGCTACTGCCCACGTGGTCATCATCTCTTTTACAAAAGTAATTTTATTTACCAGATTGGGTCAAATCAAACTAGGCAGAAGACCTTATCTATGATGATCTTGTATTCTTGATCTAGAACTGTACTTTCTGATATAATAGCCACTAGCCACACATCGCTGTATTTAAATTTTAATTAATTAAATCAGTTTTTCAGTTGCACTCACCACGTTTTGAGAACTCAGTAGCCACATAAGGCTTTTTAGTGGCTGTCGTACAGGGTATTGCAAATAAAAACCATTTCCATTATCTCAGAGAGTTCTATTGGACAGTTGTTGGTCTAGAAGACTTTTTTATGTGGAGTTGCTGCAACAATTGAGATGATTCCTTTTTAGACATTAAAGAGCTATGTAGAATGATTTCCTTTCTGTTTGTACCTGCTGAGATAGCGGGCTTAAAAATTGCGTATGGAAAGTTCTTATCTCTAGTTTGTAAGGTTGTATTTAGAAAATTTGAGACTGACATATTTACATTAGAGTATGTGAACACTCCAAACCTTCTCTTCCGCCCCGTATGATTTGAGTTGGACTAAAATGGTCTGGACTGAGGGAATAAAAAAAAGGATATAAGTTGATCAGACACCTTGTTTGTCTTTAGCTTGAACTTTCTTTCGTATGTCAAACCATCTAAGTTCCTAAGGAGACGAAAGACTTTTTTTTTTTTTTCTTTTCCTTTTAAGCCTTCCCAGCTACAAGCACATACTCCAGCCAGTCAGCAAACTCCTCCACTCCCGCCATATGCATCACCGCGTTCTCCTCCGGTACAGCCTCACACCCCAGTGACAATCTCGTTGGGAACGGCCCCATCTTTGCAGAACAATCAGCCTGTGGAGTTTAATCATGCCATCAACTATGTTAATAAGATCAAGAACAGGTTCCAGGGCCAACCAGATATCTACAAAGCATTCCTGGAGATTTTGCATACCTATCAGGTAAAGAAGGTTGCTCTTTCAGCCTTTCTTAACCTGTCATTCTTGGAGGGCATCTAATGCAAGAATTTGAATAACCGTTGTTTCTGACCACTAATTCTTAACTGGAAATTAACCTATTGAATCTGTGATGATTGTTGATAAAACCAGTTTGATTTGCCCATCTTGAGTGCCTAGTAGCAACTAGTCAGGATTTTAAAGTCAGTGTCTTATAAAGCAAATGCTTGTTCACATGGGAAGTATGGAAGATGATTTGTATAGTGTATTTAATCTTTAGTTGAAAGAGGATACATTTATAATATTTTGTGTTTTATGAGTTGGTAGTGATTCCCTGGGTATTCGCTGTTGCTATCCTAGTTTTAAAAGGAATTAGTTGTCAGCCACTGTCTTCCACTCTTTTCTCACTTTAAAAGCCTGAAGTTGAAACCCATGCTAAGAACATAGACTTTCTTCTTAAGTGCAGACAACATACAGAGCTCCTTTTGGACTGCTCAAAGAATGTACAGAGGTGAGTTATTCAAAACAGATGATCTCTTCCTATTTACAATTTCCTATCAGAAAGAGCAGCGAAATGCCAAGGAAGCTGGAGGAAACTACACTCCAGCACTGACTGAGCAGGAGGTATATGCCCAGGTGGCTCGTCTCTTTAAAAATCAGGAAGATCTGTTGTCAGAATTTGGACAGTTTCTACCAGATGCCAACAGCTCTGTGGTAAGTTGTGTTTAGAAGAACTGCACTATTTTGAATTATTATTTTAGCTAAGTTCAGAAGCTGTAATCAGAAGGGGACTTTTCCTGGATAACTTAATTGCTTTTGATAAGAGCATTAATCTCTTCCATGTATCTAACAGCTTTTAAGCAAAACAACTGCTGAGAAGGTTGATTCTGTGAGAAATGACCATGGGGGCACTGTGAAGAAGCCCCAACTGAACAATAAGCCACAGAGGCCCAGCCAGAATGGCTGCCAGATCCGCCGGCACTCTGGAACAGGAACCACCCCTCCAGTGAAGGTGAGAATGGGCTGTGGCTGCTCATTTTGACTCTGGGAGCAATTTTCTAGTGGACAAGAACTCTAGGTGTGATCCCATGTTCTTACCTGAGTGTGTTGGCACTTGGATTTTGGATAATTGGAGAGAAACTCAATATAAAGCTTCTTATCTGGCTTTGCAAAAGAATGTTACAGTGATACTTATTACTCAGATTACTGGGTTCTCATTGGTTTTATGTATTTTCTATCCTTTTTTCTATTAGCTGTCATCTCACTTATTTTTTTGTTTGCTGCCAAAGGTTCTGAGACTTACTAATATTTCTCTTCTGATTTGATGCTTCAACCTGCCATGTGCTAAGAAAAAATGTTATTGAGCTTGATAATTGTTTCAGAAGTATGCGGTCTCTGAGTTCCTCCATTGAGTGAAGTGCCTTGGCTTTGTAAGATCTTTTTGGTCTAGAGGCCTATTTTGCCCAAGATTTTCCACTGGTTTGCCAGATCTTACCTGTATCATCATTATCTCCCGGGCAAGCTCTTTGGGTTGTAGCAGCAGGAAGTCTTAAACTTCTGTTAGTGATTACATCATGTTTCTTCTTATAATGAACACTGGCGGTCTGCCTACACAAACCTAAGCTTGCTCCCTTCCTCTTTGATATAGTGCAACTGTGATAAGGGAGAGGGCTAGGATGTTTGTATGGAACGTTGCTTCAGTGGATTCTAAAGCAGTGTGTAACATGGAAGAGATAGACATGTCTATAGAACTTAAGGATAACAAAAGCAAGTGAAATTCTTAATAGTAAGAGGCAACTGGAACAAGTGATTAAATACAAAGACTAACAGGTTAAATGCTGCTGACACTTCTGAAGGATCCATTTTTTAGTGTTCATGTTATGGTTTCTCCTTTTGAAGTCAAGTTGAACATAGTAATAATTTATATTGCTTCAGTTCAGTAAAGAATATCATATAGTGAGCAACAATTAGCTCAACAGTTATGCTCCATTTTTTAATTGGTCTCCTCCCCTACTTAAGTGCCCACAGGTGGAAACACTATATTGGGGACTTAGAATTCCCCACCTACTTTCTCCTTAGGCATTTGTAGCAGAGGCTATGGCTTCTAAGAGAGTGCTCTGAGATTGCCAGGTAAATGGGGTGTTTCTCACGAAGTTGAGGCATTTCTTCACAGATGGTTAAAAGGTGGTTTTCTAAAGCAAATTCTTGCCTGGCAAATTCATTCCCTTTAAAAGAATAATCTTAAATTAGTCTGAGTGAATATTGCTGACAAGGTAGTTATTTTTTAATTGAACTGCTGATAAAGGTTAAAGATTGATTTCTATGCATTTCAGGCAATGTACCTTTTATAAATAGCTTTTTCTGACTCTACCAGCAGAAAAATAAAGTAGTGGCTCTAGATAAACTTACTTTGGGCCTCTGGAAAAAATAAGGATATTAATTCTAAAAGTTTGTCACCAGTAATGCTGTTGTGAACATTTGTAGAGGGAACATTTGCAGAGTGGAATGGCTTGTGAGCCTCTGGTAAAGAAAGAAACTGATGGCAAATGGAAATAAAGAAGGGTGGAAATTTTTTAGGGTGTAAATTGTGTTAGTGATTTGAATTCTCTCATTTGTTTCAGGTTATTAATTAGCAGTGGTCAGTGATGGAACCATTGATAACAGATGAAAATAATATGGTTGAGAACTCCCCTTTCTGAATCTTACGTTTGTAGTTTTCCTTTTTTTGCAGAAGAAACCCAAACTGCTCAGCCTAAAGGATTCTTCTATGGCAGATGCCAGCAAGCATGGTGTAGGAACTGAATCTTTATTTTTTGATAAGGTGAGTCATGGATTAATTAGTTTTAATATAGGCTGTTATCTCCAAAAGAATATTACCCCCACCTGCAGAATGGTTTTGTTATAGAAGCATCAAGCTGATTAGGACTCTCTACTTTTTAACATAGTTTCCAAATTGTAGGTCCTCTCAGTCTGCTGGAACTATTAGCATAGCTAGAGAAATGGTAGCATTGTCTGCTTTGGTTTTGTGAAGTGGCTTGCAGCAAAATATAGCATTTTCCCTGGTGCAGTACAGCTTTAAAAAAAAATAATACATGATGTCCCTATGGAATGATGCTTGGCATTTTCATTGTAGTATCCAGGTCTACAGTGGGAATTCCACTGCTCACACCAGTTGTTGGCAATTTAAGATGACTTTTAATCTTCAGATTGCTATGATACTTAACTTCGGTGTGCACCAATAGGGTTCATGTGAATTCTGATTTATTGTGTGTTTTCAAAGCTCCCCAGGTTAATCAGATGAACAACCAGAGTTGAGACATTGGTGTCAACACAGTTGTGTAGTATATTAGGTTGGCTTTTCTAGCTCTGACTTCGTACTTGGTGTTAGCTTGATGATTAGCAGGCTACTTTCTTCATGACAGCTGGCATCTGTTGGGCTTCTCACTGGCAGGAGCCCATAAACCAGTCTGGATTGATCTCGTGGTGATCTGCCCTAGTTTCTTGAATCTCTGGGTTATTGCACGGGGCAAATGACTTAACATCTCTACGACTGTCAGGACTTCAAGAGACAGGCTGCCCCTGATGTCTCCACTAAACTGTCACCGTCCCTGTCTCTGATTTGAACTGTTTCTGAGGTCTGCCTGGGTACTTGGTACTTTTAAGGGAAATGTAGACGTCAGGTGGCAAGAAGAGGGCCAGAGAGGGGAAGTGTGTAGAGTAAAGACAACTTATGAAATATATCAGCCAGGTGCAACATGCAGACCTTATTTGAATCCCAATTTAAAAAAAACAATTGAAAAAGATATTTATTTTCAGTTGAGGAAATTTGAACATAGGCCCAAAATTTGATGTTATTAAGGAATTTTTTAAAAACATGTTTTTTAAGACATGCTTTTTTAAAAAAATTTATTTCTTTGGCATACATACTTCCTTAGTATATATAGGTAAAATGTCTAGGATTTGCTTTAAAATTCGGTTGTGGAAAAGAAAAGTTAAGTGATGGGAAAATAGGTATAGAGTAAACAAAATTAACTATATATTGATAGTTGAATCTCGGTGAGTACATGGGCTTCATTAGAATAAAAAATTTAAAGTAAAATAAGTATATATAGTACAAACAGTATATTGCCCTTTCTTTAGCTTTTAAAGTGCATATTCCATGTATCTACTGATTGATAGTTATGAAAAGTATGTGGGCATCTAGAGCAGGAGTCAGTATTAAACCACTTGATTTGGTGAGGGTCAGCAATTCCCTCTGAAGAACCACAATGCTAAATATTTATTTTTGAAACTGAACTTTCAGATTGATCTCCTACCCAGGCTAGTTTTACTTTGTGTGATTGAACATTTTTAGATTTTTTTGATATTAAATGTTCAGTGTTGAAATGGAGGAAGCAAAAGGTCATGTCAGGCGATAGTATCTTATTTTAAAAGATAATTTTCAAGATTACTCGTGTTTGAAAACAGAATTGACAAAAATTCTTTCTGATAGTAGAGGCAACAAAAACTTGGGTAACTCTGATATGTTCTGGAGAATAAAGCACATGAAAAGGTAAATGTCCTTTACTTTAGGACCTCACTTTAAACTTTTGTCTTATGGGAAATTTAAAATGTATGAAATTAAAAAGAATAGTAAAATGATCCCTTGTGTACCTATCTCTAGCTTCAGCATTTCCTAGCTCTTAGCCAATATTCTTATATATACTCTAAACTATTCCAAATTATTTAGAAAAAAATCCCAGATATCGTTATTTCACCCGCAAATATTTTAGGAAGTTTTTCTTTAAAATGACTCCTTTTTTCAAGCATAGTCATTATCATATCTAAAAAAGTTAACATTGATTCCTTAGTATTATCAAATATCAGTTCAAATTTTCCCATATTTTTAAGAAGCAATCCAGAATCTCCTGATTCCCCACTAATTTTTTCTCGGTTGTCTCCTTAGGTGCGAAAAGCTCTGCGGAGTGCAGAAGCCTATGAAAATTTCTTGCGCTGTCTTGTTATCTTTAATCAGGAGGTGATCTCTCGGGCTGAGCTTGTGCAGCTAGTCTCTCCCTTCCTGGGGTAAGTGAAGCAAGGGGCTTAGCCTTGATGCATGATATGGAATGTAGGTAATACTTATTTGGTTTGTGAGGGATAATGGGAAGTAAAGTTACTTTGAGATGGGTCTGTTGGCTCATAAAATTATAGTGTCTAGAGTCCTCTGAGAAGTTTTCCAGTCCAATTCTAGAGATGAGAAAATAGGCAGAGAGGGCATTAAAGTATCTGTCGACTAATAGCTAAAATTAGTGGTCTCCTGATCCCCTGACCACTGGTGGATGTTTATAGAGACCAGTCTCTCCCAGGGTTCTAGAATTTTAATTGTATATCACAATCTTAAGAATCGTCTGAAAGCTGAAGCAATGTCCTTGATCAGAAGAATGGCTGGTTATTGCTTGGTTTTAGTGCTACTCTTCCATCACTACCTTTGTTGATTTGAGAACATTCGACCAGAAAAGAGCAAGTCAAATGTTCAGGAGCAGGGCTTCTTAAATAGTAAATGACTTTCATTGGAATTTGTCCCTGGTAACAAACTTCTGACCCATCATCACCAAATGGTGGTGGTTTTAACTCAGGATAACTGCATCATGCTTCTAATTTCTCACTAGTTTTTGGTTTGATTCTGCAGGAAATTTCCTGAATTGTTCAATTGGTTTAAAAACTTTCTGGGCTATAAGGAGTCTGTACATCTGGAAACCTTTCCAAAGGAACGAGCCACAGAGGGCATTGCCATGGAGATAGATTATGCCTCCTGTAAACGGTTGGGCTCCAGCTACCGAGCCTTACCAAAGAGCTACCAACAACCCAAGTGTACAGGGCGAACTCCTCTCTGTAAAGAGGTAAGTAAGGCCTTCCCTAGTAAACATTAGCCCTAAATCTTCAGTTTCCTCCTGAAGGAGCTGGGGTACCAAGGATCAAAATTTATGCAAATGAGGAAATCAAGACCGTTCTCTTTTTTTTTCTTTAAAGAATATATTTCGCACTTTTATTTAGAGCCTTGCCTTTCTAATATCCTTTTGCTTTTTAATTTGTTAGAGCAGTTTGTAGGCTTATAGAAAAATTGTTCAGAAAGTAGAGTTCCCATACCCACCCCCCCAATACATGCCATTTTCCCTGACATTAACATTTTTCGTTCTTACTAATGTCCTTTTGTATTACTAAAGGTGAAACTTGTAGAGTAATGTTAGCTGTTTCTCCCCTCCCCTAGTATTTTTTCTTTTTATCAAGAGTGTTTAATCACCAGAAAGCTTTTTCAGCCTTTTGTTTCAGTATCTCTTCTTCTGTCCAAAGGTTTTAAATGATACCTGGGTTTCCTTCCCTTCATGGTCTGAGGATTCCACTTTTGTTAGTTCCAAGAAAACACAGTATGAAGAACATATCTATCGTTGTGAAGATGAACGCTTTGAGGTACAGGCTCTATTTTCTTTTGAAATTTGGAGGGAAATGAGAGATGTTAAATGAAAGGGTATCTTAAATACCTGTCTGTGAGGATTGACTTTTTAAGACTGAAGAGCTCTGACAATTAGAAGCTCACATTTTTCTGTGGAAATGCTTGTTATGTGTACTGACTTGAAAGGATGTATGAATCCTAGAAAAGCCATGTTTTAATCAAAATCCCATTTCGTAAAGGCAGAATAATCCCTGTTCAATACTGTATGTTTGAATCTGTAATTAGATCATCTCCCTGAAGATGTAACCCAATCAAGAGTGGTTGTTAAGATGGATTAGGGGAAATGTGTCTCCACCCATTTGGGTGGGTCTTAAAGGTTTACTGGAGTCTTATAAAGGAGGAAACATTTTGGAGAATGGGAGATTAAGAGAGAGCAGAGAAGAACAACAGCTGCAAGAAGCAGAGAGCCCACAAGCCAGCGACCTTTGGAGATGAAGAAGGAAAACTGCCTCCCGGGGAGCTTCATGAACGTGGAAGCCAGGAGAGAAAGCTAGCAGATGACGCCGTATTCACCATGTGCCCTTTCAGCTGAGAGAGAAGCCCTGACTGTGTTCGCCATGTGCCTTCTCACTTGAGAGAGAAACCCTGAACTTCGTCGGCCTTCTTGAACCAAAGTATCTTTTCCTGGATGCCTTAGATTGGACATTTCTATAGACTTGTTTTAATTGGGAAATTTTCCCAGCCTTAGAACTGTAAACTAACTACTTATTAAATTCTCCTTTTTAAAAAGCCATTCTGTTTCTGGTGTATTGCATTCCTGCAGCTAGCAAACTAGAACAGATTTTGGTACCTGAGGAGTGGAGTGCTGCTGTGGTTTGCAAATACCAAACATGTTGGAATGATGTTTTAAATGGATAAGGGGAAGATTCTGGAAGAGTTGTGAGAAGCTTGACAGAGAAGGCCTACAATGCTTTGAAGAGACTATTGATAAAAATGTGGACTCTAAAAATACCTCTGACCAGGCTTTAGAGATGAGGCACGTGTTATTGCAGACTGGAAGAAAAGTGAGCCTTGTTTTAAAATGGCAGATAATCTGTCAAAGTTGACTAGTGGCTTTGGCTGGAAGGCAGAGTTTAAAAGCCATGAACTTGGATATTTAGTGGAAGAGATCTCCAAATTAAATGTCGAAAGTGCAGCCTGGTTTCTCCTCACAGCTTATAGTGAAATGCAACAGGAAAGAGATAAGCTGAGAACCGAACTCTTGGGTACAAAGAAACCAGAAGTTGATGTTCTGGAGAATTCTGGGCTTCCTGGAAGGGAGATTCCAGAGAACAGTGCCCCACATGAGGACTTGTCCAGATGTGGAACCAGTCAGCCATTTCAGAGAAAGCCAGGATTGGACTTGGAGTTATCCAGGAAGGATTTGTGGAAACTCCATATGTCTAATGGGCATGATCCAGGGCTACTGCATAGAAAGTCAATGAGAGTGTTGTGGTATCTGTATAAAGAGAACCACTGCCAGTCGAGACTGAGCGGGACAGAGAAAGGACATATTGGAGGGAAAGTAACTTCAGAGGCAAAGCCATGGAGGCTGAAGTCTGAAGTCAAGAAGCCTTGGCCAGGAGAGTGGTCCCACGTAAGCCTATGGAGAGGATGAGTTTGCCCCAGAGGCAGAGGATGGGCCTTCCATCTCGTTGCAGTGGAAGAGTCATGCTGCCTCAGGCCTTGGAGAGGGTGAAGCACATTCCTTGGGGTTTGGAATGGTTGCCACCACATGGAGGGGTTGAGTGTGTGCCTCGGAGATGGCGACAGTCTGGGTGTGGCCCCAATGCTTGGAGAGGGTGGAGCCGAGAAAAAGATGGTCTCCCCAATATCCCCCAAGGTTGTGTTTAGAGAGAGGCAGGCCTCTGTGTAGGTCTTTGGAAAGGGTGGAACTGCTGCTTTCTAAAGCCCCAAAGATAAGTGACTCTCAGACTTTGAAATCTAATGGACTTTTCCCCGTGGGTTTTCGAAACCATATGGGTCCAATGACCCCTGTATTCCTTCCTCCCTATGGAATTGGGTATGCATATCGTACGAATGTTCCTTCTTTGTATGTTGGCAGCGAATAACTTGTTTTGAGTATATATAGGTCCAGAGCCAGAGGAGAACTCGGCCTTAGAACAGACCGTGCCTGTAACTGACTTTGATGGGAGTTTGTACTGTTTCTAACTTTGTATTTCATTTGTATTGCTACTGAAATGGTTTAAGGATTTCTGATATTGTTATGAAATTAATGTATTTTGTATATGGGGAAAACATGTCTTTTTTAGGGTCCAGAGAGTAGAATGTACTGGCTTGAAAGGATGTATGGACCCTAGAAAAGCCATGTTTTAATCAAAATCCCATTTTGTACAGGCAGAATAATCCCTATTCAATACTGTATGTTTGAATCTGTAATTAGATCATCTCCCTGAAGATGTAACCCAATCAAGAGTGGTTAAGATGGATTGGGGGAGATGTGTCCCCACCCATTTGGGTGGGTCTTGAATGGTTTACCTGGAGTCCTATAAAGAAGGAAACATTTTGTAGAACGGGAGATTCAGAGAGAGCAGAGAACAACAACATAGCCACAAGAAGCAGAGAGCCCACAAGCGTACGACCTTTGGAGATAAAGAAGGAAAACGCCTCCCGAGGAGCTTCGTGAAAAAGAAAGCCAGGAGAGAAAGCTAGCAGATGATGCCTTGCTTGCCATGTGCCCTCCCAGCCGAGAGAGAAACTGACTGTGTTTGCCATGTGCCTTCTTACTTGAGAGAGAAACCCTGAACTTCGTTGGCCTTCTTGAACCAAAGTATCTGTCCCTGGATGCCTTAGATTGGACATTTCTATAGACTTGTTTTAATTGGGACATTTTCTCGGTCTTAGAACTGTAAACTAGCTACTTATTAAATTCCCCCTTTTTAAAAGCCATTCTGTTTCTGGTATATTGCATTCTGGCAGCTAGCAAACTAGAACGTTGTGGTACTTGCATTCTTTACAGATTTGTCAAATGTTTTATTTTTTATAGCAACTGTGAGTTATAGAGGTGCCTTTTAACTGAAATTGTTGATGTTTGAATAATAATCCTTTGATTTTTTAAGGCATTTTAAAGAGTATTTTGGTGAAATTTTACATGATATATTAATTATTAGTATTCTATAGCCTATGAGGTTTTGTGGAAGCTATTTTAAATTATTTAAGGTCTGTTTGTATTGTCACTTTTAGTAGTATCTTGACATGGTCATCAAGCCAGTTCTTTCAGGAGAACTGGAATTCTCATATTTCTGGTATTGATGTCACTCCTTTTGAAAGAAAGTTCAATTAAGTGCTTTATTTTAAAGTAGTTGGGTAGGAAAAGATGGAGAGAATAAATGAGCTAATAAATAACACTTCTTTCAAAAGGGCTAGTATTGAAAGTGAACTCAGTTTTATGTGGATATCATTCACTGATGTCATCAATGAAAAGAACCACTAAATGTGTTCAAAGAGGTAGAATCAGGAGTCCTATTTTTTATATTTGCTATGTGAAGTCAAACTGTCTATGGTTATTCATATGGATGGGAGATATCTTACTCTATTTTTTATCCATATCGATTTAGCTCCTTGGCAGCTTCAACCTTCGTGCTTGCTTCAGTTGTTTCTAGTATGTTTTGAATGAAGTCATATGTTGTCTAACCACTGGCTATTGGTTGGCCATCTCTACCCCAGAGTTTAAGAGAAGTTTCAACAATTTACAGAAGAATGAATTGTGATAGATATTAATTTCCGTGGGGAGTTTTATCAGGCTGAAGGAAGCATTCCTTTGCTACCTATATTTAGTGAGGCTAGATGATGAGTTAACAGAACCTGGCTTCTTTCCTTGACAGGATGTTCCTGTTATCAGCTGGAATGAACCAATGGGAGGCAATAACCTCATTTCCCATTTGTGGCTACAAGGGCAAAGATGAATAAAGTGCAGTGTGTGTGCATGTGCTTAGGATTTGGTGAGATGGACTAGCTTAAAAGAATGTCTCTTTATCAGTCAGTGTAGGTTAGGTGATACTATGGTACAGACAACTCCCAAACCTCAATGACTTGGAAAAGCAAAACATATTCTTGATCATGCTGCATGTACATTGCTGTTTAGCAGGGCTTTCTGCTAATCATAATTACTCAGGGACCCAGGCTGATGAGTGCCACCATTTGCACATTGCTAGTCACTAGAGGGGAAAGATACCCAGAAGGGTCTTACATCCTTAAATGCTCCAGGCTAGAAGTAACAAGGATCACTTCTATTTACCTGTTCACAGCTCATTTACCAGAACTAGTTACATGGTACTTTACAATCATAAGGGGTCCAGGAAGTTCAGTTGATCATTTGTCTAGAATTGGTGGGGCGGACCCAGAGATATTTGACAAAAACATTAATGACTACCACAGTCCCAAAGCTAGAATACCTAAGGGACAGTATTCTGCAGATATTTGGTTGTAAATAGACTGCTTATTTACTTCATTTTATGTGCCTTAGAAAATCCTGTTAGTTTGTTAAGCTTAGGAAAAGTAGTAGCAGTTGTATCCTTGATCAGGTCAGGTTAGAAAATTAGTACCTGGAGTTAAGGATGAATTTAAATGTCTATCCACAGATGGAACATTGAACTCCTTAAGAGTGATAGCCAGTGTTCTTTTTTTTAACTGGATGTGGGACAAGACTGAGTTACTCTGAAAAAACTTACCCGCCAGACTGATTTATCATTCTGAGTGGTATTTTTTTGATTGTCTGTTATTGTTTGTAAAGGTTCATAGCAATTCAGGATAGTCCGGGGAAAAATGTCAATAATTCTAGTCTGGTTTAGAGTTAGGAATTCCAACCAAAGCTCACTGTGGTGGTTGTAGACATAGAAATTACCACGTTTCCTTCATTGATCAGTGTTTGTTAATGTACCACGCATTGTACTAAACCTGTTATGAGTATTATATAATTTAATCTATAAATAACCTTATGGTAGTTGTAGCTGTTAGCTCTGTTTTAGTGATAAGGTAACAGAGTCTTATTTGGCAAGTACGGCAGAGCCAAGATTCAAATCCAGGGATCTGATTCCCTACCTTGTGTTCCTGACCGCTATTCTGTTTGGTGTGCTGAGCACACTTCTTTTTCTTTCTCTTTAGCTTGATGTAGTTTTAGAGACCAATCTGGCAACAATCAGAGTTCTGGAAGCAATACAGAAGAAGCTCTCCCGCTTGTCTGCTGAGGAACAAGCTAAATTTCGCTTGGACAACACCCTCGGAGGCACATCAGAAGTCATCCATCGAAAAGCACTCCAGAGGATATATGCTGATAAAGCAGCTGACATCATTGATGGTCTGAGAAAGAACCCTTCCATTGCTGTTCCAATTGTTCTTAAAAGGTACTTGAGTGAACATATGCTTTATGTGTTCTGTGACAGATTCAGTGTTCCATTAAGTAAAGCTCTCATTTTCACTGGGGTTAGCCCAGGAGACCTCCATTTCTCCCCAGCGTTTCTCTCCAAAACCAGTCCTGGTTGTTGGATATCAGATGTGGAATTGGCTAAGTGAAACTTTTTGATGAGCTTCTATGCAGCCAGCATTAAAGAATAAACTTGGAAAAGTCTGTACCGTACTACTAGGCCTGGTACATGCTGTGACCCAAGAAGGTAGACGGAACTTTATAGAGTACTCTGTGTATGTGTTCGAGGGAGTATCTAAAATACAGAAAAGAAGAAAACAACCATCCATGTTCCTGCCACTCAGCTCTGTTAACATCTTGGTAAATTAAATAAAATTTTTTGTAATAACATATGTAGCAAAATTCCCTATTTTAACCATTTGTAAGTGTATAGTTCAGTGGTATTAATTATATTCACAGTGTTGTGCTTCCATCATCCCAAAATTTGTTCTCTAATAAGAAAAATCTATGCAAAGAGTTATAGTTTACTATTTTTTGCCATCCATATCTTCTTTGTCCTAACAGCTTTTCATGTCAGTCTGAAGTGTAGAGGGGCTATGGGACACATGAGGCCAGACATTAAATAGGAAGCCAGAGACTGGACCCAACCCCAGTCTTCCTTTGGACCACACTGTGAAGCTTTTGTAAATAGCTGAATCCTCTCGCAGTGTCTTCTGGTAAAAATACATTATGGTCTACTTCACAGTTCCACAAATACCCAGATTTTGTTTTGCTTCTCCAGTCTTCACCTCAAGAACTGGCACAGATTAATGGTTATTCTTCATTTTTCCAGTAACATGTAACTTTTGATATGCAGGATATTCTTTAGTTCTAGGGCTGTTTTTGGTATTATTCTAATGTCCTCTTTTGGAACATTAGCATCATTTGTTCTGATCAGAACTTCCCATACTATGTCAAAAGGAACATTACTGTGCATGGTCTTCTCTTGGATTTTCGTGTTCATATTGGCATAGTAAACATTCTGAAAAAATCCTGCAGTCAAGAAACATGGTCAGCTTTGTTTTAGCCAGCCAAGGAAGAGAACTGCTTTTTCGAGAGATACTTAGTGACATCTTAAGGGTATTCTGAGGAATGCTGTTGAGAAATAACTATTCTAGGTAAAGATTTCTGAATTTGGGGGAACAAACGACTTTCCCAAAGTAAGTCCTGAACGAGTAATTTGTGTAGCAGATTCAAGACTATTTTGGTAACATTTATCCCAAGTTGCCAATAATTTCAGCAGACAGAGAATATCTCCTGGTACTTTTGAAATAAAGTAGGCCTGGCATATTTCTCATTTCTAAACCTCTGTATTCCCGCATGTTGTTATTTCCACTTCCCTCCCCTCCCTAATAGGTTGAAGATGAAAGAGGAAGAATGGAGAGAAGCTCAGAGAGGCTTTAACAAGGTATGGAGAGAACAAAATGAGAAATATTACTTGAAGTCTCTGGACCACCAGGGCATCAACTTTAAACAGAATGACACCAAGGTTCTGAGGTCTAAGAGCTTACTCAACGAAATCGAGAGTATCTATGATGAGGTGAGCTGGGAGTTTCTGCATCTGTGAAAGGACTTTGCAGTCTTTGCAGAGCTTTGATACTTTGTTACATGAAAATGAACCTGTCCAAGACCTGTTGATTCTTGCTTCATAATTTGTGTAGCTTTTTTTTCTATTACTGATTTTACCATCTTAAATCTAAGCCTCTTCTTTATACCCAAGCTATTTCATTAGTCTAATTTACCTTTCTGGTTTCAGTTTATGCTCTGCATCCCACCAATTTATTTCCATCAAACAATGATATTTGTATATACCATCTCAGCTTTCCACAACTTAAAAACTTCTTATCATCAATTTCTAAATTCTTTCTACTCTTCGTTTATTCAGCACACTAACCAGGAGTATATAAAATGCTGAGAACTTGAATATGGAGTTGAATAAGAAGCTACTCCTGCTTTGTATGAGCTCACAGTCTTAGAAAAGGAATGAATAGAAACGTAAATACAGAATGTGATCCTAGGAGTCATGTGATCCTGAAATTTATGAAATTTTTATTATGAAACTTTCAAACATACAAAAGAAGAGAGTAGTAAACTGAGCTTTTACATAAACCAAATCATTATCCATATTTTGCCAATTTTATTACGTCACCCTCCACATCTCCATCACAGAAGTAGTTTTTTAATTTTTATTTTTTTAATATTTTTATTGAAAAAATTTTCACACACACATTCCATACATGATGTATAGTCAGAGGCTCACAATATCATCGCATAGTTGTATATTCATCACCATAAGTTTTAAGAACATTTGCATCACTCCAGAAAAAGAAAGAAGAAAAAACATACATTCCATACTCCCTACCCCTCCCTCTCATTGACCACCAGTATTTCTGTCTACCCAATTTATTTTACCCCTTTGTCCCTCCTATTATTTATTTATTTTTTAATCCTTATTTTTGTTACTCATCTGTCCATACCCTGGATAAAAGGAACATCAGGCACAAGATTTTCACAATCACACACATTGTAAAAGTTTTATCTTTACACAATAGTCTTTGAGAATCAAGGCTACTGGGATATAGCTCAGCAATTTTAGGTACTTCCCTCTAGCCACTCCAGTATACCGTTAACAAAAAGGGATATCTATATAATGCATAATAACCTCCAGGATAACCTTTCGACTCTGAAATCTCTCAGCCGCTAAAACTTTATTTTGTCCCATTTCTCTCTCTTCCCTTTCATTTTGTCCCATTTCTCTCTTCCCCATTTTGATCAAGAACGTTTTCTCAATCCCTTGATGCTGCCCATCCCAGAAGTATTTTGAAGTAAATCCCAAACCTAATTTCCTCCATAAACACTAATGTAGAATTTTTAAAGTTGTTCACAATTCTGTTCCATTGTTCCCATAAGTCATTTAAGTCTAGATTGTACTAATATTTTGGCATTTCCACTTTACTTTTTGTTTCTGGAAAAGGAATAATTTTTGGACTGGAAACCAGTACTGTGATGCTTAATAATGGAATGTACTGCTAGTGTTGCCTCACAGTTCTATTTGCTGTGATCCTAGACATGTCATGTAATACTTTGTTTTCTCTCTCATCAGAGGCAAGAACAGGCTACGGAAGAGAATGCTGGTGTACCTGTTGGCCCACACCTCTCACTTGCCTATGAAGACAAACAGATATTGGAAGATGCTGCTGCTCTGATTATCCACCATGTTAAGAGGCAGACAGGCATTCAGAAGGAGGACAAGTATAAAATCAAGCAAATCATGCATCATTTCATTCCTGATCTGCTTTTTGCTCAGAGAGGTGATCTTTCAGATGTAGAGGAAGAGGAAGAAGAAGAGATGGATGTAGATGAAGCTACAGGAGCAACTAAGAAGCACAATGGTGTTGGGGGCAGTCCCCCTAAGTCCAAGCTACTGTTTAGTAATACAGCAGCTCAGAAGTTAAGAGGGATGGATGAAGTGTACAACCTCTTCTATGTCAATAATAACTGGTATATCTTTATGCGACTGCACCAGATTCTCTGCTTGAGGCTATTGCGGATTTGTTCCCAAGCTGAACGGCAAATTGAAGAAGAAAACCGAGAGAGAGAATGGGAGCGGGAAATGCTGGGGATAAAGCGAGACAAGAGTGACAGCCCTGCCATCCAGCTACGTCTCAAAGAACCTAGTGAGTACCTAGACTGTTGTTTACAGAAGATGGGTGGATTTGGGGATTTTAGGGCCTAGTTAAACTTGGAGCTACTTTGTTTTGTGCATGGCACACCGGCCTTAGAGCCAGTCTCAGGTTCAAATCCTGACTTTGCAATTTTCTGGTTGTATGACCTTACTTAAACTCTCTAAACTTGTAAGTTTGTAAGATGGAAGTGATGACTGTTACCTTGTGGAGAAGTTAGGAGAATCAGAGAAAATATGCAGAGCACTTTACACAGTGCTTAGATCATGGACACTCAGTGGATAGTATTGTGGACAGTAGGAAGGTGGATAGCAGTTGCCGTCAGTTCTCCAATTGGCAGACGTCTGAGTTGTTGGAGTATTTGAAAGGGCAAAGGGGCTAAACAGTCACAGTTGGTTCTGTTCTTCGACAGAACATAATTCTTAGTTGCTCATGCCTAAGACATGTTCATTTTCTCAGGTATATTTAGGCAAGATTTCTCTTTAATTAGTGGAGTACATAGCTCATTCCTAAGAAGTAGAAATAATTTATGGAAAGAAGATTAGAGCTCAGGAGATGGTATAGAAGATAAATCTGTAAAAAGGATATAAAGATATCTAAGTGAGACAAAATCAGAAATAGGACAGGAATAAAGATTAGAGAACTCAGAAAAAGGAAAATAAAAGTTAAAGGAAGCTACTATGTGTTTTAAATAATTCTCTGCTGCCTGCTTCCACATTCAAGAGTTCAATTCATAAATTAAATACTTGAGCTGTGAGCTAAAAGCTTTTCTTTGGCTCTTAAATAGCCATCTGAGTGAATTGCCCCGTGTGTGTGTGTGTGTATGTGTGTGGCCCCAGCCTTCTATGTGTTGAAGAGCTAATGACACTATAAGTTCATTCTAAAAGGCTTTATCTGAATTAGTCCCAACTTGAAAGAGACAAATTCTGGGCCTTATGGTGGTGATTCCATCTGCTTGGATAGAAATTAGAGATAAAATACTCTAATCCTGGTTTGACCACGATTTAACCTGGTTTAGATTTACATAGTTTATAGGTCTCCTACTGATCATAGCCCATGTGTGTAAGTCTGTGGTTTAGACTCATAGCTTTATTCTGGCATAAAGGCGTTTTTCATGACAATGTATTTCTGAGGCCTTAACCCATACCTATGTTTTATGGGTGTGAATAAGATGATGATCTCTAATGAAACTTTAAATAGTTGCTTACTTGAAATAGTAACTGTCCCTGTGTTACCTGTCTTTAATAGATCCATCACACTTCAGATAAATGGATATGGACTCAATTTTTGCTCTGAACATTTTTCTCCCCTATACAGACTCTGCAAACTGGGTAACCAATTAGTGGATGAGGAAGAGTTATTTTTGTGAATTTTAATTTTTGTTTTTAGTAAACTTTTTAATTGAAGGGCAGCATATATACAGAAAAGTATAAAATAGGGGCAACATGTTCAGAAAAGTATAGACTCAGAATTACACAGCTCAGCAAATTTTTGCAAAATGATCACAGCTATGTAACTAGGACCCAGTCAAGAAACAGAACACAACCAGCACCCCAATAGCCTCCTTGTGCCTCTTTCCAGCACTAATGCTTGCTCCAAAGGTAACCCGCTACATTGATTTCCTACACTGGAGATCAGAATCGACTGTTTTTGAACTTTATAGATAGATCTTATTTTAGTAAGATAAAGGCAGAGTCCTATCACTGTTCCTTCTGTGTTCGATTTGTCAAATGTCTCTTTAACAGTAAATAAGATTCATCCCAGAGTATGCAGCAGGTACAGATCATTTAATGCAGTTTGTGAAGAACGTTGTTGGGAATTCATTTTTAAACAAAAGGACTTTGACAAATGCAGATTCATTATTCATAGAGGATTAATTTGCCCTCCTATTTCTCTTTTCCCGAGAGGCTTCTTAGTGCTAGAGTATGATTTTCTCCCTCTTTTCATCTGTACTTTACTTGGCATTGCAATAGCTTTTTGAGCAAGTGGCCCAGGTGAGGCTCTCTTGTATAGGCAGAGAGAGCAGGTTCCTCTTGGCGAGGGAGTCAACAACTCTTTGAAGGAACTTTTTCACTGGGATATTTTGTTCTCCCACCATACGAGCCCAGCAATCCTTAAATAAGTGGTCTTTATAACAGGATCAGTCAAAATATTTCAAGCTGCTCTTAAAGTTGCACAGTCATTCCCCTTTGACAGACAAATTCGGTGATTGTAGCTACCAGTCAGATTTCATCTCTCTCTGCTGTGAATTGAGGGGATATGTTTTGAATACCTAGTGTTCTTTCAAATGCTATTTAGGCCAGCTGTGGGATTTGCACTGCCCTCTGTCCTAATCTTTTTTTTAGCAGGGGTAGACCTCACCTATCCCATCTCTCCCACAGTGGATGTTGATGTAGAAGATTATTACCCAGCTTTCCTGGACATGGTACGGAGCCTGCTGGATGGCAACATAGACTCATCACAGTATGAAGATTCATTGAGAGAGATGTTTACCATTCATGCCTACATTGCCTTTACCATGGACAAACTGATCCAGAGCATCGTCAGACAGGTGAGGGGGAATGGTGGAGGCTAGGATAGGTGAGGGAAGAATACCTTGCCTAAAGATGGATTAGGCAAAGAGAAAAGGTAAGATTTTTATTGGAAAAAGAAAGGCAGTTTTCTCATATAAAAATGTTTATGAACTTATCGTTCTGTCTTGGGAAGGAGAAGGTTAATATGGAGCCTAGTTTTCCATGTTAATAGAATGAGTATTTCAACAGCAGGATTGGCTCCTTTTCTTAATATACCCTCAGAGCAGCATGAGCCTACTTCAGGCTCAATGTTTTGGTTCTTTCTTGCTGGCCACCTTTAGAGTCAGCAGTGGCACTGACCCCTGACCTTTACTGTTCTCAGGGAATAGATGATGAACTGACCCATTTCTTACCTAGTTTGCCACAGCCAAACCCTTTCCCATAGTATTAGTGATTCCATGTACTTTCCTTATTTATTCTCTGAAGTTCTTTTTATTAGAAGAGTTTCATCTAACAACATATTTCACAATACTCTTGCCCACTCTGCTCAACTGAAGTTTCTTCTGAGTTAAATTTGTGATTGATTTTCAGGTTTATCTGTGTGGTACCCTGCGAGATTGTAAATATGTTGTTCTGTGCAGCAACAACTATTTTATAACAAATAGCTTGTAACAAATAGATTTCTACTCTTTTATCTTGAGTTCTGAACTCCCCTAGGGAGCAGTCCATTGTTGATGCACTACTTCCTTAAAGTAAGAACTTATAAAAAGCAAATTCTAATTCTAGGGTCTACACTGTCGCATTGGAAGGAAAAATTTGTTGTTTTCTTGGGTTAAAATATTGAATCCTTTGCAAAGTACCCTGGCCTTTTCCTTGAATGTAGAGTGTGTATGTCTCTACCCATCACACCACCAGCACAAAGAAATCTATTTAAACTAGCTTACTTTTTATAAGCCTCAAATTGTGTTTTCTTTTTTCAAATTGGTTTTTGAAATAATAGAAGTACCTAGTTATGATTTCGAGTTAATATATACTATGCTACCTTTTTTTTTTTTTTTAACAGAAAACCCAAAGCCGCTCACTGAGTTTTAAGAATATATATTCAAGCTTCTCCTCTTCTTAATTCTTCCATTGGGACCATATTTTCTCTGATTTTCCTTAGCTCATTTGATGTACCCCTAGAGTTCCCTCCTGACTCAAGTTAGAACATAAATTTCAAGGTCAAGCCATGTATTTATCCCATGTTTTCCAAACTAGCTTAAGAGAAATTTATTTTGTTGTAGTAATATAATAGGTAGTTTCATAGACATCTAAGTAGAAAACTCAAAATACAGCCGCACCATGTAGAGACTGTACTGTAAAGGTTTTTTCCCTCTCCTTCGTGCCTCCTCTCTGGACAGCCACTCCATTCTCATGCTTCTCTCTGCTGATGGACATTCTGCATATGCTTGAGGCTTCTCCAGTCCCCTGAGCCTTTGGCTTACTATAGTCCCAGTGTTACCTGTCCTTTCCATGCAGATGCTCCTTAAGTTTACCTACCCAGGGATGAGTCTGACCCTGACACCATGGGATCAACAATTCCATCCTGACCAAAAGGGGGAAAAGAAGTGTAACTAATAAAGTATCAGTGGCTGAGAGAGTTCAGATAGAGTCAAGAGACTATGCTGGAGGTCGCTCTTAAACAAGCTTCAGTTAGATATTGCTACCTATCATAACTTGCCAAACTCTAACCAAAACCATTCCATCCAATCCTAAAGAACACCTACGGCAATGTATAAGATTCTACAAAGGTTCCATGCACTAGTGTAACTTTCCAGAAACCTACAACCTCAAGATGGGTCCTTGGTCCAGTTAAGTCCTGAAACCTAGCCCAGTCTCTCCAGAATATCAGGTAGTTCCATTTCCCTACCCCATATTATTGACAGCCCCTTCCAGCATGAAAGAGTTAAAATGGCCATAACCCAAATACCCCTAAGGAGTGGGATAGAAGTGGTGATGGTGAAGTTACACAGAGAAGGTAGGGTGTAACAAATGAATATGATTGCTGAATCATTAAATTGGTATTTCTTTCAGTCTCCAATATCTTAGAGCAGCTAGAAGTAAAAACGTAAAATTGTGGAATTGTAACTCATACCAGTTCCAATGCTTTTTTTGTATATATGTTATTTTTCACACACACACACACACACACGAAGTTGATTGTGATGATAAAAAAAAATTGGTTCCTTCTAGTTTCCTATATTCTGGAGCAGCTAGAAGGAAAAATCTGAGAAGATGGTATGGTAGCCCATGACAAACTCTGGGATCTGTCCTGTAACAGCTTATTGAACAGTGCTTTGAAAACTATTGATTTTTTCTTTCTTCGCTTTGTATTATGTTATTTAATAAAATTTTAAAAAGTTGACTTTAACGGGAGAAAAAGATCTTGTTAGCCTCACTTGGGGGTGGGAATTGCCTTGGTTGCAGTGCTGCCCTTCTCAAAAACTCTGAGAGAGTCTATTATCCAAGAGTCACTGACTTTCAACAAGAAAGTATAAAGACATGGTTTAAATATACTTTTTTCCCCTACTTTTTTCCTCCTCTTCACATTTTATCTTCAGCTGTTCCCTGTAATCAGATCACCATAAGCATTATTTTAATGGTCACATGAGAATTTATTATATGAACCAATTGTAATTTATTTAATGTATTAAACTATCTCCAGTAACTTGGAGATACTTGCCTTTCTACTACCTTCAAATCACTCACTCTTCTGACCTTGTACCATGTCGAATTATTTATAAATGACATGCTTGTCATCTAAGACTACTTTTTTTCTGCATGGGCAGGTACCAGGAATTGAACTCGGGTCTCTAGCATAGCAGGCAAGAACTGTGCCACCATTGTCTGCCCTAAGACTACTTTTAATGTTAAAAATAAGTAATTGTCATAGGTACTAGCATTTTAAAAATAATTTATATTCCTAAAAATAGGATGGCTTAGTGGTTATGAGAATTATAAAGTAAAATAGACAAATTGATACTGAAATTAACATTTTGTTTTCTGCTTGTATATATTTTTCATATTCTCTGGCATTTTAGTGAGTGAAGTTTCATTTGAAAGATCTTTACTTCAAAATAGAAATATTGCCATGACCTGTGAGAATGGAAGCTCAGAAAAGTTTCAGCTTGCTAGTCATCAGATACTTTAATAAAATAGTCACAAAAGTTACCAGTAGGCAATCATGATTGATTTGAATTGGGAAGTAATTAACATTATGTACAATTTAAGTATTAGACTTCCCATTGGACAGAAAAATAGTGTTGGGAAGGAAGCTCGACTATTAGTCCCAGTTTGCTTCCTCAGCTGAGCAAATTCATTAATCATTCCTTAAAATACCTAATGACTTTCAGGCTTTGCGCTAGGGCTGAGGATATAGACATGGATATCATTTTTATCATCCTTAACCTTGGCTCACACAGTTGAGTTTTCTCATCTGACATGTAAATTTCTCTCTTGAAATGAAGTACCCTCTCTTGCCTGCTTCCCAGGATTGTTTTGAGGAACAAATGAAAATGTGTGAAAGCATATTCTAAATATTGAAAAAGCATCATGAAAAAACGAACTATGGAAATATTCTTTCATGAGAAATACATATTTAAAAAATTTTTTTAAATACAAAAAAACACCAAATAAATGCAAACATTCCTATTTTGATCATTCTGTTCTACATACAAAATCAGTAATTCACAATATCATCACATAGTTGCATATTCATCATCATGATCAAGAAATACACATTTTTAATGTTCCTTTGATCCAGAACACAGTTGGAAATTTAGTATTTTTGTTTTCCTTTAAATAAGCACATTGACCTGAGTTGCCTGTGGTTTTGCTTTTAAATAGATAGGAATATTTTACTCATGAGCCAGTGTTGTGATTAAAGATCTTGGGTTGAATAGTCTCCAAGAAAATAAGATAATGGCTTTGTGTGTTTAATTTTTTTTAAATTGCCAACCAGAAGAACCTTTTTTGAGCTGAGTGATTGGAATAATCAGAGGAAGGTTGAGTGAGTGTATGACAGAGAGAAAGATTTTCTTGGTTCACTGACCTTGTGCCCTTGCTTGATTCCAGCTGCAGCACATTGTGAGTGATGAGATCTGTGTACAGGTGACTGACCTTTACCTGTCAGAGAACAATAATGGGGCCACTGGAGGCCAACTGAACACACAAGCTTCACGGAACCTCCTGGAGTCAACATATCAGCGGAAGGCTGAGCAACTCATGTCAGATGAGAATTGCTTTAAGGTGAGAGTGCTTATGTAGTCCAAGACCTTGCTGGTAACAAGCGAATCCTCTCATTCAGAAGTTACAAGCCATATCAGGGTACTTTGACCCAGCGATTCCACCCCTGAAAGTCCTTAGACTTCCTAATGAACTCATTAGAGGAAATGCAAAATACACAGAAATGTGGAAGTAAAACCCTCCATGAACTTGTCATTTTGTTTCTTTCCTGCCTTTTTATTAATTTCTTCCTCATCATTTTATTTTATTTTTTTATTACAGACGTTGTAGGTTTATAGAAAAATCATGCAAAAAATTCAGAGTTCCTTTGTACCTCCTCACACATTCCATTTCCCCTATTATTAATGCTTTGCATTAGTGTGATACCTTTGTTGAAACTGAAGCAATATAGTCCATAGTTTACCTTTCAGTTTACTGTGTTGTATAGTCCTACTGTTTGCTTTTTAAATTTTTATTTTAGGAACATACATATATATAAAACCTAAAATTTCCTTTTAACCATACTCAAATATATAATTCAGGGGTGTTAATTGCATAAATAACGTACTACCATCACCATCATCCATTACCAAAGCTTTTCCATCACCCCAAACAGAAACACTGTACCAATTAAGCATTAACTCCCATTGTCTACCCCACCATGGCCTCTGGTAACCTAAATTCTAGTTTCTAATCTTATGAATTTGCTTATTCTAATTTTCATATCAGTAAGATCATGCAATATTCTTTTGTATCTAGCTTATTTTGCTCAATTGTCTTCAGGGTTCATCCATGTTGCCGCATATATCAGAACTTCATTTCTTTTTATGGTTAAATAATGTTCCATCAAATGGATATACTACATTCATCTTTTATCCATTCATCTGTTTATGGAGATTTTGGTTGATTCCATCTTTTTGCATTGCATTTGAATAATGCCAATGTGAGCATTGTTGTGCAGATATCTGTTCGAATCCCTACTTTCAGTTCTTTGGGGTATATACCTGGAAGTAGGATTGCTAGGTTTTATGGTAATTCTATACCAACTTTCTGAGGAATCACCAAACTGGTTTCCACAGTAGCTATACCATTTCACATTAACACCAACAATAAACAAGTGTTCTTATTTCTCCATATACTCTTAAACTTATTTTCCATATATTTTAATAGTAGCCTTTCTAGTGGGTATGAAATAGTGTTTCATTGTGGTTTTGATTTGCATTTCCCTAATGGCTAATGATGTTGAGCATCTTTTCGTGTATTTATTGGCCATTTGTCTTCTTTAGAGAAATTTCTGTTAATGTCTTTTTCCCATTTTTTAATTTTCAGTTTGCTTTGTACAGAAGTTTTTTATTCTGATGAAATCCCATTTGTTTTTTCTTTTGTTACTTGTGCTTTGGGTATACGTTGTAAGAAACCATTGCCTAACACAAGTTCCCAAAGAGACTTCCCTATCTTTACTTTCTAAGAGTTTTATAGATTTGGTTTTTATATTTAGGTCTTTGATCCATTTTAGGTTGATTTATGTATGTGCTGTGAGGGTCAAGTCCACCTTCAATCTGAACATCATTTGTTGAAGAGACTATTCTTTCTGTGTTGATTTGGCACCCTTGTCAAAAATCAATTGGCCGTGGATTTTCAGACTTCTCAGTTTGATTCCTGTGGTCTGTATATATGTCCTTATGTAGTATACTGTTTTCATTACTGTAGCTTTGCAATAAATTTTAAATTAGTTCTTCTTTTTTCAAGGTACTTTTGCCTAATTGGGAACCATTACCCTTCCATATACATTTGATGATTGGCTTTTTCATTTTTGCGAAGAAGGATGTTGGAATTTTGATTGTGATTATGTTGAATCTGTAAATCACTTTGGGTGGAATTGACTTATTAACGGTATTTTCGTCCTATAGTCCAAGAACACAGAATGTTCTTCCATTTCTTTCAGCCTTTTTGATTTCTTCTAAGTATTTTGTAGGATTTTTTTTCTTATTACCTCTTCACATTGTTCATTATTAATATATAGAAACAGTACTGATTTTTTGCATGTTGATCCTCCACCACTACTTTGTTTAGTAACTCTGGTAGCTTTGCTGTAGTTTTATATGCACACATCTGCAAATAGGTACAATTTTACGTTTTCCTTTCCAGTTTGGATGCTTTTTGTTCTTTTTATTGCCCTGGCTAGAACTTCCAGAACAGTGTTGAATAACAGCAGTGACAATGGGCCTTCTTGTTCTTCCTGATCTTAGAGGGAAAGCTTTCAGTGTTTCCCATTGAGTATGATGTTAGCTGTGGGTTTTTATCATATATGCCCTTTATCATGTTGAGGAAGTTTCCTTCTATTCCTGGTTTTCTGAGTGTTCTTCAAGAAGAGGTACTGGATTTTGTCAGCTGTCTTTTGAAATGATCATGTGTTTTTTTTTCCCTTCATTCTTTTAATGTGATGTATTACTTTAATTAGCTTTCTTCTGTTCAGCCACCTTTGCTTTTGAGTTCAGTTTGCTAGTATTTTTTTGAAGATTTTTGCATCTATATTCATAAGGGTTATATGTCTGAAATTTTCTTTCTCATCTTTATTTGGCTTTGGTATTAGGATAATGTTGGCCCCATAGAATGAGTTACTTCCTGCCTTTTTTATGCTTTCAGAATTAATTTGCTTAGGGTGCACAGGTGGTTCAGTGGTAGAATGCTCGCCTTTCTAGGAGACCTGGGTTCAATTCCCGGACCATGCACCCAAAAAAAAATAGAAATTAATTTGCTTAGTATGTGATTGTAACAATTTTGTATTCTGCTTTTTTTTCTATTTTTCCATATTGTAATTCTTAAAATATTGTTTAATAATGTTTAAGCGTGTAATCTGTGATCGTTATAGAAAAGAAAGAAAATGCAGACAAAAGAAAAGTTACCTATAATTCTTCCCACAAATAATCACTGATGACGTTTCTAGACTTTTCTGTTATTGGGTATATATTTTGAAAGAGATTATACTGGACAAATCTTCTGTAACTTATTTTATTTTGGTTGGCAACACATTGATGAGGTCTTTACCATCTTTTTAATGGCCATTTCATTTGATAGGCCATTAGAACCATGCCTGTCTAATTGGAAATTTAGCTTGTTCCCAGTTTCTACTCTTGTAATCACTAATTGTAAAAGCATATAGTTGGAAATAACCTAGATGTCCACTATGGCACTGGATGGCATATTTTCCCATCATTAAAAATCAATTATGTTTCATAGAAGTGTGAAACAAATAAAAAGATACAGAAGTATGTGTACTATGATTGCAGCTAGGCAATGAATATATACAATTGGACAGAACTTTTTATTTATGTAGGAAGGGCAGGGTCAAGTGACCCAGAACAAGATTTGTAGTTGGCTACACAGAGAGCTGAGCTATCTAAAAGTTGACTACTTCAAGTATGTCCTGTGCACTTTAATGATCTGACCCCAAATTCTTTACTCAGTTATTGGCTTATACTTTAAACTGTTTCTTTAGTTTTATCACCTGTGTGCCATTTTCCTAATATAGAATCTGAGAACTAGAAACGAGTTTACTAGTTCGGTCTTTGACCTGATGTTCTACTACCTGAGTAACCAGAGGACTTTCCCAGCTTATTTCCTAAACTCTTCAGGGTTTTAGATCTATAAATATTTATTATAAGTTTACTGTTGGTTTAGTTTTAATGGTGAACAAAATTACCATCCCTACAGTGAGTTAACAATGTAATTAAATTGTGCAAGTGAAAGACTGAGGGAATGGTTAGACTCATCTTGTAGATAATAATGGTTATCAGAGTGCCAGAGGGGATAGCAGAAACAAAGGCTTAGAAATCAGGAAAGTTTTTTCCCAAAGTGATCCTTTAGCAAAGACAATAAAATTCAGTAATTTTTATTTTGACACAAGCAGCCCTTCAAATACCCTGTCCTTTCCTCTCCTTCCAGCCTCATCACCCTTCATTTATTTGGAACACATGCTACACTGCTCTGCTACATGAGGCGGATTTATCTCTCTGGTATATAGCCATCCAGATCCTTTTCTGCATTTGCGTGTGTGTGTGTGTGTGTGTGTGTAACAATAAATGGTGTTTCAGTGGTAGAGTGCTTGCCTGCCATGCTGGAGACCTGAGTTCGATTTCCAGCCCGTGCACCCCCCCCCAAATAAATAAATAAATGGTGAAAGATTGCATATTGTTCTGCATCTTACGTTGATCAACTGCTGTGTTATACTTAACGGTATGGATAAACCATAGTTTTAAAAAATCATTCCCTTGGGGGGAGGGGTGTGAATATTTAAACTGTTTCCACTTTTTGCTATTCCAAACAGTGATATTGAACAGCATTTCATTGTATGCATCCCTTTTATGCAGGTGTAATTATTTGTCTAGGGTAGTAGACAGAGAGGTGAAGTTACTGGGGAGAAGGGTATGCATATTTTAAATTTTAATGGATATTGCTATTTCATCCTCCGAAGTGGCTGACTGTACCAGTGTCATTTTCATAAAGGCACTTATTTCTTCATCTCCTAGTGAGCACTTGTTGTTATTAGACTATTTTTATCAGAGAGGTAGAAAATTGTGTTACTTTAATTCACGTCTCCCTGTTTTCCTGCTGTTGCCTGTTTTTCTTCTGTGTATTGCTTATTCATATCCTTTGCCCTTTTTTAGAGGTGTAGTACTTTTTATGTAGGTTTGTAAGCAACGTATTCTGTGCTTGAAACTGATTGCTCTTCCCCTGCATCCTGCCCAGCCCAGTTATTTTAGTGAAGTGTAAAGCCTTCCTCAGCTTGCTGAGGAGGAATTCTTTACTCCCATAGCATATTGCACATGTCTCTAGAATAGTGCCTATATAGTGACTTAATGCAGTATAAATATAACTGTTTGTATTCCTGTTTTCCTTTATTAAATTGAACTCCTCCAATCCAAAAACCATGTTATCTTCTGAATGTGTCCTCTGCTTGATGTATAGTAGACATTCAGTGACTGTGTGTTGGATGAATGAAGTATAAGATATTAGTGAAGGAGGTATACGGAAAAGGTGGATATTCATAGCCATACTAAGTAAAAAGTGTGCATTTTCTTAAGGTTGGTGAACTGTGAAACATTTTTAAGGGTTAAATACTCTGTTGGAGTGGAGCTTTCAGGAAGACTAGTTTGACATCCCTGAATAAGGAAGATTGAAAGAATTAGAGACATGTTTATAACTGAAGGCAGTACCAAACTTGGGTGACATATGTTCATGGTATAATAACAAAGCCAGTCGATAAGAGGTTAGAAAGCTAAAGCTTAACATGATAGGCGACAGGTACAAGAGCTTATTGGGATGAAATTGAGTTTGGTTTTAGGCATATGGGGAGGAGATTATGTTCTCAATATCACTTTGAAGGGTGTTACTCCTTACAGTGATAGAAAAAATCTTGTCATTATAGGTCATCCTAGATAAAGAAAAGCAAACTCCTAGAGCACCCCTAGCCTGTAGACTTATTTACATCCTTGTGTTAAGTCCCAGAAATAGGATTATCCAGTGACAGGGCATTGGATTTTATGTCTGGCTACATAAGCAATATTTCTTTCCAGTGAACAAAATACGTATTTTTCAAAGCACTCTTGCTGGCAGTGATTATTGTTTTAGCTAATCTGAGAGGTATAAGATGTGAAATGATACTTTTGCTCTAACTTATATTTCATTTTGCCGGTAGCAAGATTGGACTTACTTAGTTGTTGCTTCCCAAGTTTTTGAGTATCTTTATCTTTTCAATTGGAGCAAAGTTTTATAACCTCTGAAATTTTGCCTCCTCCACCTCCCAACCCTACTAGGTTATAACTTTGGAGATGGTTTTTTGTTTACATTTAGGTTTCTTATTTGCAGCTTATGTTCATTCAGAGCCAAGGCCAGGTTCAGTTGACCATTGAGCTTCTGGACACGGAAGAAGAAAACTCGGATGACCCTGTAGAAGCAGAGGTATGGGCAAGCATATTGCAGAAACCATGTCCTGAGTAGAGCCAGCTGCCATGTCCTGTGAGTGCCCAGCTGACTATGTCTTCTAGAAGGCCAAGGCAGCCATGGGCCTATTTAAGGATAAAGGTCTAGATTCCACCACCACCACCACCACCCCCGCCCTTTTTCTTGCATGGGCAGGTACTGGGAATCGAACCCCGGTCTCCAGCATGGATGGCAGGCAAGAAATCTGCTGCTGAGCCACCATCACACCATCCTTTCCCCCTTTTAAAAACGGTTTTACATGCAATCCATCCTAAGTGTACAGTCAGTGGCATGTGACTGTATGTTTACCACCATAATCAATATGAGAACATTCCCATTTCTTCTGGGAACAGAGGATAGAATCCCTTATATCCTCCTATTATTGACGTTTAGCTTTGGTATAGTGCCTTTGTTACAATTAATGAAAGAATATTATAGTGTTACTGTTAACTGTAGACCTTAGTTCTCATTAATTGTATTTTTCCCACATACTACCCCATTATTATTAACACCTCGTAATAGTAACATACATTAGTTCTAGTTCATGTAAAAACATTCTTGTACAATTAACCACCATCATCATCCATTCTAGGCTTTGCTAAATTATGCAGTCCCAATTTTTATCCTCTAGCTTTCTTTGGTGACATTCATAACCCTAATGTTGCTTTTTCAGCCGTACTCATGCTCACTTTGTTCATTACACTTATTATATTGTGTTACCATCACGCAGTATTGTGCTATGCATTTCTGAACCGTTTTGATCAGCCTTATTAAATATTCTTTTCTCCTTAAGCATCAATTAGGGCCAGGATTTTGAAAGTACAAAAAAAAAAAAACAAATGAGGTGCCGTCTTCCTGGTTTCATCTTGATTTTTGTGTCATCTTTACTTTTTATTGAGATAAATGAAGCCAAGATTTCTGAATCCTACAGAGTACACAGGGTGAGGTGGTTATCATAGTTGAGTCTGGCCCATAATATAAACAGAGACGCAGACCACATGTATGATGTTGGTGTGCCCAGGCAAGGGGGTGATGGTAAGGCATAAGAGAAGACTTATTTTGGGGGGACTATTGGCCCATGGTTGTCAGATCTTTGGATTCTTTTTTTTTTTTTCAAGAGATGCTGGAAATCCAGATCTTAATGTGAAAAGGAACTGATTTTCACATATTCATTTGCCACTATATATTTTGTTTTTACAAAATTCTCAATGGGAAAATAAAACCAATCAGTGAACCAGCTTCTTCCAATGTATGACATCTGTTAACCTCATCTCAGAGAAGCTTTGGATCTTGAAGTTGAACAGAATTTTTAATCTCTATTCCAGTACCAAGTAACAAACACGTCACTTATGGAAAGGGAATTTTTTTTAACCTTGAAATTTGTGGATTTCCAACATTTTAGTTACAAAATTTTCTAGACTATGTAATAAAGACAAAGTTCAGTTTTTGTGATCTTCCCCAACCACATCTTGTATTTATAATCCTAGCGCTGGTCAGACTATGTGGAGCGTTATATGAATTCGGATACTACCTCTCCTGAGCTTCGTGAGCATCTAGCACAGAAACCAGTATTTCTCCCAAGGTGAGTAAGCCGGGTCACTTCTCAGCAGTATATACTTGTGTGCGATTGAGGAATGGGGAGTTAAATGACTCTTACATTTTTGGTTTTCATTTATTCTGTTTATTCATTCTGTCTTCTGCGGATACTAATTTAAGGTTTGTAAGTGTTATACCATTGACTTACCTGGAGCACATGTCAAAGAATCGGGGAGGTAAGTTTGGAAGATCAGCAGTAATTTTCCTATATCAAACAGAGATGTATATTGGGATTTCCAAGGTCCGCTGAAGGTGCCTGAGGCAAAGTCCAGAGGAACCAGACACAAGCTTCCAAGGGTCCTCTCCCACTGGTGTCACATAGAATATGCTTAATTCCTTCAGCAGTGTATTATGAAAAGGTATGAAATATTGTCCCTACCAGGGAAGGTCATTAGAAACTAAATGCCAGGGTTTTTATTGGGAGCTAGTCATGTAGGCACCTTTGCATGGCATGTATTAAAATTTCAGACTCCCAGAAGGAAAGCAGGTGTTCAGCACAAGCTATATAGTTTATACAAAGTGTTTAGGCACAGTGAGTCTCTCTTTATCATTTAGTGAATGGTGAAAACCATTTAGAAATCCAGGTTCCCAACTTTGTAGGCAGGCCTTTCAAAGGATAATGATCTTAGTCTGCCATGTTAACTCTTTTCTGCAAAGAATTTTTAAGAATTTCCCTGTTACTAAACTGTACAGGTAATATACAATGCTGATCCTCTATCTGAGGATGTACACAGTTGCAGAAATAGAAAATGGATTTTGCCATAGTAGAGTAACTTTCTTTCTTCCCAAAAGTTTAGAATTGAGATCTCATGTCTTAAATATCCAAAAAGCTGGTTTCCCAGAACTATTAGACTTAGTCCTATTCAGAACATTGAAAGGGGTATAGCAGAAAGGGCCATGCCAGGTTATTCCATTCATTGATAAATTTACACATATTCAAGGTGATACTCTATGCCAGGCCTCTCTCCTGACAAAACAGATGAAATCTCCATGTTTAGGAAATAGTAATTGAGATAGATAGGCATTAAATAATCATACAATTAACATATCACCATGTAGTTCTCACCAGATGGACAAGTTTTTAAAAAGATTTGTTAACTTTTGTAGAGAGTATGGGAAGGAGGCACTCTAATACTTTTGAGTAAAAATATAAATTAAGGTAGAATCCTTCTGGGGCAGGGGGCAGTTAAAATGTATGGGACCCTTATCCTAGAACTTCAGTTTCTAATTATTTTTTTTAGAGCTAAGGTTCTTAATACTTCTGATGTTGAGACTCCTTTATAGTCTTAAAGATTATCCAAAGTACTTTTGTTTACCTTATTAGAAATTAAAACAAATGTTTAAAATGCTCATTGACTTGTTTTAAAAATAACAATACTAAACCTACATGTTAACACAAATAATTTTTAATGAATTTTTTCAAAACAAAAAAACTTTGTTTGAAAAGGGTGGTATTGTAAATTTTTACGAATCTTTTTAATATCTGACTTAATAGAAGAATGGCTGAAATCTGCTTCTATATTCGATCTGTTTATACTGTGTTGTTTGAGTGAAACACATGAAAAAAATCTGGCCTCACTCAAATATGTAGCTGGAAAAGACAGGCATATTTTCATATCCTTTCAGATGATTATGGATAGTCTTCTTTACAAGTGATAGTTTCTTAAAGGTTAGTTGCAATATCAATATAAATTATCAATTAGCTTTTCATATAGACATGTCAAAATGCATTGATTTATCTTATACTATTTGAATTAATCTTTTATCCAGATTATATTAGTTCACTAAATTGTATCAATATACTAAATGTTGACACATTTCCATTATACAATATCCCAAAAAAATCACCATTGATCTCATAAAACATGTCTAAGTATTGGCAAGCTGTCAGACTCATGGTGGCCAATGTCTTTTTGCCAAAATTCTAAGTTCTGCTTGAAAGGCTCAGATTTTATCATTACCAACTAAATAAAGCCACTTGTTTTCCTTGAGGTGACAGGCTACTTTGTTTTTGAGAAAATAGCTGCCCAAATACCCAAGGTTGACTAAGTTTAGTCGGTTGTTCTTTCAGTTAAAAATGGTGGTCCCTTTGCAACTCAAGCAAATGTTCAGGTGCTTTTCTTCAAGAATACTATTATATATTTCAGTACACAGAAGTGTTTTATGTATACTTCCCATTTTATCATATTGAATATTTTAATGAAATGAACTGAAGGATTGGGATTTAATGAAAAATGTTACTGCTTCATCAAAGATATTCTTTAAGCAGAAATGGCTTTCTCTTTTTAGTTGTGGGTATATGGTCAGAGAATAATACAAAGACTACTAAGTACAGTTTGTTACCACTGCCAGCAGTTTTATTCACCATTTCTTTTGCTTTGCCAGTGCAAATGTCCACACAGGGAAAAAGGCAAGACCCTTCAAATGGGTCTTAGAGACTGCTAAGTGTACTGGGACCTAAGAACTACTGTCCTACAGAAATGCATGTGAACAAAGGTATTCACTGAGGCAGTCTTTTTAACGTCAAAATATTGGATACAGTGAATTGGTCAGTTGACAGCCTATCTCAGCTGGTTATGAAAATTAAGCTCTAATTGTATCCTAAGGAATCTATTGATGTTGTGAATTGATATTTTTCTTATCTATATAAGATGGTACTGGTTACACGCTACCTTTGGGAGAATTTTTTATATGGCAGCCAATTTTCTGTGTTTTGCAGTTCAGATGAAGAACCTTGATTGAGAAAGGCTAATAGGGAATGTTTAAATTAGAGTATATTTCTTTGCAGCAGTATGTGTGGTGAAATTTAAAAATTTTCATGACATTAAATAAAAAGTTGAGACCATTAAGCATAGTGTGATACTATTTTGTCTATAAAAGTACCAAAACAGAACTATAGCAGATGAATACATATGTAAATACATAGATGGAGGCCTGGAAGGTTTTAAATCAAAACCATTAACAGTGGTTACCTCTACCAAGGCAAGTGGAATCTGAAGAATGGTGGGTAGGGGATGGTTAAGCATTTTTTTGGAGGGGTGGCAGGGGTGTGCGTGGTCTGGGAATCAAACCCAGGTCTCCTGCATGAAAGGTGAGCATTCTGCCACTGAACTACCCATGCACCCAAGTATTTCTGTTTTTTATTGTGTATCTCTGTATTTGAAATATTTGGATTTTTTTTATTAGTACAGTGATAAGCTAATCACTTTTCTCTATATGTAACAAGCATTGTGATAAGTACAATGAAGGCATATAATAAGGAGAATTAATTTGGGCAGGGGAGTCATCGGAATCCATGAATGAACAGGTACTCATTCTGCAGAATTTTTCTGCTTTGTAGGAATCTGCGGCGGATCCGAAAGTGTCAGCGTGGTCGAGAACAACAGGAAAAGGAAGGGAAGGAAGGAAATAGTAAGAAGACCATAGAGAATGTGGATAGCCTGGATAAGCTGGAATGTAGGTTTAAGCTGAATTCCTACAAGATGGTGTATGTGATTAAGTCAGAGGACTACATGTATCGGAGAACCGCCTTGCTCCGGGCTCATCAGGTGAGAACCAATATCTGGAATTTCTCTATACATCTCCGTTCTCAACCAGGACCAGGTCTATTCCTGGAGCCCTCTTGATTGTTTCTCTTCCTTAATGGGAACCTGTTCTTGGAACTGAGAATTGTTTAGTAAGCAAGTAAATTGCTTCCATTGAAACTATCCCAGAATGTACATTTCAAGTGGTATCTGATCTTTCACTTGTGTGAATCCTACCTGTTTTCACATTCTGTCTCAATTGTGAAAACTTCCCAGTGCAGTTATTTGTCAGGAGTAGTTCCGGGCCCACAGTGTACCACAGAGTACTACAGTGAGGTTGAGCAAAAGGTAGGGTGATGAGCACTATCAGGGAAACAGACCAGACAGTGAGACCGTGGGTGACTGGCATGCTGGTCTGCTGTCCTTGAAGAGGTCTTTCAAGAAGGTGACATTTGAGGCCTGAATAATGATAAGAAGCCAGCCTTGTGGAAAGCTGAATAGAGGTGCTTTCTAGGTAAAGAAAGCTGCAAATGGGAGAGTTTGAAGAAAGAAAATGTTTGAGAACGTTTGGCATTTTTGAGAATCTAAGAACACCAACTGGTGTGTCTTGAGTCATGGGGAAAGTGGGATGTGAGAAATTGTAAGGGTGGACAGAGGCTACATCACTTGGCCTTGTAGGCATGGTTTGGAGTTTGAGGAATTTTGGGACATCGTTGGCTAGATGGCTTGTACTATTGCTGTGAGATGGAGAGTGGGGAGGTAGCAAAGTACCAGTTCCATGGGACTGCTCTTATTCAAATGAGAGGTGGTGACTACTGTGGTAGCAATGGAATTTGTTGAGAATTAAAGATTATAAACATTATTTGGAGATATAACTGACATACAATGGGCATTATATAATTAAGATATAATTGGTAAAGGATCAGATATGGGGAGGTAAGAGTAAGGAAGGCATCAAGGATAATGTCTGGTTTTTTGTTTCATTTTGGTTTTGCTTGAGTAAATGAGAAGTTAAGGGACACATTCTTTTTTTAATTTTTATTTTTGGGTTTTTTTGGGAATTTTTATTAGTAAAACCAATCAATATACAATATGAACATTCTTTATTTGTCACATAGTTGTATATTCATCATCATCATTTCTTAGAACATTTGCATCAATGAAATAAAAAGAAAATAGAAAAAAATTCATACATACTATACCCTTTACCCTATCTATGATCACTAGCATTTCAATCTACTAAATTTAACATTTGTTCCCCCTATTATTTATTTTTAATCTGTATGTTTTACTCGTCTGTCCATTAGGTAGATAAAAGAAGCATCAGACACAAGGTTTTCCCAATCACACGATCACATTGTGAAAGCTGTATCATTATATAATCATCTTCAAGAAACATGGCTATTGGAACACAGCTCTACATTTTCAGGCAGTTCCTTACAGCCTCTCCATTACACCTTAACTAAAGGTGTGATACCTATTTAATGCATAAGAATAACCTCCAGGATAACCTCTCGACTCTGTTTGGAATCTCTCAGCCATTGACACTTTATTTTCTCATTTCGCTCTTCCCCCTTTTGGTCAAGGAGGTTTTCTCAATCCCTTGGTGCTGAGTCCCAGATCATTGTAGGGTTTTGTCCCATGTTGCTAGGAAGGTCCATACCCCTGGGAGTCATGTCCCACGTAGAGAGGGGCAGGGAGGTGAGTTTGCTTGTTGTGTTTGCTGAGAGAGAGAGGTGCCTCTTAGGCCTGATTTTAAGTAGGCTTAGCCTATCCTTTGTGGGATTAAGTTTCATATGAACAAACTCCAAGATTGGGGGCTCAGCCTATTGCTTTGGTTGTCCCCACTGCTTGTGAGAATATCAAGAATTCTCCACTGGGGAAGTTGAATTTTCCCCCTTTCTCACCATTCCCCCAAGGGGACTTGGCAAATACTTTTTTATTTACTGTTCAAATCCTTCTGGGATTTATCGAGGCATCACTCTGGACAAACCTACAAAATCTCATGCCCTACTCAAGGTTCCGTGTACTTATGATGTTCAATTAAGCTGTCCACATAAGTTATATTGGAAAATGCAATAGTTAAAATATAAAATTTGTACCAAATAAACATTTTTTGATTTAGTCTTACACATAAGTTAAAGTTTTAAAATATTAATTACCATCTATTTTCAACACCCTGCATTATTGACATTCCTTTGTTCTTCCTCATGCAAAACATTTTAAAATTTGTACATTTAGTCATTATCATTATATATTCTAGGCATCCCTAGATTATATGATCTCAGTCTTTATCGTCTATCTTTCCTTCTGATTTCATTTGTGCCCCCCAGGCCTCCTCCCTCTGTCATTCTCACCATTCAGCTACATTCAGTGTTCTGACAATATTGTATTACACTTAGGTAATATTGTGCTATCCATTTCTGAATTTTTATGATCAGTTCTGTTGCACACTCTGTATCCCTTCAGTTCCAATTACCCAGTATCTAAAGGGACACATTCTTGATAGCAAGAGATCTTGTTCTTGCGGGGGCGGGGAGGTGCAGTCAGAAGCTCTGTTTTGAACAGGTGACATTTGAAAGTACTACAAACCATTCAGGTGGGAGCTAGTAGGTAGGCATTTCATTGTACTTTCTCATGGCACTGTAACTGCTGTGTTAGTGTATGCATGTTTCTGGTTCAAAGTCTTTGGGGGAGCTGGACAATAATTCATCTTTGCATCCCTTACTATACCTTACATGCAGGCACCAGTAAATATGTGCCAGCACAAGGTGGGAATGTAAGCATTCATTGAAGATCTGCTTTGCCTGCTACTTTGCTGAGAGGGTGGGATCATATGATGAAGGAAGAGTGGGTTTTAAGCTCTTTGTTTTCCTGTTTTACCTAAAAGTGGATCAGCACGCTGACAGAAATGACCAACAGCTATGATTCATTTTGTCTCACTGTGGGGTCCATTAGAATCACCTTGGCTGCTGGTTTAAAATGCAGATAGATCTGAAGAAATCTGTAGGGTCAACATGTTCCCCAGGTGATTCTAATGCATGCTTTTTAATTGAGAAGCCCTGAACTAGTTTTACCCAAAGCCTGTGTTGGCATTTTTGGGGGGCCTTTATGGAATTCTGTCTCCTCATAAGCTCCATGTTCTTACCTCCTTCAATTCTCTTTAAACACAGACTCCCACTGGCCTTTTTCTACTAACTAGTGGTATCTGGAAATTGAGCCCACATCTTTCCTCTGGTATTTTAGGAGAAAACTGGGCTTTGTATTTGAAAGTTTTTGGTCCTAATTCAGGTGTCTTTTCTTTTTCTGTTTTGCTAGTCCCATGAGCGTGTAAGCAAGCGGCTACATCAGAGATTCCAGGCTTGGGTAGATAAATGGACCAAGGAGCATGTGCCTCGTGAAATGGCAGCAGAGACCAGCAAATGGCTCATGGGTGAAGGGCTGGAGGGCCTGGTGCCCTGTACCACCACCTGTGATACAGAGACCCTGCACTTTGTGAGCATCAACAAATACCGTGTCAAATATGGCACAGTATTCAAAGCCCCATAACTGCAAAGTCAGAGCAGATCACCTGGCCGGGGTATGTATGTGTGTGGGTGTGTGTGGGTGGGCATGTGCACTCATGCACTGAAGAAACAAGGAAGATGCCTTTCTAGCCTCACTGGGCCTCTCTGGGACATGGCCACCTGATCTGTGTGTGGCTGGTGCAACCTGGCACCAAGTGGGCTACATATAAGGAACATGAATACCTAACGGAGCTGGAGCTGGAATTTTTCCCAAAGGGTTTTGAGTACTAATGTGCCCTGGAGGGAAAGGAAGTTCACGCAAGCACAGAGACATGCTGTTTGCTTGCACACACCAGCAGAGTGAAGACTGGAGTCTCCTGTGGCCTGACCATCAGTAAAGGAACTAGATGCTGTTCACACTTTGACTGGATAGGAGTATTTTTTCAAGACAGTCTGGGGAAGGACTTACAGCTCTGATGGATTCTAACTGTGATGGTCACTGCTCCTTGTCTCTCCCCTCAAAAGGAAAAAAAAACTGGATTTGATTTTTTTCTGGTCATTCGAGCACATCTAAATCACCCATTAGGTTTTATTTGGGCCCTACAGTTTGGCTTTGGGATCTATCATCTTGTGGATTTGATTTCTGACGAATCCCTTACTGCCCACCCTTTTTTCTCCCCTCTAGTTCTCAACCTCAACAAGTTCAAATCAGTCATCCTTTTAGCTCCCGTGGAACTGTTTTGTACCTTCTTCTTTAATAGTCTACCCTAGTGCCATTCACCAGCTTTACTCTCTGAAACACACCTGCACACACACATACAATTTTAACTTGGTTTTTTTTTGTAAATAATGTACATACTGTCGATTTTTTATTAAAAGAAATATGCTTTGATGTGCTAGCATAACTGCTCTAGCTTATTGTGTACCATAGTACTATGTGGCTTCAGATTTAGTACCTATGAACAGATGTACAAGACATTTATTACACTTTTTACCAAAGGGAGTTAACTGTTGTAGTACTTTTGTGTAAAACTTGTCTTCTTCTCTTCCCCAAACTTTTTTTTTTTGTAAATAAATAAAGCTTGGTTCTTACTTAAGAAATAAATTTTCAACCAACGTCCCTTGTCCTCACCAGAGAAGTATTGGGAAGCAGGGATTTTGGCTTCTTGTTTTCCAGATACAAACAGGATTCTGCTTTAAATAGTTAAGTCACTTGTACTTGCCCTAAATCAAAATATTCCACATTTTAAAAAGAGAGTACTTATTTAAGTATGTGATTTTTACATTTGTTCAACTATTTGAAAAGCCTTCATATTTGGGCAGATTATCAGGCTATGTAATTTGTATTTCTATATATTTTTTTCTTATCCTTAGAGGAATGGGAATGAACCTCTTAAATACCAAACCAGTATTTGAAAGAAGTACATATGAAATGTGTAATATAAATGGGATTGGGAGGGAGAGGAAATGATACATTTCAATAGTAACTGCAAATGGGATATATATTTAACATAAACTAGCAGACATTTAAACATGAATGACTGGGATTTTTATATGTGATCTACCTGTACTTTCTAAACAAAGACCAGCTCTGCCCCCCCCAGCCAACTGGTGGGTTTTTCTCCAGCAACCATTACTTCAGTCAGAATTGTAAAGTCATAGTGTTTTGTGTATTTCTGTTTGCTTTTTAATCCTCAATACTATCACCAAACAACAACAACAACAACACAACACTGGCTCCTAAAGTTTCAAAACATGGGTAGATCTCGCTGTGATTCTAGACTGTTTTTCATGCAGGGGTACAGACAACTTCGTGAGTCCAAAAAAGTATAGAAGAGCCTTATGGCGAGCAGATTCCATGGAAAAGCTGGGGAAGTACTTGATGTGGGGGTTGGTGTGATATGTGATGGTTGGGGGGAAAGATCTTCAGATTTTCCCAGCTATAATTCACCTATCCCCACTCTGATCTCTCAAGAAGGATCCTGTTCACCTGGAAACATGGGAAGTTGATGGGGCCTGGCAAGGGGCAGCCCCAGCTCTTGCTACCCCTGTACAGTGTTATGTCCAGAGCACCTGCCTGTACCTCAGGACAGGGTTTCAGGGCCAGTTCAGGAGAAACTCCTAGCCTACCAATGTAACCAACAGGAAGCATTTCACTTGCAGCTAGGATTTTTCCCAGAAGCATTTTCATCCCTCCTTCAGTCTGATATCTGAGCTCCAAGCTCTAAATACAGCCTGTATTATAGCAGAAAGTTATTTTAAATCACCCTTGGTTCTCTGTACTTAGTCACCTTTCCTAATGATCTGCATTTGAAATGTCGACTTGGTCAGTATTTCCATTAAAATATCAGGGCTTATATATATATATATATATATATATATATATATATATATATATATATATATATATATATAATTTTCTTTATAAGTGATTTTAAACAAGAACTCTGGAAAACCCAGGAGGAAAAAGTAAAGCTGCTAATAAGGTAACTTGAGGGTGCAATTGGAAGTCTGTTTTTGGCATTACTGCTTCGTGGGCTCTACATTACTGGGTGATGAAATGCCTTATTCTATTGAGAGGTTGAATACTGTGATCTACTTTCTCAAATCAAAACATTTCCAAGGTTTCTAACGATGGGCAAGAGTTGGTGGTAACATAAAATAACACGTGTACTAGAGGAAGTGAAGGTTACTGGGATTTAAAAAAATCCCATCAGCTTGAAAGCATCCATCTCCTCAGCCCGGCCCACTTTGCACGTTAAGCAGAAACAAAAAGCCAGAGCCAGAGGTCGGGCTGGGCTGAAGGGGTTTCTACTTTTTGCTTTTGATGTTGGAGGCTCCCAGACTCCTACCCGAGAATCCCTCCCACCTACAGTGCTGTCCCGGGACCTTTGGCAATATGAGAAGAGGGGTCCTCGAAAAGTTCAGACTCTAGTTTTCAGTTTCCCGCTCAAAAGTTAAGAACAGCTGTGCTTCCGGGGCCATCGGTGTTCCAAGAAAAGTTGCCGGGTATGGAAGGCGCCCTTCGGTTGCCGGAACCTTTGGTTCCAGGCCGTGAGCCGCGCCGGCAGCTCTAGAGGACTTCCGGGAGACCAGTGGACGCGCGACGATGGCAACGCCGGTCCTGAAGCACTGGCGCACCACACTGGAGCGGGTGGAGAAGTTCATATCGCCGCTCTACTTTACCGATTGTAACCTCCGCGGCAGGTGCGCCTCTTCGCCCCGGGAGCCGACAGACCGTATCCACGTGCCCTCACCTCTTCTGGGGGTAGCTCAAACTGCGGCCACCCGGCCCGCGGGGCAGAGAGTCCGCGGGGGCAGTGCAGGATCTACGGGCGGGGGCGGGATGTGCTGCGGCACGGTCGGACAGCCCTCTCGGAAGTGGATTGAAAGAAGGCGCGTGTTCACCCGCGGGCTGCCCGACCGGGCGAAAGGGAGTGGTCTCAAGCGCGCCCACCGGCCCTCTCGCCTAGGCTCTTTGGGGACAGTTGCCCGGTGGACGCGCTTTCGTCCTTCATTACGCCTGAAAGACTTCCCTACCAGCAGGCAATTCAGCAGAACTTCCGCCCGGCGCAGGTCGGCGACTGCTTCGGACCTACGTGGGTAACGCCCAAAGAGACGGCCCAGCGGGCCAAAAGGAAGAGCCCGGTCTCCACGCCCTTGCTCACCTAGAGGTGCACAGGAAGCTCCTCTAAGGGTCGTACCTCCGTTGTCTACCCTCTGCCCCCAGACAGCCACAGGGGACAGAGCAGCACCTTCCTCTGGGAACAGCTCTCCGTCCCTTAGAGTCTTCATGGGAGAGTTTTCATCCGCCCTTCCCTCTGTTTCCCAGCTCCTGGACACCCCTTAGGAAGGGTAACCTAGAAGGGATCATGGGCCCCTAATCACTCTGCCTCTTCCCCTCACCTTACAGCCGGCCTCATAGCTCCTTTCTTACCGCTCAGATAAGAGGCTGCCTATGCTTTCAGGAGGTTGGTCCCAAGTCTTTGCTAACACTTAATCCAAGGAAGTAGGTGGTGACAAGGCTTCCGCCCATCTCCATGGCTCTCTTGCAGGTGGTGGACTTGTTGGTTCCGGGTGGAGCTGACCATCCCAGAAGCATGGGTGGGTCAGGAAGTTCACCTTCGCTGGGAAAGCAATGGAGAAGGCCTTGTGTGGCGTGATGGAGAACCTGTCCAGGTGAGGAACCACCTATCCACAGCTGAGTAGCAGTGCTCACAAGGCTGTATCAGGATTTTAGGACTGAGGGAGTTGCCACTTGGGAACCTGTATACTGGTTCCTTCCACATTGGGAAGTTGGGTAGATGGCTAATGGATCTCAAAACATTAGTCCAAAGCCAACCCTGTCCCATACTGACCACCTTCCCATTCTGGGCTGAAAATAGTTACTACATCAAGTACAATAATAATTACAGCAGATCCATGTATCCACCCTCTACTAGGTTCCAGGCTGGAAGCTTTGTGGAGCATATCACTTTTTATTTTTAGAGTTTAATAAACTAGTTTGTATGTATGTATGAACGTAAAACATACTTGGGACTGGGGGTGTCACAGTTATGGATGGTAGAAGTGAAAATTTATATCCTCTTCCCCTGAAGTAATGGATCTCTTCCTGCCACCCCCGTCCCATTTCCCAGCTACAACCACAAAATGTCTTATTTACACATCCAACCCTAACACTTTTAATCTTAAAGTCTTGTAAAGTAGTGGTCTTTATACCCATCACAGATTAAGCAACTAAGATATCTAGAGGTTAGTTTACTTACCCAGATTCACACAGCTTCCATTTCAAGTTGGAGTAAATCCCAAGTTCATGCTATTAACTCTCAACCATTTGGCACCACTCATCGACCATTAGATTAGGGCCATCAACCCAACATTGGGTTCTTCTTCCTGTACTGGAAGAAAGAACAACTCCTCTCTTTCTGAGCCTTCCTTCATTGGCTCAGTAGATGTAATATGGATGCCCATTCTGGGCCAGGCCCTATGCCAAGCACTGAGGATGTCGTAGGGAATGAAGAAACTTGCACCTGACTTCATGGAGCTTCTTTCGAGGGTGCAGAGGCTAACCAGAAACTAATCTTATATGACTAGGGGCTCTTCGGCTGATAAACAGATACCATTTGGTAGTCATGGCTTTGGCTGTTGACAGGGTCACCTGCTACCAGGGGTCTCTATTTTGTCATTCTTGACCCTACTGGAAAAGAGGACCAAGAACTGGGGACTGGGTAGAGGGACCTGGCCTCCCTCAGTTTAGGCTTCACCTGAATTGTCTAAAGGTCTCAGACCCTGTCTCTCTCACTCTGCTCCCCACCAGGGTTTAACCAAAGAGGGTGAGAAGACCAGCTATGTCCTGAATGACAGGTTGGGGGAGGGAGACCCCCGGAGGTGAGTAAGGGCCTGTACCCTGGTCTACAATGCTGGGGCAGGGGGGATCAGTGGACAAGCTGAGGCCCAGGGTTATCTGACACACCTCACCCTGCCTCTAGTACAGCCATCCTCAAATCTCATGGTTTGTTTTTAAAAACACGACTTTTTCCTGACTATGAAAATGTGAGTCTTCCTGTGGTAAATGTAGGCAAGCACAGAGAATTAAATAATTCCCCTCATCCCACACTTGGAAGTGATCATCATTAGCATCTTCTCACTGTTTTGTCCAGGCATAATTTTTACTAGTTGAGATTGTATTTCTTAGATATTTTCCTTCCTCATTTTTTTCATTCCGTATTATAACATGGACATTTTATGACATCATTAGAAACTTTTTTAATGCATTATTGTAATTTATAATATTTAGTGGACACTGTGTAACAGATGCTTCTAGACCTTGGGTATATCGTGGTGAATAACATGGTCCTGACAGCAGAGGGAGACATACACACACATACATTGTAAAACTGAGGTGATCTCTGGAAGAAAATCCTGGGAGCTCAGTATGGGGAGTATTGTAGACTTAGGAGGGGGAGGAGGAGGAAGGAGGGAGAGGTCTCTGAAGACAGTTGACAACACAATAACCCACCCTGCCCTCTGCTCCAGGGAATGGCCCACCCATGTGGTTGATGAGTCTGGGCCCTGATGATCTTTGGTCTGAAAGATTGGTCCTGGGAGATACAAACATGCTTTTAATATGTAAAGTGGGTTCCCAGATTAAGTGCCTTTCAGAGATAGCTTGGAAATAAAAGGCTAAACAGGAGCATGTGTTACACAGTTCCAAACTTGACTACTTTTTCCCCCTTACCAAAGTGGAACACTCAACTACAGGACATGGGTTTAATCTGGCGTTTCAACCATGACTGTCTGACACACGCACCTGACTCAGGGTGGGATTCTCTGTGTGGCGAGTCCTCCTGGAGGTGAATGGGGAAGAGTCAGCTGGATGCTTCCTGGGTTCCTCCTCCCTAGTCCCCCAGCATTCTTAGCCAGACCCATGGCCTGAGGTTGCCTTCCCCGCCATTGTAGCCTGACTCTCTATGTGGAAGTAGCCTGCAATGGGCTCCTGGGGGCCGGGAAAGGGAGCATGATTGCCGCCCCTGACCCTGAGAAGATGTTCCAGGTGAGCCGGGCTGAGCTAGCTGTGTTCCACCGGGATGTCCACAAGCTCCTGGTGGATCTGGAGCTGCTGCTGGGCATGGCCAAGGTACTTGACACCACCCATCACCCTCTAGAGCCTGTCCAGGGTATGTTTCTGGGATCAGATAGTTGGGACTCTCAGAATCCAGACCAGGGAGCATATCTCTGCCTGCCTGAGTATTCAAAGGATTTCCCCATGTGAAGGAGAAAGGGGAGATCATGCTAAGCAGTGGGCTCAGCAGATGCAAAGGCTTGGAGTTGGGAGGAACTCACCTGAGAATCTAGCTTGAGATGGGTATTAAGGGCTGGAACTTTCTGCAGGGCCTCGGGGAGGACAACCAGCGCAGCTTCCAGGCTCTGTACACAGCCAACCAGATGGTAAACATCTGTGACCCTGCGCAGCCCAAGACCTTCCCAATAGCCCAGGCCCTAGCCTGCCAGTTCTTTGACCAACGTGGAGGTGAAAGCCAACATACCCTACATGCCATGGGGCACTGCCACATTGATACAGGTAGAGCAGCTGGCCAGGTTGGCTGGGGGAGGGGGAGTGTTTTGACTGAAGCCCTGGCTGTACCCTGGCTGTACCCTGGAAGCACTGTATGACCCTCAGCAATTCCTTGCCCCTCTTGGACCTCAGTTTTCCCCATCTATAAAGTGTGGCAGGAGAATAGGGCTGTGGTTTCTGCTAGCTGTGGCTTCATTTATTCCTTCAACAAAATCCGATGCCTTGGGAGGCCCCATGCCAGATACTGGGGGTGGGATTATATAGACTGATGCTTACAAAATAGGCAGCCCCAATTAGGTATCATGGGGCTATACCCAGTAGGTATCATGATGGAAGGAAGTATGGGGGACTGGAGAGCCTAGGGGAGGCACTTAACCCAGTTGGGTCAGGAGGCTTCCTGGAGGAGGTGATCTCTGAACCAAGTGAGGAAGAGGAAGAGTTTGACAAGGGTGCCCAAGCCCTCAGAGGGGGGTCACATGGGGGCTCAAGAGCAAGGTTTGGTTTCCTAGGGGGCATCAGAAGTTCAATTTCGAATCTAATGAGCTGGCAGTGTCTATAAGGCTTTATAGGAAATCCACATGTTTAACAAACTCTCCAAGGTATTGATTCTGATACAGCTACTGAACTATGAAACAAGGGCTTTCTCTGTTGTGTGAGAGTGTGGGATAGGGTGGAGGGAGTTGGTGCTGGTAAGGAAGCAACGAGGCCTAGAGGTGAAGAGAGGCTATAGTACCTCATGCAGGACAGCTGGCCCAGGCAGGTCCATCTTGGGGAACTGTGTCCGCTGTTCCAGGATATCTGTCGATGTGTGGGCAGGGAAAGGGTTAGTCTCAGCTGCTTTTCACATAATACTCTCTAAGGGTCCCAAGCCTCAGACTCAGGCTGTCAGTTGCAGGGCCTGGTGGCTCCATTTCCCGACCTATAAAATTGAACTGATAGTCCTGCCTACCCACTTTCCCCATCGCCTACTCCTCCTACCTTGCAAGAATGATTCAAGGTGACAGCTCAGGAGGGCTCTGCAGGATGAAGGGTGCTAAAGGCCTAGGCTGGGCTGCTAGGGTGAGGGTGGGCTGGGGACTGGAGATCTGTGAGGAGCTGGGGCCTTTCCTGCTCTTCCTCCACCCCCACCCTCTCAACCTTCCATCTAGCCTGGCTTTGGCCCTTCAAGGAAACAGTGCGGAAATGTGCTCGGAGCTGGGTGACTGCGGTGCAGCTTATGGAACGGAACCCTGAGTTTATCTTTGTCTGCTCTCAGGTTAGATAGACAGCTGGGCAGGGGTGGGACAGGCACCTAGCACTCCCATGTCCAAGGGCATGGCTCCCAGAGCATCTCAGGCCTGAAGGGCAGGTTCCTCACCATCCTTGCCCAGCTTCTCCCCTGTCTGCCCCTAGGCGCAGCAACTCCTCTGGGTGAAGACCCACTACCCCGGCCTGTACACCCGGCTCCAGGAGTTTGCCTGCCATGGGCAGTTTGTGCCTGTGGGGGGCACCTGGGTGGAGATGGTAAGTGCATTCTGTTCCCCTTCCTCCTCAGACCATATTGCCGTCGCCTCTCCCACAGAACCCAGGCCTCTCCATGGGTGTGCTGGTGACTTTCTGCCAGCCATTCATACCCCTTCTGTGGCACGTCTTGTTAGTGCCTGGTATCCCAGAGGCCTGGGACTTGAAGGGACAGAGGACATCAAGCTCTGTGTTATGCTATCTGTGTGACCCAGTCCCAGGAACTTACCCTCAAGGGCAGGTGGACAGTCAGGCCTGAAGCCTGGAGATGGACGCTTCCCGGGGACCAGCGGGAGCCCCTGTATAAGATGTAACCCTGGTTTCTGCACAGGGTAAGGTTGGCATGAGCTACCTACTCCATGTTTGGCGCTGACCCTATCTATCTTTCTCTCCCCTCGCTGCTAGGATGGGAACCTTCCCAGTGGAGAGGCCATGGTAAGGCAATTCCTGCAGGGCCAAAACTTCTTTCTGCAGGAGTTTGGGAAGATGTGCTCCGAGGTAGGTGAAGCAGGTGGGAGGAGCTGGATAAGGAGTGACAAGGGGCTGATGCTGGGGTTGCTCCCAAGAACCCAGAGTCCCTTTCCCCACAGTTCTGGCTGCCAGACACATTCGGCTACTCAGCACAGCTCCCCCAGATCATGCTCGGCTGTGGCATTGGGCGCTTCCTGACCCAGAAGTTGAGCTGGAACCTGGTGAACTCCTTCCCAGTGAGCAGGCCCCAGGGGATCAGAGTTAGAGTGGTCTGGGTCCCACATAGCCAATTCACTTTTCCCCAGCCTGATTTAGAGGGGGTGTGACTCCTCCAGGTTCTCACCACAGGCAGGGCAAGGACTGGGGCTGGAAGACCCAGCTCTGATGGCCCTGCACTGCCCTAATCCTGGCCTCTCTCTTCTCTGCCTCTCTTTTCCCTGCTGGCAGCATCATACCTTTTTCTGGGAAGGGCTGGATGGTTCCCGTGTACTGACCCACTTCCCACCTGGCGATTCATATGGGATGCAGGGCAGTGTGGAGGAGGTGAGGGGGCACCTAATGGCCAGGCAGGGTTGGGGTGGTCAGGGTGGAGAGGGTTGGGCATCTGGTCCTCAGCTGACCCACGCTGGCCCTCTCCCGTCTGTGCAGGTGCTGAAGACTGTGACCAACAACCGGGACAAGGGGCGGACCAACCACAGTGCCTTTCTCTTTGGCTTCGGAGATGGGGGTGGTGGTCCCACCCAGGTCATGCTGGACCGCTTGAAGCGGCTGTGCAATACAGATGGGCTACCCAGGTCAGGCCTGGACATCCAGTAGGCCCTGGCTCTCACATAGATCCACCTTTAGCCCTTGTCTTAAGCTCGTCTTTCTGCTCATATAGTGGACCCAGTCATTCTACTGGACTTTGTCCTACTCCAATTCTTAGCCACTGGCTCTTCCAAACTGTCACTCTGGGGTTGATATGGGAGATAAAAGCATAAGGTGGGATGGGGCTTGAACCCACCAGAAGGAGTGGCTCTCCTGGGATATTCTGGTCAGGAAGGCCACCTGAGAAGGGGCAGCTCCTCCCTCTGGGGGATTCTCTAAAGGGAGGGAAAGCTACGTGACAAGGAGAGGCTGGGACACCCAGGCTTGCTTTCTCCTGCAGAGTGCAGCTGTCCTCTCCAGGGCGGCTCTTTTCTGCGCTGGAGAATACCTCAGGGCAGCTGTGCACCTGGGTCGGGGAGCTTTTCTTGGAACTGCACAATGGCACCTACACCAGCCAGGCCCAGGTCAGGGCTGGATGGGAGTCGGGCAGGGAGGGTATGCCCTTGATGGATAGGGAGTCAGAGAAAGAAGTGGGAGACAAATGGGCTGTAGATAGAACCCAGCCCAGATCTAGGGCGAGAGACTGCAGGAACTCAAAGTAGAGAAGTACGAGAGCAGGTTGATCAGGAAAGCTGCTTGGAGAAGGCAGGACTGAGCATCCTTGGAAGAGGATGGGATTTGGACTGAGGGGAAAGTTGGGAGGGCCTTTGGGGCAAGAGGCTTTTATCTAGGAGGCCTTGAGGAGCCATTATGGGTTTTGAGCAAGGGAGGGCTTTGGAAGGTGTAGGGCATTGAGCAGACTCCATCCTGATCCCCCGACCCTGGGCTCAGATCAAGAAGGAGAACCGGGAGTGTGAGCGGATCTTGCACGACGTGGAGTTGCTCAGCAGCCTGGCCCTGGCCCGCAGTGCCCAGTTCCTGTACCCGGCTTCCCAGTTGCAGTGCCTTTGGAGGTTAGCTTGGCTTCTGCCCCTGCTGTTCACCTCAGCTCTCACCCCAGACACCTTCAGAGCTGCCCCTCTTCCAGTCTTTGTTCCTGTCCTGTCTCCCCGCCGGTACCCTGCCTTCCCCATTCCTGCCCTCGGCTCCTGCAGGCTCCTGCTCCTGAACCAGTTCCATGATGTGGTGCCTGGAAGCTGCATCCAGCTGGTGGTAGAGGAGGCCATGTGCCATTACAAAGGTAAGGCTGAGGGTGGGGACTGTAGAGGTCAGAAGTCAACACAACAGTCCCTCCTCTCTTCAATACCCAGAGTCGATCCCATGTCTCTGTGGGACATGAATGGGTTGTCCTAGATCCATTGCCCCTATGCTGGAGCAACCATTCCCTCCTCAGACATCCGTTCCCATGGCAATAAACTGCTCAGCACTGCAGCCGCAGCCCTGTGTGCTGGGGAGCCAGGTCCCGAGGGCCTCCTCATCGTCAACACATTGCCCTGGAAGCGCACTGAAGTGCTGGCCCTGCCCAGGCCTGGTGGGGCCCACAGCCTAGGTATGAGCTGGGGGATGGAACTACCCTGGGGTGCCCCTGGCTGGAGAGTAGTAGCCACATCCTTCTCCACTTTGTCCCTCGCCCTGAGCAAGGTTCCTAGAAGGTCAGGGGGTAGCCCTGATGCCAGGCCTCATCCTCAGCCCTGGTGACAGTGCCCAGCATGGGCTTTGCTCCTGCCCCAGCCCCCATGTCACTGCAACCCCTGCTGCCCCAGCCTGTGTTCGTGGTACAAGAGGTGAGTCCTGGTGGCTTCCAATGGGGCAGGGACTGTCATGGCTGCTCCCTCACAGAGGGTTCTGAGTCTCTCAGCCTGAAGCAGGGAGTGAGGTGGAGCTGGAGGGTGTTGGGTAAGGAAAGCCCCTGCAGACTCAGTCTCAAGGCCTCCTCCTACCAAGCCTGACGGTTCTGTGACTCTGGACAACGGCATCATCCGGGTGAGCCTGGACCCGACGGGCCGCCTGTCATCGCTGGTCCTGGTGGCCTCTGGCAGGTGCCAATCCCTCACTATCCTCCCCAAGGGCCTGGTAGGTGGATCCCAGACCTTGTTCCCTCTGTCCTTTGGCCACAATTACCCACCAGTGGCTCTGCTGGGACCCATACCTGGAGCAGGGCAGGCTGGGCTAGGTCACCCTGCCACACCCCTGGGAGCAGCTGGGGAAACCAAGGTGAGACAGTTGCAAAGCACCAATCCTTCCCCATGTCCTTCCAGGGAGGTCATTGCCGAGGGTGCCATGGGCAACCAGTTTGTGCTGTTTGACGATGTCCCCCTCTACTGGGACGCATGGGACGTCATGGACTACCACTTGGAGACACGGTGAGGGGTGCAGCGTACACGGCGGTGACAATGGGAGCGGGCGGCACCGGGAGGCAGCTGACAAGGCATCTGCGACTTCACTTCATGGCCACTCTCCCGCCCCGCCTGGGCTGTGTAGGGACTGGGGGAGCCAACGGTGACCCGGAGCCGGAGCTGGCGAGCCAAGCGGTACCTTGTGCGCGGCACCGCTGAGGCGCAGCATGTGAACAGGGGACAGGGGTGGGTGGGTAGGGCAATATAGGCCTGTTAGGGCCCCTCCAGGTTGCCACCCGCCTGCTCTGGCTCAGTGCCTCCCACTCTCATCCCACAGGAAGCCGGTGTTGGGCCAGGTTGGGACCCTGGCAGTGGGCAGTGAGGGTGGCCTGCGGGGCAGTGCCTGGTTCCTGCTGCAGCTCAGCCCCAACAGCAGGCTCAGCCAGGAGGTTGTGCTGGACATCGGCTGCCCCTATGTTCGCTTCCACACTGAGGTAGCCAGGGTAGTGGGTGTCTTCACCAGGTACAGCTAGTGGGGAGGGGGCCACCCCAGGCCTGTGCGTTTCCCTTCCTTCCCCTGACCCACTGCCCTGTTTACAGGTTCACTGGCACGAGGCCCACAAGTTCCTGAAGGTGGAGTTCCCTGCCCGTGTGCGGAGTCCCCAGGCCACCTATGAGATCCAGTTTGGGCACCTGCAACGCCCCACCCACTACAACACATCTTGGGACTGGGCCCGCTTTGAGGTCTGACATTGAGGGGTGGGGGAGGAGCTTCTTCCTTCCTTGGGAGAGACTAGGTGGTAGGGGGAAGAAGGAGAATGATAACAAGGATCAGTACTTACTACCTCCTAATGTGTGTGCCAGACATTGTGCCACATGCTCTGCATTTGGTTTGCTACTCGTGACAATTTGGTGGTGTGAGTACAATTATTTATCCCCATTCCACAGATGAGAAAACTGAGGCTTAAGAGAGGTTGGGTAAATGCCCAGGGCCTCTGAGAGTGAAGGAGCTAGAATTCAGTTCTGCATTCCAGCAAGAGGCGCTCAAGACTAGGAGCATGGGTGTGGGTGGGCACCAAGTGGGTCTGGGATCTGCCCTCCAGGTGTGGGCCCACCGCTGGATGGATCTGTCAGAGCACAGCTTTGGGCTGGCCCTGCTCAACGACTGCAAGTATGGAGCATCAGTGCATGGCAGTGTCCTCAGCCTTTCACTGTGAGTGGGGTGCCCAAGACCCGGGGACCCGCACAGGGGGAATCCATAACTGGAATTCCAGCAGCCTCAACCAAGCTCAGACCCATCCATTCCACTCTAGCTTGCGAGCACCTAAGGCCCCTGATGCCTCTGCTGACATGGGGCGCCACGAGTTCACCTACGCGCTGATGCCACACAAGGGTGAGTCCTGGGGATGGTGGGACCCTCCTTTGACCCTGAACACCTCTCTGCCCTTCTCTGAGCCTCCAGTTCTCCAGCGGTTAGTAGGGAAAGCCCCGGCTGCCCCACCTCCATACCCCCTCTAGGGGCATGGGAGGGGAGCCCCCATTTTCTACTGTGCGCCCCCTCTCGGGTCTGCATCCCCAGGCTCCTTCCAGGATGCTGGAGTCATCCGTGCTGCTTACAACCTCAACTTCCCCTTACTGGCGCTGCCTGCTCCGGGTCCAGCACCCACTACTGCCTGGAGTGCCTTCTCTCTGTCCACACCTGCAGTGGTGTTGGAGACAGTCAAGCAGGTAAGGGACGGGGCAGGGGCGGGTTCCCTGGTGAGTCCATCCTTGGCCCTGCCCACTGCCCACCTCCCTCCCCAGGCAGAGTCAAGTCCTGAGAGTCGCACGTTGGTCTTGAGGCTGTACGAGGCCCACGGCAGCCACGTCGACTGCTGGCTGCAGACGTCCCTTCTGGTTAAGGAGGCTGTCCTGTGAGTGGAGGTGCATGGGAGGGGTGGGGGTTGAACGAAACCAGCCCTCATGGGTCCTTCATGGCCCTTACTGTTTCCAGCTGCAACCTCCTGGAACAGCGTGACCCCACCGGCCAGCTCCCCCTGCACGACGACCGCCTGAAGCTCACCTTTTCTCCCTTCCAAGTACGGTCCCTACTGCTTGTGCTGCAGCCCCCATCAGGCTGAGCCCCTGGTGGTGGGTTTTTGTTTGTGACAATTTTGGGGGGCTCCTCATTTCTGCCTCCCCAGCCTGAGCCAAGGATCAGTTACCACTAAGTCACCGTACAATAAATCCTTCGGTTAAGAACCCTTTGAGCAGCTCCTGCTCATTCCCCTCAGGACTCACCCTCAGGCTTTGATGGGGAAGGCTTTTTCCCAGCATTTGAGGGCAGGGGCAAGATCTAAGATTACCTGGGTGGGCAGAGTCCAGGCTGCAGCTTCCCCCTTCCCAAGAGATTGAGTGTCTTGAGGTGACCATAATTTGGTTAGCAGGAGTAGAAGACCTGGGGCTGGGAAGGAGGCTAGGAGGGTGGGTTCTGGCTGGCCCCCACTGGGAAAGGAGTGCTAACTAGCCAGGGCCAGGTGGGGGTGGAGCAGCCATGACCCTGAAGAATCTGCGACTGGAGATGTTATGGAGCCTGGGCAGAGGCAGCCCATGAGAACCAGGACTCTGAGACTGGGACCGGGGCTCAGTGTGCCCTGCTGAGAAGTTGGGCCTCCTGTCAGAGCTGTGGCCTCCCAACCTATCCTTCCTAGGCCTGCAGCCAGTCTAAGAAGTTCCACTCTATCTGTTTATTTAGAACAAGAAAAAAAAGAGGAGCATTTTTCACATGAGCTTTAAAAACGGGGAATGTGCAGGGTATAGTTAAAAACATCAGATATACAGGGAACAGCTATGGGACCAGGGGCATGCAGCCCCCTTCTAACTGCTGTCTGCTTCTAGGACACTAGGCAGGTGCCCTGATCCAGGTCGAGGCAACTGGAAGGGGTAGATGCAAGCAAGGATCTCTTGGGTCTAAGGGTGGGTGGTGAGCTTTGGTTTTCGGGACCCTCTGGAGCCTGCAGGAAGGAGCATAGTGAGATGGCTAGCTCAGACTTTCCTCACCAGGGGCCCTGCAGGCTGCGGAGTGCCCTACAGCCTCCCAGTTTTGTTTCCATCCTCCTCCCACTTGTGTGGCCGTCCCCTTCCTCTGCTGAGGAGCCAGTGTCTGTGGGGCTTCTTCCCTCTCCAGGGGAGAATACTGAGGAAAGCCTACCTGACGTTGCCAGCCGCGCTCTTCTCTTCCTTTTCTCAGGAACTGTGGGGGCTTCTGGGTCCCTTTGGAGGTTGGTCCCCTCAGGTTTCTGGGCTGCAGTCTGCTTGGGAAGGTCCCTCCATGCTCTTCGGGTCCTGGGAGGGGCCTTGCTTGGAGGAGGGGAGCCCTGTGTGGAGGAGACCCCAGTCCTAGAGGGGCTCAGTGAGCAATGTTGATCAGGGCTCACCATTGCCCTGCTTTGTCAGGGGAAGACAGCTGCCCAGAACATGGCCTAGGAGGTGCAGCCAGGGTAGGAGAGAGAGCAGGGAGGAAGTAGGAGCAGAGAGCCATACCTCCTCACGGGCCTCTGGAACTAGCTGTGTTTCCTTGGATTTCTTCTTATGACATTTGCCCCCTGCAGGACACCGACCCTGAGGTTACAGGATTCTGTGGCCTCAACTCTTCCCCCTCCCCTTTTCTCTGCCTGGTTGGAGTGAGGATGGGGATGGAGAAGGGTGCTTGGCCTTTCTGCTTGCAGCCTGTTACATTAGGGCTAGCTTACCTCTGGGTGCCAGGGGACCAGGATCCCCCTAAAATGGAATGGGAGGATTTAGAAATCAGTCTGGGCAAGAACAAGCAGTTTTCCTTGGAGACTCACACCTACACTTCCAGGTCAGTGTATCTCCTCCCCAGGAGACCTTTCTGTTCTCCCCTCCAGATCAGAGCCAGTACCAACAAGGCGCCCTGCCTTTGGGTGGCTCCAGCAGTTGGGACCCTGGGATTTGTAGGAGGGGAGGGGCATGGCCTGGGGCGTCTGGGTCCCCAGGAACAGAGTGAGCCTTGGGGGCCCAGGCAGGCCCTGGGCATCCCTGCCTTGGGGAGACCCAAGCAGACCCCTGCCCTGCTATGATCCCAGGTCTCCCCACCCAGCAGCTTTCTTGGTGTTTGCTTCCCTGTGTAAGCAATAGGGCTTCACACCTGGAACCAGATGGTACGGCCATGCCGGTCCCTCAGGGAGCTCATGCCCGGCACGCCATAGCACCGCAGCCAGGCTCGAAAGGCAGCAAAGTCGTCCTCCCCGCTCTCCGGCCCGTAGCCTTTGCCCCCTGTGGGACAGAGGAACCAGGCGAAGGTCAGAGGGCAGACTAGGGCTGGGAAGAGTGGGGAGCCTGGCCAGACCTGGCCCAGACCTCAGCTACACATGCTGATGGACAGGGTCAGGAGGCAGGGCTCCCCACCCTCCAGCTGAGTGATGTTAGGCTGGTACCTTCCCCACTCTGGGCCATGGCTTTCCCATCCTGGAGTTAAGAATCCTGGCTCTGCCTGCCTCATGGGCAGCATGGAGGATACATATACTTAAGAAATGAGGAGGCCTAATTCATCTTGGACTACAGCCTCCCATTTTCCAGGTAGGGAATTAGTCTGGAGGTCAGACAGTATGCTGGGGCAGAGGTAGGTGGCCATTTATCTTCCCCAGGCCTCACCCAACTGGACCACTTCCTTGGGCACCAAGTGACACAGCTCCAGCAGGTCTGGGTTCTGCAGCTTGACCCTGATTTTCTGGCTCAGAGTCAGCTCTGGGCTCTGAAGAAGAGGCAGAGGCAGGCCCTGGCTGTTAGCATGGCAAGGTGGCTGGGCCAGCAGCTGGCTCTTTGGTAGCAGAACTCCCGAGCACGCCAGGACCTCAAAGGTGGTTTATCTCTATACACACACACATACACACACTGGAGACAAGAAAAAACTGAGGCACCAAACTGAGAAAGGCACACAGAGCCAAGATGGAAACACTTGACTTCACTCACACCCTGGGGGCTGACACAGCCTCCCTGTACCCTCACCAGCCTGCGCTGCTGCACAGCCTCCAGCACCGTGCGGGCCTTCTCGAAGGGAGGGATCTTCAGCCTGGAGCGGTGGGGGAGAGGGAGCCTTGCTGAGCAGCAGGGAATGTGGGCACAGCCTGGCCCCAACCCCAGCCCTCCTGCCTACAGCCTGCCCTGCTGACCGGTGCAGGATCTCTGCCCGCAGATAGTTGCCGATGCCATTGAAGAACCTCTGGTCCAGAAGGGCCTCGCAGATGGGGCGGTCAAAGGCCTTGTCTGCTAGGTTTCGCAGCACATTCTCCCTAAGGGGACACAACCCTGGGGGTATGAGCCTCCTGCCCTGTTTTTGCTACTACTCCCCTTCCCATGCCTGTGCTGGTAGAAGCAAATTCCTGGGGCAGGTGTCACAGCTTTATTAGTTCCCAGATGCATCCAGGGTAGGTGATGTGACATGATGAGGGACCTGCTCCCAGGTGAAGGGGTGGTGATGATTGGGGTCTCAGCTCCCCTTCTAGCCTCAGCACTATTTGGCAGCTGGAACTTCAGTTTTCCTATCTGTCTAATAGGAAAAATAGGGGCTTTAATTCACTGTGAAGGGTGAAAAATACTAATCAAAATCAAAGTGCTCAAAATAAATTTTAAAAAATTGTTTTAAAAATCAGTGTGCTTGTGAAAACCTTGTGTCTGATGCTCCTTTTATCTACCTTGTCAACAGACGAGTAAAACATGGGATAAAAATGAATAATAGGGGGAACAGATGTTAAAATAAATTTAGATTGAAATGCTAGTGATCAGTGAAAGGGAGGGGTAAGTGGTATGGTATGTATGAATTTTTTTCTGTTTTCTTTTTATTTCTTTTTCTGAATAGATGCAAATGTTCCAAGAAATGATCATGATGATGAATATGCAACTATATGATGATATTGTGAATTACTTATATATGTAGAACGGAATGATCAAAAGTTAAGAATGTTTGCATTTGTTTGGTGTTTTTTGGTATTAAAAAAATTTTTTTAATTAATAAAAAAATCAGTGTGCTCAGGGGGTATGAGAGTAGTTTAGTGGTAGAATTTGTACCTGTCATGTGGGAGACCCTAGTTCAATTCCCAGCCCATGCACTTCCCAAACAAAGAAACCAACCAACAAACAAAATTCAACAAATAGTGCTGCAATAATGGATACTCATATGGAAAAAAAATGAAATGTGACCCCATCATACAGCATACCAAAAAAAAAAAAATCAGCATGTTCAAGGGAACGCTTTGGAGTCTGTATATTGTATGCTTATCATAAGCAAAGTGCCTCAGACTCCACCTCCTTTTGAAAACAAGATGATCACAGGACCTCAAGCGTGACTGCAGATGGCAACTCCCTGCCTAAGACTCCTGGTGGGTTACACAGCAGTGTAGATTTGACATGGATGGGTGCAGCTCTTCTCAAGACCCTGAAGATTGTCTTTGAGGAGGCTGGCACTGGCTCTGTGGAGGAGGGGAAAATCCTAGCTGAGTCTCCAACAGCCCCTACCCCACCACCCACTCATGGGTCTCCCTGACACCATAGCAAATAAATGCTTCCAGTTCCTTTGTGGAAGAGGCAACACCAACCCAGTGGTGGGCATGAGGAGAGTATGAGGGCAGGGGGCAATAAGACAGAGCTTTGGGTAAAGGTAAGAGTGGAAGGTTGGCCCAGGCGATGGCTCAGATTTCTGAGGAAAGCAGAGCCCCACAGAGTCCCCAGCTGTCAGACCAAGAAAACGTGCTTCCGTCATACCAAATGCTCAAGTATGAGAGAAACTTCAAGGACACCTGGCAAAGAGTGAACTTGTGGCATGACTCCCCGGGAAAGGTGAGCCAGGGGAAGCCAGGACCATGGACAGAAGTGTCAGTGCTATGCACTTGGGGACAGTGCTCGGGAAGACCAGGGATCAACTGCCTTCTGTGAGCCCAAGACGCCCTGGCCTGTTCTGTGGGAAACCAGGACTCCTAAGGCCAACTAAAGGCACAAGGTCCCTGAGGAAGGGAGAACTGTCCAAGTCCACCTAAATTCACATCCGCGATTCCTCCCAGTTAGAATGGTTTTGTTGCCTGGCTGGCTCCTAGCCAGTCAGGCCTCAGCACAAAAGTCACCTCCCCAGATGGCCTTCCTTAACTCCTGCCCAAAAGTCATTCTTTACCTCCTCCACCTGTTGGATTTTTCTTCAGGCATGTATCTGAATTCTTCTTGTTTCCCTGTTCCTCCCTTTCCTACCTGAACATTAGCACTGGGAGCGGGGACCACATCCCTCTTGTTTGCTGCTGTACCCCCAGCATCTAGAATAGGGCCTGGCACAAAGCAGATGTTTGTAAACATTTCCTGTTTAGAGGAAAGGAAGTGGCTGATGCTGTGCCAGCTGCATCACATCCCAGGGGGGGCTGCTACCCTTCCCTTAGGTGGGGACAGTCAGAGGCCACAGGACACAGACCAATGGGCAGAGAGAAATGTGGGAGGCCACAAAACCTGTCTTAACTAACCATGTCATTAGGCAGTCTCCAACCCACCCACCCCCCCTGAAATAATGCCTTCCTGCACAGCCTCACTTTTGAACATGTTGTCAAAACCCCTCCTCCTTTCTTCCTAGCCACCTGGGAATACCGAGAAGCAGTGTGGGGCTCCTGGTCCAGCTCTGACACTCTCCGGTCACATCTCCTTAGGGCAGTGCCTCCTCTTAGCTCACCCCTCGCCTTCTGCATCAGTTTTAGGTTTATACATATGGTAACTCAGGGGATGTCCCCAGGGCAGAGGACACTACCTTGGCCTACACATGAGGGGCCTGAGACTTGCCCCAGGTTCTCCAACAAGGCACTGACAGAGCCAGGCCCAGAGCCCAGACTGTGCCCGTAGCACCTGGCACTGGCCCTACCTGAACTGCTCGTACTCCAGCAAGACACAAGGCCCACGGCCCAGCTGCCACTCGCCCCCGAGTTCCCAGCGTCCAAAGCGGCGAATATCCACGAAGCAGAGGGTAAGCCGGGGGCCGGGAGGAGCTGTGTAGAAGCGCAGATGGGCGTGGGGTGGCAGCGCATCACTAGGCGCCACCTGGAAGGATCCGGACATGCCAAAGCGGAAGATGAGGGCCAGTGGCTCCTGCTGGGGCTGGGCCCCGGGCAGGGGGCTCAGCAGCAGGCGCAGCTCCTTGCCACGGGCCGAGGCTGAGATGTGGTAGGCACTGCTCTCAAATGGCACCTCAGGGTTGCGGCTGACAGCTGACTTCTCCACATGTCCGCCAAACACCAGCCCCTCGCATGCCTCGTTCACAAAGTGGCTGGCCAGGTGCAGCTCAGGGCCCTCCGGCATCCTGCGGGAGAGGTGGCCAGGCCCTGTGTGGGGAGGGGCGGCAGGCTGGATCAGGTATGGACACTGGGCTGTAGGAATCACTCCCCACTTTACAGAGGAGAACCCTGAAGGCCAGAAGGGGAGTGGCCAGGTGGGGTAGGCATGAAGTTCTGCTGGCCTGGCCCACAGCCCCTGGCCCTCACCTAATGGTGCTGGGAACACTGGGGCACGGGCAGACCAAAGCTGGGGAAGGGAGTCTGACTCAACTTTGCTTATTAACACCCCCACAAGCTCTCACTCCCTTTAGAATAAAGTCCATATTCTTCCCTAGCCCACTTCTGTCATCTCATTTCCCTCAGACCTCCATCACTCACTTGCTCCAGACACGTGACTTCTCTTCCCAGCTCCACGCCTTTGTCCCTAGGGTCCCTCTGTTAGGAAAACCTCCCTCAGCTCAAAAAAGTCACCTTCTGAGTGCTGCCCTCCCAGACCACCCTATCAACCCCATTTGCTTCCCCAACCCCGTTTGCTTTTCTTTGTCAACTTACCACAGTCTGAAATTACCTTGTTTACTGTTGGCCTCTACTTCCACTCCCACCTGAGAGTGTAAACCCTGCCAGCTCTGCAGTCCCACCGCTTAGAACAGGGCTTGCATCTGCTAATGGAACCACTGAGTGGATGCCCCTAACGCAGCCTGGGAGACAGGCAGTTGGGAAACTGAGGCCAGTGCTCAGCAAGGCACCACCCCTGGCCAGGGCAGGCACCAGGACATGGGGGGCTTGCAGGCATCTCCAGACACACCTGTATGGGAGCCAGGTTCACACAGCACCCGGCAGGGAGTTGAGGGGCACCAGCAAGAGCTCCCAGAACTCGGAGCCCTGGTCCACGGAGTAATCCGAGACTCCCACACTAGAGCCTCAGTCCCCAGGGGAAGCCTACTCCACTCCCTAACGTTCACCCACTTACACTTGCCTGAGAGAGGGGCGCTTGCCACTTTCCTCTTCCCCTAGGACGTTTCAGGATGGAAGGCAAGGTTGGGGGGGGCAGGTAGAAGTGGGGGATTTGGCCGGGAAAGACTTCTTTACCTTCTCCTTTCCCCACCTTAGTACCGCCTTGCTTCTGGCACCCGAAAGGTTTCGTTTTGCAGGAAAAGGCAAACTTCTAGATTCCTAGTTTTGCAAGAGGCAGGCGCTTTATGGCCGTCCCCCGCTGCACCCCTGCCCTCAACTGAGCTTCCGCCTTTGGCTAACCTTGGTTCCCTTCTTACCGCAAGGGCCCCAAATCCCATCTCTCTTCAACTCTGCTGCACACGTCCAACCCGCAGCCCCAACCCGTACCTGCGCTCCGCGCGGCTCCCTGTAAGTCCGCAGTTCTAAGGGGTTAATGTCGGGGCGGAGCCGCGCCTAGGAGCATGCTGGGGGCTGGGGGCGCTACTCCCACGCCTGCTGGGAAGTGTAGTTCCTGAATGAGGTGGGCGAAGCCGAGACTCTCTGGTGTAGTTTCCCCAGCTAGGGGTCTCGGGGTGTGCAATCGCCTGGCTGAGAGTTGGTGGTCTTGATTCCACCTGCCCGGCGCGGGCGAAATACGCAGTCAGGTTGGAAGTCTCGGGTTGCAGCTGTCACCGCGGGTCCTGGAAACAGCAGCGAGGAGGAGGCGCCTGCAGCTGTACACGGGGCGTGCGAAGGGGCGTGATAAACACGGGCTCTGGGGACCCGGTGGTGACCCTAAGTATCAACGCATTGAAACTGCGCGTAAACATCATCACCTAATGTGGGGGAGAGGTGCAGCCAACCAACAAAAACCAGGGGCAGAGGACAGCCTACTTCAGGTGGTTCTGTGGAGGGGGTGGGTGGTGACGTTTAGGCTGAGAACTCAAAACCAAGGAGCCAGCTGGCAGTGAGGGCAATTTACCAAGGCAGAAGGAACGGCTGGTGCAAAGGCCCAAAAGAGGACTTCTGTCCATTGGAAGGGCTGCTGTGGTTGGACTGTAGCGTGGGGACCCAGACGCAAGCAAGATACTGGTCAGGTAAGGTAGGGACTCTGTGAGGAGTTTGCTTGTTTTTTCTTCCTAAGTGTGATGAGGCATGTAGCAGGCACTGGTGCCTGACCTCTAAGTATGATCTCTTCCCTTCCTATTACTTCTACTTTTTCTTCCCTCATCTATTTATTCATTTATGTTGACAGAAGTATTTTAAGGTACATTAGGCAAATTATGACATTGCATCCCCCAACACTTATGTACCTCTCAAAAACAATCTCCTACAGAACCACAATATCTTGATTATACCTAAATAAAGTTAATAATATTGTCTAATATTAATATCATCTAACACCTGGTCCACATTCACATTTCCCGATTTGTTTCCAAAATGCCTTTTACAGCTGGTTTATTCAAGGTGGAATCCAATAAAAAATTCCATGTCTCATTAATCATCTTTAATCTAGGTGGAATCACCTTCCCTACCTCCTATTTCTCCCCCTTCTGTTTTTGGCCTTTCATTATACTGACATTTCTAAAGAGTCCCAGCCCTTTGTCTTTTGAGATGCCCCATCACATTCTGGGTTTGTCTAAATGTTTCCTCAGGATGCCATCTCCTTGTTCCTCTACCTCTAGTTCTCCCTGCACTCTGGGAATTAGATCTAATGGCTCAGCTATACTTAGGACACCTCTTATTAGGTGCTATTCTGTACTTCAAACTGCATCACATTAGGAGGCACCCAACATCTTGTTGTCCACGTTAGTGAGGCTAAAATTGATCAAGATTGAAGCTGTGACAGCCAGACCTCTGCATTATAAAGGTGTGTTTCATACCCTGTGACCACGAAGTCATGGACAGTGTGAACAGAGAAGGGCGAACCGAAGGGAGAATGAGTTCAAGGGCAGAACCATGGGAGCCGAAGACTGGACCAAAGTGATGTCCTTGGGCCAAGAGAGCGGGCCCATCCGGGTGTGGGAAGAGGAGGTTTCCTCTGCATTTGCAGGGCACAGTCTGCCCTGGTGCTTGGAGGGGGCAAGCTTTGCGCTCCATTGTCAAGGAGAGTCCTGCCACCCCAATGCTCAGAGAAGGTGGGGCTGGGCCCCAGCATAACTGGAGAGCCTGGCATCCAGCCTGATGCTTGGAAAGGGTGGTCCTTCACCCAGTGTTTAGGCAGAGCACAGCTTGGAAGACATGGGGCTGTCACTCCCTCAGGCTTGAAGGACAAAACTTTAGATCCACAGATGACTCTCAGACCTAAAACTCTAATGATAGTGTCTGGCACAACAGACTTTCTTCAGCTGCCTATTAAATTGAATTCACAGGCCCAGAAAGACATAATTAAATATATTTTAGCCTAGAGATTTAAAATCAGAGTTTAAATCAAAATTCAAATGTCCTCAATTGTGGGCAAAGTTATATTAACAGAATGTGAGGAAGTATTCAATTGGATAATATTAGAAATAATTCAGATCATGTAAAATAAGTTCAATGGAGATAAATCAAATACCAAAATATTCTACCAAAAAGACTTAAAATTATCTTTAAAGTTTAAGTTTGATAGTCTATGTAAAATAACAGTAGAACATAACAGTTACTCTTAATTAACTTTGTTTTAACTATGCCTATGTTCTCAAATAATCATAAGTTAATGTTTTCCTGAATAATCTTTTTCTGAAAAATGTTAGCAATATAAAACATCCTTAACTTTTCACTGGATTCTTTCATAAAATGATTATGAAGGTCACTTTTGCAAAAATATTCTAGTGTTTCTTCTTCTTTCTAAGGATCTTCCTTAATGCCTAGATATTCAAAGTCATTCCTGTCAGAGTTCTTTAAGATGGCATCATTTTTGCTCATTGTCCCATGCTTTAAGATATTAACAGACCAATCTATCAGAACCTCATTTATAGGGCTTTTTATAAGATTGGGAAAGTTACCTCAAGTCACTCTCATCAACTTCATTATATGAATAATTATTTATAAGATTTTTAAATCTTATTTGATATTTACTATTTCCATTATATTGTGATATATTTCAAATGCTGGATATTCAAAAATAAAGAAATCAGTAAAGAAAAAAAATCTAATGGAGTTTTTTCCTGCTGAGTTTCAGAATTGAAACCATGGGGTCAATTCTGAAACCCATGACCCCTGTTTTCCTTCCAATTACTCCCTTCTAGGATAGGAACATCTAGCTATTGCCTGTCCCTGCATTGTATATCACTTACAGATAATTTGTTTTCTAGATCTCACAGGCCCACCTGGGAGGAACTGTGCCCCAGGACAAATCACACCCACAGCTGATTTTTAAAAAATATTTTTGAGAAATATCCACACACGAACAGTCCAACCATGTTATACAATCAGTGGGTCACAGTATCATCATATAGTTCTGTCTTCTTCACCATGATCATTTTTAGAACATTTGCATCACTCCAGAAAAAGAAATAAAAAGAAAAAATAATTAACTCATACATCCCATACCCCTTACCCCTCTCTCTCATTGGCCCACAGTATTTCAATCTACCCAATTTTTACCCTTTATCGCCCCCTATTATTTATATTTTATCCTCTTTTTCTTTTTTTTTTACTCATCGTCCATACCCTGGATAAAATAAGCATCAGACAGAAGGTACTCACATTCACACAGTCACAATGTAAAAGCTATGTAGTTATACAGTCTTTTTCAAGAAATAAGGCCACTAGAACACAATTCAACAGTTTCAAGTACTTTCCTTTAGCCACTCCAGTACACCATAAACTAAAAAGGGATATCTATATAATGCGTAAGAATAACCTCCAGGATAACCTCTTGACTCTGTTTGAAATCTCTCAGCCACAGAGACTTTATTTTGTCTCATTTCTCTCTTTCCCCTTTTGGTCAAGAAAACTTCCACATTCCCATGATGCCGGGTCCCAGCTCATCCTCAGGGGTCAGGTCTCACGTTGCCAGGGGCCACAACTGATTTTGAGAAAACTTTGTACTTAGCATTGTTACTGAAATGTCTTAAGGCTTATTGGATGTTGTGATGGAAACAATGTATTTTATATGTGGAAAGAACATGTATTTTGGGGTCCAGAGGGCAGGCTGTGGTAGCTTGGACCTATGTACCCCAGAAAAGCATGAGAACATTAAGAACAAACTTAATCCATTCCTGTGGGTGGGAACCTATTGTAACTAGAACTTTTTGATGAGGCTACTTCCATTAAGGTCTAAATCGTGATGGGTTTGGATTACTGAAGGCTTCATAAGGAAGACCACAGAGAGAGAAAGCCACAGGGAACAGCCAGAAGCTGGAAGTCAACAGAACCAAGAAGCCAGAAAAGGCTGCCCTGTGCCCTGCCTTGTAACAGAAAAGCCCAAGACCAAGGATCAGTGCCACCTCCAGAATGCCGCAGGCTTCTGGAAGAAAGCATCGCCTTGAGGACATCTTGATGATGCCCTGATTTTGGATTCCTCCTAGCCTCAAAACCGTAACCCAATAAATTCCCATTGCTTAAGTCTATCCATTATGTGGTATTTGCTTAAGTGGTCAGGAAGCAAAAACACAGACAATCCTGAAAAATCCACAACAAAGCCACTACTGCTAATAAACAAATTCAGCAACGTGATGTGCTTCATGGTCAAAACACAAAAAACAGTAGTGTTTGTATCCACTAGTAACGCATAATCTGAAGAGGAAAACAAGAAAAATTCCATTTACAAAAGTAATGAAAAGAATCACATATCTAGGAATAAATTTAACCAAGAAGGTTAAGGACTACAACACTGCTAAAAGTAATCAAAGACCTAAAGAAATGGAAGGATATTTTGTGTTCATGGATTGGAAAACCAAATATTAGTAAGGTATTAATTCCACCCAAAGCAATATACAGTTTAAATGCAATCCCAATCAAATTTCCAACAGCCTTCTTTGCCGAAATGGAAAAGCTAATCATCAAATTTAAATGGTAGGGTAATATGTCCTGAATAGCCAAAAATATCTTGAAAAATAAGAGCCAATTTTAAACTTATTACAAACCTGCAGTAGTCAAAACATCATGCTACTGACTTAAGGACACAAATATAGACTAGTGGAATTAAACAGAGTTCAGAAATAAACCCTCACATCTATGATCAATTGATTTTTTAAACTTTTTTTATTGTATAGTATAACATATATACAAAGCAAATAAATAAAAAAAGCAATAGTTTTCAAAGCACTCTTCAACAAGTAGTCACAGGACAGATCCCAGAGTTTGTCATGGGCCACCATCCAATCCTCTCAAATTTTTCCCTCTAGCTGCTCCAGAATATAGGAGGCTGGAAGGCTTAAATATTTTTTATCATCACAATTTACTTCTTTTCCTTCTTTTTTTGTGAAAAATGACATACATACGAAAAGCTATAAATTTCAAAGCACAGCACCACAGTTAGTTGTAGATCATATTTCAGAGTGTGACATGGGTAACAATTCCACAATTTTAGGTTTTTACTTCTATCTGTTCTAAAATACTGGAGACTAAAAGAGATATCAATTTAATGATTCAGCATTCATATTCATTTGTTAAATCCTGTCATCTCTGTGTAATTCCACCATCACCTTTGATCTTTCCATCCCTCTCTTTAGGGGTGTTTGGGCTATGGCCATTCTAAATATTTTATATTGGAAGGGTCTGTCACTAACATGGGGTAGGGAGATGGAACTACCTGATGTTCTGGAGAGGCTGGGCTAGGTTTCAGGACTTATCTGGACCAGGGATCTAAGCGGAGGTTGTAGGTTTCTGGAAAGTTGCTCTAGTGCATGGAACTAGAGTAACTTGTGGAATCCCACATGTTCATTCACATCATTGCATGCCTCACGACTTTGTTCCTTTTTGTAGCAGCACAACCTTTTTTCTTAAGTATACACCTTCATTCGCCAATCTACTTCTACATGAGTGCATCCTTCAGCTACCTGCATTCATCGGGCATCATGTAGAGGGCCCAAAGTCCACTGTCCATCAACATTCTCAATTTTAGATAATTTCATTGTTCCCAAGAGAAAGAAAACCAATAAACACACCCTCACCAAATAGGAAATTTAAACCTCCTCTTAACTCTTGTCCCTCCTCCCATCATTTACCTCTGCTGTTGATGTGGTAGTGCTGATGGTTCTCTTTTGAACATAGCCCATAGCATGCAATAGCAGTTTCCCCCTGTACTCTGGACTTAAACACTCTTTGTACAAGAATCATATCTTTGAAGTAATTCTTGCGAGAACTAATTCCTATTTCTAGTGTTAATCAGTGGGACACGTAGGTCTATACAACCCCTTTCAATCTTGTTCATCTTCAGTATGATAATATTACTTCTACACCCACTAGAGAACCCCTTCACTCCTATCTATTCCCTTACATTGGAGTTCAACTTCATTAGCTAATAGTTCCCCCATCTCTAGCTTCTGTGTATCTCTAAGTCCCCTATATTCTGTATTAAAAGCCTCTGATTAACTTTTATACTGGTCATAAAAGTGGAATCATACAGTATCTATCCTTTTGTGTCTGGCTAATTTCACTCAGCATTATGTCCTCAAGGCTCATCCATCTTGTCATGTGCTTCAAGACGTCATCTTGTCTTACTGTTGCATAATATTCCATCATATGTATATACCACATTTTGTTGATCCACTCGTCTGTTGATGGGCATTTGGTCTGTTTCCATCTTTTGGCGATTATGAATAACGCTGCTATGAACATCAGTGTGCAAATGTCTGTTTGTGTCATTGTTTTCAGCTCTTCTGGGTATATATCAAGTAGTGCTATTGCTGGGTCATAGGGCAACTCGATGTTGAGTTTCCTAAGGAACTGCCAAACAGTCTTCCATAGTGGCTGCACCCTTATACATTCCCATCAGCAGTGCGTAAGTGTCTCAGTTTCTCCACATCCTCTCTAACATTTATAGTTTCCTGTTTGTTTAATAGCAGCCATTCTTACAGGTGTGAGGTGGTATCTCATTGTAGTCTTGATCTGCATTTCCTTTATAGCCAATGAAAATGATTATCTCTTCATGTGCTTTTAAGCCATCTGTATTTGCTCTTCAGAAAAATGCCTATTCATATCTTTAGCCCATTTTAAAATTGGGTTGTTTGTTCTTTTGTTGTTGAGTTGTATGATTTCTTTGTATATACAGGAAATCAAACCTTTGTCTGATATGTGATTTCCAAGTATTTTCTCCCATTGAGTTAGCACCCTCTTCACCTTTTTTGACAAAGTCTTTTGAGGTGCAGAAGCATTTGATTTTGAGGAGTTCCCATTTCCTATTTTTTCTTTTGTTGCTTGTGCTTTGGGTGTAAAGTTTAGGAAGCTACCTCATAGTACTATGTCTTAAAGATGTTTCCCTACATTTTCTCCTAGAAGCTTTATGGTGCTAGTTCTTATATTTAGGTGTTTGATCCACTTTTAGTTAATTTTTGTGTAGGATGTAAGATAGGGGTCCTCTTTCATTCTTTTGGCTATTAATATCCAGTTCTTCCATGCCCAATTATTGAAAAGACTATTCTGACCCAGTTAGAGAATTTGGGGGCCTTGTCAAAAAATCAGTTGACCATAGATTTGGTGGTCTATTTCTGCACTTTTAATTCTATTCCATTGGTCAATGCTTCTATCTTTGTGCCAGTACCATGCTGTTTTGACCACTGTGGCTTTATAATAGGTTTTAAAGTCAGGGAGTGTTAATTCTCCCACTTTGGTACTCTTTCGTAAGATGCTTTTAGCTATTCGGGGTCTTTTTCCCTTCCAGATGAATTTGATAGTTAGTTTTTCCAAATCTTCAAAGTAGGTTGTTGGAATTTTGATTGGTACTGTGTTGAATCTGTAGATCAATTTGGGGAGAATTGACATCTTAACTATATTTAGCCTTCCTACCCATGAGCAGGGAATGTCTTTCCACCTATTTAGATCTCCTTTGATTTCTTTTAGCAATGTTATGTAGTTTTCTATGTACAAGTCCTTTACGTCCCTAGTTAAGTTCATTCTTAAGTACTTGATTCTTAGTTGCTATTTTGAATGGAATTTTTCCCTTAACTGACTCCTCAGCTAGGTCATTGCTTGTGTATAGAAATGTTACTGATTTTTGCACATTAATTTTGTATCCCTCCACCTTGCTGAATTTGTTTATTAGTTCAGGTAACTTTGCTGTAGATTTCTCAGGATCTTCCAAGTCTAGTATCATATCATCTGCAGATAATGAGAGTTTTACTTCTTCTTTTCCAATTGGGATGTCCTTTATTTCTTTGTCCTGCCTGATTGCTCTAGGTTGAAATTCTAGCACATTGAACTTCTAGCACAATGTTGAATAATAGTGGTGACAGTGGGCATCCTTGTGTTGTACCTGATCTCAGGGAGAAGGCTTTCAGTCTCTCTCCATTGAGTACGATCTGGCTATTGGTTTTTCATATTTTCCCTTTTTCATATTGAGTAGATAACTTTGATTCCTATCTTTTGAAATGTTTTTATCAGAAAAGGATGCTGAATTTTGTTGAATGCTTTTTCAGCATCAATCGAGATAATCATGTGATTTTTCCCTTTTGATTTGTTAATGTGCTGTATTACATTGATTTTCTTGTGTTGTACCATCCTTGTATTCCTGGTATAAACCCCACGTGGTTGGTGTATAATTCTTTTAATGTGTTGTTGGATTCGATTTCCTAATATTTTATTGAGAATGTTTGCATCTATGTTCATTAGGGAGATTGGCCTGTAGTTTTCCTTTCCATAACATCTTTACCCAGTTTTGGTATTAAGATGATATTAGCTTCATAAAATGAGTTAGGCAGAGTTCCTTTTTCCTCAATTTTTTTGAAAAGTTAGGGCTAGATTGGTGTTAATGCTTTTTGGAATGTTTGATAAAATACCCCTGAGAAGCCATCTGGCCCTGGGCTTTTCTTTGTAGGAAGATTTTTGATGACTGATTGAATCTCTTTACTTGTGATTGGTTTGCTGAGATCTTCTATTTCTTCCTGAGTCAGTATAGCTTGTTTGTGTGTTTCCAGGAATTTGTCCATTTCATCTAAGTTGTCTAGTTTGCTGGCATGTAGTTAGTTGTTCATAGTATCTTCTTATAATTTTTTTTATTTCTTCAGGTTCTGTGGTAACACACCCCTTCTCATTTCTGATTTTGTTTATTTGCATCCTCTCTCTTTTTTTCTTTGTCAGTCCTGCTAGTGGTCCATCAATTTTATTGATTTTCTCAAGTAACCAACTTTTGGTTTTACTGATTCTTTCTATTGTTCTTTTGTTCTCCCATTCATTTATCTCTGCTTTAATCTTTGTTATTTCTCTTCTTCTATTTGCTTTGGGGTTAGTTCACTGTTCTTCCTCAAGTTCCTCCAGATTTGTTGTTACGTCCTCGATTTTTGCTGTTTCTTGTTTTTTAGTATAGGCATTTAGGGCAATACATTTCCCTCTCAGCACAGCCTTTGCCACATCCCATAAGTTCTGAAAAGTTGTACTCTCATTTTCATTCATCTCCAGATAGCTACTGATTTCTCTAGTGATTTCTTCTTTGACCAACTGGTTGTTAATCTCCATATATTTGTGAATGTTCTTATTCTTTGGTGGTTATTGAGATCCAGCTTTATCCCATTGTGATCAGAGAAAGTGCTTTGAATAATTTCAGTGTTTTTAAATTTATAAAGACCTGTTTTGTGCCCCAGCATATGATCTCTCCTGGAGAAAGTTCCATGAGCACTAGAGAAGAATGTATATCCTTGTGTTTTGGGGTGTATTGACCTATATATGTCTGTTAAGACTAATTCATTTATCAAGTTATTTAACTTCTCTATTACCTCATTGATTTTCTTTCTGGTTGTTCTATCTTTAGAGGAGAGTGGTGTATTGTAGTCTCCTACTATTATTATTGAAACATCTATCACTCCCTACAGTTTTGCCAATGTCTGTCTCATGTACTTTGGAGTTCCTTGATTGGGAGCACAAACATTTATGATTGTTATATCTTCTTGGTGAATTGATCCTTTAATTAGTATATAGTACCCTTCTTTGTCTCTTATGATATCTTTACATTTAAAGTCTATTTTGTCCAATGCCTTCTTTTGATTACACCTTTGTGCCAGTTTGAATCTGTGATGGACCCCAGAAAAGCCATGCCCTTTAATCCTCAGTCAATATTGCTGGGGAGGGGGGGAGCATTTTGATTATTTCCATGAAGATGTTTCCCATCCAATTAGGGGTGGTAACTTTTGATTAGATGATTTCCATGGAGGTGTGTCTCCACCCACTGAAGGTGGAGTTGCTTACTGGAATCCTTTAAAAGAGGAAACATTTTGGAGAGAGGCCGTTGTTGGTAGAGTCACGTGAAAGCCAGCAGATGCCACCATGTTCGCCATGTGTCCTTCCAGCTGAGAGAGAAACGTTGAACGTCGTTGGCCTTCTTGAACCAAAGTATCTTTCCCCGGATGCCTCGAATTGGACATATCTATAGACTTGTTTTAATTGGGACATTTTCTCGGCCTTAGAACTGTACACTAGCAACTTATTAAATTCCCCTTGTTAAAAGCCATTCCATTTTTGGTATATTGCATTCCGGCAGCTAGCAAACTAGAACAAACTTGCATGGAAAATCTTTTTCCATCCTTTCATTTTCAATCTATTTGTATCCTTGTGTCTAAAATGAGTCTCTTGTAAGTAGCATATAGCTGGATTATGTTTCTTAATCCATTCTGCCAATCTGTATCTTTTAATTGGTAGTTTAGTCCATTAACATTCAAAGTTATTACTGAAAAGGCATTTCTTGATCCACCATCTTATCTTTTTTATTTTATTTGTCAGATTATATATTCTTTTCCCTCTTTCTCTTTGTATTCTTTAAATTATTCTTAGTGGTACTATTCAATTCTGTGCCCTGCTCCAGACCTCCCTCTCCTGTCTTTTTTCTTTTCTCAGCCAGCAGAACTCCTTTTAGTATTTCTTGTAGAGCCAGTCTCTTGTTGACAAATTCTTTCAGGAGTTCTTTGTCTGAGAAAACTTTAATCTCTCCCTCAGTTTGGCTGGAAGTCTTTCTCTTTCAGGATCTTGAATATATCATACCACTGCCTTCTCACCTCCAGGGTGTTAGTTGAGTAGTCTGAACTCAGTCTTATTTGGTTTTCCTTGTATGTAGTACATTGTTTTTCTCTTGCTACTTTCAGGATTTTCTGCTTCTCTTCAACATTTGGCAGATTGATTAGTATGTGTCTTGGGGAAGGCCTATTTGGATTTATTCTGTTTGCAGTTTGTTGAGCTTCTTTGACTTGTATATTTATGTCCTTTATAAGGGTTGGGAAGTTTCCCCTCATTATATCCTCAACTACTCTTCCTAGCCCATTAGTCCTCTCTTCTTCTTTGGGGACACCAATGATTCTTATATTTGTGCACTTTATTTTGTCTCTCATATCCCTGAGGTCCAATTCAAATTTTTCTAACATTTTTGCCATTTACTGTTTTGAGTCTTCGAAGTCAGTTGTCCTGTCCTCTATATTACTTATTCCTTCTTCTGTCTCTTCAAATCTGGTGTTGTGTGCCTCTATTTGATCTGTTGTATGTTTTTCATTTGATCAACAGAGTCTTTAATCTCTGTGACTTCCGTTATTTTTCTATTTATTCTTTCGATTCCTCTTTATGCTCTTCTACTGTCTTCTTGATCTCCTTTATGTCACTTGTCACCCCACTTATTTTATTAAGTAGAGTTGTATGAACATCTTTGATTAGCTGTTCCAATGTCTATGTCTCCTCTGGTGTTTTAATTTGGTCATTAAGCAGGGCTATATCTGTCTGCATTGTGATATGCTTAGTGATCTTCTGCTGTCTTTGTGGCATGTAAATATCTTGATTGATTTACTTTGGGAGTTGATTTCTTTCAGTAGTCTAAGGCCTTGTGTTTGTGGGATGGATGTACAGCAGGGAGCAGGGTATGGGGTGGGGCACTCAGTGCAGTGATTTGTTTCAGGGCAGGTATAGGCGCAGGTTGGGGATGTTATGCTGATGCTTGTGAATGTGGGTGTCCAACAGCCAGGGAGGGTGTAGCTCTGCGGGTGCACTGTGTCTGAGGGGGTGTAGCCCTAGTGTGCTCTGGTCTAAGGCACTGGGCCCTTTGTGTGCATGTGTAGAATTGTGGCAGCAGGTTGGCATTATGCCTTAGTGAATTGGATGCAGATATGACCTGGCTGCACAGGTCGGCACTTTCTCAGAGCTGGGAAGTGAGACTGAGGTCTGTGCACATATGCGGTTCTAGGACTGTTGTAAACTGAGGTTCCCAGAGCTGAATGATGTGGTTGGAGGCCCGTGCACATGCGTGGGCCTGGAAGTGCGGTAAATTGATGTGCTGAGCAGGGGTGGTGGTGGGGTGGTGGTGAGGCTGTGTGACACTGTGGGCAGGGGGGAGGGGTAGTTTGGGTATGGAGGTTAGTGCCCACAGCCTTTATGCACTGGCAGCAGCCTGCAGGGAACAGCAAGGGGGAGGTAGTGCTCAGGAGGGGTGCAGGAGAGGTGGATTGGGCTACACTTGGGGTGGGGGTGTATGACAGATACATGCACTGTGGGTTGATGGGGTGAGGGCACCTGGAGCACGGGGAATGGGAGAGGGTGATGAGGTTTGGGTACATGGGATGTGGGGTGAGTCACCAGTCACGGGGCTGCACTGGTGAGGGTAGTGCACCCAAGGAAGATGGCCTGGCTGACTTTCTAGTCCCTGGCTCCTGTCTATACACTCCTGTGGGCTCCACACCTCCACGCCTCTGTGCCAGGCTCCAGCTTTCTGCCTCTCAGTTCCTTAGCCTCTGCAACTAGGGCCGCCCTATGTGGTAGAAAGCTCTCCCAGGTCAGCCGCACTCCTGAATTGCCACCTCAGTCGCCCTCTTGTCCCTTCTCTAACTTTTCTGTGGAACAGGGCTGATCTTGAGCTACTCTATTCAGCCATCTTCCCAGAAAACCTATGATCAATTGATTTTTGCTCTTTTTTTTTTTATTTGGATGCATGGTCCGGGAATCGAACCTGGGTTTCCCACATGAAAGGCGAACATTCTATCACTGAACCACCCAGGCACACTTGATCAATTGTATTTTTTTTTTTTCTTACATGGGCAGGCACTGGAAATCAAACCCGGGTCCTCTGGCAAGGCAGGTGGGCATTCTTGCCTGCTGAGCCACTGTGGTCCGCCTGATCAATTGTCTTTTTTTTTTTTTTTTTTATAGCTCAGATGCAGCTTCATTCAGTGTTTTAACATGATTACTTTACAATTAAGTATTACTGTGCTGTCCATTTTTGAGTTTTTGTATCTAGTCCTGCGGCACAGTCTGTATCCCTTCAGCTCCAATCACCCATTATCTTACCCTGTTTCTAACTCCTGCTGATCTCTGTTATCAATGACATATTCCAAGTTTATTCTTGAATGTCGGTTCACATCAGTGGGACCATACAGTACTTGTCCTTTAGTTTTTGGTTAGACTCACTCAGCATAATGTTCTCTAGGTCCATCCATGTTATTACATGCTTCATAAGTTTATTCTGTCTTAAAGCTGCATAATATTCCATCGTATGTATATACCACAGTTTGTTTAGCCACTCGTCTGTTGATGGGCATTTTGGCTGTTTCCATCTCTTTGCAATTGTAAATAATGCTGCTATAAACATTGGTGTGCAAATGTCCGTTTGTGTCTTTGTCCTTAAGTCCTTTGAGTAGATACCCAGCAATGGTATTGCTGGGTCGTATGGCAATTCTATATTCAGCTTTTTGAGGAACCGCCAAACTGCCTTCCACAGTGGTTGCACCATTTGACAATCCCACCAACAGTGGATAAGTGTGCCTCTTTCTCCGCATCCTCTCCAGCACTTGTCATTTTCTGTTTTGTTGATAATGGCCATTCTGGTGGGTGTGAGATGATATCTCATTGTGGTTTTGATTTGCATTTCTCTAATGGCCAGGGACATTGAGCATCTCTTCATGTGCCTTTTGGCCATTTGTATTTCCTCTTCTGAGAGGTGTCTGTTCAAGTCATTTTTGCATTTTGTAATTGGGTTGGCTGTCTTTTTGTTGTTGAGTTGGACAATCTCTTTATAAATTCTGGATACTAGACCTTTATCTGATATGTCATTTCCAAATATTGTCTCCCATTGTGTAGGGTGTCTTTCTACTTTCTTGTTGAAGTTCTTTGATGCACAGAAGTGTTTAATTTTGAGGAGCTCCCATTTTTTTATTTCCTTCTTCAGTGCTCTTGCTTTAGGTTTAAGGTCCATAAAACCGCCTCCAATTGTAAGTTTCATAAGATATCTCCCTACATTTTCCTCTAACTGTTTTATGGTCTTAGACCTAATGTTTAGATCTTTGATCCATTTTGAGTTAACTTTTGTATAGGGTGTGAGATACGGGTCTTCTTTCATTCTTTTGCATATGGATATCCAGTTCTCTAGGCACCATTTATTGAAGAGACTGTTCTGTCCCAGGTGAATTGGCTTGACTGCCTTATCAAAGATCAAATGTCCATAGATGAGAGGGTCTATATCTGAGCACTCTATTCGATTCCATTGGTCGATATATCTATCTTTATGCCAATACCATGCTGTTTTGACCACTGTGGCTTCATCATATGCCTTAAAGTCAGGCAGCACGAGACCTCCAGTTTCATTTTTTTTCCTCAAGATGTTTTTAGCAATTCGGGGCACCCTGCCCTTCCAGATAAATTTACTTATTGGTTTTTCTATTTCTGAAAAATAAGTTGTTGGGATTTTGATTGGTATTGCATTGAATCTGTAAATCAATTTAGGTAGGATTGACATCTTAACTATATTTAGTCTTCCAATCCATGAACACGGTATGCCCTTCCATCTATTTAGGTCTTCTGTGATTTCTTTTAGCAGTTTTTTGTAGTTTTCTTTATATAGGTTTTTTGTCTCTTTAGTTAAATTTATTCCTAGGTATTTTATTCTTTTAGTTGCAATTGTAAATGGGATTCGTTTCTTGATTTCCCCCTCAGCTTGTTCATTACTAGTGTATAGAAATGATACAGATTTTTGAATGTTGATCTTGTAACCTGCTACTTTGCTGTACTCATTTATTAGCTCTAGTAGTTTTGTTGTGGATTTTTCCGGGTTTTCGACGTATAGTATCATATCGTCTGCAAACAGTGATAGTTTTACTTCTTCCTTTCCAATTTTGATGCCTTGTATTTCTTTTTCTTGTCTAATTGCTCTGGCTAGAACCTCCAACACAATGTTGAATAATAGTGGTGATAATGGACATCCTTGTCTTGTTCCTGATCTTAGGGGGCCGATCAATTGTCTTTTAACAAGGGTGCCAATCCACTCAATGGGGAAAGAATAGTTCTTCAACAAATGGTGCTTGGAAAACTAGATGTGTGCACAGAAAGAAAGTGGACCCTGACCTCACATCATACACAAAATCAACTCAAAATAGATCAAAGACCTAAATATATGAAACAAATCTATAAAACTCCTAGAAGAAAATATAGAGAAACATCTTCAGGATCTTGTGTTAGGCAATGGTTTCATACACTTTACACCTAAAGCACAAGCAACAAAAGAAATAAATAGATAAATGGGATGTCATTAAATTTAAAACTTTCACATATAAAAGAACTTCATGAAAGTAAAAAGACAATCTACACAATGGGAGAAAATATTTGGAGACTACATCATATGATAAGAGTTTAATATCTAGATTATATAAAGAAATCTAAGTACTCAATAGCAAAAAGACAAACAACCTAATTTTAAAATGGGCAAAAGATTTGAATAGACATTTCTCCAAAGAAAATACACAAATGGTCTCCAAGCACATGAAAAAGGGCTCAACATCATTAGACATTAGGGAAATGCAAATCAAAACCACAATGAGATAACATTTCACACCCACCAGAAAGGCTACTATTAAAAATGGAAAACAAGTGTTGGAGAGGATGTGGAGAAATAGGAACACTTGTTCATTGTTGGTGTTAGTGCGAAATGGTGCAGCTACTGTGGAAATCAGTTTGGCAGTTCCTCAGAAAGTTAAGTATAGAATTACCATATGATCCAGCAATCTCACTTCTAGGTATATGCCCCAAAGAATTTAAATTCTTAAATGCTTAATTGGTATAGAGTTTCTTTTGGGGGTGATGGAAGATGGTAATGGTTAATGGTGATTGTAACACAACATTTTGAATTAACACCACTGACATATATTTGAATGTGCTTAAAAGGGGGAAATAAGAAAAAATAACCTTCTCGACCAAAAGGGGGAAGAGTGAAATGAGACAAAATAAAGTGTCAATGGCTGAGAGATTCCAAACAGAGTCGAGAGGTTATCCCAGAGGTTATTCTTACACATTATATAGATATCACCTATTTAATTAAGGTGTAATGGAGAGGCTGGAGGGAACTGCCTGAAAATGTAGAGCTGTGCTCCAGTAGCCATGTTTCTTGAAGGTGATTGTATAATGATATAGCTTTCACAATGTGACTGTGTGATTGTGAAAATCTTGTGTCTGATGCTCCTTTTATGTGCCTTATCAACAGACATGTAAAACATATGGATTAAAAATAAATAAATAATAGGGGGAAAAAATAAACCTTTTTTAAAAGTTTTGAAACCAACCTTTGCTAGCCTGAAAATCAATAGGGGTAGACCCTTCACCTTCATTTTCCTTTAGGAAATCATATAAGTACTTAGCCTCTCCTCATATGATGCAGAGTGTACTGGAATGCCTTTTCTATAGCAATCCTTCACCCAAAAAAATATTGCATATTTCTATGCAAGAGAGATGCAGAGCTCATTTTTATGGGAGGGGGGATTTTAGGTTGTGTATTAGTTAGGGTTCTCTAGAGAAACAGAATCAACAGGGAACACTCGCAAATATAAAATTTATAAAAATGTCTCACGCGACCACAGAAACGCAGAGTCCAAAATCCGCAGGGCAGGCTGAGAAGCCAACGATTCCAATGGAGGGTCTGGATGAACTCCACAGGAGAGGCTCACCAGCTGAAACAGGAAGAGCCTGGCTCTTCTGAATCCTCCTTAAAAGGCTTCCAGTGATTAGATTAAGCATCACTAATTGCAGAAGACACTCCCCTTTGGCTGATTACAAATGGAATCAGCTGTGAATATAGCCAACATGCTCATGATTTAATTTTATGAAATGTCCTCATCACAACAGACAGGCCAGCACTTGCCCAACCAGACAAGCAGGTACCACCACTTGGCCAAGTTGACACATGAACCTAATCATGACAGGTTGTATATAGGTTACTAGAATAAAAATAATTTTTAAAAAAGCATAGCACTGTACAGTGATCCCTAATGTAAACCATAGACTATAGTTAATAGTATAATCATAATAACATTGTTTAATCAATTGTAACAAAGGTACCACACTAATGCAAAGTGTTAGTAATAGGAAAAACTGAATGTGTGATGGGGGTAAAGTGAAACTCTGAATTTCCTGCATGTTTTTTCTGTACATCTACAAATTCTCTAATAAAAAATAAATTTTAAAAATACATTGCCACAGGTCACAGTGGCTCAGCAGGCAGTATTCTCATCTGCCATGCCAGAGACCTGGGTTCGCTTCCAGTGCCTGCCCTGCAAAAAAAGAATACAAAAACAAAAAAAAAACATTGCAATGAGTGAAATCATTGCCCTTCCCCCTACATGGGACATGACATCCAGAGGTGAAAGTCTCCCTGGTGACGTGGGAGATGACTCCCAGCAATGAATCTAGACCTGGCACCGAGGGGGCAACAATTCCATCCTGACCAAAAGGGGGAAAATAAGTGTAACAAAGAATCAATGGCAGAGAGAGTTCAAATAGAGTCAAGAGGCTGCTCTGGAGGCTGCTCTTACGCAAACTTCAGCTAGACTTTGCTACCTATCATAACCTGCCAATTCCCAACCAGGACCATTCCAGCCAATCCTAAAGAACACTTAGGGCAATTTATAAGATTCCACAAAGGTTCCATGCACTAGAGTAACTTTCCAGAAACCTGCAACCTCCAGATGGGTCCCTGGTCCAGATAAGTCCTGAAATCTAGCCCAGCCTCTCAGAACATTATATAGTTCCATCTCCTTACCCCATATCAGCAACAGACCCTTCCAATATGAAAAATTTAGAATGGCCGTAGCCCAAACACCCCTAAAGAGAGGGATGGAGATCAAAGGTGATGGTGGAGTTATACAGAGATGATAGGATTTAACAAATGAATATGAATGCTGAATCATTAAATTGATATCTCTTTTGGTCTCTAGTATTTTAGAGCAGCTAGAAGTAAAAACTTAAAATTGTGGAATTGTGACCCATGTCAAAGTCTGAAATATGTTCTACAATTAATTGTAGTGCTGTGCTTTGAAATTTATAGCTTTTTTGTATATATGTTATTTTTCACACACAAAAAAGAAGGAAACAAAAGTCGATTGTGATGATAAAAAAATATTTAAGCCTTCTAGCCTCCTATATTCTGGAGCATCTAGAAGGAAAAATCTGAAAGGATCGTTTGGTAACCCATGACGAACTCTGGGATCTGTCCTGTAACTACATGTTGAAGAATGCTTTGAAAATTATTGCTTTTTTATTTCTTTGCTTTGTATATATGTTATACTATACAATAAAAAAGCTAAAAAAAAAATACCTTGCAATGTTATAGTGTCAATAATAGAAGTACTCGTAGTGTTTTGTGATAACCCAGGTGGTAGAATGTTGCCTGGGTACTGAACTAATATTATACATTTGATGAGACTTAGAATTTTCTTGTAACTTTTCTGTGTATGGCATTTTATTTTTTGTTTTATTTCTTGTTTTCCATTTCTCTATTTTTTCTTGTCTTTCTATGTGTTATTCCATTTTTTAGAATTTCATTTTGACTTCTCTAGTGTGTTTCTAAGTTTAAGTCTTTTTGTCTTAGCTTTCAGGTTGCTATGACAAATACCACAAAATGGTCGGGTTAACAACAGGAATTAATTGGCTTACAGTTTGAAGGCTATAAATCCAAAATCAAGGCATCAGCAAGGCCATGCTTTCTTCCCAGAATATAGCATTCTGGTGCTATCTTACCACAATCTTTGGGGCTCCGTGGCTTGCATCTCTGCCTCTGTCACATGGAGAGTTCTCTATCCTTGTGTCGGCTCTTTCTATTTCCAGTGGCTCCTGACTTCTGGCTTCTAAATTCTTCTCTGTAAAGGCCTCCAGTAGATTAAGAACCACTCTGACTCAGTTGGCCACACCTTAACTATTAAAAATATCTTCAAAAGGTTAACAAATTGTTTCACATACACAAGAATGTTGATTAAGATCATTGGGTTTTTTGGTACATAATTTAATCTACCACACTTTATAGCTTTTTTAGTGGTTGCTCTAGGTTTTCTATTATGCATATACAACTTATCACACTGCACTGGTGTCAACATTTTATAGTTTGAATGAAATGTAGAAAACTTACCTCCCTTACTTTCCCCCAATTATAAGTTTTAAATATTTCTTCTTCATTCATTGAGAACCATATTTGACAAGACTATAATTTTTTTAATTCATGATACATAACCACATACAAACACATTCTTATCATATGATCATTCCGTTCTTGTTATATAAACAATAACTCACAATAGCATCACAGTTGTATATTCATCATCATGATTGTTTCTTAGAACATTTGCATCAATTCAGAAAAAGCAACAAAAAGAAAACAGAAAAAAATTCATACATACCATACCCTTTACCCATCCCTTTCATTGATCACTAGCATTTCAATCTACCAAATTTATTCCAACATTTGTTCCCCCTATTATTTGTTTATTTTTAATCCATATGTTTCACTTGTCTGTCGATAAGGTAGATAAAGGGAGCATCAGACACAAGGCTTCCACAATCACACAGTCACATGATGAAAGCTATATCATTATACAATCATCTTCAAGAAACAAGACTATAATTTTTGTTTCAACCACCAAACATAATTTTAAATGCTCAAGAGAAGGCTATTATATTTACCCATATTTTTATTCTTTCTGTTGTTTTTTCTTCCTGATGAGATTCCATCTTTTATCATTTCCTTTCTATTTTAAGAGCTTCCCTTAGCCATTCTTTTTTTCTGACATAAACTATTCTTTTAATGTCATTTAAAAAAAAATTTATTAATAAAACCAATCAACATATGATATGAGTTTTTTATCACATAGTTGTATATTCATCAACATGATCATCTCTTAGGATATTTGCATCAATTCAGAAAAAGAAATAAAAAGAAAATAGAAAAAAATTCATACATACTATACCCCTTACCCCTCCCTTTCATTGATAACCAGCATTTCAGTCTACTAAATTTATTTTAACATTTGTTCCCCCTACTATTTATTTATTTTTAATCATATGTTTTACTCATCTGTCCATAAGGTAGATAAAAGAAGTATTAGACATAAGGTTTTCACAGTCACACAGTCACACTGCAAAAGCTATATCATTATACAATCATCTTCAAGAAACATGGTTACTGAAACACAGCTCTACATTTTCAGGTAGTTCCCTCCAGCCTCTCCATTACACTTTAACTAAAAAGGTGATATCTATTTAATGCATAAGAATAACCTCCAGGATAACCTTTCGACTCTGTTCGGAATTTCTCAGCCATTGACACTTTGTCTCATTTCTCTCTTCGCCCTTTCAGTCGAGAAAGTTCTCAATCCCTTGGTGCTGAGTCCCAGTTCATTCTAGGATTTCTGTCCCACATTGCCAGGAAGGTCCACACCGCTGGGAGTCATGTCCCGTATAGAGAGGGGGAGGGAAGTGAGATTGCTTGTTGTGTTGGCTGGAGAGAGAGAAGCCACATCTGAGCAACAAAAGAGGTTCTCTTGGGGGTGACTCTTAGGCCTAATTTTAAGTACCTTAGCCATTCTTTTAGGGTAGATCTGTAGTGACAAATTATCTTAGTCGTCCATCATCTGGGAATGTCTTGATTTCCCCTTTTATTCTTGAAGAATATTTTCACTAGATATAGAATTCTGGGTGGACAGTTCTTTTAATGTTTGAAAAATGTTGTACTACTTCTTTTTGGCCTCCATGATTCCAGAGGAAAAAATCTGCTGTCTTTCTTTCCTCCCTCTAGGTATAATTTCTCATTCACTGCTTTCAAGAGTCCTTTTTCTTTAGTTGTCAGAAGTTTGATTATGATGTGTCTTGATGAGGATTTATTTGGGTTTATCTTGTTTGGGGTTCACTGAACTTCGACCTGTAAGTTTATGTCTTTTACCATATGTGTTAGTTAGATTCAGTTGTCAACTCGGCCAGGTGAGCATACCTAGTTTTGTTGCTGCGGACATAAGCCAATGGTACGTGAATCTCATCTGTTGCTAATTACATCTGCAGTTGGCTAGGAAGCGTGTCTGCTGCAATGAGTGACGTTTGACTTAACTGGCTGGTGCTTAAATGAGAGAGCGCAATGTAGCACAGCTAAGCAGCTCAGCATTCCTCATCTCAGCACTCGCAGCTCAGTCCAGGCCTTTGGAGATGCAGAAAGAAGTCACCCCAGGGAAAGTTGTGGAAACCCAGGGGCCTGGAGAGAAGGCCGGCAGAGACCATTCTGTGCCTTCCCACGTAAGAAAGAACCTCGGTGGAAAGTTAGCTGCCTTTCCTCTGAAGAACTAACAAAATAAATCCCCTTTTATTAAAAGCCAATCCATTTCTGGTGTATTGCATTCCAGCAGCTAGCAAACTAGAACACCATATTTGGGAAAATTCCAGCTATTACCTCTTTGAATACTTTTTCAGTCCCACCTTCTTTCTCCTCTCCTTATGGGATTCTGTTGACACACAAATGTTAAATCTTTTGTTATCTCAAGAGTCCCTGAGGCTCTGTTCTCTCCACCCCACCTCCAGGTTATTTTCTTTGTTTTTCAGACTGGGTAATTTTTATTATTTTATCTTCAAGTTCACTTACTTTTCATCTGCTGTTGAGCACATGCATGGGGTTATTTTATTTTGGTTATTATATTTTTCATTTCTAAAACTTCTATCTGGTTCTTTATTTCTTCTATTTCTTTCTGAGACTAATTTCCTTTTGTTCGTTTGCTTGTTTTTGTTTAAATGGGCAGGCACTGGGAATTGAACCCAGATCTCTGGCATGGCAGGCGAGAATTCTGCCACTGAGCCACCGTCACACTGCCCAAGACTAATGTGTTTTGTAATTGCTTATTGAAGCATTTTATGATGGCTGCTTTCATTCTAATATCTTTGTCCCCTCAGTGTTGGTGTCTTGATTCTTTTTTCTAATTCAGGTTGAAATTTTTCTAGTTCTTGGTATGACAAGTGATTTTCAATAGAATCCTGGACTCTGGGTTTTATGTATCTATTATTTTATTAGGCCTCCTCTGACACAACTCCAGTGGGGAAAAGCAATGTAATCTCATGCCTGCCAGATGGTGGTAGAGGTCTAGGCTCCCCAGTGGCCTTTTGCTGGCATAGATGGGGGCGGAACCGGTTTGTTTTTGTTTTTGTTTGGCTGGAGTAAAATAGTTATTGCTTCTATGTAGCTGGGCTGCTCCTTTGGCTCAAGAGAGCAGGCTTTCATTGGAGCTTCTTTTGTCTGTGCCCATTGGCATTTCCAGCTACTTCAGTGCCCAGTCCAGGATATAGGAAGCAAAAAGAAAATCTAGGGTATTCTCCACTGTGTCGTTCCTTGGGTACCAAGGTCCTTAGCCAGTTTGCCTTCTCTCCACCTTTCAGAGTCTTCTTATGTTTGTTCTTTTATATAATGTCCAGGGTATTTAGCTGTACTAAGTGGGAGGAAGAGTGAAAAGTGCATCTATTCCATCTTTCCAAAAGCAAAAATCTTGAATTGAGTCAGTCCTTATCTTTTTTTGATACTAAATTTCTTTTATGTTACTATGAATGTCCTCGATTAGTTGTTCCAAATTCTGTAACAATTTAATTAGCTAATTTGAGTAATTTAATTAGCTAATTGACTAGGTCATATTTGTGTGAGTCTTAATACGCTTCATGATTTTTCTGTTGCACACAGGGCATCTAAATGTCTTAATAAGGTTATTTTGCAAGTTAGTTTCCTTAACACGTCTATGGTTTTGTATCTAGGATTGCACTGAAAATTGCTTTTTGGATTTGGTTTATCAGTCCTTCCTGCTCAAACCAAGTCCTGGATCTCACATGGGGATTGCAGTTCTCCTTAAAGCTCTATTGAGAGCTAGGCAGATAGGCAATTTCCCAAATTGCACTCTCCACTTCTTCCCTGCAGATGATGCTCTTGAACCACCTTTTCCCCTCAGGCCCACCCGTCCCTGACTATAGGTGCTGGCTAAATTACTTAGAAACCCGATGTAATTCTAGCCAGGGCCCATCGCTTGTGTGCCTGATGGTTCTGGTGGCCCTCAAACTCTCACTTAGGTTGACCTTGGGCTGTAGGACAGGGTATTTCAGCCTCCCCTACCCATAATCAATCTGGAAATGTCTGGCGGGTGGTCACAGTGCAAAGTTCGGCCACCTCCCTCGGACTGCCCCTCAGTCTGCATGTACCTGAGGTCTCCATGGGGGAGAGGGAGCAATATGGGACCCAAAACAATTCCCTCTCACTGGTCAGGTGTAGGACCTGCAGCACCCTGTGTTTCTCCCTCCTCCCTGGAGGAAGACCTTGTAGTATCTGCCTGCAGCAGCCTGTCTCAGGGGTGGGAACAGAAACTATATCCTGGCTAATTGGTCTCTGTATTTAAGTAAAGCAAGTCTATTATCTTCAATCAACCCCCCCACCCCCAACTCCCAGCTTACTGAACTGGAAGGGAAAATTTCCCTAACCAGTTGCAGGAGTAGGCTAGAATCCTGGCGGAGCTCACACACCCCATCCTCTCCATCCCCAAATCTCTGTTTTTTCATCCAGGGTCTCCCTAGGCAGAGATGAAGACCCTCTCTCATCATTCACACACTGCAACTGCTGTCCTGGTCATTTTTCAATCCCATCTCTTGTTGTTGCATGGAGCTGGGGTGAACTCAGTCTCCTCTATTCTGCCATCTTGCCAGAAGTTTCTTGAATACTACATTGTCTCATCTTTGTCCAGTGGGACAAGCTCACTCATTTGTGTGGGATTCATTATTCTTTTTCTTTCCCCTTTTTTTCCTTGCATTTTTTATTGTGGGAAAATATACATAACATTTATTGTTTTAACTATTTTAAGTTCACAATTCATTACCATTAAGTATGTTACCAGACAAAGACCGTCGTGGATTCTTCTGCCCGATGCACTCAATAACCAATTCCTGAGACACTGGGGTTTCAAAAAGAGAAAGAGTTTATTACTACACATGTGGCAGGAGAACAGACAGCTTAGCTGCCCAAAATCTGTGTCTCCGTTTAGGGGGTTCAAGGTTTTTAAGGATTTCAGCAAGGGGAGATGAGGTCATTTTGGATAGTAAGTTCAAAACAGAAAAGGAAAGAGTGTTATCATTTCAATAGGATAGAAGTTGAAAGGAGGGGAGGCAGAGCTGTCACTTCAATACTAAAGGTGTGAACCAAAAGGAAGGAAGTAGTTAATGGTCAGCTTCATTAGCACTGGGCCTTTGCTTTAGGAGAGAACGACCAGATAAAGGGCATTGACGGCGCTTACAATCCCAAAGGCATAAGACAAGGGCTTTTACAATCATTTCAGATATCCAGTCAGCTCAGTTACAGTTTAGGGCTTTCAGGTATTCCTCTCTGTCTACTCCAATATCCAAAAAAAAAGCAAAAGGAGTATATATATATATAATGATTCAGCAATCAAAATCACCCCTTAAATTCTGATTTCTCAGTTACAAGCACATTCACAATGTTGTATAATCATCACCACCATATCCAAAACATTTTTGTTTCTAAAACAGAAACTCTGCACCCATTAAGTAATTAATTCCCATTCCCTTCTTTCACCCAGCCCTGAGTTACCACTATTCTAATTCCTGCCTCTAGAATTTGCCTATTTTAGATACCTCATAGAAGCATAATCATACAATATTTGTCCTTTGTGTCTGGCTTATTTCACTTAGCCTATAATTCTTTGATAGCTGCCTTATACTACAAGATGCTTCAGGCTCACCTTGTACTCTCCCTGCATCAGCCCTGGAATCGCCCTTTTCTACAAGGAGGCTTGATTGGTCTAAGCCAGTTCCAGGAGGCCATTCGTCTTATCAATGAGTGGTTCAGGAATGGCCCTTCTTTCTGCCTAAGGAAGATGGCAGGAAGCGAAAGTCTCTCTCCTTTCTCTACATAAAGTATCCAGCATTGGGGCCACTGGCTTGTACCAGCCTGAGGACTATGCCAATACAGGCAGAACAGAGCCAAGAGCATCACAGGACTGTGGAGCTAGAACCCTGCTTTTCCTGTCTATGGACAAGTTGTTTCTTTTGGTCCTGAGTTTGCCTCCTCCTTCCACCTGCCTCAATCAGTGGTTGAGAAGAGGAGAATATGAGTAGTGGGCCAGGGAAGTCCAAATGTCACTTGGTGCCTCACAAAAAAACAAAACGAAAACAACTCATGCTCTCACACCATTAAACCTCTGTTTATTCTTCCTGACTTGTGAAAACAGGTGACAAATGACTTTGACGGAGAGGAGAGGGAATGATGGAAAATGGACTGCAGGATCCCTATGGTGAATTCTCACATGGGGACCTCAGAAACTGGGACTCAGGAGGCCAGGCCCTGGGCCCAGGCCATGCACCTAGCATCCTGGGACTCAAGCTACCCTCAAAGAGAAGGTGAGGGAAGCCACTTGACACAGAGCAGGGAGGCTTCAGATGGACTCCAAACACCCATCTCTTCAGCCCAGGGAGCTCATCAGGGTCTGGGCCTGCTTCAGTTCTGCAAGAAGAGGTGGTATGTAGGTGACAGTCAGAGGGGAGTGAGAGGGGGCCCCTTGCCCTCCAGTTCTGGCTGAATCTCACCTGCTAGCAGGACCTGGAACTTGTCTGCTGAGAGGGACATGGTGATAGGCTGGGCCTTGCTCCCAGGGGCAGCTGCCACATCCAGCTTCAGGTGCACCACGGGCTCCTCCACGGTGTGCAGTAGGCTGGAGCTCAACGTGTAATCTACCCGCCAGCCGATGCCCGTCAGCCTGTTCACTGCAAGGCAGTGTGGGGAAACTCTCAGGATCACAGGCAGGCACGCCAGGCAATCCTCAGTACCAAGGCTATACGGCCTTTGAAAAGCTCACATCCCTCTCTACTTCACAACTGGGGCAATAATCCTGGCCCAGGCTTGGCACAGGCAAGAGCTCAATCAGTAGGAGCTCAGATTATCCACACATCACAGAGGGAAGAAGCCTGGCTGGAGTGAAGAGACCCAGGGACAAGTCCAGCTCTGTGACTGCTCCAGGTGTGATGCCAGTTAAGTCTCCTATGACTGGCATCTTGTTCACTACACGCACCTTCCAGAACAGACCCCAGGCCTCATGTTGGGCCACCCTACACTCACCACGCAGGCTGCAGGCCCGCAGGTGCTCCTGCAGAGGGCTCTGCTTCTCCTCGTAACAGCGGCACAGGCTGGCTGCGTGCTCTGGGGTAAGAATGAAGGTCCCCTGAGTTGGCAGTCAGGGGCTGGGGCTTGGCTGCTCAGAGGGCAGATCTCAGACTCCTGGCCCATCTCCGGGTCACATGGCCTGACCTGCTGTCTGGTAGCCCTCAGCCCTCAGCCCCCAGGTTCCCCACCTGCCTGTCCACATACCCATACCTTTTGGCAGCCCCAGCTGCTGCAATTCACTGGACAAGGACTCGCCATCCACGCTATGCTTGGCAGCACTGGAGAGGATGAAACTCAGCACTGCCACTGTGGCTTTCACATCACCTAACTCTGGGGGGATGGGGGTGGGGGAGAGAATGTCACTGTGGTTCTAGCTACCTCCCTGCTGCCCCACCATCTTCAGCTCAGAGCCCCCAGGCCTTCTCAGGCCACAGCCACTGCTTCGCAGGAAGCCATCAGAGGACACTGGGGGTGGACTGTCACCATCTCTCTTACCCTCATGCTCCCCTGCTAAGGGAGGTGGTCAGGGAAGGGTGTTGGGGGTAGGGGGTAGGGGGCCACTGTGCCAGGTACCAGGCCAAATATCCAGGGTCATGCAAAGGCCTGCGGACTCAGTGGTTTACTCACCAAACTTGGCATCAGCTGTGAGCTTCAGAATCTTCTCATACTACGGGGAAAGGAGGCCCTCAGGGGGGTGCCAGACCCCTCCTCACTAGCCCCTTGACTCCCAGCCTTAATCTTTGGTAGGGAAGAGGCTGGAGAAAAGGATGGGAGGTATCCAGGGCGGTCCAGAAGCTAGATCACCTACTTCCCTGAGCCTGGTGCAGAGTTTCATGGTAGTAAGGGTCATGAGGTTGCAGGACAATGGGGTGCTGGCTCTGTACTCACATCAATCCCCTGTCCCAGAAGCTCCTTCAGCACCTGGCTACACAGCAGCCGCAGTTTCACGGAGGACTGGAAGGGAAGGTCCCAGGTCAGCCAGACTGGCCCGCCTCTCCCCTCATTGCTAGAGGGAGAACTCAAAGAGGGATGGCCGATTGATTGAGGTCACACAGCACACCACGACAGGCTGAGAGTGCCAAGGAACTGACCCCAGAGTGACCTCACCACCCTCCACTCCCACAGCTCGTCCCCACCCTCTCCCTCCCCACCAGGTAGACCCCATGCACTCAACAATCTTGGCCAGTGTGCTGATCTCTGCCAGGACCCAGTCGGGACAGTCCAGATCCCCACAGAACCGGAACCTCTGCAAGGGAATGAGGCAGGTGGTCAGACTGGAGGGAGGGCTGAGGAGTGGCTGGGCTCCATATGTGACTCCCACAGTATTGCGTGCCAGGGACCCTGGTCCCTGTCCAAGATAGAGGCCCTCTGGCCACTTGTCTCCCCTAATGCCAGGCTGTTTAGAGGACCCTCCCTCTGCTGCACCCAGCCACTAAACCTTGTTCTGATGCCTGTGCTGGGCACACAGCTGGGAACAAAACAAAGTCCCTGGCCTCACAGACACGACAGAGCTCTTTACCTCATTGTGTCTCACTTCCCCCTCCACCCCCTGCCGGCTCCAGCCATACTAGCTTCCCTGCAGTTCCTCGGTTATACCCGGCACACTCACCTTTCCTGTCCTCTCTGAGTGGAAAGTTCTTTTCCTGGCTACTGCATGGCTTGCTCCCTCATTTCATTCAGGTCTCTGCTCAAATGACTCCTTGTCCAACAGGCTTCCCTAGCCATACTTTCTAAAATAATCCCTCACAGAAGGAAATTATGGGGGCCAGTGGACATGTACACTATCTTGATAGTGGTGATATTTCATAAGTGTATACATATAACATAACTTATCAAATTGTATACTTTACATGTGTGGTTTACTGTGTGTCAATTATATCTCAATAAAGCTGTTTTTAAAAAGCCAGTTCCTCTCCATCATACTCTAGCCTCTTATCCTCCTTTCTTGATCTCCACAGCATTCATGACAGCATGTTCAAGTTTTACCTTTTTCTTGGAGGGCTGTTTCCTCCATTAGAATGCAAACTCCATGAGGGCAGGAATTTTTGTTTTATTCACTACTATATCTCCAATGCTTATAACACTGCCTGGCACACAGTGGGTTGCGTATTCAGTAAATATTTAAAGGAAGAATGAATGGATGGATGGATGGATGGATGGATGGATAGACAGATGGATGGAGAGATGTCCATAGGAGAAACAGGCAGTTAACTAGACATCAAGAAATTTCATACAGAGAAATGTGCTGTGATGCCAATAAGCAAGATCATGAGACAGAGGTGCCTGGGGGATGGGGCTGTTTTGCCCAGGGTGGTCACGGAAGGGAAAAGGATCCTGACGGGGAGGCTGGGCCAACAGATTCTCATCCTTTTCATCAAACACCCCTTCCAGCTTCTACTGTCACCAAGACCAGTTTCCCCTTCAGCCTCTTAGGCAAGCTGTACATCTTCTCCATAGAATGTGCAGAGAAGCGTGGGGAACCAGAATCAACCTCTAAGTTCTCCACCCCCAGTACCAGTGTAAAAAGGAATTTTTATAAAGCTTAGCAGTAGCTAATTTTTCCTGCTTAATTCAGCTATTTACATATATTTTAGCTTCTGAATAACAGAAATATCCAGCAAAAACATTTGTGTCATCTTATATTCACTGCTATACATTTGGTGTGAGTTGAAAAGAAAAGAGTTATGGGCCCCATCAGGCTGAAGATAAACAATCCTGGCGCCAAGATTACTTGTTATAAAACTGTTAAGACATGCTTGTTGTAAAACTGTTCGTTATCTGCTTTTTTGCAAAACAACACTTGTGACCCATGCTCAACCCCCACCCCCCTCATCTTACCCCTTAAAAAGCTTTTGCAAACTCAGGCTCGGGACTCTCTGTTCCTGCGTGTTCAGTGAGCCCCACACATGTGTGGTAAATAAACCCCTTGCGTGTTGCATGAGAGAACGTCTCTTGGAGTTCTCCTTTGCGTGGCAAAACTCTCAAATTCTCAAATTCTTACACCAGGTCTTGATGCTCCCAGCCTTCCCCCCAATGCCTGCTCTACTGGGGCACAATAGCATAATATTTCAAAGGGCACTAATCACAATGAAGTAGTTATCAAAATATTCAAAACAAACTTGTAAGATAGTATTATATGTACTTCTTTATTAAACTGAAAAACAAGAACCAGCAGCAGATCTAATGACCACCATAATTTAGAAATTATGAGCATAAACAATATTTTGAGGTTATCCGCTAACAGCAGTCATAGATGCCGCTAATAATACTGGGTCTGTTGCCAACATTCATAATTGAAGGAAATACTAAATTTCAGTTTAACATTAGTGAAAATAAAGATTTAAGATTTTCCCTAAGTTCCTGGATTCTTGAATTCTATCCATAGAGCTCTATATACCTCAGTATTATTTAAACTTTTTAATCACAAGAATGTGTTCCTTCTATTTCTTAAAATGCTGGCATTTCTCTAGGCTCTGCCCTAGACCTTGTCTCTTCTCAATTCATAATCTTGCTTACACATTCTTAGGATTCAATTAACATTTTTGTGCCGATGACTCTCAATTTAACAACGGCCATTGCAGGTACTCTTCTGAGCTCCCGAGCCTTACGTTCAAACCAGATGCTCACAGACTCCTCCCATGCAGCTTGGCTGGAAAGGACAGGTGTTCTCCTCACTGAAACCTGCGCCTCCTCCTGGCTTTCCCATCCCACCGAGCACTACCACCTGGGGACCAAGTCTGACACCTCCTTCTCTCTTTTCCCACATACAGTCACTGACACATGCTAATTTCCTGGGTTTCTCTATCTCCACTGCCTCTACCTTAACTCAGGTCACCACCACTATCTCCCGTGGGTCTGCTGCCCCAGCCTGGGTTTCCTGTTTCCCTTGTTCTCCCTCCACAAGCAGGGAGAAGGCCCCTCCTAGTTTCCCAGTGCCCTATGTTAAAGTCAAAACTCCCTTTATGTGGCTCTGAAAATCCAGTGAGATTTGATTCTAGCCTCATCTTTCCGTAACCTCCAGATTATACACTCTTCTGGCTAAGTGAAATGCATTCATTCTTACACAGCCCCAGTCTCTCACCTGAAGCCTCTGAATACACTGTTCCCTCTCTGAAGATGCACTCTCCCCACCCCCCCGCACCCCTCCATACCTCTCTACTCCTGTACACTAACTGCAGATCACCCAGATAGCTCGTTCTGGGCCTCCAGGCCAATGTCATCCTTATGGACACCTTCCGAATACTCCCCACATGGCACAGTCAGGTCCCTTCCCTTCAGCTCTTAACTGTGACCCCTATTCAAACCTCCCATTTCCCTGGCTCTTTCCTGCTGCAGCTGAAGTCCCTGGCACAGTGCATGGTAGAGTAGCCACTCAAAAAAAAAAAAAAAAAAAAAAAAAACCAGTTGACTGAATAAATGGATGAGTTGACTGACTTACTGAATGAGTGAATGAGTAGGGAAGTCCCACTCCAAAAGCTACTCCTTTCTGGCTGTGGAAAGTGCAAAGGGGCTTCCTAACACTGTGAAACACTGGAGCCTAATTAATTCTAAGCAAATTCTTCTCCAAGTTCTACGGGTTGTCCGGGGAAGTGGGCACCTTTGGGAGGTCCACCTGGAACCAGGGAAGGGACTGGAAGGACGTCTGCAGCGGACAAGCCCCAGGTCCTGTGCCGGGAGGGGGGAACCCTTCCTTACCGCCAAGGGAGCAGCCGGGATCCCAAGCCGGCCGGCCTGATCTGTCCTGCTCACCTTACTGGGGAAAAGAAATGTGGGGATTTGCCTTTTCTTTACCAGACCCTGGGCCCTCAAGATCGCATCCCCGGCGTTTGCTGACAGCTCAAAGCAGTCTCCCCTTCTCCTCGCACCCAGGGCCACCCAAAGCCCCACCCTTCCCCCAGAATTAGCAATATAAGAATTTGGAGAGAGTGTCTACCCTGTCCGCCCCCAGCTCCCTGCCTCTCATCAGCCCTCATCCCTCACCATCGCGGCAGGCGGTCCGCTCGGAAATTTCTTCTTCCGGTCGTCTGGTCAGCTGATCCGGCGGTCACGTGGCTCGCGAGTCGTCGCGTCTGGGAGGAGGGCGGGGCCTTTTCGAGGAGGGTGGGAGTTCCCGGGGAGGGAAATGCAGGCGTCACCTCCTCAGACACCCCACAGCCGTTCCCGGAAATGATTAGCACTAAGCTCGAGTTTCTGTGAAGACAAAGTCAAAGCAATAGGAAAGGCGTTTAATTTGTTGAACTGAAAGTGGCAGGAGTCCAGGAGCAAGGTCTGGCATACAGGATAACTCCCTTATGAAAGGGTATTCTGGTCATTTCCATGTTTTCCACCATTAAACCGTACCGTGGTATGTAGCTGGGGCATGTAGCAAAAGATATGTTTGTAAAAATCTTTTAGTGAAACATGGATGCAGAAAAGTGAGTATAAGTAGAAAACCTGATGAATTTTCATAAACTGTACACACCATACAGACAGCACCCAGATCGTCACTTCAAGTGCATAGATATTTTTTTTCATTTTGATGAATCCCCTTGGATGCCTTAAAACAAAGGCTGCAGCAATTTAGATGCCCAGAAGAACCATTTCCCTACAGCTTCACCAATACTAGATGCAAGCTTAATATTTGTCAATCTGATGGGAGAAAAATAGGTTGTAAATTGCATTGTCCTTATAACTGCTGAGTTTAAGAGCAAATTGGATGGTTTTCTAGGAAAATTAAATTTCCAAAATTGACAGAAGGGGAGAATTTTAAAAACAGCAGACACATACAAAAAACAAAACAAAACATAAGTCTAGAGAGTGGTCTAATAACCAAAGAAGAAATTAAAATAGTTTGACATCTTTCCCCAATTCCAGGCTTTTTCCCAATACACCAGGCCCAGTTGGTTTTATGATTGCAACCTTTTGAATATTCAAACAACAGAGCTCATGATAATTAAATTTTTCATAAAATACAAAGAGACTGAAAGCTTCCCAACTCATGCTAAAAAATGATTTATAAAGATTTATAAAGATTTATTATCTTTATAAAAATCTCATTTATAAAGATTTTGTAAAATCTTAAACTCTAGCATAATGAAGGTGACAATGTATTAAAACACTCTACCATGTCAAATAAAAGTTTGAATTTAAGAATGCATAAGGTGGAAATAGTGGTGAAATTTAATCTAAAAAAAGTACATATATATATATATATATATATATATATATACTTTTTTTTTTTAAGAGCACAGACAATGACAATTACATGTGATATGTGATCCCGGAGGAAAAAGAGTTCAAAAGAACATTATTGGGACAACTGAAAAAATTGTAATATATACTATAGACTTTGTATCAATGTTAAATTTTTAGAACTTGATAACTGTACTTAAGGTGGCTACATGAGTGAATATCGTTGTTCTTAGGAAATGTACATGGAAATATGTGTTTAAAGAGCATGATTTATACAACCAATTGTCAATTGTTTAGAAAGTAGGTAGATAGATGATACATAGATAGATAGATAGATAGGTAGATAGATAGATAGATAGATAGATAGATCAAATGATATGGCAGACATGTCAAAATATTAAAAGCTGGTGAGACTTCAAAGGATACGAATAGAAAGGAACTTCCTCAACATGATAAGGGAATATTTGAATAACATCATCCTCAATGGGGAAGAACTGAAAATTTTCGCCCTAAGATCAGGAACAAGACAAGGATGTCCACTATTACCATTGTTATTCAACATTGTGTTGGAAACTCTAGCCAGAGCAACTAGACAAGAAAAAGAAATGCAAGGCATCAAAATTGGAAAGGAAGAAGTAAAACTCTCACTGTTTGCAGATGATATGATACTATATTTTGAAAACCCAAAAAAATCAACAGCAAAACTACTAGAGCTAAATGAGTACAGCAAAGTGGCAGGTTACAAGATCAACACTCAAAGATCTGTACTGTTTCTGTACACTAGTAATGAACAATCTGAGGGGGAAATCAAGAAAAGAATTCCATTTACAATTGCAACCAAAAGAATAAAATATTTAGGAATAAATTTAACTAAGGATACAAAAGACCTCTACAAAGAAAACTTTAAGAAATTGCTAAAAGAAGTCACAGAAGACCTAAATAAATGGAAGGGCATACCATGTTCACAGATTGGAAGATTAAATATAGTTAAGATGTCAATTCTACCTAAATTGATGTATAGATTCAATGCAATACCAATTACAATCCAAAAAACTTACTTTTCAGAAATAGAAAAACCAATAACCAAATTTATCTGGAAGGGCAGGGTGCCCTGAATAGCTAAAAATATCCTGAGAAAGAAAAATGAAGTCAGAGGTCTCACGCTACCTGACTTTAAGGCGTATCACGAAGCTACAGTGGTCAAAACAGCATGATACTGGCAGATAGATATACTGACCAATGGAATCGAATACAGTGTTCAGATATAGACCCTCTCGTCTGTGGACAATTGATTTTTTTTTTTTTGGCTGGGTAAACTTTATTGATGGTACATGACAAGGTAGGGCTCTCAGCCCCCCCTTCTTCAGGGGGTCTGGGATTCAAACCGGAGGATGGGCGATTCTCAGTACTGGGGGATCGAGTGGGGCCAGTACTCCCCAGCAGCTGACAGCCTCTCTTCCTCTCCATGCTGTCGCTGGGGCTGGTTGTCCAGGGGCTCTTACTCTTTGGAAGCCATGTAGACCATTAGGTCTACCACCCTGTTGCTGTAGCCAAATTCATTGTCATACCAGGAAATGAGCTTAACGAAGTGGTTGTTGAGGGCAATGCCAGCCCCAGCATCAAAAGTGGAAGAGTGGGTGTCACTATTGAAGTCGCTTGAGACAACCTGGTCCTCAATATAGCCCAGGATGCCCTTCAGGGGGCCCTCTGAAGCCTGCTTTACCACCTTCTTGATGTCATCGTACTTGGTCGCTTTCTCCAGCCGGCAGGTCAGATCCACGACGGACACGTTGGGGGTGGGGACGCGGAAGGCCATGCCAGTGAGCTTCCCATTCAGCTCTGGGATGACCTTGCCCACCGCCTTGGCAGCGCCAGTAGATGCAGGGATGATATTCTGGGCAGCGCCACGGCCATCACGCCACATTTTCCCTGAGGGGCCATCCACAGTCTTCTGGGTGGCAGTGACGGCGTGGACGGTGGTCATGAGTCCCTCCACAATGCCGAAGTTGTCATGGATGACCTTGGCCAAGGGGGCCAGGCAGTTGGTGGTGCAGGAAGCATTGCTGACAATCTTGAGGGAGTTGTCATACTTCTCATGGTTCACACCCATCACAAACATGGGGGCATCAGCCGAAGGTGCAGAGATAATGACTCTTTTGGCGCCACCCTTCAAGTGAGCCCCAGCCTTCTCCATGGTTGTGAAGACCCCAGTGGACTCCACAACATATTCAGCACCAGCATCACCCCATTTGATGTTGGTGGGATCTCGCTCCTGGAAGACAGTAATGGGACTCCCATTGATGACAAGCTTCCCATTCTCAACCTTGACAGTGCCTTTGAACTTGCCATGGGTGGAATCATACTGGAACGTGTAGACCATGTAGTTAAGGTCAATGAAGGGGTCATTGATGGCAACAACCTGCACTTTGTCAGAGAGTATAGCAGCCCTGGTGACCAGGCGTCCAATACGGCCAAATCCGTTTATTCCGACCTTCACCATCGTGCCTCAGAGATGTGGCTGGCACTGCATGGAAAGATGCGGCTGTCTGTCTAGCCAGTAGGAGCAGAGAGCCAATTGATTTTTGATAAGGCAGTCAAGCCAAATCACCTGGGACAGAACAACCTCTTCAATAAATGGTGCCTAGAGAACTGTATATCCACATGCAAAAGAATGAAAGAGGATCCATATCTCACACCTTATATAAAAATTAACTCAAAATGGATCAAAGACCTAAGCATTAGATCTAAGACCATAAAACTGTTAGAAGAAAATGTAGGGAAATATCTTGTAAATCTTATAAGAGGAGGTGGTTTCTTAGATCTTACACCCAAAGCACGAGCACTGAAGAAAGAAGTAAATAAATGGGAACTCCTCAAAATTAAACACTTCTATGCATCAAAGAACTTTGTCAAGAAAGTAAAAAGACAGCCTACATGATGGGAGACAGTGTTTGGAAACAACATATCAGGTAAGGGTCTTGTGTCCAAAATATATAAAGAGAACATTCAACTCAACAACAAAAAGATAAACAACCCAATTACAAAATGAGCAATAAGCATGAGCAGATACTTCTCAGAAGAAGAAATACAAATGGCCAAAAGGCACAGGAAAAGATGTTCAACTTCACTGGCTATTAGGGAAATGCAAATCAAAACCACAATGAGATATCTCACACCCACTAGAACAGCCATTATCAATAAAACAGGAAATGACCAGTGCTGGAGAGGATGTAGAGAAAGAGACACACTTATCCACTTCTGATGGGAATGTAAAATGTACAACCACTGTGGAAGGCAGTTTGGTGGTTCCTCAGGAAGCTAAGTATAGAATTGTCATATGTTCTACTTTGCTAGCTGCCAGAATACAATATACCAGAAACACAATGGCTTTTAAAAGGGGGAATTTAATAGGTTGCTAGTTTACAGTTCTAAGGCTGAGAAAATGTCCCAGTTAAAGCACGTCCATAGAAATGTCCAGTCTAAGGCATCCAGGGAAAGACACCTTGATTCAAGAAGGCCAATGAACTTCAGGGTTTCTCAAGTGGAAAGGCACACAGTGAACACAGTCAGAGTTTCTCTCTCCTCTGGAAAGGCACATGGTGAACATAGAGTTCCTCTCTCATCTGGAAGGGCAGGTGACAAATACGGCGTCATCTGCTAGCTTCTTCTCCTGGCTTCCTGTTTCATGAAGCTCCCAGGGAAGCATTTCCTTCTTCATCTCCAAAGGTCGCTGGCTGGTGGACTCTGCTTTTCGTGGTGCTGCAGCATTCTCTGTTCTCTCCGAATCTCTTTCATTCTCCAAAATGTTTCCTCTTTTATAGGACTCTAGAAACTTATCAAGATCCGCCCAAATGGGTGTAGACATGTCATCACCTAATCCAGTTTATCAGCCACTCTTGATTAAATCACATCTCTAGGGAGATGACCTAATTACAGATTCAAACATACCGTATTGAATAGGGATTATTCTGCCTTTACAAAATGAGATTCTGATTAAAACATGGCTTTTCTAGGGGACATACATCCTTTCAAACCAGCACATTATGTGACCTGGCAATACCATTGCTAGGTATCTACTCAGAGGACATGAGAGCAAGGACACAAATGGACATTTGCACACAATGTTTATAGCAACATTATTTTCAATCACCAAGGGACAGAAACAGCCCAAATGTCTGTCAACAGATGAGTTACTAAACAAGCTGTGGTATATACACACAATGGAATATTATGCAGCTGTAAGACAGAATAAAGTTATGAAGTATGTAACAACATGGATGGACCTTGAGGACATTATGCTGAGTGAGATTAGCCAGAAACAAAAGGACAAATACTGTATGGTCTCACTGATATGAACTAACATTAGTGAATGAACTTAGAGAATGTCAATTAAGAACAGAGACCATCAGGAAATAAAATAGGGTAGATATTGGGTATTTGGAACTGAAGGGATACAGACTGTGCAACAGGACTGATGGTAAAAATTCAGAAATGGATAGCACAATACTACCTAACTGTAGTACAATAATGTTAGTATACTGAATGAAGGTGAATGTGAAAATGATAGAGGAAGGAGGACTGGCAGCACAAATGAAATCAGAAGGAAAGATAGGTGATAAAGACTGAGATGATATAATCTAGGAATGCTTAGAGTGTTCAAGGATAGTGATTAAATGTACAATTTAAAAAATATTTTTGTATGAGTGTGCTGGTTTGGAAGGATGTATGTCCCCTAGAAAAGCCATGTTTTAATCTAATCCCATTTCATAAAGGCAGAATAATCCCTATTCAATGCTATATGTTTGAAACTGTAATCAGATCATCTCCCTGGAGATGTGATTTAATCAAGAGTGGTTGTTAAGCTGGCTTAGGTGATGACGTGTCTCCACCTAGTTGGGTAGGTCTTGATAAGTTTCTGGAGTCCTATAAAAGAGGGAATATTTTGGAGAATGAAAGAGATTCAGAGAGAGCAGAGCAGAATGACATAGCCATGAGAAGCAGAGTCTACCAGCCAGCGACCTTTGGAGATGAAGAAGGAAAATACCTCCTGGGGAGCTTCATGAAACAGGAAGCCAGGAGAAGAAGCTAGCAGATGATGCCGTGTTCACCATGAGCCTTCCAGCTCAGAGAGGAACCCTGAACTTCATCAGCCTTCTTGAACCGAGGTATCTTTCCCTGGATGCCTTAGATTGGACATTTCTGTAGACTTGCTTCAATTTGAACATTTTCATGTCCTTAGAACATGTAAACTTGCAACTTAATAAATTTCCCCTTTTAAAAGCTGTTCTGTTTCTGGCATATCACATTCTGGCAGCTAGCAAACTAGAACAGATTTTGGTACCAGAGAAGTGGCATACTGCTGTGGTTTGCAAATACCAAACATGTTGGAATGGCTTTTTAAATGGATAAAGGGAAGATTTTGGAGGAGTTGTGAGGTGCTTAATAGAAAAGGCCTAGAGTGCTTTTGCTTTGAAAAGACTGTTGCTAGAAATGTGGACTCGAAAGATTCTTCTGATAGGCGTTAGACAGAAATGAGGCACATGTTATTGCAAACTGGAAGGAAAGCGAACCTTTTTTAAAATGACAGATAATCTGGCAAAACTGACTAGTGGCTTTGGCTGAAAGGCAGATTTTAAAAACCATGAACTTGGATATTTAGCAGAAGAGATTTCCAAATTAAATGTGAGAAGTGCAGCCTGATTTCTCCTCACAGCTCATAGTGAAATGTGACAGGAAAGAGATAAACTGAGAACTGAACTCTTGGGTACAAAGAAACCAGAAATTGATGTTCTGGAAAATTCTGGGCTTTGGGAAAGGGAGACTCCGGAGAGTGATGCCCCACATGAGGATTTAACCAAATGTCAGCCATTTCAGAGAAAGCCAGGATTTGACATGGAGTTATCCAGGAAGGATTTGTGGAAACTCCTTAGGTCTGATGGGCATGATCCAAGAACACAGAAAGCCAACGAGAGCATTGCAGGATCTGTATAAAGAGGACCACTGCCAGTCTGGACTGAGAAGGACAGAGAAGGGACACGTTGGAGGAAAAGTAACTTCAGAGTTAGAACTATGGAAATTAAAGTTGGGAGTTAAGAATCCTTGGAGCAGGAGAGCAGACCCACCCAAGCATGTAGAGGGGGTGAGTTTGCCCCGAAGGCAGAGTGTGGGCCTTCCACCTTGTGGATGTTGGAAGTGGCTCTCTGAAGGCTCAAGTGGTTGGCTGTTGGCCGAGGGCATGAGCATAGGAACACCATGCTCGGCTGATGCGGAAAACCGCTGAAGCAAATGTTCTCAAGGATGCTGACTCAAGAGCCAGTAGAGACTTGAATAGAGAGCATGCTGATAAGAAATAAATGGTTCCTGAGAAAAGGAGCTGGGAAACGAACCTTGTAGCTTTGCAGGCATGACAGATATTCAAAAATAATCTTGCTTTGATTTTACTAAAGCAGTTCCCACGTAAGAATATAATCAATATGTGGATGTCAGTTTATTCAGGGGACTTGAGTCCCCTGACCCCACTTAACTAACTTCTTGTGTCTGTCGTTTCTTAATCCTATGTGGTGCCCTTTCTTCTCCCCTGTTCTTCAGGGAAATCCTGGCAGTTGCAGTGGAAGAGTCATGCCACCTCAGGCCTTGGAGAGGGTGGAGCACATTCCTTGGGGACTGGGGAGAGGCTGACTGCCACCAAATGGAGGGGTTGAGCATGTGCCCTGGAGATGGCAGAGAGTCTGGGTGCAGCCCTGAAGCTTGGAGAGGGTGGAGCCGAGAAAAAGATGGTCTCCCCAATGCCCCCCAAGGTTGTATTCAAAGAGAAGCAGGCTGCTGCCTAGGCCTTTGGAGAGGGTGGGACTGCTGCTCTCTAAAGCCCTGAAGATAAATGACCCTCAGACTTTGAAATCTAATGGGCTTTGCCCTCCAGGTTTTCAAAACTGCTTGGGTCTGCTGACCCCTGTTTACCTTCCAATTTCTCACTCTGGAAATGGGAATATGTATTCTTTGACTGCCTCTCCTTTATATGTTGGCAGCAAATAACTTGTTCTGAGTTTTACAGGTCCAGAGCCAGAGAAGAGTTTTGCCTTAGGTCAGACCATACCTGTAGCTGGCTTTGATGAGATTTTGTACTGTTTCTGACTTTGTATTGCATTTACATTGTTACTGAAATGCTTTAAAGCTTTCTGATATTATTATGGAATGGATGTATTTTGCATTTGGAAAGAACATGTCTTTTTGGGGTCCAAAGGGTAGATGTGCCTGTTTGAATCTGGTGGACCCCAGAAAAGTCAAGTCCTTTAATCCTCATTCAATATTGCTGGCTGGGAGATTTTTTATTGTTCTCATGGAGATGTGACCCACCAATTTTGGGTAGTAACTTTTGATCATATAGTGTCCATAGAGATGTGTCCCCATCCATTCAAGATGGGGTTGCTTGCTGGAGCCCTTTAAGAGGGAACCATTTTGGAAAAAGCTGCAGAGCCCATGCAACCAGAGACCTTTGGAGATGAAGAAAGAAAATGTCCCCGGGGGAGCTTCATGAAACAAGAAGCTGGGAAAGAAAGCTAGCAGACATTGCCATGTTCACCACGTGCCTTTCCAGTTGAATGACAAATCCTGAACATCATCGACCTTCTTAAACCAAGGTATCTTTCCCTGGATACCTTAGACTGGACATTTCTATAGGCTTGCTTCAGTTTGGACATTTTCAGGGTCTTAGAACACGTAAACTCGCAACTTATTAAATTCCCCTTTTAAAAGCAAAAAAAAAGATGTTAAAAGCTGGTGGATCTAAGCATCTGGGTGGGGGCATGTTGGAGTTCTCCTATATGTGTTTTGTGTTATCTTTGCAACTTTCCTATGAGTTTGAAATTATTTCAAAATAAAAAGTTTAAAGAAAATAATTTTAAGAATGCAAAAGAACTTGACTTGTATTTCATCATATCAACAGGTTAAAGAAACGAGAAAAAAATGGATAGATTTGGAAAAACCATTTTTTATTTAAAAATTAAAAAAAAAATTTAGGTGAACAATGCCTAAAGGTGGTAAAGAGCATTTTGGCTTTTTTTTTGGCCAGCTAACTCTTCGTGTGTATGTGGGGGCTGGGGGGGTGGGGGGGGTCCGGGGGGTGGTCCTGCACATTGTTGGGTATTTAGAAGCATCCCTGACCTCTTCCCACTGTATTTCAGTTAGCCTCCTGTGATGACAACTATAAATATCTCCCAACATTGCCAAATACTCTTTGAGAGGTAGAATCACGCCACTGTCAAAGACCACTGGCCTAAGAACTTCTAGAAAAATTATCATTATCATTATCATGATAATGATAACCTTTGTTGTTCCTGAATTTGATGGGCATATCTCTAGTGTTTCACTGGATTAAAGTATAATTTTGTTCTCCAAGTGTTTCTCTTGGATTTCCTAGATAGGAAATACTAGTTTATTTTTTCCAACATTCATGCTAATGATTTTGCCATGTCTTATTTGTCTAGAATAGGGTTTCTCAACAGATTGTGGAGACTGGTTCTGCAAGCTGGGGGCAGGCTGGAACTCTCAGGCGTGGGCTGAAGCTGCTATCGTCAGGCAGAACTTTTTTATCAGAGAACCTTCAGCTCTGCCCTTAAGGTCTTTCAACTGATTGAATCAGACCCATGCAGAGTTTGTAGGATAATCTCCCTAATATATGGACATCTACAGAAATACCTTCACAGCAACACTAGATTTGTTCTTGGTTGAATAACTGGGAACTGCAGCCTAGCCAAGATGACACATCTAAAGACCATCACAACATGTCCTAAAAATCACATTCCAGATCAGTGAATAAAAGATACGTTATTCATAGGATTGGGAAGGACTAATTAGCTATCCTTTAAGGAGAAAATCATCCCTCAAATTATCCACACACAAGAAATCCGGACAGATGAAAGATATAAAAAACAAAGTACCAGAAATGAGTAGGATTTTTTTTTATAATTTGGGGACATGGAAGACCACGCAGCATCAGTGAGGATGTAAGGGACATGGTTCTCCCACCACTGGGCTGGGTGCCTACCTGTATCTCCTTTTGGGAGATCTGCTTGGTGATACCTATCACAGTTTAGAACAGGCATATACTTCAGCTCAGCAAAACTGAAGGAGGCAGAGAGATGTATGTGTATGGCTGCTCACTCAGGTTGCTTATAATTCTCCCAAATCAGAGCCGATCGTGAAGTCATGAAGGGGACTGGTCTGGTAAGCTCTGATGTATCCCTTGGAGACCATGGCACAGGTGTTATCACAATGCAGACTTTGGGGCGAGACCGCCTAGGATCAACTGTCACCTTCCTAGAATTTTGGGTGGCCTAGAGCAAGTCAACATCAGCTGCCTCATTTGTGAGTAATGGGTACAATAGTGTTTCCCTCACTGGTTGGCAGTGAGAATTTTTGCACATAAAGCAAAGTTTTGTACATAAAGCAAATGACACGGTGCCCAGCCCCATGTATTACTGTGTCATGTTATTGCATAGTATTAGGGAGGCATTAGAGATTGAGGTAGCTCATGGAAATGTATCCACGATGCAGAGAGGCAATCATAGCTGCAAAGAAAGCTGACTGAAAGGGCTTGGATGTGGAAGATGTCCCCGGCTGCAAGGCAGGGGCAGTTGCTCTATGAAACTTTGGCTTGGGCAAATCACTGCAGGTCCCACAGAGGGAGCCACCCCTCTCTCCTCCTGATGTTCACCTATGCTGCCCTTCTCACCGACTGCCCGCCTCTCGCCACCAAGTTCCATTCTGGAGAGATCTTCCTAAGTTCCTGGGAAGTCAGCTCCTCCTGGACTCCCTCCAGGGTCTATCGCCCACCCTCTACTTTCCACCTTTCGTGAGACTCAGAGAGAAGACCAGCTTCTCTTCCCTGGCCAGGGCAGAGCTGCAGGGGATGCAGGTGGGCCTGGCAGCTCACGCTGTCCCCCCTGCACACAGAGAGCAGGACCTGAGGTTAGGAGCCCAGCTGCAGGCCATGAGGGGCCCCTGTTCCTGTCCTGGCCGGAACCCAAGCGTCTGCCCTGACATGGCGTTGGGGCACTGGACAGGGCTAGAGACACACTGCTGTGGAGGATGAGGGGCTTGTGGCCAGGCCGCGGGTGTGGTGGAAAACCTGTGATAAAGCAGCGAGTTCAGAGACCTGCAGGTGAGCACCACCCACCCACCCACTGACCTCATGGGCAGGAGGGCCCGGGCCAGCCTGAGGGAAAGCCAGAGGTCAGAGGTAAGATGGGAGGTCTTGAGAGCCCTGACCCCATCCTGGGTCTCACAGATAGAAGCAAAGTCCAAGAAGGGGCAGAGGTCAGCCTAAGTCACTTTCCCATACAGAAAAGCCTGCTTCCCCAGAGGCCCTGGCACTAGCTGATAGCTGCATCCTTTTGCCCCACGGATTGCGGTGGAGTCCAGCCTGAGGCTAGGATGTGATCCTCTGTCTTGTAATGCCAGTCTCCCCTCACCTTTCTGTTCCTCTCATCTGTAGCTAGCTGCCCTACTGCTGCAGCCCCATATGGAAGCTGAGTGTGTCCCTAGGGGAGTCAGAGGGGTTGGGGGCACAGGCCCCAGCCTACCTCCTCAGGCTGGACCAGGTGGCGGCGGCTCTCAAGCAAGCCTCTGTGCACCCATACTTTCAGCTGGCCCTTCCCACACTACCCATGACTGGGATGAGGCAGGATGGGCCCCAGGGCACACGCAGGGGGAGTCACGGGCCAGCACAGACCCACCACAAACCCCACATCTCCCTACTCTGCCTCCCTCCTGGGCTTTATATCCACCCCACCCCTCACACCTGGCTTCCCTCTGAAAGGGGACTTAGTCCCACCTGTTGGAAAACGGCCTTAGGAAATTTCCAGGGATTAGTTCCTCATTCATTCATTCATTCACCAAATATCCACTGGTCACTTTTCTTTGCCAGGCCCAGGCTGATGAGAGAGTCTGTTTAGAGGCAGACAGGAGACCCTTTGCCCATGAGATGTCCTGTGGTCAGGTGGGCTCCAGGGCTGGGGGCCAGGAGAAGGGCCTCACCTGCAGGAGGTGATGATGGGGTGTGAATGTGCCGGAGGGAGGAGGCAGCCACAGAGTCAGGGCATCTGAGCAGAGGGTCCAGTGTGGGTCAAGGCCAAGGGTGTGAAACTGGGATGAGGACAGGACCAGCTGTATCTAGAAGGCTTCCTGCCCTGCCAGCTGTAGGCTCTGGCTAGATCACAGGTCAAGGCTTCATGTTGACTTTTAAAATGATATTTAATACATTTTAGTTATACAAATAAACATGGTTATTCTAATAAAAATCAGAAAATACAGGGAAGCTAACAAAACAAACAAAATCAGTAGACCTCTTTCCCCAATAATGATTCCAACAATCCTTTCAGACTTTTTTTCCGTGCATATGCAACTGTAAATATGTTTCATAAAATGATATCTGTGGTAGTTTGGAGCTGTCGTGTACCCCAGAAAAGGCCATTTTTTTTTTTCTTTTAACTTTTTTTATTGTATAATATAACATACATACAAAGCAAAGAAATAAAAAAGCAATGGTTTTCAAAGCATCAACAAGTAGTTACAGGACAGATGTCCTGTACATGGAAGGCCATGTTCTTTTAGCCCATTCCTGTGGGTGCAGACCTATTGTGGGTGGGACCTTTGTTAGGTTGTTTCAATTGGGGTGTGACCCACCCAATTCAAGGTGGGTCTTAATCCTTTACCGGAGCCCTTTATGAGAGGATAAAAAGCAAAAGCATGGAGAGAGAGCACTTAGAGAGAAATACCTGGAAATGTTGAAACATTCAACAGACTCTCAGAGAGAGCCACTAGAAGCAGATGTTGAAAGCAACAGAACCCTGGAGCAAAGGACTAGTAGATGCTGGCCATGCGCCTCCCATGTGACAGAGGAGCTGCAGATGCCAGCAGTCTTTCTTCAGAGAAGGTATCTTCCTCTTGATGCCTTAATTTGCACATTTTCATGGCCTCAGAATTGTAAATTTGTAACTAATAAATCCCCATTGCAGAAGCCAACCCCTTTCTAATACATTGAATTCTGGCTGCTTTAGCAAACCAAAACAAGAGCCTACCTTATATTCTGTTTTAGAATCTGATTTTTCACTGAGCAGTGAATAGATACAGGCTTAAAACAAGCTAGGATCTGTGGTGGCCCCATTCCTGACGTCCCAGCAGAGGTGTGAGCCCTGGAAGAGGAATCTAACCGTGTTGCTGTGTGACCTTGAGCAAGTGTCTGCTCACCTCGAGTGTCTGCATTCTTGGTCAAGTTAAGGTTGGGAAGGGATATGGGTAGGACTAGAACAGTGTTTCCCAAAATCAGAGCCACCATATAAAGCTGCTTAGGTTGTGCATTGCGACTGCACAACTCTGGGGGGAGGGACACTCACGCATAATCTGTATGAATGAAACCCTTAGAGATGGGCTACAAAAGAGTCCTGCCCAAAGAGGGGTGTGCAAACCCGATGGCATACAAGATGATTTTAGGTGGTATGAGATGCATTTTTTTTTCAGATGCATTTATTTTACAGTTGCCTTCTATTTATAGTAAATGATACTGATTTTTCCATTTATGATATATCAGAATCACCTGATTTCAGATAAACAGAGCCCCACCCCCCTAGAGTTTCTAATTCAATGTGAATGTTACAATTTTTGTGTTTTACTATGTTCCCAATAGCAACTAATGTTGCTGGACAAAGGGCCATACTTTGAGAACCACTAATAAAAGTTTCCCTTTTGAATACATTTATTTAATTTTGGGGGTTGAATTATGTACCCCAGAAAAACATGTTCTCATTCTTAATCCGTTCCAGTGGGTGTGAACCCATTGTAAATAGTAACTTTTGAAAATGCTATTTTTAGTTAATCTGGATTACTGAAATCCTTTACAAGTAGAATGAAATTCAGACAAGAAGGAGAAAGTCATAGGAAGAAAGAGGTTGGAAGTCAAGAGAACCCAGAAGAGAAAAGAGAAGAGGCCACCATGTGCAGTGCCCTGGGGCAGGAAAGCCAAGGACCCAAGGATCACTTGCAGCCAGCCCCAGAACGCTACAGTCTTTGGGGATAAAGCATCCCCTTGCTGCTGCCTCAGTTTTGGAGTTCTCTAGCCTCAAAACCATAAGCCAATAAACTCCATTTGTTTAAGCCAATCCATTGTATGGTATTTGTTTTAATAGCTGGGAAACTAAAACACATACGCTTTTAAAATGAGCTGATTTAAAGCACATGAGCTGATGTTTATCACTTGCCATTAGGGAAATGCAAATTAAGGACAACATAAGATAACACAATACTGCCAGCTGAACCCTGTTACAGGTTCTTTAGTCTCCACACTAAAAGAATTTAGAGATAAGAGGGCCAGTAGGAATAAGTACTAAAGTTTATTACAAAGAAGAGAGAGAACATGTTAAAGAAGTTAATGAGGTTGTATTCAAGGGAGAAGCACACACCAAGTGAGAAGGGGTTAGCTTGCTTTATAGGAAGGGTTTTGCTAGTGGCAGGTTTCCACAGTAACCTGTAAACACTAGGGGCTTACATGGTTTATATTAACCAGGTGCTTACAGGATGTGAAGGTTGGGTTCTGGTGTCAACTTGGCCAAATGATGATGACCAGCTGTCTGGTCAGGGAGGCACTGGCCTGACCATTGCTGCAAGGAGATTTCGTGGCTGGTTGATGAAATCATCAGTCAGTTGATTGCATCTGTGACTGATTAACCTAAGATCAACTAAGGCAAGTCTCCCACTATGAATAATCCAATCAGCTGAAGGCTTTTAAGGGCAGAGAGAGACTCTTCTTTTTCACCAGCAAGACTTTCTTGTGCAGTTCGTCCAGACCCTTCATCGGAGCTGCCAGCTTCACAGCCTGTCCTATGGATTTTGGACTCTTCTACTCCTACAGTTGCTTGAGACACCTTTATAAATCTCATATTACAAATCTCTCCTGTTGGTTCTGTTTCTCTTGAGAATCCTGACTAGCAAAGCTTGGTACTAAGAGTGGTTCTTGAGAAACAGAATCATAAAGATGGGTTTTTACATTTGGTTTTCTACTCTAACTAGACTCAGAGGCACTAATGACTCTGTTTCCAATAATCAGGATTGCACTGATAGTCCATGGGGTAAGTTGACAAAAGAGATATTCAAAATATCACCATTAGAGTCTGCTAATTGTATGCTTATACCAGGCAAGGCTCTGGGTGAAAGCGTTTTGACATCTTTATGGAGTTTTGTGGAATTAAGAGGTGTGATGATGTTGGCTGGTTGTTGTTAGATACATTGGAGACAGTGATGAGGGAAAGGAATGAGCTGAAGACTTCAAATTCAAAACTTCAGTGCTGTATGAATGATGTAAAGTTTCCATGTGTGTCCTGAAAGAAAATCTTATCTCCTGCAGTCACAGACTTGAGATCTCTGAAAACCAGACACAAAGCATCATGGGGCAAGTAGTGGATCTACAACATAAACTAAAATCTCAACCTTGCAGGGTCTCTACTGTTAAAGTAAGGGCTTGGTTGGAAAAGCATGGAATCCTGAAATGTGGGATGCTGATACATGGCTTGATAATGATGGTGATGGGGAGATGTGATCCTTGGAATCTTTGAGTCTCTGCCAAATTGATTTGTAATGGACTACCCTGAGAAAAGAGCTTCCTGACCTCCAACCTGCCTTGAGGGAACAGCTTCCTGGCCTCCAGTCTCCTCAAAAGAGTCTGCCATCCAACCTCTAACTAACAAGATTAACCCTTCACTGCCTGCTAACCCTGTAAACTCCTCCCCTGTAGAATCAGCCCTCACTCCTCTGTCTGGAGTGACAAATCCTGTATCCTTTTTCACCAGATGAAACTGCAACAGAATGCCCTGAGGTAATTGGCTTGAAAGACACTTCTATTTCTTTTCATGAACCCCCCTCCACCAGCCCTCTTTTCTTCAAGACCTATAACTAAAGTCCCAACAGACCCCAAACGGTGAGGTACAAAGTGTGACCCACAGTTCTCTTGGACTGCATGAGTTTCCAATCTATATAGACAGAAATCAGTGGAATATGTGTGGGAATAGATATTAAGGTTGTGGGATAATGGTGGAAGGAATAAAAAGTTAGATCAAGCTGAATTTATTGATATGGGCCCACTAAGCAGAGATTCTGCATTCAATGTGTGGCTCAAGGGGTTAGAAAGGACATTAACAGTTTGGATGTTTGGCTGAAACATGGATCCAAAGGTGGCTGACATTCCCTGAGTCGAAATGCCAGAACTGCCCTATATAAGGTAGATGAGGGGATCCAGAGGTTTAGAGAGATTGAAATGTTAGGGTGAATTTATCATGGAAGACCTGCTCACATACCCCAGGAGTGTCCAGAGGACATATTTTTCACCAGAATCTTGAGGAATAAATTTGTGAGACTAGCACCATCATCCCTGAAGATCTCTGTAGTCGCCCTTCTCTGTAGGTCAGGTATATTGTGGAAACTACTGTCACTGAACTGAAATCCTTACACAGAATGGGGATGATCGGATACTGAGCTGGCAGAAGCCATGTGGCAACAATTAATCACCATAGACAAGGTGGGTGTGGCCACCATAATGGTCAGCAGACTCAAAGCAGCAGTCAAATAATTTGACTCGCAGAGACTTGTGGCATTGGCTAGTAGATTATGGGGTATCTAGAAGTAAAATAGATAGGCATCTACTAAATTCTTGTTTGAGCTGTATAAGCAGAAGAATTCTGGGTCAAGTGAACAGAAGTCTAACTTGAATTACAGAAACAGAGAGTCACTGCCACTTAATCAATTCCCATACTTGAGACAGTTTACAAACCCAAAGTCCCTTGAATGAGGGGAGGGCCGGGTAAGGACCCATTTACACAGCTCAGAATTTACACTATTAACCTAGCTCAAAATTTACACTATTAACCTACCTCCCAGTCTTCCCCAGGAAGACTTATCTCCTTTTACCAGTGTGACTGTGCACTGGAAAAAAGGAAATGGCCAAATATTTTGGGAATTATTAGACACTGGCTCAGAAGCAACACTAATTCCAGGAGACACAAAACGTCACTCTGGTTCACCAGTCAGAGTAGGGGCTTATGCAGGTCAGGCAATCAATGGAGTTTTAGTTCGGGTTGGTCCCAGAGTGGGTCCAGTGGGTCCCTGGATCCATTCTGTGGTCATTTCCCCAGTTCCAGAGTGCATAATCGGAACTGACATACTCAGCAGTAGCAGAATCCCCCCACTGGTTCTCTGACTCATGGAGTGAGGGCTATTATGGTAAGAAAGGTCAAGTGGAACCCACTAGAACTGCTCCCTGCCTAGTAAGATAGTGAGTCAGAGTCAATACTGGATTCCTGGAGGGATTACAGAGATTAATGTCACTTTTAAGGTCTTGAAGTATGCAAGGGTGGTGATTCTTACCACATCCCCATTCAACTCTCCTATTCAGCCCATGCAGAAAACCTGGAGGTTGACAGCGGATTATCATAAAATTAACCAGGTGGTGGCTCCAATTATAGCTATTGTTCCAGATGTGGTATCATTGCTTGAGCAAATCAACACATTTCCTTGTACCTGGTATGCAGCTATTGATCTGTCAAATGTTTTTTTCTCAGTCACTGTCAGTAAGGACCACCAGAAACAGACTGCATTCAGCTGGCAAGGCCAGCGTATACCCTCACGTCCTGCCTCAGGGGTATATCAACTCTCCAACCCTATGGAGAGGCACAGTCTTGTCTGCAGATTGTGCCTTGTCTGTCCTCTCTCCCACAGGACATCACACTGGCCCATTATATTGATGATCTCATGCTGATTGGACCTAGCGAGCAAGAAGTAGCAAATACTCTAGACTTATTGGTAAGGCATTTGCATGTCATGGGATGGGAAATAAATCCAACAAAAAGTCCATGGGCCTTCCACTTCAGTGAAATTTCTACGTGTCCAGTGGTGTGGGGCATGTTGAGATATCCTTTTTAAGGTGAAGGATAAGTTGTTGCATCTGGCCCCTCCTATGAGCAAAAACGAGGCACAACACCTAGATGACCTCTTTAGATTTTGAGACAACATATTTCTCATTTAGGTGTGCTACTCTGGCCCATTTACCAAATGGCCAGAAAAGCTGCTAATTTTGAGTGGGGACCAGAATAAGAGGATCTGTGACAGGTCCAGGTTGTTTTACAAACTACTCTGCCATTTGGGCCACATGATCTGGCAGATCAAATGGTGCTGGAAGTGTCAGTGGGAAATAGGGATGCTGTCTGGAGCTTTTGGCAGAACCCTATAGGAGAATCACAACACAGACCCTTAGGATTTTGGAGCAAAGTTTTACCATCTGCTGCAGATAACTACTCTCCTTTTGAGAAACAGCTTTTAGCCTACTATTGGGCCTTAGTAGAGATTGAACGCTTAACCATGAGCCACAAAGTTACCATGAGACCTGAGTTGCCATCATGAGCTGGGTGTTGTCTGATCCACCAAGGCATAAAGTTGGGCACAGCAACACTCCATTATAAAATGGGAATGGTATATTAGAGATAGGGCTCAAGCAGGTCCTGAAGGCACAAGTAAGTTACATGAGGAAGTGACCCAAATGCCGACGGCCCCCATTCCTGCCACATGGCCTTCTCTTTCCCAGACTAGAGCTATGGCCTCGTAGACAGTCCTTTACAGTCGTTGACTGAGGAAGAGAAAACTCGGGCTTGGTTTACAAATGGATATGCACAATATGCAGGGACCACCCAGAAGTGGACAGCTGTAGCACAACAACCCCATTCTGAGATGTCCTTAAAGGACAGTGGTGAGGGGAAATCCTCTCAGTGGGCAAACTTCGAACAGTGGTCCTGGTTGTTCATTTTGCTTGGAAAGAGAACTGGCCAGAGGTGCATTTGTATACTGAATCATAGGCTGTTGCTAATGGTTTGGCTGGATGGTCAGGGACTTGGAAGGAGCATGATTGGAAAATTGATGACAAAGAGGTCTTGGGAAGAGGTATGTGGATAGACCTTTCTGAGTGGGCAAAGAACTTGAAGATATTTGTGTCCCATGTGCCTGCTCACCAGAGACTGACTTCAGCAGAGGAAGGTATTAATTATCAAGTGGATAAGATGACCCGTCCTGTGGATACAAATCATCCTTTTTCCTCAGCCACTCCCCCATTGCCCAATGGGCTCATGAACAAAGTGGGCATGGTGGCAGGGATAGAGATTATGGATGGGCTCAGCAACACGGACTTCTACTCACCAAGGTCGACCTGGCTACAGCCACTGCTGAGTGCCCAATCTGCCAGGAGCAGAGACCCATACTCAGTCCCTGATATGGCACCATTTCCCAGTGTGCTCAGCCCGCTACCTGGTGGCAGGGTGGTTACATTAGGCTACTTCCATCATGGAAGGGGCAGCAGTTTGTTCTAACTGGAATAAACACATACTCTGGATATCGGTTTGCCTTCCCTACGCACAATGCTTCTGCAAAACTACCATATATGGACTTATAGAGTGCCTTATTCACCGTCATGGTATTCCACACAGCATTGCTTCTGATCATAGAATTCACTTCACAGTAAATGAAGTGCGGGAATGGGCACATGCTCATGGAATTCTCTGGTCTTACCATGCTCCCCATCATCCAGAGGCAGCTGGGTTGATAGAACGATGGAAAGGCCTTTTGAAAACTCAATTATGGTGCCAACTAGGTGGAAACACTTTCCAGAGCTGGGGCAATGTTCTCCAGGTGGCCGTTTATGCTCTGAATCAGCATCCACTCTATGGTGCTGTTTCTCCCATAGCCAGGATTTATGGGTCCAGGAATCTGGGAGAGTGGCACCACTCACTATTATTCCTAGTGATCAACAAGAAAACTTTTGCTTCCTGTCCCTGAAACCTTAAGCTCTGATGGTCTACAGGTCCTAGTTCCTAAAGGAGGAGTGCTCCTACTAGGAGACACAACAATGATTCTACTGAACTGGAAATTAAGACTGCCACGTGGCCACTTCAAACTTCGCGTGCCACTAAATCAACAAGCACAAAAGGAAATTACTGTTCTGTCTGGGGCTATTGATCCTATCAGGGGGAAATAGGACTGCAACTACACAATGGAGATAAAGAAGAGTTTTCCTGGAATACAGGAGATCCCCTAGGGTGTCTCTTAGTAGTACCATGCCTTGTAATTAAAGTCAATGGAAAACTGCAAAACCCAATCCAGGCAGGACTACCAATGGCCCAGAAACTTCAGAAATGAAGGTCTGGGTCACCCCATCCGGCAGACAACCACGGCCAGCTGAAGTGCTTGTTGAGGGTAAAGGGAACATAGAATGGGTAGTAGAAGAAGGTAACAATAAATATGAACTATGGCCACGTGAGCAGTTCCAGAAATGAGGACTATGATGGTATGAATATTTCCACCCTGTTTTGTTATGAGTATGTTTGCATTTGTACAAAAGCAAATATCTTGTTTTCCTCTTATCCTGTGACAATCCTAAGTTGTATTGTTCATGTTATAGTATTTAAGTCATAGGCTATGCAATTTAAGAGTGAATGTTACGTAAGGACTTGCACCCTATTCTGGAGAGATGTAGTGCATTTCTGGTTGTATGCAGAACAGTTGAGTATTGTTAGGTGAAACATATTTCTGTTAGTGTGTTCTATTGGGAAACTGAGCATGTTTCAAGGTGATGTGTATAGTGGCCAAGATGACAAGGTAAACTGTGATGTTAGGTTCTGGTGTCAGCTGGACCAAATGATGATGCCCAGTTGTCTGGTCAGGCAAGCACTGGTCTGACTGTTGCTGCAAGGATATTTCGTGGCTGGTTGATGAAATCATCAGTCAGTTCATTGCACCTGTGGTTGATTACATCTGCAGTCAACTAAAGCATGTCTCCCACAATGAGGTATTTCAATCAGGTGAAGGCTTTTAAGGAAAAAGAGAGACTTTTCTTCTTCTGCAGCCAGCGAGCCTCTCCCGTGGAGTTGGTTCAGACCCTTCACTGGAGCTGCCAGCGTCACTGCCGGCCCTGTGGATTTTGGACTCTTCCATTCCCACAGCTGCATGAGACACCTTTATATATCGCATATTTAAAGATCTCTCCTGTTGTTTTTGTTTCTCTAGAGAACCCTGACTAATACCCAAGGCTAGCTAGCTGTTTCAGGAAAAGATAACAATTGATGCTTGTGGCCAGCTTGTCAAGTATCCAAAATTTGTCTTCAGGCAGATCTTGAATGATCTTTCCAACCCCGGGTTTTCTGTTATTAACCAAGAGTTTGCTTCAGGCCCATGATTTTACTAGCTTTTATGGTTTGGGTATATTTGGGGGCTTTAGGGGAAATTTCTGACCCATGAAATTCGCAGTTTGCCTAAGTTCCTTTGGAGCTAGATAAGAAATGGGTACCTGCAGTTGCCCATTAACTGTTTCGGTGCTGGATAGAAACTAGAGACCTGCAGTTGTCCCAGTCTATCCTGCCTCAATCCCCCACACCCCGAAATTGTTAAATCCCCTTAATCCTAAAGGGAGGTTGAGGAATGAATTTTTTATGTTTTTACGGAGTTGAGAGAGTCCGTGTAGGAATGTGCATAATTGCTGACGATGTTGGAAGTGTTGGGGGATATCGGAAAACGCAAAAAAAAATTACTATAGTACAGTTTACCCCATCGCACCACTCCTTACAATCTTTCTGCCACTTCTTTCCTCTAAGACCCTAAGCGTGAGATTGGGAGTTTGCAGGTTTACAGTCTGCAGTGTTGAGAAATGAGATTACTATAGCATTTGGGGGAGGCACCTGTGCTCTGGCTCATTTAGAGCTGTCCTGCCCCCACCCCTGTTCATTTATTTTGTCATATAATGATTTTGGTCACACTTCAACGTGGTCAGCCATCCTATGCACCGGTGAGCAGTTAACTCGGAGGAGTTCTGGTGCTTAGGAAGCCGCCTTTAATAACTCCAGATTAAGCTGTTCCAAACAGATGTGACAGATGGGGCAGACGCTGTTTAGATGTACTCTGAACATAGAAATAAAGAATAGAGAGCGAATAGTTATAGAGAGTATTAGCATTAGGTAATTGCCACCTTGGGGACATGGGTGATTAACAGTTATTATTAAATTACTCTAGTTAATTGAAGATGGAAGACTATTCCATGGGAGGCTAGAGTTACTTGAAACTGGGATGGGTTTGCATAACGAACAGTTCGTCTGGTTGTGGAATGCCTTTATAGCTGCAACTCAGTCAAGGAAGACAAACTTAGGTGAAGCAGGAAATAAGCTTAGGGGTTTAAAATAAATGTTTAGGGGGTACCCAAATGTGAGTAAAATTATCGTGGTGTTTTTTTGCTGTCGGCTTTAGTAAATACTTAAATACTTTAGTTAAAACAGAGATTTAGTTCCTTTTTCTAACAGAACTAGGGTTATATTAGTTACCAAGTAGAACATAATTTATATACTTGCCTTATTTCTTTTAAGAGTCCTTTTTGTTGAAGATGAATTTCTGATTTGTAGTTTACTGCAAGCACTTTTAGAGAATTAGAGTAAAACAATGTAATTATAAGTAAAACAATGTAGTTATAAGGACACTGGCTATTTTTGTGATATATAACATTTTTAAATATTTAAAACCATAACTAGCAGCACGATATTGTTTAATATTTAGTAGGTTAGCAACTATAGAAGGTTAGAAAATTTCTTAATTTTTATAACACTGAACATTTCTTATGTAATTTATAGTATATTTAATGAACTTAATTATTTTTAGCTCTTAATTTTTATAAAGTGAAAGAGTAAACCTTTTTTGCAATTGAAAAACGTTGTCACTTTAATAGAAAACTAAGTTTCAGTTTTGCATGAGCATATTATAGACTCATCAAACTTTTTTTACCCTTGGCCATAATTTCCCTTTCTGCAAACCTTCTACAACTTTCCATATCCATTCAGGTTTTGTCCTTCATTTTTCCCATTCTGTAACGACCATTCATTTCATCTTAGGACAAAACTACACTCGTTTTCCTTTTAATAAAAAGCACATTCTGTATATCCTTCATACTTAAGTTACCAAAATAATTTTGGAAATTGTCTCCAACCAAACATCTCACAATACGATTACTATCAAAATAAAACTTGTCAGAATACACTTAATGCATTTTGAAACAGTAACAATTTTATCAAGAATTAGGGGCATATTCGTTGCTACTATCGGACATTGAATGAGGGCAAAGAAGCTGGAAACTAAGTTTTACAATTTTGTATAACAGCTATTAAATTAGAATATTTGAAAGGTATTTTGTAATGATCTTGCTATTTTTCACTTCGCTGCTCCGTTGTTATGTTTACTATTTTTGTTTTGGTCTGGGTTTACATCTCAGCAGGTGGCACAGTATGGCCTGAATTCTCTCCAGGGACAAGGAGTGCTCCCTGGGGGATGAGGACAAACTTAAGGTAAAGAACTCTGGCAAACCAATTTGAGTTTTAGAAGGTGCAAATAGAAGTAGAAACTGAGAATCTGGGTGTAAGGATATGTAGAAGAAAGCATCTTTAGAATCAAGAACTGAATACCGCATGGCAGAGCTTGGGATTTTATGGAGGAGGGTGTAAGGCTTAGGTATAACAGAGGGGAGTGAAATGACAAATTGGTTTTATGGCTAAGATTTTTTGCACTAACCTGTAGGTCTTGTGTGTCTTTTAATGGTAGAATGGGGGTATTACAGGAGGACTGGCAGGAAATGGGAAATTGTGTCTTTAAGAATTTGTGAACGAGAGGTTGAATACCTTTTAGATCCCCTTGCTTAAGGAAACATTGGCTTTTCTTAATTGCTTTTTTGTTTGTTTGTTTGTTTTGAGGGAGTGTTACACGAAAGGCAACATGATATTTGCAGCTGCTTAATTTAGAGGCTCAGATTCACAGACAGCAAAGACTTGGTGATACAAAAAAAGAATTTATTAGGAAAGTAATTAAAAGATCATTAGAAATGAGACATAGTTACATCACCACGTGGGACAGCATCAACACCCAAAGAGGAGCGCTGGGGAATCCCGGAGACAGCATTTTCAGGGTCTGACTGGGAAAGCCCCGAGCAAAGCATCCTCCTCTCCTCTTGGATAAGATTCTCTCTCTCTCTCTCATGAGATTCTCACGTCTCACTGTCTGCATGCAGTGTATATGGTATCTTTACACAATAGTGGCTGAATTCCAATGAGCTTACATGACCAGGCCCAGGTGGCCCTCTGGGAACTGGCTAGGGACCAAGAAGAGCTTCCTGGGACCTAGATAACTTTATCAAAGTACATCTCCTGCTTGCACATTTCAACAATTTGTAACCAAGGCCACGCAATGGTCTACAAACTTTGTTTCCCCTACAGGGGGGGAGGCAGGTCCCTTATGTACTGGATTACTATAGAAGGGGCATGAGCTGCCTCCCCACGCAGGTCTGTTTCCCAGACTTTGGGTTCCACCTGACTTTTTAACTGAGGGGCAGGACTTGAGAGTACTTTCAATCCCTGGTCACACCATACTTAATGCCACAATGTTTTCAACAGGGCTTTCAGGTTCTTACCTTGGCAAATAGCCTACTGTCTGGATTTGAGTATTTAATCCTTTTAGTATATTCCATCCTAGAAGTGGGGTGGGACACTCTGGTATTATTAAAAACTGTTGACTTAAAAGAATACTACCGGTGGTTTAGTGGTAGAATCCTTGTCTTCCATGCAGATGACCCGGGTTCGATTCCTGGTCCATGCACCCCCTCACCCCCCCCCCCAAGAAAAGAATACTAGCAATTTGGCAAGGGAGAGATGTGAAGGCTCAAGCCTGAGATCTCTTATTTACTCCCACTATGGGGCAGTTTTAGAGGAGAGAGGGCCCAAGTGAAAGGCTAAGATAGAATATGTGACTCTTGTATTAGTTAAAAATTGAATGGTCTTATCCGCCACATCATAGGATTACCCAGGGCTTGTAAAGATCAGTGTTTTTCTGTGAGGTCCAGGAAGTTATTGGCCTTGAGCAAGGGTCAACAGGGTTCTTGGAGAGGCCTTACTCCCCTAAAGAGCTCTATACACTCCCAGCCCCGTGTCCAGCTCTCCTGCATTTATTGCAGGGTCTGGGAGCTTTCTTTGTTCTTATGACTTCTTTCATCCTTGGGGGCATCCTCACTTCCAATGCCCTGACTCCCCACACTGATGGTAGGTTCTAGGTGGCTATTCTAGTTTGCTAGCTGCCAGAATGCAACACATCAGAGATGGATTGGCTTTTAATAAAAGGGGATTTATTTCATTGATTCTTCAGAGGAAAGGCAGCTAACTTTCACCTGAGGTTCTTTCTTATGCAGGAAGGCACAGGGTGATCTCTACTGGCCTTCTCTCCAGGTTTCTGGGTTCCAACAACTTTCCCCAGGGTGATTCCTTTCTGTATCTCCAAAGGCCTGGGCTGAGCTGTGAGTGCTGAGATGAGGTATGCTGAGCTGCTTAGGCTGTGCTATGTTGAGTCTCTCATTTAAACACCAGCCAATTAAATCAAACATCATTCATTGCAGCAGGCACACCTCCTAGCTGACTGCAGATGTAATCAGCAACAGATGAGGTTCACATGCCATTGGCTCATGTCCACAGCAACAGAACTAGGCACCTTCACCTGGCTAAGTTGACACCCGAATCTAACTACCCAGTGGCTTTTGCCTGTGGTAGTCTTGGTGGCTGTTGACCATTTACAGCTGGAGTTATGAGCCTGGTCTTATTTTTGGTCTCTCCTTGCTCTCTCCTCCTCCACAGTCTGTTTTGGTTATTAAAGAGAGAAAAGGCAATATTTATACGGTCATTCATAGGCTTTTGGGGCCCTTAGGACATCTTTTGTGACTTCAACTTTTTTTAATTTATTTTTAATTTTTTTTAACTTTTTTATTGTATAGTATAAGATAAATGCAAAGAAATAAAAAAGCAATAGTTTTCAAAACTTTCTTCAACAAGTAGGTATAGGACAGATCCCAGAGTTTGCCACGGACTACCATACAATCCTCTCAGATTTTTCCTTCTAGCTGCTCCAGGATATAGGAGGCTAGAGAGCTTAAATATATTTTTTTATCATTGCAATCAACTCTTTTTCCTTCTTTTTTGTGAAAAGTAATATCTATACAAAAAGCTATAAATTTCAAAGCACAGCAGCACAATTAGTTGTAGAACATATTTCAGACTTTGACATGGGTTACAGTTTCACAATTTTAAGTTTTTCCTTCTAGCTCCTCTAAAATACTGGAGACTAAAGGAGATACCAATTTAATGATTCAGCATTCATATTCATTTGTTAAATCCTATCATCTCTATATAACTCCACCATCACCTTTGATCTTTCCATCCCTCTCTTTAGGGGTGTTTGGGCTATGGCTGTTGTAAGCTTTTCATGCTGAAAGGGTCTGTCACTAATATGGGGTAGGAAGATGGAACTATCTGATGTTCTGGAGAGACTGGGCTAGATTTCAGGACTTATCTGGACCAGGGACACATCTGGAGGTTGTAGGTTTCTGGAAAGTTACTCTAGTGTATGGAAACCTTATGGAACCTTATAAACTGCCTTAGGTGTTCTTTAAGATTGGCTGGAATGCTCCTGGTTGGGGATTGGCAGGTTACGATAGGTGGCAAGTTCTACCTGAAGCTTGTGTAACAGCAACCTCCAGAGTAGTCTCTCGACTGTATTTGAACTCTGTCTGCCACTGATACTTTATTACACTTCTTTCCCCCCTTTTGGTCATGATGAAATTGTTGATCCCGTGGTTCCAGGTCTGGATTCATCCCTGTGAATCCTCTCCCACATCGCCAGGGAGACTTTCATCCTTGGACGACTTTTGTGACTTTATGTCTGCATCTGATTGGTTTAGAAAGCAGGCTTGTCATATAATTAGACCTTTTGGATGGTAAACCTTACAAGTACCCCTAATGGTTTTGTCTATAAAAAGCTGGACATACAGAATTTCAGACCATTTTCCTTCCTTTTCACAAGAAAGATCTAACTGGAGAGTGATGTTAAAGCTTAGATTGCCGGGTGGGCCATGGTGGCTCTGCAGGCAAGAATGCTCCCCTGCCATGCCAGAGGACCCGGGTTCGATTCCCGGTGCCTGCCCATGTTAAAAAAATAAATAAATAAAAAGCTTAGAGTGCCATTTTGAGGCCACTGCTCCTCACATTCTAAGGTATACTGACGCCAAGCAACATTACAATCAAGATCATTTTACCTTTTCACCTGGGTGGTCAGCAGATGCACTGCCCTTATCCTGAAGGAACAGAGAAGGAGGGATACTCACTGAGGCCAGTGTTCTGTCTCCTACATCTGAGTAGCACCCTCACAACACCTTCTTGCCCCCCACCCCTGGGGGAGAAAACTTTAGACTTAGGAGGCGGGGTGTCTGGTTTTACCTCTTAATTCCCAAGCTGGACCCCGAGGGCTGGTGAGCCCCTTTCCCCTCCGCGGCCCTGAGTTGAACCTCTGCCTCTTTTTCTTGAACTTGGGGAGGAGCGATCAGATGGTCAGCCTAGTGAGGGGTAGCACCTGCAAAGGAGGAGGTGGGAGAGAGGTGGGAGAGAGTCTATTAGAAAGTCTGTTAGAAAGACCAGGAGGGAAGGACAGAAAACATGGAGTTGGTTTTCAAGGCCAGTGGCGGAACCAGGCCCCATGGTACCCAGACTGGTCTAAAAATCTCCCCCAGACCAGACTTGAGTGAGAAGCTGGTGCTGTGCAAAACCCGTCCTTCAGAGTCACGTCAAGGAACCACCACAGGCAAAGGAGTTGCAGAGGCAGAGGTCTCATTTGGCTTAGGCCTATTTCTCCTTAGGGAGTGGGAAATGGATGAGGTGCAGGGTGAGCAGAAGAGCTTATCTAGTGTGGCCAAGAGGCCAATCACAAAGAGAAAGGTGTGAGATGAGGGCTTGAAGAATGGCAGCAGGGGAGCAGCGAAGAAACAGGACAGAGCAGGGCAGGGATCTCCATCCCTGGCCAGCTGAAAAGGAAAGTTAAGAAACCCAATAGAAACTGGGGAGGGAAGAGACTGAACAGTGAAGGAACCAGAGAAAAAGATGCTGTGAGTCAGGAGTAGGGAGTTGGGAAGAAGAGGATAAAAGGTGCAAAGATTTCTTATGAGTCTCTGTCTGGAGTCGGGTGCCATGAGCAGTAAGAGAGAGATGGTAGGAGAGTTCATTCATATAGTGTGGGGGGAGCCAAACGCCGGCTGGCACACAAAAGGCAGTGAGGAAAGCTGGGATGAGTGTATTAGAGGCAAGTACAAGGAAGATAAGAAGCGAGGGCTGATGTTTTACGTGGAAGATGCTGCTCTCCTGAATCTCTTGGAACCCTCTCCTGGCTGGCTCACCAGAATACGTAACCGGGGCCCAGCTGTCAGTGGTGCCTACTAAGCCATGTTCCAGCTTCGTTAGTCTTGGCACAAAAAGAACTTTTTAGAGACAAGAGGACCAGTAGGAATAACTAGTAAAGTTTATTAAAGAGAAAGAGTGTACATGTTAAAGAAGTTTAACGCAGACGTGTTCAAGGAAGAAACAAACCCAACAGACCAAACCCAACAGTGGGAGTGGGTTAGCTTGCTTTATAGGAAGGTTTTTGCTGGTAGCAGATTTCCATAGTAACCTTTACATGGTTTGAATTAACCAGGTGCTTACAGGGCTAGCATTGCTGCAGAAAGAGATAATTATTGATGCTTGTGGCCAGCCTATCATATATCCAAAATTTATCTTTGGGCAGACATTTAACAATCTTTACAGCCCCAGGCTTTCTGCTATTAACTAAGAGTTCACTTCAGCCCATGAGTTCATGAGCTTTTATGGTTTTTAGGAGGTTTGGGTGCTTTAGGGGAAATTTTTGTTCCATGATGTTTGCAGATTGAATTAATTCCTTTGGAGCTAGATAAGAAACAAGGGACTAGCAGTTGTTCATTGACTCTTCTGAGAGGTGGATAGGAAACTAGGGATTTGCGATTGTCTGTTAACTCTTTCAGAGCTGGATAGGAAACCAGGGTTTCCTATTTGAGGTTGTCCTATTTTATCCTGCTTTAACTATACACCTATTGGGACAGCTAAAATAAAAAATAGTGACAGTACCAAATGCTGGTGAAGATGCGGACAAAACTGGATCTCTAGCACATTTCTCGTAGGAATATAAAATAGACAGAGACACAGACACCTACCTGAGTGGGAGACAGGAGACAGATGGCAGAGACTGAGTTGTGAACTGCCAGCAAGCCACCGCCAGAACCCTAGATTTCAGAGAGAAGCGCAGCCTGCCAACACCTTGATTTGGGACTTCCAACCTCCAAAACTGTGAGACAATTCATTGTTGTTGAAGCCAACCAGTCTGTAGTATTTGTTACAGCATCCCTGGAAAGCTAAGACATTTTTCATGTCTGATTAGCCTAATATTATCAAAATAATGGACCACTCTGATATTTTGCACAGTGTCAAAGACAATTAAAGTCTCTGAAGACTATGTGACTGAGAGTAGGAGAGTTCACATTGCTTTAGGGCAAATGGTGAATCCGTATTGCTTCTCATGCAAATACAAACTGCTTTTGATCTTACCTAATAGCAGGGATTGAAAAGGATACATTCACTAGGTCAATAGTTGCATAAAAACCGCCAGAGGCTAAATGGATCTATTCCTGCCAGCTACCACAACTGTTTTAGCAGCTTGTAATTGGAGTGCAATTTGGTTGTTTTGGGTCATCCAACATTATCCCCCATGATTCATGTGATTTTTGCAGGGGTATGGCAGGTGAATTAAATGGGAATCTGATGGGCATCTGCATCTTTTAAGTCTTTGAGGGTGGGGATCATTTCTGAAATTCAACCTGGAATCCTGCATTGCTTCTGATTGACTATCCATCAGTGGGAAAGAGGGCTGTTTCAGAGACTTCCATTTGGCCTCTTCCTACTATAATGACTCGTTCACAGGCCAGGGAATAAATGTAAGGGCTCTGTTAGCTTCTAAGTGTATTCATGGCAGTTATGTACTTAGGAACCAGGGAAAGGACAACAGGTGCCTGTGGTTCACTGGGGTCACCACGAAATTGACTTTGGCTGGACCTTTTTTCAAGTGGCTTCCACATGTCCCAACTCTACTGAAGGAGTCCTGATGCATTTTGGATTTCATGGCATCGGTGTAAGCTCTGATCCTAAAACAGCCCTCAAAGGCTCGGGTAGTACCTTTTCATCAGATGCAACTGCTCTGGTAGATGGCAGATCCCTTTGGAGGAGGATTGAGGTAATAGTTATTGAATATACTTGAGGTGATGTTGCAGGATCTTTTCTCAAGGACACCCAACCACTGGTACTACCAGTCAGCTATAGTTTTCAGAATTGTGTCCATTTGAAAAAATGGGTAAGGGATTGCAATTTTCTATTGCAGCTTCTGCTTGCCAGCTCTCGTTGTTTTGGTCTGTTTGGGGTTCTTCTCTTTTTTTTTTCTGATTGCACAAGTCAAGAAATACTCTAGACAACTGTCCATATGAATCATCCCAAGAATACCATAGTTTTTAGCCACCACCACAAATCCCTCCAGGTCATGGCATCCCAGCTAACACTCCAGAGCCTTGCTGCCAATTAAGTTAATAACATCCCCCTTGTCTCTGGGAAAGTGTCCTACCTGTCCTTTGATCTTCTGGAATCCCAACATTCCCACTGACACTAAGAAAACTAGTTTCTTGGCAGCATCTCCTCCTGTCCTCCTGGCTTACAGAGGATAGTGCCATTGATTCTGTCAAAAATTCGGTACCCTCTTCACCAGTGCCCTTATTAACTTAGTGCTTCTGAGCCCTCTAAGGAAACGTAGCCATGTAATGGGTTCTCTGCTTCCAGCATTCCTAACTTTCAGATCCTTCTGACTCCTTCCTCAATACTTTGCGAAGGCAGTTATATAACATGCACATAATTTACTGCAGCCATGGTCATGTCTAAGTTTAAGAAACCATTCTAGCAATGTATTAGAGCTCCAGGGGTCATTGCCAAGACATTAACTTCTGAGTCATAGGAGAGTGCTCTCAGATCAACAAATTCTCATGTACTCAGCCTTTTATTCTACCTGTGGTCCAATACCCTCACTTCTTCTCCTATAGCTCCTCCCCCAGATTCTGCCAGTACATGTTAGTCAGGTCTTGCAACTCCTTTGGTGAGTAAGCTGTTCTACCCAGTGCAATGCTGTACTTATCCTGGACTGTGTTGAGAACTGACCCTACATATTAGTCCAGGAAGGCAGTGAAGAGAACACACATCATCATCATGTAAGGCATCCACCGGAGGTAAAACCTTTACTGGACTCCAGGCACAAGGAGGCTGTTCTTGATAAAGCAAGGGGAGGAGGCTACTTCTAGTCCAGACCATTCAGAAGAAACTGGAAGGTCAAGGTTTTTAGCCACTCAACTTTCCCCATACCAGATATCAGGATTTATCCCACTATTTTTTTTTATAAGGGCCCAGAATTTGGTATTGGAAACTATTACAGTTGATCATTCCATTTCCTTTGCAGTTCTGTCATCCTGATGATTAAATTCTGTCTCTGGTTTTCAGCCCCTACTGCTCTTCAGCTGCAGAAAAGGATTGCTTTAAATCCTGTTATAGAAGCTTCCTGGTTTATAAAACATACTCTAAGGGGGCAGACTTAAGCCTGTCATTCTCTTTCTTCAAGATTTCTAGGGAAGATGATATTGTGAATTGGTGAGTGCATGTGTTGAGAATGTTTGTGCTTCTTGTAACTTTTTTTAATTAATAAAAAATAAAAATTAAAAAAAAAAAAGATTTCTAGGGAAGTTAAAATCCAGCCTGTTCCACAGTCCTCATCATTACCATCACCCCATACTGTTCAAATGCTACTGTCATGGTTTTCAAATTTTAGCATCTGTTCCAGTTTCCTGGCTGCCAAAGCACACACCATGCAGGGGGTTGGCTTAAACAATGGAAATTTGTTGGCTCAAGGTTTTGAGGCTCCAAGTCCAAAATCAAGGCATCGTCAAGGCAATACTTTCTCCCAGAAGACTGTGACGTTCTGAGGCTGGCTGCTGGTGACCCTTGATCCTTGGCTTTTTGTTTCCGTCACATAATAATGCACATGGTGGCCTCTCCCGACTTCTCCTTTCTCTTCCCAATTCCACTGACTTTCAGCTCCCTCTTTGTAGCTTTTATTTCTGTTTGACTATCACTCTACTTATAAAGGATTCCATTAATCCGAATTAAAACCTAACCTGGTTCATGTGGGCCACACTTGACCAAAGTAACCTCATACAAAAGGTTACTTACGATGGGTCCATACCCACAAGAATGGTTAAAAGTAAAAATTGCAGCTTTTCCAGTTTCTTCCTTGGGGGCCTGGCTGAAAGGGGACCCCTTTCATGTTGAATGCCTGCTGCCTGTGCCTCATGAGCCCTGCCCACGCAGGCTGAGCTGGTGCTGCCAAGGCAGAGGGATCAGGCATGGCTTCTACCCAACGTGCAGCAGTCAGAGTTGAGCGAGGCTGTGAAGAACAGAAAACTCCAAAGAATAGTGATTTGAAGAAAGCAGCAGTTTATTTCTCTCTCACACCAAAACAAGCCTTGTGGTGGACAGTCTGCAACTGGTTACATGACTTCACAAGGACGCCTAGGACCTGACCTTACCTTTCTTGCCACTCATGGTCTGAGAGGGCTGCCTGGGTTCTACATTCCAGCCTGCAGGAAGGAGAAGGGCCAGGGGTAACACCCTTTCCTTTTGGGGACACATAGCTGTAGCTGTCCCTCATGACACTTACATCTTATTGTACAGAACTGAGCTACATGGTCACACCCACCTGCCAAGAGGGCTGGCACGTGTAGTCTTGATTCAGGACCACCGTGTGCCCAGCTAAAAATCAGGGATGCTATTCCTAGTGAAGAATGGGGAGGAGGGGGGGCATTGGAGGGCAGCTAGTGATCTCTGCTAGTGCCCTGCCCTCTCCTAGCCTGCCCTTCAGCCCTCCTCCAGGAAGCCTTCCCTGACCCTCTAGCACTTACTAAGTCCCTCTTCCTCTGCCCCACAGCTCAGAGAGCCAGACCCTGTAAGGAAATTTAGAATAAGAAAAAAAAATTACTGGGTGTCTTCAATGGGAAACTGCATTGTTTGATCATGGCACAGCCTTCTGAGTTATGTGATTCTGGCTTTTCATTGCCCATGAGCTATTTTACAACTCTGCCAATTGCATATGACAGATAGCAATGCCAAATATTTTTTGCCTATAGTCATGCAAATAAATTGTCCAGGAGAGGTTCAATTGACTCCTCCCATTCACAGTGGAAAAAGCCAGTTTTTCAGCTACTTATGAACTCATTTCAACCTTCCTTTACTCCATATAAATTTATGCTTTCTTGACTTCTCCTTTGAACCAATAACATTTGCCTGGTTCTCACATGATGAATGAGGTAAATAAGATCTTTAACATGCTTCATTTTTTACCTATGTAAGTCATGATTTCTGGTTTGTTTGTTTTTAAATAATCATTCAACACCCCCCACAGGCTGCCCTGATGAGGGGAGGCTACAGCCAGGGGCTCCACCAGGGCAGACGCCGGCCTGGGCAGAGAAGCCCAGGGAGGGGCAGCATTGGGCACTAGTCCCCTGATCAGGGAGGGAGCGCCTCTGGAAATAGAGGGAAGGTCTCGGGCTTGGGGCAGCCACCTGGGGAACCGTCATTCCTGGGGAGGAGGGACAGGCTGCAGGTGGTGCTAAGGTTGGGCAGGGGAGAGGCAGGGCTTGAGCCAGGCCAGGAGAGGAAAGGGTGGTCTGTCCTGCCTAATTCAGCACAGACGCCCACCTGCCCTTGCTCCAGACAGGGACTCAGAGAATGATTCCTACGCTGATGGCCTGCCTGGAAGGTAAGGGGCGGTGTCCCAGGTGCCTGGGTGATGAGGAAGTGGGCAGGGCTGTAAGCATGAGCCCTTCCCCGGGTTCTGAAGGCACCTTGGCTGCGGCCCAGCCTCAGAGAACTGGAGGACTCCGGAAGGTGGCAGGAGGGGACCGGCATGGGGGCACGAGCATTCCCGGTCCAGCCAGCTGCCCTCTCCTCCCTCACAGCCCCTGGACCCTGTCGCGGGCGCCGGACCTGACTTGCCCATGGGCCTTCGCGCACGCTGTTCTTTCCACCTGGAACACCCTCATCCTTGAAAACCCAATGAGGCGGGAAAGTTCTTGATCTCCTTGCTCACTTTGCCTCGCCTGTCCCTCCTCAGAGCCGGTGTGTGACCTCAGCTAGCACCGCAGGGCCCGGGGGGAGGAGAGGAACCAGGTTGGAGCAGTCGGCAGAGGCGGGGTGGGGGTGGGAGGACTGAGGTCACCAAGGCAAGCAGGAGAGGGGGACAGAGGCCTCAGATTCCACATGGAGAATTCAGAATTCAGTGAGGAACTACAGGGTCACAGGCTGCCCCCACTCTCTTCTCCCTGTCCTCCTGGGCATCCCCAGTTCAGCCTGGTCAAGCCCCCTGAGCCCTCAGACCATCGCAGGAACTTCTTCCCCACGAACAAGGGAGTCTCTGCTTGAGAGATGGGGAAACTCACGTCTGCATCCTGCAGAACTTGCCAAAGGTCCCACAAGGCTCTGCAGCCCAGCAGCCCACCCCTCCTGCACCCAGAGCTTGGGTGGGAGCCAGGAAGAGAGAGCCAGAGAGGGGCAGACCCAGCCTTGCCCTACCCCCAGTCCCTGCTTTACTTCTGGAGGTTACCTAGGCAAAGCTGTGCATCCACTGTCCGTGTATCTAGGCAAATGTCCGTCTGGCTCAGCCCTGGGATGACCCAACTCTGCTTCGTCCTCGCCTGGGGTCCCACTTTGCCCACTGCTGTCTACTCTCAAGGACCCTCAGGATCTCCCTACGCCCTCCCCTCCTCAGGATCAGGGAGGACCCCAGTGTAGCTGCCCGCTTACTGTCCAGAGAGCTGAGCGGAACACAGCCCCGGAGAGGGTGGGGAGCCACTGCCTGAGCAGGGGGCTGCAGAGGAGGAGGAGGCCCACTTGGTGGAGACAGGCCCCCAGCCCCCCTGCCCCGCACTGCAGGAGGCAGGACTGTACCTTAGAAAAGCCGGAATAAAAGCGAGCTCTAGACCGAGGCTCTGGAGGGGCTGTGGCGCTCAGAGGAGGGGACAGGACTGTCATGGCTGGGGTCGGGGGGCACCCTGGCTGAGAACGCTGAAGCCAGGCCACCAGCAAAGGCAGGTGGCCCAACCCTCGGCGCTGGACTCCCTGATCCGGAGGTCGTGGGTCTTTTTTTAAGTTTCTTGGTTGAAATCCTTGATCTGAGATGAGGATTCCATCCAATTTATTTCAGGCGCGGGGATGGGTGTGTTTAATGAGAAGGTCGGCTGGTGCATGGGACAGCAGCGTGAGAGGGCCCAGATCACGCACCCGCTGGAGTTCTAATTCCAGCCTTGTCATCCCTGGTCCACACTGAGCATTTGTCCCGCCATAGGATGAGCCCTGAGCCTGGTCGCACGCTGAGCCCTGACTCTGGCCACAGGCTGAGACCTGATTTCCAGTTCTTGAGTTTCTGGTGGGGAAAGTGAGCCTGCCCTTGGCTCCCTGTAACGCCCAGCCCATTCCTGGAGCCGGATCCCTGATGACGCAGGGCGGCCAGCAGGCCAGTTTCTGTCCCTCATCCCTCATGATGTTCCATGTGCCTTTACCATGGCTGCTAGGCTGGCCTCAGCAGTAAGAACCCATGGTCTGGGTTGACCACAGCCCCGCCCCCAGCCTTGGCTCCAGTCCAAGCTGGCCTGGAGCGTGCTGGAGTGGGCAGGAGATGAGGGCCCAATGTCCTGGGTGTGGGCCGCCACAGCCCTTGGATCGGAGCCATCAGAAACCAGATCTTCCCGGCCCTCCCTGAGGGTGCCCAGGAGAGGGGGCTGGCTGGGCAGGGGCAGAGGGCGCCGGTGCTGCTCTCATCCCCTCCTCCGTGGGCACCGCCAGTTCCAGAGGCAGAGACTTCTTGGCAACAACAGGTCCATCAAGTAAGACGTGGACAGCCTGGGAACACAGGCAAGAGAGGCTGGACTGGGGATGGGACATGGTCCTCAGGGGGGGGGGCTTGTGGAAGAATGGGGGCAACGAAAACAGGATGGAAGGTAGAAGTTGCCAAAGCCTCCCCTCCTGGCACTTGGAAGGGCAGGCGGCAGCCCCACTGGCCAGGGGAGTGTGTAGGGGCCAGATAGCAGCCACCTGGTCCGCGGTCTGAGCAATACAGGCTGACAAAGCAGACCGAGTTTAAGTGTGAAATGGTGGGAAGGACGGGCCGGGCTCGTAGGTGTGTATGGTTCTTCAGGAGGGGATGGAGGATTTTTATTTTTTTAGAAAACATCTCCAACTGGGTAGGGGAGGAGATTGGGAGAGTGGGGAAGGAACGGCTATGTCCAGGGGGAAGGAGCTGGGGGGTGTTACGGGGCCAGCAGGGAAGGGCCGGAGTCTGGTTGAGGCTGATTTCCTGCTGTGAAGGGCTCCTAGGGACTCTCTCCTAAGTAGAGAGGGACTCTGGGGCCTTATCAGCAACCAGTGACCCGGGGAGAGCCTCTGGCCTTCATTGCTGGGTCACATAGAGACGAGGACCCTCGGTGGGAGAGGATTTGAAAGAGCTGAGAACTTCCTGGGGCCCAGGGAGGTGAGGGTATGTAGCTGGGTTTGAGACCGGAGCCTCAGGGAGGCACCAGCCCTCTGCTCTTCCCGCTCCGCAGCAGCTCTAAGCTTCTCAAGGCTCCTCCAGCCCTGCTCTCGTGTCTGTGGCAGGGGAGGGGGAAAAGGGCAAGTTGGAAAGCAGGGGTGGGAGGGGGCTGCAGTTCCTGGCTGCAGCGAGAACCAGGAGGAAGCTCCTGGAGACCCCACCACTGAGAGGAGGCACTTGTTAGAGACCACACCACACCATGCTAGGTTGGCTCCCCCTCTCCCCAAAGCCCACCCACCCATACGCTAACCAACACCCAGCCTAGATCTCTGCCCAGGATCCAGCATGGATCAGATATGGGGCAGGGAGGGGGTTGCTATCTGCTGACTTGCCCTCCTCCAAAGCCCCGGCTCAGCTTGTTGAACTGGAAGTAGGAACTAAGCTGGGATAGGAGCTGGGGCACAGGGTGAAGTGGGTTTTTCATATCACCGCTCACGACCACTCCACCTAGCCCCATCCCACCTGAGCACAAACAGAACCCCCACCACCTCCTGCACCTCCACCAACCTCCCAACTCTACCAGGACTACTGCTGTCACCAGTAGACACTCAATCCCCTGTCACCACTACGAACGCCTTTTCCTCATCAGCAGGATCATCACCACCATTGAAACTTCCATGAAGAGTGCCCCACATTGCTTTGGAGACTGAACAGGACTTTCAACTCCTCCCCAATATGTTCTCAGGCCCCTTACCTCCAGAGCTCTGGGGTAGGCACTTAACGTAGCCATTCAGCAGATGGTCTGGAGCCCCAAGAGAAGGGAGGCCACTTTGCTGGTGGTCATTTGGCAAGTCAAGGAGGCCAGGGCTTGTTCCTGAGCTGCAGAAGCAGACCAGGGAATAGCTGGAGGCTGTCAGCTAACCTCCACTCACAGATGGGCAACAGGTCCTTTCTTAAAGGGGGATCGAGCAGTGTATCTCTGGAGCCTCGGAAGCTTGAGCAGGAACCTCCAACATGGGCAAGCAATGGTTTCCAGCTGCTGGGATTCTCCTGCCTGGTAAGGGAGTGGACTGGCCTGGGGTCCCCTCAGTGAACTCCTGTGGCTTCCACACCAGGGCTGACCTCCTTTGTCTTCATGCAAGTCTGAGCCTCAGCCAGCCTGGGGAATCCTGAGGCAGGGCCAGGTCCTCTTTCAGTCCCCTAGGCTTGGGGCTCCCTAGGGTTAGTGCTCACCCTCAAACTTGAGGTAGCTTGCATAGAGCAGGCACCCATGGAACTCAGTGTACACTTGTAGGTGGGTATGGTTTTAACCCCTAAGGCTTTCATAGAACCCCCTAACCCCAGCTTCCTCTACCTCTCAACCCCATTTTCCCATCCTATCCTCAGGAAGCCTCTTGGGTTCAGGGAAAGAGATGGGAAATAGCTTCTTCCATTCATGGAGGACCAACAGCACTTCCCTGCATCCTCAAGCCCTGGGTCTCATGGGTCATCTGACCAGACCAGTCAAGAGCCCCAGGCCTGAAGAGAGTATTGTCCCTGTGAGCTGGGTGGGGCTGAGAAGACTTCCCTCTGGGGTGATGTTGCAATGAAGGGAGTGGGATGGGAGGAGAGGAGGGTGAACCTTAATATATGACCTTTATCCTCCCCATATCCGCCAGCACTGGTAGGCTAGGATCAGAGAGGAGGTGACTTGCCTGGTAGCTCAGTGGTTTGGGGTCAGATGGTGGGGAAGGCAAGGTGTCTGAGGGGCTGTCTCATAATCCCAGCCCACTAGGCGACTGGCTCAACAGCCCTTTCCTGGTTTGCAGCTTTCCTGGTGGTCTCGGCGTCTGCCCTGCACGTTTTTCACTTAGTCCCTGACACATCTGCTTTGAAAAGTGACAGCGAGAAGGTGCACCTCTCGCTGGTAAATCCCCTCTTGGCAGCAGCCTCTGTGGGAGCCTCTCCCTTGACTGAGAAGGCAGGGTGGGCTCCTAGGATGAGGGCAGCAGCCCTTTCCCCAGAGGCATCTGGGAACCAGGATCCTCCTCTCGCCTTGGCCTTGCCCTTGGCACCCCACTTGACCCAACCTGCCCATTTGGCAACTACTGGACCTGCAGAGGAGATGGTCATCCCTGGGCCTCCAGAGATTGCTGCCACATTACCGTCACCAGCTTCTCCTGGTCCAGGGCATCTCACAGTTGGGCAAGCATCCAGTAAGTCCCCTGAATTGTCTGGGTCAATCCATACTCCTGTCTCTGCAATGCTGAGGACATCTGTCTCCCCAAGACCAGACCAGCAACCAGCTGGAGGCCTCCTAATGGGCTCAGGATTGTCTAGTGACACTGTGGCTCCCAGAGGGGGCCAAGAGGCCGGTGATCTTCTAGTGTTGTCATTGCCCTCAACAGCACCATCTTCACAGTCATCACCGCCACCACCACCCCTGTCACCAGTGTTGCTCCCATACTCCTCCCTGCCTCCAGCACCAGCTGCACCAGCACATTCACCACTGCTAATCAATGTCTCCAGTTTCCCATCTGCCCATCCTACGCCATCCCTGATGGTAACCAAGTCAGCCACACCACCGTGGACACTCCAGCCTGGGTCGGAGGTCCCTCCCTGCTCAGATCCCATGGCTACCCTCTTCTTCGGATGCTCCTCCAGCCTTTCTTTGGCCCCATCTGCCTCTGGCTCCCCAGGTGTCCCAGCGTCTCCCACCTCTGGGGGTGCTAGCCCCACCTATCTCGGCCAGGCTGTCTCCTTGCAGGACTCAGCAGCTCCCTTGCTAGGACCCAGTCACGTGACCCACTTTGTGACCTTCAGAATCACCAGTGAAGCCTTCTCGGCTGCACTCTGGAACCCTGCTTCCCCGGAGCACCGGCTGTGGAGTGAGAACATCCGACAGCAGGTGAGGGCACCATCTCCACCAGCTCAGGTGCTCAATGGACAAGCACTGACCCCAGCCTGCCCCCACTTATATTCTGGGCATGCCAGGCCCTGTCATGCCTTGGCATACACCGGTCTTTCATGCTGGAGCAGCTCACCTCTATCTCCTTGGGCAGGCCTCCTCTAATAACCAAGCCCCCTGCCCCAGTACAGCCAGCATCCTCCCACTGTCCGCTGCCTTGCCCACACTATCCTATCCCAACCTATCTCTCCTACCAGACAACAGGCTCCCTACTGAGAGCAGTGGGGCACAGAGCCGGGCCACACACAGGGACTCTGGAAGTAATGAATGAATGAATGAATGAATGAGCACCCACCATTTCTTCTCCGAGGGTGGGGGAGGAGCATGGGAGGTAGGAACCTAAGAAGTAGAAAACTGAGACCCTGTCCCCTGAGGAGCTCCCAGCAGGAGGGGAGGACCCAGGCAGAAATACTTCTGGGGAGTGGATGTGGAGAGAAAGCTTTTCCAGAGGTTTAGACCCTGCCTACCAGGAAACTAGAGAAGAATCTCACTGTGCAGCTAGATGGCTGCCCAAGACACCAGCAGGGACCAGCAGGTCCTCAAAGCCTGGCAAAGTAGGCAGAGAATGGAGTTCCTACAGCCAAAACCAAACCCAGCTTCTGCCTCAGGCATGGAGCCTCGGGCAGAGAGGATGCCCTGGCCAGGAAGCTTCATTTCTGGCCTGTCGTCCAGGGCGGGGGTTCCGTCTTGAGCTTGAGTCTCTGTCCATTAGCTCATTCATTCATTCATTCATTCAACTAATTCATGTGTTCATACAATTCATTGAGTGCCTACTCTACCAGGCACTGTGTTAAGTGCTGGGACACAGCAGCGTGCAAAGCAAACACATCTCCTGCCCTCGGGGAGCCTGTAGCCTGGGGGAGGAGACAAACAGAAAACAAAAGACCAAACAATCCAGATGGAATTATAATCATGGTAAGGTATGTAAAGAAATACAGAAGAAGCCAAGAGGAGGGTTTAGTTTAGATCGCCAGGGGTAGGGGTTAACCGAAGAGCAACTTACTTCTCAGGTAAGGGGAATTTGAACGGGGTAAGGAAGAGGTAGCCAGATGAAACGGGGAAGGGCTTTCTAGGCAGAGGGAACAGCATGTGCAATGACCCTGAGGTGAAAATGTGGTTATAGGGGGCAGAGGCAGAGAGTCATGGGCGAGAGGAGCTGCGTGAAGAACAGCTTGGGGCAGGGGGTGGGAGAGGGAGGACGGGAGGGAGGGAAGGAGGATGGGGCCGTCATCCAAGTTAAGAGAAGTGGGAATCTGGACTGGGGTGCAAGGGTGTGGGTATGAGAGCAGGGACCACGGGAGAGTAATTTTCAAGGAAACAGATAGCAAAGAGGGAAGAGCCTAGGGAAGCTGTGTGCTTGCTCCTCCCTGAACAGTGGGGGAAGCAGGAATCACCGTGGGGTTGAAGCTCCTCTGGGGTGCTCAGTAGGGGGTGATTGGCAGGTTATCTCTGGTTGCTGGTAGGGAACAGGCCCGAGGCAGTCCAGCCGATCTGTGAGGAGGTCATGGCAGGATCCAGGCCAGAGATGATGAGGGGTGGGCCAGGGTAGGTGGCGGGTGCAGAGAAGTGTTGGGCAGCGCCCATGATGGCTCTCACATGCCTCTCCCTGCTCCTTAGCTCGAGCCCATCTACCACACGGCCTTCTCCAGCTTTAAGGGCCTCGGTGTCCTGGTGTTCAGGTGAGTGACCTGCCAGTCGGTCTGTACCTTCTCGGGCCACAACTCTCCCAGGCTGCCAGCCCTGACTTGACCCTATCATGTCCAGAAGCAGGCCAGAGACCAATATCTGGTTCTGCTACTGGCTGTGCTGTGTGACCTTAGGTGACCTTTTGCTTGCTCTGAGCCTTGATTCTGGCTGCAGGATTTGGCAGGGATGCCAGGCATCATCTGCGGAAGGTGGGGAGGACAGGGGTAGCAGGAGCATTAATGTGCTTCCCCCGGGACAGGGGCATGTAAACGACATGTAAATGGATGCAAATCCCCTGGGAGTGGGGCCCTTTCTGGTTCTGAGCCTTTGTGGGAATAGGATGCCAGGGGAGATCCAAAGCCGGACTTGCCAGTGGATACCGGCCCTGCAGTCACATGAAAAAGACTGAGGTCCAATCATAGCAGCCCCACTTGAGTTGTGAGTTCAGGGTGGACCTTGAGTCCCAGGGCAGGAATTTAGATGTTTGAATATTCTCAGTGATGGGGAGCTCACTATCTATCCAGGCCATGCTCCCCAGAGAGTTAGAAAGTTTTCCCTCCTAAGGAACTCAGATCTACCCTCTATGGCTTCCCTGCCCTGGGCCTGAACAGAAGTTTTGTCTCCCCAACCCCAGAGTGTTACAGCACAAAATAGGAGCTCAAGGGAAGGACAAAGGAAAGTGATCCTAGATTTTGAGCCTGCTTTTTCCCAAATCTCTCCCCATAAGCTCCTTAAGCTTCCTGATAGGGCTGCCTGCTCAGAACTTGCTGATTGGTTCATCTCTCACCGGCTTGCAAGACTCTCCCAAGCCCATCACCTTCTCTTTCCAGAGCCTCTGCTCCTTGTGATATACCCAAGGATATTTTTCTCAGACTGGCCCAGACTAGCTTTGTGAGAGCTCATAGCCAGCTGCAGCCAGGCTGGGTAATCTCTGCCCCCTGCTGTATCTGGGTGGGGCGCAGTGTTCCTATCTGATCTGTCTTGTCGGGGTGTCCAAGGGCACCTCCTCTGTGCTCTGCTTGCTGTGTCACTCAGTCCTCACAACAATCCTCCAGGAAAGGGATCATTATCTCCATTTTACTGAGGAGGCAACTGAGGCCTAAAAGGGAACGAGTCGCACAGGAGGGCTCCACTCTGTGCCTCCACTGGGCAATCAGTGGTTTTCCCAGTGGACTTCCACCCTTCATGGCGCCGACTCTGTCCTTCCAGCACCAGCCAGACCCCCGCTTGGCCCAGGAAGCCCTCCCTGCCCCCACAGGGCCCCTGGCGAGGACCGGGAGCTGTCCACAGGTCTGGCTCTGTGGCCGTGAATGCCTCCCTTGTGTTCGGGGACCGTGCCCTGGGCCCCTCTGCCCACGAAGTCCTCTGGGTACTGTACTGCAAGGTGAAGGCTGCAAGACAGAGGCTGGGGAACCTGACCTTGGATGGGAACAGCCTCACCTGTGATGGTGGGTCCCAGCCCCTGCCTCCCCGCCGCCCACGGCCCCAGCGCCTCCTTGCCTGCCCTGGCTCTTCAGGGCGAGGTGGGTGAGGAGACTCCTGGGGTCTCCTGAAGTCCCACCCCTGGCTCTGCAGGGGCCACCCTGACCGACTTGGCCTTGGAGACCATCACCGTCAGCTTCACAGCCATGAGGCCCTTCCTGCCACAGCTCCTCCTGCCTGGCTCTGCCCCCTTTGTCCTCCTGGAAGAGCAGACCCTCCGACTGGTGAGGCCTCCATGGTTTGGGGTGGGGTTGGAGTGGCAGCCCCCAGCCATGCACTGTTGGGGGAGGCAGGTTTGGAGAGGGTCCAGTCCTGTACTATGGGCCCCTATTCTGGGGCTGATGCCTGGCCGGGGGCTTGGGGAGGGGGCAGATCTGCCCATGGGAGTTTCTGTCCACGAGGAGCAGAGCCAGGCTCCGGAACCTCCACTGAACTCAGAAGCCCAGACTGGCTCACCCAGGACGGGCACCAGGGTGAGGCTAGGGGGGCGCCTGGAATGCAGCATTTGAGGAGGTCCTCGCTCTCAGGGGCGTGCAAGCGGAGGGCCAGCTCCCGAGAGTGAGGGCCTCCTTAACTGCCTCGCCCCGGTCCCAACCCCACCTTGCCCCCCTGGGTCGCAGGAGGGACAGCCCCCATGCCCACCCCAACCTCCAGGACCGTCCACAGGTCACCCCCCTGGTGTCAGGATTCTATAAGGAGCACCCCCAGGAAGGTCCCCTGCTCCTCTTCAGGTGAGTCAGCTTCTCCCTCCTGCTTGCTGGTGCCCACCCTGCCCTGCTCCTCCTTAGGGAGAGGCTGGCCCCTCCTCCCCTCCTCCCCGCCTCCCTCCCTTGTCCCCCACCCGCCCCTGCCAAGGAGAGGACTTTGCCCTAGTTTCACCCAGCCAGGTAGAGCGCTGCCGTAGGAGGGAGGGCGTCCCAGGCCCGAGGGGTGGCAGTGGGGGCTGGATGCCCACTTCTAGGAACATGCTGGCAAAGACCCCGTGACCCCTGCACTTGCTCTAGAAATGTGGACCAGTGGGTGGGTGTTTACATGGAGTACAAGTTCCAGAACCCCGTCCCTACCGACCTCCGAGGCCTGGCCAATTACCTGGCTCAAAATGTGATGGACGCCACCCTCCAGAAATCCAGCATCACGGCTAATGGTGAGTCAGGGCTGCGATCCCTGTGTGTCTCTGGGCTAGCAGCCTGTTTTCCTCTCTAGGACTCACTGTTCCCCTTCTGGAGAGTGGGCAGAATTTCATTTCCACAACCAACACTCGTGTGCTTAGGCCACGGTGGGGAAATGGATATAGAGCCTCAGATAGGGAGCTGGACAGAAGTGAGAAGCTGGGAGCGGAGAGAAGCATGATCCAATCAAGTTGCTCACTGTCTGGGACCACATTTAATCCTTACATCAGCGACAAGTTCTGTCCCACCGCGTCAGGAGGTGAAAGCGCTCAGCCCAACCCCCAGGCCAAGTCCACAGGAAGCCGGGCGTCTCCCCTTGGGGTCTCCCCAGGACGGAGACATACTCAGGCTGGTGCAATCCCAAAGGGGTGTCAGTCCAACACCAGCCCAGGAGGGTTCAGGGCCCGATCAGTCCATGTCAGCTGCGGCTGCGGCTGCCTGGAGCGGGTCTTGGGAGCTTCTCGACCACAAAAGGTGCTGGTCCACTTACAGCACCAGCCTCCAGCCCCACCCCAGCTCCGACGGCCCTTGAGAGGGACCAGCACTGCCTTCCATGGGCTCTGCCCTTGCTTCCCATGCCTAGCTCTTCCCCAGGTGTGAGCAGCCCCAGGGTGCAGAGTCGGGGTTAGTCTGGGCTGTAGTCCTTTTCTCTTCCCCCACCCAGGGAGCCAGCGCCAACCTGTGCGGCAGCTCTCCCTTCAGCCCTGCAAACACAGAGGGACTCCCACGTCCTCTCTGCAGACAGTAGAGCTCCACCCACCCTCTTTAAAAAAAAATATTTTTATAGAGAAATCTTCACACACACACATTCCATACACAGTGCATGATCGATGGCTCACAATATCATCACATGGTTGTGTATTCATCATTTTTCAGAAATCACTCCGGGAAAAGAAATAAGAAAAAGAAAAAACTCATATATACCGTACCCTTTACCCCTACCACTAGTATTTCCATCTACCCAATTTATTTTACCCTTTGCCCCCTCATTATCTATTTCTTTATTTTAATTCACATTTTTTTTACTCATCTGTCCACAGCCTGCATAGAAGGAGCATCAGACACAAGGTTTAGCAATCACACAGTCATATTGTAAACATTATATCTTTATACAATCGCATCCTCTTAACAAGGACTACACCATTTACCTCCATAAATCCCTACAATCTGCCCTCCCAGGAGGTGATTTTCTTTTTTTTTTTAAATAAGTAATTTTTATTTATCACAGGGTACAATTAAGAAAGAGAAAAGGGCATTGAGTGGAAACAGATATTTATAACTCATATAACTGGAAAAATGCTTATATCTAGAATATATCCTGATTCATATATATACAAATTGATAAGAGAAAGATACACGGCATAATTTTTAAATAATGACTTGAACAAACACATCACAAAAGTGAATATACAAATGGCAATAAACATAGAAAAAGATACTCAATATCATTAGTCCTTCAGAAAATACAGATTAAAACACAATAAGATACTACCACCCACCCATCAGAAGAGTGAAAAAAGCAAAATGCCCAACAATAGCACACGTTAGCAAGGACATGGAGCAGCTGGAATTCCCCAATATTGGGAGAGAGCAATACACAATGGCATAAACACTATAAAATAGTTTGGAGTGTACATAACATACCACCCAGTACTTCCTCTCTTAGATGTATACATATACATATATATATGCAGTAGAAAATGGTATGTGTGTGTGTGTACAAAGAGAAATACAAAATAATTTCATAACATCATTATTTTTAATTTGAAAAATGGAGAAACTCAAATATCCATCTGATGTGCACTGAGTATACATCTTCAACTTCTAATACATCTACTGTTCTTCAGAGGCTGGAAAGCTCAAAACCACATTTATCCAGGAGGCAATTTTCTTACACCTCCCACCAAAACAGGGAACAGTAAAAAAATGAAACCTACAAAAGCCTAAGTTACACAGCTATATGATGATACTGTGAACCACTGATTGTACAATTTGAATGATTATATGGTATGTGAATATATAATATATCTCAATAAAATTGCATTAAAAAATAAAAGTAAAAAAAAAATAATAATAATAAAAAAAACCCTGTTAGATTATATTTACACAACGCTCGGGGTGAGCAGGGTAGGTGTTGTTATTAGATAGATGAGAGCAGGAGCCAGAATGCTTTTTCTGTAAAGGGCTAAATGGTCAGTCTTTTAGGCTTTGTGGCCATTTGGTCTCTGTCACAGCCACTCCACCCTGCTGCTGTAGCGTGAAGGCAGCTACAGACACGTGAACGAACGAGCTGTGTTCCAATAAATCTTCATCCTCGGACACAGAAATTTGTATATTGTAATATCCATGTGTCACAAAATATTCTATTGACGTTTCAACCATCTGAAAATGTAAAAGCCACTCTTAGCTCATGGGCTGTACAGAAACAGACAGGGTGGGGGGTAGATTTGGCTTGTAGACTATAGTTTGCCAACAGCTGGCACAGAACATTAGTTTGGGGAGGGCTTGGCCCTATTCCCGGGCTCCCAGGACAGGTGGGGCCCAGGCTGATGCCACTTTCCACCTCATCACTCTAGGGGAGAAGGCGGAGCTGGTGCTGTATGAGGTGCTGCTGGAGATACGGGACCAGCCGTTCACCAAGGCCTTGAAGGACAAAACCAGTCCTGAGTTCCAGGAGCTTCAGGGACAACTGACAAGAGGGGTGAGGTGGTTGGATGGAGGGGAGGGAGGAGCAGAAGGCTGGAGGCCTTGGGGAGGGGTCCAGGGAGAGCTTGAGTTAAGCTGGGACCTCACCCATCCTCTCCTGACCCCTAGCTGACCACCATCCTCAGACCTCTGCAGAACTTCAGCCAAGTGGTGGTGGAAGAGTTCCTGTGAGTCCAGAGTGGCTCTGGGGGACCCTGGGTTGGAGACTCTGGGGGTGGGGTCAGGGAGCCAGAAGAGATGACCCCTGCCAGTCCCCCAGCTGTCCAGCCCCCTGAAGCCTGTGATGACCCTCCTGCCAGGCTGGACCCGCTGATGGCCAAAGCGGACGCCATCTTCTTCAAGGTCGCGCCATCCGAGGCCCTGGTGCAGAACTTTGTGCGCCAAGGACTGCATGTCCTGTGGGAAGCCGAGAGCCTCTCAGTAGAGATGGTCATCTCAGAACTCGGTCAGTGCCTCTTCCCTCTGTGTCCTCTGATGATCTGCCTCCTCCCTTGGACTCCCTTCAGCTTGCAGGGAGCTTGGCTCCCTTCAGCTGTCTGCCTCCTTTCCTCCTGGACCTCTGCCCCCAGCTGACTGCCCTTAGGGCCCAGCCCTGGCCCTGCCTTCTCCAGGAGGACCTCCACAGTGGCCCCAGCTCCAGTTCTCCATTCCTGTGGTAACTTCTGGGCCTGAACCCTGGGCCTGGAAGTTCCCTGCAGGCCTGGCTCTGCCTTCTTAGAGGTCGGTGGGCTGTGACTTGGCAATTGGGAGCCACCTTAGCCATAGTCTTCCTGCTCTCTGCTCCAGACCCCCCAAGTTCTGATGCCTCAGGCCAGTCTGACACCTCCATCCTCCGCTATGTTGTGGCTCTCATTGTCCTGAGCCTCCTGCTGTTCACAATTTCCCTTGCCCTGGTGAGTGGCTGCCTGTCCCAGGGGCTCCTTTCTGGGGTGAGGTGGGGCAGGGTGGGCAGGCTGGGCCCTGAGCCTCTCAGTCTCTCAGTCAAGCTGAGAAGTCAGCTGGGCCCTGAGCCCCTCATTCCTCACCTGAACCTAGAGTCTCTCTACTGACCACATGGAGCTGAGGGTTTTCCAGCCAGGGGCCCAGGCCTGACCCCAGTGACCCCACCCTTCTTGGCCCAGGTGCTAAAGTGGAAGGCCTGCTGCCCAGGGTTCAATCTGGGAGTCCTGAAATCCCACCCCCAGAGTTGTAATGCACAGTGAAGCACAGAGGACCCTCTCTAGAGAGGTGAGTGGGGGTTGGGCCTGCCTGATCCCACTGGGGCCTTTACTCTGTGGCTGGGATCTGCCCTGCTGCAGGCCAAGGCCCCTTGCAGACATTTTCCAGGCAGAGCCTGGGTGATGACGTCAATATGCGGAAAAGCTCATCCCCTCTGCCTCGGGGAGGGACCCAGAGGCTGCTCAACACAGTCCTCCAAGCACTTACCCCAACCCATCCCCTGCTGCCTTCTTGCAACCCCCAGAAATAATCCACGGGTCGACCCAGGCTGAACTTAGGACCACGTGTGGTTAGAAGAACTGGGACAGAGAAATGGGGAGGGTCCTACTTCCCACCACACAAGGGCCCAGTCAGTGGCACCTCCAAGCCCTGGAAGAGGTGGGGGACATATCTGGATCCCGGCCACAGTTTTCTCCTATCTCTTGGACTTCCTTCCCCCTCTGGCCCCTGGGGCCAGGAGGCTTTTCTCCTCTTTCTTCATCCCCGGGTCCCCCTTACACTGCTACTCCCTCCACTGAAACCCAGACTCCAAACCTCTCCTCCTCCCCACCTTCCCCCAGGTCTTCCCCAGACGGTGTCTCAACCCCGAGGAGTGAATCCGGAGCCCCAGCACCTTGACTTTCCCAGGAACTCAGAGCCAGAGAAGGCAAGGCACCAGTTTGAAGTCACACAGCAAAGATGGCCTCTTCCCTCCTAGGACACCCAAGGACTGGACTCTCGGGGTCAGGACAGACGTGGAATGGGGGAAAGAAACACCTTGTCAACCACACCAGAGAGACCAGCTGAGCTTTAACCCCAAGTTCCCCCCACCTCCCCTAAATTGCATAAAACCTGGGAAGACACTAGCTACCATTTCTGTGTTCTCTGGGACTGTGCCCGGTCCCTTCCTAACGTTTCTTGCACTCACAGTAATCAAGGAGGCAGTTGAAGCCAAGAGCCCATCCCCCTCCTGCACACACAACTAGAATGTGGCAGAATGAGGATTTAGGTTGGGGGAATTCCCTCAGCCTCTGCTGCCCCTGGTGCTGCCTCCTTGGCCTACAGTGATGAGCCATGCTTTGGGAGAAGGAATGAAGGAAAACCAAGTGTTCACCCCTGGGGGCACAGGGTTAGAGCTGGGGGAGGATGGGGCAAGCGTCCAACCCTGCACCCTGTACCCACTGTCTCCAGCGAGCAGAGTGGGCTGGCTGACGCTCAGGTCAGGCCTGCAGACCTCCATCCCCACAGACGAGGGGCTTCTCTCCCTCCCTGGGCCAGGGGCTCCCCACGGGGCGGCAGGAAGGGGAACAGGGCTGTCTCCCTCAGGAGGGCTGGGGCAGTGGCACCCTGACACCTGGCCTGTGCATGGGACTTTAGTGGAGTTACAGGAAGAGGTAAAGAGGAACACTGATCCATTTGGGGGCCAGAAAAAGTACGCTCCAAGAAACAAATCGGCATAAAAAAATAACATTTCTAAACAGACAGTCCTCCGGTGTGAGGAGATGGGAGAGCCAGACAAGACCCCATAGAAGGCTGCAGGGTGAGAAGACTGGCTGGGGCTCTGGGCGGGAACGGGGACTGCCGTGAACAGTCCTAGCCCAGAGGGTGCCGGCGGCAGTGGACCAGGCGAGGCCCGGCTGCTCCAGGTGTGTGGGAGTTTGCCAGGGGAGGCGGGGGCTGGCAGCCCTGGCTGGGGAGGTGTGGCGCCGAGGCCCCTCACCTGCCTGGGGGGTGCAGGGGTGCAGGAGGCAGTAGGCTTGGCAGTCCCCTGGAAGACTCCTGGGTAGGCAAAGGCCTTGGCCTGGAGAGATCCAACATCTCTGGCACCCACCAGGCTGAGAAGGAGATTTGGTGGCAGCTGGGGCACCTGGGGGTGGTTTTTGAACCCATGACCTGATAGGAAGGAAGGGTCAAGGAGAGTCTTGTCCCAAAGCCTCCCCCACCTGCAAAGGGGGCTCGGTGGGCCCAGACCGCGGCCTTCCTGGACCACATATGTGGCCGGTACCAAGATGGCGAAAGGGCCAGCAGGAAGGTGACTGGGCAGCAGGTGCCCGCAGCTGGGGGTGGGCTCGCCTGCACTCCTGGGACAGATAAGCCCCTCACTTACACCCTGGAGGGTGCCCCCAAGGCTCCACCCAGAACCCCAAAAACCCACCTGATTTGGTCACATATCCTGTGTCAGCTCCTACCCTCCAAGCACCTTCAACTTCTGACTACAGGGCCAGGGAGTAAGAGGGGTCCCTGGAAGCTCTCCCCAGTCTCATGATGCTTGAGGCGCCCCGTCAGTGCAGCCATGTAGAAGGAGGGCTCTGCTGCCACGGGAGCCCCTACTGGTGCTACAGGAGAAAGCTAGGAGGGATGAGCATGGATAGCTGGATGACCTCCGTGAGACCCTTCCCTTCTCCAGGTTTTGGTTTCCTGGCCCTCGACCCACCTCCATCATCCCACCCCCACCCCCACCCCCACGAACCCGCTGTTGTGAGCCTTGGGTGAAGACACAGCTCAGACACACCCAGGGAACACTGTGGGCCTTAGGGAGGTAGCACATACCCTGGGGAGGGGGTTACCAGATAGGGGCACAGGGGCAGACCATGCCCCCCCACCCCCGGAGGTGGCATGATGGTACCTGCAAAGGTAAGGAGAAAGGGTCCACCTGGAAAGGTGATCTAGCCAGATAGCCAGCAAGCTGTATGGCCACCGCCAGAGTCTGCAGGATGACTAAGGGGCTGTTCCCCAGGGGCTGGGGAACCCAACTCCCCCAGACATAAGAGTGAGTCTTTGCTGTGGGCAAGATGGGGCGATCAGACACACTGCCCTCGGACCATCTCAACCCCCTCCCAGGAGGCCCCACCAGCATTGCACAGACCTGCCTGATCACAGCAACCCTGGAGCCAAGCAGCCCATTCTCCAGATGAATCAACAGGGGCCCAGGGAGATGAGCATCTCAGCCAGCACCTGGAATGCAGACCCAGGGCCGGCTGCAGTGGTGCCTTGATCACTCTGCCTGCCACTTCTTCCAGAACACAGTCCATGCCAACAGTCAAACGCCTGTGAAATAGGTGCTATTCTTCCCATTTTACAGCTGGGGAAAGGAAGGCACAGAGGCGAAGGGACTTGCCCAAGGTCACAAAATGACAGGGTTGGGACTAAAAACCCAGTGTCATACTCCAGAGCCAGCGTTCTCACCCACTATTTCCTTTTGGTGGGTGCTTTACTAGACTTTAAACTGGAGGGTAGGAACTCTGCATCTTTCCCCCCACTGTACCCCCATGAGACTGGACATGCAGACCCATTTTGGGGAGGTGGCAGTGCAGGAAACAACCCACACTGAGGCTACCTTGGGCCAGTGGTTCCCCCAGGGCCAGAAGGCCCACCTCTAAAGCACTCATGGAAACCTTGGCTCGGCACCTACAAAAGATGAGGGAAGGGGCTCCGTCCATGCCCTTCCTACAGAAGAGGTGGACAGTACAGAGGGGTGTGCTGGAGGGAGGGACCCTGTCTCATGCCAGCCCGGGGTGGGTAGGGGGGAGTCAGGAAACAGGTCTATCACCTGGCAGGCCTCCTCCAGGCAGCCCCTCCACCAGACTGTTGCACTACCTACTCGCCATTCCTGACAAACCTGAGCTCTGTTGGCTTCTGCCAGCTCGGTGAGGAGGCCACACCGACGGCAAGGAGAACAGTGCCATCTGAGGGACGGGCTCAGTAGAAAGAAGCCTGGCCTGGGACAGAGAAGGCAAAAGACAGAAGGTCCTAGGCTCCTGTCCCTGTTGTGTCTTCTATTTCCTTGCCCTCAAGGAAGCTGGTGGCTTTCTCTGTGACTCCTACCCTGCCCCGAGTATGCACAGCTACTGTTCCTGGGCTTCTCCCTGGAAGGTAGCCCATCCACTGCCCTGTGGGACTTGGAGCCATGTTCTGCTTTTGGTCCCTGTGAGATGCAACTACCCCTGCTCTGCTGAACAGAGAGGGCAAACAGGTAGAGAGAGGGAACAGCCCTTCCCTGGGTGCTGGGTCATGTCCAGTGGACACAAAACTTGAGGGCTTCCTGATCAGGAACTTTTCTCCTCAGTTCAGGTACCCGCTGACTTCCAGGCCTGGCTTCCTAGAAATACAAATAGTTTGTTTCTAATGCACGTTAAGATGCAACTGTAGGGGGTGTATGGGGGGGTGCACTGGGGGCATGGGTGTCTGCCCTGCTAGGTATGGCCTCCAATTCCAAGGTACCCAAGTTCCAGGCCCAGGCTGGAGCCAGACGCCCCTCGTGGACAAGAGTCACAGCCCACCCAGGTGTCACCAGGGCTTTGGGCCTGCCCGCCAGCTGGAAAGATGGACCCTGCTTGAGGAGAGGTCTGGACTACTCAGAACTGCCTACACGGCGGCGTGGCTCAATCTTTACCATCAGACTCCTAAGCTGGGAGCCCACTTACCCAGGGAGTAGGGGAAGGGCTCATAGTCCCACCCATGTCCACAGACCCTCCCGCCCAAGTAGGCACCAGAAAAGGGGGTGAAGAAACACCAGGCACTGCTCCCCACTGGCTGTGGCCTTCTGGGGTGGTCTGCATAACCCCTGAGGAGTTGGGGGAGGGACCCCAGCAGCCAGGGAGGGTGACCGAGGCTAGGCCCCCGGGCTGGAACGTAGCAGGACTTGGGAGCCCCTCTGTCCAGGGGGCCTAGGTTATGCCTCTGCTGCCCAGCTCAGCCCAGGGAGCTGGGGCCTGGTGCCAAGTTGCCTCCCTGCTTGAGAAGAGCTCCCTCTTCGTTATACCTCTCCCAGTTGGCCTAAGTGACTAGGCTGTGGAAGGGCAGCAGCCAGGAAGAAAGGGGCTGCAGGTCTGGGCTGGTCTGAGGCTGTGGGCTGGGGTCCCCAGCATTCAGGAGCTTTAATGGACACTGAGTCCCCCATAGTGGCAGGAAGAGGACCAAGATGCACCCCCCTGAGGTCTAGGGCCCCACACTTCAGAGAAGTCCTGTGAGGAGGCCAGCATCAGAGGAACTGGTGCAGAAGCCTCGGCTACCTCCTCTGAAGTGTGTGCCCTGCTAGGGGCTCAGGGCCCATATCAGGGAGGTGGGCTTGGGGACCACAAGGAAACAAGGCTACCACATGGGGCTGCATGGAAAGCCAGTCTAGCATCGAGTGGGACAGCAGCTGAGATCAGGGAGGCCCCCCACCAGCCCTAGAACATGCTGAAGGAAACCCGGCTGCCAGGGGCTTGGGGCCAGAGGTGCCCAGGAGATCAGCAGAGCTGGATCTAAGCCAGCTTCAGGTGGGACAGGAACTGGTAGCCAAGGGCCTGAGGCACTCATGGGTGTAGAAGGTGGCTCCAACCTGTACTGGACTCCCAGAAGCTGGGTGCCTGGGATGCTCACTGGACTGGAAGGCAGGCTTGGGAAGCACCCAACAGATCTCCTGATGGACCAGCTCTCTTGACACTGGAGACTCTTGCTGCCTGCTGGACTTGGAGATGTTCAGGGTGGTAGTGGGCAGGGCTGGAGAAAGGCCTGGCCTCTGGCAGCTGGAGTCCTGGCATGGTCACAAGGCCAGGAAGTGGCAAGCTAGGGGGTGACAATGAAAACCCAGCAGGACTACCCTGGTTCTCCCACCCAGGGGAGGTACCAAGCTTCGTGGAAAGGAAGGCAGGGCTCCAGGTCTGTTGGAGAGCCCAGGTCTCCCTGTATAGAGGCCATCTCCTGTCTACTCCAGGCAGGTGGGAGCTGGGATCTGGCTTAGGACAATGAAGGAGAAAGAGGCAAGGCCTCCATAGACAAGTGGCTGGCAGAAAACCCAAGCTCCTGATCTATGGGACCCCAAACTGAACCCTCAGTCCCTTTGACCCAGGAGCTCAGGTTCCCACAGCCCCAAGGAGAAATGAGCCTGGGGGCCAGGTCCCTCAAGGACAGGGGAGGAGTCCTGGGGGCACCATGAGCAGACCAGGCTCAGGCACCTGGTGCAGGTGGTATGGGCAGCTCCACCCACGCAGGTGCCTCTGAGTGGGCAACAGGCCCAGGGTTGGGGTTCCTACAGAGGCAGCAGCCAGTGTGCCCAGGAAACCCCTTTGCCCGCCAACCTTAGTTCAGTCCAGGTGTTCTTGTCCAGCCAAGCAGAACTCCTTTGTCTGCCCTGAGGCCATTTTCTCCTCTGGAAGCAGAGGGGGTCCAGAAGGGCTTCTCCTCGTAGGGTGCCAGGGGATAGAGGCTGGGACAGCTGCCCAAGAAAGACGTCCAGAGAGCAAGGAGAACTGCAGCCAGCAGCCAGGTCCAGTGCCCACGGGCCGGGTGCCCCTGCAGTGCTCCTCACACTCACCCACTCCTGCAGGCTTTCCCTCTGTAGGGGATGGGCCTGAAGGGGTAGCAGGTCCCGTTGGGGTGGCCGGGCCCATGGGCTGGTGGAGGCAGCTCTCCCATCTCCAGAACTGTGGGGTCAGAGAAGGCATGCTGTTACATCAGAGGTGGGCTGCTCCCACTTTCTCCGGGGGGGGGTGGGTTGGGGGAGACAACCTGGGGAGGCACCCGGAGGATACCAGGGGGAGGGGCATCTCGATAACCTCATCTCAACGTGGCCCAGCTCTGGGGGCCAAACTCCTCCCCAAGAAAACTGTTCACACGACAGAGCTGTCCCCTTCTGGCCGCTCTCACATCCTTGCAGGCTTAACTCCCCTCAGTAAAGCCAGCTGGCCCGGCCTCTTAGCCTTTCGTACTGGGCTGAGCGGCCAGGTGGGGCACTGAGGAAGCAGGGCCCCAGCTGAGCTACTTCCTCTTATTAGCTCGGCCAGGCCACCTGGGACTGAAAGGCAGGTCTGAGTCGGGCCAAGAGGGGCCGAGGAGGGCCAGGGAGAGGGGCCATGGCCTGCCTGGCTGGCTGAGTCACAGAAGTGACTCTGGGTCTTGACACAGCTCTTGACTTGATGTGACCCATCAGCAAGTTCCTGAGCCTCGGTTTCTCCATCTGTAACCTCAGGAAGGGCATGCGGGTGGCCAGTGCTACTCAAGGTGTGATTCCTGGAGACCTGACTCAGAAATCACCTTGGGGGTTTGGTTAAACCAGATTCCCAGGCTCTGCCCAAGGCTGCCCGTGGCGGGGCCCGGGAAACAGGTCAACAGCAGTTCTGTTCTGTGCCCTGCACAGCCCAGGAGCCTCAGCCGGTCACAGGGGACTGCGGGGCCAGAAGAGTCACATTCAACAAGGCAGACGTGGGTGCGGCTCCCGTTTCCTTAATGGCCTGGGGGAGACCCAGCCTGCTCAGCATGCCCCGCCCCGCCCCCTACACACACCCTCCTTGCCCTCTGCTCTTGCCCACCACCGCCCCTACCAAAGAATGGAGCAGGCTTTGTGAAGCATCGTCAGTGGTAGCCAGGGCTGCGTCCCCTTCCTTAAATGAGAGGTCTCAGGGGAGGGCAGGTGGCCCCCAGACCAGGACTTCCAAGACAGAGCCGTCTCATGGGGAATGCCACCTCCCTCCAGCGGGACTAGCCCTAAATCACTCCAACCTGGCCTCTGCAGCTGAATGGACTCTGTCCACCCCTAGACCTCAGATTCTGCCCCATAACTGCTGGCAAGATACACCGCTATACACGCCTTGTATGGTACCAGGGCAGCCGGTGTGGACAGAATCGGGCAAGTTCAGGGGTCCTTAAGATGCTGCAGAGGCACTGACCAGCTGACCAGGGCCCAGGGGAGGCCAGGACTTGGAGGACTCCCCAGAGGAGCCTCAAGTGACTCAAGCTTTGTTTTCTGTATACATGGACCAGGCTGGGGGATTTAATGAGTTGATAAACGTGTTGGGTCTCCAGCCCCACCTCCTGGCCACGCACCCCTGCCTTTTCTAGCTTGTGGCACTCTAGCCACAAGTTACTCCCTCTTCACTTACCTCCCAGCCTTTGTATATGCTTGCTGCTCACTTTATTTGGACCACTCATGTTTACGCTTGCTTTCCTGCTCGCCTTCAAGGCCCAGTTCAGGAACCACCTCTTCTGGGACCCCAGGATGCCCCCACCCTCTGGGCAGGCCAGGCCCTCCCTCCCCAGAGCTCCCACAGCTCCCCTTTCACTGCAGTAACCCCCTGTGCTGCAGCTACCTGGCTCCTGGCCCCTCCCCACCACAGGCCAGGAAATGCCTGAGATGCGCATGAGCAGAGTGCACAGGGAGGGGGGGTGGCAGCGGGGCCACTCCAGCGAAGCCGGGCCCTGGCTGTTGAGTGGGATGAGACAGAGAACATAGCAGTGCCCGTCAGTGGACCAGTTTGAAGGACAAGATGGATTGAGAAACCACCTTCAGGAAGCTGTCTCAGCAGCCCCAAGGACCTCTGCAGATATAGAGCCCAGCAGGGGGGTTGTATCTCCAGGGGATGTACCCAGGTGCCCTCACCCCCCACCTAGCTAAGCTGAGCTAGGAGATGACAGTTCTACCTAGACCTGCGCTGGCCCACCCTTGGCTCCAGGAAAGGGGGCATGCGCAGGGTCTGGGGATCAGTATTTCTCACTGGGCGGTGGACTGCAGACCCACAGAAGTCCCAGGAGGGAGGGGCTTTTCCTGGACAGAGAAGCTGCCACCCAGGGGGTACGTGACAAGGGCATACATGCCTGGAGCTGGGGTCAGGGGTGGGATGGGGGACAATTATGCTGGAAACCCCCAGTACCCTCCCTGGGTTGCAAGGAGGGAGAACCGCAGGCTGTGAGCAAAGAGCTGGACAGTGATGGTATTAACCCACCACCCAAAGCTCCCACCCCAGTACATAAAAGCCCAGGCCCTAGTTTCAAAAACAACCCAAAAGCTTTAATGGCCTGCCTCCAGGGCCCAAGGCCTTCTTACAAAACATTAAATAGGCCAAAGAGCCCAGCTTGCCAGCCTCTGGCTCAGTTGGGCAGACTGCTGGGAGGGAGCCTGCCACAGGCCTGGGTGACAGAGCTCCAGTTTGGGAAGTACCAGTGTCCCCAGTCCACATCTTCAGAGACCTCCTGAGACTGAGCCCTCCAGTCCCCGAGTCCCTGTGGCCACTGGGCTTCCAAAGAGCACACAACTTCCATGGAATAATGCAGGAGGCTGGGGTGAGCTCAGGGAAGTTGCTGGTTTCAACCTGGGGCAGGCCTGAGACCCCATAGCTGGCGGGAAGGGCAGGCCCAGACCTAGCGTGTCCCTGTATCGGTAGTGGGGATGGGGGGCAAGGGGCAGCCACCCCTCCCGCAGGGAGCTCCAGGCTGTGGCTGAGGCCCCAACCCCAAACTCAGGGGCGGTGACTCCAGAAAGTGTTTACATGTGAGTGACCTACACTGTACAATGTCCCACTAGGAGATAATCAAGTCCTAGGACGCAAAAAGACTCTGCAGGAAGGTTCTGCAGGCCTCAGCCTCATATTCCAGGCCCCAGCTGAGAGGAAGGCCCGGCCTGGGGAGGGAACAGAGGCCACAGCGGACTGGGTGTGCAGCAGGCGTCATCCCCACAAACCTGTGAGGTAGGTTGTGTTGTCCTATTTGACAAATGCGGAATCTAGGGCTCCAGAGAGGTGGAGTGACTTGCCCAAGTCACACAGCAAAGAGCAGAGGAGCCAAGACTCAAGACCAAGTCTGTCGGGCTCCAGAGCCTACATGTTTTCTCTTAAGAAGAAACAGGAAAGATCCTACGTTAGAAGCTCAGGGGTTCTGAGCCCAGCCTTGGGGGGCTACAGGGTGAGCGTGGAAAACACCAAGGGCATGGCCACCCCAACGCTAGAGAGTGAGCCCCAGACAGCAGTGGTGGCCAATGCTACAGGTGGTGGTCCTGGCCCCCCAACAGCTGTGGGCGGGGTGGGGGCCGGTCCGGTCCTGAGGTCTTGTGGCCCCAAGTGGGCAGTGCCAGGCCATTGAGCCAGGCGGTCTCCAGCAGGCTGCGGAAACGTGCCCTCAGCGTGGGGCCGGGTGGGCTGGCACTGGGAGCGGGGCTGGGGGAGGCCCCATGGGACCCTCCCTCAGTGGCCGTCTCAGCTTTCTCCGGTCCAGGGGTTGGTGGCTTCCTCCCTGGCTTCCTGGCCTTGGGGGCTGGTGACTTCTGAGCCAGGGCCAGGCTCTCTGGTTCATCTCTGGCTGTGGCTGATTCTGAGCGGGGCAAAGCTCCAGCTTCCGTGTCAAAGTCACCTGGAAAACAAACACCCAGTGAGGCTGCCGACCCATACACCCTCAGGTTCCACGTCTCCAGGCCACCCACACCAGGGCTGCCATCTGCCCAGGGCCAGGAATGCCCCAGCAGGGACACAGCCAAGGCCTTCCCCACATGGCCCGCTGGCCAGAATGTCCAAGCCAAAAGGATGTGTTTCCTGTTAGGTGACAACAGGGCTCTCTACCTGATGAGGGCAGTAAGGAAGGAGAAACCATTCAAGAGAGGCTATCCATGCTCCGAGGCAGGGAGCAAGAGGATCCTGCCATACACAAAGCAGCCATCATCTCTCTGCATCCCCTGAGGTGCCTGAAATGCCTGGAGGGAGGATGTAGGCAAGGCCAGGGACTCCCAACAAGGAATGCACCTACTTGCAAGGGAGGCTGTCAGTGAACACAGGAACCCGTAAGAGACAGAAAAGGTGGGGGACCCACAGCAGAGGGAGGAATGAGGACGGGGCATCCAACTCCAGACAAAATGGTAGTCACTTCCTTACCAGACCTCAGACTCTTGCAGGCTTGGCCAGAGCAAGAGGGGGCCTTACAGTGTCTGCACCCACCACCCACGTAAGCTGGCCCTGACCCAACCACACAAGGAACTGGCCCCCCATCCATGCTATTTCTTACTCAGGAATTGAACGTTCTCTATGCTCCCCAGTAAGGCACCTCATAAGTGTTCAGGGATCAGAAGTGCTGGTCCCAGACTCCACCCCAAGCTCCAAATCTACACTGCCTTGGGTCCCTGCCCCATCTCCACCTGAGTCTTGACCAGGTAAGAGCCCAGGGCAAGAATGCCAGGATGGAGATAAGCATTTATCTCCATCCATGAGCATTTCCTGCAGAGAAACAACCCGGCAAAAGGTCAAAGGCCTGGTGGTGGGAAAACTGGGGGGGGCAAGGAGTGGCAGAAGGAGGGGTCCAGGTATCAGTGGCAGGTGTACTGAAGAGGGAGGACGGGGACCACACTGGACTGACACCAGGCAGCTCTACACAGCAGCTCCCAAGAGCAAGGCCAAGCTGCCTGGACCGATGCAGAGAATACTCCGGAACACACAGCAAGCTGGAGAGTAACACAGGCATGATTTAGGGGAAGAAAAGCAACTGGCTACTTGACTTTTGGGAATGCTTCTGTGTATATAAAGGCCTAAGAGGGCTAAAAAAAATACGCTCAGAAGGCAAAGCGTTCAGGATGGGAGGGCGGGGGCTTCTCCGGCCTGCAGTGTGAGGAGCTGAGTGAATGGCATTCCCCACAATGAGATGGAAGACCGGCATGGGACGGGAGCTTGGGGGAAAGCGCAGGAGTATGGTTTGGGATGAGTTAGGTGTCTGAGAGACACACATGTACAGAAGTCCAGTGGGGCACATGGTTATTTCAGGCCAGAGCTCAGAAGACGGAGGGGAGGACAGCTGGACACAGACACAGGGGATAACCAATCTTCAAAAGAAAATAGGGTTGGGCGGGCCACGGTGGCTCAGTGGCAGAGTTCCCACCTGCCACGCCGGAGACCCGGGGTTTGATTCCCGGTGCCTTCCGATGTCAAAAAAAAAAAGAAAACAGGGTCTATAATTTTGTTCAGATAACTGCAGAACCTGGAAAAGCTGTTGCTGCTATTGATGCATAACATACTGCTATTGGTTTTTTTATATAAAAATATGTATATATGTATATATATATATATATATATATACACACACACACATATAGTTTGCATTTTTGTGCTGTCAACTTTGGAAAAAGTATCCCAGTTGTACTGCGTTGAGTTGGCACTGTACAGAAATTAACAGCCATAATGGTCTAGAAACATTCGTACGGGGGTAATGCACAGCATTAAACATGTAAGGTCTTATCTACGTGGGTTTGGTTACAGAAACTAGTAAAATATTCTCTAATTCTCTAAAAAAAAAGAAAGCGAACAGGGCCTGCCCAGAGCCCCCAGAAAGCACCCAAGGAAGGGAAGGCACAAGCAGAGCATGAGGAGGGAATTCAGGAGGGCACCGCACCAAGAAAGTGTTTCCAAGAAGTCAGAGCAGTTCTCATGTTCAGAGGCCGACGAAGGCAACTACAAGGCTGTCAGGGTGCCTGGCAAGTGCAGAGAGGTGGGGGTCCACAGAGCCCACCACGGAAGACCAGTCTGCTCCCCTGGCATGAGGTATTGGGCCTCTACCCTTTCTAGAGACCCAGGAATTAATGCCCCCACCACCACCCGACTCCCAGAACCCACTCACACAGTCACACACCTGTCACTCGCTCACACAGCTCCGGTGGCTACTGGGGCCGCCCCATGCTCACCCAGCTGGCGGCGCACACAGTCGCGCCACTGCAGGCCCAGCAGGTCAGGGTAGATGCTGGGCAGCTGGCGCAGGGCCAGCAGCTTGAGCATGCGGGAGGTGCAGCCGTGCAGGGCACGGTCCCGCAGCGCCCGCTCCTCTGACAGTGTGGTAGGCCGCAGCTCCACACGGTGCTCCTGCAGCACGTGGTCCACGGACGCAGGGGGCAGCCGTGGGAACAGCCGTTCCTTCACCAGGTGGATGGGCACGAAGATGGCACCAGCCCGTACCACGTGGGGGAAGGGGCACTGCTGTGTGCACAAAAAGCTCTGCAGCTGTGACAGCAGCTTGCCCAGTAGCCCCTGCACGTCCTGGCAGTCCCGCCAAGCGGCTCGGCCCCAAGGCCCAGCTGTCTCAAGCCACTCCCGCAGCTTCTCAGGTGGAGAGTGGGCCACTGAGCCCGAAATGGCATCACACAGGGATGCGTGCAGCCCTGCAAAGTGTTGCTCAGGGGAGTCCACTGGGGCTGGAGTAGAATCTGGAGCAGGACCTGAAATTGGAGCAGGAGTCGGAGGTGGGGGTGGGGCTGGGGCTGGGGCTGGGGCTGGGGCTGGGGCTGGGGCTGGGGCTGGAACAGGGGAAGGAGCAGGGGTAGGGGAGGCCACGGCTAAGGCTGGAGGACTGGGCATTGCCAAGTTGAAACATGCTATGGGCAAGGGCTGGGTGAGAATCTGCAGTCCAATGGGCACAGATGGAGAGCTGGGTGCAGGCTGTGCTGGGACAGGAGCTGTAGTGGGCGTGGATGACACCACAGCTGCAGGCAAAGGTGCCGGCCTGAGGATCTTGAATTTTCGGAACATGAAGGCCACAGAGCTGTGGAAGTTGGTCCTCGGTGTGGCCTCTGTAGTTACTGGCACCCCAGACAGCCCTGGTGTTTCTGGGCCTATCTTTTTCAGGCCTTGTACATCTGAGACTATGTTCCCCACATCTGGCACGTCTGAAACGGTGTGTCCCACACCTGGCACATCCATGGCTACGGTGGGCTTGGCATGCATCACAGGACTAGAGACCTTGATGGGGGAAGCCTCTGCCATGGGCTTTTTCACACTCAAGTCCAGGGCCATCTCCTCCCTCCGTGAACAGCGTGATCTTGAGGGAGCCTCCTGAAGAGGCAGGGGCCCCCTACAGTCTTTGCCTTGGCTCTCACTGGTAGCTGGGGCTGGCTCAGACGTGGCTTCCGGCACCTGCACATCCAGATAGTCACGGTAGGGTGCCAGGCTGAAGACATTGTCGATTATAGGCATAGGTGGAGAGCTGGGTGGCCTTGCGTCCTCCTTTTGCAGAAGGGACTGGTGCTCCTGGGCACAGGGTGGGAGTGCAGGTGGGGTGCGGGGAACTGGACTGTCTCGGATGACAATGGGCGCCCCGGGGTGCTTGTCGGGCAGGTGCCGGGGCTGCTCTTTCCTGCAGCTAGGCAGCCACGTTTCATCTTCAGCTTCCTGCACCGGCTCCTCTGCCGGCCGAGTGGGCTGCGAGCATGGCTGGTTGGCAGGCAGGGGCTGACAGGCCATCTGGAAGGCGCCCGGCAGTGGCACAGCCTGCATGCTGTCCTGAGAAGGTGGCATTCCTCCAAGCCCCGGGGACGTTCTGTAGAGAGAGAGGTCATCCCGGGCATGAGGGAAGCCCAGTGCTTGGGGGGCAAAGTCCAGCGGGCACCGAGCAGTGAGAGGTGACTCCAGCTTGAGGCCTGGTGAGGGTGCCGGGAGGGGTGTAGAAGGGTAGGGGTAAGTGTCCAGTCCCACCGGGGGCACATAGGGTGTCTGGGGGGTCTGCTGCCTCAGGTAGGGGCTGCCCAGCCCACTAGCTGGATACCCTGCCCCCTTGTGGGCCCCCAGAGGCTGCAGCAGGAACCCTGAGCTGTAGGTACCCTGCTTCTCTGGGTGGCGACAGGCTGGAGGGCAAGGCAAGGACTGCGGAGGGTGCAGCAGTGGGTAGGGGGTGGGCACTGCTTCCTGGCAGGCTGGTCCCAATGGCTGGGCCAACTGGGTCCAAGGACTGGGGGGACTCTCGGGCATTGCCTGCTTGGGGTCCCCAGAGTTAGGACCTGCATACTTAGAGGTCAGAAAACCTGTACTGTGGATAGTCCGATACTTGTCCAAGAATGCCTGGCATGGGGAGAAGCTCGCCGAGGGGTCTTTGCCCGACCCCCCAGCTGGCATCCCACGCAAGAAGGAAGAATCCAAGGGCTGGCCTTTGTTAGGATCTGGGGCCAGAGAACAGGATGGGTCAGTTGCAGGCAGCAGGGGCGCGGTCATCAGTGACCAGTCAACGTCCAGTGGCCTCTTCACTGCCCCTTCTCCCAGGCAGGTCGAGAGCCCATAGCACAGAGGGCTGCGGTAAACAGGTTTGGGTGCTGCTAGTGGCGGGCCTGGGTAGGAATGAGCCCGTGGACTGAAGGGCAGGAGCTCAACAGGGCTGGAATCTTGCACTTTCCCTGAACCTCCTGCTGGCGGGCGGTAGAGCAGGCAGTTGGTCAACAAGTTGTCTGTCCGAAGAGGTGATCCTGCCATGCTGGTGGGGTATAAGGAAGGATACGGAGTCCAGGAGGCCAGCCGCTCAGACCCTGCCTTGGGAGCACCCCCCATGGGGCAGGAGAAGTAGGCCCCCTTGTAGCTGCAGTGGTCCTGGTTGCCAGCAGAGGGGGCCAGGCTGTGTCCGGGCCCTGAGTCTGCCTCCAGGCGGGGGAGCTTGCCATACATCACAGGGCCCAGGGTCTCCAGGGGCCGCTTCTCCGCCATCACTGAGAAAACTTCAAGCCCTCCTGGGCCCCTGCTACTTGGCTGCTGACCTGAGACAGAGGGAGAGAAGGGGTTACTGTCAAAACACAGGTTGCATCATAACTTGCCAAACCCCAACCAAAACCATTCCAGCCAATTGTGAAGAACACCTGGGGAACTACATGGGCTTCTGCGGAGTTCCATGCACTAGGGTAACTTTCAAGAGGCCTGCAACCTCCAGATGGGTCCCTGGTCCAGATGGGTCCTGGGTCCTGGGTCCTGGGGGGGAACCAGCCTCTCCAGAGCATCAGCTGATTCCATCTCCCTATCCCATATTGTTGACAGCCCCTTCCAGCATGGAAGGGTTGGGGTGGCCATGGCCCAGATTTCCCTGAGGGATGGGACAGAAGGATTGAAGGTGATGGTGGAGTTATACAGAGAGGGTGGGATTGGCAAGTGAGTATGACTGCTGAATCATTAAATTGATATTTCTTTTGGTCTCCAGTGTCTTGGAGTAGCTGGAAGTAGGGACCTGGGATTGTGGAGTTGTGGCCCATGCCAGGTTCTGGACTCTGTTCTACAACTAATAGTGGTGCTGTGCTTTGAAATTTATTGTTTTTTTGTATATATACTATTTTTCACAAAAAATAAAAAAAAGTCGATTGTGATGATAAAAAAAATATTTATTCCTTCTAGCTTCCTATATTCTGGAGCAGCAAGAAGGAAAAATCTGAGAGAACGGTATGGTAGCTGTCATGGTCAGGTTCATGTGTCAGCTTGGCCAGGTGGTAGTGCCTGGTTGTCTGGGCAGGCAAGCACTTGCTTGTCTATTGCTATGAGGACATTTCATGGACTTAAATCATGATCACGTTGGCGGCATCCTAAGGGGAATGCCTTCTGCAATGAGTGATGCTTTATCTAATCACAGGAAGGCTTTTAAGGAGGATTCAGAAGAGATAATCATTCTTCCTGCTTCAGCCAGACAGACTTTCCCGAGAGTTTACTGAGGATCTTCACTGGAGCTGCCAACTCGTGGCCTGCCCCTGGACTCTACATTGCCGCAGTTACATAAGACACTTTTATAAATTTTATATTTACAGATCCGTCCTGCTGATTCTGTTTCTCTACGAACCCTAGCTAATACAGTAGCCCATGACAAACTCTGGAGTCTGTCTACAACTACTTATTGAAGAGTGCTTTGAAAACTATTGCTTTTTTCTTTCTTTGCTTCATATATATGTTATATTATACAATAAAAAAGTTAAAAAACAAACAAAACACAAGCCACAAGTAAGCCAGAAGAGCTGCTGCTCTTGTTGGCTCACTGTTACATTCAAGAGCCTAGCACTAAGTAGATGCTCAATTAAGACTTATGAATGAATGAATGCACGAGTTGTATAATACAGAAGTCTCCAACTTTTTTCTCTCTGAGAACACAGGTTCTCATAGAACATTGTTTAATGAATTCTTGTGCAGCAAACTTACACATAATCCCTACCCTCACTCTAGAAGCCCCTCCTGTTCAACTCCTCCCCCGCCCCCACGACTCCCAAAAGCCCTTCCTCGGGGTTTCTAACTTTGCACAGCAGTCTGTAGATAACTTGGCTTAGGTCTCCCTCCCCTGCCTGTACAGATGAGGAGACCCATCGGAGGCTCCTAAGTCATACATGAAGGACACGGAATGGAAAACCAGGTCTCTTGTCTCATACTACAAGCTGCTATTCAAAGATGTCATCAAGATCTCAAGATGTTACTCTGCCGCCACTCTGCAGAATCTGAGGATTGTCTCTAAATTCAGATTTGTCTTGTGATGCTCCAGGTCTCACATTCTCACCTGCTAGTCTTATAAAAATGGCAGGACTAGACCCCAAACTCAGGTTCCCAGGCCTGGAAGCCAGCACTTAGTGAACTTTGCTCTGGAGGGCAGTACCCAGGAGAAAAGCTTGGGTGGGTCCGTCTTACAAGCCACACCCCCTCCTATCCCAGCTTTGCTCCTCCAGCTGTAAGGCCACGATTGTCCAGCAGATGGTGCTGTGGCACCAGAAGGAAGGCCCCACAAGGGGTAGGGGAGAAAGCCTGGGCCCATCCCCAGCCCTTAGGCCACAAATGGCATTCCAAGGCACAGGAGGGTAGCACAGCATCAGGGACTTGCAGGTTGGTTGGGGAGTGTGTGTCTGCTTATCTGTGCTCCCTGAAACCCCAGGCTGCTTAGGAAGGCTGAATCAGCTCACTCTTGCTTCGACTAGGTCAAGGGTCAGATGTCATAACTTTACGACATCAACCAGCAAGAATCAGTCTCCCTCTCCCAGGCTTCTCCTCCCTTCTTTGTGGCTGGTAGCCAATGACAGACGGCCAGGGGCTCAGAGTTGGATGTGCACATTTTGGGGACAGGAAAAGCCAAGGGTAGGATGGAGGCCAATGACTGTACCCAGGAAGTCAGGCAGGAGACTCAGAAAGTTGACCCATCTCCTGGCCAGAATGGACACCTTGAGCCAGTGTACAGCAGGGGATGCTCTAAGAAGATGTGGGGAGGGGCAGTAGGGTACAGGCAACAATACCATTAGCAGTGCCCTGTGGTGACAGAGACCTCCATCCCAGAGAAAGGCCCCCACCCTGCTCCAGAAGGCTACCCTTCTGCAGCTGGGCAAACAGGGGTTGCACGGTTTTGCCCCGGGAGGAGCTCTGGATTAATTAAGTGCTGGCTCCAATCTCACCTCCCCGAACATACTCCCTGGAGTCTACTCCCCTATCTACCCCAGCCTCGGGAGCCCTTCTCCCCTGGGCTCCGCCCATCGCGTGCCCTTTGCCCTGGAGACTTTCTGAGACCCAGATAGGGAGGGACTCTGCCTCAAGAGTCCTTGTGGGAGGGTTGGGGGCTACAGGGAGCCAGCATTAGGCTATGAGGAGTAGAGGATGGAGAGTAAAGGATACATTGCCAAGTGGAGCCCTTCTCTATTCAAAGAAGTAAACCAAGATGTAGGTGCCTCCTTCCCTGACACAATACAGGAGAGGCCGGAGGTAGCAGGGAGCAGAAAGGGACCCAGAGGAGCTGGTCATACCATCCTTTGGCAGACCAGCTCTGCTGCTCCTCTCAACCCAACTCCAACCCTCACCAGGGCCCAAGGCAGGAGAGCCCACCACCACTGTGCCATCCTTGCCCTACCCAGCAAGGGACGTAAATAGCTCTGTGGCCCAATTCCAGCTTTCACCTCCTAGGGACCTCAAGACGAGTAAAGACCAGAAAGAAGAGTGACCTTCCTGCCCAGCTGTGGCCAGCAACATCTAGACTCGCTGGAGAGCTGGATCAAGCCCCCTCTGCAGTGTTCTTATTTCCCCCTAGGTGAGGCCCTTGGCCCTCCAGAGGCTACATCACCTCAACCTAGGGCAGCTTCCAGTCTCTAGAGAAGGAAAATGGGCCACTAGTGGAAGGGGAAGGTTCACGGGATCTGCCTTCCCCTTCCTCCTCCCTGGCCCTCCTACTCTGGTCTCAGAGAACAGTCGACCTGGCTTTGCGACTACCTCCCCGTACCTGACCTCGCAGGCTTCCGGGTACCCCCACGCCCAGTCCTGCGACACAGGAGCGCACGTGCACCCTGGCAGGCTGACACAGAGGCAGCCGCCACGCATGCAAACTCATGCCTACACGTACGTGCATGACCCACTTCTGCACACACGACCCTCCAGTACTGCGCTTTCACCTCGTGCGGGCCCCGGGCTGCGGGCGCACGTGTACACGCAGACAGAGCAGCGTACTGGGTCCCGCCGACTGACGCCCGCAGGCCGGCTGGCAGCCCGGCAGCAGAATCCAGGCAGCTAGCGCCTCGAGGCGAGCCCGCCAGCCTGGGCTGCGGCCAGAGGGTGAGTCAAGCAGTGGCGAGGAAACTGCAGGGCCGTCCCGTTCCCAGCAGGGCGCGTCCAGGGCCCCGCGGCGCCTCAGAACCCGCCGCCCCCAGGCTCGGGCAACCCCCCCCCGCCACCACCGCGCGCCATTCGCCATTCCCACCCTGGCAGTCCACGTGAGCGGGCCCGGCCGGAGGCGCGGGGGCTGGGCTTGCGCTCTTTCTCGCCCGCCCCGCGCCGCTGCTGGATCAGGCGCCCGCGTCCCGCCCGAACCCCGAGGCGCTGTCAGGCCCCGGGAGCCTCATAGTCTGGGGAAGGTCGCAGGAGCTGCGTGATCCCAGTCCCGTGGTCCGCCCTCCGGGGGGCCGGATCAACCAGAGCTGCAGCACCTCGGCCCAGGCCCGACGCGCTCCATCCCCTTGCCCGCCAGCAGGGGCGCCCTGGGACAGCACCACCCACCTCTTCTCCACGCGCCGCCCGCAAACTCGGCCCAAGTTTCCGCGCCCGCGGAGGGGACGAACTCCTACCTGCAGGAAGCCCAGCTTCCCGCTGCTGCTACCCGGAGCCGGGGCCGGAGCTGCATCCTTTGGCGCCGCCGAGATTACGGGCTCTTGTCGGGCCGGGCTCTGCGCGGGAAGTCGCGGTGAGCGCCGAGCCTGGAGCCACCCTCCTCGCTGCCGTTCGCGCCGCCGCCGGGCGCCGTCTGCGGTCCCGGGCGGGGCGAGCTGGGGGCGGGGCGGGGGCGGGGCGGGCCGCGGGGTGGGGGCAGAACCCGGCTGCGCCTCTGGAAGCCTGCGCTCCTGGGGCCCAGGGGTGCGGAGGGTCTGCGTGGGGCCAGCCCTCCGGGGACCTGACCGCGGGCACTGCGCACCATCTGTACTCGCCGCACTCGGGGAAACGGTGCCCAGAGGGCCGGTCAGATGCCTTCATTCAGCTACTCCCGGAGATCATTCATTCATTGCCATTTTACTAACTATGTGACCTTGTACAATGCCACTTGACCTCGCTGAGCTTGGGTTTCCTTATCTGTAGGACTGGAATTGTATCTCTTCATAGGGGTGATGGTGTAAGGCTAAGAAGTGGTATGGAAATATCTGCTACACAGTGGTGCCTTTTGTCCCTTGGCTTGTGCTAGTTGCATCAGGCACCTGGAGAAGGGATTCTTAGTTCTGTCCTATTATTAGGTTTAGCCAGTGAGGTCAAATTCCAGACAAGTGTATCTCAACCACCTTCAGGGCATCACAGCTCTCTGAGAAAGAAGTGATCCTCCCACCCATTGCGGGAGGATGTTAGGAGTTTGCTAAGGCTGCGGTAGCTATCTCTGAACATTTTTGGTAAGTCCCCCTCAGTTATACAGGCCTGAGGATGTGTAGCCCGGGAGGTGGTGGGGGTGTGTAGCATTTCCAGCCAGAGTAGATAAGTGCACAGAGAGAGGGACTAGAAGGATGGAAGGGCTGTGTCTGTGTGTCCCACACTGGGCCATCTGATTTTGGATGAGAATCTCTTCTGCACTGTGAGGTCTCTGAAGAAACCTGGTCGCCCACAGTTCCTGGGCTGCTAGAGGACTAAACATAGGTGGGGAGTTGGGGAGGGCAGAGAGCAGGTGGAAATGCTAAAGTTCAGATCAAACTCATGGGGTAAAACTATTCAGGCCAGATAGTGTATCCACCTGCTCAGACCCCAAAGGTCAGAGGGCAAAGCAAGACTGGCTACAGGTTCCAAGAATTCAGAAGCAGCTGGAGCAGCTGCAGCTGAGGGGGAGGGGCTACACATGGCAGATAGGAACAGGAGAAGGAAATCGATGTCACCTGGGGGAAGGGAGAGGCGGGACCTTCATGGGGGAGGGTAGCATCTTGTTCAGAGCTGGAATTACTTTAGAAATGGAGTCCAGAACAGAGCTTCAGAGAGGTCTAGAACTTCTCCAAGGTCACACATCAGGCTGGAACCAAGACCCAGGTCTCCTGGCTCCCAGCCTGAGGATCTTTCTACTGCCACACCTTAGCTTCAGGAAAGTGCATGATCACAGTGGATACAGAGGCCCAAAGATGTGCCTTTCCCCTCTCTCACCCCTCACCAACTATGCCCTCCCCTGCCTTCCCTCTAAACCAGCACAGCAGCCACTCCCCATTCCCTGCTATGGGGGAAGGGGCAGCGTAGGGTAGGAGGAGGGCAGTATTCTCAGCTTTTGGGGGCCAGGACTCTCAGGTGGTGTGCTCAGGTGACCCAGTGGTCTCTTTAAGCCCTCTGATCTCCAGTGGAGCCCACACAGGCCTGGATGCACCCTAGATGAGCCCCTAATGGCCAGTGTCCAATTCTGTGGCCCCACTGAGTCTTGTTTTGATTCAGGGACACTTCACAAGACAGAAGCCCCCCCCCAATCAGCTTCTTGTCCATTCGCTTCCTACATCACTGGACTATAAAAGAAAGGACACAGGATATGGGGACTTGGAAACCACTCTGTAGCTCTCTGAGCTTCAATTTCCTCATATGCAACATGGGAACTGTAAGATCTGCCTTTCAGACTGTGGTGATTCAAAAAACATCAATGTGGGAAATGAGTAGTAAACAGTAAAAAGCTGTTGGCTGACTGTGAGTGCCAAAAGCCTTGCCCTTTTCCTCTCTACCCCTGGGGTCCTAGGCTGTGGAGAGAGAAGGTTATCAATTGATACAACGTGTCTGCCCTGTTTTTATTAGTGCTGTACTCTTGGAGAGGAAGGAAGGTACTGCAGCTAGAAGGAACCATGTGAGCAAACCTGTCCAGAGGGGCTCAGTCTGTCTTTCCGTGGGCTTCCTGGGTGGAGTTAACAAAGAAATGTACTGGTAGAAAAGCCTGGAAGGGAGGTTTCACACGAACGCGCCCAAACCCATTCAGGGCATGAGGTCTGTGCGGGCTCCACACCACACACACCCTCCACCGTCCCACCCCGGCATGGATTGCTTCTCCTGGCTCCCTGGGAAGGCAAGGTGAAAGGTCAGCTCCCCGAACCTCAGCTCATAACCAATGTGGTTATTAATAACGATGTCACTCCCTCTAATGAGGCCACACCTGCTATTTACAAATCTCTTTCCTTCCTCGGAGGAGCTCTCTCTCACCCCAGAGGAAGCAGAGGTGACGCTGGCAGTAGCTTTACAGGCAGAGAAACAAAAGTGTGGCACCTTCCCTAAGACTCACAGCAGTGCCTCCCCAGTCTTTTCCATCCTGGCTATAGACACTGCCTTCTCCGGGGAGTCCCCCGGACTGCTGCTGCTGCACTCTGCTGTCTCTACTTCCTTATCCCCCTTCACTCACCCCACAGAGGAGTAGCTCAGTGTTAGGGGGTGGGCAGGGCAAGGAATCAGTGTTTCGGGAACTCCTACCAGGAGCCTGACCCTATGCCAGCCACTTCTAGGCATCGTCTCATTTAATTCTTGCAACAGCCCTATGAGACAAGAGTTTGAAAGACAAACTGAGGTCTGTCCTACTAAGTCGTGTGAACTTAGGCAAGCCCCTTAGCCTCTCAGTTTGTTCATTAGTAAATGGACATGGTTAGAACATATGTCAGGGCTCGTGTGATCGTGTAAAGATCCAATGAGTTAGCTATGTCAGTTGCGGTACACAGCTAGGTATATAGTAAGCCCTCAACCAGTTTATTTGTTTGTGTAGCCAGGAAATGAAGGAACTGGGATCCCCCACCCCCCAAACACACACGCACAGGAATTGTGACCCAAGCCCTTCCCCAGGAAGGCTCGGGCATAGCTGCTGTGAAGAACCCTCTGCCGTTGCAGTGAGGAGAGCCTGAGGGTTAGGCCGTGAGGTCATTAGCCTGGGCTCAGAGCACCCTAGGGGATCAGGGTCAGCTAGGACCTGGGGGTTATGGGGGAGGAGATGCAGGTCCAGGGTATCTGATCAAGGTGAGCTGAAGCTCTTTCCAAAGGTGTGCAGGCAAACCTGAGCTCCGCTCTGAAGGGGAAGCCTGGGGTTGGCAGTAGCCTGGGGCCCTGCCAGGGCGAGTGAGCAAGGAGTAGTCTCCAAACTCAGGAGGGTCCCCACCCCCACTTCCAGAAAAATAAGAGTAGCTCAGAGGGACATGCCAAACGGCAAGAAAGGGGTATAGGTTTTCACTGGGAAGCTCTGGATGACTGCATTTGCCAGCCAATTCGCTAGAAAAAAAAGTCCATGCACAATTTGGGGGTGGGGGACACTCTGATTAATTATTAGTCAGGGTGCCTTCACCTTCCTTTCCTCCTTCCCATCCTTTTGCCCACCAAATTTTGCAGACTCCCCGGCCTTATCCTGACATTGGGGGTACAATGGTGAGTGGGACCCAGGAGCTGTCTCCCAGTCCACTGAGAGAGACAGATGTACAACAGACCATTGTGCCCCAGTGTACGAGTGATTGTGTATGGGTGGGTCCAGAGAGAGGCCTGAGGAATAGAGCTGCTGGGAGTGGGAGTAGAGGAATCAGGGACGGGTCAATAATGCCCCTCGTTCTGGTTATGCTAGAACCCAGCCACATATGGGTCTGGCTTGTTGCTGGAAGCAATGGAGAACATTCCCTACCTACCTCCCCAGAAGTTTACCTAATGCCCAAAGCCGACCCACCATAACACCCCAGCTTAGAGCCTCCCATTATTCTCCAGCCCTCAGGTTCCAATTCCCCCTCCTCAAGAGCCTAGCTCCTCCCTGTCTCCTGACTGTCCCTTCCTGACCGGCCTGCCAATGAGGCCCCCAGCTCTGGCCAAAGTTCCTTGTTGGATCACACCTCCACACTTTGGAATATGCTCTCCCTCAGCCCTGACTGCTTGCCTGACTCTTTTCTAACTCCTTTTGCCCTCTAGGACTCAGCTCAGGCCCCCTCCTCTAGGAAGCCTTCCCTGACTTCCAGGCTGGATTTGGCATCTCTTCTGAGGCCCCACAGCATTCTCATTGCCTCCATCTTAGCCTCGACCTCTTGGTTACAAGCCTGCCTCCCCTACCAGCCCAGGGAGGGGCCCCCTTCAGGGCAGGGCAGGGTCTGCCTGAGCCCTGGGACTCCAGCCCAGCACAGGGTTGAGCCCAATCTGTGGCTATGAGGTGAAGGAGGACTCTAGCACATCTGAAGGGGAAGGGAGGCAGAAAAACCCAGCTCGGCTCAGAGACGAGGCCCTGAAAGGAGCCCCGGCTGCCAGAACCTCCTCTAAAACTCCCCCACACCCCTCCTCAGCCTCTTAGAAGCCATGATACCAAACCTAGGCTAGCAACAGCTTACTCCCAGCCCCAAGTTCAACATAAGGAAACTGAGGCCTAGAAGAGAGCAACCACATGCCCAGGATCTGAGACAGGCGGGTCTAGAACCCAGGTCTCCCAAAACCCTGTCCAGTCTGCACACCGGGCTTCCTTCTTGTTCTGACACTGCCTCTCCCTCCCCATCAGCCCTCCCCCAGCCCTAGGACGGAAAAACACCTGGCTGAACTCCACCTGCATGCCTCATGCTGTCTGCAGCCCCTTCCTAGGAGGCTCCCAGCCTGGGGCTGGGGATGTGAGAAGAGGAGGGGGACCCCTTGTGGAAAGGGGGGAGGCTGATGCATTCCCCCTTCAGTGTTGCAAGAGGTTGTTCCCTCTATCCAGGGCCTGGACTTCTGCCAGCCTCCGTAATCACCTCCTTTCCTCTCCCCATCCAGGGCCTCTCTCTGGGGATCCCCTCCCCCGGCCTCTGTGCCCTGGGCGGAGCAATCACAGCTGTTTCCAGGATGGTGGTTTGGGCTTGGGCGGGCCATGTCCACGGCCTGACTCCAGCCCAGTCGTCTGTCACCACCCGTCCTTGCCTCGGTCAGGCCATTGGCTTCTATTGGAAGCCAATAGAAGCCGGTTCAAAGGTCTTGGGGAGTGGGGTGTCTGTCTGCCCAGCTCCTCCTCAGCCTGCCAGTCCGTCTCCCACCTCCCCCTAGTGCTGGGGGCACCCTCTTCTCCTACTGTGGGCGAGCCAGGTGGTCTGTCCCTTGAAGCCTTCCCAAGCCTGGCTGGAGCTGTGGGGTCCAGGCCAGGTGATTGGGACTGCCCCTTGTTTGTGGCCCGCTGGGTTTCCGTCACATAGGATTGGTTACCAGGCAACCGCGTCTGAGGAGGGCTCGGCTGTGGCTCAGGGCTGGCACGGTGGCCGGTGCGGAGGGAGGCTCACAGCCAAGCCAGCAGAGGCCAGGGTCACGATCAGAAGGCCTGTGCTCCCCGGAGTCGGGGGGCCCAAGCCTCAGCTCTGTGAGCTCAGACTACACTCGCCACCCTTCCCCACAAAAGAAGTCTCAGGGTCCAAACACCTGCACTGGGGTTCCCGGAGGCTCAGTGGGAGCAGAGAAGAGCACTTCTCCCCCTCTGGGACTGGAGTGCAGCCCTGTGGCCTTACTAAACTGCCACCCCGTGGCCTGGGGGTAGGAAACAGGAGTCAGATTTCCCAGCGCCCAGGGCTTAGGCTTTGGAGTCCCACCCATAGGACTAGGTTTAAATCCTGCCTTGCCTCTTTTTTTACATGGGCAGGCACTGGGAATCGAACCCGGGTCCTCTGGCCTGGCAGGTGAGCATTCTGCCTGCTGAGCCACTGTGACCTGCCCCTGCCCTGCCTCTTAATGATTGCATCGTCTCGGACACGTCAACTGCCTCGCTGAGCCTCAGTTGCCTCATCTATAGAATGAGATGGTAATTCCTGCCTCATCAGGGTACTGTGAAAGGCACCTGGCAGACAACCTTCTCTCGATAGCTGTGCAGTCCCATCCTCCTGCTCCGTGCTCAGCCACATTGCAAAGGGGCAGGATTGCAAGCCTTGCAGATGTTGACAGCCCCCATGTCAGGCAATGCGTCCCCCATCCTGCTCCTTGTTCCCCCATCCCTGCTGACCTGAATTATTTTTTTTGATTTAACAAACACTCATATAGCCTTGACTGTATATGGGGAACTGTTTTTAAATGCTTTACTAATATCAACTCTAACTTATTTAAGCCATTAATTGATTAAATCACTTAATCCATTTAGTGGATTAAGGGACTTAATCCATTTATTTTATTAATCCATTTAATGGATTAAAGGAAGTAATGCTAAGGCGGATGGAGGGAGCTGCAGTAGGACAGGGGCCCAGCCACACCTCCCTCCAGGCAGGATGGATGCCAGCGCTGCCTCCTGCCACAAAGCCAGCCTGGGCTAGTGTCGCCACCAGCGGGTCAGAGTTTCAGGAAGAGCAGTGATGGCTAATTAAACCGTTGGCTCTGGGTGGCCCCCTTGGGGTAGGGATTGCCTCAGTCTGCTCCAGTGGGGGTGGGGGGTGGTCCCCTAATTGGTCCCCTGAGCCCTAGTAATGATGCAAACTCACCAGGCAGAAGATAACAGGCAGAGAGGGAGGGGAAAGGGGGAAGGAAATAGGCTGGCAAAAAAATAACAACCTCTCTCCCATCGTGAGGGACAGTGACTTTAGAGTCCCCAGACTGCCACTGAGGAGCTGTGTGACCTTGGATGAGTTGCTTGGCCTCTCTGCACCTTTTCCTCATTGAAAAGAGGGGAAGATAAAACTTCCAGTCCTGGAGGGTTGCTGTAGGAAGATACACTTGGAAAGTCCCCAGCACGATGCCTGGCTCAGAACTAGGGACCCAGAAAATCGGAGCAATTATTGTCCCAGTTAATTAAAGTACCATTTCTACCAAAGTCCTTTCATACCCGTCATCTCACTTACTTCTCAGAGGGGCTTGGGAGGGTGGGGTCAAGCCTCCAGTAGGAGAGTTAGCCTCCCGGCTTTCTTTTGAGATAACCCCCAGTTCTGGTGCCCGGACCTTGGAGGTGGTCTGGAGGATTAGGGGCTGGGGAGTGGCAGGTGCTGTTGAAGGTCCTGAGAAATCTGGGCTGCAGACAGAACTGGAGCCTGCCAGGTGGAGAGGACTTGACTTGCTGAAAAAGAGCAGAAAGGGCATACTTGGCAAAGGCCTGAACACCGGGTAGGACAGAATGTGGTCAGGAGTTGTGCGGAGCTGGTAGGGCTGGAGTTGGGGTGGGCCCCAAATACATAGGCAGCCACCTGTGGCATGTGAGTGACAGCCACGTGCTGCCCTGCTGAAGGCTGCAGTTTGGCCTTAGGCAGCCAAAGTCTCTCCCAGCTCCAGAGTGCTGAGAACGACTTCTGCTGGAAGGGTGGGTTGGGAAGAGGGGAGTCTGGGGTGCGGGGGTGAGGGTGCTAGCCCTTTCCTGGTTGCAGCAAGGTGGGGGCTCACTAACCCTCCAGTCCTTGGTCTCGGGGTCAGACAATCTCATCCCCTATGTGGGATATATCACCTATATCTCACCCCCACCTCCCTGCGTGCTCCAGCCCCCTCGTGAGGCCACACAGAAGCTGTTCCCGGAAGGGCAGGGCCCAGTCCAACATTTAGAAAGAGCCAGGGCTGGTGAGGGAGTGAGGCCCAGAACCCTCCCAGATGGCTCAGCTCAGTGACCTCACCTCTGCTCTCACAGGCTGTCCCCAGTGGTGCCTGGGCCACAGCAGGCCTGGTGTCCCTACGACGGGACTGTGCACTCCCTCCTTTTTGGTTGTGCTCTCAAAGTCGAGCCCTCTGCCCCACAAGTGCTCAATGAAACTCTCCCAACAAGCAGTGGCTCAGAACACAAGTATGTTCACAAACAGAAAACCAGGGCCAGGACAGAGGTGTGAAGGAGACCAGCACACATTTCAGGGTGGCTGGTCAGCCCTAATAAATCAGCAACTCCTGAGCAAACACACCGGCTCTGCTCCAGACCTGGGCCTTGGCCTCTCTCCTTACCTCCTGTCAACATTCCCCCTTCCCTTGTGTGGTCCCTTCCCCCTGTCAGCCAGCTCATCTGTGGCATGCTCAGCTCCAGTTAGCTCGGTAATTAGCACCTCTGCAGGCCTGTCTGCCTCTGAACAGCTCTCCAGGGAAGAGGTTCTAGAGGTCTCCATGACCTCAGGGCCCAGAGTCTGGGCAAGCCTAGGCAAGCCAAGGGTCTGGGCTGGCAAGGCCCCAGTCTGTCTCCTTGCACCCACAGGTGCCCTCTCAGTACCCACTGGACTTCCCAGCATGGGCAGTAAGACTGAAAAACCCCTCAGAAATGGGACATGGGGCCATGGAGCAGAGGATCCCCATCCAGGACAAGGCTTCTCTCTAGCAACACCTGGGACCTTGTCTCAGCACCCACACACTTTCCTCAACCATCTCTGCTTGTGCAGAGACGCCTGGCTGAGTGGGATTGGGGGAAGTGTCGGAGGTCGGCCAAATCCTCAAGATCTCCTAGGGAAGGATGCAAAGCCCAGTTGGGGTCTGTGCTGTTTTGAAAATATTATGCACCCCAGAAAAGCCATGCTTTAATCCTGAGTCAGTCTTGTGGAAGCAGCTGTTTCTTTTAAAACCCAATCCAATACTGTAGGGCAGAAATGTTTGATTAGATTATTTCCATGAAGGTGTGGCACGCTCAGTGTGGGTGTAACCTTTTGATTAGACGGTAATATGACTCCGTCCACTCCAGGTGGGTATTGATTAGTTTTCTGGAATCCTTTAAAAGAGGAAACATTTTGGAAAGAGCCAGAAATGACAGAAGCCCCAGAGCCGACAGAGAGAGAGCCTACAGAAATGACAGAACCAACAGAAATTTCAGAGCAGGGCTGACACAAATGCTGACATGTGGAGAACAGAGAAACAGATGTTTGGAGAATGCTTGGAGCCCAGTAGACATCACCATGAGATGTTAAGCAAGCCAGAACCTGGAGAGAGCCAAGGGAAGCCAAGAGATGAAGGCCAGCCCTGGAGAAGCAAAGTGAGGAACCCCCACAGGAACAGAGGCTGAAGGCAACAGAACTCAGGAGCAAGGGACCAGCAGATGACAGCCACATCACTGCCCAGCTGACAGAGGAGTTCTTGACCCATCAGCCTTCCTTGAATTAAGGTACCTTTATCTGGAGGCCTTAATTTGGACATTTTTATAGGCTTAGAACTATAAAGTTGTAACGTATTAAATTCCCCTTTTTAAAAGCTGTTCCAGTTCTGGTGTATCACGTTCCGACAACTTGCAAACTAAGACAGGGTCAAATTAGCACGGGGAAGAGAGTTTCCCTGATGTCCCAGAGGCAGCTTTGGTGCAGCCAGGGGTAGAGAAAGGAGGTTGGGTCACTCAGGCTGCCTTGGGGCCACAATCAGAGGTCATCCTGTTTTTGCCCCAGACTCTCCCCAGCTTCGCCCTTTAGAGACCCTGTTGTGCACTAAAATGATATTAATGATATTAAATCCCCCAAATATTTTAAGCTTGTTGACCATAACAGAATGTACATAAATTGAGAAAGACATGTTTTCATTAACAAGTGATAACCAGACATGTATGTGAGAATATGACACAAACTGGCCTGATGCCTGCTAGAGGGACATTCCCTTGCTAAGGATATCCATGGTCAGATCTGTGGTGCATAAAAACCCAGTGCACATGCCACTCGGTGGGCAGACTGACAACTCCCAGCGCCAGTGCCCTGTACTGGGCCGGGAGGTTTGCTCCTCCGTCAGCACCTCCCACTGATGGCTTCTGACCCTCCGCTAATACCCCTCAGACAGCTCCCGAGACCTCTTGTTAAAGGTACTCACCTACCTTGTGTCACCCTCAGCTGATGGGCTTTAGAAACCCTGGTATCCTCCACCTTTAAATGTGTTGAGTGCCTGGACCCTGTTATTCCGTTTGGTTGTACTGACCACTTGCAATTAAATAAGCAAATAAATTTCATGGAGCATCCAAACTACAGTTGTGCTAAATCTGCTTTCAATCTGCAATCATCTCTCAGGTAATTTTTCAACGATTTTATGACAATTACATGGTAGACCCGTCAGTCCCCAGGGTCAGTCTTTTACTCTTGGGTGGTTAGGTGCTGCCTGGGAGTGTGTGGGGTGGTTCTGGAGTAGGGGGTGGGGGCGAGACTTGCACTTCCTGGTCCCTTCCTCTTACTGAACTCAGTTTCCCATCTGTGCTGGTTTGAATTTGTGGACCCCAGAAAAGCCTTGTCCTTTAATCCTCATTCAGTATTGCTGGGTGGGAGTTTTAAAATTATCCACGGAGACGTGACCCACCTAGTTGTGGATGCTAACTTTTGATTACACCTCCGTGGAGATGTGTCTCCACCCATTCAAGGTGGGGTTGCTTACTGGAGCCTTTAAAGTGGGAACCATTTTGGAAAGAGCTACAGAGCCTGTGCATCCAGAGACCTTCAGAGAAGAAGGAAAATGCCTCTGGGGGAGCTTCATGAAACAAGCAGCCATGAGAGAAAGCCAGCAGACGACGCCATGTTCACCATGTGCCTTTCCATTTGAGAGAGAAACCCTGAATGTCATTGGCCTTCCTGAACCAAGTTATCTTTCCCTGACTTAAATTGGACATTTCTATAACCTTGCTTTAGTTGGGACATTTTCATGGCCTAAGAACTGTGGACTTGCAACTTAAAACATTCCTGCTTTTAAAAACCATTCTGGACTTCTGGGAAGATGGTCGATTAGAGTGGCTCGAGATTAGCCCTGCGCCACGGAAATGTTGGAGAAGGGACAAAAGGACTGAGGCAGCAATTCGAGAGTACGGCTGACCTGGGAGAGCCCTCTGCGCCACATGCGGCAGCCCCGGTTTTGGAGGCCGAGGAACTGAGAGCCAGAAAGCTGGGGCCTGGGATGGAGGCGCGGAGCCACTGAGCCTGCGGGAGTGCACAGACTGGAGCACAGGACTAGTAAGTAAGCCAGGCAGTGTTCCTTGGGCGCACTACTCTCACCAGCAGAGCCCTGTGACTGATAACTCACCCCATACCCCACACACCTGAACCCCCATCACCCTCTCCCATTCCCCGTGCAACAGGTGCCCTCACCCCACCAAATCCCAGTGCACTTACCTGCCCCACACCCCACTCCAAGTGCAGCCCAACCCACCTCTCCTGCTCCCCTCCTGAGCACTACCTCCCTGTCCCTGTTCCCTGCAGGTTGTTACAAGTGCATAAAGGTTGCATGTACTAAACTCCATACCTAGGCTATCCCCACCCCCCTGCCCATAGTGTTGCACATCCTCACCACGCCCTCCCTGAGGTCAGCGCATCCCTTTACGGCACTCCCAGGCCGACGCATGCTTACGGGTCCCCAGTCTTGTCATTCAGCTCTGGGAATCGCACTTTACAGCAGTCCTAAAACCGCGCATTCTCACAGCCCTCAGCCGCGTATGTGCACAGCCCTCAGTCTCACTTCCCAGCTCTGAGAAAGTGCCGACCTTCGCAGCCGGCTCACATCAGCCCCCAGTCCACAAAGGCGTAATACCGACCTGCTGCCACAGCTCTATGCATGTGCACAAAGGGCCCCATGCCTTAGACCAGCGCACACCAGGGTTATGCCCCCCAGACCGGTGCACCCGCACAGCTACATCCTCCCTGGCCGCTGGGTGACCACGTTCACCAGCATCCCCAATCTGCACCCATACTTGCCATGAAACGAATCACCACACCGAGGGCTCCGCCCCATGCCCTGCTCCCTGTGGTACAACCATCCTGCAAACACAAGGTCTTAGATTACTGAAAGAAATCAACTCCCAAGTAAATCAACTAAGATACATACATGCGACGAAGACAGCAGAAGATCACTAAGTATATCACAATGAAGACAGATGTAGATATGACCAAATTAAAACACCAGAGGAGACACAGACATTGGAACAACTAATCAAAGATGCTCATACAATTCTACTTAATAAAATAACTGGGATAGCAAATGACATAAAATAGATCACAAAAATAGTGGAAATCACAGAGATTGAAGACTCTATTGACCAAATATAAAACATACTACAGGTATACAACACCAGATTTGAAGAGACAGAAGATAGAATAAGTGATATAGATGTGCTGGTTTGAAAGGATGTATCTACCCTAGAAAAGCCACATTTCAATCAAAATCCCATGATATATTCAAGATCCCTAAAGAGAAGACTTCCAGCTAAGAATTCTGTACTCAGTCAAATTGTCCTTCAAAATTGAGGGAGAGTTTAAAGTTTTCATAGACAAAGAAGTCCTGAAAGAATTTGTCAACAAGAGACTGGTCCTACAAGAAATACTAAAAGGAGTTCTGCTGGCTGAAAAAAAAAAAAATAGGAGAGGGAGGTCTGGAGGAGGGCACAGAATTGAAGAGAAAGAGGGAAAATATATAGATCTGACAGATAAAATTAAAAAGATAAGATGGTAGATTCAAGAAACACCTCTTCAGTAATAATTTTGAATGTTAATGGGCTAAATTTACCAATTAAAAGATACAGATTGGCAGAATGGATTAAGAAGTATAACCCAGCCATATGCTGCTTACAAGAGACTCATCTTAGACATAAGGATACAAATCGATTGAAAGTGAAAGGATGGAAAAAGATTTTCCACAAAAGTTGTAACCAAAAGAAAGCAGAAGTAGCTATACTGATATCGGATATAATAGACTTTAAATGTAAAGATATCATAAGAGGCAAAGAAGGACACTATATACTAATTAAAGGGTCAATTCACCAAGAAGATATGACAATCATAAATGTTTATGCTCCCAATCAAGGAGCTCCAAAGTACATGAGACAGACATTGGCAAAACTGGAGGAAGTGATAGATGTTTCAACAATAATAGTGGGAGACTTCAATACACTACTCTCCTCTATAGATAGAACAACCAGACAGAAGATCAACAAGAAAATAGAGAAGTTAAATAACTTGATAAATGAATTCGACCTAACAGACATATATAGGTTATTGCACCCCATAGCACAAGGTTATGCATTCTTCTCTACTGCTCATGGAACTTTCTCCAGGAGAGAGCATATGCTGGGGCACAAAACAGGTCTTTATAAATTTAAAAATATTGAAATTATTCAAAGCACTTTCTCTGATCACAATGGGATGAAACTGGATCTCAATAACCACCAAAGAATGAGAACATTCACAAATATGTGGAGATTAAATAACACACTCTAAACAACCAGTGGGTCAAAGAAGAAATTGCTAGAGAAATCAGTAGCTTTCTGGAGATGAATGAAAATGAGAATACAACTTATCAGAATTTATGGGATGTGGCAAAGGCTGTGCTGAGAGGGAAATTTATTGCCTTAAATGCCTATATTAAAAAACAAGAGCAAAAATTGAGGACTTAATAGCAAACCTGGAGGAACCTGAGAAAGAACAGCAAACTAACCCCAAAGCAAATAGCAGAAGAGAAATAACAAAGATTAAAGCAGAGATAAAAGCCATTCTGTTTCTGGTATATTGCAAAATGGCAGCTAGCAAATTAGAACATCATCTTTAACAGGCAATAATAGTAACAGCCCTGGGTTCCAAAGAGGATTACAAGAGGCCTGGTGTGTGGGGAGCAGTAAATGTTGTAGGGGGGGAAGCAGGTAGCAGAAGCTCCCCGCCACGGGGGTGGGAAGGTAGGTAGGTAAGCATCTTGCCTCCGCCTTCCCTTCCCCAGGTATTGAGCAGTGCTTGCCTAGGGAGAGGGGTCTCGATGGGGGGCGTGGAGAGTGGAAGTCCCACAAGGGCACGGCTCAGGCTTCATGGAAGGAACGTGTCAGGCCGGGTAACTCGTGTGAACTCGCAGGGCCAGAGATGCGTGGCAGCCAGACAGGTAGAAGTCAGCCCCACCCCCAAGCCAAGGCCTACAGACAGACAGAAGCCTGGGGCCAACTTCCAGCTGTTGTCAGCCATGAGTCTGGAAGCCCCAGCAGCAGAAGAGAAGCAGATACTCCGCAGCAAACTGAGCTTCAGGGTGGGAGGGGCCTGGCCAGGATAGGGCTCGTCTCCCAAGTGAGTCTCTAGTTCAGTCCAGAAAAATCCCACTGCTCGGAAACTGTTCCCTCACTGTCCTGGCACCTGAAGCCTCGAGTAGCGTTTCTTCCTTGGGGTAAGCTTTTTCCTCTTGGGGAAGCTTTGGTGAATAGGGAGCACTAACCCAAATTCCAATTGCTGCTCATGGCTATAGTGTCTCTTGGTGCTCCAGGGTCCTTGATTATGAGCTGGGATGATGGTCCTGCCCCCAGGTTTGTGGTGGGCATCAGTTCTGAGTGTTCAAAAGCACCTGGATTGGGCTGGATTAGGGGCTGGGACCTCAATGAACCTGTGTTCCTTCTCCTTCCTCAGACCCATTCTCAGGCCAGACCAGGAGAATGTGTCAGGTTGAAATCTGCTTTTTCTTCTCTGGAAGGAAGTCCTGAGAGTCCTGGAGGGAGAGACCAGAGAGCCAAAACCACCTCCCCTGCCCACCCCTCCCTCCCTCCCAAAGGCTCACAGGAGAGGCAAATGGACAGGCAGATTCTTCTGATACAACCCTGCCACTTTCAAGCCTCCAACCCCTACACCCAGTTGCACCCCAGCCCCCATCCCAGCCTTTCTTCATCCCAGTCCCAGCCCATCCTAGTCTCAACTCCCAGCCCCATCCTACCCCAATTCCAAGGCAACAACCAGGAAGCACCCCAAAACAATCCTAAAGGGGATAAAAGGCCTTGAGATGGGGTTGTGCTATCTGGGGGAGGGACTCAGAAATGCCAAGGCTCTTTGGCTCCAGTAGACAATCAAAGGGGTGCCTGCTGCCCCCTGGCTCCGGCCTCCTGGCCCACAGTGTGCACTTCTGAGCTGTACTCTTCAGAAGCCCACCAGGGCTTCCTGTGACCCACCTCCCAGCGCACTATGTGCTGCGGGAGATGCTGACCGGGCCAGATGGAGGGCTGTGGTCTGCTTGCCCTCACCTGTGACAGGGTCTCTGTCCCCAGAAGGGGCAATATGACGCCTTAAAGGCAAAGGGGCCCTAGAGGCATTTTAGGGTATCTGGGAAGGCTGGGTCTTCTGTTCATCTGGGCTTTGGGGACTATGGGAGGTGATAGGGAATGCTGGGGAAACCAAGAGGAGGAACTGTGCTTGGGATATGAAAGGCTGGTGGAGGCTTATGCCCTGTGTGGAGGCCACAGCCAAGTCTGCGCTCCATTACCAGCCCCAGGGCCAGCTCACCTCTAACCTACTCCTGCAGCCTTCCTGCTCCCCAGCATCTCTATGGACTTCAAGGGGCTCCTGACTGGCTGACCCTGTGCTCCAGAGACAACCGGAGTAAAGTGCTAGCCCCACCTCTCAGGGCTCTGGCTGAGATCCACTGCCTGGGGAGCCAGGTCTATCACTGTGCTTCTGCCTGGGTGCTGGGTTCCCCACCCTGTGGCAAGTTGAGACTGGCCTCAGAGAGCACCACGAGGGCCCTTCCTGAGCAGCCAGAGGGTTGGGGGCAGGGTCGCACTCAAGGCTGGAAGACCTGGGGGCTAAAGTTAGAGCTAGATCCTTCTGGGTACAAATTCTGCCTCTGCTACTTCTTAGCTGTGTGGCCTTAGGAGAATTACACCACCTCTCTGAAACTGTTTAGACCTGTATAAAATGGGGATATTATTACCCACCTCTTAGGGTAGTCAGAGAGTTTAGGTGAGATTGTGAATACAAAAAACGAAGATTGGGGAGGACCCGAGCTAGGCTGTGCAGCCTGGGGGTCCATGGGTGCACATGTTGGAGGTGGGGCGGGGGGAGACTCTGGCTTGGGACAACCAGAAGAATTCCTTCAATATAGGCCTGCCTGGGGCATTTATGGACTCTCCCAGCCAGCACTAAACTGGAAGACTTCACCTCCTCTAACCCCCTCCCCCTATCCTTTCCAACTCTCCAGCCCCACCCCAGGTCTGTGGCTTCCGTCCAGTTGACTCTTCCTCTGGCTACCAGTTACCAGTGCCTGGTTTATCAGAAAGAAACTAAGGTGAAGTAGCTTGTTCAAGATCGGACTTTCAGGAAGGAGAAGACCCAGGTGTTAACCCCGCCCAGAGTTTCTCTCTCTCAATCCTATGCTCCTAACCCTACACATTGAATGGCGCCTCCTGGTCGGGAAGGATTCTAGGAATTTAGAGGAGCTAGGAGGAAAAACAGATGTACTGCCACATGGGACCACACCACAGCACACATGTGCACGGACAGACACAGGCCCCCAAGACACGCAGCATCCAAACGTGGCTTTTCCTGCTACCCTATTCATTCATTCACTCATTCATTCATTCACAGTGCCCTGCATAGTGCCAGGCCTCTTATGCCAGGATGTAGGCAACTTCTGTGTGTGCCCACAGGATCCGTTAGCTATAGGAGGGCCCTACCGAGGACACAGTCACTCTTTCCTGGCCCAGACTAAGGAGGTGCTGAGAAGGTGGGTGTTACAGGGGAGGTGTCCAATCAGTCACCGCTCTCCCCTCCCTCCCCCTCCAATTTTGCTCTCCTACTGCAGCCCCCAGCCCTGCCCCTGGCACTCACTGCTTTGGGATTTATACCCAGTTCCTCCATCAAACTAGCAAAGGCAATTTGCATCCTGCACCCCAGACTGTGTAACCTTGGGCCTGACACTGGACATGGCTGCCCCAGTACCCTCCCCTCTAAAATGGGGGGCGAGGAAGGAGGGCGTTCTTGAATGAAAAGCAACTGGCATAGTGCTCGCTTGCTCACCCACACCGCTGCCTGCCCAGGGACAGGGCTGGCCCTCCCTTCTGGACCACTGCTCCTGGACAGGCCCCGGGGACAGCTGAGTGCCCAGTTCACCCAGCTGGACTCCCTTCCTCCTTCTCAGCCCAGAGGAGGATGAGGTGTGGAGCCGCCCAACCCTAGCCCCAAGGTTGTCCCATCACGTTCTGCCTGGGGACCTCCCCTGTAGGACCAGCTCTCTCCAACTAACACCTACCTGCCCAGACTCCTGCTTCTGCAAGGCCGGGAGGGCTCCGTCTTTAATCCGAGCCCTACCTGCCTTCTCTTTCACAATCCCTTCTCCTTCTAGGTGTGGTTCCTAGAGAATCTGTGGCCCACAGGCCTGCCCAGTTGGCGTCATCTTCCACCTCCATCCCTAGTTCCTAACGCCAGGCTGTCACAGCCCCACGACCTACCTGGAAGACCAATAGGATCCAGTAGGGGGTTCACGCCCAGCCACCCCTACTCCCTCAGTTTCTCACCTGTAATTCAGGAATAAAAATACCTAAAGGTATTGTAGATGCCCACCCCCCACCTCGCCCACCCCCAGATCTGGGCTTGTTGCTCAGCCCAGCTTAAATGTGCAGACAACCTGAAGGGGTTGAGGAGGAAAAAAGAGGTTTATTTATGCTGGTGGGAGGGCCAGGGGAAACTTCCCAAATCTGCTTCCAGGTAGTGATTTTTCAATTGGCTTTTATATATGTTAGAGACAAAGAAAGATAATCACCCTGGGAACAAGTAACAGGGGTCTGGAGAACTTTATTAGTTCCTTATCACAGGTATTTTACTACTTCCTTTAGAATTTAAATCTTCTGTGACACCTGGGCACGGTGCCTCCAAGTCTAGGGTGATGGATGAAAGCTTATTCATACCTGGGTGCAGACTTCCCATTTGCATATTGCTCTGTGAGACTAAGAGCTCCACTTCACTGCTTGCTTACTGTGGTAAGGCTACATTTAAAAGGCTACTGCTATAGTACATTGTGACAACTAAGTTAGAAAACCAATGCCTTTAAATAATAGGAAAGAATGGATGGATACATTAATGAATCCTTCTAAAATATTTTTTTAAGTCCATTATTATTAAGCTCAGGGGCTGAACTGCTCATAGCATATAACTCAGCACCCCCCGTCGGAAGTCTCTGGATTCACAGCAGGTACTCTCTATGCCTTTGAGGTCTCATGACTGGATGCACCTGAGGAAGGAAGCTGCCCAGAGGAGATCCGCCTAGGGTGGCACCAGATTGAGGTGGGAGGCTGTCAGAAGTCAGGATGAAGGCCCTGAGAGGCCCCAGGGGGCTTTCTGTGACTCAAGAGGGTCCAGAGCAGCAGTTTGGGGCCACCCTGTGCATGCAACCCAAGTGGCTGCTGCAAGACACCTCCCTGGGCAACCAGAGCCTTGCGCCAGGATGCCTTTCAGGCACGATTCACCCCCTTTGGTGGGACACCTTTTGTGCATCGCCTGACCTACGACTGGCAGGAACCCAGGGTCGCTTCAATAACTCCAAGGATCTTGGGGAGGCTCATGTTTCTTCCTGCAGCTGGTGCTAGTTTCCCTCACAGCAACCTGCCCTGTGACTGTGGCCTCAGGCTGAGTCCTCTCCAGGCTAGATGCCCCCTGGCTCCTTACCCCTCAACACCCACTGGTACCCAGTAGCTGGGATGTTAGGCTCTGATTCAAAGTCAGAAGTGACATCCCAGGTCAGCACAAGAAACAAGTATCATTAAACGATGAACATCTTTTCTTAAAAAAAAAAAAAAAAAAAATCAGCTGTTTCCTATCCTGCCAGACCCCACTGAGAGCACAGTTTGCTGCCATCTTAGGTTCCTCTCTCTCCCTTATCTGAAATGTTTGTTCTTTCATACTCATCAGTAGCAATTTAGTTCCCCACCCCTGCAGATCAGATATATCTCTCATTGCTGAACCCACCCAAGTGACTCACACAACCTGGACACCTAACAACCCAGGCCTCAACCTGGAGCTGCAGGTGAGTTTTTAAGCTACACCTACTTCTTGGACAGTCTTCTCTTGCCACCCACAAAGACAAATAGAAAAACAATAGTAGGTTTATTCTTCTGGGATTTTTTATTTCTTCCCCATGAGTTCGAGCACTTTGCCACTGTCATTTTTGATGTGATAAAGCCACTGCAGACACATTTTGGATCGTTAGCATGTGTCACAAACTGTGTCACAGGTTAGCTGGTTAGCAAGAGAACCAGTAAAGGAAAACAAAACACAATGGATTCCTCCAGCCTCCTGAGAGAAGCAGTGTAATGATTTGGAGCACAAACACTGAAGTTCAACCATTTGGGTTTTGATCCCAGCTCTACCACCTTCTAGCTGTGTGACCTTACGCAAGTTTACTTAACTTCTCTGTGTCTTCATTTTCTCACCCGTGAAACATGGGAAGTAATAGTCCTTATCTTATAGGGTTGTTGTGAGGACTCAATGAGTTTATATGTAAGTTCCTAGCACTGTGCCTGGCACACACATGCACACAAAACATATGAGCATGTTAGGTATTTTCACATGTGCATTTACATAGGAAGAAAAAGGAATGTTAGATAAGGTTGCGTTACTACATACAGGTCTGGTCAGTTTTACCAGGCTGTAAAGCTGTCACATTCCTCTTAGCTGCATGGGTTAAACCTCGGTCATACCAACCAGGACTGTCTCTCCCAATTGCAGGGTGGACTGTTAATCAGAAATACCAGCCACAGAAGTTTGTTTGTTTGTTTCTCTGAAGCCGGGGGTATTTTTCTTTCCCAGATTCCACCCTGTATCCCTGAAAACCTTTCAACCAGACAGGAGAAGGAGTGGAGGCTGGGGGGGAGGGGGTGACAGAGAGGAGAGGAAAGCCGGGGAGCCTGCTCAACCCTCAGCCAGGTGGTGCAGGCAGGGCTGGCAGAGGGCTCTGCCACCACTAAGAGATGGGTGGGAGGTGCTGGGCAGTGAGGCCTGGGACTGGGCAGCTGAAACGCTGGTCTGTGGTCCGGGCCATGGGAATGGCTCTCAAGGGCCTGCCATGGTTCCTGGCCACTGGACACACTGTCCTCTGAACCCTTGGCCCAAAAATCTCCTTCCCTGGGTTCCCACAGCCCTGGCAGGCCCCAGAAAACTCTGCCCAGCTTTCTGCTGGCCTGACTGCCCTGCAGAGATATGAAGGCAGCACTGCAGGAGCTGGGGCAGAACCAAGTGGGGCTTGGCAGCTCCCTGAGTGCTGGCACTGGGCCTCCTGCTCCTCCATCCCTGCCTGTCCAAGCTGCTTGGGACGCGACACAGAGCATTCAGTTAGAGACGTGTTGATGTTACCTGGTAAAAACCCAAAGGTACAAGGTCATCTGACATTTAAGCAGTGCAGTCCAATAAAAATATAAGGCACATGTTATTTTAAAGGTTTGGTAGCCACATGAAATTATGTAATAATATATTTCATCTAACTCAATTATCCAAAATATTCTCATGTCAATACGTAATCGACATACAGACTTATTAGACATTTTACAGTCTTTTGTTTCATGCCAAGTCTTTGAAATCCTGTGTGTATTTTGCACTTACTGCACATATCAATTTGGACTAATCACATTTCAAGGGCTCATGTCCAGGGGCTACGTATTGAACAGCACAGATCTAGCATGCTAGAATCATCAAATTGCTGAGTCCCAGGACCAGCTGGTCCCTGCAGATCCCACAGGCGTCTCTCCAGTGCCTTCTCAACTGGATTCTGCCCAGACTGTGCTTGAATGTTCCCCAACTGGCATGCTCACTACCTCCTCAGGCAATCTTTTCAGGATGACTGTTTTGGACTCCGAGATAGAAGCTGCTGATGCTGAGCAGACATCTCCCTCCGGGTTGTGCAACCCAGTACCTTTTCCAAAGTGCTAGCACAACCTCGCTGTGAAGGTAGCAGGCAGGGACTTTTTTTTTCTTTCTTTCTTTTTCCATTGCACCCAGAGGGTAGATTAATTGGACTGAAGACCCGCAGCATGTCGGGGGGAGGGGGACACTAGGATTCTACCAGGCTGCCCCTCCTCTGGGGCTGCTGGGTGAGTGGTCGCCAAGGGTCCCTCCCTCGAGGGGAGAGTCTGTGCAGGGTTTTGCCTGCACCTACTGAAAATACAAAGTCCAGCTGTTAGTCACAGCGCATCTCAGGGACCGCGCCCTCGCCGCCCCTCGCCCTGGCCTCAGGATACCTCTCTTCTTTCTCTTAGCTGAGATGAACGGGACCCTACTACAGCTCCTTCGTTTCACAGGTGGGGAAACTGAGGTGCCCTAATGGGCTGAACTCCCGGGGTCCTAGGGAGAAAACGTGGAGGCCTCCCCGCCCGGCGCCTCGCCAGCCCTCTGCTCTTCGGACACAGACGGCGGGCGGGCGAGAGCCGCCCGGGACCTGGCCGCCGGGGCGGGAAGCTCCCGGGATCCGTGATGTAACTCCGGGCCGGGATTGCAGGAAAAGCCCCTAGGCGCCGCCGGCCGCTTGTTTACCTGAGCGTGAGCTGGGGAGACCGCGGGGGCGGAGCCACGGCCTCCTAGGCCCCGCCCCGCGCGCCCCGCCCTCACGGAGCCCTCCCCCTACCTACCCCCGGGAGCTCTCTGCTCTGTGCTCGGTGGGCATTGAGTTTCCAAAGGCTCCGGTCAGAGCGCCAGGGGGTCGCTTGGCGCCCTCGGGGGCTGGTCTTGTTTCTCTCCTAGACGGTCTAAAATTCGGAGCAGTGGCGGTGTCAAGGGGTGACTTTGAAGGGGCCTGAGCTCCCAAGATTTGTATCGGAGCCCCCAAAGCAACTCAAAATCGCATTCGAACTAATGGAAACCCGAAGCTTGCTATACCCACGCAACTTCAAGACAAGAGCTCTCCTATCCTGGCATCAGCACCGCGGTAGTGGCAAGCCACGGCATCACTCTGGGTCTCAGTGTCCTCTTGGAGTTTCTGTAGGATGGATTGCTAGGACAGTCTGATTTTGGTACTGTGGGGGCATTTCTTTGGACCCCCAAAAGTCTGCTTAACAAACAAACCAGCATTACCCAGAATCAGATTCCATGGGAGCTCCCTTCCTGCTTCTACTGTCCTTCCCAGCCCAGGGCCCTTTCCCACCGGACACACAGGCGTGGGACCTACTGAGGCCGGTGGGGGAAATCAGGGGTGCCAGTGCTTACAAAAACTACCCCAGCTGAGCTCTCAGGCCAGCCACAGGCCTCCATGCCCCAGTGGGAGTGAAGCCGGTGAGTGGCTGGAAGACAAAGAGTTTGAACTAAGCCCAAGGTTGTGGCAATGCTGATGGTGACAAGAACCCCAGCAGCCTGCTTGTGTCCCTGCCATGGCTTTCCCATTCAGGCTTTTAGGGGATGTTCTCAGTTCTCTGCCGAGGCAGGCAGGCTAAGGACAGGTGAGGCCCAGACAGAGCTCCCCCAGGGAGCTGGTGACAGAACTGCAACTAGGCCCCTGGCCCCTGCTTCCCAGTCTCTCCAGCTCCCACTCCTGAGAGGGCGAGAAGCCTCTGAGCAGGAGCAGTCCAGGATGGCTTCCTGGATGAAAGGGCAGGCTTGAGGTAGGAAACAGGAAGGGCAGGATTTGGAGAGGGCTGTGAGGTAGGAAGACAGGGGCGGGACCCCTGGGAAGCTAACAGCTCAGGGGAGCTGTAGGAAGTCCAAGTACAGGAGATCTGGCCAAAGAAGAGGGCTCAGGGGCCAGGAAAGGAGCAGCGACTTTATCGAGGCCAGCGTGGGTCCACGGACATCCTCCAGAGCTGAGCGGCAGACAAGACGTACAATCTTAGACCATCAGCATTGGGGGCAGGGACTCCAGCCCTGCCTCCCGCTTCTGGTTCTCCCGTTCCCCAGCCCTCTGACCTTCAGCATGGTCCCTTCCAGCAGTAGGCCTCAATTTCCTTCTGTGCGAAGTGAGGGTCAGCTCCCCATTGCGCCTGTGGCTGGGAAGGTGTGAGGGTGTGAGCGCACAGACAATGGTGAGAAAGAGGCTGAGTTACCGCGTGCTTCTCCGTCCCCAGGATTCCCTGAACCCAGAGGGAGAGGCCCCACACGTTTGCTCCCCCAACCCTGCCAGCATGTCTGGGAGGCCCCCCCGGGCTCAGTAAATATTTGTGCCTCTGATCTAGTTGTGGCTGCTGCCTGTGTGAGTAGCTGGAACATCCTGTCCTGCGGCCCATTTGCCTAGGCTTCTGCCTCAGGCTGGGAAGATCCTGGGAGAGGACAAAGGTGCAGGATCGGGTGCTCTCGGTCCTTCTTGCCTGTTCCACCTGACCCTCCTCTCCCCAGGTCCTTCCTGAGGTTCAGAACCCTACGCTGGACACTGTCCAGAGACAGGGGACATGTGGCTTAAAACACCCTTCTGTCCACTTGCTGGGAGAGGAGCCAGGATTTTGGGTTCACATGGTAGCTGGGCAGCTGGGCTGTGGTGAGTCTTGTCGCCGCTGTGAGCCTGTACCCTCACGCCTGAAACAAGGCCTGGCACTTAGTTTTCCTTCCATCACCCTGCACTGCTCCTCTCATAGTTTGGGCCTTCTTGGTTTACACAGTAAAAATAACAAGAGGTTTCCAACAATGATTGAATTCTCCTTGCAATGGCATGCTGGTAAATATTTAACAACCAGATCTTAACGACAAAAAAATCCTGTTCTGTAGCATTTGCCCAATTTCTGTGCCGTGAACACTCTTACCATGACCATTTCAAGCTACCTGGCATCACTGAACATGGGACTGGGAGCCAGAGAGAGCTGGCAGAATCCCAACTCTCCCTGCAGGCTTGGTTACAGAATTTGTAGAGCCCAGTGCAAAAAATGAAATTGCAGGGTCTCTTTTTAAAAAAGCAGAAGAGCTTTTTCCTTTTTTCGGCAAACTGTCTCTCGATTTGTCCTGGTGCTTTTGTATTTGTTATTTAATGTCATGCTCCCTGGGCCTGGGGATTCTAACAAGGCTAGTGCAGACCCTCACAGGTGCCCCGGGCCAAACCCTGAGTCTCGGCACACTGTCAGGTTTCCCTTCTGCCAACCACCAGATAGATGGCCCAGGAGGTCAAGCCAGGCTTCTTCCCTTCCCACAGGCCCGCATCCCAGCCCACCTCCCAACTTCCAAGCCAGGATGCACTGGGTACCGGGATGAGCATGGGGAGAGGCTCGTCCTTGCAGAGTCACTGCACTGGACGTGGAGGGACCTAGGCAGGCCAGTGTGGGGCGGCCAGTACCATACCTTACCCTGACACCGTGGGGGACACACACTCGGCTCTGGCCCTCCCCAGACCCGTGCTCAGGCCCTCTCGGGGATGGAGGGTGGCAATGGTCACAGGGTGGGGGTGAGGAGGCCAGGTAGGGCCCAGGTGTTAGAGGTAAGGGAGAGGAGAGGACAGTGAAGAACCTGTCCCAGGGAAACAAGGAGGCAGGACGGGCCCATACAGCCTACCCCGAATGTATGTGGGAACCAAGTGAGAGAAGAATGGCTTACAGGCCAAAGAATCTCACAAACTTCCCTCCTCAGAGAGAAATTTCCCTCTCTGCCCCACCTGGGGTGGCAGCCACAGAACAGGACAAGCTGGCAAAAACTTGTTAAACAAAAAAATATAGCCATGATATAGAACATTTACTGTCAACCATCTGCATCATCTCTTCCATTTTCCATTTGCACTGGGCCTTGTTTTTCTTTCTTCTTTCCTTCCTTCCTTCCTCTCTCTTTCTCCTTTCTTTTTTGTAACAGTGCTTTCCGAAGATTTTTCTTCTGCTTCCAAACAAGTAAAAAATAACAATTTCAAACACCCGATTCCTTGTCCATCTGTTCAACATGGAGTCCGTCCTCATTTTGCACCCACAACTGCAGAAGTTTCCCCCTTGCTGATATTTGTCTTGGGGATTGAAGTCAAATATTGACCCAGTTTTAGCAAATTTAGAGCAGTAGCGTTCTGGCTTAAAAACTACTTCCGCTTATCAAGCATGGTTGTTTGTTCCCTTGAGGGGAATGACCGTGGTGTCCCAGGCATCAATTTTCCAGTAAAGGGAATTTGAAAGGGACCATTCTCACCGCACGAAGCCCACGCCAGGCTGGAATGGGCTCGAGAGGGCCGTTTCCTAGGCGTGGCCAGATGTGCTAGGCTGGCTGCGGCGGTGGGGTGGGGGTAGGGGGGCGTCTCATCAGGCCGGAGGGCTGCAGAGTGTGGGCCACGGATGAGAGGACACCACAGCCTGTTGACACAACTTCAGTCCCCCACTGTGCATGTCCCCAAGCTCTGTCCAGGTGAGAGACCCCCCTGCTGGGAGGCCAGCTCCTCAGTGGGCTCTCGGGATGTACTGCAGAAAGGGGAGGGGGACATCGCTGTCCCAGGGGACCGCTCACCTGCACATGCAAATACCCAGACAGGAGTCTTGGCCTGAGCTGTGCGTTTGTGCTGCACACAAACCACCTTCTAGCATATTGATAAAACCCGCCAGATGAAAGAACAGTGGGCGCCCCTCCTGGCATGTTCTTCAATTGGTTTCCTTACAGAAATTTAAACCCTGGACTGGTTGAGTTAAAACTAGGCTCTTGGTACTGCTTGGTGATCTTGGGCAAACCCCAGGGCATATTTGAGCTGCAGTTTCCCTATCTGTGAAATGGGAAAGTGATGCATACTTTCAAGGGAGTGGTGAGGATTAAACAGGACGTACGTGTAGATATATATGCATACATGTCAGACACAAAGCGGGGCCTTAATAAAAGAGGGCCGTTAAGGGTGGCTCCTACTACTATTTTTATTGTGAGCAACTGAGCAGTAGAGACAGGGTCTAGTTTACTTCTGTGTCCCTGTTACATGGTAGGGGGTACCGGGGAATGTGAATTGAACAAGAGCTTTTCACTCTTGTGTGCTGTGCTGAGAGCTGCGTGGGTGTGTGTGTGTGTCCCTGGACAGTGGAGGGGGAGTGGGCTGTGCTACGCCCCTGCTGTCCTTCCTCCCCTAGAAACAGTCAGAACTGGGGAAAAGGCTGCTGGGAGGGGGCATCCTTCAGTCAGCTCCCTCATTTCACAGATGAGGAGACCTGGGCGTGTCAACCATCAGCGAACTCATCACACTCATTTCATCGGCTTCAAAGCTATTTGCGGAAACCAGCGAAGGGATGGAAACCAACTGGGGACGCAGAGCTACTGTGCCTGCTCAGGTCCCCTCGGCAATGTGCTTTTCATCTCTAGGTTGGCACTCCACCAGCACTGTGGGCACTCGTCCACTTTTAGAACTGGAGAAAACACCTCAGCAAAAGGCCTGGATCTGTTCGCTGAGTTGCTTGGTAATGAAACCCAAAGTAAGGGTGAGTTAGCTCCCCTAGGGTGAAACCTGATCACTGGGGAACAGGAGATGGGAAGGAACATGGCAGATAAGTTCTCCCTCCTTCCTCTCTCCTTGGGCTACTCCAAGGTGTGGTGCCTCCTTGCAAGCCTCCTGCACACACCCCGTGCAAAGGAACATGCCCAGTGGGTGAGCTGTCTGGCCCCCCAAGACTTGTTGTGAAGCTGCCGCCAGCAGGGAGGCACCTGGCCTCTCCTCACATGATGTCCTTCCTTACCTGACTTCCGTTCCTCTTCACCCTCACTGCCCTGGGCTTGCATCTCCCAAATAGAGGGTCAGCAACTTAATCCTGGCATCAAGCTCTGGGTGGCATTTCCAAATTACTGATATTTATTATAAGACTACTCAACATAAAAGTAGCCGCTATAGAATTATTCAATCTATTTAGACAAAAGTTTCTATGAATCTACCCTGCACTCATTTGAATCTGTTATGTACCCCAGAAAAGGCCAGGTTCTTTTATTCCAGTCTTGTGGGTGCAGACCTATTGTGAGTGGGACCTTTTGATTAGGTTGTTTCCATGGAGATGGGACCCAGCCCATTCAAGATGAGTCTTAATCACCTTGCTGGTGTCTTTTATGAGAGGATAAAAGATAGATGAGACTCAGAGAGCTCAAAGAAGCTAAGAGATGAAATCCAGAGAAAAGCCTTTGGAGGAGAGAGAGAAACACCCAGAGACATTTGGAGACAGCCATTGAAACCAGAATCAGGAGCAAAGGACCAGCAAATGTCGCCATGTGCCTTCCCATGTGACAGAGGAATCCCGGATGCCAGCAGCCTTTCCTCAGGGAAGGTACCCTCCTCTTGATGCCTTAATTTGGACATTTTCATGGTTTTAGGACTGTAAATTTGTAACCTAATAAAACTCTATTGAAAAAGCTGACCCATTTCTGGTATATTGCATTCAGCAGCTTTAGCAAACCGAAACGCACCCACATATACATTCCTTCGAACAGGAGTAAAAGGCTGTAGTAGCTTACACTGTAGGAGACGCTGCGGTGATCTACTGTCTCCTGGCTTGTGTGTATGTGCTCACTGTCCCCAGGGTTGGCAGCTGCCTAAATGATTCACATCTGATCTTAAGGCTCTGTCCAGAGCAATACCCAGAGCCTCCTGCCAGAGACTTGCCCTTTACTCAGACTTTAGGGGTGCTGATGGAAGAAGGTACCTCAAGGTAAGAAAGCTCAAGGTTCTTATACTTTACAGTGTATAAGTCTTTGTGCAACTGGTTCCCCTGGGGGTGCTGCCATTCGTTTCTTCACTATGATTGGCGATATGCCAATGAGCTAAACTGTAGGTATTGATCTTGAAAAGATTAGTGTATATGTTGGCTCCACAACCCCCAGGAATCTGGCTGTTACTTCTGATAAATATGCAAATTAGGCAGTTCTCAGACATTGATGCTGCTAAGATGCCCTGGTCACCATATCACTGGGACCTGAGAGACACAATTCATGCAGTCATACACTTTACCCTGTGAGTGTACACTACCTTTTACACTCTCTCCTCTGATCTTCTGGATGGCAGTGCTCATTTTATATGTGAGCTGAGGGCACTGAGACCCAGCGTTGGCAAGTAACTGGCCTAAAGGCCCAGGGAAAGGCCGTGGCAGAGGTGGTTTCAGGACTTCAGCCCACAGCCCTTGCCTCTGCAGCCCATGACATCTCCCTGGGGTGTGACATTCCCTCTGCTGACCTGGAGACAGGTCGCACCCAAGCTGGTGGCTTCCTTGCCAGTCCCCAGCACGTAGTGCTTTGTGATTAAGGACTGTCAGTGCCGGGAGGACCCTCACCACCCCACTGTGAAGATGGGGAAACTGAGGCCAAGTTACACAGCCGGTGGTTCCAGAATCATTTAGGAACCACCTAAATGGTTCCTAAATGGGGCCAGGCCTCACAGTGCCTGTGGCCGAGCCCAGACTCACAGGTTGAGCTGTGGGTAAGACTAGGCGCAAATCCCAGCTCCACACCTGTTCTCAGTGCCTTGGACAAGTTCCTCAATTAACTCTGTATTATGGATTGAATTGTGTCCCCCAGAAAGGCAGGTTTAAGTCCTAACTCCCATGCCTATGAGCGTGAGCTTATTTGTAAATAGGCTCTTTCTAGATTTTATTAGTTAAGATGAGGCCAAACTGCATTAGGTGGGCCCTAATCCAGTATGACTGATGTCCTTATAAGGAGAAGGAATTTGGACATAGACTAGAGGTAAATGGAGACCAAGATGGAACTATGCTGCCACAAGCCATGAAACACACGGCCAGCCATGCACCGGGAGCCGGGGGAGAGTTGTGGAATGGATTCTCTCCTTTAAGAGGAAGCACGGCCCTGTTGACACCTTGATTTTGGACTTCTAAGCTCCCAGATCATGAGACGATACATTTCAGTTGATTAAGCCAATTGTGGCTCTTTATTACAGCAGCCCCAGCAAACTAAGGCACCCTCTATGCTTCGACATTTATTATTATTTTTTTTTACTTTTTTATTGTATAGTATAACATATATGCAAAGTAAAGAAATAGAAAAGCAGGAGCTGGCAAGACCAGGTGGAGGGTATCTGTCAGTTCTCTTGCTACTTTCCAGGCCACCCTGCCCGGCTGAAGCTGGGCCATGTGTGGGCAGAGCTTACCCAGGGGTAAGCTGGAGACAGTCTTTCCCTGTCCCACTCCTTCCTAGTGCGACTGAGGACACTCATGCTCAGGCAAACTAAGCTGGGATTGTGTGTATGTGTCTGTTTCTGGGCCAGGGAAGCCCAGAGGTGGGGTCCCGCTTAGGCCATTCCTCTATTGAGGGACGCTGACCACTTTCCCTATGCTCCCTTGCGGGATTAAGGTCCCCTACAGTGGGGAGATGGCCAGCACTCCCCACCCCCCCAAACACACACAGAGTTGCACAAGCCAGGACACTCAAAATATGTGACACTCAGAGTGGATCATTCTATGACATTTCCTTGCTCTACATGATTACTCAGTAAAGATCATGAAATTAAATGAATATACTTCATGGTGAACTGAACTTTGCATCCACCAAACAAAAATATTACTCCTCCTATTTTTAACTGTACAGCCATTTTTTTTTTTAATGCTGTATGGTGGGGTCAATTTCATTCTTTTCCCATGTGAGTATCCAGTTATTGCAGCACCATTTGTTGAATCTTTTTTTTTTTTTCTTTTTCGGAAGTGCATGGACCAAGAATCAAACCCGGGTCTCCTGCATGACAGGCGAGAATTCTACCACTGCACTTCTACCTTTGCACCCCTTATAGCCATTTAAAATTTTAAACACAAATAAAACTTCCAAGCGGTTACACAGAATGACAGAACTGAAGGAACTCAAGTTCTGGTTTTGGTTTTTACAATCACTATGCTTTCATTGTTTATTTAGAATCCACCATTGAAGCATAGGAATTGGAGGCAGGAACAGAACCTAAAGTGAGGCCACAGGAACGATTAGGAATTACAAAGGAAACAAATGCTTGTAGCTACAAGTGTGGGAACTGATTGCATAAGTGGGAGTTCTTTAAACTAACTTTCATGCAGAATACAGTATTTATTAGGAAACAAGCAATAAACAAGGTCCTAATTTGAAGCTTATTTTATATTTCTAAAATCCATTGGTAATTGTAACAATTGTTTAGAACTTTGACCAATTCAGAAAGGAGTATTTTATCACTGACACTGTTTAGAATTGCTGGTACATGGTGAGAACAAAAAGCAGATAGACTTTTAAGTCTATTATTGTTTCAAAGTTCTCTGCAGACAATGCACCCTTGCTGTCTGCACGCCTACATGCAGCTCCCGCCGTCCTGACCTTCGATGCACTCGCACAAGCTGCTCTAACCCTGAGCTCACCTCCAGACCCACCACTTGTTACCTTTGAGTCACAGACCAGCTGGCCACAAGACCCAAGTGTCAGGCTCCAGGGTTGAGAATACTTCCTTCTGACTCTGCCCTGCAGGACCTCCCACGCTGCCCGCCTTGCCCCCCGCCCCCCCCCAACCTGGCCTCCCCTCTCTCCCAGGCTCAACAGAGCAGCCTCCCAGACTTCAGTTCGCCTGAGACAAGCCCGTAGATGGCTCAAGCAGGGAGAGGGAAGGAACACCTCTCAAGGGGGAAGCTGAGGATAGGGCCCTGAAGCCCAGCTCTATTCTCCTTCAGAGCCTGCTCAGGCCCAGCTCTGCCTCCCCTTCCCTGGGTCGGTCAGGCAGGAGGAAGGGCGGAAAGGGAAGTAGGCAAGCTGGCTGGGGGGCTGCAGGATTGAATGGCGTCTCTTTTAAATAAGTCCCCACTGCCTCACACCCAGAATAGGCAGATCTATAGGATCCTAAGTCTCCAGGAGGAGTCCTTTCTGGTCCCCAACAACTTCCTGGTACAGTGTCCAGAACCCCAGTTCCCTCTCGGTGCCTCCTGTGTGTGAAGTGGTCTTGTGCTTCCTGAACTTGGTTCTGAAGCTGTTATCTCTGGGAGGGTCAGGCCAGCTGCACTAGAGTGGGGAAGTCTGTCTGTCACACACGTGAGCACGACCCCAGCAGCAGGTCTGGGCTCTCAGAAGGGAGGACCTTCACCCATCTGGGTCTAAGACACCCTAGAGGGAGGCAAGGCCCAGCCCTGAAGAGTGCTCCAGGCGCGGGCAAAGCTGTGGGATGACTGGCATGGGGTCTTCACCACCAGTTCTCGTTTATGGTCAGGTCCTTCCAGCCCCCCCAGATTACCCTCTTCTTTACCTGTCTCTAAAGTCTGTTCTGTTTTTTATCACCTCATTAAATGTAGGGACAGTGAGTTCCCATCACTGCACGGGTACAAACCAAGGCTAGACATCTGCCTATCAGTGTGGGGTGGAAGCTGAGTCTGGATGTCACTGGGCCGCCCCCAGCCCTGGGGGAGGTAGAAGGAGAGATGTGGGAGCCAGGGAGCCTGCGATCACTTCAAATCCTTGGGGGAGAGGCTCAGAATTATCAGCCATGCTGTGTTGTCTGCTTCGTTTTTACCTTTCCCAAACAGAAAGGAGGAAGTACCTCTTGAAAGCAAAGCCCGTCTGTAGCTGCCAGGGTGCTGTTTGCCCAGTGAGCTAAGGCCTCCCAGATATGCAGGGAATGCAGAAGGCCCAGACTGGAATAATTGGGGAGCACTCACACACACCTCCCAGACAAAGGAAGATGTTTCTCCTGCACTTAGTTTACTCCCCTCCCATCCATACGCACCAACAAACCTCCACCGCACCGCCCCTGTCCATTCACTCCCCTACCCCCACCTAATCGCTGTAAGAGGGTGGACTCAAGAAAACACTTTCTGAGGACTGCAGTGACCCAGGCACAGTGGGAGGCTCCAGGCTCAGAAGGAGCTTAGAAAGCTGGAGGGTGGGGCACTGTTCTAGTTTGCTAGCTGCCAGAATGCAATATACCAAATGGAATGACTTTTAAAAGGGGGAATTCAATAAGTTGCTAGTTTACAGTTCTAAGGCCGAGAAAGTGTCCCAATTACAACAAGTCTATAGAAATGTCCAAGCAGAGGCATCCAGGGAAAGATACCTTGTTTCAAGAAGGCCGATGAAGTTCAGGGTTTCTCTCTCAAGTGAGAAGGCACATGGTGAACACAGTCACAGTTTCTCTCTCAGCTGGAAGGGCACATGGCGAGCAAGGCATCATCTGCTAGCTTTCTCCTGGCTTCCTGTTCCATGAAACTCCCCAGGAGGCGTTTTCCTTCTTCATCTCCAAAGGTCGCTGGCTGGTGGACTCTGCTTCACGTGGCTATGTCATTCTGCTCTGCTCTCTCTGTATCTCCTTCATTCTCCAAAATGTTTCCTCTTTTATAAGACTCCAGAAACTTCTCAAGACCCACCCAAATGGGTGGAGACATGCCTCCAGCTTAACAATCACTCTTAATTAAATCACATCTCCAGGGAGATGATCTGATTACAGTTTCAAACATTCAGTATTGAAAAGGGATTCTTCTGCCTTTACGAAATGGGGTTTTGATTAAAACATGGCTTTTCTAGGGTCTATACATCCTTTCAAACCAGCACAGGCATGATGAAGCTATCTGCGGAATGAAGAAGAGACGGGCAGAGAGGACCTGGGGCACAGCTGGGATAGGTGGATTTTGGAGGGAGGTTGCTCCAGTGTCCCACCAGGCTCCTGCTGATTGGCTGGCTTCCAAGTGCTGAGGCCAGAACATGGAGACAGGGGACCCATCTTCACTGGAGTTCTCCCCCACCCCCATAGCTCCAGGCACCTTCACCTGCCTTGTTTCTTTTGACATACACCACAATAGCTCTGAGAAACAAGAATCATGGTTCCCTTTCACATCTAATTCCTATAAAGACCTGGGGTTTAAACCACGTGCTCCAGCCAGCATATCCCAGAGTGAGCCAGACCCCTCTGGGAAGGGTGAACTGATCCTCAGGGAAGACTATGATGAAGTTCAGCCCAGGGTTCTGGGTTTCACATTAGTGTTTGGTCCCAACCATGACCCAATAACTCCCATGTGCTAGCCCCGTGCTTCCTCCAACATGGCCTTCAGTTCCTAGGGTGAGGGTGGGGTGTCTTTGATCCTCAACCCTTGACCTGCTCTCACAGCCTGACCCATCCCACACCTCTCCTCTTCTAGCTTCCTCTCCAAGGAAGGAACAGGGGTGGGGGCAGAGGTGAAGAGGACCTGGGCCTGGCTGTCCCAACAAGCCCAAGGATAAATTTGGGACTAACAGCTTTCAGGGAACATTGGATGAAATTTCAGTCCCTGGAGGCCAGAACACCCGCAACAGGGCTGGGGCTAAGGTGAGGCAACGTTGGGGCCTAAAGTCCAAAGTTTAAGAATGCAACTTTCAGGCTTATGTGATTTCAGGGTTGAGACTTGACAGCGAGTACCTCCTTAAAGTTTTCACCCTAGATGCCTTGCTTGCCTCACACCAGCCCCAGCCCTGACCTCTAGGGAGAGGATGGAGGGACCCAGGCCTCCTGGAGGCCTACAAGAATTGAACCCCTTGAGGCCAGGACTCAGGACTTTCTGGCTGGCTCTAAACAGAAAGAGGAGTCACCAGACAAACACAAGCAAAATATTATGCAAATCAGCCTCCTCCAGGTTTGCAGAGGGGCAGGGAAGTAGGCCAAGGGACAGAACACAGGCAGCCAAAATGCCAGGACACAGGTGGGTGCTGCAACCACTGTGCAAAGGGAAGACTGAGGCTCTGATAGGAAGGAGAATTGTGGAGGCAGGAGTAGGGGGATGGGCCCTCAGTGGGCAGGAGATCCAGAACCCTCTAAGCAGGCTGATTCTCTGAGTACTTGGACTGCAGTTTCCCATTCTGAATCTTCTTCAGGCCACCCAGGTCCCCTCATCCAAAAAGCACTGGGGCTCACTTTTGGAAGGATCTCTTGCCTTGGGCTTATTCCATCAGAGGCTTGGTCTGTGGGATATTGGGGATCAGGATTGGGAAAAGATAGAAGGGGGTGAACTTTGCTGTCCTCTTTGACTCTTTGACCCAAGGTGTTGGGGGGAAATGTGGGCATGACTGAGTGAGGTGCTAAGGTCTCCCAAACTTCAGCTCCACCAAGAAGCTTTTCCTAACTTATCCTCCCCGTCGCCACCCCTAACCCACCTCCATGCTTAGTACATGCCTGACTGGGACTCTAGGGCTGCTTCTCTGGATGCTCTTAGGTATCCTGCCTCCCCCATGATGAGAATATATTGCCCCAGTGAGACATGATATCATAGAACATGCCCCCTATTCAGGGTCCCCTGCAGCCTAGGGCCTCCAGGACAGGGCTGTGGATCTTTGGACTGTGGACAGATGCAGACACAGGCACATTCATGGGAGGAGTGTAAGAATCAAACTAAGTTTAGTTTTCACACAAGGAGATACAGGCAGGGAAAGGGGAGGGCCTCTGACACAAGCCTAGACTTGGCACCAAATCCTTAATGGTCAGGGTCATTAAAATATAAAGCATAATCAAAAGAGGAACCTTGGGTGGGAAGCTTAAATTGGTAAGACTATCCAGATAGGCTGTCATAATCAGAGAAATATCATGGTTTTCAGTTGCTCAGCATGCCAGCCACTATTTGTCAACTAGATGCCCATTCTTGCAAGATCGTGAATAAATTCTTTTATTCTCCACAATGGGGTGAACGTTTATCCTCTTTCAAGTTTAGCAGTCTTTCTAACAGGAGGCCCCACAGAGCCCAGACGGAGGGTCACCCACAGATGACCGTGGGAAAATACTGCTCTTCCTCAACCACACCCACCAGCCTCTTTAGCTAAAGCCTCTCTCCCCAGTTCTTGGGACACCACAAGAGAAGGAGGAGGGAAAGTCTTTAGAGAAGTGGCAGAGAAACCCTGAACCACCAGTGAGGCAGTAGAGGCAAGAGGCCCAGGGAGCACCTGCCTTGTGTTGCCCCAGTGGATCCCCTCATGGGCCTCTGTTCTGAGGACAAGTCCTCTCCTCCAAGATATATAGCAGAAATTTGGAGATTGAATCCATTGCTTGCAGAATTACCAAGTAAGCACACATTAAAAACCCAAGAACTGATTTTATATAGTGTACGGAAAACATGGCACTCAGCAATTGGCTGGCTTTCAGAAGCCTGGGCCCTGGAATGAAGCTGCTGCTGATTGGCTGGCTTTTCAGAAGTGGCGAGCTCTGAAGTAAAGTTGTCTCTGAATGATCTGGCCAGATTTAAAATCAGTTCTGTAGTCCCTTGGCTTGGGAGTTGGGTCCAGAACAGTCTTTTGTTTCTTAAATTTAGAGGCTAGAAACGTTTTATTTTCACCTTCCTCCACACTCCGAACCTCTTGCCTTTCTGACAATCCAAGCACTTGTCATCTGACTCCCATTCTGAATTGTCTAGAAGTCAATCTGCCCTAGCCTGGTCATTTATTCCTTCAAAAACTCTTTATCAGGTGCTCATGATGGAGATCAGAGCTCTAGAAGGCAAACAAGAGTCCTTCCCTGCTGGAACTGGGCATACCTAACTCAGGTATCTGAACCCAGGGCTGGATACCCAGGGGGTACTTCGAAAGTATTTGTTTGTTGGTGCAGTGGTCCATTATACCTGAAGTGCCTCCAGGGTGTGCAGAGGAGATCTGGTGGCTTAGAGCTGTTCCAGCTGCAGGGCTGGTCTCCACCAGTGACTGGAGGAGAAGGCTGCTGAAGGAGGAGAGCATCGAGAGTCTCCATCCCCCTGCACCAGAGGCGGCAGTTCAGAGCACAACCTGTGTTGCCTATTGCATATTCAGATGAACCACTGGCCCTGACCCAGCTTCTAGACTTGGGCCTAGACCCAGAGCCAAGGAGGGGGCTGCCATTAAAAACAGCAAAAGCCCAAAGGGTGCTTCTCTGGAATCTCTTTTCCAGCACAGGTAGTCAAGCAAGCACTAATGGCTTGTTTCTCTGTATCAGGAGAGTGAACATCAAAAAGGCTGGAATCTGGGTGGGCCATGGTGGCTCAGCAGGCAAGGACGCTTGCCTGCCATGCCAGAGGACCTGGGTTCGATTCCCGGTGCCTGCCCATGTTAAAAAAAAAATTTTTTTTTAAATAAATAAATAAATAAATAAAAGGCTGGAATCTTATTGGTCCTTCTACCTACCACATTCCCTCCATGAATAGATGAATGAATGAAAGGTGGTAAGGGGGTTGGACGATGAATTTGACAGAGTTGGTTTAAACCATATCCTTCTTTTCCTGATGCCTGTAAAATCCAATCTAAGCACAACCGTCCCTGCCACCCCCCCATGCACAAGAGTGTGGACTGCCCATAGCAAACCAGTTCTTCACCTTGGGACCCAGTTTGATCCCCTTGTGTCCCAGAGTGACCCTCAGTCCTCCTTGGATGGTATTTTGGCCCTCACTCTATGTTTTTTTTTTCCACTCTATATTTTAGTTTGTGAATGCACCCAGAAATGCAATATACCAGAAATGGGTTGGTTTTTATAAAGGGAATTTATTAAGTTACAAGTTTAACAGTTCTAAGGCCATAAAAATGTCCAAACTAAGGCATCCAGAGAAAGATACCGTAACTCAAGAAAGGCTGATATGGGAAGGCATGTGGCTGGCCTCCTTTGGCTTCTGATTTCAAACAGCTTCCTTGTGGGTGTTTTCTTTCTCAAATGTCTCTGTTTGTGTTGGCTCTGAGCTGTTTCCAAAATGGTTCCCTCTTGAAGAACTCCAGTAAGGGGATTAAGACCCACCTTGAATGGGTAGAGACACATCTCTGTGGAAACCGCCTAATCAAAAGGTCCCACCTACACTGGGTGGGTCACATCTTCATGGAAACAACTTAATCAAAAAGATCACACCCAAACTGTATGTCTGCCCCCACAAGATTAGAGTTAAAAAAAAAATACCATGGCTTTCTGGGGTACATAACAGTTTCAGATCAGCACACTCTGATTCCATGCAACCCATCCTGGGTAGTTGAGGATTTACTGTTCTGGATTAGTGAGTTTTAACTGTTCTAGAAAATGATTGAGCAACTTTGGGGAAAAACAAAATTCATTGGTTTGGATTCTAGGTCAGAAAAACAAATTTATATCTGGCTTTGGTCTGGTTTGGTTTGGGCCTTTGACCATTGGTCAGGAGACCAAATGGGCAGGGAGGATTGTTTTGGCCCCAAAGCAAGGAAAATGGATTGAAGCTCGGTTCTGGCCCGAATCACGTAGGGATATGGGCCAGGTCTTCCCCAATCTGGGCTCTTCATTTCAGCAGACATTCACTGGACACTTGCTATGTGCTAAGTACCATGCTTGGCAACAGACTCTGCCCCTTAAGGGGCTCAGAGTCCAATGGGAAGATCGATAAGTCAGGAAACACTCAGAGTCTAGAGTGATGAGGGCTATTAAGGAAGGAAGTTTAAGGCTGGGAGAGCCAGAGGAGGCACCAGGTTCAGCTTAGGGTTGGGGGTGACTTGCAGATGCTTTGGAGGCAGGACCAGCTCCATACTTTGTAGGCCCTAGTGCAAAATAAAAACACATGACCACTTGTTCAAATCTCAAGATGGCGATAGGGGAGCATTGAACCAAGTGCAGGGCCCTTTTGAGTGCAGGTCCTTGTACACAGATCTCACACCTATGAGGTAGGCTTGCTTAAAGGAGGTGAACCAAATCTGAAGGATGAGTGTAAGCATACCAGGGAACAAAAAGAGGAACCATCGTTAGCAGTGGTGGGGGCCGTGAAACAGGCCTATGCGTGTGAGGACCTGGCAGTCCTAGAGCCTCAGTTTCCTTGGATTGGATCTTATTACTTGCCCTCGGGCTGATGCAACCCAGACAGGTTTTCTCCTATCCTCAGGGATCACATGTGGCTTCCAGCTGTGCTTTCTAGTAGAGGGTTGAGGTGGGAGTGGGGTATGCAACCATTTTAATCTGACAGCATAGTCTTCCTGCTCAACTGGGAGTTAAAACATCCTTTTAAGAAACGTGGAAGTTGCTTTGCGTAATGTAGTCAGCAAACTCACAACAATGAAGTCAGTGAATTGTAAACTTTAAAATGGTTAAAATGGCGAATTTTATATGTGAAATGTACTACAATAAAAAAAGAAGTAAAGTGAGAAGTTCATGTTAGTTTCAATAATTAAAAAAAAAGTACTCCATGAACTCCCCAAATCTAGGCTCCATGGGACCCTCCCTGGAGAGGCCACAGGTGACACACAGCCAGGAGTGTCCAGGAATCACTGCTCAGCAGACACTGGCTGAAAGGGAAGGCTCTAGCTGGACTAGCCATGGCCTCTTCCCCCATCCAGCTCTCTGGTCTTGCAAGGTAAGGCAGAGGGCTCAGAGCTGCTGAGAGCACAGCTTAGAAACCCAGCAGGGAGATAACAGGGGACAAAGAAACCAAAAGCTCCCCTTATAACCTACCAGGAGGTCAACACTGGACAAAACATAGATAAAGAACACATAGCCTCTCTCAAGGCCAAAGGGCTTTAAAAGAGACTTCCTGGGGGTAGACATGGGATATAGAGACTGGGCAGCAGATAAAGGGAGAACTAAAGAGAAAAATGAGGCTCCACCAGTGGTTTGGTAGCCTCCCTAGAATCAAGGCCAGACCCTCTGTCTTCTGGCTAAATGGAGCTGAAGCCTGTCTCCCTAGCTAGCTAAGAGCTGGCTAAGGGAGAGGGTCCACTATCTAGCTTCATTAAATAAAGCTGTTGCCATTTTTAAAAAATATTTTTAATGACAAAACAACATACAAACACAAACATTCTTTACATATGAACATTCCATACTTGGTGTGCAATCAGTGGCTCACAATATCATCACACAGTTGTATATTCATCAACATGATCATTTCTTAGAACATTTGCATCACTCCAGAAAAAGAAATAAAAAGAAAAAACTCATACATACTAACCCCCTAACCCCTCCCTCTCACTGACCACTAGTATTTTCATCTACCCAATATATTTTAACCTTTGTTCCCCCTATTTTTTTTCCTATACCGCTTACCACTTCCTTTCACTAATCACTAGTATTTCAATCTACTAAATTTATTTTAACATTTGTTCCCCCTATTATTTGTTTATTTTTTATCCATATTTTTACTCATCTGTCCAAACCATAGATAAAAGTAGCATCAGACACAAGGTTTTCACAATCACACAGTCACATTGCAAAAGTTTTATCATTATACATACATCTTCAAGAAACATGGCTAGTGGAACACAGCTCTACAATTTCAGGCACTTCCCTCTAGCCTCTCTAATATACCTTTAACTATAAAGGGGATAGCTATATAATGCATAAGAATAACCTCCAGGATAACTTCTCGACTCTATTTGAAATCTCTCAGCCACTGACACTTTATTTTGTCTCATTTCTCTCTTTCCACCTTCGGTCGAGAAGGTTTTCTCAATCCCTTGATGCTGAACCTTAGCTCATTCTAGGATTTCTGTCCCATGTTGCCAGGGAGGTTTACACCCCTGGGAGTCATGTCCCACAAAGGAGGGGGAGAGCAGTGAGTTTGCTTGCCGTGTTGGCTGAGAGAGAGAAGCCACATCTAAGCAACAGAAGATGTTCTCTGGGGGTGACAGACCTAATTTTAAGTAGACTTAGCCTATTCTTTGCGGCGATAAATTTCATATGAACAAACCCCAAGATTGAGGGATCAGCCTATTGGTTTGGTTGTCCCCATTGCTTGTAAGAGTATCAGGAATTCTCCAAATGGGGAAGTTGAATTTTCTCCCTTTCTCCTCATTTCCTCAAGGGTACTTTGCAAATACTTCTTTATTCATTGTTCAAATCACTCTGGGATTTATCAGGGCAACACACTGGATAAACTTACAAAATCTCATGCCTTATTCAAGGTTCCATGTGCTAATGTTGTTCAATCAAACTGTCCATATAACTTAAATCAGGAAATGCATTAGTCAAAATATAAATTTTGTACCAAATAAACATTTTTGCTTCAGTCTCACACAGAAGTTGAAGTTTTAAAATATGAATAACCATTTATTTCCAACACCCTGCAATATTGACATTCCTTTGTTCTTCCTCATGCAAAAACATTTTTTTAATTTGCACATTTAGTCACTATCATTGCACATTCTAGGCATTCCTAGATTATACCATCTCAGTCTTTATCATCTATCTTTCCTCCTGGTTTCATATGTGCCTCTAGCCCTCCTCCCTCTATCATTCTCACATTGTTTCATTCAGTGTACTTACATTATTGTGCTACAATCAGGTAGTATTGTGCTATCCATTTCTAAATTTTTACAGTCAGTCCTGTTGCACAATCTATATCCCTTCAGCTCCAATTACCCAATCTCTACCGTATTTCTATCTCCTGATGACCTCTGTTCTTAACTGAAATTCTCCAAATTCATTCATTAATGTTAGTTCATATCAGTGAGACCATACAGTATTTGTCCTTTTGTTTCTCGCTAATCTTACTCTTGTTTTGTTTTTTTAACAAAGGTAAGCAGGCTGTGTTTCTAAGAAATGCTCAGTCAAGTATTTGGAGCCAAGGAGTGCCTTTGAGGCATTGTGGTTTAATAGCGATGACTTGACCTTGGCTTCAGAGGATACTAAGTAGCAATTTCAGCCCTGGTACCCTGGGCAAGGGACTTAGCTTCTGCTAGTACTTCTAGGCCCAAGTGGTCAATGGTGACTGTTCGTGCAATAGCACATGGAGACAGACGGTCTAGGTGACCTCACAAGTGTGCGATGCAGGCTGTGGTAGAAAATGTTGCAGTTGCTATAACATAACAAACCATCCCAAACTTAGTGGCATAAACAACAGCAAACATTTTATTATTCTTCCTCATGATTTTGGGTCTTGACCAGGCTCAGCTGAGCAGTTCTCTCTAAGGGTCTCTTATGTGGTTGTGTTCAAGCATTGCTAGGGCTAAACTAATCATGACGTCTCTTCATCCAAATCCTGGCTGTAGGCAAAATGCCTGCACCTACACTGGGTCACCACACAGCACAGGCTTTCGAGTAACACAGTGGCTGAGTTCCAAGAGCAAGAGTCCCAAAAAGAATCAGGCAGAAGTTCTATCACTTTCCGTGACCCAGTCTCTGGAGTCATGTAGTATATATTACAGTCATAAGACTGTCCAAAGAAGTCATAAGACATCCCACCTCTCGATGGGAAGACACATAGAACGGCATTGGGGATGGGATCTAGTACAAGGACCATCTGTGAAATACATACTGTGTGCAGAAGAGAAGGGGAGCTGGCCTCAGGCAGAGGGCCTCTGTATGTGCTCTTGCCCCTGGCCCAGCAGACAGGGCAGTGGGGGTCTTGTGCCACCCACTTCCACCTGACTAGGTGTCCACAGCAATGGGAACCACTCTGTTTGCACCTGCAGGAGCCCATGGTCCTCCTCTGAGCACTGGCATTGCCAAGCTGAGCCACAGCAGCGGGCAGCGGGGGTACGGACGGGATCACACTGAGTAAGCCTGGGAGGAGAGGAGTGTTTGAATTGCAACTAAAAGTTCTTTCTGGCCCAAGACTCACCAGGAAGACCCATTCTTTCCCTTTTCAGGAGCAGGGAGAGACTGCCACAAGGCCATGGGAACTCCTTTCCTAACGGGTTGCCCAAAGCCCTGAGTTCTAGGCCTGACTGTCACTGCATGATTTTGGGTGTTTCATCTATCTTCTGGGCCTCAGTTTCTTCATCTTCGAATTGGGAAAGTGGGGCTGGAAGGGCCAGTGCTGAGGTCTCTAATCACTACCCTCACGCCCCAGCAGCACCAACCATGTGGCCTCCAACAAATCCCAGCTCGGCAGTCACCTTCCCTGGGAGAACACCAGCCCCTCCCTGAAAGGGGTGGATGTTTCCCCAGATTAGTGCTCAATCATGGGAGGTTATTATTCAGTGACATCTAATTTCATAGCTTAGGGGGAGTCTAGTGGGTCTCAGACCGTTCTCTACCCAGGTTTCTATAGGGACCACGGACAGTTGGATGCCTCATCCCAAACTCTCGTCCCTATAACCCCTTTTCAAAGGGGAAATCTGGGGTAGGGGTAAAGCAGACCTGAGCCATTAGACCAGGTGGGTCAGGAGGCATTTGCAATTTCAGCAGGGACACTGGGAACACCAGCTTGGGAAGGCACGATAAGGTGGGGGCTGTATCTCCCTGGAATAGGGTCAGAGGCAGGTTAAGCAGAGGAAAATGAGGACCTCAAGCAAGCTAAAGGATCATCTCCCCTCTCTAAGATCTTAGAAGGAAGAAGTCTTCCCAGCCGGGAGGAGAGATTGTCCTCAGTTCCTTAAAAGGAGAAAATTCAAGACAGCTACGGCTGATGCGAGCAGGCTGGGAAGGAAAAACCATCATCCTCTCCACGTGGGACCTGGACCCAGAGCCCACCCTTCACCAGGGGGAGCCTAAGGTCTCCTCTGGGGGACAGGGCTGGGTTTAGTGCACTGTGGGGAGTGGTAGCCGGGCTGAGGGAAGGCGCAGTGGGATCTGCTGAGACCCTAGGCCTGAGAGGTTTGAAGGAGGAGTGGGGGAGAAGAGGCGGGTTAAGGAAGGAGGGAGTGCCCCGGGGCATCCCCAGAAGGACTGAGCTGTGAGAGAGAGCCCCCTTTCGTGGGAGGACTTAACAAAGGCATGGCCTAGCCTCCAGGGTCCATCACGGCCCTCAGGTGGCCTCTCTCCCCCGGCTCTGTGTAGCTCTGGAACCCCTGAACCCTTTCAGTAAACTGTTTAAGCTTCCCACAGAGGCAGCAAGGCCCGGATCTGGGAAAGACAGGCAGCTGATTCAGTGCATGAAAAAGAGCTTGCCTTGCTTGGGACACTGCATGGTAACAGCCACCTGGGGTTGCCAGATTTAGCAAATAAAAACACAGGACTTCCAGTTCAATTTGATTTTCAGATGAAAATCAAAAAGAGATGAACAACTTTTTAGTATATGTCCCTTGCAATATTTGGGAAATCTTATACTAAAAAATTAAAGGTGGTTTATCTGAAATTCAATCTTAACCGGCATCCTATATTTTATCAGCAACTCTAGGCCCGCTGCATCCAGGGTCTCCAATGACAGCTCACCGGAACCATCCCCTGCAGCTGCTCCCCAAAGCATGGAGAGAGCCAGGTCTTCAGCAATAGACAGGAGTGGACATCCTCCATGGTGCAGTCCAGCCTTCTCGATAGGTCTCCCCTCTCAGCACCTGACCCTGTTCTCCCTGCACCATTTTTTTAAGGCCTGGCAAATGAAGCCCGGGGAGGATGCTTGGTTGATTGTACTTGTCCATCACACAGTCATTTGCTAAGCACTGTAGCACCAGCCTTGTCTCGGGGGTAGTCAGTGAGGGAGATAAGCGTGGGGCTTCTGTGAATGGATGCACGGGGGGAATGGGATGGGCAGGAGGAAAGCGCACTCACAATGCATTCTGGGAATGTCCAGTCACCCCCTTACTGTGGCTGGTTCTCAGATACAGGGCGAGCATCTGCAGGAGACCATGGGACTGGGCAGGGAAACAGTGGCCAGGCACCCAGGGCTTTGGATCGCACACCGAGGTGTCTGTGCTTTCCCTTGGCAATGGAGAGCCAGGGACAGGATGCTTTAAAATTACTTATTTATTGGAAAAGGAAACAAATAATACAAAACAGAAGGGCAGCAGTTCTCGAAGTGTGGTCCATAAACCCTGGAGGTCCCCAAGATCCTTTCAGGAGATATGCAAGGTCCAAACTATTTTCATAGTAACACTCAGATGTTACTTGCCATATTCACTGGTTTATCATTTGACGGATCATTCACAGCAATGAATGAACTTCTGGCACCTTAGTACAAATTAAGGCAGTGGCACCAAACTCTCCTAGGAATCATTGTATTCTTCACTGTTACACATTTGTAGCTAAAAAAAATAGAAACATTTCATTTAGGAATGCCCTTAATGAAGCAGCAAAAATTGTTATTATTAAATTCCAATCAATGTCTTTTTAAAAATGTTTTTAATCATAAAATATAACATTTATACAAAGCAAAGAAAGAAAAAGCAATAATTTTTAAAGCATACTTCAACAAGTAGTTACAGAACAGATCCCAGAGTTTGTCATAGGCTACCATTCCACCATCTCAGATTTTTCCTTCTACCTGTTTCAAAACACTGGAGTCTAGAAGTAATATTAATATAGTGATTCAGCAGTCATATGCATTTGTTAAATCCTATTATTTTCTGTTATACCTCCTCCTTCTTTGATCCTTCTCCCAATCTATAGGGACCTTTAAGCGATCTTTTTAATACTCTGTGTGACAAAAGGGGAAGTATGCATATAGCAAGACTGCTGCATGTAAAAGAATGATGGATGTCTCAAGGAAAAATACTTGTGTGGTTATTTAAATTACACACTGAACTGGCCGCTTTTCTCACACAACACCACGTTTACTTGAAAGGATGACAGACAACTTATGATTATGCAGGCTCTGGTACTTGGCAGATATTTTCTGAGAAATGAATGATGTGAGACTGTCACATCACAGAAAACAACTGACAATACTTGTTGCCAATGATAACATTTGAGGTTTCAAGCAAAGATTAGAGTTTTGGAAAACTTGTATCCACCAATGTGAGCATGACAGTTTCCTAGTACTTAAAGGCTTCTGATGACAGTAGCAGTGATATTAACAAATTGGTTTTTTGTTGTATAATGAAATGTGTCAAAATTTGGAAGATCTACATAACTCAGTATCTTAATTTGCTGGTCTGCTGTGACAAATATCACACATTGGATGGCTTAAACTACGGGAATTTATTGGCTCATGGTTTGAGGCTAGAAGAAGTTCAAAATCGGGATATTGGCAGATCTTGCTTTCTCCCAGAGTCTGTACATCCTGGTGCTGACGGCCGGCAATCCTTGGGGTTCCTTGGTTTATATCTCTGCCTCCCATCACATGGTGATGTCCTCTCCATTCCAACTCTGTGACTTACAGGTTCTCTTTATAAAGCCTCCGGTAATATGGATTAAGACCCACCCTGATTCAGTTGGCCACACCTTAATTAAAAATAACATTGCCAAAGGGTCCTGTTTAAAATGGATTCATACTCAAAGGATTGTGGATTAAGATTAAGCACGTGTATTTATTGGGAACCATAATTCAATCTACCACACTCCATCAACCAATATTTTCCACATGATGTATGACTCATGATGCTACAAAATCATGTATTGGGTAAAAGATCCATTCAAATTGCAAAACTGAACAATGGATTTTAATGTAACTGTATGAATAATTCATTGCAAGGGTCTCAGATTCAACATTTCAACTAACATTTAAGAAACTGCCACTTGTCAACTTTTGACGTGCTATGAAAGAAGAATATCCACAAAAGGCTGTTAAAATACTCCTCCCTTTTCCAAATACACTTCTTTCTGATGCTGAATTTTCTGCACATACTTCAACCAAAACAATATACTGTAACAGATTGAATGCAGAAGCAGATATGAGAATCCAGCTGTTGTCTATTGAGCCAGAAATAAAAGAGATTTGCAGAAACGTAGAACAAAGTCATTAATTATTTTTGTTTTGAAAAAAAACCCGTTATTTTCTTTAAAAATATTTATATCAATATATAACTGATTTATCATTAATTTTAAATGAATATATAAATAATTTCATTTTTTCGGTTTTAATGTCTAATAATCTATATTAACAAAAGTGCTTTGGAGTCCTTAATAAATTTTTTTTTGGGGGGGTGCGTGGTCTGGGAATCGAACCTGGGTCTGCCGCATGGAAGGCGAGCATTCTACAACTGAACCACCCTTGCACCCCTTAATAATTTTTAAGAGTGTAAACAGATCCCAAGTCCAAAAAGTTGAGAACCACCGTACAACAGAGTGAAAAGTAAGTCTCATCCCACCCTAGAATCACAACCTACTTTTTTTTTCTCAACAAAGACAACCACTGTTTACCAACGTCTTACTATTCTTCTTGAAATATTCAATGCCTTTATACCCAAAGGTACTCACTCTTCTGCCCCTGGATGTTTCAGTCTATATATACAGTAATAAACATGTATTTCCATTACTGTATCTTAGAAACTAGTCCATATCAGTTCATATACAGTTGCTGCTTTTTTTAATGGCTACCTTTTATGCCCATTATATGAATGCAATATAATCTGTTAAACCATTCCTCTATTGCTGAACATTTGGGCTGTTTCTAGTTTTTTACTACTTCAAATAGTGATGTAATGAATATTCTTGGAAGGGTTTTAAGCAGGTAAATTATATGATCAAATTTGTTTGTTTAAAAAAATCACTCTGAACATGTAAAACTGCAGAAATCTGAATAAGGTAGATGGATTATATCAATGTCAATGTCCTGATTGTGATATTATATATCACAATAAATATATAGTGATATTTATTATAGTTTTATGAGGTGTCACCATTGGAGAAAACTGGGTGAAGGATACACTGGGTCTCATGGAATTATTTCTAACTCTTAAAGTCTAATTCAAAAATGGAGAAAGGCTAGTGAAAAAGCATCACTCTGGCTGCAGTGAGGTTTGGAGTGGTCAACTTAGATGCAGGCGGGACACCTGACAGGTGATTGCTATTGTCCTAATAAGATATACTGGGACTTCAATCAAGGCAGGGGCATGGGGCTGAAAGGGGATGAATTATGGGATGCAAATCTTTCCTTCTCTGTAATAAAACTATCCATCCACATTCTTGCCAGGGTGGACAGAAAATACTTTCCCACGTGTTGACTTTGCACATGACAATATGACTTATTTTGGCCTGTAGGAAGTTTGTAGACCAGACATGAGAAACTTTGCAATGTGCTTGTTCAGCTGGGCATTCTCTCTAGAGCTGCAGTCATCTGCCGTGATGAGAGCACACCTCAGAGAGCTGCTGCTCCTTAGCCAGGGTCCCAGAGTGAGTCTTGGGGTACAGACCTGTGATCTGGGTAGCCACCAAGGAGAATAACAGACATTTAGAGAAAATCTGCCCTCAACCTGTAGCTTGGAGCTGGAAGTTTGGAGATCAGACTAATCAACCAAAGTACAGGAGGCCTACAGATCTGTGAGTATAAGAATACATGATTGTCATTTTAAGCTTCTATTAATGGACAACCATCTATTTCTCCTTCAACTCTTGTCAATGTTTGCTTCACATATTTGGGGATTCTGCCATTAGGAACATACATAGTTATAATAATTATGTCTTCTTATTGATTTGACCCTTTTGTCAGTATGTAGTGGTCTTTTTATCCCCTGTAACAGTTTTTTAAAATATATTTTTATTGATAAATCTTATCATACAAACATTCCATACATGGTGTACAATCAATGGCTCAATATATCATCACAGAGTTGTGTAATCACCACCATGATCATTTTTTAGAATATTTGTATCACTCCAGAAAAAAAGAAAAAGAAATAAAAAGAGAAAAGAAAAAACTCATAATACCATACCCATTATACCTCCCTTTCATTACCACTAGTATTTCCATCTACCCAATTTATTTTACCCTTTGTCCCCCCTATTATTTGTTTGTTTGTTTATCCATATTTTTTTATTCATCTGTCCATACCCTACATAAGAGGAGCATCAGACACAAGGTTTTCACTATCACACAGTCACATTGTAAAAGTTCTTGAAGACGATTGTATAATGATATAGCTTTCGCAATGTGACTGTGTGATTGTGAAAACCTTTTCTGATGCTTCTTTTATCTACCTTATAGACAAATGAGTAAAACATATGACCTAAAAATAGATAAATAATAGGGGGAACAAATGTTAAAATAAATTTAGTAGATTGAAATGCTAAGATCAATGAAAGGGAGGGGTAAGGGGTATGGTATGTATGAGTTTTTTTCTGTTTTCTTTTTATTTCTTTTTCTGAATTGATGCAAATGTTTTAAGAAATGATCATGATGATGAATATACAACTATGTGATGACATTGTGGATTACTGATTATATATGTAGAATGGAATGATCATACGGTAAGAATGTTTGTGTTTGCACGTTGGTACATTTAATAAATAAAATAAATTTTAAAAGAAAGAATCAAGGCTACTGGTATGCAGCTCAACAGTTTCAGGTATTTCCCTTTAGCCACTCCAATACACCATAAACTAAAAAGGGATATATATATAATGAATAAGAATAACCTTCAGGAAAACTTCTCGACCATTTGGAATCTCTCAGCCACTGAAACTTTATTTTGTCTCATTTCTCTCTTTCCCCTTTTGGTCAAGAAGGTTTTCTCATTCCCATGATGCTGGGTCCCGGCTCATCCCAGGTATTCCGTCCCACATTGCCGGGAAGATTTACACCCCTGGGAGTCATGTCCCATGTAGTGGGGGAGGGCAATGAGTTCACTTGCTGTGTCAGCTTAGAGAGAGAGGCCACATCCGAGCAACAAAAGAGGTTCTCTGGGGGTGACTCTTAGGCCTAATTTTAAGTAGCTTAGCCTATCCTTTGCAGGAATAAGGTTCATAGGGGTGAACCCCAACGATCAAGTTGGCCTATTGATTCGGTTGTCTGCACTGCTTACGAGAATATCAGAAGTTCTCCAAATGGGGAAGTTGAATATTTCCTCCTTTCTCCCTAACAGCCCCAAGAGGACTTTGGAAATCCTTCTTTATTCACTGCCCAAATTACTCTGGGATATATTGGGGTATCATACTAACTTGGACAAAGTCTCACGCCCTGTTCATGATTCTATGTACTTAGGGTGTTCAACTATACTGCCCATACAAGTGAAATTAGGAAATGCATTACCCAAAATACAAATTTTGCACCAAATAAACATTTCTCCCTTTGGTCTCACACAGAAGTTGGAGTTTTAAAATCTGGACAATATAATCCTTTACCTATATTCTGATTTACCTTAATCCTATCCAGATCAGCTTCCATTCATATCTCTACCCAAAGCTGATCCCTTTTTCAACTTTTTAAACAATTACTGTATGGGGTACTGCTGACTTTCATAGCTTCAGAGCTCTAATTCTGAGTCTCAGGTATCACATGAATACTGGGAATGACCAGGTTATAAACAAATATCTCAGAATTTAGAAATAACACTTGCAATTCCTGAATAGATATGACTGCTATAAGAGCTTACAATCTAGGACCCTTTACGGTAGGCCCCAACCTGATAACTCATGCTCTCATGCTCTCAACTTCAGTGCACAGAGTTGTTTTTTTTTTTGCTTGTTTGTTTGTTTTGGCATGGGCAGGCTCTGGAATCAAACGTGAGTCTCCGGCTTGGCAGGATAGAATTCTGCTACGGAGCCACTGTTGCACTGCCCAGTGCACTGAGTTTTTATATTATAGTTAGTCCATGTGAGTGAGGCACGATAACATTTGTCTTTTTGTTTCTGACATTTCATTCAACATACAGTCCAGTTCATTCACCTAGTTGTATGCCTCACAACTTCATTTCTTCTTGTGGCCACTCAGTGGTCCATTGTATATATACACCACAGTTTCCCCTTCCATTCCTCAGTCATTGTATCTTTAGGCTACCTTCATCCATCGTGGATTGTGAACACTACTGCCATAGATGCCAGCGTGCAAATGTCAATTCGTGTCCCCACATTCAGTTCCACTAGGTATATACTTCAGGATCATGTGGCAACCCCACCCCTAGCCTCCAGTGGAACCACCACCCTGCCTTCCAAGGGGCTGCACCTCTCAGTTTCCCTACTGTCGATGAATAGGTACATCTCTTTCTCCATATTTTCTCTAGCACTTATTTCTCTTTCATTTTTAAACAGTTTTATTCACATGTCATACAATCCAACCTAAGTATATAGACATGCCTTCACCACCGTACTCTATCTGAAGACATTTCCTTTTCCTCCACATAGAATCCATACCCCTCTCTCATACCCCTGGCCTGCTGACATTTAGTTTTGGCATAATGCCTTTGTTACATTCAGTGGAAGCTTATTACAATGTTACTGTTGACTACAGATCTTTGTTTGCATGGATTGTACTTTTTCCCATATGCCATCTATTTTCAACACCCTGCAATATTGACATTTGCTCTTCCTTGTGCAAAAACGTTTTTTTATTTGTACATTTAATCACCATCATTGTTCACACTCTAGGCATTCCTAAATTATACCGTCTGTCTCCATCCTTTATCTTTCCTTCTGGTTTCATACGTGCCCCCAGCCCTTCTCCCGCTATCATACTCACATTCAGCCTCATTCAATATTTATATTATTGTGCTACAACGAGGTAGTATTGTGCTATCCATTTCTGAATTTTTATCATCAGTCCTGTTGCACAATCTGTATTCTTTCAGCACCAATTGCCAATCTCTACCCCACTGCTATATCCTGATAAGCTGGGTTCTTTTTTTTTTTTTTTTTATAAGCTGGGTTCTTAACTTTAATTCTCCAAGTTTGCTCGTTAATGTTAGTTCATGTTAGTGAGATCATATGGTATTTGTCCTTTTGTTTCTGGCTAATTTCATTCAGCATAATGTCCTCAAGATTCATCCATGTTGTTACATGCTTCATGACTTTATTTCTGTCTTACAGCTGTGTAATATTCTATCGTATATATATACCACAGTTTGTTTAGTCACTCATCAGTTGATGGACATTTAGGCTGTTTCCATTTCTTGGCAATCGTAAATAATGCTGCTATAAACATCAGTGTGCAAATGTCCGTTTGTGTCCTTGCCCTCATGTCCTCTGATTATATACCTAGTAATGGGATTGCTGGATCGTATGACAATTCTATACTTAGCTTCCTGAGGAACTACCAAACTGCCTTCCGCAGTGATTGTACCACTTTATATTCCCACCAACAGTGGATAAATGTGCCTTTTTCTCCACATCCTCTCCAGCACTTGTTGTTTTCTGTTTTTCAGATAATGGCCATTCTAGAAGGTGTCAGATGAGATCATATTGTGGTGCATTTCCCTAATAGCCAGTGAAGTTGAACATCTTTTGATGTGTCTTTTAGCCATTTGTATTTTGTTTTCTGAGAAGTGTCTGTTCATGTGTTTTACCTATTTTTTCATTGGGTTGTTAGCCTTTTTTTAGTTGAAGATATATTGTGGATACTAAACCCTTACCTGATATGTGGTTTCCAAATATTGTCTTCCATTGTGTAGGCTATCTTTTTACTTTCTTGGCAAAATTCTTTGATGCAAAAAGTGTTTAATTTTGAGGAGTTCCTATTTGTCTATTTCTTTCTTCAGTGCTCGTGCTTTGGGTGTAAGGTCTAGGAAACTGCCTCCTATTACAAGTTTTATACAATATTTTCCCACATTTTCTTCTAAAAGTTTTATGGTCTTAGCTCTAATGCTTAGGTCTTTGATCCAGTTTGAACTAATTTTTGTATAGGGTATGAAATACAGATCCTGTTTTATTCTTTTGTATGAGGATATCCATTCTCCAAGCACCATTTATTGAAGAGGCAGCTCTGTCCCAGCAAGGCTTGACAGCCTTATCAAACATCAATTGTCCATAGATGAGAGGGTCTATATCTGAACACTCTATTCAATTCCATTGGTCAGTATATTTATTCTTATGCCAGCACCATGCTGTTTTGACCACTATAGCTTCATAATATGCTTTAAAGTCAGGTAGTGTGAGAACTCCCACTTCATTTTTCTTTGTCAAGACATTTTTAGCTATTCGGGGCATATTTCCCTTCAAATAAATTTGATTATTGGTTTTTCTATTTCTGCAAAGTAAGTTGTTGGGATTTTTTTTTTTTTTTTTTTTTTTTTTTTTTTTTTTTTTTTTTTAAAGGAAAGACAGAGAGAAGGATAGAAGGAAGGAAGAAAGGGAAACATTTTTAAACATTTTCTTGTTTTATTGTATTCTGTTTCTCCGTTTTTTGTTACATGGGCTGGGGCCGGGAATCGAACCGAGGTCCTCCGGCATAGCAGGCAAGCACTTTGCCCGCTGAGCCACCGCGGCCCGCCCAGTTGTTGGGATTTTAATTGGTATTGCATTGAATCTACAAATCAATTTGGGTAGAATTGACATCTTAGCTATATTTAGTCTTCTAATCCACGAACACAGTATGCCCTTCCATTTATTTAGGTCTTTTATGATTTCTTTTAGCAATTCATTTCAGTTTTCTGTGTATAGGTCCTTTGTATCCTTAGTTAAATTTATTCCTAAATATTTGATTCTTTTGGTTGCTATTGTATATGAAACTTTTTTCTTGATTTCCTCCTCAGATTGCTCATTACTAGTGTTTAGAAACACTATTGATTTGGGGGTGTTGATCTTGTACTCTGCCACTATGACATGCTCATTTATTAGCTCTAGTAGCTTTGTTATAGATTTTTCAGGATTTTCAACATGGAGTATCACATCATCTGCAAACAGCAAGAGTTTTACATCTTCCTTTCCAAGTTGTATGCTTTTTACTTCTTTTTCTTGCCTAATTGCGCTGGCTAGAATTTCCAGCACAATGTTGAATAAGAATGGTGATAGTGGACATCCTTGTCTTGTTCCTGATCTTAGAGGGAAAGCTTTCAATCTTTCCCAATTAAGGATGATGTTAGCTGTGGGTTTTTCATATATTCCCTTATCATATTGAGGAAGTTCCTTTCTATTCCTATCCTTTGAAGGGATTTCATCAAGAAACGATGTTGAATTTTATGAAATGCCTTTTCTGCATCAATTGAGATGATCATGTGGTTTTTCCACTTTGATGTGTCCATATGGAGGAGAAATCTAATCAAATTCCCACTCAGCAATATTGAATGAGGATGAAAGGACATGACTTCTCTTGGGTACACCACAGATTTAAACTGGCACAGGGAGTTTAAACCATCAACATTTAGTGTTATTACTGTAAAGGCATTACTTTTTTCTACAATTTTGTCTTTTGGATTTATGTATCATATCTAATTTTTTTCCCTCTTTTTACCCTTACTGATAGTCGTCATTTCTACACTCTTCTCCAGACCTTTCTGTCCTGCCTTTTCCTATCTGCCTGTGCGATCCTTTTAGTATTTCTTGCAGATCCAGTCTCTTGGTCACAAATTCTCTCAGTGATTGTTTGTCTGAAAATATTTTCATCTCCCCCTCATTTTTGAAGGAGAATTTTGCTGGATATAGAATTCTTGGTTGGCAGTTTTTCTGTTTTAGAATCTTAAATATATTTTTTCACTGCCTTCTCGCCTCCATGGTCTCTGCTGAGAAATCCACACATATAGTCTTATTTGGCTTCCCGTATATATGATGGGTTGCTTTTCTCCTGCTACTTTCAAAATTCTCTGTTTCTCTTTGATATCTGACAGTCTGATTAGTAAGTGTCTTGGAGTATTTCAATTTGGATCCATTCTGTTTGGGGTATGTTGCACTTCTTGGATCTGTAATTTTATGTCTTTTATAAGAGACAGGAAATTTTCAATGATAATTTCCTCCATTAGTCTTTCTCCTCCTTTGTCCTTAACTTCTCCTGGGACACCCACAGCATGTATATTCATGTGCCTTCATGTTGTCATTCAGTTCCCTGGGACTCTGCTCATATTTTTCCATTCTTTTCCCTGTATTTTCTTTTGTGTATCAGATTTCAGGTGTCCAGTCCTCTAGTTCACTAATCCCTTCTCTGTCTCTTCAAATCTATTGTTGTAGGTTTCCATTATTTGTTTTTCATCTCTTCTATTCTACCATTCATTCCCATAAGTTCTGTGATTTGTTTTTTCAGACTTTCAATTTCTTCTCTGTGTTCACCCAATGTCTTCTTTATTTTTTTTTATTTCATTTTATTTTTTTATTTTTACATGGGCAGGCACCGGGAATCAAACCCGGGTCCTCAGGCATGGCAGGCAAGCATTCTTACCTGCTGAGCCACCGTGGCCCCCCAATGTCTTCTTTATATCCTTCCTCAACTCACTGATTTGATTTTTCATGAGATTTTCCACATGCATTCAAACATCCTGAATTAGTTGTTTCAACTCCTGAATCTCATTTGAATTGTTGGTATGTTCCTTCGACTGGGCCATATCTTAAATTTTCCTAGTATAACTCGTTATTTTTTGCTGGTGTCTAGGCATTTGATTTTCTTAGTCAGTTTATTCTGGGTTTTTTTTTTTTTCTTCACTCTTTTATATAGGATTTTCTTGCTGGATGGCTTTGTTCTCTATCTGTTCTTTGACATTTAGTTCAATTTATTCTAGACCTTTAGCATAGGTTCTGTTTAACTGATCAGAATTTTTCACTTCTTGCCCTCCCTGTCTGAAACTATTTATTTATTTATTTTTGAGGAGGGTCTACTCAGATATTATAGACCCCTGTCAGATTTTCCCAGATCGTATTGGCCCATATCTCAGGAAGAAATAGAGCATCAGTTTTCCCTGAGGGTGAGACCCAGCAGGTTGTCAGGGTTTCCTATGAAGCCTTTAGATTCTGTGATTTTCCTATCCTGCCCAGCATGTGGTATTTGTCTGCCTGTGGCTTCCCACCACCATAAAGTGATGTGGTGCCTTTAATTTTAGACTCTCCCTGCTGGGGGCATGGTTGAGACAGAGGTGAGGTCGTAGGTTGGCATTAATTGCTTCAATTTTCTAGTCCCTGGGGCCTGAATTCCTTGAAGGAAGAATTCCACTTGAGCTGGGTCCCACCTTTCTCTTGGGAAAGATACAACCTTTAGGGAATAAACTCCTTTCACCTGACTAGTTACTTTGTCTCTCAGTGCTGGAGCATGAGAAGGCTTCCAGTTCTATCTAATGAACTGTTAAGGAGTAGGAAAAAAGAAAAAAAAAAAAAAAGGTTTTTCAGGGCAGGACCCCAACCCCTTGGGTTTGTCAGTCAAGAGCTTAAGTGGTACATGGCTCTATTTATCTCCAGGTTCTATGTGCCCCCTTTTCTTGGGTCTAGCCTTTTTGCAGTATTTTGTGCTGTCTCTGTTTTTTTTTTTTTTCTCATCAGTCCCACTGCCTCTCTGCTAGGGGTGGGGGAGTGGAGAGGTGGGGGGGTCTCCTAGTACCTTTAGTGCTTATTGCAGGTTCATCTGTGCTGGGGCCTATTTGCAGTAGTCAGAATTTGTTAATTGTCTCAGGTGGAGCTTGGTTGAGCTAAGTCCTTGCTGCTAATAAAGTCTGTTTCCTTTTCCCGCAGGAAACCAGCCTGCCATGTCCATGGGGGAGAGGCTTAGGGAACTTATAGTTCCATGTATCGTCTCGGGGGTCCACCTGGTTCAGACTGGTGTACGCTGTGTGTCCAGTCACTGATGTAGTCCCAGCAGTTGTTCTATACTGTTCCTGGCTATTTACTAGCTGCTCCAGAGGATGAGCTAAATTCCACACCTCACTCAGCCACCATCTTGTCCCCCTTGTAATAGATTTTTTTTTTAACTTTTTTGTATTAATTAAAAGAAATTAACAAATGAAACATTTAGATATCATTCCATTCTACATATACAATCAATAATTCTTAATATCACATAGTTGCATATTCATCATTTCTTAGTACATTTGCATCGATTTAGAAAAAGAAATAAAAAGACAACAGAAAAAGAAATAAAATGATAATAGAGAAAAAAAACTATACGTACCATACCCCTTACCCCTCACTTTCATTTACCACTATTTCAAACTGAATTTATTTTAACATTTGTTCCCCCTATTATTTATTTTTATTCCATATGTTCTACTCTTCTGTTGATATAGTAGCTAAAAGGAGCATCAGACATAAGGTTTTCACATTCACAGTTTCATTGTGAAAGCTATATCATTGTTCAATCATCATCAAGAAACATGGCTACTGGAACACAGCTCTACATTTTCAGGCAATTCCCTCCAGCCTCTCCACTACATCTTGAACAACAAGGTGATATCTACTTAATGCGTAAGAATAACCTCCAGGATAACCTCTCGACTCTGTTTGGAATGTCTCAGCCATTGACACTTTGTCTCATTTTACTCTTCCCCCTTTCCGTTGAGAGGGTTCTCTCAATCCCTTGATGTTAATTCTCAGCTCATTCTAGGGTTTTTCTCAGTCCTTTGATGCTGAGTCTCAGCTCATTCCAGGATCTTTGTCCCACATTGCCAGGAAGGTCCACACCCCTGGGAGTCATGTCCCAGGCAGAGAGGGGGAGGGTGGTGAGACTGCTCGTCATATTGGCTGGAGAGAGAGGCCACATCTGAGCAACAAAAGAGGCTCTCTTGGGGGTGACTTTTAGGCCTAAATTTTTAGTAGACTTAACCTATCCTTTGTGGGGTTAAGTTTCATGTGAACAAACCCCAAAACTGGGGGCTCAGCCTATAGCTTTGGTTGTCCACACTGCTTGTGAGAATATCAAGAATTCAACTTGGGGAAGTTGAATTTCTCCCCACTCTCACCATTCCCCGAAGGGGACTTGCAAATACTTTTCCAGTCACTGATCAAATCATTCTGGGATTCATCGGGGGATCACTCTGGACAAACCAACACAATCTCATGTGCTACCTGAGATTCCAAGTACTTATGACATTCAATCAAACTATCTATATGAGTTATATTAGGAAATGCTCTAGTCAAAATCTAAATTTTGTAACAAATAAACATTTTTTGCTTTAGTCTCACACATAAGGTGACATTTTAAAGTATTAATTATCATCTATTTTCAGCACCCTGCAATAATGACATTCCTTTGTTCTTCCTCCTGCCAAAACATTTTTAAAATTTGTACATTGTACATTTCACTATTATTATACACTCTAGGCATTCCTAGATTATACCATCTCGATCTTTAACATCTATCATTCTTTCTGATTTCATTTATGTCCCCATCCCTCCTCCCCCTATCATTCTCATATGCAGCTTCATTCAGTGTTTTAACATAATTACATTACAGTTAGGTAGTATTGTGCTGTCCATTTCTGAGTTTTTGTATCCAGTCCTGTTGCACAGTCTGTATCCCTTCAGCTCCAATTACCCACTATCTTACCCTATTTCTATCTCCTGATGGTCTCTGTTACCAACGACATATTCCAAGTTTATTCAATAATGTCGGTTCATATCAGTGAGACCATACAGTATTTGTCCTTTAGTTTTTGGCTAGTCTCACTCAGCATAATGTTCTCTAGGTCCATCCATGTTGTTACATACTTCATAAGTTTGTTCTGTCTTAGAGCTGCATAATATTCCATCGTATGTATATACCACAGTTTGTTTAGCCACTCATCTGTTGATGGACATTTTGGCTGTTTCCATCTCCTTGCAATTGTAAATAATGCTGCTATAAACATTGGTGTGCAAATGTCCGTTTGTGTCTTTGCCCTTAAGTCCTTTGAGTAGATACCTAGCAATGGTATTGCTGGGTCATATGGCAATTCTATATTCAGCTTTTTGAGGAACTGCCAAACTGCCTTCCACACTGGTTGCACCATTTGACATTCCCACCAACAGTGGATAAGTGTGCCTCTTTCTCCACATCCTCTCCAGCACTTGTCATTTTCTGTTTTGTTGATAATGGCCATTCTGGTGGGTGTGAGATGATAATCTCATTGTGGTTTTGATTTGCATTTCTCTAATGGCCAGGGACATTGAGCATCTCTTCATGTGCCTTTTGGCCATTTGTATTTCCTCTTCTGAGAAGTGTCTGTTCAAGTCTTTTTTTTTTTTTTTTTTATTAATTAAAAAAAGAATTAACAAAACAATTAGAAATCATTCCAATCTACATGTACAATCAGTAATTCTTAATAACATCACATAGTTGCATATTCATCATTTCTTAGTACATTTGCATCAATTTAGAAAAAGAAATAAAAAGACAACAGAATAAGAATTAAAACAATAATAGAAAGAAAAAAAAAACAAAAAAAACAAAAACAAAAAACCTATACCTCACATGCAGCTTCATTCAGTGTTTTAACATAATTGCATTACAATTGGGTAGTATTGTGCTGTCCATTTCTGAGTTTTTATATCCAGTCCCGTTGTACAGTCTGTATCCCTTCATCTCCAATTATCCCTTCTCTTTTTTTTTTTTTTTTAATTAACGGAAAAAAAGAAATTAACCCAACATTTAGAGATCATACCATTCTACACATGCAATCATTAATTCTTAACATCATCACATAGATGCATGATCATCATTTCTTAGTACATTTGCATTGGTTTAGAAGAACTAGCAACATAACCGAAAAAGATATAGTATGTTAATATAGAGAAAAAAATAAAAGTAATAATAGTAAAATCAAAACAAAACAAAACAAAACAAAACAAAAACCTATAGCTCAGATGCAGCTTCATTCAGTGTTTTAACATGATTACTTTACAAGTAGGTATTATTGTGCTGTCCATTTTTGAGTTTTTGTATCTAGTCCTGTTGCACAGTCTGTATCCCTTCAGCTTCAATTACCCATTGTCTTACCCTGTTTCTAACTCCTGCTGAACTCTGTTACCAATGACATATTTCAAGTTTATTCTCGAATGTCCGTTCACATCAGTGGGACCATACAGTATTTGTCCTTTAGTTTTTGGCTGGATTCACTCAGCATAATATTCTCTAGGTCCATCCATGTTATTACATGGTTCATAAGTTTATCTTGTCTTAAAGCTGCATAATATTCCATCGTATGTATATACTACAGTTTGTTTAGCCACTCTTCTGTTGATGGAGATTTTGGCTGTTTCCATCTCTTTGCAATTGTAAATAATGCTGCTATAAACATTGGTGTGCAAATGTCCGTTTGTGTCTTTGCCCTTAAGTCCTTTGAGTAGATACCTAGCAATGGTATTGCTGGGTCGTATGGCAATTCTATATTCAGCTTTTTGAGGAACCGCCAAACTGCCTTCCACAGTGGTTGCACCCTTTGACATTCCCACCAACAGTGGATAAGTGTGCCTCTTTCTCCGCATCCTCTCCAGCATTTGTCATTTTCTGTTTTGTTGATAATGGCCATTCTGGTGGGTGTGAGATGATATCTCATTGTGGTTTTGATTTGCATTTCTCTAATGGCCAGGGACATTGAGCATCTCTTCATGTGCCTCTTGGCCATCCGTATTTCCTCTTCTGAGAGGTGTCTGTTCAAGTCTTTTTCCCATTTTGTAATTGGGTTGGCTGTCTTTTTGTTGTTGAGATGAACAATCTCTTTATAAATTCTGGATACTAGACCTTTATTTGATATGTCATTTCCAAATATTGTCTCCCATTGTGTAGGCTGTCTTTCTACTTTCTTGATGAAGTTCTTTGATGCACAAAAGTGTTTAATTTTGAGGAGTTTCTATTTATTTATTTCCTTCTTCAGTGCTCTTGCTTTAGGTTTAAGGTCCATAAAACCGCCTCCAGTTGTAAGATCCATAAGATATCTCCCAACATTTTCCTCTAACTGTTTTATGGTCTTAGACCTAATGTTTAGATCTTTGATCCATTTTGAGTTAACTTTTGTATAGGGTGTGAGAGATGGGTCTTCTTTCATTCTTTTGCATATGGATATCCAGTTCTCTAGGCACCATTTATTGAAGAGACTGCTCTGTCCCAGGTGAGTTGGTTTGACTGCCTTATCAAAGATCAAATGACCATAGATGAGAGGGTCTATATCTGAGCACTCTATTCGATTCCATTGGTCGATATATCTATCTTTATGCCAATACCATGCTGTTTTGACCACTGTGGCTTCATAATATGCCTTAAAGTCAGGCAGCGCGAGACCTCCAGCTTCGTTTTTTTTCCTCAAGATGTTTTTAGCAATTCGGGGCACCCTGCCCTTCCAGATAAATTTGCTTATTGGTTTTTCTATTTCTGAAAAATAAGTTGTTCGGATTTTGATTGGTATTGCATTGAATCTGTAAATCAATTTAGGTAGGATTGACATCTTAACTATATTTAGTCTTCCAATCCATGAACACGGTATGCCCTTCCATCTATTTAGGTCTTCTGTGATTTCTTTTAGCAGTTTTTTGTAGTTTTCTTTATATAGGTTTTTTGTCTCTTTAGTTAAATTTATTCCTAGGTATTTTATTCTTTTAGTTGCAATTGTAAATGGGATTCGTTTCTTGATTTCCCCCTCAGCTTGTTCATTACTAGTGTATAGAAATGCTACAGATTTTTGAATGTTGATCTTGTAACCTGCTACTTTGCTGTACTCATTTATTAGCTCTAGTAGTTTTGTTGTGGATTTTTCCGGGTTTTCGACGTATAGTATCATATCATCTGCAAACAGTGATAGTTTTACTTCTTCCTTTCCAATTTTGATGCCTTGTATTTCTTTTTCTTGTCTAATTGCTCTGGCTAGAACCTCCAACACAATGTTGAATAATAGTGGTGATAGTGGACATCCTTGTCTTGTTCCTGATCTTAGGGGGAAAGTTTTCAATTTTTCCCCATTGAGGATGATATTAGCTGTGGGTTTTTCATATATTCCCTCTATCATTTTAAGGAAGTTCCCTTGTATTCCTATCCTTTGAAGTGTTTTCAACAGGAAAGGATGTTGAATCTTGTCAAATGCCTTCTCTGCATCAATTGAGATGATCATGTGATTTTTCTGCTTTGATTTGTTGATATGGTGTATTACATTAATTGATTTTCTTATGTTGAACCATCCTTGCATACCTGGGATGAATCCTACTTGGTCATGATGTATAATTCTTTTAATGTGTTGTTGGATACGATTTGCTAGAATTTTATTGAGGATTTTTGCATCTGTATTCATTAGAGAGATTGGTCTGTAGTTTTCTTTTTTTGTAATATCTTTGCCTGGTTTTGGTATGAGGGTGATGTTGGCTTCATAGAATGAATTAGGTAGTTTTCCCTCCACTTCGATTTTTTTGAAGAGTTTGAAGAGAATTGGTACTAATTCTTTCTGGAACGTTTGGTAGAATTCACATGTGAAGCCATCTGGTCCTGGACTTTTCTTTTTAGGAAGCTTTTGAATGACTAATTCAATTTCTTTACTTGTGATTGGTTTGTTGAGGTCATCTATGTCTTCTTGAGTCAAAGTTGGTTGTTCATGTCTTTCCAGGAACCCGTCCATTTCCTCTAAATTGTTGTATTTATTAGCGTAAAGTTGTTCATAGTATCCTGTTATTACCTCCTTTATTTCTGTGAGGTCAGTAGTTATGTCTCCTCTTCCATTTCTGATCTTATTTATTTGCATCCTCTCTCTTCTTCTTTTTGTCAATCTTGCTAAGGGCCCATCAATCTTATTGATTTTCTCATAGAACCAACTTCTGGCCTTATTGATTTTCTCTATTGTTTTCATGTTTTCAATTTCATTTATTTGTGCTCTAATCTTTGTTATTTCTTTCCTTTTGCTTGCTTTGGGGTTAGTTTGCTGTTCTTTCTCCAGTTCTTCCAAATGGATAGTTAATTCCTGAATTTTTGCCTTTTCTTCTTTTCTGATATAGGCATTTAGAGCAATAAATTTCCCTCTTAGCACTGCCTTTGCTGCGTCCCATAAGTTTTGATATGTTGTGTTTTCATTTTCATTCACCTCGAGGTATTTGCTAATTTCTCTTGTAATTTCTTCTTTGACCCAGTCGTTGTTTAGGAGTGTGTTGTTGAGCCTCCACGTATTTGTGAATTTTCTGGCACTCTGCCTATTATTGATTTCCAACATCATTCCTTTATGGTCCGAGAAAGTGTTGTGTAAGATTTCAATCTTTTTAAATTTGTTAAGACTTGCTTTGTGACCCAGCATATGGTCTATCTTTGAGAATGATCCATGAGCACTTGAGAAAAAGGTGTATCCTGCTGTTGTGGGATGTAATGTCCTATAAATGTCTATTAAGTCTAGTTCATTTATAGTAATATTCAGATTCTCTATTTCTTTGTTGATCCTCTGTCTAGATGTTCTGTCCCTTGATGAGAGTGGTGAGTTGAAGTCTCCAACTATTATGGTATATGAGTCTATTTCCCTTTTCAGTGTTTGCAGTATATTCCTCACGTATTTTGGGGCATTCTGATTCGGTGCATAAATATTTATGATTGTTATGTCTTCTTGTTTAATTGTTCCTTTTATTAGTATATAGTGTCCTTCTTTGTCTCTTTTAACTGTTTTACATTTGAAGTCTAATTTGTTGGATATTAGTATAGCCACTCCTGCTCTTTTCTGGTTGTTATTTGCATGAAATATATTTTCCCAACCTTTCACTTTCAACCTATGTTTATCTTTGGGTCTAAGATGTGTTTCCTGTAGACAGCATATAGAAGGATCCTGTTTTTTAATCCATTCTGCCAATCTATGTCTTTTGATTGGGGAATTCAGTCCATTGACATTTAGTGTTATTACTGTTTGGATAATATTTTCCTCTAACATTTTGCCTTTTGTATTATATATATCATATCTGATTTCCCTTCTTTCTACACTCTTTTCCATATCTCTCTCTTCTGTCTTTTTGTATCTGACTCTAGTGCTCCCTTTAGTATTTCTTGCAGAGCTGGTCTCTTGGTCACAAATTCTTTCAGTGACTTTTTGTCTGAGAATGTTTTAATTTCTCCCTCATTTTTGAAGGATAATTTTGCTGGATATAGGAGTCTTGGTTGGCAGTTTTTCTCTTTTAGTATTTTAAATATATCATCCCACTGTCTTCTAGCTTCCATGGTTTCTGCTGAGAAATCTACACAAAGTCTTATTTGGTTTCCCTTGTATGTAATGGATTGTTTTTCCCTTGCTGCTTTCAAGATCTTCTCTTTCTCTTTGACCTCTGACATTCTAACTAGTAAGTGTCTTGGAGAACGCCTATTTGGGTCTAATCTCTTTGGGGTGCGCTGCACTTCTTGGATCTGTAATTTTAGGTCTTTCATAAGAGTTGGGAAATTTTCAGTGATAATTTCTTCCATTAGTTTTTCTCCTCCTTTTCCCTTCTCTTCTCCTTCTGGGACACCCACAACACGTATATTTGTGCGGTTCATATTGTCCTTGAGTTCCCTGATACCCTGTTCAAATTTTTCCATTCTTTTCCCTATAGTTTCTGTTTCTTTTTGGAATTCAGATGTTCCATCCTCCAAATCACTAATTCTATCTTCTGTCTCTTTAAATCTATCATTGTAGCTATCCATTATTTTTTCTATGTTCGCTACTTTATCCTTCACTTCCATAAGTTCTGCGATTTGTTTTTTCAGTTTTTCTATTTCTTCTTTATGTTCAGCCGATGTCCTCTTCATGTCCTCCCTCAATTTATCGATTTCATTTTTGAAGAGGTTTTCCATTTCTGTTCGTATATTCAGCATTAGTTGTCTCAGCTCTTGTGTCTCATTTGAGCTATTGGTTTGTTCCTTTGACTGAGCCATATTCTCAATCTTTTGAGCGTGGACAGTTATCTTCTGCTGCTGGCGTCTGGGCATTTATTCAGATTTCTCTTGGTGTTGGACCCAGCAAGGTTGTAATATTTTTCTGTGAAATCTCTGGGTTCTGTTTTTCTTATCCTGCCCAGTAGGTGGCGCTCGTGGCACACGTTTGTCTGCGGGTCCCACCAGTAAAAGGTGCTGTGGGACCTTAAACTTTGGAAAACTCTCGCCGTCCTGGGGGTTCGCTAGCCGAAGCGACTTGAGCCGGCCCGGGGTCCGAACGCAGGGAGGGTTGCTGGTCGCCGCAGCCAGGGAAAGAGCCCGTCCGAATTTCCTAGTCGGCCCTGGGCAACAAGCGTGGCGGGAGGGCGCCAGTGGCAGCGGCCCGCCCGAGAGAGTGCACGTTCCCCGGGAGTCACGGGGTCACCGTTCTCCGCGGCCTGGGGGTTTCTGATCCAATTCTCTCAGTTGGTCCGGGGGCTGCGCGTGGTGTGGGCGCCAGTCGCCTTGATTTCAGGGGACCACCCCTCCAATTCTCCCAGCCGGCCCGGGAAGGGGGAAGGGAGTAACTCCGGCCGCTTGCCACCCCGCCCGGTAAGGCCCGCGCGCCTCGGCGATCTCACCCGAGCTGCTTCTCTCAGCCAGCCAGCCGTTCCAGGATGGGGTATGCTGTCTTTTTTATCTCTGTTGTGGCTTTGGGCGCTTTCTGTATCGTTTCTACTCCCCTAGTAGGTGTCCTGGAGAAGAAACTAAGATCCGCGCGTCTTACTAAGCCGCCATCTTCCAGGAAGTCCTCTGTTCAAGTCTTTTGAACAGACACTTGGATTGGCTGTCTTTTTGTTGTTGAGTTGGACAATCTCTTTATAAATTCTGGATACTAGATCTTTATCTGATATGTCATTTCCAAATATTGTCTCTCATTGTGTAGGCTGTCTTTTTACTTTCTTGATGAAGTTCTTTGATGCACAAAAGTGTTTAATTTTGAGGAGCTCCCATTTATTTATTTCTTTCTTCAGTGCTCTTGCTTTAGGTGTAAGGTCCATAAAACCGCCTCCAATTATAAGATTCATAAGATATCTCCCTACATTTTCCTCTAGCTGTTTTATGGTCTTAGACCTAATGTTTAGATCTTTGATCCATTTTGAGTTAACTTTTGTATAGGGTGTGAGATACGGGTCCTCTTTCATTCTTTTGCATATAGATATCCAGTTCTCTAGGCACCATTTATTGAAGAGACTGTTCTGTCCCAAATGAGTTGGCTTGACTGCCTTATCAAAGATCAAATGTCCATAGATGAGACGGTCTATATCTGAGCACTCTATTCGATTCCATTGGTCAATATATCTATCTTTATGCCAGTACCATGCTGTTTTGACCATTGTGGCTTCATAATATGCCTTGAAGTCAGGCAGCGTGAGACCTCCAGCTTCATTTTCTTCCCTCAAGATACTTTTAGCAATTCGGGGCACCCTGCCCTTCCAGATAAATTTGCTTATTGGTTTTTCTATTTCTGAAAAGTAAGTTGTTGTGATTTTGATTGGTATTGCGTTGAATCTGTAAATCAATTTAGGTAGAATTGACATCTTAACTATATTTAGTCTTCCAATCCATGAACATGGTATGCCCTTCCATCTATTTAGGTCTTCTATGATTTCTTTTAACAGTTTCTTGTAGTTTCTTTGTATAGGTCTTTTGTCTCTTTAGTTAAATTTATTCCTAAGTATTTTATTCTTTTAGTTGCAATTGTAAATGGAATTCGTTTCTTGATTTCCTCCTCAGCTTGTTCATTGCTAGTGTATAGAAACACTACAGATTTTTGAATGTTGATCTTGTAACCTGCCACTTTGCTGTACTCGTTTATTAGCTCTAGTAGTTTTGCTGTGGATTTTTCAGGGTTTTCAATGTATAGTATCATATCATCTGCAAACAGTGATAGTTTTACTTCTTCCTTTCCAATTTTGATGCCTTGTATTTCTTTTTCTTGCCTAATTGCTCTGGCTAGAACTTCCAACATGATGTTGAATAACAGTGGTGATAGTGGACATCCTTGTCTTGTTCCTGATCTTAGGGGGAAAGTTTTCAATTTTTCCCCATTGAGGATGATATTAGCTGTGGGTTTTTCATATATTCCCTCTATCATTTTAAGGAAGTTCCCTTGTATTCCTATCCTTTGAAGTGTTTTCAACAGGAAAGGATGTTGAATCTTGTCAAATGCCTTCTCTGCATCAATTGAGATGATCATGTGATTTTTCTGCTTTGATTTGTTGATATGGTGTATTACATTAATTGATTTTCTTATGTTGAACCATCCTTGCATACCTGGGATGAATCCTACTTGGTCATGATATAATTCTTTTAATGTGTTGCTGGATTCGATTTGCTAGAATTTTGTTGAGGATTTTTGCATCTATATTCATTAGAGAGATTGGTCTGTAGTTTTCTTTTTTTGTAATATCTTTGCCTGGTTTTGGTATGAGGGTGATGTTGGCTTCATAGAATGAATTAGGTAGCTTTCCCTCCACTTCAATTTTTTGAAGAGTTTGAGCAGGGTTGGTACTAATTCTTTCTGGAATGTTTGGTAGAATTCACATGTGAAGCCATCTGGTCCTGGACTTTTCTTCTTGGGAAGCTTTTGAATGACTGATTCAATTTCTTTACTTGTGATTGGTTTGTTGAGGTCATCTATTTCTTCTTGAGTCAAAGTTGGTTGTTCATGCCTTTCTCAGAAGTTGTCTATTTCATCTACATTGTTGTATTTATTAGCATAAAGTTGTTCATAGTATCCTGTTATTACCTCCTTTATTTCTGTGAGGTCAGAGGTTATGTCTCCTCTTCCATTTCTGATCTTATTTATTTGCGTCTTCTCTCTTCTTCTTTTTGTCAATCTTGCTAAGGGCCCATCAATCTTATTGATTTTCTCATAGAACCAACTTCTGGTCTTATTGATTTTCTCAATTGTTTTCATGTTCTCAATTTCATTTATTTGTGCTCTAATCTTTGTTATTTCTTTCCTTTTGCTTGCTTTGGGGTTAGTTTGCTGTTCTTTCTCCAGCTCTTCCAAGTGGACAGTTAATTCCTGCATTTTTGCCCTTTCTTCTTTTTTGATATAGGCATTTAGGGCAATAAATTTCCCTCTTAGCACTGCCTTTGCTGCGTCCCATAAGTTTTGATATGTTGTGTTTTCGTTTTCATTCGCCTTGAGATATTTATTGATTTCTCTTGTAATTTCTTCCTTGACCCATTGGTTGTTTAAGAGTGTGTTGTTGAGCCTCCACGTATTTGTGAATTTTCTGGCACTCTGCCTATTATTGATTTCCAACTTCATTCCTTTATGATCTGAGAAAGTGTTGTGTATGATTTCAATCTTTTTAAATTTGTTGAGACTTGCTTTGTGACCCAGCATATGGTCTATCTTTGAGAATGATCCATGAGCACTTGAGAAAAAGGTGTATCCTGCTGCTGTGGGGTATAATGCCTTATAAATGTCTGTTAAGTCTAGCTCATTTATTGTAATATTCAAATTCTCTGTTTCTTTATTGATCCTCTGTCTAGATGTTCTGTCCATTGATGAGAGTGGGGAATTGAAGTCTCCAACTATTATGGTAGATGTGTCTATTTCCCTTTTCAGTATTTGCAGTGTATGCCTCACGTATTTTGGGGCATTCTGGTTCAGTGCATAAATATTTATGATTGTTACGTCTTCTTGTTGAATTGTTCCTTTTATTAGTAGATAGTATCCTTCTTTGTCTCTTTTAACTGTTTTACATTTGAAGTCTAATTTGTTGGATATTAATATAGCTAGTCCTACTCTTTTCTGGTTGTTATTTGCATGAAATATCTTTTCCCAACCTTTCACTTTCAACCTATGTTTATCTTTGGGTCTAAGATGTGTTTCCTGTAGACAGCATATAGAAGGATCCTGTTTTTTAATCCATTCTGCCAGTCTATGTCTTTTGATTGGGGAGTTCAGTCCATTAACATTTAGTGTTATTACTGTTTGGGTAATACTTTCCTCTACCATTTTGCCTTTTGTATTATATATATCATATCTGATTTTCCTTCTTTCTACACTCTTCTCCATACCTCTCTCTTCTGTCTTTTCGTATCTGTCTCTAGTGCTCCCTTTCGTATTTCTTGCAGAGCTGGTCTCTTGGTCACAAATTCCCTCAGTGACTTTTTGTCTGAAAATGTTTTAATTTCTCCCTCATTTTTGAAGGACAATTTTTCTGGATATAGAATTCTTGGTTGGCAGTTTTTCTCTTTTAGTAATTTAAATATATCATCCCACTCGCCTCCATGGTTTCAGCTGAGAAACCTACACATAGTCTTATTGAGTTTCCCTTGTATGTGATGGATTGCTTTTCTCTTGCTGCTTTCAAGATTCTCTCTTTCTTTTTGACCTCTGACATTCTGACTAGTAAGTGTCTTGGAGAACCTCTATTTGGATCTATTCTCTTTGGGGTGCGCTGCACTTCTTGGATCTGTAATTTTAGGTCTTTCATAAGAGTTGGGAAATTTTCAGTGATAATTTCTTCCATTAGTTTTTCTCCTCCTTTTCCCTTCTCTTCTCCTTCCGGGACACCCACAACACGTGAATTTGTCCGCTTCATATTATCATTCAATTCCCTGAGTCCCTGCTCATATTTTTCCATTCTTTTCCCTATAGTTCCTGTTTCTTTTTGGATTTCAGATGTTCCATCCTCCAGTTCACTAATTCTAACCTCTGTCTCTTGAAATCTACCATTGTAGGTTTCCATTGTTTTTTTCATCTCTTCTACTGTATCTTTCATTCCCATAAGTTCTGTGATTTGCTTTTTCAGACTTTCCATTTCTTCTTTTTGTTCATTCCTTGCCTTCTTCATGTCCTCCCTCAATTCATTGATTTGGTTTTTGATGAGGTTTTCCATTTCTGTTTGTATATTCTGAATTGGTTGTTTCAGCTCCTGTATCTCATTTGAACTATTGGTTTGTTCCTTTGACTGGGCTATATCTTCAATTTTCCTGGTATGATTTGTTATTTTTTGCTGGTGTCTGGACATTTAATTACCTTAATTAGTTTATTCTGGAGATTGCTTTCACTTATCTTACCTAGGGTTTTCTTGCTAGATGATTTTGTCGTCTATCTGTTCTTTGACCTTCAGTTCAGCTTTTTCTGGGCCTCTAGCTTAAGTTTTGTTTAACAGAGGGTAATTTTTCAGTTCCTATTTACTTGTTTCTTGTCCTGCTTGTAAGGTGCCTTTTTCCCTCCCCACCCTTAGGAGGGTCTACATAGGTATTACAGACTTCAACCAGGTTTTCCCGGACTAAACTGGTCTCCTATCGGGGGGAAGGGGTCACCTGCGTCAGTTTTCCCTGAGGGTTAGACCCAGCAGGTTGAAAGACTTTCCTGTGAAGTCTCTGGGCTCTGTTTTTCTTATCCTGCCCAGTATGTGGCACTTGTCTGTCTGTGGGTCCCACCAGCAAAAGATGTTGTGGTTCCTTTAACTTTGGAAGGCTCTCCCTGCTGGGGGCATGGTGGAGACTGAGGAGAGGTTGTAGGCTGGTTTTAATGGCTTCAAATTGCCAAGCCCTGGGTTCTGAATTCCTTGAGAGAGGGATTCCACCTGAGTTGCATTTCACCCCTCCCCTGGGGAAGGCTCAGGTGGGAGACAGCCTTGAAAGCAGCCCATTTCTGCATATGCCTGTGACAGTTGCAGCCTGTGTAATCCCGCTGCTGAATCCAGAGGCAGCCAAGCCTCCATAGAAACAGCCACAAAAGCCTCCATTTCGTCCCCTTTCCTCTTTTTCGGTTAGTCCAATAGGCGACCTCCGCCTTGACCAGTTTCGCCTGAGCTGGGGGCCTATTTTTAGTAGTCAGAATTTGTTTATTACTGCCACAATTGGTGTTTGGTTGGACTCAGTCCCTGCTACTGCTAGAGTCTCTTTCCTTTCCCTCCAGGAAGCCGCCTGTGGGGGAGGGGTGCTGGGTGCCAGGCTCCGCAGCTTGGGGAACTGCCACGGCTTGGGGAACTCACCGTTCCAGAGACTCGAAGCCGGTCCAGCTGTTCCAGACTGGGGTACGCTGTGTGTCCGGTCACTATCGTGGCTCCGGGAGCTGTTCTGTACTGTTTCTGGTTATTTAGTAGTTGTTCTGAAGGACGAACTAAAACGCGCACATTGTTAAGCCACCATCCTGGCCAGTCTCCCTTGTAATAATTTTTGACTTACAGTTTACTTCATCTGATATTAAGATAACTCTCACAGTTCACTTTTGGTTACTATTTGCATGATGTATTTTTTCTATCCTTTTATTTTCAACCTACTTGTTTCTGAATTTGAGGTGAGTCTCTTGTAGACAACAGAGAATTGGGATATGCTTTTTTTGTATACATTCTGCCTATCTCTGCCTTTTGACTAGTAAAGTTAATCCATTAATGTTTAAAGTAACTACTGAAAAATCCATGACATTTTTGATGGTTTGGAGCACTATGTACCCCAGAAAAACACGTTCTTAAAGTTAATCCATTCCTCTGGGTGTGTGCCCATTGTAAATAGGATTTTTTGATAATATTACTTCAGTTAAGCTGTGGTCTTAATTCTATTACTGAAATCCTGTATAGGTGGAATGAAATTCAGACACAGAGAGAAAAAGCTATGGGAATTAAGAAGCTGAAATTCAGTGGAAACTGGAAGAGAACTGAGAGGCCAGGAAAGGCTGCCATGTACATTGCCATGTGACAAAAGAGCCAAGAACCAAGGATTACTGCAGCCAGCCCAGAGCACCACAGTCTTCGGGGAGAAAGCATTACCTTGATGATGTTTTGATTTGGACTTCTTTTTCCTCACCTTAAAACTGTGAACCATTGTTTAAACTATCCCTTTGTATGGTATGTACTTGAGTAGGCTAGGAAATTAAAACAAGTTTCTTCTGCCATTTTGCTATTTAGACTTTGTTTTATACTTGTTTTGTCCATCAATTCTTCTATTAATGTCTACTTTTTGTCATACTTTTGTATGTATTTGATTTTTTGTATTGAACATACATCATATGTCCAAAACAATAGATTATCACTACTTTTTTATGCATTTGCATTTTTGAACCTGTAAAAAGTGAAGTTATGTAACAAAAAGTACAGTACAATAGTACTAACATTTCAAATTAATCATATGGTTACTGTGCTAGTTTGAAACTATGTACCCCATAAAAGCCATTTTCTTTCCATCCTTATCCAATCTTGTGGGATCAGACCTATTGTTTAGGGTGGAACATTTTGATTAGATTGTTTCATGGAGATGTGACATACCTAAATGTGGGTGTGATCTTTTGATTAAATTATTTTCACAGAGGTGTGACACCCTGCCCAGTTTACTGGAGTCCTTTAAAAGGGGAAACATTTTGAGGGTGCAAGGGTAGCTCACTGGTAGAATTCTCTCCAGTCATGCAGGAGACCCGGGTTCAAATCCCAGTGCTGCAATAATGGGATAGTCAGATAGAAAAAGAACACAATGTGATCTCCACCATACAAAAGATTAAAAACATATATATAATGAAAAAATAAAAAGGGGAAACTTTCTGGAGAAAGTTCAGATGCAGACTTTTGGGGATGCTGAGGAAAATGCCAGAAGGACTCACAGGATCTGTGAGAGCCATTTGAAATCAGAAGATGGGAGAGAGCCCAGCAGACATTGCCATGTGCCGTCCCATGTGACAGACATTGGTCTTTCTTTGGAGTCAAGGAATCTTTCTCTGGATGTCTTAGTTTGGATATTAAGGACTTAGAATGGTAAACTTTTAATTAATAAATTCCCTTTATAAAAGCCTCCATTTCTAGTATATTGCATTCTGGCAGCTTCAGCAAACTAAAACAGTTGCCTTTACTGTAGGCCTTTATTTCATTATATCACTTCAATTCACTGTGGAGGGTCCTTTCCTTTCAGTCTTAAAAACTCCCTTTGGCATTGTTTGTAGGGCAGGTCTAGTGGTGACAAACTCCATCAGTTTTTGTTCATTTGGGAGTATGTTTATATGTCCCTTAATTAATTTTTACAAGGTAGATAAAAGGAGCATCAGACACAAGGTTTTCACAATCACACAGTCACATTGTGGAAGGCATATCATTATACAATCATCATATAGAAACATGGCTTCTGGAACACAGCTCTACATTTTCAGGCAGTTCCCTCCAGCCTCTCCACTTCCTCTTGGATAACAAGGTGATATCTACTTAATGCATAAGAGTAACCTCCAGGATAACCTCTCGACTCTGTTTGGAATCTCTCAGCTATTGACACTTTGTCTCATTTCACTCTTCCCCCTTTTGGTCGAGAAGGTTTTCTCAATCCCTTGATGCTGGGTCTCAGCTCATTCTGGGATTTCTGTCCCATGCTGCCAGGAAGATCCACACCCCTGGGAGTCATGTCCCACATAGACAGGGGGAGGATGGTGAGTCTGCTTGCTATGTTGGCTGGAGAGAGAGGCCACATCTAACTATGTCCCTTATTTTGTTGTTCTTTATTTTTTTCTTATTTTTAATTTTAATTTTATTTTTATATTTCTCTTATTTTTTAAATTTTAATATTTTATTGTAAAAACTTAACATACAAAAATACAATCAAACATTCCATACATGTTGTACAATCAAAGGCTCATAATATCATCATCTAGTTGTGTTTTCATCACCATGATCATTTTTTGAACATTTACAACACTACAGCAAAAGAAATAAAAAGAAAAAACTCACACATACCATACCCCTTACCCCTCCTCTTGAACATCATATTTCAATCTACTCAATTTATTTTAATCTTTGTTCCCCCTATTATTTGTTTATTTTTATCCATATTTTTTACTCATCTGTCCATACTGTAGATAAAAGAAGCATCAGACAAGGTTTTCACAATCATACAGTTACATTGTAAAAGCTATATCATTATACAATCATCTTCAAGAAATAAGGCTACTGGAACACAGTTTCAGGTACTTCCCTCTAGCCACTCCAATATACCATAAATTAAAAAGGGGATATCTATATAATGCATAACAATAACTTCCAGGATAACTTTTCAACTCTGAAATATCTCAGCCACTGACACGTTACTTTGTCTCATTTCTCTCTTCCCCCTTTTGGTCAAGAAGGCTTTCTCAATCCCTTGATGCCAGGACCCAGTTTATCCTGGGATTTCTGTCCCGTGTTGCCAGGGAGATTTACAACTCTGGGAGTCATGTCCCATGTAGTGAGTGTAGGGAGGGCAGTGAGTTTGCTTGCCATATCAGCTGAGGGAGAGAGAGGCCACATCTAAGCAACCAAAGAGGTTCTCTGGGGGTGACTCTTGGGCCTAATTTTTTTTCACATTATTTATTTTTATTTCAACATTTAAAATATTCACAGATGGGAATATCATAATCATTGACATCTTCATAGAAGATGTACCAAATAAGGCATACAGGCATTCCACATTACAGAATTGCTTTTGGTGAATATGAAAATGTATATCCCTAGAATTTATCTGGAGAAGCATCACTTAAAAAAATTTAAAAATAAAGACAAGCTTTTCACTGCATTAATTTCCACAGAAAGTGAGCTGCAAAGAATTTCAGAAAAATACCTAAATGTTATTCAATACTTTTTAAAAATTCCAAACTTTTATAGTACTTTTCTAACAGCATACCTCTATCAGAAACACTCTTTTTCCCTCAATAGCCAAGTCAGGATGCACTTTCAATTTTTTTTCTAATTCTTTTTTCTAAACACATTATATAGATTAGGTTGATCACTGTTCTAGTTTGCTAGCTGCCAGAATGCAATATACCAGAAATAGAATGGCTTTTAAAAAGGGGATTTAATAAGTTGCTATTTTCAGTTCTAAGGCTGAGAAAATTTCCCAAATCAAACAAATCTATAGAAATGTCCAATCTAAGGCATCCATGTAAAGATACCTTGGTTTAAGAAAGCCAATGAAGTTCAGGATTTCTCTCTCAAGTGGAAGGGCACATGGTGAACACGGCATCATCTGTTAGCTTCTTCTCCTGGCTTCCTGTTTCATGAGGCTCCCTGGGAGGCATTTTCCTTCTTCATCTCCAAAGGTCGCTGGCTGGTGGACTCTGCTTCTCATGGCTACGTCATTCTGCTCTGCTCTCTCTGAACCACTTTTATTCTCCAAAATGTTTCCTCTTTTATGGGACTCCAGAAACTTATCAAGACCCACCCAAGTGGGTGGAGACATGTTGTCACCTAATCCAGTTTAGCAACCATTCTTGATTAAATCACATCTCCAGGGAGATGACCTAATTACAGTTTCAAACATGCAATACTGGACAGGGATTAGAAGAAACGGCTGCCTTTACAAAATGAGATTAGGATTAAAACATGGCTTTTCTAGGGTACATATATCATTTCAAACCAGCACATTCCACCCTCTGGACCCTAAAAAAACATGTTTTCCCCATATACAAAATACATTAATTTCATAGCAATATCAGAAATCCTTAAGTCATTTCAGTAGCAATACAATTGAAATACAAAATTAGAAACAGTACAAACTCCTATCTAAGTTAGTTACGGGCACAGTCTGTTCTAAGGCAAAATTATCTTCTGGCTCTGGACCTGTGAAACTCAGACAAGTTATTTACTGCCAGTATACAAAGGAGGAAGAGTCATAGGATACATAGACCCATTTCCATAGGGAGGAAGGAACACAGGGGTCACTGGGCCCATACAGTTTCGAAAACCTGCAGGGCAAAGTCCATTAGAGTTCAAAGTCCAAGAGTCATTTATCCTCAGGGCTTTAGACAGCCACATTCCCACCCCTTCCAAGAGCCTAGGCAGTGGCTTGCCTCTCTCTGAATACAACCTTGGGAGACATTGGGGAGACCACCTTTTTTCTCGGTTCTATCCTCTCCAAGCATTGGGGCCACACCCAGGCTCTCTTCCAACTCTGGGACACACGCTCAATCCCACCATGTAGTGACAGCCAGGCTCTCCCCAAACCTCAAGGACTATGCTTTACCCTCTCCAAGGCCTGATGCGGTATGATTCTTCCACTGCAGCGAGGTGGAAGGCCCATCCTCCGCCTTTGGGGCAAACTCACTCTCTCCACGGGCTTGGGTGGGTCCGCTCTCCTGGCCCAAGGCCTCTTGACTTCAGACCTCAGCCTCCATGGTTTTGCCTCTGAAGTTATTTTTCCTCCAATGTGTCCCTTCTCTGTCCCTCTCAGTCTTGACTGGCAGTGACTCTGTTTATACAGGTCCCACTGTACTCTCACTAGCTTTCTATGGAGTAGCCCTGGATCATGCCCATCAGACATAAGGAATTTCCACAAATCCTTCCTGGATAACTCCATGTCTAATCCTGGCTTTCTCTGAAATGGCTGACTGGTTCCACATTTGGACATGTTCTCATGTGCGGCACTGTTCTCTGGGATCTCCCTTCCAGGAAGCCCAGAATTCTCCAGAATATCAACTTCTGGTTTCTTTGTACCAAAGAATTCAGTTCTCAGCTTATCTCTTTCCTGTCACATTTCACTATAAGCTGTGAGGAGAAACAAGGCTGCACTCAACATCTAATTTGGAGATCTTTTCTGCTAAATATCCAAATTCAATGCCTTTAAACTCTGCCTTCCAGGCAAAGCCACTAGTCAATTTTGCCAGATTATGTGCCATTTTAAAACAAAGCCCATCTTCCTTCCAGTCTATAATAACACATGCCTTATTTCTGTCTAAGGCTTTATCAGAAGTATCTTTTAAAGTCCACATTTCTACCAACAGTCTCTTCAAGGTATTCTAGGCCTTCTCTATCAAGCTTTTCACAACTCCTCCAGATTCTTCCCCTCATCCATTTAAAAAGCCATTCCAGCATGTTTGGTATTTGCAAACTGCAGCAGCACCCCACTCCTGGTACCAAAAGCTGTTCTAGTTTGCTAGCTGCCAGAACGCAATATACCAGAAACAGAATGCCTTTTAAAAATGAATTTTTAGTTTATCATTCTAAGGCCAAGAAAATGTCCTAATTAAAACAAGTCTATAGAAATGTCTAATCTAAGGCATCTAGGGAAAGATACCTTGGTTTAAGAAGACCAGTGAAGTTCGGGGTTTCTCTCTCAAGTGGAAGGGCACATGGTGAATACAGTCAGAGTTTCTTTCTCATCTGGGAGGGCATATGGTGAACACAGCGTCATTTACTTACTAGCTTCTTCTCCTGGCTTCTTATTTCGTGAAGCTCCCTGGAAGGCATTTTCCTTCTTCATCTCCGAAGGTCACTGGCTGGAGGATTCTGCTTCTCATGGCTATGTCATTCTGTTATGCTCTCTCTGAATCTCTCTTTCTCCAAAATGTTTCCTTTTTTATAGGACTCCAGTAAACTAATCAAGACCCACCCAATTGTGTGGAGACACACCTCTGCCTCATCCGGCTTAACCACTCTTGATTAAATCACATCTCCAGGGAGATGTTCTAACTACAGTTTCAAACATGCAATACTGAATAGGGATTAGAAGAAATGGCTGCCTTTACAAAATGGGATTAGGACTAAAACATGGCTTTTTTAGGGTACATATATCATTTCAAACCAGCACAATCACCACATCATCTTGCCTAGCTAATGAGGTAGGAGGCATTCTTTAAAAGAATTTCTTAGTCATTGATTAAGCAGAGCAAAAGACAATACCCAAATTTTAAAGAGCTCTCTTTTACAGTGATTGTTCTTTTTTGGGGGAATTTATTCAACTTACAAACACAAACATTTGTACTGTTTGATCATTCCATTCTTGTTATATAATCAATAACTCACAATAGCATCACATAGTTGTATATTCATCATCATGATCATATCTTAGAACATTTGTGTGGTAGGTAGGTTCAGTTGTCAACTTGACTAGGTGAAGTTGCCTAGTTCTATTGTTGCAGACATGAGCCAATGGCATGTGAACCTCATCTGCTGATGATCCCATCTGCAGTCGGCTAGGAGGCATGTCTACTGTAATGAATGATATTTGATTTAATTGGCTGATACTTAAATGAGACAGCTCAACAAGCAGCTCAGCATACCTCATCTCAGCACTCACAGCTTAGCCCAGGCCTTTGGAGATGCAGAAAGGAATCACCCCCAGGAAAGCTGTTGGAACCCAGAGGCCTGGAGAGAAGGCCAGCAGAGATTGCCCTGTGCCTTCCTTCCCACGTAAGAAAGAACCTCAGTTGAAAGTTAGCTGCCTTTCCTTTGAAGAACTACATGTTAACTAAATAAATCCTCTTTTATCGAAGCCAATCTGTCTCCGGTGTGTTGCATTCCAGTAGCTAGCAAACTAGAACAATTTGCACCAATTCAGAAAAAGAAGTAAAAAGAAAACAGAAAAAAACATATATACCATATCCTTTACTCCTCCCTTTCTTCATCACTAACATTTCAATCTACTAAATTTATTTCAACATTTGATTCCCTTGTTATTTATTTATTTTTAATCCATATGTTTTACTTGTCTGTTGATAAGGTAGATAAAAGGAGCATCAGACACAAGCTTTTCACAATCATATGGTCACGTTGTAAAAGCTATATCATTATACAATCATCTTCAAGAAACATGGCTATTGGAACACAGCTCTACATTTTCAGGCAGTTCCCTCCAGCCTCTCCATTACACCTTTGTGATATAGTGGTTGTTCTTTAAATAAAATGCAAGAGAACTGGAATTGGCCAAATGCTGCTCATACTTTAAAAAATAAAGAAGGAAAGCCCATTAGAAATCACTACTACTACGTATATAGATATTTAAGGACAATACCTGAGTTATGGCATTAATTAAATTCATTTTGGCATTACAAGGTAAGTATGATACCTACTTCAAAATGCTATGCTTTCCTTCTGGGAGAAACTTTACCAAGAAGATAAAGTTTAAACAGAAGACAAAAGTATCTCATCCTTTCTTTTCAGTATAAGTTCATTTGTTTGTTCTTTTATCCCAATTCTCATATCCTTTCCTATATACAAAGATTAACAATTTCTATATATTATATATCCAGCAATGTACTTAAGCAGTCTCTCAGAGAAACACTCCATATATGAAAGTTCCACTAATACAATGCTAAACAGAAAATGCCCACATAATAGATTCCAGCATTATCTCTGAATTACCAGATTGTTTTAAAATGCATACAGTCTGAATTCATATAAACCTAGGCAAAAACCCATTATTCCTTCTTCACCTACACCAAAATCAAATTTCTATGTTCTAACTATTGTTCATATATGCAAAAAATAAGGAATGCTTTACAAATCTGCCCAACTAAGTGAATAGGACATACATATTCCTGAACAAGGGAAAGAAGGTAAGAGAGCTGGATTTGTCTAAAGACTTTGGTACCTATTATTTGAAGAAAATACCAGAAAAGAGGATATCTTCATTTCCCCATTAGGCACCAATTGGGGTGACTGCTAAAAATACTAAAAAAGTTATCTAAAAAATATAAAACATCATATTTAAGCAGAATAGCTACCAGAAAATATTGATAACTACTATGTGGTCTGGTAGATGTTGTTTAAATCAAGCCCCTGACAATCTTACTACAAAATGACTTAAACAGAGGAATCAAATTTGGTAGCAGACAGTGCAGCTGTCTTGTGTGGCAGCTTTTAATGGCAATAACCATTTGAGACTTGTTACCAAAACTACTTTATCAACAAGAACTTTTTACATCTTTAAAATTTTTCCATTCTGCCTAGAATTGTTTTCTAGAAATATGATCAAAATTTCAAAATATTAAAGTATCACTTTGTGCATACCATTTAGCTTGAAGAGAATTTTCTCTTCACTGCCACCTTTTAAAATTTCAGTTATAATTCCTTTTACAAACATTCTTTTCCCAAGGTACACCGTGCCCATTTATTGCTGCAAAGCCCCTGAAATCTGTTCATCAATCTGTGTCTGCTTCATCACTATAAAAAAATCACTTGAGTGTATGCTAAAACTTAGTAACATCAAGTCTAGAATGCCATTGACCAGTTAATTAACTGCAAAATAACCAAGTCTAGTGAAAGAAAGGTCCAAAAAAATACCCACAAGTATATGCTCTTTCCTCTAAACACTGGCATTTCCTACAATTACAGTAAAGCTCAATGATACCTCTTAGCTATATATAAAATCCATACTCAATGTTATAAAATAAAATGTTAGGCCAGTAAACTTTCACAATTTTTATTAAATCCTAGTCTAATTTGACAACATATGATTTTACAGACATCATCCCATGGTGAAGCTATTTAATAAGTCAAAGCAAATCAGACATCTAAGCCATTATTTTCTGCAGACTAAACAGGAAGGCAACAACTACACAGAACACTAAACACTTGCTCAGTTTTCATACAAGGCATGTTGTTCATCAAACTATATCTCCTAATATTTAATACAGCAAAATTAGTGATGGTGGTTCCCATATAATCCTTTAATTACAAGTGCCTTACTAAGATAACTAACAGTCTGAGAGTTTCACTGATGTTTCTAAATTAGTTTCACTAATTAGCGAAATTAGTTTCACTGATGTTTCTAAATTAGCATAACATATTCAAGGAAAAGAGTGAAAACGGAACATGAAAAGGTAAGTCAATAAAGGAAACTGAAGGAAGAGAAAAAGGGAAGGTGAAATATCATTGGGGTGGAAAAGTCTAGACATTAGGTTGGAAGACAACAGATCAACTATGGAGTTCACAAATCAAGAGTTTACAAATTCAATGTCATACAAATCCTTCTTAATGCATAAGCCAAAATAAAACTGAAAGGTCTATTAATTATTATTTTGGGCCTTAAGCAGTATCGACTCTTCTGATCAAAACAGGCCACAACCATTAAGATTGCATTCCTTACTTTATTTTACACTAGGTGGTGGGCATGAAGCAATCCTCCTTGACAAAGGTGACAATTAGCTTCACTCAGAACATTTTTAATAATGCACATTAAAAAAAAAGCATTCACCTCGCAAATTGTTCTGCAATCCAATATACAATAGCTGGGAAAACAATGTTTAGAAAACAAAATCCAATGTAAAAAGACAGATTAAAACAACTAGAACAGAAGAGGTTTTATATGGATCTGATTTTACAGTTTTCTTATTTCATCATCAATGTCAGAAATCTGTTCCTTCAGTTGGCTTCACTGCTCAGGATTTAAAGAAATACCTTTTCTTCCTGGTTTCATTTCACCTTCTGGATTCAGCCAATATTCTCCAACCAATATTCTCTAATGTCAATTAGGACTTTGTGTTAGTTAGATTCAGTTGTCAACTTGGCCAGGTGAGCATACCTAGTCTTGTTGCTGCGGACATAAGCCAAGGGTACGTGAACCTCATTTGTTGCCAATTACATCTGCAGTCGGCTAGGAGGCTTGTCTGCTGCAATGAGTGACATTTGACTTAATTGGCTGGTGCTTAAATGAGAGATTGCAACGTAGCACTGCTAAGCAGCTCAGCATTCCTCATCTCAGCATAAGCAGCTCAGCCCAGGCCTTTGGAGATGCAGAAAGAAGTCACCCTGGGGAAAGTTGTTGGAACCCATGGGCCTGAAGAGAAGACCAGCAGAGACCATCTTGTGCCTTCCACGTAAGAAAGAACCTCAGTGGAAAGTTAGCTGCCCTTCCTTTGAAGAACCAACTAAATAAATCCCCTTTTATTAAAAGCCAATCCGTCTCTGGTGTGTTGCATTCCGGCAGCTAGCAAACTAGAACAGACTTTAAGTCCTGAACACTGTTGTACCTCATTTTTCCAATCTGAAACATGTTATCATCTCTGCTGCTGCTGCTCTGCTTGGAAGACAATAGGGCTCTTGAGGTTTCACCAGTCTTTTGCTTCTTTACAGGTTTTTCTGGAGTATCCTGCTTTTTCCTTTTTAACTTTTTGTCGACTTCACTATCAGAATCACTGCCAGATGAGCTCAAAGAAACAAGTTCCTTTGATTTAGGCACTGCTGTGCTCCTGCAGCTGAACTGCTGCCCTTTCACTTGCTTGCCCTCTCGACTGACCAGGCCTCATTTTTTTTTAAACTTTTTTTTTATTAATTAAAAACAAACAAACAAACAAAACATTAGATATCATTCCATTCTACCAGGCTTAATTTTTAAACTGCTTTTGTTTTTTTGGCATGGGCAGGCACCAGCAATCAAATCTGGGTCTCCGGCATGGCAGGCAAGAACTCTGCCTGCTGAACTGCCATGGCTTGCCCAACCAGGTCTAATTTTAAGTAGGCTTAGCCTACCCTTTGTAGGGATAAGTTTCATAGGGGCGAACCTCAAGATTGAGGGTTCTGGACTACTGATTAGGTTGTCCCCACTGCTTGCGAGAAAATCAGAAATTCCCCAAATGGAGAAGTTGATAATTTCCCCAATTCTCCCCATTCCCCCAAGGGGACTTTGCAAATACTTCTTTATTCACTGTCCAAATCACTCTGGGATTTACTGAGGCATCACACTAATCTGGACAAACTAACAAAATCTCATGCACTATTCAAGATTCCACGTACCTATGGTGTTCAATTAAACTGTATATGTCTTTATTTTATTTACTTTTTTTTGGGGGGGGGTGCATGGTCCAGGAATCGAACCTGGGTCTCCTGCTGTCCTTATTTTTTAAAGGCAGTTTTGCTGGATATAAAATTCGTGGATGACCATTGTTTTCTTTCAGCACTTTAAATATTTTGTCTCACTGCCTTTTTTGTCTCCATGGCTTCTTATGAGAAATCAGCACTTAATATTATTGGGTCTTCCTTGTACATAACATATTGCTTTTCTCTTGCAGCTTTCATAACTCTGTCCTATCTTTGGCATCCAACAGTTTGACTATTATCATCTGGGTATTACTGTCTTTAGTTCATCCTGGTTCTGGTCACTGGGACTCTTGAATGTGCATATTCATGTCTTTCTTTAAGTTTGGGAAGTTCACTGCCATTATTTCTTTAAATATTTCTCTGCCACTTTCTCTCTTCCTTCTCCTTGTGGGACAACCATGATGCAAATATTTGAATGCTTAATGGTATCCTACAGATCTCTTAAGGCTCTTTTCACCTTTTTAAAATTCTTTTTTCTTTCTGCTCCTAAGCCTGACTCTTTTCATTTGTATTGTCTTTGAGTTCACTGATTCTTTCTTCTGCCAGCTCCAATCTGCTGTGGAAACTCTCTAGGGAATTTTTCATTTAGGTTATTGTGGTCTTCAAGTCCAGTAATCATGTCTGGTTCCTTTTTAAACTTTCTGTTTAATTTTTTTTTTCTCTTACTGTGAACAGTTCTCAAATTGTTCATTCATTGTTGTTCTGATATCTGTTAGTTCTTTCTCCATGTTCTCCATTCTCTCCTTGAGCATACTGAGGATCATTTTTAAAGTCTTTGTCCATTATGTCCAATGTCTGCTACTTTTCATTGAAAATTTCTGGATTTTTATTTTGTTCCTTTGGATGGACCATAATATCCTGTTTCTTTATTTGTCTTATAATCTTTTGTTGTACATTATATGTTTTAATATTTTAGGATTTAGCCCTGAGCTGTCTATTCCTTAGGTTGGTATCCAGATAATGTTGTGACAGAGATTTCCTTGAGTGCCAGGAGCCATAAAAAACAAACAAACCAGATTTCCATGGAAGATAGCAGAATGGGATCTCCAGACCCAATCCTCCTACCAAAACTACTATTAAATAGGCAGGAACCATCCTAAATGACTATTTTGAAACCACAGAGACCAGAAGAACAATGTACTGCTTCCAGGGAAGAGTGGGAGGAGGAGGCAGATAAATTATAGTAAAGAACTGTAAATTGCTCTTCCCATACTGTGGCTAACAGTGCCCAGCCCCCACTGTTGTGGCAGGCTGCCAGGGGGTCCAGTCCCTGAATAGCTGCTGGGGACAGAAAGGGTTGTAAACGTCCTCTAGGCATGGCTGATCACTTATCACGGCTTTTTTTTTTTTATTTTTTATTAATTAAAAAAAAATTACAAGAAGCACAAACATTCCCAACACATACTTATCACGGCTTTTGATTAGTGAGTTCAGATCACTGGGTCCTAGCTCTGAGGGCGGCCATTGTTTCAAATCCCCTGCACAGGAGGAAGTAGAGACTTAAAGATGCAGCACTAGCTCGGGGCTGCAGGGGGCAGTTAGCTGAGGGGCTATATTTGCTGAGTAGTCTAGGAAAGCTCAGCTTTGGGGAGCCATTGGAGAAATTTTGGGCACCCTTCCTGATGTCCTCTCAAGGGCACTTTGGAGCACGCCTATGTCCCCTTTGTGGGTCCCTGGCCCTGTTTTGGCTGGAAAAGACTGACTGGAGAGTTGTCTCTGGGCTGACCTACCTCCCAGAATTTGCCCTCTAGGCAAAAGCAGTGTGAGACAATGAAAGGAGTGTAAAAAACTAGAGAGGGCAGTCTGGGACAGAGGCCTGCTAACCTTTTTTGAGACAATTAGAATAAACAAACTCATAGAGTCAGAATCTAGAAATAGGTTACCAGGTTACCAGGGGATGGTGGGATGGGGCAGGGGGAAGGGAATGAGAAATTAAGACCTAAGATATATACGGTTCCTATTTGTAATGATGGAAATGTTTGGTAATACATGGTGGTGATGGTAGCACAACACTGTGAACACAATTAAAGGCACTGAAATGTATGTCTGAATATGATTAAAAGGGAAATGTTAGACTGAATATATGGAAATAGAATAAAAACTTAAAAAAAAAATCCACGAAACTACACTACACAAGCAGTAAACTCTAAATTAAACCATGGAGTTTGGTTAATAGTACAATTATAAAAATGTGCTATCATCAATGGTAATGAAAGTTCCTTATCAACGCAAGGTGCCTTTGGTGGAGTAGTATATAAGAATCCTGTATTTCGTGCTTCATGTTCAGTAAATCCGCAAGTTCTCTGATTAAAAAAACAAAGACAAAAAAAAAGCATCTTTCATCATTTGCAAAAAAAAGGCTTTGCAAATTGACTCTGCTTTGGCTGGTGGTCTCCTTCAGAGCTTAGCCCTCCTGTAAGATCAGCCTCAGGCAAAATGTGAAGTACAAGATCTTCTTCATCTTATCTGAGCCTGTGTGGAGGCTGTTTCTTGTCCTGGGCTTGTGCTTGCTCATGGCCTTAGGGATTCCTCTATTTCTGAAAATTTGAATGTCCCCTCTACTCCCTAGGAAATAGATAATCTCCCTCTCCTGGTTGTTCCTTTGTAGGACTTAATGAAGGTAATTCTTTGTCCCAAGCTGCTTTTGACATATTTTTTTTCTTACACTGATTTAGCTATCTGCAAGCTCTTTCTGCCCACAGGAGTTCTGGAAGGGCAAGCCCTGGACAAGTTTCCCAATGCAGTCTTTAGGCTTCTACCTGATAGATTAACACTGACATACAGGCACCGCAGCATGCACATGGGGACTACTCTGCTCCCTCTGGAACAGGGCCATGGGCCCACAGTGGGAGTGCAGGCTGGCTCCACCCTGACCTGGGGTGGAGATGGTGGAGGGGCTAGCAAGGGCACCATGAGCTTTGCCTGCCTTTTTTTTTTTTCCCACCTACCATTTTTAAAGCTGCATTTTCTTTTTTTTAAAAATTTTTTATTAATTAAAAAAAATTACAAGAAACAAACATTCCCAACACATACACTGAGCAATTCACAATATCATCACATAGTTGCATATTCATCATCATGATCATTTCCCAGAACATTAGCATCAATTCAGAAAAAGTGATAAAAAGACAACAGAAAAATATAACAAACAGAAAAAAAAAATTTTACAGGCCATACCCCTTACTGATCCCTTTCATTGATCATTAGCATTTCAAACTAAATCTATTTTAACATTTGTTCCCCCTATTATTTATTTTTATTCCATATGTTCCTCTCATCTGTTGACAAGGTAGATAAAAGGAGCATCAGACACAAGGTTTTCACAATCACACAGTCACATTGTGAAAGCTGTATCATTATACAATCATCATCAAGAAACATGGCTACTGGAACACAGCTCTACATTTTCAGGCAGTTCCCTCCAGCCTCTCCATTACATCTTGTATAACAAGGTGATATCTACTTAATGCATAAGAATAACCTCCAGGATACCCTCTCGACTCTGTTTGGAATCTCTCAGCCATTGACACAAGCTGCATTTTCTTAATCTGGCACTTGTCCAACTATAACCCTTTAACTTTTTTTTCCTTAGGTTTTGAGGAAGATGGCTCTTTGCCAAGTTATGCTAATTTTTCAAGGATTCCACTGGGGAACAGCATTCTGGAGCATCTTATACTGTCATTTTGGTCAACCGCTGATTTATTTTCTCCTTTGGTGACCTCTTCAGTCATTGATAGTCATTGCCCAGATAAAAAATAGGGATATCCTAACCTTATCATTTCTTCCTTTATTAGCAGACATACTTCTAGTAAGTGAAACTTCCCTTATTTATTATTTAGTGATCCTGAGGGAGAGGTCACATACAAAAGACAAGATAAATGTTTGATGTCTTCTTTTTATTTACCAGTTGCTTAGTAAGCTCCTAAAGTGACAAATGAGTCATTATTTAAATGTATATGAATTATTGTATTTCAACATGTTTGAATGGTGTCAACCTATTGCAGTTATTATTCTTACTGATGTTCAAATAATCCTGCCTTTGGCTAGAAAAAGTTTATTCAGGTTGTCTCCTGTGTCCTTTTAACAAAGTTGTAGTGTTGTTTCATAGGGACTCTGTTTTATGGTATGACAAAATTGTCAGGTCTTAGAAAAGAACTTTACATATAAAAGGGACTTTTTGACTCGGGGGTCCCTCAGTTTCTTTTGGCAGAACCAGATGTGGCAGTAAGATGAACAATCACCAGACATGCTGGCACCACACCCACCAGAAGGCAAATGAATCAAGACCAGATATGAACCATAGGCAGGCAGTCAAGGCCTGTTCCTGCTTGATAACTCTTGATGATACATGTAGCTGCACATCAAAGGAGAGCAGTGTATTAGAACCCCAGCAACCAATCAGATCATAAGTCAACAAGCCCCCATCCAATCAAGAGACAATACACCATCTAGCAGGCATCCTTCCCTCCCAGTGCAGTTTTCCTTTAAAAAACACAGCTCTCAGAAAGGGGGCAGAGCCATTTTCTCTCCTTTCACTGGCTCCCACCTGCTTTCTCCCTTCAATAAACCTGTTAAGCTCTGACTCACAGTCTTACATGGATTCCTTAATGACACCAACCCAACATTTGGTGCCGAAACCTAGGAATGGAGATCAAACCTAGGCTTGAGTTTCCCAGCCCTTTGGGGTGATGAGAAAATCTTCCAGTCGACTCTGTTCATAGGTTAGATTGAGGCTTGAGTTTCCTGGCCTCTCAGGGAGACAGGACAGCCTCCCGGTCAACTGCATTCCCCAAACCACACGGTCATTCAAGGTTCCATGTGCTTGACAGCTTGAGTCCATTGGCTCAGATCATCTTGACAGCCCACATCCATGGCTTTCAAACATTTGCAACTAATTTGGCCCTAAGTAAGTGCTACCGTTCTGCCAAGATTCTCCCCTCAACTTGAGAGTTTTGCTTGGTGTCCTGGCCACACCTCGGTCTGCCCCAGTGTGGTGCCCCAGTCACTTTAATGCAGCATCCTGGCCTCCTGGCCTAAAATCTGAGCACTCAGTCAAAACTCTCTAACACTATAGGAATGTTTTTCTCTGTGTAGCAGTCAAAGTAATTTGGGGGATGCCTTGAATGAAAGACTGCACACACTTTCCTGGTCCTTGATGACAAACCAGGAATGCCTGCTTTGTCACCACAAAGGATCATGGATCTAGGTTATTAGTCTCACTTGAGCTACATCTTGAGAGGCCCCATAAGCCTCCAGGGGAGCTGGTAATCATAAGCCTCCCATGAGCAGAATTCCATAAGCCTCTCACAAGCAGACCTCCTTCGGCCCTCCCTTCCTCACATAATCATGGGTAATACCCAATCTAAAACTACTCTTCTCCCTAATTTTACTCCTCTCAGATGTTTACTCCATAATCTCAATAAACTCCAATTAAAAGGAGAAATAAAATCTAAAAACTTATTTTTTTCTGCAATATGGCTTGGCCACAATACCCTTTAGAGCAACAAAAATATTGGCCATAAAATGGCCCTTTGATTGGCAAATTCTCACCAAACTTGACAATTTTATTCAGCTCAATGGCAAATGGTCTGAAGCTCTTTACTCCCAAGCTTTCTGGACCCTAAGGTCTCAACCTTCTCTGTGCCACTCTGTTACTTTGTATCAAACCCTCTTCCTTCATGAGCGACCTTCTAAGCCTTCCACCCTTCTCTCTAAGGAGACTGCAGACCCCCTTAATGCTGCATCCTCCAATCACTTCTCCTCCTTCTACCCCACTGAACTTCCCCTCCTGAATATACTTCTTCTCCCACAGTCCTCCCCAATCCCCTCACTCCCCTTTCCTCTTCCTCAATCCTTTACAATCCCACACCTTCCCCTACTTCCAATAAGCTCTATCCTATTTTAGCACCCACTTTTTCTCCCCCCTCCCAGATTCTACCCAAACTCCCCAACACCTTTCACATCCTTTCACTCAATCTCATGGTCCAGCACCTATAGTAAATCCCCCATCAAAGGGCCTGTTTCCCCTTTGTGAGGTAGCAGGATGGGAAGGCATAATGAGAGTTCATCTTCCCTTTTCTGTTTCAGACCTAAGCCAGATTGAAAAATGGCTTAGGTTCTTCTCAGCAGATTGAACTAAATTTACAAAAGAGTTAAAATATTTAACCCAACTTTATGACAATTTACCAGGAGTTTATGTTATTATAACTTCCACTACAACCCCAGAAGAAAAGGATCACATTTGGACTGTGGATACAGCCCATGCTGATAAACCTTTTGCAGAAAACTCCATTTCTTTCCATGGTATGCAAAGAACAAATGCAGTCCCCATAGCAGACCCAAAGTGGGACTATCAGGACCAATTCCTAGATAAAAAGAAAATGGAACATTCTCTTACTTGCATTATTGAAGGAATGAGGAATGCAGGTTTCAAAGCTGTTAATTATGATAAAATTTCAGAAATCACTCAGGAGAAAGGCAAAAACCCATCCTCCTTCCTAAACCATTTAACTGAGGCTATTTTAAAATATACAAATATTAACCCTTCTTCCAAATAAAGAGAGCTTTTCCTTCATACCCATTTCATCACCCAATCAGTCTCAGACATTCAAAAGAAACTTCAAAAAATAGAACAAGTCCTCAGGCACCCCAGAAAGAACTCACGAAAGCAGCTTAAAAAAAAAAAAAAGTTTAACAATAGACAGAAAAAAGAACAGGCAAAAAAACAAAAAGAACAAGAAAAAGAGATAAAAGAAAAAAGAAAGAGAAGAAAAGGAGGCAGCCTGAGAAAGGGTCAGACAGGAGAGAGATGATCCCCGTTATTTACTCCTTGCCAATGCCTTGAGACAGCCCAGGGTAATCCATGGTAACAGAAACCAAAATTTTGGGGGTAAGAAAATACCATCCTGCCTGTGCTTTCATTGTGGTAAAACAGGCCACTGGGCCAAACTATGCAACCAGCAACTGTGGGACCCACCTCCGGGCCCCTGCCCATGGTGCCACTGGACAGGCCACTGGATAGCCAACTGTCCTGTGGCCTCTGAGTGTGGGTTTGGATGGCCTTCCCCTCCTGAACAGGGTGTCACCAGCCCCAGAACTAGCTGCAGATGACTGACAAAGCCCAGGCTCTGGCATAGCCCCGACTGTGACCATCACTGCTGGGGAACCCAGGGTAATCTTAAAGGTGGCAGGGAAGCCCATTTCTTTCATTTCAGACACGGGTGCCACACACTCTGTCCTGCCTGAGCATTCGGGACAGCTCATTCCCTCCTCAATTTCAGTCATAGATATCACAGGTCAAAGCTCAGTTCCCCTTAAAACATTACCCTTAGTTCACAGTATAAAAATTATAATTTTTCTCTTGGCCTTTTAATAATTCCCAGCTGCCCCACACCTTTATTGGGGCAAGATATTTTAACAGAGCTTAAAGCAAACCCTCAATGAACAGAAACAAAATATGCCAATAAATCGCCTGAAACCATTCTGCTCCTGTCTGCGGGAGAAATGCTCTCTTCTCCTGAGGAAATAATTCTGCCCTCAGGGTTAAAAGAGGCAGATTCCCAGGTATGGAACACCTCCACCCCTTCCATTGCTAAACATCATCCTCCTGCTCAAATTTCTCTCAAAGACCGGGAGAATCTCCTTTTTAACTCTCCAAGCTATTTCTAGTGCCTCCCTCTCTCTTATTCTACATTTGCAGCTCCTTTATAACCCAGGTTAAAATACCCTATTCACCTACAATTCCTAACCCAGCAAAATCCCTTACTCCTCTAAAACATCAGAAACCTGTGCGTAACTATATAGAAGCTATAGATTATTTCCTTACTCCATTTCCCAACATAAAGTATTCCCCTCTGTGTTCTAGTGTCTGCCCAGGAGGTAAAGTCCAAACCTCTGCCTCCTGGCACCACTTCCCAACAGGCAGAGCTCATAACCTTCACCTGAGCTCTCAAATTAACAGCAAATAACCCTACTAATATTTACACTGACTCAAAATATGCTTTCCATATTATTCATTCACATCTAACTATATGGAAAGAGAGAGGATATCTTACTTCTAAAATATTCTCCAATTATTTATGAAACTTTAATCCTTAAACTCCTTGAGGCAGCACAAATCCCTGCCCGGGTAGCAGTTATTCTTTTTGCAAAGATCATCAAAGTGCAAAGGACCCCATCTCAGTATGTAATAACAGAGCAGATGAAGAAGCAAAAAGACAGGCTCAGACCCCTACTCAGCTTCTAGTAATGCCCACACCAGCACCTGCTTGCTCCACCTTGGAGCAAATAGACTTGGCCCAGCTTGGTGCCACCCTCAATGAGGGATGGTTTTACCTAAATGATAAAGTAATCTTGCCCCAACAGCATGCATGGAAAATCTTAACTGACCTGCATAACAAGTTTCATATCAGCACCAAGCCGCCAGCCTCTCTCCTATCTCAAACCATAAATCATCCTAATCTTTACTCAGAGCGCCAGCATATCACTAAATTATGCACCATCTGTCAGCAGTCCACCCCTAAGGGCAATTTCAAACCAGCCCCCTACCCTTTCCATTAAGCAAGAGGACAAATCCCCAGGCAAGAATGGCAAATTGACTTTACCAATCTTCCACCAGTTAAAAAGTTTAAATACCTCTTAGTTTTTGTAGATACTTTTTCAGGATGCTTTGAAGCTAGCATTATTCTCAGGTTTGGCCTCTCCATGTCCATACAATTGGACAATAGCCCTGCCTTCATTTCCCAAACTACACAATAAGTGTCTCAAGCCCTAGGTACCTATTGGCAATTACATACCTAATACCAATCCCAGTCATCGGGCAAAGTAGAAGGAATGAACAGCATAATTAAAATGCAATTAACTAAGCAAAAGACCCAGACTCAATTACCATGGCTTAAACTCTTACCAACTGCACTTTTCAAGACTCAAAGTCTTTTGAAATTATGTATAGAAGGCCTTTATTACTTGGCAACCTCCCTCCCCCAGACTCCTCCTATGGAGACTATCTCACCAAAGCCGCATTAATCCTTGTATATCCCCAAATGACTACGTATAACTAAAAAAATCTTCAACCAAAATCTCTAACCCCCTCTTGGACAAGACCATACCTAGTTTTACTCACCACCCCAACAACAGCCAAATTATCAAGGTTAACATTTTGGCTTCATCTCTCCAGGCTTAAGCTGACTTAGCAACTAGCTGAAGCAGACCCCAACATCCTCACCAGCCAGACAAGGGACCTCAACCAACGATATTCACACACACCTACTGGAGCACTTAAACTTAAGATCTCCAAGACCAACCCCAGCACAAGATGAATACTTTGGCCTGCCATGTCTGTAGCCTGGCATTTTTTATCTTTATATTTTAATCCTTCTTCAAATAGTAATTTTAGCTCTCATAGAGGAAATCCACCTTAACTAATTCCCAGGATCTAACTTTACCCTAATTTGATAGCAGAAATAGCCATAACAAAATAATCCTCTAGCTCTTTCCAGCACTAGGGCATAGTCAATCCTCTAGCCTTATGAGCAATTTTTCCTTTGCTTTCACATTTCTGCAAATAATCTTTAACAATCTAGCTTGGTCACCCCTCTAGAGAAGGTCCCCTCACTCTGCATGCCCTTTGAGAATTCATTACTGACCTATGGCTTCAGAGAAATTTACAAAATTATACCTATAATCAAATTACCTGTTGTACTTTGCTAGCTGCTGGAACGCAACACACCAGAGATGGATTGGCTTTCAATAAAAGGGGATTTATTTAGTTAATGTATAGTTCTTCAGAGGAAAGACAGCTGTACTGGTTTGGAAGGATGTATGTCCCCTAGAAAAGTCATGTTTTAATCAAAATCCCATTTTGTAAAGGCAGAATAATCCCTATTCAATGCTGTATATTTGAATCTGTAATTAGATAATCTCCCTGGAGATGCAACCCAATCAAGAGTGGTTGTTAAGCTGGATTGGGGGAAATGTGTCTCCACCCATTTGGGTGAATCTTGATTAGTTTCTGGAGTCCTATAAAAGAGGGAACATTTTGGAGAATGAAAGAGATTCAGAGAGAGCAGAGCAGAATGACATAGCCACAAGAAGCAAAGCTTACCAGCCTGCGATCTTTGGAGATGAAGAAAGAAATGTCTCCTGGGGAGCTTCATGAAACAGGAAGCCAGAATAAGCTAGCAGATGATGCTGTGTTCACCATGTGCCCTTCTAGATGAGAGAGGAACCCTGATTGGGTTCACCATGTGCCTTTCCAGATGAGAGAGAAACTCTGACTGTGTTCTCCATGTGCCTTCTATTTGAGAGAGAAACCCTGAACTTCATCGGCCTTCTTGAACCAAGGAATCTTTCCCTGGATGTCTTAGATTGGACATGTCTATAGACTTGTTTTAATTGGGACATTTTCTCAGGCTTGGAACTGTAAACTTGCAACTTATTAAATTCCCCTTTTAAAAAGCCATTCCGGGGTGGGCCACGGTGGCTCAGCAGGTAAAAGTGCTTGCCTGCTATGCCCGAGGACCCGGGTTCGATTCCCGGTGCCTGCCCATGTAAAAAAAAAAAAGGGGGTGGGCCATGGTGGCTCAGCAGGTAAAAGTGCTTGCCTGCCATGCCCGAGGACCCGGGTTCGATTCCCGGTGCCTGCCCATGTAAAAAAAAAAAAAAAAAGCCATTCCGTTCCTGGTATATTGCATTCTGTCAGCTAGCAGACTAAACAGCAGCTAACTTTCAACTGAGGTTCTTTCTTATGTAGGAAGGCACAGGGTGATCTCTACTGGCCTTCTCTCCAGGCCTCTGGGTTCCAACAACTTTCCCTGGGGCGATTTCTTTTTGCATCTCTAAAGGCCTGGGCTGAGCTGCCAGTGCTGAGATGAGGTATGATGAGTTGCTTGGGCTGTGCCACATTGAGCTCTCTCATTAAGCATCCAGCCAATTAAATCAAACATCATTCATTGCAGCAGGTGTGCCTCCTAGCTTACTGCAGATGTGAATCAGCAACATTGAGGTTCACATGCCATTGGCTCATGTCCACAGCAATAGAACCTTCATCTGGCCAAGTTGACACCTGAATTTAACTACCACATTACCCTGTACTCTTTCATTCTCATCTTCCTAACAGCTAATCTTTTGCTTGATTAGCATCTTTTCACCTTGCCACTTTTCCAGCTTACAACATTCTTCCTTATAATAACACAACTATCTTCTCAACTTAAACACCCATTTGCACCTGCTATCCAAATTATTGCCACAAACTTTAACAAAGCAAATTGCTGACTGTCCAAAGTCTATATACTTCACTTCTCTTTCTATCTCAGCTCTTCCAGTAAGCCTAGTAATGCTGCCTACAATAACTCCCCAATACTATGGATTTAAAATAGTTTATGTAGATAACTCACCCAAGCATGAGGAGTTTCATAATTGGAAACTTTGTAATAGATTTACACTTTATGCAGATGACCAACCCAAGTTTTCAGGTAACCAACTCAAACAAATAGCTTCCCAAAATGTTGGATTTAATGCAGGTAGCCAACTCAAACCCATGGAGCCTCAATTTACAAATGACCAATCCAACCCCAAGGAGCTTCATAATAAATTTTGTGATAAATTTACACTTCATAAAAAAAGAAAACTGAAACCCCAAAGAAAACCCAAACTGAGAGGCCCAGGTCCCACTGAAACAGTACTCCATCTAATAGACAAACCCTATCTATGCTTCTCCTACCAATCTTCCAACCCCCAAGCTACCAATTTAGGACATCTTAATACTTCCTTTTGCAATTATACCCTAATTTGTAACTCAACCCTCCTCAACTGGGCACCTGACACCTTAAACAATTTTACCATACTAACTAACCAAACTAGTATTCTATCTGGGGCACTGAATTAAATAATTCTATAGGCAAATACACTGAAGATATAATCCTATTACCTAGCTTAATAAATAATACTTGGTCATTCGGGCTAGGAAACTGATCAGGCCAACTTTTTTATTTAACCAATCATAATATCACTGGAAATGAAATGATTACATCTAACAAGTCAAATATTCAAAGCCTCTTGCTAAAACCCTGTCAAGTCACAATTCTTAACTGTTCCCAATAAGACTAGCACCTGTAACGTAACACAAGGTCCTGCCAACCCAACTGCTAATGCCTCATTCCCAAAAGTACCAAAGAGAAACAATGTACTCAAACTCCTTTTCCACAATGTACTATGTCAAGGCCCAGAGCATCAAATACTTCAGCCTAGTAAGCCCTTCTACTTCCCTCTATGTGAAGATGAACTTTTTACCTCCAAGTTGTCTTCCTTCCTATTAACTCCCACCAAGTTCTTCTTAGAGAGCCCTCTTCAGCTCTTTCTATGATAGGCATGGGATATTATTTCTTGAAGAGTTTGAGCAGGATTGGTACTAATTCTTTCTGGAATGTTTGGTAGAATTCATATGTGAAGCCATCTGGTCCTGGACTTTTCTTTTTGAGAAGCTTCTTAATGACTGATTCAATTTCTTTACTTGTGATTGGTTTGTTGAGGTCATCTATTTCTTCTCGAGTCAATATTGGTTGTTCATGCCTTTCTCGGAAGTTGTCTATTTCATCTACATTGTTGTATTTATTAGCATAAAGTTGTTCACAGTATCCTGTTGTTACTTCCTTTATTTCTGTGGGGTCAGTGGTTATGTCTCCTCTTCATTTCTGATCTTATTTATTTGCATCCTCTCTCTTCTTCTTTTTGTCAGTCTTGCTAAGGGCCCATCAATCTTATTGATTTTCTCATAGAACTAGCTTCTGGTCTTATTGATTTTCTCTATTGTTTTCATGTTCTCAATTTCATTTATTTCTGCTCTAATCTTTGTTATTTCTTTCTTTTTGCTTGCTTTGGGCTTAGTTTGCTGTTCTTTCTCCAGTTCTTCCAAGAGGACAGTTAATTCCTGAATTTTTGCCCTTTCTTCTTTTTTGATATAGGCATTTAGGGCAATAAATTTCCCTCTTAGCACTGCCTTTGCTGTGTCCCATGAGTTTTGATATGTTGTGCTTTCATTTTCGTTTGCCTCGAGATATTTATTGATTTCTCTTGTAATTTCTTCCTTGACCCATTGGTTGTTTAAGAGTGTGTTGTTGAGCCTCCACATATTTGTGAATTTTCTGGTGCTTTGCCTATTATTGATTCCCAACTTCATTCCTTTATGATCTGAGAAAGTGTTTTGTATTATTTCAATCTTTTTAAATTTATTGAGACTTGCTTTGTGACCCAGCATATGGTCTATCTTTGAGAATGATCCATGAGCACTTGAGAAAAAGGTGTATCCTGCTGCTGTGGGGTGTAATGTCCTATAAATGTCTGTTAAGTCCAGCTCATTTATTGTAATATTCAAATTCTCTGTTTCTTTATTGATCCTCTGTCTAGATGTTCTGTCCATTGATGAGAGTGGGGAATTGAAGTCTCCAACTATTATGGTAGATATGTCTATTTCTCTTTTCAGTGTTTGGCACATGTATTTTGGAGCATTATGGTTCTGTTTATAAATATTTATGATTGTTGTCTTCATGCTGAATTGTTCCTTTTATTAGTATGTAGTATCCTTCTTTGTCTCTTTTAACTGTTTTACATTTGAAGTCTGATTTGTTGGATATTAGTATAGCTACTCCTGCTCTTTTCTGGTTGTTATTTGCATGAAATATCTTTTCCCAACCTTTCACTTTCAATCTATGTTTATCTTTGGGTCTAAGATGTGTTTCCTGTAGATAGCATATAGAAGGATCCTGTTTTTTAACCCATTCTGCCAGTCTATGTCTTTTGATTGGGGAGTTCAGTCCATTAACATTTAGTGTTATTACTGTTTGGGTAATACTTTCCTCTACCATTTTGCCTTTTGTATTACATATATCATATCTGATTTTCCTTCTTTCTACACTCTTCTCCATACCTCTCTCTTCTGTCTTTTTGTATCTGACTCTAGTGCTCCCTTTAGTATTTCTTGCAGAGCTGGTCTCTTGGTCACAAATTCTCTCAGTGATTTTTTGTCTGAAAATGTTTTAATTTCTCCCTCATTTTTGAAGGACAATTTTTCTGGATATAAAATTCTTGGTGTGCAGTTTTTCTCTTTTAGTAATTTAAATATATCATCCCACTGTCTTCTCGCCTCCATGGTTTCTGCTGAAAAATCTACGCATAGTCTTATTGGGTTTCCCTTGTATGTGATGAATTGCTTTTCTCTTGCTGCTTTCAAGATTCTCTCTTTCTCTTTGACCTCTGACATTCTGACTAGTAAGTGTCTTGGAGAACGTCTATTTGGATCTATTCTCTTTGGGGTGCATTGAACTTCTTGGATCTGTAATTTTAGGTCTTTCATAAGAGTTGGGAAATTTTCAGTGATAATTTCCTCCATTAGGTTTTCTCCTCCTTTTCTCTTCTCTTCTCCTTCCAGGACACCCACAACACATATATTTGTGCGTTTCATATTATCATTCAATTCCCTGAGTCCCTGCTCATATTTTTCCATTTTTTCCCTATAGTTTCTGTTTCTTTTTGGATTTCAGATGTTCCATCCTGCAGTTCACTAATCCTATCCTCTGCCTCTCAAATTCTACCATTGTAGGTTTCCATTGTTTTTTTCATCTCTTCTACCTTGCCTTTCATTCCCATAAGTTCTGTGATTTGTTTTTTCAGACTTTCCATTTCTTCTTTTTGTTCATTCCTTGCCTTCTACATATCCTCCCTCAATTAATTGATTTGGCTTTTGATGAAGTTTTCCATGTCTGTTTGTATATTCTGAATTAATTGTTTCAGCTCCTGTATCTCATTTGAATTACTGGTTTGTTCCTTTGACTGGGCCATATCTTCAATTTTCCTGGTGTGATTTGTTATTTTTTGCTGGCATCTAGACATTTAATTACCTTAATTAGTTTATTCTGGAGATTGCTTTAACTTCTCTTACCTAGTATTTTCTTGTTGAATAAATTTGTTGTCTATCTGTTCTTTGACTATCAGTTCAGGTTTTTCTGGACTTCTAGCTTAGGTTTTGTTTAACAGAGGAGAATTTTTGGTTCTTGTTTTCTTGTTTCTTGCCCGGCTTGTATGGTGTCTTTTTCCCCCCACCCTTAGGAGGGTCTACTTAGGTATTACAGACCCCAGCCCAGGTTTTCCCGAACAAACTGGCCTCTTATTGGGGGGAAGGAGTCACCTGCATCAGTTTTCCATGATGCAGCAGGTTAAAAGATTTTCTTGTGAAGTCTCTGGGCTCTGTTTTTCTTATCCTGCCCAGTATGTGGCACTTGTCTGCCTGTGGGTCCCACCAGCATAAGATAATGTGGCACCTTTAACTTTGGAAGACTCTCCCTGCTGGGGGCGTGGTGGAGACAGAGGTGAGGTTGTAGGCTGGTTTTAATGGCTTCAAATTACCAAGACCTGGGGTCTGAATTCCTTGAGGGAGGGATTCCACCTGAGTTGGGCTTCACCCCTCCCTTGTGGAAGGCACAGACTTGAAACAAGCCCTGAAAGGATTTGTTTCTGCCTATGCCTGGGGCAGTTGCAGCCTGAGAAGTCCTGCCGCTTAATCCAGAGGCAGTCAAGCCTTTGTAGAAACACAGCCACAAAAACCTCTGTTTCTTTTCTTTTTTTTCTTTTTCTGTTAGCCCAATGAGGACATCCACTTTGACCAGGTTCACCTGAGCTGGGGGCCTATTTTTAGTAGTCAGAATTTGTTAATTAATGCCACAACTGGTGTTTGGTTGGGCTCAGCCCCTGCTGCTGTTAAATTCTCTTTCCTTTCCCCACTGGGAAGCAGCCTGTGGGGGAGGGGCACCAGCCGCTATGGCTTGGGGAACTCGCGGTTCTGGGGAGGCTCGCAGCCGGTCCAGCTGGTCCAGACTAGGGTACGCTGTGAGTTCAGTCACTGATGTGGCCTCAGGAGCTGTTCTGTACTGTTTCTGGTTATTTAGCAGTTTATCTGGAGGATGAACTAAAATGCGCAAATTGCTAAACCGCCATCTCGGCTACAGGATATTATTTCTTATGTGATGACACAGCTTACTAATTACTTCCTGATGATTGCACAGGAACCTGTGCTATTGTTACACTAGCCCCTGAAGTCCACATCTTAACACCTTCTGAAATGGCTTTATCAGGGCAAATTCCCAAACTTGGATCCTTCCTTGAAACTCATCTCAACAAACCTTCAAAATGTAACTATAGGGAATTACATAAAAACCTATCATTAGGCCACTGTGGATGCCACAACCTTATTCTAGAGAACCCAGAGCTAGGTCATAATTTATATTAAAGCTTTTTCTGGTTTGCTGGCATCCCCCTTCTAGAAACCTCTATCTTAAACATATCCTGAATGATGTAGCAATCATGGAATGCTACCATCAAAGCTTTAGAAGAACAAGAACAATCTTTAAATAGCTTAACTGAAGTAGTCATACAAAATAGAAGAGCCCTGGACATCCTAAATGCAACAGTGGGAGGGACCTGTGCAATATTAAAAGAAAATTGTTGTTTTACATCAATAATACAGGTCAAGTAGAACAAAACTTAAAGATACTAAAAGAAAATGTGGCTAGAATAAATTATAACTTAGCAAATGCAAATTCATCTTGGTTAGAAAACTTTCTCCCAAATTTCTTTCATTCGCCTCCACCCCTTTATGAGCTATTCTGCTCCCCCTCAGCAGGCCCTTATTTATCCTCATGTTAATTTTCCTCCTACCCCCCTGCCTTTAAAAATGTCTGACTAGATTTGTCCACAGGTCATTAGTAGCCATGATCAACCAGCAAAATTCTGAAAACATACTCCTGCTACAACAAAATTTGAAAATCTGCTCCTGCTGCTACAAAAACATTGATATCAGCCTGTTCCAACAGAAGATGTCCAAAAACCAATTAGCGTTGCCCCTGCTCAGTGCAAAGCAATCTCCCCCACCCAACTATGCCCTCACACAGTAGGAAGTAGCCAAAGAATGGACACACATTCCTGCTCCTTCTAAAAATTGCTTTGAGCTCAGCTAAGGCATTAACCCAAGCCCAACACAAGCCTCATTCAATTTTATTAAAAGAAAAAGGCAGGAATGTCAGGCCACAGAAAAAGAACTTTACATATAAAAGGGACTTTTTGACCTAGGGGGGGCCTTAGCTTCATTTGGCAGAACCAGACGTGGCAGTAGGATGAATGATCACCAGACATGCCAGCACCACACCCACAAGAAGGTGAATGAAGCAAGACCAGATATGAACCATAGACAGGCAGTGTGCTGGTTTGAAGGGAAGTATGCCCCCTAAGAAAAGCCATGTTTTAATATGGATCCCATTTCTTAAAGGTAGAATAGTCTCTATTCAATGCTGTGTATTTGGGACTGTGATGGGATCATCTCCCTGGTTGATGAGATTTAGTTAAGAACGGTTGTTAAACTGGATTAGGGGATGACATGTCTCCACCCATCTGAGTGGGTCTTGATTAGTTTCTGAAGTCCTATAAAAGAGGAAACATTTTGGAGAATGAGAGACTCAGAGAGACTCAGAGAGAGCAGAGAATGCTGCAGCACCACGAAGCAGAGAGTCCACCAGCCAGCGACCTTTGGAGATGAAGAAGGAAAACGCCTCCCGGGGAGCTTCATGAAACAGGAAGCCAGGAGACAAAGCTAGCAGATGACACCGTATTCGCCGTGTTCACCATGTGCCCTTCCAGCTGAGAGAGAAGCCCTGACTGTGTTCGCCATGTGCCATCTCACTTGAGAGAGAGAGCCTGAACTTCATCGGCCTTCTTGAACCAAGGTATCTTTCCCTGGATGCCTTTGATTGGACATTTCTATAGACTTGTTTTAATTGGGACATTTTCTAGGCCTTAGAACTGTAAACTTGCAACTTATTAAATTCCCCTTGTTAAAAGCCATTCCGTTTCTGGTATATTGCATTCCAGCAGCTAGCAAACTAGAACAGATTTTGGTACCGGAGAGTGGGGTGCTACTGCTGCAGTTTGCAAATACCAAACATGTTGGAACGGTTTTTTAATTGGATAAGGGGAAGATTCTGGAGGAGTTGTGAGAAGCTTGATGGAGAAGGCCTAGAATGCTTTGGAGAGACTGTTGGGAGAAATGTGGACTCTAAAGATACCTCTGATGAGGCCTTAGACAGAAATGAGGTCCGTGTTATTGTAGACTGGAAGGAAGGTGATCCTTGTTTTAAAATGGCAGATAATCTGGCAAAATTGGCTGGTAGTTTTGGCTGGAAGGCAGATTTTAAAAGCCATGAACTTGGATATTTAGCAGAAGAGATCTCCAAATTAAATGTCGAAAGTGCAGTCTGGTTTCTCCTTGCAGCTTATAGTGAAATGCGACAGGAAAGAGATAAACTGAAAACTGAACTCTTGAGTAAAAAGAAACCAGAAATTGAGGTCCTGGAAAATTCTGGGCCTACAGAAAGGGAGACTACAGAGTATAGTGTGGATTTAACCAAATGTGGAACCAGCCAGCCATTTCAGAGAAAGTCAGGATCGGACATGGAGTTATCCAGGAAAGATTTGTGGAAACTCCTTATGTCTGATGGGCATGATCCAAGGCTACTGCATAGAAAGCCAACGAGAGTGCTGTGGGACCTGTATAAACAGAGCCGCTGCCAGTCTGGACTGAGGGGTTCAGAGAAGGGACACATTGGAGGAAAAATAACTTCAGAGGCAAAACCGTGGAGGCTGAGGTCTGAAGTCAGGAAGCCTCGGGCCAGGAGAGTGGACCCACCCAAGCCCGTGGAGAGGGTGAGTTTGCCCCAAAGGCAGAGAATGGGCCTTCCACCTCATTGCAGTGGAAGAGTCATGCCGCCTCAGGCCTTGGAGAAGGTGAAGCACATTCCTTGGGGTTTGGGGGGAGCCTGGCTGCCACCACATGGAGGGGTTAAGCGTGTGCCCCGGAGATGGCAGAGAGCCCGGGTGCGGCCCCAATGCTTGGAGAGGGTGGAGCCGAGAAAAAGGTGGTCTCCCCAATATCCCCCAAGGTTGCATTCAGAGAGAGGCAGGCGTAGGCATTTGGAAAGGGTGGGACTGCCACTTTCTAAAGCCCTGAGGATAAATGACTCTCAGACTGTGAACTCTAATGGACTTTGCCCTGCGGGTTTTCGAAACTGTATGGGTCCGGTGACCCCTGTGTTCCTTCCTCCCTATGGAAATGTGTCTATGTATCCTATGAATGTTCCTCCTTTGTATGTTGGCAGCAAATAACTTGTTGTGAGTTTTCAAAGGTCCAGAGCAAATGGAGAGAATTTTGCCTTAGGACAGACCATGCCTGTAACTGACTTGATGAGATTTTATACTGTCTCTAATTTTGTACTTCATTGTATTGCTACTGAAAGGTTTAAGGTTTCTGATATTGTTATGAAGTTAATATATTTGTATATGGGAAAAACATGTCTTTTTTAGGGGCCAGAGGGTGGAATGTGCTGGTTTGAAGGGAAGTATGCCCCCTAAGAAAAGCCATGTTTTAATATGGATCCCATTTCTTAAAGGTAGAATAGTCTCTATTCAATGCTGTGTATTTGGGACTGTGATGGGATCATCTCCCTGGTTGATGAGATTTAGTTAAGAACGGTTGTTAAACTGGATTAGGGGATGACATGTCTCCACCCATCTGAGTGGGTCTTGATTAGTTTCTGAAGTCCTATAAAAGAGGAAACATTTTGGAGAATGAGAGACTCAGAGAGACTCAGAGAGAGCAGAGAATGCTGCAGCACCACGAAGCAGAGAGTCCACCAGCCAGCGACCTTTGGAGATGAAGAAGGAAAACGCCTCCCGGGGAGCTTCATGAAACAGGAAGCCAGGAGACAAAGCTAGCAGATGACACCGTATTCGCCGTGTTCACCATGTGCCCTTCCAGCTGAGAGAGAAGCCCTGACTGTGTTCGCCATGTGCCATCTCACTTGAGAGAGAGAGCCTGAACTTCATCGGCCTTCTTGAACCAAGGTATCTTTCCCTGGATGCCTTTGATTGGACATTTCTATAGACTTGTTTTAATTGGGACATTTTCTAGGCCTTAGAACTGTAAACTTGCAACTTATTAAATTCCCCTTGTTAAAAGCCATTCCGTTTCTGGTATATTGCATTCCAGCAGCTAGCAAACTAGAACAGGCAGTCAAGTCCTGTTTCTGCTTGATAACCCTTGATGATACATGTAGCTGCACATCAAAGGAGAGCAGTGTGCCAGAACCCCAGCAACCAATCAGATTATAAGTCAACAAGCCCCCATCCAATCAAGAGACAACACAATATCTAGTGGGCATCCTCCCAGCCTGGCATGATTTTCCTTTAAAAAACACAGCTTTCAGAAAGGGAGAAGAGCCATTTTCTTTCCTTTCACTGGCTCCTACCTGCTTTCTCCCTTTAATAAATCTGTTAAGCTCTGACTCACTGTTTTGCACATATTCCTTAATGACACCGACCCAACAAAAATGTTTTAGATTTTTCTTTTTTTTTAATTTGTAGAGAATTTATAGGTTTACCAAAACAAACGAACAAACAAAACCCATGCAGAAAATATAGATTTCCCATTTCCTCCACAGTTTTTTGCATTAGTATGGTGCCTTGTTATGATTGATGAAAATATATTATAAGATTTTACTACTAACTATAGTTCTTAGTTTACTTTAGGATTCACTTTTCAGTTGTAAAGATCTATGATTTTTTAAAAAATTTTATTCTAGTATCATATATACAACCTAAAAGTTCCCTTTTAGCCACATTCAAATATATGATTCAATGCTGTTAATTACATTCACAATGTTGTGCTACCAACATCCATTACCCAAACTTTTCCATCACCCCAAAGAGAAACTCTGTACTAATTAAGCATTGATTCTCCATTGCCCATCCCCACCCAGCTCCTAATGACTTATATTCTAGTTGTTAACTGTATGAATTTGGCTATTCTAATTATTTCATATCAGTGAGCTCATACATTTGTCCTTTTGTTGTCATACAATATTATCATACAATAGTTGTCTGACTTATTTCACTCAACATGATGACTTCAAGGTACATTTGTGTTGTCACATGTATTAGAACTTTATTCAGTTGTCAACTTGGCCAGGTGAAGGCACCTAGTTCTGCTGCTGTGGCCATGAACCAATGGTACGTGAACCTCATCTGTTGCTGATTACATCTGCAGTAGGCTAGGAGCATGCCTGCTGCAATGAATGATGTTTGATTTTATTGGCTGGTGCTTAAATGAGAGAGTGCAACGGAGCACAGCCCAAGCAGCTCAGCATACCTCATCTCAGCACTTGCAGCTCAGCCCAGGCCTTTGGAGATGCAGAAAGAAATCGCCCTGGGGAAAGTTGTTAGAACCAAGAGGCCTAAAAAGAAGGCCAGCAGAGATCGCCCTGTGCCTTCCCACATAAGACAGTACCTCAGTTGAAGTTAGCCGCCTTTCCTCTGAAGAACTAGCAAAATAAATCCTCTTTTATTAAAAGCCAATCCGTCTCTGGTGTGTTGCATCCTGGCAGTTAGCAAACTAGAACAATGGGTAAAAGGGCCATTAGGAGTTAAGCCATCCTTTAATCACCAGGGGAGTTTCCCTCATTGCTTGAGGAGGTATCTTTAATTTAAGAACAAAGCAGGCATCTTCCCATGTGTAGGAAGAGATGTTCCAGATATGCAAATGGCACAGATAAGCAAAGCAGACAAATATACAAATGGCACAGATAAGCAAAGAAGACAAACATTTTGAGCTGTTTTCAGCTCTCATGCTGCTTTCAGCATCAAGTCTATGAGCAGACAAACAAGCAGACAAGTGCAGTGGTTTTCCACTGCTTGAGGATGTGCAAACACAGAGCAAGCTTACAAATGCTTTAGCTATATCCTTCCACATCTCCCCCCTTTTTATTTGTTATTGCTGTTGATGCTGATGGTAGCAATGACTACAAAGGTGAAGCTACAACTATGGCTACTAGCTGTTGTTCAGTCTTGCAGAGACAAGAAATCATAGAATAAATCATTCTGAGGACTGAAAAAAACAGAAAAACTGTAAGTATACCAAATGTGGATAAGATCCAGATTCAAATATTTAATTCATGAAACCAATTCGATGGATTCAGCCATGTGCTGGTTTGAAAAGGTATATGTACCCTAGAAAAGTCAAGCTTTAATCCTAATCAACCTTGTGGGAGCAACAGCTTCTTCTAATCCCTATTCAGCACTGTATGTTGGAAACTTTAATTAGCTTATCTCCATGGAGAAGTAACTCAATCAAATGTGGGTATTAAACTTGTTAGGGTGGAGAAATGTCCCCACCCATTCCAGGTGTGTCTTGATTGGCTTTACTGGAATCCTTTAAAAGATGAATCACTTTGGAAAAAGCTAGAGAACAAAAGAGAAAGCCATGAGATTCTGAAAGAGCAGAGAACACTGCAGAACCATGAAGCAGAAAGTCTACCAGCCAGCAACTTTTGGAGATGAAGAAGGAAAATGTTTCCCGGAATGCTTCAGGAAACAGGAGGCCTGGAGAGTAAGCCAGCAGATGCTGCTATGTTTGCCTTGTTACCGTCCAGCTGAGAGACAAATGATGAATGTCATTGAGCTTCTTGAACAAAGGTATCTTTACCTGGATGCCTAGATTAGACATTTTTTTAGACTTACTTTAATTGGGACATTTTCTCAGCCTTAGAGCTATAAACTAGCAACTTATTAATTCCCTTTTTAAAAGCTGTTCTGTTTCTGGTAGACTGCATTCTGGCAGCTAGCAAACTAGGACAAGCCAATTAAGGTTATAATTTATGGTGTTGAAGACTTTTTGTTGAGTAAGTATCTGAATTTGGGATAACTGTTTTTCTCAAGGAGAAGTGTTGCAATGTTAACACTTCTCCTTGAAGATGAAAGGAGGAAGCTCCTTGAAGGTGGGATTTTATTAGTTCCCAAGAACGAAGTGATTCATTCCAGGGCAATGGGGTGACACATATTTTATTATGTTCCCAATCACATTGCAGCTCCTGTCTTGTAAAAAGAGCTTGCTGTCTCTCACCTAACCATAAGATTGGTGCTTTTCTAAAGCATCAAGTCACGTTACTATCCCATTATCAAATTGGGTTTGAACAATCATTTCATCAGTGACATTGGTCATAATTTGATTGACTGTATGAGCAGTCTGAACAGATTCAGCTAGTGCAGCAACAGCTGTAGTTGCTGTGGCAGCAATTATGATGGCAGAGATCATAAAGGCAAATAAAACACTAAGAAATCTTTTCAGCCGTATATTTGATAGAGCCTTATTGAGTTGGCTAAGCTAGAAGATCCCTCCCAGGGACAAGAATGGTTAACTGGTATGCATAGCTGTGGTTGTCTCCTTAGAACAAATATAGAGGTTATGTTTAATTCAGTAACATTTTTATGGGAGAAATAGGATGAAAGGTAAGATCCTGTACTTATGGTGAGATAGAAGGTATCATTGGCATAGGTAATTGTGTTATGAGGTGTTAATAATAGGAGAAAGGGCTAGGAAGTACAAATCATTGCAGAATTAGAATGATTTTGAGTTAAGTTTAGTGTGTACTTTTTAATATGAGTGTAATTTCCATGAGATACAACCCTATTAAAAAAGGGCAGCCCGAGGTGCCACACTTTAGTCAGCCACAGTCCGATTATAGTGATGGAATTACGGATTATAGTTTGAAGAACAGAGCCTGAAAGTTCTCCATTAGTCCAAGTAATACTTTTATTAGATGGACTAGAAAACTTAATAGATTTATTATTGCTAGTAAGGTGGCCTCAAGGGCCCCAATCGGGAATAGTGAGATTATAGGAATTGGAAAAATGTGTTTTACGAACCTCTGCAGAATGACGGGGGAGCCAAACAACATTATGTGAATTAGGATTCCATCACTGCAACATTTGCAATATGGAATGGTGGAGGATTAGAAGCATTATGTGTAGCAAATGATTTGAGTGAGATAGGTTTTATGAAGGTAAGATTAGCCGGTATGGAATTATTACATTTAGGTGTATAATGAAGACATTCTTGAGGAATGATTTATAGACAGCTAGCATTGTCATCTGTGGAGAAGCACAGTGGGGGCGAATTAGATAAATAAGTGGTAGGTTGATTAAGGTGTAGTCAGTTCACATTTTCAGCAAGCGGACCGGCAGGGGGAATCCATACACCCCCTGTCCAATTGGTGTCATTGCTAGAGAATGGAGGTTCTGGGTCCCACCAAGTAATTAATTTAAATGTAGGGGGATTGAAAATATGGGCCCAATATAAGGCAGTTTCTGCTTTGGCAGAAGAAAGTTGTAAAAGTAAAATAATAAGAAGGAATGTCTTTACTACCTTCACAGAGTTAGAGGTGACTATAACTAGAAAGACCCAAAAATTTGTTCTTGGGTGTAGGGGGAGCCCCTGTTCATGCTACAATTTCTGAAGCTTTTCCATCTCGTTGCTTAAGACTACCCCAGGTTCCTCCCTGAGCCTGCTGGGTGCTCCTGCATGGTGTTATGTGTCGAAATTTTCGATCATCCAGATTCAGGGCCTCCATTTTCAGGATCGGGTCGAATGATTGGTCCTTCCAGCTCATGTAAGGTTTTAAAAAACTTTGCTGGTAGCCACCAGGGTCCTGGGGGTGTAAGAGCACAAGCATACCCTCATCCCCATCTTATTAACTCCTGAGGGCCATTGCACAGAGCATCACCTAAAGGATCTTCATATAAAACTGTAGCTTCGATGGGATTTTTATGTTGAGGAGCAAAACGTTTCTCTGCTGGTGTTAAACCATTTTTGTCACAATTTAAAAAATTTAGGATGATAAGAAATGCCAGCATGATGTTTCATTTCCCAGTGTTGTAGAAACAGTTTGAAGGATGAGGAGAGCAGACCATTGTCTGCTCTTAAGGTTTTAGGCACACTCATATGACTAAAGGCTTCAATAAGATGAGTTTTTACTGCTGCAGCCATTTCTTTGGTTGGGGGGAAGCATGAATAAATTCTGAAACTGTGTCTTTAGAAACATGAAGGTGTTTAAAATGCCCGAGTGATGCATAATGGGTACTGTCAGTTTGCCAAAGCTGATCAAAGTCCTCATGGATGAACACGAGGAGTAAAATGTGGATGAGAATAGGACCGGCAATCAGGACAGGCAGAAACCATTTGTTTGGCCTGGGTTATAGACAGGTCGGACTGTCGAAGGGATCCCACATTTTGATGAAAAAATTCATGGGATAAGTGCGCCTTTTGAAATGCTAATGCGAAACCTATTAATGATCGCCTTTTGGTTTCCTTTTACCGTAAGGCCAGGTAGCCCTGAATGGGAGCAAATGTGCGTAACAAAAAGAGGATGAATTCAAATGCCAACAATTGTTGTAGCATAACAAATAAGGTGTAAAGGTCAGAATCTGCTGAAGGTTTTATAAAGGCTAATTCTAAATTTTGCCGTGTATAAACAACATATCCAGAGTCACAAATTAAGTTTATGGGCAGGCTGGGAAATTGTTGCAGAGCTAAAATAGTTGCAGCCAGTTTAGCCCTATTGAGCGCTTTTATGTTGAGAGGTAACTCAAGATTCCCAATACAAATTTTCATACCAAGTGGCAGAAGCGTTTGTAGTTTTTCCTGACCCATCAATAAAAACATGCATAGCATTGGTAATGGGTGCTTTGCTGATTTTGGCAGGGAAAGTAAAGCTTAATGATGGTATTTGCGGCAATAACTTTATTTGCCAGTAAAGAAAATTTAAATTCTCCTACAAAGTCCGCTAATGCTACTTGTAAATCAATGTGTGCTTGAAAGAATTGTTCCTGAGAAAGGAGAAATGAATTATATCTGGGTCAAAACCTCTAAGTTGTTGTACCTAATTCTTCCTTTATGGAGTAAAGAGGCTACACCTTGAATATATGGTGTAGTAGTTTTTGCAGGGGTGAGATAAAAATAGCCGTTCCATGTAAGCTAATGCAGGAAATAACTGACTAATTAACTATGTGGGAGTGTTCAGAGTTGGAAATAAAAAAAGTTGTAAAGGTGCTGTCGGAGATAGGTGGGTCAACTGTTTATTGTGAATAGCTTTGTTCACTAGTTCTAATTCAGCTAATGGTTTTGGAGTAAGTTCTCGTGGGGAATTTAAATCATCATCCTCCTTTAAGGTATTAAATAAACTGATTAGTTGGCAGGTAGGGATGCCTAGATTGGGTTGTAACCAACGAATAGCCCCTAGCAGCTTTTGCATATTTAAAGTTGGTTTCAGTGGAGGTGTTATAGCTAGTTTGGGTTCTCACTGTATGATTAGACATGACATAACCCAAGTATTTCCAAGGCTGGAATTATTGTTTTTTTCTGGAGTTATTTGTAGTCCTGCAATAGCTAAAGAAGCTTTAACATGATTATGAAAAAACAAATAATTCACCCACAGTTTGAGACCCTAACAAGATATCATCTATATAATGATAAAAATAACAATTTGGAAACTTATCCCAACTAGGCTGTAAAGCCCCATGTTCAAAATATGGGCACACTGTAGGACTATTCAACATTCCTGTGGTAACACTTTCCATTGCTATCTTTCTATAGGTTTACGGTTACCTAGTACTGGAACAGAGAAAGCAAACCACTCTTTATCAGAAGGATGTAGGGGAATGGTAAAAAAGCAATCTGTTAAATCAACGATGATTAAAGGCCACTCCTTTGGTATCACTGCCAGATTAGGGAGTTCCTATTGAAGGGAATCCATAGGTTGTTAAATAGCATTGATTTGCCATAAATCATGTAATAATCTCTATTTTCCAGACTTCTTTGGAATTATAAAAATTGGAATATTTCAGAGGCTTATAGATGGTTCTATATGCCCAGTTTTCAGCTGCTCCTTAACAAGCAGTTCAGCTTGAATGAACTTCTCCTCTAATTTATATGGCCACTGCTCCACCCAAACAGCTTGTCAGTTAGCCACTTTAAGAGTAGAGGAGGAGTATGAGCAGTGACCGCTATACAAACAGTGTGACCTGGATGGTCAAATTCCATTGAGTTAATAAATCTCTTCCACATCAGTTAAGGGGTGCTGGCAAAATATATGGTTGAATAAGCCAAATTTGCTTATCAGGTCCTGATACTAATATTTTTAAGCTTTGTAAGGGAGTTTGTGAGCCTCCAACTCCATTTACTGTTATTTTGGATAATACGGCAGGCCAGGCTGAGGGCCATTCATTCTGAGCTGTTATGGAAATGTCTGCTCCAGTATCTATTAAGTCTATAATAAAGCCTATGAAAGATTGGTCTTGAATTGGTATTTGTAACATAGGTTTTATTATTTGGATGACAGTAGCCCAGTAAATATCCTTCTTCCCAGTACTGCCAAATCCTTCTGCTCCCCTTCTAGTTGTGGCAGCACTTGGTACGTAATAAGGAAGTAACAATAGCTGAGCTACACGCATCCTGGGTGGGGTCATGTGTAGGCCTGTTGCATGAAGAAAGACTTTAATTTCCCCTTCATAATTTGAGTTAATAACTCCCAGAAGCACCTTAAGTCTCCTCAAAGTATAATTTGACCTCCCTAAAACTAATCCAACAAACCCTTTGGTAAAGGTCCCCATATCCCTGTAGGGGCTATATAAATTGCTCCAGGATCCTTTAAAAGTAATTTTTTTGGTGGCGATGAAATCTAATCCAGCACTGCCAGTTGTGTTTTCTCATAAGTCTCCGACTGGTCTGGGTTTTGAGTCCAGAACAACCGTCTGATGGAGACATTGAGGTGTTGGAACCTTGGTTCTTTGGGTTTTTTGGATCACTGGAATTGGCACCCCTCCCCCCATTTCCTGCCAATGGTTTTCCATTGTTATCAAATTTGGAATGACACTGATTAGCCCAATGACATCCTTTCCCACATCTCCGACAATCTGAAGTAGGAAGCTCTTGTCCCTTAAAGAGTTGTTTACACTCTTTTTGTAAATGGCCTTCTCTCCCACACTTAAAGCATACCCCAGTTTGTGGTTTGAGTAAAGCAGCTAATGCTTGAGACTTAAAACTTTAGTTCCCACATTCTGGCAGACTTTAATAAATTCCCCAACAGATCGAGCTGTTGTTCTTATAGTCCAATAGCCTTTTGACGATCAATATTTGCGTTTTCATATGCTAATTGTAAGAGTAGTGTTTTAGCTGCCTCTGTGTTGTCTATCTGGTGGATTATTGCCTCCTGTAACCGATTAACAAAATTAAGATAAGACTCTGTTGTGGATTGCTGAACAGTTGCAAATGAGTCTTGCTCTGATTTCCCCTCAGGAATTTTTCCCCAAGCCCACACAGCTAGTTAGGAGCATTGTTGAAAACGTAGCTCATTTTGTTGGGCTTGGACTCTAGGTTCTAAATAAGGTCCTATTCCCTGAAGCATTTTTGGTACCAATTGGAATATTCTGATTTAAAGTTTTGATTGCCTTTTGAGTTGAACTTTCTTTTTTTTTTTTTTTTTTTGAAGATTTTTTTTTTTATTAATTAAAAAAAGAATTAACAAAACAATTAGAAATCATTCCAATCTACATGTACAATCAGTAATTCTTAATAACATCACATAGTTGCATATTCATCATTTCTTAGTACATTTGCATCGATTTAGAAAAAGAAATAAAAAGACAACAGAATAAGAATTAAAACAATAATAGAAAGAAAAAAAAAACAAAAAAAACAAAAACAAAAAACCTATACCTCACATGCAGCTTCATTCAGTGTTTTAACATAATTGCATTACAATTGGGTAGTATTGTGCTGTCCATTTCTGAGTTTTTATATCCAGTCCCGTTGTACAGTCTGTATCCCTTCATCTCCAATTATCCCTTCTCTTTTTTTTTTTTTTTTTTTAATTAACGGAAAAAAAGAAATTAACCCAACATTTAGAGATCATACCATTCTACACATGCAATCATTAATTCTTAACATCATCACATAGATGCATGATCATCATTTCTTAGTACATTTGCATTGGTTTAGAAGAACTAGCAACATAACCGAAAAAGATATAGAATGTTAATATAGAGAAAAAAATAAAAGTAATAATAGTAAAATCAAAACAAAACAAAACAAAACAAAACAAAAACCTATAGCTCAGATGCAGCTTCATTCAGTGTTTTAACATGATTACTTTACAAGTAGGTATTATTGTGCTGTCCATTTTTGAGTTTTTGTATCTAGTCCTGTTGCACAGTCTGTATCCCTTCAGCTTCAATTACCCATTGTCTTACCCTGTTTCTAACTCCTGCTGAACTCTGTTACCAATGACATATTTCAAGTTTATTCTCGAATGTCCGTTCACATCAGTGGGACCATACAGTATTTGTCCTTTAGTTTTTGGCTGGATTCACTCAGCATAATATTCTCTAGGTCCATCCATGTTATTACATGGTTCATAAGTTTATCTTGTCTTAAAGCTGCATAATATTCCATTGTATGTATATACCACAGTTTGTTTAGCCACTCTTCTGTTGATGGAGATTTTGGCTGTTTCCATCTCTTTGCAATTGTAAATAATGCTGCTATAAACATTGGTGTGCAAATGTCCGTTTGTGTCTTTGCCCTTAAGTCCTTTGAGTAGATACCTAGCAATGGTATTGCTGGGTCGTATGGCAATTCTATATTCAGCTTTTTGAGGAACCGCCAAACTGCCTTCCACAGTGGTTGCACCCTTTGACATTCCCACCAACAGTGGATAAGTGTGCCTCTTTCTCCGCATCCTCTCCAGCACTTGTCATTTTCTGTTTTGTTGATAATGGCCATTCTGGTGGGTGTGAGATGATATCTCATTGTGGTTTTGATTTGCATTTCTCTAATGGCCAGGGACATTGAGCATCTCTTCATGTGCCTCTTGGCCATCCGTATTTCCTCTTCTGAGAGGTGTCTGTTCAAGTCTTTTTCCCATTTTGTAATTGGGTTGGCTGTCTTTTTGTTGTTGAGATGAACAATCTCTTTATAAATTCTGGATACTAGACCTTTATCTGATATATCATTTCCAAATATTGTCTCCCATTGTGAAGGCTGTCTTTCTACTTTCTTGATGAAGTTCTTTGATGCACAAAAGTGTTTAATTTTGAGGAGTTCCCATTTATTTATTTCCTTCTTCAGTGCTCTTGCTTTAGGTTTAAGGTCCATAAAACCGCCTCCAGTTGTAAGATCCATAAGATATCTCCCAACATTTTCCTCTAACTGTTTTATGGTCTTAGACCTAATGTTTAGATCTTTGATCCATTTTGAGTTAACTTTTGTATAGGGTGTGAGAGATGGGTCTTCTTTCATTCTTTTGCATATGGATATCCAGTTCTCTAGGCACCATTTATTGAAGAGACTGCTCTGTCCCAGGTGAGTTGGCTTGACTGCCTTATCAAAGATCAAATGTCCATAGATGAGAGGGTCTATATCTGAGCACTCTATTCGATTCCATTGGTCGATATATCTATCTTTATGCCAATACCATGCTGTTTTGACCACTGTGGCTTCATAATATGCCTTAAAGTCAGGCAGCGCGAGACCTCCAGCTTCGTTTTTTTTCCTCAAGATGTTTTTAGCAATTCGGGGCACCCTGCCCTTCCAGATAAATTTGCTTATTGGTTTTTCTATTTCTGAAAAATAAGTTGTTGGGATTTTGATTGGTATTGCATTGAATCTGTAAATCAATTTAGGTAGGATTGACATCTTAACTATATTTAGTCTTCCAATCCATGAACACGGTATGCCCTTCCATCTATTTAGGTCTTCTGTGATTTCTTTTAGCAGTTTTTTGTAGTTTTCTTTATATAGGTTTTTTGTCTCTTTAGTTAAATTTATTCCTAGGTATTTTATTCTTTTAGTTGCAATTGTAAATGGGATTCGTTTCTTGATTTCCCCCTCAGCTTGTTCATTACTAGTGTATAGAAATGCTACAGATTTTTGAATGTTGATCTTGTAACCTGCTACTTTGCTGTACTCATTTATTAGCTCTAGTAGTTTTGTTGTGGATTTTTCCGGGTTTTCGACGTATAGTATCATATCGTCTGCAAACAGTGATAGTTTTACTTCTTCCTTTCCAATTTTGATGCCTTGTATTTCTTTTTCTTGTCTAATTGCTCTGGCTAGAACCTCCAACACAATGTTGAATAATAGTGGTGATAGTGGACATCCTTGTCTTGTTCCTGATCTTAGGGGGAAAGTTTTCAATTTTTCCCCATTGAGGATGATATTAGCTGTGGGTTTTTCATATATTCCCTCTATCATTTTAAGGAAGTTCCCTTGTATTCCTATCTTTTGAAGTGTTTTCAACAGGAAAGGATGTTGAATCTTGTCGAATGCCTTCTCTGCATCAATTGAGATGATCATGTGATTTTTCTGCTTTGATTTGTTGATATGGTGTATTACATTAATTGATTTTCTTATGTTGAACCATCCTTGCATACCTGGGATGAATCCTACTTGGTCATGATGTATAATTCTTTTAATGTGTTGTTGGATACGATTTGCTAGAATTTTATTGAGGATTTTTGCATCTGTATTCATTAGAGAGATTGGTCTGTAGCTTTCTTTTTTTGTAATATCTTTGCCTGGTTTTGGTATGAGGGTGATGTTGGCTTCATAGAATGAATTAGGTAGTTTTCCCTCCACTTCGATTTTTTTGAAGAGTTTGAAGAGAATTGGTACTAATTCTTTCTGGAACGTTTGGTAGAATTCACATGTGAAGCCATCTGGTCCTGGACTTTTCTTTTTAGGAAGCTTTTGAATGACTAATTCAATTTCTTTACTTGTGATTGGTTTGTTGAGGTCATCTATGTCTTCTTGAGTCAAAGTTGGTTGTTCATGTCTTTCCAGGAACCCGTCCATTTCCTCTAAATTGTTGTATTTATTAGCGTAAAGTTGTTCATAGTATCCTGTTATTACCTCCTTTATTTCTGTGAGGTCAGTAGTTATGTCTCCTCTTCCATTTCTGATCTTATTTATTTGCATCCTCTCTCTTCTTCTTTTTGTCAATCTTGCTAAGGGCCCATCAATCTTATTGATTTTCTCATAGAACCAACTTCTGGCCTTATTGATTTTCTCTATTGTTTTCATGTTTTCAATTTCATTTATTTGTGCTCTAATCTTTGTTATTTCTTTCCTTTTGCTTGCTTTGGGGTTAGCTTGCTGTTCTTTCTCCAGTTCTTCCAAATGGATAGTTAATTCCTGAATTTTTGCCTTTTCTTCTTTTCTGATATAGGCATTTAGAGCAATAAATTTCCCTCTTAGCACTGCTTTTGCTGCGTCCCATAAGTTTTGATATGTTGTGTTTTCATTTTCATTCGCCTCGAGGTATTTGCTAATTTCTCTTGCAATTTCTTCTTTGACCCAGTCGTTGTTTAGGAGTGTGTTGTTGAGCCTCCACGTATTTGTGAATTTTCTGGCACTCTGCCTATTATTGATTTCCAACATCATTCCTTTATGGTCCGAGAAAGTGTTGTGTAAGATTTCAATCTTTTTAAATTTGTTAAGACTTGCTTTGTGACCCAGCATATGGTCTATCTTTGAGAATGATCCATGAGCACTTGAGAAAAAGGTGTATCCTGCTGTTGTGGGATGTAATGTCCTATAAATGTCTATTAAGTCTAGTTCATTTATAGTAATATTCAGATTCTCTATTTCTTTGTTGATCCTCTGTCTAGATGTTCTGTCCCTTGATGAGAGTGGTGAGTTGAAGTCTCCAACTATTATGGTATATGAGTCTATTTCCCTTTTCAGTGTTTGCAGTATATTCCTCATGTATTTTGGGGCATTCTGATTCGGTGCGTAAATATTTATGATTGTTATGTCTTCTTGTTTAATTGTTCCTTTTATTAGTATATAGTGTCCTTCTTTGTCTCTTTTAACTGTTTTACATTTGAAGTCTAATTTGTTGGATATTAGTATAGCCACTCCTGCTCTTTTCTGGTTGTTATTTGCATGAAATATCTTTTCCCAACCTTTCACTTTCAACCTATGTTTATCTTTGGGTCTAAGATGTGTTTCCTGTAGACAGCATATCGAAGGATCCTGTTTTTTAATCCATTCTGCCAATCTATGTCTTTTGATTGGGGAATTCAGTCCATTGACATTTAGTGTTATTACTGTTTGGATAATATTTTCCTCCAACATTTTGCCTTTTGTATTATATATATCATATCTGATTTTCCTTCTTTCTACACTCTTTTCCATATCTCTCTCTTCTGTCTTTTTGTATCTGACTCTAGTGCTCCCTTTAGTATTTCTTGCAGAGCTGGTCTCTTGGTCACAAATTCTTTCAGTGACTTTTTGTCTGAGAATGTTTTAATTTCTCCCTCATTTTTGAAGGATAATTTTGCTGGATATAGGAGTCTTGGTTGGCAGTTTTTCTCTTTTAGTATTTTAAATATATCATCCCACTGTCTTCTAGCTTCCATGGTTTCTGCTGAGAAATCTACACAAAGTCTCATTGGGTTTCCCTTGTATGTAATGGATTGTTTTTCTCTTGCTGCTTTCAAGATCTTCTCTTTCTCTTTGACCTCTGACATTCTAACTAGTAAGTGTCTTGGAGAACGCCTATTTGGGTCTAATCTCTTTGGGGTGCGCTGCACTTCTTGGATCTGTAATTTTAAGTCTTTCATAAGAGTTGGGAAATTTTCAGTGATAATTTCTTCCATTAGTTTTTCTCCTCCTTTTCCCTTCTCTTCTCCTTCTGGGACACCCACAACACGTATATTTGTGCGGTTCATATTGTCCTTGAGTTCCCTGATACCCTGTTCAAATTTTTCCATTCTTTTCCCTATAGTTTCTGTTTGTTTTTGGAATTCAGATGTTCCATCCTCCAAATCACTAATTCTATCTTCTGTCTCTTTAAATCTATCATTGTAACTATCCATTATTTTTTCTATGTTTGCTACTTTATCCTTCACTTCCATAAGTTCTGCGATTTGTTTTTTCAGTTTTTCTATTTCTTCTTTATGTTCAGCCCATGTCCTCTTCATGTCCTCCCTCAATTTATCGATTTCATTTTTGAAGAGGTTTTCCATTTCTGTTCGTATATTCAGCATTAGTTGTCTCAGCTCTTGTGTCTCATTTGAGCTATTGGTTTGTTCCTTTGACTGAGCCATATTCTCAATCTTTTGAGCGTGGACAGTTATCTTCTGCTGCTGGCGTCTGGGCATTTATTCAGATTTCTCTGGGTGTTGGACCCAGCAAGGTTGTAATATTTTTCTGTGAAATCTCTGGGTTCTGTTTTTCTTATCCTGCCCAGTAGGTGGCGCTCGTGGCACACGTTTGTCTGCGGGTCCCACCAGTAAAAGGTGCTGTGGGACCTTAAACTTTGGAAAACTCTCACCGTCCTGGGGGTTTGCTAGCCGAAGCGACTTGAGCCGGCCCGGGGTCCGAACGCAGGGAGGGTGTCCGAACGCAGGGAGGGTGTCCGAACGCAGGGAGGGTTGCTGGTCGCCGCAGCCAGGGAAAGAGCCCGTCCGAATTTCCTAGTTGGCCCTGGGCAACAAGCGTGGCGGGAGGGCGCCAGCGGCAGCGGCCCGCCCGAGAGAGTGCACGTTCCCCGGGAATCACGGGTTTGGAAGGGGCCTCCCCCACCCGTCACCGTTCTCCGCGGCCTGGGGGTTTCCGATCCAATTCTCTCAGTTGGTCCGGGGGCTGTGTGTGGTGTGGGCGCCAGTCGCCTTGGTTTCAGGGGACCACCTCTCCAATTCTCCCAGCCGGCCCGGGAAGGGGGAAGGGAGTAACTCCGGCCGCTTGCCACCCCGCCCGGTAAGGCCCGCGCGCCTCGGCGATCTCACCCGAGCTGCTTCTCTCAGCCAGCCAGCCGTTCCAGGATGGGGTACGCTGTCTTTTTTATCTCTGTTGTGGCTTTGGGCGCTTTCTGTATCGTTTCTACTCCCCTAGTAGGTGTCCTGGAGAAGAAACTAAGATCCGCGCGTCTTACTAAGCCGCCATCTTCCAGGAAGTCCTCGAGTTGAACTTTCTTGATAGTCTAATATCCAAACATTGTATTGGGCCGGAATGACAATCATTCATACTAAAGTTTTCCAGTCCCATGGGCATATACAATAGCTTGACTTGATTATTCCTTTAGTAAATGAACTTTGTAGTCTGTTCTCATTAATGCTTCTCCTTAATTGTTTATATAATTGGAATGGTTAAGTGCTCATGGCATGCCCCTGCCATTTTCTACTATGACTGTGAATGATAACCCCTCTCCACATTCTTTAGCCTCCTTTAAGCATCTTTCCATAGCAGTCTCACCATTTTCCATAAAAGGGGTGGGAGTACAAATTCAGACTTATTGGACATTGACTCCGAGTTTAACGGAGAAGTTGGAGGAGGTGGAGGAGGAGGTAGAGTCTCCTCTGGTAGGCAGAATATTAGAGGAGTTTGTATGTAAAGGACATAAAGCTGTTTTTATCAGTCCCCAAATTATCAGAGCTGAGGTCGGTACCTTCTGTCCTTGCTCAAATCTTTCTTTTAAGATTTTTCCCTACCTGCTCCCAGATTTCCAAATCTAAAGTTCCCCTGTCAGGGAACCAGGGGCAGTGAATTCGAATTATTTGTAACAATGATAGAAGCTGACACTTCTTTACTTAGCATTCTGCTGCTTTTAACAACTTTTGAAGTGTTTTAATATATATAGTTTGTTCCCTGGAAAGCCCCATCCCCATCTTGCTAAGAAGAGGATGTGGAAAGGAAATTCCTTGCTTGCACTAAGTACATGAATAGCTATCTCCAGTGAATGCTGCTGTCCCTTACCTTGGGATGAATAGTTTCATTTTCTTAGCCACAGCTGTGGTTCTCCTCTACTACATGTACTGATCTTCCACACTTGATATCGTGTCCATAGTTGAATTTCGCTCCGTGTGTTTTCTCACACAGGGCACCATTTGTGGCAGTTATTCTTTGTCCTGCAAAGAATTGGCCCGGGAAGGAAAAACCTTTGACAGAAAGGCAGACAGCAAGGAAGACTCTGTCTCCAGGCAGAGTCTTGAGTTTATTTTTTATTCACTATTTATGGGGTAAAGGGGCCATTAGGAGTTAAGCTATCCTTCAATCAGCAGGAGAGGTTCCCCATTGCCTTGAGGTGGTATCTTTTTTTTTTTAAGCAAATTGATGCAATTATTTAATGACATGGGAAAATAAACAAGTTACAAAATATGCTGGATATTACAAAGAAATGGGTACAGGATAACTTCACTTTTGGTATTAAAAAAAAAGTTAAAAAAACATCAGTATGCAGAAAAAGTTGGACAATTAGACACCCAAATATCAACAGTATTAAGTTCTGTTCAGTGATAAACTTGAGGTGGTATCTTTAACTTACGAACAAAGCAGGAATTTTCCCATGCATAGGAGGAGATGTCCCAGATAAGCAAATGTCACAGATAAGCAAAGCAGACAGATATGCAAATGGCACAGATAAGCAAAGCAAATAAACATCTTGAGCTGTTTTCAGCTCTCATGCTATTTTCAGCATCAAGTCTACAAGCAGACAAAGGAGCAGACAAGCACAGTGGTTTTCCACTGTTTGACGATGTGCAAACACAGAGCAAGCTTACAAATACTTTAACTATATCTTTCCCAGAATTGTAAATAATGCTGTTATGAACATTGGTATGCAAATATCTGTTCAAATTCCTGCTTTCAATTCTTCTGGGCATATACCTAATAGCAGGATTGCCAAGTCATATGGTAATTCTATACTCAACTCTGAGGAACTGCCAAACTGTTTTCCACAGCATCTGCACTATTTTATAGTGCACCAGCAATGAATGAGTGTTCGTATCTCTCCACATCTTCTCCAATACTTGTAATTTTGCTCTTTTTTAGTAGTAGCCATTCTAGTGGGTGTGAAATGTGAATGAAACATTGTAATTTTGATTTGCATTTCCCTAAAGGCTAATGGCATTGCACACCTTTTCATGTGCTTTTGGCCATTTCTATATCTTCTTTGGAGAAATGTCTATTCAAGTCTTTTACCCATTTTTAACTTGGCTTGTGTTTTGGTTTGGTAAAGCTGATGAAATGCAGTATACCAGAAATGGGTTGGCTTTTACCACAGGAATTTATTAAATTACAAGTTCTGAGACTGTGAAAATATCCAGATCAAGGCATCAACAGGTGATGCTTTCTTCCCAAAAGATGGCTATGAGCTCCTCTGTCATATGGCTAGGCATATGACGATATCTGCTGGTCTCTTTCTTCTCTCCCAGGTTATGTTGTTGCCAACTTCTGGCTTCAGTGCTTCCTCTGTTTTTGGTAGTTTCTCTTTGTTTTCCACATGTTCTCTCTCAGCTTCTCTCTCTGTGTTTCTATGGCTTTTTCTGTATCAACTTCTCAGTGTGCATCTCTGAATTTCATCTTTTATAAAAGACTCCATAAGAGGATTTAGACCCACCCAAAGCATGCCTCAACTGAAAAACCTAATCAAAAAGTTCCACTTACAATAGGTCTACATCCATAGGAATGGATTAGCTTTAAGTACATGATCTTTTCTGGGGTCCATAAAACCTCCAAACCATCACAGATTGTTTGTCTCTTTGTTGTTGAGTTATAGAACTTGACAGGGATGTTTTAGGACTCATCTGTTTTATTTCTTATCCCACACTTGAGTTTTCCACCTTTTCAGAGGCATTTTTATATCAGCAGTGTTTAGTGATTGCCTTCTTTTGCTGCCTGCTAAGATGATTATTATTTGTCTTATTTTCTGCCTGCTAAGACAAATGCCATACAATGGGTTGGTGTAAATAGGAATTTATTGGCTCACAGTTTCGGAGGCTAGAAGGTTTGCTTTCTCTTAGAGTTGGGATCTTCTAGCTGGCTTGCAATCCTTGGGGTGCCTTGTCTTTCCCATCACATGGAGATGTCCTCCTCCCCCTTCTTTTCTGGTTTCCATTAACCTCAGCTTCTACTCCTTCATGTGGCTCTTTCTTCATAAAGCCCTTAGTAACAGGATTAAGGCCCAAACTCATTCAGTTAGGCCACAAATAACACTTTTAGGAGGTTAAATGTATAATAGGTTCATATTCATCAGAAAGAATTAAGCTTAAGAACTTGTGTCTTTTTTCTTGGATACATAATTGAACTTACCACAGTGATTGACTGACTGTCAGAGGTGGCAAAAAGTATGTACTTCCAGTTTTATGACTTGCAGAGCTACATGGATAGAGATGCCACTTCCTCAAAGAGAAGAAAGAGCAGATTAAGGATTAGACATTGAGGCTGAGATACTTGAAGAAGAGGCACGTCTGTGACCTTGCAGCTCTACTTGCTATCTTTTCATTCCATTACAGTGCATATTTATCAATCATTCTGATTTCATTACACATTTATCAATACATCCTCCATAAATGTCAGGTCTGTAGGAGCCAAAAGAAAAAAAGTGAATTTTGCCTCTGTAGGCTTAAGGCCCACGTGAAAGACAAGCCTCCTCCTGAAATGACAAGGGCATGGGATCCAGAAGAAAAGAGTGGTCAGAGAAGACTTGGAGGGAGGACAGACATCTCTGGCCATCCTACAGGGCTTTGGGGACTTTAGCAGTGCAGCCCCAGCACACAGGAAGGGATGTATGTTGTCATTGCAGGTGGCTATGCGGAGGCTGAGAATAAATGGTGCTCCCAAGTCTTCAGCCAGTCTCAAGCTTCCACATGGTAGATAGCATAATGTGGGTCAGTAAACCCAGGGTCACTTTTCTCCCTTAGTGCTTGTGCATGCAAAAGTTCCTGGCTTCTCCAAATATGAGTTGGACCCAAAGAGGATGACTGTCTTCTTGTTGCGGTCTGCTTAGCCTGGTACTATAACCCTTCCTCCCCAATACTTCTGCTTTCATTCCTGGAACACAAAGCATATGCACGCGAATTAATATACATATTCACACACATGGTGGCTTGCAGCCACATCCGTACAGGAACATACAGAGGCAGTGCAGATGAGGAGAATCGATACTGCCCTGACAATGAGATGACCTGCATTGGAGTCTGGGCTCCTTCACTAGGCCACTGGTTTCTGGACCTCAGTTTAGTTACCTGTAAAATGAGATGTTGACCTTCTCCAAGGTCTTTGCCCATGTGGAGAGTAAGGTTCTATGGTTTTAAATATATTCACATATTCATAGGAACTCTGAAAATCTCTTCCTAAACCCGAAAGCCAGAGGATTATCCCAGCCATGCTGTAATTCCCCCAGCCTCCAAGTGATTTACACCTCCCCTTCCCCCCTCCCTACATACATCTTTCAGCCCGGAGCCCTATACTCTGATTTTCCAGCCTATAGGCTGAACTTTGCTTTTTTAACTCAACTATATCAAACTAAGAAGAGTGAAATGCTCACCAGTATGGACCCTCAAGCTTGGTTGGAAGGGCGGCTGGCTTTTCCTCTATATCCCCCTTCCTGGGTCTGTATACCCCATCCACTTCTCCAGAGGTCCAGCATAGACAGAAACCAGTCTTCAAGGTTGATAGGTCCAGGATTTGCCTGTGGAATTAAAATTTGCTAGAATTGACCTTCAAAGGCTTATCAGGGGTACATGCAGGTTTCCTGGCTAGAGAGGAACATTCTATGTACCTACAGGCTGCCTTGAGCTCAGCTAGCCCACTCCCAGTCAGCTGCCAAGAGACAATGGAGCTTTTGGGGCTTAAACTCTCCTTTAAGTTGAGCGTGTGTTTTGGGAGGTCTGCAGAAAGGAGATGCTTATCCACAGAGAGGTATACTGTTCATGAAAATGGGGGAACTTTGTACTAAATCCTGGCTTGCTAAACACTGTGTGATCTTCTGTGACCTCCCTCAGCCTTAGTTTCCACATCTGTAAAACAGGAACCAGAGTGACAATCCTTAAGAGGCTGTGAAGGTGCATTGAGATAATGTCTATAAAGGTCTCAGCACAGTGCCTGACATACTGGAAGTGTTAAAAAAAAATAGTAGCTTAGTTGTTGTTGTTGTTATTATTATTATTATTATTATTATTATTATTATTGACTGGCCTGTTTTTCAAAACAGAACACAAAGTTGGATCCTGGGAACTCCAGAATGGGGTGCTTGATTTCAATACTCAGCAAATTTTGAAAGGAATAATGAGTACAAATATAAGTATCTTGAAAATAACAATTTACTTCTGTTTCTGGCAATATACAGACTACTTGAATAAAGAAATCCCTCCTGGTAGGAAATGCCTAAAAATACTGAATAAAATATAAAAACTTGTATGTTAAAATAAGAAAAAAATGGAATGGAAACTCTAGAGCCGAGTACTACAATAATGGAAATTTAAAAACCCTTGTAAAGGCTTAACAGCGATTTGAAGTAGAAGAAATGGTGAACTTGAAAAAAGATTGATAGAAATTATCCAATCTGAAGTACATAGAGAAAAAAAGACCAAATAAAAATGAACACAGTTTTAGAGACCTGTGGTACAACAATAAGAATATCAACATATATGTACTCAAAGTCTCAGAAGGAGATTTGTGAGAGAAGGGGGTAAGAAAAAGTTTTTAAAGAAATAATGGCTGAAAACATCCCAAATTTGATGAAACACCTTAATGTACAGAACCACGAAACTCAGTGAATCCAAAGTAGGGTAAATATACTGGGATCTACAACAAAGCACGTCATAGTTAAACTGATGGAGGCAGAAAATCTTGAAAGCAGGAAGAGAAAATGATTCATCACGTATAAGGAAACAATACAAATAATGGCTGACTTCTCAGAAACAATGGAGGTCAGAGGGCAGTGAGAGAACATGTTACAAGTGCTAACGGGAAAAACACATCAATCAACAATTCTACTACCAAAATAATTATTCTTTAAAAATGAAGTGAAAATAAAGACATTCTTAGATAAACATCAAGAGAATTTGTTACAATGAGCCCCACACAATTAGAAATCATAAAGTAGGTCCTTCCAGGAGAAAGAAAATGACAACAGAAGGTAACAAATCCAAAAGAAGAAATGAATAGGATTGGAAATAATCAGTATTTAGGCAAATATAAAAGACTAGTTATATTTTTCTCTTTTCTTATCTTCTTTTTCAAAATATTAAACAAATAATTATAATATATTGTTAGATTTATAAAATATGTAATTATATAATAATAACAGAAAAAGAGAAAATGGAGAAATATTGGAGCAAAGTTGCTTTATTTTAGGAGAGTTAAAACAATATAAAAGTAGACACTGATGTATTAGGATTTCAATCTTCAAGAACTACTAAGAAAATAACTTAAAGAAATAATTAGAACACAAATCAACAGAGAAATTAAAATAGAACACTAAAAATAGTTAACCCACACAAAACCAGTAAAGGAGAAAAGAGGGACAAAAATGACATGAGATGTAGAGGAAAAATAGCAAAATGGGTTGACATAAATTGAATCATATTGATAATTATATTAAGTATGATGTTAAAAGTGAGTTTCTTATAGATGCCCTTTATCATGTTGAGAAAATTCCCTCTTCCTCCTAGTTTGCTGAGTGCTTTTATCATGGAAGGGTGTTGGAATTTGACAAATGCTTTCTCTGCACTGATTGAGTGAACTAATAAATGAATTCAACAAAGTTGTAGGGTATAAAATAAACACACAAAAATCATGTGCCAATTTGAAACTGTTGTGTATCCCAGAAAAGCCGTGTTCTTTAATCTTGCTTCAATTTTGCTTGGTGGGATCTTTTTGATTAAGCTGTTTCCATGGAGATGTGACTCACACAATTGTGAGTAGGACCTTTAAATTAGGTGGTTTCCATGGAGATGTATCTCCACCCCTTCAAGATGGGGTTGCTTACTGGAGTCCTTTAAGAGGAAACCATTTTGGAAAAAAGCTTCAGAGCTGACACAGAAACCTCTGTACATGCAGAAAGGAAATGTCCCTGGGGAAATGATTTTGAAATCACAAGCGAAAAGACCAGCAGAGGCAAGCCACTTGTCTTCCCAGATCAAGTTATCCCAGATAACTTGAGTTAAGTAATCTTTTTCTGGATGCCCTAGTTTGGACATTTTTATGGTCTTAGAACTGTAAACTTGTAACTTAATAAATTCCCTTTATAAAAGCCAGCCCACTTCTGGTATATTGCTTTTCTGGCAGCATTAACAAACCCCAACAGATTTTGGTACCAGAGAAGTGGGGTACTGTGGTTTGCAAATACCCAAACATGTTGGAATGGTTTTTTAATGGGTAATGGGAAGATTCTTGAAAGTTGTGAGGAGCTTGATAGAGAAGGCCTAAGATACTTTAAAGAGACTGTTGGTAGAAATGTGGACTCTAAAAATACCTCTGATGAGGTTTTAGACAGAAATGATGAATGTATTGTAAACTGGAAGAAAGGTGATTCTTGTTTTAAAGTGGCAGAGAATCTGGCCAAATTATGTCCTTATTTTGCATGGCAAGTAGAATTTTAAAGTGGTAAGCTGTGGTACTTACCTGAAGAGATTTCCAAACTAAATGTGGAAAATGCAACCTGGCTGCTCCCTGCAGCTAATAGTAAAATGTGACAGGAAAGAGATAAGTTTAGAACTGAATTCTTGGGTACAAAGAAACCAGAAATTGATGGTCTGGAAAACTCGGGGTTTCCAGGAAAGGAGACCCCAGAGAATAGAGCTCCACATGAGGATTTAACCGAACATGGAACCAGTCAGCAATTACAGAACAAGCCTGAACTGGAAATGGAGTTATCCAGAAAGGATTTATGGATGATCATATTATCTGATGGGTATGATCCCAGTATACTGCGTAGAAAAGCAACATAGAAAATGAGCAAGAGTATTGTGGGATCTCTGTAAATGGCATCGCTGCCAGTCTGGACTAAAAGGAACAGAAAAGGAACAAACTGAATGAAAAATAACTTCTAGGGTAAAATGATGGAAACTAAGATCTGAAGCCAAGAAAACTTGGGCCAGGAGAATGAGCCCACCCATGTACTTGGAGAGGGTGAGTTTGCCCTGAGAGCAGCGGGCAGGCCTTCCACCTCAATGTTCAGGAAGAGTTTTGGTACCCCAGGCTTTGGAGAGGGTGGAGCACATTCTTTAGGGATTGGGGAGAGCTTTGCTGCCACTGGATTTTTCTGAGAGGGTTCAGCATGTGGTCTGCAGATGAAAGAAAGCCCGGGTGCTGCCCCAATGCTTGGAGAGGGTGGAGCCAAGAAAAAGGTGGTCTTCCCAATGTCTCCAAGGTTGCAATCCTCACCCCAGTGTTTGGAGAGAGGAGGACCACTGTGTAGGCCCTTGGAAAGCATGGGACTACCACATTCTCAAGCCCTGAGGATAAATGAATTCAGGCTTTGATATATAATGGAATTTGCTCTGCAGGTTTTCAAAACTGCTTGGGTCCAGTGACCCCGGTATTCATTACAATTTCTCCTTATGGAAATGGGAACATTTATCCTATGACTGTTCCTCCAAAACACTAAAGACCAAAGAAACATCAATAAAATGATGCAGCAGTCATATTCATCCATCAAATTATAGTGTCCATACACCATGTATGGACTGTATGTGTGTGAAGATTAGTCAGTAAAAATATTGAAGAAAGAAAATGCATCATGGTACTGGCATAAGGACAGATGTATAAACCAATGGATTAGAATTGAAAGTCCAAAGATAAATCCACACATGTATGGCTGACTGATTTTCAACAAGGGTATCAAGTCTATTCAATGGGAAAAGAATAGTTTCTTCAAAAAATGGTACTGGGACATCTGGAAATACACATGCAAAATAATGAATTTGGACTCCTATCTCTCACCATATACAATGATTAATTCAAAATGGATCAATAACTTAAATATAAGAGCTAACACTATAAAACTCTTAGAAGAAAACAAAGGAAAATATCTTCAGAACCTTGTGGTAGACAATGTATTTTAAAAATTTATACAAAAAAGTACAAGCAGAAAAGAAAAATAAATAAAATTGACTTCATCAATATTAAAATCTTTCGTGCATCAAAGGGCATTATCAAGAAAGTGAAGACAAAAAACATCAACAACAAAAAGAAAGTGAAGACAACCTACAGAATAGTGTAAAATACTTGGAAATTATATATCTGATAAGTTTACTATCTAGAATATATAAATAACTCCTACAACTCAACAACAAGAAGATAAACAATTCAATTTTAAAATAGGCAAAAGATTTGAAGACATTTCTCCAAAGAAGATATTCATGGCCAATAAGTATATGAAAAGATGCTCAACATCATTACCCATTAAATAAATGCAAATTAAAATTACAATGAGATACCAATTCACACCCATTAGGATGATGTTTTTGGTTTGCTAAAGCTGCCAGAATACAATATACCAGAAATGGAATGGCTTCTATAAAGGGTATTTATTAAGTTACAAGTTTAAAGTTCTGAGGGCATGAAAATATCTAAATTGAAGCACCAATAAGAAGTTACCTACATTCAAGAAAGGTTGATGCCGTCCAGAACACCTCTGTCATCTGGGAAGGCAAGCGGCTGTCATCTGCTTTTCCCTTGCTCCTGGACTCTGTTGCTTTTGGCCTGTTTCCTATGGAGGTTGCTCATTTGACTTCTCTGGGGCTGGGTTTTACCTCTTGGCTTCCCTGGGCTCTCTCCAGATACTGGGTTGCTGAGCATCTCATGGAAAGGCACATGGCAACATCTACTGGGTTTTGCATTTCCAAATGTCTCTGTTAGCTCTGAAGCAACTGTTCTCTAAGCATCTACATCCGAGGTTTCTCAAAAAAATTTCCCCTTTTAAATGACTCTAGTAAACTAATCAAGACCCACCTTGAATGGGTGGAGTCACATCTCCACCTAATCAAAAGGCCACACCCACAACTAGGTATGTAACATCTCTATGGAAACAATCCAATCAAAGTTTCCCATCCTAAATAATAGTTTAGGCCCCACAAGATTGGATCAGGAATAAAACATTCTCTGGGAGTACATAATAGTTTTAAACCGGCACAGATGGCTGTTATTTAAACTGAAAATAACAAGTGTTAGTGAGGATATAGATAAATAGGAACCCTGATACATGTTACTGGGATTGTAAAATGATGCAGCACTGTGGAAAACAGCTTGGTGGTTCCTCAGAAAGTTAAACACAGAGTTACCACATGACCTGGCAACTCTTAGGTATATACCCAACAGAATTGAAAGCAGGTACTCAAACATATTTATATACCCATGTTCCTTGCCATGTTATTCTCAGTAGACAAAAGGTGGAAAGAACACAAGTATCCATCAACAGATGACTAGATAAACAAAATGTGTTGTATCCATACAATGAACTATTATTCAGCCATAAAAATAAGTGAAGTGCTGGTACATGCTATAGCTTGTTTGGACCTTGAAGATAACATGCTGAGTGAAATAAGCCAGACACAAATGGAAAAATATTGTATGATTTCTCTAACATGAAATACTTAAAAAAAACAAATTCATAGAGACAGAAGGCAGAATAGTGGTTATCAGAGGTGAAGGAGGGAGTTTATTGCTATATGGGGAGTTATTGCTCTATGAGTATGAGTATTGGTTTGAGATGATGAAAATCATCTAGGATTAGATGGTGGTGAAAGTTGTATAGTACTGTCAATGTGCTTAATGACAACAAACTGTCAACTTAAAATGATTAAAATGATTTTTATGTTAAGTAATTTTACTGCAATTAAATATAAGTAAATTATTTTTAAAATTTCCTATAAAGCTCCAATAATCGAAACAATGTGGCATTAGTGCACACATACACATACACATACAGATTATGTTCAGAAATAAACTCTTACATTATAGTGAATTTATTGGCATCAAAGCTGTCAAGGCAACTCAATTTGGGAGAAGTCTTTTCAACAAAAACTACTGGAATAATTGCTCATTGACATAAAAAAAAAAAAGAAAAAACTCCCACAAACTTAGATTAATGTTTCACACCAAAAACAAAACCCGAAATGAGTAATAGATCTAAATTTAATACCTACAACAGTAAAGCATATAGAATAACTTAGGGAGAAAATCATTGCAACCAATATTTCTTAGACATGACAGTGTAAACATGTTTCTTAAAAAAGAAAACTCATCAACTGGACTTGTTTAAATTGAAAATATTTTGCTCCTCAGAAGATACCATTAAGAAAATGAAAATACAAGTCATAGACTGGGGTAAAATATTTGCAAATCATGCATCTGTAAGGAACTTGCATCTAGAGGATATAAAGAACTTACAACTCAACAATAGAAAGACAAATGATCCAATTTAAAAGTGGATAAAAGGTTGAATAGATATTTCACCAAAGAATAATGCTTTAAAAGTTAAACATATACTTATCACACCACCTAGCAATTCCACTCCTACATGTCTACTCAAGAGAAATTAAAACATACATTCACACAAAGATGTGTATGTGAATATTCATAGTGTCATTATTAATAATAGCCTAAACCCAGTTAAAATCCAAATGTCTATCATCTTGTGAATGGACAAATGCAATGAAGTATATTCTTATAATGGAAAACAAGTAAGCAATAAAAGAGAAACAAACTATTAGTAAAACTATAATATCCATGAATCTCAAAAGTATTATGCTATGAGATTTTGTTGGTTTGTCCAGTTTAGTGTGATGCCCCAATAAATCCCAGAGTGATTTGAACAGTGAATGAAGAAGTATTTGCAAAGTTCCCTTGGGGGATTGGGGAGAAAGGGGGGAAATTCAAGTTCCCCATTAGGAGAATTCCTGATATTCTTGCAAGCAGCGGGGCCAACCAAATCAAAAGGCTGAGTCAGTAATCTTGGGGGTTGCTCTTATGAAACTTATCCCTGCAAAGGACAGACAAAGCCTACTTAAAATTAGGCCTAAGAGTCACCCCCACAGAACCTCTTTTGTTGCTCAGATGTGACCTCTATCTTTCTCAGCTGACATGGCAAGTGAACTCACTGCCTTCCCTGCTTTATGTGGGGCATGACTCCCAGGGTGTAAATCTCCCTGGCAACATGGGACAGAAATTCTGAGATGAGCTGGGACTTAGCATCAAGGATTGAGAAAAGCTTCTTGATCAAAAGAGGGAAAGAGAGAAATGAAACAAAATAAAGTGTCAGTGGCTGAGAGATTTCAAAATAGAGTTGAGAGGTTATCCTGGAGGTTATTCTTACACATTATATAGATAACCCCTTTTTAGTTTATAGTGTATTAGAGTGGCTAGAGGGAAGTACCTGAAACTGTAGAGCTGTGTGCCAGTAGCCATGTTTCCTGAAGATAACTGTATAATGATAAAGCTTTAACAATGTGACTATGTGATTGAGAAAACCTTGTGTCTGGTGCTTCTTTTATCTAGGGTATTGTTTTAGTTTGCTAGTTGCCAGAATGCAACATACTAGAAACAGAAAGGCTTTTAAAAAGGGCAAGTTAATAAGTTGCAAGTTTACAGTTCTAAGGCCAAGAAAATGTCTCAATTAAAACAAGTCTATAGAAATGTCCAATCTAAGGCATCCAGGGAAAGATACCATGATTCAAGAAGGCTAAGGAAGTTCAGGGTTTCTCTCTCAAGTGAGAAGGCACATGGCCAACATGGTCACGGTTTCTCTCTCGTCTGGAAAGGCATGTGACGAACATGGCATCATCTATTAGCTTTCTCTCCTGGCTTCCTTTCATGAAGCTCCCCAGGAGGTGTTTTCCTTCTTCATTTCCAAAGGTCGCTGGCTGGTGGACTCTGCTTCTCATGGCTATGTCATTCTCTGCTCTCTCAGAATCTCATAGTTTTCTCTCTTGTCGTTCTCTAGCTTTTTTCCAAAGAGCTTCTTCTTTTAAAGGATTCCAGTAAAACCAGTCAAGACCCAGCTGGAATGGGTGGAGACAAGTCTCCACCTAATCAGATTTGACAGCCACACTGACTGAGTCACATCTCCATGGAGATAAGCTAATTAGAGTTTCCAACATACAGTACTGAATAGGGATTAGAAGAAATGGCTGCCTTTACAAAATGTGAATAAGATGAAAACATGGGTTTTCTAGGTTACATGCATTCTTTCAAACTGGCATAGGCATGGACAGATAAGTAAAAATATGGATTAAAATGAACAAATAATGGGGGAACAAAGGTTAAAATAAATTGAGTAGATTGAAATACAAGTGGTCAACAAAAAGGAGGGGTAAGGGGCATGGCATGTGTGAGTTTTTTCTTTTTTCTTTTTTGTTTCTTTTGCTAGAGAGATGCAAATGTTCAAAAAAAATTATCATGGTGATGAATACATAACTTATGATATTGTGAGCCATTGATTGTAACCATGTCAAGAATGTTTATATGTCAAGAATGTTTGTGTTTGTTAGTTGTTTACAATAAAAATATTTTTAAAAAAGCATTACGCTAGATTAAAGAAAACAGAATCAAAATACTGAATTTTGTATAATTCCATTTATATAAAATTCTAGAAAATGTAACTGTAAATATATAAAGCAGATCAGGAGTTACAGCCTTGAGTGGGAGCAAGGATCAACTTCATATGGGCACAAGAGGGACTTTTAGGTTTTCTAAAACTATGTCGTGGTACTACTTATACAACTTACAATTAAACTGGGTGAACTAATGGGATGTAAATTATACCTGCTTTTAAAAATCCTCACTCATAAGGGAAAAGCAAACAAACAAACAAACAACAACAACAAAAACACTGTTTCAGTTTGCGAAAGCTGCCAGAACATAATACATAAGAAATGGATTGGCTTTTACAAAGGGAATTTATTAAGTTATGAGTTACAATTCTAAGCCTGTGAAAATGTCCAAATTAAGGCACCAACAAGAGGATACCTTCTCTGATGAAAAGAGACTGGCATCCAGGACACCTGTGTCAGCTGGGAAGGCACATGGCTGCGTCTCATGCCCTTGCTCCTGGTTTTTTGTTTCTAATTTCTGATTCCAGTGGCTCTCTCTCAGGCATCTGTGGGCCCTCACTTAGCTTCTCTGGGACAAACTGGATTTCATTGGCTTTTTCTGTAAGTCCTTGCTTAGCACATGGGGTATTTCTGTCTGGCTCCTCCTGGCCACGAGTGAGCTCTCTTCAAGGACTCCAGTAAATGGATTAAGACTCACCTTGAATGGGTGGTGTCACAGCTCCATGGAAACAATCCAATCAAAAGGTCCCACACTAAATAACTGGTCTGCCCCCACAAGATTGGATTAAAAGAACATGGCTTATGCAGGAGACCCAGGTTTGATTCCCAGATAATGCAGCCCCCCCCGCAAAAGATCGTGGTTTCTCTGGGGTACATAACCATTTCAAACCAGCATACACCCATCTTAAAAAATGGGGAAAAGATTTTAAAAGAAACTTCACCAGAGAAGATAAGCAGATGGCAAAGTAGCATATCAAAAGATGTTTGCTTTCGTAAGTCATTAGTGAAATGCAAATTAAAACCACAAGATAATATTACACACTTATGGGAGTGGCTAAAAGAAAAATGGGGAAAATGAACAGCATCTGGAATTCTCATATGTTACTGGGTGGAATTGTACAATGGTACAGTCACTTTGGAAGACCATTTGGCAGTTTATTATAAAGTTAACAAACACCATATGACCAAGCAATCTGACAACTCCTAGATATTTATCAAGAGAAATGAAAACATATACCCATGCAAAAACCTGTACATTATTTTTATATCAGAGTTGATGAGGAAGAATTGAGAATTTGGGGGGAGGCCATGGTGGCTAAAATTTGCAAGACCAAATACTAAAGAGGAGAGAGTTAGACGGTGAAGAGAGAGCTGCAAACAGAAAGAGAGCTGTAGGGAACTGCAGTCTTCAGCTGTGTACTGATCAGCACACAACCGTGAGGCAGTTTCCAAGGTGGCAGAAAGAAGCACTAGAAAGGACAGGCTGAACAATCACCAGCACTCACAGAGCTAGAAATAATTCATGTTCCCAACAGCAGAGTGGGACCTTCTGACAAACCAGGTATCAGACAGAGGCCTCAGAAGGGAATTACCAAATGAGCCCTGGAGTGAAGTGTACTGGCATCCACTCTAAAATTACCATGCATATGAAAAAGTAGGAAAATATGACCCATAATGAAGGAAAGATAAATTGAGACAGAATAATCTATGTGTTCAAAGTTTAGAGAAAAGCCAGAGCACAAAGAGACATGGAATCTATTTTTTTAATCCAAATTGAACTACTAGATAAGAAAAACTAAATATGTGAGATTAAAAATACACTGGATGGGATTAAGAGCAGACTAAACACTGAAAAAAAAGATTAGTGAATTTGAAAAGAAAGTATGCAAAAATAAAATCCAGAGAGAAAAAAAGACTAGAAAGAAAAAAAGCAGAGCATCAGAGAGCTATAGGACAACATCAGGAATAGGCAGAGTAGATTTAGCGTAACTCTTAAGGGCCCTAAGATTTTCAGAATTGAAAATGAGCAAAGGCTTAAATTTAAAGTCACCAGCTACAGTAGCTCCTGTGCTGGGTTGAAAACATTTATGTACCCTAGAAAAAGCCATGGTTTAATCCTAATCCCATTTTGTAAAGGCAGCCATTTCTTCCAATCCCTATTTAGTACTGTATGTTGGAAACTTTAATTAGATCATCTCCCTGGAGATGTGACTCAATCAAGAGGGGTTGTTAAACTGGATTAGGTGGAGACACCATTCCAGGTGGGTCTTGATTACTTTACTGGAATCCTATAAAAGAGGAAAATTTTTGGAGAAAGTGGGAGAATCTGAGAGAGCAGAGAATGCCACGGCACCACGAAGCAGAGTCCACCAGCCAGCGGCTTTTGGAGATGAAGAAGGAAAATGTCTTCTGGGGAGCTGGATGATGCTGTGTTTGCCATGTGCCTTTCCAGATGAGAGAGAAACCCTGACTGTGCTTGCAGTATGCCTTCCCAGATGAGAGAGAAACTCTGACCATGTTTGCCATGTGGCTTTCCACTTGGGAGAGAAACCCTGAACTTCATTGACCTTCTTGAACCAAGATATCTTTTCCTGGATGGCTTGTGTTGTACATTTCTATAGACTTGTTTTAATTGGGATGTTTTCTCGGCCTTCGAGCTGTAAACTAGCAATTTATTAAATTCCCCTTTTTAAAAAGCCATTCTGTTTCTGGTATATTGCATTCTGGCAACTAGCAAACTAGAACAGCCCCTAATGAAGACAGTCACCTTCTGATCTTTGAAGCCAGGCATTGACTTCTCCTCTCTAGCTCTGAAAAACCTATCATCTACATTGAAAATCTGCTCAGTGTAGCCATCTGCATCAATGATCTTAGCTAAATCCTCTGGATAATTTGCTGCAGCTTCTACATTAGCACTTGTTATCTCACCTTGCATTTTTATGTTATGGAGATGGATTTTTTCCTTAAGTCTCATAAGCCAACCTCTGTTAGTTTCAAACTTTTCTTCTGCAACTTCCTCATCTCTCTCAGTTTTCATAGAATTGAAAAGAGTTACAGCCTGCTTTGGATTAGGCCTTGGCTTAAGGGAAAATTGTGGCTGGCTTGATTTTCTGTCCAGACCACTAAAACCTTCTCCATATCAGCAGTAAGGCTGTTTCTCTTTCTTATTATTTTTGTGTTCACTGGGAGAAGCACTTTTAATTTCCTTCAAGAACTTTTCCTTTGCATTCACAACTTGGCTACCTGTTTGGTGCAAGAAGCCTAGCTTTCAGCCTTTCTTGGCTTTCTACATGCCTTCCTTGCTGAGCTTCATCATATCTAGATTTTTATTTAAAGTGAGCTATGTGTGACTTCCTTTCACTTGGAGGCCAATGTAGGGTTACTAATTGGCCTAATTTCAATACGATTGCATTTCAGGGACTAGGGAGGCCCAAAGAGTGGGAGACAGATGGGGAATGGATGGTCAGTGGAGCACTCAGAACCCAAAGAATGTTTTTCAATTAAGTTTGTAGTCTTCTATGGGCACAGTTCATGGCACCCCAAAACAATGACAATAGTAACATCAAAGATAATAGACCACACACAGGATGCTATGGAAGACAGTTTAACAGTTCCTTAGGAAACTAAATATCAAGTTGCCCTATGACCTGGCAATACCCCTACTCAGTATATACACAGAAGAGCTGAAAGCTGTGACACAAATAGACATTTTCACATTTTCACTGATGCTCATAGCAGCATTATTCACAATCGCCAAAAGATGGAAACAGCACAAGTGCCCATCAATAGACGAGTGGATTAACAAGATTGGTATATACATACAACGGAATATTATGCAGCAGGAAGACAAAATGACATCCTGAAGCACAGGACAAGATGGATGAGCACTGAGGACAGAATGCTGGGTGAAATAAGCCAGACACAAAAGGATAGATACTGTATGATTCCACTTTTATAATAGTAACAGTAAACTCAGAGGCTTATAATACAGAATATAGGGGACCTAGAGATACACAAAAGCTAGAGAGGGGTGAATGGTTAGATAATGAGGTTGAACTTAACTGTAAGGGAATAGATAGAAGTGAAGGCAGCTCACTATAAATAATATTACCATATTGAAGGTGAACATGATTGAAAGGGGTTGTATAGACCCATGTGTCCCACTGATTAACACTACAAATATAAATAAGTTCTTGCATGAACTACTGCAGAGGTATAGAGAGTGTATATGTTTTGTTTTGTTTTTTTTTTTTTTAACATGGGCAGGCACCGGGAATCAAACCGGGGTTCTCAGGCATGGCAGGCAAGCACTCTAACCTGCTGAGCCACCGTGGTCACCCAAGAGTGTATGTGTTTGAGGTATAGGGAGAAAACTGCTATTGCATGCTTTCGGCTATTATTTAACAGGAAAACATCAACAGTACCCTAACAACACCAGGGGTAAATAATTGGTGGAGGGCCAAGAGTTAAGGGGAGGTTTAGATTTTCTTTTTCATGAGGGTGTATTTGTTCGTTATCTATCTCTCAGGAAGAATGAAATTATCTAAAATTGAGAGTGTTGATGGACTGTTGACTTTGGACATTATACGTGATGCCCAATGAATGCAGGTGGCTAAAGGATGCACTGACCAAGAAGTAAATTGGCGAATAATGGTGTATACATATGATCGAATATTGTGCTGCTACAAAAAGGAGCAAAGTGGTGAGGCATGCAACATTGTGAATGAACTTGCAGGACATTTGGTGAGGGAAAATAAGCTAGAAACAAAAGAGCAAATATTGTATGGTCTCATTTAGAAAATACTTATGAGAAAAAAGCTCTTATAGCAGTCACGTTTAGTCTGGAGTGGTAATTGTTATTTCTGGATTTTGAAAGCTGTTTTATATATGTGTAACCTGGTATTTAGAGATAAGAATGAAGCCAAGTAGGTTGGGATTAAGTTAATTCGTAATACAGGGATAAGGAAGACATTGCCTATATTTTATAACTTCATCTAGTCTTTGAGACCAAAGGAAGAAAAGTTTATTTTGTCCAGGACCTAAATTTTCTGTAGCATATAATCTCACTCAACCTGTCTGGACAGATCATTTAAATAATCCAAACACAGGGAGCCCAGTATAAGAATGATGACTTTTTTTTTTTATTAATTAAAGGAAAAAAAAAGAAATTAACCCAACATTTAGAAATCATTCCATTCTACATATGCAATCGGTAATTCTTAACATCATCACATAGATGCATGATCATCATTTCTTAGTACATTTGCATCGATTTAGAAGAACTAGCAAAACAACAGAAAAAGATATAGAATGTTAATATAGAGAAAAAAATGAAAATAATAATAATAGTAAAAAAAAAAAGACAAACAAACAAACAGACAGACAAAAAAAAACCTATAGCTTAGATGCAGCTTCATTCAGTGTTTTAACATGATTACTTTACAATTAGGTATTATTGTGCTGTCCATTTTTGAGTTTTTGTATCTAGTCCTGTTGCACAGTCTGTATCCCTTCAGCTCCAATTACCTATTATCTTACCCTGTTTCTAACTCCTGCTGGACTCTGTTACCAATGACATATTCCAAGTTTATTCTCGAATGTCGGTTCACATCAGTGGGACCATACAGTATTTGTCCTTTAGTTTTTGGCTAGACTCACTCAGCATAATGTTCTCTAGGTCCATTCATGTTATTACATGCTTCATAAGTTTATCCTGTCTTAAAGCTGCATAATATTCCATCGTATGTATATACCACAGTTTGTTTAGCCACTCTTCTGTTGATGGACATTTTGGCTGTTTCCATCTCTTTGCAATTGTAAATAACGCTGCTATAAACATTGGTGTGCAAATGTCCGTTTGTGTCTTTGCCCTTAAGTCCTTTGAGTAGATACCGTATGGCAATTCTATATTCAGCTTTTTGAGGAACCGCCAAACTGCCTTCCACAGTGGTTGCACCATTTGACGTTCCCACCAACAGTGGATAAGTGTGCCTCTTTCTCCGCATCCTCTCCAGCACTTGTCATTTTCTGTTTTGTTGATAATGGCCATTCTGGTGGGTGTGAGATGATATCTCATTGTGGTTTTGATTTGCATTTCTCTAATGGCCAGGGACATTGAGCATCTCTTCATGTGCCTTTTGGCCATTTGTATTTCCTCTTCTGAGAGGTGTCTGTTCAAGTCTTTTTCCCATTTTGTAATTGGGTTGGCTGTCTTTTTGTTGTTGAGTTGGACAATCTCTTTATAAATTCTGGATACTAGACCTTTATCTGATATGTCATTTCCAAATATTGTCTCCCATTGTGTAGGCTGTTTTTCTACTTTCTTGATGAAGTTCTTTGATGCACAAAGGTGTTTAATTTTGAGGAGCTCCCATTTATTTATTTCTTTCTTCAGTGCTCTTGCTTTAGGTTTAAGGTCCATAAAACCGCCTCCAATTGTAAGATTCATAAGATATCTCCCTACATTTTCCTCTAACTGTTTTATGGTCTTAGACCTAATGTTTAGATCTTTGATCCATTTTGAGTTAACTTTTGTATAGGGTGTGAGATACGGGTCTTCTTTCATTCTTTTGCATATGGATATCCAGTTCTCTAGGCACCATTTATTGAAGAGACTGCTCTGTCCCAGGTGAGTTGGCTTGACTGCCTTATCAAAGATCAAATGTCTATAGATGAGAGGGTCTAAATCTGAGCACTCTATTCGATTCCATTGGTCGATATATCTATGTTTATGCCAATACCATGCTGTTTTGACCACTGTGGCTTCATAATATGCCTTAAAGTCAGGCAGCGCGAGACCTCCAGTTTCTTTTTTTTTCCTCAAGATGTTTTTAGCAATTCGGGGCACACTGCCCTTCCAGATAAATTTGCTTATTGGTTTTTCTATTTCTGAAAAATAAGTTGTTGGGATTTTTTTTTTTTTTTTTTTTTTTTTTTTTTTAAAGGAAAGACAGAGAGAAGGAAGGAAGGATAGAAGGAAGGAAGGAAGGAAGAAAGGGAAACATTTCCAAACATTTTCTTGCTTTATTGTATTTTGTTTTTCCGTTTTTGTTACATGGGCTGGGGCCGGGAATCGAACCGAGGTCCTCCGGCATAGCAGGCAAGCACTTTGCCCGCTGAGCCACCGCGGCCCACCCCAGTTGTTGGGATTTTGATTGGTATTGCTAAGAATGATGACTTTTAATTCTGTTTAGCCTGGATATATCCTAGAGTATATTCAACAGAGAATCAAAAAGTATTGGTAAATTCCCTTGAGGGATGGGAGAAAAAATACAGAATTATTAAACTTTACCACCAGGGAAACGCTGATACTGTGTCAAACATTCAAGACACCCAGATCAATAGGCCAAGCCCTTGATCTTGAGGCTTGCTCTTGTGAAGCTTATGTAGGTAGCAGAGAAGCTTAGCCCACCTATAGGTATGCCTAAGAGTTACTTCTGGAGGACCTCTTTAGTTGTTCAGATGTGGACTCTCTCTCTAAGCCCAACTCTGCAAGTGAAATCATTGCCCTTCCCACTATGAGGGACATGACATCCAGGGGTGAAAGCTTCCATGGCAGGAATGAGCCTGACCTTGGCACTGTGGAATCAACAATGCCGTAAGGGGGAAAAGAAGTAAAAAATAAGGTATCGGTGGGAGAGAGAGTTCAAATAGAATTGAGAGGCTACTCTGGAGGTCATCTTACGCAAGTTTCAGTTAAATATTGCTACCTACCATAACTTGCCAAACCCCAACCAAAACCATTTCTGCCAATCCTAAAGAAGACAGAGGATATTATATAAGATTCTACAAAGATTCCGTGCACTAGGGTAACTTTCCAGAAAACTACAGATGGTCCCTGGACCAGATAAGTCCTGAAATGCAGAGGGGTCAGCCTCTCCAGAACACCAACTAGTTCCAACCCCGTTTCCTCTATTATCATCAACAGCCCCTTCTAACATGAAAAAGTTACAAGAGGCATAGCTGAAATATCCCTAAAGAGTGGGAGAAAGATAAAAAATGATGGTAGAGTAATACAGAGAAGGTAGGGTTTAACAAATGAGTATGATTGCAGAATCATTATATTGGTATTTATATTAGTCTCCAGTATCTTAGAGCAGCTAGAAATAAAAATCTAAAATTGTGGAATTGTAACCCACACCAAACTTTGAAATCTGTTCTACAACTAATTGTTCTGATGTGTTTTGAAATTTATTGCTTTTTTGTATATATATGTTATCTTTCACAAAAAAGAAAAAAGTGTCGATTGTGGTGATGAATGCACAGCTATGTGATGATGTTGTGAACCACTAATTGTACACTTTGGATGATTACATGGTATGTGAATATATAATATATATCAATTAAAAAACTAATAAATAAAAGAGGTTAATAGACAATAGATCATCATAACAGCTATAATTATATTGGAAAAGTTTGAAATTTGCAAGAATTACAAAAATATGACACAGAGACATGAAGTGAGAACGTGCTATTGGAAAAATTGTGCTTCCTCCATTCAGGGTTGCCACAAACCTTCAATTTGTGAAAAACAATATCTGCAAAGCACAATAAAACAAGGTATGCCTGTATGTTGAGTGAAAGAAGCCAGGCACAAAGTTCATAATGCGTAATGACTTTTTTATGACATGCAAGAAGAGGCAAAACTAACCAATGGTAATAGAAGTCAGAATAGTAGCTAGCTCCTGAGTGAATATTGACTGAACAGGAGCAGAAGGGAATTTTCTGGTGGGATGTAATGATCTTTGTCTTAAGCTGAGTATTGGTTACACATACACAAAAATAAAATTCATCAAGCTGTACACTCAATATTTGTGTATTTTCTGTGTGTAAATTATACCTCAATAAAGTGCTATTTGTCATTCACCCAAAAAATGCCTGTAAGGCCAATCTACCAGAAAATTATTAAAATTTAAAAGACAGTTTAACAAAGTTACTGGACAAAAATTCAATATCCAATAAATAAAAATCAAATGAATTCATAAACACCAGAAATAAAGTTAGAAAATGCAACCTTAATAAGGACAGAAGAGTAAAAAATGTGGATGAGAAATAGACAAATAATAGGGGAAACAAAGACTAAAATAATTTGAATAGATTGAAATACTAGTGGTCAATGAGAGGGAGGAGTAAGCGGTATGGCATATATGAGTTTTTTCTTTTTCCTTTCTGTGTTGGTTTAAAAGGATGCATGCCCCCTAGAAAAACCATGTTTTAAATCAAAATCCCATTTCATAAAGGTAAAATAATCCTTATTCAATACTGTATGTTTGAAACTGTAATCAGATCATTTCCTGGGATGGTGTGATTTAGTCAAGAGTGGTTGTTAAACCAGATTAGGGGATGACATGTCTCCACCCATTTGGGTGGGTCTTGATTGGTTTAGTGGAGTCCTATAAAGAGGAAACATTTTGGAGAATGAGCGATTCAGAAAGAGCAGCACCACAAAGCAGAGAGTCCATGAGCCAGCAACTTTTGAAGATGAAGAAGGAAAATGCCTCCCAGGTAGCTTCATGAAACCAGAAGCCGGGAGAGAAAGCTAGCAGATGATGCCGTGTTCGCCATGTGCCCTTCCAGCTGAGAGAGGAACCCTGACTGTGCTCACATGTGCCTTTCCAAATGAGAAAGAAACCATGAACTTCATTGGCCTTCTTGAACCAAGGTATCTTTTCCTGGATGCCTTTGATTGGACATTTCTATAGACTTGTTTTAATTGGCACATTTTCTCGGCCTTAGAACTGTAAAGTAGCAACTCATTAAATTCCCCCTTTTAAAAGCCATTCCATTTCTGGTATATTGCATTCCAGCAGCTAGCAAAGTAGAACACTTTCTTTTGCTGGAGAGATGCAAATGTTAAAAAAAAGGTGATCATGGTGTTGAATACACAACTATGTTGTTGATATTCTGAGCCATTGATTGTAACCATGTAAGAATGGTGTATGTCAAGAATGTTTGTATGTTTGTTCGTTTTTTATAATAAAAATATTTTTTAAAAAAGAAAATGCTGCTTAAAATTTACAGCAGTAATGAAAAATATTAAGTAGTTGGGAATAAATTCAACAAAAGATGTGCAAAACCTTTATGTAGAAAATTATAGTTCCTTACTTAAAGGCAATAAGAAGACCCAAGTATGTGGAGAACATTATGTTCATGGATAAAAAGGCTCAATAAAATAGTTAATTCTCCCCAATTGATCTATAGCTTTATTACTATTTCAGTAAACCCCAATAGAATTTTTCACACATATAACCATAAAAAAAAGCACCCAGATACTCTAAATCAACTAGAGAAACAAACAATCCAATAGAAAAATTTCCACAAACATAAACTGCATGGACAGGTATTTTATAGAAGAGGAAATACAAATGGTCTGTTAAGTATATGAAAACATACTCAAACTTATTAGTAAAAAGAGAAATGCAAATAAAATCACACTACCATTTAATAACATGTAGATTAGAAAAATACTTAAAGACTGAGAAAACAAAGTGCTGGTGAAGAACAGCGATCAAACACTGCTCTGGGATTAGATATTAGTACAGTAACTTTGGAGAACAATTTTGCACTATTTTGTAAAGGTGAAAGTTCACATAACCTGTGACCCAGCAACTCCACTCCTGGATACACGAACAGAATACTCACAGCATTACTGTTTATAACAACAAAGAATGGAAACTATGGAAACATCAACTATAGTACAATGAATATATAATGATTTAATCACACAATGGAATACTCTGTTGTGATAAAATAGAATGAACTACAGCTCCATGCATCAAGTACATGTGACAGATTATATTTTCCAGAGATGGCTGTCACAATATATCCCTTCCCACATGCTCATCTGTCCTTCCATGACTCCAATCATATGAGTATTAGATCTTTTGTTATAGTCCCACAGGTCCTCAGGCTGTGTTTATTTTTCAGTCTATTTTCTCTGTGTTGTTCAGATTGGGTAATTTCTTTTGTTCTATTTCTAGTTCACAGATTCTTTCCTTGCTCACTCCATTCTGCTGGTTAGCCCCATCTACTCAACTCAATAAAAAACTGAATTTTAAATTTTCAGTTATCATACTTTCAGTTCTAAAATTCCCATTTTTAAAATATATATGTCTGGCCAGGCCACAGAGGCTCAGCAGGCAGAGTTCTTGCCTGCCATGCTGGAGACCTGGGTTTGATTACCAGTGCCTGCTCACGCAAAAAAAAAAAAAAAAAAAGAAAGAAAGAAAAAAAAATTATATATGTCTATTTCTTTGCTGGAGCTTTTTATCTTCTCATTTACGTCAAGCATCATCACAATTGTTCAATGAAGCATTTTATGATGGTTGCTTTAAAATCTTCATCAAATAATTCCTTGGTGTTGGCAACTATCTATTCATTGCCGTTTTTCTTTCTGTTTGAGATCCTCCTGGTTCTTGGTATTTTAAGTGATTTTCTGATGAAACCTGGACATTTGGGGTATGTGATGGTTGGGTTCAGGTGTCAACTTGGCCAGGTGATGGCGCCCAGTTGTCTCATCAGGCAAGCACTGGCCTAATCGTCAATGCAAGGATATTTCATTAAGATTTCAAGGATATTTAATAAACCAGAAGGCTGGTTTATTAAATCATTAGTCAGTTGATTGCCTCTGTGACTGATTACATTTATGATCAACTAAGGGTGTGTCTTCTGCAATGAGAGGATCCAATTAGTAGGATTTGATCCAATCTGTTGAAGACTTTTAAGAGAGAAGACAGAATTTTCACTTCTTCAGTCAACTAGCCTCTCCTGTGGAGTTCATCGAGACCCTTCATTGGAGTCTCAGCTTTGTGGCCTGCCCTACAGATTTTGGACTCTTGCATCCCCCTGGGTGTGTGAGACACTATTATAAATCTCATATTTACAGTTATCTCCTGTTGGTTCTGTTTCTCTAGAGAACTCTTACTAGACAGGATATTATATTAAGAGACTCTGAATCTTATTGAAACCTTGTTTCAGTTGCCTTCCTCTGACACTGTCCTGGCAGAGGAAGGGATGCACTACTTTGCTAATTCCAGGTGGGGATAGAAGTCCAGGTTCCCCACTCAACCTCATTGACTGTTGATGCAGAGATGGGGGTAGGGGTGGGCACTCATTACTGCTGGGTGGGGCTGGAGTTCTGGCTCCTTACTAGGCCTTCACTGATACTTTCCTGGCTGGAAGTGGTAGGAGCACCTTCATACTTCTATTCCCGTGGCCTCCATTTACACCACTGTATGGGAGTGGCTTCATTACTATTGGGTTACTTTCCACGGAAAAAGAAAGGTGATTCAAAGATCTGAACCAAGAACCCAGAAGGCAGAGCAAGAAGCTATGGTGAACAACTTCCAGTTAGTAAGACTGAGAATTAAACAAGGTTCAATCAACGTATGCCAGCTTGGACTTCATAATTGCTCTTGACCAGTGACTCCTGTATGTCTCCTGTTTCCTCTTTCTTTAAATGGGAGTATATATAGCAATTATGCTAAGTATGTCTCAGCATTGCATGTTGGGTTGTAGGGAGAAGAGAGCTTGTCTCTTTGGTTCACAAGTCTTCAGATTGAGAGGAATGATACTCAAGGAGCTGTGCTCAAGGACCATCACCTGAGGAACCTCATCCATACCTGTACCTGATTTATATGCTGAGACCCAAGACCTAAAGCTTATGTTGAAGAGAGACGTGACTTGGAGGTCTTGTGGGGAGAAGGGCTTTTACATGCAAGAGATAAAACTTTCTGTGGCTGGATGGGAGGCAGTGGCTGATTATATTTTCCAAAGATGGCTGTATCAATATATCACTATCCCATACGTAACACTGATACTCCTTCCTTTGAGAGGTGGGATATATATCTCCTCCCCTTGAATCTGAACTCTGTGATTGCTTGACAAATAGAACCAATGAAAGTAACATTATGCCATTTTCTGGATCCAGGCTTTAAGAAATCTGTCTCTACCATTTTCTGCTCCTTGGGACGCTCACTCTTGGAACTCAACCACTATGCTATGAGGAAGCCCAAGCAATGAAGGTCATACGTAGATGTTTTAGCCAGCTGCCCTAGTTGAGTTCCAGGTAACAGTCAGTGTCAATCACAAGGCATAAGAGCGAATATGCCTCTGTCAAGAACAGCAGAGGGCCTGGGATTTTACCCTACTTACAAGCTAACAAGCTAAACTGCTACTGTTTCATGGATCCTGGCAGAAGCCACGAGGCTGCTAGGACAAAAACAAAGGGCTTTCATGGCAAAAGATGAAGCTATAACTTCATGTTTGCATCAGGTTCTTCTCCCCCACCCCCACCCCCAAGTCCCAATAGGGCAATACAAAGGGCCATGATAAATGTCTTCACATTCAGTGGGTTGAACTACAAGAAAGGATTACCAAGCTTGGGGCATTTACTGTTTTTTATAGAAAGTGAAAGCAAGCCTTCTCTTTGTCTTGTGGTAAAAGTTACCTCATCCCTTCAGGTTACACATTACAAATACAATATTGAGAAATGGATTGGATAAAGAGCAGTCAAGGCCTTGCATTCTTGGTTTAACCAGCAAGAACATTCAGGATCCAAGGTAGACTGCTTCTCCCAATAGCCTCCAAATGATACCAGCCCCCAGGCTTTGAGTCTTTCCAGCTGAGGGCCCCAAACATTGTGAGGTAGAGACAAGCCATCCCACATGAGCCTTCTGTGAATTTCTGACCACAGGGTTTGTGAGCATATTAAATTATTGCTTTCTACCCCTGGAACAATGGGTATTTAAAGCATAGGATTGAGATGGGGAAAAAAAGCAAATCATAGAATACATAGAATGTGGTTCCATTGATATATAGTTTCAAAACAGACAAAACCAAGCTATATGTTGTTTAATTCTACTAGCCTAGATGGTAAAACTACAAAGAAAAGGCAAGAAATGATTAATCCAAAGTTCAGGATAGGAGTAACTTCTGAAATGGAGGAAGGAGATGTAATTTAGAGTTATGATTTATGAGGAGATACAGAAGATGTCAAAGGAACCGGGAATGCTTCATTTTTTAAATTGGGTGGTAGGCATACAGATGCCAATTTCATTATTTATGATATGTTCTAGAATCTGCTACCACCCGTGAACTGGCTGCCATTGTCCATACCAGGACGCACTATGTCTAGGAGAGCTGCCCTTTCTTCAGCTCTGAAGGGGAAGGAGTGGGTCCCTTGCCACCCTGGTTGTCTAGTTTGTACCTGTCCGTCCTAGTGTGTGGTGTCCAAAAGGGTGCCCAGGTGTGTCTGACCATGCTCTCTCATCCTGGGCAGGCTCTTGGCTCCTGGGGCCTCAATCTGAATCTGGGGTGCACAAACACTCCAAGGTTGACTTTGTGCTGCAGTCCATGCCTGATTTCCATCCTGGGCTCTACTGTCATGGACAGCCCTCCCTGGAAAATCTTATCCTGTTGGCTTTAGCCACAATTCTTGCCATGTGGTCTCCTAACTGATGACTTGGCCTCTTCTCTCATTCCATTGGACAGGAAGCTCTTTGCATCCCATGTAGGGCAGGACCTACAGCTCCTCAATAGGGGCACGATTTGTGGCCAGTGTACCTTAGTGCATCATCACTCCACTTCTGTGACCTCCCTCTTCTATGAAATAGAGAAAGCAGTGGAATAGGGCAGGCCACACCATGTCTGGGTCTCTGTGTCCTTAGGTTCTGACTCTTGCCTCAATTGCTAGTTCTGATTTCTATTAGTTACCTCCTTCAGATGCCATTCCATCCCTCCAGCTCATGCTGTTCCTGCCTCACTTCTGGGATTCTTCATTCTGAAACAGTAGGCAGACTTTTTTCATGGTTCACCATCTCTGGCTTCCCTTTCCACTCTGCCCTTCAAGGCCCTACCCACATGGTTTGAGACGCTTCAGCCACTCCCAGGCCCTGCTCAACTGGGTAGATGCTGACCTACTCCAGGTCATAACCTGAGCTAGTTTGGGTACAGCCACCACTTGTATTTGCCTTGCCCATAAGATTCTCTGCAGAGACATTACCTGTCATGTTGGAATATAGTATTCTCTATCAAACTTCAACAGCTGAGGCAGATATATGACATGTGATGATTAAAATGAATGATAGTAATTGGTTTCAACCTCATTCAGGATGCAGTGGAGTTGAAGTTTCTGAAGACAGACTAGGCTCAAATCCAATTTTTGCCACATACTAATCTGTGATTCTGCACAAATGACTTAATGTCTTTGAACCTGAACGCCTCATGTATAAAATAGGTTAATATCTATCTCTCAAGTGTGTTATGAGAAATGAATTAAGATGCTGATGTGAAATGCTTAGCACAATGTCTGGCACATGGAAAATGTTTAATCTACAGATGGTAGATACTATTTTCTAAGGTGCTCAATTATGTTATAGTTATTCTAAGTACAGAGACTATATTTGTATTTTTAAGTGTTTGGGTTTTTCTATGTTTTAAATTTTTAGCAAGCTATAACCTGGCCTAACTGAATGGAGTTGTGCCAAACATATTGTCTTTTAGGAATTTCCTTATGAAACATTCCTTTTTTTCTCTCATAATACATAGTACTTTTTCTAATATTAATATCTCCACATCAGCTTTCTTTTGGTTAATGTTTACATGAAATATAATTTTCTAACCTTCTACTTTCACTTTTCTTTGTCATTTAAATTGTGCGTTTTGTAAACAGCACAGTTTACACTTTGGTTTTGTTTTTGTATCTAGCCTAACAATCTTTGTCCTTTAATTGGCATATTTATACTAATTTCTGATATAGTAGATTTTTAAAAAATAGTTTTATTGAGAAATCTTCACACACATACAGTCCATCCATAGTATACAATCAATGGCTCACAATGTCATCCCATATTTATGTATTTGTCACCATGATCATTTTTAGAGCTTGTGCATCACTCCAGGAGAAGAAATAAAAAGAAAAAAGAAAAAACTCATACACCCCATACCCCTTACCCCTCCCTCTCATTTAAATGCTAGTATATTGAAATACTAATATTTCAATCTATCTGATATAGTGGATTTAAATCTACTATCTTGCTATTTGTTTTCTATTTGTCCCACTTATTCTCTGTTCCTTTATTCCTTTCTTGTTTTCCTTTGGGTTAGTCAAGTGTTTTTATTATTATTATTATTATTTTCTCTACTATTAGCTTTTAAATTGTATCTTCTTTTATTATTATGTTAGTGGTTGCCCCAGAGAATTACAATAGGCATCCCTGGTTTAGTTCAATCTAGTTTAAATTAGTATGTTTACAATTAGGACTTAAACAATGCAAGAGCCTTAGCAGTTTAACTTCATTTGATTCCCTCTCATGTTTGGTGCTACTGTTGTCATATATTTTGCTTTTATAAATGTTAGAAATCCTGTGAGATATTATTGTTGTTTTAAATAGTTAAGTATTCATTTATAATTATACATATATTTCCCTTTCCTATGCTCTTTATCTCTTCCTATAGTTCCATCAGAGATCATTTTTCTTAAGTATTTCTTGTAGTGTAGATCTATTAATGACAAATACAATTCTTTTAACTTTTGTTTATCTGAAAACATGTTTATTATGGCTTACTTTCAAAGGTTTTTTTTTGCTTGGCATAGAATCGTAGATCAGCTTTTTATTTTCTTTTAACACTTTAAAGATGTCATTTCTTTCATTCCAAAGACGGCTTGCATAGTCAGCTACCAATTATATTAATTGTCCTCCCTTTTTTCTGTTTTTTTGAATATGGTTGCTTTTTAAGATTTTCTACTTTTGTCTTTCATTTTCAGGAATTTAACTGTGATAAGGCTAGGTATAGCTTTCCTTGTACTTACCCTGCGAGAGCTCATAGATATTCTTAAATCTGTGACTTCATACCTTTCATCATTTTGGAAAATCCTCAGCCATTATTTCTTCAAATACAGCTTCTGTCCTGGTCTCTCTCTTTCTCCTTGTAGTATTCTAAGCACATATGTTAGACCTTTGGAACATGCCCCTCATGTCTCCTGCTCAGTTCCCCTATTCTTTTTTGCTCTGTGCTTCAATTTGGGTGGTTTTTATTGACTTATTTTTTGTTTCATTTCTGCTGTCTCATCTGATATTAAACTCATTCAATGAGTTCTTATTTTTAGATATCATATTTTGCAGATTCTAGGATATTAATTTTATTCATTCTTATAGAGCCTAAATTTCTGTTTAAATACTCAATCTTCACCCATTTTGTCCATCTTTTGCTCTATTCTCTTTAACATATTAATATTATTTTAAGAGCCTTGGCTGCTAAATCCAACATCTGGATCATCTTTGGATCTGCATATATTACCTCTTTATATTTTGATTGTTTAGTACTCTTTCCCAATTGTAATTGATTGTAGGTGATAAATTGTAAAGGCTCTGAATCATGTTATCTTCCTTTAAAGAATGTTAGGTTTTGTTCTGGTAAGCAGTTAAATTACCAGTGGATCTCTTTCATATATACAGGCTTGGTTTTACAGTTTGTTAGGGTAGGTCATTTCAGTTTTGCCCTATCTCCTAGGGCACTGCATTTACTCCAAAGGTGTGGCCTTTATGGAATTCTAACTGAAAGCCTGAGGTGTTCACCAAGGTTTTTCCACTGTGACAGCCCGAATTTCAGTCTACTTAGCACTGAGTAGCCTCTGAAGTCTCTCTGCCCAGTGCTCCAGCTTCTCAGTAGCTGTTCTCTGCCAGGCCGCTAGGAGTTTCACTCTGAACCTGTGCAGCTTAAGAGTTGACCAAGGTCCTACAGCAAATAAAGAAATATTTGCAAAGTCCCCTTAGGGGCATAGGGAGAAAGGGGGAAATATTCAACTTCGCCTATTTGGAGAATTTCTGATGTTCTCGCAAGCAGTGAGGACAACTAAATCAATAGGCCAAGCCCTCAATCTTGGGGTTTGCCCCTGTGAAACTTATCCTTGCAAAGGATAGGCTAAGCCTACTTAAAATTAGGCCTAACAGTCACCCTTAGAGAACCTCTTCTGTTGCTCAGATGTGGCTTCTCTCGCTAAGCCAACATGATAAAGCGAACTCACTGCCCTCCCCCTCTTTGTGGGACATGACTCCCAGGGGTGTAAACCTCCCTGGCAACGTGGGAGAGAAATCCTGGGACTCAGCATCAAAGGACTGAGAAAAACTTCTCAACCAAAAGGGGGAAGAGAGAAATGAGAAAAAAATAAACTTTCAGTGGCTGAGAGATTTCAAACAGAGTTGAGAGGTTATTCCGGAGGTTATTCTTAAGCTTTATATAGATGTCCCCTTTTTAGTTTATAGTGTATTGGAGTGGCTAGAGGGAAGTACCTGAAACTGTGGAGCTATGTCCCGTAGCCTTGCTTCTTGAAGACGAATGTATAATGACATAGCTTTCACAGTGTGACTGTGTGATTGTGAAAACCTTGTGTCTATGTTCCTTTTATCTAGGGTATGGACAGATGAGTAAAAAACAATTTGGATAAAAAATAAACAGATAATGGGGGAACAAAGGTTAAAATCAATTGAGTAGATTGAAATACTAGTGGTCAGTGAGAGGGAGGGGTAAGGGATATGGTATATATGAGTTTTTTCTTTTTTCTTTTTCTTTCTTTTGCTGGAGAGATACAAATGTTCAAAAAAATGACTACGGCGATGAATATGCAACTATATAATGATATTGTGAGCCACAGATTGTATACCAGACATAGAATGCTTGTAGGTCAAGAATGTTTGTATGCTTATTACATATGTAGAAGGGAATGATCATATGGTAAGAATGTTTGTGTTTATATGTTGGTATGTTTAATAAATAAAATAAAAAATAAGAATAAAAAAGAATGTTCGTATGTTTGTTTAAGGTTTGACAATAAAAAATTAAAAAAAAAAACAAAAAACGTTGACCAAGATGCTAAGGGGAATTTTACACAGATTTTTGCACTCTGCACTCCAAATCCAATTGCAGATATCTAATTCCTGGGCCCAGTGAGACTGTCACTCACTCCCTACTTGATCCACCTCCTTGCACCTCAGTTTGGAAAATGGCCTCAGGGAGAAAACTGGGATAAATGTGGGGTTCACCTTTGTTCATCCCTTCTCTCAAGGGTCATAGGCCTGTATTGGTTGCTGCTCAATGCCTGCACACAACTGTTGTATATATTTTGTCCAACATTTATGATTGTTTACCATGGAAGGGCAAGTCCAAAACCAAAGACTCTGTCATGGCTGGAGTCAGAGTTCCTCCTTTTGGGATTTGAGAGGTTGAGGCTGTGTAAGTTGAAGGGATGCAGATCAGTGAGGCCATGAAGCTATGTCTGGACTCTGAGGTCTTTCCCAGCAAGCTAAAAGATGAGAGAGTGGAAATAACGAGTTTGTGGAAAGTGTAAGAAAGAGAAAAGCTGAACAAATGGGAGGTGGTGGTGAGAGAAGGGGACAGACCCTGAGGGGATCAGGAAGTGCCATAGGACCATCTTTTAGGCCTTGTTGTCTTGACCTTAGAGTGTCCTATACCCAGAGCCACACTACAGTACCAGGGTCCATGCTTGGGTAAGGCCCATATCGCCCTCTTAAAGTCCTAAGAGAATCTGTACCTCTTACTGGCCATACATCTTATGCACCTCCCCAACTTCAGCTCTTTGTGAGCCTGAGGGAGCTTTTGCTCAAGCATCCAAATGGCCTGGTAAAGATTAAACTCCCATCACCCCAAAAAGTGAAGAAACCAAGGCACAGAGAGATTAGGTTACTTTCTGAGGGCCACACAGCAAATAAGTAAGAGAGCAAGAATAAGCACTCAGGCAATTTAAACTCTTGAGCCTGGACTCTTTACCACCAGGCCCTCCAGCCTTCTATAAACAAGTACAGTGCCAACCCCTTCCGCTGGAGGAATACCTTCTAGACTTACAACTCCCAGAGACTGACTGAGCTCTAGCAGCCTATGCCTTTTTCATCCTTCAAAGGCATGTGCTGCCCTTGGCTTGGTCAAAGGAGAGGGGGAGAGCAGGAGGCCTGCTCGGTGGCTGACATGTTAGGAAACCTCAGGCAAGTCAGTGTCCCTTTCTGAGCCTCAGTTTCCCCCAGATACTTAAAGAATGGTTGTAAGTTGCTGAGAAACCTATGTGGGCAACAACTCCGGGGGCCCTAGGTGCCCAGTAGCACAGGGCCTGGCATTGCCATCACCCTGGGATAGTTCCACAAAGGCATGGTGAGCAGTCAGCCAGAAAGCCTCTTAACTGCAGCAGGGAGAGCTGGGCAGAGGTGGGGGCCTGGAGTGCCAAGCCTGAGGTCTCCATTGGGCAACTGGGGCCTCTAGATGGCCAGAAAAGGAGACAAGAACAGTCTTGGGCCTGGGTGAGGGGTCTTCAAGCCCAAGGGCCTATGGGGAAGACTCTGGGAAGAGGACAGGGCAGCTCTCATAGAACCATCCTTCACCTAGAGGGGGCCAGTATCCCATGTCTATCAGGAGCATCATACATCTTTCTGCATGCCATCTGTCATTTGCATGGGGTCCCATTTTTTTTGTCAAATTCACAGTCTCTACTTATTCCTCACTATTTGGGTAGCGGGGAGGTGGATCTTCAGCTAAATCCTCCTTGGGGAAGTTTCATTTTAATTCTCAGTATATCATCAAAGTCCATTAGATCTTATTTTAAATTCATAGTTTATTTGGGGGCAGTTTAAGTATTTGTAAGGATAAATATTTTATGACTTTTATTCTTTCATGGAGAGCTCTTTCTAAAACCAGAGAATATTTACTTATTTTTTTAAAAAACAGAATGAAATTAACTTTATCTTGCAATTATCATGTGGACCCATTGGACCCTTTTATAAATCTAAAATACATTATAAAACCACAGGGATCTTATTTCTTTTATATTTTGAAACATTTTGCTATTTCATCATCCTTGAAACTATTTCATCACTATTCGTAAATTATTCCCAATCATGAAAAAAAGACCAAAACAATAAGAAAACAGAATGATGGAATTGCCTAGAAGGATGATGCAATAGTGACATGAATTATTGCTGTTACAACCGTCAGTTTTCTATTGTTTTGTCCAAAGCATTCAGGTATTTTCAAGAAGGTAAAAAAGAAGTCTGGAGATTCTTTGTAATCTTTTTTTTTTTTGATTGCACACAGTTAGGAATCCTGAATTCTTCATTTTCCTACCATAGTGGCAAAGAGAAGAAAACTGACTGAGGAAGACATGTCACAATTATTGGAGGAATCAATAGATAAATGCAACGATACAGACGATTGCACTCCAGACTCTGATGATATGGGGAGCTTGATTGTATAATCAAAGTCACAGACTAAGAGTCTTCAGATGATGATATATATGATAGATTAATTTTCTCAAACTCGAGAACTGTCCCCATTTTACCGGGATGAGGGGAGGAGAGCCACAGTGGGATGGCTCTTTGCCCAGGGTTTATCTGGCTCTTGCTCTGTCCTGTTGTGCAGAGATTTGTGACGGGGCCAGCCTTGCAGGGGATATACAGTAGGCACTGTCCCTATAGGATGGGGCAGGATTGGACCCTGAGGAGGTACCTAAACCCTGCTCCTGAGTGCTATCTCTCAGCACAACCCACCTGTGACCCTCCCTTGGGCAGTGGGGCTCCCAAAGCTGTGGTTTTCCTCTGGGTGGTGATTCAGCGTTCACAACAGCCTGCAGGCGATCCTCCCCTCTGCTGAGCCTCACTGATTGCCTGAAAAAAGGGTGGCTGTGGTTTCCCCTGAAGCAGCAACCATAACTGCCAAGCTCATCCCACCTACTCTCCACTCCCCACTTTACCACCCAGTGCCCTAATTCCAACCTCAGGGAGTCAACTGGAAGAGAACTAGGGAGGATTCATACAACCATAAAACCTGATGTTTACGACTTTTACAGCATGAGTGTAGAAGATGTTATCCCAATTCAACAGATGGGGAGAATCGAAGCCAAAATGTTTTAGGGGCCTCTTTCAAAGTAAACTAGTGCTTCATTCATTTACCCATTAAACAAGAATTCCTCAAAAGTCCACTAAACTTCTGTAGAGTAGACATGGACATACACTGTCCAGATCCCCCTTCAAGGAAAGACTCGTTACGCCAGCTGTGGAAATGCTGTAGCACACAGCCTTTGGCTGTCAGGCCCTCCAGAAATTGTCTCAGCAATCTCTTGCTGCCCCCTCTCCTCCTGCACAGCCCTTCTCCTGCAGGGCCTATATCCAAGAGCTAATTCAATCAGGGGTACAAAGGCAAGTTATTTCAGCCCAGTGTAGGACTATGATGAGTCATTCCCACACCACAGCTCTCAGGTTAGACCTGCGTGGCAGCGCCACTTCTCCCTCTGCCCAGTGCTACTTCCTTCCCCTTCCTTTTACAGGATTGATCTCAAAAGTTTCTCTCTAATTAATAAGCATCCTAAACACTAAACTCCAAGCCAGCCTGCTTTCTGGAGAACACATCCTGAGACATTTGACTTTCAAAGAGGTGCCAGCCTAGTGGCAGAGAGACATGTCAACAACAAAAAAAGGGAGGGGAGAAGGGGTCTGGGGTGATAAGCAGAAAGCAGGCCCTGGAGCATAGACATGGAGGATCAGGAGGCTTTGGGTCTTGTGGGGTGGATGGGTCCTAGAGCTCAGTACTGCGGAGAGGACTCCAGGCTAAAATCCAACTGCCTCTTTCCACCCTAAAACCACAGCCCATGCCCTGTGTCTTGGAGTAAGGGCAGGATTCCCACCTGTTTACTATGATTTTCTCAGTCCCAGCCTCTTCCCATAAGCAGCCCCCACAAGTCTGGACCCTCTTCTAGCCTCTCTTCCCAAATACAGTCTCTTATTGTGGATCCAGATGCCTCCTATAACCCAGTGCCCCATAGTCAGTCAAAAGCAGCTGCAAAGCCCCAGGGCACCAAGAAAGGTGTTCTGCATTCAGAAGACTCAGGAAGGAGAGAAGATCCTTAGATCAAGCAGAGGAACCCTGGGATTGTGGGGAGCCCACAACTGGGTACCAAACCCACAAAGGCAAAAATGGCCAAGAGGGCAACCAGGTTCAACCCACAGTAGGACTGGAAAGCATACACATACTATGGTCCAGCCTGTGCTTGCTATGCCTCTGAGAATGAGGAACTCATGGACCTCACTCCAGAGGTCCAGGGGCTAGACAACTCAGATAGTTAGGAAGGTCTCTGTTCTTTTGTGACCTTACCTCTGTCTCCTTGGCTCTTCTCCCGAAGTCCTCTTCTGGTCGCCAGGGTCTTGGAGTCTGCTCCTTCTGCCAAAGAGTGCTCATTACACCAGGAATACACACACAGGCACCCACTCTGCTCTTAAGTCAGTATGGGATCTCAGAAAAGGTTCTCTGCTAGGGGCCTCAGTTCCCCATCAATCTAATATGGGGGTTAGAGGAGTGGAGGCTGGTCTTTCAGTTTCCTGTGTGCTCTGACATTTTTATGACTCAATAGCATATCAAAACTATGATCCTGTGCCCTCTCTACTGCTCACTTCCCTCTAAATTGCCCAGCCCTATGTCATCCACTGCCACTTCTCTCACTTTCCACCTCTACTGAGGCCTTGCTTCCCACTTAATCTGAGAGGACTGCCTGGAGATGTGGGTCACTAACAGTAGGGCAGCAGCTGTAATAAGCCAGTGCTCTGGCAACTCCTCAAGGGGTGGGAGCAAAGGGTCTAGGGTGGGAAACAGCCAGTTCAAGGTTTTGCTTGAATATTTGGATTTGTGAATTTACTCATTGCAGTAGTAAAGTCAGAAAAAATGCTGTTCATGGTCAGACTTCTCTGTTCTGAGCAAGGATGACTCATAGATAATATCTACTCAAAGTGTCCACTACTATGAGCCCCACAATTCCCACCCTCACAAGCAAGGAGAGTGGGAGGAGACAGAAATGGACAGGGCATGGCTGTTGCTTTGAGTCTGGTCCAGGATGGTGGGAAATCATGTCAGATAATAAAGCCAGGCAGCAGGTGCACCAACTTTGCCCAAGTCAGGATTTCTGCAGCACTGTGGAGAGGTTGCACTCAGCTACCCACATCCTCTGGGCTAGGCCCAACTTGTGTTCAGTTGTATAGATTATTAAGGAAGTTGGTGGCAGGTTGGGGCTCAGTCTGTGACCAGGGTCAGGGCTCTGTGTGTGACCATAAAGGAGAGCTGGTCTGCAATGAGACTGAAGGCTCAGTCTATGGCTCACATTAGGGATCACACTCTAGGTGGGGCTTAGAGCCAAGCAGGTTGTAGAAAGTATCTGAAAGCAAAGTAGGGTGGCTGGGGAAAAGGGAGATGGGTGCTAGGAGATACCTGAGCCTAAGGCCAGTTGGGTGAAAACAGGATTGGGAGTCAGAACTCCAGCTCTACCACTGACAGGCTGTGGGACTGGAAGGTGGGGATGGGGAGTTACCTCCCTTTATGGGTCTCTGTTTCCTTGTCTGTAAAATGGGGATATTTCTTTCACTCTGGCCTGATAACAGCCATAGTCCCAAATACAACTCTGTATTTGAGAAAGGTTCATCTCTTTTGACACTCACGAGAACCCTTATCAACACCTGCCTCCCAGGGTTGCTTGTAAGGTTGGGAATGTACTTTATGAGACAACTGAAAAGAAAAAAAAAAGAACAGGCTCGTTGGGATTACTGTGTTCAGTCTTAAAGGGGAATTGGTCCAGAGGAGAGGAAAATCTCAAAAGGGAATCATCTTATTGCGATGGTGGTTTCTCCTGATATGTCTTTTTTTTATTATTATTAATTAAAGAAAAAAAAGAAATTAACACAACATTTAGAAATCATTCCATTCTACATATGCAATCAGTAATTCTTAACATCATCACATAGATGCATGATCATCATTTCTTAGTACATTTGCATCGATTTAAGAAAAGAACTAGCAAAACAACAGGAAAAGATATAGAATGTTAATATAGAGAAAAAATAAAAATAATAATAATAGTAAAAAAAAAGACACAAACAAACAAACAAACAGACAAACAAAAAAAAAACCTATAGCTCAGATGCAGCTTCATTCAGTGTTTTAACATGATTACTTTACAATTAGGTATTATTGTGCTGTCCATTTTTGAGTTTTTGTATCTAGTCCTGTTGCACAGTCTGTATCCCTTCAGCTCCAATTACCCATTATCTCCTGATACGTTTTTTAAATTAATTTCTATTTTCCTGAAGTAGTGCATGCACAGTGTTTACAGCATCAGATTATGCTAAATAGCACTCTCCTGCCCCACCCCATACTGCTCTCCAAAAGCAGCCACTTCAACTCATTTAGTTATTTCTTCTGGTTTCTACTTCATAAATAAAGCAGTTATTGCTATTTCTAGAAAGTTCCAATTTAGATACTCTTGACTCATGGTAGACACTTGTCTCATAGCAGATGAGGATCATTTACACACCCTTTCCCTGGCTTTTCAATGCCATAAGACCACATTTCTTGGTTAAATCCACAGTCAGTAAATAGTACTCATTGATGAACCAACTAATAAGCTATGACTACATTTTCTTTCTAGTTTAATTTTGTTTTTCTTTTAGAGTTAAGCATTGGCTCATTTTTTCATTTGCTTATTTTCTTTAAACCATAGTTAAGACTTTCAATATCCTCCAAAAGCCCTGTAAAATGATTCTCAAAACACATTTTCACTATCAGTTCCAGTTCCTTAAAAAACTTTTTTTCCTCTGAGAACCCCTCCTGATATTCTTGGTCCTTCTGCTCCCATCTAGACTGTAGCTCTCTAGATCAGTTGCATGGCTGCATTCCTGGGATTTCCCTTTTCTTCTCTTTCCTCCTAATGGAGCTCTGGTTTTCCTGGATTCCATTTCGTCTTTCTTGGTTTCGTCTTTTCTTGGGGGTGAAGCACATCTTCCAGTAGCTTCCTGAAAAAGTATGCATGGTAGATAGATTTTTTTTGAAGTCTTGCACATCTGAAAATGCCAATTTCTACCTTTATAAATATTGATACTTTGGCTTGGTATAGAATTCTCAGTTGAAAATAATTTTTCCTCAGTATCTTTAAGGCATTTGCTCAATGGACTTCTAGCTTTTAATAATGCTTTTGACAGGTCTCATGCTGCTCTGATGCCTGATTCTATATATAAGATCTGATGTCTTTCTCTGGAATCTTTTAGACATCTCAATAAAACTTTTTTTAAATGAGGAGAGAAGACCCTGTGGGTTTGAGTTATAAGAGTTCTTTATATTTTCTGGATATAAAGTCCCTTACCAGATATATGTATGATTTGCAAATATTTTCTCTCATTCTGTGGGTTCTCTTTTTTACTTTCTTGACAGTGTCCTTTGAAGCAAAAAAAAAAAAAGTTTTTAATTTTGATGAAGTCCAATTTATCTATTTTTTCTTTGGTTGCCAGTGTTTTTTTTGGTGTCATTATCTATGAAGGTACTCCAAGATCACAAAGATTTACTCCTACATATTTCTGGTGATTTGGAGCTATGTAGACCAGAATTACATGTTCTTAAACATAATCCATTCCTGTGGGGGTGAATTCTTGTAAATAGGACCTTTTGATGGAGTTACTTCAGTTAAGATACGGCCCAGCTGACCAAGATGAGTCTTAATCCTAATACTGAAGGCATTATAGGTAAGGTCACAGAAAGAAAGAAAGCAGGAGGGATCAGTCAGAAGCTAAAAGTCAACAGAAACCAAAGAGAAAAAAGAAGCCAGGAGATGCTGCCATGTGCATTGCCATGTGACAGAAAAGTCAAGAACCAAAGACTGCTGGCAGCCAGCCCCAGAGTGCCACTGTCTTCTGGGAGAAAGCATCATCCTGATGACACCTTGATTTTGGACTTCTCCCAGTTTCCAAACTGTGAGCCAATAAATTCCTATTATTTATGCCAACCCATTGCATGGTTTTATTTGGCATCCAGGGAACTAAAATAATATCTTTTAAGAGTTTTATAGATTCAGGCATATGATAAATTTTGAGTTAATTTTTGTATATGATGTGAGGTAAGGATCCAACTTCATCTTTTGCATGTGTATATCCAGTTTTCCCAGCACCATTTGTTGAAAGATTATTATTTTCCCCATTGAATTGTCTTGGCACCTTTGTCTTTGATTTCATTGATTCTTTCTATTGTTTTATTCACTATTTCATTTATTTCCACTTTAATCTTTATTATTCCCTCCCTTCTGCTTGTTTCATATTCAGGTTGCTCTTTTTTTTCCAGTGTCTAAAAATGGAAGGTTATTGTTTGTGATCTTTCTTCTTTTTTAATTTAGGTGTTCACAGCTATAAATTTCCCTCTAAGCATTGCTTTAGCAGCATCCCATTAAATTTTGGTATGTTGCATCTTAATTTTCATTCATCTCAAAATTTTTTTCTTATTTATTTGGTCATTTCTTCGTTGGCTCATTCATTATTTAGGAGTGTGCTCCTATATTCCAAATATTTATGAATTTCCCAAACTTCTTTCTGTTATTGCTTTCTAATTTCATTCCATTATGGCTGGGGTACATAATTTGATGATTTTGATCCTTTTGAATTTATTGAGGCTTGTTACATGACCTAGAAGTAGTCTGTCCTGGAGAATGTTCTATGTGCACTTGAGAAGAAAAATGCATTCTGCTGTTTGGGTGGAGGGTTCTACAGATATCTGTTAGGTCCAGTTGATTTATAGTGCTTTTTCATGTGGATTCCAATTACTGTCTAGAGACACCTGCCTTCACCCTAAAAACTTCTTTTAATATTTCTTATATGGTAGGTCTGCTAACCAGCAAATTCTCTCGTTTTTGTTTATCTAGAAATGTCTTTGTTTTGCTTTCATTTTTGAAAGCTAGTTTTTTTTTGACATAAGATTCTTGGTTGACTGTTTTTTTCTTTTAGCAATTTGAATATATCACCTACTGCTTCGTGGCTTCCATTATTTCTGATAAGAAGGTAGCTGTTAATCCTGAGTTCCTTAGCTATGAAAAGCCATTTTTCTTTTGTCGTTTTCAAGGTTTTCTTTTTGTCTTTGGCCTCCAATCTTTTTACTGCAATGTATCTGATGCGGATCTCTTGTGTTTATCCCACTTGGAGTTCAGTGAGCTATTTGGATGAATTAGGTGATATCATAGACCCTTCTGTCTTCTGGTTCTGAATATTTTCATTGTGTTATCTTAGTAACTACTCACTCACCCCCTTACCTTTGTCCTTTCTTTTGGGAAATTGGATCAGTCAGATGTTAAGACTCAAGCTGATCTAATTTTTTAATCTCTTTTTATCCTATCATCTATTGTTGTCTCTCTCTTTAACTTTCCAGAAGTTAACAGAATTTAAGTACAGAAGGTTTCCTTGACTTTATCTTTCTACCATTTTATTATCACATTTATCATTTTAAGTACTCTTACTTGCTCTTTGACTGTTCCTCTTTTCATGGCATCCCATTCTTGTTTCATGGATGTAATATCTCTCTGAGATTATTAATTATAGTTTCTTTAAAGTTGTCTTCTGCTTCTGGAATCATCTTTGTTTCCTCTGAGTTCCTTTTTTCCTGTCTTCTCTCTTTCATGTTGGAGGCTTCCCTCCAATGTCTGGAGTGCGCTCTTTAGTGTGGGACAGGGTGCCTCATCCTGAAGGCATCCTCATGGCAAGCAGGAAGCACTTCCCATGATAAAAAAAAAAAATGCCAGCCTTAGAGTTGGACATACCTGGTTCAAACCCAGATCCACATCTTCCTATTTTGTGACTTTGATTGGGTAAATGCCTTGAATGTAAGTTTTCTTCTCAGTAAAATGAGGATAATATAACCTTACAAATGGACAAGTGCTTGGCACAGAGGAGACACTCAGGAAATTATAAAACCTCTGCCTTCCTCTTCCAGAAGTTTATCTTTACCTCAGTTGATCCTTATCCTATACATTGATCATTCTTTTATTTTTATTTTTTTATTGTATAGTATAACATATATACAAAGCAAAGAAATAAAAAAGCAATAGTTTTCAAAGCACTCATCAACAAGTAGTTACAGGACAGATCCCAGAGTTTGTCATGGGCTACTATACAATGCTCTCACATTTTTTCTTCTAGCTGCTCCAGAATATAGGAGGCTAGACAGCTTAAATTTTTTTTTTATCATCACAATCGACTTTTTTTTTTCCTTCTTTTTTTTAATGAAAAATAACATAAATACAAAAAAACCTATAAATTACAAAGCACAGTTGTAGAAAATATTTCAGAGTTTGACATGGGTTACAATTTCACAATTTTAAGTTTTTACTTCTAGCTGCTCTAAAATACTGGAGATTAAAAGAAATATCAATTTAATGATTCAGCATTCATATTCATTTTTTAAATCCTATTTTCTACGCATAACTCCACCATCACCTTTGATCTTTCCATCTCTCTCTTTAGGGGTGTTTGGGCTATGGTGATTCTAAATTTTTTATATTGTAAGGGTCTGTCACTAATATGGGTTAGGGAGATGGAACTATCTGATGTTCTGGAGAGGCTGGTCTAGGTTTCAGGACTTATCTGGACTAGGGACCCATCTGGGGGTTGTATGTTTCTGGAAAGTTACTCTAGTGCATGGAACCCTTGTGGAACTTTATATATCTTATATATTGCCCTGGGTGTTCTTTACGATTGGCTGGAATGGTCCTGGTTGGGAGTTGGCAGGTTATGATAGGTAGCAAGGTCTACCTGAAACGTGCATAAGAGCAACCCCCAGAGTAGATTCTTGACTCTATTTGAACTCTCTCCATCACTGAAACTTTATTAATTACACTTCTTTGCCCCCTTTTGGTCAAGATGGAATTGTTGATCTCATGGTGCCAGGTCTGGATTCATTCCTGGGAGTCATCTCCCACGTTGCCAGAGAGACTTTTCTCCCCTGGATGTCATGTCCCACTAGAGGGAAAAGGCAATGATTTCACTTGCAGAGTTGGGCTTAGAGAGATTGAGGCCACATCTGAGCAACAAAAGAGGTCCTCCAGAAGTAACTCTTAGGCAGGCCTATAGGTAGTCTAAGATTCTCTGCTACTTACTTAAGCTTCACAAGAGTAAACCTCCTGATCCAGGGCATAGCCTATTGATTTGGGTGTCCCTAAAGTCTGACACAGTATCAGGGGATTCTCTGATGGCAAGATTTAATAGTTTCATATTTTTCTCCCATCCCTCAGGGGACTTTGCCAATACTTTTTATTTTTTTGCATGGGCAGGCACTGGGAATTGAACCTGGATCTCTGGCATGGCAGGTGAGAACTCTGCCTGCTGAGCCATTGTGGCTCACCCACCAATACTTTTTGATTACCTGCTTAATATACTCTAGGATGTATCTAGGCATTACAATAATCTATACAGGATTAAAGGACTTCTTTCTTATTCTGTGCTCTCTGTGTTTCAGTTGTTCAAATGATCTATGCAAATAGGTTGAATTAGATTATGCACTACAGAAAATTTCAGTTCCAGAACAAATAAACCTTTCTTCCACTGGTTTCAAAAAGTATGTGTGGTTCTAAAATATAGACATTGTCTTCCTTACCCCTATGTTCTGAATTACTTTATCCCCAACCTGTTCTGCTTCATTCTTATCTCCAAGTATCACATTATATATATAAAATAGCCTCTCAAAATCCAGAAATAATAATCACCACTCCGGACTTAATTTGTCTACTCTAAAAGCTTACAATCTAGGCCCCTGTTTTCTTATAAGCATGTTCTAAAAGTGACCATACCATTCTTGTTTCTGTTTTATTTTGTCTCGCCAAATGTCCCACATGTTCATTCACATCATTGTATGCCTCATGACTTTGCTCCTTTTTGTAGCAGTACAACCTTCATTCATAAATATACACCATCATTCTCTGTCAGTGCATCCTTCAGCCACCTGCATTTACCAAGCATCATGTAGAAGGCCCAAAGTCCACAGTGATCATTCTTTAAAAAAAAGTCATTGAGAGCAGGCAACAGTGGCTCAGCAGGTAGAGTTCTTGCCTGCCATACAGGAGACCCAGGTTCTATTCCCCGTGCCTGCCCATGCAAAAAAAATAAAAAATAAAAATAAAAAAAAATTGAGATCTCTTCACATGCATACAATCCATCTAAAGTATATAATCAATGGCTCACAGTATCATCACACAGTTGTGTATTCATCATCATGATCATTTTTACAACATTTGTATTACTCCAGTACAAGAAATAAAGAAAAAAGAAAAACCATATATCCCATACCCCTTACCCCTCCCTCTCATTGACCACTAGTACTACAATCTATCCTTTTTTTTTTTACCCTTATCCACCTCCATAATTTTTTTTCCTACTCATCTATCTATACCCTGGATAAAGGAAAATTCAGCCACAAAGTTTCACAATTACACGGTCACATTGTAAAAGCTGTATGGTTATGCAATCATGTTCAAGAATCAAGGCTACTGGAATATAGTTCAACAGTTTTAGATACTTCCCTTCAGCCACTCCTATATACCATAGGAACTAAGACTAAAAAGGGACATCTATAAAATGCATAAGAATAACCTCCAGGATAACCTCTCAGCTCTGTTTGAAATCTCTCAGCCACTAAAACTTTGTCTCATTTCTCTTTTCCCCTTTTGGTCAAGATTTTCTCAATCCCAAGATGCCAGGTCCCAGCTCTACCCAGAAGTCATGCCCCACATCGACAGGGAGATTTACACCCCTGGGAGTCATGTCCTATGTAGTGGGGAGGGCAGTGAGTTTACCTGCCGAGTTAGCTTAGAGAGAGAGGCCACCTCTGAGCAACAAAAGAGGTTCTCTGGAGGTGACTCTTAAGCATAAGTATAAGTAGGTTTAGATTCTCCTATGCAGGAATAAGTTTCAAAGGGGCAAGCCCCAAGATCAAGGGCTCATCCTATTGAATTGGTTGTTCCACAGATGGGAAAGTTTAATATTTCCTCCTTTCTCCCCAGTCTCCCAAGGGGACTTTGCAAATACTTTTTTATCCTCTACCCAAGTTACTCTAGGATGTCCTGGGGCATCACACTAACCTGTATAAACCAAGAAGATCTACACCCTATTCAAGATTTCATGTAATTATTGTGTTCAAATAAACAGACCATACAACTTAAATTAAACAATATGCTACACAAAATATAAATTTTGAATCAAATAAGCATCACTTCCTTTGGTATCACACAGAAGTTGAAGTTTTGAAATATAGACCATATCATCCTTTACCCTGTATTCTGATTTACCTTAGTCCTATCCACATCAGCTTCATTCATATCTCTATTCGAAGTCTGATCACCTTTTCAACTTTTTTAAGAGTTGCTCTATGGGGTAATGTTGACTTTCATAGCTTCAGAGCTCTAATTCTGAGTCTCAGATGTCACATAAATATCCGAAGTTCCAGGGAACAACCAGGTTATAAACAAATAGCTCAGCACCTCAGAATTTAGAAAAAACAGTTACAACTCCAGAATAGATGTGACTGCTGTAAGAGCTTACAATCTAGAACCCTTTACAACAGACCCCAACCTGATAACCCATGCTGTCGACTTCAATTCTCCAAGTTTCTATATTACAGTTAGACCATATGAGTGTGGCCTGATAATATTTGTCTTCTTGTTTTTGACATTTCATTCAACATATTGTCCTCCAGGTTCATTGACCTAGTTGCATGCCTCACAAGTTCATTCCTTCTTGCAGTTGCTCAGAAGTCCAGAGTATGTATACACCACAGATCCCTCTTCCACTCCTCAGTCAATGTACCCTTAAGTCACGTCCATCCATTGTAGATCATAAACACTGTCACCAGCGTGCAAATATCCATTCATATCCCCACTCTCAGTTACTCCAAGTTTATATCTAGCCTTCTGCGGAACCACCCCACTGCCCTCCAGAGGGGCTGCACCACTCTGTCTTCCTATCAACAGCGAATTGGTACATCTCGTTCTCCACATTTTCTCCAGCACTTGTATCTCTCTTTTCATTTTTAAACAGCTTTATTCACACATCATTCAATCCAACTGTGATGGTTAGGTTCTGGTGTCAACTTGGCCAAATGATTACACCCAGTTGTCTGGTCAGTCAGGCACTGGCTAGTCCATTGCTTCAAGGATATTTCACAATTATTTGATAAATTAGAAGGCTGGTGTATTATGTCATCAGTCAGTTGACTTCAACTGTGGCTGATTACATCTGAGATCAGTTAAGGTGTGCCTCCCCAAACAAGATAATCCAAACAGTTGAAGGCTTTTGAAGAAGAACAGAGATTCTTTCACTGCTTCTTCAGCCAGTGAGCCTCTCCTGTGGAATTCGTTCAGACCCTTTACCAGAGTTGCCAGCTTCACAGGCTGCCCTGTGGATTTTGGACTCTTCCAATCTCACGGTTGCATGAGACATAAATCTCATATTTACAGATCTCTCCTGTTGGTTCTCTTTCTCTAGAGAACCCTAACACAGCTTGGTTCCAGGAGTAGTTCTTGAGAAACAGAATCTTAAAAGTGGGTTTTTACAATTGGTTTTCTACTCTGAGTAGACTCAGAGGCACTAATGACTCTGTTCCCAACAAACAAGATTGCATTGACAGTCCATGGGGTGAGTTGGAAAAAGATATTCAAAATATCACCATTAGATTCTGCTAATTGTACATTTATATGAGGCAAGGCATTGGGTGATAATGCTTTTTGACAACTTTATGGAGTTCTGTGGAATTTAGAAGCATAATGATGTTGGCTGGTTGTTGTTAGATACACTGGATATAGTGATGAGGGAAAGGGATGAGCTGGAGGCTTCAAATTTGAAACTCCAGCGCCCTACGAATGATGTGAAAGTTTCCATGTGTGTTAGTTAGATTCAGTTGTCAACTTGGCCAGGTGAGCATGCCTAGTCTTGTTGCTGCGGACATAAGCCAATGGTACGTGAACCTCATCTGTTGCCAATTACATCTGCAGTCGGCTAGGAGGCGTGTCTGCTGCAATGAGTGATGTTTGACTTAATTGGCTGGTGCTTAAATGAGAGAACGCAACGTAGCACAGCCTAAGCAGCTCGGCATTCCTCATCTCAGCACTTGCAGCTCAGCCCAGGCCTTTGGAGATGCAGAAAGAAGTCACCCTGGGGAAAGTTGTTGGAACCCAGGGGCCTGGAGAGAAGACCAGCAGAGACCATCCTGTGCCTTCCACGTAAGAAAAGAGCCTCAGTGGAAAGTTAGCTGCCTTTCCTCTGAAGAACTAACAAAATAAATCCCCTTTTATTAAAAGCTAATCCATCTCTGGTGTGTTGCATTCCAGCAGCTAGCAAACCAGAACACCATGTATGCCCTGAAAGAAAATCTTAGTTCCTGTGGTCACAGACTTGAGATCGCTGAAAACGAGACACAAAGCCTCATTGTGTGAGTAGCAGATTTACAATGTAAACTAAAATCTCAACCTTGCAGTGTGTCTGCTGAAAGACACGTCTATTCCTTTTCATGACCTGCCCCACCACCTCTCTTTTCTTCTAGACCTATAACTAGACTAAAGCCCCAACAGGCTCCAAAAGGTGAAGTACAAAGTGTGACCTATGAGAGGGTACGCTATACTCCAAAAGAACTGCATGAATTTTCCAATCTATGTACACAGAAATCAGTGGAATATGTGTGGGAATGGATATTAAGGGTGTGGGATAATGATGGAAGGAATAAAAAGTTGAATCAAGCTGAATTTATTGCTATGGACCCATTAAGTAGAGATTCTGCATTCAATGTTGTAGTTCGAGGGGTTAGAAAGGGCAATAACAATCTATTTGGCTAGTTGGCTGAAACACGGATCCAAAGGTGGCTGACATTCCCTGAGGTCGAAATGCCAGAACTGCCCTGATATAATGTAGATGAGGGGATCCAGAGGCTTAGAGAGATGGGAATGTAAGAGTGGATTTATTATGGAGGATCTGCTCACATACCCGCAGGAATGTCCAGAGGACACATCTTTCACCAGAACACTGAGAAATAAATTCATGAGACTAACTCCATAATTCCTGAAGAGCTCTGTAGTCACCCTTCTCTGTAGGTCAGATATTACTCTGAGAACTGCTGTCACTGAGCTGGAATCCTTAAACAGAATGGGGATGGCAACAGTTAACCACCACAGACAAGATGGGCGTGGCCACCATAATGGACAGCAGACTTGCGCTGGTTTGAAAGGATGTATGCCCCCTAAAAAAGCCATGTTTTAATAAAAATCCCATTTCATAAAGGTAGAATAATCCCTATTCAATAATGTATGTTTGAAACTGTAATCAGATCATCTCCCCGGATGATGTGATTTAGTCAAGAGTGGTTGTTAAACTGGGTTAGGTGACGACATGTCTCCACCCATTCGGGTGGGTCTTGATTGGTTTATTGGAGTCCTATAAAAGAGGAAACGTTTTGGAGAATGGGTGATTTCGGAGAGAGCAGAGAATGCTGCAGGACTACGAAGAAGAGAGTCCACGAGCCAGAGACCTTTGGAGATGAAGAAGGAAAACGCCTCCTGGGGAGCTTCATGAAACCAGAAGCTAGGAGAGAAGATGCTAGCAGATGATGCTGTGCTCACCATGTGTCTTTCCAGATGAGAGAGAAACCCTGAATGTGTTCATCATGTGCCTTTCCAGGTGAGAGAGAAACTCTGACTGTGCTCGCTACTTGAGAGAGAAACCCTGAACTTCATTGGCCTTCTTGAACCAAGGTATCTTTCCCTGGATGCCTTAGATTGGACATTTCTATAGACTTGTTTTAATTGGGAAATTTTCTCAGCCTTAGAGCTGTAAACTAGCAACTTATTAAATCCCCCTTTTTAAGAGCCATTCCGTTTCTGGTATGTTGCATTCTGGCAGCTAGCAAACTAGAACAAGACTCAAAGCAGCAGTCAAAATAATCTGACTCGCAGAGATTTGTGGCATTGGCGGATAGATCATGGGGTACCTAGAAGTAAAATAGATGGGCAGTGTGCTGGTTTGAAAGGATTATGTACCCTCGATAAAGCCATGCTTTAATCTTGATTGATTTTGTGGAGTCAGCCATTCTTTTAATCCCTTTTCAGCACTATAGGTCGGAAACTTGATTTAGATTATCTCCACAGAGATATGATGCACCCAGTTGGGGGGTATTAATCTTTGATTAGAGGGAGATGTGACTCCACCCATTCCAGGTGGGTCTTGATTAGTTTACTGGAATCCTTTTAAAGAAGAAACATTTTGGAAAGACCCAGGGTCCACACAGCCAGAGACCTTTGGAGATGAAGAAGGAATATACCCCAGAGCTTTATGAAACAAGAAGCCTGGAGAGAAAGCTAGCAGATGTCACCATGTTCCCATGTGCCTTTTCAGTTAAGAGAGAAACCCAGAACATCTTCAACTTTCTTGATCCAAGGTATTTTTCCCTGAATGCCTTTGACTTATTTATAGTCTTGCTTTAATCTGGACATTTTCATGGCCTTAGAACTTGCGACTTAATAAATTTCCCTTTTTAAAAGACATTCCATTTCTGGTATATTGCATTCCAGCAGCTTGCAAACAAGAAAGGCAATCTACTAAATTCTTGTTTGAGCTGTATAAGCAGAAGAATTTTAGGTCAAGTGAACAGAAGTCTAACTTGAATGATAAAAACAGAGGGTCATGGTCCCTTAGTCAATTCCCAGACTTGAGACAGTTTACAGACCCAGAGCCCCTTGAATGAGGGGAGGGCCAGGTACCCTTGGAGAAGGACCCTTTTAACACTGCCCAAAATTTACACTGTTAATTTCCTCCCAACCTTCCCTAAGGAGACTTACAGCCTTTTACCGGGTGACTGTGCACTGGGGAAAAGGAAATGATCAGATATTTTGAGGATTACTAGATACTGGCTCAGAAGTGACACTAACTCCAGGAGACCCAAAACATCACTGGTCCACCATGCAGAAGGTCCATTGACTGTGGAGTTTTAGCTCAGGTCCATCTCATGCTGGGTCCACTGAAACCCATTTTGTGGTCATTTCCCTGGTTCCAGAATGCATAATAGGAATCAACATACTCAGCCACTGACAGAATCCCCACATTGGCTCTCTGACTTGTGAAGTGAGGGCTATTATGTTAGGAAAGGCCAAGTGGAAGCCACTAGAACTGCCCCTACCTAGCAAAATAGTGAATCAGAAGCAATACTGGATTCCTGGAGGGGTTGCAGAGAGTAATACCACTCTTAAGGACTTGAAGGATGCAGGAGTGGTGATACCCACCACATCCTCATTCAACTCTCCTATTCAGCCTGTGCAGAAAACAGACAAGTCTTGAAGGATGACAGTGGATTATCATAAACTTAACCAAGTGGTGACTCCAATTGCAGCTGCTGTTCCAGATGTGATATCATTGCTTGAGCAAATCCACACATTGCCTGATACTTGGTATGCAGCTATTCATCTGGCAAATGCTTTTTTTTTCAACAGCTGTCAAAAAGGACCACCAGAAACAGTATGCATTCAGCTGGCAAGGCCAGCAGTATACCTTCACTGTCCTGCCTCAGGGGTATATCAACTCTCCAGTCCTATGTCACAATCTCATCTGCAGGGAACTTGTTTGTTTCTCCCTCCCACAAGACATCACATTGGTCCATTATACTGATGATGTCATGCTGATTGGACCTAGTGAGCAAGAAGTAGCAACTCCTCTAGATATATCAGTAATGCATTTGCAGGTCAGGGGATGGGAGATAAATTCAACAGAAATACAGGGGCCTTCCACCTCAGTGAAATTTCTAGATATCCAGTGGTGTGAGGCATGTTGAGATATCTCTTCTAAGGTGAAGGATAAACTGTTGCATATGGTCCCTCCTACAACCAAAAGAGAGGCAAAATGCCTAGTTGGCCTCTTTGGATTTTGGAGATAATGTGTTCCTCATTTGGGTGTGCTACTCTGGCCCATTTACCAAGTGACCAAGAAAGCTGCTTGTTTTGAGTGGGGACTGGAACAAGAGGAGGCTCTGTGATATGTCCAGGCTGATGTGCAAGCTGCTCTGCCATTTGAACCATATGAGCCAGCAGATCCAACATGCTGGAAGTGTCAGTGGCAAATAGGTATGCTGTTTGGAGCCTTTGGCAGTCTCCTATAGGAGTAACACAACACAGACCCTTAGGATTTTGGAGCAAAGTCTTATCATCTGCTGAAGATATCAACTCTCCTTTTGAGAAACAGCTTTTAGCCTGCTACTGGGCCTTAGTAGAGACAGAATGCTTAACCTTAGGCCACCAAGTTACCTAAAGGCACAAGTAGGTCACTTAAAGAAGTGGCCCAAAATGCCCATGCCCCCACTTTTCCCATATTACCTCCTCTTTCCCAAACCAGAGCTGTGGACTTTTGGGGAGTTCCTTACAGTCAGTTGACTGAGGAACAGAAAACTCAGGCCTGGTTTACAGATAGGTCTGCATGATATGTACGTACCACCCAGAAATGGACAGCTGCAGCACTACAACCTTATTCTGAGATGTCCTTAATGGACAGTGGTGAGGAGAAATCTTCCAAGTGGGCAGAACTTTTTGAGCAGTGCACCTGGTTGGTCATTTCACTTGGAAGGACCTTTCATCTGAGCCGCCAGCTTCACAGTCTGCCCTGTGGATTTTGGACTCTTCCTATCCCATGGTTGTGTGAGACACATTTATAAATCTCATATTTATAGATCTCTCCTGTTGTTTCTGTTTCTCTAGGGAACACTGAATTACCAACCTAAGTAAAAAATCAGTGATTCCTTGTATAATCGCATAGCCATGACTTCACCAACACAACCTATATGAGGACATTTTCTTTTCTTCTGCAGAGAATCTCATACCCCTCCCCCATGTCCTCCACTTATTGATATTTAATTTTGGCATATTGTCTTCATCACATTCAATGGAAGCATAGCACAATGTTACTGTTATCTGTAGCTCTTAGCTTGCACTGATTGTATTTTTTAGTGTATACTGTCACATTTTCAGTACCTTGAAATGCTGACATTCATTTGTTCACCTTCATGCAAAAACATTCTTATATTTGTACACTTAATCACCATCATTGCCCACTCTAGGCATTCCTAAGTTATACCATCTCAGTCTTCATCCTCTATCTTTCCTTCTGTTGTGCACTGACCATTCTTGATGTGTCATCTTCTCCCTTTCTTTCTCGATTTGACCTCATGCACTTATGATCGTAACTCTACTGATCACTGAGGGAAAGACCATCACTGACAATAAGACCTTGATGCTATGGTGCCTTAAGTGGAATTTTGGTGTTGGGTGAATCTGGGCTCCAAGCCCTGCACTGAACTCTGAGATAAAAGATTGATAAAAAGCAAAGTTTCACTCAGTGGCCTCAAGCTTGGTGTGAGGCCCCTACTTACACCAAGAAATGAGAAGAAACAGGAATAATATAGTCTGAGGCACCCAGAGCCCACCCAAGCGGAAGACCCCCAGTGACAAATGGCATCTAGACCCCATAAAAAGGTGACTCTCTGTTTCTCAAAGAGCTGGAGGTGTGTCCTAGAGCAAAGACAGAGTTTTCAAGTCCTCCAACAGCCCATAGACATGGTTTTCCAAAACAGTTCTTGGACTTTATTTATCACACACTCCTATGACCCTGTCTCCTGAGACCTCCCTCTAACTCTTTCCTCCCATTCCCATCTTACTGCTTAAGTCCAGCCAAGGCTCTGTTCCCTTGGGTGAACCTTCTTTCAGCTGGGCCATGAACCATGGAGAAGGAAGAGACAGGCTCTCCCAGGCAGGGGTAGCCAGCAGGGAAGGTCTAGGCCTCCAAGTAAGAGTCTGTGCATTTTTGTCTGTCAGAGCATTCTGCACCAAGCCCCTGACTTCAGAGGCTCCCCTGAACCCAACTTGACCCTTATTCTTTCGGCTCTCTGAACCTGCTATGGTGGGCACTCAAGCCATGTGTCCCTGGACCCACAATAGGAGCATTCCCAGTCTCATACAGCAGCCAGTGCCCTCTGGGCAAGATGTCCATACATGGAGCTCCACATGCCTAAGCCATATACTGAAAATGTTTGCCTCTAGGCCTGCATGCATCATTCTAGGGGGTGGCAGTCACCTGAGCAGAACCAGCACACGAGGTGCTCTGGGCTCCTCCTCCACTTGGGGTGACCTAATCCTATGTCTCGGTTACTTTTCCCACATTTTTGAGAGCTGACTGGACACGTATTTTAGGACATGAGTGGCATCCCTCCATTTAATGTGCCTCAAAGAGCAACTCCTATGGGCACTGTACTGTGCTAGGTCAGATGGGACAAGACAAAACAAGCAAATAGGATGGGTCCCTACTCTCTAGCTAGTTAGAATGAAAGGCAACAGCTGCTAAATGTCTAATACCATAGCTGCTGGAGTCTAGAGAATGGAGCTATTTTAAAAGAATGGACATAAAAATGTTCTCTATGTTGATCTGGGTTATGGTTATACAGGAATATACATAGGTAAAAATTCGTGAAGCTGGACATTTAAGATGTGTGTACTTTACTACATATACATATACTTCAATTAAATAAGAAAGAAAAGATGTCACTGGTCCCAACTCCAGAACTCAGAGAAAACAGGCCAAGTGGAGTGCACAAAGCATGTGGCAGGACCATTGGAGAAGCCAGATCTGGAGGCCTAGAAGTGGCAGTAGGAAAGAGGCAGGGGCATGGGTTGGAGTCACTATCAAGAAGGAAGGAGAGGGCCTGGGGACTCACAGAGCATAACAGAAAGGCAGAGAGGAGGAGATCAAGAGTGAGAGTGAGAGAGAGTGAGAGCACTATAAGAGCTATGGAAGCCCTCTCTCTGGTGAACAGCCAGAGAAGACTGAGGCTTTCACTGCAAGGTCCCACTGTATATGCAGTTGATGGGAGAGTAGGGGAGGTGTTTGTTGGCTTCTCAGGTGGATGGTGACTGCCATCCACCTTCCCCTTCACCTACTACACTCTGCCCCACTAATGACTCTCCTTTCAGTTCCCTCAGTAAGCCTAGAAGGGCTTCTCAGATTGTGTAAGGGTTTCCTCCATTTACTCATCCCTGGAGATGGTTCCAGGAAAGAGAAGCACGAGAAAAAGGAATCCCTTTCTAAGTGAGCTGACCAAGGTACAGGAAGGGCAGGTGACTTGGACCACTCTTCCCAGAGTCACCCAGACTCCTGAAGTGTAAAGGCCCTGACCTTTACACACACTGCATCTTCTAACTCAGCTCTCACTGCCCTCTTTGCTAACACCTACATCTCCTTTTGAACTCAGCCCAGGTAGAACCTCCTCCAGGAACACCTCATGACTTTCCTTCCAGGCAGGAAAGGTACCCTGCTGAGCTCTGGGCACCCTGGATTTACCAATCTCTAATGTTGTACCCTCTTCCTGGGTTTGTCTATATGCTCATCCATCTACTTCACTGAACTGGAAGCACTTTGAGGGCAGGAAGCACCTTGAGGGCAGGGCTGGGCCTTACACCAGGTCAGTGTCTGGAAGAAAGAGTTTGAAAATGAATGAATAAACAAATAAAGAAAGAAACATGATTATCCCTTGATTATGAAGCACAGGCTTGCAGAGGCCTCAGGCTATTGTGCTTGTGTGAGGTACCCCAGGCAAACTGGTTGCCCCCGAGGGACTTCCTTTCCTTACCAGCCTTGCCATCCTGTACCTGCCCAGGGTTGGGTGCATGCAGGTAGTGTAGTCCACCTACTTGGCTGACCAGTGGCCAATTTTCTACCCCACCCCACTCCCACCTATGATGCAGTAATTCAAGAGGACTTCAAAGGCCACCTGAGCTTTGGACTGGGTCCTCCACTGTCTGCTATGGCCACCAAATCACTCCTGGAAGGTCAGGCTGGCCAGTAAACATCAACTAATTACATCCTCCATGGCTTACAAACCTTCCACACAGGCACACTCCTGCACCACCGCCCCTTAACCTAGAGCATGCTTGCATACCAGACCCCCACGGTCCTCTCTGGGAGCTCTAGAGGAATCAAGCTGGGGTCACAGCAGGACGTGCAGACCAGCATGGTCTTGGCCCCAGGACAGTGCCATCCAATCTCTGTGTCTCTGTTTACCAATCTTAGAAATGGAGCAACTCATTTCATAATTTTTTCTTTCTAGAAAAATCCCAATCAAGTCTCTGACTCAGGCATGCCCCCTGGAGAACCAGAAAGATCAGGGAAGGCTGCAGAAACGTTTGGGGCCTCCACCACACATTCATTTGCCTCCCCAGCCCCTGCTCACATGGAGCCTTGGAAAGGCCATGCAAAGACTGCAGGAAAAACCTGGTAAATGGCTTGTCACATGCAAGCCCTCTAGCCTCATTTTCTCCGTTGGCCTTTTGCCCTAGTCTTTTTCCAAAGATCATGGGCCCTAGCAGGTAGCATGATTTGCAGAAAGAGCAAGGGCTTCGAGCCAGCCATAGCTTCCCGACTTATTAGCTATGAGACCTTGAGTAACCTCTTTGAGTCTTAGTTTCCTCATCTATCCATTGGGGATAGTAATAGCCACCTTAGGGTTGCTATGAGGATTATTATGTTATAGATGCTGGTTATTATTTCACAGGGTATGGCTTCTAAGCAGTACTTTCCTCTGGTGCCCACGTGTGGGATAAACATGCATCCTGGTTTGCCCAGGGCAGTCCTGATTGACTGCTTATTGTGAACAGTTGATTCTTTTCACTCTCAGAAGCGCCTAGTTTGGACAATAAAACTTGAGGGAAAAAAAAAGAGTTTCCTGTGCCTCTTTTTATTTTCACTTCAGGTCCAGCCTGAGTGAGCAGCACCACCCATTTCTACTCTCCTCTCTAAGAGAGACTATGACTTGGTTTGTGATTAAAGGAATTTTTATACCCTTCTCTCTGAGCCTCAGGATCATATTTCTAAAATGAGAGTAGTAATACCTATCCTAAAGGATGGTTAGGAGGGTTAGATGAGACCAGGTATGCAAAGCAGTGTCTGGTACAAGCCAGGCATGGGATCAATATGTGTTCCCTGCCATGGCCTTCTCTCGCTTGTTCCCATCATAGCCATTTTCCCAGATAAGCCCCAGGAATGGTGCTCCAGAGCTCAACCTCTCTCTTACTTTACTGAGAGGGATATTCAGAAGCTGCTGGGACACAGGGGAGTTCCAGGTGATATTGAGCTCCCTAGCCAGAAGTAGGCGGTAATCTTTCCCAAGATCCAGAAATGACTTTACCCCTACCACCCACGCCACCACTGCAGGCCATAGGGTGTCTCAGCCTCTCCTTCCCTGTGGGCATCCATGTGCCCATGTTGGCTATTTCCAAGTCTATTGCTAGAGCTGGAAACCCTCAGCCCTCACCTATTTTGCCCACACAGACAAAAGGTACCTTGGAACTTTCCTTGCTTTTCTCAGAATCCAGAAGCCTGAAAGGAGTCTCCTGGGCCTCCAATCCTCAGTGACCTGCTATCCAGGCCAGTAGATGAAGGATAATCATGTAATCTCTAAGTTAAAGCCACCAAGAGACCAGCCCTTTGCAACAAGAATCTTGCACAAGGGAAGTGGTTTTTACAATTTCTAATCATGCTGATTTCCCTTCACATTGGCACTCATTTTGGCACTCTGTGTCCCTTCCCAAAACCACCGGTGTGCCCAACGCATTAGCACTCAGCCTGGATTCCCCATCTCAGCATCCTGGCTTTATTCCTGGCTCCAGCCTCTCAATTCCCCAGTCCATCCCACATACACCATTCAGATGATCTTTACCACATACCACATTCACCATGTGTATATGGTATACCCGGGTCATGGCTATATCATCCAAAGACCTGAAGCTCAGTTCTCCCATCTGCCCCTTGTCCTCATTCCTACCTACTCCAGGACATTCCTTTATTAGACAACTGGCAGTTCTCCTGGCCTGATCCATCCCACTGTTTTGCCCCAGGTGGGGCCAAATGAAATGAAATACCCGATGCACCACACCACGACCACCACCAGAGACCTGCCTTTTCAGTCTCAATTTAGTAATTGCTTCATTATCATTTTCCTTCCATGGGTATTTTATTTCACTGATCCCAGGGAGGTTAATGTTTATGGGGTGGGGCCCCAATTCTTTGGAGGCAGTAGCCTTTTTGGAGGTAGCTGTAGGGCAGAAAGAGAAAATCCTGATATTCTGCACTGGCTGTGTGACCCTCAATTTATAGATCCTCATCTATAAAATGGAATTGAATATTACTAGTTGACTATCACAAAGCTTTTGTGTAAGGAGGGTGAAATGAGATCAAGAAAATCAAAACTTGAGCAATATAAAGAACACTACGCAAACAAATAACCCGAATATAACCTGGGGCTTCATATGGCCCAATCCTGCACAGAGTCACACTCAGAAGCATGTACTGGTGAACAAAAGGAATTTAAAGGGAACTCCAACCTTTCCCTGGGACTCTGGAAAAACACTGAAGTGTGTCCAACTAACAACCCTTAGTCCTTTCCTCAGAAGTCCTTTTATCCTACCCTCTCCACCCCACCCCCCATCTTCCTATACCCCTTAACTCTCCTGGAGACTCAGTACTAAGGCAACCCCCAAACCTTACTCCAACACCCAGCTGGCCTGCATGGCTTTGTTGCCAAACTCTCCGCTCAGGCCCCTCTTTAGCTCTTTATTATATAGTTAACTGACCCTCTTTAGTCTCTGCCTTAGTTTCTTTCCCACTTCACTGATGATCAGAATTTGCCACAACAAAGGAAACCCTGGTACCAACTCAAAAAGTAACACTCCTTTCCCTTTCTTCCCATCTTCCCATTTTTCTAATTCCAAATCCAAAATGCCCAGGAACCATGGGGGCAGACTGAACGCACCTGTCAGTCCAGGAGAGAGAAAAAAATTGTGGTAAGAAAAGCAAAATTCTGGTGGGCCATGGTAGCTTAGCAGGCAGAGTTCTCGCCTGCCATACTAGAGACCCGGTATGCCTGACCATGCAAAAAATAAAATAAAATAAAAGCAAAATTCTTTTAAGTGGGTGGGTATAGGAAACGGTAAAGGAGAGTAACACTCATTTGTTAATAAATCTTGTACTGATATGTACACAATTGTCATTAAGTTCCCTACCCTCGCCACCCACAAGGGAAGTGGTTTTTACAGTTTCTAATCATGCTGATTTCCCTTCACATTGGCACTCATTTTGGCACTCTGTGTCCCTTCCCAAAACCACCGGTGTGCCCAAAGCATTAGCACTCAGCCTGGATTCTCCATCTCAGCATCCTGACTTTATTCCTGGCTCCAGCCTCTCAATTCCCCAGTCTATCCCACATACACCATTCAGATGATCTTTACCACATACCATATTCACCATATGTCTCCTCTGCTGAAGAACGTTCAATAGCTCCCAACTTTTCCTGCACATGGAGTCCAAGTCCCCATCGGGAGTATCCCACAGGCATATAGAAGTAGGTCTTCACTCTTCATATTCAGTTTTAACTACATTGGTCCCCCAATAAGCACTGGCTTGAGTTCTGCTCCCTCCACAAAGCTGCTTCTCATTTCTATAGAATAGCACTGTCTCACTTTTAATTTTTGCTGTCATTTGATTATTTGAATTGTATTATAGCCTGAAGCCTCCTTCTCATGAGAGCATAAGACCCCTAAGGCAGAGATTCAAAAGTGACCTTCTTCTATGGCTACCCTATAAAGAAGTTTCAGCTAGATATTGCTAATTACCATGATTTGCCAAACCCCAACCAAAATCATTCCTGTTTATCCCAAAGAACACTAGGGCTCTATCTGAGATTCCACAAAAGTTTCATGCACTAAGATTACTTTCCAGAAATCTATAACCTACAGACGGTTCTTAGGCCAGATAAGTCCTGAAACCCAGAGGCGCCAGCCTCTCCAAGAACATCAACTAGTTTCATCCCCCATCCGTATTATCCACATCCTTTGCCATCATGCAGTAGTTAGAATGGGCATAGCCTAAATACTGCTAAAGACTGGGAGAAGGATGAAAAGAGAAGGAGGAGTTATAACAGAGAAGATAGAATTTAACAAATAAGTCTGACTACTGAATCATTATATTGATATTCTTTTAGTCTCCAGCATCTTGGGGTGGCTAGAAGGAAAAACTGAAATTGTGGAACTGTTAACCCATACCAAACTTTGAAATCTGTTCTATAACTACTTGTTAAAATGCACTTTGAAATTTATTGCTTTTTTGTATATATGTTATACTTCATAATAAAAATGTTAAAAAATTTTTTTTTTAAATGATCTTTCTTTATTGTTAATAACAAGAGAAACAGACCCATCTTTACTCCAGAGCCTTTGATGGAAACCTCCAGATGCCCCTGCTAAGCCATCTTTAACTTCTGAATAAAGGGCAGAAGGAACTCTTTTAAAAATGTATTTTTTTTTGTGGTAGATGATATATTCATCTGGTTCAAACACTAAATACAGAAAAGTCTTCCTTCCACCTTGTTCCTTAACCACCCAGTTCCCAGCTGAGAGGCAAATGATGGACTGGTTCTTGTTCATTTTTCAATAGGTATTTGATGCATATCCAAGCCAAAATGAATATATTCTCCTTTTTGTACCACCAACCCCCCACTTTTTTATATGCAAGCCAGCATACAATACACATTGTTCTGCATGCATGTTTGTTGAGCACTGTATCTCAGAAATTGTCCCATATCAGCACCAAGAGGGTTTTCTCATGTCATCTGTGTAGTGCTCTAGTATATGAATGAACCATAATTTAAGTAATCAATCTCCTGTTGTTAGATAGCCAGGGTTTTCCAGTCTTTCGCCACCATATGCAGTACACTGCCCAGGAGTCAGACCTTTTCTGGAGGCTGTGGGAGGCAGCAGAGGGGGGCAGTCAGCTGTGCAGAGGAAGAGTTAGAGGAGATGGTCCAGTACAGAGGCTGGGTTGGGGCAAGCAGCAGCAGACTAGAGAGGCTTTGGGCTGCTAAGTGAGAGTAATTAAAGATTTCAAGTTCAAATGTTCTATTATGTCAAACTTTTGAAATTCCATGAAAAATTTCAGAGAAGCTAGCATTTCTACCCAAGATGATGACAACTTTAAGAACTTTGACATAAGTATAGCTGAAGTTATTACTTCTACCTCAACATCCACCCCTCTGGCAGATGAAGTGAGGTAGATGCAGCCTGGACACCAACCAGTCTCTTCTCTCAGCTCCAGTCTGGTGGCTCAGAAAACAACTGAGCTCCTCAGCCTCAGCCCATACGCGCGCACCTCCCCACAGCCACACACATCCAAAATGGACACCAGGGATGGAGGGCCGCCATGAGTGGGAGACAGAGAGGGAGAGTGCCAGGGGGTGGAACCATTAGCTGGCCCATGTCCGTGGGGATATCTCTTTCCTTCTAGCCAAAAAGGCTCAGTCCCACTTGGAGCTGTCACAGCTCTTTTCTGAAATATTAGGCAAACTTCTCTGCTCCCATGGCCTGGTGAGGTCTTTTCTTTTTTTTTTTCCCCCAAAGGGGAAAGCACAAATGGAGCCCCCTACTGCCACAAATTATGCAGACGAGTTTCCCGCATTTAGGGAAATTGCAGAGATCAGCATACCCAGAGGGCAATGGATGAGACTCACCCTGGGAAAGCCATCTTTGTGATCATGGTATCTCCATTGCCAGGTAAGTATGTGTTAAGGTCTTTTAAAATGGGTATTTTGTGGCTGATCCTGGACAACTGCAGACCTAAGGTACTTGGTGCAGACTAAAGTGCTTGGCACAGAGCATGGCATGCAGTAAGCACTCAGTTAATGGCAGCAGTTTCTATTAAGACTGAAAAGCTTTGCCATTCTTCAGTGGATTATTGAGGAAAAGGAAAGCTGATGCGGGGAGAAGACAAATCTAAAACAGCTTAAAGGGACCTTTGGGGTTAATTCTGCGTTTCAACTGTCCAGACTCTCCCCATTTTCCCAACTCCCTAACCAGCTAAAGAGGTTGGTTCTAGATGCTACCATTTTACTTACATTTTCTTTAGTGCCTTAAGGCATTTATATCCCAAAAAATCAATTAGTTAAATCAAGTGCTGACGGGTAAAAGCTCTTGAAGGATGGCTGGAGACCTTGGTTCTGCTCTGAGGGCATCCTGGGACCCCCTGGGGGCACCTCTCCTCTCAGTGATCTCAGTGTCCTCTGGCCTAGAGGGCAGGAGGATAGGAAGCTAGCCCAGCTCAGCTCCAAAACTGGCAAACAAGCCCCTCCTCATAGTGGCCTCACCAAAAGGTAATTAGGTCAAAGGCAGGATGGCTGGAGAGTTTCTAGGCTGGCAAGCTTCGCTTCTCTGGAGCCCACTTCCACTGTTCATAGGGTTGGCGGGACCCTAACATGATGAGATCAGGATTAAAATATTGCTTTCCTAGGGTACATAATCCTTTCAAACCAGCACAACTTCCATTCATCTAATATTTACTATGCGTGAGGCACTGTGTAGGGTGGGTATGTGTCACACACTATTGTATTTAATCCTCTCAATAACTTAAGAAGGGAAAGTTTATAATACAGTTAAGGAGACTAAAGGTCAGAAAAGCTAAGCCTCGAGTGGAAGGTCACCCTGCTAGTGGAGAGGTGGGATTTGAATTTAGGGCTGTCTGGCTTCAGAACCCTTTGTCCTTTAACCACCACATTGTGTGGGGATGAAGGAGTTGGCCAGTCATCAGCTCAGACTCTTTCTCTGCCATACCCAGCAACACCCCTGATGTCTGAGGCCACAGTTGGGCTCTAAAGGAAGGACAAAGTCTCCCAAAAGGTCTTTATTTTCTTTATTTCCCAGAGATTCCTCTCTACAGTGTGATCTGTGGGAAAAGGGTCCTGCCAACTTGCAGGTGTTCCTGACTACATGGCACCTGGGCTCCCCATCAAAGAGGTGAAGCTCCTGTTAAGAGAAAAACTTTTCACACAATTTAGGATCTCATAGCTTTATTGAGTGATTCATCAATCAGGCAGCATCACATCCAGGAAGTAGAAAGGATCTACTTTCTACTGCTGGGGGAGCGGAAAGGGGAAACTTATATAGGGTGAACATGGAAATGAGGGAAGGTTCTGATTGGCTGATATTAAGTTTCCATTTTACAAACGGGGTCTCACAGAGTGAGGAACAGATACTTACTGGTTAGCGTGATATGTCCCATCTGATAACCAGTTTGTACTGGGCTGAAACTGGTTTATCACCAGGTGTTGATTATCTGCAGTTCTGCAGGGTGTGTTACATTGTTCCATATTCTTGGAAAGCCCCTGGAGGTTGTTTTGTTTTCTTGGAGAATTCCTTCTCAGAAAAGGGGTCCCTTCTGACAAAGCCAATTGTTCTAGTTTGAAGGCTGCCAGAATGTGATATACCAGAAACGGAAAAGCCTTTACAAGGGGGAATTTGATAAGTTGCGAGTTTACAGTTCTAAGGCTGTTAAAAATGTCCAAATTAAAGAAAGGCTATAGAAATGTCCAATCTAAGGCATCCAGGGAAAGATATCTTGGTTCAAGAAGGCCAGTGATGTTCAGGGTTCCTCTCTCAACTGGAAAGGCACTCGGGGAACATGGTGACATCTGCTAGATTTCTTTCCAGGCTTCTGGTTTCATGAAGCTCCCCCAGGGCATTTTCCTTCTACATCTCCAAAGGTCTCTGGCTGCATGGGCTCTAAAGCTTTTTCCAAAATGATTCCCTTTTAAAGAGCTCCAGTAAACAACCTCACCTTGAATGGCTGGAGACACATTTCCATGGAAACCATCTAATCCAAAGTTATCATCCACAATTGGGTGGGCCACATCTCTATGGACACAATAAAAAAGCTCCCACCCCGCAACACTGAATGAGGATTAAATAACTTGGCTTTTCTGGGGTATACGACAGATTCAAACTGGCACACCAATTCTGATATTTTATTTTATTAACCTTCCCAAGGCCTGACCAGGGGCCTACCATGCTGGAGTTCTCTAGCTATGGCTGTTTCTAAAAGCAGTTCCTGGATGAGACATAGAATCAAGGTTTCTCAGTCACTTAGTCCTCCTCCCCGGAGCCAGTGACAAGGTCAGGCATTCCAATACCTTGCCACCATCCTGACTTGCAATATCTATCCCAGGAGAAGGTGTGGAGAGGCTCAGGAGAGTGAAAGTCTCCTGCTGAAAGAAGATGGAACCTGGGCTTGGGTCCAGTTTAACCTGGGGCAGGGCAGGCGTCTAGGGAGGCTTGAGAGCAGGCCAAAACCCTACTCAGCAGGTGCAGGAGTCTTCACCTTTTCACACCAATGTCCACCTTCCTTGCTGACTTGGCTGAAATCATGCCTTGCAAAGGGACACGCAGACAGAAATCTAGGGTTCAACTCTGCTGGAGGCTGTCATGCTGGGAAAGGATTTCTTTCACTTTGTTCACAATGGTCCCAACTTCTGCCATGGCCCCCAGACCTGGGGAGCAAAGCTCTGTTGTGTCAGAGGGCCCACCAGATGAGCCAACAGTTCTGTAGTCCCACATGCTCAGGCAAAGCACCACCCCAGAGCATTCCACCCAGAGCTCATGCTGGAGAAGGCAGGACCATCTCTGCCTGAGGCAGACCCCTTGACCCCTTCTGAGGTCTGGTCCCCAGAATAGTTCAAGTAGCCACCCTTAACTGCATGGGCTGTGTGCTAGGACTACATCAGACACTCTGCATATTTATCTTAATCTTAATAGCTCTGTGAGTAAGGGGTTATGATTTCCATTTTCCAGATGAAAAAACTGAGCTCAAAGGAGAATGGTTTTGTCTGAGATCATGCCAGGCTGAGATATAAACCCAGATCTGACCCCAAGGCTAAGTCCCTTCCAGGGCCGTGGGCTGTGAACCTGATAAGACCTCACCTTGGTCTCCGCAAACCAACTTCTTAGCCACACAGGGGATCTCGACGTAGCCAAAGGCCTTGAGCTGGGCTACCTGCTGCGCGGTGATGGGGTGCTCCCACATGGCGGTGTTCATTGCTGGGCAGAAGATCAGGGGCTTGCTGCGGTCCCAGGCCCGAATGACACAGGTCTGTGAAGAAAGAACGGGACAAGTGTCCTGCTGCCCCCCCCCCCCCCGCCCTTCCAGATCCCACCCACTGCAGAGGACTCAGATTGCCTGGAGGCTGCCAGATGCAAGGAGCATGTGTGTGGGGTGTGTGGGAGGGTGGCTGTGCCTCCTTGCTCCTCTCCACCTCACCACAACGCAAGGCCCAGCCCCCTTCCCATAGATCTTCCCTCCTCACTGAAAGGCCTCCCTGCACCCAAGCCCAAGCCTTCTCCATAGCAGGCTCACACCCCTTGGGTAGAAGCAGAAGGCTGGCCTTTCTTGGTCCAAGAAAAGGCTACCTAAGAACCAGGCTGCTCATTGCGGGGGTGGAGCCCCTTCACCCAAACACCAGTTCTACTTCTAGGACAAAAAAAGCCTGTGAAAACAGCATTCAACATACGACAAAAGCTCTCCTATATATGATCTCAGGAGCCCTCACTGCATGCCCCACCACTGACAGGGAAAACTGAAGCGCATACACAGATAAACTGTGGCGTGAGACTGGCCTGCCACCATCTTGTACTTCCATCTTTCAGGCCATGAAAGGCCACAACCTGGTCACAAACCAGACAGGTTGTAGAAAGGACCAACTGTCCCACAGAGCCCTTAGTGCTGCGGTTAAGAATCTGGGCTTTCAATTTGGCAGGCAATCTCACTGCCCTTCCCACTATGTGGGACGTGACTTTCAGGGGTATAAATCTCCCTGGCAGTATGGGACCTGACTCCTGAACTGGGACCTGGCATCATGGGAATGAGAAAGCTTCATTGACCAAACAGGGGAAGAGACAACAAAATAAAGTCTCAGTGGCTGAGAGATTTCAGAGTCAAGAGGTTATCTTGGAGGTTATTCTTATATATTATATAGCTATCCCTTTTTAGTTTATGGTGAATTAGAATGGCTAGAGGAAAGTACCTGAAACTGTTGAATTGTATTCCAGCAGCCTTAATTATCAAAGAAGACTATAAAACTATATAGCTTTTACAATGTGACTGTGTGATGTTGAAAACCTTGTGTCTGATGCTTCCTTTATACAGGGTTATGGACAGATGAGTAAAAAAAAATAATAAGGATAAAAAAATAAAATAAATAAATAATAGGGGGAGATAAAGGGTAAAATTTGAGTAGATTAAAATTCTGTGGGTCAATAAGAGGGAGGGGTAAGGGGTATGGGATGTAGGAGTTCTTGGTGGAGAATATACAACCGTGTGATGATATTGTAAGTCATTGAGTGTATGATATGGTTGGACTATACAAGTGTGGATATTTCTCAATAAAAATATTTGAAAAAAAAAAAAAAAAAGAACCTGGGCTTTGAACTCACACAGACCTGGGCCCCAGTCCTAGCTATGCTCTTTATTACTCACTGTGAGAACTTGGACAAATTATTTAATGCCAGAAGACTCTGTTCCTCAGTGCAGGAGACCCAACTCCCTGGATGGTTGTGAGGCCTTAGGATGAAAATGCCTAGAAAGCTCTGACTTTTTGGACCTAGCAGAAAGTACAGGTTCAAGAAAGAGTAGTTCTTATTATGACTATAGGCAGAGACTCCCTGGGTTGGAGGGGTTACTGCCTGGGGGAGAAATAGACTCTGGGGCTGTAGGACTAAGGAGTCCCCATGCTCTGACAGCTCTAGGTGCATCCTCCCAGGCTGTGGGTCCCTCACAGAGACAGGGGCTGGCACCCCCTCCCCTGAGGTGGAGCTCATCTGGGCAAAGAGAAGACAAGAGTCCAGAGGACAATGCCACAAACGGGCCAGGCCTGCCACTCTCAGTGTCCCTGCCCTCTCCTGGGGACAGGGCAGGAGCAGGAGCAGGACAGCAAACAGCTTCGAGATCTGGCTGCTTGCATCACCCAAGACATCACCATCTGTTCCCCACCAAATCCTCTCTCCTGCAACTGGGCTTTGAATGCATAGTTTCAGTCCCACTTCCTCTTGGCCCCATGCCACCTGTGCTTTTGTAGAAGTTATGAGCATACCTAGAAGAGCCACTTGTCTGAGCGGGGGGGATGGGGGGACCATCTAAGTACCCTCAAAGCAAAGCATATCAACCGGAGAAGAAACCCCAATACTGTCGCATCACAGGTCTATCTAGCTTTCCACCTCATCTTGGAGCGCAGAGCTTTCTGGACTAACCACAGCTTCTCTCACAGCTTCTCCAAACTGACTGGCAGCAGGAGGGAGGAAAGGAAGGCATCGGTTCCCACGGTCAGTTCTGTTTGGTCAATGTGCATGTTCATGTGTTCAGACACTGCCCCTGGGAAATTGCCTGAGCAAGGAAGACTTGGACCTGGCTCCCAGCCTGACTAGGGACCCAGGGAAGTCACCTCCTCTTTTTGGACCTGACTGCCTATTTAGCAATCTAGCCTATTTAGGGCTGGAGTGGGGTAGAGGGCACACTGAGATGGGTGTCACTCAGGCCAAGTGCCTAGAGGCCAGGAGCACAGGTTCCCACTTAGCACACTGCTCCAACAGCACCCCAAGTTCGGAGCACTGGAAAAAAAAGATAAGAAGCAGGGTGAGTGTTCTTTCAGGGAAACAAGGAGAAAACATCTACTGAGAGAAGACAGAGCTACAGACCAAGGAGGACCACAGCACAAACTCAAAAGATTTGAGATTCATTGAAACATTCGTGCCTTATGAGAAACCCTTAAAGATAAATGATCTAGGACTTGACTTAGGAACATGTCCCTCTGCTCAGCCAGTGAACACTAGGAGGAGGGAACACCAAGGTTTCAGGGAGTGAAGAAGAAAAATGGAAAGCAGAGCTTTTGGAAAGAAGAAACAAAGAACCCCTTGGAGAGCTGGCCCAGGCTGGGCTTAACTCCCAGAGGGCCACGTGCTCCACCATCTCAGTTGGCTACTGACTAGTCTGTGGCTTGATGAGATGGTGGTGGTCACACATGACTCTGACCCACTTAGATGAAGTAGCCAGGAACCTCCTCTGTTCCAGTTCCCTGTCAGGCCCGGCCCCAGCCTTAGCCCCACTGGGAAATCTTTCTCTACACTCCTCTACCTCTGCTCCAGGTCACACAATCAGTGAATGGCTCTTCTTGTCACCCTGTGCTCCTACTCAAATGATCCTACACCACTAGCAGATTCTTCGAGAGGACCCTTAAGTGTCCATTAACAAGTATATCACACAGGAGATCAGTCATATAGAAGGAGACTAGTCTCAGTCTCATATATGATCCCTCCAAAATCCTGACCCAGTATCATTATTCCCTTCATCATATTAAACTTTTAAAAACTCCTAGGTGCTTTCAGAAATAAAATTACTTATGTCCTCATATGTATAAGAAATACCCAGCACTGTATAAGGATCTAGCTCCACTGTCAAAGAAGTGAAAGGGACCACTGTGCGCATTAAGACTGTACTACACCCCAGAGCTCCTTCCCATCCATGGATAGTTTCCACCACCATGAGTGACCCACATCCTCTTCTGAGTTCCCTGGGTCCTGTGTGTCTCTTACCAAGCACATAGTAGGTAAGAGCCCAATAAATGGGCGTGGGGTAGGGGTGTCGGGAGGGGAACAAAGCACTGGGAAGAAAGAGGGGAAAAATCAAATCCAAATCACCCCGGAAGGGACATGTAAACAAAGGCGGTTCCTCTTTAAGGGCAACAGCTTTCTGGAGGTCCCACAGGCCCCAAACAATCCCCACTTTGTACAGCTGGACTTCTGTTTCTTTCTTCTACTATCTCTCAGCCTTTCTTTCTCCTTTCTTTCCCAAGAAGCTTTCCCTTATATATAGGAAAATTGCATCTCAACTATGTGGCTAAAGCTCTGAGAGAGATAAGTGTGCATGACAGAAAACCATTAGGAGATAAAAGCTCTTATCAGATGGCCCACATATATATTCAGACCCTCAGTAAGAAGACAGAGCTGAAGGGGGGAAGTGATAGGGCTGGGCAGGGAGCAGCCCATGAATGAAAGCCCAAGGGAAAGAGGCAAAGGGCCCAGGTAGGCACCTGGTTGAGTGCTGAGGGTCAGGTGAGAGGTGGGTACTCCCCAGAAAGCACCAGCAAATCAAGTCAAGCATCAGAATCAAGGAGGTCCGCTGGCCCACTTGCTGGAGAGCAGGTGAGACAAGGTCTGGGGGGAGGAGGGATCAATGGAGACTGGCATTCTCCCCAAGTTTCAGGGAGTGAAGAAGAAAAATGCAAACCTGGGCCCCACATTAACAGGTCTCCAAGGTGAAAACCTTGTACAAGGAATTCTACAACTCAGAAAACTGGGAGGGAGGCCCCACACAGGATGAGGGCACCAGGGAGTCACTCACAAGCAAGTTGTCACAGATACCACTGGCCACCTTCCCCAAGGTGTTGGCATCCAGAGGAGCCACTAGCATGAGGTCTGCCCACCTCCGCAGGTCAATGTGGAGAACTGGGTCAGAGCGGTGCTTCCACATCTGCCAGAGGGAAGGAAACAGGGTCAAGAGCCTGCCACTTTTTCTGCGTGGAGGACTGTATGTACAGGGGGTGGAGGATGGGGTTGGTTAATGCAAACTAGGTACAATAAGTCAAGAGTTGGAGGGAAACCCCTGACCTAGCATTGCCCAAGTCCACTGCCATTCCCTATCACAACAAAGCTGGCAGCTCTAGTAATGAAGCCAACAGCCTGAAAGAAACCAGGCCTGAGGAAACAAATGCCCCTTGTCTCTCCGAGCTATTCCCTTTATGGTTCGGTTTCCAAGAGAGCTGACATCTGGCAAGGAAGTCCTGGATTGTCTGCTTGAGGCGGATGCTTGGGTTGTCCAAGCCAATGGAAGAACTCGGGCAGTGCGAAGTAGAGGGGGGTGGGGAAGACAGGACAGCCAGAAATGTTTTAGGGCTGAGAATGTTTTAAAATGCCTGGCAGGACACCCCTGTGAGGCCCACACTCGACGTCTGGTGAATTGGCTAGTGCCCACCCCTCTGCGGGAGAGCAGAAGCCGAGCCCAGCGGCCGTGGGAAGTGAGGCCCTCCTGACAGCTCTGACACTGGGAGCCACGTGGACCAGGGTGGTGGGAACAGAGCGCCTCTGTGGTTTCATCAGCCCAGATAAGTACAAGGACAGTCAACCTCAGGCACGGGGCCAAAGCCGAGCTTTGCCTGGGATGGGAGGAGACTGTGGGCCTCCCACAGGCCAAAAGCTAGACAGATGTTTTCCTCATCGCCTCTGCCCACAGGGCCCTGACCGCTGACTTGAGCCCATCCTGTCTGTTCCGGTCACCAGGACCCCAGGCTGCAGGGAGTGCAGTCCTGCCCTGTTGGTAGAAATGTGATGGAACTCAGCCCTGGGGCTCCCAGCACTGACCTCCCATTCATCAGCATCACTGTAGAGGGTGACAGGAATGTCTTGAGGGCTGTAGAAATGTTTGGCTCTCTCAGTTGTAATCACTGCTACTTCCAGCTGTCATCAAGAGAAATGGAGGCAGGGGGAGGAAAAAGGAGAGACCGTTACCAGAGCCAGAGACCTGGAGGCTGCCCGAGGGCCAGGTGAGAGAGGGTTTTCTTCATAAGCTTCCTGTGGAGAGGGCACCCCGCCCCACTCCTTGGCAATGAGCCTGTTTACATAGCTACTTCCCCTGTCATTCAAAGGTCAGGCCCCATCAGGTGCCAGTTTCACTTCCCCAAGAGGGTCTGCTGAGGAATGAGTCACCTATTGCCTGGGGTATATAAAGCTGCATGTTTGGCCGAGAGGCAGAGGCAGGCAGATGACTGGAAGGGCCATGGAAGGCAAGGTAAGGTAGAGGGAGACTCTGCCCTCCCTGAGGAGGCTCACAGGCCCTCTGAGCCACACCAGAGCTCTGTCCTCTGCATGCCAAGACCCTAGAGCTGGGGCTGTCACGTGATATCTGCACCTGTGCCCCATGCCCCAGTGAGAAAGCAGACAGAGCCCTTTCATGTACTTCTAGGAACAGGGCTCATGGGCTTAGACTGCAGACAGGTTCCAGGAAAACCACACCAGTGCACCCGACATATACGTGGCAAGAAAGAAGCTTACCTTCCCACTACCCATGAAAGGATTCACTGAGTAAATTAATAATGCAAACAAGGGGGGCACTTAAACTGCTTAACAGAACAAATGACTGTGAGAAACAGCACACGGTAGCGTGAAGGGCACTGAACCAGTTGCCATCATACATAAACCAAGCTAACACATTAGCTAACCAAAAAGGCCCAGAGGAAGGCAGCAGGAGAGGAAGGGTGTAGGAAATCACGTTTTGGGGAGGGAAACTACTGAGTCGGGGGAACATTTATCCAGGAGAAGATGAGTCCAGGGAGAAAAAGGCAGAATCACTGAATGACCACAGTAGAGGTCATGGGTGGCAACATATGGATCAGAGCCAGCCTGCAGGCATGTTTTGCTTGACCTGCATGGAATCATAAACATTTTTGAGCCAACATATACAAACTGAGAGATTGCACATTTAAAAAATCCAGTTTCCTGGCTTCAATTGAAACCTGAAAGCTCTGGCAATGCTAGGAACCTGCTGGCGCTGAGTAGCAGCTGCCCTGTTCGATGGCAGCTCAACCCAGTCCCCACCATTCCTTATTATATTCCCAAGGCCCCTTCTCCTCTTTTGTTTTCCTGCCTATTGTGAGATAATGGACAGCACTTAAAAGCAAAGCAGGGCTTTCTCCGCCGGCCCACGCCCCGCAGCAGCCGACCCGCCCGCCCAGCGCCCACGCCCCGCAGCAGCCGACCGCCCGCCCTCCTTCTCCCCCCTCTTTCCCCTCCTGCTCCGGCGGCTCTCCAATCACCACGGTGCCCTCTTCCCCCGCCTTCACCGGCTCCTCCGCCACCAGCCTCGACAGCCTTGCCGCCCTCACCTTTCCTCCTCCAGAACAGCTACTGGGGGAGTGGAGATAATACAGAGCAGCTCCCGGAGCCACGAGGGAGATCAAAGGGACGGCGTACCCCATCCTGGAACGGCTGACTATCTGGGAGAACCAGCTCTGGTGAGATCACCAAGGGGCACGGGCTTTCCTGGGTGGGACGGCAAGCGACTGGAGTCCCTCCCTTCCACCTTCCCAGGCCAGCTGGTAGAATTGGACAGGCGGTCCCCTTAGGCCGCGGCGGCTGGTGCCCCCACCACACGAGGCCCCCCGGTCCAACTGAGATAGTTGGGTCGGAAATCCCCAGACTGCGGAGAACAGTGACCGGGGGATCCCTTCCAAACACATGACTCCCCTGTCCGGCTGGGAACAGTGCACTCTCCCTGGCTGCGACAGCTGGCGCCCTCCCGCCACGCTTGGCGCCCCGGGCCGACTAGCTAATTCGGCTGGACGCTCTCCCATGCTGCGGCGGCCGGCGACCCTCCCCGCATTCGGAACCCCAGGCCGGCTGGCATTCTTCCAAGACGCTTCGGCTGCCGAACCTCCCCTACGGCGAGAATTTTCCAGAGTTAAAGGACCCACAGCAACTTTCACTGGTGGAACCCGCACACAAACGTGTGCCACGAGCGCCACCTACTGGGCAGGATAGGAAAAACAGAACCCAGAGATTGCACAGAAAAATCTTTCAACCTGTGGGGTCGAACACCCAGGGAAATCTGACTAAATGCCCAGACGCCAGCAGAAGATAACGGATCACGCTCAGAAAATTGAACATATGGCCCAGTCAAACGAAGAAACCAATAGTTCAAATGAGATACAGGAGCTGAAACAACTAATGCTGAATATACGAACAGAAATGGAAAACCTCTTCAAAAACGAAATCGATAAATTGAGGGAGGACATGAAGAAGACATGGGCTGAACATAAAGAAGAAATAGAAAAACTGAAAAAACAAATCACAGAACTTATGGAAGTGAAAGATAAAGTAGAAAAGATGGAAAAAACAATGGATACCTACAATGACAGATTTAAAGAGACAGAAGATAGAATTAGTGATTTGGAGGATGAAACATCTGAATTCCAAAAAGAAACAGAAACTATCCGGAAAAGAATGGAAAAATTTGAACAAGGTATTAGGGAACTCAAGGACAATGTGAACCGTACAAATATACGTGTAGTGGGTGTCCGAGAAGGAGAAGAGAAGGGAAAAGGAGGAGAAAAACTAATGGAAGAAATTATCACTGAAAATTTCCCAACTCTTATGAAAGACCTAAAATTACAGATCCAAGAAGTGCAGCGCACCCCAAAGAGATTAGACACAAATAGGCGTTCCCCAAGACACTTACTAGTTAGAATGTCAGAGGTCAAAGAGAAAGAGAGGATCTTGAAAGCAGCGAGAGAAAAACAATCTGTCACATACAAGGGAAACCCAATAAGACTATGTGTAGATTTCTCAGCAGAAACCATGGAAGCTAGAAGACAGTGGGATGATATATTTAAGTTACTAAAAGAGAAAAACTGCCAGCCAAGACTCCTACATCCAGCAAAATTGTCCTTCAAAAATGAGGGAGAAATTAAAACATTCTCAGACAAAAAGTCACTGAGAGAATTTGTGACCAAGAGACCAGCTCTGCAAGAAATACTAAAGGAAGCACTAGAGTCAGATACAAAAAAAACAGAAGAGAGAGGCATGGAGAAAAGTGTAGAAAGAAGGAAAGTCAGATATGATATATATAATACAAAAGGCAAAATGGTAGAGGAAAATATTATCCAAACAGTAATAACTCTAAATGTTAATGGACTGAATTCCCCAATCAAAAGACATAGACTGGCAGAATGGATTAAAAAACAGGATCCTTCTATATGCTGTCTACAGGAAACACATCTTAGACCCAAAGATAAATATAGGTTGAAAGTGAAAGGTTGGGAAAAGATATTTCATGCAAATAACAACCAGAAAAGAGCAGGAATGGCTATACTAATATCCAACAAATTAGACTTCAAATGTAAAACAGTTAAAAGAGACAAAGAAGGACACTATATACTATTAAAAGGAACAATTAAGCAAGAAGACATAACAATCATAAATATTTACGCACCGAACCAGAATGCCCCAAAATACGTGAGGAATACACTGCAAACACTGAAAAGGGAAATAGACACATATACCATAATAGTTGGAGACTTCAATTCACCACTCTCATCAATGGACAGAACATCTAGACAGAGGATCAATAAAGAAATAGAGAACCTGAATATTACTATAAATGAGCTTGACTTAACAGACATTTATAGGACATTACATCCCACAACAGCAGGATACACCTTTTTATCAAGTGCTCATGGATCATTCTCAAAGATAGACCATATGCTGGGTCACAAAGCAAGTCTTAACAAATTTAAAAAGATTGAAATCATACACAACACTTTCTCGGATCATAAAGGAATGAAGTTGGAAATCAATAATAGGCGGAGTGCCAGAAAATTCATAAATACATGGAGGCTCAACAACACACTCTTAAACAACAAGTGGGTCAAAGAAGAAATTGCAAGAGAAATTAGTAAATACCTCGAGGCAAATGAAAATGAAAACACAACATATCAAAACTTATGGGACGCAGCAAAGGCAGTGCTAAGAGGGAAATTTATTGCCCTAAATGCCTTTATCAGAAAAGAAGAAAAGGCAAAAATGCAGGAATTAACTGTCCACTTGGAAGAACTGGAGAAAGAACAGCAAACTAATCCCAAAGCAAGCAAAAGGAAAGAAATAACAAAGATTAGAGCAGAAATAAATGAAATTGAAAACATGAAAACAATAGAGAAAATCAATAAGACCAGAAGGTGGTTCTATGAGAAAATCAACAAGATTGATGGGCCCTTAGCAAGATTGACAAAAAGAAGAAGAGAGAGGATGCAAATAAATAAGATTAGAAATGGAAGAGGAGACATAACTACTGACCTCACAGAAATAAAGAAGGTAATAACAGGATACTATGAACAACTTTACGCTAATAAATACAACAATTTAGATGAAATGGACAGGTTCCTGGAAAGACATGAACAACCAACTTTGACTCAAGAAGAAATAGACGACCTCAACAAACCAATCACAAGTAAAGAGATTGAATTAGTTATTCAAAAGCTCCCTAAAAAGAAAAGTCCAGGACCAGACGGCTTCACATGTGAATTCTATCAAACATTCCAGAAAGAATTAGTACCAACTCTCCTCAAACTCTTCAACATAATCGAAGTGGAGGGAAAACTACCTAATTCATTCTATGAAGCCAACATCACCCTCATACCAAAACCAGGCAAAGATATTACAAAAAAAGAAAACTACAGACCAATCTCTCTAATGAATACAGATGCAAAAATCCTCAATAAAATTCTAGCAAATCGTATCCAACAACACATTAAAAGAATTATACATCATGACCAAGTAGGATTCATCCCAGGTATGCAAGGATGGTTCAACATAAGAAAATCAATTAATGTAATACACCATATCAACAAATCAAAGCAGAAAAATCACATGATCATCTCAATTGATGCAGAGAAGGCATTTGACAAGATTCAACATCCTTTCCTGCTGAAAACACTTCAAAAGATAGGAATACAAGGGAACTTCCTTAAAATGATAGAGGGAATATATGAAAAACCCACAGCTAATATCATCCTCAATGGGGAAAAATTGAAAACTTTCCCCCTAAGATCAGGAACAAGACAAGGATGTCCACTATCACCACTATTATTCAACATTGTGTTGGAAGTTCTAGCCAGAGCAATTAGGCAAGAAAAAGAAATACAAGGCATCAAAATTGGAAAGGAAGAAGTAAAACTATCACTGTTTGCAGACGATATGATACTATACGTAGAAAACCCAGAAAAATCCACAACAAAATTACTAGAGCTAATAAATGAGTACAGCAAAGTAGCAGGCTACAAGATCAACATTCAAAAATCTGTAGCTTTTCTATACACTAGTAATAAACAAGCTGAGGCGGAAATCAAGAAACGAATCCCATTTACAATCGCAACTAAAAGAATAAAATACCTAGGAATAAATTTAACCAAAGAGACAAAAAACCTATATAAAGAAAACTACAAAAAACTGCTAAAAGAAATCACAGAAGACCTAAATAGATGGAAGGGCATACCGTGTTCATGGATTAGAAGACTAAATATAATTAAGATGTCAATCCTACCTAAACTCATCTACAGATTCAATGCAATACCAATCAAAATCCCAACAACTTATTTTTCAGAATTAGAAAAACCAATAAGCAAATTTATCTGGAAGGGCAGGTTGCCCCGAATTGCTAAAAACATCTTGAGGAAAAAAAACGAAGCTGGAGGTCTAGCGATGCCGGACTTTAAGGCATATTATGAAGCCACAGTGGTCAAAACAGCATGGTATTGGCATAAAGATAGATATATCAACCAATGGAATTGAATAGAGTGCTCAGATATAGACCCTCTCATCTATGGACATTTGATCTTTGATAAGGCAGTCAAGCCAACTCACCTGGGATAGAACAGTCTCTTCAATAAATGGTGCCTAGAGAACTGGATATCCATAAGTAAAAGAATGAAAGAAGACCCGTATCTCACACCTTATACAAAAATTAACTCAAAATGGATCAAAGATCTAAACATTAGGTCTAAGACCATAAAACAGTTAGAGGAAAATGTAGGGAGATATCTTACGAATCTTACAACTGGAGGCGGTTTTATGGACCTTAAACCTAAAGCAAGAGCACTGAAGAAAGAAATAAATAAATGGGAGCTCCTCAAAATTAAACACTTTTGTGCATCAAAGAACTTCATCAAGAAAGTAGAAAGACAGCCTACACAATGGGAGACAATATTTGGAAACGACATATCAGATAAAGGTCTAGTATCCAGAATTTATAAAGAGATTGTTCAACTCAACAACAAAAAGACAACCAACCCAATTACAAAATGGGAAAAAGACTTGAACAGACACCTACCAGAAGAAGAAATACGGATGGCCAAGAGGCACATGAAGAGATGCTCAATGTCCCTGGCCATTAGAGAAATGCAAATCAAAACCACAATGAGATATCATCTCACACCCACCAGAATGGCCATTATCAACAAAACAGAAAATGACAAGTGCTGGAGAGGATGCGGAGAAAGAGGCACACTTATCCACTGTTGGTGGGAATGTCAAAGGGTGCAACCACTGTGGAAGGCAGTTTGGCGCTTCCTCAAAAAGCTGAATATAGAATTGCCATACGACCCAGCAATACCATTGCTAGGTATCTACTCAAAGGACTTAAGGGCAAAGACACAAACGGACATTTGCACACCAATATTTATAGCAGCGTTATTTACAATTGCAAAGAGATGGAAACAGCCAAAATCTCCATCAACAGAAGAGTGGCTAAACAAACTGTGGTATATACATACGATGGAATATTATGCAGCTTTAAGACAAGATAAACTTATGAACCATGTAATAACATGGATGGACCTAGAGAATATTATGCTGAGTGAATCCAGCCAAAAACTAAAGGACAAATACTGTATGGTCCCACTGATGTGAACGGACATTCGAGAATAAACTTGAAATATGTCATTGGTAACAGAGTTCAGCAGGAGTTAGAAACAGGGTAAGACAATTGGTAATTGAAGCTGAAGGGATACAGACTGTGCAACAGTACTAGATACAAAAACTCAAAAATGGACAGCACAATAATACCTAATTGTAAAGTAATCATGTTAAAACACTGAATGAAGCTGCATCTGAGCTATAGGGTTTTTTTTTGTTTTTGTTTGCTTGTTGATTTGTTTGTTGTTGTTGTTTTTTACTATTATTACTACTTTTATTTCTTTTCTTTATATTAACATTTTATATCTTTTTCTGTTGTGTTGCTAGTTCCTCTAAACCGATGCAAATGTACTAAGAAACAATGATCATGCATCTATGTGATGATGTTAAGAATTACTGAGTGCATATGTAGAACGGTATGATTTCTAAATGTTGTGTTAATTTCTTTTTTTTTCTTTCCATTAATAAAAAAATAAAAAAAATAAAAAAATTAAAAAAAAAAAAGCAAAGCAGGGATCAGGGAGTAGATGTCTCAGAGAAGCAGACTGAGGATGAATTTTTCATTAATTATGAGTCTTACGGGAAAAACTTCAGAAGCTCTGAGATTCCCAGCTCTACTGGAGATCTTTCTGACTTGTGCATCCTCCCTTTCACACCCTGTTAGAATCCACCATCCCCAGAACTTGAACACAACCTCAAGGACGGAAGAGATGCTTTAAAGCTCCTGTAAATAAAATCCCCACTAAGCCCTAGCATCCCCTCTAGGACAGCCCTGCCATAGACAACCAGTTCTGAATGAGACAGCAAACGAGCAGGGCTGCTGCCTCCCTACACCAAATTCAACTCTTAAAATACCACTGCACCTTAGGGGGGATGACCATAGGAGGTGGGATGGATCTGAGATCCTTATATCCTTCATGAGGAAAACACGATAAGGCAAAGTATACAGCAAAATAAGTTAGAGGTAGTCAAAAAAAAAATGTCCACCTTTGAAACCAGCAGAAAAAAATTTGACTTACACAGCAATGGGTAAGTAGGAGAAAAAGAAACAAAGAAAACACATAAGCAAAAGCATTAAATAAAAATGGCAGAAGTCAGTCCTAACTGTGCTTGTTTAAAATTGTTAATGTACCTCCAAAAAGTCATGCTCTTTTAATCCAATCTTGTGGGTAAAGACTTATTGTGGGTGGGACCTTTTGATTAGATTATTTCCATGGAGCTGTGATCCAGCCCATTCAAGGTGGGTCTTAATTAGTTTACTGGAGTCCTTAAAAGAACTCATGGAGAGCATGCATTAGGCGAATTAACCTATGTTGAGTGAAATAAGCCAGAAGTGAAAAGACAAAGGTATAATGCCTCATTAATATTGGCTAACTACAATGTGCAAACGCTGAGAATTGAATTCAAGAACATAGGTCATCAGGTAAAAGCCTATTGTAAAGGTTCCTAGATTGTAAGCTCTTACAGCAGTCACATCTATTCTGGACTTGCAACTGCTATTTCTAAATTCTGAGATGCTGAAGTCTTTGTGTATTACCTGGCCATTCCCTGGAACTGAGAGTATTTGTGTGACACCTGAGACTCAGAGCTTGCATTCTGCAGCCATGAAATTCAGCATTACCCCATACAGCAACTGCTCACTGAAAAAGTGCTTAGACTTCAATTAGAGATATAAATGAAGCTGATCTGGGTAAGGTAAAACAGACTAAAGGGTAAAAGATGATATAAATTGTATTTTAAAACTTCAGCGTCTGTGTGAAACCAAAGGAAGAGATATTTATTTGGTGCAAAATTTATATTTTCGGTAGTACACTATCTAACTTAACCTGTCTGGTCAGTTTACTCGAACACTATAATTACATGGAATCTTGAATAGGGAGTGAGATCTTGTTGGTTTGTACAAGTTGGTGTGATGCCCTAATACATCCCAGAATAATCAGGGCAGAAGATAAAAAAGTATTTGAGAAGTTTTCAGAGGTGGAAATATTAAACTTCCCCACCTGGGGAAGACCTGACATTCCACAAGCATTGGGAACTGCCAGTTTGACAGGCCAGGCCCTCAATCTTGGGGCTTGACTTTTAAGGTGTGACCATGTGACTGAAAACTTTGTGACCAACACTCACTTTATCCAGTGTATGGACAGATGAGTAAGAAAAAACAGACAAAAAATAAATAATAGGGGCATCTACACAATGCCCAATGAAGGCAGGTGGCTGAAGGATGCACTGACATAAAAGTAGAATGGCGAACGGTGGTGTATACTTGAACGAAGGCTGTGCTGCTACAAAAAGGAACAACGTTGTGAGGCATGCAACAATGTGAATGAACATGTGGGACATTTGGGGAGACAAAATAAGCCAGAAACAAAAAAACAACAATGGTATAGTCACCTTTAGAAAATGTTTTATAAGAAATCAGGGGCCTAGATTGTAAACTTTTAGAGCAGACATATTAAGTTCAGAGTGGTGATTATTATTTCTGTATTTTGAGAGGCTATTTTATATATAATCTGACATTTAGAGAGAAGAATGAAGCTGAACAGATTGGGGTTAAAGTAATTCAGAATATGGGGGTAAGGAAGACAGCGTCTATATTTTAGAACCACACATACTTTTTGAGACCAATGGAAGAAAGGTTTATTTGATCTGGAACTGAAATTTTCTGTACTGCATAATCTAATTCAATCTATCTGTATAGCTCATTCGAACAATTGAAACACAGAATGAGAAAGAGGTACTTCAATCCTGTATAGATTATTGTAATGCTGGAAACACCCTAGAGTATATTAACCAGATAATCAAAAAGAATTGGCAAAGTCCCCTGAGGGAGGGGTGAAAGACTATGGAACTACTAAATCTTACCATCAGGGAATCCCCTGATACTGTGTAAAACTTTAGGGATACACAAATCAATAGGTCATGCCCTTGATCATGAGGCTTACTCTTATGAAGCTTATGTAGGTAGCATAGAAGCTTAGACTACCTATAGGCATGCCTAACAGTTACTTCTGGAGGGCCTCTTGTTGTTACTCAGATGTGGCCTCAGTCTCTCTAAGCCCAACTCTGCAAGTGAAATCATTGCCCTTCCCCCATCGTGGTACATTACATCCAGGGGTGAAAGTTTCCCTAGCAATGTGGGAGAGGATTCCCAGGGACAAATCCAGACCTGGTACCACAGGGTCAACAATTACATCCTGACCAAATGGGAGAAAAGAAGTGTAACTAATAAAGTATCAGTGGCAGAGAGAGTTCAAATAGAGTCGAGAGGCTACTCTGGAGGTTGCTCTTATGCAAGCTTCAGGTAGACCTTGCTACCTATCATAACCTGCCAACCCCCAACCAGGACCATTTCAACCAATCCTAAAGAACACCTAGGGCAATTTGTAAGATTCCACAAGTGTTCCATGCATTAGAGTAACCTGAAACAAACCTACAACTTCCAGATGGGTCTCTGGTCCAGATAAGTCCTGAAATCTAGCCCAGCCTCTCCAGAACATCAGATAGTTCCATCTCCCTACCCCCGTATTAGAGACAGACCCTTTCAATATCAAAAATTTAGAATTGCCATGGCCCAAACAACCCCAATGACAGGTATGGAAAGATCAAAGGTGATGGTGGAATTATAAATAGAAGCTAGGACTTAAATGAATATGAATTCTGAATCATTAAATTGATATCTCTTTTAATCTTCAGTATTTTAGAGCGGCCAGAAGTAAAAACCTAAAATTGTGAAATTGTAACCCATGTCAAAGTCTGAAATATGTTCTAAAACTAATTGTGGGGCTGCACTTGGAAATTTATAGCTGTTTTGTATATATGTTATTGTTCACAAAAATAAGGGGGGAAAAAGTTGATTGTGATGATAAAAAAAGTATTTAAGCCCTATAGCCTCCTATATCCTGGAGCAGCTAGAAGGAAAAATATGAGAGGATTGTATGATAGCCCATGACAAACTCTGGGATCTATCCTGTAACCACTTTTTGAATAAAGCTTTGAAAACTATTGCTTTTTTATTTCTTTGCTTTGTATATATGTTATACTATACAATAAAAAAAGTTTAAAAAAATTAAAAAAATAATAGCGGGAATGGGAAGATGGGATGTTTTGGATGTACTTTTTTACTTTTACTTTTACTCTTTTTTTTCGGAGTAATGAAAACATTCAAAAATCTATTGTGATGATCAATGCATTACACAATGATATTGCGAACCACTGATTGTACTCTTGGGGGATTATATGGTATGTGAATATATAATATCTCTCAATCTAATTGCATTTTGAAAAAAGAGCTCATGGCCAAGATGGCAGCTTAGCAAAGTGTGGGATTTAGTTCGTCCTCCAGAGCAGCTAATAAATAGACAGGAACAGTACAGAACAACTGCTGGGGCCACGTCAGTGACGGGACACACAGCGTACACCAGTCTGGACCCGCTGGACCGGCTGTGAGCCCACCTAGAACCATGAGTTCCACAAGCCATGGCGGCTGGCGCCCCTCCCCAACAGGCTGCTTCCCAGAGGGGAAAGGAAAGGGACTGTACCAGCAGTAGGGGCTGAGCGCAACCAAACTCCAATTGTGGAATTAATTAACAAACTCTGACTACTAAAAATAGGCCCCCAGCTCAACTGAACCTTGAGTAAAAGCAGAGGTGCTGGTTTTTGCCCCGGTGCAGAGGGGGCAGAGCTGATGGAGAAAGAAAAACAAAAAAACAAAAAATTACAGAGGTTTTTTGGATCTGAAAAGGTCTGGGCCCTGAAGGAAAGAAGGGGACACATAGGACCTGGAGATACACAGAGCAACATACCAACTTAAGCTCTTGATTGGCAAACCTGAGGAACAGAGGTCCTTCTCTGAAAAGGATTTTTCTCTTTCGTTTTGGTGGCTGCATTTCTACAGCTTGACTGCTCTTTGGATAAAGCTGAAAGGTTTCTCAGGCTCCACTGCCCCAGACATAGGCAGAATTAAGCTAGTCTGAGTGTTTGTCTGGAGCCTGTGCTTTCCCCAGGAAAGGGGTGGGGCCCAGCTCAGGTGGAATCCCTCCCTCAAAGAGTTCAAACCCCAGGGTCTGGAAAACTGAAACAATTAAAACCAGACTACACCCTCTCCTCTGTCTCCACCACGCCCCCAGCAGGGAGAGTCTGCTGAAGTTAAAGATACTGAATCACCTTATGCTGGTGGGACCTGCAGGCAGACTAGCACCACATACTGGACAGGATAGAAAAATGGAGAGCCCAGAGGCTTCATAGGAAAGTCTTTCAAACTGCCTGGTTTCCTCAGGGAAAACTGATGCAGGTGACTCCTCCTGACAGGAGGCCAGTTTGGTCTAGGAAAATCTGGATGGGGTCTATAATACCTAAGTAAACCCTCCTAAGAGGGGAAAAAAAGCACCATACAGGCAGGGCAAGAAATAAGAAAACAAGAACTGAAAATTCTGATCAGTTAAACAAAACCTAAGCTAGAGATCCAGAATAAGCTGAACAGAATGTCAAAGAACAGATAGACAACAAAGTCATCCAGCAAGAAAATCCTAGGTAAAAAAAGTGAAAACAACCTCCAGAATAAACTAATTTAGGTAATTAAGTGCCTAGACACCAGCAAAAAATAACAAATCATACTAGGAAAATTGAAGATATGGCCCAGATATTGAACAAACCAACAATTCAGATGAGATACAGAAGATGAAAAAATTAATTCAGAATGTTCAAACAGACATGGAAAATCTCATCAAAAATCAAATCCATGAATTGAGGGAAGATATAAAGAAGGCAAGGGATGAATAAATGGAAGAAATCGAAAGTCTGAAAAAAAAAGTCACATAACTTATGGGAATGAAAGGCACAGTAGAAGAGATGAAGAAAACAATGGAAATCTACAATGTCAGATTTCAAGAGGCAGAAGATAGGATTAGTAAACTGAGAGGATGGGACATCTGAAATCTGAGAAGCAAAAGAAAATATAGGGAAAATAATGGGAAAATATGAGCAGGGACTCAGGGAATTGAATGACAACATGAAGCGCACAAATATGTGTGTTATGGGTATCCCAGAAGGAGAAGAGAAGGGAAAAGGAGGAGAAAAACCAATGGAGGAAATTATCACTGAAAATTTCCCAGCTCTTATGAAAGACTTAAAATTACAGATCCAAGAAGTGCAGCATACCCCAAAGAGAACAGATCCAAACAGATGATACTCCAAGACATTTACTAATCAGAATGTCAGAGGTCAAAGAGAAGGAGAGAATCTTGAAAGCAGCAAGAGAAAAGCAATCTATCATGTACAAGGGAAATCTAATAAGACTATGCATAGATCTCTCAGCAGAAACCATGGAGGCGAGAAGACAGTGGGATGATATATTTACGTTATTAAAAGAGAAAAACTGCCAACCAAGAATTCCATATCCAGCAAAATTGTCCGTCAAAAACGAGGGAGAAATTAAAACATTTTCAGACAAAAAATCACTGAGAGAATTTGTGACCAAGAGACCAGCTCTGCAAGAAATACTAAAGGGAGCACTACAGACAGATACAAAAAGACAGAAGAGAGAGGTGTGGAGAAGAGTGTAGAAAGGAAGACCATGAGTAAAGGTAAAAAGAAGGAAAATTAGATATGACACACAAAATCCAGAAGGCAAAATAGTAGAAGAAAGTACTACCCGTACAGTAATAATACTAAATGTTAATGGATTAAACTCCCCAATCAAAAGACATAGACTGGCAGAATAGATTCAAAAACAGGACCCATCTATATGCTGTCTCTTCTCAAAGGACATGAGGGCAAGGACACAAATGGACATTTGCACACCAATGTTTATAGCAGGCTTATTTACAATTACCAAGAGAAGGAAACAGCCAAAATGTCCATCAACAGATGGGTGTCTAAACAAACTGTGGCATATACATAAGATGGAATATTATGCAGCTGTAAGACAGAATAAAGTCATGAAGTATATAACAACATGGATGGACCTTAAGGACATTATGCTGAGTGTGATTAGCCAAAAACAAAAGGACAAATACTGTATGGTCTCACTGATATGAACTGACATTAGTGAATAAACTTGGAATATTTCCTTGGTAACAGAGACCATCAGGAGATAGAGATATGGTAAGATATTGGGTAATTGGAGCTAAAGGGATACAGATTGTGCAACAGGAATGAATATAAAAACTCAGAAATGGACAGCACAATACTACCTAACTGTAATACAATTATGTTAAAACACTGAATGAAGCTGAATGTGAGAATGATAGAGGGAGGAGAGCTGGGGGCATAAATGAAATCAGAAAGAAAGATAGACAATAAAGATTGAGTTGGCATAATCTAGGAATGCCTAGTGTATAATGATACTGACTAAACGTACAAATTTTAAAAATGTTTTTGCATGAGGAAGAACAAAGGAATGTCATTACTGCAGGGTGCTGAAAATAGATGGTAATTAATATTTTTAAATTTCAACTTATGTGTGAGACTAAAGCAAAAAATGTTTATTTGGTACAAAATCTGTGTTTTGATTAATGCATCTCCTAATATAACTTATGTAGATAGTTGGTTGAATACCATAAGTACATGGAACCCTTGGGTAGGAAATGAGATTTTGTTGGTTTGTCCAAGGGACAATGAATCCCAGTGTGATTTGATCAGTGAGTGGAAAAGAATTTGCAAAGTTCCCTTTGGGGAATAGTGAGAACAGGGAAAAATTCAACCTCCCCAAGTTGAATTCTTGATATTCTAACAAGCAGTGTGGCAACCAAAGCTATAGGCTGAGCCCCGAGTCTTGGGGTTTGTTCATATGAAACTTAACCCCACAAAGGATAGGTCAAGACTACTTAAAATTAGGCCTAAGAGTCACCCCCAAGAGAACCTCTTTTGTTGCTCAGATGTGGCCTCTCTCTCCAGCCAACACAGCAAGCAAACTCACCACTCTCCCCCTGTCTATATGGGACATGACTCCCAGAGGTGTGGACCTTCCTGGCAACATGTGACAGAAATCCCAGAAAGAGTTGAGATTCAGCATCAAGGGATTGAGAAAAACTCTAGAATAAGATGAGACCCAGCATCAAGGGATTGAGAAAACCTTCTTGACGAAAAGGAGCTAGAGTGAAATGAGACAAAGTGTCAATGGCTGAGATTCCAAACAGAGTCAAGAGGTTATCCTGGAGGTTATTCTTATGCATTAAGTAGATATCACCTTGTTATCCAAGATGTAATAGAGAGGCCGGAGGGAACTGCCTGAAAATGTAGAGCTGTGTTCCAGGAGCCGTGTTTCTTGATGATGATTGTATAATGATACAGCTTTCACAATGTGACTGTGTGATTGTGAAAACCTTGTGCCTGATGCTGCTTTTACCTACCTTGTCTACAGATGAGTAGAACATATGGAATAAAAATAAATAATAGGGGGGACAAATGTTAAAATTTTAAAAATAAATAAATAAGGGGAACAAATGTTAAAATAAATTTAGTTTCAAATGTTAGTGATCAATGAAAGGGAGGGGTAAGGGGTATGGTATGTAAGTTTTTTTCTTCTGTTTTCATTTTATTTTGCTGCTGTCTTTTTATTTCTTTTTCTGAATTGATGCAAATGTTCTAAGAAATGATCATGATGATGAATATGCACCTATGTGATGATACTGTGAATTACTGATTATATATGTAGAATGGAATGAGCATATATTAAGAATGTTTGTGCTTCTTTCTTGTAATTTTTTTAATTAATAAAATTTTTTTTTAATGAAGAGGAGGGAAGGCTACCTAGCTCATTCTATAGCTCATACCAAAGCCAGATAAAGAAATTACAAAAAGAGAAAACTACAGACCAATCTCTCTAAAGAATATAGATGCAAAAATCCTCAACAAAATTCTTGCAAATCAAATCCAGCAGCACATTAAAAGAATTATACACCATGACCAAGTAGGATTCATCCCAGGTATACAAGTATGGTTCAACAACAAAATCAATTAATGTAATACACCCTATCAACAAATCAAAGCAGAAAAACCACATGATCATCTCGATTGATGCAGAAAAGGCATTTGACAAAATTCAACATCCTTTCCTGCTGAAAACACTTCAAAGGATAGGAATAGAATGGAACTTCCTCAACATGATAAAGGGAATATATGAAAAACCTACAGCTAACATCATCCTTAGTGGGGAAAACCTGAAAACTTTCCCCTAAGATCAGGAACAAGACAAGGACATCCACTATCACCATTCTTATTCATCATTGTGTTGGAAATTCTAACCAGTGCAATTAGGCAAGAAAAAGAAATACAAGGCACCAAACTGGAAAGGAAGAAGTAAAGCTCTCATTGTTTGCAGATGATATGATACTATATGTCGAAAACCCCTAAAAATCCACAGCTAAACTACTAGAGCTAATAAATGAGTACAGCAAAGTGGCAGGTTACAAGATCAACACTCAAAAATCTGTAGTGTTTCTATACAATAGTAATGAACAATCTGAGGGGGAAATCATGAAAAAAATTCCATTTACAACTGCAACCAAAAGAATAAAATATTTAGGAATAAATTTAACTAGAAAGACAAAAGAGCTATACTGAGAAAACTGTAAGAAATTGTTATAAGAAGTCACAGAAGACCTAAATAAATGGAAGGGCATATGTGTTCATGGATTAGAAGACTAAATATAGTTAAGATGTCAATTCTACCTAAATTGATTTACAGATTCAATGCAATACCAATTGAAACCCAAAAACTTACTTTTCAGAAATAGAAAAACCAATAACCAAATTTATCTGAAAGGGCAGGGTTCCCCAAATAGCTAAAAGTATCCTGAGAAAGAAAAATGAAGTCAGAGGTCTCACACTACCTGACTTTAAGGTGTATTACAAAGCTACAGTGGTCAAAAGAGCATGGTACTGGTATAAAGATAGATATACTGACCAATGGAAGCAAATAAAGTGCTCAGATATAGTCCCCCTCATCTATGAACAATTGATCTTTGATAAGACAGTCAAGCCAACTCACCTGGGACAGAACAATAAATGGTGCCTAGAGAACTGGATATCCACATGCAAAAGAATGAAAGAGGATCCATATCTCACACCCTATACAAAAATTAACTCAAAATGGATCAAAGACCTAAACATTAGATCTAAGACCATAAAACTGTTACAAGAAAATGTAAAGAAATATCTTATAAATCTTATAATAGGAGGATGTTTGCTAGACCTTACACCCAAAGCACGAGCATTGATGAAATAAATAAATAAATGGGAACTCCTCAAAATTAAACAGTTTTGTGCATCGAAAAACTTTGTCAAGAAAGTAAAAAGACAGCCTACACAATGGGAGACAATATTTGGAAACGATCTATCAGGTAAGGGTCTTGTATCCAGAATATATTAAGAAATTGTTCAACTCAACAACAAAAAGACAAATAACCCAATTATAAAATGAGCAAAAGACATGAACAGATACTTCTCAGAAGAAGAAAAACAAATGGACAAAAGGCACAGGAAAAGATGCTCAACTTCACTGGCTATTACAGAAATGCAAATCAAAACCACAATGAGATATCATCTCACACCCACCAGAACAGCCATTATCAGTAAAACAGGAAATGGGGTTCGATTTCCGGTGCCTGCCCATGAAAAAAAGAACAAAACAAAACCGGAAATGACCAGTGCTAGAGAGGATGTGGAGAAGGAGCACACTTATCCACTGTTGGTGGGAATGTCAAATGGTACAACTGCTGTGGAAGGCAGTTTGGCGGTTCCTCAGGAAGCTAAGTATAGAATTGCCATATGATCCAGCAATACCATTGCTAGGTGTTTACTCAAAGGACATGAGGGCAAGGACACAGATGCACATTTGCACACCAATGTTTATAGCAGCATTATTTATAATTGCCTAGACATGGAAACAGCCCAAATGCCCATCAACAGACGAGTGGCTAAACAAGCTGTGGTATATACACATGATAGAATTGTTATGCAACTGTAAAACAGAATAAAATTATGAAGTATGTAACAACATGGATGGACCCTAAGGGCATTATGCTGAGTGAGATTAGCCAGAAACAAAAGGGCAAATACTGTATGGTCTCAGTGATATGAACTAACACTGATGAATATACTTGGATAATTTCAGTTAAGAACTGAGATCATCAGGAGATAAAAATAGGGTAGAGATTGGGTAAATAGAACTGAAGGGATACAGATTGTGCAATGGGACTGATTGTAAAAATTCAGAAACGGATAGCACAATACTACCTAACTGTAATACAATAATGTTTGAACACTGAATGAAGCTGGATGTGAGAATGATAGAGGGAGGAGGCCTGGGGGCACAAATGAATCAGAAGGAAAGATATACGATAAAGACCGAGATGGTACAATCTTGGAATGCCTATGTGTATAATGATAGTGACCAAATGTACAAATTTTAAAATGTTTTGCATGAGAAGAACAAAGGAATGTCATTAATACAGGGTGTTGAAAATCGATGGCAATTAATATTTTAAAACTTTAACTTATGTGTGAGACTAAAGCAAAAAAATGTTTATTTGGTACGAGCAAAATTTATATTTTGGCCCGTACATTTCCTAATATAACTTATGTGGACAGCTTAATTGAACATCATAAGTACATGGAACCTTGAGTAAGGCATAAGATTTTGTAGGTTTGTCCAGAGTGATGCCTTGATAAATTTCAAAGGGGTTTGAACAGTGAATTAAAAAGTATTTGCAAAGTCCCCTTGGGGGTATGCTGAGAAAGGGGGAAAATTCAACTTCCCCAAGTGGAGAATTCTTGATATTTTCACAAGCAGTGGGGACACCCAAAGCAATAGACTGAGCCCCCAATCTTGGGGTTCGTTCATATGAAACTTAACCCCGCAGAGGATAGGCTAAGCCTACTTAAAATTAGGCCTAAGAGTCACCCCCAAGAGAACCTCTTTTATTGCTCAGATGTGGCCTCTCTCTCTCAGCCAGCATGACAAGCAAACTCACTGTCCTCCCCCTCTCTATGTGGGACATGACTCCCAGGGATGTGTCCCACTTCGTGGTAATGTGGGACAGAAATCCTAGAATGAGCTGGGACTCAGCACCAAGGGATTGAGTAAACCTTCTTGACCAAAAGGGGGAAGAGAGAAACAAGACAAAATAAAGTATCAATGGCTGAGATTCCAAACAGAGTCGAGAGGTTAGCCTGGAGGTTATTCTTCCACATTAAATAGGTATCACCTTCTTAGTTAAGGTGTAACAGACAGACTGAAGGAAACTGCCTGAAAATGTAGAGCCATGTTCCAGTAGCCATGTTTCTTTCTTTTTTTTTTTTTTTATAGTTAAGATTTTATTCCATTTAGCTCAACAAAGTGATTCAGTGCTATTTTTTATCCAGCTTTTACTTGTACACTTATTAAATCAGAAATGAATGTTAATTCGTGAAGCCAGTGGTAAATAAACATTAAATATTCATGACTCTATTGGGGAGAAATCCATTTTTGTTTATGCTTCTATGGGCTGTGGTTCAATTCTTAGTTCTATCATAAAATAAATCATCAAATAGCAGAGTTCAGTTGTCAAAATTAACTTTTGCCAAATAAGAAAACACATATTAACAACTGCTTACAATACTTAAGGTATGCAATTGTTCTTGATTTTTAAACTGTCCTTGGTAGTAGTTGTTTCCATCATCATTTCACTTAATTTTTAAATGTTGTGCATAATCTCACATTTTGCATCATTTATTTCAATATTTCAAAGTTTTAAAGAGTTTTGTTCAAATACTTGTAGATTTTTTTTTAATTTTTTTAATTAATCAAAAAAAGAAAAGAAATTAACACAACATTTAGAAATCATTCCATTCTACACATGCACTCAGTAATTCTTAGTATCATCACATAGATGTATGCTCATCATTTCTTAGTACATTTGCATCGATTTAGGAAAAGAACTAGCAAAACAGCAGAAAAAGATATAGAATGTTAATACAGAGAAGAGAATTAAAATAATAATACTAATAAAAAAATATATATATAAAAAGGAAAAAGAAAAAAAATAAAAACAAAAGATACAAACACACAAACAAACAAAAAACCATATTTCAGGTGCAGCTTCATTCAGTGTTCCAACCTAGTTACATTACACTTAGGTACTATTGTGCTGTCCATTTTTGAGTTTTTGTATCTAGTCCTGTTGCACAGTCTGTATCCCTTCAGCTCCAATTACCCATTATCTTACCCTGTTTCTTACTCCTGCTGGTCTCTGTTACCAATGATATATTCCAAGCTGATTCTCGAATGTCTGTTCACATCAGTGGGACCATACAGTATTTGTCCTTTAGTTTTGGGCTAGACTCACTCAGCATAATGTTCTCTAGGTCCATCCATGTTGTTACATGCTTCATAAGTTTAGTCTGTCTTAAAGCTGCATAATATTCCATCGTAGGTATACACCACAGTTTGTTTAGCCACTCGTCTGTTGATGGACATTTTGGCTGTTTCCATCTCTTTGCAATTGTAGATAATGCTGCTATAAACACTGGTGTGCAAATGTCCGTCTGTGTCTTTGCCCTTAAGTCCTTTGAGTAGATACCTAGCAGTGGTATTGCTGGGTCGTAACCCATTCTGCCATTCTATGTCTTTTGACTGGGAAATTCAGTCCATTAACTTTTAGTGTTATTACTGTTAGGATAATATTTTCCTCTACCATTTTGGCTTTTGTATTATATATATCATATCTGATTTTCCTTCTTTCTACACTTTACTCCATACCTCTCTCTTCTGTCTTTTCGTATCTGACTCTAGTGCTCCCTTTAGTATTTCTTGCAGAGCTGGTCTCTTGGTCACAAATTCTCTCAGTGACTTTTTGTCTATAAATGTTTTAATTTCTCCTTCATTTTTTTTTTTTTTTTTTTTTTTTTAAAGGAAAGACAGAGAGAAGGAAGGAAGGATAGAAGGAAGGGAGGGAGGAAGAAAGGGAAACATCTTTTTAAACATTTTCTTGTTTTTATTGTATTTTGTTTCTCCGTTTTTTTGTTACATGGGCTGGGGCCGGGAATCGAACCGAGGTCCTCCGGCATAGCAGGCAAGCACTTTGCCCGCTGAGCCACCGCGGCCCGCCTCTCCTTCATTTTTGAAGGACAATTTTGCTGGATATAGGAGTCTTGGTTGGCAGTTTTTCTCTTTTAGTAATTTAAATATATCATCCCACTGTCTTCTAGCTTCCATGGTTTCTGCTGAGAAATCTACACATAGTCTTATTGGGTTTCCCTTGTATGTGACAGATTGTTTTTCTCTTGCTGCTTTCAAGATCCTCTCTTTCTCTTTGACCTCTGACATTCTAGTAAATGTCTTGGAGAATGCCTATTTGGGTCTATTCTCTTTGGGGTGTGCTGCACTTCTTGGATCTGTAATTTTAGGTCTTTCATAAGAGTTGGGAAATTTTCAGTGATAATTTCTTCCATTAGTTTTTCTCCTCCTTTTCCCTTCTCTTCTCCTTCTGGGACACCCACAACATGTATATTTGTGTGCTTCATATTGTCATTCAGTTCCCTGATTCCCTGCTCAAGTTTTTCCATTCTTTTCCCTATAGTTTCTGTTTCTTTTTGGAATTCAGATGTTCCATCCTCCAGTTCACTAATTGTAGCTTCTGTCTCTTTAGATCTACCATTGTAGGTATCCATTGTTTTTTCCATTTTTTCTTCTTTGTCCTTCACTCCCATAAGTTCTGTGATTTGTTTTTTCAGATTTTCTGTTTCTTCTTTTTGTTCAGCCCATGTCTTCTTCATGTCCTCCCTCAATTTATTGATTTGGTTTTTGAAGAGTTTTTCCATTTCTGTTCGTATATTCAGCATTAGTTGTCTCAGCTCCTGTATCTCATTTGAACTATTGGTTTGTTCCTTTGACTGGGCCATATCTTCAATTTTCCGAGCGTCATCCATTATTTTCTGCTGGTGTCTGGGCATTTGATCAGATTTCCCTGGGTGTGGGACCCAGCTGGTTGAAAGGTTTTTTCTGTGGAATCTCTGGGCTCTGTTTTTCTTTTCCTGCCCAGTAGGTGGCGCTCGTGGCGGTCGTCTGTCTGCGGGGCAGTCGGCCCGGAAAACTGCGCGTGGAGGCGGGGGTCGCTGGCCGCCGCGGCTTGGGGGAGTGCCGGTCCAAATTGCCCAGCTGGCCCGAGATGCCAAGCGTGATGGGAGGGCCCCGCTATCCAACGTTCCCAGTCAGACCGGGGAGCCATGTGCGTGGAGGGGACCCCAGTTGCCAGCCGCCCCGGCCAGGAAAACGTGCGCCCCTCGGGTATCTCACCGCAGTGGATTCTCCCTGCCCGTTCAGCCGTTCCAGAATGGGGTACGCTGTCTTTTTGGTCTCTGTCGTGACTCCGGGAGCTGTTTCGTATTGTTTCTCTTTCTTTAGTTGCTTTTCTGGAGGAGGAACTAAGACCCGTGTGTCTTACTAAGCCGCCATCTTCTCCGGAAGTCTCTCCAGTAGCCATGTTTCTTGAAGGTAATTGTATAATGATACAGTTTTGCAATGTAACTGTGTGATTGTGAAAACCTTGCATCTGATGCTTCTTTTATCTACCTCATGGACAGATGAGTAAAATATATGGATTAAAAATAAATAAATAATAGGAGAAACAAATGTTAAAATAAATCTAGTAGATTGAAATGCTAGTGATCAATGAAAGGGAGGGGTAAGGGGTATGATACGTATGAATTTTTTTCTCTGTTTTCTTTTTATTTCTATTTCTGAATTGATGCAAATATTCTAAGAAATGATCATGATGATGAATATACAACTATGTGATAAAAAAGAATGCTCATATTGTATTTTGATTGGTTTTATTAATAAAAATTTTTTTTAGAAAAAGAGCTCATGGAGAAAGAGCCCAGAGCTGATACAGAGAGCAGACACCTAGAAACAGATATCTGAAGATGCAGAAGGAGAACACCCCCAGGGGAGCCAGAAAGATCCACAGGAGCTGAAAGAGACATTTGAAATGAGAAGCTAGGAGAGAAGGACAGCAGATATCACTACATGCCTTGCCATATGACAGAGAAATCCTAGACACTATAGGCCTTTCTTCAGAGTCAAGGTATCTTTCTCTGGATGCCTTAGTTTGGACATTTTTATGACCTTAGACTGTAAACTTATAATGTAATAAATCCCATCTATAAAAGCCAATCCATTTCTGGCATATTGCATTCTGGCAGCTTTAGCAAACCAAGCAGATTTCGGTACCAGAGAAGTGGGGTGCTGCAATTTGCAAATACCAAACATGCTGGAACAGCTTTTTCATGGATAAGGGAAAGATTCTGGAAGAACTGTGAGCAGGTTAGGAAAGGCCTAGATTGCTCTGAAGAGACTATTGGTAGGACTATGGACTAAGACCTTAGACAGAAACAATGAATGTGTTGTTGCAAACTGGAAGAAAGGGGACACTTGTTTTAAAGTGGCAGAGAACTTGGCAAAATTGAGATCTGTTGTTGGATAGAAGGTAGAATTTGAAAGCAATGAGCTGGGATATCTAGCTGAGGAAATTTCCAAACTAAATATGGAAAATGCAGCCTGGCTTCTTCTTGCAGTTTGTAGTAAAATGTGACAGAAAAGGAATAAACTAAGAACTGAACTCTTGGGTACAAAGAAAAAATAAACTGAAAGTTTGGAAAATCCTGAGCTTTTGGAAAATGAGACCCAAAGAATATTGCCCCACATGAGGATTAAACCAAACATGGAACCAGTCAGCCATTTCAGAAAAAGCCAGGATTGGAGATGGAGTTATCCAGAAAGGATCTGTGGAAAGCCCAGCTGTCTGATGGCTGTGATCCCTGTGTGCTGCATGGAAAACTGACAAGTTTGTTGCAAGATCTGCATGAACAGAACTACTGCCAGTGTGGATAGAAAGGGACAGAAAAGGGACAGACAGAAGCGAAAAGGACTTCAAAGGCAGAACCATGGAAGCTAAGGTCTGGAGCCATGAAATCTCAGGCCAGAAGAGTGGATCCATTCACACATGTGGAGAGGGTGAATTGCCCTAGAAGCACTTAATTACTCGGGAAGAATGTTGATTCCCTGGGGAAAGGGGAGAGCCTGGCCACCACCCCACTGTTCTGAAGGGGTTGAGTATGTGCCCTGGAGATGGCAGAGACTCCAGGTGCAACCTAGATGCTTTAGGAGGGTAGGGCCAAGAACAAGGTGGTGTCTTCTCAATACTTGGATACATTGCAAGCCTCACCTCAGTGTTTAAAGAGAACAGGGCTACTGTGTAAGCACTTGGAAAGGGTGGGACTGCTGCTCTCTCAAGCCCTGAGGACAAATGGGACTCTCAGACTTTTAAATCTAATGCAGGTTTTGGGAACTGTTTGAGACCTTTGACCCCTGTTTTCCTTTCAATTTCTCCCTATGGCAATGAGAATGTTTATCCCATGACTGTCCCTCCTTTGTTTATTGACAGTAGATAACTTGTTCTAAGTTTCACAGGTCCACAGCCAGAGGAGCATTTTGCCTTAGGATATACTATGCCTGTAACTAAGTTTGATGAGATATTATACTGCTTTTGATTTGGTATTATATTTGGATTGTTACTGAAATGTTTTAAGGTTTTTGTGATACTGTGATGGAATCAATGTGTTTGTTTTTGTTTTTTTTTTTGGCTTTAACAATGGGAATTTATTAATTTATAAGCTTACAATTTTGACGCTGAGAAAAATGTCCAAGGCAAGGCATCTTTCAGGTGATGCTTTCTTCCTGATTCCTTGGCTCCTCTGCCACATGGCAAGAACCATGGTAGCATCTGCTTGTCTCTCCCTTCTCTTTCAGAAATGAATGTATTTTACACATGGAAAGAACACGTCTTTTTTGGGTCCAGAGGTAGAATGTACCAGTTTGAAACTATTATGTACCCCAGAAAAGCCACACTCTTTTAATCCAATCTTGTGGGAGCAAACTTATAATGGATGGGACCTTCTGATTAGATTAGTTCTGTGGAGATGTGACCCCACCCATTCAAGGTAGGTCTTAATTAGTTTACCAGATTCCTTAAAACAGCTCAATGAGGACATATGGGAAGATGGCAAAATAGGATAGACTAAGTTCATTCTTGCTCCAAGGAGCAACTAGAGAAGTGAAAGAAAAATGACCAGGACAGTAGTTCCAGGGTGCAAGTGACCTGAGAGGGTCTTCTAACACTACAAAGGAGACACTGGACGAAAAAGCTGAGGGTCACAGAGAATGAAAGAGCTGAGGGCTCTGTTGAGACTCCATGGGGGACAAGAGGCCATGCCCAGAAAAGTGCCCTCCCCACAGCTTACTTGCAATAGCAGCCCTTCTGTTCCACAGCCTGGAGCTCCCCTGGGGACCCAGAAGCCAGTAAACTTACTTTGCCTGTTTAGAGAAATCGCAAACAGCTAGTGCACAGAGCCTACTGCTCCCCTTTCCATATGGAGGCCTGGAGCCCTCAGGAGTGCACAGACAGGGAGGCAGGGATGAGGAAGCAAGCCATGCTATGCCCACTGCCCCTTGTGTCCCACCCCATGCCTCTGCCTGCACACCGTGTCCCCATACCTCACCCCACCTGGCATCCAGATGCCACGTCCAGCCCCATACCCTGTGCCATGCCTAGCCAGCATGTATTTCCAGATTGGCTGTGAACACAGGTAGCTGACAGACCCAGTACCACAGCCCAAAGTTATTCCAAATGGGAGCCTGAAGAGTCTGTCAAAAACAGACTCTTCACTGAGGTGCACACTTTCCAACTCCCAGCCCTGGGATTGTCAGCTTTCAGTGTGCACTGGACCAGTGGACCTGGCTGGAATTGCACCAGGTCTCCAGTTAGCTCACCTGGCTCCCACAGTCAGGGAGAGGTAGGCTTGAGGGGAAAAGGAGGCCCAAAAGCGCCATCTTTTGGGAAGGAACAAGAAGTGCAGTCTGGCAAACTGCCTATCTGTCTAGCTTCAAACAGATCCTCAAGTAGAGGTGCATCCCCTCATGAAGTCCAGGCCTCGGTTTGGCAGGGCATTAATGATGAACCAAGTGCAAAAGGAGACTTTTTTAGTTTATTAAATTGCTGGAATGCAATATATCAGAAATGGAATGGCTTTTAAAAGGGGAATTTATTAATTTGAAAGTCTGCAGTTCTAAGGTTGTGAAAATGTCCAGAAAGGCATTTAAATCAAATTAAGGTAACAAGAGGTTACCTTCACTCAAGAAAGGCTGATGCCATTTGGAACACTTCTGTCATCTAGGAAGGCACATGGCATCTGCTGGGGTCTTTGGCTTCTAGACACCTCTGTCAGCTGGGAAGGCACATAACAATATCTGCTAGCTTTCTCTACCAGCTTCTTTAAACAGCTGCCCCAAGGATCTCTGGCTGTGTGGGCTCTGTCAGCACTAAAGCTTTTTCCAAAATTGTTCCCTCTTAAAGGACTCCAGTAAGTAACCCCCTTGAACAGGTGGTGACACATCTCCATGGAAATCACTTAACCAAAAGGTATCCCCCTACATAAATTTGCAGGATGAGCCTGGCCCTGGCATCATGGATTAGTTGACCAAAAGAGGGTAAAGAAATAGAGTTTCGATGGCTAAGAGATTTCAGATTAAGTCAAGGGGTCATTCTGGAGATTACTCTTAAGTAAGTTTCAGCCAGATACTGCAAACTGCCACAATATGGCAAACCCCAACCAACAATGTTCTCAGAAACTCTGAAAGATACTTGTGCTCTATAAAATTTTACTTATTAAGTTTGTTTTTCAGAGATTTGTAGTCTCCAGATTGTTTCAATGCCAGAATAGCTCTGAAACCCAGAGACACTAGACTCTCTAAGAACAACTGGTTTCATTGTTTCATCCCTTTGGCCCTTAATAACAATGCCCCTTTGCAGTCTTGAAGCAGTTAGAGAGTCATCATCCAGATATGCCTCAAGATTGAGAGATAATTATCAAATGAGAGGGAGGAACTGTAACCGAGAAATCAGGATTTAAGGGATGTTTCTGATTACTGAAATCATTATATAGATATTACTTTTTGCTTTCTGGTACACTGGAGTAGTCAGAGGGAAATTCCTGAAATCTCTAAATTGTAATCTAGCTGCCTGGATCTCTGATAATGACTGTATATCCCTTATCTACTACCCCTATGATTGTAAAAACTTTGTTACTAACCTTCATTTGTACCCAGTTATCCAGTTTTTCAATGTTAGAGTCTTGTAATCACTAAAGACAGCCTCTAATGTTTATCAATGAAGGGTCTTAGATCAGCCCAGAACTAACCCACTCCAAATCTAAAGCTATTTTGATAACCAAGACTGGATCTAACCAAAGTGGGTCTGCCTGACATGCGCAGTAGCTTAGGCTTTAACCTACAAGTCCCCTATTCTTTTCTGCCATTTTTTTACACATGTTCTGTGACTAAGCATGTAATCAATCTGTGAGTGCTCAATAATTAAATCACCTCTAATTATATCATCTGGGGCCACTGTGCTCATTATCCTAAACCCTGTCCATCTTTTTCTCCAATAAAACTATCAGAATTACTGGAGTTCAGGAAGACAGATTCGGGGTTGTTAGGCCATCTGCTCTCCTACTATGTGCCTAGTAATAAACTCTTCTCTGCTTGGAAAAAAAAAAAGGTATCCCCTACAATTGGGTGGGTCACATCTCCATGGAAACAACAGAAAAGACCCTACTCAGTAATACTGAATGAGGATTAAAGAATATAGCTTCTCTAGGGTACACAGCAGTTTCAAACCAGCACAGAGACCTTCAATGCAACCCAAGGAAGTACAAAACCTTAGACAACTGAGGGAAATCAACTTTCAAAATAACCCTATGAAGATAATCAAATGCCTCAAAGCCAACAGAAAATCACAAAGCTTATGAAGATGCAGGCAGATACGGTCCAAATGACCAAATTAAAACACCAGGGGAGACACAGACTTTGGAACTAATCAAAGATGTTCATACAAATCTCCAAAACAAATTCAGTGGGTTGGCTAATGACATAAAGGATATCAAGAAAACACTAGCAGAGCATAAATAAGAATTTGAAAGAATAAGTAGAAAAACAGCAGAGATCACAGAGATGAAAGATACTGTAGACAAAATTTAAAATATACTAGAAACACATCACAACAGATTTGAAGAGACAAAAGAAAGACACAAGCAAAATAGAGGACAGGACAATTGATTCCAAATGCACAAAAGAGCAAATGTCAAAAAAGATGGAAAAATTTGAATTGGATCTCAGGGAAATGATAGACAACATGAAGCATACAAATATAAACCCAGAAGGAGAAGAAAAGAATAAAGGGTTAGGAAGACTGATTGAGGAGATAATGGGGGAAAACTTCCCAACCTTTATAAAAGACATGAATATGTCAAAGAAGCCCAACAAACCCCAAACAGAATAAATCCAAAAGGACTACTCCAAGACACACAATAGTTAGTCTCTCAGATATTGAGGAGAAACAGAAAGTCCTGAAATGGTAAGAGAAAAGCAACTCACCACATACAAGGGAAACCACATAATACTGAGTTTGGACTGCTCAATGGGCAGCACTGAGGCAAAAAGGTAATGGTATGATATATTTAAGATCTTGAAAGAGAAAGACTTCCAGCCAAGAATTCTTTATCCAGCCAAGCTGCCCTGCAAAACTGAGGGATAGATTAAATTTTCACCAGACAAAGATTGAGAGAATTTGTCAACAAGAGACCAGCTCTATAAGAAATATTAAAGGGACTTCTGTCAGCTGAAAAAAAAAAAGACAGGAAAGGGAGGTTTGGGGGAGGGCACAGAATTGAAAAGTACCAGTAAGGTACCTTAAAGGATAAAAAGAGAAAGAGGAAAAAGAATATATAGAGCTGACAAATAAAAACCAAAGGATAAGATGGTAGATTCAAGAAATGCCTTTACAGTAATAATTTTAAATGTTAATGGACTAAACTCACCAATTAAAAGACACAGATTGACAGAATGGATTAAGAAATATGATCCATCTATATACTGCTTCCAAGAGACTTATCTTAGATCCAAGGATACAAATAGTTTGAAAGTGAAAGGGTGGAAAAGGATGTTCCATGCAAGCTAAAATCAAAAGAAAGTAGGAGTAGCTATACTAATATCAGACAAAATAGACTTTAAATGCAAAGACGTCATTAGAGGCAAAGAAGGACACTACAGATTTTTTAAAAAAGGACAATTCAACAAGAAAAAATAACAATCATAAATATATATGCTCCCAGTCAAGGAGCACCAAAGTACATGAGGCAAAAATTGGCAAAACTGAAGGGAACAATAGATATTTCAACAATAATTGTGGGAAACTTCAATACAATAATCTCCTGTAGATAGAACAATCAGACAGAGGATCAACAAAGAAATAGAGAACATAAACAATATGATAAATGAATTAGTCATAACAAATATATAGATATTCATTCTTCTCTAGTGCTCATGGAACATTCTACAGGACAGATCATATTCTGGGGCACAAAACAGGTCTTTATAAATTTTAAAAGTCTGAAACTATTCAAAGTACTTTCTCTGATCACAGTAGAATAAAGCTGGAAATCAATAACCACAAAAGAACTAGAACTTTCACAAATACATGGAGATGAAATAATGCATTTTTGAACAATCAGTAGGTCAAAGAAGAAATTGCTAAAGAAATTAATAAATATCTGGAGACAAATGAAAATGAGAATATAACATATCAGAACTTATGGGATGTGGCAAAGGCAGTGCTGAGAGGGAAATTTGCTATCCTAAATGCCTATATATATATATATATATATATAAAAAGAAAGGGCAAAAATCTAGGACTTAACTGCTCACATGAAGGAACTAAAGAAAGAACTACAAACTAACCCCAAAGAAATAAAAGAAGAGAAATAAAAAAGATCAAAGCAGAAATAAATGAATTGGAGAACAATAATAACAAAAATTTTAAAAATCAATAAAATCAAAAGCTGGTTCTTTGAGAAAAATCAATAAAATCAATGGACCCCCTACCTAGGCTGATAAAGAAAAAAAGGGAGAGGATGCAAATAAAGTCAGAAATGAGAGAGGGATCGTTACCACAGACCCTGAAGAAATTTTTTTTAAAATCATAGGAGGATTCTATGAATAACTATATACTAACAAACTAGCCATGTTAGGTGAAATGGACTAAGTCCTAGAAATATGCAAACCAACCTACACTGACTTAAGAAGAAATAGAAGATCTGAACAAACCAATCACAGGTAAAGAGATTCAATCAGTCATAAAAAATCTACCTACATAGAAAAACCCAAGGCCAGATGGCTTCACAAGGGAATTTAATAAAACATTCCAAAAACAGCTATCACATTCCTGCTCAAACTCTTCCAAAAAACTGAAGAAAAAGGAACATTACCTAATTCATTTTATGAACCTAACATCACTCTAATACCAAAACCGGGTAAAGATGCTACAAAAAAGGAAAATACAGGTCAATCTCACCAATGAATATGATGTTGAGAAGCAAAACTTCTCAACAAAATAGTAGCAAATTGAATCCAATGACACATTAAAAGAATTATACATCACAACCAAGTAGAGTTTATACCAGGAATGCAAGAGTGGTTCAACACAAGAAAACCAATCAATGCAATATAGCACATTAACAATTTGAAAGGGGAAAGTCACATGATCACCTCAATTGATGATGTAAAAGCATTCAATAAAACTCAGCATCCTGCTCTGCTATAAACAGGTCAAAAGATAGGAATTGAAGGAAACTTCCTCAATATGATAAAGGGCATATATGAAAACCCCATAGTCAGCATAGTACTCAAATGGGAAAGACTGAAAGCCTTCCCCCTAAGATTGGGAATAAGAAAAGGATGCCCTCTGTCACCACTATTATCCAACATTGTACTATAAGTTCTAGTGAATTCCTGCAATTGGACAGGAAAAAGAAATAAAAGGCATCCAAATCAGAAAGGAAGAAGTAAAACCTGTCATTATTTGTAGATGACATGATGTCATACTTAGAAAATTCTGAGAAATCTACGACAAAGCTTCTTAAGCTAATAGGCAAATGCAGTAAAGTGGCAGGAAAAATTAGTAATGTTTCTATACACAACCAATGACCTAACTGAGAAGATAACTAAGGAAAAAATTCCATTCAAAACAGCAACTAAAAGAATCAATTATCTAAGAATAAACTTAACCAGGGACATAAAGGACCTTTATACAGAAAACTAGAAAACATTGCTAAAAGAAATCAAAGAAGATCTAAATAGGTGGAAAAACATTTCCTGCTCATGGATAGGAAGGTTAAATGTAGCTAACAGGTCAATATACCCAAATTGATCTACAGAGTCAATGCAATACCAATCAAAATTCTAACAACCTACTTTGAAGACTTTGAAGTTAGTTATCAAATTCATTTGGAAGGGAAAGAGATCTTGAAGAGCTTAAAATATCCTTAAAAAGAAGACTAAAGTGGGAGGACTAACACTTTCTGATTTTAAAGTTTATTATAAACACTCCCTGATTTTAAAGTTTATTATAAAGCCATAGTGGTCAAAACAGCATGGTATAGGCACATAGAAGTAAGGACCAATGGAATAGAATCAAGAGTGCAGAAATAGACCAAATCTATGGTCAATTAATCTCAGACAAAGTCCCCAAGTCCACTGAACTAGGACAGAATAGGCTTTTCAATAAATGGGCATGGGAGAACTGGATATCAATAGCCAAAAGAATGAAAGAGAACCCTTATCTTACACGCTATACAAAAATTAACTCAAAGTGGGTCAAAGACCTAAATATGAAACCTCAGATAAAGGTTTGATATTCTGTATAAATAAAGAAATCATACAACTGAACAAAAGAACAAATAATCTAATTATAAAATGAGCCAAAGATATGAATAGACATTTTTCTGAAGAGTAAATACAGATGGATAAGAAATGCATGAAGAGATTCTTATTTTCTTTAGCTATAAGGGAAATGCTGTCGAGACTACAATGAGACATCACCTCATAGCTATTAGAAGGGCTGCTATTAAACAGGAAACTACAAATGTTGGAGAGGATGTGGAGAAACTGGAACACTTATGCACTGCTGGTGATAATGTATAATGGTACAGCCACTATGGAAGACAGTTTGGTGGTTCAATAGAAAACTAAATATTGAGTTGCCCTACAACCACTACTTGCTGTATAGGCAGAAAAGCTGAAAGCAGTAACAGGTATTTGCACACCGATGTTCACAGCAGCATTATTCACAATTGCCAAAAGACTGAAATAATCCAAGTACCCATCAACAGATGAGTGGATAAACAAAACGTGGTATATATGTATGATGGAATATTATGCAGCAGTAAGACTAAATGAAGTCCTGAAGCATATGACAACATAGATGAACCTTGAGGACATAATGCTGAGTGAAATAAGCCAGCCATAAAAAAATACTGTATGATTTCTCTATTAAAACCTTGGTAAAGGTAAACTCAGAGGCTTATAATATAGAATATAGGGGACCTAGAGATACAGTGAAGCTAGAGATTGGTGAACGGTTAGGTAATGAGGGTGAACTTAAATGTAACGGAATGGATAGAAGTGAAGGCAGTTCATTAGTGAGTTTATAAGTAATAATGACATATTGAAAGTGAACATGACTGAAAGGAATTGTATAGAGCCATGTATCCCACCAATTAACACTACAAATATAAGTTCTTGCACAACCTACTTCAAAGATATGAATCTTGTACAGAGTCAATAGTAGAGGGGTATGGGGGGAAACTGTCATTGCATGCTATGGTCTGTATTTAACAGGAAGACATCAACAGTACCACAGCAATACCAAGGGTAACTAACTGGAGGTGGGGAGGAGGCAGGGAAGGGCACGAGTTAAGTGGAGGTTTGGATTTTCTATTTGGCAAGGGTATGTTTATCAGTTATTTTTCTCTTTGGAGTAATGAAAATTGCGTAAAATTGAGAGTGCTGATAATTGCACATTAAGTGAGAATAATGTGAGACCTAGACTGTTGACCTTGGACATTATACATGATGTCCAATGGATGGAGGTGGCTGAAGGACACACTGACTGAGAAGTAGAACGGTGAACTGTAGTATATACATATGACGGAATATTGTGCAGCTACAGAAAGAAACAAAGTTGTGAGGCATGCAATGAGGTGAATGAATCTTGGGGACATTATGTGGTACAAAATAAGCCAGAAACAAAAAACCAAATATTCTACAGTTTCTTTTAGAAAATATTGTATTGTCTCATAACAGTCACATTTTGTGTGAAGCTGTAAATGTTATTTCTAGATGTTGAGACACCGTACTATATATGTATAACCTGGTATCTCCCTGGAACTTTGGCTACCTAGGACTCAGAGTTCTGCAACTCTAAAAGTCAGCATTGCTACTTACAACAACTGTTAAAGAAATGAAAAAGAGATCAAGTTTCAATTAGAGATAAGGATGAAGCTGATCAGGTCGGGGCTAAGGTAAATCAGATTAGGGGTATTTTAGTCTGCCAAAGCTGCCTGAATGCAACAAACCACAGATGGATTGGCTGCTAATAAAAGGGGATTTATTTAGTTAAAAAATAGTTCTTCAGAGGAAAGGCAGCTAACTTTCAACTGAGGTTCTTTCTTACATAGGAAGGCACAGAGCAATCTCTGCTGGCCTTCTCTCCTGGCCTCTGCGTTCCAACAACTTTCCCTGGGGTGATTTCTTTCTGCATCTCCAAAGTTCTGGACTGAGCTGCAAGTGTTGAAATGAGGTATGCTGAGATGCTTGGTCTTTGCTATGCTGAGCTCTCTCATTTAAGCATCCTAGCCAGTTAAATCAAACATCATTCATCGCAGCAGGCACGCCTCCTAGCCGACTGTAGATGTAATCAGCAACAGATGAGGTTCATATGCCATTGGCTCATGTCCACAGCAACAGAACTAGGCACCTTCACCTGGCCAAGTTGACACCTGAACCTAACTACCACAAGGGGTAAGGATAACATTGTCCGTATTGTAGAACTTCACCTACTGTATAAGACCAAAGGAAGAGATATTTATTTTGTCCCAAACCTGAATTTTCTGTAGTACATAATCTAACTCAACCTGTCTGGATAGTTCATTTAAACAACCCAAACACATGGAGCCCAGAATTGGAATGAGGGCTTGTAATTCTGTATAACTTAATGTAATACCCATCAATATCCCATAGTATGTTGATCAAAAGCCCCTTTAGGGATGGGAGGAAAAAATATGAAACTTTAAAGCTTTACCACCAGGGAAACTCCTGATACTGTCTCAAATATTAGGCATTCCCCAAGTCAATAGGCCAAGCCCTTATTCTTGAGATTGCTCTTGTGAAGCTTATTTCTGTAGTGGAGAAGCTAAGCCCACCTATAGTTATGCCTAAGAGTTATTTCCAGAAAATCTCTTTAGTTGCTCAGATTGGCCTCTCCTCTCTAAGCCTAACTTTTCAAGTAAAATCATTCCCCTCCCCACTAGGTGGGGCATGACATCCAGAGGTGAAAGTCACTCCGACATAATGGAAATGGCTCCCAGGGATGAGCCTGATCCTGGCACTGTAGGATCAACAACGCCTTCCTGACCAAAAGGGAGAAAAGAAATGTAATAAAATAAGGTATCAGTGGCTAAGAGAGTTCAAATAGAGTCGAGAGGATATCCTGGAGCCTATTCTTAATGCAAGCTTCAGCTAAATATTGCTAATTACCATGGCTTGCCAAATCCCAACCAAAACCATCCCTGTTAACCCAAAAGAATACCTAGGACTCTGAGATTCTACAAAAGTTTCATGTACGAAGATTACTTTCCAGAAACCTACAACCTCCAGATGGTAGACTAAGCTCTGCTCCCTCTCAAAAGTCCACCAAATAAAAGTAAAAGAATGTTAAGTAAAAATCCCAAGAACAAAGAGAAGAGGAAAGAAAACAGCAATGAGATACATCAACACATTTTTGATATACAGAAGGAGGCATTAGCAGATTAGATTAGATTAGATAAATTAGCTGAATACCAAGAACCTGAAAGTAGATGAGACACAAGCCTACTAGGGACACCTACGCCAGGAAAGACTCAGGAGTTGGCAGCTCTGAGTACTTCACTGGCTCATAAGGGGGGCATGAGACACAAGCTGAATACAGGAGTAATTCAATGTCTGGAGAAGGAATAAAGTTCCCCATATTTCCTCCCCAACCTCAGGCAGCCAGATATATCATCCTTCCCCCATCCCAACAGGAGTTTGAGCCGCCAAACTTGGTAACACCAGGCACAAGAGAGAGCAAAGAGCCCCTAGAACTGAAATGAAAATCTACAGACCAAACAAAGACCCTCAAACCTCTCCCCACATTTGACTCTTAAGAACACAGGGTCGGGCAGGCCACGGTGGCTCAGCAGGCAAGAATGCTTGCCTGCCATGCCAGAGGACCCGGGTTCGATTCCCGGTGCCTGCCCATGTAAAAAAAAAAAAGTTAAAAAAAAAAAAAAGAACACAGGGTCTACAAGGCAGGAGATTGCTAGTCTTTTCTGGAAAAAACAAATGACCCTGAGGGTAGGGACAGGAGTGGTGGTAATGGTAATGGTTGTGGTGGTAGGAAAAGAAATCCTCAGGTATTAAATCTTGAGGAACCCCCCAAAAACATCCTCCCCCAAGCTGAGTATCCAGCAGAGAAGTCCCTGGTTGATGGGCCTTATTCACAGACAAAGCTCTCGGTGCCCAAATAAGAAGAGCTATGGATTATCAGATATTTGAAGAAAGCCTTCTAGCAGGGAAAAGAGATTAAACAAATAAACGAAAATGTAATTTCAAAGACAATGTAGGGAGAAGAAAACTTAGAAACACAAACTCTGCAATTAATATCCTAAGAAAGATAAGAGACTGCATGCCAGAAATAAGAACCTAACACTATTTATTAAAAATAAATAACCAGGGAACACAAAAGAACTCCTGGAAATTAAAATTATAAATAGCAAAATTTTAAACTTAACTCAATACAAGTTTAGAAGAAATCTTCCAGAAAGTATTCTTATTTCTTTCCAGAAAGAAGAATAAAAAGATCAAGAGACAAATAATATTAGAAAAGATAGATAAGAACCCAGGAGGTCCAAAATCTGACTAACATGAGTTCCAGAAAGAGAGAACAGTACAAAGGGGAGAAAAATCATGAAAGAAATAAAATTGCATTTCCCAGAACTGAAAGACCCAGAGAAAGGAGCTATGGATTCTGCCTATGGGGTCTGAGATGGCGTCCCCACCGTTTGACTCAAGAAAGTATCAGGTCCCTGACGTTGAGTGTCTCTCAATGGAGCTTGAGCCCACAGCAGCTCTTTTGGTGGCCTCGTACCCCTGCTTATGTGCATGGGGCCTGTAATCGACAAAAACTCAAGAGCTCTTTCTACCAATCCTGCTGGTGAGCCATAAACTTCAGACTGTACCTGAGTAGTTATTTTTCTAGTTCCAAATGTGTTCCCTCACATCTCCCTAGTAAACCCCATGTTACCAGTGTGACCCATCGTTTGCTCAGTTTGTGTGTCTCCTCCTGGTCTTCTCTGAGGCAGCACCCCCAACAGTAGCCCCCAGAGACACTAATTCAAATCACGTATGGGGCAAGGTCAAGGGCAGAGACCTTCCACATAGTTGCCAAGGGAGGGGAAGAGGGAGGGAAGGATGAACCCTTTGCAATACAATCATTCCCTTGTCGTAAACATGCTGACATTATCAGCTGATTCTATCAAAGACTTCACCTGAGTCCAAATCTATTGTCTAATATCTAAAAAATAAACAAAATTGGCATAGGCTGTTGCAAATGAACCCAGTCTAGAACTGGTCACAACTGTTTTCTTTTCCAAGTGCTTAAAAGCCTAGACTTTGGTAATTTGTGAAGTCTACTTCCTTCCCCTTTTTCAATAATGGGCCAACATTTAGCCATCTCCCACAGTTCTTCTCCTGTTCTCCACACATCCTGTAAATAAAATCACCAACCACAACTTGGTGACCTCAGCATCCCAGGACAAACCTTGCCCAGGTCAGGAGATGAATCACTCAACCAGGGTTCAAGTCCCTCCTTCCACTGTTTGTCCTACTTTTTCAAGCTCAAAGGAGAAGATGGAAACAAAATGAGACTCAAGGAGTTCTCTCCCATCCCTTTCTGCCCCTTGCTAATGTTATACCACTGGCCTCCAGCACCAGGCATTATCTTGTTATTCTTTTACCAAATACATGTTACAGCCCTCTTGGTCATCATGAATTTTACCACAAGCTCTGGCTCAATCTGATGACCTTTGGACCACACTTTTACCTTCACCTTTTCTTACGGGTCCTTCTTTCCATTTAATTGCTTTCCAACCTTCCTCCTACAGAGGGCTTCCTAAGTAGCCATATCAGTCTCTGGCCTGCCACTGCTTTCTTTTCCTCACGGGGAGCATTTTCTGACATTTCTAAGAGCTTTCCAACAATCCTGAACCATTTCCCCCATTTACAAACATCCCAGTTCATCCCCTCTTTATTCTGAAATTTAGGAAGCTGCTTCCCAAAGACTAGTTCCCCCACTCACCTACACTCCCAAGTCCCCTGTCAGTTCTCAAAGAGGACTGCCCACCATTAGTCTTCAGAAACATTCTCAATTTAATAATGCCCAAGTTCAGGGCCTCCCTCCTCTCTCAGCTCTACCCTCCCTTTTCCCTCTACTATCTCATCCCCCACTCCCCACCTCCCAAGGTCCCAGAGCCTTCACATGGTCTCCTACCCCACTGGCCCCCTAGAAAACTCCAGCCAGTAGACCCTGTTAGGCCTCCCACCCTAGGCAAGAGCCCCAGGCTAAGATCTTCCCTCTAAGTTCTTCCCCCAATGTCACACTCATCCTGCTGTCTGGCTACCTGTTCAGATTACACAGTCACACTGTTAAAGAACCACCTAGGGTTCAATGTCTCCACCTAAGGAGTGATGCAGAGTATGTGATGGGCAGGTCCTTTCTGTTACCCCCCTCTGACCCCCAGGAAAGCAGCCACCTGTCCTTGGGAGTGACTGTGACCCCAGTGCTGTCCCGCTGGCCCAGGCCAGTTTTTCAGGTTTTAGAGGGATGTCACTTGATCTGATTCCATCAGCCCTATGGCCTTTGTTCTTTCATTTTCATTCACTCTGTCAAATGGTCCTGGGAGCCAAGGGCTGGGCACTGGGTCCATACAGATTTTTTAAAAAAACAATACTGTGTTACCTCCTTGGGTTACTCTCCTTGGGTTTCTCTGACACCCATTTGGGTCCTGGCAGAATGGGGGCTGAGCATTAAAACAGTGCCTCCCACAAACTACAGGATTTCTGAAAGGCAGCTCTGTGCTTGGTTCCCTGCCCAGGCCCCTGCCAACAGTGTTTATATCTAATATTTTTAACCTAACCCTCGTTGTGTGATATGAGCAACGCTGGCCCAGGCCCCATAATATATATATTAATAAGCTGCCTGCATTCTGTCTGCATTTACAGAGATTCCTCCCTGAAACCAGTCAGGAAGTAAGGTTTCTTTTTCTCTGCTGAAAAGATATCAGCAATCCTCATCTAGCACGGGCTTCTAGAGAGTCAGGGAGAGGAAATGGAAACAGAATTTGGGGTGATAATTCCCCTTCTACTTTTAGACCCCTTATCTGGCCCAGGCTGCTTCTAGGATGGATTATCAAAGGAACTTATAGAGAAGCGCTTCGTGGTCACAGGATGAGACAAATCCCATATCCTGAGTTGCTATCTTCAACCCCTGCATGCAGCAGTCTTCCCATCCTCTCTTAGAGACTCAAAGGATGCCAAGGAACTGTGAGTAAAAATTTACAGGCTAAAAAGAAAAAAAAAGAGAAAAAAAATTTACAGGCTAGAACACTCAACAGCAGGGTCTCTCAACCTTGGCACTATCGGTATTTTGGGATAGATAATTCTTTGTTGTGGTTGGCTGTCCTGCTGCTCCGTGCAATGTAAGACATTTAGGAGCATCACTGGCCTTTACCATTCAACACCAGCAGCACCCTCACCCCAAGTCACGACAACCACAGATGTCTTCAGATATTGTCAAATGTCCCCTAGAAGGCAAAACTGACCCCATTTGAAAACCACTGCTCTACAGCATCATCCAAATTTTCTGCAGTTATAAAAATTGTCTCTCTCTCAGCTGTCTGTACAGTAGCTACTGGCTATATGGGGCTATTGAGCACCTGAAATGCAGCTGTTGTGAATGAGGAACTGAATTTTTGTTTTATTTAATTTTAATTAATGTAAAGATTATCAAAAGTTTCTATCAGCAACTTCTACAACAGCTTCTGACACCAAACGAAATATTGCAGCAACTTGCAGTAACTCAATCAATTCAGTTGTGATTCTAACAAGAGTTAGGCCAAACCCCAAAGATTCAGGACAATTCTCTACAAAACTGCCCTTCAGGTACCAGTTGCAAATTTAGAGACCCAGGTCAACCATACTTGTGACCACCTGGCTACAAATATGGGGGTTCCCACTCCCTTGGGTTCAATAATTTGCTAGAATGACTCGGCTTACAGAATTCATTAAAGTGCTATACTTACGATTACAATTTTATTTGAAACTATACTTTAAGTAAGAGGATACAAATAAGAGGAAAATAGTGAAAGGATAATATGCTGGTTTGAAACTATAATGTACCCCAGAAAAGCCATGTTCTTCTAATCCAGTCTGGTGGGGGCAGACCTACTGTTGGGTGAGACCTCTTGATTAGGCTACTTTCATGGAGTTGTGACCCCACCCATTCAAGTGTGTCTTAATTAGTATACTGGAGTCCTTAAAAGCGCTCAGAGTTGACACTGAGAGCCTTTCTTCATAGTCAAGGTATCTTTATCTGGATGTCTTAATTCAGACATTTTCACGGCCTTAGAACTATAAACTTAATAAATCCCCTTTGTAAAAGCCAATCCATTTTCAGCTTTAGCAAACCAAAACAGATAATAAAAGGACAAATAAGAAGAAGCCAAAAGGAGAGATACAAAGGTCGAAATATGGGAGGGTCTCACATACAAGCTTCTATGTTCTCTCCACCTGGAATCATAATGTGTCACCCTCCTAGTACAGAGATGTATTTTCTCTGTCACAGAAGCTCATCATGGCTTTGAGCATCCCAAGTTCATATGGGGTCTCATTACATAGGCATGACTGATAGAGCTGATGCCTACTAGGCTGAGCTCACTCTCCAGCTCCTCAACTCAGCACACAATTACCGAGCTTCCTCCATGCATGGAGGACAGAGCTGGTAAGATACGAGCTCTGCCTCCAATAACGGCTCAGTCTACAGGAGAGTGAGGTGCATATAACCCCTGACTATAAAGCAAGTGGATCAAAGCAAGAGTCCACAATTACCTGGGGATTCTTATCATCGTGGCAACAGTTAGCTTGAAGTGAGAATTCCCCTGCTCCAGTTCACTCTATGAATCAGGAATCACTCTATGAGTCAGAAAACTTACTCTCAATCAACAGTCCTGTCAATTGACTCACCGGGAAACCTTGGGTGATATTTTAATTTGTTAAAGCTGCCAGAATGCAATCTCCTAGAAATGGGTTGGCTTTTCAAAGGGGATTTATTAGGTTACAAATTTATAGTTCTAAGGCCATAAAAATGTCCAAAGTAAGGCATCAACAAAAGGATATGGTCACTGAAGAAAGGCTGATGGAGAAGATGTGGAGAAATAGGAACTCTCATTCTGTGCTGGTGGGAATGTAAAATGGTGCTGCCACTTTAGAAAATAGTTTGACAGTTCCTCAAAATATTAAGCATAGAATTACCATATGACCCAGCAATCCCAATTTTAGGTATACATCTCAAAGAATTGAAAGTAGAGACTAGAACAGATATTTTTCACACTGTTTGGCATTATTCACAATTGTCAGAAGATGGAAGCAACCCAAATGTCCATCAACTGATAGACAGGTAAACAAAATGTGGACTATACATACAAGGGAATATTATTTAGCCATAAAAATGAATGAATTTGTGATACATACAACAACATGGATGAAACCTGAAGACATCATGTTGACTGAAATAAGCCAGACACAAAAGGACAAATATTATATAATCTCACTGATATGAAATAATTAGAATAAGCAAATTCACAGAGTCAGAAATTAGAATATAACTTACCAGGGGCTAGGGTAAAGAATACGGGGTTAACACTTAAGTTGTACAGAATTTCTCTTTGGGATGATGGAAAAGTTTTGGTAATAGAGGGTGGCAATGGTTGCACAACACTGTGAATCTAATTAACAACAGTGAAATAGATATTTGAATGTGGTTAAAAGGGTAAATTTTAGGTTGTATATGTTACTACCATAAAATTTTTAAGAAATCCATAGGACTGTGCGATACAGGGAATCCTAAAGTAAACCAAGGACTGTAGTCAATAATGCAATTATAAAAATGTTCTTTCATCAACTGTAATAAATGTATCACACTAATGCAAGGTGTGAATAATAGGGGGAGTTTATGGGAACTCTGTATTTTCTGCAAAACTACAACTATTCTAATAATAATAATAAAAGAAACAAGAAAAACAATTGCAGGCAGTAATGTAGGTATGTGAATACATAGATATTATACAAAAGGAGTCATACTATGCAGCAGGGGTTGACAAATGCTTTCTATGAAGGGTCAGACAGTAAATATTTTAGACTTTGTAGCAATTATTCAACTCTGTAGTGGCATGAATTCAGACAAAGACACTATGTAAACAAATGAATGTGGCTATTTCCTAATAAAACATTATGGACACTGAAATTTCAATTTCATATAATTTTTATGTGTCATGAAATATTATTCTTTTGATTCTTAAAAAAAAACATTTTAAAATGTAAAAACCATCCATAGCTCTCAGCTAAGTGATCTGACCTGTAAGCCTGTCTGCCAGCCCCTGCTATATACAGTAAATGGCTTCTGCACCTGACAAAAGCCAGGGGGGATGGCAGCAGTAAGCATGGTAATCGTCCCCATTTTTAAATGCAAAAGACGGCTCCCAGAGGCTCCCTCCTACTTCAGTGCCCTTCCAGCTGCCTGGCTTTTGGCTTCAACTTGGCCTCATAACTAAGGGGGCCGGGGCTAGAAGACTAGGTTGGGCTGGAGAACTCCCTCTCCAGGCAACCCTTTCTCACACCCCCATAAACTGGCTGCGTGGGATGGGAGGAAGCGGTGGAGTTGCCATTTCCTCCGCTCTGAGGCTGCCCATCTGTTTCCTGGGATAGGCCTCCTCACCCTCAGCCCGCCCCACCCCCAGTCCGGAAACTCACTCACTCTGGGGCTATGGGAAAAGGGAACTGCATGGCTCCCTCCCTCGCTCCCCAGGGGGCAAGGGCTGAGGCTCTTGCCACTGCAACCCCTTCCAGGCCTCGGGCCCCTCAAGACTCTAGCTGGCCAGCTCCTACCAATAGTTCTGGGCACAAGAGGAGGTGGCAGGCCCCAGGCCATACTGCCCCAGCAGCACAGTACCCAGCCTTAGAGAGGTCATGGGACTCTCTGCCCTCCCGCCTGCTGGCCTAGTTAACATCCCTGGGAAGCTGTTTCTCTGCTAATTCCACCCTAGGGGGAGGAGTTAGGGGATAGAACTTTGTGTAAAAAAAAAAGTGAAACAATTTCCCAGCTTCTGCGGTGTCTTCCCGCATGAGCATCTGTTAGTGAGCACTGCCCCCTGATGGACACACAAGATACAGCTGCCTGTGCCACTGTATTAAATTACTAGCAAGGACAAAGCACTACCTGAGCCCCACAAAAACTAGTGCCCAAAAACGCCACCAGTGTCAAAGGCAACCTATGGTTCAAAGTCAAATAAGAGTTTAAAAGAAGTGGAGCAAAGCCACATGGACTGGAGCAGGCAGGGAAGGCTTTTGAGTGAAGGATTTGCACAGAATTTGGAAATCTTTCAAAGCCCTTGGCAGGAGCTGGCCTCTAAGCAAAGGTCATTAGGGTGGAAAGTGGAAGCAGCAGGACCAAGGAAGGGCCTTGGATGCTGACTAGGAAGTAAGCTGTTGGCTTTCACACGGCTTAAAGCCATGGAGCCTCTCTCTCAAAAGAATCTATCCCAGAACTCCAACATAAAAAAGTTGAGGTCATCTGGCTAAGGGCAGGGGACTAGAGCCTTCTCCTAACCCCTGATGTGCTAGGGTGGCCCCTGGGCATCTCTAAAAACCTGAAGGAGCAACGCTTGAAAGCAGGGCTGCAGGCAACAGACAGCCACTGAGGTTTCAGTGTATTTGAGTGACAAGACAACTATGGTGTCTAATAAGGGGGGGAACCAGAATGCGTTCAAGATGGAGTAAGAGCAGGGCCAGGACAGTCCAAGACAGCCAGCCCTCCTCCCAAACCAGGGCTCCAGGGAACCTCAGGGTCAGTCAGTGTATGGGAACCAAATCCTCCCTTCACCAATTTGTCCTTTCCCACCTCCCATGCTCTGACACACAATCTAATCTAGCTCATGGTTATATCTTCATCTTGGTCTTTGCCTCATATGTCCTCCACATACCAGGACACACAGGGGACCTTCATAAACACTCACCAGGATTAAGAAAAAGAAAACCCCATCCATTGTACAGAAGTGGGCTGACCTCAGGGAGCAGAAGCTCTCAATTCTACAGGTTTCCATGCTGTCTCCTGAGGATACTCACCCCAGGAATCTCCAAAAGGCTTGACACCAGGAGAGGCAACTTCAGAGCTGCAACACTCCCAGTGACACCCACAAGAACGTGGAATTTTCTCTTCACCAAGGGAGCAGCATCTTGACAAGAGGCTCTTGGCTCCATGTGGGGTCCAGCAGCTTCGAGTCCCAGGAGGCCTGCCAATCCTGAGTCTCTGTAAGGCTCTGTCAGGATTTAGGAACTAAAAGCAGAACAAGGGGTGACCCCTTCACTCACACATTCAAGGACCATATGTGCCTAGGCCAGACACTGGGTTCCCAAAGGGATCATCAGCCCCAGGCTTTGGAAAAATTGTGATGAGAAAGTCAGACATCCTCACCCCCACAGATCAGTTACAAGGTAATGTGGCAAGTCTTGTATAAGGAAGGTCTACACAAGGTGCTGTGGCTGGCCAGTGAGTAGCCGGCTGAGAAAGTCAGAGTCTGATTCCTAGAAAAGGTACCATTTGGCGTAAGCCCTGAAGGGTTTCTAGAAAAAGAAGAAAATGATTTCTAAAGAAGAGCAACTTCAACCTTGCAAAGGCATGAAAAAGCGTGGCAGGTGTGGGGAACAGGGAGTAGCTTAGTAGTGAGGCTTGAAGGGTGATGTAAGGAGAGGCATAGCCAGAGGTAAGGATGAAAAACCAGGTCAAGGGCAGTGAGGACAGGGTACAGTGTTTTACTGGTGGGGGGAGACTGTGGTAGGGATGGGGAATGAGGCGCTACTGTGGTGGACCAGGCTGATAGACCAGAGAGAGTGGCAAGAGGGGACGGATTCCAGGGTTGCTTCTGAAGTGGAACCCTTGGCAACAAATTGGGTTTGCGTGCTTCAGGGACCTGAGAGATTGGCCTCCCTGTCCAAGGGTATATCAGGCCAGGCTCCACCATACAAATCAAAACCCAGGAAGAGACAAGCATAAAGGGGATGAAGGCTGCCCCACAAGACCAGCAGGTCACTTTCTTTCTCTGGCTCTCAGATGTTGCTGAAGTGAGCGCTCATGACAATATGGCTGGTGGTTACCCCAAAACCTACACTCTGGCAGACTGGGTCAGCAAAATGCACTTCCTCCATGGGAAACAATCACGGAGGACCGAATATGTCTAGCACTGGGCAAAGGAATTGTAGAAGACACAGTCACTGCCTTCAGGAGTCACAACTGAAACCATGCGTTACGGGTCCTTTTCTGGGGTACACATTTTTGGTGATCATTAACTCAATCTGTACATCAGTTTCCTTACTTCTCCCCCTCCACCTTCCCACCACCTCCACCAGTGAACTTGGGACCAGGTCTAACAGTCAATTCCCAAGCCCAAAATCAGACATTTAATGGGTCCTCAACATCATTTACTAAATGACTAATAAATGGTACCCTCTGAGGTAATGTGGCGCAGGGCCAAGGACAGAAACCTGGTCTGTGAATCAAGAGCCCTGGACACCTATCTTGTTGTGTGACCCTGGGTCATGGCCATGCTCCTGACTTTCACTGTTCCTTCCCTGTCTCTTCATCTGAAATTGGAGCAATAGCATCAAGTGACCCTTGAAGATCCTTCCAGCAGAAACCTTCTGATTCAATACTGAAAGATAACAGTAAAGGTCTCTCTGTACAAAAAAGGCAGAATCAGCAGGGGGAGGGAACACCAAGGCAGGTCCCAAGAAAGATGTGCTGGTGAGTTACTCAATGGCTACCTCTCTAGCTGGGCTTCCATGGGAGCCACCTCTTCATATCACAGGTCCCTTGGCCCCCTAGGGCCTCTCTGCCCAGTATTTGCCTTCAGCATTCAGCCCACACCCACAGAAGATAAGGATCATGTTTAGGTTCCATTGTCTCCCTCCTACCCGAAAGGGCCTCCCAGAGGCCCAGACCCTTCTCAGCAGAGGTTAAGCACAAGCAGATTCCCAGAAAAATTCCATTTGCCAGCAATCTCAATCTCTGCTCAGCTTCAGAGACTCAGCCAGGGTCATGCTTGCCGGAAGTTAGAGAACTGAGTCTACCCTAGGGCCCAGGGTGCCCTGTTAACATTTGACAAGACCCAGAACTAATCAGCATGCTGACCTACGGTTGGTGATGGAGGCACATTTTTGATTCTCCAGGGAATCCTAACTGCCAGATCTCAAACCCTGACCCTGACCCACACCAGGCAGCTGGTGCTAGGGCAGGGGGATTCTTGCAAAACAAGAAGCTGAATTACATCTCTGCAGCCCCTGATGAGGGGGCTTCCTCCACATCAACTTTCTCCACACCAAGCTGATTTCATTCTTAATGAACAGATTACTGAAAATAATCAGCTAAACTTGGGGCAGGAATCCACATTGGTGACTTCAAACGTCTCCCTAGAGCAGGTAGTAAAGTCCAAGATATACTACTGACTCCTCAGAAAGCTTCACCAAGAACCAAAGTCCACCTACCCTTCTAGAAAAGAGGGTAGCAGGGGTAGAAAGGGAGGTATGTACTTAAGGAATAGAAATTGGATAATTTAACCAACATTTGAAGGCAAGGTCAAATCACAGGAAGGGTGAGAGCTGGTAGGAGTTCTTTGTATTTGCTCTCAGAGGATCAAGACTCAAACCAGAAAGACTGTTACTCTATCCAGATCCTGTTGGAGCCATCTATTTGTACTGCCAGAATGGACTCTGCTGGACTCAAAAGAACTCTTGAGCAGCAGAAAGAGTTAGCAGGCAGGTAGGCAGGTGAGCTAGCAGGCTCAAGGATGTGTTTATTGAACCTCAAGTTCCTAGGGTGCCAGCCATGCTGATAGGACACTCAGTCAGAAAGATGGCAGCTTTTCTATCCTTTAAAAAGACTGGGTCGGGGTGAAAGGGTAGGTAGTTCAGTGGTAGAATTCTTGCCTTCCACGTGGGGGACCCGGGTTTGATTCCCAGTTTGTGCACTTCCCAAAAAACAAACAAAATGAACAAAAATTCAACAAATGCTGCTGCAATAATGGGATACTAACATGGAAAAAATAATGAAATGTGACCCTCCCATATAGCATACAAAAAAAAAAGACTGGCCCAACAAGAGTAAGGAACTTCAGCTTGTGGCAGTCTTGTGATAAGTAAGTCTTCTCTGACGAGTTTAATTAAGGACAGAGTTTAAGTAAAGGTTTCAGGGATACCCGCCAGTGATAAGATGAACAAAGTGTGTAGATAGGGCAGAGCAAGGATAAAAAGGGAGCAAGGCCAGACAGGGTGTAAGCCCTAACTAAAACAGAACAATAAGGGCTTCAGGGTGCAGGACAAAACAATCAAATGGGGGTGGGATGTGTGATATGGTATGGTGTGGGGCGTGTTGGGGCAAAGTAATGGCAGATGCCAGGGATCTAGGATCCATTCTCATTCCACATGACAGAGCCTGAATCCTTTAGCCTAACATCAAAACCATTCACTACTACCCAGGCATCTGCTTCAGCCTCAGCTTCCATCACTCCTCAACACATTCTACTCTGTCCCAGTTATTATGAACAACTTGCAGCTCCCCATAGTGTCACCCTGCCCCAAATCCCAAAGATACATTAAAAGAGCCAAGTGACCACAAGGGTATTTTAAATCCTCTGCCCCAACCCCAGCTCAAGGCTTTGGCATTCTGCTAACAGACTGCTCTTTTCTTAAACCAAAGGCAGACATGCTTGACTCTGTTGCTGCTGGAATCCGGCTTAAACCACAAGTTAGGAATGGAATCCGGCTTAAACCACAAGTTAGGGATATATATATATATATATATATCTTTATATCCCCAACGCGTGTATATATTTTATGTACATACTATGTGTGTATGTATGTGTTTGCTACTAGATAGGTAGGGTACTGCCACCTCCCAACCATTGAGAGATGTGGAAAACCACTGCTCCAGAAAACCCACCATCTTCCCAACTTGAGAATCTCTCCTGCTCACTATCGGGGCACGGGTCTCCAAATATTTCAAAAGACAGCAGGAACTTCTTTTCTTAAGAAATTTTGCCTCACTATAATTCTGAAAGGCCATTTAGCACTCTAAGGCAAGACTATGGGATTATTCCAACATCCCATGGCTTTTCAGTTTTACCAAAATTTTAAATATAGTTTGTACTGTAGGTAGCTCCTGTTGCTGTTTTGGAAGTAAGTTCCTGATTTAAAAAAAAAAAAAGGGAAATGGCGAGCCAATTGAGATGGCTACCTCTGAAACTAGGTAAGGGGGAAGGGGAGAACACTGAACAAACAATTGCGGAGCAACACAAAGTTGTACATAAGGGGAGGGCACACATACAAATCCTCCACCACGGGTTTCGTGGTCCGAGACGGTCCCTTACAGATCCTGGTAGTCCCAGAGCACAGAAGGGAAGGTGAAGGACCAGAAGCTCCACAGCCCCTATAAACACACACACAGCCGCGAACGCCCCGCAGCCCCATCCCCAACGCCACACACACACACACACACACACACACACACACACACACACACACACACACACACACACACACACACACACACACACACACACACACACACACACACACAGCCGCAAACCTACAATCGCGAGCAAAACAGCTCCGATTTCCCGCCTGCGGAGGAGAGGGCCCACCCAGTCAGCCCCTCTTCCGCGGCAGGCGCGTCTCGGGACAAACCTCAAGTCTCGCGGCGTCTTGGCTGCCCTTCTTGCTGATTCTAACTAGCGCGCAGCATCACGAGAGCTCTGGCCAGCTGCGTGATCGCGCGGCCTTCTGGGAGTTGTAGTCAATTCGGGGGCGAGGACTCCAGACGCTAACCCTACCGCTCCAGTATTTCTTGTACTGACGCCAGAGCCTAGCTTAATGGTCCGTCCTGCCCGCCTTCCCACCCCCATCCGACACGTATACACTGCTCCTCATTCGTCACTTCACACAGTATTTACTGAGCCTCTTGTATGTTCTAGGTGCACAGTTTTTAGAAAAGATCAGACCCGGCTCTTGAGATAAACTGGGGACTTAGAAAATTGCAGTGTAAATCCGCAGTGGGGAAGGCAGAGTCCTGCAGAAGCAACAACCAGAGGCAGGAAAGTCCTCTCAAATAAGGAGTCACTTGGAATTTTCATAAAAAGAGGGCCAGACAACAATCCAAGTGGAGAACAAGCACTGGCAATGGGGAAAGCAGCAGGAGAAAGCACGTGGTGTATATTTTCCTTGCCTCCTTCCGTCTCCAGCATTCAAAGGCCCCAGAAGCTCTTCAGTTATTGAGGCTGCTCAGTCTGCTGCCTTTCACCCGGAGTGAGAGGTGAGGTAGGCTCTGTGTGCTCTACATCTGCCCTCAGTGAACCATCTAGACCATGCAGCCCCTGAACCCACTGATCCATCCAGCTGAGTCCTACTTTCTCCTCAGCCGACTCTCGGAGAACACAGAACTTCCTTCTCCTAACAGGCAGGATTCCTCCGTGGCAATTTCAAGGCCTACTTGAGGCTTTTTGGGAGAAAGGACCACATAGGAGCATGGCTTTTGGCTCCAGGGAATGACAGGCCACAGACCCATCCAACCCTGACCCCACCATACTTCCATGCCCTGCAGCCCATGGTGAAGCTTCAGCTGCTACCACGCAGGCCCAGATGAAGAAACATGACACAGCAGGAGACACAGGGCCAAATGTTCCCCTTTATTATGGTTCACTCAGTTACCACGAACAGACGCTGGCTCAGGCAAGTCAGCTGCCAGCTGGGGAATGGTCTGTGTCTCCCAGAAATAAGGAGGGGCAGTGGGCACCAGGAGAATGCAAAAGCGGGTCACTGGCTGGCCAAAGACCTGAGGGTCCCCAGAACTGACCTGGGCTCTCTCCTATCCCAATCACAACACAGGCCCTTCAGCAGAGATGAATCTGTGTCCACCCTCCATCTTCATACTGGTCCCCTCCCCGGGAAAGTGCATAGTTGCCTGGAGATGCAGCATCCCAGGGCCTGGGCAAACTGGGCCACATACAGGTTACAGGCTTCACAAGGGTGGAGCCAGGGCATGGCCATACAAGTCTGAACCAAAAAGGCAGGTAGGGCAGGAAATTGATTGGAGGTGGCACCAACAGGTCATAGATGCTGGGTAAGCAGTTGGACTGCAAACCTTCAGGAGCCACCAAAGAAACTAAGGAAAAAGCAGTCAAAAGTCTGGGGTGGGGGAAAGGAAAGGGACAGGAGGACCTGGACTTAGCATCCCTTTTCAGGTACCACAGGATGAGACAAAAGCTTTTTGGAGAAAGTGGCAGGGGAGAGAATCAATCACACATCTGGTGGCCCAAGTCAAAGAGACCATTAGGCAGAGAACTTTCTGAGCTCCCGTTAAAGGGAACTGAAGAACCTGGAATTCAGATCTCAGGGTGACACCTGAAAGCCCAGGTGTTAGGTTCCAAGCTGAAGCCAGCCCAGAATGGCCAAGCAGGATTTATTTTGTTTTTCTAGGCAAAATAATGTGGTGGGTTTCTGTTGGGAAAAGGGAAAGGGGAAAACTGAAGGTAAGGGAGTAGGAGCCCCATTTCCCTCCAGGCCTCAGACTGAATTGGGGCCTCTAACAGCGATATTCTCACACTGCTTGGAACAGAACAGCCCCATGAACCTGAAATGGTTTTCCTGGAAGGGGTAGCAGGCTCTGACAGGGCGAGAAAGGGCCAAGAACCAAGTCCAGAGAGCAGAGGGGAGCAAGTTATCTTAATTTTCAAAAACAAGAGCAACCCACCTACCTCCTAGCCTCCCACCACCCTACCTATCATGAAATCTCATTCAGGCCATTGTGCTTGTGGCTAGGATTAGGCCTGTGCTTCTTCCTGGGTCTTGAGTTCAGGTACCCAGAACTGCCCTGTGACCAAGAGCAAGCTGGGATAGGAAAGGCATGCTCCTCCTCACTGGCCCTACCTGCCTTCTCCACTGACCTTCCCTCCAGGCCTTGCCCTGAGCCCTGGCCCTTCTACCCAAGCAGGACAGCTACTCCTCCCAGGAACCCAGTGGTTACTCAGAGATACCTAGAACCTGCCCAGAGGGCTTGGGCCATCCAAACCTCACCCAGGGATCAATAATTATTACATACCTCTGATCCAACTGTATCTTTATATCTGACAACTGTCTAGATGCCACCCAACTCCCTGGGGAAAACAGTGGAATCTGTCCATATGAATGTACCTCGCATGTAGTGGGGTCAGGGTAGGAGGGGCAACTGGCTTGGGGGAATGGGGGCTGGGAGGAGCATAGGCAGAGGGACTCCAAGGGGCTATGGGGAGAGAAGGAGAAGTCAGAAACAGATTCCAAGAACCTGATGGCCAAGTTCTAGGAATCAAGGAGCCTGCCCCTGGATTTCCACTCCCTGGGAGTCAGGTATCCCAAATGGTCTCTGCATCCCCAGCTCTGTGCCCCTTCCACACTGGGGCTAAGTCTCAGCACCCCTATTAGCTTCCTTCGTCTGGGGAATGGACTCAGTCTTAGAAGCAGATACATCTGGGGCACTCAGCCTTGAAAAAGACAAAGAAAAGCCTCATGGGAAAGACCCTGGGCAAGGGGAGATATCACAGGGAATCTGAGAGCAAGAAAGAAGGGATGGGAGGAGAGGAGAAGGCTGAGGGGGGAAAGATATCCAGATGGATCCAGAAAGAGCTAGAGAAGATACCCTATCTGTCCCCACCCTCCCATATACCACCACTACATACCACCATGAATGCTGAATACTATTGCTTCCCAGAAAGAGCAAAAATGGAAACAGTTTTCAACTCAAAGCCTTCCCCATAAGGGGTACACGGGCCAGTTTGATAGGGGGCATCCTGGTAGAGGGTGGGGGGCTGGTTTAGTTCTAAACACACATCTAGCACCACAACAGAAACCTCCACTGCACACTATTTCACAAGGGGACATGGACACAGCTACCACCTCATGGACAGCTCCATATGCAGCCCACTGCTCTCAGAGTGCCAAGAGCAGAATCCAAAGGATGGGAGGAGGGGACAGACATATACACACACATACATACACACACAGACATATATATATACATATATTATATATATATATTATACATATATATAATATATATATATAACTCTGATTCTTTTTACAAAGTATGGGGAGGAGAAAAGGAAAGGGGGAACCCTGCTTGGTCACCACAACAGACGATGTGGCTTGAGCTCCCTGTCCCACTGGCCCCAGCCGCCCTCTGGTAGGCTGGCTGGCTCACATCTCATTGGAGTATGTGTAGTTGGGGGTGGTAGAATACTGGGTTTGCGGCTGATTCATGGCACCCTGTGCGGCCCCCATGGCTGCATTTTGGGCCGCCTGCTGCACGTGAGGGTTCTTCCATGCCCCTGTGGTCCACTCCTCCTGGGCTTTGCTGAAGCTTCCTCCACTGCCACGGTAGAATTTATGAACCTGGAGGAAGAAAAGCATAAGCAAGGGCTAATCAAAGTGAAGAGGCAGCCCTCCAGGGAATAGATGGAACCCAGGGACAGGTCATCATAAAAAAACAGCCATCCCTCCCCACCTATGGCCTGTGCACTAGCAGTAAAGTCCACCAGGCATTTCCAGAGTGAGTCCCTTGGAAGACCTTTGCATCCCCCTGTAACTTGGAGGAGGGGTTGTCACAGGTCACAGCCCCTTCCCAAAGCTACCCTCTTACCCTTGAAGTGACTACATACCATGCTGAGGGCAATGAAGGAGAAGACAGCCACGACCGTGAACATGACGGTAGGAATGAGCATCACCACCGCTGAGCCAACGTTCGTTCCGAAGAAGGAGATGGTGGCAATCCAGCCACTGCAGGAAGAGACCAGCTGTGGGTGTGCCTGTGCACGGTGAGGCATACCCAGAATCCATCCCACTGGGACAGTGAGGGACCACCCCATTGCCACAGGGAGGGAACATGGCATTGGCTGCAGGGAACCATCTTGCTGATACTCAAAAGGCCTGTGTCAGTGGTTCAGAAAGAACTCTTTCAAGTGGCTGAGGAGTAGGAAGCTCCTCAGACACAAAGCTTCCTTTCCCCAGGTACCTTCCACAAGTTCTTCCACAACCTCTCTCTCCCCTGCAACCACTTTCAGATTCTCCTTCCCCTCTGATGCGAATGCTGTGTCTGCTGCACTATCCCGAATCCTCACAGTCACCCACTGGCAAGACAGCTTAGCACACAGAGGTGGGAAAAGGATACATTCAAGGGGCCACCCTTTCCAGCCCCAGGCTAGTCCCTTGCCTCTTACCAGACGCCCCAGCCTGGGATGCCCACAGCCTGGATGATGCTGATGACCAGCTGGGCCATGAAGGTGAAGAAGAATGCCATGAAGCTGAAGGAGCTGTCAGTCCTGCAGCAGAGGAGATGGCTCCCGTCACTGGGCAGAGGGCCAAGGCTTCTCTGCCTTCAAGGCTTCCGAGCCATTGTAAGTGAAAGTGAATGCATAATGGACAGAAGCCACTTAAAAGTCTTAAATGAGGAGCCAGGATGAGACAGCTTACATTGAGGGATCCTCACAAGTTTCCATGGATTAGGCACTGCATACAACATTACATGGGAGAGATCTTCTCATGAATGGACCTCCCACTGGTACATGGCTCGATGGCCACATTGGCACAGAAATAGATGGTTCCATTGTGGCAGGAATAAATGACCCCATTGTCAAAGCTATGGACAACCCCACTAACACCAAGACAGCTATCTCCACTGGTACATGGATGGATGGATCCATCAGCTCAGAGAAACCCACTGGCACTAGCATAGACATTCTGCTGACACCAAGATAGTAGCCTAAGTGGGATAAAGATGGATGGTCTACGTGGCAAAGAGATTTAAGGCTTCATTGGCACTGAAATGGATATTTTATTGGCACCAAGACAGATAGCCTTGTTGGTACATGAATGAATAGTAGTTTTGGCACAAATATTAAAAACACCATTTGGCACTCAAATGGACGCCCACTAGCACCAAGACAGCTAGCCCCACTGATACATGGATGGGTAGTCCCTTTGGCATAGAATAACCTCATTAGGATGACCTCATTAGCACATGAATAGTGGTTAGTGGTACATTGCTGGCTGGTTCTACTGGCACATAGATGGACCTCGACTCCAAATCAGCTAGTCCCACTGATACATGCAAGGGCTACTGCACCAGTATAGGTGGCCCCTTTGGCACAACTCAGTATGCAGCTGCCTGGGGAAGGTGATGGCAGAAGGCAAAAGTAGGCTTATTCTCCATGTTGCCAACCCAAGGGTAGAGAGAGGAGGGACAACACTAAGGTCAAGGCTCTGACTCCCTGCCCTTTCACCCCAGCCTGGAGCCCCCAGGAAGCCCAAGCCCTTCCTACCAGTCTGAGCCAAGGGTGAAAAGGGAAAGTGAATTTGGGGGCTGACAAAAAGGAGGTGAGAAAAGATTTATGAAGAGACAGGAGAGATGAGCAAAGACACAGGCTAGGAGCTGGGGTCAGCACCAACCACTTACTTGAAGGCCTTGTAAATGGGCCGAAACCAGCAGACGTAGGAACAGGGTGTGAAGAGGATGAGCCAAAGAAAGGCGAGGCCAAAGTTGGTGGCTCCCCCGCCTCCGATCAGCCACGCGAGACAGCCCACCAGGTTCACGGCCAGCGTGACGCTGTTCACTGCAGACCCAGGAGCCCATGCATACACAGAGACAGACACCAGACACACACACAGACACTCAGAACCATATCGAGATACATGAGCACCCAAATGTGGACATACACAGACCCATAACTCAACACAGACCCACAATCAATCACATGCAAATAGACACAAACAAGTGCAGAAATGTAGACGAACATAAATACACAGACACAGACACAAACACCCGCAAACCACATATTCACAGAGTTGAACCCAGAAGAAAACCCACAAACCCATATCAATGAATACATGCACAGCCCCATGCAGAACATACACAGAAATATGAGACAGACATAAGACACACACACACAAACACACACAAAGGAAGTAGAGACTGTAAGAAAGAAAGCTGGGAACTCAGACCAACCCCCCTCCCAAAACCCACTCCTGAGGGGATGCCAGAGGAATTCGGAGAACACAGAATCTCCAAGGGCAGGAACCCAGAGCTTCAGCCCAGCAAGTCCCTTCTGTGGTCCTCAAAGCCTCAGGATGGTAGAAATCATCTAATAAGAACAGCCTTAGCCCCTAGCCCTCCCAAACCCATAATACCACCAAGCCCAAGATGCAAAAAAACATGAGAAGAAATATAAGAAACCTCATGTAAATACTTCTTCAAGTCATCATACCATCTGCCCTGCATTTAAGTTGGGCAGGCAGTGGTGCCTGGGATCTCAGTCCTTATCAAATCCATTTCTTAGACAGCTATCACACCACCTCCTCCAAGAAGCCTTCTTTCTCTACTGCAGCCTTATTCATCTCCCATCCCTCTGACCTGTAGACCTGAGCAACAACTATGGTTCCCTGAGTACAAATCCCAGCCCATTAACCAGCCTAGAAGCTTCCTGAGAGCAGGATCCAGGCTCTCCCTCTTAGGTCCCCATATAAACTAGCTGAACCTAGAATCACAGTATCACTGAGTCACAGTCAACAGGGACTTCGAAGACCCCTTGTTTTAGAGATAAGAAACTGATGCTGACACTATCACACATCCAAATCTTCTGACATCAAAGCATTCCGTTCCTCAAACGTGCTGAGTCCTTTTAAGGATCCACAAAGACCTACTGAATAAATAATAAATAAAGGAAGGTGGGCTCAATCTTGTTTTCATATAGCCAGGCTCTATGTTCTGAATCCTGCATGAAACCTTTAAGCATCAGGGTTTTAAATATTTCCTTGGGAGAAAAGCATCTGACAAGGGCCTGGGGAAGACTTAGGGAGATATTTATAGTCCTTAAATCCAGCTTCTGGATGAGAGCTTCTGTTTCCAGAGGCAGAGTTACCAAAGCCCAGGGTCAGACAGAGTGCTCCCCAAGTCTGGCCTGGCCTGACAATCTTATCACCTGTGCAGGTACACTCACCTCAGGACCCTCATAATGAGGGTGGATATGTCTTCCCCTGTGTTACAGCTGTATTGCCTCCTCCATGTCTCATCCATCCCTGTTAATTGCCCCAAAATTTCCTAAAGCCTTCATGTTCTTACTACTTTTATTTGCTCTTTACATAGAAGAGGCATTAACCCTTAATTATATTGGTATAGAACTCCCTCCAGCTCACTTGCTCTAGTGTTCCTTTTGCAATTCTACTACCTCTTTAGAACAGACATCCATTTTCTTGGCCACTCATTCTCTATCCATCAGCTTTATTTTTTTTATCTTTACATTTCTCTTTGTACAACTTAGATTCCATAATTCATTACAATTATTTTTCTGTTCCCTCCCCTATCCTGTCTTCTGGTCACACTCTCCCTGGATGAACAACTCCATCCATACCTTAGCTGAGTGCTGTGAGAAAAAAAAGTGACAGAATAGGGAAGCCTGGTAGGGCTATAAATTCATGGTAGCCAACCTGACCTGGACCCTGAGCATGGCCCAGATTATCCTCACCCTCTGTCAACAAACATACTCTCACCCTAATCCCACACTCCTCAAACCTCCCACCTCCATTTCTCCATCATTGTGTGATGGAGAAAAATGGAAACTGTCAAAGGTAATCTCATTTTATTCCCAACATCTCAAAATCTACCCACACCTGTACATTCCCTTCTTTCTTTACCATGTGGACAGATCCTTCCTCTACAAAAGGCCAAGCCAGGACTTGAAACACAGTCTGTCTGTCCCCTAAGTCCATTTATACCAATACATGAAGGATTGATATCCTTCAATATCATGAAGGATCCTCAAAGACAACATTCTTTACCGCCTTCTTGGCACAATCATTTCCCTAAGTAAGCAACTAACTACAGGTCTAACTCAAGGCAGTAACACACATGGCTGTGGTCATACTGAGGCTGTCTAGACACCCTGGTACCCAGCACTGGACAGCCAGCCATGCCTGTGAGTTAAGTTCTGGACAGCCTGGACAGCCAAATTCCCTCCTCCCAAGACAAGACTTTCCACACCAACCTGCCACCATTCATCAGAACCTGAGGCTTTTAAACTCTTGCCCTTAAACTTTTGAATATTAGAACTCTAGACTCTTAAAGCATGGCCCACAAAACAGAGTTACATGGGACCACAGTGATCACTGAGCCAATGTCTACTTTCTACAAATGAGGAACCTGCCATTTGGAGAGTGGTGGGACCAGTCAAACTTGATCCCATATCTCTCAACTCTCAGTTGAATGCCTTCTCTTTGAACAATTTTCCAGAGAAAGCAAGAAAAATGAGGCTTTGAGGAAGGGATTCCTCTCTGAATCTGGAATCCTGAGGCCCTAATGGTCACCAGAGGTTCTAGAGAAAACTGGCCCAGTAGGAAGGGGAAGGGGGGAAAAAGAAGAGGGGATTACACTGAAAAAAAAAAAATCCCGACCAAATATTCTATGAATGGGAGATGGGGAGAGGTGAGGCCTAGATGGGGTGTTGAGGGAAACTAAGGCCTAGCTCGGGAGCCAGTCTACGATAGGAGCTTGCTGGGAGTCAGCCGGGGAAAAACTTCGTGGCTCATGCAGATGCTGCATGTGGGGGTGAAGGCAGTGGGTCTGTGGGCATCTGACCCCAGTGCTCGGCACCCACCCATCTTCCCCTGTCAGCCCGCCTGGCCCACTCCCATCTCCACAGCACTCACACATCCAGAGGTAGTAGAGGCGCTTAGTCATGCTGAGATGCTGGGGAGGGATGTCTGCCTCGAAGTCTTGGTAGAAACATGGCTTCAGGGGGATGAATTTGGGCAATGGTGGGAAGTTGTTCACTTTCTCTGTGAGGGAAGCATATTGCATATCATGACCTTGAAACTTCCCCTCCTCAACAATCCATGATCGTGTTACCATAACTCTTTCCCCAGCCTGGGCTGCCTCCTCAAACCCTGTGGCTACTGCCCATTTTGGTATCCCTGCCGGACAATCTGTGATTTGCAGCCATGTTCAGGGGCTCCCAAAGTAGCCAAAGGCCCTGATACAGTGTCACTGTCTCTCAAAAAATTAAAAAATAGCAAATGCTGTCCATCAGAAGTATACCACCCTCCTCAGTGGGGAGCCAGTTCCAGGGAGAAGAGGTGGGATGGGAGAGAGTCTGGAGACCTAGGTTCTGGCTTCCACTCCAATATTCATGCTCTTCAGCAAGGCACCACCCCTTGTCAGGCCCCCACTGAGGTGGAGATTGGCCAGATGGTCCCTGCAGGTGTCTCCAGCATGGAATTCTGTGCCTCTGAAGCTTTGGAAAACGAAAGAGACTCAGAAAACAGAAGGAAAAGTCCTCAGAGTATTGGAGAGCAATGGTGACAGAGGGGACAGGGACCAAACCACCCGTGCCAAGCTAAACAGTCAAACAGACAGTCAAAAAGACAATGACCTCAGGATGCTCAATCCCTGATCTCCAGAGTCAGAGATCTGGTGGTGGGCTAGACAATATCATGTTGAGTTTTCTGATAGACAGCCTTAACAGGCAAATTAAGGAAAACATGGGGTAAGCATACAGGAAAAACCTGGCCTCTCAAAGATGAGGTAGATGAAGGTAAGGGAAGAAGGCCACCCCACTTGTTCACTTCATGTCCTGCCCAAGCCCGTTCCTTACCTGCCATGATGGCACTAGCCAGCCCAGCGGCCTGCCCACGTCTCTTTGTCCTGACCTAGAAAAGAAGCCAGAGAAGGATAAGGGTCTGTGCCCGCCCATTCCAGTCCCTTTCTCATGCCCAGCTGGGTTGGATACTCCCTGGGGCAAGCTCCCATTTCACTGGTTCCCCCAGTGGGATGACTCCACTACAGGCAGCTCCCCTCTTCCCAGGGCACCCTTCCACCAGCCACATCCTTCCAGGTACAACCTGGAAGCACAAAATCTATCCTCAGAAAATACCCCATGCAACAGGGGGACAGGAACCTGGGAAGGAACCCTATGTAGGGTGCAGTAGTTAGATTCAGTTGTTAACTTGGCCAGGTGAATGTGCCTAGTTCTATTGCTGCAGATACGAGCCAATGGTATGTGAACCTCATCTGTTGCTAATTACATCTACAGTCAGCTAGGAGGCATGCCTGCTGCAATGAATGACGTTTGACTTAATTGGCTGGTGCTTAAACAAGAGAGTGTAATGTAGCATAGCCCAAGCAGCTTGGCATACCTCATCTCAGCACTTGCAGCTCAGCCCAGGCCTTTGGAGATGCAGAAAGAAATCACCCTGAGGAAGGTTGTTGGAACCCAGAGGCCTGGAGAGAAGGCCAGCAGAGACCACCCTGTGCCTTCCCATGTAAGAAAGAACCTCAGTGGGAAGTTAGCTGCCTTTCCTCTGAAGAACTAACAAAATTAATCCCCTTTTATATAAAAACCAGTCCGTCCCTGGTGTGTTGCATTCCGGCAGCTAGCAAACTAGAACATAGGGAAAGCCAAGTGACAGAGAAGGCCTGAGGGACCAGAGACCTCAGAAATAGGAAATTCTATTCCCTGACTCCAAATACAGGCTGAGCTGGTCTCAGTCACAGGCTGGCATCTCCTCCCTCCTGCCTTCAGTCATTCATTGACTTCCTGAGGGCTTATAATGTGCCAGGCTCTGGGGAGACAGCATGAGCAAGACAGACATGGTCCCTGTCCTCTGCATGAACCAATAAATATCCTCTGCAGTGAATAAAATAAAATGGAAGTAAAGCTGCATATAACAAGGTGATCTAGCCTCATCTTGGGAGTCAGGGAAATTAAAAGTAAGTAAATGTACAATATAAACCAAAAGCCCTAATGTAAACCATGGACTATAGTCAGTAGAGTAACTGTAATAATAGTGTTTCATCAGTTACAACAAAGGTACCACACTAGTGCAAAGTGTTGGTAATAGGGAACATGGGGAGGAGGGTAGAATATAATAGCTCTGTGTTTTCTACATGATTTTTCTGTAAACCTATAACCACTCTAATAATAGATAAGTAAATAAATAAGAAGGAAGAGGAGTTATGAGGTCAGAGCAGCCTTCTGGGCATAGGGGAAAGCATCACACCAACCTTGACATCAGGAAAGAACTTCACACCTTTAAGGGTAAGGAAGTCACCATGGCTAAAGTGAAGAGCACAAATGGAAGAGCAAGAGAAAATGAGACTGGAGAGGCTAGGTGGGCAGGGTATGATTCTTGAGACCCTTAGGAAGCAATTTGAAGAGGCCTATATGAATTGGATTTGCGGAGTTGGGGGGAGGGAGGCAGCGAGGAAGATTTCCTGCCAGCTTAAACCATTGAGTGGATGGTGAGGCCATTTACTGAGATGAGATGCAGGGTCCAGGGAAAGACGAGATGCTGCTGTTACAGACATGCCAAGACTCAGGAGCCTGAAAGCCCCACTCAACACAGGGATCATGCATGACATGCAGATTCTACAGGTCAGGAGCTTAGTGGGAGACCTGAACTGAGATGTACATTAATTAAATAATTATTGGGTATATTGGGTATCAGGTATCAGAAAATAAAACTTGACATAAAAATGGATTCTGTGGGCAGGCCACGGTGGCTCAGCAGGCAAGGACGCTTGTCTGCCATGCCAGAGGTCCCGGGTTCGATTCCCGGTGCCTGCCCATGTTAAAAAAAAATGGATTCTGTGACATGGGGGTCCCTTCTGTTTCTTTCCCTCAGCAAATTCTCTGACAGGAGATGATGTGACAGCAAGATAGTGGGCATGAACGCACGGACACCCCACTCGCCAGCAGCCAGACCAGGTAACCATGAGCATGAAGTCATGATCTGCACCAGCCTAATATCTCCCGGTGATGCCTGCAGCCACACGTCACCCCCACACCTCTTGGCATGGTTTTTTTCCTTTAAAACCACAAGCTGTCAAAAAGACAGTTGGAGCCATTTCTCTTTTGCTAGCAGGTTTTGCTGGCTCCCACCTGCCTGCTCTCCCCTTACTTTCTTTCTGTCTGTTTCTTTCTCTCTAGCAATAAACTATTAAGCTTTAACTCGCTGTCTTATGTGGAATTCTTTCAACGCCCTGTGCCTAACATCGGAGAGTTAAGGTCGAGGAAGCAATGGAGCAACCACTTGGAAGAACGGAAACATTGAGAATTAAAATCAGAAAATGGTCCATGACCAAATGCTAAGGTAATGCAATATTTAAAAGTTGGCAGTCACCATTGAAGAGCTACCAACTTCCCCCTTAGCTCCTCACTTCTAACCCAACCAATGAAAACCCAACAATTTCCCACAGCCACCCAAACCTCACTTTTTCCAATCCCCACCGGACTTGTCCATCACCCAGTCTCCTCTACCAATGCCCAACAGACCTGTCAACCACCTAACCCTCCTTTCTCGCCCAAAATCTCCACCCCTTTGTTTTTTATATACGCAGCCCTCTCCATGTATAAAGCAGGCTGGAGTTTAGACTTCAGACCCCCAGACCTCTCAGTAAATTTCCTCCCTGCAAAAAAAACAAAAAAGAAAAAGTTGGACAATGATTTATATAAAGTTTAAAAATAGGGGAAACTAAACTACAGTGTTAGAAGTTAGGACAGTATTATCCTTGAGGGGACATAACTGGAAAAGGGCAAGCCCCTGAGGTTCTGGTAAAAGTCTGTTTCTTGATCTGGGTGCTGGTTGTGTAGCAGGCAGGCCTTCCCCTCTTTCTAGTTCAGCTGTGCTCTCTGTGGAAAATCCCCAAACCCCCTCTCCTTGCAGGCAAGCGAGATAAGGCACATTTCCTGGGATAGAAACCCCCTCCCCTAGCCTTCAGGAACTGGTAAAAATGCACGTAGGCAAAAGAAGACATTCCTGGGATGGGGGCCCCTCAATGGTTCAGCTCTTTCAAAAAGCTAAGGTTGCCTTTTGTTCGGGGCTCAGACTTTTGAGGTGACCCAGCTGGGCCCTCGTGCGCATGAGCAAATAAAACCTGCTTCCCGAAACTGCGGATCCTTAGTCTCAGCCTGTTCTAACTTTGCAGAACGTTCCTGGAGGCCCGCGGCCTCATTCCTGGTTTTCGCGCTACATTTCTGGGGGCTCGTCCGGGATATGAGGCATGTGTACTGTCACCTCCCTCGCCCATGGCGGTGGCGGCGCCCTGACTTGAGACCCGATGGAATCCAGTGCCGGCAGCGGGGCATTTCCCCATCTCTCGGATTCCTGAACTCCCTGGATGGGGCGCCTGTCACCGCCAGAGTGGCAATGGATCCGGGACCGTTTCTGGAACCAGGTTTCTGGGAGCACCGCCCGTCTGTCTGGTAAGCACTCGAGTGCATCAGGTTAGCAGCCCACTCATAGAAGGCCAGGGGCCTGAGTGGAAGGGGGGCCTGATCAACCCAAGACTCTCCGAGTACTGGTCTCCATCTGGAGGACCAAGGGAAACGGAAGTCTTCAGGTTCGGTTCCGGAAAGGGCGGTGCAGTGGGGGAGTGTTGGAATGTGTGTGTGTGTGTGGAATTGTGTGAATGAAAGGAAGTCCTGGGCTGTGCACCAGGCCATGAGTGAGTTCGGATTCTGCAAGTTTGTGGCAAACCTCTTATGGCTCAGGGTGAGCAACCCTGAAGGGGGGGGGGGCTGGCTGGCTGGGGGGTTAGATTCCCAATGTCCCCATGGGGGAGCAGCCAGACTGAAGGAAGTAACAGTTTATTCAAAACCCTTTGCTGTTTGTCTGCAAGCCCTCCCACTAATCATTGGTGCCGCAGATGTGAGAGGTGAAGTCAGTAAGACACAGTTGAAATGCATGATTTCTAATTTTAAAAAAAAGGCTTTCACTCATTCTGATCCACACAACTGCAGACAGGTTCCCTTACTATTGGTCAGTTTTCTTTGGAAAGTGGACATGTCAATGCCTCCTGCACTTTGAAGTCATTGTGGCCACATTTCCAATGAGCTGAAATGATTTTTTGCCCTTTGGCAGACAGCACTCCGGCTTTTTTTTTTAAGTCCTTTCTATGTATCTGTTGGATACAACAGTTGCCTTTTGGTACACATTTTTTTAGCAATAGTTCTGAATTAATGGCAAAAAAAGAAAAAAAATTATAATTCATTTATCAGCCCTCAGTGTGTTTGCAGGAGGGGCCCTTGAACTAGAGGAATGGGTTCTGTTGGGTAATTTTGCCCTCTGTGCTGAGTCTCGAGGGATGTCTGCACTCCCTTCCTTTCGTAGATCTGACCCCCAGCATGGTTCTACTTCTTTTTTTTTTCTTCCAGTCAAACCAGTAAGTAATGCAGTTTCCAGAGAATTTGACAGTTTGTAATGCCAAAAGGATAAAAAGCTGTATTTCACAGTTGTACAGAATAAAGGCTTTAGTTAAAAAAAAAAAAAAAGGCTTTCACTAATGACTGGGGAATCAAGCTGACCCCTGACTGACTTAGGAAACTGTATGAATTAAAGTGGACCACTTTCAGGAAGAATAAAAAGAAGTGTTCTTATATTACAGCTTATCATTACTCTGTCTTATAAAGTAAATCTTACACATTTCAGGGTAAAAGGAAAACATCTATGTAAGGGTTTTAAAATTGATTTCATGAAAAAAATCTGTTCTGTATGTACAATTAATGTTGCCATTGTGTAACCTTGGTAAAACAAACAAAACAGTTAAAATGTGCACTCTAGCTGGGAGGACTGGCTATCCTCTCAGAAGGAGGTGTACTTTAATAAAAATAACTAGGTCCCAGGAAGCTCCTCTTGGTCCCTAGCCAGTTCCCAGAGGACCAAACTGGGCCTAGTCAAACAAGCTAATTGGAATTTGGCCACTACTATGTGAAATTATCATAAAAAGAGGAAAGAGAAAAATCGTATGAGAAAGGGACAGTACCTCATCAAAATCTTATGCTTTGCTATGTATCTTAACTAAAGAGACTCTGAATGCTGTCCCCAAAATTGCTATGGATTTTTACTGAAAGTTATAATGCTTCTTCTGAAATTCTCCAGTATTTCTCTTCAGGTGGTAATTACCTGGTGATGTAACTATGCTCTATTTTTGAAGACTTTTAGTTGCTATCTTTTAATTATTTTCTTTACTTACTTTCCTAACAAAATCTATTTTTATGAAACTGAAGCCAGTGTTGTCTGCGAATCCAAACCTATAAATTAAATGGCCCCAAATATCACGTCTTTTATGCACAAAATTGGCACTGGGAGCAGGATTCACATTTCAGCATGGCTTCATAATAATAAAGATCAATGAGACAAGCTTTAAAAATTTATGCAGAAACTGTGGAATATGTTCTTCTAAATATTGTGATGCTTTATTAGGACCAAACTTGATAAATTGAAAGTTGCTGTTTTCTTGTCTTTTTATATGCAGAATTATTTTAAATTTAAATATTTTGTCTCCCTGGGTTATACTTTCTGGTGCTTTAAGACATTTGGGAATTTTTATGTCAGTAGGCCCTCTTCAAAGTTTACTTAAAGTGAATTAACAGTAAGCCACGGGCTTTTAACATAAATTAGGAAATACTGTCATTTTTTTAGGGAAAAATATCCTCTAAGCTCAAAATAAAAAAACAAGAAATCCCAGGATGGGATAATTTACCTTATTCCTCACTTGCAAAGGAATGAGCAAAATGCACAGGACCCTGTAAAAATTAATAAAATAAAATAAAACAGGAAAAGCCTATGAAAAGGAATTGGTAGAATTACAGGAAAAACTGTAAATACTGCAGGATCAAAATTTTGGTTTTGAAAAAAATTGTTTTAATTATCAATCAATAGCTGAGAGGGCCACAGTCCATATAGCCCAATATAAATGTAAGAAAGATAAGGTAAACTTGACAAAGGAAAAGTACATATGGTATTAGCCACTGCCACTGTGATTAGGATATTAATGTATAGAATAAAGCAGATAACAGAAATATTTTTAAATAAAAAAGGTTTATCATGAAAGGAAAAAAATTTATTAACTATCTAGATGGTCAAAATTGCTGATGCAGGGGCTGAAGGAATGGTGTTGAACTATGCAAACTGTATAAAATTTATAAAAATTGGCACCAACCCCATCATATAGACTGCTTTTAAAAAATTTAATCAGCAAACTGGAAAAAGTTCTATTTTTCTGGCATTGGTTGCGCAAAGGTGTAATAAGCAATGCCCTGCTGACACTGTAGCTACAAAACAATCAACTTTGGTATACTTCATAAAATGGCAAAGCTGGGAAACATGGGAGACTGGAATACAGGGAAAGGAAAAGCCAAAATGAACAAATAACAAAAATTTTTATATGTTGGAATTTCGGTTGTGCATTAACTGGAGTGTTTTGGGTATTGAACATTATTCTAACAAATTTAATTTTCATAATAACTGTATATAATGAAATGTTTGCTTGAAGTGGTGACTTAAGTTTGAAAGATATAAAGGACTTTTTTTTTTGTTGAGAAGAAAACAGTAATTTTGTCCTAACATGAAATAATTGGCCATTGCAGAATGAAAAATGTGGGACAATGCCTGAATGAATATAAGTTATCAAAGGTTTGTAGAGGGGAAATTATGGTCAAAGTTAAGAAAAGTTTTAAATGAAACTAAAAGGAGAAGTATTAAAAACAGTATCCGAACTCTTTAGCATTTACCCTCCCTTACCTGAGGTCAAACCAGGAAACTGGTAAGGGTAAAAAGCTGAAGAGGAAAAAAATTTTTAAAAGAGGCTCCCTCCAGTCTTAATAGAAAGGTCCTTACCATGTTGTTTTAGTAATTCCAACAGCTGTCAAAGCCGTGAGGAGCATCCTATAAATTCACCACTCTCAGGTCAAAAGGGCCACTGCACACCACCCCTGGGAGTGCACCCTTGATCCTGAACACCTGAGATGCACCGTCCTCCGGAGCTACTGTGCCCTTCTCCATCGCAGCTGAGATGAGCTGACCAGCCCGTGACTGAGGCCAGAATGACCCTCATTGCCCTGCTCTAGCTCACCGGAAGCAGCTAGTCAATGCACGGCCGAAGCCTGAGGAGACCTCCGAGCCCTGCCTCAGTCACCCCGGAAGCTGACTGATCTACGCAGGGCCAAAAATGTAAAAATCAACACATGGACATCCCGACCAGTCTGTGGACTGTCTTCTCTTGTTCTTTGTATTTGTCTGTCGTTTAGCAGTTTCAGCCCTCCTGAAAATAGGTCTCCTGGATTTCTTCCTGAATACCAACTTTACTCTAAGTTGATGGAATCCCTCTTATCTGGATAACTTCCCCCTTCCTAGCTGCTGCTCAGTGTGTGTGTCTGCACTAATATTATTAAAAAGTTTTTAGGGTAGAAAATAAGTCACTGTTTGTAAGAGTTAAAAGCTTGATATTTAACCCAAAGCTTGCAGACACAAGTCTATGAGGAAATGCAGACTTCAGCTTTCAGGATCTGGAACTACAATAGAAGCTGAGATATGCAGATAAAGCACAGTGAGGTGTGGAAGAAACTTGCTTAAGGGAAATTAACATCCTAGCCTTAGAAGTATTTACTTCCTGGAACTTGTTTTTGCATTGTATAGCTTTTGCATGCAAACAACCTTTATCATCTTTCTTGCTAGTAAATAATTTTATACTTGGTTGAAAATATGACCCAGTATAATATAATCCCACCTCACCAGCTTCAATAATGTTGTTTTCGTTACTCTAGGATGGCAAAACTGAGAAACACAGACCTTTACCCCCCCACCCCCAACTTCACAGGGGCCTAAACCCTGCATGGCTACATTGTTTCCCATGCCCAGCTCAGATCAGAACATACCAACACCTGCAGCAAATAAATAAAAATGAAATATAAGTGATGCTAAAACCCCTCCCTAAAAGTCGGGGTAAGCATCAAAGGGGGGAAATGTAGCAGGCAGGCCTTCCCCTCTTTCTAGTTCAGCTGTGCTCTCTGTGGAAAATCCCCAAACCTCCTCTCCTTGCAGGCAAGCGAGATAAGGCACATTTCCTGGGATAGAAACCCCCTCTCCTAGCCTTCAGGAACTGGTGAAGATGGACTTAGGCAAGAGAAGACATTCCTGGGATGGGGGCCCCTCAATGGTTCAGCTCTGGGCCATTCTCAACTTAAATCAGCCAATTGTTTACCTTGTCTTTAACATGTCAAAGAGTCTATAAAAGCTAAAGTTGCCTTTTGTCTGGGGCTCAGACTTTTGAGGTGACTCAGCTGGGCCCTCCTGCGCACACGAGCTAATAAAACCTGCTTCCCGAAACTATGGATCCTTAGTCTCAGCCTGTTCTAACTTCGCGGAACGTTCCTGGAGGTCTACGGCCTCGTTCCTGGTTTTCGCGCTACATTTCCACAGATGTGTTGATTTTCTGAAAATTCACCAAGCATAAAATTACGATTTGTGGGAACTTCCAGTAAGATGGTGGAGTGGAGAGCCTGATGCCACCCCATCTCTGTGCAGCAATGAGAGACACCATGGAAAATGACCAGGATGGTGGATCTGGGATGTGAGTGATCATGGAGGGTCTTTTACCCTGCATAGGGAGGCCCTGGGCAAAAAACAAAACGAGAAATTTGGATGGAGAGAACGGGGCATATGTGCTTGGTTATGAGTCTGCCTACCCCCACAGCTGGCTTGGGATGGTTTTCCCTTCAGCTTTGTAGCTAGGAGTGCCCCTGGCAAACTTGGAAGATGACAGCTGATTTTTCTGTGCACAGACTCCATCTAGTCAAGTGTAACCAAGAAAGCAGGGTTTAAGGGATGATTTTGATTACCACGTCATTATATAGATGCTCCTTTTGCTTTTTGGGATATTGGAGTAGACAGAGAGGAATACCTGAAAACCCTAAATGATAATTAAGCTGTCTGGATATCTGAAATGATTACAAAAGCCCTTGTCTTGGCTTTTGTGACTGTAAGAGCTGTTAGTCTCTTTATGTTGTCATTTTCCTGTAGGGCAAAGGCCCTAAAACTGATGAGGTCAGTCATTAACTAGCCTCAGCCCCTTACATTTGTACATAATACCCCCTAGGCTCTGCTATTGAAAGACAACTTGTCTCCCTTCCCTTTGGCTCACACCTGTGTACTGAAATGATAGTTCTGCTTCCCTTCCATTCAACTTATAACACTGTTGCCTTTTCTGCTTTGAACTTACTATCTGAAATGACCTTGTCTCCCCCTGCTAAAATCCTTAAAAACCCTGAACCCCCTCAAACTCAGAGAGACAGACTTACATGCATAGTGTAAGTAAAGAGAGGAACATGCATAGTTCCTCTCTGTGAAACCCCGGTGTCTCAGGAATTCATTATTGAGCAAAAGAACCCGTGGCCAAATCATGGGCAAAAGAACCCAAGGCCTTTGTCTGGTAACAAAGGTAAAGTGCCTACTTCCCACCCTCATGATGTACTGCTGTGGACACCTGTTTTTTTTGTTGCTGTTTTTTTTGTTGTTGTTGTTTTTTGGCAAAGACTTGGGGACCCTTCCCTGGGGAGGGTGTGGGGAGACGTGGAGTATGCTGGTCCAACATCCATCCTGTGAAAGAAAACTGTTGGGTCCCCGTGCCACTCCCCTACCCCCACAGAGGCCTGAAGACCACAGGCGTGTGCCGATAGAAAGGTGACTGAGGAAGCCGGCTGAGCTGAGAGCTGTAACTGGCCTGCAGACATGTCCAGAATGGCTGTGGCAGGTGAAGCTGAACTACCCAGTCCCGCAGCCCAGCATCACCCTGGGGAGGAGTCTGGGGGCCACCAGATGATCGGCCACACAGGAGAAGTCTTTGATGGGATGCATGCTGCTCCTCCTCCAGGCCCAGAGTGGGTGGATTTCAGCATGTGTCAGGGTCGGCAGCCCTGGCTGGAGTCCCGATTCTAAATCTTGGATGTAGGAAGGAAATAAATCCGCAAAATAACTTTATTAAGACATTAAAATGCCCCATTCACAAGTAAAAATTATAAAGCATGTGAAGGACCAAGCAGATATGGCTCAGCCAAATGACCAAATTAAATCACCCAAGGGGACACAAAATTTGGAATGGCTGCTTAAGCTTGTTCTAAATGAAGTAAAAGACATCAAGAAGACACTGGGGGAGCATAAAGAAGAGGTAGATATGGCTCAGTCACATGACCAAATTTAATCATTCAAGGGGATTTAGAATTTAGAACAACTAATTAAGGTTGTTCATAACAATATAAAGGAACCCAGGAAGTCGCTAGAGGAGCGTAAAGAAGAATTTGAAAGAATAAATAGAAAAATATCAGACATCTACAGAGATGAAAGATACTGTAGGGCAAATTAAAAACATATTAGAGACTCACAACAGTAGATTTCAATAAGACAGAAGAAAGAATAAGCAAGATGGGACAAATGAACTTGAATGCTCAAAAAAAAAGGAAAGAAAGATGGAAAAAATGCAACTTGATTTCTAGGAGATGATAGACAGCATGAAGTGTACAAAGAGTCATGAAAGCAGCAAGAGAAAAGAGACTTTTTACCGTATAAGGGAAGCTATATAAGACTGAGCTTAGCATACTCAACAGGCACCATGGAGGCAAGAAGAAGTTGTATGATACATTTAAGATTTTGAATGAGAAAGACTTCCAGCCAAGAATTCTTTATACTGTGAAGTTGTCCTGCAAAACTGAGGGAGAGATTAAAACCTTCAAAGCAAACAACGGGTGCTAGAATTTGTCAACAAGAGGTCTGCTTACAAGAAATATTAAAGGGAGATCTATAGACTGAAAAGAAGAGTGAAGAGGGAGGTCTGGAGGAGGGTACAAGATTGAAGGGTATTAGTAAGGATAACTTAAAGGATAAAAAGCATGAGAAGGAAAATAATATATAGATCTAATAAATAAAAACTATAGGAGCATGTCGCTCCCCTGGGCACACCCATGTTAACCTCTCTATTGTGTACTCTGTCCTTCTGATAAACTTCTCTTTTAATAAACTTTACTATTTATGCCTACTGACCCTCTTGTCTCAGACTCTTTTAGTTTTGAGACTATCGAACCTGGATCAGGGCTCAGCTGGCACCATTGGCAGCAGGATACCGGTTACATATTCTGGTGAGCCTGGCAGGAGTGATTTCTAAAGATCCCAGGAGAGCACCATCTTCCACATAAGACACTGGCCCTCAAGACCTAATAATGGGCAGTGCATTCAGCATCCAATTGATAGCCCCATGGGCTGCATTCTGAAAAACTGGAATAATCTGCCAATGACCGAATTGAAAAAGAAAAGGTTGATTTCTTATTATAACATTGCTTGGCTTCAATATAAATTGGGAAGTGGAGAAGAATGGCTGGAAAATGGCACTCTTAATGCCATTCTCCAATTAGATCTTTTTTGTAAAAGAGAAGGGAAACGGTCTAGAATTCCCTATGTCCAGCTTTTTATGGCTCAATATCAGGATCAAACATGAGGGGAGCTTATAAAGTGTGTTATCTTAAGGGGGGATTAAGAGATGAATCCTTTCTGTCTCAGAAGAGAAGGAAGCAGATATTTTAAATGACCCATTGTTAACTAGACCTCTAAAGTTAAAACCTCAAAAAGACTTAAAGGAAAAGCTTCCAAGCCCACTAAATTCTCTCCTTATTCAAGTCCGGTGGGACACACTCACAGTGGAGCCCCTTACCACCCCCATGAAGAAAGGAAAAAGAAGCTCTGAAGGAAATAGGCTGTATCCTCTACTGGAAGTAGCCAATGGGGAGATGGGAACTATAGCGTCCACGTTCCTTTTTCTATGACTGATTTAGCAGAACATAAGAAGCAATTGGGAAAATTTTGAAGGCCCCTCCAAGTTTCAGGAGGAATTTAAAAACCTGGTCCTCACCTATGAGTTATCGCACAGACATTCAAGTCATTCTCTCCTACTGTTGTACTTGGAGCAGAAATAAAGGATTTGGGTAAAAGCCCAAGGACATGCAAACAAGCTGTATGGGGAACAGCAAGGATTAAGGCAGACAGGGGAGACTAGTGGAGGCTATGAAAAATATACTAATGTAAATAACTCTAGCCTCCCATGGAATATTACTGCTAATCACCCATGTCTCTCAAGTGGCAACTACCTAATTCTAATACTCTCAATAATTATTCCCTCTCTGTTCTATATGTTATCCCTATTATCAGAGTATATCTAAACAGGAAATGCCCATCTGTGACATGTTTGAAACAGCTCAATCTGGATAATTACTAAACTAAAGGTGGCATCCTGAGCACCAGAATTCCTAATTCAACTGCACACCAGCACACAGGATGGCCGTCCACATTCAAGTATGACTGGCACATCATCATATGTCAATTTCTCATTTCTTAACATTGCAAGCTGCAAACCCGTACCCTCCCGTTTCCACGCTCAGACTTATGCAGAAGAGGTGGCAGAAAGATTGTAAGAGTGGTGGGATGGGGTGTATTATAACATAATATTTTTGCATTTTCCAACATCTCCCAACCCTTCCAACACTGTCAGCAATTATGCATATTCCTACATGTACTCCCTCAACTCTGTGAAAGCATCAAAATTTATCCCTTGACCTCCCTTTAAGATTAAAGGGATTGCAGGGGTGAAAGTCTCCCTGGTGATGTGGGAGAGGACTCCCAGGGATGAATCCAGATCTGGTACCGTGGGAACAACAATTACATCCTGATCAAATGGGGGGAAAGAAGCGTAATTAATAAACTATCAGTGGCAGAGAGAGTTCAAATAGAGTCGAGAGGCTACTCTGGAGGTTGCTCTTACGTAAGCTTCAGTTAGACCTTGCCACCTATCATAACCTGCCAACCCCCAACCAGGACCATTCTAGCCAATCCTAAAGAACACGTAGGGCAATTTATAAGATTCCACAAGGGTTCCACGCACTAGAGTAACTTGCAAGAAACCTACAACTTCCAGATGGGTCTCTGGTCCAGATAAGTCCTGAAACCTAGCCCAGCCTCTCCAGAGCATTACATAGTTCCATCTCCCTGCCCTACATTAGTGACAGACCCTTCCAATATCAAAAATTTAGAATTGCCATTATCAAAAATTTAGAATTGCCATAGCCCAAACAACCCCAATGAGAGGTATGGAAAGATTAAGGATGATAGTGGAATTATACATAGAAGATAGGACTTAAGTGAATATGAATGCTGAATCATTAAATTGATATCTCTTTTAGTCTCCAATATTTTAGAGCAGCTAGACATAAAAACCTAAAATTGTGAGATTCTAACCCATGTCAAAGTCTGAAATATGTTTTACAACTAATTGTGGTGCATACTTGGAAATTTATAGCTGTTTTGTATATATGTTATTGTTCACAAAAAAGAAGGGGAAAAAAAAGTCCATTGTAATGATAAAAAAGTATTTAAGCCCTCTAGCCTCCTATATTCTGGAGCAGGTAGAAGGAGAAACCTGAGAAGCTAGAAGGAAAACTATGGTGGCCCACTGACAAACTCTGAGATATGTCCTGCAACCCCATTTTGAAGAGTGCTTTGAAAACTACTGCTTTTTTTCATTTCTTTGCTTTGTATATATGTTATACTATACAATTTTAAATGTTTAAAAAAAAAAGATTAAAGGGATTGAACTCTTTCTAAGGGAGACTAAAGCAGGATAAAATAGACACCTGTAAGTCCCTAGTTTCCTTTTCGGCTCTGAAAGTGTTAACAGACAACTCCAAGTCCCTTGTTTCTTATCTAGCTCCAAAGGAACTAAAACAGAGCAGCAAAGTTTCTGGGAAAAAGTTTCCCTAAAGCCCCCAAACCTCCCCAAACCAGAAAGGCTTGTAAAATTCTGGGCCCAAAGCACACTCTTAGCTAATAGTAGGAAGCACAGGGTCATAAAGATTGTTAACCATTTGCCCAAAGACAAATTTCAGGTATGTGACAACAAACCATGAATTCTGCTAGCTATCTCCTAGAACAAAGAAGACACCTAGTATTCAAAGTTACTATGGAAACCTGCCACTGGTAAAACTTTCCTATAAAACAAGCTGGCGGAAGTGCGCGTCCCTCCCTTGGGCACACCAGCATTAACCTGTACTCTCTCTTTTTGATAAACTTCTCTTTTAATAAGTTTACTACTTATACCTAAAAAAAAACCTATAGAATAAGATGTTAGACTCAAGAATTGCTTTTACAGCAGTAATTTTGAACGTTAATGGAATAAACTCATTAATTAAAAAAACACTGACAGAACGGATTAAATAATATGATCTAAATAATAATAAAGTGCTCATAAGAGACTTATCCTAGACCCAAGGATACAAACAGATTGAAAGTAAAAGGATGGAAATAGTTGTCTTAAATTACTGATTATATATGTAGAACGGAATGATCATATGTTAAGAATGTTTGTTTCTTTCTCGTCATTTTTTTTTAATTTAAAAATTAGTAAAACAAAAAGATAGTTGTCTTAAGCAAACTGGAAATAAAAGAAAGCACAAGTAGCTATAATAATTGGATAAGAGAGATTTTAAATATTATGATATCACGGGCGATAAGATTTTTATGTTAATTGTAAAATCATTTTTATCTTTATGTTCCTGAAATCAAAAACTTGAAAATATTCACTAACATAGGTCATTACTACAGCAAAGTTGATATTTTTAATAACTTTTTACTTGATATTTTGAGATTGTGTACATTTTGATAGCTAATCAAATAGTATTTAAGTTAGGGTTTAATTTTTAGAATTTAAGAAACCCTCATAGCTGTATCGCTGGATTTTCTCCTGGTTTGCCTTAATTTTAAATTGATTTATGAAACTTACTGTACAAACACAAGCTTTATAAAGATTGTATTTTATTTAATATGCCTATGGATAAGCTAACCAAGGTATCCATTTTAAAAAAAATTTTTATTGATAAAACCAAGTAACATACAAACATGAACATTCTTAATATATGAACATTCCATACTTGGTGTGCAATCAATGGCTCACAATACCATCACATGGTTGTATATTTATCACCGTGATAATTTTTTAGAACATTTGCATCACTCCAGAAAAGGAAATAAAAAGAAAAAACGCATACATACCATACCCCTTACCCCTCCCTCTTATTGACCACTAGTATTTCCCTCTACCCAATTTACTTTAATATTTATTCCCCCTATTATTTACGTATATATTTTTAATTTATATTTTTTACTCATCTGTCCATACCATAGATAAAAGAAGCATCAGAACAAGGTTTCACAATCACAGTCACTAAGATATCCATTTTTGAAGGTTAAGATTTTCAAATATTAATTGTCAAAACATTTGTATCTTTATATTTTCCTGAAATTCAAAACTTGAAGATGTTCAATGACACAGGTCATTACTATGGCAAGTTGATATTTGTAATAACTTACTACTTGGTATTTTGAGATTGTATACAGTTTTGAAAGCTAATCAAATGGTGTTTAAGTTAGCATTTAATATTTATAATTCAAGAAACTCTAGTATCTGTATCTGTAGATTTTTTCCTTATTCACCTTAATTTCAAATTGGTTTATGAAACTTACTGTATAAAACTAAATAAAACCAAAAAATATATGCACCTTATGGCAGAGACCCAAAATATATTAAGGAAATGCTTATAGTTTTGAAGGGAGAAATAAATGGTTCTACATTAATATCAGGAGACTTAATACACAATTTCCATAATGGATGGAATATCTAGACAGAAGATCAATTAGGAAATAGAGGATACAAATGATACTATAAACCAACTAGACCTAAGAGACATAAATAGTACTCTTAAACCAACAGCAGGAGAATACACATTATTCTCTAGTGCATATGGATCATTCTTCAGGATAGACCATATATAAGGTCACAAAACAAGTCCAATAAATTTTAAAATAGTGAAATCATATAATGTATCTCTCTGACCACAAGGGAGTGAAGCTAGTAATTAATAACAGAAGGAGAACTAGAAAATTCGCAAACTTGTGGAAATTAAACAACACACTCTTTTAAAAAAACCAATGGGTCCAGGGTGCAAGGGTAGTTCAGTGGTAGAATTCTCACCTGCCATGTGGGAGACTTGGGTTCAATTCCCGGTCCATGCACTTCCCCCAAAACAAAACAAACAAGCAAAATAAACAAACAAAAATTCAACACATGGTGCTGCAATAACGGGATACTCACATGGAAATGTGACCCCACCATACAGCATGCAAAAAAAAAAAAAAAGAAAGAAAAACCAATGGGTCAAAGAAGAAATTAAAACTGAAATAAGGAAAAATCCCGAGGTGAATGAAAAATAAAACACAACAAACCAAAACTAACGAAATGCAGCAAAGAAATTTGTAGCTTTAAAGACTTACCCTAAAACAGAAAAACTATGTCAAATCAGACCTAACCTTCCACCTGGAGGATCTAGAAAAAGAAGAGCAAACTATATCCAATGTGAGCAGAAGAAAGAAATAACAAAGATTAGAGTTGAGATAAATGAAACAGAAATTTTAAAAATAATTAAAAAGTTGGTTCTTTGTAAAGAGCAATAAAATTGACAAAGCTTTAGCTATAGACTAATAGGAAATAGAGAACACCAATAGCTAAAATCAGAAAAAAAGGAAGACATTGCTCCTGACACCACAGAAATAAAGAGTATCATGAGAGGATACTATGAACTTTTGAATTTCAGGAAAATATAAAGATACAAATGTTCTGACAATTAATATTTGAAAATCTTAACCTTCAAAAATGGATATCTTAGTGACTGTGTGATTGTGAAAACCTTGTTCTGATGCTCCTTTTATCTATGGTATGGACAGATGAGTAAAAAATATGGATTAAAAATAAATATGTAAATAAATAAGGGGAATAAATGTTAAAATAAATTGGGTATATAAAAAAAAAACAAAGCAAAACAACACAAAACAAAAAACCCTTCTAGGGTTCTAGACATATTCCCCTGGAACAAATTAAAAGTTTGGGCAATTATAATATGTTTACATATTTATTGTATGGCAACAAATCAGATAACCTAGATGAAATAAACAAATTCCTAGAAACACCTGAACTACCTCCACTGACTCAAGAAGACATACAAGATCTCAACAGACCAATAACAAGCAAAAAGTTTGAATCAGTAATGAAGAACTTCCCATTAAAAAGACCAGGGCTAAATGGCCTCACTGGTGAATTCTGTCATATTTTCCAAGATGAATTAGTACCAATTCTGCTCAAATTCTCCAAAAAAATTAAAGCGGAGGGAAACACTCATTTACTCACTCTATGAAGTTGGAAACCTCACAGTTACTGATCTGAAAACTTACTACAAACTTACAGTGGTCAAACACCACGGTACTAGCACAAGTAGAAACTTATGGACCAATAGAACTGAAATGCAAATTCAGAAATAGACTCTCACATCTGTGAACAACTGATTTTCTTTCAGAAGTTTATATAGTATCAAGAAAGAAGTGACTTCATTTGGAATCTCAGGTAGGACATGAAATTTTGTTGGTTTGTCCAGAGTGATGCCCTGATGAATCCCAGAATGATTTGATCAGTAAATGGAAAAGTATTTGCAATCCCCCTTCAAGGAATGGTGAGAGCGGGGAGAAATTCAACTTCCCCAAGTTGAATTCTTGATAGTCTCACAAGCAGTGTGGACAACCAAAGCTATAGGTTGAGCCCCCAGTCTTGGGGTTTGTTCATATGAAACTTAACCCCACAAAGGATAGGACAAGTCTACTTAAAATTTAGGCCTAAGAGTGCCTAATTTTGTTGCTCAGATGTGGCCTCTTTTGTTGCTCAGATGTGGCCTCTCTCTCCAGCCAACACAATGAGCGGTCTCAACACCCTCCCCCTCTCTGCGTGGGACATGACTCCCAGGGGTGTGGATCTTCCTGGCAACGTGGGACAGAGATCCTGGAATGAGCTGAGACTCAGCATCAAGGGACTGAGAAAAACCCTAGAATGAGCTGAGAATTAACATCAAGGGATTGAGTGAACCTTCTCAACCAAAGGGGGAAGAGTGAAATGAGACTAAGTGTCAATGGCTGAGCGATTCCAAACAGAGTTGAGAGGTTATCCTGGAGGTTATTCTTACGCATTAAGTAGATATCACCTTGTTGTTCAAGATGTAGTGGAGAGCCTGGAGGGAACTGCCTGAAAATGTAGAGCTGTGTTCCAATAGCCATGTTTCTTGATGATTGAACAATGATATAGCTTTCATAATGAGACTCTGTGAATGTGAAAACCTTGTGTCTGATGCTCCTTTTATCTACTATATCAACAGAAGGTAGAACATATGGAATAAAAATAAATAATAGGGGGAACAAATGTTAAAATAAATTTAGTTTGAAATGCCTCTGGTAAATGAAAGCGAGGGGTAAGGGGTATGGTATGTATAATCTTTTTTTCTCTGTTACCGTTTAATTTCTTTTTCTGTTGTCTTTTTATTTCTTTTTCTAAATCGATGCAAATGTTCTAAGAAATGATGAATATGCAACTATGTGATGATATTAAGAATTACTGATTGTATATGTAGAATGGAATGATATCTTAACGTTTTGTTAATTTTTTTAAATAAAAAATGCTAAAAAAAAAGAAAGAAGTGACTTTAACACTACAGAATATTTCAAGATTTGAATTACAGAAGAATACCACATCATTTGCACTTGCAATTGGTTTCCCTTTTTATGCACATTGGCAAGAGAGAAAAAAGCATATGGCTGAAAGATAAAATAACTAAATTCTGCAGAAACCTTTAAAATGAAAGGTGAGAGTCCCTGAACTAGATAAGTCCTGAAATGCAGAGGGGCCAGCCTTTCCAGAACTTCAACTAGTTCCATCCCCTTATCCCATATTATAGAAAGCCCCTTTTAACATGAAAAAGTTAGAATGGGCATAGCCCAAATACCCCTAATGAGTAGAAGAAAGATCAAAGGTAATGGTGGAGTTATACAGAGAAGGTAGGGTTTAACAAATAGTATGATTGCTGAATCATTATACTGATATTTCTTTTGGTCTCCAATATCTCAGAGCGGCTAGAAGTAAAAAACTAAAATTGTGGAATTGTAACCCATACCAAACTCTGAAGTCTGTTCTATAACTAATTGTTGCAATATGCTTTGAAATTTATTGCTTTTTTGTATATGTTATTATTTTTTTTTCCCCGTTCTTGGGTCTTGATTTTTTTTTTTAACTTTTTTTATAAATTAAAAAAAAAATTAACAAACAAAACGTTTAGATATCATTCCATTCTACGTATACAATCAGTAATTCTTAATATCATCATATAGTTGCATATTCATCATTTCTTAGTACATTTGCATCGATTTAGAAAAAGAAATAAAAAGACAACAGAAAAAGAAATAAAATGATAATAGAGAAAAAAAAACTATACGTACCATACCCCTTACCCCTCGCTTTCATTTACCACTATTTCAAACTGAATTTATTTTAACATTTGTTTCCCCTATTATTTATTTTTATTCCATATGTTCTACTCTTCTGTAGATACTTTTAGCAACAAACCAACAAAATCTCATGTGCTACCTGAGAATCCAAGTACTTATGACATTCAATCAAACTATCTACATGAGTTATATTAGGAAATGCTCTAGTCAAAATCTAAATTTTATAACAAATAAACATTTTTTTGCTTTAGTCTCACACATAAGGTGACATTTTAAAGTATTAATTATCATCTATTTTCAGCACCCTGCAGTAATGACTTTTAGCAATTCGGGGCACCCTGCCCTTTCAGATAAATTTGCTTATTGGTTTTTCTATTTCTGAAAAGTAAGTTGTTGGGATTTTGATTGGTATTGCGTTGAATCTGTAAATCAATTTAGGTAGAATTGACATCTTAACTATATTTAGTCATCCAATCCATGAACACGGTATGTCCTTCCATCTATTTAGGTCTTCTGTGATTTCTTTTAACAGTTTCTTGTAGTTTTCTTTGTATAGGTCTTTTGTCTCTTTAGTTAAATTTGTTCCTAAGTATTTTATTCTTTTAGTTGCAATTGTAAATGGAATTCGTTTCTTGATTTCCCCCTCAACTCGTTTATTGCTAGTGTATAGAAACACTACAGATCTTTGAACGTTGATCTTGTAACCTGCCACTTTGCTGTACTCGTTTACTAGCTCTAGTAGTTTTGCTGTGGATTTTTCAGGGTTTTCAATGTATAGTATCATATCATCTGCAAACAGTGATAGTTTTACTTCTTCCTTTCCAATTTTGATGCCTTGTATTTCTTTTTCTTGTCTAATTGCTCTGGCTAGAACTTCCAACATGATGTTGAACAACAGTGGTGACAGTGGACATCCTTGTCTTGTTCCTGATCTTAGGGGGAAAGTTTTCAATTTTTCCCCATTGAGGATGATATTAGCTGTGGGTTTTTCATATATTCCCTTTATCATTTTAAGGAAGTTCCCTTGTATTCCTATCCTTTGAAGTGTTTTCAACAGGAAAGGATGTTGAATCTTGTCGAATGCCTTCTCTGCATCAAATGAGATGATCATGTGATTTTTCTGCTTTGATTTGTTGATATGGTGTATTACATTAATTGATTTTCTTATGTTGAAACATCCTTGCATACCTGGGATGAATCCTACTTGGTCATGATGTGTAATTCTTTTAATGTGTTGCTGGATTCAATTTGCTAGAATTTTGTTGAGGATTTTTGCATCTATATTCATTAGAGAGATTGCTCTGTAGTTTTCTTTTTTTGTAATATCTTTGCCTGGTTTTGGTATGAGGGTGATGTTGGCTTCATAGAATGAATTAGGTAGCTTTCCCTCCACTTCAATTTTTTTTTGAAGAGTTTGAGCAGGGTTGGTACTAATTCTTTCTGGAATGTTTGGTAGAATTCACATGTGAAGCTGTCTGGTCCTGAACTTTTCTTTTTGAGAAGCTTTTTAATGACGAATTCAATTTCTTTACTTGCGATTGGTTTGTTGAGGTCATCTATTTCTTCTTGAGTCAAAGCTGGTTGCTCATGCCTTTCTAGGAACTTGTCCATTTCATCTACATTGTTGTATTTATTAGCATAAAGTTGTTCATAGTATCCTGTTATTACCTCCTTTATTTCTGTGAGGTCAATGGTTATGTCTCCTCTTCCATTTCTGATCTTATTTATTTGCGTCTTCTCTCTTCTTTTTGTCAATCTTGCTAAGGGCCCATCAATCTTATTGATTTTCTCATAGAACCAACTTCTGGTCTTATTGATTTTCTCTATTGTTTTCATGTTCTCAATTTCATTTATTTCTGCTCTAATCTTTGTTATTTCTCTCTTTTTGCTTGCTTTGGGGTCAGTTTGCTGTTCTTTCTCCAGCTCTTCCAAGTGGACAGTTAATTCCTGCATTTTTGCCTTTTCTTCTTTTTTGATATAGACATTTAGGGCAATAAATTTCCCCCTTAGCACTGCCTTTGCTGCATCCCATAAGTTTTGATATGTTGTGTTTTCATTTTCATTCACCTTGAGATATTTACTGATCTCTCTTGTAATTTCTTCCTTGACCCACTCGTTGTTTAAGAGTGTGTTGTTGAGCCTCCATGTATTTGTGAATTTTCTGGCACTCTGCCTATTATTGATTTCCAACTTCATTCCTTTATGATCTGAGAAAGTGTTGTGTATGATTTCAATCTTTTTAAATTTGTTGAGACTTGCTTTGTGACCCAGCATATGGTCTATCTTTGAGAATGATCCATGAGCACTTGAGAAAAAGGTGTATCCTGCTGTTGTGGGGTGTAATGTCCTATAAATGTCTGTTAAGTCTAGCTCATTTATTGTAATATTCAAGTTCTCTGTTTCTTTATTGATCCTCTGTCTAGATGTTCTGTCCATTGATGAGAGTGGCGAATTTAAGTCTCCAAATATTATGGTAGATGTGTCTATTTCCCTTTTCAGTGATTGCAGTGTATTCCTCACGTATTTTGGGGCATTTTGATTCGGTGCATAAATATTTATGATTGTTATGTCTTCTTGTTTAATTGTTCCTTTCATTAGTAGATAGTATCCTTCTTTGTCTCTTTTAACTGTTTTACATTTGAAGTCTAATTTTTTGAATATTAGTATAGCTACTCCTGCTCTTTTCTGGTTGTTATTTGCATTAAATATCTTTTCTCAACCTTTCACTTTCAACCTATGTTTATCTTTGGGTCTAAGATGTGTTTCCTGTAGACAGCATATAGAAGGATCCTGTTTTTTAATCCATTCTGCCAGTCTATGTCTTTTGATTGGGGAGTTCAGTCCATTAACATTTAGTGTTATTACTGTTTGGGTAATACTTTCCTCTACCATTTTGCCTTTTGTATTATATATATCATATCTGATTTCCCTTCTTTCTACACACTTCTCCATACCTCTCTCTTCTGTCTTTTCGTATCTGACTCTAGTGCTCCCTTTAGTATTTCTCGCAGAGCTGGTCTCTTGGTCACAAATTCTCTCAGTGACTTTTTGTCTGAAAATGTTTTAATTTCTCCCTCATTTTTGAAGGACAATTTTGCTGGATATAGAAGTCTTGGTTGGCAGTTTTTCTCTTTTAGTAATTTAAATATATCATCCCACTGTCTTCTAGCTTCCATGGTTTCTGTTGAGAAATATACACATAGTCTTATTGGGTTTCCCTTGTATATGATGGATTGTTTTTCTCTTGCTGCTTTCAAGATCCTCTCTTTCTCTTTGACCTCTAACATTCTGACTAGTAAGTGTCTTGGAGAACGCCTATTTGGGTCTAATCTCTTTGGGGCGCGCTGCACTTCTTGGATCTGTAATTTTAGGTCTTTCATAAGAGTTGGGAAATTTTCAGTGATAATTTCTTCCATTAGTTTTTCTCCTCCTTTTCCCTTCTCTTCTCCTTCTGGGACACCCACAACACGTATATTTGTACGCTTCATATTATCATTCAATTCCCTGAGCCCCTGCTCATATTTTTCCATTCTTTTCCCTATAGTTCCTGTTTCTTTTTGGATTTCAGATGTTCTATCCTCCAGTTCACTAATTCTAACCTTTGTCTCTTGAAATCTACCATTGTAGGTTTCCATTGTTTTTTTCATCTCTTCTACTGTGTCTTTTATTCCCATAAGTTCTGTGATTTGTTTTTTCAGACTTTCCATTTCTTCTTTTTGTTCATTCCTTGCCTTCTTCATGTCCTCCCTCAATTCATTGATTTGGTTTTTGATGAGGTTCTCCATTTCTGTTCATATATTCAGAATTAGTTGTTTCAGCTCCTGTATCTCATTTGAACTATTGGTTTGTTCCTTTGACTGGGCCATATCTTCAATTTTCGTGGCGTCTTGTGAATTTTGTCACAAGATATTCGTGAAGAAATATCTTCAAATTTGTTATTTTTTGCTGGTGTCTGGACATTTAATTACCTTAATTAAAACTAATTAAGATTCTGGAGATTGCTTTCACTTATCTTAACTAGGGTTTTCTTGCTAGATGAGTTTGTTGTCTATCTGTTCTTTGACCTTCAGTTCAGCTTTTTCTGGGCCTCTAGCTTAAGTTTTGTTTAACAGAGGGTAATTTTTCAGTTCTTGTTTTCTTGTTTCTTGTCCTGCTTGTAAGGTGCCTTTTTCTCTCCCCACCCTTAGGAGGGTCTACATAGGTATTAAAGACTCCAGCCGGGTTTTCCCAGACTAAACTGGCCTCCTTTTGGGGGAAGGAGTCACCTACGTCAGTTTTCCCTGAGGGTGAGTCCCAGCAGGTTGAAAGACTTTCCTGTGAAGTCTCTGGGCTCTGTTTTTCTTATCCTGCCCAGTATGTGGCACTTGTCTGTCTGCAGGTCCCGCCAGCAAAAGATGTTGTGGCTCCTTTAACTTTGGAAGGCTCTCCCTGCTGGGGGCATGGTGGAAACAGAGGAGAGGTTGTAGGCTGGTTTTAATGGCTTCAAATTGCCAAGCCCTGGGGTCTGAATTCCTTGAGAGAGGGATTCCACCTGAGTTGCATTTCACCCCTTCCCTTGGGAAGGCTCAGGCGGGAGACAGCCCTGAAAGCAGCCTGTTTCTGCGTATGCCTGGGGCAGTTGCAGCCTGTGTAATCCCGCCGCTAAATCCAGAGGCAGCCAAGCCTCCATAGAAACAGCCACAAAAGCCTCCGTTTCGTCCCCTTTCCTCTTTTTCGGTTAGCCCAATAGGCGACCTCCGCCTTGACCAGTTTTGCCTGAGCTGGGGGCCTATTTTTAGTAGTCAGAATTTGTTTATTAATGCCACAATTGGTGTTTGGTTGGACTCAGTCCCTGCTACTGTTAGAGTCTCTTTCCTTTCCCTCCAGGAAGCCGCCTGTGGGGGAGGGGCGCCGGCCTCTGCGGCTTGGGGAACTGCCGTGGCTTGGGGAACTCACTTTTCCGGAGACTCACAGCTGGTCCAGCTGGTCCAGACTGGGGTATGCTGTGTGTTTGGTCACTATCGTGGCTCCGGGAGCTGTTCTGTACTGTTTCTGGTTATTTAGTAGTTGTTCTGGAGGATGAACTAAAACGCGAACATTACTAAGCCGCCATCTTGGCCCCTCCCTCCGGTGTGTATATGTTATTTTTTTACAGAAAAGTCAATTGTGATGATAAATGCACAGCTACCTGATTAAAAAAGAAATCAATGTGTGATTAAATGATGACTAAAGTCTCTTCCAATTAGGAAAAAAAAAAGGAAGGGGGAAGGACAGCACACACACATATAATTGTATATATATGTATAAAACATCTGGTAATACCTACAAAAAAAAGGCTAAGATTGTTGCCACTGGGGAAGAACATAAAGTGGCAAGAGGCAAAGATATAGGAAGACTTTTCATTGCATATGCTTTTGAACGCTGAGCTATATAAATGCATTAGTGATTCAAAGAATATATATTGAATTCAAATTTAAATAAATACATCTCCTAATTGGCCCTTTAGGGAAAAAAAAGGTGAGACTTATGTCAAGAGAATGGGTTAATATATTTAGAAAACCTATTTTTTTGTTTAGCACTAATTAATCACAGTTATTTTTCTCCTTTTGATGACCTATTTTTCATATACAGACTGGAAATAACAAAATTTTACATGTCTTTTTTATTCTTTCTGTCCAGAGGTTGATGTTCTAACAAAGTAGTTTTAAGTTTCCTCCATTCTGCTTTTAAGCATTTGATTTATTAAAAAGGGAGTGTTCGAGGTTCCTGGAAGATGGCGGCTTAGTAAGACGCGTGGATCTTAGTTTCTTCTCCAGGACACCTACTAGGGGAGTAGAAACGATACAGAACAGCTCCCAAAGCCACAACAGAGATAAAAAAGACAGCGTACCCCATCCTGGAACGGCTGGCTGGCTGAGAGAAGCAGCTCGGGTGAGATCGCCGAGGCGCGCGGGCCTTACCGGGCGGGGTGGCAAGCGGCCGGAGTTACTCCCTTCCCCCTTCCCGGGCCGGCTGGGAGAATTGGAGAGGCGGTCCCCTGAAACAAAGACGGCTGGCGCCCACACCACGCGCAGCCCCCGGACCAGCTGAGAGAATTGGATCGGAAACCCCCAGGCCGCGGAGAACGGTGACGGGTGGGGGAGGCCCCTTCCAAACCCGTGACTCCCGGGGAACGTGCACTCTCTCGGGCGGGCCGCTGCCGCTGGCGCCCTCCCGCCACGCTTGTTGCCCAGGGCCGACTAGGAAATTCGGACAGGCTCTTTCCCTGGCTGCGGCGACCAGCAACCCTCCCTGCGTTCGGACCCCGGGCCGGCTCAAGCCGTTTCGGCTAGCGAACCCCCAGGACGGCGAGAGTTTTCCAAAGTTTAAGGTCCCACAGCACCTTTTACTGGTGGGACCCGCAGACAAACGGGTGCCACGAGCGCCACCTACTGGGCAGGATAAGAAAAACAGAACCCAGAGATTTCACAGAAAAATATTACAACCTTGCTGGGTCCAACACCAAGAGAAATCTGAATAAATGCCCAGACGCCAGCAGCAGAAGATAACTGTCCACGCACAAAAGATTGAGAATATGGCTCAGTCAAAGGAACAAACCAATAGCTCAAATGAGACACAAGAGCTGAGACAACTAATGCTGAATATACGAACAGAAATGGAAAACCTCTTCAAAAATGAAATCGATAAATTGAGGGAGGACATGAAGAGGACATGGGCTGAACATAAAGAAGAAATAGAAAAACTGAAAAAACAAATCGCAGAACTTATGGAAGTGAAGGATAAAGTAGCAAACATAGAAAAAATAATGGATAGCTACAATGATAGATTTAAAGAGACAGAAGATAGAATTAGTGATTTGGAGGATGGAACATCTGAATTCCAAAAAGAAACAGAAACTATAGGGAAAAGAATGGAAAAATTTGAACAGGGTATCAGGGAACTCAAGGACAATATGAACCGCACAAATATACGTGTTGTGGGTGTCCCAGAAGGAGAAGAGAAGGGAAAAGGAGGAGAAAAACTAATGGAAGAAATTATCACTGAAAATTTCCCAACTCTTATGAAAGACCTAAAATTACAGATCCAAGAAGTGCAGCGCACCCCAAAGAGATTAGACCCAAATAGGCGTTCTCCAAGACACTTACTAGTTAGAATGTCAGAGGTCAAAGAGAAAGAGAAGATCTTGAAAGCAGCAAGAGAAAAACAATCCATTACATACAAGGGAAACCCAATAAGATTTTGTGTAGATTTCTCAGCAGAAACCATGGAAGCTAGAAGACAGTGGGATGATATATTTAAAATACTAAAAGAGAAAAACTGCCAACCAAGACTCCTATATCCAGCAAAATTATCCTTCAAAAATGAGGGAGAAATTAAAACATTCTCAGACAAAAAGTCACTGAAAGAATTTGTGACCAAGAGACCAGCTCTGCAAGAAATACTAAAGGGAGCACTAGAGTCAGATACAAAAAGACAGAAGAGAGAGATATGGAAAAGAGTGTAGAAAGAAGGAAAATCAGATATGATATATATAATACAAAAGGCAAAATGTTAGAGGAAAATATTATCCAAACAGTAATAACACTAAATGTCAATGGACTGAATTCCCCAATCAAAAGACATAGAATGGCAGAATGGATTAAAAAACAGGATCCTTCTATATGCTGTCTACAGGAAACACATCTTAGACCCAAAGATAAACATAGGTTGAAAGTGAAAGGTTGGGAAAAGATATTTCATGCAAATAACAACCAGAAAAGAGCAGGAGTGGCTATACTAATATCCAACAAATTAGACTTCAAATGTAAAACAGTTAAAAGAGACAAAGAAGGACACTATATACTAATAAAAGGAACAATTAAACAAGAAGACATAACAATCATAAATATTTACGCACCGAATCAGAATGCCCCAAAATACGTGAGGAATATACTGCAAACATTGAAAAGGGAAATAGACTCATATACCATAATAGTTGGAGACTTCAACTCACCACTCTCATCAAGGGACAGAACATCTAGACAGAGGATCAACAAAGAAATAGAGAATCTGAATATTACTATAAATGAACTAGACTTAATAGACATTTATAGGACATTACATCCCACAACAGCAGGATACACCTTTTTCTCAAGTGCTCATGGATCATTCTCAAAGATAGACCATATGCTGGGTCACAAAGCAAGTCTTAACAAATTTAAAAAGATTGAAATCTTACACAACACTTTCTCGGACCATAAAGGAATGATGTTGGAAATCAATAATAGGCAGAGTGCCAGAAAATTCACAAATACGTGGAGGCTCAACAACACACTCCTAAACAACGACTGGGTCAAAGAAGAAATTGCAAGGGAAATTAGCAAATACCTCGAGGCGAATGAAAATGAAAACACAACATATCAAAACTTATGGGACGCAGCAAAGGCAGTGCTAAGAGGGAAATTTATTGCTCTAAATGCCTATATCAGAAAAGAAGAAAAGGCAAAAATTCAGGAATTAACTATCCATTTGGAAGAACTGGAGAAAGAACAGCAAGCTAACCCCAAAGCAAGCAAAAGGAAAGAAATAACAAAGATTAGAGCACAAATAAATGAAATTGAAAACATGAAAACAATAGAGTATATCAATAAGGCCAGAAGTTGGTTCTATGAGAAAATCAATAAGATTGATGGGCCCTTAGCAAGATTGACAAAAAGAAGAAGAGAGAGGATGCAAATAAATAAGATCAGAAATGGAAGAGGAGACATAACTACTGACCTCACAGAAATAAAGGAGGTAATAACAGGATACTATGAACAACTTTATGCTAATAAATACAACAATTTAGAGGAAATGGACGGGTTCCTGGAAAGACATGAACAACCAACTTTGACTCAAGAAGACATAGATGACCTCAACAAACCAATCACAAGTAAAGAAATTGAATTAGTCATTCAAAAGCTTCCTAAAAAGAAAAGTCCAGGACGAGATGGCTTCACATGTGAATTCTACCAAACGTTCCAGAAAGAATTAGTACCAATTCTCTTCAAACTCTTCAAAAAAATCGAAGTGGAGGGAAAACTACCTAATTCATTCTATGAAGCCAACATCACCCTCATACCAAAACCAGGCAAAGATATTACAAAAAAAGAAAACTACAGACCAATCTCCCTAATGAATACAGATGCAAAAATCCTCAATAAAATTCTAGCAAATCGTATCCAACAGCACATTAAAAGAATTATACATCATGACCAAGTAGGATTCATCCCAGGTATGCAAGGCTGGTTCAACATAAGAAAATCAATTAATGTAATACACCATATCAACAAATCAAAGCAGAAAAATCACATGATCATCTCATTTGATGCAGAGAAGGCATTCGACAAGATTCAACATCCTTTCCTGCTGAAAACACTTCAAAAGATAGGAATACAAGGGAACTTCCTTAAAATGATAGAGGGAATATATGAAAAACCCACAGCTAATATCATCCTCAATGGGGAAAAATTGAAAACTTTCCCCCTAAGATCAGGAACAAGACAAGGATGTCCACTATCACCACTATTATTCAACATTGTGTTGGAGGTTCTAGCCAGAGCAATTAGACAAGAAAAAGAAATACAAGGCATCAAAATTGGAAAGGAAGAAGTAAAACTATCACTGTTTGCAGACGATATGATACTATACGTCGAAAACCCAGAAAAATCCACAACAAAACTACTAGAGCTAATAAATGAGTACAGCAAAGTAGCAGGTTACAAGATCAACATTCAAAAATCTGTAGCATTTCTATACACTAGTAATGAACAAGCTGAGGGGGAAATCAAGAAACGAATCCCATTTACAATTGCAACTAAAAGAATAAAATACCTAGGAATAAATTTAACTAAAGAGACAAAAAACCTATATAAAGAAAACTACAAAAAACTGCTAAAAGAAATCACAGAAGACCTAAATAGATGGAAGGGCATACCGTGTTCATGGATTGGAAGACTAAATATAGTTAAGATGTCAATCCTACCTAAATTGATTTACAGATTCAATGCAATACCAATCAAAATCCCAACAACTTATTTTTCAGAAATAGAAAAACCAATAAGCAAATTTATCTGGAAGGGCAGGGTGCCCCGAATAGCTAAAAACATCTTGAGGAAAAAAAACGAAGCTGGAGGTCTCGCGCTGCCTGACTTTAAGGCATATTATGAAGCCACAGTGGTCAAAACAGCATGGTATTGGCATAAAGATAGATATATCGACCAATGGAATCGAATAGAGTGCTCAGATATAGACCCTCTCATCTATGGACATTTGATCTTTGATAAGGCAGTCAAGCCAACTCACCTGGGACAGAGCAGTCTCTTCAATAAATGGTGCCTAGAGAACTGGATATCCATATGCAAAAGAATGAAAGAAGACCCATCTCTCACACCCTATACAAAAGTTAACTCAAAATGGATCAAAGATCTAAACATTAGGTCTAAGACCATAAAACAGTTAGAGGAAAATGTTGGGAGATATCTTATGGATCTTACAACTGGAGGCGGTTTTATGGACCTTAAACCTAAAGCAAGAGCACTGAAGAAGGAAATAAATAAATGGGAACTCCTCAAAATTAAACACTTTTGTGCATCAAAGAACTTCATCAAGAAAGTAGAAAGACAGCCTTCACAATGGGAGACAATATTTGGAAATGATATATCAGATAAAGGTCTAGTATCCAGGATTTATAAAGAGATTGTTCATCTCAACAACAAAAAGACAGCCAACCCAATTACAAAATGGGAAAAAGACTTGAACAGACACCTCTCAGAAGAGGAAATACGGATGGCCAAGAGGCACATGAAGAGATGCTCAATGTCCCTGGCCATTAGAGAAATGCAAATCAAAACCACAATGAGATATCATCTCACACCCACCAGAATGGCCATTATCAACAAAACAGAAAATGACAAGTGCTGGAGAGGATGAGGAGAAAGAGGCACACTTATCCACTGTTGGTGGGAATGTCAAAGGGTGCAACCACTGTGGAAGGCAGTTTGGCGGTTCCTCAAAAAGCTGAATATAGAATTGCCATACGACCCAGCAATACCATTGCTAGGTATCTACTCAAAGGACTTAAGGGCAAAGACACAAACGGACATTTGCACACCAATGTTTATAGCAGCATTATTTACAATTGCAAAGAGATGGAAACAGCCAAAATCTCCATCAACAGAAGAGTGGCTAAACAAACTGTGGTATATACATACGATGGAATATTATGCAGCCTTAAGACAAGATAAACTTATGAACCATGTAATAACATGGATGGACCTAGAGAATATTATGCTGAGTGAATCCAGCCAAAAACTAAAGGACAAATACCGTATGGTCCCACTGATGTGAACGGACATTCGAGAATAAACTTGAAATATGTCATTGGTAACAGAGTTCAGCAGGAGTTAGAAACAGGGTAAGACAATGGGTAATTGAAGCTGAAGGGATACAGACTGTGCAACAGGACTAGATACAAAAACTCAAAAATGGACAGCACAATAATACCTAATTGTAAAGTAATCATGTTAAAACACTGAATGAAGCTGCATCTGAGCTATAGGTTTTTGTTTTGTTTTGTGTTGTTTTGTTTTGATTTTACTATTATTACTTTTAATTTTTTCTCTATATTAACATTCTATATCTTTTTCGGTTATGTTGCTAGTTCTTCTAAACCAATGCAAATGTACTAAGAAATGATGATCATGCATCTATGTGATGATGTTAAGAATTAATGATTGCATGTGTAGAATGGTATGATCTCTAAATGTTGGGTTAATTTCTTTTTTTCCGTTAATTAAAAAAAAAAGAGAAGGGATAATTGGAGATGAAGGGATACAGACTGTACAACGGGACTGGATATAAAAACTCAGAAATGGACAGCACAATACTACCCAATTGTAATGCAATTATGTTAAAACACTGAATGAAGCTGCATGTGAGGTATAGGTTTTTTGTTTTTGTTTTTTTTGTTTTTTTTCTTTCTATTATTGTTTTAATTCTTATTCTGTTGTCTTTTTATTTCTTTTTCTAAATCGATGCAAATGTACTAAGAAATGATGAATATGCAACTATGTGATGTTATTAAGAATTACTGATTGTACATGTAGATTGGAATGATTTCTAATTGTTTTGTTAATTCTTTTTTTAATTAATAAAAAAAAAAAAAAGGGAGTGTTCGTCTGGGAGGAAGAGAATGTTTGTTAACCTCAAATGGTTATCTTAAGTTTAAAGGAAGAGAGCATTGAAAGATAAACGCTTTGTTCCCTCATGAAATGCATGCATGCCCTTTGTCACCCTGCATTATATAAGCAGGATCTGGTTAAGAATAAAGATGTCTGCTGTCACTAATCTTCAGAACCCCTGATCCCATCTCTCTCTCTCTCACTCTCTTCCTCTCTCGTCATTCCTTAATATCCTTCGAGCTCTGGTCTGTGGGAAGCAACATCACCTTGTTAGTCAAGATGTAGTGAAGAGACTGGAGGGAACTGCCTGAAAATGCAGAGCTGTGGTCCAGTAGCCATGTTTCTTGAAGATGATTGTATAATGATATAGCTTTCACAATGTGACTGTGTGATTGTGAAAACCTTGTGTCTGATGCTCCTTCTATCTACCTTATCAACAGACGAGTAAAACATATAGAATAAAGATGAATAATGGGGGGGAGGGAGTGTTCATAAAAGGAAATTACTTTGAATAGTAAAAAAAAAAGGTTATGATGTGTGTACCTTTCTATGTTATACTTCAACAAAAGGTTTACTTAAAAAAAAAAGGGGGGGGGGAACAATACAAAACAAAAAACCCTTCTAGGGTTCTAGTCACATTCCTCTGGAACAAATTAAAAGTTCAGGCAATTATAATATGTTTACTCCTATACGATATGGAATCAAATCCAGATATAAAAACCCAGCAACATCTCCTACAAAAGAAAAAATACAGTCATGATTGAGCCACACATGAAATTATACCCGTACACAGTTCCACTTGTTGTAATACAATTTGTAATAAAAGATGGGAAACAATCTACATGTCCATCAATAGGGGACTGATTAAATAAATAGTACAATCATACAATGGACTACTCTGCAGCTATTCTTAAAAAATAAATGCTCTGAAGCTATTAAGGGAAAAAAAGAAGAAGTTCTCCAGGTACTACTATGGAAATAACTTCACAATTACTAGTAGCTGAAATAAGAAAGATGAAGAACAGGCTGTATGATATGCTACCTTTCATATTTAAACAAAGAAGGGAGGAAAGGACAATAAAAAAATTTCCTTTTGATCTAGTGTGATAGTTAGGTTCTGGTGTCAACTTGGCCAAGTAATGATGCCCAGTTTCTGGTCAGGCAAGGACTGGCCTAACCGTTGCTGCAAGGATATTTCATAGCTGGTTGATGAATTGGAAGGCTGATATATTAAGTCATCAGTCAGTTGACCGCATCTGTGGCCGAGTACATCTGCAATCAACTAAGGTGTGCCTCCAATGAGATAATCCGATCAAATTGACAACTTTTAAGGAGAGTCTTTTTTTGCTGTTTCTTCAGACAGAGAGCCTCTCCTGTGGAGTTTATCCAGCCCCTTCATCAGAGCTGCCAGCTTCACAGCCTGCCCTGTGGATTCTGGACTCTTCCATTCCCATAGTTGCTTGAGACACCTTTATAAACCTCATATTTAAGGATAGCCCCTGCTGGTTCTGTTTCTCTAGAGAATCCTAACTATTACAGCTTGGTACTGGGAGTGTTCTTGAGAAACAGAATCTTAAAAATGGGTTTTTACGATTGGTTTTCTACTCTGATTAGGCTACAAGGCACTAATGACTCTAATTCCAATAAGCAAGATGGCACTGACAGTCCATGGGGTGAGTTGGCAAGACTCATACTCAAAATATCACCAGTAGATTTTCCTAATTGTACACTTATATGAGGCTATGCTCTGGGTGAGAGTGTTTTTGACACCTTTAAAGAGGTTTTTGTTTTTCATATCACAACTTTTGCTTATTATGTGAATTTTTACAATGCAAACAAAAATATATACAGAAATGCACTATACAAATTAGCTAAATGCAGATGGCAACTTTTTTGTCTTTTCAAGAGGCCATTACTCCCACTTCTAGTAAAATATAGAGACTGCACACAGGTAGAAACAGATTGGTCATTAGCTTTACAATTTTGCCTGGAAATGATCTATAAATGCACTTCCTCCCTGCTACTTATAAAGTGTAAAAAGGAAGTTAAGGGAAAGTTTCCTTGTTGGTTCCTACCATATGGAAGATGCTATACTCTATTTTAACAGGGCCAATATGTATGGAAAATATCTAAATTAAATATTATTGCAAAAATGAAGCAGTCGCTTCCCTTAAGCAGCCCAAGGTGATCTCTGAAAATGGTTCACTATTCACTTGACCCAGAAAACCCTACAAAATCATGCAAATCAAGAGGTTCAAATTTTTGTGTTCACTTTAAGAACACCTGAGAAATTGCTTAGGCCATCAAGGGTATGCGTATTTGAAAAGCCATCAAGTATCTGAAAGATGTCACTTTACGGAAGCAATGTGTCCCATTCCGTTTTGCAAAGGTGGTGTTGGTAGGTGTGCCCAGGCCAAACAGTGGGGCTGGACACAGGGTCGGTGGCCCAAAAAAAGAGGGCTGAATTTCTGTTGCACATGCTTAAAAATGCAGAGGGTAATGCCAAACTTAAGGGTTTAGATGTAGATTCACTGGTCATTGAGCACATCCAGGTGAACAAAGCTCCTCAGATGAGCGCACGCCAGACTAACCCATACGTGAGCTCCCCTTGCAACACTGAGATGATCCTGACCAAAAAGGAACAAACTGTTCCCAAACCAGAAGAGAAGGCTGCACAGAAGAAAAAGATATGCCAGAAGAAACTGAAGAAACAAAAACTTATGGCTCAGGAATAAATTCGTCTTCAAATAAACGCAAATTAAAGTTAAAGCCGAATGTTGTCTATCTTATTAAATATGTTAAACATTTACTCTGTCATTGTCTTAGTTCATACACAAGGTGTTTAAAAAAAAAAAAGAAAGAAAAAAAAGCAGCAACAAGAATCTGGCTAAAGAGGGCACTAATGAGAATAGCATATAATTAAATAATCCAAAACAAACAAAAAAGTTGTATAAAAAAGCTCTAGGGGCACACTATAAGCGTATCGGTTTTCTTCCATGTGTATTTTTAAACAATGGTCATGTCAAAAATAGGTCAAATGTGTTAGATTTAATTATATTATTGTATATACTGCATTGAATGGAACTTCTGTATTACAATTATCACAGAGAAGAATAGTTTGCATCATATTATGGCAATTTATCCTCAATGGAAATCTTCCAGAGTCCTTTCATTTCAATCAAACAACTAGAACATGATTGTACAACAGTAAAATGTTCTCTTGTATTAAATTGAAGTCATCTGTTTTAAAAAAAAAGAAAAAAAGTAGGAAAGGTACTTAGAGCTGTTACTAAGTACACATCAACCTTGGACTGTTACTAAGTACACAACCTTAGACAATGCAAGGCATCTTAATCTCCATCAAGAACAATACAGCAAAATAATAAGTTTTGTCATGCTGTTAAATCCATCATTATGGATAAAACTGGTGCAAACTGATCAAACGGATCCAACAAACACTGATGTCTAAGCTGGGATATTGGCAACTAAAACATAACTGGTGGTCAATAGGGAGTTTAAAAGATCTTTTGTTTCTTCTTGTCCCTTTCCAAGGTTTCCGAAGAGTTCTGTTGTTCTAACATAAGTTGGTGAGCTTCCCAGTTCGCTTTCTCATCCTCAGATGGACAATGTTTTTCCTCTAATTCTTTGGGTTGTACTTTCAAATTCTTCTTCATCTGCTCATGGAGCTCTTTCAGCTTCAGAATCCTTCAATTTCTGAACTTTTCCTTTGACCTTCATCTCAGACACCTGCTCCATCTCCATCTTCTTCATCTTGGCTACATGCTTACTTCTTTCTTCCCCCATCTGCGCCAGAGGGCTCTCAGTAAGCTGCCCTTTATTCTTGTTGCTATCAACTCCATTATAAGTCACAGCTGCCAGTTTTCTGCTTCTGTGGTTCTCATAGTGTACATTATTAGTGACATCTTTCAAGCCCTGCATGTGTATCCTTATCAACATACTTCTTAGAGCTGTAAAATCACAATGTTTGCCATTTTCAACATCAGCGACGCCCCAAGGATACTGCCTTCCTCTGGCCCCTTTGCCAAGTAATACTTCAATGATAGTATTACTGCCTCCCACAGCGAGAGGTAAATGGTGCTTTATCTTTTTAACAAGCTTATTTTCTTCTTCATCATGTTTCTGGAAATTCATATATTTTAATTTTATGTTCTTGGATTTCTTTATCTGTGCTTTAAACTGTTGGCACCCTCTGGTGTGAGAATGTCTGCTTTGATAATAAGTGGGATGATATTCACTTTTTCATGTAAGTGTTTCATAAACTCAATATCCAATGGATATTGTCCATGTCCTGAAGGAGCCAGCCCTGCACCCTGTTGTCAGGCATCTGTCATCTGTCCACTCAGGATTCTGTACTTAGGTAGCCTTCAAATTTACTATCAACGTAATTGATGACAGGCTGCCAACGATTACTAGTACCCACCATATTTCCGAAGCCTGGATATCAACTATTGTTAGCAACAATTGCACACCTCCTTCTTTGATTAAACCTTTGGATGGTGCCACCTGTACAGTCTTTTTTATTCTATGGGAAGGACCAGATACCCTGAAGTATACAAATCTGTAAAAAAATAACCCAATACTCTGGAATATACAAATCTGTGAGAACAAAGGGAAGATCATAATATTGACTTTCCCAATCCAGATTCAACTACTACCAGAGGGTAAACCGAAACCCTCTTTTCACGGATTTTCTACATACTTGATTTGGGAGATTAGCAAACCCCACATAGCCTTCAAGGTTCTTCTGTTGAACTGCTTTGTAAAGAACATATGTCCATCATTCCAGGGTTCAGATTCCAAGAGAACAGATCCGTGGTGCTGCTGTGGATGCTCCTCTCCTCAGCAGGAGCAGATCCTGCACTGACTGATGGCCCCTCCCCCTCCTATGGAGTTTTGTGGAATTAAGAGGTATAATGATGTTGGCTGGCTGTTGTTAGATATGCTGGATACAGCAATGAAGAAAAGGATAAGCTGAAGGCTTCAAATTTGCAACTTAAGTGCCCTATGAACGATGTAAAAGTTCCCATGTTTGTCCTGAAAGAATATCTTGTTTCTTGTGGTCACAGACTTGAGATCTCTGAAAACCAGACACAGAGCCTACGAGTAGCAGATTTACAACATAACTAAAATCTCAACCTTGCAGGGTGTCTGCTGTTAAAGTAAGGGCTTTGGTTGGAAAATAATGGGACCCTGAAACGTGAGATGGTGATACATGGCTTGATAATGATGGTGATTGGAGACGGGATCCCTGGAATCTGCTGAGGCTTTGCTAGATAGACCTGTAATGGACTGCCCTGAGGACTTCCTGACCCCCAGCCTGCCTTGAAGAAAGTTTCCAGGCCTCCAGTCTGTCCAGAGGAGTCTGCCATCCAACCTTCACCTAATGAGATTAACCTCTCAATTGCTACTAACCCTGTCACCACAGCCCTCACTCCTCTGCCAGGCACAACTAATCCTGTCTCACCAGGTGAAACTGCAATAGAATATCCTGAGGTAAGTGGCTTGAAAGACACTTCTATTTCTTTTCATGACCCACTCCCACCAGCCCTCTTTACTTCAAGACCTATAACTAGACTAAAATCCCAACCAGCCCTGAAATGTGAGGTACAAAGTGTGACCCACAAGGAAGTATGCTACACTCCAAAAGAACTGCATGAATTTTCCAATCTATATAGACAGAAATCAGGGGAATAAGTGTGAGAATTAATATTAAGGATGTGAGATAATGGTGGAAGGAATAAAAAGTTGGATTAAGCTGAATTTATTGATATGGGATCACTAAGCAAAGATTCTGCAATTAATGTTGTAGCTCAAGGGGTTAGAAAGGGCATTAACAGTTGGTTTGGATGGTTGGCTGAAACATGGATCCAAAGGTAGCCAACATTAACTGAGATAAATGCCACAACTGATCTGGTATAATGTAGATGAGGGGATCCAGAGGCTTAGAGAGACTGGAATGTTAGGGTGGATTTACCATGGAAGACCTGCTCACCACCCAGGAATGTCCAGAGGACACATCTTTCACCAGAACCTTGAGAAATAAATTCATGAGACTAGCTCCATCATCCCTAAAGAGCTCTGTAGTCACCCTTCTCTGTAAGTCAGATATTACTGTGGGAACTGCTGTCACTGAGCTGGAATCCTTCAACACAAAAGGGGTGACCGAATATCGAGCTGGCAGAAGTCAAGTGGTGACAGTTAATCACACAGACAAGGTGGGCGTGGCCACCATAATGGACAGCAGACTCAAAGCAGCTGTCAGAATAATCTGACTCGCAGAGATTTGTGGTATTGGCTAGTGGATCGTGGGGTACCTAGAAGTAAAATAGATGGGCATCTACTAAATTCTTGTTTGAGCTGTATAAGAAGAAGAATTCTAGGTCAAATGAATAGAAGTCTAATTTGAATTCCAAAAACAGAGAGTCACGGGCCCTTAATCAGTATCCAAACTTGAGACAGTTTACAGACCACAGTACTTGAATGGGTCCGGGGGGTGGGGAGGGGGGAGGTTAACACTGTTTGGGGAGATTTGAAAATCTTAGTAATGGAAGGTGGTAAAGGTACTGCAATATTGTGAATGCAATTAATCCCATTGAATGGTATACCTGGGAACGGTGGAGATAGGAAAATTTATGTTACATATGTTCCTAAAATTAAGAAGAAAAAGAAAGAGCAACTAAAGAGACAATGACAATTAAATGCAATTAGATCCTGCGTAATATCTAACAAAGGAAAAGAAAAGGCTCAAAGAGACAGTACTGGGACATATAAGAAAAATGGAATATAGACTGTATTAGTTAGGGTTCTCTAGAGAAACAGAATCAACAGGGAACACTTGCAAATATAAAATTTATGAAAGTGTCTCACGTGACCGTAGGAATGCAGAGTCCAAAATCCACAGGGCAGGCTGCGAAGCCGATGACTCCAATGGATGGCCTGGATGAACTCCACAGGAGAGGCTCACCAGCCAAAGCAGGAATGGAACCTGTCTCCTCTGAGTCCTCCTTAAAAGGCTTCCCATGATTGGATTTAGCATCACTAATTGCAGAAGACACTCCCCTTTGGCTGATTACAAATGGAATCAGCTGTGGATGTAGCTGACGTGATCATGACCTAATCCTATGAAATGTCCTCATTGCAACAGACAGGCCGGCGCTTGCCCAATCAGATGAACAGGTACCACAACTTGGCCAAGTTGACATCTGTCCCTAACCATGACAGTCCACCCCTTGTCAACTTGGCACATATATATATATATATATCACCTTAGACCATACTTAATTTCCAAATGAAAACAAATAAGCACACATTTTTTCTTTTACCTGACAATACTCAACTGTCCTGCATATAACTGGAAACACATTAAATCTCTCCAGAATAGCGTGCAAATCCTTGGGCAACATTCATTCTTAAACTTAATATCTTACAACTTAAATAGTATAACACAAACAAAACAGCATTACAGTCCTCGTTTCTGTAACTGATCACGTGGTCGAAGTTCATATTTATCACTACCTTCTTCCACTACCCATTCCATGTTCCCTTTCCCCTCAGCAAGCACTTCAGCTGGCCGTGGTTCTTTGCCTGGTGGGGTGACCCAAACCTTCATTCCTGAAGTCTCAGAGCCATTAGTGGTCCTGCCTGGATTGTGTTGTTGCAGTTTTCCATTGATTTTAATCACAGGGCATGGTAGTACTAATAGATGCGCCAGGGGATCTCCTATATTCCAAGAAAACTCTTCTTTACCTCCATTATGTAGTTGCAGTCCTACTTCCTTCTGATAGTCAGGGTCAATTACCCCAGACAATAATGTAATCCCCTTCTTGGTGTGTTGATCCAGAGGCATAAGTAGCCCAAAGTGGCCAGGTGGCAATCTTAACTTCCAGTTCAGTGGTATCACTGTTGTTTCTCCTGGAGAAAGCACACCCCATTTTGGAACTAAAACCTGTAGACCAGCAGAACTCAGGGTAGCAGGGACAGGAAGCAAAAATTTTCCTAGTGGATCACTAGGAGTAATAGTGAGTGGCACCACACCCATTTCCACCCCTTGGTTCCCGGATCCATGGATCCTGGCTTTGGGAGAAACAGCACCATATAGCGGACGCTGATTCAGAGCATACACAGCTTCCTGGAGAACATTACCCCAGCCTTTCAAGTTTTTGCCACCTAGTTGGCACCGTAATTGAGTTTTCAAAAGGCCATTCCACCGTTCTATCAATCCAGCAGCTTCTGGATGATGGGGAACATGGTAAGACCAGAGAATTCCATGAGCATGTGCCCATTCCCGCACTTCATTTGCTGTGAAGTGTGTTCCCTGATCCGAAGCAATGCTATGTGGAATACCATGAAGATGGATAAGGCATTCTGTAAGACCACGGATAGTAGTTTTGGCAGAAGCATTGTGTGCAGGGAAAGCAAACCCATATCCAGAGTATGTGTCTATTCCAGTTAGAACAAATCGCTGCCCCTTCCATGAAGGGAGTGGTCCAATGTAATCAACCTGCCACCATGTAGCTGGCTGGTCACCTCGGGGAATGGTGCCATATCAGGGGCTGAGTGTGGGTCTCTGCTGCTGGCAGATTGGGCACTCAGCAGTGGCTGTAGCCAGGTCAGCCTTGGGGAGTGGAAGTCCATGTTGCTGAGCCCATGCATAACCTCCATCCTACCACCATGACCACTTTGTTCATGAGCCCATTGGGCAATAACAGGAGTTGCTGGGGAAAGAGGCTGACTGGTATCCATAGAACGGGTCATCTTATCCACTTGATTATTAAAATCTTCCTCTGCTGAAGTCACCCTCTGGTGTGCATTCACATGGGACACAAATATCTTCATGTTTTTAGCCCACTCAGAAAGGTCTATCCACATACTTCTTCCCCAGACCTCTTTGTCACCAATTTTCCAATTATGGTCTTTCCAAGTCCCTGACCATCCAGCCAAACCATTAGCAACAGCCCATGAGTCAGTATACAAACGCACCTCTGGCCAGTTTTCCTTCCAAGCAAAATGAACAACCAGGTGCACTGCTCGAAGTTCTGCCCACTGGGAGGATTTCCCCTCACCACTGTCCTTCAAGGACACCCCAGAAAGGGGTTGTAATGCTGCAGCTGTCCACTTTCGGGTGGTACCTGCATATCGTGCTGAACCATCTGTATCTGTAAACCAGGCTCGAGTTTTCTCTTCCTCAGTCAATTCACTGTAAGGAACACCCCAAGAGGCCATAGCTCTGGTCTGGGGAAGAGAAGGTAATGTGGCAGCAGGAGTGGAAACCATGGGCATTTGTGCCACTTCTTCATGTAACTTACTTGTGCCTTCAGGACCTGCTCTGGCTCTATCTCGTATATACCATTTCCACTTTACAATAGAGTGCTGCTGTGCACGCCCAACTTTATGGCTTGGTGGGTCAGACAACACCCAACTCATGATAGGCAACTCAGGTCTCATGGTAACTTGGTGGCCCATGGTTAAGCGTTCAGTCTCTACTAAGGCCCAGTAGCAGGCCAAAAGCTGTTTCTCAAAAGGAGAGTAGTTATCTGCAGCAGATGGTAAGGCTTTGCTCCAAAATCCTAAGGGTCTGTGTTGTGATTCTCCCATAGGGGCCTGCCAAAGGCTCCAGGCAGCATCTCTATTTGCCACTGACACTTCCAGCACCATTGGATCTGCTGGATCATATGGCCCAAGTGGCAGAGCAGCTTGCACAGCAGCCTGGACCTGTCGCAGAGCCTCCTCTTGTTCAGGTCCCCACTCAAAATTAGCAGCTTTTCTGGTCACTCGATAAATGGGCCGGAGTAGCATACCCAAATGAGGAATATGTTGTTGCCAAAATCCAAAAAGACCAACTAGGTGTTGTGCCTCTTTTTTGGATGTGGGAGGGGCCAGATGCAGCAATTTATCCTTCACCTTAGAAGGGATATCTCGACATGCCCCACACCACTGGACACCTAAAAATTTTACTGAGGAGGAAGGCCCCTGTATTTTTGTTGGATTTATCTCCCATCCTCTGACACGCAAATGCCTTACCAGTAAATCTAGAGTAGTTGCTACTTCTTGCTCACTAGGTCCAATCAACATGATATCATCAATATAATGGACCAGTGTGATGTCTTGTGGGAGGGAGAAACGATCAAGGTCTCTGCGAACAAGATTATGACATAGGTCTGGAGAGTTGATATACCCCTGAGGTAGGACAGTGAAAGTATATTGCTGACCTTGCCAGCTGAAAGCAAACTGTTTCTGGTGGTCCTTACTAATAGCTATTGAGAAAAAAGCATTTGCCAGATCAATAGCTGCATACCAGGTACCAGGGGATGTACTGATTTGCTCAAGCAATGATACTACATCTGGAACAGCAGCTGCAATTGGAGTTACCACCTGGTTGAGTTTACGATAATCCACTGTCATTCTCCAAGACCCATCTGTTTTCTGCACAGGCCAAATAGGAGAGTTGAATGGGGATGTGGTGGGAATCACCACCCCTGCATCTTTCAAGTCCTTAAGAGTGGCAGTAATCTCTGCAATCCCTCCAGGAATACGGTATTGCTTTTGATTTACTATTTTGCTTGGTAGGGGCAGTTCTAGTAGCTTCCACTTGGCCTTTCCCACCATAATAGCCCTCACTGCACGAGTTAGAGAACAAACGTGGGGATTCTGCCAGTTGCTCAGTATGTCTATGCCAATTATACATTCCGGAACTGGGGAAATAACTACAGGATGGGTCCGGGGGCCCACTGGACCCACTGTGAGACGGACCTGAGCTAAAACTCCATTGATCACCTGGCCTCCATAAGCCCCCACTCTGACTGGTGGTCCAGAGTGACGTTTTGGGTCCCCTGGAATTAATGTCACTTCTGAACCAGTGTCTAATAATCCCCGAAATATCTGATCATTTCCTTTTCCCCAATGCACAGTTACCCTGGTAAAAGGCCGTCGGTCTCCTTGGGGAAGACTTAGAGGAAGGTTAACAGTATAAATTTGTGGCAGTGTAACAGGTTTCTCCCCCATAGGGACCTGGCCTCCCCTTCATTCAAGGGGCTCAGGGTCTGTAAACTGTTTCAAGTCTGGAAATTGACTAAGGGGCCGTGACTCTGTGTTTTTGTAATTCAGGTTAGACTTCTGTTCCCTTGACCTAGAACTCTTTTGTTTATACAGCTCCAACAAGAATTTAGTAGACTGCCCTTCTATTGTATTTCTAGGCACCCCATGATTTACTAGCCAATGCCACAAATCTCTGCGTGTCATATAATTTTGATGCCTCCTTTGAGTTTGTTGTCTATTATAATACCCGCGTCTACCCTGTCTTTGGTGATTAAGTGCTGCCACCTGGCTTCTGCCAACTCGGAATCCTGTCATCCCCATTGTGTTTAAGGATTCCAGCTCAGTGACAGCAGTTCCTACAGTAATATCTGACCTACAGAGAAGTGCAACCACAGAGCTCTTGAGGGATGATGGTGCTAGTCTCACAAACTTATTTCTCACTGTTCTGGTAAAAGGTGCATCTTCTGGACATTCCTGGGGTGTAAGAGCAGGCTTTGCATGATAAATCCACTCTAACATCCCAATCTCTCTAAGCCTCTGGATCCCCTCATCTACATTATACCAGGGCAGTTCTGGCATTTCAACCTCAGGTAATGTCGGCCACCTTTTGATCCATGTTTCAACCAACCACCCAAACAAGCTGTTAACACCTTTTCTAACTGCTCTAGCTATAACATTGAATGCAGAATCTCTGCTTAGTGGGCCCATATCAATAAATTCAGCCTGATCCAGCCTTATATTCCTCCCACCATTATCCCACACTCTTAAAATCCATTGCCACACATATTCCCCTGATTTCTGTCTATATAAATTGGAAAACTCACACAGTTCTTTTGGAGTATAACGTACCTCCTCATGTGTGATACTTTGTACCTCACCTTTAGGGGCCTGTTGGGACTTTAGTCTAGTTATAGGTCTAGAAGAAATGAGGGGTGGTGGGGGTGGGTCATGAAAAGAATTAGAAATATCTTCCAAGCCATTTGCTTCAGGGCTTTCATTTGCAGTTTCATCTGGTGAAACAGGATTAATAACTCTAGGGCTAATCCCTTCAGGAGGAGGTTGGGTGGCCAATTCCTCAAGGCAGGCTGGAGGTGGGGCGGCTATGTCCTCAGGGCAGACTATTACAGGGTTATCTAAAGAAGGCTCAGCATGGTCTAGGGTTTCAACCTCACCCCCAACATCATTATCAATCCATATGTCACCATCCCATTTTTCAGGGTCCCACTCCTTTCCAATCAATGCCCTCACTTTAACGGCAGACAGCATGCAAGACTGAGATTTCAGTTTACGTTGTAAAGTTGCTACTCTAACAATAAGATTCTGAGTCTGATTTTCAGAGATCTCAAGTCTACGGCTACAGGAAATAAAATTTTCCTTCAGGATACTCATAGAAACCTCTACATCTTTCAGACGGCACTTAAGCTTCTTGTTTGAAGCCTTAAGCCCATCCCTTTCACCCTTTAATGTAGACAGTGTATCTAACAACAACCAACCAACATCTCTATAACTCTTATTTCCACAAAACTCTGTAAAGGTGTCAAAAACATTATCCCCCAGAGTCTGGCTTCGTACAAGCGAAGCATTAGGAGAATCGAATGATGATATTTTGACTATCTCCTTTGCCAACTCAGTCCATGGATTGGGAGTGTCATTCTGATTACGGGAATCAGAGTCCTTAGTGTCTCTGAGCCCAGTCAGAGTAGAAAACCACTCATAAAAACCCATTTTTAAGATTCTGTTCCTTAAGAACCACTCCTGGTACCAAGATATATTAGTTAGGGTTCTCTAGAGAAACAGAATCAACAGGGAACACTTGCAAATATAAAATTTATGAAAGTGTCTCACGTGACCGTAGGAATGCAGAGTCCAAAATCCACAGGGCAGGCTGCGAAGCTGATGACTCCAATGGGTGGCCTGGATGAACTCCACAGGAGAGGCTCACCAGCCAAAGCAGGAATGGAACCTGTCTCCTCTGAGTCCTCCTTAAAAGGCTTCCCATGATTGGATTTAGCATCACTAATTGCAGAAGACACTCCCCTTTGGCTGATTACAAATGGAATCAGCTGTGGATGTAGCTGACATGATCATGACCTAATCCTATGAAATGTCCTCATTGCAACAGACAGGCCAGCGCTTGCCCAATCAGATGAACAGGTACCACAACTTGGCCAAGTTGACATCTGTCCCTAACCATGACATAGACTATAAGCTTTATATCAATGTTAAATTTCTTGAACTTGATAAACACACTTAACAAGGCTACATAAGTGAATATCCTTGTTCTTAGGAACTGTATATGACAGCAGTAAGTGTTCAATAAGCCAATGTATACAACCTATATGTCAGTGTTCAGAAAATAAACTGATACATAGATAGAATGATATAGCAAAGGTGTCAAAATGTTCTGTGTATGGAGTTAGTGTCATTTTTGTAACTGTCCTGTACGTTTGAAAATATTTCAAAATAAAAAGTTAAATAATAATAGTAAGGGACTATAACAATCTCACATCCTTAATATTAATTCCCACACGTTTCCCTGATTTCTGTCTATATAGATTGGAAAATTCAATGCAGTTCTTTTGGAGTGTAGCATACTTCCTTGTGGGTCACACTTTGTACCTCACCCTTCAGGGCTGGTTGGGACTTTAGTTATAAGTGTTGAAGTAAAGAGGGCTGGTAGGGGTGGGTCATGAAAAGAAAATAGAAGAAAATAATCAAATTTTTAAAAGATAGAAAAGAAGAAGGGAAAAGCTCTTCTTTACAGAAGAATGCCAGTTGTAGATGTAGAAGACAGAATGAGAAAATCTCCAACTTTGCAATCACTAATGCAATAGCTGATTCGGGAAAGGATCATCAACGGCTGCTAAAACCATGCAGTGAAAGATTGGTGAGGAAGAGGAGGGTCACAGAATCTCAAAGATGACTTACTAATCACAAAAGGAAAAAGGTACTTTCACTGGGGAGAAAGCTGGCAGATTCCTCCTTAATCAAGTGCTCAAACTTAACCTCATCAATAATGGGACAAACTGACATGGGTCTCCCACTGTGATGAACCAAGAAAGGAACAACATCACCTACATAGTATTCCTGCCAAAAAATGTTTAACCTGAATCTAATCATGAGAAACAATCTGACAAATTCACATGTGGGGCATGTGAAAAACAAAAATATCTTGGACTGTTAAAAAAATATGCCAAAATCTGAGAACAACTACTAAAGAACTAGAAACAGTACAGAACAGCTCCCGGAGCCATGACAGAGACCAGACACACAGCGTACCCCATTCCGGAACAGCTGGACCGGCTAAGAGACTCCACTGCGGTGAGGTCCCCGAGAGGTGCGCACTTCCCCGGGCCGAGGCAGCTGGCGGCCGGAGCCCCTCCCTCCCTCCTCCCCGGGCCGGCTGGGAGCTTTGGATCAGGTTCCCCAAAGCCGCGGCGACCGGAGCCCCTTCCACACATGCGGCTTCCCGGGCCGGCTGGGAACATTGGATCGACGGTTCCCCAAGCTGCAGCGGCCCTCCCACACGCAGCTTCCCAGGCCGGCTGGGAGCTTTGGAGCAGCGGTTCCCCAAGCCGCGGCGGCTGGCGACCCTCCCCGACGCGCGGCTTCCCAGGCCGGCTGGTAGCCTCGGAACAGCGGTCTCCCAAGCCGCGGTGGCCGGCGACCACGGCCCCTTCCACACATGCGGCTTCCCGGGCTGGCTGGAAGCATAGGAAGAGCAGTTCCCAAAGCCGCGGCGGCCGGCGACCCTTCCCGACGCGCGGCTTCCCGGGCCGGCTGGTAGCCTCGGAACAGCGGTCCCCCAAGCCGCGGTGGCTGGCGACTGCAGTCCCTTCCACACACGCAGCTTGCCGGGCCGGCTGGGAGCATCGGAACAGCGGTTCCCCAAGCCGCGGCGGCTGGGACCCTCCCCCACAAGTGACTTCCTGGAGGGAAAGGAAAGAGTCTCTAACAGTAGTAGGGACTGAGTCCAACCTAACACCAATAGTGGCATTAAGGAACAACGTCTGACTACTAAAAATAGGCCCTCAGCTCAGGCGAAACTGATCAAGGCAGAAGTCGCCGAATGGGCTAACTGAAAAAGAGGAAAGAGGGCGAAACAGAGCCTTCTGTGGCTGTTTCTATGGAGGCTTTGTTGCCTCTGGGCTCAGCGCTGGGATTACATAGGTTACAACTGCCCCAAACGCAGAAACAGGCTGCTTTTAGGGCTCTCTACCACCTGAACCTTCCCCGCGGGAGGGGTGAAACGCAACTCAGGTGGAATACCTCTCGCAAGGAATTCAGATCCCAGGACTTCAGAATTTGAAGCCATTAAAACCAACCTACAACCTTTCCTCTGTCTCCACCACACACCCAGCAGCGAGAGTCTTCCAAAGTTAAAGGAGCCACAACAGCTTTTGCTGGTGGGACCCGCAGACAGACAAGCACAACATACTGGGCAGGATAAGAAAAACAGAGCCCAGAGACTTCACAGGAAAGTCTTTCAACCTGCTGGGTCCCACACTCAGGGAAATCTGATTAAATACCCAGACGCCAGCAAAAAATAACAAATCACACCAGGAAAATTGAAGATATGGCCCAGTCAAAGGAACAAACCAATAGCTCAAATGAGATACAGGAGCTGAGACAACTAATTCTGAATTTACGAACAGAAATGGAAAACCTCTTCAAAAACCAAATCGATAAATTGAGGGAGGACATGGAGAAGGCATGGGATCAACAAAAAGAAGAAATGGAAAGTCTGAAAAAACAAATCACAGAACTTATGGGGTTGAAAAACACAGTAGAAGAGATGAAAAAAACAATGGAAATCTACAATGGTAGATTTAAAGAGACAGAGGATAGAATTAGTGAACTGGAGGATGGAACATCTGAAATCCAAAAAGAAACAGAAATTATAGGGAAAAGAATGGAAAAATTTGAGCAAGGGCTCAGGGAATTGAATGATAATGTGAAGCGTACAAATATACGTGTTGAGGGTGTCCCAGAAGGAGAAGAGAAGGGAAAAGGAGGAGAAAAACTAATGGAAGAAATTATCACTGAAAATTTCCCAACTCTTATGAAAGACCTAAAATTACAGATCCAAGAAGTGTAGCGCACCCCAAAGAGATTAGACCCAAATAGGCGTTCTCCAAGACACTTACTAATCAGAATGTCAGAGGTCAAAGAGAAAGAGAGGATCTTGAAAGCAGCAAGAGAAAAACAATCCATCATATACAAGGGAAACCCAATAAGACTATGTGTATATTTCTCAACAGAAACCATGGAAGCTAGAAGACAGTGGGATGATATATTTAAATTATTAAAAGAGAAAAACTGCCAACCAAGACTTCTATATCCAGCAAAATTGTCCTTCAAAAATGAAGGAGAAATTAAAACATTTTCAGACAAAAAGTCACTGAGAGAATTTGTGACCAAGAGACCAGCTCTGCGAGAAATACTAAAGGGAGCACTAGAGTCAGATATGAAAAGACAGAAGAGAGAGGTATGGAGAAGTGTGTAGAAAGAAGGGAAATCAGATATGATATATATAATACAAAAGGCAAAATGGTAGAGGAAAGTATTACCCAAACAGTAATAACACTAAATGTTAATGGACTGAACTCCCCAATCAAAAGACATAGACTGGCAGAATGGATTAAAAAACAGGATCCTTCTATATGCTGTCTACAGGAAACACATCTTAGACCCAAAGATAAACATAGGTTGAAAGTGAAAGGTTGAGAAAAGATATTTCATGCAAATAACAACCAGAAAAGAGCAGGAGTAGCTATACTAATATTCAAAAAATTAGACTTCAAATGTAAAACAGTTAAAAGAGACAAAGAAGGATACTATCTACTAATAAAAGGAACAATTAAACAAGAAGACATAACAATCATAAATATTTATGCACCGAATCAAAATGCCCCAAAATACGTGAGGAATACACTGCAATCACTGAAAAGGGAAATAGACACATCTACCATAATAGTTGGGGACTTAAATTCGCCACTCTCATCAATGGACAGAACATCTAGACAGAGGATCAATAAAGAAACAGAGAACTTGCAATATTTCAATAAATGAGCTAGACTTAACAGACATTTATAGGGCATTACACCCCACAACAGCAGGATACACCTTTTTCTCAAGTGCTCATGGATCATTCTCAAAGATAGACCATATGCTGGGTCACAAAGCAAGTCTCAACAAATTTAAAAAGATTGAAATCATAAAGGAATGAAGTTGGAAATCAATAATAGGCAGAATGCCAGAAAATCCACAAATACGTGGAGGCTCAACAACACACTCTTAAACAACGAGTGGGTCAAGGAAGAAATTACAAGAGAAATTAGTAAATATCTCGAGGCGAATGAAAATGAAAACACAACATATCAAAACCTATGGGACGCAGCAAAGGCAGTGCTAAGAGGAAAATTTATTGCCCTAAATGCCTATATCAGAAAAGAAGAAAAGGCAAAAATTCAGCAATTAACTGTCCACTTGGAAGAACTGGAGAAAAAACAGCAAACTGACCCCAAAGCAAGCAAAAGGAAAGAAATAACAAAGATTAGAGCAGAAATAAATGAAATTGAGAACATGAAAACAATAGAGAAAATCAGTAAGACCAGAAGTTGGTTCTATGAGAAAATCAATAAGATTGATGGGCCCTTAGTAAGATTGACAAAAAGAAGAAGAGAGAAGACGCAAATAAATAAGATCAGAAATGGAAGAGGAGACATAACCACTGACCTCACAGAAATAAAGGAGGTAATAACAGGATACTATGAACAACTTTACGCTAATAAATACAACAATGTAGATGAAATGGACAAGTTCCTAGAAAGGCATGAACAACCAACTCTGACTCAAGAATAAATAGATAACCTCAACAAACCAATCACAAGTAAAGAAATTGAATCAGTCATTCAAAAGCTTCCCAAGAAGAAAAGTCCAGGACCAGATGGCTTCACATGTGAATTCTACCAAACATTCCAGAAAGAATTAGTACCAACTCTGCTCAAACTCTTCAAAAAAATTAAAGTGGAGGGAAAGCTACCTAATTCATTCTATGAAGCCAACATCACCCTCATACCAAAACCAGGCAAAGATATTACAAAAAAAGAAAACTACAGACCAATCTCTCTAATGAATTTAGATGCAAAAATCCTCAACAAAATTCTAGCAAATCGAATCCAGAAACACATTAAAAGAATTATACATCATGACCAAGTAGGATTCATCCCAGGTATGCAAGGATGTTTCAACATAAGAAAATCAATTAATGTAATACACCATATCAACAAATCAAAGCAGAAAAATCACATGATCATCTCAATTGATGCAGAGAAGGCATTCGACAAGATTCAACATCCTTTCCTGTTGAAAACACTTCAAAGGATAGGAATACAAGGGAACTTCCTTAAAATGATAGAGGGAATATATGAAAAACCCACAGCTAATATCATCCTCAATGGGGGAAAATTGAAAACTTTCCCCCTAAGATCAAGAACAAGACAAGGATGTCCATTATCACCACTATTATTCAACATCATGTTGGAGGTTCTAGCCAGAGCAATTAAACAAGAAAAAGAAGTACAAGGCATCAAAATTGGAAAGGAAGAAGTAAAACTATCACTGTTTGCAGACTATATGATACTATATGTCGAAAACCTGGAAAAATCCACAACAAAACTACTAGAGCTAATAAATGTGTACAGCAAAGTAGCAGGTTACAAGATCAACATTCAAAAATCTGTAGCGTTTCCATACACTAGCAATGAACAAGTTGAAGGGGAAATCAAGAAACAAATTCCATTTACAATTGCAACTAAAAGAATAAAGTACTTAGGAATAAATTTAACTAAAGAGACAAAAGACCTATACAAAGAAAACTACAAAAAACTGTTAAAAGAAATCACAGAAGACCTAAATAGATGGAAGGGCATACCATGTTCATGGATTGGAAGACTAAATATAGTTAAGATGTCAATCCTACCTAAATTGATTTACAGATACAATGCAATACCAATCAAAATCCCAACAACTTATTTTTCGGAAATAGAAAAACCAATAAGCAAATTTATCTGGAAGGGCAGGGTGCCCCGAATTGCTAAAAACATCTTGAGGGAAAAAAACGAAGCTGGAGGTCTCAAGCTGCCAGACTTTAAGGCATATTATAAAGCCACAGTGGTCAAAACAGCATGGTATTGGCAAAAAGATAGATATATCGATCAATGGAATCGAATAGAGTGCTCAGATATAGACCCTCTCATCTATGGACATTTGATCTTTGATAAGGCAGTCAAGCCAATTCACCTGGGACAAAACAGTCTCTTCAATAAATGGTGCCTAGAGAACTGGATATCCATATGCAAAAGAATGATAGAGGACCCGTATCTCACGCCCTATACAAAAGTTAACTCAAAATGGATCAAAGATCTAAACATTAGGTCTAAGACCATAAAACAGTTAGAGGAAAATGTAGGGAGATATCTTATGGATCTTACAACTGGAGGCGGTTTTATGGACCTTTAACCTAAAGCAAGAACATTGAAGAAAGAAATAAATAAATGGGAGCGCTTCAAAATTAAACACTTTAGTGCATCAAAGAACTTCATCAAGAAAGTAGAAAGACAGCCTACACAATGGGAGACGATATTTGGAAACGACATATCAGATAAAGGTCTAGTATCCAGAATTTATAAAGAGATTGTTCAACTCAACAACAAAAAGACAGCCAACCCAATTACAAAATGGGAAAAAAACTTGAACAGACACCTACCAGAAGAGGAAATACAAATGGCCAAAAGGCACATGAAGAGATGCTCAATGTCCCTGGCCATTAGACATGCAAATCAAAACCACAATGAGATATCATCTCACACGCACCAGAATGGCCATTATCAACAAAACAGAAAATGACAAGTGCTGGAGAGGATGCGGAGAAAGAGGCACACTTATCCACTGTTGGTGGGAATGTCAAATGGTGCAACCACTGTGGAAGGCAGTTTGGCGGTTCCTCAAAAAACTGAATATAGAATTGCCATACAACCCAGCAATACCATTGCTAGGTATCTACTCAAAGGACTTAAGGGCAAAGACACAAACGGACATTTGCACACCAATGTTTATAGCAGCATTATTTACAATTGCAAAGAGATGGAAACAGCCAAAATGTTCATCAACAGACGAGTGGCTAAACAAACTGTGGTATATACATACGATGGAATATTATGCAGCTTTAAGACAGAATAAACTTATGAATCATGTAATAACATGGATGGACCTAGAGAACATTATGCTGAGTGAGACTAGCCAAAAACTAAAGGACAAATATTGTATGGTCCCACTGATGTGAACTGACATTAGAGAATAAACTTGGAATATGTCATTGGTAACAGAGACCATAAGGAGTCAGAAACAGGGTAAGATAATGGGTAATTGGAGCTGAAGGGATACAGAATGTGCAACAGGACTAGATACAAAAACTCAAAAATGGATAGCACAATACTACCTAATTGTAATGTAATTATGTTAAAACACTGAATGAAGCTGCATCTGAGCTATAGTTTTTTGTTGTTGTTGGTTTGTTTTTTTTATATATTTTTTGTATTTTTTATTTTTATTTTTTCTCTATATTATCATTTTATTTCTTTTTCTGTTGTCTTGCTATTTCTTTTTCTAAATCGATGCAAATGTACTAAGAAATGATGATCATACATCTATGTGATATTAAGAATTACTGATTGCATATGTAGAATGGAATGATTTCTAAATGTTGTGTTAGTTAATTTTCTTTTAATTAATAAAGAAAAAAGAGCAATAATGTAATAAGGAAGCTTGTGATATTTTTGGAAATATTTAGAAATAAAATGTTTTTCCCCCTGCAAAAAAAAAAAAGCCAAAATCCAAAAAAAATGCCAAAATCCTAAAAGACAACAACCAAAAAAACACAGGGGACTGCTCTAAATTAATGGAGAACAAAGATACCTGGCAATGAAAAGCTACTTATAAACCTTCATTGGATCCTTATTCAGAGGGAAAAGCTATAAGGGCTATCACTGAGATAAGTGGAAAAACCTGAATAGGGACTCTAGCCTAGATAATATTTACATTTCTTGGATGTGATAATGGTATTGAGGTTATGTAGGAGAATGTCCTTATTCTTAAGAAATATGGGCTCAAGTACTTCGGAATAAAGTGTATTATGTCTAAAACTTATTTCAAATGCTTCAGAAAAAATAAAAGAAAGAGGGATAGATACAGATAAAAACAAAGCAAATGTGGCAAAATGTTAACAATTGGTGACCTGAGGTGAAGGTATGTGGGTGTCTACTATACTAGTCTTTCAACTTCAATATAGGTGTGAAATTTTCCAAAATAAAAAGTTGGAGAAAAATAAGAATAGACAATAAGGGATTATAACATACTGAATTAAAAGGACGCCTAAGTCCACAATAAAATCCAAAAGAAAGGCAGGGGGAGGAAAAGTTGTAATAAATGTAGAAGAACTGATAGATGTTTTTTTAAATCACCATATGCAACCCCTATGTAAGGCAAGGATCTTCATTGGCTGCAAGGCTGTCTGGGGAGAGGAGAACGAAACAGCCTGAGTGGCATGCTCACACACACACAACACACACACACACACACCAATTATCTGTTTATCACAACAGAGAAAAGGTACTTCCATTAAGAAAGAAACTTACGGACATCTTCCTAGCAAAGTGACTAAACTTAGCATTTCCAGTAATGGAACAAATGGGCATTATACGCCTTCCAATGTGATGTACACAGAAAGGCACAAGACCATCTAATATAATATTGTTGCCAAAATGTTCAATCTGAAAATAATTATGAAAAAATAACTGACAAACCCCAATATTGGGACGTTCTATAAGACAAATGTCAATGTCATGAAAGATAAAAATAGGTAGTGAGGCTCATCTAAATTAAAGGAGCCTAAAGAGAAATACAGCCATAGGTAGGGGGTGATCCTTTAGTAGATCCTGGATTTTAAAGTCACCACTATAAAGGACATATTTTGGACAACTGGAGAAATTTGAATATAGGCCGCATAGTAAATGATATTATCTTGTTCCAAAAATGGTATAAAGATATGTAATATAAATTCTCCCTCTCCCTGCTTCATATCCATTCAGTTTCTCTGCCCCTCAGAGAGCCAAAATTATTTTTTTCTTGATAACTTGTTAAGGATTCTTTGTGCTTCTATTATCACATATATATTTATATATGTATATTCTATTACCATGTATATAGCTTCTCATCTTTTTATTCTGAAAATTTTCAGAGTTACAAAGAAGTTTAAAGAATAGTGGTATTCTTCATCTAGATTTACCACTTGTTAACCTTTTGCAGCATTGCCTTAACATCTTTCTCTGTGAATATGTGTATTATTGCAGAACCATTTAAAAGTACGTTGCAAAAAAAAAAAAAAAGTACGTTGCAAGGGTGATGGGTAGTTCAGTGGTTAGAATGCCTGACCTTCATGCAGGAGACCCGGGTTCAATTATACCATTTTTGGTTAAACAAGATATTGTTATTGTTTGGTTTGGTTAAAACCAAATTTGTTAAATTTCTCGAGTGTTGTGGTTATGTAGGAGAGTGTCTTTGGTCTTCAGAGATACATGCTTCAATATTTAGGAGTTCATTGTCTGGATGTCTGCAACTTTTTGGGGGGTTGCTGGTGGTGGTGCATGGTCTGGGAATTGAATCCGGGTCTCCTGCATGAAGGTCAGGCATTCTAACCACTGAACTACCCATCACCCTTGCAACGTACTTTTTTTTTTTTTTTTGCAACGTACTTTTAAATGGTTCTGCAATAATACACATATTCACAGAGAAAGATGTTAAGGCAATGCTGCAAAAGGTTAACAAGTGGTAAATCTAGATGAAGAATACCACTATTCTTTAAACTTCTTTGTAACTCTGAAAATTTTCAGAATAAAAAGATGAGAAGCTATATACATGGTAATAGAATATACATATATAAATATATATGTGATAATAGAAGCACAAAGAATCCCTAACAAGTTATCAAGAAAAAAATAATTTTGGCTCTCTGAGGGGCAGAGAAACTGAATGGATATGAAGCAGGGAGAGGGAGAATTTATATTATATATCTTTATACCATTTTAAATCTAATCTAAAACACCACCAATTTTGACATACACCATTATTTTATTTATCAAAAGAAAGAAAAATCATTGCCAAATTGTATTTATAAGGTGCCAGATATTTGAGGACACAGATGATAAAATGTTTTCAGAAATATCAAAATGTCCATCTTAGAACTGATGAAATTTGAGCATCTTTTATGAATTCTGAATTATGTAAGTATGTTACCTGTTCAAAAAATAAATGTAAAAAAAGAAAAATCAAGCAGAAGAGGGTGAACTGGCAAAGAATGAAAAGGAGCAACTTTTCATGAGGCCAAACAAAAAAACAGGAAAATATGATGTCTCCAAAGCCAGGAGAAGAGACTCTTTCAAGGAGGGACTGGAGAAATGTGAAGATGCTGCTGAGAGCCCAGCACCTAAAGGACTGGACTGAAAAGTCTTTCCTCCACATAACAACAGTGAGTCATCTGTGACTCCAGCAACAGCTGTTTTGGTGGGAGTGGGAGTAGCGGCCAAATTAGAGTGCGCTGAACACGTGAGCTGACAGCAGGTACAGACTGTCGTTTGAAGAAGCCTGGCTAGGAAGAGAATAGAGACAAGATATTGTCTGGGTGGGATATGGTGTCCAGAGAGGACTGGGGTTGGGGGCCAGGTATTATTCATTTAAATGGAAATAAACTGGAGATGTGAAGTTGCAATTATCATACAGAGTTATCAGTAGAAAAAGGACCTGAAAAGGGGAGAGGTAGGGAGTTCAGTGCAAGGAAGAAGAACAAGTCTCAATCTGAAAAGCTGGGAAGGAGAACAGGATGCAAGCAGATGCAGGCAGATTTGAGGCCTTTCCTGTGTATCTGCTTCAATTTCCTCTTTAATATAGGAGACAAGTTGGAGTGCTGAGAGGAAGAAGATAGGAATAGAACATCTAGCTAAGTCAGTGGACAATTACAACAGCCTGAGAAGTACTCTGGGATCGCAGGTACAAAAAGCTGTGGGACTATCCAGGAGCACCTCCCTAGAGGAGCCAGAGAGGGCTGTATAGACGAGGTGCTATCATAGCTGAGACCTGAAAGAAAACAGGTGTTGGCCAAGGTAAGACGGAGTCAGTTAAGCATGTGTGAAGGTCAGAAGAGCAAATGGCATGGCATATTCAAGGAACAGAGAGAGAGGCAGAGGGAGGATGAAGTTTAAAGTGGAGGGAGGGAAAGTGAGAAAGAGAAAGAAAGAGGTAAAAATAGAGTTGATAAGTAGGAACGGGCCAGGTCATCCTGGCCTTGAAGGCCATGGGCAGTGTGCTAGTTTGAAGCTGTTATGTACCCAGAAAAGCCATGTCCTTTTTCCTGATCCAATCCTGTGGCAGCAGCCATGATTCTTTTAATCTTGATTCAATATTGTGGGGTGGAAACTTTGATTGGATTGTTTCTGTGGAGATGTGACACACCCAGTTGTGGGTGAGACCTTTTGATTAGATGGAGATGTGACCCCACCCATTCAAAGTGGGTCTTGATTAGTTTATTGGAGTCCTTTAAAAGGGGAGATATTTTGGAGAAAACACAGTTGCTTCAAAGCTGCCAGAGATGCAGACATTTGGAGATGCTTGGAGTGCCAAGAGAGAACAGATGCCTCGACACAGACATTTGGAGATGTAGAGCCCAGCAGATATCACCATAAGTCTTCCCATGAGATGCTAAGCAAGCCACAGCCCAGAGCTGTGTCCCAGAGGAGCTAAGTGAAAGCCCACAGACACTTAAAAAGGAAATCACTGACATCAGAAGCTGGAAGCAACAGAACCGGGAACAAGGACCAGCAGACACCAGCCACACGCCTTCCCATGTGACAGATATCGGCCTTCCTTGAGTCAAGGTATCTTTATCTGGATGCCTTAGTTTGGGCATTTTTATGGCCAAACTGTAAACTTGTAACTTAATAAATTCCCTTTTGAAAAGCTATTCCATTTCTGGTATATTGCATTACAGCCACATTTAACAAACTAAAACAAGCAAGATTTGGTTTTTATCCTCAGAGCCATGGGAGCCACTGATGGATTCTGTTCTTTTTTAAAAAAAATATAGCCTCTAAAGGAAATGAGGGGGGGAAAAAATATATATATATATAGCCTCTACTAAATGAGGCAGCATGCATACCAGGACCTGACCTGTGCCAAGGGGTTATCAGCAGCAGACAGAAGGGGTGGAATTCCTCCATCCTAGAATAGACAGGAGCAGAGGAGGAAGCCTGACTTCCCCTCAGATTCCTCTGGGGAGAAGAGTGGTAAGTCCTGTTGCTCTGTGGGCTTCGGGAGTTAATCTCCTTTCCACCCTACTAGTGCTTCCAGCCAGCTATCCTCCCTGAAGGTAACACTGTTATCAGTTTCTCGCGTTTCCCTCCAGGGATGTTTTATGCATCTAAAAGCAAGTATATATACCCAAAGCACAGCAATGAAAGAAAAAGTAGATAAATGGGACCTCTTCAAAATTGAGTTCTTCTGTGCTTCAAAGAACTTTGTCAAAATGGTGAAAAGGCAGCCAACTCAATGGGAGAAATATTTGGAAATCACATATCTGATAAGTGTTTGGTATCCAGAATATATTAAGAAATCCTACAATTCAACAATACAAAGACAAACAACCTCATTAAAAAGTGGGCAAAAGATAGGAATAGACATTTTTCCAAAGAGGAAATACAGATGGTTAAGAAGCACATGAAAAGATGCTCATCTTCACTAGCTAATAGGGAAATGGGAATCAAACCACCATAACATAATTTCACACCTACTAGAATGACCGCTATTAAACAAACAGGAAACTAAAAGTGTTATAGAGGATGTGGAGAAACAGGAATACTCATTCACTGCTGTTGAGAATGTAAAAGGTACAGCCACTGTGGAGAACAGTTTGTTGGTTCCTCGGAAAGTAAGTGTATGGTTGCCTTACCATCTGGCAATCCTGCTATTCAGGACGTACCCAAAGGATCCACGAACAGACACTTGCACACCAGTGTTCACAGCGGCATTATTTACAATTGCCAAAAAGACGGAAACAACCCAAGTGTCCATCATCTGGTGAATGGATAAACAAAATTTGGTATATACATATGATGGAATATTTTTCTGCAGTAAGAAGGAATGAAGTCCTGAAGCACATGACAACATGGATGAAACTTGAGGTCCACATTTTTTAATGTGGAATACACATTAAAAATGAGAACATTCTTCTATTTTCTTTTCATAACCCACCCCCACCAGCCCTTTTTACTTCAAGACCTATAACTAGACTAAAGTCCCAACCAGCCCTGAAAGGTGAGGTACAAAGTGTGACCCACAGGAAGTATGGTATGCTGAATGAAATAAGCCAGACACAAAAGGACACATATTGTATGATCTCACATATTGTATGAACTAATTATATTATGTAAACTCAGACATAAAATCCAGAATATAGGTTACCAGGAGATAGGCTTGAGGCTGGAGAAGGAGAAGCAGTTGCTTAATATGCGCAGAATTGTTAACTAAGTTCAACTTAAACACCTGGAAACGGATAGAGGAGATGGTAGCATGTTTTTGTGAATATAATTAACAGTGCTGTGTTGTATGTAAATGTGGGTGAAAAGAGTCATGGATGTCACCAGAAGGAAAATTAGAGAGGTTAAAATATGGGAATCCTGAGAGATTCCAGAGTCGAGAGCTTATCCTGGAGGTTATTCTTACACATTAAATAGATATCACCTTTTTACTTAAGGTGTAATGGAAAGGCTGGAGGGAACTGCCTGAAAATGTAGAGCTGTGTTCCAGTAGCCATGTTTCTGGAAGATGATTGTATAATGATATAGCTTGCACAGTGTGACTGTGTGATTGTGGAAACGTTGTGTCTGATGCTCCTTTTTTCTACCTTATCAACAGACAAGTAAAACACACAGAATAAAAATAAATAATAGGGGGAACAAATGTTAAAATAAATTTAGTAGTTTGAAATGCTAATGATCAATGAAAGGGAAGGGTAAGGGGTATGGTATGTATGAATTTTTTTCTGTTTTCTTTTTATTTCTTTTTCTGAATTGATGAAAATTTCCAAGAAATGATCATGAGGATGAATATGCAACTATGTGATACTGTGAATTACTGATTATATATGTAGAATGGAATGATCAAAAGGTAAGAATGTTTGTTTGTTATTTAAAAAAAATTTCTAATTAAAAAAAGAATGCGCTTGGTGTTTTTGGTATTTCAAAAAAATTTTTAATTAATAATAATAATAATAAAAAAACCTCCTCAGAAACTACCCCTTTAGCAGTCTGCACCTTAGGTTTCTGGGTTTTATTTTGCTTTTAATGTACATAAAAACACATCCAATAAAAATGAGAACATTCTATGCATCTGTTTTATAACCTGTTTTTTTCCACTCAATAATATCTCACGAACACTTTTCATGTGAGCAAACACACATCTCAATCTCTTTAATGACTGGCCAGCCATGTCAGCAATGTCAGTGGCCATGGAATGGTCAGATGAGATAAGGGATGGTTGGGCACTTAAGAGGCCATAGCTTGGGGAGGCAGTGGGGTAAAAAGGCCAGGCTGCCAAGATATGGGAAAAAGAGTGGGGAAAGGAAGAAGGAACAAGTCTGGCAGGTTAATATCTCAAAAAGCTTGGCTAAGATTTTAGTACATACCCACAGAGACTAACAGGGACAGCACTGAAATGCTATACACCAAAAGGCCCATAGTAGACACAGTTAGTAGTGGTGTTTTCCTTCTTTTTATCCTTATTTTCTAAAATTTCTCAAAGGTCATTTATCACTTTTGTAATAAGACAAAGCAATAGGTTTAAAATGGCAGCAGCTAGAGGAGAACAGAGGTTTGTCTAGAATGGGACACACGAGAATATTTATAAACTGGGAGGAAGGTATATTAGGGAATACGGTAGAGAAGCTGAAAAACAGCAGATGGGGTGATAACTGATGGACAGTGGTCCCTTGGGAGGCAGGAAGGGCTACACAGAATGGAGGCATGAATCTATGAACACTACTCCCAGGACGCAAGAGAAATAAGGAAACTTGGGTGAGGCTCCACCTCCCCACATACACACACATACCAACCTCCCTCTGCGTGAGTAAATGGCTTTGGGAAAGTGGTCTGGTTTGGAATATTTCTGCCATGAAATGAAATGGGGAACTGCATGGAAACCCAGGAAGGGTATCTAGAAGTGACAGAGTGACAGCTGAGGTTGGAGACCCTGTGTGGAAGCAGAACCAGACTACCCTGGAATGTGATCATCTCCAGAAGCTGTCCATGTTAGGAGTGTAAAATTGAGGGTTGAGAGGGTCTGCTGCTGGGGTGGGACACTCGGGCAAAGAGGCAAGGTAGAGGGCAGGGGGCAGAGAATTGGTAAAATCTTGGGCCATGGGAACCTGGGAAAAAGGTGACACTCCTGGGATACAGAAAATGGAGGGGTCAGAGAACTAGAGGTCTCCTTGAGGTCACAAATCAGGTAAAGTAGAAGTTGTACAGTAACTGGAGAAGGATCCTGGAGTTTAAGGTTTCAGACGTGGCCACATGCCAGCGAGGGCCAGAATCAGGTGAAGCTGGTAGACAAGGTGGCTGACAGAGTCACTGCCTCCCACGAGACAGTGAGACAAGGAATGGGAGACTGAAGTCATCCAGGAAAACAAGGAAGACAAGCAGGGGAGAGGGGTCCTAACTACTGTATGCACCTCAAAGGAGGAAGTTCCTCCCTAATCCTGGCTCCAGCTTGCCCCCTGTCCCTGGTCACAGGCTCTCCCAAAGGTGTGTACACAGTTACAGAGATGTCAATGTAGCATAGTATTTGACTCAGTGCAGAAGTCTGAGCTCAGGGCCAGGGCACAAAGCACAGTTGTCTCATTTATGTATGAAGGTTAGTCCAGAGACTGAGAGCCTAGGAAGGCTGCAAGGAGCTGTAGACACAGAAATGGAAGCTCTAGGCTCTGCTCTTACATATATGTGTATGTGTGCATGTATGAATGCACATGAATGTGGGGATGTGTGTGTGTCTTGAAGAGGTGGCAATCACTCATCCCTGCAAACCAAATTTCTTAAGACTACAAAAATAGAGAAGTGGCAATTTGCTCCTCAACTGAGAATCTTTCATACTGTGTATGCTCTCTTCTCAATAAGATAACAAATATCACCTAGTTTTTGCTCACATACTCCAAACGTAATTTATACCATTTTTTACTGTGAAGCTGGAAGGACAGAAGAAGAGAATAAGGCCCATGATGGAGAGCAGGGAGCCAGGCCTGGTCTCAGATCAGGCCAGAGATCTAGAGGCTAGTTCCAGGGCTCCCTACTCATCAAACCCTCCCTTCTCCCCAGCATGAGCCCTTCATACCTAGCAAAGAAATGGTTATTTTCTTTCTACCTGCCCAGAGCCTATCTGCTAAGATGGAAGTTTCTCCTTCCTGCTCTACCTCTAATACTCTTATCCCACCCTAATCCCCTTATCTATATATAGTCCCAACCCTGAAATCCAAACTATGAATAATGCTCAGAAAACAACACTCTTTTGACCATGCCATCACAGTCCTGCTCATGACTCTTCAGTAGCCCCCTACAGTTTCTGAACCTGGCATTCAAGGCTTTGTGCCAATCAGCTACAAGCCTTCCTCACCCCCATTCTTTGCTTCTCTACCATGATGACCTGTTTCTTCTGCAACCCAGCTTCATGCAGATAGTGTTTAGCCATATTTTCCCCCAACACATCTTTCCAATGCCCCAAACCAGCAGTCCTTTCAGCTCTAAAGCCCTACCATTCTCTCACATCCCACCTCCAGCTTTTCCAGACATTCCTGCTCTGCAACCCCGAGCTTATATTCCGAACCAGTTATTGGGCACGAGTGCTTACACATTCTCATCCAATCTCTTCCTCACGGCCTCAAGATTAGGGATTTCCAGGAGGGACCCACCATAGCACAGAGCACAGGGCAATTCATGTAGTCCCTCAAGACTTGCATACCCTCCTGAGGGATGGGAGTGTGGCAACTGATGTCCTCCCCCAATCAGGCTAAGTCCCTTGCATCCTTCAACCCCACTGTACCATACTTCCTCCAAGAAACCTTCAGAGACTCCAGCCTGGTGCAAGGAAAGAAGTGAAGACTGTAGCAGAAATGCTGTGGTGGAGGTGGGAACAGAAGAGGGAGGTAGAGGGAGTGGGTAGGAAAGCTTAACCAAGTGAGAGAGAACCAAACCAGAAGAAATGCTCCAAACTAGTACAAGTAGCTTCCTCAAGGGAGGTCAGTACTTAGGCCTATTATTTCATCCCCAGAGAAAGACACTGGCAAAGAGATGCCCTGAGAGAGGAAGCAACTTGTACATAAGTGCCCAGTCAGCCAGGGAAAGGGTTAAGGAAGCAGCCACAGCACCCAAGACCCCAATCCAGAACTCTCTTCCCAGGGACCCCACTAACTCCCCATGGGATTTGCTAGACCTAAAATCCTCCTTCTGTGGCTCATTCACAAGAGACAGTGCTTCTCTCAGTTCCAGAAGCTTTACCCTGAGGCTCACCAGGCTTCAGATCAAACCTAAACTACCAAGACCTGTGTAGTCCCAAACAAAATCTCTCTGCCAGTCATAACCCTGCATTTTTCAGACTTCCCACCCCATGGGCACATAGCTGAGCTCAAAGGCCAGTTCCCCAACAGCTGTGCTTAATTCCCACTCCATGCCTTTTCTATACCATTCTCCTGGAATGCCCTCTCTTGCATCTCTTGACATCCAAATCTCACCTTCTCCAGAAAGTCTCCTATTTATTGGCTTTTGCTTCCCTTTCTCCTTGAGTCCGTGGGAAAGTCTGGAAAGTCTCCCTGGCCCTCGCTGATCTCCCCACGCAGGTGCTGGCGCATTACGAGTTTGATTCGCCTGAGGTGAAGAGTAGAAAATCTACCAGGCTGTCCCAATCCCAGACCAGGAGCTCCCCGAGGCAGGTGAACTGATCGGTTCCCAAACACCTCACCCCCATCCTCGTGACCGACTCCTGTCAGGGTTGGAATGCGCTACAGCCGGCGACCCCAACGCACCGCCTCAAAACTCTAATGGAGCCTGGTCTGAAAGCCACTGCACCCATCCCCCCCCCCCCCCCCCCCCAGTCCCGGCAGCACAGAGCAGCCGCAGGAGATGGAGGTGGGGTACAACCTGGATCCACCTGCAGTAGCTTCTGGAGGGGAAAGACCCGGAGGAGGCCACAGACCTCTCCCTCTCCCATCTCCAGTCGCCCCCATCCCCAGCAGTCGAGCCATCCGCAGCAGGAGGAGGCCGGTATGCAGGGAACACCAGGTGGGGTTTGGGCGGGGGCGGGGGGGTTGGAAATGGAGGGCCCGAGGCCCAGGCTCCTGAATCCAGAGGTCTGACGTCACCCAATCCCCGGGTTCCCTCTGCGGAGGGAGTCTGCTGGCGCCTCGTGCGCTCTTCCCCCTGTAGGAAAGGTCACCTCGAACCCTCACCTCTCCAGCAGTTCGGCCTGCCCTCAGCATCCAAAAGTGAAACGAGGGGGTGGGGGTCGGATACAAGGGTGAAGCCGAAGACCCCCTCTCGAACCGTGCCCTGCTTGCCTACAGAACCTCCCTACGGTTCCCCAGGCCTGGGACTCACCCGCCGCGGCCACTCGGCTGCCGAAAGGCGGTGGAGCTGCGATGCGCTGCACCCAGCGATGCAGCCGGGAGCCGGCCGCGAGCGGCTCTGGGGCTGGGAGCAGGGAGCGAGCGCGCGCTCGCCTCGGGCCGGCTCCGCGCGCGCCCGCGCCCCGGTTGACTGCAGCAGCCGCTCTCGCGAGATTCCCGTTCCACCCGCTAAGGCTACCTTGCTGAGATCGCGAGAAGGAAGGCCCCGCCGTTCCCACACCTTCTAGGAGCTGTCCGAGGTTCTAGTTCCCAGACCATGGCGGAATCAGGTGATCCGTCGGCATGGGATAAACAGGTGCATAGCGAGACTGTGGAAGGAAGACCTGAGATGGGAGCCTGGGACCGATAGCCGAAACCTCAATTCCACATCTGTAAACTGGGAAAATAACCTTCCATGCCGATCCCAGGGACTTCTGGGATGTACAAGGGGAGAGAGGAAGAACTTAGTGAACAGAAAAGTGTGGTGACTGATGGAGGTCTTTCCAATCCACAGGCTAAGTATGACAGAGAGAGGACAGAATACGGAAGAGACGAGACAGGGAGACATGGACACAAAGATCATTAAAAGATAGACATAGACAGGTGTTCAAGTTTGCTAGCTGCTGGAATGCAATATATCAGAAACGGAATGCCTTTTAAAAACGGAAATTTAATAAATTTCTAGTTTACAGTTCTAAGGCCGAGAAAATGTCCCAACTAAAACAATTTAGAAATGTCCAATTTAAGGCATCCAGGGAAAGATACCTTGGTTTAAGAAGGCAGATGGAGTTCAGGGTTTCTCTCTCCTCTGGAAAGGCACGTGGCAAACACGGCATCATCTGCTAGCTTTCTCTCCTGGCTTCCTGTTTCAGGAAGCTCCCCAGGAGGTGTTTTTCTTTTTCATTTCCAAATGTCGCTGGCTGGTGGACTCTGTTTCTTGTGGCTATGTTTCCTCTTTTATAGGATTTCAGTAAACTAATCAAGACCACCTGGAATGGGTGGAGACACGTCTCCACCTAATCCAGCTTAACAAGCATTCTTGATTGAGTCACATCTCCAGGGAGGTGATCTAATTGCAGTTTCAAACATACAGTACTCAATAGGGATTAGAAGAAATGGCTGCCTTTACGAAATGGGATGAGGATTAAAATATGGCTTTTCTAGGATACATACATCATTTCAAACCAGCACAAAAAAGGCAAGAGAGGAGAGCCACGAACATAAAGACATAGAAATATAGAGGTGCGGAGTCATGGAGAGATCAAGACTTGGGGAGTTAAAAATGAAAAGACAAGGAAAAGAGAGAGGAGAGAGAGCATGATGAAATGAGAAAAAGACAAGAAATAGGGATCATCGGGCTAAGCCAAGGAATAGAAAGAAAGAGCCTGAGAAAGAAAATGACAGAGAAAAGAATGAAAGAGATAGTAATATACAGAGATAAAAACCTAAGGAAAGTAGAGGCTAGAGCAAATATAAAAACCCAGAATTATGGAGGGTTAAGAAAGAATCATTTGGAGAGATGGGGCTGGAGGTGGAGATGGGGCTGGGGGTGGAGGACAAGCTTTTATTGTGAGTGGTGGTTTACATAGTATACCACTTGTGGAATCTCCACAGCCACTCTCTGTCCTGCCCGCCAATGTCTCCTGCCTTCCACAGTGCCTCCCTGCCCCCGCCCCCGAACACACACATACTATCCTGGGCCTGGAAGGGGGCCTCAGTGAGCAGGAGACACTGCAAGGATTCTTTGCCCAGAATAAGAGCCTATTGTGTGGTTTCAGCCTGCCTGAAGTGAAGCCTAACTCCCACGACTGGGGTGAAAAGGGAGAAGGGTGAAAAAAGGCAGCCAAGAACAAGTGCAGGAGAGGAAAGAGAGGGAAAGGAATCTAAAGGACTGTGTAGAGCACAGCAGGAATCCTAATCTGGCTCAAGCCAATTATCCTTGAGGGAAGAACCCTGGACTAGAGGACAAGACAACCAGATTCTTCTGTTGATTCTGTCCCTGGATCACCCATGCATTCTTGGACCAGACACTGCTCTCTGTCCCCACTATAGTGCAAGACTTGGCTGATTCACAGAGCTGTGGGAAGAAGCCAATGAGATGACAAATGGGAAAGACCTGTGCTGATTACCAAGCATGGCCCCTACAGGAGAAATGTTGGGAGTTCATGTGGGCTCAGGAAAGATATATTGATTCACACCGGGCTTCAGGAGAGTACTCTGAGGTTCACTTTGAGGTCTACAGGGGAGATGTCTAGGATGCACATGGAATTTACAGGAGATATCTTGTGGTTCACGTGAGTCCTACAAAGGAAACATTGGGATTCCTATCTGATGATCACCTAGACCAATTTTCCCAGTCAGGAGAATCAACAGGACCTCCTATTTGGCAAATAACTGAAACAGAGAGAGTGTCCAGGTCCAAAGTTAGAAGACTGCCTTTACTAGTGCATTGTTCCTCTCATACTTAGATGACTGGAAGGTAAACAATGCTTTGGGAGTGACAATAATTTAAATAATGTTTTATTGAACAGCATTTACTGATCACCTACAATGCAAAGCAGCATAGTGCAGTTGTTATGACCATAGACCTAGAAGGCAGGCTAACTCAGTTCAAACCCCACCTCTGCCCTTCCCAGCTACTTATCCTCACTCAGCCTCAGTATTCCACATATGGAAAATAAGAATGATAACAATAGTATTTGTGTCTTGGCGTTCCTGTGAGGATGAAATAAGTTAACATATGTAGAGCATTTAGGACAGTACCTGGCACACAATAAATGTTTAATAACTTCTAATTCATACAAAGTGCCAGGCATTTGCAACATGTCTTTTTCATGATGGAGAGCAGGAGTAAGAGAGCCTGAGCCAAATCTTCAATGACATTTAAAGCTTCTTCTCAGATCTGTTCACATGCCATTAACCAAAGCAAATCACATGGCCAAGTCCAAAGTTAATGCATGGGGGTGGGGGGTGGGAGCCTTGCAGCAGGCAGTGAGGTATGCTACAGGATACAAGGGGAAATCATGTGGAAAAGTAATCCAATCACTCACAGGGCCAGCTCTGGCTGTTAGTCTATTCTTGCCCGGCTAAGTTTGAATTAGGCACATCCATCCCAGGGACTCTTGAGGAATGTCTATGTTTACAGGCCAGTAAGCAACTCAAAAGAAAAGAGGACCAACAATTACTGTGTCTGAGTCAGATGCTAAGCCTGTAAGTGCTGTTATCTCCATTTTATGGATAAGGAAAATGAGGATCAGAGACATAAAACGATCTGCCTAAGGAAATAGAATGGATGTGTCTTAGCTTCCTAAGGCTGTTGTAACAAAATATCACAATTTTTTTAGATTAAAGCAACAAAAATTTATTTTCTCACAGTTCTGGATGTTAGAACTCTGAAATCAAGGTGTCAACAGGGCCATCCTCACTCTGAAACCTGTAGGGGAGAATTCTTCCTCATCTCTTCTAGTTTCTGATGTCTGCCAGCAATCCTTGGCATTTCATGGCTTGCAGCTGCAGCACTTCAATCTCTGCCTCACTCATCACATGGCCTTTTCCTCCATATCTGTCCCTGTGTCCAAATTTTCTTCTTCTTATAAGGACACCAGTCATATTGGATTACGGCGCACCCTAATCCACTTTGGCCTCATCTTAACTTATCACATCTTCAAAGACCCTATTTCAAATGAGGTCACATTCACAGCACTGGGTGTTAAACACTTTAACATATTTTAGGGGGACACATTTCAACCCATAACAGGAATGATTCAATAAATGGAAGAACCAGTATCTTAGCGTGGGTGTTCCCCAAAGCAGACAATGAGATGAGAATGTTAGTACAAAATGGTCTGTTGCAGAGATTATCACAAAACAACACTAGTAAAGGAGTAGGAAAGTAAAACAATGACATGAAGGGAAGAAATACAGGGCACAAAAAATAAGCAGGTTACATTATGGACAACCAGGGCTGCATCCTACTGAGGACTTCTGGGACACAACGCAGAACATTGCACTGTTGTCCCATGGAAGAGTGAGGCAACTGAGGATTCCTTCATTTCATTGAGGGCTCCTCCTGTTATTTCTAGCCTGCCCTGTGTGCCTTCTCAGCAGAGAAAGAACCTCAGGCAGCAAATCCCAGGGCCTTGCTGTAAAAAGCCATCAAGAAGAAGGAAAAATATGAGAGGATCGTATGACAAACTCTGGGATCTGTCCTGTAACTACTGGTTGAAGAGTGCTTTGAAAACTATTGTTTTTTTATTTCTTTACTTTGTATATATGTTATACTATATAATTTAAAAAGTTAAAAAAAAAAAAAGCCATTAAGCATAGCTATTGAGAAATAAGGAGAGCCCCAAGGAGTAGCATCTACTGTAACCAGGATCTAAACCAAGTCAATCTCTCAAACCACACCACACTGCTTCCAGGGTAACCCATTGGTCCTGTGAAGCTTGCAACATGGAGTCCCCTTTCTTAAGCCTCTTAAGAAGGAGGCTCCTGCTCTTTCTATCCTCCTCTACGCTCCTGGTCTTGTGAGATGCCAAATCCCTGTCACACATGCCTGGTTACGCAACACTGTGTACACAGTGATACATGTTCTTGTTGTTAGGGTCATGGCACATTCAGTCTCCTTACTAAGCAGGTGGAACACCCTGAAGCTCGGAGCGCTCACCCTAGACACCTCTCCTTACAGAGTGCCTCTCCTCTCCCCTCCATTCCCTGTGTGAGTCTTCTATTCCCAACCAGACCGGAACATCTTCAAGACAATCATGGAATGGAAGACAGTATTTGCAAACCTGATGAAGGACTTGCATCTAGAATATACAGACAACTCTTACAATTCAATAATAAAAGGGCAAATAACTTGATTACAAATGGGCAAAGAATCTGAATAAAAAATTCTCCAAAAAAGATATACAAATGACGAACGTTGTGCTGCTACAAAAAGGAACAAAGTCATGAGGCATGCAATGATGTGAATGAACATGTGGGACATTTGGTGAGACAAAATAAGCCAGAAACAAAAGCACAAGAATGGTATGGTCAACTATAAATAATGCTTATAAGAAAACAGGGGCCTAGATTGTAAGCTTTTAGAGCAGACACATTAGGTCCGGAGTGCTGGTTATTATTTCTGGATTTTGAGAGGCTGTTTTATATATATAACCTGACATTTTAGACGTAAGAATGAAGCTGAACAGATTGGGGTTAAAGTAATTCAGAACATAGCGGTAAGGAAAACAGTGTCTATATTTTAGAACCACACGTACTCTTTGAGATGAATGAAAGAAAGGTTTATTTGGTCTGTAACTGAAATTTTCTGTGGTGCATTGTTCTAGTTTGCTAGCTGCCAGAATGCAATATACCTGAAATGGAATGGCTTTTAAAAAGGGAAATTTAATGAGTTGCTAGTTTACAGTTCTAAGGCTGAGAAAATGTCCCAATTAAAACAAGTCTATAGAAATGTCCAATCAAAGGTATCCAGGGAAAGATACCTTGGTTCAAGAAGACCGATGAAGTTCAGGGTCTCCTTCTCATCCGAGAAGGCAAATGGTGAACACAGTCACTGTTTCTCCCTCAGCTGGAAGCACATATGGCGAACACACTGTCATCTGCTAGCTTTCTCTCCTAGCTTCCTGTTTCATGAAGCTCCCCGGGAGGCATCTTCCTTCTTCATCTCCAAAGCACTGGCTGATAGACTCTCTGCTTCATGGTGCTGCAGCATTCTCTGCTCTCTCTGAATCTCCTCCATTCTCCAAAATGTTTCCTCTTTTATAGGACTCCAGAAACTTATCAAGACCCACCCACATGGGTGGAGACATGTCATCACCTAATCCAGTTTAACAACCATTCATGATTAAATCACATCTCCAGGGAGATGATTTGATTACAGTTTCAAACATACAGTATTGAACAGGGATTATTCTACCTTTATGAAATGGGATTTTTATTAAAATATGGCTTTTCTAGGGTACATACATCCTTTCAAACCAGCACATACATAATCTAATTCAACCTATCTGTATAGCTCATTTGAACAATTGAAGCACAGGGAGCACAGAATAAGAAAGAGGTCCTTTATTCCTGTATAGATTATTGTAATGCCTGGATACACCCTAGAGTATATTAAATATACTTAACTATATAATGAAAAAGTATCGGTGAAGTTCCCTGAGGGATAGGAGAAAAATATGGAGCTATTAAACCTTACCATCAGGGAATCCCCGATACTGTGTCAGACTTTAGGGACACCCAATCAAAAGGCCATGCCCTCAATCAGGAGACTTACTCTTGTGAAGCTTAGGTAGGTGGCGGAGAAGCTTAGACTACCTATAGGCATGCCTAAGAGTTACTTCTTGAGGACCTCTTTTGTTGCTCAGATGTGGTCTTAGTCTCTCTAAGCCCAACTATGCAAGTGAAATCATTGCCCTCCCCCCTACATGGGACATGATATCTAGGGGTGAAAGTCTCTCTGGTGACGTGGGAGAGGACTCCCAGGGATGAATCCAGACCTAGCACCATGGGATCAACAATTCCATCCTAACCAGAAGGGGGGAAAGAAGTGTAACTAATAAAGTATCATCAGCAGAGAGTGTTCAAATAGAATCAAGAGGCTACTCTGGAGGTTGCTCTTATGCAAGCTTCAGGCAGAACTTGCCAAGCCCCATCCAGGACTATTCTAGCCAATCCTAAAGAACATCTAGGGCAATATATAAGATTCCACAAGGGTTCCATGCACTAGAATAACTTGCCAGGAGCCTACAACATCCAGGTGGGTCCCTGGTCTAGATGAGTCCTGAAACCTATCCCGGCCTCTCCAGAACATCAGATAGTTCCATCTCCCTACCCCATATTAGTGACAGACCCTTCCAACATGAAAAAGTTAGAATGACCATAGCCCAAATACCCCTAAAGAGAGGGATGGAAAGATCAAAGGTGATGGTGGAGTTATACAGAGAAGGTAGGATTTAACAAATGAATATGATTGCTGAATCATTAAATTGATATCTCTTTTAGTCTCCAATATCTTAGAGCAGCTAGAAGTAAAAACCTAAAATTGTGGAATTGTAACCCGTGTCAAACTCTGAAATATGTTCTACAACTAATTGTGGTGCTATGCTTGGAAATTTATAGTTTTTTTGTATATATGTTATTTTTCACAAAAAAAAAAAAGAAGGAATAAAAGTCGATTGTGATGATAAAAAAATATTTAAGCCCTCGGTCTCCTAAATTCTGGAGCAGCTAGAAAGAATAATATGAGAGGATCATATGGTAGCCATGACAAAATCTGGGATCTGTCCTCTAACTACTTATTGAAAATGCTTTGAAAATGATTGTCTTTTTATTTCTTTGCTTTGTATGTATGTTATACTATACAATAAAAAAAAAGTTAAAAACAAAATCTGAAATACATTAATCCCAATTACTTTAACATATTGTTTAAATACTAAACGGTTCTTTAGCAAATGAAACAGAAGATAAGCTTTATCTTATTGTCCACTAAAAGCTCTGTAAGATGTTAAAAAAAGAAAAAGATATACAAGTGGCCAATACGCACATGAAAAGGTACTCAAGATCATTAATCATCAGGGGAAATGCAAATCACAACCACAATAAGATGTCACTTCACACTCACTAGGATGGGTATAATCAAAGAGGGCTGGTGAAAAAAGGGGGAAGAGTGAAATGAGACAAAGTGGCAATGGCTGAGAGATTCCAAACAGAGTGGAGAGGTTATCCTGGAGGTTATTCTTATGCATTAAGTAGATATCACCTTGTTATTCAAGATGTAATGGAGAGGCTGGAGGGAATTGCCTGAAGATGTAGAGCTGTGCTACAGTAGCCATGTTTACTGAGATGATTGAATAATGATATAGCTTTCACAATGTGACCGTGTAATTGTGAAAACCTTGTGTCTGATGCTCCTTTTATCTACCTTGTCAACAGATGAGTAGAACATATGGAATAAAAATAAATAATAGGGGGAACAAATGTTAAAATAAATTTAATTTATAATGCTAGTGATCAATGACAGCAAGGGGTAAGGGGTATGGTATGTATATTCTTTTTTTTCTGTTTTCGTTTTATTTCTTTTTCTGTTGTCTTTTTATTTCTTTTTCTGAATTGATGCAAATGTTCTAAGAAATTATGAATATGCAACTATGTGATGATATTGAGAATTACTGATTATATATATAGAACAGAATGATCATATGTTAATGTTTTTGTTTGTTGTTATTGTTTTCTAATTAATAAATAAATTTTTAAAAAGGACTGGTGAGGGTGTAGAGAAATCAGAACCTTTATAGGCTGCTAGTGAGAAAGTAAAATGGTACAGCCACTTTGGAAAACAGTCTGACAGTTTCTCCAAAAGATAAACATAAACCTATCATTTGACCAAGTAATTCTACTCTTAGGTATATATCCAAGAAAAATGAAAACATACATCCACATACCAACTTGTACACAAATATTCATAGCAGTATTATTCACAATAGCCAAAAGGTAGACATATTTCTCAAAATGTTAAACATCGAATTACCATATGTGCTCATTTGAAGCTGTTATGTACCCCTAGAAATGGTCATATTCTTTCAATCCATTCCTTTGGGTACAGACTTAATTTGGGTGGGATATTTTGGTTAGGTTATTTCAATTGAGATGTGACTCAACCCATTCAAGGTGGATCTTGATCTTTTTACTGTAGAGCTTTATGGGGATAAAAGACAGAAAATCCCAGACAGCTCAGAAATGCCCAGATAAATTTGGAGATTACATAGAGAGAAAAACCCTGGAGATGCTAAAAGAGGAACACCCACAGAAGCTGAAAGAGCACTGAAGCCAGAACCTGAAAGCAACAAAACCCGGAGAGAAGGACAAGCAGACATTGGCCATATGCCTTCCCATGTGGCACAGGTGTCCCAGATGCCTGCAGCCTTTTCTCAGAGAAGGTATTGTCTTGTTGATGCCTTAATTTGGACATTTTCATGACCTTAAAATTGTAACTTGTAACCTAACACATCACCATGTTAAAAGCCAGTCCATTTCTGGTATATTGCATTTTGGCAGTTTTAGCAAACCAAAACACCATATGACCCAGCAATTCCACTCCTGGATATATACACACATATATATACATATGTTCACAAAAAAGACTTGCACAAGTAAATTCATTATAGCTTTATTCATGGTAGCTAAAAACTGGAAACAGCCATCAACAGAATGAATACAAAATCATTGTGTATTCTTACAATGGAATATAATTCAACCATAAAAATGAATGAAGAACTGCTACAACAACGTGAATGAAACTCAAAAAATTATGCTGAGTTTAGCACATAATGTAATTCAACTCATCTGGACAGATCATTTAAACAATCGAAACACAGGAAGCCCAGAATAAGAATGAGAGCCTTTAATCCTGTATAGCTTAAATATAATTCCTGGATACATCCCAGGGTATATTAAGCAGATAATCAAAAAGTATTGACAGGAAAAAAGAGGACTTCCAGGCCAAGAAGGTGGCTTAACAATGTGCACAATTTAGTTTGTCCTCCAGAACAACTACTAAATAACCAGAAACAGTACAGAACAGCTACTGGGGCCATGTCAGTGACCAGACACACAGCGTACCCCAGTCTGGACCAGCTGGACTGGCTGCGAGCCCCCCCCAGAACCGTGAGTTCCCAAAGCTGCGGTGGCTGGCGCCCCTCTGCCACAGGCTGCTTCCCAGAGGGGAAAGGAAAAAGACTTTACAGCAGCAGGGGCTGAGCCCAACCAAACGCCAATTGTGGAATTAATTAACAAATTCTGACTACTAAAAATAGGCCCCAAGCTCAGGTGAACCTGGTCAAAGTGGAGGGCGCTCATTTTTGTCCCAGCACCAAGGGGGCAGGACTGACGGAACAAAATAAAAAAGGAAACAGAGGTTTTTGTGGCTGTGTTTCTACAAATGCTTGACTGCCTTTGGATACAGTGGCAAGGCTTCTCAGGCTGCAACTGCCCCAGGCATGGGCAGAAACAATCTCCTCTGAAGGCTTGTCTGGAGCCTGTGCCTTCCCCAGGGGAGGGGTGAAGCCCAACTCAGGTGGAATCCCTCCCTCAAGAAATTCAGACACCAGGGCTTGGTAATTTGAAGCCATTAAAACCAGCCTACAACCTCTCCTCTGTCTCCACCACACCCCCAGCAGGGAGAATTTGCCAAAGTTAAAGGTACTGCATCACCTTATGTTGGTGGGACCTGTAGGCAGACAAGTACCATATACTGGGCAGGATAAGAAAAACAGAGTCCAGAGACTTCATAGGAAAGTCTTTCAACCTGCTGGGTCTCACCCTCAGGGAAAACCGATGCAGGTGACTCTTTCCTCCTGATAGGAGGCCAGTTTGGTCTGGGAAAATCTGGCTGGGGTCTATAATATCTAAGTAGACACTCCTAAGGGTGGCAGGGAAAAGGCATCATACAAGCAGGGCAAGAAACAAGAAAACAAGAATTGAAAAATTCTCCTCTGTTAAACAAACTTAAGTTAAAGGTCCAGATAAAGCTGAACAGAATGTCAAAGAACAGAAAGACAACAAATTCATCTAGCAAGAAAACCCTAGGTAAAAGAAGTGAAAGCAATCTCCAGAATAAACTAACTAAGGTAATTAAATGCCTAGATGCCAGCAAAAAATAACAAGTCACACTAGGAAAATTGAAGATATGGCCCAGTCAAAGGAACAAACCAACAATGCAAACGAATACAGGAGCTGAAACAATTAATTCAGAATATATGAACAGACATGGAAAACCTCATCAAAAACCAACTCAATGAATTGAGGGAGGATATAAAGAAGGCAAGGAAAGAACAAAAATAAGAAACTGAAAGTCTGAAAAAACAAATCACAGAACTTATGGGAATGAAAGACACAGTAGAAGAGATGAAAAAAACAATGGTAGATTTCGAGAGGCAGAACATAGGATTAGTGAACTGGAGGATGGAACGTCTGAAATCCAACAAGAAAAAGAAATACAGGGGAAAAATGGAAAAATATGAGCAGGGACTCAGGGAATTGAAGGACAATATGAAGCACATGAATATACATGTTGTGGGTGTCCCAGAAGGAGAAGAGAAGGGAAAAGGAAGAGAAAGACTAATGGAGGAAATTATCACTGAAAATTTCCCAACTCTTATGAAAGACTTAAAATTAGAGATCCAAGAAGTGCAGTGTACCCCAAACAGAATAGATCCAAATAGAAATACTCCAAGACATTTACTAATCAGAATGTCAGAGGTCAAAGAGAAAGAATCTTGAAAGCAGCAAGAGAAAAGCAATCCATCAGATACAAGGGAAGCCCAATAAGACTATGCATAGATTTCTCAGTAGAAACCATGGAGGTGAGAAGACAGTGGGATGAAATATTTAAATTATTAAAAGAGAAAAACTGCTAACCAAGAATTCTATATCCAGCAAAATTGTCCTTCAGAAACGAAGGAGAAATTAAAACATTTTCAGACAAAAAAATCACTGAGAAAATTTGTGACCAAGAGACCAGCTCTGCAAGAAATACTAAAGAGAATGCTAGAGACAGATACGAAGACAGAAGAGAGAGGTGTGGAGAAGAGTGTAGAAAGGAAGACTATGAGTAAAGGTAAAAAGAAGGAAAATTAAATATGACATATAAAACCCAGAAGGCAAAATAGTAGAAGAAAGTACTACCTGTGCAGTAATAACACTACATGTTAATGGAGTAAGCTCCCTAATCACAAGACATAGACTGGCAGAATGGATTCAAAAACAGGACCCATCTATATGCTGTCTCTACTCAAAGGACATGAAGGCAAGGACACAAACGGACATTTGCACACCAATGTTAATAGCAGCATTATTTACAATTGCCAAGAGATGGAAACAGCCAAAATGTCCATCAACAGACGGGTGGCTAAACAAATTGTGGCATATACATACAATGGAATATTATGCAGCTGTAATACAGAATAAAGTTATGAAGTATGTAACAACATGAATGGACATTAAGGACATTGTGCTGAGTGAGATTAGCCAAAAACAAAAGGACAAATACTATGTGTTCCCATTGATATGAACTGACATTAGTGAACAAACTTGGAATATTTCGTTTGTAACAGAGACCATCAGGAGATAGAAATAGGGTAAGATATTTACCTATTGGAGCTGAAGGGATACAGATTGTGCAACAGGATTGAATATAAAAACTCAGAAATGGACAGCACAATACTACCTAATGTAATACAATTATGTTAAAACACTGAAGCTGAATGTGAGAATGATAGAGGGAGGAGGGCTGGAGGCATAAATGAAATCACAAAGAAAAATAGATGATAAAGATTGAGATGGTATAATCTAGGAATGCCTAGAGTGTATAATGATAGTGACTAAATGTACAAATTTAAAAAGTGTTTTTGCATGAAGAAGAACAAAGGAATGTCATTACTGCAGGGTGCTGAAAATTGATGGTAATTAATATTTTAAAATTTCAACTTATGTGTGAGACTAAAGTAAAAAATATTTATTTGATAGAAAATTTATATTTTGACTAGTGCATCTCCCAATATAACTTATGTAGATAGTTGGTTGAACAACATAAGTACATGGAACCTTGAGTAGGACATGAGATTTTGTTGGTTTGTCCAGAGTGATGCCCTGATGAATCCCAGAGTAATTTGATCAGTAAATGGAAAAGTATTTGCAAAGTCCCCTTCTTGGAATGGTGAGAATGGGAGAAAATTCAACCTCCCCAAGTTGAATTCTTGAAATTCTCACAAGCAGTGTGGACAACAAAGCTATAGGCTGAGCCCCCAGTCTTGGGGTTTGTTCATATGAAACTTAACCCCACAAAGGACAGTTAAGCCTACTTAAAATTAGGCCTAAGAGTCACCCCCAAGAGAGCCTCTTTTGTTGCTCGGATGTGGCCTCTCTCTCCAGCCAACACAACAAGCAAACTCACCACCCTCCCCCTGTCTACATGGGACATGACTCCCAGGGGTGTGGACCTTCCTGGCAATGTGGGACAGAAATCCTAGAATGAGCTGAGACTCAGCATCCAAGAATTGAGAAAAACCCTAGAATGAGCTGAGACTCAGCATCAAGTGATTGAGAAAACCTTCTTGACCAAAAGGGGGAAGAGTGAAAGGAGTCAAAGTGTCAATGGCTGAGAGATTCCAGAGTGGAGAGGCTATCCTGGAGGTCATTCTTATGCATTAAGTAGATATCACCTTGTTATTCAAGATGTAATGGAGAAATAAAAATAAATAATAGGGGGGAACAAATGTTAAAATAAATTTAGTTTGAAATGCTAGTGATAAATTAAAGCGAGGGGTAAGGGGTATGGTATGTATAATCTTTCTTTTTTCTGTTGTCTTTTTATTTCTTTTCCTAAATCGATGCAAATGTTCTAAGAAATGATGAATATGCAACTATGTGATGATACTGAGAATTGCTTATTGTGTATGTAGACTGGAATGATATGTTAATATTTTTGTTTGTTTGTTGTTAATTTTTTAATTAATAAATAATAATAATAATAAAAGATGTAATGGAGAGACTGGAGGGAGAGCTGCCTGAAAATGTAGAGCTGTATTCCAGTAGCCATGTTTCTTGATGATGATTGTATAATGATATAGCTTTCACAATGTGACTGTGTGATTGTGAAAACCTGGTGTCTATTGCTCCTTTTATCTACCTTGTGAACAGATGAGTAGAACATATGGAATATAATTAAATAATAAGGGGAGAAAAAAGTATTGGCAAAGTCCCTTGAGGAATAGGAGAAAAAGTATGGAACTATTAAACTTTACCACCAGGGAAAACTCTGATACTGTGTCAAACATTAGTGACACCCAAATCTAGGCCAAACCCTTGATCTTGAGGCTTGCTCTTGTGAAGCTTATGTATGTAGTAGAGAAGTTTAGCATACCCATAGGTGTACCTAAGAGTTACATCCAGAGGACCTCTTCTTTTTTTCTCACGGGCAGGTACCAGGAATTTAACCTGGGTCTCCAGCATGGCAGGTGAGAATCCTGCCACTGAACCACTGTTGCACCGCCCTGGAGGGCCTCTTGATTGCTGCTCAGCTGTGGCCTGTCTCTCTCTAAGCCCAACTCTGCAAGTGAAACCATTGCCCTCCTCTCTAGGTGGACATGACACCCAGGTGTGAAAGTCTCCCTGGTGGCATGGGAGATGACTCCCAGGGATGAGTTTGGCCCTGGCACCATGAGATCAACAATACCATTCTGACAAAAAGGGAGGAAAGAAATGTAAAAAATAAAGTATTATTGGGAGGGTTCAAACAGAATCCAGAGGCTACTCTGGAGGTCATCTTACGTAAGCTTCAGTGAAATATTGCTACCTACCATAACTTGCCAAACCCCAACCAAAACCATTTCTGTCAATCCTAAAGAACACTAGGACATTATATAAGATGCTACAAAGATTCCATGCCCTAGGGTAACTTTCCAGAAAACTACAACCTCCAGATTTGTCCCTGGACCACACAAGTCCTGAAATGCAGAGGGGCCAGCCTCTCCAGAACATCAACTAGTTCCATTCCCCTCTCCCATATTACTCACAGCCCCTTCCAACATGAAAAAGTTAGAATGGGCATAGCCTAAATACCCCTAAAGAGTGGGAGAAAGATCAAAGGTGACGTGGAGTTATACAGAGAAGATAATGCTTAACCAATGAGTGTGATTGCTGAATCATTATATTGGCATTTCTTTTAGTCTTCAGTATCTTAGAGCAGCTAGAAGTAAAAACCTAAAATTGTGGAATTGTAACCCATACCAAACTCTGAAATCTGCTCTACAACTAATTGTTGCTATGTGCTTTGAAATTTATTGATTTTTGTATATATGCTATTTTTCAGAAAAAAATAAAAAATATATTTCTTCTAGCTTCCAGTGCTTTGGAGTAGCTAAAAGGAAAAATCTGAAATAGTGTAATTGTAATCCATAACAAACTCTGAAATCTGTTCTGTAACTACTTTTTGAAGTGTACTTTGAAAATCATTGCTTTTTCTTTCTTTTCTTTGCAAATACGTTATATTTAACAATAGAAAATGTTTTAAAAATTATGCTTGATGATGAATATGCAACTGTGATGATATTGTGAATTACTGATTATATATGTAGAACGGAAAAAAAAACAATTGGGCATTATTTAAAAAAATTATGCTGAGCAAAATAAGGCAGACCCCCCTTAAAAGTAAATATGTTATATAATTCCACTTAAATGAATTTCAAGAACAAGAAATTTAATGTGTTAGAAGTCAGAGTAGTGGTTTTTGGTTGGAGAGGGAGTGGATTAACTGGAAAAAGAGGAAAATTTCTAAGATGATGGAAATATCATTTTGTGTGTGTGTGGTTTAGGCCAAAATTGTCAAAACTCCTTGAGCTGAAAACTTAAGATCTTTACATTGTATTGCATGTAAAATTCAGTAAAGTGCTGTTAGCATTGAAAAGAAAAGAAAAAAAGACATGGAGGTCCCTGGGGAGGCTTGATAATTCCCCACTTCCAATCCTTGCCTTTATATGAAGTCCTCACCAATGGCCACCCCTCACTGCTCACTTCTCCCAGCAGTGCCTCCAACAGACCACTGGAGGGCACCCATGCCTGCAGTGACTAACATTTTTGTAAAGCTAATTCTCCACCAGCTGCCCTCTGGGTGGCCAGAAGTGCTGAGCGCTGTGTGGCCTGAGCACACTTCATCTTGACCCCCACCCTACTGCAGCCTAGCCAGCAGCTGTGAACACGGAATCCAGAACTCTGCTCACTGTTCATTCATCAAGCTAGAACAGGAATAGTGATGTCAGGAGTGCCCATCCAAACCTGTTCCCACTAGCTGCCAAGAAAGAAAAAATGTCCTTCACAAGTCCAGCCTGGGGCTGGCCCTGCTTGGCACTGGCTCTCAGCACTGACTGGGCCCCTGATTCCAAATCCATCCTCATCTTCCAGCTTTCATCTGCCTGACCACTTAACTACATTGCAAGTCAGTCCTGCTTTTACCTCCACTGTCTCCTTTCCGCCTCCTCAGCCTAACACCCTCTTCCCTCGGAACTGTTTTGGTTTCTTCATTGCTAAAGCAAGTACCATGCAATAAAATAGCTTAAATGATAGAAATTTGGCTCACAGTTTTGAGGCTAGAAGACCAGAATTGAGGCATCATCAAGTTGATGCTTTCTTTGTGAAGACTGGTGTTCTGAGGTTGGCTGCTGACAATCCTTGGTCCTTGGCAATACACATGGAGGTGTCTTCTTTTTTTCCAGGTCCCCATTGACTTTCAACTTCTTGCTTCCCATGGCTTTCTCTTTCTCTCTCAATTTCTTTCTGCTTATAAAGGACCCTGGTAATAGGGTTAAGACCTATCTTGATTAAATTGGGCCACACCTTAACTGAAATAACCTCCTCAAAAGGTCCTATTTACTTAAGCCACGGGAAAGGATTAAGTTTAAGAATTCAAACCACTCACCATAGTAACTTCACCCCCTCCCAAATTCTCCACCACCTCTGAGGTACCCAGCCCTCCCAGAACTAGGTCTCATCTGAATTATCCTCCATACTCAAATCCAATTTTAAACCATAGCCCAGGTCTTTTCCTTATAATTGTTCTTCCCCCTGTGATGCTGCCTCCAAAGATGGCCTCATCATCAGCATATTAGTCAGGGTTCTCTAGAGAAATAGAACTAACAGACAGTATTTGTAAACAAGAGATTTACAAATGTCTCACACAACCATGAGGAGGCAAGAGTCCAAAATCCATAGGGCAGGCCACAAGACTGCAACTCTGGCGAAGAGTCTTGATGAACTCCACAGGAGAAGATGGCTGGATGGAGAAGCAGTGAAAATTCTCTCTACTTCTTTAAAAGACTTCAGCCGATTGAATCAAATCCAACTGATTAGATTCTCACATTTGCTGGAAGACACACCCTTAGTTGATCTTAGATATAATCAGCCATACAGGCAATCAACTGACTCATGATTTAATAAACCAGCCTTCAGGTTTATCAAACAGCCATGAAATATCCTTACAGTGATGGTTAGGCCAGTGTTTGCCTGAAAGGAGAACTGGCCACCATCACCTGGCCAAGTTGACACCTGAACCTAACCATCATAACCAGTAATAAGATATGCTGACCTTGACAGAAAAGAACAGATACTGTATGGTTCATTATTATGACTCTGATAAAGCTGCCAGTGTTTTGGAGCAGCTAGAAGGAAAAATCTGAGATGACAGCGTGGTAGCCCACAACAAACTCTGGGAGCTATTCTGTAGCTGCTTATTGAAATGTACTTTGAAAGTTATTGCTTTTTTCTTTCTTTACTTTGTATATATATGTTATATTTACCTATAAAAAAGGTAAAAAAAAAATTAAAGGCAGTTATAGTAATATTAAACATTAAATAAAATAAATTCCTGAAATCAAAAATTTGAAAATATTTAGTAGCACAGCTCACTACTATAGCAAAGCTGATATTTGTAATAACTTTTTATTTGATATTTTGAGAACACACACACTTTTTTTTTCACACACAGTTTTGATAGTTAATCAAATGGTATTTAAGATAGTGTTTAATATCTGTATCTATATATTTTTTCTTTAATTTTGAATTGATTATGAAATATATTGTACAAACAGGCTTTATGATGATTACTTAGATTTTTTAAATATGCCTATGGATAAGCTAAGATATCCATTTTAGGTGGTTAAGATTTTCATATGTTAATTGTAAAAATATTTGTATCTTCATATTTTCCTAAAATTAGGAAAATAGTAACATAAGTCATCACTATAGCAATGCAGGTATTTGTAAGAACTTTCTACTTGATATTTTGAGACCATTCACAATTTTGACAGCTGATCAAATGCGATCTAAGTTAGTGTTTAATACTTAAAATTTAAGAACTTTTGCTATCTGAATTTGTAGATTTTTTTCCTTGTTGCCTTGATTTGAAATTGATTGCTGAAACTTACTGCACAAAAACAGGGTTTACAATGATTATATAGACACTTTATTTAAATATACCTATGGTTAAGCTAATTAAAACACCCATTTTTGGTGGTTCTGAGTATATTGTTTGTTTTCTTAAATAAAAAATAAAAATAAATAAATAGAAAGAGAGAGAGAGAAAGAAAGAACGAAAAAAGGAAAGAATATATACCAAAAAAAAAAATATGCTGACATTATGCACCTTTTGATATTAGTCACTGACTTCTATGGTATTCTTGCCAAAAAGTGCATAATCTCAATATAATCATAGAAAACATCAGGCAACCCCAAATTGAGGGACATTCTACAAAATAACTGACCTGTATTTTTAAAAAATGACTCCACTGACCCTTATTCAGCCCAGCCAGATATCTAGAAATTAAGTCCTATTGATTCTGATTCTCAATATCTGCACAATCAATCCTCCTTTTTTTTTTTTTTTTTTTCTTTTACATGGGCAGGCACCAGGAATCGAACCTGGATCCTCTGGCATCGCAGGCAAGCATCCCTGCCTGCTGAGCCACCATGGCCCACCCTCAATCCTCCTTTTTGCATCCTCATGTCCAGCACCCTATTCTATCATCTTTTACCTAGTGTTCTAGTTTGCTAGCTGCCAGAATGTAATATACCAGAAACGAATGGCTTTTAAAGGGGGGAGTTTAAACAGATGCTAGTTTACAGTTCTAAGGCCGAGAAAATGTCCCTATTAAAACAAGTCTAGAGAAATGTCCAAACAAAGGCATCCAGGGAAAGATACCTTGGTTCAAGAAGACCAATGAAGTTCAGGGTCTCTCTCTCAAGTGAGAAGGCACATGATGAACATGGTTAGGGTTTCTCTCTCAGCTGAAAGGGCACATGGCGAACATGGCGTCATTTGCTAGCTTTCTCTCCTGGCTTTTGGTTTCACAAAGCTCCCCGGGAGGCATTTTCCTACTTCATCTCCAAAGGTTGCTGGCTTGTGGACTCTCTGCCTCATGGTGCTGCAGCATTCTCTGCTCTCTCCGAATCTCTTTCATTCTCCAAAATATTTCCTCTTTTATAGGACTCCAGAAACTTATCAAGACCCACCCAAATGGGTGGAGACATGTCGTCACCTAATCCAGCTTAACAACCACTTATGATTAAATCACATCTCCAGGGAGATGATCTGATTACAGTTTCAAACATAAAGTATTGAATAGGGGTTATTTTGCCTTTATGAAATGGGATTTAGATTAAAACATGAGTTTTCTAGGGGACATACATCCTTTCGAACCAGCACAATAGCCAATCTATGGTAGCAATTTGATGCGTGAGTATTGTGCCTTCATGAATGATATTTTCATGTACATTAAGGAATAAGACAAATGTGAAACAACAAAGACATGTATCAGAACTTCACTATTTCTGCAATGACATGAATGACCTCTCTCTGAATTGGATAATAGTTTTTGAATACTGGAAGAATAAGTCCTCAATTTTTTGTGCTATTTACAATGTAATGACTTACAACGTGAAACACTTTTTAAAGTTTAATCCGCATTATTAACATTTTCTCCATCACTTTTTAAAGTCTAGACAATTAACAAAGCAAAAAATAAATCTCTGTGTTTGTAGTGTTTACTAATTACAGTTATAAATATTTCCAACATGGCTGATTTCAAGTTACCAAGGTGACGACATTGAATGTAGAGTCGGGCAGAGATGTGTCATGGCACACCATCAGACAGCATTCCCACTGTACAGATTCAATAAACATAAATAACTTCAAGAGCATAGATAATAGTAAAAGGTAGTAAAATAAATAGGAAGTGCTGGATCTTGAATATTTATTACTTTTGTTTTAATATAATGTACGTAATTGCAAGTTTATATAATTAGATATGTAATAACTGCTATGTTTAATAATCAACTTGCAAAGCTAAAAATTTAACATTTGGTTCTCTTGAGCCTGCATGAGCTGCTTCTAGAACACCACTGCTTTAGCCCCTGGCTGCCAACTTCCTTTCCAGGCCCAATTTTGCTGCCAGTGTAGATTTGAGTTCATTGGATGACTCACCCAACACCTCAGACTTGTGATTCCTCTCAACTCTGATGACTTTGTCTCCCCTGCAGCCACTCACCTGTTTCCACAGCCTAATCATGGCCTTGTCACCACCAGGAACTATACCACCCAGGAGCTGCATCCTGGTCTCTCACTTTTGGAATGCAGCCCCCTCTCCTTCCAGCCCTCTTAACACCCCCACACATGTCCTTTGCCCTGCAGGGACATCATTCCCTGGGTCCTCATTTGGTCCCTATTTCTCAGTCTCCTCCTGATCCCTGGAAGACCCTCCTCCTTGCCCATCCTCTGCTGGATCTACAACCAAACCACTCACCCTGGGTATACAATAATTGTATAATAAAACAATCCACATTTAATATTATCATTTCAGTAAAAGCCCTCTTATAAAATGCAGTAGAGACCAAAAATAGCTCAATTTAAACAAAAAAAAAGTCAGTTTAAAAGGAGATGCATAAAAATACATATTTGGGCATTTCATTTTAACTTAAAATATATAAAGGTATATATTTTTGCCAAGCTTTCATTGTAATGCCAAGGCTTTTTGAGCATGGATCTGTTGATGGGAATTCCACATTGCTTTTCTTGTATAACAATACCCATAACAAATTTTCTAAAGTTCTAGTTTCTGTAAAGTGGGTAAGAGTTTTAAGACACTTGTAAAACAATCTGAGCGCAGATTCTTGAGTTTCTATGAAATTCCCCTTAATCTTTTACAGTGGTCTCCCCAAATAAAGCACAACAACATTTTAACAGTCCATCTTTTTTCGAATCTTTCCAAGGCAGTCAACTTAGGTTTCATAGAAAATCAACTCACTTTCCTTTTGTACTCATATTTCCATGGTTTAGTTATATTTAATTAAATTATGTAATTATAATAAGTACAACAGGCATAAACAGGTTTGGGACACCAGAATAAGATTTAAATATGCAAGGTATTTATTACTGGAAACATCTGTTAGAGAAAATGGGGAGGGAGGTGGGAGAGGTTGGGAGAGCCATTAGACCAGGTTTTAAGTTTGACCAAGAGTGAAGGAGAGAACTTCCGGAGAAGATGGCGGCTTAGTAAGACGCACGGATCTTAGTTTCTTCTCCAGGACAGCTACTAGGGGAGTAGAAATGATACAGAACAGCGCCCAAAGCCACAACAGAGATAAAAAAGACAGCGTACCCCATCCTGGAACGGCTGGCTGGCTGAGAGAAGCCGCTCGGGTGAGATCGCCGAGGCGCGCGGGCTTCACCGGGCGGGGCGGCAAGCGGCCGGAGTCACTCCCTTCCCCCTTCCCGGGCCGGCTGGGAGAATTGGAGAGGCGGTCGCCTGAAACCGCGGCAGCTGGCGCCCACACCACGCACGGCCCCCCGGACCAACTGAGAGAATTGGATCGGAAATCCCCAGGCCGCGGAGAATGGTGACGGGTGGGGGAGGCCCCTTCCAAACCCGTGACTCCCGGGGAACATGCACTCTCCCGGGCGGGCCGCTGCCGCTGGTGCCCTCCCGCCACGCTTGTCGCCCGGGAGACCTAGGAAATTCGAACGGGCGCTTTCCCGGGCTGCGGCGGCCAGCAACCCTCCCCGCGTTCGGACCCCGGGCCAGCTCGAACTCTTCCAAGCCACTTCGGCTAGCGAACCTCCCAGACGGCGAGAGTTTTCCAAAGTTAAAGGTCCCACAGCACCTTTTACTGGTGGGACCCGCAGACAAACGTGTGCCACGAGCGCCACCTACTGGGCAGGATAAGAAAAACAGAACCCAGAGATTTCACAGAAAAATCTTCCAAACTTTTGGATCCAATACCCAGGGAAATCTGTCTAAATGCGCAGACGCCAACAAAAGATAACGGATCACGCTCAAATAATTGAAAATATGGCCCAGTCAAAGGAACAAACCAATAGTTCAAATGAGATACAGGAGCTGAGACAACTAATGCTGAATATACGAACAGAAATGGAAAACCTCTTCAAAAACGAAATCGATAAATTGAGGGAGGACATGAAGAAGACATGGGCTGAACATAAAGAAGAAATAGAAAAACTGAAAAAACAAATCACAGAACTTATGGAAGTGAAGGAAAAAGTAGAAAAGATAGAAAAAACAATGGATACCTACAATGATAGATTCAAAGAGACAGAAGATAGAATTAGTGATTTGGAGGATGGAACATCTGAATTCCAAAAACAAACAGAAACTATCGGGAAAAGAATGGAAAAATTTGAACAGGGTATCAGGGAACTCAAGGACAATATGAACCGCACAAATATACGTGTTGTGGGTGTCCCAGAAGGAGAAGAGAAGGGAAAAGGAGGAGAAAAACTAATGGAGGAAATTTTCACTGAAAATTTCCCAACTCTTATGAAAGACCTAAAATTACAGATCCAAGAAGTGCAGCGCACCCCAAAGAGATTAGACCCAAATAGGCGTTCTCCAAGACACTTACTAGTTAGAATGTCAGAGGTCAAAGAGAAAGAGAGGATCTTGAAAGCAGCAAGAGAAAAACAATCTGTCACATACAAGGGAAACCCAATAAGACTATGTGTAGATTTCTCAGCAGAAACCATGGAGGCTAGAAGACAGTGGGACGATATATTTAAATTACTAAAAGAGAAAAACTGCCAACCAAGACTCCTATATCCAGCAAAATTGTCCTTCAAAAATGAGGGAGAAATTAAAACATTCTCAGACAAAAAGTCACTGAGAGAATTTGTGACCAAGAGACCAGCTCTGCAAGAAATACTAAAGGGAGCACTAGAGTCAGAACCAAAAAGACAGAAGAGAGAGGTATGGAGAAGAGTGTAGAAAGAAGGAAAGTCAGATATGATATATATAATACAAAAGGCAAAATGGTAGAGGAAAATATTATCCAAACAATAATAACACTAAATGTTAATGGACTGAATTCCCCAATCTAAAGACATAGAATGGCAGAATGGATTAAAAAACAGGATCCTTCTATATGCTGTCTACAGGAAACACATCTTAGACCCAAAGATAAACATAGGTTGAAAGTGAAAGGTTGGGAAAAGATATTTCATGCAAATAACAACCAGAAAATAGCAGGAGTGGCTATACTAATATCCAACAAGTTAGACTTCAAATGTAAAACAGTTAAAAGAGACAAAGAAGGACACTATATACTAATAAAAGGAACAATTAAACAAGAAGACATAACAATCATAAATATTTACGCACCGAACCAGAATGCCCCAAAATACGTGAGGAATACACTGCAAACACTGAAAAAGGAAATAGACACAAATACCATAATAGTTGGAGACTTCAATTCCCCACTCTCATCAATGGACAGAACATCTAGACAGAGGATCAATAAAGAAATAGAGAATCTGAATATTACTATAAATGAGCTAGACTTAACAGACATTTATAGGACATTAAATCCCACAACAGCAGGATACACCTTTTTCTCAAGTGCTCATGGATCATTCTCAAAGATAGACCATATGCTGGGTCACAAAGCAAGTCTTAACAAATTTAAAAAGATTGAAATCATACACAACACTTTCTCGGATCATAAAGGAATGAAGGTGGAAATCAATAATAGGCGGAATGCCAGAAAATTCACAAATACGTGGAGGCTCAACAACACACTCTTAAACAACGAGTGGGTCAAAGAAGAAATTGCAAGAGAAATTAGTAAATACCTCGAGGCAAATGAAAATGAAAACACAACATATCAAAACTTATGGGATGCAGCAAAGGCAGTGCTAAGAGGGAAATTTATTGCCCTAAATGCCTATATCAGAAAAGAAGAAAAGGCAAAAATGCAGGAATTAACTGTTCACTTGGAAGAACTGGAGAAAGAACAGCAAACTAATCCCAAAGCAAGCAAAAGGAAAGAAATAACAAAGATCAGAGCAGAAATAAATGAAATTGAAAACATGAAAACAATAGAGAAAATCAATAAGACCAGAAGTTGGTTCTATGAGAAAATCAATAAGATTGATGGGCCCTTAGCAAGATTGACAAAAAGAAGAAGAGAGAGGATGCAAATAAATAAGATCAGAAATGGAAGAGGAGACATAACTACTGACCTCACAGAAATAAAGGAGGTAATAACAGGATACTATGAACAACTTTACGCTAATAAATACAACAATTTAGATGAAATGGGCGGGTTCCTGGAAAGACATGAACAACCAACTTTGACTCAAGAAGACATAGATGACCTCAACAAACCAATCACAAGTAAAGAAATTGAATTAGTCATTCAAAAGCTTCCTAAAAAGAAAAGTCCAGGACCAGATGGCTTCACATGTGAATTCTACCAAACGTTCCAGAAAGAATTAGTACCAATTCTCCTCAAACTCTTCAAAAAAATCGAAGTGGAGGGAAAACTACCTAATTCATTCTATGAAACCAACATCACCCTCATACCAAAACCAGGCAAAGATATTACAAAAAAAGAAAACTACAGACCAATCTCTCTAATGAATATAGATGCAAAAATCCTCAATAAAATTCTAGCAAATCGTATCCAACAACACATTAAAAGAATTATACATCATGACCAAGTAGGATTCATCCCAGGTATGCAAGGATGGTTCAACATAAGAAAATCAATTAATGTAATACACCATATCAACAAATCAAAGCAGAAAAATCACATGATCATCTCAATTGATGCAGAGAAGGCATTTGACAAGATTCAACATCCTTTCCTGTTGAAAACACTTCAAAAGATAGGAATACAAGGGAACTTCCTTAAAATGATAGAGGGAATATATGAAAAACCCACAGCTAATATCATCCTCAATGGGGAAAAATTGAAAACTTTCCCCCTAAGATCAGGAACAAGACAAGGATGTCCACTATCACCACTATTATTCAACATTGTGTTGGAGGTTCTAGCCAGAGCAATTAGACAAGAAAAAGAAATACAAGGCATCAAAATTGGAAAGGAAGAAGTAAAACTATCACTGTTTGCAGGCGATATGATACTATACATCGAAAACCCAGAAAAATCCACAACAAAACTACTAGAGCTAATAAATGAGTACAGCAAAGTAGCAGGTTACAAGATCAACATTCAAAAATCTGTAGCATTTCTATACACTAGTAATGAACAAGCTGAGGGGGAAATCAAGAAACGAATCCCATTTACAATTGCAACTAAAAGAATAAAATACCTAGGAATAAATTTAACTAAAGAGACAAAAAACCTATATAAAGAAAACTACAAAAAAACTATTAAAAGAAATCACAGAAGACCTAAATAGATGGAAGGGCATACCGTGTTCATGGATTGGAAGACTAAATATAGTTAAGATGTCAATCCTACCTAAATTGATTTACAAATTCAATGCAATACCAATCAAAATCCCAACAACTTATTTTTCAGAAATAGAAAAACCAATAAGCAAATTTATCTGGAAGGGCAGGGTGCCCCGAATTGCTAAAAACATCTTGAGGAAAAAAAACGAAGCTGGAGGTCTAGCGATGCCGGACTTTAAAGCATATTATGAAGCCACAGTGGTCAAAACAGCATGGTATTGGCATAAAGATAGATATATCGACCAATGGAATCGAATAGAGTGCTCAGATATAGACCCTCTCATCTATGGACATTTGATCTTTGATAAGGCAGTCAAGCCAACTCACCTGGGACAGAACAGTCTCTTCAATAAATGGTGCCTAGAGAACTGGATATCCATATGCAAAAGAATGAAAGAAGACCCATCTCTCACACCCTATACAAAAGTTAACTCAAAGTGAATCAAAGATCTAAACATTAGGTCTAAGACCATAAAACAGTTAGAGGAAAATGTAGGGAGATATCTTACGAAACTTACAATTGGCGGCGGTTTTATGGACCTTAAACCTAAAGCAAGAACACTGAAGAAGGAAATAAATAAATGGGAGCTCCTCAAAATTAAACACTTTTGTGCATCAAAGAACTTCATCAAGAAAGTAGAAAGACAGCCTACACAATGGGAGACAATATTTGGAAATGATATATCAGATAAAGGTCTAGTATCCAGAATTTATAAAGAGATTGTTCATCTCAGCAACAAAAAGACAGCCAACCCAATTACAAAATGGGAAAAAGACTTGAACAGACACCTACCAGAAGAGGAAATACAAATGGCCAAAAGGCACATGAAGAGATGCTCAATGTCCCCGGCCATTAGAGAAATGCAAATCAAAACCACAATGAGATATCATCTCACACCCACCAGAATGGCCATTATCAACAAAACAAAATGACAAGTGCTGGAGAGGATGCGGAGAAAGAGGCACACTTATCCACTGTTGGTGGGAATGTCAAATGGTGCAACCACTGTGGAAGGCAGTTTGGCGGTTCCTCAAAAAGCTGAATATAGAATTGCCATACGACCCAGCAATACCATTGCTGGGAATATACTCAAAGGAATTAAGGGCAAAGACACAAACGGACATTTGCACACCAATGTTTATAGCAGCGTTATTTACAATTGCAAAGAGATGGAAACAGCCGAAATCTCCATCAACAGAAGAGTGGCTAAACAAACTGTGGTATATACATACGATGGAATACTATGCAGCTTTAAGACAGGATAAACTTATGAAGCATGTAATAACATGGATGGATCTAGAGAACATTATGCTGAGTGAGTCTAGCCAAAAACTAAAGGACAAATACTGTATGGTCCCACTGATGTGAACAGACATTCGAGAATAAATTTGGAATATGTCATTGGTAACAGAGTCCAGCAGGAGGTAGAAACAGGGTAAGATAATGGGCAATTGGAGTTGAAGGGATACAGACTGTGCAACAGGACTAGATACAAAAACTCAAAAATGGACAGCACAATAATACCTAATTGTAAAGTAATCTTGTTAAAACACTGAATGAAGCTGCATCTGAGCTATAGGTTTTTGTTTTGTTTTGTTTTGTTTTGTTTTGACTTTAGTATTATTACTTTTATTTTTGTCTCTATATTAACATTCTATATCTTTTTTGGTTATGTTGCTAGTTTTTCTAAACCGATGCAAATGTACTAAGAAATGATGATCATGCATCTATGTGATGATGTTAAGAATTACTGATTGCCTTTTTTTCCATTAATTAAAAAAAAAAAAAGAGAACGGGTAATTGGAGCTGAAGGGATACAGACTGTACAACGGGACTGGATATAAAAACTCAGAAATGGACAGCACAATACTACCCAATTGTAATGCAATTATGTTAAAACACTGAATGAAGCTGCATGTGAGGTATAGGTTTTTTGTTTTTTTCTTTCTATTATTGTTTTAACTCTTATTCTGTTGTCTTTTTATTTTTTTCTAAATCGATGCAAATGTACTAAGAAATGATGAATATGCAACCATGTGATGTTATTAAGAATTACTGATTGTACATGTAGATTGGAATGATTTCTAATTGTTTTGTTAATTCTTTTTTTAATTAATAAAAAAAAAGAATTACTGATTGCATATGTAGAATGGTATGATTTCTAAATGTTGGGTTAATTTCTTTTTTTCCGTTAATTAAAAAAAAAAAAAAGAGAAGGGATAATTGGAGCTGAAGGGATACAGACTGTACAACGGGACTGGATATAAAAACTCAGAAATGGACAGCACAATACTACCCAATTGTAATGCAATTATGTTAAATCACTGAATGAAGCTGCATGTGAGGTATAGGTTTTTTGTTTGTTTTTTTTTTCTTTCTATTAATGTTTTAATTCTTATTCTGTTGTCTTTTTATTTTTTATTTCTTTTTCTAAATCGATGCAAATGTACTAAGAAATGATGAATATGCAACTATGCGATGTTATTAAGAATTACTGATTGCACATGTAGAATGGAATGATTTCTAATTGTTTTGTTAATTCTTTTTTTAATTAATAAAAAAAAAAAGAGTGAAGGAGAAATTTTGCAATGTGACCGTATGATTGTGAAAAAACTTGTGTCTGATGTTCCTTTTATTGACAGGTGAGTTTAAAAAAATAAGGAAAAATAAATAAATAAACAATAGTGGGGGATAAGAGGTATGAAAAATTGATACTGAAGTACTAGCAGTCAATGGGTTTTTTCTTTTTATTTCTTTTTCTGGAGTGATGCAAATGTTCTAAAAGTGATCATGGTGATGAATACACAATTAAGTGATGATATTGTGAGCCATTGATTATACACCATGGATGGACTGAATGTGTGTGAAGATTTCTCAATAAAATATTAACAACAAAAAAAGAGTGAAAGAGAAAAGGGATGAAGGAAGTTGGGTGGAAGCATTTTAGACTGCAGTGCAGTTCTAAGGAAAGTTTGGTGAGGCCACTGGGAGTTCTCCAGCCAAAGTCACCCATCTCCCATCTGTTTCCCAAGAATGGTCCTGCCTCAGCATCCCAACTGCACTCGGTCATTGCTGAGAGCAGCCCATGGGACACTTGGCCTTGTCACAAATGCAGCAATAGATTGCAGAATGCAGAAGCTGAAGACTTTGGTCAGTTATGTTCTTTGTAGTCAGCAATCTGAGAAGCCATTCTCGTGGCTGTCACAGGTAACAAATACCAGAATCTTGGTATATCAAGAATGGATATACAGGGGTGAAAGTCTCCCTGGCAACGTGGAATGTGACTCCCAGGGATGAGCCTGGCCCTGGCACCATGGGCTCGACAATGCCTTCTTGACCAAAAGAGGGGAAAGAATTGTAACAATATAAGATATACAGTGGTGGAGAGAGTTCAAATCGAGTTGAGAGGCCATTCTAGAAGCTACCCATATGCAAGTTTCAGCTAGCTATCACTATTTACCATGGTTTGCCAAATCCCAACAAAACCATCCCTGCCAAACCTAAAGAACACCTAGGGCTATTTCTAAGATTCTACAAAGGTTCCATGCACTGTGATTACTTTCCAGAAACCTACATCCTCCAGATGAGTTCCTAGGCCTGATAAGTCCTGAAACCCAGAGGTGCTAGCCTCTCCAGAGCATCAGCTAGTTCTACCTCATATTATTGACAGCCCTTTCCAATATAAAAATGTTAGAATGGCCCCTTCTACCAGGTCACACTGAGCTAGCACTCCGACCTAGAATCAAACCACAGCTTTCTCAGCCTCTTCACTTCCTGCAGCCTCCGAACCATGGATCCCAGCAAAGTGAGCGAGCTTCGGGCCTTTGTGAAAATGTGTGAGCAGGATCTGAGCGTTCTGCACACCGAGGAAATGTGCTTCCTGAGGGAGTGGGTGGAGAATATGGATGGTAAAATACCACCTACTACTCATAAAGCTAAAGCAGAAGAAAATATCAAGGAAGAAAAAACACATAGTCAGAAGACAGAGGAAAACATACAGACAGAAGAACCATCAAGTGAGGAAAGTGATCTAGAAATTGACAATGAAGGTGTTATTGAACCATTTCTTGATGCACATCTGGAGGAGATGAAGCTGTAGAGGTAACTGATGAGATGATGGATCTGGCAAATGATAAGAAAGCGGCTGCCACTGATGCCCCGAATGATGGTGAACTACAGAAAGCCATCAGCCTGTTCGCAAATGCCATTAAGATGAATCCTCACTTGGCATCCTGTATGTCAAAAGGGCCAGTGTCTTCATCAAATTACAGAAGCCAAATGCTGCCATCTGAGATATGACAAAGCCATTGAAATAAATCCTGATTCGGCTCAGCCTCACAAGTGGCGAGGGAAAATGCGCAGACTTCTGGGCCACTGGGAAGAGGTAGCTCATGATCTTGCCCGTGCTTGTAAACTGGATTATGGTGAAGATGCTAGTGCGATGCTGAAAGAAGTTCAACCAAGGGCCCAGAAAATTGCAGAACATTAGGGAAAGTAGGAGCAAAAATGTGAAGAGCAAGAAATCAAAGAAAGGATAGAAAGAGTTAAGAAGGCTCAGGGAAGAAGTGAGAGCCCAGAGAGAGGAAGAAGCCAGAGGACAGTGAGGAGTTTGGCATTGCTCTTTTCCAGGTGGCTTTCCTGGGGGATGCCTGGAATGGCAGGGATGCAGGGCTCAGTGAAATACTTAGAGGCCAGAGTTTTCTGCAGCCATGCAGGACCCAGAAGTTATGGCGGCTTTCCAGGATGTGGCCCAGAACCCAGTAAATACATCAAAATATCAGAGCAACCCAAAGGTTATGAATCTCATCAGTAAATTGTCAGCCAAATGCCCTTTTGACAAACAAAAGCCTTTGCTGAAGGAAAAACAAGCTACATCACTTAATGGATGTCGCAATATTGCAACCCAGTGAACCTCTGACCTTCTCATCAAGAAAGCTGGGGTGTTTTGACGATCATCCCCCCTTTGTCCCAAATGCAGCTGACACATTTTACTTAGGTTTGCCATTAGGGTATTCACTCAGGTAACATCTTCCTATTAGGAATTACAAACTTTAACATTTTTTAAACCTTAAGAATATTTAAAACAAATTAAAAGGGTGTATTAATTCCTGCATTTTTCTTGACTAATCATTTTGATTTTCCTTTGAGTTGGTTGAGTAAGGAAGATTCTTAAATATGGGTTTTTATTGCTCTGGCTGCATAGGAGGCAAATATAACTCATTTAAATAGATAAAGTTGGAATTGGATATATGGTTACGAGGAATTTTGACTTGTACTTTCAAATGCTTTATTTTTTTAAAAAATGGTTGATTTAGATAATAAAATTTTTGGGACCACCAGGATATGAGTAAGAACTGGAAGTACTTGGTGGGGCAGCAGCAATCATACTACATTTTATGTAACATGAACCTTTGTGCAGGTTGTATTTAAACCTTACATTGTGGTGAAGGGGAGATTTTTGTAATGCTGCAGCAGGATTGGATTACTTAGCTCTGTTCTTGTCCAATATATAAAATAAATGTTTTATATTATTTCCAAAAAAGAAAAAGTTAGAATGGGCATAAAACAAATATCTCTAAAGGTTGGGAGAAAGATCAAAGGAAAAGGTGGAGTTATAACAGAGAAGATAGGATTTAACAAATGAGTATGACTGATGAATCATTATATTGGTATTTCTTTTAGTCTCCAGTGTGTTGGAGCAGCTAGAAGGAAAAACCTCAAATTGTGGAACTGTAACCCATACCAAACTCTGAAATTTGTTCTCTACCTAATTGTTGCGATGTACTTTGAAATTTGTTTTTGCATATATATATGTTCCACAATAAAAAATCAAAAATTTAATAAAAGAATGGATTTAGCTTTGCTGAATGTAACAGAACACTCAGATAACAGTGGTTCATCAAGACAGAACTTCTTCTCACATAAGGAAAAGTCCAAGAATAGGTGACTGCTAAAGATGGCTCACTGACTCTAAGATTCAGGGTAGAGGTCTCTGCAATTCTCTTGCCCTTTTCCTCACATAATGAGATGGCTTCTCAACTCCAGCCCACTGCTGCATTCCAGGCAGCTAGAAAGAAGAAAGGCAAAGACAAAAGGACATGCCAGCTGAATTCGCCTCCCCATTTAATCAGCCTTTCAGAAATTCCTACCCATCAATTTCCACTCAATTATCTCTCACTGGTCAGAATGGCCATATGATAACTCTTTTTTGGCAAGGAAGGCTGGGCACATTGCCTCTGCCAATAAAATCAGGGTTGCATTAGTAAGGAAGAAGAGGAAAATGGATAGTGAGGAGGCTTCCAGCAGTGTCTGCCACAGTAGGTGAGCTCAAGCACTCTAGAGAGTGGCCTGCTTACAAGCTAACTACATTCAGGGTGCTTTGGGCCTCATTTTGTGTTTTATTCTGCAGAGGCAATGGAGAGCATCAGCTCATCTGATGACTCAGTGTCATGGAGGTGGTGATGAGCACATGTACTATTTTTATTTCTCTAGAATGTGAACTTCAGCAAGCAGGAACTTACTTTGTTCACTACCATATATTCAGCACCTACAACAGTGCCTTTCAGGAAATAGATACACAATAAGTACTTTTAAATGAATGTATGATTAGTGACGATGTTGCTTTCTTCCCTAGATAGCCTTTCCATAAACTCCCATCACCTGATGTTCTTGAATTTGGAACCTAAAAGCCCGATGGGGATAATTCCTCCCAAGTACTAATTCCACCCACCCTCAGAAAGTTAACTTTGACTCTTCAGGAGGATAAATTTGCTAACATACCCCTGTGTGCTGGTTTGAAAGGAAGTATGCCCCCTAGAAAAGCCATGTTTTAATCAAAATCCCATTTCATAAAGGTAGAATAATTACTATTCAATACTGGATGTTTGAAACTAATCAGGTCAAACATCCTGGATGATGTAGATTTAGTCAAGAGTGATTGTTAAACTGGATTTGGTAACGACATGTCTCCACCCATTTGGATGGGTCTTGATTGGTTTATTGGAGTCCTATAAAAGAGGAAACATTTTGGAGGATGGGAGATTCAGAGAGAGCAGAGAATGCTGCAGCACCACAAAGCAGAGAGTCCACCAGCCAGCGACCTTTGGAGATGAACCTCCCGGGGAGCTTCATGAAACCAGAAGCCAGGAGAGAAAGCTAGCAGATGATGCCGTGTTTGCCATATGCCCTTCCAGCCGAGAGAGAAGCCCTCACTATGTTCACCATGTGCCTTCTCACTTGAAAGAGAAACCCTGAACTTCATCGGCCTTCTTAAACCAAGGTATCTTTCCCTGGATGGATGCCTTAGATTGGACATTTTTATAGACTTATTATAATTGGGACATTTTCTTGGCCTTAGAACTGTAAACTAGCAACTCATTAAATCCCCCCTTTTAAAAGCCATTCTGTTTTTGGTACATTGCATTCTGGCAGCTAGCAAACTAGAACAACCTGTATCCTTTCCTCCTTCCTACTTTTCTCAAAGGAAGCCAGGTCTCTCCCACTTGTGTGCAGACTAAGGCCAATCCTCCTAACTGTTCCCTGATTCCTACCCCTTTTCTTCTCAATGATTTTGATTGATCACTTATCCTCTTTCCCTGGTGCCTCCAACTTCTCCTTCTCTTGCTTCTATTTTTCTTTGAAATCTTTACAAATAGAAAAAATAAAGCCATCATTTTTCCATCCACAGCCCTCTTAAGCTACTGCTGAAGTCCTATCCATGAGTGATTTTAGCCACTCCCAAGGCAGTATGTGAACAAGACTGTGTTCCTAAGACTCTTTTATCAGCCAGGGTTTTTGGCTGTAAGTGTGAAGAAACCAACTCTGACTAATGTGAGCAGAAAAAGTATTTATTGGAAGGGTATCGGGTATAGGTTTATCCATCAGTCTTTTGTGAGATTGCCTTAAGTCAGCCTCTCCTTTCATGAATTCTTAATTTGGTGACTTTCATTTATTTAAAAAGAAAATATACTATTTTAATATATATAGTTTGTATATATATTATAATTTCCCTGTTTGACTTTTATTTTTAGAAACTAAAGCTAATTTGCACTAGTGTTATGCTTTGCACTTTTGATTTCAAGGATCTGGTTGCTTCAGTCTTTTGTTATCACCGACGATTTACATGAAAATGAAAATATTGTTATTCATCCAATAAAACGCAGTAATATATTTTTGAACCACTTAAAACAATAAACATCATACATGGCTATGCCTGGGACATTTTTGGTCATCCCTGAACTCAGAGAATATTGTTCTGGCCTTGTTCCTCTGTCAGTACACGGGCCACCACGGCTGCTGGGTTCCTTTGCACGTCTCAACTCCTCCCCTGTCCAGGCCACTCAGCTTCTGCCCAATCCCTACCCCTCTCTGGAACTGCTGGGGATCTGCTCCAAAATCCCCAATTCTGAAATGTGGGGAGCAATTTAGCTTTTCTACTTCTTATCCTTTCGAACTTTCTGATCTCAAAACCACATTACACTACTTGTTGAAGAGTGCTTTGAAAACTACTGCTTTTTATATATGTTACATTATACAATAAAAAAAAGTTTAAAAAAAAACCACGTTACCGTCTTAAAAATTATTGATAACCCCAGGGAACTTTTCTTTTGATTTTTTTTTTTATTGCAATGGAGGCTACTTCGTTCCCCCTTTGAGCTGGGCAGGGCTTTCTGACAGGCTTGATGAAGAGAATGCATCAGAAGGGACATAGTGTGACACCTAATGCTAAGTCATAAAACGTGTGGTTTGTGTCTGGAGGCCTGCATCCTCCAGGGATGCTCATGGGATGCTCGTCCTTGGAAACCAGCCACCCTACTGTGAGAAAGCCCATACTAACCCAAGCAGAAAGACCACACAGAAAGGACCATGTGGAGATCTGAGTTTTCTTAGCCAACAGTCAGCGACCAGACATGTGAGTAAACAAGCACATGGGTTATTCCAGCCCCTAACTTTCAAGTCTTCCAGCTGAAAGTTGGTGCCTTCAGCTTCTCCTTCAGAGAGACAAGACATCCATCCTCACTGTGCCCTACCTAAAGTCCTAACCTGCAGAATCTTTGATCATAATAAATGGTTGCTTTACACAACTAAGTTCTGGATAAGTTATCATGAAGCGGTTCATAACTGGAAGAGGAGCCTCTTCGCGTCTTAGGTGAATTTTCCGAAGTACAAATCTAGTCAAGATGAGCATGATTAAACTCCTGCAATGATTTCTTAGGCTATAGTCAAAGTTGGTGAGTCCTTGAGGCAATTAAAAGAAAGCCCAACAATCACCTGGCCTACTTCCATCGAGGTAATGAACTGGGTAGCTTTGGAATTCAGGCGTATGGATAGAGGCAGTCCCAAAATAGATGATTAAGAAGGTGATAAAAGTCCCTTGAGGGATGGGAGAAAAAATATGGAAATATTAAACTTTATCACCTGGGAAACCCCTGATACTGTGCGAAACATTAGAGACACCCAAATCAAATCAATAATCCAAGCCCCTGATCTTAAGGCTTGCTCTTGTGAAGCTTATTTATGTAGCAGAGAAGCTTACCTATAGGTATGCCTAAGAGTCACATTAGGAGGACCTCTTTTGTTGCTCAGATGTGGCATCTCTCTTTCTAAGGCCAATTCTTCAAGTTAAACAAACAAAAAAAAGTCACCTGGGACATGATATCCACGGGTGAAAGTCTCCCTGGCAATGTGGGAGATGACTCCCAGGGATGAGTCTGTCCCTGGCACCATAGGATCAACAATGTCATCCTGACCAAAAGGGAGCAAAGAAGTATAACAAATAAGGTATCAGTGGCTGAGAGGGTTCAAATAGAATTAAGAGGCTGCTCTGGAGGTCATCTGAAGCAAGCTTAAGTTAGACTTTGCTACCTAACATAACTTGCCAAACCCCAGCCAAAACCATTCCTGCCAAACCTGAAGAATACCTAGGGGATTATATAAGATTCTACGAAGGTTCCATGCACTGTAGTAACTATCCAGAAACCTACAACCTCCAGATTTGTCCCTAGACCAGATAAGTCCTGAAATGCAGAGGGGCCAGCCTTCCCAGAACATCCACTAGCTCCATTCCCCTATCCCATATTACTGACAGCCCCTTCCAACATGAAAAAGTTAGAATGGGCATAGCCCAAATACCCATAAAGAGTGGGAGAAAGATGGTGATGATGAAGGTAGGGTTTTACAAATGATTGCTGAATCATCATACTGATATTCCTTTTAATTCCAAGTGTCTGGGAGCAGCTAGCAGTAAAAACTTTAAAATGTGGAATCGTAACCCATACCAAACTCTGAAATCTGTTCTACAACATTGTTGCAATGAGCTTTGAAATTTATTGGGTTTTTTTTGTATTTATGTTATTTTTCATATAAAGAAAAAAAGTCAAATGTGATTTTAAAAATAAAATAAATAAATAAAATGGAATAAAGAAAAGAAGGTAGTAAAATACTTAGGCATGGGAAGTGTTTAGTTCTGATACTCTTCTCCTCAAATGAACAGAAGCCATATAACACCAGAGAAAGCGCACTTGCCACTCCTTTCCTCTACACTCAGTCATGAAAAACCTCCAGTCATGAAAGGTTTCTAGGTGAATTTCTTAAAATTTTAAAATAAAAATTGTAATCTTGGGCCAAACTGACCTGCAGACATGTGTTTTAAAAACAAAAATTAGTTGGAGCTATCTATCCCAGAAAAACACAAACTTCTTAAAGTTCTTAAGCTTAAACCATTCCTGTGGTGTGAACCCATTGTAAGGAGAACATTTTGATGAGGTTATTTCAGTAAAGGTGTGACCCAATCCAATCAGGTTGGGTCTTAATCGTATTACTGGAGTCCTTTATAAGGAGAATAAAATTCAGAGACAGAGAAGGCAAGAAAGAATTCAGAAGACAACGGAAAGGCCAGGAGACTTCATCATGTGCATTGCTATGTGATAGAGGATCCCAGGACCAGAGATCAGCAGCAGCTAGCCCCAGAATGCCAGCCTTCAGAAGAAAGCGCCACCTTGAAGATGCCTTAATTTGGACTTTTCCCTAGCCTCAAAACTATGAGCAAATACATTTCCATTGTTTAAGCCAACTCATTGCTTCGTATTTACTTGGGCAGCTGTGAAACTAAAACAATTGGTGTGCTAGTCTAGCCACAGAGATGGCTGCCAACAGGTCCTTCCATCCTCTACATGCATGCTACATCTTCCACCTTTTTCCCTGCACTTTGAATCTGGGCTGGACCTGTATTTGGGCTTGACCAATACAATGCAAAGATGCAGTGGAAGGGATAACTATGGGACTTCAAAGCCTAGCCTTTATTTATTTATTTATTTTTTTATAAATTCTGAAATGTCTTTATATTTCACCTTTTAAAAGCCAGAACATAACGCAATTCACTTTCTGTAAAGTCATTTTATAGAAATATATGAAGTGCACTTAACACAAGAAGGTAAGTCAAGTCCTTTGTGTTGCCAGTGAGACGGAAACGCGCTAACCAGTTCCTTCAAATGAAGGTTTTGTCAAATTTCCCTCCAAACTTCTACAAAAACAATCTCAACTCAAGGAGTTTTGAGCGAACTCTTTCCAGAAATTACAGTGAAGACGTTGACCTTAACGTCTGGGTCCTCCCAAGCAACAGCACATCAGAAAAGCGTACTTCCCCCAACGAGCACCACGTGCACTGTGCCTGGGCACTGCCAGCTGTCCACTGGCCAGTATGCGGAGGCACACAGCAGTGTAGGGGCCCCAGGCACTCGGCCATCTGCAACCTCAGCCTCTGACTAGAAACAGTTCTGTATTTAAACAATGCTGTATGTGAAAAAAAATAAATGGACCTAATTCTCATGTACCTTCTGGTTGATTATAGAGATTCTTCTGCTCCTACAGTTAGGCCAACAGTTTTTTAGCCTTATATTTATTAATATTTGTGAAATATCATTCACTTCAAGTCCAACAAGTTTCCAGGAGACCACTTTTGTTAACAGCTGCTCATCAGGAGAGGCATTTTGCCTTTTGAATAGTCTGTCTCATGTGAGACAACAGGGTGTGATATCAGATTTCCTATGATCTCTCTCTGCATTCACAAAGGAGGTTTCAAACCCATTTACAGGTTGAAATCAGGTTCAAGGGAACCATTTGTGACAGGAAAACAAGTTTAACTAAATTTTAACCTAAGTTACCAAATAGAAAATAAAAGAACAAGTGTTTTAGTTTGCTAGCTGCCAGAATGCAATACACCAGAAATGGAATGGCTTTTTTTTTTCATATTATTTATGCAAATATATTCATGTATGTACATATAATTTATGAATTCATATAGTAAGTTTATTTACGTGCTTTGTCAAAAAATAAGTAGATAAAATAAGGAATGCTCCTGTACATATACCAACAGCATTAAGAAGTGATAACTGACAGACTGATGACAAATGAATTTAAAAAATGATGATAATAGATTAATTGAAGCAAAAATGCAACAGCAATCTTGGGCTAGTTAGATGATTCTCAAGTACAGAATCAGAAATATTCTGACTTTTGCCTTCATTAATTAACACTGGACAGAAATGGAATGGTTTTTTTTTTTTTTTTTTTTTTTATATTTCAGGTGCAGCTTCATTCAGTGTTCCAACATAGTTACATTACACTTAGGTATTATTGTGCTGTCCATTTTTGAGTTCTTGTATCTAGTCCTGTTGCACAGTCTGTATCCCCTCAGCTCCAATTACCCATTATCTTACCCTGTTTCTAACTCCTCCTGGTCTCTGTTACCAATGATATATTCCAAGCTGATTCTCGAATGTCGGTTCACATCAATGGGACCACACAGTATCTGTCCTTTAGTTTTGGGCTAGACTCACTCAGCATAATGTTCTCTAGGTCCATCCATGTTATTTCATGCTTCATAAGTTTAGTCTGTCTTAAAGCTGCATAATATTCCATCGTAGGTATACACCACAGTTTGTTTAGCCACTCGTCTGTTGATGGACATTTTGGCTGTTTCCATCTCTTTGCAATTGTAGATAATGCTGCTATAAACACTGGTGTGCAAATGTCCGTCTGTGTCTTTGCCCTTAAGTCCTTTGAGTAGATACCTAGCAGGGGTATTGCTGGGTCGTAATCCATTCTGCCATTCTATGTCTTTTGATTAGGAAATTCAGTCCATTAACTTTTTGTGTTATTACTGTTTGGATAATATTTTCCTCTACCATTTTGGCTTTTGTATTATATATATCATATCTGATTTTCCTTCTTTCTACACTTTACTCCATACCTCTCTCTTCTGTCTTTTTGTATCTGACTCTAGTGCTCCCTTTAGTATTTCTTGCAGAGCTGGTCTCTTGGTCACAAATTCTCTCAGTGACTTTTTGTCTATAAATGTTTTAATTTCTCCTTCATTTTTGAAGGACAATTTTGCTGGATATAGGAGTCTTGGTTGGCAGTTTTTCTCTTTTAGTAATTTAAATATATCATCCCACTGTCTTCTAGCTTCCATGGTTTCTGCTGAGAAATCTACACATAGTCTTATTGGGTTTCCCTTGTATGTGACAGATTGTTTTTCTCTTGCTGCTTTCAAGATCCTCTCTTTCTCTTTGACCTCTGACATTCTAACTAGTAAGTGTCTTGGAGAACGCCTATTTGGGTCTATTCTCTTTGGGGTGCGCTGCACTTCTTGGATCTGCAAATTTAGGTCTTTCATAAGAGTTGGGAAATTTTCAGTGATAATTTCTTCCATTAGTTTTTCTCCTCCTTTTCCCTTCTCTTCTCCTTCTGGGACACCCACAACACGTATGTTTGTGCGCTTCATATTGTCATTAAGTTCCCTGATCCCCTGCTCAAGTTTTTCCATTCTTTTCCCTATAGTTTCTGTTTCTTTTTGGAATTCAGATGTTCCATCCTCCAGTTCACTAATTGTAGCTTCTGTCTCTTTAGATCTACCATTGTAGGTATCCATTGTTTTTTCCATTTTTTCTTCTTTGTTCTTCACTCCCATAAGTTCTGTGATTTGTTTTTTCAGATTTTCTATTTCTTCTTTTTGTTCAGCCCATGTCTTTTTCATGTCCTCCCTCAATTTATTGATTTGGTTTTTGAAGAGTTTTTCCATTTCTGTTCGTATATTCAGCATTAGTTGTCTCAGCTCCTGTATCTCATTTGAACTATTGGTTTGTTCCTTTGACTGGGCTATATCTTCAATTTTCCGAGCGTCATCCATTATTTTCTGCTGGTGTCTGGGCATTTGATCAGATTTCCCTGGGTGTGGGACCCGGCTGGTTGAAAGGTTTTTCTGTGAAATCTCTGGGCTCTGTTTTTCTTTTCCTGCCCTGTAGGTGGCGCTCGTGGCGCTCGTCTGTCTGTGGGGCCCACCAGTAAAAGATGCTGTGGCTCCTTTAAATTGCCAATCTGAATCTCGCAGTCGGCCCGGGAAACCGTGCGTGGAGGGGGGGGTCGCCGGCCGCCGCAGCTTGGGGGAGTGCCGGTCCAAATTGCCCAGCTGGCCCGAGATGCCAAGCGTGGCGGGAGGGCCCCCGCTATCCAACGTTCCCAGTCAGACCGTGGAGCCACGTACGTGGAGGGGACCCCAGTCGCCAGCCGCCCCGGCCAGGAAAACGCGTGCCCCTCGGGTATCTCACCACAGCGGATTCTCCCTGCCCGTTCAGCCGTTCCAGAATGGGGTACGCTGTCTTTTTGGTCTCTGTCGTGGCTCCGGGAGCTGTTTTGTATTGTTTCTGTTTCTTTAGTTGCTTTTCTGGAGGAGGAACTAAGACCCGCGCGTCTTACTAAGCCGCCATCTTCTCCGGAAGTCCTGGAATGGGTTTTAAAAGGGGAATTTAATAAGTTCCTAGTTTACAGTTCTAAGGCCAAGAAAATGTCCCAATTAAAACAAGTCTATAGAAATGTCCAATCTAAGGTATCCAAGGAAAGATACCTTGATTCAAGAAGGCTGATGAAGTTCAGGGTTTCTCTCTCAAGTGGAAGGGCATGTTGCGAACACAGTCACAGTTCTCAGTCATCTGGAAAGGCACATGGCGAGCATGGTATCATCTGCTAGCTTCTTTTCCTGGCTACCTGTTTCATGAAGCTCCCCAGGAGGCATTTTCCTTCTTCATCTCCAAAGGTCGCTGGCTGGTGGACTCTACTTCTCATGGCTATGTCATTCTGCTCTGCTCTCTCTGAATCTCTTTCATTCTCCAAAATGTTCTCTCTTTTATAGGACTCCAGAAACTTATCAAGACCCACCCAAATGGGAGGAGACACGTCATCACCTAATCCAGTTGAACAGTCATTCGTGATTAAATCATATCTCCAGGGAGATTATCTGATTACAGTTTCAAACATACAGTATTGAATAGGAATGATTCTGCCTTTATGAAATGGGATTTAGATTAAAACATGGCTTTTCTGGGGGACATACATCTTTTCAAACCAGCACAGCAAGTATCCACTGGAGTCTCCACAATTCTTCCTTCTTATTCATGTGAGGACTCCTTTTCACATTTCAAGGACAAGAAGGTAAGCAAGTCCCAAATAAAGAGGTATAATGGACCTTCAAAACTATCTCATTAGCTTGAAAATCAGAACTAAAAAGCTATGGCCCTTCCACCATTTGCTAAAACTACTCCTCACTTATGGCTATATGAGTTTTTAACTTTCTTAACCTAGAAACACCTACTCTCACTAAAAACATATGGTTATATCTTATCCTAAAAAGGCAGCATGCAGGCATTTAGGACTGAACCAGTCAAGGGCATGCAGGGATAGTAGGAAAATATCACTAATCAAAACTTCCAGCATCAGATCATGCAAAACCAGAACGTTCACCCCAATAGGACTTCTTAAGTGCGCCCCAGGATGATAACCCCAGTGCTGCCAACGGCCAACCAACAAGATGTGCCATGACACACGGGGAGCTTGATCACGACCAACGTGCCAATGCTGGAGCTCACACCTCCTAGAAACTAGGGAAGGAGGCACATGTCTCATTTGTGTTATTCGTGACCCAGAAAAGATCCTGGCCTGCTTGAAGGACCTGAGAGATGAACACAGGATGGGAGGAACAAGTGCAAAACAAGAACAGGTGGAGAAGCTGGATTCTCTTCCAGAAATAGCTCTAGGAAGTAACTGAGGACCAAAAACAACAAAAAATGGCTAGGCCATGTGACAAGAAAAGTTAACAGTAGGGGAAGACAGCTTTGGCAAGAGCCCAAGGGAAATAAGAGGGCTCTGAGCTGGGGACCCTATTACTCTGTCCTTAAAGGCACAGTTCAATCCCACATATGTTGTACATTTAAAGTGTGTGAATCGTGTTTCACGCTTTACAAGTAACAAGCTCTGGAACATAAGATGGACAGCGGAGGCTCGGCTCACTGATCAATGATGGAGCGCTGCAACACCTGATTCATCATGTCCTCTTCATCCACATCGTAATCCACAGAAGTGTCCTAAGAAAACTGGTGCTGGCACTGGATATGCTCTATGAAGTTAGTGCTGCGGTAGTTGGGATCTCCCCAGGGCAATGAGGCACATATGGGACAAACCACAGATCTGGTATCTGTGCTATGGGATAATTTGCAGTGTTTCACAAGTCCTTCCTGATCAAAGTTCTTCCCGGGACAGCGAGGGCAAGGGAAGGTATAATGGTTTGGAACATTCCTCGGCTGAAGGGACACATCCTTGGTGGTGGCCTTCCCACCCTTCATGATGTAACTCTGGTATTTGGAACAGGTAGTCACATAGGCCACCTTTAAACAGGAAGAAATTTTTATGGGAGCCATGGCAAGAAGTCTCCATGCTCTTGATCTGCCACTCGAGCTCTGTGGCTTGGTCGCCAGGTGCCAGAGCGCTGCAACACACCCCACAGACAGGCTCCTTCGGCTTCAGACATTCCTGCAGGCAGGTAGAACAAAAGACATGTCCACAGGGCACCTGCACCGGCTTCTCGTATACCTCCAAGCACATGGGACAGGTGAAGCGGCCCAGGGGGTCTGTGCAGGGTCCTCGCAGTCCCGCTGCTCTGCCACCAACTTGCTGCCTCAAAGCCAAGCCTTTAAAAGGCCTTGCAGTCATCTGAACAATTGAAACACAGGGAACCCGGAATAAGAAAGAGGTCCTTTAATCCTGTATAGCTTAATGTAATTCCTGGATACATCCTAGAGTATATTAAGCAGACAATCAAAAAGTATTGGTGAACCCTCCCCCTCTCTGCGTGGGACATGACTCCCAGGGGTGTGGACCTTCCTGGCAACGTGGGACAAAGATCCTGGGATGAGCTGAGACTCAGCATCAAAGGACTGAGAAAAACCCTAGAATGAGCTGAGAATTAACATCAAGAGACTGAGAGAACCTTCTCGACCAAAAGGGGGAAGAGTGAAATGAGACAAAGTGTCAGTGGCTGAGAGATTCCAAACAGAGTCGAGAGGTTATCCTGGAGGTTATTCTTGCACATTGAGTAGATATCACCTTGTTGTTCAAGACGTAGTGGAGAGGCTGGAGAGAATCGCCTGAAAATGTGGTGCTGTGTTCCAGTAGCCATGTTTCTTGATGATGATTGAACAATGATATAGCTTTCACAATGAGACTCTGTGAATGTGAAAACTTTGTGTCTGATACTCCTTTTAGCTACTATATCAACAGAAGAGTAGAACATATGGAATAAAAATAAATAATAGGGGGAACAAATGTTAAAATAAATTCAGTTTGAAATAGTGGTAGATGAGAGCGAGGGGTGGGGGGTATGGTATGTATAGTTTTTTTTCTCTATTATCACTTTATTTCTTTTTCCGTTGTCTTTTTATTTCTTTTTCTAAATCGATGCAAGTGTACTAAGAAATGATGAATGTGCAGCTATGTGATGATATTAAGAATTACTGATTATATATGTAGAATGGAATGATTTCCAAATGTTTTCTTTGTTAATTTTTTTAATTAATAAAAAAAAAAGTATTGGTGAAGTCCCTTGAGGGATGCAAGAAAAAATACAGAGCTATTAAATTTTACCATCAGGAAATCCCGATACTGTGTCAAACTATACGGACACCCAAATAAATAGGCCATGACTTTGATCTTGAGGCTTACTCTTTTTTTTTTAATTAATTTTTAATTTTTTTTTAAATATAACAACAAACACAAACATTCTTAACTTATGATTATTCCGTTCTACATATATAATCAGTAATTCACAATATTATCACATAGTTGCATATTCATCATCATGATCATTTCTTAGAACATTTGCATCAATTCAGAAAAAGAAATAAAAAGACAACAGAAAAAATTTCTTACATACCATACCCCTTACCCCTCCCTTTCAATGATCACTAGCATTTCGATCTAAATTTATTTTAACATTTGTTCCCCCTATTATTTATTTTTATTCCATATGTTTTACTCGTCTGTTGATAAAAGGAGTATCAGACACAAGGTTTTCACAATCACACAGTCACATTGTGCAAGCTATATCATTATACAATCATCTTCAAGAAACATGGTTACTGGAACACAGCTCTACATTTTCAGGCAGTTCCCTCCAGCCTCTCCATTATATCTTGGATAACAAGGTGATATATACATAACGCATAAGAATAACCTCCAGGATAACCTCTGACTGTTTTTGGAATCTCTCAGCCATTGACTCTTTATTTTGTTTGAGGCTTACTCTTGTGAAGCTTATGTAGATAGCAGAGAAGCTTAGCCTACCTATAGGTATGCCTAAGACTTACTTTTGGAGGACCTCTTTTGTTGCTCAGATGTGGCCTCTTTCTCTCTAAGCCCAACTCTGCAAGTGAAATCATTGCCCTCCCCTTTATGTGGGACATGACCTCCAGGGGTGAAAGTTTCCCTAGCAACAAAGGAGATGATTCCCAGGGATGAATCTGGCACCGTGGGATCAACAATTCCATCCTTACCAAAAGGGGAAAAGAAGTGTAACTAATAAAGTATCAGTGGCAGAGAGAGTTCAAATAGAATCGAAAGGCTACTCTGGAGGTTGCTCTTATGCAAGCTTCAGTTAGACATTGCTACCTATCATAACCTGCCAACCCCCAACCAGGACCATTCCAGCCAATCCTAAAGAACAGCTAGGTCAAAATATAAGATTCCACAAGGGTTCCATGCACTAGTGTAACTTTCCAGACACCTATAACCTCCAAATGGGTCTCTGGTCCAGATAAGTCCTGAAACCTAGAGGGCTCAGCCTCTCCAGAACATCAGATAGTTCCATCTCTCTACCCATATTAGTGACAGACCCATCCAAGATGAAAAAGTTAGAATGGCCACTGCCCAAACACCCCTAAAGAGAGGGATGGAAAGATCAAAGATGATGGTGGAGTTATACAGAGAAGATAGGGTTTAACAAATGAATATGATTGCTGAATCATTAAACTGATATCTCTTTTAGTCTCCAGTATCTTAGAGCAGCTAGAAGCAAAAACTTAAAATTGTGGAATTGTTACCCATGTCAAATTCTGAAATATGTTCTACAACTAATTGTGATGCTGTACTTTGAAATTTATTGCTTTTTTTGTATACATGTTACTTTTCATAAAAAAGAAAGAAAAAAATTCGATTGTGGTGATAAAAAAATATTTAAGCCTTCTAGATTCCTATATTCTGGAGCAGCTAGAAGGAAAATCTGAGAGGATGATATGGTAGCCCATGACAAACTCTGGGATCTGTCACTTGTTGAAAGTTGCTTTTTTATTTCTTTGCTTTGCATATATGTTACACTATACAATAAAAAAAAAGTTAAAAATAAACATAAAAAAGCCTTGCAGCTTCTGTTTTCATCTTTGGAAACAGAAGTCACTTGACCACTCTAGGTCAAGTCACTGGAGAAAGAAGCTTGGGCCAGACTACTGGATGGTTAGAGTAAGAGAACATGTTGGTAGGGAGGCTCAGCCAGACCTCCAGCTGTTCCAGCCACCCCAGCTGAGAACCGGACATGAGGGTGAGCCATCTAGGTATTCCAACCCCAGTCAAGCTCCCAGCTGAGTGCAGCCATATAAGTGACCTCAGCTGAAAACCTAGTGGAGCAGAACTGGTCATCTGAGACCAGATACCCAACAGAGTCATTAGAAATAAAATCATTATTTTTAGCCACTAAGTTTTAGGGTGATTTGTTACCTAACAATAGATAACTGAAACCATTGATGACATCTACAAATCTCAGTGTCAGATAAAAACCGGAAACTTTTGTCTTTTTTTTAAAAAAAAACACTGGACCTATGTAGCACACTCAGACTTAAGGGCAGGATCTGAAAGTTTTGCTGACAATCTACAGTGACTATCTGTGGGTATAACAGGAACTTCTTAAGAGACCGGAGGAGCTCTGTCTTTTCCCATGACTTCTCCTGGGGCAGACACGACCAGAACTGGTGTATACATCACAACTCTAGTATCTCTCTGGGACAGGTCATTCATTAATCAGCAAATATGCCTAATTTCTGGGCAGAGAAAGGGTTCTCACAGGAATTTTTGCAAACAAAATATGTTCTTTTCACTTGTTGAAATACCTAAAATTTATCTTCTGGGAAAGTATGTTAAGGGTGCCTTACGATTTCCTCCAGGACAATACATGGCAGGCATACTTTGCTAGCTTCATCTTTTGCAAGAGAAGGGGAGTTATAATTCATTACCTGGTGGCGAGAGGAGACCCTCATGGCCCTAAAGGGGAATTTAACCAAGGGTGTCCCTGAACAAAAAGGAGCCCAGTTCAGCCAGCTTGATTTGGGGACTCTGTCCCTTCCCTCTCATAGGATGGGGGATGGGGTGGTAAGTGAAAAGAGGGTGCAATTGGTAAGAACAACTGTTTCTTGCCTTTTTTCCAGTACTCCATACCCTAGGAGCCTCTACAAATTTACATTGTTTATCATAAGCCTGACTCAACAGGATGTGATGGAAAAGGGGCTCTGTGAATGTAAAATTCAGAAAAGCTGACATAGCCACTCCCCATTGAAATGAAGCAGAAAATGTTAAATCATACACATCAAAATAAAATCACTGGGTCTGCATTTCTGCCTGGCAACAAACAGCGGGGGCCAAACAGCTCTGGCTACCCTGTGGGAGATGTCATCCCCACTTCCCACTCAGCCTCCCTAATTTTTTACTTTCCCCCTCCCTCCCCAGGCTCAGCGTTTGCCTGCAAGCTTTAGTGCGCACTAGCTTAGTCTTTGGGTGAGAGAGCTAGCCTATCTCTGAGCAGGCAGGAGTGGGGGTGGGATGGGGTGACAATCCATGAAAGTTAAAGGTTTTGGAGAGATAACCTTTGGTAACTATTATTATCATCGTTTTCGTTTTGCAGGGGAGGAAATGGAAGCATAGAGAGGTTTCATAGCTTGACCAAGAACACAGCTAGCAAGTGGCAGAGTTAGGATTCAGGTCCATATTCTTAACCACTCCACTAGCTATTTCTGGATTAAATCATAAAACTCTGTGCACCCCTAAAGGATCATTATAAAATTCTAGAAAGGGAAAAACCATGTGGCCCAGCTCTGGCAAGGGTTGAGGAGAAAGGTGGCCCTGGTGTTCTGGGCCTTTATTATGGGTAGCTGTGGAGGGCTTGGTGACAACTGATGGCTTTCTACCTTGCCGCCCCTTCCTCCTGCAGGTGACCTAGACCGCGGCTAACGACAGCAGCCCTGGAGTCAAACCTTTTGACCTCGGATCTGGCTCTACCTCACTTGTGAAATGGGTAGGAACAACCTCATAGCGTTTGCTGTAAACCTGAAATTAGTTAATACATGTAGAGTGCTTAGCACAGTGCCTGACACATAGTAATGGCTAGCTAAACTATTTCTTTGCCTTACCAGCTCTACACCTTCCTCCCACCCCAAGGTTCTCAGACAGCCTAAATACCTTGTTTGTTTTTGAGCAGTTCTCATCTTGGAGTTGAGTGAGCGAAAATGTGACCTTATGTTCAGAAAGCAACTTCATCCAAAGGTAGGAAGCAATAATGGGAGATTTCAGTCATCACAGGAGGCTCTTGGGAAGGTTTTGGAGGCAGAAACTCTCCTGGAAACTTTGACTTCGTCACTTTTTACTCCACTTGCCTGGGAAGTCTGGAAGAAAGATGGGGGGGAGGGGGGACCAAGTGGTAGCACCAGAATCTTAGGGAGATGGGGGAGGCACCCCTACCTCCTCCTTCCCCAGACCATTATTCTCATTCATTGTTGGCCCCACACATCCCCTCTCCTTCTCCTCCCTTCAGGACTCAGTTGACTTGGCCTGCTGCTGGGAAAGCAGTTTTATTTCATGCAAGATTAATGGCTCTTGTCCCCAGATGACACTATTCACTGGGTCTGCAGTATAAACCCCTGACTCCCTATCTGTGGGACCAGAGCCAGCACTGGAGTAGTTGCAGCCTAAAAATGAGGGGTTTGGCTGGGGAGGGTACTCCTGGGTCCTCTTCTACCTAGCCCAAAGGGAAAGGCAACAATTGGAGTTGAGACATTATGAAGTGGCTAGACTAGGGCTGAGATGGAGAGCTGAGACAGGGAACTGGAATCTGAGCACCACCCCAAGATCTGGAATTCAGCAGAGCAGAAGAGGTGCCTGGCCTTGGCAAGGACTCCTTGGGGCCACATTTGCCTCCCAGGCATCATCTGCCTAGCAGAGCTAAATATAGAAAGAGCTCTGAGACTCATGATCTACTTAGCCCTCAGGAGAGTCCTGGAAGGTGGTGACTGCTCTTATGCCCATGATCACAGATTTGGAAACAATCTCAGAAAATCTGACATTCATGCATTCATTTAACAAACATTTATTAAGTGCTCGCTGTATGCCAGGAAATAAATCCTGCTCTCTTGATTCAAGGCCAGTGCTCTTTCTGCATATCTGCTTTGAGGCATTGATTTCAGTTCCCCTCTTTTTCTAAATTTGCTTCCCAAACACTCCTGTTCTTTTGTAGTTTTAAAGTACCTACAAATTCTTCCATACTCCTATCTTCAAGAAGTAGAGCCTAATCTCCCTCCCCTGGAAAGGGAAATGGGCTCACTTCCCATGAACAGAATAAAGTGGATAGCATGCAACTTCAGAGGCTGGGTCATAAAAGGTACTGCACTCTTCCTGTCTCTTGGATCACTTGCTCTGGGGGAATCCAGTTTCCCAAAAGAAACTTGGCAGAGCAGAGGCTGGCACTACATTAGTGAGGCTTGGGCCCACAGGCCTCCAGTTTTGGAGGGTAACAGGGGTCTTATTTATTACCACCTGTCCCCAACAAATTAGGAAAACTGCTATTTTCATGGCTTCCACCATTTCCTTTCTTTTTCATCAGCTTGCTTTCCTCTTATCTCCCCTTATTTATTTATTTCTACTTAATCAGACAAATAATATTTCCTAAGAACCTACCAGACAAAGTTCTAAGAGTGAAGCTGGTTTATAACACTAGACCCATTTTATGGATGAGAAAGCCAAGGCATAGGAGTTAATAAGGAAATAGATCGCTGGAGGTTTTTCTTTGTTGTTGTCTTGCTTTATTTTAAATATTTTGGGGTCCTACTATGTGCAGTGGCACCCTGCTCTTTTCACTGTCACAAGTTTCTAACCTCCGCGCTGGATGCAGCACAAATGTGCACAGTCATTTACCCACCTTTCCAGAATTTAGTCCTCTACTCTCGGCGCTCCCACGTTAGCCTCCTCCTCGGGCCTTCAGGCTTCCCCCCACTTGGGTTTCCCCTCTCATATTGGCCCCTTCCTCGTATCCTTTCCCATCCCTGCTGTCTACCCCGGGTTCCTCCCCGCCCCCGGCTTTCTCCCTTCTCCCTGCCCACCCCCACTCCCTCCCCTTGCCCCCCGCCCGGGCTTCCACCAGTCACCCCCGTTACTTCTACTCACAGCCCCATCCCCGGATCTTTTCTCCCCCACCCCCACCCCCACTCCGTCCCCACCTCCCACCCCCGTCACTCTGCCCCCAGCGGTCCGGCTGGGCGCACAGCCGGCCGGCTACTCGGAGTGCTGACAGTGTAATGAATGGCTTCAGTGGTAATTAGCGACCCTGCGGCTAATCACCATGTACATTTACATTTTAAGTGCTGCAGCGGGAGCCGAGAAGGGGAGGGGAGGCGGGAGAGGCAGCGGGTTCTGTCGGCGCTCTCCCCTCCCTGACGAGGGAGCGAAGCGAACGAGGGACTGTCACGGCAGACGGCCGTGGAGAGGCGTAGGGACCGCGGCGCCCCAGAGAGCCAGGCTGGGCCGACGCAGAACCACCCCATCCTCACCCTGCGCCAACCCGAAACTCCCAGGCCTTTTCCACATTGCAGATCACTACCCACATCGCCTTCAAGTGAGGGCTCGGCAAGGACTTGCATCCCCCCGGGGACCGAGACCTAGCGTCTTCGCCAACTAGCCGGTTCCGAATGTTCCAACCATCCGGGGGCTTTTCCTCAGGCCTAGCCGAAACTGGCGCGCTGCCGTGCCTCCCATCGCGGGGCCCCACACGCACTGCAGAGAGTCCCGAGGCTGTTGGTCTCTGGTTCGAACCGCTGTTCCTCGCGGCACCAGCGGGTGCTGGAGCCTGGTGGAAGTCCAGGTTCGGAGAGAAACGTGGCCGGAGGGCCCCTGGTCCCAGCGTGCCAAGCAAGGGATCCAGGAGCCGCTCAGCCGCTCTGGTTGGGCGCGCGAGGGTTCGGCTGCTCCAGCCACCCCCAAAAGGGGAGGCGATGGGGGTCAGCTCAAGATTTGAACAGCAAGCACCAGGGGCTAAACATGAGTGGATTTCGAGGCGGCGATAACAGCAGTGAGAATTGAGGGCCCGTCTTCTGGAGACGGGGGCCCAGCTCCCCCAGGTGCCGTCATGCCCCCAGCACTTCCCCGGGTTCCCGCCGGCCCAGTTCTCCATGGCCCACGCCCCACACCCTGTCGCGCGGTCCAATCCGCCGCGCTCAGCCTGCACCCCGACCCGAATCAGGTCTGCCCCCCTCCCTCCGAACTGACTGTGTGAGGGGATGGAACGATGAAGAGCAAGACCCTAGGGCAGTTCTGGAGAGTGTTCGGCTCCTTCTCAAACCCCCTCCCTCTCCTCAGCAGCTACTCAGCCCCAACCTCACCTCTCTCCACGGTTCGTGTCACCTAGCAGGGGGTGGCAACACTCTTCCGGTCCCATAGAGTCCCCGGAGAAGGGCATCCAGGAGCTTCATAATGCTCCCAAGGACCTCAATTCCTACCTTCCCTCCCTCCCCTCTCCCTCTCAAAGCCAGACTCCTCTTTGAAAAAGGGCTGTCACAAATCTCAAGGTGGGGGCCAAGGTTGACTGACAACGAATTGCTCCCGGGAGGAAGAGGGATCCACTTCAGCAGGGAACTCCTAGCTTAACCTAAGGTGGCTTCTTCAGGCATGAGTGGGAGCAGTTTAACTCCCTTTAAGAAGGGGCCTCTTTCTCTTCCCCATTCGCCTCAGGGAACGACGTGGCCCAGAGCCTCAAAACTCCGGCGGTCCTGGAGCCTCGTCCTCCAGTCAGGCGTGGGGAGGACGAGACTTCTGACCCCCGCCGCCCAGCGAAGACCACGCCGCGACGTAGCGGTCCAAGCGGAGGCGCGGGATGGAGACGGAGCCAGCACCTCCGGCACTCTGCTGACAGCGCAGAGGCTGTCTTTGAGACAATACCCTCTCGAGAGCGAATGTCACAAGGCGTGTGGAGGGGGACTGAGGGAATAGAGGGGGAGAGACCCCAGTAGAGCCGCTTGGGAATCTCTCCCTGGTAGAGGGGACTAGGGGCATTATTAGGGTGGGAAACGGGAAGGGCTTGCGAGGGACCTAGCTAGAATCAGCGTTTGCATCGCAAGCGCAGCTTTTATTTAGGGTGCCCGTTTATGAAGGTTGCTTGGGGGAGGGCTGATGGTAATTATAGGAGAACTTTGCCAACCAAGTCGCAACCCCTTGGCGCCGCCACCACACCCCTGGACTGGAGAACCTGGACTCGGACCGTGAGGCTGGAGAGGCTGAGACCCAGAGGAGGGAGTCCGATTTGGGGGCGGGGAAGGGGCGGGGCCGGCGATAGGGGCGGGGCCTCCCAGGTCGCTAAAGGCGCGCGGCACTGGGCGCGGAGAGTACGGAGTAGAGCAGCTCCCGCCGAGGGAGGTGGAGGCTGAAAATCGCGCAGTTCCAGCCCGCGTGCCAGCGTCTACGCCGCCTCAACACCCCCATCCCTGACTGCCCTTGCCGGGCGCTACCCGCAGCCATGCATCCCCGGGGCTGAGACGGCCCCATGGCGAAACCCTCGTCCCGGCGGTCCCGGCGGTCCCGGCGACTACAGCGCATGGAGAACTTCCGCAAGGTGCGCTCGGAGGAGGCGCCGGCAGGGGGCGGGGCCGAAGAGGGCGGCCCGGGCTCCGACCCCTTCGCCGACCTGGCACCAGGCGCCGTGCACATGAGGGTCAAAGAAGGGAGCAAGATCCGGAACCTGCTGGCCTTCGCCACCGCTAGCATGGCGCAGCCATCCACTCGCGCCATCGTCTTCAGTGGCTGCGGCCGGGCCACCACCAAGACCGTCACGTGCGCGGAGATCCTCAAGCGCCGCCTGGCGGGCCTGCACCAGGTCACGCGGCTGCGCTACCGAAGCGTGCGCGAGGTGTGGCAGAGCCGCCCTCCCGGGCCCACGCCGGGTCAGCCGCCAGGCGAGCCAGCCGACAGTCTCAGTGTAGTCAAGAACGTGCCAGGCCTTGCCATCCTACTTTCCAAGGACGCGCTAGATCCGGGCCAACCTGGCTACCAGCCCCCGACCCCTCATCCCGGCCCCTTGACCCCGCCAGCCGCGCCGATACCCAAGAGGAGCCTAGGGGAGCCTGCAGCGGGCGAAGGCTCCGCGAAACGGTTGCAACCTGAGTCAGCGTCTGCGGACGAGGACCAGATGGTCTGAGAACTTCGAACTCCTGCCTAGACGGAATGGATCTTAACCCCAGCATCTCCACCTTCAGACACACCTTCAGCCTTTCACGCCTCTGGAGCCCACAACCTGGACACAGACCCTCAAACTGGCAGCACGGACCCTAAAGGACAAGAAAGGGGCCCCAGGAGCAGCAGGTGAGGATCCTCAACGACGCCAGGGTAGTTCCTGATTGACTCCAGTGTTACCTGACTGAACACTTGGGAATCCACCTTCAGCTTACCTGGAACCTTCTTTAGGGAGGGCTTGACAGCTTTTCTCTGGACCCTGAGGGTTTAAAGGCACCAGGCATTTTTGAAGGGAATCAAGGAGAGTTTTTGGAGTCAGTTCCACCCTTGGCAGAGGAGGGAAGGGGGTAAGAAACTGACTGCTTGAGGGTAGGGAAGTGTGGGATTATGTGGGGCCCTTTTCTGCCCCTTACCCCCTTCCTCCTGCCTCCCCCTCCCCCCCCATTTCCTTTCTAGTTTTCCTTTCCCTGCTTCCAATAATCTTGAGATCATGGTGGCAGGAGTGTCTCCCCATGGGTTCTAGCTCTGTCACATGTGGCTCAGAGGGAGAGACCCAGGACAGAACTCTCCATGCCTCCTTCCCCAGCCTCTACAGCTGGAGTGTTGCTTCTAATAAAATAAACACAAAAATGGCTCTGCCCTCATATTTTTTCCTAACCACCTGCTTGTGCAAAGACAGCGCTGGCCAGCCCCCTTGTGTCTCAGTCCCTTCAGCCTGGTACCTTCTTGGCCTTTGGAGTCTTCAGATCAGGCAGAGACTGGACAGCCTCCAAAATGTGCAAGGGACACACTTCCCAGTCCCTGGCTTTCCCCTCTTTCCCTCCCTGTACCCTTCCCTGAATAGTTCAGGCCTTAAGGGCTTGTGGCTAGAACGGAGCCTGAATCTCCCTAGGAGATACCACTAAGGGAAAGGGAGCAGCATATTGCTTTTCTGGGAGGGGAAGGGAGGAGGTAGACCCCAGCTGCAGTTTCTAGGTCTGCAATCTCCTGTCAACAGACTGAGCTTTACCCAGAATACTGGTGCAAAGCACCCCATTCCCCCAGGTGGGCTTTCTTCACTGCCCTCTGTGAGAAAGGACAGCACACCCTTGGGGGAGGAGAGAGGCTAAGCACAAATCCACTGCTGGAAATTACTATTCAACAGAGAAGCTGGGACTTGGCTGTGAATCACTGCAGGCTCCCTGATAAGCTGCTGCCAACAGCCCTGCACAGCTGGCTGACGAGAGATAACGGCCTCATAAGCAGCTCTGCCCAGCTCTAAATTGGGGTGTGGGGTTGCTGGAAGAGGGGGGCACAAATCCCCAGGGTCTCATAAGCACATCCCACCCATGTAGCACCCCTGCAAAGGAGGTGATGGGGAAGAAGGTATTTGTAAGTGACTTTGCTGGCAGAACCCTGAAATAAATCCTTCTGGGGACAAAAGGCAGGTTTTGCAGCTGACAGGAGGGGCTCTTCAAAGCGTTGCATTCCCACCCCACCCCCGCCGCCCCCTTCCTGCTCTGCAGCGTCTCTGCTTAAGCTTTGGACCAGGCATCCCTGTCTCTTATCCCAACTCTGGCATGGTTGCCCTCCCCAATTTCCTGTCCGTGTTGAGTCTTTGGAGAGGGCCAAGGGGCTTGGGTATGCTTGACTGACATTCACAGGGTGGAAAGAATCTTGACAACTAAGGTGCCTTGGGCTGGCCCTGGCACCTAAACATCTGAAGTAAATGATAAAAGTTGGAAGAGATCCTGCAAGGTAGAAGCGTAAGGGAGACTGGCCTTGTGTCTGGAAAAGACAGCCAACTTTCCAAGACTGCTAGTGGTCTGAAATACTGAATGCTTTGTCACCAGGGGTGTGCAAGCAGGGACTGCCACAGTCTTGACAAAGAGGGCAAGATGCAGAAGTTTTCACTTCTAATGAGAAGTTCCTAGTTCCTTCGAACCTAGGAACTCAGGAGGGTGGGGAGCACCCCAGCATTAACATACCCCCAAGGTAGGCTGAGATTCTGCCTCTCATGCCAGAAAACAGGTCTTCAAACTTTCTTTTCTATACCCTCTCCCCTTTCCAGCTGGTTCAGATCCCAGACTTCCCCCCACCCTGTTCTCAAATAGAACTTTCTGTCACCTTTAGAAGCCTGAATTTGAAACAGATTTTTGAAATGGTGGCTTATATCTATCAGCTTGTTCAACTTTAGCACCTGTCTCATCTCCAAAGGTTTTCCAGAACTACTACCTTCACCATGAAGCTCCATGAGTTTTCCCAATTGAAAGTTGGGCTTTTTCAGCAATTTTACTTTTTTAATAAACACATCATAGAGAGGATAGATAGATTAGCAACACTTTTCTATGTCTTGACCAGTATTGTCCAGATTCAATTTATTGACCACTTCTTTCTCATCATTTGTCAGTACTTCTAAGGTCATGATTTCCATGGATTTGGCAGACCTTCTGGATTTGGCAGACCTGTTGGTGCTGAGCATAAGAGGTCTTCTGAATCTGTCACTTTTTTTAGTAAAACCAACACAGAACAGGCAAATCAAATAATCACCAGTGGTTTTGACATTAATATTTTTGACCGTGGAACAGTCAGCACAGGTAAGAGTCATGTCATGAAAGTTGGTAAGGTAGCCTTCCACATTCTCAGTAATTAGCTTGAACTTTCTAAATGCAACACAACTTCAAAGTTCTGCACATCAGCAAGGCTCATTTCAAAAACATGACCCTTAGACCATCAGATGCAATTTTTTTTCCTTGAGTCCTTGTAACTAGTCTTCTCCCAATATTTTCTTATATTTAACATTGCTGGTGCTTTCATATCATGCCAGTTTTTCTTAGAATATGGATTAATTACTTTATTCTTGACATCCTTTTTAGGTGTTTGTTTTGCCAGTCACCATGGTGCTGCTGCACAGAGAGCCAGAAGGGCAGACCTGTACTGGGGTTTTAACAGGTGTACTCACCAATGGAACCTAGAACCCGTGAGGGCCCCAACCTGGCCTTACTGACCCTCTGGTCCTGTTCACCTATGAGCAGGCTCCAAAGGAAAGTAATAGATGTCCCTATATCCCACCCTCCAAGAATACTGGTGTGGGTGAGAATGGTTGGGAGAGCACCTCATAGACAGGACCAATTCCAGAAGCTGACTAGTGATAGCAGTGAGAGCGAGTGGGAAGCCCCCCTGGTGAGACCCCATCTCTCCAGTAGTGGCCTTTATCCTGCAGCTTTGGGTCTTCCATCCTTGCCTACTAGTCCCGGCTGTTGCTTGCCTGGGCCTGCTTTGGGTCACTTCCATGCTAGGGGTGATGGTGAAGGCTCACACCCAGAAAACTATCAGGTCACAAAATCAAAAGTTTAGTCTTCTTGAGAACATAAAAGTATATAATCCAGGGTGGGCTATGGTGGATCAGCAGGCAGAGTTCTCGCCTACCATGCCGGAGACCTGGGTTCGATTCCCAGTGCCTGCCCATGGGAAAAAAAAAGAGAGAGAGAGAGTATATAATCCAAGATCAGAACTTGTGACCAGATGGGCAGTGGATCACAGAATAATCAGATATGGCTTCTGCTTCAAGGAGGTCCTAGACCAGTGATGAGAAAAAAAAGAAGAAATTACAGCACAACTCTACATGGCAGGAGAAGGAGGGAGCTCTGAGAAGGGGCACTTAACTCACCCAGAGATGCTGATGGAGCTGATTCTTCAAAGACTAGGAGTTAGCCAGCTGGAGAGGACTGGGAAAGGAATTCCAGGCAGAGCACACAGAGGAGCCAAATGTGGCTGGAGGATATTGTGCATATTGCAAGAGGCAGCTGGGACTCAAGTACCAAACAGGAGCCAGGTCGCAGGAAGCCTCCTGGAAGGAAGTTGGGAGCCAATGGAGGCCAAGGAGAGTCCTGGTCCAACTGGGGTTTGTGAACGAACCCCCTGACATCTGCTATATGGGAGGTGGATCCTGGGGGCCACAAGGAGGTAAGGGATAAGACAATGACAGTGGGCATGGAGATGGGGGCAGATCTAACCCGTGTTAGATAGGATTTCATGCCATTTTAGCCAGGAAAGGAGAGGGATATTGGCCTTTGCCTAGCCAGGACTTGGCATGCCCTCCTGGCATCCTAGAGAACATGCTGCCTAAGGGCCAAGCAAAAAGAGATTTGTGTGTGTGTGTGAGTTGAGGGCTGCTGCTCTACAGACCTGTTGGGGAGGGGAAGGTTCCCTGTGTGACTTCAAATTGTTAAAAACTTCAGGAACTGTCATTCATTGACCATGAATCTGCCAGGATGTATTCATTCCCCAGTGAAGGGAAAGAACTGGGCCAGACCCACCCTGTATTCCAACTCCCACCCCATTAATTCCACATTAGTTAGCAAGGACCATCAAGTTTGGGTCCTTGCTATGCCCACCTTGACCACTAGGGATGCTCTGGTTCCCTCTGTTTGACTGAGCTGCTGAAACAACCAGGCCTCTAGCAGAGGGGTTACTGAAGAAACATCATTTTATATTTCCCCCCTGCAATGTACTGTATCACGTTTCCTATTTCCGGGTATTCTTACTAACACTTGTTATTTTCTGTTTTTTAAATAATAGCCATTGTAGTGGGTATGAAGTGTTATTTCATTGTGGTTTTTTTTTCTTTTCCATGGGCAGGCTCCAGGTCCTGGGTCTCCAGCAGGGCAGGCGAGAATTCTGACACTGAGCCACCATTGCACCACCCTTCATTGTGGTTTTGATTTACATTTCCCTATTGGCTAGTTATCTTGACCAGCTTTTCATAAGCTTACTGGCCATCTGAATATCTTCTTTGGGGAAATATCTGTTCAAATCCTTTGCCCACTTTTTCATTGGGTTATTTGTCTTTTTGTTGTTGAGTTGTTGGAATTCTTTGTATATTGTATATTAAACCTGAATCAGTATGGGGCTTCTTTTGCGGGTGATGAAAATATTCTGTAATTGGATAGTGGTGATAGTTGTACAACACAGTAGTTACACTAAAACCTCTGAGTTATACACTTTAAATAGGTGAATTTTATGGTATGTGAATTATATCTTGACAAAATATGTGTTCTTTAGTGACTCTCTGGTTATAAAAGTAATAATTTAGAAAGTACAAAAAACTATAAATAAAATCTTGGTAGCTTGACCTTAACACCTTAGACACTGATAATACCTGATTTGTATCTTTCCAGACCTTTTTCTGTGCTCAAATAAAATAAGTGTGCTTTAAAAAAAATTGTTTTTATTCTCTGTATTGTTTTGTAAAGTGCTTTTTTCACTTAATACTATATTAAGGGCATCTTTCTTAATGCATCAGCCCTGTACCATTTTTTAAAATATATAACAACAAACAAACACAAACATTCTTAACATATGATCATTCCATTCTACATTTATAATCAGTAATTCACAATATCATCACATAGTTGTATATTCATCATCATGATCATTTCTTAGAGCATTTGCATCAATTCAAAAAAAGAAATAAAAAGAAAACAGAAAAAAATCATACATACCATACCCCTTATCCCTCCCTTTCATTGATCACTAGCATTTCAATCTACTAGATTAATTTTAACATTTGTTCCCCCTATTATTTATTTTTATTCTGTATGTTTTACTCGTCTGTCAATAAGGTAGATAAAAGTAGCATTAGACACAGGTTTTCACAATCACACAGTCACATTGTGAAAGCTATATCATTATACAGTCATCTTCAAGAAACATGGCTACTGGAACACAGCTCTACATTTTCAGACAGTTCCCTCCAGCCTCTCCATTACATCTTGAATAGCAAGGTGATATCTACTTAATGCGTAAGAATAACCTCCAGGATAACCTCTCAACTCTGTTTGGAATCTCTCAGCCATTGACACTTTATTTTGCCTCATTTCACTCTCCCCCCTTTTGGTTGAGAAGGTTTTCTCAATCCCTTGATGCTGAGTCTCAGCTCATTCTAGGATTTCTGTTCCACATTGCCAGGAAGGTCCATACCCCTGGGAGTCACATTCCACATAGAGAGAGGGAGGGCAGTGAGTTTGCTTGTTGTGTTGGCTGAGAGAGAGAGGACACCCTGCATCATTTTTTAAGTGTAATCTGTGTTTCATTGTTCAGGTTAGGCATCCTTAGGCTGGGTACAAATGTTTTATTATTACAAACAATATTTCAATGAACATCCTTATTCATTTGGGATTAAAGCCCTCCTACCCCTATGGTTGGGAGCCCCACAGGATCACTTTTGAGGGCTGCCTTCTTCTGCCACCCATTTTCCAGATTCCCATATGATCCATTTGGTGTGTTTACCTACCTCCATACTTTGTCCCCTGTTCTAGTTTACCAGCTGCCCTGGAATGTGATATACCAGAAACAGAAAGGCTTTTAAAAGGGGGAATTTATTAAATTGCAAGTTTGCAGTTCTGAGGCTGTGAAAATGTCCGGATTAAAACAAGTCTATAAAAATTTTCAAATTAAGGCACCAACAAGAGGTTACCTCTACTCAAGACAAACCGATGAAGTTCAGTTTCTCTCTCGACTGGAAAGGCACATGGCAAAGGCAGTGATGTCTGCTAGCTTTCTCTCCAGGCTTCTTGTTTCAGGAAACTCCCCCAGGGACATTTTCCTTCTTCATCTCCAAAGGTCTCCGGGTGCCTGGGCTCTGTGATTCCCATGGTTCTAAAGCTTTTTCCAAAATGTTTCCTCTTTTAAAGGATTCCAGTAAAGTAATCAAGACCCACCTGGAATGGGTAGAGTCGCATCTCCCTCTAATCAAAGATTAATACCCACAATTGGGTGCATCACATCTCTATGGAGATAATCTGTTCAGGTTTCCAGCCTACAGTACTGAATGGGGAGCTACAAGATGGATCAGAATTAAAACATGGATTTTCTAGGGTACACAATCCTCTCAAACTGGCACATCCTCCATTTCACCTGCCTTTCCCTGAGAAAAGAACATTCTACAATTTTACAACAGAACATTCTTCAAATTTACAAATTTACAGCAATAGTTACTATTTATTGAGTCCTTGCATCAGCTAGGATGGTGCTTTACAAGCTTTATCTCATGTAATCTTCCAACAACCAATTAGGCGTGTTCCATTACTAGCCCCATTTTTTACATTTTTTTTTTATGTATGTGTGTGAAAAATAACATACATACCAAAAGTCAATAAATTTCCAAGTACACTTTAACAAGTAGTTATACAATAAATTTTAAAGTTTGGTATGGGTTACTAATCCCATTTTATAGAGGAAGAAACTATGGTTCAGGAAACTGGAGTAACTCGTCCAAAGCATTTGGGTAATAGAAGCAAAGCCATCATTCAGCAGCAGGAAGAGTGTTGTTTCCGCTTCCTAGGCTGCTCAAGCACATACCATGAAATGGGTCGACTTAAAGGGAGTTTATTAGCTCACAGTTTGAGGCTGAGAAAAAGTCCAAATTAAGGTGTCATCAAAGTGATGCTTTCTTCTTGAACAAAGGCATTCTGGGGCTGGCTTCCAACAATCCTTAGTTCTTAACTTGTCACATGGCAAGGCAAATGGCAGCATCTCCATGCCTCTCACTTCTGTTCTGGGTTCCACTGATGTTCAGCTTCTGATTGCTCCCTATGACTTTCTCTCTCTGTCAGAATTTCATTCTGCTTATAAAGGACACCAGTTAATAAGATTAAGACCCATTCTGATTGAGAGGCGCCAAACCTTAACTGAAGTAACTTCATCAAAAGGTCCTACTTATGGGCTCCATAACTGGAATGCAAGGATTTTTCAACACAAGAAAATCAATTAACGTAATACAGCACATTAACAAATCGAAAGGGAAAAACCACATGACCATCTCGATTGATGCTGAAAAAACATTCAACAAAATTCAGCAGTGTTTTATCAGTGTTCTGATAAAAAACACTTCAAAAGATAGGAATCAAAGGTAACTAACTCAATATGATAAAGGAGATAAATGAAAAACTGATAGCCAGCATCATACTCAATGGAGAGAAACTGAAAGCTTTCCCCCTAAGATCAGGTACAAGACAAGGATGCCCACTGTCACCACTATTACTCAACACTGTGATAGAAGTTCTAGCTAGAGCAATCGAGCAGGACAAAGAAATAAAAGGCATCCAAATTAGAAAGAAGGAAGTAAAACTCTCATTATTTGCAGATGATATGATACTATACTTGGAAGATCCTGAGAAATCTACAGCAAAATTACTTGAGCTAACAAGCAAATTCAGCAAGGTGGCGGGATATAAAATTAATGTGTAAAAATCAGTAGCATTTCTATACACAAGCAATGACTTAGCTGAAGAGTCAATTAAGGAAAAAATTCTATTCAAGATAGCAACTAAAAGATTCAAATGCTTAGGAATAAACTTAACTAGGGATGTAAAGGCTTATACACAGAAAACTATATAACATTGCTAAAAGAAATCAAAAGAGATGTAAATAGCGGGAAGATATTCCCTGTTCATGGACAGGAAGGCTAAATAGAGTTAAGATGTCGATTCTCCCCAAGTTGATCTATAGATTCAATACAGTACCTATCAAAATTCCAACAACCTACTTTAAAGATTTGGAAAAACTAACTACCAAATACATCTGGAAGGGAAAGAGACCTTGAATAGCCAAAAGCATCCTAAAAAAGAAGAACAAAGTTGGAGGATTAACACTCCCTGACTTTAAAACGTGTTATAAAGCCATAGTGGTCAAAACTGGTGCAAAGACAGAAGCACTGACCAATGGAATCAAATTGAGAGTGCAGAAATAGACCATCAAATCTATGGTCAACTGATTTTTGACAAGGCCCCCAAATCCTCTGAACTGGGACAAATAATCTTTTCAATAATTGGGCATGCAAGAACTGGATATCAATAGCCAAGAGAATGAAAGAGGACCCCTATCTGACACCCTACACAAAAATGAACTCAAAGTGGATCAAACACCTATATATAAGAACTAGCACCCTAAAACTTCTAGAAGAAAATGTAGGGAAACATCTTCAAGACCCAATAACAGAGGTACCTTTCTAAACTTCACACCCAAAGCCCAAGCAACAATAGAAAAAATAGATAAATGGGAACTCCTCAAAATCAAATGCTTCTGCACCTCAAAAGACGGTCAAAAGGTGAAGAGGCCGCCAACTCAATGGGAGAAAACATTTGGAAATCACATATTGGACAAAGGTTTGATTTCCTGTATATACAAAGAAATCATGCAACTTAACAACAAAAAAACAAACAACCCAATTATAAAATGGGCTAAAGATATGAACAGGCATTTTTCTGAAGAGCAAATACAGATGGCTCAAAAGCACATGAAGATATGCTCATTCTCATTGGCTATAAGGGAACTGCAGATCAAGACTACAATGAGATACCACCTCACACCTATAAGAACAGCTGCTGTTAAACAGGAAACTATAAATGTTGGAGAGGCTGTGGAGAAACTGGGACATTTATGCACTGCTGGTGGGAATGTATAATGGTGCAGCCACTATGGAAGACGGTTTGGTGGTTCCTTAGGAAACTAAATATTGAGTTGCCCTATGACTCAGCAATAGCACTACTTGGTATATACCCAGAAGAGCTGAAAGCAACGACATAAACAGACATTTGAACATCAATGTTCATAGCAGCATTATTCACAATTGCCAAAAGATGGAAAACAAACCAAATGCCCATCAACAGAAGACTGGATCAACAAAATGTGGTATATACATAGATGGAATATTATACAGTGGAAGACAAAATGACGTCCCAAAACACATGACAAGATGGATGAGCCTTGAGGACATAATGCTGAGTGAAATTAGTTAAACACAAAAGGATAGATACTGTATGTATCACTTTTATGACCAGCATAAAGGTATAATCAGAGACTTATAATACAGAATATAGGAGACTTCGAGATAGAAACTAGAGACAGGTGAACCGTTAGCCAATGAGGTTGAACTCCAGTGTAAGGGAATTGACAGGAGTGAAGGTGATTCTCTAGTGGGTCTAGAAATATTACCATATTGAAGATGAACAAGAATGAAAGGGGTTGTACAGACCTACGTGTCCCACTGATTTGCACTAGAAATATGAATGAGTTCTTGTAAGAATTACTTCAAAGATATGATTCTTGTATAAAGTGTGTTTAAATTCAGGGCACAGGGGTTAAAGGTGCTATTGCATGCTATGGGCTATGTTCAAAAAGAAACCATCAGCACTACCACAGCTACAGCAGAAGTAAATAATGGGGGGAGGGGAGGGACGAGTTAAGAGGAGGTTTAGCCTGACTTTGGACTGCTTCAGTCTCTGCCATCCTCCATGACTGCATCTGTTCTTGCCTTCCTCAGCAGTGTCCAAAGCAAACAGGAAAGATCGGAGCAGTTTTCTCACAGGTCTGCAATTCTGTTTTTCTCCAAGTACATCATGACCCCCTCCTTTTTTGAACTGGAAAGGAGAAGAAATGAAAGGCATGCCCCCTACTATCACAGCCCCATTCTCTGACCCCAACCCTGAACATCATGAGCTATTATTATTAGTCTTGGAAGGAGGGACTCTGGTGTGAATAGCAAAAGAGAGGGTGTAAACCCCTCATTTGTCACTTTCCTATCTGTCCCTTTCCCAGGAAGCTGGAATTGCTGGAAGAAGAGTTTTCAGAAAGTTGACTGAGCAGCTGGTTTAGTTCTAACCAAGAGTGCATTGTTGCCTCTAATACTAAACTTTTTCTTAACCATGATGTCTCTCCTTTCTCCTCCCCTTTGTAGTCCCCATGGACTCAGGGCCACCGCGTTTCTCTGCTCTCCGTCAAAGAAATTCCACCTTCTTGTGGCCTCCCTTGTTTTTGCCCCCCAGTACCCAGCAAGGTTTCTTGCACCAAACGATTAGCTCTCTTCTGACTTATGAGGCTTTCCTGCCACAAACAGCAGGACCCTTGCCCAGAACCCAGCCCAATCTGATCCCTGCTTCATCTGAGTTCTGCATGGGCTTTGCTGTTCCCATTTGTGGGAGGGAGCTCAGGAACCACCTCTTGACACCTCCTCTGATTCAGAAACACGCTTCTACCTCTTTACTTTTCTCAGCAGTGTGCCTCATGCTGGTTTCTCCAAGAGTTCCAGAACAAACTACCAAGAAACTGCCTTGTCACTCAAGCCTCAGCTTCCTCCAAGTCTCCTCTTGCTTCCGTCTGCAAATCACTTTGGTTTATTGCCAGGAATTTAGCAGGTCCAAGACTCAGGCTTCTTCTCCCCAGCCCAAGCCAGTACTCCTTGTTGGAGGTGAAAGCCTTAAAATTTAGCTCCCCTGGTCCCTGTTTGGAAGCAATGTTGTGAATAAGCGTGTTTTGATTTAGGCAAGGTAGCTTGGTATACCTCAAAAAAAAAAAAAAAAAAAAAACAAAAATTTTCGGCAAGTTTAGAATCAGACTTGGTGATTTGTGTCTAAAAATCAGTTCAGTGAGTTCCAGGGACTAATTAAGGTTTATTTTTTAAAAAGCATCCACTTGGTACGCAGCCACCTCCTGCATGCTGTGCATGTTATTGGGACTCATGTTATAGAAAACGGTATGTGAGAATCCAAGAGGGACTCTCTATGGCCATTTTCCTTGTATCTGGTCTTCATCACTAGACCCAGCAAACCTTCTCCCATTCCCTGACACCTTTCCTACACCGTTGGTTCACAGATGTAAATGGGCCGCTGGTCGCAGACTACAAAGTCCTGGGCTGCTGTAAGTGAAGTCCTCTCCTTTATGCAAGTTCTTTACCATTCCTTCCTTGAATTTTCCTGTTAGTGATGTTGATAAACTCATCGGATAGACAAAGCAACTATTTAAAACCTCATAACTGTGGCCTTGTCCCTTTTCTCTGATCCGTCTTTCCTCCTTTCCTTCCCTTCTTCTAACTGCCCCTTTCTGTCCTATCTCTTCCTTTTCCCTTAGTAGCCTCACCACCCACTAGGCATTTGCCTATCACTGTGAACTTCGCTGGTACAGAGGAATGTCTGCCTTCACCTCCTTTTTTTTTGGACCATGGCCACCCAGGCATTTCTTAATTCTCCCTTCCTAAGATTACAAAAAAAGGACTTATTGGCCTGGTTGTTCAAAGGACAATAATAGCTTTATCCTACACTGAGTACCCAAACCCACTTTAATGGGTTTAGACCTTACTGAGGCCATGAGAGCCTGAAGGATGGGAGCCATAGTGGTGAAGACCAAACAGGGACCAGAAAAGAGAGGTGATAACTTCTTTCCCTGCCACCTCCCCAGCCTCTACCAGTCATGAGCTGCCCTGAAAAGGGCAGCGTGCTTCCTACCCTGCAGGACAACTGGTCAGGTATAGGGGCAGTCCTTGGGGGCCAGGCTCAAAGAATCTTCTTCACCATCTTCAAGAGGTAAGAGGTAGAGAAAGGAATACCAATGAGTTTTTTCTCAATCTTTTACAAATGGCATTTTGTTGATGGAAATCCAGGAAGCAGGTGTGATTACTTTTTTGCTGGTAGATACTGTCCTAACTTGGAGTTCTGCCCTGAACTTTCTCTCATAGCCCTTTAAATCCACCCCTTCTCTTTTTGGTAGTTGTTTTCTTCACCCCTTCTTCACCTCCCCTCTTATCTAGGAGCTGTTTTTAAGCCCGATTTTTTAAAACAGTTTATATTGTACAGGATCAATATTTTGCTTTTTAACAAGGATATTTAAGTAATAAACTTTTCCTTAGGTGGGTGTTGGCCAGAAAAGTCCAGATTCCTCTGGGACCTCACCCTGGCCTCTCCTGGGACTCCACACTACTGTGGAAGGAATTGTCTGTGGCAAAGGAAAAGGGTGCTCTGGCCCTGACAGGACAAGGATCATTCACCATGGTCATCTGGTGCCTCATGGAAGGGTTTGGAAGAAGTATTCCAGTCCCGTTTCTTCAGGTATCAGCTGACTTCCTTAGCTGATTCTCCCCATACACACCCCTCCACCTCTAGTTATCTGGCACTAGGACTCCTGAAATACCACTCCTCCTTATACTCTTCTCTCCTTTCCAGTGGTCAAGGCAAGAGGTCCTTTAATCTTGTATAGATTTTTGTAATGCCTGGAAATATTCTAGAGTATATTAACCAGATAATCAAAAAGTATTGGCAAAGTCCCCTGAGGGAGGGGAGAAAAAATATGGAACTATTAAACCTTACCATCAGGGAATCCCGATACTGTGTCAAACTTGAGGAACACCCAAATCAATAAGCCATACCCTCGATCATGAGGCTTACTCTTGTGAAGCTTACATAGGTAGCAGAGAAGCTTAGACTACCTATAGGCATGCCTAAGAGTTACTTCTCGAGGACCTCGGTTGTTGCTCAAATGTGGCCTCAGTCTCTCTAAGCCCAACTCTGCAAGTGACATCATTGCCCTCCCCACTACGTGGGACATGACATCCAGGGGTGAAAGTCTCCCTGGCGACATGGGAGAGGATTCCCAGAGATGAATGCAGACCTGGTACTGTGGGATCAACAATTCCGTCCTGACCAAAAGGGGGAAAAGAAGTGTAATTAATAAAGTATCAGTGGCAGAGAGGGTTCAAATAGAGTCAAGAGGCTACTTTGGAGGTTGCTCTTATGCAAGCTTCAGGTAGACCTTGCTACCTATCATAACCTGCCAACCCTCAACCAGGACCATTTCAGCAACACCTAGGGCAATATATAAGAATCCTGTTCTAGTTTGCTAGCTGCCAGAATGCAATATACCAGAAGCAAAATGTCTTTTAAAAGGGGGAATTTAATAAATTACAAGTTTATTGTTCCAAGGCTGAGAAAATGTCCCAGTTAAAACAAGTTTATAGAAATGTCCAATTTAAGGCATCCAGGGAAAGATACTTTGGTTCAAGAAGGCCAAGGACGTTCAATGTTTCTCTCTCAGCTGGAAGGGCACATGGCGAACATGGCGGCGTCTACTGGCTTTCTCATGGCTCTACCAAAAGGGACACTCTCCAAAATGTTTCCTCTTTTAAAGGATTCCAGTAAGCAACTCCACCTTCAATGGGTGGAGACACACCTCCATGGAAACAATCAAAATGCTCCCACCCAGCAATATTGAATGAAGATTAAAGGATGTGGCTTTTCTGGGATCCACCACAGATTCAAACTGGCACAATTCCACAAGGGTTCCATGCACTAGAGTAACTCTTTAGAACCTACAACCTCCAGATGGGTGCCTGGTTCAGGAAAGTCCTGAAACCTAGCTCAGCCTCTCCAGAACATTAGATAGTTCCATCTCCCTACCCCATATTGGTGAGAAACCCTTCCAACATCAAAAATTTAGAATTGCCATAGCCCAAACAACCCTAAAGAGAGGTATGGAAAGATCAAAGGTGATGGTGGAGTTATACATAGAAGATAGGATTTAAACCAATGTGAATGCTGAATCATTAAACTGATATCTGATTTACTCTCTGGTATTTTAGGGCAGCTAGAAGTAAAAACCTAAAATTGTGAATTTATAACCCATGTCAAAGTCTGAAATATGTTCTACAACTAATTGTGGTACTGTGCTTTGAAATTTGTGTGTGTGTGTGCTTTAAAAAATATAGCTTTTTTGTATATATGTTATTGTTCACAATAAATGAAGGAAAAAGTTGATTGTGATAAAAAAATATTTAAGTCCTCTAGCCTCTTATATTCTGGAGCAGCTAGAAGGGAAAATATGAGAGGATTGTATGACAGCCCACGACAAACTCTGGGATCTGTCCTGTAACTACTTGTTGAGGAGTGCTTTGAAAACAACTGTCTTTTTATTTCTTTTCTTTGTATATATGTTATACTATACAATAAAAAAAAATATTTTAAAAAAAGGTCCTACTTATAAAAAGGGTCATTCCCACAAGAATGGATTAAATTAAAAAAATTTACTTTTATCATATATACACTCTAATGTTTCCCCTTTAATGACATCCAGATACATATTTCAGTGCTGTTTATTACATTCACAGTGTTCTGCTGCCATAAAAACATGTTTTTCTAGGGCACATACAGCTTCAAACCACCACAAATGTCATTCTCTCTCCGGTGCCTTCTCTTATTCATCTCCATTTTCAGGGCTGTCTGGTAGTGAACTTCCCATCACTGGAGGTTCTCCTCCCTTCTGCACAATTTAGAGGAAATGCCTAATCACAACTGTTCCAGGATAAAGGCACTGAGCTGCAGCAAAAGCTGATAAACTGGTTAACTTATGGTAACAATGACATCCCTGAGGCATCAAAAATCTAGCTGCTGCTTCTCCAGGATAGCAATGAATTTCAGGCCAGGAGATGGCAGGAAGGGACAAAAGACCCTGATGGCCTTCAGTGAGAGTCAAAATGTCTAGTGTAAAGTTATCATAGAAGGAGCATCTTCTAGAAATTGCAAAATCATCTGGGACCTGGGGGCACACCTGGGGGAAGACTTGGGAAAAAATATGCCCCGCCCCCGCGCCCCCCCCCCCAAATGATTCTAAGTTGGCCCCTAATCTTCACTCCCTGGTGGACATGCCTTGTATAATCCTCTCACTTTGAGTGGTGGGCAGAACCTGTGAAACTGATGGGATGTCGTTTCAAGATTAAGGTACTAATCAGTTGATTTTGCGTTAGTCAAAAGGGAGATAATTCCAGGTGGGCTGATCTAAAAATGTGAGGTCTTTAAAAGAGGGTGAGGTGTCTCCTGCTGGCTTGAAAAAATAAACTGTGATACTGGAGGGTCTTTGGAAGGGGCCAGGTGGCAAGGTTCTGGGAGGTCTAGAAACTGAGTGTGGGCCTCAACTGATAGCTACCAAGAAAAAACAGGGAATCACTCCTACAACCTCAAGGAATTGAAGGCTGTCAACAACCTGAATAAGTTTGGACGAGGACCCTGGCCAACACCTTGATTTCATTCTTCTGAGACCCTGAGCAGAGAACCCAGTTATGCCATGACCAGCCTTCTGACCTACAGAAACTGAAAGATAATAAATGGATGTTGTTTTAATCTGCTAAGTGTGTGGTAAGGTAGTAGAAAACCAACACAAGTGATGAGGGCTGAGAATTGCCTTTGAGGTAGCAGGAGGTTCAGAATTCAGTGAGAGGCCAGGAAAGGACATTTTCAGTTGGCACTGGTGATGGGAAAGAAAACAGTTTCTGGAGGCAGACAAACTTAGGTTCACATCTAAGCCCCATTATTTAGTGGCTATGTGATTCTTGGGCAAGTATCTCGAGTTTATTCCTCCCCCCATAAAAATGGGATAAATATTTACCTCAGTGTCGCTGTGAAGCTTAGATGGGATAATAGTTCATGGCATACAGTAGCCACATACTAAATGATACTCATAATCTGTTTTTAAACACTTCAGTAGCCAATCTAAAGGACTGGCTTTTTAAGAAAGAAAAGTGGAGACAGTGCCATCAAGGATCCCAGCTGGAATTCAATTGCAATAGACCCCAGTGCTTTCTTAGTTACTGGAACCCTGAACTCATCCTGAGCTTCCAGCTCTTGGAGATTTGATGAATATTAATTGAACTGCAAAAAGGTCAAAGTTTCTGCAGATGTCCTTTGGTTAGGTTGGTGGGAGGGTGCGTTAGTTTCTAAAATGCTGCCAGAATGTTATAGCAGAAATGGAATGGCTTTTCAAAAGGGAAATTTAATATCTTACAAGTTTACAGTTCTAAGGAAGTGAAAGTGTTCAAATTAAGGCACCAACAACAGGTTACCTTCACTCAAGAATGGCTGATGGCTCAGGAACACCTCTGCCAGCTGGGTAGTCATGTGGCTGGCATCTGCTGGTCCCTTTGCTCCTGGACTCCATGCTTTCAGACTCTAATCCTGTGGGGGTTTCTCGCTTTGCTTCTCCCAGGCTGGTTTTCATCTCTTGGCGTCCCTTGGCTCTCTCCAGGTTCTGGTTTGCATAACATCTCATGGCAATGTGTGCTGGGCTCCAAGCATCTCCAAATATCCTTGCCGCTGTTCTCTGAAGCGACTACTCTCTAAGCATCTACATCTGCTCTTTCTGCCAGCTCTGAAGCTTCCGTCCTTTCCGGCTTTCTCCAAAATGTTTCTTCTTTTAAAGGATTCCAGTAAACTAATCAAGATGCACCTGGAATGGGTAGGGTCACATCTCAGTCTAATCAAAAGGACACACCCACAATTGGGCATGCCACATCGCTGTGGAGATAATTCAATCAAAGTTTCCAACCTACAGTATTGAATCAGGATTAAAAGAAAACGGCTGCTCGCACAAGATTGGATCAGGATTAATAAGTGGTTTTTCTGGGGTACTTTCAAACCAGCACAGAGAGGGGTGAGGGCAGATTCTCTGAAAAGAAAAGCTTTTTAATCCTTTTAAAGCCATATCGCCAGGAAGGGAAAACAGAAGGGCAGTAGCTGACTCCCCAAGAAAAGGGGCCTAAACCTCCATCCTTTCTTTTCCCAGGGAGTCTGGAGAGAATGAGGGATACCAAGACCAGTAAGACCTGTGTGATGGTTTGAAATTTTATGGACCCCAGAAAAGATCATATTCTTAAAGCTAATCTATTCCTATGGGTGTGGACTCATTGTGAGTAGGATCATTTTGAAGATGAGAAATAACCCACCACATTTAAGGTAAACCCCTTACTGGAGTCCTTTATAAGAGGATAAAAGAGAGGAGCTAAAAGAGAGAAACTGAGAGAGAAACAGCCAGAAGCTGAAAGTAAGGAAACCTAGGGGAGAAGGACCAGCAGAGCTAGTCATGTACTGGCCATGTGACAGAGGAGTCCCATACCGCCAGTGACCAGTCTGGTCTTTGGGGAGAAAGCAACACCTATTGATGCCTTGATTTGGACATTTTCATGGCCTCAGAACTGTAAACTTGTAAGTTAATAAACCCTCATTATAAAAGCCAACCATTTTTGGCATATTGCATTTTGTCAGCTTTAGCAAACTAAAACAACCAATGAGTCAGTTTTTGGGTAGCAGGGAAATATTTCACGCCTGAGAAAGGTGTTACTACCACCTGCACAAGAGCTCTAAGTCATCCTATTGAGGATGGATTGGATGTTAAGAAACTTCTAACTTGATGACCCCATTTCAGAGCTGTCTGCTGTAGATCCAAAGCCCTTCTGCAGAGAACTAGAGACAGGTGTTTGGCCAAAAACATCCAGGTGGAAATCCCCGAAATCTGGGATGTGGCGGAAAGAGCCTGGACTGTCGAAGAATAATTTATAAACTTGTTTTCCTTATCTGTAAAGTGAAGTAGTTGGTTTCCTTTTTTAAGGCTTGCTGGTTTGTGAGGTAAGTTACTAGTAAGGCTGCTTACCTGTAACAATCTTTTCCTATTTATTCTCCTAAAGGTATGCAAGGAAGTTATTCTTATTATAATCTGTCGTTGCTATCGTTCCCATTTTGGGTTATGAAGTAACCGTCTGAGCCCGACAAGAACCACCGATAGACTATACTGCTGGTTCTTGCTTTCCTTTCCTTCCAACCCTCGCTCCACGAAGGCCGCTGCAGGTCTCGTGACCAGAAACAGGAAAGGCGGGGCACCAAGATGGTTTGTCCTCAGCGCGCCGCCGTAGCCCGCCCACGGCCGCGTGGTGCCCCCTCCTGCAGAGGCACGAGCGCCGCAGTGGGCGGGTCCGCGCGCTCCGCCCGCCGTACGTCGCTGCGTGAGTCCGGCCCCCGTGAGTTCCCGAGCTGCCCGCGCGCTCATACCCGGCTTCTCTTCAACCTTGGCCTTGCGCGCCGCCATCGCCGTCATGCTAGGCGCTGCTTTCCGCCGCTGCGCTGTAGCCGCAGCTACTCGGGCCGGCCCTCGTGGCCTTCTGCACCCATCCCCGGCTCATGGCTCCGCCGCGGGTAAGGCCCTTGTCTGCCACTGCCCGCGCCCGCGTGTCCTTGCAGTGACCTGGGCCCCCTACCGCCATTCAAAGGCAGGCTCCCTCCGGTGGCCTAGCCCCTACCCTTCAGGTTGGTGGCGGAACCCAGTGACCTCAGGCCTTCCTCGCCGCTGCCTGGAGTTGTGAAAGACTGGGGGTCGCGGCCCCAGGGCCTCCCTTAGCTCCATTTCCTGAGCGGGTACCGTGGGTGGATCAGGTGCGGACGTCCTGCTGCTTCCAAGGAGGGGCACAGTGCTGCCGCGCACTGCCGATCCTTCTGCGCCCACTGCACCTCTTCTGTTCCCTGGCCGGGCTCGTGCCCTGCCGCTAACCCCGCGCCCACCTGGCTAAGAGTAGCAGCCGTCGGCCTGCTGAGCCCGGGCAAAGGTGACATTGAGCCGCTGGGCGCGCCGCTTAGGGTGGTGGCGGGGACCCCGGCACCGTCGCCCTTAGTGTCTTCCGGGAACACAATATGCTTCCATGTGGAACACAATATACTCGTTTGGGTTTGTTTGTTTTAATCAGACATTTCTTTATCGATTCGCGTTTTGTATGTCATTTCCACAGCCCATTCTGTCATTTTATGAAACTGCTGTTCCATGTTCTAATTCTACCATGTTTAAAATAGTCTGACGTGTGTGGTCGTTTCGGGAGATTTGGGGAAAGAGTCTGAATATTAATAGGCGTTAAGAATATCGCTGTTTGGAAAATCAGGAACCACCAACCCAGGGATACTGGGTTCTACAAATATGCGGAAGCTTCATTTTTTTCTTAAGATTTTTTTCCCAATTGCCTGATTGTTGGAGCATGAGTCGTGCTGCTAATTATTATCTCTTATTTTTACCTTCCTCTTATATGTGTTCCGGGAGTTTGTGTCCAGCACTATACTTTTTTTCTTCTTCGTATATTTACTTTTTATTGCATTTGTTAATGTTACCGAGTACCTGCACTGCCAAAACCACACCTGAGAATTAGAGAAATAAATGGTACAATGGATGGCCTTACCCATCGTACAGTACATTAGAACTTGATTTATGTGCATTTTTGTAATTTCACAATCTTTTAAAAAGTTATAACAAAAGTTGGGATTTTAAATCTGCTGGAGGTCGTCAGATTTCTAGTATGGTATGATATTAAATAACATTTCCACATACTCATCTTAAATTCATTCCTCAAAAACATAATGCCTAACAATATTTTGTTGGAAAAGATGCATACTTCTCAGGGAAAATATGTGACTCAATGAAGTCTTCACTTAACCAAGAATCCCTTGCAAAACTGAACTTTTAATTACAGTAACTGCACTTTGACCTTGGTTAATGTTGGTATATATGCTACATTATAAAATTTAAGTATAGGAACCCAGAAATTCAAATAAAATTAGTAGCTGTCCCTTGGCTATTTGGGTACTTTAGCTAGCACTTCAGAACCTAAGGAATATGCCTCACTTCATTCAGTTCAGACCTTATCTTCTATAATTTATCATAGAACCTTAAGTCGGGTGCACTTGAGAGATCATGGCGACCATCTTATTTTCTGAGGGGGAAACTGAAGCCCACCTTGTGAAACTGACTCCTTTAGTAGTGGTGAAACCATTTTTTTCCTCAGCTGTATGTAGGCTTGACCCATCCTGATGTTTGCCGGATTTTTTGTTTGTTTCTTTCCTTCTCTAATTGCTAAAGTAGTGAATAATTCAGACATATAGATTTGGGGGAGGTTTCTTATTTCTTCAGAAGAATTATTCCATTTCATGGCAGGTTGGGAAAACAGTACAGATTTTTGACAGACTTTAGTAAATGTGAGCGCAGTGGTTTATCTCCTAGGCATTTTTTTCCCCCACTCTGGCTATCATTGTTAAACAAAAAGCTGTATTTTAGCTGTTAGTCCCATACACATGAATCTTAGCCACAAGGAGGCAGTATTGGTTGCAAGTGGTATCAGCTACCTTCTAGCTGTGTGACCTAAGGCATGCTACTTAACTTTCTTAAACCTCAGTTACCTTATATCAAAAATTGGGATAGTACTTGGTAGTTGTGAGGTTTGAATGAGATAATGTAATCCTTAGCACCTTGCCCAACACATAAAAATGCTTAAAACATGTTTGTTTTATTATAGTACATTTCATTTTTGTGTATTATAGGTTGGTGTTTGTTAACACTGTGGTACCAAAGAGGTTTTACGTAATTAAAAGTAAAAAAGGATTAAGGTTCTTGGATGAGGCTGTCCAAAGTCAAATGAGAGTACTTGAAAGAGCTCTGGAGGGGTTGACCTGAGAGGCCTCAAATTTCCTGGGGTAAAGTAGCAATCCAAATTCCCTGTTGGTGGATGAAGAGGTCTCCAACTTGAAATAGCGTTGTTTTCCAATAACTGTGGAATTAGATAATTATGATATTTTAAATAATGTTTACATTCTCTAGTCAACCCTTGAAAACCTATACAATCCTTATCCTAAGAGCAGGAAGGGTGAGAGGAGTTTTCTCTTTCCCATTCTTGGAGCAGAGCTGAATTTAGGCAGCACTTTTTACCACTTCCCAATCTTCTTTTCTGCTCCACTCTCACATCTCTGAGTTCCCTACCATTTGGTCCCCTGCAGTCCACAAGCTGCTATTGGTATTTTTTTTTGTTTGCTTGTTTCTTTATATTTATTGAAAAATATCCATACACGTACAGTCCAACCATATTATATAATCAGTGGCTCACAATATCACATAGCTGTGTATTCATCCCCATGATCATTTTTTAGAATATTTGCCTTACGTAGAAAAAAGAAATAAAAAGAGGAAAAAAGAACTCATAAAGCCCATAGCTTTACCCCCCTCTCATTGACCACAATATTTCAATCTACCCAATTTTTACCCTTTCTCTCCCCCTATTATTTATTATCCTTTTACTCATCTGTCCATACCCTGGATAAAAGGAGTATTAGCCACAAGGTTTTCACAACAACACAGTCACATTGTAAAAGCTATATAGTCCTTCTGCTTCTCTTCAAGAAGTAGAGCTACTGGAACATAGTTCAACAGTTTCAGGTACTTCCCTTTAGATATCTATATAATGCTTAAAAATAGCCTCAGGATAATCTCCCAGTCGTGTTTGAAATCTCTCAGCCACTGATACTTTGTTTTGTCTCATTTCTCTCTTCCCTCTTTTGGTCAAGAAGGCTTTCTCATTCTCATGATGCTGGGTCCCAGTCATCCCAGGGAGTCAGGTCCCACGTTCCCAAGAAGATTTACACCCCTGGGAGTCATGTCCTGTGTAGTGGGGACAGTGATGAGTTCACCTACCAAGTTGGCTTAGAGAGAGAGGCCACCAAAGCAGAGCAGACCACCAGAGCAACCAAAAGAGGCTCTCCTGGGGTGACTCATGGGCAGTAATTACCAGTAGGCTTAGCCTGTCTTTTGTAGGAATAAGCATAGGGGTGGGCCCCAAGAGTGAACGTTTAGCCTGTTGAATTGGTTATTCCCTCTGCTTTGAGAATATCAGGAATTCTCCAAATGGGAAAGTTTAATATTTCCTTCTTTCTTTCCAGAAACCCAAGGTGACCTTGCAAATATTTTTTTTATCGGGGATATATCGGGGCATCACACTAACCTGTACAAACCAACAAGACCTCACTCCTTATTCAAGATTCTGTGTAATTATGGTGTTCAAATAAACTGACTGTACAAGTTAAATTAGATACTGTGTTACCCAGAATATAAATTTTGTACCAAATAAACATCTCTCCCTTTGGTCTCGCACAGAGGTTGAAGTGTGAAAATATGGGCCACAGACTACTCTTAAGGCAAGTACCTTAATAACCCCGCCTTGGAACCTGTTTTAATGTGCACTCCCCATTATTATTGGCTTTCTTCCAAATATCCATTCTTTGTGTCTAAGCTGATTAGTTATTAAATGGAAGGCCATTTGATTTAACTAAATTTAAAACCAATGGATTGACACCCTTAGTTTTTCTGAGTTTATTAGCTTTGTTTTTGTTTTTTTCTTTAAATAGAGTTAAGTGAATGCTAAAAAGCACTGTTAGAAATAGCTTTTTAGATTGAGGCCCTTGCAGTGGTCAGCTCCTCCAACTTGTTCCTGTTTTTCACAATTGTTTCCCTTTTCCTACTCTGGAATCTTCAGACTGTATAAAAGCCTTGGGTATTGTTTTCCAAAATAGCTTGCTATAGAAAATGCTGCACTTAGGTGGGGCTGGTTTGTGGGGCCATAGCCATAGCTAAGAGAATAGATCTTGCTCTTCCCATTACTAGAGTTAGGAATGTAATTTAAACCATGTGGGAGAGTCTTTCTTCCCTCCTGGAAAAAATGTGTATTCCCAATGAATGCTTAGTATACCCCTTGTTTTTATAAAGGATTTTTGAAAACACAACCAGTTTGTAATGTAGAACTCCAGGAGGAATAGTAATCAGATCTTGAAGGTGAATTATTGATCTCCTTAATTGGATCTGCAGTTGCTGGTCCTCTTTTTCACAGAAGACAAAACAAAGCTACCAGAAACAGTACAGAACAACTCCCGGAGCCACGATAGTGACCAGACACACAGCATACCCCAGTCTGGACCAGCTGGACCGGCTGTGAGCTCCCCCAGAACCGTGAGTTCCCAAAGCTGCGGCGGCCAGCGCCCCTCCCCCACAGGCCGCTTCCCAGAGGGGAAAGGAAAGGACTTTACCAGCAGCAGGGACTGGGCACAATCAAACGCCAATTGTGAAACTAATTAACAAATTCTGACTATTAAAAATAGGCCCCCAGCTTAGGTGAACCTGATCAAAGCAGAGGTTGCTCATTTTTGCCCCAGCACCAAGGGGGCAGGACTGACCGAAAAAGGGGGGGAGGGGGAAAGAAGGAAACAGAGGTTTTTGTGGCTGTGTATCTACAAAGGCTTGACTGCCTCTGGATACAGTGGCAGGACTTTTCAGGCTGCAACTGCCCCAGGCATAGACAGAAGTGAGCTTTTTTGGGGGCTTATCTGGAGCTTGTGCCTTCCCCAGGGAAGGGGTGAAGCCCCCCCCCCCCAGGTGGAATCCCTCCATCAAGGAATTCAGACACCAGGACTTGGTAATTTGAAGCCATTAAAACCAGCCTACAACCTCTCCTCTGTCTCCACCATGCCCCCAGCAGGGAGAGTCTGCCAAAGTTAAAGGTACTGCATCATTTTATGCTGGTGGGACCTGCAGTCAGACAAGCACCACACACAGGGCAGGATAAGAAAAACAGCCCAGAGACTTCACAGGAAAGTCTTTCAACCTGCTGGGTCTCACCCTCAGGGAAAACCGATGCAGGTGACTCTTTCCTCCTGATAGGAGGCCAGTTTGGTCTGGGAAAATCTGGCTGGAGTCTATAATATCTAAGTAGACCCTCCTAAGTGTGTGTATGGGGGGAAGGCACCACACAAGCAGGGCAAGAAACAATAAAGCAAGAACTGAAAAATTCTCCTCTGTTAAACAAAACTTAAGTTAAAGGTCCAGATAAAGCTGAACAGAATGTCAAAGAACAGATAGACAACAAATTCATCTAGCAAGAAAACCCTAGATAAAAGAAGTGAAAGCAATCTCCAGAATAAACTAATTAAGGTAATTAAATGCCTAGATGCCAGCAAAAAATAACAAATCACACTAGGAAAATTGAAGATATGGCCCAGTCGAACGAACAAACCAACAATTCAAATGACATACAGAAGCTGAAACAATTCATTCAGAATGTACAAACAGACATGGAAAACCTCATCAAAAACCAAATCAATGAATTGAGGGAGGATATAAAGAAGGCAAGGAAAGAACAAAAAGAGGAAACTGAAAGTCTGAAAAAACAAATCACAGAACTTATGGGAATGAAAGACACAGTAGAAGAGATGAAAAAAACAATGGAAACCTACAATGGTAGATTTCGAGAGACAGAACATAGGATTTCTGAACTGGAGGACAGAACATCTGAAATCCGACAAGAAACAGAAACTGTAGGGGAAAAAATTGAAAAATGTGAGCAGGGACTCAGGGAATTGAAGGACAATATGAAACGCATGAATATACGTGTTGTGGGTGTCCCAGAAGGAGAAGAGAAGGGAAAAGGAGGAGAGAAACTAATGGAGGAAATTATCACTGAAAATTTCCCAACTCTTATGAAAGACCTAAAATTACAGATCCAAGAAGTGCAGTGCACCCAAAAGAGAATAGATCCAAATAGGCATTCTTCAAGACACTTACTAGTTAGAATGTCAGAGGTCAAAGAGAAAGAGAGGATCTTGAAAGCAGCAAGAGAAAAACAATCCATCACATACAAGGGAAGCCCAATAAGACTATGCGCAGATCTCTCAGCAGAAACCATGGAGGCGAGAAGACAGTGGGATAATATATTTAAATTATTAAAAGAGAAAAACTTCCAACCTAGAATTCTATATCCAGCAAAATTGTCCTTCAAAAATGAGGGAGAAATTAAAACATTTTCAGACAAAAAGTCACTGAGAGAATTTGTGACCAAGAGACCAGCTCTGCAAGAAATACTAAAGGGAACACTAGAGACAGATACAAAGACAGAAGAGAGAGGTGTGGAGAAGAGTGTAGAAAGGAAGACTATGAGTAAAGGTAAAAAGAAGGAAAATTAGATATGACATATAAAATCCAGAAGGCAAAATAGTAGAAGAAAGTACTACCCATGCAGTAATAACACTGAATGTTAATGGATTAAACTCTCCAATCAAAAGACATAGTCTGGCAGAATGGATTAAAAAACAGGACCCATCTGTATGCTGTCTCTAATCAAAGGACACGAGGCGAAGGACACAAATGGACATTTACACACCAATGTTTATAGCAGCATTATTAACAATTACAAGAGTTGGAAACAGCCACAATGTCCATCAACAGACAGTTGGCTAAACAAACTGTGACATTTACATAAGATGGAATATTATGCAGCTTTAAGACAGAACAAAGTTATGAAGTATGTATCAACATGAATGGACCTTAAGGACATTATGCTGTGTGATTAGCCAGAAACAAAAGGACGAATACTGTATGGTCTCACTGATATGAACTGACATTAGTGAATAAACTTGGAATATTTCCTTGGTAACAGAGACCATCAGGAGGTAGAAATAGGGTAAGATATTGGGTAATTGGAGCTGAAGGGATACAGATTGTGCAACAGGACTGAATATAAAAACTCAGAAATGGACAGCACAATATTACCTAACTGTAATACAATTATGTTAAAACACTGAGTGAAGCTGCATATGAGAATGATAGAGGGAGGAGGGCTGGGGCATAAATGAAATCACAAAGAAAGATAGATGATAAAGATTGAGATGGTGTAATATAGGAATGCCTAGAGTGTATAATGATAGTGACTAAATGTACAAATTTTAAAAATGTTTTTGCGTGAGGAAGAACAAAAGAATGTCATTACTGCAGTGTGCTGAAAATAGATGGTACTTAATATTTTAAAATTTCAACTAATGTGTGAGACTAAAGCAAAAAATGTTTATTTGGTACAAATCTATACTTTGACTAGTGCATCTCCTAATATAACTTATGTAGATAGTTGATTGAACACCTTAAGTACATGGAACTTTGTGTAGGACATGAGATTTTGTTGGTTTGTCCAGGTGATGCCCTGATGAATCCAAGAGTGATTTATCAGTGAGTGGAAAAGTATTTGCAAAGTCCCCGTCAGGGAATGGTGAGAATGGGGGAAAACTCAGCTTCCCCAAGTTGAATTCTTGATATTCTCACAAGCGATGTGGACAACCAAAGCTATAGGCTGAGCCCCCAGTCTTGGGGTTTGTTCATATGAAACTTAACCCCACAGGGGATAGGTCAAGCCTACTTAAAATTAAGCCTAAGAGTCACCCCCAAGAGAACCTCTTTTGTTGCTCAGATGTGGCCTCTCTCTCCCAGCCAATACAGCAAGCAGACTCACCACCCTCCCCCTGTCTACGTGGGACATGACTACCAGGGGTGTGGATCTTCCTGGCAGCATGGGACAGAAATCCCAGAATGAGTTGAGATTCAGCATCAAGGAATTGAGTAAAACTCTAGAATGAGCTGAGACCCAGCATCAAGGGACTGAGAAAACCTTCTCGACCAAAAGGGGGAAGAGTGAAATGAGACAAAGTGTCAATGGCTGAGAGATTCCAAACAGGGTCGAGAAATTATCCTGGAGGTTATTCTTATGCATTAAGTAGATATCACCTTGTTATGCAAGATGTAATGGACAGGCTGGAGGGAACTGCCTAAAAATGTAGAGCTGTGTTCCAGTAGCCATGTTTCTTGATGATGATTGTCTAATGATATAGCTTTCACAATGTGACTGTGTGATTGTGAAAACCTTGTGTCTGATGCTCCTTTTATCTACCTTGTCAACAGATGGGAGGAACATATGAAATAAAAATAAATAATAGGGATAACATGTTAAAATAGATTTAGTTTGAAATGCTAGTGATCAATGAAAGGGATCAGTAAGGGGTGTGGCCTGTAAAATTTTTTTTTTTTCTGTTTGTTATATTTTTCTGTTGTCTTTTTATTTCTTTTTCTGAATTGATGCTAATGTTCTGGGAAATGATCATGATGATGAATATGCAACTGTGATGATATTGTGAATTGCTGAGTGTATGTGCTGGAATGTTTGTTTCTTGTAATATTTTTTTTTAATTAAAAAATTTTCTATGTTCATGGAAAAAAAAAATCTGCTACGGTAGTGGTATCCCCATTTTACAGTTAAGGAAACTGAAGCTTGGGATAATTTTCCCAAGACCAAATGATGGGAAAGTGAAGAGTCTAGGGGTATCGGTGACCATTAAGCTTTGCTGCCTCCTGAGAGCCAAAGGTGAAATTTTCTGCCCCACCTTCCTGTTTGAGATTGCTTAGAAGGAATCCTGATTTCCCAGCTCCTAATTCAGCATCCGTGGAGAGTCAGAAAGAAAAAAATGAAGGCTAACAGTACCACAAAGGGTATTCTGATTGGAAGCAGAATGCGAAGGATAAGAAAAAAACATGAAAATAGTTGTGTGTCTTGCTTTCCTAATAATGTTATATTTAAACTTTTCTTTTCTTAGAAATCTTATAAAACACTTTTTAAGTGGGTGTAGGTCAGAGAGCATGTGGGGATTTATCAGAATTTGTGGGAATTGAACTGTGATTTGATAAAAACAGTTTCTAAAATTACCTAGTGATGTGAAATTTTAAAATATTTATATAATATAATGAAAAGCATAATATTTTTTTTAATATCAAGAAAGTACATATTAAAAATAAATAAAAAATACAAAGGGGCCAACCTCTCCAGAATATTAACTAGTTCCATCCCCCTTTCCCATATTATTGACAACCCCTTCCAATATGAGAAAGCTGAAATGGGCATAGCCCAAACATCCCTAAAGAATGGGAGAAAGATCAAAGGTGATGGTGGAGTTATATAGAGAAGTAAGGGTTTAACAAATGAGTATGATTTCTGAATCATTATATTGATATTGTTTTAGTCTCCACTATCTGAGTGCAGCTAGAAGTAAAACCTAAAGTTGTGAAATTGTAACCTCTACCAAATTGTGAAATCTGTTCTACAACTAATTATTGCTCTGTGCTTTGAAATTTATTGCTTTTTTGTATATATGTTATTTTTCACAAAAAAGGTGGGGGGGAGTCAATTGTGATGATAAATGCACAGCTGTATAATGAAAAAATTAATGTACTGCGTTAAAGAATAAAGAATTTAAAATCTTGAAAAAAATCTAGGGTGGGCCACGGTGGCTCAGCAGGCAGAATTCTTGCTGCCATGCTGGAGACCTGGGTTCAATTCCCAGTGCCTCCCCATGCAAAAAAAAAAATTTAGTACAGAATTAAAACTGAAACTATTTAAATAAAATAATACATATCAGTCATGGAAAAAAATGGACAAATGACTTGAATAGACATTTCTCCGAAGAAGTTGTACAAATAGCCTATAAGTACTTGAAAAGATGCTCAGCATCATTAGCCATTAGTAAAATGGGTATCAAAACCACAATGAATTTAGATTGATTGTAAGAGCTTGGAAATGGTGGTGGTGGTAGCACATTATTGTGAGTGTAATTAACAGCAAAGATTTCTTTATATATTTCCCATTTGACTTTTTACAATAAGCTGTGTATTAATTCACAATTAAAAATGTCTATTCCAGTTAAAGAAATTTATAACATATACTTTCTAATTTATATATTTTCACTTAGCATAATGTTTTTTTCAAATTATTATCATTTTAAATTAACAAAGTTGTAGATTTACAGAAAAGTCCTGTAAAAAATATAGCATTCCCATATACCCCTCTATTGTTGACACTTTGCATTAGTGTGGTACCTTAGTTACAAATCTACAAAAGTAGATTATAGCAGTACTATTAACTGTAGTCCAGTTTACCTTAGGTGGTTGAAATGGATCGTGTGGGTCATGGAGGTTACTAGAAATGGAAGTTGGAAGATAAAACATGGGACTGTGTAACACAGTGAACCCTGCTATGAATGAAGGACTGGAGTTGATAGTACACGTGTAAGAATATTCTTTCATGAACTATAGCAAGTGTAAGACACTAATACAGGGATGGTATATGAGGAAAAGTACACCTAAGGTAAACTGGACTACAGTTAATAGTACTGCTGTAATCTACTTTTGTAGATTTGTAACTAAGGTACCACACTAATGCAGAGTGTCAACAATAGAGGGGTATATGGGAATGCTATATTTTTTACAGGACTTTTCTGTAAATCTACAACTTTGTTAATTTAAAATGATAATAATTTGAAAAAAACATTATGCTAAGTGAAAATATATAAATTAGAAAGTATATGTTATAAATTTCTTTAACTGGAATAGACATTTTTAATTGTGAATTAATACACAGCTTATTGTAAAAAGTCAAACGGGAAATATATAAAGAAATCAAGTTTTCCCCCCAAATATAACCACTGCTAATAATTTTTTTTAAAGACCCTCCTCCCAAAGTGAATCATTTTTAATAATTTCCAGCTAGGGAAAAAGGTCATAAACATTATTTGTTTTATTTGCTTTTCTTTGTGTAATTTTTAAGTTATCTTTCCATATCAGTTCATAAAGTTTATTTCATTTAGCCTGCTGAATAATTTTCCTGCCACAACATATATAGTTGATTAAAAACTTAGCACATTAGACAAGATATGCCAAGTACTATCTTTTACATTGAAGTTGTTGCCCTTTCTCCATAATAGCTGTCCAGTCGGTTCGCTGCTACTCCCATGGGTCCCATGAGACAGATGAGGAGTTTGATGCTCGCTGGGTGACATACTTCAACAAGCCAGATATTGATGCCTGGGAATTGCGTAAAGGTAATTAGAACATAGGTATATTTGTCTATTTTGGTGTGGAAATAGGTACTTCTACGTAGTCTTTTGCTACTTGGTTGATAGCAACTATTTTGATAACATACAGTATGTAAACTGGTTACTGTCAAGCAACTTTCAGTTAGGAAAGTTTATAGCTTCCCCAATATTTCCTATGAAGTAGGGTTTTAAAGCCAGCACTAACTGACATTTTGGGCCAGATAATTCTTTGTTACAGGGAGAGGGGGCGCTGTCCTGAGCAGTCGTAGAATGTTTAACAGCATCCTTGGCTAGATCCCACTAGATGCCAGTAACACCCAACCCCCCATAGTTGAGACAATCAAAAGTGTTTCCAGGCATTGCCACAAGTTCCCTAGGAGACAGAGTCATCCCTGATTGAGAACTGCTACTATAATGATATGTCATGATGAACAAGAGTTAACAGTTTTGCACCTTTTGGATAATTTTCAAAAGTGGTTATTTGGTTCTCTTCCTTTCTGGGTAATAATTTGAGTTTTTTGTTTGTCATTTTAATTCTCTGTTATGATTTGTATTGCCTTGAATAAGTGTGTCCCGTGTAGTAAACTTTTTTTTTAATTGCAGATATATACTTAACATAGGTAAGTAACATTAGTAACTAGTCGCTAATTTTAAGTGTAGAATAATTTATCTCAGATTAAGAATTCAGTCTCTGTGACTATATCCTAGCATTGTATTCACTGTTTTCCTTTGTTTCAATATTTAAAAATAAGTAAAGGCAAGAAACCTATGTGCTGCAAACTTCTCTGCAGGAAATATAATGACTGTTTTGCTGCAACCAGGGAAATTCTTATTGAATAATCTCAAGTAGAAGTAATGGGAAGAACAGCAATTCTGTGTTCCCATTAAAAGAATCTTAAATTTTATATATCATTTTGTGCAGAGTTGAATGTAATCATGCCCAGTCATTTTCTGGTTGAATGTTTATGAGTCTGCATTGTTTCTCTGTAATATTTCCTTAATGTCTTCGTTTGGATTTCATTGACTCTCCTTAACCATTTATCTGGTTATTTTGGATTATTTTCTAATTGATTCTGTTTTAAAGCACCAAAGTATATATATACATTGTACTAAGAGTTAAAGACATGAATTGAAAATTATCCTCTTGTATGAAAAGAAATCAGTTAATTGTTATGAAAATAGTGTTTGCATTTAAGAAAACTCAGGTTTTTTCTTCATTTGCATGCTTCTGTGTAGTTCTTTCCACAATTATTGCTAAAGGCAGATTCTCTTATAGATAAGGGAATAGAGACCCAAGCAAGATAAGATCACATGTTCATGATCTAGTACAAGTGTAGCTAACTAAATTGTAGTTTAAGTGAGGATATTCCAGGTTGACATGGTCCTTCTTTTTAATCTGACAGGGATGAACACGCTTGTGGGCTATGATCTGGTTCCAGAACCCAAAATCATTGATGCTGCTTTGCGGGCATGCAGACGGTTAAATGATTTTGCTAGTGCAGTACGCATCCTAGAGGTTGTTAAGGTCAGTGAAATAACGGTATTAAAGTTATTCCAAAAGTGGGTGGGCTGTTGATTAGATATCAGCATATTCTATATCTTTTGAATTTGTTAAACACTAGAATAGGGATGTACATTGCAATTACAAATTTTCTGGAGGACAGTTTGGAAGGATTTATCAAAGGCCTTTAAAATTATGCATAATATCCTTCTGCTCAGCAATACCATTTGAGAATTTATCCTAAGCAAATAATTATGGGTGTATAAAGGCTTAATTACAAGGCTATTCATTTTTGTGGCATTATGATATAAAAGAAATTAAATGTTAGTTCTTTGTTAAAATGGGACTTCCCGGGCCATGGTGGCTCAGCAGGCAAGAATGCTTGCCTGCCATGCCAGAGGGCCCAAGTTCGATTCCCAGTGCCTGCCCATGTTAAAAAAAAAAAAAAAATGGGACTTCCCAAAACAGTTTATTACTATACAGCTATTAATGTTGTAGAAAGGTATTTGATATTAAAAATATTCATGGTTGGTAGTGCAAGGGTAGTTCACTGGTAGAATTCTCACCTGCCATGCAGAAGACCTGGATTCAGTTCTGGGCCTATACACTTAAAAAAAAAAGAAAGGAAATCAACAAATGGTGCTGTAATAATGGGACTGTCACATAGAAAAAAAATGAAATGTGACCCCTACCATGCAGCAAACAAAAAATGTATTAAAAAGGGAGCCTCAGTTTGTTTGTTCTTATATTTAAAAAAAAAAATTTTTTTTAACTATTACTATTAAAAAAAAATAGGGAGCCTCATAAAGATCCATCTGACACTAAAGCTCAATTATATTTAAAAAAAAAATTCTTGGTATATTTCATGAAGAAAGTTATAAAACAGTTTTTTGTGGTATGACCACACCATTTTATTAAAATAAATGTGTATGTATATATGAAAATGTAGGAGTATGTATACCATTTCCCTTTCCCCTAGTTTGATTGTAGTTCTTGATTTTTCTGTAATGAATAGATACATTACATTCAAAATAAGAATTTTAATTTTTAGAAGTACAGTTAAGAAGACCTAGAATTTGTTAAAGGCAAAAGAATAGCAGCTTTACACTTTCTTAATCCATTTGTATTTTTAATAGTTACCCATGAGGAACCCTGCAACAATACAGGTATAATTATATGTTATGGTGGGTAGTCATCAAGCCTCTCTAAGTGCAGTTCTCCATGAAAAACCATAGCATGGGAAATAAATTCAAAGTCTGTGAGGAGGAAAGTGTGACATTATCTACAATGGGAGGTAATTAAGGGTTCTGTAGGCTGTCAATCCATTCAGCACCTTAGTTAATCCAGTTAGGGTCTCAAATTGGAGGCAAATTAAAAAACTTTTCCTGTGTTAATTTAATTATTCTTGTTGCCTGCTGTGTATGTTTAATTACCTTCACAAAATTCTGTCATCACCACCTTCTTTTCCAGTAATTCAAAGCTTTAAAATGTTTTTCTGGATTTAGTCTAATAGTCTTAGTTATTCTTAAGGTGTCTTAAAAACCTACTGTAATTAGTGCCTAAATTGTCCTTTTTATTGAACAATGTGTTAACAGCAGGTGACCTGTATTGATTCTATGCTTCTAGCCTCTGCATATGTGATTAAAGCATTTTCAAGTTCATTTTCTTAATAGAGATAGCTTTTTAGAGAGCTAAATGTGAATATCCTCTTTGCCATCAGGACAAAGCAGGACCTCATAAGGAAATCTACCCCTATGTCATCCAGGAACTTAGACCAACTTTAAATGAATTGGGAATCTCCACTCCAGAGGAACTGGGCCTTGACAAAGTGTAAACTCCCATGGGTAAGCAAGCAGAACCAGGGACATGCCACTGAATAAGGCAGGAGAGGAATCGAGGCATGGTGGGTGGGAGACATTTCTGCACTCTCAGATAGAGAAGGACCTTTTTATATCCTTGTTAGAAATGGTATTCATGAGTATAAAGATAACATGCCAGTGATGATAAATTTAAGGAGCTTGAATTGTCATTTTGTTGTTGTAGTTGTCCTCCTATTGGTGTAAAGACAAATAAATGCTCCCTTAATTAAAAAAAAACTTTTTTTCAACTATAAAGAATAGCATTAAAAAATAACAGTATAAAAAAAGAATAGCATAGAGAATAATATAATGAACCCATGTACCCATACCCGTATTTTATTATTTTACCCTGTTTTTTAAGGTTCCTCTCTCTCCCTGCCACCCCAAGAAATGACTCATTTCAACTAGAGTTGTATACCTTTTCCTATTTCCAATCCGTTAACCTACCCCACTGTATATGAGGTGTTCATTATGCATGCTTTTTATACTTACTTATTTTTTTAACGTCAAGGTTATATTGATTTGATGTTGTTGTTTTTGTGTGCCTAATTTAAAATTTAATAGTCCAGTATCCTGTGTATGGGTAGATGAGTAATAAAGACATGCATGAAGAAAAAATTTTAATAGTCCAGTAAATGTCTGCTACTGGAGGATAAAAACTTATTTGATACCTTGTTTTCTATGGAAAGATAAATTAGTTAATGGAAACAGTTCTACTGACTAGGACAGGTAGTAAGTAGGATACAAAAAAATCTTTTGTAAGACAGAAAATGTATAAGCAGTAGCTCATATTCTTATTTTATTCAGCAAACAATTATATAGTTTATATATTAACTCATTTAATTCTCACAATGGTCCTGTGAAGTAGTTACCATTATCATTACTCCCACTTTACTTATGAGGAAGCTGAGGCAATTTGTTCAAGTTCATTATAGCTTAGTGGTGGAACTTGCATTTGAACCCAGGCAGTCTGGCACCAGAGTCCATTTCCCTTGCTCACGTGCTGTGCTTCCTGTGCAGGCAGTTAATGATGCATTTACTAAGGTCATACTCCTATTCTTCAAAAGTTAATGAGGAAAAATAATGAGGCTTAAATAGAGGATTCATTTCTTAAGAGTAAAAGAAAGTTTTCTTTTGAAAAGGTAGAGCTAAACTATAAGGTTTCAAGAAAAGTGGGTCCAAAATTATTTAAGGACCTAATACCAGATCCCTTACAAGATGAACCAATGAGCCTTGTTAGGATATCATTAATGAATACCTGTTGATAACATTTATTTATTAAAAATATTTTTATTGAGAAATATCCACACACATACAGTCTAACCATATTATACCAGTGGCTCACAATATCATCATATAGTTGTGTATTTTTTGCCATGATCATTTTTAGAGCATTTGCATCACTCCTGAAAGAGAAATTAAAAGAAGAAAAAAGAACTCATACATCCCATACCCCTCCCTCTCATTGATCCACAGTATTTCAAACTACTCACTTTTTGCCCTGTATCTCCCCCTATTATTTATTTATTTATTTATCTTTTTTTTTTCTTAACTCATGTATCCATGCCCTGGATAAAAGGAGCATCAGACGCAGGGTTATCACAATCATGCAGTCACATTGTACAAGCTTTATAATTATACAGTCTTCTTCAAGAATCAGGCTACTAGAACACAGTTCAGCAGTTTCAGGTACTTGCCTCTAGCCACTCCAATACACTATAAACTAAAAAGGGATCATGTATATAATGTATAAGAATAATCTCCAGGATAACCTCTTGACTCTGTTTGAAATCTCTCAGCCATTGAGACTTTGTCTCATTTCTTTTGATCAAGAAGGTTTTCTTACTCCCATGATGCCAGGGTCCCAGCTCGTCCCCTGGAGTCTGGTCCCATGTTGCCAAGGAGATTTACATCCCTGGGAGTCATGTTCCATGTAGGGGAGTGGGCAGTGAGTTCACCTGCCAAGTTGGCTTAGAGAGAAAGGCCACATCTAAGCAACAAAAGAGGTTCTCTGGAGGTAACTCTTAGGCATAATTATAAGTAGGCTTAGCTTTTCCTTTGCAGAAATACGCTTCATTGGGGCAAGTCCCAAGATTAAGATCTCAGCGTATTATATTTATTGTCCTCAGTGCTTGTGAGAATATCAGGAGTTCCCCAGAGGAAAGTTAAATATTTCCTCCTATCTCCCTGGACCCCCAAGGGGACTTTGCAAATACTTTATTATTCTCTGCCCAAATTACTCTGGGATAAATCAGGCATCACATTAACCTGTACAACCGACAAGATCTCATGCCCTATTCAAGATTCTATATTAACTATGGTGTTCAGATAAACTAACCATACCAGTTAAATCAGAAAATGTGCTATGCCCATTTGGGCCATATCATCCTTTACCCGGTATTCTGATTTATCTTAGTCCTATCCAGAGCATCTTCGTTTATATCTCTAGACATAGTCTGATCACTTTTCAAGCTTTTTTGACAGTTGCTGAATGGGGTAATACTGACATTCTTAGCTTCAGTGCTCTGACTGAGTTTCAGGTATCACATAAATGCCCGAAGTGTCAGGGAAAACCAGGTTCTATACAAATAGCTCAGTATCTCAGAATTTAGAAATAACTGTTACAACTCCTAACTATATGTGACTGCTATAAGAGCTTACAGTCTAGGAACTTTATAGTAGGCCCCAACCTGATAACCCATGCTCTCAACTTCAGTTCTCTGTTTGTATATTATAGTTAGAAGGTATGATAATATTTGTCTTTTTGTTTCTGATATTTTATTCAGCATACTGCCCTTAAAGTTCATTTACCTAGATGCATGCCTCACAACTTCATTCCTTCTTGCAACGACTCAGTAGTCTGTTATACATTTATTTTTAAAAACCTCAGAACTCAAAGAATCCCTGCATTGTCTAATTGTGTTAGACAAACAGCAGAAAATGCCTTAAATTTTTAAAGCTTGCTGTGGAGCAGTTTTTTTCATTTTGTCTTTGTCCACCCCACCACTATCACCTTACTGCAGTCACCTTACCTTTGTAATAAATGGAGAGGTTTTTTTCTGCATGTATTATTAAAGTTTTCTGTGAGTACTTGGACAAAACTTGGTGTTCAGAATGCAGAATTTCCTAGTTATGTTTTTGAAGCTCTTGCCTGTGGTACATAATGGGCACTTAAGAGGTCATCTATACTTTTGGGCTTAGTTTTAATTCTGGCAAGTATTATTCCAAGGGGTCCAAACCGTCTCTGATAAAGAGGATATATTCTAGCTGCAGTAACATTCTATTTCTTTTTTTAAAAAGGATGGTGGTGGTGGGTGGTGGGTGCAGCTTCAGTTTCCCAATGCTTTTCTGATTGGTAAAGACTACCTTAATAAGTCTAAATGTTTAAAAAAAACTACAGAGCTAGGCCCCTGTGTGTTGACTGTAGGAAGGATTAAGTAAGAACAAAAAAGTCTGCTAAGGGGCAGTGATTTTTCTCTATCCTGGACTGTAGCTCTAAAGGAGGTTATTCATAGTAAGATTTCTGCCTTTTCTTTATTCCTCCCTGGCTAATTCTTTATGTTTTCTCTTACAGATGGGCTTGCCAAGGATTTATTGGTGTTGCTACTTGATTGTAAACTGTCGCCTGGAAATATTATTGATAACATATTACCTTATTCAAACAAGTTTTCCTTTATTGAGAACCAAACCATGTCATGGTAACTTGGACCTTAATAAAAGGGAAACGAGTTTGAACTGAAATTAGGTATTGTTCCATTTGTTTGTATGAAGAAGCAGAAAATGAAATACTGTAGGATCATTGACTTTTTATGGGTGAGAGACTGCTTTAATTTTCTGAAAGTCATCTGACATGAAAGTCAGCTACATAAACATATTTGGGTGCTCTGGCTGGTAAATTAGCTGAAGGCTGACTGAGTTATATAACTAGTATCCTGGACTGGCTATCTGTGGGAATAGATCAAATTGTGTACCTTCCCAAAACAGGTGAAATAAAGTTTAAAAGTGGGTAGAGTGGTCATTTTGGGAAGTCTTGAGGTTGTGCTATGTGGTAGCTAGCCTTTCTCTGACTGTATTCCCATCTTAGTGCCTTTCTCTTTCCTGCCTGTTCTTTTCTAGCAGGGCAGTATTAGCACTGCATATCAAAGCTTTTGCTGGGGTAGACTTGGAGGTGTTGTGATTAAAGAACTGAGTAAATGGGTTCACTTCTTGAGAGAATTAATAAAACACAGAAATGCCGTTTTACTTTAAAAGTCCCATGATATTGGAAAACAGCTGTTAGATAAAGTTTAAGTTCTAGGTCTGAGTGACTTCTTTGTATGGCCAATTCAGATTGCACTGTCAGGAACAGAATTAATATTAGGTTGAAATTTAGATGTCTAAAGCCATGTAAGGAATTGTTAGTAAAATCAGTTTCAGAAAGGTTTTAACACCAGTAATGTTTTCTAAAAGACTGATCCCTTACCACAAATGCCCCCTGCCCCCTTTCCTTTTTAAGAAGTAAAAATTAGAAGTATACTTAAATCGCCAGATAGGTTTATTTAATGGATGGTTGTTAACCCATGATTCTTAGATTTAGTCCTCTGTGGGTGGAGATTTACCCCTTATTCGATGTAGTGTAGCGACTCAATTCATCCTTTCTATTTTTCCTCCAGATTCTCTTCATGTGGCTTCCCCCTAGAGAAGAACTCCAGCAGTCTTGCCCTGATGAATCTGGGGGTGGGGTGGGAGGCTGTGTTTATATAGAATAATCACATATATAAATATGTCATGGCAGATTTTAGAAGTTCTGTGAGCATAGATATGGGTACAATGAGAATAAAAATGACTTTTAAGTTGATGCCTAGAAGATGGCAGGTGGTGTAGTAACACCATCTATCCAAAAGGTAATTATTGGGTGACGTATTTGGTGTTGTACCATTGGGGTGGGAAAGGAGGGTTGGTTGTTTTTGTTTGTTTGTTTTAATTTATTTTTAATTTTTAAATTTTTAAAAATATATAACACCAAACATAAACATTCTTAACTTTTGATCATTCCGTCCTACATATATAATCAGTAATTCACAATATCATCACATAGTTAGTTGCATATTTATCATCATCATTTCTTAGAACATTTGCATTAATTCAGAAAAAGAAGTAAAAAGATAACAGAAAAAAATTCATACATACCATACCCCTTACCCCTCCCTTTCATTGATCACTAGCATATCAATCTAAATTTATTTTAACATTTGTTTCTCCTATTACCTGTTTTTATTCCATATGTTTTGTCTGTTGATAGGTAGATAAAAGGAGCATCAGACACAAGGTTTTCACAATCACAGTCACATTGTGAAAGCAATATCATTATACAGTCATCTTCAAGAAACATGGCTACTGGAGCACAGCTGTACATTTTCAGGCAGTTCCCCCTAGCCTCTCCATTACCTCTTGACTAACAAGGTGATATCTATTTAATGCGTAAGCATAACCTCCAGGATAACCTCTCGACTCTGTTTGGAATCTCTCAGCCATTGACACTTTATTTTGTCTCATTTCACTCTTCCCCCTTTTGGTCGAGAAGATTTTCTCAATCCCTTGATGCTGAGTCTCATCTCATTCTAGGATTTCTGTCCCATGTTGCCAGGAAGGTCCACACTCCTGGGAGTCATGTCCCACATAGACAGGGGGAGGTTTGTGAGTTGCTTGTTGTGTTGGCTGAGAGAGAGGCCACATCTGAGCAACAAAAAAGGTTCTCTTGGGGGTGACTCTCAGGCCTAATTTTAAGTAGGCTTGACCTATCCTTTGTGGGGTTATGTTTCATATGAACAAACCCCAAGATTAGGGGCTCAGCCTATAGCTTTGGTTGTCCCCACTGCTTGCGAGAATATCAAGAATTCAACTTGGGGAAGTTGAATTTTCTCCCTTTCTCACCATTGCCCGAAGGGGACTTTGCAAATACTTTTTTATTCACTGTTCAAATCATTCTGGAATTTATCGGGGCATTGCTTTGGATAAACCAACAAAATCTCATGTCCTACTCAAGGTTCCATGTACTTACAGTGTTCAGTTAAGCTGTCTGCATAAGTTATATTAGGAAATGCACTGGTCAAAATATAAATTTTGTACCAAATAAAGATTTTTTTGCTTTAGTCTCACACATAAGTTAAAATTTTAAAATATTAATTACCATCTATTTTCAACACCCTGCAGTAATGGCATTTCTTTGTTCTTCCTCATGCAAAAACATTTTAAAAATTTGTACATTTAGCCACTATCATTATATACTCTAGGGATTCCTAGAGTTGGTTGGTTTTAGACAACTCCTATATGTACATACATAATCGCATTTAAATCTGCTGCTTAAATTACCAAGATCAAAAACAGACTTACATAACTAGCTGAAACAGAATGCCAAACAAGTAAAATTGTGTCTGCTCTCAAGGGCATGAAAGAGCAAGTGAGGAGGGTACACTAGTTCACAACTATCTGCAAGGGTGAAATAAGTGCTATGAGGTTTTCATGCCCCAAACATTTATTGAACACCTACTGTATACCAAGCATTGTACCAGGCACTGAAGATAAAGAAATGAATAAGAAACAATTGGGAGTCAGGGGAAACTGAAGGTAGGGGCACAAGTTAGTGATTGTAAAATGTAGCTATAGCGTAATGATTTTCAGTTAGGGTGGTTGTAGCAGAAATGGAAAGAGGGGATGAATTTTGAGAGGTACATTTTTGAGACATAGTTGGTAACTAAGTTAAGGAGAACAAGAACTCTGGTAAGATGCATTTTACAGAATTGTGCGATGGTGCCATTCATAGACAAGTAGGAGTCGGCAAGAAGAGAAGCTTGGTGCAGGGTAGAGATGGTACTGCATTTGATTCTGTACCTGTTCAGTTTTCAGGTATCAGGTGAGCAGGGTAGGTCTAGAACTCTGGAAAGAGACTGACAGAAGAATTAAAAGTTTGAAACAGCAAGAAGTGAGATTTCCAAGGAGGGCCATTTGGAGAAGACTAATGGCCACAATTATGGGAGCTGTGCATTGAGGGAAAGAAGAGAGTGCTAGGAGGTCGAATGGATGACAATTAAGGAAAGACTTGAATATTTCCTCATTCAGTTTATTATTTCAAATTTATAAAACTAGAGTGAATATTATAAATTTCCATGAATTCATCACTCAACCAATTAATCAAATCATAGCCAATTTTTTTTCAGCTATATCCCACTCAATATTTTAAATTTCTTTTCTTTTTTAAACAACCACAATATGGAAGGACTGTTGAACTTGTTTAAAAGAAATTTTCTTGTAAGTTTTGGTGGTGACCTCTTTTCCTTCAAACAGAAATACCTATACTGTTTTTCTTGATTATAAAAGTATTACATGTTCATTTAAAAAAAGTGAAGTATAAGAATGCGAAAAAAAAAAACTGGAAATTCCAAGACCATCCTTCCAAACATTTTTCTATGTACATGTGAATATACTTTGCTTGCATGCTAGTTTACAAACCTATCTTTCTCCCCTTTGCTAAGTCAAGATAGTATTATAGACAGCTTTCTATATTGATAAATCTGTCTCCTAGCTTTCAAATGGGGCATAACATTTCATTGGGTGTTCCAAATTGGGTGATGGCTTTTAAAACAACTTTTTTATTAAGGCAAAGCAAGTAGTCAAGTGTGCAAATCTTAAAGTATACAGCTTGGACTTTTCCATATACCTGTAAAATCATGGATTGAGGATTTTTTTTTTAATTAAATAAGTTTTAAGTTTACAGAAAAATGCATAAAATATAGAGTTCCCATGTACTATCTTAGCACCTCACGTTAGTGTGGTACATTTGTTTAAAATCATGAAAGAATATTTTCGTAATTGTACTATTAACTATAGTCCATTGTTCAGAGGACTTTTAAAAGCCATTTTAAGGATGAAATGAGGTTAAGTGAAGTAGCTGCTTTCGGTAGAATTAAGGGAAGTTGGGGTTAAATTGCAGGTGGTTAAATAATGACCATAAGCAAGAAGGGAGGAGAATCCCGAGGAAGGATGAAATCCCATGAAGGTGACTTATATGGTGATGGCTGAAGAAGACATTGGCATTCTCTTATTGCAGGTTTAATATGTGACTGGATAGAAATGGAAGATGGTGTTTCCCTTGAATCTTCTATTGAGATTTCTAAATGTTTTTGTCTCAGTCAGCCATTTGAGCTATTAGAAATAGACCAGTGTTGTGCTAAGCTTATTGTAAATCCTGACTTTTAAATCCCTTAAGGGCTTTAAGCTGCACTTTAGACTGCAAAAATAAACACTAGCTTTTAAACTACTCATTAAGTATCTCATTTTTCTCTTAAGTCAGGGATGGGCAAGCCCCTGTAGAATTTTTGTACCGCTTCCAGCGTAAGAATAGTTTTACATTTTTTAATGGTTGAAAATCTATAGTGAATAATATTTCATGACACTTGAAATTGACAGTTCATTGTCCATAAGTAAGTATTAGAACACAGCCACATTCATTCAAGTATTGTCTATGACTGCTTTTGCACCACAGCAGCAGAGTTGAATAGTTGGGACAGAGACCACATGGTCCACAGAGTGAGAAACTTGGCTCTTTAAGGAAAAAATTAATCTGCAAGTCTAACAAGCTCCCAGGTGATGCTGATGCTGATCCTCCCAAGGATCACTGTTTAAACAGGTCTTGGATTACTGGGTATCAAAATCACTTGTAGGTGCTTGTGAAAATGTAGATGCTTGGGCACTAGCCACCAGACATTCTGATTTCTAATGTTGGGTCCTAGGAATCTGTCCTTTAAACCAACACTTTAAGGCACTTCTTGGGACCACCATTGGCACTTATAACTTGGAAATGAGGTGACCTGCCTTAGGGCCACTGCAAGTCAGGAATCACTCCGTTCTCCCTGTTGCTTTGGCTCTAAACCTTCGAGCATCCGGGATCCTCTTTCTCTCATCCCACATTCAGTCTGTCAGTATATTCTGTTGGCTCTACTTTAAAACATATTCAAATTTTCTTTAAAAGATTCCAGCAAACCAACTAATTTTGTTTGGGGGTGGGAGAGTAGATGAAACAAGACTGGTACAATCTTGGTAATTGTTGAAGCAGAGTTCATTTTATTACCATTTTTATGCACATTCAAATTTTTCTATAATAAAGATTTTTTTAAAAGAACAAAAAAAACCTCTAATATAAACCATTTTCAAAGGAAGCAAGATTTTAAGTCAGTAGGACTGTTAATAAGAGGCAAGGTGGTTAGATAAATCTGCAGATGAATTTCTTGCCCCATCAAATGTGGTCCATACCCTATTTCCATCCTACTCCCCTCCATATACACTAGTCAAATTAGATCGATTGTTGATAGTGAAAGTAGGTACATCTCTAAGCTTAATGGATTTTGGCTCCACCTAAAAGAAGTTGATGATAAATATTGCATTAGAGAGGAGGATCCTTCTACAGTTTAACTTGGGCATACAGGGTTTGCACCCTAACAGAAAAGAATCTCTAGCATCTTCTTTCGCTACTCTTTATTTTGAAAATTTTCAAACCAGTTAATGAGTTTGCCATATTTCCTTTAAACATAGTATATGTACACTTTTTTTTTTGCTCACTGGTTGAAAATAAATAGCAGGCATGACACATGACCCCTAAATACTTAAGACATCCCCTACAATAGAACTTTCTCTCTATATAGTAACAGTACCATTATACTTCAGGAAGTTTGGCATAAAATAAATACAGTTTATATTCGAATTTTCCTAACTGAAAAATGATGTTAGAGTTCAGGCCAGTTGTATTGTAGAATGCTGTTCTTGTTTGCTAAAGCTGCTGGAATACGTATACCAGAAATCAGTTGGCTTTTACAATGAGGATTTATTAACTTAGAATTTACGGTTCTTAAGTTGTGAACATGTCCAACTTAAGGCATCAACAGGATGATACCTGGACTCTGAGGAAAGGCTGCTGCCTCTGGACACCTGTCATGGGAAAACACATGGTTTCCTCTCTTAGCTTCTTGGGGTTCTCTCCTAGTTTCTACAAGTCTGACTCAAACTCTGTTTTCCCTGGATAAAGCTCTTTTCTCTATGAGCTTCTCTGAATTTCATCTTTTAGCTTGGTTTTTTCATCTCTTTATAAAGTATTCCAATTAAAGGATTAAGACCCTCCTTGGCGCAATGCCTTAGTTGAAATAAGCTAATTAAAAAGTCCCACTTACAAAAGGTCTGTACCCACAGGAATGAATTAGAAGAACATGGCCTTTTCTGGCATACATAACAGCTTTAAACCACGACAAATGGCCCACCACACATTCTGGATATGCCTGGTTGTTTCCTCAATTAGAATCTGTTTAAATATTTCTGGCAAAAATATTACATACATGATGGGAACTTCCAGTTATATCCCCTTGGAGGTACATGAGGTCAGTTTGTCCTAGCTTTTTATTACATCACCCATTAGCTGATGGAAGGCAGCATATAATATAGTGGTAAGGTGGGGAAATAGAGTTTGAGTCAGACCTGTATTCAAAGCCCACTTCTATACAGCAGACATTTGGCTGTGGATATGTCACCTACGTTTGTGCTCCAGTTTTCTAATCTGAAAGTGGAGCCACATTGCAGAGTTATAATGAGATTGAATGATTAGTAAGACTATGTCTTATTACAATCATTTTTTATGTTTGTGCCTGGGAAAATGGCTTAGGCCTGGCCATTTCTTGCCCAAGCTTTCCTAGCTGCTGCTACAGTTTATCTTCCCTACTTAACTAGAACCAGGAGCTTTTCTTTAGTAGCACAAGGAGTCCATCTTCATATTTTGCAGCAGTATTGTTTAATTGGTCCAGTTTTGAGTCAGTTCCCTGCATTTGGGAAGTTTGGTTGGACACAGACAAGTGATACTCTGTGCTGGGCTTGGCTCCACAGCTGTGGCTCTGTCTTTGCATGTGAACTGTCTTTCTCAACAGCAATTTAAAAATTTTTATTGACAAATCTTCACACATAGTCTATACGTGGTATACAATCAGTGGCTCAAATAGCATCACATAGTTGTGTATTCATCACCATGATCACTTTAGAACATTTGCATCACTCCAGAAAAAGAAATAAAAAAAAAAAAACATACATCTGATACCCCTTACCTTTCCTCTCATCGACCACTAGTATTCCATCTACCCAATTAATTTTACCTTTTATCCCCTCTATTGTTTATTTATTTACTTTATCCATATTCTTTTATTCATCTGTCTGTACCCTAGATAAACGGAGCATCAGACACAAGGTCTATGACACGGTCACATTGTAAAAGTTATATCTTTATATAATCATCTTCAAGAATCAAGACTACTGGCTTTTTAAAAAATTTCTGAAGTGATGCAAATGTTCTAAAAATGATCATGGTGATGAATAAACAATTATGTGATGATATTGTGAGCCATAGGTTGTACACCATGTATGAACTGTATGTGTGTGAAGATTTGTCAATAAAAATATTTAAAAACTAATAATGAAGGATTTAAAATGGGGGGGAGGGGGAAGGCTACTGGAACACAGTCTCAGGTATTTCCCTCCAGCCACTCTAATACACCATAAACTAAAAAGGGATATCTATATAATGCATAAGAATAACCACCAGGATAACCTCTTGACTCTGAAGTCTCTCAGCCATTGAGACTTTATTTTGTCTCATTTTTCTCTTCCCCCTTTTGGTCAAGAAGGCTCTCTCAATCCCATGATGCCAGGTGCTGCTCATCCCAGGACTTCTGTCCCACATTGCAATGGAGATTTAACCCCTTGGGAGTCATGTCCCAAAAGGGGGGCGGGGGCAGTGAGTTCACCTGCTTAATTGGTTTAGAGAGGCCACATCTGAACTACAAAAGAGATTCTCTGGGGTTCTCACCAGCATTTTAATTCTAAAACTACCTTATTAGAGCAAGTTCTAGTCTATGGAAGTAGGTTTTACACAATTCTCTGAAAACTTTGGAACATGTCATTCAAGACACACCTGATGGTATAAAGAGGACATGCTTTTGAGGCAGGCATGGATTCAACTCTCACCTCTACACCTTTGTGGCTTTAAACAAGTCATTTAACTCCTATGAGTCAGTTTCCTCATAGTTCCTCAGAGGAAAGGACTGAGTTTCCTCTTATGTGAAATGGGTATGATAGTGCCATATGAGGAAATTGTAAAGACTGGAAAATAACTTCCCTAGGGGAGGTGACCTCAATGTGGGAACAAAGGTGGGGGGTGGTAACTTGGAAACCTAGGTGGGCTTGCCAATTGATGGTCTTCATCTGTGAGCCATGTTCTACCAAAATGGGAGAAGCAGAAGATTCTTTGAGCTGGAGTCTGAAACCTGGTGAGAAGACTGCTAAGATTGGAGTAAAGAGCTTCAGAGGTTCACTGCTGCCCCCCAATCCCTTCCCAAGCCTAACTCCAGATACTTGTTTAGTAAAGGGGACTGAAAGCCAGGATGGGATCGTTTGCTCCTAATAGACAATATTCTTCCCCCAAAGAATCCATAACCCCCACCAGAAAAGAAAAGAAAAAAAAAAAAGACTGGGAGTCTTGTTCACAATTAGGTGTGCAGGGCCTAGCACAGCACCTGCTACAAAATAGGAGATAATAAAGCTTTGCAGAATGGAGTTGCTGAGGATCCCCATACCCAGCAGGGAGCTAGCACAATTGTTCCATGAGGATCTGCCTAGGAAGAGTGAAAAAGAGGGCTTTGTGTTCTGTGTACTGTGGCAGTTCTTGCCCTGAAGACTCATCCCCTTACAACCTAGGTTTTGGGTTTTGTTTTTTGGAGGAAGTGTGCATGAGACGGTTTTTATTAGATTTCTAGTGATTATAAATACATTAAGTGGCAAAGGGGGCAGCCCACACCAGACCAAGATAGTTGGGCAATCACAATTTCTTCATAAATAAAATGAATTTAAACTATATAATCACTCCCCAAATTCCATTATTTGAAGTAAACTAAAAGTTAAGGGGGAAAGGGGCATTCACTCAACACATATTTATTACCATGGCGTGCTAGAAACAAAGGATAGAAAATGAGTAAGGCAGTCTGACTTGGTAAATGCAAAATCAAGAGAATAGATATTAAATCCCTAGAATGCTCTTAAAGGTTTGTAATAATAGGTTTCATTTTTTGAGCACTTACTATATGCCAGGTGCTATTCTAAGCACTTTACCATTAAACCTCACAATAATTCTATTAGATGAATGCTACTATTATCCCCATTTCTTACATTAAGAGGTTAAATAACTTGTCAGTAAGTGTAAAATGTGATTTAATCCGAGATAATCTGGCTTCAGGGTCCACCTTCAAGCATATAGAATTAACAACCAATTTCTGATGGGACATCATGAAAGGTCATGTTAAGAAGGTGCTCCAAATGTTGCTACAAGGTCCTGGTGATTTTGTGACATCAAGTCACAAAAGTGGGTTTTGATCAAATTTGCTTTGACCCTTGATTAGGTCCCCATCAGTTTAACAAGCAGCTGGCCAGAGAAAACCCTCTTATTTGGAGGGAGGTACCTGTGTTCAAATTCCAGGTTTACCATTTAACTGGTGAATTTAATTACGTCTCAGACTTGTTTATAGAACAGGAATAACTACTCCATTGGAAAGTTATGAAAATTAAATATTAAGTTAAACCACTGAAATTGCTGTTTCTGGAGGTCAAATACAGCTTGATAGATTATGCACCAGAGGGATCTATAAAAATGATTACTTTGTGCTCCTGATTTTTCAAAAACTCCAACTTTAAATTCTTCCTTTTTCTATCCTGCCCAAGGTATAGTTCCGCCAAGCCGTTTCGGTGGCCCTCAGTTGCACACTTGATCTACCCTGTGGAGGTTAATAAATTAGCCCTGGACAGCTCATGAGATTTGGCAGTTCCTACGGGCGTCCAGGGCTTCTTTCCAGCCAGCCGCAAGCACATCCCTTGGGGGCCAGGGAAGTCAAGAGTCTTGACAGTCTTGACACAGCTTCTTGCTCTGCCACACACAGACTCAGAGCGCACTTTCACCCTTCTTCTCACGGCCTATTTTGCCCTTCTTTGTCACAAACGTGCAAAATGGGGCCTAGGGGAAAATCAGGCTTCTCTAAGGTTTGAGGTACCGCATGATGTTGGCGTCAGATCGATGGGCCCAGGCATTGCTTCTAGCTGTCACCTCCGCAAGGTCCTTGAACCTCTCAAACTTGCTTCCATTTCTGAAGGGTGCTAATACCTCTCTTCCTCGTCCAGCGGTTTTCGGTTCAACCCAAACTCCCCCCGGGTAGGTCCATCGAGGAGCTCTTGCTATGGGTAGACGTCCCCCAGGGGAGACTGCGAGGAGAGTGGAGAAAAAGCGCGTGCGAGGGCTCGCATTGGCCCGGCTCACACACGCGGCAGTCCACAAATACCAGTATTTAATAGATACTTATTTGAATAGAGACAGAACTGAATCTAGACATCTCCATACTCAGACGGAGTACGAACTCCGCGGTGTGCGGGAAAGAAGGGACCGATACCATCCAGTCCTGCCGAAGGGCGGAACGGTTGGATCAACCCCATAGCAGACGAGACCGGAAAGCACCGGGCCTGGACGGTTCACGCTTGCGCGCAGCCAACTTGCTAAAGGAGAGTCTGCTTCCCTGCTGTGGGCAGCTCAGTAGCTGTCAGGGGCGGGGCGTCGCCAGGCCATGGCAGCCGCGGAGCCTAGCGGGCGCGCGGTGCGGGCGTCCGCCCCGAGAACCCGGTCCGGCGGAGCCCCGGACCGCGCAGCAGGAGCTGCGGCGCAGCCTCCTGGACGAAGCGGCATCGAAGTCCCCCGTTTGGGGGAACGGACCCTCGCAGCGGTGGAGAAGCGAGGGCCGTACATGGTGACGCGAGCGCCTTCCATTCAGGCCAAGCTACGTGAGTGCGGTCGGATGGAGGGTCTCTGCTCCGGCGGGCTGTCGCGTTTCCTGGGCGGGCTCCGGGATCCCCGCTGGGCCTCGCTCCCGGAAGGAACGGGTTAGGTGCAGCCCACTCCCGCCCCTGAAATTCTGTTGGGAAAGAGCTGCCTCCCGACATTCGGGAGGCACGGCGGAGTGGGGAAGACCTCGCTGACCCGGGCCCTTTGACTTCCAGAGAAACACCGGGACCTGGCCAAGGCCATTCTGCGGAGAAAAGTCATGCTGGGAGCCTCGCCGAATCGCCCCGATTCTTCAGGGAAAAGGTCTCAGCAAGCGCCACCTCCTCTGTGCCCGGCAATACTCAAAGAAGGCTTTAGTCCCCAGGCTAGCAGACAGAGGCCCCTGTTTAAAAGCCCAGCTAGTGATTCCCTTAACGGCAGTCAGTCCACTATCATTAAAATGAGTAGGACAACTTTGTCTTTCTCTTTAAGGATATGACAACAGCAGGGAAAGGACTTAGGAGTAAGGGGATTATTTCAGTGCATGGGAGCATTCCCGTGTCTGAGAATCTAATTCAGGGACAAACATTGCTGCAGGGGTTCCCAAGAGTGAGGATGGAACAGCCTTTGCGGTATTTTTTTTAACAGAATAGTAACCTCTCAGATCTGGATAAGACTTCATCCAGCGTTTCCATTTACAGATTAGCACTGAAACAAAGAGGTAAAAAGATTTGCCCAAGGACTCTACAGTTTTTCTGTTCTCTGATTTAATAAAGGGCTTAAGGTCCCTAGGGGTGACTTTTCCAGACTCATAAAAAGGGAGTGTACAAAAAGCGAAGTGTGTTTTTCCCCAGTAGCAATAGCCAGATCCATGGAGCTGCAGGCAGTGGTGGCTGTGTGACCCAGTAGAAGGCAAGTGTGTGATGGGATAGAAAGTAGGTCAGGAGTAGATGAGGAAATTCTGGCTTTCCCTATGAAAGGCCCATGCTTTCACCTCTGCTTGGTCTCTCCTTCACCATGTCCCCTCAGGTCAGTGAAGTTTAACAAGGGCTATACAGCTCTTAGCCAGAATGCAGATGAAAACCTGGTGTCCCTCGACTCTGATAGGTGAGTGCTTCTCTTGGAAATACCTCTCAGTGAGTGACTTGGATAGTACTGCAAGTCACTTGGTACCCTTCACTTGTTCCCTGTCTCCTCCAAGGCCCTTCATGCACATCCCAGGGCTGTCCTCTTCTGAGCACTAACCCTTCCTAGGATGGCTTGGTTAGGAAACTTGTAAATGATTATGCTACCCTTGAATTTGGAATACCACCATTGGGGGGTAATCACCCCACTCTCTTATGTGTGCGCTGTTAATGACAGTGGCCCTGTCCCTGCCGAGACCAATTAAGGGAACCATTTATATTCACAGATTCATGGCCTGAGTTTTATAGTGTGTGGTTTTTGCTCTACAGATTCCCCAGGCCCAGTTGCATGCTTGCCACCTTGAATATGTGGCTGTGCTCCACAGTCATTCCCCTGAATTGATTGTCTTCTTCTTCTCCTAGTGATGGGGAGCAGGAATCCAGATACTCCTCCGGGTATTCCTCTGCAGAGGCAAGTTCAGAGTACAATTTTGGGTGGGGCCAGGTTATAGGCAGCATTGCCACCACTGCCAAATGCTTGTCTGGTGCCTCCTGTGTCCATAGCATTGAGTCAGGCTTCTGATGTGTTCTCACATCTTCCTCTCTGTCCTCTTATCCCAGCAGAGGTATAAGCATCTGAGGAGGGCTGTTAAGAGTGCAGGAAATCATAGCTCCTCAGGGCTGGAAATGATCACCAATGTCTTTTACTTCAGGCTACCATTCAGAAAAGAAATCCTTTTGAGAAATCCCAGCTAAGTGTTTACTAGCCTCTGCTTCCTTGACTCCTTCTTGTAATTGGGTACTCACTAACTCCTTCTCCACTCCACCTCCACCCAGTCTCCTTCTGCACTCCACACCCACTCCCCCAAAACACACACACACACAGTCCCTTCTTTGGGTAGGTCTTAGATAAACCATTCCTTATTGATTTGAAATGTCTCCTACAGCATGGATTTGGTCCACTGTTACACAATGACTCTATTCTCCCTTCTTTTGGTTGTCTTTTATCTGAGGTCAGCATTCCTATCCTTTCCTGCCCATTTTCTACCAAGCTTGCTTCCAGGCCAAACATATTCTGTTCCTTCAGTTGTCCATTATGGAAATATACCAAGACATTCCTGGGCTGGCCTTGTGGACATGTTTCCAGAGTGAACATTCTGAGTGTCCTAGGAATTTAAAGCTAGTACATGTAGCTTACTGCCTTTGACAGGTGAACTGCTGGGGACATGACTATATACTGCTGTTGTTTCTTCCTTATTCTCCTGGAAACTCTGGGCCATGCTTTGAGTTTCTGCCAAAAAGAATAGGGGAAGTTTTTAACATTGTGTCCTCTTTGATGCCTGCATGTCTCAGATTGTTAAAATTGTGATCCAGAGGAAGTCTTACAGTATACTCAGTCTCATATATTTTCCTTCTACTCAGTAGAACTGGTGAAGCCAGGCTGACAGGTTCCACTTTGCAGGGAGGGACCTAGTTATGCTTGAAGGAGAACATGTCTAACCAGCAGTGCAGGCAAAGCTGCTCCCCACCCTGTTCCCTTGCAACCCATATTCTTCTACTCTAGCCTCATTGTTCCGATATTCTTCAGCCTTAATAGGAACCAGTCTGGGTTCCCAGGGGGAACAGCGTGAACAATAACTTTCAACAATAATTTGGAATGTAATGATTTTTATCAGATCCCTCAGGATTCTTTAGTTGGAGCAGCTTTTTAATTGGAGGGGTATAGTGACAGCGCAACCTGTATATACTGAGGCTCCTGGTGCCCTACTGCTGGGTGAGGCACACCTAGGAAATGGCGGCACTTCCTCTTCCAGGGATGTGTGGGGCTAGCCTGGAGTGGAGCATAGACAGGAAACCCTGCTAAGGAAATTTGCTTTTAAGGCAGCAGTTATTTTTGCTTTGCAGCTAAACTCATGGTTCCCTCCTCTTCTGCTCTTAGCAGGTGAATCAGGATGTAAGCCGGCAGCTACTCCAGGATGGCTATCACCTGGATGAGATTCCAGATGATGAGGATTTGGACCTCATTCCCCCCAAGCCCATGGCCTCCTCAACATGCTCCTGCTGCTGGTGCTGTCCTGGAGACTCATCTTCCTGTACCCTCCAGTAGACATAACCTCAGGTGGACTCACCAGGATAGGAAACCTGCTCATCATTATGTCAGCAGAGTCCCATTGGCCCTTCATAGTCACAGTGCAGTGGGAACAGCTCTCAGCCCCAGAATCACTGTGGGCACTAACCTCCTGGGAAGGTCAGTGACCTATAGGTACCTCCTACTGGTGCTTCTCAGGCCATAAGACCCCATTTGGGCTGTAAGGTGATAGGTGGAATTCTGCAGATTTTCTCTGTTGGTAAAGCAGTGTGGAGAAACCACTTTAATAAGAACAGATAACAGGAATTTTGGTTCTGACAGTGGGTGACAAAGTTGGCTAAGAAAAATACTTGCAGACATCTTGACTGATATTTGTCATCATGCTCTATGGGAGGAAAAAAGCTTTTGTGCACACTCTGTGATGGCTAATGTTTTATGGAGGCAGAAAATAGCACTTTATGGCTTGCAGCTAGGAATATTGACAATTTAACCACCTGGGACCAGTTCAAAAAATTCCACATGGTATCCTCCTCTCCTAGGTTCTAAGATGGGTGATAGGTTTTGTCCTTCAGGAGGCATAAAGCAGGGCCCTTTTGCCCTGCACTGTGAGTCTGGCTGTGGCAGGGATTATAACAGGTTGCTTAATGACATAGCAAGATCATGGCTTCCAGAATCCCTGCATGTGGTGCATCACCAAGTGAGTGATACAACTGTATGGGTGGATTTAGTGATTCTAGCCAGTCCTTCCCTAGTCAGACAAAAACTGCTTCACCGTGCACATATTTATGTACTTGTATTTCCTTAGTTGCCATTCTTAACCTTGGTCTTGGCTAATTTCACCACCCAGTCTTCCAGCTCAAGGCTGGGAAGGTTCTGAGGCTGTTCTTAGAAGCCTGCAGTTTTTCTGGTTAACAGCAGAGGGAGCTGCAGGGAGCACTCTGGTGTTTTCCTATTTAGCTTTCTAAACTTTGACAAGTAGCAATGAGTGAGAGGTGTATGGAGGCAGCAGTGTGGGCTTTGGCCAAGACTGAGGTTCAGACAGAATGGCCAAGAGGGGACTAAGCCAGCTCATGGGGCCCCTGCCTGAGGAGAACAACCTGCCAGTGCAGGAAGCCTCCCTTCACCCCAGCATGGGACATTCCTATTGCTTTTTTGCCTTCCATATTCCTCTGAATACAGCCTCATAGTAGGTACTGGCTCAGGATTGGGCGTTACAATAAGCATCCAGGTGCATTGCAGCCTTAGCCCCTAGCCTGAACACATTAGGGACAGGCCATGTTTCCCCTGTGATCTCCATTAGATAGCATCCCTTGCTGCAACAGGTACTAGAATTTAATTTTTACTTCACCCAGGAGTGTGGATTGAATGAGTAGACTGGGTTTCCAGCCCAAAGGGCTTGGCAGTCAGGATTGGGGTTTGGACCCCACATGGGAAAATGCCAGTTTGTTGTTTCATTTTATGTCTGTGACTGCTGGAGACAGTGATTCTTCTTGCTCTTCTGCAGGAGGTGACTGGAAGACTGAGAAAGTCAGATAAAAAGATAAGGCCTTATTTGTCATTTGCCAGACAACTTCCTAATGAGGGTAATCCCAGCAGGGCTTTGACCAGTAGCTATCTTTGTGCTTTTCTGAAGTTATGGAAGATTGAGGGGAATACAAGGTCTCCAGGGAGCTATAGGTGACTTACTCTGCTGATTCGCAGCTCCATAGCAGGGAGTCAAGTTGGGGCCTGTGGAACTGGGGAGGTAGCTGGTTATTCTGGTGTGGAATGGGACTCTATGAGCGCTACCTAGGTGCCCAACGTTCTGAGCACTTTGTGCAAATGCCTACAGGGAGAACATCTCCATTCTGAACCCCTTCACCCATCCACGGAGACTATAACAAGGCTTTAATGGTCTCTGCAAAAGTGGAGAAGGGCTGAAAAAGAAAGGGCTCACATATGTCAGATGTGGTAGGGGAGAAAGAACCTAGCACGGCCAGAAAGTGGCTTTGGAAGCCAAGTGTGAAACCACATTTCTGGGGATGGGGGTGAGTTTGGGTAGAAGAGAGTAGCAGGGGTATTTGATGGCTGCTAAGGGTGAAGATGGCAGCAGGACCCCAAGACCAAGGCCCTCTATAATGAACACTAGCATTCTTGGCTGTAGTTGTCCCTAAAGAGGATGTTCCGGAGCTGAATGACCCCATTTAAGAGGCATTTCCTTTGTGGAGAAAGCATTCAGGGGCCTGAAACAGGGGACAGCGTATAGCAAAGCAGGTTATAAGCAGCTGTAGTCATGGGCCAAAATCCCAATAAAGGCACCAAGGTGTGTCCAAAGCCAAACTGCCTTAATTCAGGGTACTGGGTGTTATGTAGGCAAGTCCCCTGGGAGAATACCTGGCTTGCTTCACAGATGAGGGTAGCACCAGATGGAGTTTACAAAGGACTCCACATAACTGTGGGTTACCCTTCTACAGCTCTGAAAGTTTTCTACAGCTCTGAAAGAATAAATGCCATCATGCTAGATCAGCTATGTGTATTGTGTTGCAGTTAGACTTTTTATAAAATGCCTGGACCCAGTCATTGCCCTCTCTGAATTCTGAGATGAAAAAAATAGCCTAAAAGCCCCAGGTGTAGCCCACCCCCAACAGCCCCATTTCTGCAGCTGTTCCCGATGTAAGTCATGTCCTGTCTGCTTCATACGGGAGCATAGGTGAAATAGGCCCTTATACATCACTTCTCTTTAGAATGGGTTCTCTTTAGCAGACCCTTTCTTCCCAGGTCTTTATTCTTTTCAACTAAAGAAAATTTGGAGGCCAAAAACAACAACAGACTGGATATAACTTTTCGGAAGGTGGTTTCCTGGAATGCCATTGTAAGAGGGGCCTACTGTGGCAGCAGCCCAGAAAGATTCTTCTGTGGAAGTCAAAACCCTTACCTCACAGGAAAAAGTTGATAGTGTGGGTCTTTGCTCAGTCTGAGGTGAAAGGATCTAAGATTGCAGGTCAGAAACCTGAATGAACAGCAATATTAGCATTTGTGCAGCCTCTTGCAGAGGTGTGTTCCACCACTAGAGGGTGGGCACTGAAAGAGTAGATACCCTCCTAGGAACTTATTGCCAACTCAGAAAAGATAGACAGCTTTGTCCTCAGAAGGCAAACTGCATCATCTTATCTCTCTACATCCCTGTAAAGGACAACGATTGTGCCCTTGAGAAGGGGTCAGCACACTTTTCCTGTAAAGGTCCAGATAGGCAGCAGTTTTGCCTTTGCAGGCCAAAAGGTCTCTCTGGCACAACTACCCAACTTTGCCACTGCAGCCAGAAAGTATGTAAGTGAGTGGGCATCTTCAGATTTGACCTGCTGGCCTTAGTTTGCCAACCTGTTTTAAGGGCAGCTGAGACACAAGAGAGAAGAATGTTTCACTGATGACTAGTATATCCTTAGACCCAACTTCCTATGTGCAGAACCAAAGGGCCCACGGCCTGCCTGCAAGCTCCACATCTGAGGCTGAAGCTGGCATCCTCCCACTCCACAATAAAAGGACTCTGGAGTCCAGCCTGCCCACCCCACAGGAGCTGTTTGAAGCAGGAATAAAGCAAAAACTGAACAACATCCAGGAAGGGTTCTTTCAGCTCACTAAAGGGACTAGAATGCAAAGACTGTTCCTCACCCCATGACCTTGACATAAGTAATCTTTAATTGCTTTGATCCAGCAGGAGAGTTAGTATGAGCAACCCTAGTCCACAGGCCTACCTTTCCCCTCCTCCTCTGCAACAGAGGAAATGGGAAGTCTCAGAGCCAGAACTGTGTTTGTAAATATGAATGGCCTTCCTTACCTCTTGCTTACTGGTTTTGGCCTAATACTGGCCATAGATGACAGGGGTAGCCTAATGCTGTAGGTTGGGGCAGAGCTGCAGAATGGTGAAAGAGAATACAAGTTAACCCTTAGTCTTCACATTGGCCCTTCCCAAACAAGGATGGTTTAGCCTAAGTGCTATCAAGAGTCACTACTTTCTAGCTCACTTAACACAAGCATTCTCTTCTCAGCTCTTTCAAAGGTATATCTAAAGAATTTAGGTTTAGGGTGGGCCTGAGAAGGTGAGGCTGGCTGGGATTTAGGGCAACTGGCAAGGAGAGTTGGGGAGCTTGTGACTTCTACAGCAAACAACAGGCCCGGAATATCAGCAGATCCTTAGGTGCAGTAAGCTTTAGAGAGACATTCTCATTGGCCCCAATGAAGAGGACCCCGCCACGCTGTAGCGGGATTGTTGTCTCAGCTGTGGGTATGCTGGCTGTCACTGATCCCTGCAATATCAGGAGGATGCTAGCAGAGTCCAGGGCCAAGACCTCATATTCCCCAACGGAGCCAGGGACCTAGGTGGAAAGAAACGGTAGGTTGGTAAAACACAGATTCTGTCTGTCAGCTCAAGGATACTAAGAGGAAAGTATCCTTTCCTCTCACTCACTCAGAGAGGAGTGAGCAGTCCCTATAGCTATTCCTCCACCCCTTGAGCTTGACAAAAAGGAAACCCAGCCCCAAAGTGTTGCCAGTCCCTGGGTTCCCCACATTGTGGCACTTGCCAGGTTCCTCCTCATGCTTCACAAAGGACACTGACTATCCCCTCACTCACCTCAATCTTCATAACAGTGAAGTCTGGCACAGGAGGGTCATAGATGAAGAGGTATGGGTCCTCCTGGCTCGGTTTTGGGAGAAAGATCCTGTCTGTGCTGGGGGTGGGGATATAGCTGAGCATTTCACACAGGGTTGGTACATCGATGAACTTGGGTGTCAGGCCAGCACGCACTGTGTTGTCTGAACACGCCATGCACTCCACACAGTCTGTGGATAGACAGTTGGCATGTGCTAAGCTGATGAAATACTTTGGAGCTTGGCTCTACAGGGCTAGGCCTCTTAATCTGAGCTCTATAAACTCCTTAAAGAGTTAGGTAAAAATGCTATGTGAATTGCATTCTTTCTTGGAGAAGAGGCTAAGAAAATAGGTGACAGTTCACCCACAATAGTCAGGAAGAATCAGGTTAACCCCTGGCAGGGCCTAAACCCTCCACAGATTTTGTATTCTCCCACTTATACCATAGAATCCTATGCAGAGGGGCAAGTAATTACAAAGTCAAAAAACTGATACCCTTCTGTGGCAATGGGCATATTTTAATATAAATATCTCTGGGTAAATAGAATGGACATGCAAAGGCAATGTGATGCATGGGAAAAAACACCAGCCTTGGATCCAATGTAGCCTAGGTTCAAATGTGGTTCCCATATTTATTAGCAGGGTTTGACATCAAATATCATGACCTCACAGGGTTGGTGTGGGCCCTTAGAGAAGGTCTCCTTGACTACTCTTTGCCCCTTTTGTCCAGTTACAGAAACAAGGCCTAAGGGGGATGGGAGTGAAGCTTACTGTTAAAATGTGGCTCACCTCCTTTCAGGTATGCATGGGGCACATTGGCCTCCAAAAACATGGCCTCCCCAGGCTTCAGGGTAAGCAGGTTCAGGAAGTAGATGGCAAAGCAGCCAATATCACCTGGGTACTGCTGGTGCAGCTGCAACAGAAGCTCTCCATGGATGTTCTCCATCTTGTTTCCAGCAGCCGCTGAGGGTCACAGAGCACCCCAGTGCTAATTAGAAGACTCAGTGGTGTTCAGTCCCCCTTGGCCAGGGACCCTAGGGAAGGGTGCCTTTCCACACAGATCCAAGGATTGAGGTGAATCTGTCCTTCTAGTCACATTCCAGGCCCTCTGAGGTCCAGCCCTTGATATCCCAGCCCACACAAATGACATTTATTCATGTTTACTGGCTAAGTGCCCAGGACTCTACTCAGCACTAAAAGGGCTCAGGTGTTGTCCTAGGATAGACTTTCTCATCTCATCGCCACTGACATTGTGGGCTGCATAATTTTTTGTTGGGGAGGGGACTATTCTGTGCATCGTAGGCTACTTAGCAGCATCCCTCCTCTACGCACAAGATACTAGTAGTGCTGCCCCATCCAGGTTTTGACAACCCAAAAGTCTCCAAATACTTGCCAAATGTCCCCTGGAGGACAAACTCTCCCCTGGATGAGAACCATTACCCTTGGACCTTGAATTCTAGTTAGGGAAATAACCCAAAAGAGTTTCATGTAGGGTGACCAACTGTCCTGGTTAGCCTATGACTTTTGTAGTTTTAGCACTAAAAGTCCTACCTCTCAGGAAATCCCTCAGTCCCAGGAAAACTGGGATGGTGGGTCACCCCAGACTGCATGAGGCAGACTGTGCCCAAAGCCAAAATGTATCCAGAAAACTGACTAGGGGGGGATGAAGTCTAGCCTAGGCTAGAGTGGTGAGGGAAGGCTCTTCGGAGAAGCAAGGGGGAGTATGTGCTGGGTCACCCTGAATGTACAGATAAGTAGAGAGGGTATTTGTAAATAAAAGCAGCATGTGTAAGAGACATGAAGGGAATTGCTGATGCCCACTCTATACTAAGCACTGGGGACACACGCAAAGATCAAGAAGTGTGCCTGGATTCCTGGCCTGGAGAAACCCCCAGTTTTAACAAGTATAGGAGCCAAGCATGATAAGTGATTATGAACAGGGTATAATGGGAACTCAAGGCAGAAATAATCTGTTCTGCATTAAGTGCAAGAAATCCCAAAGGTAGAAGCATGCAAGCAGAAAAAAATGTAAAAAAATAAACATCAAGTATGATGTGTGAATAAAACTGTTAAAAAATTAACAGAGATACAAGTGCTGGAGAAAATATGGAGAGATTGTACCTATTCACTGTTGGTAGGGAAGTAGAATAGAGCAGCCCCTCCAGAGGGCAGTGTGGTGACTCCACAGGAGGCTAGGGGTGGGGTTGCTACTTGATCCTGCAACCCCGTTGCTAGGTGTATACTTGAAGGAATTAAGAGGGGGACAAGAATGGATATTTGCCCTCTGGTGTTTGTGGCGGCAGTGTGATTTGCAATGGATGGAGGTGGCCTAAGGGTACATTGACTGAGGAATGGAAGGTGGAACTGTGGTGTATACTTACAGCAGACTACTGGGCAGCTACAAGAAAGAATGAAGTTGTAAGGTATGCAACTAGGTGAATGAATCCTGAGGACAGTATGCTGAGTGAAATGTCAGAAACAAAAAGACATATATTATCATGCCACACTCATTCGGACTAACTATAATATACAAATTCAGAGATTTGAAGTTAAGAGCATGGGTTATCAGGTTGGGGCCTATTGTAAAGGGTCCTAGATTGTAAGCTCTTACAGCAGTCACATCTCTTCCAGAGTTATAACTTTTATTTCTAAATTCTGAGATGCTGAAATATTTGTTTATAACCTGGCTGATACCTGGAACTTCGGGTATTTGTGACACCTGAGACTCAATGTTAGACCCCTGAAGTTATGAAAGTCAGCATTATCCCATATATAACTGTTTAAAAAGCTGAAAAAATTATCAGACTTCGACTGGAGATATGAATGAAGGTGATCTAGATAGGACTAAGGTAAATCAGAATGCTAGGTAAAGGATGATATGGCCTATATTTCAAAACTTTAATTTCTGTGTGAGACCAAAGGAAGACATTTTATTTGGTGCAAAATTTCTATTTTTGGTAGCATAATATCTAATTTAATTTGTATAGTCAGTTTATTCAAACACATAATTACATGGAAGCTTAGGGAGTAAAATCTTTTGGTTTGCACACTTAGTGTGATGCCCCGATATATCCCGGAGTAATTTGGGCATAGAGAATAAAAAAGTATTTGCAAAGCCCCCTGGAGGGACTGGGGAGAAAGGAGGAAATATTCAACTTCCCCATCCTGATGTTTTCACAAGCATTGGGGACAACCAATTTAATAGGCTGAACCCTTGATCTTGGGGCTTACCCCTATGAAACTTATTTCTGCAAAGGAGAAGCTAAGCCTACTTATAATTATGCCTAAGAGTTACCCCCAGAGAACTTCTTTTGTTGCTCAGATATGGCCTCACCCTTAAGTCAACTTGGCAGGTAAACTCACTGCCCTCCCCACTACATGGGACCTGACTCCCAGGGATGAGCCAGGACTCAACATCATGGAGTGAGAAAGCCTTCTTGACCAAAAGGGAGGAGAAAGAAATGAGACAAAATAAAGTTTCAGTGGCTGAGAGATTTCAGAGTTGAGAGGTTATTCTGGAGGTTATTTATATATATTATAATACATTATATGTTATTTATATACATTATTATATACATTATAATATATACATTATTATATAATGTATCCCTTTTTGGCTTATGGTGTATTGCAGTGGCTAGAGGGAAGTAACTAGAACACAGGTACTTGAACTGTGTTGCAGTAGCCTTGATTCTTTTTTTTTTTTAAGTCTTTATTTTTTAAATATTTTTATTTTTTTAAACATAATACACAAACATGAACAGTCTTACCATATGATCATTCCATTCTTGGTATATAAACAATAACTCATAATATCATCACATAGTTGTGATATTCATCACCATGATCACCTCTCAGAACATTTTGCATCAATCCAGCAAAAGAAAGAAAAAAAGAAAAATAATTGTACATACCATACCCCCTACCCCTACCCCTCACTGATCACCAGCATTTCAATCTACTAAATTTAACATTTGTTCCCCCTATTATTTATTTATTTTTAGTCCACATGTTTTACTCATCTATCAATAAGGTAGATAAAAGGAGCATCAGACACAAGGTTTTCATAATCAACATAGTAGCCTTGATTCTTGAAGACAATTATATAGCTTTTATAGTGTGACCCTGTGATTGTGAAAATCTTGCAGCTGACACTCCCTTTATCCAGGCCATAGACAGATGAGTAAAAAATAAGGACAAAATACATAAATAAATAATAGGGGGGTGATAAGGGGTAAAAAGAAATGGATAGATTGCAATTCTAGTGGTCAATGAGAGAGAGGGGTAAGGGATATGGGATGTAATATAGAGCTTTTCTTTTTTCTCTTTATTTTTCTGGAGTGATGCTCCAGAAAATGTCATAAAAATGATCATAGTACCACTGTGGAAGGCAGTTTGGCGGTTCCTCAAAAAGCTGAATATAGAATTCCATACGACCCAGCAATACCATTGCTGGGAATCTACTCAAAGGACTTAAGGGCAAAGACACAAACGGACATTTGCACACCAATGTTTATAGCAGCGTTATTTACAATTGCAAGGAGATGGAAACAGCCGAAATCTCCATCAACAGAAGAGTGGCTAAACAAACTGTGGTATATACATACGATGGAATACTATGCAGCTTTAAGACAGGATAAACTTATGAAGCATGTAATAACATGGATGGACCTAGAGAACATTATGCTGAGTGAGTCTAGCCAAAAAATAAAGGACAAATACTGTATGGTCCCACTGATGTGAACAGACATTCGAGAATAAATTTGGAATATGTCATTGGTAACAGAGTCCAGCAGGAGGTAGAAACAGGGTAAGATAATGGGCAATTGGAGTTGAAGGGATACAGACGGTGTAACAGGACTAGATTCAAAAACTCAAAAATGGACAGCACAATAATACCTAATTGTAAAATAATCATGTTAAAACACTGAATGAAGCTGCATCTGAGCTATAGGTTTTTGTTTTGTTTTGTTTTGTTTTGTTTTGATTTTACTATTATTACTTTTATTTTTTTCTCTATATTAACATTCTATATCTTTTTCGGTTATGTTGCTAGTTCTTCTAAACCGATGCAAATGTACTAAGAAATGATGATCATGCATCTATGTGATGATGTTAAAAATTACTGATTGCATATGTAGAATGGTATGATTTCTAAATGTTGGGTTAATTTCTTTTTTTCCGTTAATTAAAAAAAAAAAAAAGAGAAGGGGTAATTGGAGCTGAAGGGATACAGACTGTACAACGGGACTGGATATAAAAACTCAGAAATGGACAGCACAATACTACCCAATTGTAATGCAATTATGTTAAAACACTGAATGAAGCTGCATGTGAGGTATAGGTTTTTTTTTTTTCTCTATTATTGTTTTAATTCTTATTCTGTTGTCTTTTTATTTCTTTTTCTAAATCGATGCAAATGTACTAAGAAATGATGAATATGCAACTATGTGATGTTATTAAGAATTACTGATTGTACATGTAGAATGGAATGATTTCTAATTGTTTTGTTAATTCTTTTTTTAATTAATTTAAAAAAATAATTAAAAAAATGATCATAGTGATGAAAACACAACTATGTGATGATATTATGAGCCATTGATTGTATACTTTGGCTGGACTATATGGTGTGTGAGGATATCTCAATAAAAATTTTTTTAAAAATAAGAAAATAAACATCAAGCATATGCTTGGTAAAATGACCAGTTCATTGGGCTCAAAGGTGATGGGGGAAACATGTAGAGATGGAACCAGAAGAGAGTTCTGGGGCCACCTGGAGAAAGGGGTAGAGCTGCCAGGGTAAGGAGTTGAGATTGCACCCCATGTGCCACATTATCTCACAACTGACGGTCCGTTCTGCTTGTGTTTTTCACAGCTTGCATTGACTCCCCGGCCCGAAGGTGACACGACCACACCTATCACAGTCACTTCTTGAGCTCTACTTAGTTAGCACAAGGGTGGGTACATAGTAGGTATTTAAGGAAAGATCTAATGATTGAGAGCTCTGAGTTTCAGGCTTTTGGAAGAGAGGGAAGATCCCCCTTTTCACTTCCGGTTCTCTAGTCCTCAAATGCAAGTCCATCCAAGTGAGCAGCTGAAGGACATCTTAAGAGTTTTCTAGGCCTGTCTGCCCCCAACCATCCAGAGAAGATGACCAGTTAGGAAATGCCACTCAATCTAAGACCTTGCTCCACAAAGACTTGGAAAGAAATGCTAAGTCACCAACACACTATCTAAGTTGGGCCCATTTTAGTGTTCTACTTGGGCAAAAGAGTTAAGAACCCTGTTCCCATAGCCTACTTACTATCTGCACAAGGGAGCCCACATTAGGAAACCGCAACCACCTAGAACTACAAACATGCCCACCTTCCTGGGAGATCCGCTTTACCAACAGGTTGAGCTGCTCTACCACCACCTTCTTCTCACTCTTCATCAGGTGGGAGAAACAGGACTTCAGAGCAGAGGACACGATGTGCAAGTTGCTGCCTATGCTATGCTTCAGCTGTGTTGCTGCATTTTCTCCAATCAGAAACCGGAACTCAGGTATCTCTGCAGGAAGGCCAGCCCAGGGTCCATGTCAGGAAAGTCAAGATGGAAGTGACAGAAATGGGGACTTCCATCCCTGATCAAGGAGCCAGACAGTGCTAAGGAAACTGCAGTGAAAACCCACCAAACACTACCAGCCCTAGGTGACCACACCTGAGTCTGCTCCCATAGGCCTAGCCTGCTGATTCCAAGAACTGCTTTATGAGGCCAACCAGCCCCTCATTTCCTGTGACATTCAGCCTCTGTTCTCTGCCATTATTCCTGTTCTGGCCCAGGTTCCACAGGCATCTTAGGCCTAGTACACATGCACTTGGCATTTTGCCGAACCTTACCCTTCAGAAAGGCTACAATCTCCTCAACTGGCCGGAAGCCGCACAAGCCCTGGAAGGAGGTGAGGGCAATGGCCATCTCTGGCTTGTGGTTGACATCAGGGTAGTGCTCTGGAGCTTGGTGATGCAGCTTCTCTGCTAACTCCTGTGGGGTGGCCAAGGGATGAGGAGGATGGCCAGGGCACAGCCATCAGCTAACAGAAACAGCAGTCCCACCCAACCCCTGTTCTCTACCCTCCTGTTTCCAGATAATAGTGACTTCCTGCCCCTGGCAACAAGCCCACGATGCAGACGTAGGCACAGGGGCCAAGCATGAGGGAGAGCTGGGGCAGATTTTAAGAGACCTGGCTTGCAAATCAGGAAACCCAGACACCAGACCAAGCTCTGACAAGACACAAACCATGCCATGTAACTTTGGGCAGATCCCTCCTCTCTCTGGGTCTTACTTTACACATCTAGTATGAGAGGTTTGGACAAATGACTGTTCAGGCTGTGACTCAGGGATTTGTGCTGGCACTCTTCATGGGGTGGGGCTGAGGCAACAACCAGAGAACCTGCCATGCCCTGTAGGGTGAACTCTCCCAGAGACCCAGGTGGGAAGTTCGCAGATATAAACAGAAATGGGTGGGGTTAGGGGTGCCCAGGAAGAAGTTGTCCAGGAATGGGCTTGGAAAAGCTCTCCTGAAATAGGCTGGTCAGCTGTCTACTTAGACCTAGCTGTCCGGTATGTCACCCACATCTGGCCTTGCAGAGCTAAATTAGAAGTTGTCAAGCCTTGATTTAGCTTTGGGCTGGAGCCTGACATGGGTGGGGTAAAAGCAGCAGTGAATGTCATGGGTGGGCCTTGACATAAGCCCTTCTCTACTCTGACCTCTGCACCTGCTGACCCTGTACCTTGTTAGGGTGTGCCTGGATGGACAGGGCCGTTTCAACTGAGAGCACTTTGAAGAGGAAGGGCAGCTGGCCATTAAAGATATCCTTGACCTTTGACCCCAAGCAGTCCTGGTTCTCAGCAATCCACTGGCCTAGTGTCTTCTGTGGGATGCGGTTGTCAAGGATCTTAGCATCTCCCCTGCGGTGGGTTCCCATCCATAACTGGAAAGACAAGAAACTTGGGAGGTAAGGAGGAAGAACCTGGCACCAATAGCCTGCCTACCCCAATCCCGTACTGTGCACCAGGGCAGCTGAGTCTGCAACATCCTCACACCACCACGAACTTACAGGGAGGCAGCAGACAGATCCTAGAACTGCAAGGAGTCAGGAGATTTAGGTTCTAGTTCAGGTTTTGCCTCTAACCAGCTGTAGGGCCTTGGGCTAGTTACTTCCCTTCTTAGGGTCTGTTTCTTCTGTCTGTCCAATGAGGAGAATGACACCTGCAATATCAAGATCACTGAAGAGCTGTGACTCTCAAATGACTCTGTGAGTACTTAACACTCATTTATTCTAGTCTCAGAGGCAGAGGCCTTCCTATACTTTGGCTTTCTTCTACTATATGAACAGGAGGGAAAAAGTGCAAAAATTAGTCAAAATAAAAACTCCAGTTAGTAGAGTGTTCCCCAAGGCTAAATTAAAATTCAGTAAGTGCTAAGAGTTCTTGGAGGAAGGATGGTGCTGGAACTCCAACATCTGGGTCTATCAGCCTGCACTGATCTGAAGAGCAAAGAAGGCCTCTGACCTCCTTGTTGCCCCACCCCTCCCAGCTGCCCCATATGATTTGCCAGAGGTCCTTAGTCCTTTAAGTGTACGGATCCCTGGGGTACCCCTGGTCCTTTGAGTGGAGGGGTCTCTAGGTATCTCCTGTGGGATGGGGTGGGTCGAAATACTGCCCCCGTCTCACCTCTGCATATGGTTTATCCTCAGAGATCCGAAACTGTGGGTCGCTGCTGGCCAGCAGCTGGGCCACTTCGCTCTTGGAACCCATCTTCCCCCAGGTATACTGCTGCACCATACAGGAAAGTGGGAATACTAGGAACACAGACAGAGGATAGCTTCAATCCACTCCTCAGTCCCGACCCCAACCGTCCCGGGGAAATCGGGCAGGAGCTGAGCTTTTGACCGGGAGACAGAGTCAAAGAAGGGCCTCGTAGGTTGATGGTTGAGACTCTTCTCCTCTGCAGGCCTCAGTATTCCCATCTGTAAAACAGGCACTAAGAATCTTTTGCTGACGTGAAGCAGATAGCTGCCTTGAGGTGAAGGGGAGGAAGCGGGAGATGCCCATACCACCACACGCCTTCTCTAAGTGACCCACTCGCGGCCAAGGAGAGAGAAGTCCCCTATCCTCAAGACCTTCCCTCAAGGACAGCACTAACTGCTCCATCCGGTGGCAAGTGCCTCCTCCCATGCCCAGCTCCCATCCTTTCCGGCGGAGGGGTATGATCGAACCGGCAGACGAGGCCGGGAAGAGTTTCCAGGACGGGATCCAACCCCAATCTCGCCGGCGCCTCAGCGGTCACCTCACCTCGTTGAGCCGCCATCCTCGCGGCCACGAATGGGGCTAACCACACGTACAACCTTCCCGGCAGCACCCGCGGCCCTCTTCACCCAGAGATTCATGGGAAATGTAGTCCCTTGAGCGCCTCCTCGCCAGGTGCCCTTCGCACCCTCCGCCACCCGGGATTGCGGCCCGCAAGCGTGGATCTCAGTATTTATTCCTTCCTTCCTTTGCCAAACACGTTTATCGAGCACCTACTAAATACCAGCATTGTTCTAAGAGCTGGAGATCAGGAAACAAGATAATCCCTCTGCCTTTGTGGAGCTTATATTTTGGTGAGGGAAGACATATAAAGAAGTATGATAAATAAGTAAATCATAGTATGTTGAAAGTAAGAGCTGTAAAAAGAGAGTCTGGTCGTAGAAGGCAGTTTGCAGAATTAAAAAGGTGGTCTGTGTAAGCCTCAATGAGAAGGTGAGATTTAAGCAGGCTTGGAAGTGAGGCATGAGGAAAGACCTAGGGCAAAAACCCTCAGGTGGGAACATGGAAATGTGCTTGTCAGGTTCAAGGAAAAAGTAGCAAAGAGGCCTGTGTGCCTGGAGTAGAATGAGAAGGAAGAGAGTTGAATGAGGAGGTCAGAGAGCAAAGGAAGTGGGCAGAGCTTGGTAAGCTATATATAGTAAATGAGGCAGGTTAGATAGGGAAGAAGGGAGGGGGAAGTGATCCTAAACCCCACAAGTTACTTTTGGTGTGTACACTTAACCCCCACACACCTAGCCCACATTCAGGTCAGCACCTGTAAAGAACCAATGAAAAAGTGCAGCTCATTAATCCCTTATTACTATGGTCACAGGGGGAAGGGCCTCTCCAAGCCCTTATAATGCAAGGATCACGTCATCAGACTGCTTTTCCTCCTTTGGAAAATGCTAGTGCTCACTCCCTTCGAGTGTGTACTTTCATACATATTAATATTAAAGTTTTAGCTGTGCACTGACTAGCGCTGGAGTTCTTTCCTGCAGCTGAGTTGCCTGCAGCTGAGTCAAGAACCTTCACAGCATCAGCCCCTGATCGGGGATCTAGACTTCTCCAAGAATTCCCACAGCTTTACAGCATCATGCTTATTAAACTCTTTGGCTGTACACACTGACTAGTCCTTGAAGTCTTTCTTGAGACTGAGTCTAGAACCCTTACAGCGCCAGACCTTGGTTGAGGTCTCGATTTCTCCTGAGAATTCCTGGGGGTGTCCAGCTTCAGTAAGGACTTGGGGTATTCTGAGAATCTCAATTATTAGAAGGTTAGAGCAAAGGACTCCTGTGATCTAAGAAGGAATTTACAATGCTTGATGGGTGATTGCAAATGTCACATGCAAAACCCTTAACCTCCCTAAGTTTAGGTTTCTTCTTCTGTAAAATGAGGATATTGAGGCCTGCCTTACAGGCTTGTTTGAAGGTTGGATGGAACAGTGTGGAATGGCCATCAGGCAGGCAGAGTCTTGATCCTCCCTTCCCTGCAAACGTGTGCTACAGGAGCTCATAATCCTAGCCTTTCAGGCTGAGCTGTTCACAGGTAGCACATAGAAATCAGGAAGAGTCACCAGGAGCCCTGGGGATGAGGAAGACTGATGCTGGCCTTGGCTATGGAGTAATTTTGCTATATCCTGTAGAGACATCTGGACCGTCTTAGACAACTGCCTAGGAGGAGGGCAGCCAGCTGGAGGGGTGCAGAAGCACAGGAGCCAAAGCTCCAGGGAACCTAGAATGAGGGACTGAGGTCCTGACTTGGTTCCCCACCCTACCCCATCCCACTCCACCCCACACATATACTGATTCCCACAGCCTCTACCATACATGCCCTGAGTTTTCTCTAACGTTCCACCAGGTACATACATTAACCTCCCCTAGAGCTCCCTGGCACAGATAAATCAACCTGCATTTCAGAAGAAGCTTCACCATACACTAAAGGATAACAAAATGGGAAACACAAGAATCACTCAGACAACGCGGACAACGTATCTTTTACTGAGTCAGGCTTGAACAAGAAGAGGGGAGACAAAACTGTGAAAAAGCCCTTGAATAAGGATAAGGAGTGTCGATCAAAGTCAGCAGGCCCTATGTCTGGCACAGACCCCTACCCAAGAGCTACCCACTTATGGGAAACACCTGGCAGCAGCCAACCCTTCTGAAACGACCCCTACCTGAATGGGATAGAAGAAAGCCAAACAACCCCCCACCTTCTACAGAGGGTTGAAGAAAGAGCCCTGAACAAGGAAGGGGGAAGGGGAATAGGTAGAGCTAATCTATAATTGTTCTTTACTTGCAAGAGTGCCTGCATGCTCCTTTGTCTGCATGTGTACATGTAGTTAATAAATTTCTTACCTACTTGCCCTATTTGTGCTGTGCCTCTGAATTCTTTCTTACGGTATAGCCAAAAACCTAGGGAAACTAAACTTGATAACAATACCTTGGAATATCTCTCCTTCTCATTATCCCCACTTTCCTGGCCATAGAAATTTTGGGGAGAAGGATGAACTCAGAGCTCCCTTACCACGATTACGATTGAAGTCAGAGCTAGGATCATTTCCACATGGTATCCCCACAAAGGGAGGAAAAAACTCGGATTGACAGAAGAACAGACTGACCACGCCCCCTGTCCGTCCCACCCACCTTTGGCCCAAACAGGAATAATTTTAAGGAAACTAGAGTATTTGGAGAACCTAGAATCTTTCCATTTCACCTCTTGCTGTTCTCTTTCAAATAGAACTGATCACATTTTATTATCTGGTAATTATCTGCTTTCACTAGACTTTTAGACCCTATGTCTAACTCAGCTTCATATTTCTACCAATGCCTGGCTGAGAGCTCAAGCTAGAACGGCAGCTGACATTTCTTTGTTATGAACAGGATACTATGCTAAGCACTTTTCAAGAATCCTCTCACTTCATTCTCAAGACATTTCCATGAGATAGGTAACTGGTATTAGCTCAATTATGGAGATGAGAAAAAGGAGTCTCAGAGAAGAGAAGGAACTGGCTCACCGGCATAGATCTCCAGTCTGCAATACCTCTCTCCTGAATGAATGAATAAATACATGAATGGTGCCTCTGTCACAGGGAAGTGGACAAACCCTAGGGGATCTTCAGAGACAGGTGGCTGGGTAAGCTCCACGTTGGTGACAGTTAAGCACCATTCTTTATTCACCAGCCTAGCACTAGACTAGGCTAGAACAATGAGGAGGCAGGACAAACTCATGTCACATGTACCTGTCTATTCTCTTCTCAGGCTTCTGGCAGCAGAGATCTCCGTATGCTGCCCTTAGAAGGGTGGCTGTGGGGGCTTGGGGATAAGGAATTTTTAAGGGAACACATACATAATCCCTTCTACCCCTCTACTTAGGGACATTTCCTGGAGAAAAGTTGAATTGAACCCTAAAGGATAACCGGGACTTAGAATGAAGAGAGGAAAGTAACAGAACTAAATGGGGGAAGTGATAAATATTTACTAAATGCCTATTGTGTGCTTGATACTATGTGAATACCAAAAATATAATGGAGAGCAAAATAGACCCAATCATTGTCCTCATAAAGCTTGCATTCTAGTGGGGGAGAGAGAAACAAATAACGACCTATACAAGTGCCCAATTACAATCTGCAATAGGCATGATGGAGGAAAAGTACAGGGTAATATATGAGAGCTTATGACTGGGAACCTCATCTAACCTAGGGAGTAAGGAGAAGCTGCCCCTGGGAAGAGACAGCTGTGCTTGGATGCAAAAGATAAGTAGGAAGCAATTAACTAGGGAAGACGGGAGGCATAGTTTAAGAGTACACCAGGTAGAGGGAACAGCATGTGCAAAGGTCCTGAAGCAAGAGCAAACATGAGACGTTGGTTGGAGGGACTGAAAAGTCATCAGGGATGCTGTTATGCAGGTATGTGGACAAGAGGGGTGGGAAGGAGAGACGGGTGGGGGAAGATCCTGCAGAAACTTGCAGCCATATTAAGAACTTGGGCCTTTATAGAAAGTAATTGAAGGATTCTAAACAGAAAGTTCCATGACAATTTTGTCCCCTTTAAACAGATCTCTGGTTACAACATGAAAAATGGCAGACTGATCAGAAATATTATGTTGTATATACATTAGCACAATAAAACAAAACAAAACAGACTATGTAAAGTGATAGAAGGGAGACTAATTAGCCGCTCTGTACTAACTAGTCCAAGTAAGATATAACAATGGCTGGATTCGTCGCAGCAAAGATGAATAAAGCCAGAGATATATGAATAAATGTGAGTTTGTGGGGAGTGAATCAGCCACTTCCCCCAAGGCTGAGAGCTCTTTTGCTTCATTGGCTCATTCGCTTAATACATATTTGATGGCCCAGTTCAAACACCAGCTCTGGCCCTAAATTTATCTAGGCCCAGGTATCATTTTCCATAAACGGGGAAACTTTCTGATACCAGCGGGCAAGCCCTAAAAGAAGCGAGGCTCTGCTCGTGTTGGGGATCGCTGCACGGTTCCCGTGCTTCTGTCTCAGAGTCTGGAGCTTCCGAGGAACCCTCCTTGTTCTGCGAAGGCCTCTCTGGGGTCAGGAACTCCAATCCCCACTCCGGCCGAAGTAGGGTCACACTCCAGTCCTCTGCGAGTGACCAGTGCAAGTTTCTCGACCTTGACCAACAGGAAAGTGAAGCTTCCTGCTCCACTTTAGGGAGTCTACTTTAGAAACACAAAGTTTGAAGCTATCAGACCGACAGGCAGTTGGGAAAGGCTCCGGCCCCGCTTCAGGCTCCCCGATGCCTCAGCGCCGCCCCGACCTCCGAAGCACAGGCAGAGGGAAAGAGCTATGGAAGGTGAAAAGCGCCCAGGAGCCCACAGCCGGTGGCTCCTCTGTAGTGGGTTGGGCAGTGGGGTGGAGCGGACCTCTGTGACGCCACAAGACCACACCTCTCAGGGAAGGCGCCGCGCCTGCGCCAGAACAGCTGCCTCGCTCGCGGAAGTGGAGGGTCTGCAAGGAAAGCGCCGCTGGCTCTGGGTGCCGGGAGGTAGCAGCGCTCGCGGAGCTCGCCCGTCGGCCCTCGAACGCCATGTCAGCCTTCGACACCAACCCATTCGCGGACCCAGTGGACGTAAACCCCTTTCAGGTAGAGTTTCTAACTCACAACTCTGTTTAGGGTCAAGGGCCGCCGCCTAGGCCTCTTTTGCTGGAGCCCTGAGACGTGGCGTAGGAGGGACGGGCTATCTATCCAATGAGAAAGCGGGCTCTGAGAGCAGGCCTATCGTGGCGCCTGATGGGCAGGACTAGCAGCAGGTGGAACAGCAAGGGGGCGGGGCTCTGTAGCCGGGTCCGAGGTGGGTCTTCTAGCAATTGGGATGTAATCCTTCCGACTGGGCGCTTCTGGGAGAGGGGACGGGAGCGGACCCTTAGAGAGATTCCTCCGTGTCAGGGAGAGAAGCGTCCGCGACGTCGCCTGCAGGGTAATTAATATGCATCGACCTACGAACTAGTCTGATCTTTCAAACAAATGATCGAGAAACAATCTTCCTACTTAAAGTAAAAGCCCTTCTGCCATTCAGCTGAGCGCACAGGGATATTCTCTTTCCATGATGAAAAGCTGGGACTTCTGTCAGCTCCCAGAGCTCCTTGTGCCTTTTGTTTTATTTCTACTCAAAACCAGTTCTGAGGAACTCACTTGTGCTGACTGGCTGTTTATGAGCCCTGATGTTTCTGCTCTGTCAGAATGTCGCCAGGTACATTTATACAGCCTGCTGGTACTTCATGTGGTTCATTACAGCTTCAAAGTTTCCTGCAGGTGCAGGGGAAGTCCTTGGAGGGGACCTTCCTGTGAGTCAGCATGCACTTTTCCCTCTTGAATACCTCCAAAGGTCAGAGCAAAGATAAAGGGAACGTGAAAATTAAGTAATTATACCTTGTCAGGAGAGTTTTGTTTCCTTCTTGGTCTGGAGGTGACTTAGCCAGTCAGAGCCATCAAGGCAATTTTGGGTTGCTTGTTCTTTGTGACATCAAAGAATTCTAAGCATTTCTCTTGTAGCTTAAAGCTTGACAGAACCTTTGCAGAGACCTTGTCTCTTATGTAAGACAAACAGTTGTCTCTAGTAGCAGAGTAAAGAAAGAATATGTGCATTTTTTTTCCTTCCAGTGTCTTCTGGTAACTGTTTTTGCTTTAATTATAAAATTGCTGTATAATATTGGAGTTTAGATTTTAATAAAATTCTAGGTACCTTTTTTGTGTATGGGAAAATTTACCTTTTTTGTTTTCCCCTTGTCAGAATCAGAAATAAAATATCTGCTACTATCTGACAGTCAAGGTGTCAGCTGTTCAGTGATGCAGAAAGCCTGCCACTGGGCGCGCTAGTTGAACTAAGTTCTGCCTTGTGTTAGTATCTACTTGAAAGTCTCAAACCACATCTCTAGACCCAGAAATTATTGTGCAAACTGTGGTAGACATAACTTCTGCATTCAAGCAAGACTGTCTATCAGGCAGCCCCAGGATATGGCAGAACAGGAAGCAGCTGCGGTCCTGTAAACAGCAGCATCTGATGGGGAATCCTGTGTGGGAAGAAGAGAACTGGCTGGCTGCAATTCTTCTCCACCTCATCCTGGACTGAGTTTTTTCCTCTTGGCACACAATTGTGTGGGGAGAAGCAGCTTGGAAGCCTCCAAGTTCCTTTTCTTGATCAGAGCTGCTCTTCCTCTCCTGATGATAGAAGCTTCTGCTTCCTTGACTGCCAGGGATGAGACATTGGGAGGGTGCAGCCTTTGGGTGACTGGTTATAGACCCACCCTCATTTACCTAGGGTGTTGGCACTGGAGAAGGCAGGTGGAAGAGTGATAGACTTGGAAACTGGCACTGAGTCAGCCTTTCAAAGTAAAGTTTTCCTTCACTCCATAGAATGGTGTGGGGAGGACGCTTTACAAAAATATAACTGGTAACATGATGTGCGGAGTCTGTGATAAACAGAACTGGGGAGGTCCTCAGAAATCTGTTTAACCCCTTTAGTTTAGAGGTGAGGGAACCCAAGACCCCAGTGAGGATGGGACATACCAAAGTGTCCGGCCAGCAGAAAGGGGCCCAGAGTGAGGTCTCGTCATTCCCAGGTGTTTGAAGCTCAGACATTGCTATTCAACTACCTCAGGCTATGTGGGTCAACTAAGGAAAGGATGTAACATCATCCCCATTGTCACCATTCCTGAAAGAAGAGTACTAGTAGTAATGAAATAAAAAATTATTATTAGCTGAGCTGTTTTTTTCCCCATTGTGGAGGGATGGGATGGTACAGATTTTATTGTGCTTTTTAAGACAGTACTTTAAAGCAGCATATTCCAAGTTATGATTGACATATCCCAGATACAAGTGTTCAAAATTCTGTGGCCAAATGAATTTGGCCATTTTTCTTGAAGATTGACAAGGCCTGTGAGTTTTTTAAATGCTCTGAGACGTCCTGCAATGAACTATTTGTTCAACTTTATTTGACCCAGCATTTCTCAGAGTTGTTCAACCGTGGAACTCTTTTTCTGCTAACTGTTATAATATCCCATAAAATTCACAATGTTTCTTTAAGTCCACTTCCTTATCCATGTTCTTTACCAACCTGCTTCTGTACTCAACTCCCTCTCCTCCCCACCCCTCACCTCCTGCACTGTCGTGTATGCTTTTATGACCACTTCCTTGGGTATAGGTATAATTGTGATTATTAGAAAACTTCCTGCAAAGTGAGACAGTTGTGAATGAAGAGCCAAGTCCAAGAGTGCAGAAGTTTTACCAAACTCGTATGAGGAAGCAGGAAATGGCAAGCTGAGTGAGTGCTGCTGATTTCACAACCTCCATTAGCACACCCTGATGCCTCTGTTAATTATGGCACATCTACTTTGTACCTTCTGGATACAAGGCTCCCTGCTTTGGGCTGATTCCAGGGTGTCTGCCCTCAAAAGTTTCTCGTTAAGTCTTGTCAGGTTGTTGAAAGGATAGAGGGGTTAAGGGTAGGGGCTGCACTGTACATTTTATTTTTCAGCTGACCACTGAAAATCACACAATGCTGCATCCTTACTTGGCTGTTCTGTCACATTATCTCTGGCAGACAGCACCAATCTCAGGGAGAGGTGGGGGCCAGGCTAGGAGTTGGTGCTGAATAGAGAAAGCCTTTCAGTGTTGGTGAGTTGCCAGATCACACAATGTCATTTTCACACATTGCCTCCTTGCAGTTAAAAGATAATCTCAGGGGTGTGGCTGCTTCCCAAGGATTTAGCACATTTCTCTCCTGTGGGAGGAGAAAGGGGTGGCAGAAACGTGACTTGGGTGTGAACAAAGTTGCATGAAATTCCTTGCACAAGCATTGAGGGCCTCACCACTTCTCAGAGCGAGTCAGTTCCATCTTGACCAAAGCCTTGAGAATTCTCCAAACCACCAGATGATTTCAAACCACAGGAAATTTTAAAATTGCAAGGTGATTAATAGTTCAACTCTGACTATACGCAGTTGCCCAGATGGGACATTCCTACCTTTAGCCCCCTTCATCGGATGAAGGCATTAGGATTAGTGCCTAGAGCCAGGCTGGAAGTTAGGAAGCACTTGACCAGAGACAGGTGAACTTTGACTGTACCTTCCATTAGGTTTTCTGTGGAGCCACTTGGTGTAGGATAATCCTGTGTTCAGATAAATGGTAATGTTTAACCAGTGCAAACAGGGAATACTTGCCACCCATTCAGAGAAGAGTGGTGTGCATATTACACTAGCAGAATGTGACACATCCAGTAAGCACCCTTTTGAGGTGCCCATATTTAGTTCACATCGCTGACAATGGCTCCATGGGGTTGGGTGGGAGATCGTGGTGAAAGGGTGTAGAGTGAGGTCAGCGCCTTCTGATCTGGCAGGAGAACTTAGAAGTGCTCACTGATAATGACAACACACTGTGGGGAAGATAAGGACAGTCAGAACTTGCCTAGAAGACCTGTGAAGGATCTGAGGAGGAAGGGCAGAGCCCTGTTGGGGGAAGGGCTCAGGCTGAGAGCAAAGACCTGGCAGATGGAAAGAGAGGTTGTTTCTAATGAAGGAGCACCAAGAGCAAAAATTGCTTCTGCTTATTGTCATCCTTGTGCTCCCTTGTTCTGTCAACCCCACAGCCCATGCTGCAGCCCCAGGCACCTCCTCAATCTCAGATCTAGTGGTCTTGGAGCCAGGAGCTTGGGATCTGCTGCTGCCTGTAACACATGCTTGTTTAACAAGTCTCTCTTCAAATTCCCTCTATCCCTGTCTCCTTTGATACTGATAACTCTTACCTATGTCTGCTATTTTCACTTCCTGTCTCGTACATTGAGGGGTGTCCCTGAGGTCTGTACTTTTCTCACTTTACTCTGAGTGATCTCTTCTATTCCTGTGGCCTCTGAGTAGCAGCCACACACCAGCTATCCCAAGATCTGTTTTCTAGCCCTCACCTTTCTCGTGAGCCTCAGCTCTCAACTGGAAACATCCAAATATACTCCATCCAGTCTGACTCCAGTATCTTCTCAGACCCTTACCCTATCCCCACATACCCACCCCCGATAAACCTGTTTTTCTTTCTCTGGGTGGCCCTGTGTACCAGTCACACGTTGCAGCAGTCCAGTCATTCACCTCCTTCCTTTTTCCTCTTTCTTGCCCTGTAGCCCCTCCATTCCCTGACCAACCCAAAGAGTTACCAAATCTGTGGCATCTACCTAAGGAGAGTCTCTGGCATCCATCCCCTCTTCTCCATCCCCAGCTGTCATGCCTTACTTCTCACTTTCGCCCTCATGGACTCTTGTCTCTGGCTTGGCTTCCTGTTATTCTCTGTCCTCTGTTCCTTGTGCTCTCCTCACTGCTGGCAGAGATGGTCTGGTACTCCCTGCTTACAGATCCCTGATCATTCTCCATGTCTAGAGGGTAAAGTCCAGACTCCTCGAGTTGGGGCCTCCTCTTCTACAGGCTGGTTCCCTGACACTCCTGGTTCTCCCTCTGCACATACATCCTGCGCCACAGCCTTCATGTCCTCCTCTCATTCCCGAAACACATACAAGCTCTTTTTTAAAGATTTTGTGTCTTTGCAAAGGACTTTCTTGTTTTCCTCTTTACTGCTTGCTGAATTTCATCTCTCAAAATCCAACCAAGGTATCAACCTCAGTAATGTCTTCCCTGAGTCTTCAGACAGTGTCAGTCAGTCACCCCCCTCCTTTCGGATCCTGTCCTTTGTCCTCAGCCCATTTCAGCATTGGGTGGTACCACTTCTCACCCTGGCTTCAGTTTTATTCTCTGTACTCTCTTGAGGGCAAGAAGCAAAACTTTTTCTTGATGTCTCTAGCATAGTGCTTAGTGTGGAATGGTTTCTTTAGGGAGTCCGCAGATAAGAGGAGAGGAAAGAGGCTCAGTTTGAGGATAGACCCTGCTTAAGGGAGTCCTGTGCCAGTTTACAAAAGGCCTCAAATGCAAGGCCAGATAGTTTGAATTTAATTTCCTGAATCATTTTGTACCACTGCCCTTGGCTTTGTTCCTTTGGTGGGTTCTCAGCCTCTCTTTTAAAAAACGTGCATGTGGGCGGGCCGCAGTGGCTCAGCGGGCAAAGTGCTTGCCTGCCATGCCGGAGGACCTCGGTTCGATTCCCGGCCCCAGCCCATGTAAAAAACAAACAAACAAACAAAATACAATAAAACAAGAAAATGTTTAAAGATGTTTCCCTTTCTTCCTCCCTTCCTTCCTTCCATCCTTCCTTCCTTCTCTCTGTCTTTCCTTCCCTTCCTCCCTCTCTCTTAAAAAAAAAAAAAAAAAAAAAAAAAAAAAAAAAAAAAACGTGCGTGTGTGTGTGTGTGTGCATGTGTTGTGTGTATTTAAAATGAGAGTAATATAATTACGTCGTAGAAAATTTGGAGAACCTAGTTAATAAATCGTCCACGTTTCTACTGATCTTTTGCAACCATGGTCATTTTGACATGCTTTCTTGATAGACTTTTTGTTTGTTTGTTTTTTTAATGAAGTTGTAGGTTTCCAAGGAAATCACGTAGAAAAGAGTGTTCCCATATACTCCCTGTTTTAGTGCATAGCCAGCTCAAGCAAATACCATGAAATAGGTCCCATAAACAATGGGAATTTATTAGCACACAGTTTTGAAGCCGGGAAAATGTCCAAATCAATGCATAATCAAGGTGATGCTTTCTCCCCAGAAACTGGCATTCTGGGGCTGGCTGCCAGAAATCTTTGGTCCTTAGTTTGTCACATGGCAAGGCACGTGGTGACATTTCCTGGTTTCTACCTTCTTTTCCTTGTTCTGTTGATGTTCAGCTTCTAGCTACTCCCTCTGGCTTTCTTTCTCTCAATTTCATTCCACTTATAAAGGACTCCAGCCAGTAATAGGATTAAAACCCATCTTGATTGAAGTGGGCTACACCTTCACTGAAGTAACCTCGTTAAAAGCTCCTGCTTACTGTGGGGTCACACTCACAGGAATGGAATAAATTTAAGAACATGTTTTTCTGGGCTACGTACAGCTTCAAATCACTACATCCCCTTATTATTAACATTTTACATCAGTGTGGTACCTTTGTTATAATTGATGAAAAAATACTTTTGCATATGTACTATTAACTATGCTTCATAATTTACATTAGGGTTCACTGTGTTATATACTCCTGGTTTTGTTTTTTTTTTTAATTTTTTTATATTCTAGTGACATGTGCAACCTAAAATTTCCACTTTCAACCGCATTCAAATATACAATTCACTGTTGTTAATTAGGTTCATAATGTTGTGCTACCATCACTGCCATTCGTTACCAAAACTCTTCCATCATGCCAAACAGAAGTTCTGTACCAATTAAGCATTAACTCCCCATACCCTCTCCCCACTCCAGCCCCTGGCAGCCTGTATTCTGGTTGCTGACTTTTGCTTATACTAATTATTTCATATTGGTGAGATTATGCAGTATTTGTCATTGTGTCTCACTTGTTTCACTCAGTATGTTGTCTTTAAGGTTCATCCATGTGGTTGCGTATCAGAACTTTATTCCTTTTTATGATTAAATAATACTCTATTATAGTGTATGCCGCAATATGTTTGTCATCTATGGATGGACACTTGGGGTGCCAATATCTTTTGGCAATTATGAATAATGCTGCTGTGAACATCGGTGTGAAAATATCTGAGTCCCTGTTTTCATTTCTTTGTGAAATATACCTAGAAGTGGAGTTGCGAGATCATATGGTAATTACTATATACTTAACTTTCTGAGGAACCACCAAACTGTCTTCCACAGCGGATGCAGCATTTTACATTCTCACTAACAATGAATGTGTGTTCCTCTTTCTCCACATTCTCTTTAACACTAATTATTTTCTGTTTTCTAATAGTAGCTATTCTAGTGGGTATGAAACGGTATCTCAGTGTGGTTTTGATTTGCATTTTTGTAATGGCTAATGATACGGAGCATCTTTTCATGTGCTTTTGGCCATTTGGATGTCTTTTTTTGAGAAATGTCTATTCAGATCTTTTGGCTATTTTTAAATTGCGTTGTTTGTCTTTTTGTTGTAGAGTTGTAAGATTTTTAAAAATATATGCAGGATATTAAACCCTTATCAGATATGATATGTGATTTCCATATATTTTCTCTCATTTTATGGATCATCTTTTTACTTTTGTGGTGAAGTCCTAAAGCGCCATTTTCAATTTTTTTGTTTGTGCTGTTGTGTTCAGTTTTTTCATTTGTGCTTTGTCTAAGAAATCGTTGCGAAATACAAAAGTCTTTAAGATGCTTCCCTATGTTTCCTTTTAGGAATTTTATAGTTTTGGTTTTTACATTTAGGTCTTTGATCCATTTTGAGTTGATTTTTGTATAGGTGTGAGGTAGAGGTCCATTGTCATTCTTTTGCATCTGGGTATCCAGTTTTCCTAGCACCATTTGTTGAAGAGACTGTTATTTCCCAATTGAATGGACTTGGCACTCTTGTAAAAAATCAGTTGGCCATAGATGTTAGAGTCTATTTCTGAACTCTCAGTTTGATTCTATGGGTCCAGATGTCTATCCTTGTGCCGGTACCATGCATTTTGATTCTGTGGCTTTGTAATAAGTTTTAAAAACAGTAAGTATGAGTCATCTAACTTAATTTTTTTTCAAGGTGTTTTTAGCTATTTGGGCCTGTGCTGGTTTGAAACTGTTATTTACCCCAGAAAAGCCCTGTTCTTCTAATCCAGCCTTGTGGATACAGACCAATCGTGGGTGGGTTTTATTAGGTTGTTTCCGTGGAGATGTGACCCCACCCATTTAGGCTGGGTTTTAATTAGCTTGCTGTAGTCCTTTAAGAGGGGAACATTTTGGAGAAAGCTCAGACACAGGCATCTGGAGATGTAGAAGGAGCTGAGAGGCCATTTGAACCTAGAAGCCAGGAGAGAAGGACAGGAGATGCTGCCATGCGTCTTCCTTGTGACAGAGAATCCCCCTATACAATAAGCCTTTCTTGGAAGAAGATATCCTCTTGTTGGTGCCTTAATTTGGACATTTTCACAGCTTTAGAATAGTGATTTGTAACTTAATAAATCCCTTTATAAAAGCCAATTTCTAGTATATTGCATTCTAGCACTTTAGCAAACTGAAACAGGGCTCCTTATCCTTCCATGTCAATTTTTTTTAATGTGTCTCCCTACATATGTGTATTTCTAGATCTATACATATATATATACACACAGAGGCAGATATGTGATATGTGTGTTATAGGGAATTTTGTTCACAGGTTTTTTTGGGGGAAGTGGTGGTGGTGCATGAGCCAGATATCAAATCCAGGTCTCCCACATGGCAGGTGAAAATTCTACCACTGAACTATCTGTGCACCCCTTCCATGTCAGTTTAACGATTGGCTTTTCCATTTCTACAAAGAAGGCTGTTGCAATTTTGATTGGGATTGGGTTGAATCTGTAAATCATTTTGGGTAGAATTGACAGCATAACAATATTTAGTCCTCCATTCCAAGAACTCATACTGTCTTTGCATTTTTTTAGTCTTTGATTTCTTTTAACGATGTTCTGTAGTTTTCCAAGTACATGTCCTTTACTTCCTTGGTTAAATTTATTCTTAGATATTTGATTCTTTTACTTGCTTTTGTAAATGGGATTTTTTTCTCTTGCTATCTTCTTCAGATTCTTCATTATAAGTGTATAGAAACACTACTGATTTTTGTACGTTGATGTTGTACCATGCCATCTTTCCTGAATTCATTGATTAGCTCCTAGTAACTTTGTTGTGGATTTTTCAGGATTTCCATATGTAGGATCATTTCATCTGCAAATAGGGAAAGTTTTACTTCTCCCTTTCCAATTTAGATGCCTTTTATTTCTTTCTCTTGCCTAATTCCTCTGGCTAGAATTTCTAGGACAATACTGATTAGCAGTGATGACAGTGGACTTCCTTGTCTTGTTTCTGATCTTCGAGAGAAAGCCTTCAGTCTTTCACCATTAAGTATATGATGTTAGCTGTCATACCCTATATCATGTTGAGAAAGTTCCTTCTAGTCCTGGTTTTCTAAGTGTTTTTTTTTTTTCCCAAGGAGTAGTGGGTTTTGTCAAATGCTTTTTTGTGTCAGTTGAGATGGTCATGTTTTTTTTTCCCTTTGTTCTTTCAATGTAGTGTATTATATTAATTGATAGTCTTATGTTAAAATACCCTTGCATACCTGGGATAAATTTCACTTGATCATGGCATATAATTCTTTCAGTGTGCTGTTAGATTCAATTTGCTAGTATTTTGTTGAGGATTTTTGCATCTCTATTCATAAGGGATATTGGTCTGTGATTTTTTCTTATGGTATCTTTATCTGGCTTTGATATGAGAGTGATGTTGGCCTCTTAAAATTAGTTAGGGAATTTCCCTCTTCAATTTTTTGGAAGCTTTTAAACAGAATCGGTATTAATTATATAGTTCAGTAAAATTCCTTTGGGAAGACATCTGGTTGTGGGCTTTTGTTGGGAGATTTTTTTATTACTAATTCAATCTCTTTATTAGTTAATGGTCTTCTGTTTCTTCTTGAGTTAGTGTAGGTACAGTGTGTTTTTTTAGGAATTTGTTCCTTTCCTCCATGTCATCTAATTTGTTGGTGTGCAGCTGTTCATAGTGTCCTCTTACAGTCCTTTTTATTTCTGTGGTGTCAATAGTAATGTCCCCCTTTTAATTTCTGATTTTAGTTATTTTTGTCTCATCTCTTTGTTTCTTTGTTGGTCTAGCTAAATGTTGATTTTACTGATCGTTTCAAAGAACCGACTTTTGGTTTTGTTGATTTTTTTTTTTAATTCTCTATTTTGTTGATCTCTGTCCTAATCTTTGTTATTTCCTTTCTTCTGCTCACCTTGGGTTTAGTTTGCTTTTCTTTTTCTAGATCCTCCACTTTGTGAGGTTGGATCTCTGATTTGAGATCTTTCTTCTTTGTTAATGTGAGCATTAAGAGGTCTGAATTTTCCTCTCAATACTGTCTTTACTGCATCCCGTAGGTTTTGGTATGTTGTGTTTTCATTTGCCTCAAGGTATTTCCTAATTTCCCTTATGATTTCTTCAACTCATTGGTTGTTTAAGAATGTGTTGTTTAAATTCCAAGAATTTGTGAATCTTCCAGTTCTCCCTCTGTTATTGATCTCCTGTTTTATTCCCTTGTGATTGGAGATGTGTAATTTCAGTAGTTTTGAATTTGAGACTTGTTTTGTGACCAAACAGTTTGTCTGTCCTGGAGGATGATCCATGTGCATTAGAAAAGAATATATTCTGTTGGGTGAAGTGTTCTGCATATGTCTCTTAGGTCTGGTTGTTCCTGCCAGTCTTTTTGCATATGTGTGCTTTTTACAAAATCACTGTTTGGTATTCATGTAACAAAGCTTTTTCTGATTGCTGCGCTGTCTTCATGGCTGTTATTTTTAGTGGCTGATTAAGCTGTCGAGGGGATGTACATTAAAACCAACTTACATTCTCTGTTGTTGGATTTTTAAGTTATTTCCTGCTTTTCCCCCCTATTATAACATTGTATTTTTTTGAGGGGGGAAGGTGGTACATGGGCTGGGAAGAGAACCCTGGTCTCCCACATGACAGGCTAGAATTACCACTGAACCACCCGTGCACCCTTCCCCCTGTTATAAATAACGGTGCAATAAGTATCTTTGCAGACACGGGTTTTTATGTGTTTTTGTCACATTTCCTCAGGATGAATTCTCAGGATTCCGAGTCATAGAGCACCATGGTAATTGTGGCCTTTTGTGAGCTTGGGACCCAGCCAGCCACTCTGGGGATGATTGGCCTTTCTGTTCTGTGATACACAGTCTCATCTCCAACGCAAATAAGACTCACAGAAGTTCCAAATGATTGGTGACTCTTTGCCTCAAAAAGACTCTGAATTATTTTAGTCCACGAGGTATTCAGTAAGTGTTTATTTGGGGCTTGAAATAAACTCAGCCCACACTGGGAACATGAGTGGAGCACAGGATGGGGAAAACAAGGAAAAGTTAACAGTGAGCTCAAGCACAGTCAGGACTTGTGGAACACATGGAAGGAGATTTCCAGACCTGCAGAAACGAGTATGTTTTTCAGGCCCTTCTTGGCAGAGCGCCAGCCTGCCTCTGCCTGCTTCTTTCCTCCCTTACCTCACAGCCTCACCAGACGGGAATATTTCCCTGCCTGGAGCCCTGGGCCCTGCTCACCGTCTTCCCTGGCTCTTGGGACCCCGCCTTCATCAAGTGTCACTCCCTCCTCCTGACACCGCTCAGCCTGGGCTCCGCAGCAGTGCACACACAGCTCACTGCAGTCCCCGCACACCTTGTGTGTGCTTGTCTCAGTCACCAGGCTGTGGGGCTCAGAAGGGCAGGAGCTGGGCCCAGTTTCTCTTGGCATATCCCGCGTAACTGTTTGTAGCTGTTGCTGAATGAAAAGGGCTGAGTTTAGGGACAGCTGCTTTGTTATAAATTCAGTAAAGGCTCCCGGCCAGTCTGAGTCCCTTGGGCAATGAGGGAGGTTTTAAGTTACTTCTTCTTTGTAGGTGAAACTTAACCCTTGCTAAAGTTATCCTTTAAATGACTACGTGACCCACTTAAGAGGCAGCTCATGCTTGATGAAGGGGAAGAAGGGTGGCTGATGTTGACTTTCTGTTTGTGACTTGCAGGGAAAGCTGGTGGTCCCTGCCGAGACCAGTCATCATAGTCCTTACTTGCAAGGCTCTCCGTGAGCCTTACTGAGGGTGTGCCTGAAGAACCAGCTCTTTGAGAGCCAGGAATCAAGAAATGAGGAGAAGCCCTCTCCTGGTCACTCACAGTACCCTGGCCTTTGTCCCTCTGTTTTAGCTTTTAAGCTATGGGAATACAATATACCAGAAGCAAAACAGCTTTTAAAAAGGGAATTTATTATTATGTAAACTGCAAGTTTACAGTTCTGAGGCCGTGAAAATGTCCAAATTAAGGCATCCAGAAAAAGATACCATAACTCTAAAGAAAGGGCTGATAAAGTTTGGGGTTTCTCGCTCAGCTGGGAGGGCACATGGCGACATCTGCTAGCTTTCGCTCCTCATTTCATAAGGCCTCCTTTGGGCCGGCTTCCTTCTGCATCTCCAAAGGTCTCTGGCCGTGTGGACTTTGTCCACACTATGGGCTCTTTCCAAAATGGCTCCCTCTTAAAGGGCATCCCCACCTTTAATGGGTGGAGACACATCTCCATGGAAATCATCTAATCAAAAGTTATAGTCTCCATTGAAACAGTCAAGAAGATCCCACCTGTGAAGAGATATCAAGGATACTCTCTAAAGCAAGAATTAAGTGGTATTCCTCCCTTACCCTGAATTTTGATGTTAAGGCTATGATAATGATTGCAACAAAGACAAAATTATCACTAGCTTGTTATTTAGAAAAATATGAAAACAAAAGCCGATTATTTCATAATGATAGACTGTAAACAAGTATAAGTTGTATAAAATGTTTTAAATTTTTAAGATTGTTGACTATAGTTATTTTTACATTACATTTACTTTATTTTTTTAGTGGTTTACTTAGGGTTTAAATTTCGCTTCAAAATTTAATCTAGTTCAGAAAAGAGGGGAAAGAAGTGTAACAAATAAGGTATCAGTGGCTCAGTGAGTTCAAATAGAGTCAAGGCTTTATTTTAGTTAGACGTTGCTACCTATCATAACTTGCCAAATCCCAACCAGAACCATTCCAGCCAATCCTAAAGAGCACCTAGGGCGTTATATAAGATTCTGCAAAGGTTCATGTACTAGGGTAACTTTCCGGAAACCTACAACCTCCAGATGAGTCCCTGGACCAGGCAAGTGGTGAATTGCAGAGGGGCCAGTCCTTCCAGGACGTCAGCTGGTTCCATCCCCCATCCCATATTATCGACAGCTCCTTCCAACATGAAAAAGTTAGAGTGGGCATAGCCCCAATACCCATAAAGAATGGGAGGAAGATCAAAGGTGATAGTGGAGTTATACAGAGAAGGTAGGGTTTAACAAATGTGTATGATTTGCTCAATCATTGTATTGGTATTTCTTTTGTTTTCCAGTATCTTAGAGCAGCTAGAAGTGACGGCCTAAAATTGTGGAATTTGGGCCCATACCAAACTCTGGGATCTGTTCTACAACTATTTGTTGCGATGTGCTTTGACATTTATTGCTTTTTTGCTTCTATGTTATTTTTCACAAAAAATGAACTTATGTATTTCTACTAGCCCCCAGTGTTTTGGAGCAACTAGAAGGAAAAATTTGAAATAGTGGAATGGTAACCATAACAAACTGTGAAATCTGTTCTGTAACTGCTTGTTGAAGTGTACTTTGAAAATCATTGCTTTTCTTTTATTTTCTTTGTATATATGTTATATTTAACAATAAAAAATGTTTTTAAAAAATCCCACCCAGCAATATTGTATGAGAATTAAAATAACATGGCTTTTCTGGGGTACACAACTGTTTCAAACTGGCACACCCTCCATAGTGCAGGTTATTCACTCAACCACAGATTTCTTTGCACCCTACTAGGCTCTGGGGATGCACTGGTGCACAAGACAGACCTCTCAGATGGACGATCTTGTGTTTTGGAAGACAGACAAGTTTGGGTTCAGGATCTGGCTGAGCTAGGTACTGAGATCCTGGACAAGCCACTTCTCTCTGAGCTTGGGCTTTTTTTCTAGCTGCAAAATGTAACTATGCCTCCCTCACAGGCTTGCAGTGAGGGTTAAGTAAGGTAGTAGTATGTTGTAGCGTTTCTCAGCTAGGGTTCACCATCGGAGCCACAGAACACAGAAACTGATTGGCGTGCCTTTACTCAGTTCTCTCAGGGATGGAATAGAGCTAGTATTCAGTACACAGGAGAGAAGTCATTACAGACTGTGAGTGCTTCAGGGCACTGGGGTTTAATTCTCTCAAGCAGGTTGAGAAAGGCTAGTAGAACCTTCTTTTCTTTTTTTCTTATTTATTTTTACTGCTGTAACATATATACAAATATTCCACATTTAGACCACTTTCAAATATACAGTTCAGTGGTATTCATTACTCACACAATGTTGTGCCACCATCACCACCATCTGTTACCAAAACTTTCCTGAACAGAAACTCTGTAGAGCCTTCTCTTCTGACAGTTTGACAGTAGTGGCCAGCCTGGGGTGATCGGCATTTCACAATAGTAGACACTCAGTAAATGCCAGCCCCTTCCCTCCACCCCCCATTTTCCACTTCTTTCCCCAGGCCTCAGCTTCTCTTGAAGCTACTTACATCTTTGAGAAAGGGTCCAGGTTCAGATGAGAAATATCCATGTCTCACAGTGTGTTCTAGGCTCCTTTTCCAGCAAGATGCTCCTGGTTTGCAGCTGTGAGGCAGGTGCCCTCCCTTTCTCTGTGTCCTGACGTTTGGACAGTGCCTTCTACAGAATGTGTAAGGAGCTACAACATGCAGACATTTTTTCTCAAGCATCTGCTGAGCTTGTGTTCTCCATCAGGCGGTTCACCAAGCACCAGAGAACTAGAGAGGTTAATTAGGCACAGAGACATTTGGCTGCAGAGTTTATAGCCTTCTAGTGGAGGCAGGATTTGTTCACAATGAGCCCAGTGAGGGGTCCAGGGGCCGAGTCTTGAAGACTTTAGAAAAACCAGGAGGGATCAGTGTGGACCAGGGTAGTCAGCCTCCCATTCCTCACTCTGTCCCAGACTCCCTTCTGGGTGACGTTGTTAAAGGAAAGGACATCTCTCTCTGGGCTGGGAGGATGCTTATTCAATGCAGGTTCCTTGGCCAGGTGTGTATACATGCTTGCACCTGAAACTGCTGCCCTGTCCTATAGTGGCTCAGACTTGAGTAACCAGTTCCTTAGGTGGTGATTTGATTTAATTGGCTTCACCTCATTCTCTCGGCTGTATCTCCTGAACCTGGAAGGAGAATAGATACTGACACCCGAGTCTTCCTTGCTGGAGGCCAACCCAGAAATTCTGGAATAAAACTGTCAGTTGTTCAGCCAACAGATAATCTCATTTCCTTCCTTCCTTCCTTCCTCCCTCCCTGCCTCCCTGCCTCCCCCCCCTTAATAAAACATACATACAAAAAAAAAAGCAATAATTTTCAAAGTGAATTTTAACAAGTACTTACAGAACAAATTTCAAAGTTTGATATGGTTTACTACTCCACATTTTCAGCTTTTCCTTCTATGTGCTCCAAAGTACTGGAAGCTAAAAGAAATATCATTATAGTGATTCAGCTGTCATACTCATTTCATAAATCCTGTCTTCTCTGTTATAACTCCTCCTCCTTTGATCCTATTCCCAATCTATAGGGGTCTTTGGGATATGCCCGTTCTAACTTTTTCATGTTGAAAAAGGGTGTTGACAAAATAGGATGGGGGGATGGAATTAGTTGATACTCTTTTTTTTTTCTTTCACATGGGCAGGCACCAGGAATCAAACCCAGGTGTCCGGCATGGCAGGCAAGAACTCTGTCACTAAGCCACCATTGCCCACCCTAGTTAATGTTCTTTTTTTTTTTTTTGTAATTTTTTAAATACCAAAAAACACCAAACGCAAACATTCCTATTTTGATCATTCTGTTCTACATATATAATCAGTAGTTCACAATATCATCACATAGTTGCATATTCATCATCATGATCATTTCCCAGAACATTAGCATCTATTTAGAAAAAAATAAAACGAAAACAGAAAAAAAATTTATACATACCATACCCCTTACCCTTCCCTTTCACTGATCACTAGCATTTCAAACTAAATTTATTTTAACATTCGTTCCCCCTATTATTTATTTTTATCCATATGTTCTACTGATCTGTTAACAAGGTAGATAAAAGGAGCATCAGACACAAGGTTTTCACAATCACACAGTCACATTGTGAAAGCTATATCATTATACAGTCATCTTCAAGAAACATGGCTACTGGAGCACAGCTCCACATTTTCAGGCAGTTCCCTCCAGCCTCTCCATTACATCTTGCATAACAAGGTGATATCTGCTTAATGCGTGAGAATAACCTCCAGGATAACCTCTCGACTCTGGAATCTCTCAGCCATTGACACTTTGTCTCATTTCACTCTTCCCCCTTTTGGTCTAGAAGGTTTTCTCAATCCCTTGACAAGCTGAGTCTCAGCTCATTCTAGGATTTCTGTCCCATGTTGCCAGGAAGGTCCACACCCCTGCAAGTCATGTCCCACATAGACAGGGGGAGGGTGGTGTGTTTGCTTGTTGTGTTGGCTGGAGAGAGAGGCCACATCTGAGCAACAAAAGAGGTTCTCTTGGGGGGGACTCTCAGGCCTAATTTTAAGTAGGCTTGACCTATTCTTTGTGGGGTTAAGTTTCATATGAACAAACCCCAAGACTGGGGGCTCAGCCTATAGCTTTGATTGTCCACACTGCTTGTGAGAATATCAAGAATTCACTAGTTGATGTTCTTGAAGAGGCTGGCCCCTCTGGGATTCAGGTTTTATCTGGCCTAGAAATCCTCTGGAAGTTATAAGTTTCAGGAAAATAAACTTAGCTTTTGTGGCGTCTCAGTTAGAGCCCTAGGTGTTCTTTAGAGTTAACAGAAATGATGTTGGTGGGACTGTGGTCAACCGTTGCAATTAGCAGTATCTAGCTGAAGCTTGCTTAAGCGTAACCTCCAGAATAGTCTCTTGACTCCATTTGAACTCTCCTAGCCACTGATAACTTATTTTGATACATTTCTTTCCCCCGTTTTAGTCCAGAAGGCAGTGTCAATCTCATGATGCTGGAGCCAGGCTCAACCTTGGGAGTCGTGTCCTCTGTGGTCAGGGAGACTTTCACCCTGAATGTCATGTCCTCCTTGGAGGGTAGGGTAATAATTGTCCTTGTACAGCTGAGTTTAAAGAGAGAGATATGAGAGCCAGCCATCCTCTTTGCCCCAGTGGCCTCCCTTGTCACTTTGTCCAGGTTGTAGGGATGGGGTCCTGCAGAAGGGACATGGCCTCAGTCTGTTTTGCAGAGGAGGTTAGGAGAGGGAGGTGTGGGTGCTGTAGAGTGTTAGGCTCTGCTCCTGTCCAGAAGCACATAATGAGTTGGAGCTTGTTCCCCACTCTTGGCTTGGCTTGGGGGTAGGGTCAGACACAGTCTCCCCTGCTAGAAACTGGTGGTCCAGATGGGAAGAGAAAGTCAGTAAGTGGGAAGAAGTTAGAGAGCACATTGAGTGTTGACTCTCAGCTCTACAAATGGTAAGAGGAGGGAGGGAGCCCCCATGTTGAAACCTCTGATAGGTTACTTCACCATGGCCATTGTCCCTTTCCCACTGATAAATTGAAGGGATTGATAAATGAAACATTGTGTTTTAAGAGTTCGGTCTGGGGAGACTTACTGGTGGAAGTGAGGTTGGCCCTAAAGGACAGGAGCATCCGGATGAGTGGAGAGAGGGCAGGGAGTGAGGGGCTGAGGGCAGGATGCACACCCTTCCAATCCCAGAGGCAGGTGGCTGCCCTTCATGCCTGTTCCTCCAGAGCCAAAGCATCACTGCTGAGCTGGATCCAAATGCCATTCCTATGGAGGGGAAGGGGAAGACAGGGATGAAGACAGCCTAGGCCAACAGGGAGGCCATGAAGCCTTCAAAGAGAATGGCAGGGGCTGATGCAGGCCCTGGGCATAAGGGCTGGCCTTGAGCAGAAATCAGATTGGGAAGGGAGGATTGCAAACTCAGGGGAAAAGCTGTGTTCTGAGGGCAGTTTTCCTTTTTTTTTTTTGCAAGGGCAGGCACTGGGAATTGAACCCAGGTCTCTGACGCGGCAGGCGAGAAGTCTGCCTGCTGAGCCACCATGGTGGCCCACCTGCAGTTTTACGTTTTTGAAAAGAATCTAGGGAAAAAAATAAACCAAAAACATTTTCCTGGATTTCTATCTGTACTGAATATATCTGTACTGATAGCCAAGTGTGCTTGATTTTATAAGGAAAGCACTGACAGCGGCAATAAATGTTTTCTGTAAAATGATAACACAGTATAGAAAAGTTATAAAGTGAAAAATAAGTCTCTACCCAACCACTCCACTTATTCTGCCCCCTAAAAGCCCACTCCTTGGAGGTAAAGTCTGTGGGCAGTTTTAGAACTTAAAGGTCACAAACAACATGAAGGGTCATTCTCAGGCCTCAGAATGTCAGGCTTGCTTTGGGTCTCTTCTGAGACTGAACCTCTCCTCCACGAAGGGAGAAGAGATTGCAGCTCTGGTGTGGCTGGAGCCAAGCTTAAGGGCCCTTGGGGAGAGGCTTGTCAGGGCACTAGAAAGGGCCATCAGTAGGCTCACCTCAGCCAGGTGTTACGGGGATGGGCTTCTGATCCTGAGAGGAACCAAGAGGTAGTGGTACCCCTCACCCCCCGCGGCTCACTCCCCTCCCCAGTATCTAAATGGCTCTCATTTGCCTTCACAGGACCCCTCAGTGACCCAGCTAACCAATGCCTCTCAGAGTAACATGGCTGAATTCAACCCTTTCTCAGAGGTTGGTGAGCATTCTGAGTCCCCTGGTCCTCGGGGTGGTACTGAGGGTAAGAAGTCTTGGCAGACAGCTCTGAGGACCTGCAATCCTCAAAGGGACAGTCCTAACGTGAACTCAAAGGTGAAAGGAAGAGGGGGAGGTCACCAGAGGGTCTTAGAATTTCCCCCCTTGGGGTCCAAGATCTGGGCCCTACCTGAGCAGGGCAGGGATATGGGTTGGGCACCGGATTGCCCTGTGCCGGGGGTCTCACAGACGGGGCCCAAGCCACCTGGGTTCTCCTCGGCATCTGACCGGGAACACCACTCACCCTGCTATGGGTTTGCCTCATGTCCCAAACTCGTGGCACTCACTTCACTCCTTTGCTCTATCTCATGCAGACAAATGCATCAACAACAGTTCCAGTCACACAATTCCCTGGGCCCTCCCAGCCAGCAGTTCTCCAGCCCTCAGTGGAACCAGCCCAGCCTACACCTCAGGTACCGTTGAACCCTTTGGCTTCTCCACTATGGAGAGGGATGCACCCAAACCAGTAACTGAGCCCTGAACTTGGAGGACAGGCAGAGGCCCTTAATATCTCTAGTTCCCCTTCAAGGAGCTCTTGCTAATTTCTTTAGGGCTGGCCACTTTCACCCTTGCAAGTGAAAGCATTACCTTGCCAACTGACATTCTTTCCCCCATATCACCCATCACTACCACCACCAAAAAAAAAAGCTCTGCTCACCAGGTTGACATCCCCAGTGTTTTCTGGGAGAGCTTTGCCCTTGCCATGCCATTCCAGACTCTCCTTAGACCCAGAATCTCTTCCTTCCTTACCTCATTTATTCCTGCTTTCCTGCCAGTTTTCCTTTGTCCCTTCCAAACACTTTGAATCTTACCTGCTGTGCTCCCGGCAAGGCTCCATCGTCTTGTAGCCCTGTCCCCTGCTCCTCACTTTCCCTGGTGAGCATGACCCACAGTGGAGTTGTGTGTTGCAGCTCCTGCTTAGACAGGCCAGCAAGTTCCTGCCTACCAGGTTCGTAGCAGTGAGCAAGCTTTCAGAAAGGCAGATGCTGCTAGGAGGAGATAGTACTCTCAGAGACAGCTACATGCGAACACTACCAAAGGTAGGCAAAGTATAGATGAGCAAGAGTGAGGGCAAGGCGCCTGGAGCCTGCCCAAGCTGGGCTTGAACCCCCACAGGTCCCAGGTTGTTCCCAGGGTCTGGCCAGGCTTGCTGTGAAAGTGTTGCCCTTTCCTTGGGCCCTGAGTCACTCCCATGGCCCTGGAATCTTATGGAGGCAAGGCTTGGATGCAGGGGTGGCAAGGTTTTCTTGTTCACCTGGGTGGTGTCTGCAGAGCCCTGGCTCCTGTTCAGCTGAACCATGGACTTGGGGCAAGGGGACCGAGACCCTCAGTGTTTAGTGTGGTCAGTTCTAGTCCTGCTTCTGCCCCAAATGCCTGAAGTTTACCTCCTGAAGGCAACCTTAGCTCTTTGGAGAGAGAATGTGTATGTGTACATATGCATGTATATATGCCTGGCCAGAAACCCTCTGAGATGACCAATTTGATATTTGATCCCCTAAAAGAACTGTAGGCTCATTCTTCAGGAACCTGGCCCAAATGGCTGCAGCACCTAGCAGGAGCAGGGTTTGGCTTGTAGCACCCAAGCCCTGGGACCAGTTCTTTACCTCACTTTCATTTCCCTGGCTACCTCACTCAGGGGCCCCTCTCATCCTGAAAAGGGAATAAAGCTTGGACTCATCGCGTGGTGAAAGCCAGGCAATGCAGGGCTAAACCTAAGGAGCTGTCCTCAGGTGTAGCCAGTCACGGCCCAAGTGATCATCTCAGTCCAGGTGGAACTACTTGGGCTTAAATACAAATCCCCAAGGCCCAGGTACACAGACTGTCCTAAATGTTTTCCTTCCCTGCGCACTGCCAGCAGGTTTGCTCTGATCCGCCTTTATACATATACCCCTGTATATGTATAATGAGGCTTGGGTCTTGATTTCTGGCTACAGACTAGTCCCTTGTGAGGTCTTTTCTTTTGCTGTTACCCCCAAAGGTCACTATAACTGAATTATGCCTGAAAAGTCTCCAGTCTAGGGAAAAAGGGAAGAATCTGCCTGGGATAGTCCTCCTGTCGCATGCTCAAGCAGGAAGTGCTCTGGTGACAGCTGAGAGACTAAGGGTGGGGGCCATAGGAGGCAGGTCACCTTGGCCTCCCTATGGTGGGCCCTAGTATCCAAACACTCTCTGGGGCTGGGACTGGCTCTGGGACTCCATGCTGGCCCTCCCTGCTTGGTGCAAGGCATTTTGACCTTCTGCCAGGCTGATACCATTCCTTTGTCTCTTGTGTCTGGCTGCCCACCCCCCACCCCCATTCCCTCCAGGCTGTGGCCTCTGCAGCCCAGGCTGGCCTGCTTCGGCAGCAGGAAGAACTGGACAGAAAAGCTGCCGAGTTGGAGCGCAAGGAGCGGGAGCTGCAGAATACTGTGGCCAACTTACACGGTGAGGAAGGAAGGCTACTCAGAGCCTAAGTCTGGCCTGCCTGGGGCAAGAGAGTTTCCAAGTCATGCAGGAAGGCCCCTCCCAATGCCACCCTGAGCCTCCTTGTTCCTGGGGCAACCTGGGAGGTTTTACTGAGCTCTTTTTTTTTCAACTGAGCTCTTGATCACCTTAGAATAGTTTTAGTCCTGGGGATGAGCAGGAAGAGTTAGAAATATTGGAGACCTGCAGTTGAGTGCTGGATTATGTAGATGGTGTCTGAACTCTTCCAACTCTAAGATTCTTTGATTCTTTGGTACGGTAGGGGCACTGGTCCCAAATTCCTTGCTCATGATAATAATCCCTGCTGTCATGCTTATGGGTTGGTTGTTAATAAAAATAATCACTTATGTGTTTAGCTCTCTGCTTTTCCAAGTGCTTTGGGAGGTCTGTTATCTTGGAATGAGTTTCTGTGTCTTTCCCTTCACCCTTCTCCTATCCTACCCCATGCTCCCTGAAGTCCCCAAGCCCTGGTGCTGGAGTCTCTCTGGAAACCCTGCCTCTGAGGCTGGGCCATTGCTTGTCACTCTCTTCTTTCCACACAGTGAGAGAGAACAACTGGCCACCCTTTCCCTCGTGGTGCCCCATCAAACCCTGCTTCTACCAGGACTTCTCCACTGAGATCCCTGCTGACTACCAGCGGACATGCAAGATGCTCTACTACCTGTGGATGCGTGAGTCCTGCCCCTCCCCCGGAGCCCATGGTGAGAGTGGGTGGGAACTGAGAGCACTGCCAGTCCTCTGGTCACTGCTCCGTCAGGTGCATGCTTTCTGCAGACTCCAGCCATCCTTGGTGGCTGGGAAGGGCCTCCTGCCCCATAATTGGCCCTCTCCAGCCATCCTGGGAGCCTCCCTGCAAGTAGCAGTCCTACCACAGATCAGGTAGGACTAGCCATAGGCTCCTAGATCCTGGAGAGTTCATTATGCTAAAATGCTCTCCTTAGGGAAAGGCTTGCTCTCACCACGGGCCCCTCAGCTCCTAGGGGTAAGGTTAAAAAACTTTTCCTGAACCTCCACTGTGGGCCATCCAGGCATCTAGGGCTGGGAAAGAGAGTTACTGAGAAAAGGACTTCAAACCCTGCTCCCTTGCCCCTCCACTACCTAGCGTCACCTTTTAGGAGCTTAGTGTGGTTCAAGAAAACCAGAATATGGAAGGTAACCCTGCCTGTCATCCAGACCAAAGTCCTCAACTGTTTCTGCACCTGTCCTCACAGCATGGGCTTTCTTTCATCTCCCAGGGATTGGTTTGCCATGTTGGGGAGCCCTTTAGTCACCCTGGTGCAAGCCCATCTCTCTCTCCCCTCCCCAGTGCATTCAGTGACTCTGTTTCTGAACCTGCTTGCCTGCCTGGCCTGGTTCTCAGCTGACAGCTCCAAGGGAGTGGATTTTGGCCTCTCGATCCTGTGGTTTCTGCTCTTCACCCCCTGTGCTTTCATTTGTTGGTATCGACCCACCTATAAGGCCTTTAGGTGAGTGGGGCTGGGGCAAAGCATGACAGTATGGCTGGCATCTCAGATAGCAGGTCTGGGCTCATAACTCTGGGCCCTGATCCCTGAGAATAGAATGGTGGCATATTTACTTTCTCTTCCCACCAATAAAAATTGCCAGAGCAGACAGAGACCAGGAGCCATTTTTTTTCAGTGGTTGGGTCCCTAACTTACTGTGTGAGGTCTGCCCTGGACCGTGTCCTTGGACTAAGCACTAGAAAGCTGAAGAGGGGATCAGGAGCCTTTCCTGCCCTCCCACTACTCCCAGTCTCTGTAATGAAGTGTCATTTCAGTCACTGGGAAGAGGGAGGAGACCGTTCTTAGGGTCCTCCCCTGGGAGCCTCTAAAGAGTATACAGCCACACCGCTGGACAGGTGCTGTCAGTTACTTCTCTCTTTACATGTACACTATCCCCCCCACCTCCCCAGCTTTCATATTAATGGATCCACCTCACAGACACATAGGGATTCTGGAATTTTACTTCATAGCTGATGCTTCCAGGGCTGGGAGCCCAGCAAGCCTCTGGGAGATGGGTGGGGCAGCAGCCACACCATCCCATGTACTTGGCAGATGGGACCTAAGCCCTCACTGAGTTCTAAGCATCAGGGACAGATGGAGGTGCTCAACCTTTTATAGATTTGTCTGGTGTTCCTTCCTCCCCACGTTCCTTTCTCCTCCATCCAGGCCCATAGTTTTATTATTAGAGATTTATCCCTTTGGCTTAGACTTTCGAGCCTGTTATAAAATAGAAATAAATACTTCAGGAGATGGAGCATTAAGGTCCTTTATTGTCCTTGGGAGACAGCAACTTTATTAGTCTTTGAGGAAGTGGCTCAAGCATTGCCTTCTTAAATTGCAAGGCGGTAGAAGGTGGGCCCTCCTCGATTGTGGTGGATAGTGTCTGAGTGTGTGTGGCTTTATGGACACTGCGGCTGATCCTCTGGAGGTCTGCCTGCTCTCCCATCCTGTCACCTGCCTCTCAGTCCTGCAGATACCATTCTAAGTGAGCCCTCTTGTGACTTCTTTCTCCCTCTCTCTCCACAGGTCTGACAACTCTTTCAGCTTCTTCGTGTTCTTCTTTGTATTTTTTTGTCAAATAGGGATCTACATCATCCAGTTGGTTGGCATTCCTGGCCTAGGGGACAGGTGAGGCCTGGGGCAGCACAGAGGGAATGTTGCTTTGCATGTGGGAGCTCAGCCTCTCATGCCGTTTCATAGCTCCCAGAGGGCTCCACAGATAACCCTCCTTCCACTGGGAGAGGGGTAGGTGGGCCAGCTTGGTAATAAGCCAAGCAGGGACCTCTCTGTCTCACCTTAACTCTCCACTGTCTGGGATAGCATGGTAAACTTGGCCTGAATCTAACTTAGACTGCCAAGCCAGTCTAAGGCCATTGCAGCCTCCTCTTGTCCTGCCATGCCCTCCTAGAGACTGGTGCTCCTTCCTCTGCTCTCAGACAAGCCTTTGGGTTTGGTCAGTTCCTAGTGGATGCCCTGGCCTTTTGTTTTTGGACCTCTAAGTTTCTACTTTATTACAGAGAAATTTGTAGTAAGCTATTTGTAGCCAGCTATTCCTGGCTTATTTTCTCAGATAGTTGTGAGGATTCCATAGAGATGGACTTTCAGATTTTCCCCAGGAGGGCCCTCAGCACTGAAGGCAGTGCCTACTTTCTGATTCACTGCAAATAAGGCATAAATGCTGAAGATAAATTTGGTAGAATATGTAGTGCCTGTTGTATTAAATAACAGATGACTATTTGCCATTTTTACTTTATTAATTTACTAAAAAATTCTAGGACAATTTTATACTAAACACTGTTGAGTTTTGTTTTTTTTTAATCTATTGCCTTTTACATCCTGAACTGTGACTTTTTCCAGATACCCTATAACTTTGGGAGATGGGGTCCAAGCCTTCCCCAGATAAGTTGGTTTGAGCTTCCTAGATACTCCAGTCCTTAATTCAGTTAGTCTCGAAAAGAAAAGCTGATGGCTGATATTTTCCTTTCTGCTCCAATACACAGGGAGCATTACAGAAAGGTCAGGCTGGCCCTTGGCTGACTGTACTATTTTGGTCCCCTTCCCTGGCAGAGCCGGCAGGTCCAGAGCAGTGGGGGAAAAGACTGACCTTGCCCTCGGAGCAAGTGCACACACCTCCCACCAATTTTTTCTTCTACCTCACCTTGCTGTGTCTAATATGGCCCCTTTTGTCCTTGATCAGTGACCCAGTTTCATTGTTCATTACCCTAAGCAAGATCCTGGTAGAAAGGTTGTGATTATTAACTGCTGTGTTTGCACCCTTGGCCAGAAATCAGAAGGCCTGAGTTCTGGTCCTGGTTCTGCCCCTCACGTCCTTTCTGATGAAGGGCTGGACTAGATGAGCTGTGCAGACTCAAGCCTCCTAATGCCTTTCTAAAGCCCTTCTGTGACCATTCTCACATCTCACTCACAACGTTATCTCCCCCTTCTTTTTGGTTATCAATTCTATTAATTAGGTTGCAGTTAACATAAAATTTACCTTACTTTAATTTAAATTTACTTTAAAATCCAGCCATTTTAAGGTATACAAATCAGAGGTATATAAAATATTCATAGTGTTGTGTAACCATCACCACTGTCTAGTTCCAGAACATTATACAGTCATTCCCCATTAGACTCTCTTCCCCCGTGTCCTGGCAACCACATATCTATTTTGTCTTTATAAATTTGCTTACTCTCAATATTTCATATAAATGGAATCATGTAATATATAACCTTTTATATCTGGCTTCTTTAACTTAGCATAACATTTTCAAGATTCATTCATGTGGTCACATATATCAGAACTTCATTTCTTTTTATGGCTGAATAATATCCCATTGTATGGATATACCAGACATATGGTTTATCTGTTCATCTGTTGATGAACATTTGGCTGTTGTGAATAGTACTGCTAGAAACATTTATGTTCAGTTTGTGTGTTTTGTTTTTGTTTTTTGGAACACCTGTTTTTAATTCTTAGGGGTGCATATCTGGAGTAGAATTGCCAGGTTATAGGGTAATTGTGTTTTAACCACCAAATTGTTGTTTACTGTAGCTACACCATTTTATATTCCCACCAGCAATGTACAGGGGTTTTCATTTCTCTACATTGTCACCAACACTTATTTCCTGTTTATTTTTCTTACACTAGTGGGTATGAAGTGGTATCTTGTGGTTTTGATTTACATTTCTCCAGTAACTAATGACATTGAATATCTTTGCATGTGTATTTTGACTGCTTATCTTCTTTGTGCATTTTGGCCATGTCTGTTCAAATATTTTGCCTATTAGGCTGTTTTTTGTTACACTGTAAGAGTTCTTAAGTACAAGTTCCCTATTAGATTTGTGACTTGCAGATATTTTCTCCCATTCTGTATAGTGTCTTTTCACTTTTTTGAATAGTGTCTTTTGATGTACAAAAGTTTTTAATTTTGATCAAGTCCCATTTATCTATTTTTTGTTGTTACTTGTGCCTTTGGAGTCCTAGGAAACCATGGTCAAATCCAAAGTCATGAAGGTGTTCCCCCTATGTTTTCTTCTAGGTGTTTTATAGTTTTAGCTCTTTAAAGATCTTTGACCCATTTTGAGTTAATTTTTGTATATGGTATGAGGTAGGGGTTCAACTTCATTCTCTTACATATAGATAGCCAGTTGTCCCAGCACTATTTGTTGAAGAGATTATTCTTTCCCCATTGAATAATCTTGGTATCCTTGTCAAAATCAGTTGGCCATAGATAGATGGGTTTATTTCTCAGTTCTCGGTTCTATACCATCGGTCTCTTCTTATGCTAATACCACACTTTTTTTTATTAAAGAAGTTGTAGGTTTACAGAAAAATCATGTAGAAAATACAGAGTTCCCGTATATCATCGTATTATTAACACCTTGTAGTACCCATTGTTTCGATTACTATGACTTTGTGTTGAGTTTTAAAATTGGGAAATGTGAGGATATTTTCCCCTTTTACAGATGAGGACACTGGGACTTAGAGAGGTGACATGACTGACTGAAGGCAGATCTTAGGTAGTAAGGCAGAGGGGCTGTCCCTTAGTCCTGCTGGAAGGAGCCAAGGTGATAGTGTGAGTGCAGGGGGTTGGCCAGTGGTATCCTTCCCAGAGGGTGGGCCCTCAGGAGAGAGCAACTTTCCATGCCCCCAACCCTACTCTGAAGCAGCAGGAAAAGGCACCAAGTGCTACCCTGAGGGCACAGCCACATCGTCCCTCCCAGACCTCACATGCTCTAAGATTCCCAAGTGAATCCATCTTCAGGCCCTAGTAGGGGACAGACTGGGGTAGTGTGGGGTCTGTCAGCCTTCCCAGGATCCTGGTGTCTCACAGGCCAAGGTCTTCTGGCCCACAGAGCTCTATGCTGCAGGGAGATTCCCTGGGCAGTGGTTAGGATATAGCAGCTACTTGCAGAAGAGTCCCTCAAAGCGACTTCTGGGGCCCATTCCCACTTATGCCTAGTCTGGTCTCTTCCCTTTGTAGTGGTTGGATTGCAGCCCTGTCTGTACTGAAGAATGACTCCTTGGCGGTGGCAATCATCATGATGGTGGTAGCTGGATTCTTTACCCTCTGTGCAGTGCTCTCACTCTTCCTCCTGAAGCGGGTGAGTGGTGGGGCTGGGCCAACAGCCCCCAGAGGCCCAGTGATTTTCTCCAAAGCTCTGGGTGGAGGTCAGGCAGGCTTGAGTTCTTGGCTGTCCCTTTGGGTGTACAACCCCGATGGCTAGGTTCCTGGTGGGCCCAAAGGCCAGGCTCCTCTCACCCCAGCCTCTCTTCCCAGGTGCACTCCTTGTACCGCCGGACGGGAGCCAGTTTCCAGCAGGCCCAGGAGGAGTTTTCCCAGGGCATCTTCAACAGCAGGACCTTCCGCAGCACTGCCTCATCTGCTGCACGAGGAGCCTTCCAGGGGAATTAGCCCTCCTCATGTGGGCTCTCTCTCCTCCCTTTACCCCGGCCTTTTCTCTCACCTGCCTTCTGAGCTGCACTTTCTGTGGGTGCCTTATGTGGTGGTTATGCCCAGCACAGACCCGAGGAGGGTCTCGCCATGGCTCTTCCTCCTTCCTCAGCTTCCCCTTCTGTCCGAGGGGAGAGAAGGGGGCACAGGGCTTTTTTTTTTACACAAGAGAAAAGAAAAAAACTCAAAACTGTCTTTCTTTCTTTCTCTGGTGACAGTTTGGTAGGATTCTTTTCTCTTTCTGGAAGCAGTGGGATCTTTGTTCTCCCCACTGCACCCTCAACACAGATGCTTGGGGAACACTGGCTGACTGGGCCAATCCCGCCTGAAGTGTAACACCAGATTCCTGGGACTTCACTCCTCCAGCAGGCTTGATCTGAGTCTGACTTCACAGACCCAGCCTGTGGCCTCCGCAGTCCTGCCCTTCCTTCCCAGACCGGGGTAGCCTCTGAAGGGCTGCACTTTAGAAGAGCTGCAGGCTGTGTGGGCAGCTCTGTTCCCCAGGTGGCTCTGGCTGGTCTCTGGACTACCAGAGCCCCTGGTTTGGCCACCTCGGGTTCTTCTCTTTCCCATGTTTCTCACAGATTCATAGCCCTTAGGTCTCCTGCACCCTCCTGGGATGGGTAGCATATTGCACCCTATGGAGCCCTCTGGGGCCCTTCCTGCTTCAGACTTACTGAATGTGTAGAGGGCTTGGTTGAAATTTGGGGGTGGGAAGGGGAGAGATAGAGAGGACACTGACTCCAAGTTGTCCTGCTTAAGTCTTTGGCAGTTTCCTGGGAGGATGGGGTCTGGCTGTTCTGGTATGGTTGGTTCGGCCCTGTTTATTTTGACTTCCTCTATTCAGGAGGAACAGCTGCCATTTCCCTTAGCCTCAGATTCTACACCACCTACCTGCATTAGCAATATCCAGCTTCTGTGACCCTTGGTAAGGGCAGGAGCAAGTAGTCCAGAATTAACATTCGTCAGGCTGGACTGATGAGCCACCTTTGACACTGAGGCTAATCCCCAGAGTTCCCTCCCTGCCCCTGGTAGAGACTAGGCCTCCTTGCTCTCATCCTGGGCATTCCCCAGGAGGTGTGTCACTGTGATGGGCATCTAGGATTCCATAGTTAAAATCTGTACCTTGTCCTCCAGCAGCGTATGGAAGTGGGACTTTCCAAAACCTTGTGGGTATCCTGCCTCTGGGACCTGGGCCCTAGCCCACCTATTCCCAGAGCCACTGGATAATAATGACAGTGGCCAGGGTCTTGTAAACTGCTTTCTGGTATTACGCGCCCCCCTCCTCCATGTACAAATGTATATGTTATAGCTCAATTTTGTGCTTAAATAAAAACAACATTTTCGGATGGCAGTGGTCATAAGTCTGGTGGACTTGGAAGGACAGGGGTGGCCCAAGGCGCAGGGGCTGAGGCTCTCTAATGACAGGTGAGGGGGGCAATCAAAATGCTACTGCATCTGGCCACCTGGGTCCCTGACCTGTCTACAACAGCAGGAGGTTGTGGCCCGTCCCTCCACATAAAAATGGCAGATGGAACACTGGGGAAGGGAACTTGGCCTCTTCCAAAGGCCCTTTCTTGTCCCAGTACTTCTACTTTTAGGTATAGGCCCTGGGGGACCTCCTTGAATCCCCCTTTCACACCTCAGGGGGTCTCTTCACTCTTTGGCCACAGTTCTTCCCCCACGCTCATCTCTGGAATGCTGGTGCGCCTCCGGGAGATTCCCGGGGCGGGTGACTTCGACTGCTGTCCTCGGCTCGCTTCTGTTCGGCCGCAGGAGGGCCTGAGAACCCCCAAGTGGACCCTGCGGGACCGACGGGCCGTGTGATTTCCAGGGCGGGTGAATGGCCGGGAAGAGGCAGCCTGGAGCGCGAGGGAGGACCCTGGGGGCTCGCGGAGCAGCGGGCGCCCCGCCCCCAGGCAGGCGCGCTGCGCTTCCGGCGGGCGGCGCTGGGGGCAGCGTGGAGTCCCCGCCCGGCCTCCCGCTCCGCTCCGGGCCGGAACCCAGCGCCGCAACCAGGAAGCGGCGGGCGCGGGGCAGCTGGGATGGCGGCGCCCCCCTGGGGCCCCCCGCGGCTGGACGGCTTCATCCTGAGCGAGCGGCTGGGCAGTGGCACGTACGCCACGGTGTACAAGGCCTACGCCAAGGTGGGTGTGGGGGCGGGGCGTCCCTGCGAGGGGCCCGCGGCGGATCACCGGCCAGGGGCGCCCTGTGCCGGGCAGGAATTGGGTGGCACGAGGAGAACTTCCAGAGGCCCTGGCCCCTGTGCCTGCCAAGCCCCGAGCAAACCCTTCCGAGTGCCAGGTAGGAAAACTGGGAGAGGTTAGCGACAGCGTGAGCGCTGTGGGGCAGGCCACCTGTCTCGCCCGGGTCTGACTCCAGTGGAGAAGGTTGGCGCCGACGGCCAGCCGTAGGTCTTAAAGACAAACACCCGCACCCGTGCAGACCAGTGTTTTGTCTGGAGAGATAGGTGGAGATCCCTTCAGGGCTGGAGCATGAGTGTCGGTGGGTGAGAAACTGGCTAAAATAGGGAGGATTCCACGTAGGCTGGGAGGAGTCGGGGACTGGGTTCTAGAAGGCTGAACCCAGTTAGAAGGAAGAGTGGCATGGCTTACGGGGCACTCTAGAATACAATGAGAGTTTAAGAACCGGTTGGCTTGGGAGGCTGGGATTCCAGAATCCGTATATTTCCTCAGCTTGAGAAGGGGAAGCGGAGATGTCGGTCTTCCCAGCAGGGGGGTGTGTATGGGGGCAGGGGGAACCAAACCCTTCCTTCAAGGTGAGGCCCCAAATCTCCTATCCTCCAAGAAGGATACCCGCGAGGTGGTAGCCATAAAGTGCGTGGCCAAGAAAAGTTTGAACAAGGCGTCTGTGGAAAACCTCCTGACAGAAATTGAGATCCTCAAGGGCATCCGACACCCCCACATCGTACAGCTCAAGGACTTCCAGGTGCGGGCCTAGGGTGGGACTATTTCCAAAGGGACTGGAAGAGGGACAACTGCTTCAGACTGCCTCTTCACCTCTAACCACAGTGGGACCGTGACAACATCTACCTCATCATGGAGTTCTGTGCAGGGGGCAACCTGTCTCGCTTCATCCATACCCGCAGGATTCTGCCCGAGAAGGTGGCTCGTGTCTTCATGCAGCAGTTGGGTAAAAGCCTTTGACCCCCAGCCTGACACCCCTTCCCATCTTTGCCTTCTCACCTCACCCCTGTCCCTGGCTTTGCAGTTGCCCCCTGCCCAGCTTGGATTGTTAGGTCCCTACCTTTCCCATGTGCCCAGCCCTGGCTTAAGTATATTGTAAGGGAGAAGGAACTCCCATCTTTGAGGAGTCCAGGTTTCCACATGTGAAACATAATTTAAGGACCTTGTAGAACATTCCAGGGCTGAGTGGGTAGGACCCAAGTGTTTGCCAAGGGAAAGAACAGGATCTTAAAGGGCAGGGGCATCCAACAGAGCCTCTGGGAGGAGAGACGTGAAGGGGGTAGAGGAAGATTACTACTCTAGGTAGGGAGCAAACTCTTAGAAGTAGTGGGAGCCTGGCGCTTGTAGGTGAAGCATTCAGTAGACCATCCAGGCCTGCGTGAGGGTTGTGCAGGCTTAAAAGGCAGCTGTAAGCCTGGGGAAGCGAGAGGTTGGTGTGAGATGGGCTCGTCTGACCTGTCTGCGTGGGTCCCGCCCCTCAGCTAGTGCCCTGCAGTTCCTTCATGAACGGAACATCTCTCACCTGGATCTGAAGCCCCAGAACATTCTGCTGAGCTCCTTGGAGAAGCCACACCTCAAACTAGCAGGTCTGAGTCTGGAACAGCAGGGCCCGTGAGGTTTGGAGGGTGGGTGTGCAGGGGCCTCCCTCTGCCTGGACTCACTCAGCACCCCTGGTTCTCATGGAGCCCTCTGTTGAGTCATCAGAGAGTGACAGGCTGGTTGATCCAGGGTTGGCCCCAATATCAGAAGGTCGGACTTTTCTCAGGCCACCCACAGTGGCGTAATGGGGAAGTTAGGGCTCAGTCTAGGGTCAGGGTCAGGGATGAGTCTGGAGTCAGAGTCAGGACTTGTTCTGTGACCAGGGATCAAGGCTAAGTCTACCCCAGGCTTTGCAGCTGCCGGGATTGGGGCTCAGACTGTGATTCAATCTGTGGCAGCGTAGGAGGGAATGAGTTGGAGAGGGAGGTGGTGCTTGTGGTGGTTCCTGACAAAATTTGGACAAGATTTGACTTGAGATTGGAAGCCAGAAAATGTGGTATAACCTAAGTTTGGTGGAGCAAGAAGGGAGGGTTCTGACCCCTCATGAGGCCTTCTCCACATGACTGGTGTAATCAAGGAGGACTTTCTGGGAAAAGACTGTCTGGAGGTACTGAGTAGGGTGAGATCTATACCCCCAGGGGACAATGTAGGAGAGCATTCCAAGCTGAACACAAGAAAAATGGCATGGGCAGAGACTGGGAAGCAGGCTTGATCCTGGTGAGTCGGGGGTGCAGGGGGCAGGTAGAGAAGAACCATGCAGCTGGGGCCCTGAGGAGAGGTTTTAAAGGCCAGGACCTAAAGCACCTAAAATCTGAGCCCTGCTGCCTGGCCTCTTATCTACAGACTTCGGCTTTGCACAGCACATGTCCCCATGGGATGAGAAGCATGTGCTCCGCGGCTCTCCACTATATATGGCCCCCGAGATGGTGTGTCAGCGACAGTATGATGCCCGTGTGGACCTGTGGTCCGTGGGGGTTATCCTTTATGGTGAGAGCTCTGTCCCCACCCCAGGGTCTGTACTGTGTGTCCTTAGGCAAGTCCTCTCTGGGGCAGTCCTGAAGGGTTCTACCTCCCCAGGGTCGTTTCTCTGATGGGCATCTGGCCTCCTCTCCAGGAGTGGGCCAGGCCAGGCTTGACCCCTCTCTCCTAGCCTCCCCTCTGCCTCCCTTCCACAGAAGCCCTCTTCGGGCAGCCTCCCTTTGCCTCCAGGTCGTTCTCAGAACTGGAAGAGAAGATCCGTAGCAACCGGGTTATCGAGGTGGGTCTGGCCAGGCCTTGGTAGCCATTGGGAGCATGGAGGGGCAGGGTCCTGCGGTTGGAGACTCACCCCCATCTGCTGCAGACTGGATTGTGGTCTCCAGGCCACCTTCATGGTAGTGGGACGTGCTCTAGACTGGAAATTGAGGCTCTTGTCAATTCCAGAGACACAGATCAGCCTGCAGAAGGCCTGCTCCACAGAGAACTGTGTAGAGTGTAGAACTCCACAGAGAACTGTGTAGAACTTTCTGAGTGAAAGCCATGGCAGACGCAGGGCCAGCCTGCTTAGGCACGTAATGCATGGAGTGGGAGAAGGATCCATAAACTGGGTTATACAGTGGCTAAGAGCTCCACTGAGCATGTGCGCAGGAGCCCAGGCAAGGCTGCCCAACTCTCAGCTGGCTCTACCACCTTGACCCATCATCATTGTTCCTCTCTGTCTCTAATTCTCCCTCTGTCAAATGTGTATCTCTGGGGCATCCGGGACAGGGTGACCCTGCCAAGCCCTGGGCAGGAGTGGAGGTGCTTGAGCCCAATGTGATATATCCCCTGCCTCCTGCAGCTCCCCCTGCGGCCCCCACTCTCCCGTGACTGCCAGGACCTACTGCAGCGGCTCCTGGAGCGGGACTCCAACCATCGCATCTCCTTCCAGGACTTCTTTGCCCACCCCTGGGTAGACCTGGAGCACATGCCCAGTGGGGAGAGCCTGGCACGAGCAGTGAGTAGGCTAGTGGGGATGGGGTGGGGTAAAGGCAGGTTGAGGGTCTCGTCTGCTCCCTTCATGGTAAGCAGGTGGCTTGAGACAATAGAGAGCAGAGGGTGGACTCGGGGGACCTGCTCTAACCCTACTCGTTTTGGGCAGAAGAGGGTGCAGGGCTGGGGGTAGGCGTGACTTCTGCTCCGCCTGTCCCCAGACCGCCCTGGTGGTGCAGGCTGTGAAGAAGGACCAGGAAGGGGAGGCTGCAGCCGCCTTGTCTCTCTACTGCAAGGCTCTGGACTACTTTGTGCCTGCTCTGCACTGTGAGTCCCAGCCGGGGCCTGTAGTCAGATTTGGCAGGGGTGGGGTCCGCCATAGTTGCAGTGGATGGATTCCAGAAGATCTCCTCTGGGAGATAAAGCAGAGAGGAAAACTGGAACTTGGTGCTTTGGGGGATCCCAGAGGGTTTGGAGTAAGCCAGGAGTCATTCCAGGCTCCTCATATAAACCCCACCTTTTGCAGATGAAGTGGACACCCACCGAAAGGAAGCAATTAAAGCAAAGGTGGGTGAGTGAAAGACCCCATGAGGGATCAGAGAAGAGGTGGGGAGGACAGCAGGGACCCTGAAACCTCTGGGAAATGGCTCTCTCAGAACCTGAGCTTCCTCTCCTGGAACAGAATGCTGGGAAGAGGTCAGACTTTCCTCAGCTGATTGCCGGCAAGTTATCACAGCTTGGGCCAGTCACTGAGGACCCCAAGGGAGGACTGGGAGGCAGGCAGTTGCTGGGAGGCAGGGTTGAGGCAGCCCCTCCTCAGCCCCTCTCCCTCCTACAGGTGGGGCAGTATGTGTCCCGGGCTGAGGAGCTCAAAGCCATCGTCTCCTCCTCCAATCAGGCCCTGCTGAGGCAGGGGCCCTCTGCCCAAGACCTACTCAAAGGTAGGCCCCAGCCCCTGGCTGACCCACCCGGCCCCTAGCAGACCTCCCTTTGAGGGGAGGCAGGTTGTAGTAGGCTCTCTGAGATAGGACGACAGGCTGCTCCCCTCACCCTGAGCGTTTGCACTCTCATCCCAGAGATGGCCCGGGACAAGCCTCGCCTCCTAGCTGCCCTGGAAGTGGCTTCGGCTGCCATAGCCAAGGTATGTGCCCAGGATGGGGAGGGTCCAGGTGGGACAGCGAGGAACCTCGGTCACAGCCCTGGGTGACCTGGTTGGTGTCTGGCTGCAGGAAGAGAAAGTTGGTGGGGAGCAGGATGCTCTGGACCTGTACCAGCACAGCCTGGGGGAGCTGCTGCTGCTGCTGGCAGGTAAGGGCCCCGTCTGCGCATCCCCGCATGCCCTGACTGGCCTGCCCTCACCAAGTGCCTTCTTTTTGCAGCAGAGCCCCCAGGCCGGCGGCAGGAGCTGCTTCACACTGAGGTGCCCACTAGGGTTGGGAGGGTCATGGGTGGGACTCCTCTTCCCCTTTTACTGATTCTCTCTGTGGGGACCTCTGCAGATTCCCTCTAGAGTTCCCTACCCTCGGGGTTTTTTGAGTCTGGGAGTCAAACCTCCCAGATGTGACCCTTTCAGGGGTGGAGGGTGCTCGTATCAGGGCAGTGAGTTAGCCAGCGTCTGGGAGCCCAGCAGCAGAGAATCAGCTGGACAGGTGTAGTCAGAAAGGCCTCCTGGAAGAGGGAGAAGGTAGGGGCCTCAGGGGAAGCCATTCTAATGGGGCAGAGAGTTCTCAAGAGCATCAGGGCTGAGGCCCGCCCCTCCCACATCCACGCGCACGTCTTCCCCTGGCAGGTTCAGAACCTCATGGCACGAGCTGAATTCCTGAAGGAGAAGATCAAGGTGAGGTATGGGCCATCATGGGGTGAGGGTTTGGGTGTTCTGCTCCTCTCTGCCTGTGGCTTTCTGTCTCCTAGTCCCTCTTGTGTGTCTCCCTTTGTCTTCCTCTCCATTCATGTGAAGGCCTCTCCTCCCGGTCTCTGTCCTTCACACTCTTGATTGCTCACTGTTCGGTGCATCTCCTGTCTCTCTCTCTCTCTGCCTCTCACCCTTGTGCTGCATCTGTGTCCCACAGATGAGGGAGTCTCGCTGGGAAGCAGAGAGCCTGGATAAAGAGGGACTGTTGGAGTCTCTTCGTAGCTGTGAGTCCTGCCCTGGGGTCTGACCATCCAAGCAAGGAAGGGTGAGGGCTGGGGATGACCTTGCCGGAGATCTGAGATTGCCCCTCCCTTCTTGCCCCTGCACAGCTTGTACCCTACAGTGACACCTGAGGATGACGGGACAGACCATGGGCTACCAGGACCCTGGAGTTGAAGGTCCACTCATCCCAGGCTGGGCCTGTGGATCAACCTCCAGAATTTTGTGGCCCTCTGCAGCTCTGGAAACATCCTGGGGAGGGGACTTCCTGGGTTGGCAACTCTGAGACTCCCATCCCAGGGTCCCTGGTCTCCCTCAGGCACTCTCCTTCCCCTGGAGGTTGGCCCGTGCTGTGCGCTAGGTCTTGGCCCCAGGGTGTAGGAGTCAGGACCCTGGGAGAAAAGTAATTCTTTCATGTGACCTTTACCTTGAAAGTTTAGAAGTTGCTATTTGGTGGTTGCTGGGTCCTGATACTGTCAATTTCAGGATCTGAGCCTGCAGCCTTGGAGGAAGGGGCCATCAAGGCTTTAAGCATTTGTGCTCTGAGAAGAAGGCAAAGGACCCTCTGCAGGACAATTCTGCTCTTGACCCCTCCCTGCCATGCCTACTGGTATCTTTCTTGGGATCCCTTATTCCAACTCACCTCCCTCCTTGCACTGGAATGAGGAACTCCAAAACCCCTTAGGGACCACTGAGCCCTACAGAATTCACCTGTCTTCTGGAAGCGTACCCCTGACCACCATCTCAATATTTTAAGATAATACTTAAAGCATGAAAATAATGTACTTTGTAGGAATGGTGCAAATATCAGAAGCCCATGCCTTGTCCCTCCCCTGGTGCAGGGGCATAAGGGGAGGGGTCCTTCACCCATACCCCTCCCACTCCTGCCTCTTCTCCAGGGCCCCCCCCCCCCCCAGCTTACCACAAATTTGGCACTGTGCTAGAGTTTGGGGGTCTGTAAGATGTAAACTTTATGGCTGTCTGTCCCGTCCCATCAGGCTATGGGAGAATCAATGCCATCTAGGACCCCTGATTCTAGTTCTGACTGCCGGGGGTGACCCCGGGCAAGCTGTTTCCCCTTTCTGGGCCTTGGTCTCCCTGTCTCTCCAGGAGAGCTACAAATACCTCCTCAACCTACAGCGTGAGGGCAGAGTGACTTTAATCAAGAGAAGAATGTACATGCTTGGAGTTATTTTAGGATTTCTCTAAAAATCAGAGATGATGTTGGTGGTGGCTCCTAACTCCTTTGCCCTTAAATTCCTCCTTGGAGCAAGAGTTCTCTATTCTCTCAGGAGGCTGGATGTAAAGAATGGAATTCATTGATTCTGTATTAAATTATTTTCTGGACTTGTGCTTCTTTTCTTGCTCTAGGGAAAACAGAAGAGACAGCCCTTGTTCACAGGCTGGGGCTAGAGGGGTCCCAGGGAAATCTGGGTAACCTGAGGCTAGGGCTGGGGTAGATCATGGGTGATGGGGCGTAATGGCCACATCAGTCTCTAGCCCTCAACCCCTAGGGGAGTCCCAGATAGTCAGGCTGACCAGCCGTGGTTTCTGCCACCATCGCAGGATGCCCGGGCTGGGGGAAGCATAGGCCTGGGAGTCTAGGCAAGGCTTTGCCCACTGTGCGTCTCAGACTTGCTGTCTGCACCTTGAAAAGAGGAGACACTGTTCAAGTTCAGTGCTTGAAATGCCTGCACCGTCCCGCACCCCAGACAGGGCCGGTGGGTGAGCACTGAGCTGGCTGGGGGAAGAGGGCATTCTTTGGGATGTGCTGTACTCAGACCCAACCCCCAGCACCTCCGAGCTGGAGTTGTTTCCAGTGAACGCGCACACGTGTGCTGCATCCAGCTGGTCTGGGACTGAACAGTGCTTGTTGGGAGCAGCCGTGGGGACTTAAAGTAAGGGAAGCACATCCCTGGGCAGCTGTCATTTACCCAAGAGAGCACTTCCTAGACTTCTCAGACCACCACCAAGATACTCAATTTTCCTTACAGTTGCTAAAGTGCTTCTGATACAGGGAGGGAAACAGACCCTAGAAGAGCAATCAGTTTTCCTGAAGCCTTTGGCCTGGCCTTTGGGAGGCAGTGTTGCCCAGTGACCCAGAGGACAGGTGCTGGAGTCTGTGGCCTGGGCTAAAATCGGGGCTCTGCTACTTTGGTTGTGAAATTTGAGACCCGTTGATTAACCTGTTGCTTCCTCAAAATGAGGATAAGGATAAGTTCCTGGTCGGATTTTTTTTTTTTTTTTTTTTTGAATGCTGTATGGCAGGGTCACATCTCATTGTTTTTCCATGTGAGTATCCCGTTACTACAGCACCATTTGTTGAATTTTTGTTTTTGTTTGTTTGTTTTGCTTGTTTATTTTGGGGGAAGTGCATGGACCAGCAATCAAACCCGGGTCTCCTGCATGGCAGGCAAGAACCTCGTGGGATTTTTGTAAGGATTAAATGAGGCATTGTACACGAATCTGGCACATAGTAAGAATTCAATAAAATGTTATTTTCAGATCTAGGCAAAGAAATGTACTGTGCTTCAGATTATTTCTGGAGATTGGCTGGACAAAAAGCCCTGATAAGTAAAGTGAGGGAAAGGGAAGAAGGAGAAAGAATGGACCCTGTTGGGTGGGTGAATAAGAAGCCTGGGTGGGAGGGAGCGTGGAAATGAGGCAGGGTGGAGGATGGCGGACTGAAATTGAATGGAAGGATGATGGCATAGAGGACAAGCCCACAGACCCAGTTTTTAATGTGTAATATCTGTACTGGCTGGCTGAGAACAAGGGCCTGAAATTTTTATACATATGGGTGTGGAGTGGGTAGCCCCCATGGGGGAGGTGGGGGCAGATGGCAGGAAAGGCCTGGGAGGCTGGGGGAGAAGGGCCCTCCCTGGGCAAAGCCTTTGGATGGCCTCCAAGCTAGCTCTGGTTCCAAGCCTCCAAGACATCTGCCAAGGAGAGCAGCAACCGAGCTGGAAGGCTAGAAGGGGAGGGAAGAGGCGAGGGCTCTCTGTAGGGGCTCTCCTATTTTTCCTCCAGGGGGTCCTCTGAAGTCACTAAAGCAGATGCCCCTGGCTCCCTGCAGTGTGCTGGATGCCCCACCCTGTCCTGTCCTCCAACCTACACTCAGTTTCCCAAGCCCAGAGCCAGTCCTGGGCTTTGCTAGGGAGAGTGCCCGATCCTGGGCCTTCTCTGTCTCCCAAAGAGACAGCCCTGGAAGCTTGGGAGAGGTGGTTGGACCTCTGGAGCAGATGGAGGCTCCCAAGTGTCCCTGGGTCCAGCCTGCCCCTTCTTTTGCTAGCTGGGGGCTGGGGAAGGACACAAAACCTTGGTTCCTGCAGGAGGCCATTGAAAAGGGATCCAGTCCCAAGAGGTCAGTGTGCCAACCCAGCCCTCCCTGAGAGGGAGACAGCCCAACACGGAGGCTGGGGCATGGGGACAGAGGAAACATCAATGACTACTTTCCCCCAGAGTAACTCACACCCGCACCTATACACTCAAAGTCCAGAGACTCACAAACTCACTCAGATTCAGACGCTAATAGGCCAGGGACTGCAGACACATACACAAAAATACTTGAAGTCATGTACGAGCTCAGGGATCCCCATGCAGATATCCATATAGATTCGCACAGACATGCGCGCACACACACACAGCTCTTGTTGAATAAGGCTGAGACAGCTGCAACGCTGCTGCTCCTCCGGGCCCAGCCCACCCTGGCTCCCTTGCGTTTCCCAGGCTGCTAACAGATTCTGACAACAGCCAAGGCTGGCAGGCACTGGGTTAGAGGCAGGCTGGGGGCTCCGTGCACCCCCACCTCCCATTGCCAACTCCCTTCACGTGGAACTCCCTGCTGGTGGAAACAGGGCAGGACCTCCCAGCATCACCAGGACCAAACGTCAGCTGGACCAACAGTGCCCGCAGTCCGGGCTCAGCGAATCAACTCCCCCCAGATATCCCCAGTGCCTGCTTGGGGCCTTGTGTCTGACGAAAGACCATCTGGCTGTTGGGGGAAGGGGAGGCTCTCCATACTCCAAACCCAGCTCCCTGGTTGCCCTCCCCAGCTCCTCCCTGGGGGCCAACTGGCCTCAGGGAAATCATATGTTCCCTCTGCGCCCCACCTCCCCATAGGAACTGGGCTTGAGCTGTCCATGGGTGGGTAGAAGGCAGGCGAAGGGCACTGGAGACTTCTCGGGCAGGGCCAGGGCTGGCCATCCATCTTCCTGAAATCCCCAGTATTACTGAGACAGTACTACTTGAGGGGGAGGGCCGGGTAGCAGCCTTCCGTTTCCTAAAAGTGTGGGGTGGTATCAAAGGGGCTCTGTCATCACTGTCAACATTTCCTATAAAAGGAGAAGAGGAAAGAACAGGAGACAGGGAGGGAGAGGGACTAGAGTTAAGTGTCCCGATTCAGGACCAGCCTGGAAGCCATCCAAAGACTTTGTCCAGAGAGGGAGAGGCCGGACAAGGTCAGCAAGCCTGGCGAGCCCTCAGCCTGCCCTCCTTGTCCATCTCACCTGGGCCCCAGAGCTAGCTCCTTCTGCCCCAGAGCTGGCTCCCCCCCCCCCCCCCCCCCCCCCCCCCGTTCCAGGGATCATCCAGACAGGTCAGGGACTTCTTGAGGTTTCTAGGCTGCGAGGTGGGGGGAGAGGGATCCCAGCCTCCCTCCTACTCCCTGACCCCAGGCTCCAGCCAGCACCTTTTTGTGAGGGTTTGGTGAGTGCTGAGCCTGCCCCTGCACTGCAGTTGCCTCAACACCGGTCTCGCCTGCCTCTTTCCACTCCGCCCTGCAAACCACTGAAGGGGAAGGGGTCTGTCCAGTCCCATTAGGTAGAAGGCCCCTAGAGGGTAGAGTGCTGACGTGGGTCTGACTGCTGATGTGACTGAGGAGGCCCATAACGCAACCCCCGCCCCCCGCCCCGCCTCGTCAAGGTCTCTTGCAGCTCCAAAAAGGTCAGGAGGGATTTTTGTCCAATGGCTGATGGTCCTTTTTTGGGGGCAGCCTAAGAGCAGCCCAGAGGCAGAGGCCCCTTTCCAGCGATGCTCAGGAGCGCAGGACCCAGCATGCCAGCCACAGCAATGCCGCCTGCTCTGGGGACTGTGTCCCTGTCTGTCTTTACCCTCCTGATCCCACACCTTCTCTTTCTGACCCCTCTTCCACCTTCTCCCACCCCACCCCCCAACATTACCTACTGGGTAGGTTTTGAATGCCTTTTTCTTATTTTACAAAGGAGCCCTAGTGGAAAGTTTGCCCCTGAAACCAAACTTCAGATGGTGAGTCTTGGCTGGCTTCCCACAGGTCAGTGCCTCAGCAGCAGCTGGGGCCCCAGGGCTGGAGGGAGAACACCTGGACTGGGCCTCTGGCACTTTTTTTCCCACCCAGCCTCCTGGGTGGCCCCGCTTGAAGAGCCTATTTCTTGGTTTCCTGGGTTCTCCAGCAGGTGAACAGGATGAGACTTCGGACCTTCATTTTCCCGGGGAAAAAAACACAGGCCCAGAGAGGGAAAGGGACCTACCTATTCAAAATCACACAGCTCCATCTCCAAGGTGAGAAGGAAATATAGACACAGGTGCCAGAAACAGCCATGGCTGAGCAGCAGACCCTCTTGTGATAACATCTCCCCCAGGCGCGTTCCCATCCAGTTGGCTGCCACATCCATCTCAAAGCCCTTATCTGTTTCATTTGGGTCTAGGCTGGACCACCTAGATCTGGTGCTCAGTCAGTGCGGTGACCCCACCCCTCCCCAGGGCCTTGGGAAAGTAGAGCTTGAACATCTCAGAGTCTGGTGCTCCTGGGCAGGTCCCACAGAAGACATTTCCTCTCCTAGTGCTGGATTTCTCCTCATACCTATGAAGCTGTGGGTGAGGAGGTAAAGAACACCCCTCCAAGAGCAAGGTTGGGGGTTTGGGGTACAGAAGACTCCTGGAGGTCAATAAGAAGTGGGAGGATAGACTTGTCATTTGGAGTTTTTATTTTTTACTGAGCTAGAAGAAGTGATCTCAGTCATGAAATCCAGAGAAAATTCTACAGGAACAGAACAGAAATGGGCTGGGCTGCAGGCCCAGAGAAGGCCTGGAGCTGCATGGCTGCTGTTCAGTGCCAGCTTCAGCCTTGGCACTCGGCCCCTCACACAGCATTGCTCAGCTCCCAAGAGCCAGAGCCCACAGTTGAAGCATTAGCTGCCCAAGGAGGCTTGAGGCTGTGGCTGCAGCTTCTGCCTTGCCTGAGAAAAGGACTGGGTTGGCTCCAAAGGGCAGGGAGGCCAAGCTAGGAGTCTTAGAAGTCACCTGTATGTCCCCATTTTACAGATGATGAAATGAGGCCCAGGTGGCTTTCAAGGATGGTAAAGTTGGAGACTTGAACTCAGGCCTCCTGTTTGCTGTGGGTCTGTGTCTACCCAAAGCCACCAGTGAGGGTATTTGAATGTTGGTATCTAGAGAGGCTGGGCACCCAGGGGAGCTGGCCTGTGTGTCTGTGTGTGCCAGGATTTGTCTGTGGCTTACGTCTCTCTGCACATCCCAAAGTTTTTGTACCTCTCTATGTATCTTTCTGTGGTGCTCCTGTGTGCAGACATTTGGAACCGTGGCGAGAATGGGATGGGGGTTTTTCTACAACCTTGGAAGGTCTCCTCAGGCTGAGTAGGGAAGTGGCTCCTAGGAGGGCAAGTGAAGAATAAAGACTTAGTTCTCACTGGAGAGGGAGAGATCAGAAGACAGGATTGGGACAAGGGTGAGAAGGGTCCTGGAGCCCAGGTAGGTCGAGGGAAATAAAGCCCATGATGGCGTGTCGATCTCTGGAAGTTGAGCTCATGTGGGCCCATTCCTGCAGTCACCCCACTGGGCAACCCATGGAAGGTTGTCACATGATGTGGCACTTTTCAGCTGACTGCTTGAGGTCCCCCAATGTGGCCTGGGCCTTGTCCTTGAGTGAACTGAGGTCCAAGCCAGGGAGGCTGGTCAGCTGCCCAAGAACAGAGGCCCTTTCCTCCTCCTCCTCAGTGTCCTCCTCAATCATCTTGGCCAGCTCTCGGGGCAGTTCCACGTCTCCACCTGCCATCTGGATCTGGCTCTCATCTGTCTCGTTCTGAAGGGAAGAGGGGAGGGGCACAAGGTGGTGTTGAGGGGGTTGGGAGAAGGCCTAGACTGAATTCCAGGCCCCTGGATTCTTGAGCCCTCGGTGCTCACCACCACATCCCAGAATTAAGCATTTGACACTTGGCGCATGGAGATCTTGCACTTTTATACCTTGTGCTTTTATACCACCTTACTTCACTCTGAGATGCTGAAGGACTAGCATGGTGAGGAAAGATAAAATGAAAATACCTGTAAGTCACACACACATAGTCAGCTATGCATATACTATTTATCTTTAATTACACTGCAGGATGTAACCAATAATAGTGATGGGTTCGTTCCATTTATCAAATGGCAGAACCCATCTGCCTTTCATTGACTGGGTGCTTTTAATTCTCACAATAACACTGTGAGGCAGATATCTCCATTATTCAAATAAGGAAATTGAAGCTCAGATCATTAAGTAAGTAACTTGCCCCAGATCACTCAATTAGGAAACAGGGAAGCTGAATTTAAACCCATGTCACTGATTCTAAAATCTGTGCTGTCTTCGTACAGCGCCTTCTTATGGTTATTGTACCCTCCTGTCTCTCTCTGCAGGGCTCTGCGGCTTTCCAGCTTTGTGTTTACTCAGCTGCATGCAAGTCTATCTTCTTTTACTGAACTAGGAGGGTCCCAGTGACAGGAGTTGTGTCTCTTACATGTTTAGAACAAGTATTTAGGAATGACTCTGCTCCTACCTGGGTATAACTCCACAACTTTTCAAAAAGGAAGGCTTTGGGGACCTATTTTCCCTCTTGAGAAACTTCCAAAAAGACTGTTAATCTGAGAAGCCAGGGGCTCAGTAAACATCTCCTGAATGAATGAATGTAATGTCCACGTATCTGATCTCTCAATTCAAGTGGAAGATCAAGGTTAAGAGTGCTGTATCACTATATCTCTGTTTCCCCTCAGAGATCTCTGCGCACAACTTGTGCTTCAGTTTTCCTCCTTGTGCAATGAGAGTAGAACACTCACAAGCCCACCCCTTGCTGCAGGGCCAAGCAGAGCATGGGAGCAGGGGTCTCCTGTGGCATCATCACTGACTGCTTGACCAATAAAGGGAATACTTTGCTCTCTACAAGCAGATTCTATATCCTGGTAAGCAGTCTTGGGATTTGGAACAAACATAGGCTCAATATTCACAGGCTTGAACTTCTACCCCAACTCCATCATTTGCTGGCTGAATCACCTTAGCCAAGTCCCTTAATCTCTCTGATTCTTAGTTTCCTTATTAGTAGATGAGTTGCAATGTTCTTGGGGCATTAGGTGAGGGAGTGAAGGTCAAGTACCTGACACCCAGTGTGCTGCATCCTCTGCCCCCCATTTCCCATGTGTTCACAAGCTCCAGGAGCATTCACTATTCCCTACAGTAAAATCTACTGCCCTTGTACTGCCTTCTGCCTCCTCTTCAGGTCCTCTGCCCACTTTCCTGGGCCTGACCCATGAAGGCATCAAAGAGAAGGGACCTGGCCTGGCTCCAGACACACAAACTTGATCAGTTCCCAGAGAGCTGGCTTCCTCTTGGACCCATTGGCAGGTGCTGGTTAACCATGAGTGAGCGAGGCCTAAAGGAGCGAACCATGCACCCTGAGAGCCTTTCCGAGTTAGAACTGCAGCATCCAGAGCAAGGTGAAGGAATCCTAAGTCCAGAGCCCAGAGTCCAGAGTCCAGGATATACCCCGCAGCCCAGGCCCCGCTTACCTTGGGTAGCCGGTATTTGTCTCGGAAGTGGCTCCGCAGTGTGGCCCGCTCTGCCTTCCTCTGGGCGAACTGCGCATCCCGCTCCATCCTGCCAGGGCACCGGGGGGGTGGGGTGGGGTGGGGGATGGGGGCAGAGTCATCGCAAGAGCAGGGAGAAGGGGCAAGAGCTGCAAGGAAGTGCGGGAGGGGTCTCTGCATATAGACCCCTGGGCTGGATGTTTCCATAACAATGGCCTATGTGTGAGGAGGGCGCCCACCCCTCCCTGGCGGGCTGGATTAGTTGTTGCCTCCTTTCACCTATCACAATGCCCTATGTAGTCCTTGCACCTGTCGCTGGATGGAGCTGGCAGGGCTGGACATCAGTCTGTCTAGCTCTTTCTGCGGACCCTAATATGTGTTCCGGGCAATCTCCAACTCCGCCCATCATTTCCCATCCCTGACAGGGGGAAGCAGTGTGTGGGAAAGTAATGGGGACAGACTTGGTTTCACTTCACTACCTCTTTCAGTATGTCCTTGGGTAAGTCACTCAGTTTTCTCTTCTGTAAAATGGGGCAATATTTCCCAACTCCCCAACACTGTTGTGAGGATTAAGTGAAATATTGATAGTGCTGTGTTATAATGGCCAGGGGCTATGATGAGTTGTTCACATGCATTAACTCATTTAATCTTCATAATAAATATGGAAGGTATGTACATTATGATTACCATCCCCATTTTACAAAGAGGAAGCAGAGCTACAGAGAGGTCAACTTGACTAATCACCCAGCCAAGAAGAAGCAAAGCCAGGATCCGAAAACAAGGCCTCTAGCTCCAGAGCGTAGCCTGTACCTCCACTCTGGCTACTTCTGTGTCCCAGCACTGCTGGCTCCCAAAAAGGCTCACTACCTATTAGTGCCCCTTTCAGGATCTGTCTGTGTGACTGCGAGCACCCCTCAGCTACACCTCTTTTCTCAGAGCCCCAGCTGGAAGATCCAGGCGGCTGGTACCAGAGCGGATTAAGGGATTACTTGTTTCATCAGAAATGCACGTGCCCCCAGCCTCCCACCCCGCGCCCCTGTTGTCCCCCACTCCCCACCCCCTCTAAGAAGCTGGGGTCAAGTCCTAGGTTTGAGATGGGATGGCACTGAGGGCAGCCTAGAGGGCACATCTCAGTCTCCTACCACTTCTAGGAAAGGAGGGGAGGGGGGCTTGGACCTGAGGCTAGAAGGGGCGGGATGGGCAGCTGGAGGGGGGTCTTTGGGGCCGGGAAGAGACCCCACTCACTTGTCTTCCACCAGTTGCTTCTGATACTCTTCGTACTCCTCTCGGCTCATGCCTTGTGCTTCTGCCGCCGACTTTTCCCCGTCCCCTTTGTCCTCGCCGCCCCCCAGGCTCCCGGTAAGGTTCTTCAGCTGGCCGCCCACCATGGTTTTCACCATGAATGCCATGGTCTTCGTCAGCCTGGGCACCGGTCTCCAGGTACCACGCGCCGGGCCCCGGCACGTCCGCGCCTACTTCAGCACCAGATCTCGCGGACAGCTCCCGCCGCCCGCCTGCGCCCAACGCTCTGCGCCGGCCTCCGCCGGTGCGGGCCCGCCCCCACCTCCCCAAAGCCCTCCTCACGGGGGGCGGGGGGCATGCACGGGGCTGAGGAGGCTGCACCACGTGCCCGTTCCCCACTCCCGCCTCCCCCACGTGCTTCCTTCAACGCCAAGCTCCGCCGGGCACTGCTGACAGCAGATTAGGGCTTGTGGGGGGTAGGGTCGCTTCCCAGGGGAAGGGGCTGCGCTAATACACGCCCGGAACCCTGCCTCCTACCCTGCCCCTACTTCCTTCTCTCAGGGATTGTTGATGGCCAGGATTTCAGGTGGGAGGTCTGAGTAGTACCAAGAGGGCAAGGATTTTGGGACCCCTAGCTCTCTACCCCATCCTTCCCCTTAACCCGCAGCCCCCAAAACTGACCAAAGAACTTGACACTGGGAAAAGGGAAGGGAGATTCCAGACGGGGATTCCCAGTTATGACTCTGACAGCTCATGCTCTGGGGGTTGTCGGTCTGTCCTGCTAACCCCTGGAGTTGCAGGGGAGTGGGGAAGGAGAGAATTGCTAACGGTGATGTTGGTGAGCCAGGGAAAGGCACCTAAAGATATCACTCCCTGTTCTGGGTAACTGTGGGGACAGAATTATACTTAGCTCTCCCCTGCCCCGCCCCCACCCCTGCACAGTCCTCTACCCGTCCATAGTCCAGAGCTCAAACCCTATGGAATATCTGGTCTGTTGGAGGGCAAACGTGCCCTTGACCTCCTTGCCAGCTTGGAGCGCATTCTCGGCCATCTATCCAAGGGAGGTTGGAAAACTTCAGAGAGATTCAGGCAAAGCTAGAAGGTAAATGATCACATCAAAGCATGGGGAAAGGAAATCTACCTTTAATGGGGTGGGAGCTAATTACCCAAAAGCTATGCTGTAGGTAGGAGTTGGGTGCCCAGAGAGAGAGAGAGGAATAGAAGTCACTTTGACACTTTGAAGACACAGCTGGGCAAGCCCTCTGTCCTGCAGGCATGAGAAATGGACATTTCCCTGGACTTTGAGGTGAGTCATGCATGCATGCTGGGGGTGTGGGGTTGCCTCTTCAGGGCACCCAGGGCACCCAGGGCACCCAGGGCACTGGAGACTTGTGATGCAGGACTCACAGGAAGGCTGCCTGCAAACAAACACTCCTGAAAGCTCTTGTCCCGCTCCTGCCGCCTGCCAGGGAGAGAAGAAGGTTTCTCAAGCCTCTCCTTTTTGGGCCCTTGAGACCAGACCTCCCACACTCACCTCCCACACTCATGCCCCAAAGCCCTCCTCTGGGACCTTGTCTGGCCCCCTTGGACGGCCACATCAGGTCCACATTCAAAGCCTGCCGAGGTTGATCCAGTTTTCTTGTCTACTGCACTCCTCATCACATGAGTCTGGTGTCGTCATTTCTATCTCCAAGCCTTGGCTGTTCTCCACACCTGGAAAGCTGTCCCCCTCCTACCGTCCTACTCTGCCTTTATATCTCAGCCTACTTCTCTCCTCCTGTAGGATACCCCCTAGCCCACACTGATTTTTCTAGTGTCTTGAAATTCCACCAACAAAGACTGTCAGTCTGTTTCTGAGGTCTTTAGCATACCCCACATCTCTAAATGCTTCATCCATTTAACAAACACCCACCAAGCCAAAATGGGTATCTCCTCTACCTTTTTAATTTTTTTTGCCCAATTTTATATTCTGGTCTTACCTTTTGCCCCATGGCACTGAACTTTCTACTTTTTCTCCAAAATCCTATGCTTTTTTTTCATGCTTCCATGCCTGTTCTCAGGCTGTTCCCTCTGCATCGGTGCCTTTGCCTAGCTTGCCAGCTGGAGAACTCCCAGTCACCCTTGAAGACACATCCCAAACATCCCTTCCAGGTCAATTCTCTGATGTCCCTAAGTTGGATCAAGTGCCTTTCCCTGCTCTCCAAAAGCCCCTCAGCTTCCTGCCATCATGGCACTGACTATGAGGGTGTGGCTGTCAGTTACTTGTTGACTTCTCAAACTAGAGCGTAAGCTTTGTCCTCACAAAGGCCCAGATGGGGCTGGGGGCTTAGCAGGTGTTCAGTAGTGCCTGCTGGAAAAATGGGTCTTTGCCTGGGCTGTGCTGCTAGCAAGCTGGTGAACCAGGCAGGTCTTCTCTGGACATTGGTGCCCCTCTCTCGGGAATGGCTATGGTCCTGTTCAGATCCAAGAAATGTTGGGTTGGTATGGGAAACCCTGCCCAGGGGAAGGCCCACCTGAGGTTTACATAGCAGAAGAAGCCTACAGTTTGCATGAAGAGGAAAAACAGGAAGATGCCAGGCCGCAGACACGAGGAGGCCCCTAAGGACCGACCAGGTTGGCGGGGAGTTTTGGCTGCCGCTTTCTGAAAGGGAGGGTTTAAGGTCCTGGCTCAGCTTCTTTGCGAGCAGGAGGGAGGAGATCCTGGAATCTGGGCTGGGTGTGGCTCTGTTTCTTTCCCCAGGCTTGGGGCACCCTGGCTCTCATCCAGGGAACTTGGAGAGGGGGCAGAGTACAAAGCTGCCTCCCCCGCCCTAGCTCCCATGGCTCCATCTGTGGGAACAGCAGGGAAGGCCTGGGGCCTGGGATTGTCAGGGAGCTGATGGCTCAAGAGAGGAGAGGGGGTGGCTGGAGAGCAAAAGACAGGGTGAGGGTGAGCAAGGGAAAGAATAAGATGGTACAGGAATAGGGGGAAAAGATGGCTTTACCACTGAGTTCTAAGTGGTTTGAGTACAGTCCCCCCCCACTTCATTTTTGGTCACTAAGAGGGTTGGACCAAGTGGTCTCCCTGGACTCTGGAACTCTCCAGAGAGCAGACAGGGCAGTGAGAAGGTCACATTTGTGTTCTTGTGTGTCTATGTGTGTGTGAGTGTACATGCACACACAAATCCACAGTTGTGCCTGCCAGGGGTCTCAGGAGGGGGAGACAAAGAGCAAAAGGTGCCTGGGCCTGCAGAAGTGCTGAATAAAGGGTGGCTGAGGCCAAGCCTCAGGGATGGGGACCCCCCACCCCCCGCCACCACCACCACCGAGCTCCGAAGATCCTTGTGCAGGAGGCCGAGGATCTGGTCCAGCTCCGAGAAGTGATGCTGGGTGCCCACGGGCAGGTAGAAGACCTGGGCTCCTGAGGCCATGCGTGTAGCTGCTTCCCTAGGTGGGGAAGGGGACCAAGGAAAATGATTCATTGACCCTTCTGAATGTACCCAATCACTTAGCCATTTCTCACCATCCCCACGGCAGCACATGGGTGGGGAACAGGCCCCATCCTTTCTAGGGATTAGGTTTCCCCCACCACCAGATTATCTCACTGGATCCTGGTACAGCTTCATCTCAGAGAAGGGTCTCCCTAAAGCTGCCTGTCTCAAATCCATGTTCCTCTGGGCTCTGCCTTCCACCCCCAGCCCTCTGGGAATCTAGCTCCTTCCCATCTTCCTTCATACTGTCCCCAGACATCCGCGCGCGCGCGTGCAGGGGTGGGCCCTAGCCACAGTATTTAGCTCAAAGCCTCCCTCTTCCATGGCATCAAAGGATCTCCCTTGAATGCTGGAAAATTGGGGAGGGGGGGTAGCCAAGGAAAATCCGGGACTGCCTCCTGCAACTGGACATGATCTTGGTTGTCCTTCCTACAAGAAGCCTCATCAAAATTTTCCCTCCTCCCAGGAGCTGTCACTAAAGCAAGGCTCAGATTTACTAATCCTCCCTGGGGTGGGAATGACTGACAGAGGCCTTCATGAGATGCTCCTCCCAGGGAGACTGGCTTCTGAAATAGGATTTCCAAAACTTTTAAACTTGATTCAGTTAAATTCAGGTCATCTCAACAACCTAAGCAGCCCCCAATCCCTCCCTACGAGCCAGACCTTGTGCTCAGTGCTCGGGAAATAATTAAAGGAATAACAGGCTAATGAAGGGACTTCAGACAGATAAGCAAGTTGGTGTAGGAGGACTTCTCTTCCCTCCACCCCAGGACCCCTTCCTTGCCCTGTGCCCTCACCTCATCTCTTGCAGATCCTGGAGCAGTACCTGCTGCCCGCGGAGCAGAGCGCTGACCTTGGCCAAGTCCTGTAGAATGACCAGTGTCTTCTCTCGGGGCCCAGGAATCAGCCCCTCTCACCTCAGATCCACCTTTCCCAGGAACACTGCAGCCCCCACCCTTCCCCAGAAACCTTACCAGATTATTGCCTGGGGCTTCTTCATTTTGGACCCGTTGAGTTTATTTGATCCCTGTCCATCCAGGCTCTTGGGTTCCCCTGCTCTCAAACCCTTCTCCCTAAGGGAGGTCGATTTTCCCCCAACGGTGTCCATTCCTGGACTTTCTCAAAAGTCCTTCCCTTTCTAAAAGTGGTTCTGCCCCCTGAAGGAGACAATGGCCCCACTCAATCCACTCAATCCTCCTTCTTCCAAGGTACAACCCAAGCTGGGAGCCAGTGCTAGTATACTCCCAAGGCTTGGGCCCCCACCACTAAGTCCCCACTTCAGCAGCCAATCCTAAACTGTTCTGGTTTTAGGACATGAGATTAAAATCTGGATCTGTCAGAGCCCAGCAAAGCCTACAAGAGCCTTTCCTTCCCCTCCCCAGCACCTCACACCCTGTCTGGGTTCGCCTCTCAGGCCCCCCCAACTGGGCACCATGGGACATGCCTCCCTGGGGGAGGAGTCAAGATGGTAGTGGAGCGGAAATAAAGAGTCTGGTGCATCTGAGCATTAAGCAAGCCATATGCAAATCACATGCGAAGCTACAAGCAAATTAGCACCCAGACTATTTCTGTCATTCGTCTATAGACCAAAGTCCAAGTACCTGGCATCTTCTCTCCCCAAGCTCAGCCACATGGCTCTTTGGGCATTTGTTTGTGCAGAAATGCTCCACCACACTCTCCTACCCAGCTCCCAACCCCATCCTGTGCCCGGCAGCATTTCGTGCTTGCCCTCCTTCCCCTCCAGGCCTTGGTGGGGTGCAGCTCCTGAGGGTAGCACCTCTTTCTCTGTTTGGAAGGAGAGAGCCTGCTGGGGCCATCGGACCCAATGCCTAGGAGCTCAGCCTCCCCAGGCCTGCAGGAGGAGCCTTGGTTGTCATAGAAGTCGCTCACCCAGATTCCCTCAGGTCTGGCCTGGCCTGGGGACCCCAGCTGCTGCTTCCATTGCCTCTCAGCCTGGGCCAACTGTTCGGAGAGACCCTGGAGAGCCTGCAGGATCTGGCTGTGTCTGCCCAGCATCAACTCCAGATCAAAGAGTCTTTCGCCTGGGGAAAGAGGCAGAGCTGGGATGGGCAGCCAGTTGGGCTAGGGCAATGGATCCAGTCTTTGGGGGCTCTTTGCAGTGGGAGACAGGAAGGGCATGAGTGGCTTCTGCTTCCAAGCCCCTCACCTGGAAAGATGTGCCTGGGTGTTGAAGTGGGGATAGGACAGAACACCTGGGCCCAGGTCTCACCTAGTAGTGATCTCTGCAGACTTCTGTCACCCCACTGGTTAAAGGACTCCTGGTTCTAAAGGAGGAGGGTCCTATGACTCTTATATGGGTCCTTCCCTGCCTGTTTGCTCCCCAGATCCCTACCCCCTTCATGGGCTTCAGAGTCCGATTTTGGAAGTTTGTCTCTCCTTGTGTCCAGGGCCAGCCTTGCCCTCAGCTCTTCCAGCTGCCCTGCCAGACGGAGCTCCTCCAACTCCAGAAAGGGCTGGGGGGGAGCCTGGAGGAGGAAGACAAACACTCAGACCCAAAGCCCATGGGAGATCTGGGGGCCAGGGGAGCCTTCCCCAGGACTTTCCATGAGCCCACTCTTCCTCCCGGACAAAACCCAAGCGTTCACCCTAAACAGGGAGAGCCCTCATCTCTCCTTCAGTTCAGCCCTTTGAGCCCTGCCACCACTGCTGATCCCCACACCCTTCCCTCCCCACTGTGATCCAGGCCCCAGCCTGTTTGCTCAGGCCTCGGCTTTGTATATGCTGTTCTTCTGCTAAGCCAACCCCTTCTGCACCTTCAAATTCACCTCCTCCAGGCAGCCTTCTCGATTCTACCTGGCTTGGTTAGAACCCCTCCGCTGTGCTCCCACATTTCCCCTGTGCCTTTCAGCACCCAGTACTGATCTGGGTTGTAAAGTAACAGTCTGGCTCCAACCATCCTAGAAGGTGCTTGAGGACAGGGCCTGGCTCTGGGCCACCTCCAGCCCCAAACACTGCCCAGCACAAGGCCTGGCCTGAGCAGAGCTCAGAGAATAGGTGGGGATGAGGGATGGAATGACAGGTCCATGGGTACCATGGCCTGAGTGTGTAGAGGTTAGGAGAAGCATTGGGGAATGCAAAGGGTCCCTGGGTTGCCTCTCCCCCAGCCCTTCCCCCAAAATCAGGTCTGGGATTGGCATCACCTCTGGACCTGGCTCGCTCAGACTGAAGGTCAGGAAGGACAGGACATCATGGTCATCTGGGAGGGATTGCAGAATGGAGAAGGGGCAGTAAGACCCTCCATCCAATAGCCCCTTCATTCAGTCCTCACCACTGCCCCCCCCCACCAGCCTCATCATACCCCAGGGAGGCAAGACAGCTGGGTGACCTTGATAGCTTCTCTAACCCTTGTCTTGCTCACTTCCAAGAGAAGGTGTGAAGATCAGACAAGCAAATGGGTGGGCTGTGCGAGTTGACTCCCACACACAGCCAGATGGGGGAAAACTGGACCACCCCAAAATATCCTGTGCTCGAGCTGTGATAGCAGACTCTGTGATGCCTGCAGGCCCCCAGAGCGTGCTGTCACCAGTGGAGGCAGCCACGCAGTGGCCACCTCTCCTGTTGGTGGCCACCTCTCCTGTTGGTGGCTCTCACCATGTCACTCTTCCTCAGAAACTGTCCATGGCTCCCCAGTGTCCAGAGTGTAAAGACCAAAGTCCTGGCTGTCAAGGATGCCCACCTTCTTCTGCAACCTGCTTCCCAGCTGCAGGCCCCTCCACGGGCTCCCAATTGTATTGCATCCCTTGCTCTATTTCCTAATCAGTCCTTGCCTCGTCCACCTGCCACTACTCTCAGCTAGGGGCAATTAAAGAGCCAACACTGGAGCAAAAACTTCTATCTCATTTAAGACTTTTAATAGCCTTGTCAGGAAGATGTAACTTTCCCCCACGGTAAAAAAAACTTTCCCCCAGAGGGCACTGTGACTTGCCCAGGTCACACGGTGAGGAAATGTGTGACCCCATACCCCTGGCCCCTGAGAAGGTGTGCTCAGGAGGGTACATCTGGCACCACCTCTCTGCTCCTTCCCTTGCAGCGGGACCCTCACCTGCCAGGGTGCTGGTGGCTGCTGAGATTCCAAAGAAACCTCCAGGGGCCAAGAGCAAAGGTCCCACATCGACGCAGACCTCTTCCCGGTCACTGGGAGTGAAGCCACTGTTCAAGGATACCTGAGGGGCACAGATGGCATGAGTCCCCAGAGATAGAGCCCCACCTCTCCCCTGTCCCTAACAAGGGCACTGCCCTCACCTCTGACTCACTGTGTCCCCTGGCCCTGAAGGAGGATCTCAGGTCAGCTCTAATGAGGATGTGCTATGCACACGTGCTAGGAGGACAGCCCATGTGGGTGTTGACCCGTGTGTGTCAGTGATCCTGCACGGTGTGTGTATGCCAGGGATGCTGTGTCACAGGCCCAAGTCCGTCAGGGCCATGGGCACTCACATGCAGCAACTCTAACTTAGAGACCCTGTCATCTGCCCTTGCCACCTGGAAGATGCACAAAAGCAGGAGGGGAGACTCACGCGCAGCCTCTGCCCCCAGTAGGTGATCCGAACTCTGACTGGGTATGGTCGATTGCGGAAGTCGCGGTGGCAGGAGCCCAGCACCTGGTTGGCTGTGTCCCTGTGGATACTCGGAATCCAGCTGGGCCACACAGGACCCAAGGCCTGCCCAGTGGGGGTGGTCCCAGCGGCTGCTGTGCCAGACCTGCAGTGCCACCCCCTCCCCGCTGGGTGACCCAGTACAGGATGTGTCTCCTGTGGTCTAGCTCGAGTCTCTCCTGCTGTAGACTACTTCCTCAGCAGAAGAGAGAGGAGCAGAAAAGCAAGTCCTGCTTGGCACAGGGGTGGGGTCTGGAGCTTACAGAAGAACTAGGGCGGGGCCTCCCTCTGGCCCTTCCACTTGGGGGCAAAGGCCTGGACCAATGCTGGGGCTTCCACCCCCCCATCGGCCAGGCCGACTGCCTCATCCCACTGTTCTCCCTCCTTCCCTCCTCTTCCTTTAGGCTCCAACTTCCCTGCCTTTAGATGGGGCGCCTTGCTCCTCTCTCCCTTCTGTCAAGGGCTCAGCCTGAAGCAGGCCAGACTCAGGCCAGACAACAGGAGACACACCCCAGCGGCCAAGGACAGTAAGGCCAGTTGCCCTTCCCCATGGGGGTGGTTCAGCAGGCTCTGGGGAGCTAGGAGAGGACTGGTGAGCGTGTGAAGTCCTGAGATTCGCTGGGCACGCAGGACACTGCAGGCAGCTCACCCTGGAGCATCTGTCCCTGCCGCCTTCAGCCAAGAGGGAGGCAGCACCCAGCCAGCTCCAGAGCAGACGATCGGGTTTGCACTGAGTGACCTTGGGCAAGCTACCTCATCTCTCCAAACCCATTTCCCCATCAGGAAAATGAGGTTAATAATTGAAACGACCTCATAACATCATTATGAGGGTTAAATGAGACAATGAATGCACAGGGCTTGGCGCTGAGCCTGGCATACAGTAAGCCCAGCTCCATAAATGTTAGCAATTATCCTAATTGTTATGAGCAGAGGGATGTTTGCTGAGAGACATTGACAAACTGGCCTAGCCACTGAGGAGGCAGCAGGGCTGGGAGGGGTGAGGGGCCATGTCATCTGGAGAAGGGAAGGTGCTGGCAGGCAGGCAGCCGGTGCAGGGGGAGGGCGTGGACTCTGGACAATTATGTCCGGCCTCGAACCTCAGCTCTGCACACGGTTGTGGGACCTTGGGCAAGTCACCTCACTTCTCTGGGCCTCTATATCCTCACCTGTAAATGAGGATGGGCAATTCCCATTTATTAAGGGGTGATGGCGATTAATTGAGAAAATGCGAGTAAAAACATTCAGCACAGGACCCCAGTCTCCAGCATTTTACGTCCTCCGCTGACCTGGGGTTCTTGGGCCAAATGAACTGAGGACTCAGTGGGGCAGTTCCAGAAAATAGCGAGTAAATTCAGGGCCTGGGCCACAGGGGCACGGCCGAGGATGAGTGAGAGGGAGTTCCTGGGGGTTAGCCATCAGCTCAGTGTGTGAGCCCAGAAGCGTGGTGCAGCCTGGGAGGGGTGAGCTCCCAGTCAGGGCTGCAGCACAGGGCGGTGTGTGGCGGTGCTTCCGGCCGAGGCATGGGGATGGAGAAACGGTGCAGACAGATTCTTACCCCAGTGACTCGTCGGGGGCGAGCCCATCACTGGCCAGCACATGGATGGCAGGACTGTTCTGCACGGGAGATGACGAGCAGCCTGAGCCGCGGGCACAGGGCGGAGGGGCGAGGACAGGGGTGGGCAGGCAGGAGACCGCCACTCACCTGGGTTTCCTGGGCTAAGGAGTCGAAGATGATCCCGATGCCGTCCCACGGGGCCAGTCCCCCCAGGATGGAGCCCTCCTGGCCCCTGTCCGGGGTGTACCACACGGCCTGCGGGTCCCCAGCCCCTCAGCTCCGAGGTCCGTGTGGGCCACGGCTCATCACCGTCTTCTCTGACCCACCCCCTCTGCTGGGGCTTGGCAGGGGCCACTCACCATGCCCTGGGCTCCGCGGCGGCCGGGCCCGGTCACCCTCATCTGCATCTCCACCTCCCAGGCGGAGGAGAGGACAGAGGCCCTGCTCCACACGGCGCCGCTCCGGTTCTGCATGGATGGGGCCAGCCGCACCTCCTCCAGGCCCAGGATGCTGTCTGGGGGCCACAGCAGCTCAGGGCCCGGGCACCCCTCCACCCCTGGCCCCCAAGTATCCTCTCTCCTTGGTCTGGGCTGGGCTCCGGGGGAGGAAGGAGGTGACACCTAGACCTGCCAATAAATAACTCCGGGCCGGGCGGATGCAGAAGGCAAGTGAAGAAATGGGAACTGGGGCTCAGCAAACTGGAGGGGCCCTTGCCAGGCAAAGGCAAAGGAGTACCAGGTCCAGCCTGGGCGCTTTACCTGCAGTTTCACTTAAACCTCACAAGTCTGCGGGCTCTGCTTTTATAAAACCCCATTTCACAGATGACGCTTGGAAAAGTTAAGACTCTAAGTGGATTGAGACTCGGGTTCATCTGACCCCAAAGTACAAGCTTTTTCCACCAAGGAGAGTTTTCCTGTTCAACACTCTCCATTTCCAGATGAGGAGATTGAGCTCCGTGAGTGAAAAGGACTTGCCTGAGACCACACGACACAGCAGAGCATTTTATAGAGATTTTCCGTGTGGCCGTTCAGTACTGGGAGGGACACTTTAGTGAGGTCAGGTGAGGTCGAGGCTTCCTGCTGGAGGAGACCTAGGGACACTCCAAGGTGAGGGAAGCATGAAAGGTGCAGGGACTGAGCCCTCAGGACAGGGAGGAAAGGGTGAAAGATGGAGTGTGTGTGTAAGGATTATCACTAATGGGAAGAGGGAAGAGGGAACCATCCATGGTGGAAGGGAGGGACAGAGAGAGAAACTGAGGCAGGCACTAAGGGATGGGGGAAGCACACCAGAGGCTCCACCCCAACTGGTTCCCCATTCTCCAGACTGCCAGCCTGGAACCTGGCCTAGGGCCCAGTCTCTGCCAGGACTTCCGGAGACTGCTAATCCAGCCTGTTTGCTCTGCAAAGGCCAGGATGGGGGCAGGGAGACTGAGCTGCAAGGCAAGAAGGCCAGGCTCTTGAGAGCCACCACTGACTCTGAAGTGACTTACAGGAGGCAAGGGCTGTCCAGTGCCTAATTTACACATCCTTCCCAGCTGTGGAGTGTTAGTGGGAATTCTTCCCACCCTGTAGGCTCCCCAAGACTAACTCAGACCCGTGTCCCTGGAGCCTAGGACAGGGCTGGGCACAGAGGGGCATAAGAGGGTGGGAGTCAGATGAAAGAATGAATGAATTAATTAACAGACAAAGAGCAGAGCGCCGGGTGATCTTGGAGAATGTGCATCTGGGACCCCCACATAGTCTACAATGTGACAGACTTTGCAAGTCCCAGAGGCAGGGTCTGGCATACAGTGGGCTTGGCACTGTGAGAAAGCTTCGTTCTGGTCCTTTACTTACCTCATAGGCTGCTTGGGGAGGACAGGCTAAAAGAGCCCCCTGACATGGCCTATCATCTTTAAGGGGCCCCTGGGATATTCTTTGCTGGTCTCAGACAGGAATCATGCTGTGTGTCTGATCTTACATCTCATAGATTAACGCACAACAAGTCTGCTTGCTTTCTTCCCCTTGCCTGCTAAGAGGCTCTGAACAAAATCCCAACACTGGCCGGTGGATGGACCTCACAGCAAATGTTTTGACAATAAGTCACCCCTGAACTCATGCCCCAACCCTAACCCTGGGTTTCATTCTTCTTGCTCACTCCTAATATAAGCTCCTCTCTATCTCCTTGGTCCTTGTAAGTCATCAAAAATCCTTTCTAGAACAAGACCAGGTAAAAGACAGATTCTTTAGAGGTCTGGGTTTGTAAAGCCCCAAACACAGACCTATGGGTCAAGAAGCTTTCATGCCTGCTTTGTCCCCCAAAACAGCCTGGAGAGGGATGGTTCCCTCTCTGGCCAAACAGCCAGATGTGAGGCTACCTCCGTCCCGGTAGCCCCCAGTGTTTGCGGACAACTGCAGGCCTGGCAGGACGGAGCCAAGAGAACGGGGGTTTGTGCTGGTCAAGTTGTCTCGTTTCCTGTGTCTGGGCCTGAGTGTATGAACATGCGTGTGTGTATTCACAGGTCCAAGAGATAGAGGAAGGAGAGGGAGTCCAAAGAGAGGCAAAAGGAGAAGAGAGAAGCCTTAGGGCAGAGAAGGAGAGAGGTGGAGAGGAGAAAATGAGGCTGGTGGGTAGGGGTGGAGCTGTGGTAGACAGAGCCGGAGACTAGCCTGGGAGGGGTCCTGGCCAATCTGGGTGTGGGGCCCCTAGCACAGACCCACTCCCCACCCAGTCACAGCCACCCAGACCTGGTCAGCCCCTCTGACCCTCTGAGGGATACTAGGCACAGCTGTTCACTGTCCCGACCCTCACCTCCGTGATGGCTCCAGAAAGGGATTCCAGCCCCAGGCAATGCCAGTCTCGGTCCTTTGAAGCTGAGCTTGTACTCAAACCTGCGCCTAGGCAGACTGCCCGCCTCGGGGCTGTGGCAGGCCAGCAGGAGAAGGCAGAACAAGGTATGTGGGCCACCAACCTCAGGCATTGTGAAGGGATCTGATCTCCAGGCTCCAAGGTGGATCCGTGGCTGGGAGGCCAGGGAGGGGCTCCTGGGGCTGTCCCAGGCCGGGAGGAGCCGGGGCTGGGCCAGGAGCTGGTTTTTGGCACTGTCCCCTCTCTCCCCACCCCAACACATCCTGTTCCTTCCAGGCCTGACCTAGACCCAGTCCCTCTCTCACCTCCAACCAAAGCTGGGCTGTCCCGTCCTCCTTGCCAGCCTGAGCTCTGCCAGGGCTCCTTGACTCGGCCGTTGTTGCCCTCCCCTGAGTCCCACTGCTGGGGGGGCCACAGGGATGCACAGGGCCAGGCCCCCTCCTTCCACAGCCTTGGCCTCGCCTCCCTTTTGGGGAGACTGGCCTCCACCTCCCGCCTCCTTCCCTGCAGAGGGATGTACCCCAGTGCTCAGCCCCTCCCCATATTCCTCCTCCTCCTCAGCCTCTCCTCTCCACACCATCTCTCCAGCTGTGACGCGCAATTCTCCTCCAAATGCTCATCCCTCCAAGCAACCTGATTTCTGCAACAATAAATTACATGAAAAAAAGAAAGGGAGTCTTAAGGGACCAAGCAAATAAATGCAAAGTGTGGACCTTGTCTGGAGCCTATTTTAAACCAGTCGACTTCAAAAAACAAAAGAGAGGAACAGTTGGGGAAATGTGAACAATAGTTATCTGATGATATTGAAGAATTATTAAGATTTTTGAGAGTAATAACGGTGTGGTGGTTAGGTTGAAAAAAAAGAAGGGGTCTTTTTGTCTTTCGGAGAAACATACTAAGGATTTACGGATGAATGATACAACAACGCCTGTGATTGGCTTCAAAATACTCCAGGGGCCGAGGGGCCAGGTGGTAGGGTTGGCTCAGGACTGGCCTGGAGTTGACAATTGTTGAAGCTGGGTGGTGGGCACACGCAGTTCATCATCCTACTCTCTCTGCTTTTATATGTTTGACAATTTCCATAACAAAAAAGTCTTTAAAAGGTTAGAAATCTTGTATTTCAAATATTTTTATCCAAATAAAGGTTGGTTTTCCAGTGTGACTAATTCACCAAGAATTGTCGCTGGCTTATTCTGTAAACTCCCAGTAGGATCATAACAGAAGCTCCTCAAATTGATTAAAGCCGAGGTGATAAAGGAAAATTTTAGGACATGCTAAAAGAAAAAAAAGTTCAGTTCTCAACACTAAGCCCTCCCCAAGCCTCCACTGACCGCCCCCCTCCTTCGCAGTTGCGCTCCCAGGGGGCCCCACGCTGTCCCCACTTCCTCGTTTCCCTCCTGGTCCTGAACGTGCTGCCTTCTCACTGCTCCTGTCCCCTACTGCTCTAGCAAGAACTTTGAAGACCCCTGTTCGCTGCACCCACCTGCTACTTCTCAAATTTGACCTCCCCTCCGACTCTACAATGTGAAATGTTGCTGACACTACCCCTGCTTCCCTGGTCCCTGAAAGGCCCCCTTCCCTGCGCTGAGACAGGATGCCCCAGAGCCCACCTGCTTTCCTCTTGCTCCCTGGCTGCACTTTCAGCTGCGCCCCCTCCTGCGCCTCTTATGCTGGAATTCCTCAGGGCTCGCTTCTCTCTTAACTCTCCCTATGCTCCTGGCCAAACTCATCCAGGTCCAGGATTCAAGCATCCCTGTCATGCCCGAGATTTTCAAATTTCTCTGTGTAGCCCAGCCTTTCCCCGGAGCTGCAGGCCTGGATGCCTGACTCACCGGGAAGATCCCTGCTTGGCTGTTACAAAGGCCCCAGCCACAACACATCCAAACAGAACCCTTCTTCGACCCCCCACCCATCTCAGAGTGCAGCACCCACCCCATCATGCAAGAGATCGAAGCCCCCACCCCACCCCACCCCAGATCCCTTCCTCCTCTACCTCATCCCCTACACCCAGCCACCAGCAAGCCTGAAATCAGCTCTTGTCACGTTCACACTGTATAACCTAGTTCCTTAATCTTTCCAAGACTCAGTTTCCAATTTGCAAAATGGTGGGGGTAATAGTATATACCTCCAAGAGTTGTTGAGAGGGTTTACGTGAGCTAGTACGTGAGAAGTGCTCAGAATGGCTTCGCCAACAACGGGTGCTCGATGAAACGGCAGCTGTGTTCACCTTCCTCTCCATCTGTTTCCCCAGCCCAGGGCACCATCGGTTCCTCCTGCTTGAGGGGCTGCAGCTTCCCCACCGTCTCCCTGCCTCCACTCTGGGCCCCCCACCTCCAGGCCAGACCAGAACTGGAAACTTTCTAAAATGCAGACCCGATCGTGTCCCTCCCCTGTCCTAAAGCCTTCCATAGCTCCTAGCCATCGTCACAGTTACCGGTCTCCAGCAGGGCCCACAAAGCCAGGTGGAGACTGGGCCCGGCTTTCAGTTCAGCCTTACTCGTTCCCCAGCCGCACCCCTCAGCACCTTAGCTCCGTCACACTTGAACACCCACAGTTCCCCGCCCTCAACGGCTGCCACACCTCACCGCCTTCGCTCAGGCAGTGCCCTTCCTCTGCCAGGAACACCCTCGCCCTCTGCCCCTGCCTGTCCTCCAGGTGTCTGAGATGCCGCCCGGGCCCTGCTGCCTCCTCTGCCTCACTGGCTCTGTGCTGGCCAGCAGGCAACACCCCAGCTTTTCTGGACTCCAAGCTGAGTCTTGAGCAGCTTCTCCCATTTGTCAGTGAGCTCCTTGAGGGTGGGAGCTGTGTCTTGCTCATCTGTGAGTGGCCAGTGGTCGGCTCAGAGCAGGATGAGAAAAGACAGATGGAAAACAAAGTGAGACTGGGAGAAAGAGGGTGGGGGTGGGGCGGGGTGCACGGCGGGCAGACTCCTGCACCGCCAGGTGGGGAGAAGCGAACGCCTAGCTCTGCAGGCCTGCATTCCTGCACCTAGTCGATTCTCTTGCCTGCCTGGCTCCTTTGCAGGTTCTGAACCCAGAGCCCGGTTGGCCCGGCTAGTGAGATTGAGATTATTAAATCCCCGCCCACCCCTTCAAACAGCAAGGTCAGGGGGAAACCACCATGGCGAGCGTATTTACACTACATGGACATCAGCAGACATCCTAAATCAGAGATCCCCCTACCCCTCTTTCACCCTAGGTTTGGTTGTTAAACATTTAACAGCGCCCCGCTGCTTAGCTCTCTCTCCCTCTCTGCAGTTTCCCTGGAAGGACATCCCTTTCCCTGCTCAGGCCCATTCCTCCCTTGTGCTCTGGATTCCAGCCTCTTCTTCAGGAAGATTCCACCATCACCACTATCATCCCTTTCCCTCTGTCTTCCACCTCCCTCTCAGTACTCAGGCAAGAACCAAAGACAAATGTCTCTTCCTCAGCAGCCAAATTTGCTCAAGCCTCTGCCGTCTTAGAAAATCCTCCCACATCTCTAATTCTCATCCTCTTTCATTTATAGCTAAATTCCTTAAAAGATCATCGGCCCTCCCACACCGCTCACATCCACCTCCTCTGCCAGCACGGGTCTCACGAAAGTCACTACCGATTTCTTGGAGCTAAAACCCATGAGCAGATCCATCTCCTTCTCCTGCAGATGCCAGGAGCCCCAGACCCTGGCCACTCCGCCCTCCTGAAACTCTTCCCTTGGCTCACACCTCACTGCTGGTTTCCTACTGGTCTTGGGCTGCCTTGCCTTGTTGACCCCTTCCTCTTGACTTTTAAATGAGAGCTGGCTGGTTTTTCCTTTTCCCTGTCTTCCCAGAGTGACCTCATCTTTGCCTGTGGCCTCAGGTTCACTCAACCAACTTACTCAACATCTCTTGGCAGTTTCAGAGGCACTTAACTCACTTTTCTTCTGGGACTTGTGAACCCCAGCCCCTCCTGGTTGTCTTGCTCAGCAGGGGCCCTGCCACTGCCCTCCCCATCCATCCTGCTATGATGTCAGGCACCACTGTGGCTCCTCCCTCTCCTTCACCTTCAGGCAGAATCCACTGCCAAGTTTGGTCAATTTTACCTCTGACATCTTTCCAGAGTCTGGCTACTTCCTGCCATCATCTCTTACCTAAGCCAGTCCTCACTGGTCACTCCACACCCACTGAGCTCCCCAAACTTTCTGCAGCAGAAGCTGGGCATTTCAAAACTACACTTCTTATCAAGTTACCCCATTTAAAATGTGTCACCGGCACCCCAGGGCTCTTGGCTTGCTAGAAGGCGAGTTTTTGCCACAGCCTCACCTCTCCAGCCCCACCGTACCCCTCAGCCCTGCACTCTGCACATTCTCACTCGGTCTCCTCTGAGATCCTGGAACACACACCCTCCCTCCAGTCTCAGCAGCTTTTCTTGGTATGCTGGCTACGCTGTTACTTCTTATTTATCCTTCTGACCTCAGCTTAAATGCTGCTTCCTTCAGAAAGCTCTCTCTGATCAACAGACAGGACCTAATCTCCAATTTATGCTTCTTTCATAGCCCTAATCAGCTTGCAATTATCTGTATAGGGTTACTTGATTGCCTGTCTGCCCAGCTATGGACTCCATGAGGGTCTGTGTTGCTCACTGCTGAACCCTAGTGCTAGCACACTGCAATGTTTGTTAAATGAGTGGTCTGGTTTTAGAAAATTAGTCTGGCAGTGTGCAGAAAGGATGAGTAGAGGAGGAAAGGAGCTGGTGCACTGGGCTAGGAGAGATAATGATGGCCAGAATCGGCAGAGGCAGTGGGGGTGAGAAGCAGTTCAGCTGACAGAGAGAGGAAGGGTCAGAGTCCTGGCTGGCCAAGTGACCTCTCCCAGTTTGTCTGTGTGAACAAATTCTGCCCCTCATCCAACCATGGAGGCTCTCAGCTCCACTTCCAGCACGGCTTGCCTTCTCAGTGGAAGGCACCCAGGGGCAGGATTTCCCCCACCCTCTCGTGTCCTCAGACCTTGCAAAATCCAGCAAGCACAGGGCTTGGCACATGGTGGGATGGGGATGGGCATCTTCAGTGGACTCGAAGAACTGCTGGAAGCTCAGAGCCTTTTCCCCATCACCCTTCAAGGTTAGCATTTTCCTCAGTCTTGAACATAGGGTGCAACTAAGACCCCAACCCCCTATCTGGCCAGGCCTGGAATCCCCACCCTTGGCTCCAGCCCTTCTTGTACTGAAGGCTTGAAGAGCACAGCAGTAAAGGCAGCTGGAAGACCCAGCCAGCATCCCGTGGACTGGGCCACGAGCACCAGCGCCCGGCCTAGACTGCAGCAGGACAGGGGGGGAAGGGAGTGGGCAGCGTGAGCTCACCCACGGGCAGACACAGGACACTCGCTCGTGCAGCTGACACAAAGCGGCGGCTACATCTCCCGGCCGGCCGTGCTCCCCGCCCGCCCCACGAACAGGGCAAGCACAGCCCCACTCACAAAGACAGGGGGATGGACACGATGGACACAGTGAGGGTGGGAGAGGAACCCGGCAGGACAGGCAGGCTCGGCGGAGGAAGCGCCGAGGCCGGGCAGCGGTGTCCTCATGGAGCGGTTTATTACGATTCCATCTCACAAGGCGGTGGGCAGGCGGCAGCGGTACATGAAATCCAAGCCCCTGACAGACGTCTGCCTCGGGCGCATGCAAACAGTGCAACATGGGCAAGCGCAAACACGGGGCGACCGAGGCGACACGGGACACGCAACACGGAATGGGATGAGGGTGGGACGGTGGGTCCCTAGAGAGGGGCCCGGTCCCCAGACCCTCGTGGGCAGGATGGGAAAAAATAAGATTCGTACTTCTTGTAAAATGCCCATTTGCTGGGTACTTTCTTTCTCCTTATCTTGAAAAATCATAAAAAATGAAACACACGGAAAAAAAATCTCAAAAAAAGGAAAGGAATAAAACTCTTAAGAAGGCAAGAGATGGGAGGCTGCGGAAGCATGACCATGGCAGGGCATCTGCCTCCTGCTCCTCGGCCTCCTGCCTTCTTGGCGCCTGGTGCGGGGGCTCCCCAAGCCCCATAGGTGGGTCCATGAGAGAAGGTGCCAGGCAAGGCAGAGTCCTTGGCAGGCCAGGGGGCACAGGCTGGAACAGAGGAGAGGCCCGCTGGCTGCTGGGGCTCAGTTCAAGCATGGGCCCAGTGGGCAGGGGGCCCCCAGGCCCACATCTACGCAGGTTCAGTCCCCACAGGCCCACGACCTGGGTGGAGCTGGGCAGTCACAGGTGCAGATCGTGGGTTTTGATGTGCTCAAGCTGCTCGCGGAGCTGCAGGAAGGAGGGCCTCGTGGCAGCATCCAGGTTCCAGCAATTCTTCATGACCTCGTAGACCGCGGGTGGGCAGCCGTCGGGGGCATCCATCTTATAGCCTTTCTCCACCCGAGGGACAACATCCTTCAGGGGCTGTGGGCAGTGGAGGGGAGGGTGAGCTGGCACAGCGCCTGACCCCAGAGGGGAGCCCTTCTAGAAAATGGACTGGAAGCTCCCGAGGGGAGGTCTGAGGCTTCGAGGCCTCAACCTGGGGAGGTAGGGCCCAAGAAGGTCCCCACAGCAACCCCGAGCCCACCCTTGCGCCACGCCCAGCCCCGGCCCTGGCCACGCCCCTGGCCCTAGAACCCACACTCACAATTCTTGGATAAGGCACTCGCCCAAAGGAATAAATTTCCCAGAGGAGGATTCCAAAACTCCACACATCAGACTTGGTGGAGAATTTCTGCCATGTGAGTGGGAAAAGCAGCCGTCAGGCCCTGGGAATCTGGGGGTAGGGGATACCCCAGGATCCCCGCCCACCACTGCTCAGGCCCTGGAGAGACGCTTGCCCCACCTTCTCTCTCAGGGCCTCAGGAGCTGTCCATTTGACTGGTAGCTTGCCCGTGTCCTGGGTGCTGGAGGCTTCCTTGGTGAGGCCGAAGTCGCTGACCTTGGCCACATTGTCCTCGGACACCAGCACATTGCGGGCAGCCAGGTCCCGGTGCACGAAGTTGTTGCTCTCCAGGTACTCCATGGCCTCGCAGACATCGCTGGGGGCAGGCCGGACACGTCCCCTCAGATGCGGACTCCCACAGCAGGGCGGGGCCCGTTTCCCCACCCCCAGGGGCTGCTGCACTCACAGTGAGAACTTGAGGAGGCAATCTCCACCCAGCACGGACCGTCCCCGTGACCGCAGGTAGTCCACCAGGCTGCCCTGGGGCAGAACAGACAGACCAGCAAACCCCACAGGTCAGACCTGCCCTCCAGCCCTCAGGAACTGGCCTGGGGGCAGGGTAAATGATGACACCCAAGGGAGAGGTGGGGAAAAAGGAACAGGGGGAGGGGTTGGAATGACTGTTTCCATTTCACAGACGACGAAATTGAGGCTTGGAGAGGTGATGTGACTTGTCCCAGGTCACAGTCAATAAATGATGAGCCAGGACAGAGGCCAGGCCCCAGGTGACTTCAAAGCCCAGGTGGCAAAGCTCATGTGGAAGGAGGGGACAGAGGAACAGGGCCCAAGGGCATGGCCCGGGAAGAATCTCGGGGCAGCTCCAGGAGGGGGCTGGATGGCAGGACAGGTGCACACCTTGGCCATGTACTCAGTGACGATGTAGAGCCCGCCTTTTTCCTCCACGACCACGCCCAGAAGCTGGACCAGGTTGCTATGCCGGAGTTGCCTGGAGCAGTGCAGGGATGGTCAGAGCCTGCCCAGCCTCCCCTTCACCCCTTGCCCGAGTGACCCCCCCACTCCCCTCCTGCCCCAACTCACGTCATGACTGAGGCTTCAGCCAGGAAAGCCTGGGCAGTGGCATCGTTCTTAATGCACTTGACAGCTACTTTGTTCCCTCGGTAATCGCCCAGCATCACATCTGGGGGAAAACAGGGCTGGGCTGTTCCCTGCACTCCCCACGGTTCCTCAGCATTTCCCAGGGCTCCCACGCATTTCCCACTTACCTCCAAACTCCCCCTTGCCAATGGTCTGCAGCAGCTTCAGGTCCTTCATGTTCAGGGCCCAGCCACCTACGGGAAGGGACCAGCAGGGGCACTGAGGCAAGGGCGGGGGTCACAGCTTCGGCAACAGAGGCAAACTGGACTCTAGAATGTGTGGAGGGCTCTCCAGAGCCAACAGGATGGGGAGAGGTTGACAGGCAACTGAGGACTGGGGTGGAGGGGCACTCACTTCGGGAGAATTCATCCTGAGCCGCCACCGTGCCCTCCATAACCTTTGGCTTGATGAGGCGAGTACAGAGCCCATCTGCGTCCGAGGTGTAGTGCTGGGGACGGGAGGTGAGACCCTCAGAGCCAGACCCCCTGGCCCCTGACCCAGGCAGCTCACACACGCCACCGACGTGTTACCACCAGGGGGAAGCAGAGGCTGGTCTCACCCAGCCAGGAGATGCCAGAGGGCGGGAGATGAGGCGAGAGCTCACTATTACCGGCAGGGTAGGGTTTAGGGAGGACCCAGATTCTAAGATGTGGCCCATTTGCCCAGCTGCTCCACACCCAAGTGCTGGACAGACACTTGATTGTTGCTACCACCCTGGGCCTTGCCAGTGTCTTGGGTCAGAGGCACAGGCCTGGCTCAGTCATCAGCATCTAGTCAGCTGTGCCCAGGGCCCTCCCCTGCCCAGGCCAGCAGCAGGTAGGACTTGAGAGTGAGCACTAGGTCTGGCAGAGCCTTGGAAGCTGGTGGTGTGCACACACACCTGGGCATGTCATGCAAGTGCAAGAGCCCAGGGGGCCTTTGACCATCAAGGCGTACAGCTCAGGAGCACGTGTCCATACATGACAGCTGTAGCTCTGCAAGTGATGGAAGGAAGCTGGTTCTGGGATCCAACAGACTTGGATCCTAGTCTTGGCACCCCACTCTGTAGCTGTGTGGCCTCAGGAAAATCCTTTAACTGCTCTGAACTCTCATTTCCTGGTCTACAAATCGGGGTCAGTGGTACCCTCCCCTGCGATGGCACTGAGAGGTCAGAGAGCAAGCAGGGTATGCAGCAGGGGTCCATCGAGTTGCAGGCTCAGAGGTTGTATGACATGCCCAAAGTTACCTGCCAGAAGTGGAGGGACTTGGCCAGAACCCAGGTCTGGGACCCAAATCCCCCAGGGGACTGAGGAGCATGGCGGTCGGGGAGTGACGCCTCACCTCCACCAGCTGCATGAGGTTCTCAAAATACACCTCCTCATCGATGCTGAGCTTGCTGGCATGGTACATGATCCGGTAGTGCTCCACCTTGCCCTCGCAGCTCACGCACAGCGTGTAGTCCCCAGGGTAGTTGGTGCTCTCCCGCACCAGGAACAGGCCTGTCTCTGGCGGGTACAGAAGCCGCTCCGCCTGCTCTCGTGTGATCTTGCCGTGGAACCAGCTGGGGAGCAGTCAGGCCAGGCATTATGGCGCCCCAAGGGTCCTGACCCTGGCGCCTCCGGCAACTCGCGCACCACCCAGTCTCCACTTTCTGAAGCTCTTCTCTCTGCTCGGCTTCCTCCCAAGGTTCTGGCTCATTCAGCCAGGCATTCAAGGCCCTCGGCGTCTACTTCCCACCCCGGACACACATGCACCCCACCTGGCTCTGCATGTGCTGTGCCTTCCCCTGGAGTGCCCATCTTTCTCCAGCCCTCCTACCCCCATCTTCCTCCTATTTGGGGTCCAGCACCCAGGTCCTTCCCTCATTTGGGGAAGTCCTCACCATACATTCTAGCCCCTTACTCTAGCCTCCCTGTTCTTCGCTGATTCTTTTCTCAGTTTCAGAAGCTTTTCTTTCTCCTTCCTCCCGAGGCTGGGAGGTCCCAACCTCTTCCCAGCAGTACTCACGGCATGAGGCTGAGCTTGGTGCCTGCCTTCACGCCCTCCCGTTTCTGGACGTAGTTGGCTGGGATGATGCCTTCACGGCCCACCTTGTTTTTGGCTTTGTACCAGTTTGGGTCCTGGGGGAGAGAGTAGCCCAAACAAACTCAGTCTCACCCATCCCTACAGGGAAATCCATGGGGGTGGGGGGTGAGGCAGGGCATATAAGGTCCCCAATTACCTTGGTGACGGCCACAATGGTGAGCACGTCTCCTTTGCAGAAGGGAAGGTCCTGCTCGGCAGTGCCATGGAAGTTGTACTTGGCAATACATTCTGTACCGGACGGCCAGGCGGCCTGCAGGGCAGTGATGTGGGTGGGGGCAGCCTAGGGCTTCTCTCCACCCACCTGCCCACTCATATACCCTTGAGGTTACAGTCTCTCAGCTGCTCGGTTCCCTCCGTGAGCCTGGGTGAGATACCCTACCCTGAAAATCTGCAGTTTCACCAGTGCTGTGTGCCCAGGGTGGGACGGGGTTGGGAAAGGGGAGCGTGGATCGTTCTGAGCCTGTGTTCTTCCTCCTTTACTCAGCAGCCCCTTGGGGAAGTGGGGGATGCTCGACAGTCCCAAGACCCCACTCCCCTGGTACCTGTATTGCTGACATCTTCTCAGGAGATCTGGAGTCCCTGTGTCACAGGAAGGCTGACCTGTCACTTGGTACCATGAGAGCTGCAGGGACACAGGGGAAGACCAAGGAGGAGGTGTGAGGAGACAAACTTCACCTAGTCACTGAGCTCTCACTTCCCCCACATGAGGATGAGCATGTGCTTAAAGGCCTGCTGGGCTGGGCTGGGGCGAGGGCCTTTCTCTCCAGCCTTTGCAGGCTGAGGGCCTGCCCAGCCCTGGGGTCTTTCCCAAGCATGCTGGCTAGGGTGTGGGCAGGAGCAAGAGGGCTGAGGGCCCCCAGGAACAGAGGTGGCCACCAGCCCCACCCCTGGAGGGGGTCTCCTGGGTCCAAGAGAATGGCTGACACGGGTAAGGGAGGCTGGGAAGGTTTGTAGTACAGTGCCCCTGCCCCTTCAGCCCCAACACCCATGGCAGCGATCGCTGTGCGGGCAGGACGGGGCGGGGGAGGGGGGGAGCTCTTCTGTGTGATGGGCCTCCCAGCTCCTTCACCTGTGACAGCCTGAGCAGTAATTCTAAAGCTGAATGTTCCACGGCCCCATGACCCAGCCTTCCCACTTCTAGGTCCCCACCCAGAAGAAACAGTGCACATGTTCACCAACAGACACAGGAACAAGCACAGCCGCACTCCCTGCAGCAAACCTCAAAACTCCCTGACGCCCAACGAGAGGAAAATACAGCAGATGTGGTGCATTGACAGAACAGAACACTATACAGCAGCACATAGGAATAAACAGCAACTATGGAACAACACTGATGAATTGCTGAACATGATGTTAAACCAAGAAGTTCAACACAGAGAGTACATACTATGGTTCTATCATATAAATCTGGCTAACATGATTTCTGTCAGGACAGTGATGACATCCCCTGCCCACACAACAAACAGCGGGGCATGAAGACGATGCTGGGTGCTGGTTGTATGGACTGCCCAGGCCCAGTCACGGGTGAGCTGACTTCGTGGTAATTCACCGGGCTGTACCCTTACGATTGGTACATCTTTGGGTTGGGTGTGAATGTTTTACTGTACCAAGGTTCACCCCCCAAGACAGCTACCTCTGCCTACCCTCAGCCCCAGAGCAGCAAGCAGCCCCTGCCTTGCACACACATTCTTTGCGGCCCCAGCCCAATGATCCTTCCACCATCACCTCCCAAATGCAGCCCAGAGCCCCCTTACATTCATCTTAGGGCTACTGTCCCCTTAGACAGGGTCAGTGACTTGTCCATGGTCCCAGAATGTTAGAAGAAAACTTCCTTCACATGCCTTTATATTGGGCTCATGATAGGACAGAGGAGGTGGGCGGCCAGGCTGAGGGTCACAGACGTTGGCACCTATTTCAGACCAGGCAGTGAAGACATTTTAGTGCATGTGCCCAAGGGTGAGGGGTGAGCAGGGACTGTGGCATTAGGTGGGCTTCCTGGAGGAGGGAGCACTGGCGCTGAGCCTGAAGACTGGAGAGCTTTGAAAGGCAGAGGACAAGCCAGGAGGCACCCTAGGTTTGTATGATGGCTGCAGCAAAGGTGTGGGCAGGAGACAGGTACAGCTGTGAGAAAGTGAGCTGGCTGGAAGCTGGGGGGAAAGAGAGAGGGAGGAAGACAGACTGGGCCATTCTGGGGCCCGAGAACCCTGAGTTTCTAGAGTCTACCCTGAGCACCTCTTGTCATCCTGCTGTGGGAGACTGCTTCAAGTGGGCCTGTCTTAGACCCTACTGGGCCCAGGGTATGCTTATGGGGTACCTCGAATGCCAACCTGAGGAGCTAGACTTTGATGCAATGGGGCCTGGGAGGTTTCGCCAGGGGGGCATGTAATCCAGAGAACCAGAGGGAGTTGGGGAGGCCTGGCCAGAGCCCAGCAGACTGACAACCAATCCCAGGCCTCACACCTGGGTCTAGAGTCAGGTAACCTGGCCTCGAATGACTCTACCCCTGTGAGTCTCAGACCCTTCACCCGGAAAGACAGGACAGAGGGCCCCTGCAAGCAAGCTGTGGAGGGAGTGGAATGAGAAACTGAGCTCGGAAGCGTCTAGGGCAGGCCCAGCACGCACCTCCCAACTCTCCCTGCAGAGGGGCTTCTGCCTCTCAGAACACAGCCCTTCCAGCCACGAGGGCAGCCCGTCAGCCTCTGCCTCGCACAGGAGGAAGAGCCCCACCCCAACACACACGGGATTGAACCATCAGTTCAGGGACCTCTCCCTGAGCTCCCGTGGGAGTAGGCTACAGGGTGAGCTCTTCTTACTCACATTTTATAGAAGTGGAAACTCAGGGGAAGAGAGGCCCAACGACTTGCCTCAAGTCACACAGCTCATTAAGCGTGCCAGCCCAGAGCTTGAACTGGGGTCCCACTGGGTCTGGCTGGGCCCCTAACCTTCAGGGTTATTTCTGAATAGAGGCCCTGCAAGCTCTCCTTATCCCCTAGACTCACCACCAGTGCAGGAGGCCGTGGAGGCTGCGGTGTTGTTAGCCACCCTCCCAGCTGTCAGTTTGCAAACAATCCCTTCCCAATCTGCAGCTGCTGCTGCCGCCTCCCCACTGACTTGATGATAATAATAAAAATAATAACAGCCCCTATTTTCTGAGCCCTTATTCTGTGCCAGGACCTGTTCTTGGAACATTATGGCTCATGTAATTGTCACAACAACCCCAAGGGGCTCAGAGACTACTATTGCCCCACTTCACAGATGAGGGCCTTGAGTGAAGTCCAGAGGCAAGTGAGCAGCCTGTCACACTCTGCCATGTGCCTGAGCCACTGGCCCGTCCTTGCTGGCCCCAGTGCCTCCCTGCATCTGTGCACCTCACCATGCCCCAAGGAGCTGCCAAGCTGGGATACTGGTCTAGGTAAGAGTGACAAAGTGGGAAGCACCCACAATCGGCACTGGAGCGGGGAGGGGGGGACGATTTTGCTCTTCAAGGGAAGAGCAAGTTCAGGAGTGGTCAGAAAGGGCCTCCTCAAGGGGCTGGGCTTAGAAGGACACCGAGGCTACAGAAAGGAAGAGTTAATCCCAGTTTCCCCATCTGTACAATGGGTTGGCGATGTCCCTGAGCTGCAAGGACTGCTTTACGGCCTGGAGTTGCCACTCAGCACTGGGAGCAACGCCAGTCTTGTGACAGAAACACTGCAAATGGGAGCTGCTGACCCTCTCTAACGGTCCCACCCCAGTAAGGTTAGGAGCCTAGGATGGCTCAGCAGCCTGCCTCCTAGTGCCTAGGCTGGAATCCCCCTCCGTAAGGCCACGAGGGTCTGGCCAAGCCACCCCTGGGGTGTGAGCCCTGTTTCCTTCCAGGTCAGCTCAGGCTCAGAGCCAGAGTCACTGGGAGGGGCCACTGTAAACCAAGGCCTCCACTATCCTGCCTGGGTTAGACACAGAGTGTGGAACCTTCCTGAGGTTATTTGAACCAGGGGCAGGCTACTTTGTGGGGGCTGTCAGAGGCTTTGGTCCTGCACCTGGCTCTGAGGCCACCTTGCTGTGTGATCTTGGGAGAGTCACCTGACCTCTCTAGGACTGCTGGTTGTAAAGCTGGTTCTAAACTCAGCCAAACCTCTTTTCCACCTGCAGTTCCCAGACAGCTGTGCCTCACCCACTTCCCATCTTGGCCTGCCATCCCTACTCCTTCCCCCTTCTCTACCCAAGGAACTTCCACTCAATCTTCAAGGCTCAACTGAGGAATCTCTTCTACTGCACACCTAAGAAAAAACAAAGCAGGGCAGTCCCTGCAGTGCTGGGTATAGCGGTCATAGGTTGGGAGACAACTTTATATTCATTAGTAGGAGACAGAGTAAATAAATGACGAGATAGCCCTAACAGGGAACACACATCCCTCCAGTTCTGATGGGGACAGAGTAGATCTCTAGGTGCCGGTAAAGAACACTCTCCATGATACAGAAAGTAAAACACCAAGAGATCCAGCTCAAGCTCCTGACGGAAAAGTTGTTGAGGAAGAGGAGAGTGACACAACTTCTAGATTAATTAGAAAGAGGAAAAAGCACCTTCACAGGGAGGTTTGGCAGACACCTTAACCAAGAGATCAAATTAGGCATCACCAACCACGGACAAGCAAATGCTGCATGCCTCCTGACACACAGAGGTGGACGCCCACTGCCTGTGTGGTGTCCCTGCCAGAGTGGCAGGAAGTAATCAGACAAATCGAAAACAACTGGCCTGGATCCTTAAATCATTTGGGGACTGTGGTAGTTAGATGCAGTTGTCAGCTTGGCCAGGTGAAGACACCTAGTTCTGTTGCTGTGGGCATGAGCCAATGGTACGTGAACCTCATCTGTCGCTGATTACATCTGCAGTCAGCTAGGAGGCGTGCCTGCTGCAGTGAATGATGTTTGACTTAATTGGGTGGTGCTTAAATGAGAGAGCACAACGTAGCACAGCTCAAGCAGCTCAGCCCAGGCCTCTGGAGATGTAGAAAGAAGTCACCCTGGGGAAAGTTGTTGGAACCCAGAGGCCTGGAGAGAAGGCCAGCAGAGATCACCCTGTGCCTTCCCATGTAAGAAAGAACCTCAGTTGAAAGTTAGCTGCCTTTCCTCTGAAGAACTAACGAAATAAATCCCCTTTATTAAAAGCCAGTCCGTCTCTGGTGTGTTGCATTCTGGCAGCTAGCAAACTAGAACAGATTTGGTACCTGAGAAGTGGGGTGCTGCTGCGGTTTGCAAATACCAGACATGTTGAAACGGTTTTTTGGATGGCTAAGGGGAAGACTTTGGAGGTACTGTGAAGAGAAGGATGGAGAAGTCCTGGAATGCTTGAAGAGACTGTTGGTGTAAATGGAACCACTGCCAATCTGGACAAAGGGGGACACAAAAGGGAAGAACTGGTGTTTGCAGAGTGACAACCAAGGAAGCTTGGGTCTGAAGCCAAGAAACCTCAGCTAGGAGAGTGGACCCACCCATATACGTAGAGAAGGTGAGTTTACCCTGAAGGGCAAAGATGAGTCTCCCATCTCATTGCAGTGGAAGAGTTGTGCTGCCTCAGGCCTTGGAAAATGTACAGTACACTCCTTGGGGACTGGGGAGAGCCTGGCTGCCACCACATGGAGGGGTTGAGTGTGTGCTCCAGAAATGGCAGAGCCCAGGGGTGGCCCCGATGCCTGGAGAGAGTGGAGCCGAGAAGAAGGTGGTCTCTTCAATGTTCCCCAAGGTTGATTTGGAAAGAGGTGGGCCACTGCATAAGCCCTTGGAAAGGGTGGGACTACCACTTTCTAAAGCTGAAGGATAAAAGACTTTCAGACTGAAATCCAATGGTGTTTGCCCTGCAGATTTTCCTTCCGATTTCTCCCTATGGATCCTGTGACTGTCCCTCCTTTGCCTATTGGCACCAGATAATTTGTTTTGAGATTCACAGGTCCACAGCCAGAAGAGAATTTTTTGCACCTTAATATTGTTTAAGGTGATGCGTGTAGTTGCCAAGTTGATAAGGGGTGGACATGTGGTAGTTAAGATCCAGTTGTCAACTTGGCCAGGTGAAGGCACCTAGTTCTGTTGCTGTGGCCATGAGCCAATGGTATGTGAACCTCATCTGTTGCTGATTACATCTGCAGTCGGCTAGGAGGTGTGCCTGCTGCAATGAATGATGTTTGACTTAATTGGCTGGTGCTTAAATGAGAGAGCTCAACTAGCACAGTCCAAGCAGCTCAGTATACCTCATCTCAGCACTCATAACTTAGCCTAGGCCTTTGGAGATGCAGAAAGAAATCACCCCAGGGAAAGTTGTTGACCCAGGGACAACAACTGGGGAAACAGAAATAATATCATGGAATTAATGTTAATTTCCTTACATGCGATCATGGTGTTGTGCTTATGTAAGAGATACATCCTCAAGTATGTAGGGGGTAAAAGATAGCTCTGCAACTAACAGTCAAATAAGTCAGCAAAATAAAAAGCTGGAGAAAAAAATAAGGTGCAGAAGATTATCTATGATACACTATTAATTGTGTTTTTAAAAGAGAGCATGAAATACACATATAAACTCAGAGATGCATAGATTATCTTTGTTAAGACAGGAAACTGATAATAGAGGTTGCCTCTGGGACAGGATGTTGGGAAAAGTAGGAATCAGAAATAAAAGGAAATAAAAGGGAAACTACTTTTTACTGCATAATTGCTATTTTGAGCTATCTGAAAAAAACAACAAAAAAACACACCTCTGCCCGGAGCCTTCCTAGGTTCCCAGCTGCGCTGGCTGTTCTGGGCCTCCACAGCCTCTCATACATCCTTGTGCTCCCGTAAGAACCTCACTGGCCCTGGCCTGTGGTTTAGGGCAGCTGGGGGTTCTGCAGGGGAAAAGTTGAGGCCTGACTCATGTTTGGGCCCAGAGTGGCTGCTTGGTAAATGAGTGCTGAATGAATGAATGAATGAATGAAAAGGGGAAGCCAGGCTGGCTGCTCCACACCCAGGTCGCAGTCTGACGTTCTCATAACTGATGGGACTATTTTTAACTTCAAAAGGACAGCAGCTGTCACCCCACCCCCATTGGGCTAGGGGACAGGGGGCTTGGGATGTGGCAGGGTCAATGCTTCACCCTGACTTCCTGCCCGAAATCCTACTCCCAGCAGCCTTTCTGCTGGGGTCCCGGGAACAGGCTGGGCATTGTGCCCAAGTGCTGAGGTCAGTGGCTGTGGCCTCAGGCAGGCCTTTCTTGGGAGCCCAGGCTGGGGGTGTGGGAGGGTGTGTGTATGGAGAACAGGGGATTGGAAGCTAGAAACTCCTAGGCTACCCTTTCTCTGCCCTCAGGGCAGTGGCAGACCCCAAAAGCAGGTGTAGGCTGAGGGCCAGGGTAGGTGGAGGGGCTCCTAACCCTGCCCCCTTACCAAACCTCCACTGCTTAATGAGGCATGGGAGCCTTCAGTGACTATTTATGCCTAGCTAAAAATACCCACTGAAAAGGGAAGTACACAAGAGACTGGGGGGGGGACGGGACACTTGGGGTTGTGGCCTCCAGAGACGACAAGCAGGATCAATATGCCTCCTCACTCTTGGAGCCGGTGTCTCAGGAGCCTTCCTGGGTGCCCAGCCCCATGCTTGGTGCGCCGGGGATGGGCAGCAGGAAGAAAGGGGCCATGCGCGCCTGCCCTTGGGGGGACCAAGGACTCCACTTGTTGGTTTCTCCTCTACGCCCAGCCCTGGGTTGGGAACCCTAACAAAACGCAGACTGGATCCTGTTCTTCTGACTACCGGATGCCCAATCATGGCCGGGGAGCTCAGTGCCTCCACAGACTGAGGAAAGACAGGATACTCCAGAAAGCCTCCAGGAAGACTGGGAGGGTGGAAGATCTGGAAGGATTTCAGGTGGAAAAAACTAGAAGGGCGGGGCTGGGTCAGGCTAGGATTAAGACTCCAACCTGCGTTAATTAAGGCAGAAGAGGGCTCAAGGAAGAAGTCCAAGGAGGCCTCGAACCAAGCTCAGAAGGTCCCTACAGGTTGAAGGGCAGCTAGCTATAAGCAGAATTAAGTCTCACACATGGGCACAGCTCTTCTCGCCCCCAGACAACGGGCAGTGCTCCCAAGGAGGGCGTGCTACGCAACAGTAGTTGGGCTGGTTTGGCAACTATAAAATCAGCCCCACCCCTGGTTATGCAGCACCTTCCCTGGCAGAGGGAGTCCAGACTGAGGGCACTGTGACAATCCTGGCCTCACACTGACTCCAGCGGCCCTGGCAGGTAGTCCCAGCATCCGCAGCACCCCCACTTCACAGATGTCTCGGGGTACAGCAGCACCAGAACTGGGTGTGAGACCCTCCCTGGGGGCGGGAAGGATGCCCACTTAGGCTCCTGTGTGCGCTGCCCCACCCCATGGCTTCCTCAGCCCTCCTGCCCTAAGGCCAGGGACCAGTTCAATGGCTGAAGAATGTTAAAAACCAAATATCAGCCACCCCCAATGGCTTAATGGGACCAGAAATCCCATCTAGCAGTTTGGGAGAGGTGGGGGGCTGGGGTTAGAGGAGGCTAACAGGGGAGCCTCCTCCCACAGCACCGCTGTGGCTTGAGGCTGCCACTCCTGGCCCAGAAAGGTTTCTAATTACTGCTTTGGAGCCTAATTACCTCCATGTGCTGGGCAGCAGGGACTCGGGCCTCCCCAGGGCTTTCACCCAGGCCCCTACCCACCCCCCTACTCCCTTAAGCACAGGCTGTGATCATGGTCTCCTCATCTGCATACATTTACATAGAGCCCCTCAGAACTGACCTAAAGAATCCTTAAATGTCATGTCCTTCACCCCCAAAATTCTCTTCCTCCCAGGTAACAGATGGGGAGACTGAGGCCCAGAGGCCCACAGGTTCTGGCCCCTAAGTTCCTGGTCCTTCTACCTGAGAACTGCGACCATCAGAGCACAGAGGTCAGAAAGGAAAGCCGAGGGGCTCGTGGCAGACAGACAGACAAGACTTGCTACCCACTAGAGGCAGGAGGGGACTATCACCCTTCCCCACAGGGTGGACTGTAAAAATGAAACAGGGCCTCGTGTTAGGTACCGAATCCTCAGAATACGGCTCTTGTGAGGCAAGTACTGCTGATCCTTGTTTGAGAGGTGGAAACAGGCTGCGAGGAGGAAACAGGCTGCGAGGAGGGAAGCAACCCGCCGGGTCACCCAGCTTCCGAAAGGGAGAACAGGCATTGGAACTCACATCTGCCTGACTCTTGGTCAAGAGGAAAAACCTCCACGGTTTCCCTGGGCAGATGGGGGTGGGAGGGGCCTGGGCTGCAGCTGAGGGGAGGTCTGCCCAGGGCATAGGTGAACTCTGTGCCAACTGCTTGCTGAACTCCCCTCTGCCTCTGACCTCCTCTACTGGTCAGCAGGGACCTCTCAGGTCTGGTTCTTCACTCTTCCCTCCTGTCTCCCTGAGCATGGGCAGCACAGGCCACAGAAGCACGGGACAGGTGAGGACCAGGAGCTTGGCTGGGTGGGGCCAGGTTAGGCAGGGGTCAGATGATACCCAGGCGTTCAGGGGCCCACAAAGCTTTCAACCTAGCTGGGGGTAGAACAAGCAGAGGAGCTTGTTCCTTCGACTCTGGGCCCAGACCACGGAAGGGGCGGGGGGAGACGTTGTGGGGGAAGCTGCGGTTGGAGGCCCAGCCCCACCGGGGCGTACACAGCTAGTGTGCGATGAGAAGCTGCCCCCTCCCCCCAGCACCTCAAAACCAGGAAGAGAAACCAAGCAGATAGAAAGGACAGGGTGGGCTGCAGGGAGCCCTCCAGGCCTGGGGGGCCTGCCAACGGTAGCTCCACAGGTATGATATGGACAACTGCTGAACAAACCACTTTTTCCTCTGGGGCCTCAGTTTCCCCATGGGAAAAATGGGATTCTCTACCTATTCCTGGTGGTCTGCCCAATTGGTGCAGCTGCAATCAATGGGTGCTGCAGGCTGTATCATGCCTGATAAAAGAGCACCCCTAATTGGTGAGCTCTGGCCTGTCTCAGGGTGCAAAAGCTCACCCTAAAAGCCAGCCTCTCCCTGCTCACTTCTCCCCTCAGCCACACAGGGAGCACACTAGTTCTTCCTTCACCAGCTCTTTATTTTTAGGTCTGAATTTGACTTTAATCATTACTTAGCGGATTCTATTTCCAGCCCTCAGATGAAGGGACCCAGAGGGGAGGAGGAAGGGAGGCAGTGCTCCCTGCCTGGTGTGGGGGGTAGCCTCCTCCTCCACCCATCCTGTCCCACAAACAAGTTGGAGGGGGGACTGAGAAACACTCAGCCGGGCCAGCATCTTCGGGAGGACCCCACCCTGTGACCTCATCGCAGCCCAAGCTCTGGGACAGGAGGGCAGCTGCAATGCCAACTTCCCAGGCACCAAGACCAGGAGGGAGAGAGACACTCCACAGGCAAATATCTGGCAGCCACAGCCTGAGGTTGCTTGACTGAGGGGCCTCTACACTGAATGTGCCACCTAAGGAGGAACCCCTGCCTAGGTTAGTCCTGGGCCACCCCGAGGACTCATCTGGGGCTAAGGTCTCTTAGGCCCAGTTAGTTCCAAGCTGAGATGAGTTTGCGCCCATTGCCCATGGGGCAGCCCTGGGGGAGTGGGGGGGGGCACTCCTAGTTACCCTGGTCTCCACAGAAGGCAGAGGGAGAAGAAATAAAACATCACAAGAGAACACACTCAGGTGAGGCCTAGGGGACACTCGCCAAACAGGAGGACAGTTACACCTGAGAGTTCCTCAATGACTCTGCAGGACTTCTGTGTTTCCTTCCAACTCTCAGCTAGATGAGGCTGGCATGGCTGCCCCTGGGGCTTAGAACGTCTGGGTTCCTTGCCCAGGTCTCAATTTCCCCAAGGGGCTGAGGGGACCTCTATTCCCACTGGGGAAATACTTGCCCTAGGAAGTAGCCTAGATGGGAGGCAGGAGGCAGCCAGGCTCTCAGAGAAGAGGCCTGTGTCCACTCAGCTCTAGTGCTGGGAGGCCGGAAGCGGGGGGTGGGTCAGGCCCCGGAAATCAAACAGCAGCCCATCTTCCCAGGGCAGGTCAATCACATGGTGATGAAGAAGGGGGAAGGCAGGAGGCGGGGCAAGGCACTGGTCATAGGAGCCCAGAACCTCAGTTCAGAGGACCTTGGGGCAGGGGCCATCCTCAGCCCTGCCCGGTAAGCAGTTAGCCAACTCGGTCCAGGGCTCAAACAGCTCAAACAGCTCAAATAGCTCCACCACACATCCAGAAAGCCTGCTGGAGGCATTCTCTCCACACCACCCCACTAATAAATGGGAAACAATGCATAAGCTCAGTAACAGGGCTTGGGTGAAGTTGCTCTGGCAGAGCTATTTGGAATATTCTGTAGCTTTTTAGGAGGAAAGTTACTTAGCCTGTGCAGAATGTGAGAAAATGCCTATGGCCCCAGTAGTAAATGAAAAAAGGCATCATGGCTTGTACATTCGAACGGCAACAGTAAGAAAAGAAATCAGGAAAAGCTGGCAGGAAACTCCAAAATGCTAATAATGACTGTGTCAGGTAAAGGAATAGTGGGTGATTTTTGTTTTCCTTTCTAGATTTTCTGTAGTGCTGTTTTGTTACTTTCAAAGTTAAGAAATTAGTACTCAGGTAGCAGCCGGCCTGCCCCCAGCTCAGATCCTGGCATCTGCAGACGACCCCAGCATTTTCCACTACAGGGCAACTGCTTGACTACAGGACACAGTAGTTTCTCAGACACACAAGGAGGAGAGCCAATAATCTCTCCTTACCTTCTCTTTCCCAGACCAAATACTCCTGTTCTTTGGGAACTGGGTCTCAATCCTCCAAAATACCTCAAAAGATGGAGCCCAGAACTAGACACACGCTGTCCTGCCCAACTAGGCCACATTCCCTAATAAACCACCCAGAGACTTTTTGGGGGCAGTCATGTCACACCTGTGCTCATTCGGTGTGTCCTCTCTCCAACCCTTGCCATGGGACACTCCCACTTGAGGCTCAAGCTCTCTAGGCCCAGAGTCCCCTGGGAACATCTTCTGGTCCTTTCATGCTTTCCATTTGATGTAGAGAGAAGAAAAGCCCCTTCAGAGGGGGAGGAAGGTACCAAGTTTCCCAAATGAAAACTGCACACACACTAGTACCTTCTACAATGGCCTTGGGACTCCACGCCTCATCCTCACAGCCCACGGTTCATAAAAAGCATCTAACCATGCCAGGTCCCATCCACAGGCTGGTGAGGAAGTTAGGGCTGGGGCCCAGGACAGCTGGGTCCCCTCTAATGTCCCTGATGGAGCAGCAGGGAGAGAACCCTAAACCAAGGGCAGGGGCCTCGAGTTAGACAAAACTGCCAGCAACCCCAACCAAGGAAGCCCAGGCACTGCTCAGCACCCTCCAGGGACCACCCCCTCCTAGGATAAAGATGAATCTGCCATACTTCCAACCTCACACTTGCTGCCTTTGCCCTGTTCCTACTGTGGACATGCTAAGACAGTGGGACACCCAGGGTGCGGAGTTTTGCAATAGGCCCTGTGGGTGTTCCCATTCTGACAATGGACCATGCAAAGGGTGTAGGGAGCTACCAGTGGTATCAGGGCTCCCATTTTCCTGATCCTGAGCCCATCCCTGTTCTGAACTTGGCTGTTTCCGTGCTGGGGGGCCGGGGAGGTGGGGAGGGCAGGAGGGCTGGAACACTACTGACCACCAAGTTGTTCCAGCTCAGAGTCAGGGTCCAGGACTCCAGCATCCTTGACACACCACACAGTTCGCACCTCACACCTACCACATCTCCTACCAGTGGGACCTAGCCTCAGCCACCAAGGGGAAATCCCACAGACAGTGCTGACGCTGAGTACAGACCAGAGGAGCTGGGGCCGGAAGCCCTCACCCTCCTCTCTAGTCCTCTGTAGAGGAGCACGTGCTCACCCCGCACCATCCCTCCTAGGCCACCTTAGTCCCTAGTGGGTGATGGTGCCTTCCAGACTCCCCTCCATCCATGGCAGCCCAGCTCTGCAGAGATGGGGTATGAAAGGATGGTATCCTAACTCTGCCAAAGGTCTGGGGGTAGTGACTTCCCCCTTTGGGCCTCGTTTCCTTGGTCTATAAAATGGGTGGGGAAGTAAACCCTTAGTTAAATTCCAAGGATACAGAGGCTGGACACGCCCATTCCTGACAGCTGGCCTGGGCCCTGGGAACCTGGGAGAATGGGCTGACCAAGCTGCATGGAGGTGAGGGCACAGTGCTAATGTCCAGTGTCGCCTGCACCCAGGATGGAGGCCCTGCCCAGTTTCCCTGCCCAAGGGTCAGAGGTCTCTCAGCTCAGGCCTGGTCTTCTGGGAGGCAGAGGGTCAAAGGCTCCAACCCAGGACCTGGGCCTATGATAAGGTTCAAGGGAAGTGGCTGGGCCCTGGGCTGCCAGAAGCTAGCAAGGCCTCGGTGGGGAGTGGGGAAGGGGTCAGACCCATGCAGGCCAGGACACCTGCAGGGAGGACCTGGCCATGGAAGAGCAAATTCCCATGGAGTCCAACATCAGGGTCCTGGCCCACCCTGGCACCAGGCTCCAGCCACCGCCCCCACCCCCATCCCCCCAGCTCCACAAGGGGGGGAACTCGGGTAGGCCTGGGCCAAGTCTGTGTGGCTCGCAGGGCAGTGGCTCTCCCCGCGTGCTCCCCTCCCGGTCCAGTTCTGACAGGGACTCCCGGGAGAATTTGAAGCTGGGAAGGAGGGGATAAGGGAGATGGGGGATGGGAGTGGACGCGACGGAGGCAGCCACGGAAGCGGGACGTGCGACCTCCACCGTCCTCCCTCGGTGGACACTCACACCCCGCCTCCTCCCGGGCCGCCGGGCACTCACCTCTCTCCCGGCGCTGCGGTCCGAACCAACTCGCCGCGGGCGGCATCAGCGGCCTGCGGGACAGTCCATGCGGCCGGGGGGAGGGGGGGCGCAGGGGTCCTCGGGGGTGCGTGCCAAGAGGTCCGGGGACGGAGAGAGGGGGGAGGCAGGGCGGCCAGACCGAGGCAGGGGGCAGGCTGCGCGGCCGGGTCGGGGAGGGAAGAAAGACGGGGGAAGGGGGGGTGGGAGGGAGTAGGGGGGAGGAAACAATGTAGCCGGCGCGGCCCCCGCAGAGTTTCGCTTCCGAACGCCGCTACCCAAGCTCGACTTCGGATGGTCGCGTCCGCTGCCAGGGGCCGCCCCTGACGCTCTATCGGGGGCCGCGGGGGCTCCCCGCGCTCCACGTCCCGGAGGCTCCGGCGGCCACAGGCTGCCTAGGGCGGGAGGGGCGGCTGGCCGGGGTACAGCCTCGACGGCGGTGGGGACAGGCGGTCTCCCCGCTCGGACCCCACCCCGGCAGGACCCCCCGGGACAGGGCACGGGGTGGGGCGGGAGCGGGAGGGCGGCGGCGGTCTCGGCGGCGGCGGCGGCGGCCAACCTCGGCTCGCCCGAGGCTCCGCTGGGAGGAAGCTCGCAGGCCTGGCGAGAGGAAGCGCGGCCCGGATCCTCCGCCCGCGGCAGCGCGCCTGCGCGAGGGGGCCTGCCCGGCGTGCGGCGGGGCGTGGGCCGGCGAGGCGACGCCCCCTGCCGGGCGCCGGCGGCACTGCGGGGGGGGTGTGTCCGCGCCCACGCCCTGCCCCCACCGGCCTGTCTGTGTTGGAGGCTCCTGAGGGTCCCCCTCAGAGGGTCGACCACCCCACCTTGAAACAAGCTCTGAGCGCTCTCTTGTCAGCTTTCCCAAAGTAGAAGCGATGGAGGCCGGGCCTCTCCTCCAGTCTGTAGGGGGTGGGCCTCACTGGCCGCAGTGAGCGTTCATTCATTCATTCACTCATTGCTCTCTAGGAGATCTCAGTCTGGTGGGAAGACTGACAGGTTAAAAGAAAATCGCAAAGAAATAATTGATAAAAGTAGAGAGGTGATGTACAAGGTCCACAGGAAGCAGAAAAGAAGGGAGGGTTGATGGGGAGACTTCACAGAGCTGGGACACCAGGCAAAGGGAACAGCATGGGGGAAGACAAGGGAGAGGTGAGAAAGGAGAAAACTTCTGGGAACTATAAAGAGCAAGCAGCTTGGGGTGTGGTGAGGTGAGAGTGGTAGGAGATGAGGTCCCTGCAAGCAGCATGGGCAAGAGCAATCACGAAGAGCCTTGTGGGACTTCCTTGGACTTTATTTCCAGCCTTATGGCAATGAGGAAGTTGTTAAAAGCTGTGTGACCTTGGGTCATTTACTTAACTTCTCTGTACTTCAGTGTTCACATTTGTTAAAATGGGGAGAATCATAGCACTAATATCTTAAGATTTTTAGGGAGGAAATGAGTTAATAAATTTAAAGTGCTTAGTGTGCAGTGGCTGGTACACGTTGAGTCCTTAATTAAGTATTGGCTGATATATATCTTTGCGGAAAGTGATCTGCTCTGAGCTACAGGACCACCAGACAGTGTGAGCTGGGGTTGGGGGTTGGGGCTGTGGTGGAGGAAACTGAATATACCAGTGTCAAAGGAAGGAGTTCAGAAGCATCAGGCTTGTGTGGGCAGAGAGGAGGGTGCCTTCCCTGGTGGGGAACGTGAGGCATGTTGGCAAAGTTTTGGAACCCAAAATAAATATGGAGGGGCCAAGGGAGTAAAAGGGACAGGGAAGGGCCCTGTGGGAGATAGTGCTGGGGAGACATGGTGGCTGCAGATTGCAAAGGGTCTTGAATACCAGGAGCAGGAGTTGAATGTCCCCCACCCCACCCCAGAGAAACCACAGGTTGTCCCTCTGACCCAATAAGCCCCTGGGTCAGCTTCCTAGCAAGGGGCCAGACCTTTGGGGGAGAGAAACAGCAGTAACATGCTTACCCTTTGGGGAGATATCCAGGAAGTCTAAAAAAATATCTGTGGTGTAATGGAAAAAAAGCATGAGTTTTAAGTTCAAATCTCAGGGTTAACTCTCAGCTTGTCCATTTACTAGCCGTGTTAGTTGCCTGAGGTCTCTGAGCTGTTTCCTCTTCTATAAAACCAGGCTCAGAATACACCTTTCTCAAGGGAAGTGGTGCAGATTCAGCAAGACAGGAGCCTGGGGGTGGGCGAGGGGTGCGTGGGGAGGGTGCTCAGCAGGGCTGATTTCCCTTTCTTTCCTCCGGAGATCTAGATGGAATGATAAGGTGGGGCCGGATGGAGGTGGGGTGGGGTGGCTGCCTCTCTGCCCTCAGCTGCTCAGCAGAGACTTCTGGAATGGAGGGGTTGACATCTCCTTCCCCTCCCCCTGCCTAATCTGTTGGCAGGATGGGAAAGAAGGGACTGTCAGGATTTGGAGAAAAATATTCCAATCCCTGAGGAGCTTCATCACCAACCTGTCTCCACCCCCTTCATCCCCCAAAACACTTGACCCTTTTCCTGCATGCGCCGATTGTGAACTTTGGAGTCAAATAGACCTGCATTTGAATCCTGCCTCCACCTCACAACAGGAGTCGATGGAAGATTTTTAACCTCTCTGCACCCCAGGGACTGGGGCTAAAACCCTGAACAGATCAGTCACAGGCTCCAGCCCATAGAGCTATCCTTTAGGGGGAGTGCCAGACAAGTCACCTCCAACCTCCTCATTCATTCATTCATTCAGCAAATCCTTAGTGAGTACCTACTAAGTGCTCGGTCCTGTTCTGGATGCTCAAGATGAAGGAATGACTACTACCACCCCGATTCTTGCCTAAGGGGGTAAATAAATAAACAGTAATTAGACAGTGGTATGAAGGAATTGAGCACGTGATGGGCTTGACAGGATGGAGAGATGGTTCTCCACTTTGAGACCCAGAGGAGAAGGTGGAGCCAGACCTTGGAGGAATGGGGGAAGATGTTCCAAGCCTAGGGCACCGGGAGGTTTTAGACCCAGGCTGAAAAGGGCTCTGCGGCCAGGGGACATCCAGAAGGCCAAAGTGGTGAGACCAGCAAGCAGGGGAGAGTGGCCTGAGAGGAAGCAGGGAAGGCCAGAATCAAGTGCCTGATCCTGTAGGGCATTATGGGCCTGGGATTTTATTACATGAGTTTGCATCGAATCTTGTAGAAGGATTTTAAGCCCGGGAGTGGCATGATCTGAAATGTGTTTTAGAAGGCCTCTCTGGTTGTTGGGGAGTAAGGGGGAGGGGCTTAAGAGTGAAGGGTGGAGAGAATGAAGAGGCCAGTTAGGACGTCCAATACCGCTGTTACCCTGGCCCAGGCCAGCGATGTTAGGCGCGGGCTCTGGTGGAAGTAGAGGGGAGACGAGAAGTGGCTGGAACAAAGGAGAGTCGACTGACAGCTCTATGCAAAGTTGGGTGGCTCTCCAGAAGTCCAGAGCTGAAGCATTTAATGGCTGGACTGGGTCTGAGTCCCTGGGGACGGGAAGGGCCCCTCCTTCCTCCACCCTGCTTCTTCCCCTCCCCCAGCCTCACTGCGCCAAGATGACAGTTTAGAGAAGCTGGTGTGAAATAGTTTGAAACTCAGACCTTCTGGGCGGTCCCCTGGGGCAGAAAACAGGAAGCCAAGATTAAAGGCAGATTTTCTGCAAAGTCCCTTTCTATTTCCTGCAGAGCAGGTGCTGGGGCTGAGCTGCTGAGCTCGCTGGGAAAGGGCGCTGGTCCATCTCTGCTCACTTTCAGTGGGGGTGGGACCCAGGGGAAACGGGACCCCTCGGAGGCCAGCCCTCCCGCTGGGGTAGCTGTTCTTAGGCCTTGTGATCACTGGCTTCACCAGGGAGCTCCTGCCTATTTCCTTGGAGAATCAAGCCCTCTCCAGAAGGAGATTGTGGAAGGTGGAAAAAGCTGTGCTGGGAACAAGTCCCCAGCTTTGGCATCACCCAGGCCTGGTGTGAATCCCATTTCCCTACTGCAGGTCTCACTGACCCTTGGGGTTGAGAGTGAGAGGTACAAGCAGTGGAAAGTGTGGCTTAAAGGGGAGAGTGACCAGGGAGAGCAGAGCAGAGCAGTGCTGGGCTGAGAACCCCTGTGGAGAGACAGAAACCAGAGAAACAATAGCCGCAGTGGCCTCTGTCATCTCAACATCGGGGGCCACAGGTTGAATGGCTGAGCTGACATCACAGGTGCTGAAGGCTTGGGAAAACAGGAGCCAGCAGGCCTCTCCCCAGACCTCTTCCCTGGAGCAGGCGGTCTCCAGTAGACTCATCAAGTTGAGAAGCTCAGTCCGAGTGCTCCAAGGGGATGTCCGAGTGTGTTGGTTGGAATCTATTATGTACCCCAGAAAAGCCATGTTCTTTTAATCCAATCTTGTGGGGGCAGACCTACTTGGGTGGGACCTTTTGATTAGGTTGTTTCCATGGAGATGTGACCTTGCCCATTCAAGATGTATTTTAAGCTGCTTACTGGAGTCCTTTAAGAAGGAGACATTTTGGAGAAAGCACAGACGCTTGGAGACAGAAACACACCAGGAAATGCTAAGCAAGGACCCACCTGAAGCTGAAAGAGCCAGAACCTGGAGAGAGCCCAGGGCACTCAGGGCAAAGCCACGGCCTCCCAGATAACTCCTCTCACTCTCCTTAAGGAGCCTGAACTCCCATCCTGAGAAAGCCCGTCCGAATCTAGGGAGTGTGACTCACTGACTCATTGAATCTAGGGAGTGTGACCTCCTCTGGCTGGATGAGTTTTATGATGAGGCCCCCACATTGGTCTGGGAGACCCAGGTTCTAGGAACAGAACTTGCTTCTGGCTTTGGACAAGTCCTCTCCTCTACGCCTCAGTTTCCCATCTGTGCACCGAGTGGCTGAATTTGGTGATCTCTACAGTCCGATTCCTTGTGCCTAAATGGAGCTCTCTGGGCTGCTGCAAGGGGGTGGGGTGGGTGGGGGCTCCCACTGCCTCTAACTTTTATCGCATTCTATTTTCACTTATTCTCAGCCCCTGCAACAGTAAGGCAGAATTTATTGAACACCTACTAAGTGCCAGGTACTTTATTATATAATTATCACTAATGATAATAGCTAATATTGATTACTTACTATGTTCAAGTATTTCATGTTACATGCAGGTCTGTTCTCTCCTCTGTTTGCTCCAAGGGGATGTCCGAGTGTGTTGGTTGGAATCTATTATGTACCCCAGAAAAGCCATGTTCTTTTAATCCAATCTTGTGGGGGCAGACCTACTTGGGTGGGACCTTTTGATTAGGTTGTTTCCATGGAGATGTGACCTTGCCCATTCAAGATGTATTTTAAGCTGCTTACTGGAGTCCTTTAAGAAGGAGACATTTTGGAGAAAGCACAGACGCTTGGAGACAGAAACACACCAGGAAATGCTAAGCAAGGACCCACCTGAAGCTGAAAGAGCCAGAACCTGGAGAGAGCCCAGGGAAGCTAAGAGATGAAATCCAGAGTTTTCCCCAGAGAAGCTAAAAGAGGACCCACATATGCTTAGAGAGAAAAATGCCCCAGAGATGCTAAGGAAAGACCTGCAAGACACAGAGCGAAAGCCACTGGCAACAATAAACCAGTAGCAGGGACCAGCTGACGTCAGCTATATGCCTTCCCAGCCGACAGGTGTTCCAGATGCAGGTGGCCTTTTTTTGGAGTCCTGGTATCATCTTGTTGATGCCTTAATTCTGACATTTTCATGGCCTTAGAACTGTAAATTTGTAACCTAATAAATCTCCTTTGTAAAAGCTATTCCATTTCTGGTTTTGCATTCTGGCAGGTTTACCAAACCAAAACACCTGGGAAATTAGTCTTTATGTCACGACGGTGGTAGCAATCCTGGTGGTGGTGGTGTGGTAGCCTGGTGTTAGCAATGTTCTATAAAAAATATTTTTATTGAGAAATATTCACACATGTATAGTCCAACCATATTATATAATCAGTGGCTCACAATAGTTATCATCACATAGTTGTTTTTTCTTTATCATAATCATTTTTGGAACATTTGCCTCACTCCAGAAAAATAAATAAAAAGGAAAAAAATAACTCATCTATGCATGCCCCTTACCCCTCCCTCTCATTAGCCCACAGTATTTCAATCTACCCAATTTTTACCCTTTATCTCCCCCATTATTTATTTATTTTTATCCTTATTTATTTATTTATTTATTTATTACTCATCTATCCATATCCAGGAAATAGAGCATCAGACGCAAGGTTTTCACAATCACACAGTCACATTATGAAAGCTATATCATCATACAATCGTCTTCAAGAGTCAAGGCTACTGGAAGACAGTTCAACAGTTCCAGGTACTTCCCTCCAGCTACTCCAATCTACCATAAACGAAAAACGGATATCTGTATAATGTGTAACAACAACCTCCAGGATAACCTCCCAACTCTGAAATCCCTCAGCCACTGAGACTTTATTTTGTCTCATTTCTGTCTTCCCTGTTTTGGTCAAAAAGGCTTTCTCATTCCCGTGATGCTGGGTCCAGACTCATCTCCAAGAGTTCTGTCCCACATTGCCAGGGAGATGTACACCCCTGGGAGTCATGTCACACTTATTGGGGAAGGGCAGTGAGCTCACCTGCCAAGTTGGCTTAGAGAGAGAGAGGCCACATCTGAGCAACAGAAGAGATTCTCCAGGGGTAACACTTCGGCATAATTATAAGTAGGCTTAGTTTCTCCTTTGTAGGAATAAGCTTCTTAGGGGCAAGCCACAAGATCGAGGGCTCAGCTTATTGAATTGGTTGTCCCCACTGCTTGGGAGAATATCAGGAATTCCCCGGATGGGGAAGTTGAATATTTCCTCCTTTCTCACCAGCCCCACAAGGGAACTCTGCAAATACCTTTTTATTCTTTGCCTACATTACTCTGGAATATATTGGGGCATCATTCTAACCTGGACAAAGCAGCAAGAGCTCACACCCTGTTCAAGATTCCATGCAATTATGGTGTTCAAGGAAACTGACGATGCATGTTAAATTAGAGGATATCCGGGTGGTTCGGTGGTAGAATGCTCGCCTTTCATGCGGGACACTGGTTTGATTCCTGGACTATGCACATCCCCTTCCCCCCACAAAAAAGGCAAGTTAAATTAGATAATGTGCTACCCAAAATATAAATTTTAGCAATGGTTTTGACCCAACACAGAGGCCACTGGAAGCTGGAGGATCTCAGACTTGTGGCCTGGGTCAACCTGCATACCAGGCCTCCCTCGGCCACCACCAGTGGTTAACCGGCTGATCCTTTTGATCTTGAAGGTCCCGGGTTCCCCAATTTGGTGTCTTCCTGGAGTAGGCAGGCACAGAGCCAGGTCCAAGACAGGAATTGGTTGGAATGCCAGGAATTCCTGCAAACTGTCTCAATGCTTCCCCACTGGCACCTGTTTCCCTCCTTTTTAGTCCCCTTCTTGAATATTCTGTCTGGTTGAGGCACAGATGTCAAAAAGGTGATAAGAGTTCCCAGGCAGGTTGTGCAAGTGTGAAGAACTGAGCAGAGGACTCCTCACTGGAGAGCATGGCCCTGCAGGAGGAGAGATGCCTGGGAGGCAGGCAGAGGGGGCCGTCGGAACAGAGGCTCTGGAGCTAGAAGGGGGAAGATTTCGTAGAAGGGCCAGCAGGCCTGGATGGGTTCAGGAGCAGGGTATGGGGAACAGAGTCTGCGGGGCCTCCTGTGGACCACCAAAGTTTTTGTATGTCATCCTCAGGGCAGAGGGACCTCACTATTGAAGGATTTTACCACAGCCTCTGCTGGTCACATTTGCATTTTAAAATGATCCCTCCAGCTTCTGGGTGGTGAATTGCTTGGCTTTTTGTCCTCTAAGAAGCCTGAGCTGACCCCTTCCCATCCCTGGGGCTGGTTTATTTCCCTCTGGGGCTCACTTCTCACGTGGTGATTTTTTCCTGATCTGCTATAGGAGGCTGAAAACTGGTGTTCAAAAGTTGGTTGAATGAATGGATGACGTGAAGTTCGATTAATAATAATAGTAATAACAATAACAGGCAACACTAATTAAGGGCTAATGATGTGCCAGACACTGTACTAAGCATTTTCCACATCGTGTGAATTTAATTCTCACCATATATTCAGAGGGAGGTATAATTATTATTTCCATTTGACAGATAAGGGAACCAAAGAGAGATTTAATGAGAGAACTCAGTCACCAGACCCTGGGTAGGGAAAGGACAGAGGATGCCATCCCATCATTTTAACAGCTTCAGGATCAACGACCTGACCTGACCCCACCCATATGTGTGACCTTATTCAAAAGTCACTTAAACTTTCTGAGCCTGTATTGCGTCATCTCTGAAATGGGAACGAGAGGACCCACCTCACAGGATATCTATGATGCCAACCTGAGATGATACATTGCTTAGTACGGTGCTCTGGCACAAGGCAAACTTTCACTCCCTGGCTGTTAGATTAATATTTTTTCTCTGACTCCTGAAACAGGCTTTGCAGTACAGGCTCACGCGCTCTCCCCTGCTGTCTTCTAAGCGTTCAATTGAGCTCCCCCAGGGTAGGGCCAGAGCTTTTGTCTGATCCTCAGCCTACGGTTGTTGAATGGTTGAACAGTGACTGATGAACTGAAAACCCTCACCCATCCATTCACCAAATATTGAAGGTGTTTTACAATATTCCATGTTCTTGCTTTTGTCTTCATGGGCTCTGGCAGCAAACACGGCCGGACTGGGCAGTGCCAGAGCTACCCTGGTTCCCACCCAGGGGCCTGGGGGCCCCAAGCTTCCTGCAGGTTGGCACTTCCACCCAGGCTGGCCAGGGTCCTCCACCTGCCAGGTGTCACCTTTGAGCAGGACCAACCTCTCTCCGGCAGCCTCCCAGGCTCTGCCCTGTGGGTTGGAAGCTGTTCTGACTTCCTCAGGAGTCTTTCCTGAGAAAGCAGTAAAAGGGGTCCTGGGGCTGTCTGTGATGCAAAGGTGGGAAACCTGGCGAGAGATAAGGAGCAGGTGAGGAGAAGGGGCAGGAAGTTTTCCCAGCTTGGGCAGCAGAGGGAGAGTTACTGGGCACTGGTGAACCTCAGTCAAAGCTTTTGCAAATAGGATGTAAATTCTCCTGCCCAGGTGTTGTACATGTGCACAAACCTGTGCGCCAACACCTGTCCGTATCAGAGATCAGGTGAGCTCTAGAAAGACCCCTCACCTGGTTCTGAGTGGGGTGGAGTTGGGCAGGGAGAGGACCTTCCTTGAGCCGAGGGAGGTTCTGGAAGTCACTTCCTGTGAGACCAGATGAGGCCTGAAGAGCCTAGCTTCAAGGGAAGCACCCCTTCCCGTGGGTTATTGAGGCCCTCAGAGTTTAGTTCTGGAAAGTGGATGTCAGGGTGGCGTGAGCTCTCTCAGGACAGGGATTGGCTTCTCTGTCTCTCCAGTGTGCAGCCCAGGCCCTATAGCGGTACTTGTTTGTTGAATGAATAAGTGAGTGCCTGAATTCTCTTTGGGGTCTCCTGGTGCTTTTGGCATTGTCACCTCTGCCACAGGTCTTAGGCCTCCCATTCCAAGGGGAAAGTCCTTGCCTACATCCCTGTTGTTCTTTCCCGCAGCCAGTCTCCTCGGACTCCCTAATCTAAACCTCTGGGTCCCTAGCAGCACCCTCCTGACATAAAGGTCACCTCTCCCTCTAGCCAGGGTCTATTCTGGTTGGAGAGAAGGGACTCATCCTCAAAGACTTCCTCCTTCACCCCAGGGCCCGCACTTTGATTCTGTTGCTTGTGGCCTCAGGTCCTTCAGTTCCCCAGCTCAGCCCTCAGTACCCATCTCCCCCACGTGGCCCCGTCAGAAGTAAGCTTGGCAGCCTCAGAGGGAAGCCAGGCCTGCCTGAGCCTGGGGACTCTATACCAGCCTCTTTGTCCCGGGTGCTTGATATTGACAGGGACCCAGCATTTGTTAAGTGACTGAAAGAAAGATGATGAGGTGACAAGACCAACACTTGGGAGGAGCTGGTTGCTTCCCTGGTTGCTCCCAGCTTGTAGTGCAGAGGCTTTGTAAAAGTAAATACGTAAACATAAATACAAATATAAATATTCTCTGGTGCAAAAAGGGAAAGAGACACCCCCACCACCACCACCACTGCTTCCCTCTTAGAGCATTCTTTAGAAAACTTGTCCTTGGAAATCCTTCCTCTGCCCCTTTGAGATGCATGTAGATTTTTTAAAAAAAGCTAAATAAGGTTTTTGCCAGCTTTACAATTCAGAAATGTCAACACCAAGCAATTTAGCATCCTTATCTCCCCAGTTCCATGGGAGTTTAGTTTAGGCTTCTGGCTCCAAGTTTTAATTATCTACCTTTCATAAAGATATGGGAAAGAAGTTTTATTCTTTTGGATAGAGGCAACTAACAAACAAAGACCACTCCAGTTACCAGATGAGCTGTGATTGACAGGTGATGCTGTCAAGTCCTCTTCCTTCAGGACTAGTTATCCTTTATCTTGAGGACATGTATGCAACTATGTAACCGGGTTGCTTCTGCTTGACTATATAAAAGGGTGAATTTTTTTTCTGTCTTTGCAATCTCTTTAGCCTGTAATGCATCATATTCTGTTTTAATGCTCAATTCAATAAAAAAATGGTTTTTCTTTCTCTCCTACCTTTGTGGAGAGGTTTTCTGGGTTGTGAGAAGAGTTTCTTGTTGCTAATGTTATTTCCCTAACAGCTTCAAGTCAGCTCAGGTAGGTCGTGTGATGTAAGGGCAGCAGTGCCAGGAGCACCAGAGACCCTTGGAGAAGATTCTCCGTGGCGGCGGGAAGAGAGGCCAGCAGCAGCCTGCCTGTTCAAACCGCGCTGGAGGCCGCATCGCAGCTGATCTCAGCACAGCCTCTCCCTGTAGCCGTCTTTGGGTGCCTGCCATTTCCCCAGCCTGCTTCTCTCTGGTGTTCCGTCAGCTGCGTGAGCAGCCAATGTATTTTTGCTCAAGTTAGCTGGAGGTCGGTTTCTGTCGTTTGTGACTTAGAACGCTGACTGGTGCCCCCCTGCCGCCCACCCCCATCGTGGCGGGCGGGACGCTGAGGTAAGGATGTGTGGGAAGTACCAGATTCAGAGCGGCGATTAGACAAAGGCCATTGTCTTCCCCTCGCACTCCCCGCTGTTTCTCGCCTTCTGCCCGCCTTTACAATCAAACCGGGTCTCTTCCGCAGCGCTGGGCGTTTGGTTTCGCTTTGGCTGAGGGGGAACAGCGCCTCCTGGCGGTCAGAGTGCAGACACCAAGGGAAGGGGGAAGCCCCGAGCGAAGTCAGAAGGCTCTGGCCAGCAGCCCGGCCGCCACGTCCGGACAGCGGACGCAGGTCTGCTCTGGCAAAGATGGTCTGGTAGGAGCCCGGAGAGGACCCTGTCCCAGGCTGGACGAGGGCCGGAGCCAGAGCTGACCCTCTCCAACCTCCAGGGGCAGGGCTGGCTGGGGCTGGCTGCGGTGGATGTGGCAGGGCTCTGCCAGCTCTGGGAACCCAGGGCAGCTGGAAGGGGAGGAGATAAGGCCATTTCCGGAAAGCGTTGGCGTGTAGGTTACCCCTTCATTACCAAGGAGACGGAAACCAGCCTCCCTTCCGGAAACAACCCCCAGTGGTCCCACGTCTGGCTTGGGAAAGGCCTTTCCAGATGGGGTATGGGTAGGGGCGGCCAGTTCATCACTTGCCTGCCAGGACTCCCCAGGGTCCCCTACCTTGGGCTGCACCACCATTTGGGCCACCACCACTTTGACTTGCAGGGCGCCTGGACTGATCTCAGCACTGCTGACAGCCCACACATTTTCCTGAATAAAAACGGCCCAGAGTACAGGAAGCAGGCACCCTTTGTTGAACACTTACTGGGCGCTGGGTGTTCAGACATTTGCTCTCATCTGATCCTTCCCCTCCAAGGAAAAGAGGCCCACAGAGGGTGATCTGTCCCTCACCTCTCAGCAAAACCACCCCAAGGCCTGGGTTTTTCCCGCTGCATGAGCAGCTGCCCAGACCACATCTCCACAGGTATCAGGCCCTGGGTCATGGGTTTGACTGGTAGTGAAAGTTCTGCCAGCTCTGGGTAACGTTCACACCCTGCCTGCCAGGCCTCTGTCTCGGTGTGCACGTGTGCTTGGTACAGGGTAACCTCCTGCCAGAATCTGTCAGGGCAAGAGGGACTGGGGAGATGGACCTGGACCCTGTCGGGGCGGTGGGGGGGGGGGGCAGAGAAGGGTACAAATGGAGGCAGAGTCAGGAAGAAGGCTGTAAGAGGGGTAGCTGGGGTCAAACCTCTGGCTTCACAGTTTGTCCTGAGCCCGCTCAGCAGACGTTGGTTTGGACTCAAGCTCTTTGAGGAGCTGCACAGGGGCATTGGTGCCAGGTTGGAGTGTCATGCATTGGTGCAGTGACTTCAGTAAGCTTGAGATCAAATCCCATCTCTGCAAATGACTATCTGTGTTACTCTTGGTAAGCACCCTCATTCTCTGCACCCCAGCGTCGCCATATGCCTATGGGGATGAGCACATGTCCCCACTAGTTATCGTGAGACTAAGTGCGGGTCAGAGCAAGTGCTCAGGGAACAAGAAATCAAAGGGCACCTGGACTCCAAACATCTCTGAGATTCTGGGATTTAATTCCTTTGACTCCAAGATCCCTGAGAATAAGGGCAGGGTTGGGGGAGTGTAGGATCTTGTAGAATTAGTAACTCCCACCTGTGTACCTGTCAGTGCCCCGGTAATACTGGATTACTCACCAGTTGCTCCTGCTAAGTGACTAGTCTGAAACCCCAGCACAGAAAAGATGATGGGTCAGTCTTGCAGATAGCGAGCTTTCCATCCCTGGAAGTATGAGAACAGAAGTTGAACACTTGGCATGGAGTTGGACACAGAATATCTACTTCTGCTGGTTCTGTGAAGACCAGGACAGAGAATGATAGGGGGTGGGGGTGGGGAAATGGCCCGATCTTGGGCCATTTTTTTTCCTTTATTTTTTTCATATAACTGGGCATTTATAATCACAATCAACTTTCTTCTTCTTTTTTTTTTTGTGAAAAATAACATGTACGAAAAAGCAACAAATTTCAAAGCACATCACAACAATTAGTTGTAGAACAGATTTCTGAGTTTGGTACGGGTTACAATTCCACAATTTTAGGTTTTTACTTCTGGCTGCTTTAAGATATTGGAGACTAAAAGAAATATCAATATAATGATTCAGCAATCATTCTGATTTGTTAAATCTTACCTTCTCTGTATAACTCCACCATCACTTTTTGTCTTTCTCCCACTCTTTAGGGGTATTTGGGCTATGCCCATTCTACCTTTTTCATGTTGGAAGGGGCTGTCAGTAATATGGGACAGGGGAATGGAACTAGTTGATGTTCTGGAAGGGCTGGTCCCTCTGCATTTCAGGACTTATCTGGCCCTGGGACCCATCTGGAGGTTGTAGGTTTCTGGAAAGTTACCCTAGTGCATGGAACCTTTGTAGAATCTTATATAATACCCTAGGTGTTCTTTAGGATTGGCTGGAATGGTTTTGGTGGGGGGTTGGCAAACTATTATAGGTAGCAATGTCTGAATATAACTGAAGCTTGCATGAAAGTGACCTCCAGAGTAGCCTCTTGACTATTTGAACTCTATTATTTGTTATTTGTTCCACTTCTTTTCCCCCTTTTGGTCAGGATGGAATTGTTGATACCACGGTGCCAGGGATCTCATGTTCCCCATAGCAGGGAGGGCAATGATTTCACTTGCAGAGTTGGATTTAGAAGAGAGAGAGGCGATCTTGGGCCATTTTTAGTGACTTCTCCAGAATTTCTTCTTGAAGCTTCCTTTGCAAAACAACTCACCTTTCTTCAGATTGCCTTTTTATTTAGGATGGGCCCCCCAGGGCAGCGAGTGAGGGTCAGCAGTCTCAGAAAGCATGTGCTTCTCCGATTGTCCAGGAGGCGGCGGTCCAGACTGCATTTTCCTGCTCCAGCTCCCGGTGCAGGCCGGGGGTGGGGGTTAGATCGGGCAGGAGAACTGCCTGGGGGCAGGAGGCGGGGCAGACCTGTGCAGGTGGTGGGGAGAGGCCGGTCTCCCCTCTGCAGATCACAAACTCAACTTTTTTTTATGGGGCTGTGTAAGGGGGTAAGTTTTCCTTTGAACTATGGGGTCCTGCTATCAGTAAAAAGTTTGACAAATTGGAAGACCACTGTTATAGAGAGTGCCTGGGAAGCCTTCCAGGTTGGAGTTTAGGGGGGTCCCTGACAGATTCCCACCTCCTCTGGGGCAGGGAGAAGCCAGGAGGAAGTGACATGGTGCCCAGGGAAAGGGAGCTCCAGATGGTAGGGCTGACCCCCAGGTTGGAAGCATTAAGCTAGCTGACTTCAGGCCCTATGGTGAGCTGCTGGGGATTTGGGGACTGGGGCCCTTCCTGGAGTCCCTTGCAGCACCCCCAGGTAGGAGGAACATGGTGTTAGCTTTCTGGTTTTCTGGGAAACTGAGGCCTTGCAGGGAAGGGAGGCTCAAGGGGGCACTGGCTGGGCAGGAGTGCCTGTCCTGCATGTAGTGTGTGTGCTCATGATGGTCTGCTAGTGCCTCCTCTACATCAGCTGCTCCCCTGGGCTCAGCAGGGCCACAGTTGTGGGGCAGGCACCAAGCAGTTCCATCCTTCACTCAGAGTAGGGGCCTGGAGGCTTCTCTCTGGGTGAGATGTGGGGGCTGGGAGGAGTAGCTTGGGGAGAAGGTAGCACAGCCCCTTGTCAAACTCATTAGAAACATCCCTGGGCGTGCAGGGCAGAGAGGGTCAGGACTTCTTTGGGCTCCAAATTGGGGGGTGAGGGCAGACACCAGAGCCAAAAAGACCCCAGACTAAAAGGAGGGGACCCTGCCCAGTTCCACCCTCTGCCTCTGGGTCCTGTGGCCATGGGGAGGGAGGGGTGTAGGGGAAGGGGGCTGGCTGTTTAATCTCATCCACGAACCAGCTTCCTAGATGCCTATCTAGACCTCAGTTTCCCCATCTGTGTCATGAGATTCACTCATTCATTTATTCATTCCACATTTGTTTAGTGTTTGGCGAAGGGCAGGGGCTTTGCCACCCCACTCCCCTGGGTTTGAGTTTTTTCTATGCCCTTGCCTACTGTGCAATTTTAGGCAATTCATGTGATGTTTCTGGGCTTCAGTTTCCTCATCGGTAAAAAGGGGAGAGTAATAACATGTGTCCATAGGACTGTCGTGAGGATTGAATTAGTATTACATAATGAGGGAAGTGAGAATGGGTTGCTGTCCTTGGGTTCAAACATGCTGAGAATGCCACACTTCTGAGCCCAAAGAGGCAGAGACACACATATGTGCATACTCTCATGCACTGGAGTTTCTAAATGAAAGGCGCAACTTTTTTTTTTTTAAATGCCAAAAACACCAAACAAATGCAAACATTCCTATTTTGATCATTTCGTTCTACATATATAATCAGTAATTCACAATATCATCACATAGTTGCATATTCATCATCATGATAATTTCTTGGAACATTTGCATCTATTCAGAAAAAGAAATAAAACGAAAACAGAAAAAAAATTTATACATACCATACCCCTTACCCCTCCCTTTCATTGATCACTAGCATTTCAAACTAAATTTATTTTAGCATTTGTTCCCCCTATTATTTATTTTTATTCCATATGTTCTACTTCTCTGTTGATAAGGTAGATAAAAGGAGCATCAGACACAAGGTTTTCACAATCACGCAGTCACATTGTGAAAGCTATATCATTATACAATCGTCTTCAAGAAACATAAGGCACAACATTTTAAGAGAAACACATTGGGGTGCGCAGGTGGGTCAGTGGTAGAATACTCACCCACCATGCGGGAGACCCAACTTTGATTCCCGGCCCATACACCACCCCCCACTCCCCAAAATAAAACAAAACAGAGAGACACATTGATGCAGGTGTGAAGAGGAAGAGGAGGGACCGACTCCAGGCCTGACATTACCACGGGCTTGGTTATTTGGGGGCTTTGTTGGTGCTCACACATGTGTGTACACACTCACGTATACATATAGCCTCTCTGATTGTCCCTCCCCCCATACCATCTCTGGGGGATAGTACAACCAGGGGAATGACCAACTCCTTTCCCTCTTATTCCTCACCCCAGGTCTCTGCCATCCTGTGGAAGGGCCTGGAATACACAGCGGAAATAGCATCAACTTAATAGAGTCAAAAGATCTAGGTGCCAGTTGTGGCTTCTCCTATTTCTTGGGGAGGCCATCTCCTCTCTCTGAGCTTCTGTCTCTCCATCTCTAGAATGGCCTTATTTCACAGATGAGGGGGGTATTTTGCCCAAGGGCACACAATAAGCCTTTTCCTGCCACAGGGCTTTTGCACATACTGTTCCCTTTGCCCAGAACTCTTTTTTCCCTCTGCTCTTCTTGTTTAATTTTACCTCCACTGAGAAATCTGCCCTGATCAACCTATGTACAGTCAACATCTTTTTTTTTTGTCTCTTAATTGTACCCTGCTTCTTCATAGTTCCCATTACAATTTTCTTTTCTTTTTTTTACATGGGCAGACACCGGGAAAACGAACCCGGGTCCTCGGGCATGGCAGGCAAGCATTCTTACCTGCTGAGCCACTGTGGCCCGCCCTCCCATTACAATTTATAATTGGGTATTTATTTGTATGTTTTCTTTTCAGTGTCTGTCTCTTTCACTTACCATGAGTTAGGCCATAAGCTAGTTCATTGCCATATCTTCATCTGACAGCACTGGTGCAGAGTAGGTGTTTAATCAATATAATATAAATTATTTTTTTGAAGTAGAAAATCTAATTTCATGTTACAAAATCCAAAAGTTACAAAAGGGTGAGATTTCCCTCAAACCCCTGTCCGGTAGACATCCATTTTCCACCCTAGAAGAGAAACTCTTGCCTTTTCTTGTACATCCTTCCAGGATATTCTCTTTATATATTAGCATATGCCTGTGTTAAAAAATACAAATTGTAGCAAACCTAGATATGCTGTTCTGTACCTTGTTTCTTTGTTTTGTTTTTTTACTTAATGATATATCTTGGAGAATTTTCCATATCAAGCCTATTATTTCATATGAGTCTATTGTAATTTATTTAGTCACTTCCTCTACTATTGGAATGAATGCAATGCTGCAACAACAGAAAGCCTGGGACATGTTATTGTCATTTTGGGCAAGCTTTTAACCAAAGCATAAATTGTACAAGTGGAGGGTGGGCCACGCTGGCTCAGCAGGCAGAGTTCTCGTTTGCTTCCTGGGTTCGCTTCCTGGTGCCTGCCCATGCAAAAAAAAAAAAAAAAAATTCTAGAAGTGAAATTGCTGAATCACAGGAAATTTGACAAATGTTGCCAAATTCGTTTTTTTAAGCTGAAATTCACTCTCACCAATAACGAATACATGTGCCTGCTTTTCAATATGCTAGCTGAGGCAATATAACCTTTGTTACAATTGATGCAATATTAAAATATTATTTTTAACTATATCAACTATAGTCCATAGTTTGCGTTAGGTGTATTTTTTCCCATATACCACCCTAATATTAACATCTTCTATTAGTGTTGTACATTTGTTATAATTCATGAAAGAACATTCACATACTTGTACTAGTAACCTCAGGGTTATATTTATAAATATAAACATAACCTATATTAATATATAACTCTATATTTATCTTTTGGTGAGTGAGGTTAAGCATCTTTTTACATTTTAAAATTCATCAACAATTTTCTCTTCTGTTAATTATTTATATCCTTTGTCCATTTTTTTTTTATTGGGATTGTTGGTGTGTTTTTCTTATCATTTTGTAGGAACTCTTTGCATGTTAAGGAAATTAACCTTTTGTCTGTGTATCATTCAAGACCCCAGCAGGAGCGAGATGGTAGACTCAAATCAGTTTGATTTGGGGAAGGTTAATACAGGGACTATTTACAAAGGTGTAACTAGGGGAACTGTGAAGGGAAGGCAATGGCCTGAGAGGTGCCAGAGGTGGAAGCAGTTATTAGAGCCCAAGGAGAGAGAGCTGCTGGAGAGGACACGTCTCCTCTGCTGTCAGAGCTCTGCCTGCGGGGACCCAACTAGGGACTTAGGGGACGAGGCCCTGCAAATGGGCTTTCCGGGACAAGCAGCAGTGAGGACAACGCAGTTAGGGATTGGGAAAGTGGAAGGTATTCAGCACATCATTTGTCATATGTCTTTTGACATTCTTTGATTTTTTAAAATGCAGAAATGATTTCTTCTTATGTGATAGAATCCATTTTTTCCTTTTATAGTTTTTGGACTCATGCCAAATTTAGAAAGGCTTTTCCACTCTCAGATGATTTAAAAAAAAAAATCAATTTTCTGTTTTCGTCTTGCCTTCTATGGTTTAATTTCCAACATTTTAAATCTTTGAACCATTTGAATTTATTTATTTTGATGTTAGGAGGGAGACAGAGATCCCCGATTTCATTTTTAACATTATTTATTCAATAATTTATCTTTTCTCCACTGATTTAAAGTGTCACGTTTTAATAAAAACTTTTTATGAATGAATGGATTGGGAGCACAGCTGTATCATCCACCGCACAGCATTAGACCCCATTGTTTCCCTACTGGGCATCCATCCCCAGAGCCCTGTTAAACCCCTCATGTCCTCGGGACCCCTGAAGCAGAGGTGGGGTGGGGTCCACAGAGGCTGCAGCTCCGGGGGCAGTCCAGCCACGAATATCAGCCGGCTGGTGGGGGTGGGGGTGCATGCATAGTAAATACCATAATTGTGCGTGCCTAAGACAGTAGATTTGGGGTCGCCCACTCTATGTGGGCGCACATGGACAGGTGTGGGCCTGGAGTGATCAGGTGTATGCATGTGCGTGAGTTTGCCAGGTGTGTGTTCAGGTAGATGAGCATGCCATTCGGGTATGTGCGTGCTTGCAGCCGGGTGTGTGTTTGCAGGTGTGCCTGCTATCTCCTGTGCCCTCAAGGCCAAGCGAGCTGCTCGCTCTCCGCCTGAGTCCTAGTTGCTACGTGAGAATCGAGGAACCTCTCAGTTGCCAGCTTAGCACTTCCCCCGAGGTGGGGCTGGACGTGGGGAGGTGGATGGCCGGATAATCAGGCAGGTTAGGGAAGCTTGTGCTCCACCTGTTCTCTCGTAATGGCCACACCTGATGTCCAGAGGCGGCCCTAGTGGCACCACCTTTCTGTACAGGGGAAATGAGACCCTGCCCAGTGCTTCTGGGGGCCACAGTGGGGTCTCTGTAGTTGGGCAATTCCTGAGGCACGGGGTCCCCAGACTTCAGGATCCAGTGCGCATCAAACAAGACTAGAGCCTCTGAGACAGTGTCACCCAGTTCCCTCCTAACACATACATGTCCTTTGGGTAGGGGGTGGCTGCTGCCCAGAATGAGGGTGTCTTTTGTCCAGAGCCTTTTGAGATACCTTGCTGGGTGAGGACAGACTGGTGGAAGAGCAGCACCCTCCCCATCTGCTGTCTCTCCCCCCACTCCTGCCTCAGAGAGTCCCTAGTCTGATGGTGGAGACTCTGGACCCACCTGCTGTGAGTGTGATTGTGCCTGTGTATGTGTTTGAGATGGAAGGGAGTTTGGGGGCCTGGAGAAGGAGCTGCCACATGAAAGGAGCCCTGAGTGTTGGAAGGATTTCAGGCGGAGGGGGAGAGCATTCTCTGGGCAGTGCGCTGTGCCCTATGTTCTCTGGAGGGATTTCTGGGGCCCTCACCTAATATCTGCCGTGAGCGGGAGCTTTGGCACAGCTCCCAGCTGGATCCATCTCTCACCTGTCCTGGCTCAGCCTGTGGGCCCCCCTGGCTTCCTTTGCTCAGTCACTCGCGCCATTGTCCAACACTCATGGAGACTGCTCTGGGCCAGGTCACCCGCTGGGACACAAAGACAAATGAGAAAAGAGACCTGGATCTGGGGAGGATTGGGGGGGGGGGCAGTCCCCAGGGGAGGGAGTGGGGGATTTCTGGAAGGGTCCTCTCTGAAAGAGGGGGTGGGGGTGGGGAAGCCAGTCCAGGTGGTAGGGACAGGATGCACCAAGGGTGGGAGTCACTGAACACACAGAAGCCCTTCCCCTGAGCAGCATGGGGGGTCTCCTGGTTTCCCTGGGGCAGGCGACAGGGGTGGGGCCTGCCCCACCAGGAGGTTGTTTCCTTCCAGCAGCAGCTCCTTCTCACGCAACGGGCCGGAAGGAGTTGGGGGCCCATTGTTCCTTGGCACGCCAGCAGCCCCCCAGCCCTCCCAGCTTCTGGGTGGAGGGAGCAGTGGAAGGAAGTAGGCTGAACCCAGGCCCTGGCAAGACCCCAGTGAGAGGGTGCAGGGTCCCCGGAACGCAACTCACACATGTGTGCCTGGGATACACATTGCTGAGCATGCCACGTGGGTTTGGTCCCGCCCTGAGACCACCCTTCCTTTTGTTCCTGGCGCTCGAGGCGCTGATCTCCTTAGGCTTCCCACCAACTCTGTGGAGCAGGATTATCACTCCCAGTTGCAAGATGAGAAAATCTAGATTCAGAAAGTTTGTGTAACTGGCCCAGAGTTATCGGGTGAGCAGGGACTTGGATTAGATGGTGAGCCAGCCACTGCCTTATGCCCCTTCTCAGGCCCTGCTTTGGGATTGGACTCTCTTGTCATTCATTATTAGCCCAGGATGGAATGGGGAATGCAGAGGTGAAGGGGTGGCCTGGGGAAGCCTATCCAGTGTCACCACATTATCCCTCTAGAACCTGAACCGCTCAGGTGAAGATCAAATGTTCCCTCCCTTCTTGGTGCAGTGTGAGAAGCACCGGGTGGGCCCCTTGCCCAAGTGCCCACGGCTGCACTGCCTGGACGCCCACCATCCCAGCTGCAGATCTTTGAGTTCAGGCCCCAACTTCAAGGAGATGCTGCCAACCTGGTGTCATATCAGATCAGAGGGGTAAACAGAGTCGGGTCCTGGGGGGTGGGGGATATCCCTGGGGCTTGGGATATAACTGTCTCTGACGGCAGCCCTCTCTCAGGGACAGGAGCCCATGATAGCATAAGGTGGATGGTCAATTCATGGGCTGGCTCTTTGAACTGCATAATCTTTGAGCTAGGAAAATCCAGCCTCTACTTGGTTTCCACCTCTCAAACAGTGTGCTAAATACCCTTCTTTCAGACAGCCTGCTCCCACCTCATTCCTTTGTCATTTGGAAAATCCTACCTTGGGAAGCAAGATACCAGATTAACCTGCCAGTTCAGATGCTGAGGGGGAGACCCCAGTGACTGGGTTCATTTGCATAGAGACTGAGGAGCCCCTGGGAAAGAGGTTATTTTGAGGGAAACAAGAGCCAAGCCTCAGAGGTCCCTTCAGGTAAGGGGTGAGCTGGTTTGTGATAACAATGGCAATGGTTCCTTGCTGGCTTTTTTTCCTAATTTGTCACAAGGCCCGGTCTTGGAATCACAGGGAGGTTTGGGCCAGGGTGGACACTGCGGCAAGAAGAGCCAACCATTGATTGAACTGTGACCTCTGACCTGTATGACCTAGCTCAAAAAGATGATTTGAGCCAATCAAACTCTTCTCTCAAGAACTTGAACTAGGGTGGGCCACAGTGGCTCAGCAGTCAGAGTTCTCACTTGCCATGCTGGGGACCTGGATTCGATTCCCAGTGCCTGCCCAAGCAAAAAAAAAAAAAAGAACATGAACTAATTGCTACAAAAGAAAGATCTGATTGGTGTGGATGCTTGTGATGGAAGGAGTTGAGGATCTTGCCTAGACAGAGTGGGAAGCCTACAGAAGGCATTTAACTTTCCCAGTGAGGCATAGGTGGAATTCCCAGCCTAGGAATATTTCCATTTCATCTTTCCTAAAATACTCCTCATTAATATACCAATACAAGGCCCTCACTGTATTTTGCCCACATTCCTCTAAGCAAGGCTGGCAGATCAGGGGTCATTGTTAGTAGCCCAGTCTTCAGTTTCATGGTATTGGAGAAGACCTCAGAGATGACTGAAGATGGAGGTCTAAGGTTCAGAGAGGGGAGGGACTTGCCCACAGTCACCCACACCTAGAACCTGAGCTCAGCTCTCCTGCCTATCCAGCCAAGGGCTCTTTCTAACTTTCAACACTGTTCATGGGTCACGTTGCATTTCAAAGCCACCCTCTCTATCCAGACCATCCTGGCTAAGCAGATGACAGCAGGAGAGAAGAGATGCTGGATGTGGTGTAGAGGAAATGGCACAGTCCTATGTTCAAGTCCCTCCTCCACCAATCCCAAGTTTGTGCTCTTTTAGCTTCAGATTCCTTATCTTAAAAGTGGGATAATGATGCCAACTTCCTAAAGTTGTTGTAAGAACAAACTGAAGGATGCGTGTTCAGGACCTTCCAGGAAAGGGCAGGACACAACTGTCCAGTCTGCCTCCAGCCTGCTGTGGGGGCAGGGGGTAGGGACTGGGTAAAGTCTCTGAGTCCACTCCCTTCTCCCTTGGCTCTGGCCAGAGGGGAACCCTAGGTCAGCCTGAGTGAGTTAAAAATTGGCCAGATGTGCGTGAGAAGCTCAGGCTAACTCCTGACCACAGGAAACCAGATGGGGCAGTGACCAAAGGGTGACCACTGGGCTACCTTAGGCTGGGCCTGAAACCTTCCAGGGAGCTGGGCCTTGGCTGGATCTTGGGTTGATGGAATATGGCAGTGTTTGTTTGTTGGGGGTCTTTACATGTGCCACTAGAACGGAGCAATGAACATCCTACTAGTCCAGGGGTCTGGAGGGTAGGGCCATGCGCCCCTCAGACTGGAGCTTCCAGGGCAACAGTATGTCTCCTGTCTCAGACAGGACCATGTTTCCTGGGACTCTCAGGACTGGGCAGGTCTCTTCCCTTACACTGAGATGTCAATGGCAGGGTTGTGTTCCCTTCAGTTTAGGATTCCCAAGAAGAGTTCTGCTTCCTTCCTTAGATTGGGGCTTTTGGGGCAAGGCCACATCCGTGGGCGCTCCCAGGACAAGACTGCATTTCCACCCTCAGACAGGAGATCTTAGAACAGAGCCATTTCTTCTGGAACTCCTAGGGCTGGGCTGTGTCTCCCTCCTCAAACTAGGACTCTCAGGACAGGGTCATTTTCCCTTTAGACTGGAACCCCCTGGTAGGGCTGTGTTTCTTCACTGAGCTTGTGATGTCCAGGGCAGGGTCATAAGATGCTCAGTGTAGGGTTCCCAGGGCGGGACTCTGTCTTCCCCTTCAGGCTGGGGTTGCTTAAAGCAGGGCTGTGCTGCCCGCAATCCGAGAGTTGTGCTGGCTCTCTTCTTTCAAATGGAGGCTCCCTAAGGGGTTTGCTTTGGGTTTGAGGATAGATATGGACAAAGACAAGTAGAGCTCAGATAAGGTGCTTCTCCCTGTAAGAGTTTAGCACAGACTCCAGCTGATCTATTTTTTTTTTACTCCAGCTGATTTTACTTCTTATATTTATCTTCACTAAAACCAGGGGCAGCCATGATTATTTCCAGAATGTTGGGGCAATTATGCTACTGGATGAACATTTTGGAAATGAGGGTCTTGCTCCTTTTCATCTAATCTCAGAGAATCATAATTTGTAAAATAAATAAAGCTGAGCCCTGATTAGTAATAAAGAAACCAGAAATAAACTGAAGGAACTCTTTTGCAAGAAGGCAGATGGCCTATATTAGACAGCAGCTCCTGTTGTTCAAGGATGACACTGCAGCCAAACTTTATTAGGCTGCAGGCACTACTCAGAAGAAGTGGTACAGACTGAGCTCCAGGAACTATACATATGGTGGCATCAAGAGGGCTGTTTGGTTTTCTGTCTCTAAGCCCAACTCTGCAAATGAAACATTGCCCTCTCTTTTTGTGGGACAAGATATCCAGGGGAGAAAGTCTCCCTGGCGACATGGGAGATGACCCCCAGGGATGAGCCTGGCCCTGGCACCGTGGAATCAACAATGCCATCCTGACCAAAACGGGGAAAAGAAGTGGAACAAATAAGGTATGAGTGGCTGAGAGAGTTCAAAAAGAGTCGAGAGGCTACACTGGAGGTCACTCTTACACACGCTTCAGTTAGACACTTACCTATTATAACCTACCAAACCCCAGCCAAAACCATTCCTGACAACCCTTAAGAATCCTAGGGCATTATTTAAGATTCTACAAAGGTTCCATACACAAGGGTAATTTTTCAAACCATACAACTTCCAGATGGGTCCCCGGACCAGATAAGTCCTGAAATGCAGAGGGGCCAGCTTCTCCAGAACATCCACTAGCTCCATGCCCCTATCCCATATTATTATCAGCCCCTTCCAACATGAAAAAGTTAGAATGGGCATAGATACTCCTAAAGAGTGGGAGAAAGATCAAAGGTGATGGTGGAGTTACACAGAGAGGGTAGGGTTTAGCAAATGAGTATGACTGCTGAATCATTATATTGATATTTCTTTTAGTCTTCAGTATCTTAGAGCAGCTAGAAGTAAGAAACTAAAATTGTAGAATTGTAAACCATACCAAACTCTGAAATCTGTTCTACAACTAATTATTGTGCTGTGCCTTGAAATTTATTACTTTTTTGTATATATATTTCACAATTTCAAAAAAAAGTTAAAAAATAAAAGAGGGCTGTTTGGAAAGGGGTGCTGGCTTGGTTAAAGCCCTATAAACCCACTCCTAGGACTCCAATCTCTAGGGGCTGGTCAACGTTGGAACTACTTTATCACTAGACTTTCAATTTGAATTGTTAGTGCCTTTTTTTCCCCCCAGAACACATCCCTAATGCAGTAATAAAAGGCAATAGTAAAACAGGATTCACTTTGCAGAAATCTGCCCTATTGCCATGTGGCTGGTTAAGTCTGTTCCAGGAAGCAGGGATTCATGATAGAGAGGTGTGAGCAGCTACTTTTCCTGCGTCATTTCTCTTCTCTTTCTCAGACCCTCCCTGACGATTCCTCTAGCGTTTTCTTTCCTCCATCCCTCATACCTGGGTGGGCACTCTAGAGCCCCTGCAGACATAAAGCAGTTGTCTTGGAAAGAGCCTAAGGCTGGGGGTGCATGGGGGGGGGCAGCTGAGCGGTTCAGGGGTGTGTGTGTGGCTGGGGGTTGGGGTTGGGGTGGGGGTGTTTAAATCTCACCATCCTTAAGATCCATTCTTCTGTCTCTAATTTTCAGTGGGGAGCTATGCTGTGGGGAGCAGCCTTGCTCACGCAGAGAAGGTAAAACATAAGGAATAGCCCTCTCATTTTGCAGAGAACAAAACAACTTATTATGCACTCAGAACTTAGGGCTCTCAGAGGTCATTTTACCCAACCCTTTCCCCCTGTTTCGCAGGTGGAGACACGGAGACTCCCAGCGCTGTGCCAGGCTTTGCTTGATTTGACACCATGGTTGGAGCCAGAACTGGACCTGGGGCTCGTGACAGACAGTCCAGGGCTGTGTCTTTCCCTCGCAGTTCCCTGGGCATCATCCCATGAGTGACATGAGGGACCATCTGAGTGGACACATGGGCTCTGCCATGGTGGAATTAAGCCCAGCAGGTGCCCCACCCCCGAGACTTTGGCCGGCAACCCAAGCACTTCCGGGGGAGCTTATCCTCCCCAGCTGCGGGTGAACAAATCAAGGCCCTGTGAGAAGTCACAGGTTCTACTTTTTGAGGAAGGGCATGAGGGGGTCCTGGTTCACCCGTCTGGGTTTGGCTCACAGGGCTGGGTCTCTTCTTTGTTTCCTTCAAGTCCTCAAAGCTTGAGAAGAGACAGGGAAGAAGAGAACAGTGAAAGAGATGCCCACATGTGACTACGAGGAGCCAAACAGACCTCTTAGAAATGAAGGCTTACTGACACAGGCTGCATGTGGCCAAGCCCTAAAGACATTATGCTAAGTGAAAGACGCCGGTCACAAAAGGTACATACAGTATGATTCGATTTATAGGAAATGTTCTGAAAAGACAGATCCATAGAGACAGAAAGCAGACTGCTGGATGCTTAGGACTGGGGAATGGGAGTGGGTGGGTGGGGGAAAATGGGAAGGGATTGTTGATAGGTATGGGGTTTCTTTTGGGGGTGATGAAAATGTTCTAAAATTGATTGTGGTGATGCTTGCATGACTACGTGAATATACCGCAAACCCTGGGATGGTATGCTTGAAATAGCTGAATGATATGTGAATTATATCTCCATAAAACTACTTGAAAAACAAAAAGGAAACAAGGGTTGAGCCCCCTGGGTGACCCCCGAATCCGCCCCTTCCTCGGCCTAGTGGGACCGTCTTCACTTAGCGGAGGAGCGCAGCCGGGCCTGGAAGTGCTTGCAACGGGGGAACTTCATGGTCAGCCCGTAGATGGGGGTGGCGTCCACCTTCACGCCGGGGGGCACGCTGAACTCCAATCGCTGCAGCAGGATGGCCAGGAAAAGGAAGACTTCCCACTTGGCCAGAACCTCCCCAATGCAGCGGCGCTTGCCCATGCCAAAGAGAATCACCTTCTCGCTCAGGGTCTTGTTGATGCTGGTACCTTCCGCGGTGAGGAATCGCTCAGGCCGGAACTCATACGGGTCCCCCCACTGCTTCCTGCAAGATGGGCGGAGGAGGTGGGTCCCCAGGGCTGGGAGACCCTGGGAGGAAAGGCCTGGGAGAAGCTTCTGAACAGAGACTTCTGGGGCTAACACAAGTGTGAGAATAGCTTGAAAACAGTGAGAGGTTAATGGGAAAGGTCCAAATTGTACTTTGATGTTCATTTCTTTTACAAAGCTCTGTCTGAAATGATCTGCCTTGAAAATAGTGCTTCTAATGTTCATTTGTTACTTTAAAGAAGTAAGGCCTTGACTAAACAAAAAATTTAAAGAAGGAAAATGCGTTTGTCTCCATCCTACTCAAAATATACCTACAGTGAGGGTAACCAGCCCACAAGTCCTGGTTTCTGTTTTGGAGTAATTTAATTATTAATAGCATCCCCTTTCGCTCTCAACCGTGTCCCAGTTTGAAGAGTAAATTAGATGGTCCCCCTACCTGTAGATAAAGTGGGGTTTTCCTAAAAGACGTCCCTGGGCCATTCATATCAGAATCACCTAATGTAATACCGCTCCTTAGACCTTCCAAAGCAGAGTCTTAGGGATGGGTTCCATAATCTGTAATCAACTTCCTGGGTGGTTCTTACACCCACTAACATTTGAGAAGCACAGGTCTAAAGTTGGTCACTTAGATCAGTCTAGAGAGCACTTGAGGCACCTCGCCTTCATTATGTCACCAGTTCCTAGGGGGGCACACAGCCTCCCTGGCTGCTGAACTTTCTCACCCTGTTTAGTGGGAGCCATGTACTCACTGGTCATGGTTGACCTGCCACTGGTTTATAAAAATGCAGCGGCCCTTGGGGATGTAGAAGCCATTCAGCGTTGTGTCTCTCGTGGTGCTGGGGAGAGAAGAGGATGCTGTCAGGCGCAGGAGCTGGAGAGCTGGAGCACGTCTTTGGGAGCTACTTGCTCCTAACTCGATCCCAGCCCGAGAGCCTGCCCACCAGTCTCCGTACCCCGCACTGGAAGGGAAGGAATATGAAGAATGGGAGGAGTTGGAATTATTCTTCCCCTTCCTCGACTCCTGTTCCCCAACTTTATTCCGTGTTTCCTGAGCTACTAGGTTCGTGCCCAGCTGTGCACTTGGCCAGTCTCTGGAGACAAGAAGCCAGTCCTGTGGGACCGCCTTGCCTGACTGGGGAAGTCTCTTCCTCCAGGAATAACTAGACCAACATATGGGGAGAAGTAAATTGTTCACTAGCTTTCTTGCCATTGTTAAAATTCCAGACATAAGACAAATGACTGTGAGTCATGAAGAAGTAAGAGAATGAGACCGTGTTGGCTGGATGAGCCAAGAAGGGCTTCTGGGGGAGGGGAAGCATGTGTCAGGATTAACCTTGGGTGAAGAGAGGATTCCAGTAGCCAGTGTAGAGGACAGTAGACGTTCCAGGCAGAAGGTTCAGCATAGGCAAAATTGGAAGCTGACCAGAAGGTGATTGTGGGGGATGGTGAGGCCAATTCAGCTGGAACAGGAGGTGCTTGTAGGGAGGGAATGTGAGTCAAGGTAAATGAGAGTTGAGGTCAGAAGTGTGCTTTTCTCCTGAGAGCCCTGGAAGGAATTCCATCCGGGTAGTTTGATAATATTTGGACTGAATGGGGCAGACTAGAGGCTGGAGGCCTGTAAGGAACCTGGTGTCATGGCCAAGAAGGAGATACGTAAGCCTGAGCCAAGCCAGGGCTGAAACACTTGGAGGAACAGACATGGTAAGGGCAGAATGGGCAGGGCTCACCTGTGGGGGATGGTGAAGGGAACAAAGGACGAGTGTCGGAAAGTCTCCAGGATGAAGGCCTCCAGGTAAGGCAGCTGGGGTCTGTCGGAGAGCTGGGGCCGCCGTGCCCTGCCAATCACTGTGTCTGCAGAACAGAGAGGACAGATGGGGCTTAGGGGCTGTCCTGCCTGCTCTAGGACGTCTGGATTCCCTACTATACCATGTGTCATTCTACACGGGACTATGCCCATTGACTTCTCTGAGACCCTCCTGATGCCTCAATGTCTTCTGGGCAAAGGCGGGGGCACCTGTGGCTTGGCACAGAAAAGGCACATAGCTATGTGCAGAGTGAACAAATGACCCAAGACCAGAGGGTTGGGGAACACTGCATACCCAACTCCTTCTGGATCTTCCTCTGTACCTCAGGCTTCGTCACAAGATACATAAGGCTCCAGGAGATGGCTGTTGTGACTGTGTCAAACCCTGGGCGACAAGAGGTGAGGTGAGGCAGGGAGGAAGACAGGACTAAGACAGCAATGACCAAGCACCCACCATATACTGGGCATTGTCTTTCTCTGGCCTTGGCCTGTGAGTTTCCTGAGGGAAAAGCCTGGATATCCTGAATACCAACTTGAGTCATTGGTTTGTTCTTTTTTTTTTTTTTTTTTGGTGCATGGGCCAGGATTGAACCCAAGTCATTGGTTTTGTAATTAGCTGTTGGAATCACGAGGATATAGACTTACAGGCCAGAGAAACTTGAGATAGGAAAACTGAGGCCCAGAGGAGGAGAGGGATTTGGGGGAGCTTCCACTAGGAGTTGATGGCACACTGTGGGCTCAAACCCTGATCCTGAGCCATCTGGATCGTTTACCATCTGGCGTGTGACTGGTGGATTATTTGATGGGTTTGGGGATGAGGCAAGGCAGTGGGTAACCAGTAAGTACTAATGGATGGAGGGGCAGGGGTCTGGCTCCTACCGGCCCCAAAGAGGTCGTTGACAAGGCTGACGATCTTCTCCTGGGGGATTAGGCCACTGCTGGTTCTGGGCCCATTCTCGCTGTGCTTGAGTAGGGCACCCGTGATGTCCTGGATACTGTTCTGAGGAGGCACAAGCTTAGCGGACCCCCGGGTACCTCTGGGGCCAAAGGCTGGGCCCTTCACCTGGCCCCACCCCACCTGGCATGTCTCGGGGGGCTGGGCACTCTCTTCTGGCTTCCAGGCCTTAGGTTGGGGGCTTACAGCAGAAGCCTGTAGCAACCCTGGGTAGGGCTTAAATTGTCACTTTTTGCTGCAGTGACCCTTCTTCCCAGGGATTCAATTTCAAAGGAGGAAGAGGCTGGTGTGAACATAGGGAAACAAAGTGACATCCGAGGTGGAGATTAGCCTCTGTTGGGGTTCAGGTTCCTGCAGAACAAAGGTCCTCTCAATCATAACAGCTCCCCGCATTGCAGAGTTCTGCCAGGGCCCCAGTCACATGCCTTATCTCTCTGGGGCTTTGCAGCTGCTCTCAGAGGGAGGCCGTAGGGATGAGGAAACTGAGGGCCAGAGTAGGGGAGGGATTGGCTCCAGCTCACACAGCTGGTCTGAGTCTTTCCAGAGCCTCCCTAGGGCTTGGCAGCACATTGGCTGTGTGGGTACTTTGGAGCCAGGTGAGAGGGGCCACGCCCAGACCCTGTGGGGTGCCCCTTTGCCACCTGAACCCTGGGCTCACCTTGTCAAAATCCTGATAGTGTTCCTGGACCGTTTTCTGCAGGAACTGCAGGAACCTCTGGTTGAAGGCCTTGAACTTCTCCAGGCTGCTGTTGGGCAGGTAGCGAAGGATGGGGAAGAAGTCCACGGGGTTCCCAGAAGAGGCCGACTCCACAAACTCATGGCTACTTTCTATAAGGCTAAGCATCTCCTGGCTGTTGTGGGGGAAGTGCTGCCCGAAGCACATGGCACCGATGACACTGGCCACCGACACCACCACCTGGCTGTAGGGGTCAAAGTGCCCAGCCTCTGCCATCAGGTTCTGGAACCTGCTGATGAGGGCCTCGGCCTCCTTGCTCACATGCTCCTCCAAATAGCAGGAGGATGAGGAAGCCGGGTCCGAGGCCAGGGAGAAGGTGTTGAGGGCGTTCTGGGCCAGGCGCCGGCGGGTGGCCCACACCGGCCCAGAGTCCGGATTGAAGGAAAGGCTCTGGCCGTCAGTGATGAGGGTGAAGCTGTAGAGGTCGGGTCGGCCCTTGAAGTCGTCCCCCTGGCGCACCAGGGCCTGCTGGATGGTGTCCAGGCCGCTGAGCACCACCACGGGCGTGCTGCCAATGCGGATCTGCATCACGTCCCCGTACCGCCGGCTCAGCCGGGTCAGCGCCAGGTGCGGATTCTTCCCCAGGGTCCGCACGTGACCGATCAGGGGCCAGCCCCAGGGCCCTGGTGGACTCTTCAGGCCCTTGGGGACAGGTGGCCGCAAGGCTCTGACCACCCAGAGCACCAGGCAGAAGATGGTGGAGGCGAGAAGGAGCTCCGTGATGGAGAAGGGAGAAGGCTGGAACAATGCCATTTTTACCAACTACAGGAAAGCGGGAGGAGGAGGCAGGCTGAGGTGGAGGTGGAGCCATTCGTTCACTCATTCATTCATTTTCTCACTCATGCAATAACTATGCATGCATGTTCAGTGCTTGGCTCCCAGCTGGACACCAGAAAGACTAGGATACATGCCACACCTGTGCCCCAGGAGGAACCACTTAGGGTAGCTCAGAAAATGAGAACTAGGAAGCAACCTCAAGGTGACCAACTTGAGTGTCTGCACCCCCAACTCTGCTTGTCACTTTTCCCTTCTACTATAATTTCCAAGTTTTGAAACTGGAGCAGAGGTAATTGATTACTCGCAAAGAGGGAAGCTGAAGGCAACAGCCATGCCAGCCTCCTAGGCCGTGTGTACCCTGGGCGTTGTGTCCTACCAGTGCTGGCTTCCTGTGTTCCCTCTCCTGCCGATACCTCCCACATACCAGGGAACAGGGACCTTCCACTTCAGGGGACTAAGGGCTGGTGCAAATGGCCTGGGATGACCCCTTCCCCAGGGGGCTCTGTCAGCACCAAGAAGGGTGCTTCTGAGGACGCAGTCTTGGAGGCTGAGGTTGGGGTTGGGTTGCAACCAGAGCTGCCCTTATACCAAGTGGGGAGCCCTCCCCAACTCTCTATTCCAACCACAGTTAGCGTTCTTAGAGATGGCCTAATCCCAAGTTCCCCATTTAAAAATGGAGAAACTGAGGTCCATACCTGGGCAGCAAAGACTAGAACTCAGGCCTCCTACCCCCAACCAGGTGGCTCTATCCTTCCAATTCCATTGATTCCCAGGATGTATAGTGGGGGATCCCAGCGACTGGGAAATGGGCCCAAGGAAGGTACCTGTGGAAGCAGGGGCTTGAGATCAGCAGAGCGATGGGGAGTAGTCCAGAGTTTCTTTCTGCTCTGGGCGAGGGGACCTTTTATAAACACCATTCCCTTTCTCATTGGCCCAGCTGTCCTGGACATCTGATATCAGAGTCACCTAACAAAGTTGGAAGGATCAGCCTTTGGCCTTGGGCCATGATCCCTCAGCCCCACCTCCATCCAAAGCCCAGGCGCAGCTTTGGGAACTGGCCAGAAGGTACTCTGGATCCTGGGGAGGCAGTTGCAGCTACTCTCAGGGTCCAGGGCCGGGGAGCCTGTTTATTGACGGGCAAAACAGTGCTGGAGGCAAAAACCAGGCCTCTGGACTGGTCTGGTGTTCCTTCCCATGAGGCAGGGCCCTTCTCAGGCACTCAGTCCCTGCCAGTCACAGAGCGGAGGCTCCCGGCTCCTCTCCAGGAGGAGGCTACGTGGGGTCCCGCCAACAACCTGCCCATCTGGACAGGGAATGAGCTCCCTCTGAATTTCAGCCCATGTCCCTAATCTGAGACAACAGATGATAAGGATCCTAAAGAGAGACCCCCTCACCCTCCTCCCTCTTGTGTAAGAGATGGTGAGCAATTTAAAAGTGATTTTAGAAAATCCGTTCCTCTGGGCAACTGGCTTGGACTCTTTAAAAATGGCAAATGCCATTAAAAATAAAAAAGATAAGGGCCTGTTCTAGCACGAAGAGACTAAAAAGACCAACAGCCAAATGAAATATGTGAATCTTGACTGAATCCTGAATTAAAAAGTAGAAAAAGCTACAAAAGACAATTGGGGCAACTGGGGAAATTGGAGCATATACTGGAGATTAGACAATATTATGAAATTAATGTAATTTTCTTAGTTGTGAACATTGGATGATGATTATGCAGGAGAAATGTCCTTGTTCTTAGATGGCCCATGCCGTAGTATTTAGGGGTGAGGTGTCATGATGCCTGCAATTGACATTCAAATGGTTCTGTTAAATGTGCATCTATGTGCACATCTATTTGTGCATAGAGAGAGGAGAGAGCTGGAGCACATATGGCAAACATCAGCTGTGAGCCTAGGCGAAGGTATGATGTATGTTCTTTTTTATTTTTTTTTGGCATGGGCAGACTCCAGGAATCAAACCTGCGTCTCCCTCATGGTAGGCGAGAATTCTGCCACTGAGCCACTGTTGCACTGCCCTATTGTATGTTCTTTTAACTTTTCTGAAGTTTGAAAAATTTCGTGATAAAAACAATGAAGGGGAATGAAAGGAGTCTTTAAGGTAGAGAGCTGTTTCTTGGGAAGGAGCCCTTGGTGCTCTGCCTGACCGCTGGGGAAGGAAAGAAGAGGCCCCTCCTCCCACAAAGGCAAATGAGGGGAAACACAGGAGACCAGCTCTTCAAGAAGGGGAGAATGACGTCTCACTGTGAGTTCCGATGGGTGGAGCGTGGTGAGGGAGACTGCGACATTTATGTAGACATCACACGCTGCCTCTAGGCCAGGCATTGTTTTTGAGCTTGATTTGTATTAGTTAAAAGAATTTTTTTGCAATAATCCTATGGGATAAATATTACTGTTCTCATAGGACAATCGGATAATAGAAGCATAAAGATGTCGTGGGATTTGTTCTAGGGCGCCAGCAATGTGTCAGAACTAGGACTTGGACTTGATCTCAGAAGGTTCTGCTCCGGGCCACTACTCTAGGTACTTGCTTGACATAAATCCCTGGATTTTGAGGAAATACGTGAATGTGGAGACTGACTCAAGCAGCCTGTGATGACAGGGGCAGCAGAGCACTGCCTTCATGACTCAAGTTGGCTGTCATACCAGGATATGAGGTTCCAAGGGCTGAGTGGACACTGCTGCAGGGATCCGGAGATTTAAACTGCATTGATGGGACCTCACTGCAGAAGTCTGCCTGTGGGGTGGGGGCCCAGCAGAGAGAGTTAGGGGGTATGTCCTTTTGGTAGTTAGGTTCAGGTGTCAACTTGGCCAGGTGGAGGTGCCTAGTTCTATTGCTGCGGACATGAGCCAATGGTATGTGAACCTCATCTGTTGCTCATTACATCTGCAGTCGGCTAGGAGGCGTGCCTGCTGCAATGAATGATTTTTTATTTAATTGGCTGGTGCTTAAATGAGAGACTCAACGTAGCACAGCCCAAGCAGCTCAGCATACCTCATCTCAGCACTCCCAGCTCAGCCTTCAGAGATGCAGAAAGGAATCACCCTGGGGAAAGTTGTTGGAACCCAGAGGCCTGGAGAGAAGGCCAGCAGAGACCACCCTATGCCTTCCCACGTAAGAAAGAACCTCAGTTGAAAGTTAGCTGCCTTTCCTCTGAAGAACTATATGTTAACTAAATAAATCTCCCTTTATTAAAAGCCAACCCGTCTCTGGTGTGTTGCATTCTGGCAGCTAGCAAACTAGAACAGCCCTGGAAGGAGAGGTCAGCCAGAGAGTATATCAGCTACATTAGGAAATGCATAAAGTGGAGGACATTGTTGGGGCTCAACCCTCCACGAAAAGCTGGCAGTGGAACATCTCGACACACAGGGACATCCATAGTCCAAAGAGAAGACAAACAGTACCAGGCTAGTAAAAAGAAGTTGGCATGTGGTCCAAGGGTAGTTCAGTGAATTCTCACCTGCCATGCAGGAGACCCGGGTTCGATTCCTGGTCCACACACTTCCCCCCCAAACCAACCAACCTACCAACAACAAAAGTCAATCAAACAAATTCAGCAAACGGTGCTGCAATATCGGGATAATCACATGGAAAAAGGATGAAATGTGATTCCGGGATTCTCAATTGTGATTCTCTCCTATGGCCCTCCCCCTTTCCTGGAGGAGAGACCAGCCTGAGGCAGGAGGCAGGGAAGAAAGGAGGGCAGAGACAGCCTCTCCCCTTCCCATTCGCTCAGGTGGGAGAGAAGGATGGGAATGGGTCTTGAATTGGATGTAAGAAGCAACTTTTGATTTAGACTGGATTGAATCAATTTGATTCATGGTTATGTGAGAATAAAAAAAAAAATAATAATAATTAAATAAATGAAATTAAATAAAAGAAAGAAAGCTATGGAATCTACCTGCTAAAATATCAGGGGTCAGGAACCAGAAATCCGACAGAGAAAGAGTATGTTTAAACAGCATAGAACAGCTTTTAAAGGAAAGCTGTTTCCTGTCTGCCCAATCTAGCTCACTCAATAAAAAAGGTCAAGGTTTGAGGTTATCCAGAGAAAGTTGATAATTTCTCTTTTTATTTTTAATATTTTAAAGCCTTTATTAAATGGTAAGATACATACAGAATAGTGCATATATCATGTACAACTCAATAAGTTTCTACAGACATAACCAACCTATATAACCAGAACCCAGATGCAGTTACCAGCTCTCCAGGTAATGAAGCGTTACCAGCTCTCTAAAAGCCCCCAGTGCTCCCTCCCCAAGGGTTAGCAGGACCCCAACTTCTAACAGCAGAGGTTGGTTTTGTCTGTTTTGGTTCTTTATAGCATTGGGTGCATTTGTAGTGCATTTTCATTGCTATATGGTGTTTTGTTATGATTGGAATAGACAACCATTCATGCATCCATTCAATTACTGTTAGACATTTTAGCTGTTTTCCTTGTTGGGCTCTCATGGGCACTGCTGCAGTGAGGATATTCTCCAGCCCCACCCCCAACAGGGTCACATTTTAATTCCTGAACTTTATAGTTCAGCATTAATATTACTGCATGGTAAAAAAAAAAACAAGTCCAGTGGTATTTTTGATATGAAACAAACTTGTTTTATGGAAAAACTATCTACACAGACAGCCCATCTTTTCTATTCAATAGCCACAATTAAAATTAAACATAAAATCTCCAATTCAGGGGGAACTGCTTCAATTTAAGTTATTCCAGGAAAAATGGACCAGTTTACATATTGCAAGGATGATTTAAAGATTGCAGCTAGAATTATTATTTTTAGTTGCCCCCTCCCTTCCCCCCAGTGAATTAAATTGTAGTTTGGGGACATTTTTCTCCCTTCAGCATGGTCTCATGTCATAGATGAGCAAGCAAACCAACACTGAATTATTTACAGTTAACTTGCTGTTCTAAAAAAAAAACCTCAATTTATTATTTTGAATTCATTACATCCATGGAAAATACTTTTGCTCTTTAAAAAAGTAGTTTTTATATTATATCCTTGTTTATGGAAAAGCTTCATGTGCTGTATACTAACTCTGACACTTAAGAAGCACTGGCAGTGGCAGAAAGTAATTCTGAAGCCCCAAATGTCCTTTTGGGAAGGTTTTCCTTGTCTTTACTTTATTTTGCTCTTTAGTCCCCCTAAATTTTTCATAACTATTTGGAAAATCATCTTCTGGCTTTGATTTCTCCATTGGTGCCACAACTGCTTCATCTTCATTAAACCACATCTCTTCATCCTCTTCCAAGGATGAGAAATCTGTTACTATGCAATAAAGATGGCACACTGTTCAGTCTCTGATTTTGTCTTTTTCTTGTTCTTAATTAATCTTCAATCCTTTGAATGTCTGAACATGTTCAATTAATTCAAGTGACTTGTACAAGTTTTCAACTTTCTGTGCAGTAAGGGACTTGATATCTTCCACTATTATGAATTCAAACACAAAATACCTGCTGAATTCAACAGATTGTATCGAGTTTCATTATCCAGAAGAGCATTTATAACAGGTTAGAAAAAATTCCCCTTGGTGATGCAATAATTATAAAATTCTTCTTTAAGGTCAATTATCTGCCTTATAAAGCGAAGAGCACACAAGGTCAAGAAAGTGTGCTTTGCATTAATTAAGACCACAACTCCTCTTAGCAGGTCCTTGTTCATAAATAGAATTTCTATGTGTCATGTGTTCCACACAAAACGCAAATGACTCAGAAATTAAGGCAAGCAGCCGTGCTGTTTGATAATGATTCTTTTCACATTGGTCTTCTGAAGTATTCATCAAATGTGGTGCTGTGCTCTCTCTCTAAGTCAACTTGGCAGATGAACTCACTACTCTCCCCCTCTAAGTGGGACAATACTTCCAAGGGTGTAAATCTCCCTGGCAACGTGGGGCAGAACTCCCAGGGAAGAGCCAGGACCTGGCATCATGGGAAAGAGAAAGGTTTCTTGACCAAAAGGGAGAAGAGCGAAATGAGACAAAATAAAGTGTCAATGGCTGAGAGATTTCAAACAGAGTTGAGAGGGTATCTGGAGGTTATTCCTACACATTATGTAGATGTTTATTTTTAGTTTATGGTGTACTGGAGTAGCTAGAGGGAAGTACCTGAAAATGTTGAGCTGTGTTCCAGTAGCCTTGATTCTTAAAGAAGCCTGTATAACTATATAGCTTTTACAATGTGACTGTGTGACTGTGAAAACCTTGTGTCATGCTCCTTTTATCCAGGGTATGGCCAGATGAGTAAAGAAAAAAAATAAAATGGAAAAAATAAATAAATAATAGGGAGAGATACAGGGTAAAAACTATGTAGAATGAAACACTGTGGTCAATGAGAGGAAGGGGTGAGGGGTATGGGACATATGAGTTCTTTTTTCTTCTTTTTATTTCTTTTTCTGGTCTGATGTAAATGCTCTAAAAATGATCATGGCGAAGAATAACCAACTATGTGATGATATTGGGAGCCATTGATTATATAATATGGTTGGACTATATGTGTGTGGATATTTCTCAAGAAAAAAATATATTTTTAAAATGGCATAGGCAAAATGGTGTCCCTGTAAATCTGGTGCTTTTTGGGTTTTTTTTGCCTTAATTCAGAGTCTGTTATTGGTACAACTTCTTTAAACTTTGCAGTTCATGTCAAGAATTCCTTAGGATTTTTTTGGCTGAGCCAAAGCATCCCATGCCATCCATGATATGCTCATCAGAAAACATTATGCAAACAGAGCTGCTTTATTTAGGAATAAGATTCCTTTAATGATTACATGAAAATGGTGTAAGCCTTCAGTGTTTTCTAAGTTCCTACAAACTTGGAACAGCTTGTGCTGTGAGCAGTTTTGCACATGTCTTTTGTATGAATTTCTGCTATGTATAGATCTGTTCAGCTTCTGTAGATTCTACCAAACAATTTTCCAGAGTAGTTGATTGAATTTTGTGCTCCCACTTGCTATGTAAGAGGCTTCTAGCTACTTCTCATTCCCCACAACACTGGGTATTTTCAGTCTTTTTCATTTGAGGCATTCTGGAGGGATATTGACTACTTACTTTTAAAAAAATTTTTTGAATGGTATACTTTATTTTGGGGCCTTTTTAATAAAATGCAGTCATTGCAAGTGTGTGTTTGTACAGTAAGTTACATAAACCAATTTAAAATTAAACCAAACAAGGAAAAAATATACAGACACAGATATCAGCATTTCTTGAATTCTAAATATTAAACACTAACTTAAATGCCATTTGATTAGCTATTAGCTATCAAAGTGATAGACATTCTCAAAATATCAACAGAAAGTTATTGCCACAGGGCAAGGCTCATGGTGGTGTCTGCTGGTCTCTCCCTTCTTTTCTGGGTCTCATTGCTTTCAGCTTGTTTCCATGGCTTTCTCTCTGTATTCATTCTGTTCATAAAGGATTCCAGTAAGAGGATTAAGATGCACCCTGAATGAAGTAGGTCATACCTTAATGGAAGTAGCCTCATCAGAACATCCTGCTTATAATGAGTTTGTACCCACAAGAATGGATTAAATTTAAGAACATGTTTTTCTGGGGTGCATACAGCTTTGAACCACCACAAGCACCTGCTATGCCTACGCTCAGTGCTGCATGCTTACCACAGGGTACATGTAGCTACTGGGCATTTGAAATGGGGCGAGGGCAACTGAGGAATTGAATTTTAAATTTTATTTAATTTTCTATTTAAGTAGCCACGTGTAGCTAGTAGCTACTGTACTGGTAGCAGAGCTTGAGACTCCTTGCCCACCCCGTGCCTCCATTCCACAGTCCACACTGCCACCTAAGCGACCCTTCCAAAATGGTAAATTTGAGCATATTATACTTTAGCTTAAAACTTCTGTTTGGGTTTGCTACAGCTGCCAGAATGCAATATACCAGAAATGAATTTGCTTAGCCACCGCTTTTGCAAAGGTTTCTTCAAAACCCTTTTCCAGCTCTCGTTGGCCTGGCCTGGGTCATGTGCCAGCATTATATTCTGGTATGGGATCAGCTCTGCCAGACCTAATGGCTGAGCATGTGGGTGGTGTAACCTGCAAAAGAAAGTAAAAATGCTATTGCCAGAAGAAGAGAGAAAGGATACTGGGTGTTCTACTTTGCTAGCTGCCGGAATGCAATACACCAGAAACAGAATGGCTTTTTAAAAGGGGGATTTAATAAGTTTCTAATTTACGGTTCTAAGGTCGAGAAAATGTCCCAATTAAAACAAGTCTATAGGTACATCCAATCAAAGGCATCTAGGGAAAGATACCTTGAGTCAGGAAGGCCAATGAAGTTCAGGGTTCCTCTTTCAAGTAAGAAGGTAAATGGTGAACACAGTCACAGTTTCTCCCTCAGCTGGAAGTGTACATGGCCAACACGGCGTCATCTTCTAGCTTTCTCTCCTGGCTTCCTGTTTCATGACGCTCCCCAGGAGGTGCTTTCATTCTTCATCTCCAAAGGCCGCTGGCTGGTAGACTCTCTGCTTCTTGTGGCTATGACGTTCTGCTCTCTCAGAATCTCTCCTCTTCTTCAAAATGTTTCCTCTTTTTATAGGATTCCAATAAACTAATCAAGACCCACATGATGGGTGGAGACACGTTTCCGCCTAATCCATTTTAACAACCACTCTTTATTTTTTTAATTAATTTTTAAAATTAAAAAATATATATAACAACAAACAGATGAAACATTCTTAACATATGATCATTTCGTTCTGCATATATAATCAGTAATTCACAATATCATCACATAGTTGCATATTCATCATCATGATCATTTCTTAGAACATTTGCATCAATTCAGAAAAAGAAATAAAAAGACAACAGAAAAAAATTCATACATACCATACCCCTTACCCCTCCCTTTCATTGATCACTGGCATTTCAATCTACTAAATTTAACATTTGTTTCCCCTATTATTTATTTTTATGCCATATGTTTTACTTGTCTGTCAATAAGGTAGATAAAAGGAGAGTTAGACACAAGGTTTTCACAATCACACAGTCACATTGTGAAAGCTATATCATTATATAATCCTCTTCAAGAAACATGGCTACTGGAACACAGCTCTACATTTTCAGGCAGTTCCCTCCAGCCTTTCCATTGCATCTTGACTAACAAGGTGATATCTATTTAATGCATAAGAATAACCTCCAGGATAACCTCTCAACTCTGTTTAGAATCTCTCAGCCATTGACACTTTATTTTGTCTCATTTCGCTCTTCCCCCTTTTGATTCTTCCCCCTTTTGATCAAGAAGGTTTTCTCAATCCCTTGATGCTGAGTCCCAGCTCATTCTAAGATTTCTGTCCCACACTGCCAGGAAGGTCCACATCCCTGGGAGTCATGTCCCACGTAGACAGGGGGAGTGCAGTGTGTTTACTTGTTGTCTTGGCTGGAGAGACAGGCCACATCTGAGCAACAAAAGAGGTTCTCTTGGGGGTGATTCTTAGGCCTAATTTTAAGTAGGTTTGACCTGTCCTTTGTGGGGTTAAGTTTCATATGAACAAACCTGAAGATTGGGGACTCAGCCTATTGCTTTGGTTATCCCCACTGCTTGTGAGAATATCAGGAATTCTCCACTTGGGGAAGTTGATTTTCCCTCTTTCTCATCATTCCCCCAAGGGAACTTTGTGAATACTTTTTTACTCAGTGTTCAAATCACTCTGGGATCTACTGGGGCATCACTCTGGACAAACCTACAAAATCTTATGCCCTACTCAAGTTTTCATGTACTTACGGTATTCAATTAAGCTGTTCACATAAGTTATATTAGGAATTGCAATGGTCAAAATATAAATTTTGTACCAAATAAAACATTTTTTGCTTTAGTCTCACACATAAATTAAAAATTTTAAATACTAATTACCATCTATTTTCAACACCTTGCATAATGACATTACTTTGTTCTTCCTCATGCAAAAACATTTTTAAATTTGTACATTTAGTCACTATCATTATACACTCTAGACATTCCTAGATTATACCATCTCAGTGTTTATGATCTATCTTTCCTTCTGATTTCATTTGTGCCCCCAGCCCTCCTCCCTCTATCATTCTCACATTCAGCTTCATTCAGCATTCTAACATAATTGTATTACAGTTAGGTAGTATTGTGCTATCTATTTCTGAGTTTTTACAATCAGTCCTGTTAACAACCACTCTTGATCACTCAAGATTGCATCAAGATCACATCTCCAGGGAGATGATCTAATTATAGATTTGAATATACTGTACCAAATAAGGATTAGAAGAAATGGTGCCTTTACAAAATGGGATTAGGATTAAAACATGGCTTTTCTAGGGTACATACATCATTTGAAACCATCACACTGGGCATATAAAACCCAGAGACGTCTACCAATAGATTGATTGTGTAATTTATTGTCCAAGCCAGGACTTCTTTGAAAGTGAAAGTTAGGTCAAAATGTTCCAACCAAGACTGTCCAGGGACTCTAAGTAGAGAAGCTAAGAGCCAGGATCCAGGGGCTGCCCCACCTGAGCCCTGGATCTTGTAAACTGAATTTTTGTGGCTCTCTGGGCACAGACAAGAGAGGAGCGGAAGGTGCTCAGGGCTCAGATCGCAGGTAGGGTGGAGTAGCTGGGTGGGGTGAGCACATATTGGGAGACAAGTTTCAGTTCTCCACATCCACCCAGACTCCACTCTGCCCAAACTGCCTCACCCCAACCTCTGACTACCGCGCTTCTGTTCATGTTGTGACCTCTTTTCATTCCAGAATGCCATTCTAATATTCCTCGTACTCTATGACTCTTCTCCTATTTTCTACTCTCCCTGATAGTCCCTTCAACACCCCCAGCCCTGTACCATCTCTACAACATAGGCTCTGTTTGGGATATAGTTCCTGTCTCCACCCCGTGAGTTTGTTGGGAGTTTGTTGGGGGTCTTGCTTCTTCCCCATCCCCTGACATGGAGCCCTCAGGAGGACACATGAGGCTGGATGACTCTGTTGGGTCAAGACCCTCAGCCCTCTCCATCTCTCTAGCGCAAAGCCCTTGCTCCTCCCCCTGACCTCCTGCCTCTGCATTCCTGGTATCCATGGTTGGGGAATCCTAGCCAAAGAGCTTCTCACGCAAGGCATGCAAACTTTGACCCAGGATTGGCCGTTCAGCTCCAGGTCAAGGTTCTCTAACCTCCTGCCTGTTTCCCTCCTTCTCTGCCCAGCGCTGGGTGAGGGCCCCCTTCCAGTCGCTGCAAGCTGTTGTTAGCTGAGGCAGGGCTTGGGGGATGGGAAGTCAGCACCTCACGCCTGTCCAGCGCTATGGGGAGATGGGAAGCCCTGCCTCAGGGGCTGAGCCTGTCCACGTTTGGTCATCTGGGGCTTCAGTGGAAGGCTGGGACGGTAAATTATGGTGCAAAGAACACTGGCCTGGAGGCAGAAGGCCAGAGTTCTAGGTTCTGCTTTGATCTGCCACGTGTCCTTGGGCCTTCTCCTTTCTGGCATCAGTCTTTTCAGCAGAGAAGTGAAAGAAGTTGGCTTAATTAACTAATTCATTTCTTTGGGGTCAAGAGCCCCTTAGAGAATCTGAGCAAATATACCTTCTACTAAGAGAAGGGATTCCCAAGTCCTTTATTAGAAGTCCTAGCTCCAGATCATGTCTCCTAATCATGGACTGGCTGCTATGATTCTCCAGATCTAGGGCATTGGTGGGGACTCTGGGGAGCACGGGGAGGGTGGGCTGCAGAACAGGATATGAGATCTGGGTGCGTCTTCTTTCCCACTTCCCCACAGCTTCCACACTGGCGATGTCTTCTGTCTGTGCCTCTACCTCCAGCTGGAATTGGAGGATAGATCTCTCTTGAGTACCATAAAGCCCCACAAGCAGTCAAAAATGCAGCAGGTAGAATGATTGGGAGGATACTAAAAAAGCTCAGCAAGACCTTCTTTGTCTCCTGCCTGTCTGTTGCCTAGGTTTCTACAATGATAGCATCAGCACTTGGGACCCAACATCATCCTTGCCATGTGTTCTATCTATAACTCCTTTACCAGCTATTAATATCTTGCTGAGACTTGGTTTAATCATATGGATTTCCCACAGGTTGGTGTTTTGTGTTAAGACATGGAGAAAGGAGAGGCAGCCTATCTTGGGGTTGTAGCAGGGTTCAGATGTGCTGAGAAGTACCATGGAAAAGTATTAGAAGCATGCAATAGGAGAAACTTAACAGCTATTGAAGTCCTAGGAAGGATACCTGGAGGAGGTGGTATTTTAGCTGAGACTTAAAGAAGGGGGCATTACAACTCAGAGGTGAACTCACTGCCCTCTCCCCTACATGGGACATGACTCCCAGGCATATAAATCTTCCTGGCAAGGTGAGACAGAACTCCTGGGACAAGCCGGGACCCAGTATCATGGGATTGAGAAAGCCTTCTTGACCAAAAGGGGAAAGGGAGAAATGAGACAAAAGAAAGTCTGAGTGGCTGAGAGATTTCAGAGTCAAGAGGTTATTCTGGAGGTTATTCTTACACATTATATAGATATCCCTTTTTAGGTTACGGTATATGGGAGTGGCTAGAGGAAAGAATATGGAACAGTTGAACTGTGTTCCAGTAGCCTTGATTCTTGAAGACGATTGTATGACGATACAGCTTTTACAAGACTGTGTGATTGCAAAAAAATTGTGTCTGTTGCTCCTTTTGTCCAGAGTATGGACAGATGAGTAAAAAAATATGGACAATAAATAAATAAATAATAAAGGGAATAAGGGATAAAATAAATTGGGTAGATTAAAATACTAGTCATCAATGAAAGAGAGAAGTAAAGTATATGGGATATATGGGTTTTTTCTTTTTATTTCTGTTTCTGGAGTGATGCAAATGTTCTAAAAATGATCATGGTGATGAATACACAACCATGTGATGATATTGTTAGCCACTGATTGTACACCATGTATGGATTGTATGTGTGTGAAGATTTCTCAATAAAAAAAATTTTTTTAATCTTTTTTTCAATTTTATTAATTAAAAAAAAAATACAAGACACAAACATTCCCAACACATACACTCAGCAATTCACAATATCATCACATAGTTGCATATTCATCATCATGATCATTTCCCAGAACATTAGCATCAATTCAGAAAACGAAAAAAAAAGACAGCAGAAAAATATAACAAACAGAAAAAAAAAATTTTACAGGCCATACCCCTTACTGATCCCTTTCATTGATCACTAGCATTTCAAACTAAATCTATTTTAACATTTCTTTCCCCTATTATTTATTTTTATTTCATATGTTCCTCTCTTCTGTTGACAAGATAGATAAAAGGAGCATCAGACACAAGGTTTTCACAATCACACAGTCACATTATGAAAGCTATATCATTATACAATCATCATCAAGAAACATGGCTACTGGAACACAGCTGTACATTAAAATTTTTTTTTTTAAGGGGGCCTTAGTAGTAGAGATAGGCAGGCCAGGTAGGTCCTGCTAAAACTTCTGGTTTCTAGTCTCAGAGTAGTGGGAACTATTGAAGTTTTTTGTTTGTTTGTTTGTTTTTTTAAATTAAATCAATTAATTGTTTATTTTTAAAAATTGTTATTGCGATGATATTTATACAACATCACATTCCCCTACTGAAGGGTTTTAAGACAGATGGTGACAGAATGAGATTTTATATTTTTTAAAAGATCACTCTGGGTACCACAGTGGGGAGAAGGGACTGGAAGGGGCAAAAGCAAATGCGGAAGCCAGTTAGGTGACTGTAAATTAATTTAGGGAGCAATGACTTACGTGGGAATGGACTAGAGGGTGGCAGTGGGGCTGGAACACTGTGTCCTTGCCGCTTCCATCTATTCTCAGCCCAGCAGCCAGAGTGTTCTTGCACTGCCCAGAACCCACCTCTGCCTCCACACCAAGCAGAGGGAATCCCAGTTCCTCAATGGGGTGCTTCTGGCAAATGGGGCAGGGCTGCCCCCCATAGACATCCCAGCTCCCTGGGCACTCAGTGCCCCCAAATGCAGCTGCACGATTTCATAGCCCTTGGGACTGCTCCTCCCTCAAGAGGGGTCTTTGAATTTGCTATTCCCTCTGCCAGGTACACTCTTCTCCCAGGTATTTGCAGGGCTGGAGTCCGCACCCCTCCTGCCTCAGCTCAGACTTTGGGTCACCTCAGCAAGGCCTTCCCTGACCACCACATTTCGAATTATAATCCACCCGCACATAATTCTGACCCCTTGTCTGCTTTTGTCTTTTTCCTACAGCAATCTTCACTTTGACACACTCTGCCTTTTGCTGTGTATGGCCTTTCTCCCCCTACCCAAATGTAAGCTCCATGAGAGCAGGAGGTTGTCAGATCTGTTTACATCTAAACGGGATCCGGTGTCCATAACAGTGTCTGCATATTGTAGGCTCTTGGTAAATACTTGTGCAATGCCTAAGGTGGCAATTGGGCTGCGTGGGATGTGAGGAGGCCAGAGACATCTCTGCCTTCTAGTCTGGGCCAGCAGATGGATGGCAGCGCCATTTGCTGGGATGGGGAGCAGAGCCGGGGGGGCATGATTCTGTTCCTTGGGGACACGCTGAACTAGACAGACAAATACGGCTTTTACTCTCTGGGACAACACGTACGTTGGGAGCGGCAAGGATAGCAGGCAGCCAGCCAGGTGGTATGCCGGACGGTTCTGGAGTTGTGTTCTGCCCCAGGCGAGAACCAAAAATGAGCACACACACAAACGGCCGCTTGCAGGCGGAGTTATGCACGCAAACTGGGCCCCCTGCCCTGTCCCACTCCTCATCCAATCTCGCACCAGCTAGGCCCTCTGCTTCGTGGCTCCTCTCCCTCCACCCGGCCCTCACACCCCACGAATGACTGGCCCTTTAAGAGCCCCGCCCCTCACTCCCCCCACCTCCCCACACCCCCACCCCCGTCGCGTGACAGTGCCAGGACCCGAGCTGGGCTGGGCGGCTGGGTGACTGCGCGGGCCTCTGGGCCCTTCTCACGCAACTCCCGGGCACCGTGCCCCCCACCAGGTGGGGCGGGGATAGGCCGCGTGACCTCTGCACCCTGGAAAGATGTACCGGACTCAGGCACGCCAGCCCGGGGAGGGATCCGTGCCCTGCGGCGCCCTCCCCTCTTCCCACCCCGCGCTTGGTCCCTGGGACCCTGCCCCTGTCCTGCCCGAGGGCTCCGCTCCAACCTTCTCATCTTGCCACCTGGAGCTGGCCGCGCAGTCCCACTCGCCGCCCGATTTCTCTACCCAGCCAAAGCACTAGCAAGCAACCCGGCGTGCCAAGAGGGAAACTGGAGGGCCAGTGGGTCCCGGCTGGAGGTGTCCCTGGGTTGCAGCATGCCTAAGGTAGCCCTCCAGGCGGCTCCGAGCTGCTAGTAAGCACTCAGCAAGACTGCATTTCCACCATCGATTCCCCCCAGAAGGTCGAGGAGCGCGAACTCCTGCTAGGCGCCCGGGCACTGGGGCCCAGGCCAGCCCTTCGGCGCCTCTGCCCTTCCGGCCCGGGTGACCTCGGGGCTGGGGTCGCTCCGCTTCGCACGCAAGCCGGGACTAAGTAACCCGTAGGAAGGAGGTCTTCACTCGGCAGCCCCGCCCCTGCCTGCCGGTCCCCCATCCGCTTGTAGTGAGGGGGAGGCACTTGCACGCCCAGTGGTCCTGTGGGTGCAAAAATGGGGGAGAGGCGTTCCCAAGCCCGGGGGATGAGGCCCCCATACCCTCTCTCCTGATTATCCCGGGACTGCTCCCACACGCCCCCACCTCAGATGGTTCCTGAGCTGTTTACGAGGTAACTTGGAACTGGGGCTTCCAAATGTCCTCAGCCCATTTACGTGACAGCACCTAGATAATGGGTTCTTGCCTGTTGACGTCTTCCTCATCCCCACCCCCTCACCTCCCATCCCCCGCTTTCCCTAGCGTCCTGGAGCTAGTAAAGCCCCTCAGGCTGCCCCTCCCCCATCTAGTCCCCGAGCTCCAGGGAAAAGGGCGTGGTCACGCGTGCGAGCTGCCTATAAAGGTGGTTGTGCCTTCATCCCTGAAGGTGACAGCCTTTCCTGCCTCTTTGGGCTTCTTGGCTCCAGAGACCACTCTTCCTATCCCAGCATAGCATCTCCTCATAGTCACAGGTGAGTGCTGGGGCTTCTAGCTCACTTCTTTCTCCCAATAAAAGAAAAATTTTGGTGCTTCCTGGTCACCTTAGATAGCCACTGGTCCAGCACCTCTGAAAAAGGAGGCTGAGTGTCTTTAGAGACCAGGTCCCTGCTGGGGAAACTGAGACCAGAGGAAAGGCAGGACTTGCCCAAGGTCCCACAGCCCAGTCTTCGGCTCTATCACCACTATCTCTGGGCTGCTTTGGTGCTTTGCCATAAGGTCTCAGTGGGAAGGGGGCATGAGAACTCAGCTGAGGGAACCCGGGAGCATATGCAGCCCTTTTCTCAGGCTGTAAGATGAGGGGGGCATCTCCCTAGGTGCTCAGGGAGGATGGAAGCAGGGCTGGGTTCTTACCAACTCTAGCCTGCTTTATCTACAAATTATCTTCAGCTAGCTTTTGCCTCCCAAGGGGTGTCTTGTCAGACCTGAGATGTTCTGGTCTCAACAAGAGGCTGATCTGAGCAAGAGGCTATGCCAGTGACTGTCTTTTCTGTCCTCTGCTGTGGGACAATCGTGTGAGAGTCTACCAGGTGCAGGGAACAAGAACAGAAACATGACTCTGAGAACTCACACTCACATCTCCCTTGGCCTGCTATCATTTTACTAAGGGTGGAGGCCCTTAGGGCATCTGCTATGTAGAAAGGGACACTGTGCTACACCAAAGCCTGGTGGCTCTCCCAGTTCACTTAGGGAGCCAGGGCTTGAGTGTACTTTGGGATTCACTTCCTCCAGGAAGACATCCCAGCCTAGGAAGATGACCATAGTACTTGTGGTTAGAACCATACAACTCTTTGTGGTGGGTTCCCTATCTTGGGTGGTTCTTTGTGAGTAAACCTCCCGAGTCAAACTGTAAGGTCTCTTCCCTGCGATCCATCTGGTCACCCTGAATGGGGAGCTCTCATCCCACTTACTTTCCCAGGTAATGTAGCAGGAGCCCAGAAAGGTAAAATGTCCAGTTCAAGGCTACGCCATGGAGCTTAGAATGCTGGGCCTCCTGACCTCCAAGCCTGGAAACCAGGCAGATGTGTTAATCAGAGCCCGATGCCTTGGAGAGAATGGTTCAGGAGTTTACACATCCTCTCTACAGATTGCCCTAGACCAAGCCTAGAGAGAAAAAGTATCATTTTAGCCTCTGTTAAGTCTAGATCCATTCCTGATTTCCTTTATTCCAGGCTGGAGTATTCCTGTAGTCTTGACCTGGTTGGTGCCTTCCATTTATCCTCAGCTCTCTAGTGACTGGCATGTGGGGGAGCCTTGACCATTCATACGTTGAGAACTGAGTACAACAAAAACCCTGGTCTGTATTACTGTGACCAGGAGCCTCAGTCTAACTGGTCTCTAGCTCCTTTTGAACTGTGGGTCAGTTGAACTCAGAGAGCTGGGCCTGAGAGCAGTGTGCCTGGGTCAGTGGCCCCCTCTATCCCCTTTCCCAGGGTTGGTGGTATTCCCTAGAACCCAGGACTGAGCAGGTTCTGGCAGAATGGAGGGTTCTGAAAAAATCCCTTCATTAATCTGACTGCCCTTCAAAGGAAGGCCTCTGTAACCGGAGTTGGGAACTTCCAAAGGAACTTTCCCTACAAGGTCTGAGCCCTAGTCCTGGCTCTGCCACTGACTGCTGGGTGAGTAGGCAAATCAGTGCCCCCTCTGGAGGTCAATTTCCCCAAATGTGACCTGGTACCTGTGGAGCAAATGATCCTCAATTCCCTTGATAGCAGCGTATTCCTAAGTGTGGTGGGCAGTACCTTGAGACTTTGGTGATACACATTGATTACGCATTTATTTTAATGTGTATTAGGGGAAAAAAAGCAAACCCATATTTTCTCACAGATATTATTATTACGAATAATTCAAAGTGGGTGGATTTAAGGTTCGTTTTATAAAAATAGGAAGTAAATAATAGTATGGATGCTAAATGGAATCCAAGAATGATATTTGGGAAATGCTGGTTTAGATTGGTACAGGAGTTAAGAGAGGATGTTCTGGAATTTGGCAACTTGGGTTGAAACCTGGATCCAACACTTCTTGGCTGTATGAACTTGCACAAGTTACTTACCGCCTGTAAGCCTCACTGTAGTCTGCTTCATAGGCTTGTGTCCAGGACTGAATGAAGCAATCACTGTGAAATTCTTGGCACACAGTGGGAGCTCAACAAACAGCTTCTCCCCACTTCCTTTACCTTCCCCCACCCCCCCGCAGTGGGCAGTTGTGGGTGGGAGGGTTTCCCCTTTCCTTGACCAGCGTGCTGACATTTTAGGATTCTGCCTCCTTCTTTCCCCCATCTGATGTCTTATCTTTCCCTGCTGCCCCACCTTTCAGCAGCCACCTCAAGAGCCCTAGGCTGATCATGCTTTCTGTATTTGGAATCACCGTCTCGGCCTCGGAGCTCCTTCTTGCCTCCACCGTCTTCTGCCTGGTGTTCTGGGTGGTCAGAGCCTCATGGGTGCCTGTCCCCAAAGGCCTGAAGAGTCCCCCGGGGCCCTGGGGCTGGCCCCTGATCGGCCATGTGCTGACCCTGGGGAAGAACCCACACCTGGCGCTGACCCAGCTGAGCCAGCGGTACGGGGACGTGCTGCAGATCCGCATTGGCAGCACGCCTGTGGTGGTGCTGAGCGGCCTGGACACCATCCGGCAGGCCCTGGTGCGCCAGGGGGACGACTTCAAGGGCCGACCCAACCTCTACAGCTTCAGTCTTATTGGGGATGGTGAGACCATGACCTTCAACCCTGACTCAGGGCCAATGTGGGCCACCCGCCGGCGCCTGGCCCAGAACGCCCTGAAGAGCTTCTCCATGGCCTCGGACCCGGCTTCCTTGTCCTCCTGCTATTTGGAGGAGCACGTGAGCAAGGAGGCTGAATACCTCATCAGCAAGTTCCAGGAACTGATGGCAGGGGCCGGGCGCTTTGACCCCTATAGGTATGTGGTGGTGTCAGTGGCCAATGTCATCTGTGCCATATGCTTTGGCCAGCGCTATGACCATGACCACCAAGAGTTGCTTAGCATAATCAACTTGAGTAATGAGTTCGGGGAGGTGGTAGGCTCCGGGAACCCTGTCGACTTCATCCCCATCCTTCGGTACCTGCCCAATCCCACCCTGAATGCCTTCAAGGACCTGAATAAGAGGATCTGGAGCTTCATGAAGAAGATAATCAAGGAGCACTACAAAACATTTGAGAAGGTACAGGATGGGAAGAGGCAGACGGGTGGCTGGGGGCAGGTAGGGTCAGCGGCCAAGAGGCAGGAGATAACAGGAGCAGCCTGGGGTTTGGCAAACTATCAGGGAGCCCTTGCCCTGGGATTTTGAAGCCAACAGTAGAGTGGACTCCATCCTTGGCAGGGAAATAAGACTTTTTCTTCCGTAGTCCTTCTACCCATTCATTAGACAGCAATATTCACCAAATAATCACTCTGTGCAGGACCCTGGGCCAAGCTTGTGGGGATCAGGAAGAATCAAAGGCTGCAACTCCTGTGCTCATAGCGGAGAAAAAATTAAAGAGCACATCAAGATGATAATGGTACCAGATTATGTATGTCAGGTGCCCCTTGAGTCAGGGCTGCCAGTTTTCTGAGGCCGGGGAGAATCTTGGAGGGGCAGAGGGCAGTAGGGACAGCAGTCCCAGAGGTGGGTTGCCTTATGAACAAAAGTGCTAGGAATGGTGAGGGGCCAGGCCTGGATGGAGAGGTAGGGCTGGGATGGGGCTCTTACTCATTTATGGGCCTTCCCCACCCAGGGCCACATCCGGGACATCACGGACAGTCTGATTGAGCATTGTCAGGAGAAGAGTCTGGACGAGAATGCCAACATCCAGCTGTCGGACAAGAAGATTGTTAATACCGTCTTTGACCTCTTTGGAGCTGGTAGGAGCTACCCCCCTGGGCCCTTCCTATGCCCAGGTGCCCTGACTCACCATCTGTCTAACTTCTCCCTCTGCTCTCTCCTGTCCAGGATTTGACACAGTGACAACTGCTATGTCCTGGAGCCTCATGTACCTGGTGACAAACCCCAGGGTACAGAGAAAGATCCAGGAGGAGCTGGGTAGGTGGTGGCCTTTTTCAAAGGGCTCTAGGCAGGGGGCGCTGCCAAGGTCTGGGCCACCTCTTAACACTGTCTGGTCCTTTGCATTCTGCAGACACAGTGATTGGCAGGGCACGGCGGCCCCAGCTCTCCGACAGACCCCAGCTGCCTTACCTGGAGGCCTTCATCCTGGAGACTTTCCGACACTCGTCCTTTGTTCCCTTCACCATCCCCCACAGGTGAGGCCCACAGATCCACCTCTGTCTAATACTGTGCCTTACCCCACTCCAGGAGCCTCACTTAGGGCTAATAAGAGGGTCATGGGAAGCAGGGGAATACCCTGTGGCCCCCAGCCTGACTGAGCATCCTTCCTTCCCAGCACCACAAGAGACACGAGCCTGAGTGGCTTTTATATCCCAAAGGGCTGTTGTATCTTTGTGAACCAATGGCAGATCAACCACGACCAGTAAGTTAAAAGGGGCAGAGGAAACTCCTGGGCTCACTGGGCCCCCCTCTCCCAGGCTTCAGACCCTTTCCTGGGCCACTTGCCAACCTTTACCCTTTAGGGCTGGGGCTGAACCCACTTGATGTTTCCTAGATCCTAAACTGCCATATCAGCTGCCTCACTGTGGTTACAGGAAGCTGTGGGGTGACCCATTCGAATTCCGGCCTGAACGTTTTCTCACCAGCGATGGCACAATCAACAAAGCACTGAGTGAGAAGATGATTGTTTTTGGCATGGGCAAGCGGAAGTGCATTGGTGAGACTATTGCCCGCTGGGAGATCTTTCTCTTCCTGGCCATCTTGCTGCAGCAGATGGAATTCAGTGTGTCGCCTGGTGTGAAGGTGGACATGACCCCCATCTACGGGCTGGCCATCAAGCACGCCCGCTGCAAACACTTCCAGGCCCAGCTACGCTCTTAAGGGTATCAGCACTCTGAAGCCTAGATTCCATCTGGGCAGGTGGGCCAGGGGGCTGACCCAGGGGGTCTAAGTTTCAACCTGAAACCCACAGATATCGGTCTGGATGATTTTTTGCTGTCTGAGCTGTGAGCAAGACTGAGGGGCCATGTCTGTAACTCCTCTGGACATTCCCCTCTGGACACTGATCACAGTGGGCACAGCATAGGCCATGTAGGAGCTGATGGACCTTTGGAAGTTGTGCTTGAGTTAGGAGGCCTGGTAGGGTTAGGAGGTCCTGAGGCTTCTGAGAACTTCTGAAGAATGCCTTGGAAGCCCCTGGGGTCCGTGGTTGGCTGTTTCTCTAGGAGGCTAACTGTCTTGAGACATGTTTACAGCAGGCCATGCCAGGACCTTTTTCAAACATTTTGACAATTGGAAGCTCTCAAGAGGGAAAGAAAGGGGGTGCGCAGGTAACTCCCTGGTAAAATTCCCATCTGCCATGCGGGAGACCCGGTTTGATTTCCGACCCCCTGGAACACAGCTGAGCAATCTAATCTCATGTACCTGGGATACTGCTGGGGGATCCTGTTCTGCTCTCCCTGCTGGCAGGAACAGGGCTGGCTCCCGGTCTTGAAACACTCCTGTTCCTGTCTGGGCGGGACTGGAAATTTGTGTCTATGAGGAGCAGGGAACACAGGAGTGCGTGCATCCAGGCATGAGTCCCAGGCCCAGAGTGACGGGGTCGTAGCTCAGTCACCTTCTACTGGTCTTCCTTCTTTAGGCCCTGCATTAAAATGTCTATTTTTAACACTGAATGAAGCTGCATCTGAGCTATAAAAAAAAAAAAAAAAAAAAGTCTATTTTTAATGTTTGCATACAAGGGCCTTGTTATTCTAACCTGTATTGTACTTGCATATTTGCATTTATCACATATAAGAGCTTAAGAACCATTTATTTAATACAATCGAGAAAATTCTAACCGGAGTATTCAGAAATATGTGGGAAATATCTACCTGAACTAAATAAATAAAGATATTATTCAGAAGTCCTGCAGGTGGCGATTTTTTGAATTGTGAATGAAGCCATCACTCATCTAAATGCCCACCCCAAGCCCAGTCTTGTGTTGGTTTCGCTGTGGAGAGTGGAGAGGAGGAGGAGGAGGAGGAGGAGGTGACACCGAGGGGGCAAAGCTGCAGCTCCCGGGCAGCTCACAGTCTGCTTGAGAGACAGGACTCTGTCATTTCACTGCCGTCTTCTCTCTTTAACATAACACACGTTGATAGAGAGTAAACTCTGGACTAGGGATATAAAGTGAATAAAACAGGGTCTCTGCTTCCAAGAGCCTCTGAGACTGATTGAGGAAACTGGCACACAAACATATCATTGCAATTCATTGTGATGGGGGCTTAACCAGAGGAATGTCCACCGTGTCCAGGAGGCGTACAAGTGGGTGAGGCCCAGAGCTGCAGGTGGGGTGGTAGTTTGTGCTCTGGGAAGTTACCAGGACTTGGGGATATCTGAGCTGAGCCTTCCTTGAAGGATGAAGGTCAGACTTACTTGGGTCTCAAGGCATCAGTTGCTAAAGTACAAGGAGATAGGTTCTAGTCACAGTTTTGGGGGAAGAAGGGGGTACACAGCTCAAAAGTAGTGTTTCATTCTACGCTCTTCATGCTCACATCAGATCCTGTGGCCATATTAGGATCCAAGATTGGTCACAGACAGAGAACAAGGCCTTTGGTTGTTGGGCTCCCAGGAATGTGGCCCAGATTTCAATGCCAAAAGGTGCTATCTTATCTGGGATGGCAGAGTGGTGGTGCTGAGTAGGCACAGAGGTGGGACCCAAGTAACCAGGAACTGTTCTAATGGAGGGGCTGAGGGAGACACATCTTAGGAAGTGACCTCTGGCCCAGCATTCTTCCTGAAGCATTGTGCTGTGGTCATCAGTTGGCCATTCATACAGCATGCTTTCCAGCAGGCATAGGGAACTCCCACATGCCAAGGGTTTCAGACCTCTACAAGGAGTAAGCCGAAGTTAGCTAGAGCAACCCTCTCAGGCAGGGGGATGAGAAAATTGGTACCCAATCACCCCTGAATGTATTTACTTTTCACTTAAGAAATAACTCTGCTATGTATAGACAGTCCTGAAAAATCTACAAGAAGGCTACGTGAGCTAATAAATGAATTCAGCAGGGTAGTGGGGTACTGACTAGATCAACACACACAAAATAGTGGTGTTTCCATACACCAGCAGTGAATAATCCTAAAAGGAAATCATAAAATCCATTTATAATAGAAACTAAAAGAACTGTATACCTAGGAATAAATTTAACCAAGAATATAAAGGACTTATACACAGAAAACTACAAATATTATTGAAATCAATGAAAGAAGACCTAAATAAATGGACAGATATCCTATGCTCTTGGGGAGTGTATTAGTTAGGGTTCTCTAGAGAAACAGAATCAACAGGGAACACTTGCAAATATAAAATTCATGAAAGTGTCTCACGTGACCATAAGAACGCAGAGTCCAAAATCCACAGGGCAGGCTGCGAAGCCGATGACTCCAATGGATGGCCTGGATGAACTCCACAGGAGAGGCTCACCAGCCAAAGCAGGAATGGAACCTGTCTCCTCTGAGTCCTCCTTAAAAGGCTTCCCATGATTGCATTTAGCATCACTAATTGCAGAAGACACTCCCCTTTGGCTGATTACAAATGGAATCAGCTGTGGATGTAGCTGACGTGATCATGACCTAATCCTATGAAATGTCCTCATTGCAACAGACAGGCCAGCGCTTGCCCAATCAGATGAACAGGTACTACAACTTGGCCAAGTTGACACCTGTCCCTAACCATGACAGGGAGGAAGACTTCATGTTCCATACAGGGGGTAGATTTTCCTTGAAGAATTGGGCTTATAGAGAGAGGGAGGCCATATCTGAGCAACTAAAGAAGTTTTCTGGAAGTAACTTAGGCATAACTATAGGTGGGCTGAGCTTCTCTGTTACAGAAATAAGCTTCACAAAAGCAAGTCTCGAGAACAAGGCCTTGATCTATCGACTTGGGAGTCCTTCATACTTGAGACAGTATCAGGGGTTTCCCGGGTGGTAAAGCTTAATAGTTCCATATTTTTTTCTACCATCCCTCAAAGGGATTTGCCAGTACTTCTTACTTAACTGCCCAACATACTCCAGATATATCCAGAGATTACCTTAAGCTATACACTATACAGAATTACAAGCTCTTATTCCCAGTCTGAAGACTGTGTGTTTGGGTTGTTTAAATGAATTATCCAGACAGATTGAGTTAGATTATGTGCAACAGAAAATTTAGGCTTTGGGTAAAATAAACCTCTCTTCCTTTGGTCTCAAACAGCAGGTGAAGTTCTAAAATACAGACAATGATGTCATCCTTAACCCTGTATTCTGATTCACCTTGGTCCTAATCCAATTGGCTTTGTTTTTATCTAATTGAAGCCTGAACTCTTTTTTGGTTTCTTTAACAGTTCTACATAGCAATGCTGAGTTTCAGAGCTGCACAGCTCCAAGTCTGAGGTGTCCCACAGTCAGCCAAAGTTCCAGAGAGATAGCAGGTTCTACATATATAGCACAGCATCTCAAAATCTAGAAATAACATTTACAGCTTCAGACTAAATGTAACTGCTGTAAGAGCTTACAATCTAGGCCCCAATTTTGTTATAGGTATTTTCTGAAAGATACCATACAATGTTTGTTATTTTGTTTCTTGCTGATTTTGTACCACATAATATCCCCAAGGTTCATTCACTCATTGCATGCCTCATGACTTCATTCCTTTCTGTAGCCACACAATATTCCATCCTATGCATACATTACAGTCCACCATTCTACTTCTCAGTCAATGTATCCTTCAGCTACCTCCATCTATTGGGCATCATATATAATGTCCAAAGTCAACAATCCATGTCTCACATTATCCTCACTTAGTTGTGCAATCATCAACACTCATTTTTAGATGATTTTCATTACTCCAAAGAGAAACCTAACCAATAAGCATACTCTTACCAAATAGAAAGTCCAAACTTCCCCATAACTCTTGTCCTTTACCCCCAATATTTACCCCTGGTATTGCTGTGGTACTGTTGATATCTTCCTTAAATATAGATCATAGCATGCAATAGTAGTTCCCCCCATGCCCCTCTATTATTGATTCTTTGTATAGGATTCATACCTTTGAAGTAGTTCATGCAGGAAACCTATTTATATTTGGTTTCGATCAGTGGGATACATGGCTCTATACAACCCCTTTCAATCATGTTCACCTTCAATATGGCAATATTACTTATAAACCCACTAATGAACTGCCTTCACTTCTATCCATTCCCTCACATTTAAGTTCAACCTCATTGGGTGACCAATCACCCATCTCTAGCTTCTGTGTCTTTCTAGGTCATCTGTGTTGTATAAGATAAGCCTCTGAGTTTACTATTGCCAAGGTCTTAATAGTGAAATTATACAGTATCTATCTTTTTGTGTCTGGCTTATTTCACTCAGCATTAAGTCCTCAAGGTTCATCCATGTTGTTATGTGTTTCAGGACCTCATTTTGTCTTACTGCTGCATAATATTCCATTGAACGTATATACCACATTTTGTGGTCTCCTACTGTTATTGTTGAAACATCTATCACTCCCTTCAGTTTTGCCAATGTCTGTCTCATGCACTTTGGAGCTCCTTGATTGGGAGTATAAACATTTATGATTGCTATATCTTCTTGATGAATTGACCTTTTAATTACTATATAGTGTCCTTCTTTGTCTCTTATTATATCTTTACACTTAAAGTCTGTTTTGTCTGATATTGGTATAGCTACCCCTCCTTTCTTTCATTACAACTTGCATGGGAAATCTTTTTCCATCCTTTCACTTTCAATCTATTTGTATCCTTGTATCTAAGATGAGTCTCTGGTAAACAGCATATAGCTAGATTATGTTTCTTAATCCATCCTACCAATCTCTATCTTTTATTTGGTAAATTTAATCTGTTAACATTCAAAGTTATTACTGAAAAGGCATTTCTTTTTTTTTTTCAATTTTTTTATTAATTAAAAAAAGAATTAACAAAACAATTAGAAATCATTCCAATCTACATGTACAATCAGTAATTCTTAATAACATCACATAGTTGCATATTCATCATTTCTTAGTACATTTGCATCGATTTAGAAAAAGAAATAAAAAGACAACAGAATAAGAATTAAAACAATAATAGAAAGAAAAAAAACCAAACAAAAACAAAAACAAAAGACCTATACCTCACATGCAGCTTCATTCAGTGTTTTAAGATAATTGCATTACAATTGGGTAGTATTGTGCTGTCCATTTCTGAGTTTTTATATCCAGTCCCGTTGTACAGTCTGTATCCCTTCATCTCCAATTATCCCTTCTCTTTTTTTTTTTTTTTAATTAACGGAAAAAAAGAAATTAACCCAACATTTAGAGATCATACCATTCTACACATGCAATCATTAATTCTTAACATCATCACATAGATGCATGATCATCTTTTCTTAGTACATTTGCATTGGTTTAGAAGAACTAGCAACATAACCGAAAAAGATATAGAATGTTAATATAGAGAAAAAAATAAAAGTAATAATAGTAAAATCAAAACAAAACAAAACAAAACAAAACAAAAACCTATAGCTCAGATGCAGCTTCATTCAGTGTTTTAACATGATTACTTTACAATTAGGTATTATTGTGCTGTCCATTTTTGAGTTTTTGTATGTAGTCCTGTTGCACAGTCTGTATCCCTTCAGCTTCAATTACCCATTGTCTTACCCTGTTTCTAACTCCTGCTGAACTCTGTTACCAATGACATATTTCAAGTTTATTCTCGAATGTCCGTTCACATCAGTGGGACCATACAGTATTTGTCCTTTAGTTTTTGGCTGGATTCACTCAGCATAATATTCTCTAGGTCCATCCATGTTATTACATGGTTCATAAGTTTATCTTGTCTTAAAGCTGCATAATATTCCATCGTATGTATATACCACAGTTTGTTTAGCCACTCTTCTGTTGATGGAGATTTTGGCTGTTTCCATCTCTTTGCAATTGTAAATAATGCTGCTATAAACATTGGTGTGCAAATGTCCGTTTGTGTCTTTGCCCTTAAGTCCTTTGAGTAGATACCTAGCAATGGTATTGCTGGGTCGTATGGCAATTCTATATTCAGCTTTTTGAGGAACCGCCAAACTGCCTTCCACAGTGGTTGCACCCTTTGACATTCCCACCAACAGTGGATAAGTGTGCCTCTTTCTCCGCATCCTCTCCAGCACTTGTCATTTTCTGTTTTGTTGATAATGGCCATTCTGGTGGGTGTGAGATGATATCTCATTGTGGTTTTGATTTGCATTTCTCTAATGGCCAGGGACATTGAGCATCTCTTCATGTGCCTCTTGGCCATCCGTATTTCCTCTTCTGAGAGGTGTCTGTTCAAGTCTTTTTCCCGTTTTGTAATTGGGTTGGCTGTCTTTTTGTTGTTGAGATGAACAATCTCTTTATAAATTCTGGATACTAGACCTTTATCTGATATATCATTTCCAAATATTGTCTCCCATTGTGAAGGCTGTCTTTCTACTTTCTTGATGAAGTTCTTTGATGCACAAAAGTGTTTAATTTTGAGGAGTTCCCATTTATTTATTTCCTTCTTCAGTGCTCTTGCTTTAGGTTTAAGGTCCATAAAACCGCCTCCAGTTGTAAGATCCATAAGATATCTCCCAACATTTTCCTCTAACTGTTTTATGGTCTTAGACCTAATGTTTAGATCTTTGATCCATTTTGAGTTAACTTTTGTATAGGGTGTGAGAGATGGGTCTTCTTTCATTCTTTTGCATATGGATATCCAGTTCTCTAGGCACCATTTATTGAAGAGACTGCTCTGTCCCAGGTGAGTTGGCTTGACTGCCTTATCAAAGATCAAATGTCCATAGATGAGAGGGTCTATATCTGAGCACTCTATTCGATTCCATTGGTCGATATATCTATCTTTATGCCAATACCATGCTGTTTTGACCACTGTGGCTTCATAATATGCCTTGAAGTCAGGCAGCGCGAGACCTCCAGCTTCGTTTTTTTTCCTCAAGATGTTTTTAGCAATTCGGGGCACCCTGCCCTTCCAGATAAATTTGCTTATTGGTTTTTCTATTTCTGAAAAATAAGTTGTTGGGATTTTGATTGGTATTGCATTGAATCTGTAAATCAATTTAGGTAGGATTGACATCTTAACTATATTTAGTCTTCCAATCCATGAATACGGTATGCCCTTCCATCTATTTAGGTCTTCTGTGATTTCTTTTAGCAGTTTTTTGTAGTTTTCTTTATATAGGTTTTTTGTCTCTTTAGTTAAATTTATTCCTAGGTATTTTATTCTTTTAGTTGCAATTGTAAATGGGATTCGTTTCTTGATTTCCCCCTCAGCTTGTTCATTACTAGTGTATAGAAATGCTACAGATTTTTGAATGTTGATCTTGTAACCTGCTACTTTGCTGTACTCATTTATTAGCTCTAGTAGCTTTGATGTGGATTTTTCCGGGTTTTCGACGTATTGTATCATTTCGTCTGCAAACAGTGATAGTTTTACTTCTTCCTTTCCAATTTTGATGCCTTGTATTTCTTTTTCTTGTCTAATTGCTCTGGCTAGAACCTCCAACACAATGTTGAATAATAGTGGTGATAGTGGACATCCTTGTCTTGTTCCTGATCTTAGGGGGAAAGTTTTCAATTTTTCCCCATTGAGGATGATATTAGCTGTGGGTTTTTCATATATTCCCTCTATCATTTTAAGGAAGTTCCCTTGTATTCCTATCTTTTGAAGTGTTTTCAACAGGAAAGGATGTTGAATCTTGTCGAATGCCTTCTCTGCATCAATTGAGATGATCATGTGATTTTTCTGCTTTGATTTGTTGATATGGTGTATTACATTAATTGATTTTCTTATGTTGAACCATCCTTGCATACCTGGGATGAATCCTACTTGGTCATGATGTATAATTCTTTTAATGTGTTGTTGGATACGATTTGCTAGAATTTTATTGAGGATTTTTGCATCTGTATTCATTAGAGAGATTGGTCTGTAGTTTTCTTTTTTTGTAATATCTTTGCCTGGTTTTGGTATGAGGGTGATGTTGGCTTCATAGAATGAATTAGGTAGTTTTCCCTCCACTTCGATTTTTTTGAAGAGTTTGAAGAGAATTGGTACTAATTCTTTCTGGAACGTTTGGTAGAATTCGCATGTGAAGCCATCTGGTCCTGGACTTTTCTTTTTAGGAAGCTTTTGAATGACTAATTCAATTTCTTTACTTGTGATTGGTTTGTTGAGGTCATCTATGTCTTCTTGAGTCAAAGCTGGTTGTTCATGTCTTTCCAGGAACCCGTCCATTTCCTCTAAATTGTTGTATTTATTAGCGTAGAGTTGTTCATAGTATCCTGTTATTACCTCCTTTATTTCTGTGAGGTCAGTAGTTATGTCTCCTCTTCCATTTCTGATCTTATTTATTTGCATCCTCTCTCTTCTTCTTTTTGTCAATCTTGCTAAGGGCCCATCAATCTTATTGATTTTCTCATAGAACCAACTTCTGGCCTTATTGATTTTCTCTATTGTTTTCATGTTTTCAATTTCATTTATTTGTGCTCTAATCTTTGTTATTTCTTTCCTTTTGCTTGCTTTGGGGTTAGCTTGCTGTTCTTTCTCCAGTTCTTCCAAATGGATAGTTAATTCCTGAATTTTTGCCTTTTCTTCTTTTCTGATATAGGCATTTAGAGCAATAAATTTCCCTCTTAGCACTGCCTTTGCTGCGTCCCATAAGTTTTGATATGTTGTGTTTTCATTTTCATTCGCCTCGAGGTATTTGCTAATTTCTCTTGCAATTTCTTCTTTGACCCAGTCGTTGTTTAGGAGTGTGTTGTTGAGCCTCCACGTATTTGTGAATTTTCTGGCACTCTGCCTATTATTGATTTCCAACATCATTCCTTTATGGTCCGAGAAAGTGTTGTGTAAGATTTCAATCTTTTTAAATTTGTTAAGACTTGCTTTGTGACCCAGCATATGGTCTATCTTTGAGAATGATCCATGAGCACTTGAGAAAAAGGTGTATCCTGCTGTTGTGGGATGTAATGTCCTATAAATGTCTATTAAGTCTAGTTCATTTATAGTAATATTCAGATTCTCTATTTCTTTGTTGATCCTCTGTCTAGATGTTCTGTCCCTTGATGAGAGTGGTGAGTTGAAGTCTCCAACTATTATGGTATATGAGTCTATTTCCCTTTTCAGTGTTTGCAGTATATTCCTCACGTATTTTGGGGCATTCTGATTCGGTGCGTAAATATTTATGATTGTTATGTCTTCTTGTTTAATTGTTCCTTTTATTAGTATATAGTGTCCTTCTTTGTCTCTTTTAACTGTTTTACATTTGAAGTCTAATTTGTTGGATATTAGTATAGCCACTCCTGCTCTTTTCTGGTTGTTATTTGCATGAAATATCTTTTCCCAACCTTTCACTTTCAACCTATATTTATCTTTGGGTCTAAGATGTGTTTCCTGTAGACAGCATATAGAAGGATCCTGTTTTTTAATCCATTCTGCCAATCTATGTCTTTTGATTGGGGAATTCAGTCCATTGACATTTAGTGTTATTACTGTTTGGATAATATTTTCCTCTAACATTTTGCCTTTTGTATTATATATATCATATCTGATTTTCCTTCTTTCTACACTCTTTTCCATATCTCTCTCTTCTGTCTTTTTGTATCTGACTCTAGTGCTCCCTTTAGTATTTCTTGCAGAGCTGGTCTCTTGGTCACAAATTCTTTCAGTGACTTTTTGTCTGAGAATGTTTTAATTTCTCCCTCATTTTTGAAGGATAATTTTGCTGGATATAGGAGTCTTGGTTGGCAGTTTTTCTCTTTTAGTATTTTAAATATATCATCCCACTGTCTTCTAGCTTCCATGGTTTCTGCTGAGAAATCTACACAAAGTCTTATTGGGTTTCCCTTGTATGTAATGGATTGTTTTTCTCTTGCTGCTTTCAAGATCTTCTCTTTCTCTTTGACCTCTGACATTCTAACTAGTAAGTGTCTTGGAGAACGCCTATTTGGGTCTAATCTCTTTGGGGTGCGCTGCACTTCTTGGATCTGTAATTTTAGGTCTTTCATAAGAGTTGGGAAATTTTCAGTGATAATTTCTTCCATTAGTTTTTCTCCTCCTTTTCCCTTCTCTTCTCCTTCTGGGACACCCACAACACGTATATTTGTGCGGTTCATATTGTCCTTGAGTTCCCTGATACCCTGTTCAAATTTTTCCATTCTTTTCCCTATAGTTTCTGTTTCTTTTTGGAATTCAGATGTTCCATCCTCCAAATCACTAATTCTATCTTCTGTCTCTTTAAATCTATCATTGTAGCTATCCATTATTTTTTCTATGTTTGCTACTTTATCCTTCACTTCCATAAGTTCTGCGATTTGTTTTTTCAGTTTTTCTATTTCTTCTTTATGTTCAGCCCATGTCCTCTTCATGTCCTCCCTCAATTTATCGATTTCATTTTTGAAGAGGTTTTCCATTTCTGTTCGTATATTCAGCATTAGTTGTCTCAGCTCTTGTGTCTCATTTGAGCTATTGGTTTGTTCCTTTGACTGAGCCATATTCTCAATCTTTTGAGCGTGGACAGTTATCTTCTGCTGCTGGCGTCTGGGCATTTATTCAGATTTCTCTTGGTGTTGGACCCAGCAAGGTTGTAATATTTTTCTGTGAAATCTCTGGGTTCTGTTTTTCTTATCCTGCCCAGTAGGTGGCGCTCGTGGCACACGTTTGTCTGCGGGTCCCACCAGTAAAAGGTGCTGTGGGACCTTAAACTTTGGAAAACTCTCGCCGTCCTGGGGGTTCGCTAGCCGAAGCGGCTTGAGCCGGCCCGGGGTCTGAACGCAGGGAGGGTTGCTGGTCGCCGCAGCCAGGGAAAGAGCCCGTCCGAATTTCCCAGTCGGCCCTGGGCAACAAGCGTGGCGGGAGGGCGCCAGCGGCAGCGGCCCGCCCGAGAGAGTGCACGTTCCCCGGGAGTCACGGGGTCACCGTTCTCCGCGGCCTGGGGGTTTCCGATCCAATTCTCTCAGTTGGTCCGGGGGCTGCGCGTGGTGTGGGCGCCAGTCGCCTTGGTTTCAGGGGACCACCTCTCCAATTCTCCCAGCCGGCCCGGGAAGGGGGAAGGGAGTAACTCCGGCCGCTTCCCGCCCCGCCCGGTAAGGCCCGCGCGCCTTGGCGATCTCACCCGAGCTGCTTCTCTCAGCCAGCCAGCCGTTCCAGGATGGGGTACGCTGTCTTTTTTATCTCTGTTGTGGCTTTGGGCGCTTTCTGTATCGTTTCTACTCCCCTAGTAGGTGTCCTGGAGAAGAAACTAAGATCCGCGCGTCTTACTAAGCCGCCATCTTCCGAAAAGGCATTTCTTGAATCCATCATCTTATCTTTTTTATTTTGTCAGATCTATATATTCTTTTCCCTCTTTTTCTTTGTATTTAAATTACCTTAGTGGTACTCTTCAATTTTGTGCCCTCCTGCAGACCTCCCTCTTGTTTCTGCTTTTATCTTTCTCTTCTACTTGCTTTGGGGTTAGTTTGCTGTTCTTTCTCTGGTTCTTCCAGGAACAATTAAGTCCTTGATTTTTGCTGTTCCTTTTTTTTTTCCCAATATATGCATTTAGGGCATTAAGTTTCCCTCTCAGCACTGCCTTTGCTGCATCCAATAATTCTGATATGTTGTATTCTCATTTTCATTAGTCTCCAGTTATTTACTGATTTCTATAGCAATTTCTTCTTTGACCCACTGATTGTTTGAGTGTGTTATTTAATCTCCATATATTTGTAAAAGTTCCGTTTTGTTTTTTTTTTGGTGGTTATTGATTTTCAGCTTCATTCTGTTGTAGTCAGAGAAAGTGCATTGAATAATTTCAATCTTTTCAAATTTATAATTACTTCTTGTGTGCCCCAGGATATGCTCTCTCTTGGAGAACATTCCATGAGCACTAGAGAAGAATGTATATTCTGGTGCTTTGAGATATAACAATCTACATATGTTTGTTGTCTAATTCATTTATCAAATTCTTTAAGTTCTCTATTTCCTTGTTGATCCTTTGTCTGGTTGTTCTAGCTGTAGAGGACAGTGGTGTACTGAAGTCTCCCACTATTATTGTTGAGACATCTATTGCTCCCTTCATTTTTGCCAATGTTTGCCTCATGTACTTTGGAGCTCCTCTATTGGAAGCATAAACATTTAGGATTGGTATTTCTTCTTGGTGAATTGCCCCTTTTATTAATATGTAGTATCCTTTCTTATCTTTTATGATGTCTTTACATTTATTTTGCCTGATATGAGTATAGCTTTCTTTATTATAGGTCCTGATATTAGACTGCTTTCATTTGGTTACAACTTCCATGGGACAACTTTTTCTATCCTCTCACTTTCAATCTATTTGTATCCTTGGGTCTAAGATGACTGTCTTGTAAGCAGCATATGGATGAATCATTTATCTTAATCCATTTTGCCAATCTATTTTTTAATTGATGAGTTTAATCCTTTAACATTCAAAGTTATTACTGTAAAGGCATTTCTTTTTTGTGTGTGTGTGTTTTTTGTTTTTTTTAAACATGGTCAGGCACCGGGAATCGAACCCGGGTCCTCTGGCATGGCAGGCGAGCATTCTTGCCTGATGAGCCACCGTGGCCTGCCTAAGGCATTTCTTTTTTTTAATTTTTATTGACAAAAAATAACAACATACAAACATGAACATTCTTAACACATGGACTTTTCATTCTTGGTATATAATCAATGAATCACAATATCATCACATAGTTGCATATTCATCACCATGATCATTTCTTAGAACAGTCGCATCACTCCAGAAAAAGAAACAAAAAGAGAAAAGAAAAAACTCATACATACCATACCCTTACCTCTCCCTCTCATTGACCACTAGTATTTCCATCTACCCAATATATTTTAACCTTTGTGCCCCCTATTTTTTTCCTATACCCTTACCACTCCCTTTCATTGTTCACTTGTTTTTCAATCTACTCAATTTGTTTTAGCATTTGTTCCCACTATTATATATTTTTAATCCATATGTTTTACTTATGTGTCCATACAGTAGATGAAAGGAGCATCAGACACAAGGCTTTCACAATCACACAGTTACAATGCGAAAGCTATATCATTATACAATCATCTTCAGGAAACATGGCTACTGGAACACAGCTCTACAGTTTCAGGCACTTCCCTCTAGCCTCTCTAATACACCTTAAACTAAAAGGGGATATCTATATAATGCATAAGAATAACCTCCAGGACAACCTCTTGACTCTGTTTGAAATCTCTCGGTTACTGATGCTTCATTTTGTATCATTTTTTTCTTCCCCTTTTTGGTCAAGAAGTTTTTCTCAATCCCTTGATGCTGCGTACCAGCTCATTCTAGGATTTCTGTCCCATGTTGCCAGGGAGGTTTACACCCCTGGGAGTCATGTCCCACGTAGAGAAGGGCAGGGCAGTGAGTTTGCTTGCCATGTTGGCTGAGAGAGAGGCCACATCTGAGCAACAAAAGAGATTCTCTTGGGGGTGACTCTTAGGCCTATTTTTAAGTAGGCTTAGCCTATCCTTTGCGGGAATAAGTTTCATATAATCAAACTCCAAGATTGAGGGCTCAGCCTATTGATTTGCTTGTCCCCACTGCTCACAAGAATATCAGGAATTCTCCAAATGGGGAGAAAAGGGGACTTTTCTCACCATTCCCCCAAGGGGACTTTGCACATACTTCTTTATTCACTGTTCAAATCACTCTGGGATTTATTGGGGCATCACACTGGACAAACCTACAAAATCTCATGCCCTATTCAATTTTCCACGCACTTATGGTGTTCAATTAACCTGTCCGTAAAAGTTATATTAGGAAATGCACTAGTCAAAATATAAATTTTGTACCAAATAAACATTTTTTGCTTTAGTCTCACACAGAAGTTGAAGTTTTAAAATATGAATGACCATTTATTTTCAACACCCTGCAATGTGTACATTCCTCTGTTCTTCCTCATGCAAAAACATTTTTTAACTTGTACATTTAGTCACTATCATTGTACACTCTAAGCATTCCTAGATTATATATCTCAGTCTTTATCGTCTTTCTTTCTGGTTTCATATGTGTCCCCAGCCCTCCTCCCTCTATCATTCACACATTCAGCTTCATTCAGGGTACTTACATTATTGTGCTACAATCAGATAGTAGTGTGCTATCCATTTCTGAATTTTTACAATCAGTCCTGTTGTACAATCTGTATCCCTTCAGCTCCAGTTACCCATTATCAACCCTATTTCTATCTCCTGATAACCTCTGTTCTTAACTGAAATTCTCCAAGTTCATTCATTAATGTTAGTTCACATTAGTGAGACCATACAGTATTTGTCCTTTTGTTTCTGGCAAATCTCACTCAGCATAATGTCCTCAAGGTCCATCCATGTTGCTACATGCTTTATGACTTTATTCTGTCTTACAGCTATGTAATATCCCATTGTATATATATACCACAGCTTGTTTAGCCACTCATCTGTTGATGGACATTTTGGCTGTTTCCATCTCTTTGCAATTGTAAATAACACTGCTATAAACATTGGTGTGCAAATGTCCGTTTGTGTCTTTGCCCTTAAGTCCTTTGAGTAGATACCTAGCAATTGTATTGCCTGGTCACATGGCAATTTATACTTAACTTCCTGAGGTACCGCCAAACTGCCTTCCACAGTGGTTGTACCATTTTACATTTCCACCAACAGTGGATAAGTGTGCCTCTTTATCTACATACTCTCTAGCACTTGTCATTTTCTGTTTTATTGATAATGGCAATTCTGGTGGGGGTGAGATGATATCTCATTGTGGTTTTGATTTGCATTTCCCTAATAGTCAAGAAAGTTGAGCATCTTTTCATGTGCCTTTTGGCCATTTGAATTTCCTCTTCTAAGAAGTGTCTGTTCATGTCTTTTGCCCATTTTGCAACTGGGTTGTTTGTCTTTTTGTTGTTGAGCTGAACAATCTTTTTATATATTCTGGATATTAGACCTTTACCTGATATGTCATTTCCAAATATTATCTACCATTGTGTAGGCTGACTTTTTACTTACTTGACAAAGTTCTTTGATGCCCCAAAGTGTTTAATTTTGAGGAGTTCCCATTTATCTATTTCTTTCTTCAATGCTCATGCTTTGGGTGTAAGATCTAGAAAACTGCCTCCTATTACAGTTTATAAGATATTTCCCTACATTTTCTTCTAAAAGTTTTATGGTCTTGGAGCTAATGTTTAGGTCTTTGATCCATTTTGATTTAATTTTTGTATAGGGTGTAAGATGTGGATCCTCTTTCATTTTTTTGCATGTGGATATCCAGTTCTCCAAGTGCCATTTATTGAAGAGACTGTTCTGTCCCAGATGAGTTCTCTTGAGTGCCTTATCAAAGATCAATTGTCCATAGACAAGAGGGTCTATATCTGAACACTTTATTCGATTCCATTGGTCAGTATATCTAACTTTATACCGTGCCATGCTATTTTGACCATTGTAGCTTCGTAATACAACTTAAAGTCAGGTAGTGTGAGCTCTCCGACTTCATTTTTCTTTCTTAGGACATTTTTAACTATTCAGGGCACACTGCCCTTCCAGATGAATTTGGTTATTGGTTTTTCTATTTCTGAAAATTAAGTTTTGGGATTTTAATTGGTATTGCATTAGACTCTATAAATCACTTTAGGTAGAATTGACATCTTAACTATATTTAGTCTTCCAATGCATGAACACGGTATGCCCTTCCATTTATTTAGGTCTTCTGTAATTTCTTTCAGCAATTTCTTGTAGTTTTCTTTGTATAGGTCTTTTGTACCCTTAGCTAAATTTATTCCTAAATATTTTATTCTTTTGGTTGCAATTATAAATGGAATTTTTTTTCTTGATTTCCCCCTCAGATTGGTCATTACTAGTGTATAGAAGCACTACAGATTTTTAAGTTGTCGATTTTGTAACCTGACACTTTGTTGTACTTATTTATTAGCTCTAGTAGTTTTGCTGTGGATTTTTTTTGGTTTTCAACATATAGTATCATATCATCTGCAAACAGTGAGAGTTTTACTTCTTCTTTTCCAATTTTGATGCCTTGTATTTCTCTTTCTTGTCTAACTGCTCTGGCTAGAACTTTCCCTCAACACAATGTTGAATAACAATGGTGACAGTGGACATCCTTGTTTTGTTCCTATCTTAGGGGGAAAGCTTTCAGTTTTTCCCCACTGAGGATGATGTTAGCTGTGGGTTTTTCATAAATTTCCAAATGTTGAGGAAGTTCCCTTCTGTTCCTATCCTTTGAAGTGTTTCAACTAGAAAGGATGTTGAGTTTTGTCAAATGCCTTTTCTGCATCAATCGAAATGATCATGTGGTTTTTCTGCTTTGATTTGTTGACATGGTGTATTACATTAATTGATTTTCTTGTGTTGAACCATCCTTGCATCCCTGGGATGAATCCTACTTGGTCATGGTGTATAATTCTTTTAATGTGCTGCTGGATTCGATTTGCAAGAATTTTGTTGAGGATTTTTGCATCTATATTCATTAGAGAGATTGGTCTGTAATTTTCTTCTCTTGTAGTATCTTTGTCTGGCTTTGGTTTGAGGGTGATGTTGCCTTCATAGAGTGAGTTAGGTAGCCTTCCTTCCTATTCAATTTGTTTGAAGAGTTTGCGCAGGATTGGTACTAATTCATTCTTGAATGTTTGGTAGAATTCACATGTGAAGCCATCTGGTCCTGGACTTTTCTTTTTTCATTACCTCCTTTATTTCTGAGGGGTCAGTGGTTATGTCTCCTCTTCCATTTCTGATTTTATTTATTTGCATCCTCTCTCTTCTTCCTTTTATCAACCTTGCTAAGGGCCCATCAGTTTTATTATTTTCTCAAAGAACCAACTTCTGGTTTTGTTGATTTTCTTTGTTGTTTTCATGTTCTCAGTTTCATTTATTTCTGCTTTAAGCTTTGTAATTTCTTTTCTTTTGCTTGCTTTGGGGTTAGTTTGCTGTTCTTTCTCTAGTTCTTCCAAGTGAACAGTTAATTCCTCTAATTTTGCTCTTTCTTCTTTTTTGATACAGGCATTTAGGGCAATAAATTTCCCTCTTAGCATTGCCTTTGCTGCATCCCATAAATTTTAATATGTTGTGTTTTCATTTTCATTTGCCTCAAGATATTTACTGATTTCTCATGTAATTTCTTCCTCAACCCACTGGCTGTTTAAGAGTGTGCTGTTGAGCCTCCAGATATTTGTGAACTTTCTAGCCCTCTGCCTATTATTGATTTCCAACTTCATTCCTTTATGATCTGAGAAAATGTTTTGTATGCTTTCAAAATTTATTGAGACTCGCTTTGTGACCCAGCATATGGTGTATCCTTGAGAATGATCCATGAGCACTTGAGAAAAAGGTGTATCTTGTTGTTATGGGGTGTAATGTTCTATAAATGTCTGTTAAGTCTAGTTCATTTATTGTATCATTCAAATTCCCTGTTTCTTTATTGATCCTCTCTAGATATTCTGCCCATTGGTGAAAGCAGGTAATTGAAGTCTCCAACTATGATGGTAGATATGTCTATTTCTCTTTTCAATGTTTGCCTCATGTATTTTGGAGCACTCTGGCTCGGTGCATAAATATTTATGATTGTTATGTCTTCTCATTGAATTGTTCCTTTTATTAATCCATAGTGTCCTTCTTTGTCTCTTTTAATTGTTTTACATTTGAAGCAAATTTGTTGGATATTAGTATAGCTACTCCTGCTCTTTTCTGATTGTTGTTTGCATGAAATATCTTTTCTCATCCTTTCACTTTCAACCTATGTTTGTTCTTGGGTCTAAAATGTATCTCCTATAGATACCATATAGATGGGTCCTGTTTTTAAATTCATTCTGCCAGTCTTTGTCTTTTGATTGGGGAGTTTAATCCATTAACATTTAGTGTTAGGGCCATATTTTCTCCTACTATTTTGCCTTTTGGATTTTATATGTCATATTTAATTTTTCCTCTTTTTACCCTTACTGATAGTCTTCATTTCTATACTCTTCTCCACACCTCTTTCTGCTGTCTTTTCCTATCTGTCCCTAGTCCTCCCTTTAGTATTTCTTACAGAACTGGTCTCTTGATTACAAATTCTCTCAGTGATTTTTTTTTGTCTGAAAATGTTTTATTTCTCCCTCTTGTTTGAAGGACAATTTTGCTAAATATAGAAGTCTTGGTTGGCAGTTTTTCTCTTTTAGAATCTTGAATATATCATACCACTGTCTTCTCACCTCCATGGTTTCTGCTGAAAATTCTATGTATAGTCTTATTGAGTTTCCCTTGTATGTGGTGGATTGCTTTTCTTTTGCTGCATTCAAAGTTCTGTCTTTCTTTTTGACATCTGACATTCTGATCAGTGTCTTGGAGTATGTCTATTTGGATTTATTCTGTTTGGGGTATGCTGCACTTCTTGGATCTGTAATTTTAAGTCTTTCGTAAGAGTTGGGAAATTTTCAGTGATAATTTCCTCTGTTAGTTTTTCTCCTCCTTTTCCCTTCTCTTCTCCTTTTGGGACACTCACAACACATATATTCATGCACTTCATGTTGTCATTCAATTCCCTGAGTCCCTTCTCATATTTTTCCATTCTTTTCCCTATATTTTCTTTGACTTGTCAGATTTCAGATGTCCCATCCTCAAGTTCACTAATCTTATTTTCTGCCTCTTGAAAACTAACATTGTAGTTTTTCACTGTTTTTTTTTCATTTCTTCTACTGTGCTTCCTATGAGTTCTGTGATTTGCTTTTTCAGACTTTCCATTTCTATTTTTTATTCATCCCTTCTCTTCTTTATATTCTCCCTCAATTCATTGATAGATTTTTGATGAGATTTTCCATGTCTGTTCAAACATCCTGAATTAATTGTTTCAACTCCTGTATCTCATTTGAATTGTTGGTTTGTTCCTTTGACTGGGCCATATCTTCAATTTTCCTAGTATGATTTTTTTATTTTTTGTTGGCATCTAGACATTTAATGTCCTTAATTACTTTATTCTGGAGGTGTTTTCACTCTTTTTCCTAGGATTTTCTTGCTGGATGACTTTGCTGTCTACCTGTTCTTTGACATTCAGTTCAGCTTATTCAAGATCTCTAGCGTAGGCTTTGTTTAATAGATGAGAATTTTTCAGCTCTTGTTTTCTTGTTTCTTGTCCTGCCTGTATGGTGCCTTTTTATTTACCCCTCCCCCCCTTAGGAAGGTCTACTTAGGTATTTTAGATCCCAGACAGATTTTCCCAGACCAGACTGGCCTCCTCTCTGGAGCAAAGAGTCACCGGCATCAGTTTTCCCTGATGAGGGTGAGACCCACCCAGCAGGTTGACAGCCTTTGCCATGAAGCCTCTGAACTTGGTGTTTTTAATATCCTGCCCAGTATGTGGTGCTTGTCTGCCTGCAGGTCCCACCAGCATAAAGTGATGTGGTACCTTTAACTTCAGACTCTTCCTGCTGGGGGTGTGTTGAGACAGAGGAGAGGCTGTAGGCTGGCTTTAATGGCTTCAGTTTTCCAGTCCCTGGTGTCTGAATTCCTTGAGGGAGGGATTCCACCTGAGCTGGGCCCTACCCCTCTCATGCGGAAGGTACAGCCTCCAAGGAATTGCCTCCTTTCACCTGACCAGCGTCTTTGACTCTTAGACAAGCTTAATTCCACCTGTGCCTGGGGCAGTTGGAGCCCGAGAGCAGTTAACTGTAGAAACAAAGAAAAAAAAATCCTTTTCAGAGCAGGACCACCTCTTCCTTGGGTTTGTTAATCAGGAGCTTAAATTGATATGTTGCTCTACGTATCTCCAGGTCCTATGTGCCCCCTCTTTCTTTTTTTAGGGTCCAGACCTTTTTAAGTATTTTGTGCTGTCCAAGCCAAATTTTTTTTTTCTCCTTGTCAGCCCTGCTCCCTCTGCACCAGGGCAAAACCTAGTAATTTTAGCTTTTATTTGAGGTTTAGCTGAGCTGGGGGCCCATTTTTAGTAGTCAGAATTTGTTATTAATCCCACAACTAGGGCTTGGTTGAGCTTAGTCCTGTACTGTTAGTAAAGTCTCTTTCCTTTCCCCTCTGGGAACCAGTCTGTTGGGGAGGGGTGCCGGCCTTCATGACTTGGTGAACTCACAGTTCTGGGTGGGCTCGTACCTGGTCCAGCTTATCCAGACTAGTGTACGCTGTGTGTCCAGTCACTGATGTGGCCCCAGCAGTTGCTCTGTACTGTTCCTGGCTATTTACTAACTGCTTTGGAGGATGAACTAAATCCCACACCTCACTAAGCTGTCATCTTGGACTCTCCCTATATTATGCGAATCTAAAGGCATTTCTTGAACCTACCATCTTTTCCTTTGGTTTTTATTTGTCAGATCTATATATTCTTTTCCCTCTTTCTCTTTGTATCCTTTGAGTTACCCTTACCCTTCATTTCTGTGCCCTCCTCAAGACCTCCCTCTTCTGTCTCTTTTTTCAGCTGACAGAACTCCCTTTAGTATTTCTTGTAGGGCTAGTCTCTTGTTAACAAATCCTCTCAGCCTTTGTCTGTGAAAATTTTAATCTCCCCTTCACTTTTTTAAAAAACGTTTTTATTGTGTAGTATAACATATATACAAAGCAAAGAAAGAAAAAAGCAATAGTTTTCAAAGCACTCTTCAACAAGTAGTTACAGGACAGATCCCAGAGTTTATCATAGGTTACCATACCATCCTCTCACATTTTTCCTTCTAGCTGCTCCAGGATATATTCTCCCTCACTTTTGAAGGACTACTTGGCTATATAAAGAATTTTTGGCTGCAGGTTTTTCTCTTTCAGGATCTTAAATATGTCATACCACTGCCTTCCTGCCTCCATGGTGCCAATCTTAGGTGGATTTCTTTGTATGTGGTGAGTCACTTTTCTCTTGCTGTTTTCAAGATTCTCTGCTTCTCCTTAATATTTGACCGACTGATTAGTATGTGTCTTGGAGTAGGCCTATTAGGATTTATTCTATTTGGGGTTCATTGAACTTCTTTGATTTTCATATTTATGTCTTTTATAATGGTTGGGAAGTTTTCCCCCATTATCTCCTCAACTAATCTTCCTAGTCCTTTACTCTTCTCTTCTCCTTCTGGGTACTGATGATTCTTATGTGAGCTTCATGTTATCCATCATTTCCCTGAGATCCAATTTAAAGTTTTCCATCTCTTTTGCCATTTGTTTTTTGTGTGTTTGAATTCAATTTTAATGTTCTCTTTTTGCTTATTCTATCTTCTGGCTCTTCAAGTCTGCTGTTGTGCATGTCTAGTATACTATAAATTTGGTCTACAGTATCTTTCATCTTTGTGGTATCTGCTATTTTCTGATTATTCTTTATGTTCTTCTGGTATCTTCTTGATATCCTTTATGTCAATAGCCAACCCAGTCAATTTATTTAGGAAATTTGTATGAACATCTATGATTAGTATTCCAAAGTTTGTGTCTTCTCTGGTGTTTTAATTTGGTCATTTTGCTGGGCCACATCTGCCTGCCTTTTCATATGCTTTGTGATTTTTTTTGTTTGCTTTGAGGCATTTGATTATCTTTTTTTTAAAAAAAATTTTTATTGATGAAACAACATACAAACACAAACATTCTTAACATACAAACATTCCATACATGGTATACAATCAGTGGCTCACAAATATCATCACATAGTATTCATCACCAGTAATTTGCATCACTCCAGAAAAAGAAATAAAAAGAAAAAAGGAAAAAATCATACATACTATACCCCTTACACCTCCCTCTCATTGACCAATAGTATTTTCATCTACCCAATTTATTTTAACCTTTGTGCCCTTATTACTTATTTATTTTTTATCCATATTTTTTACTCATCTGTTAAGGACTTACGCTTTTAATGTGAAATGGGAAACCCCTGGAGGAACAAAGTGCAGACCTGGAAAGAATCCCTCTACCTTATGACATAGAGAGTCGATTGTATGAGTCCAAAGGCAGAAATAGGGAAATCAGGCAGGATGCTATCAAGGTGATCCAGGTGAGAGATGTGGGTGGCTCGACCAGATTGGCAGCAGTGAAGGAGGTGAGAAATGGCTGGATTCCAAATAAATTTTGAGAGTAGCATTTGCTGGTGAACTGGATATGGGATGTGAGTGAAAGAGAGGAGTCAAGAACAACTCCAAGGTTTTGGGCCTGAGCAAATGGAAAGAGGGAGCTGTCATTGAGATGGGGATGAGTACAGTAGGATCAGGTTTGGGGGATAATATCAACATTTTGTTTTTGGACCTCCCTGTTAAGTTTGACACTCCTGTTAGACATTCAAATGGAGATGTCAAGAAGGCAAGTGGATATGAGACTGGAGTGCAGAGGAGAGTTCTGGCCTGGAGATAGAAAGTTGGGGATCATTGGCATTGAGAGAGTGTTTCAAGTCATGAAAATGGATAACATCACCAAAGAAGTGAGTATAGACAGAAGAAGGCTGAAGACTGGGTTTCAGAACACTTACACATTTAGAGTTGAAGACAAGGAGGCTAAAGGTAGAGACAAACAGGGAGCGATCCTAACATTTTTGGAGTGTCCTCTCAGTTTACTGATTTTACTCTCTGTCAAGAAATATTTATTGAGCACCTACTGTGTGTCAGACACCTACTATGGACAGACAAATCCCAGCTGTTTCAGTTTGCTAATGCTGCTGGAATACAATCTACCAGAAAATTGATTGGCTTTTATAAAGGGGATTTATTAAGTTTCAGGTTACAATTCTAAGGCCATGAAAATGTCCAAGTTAAGGGACTGAACAAAAGAATACCTTCTTGGAAGAAATGCAGCATCCGGGTTCCTCTGTCACATGGGAAGTCACATGGCAACGTCTGCTGGCCCTCTTGGGTTTTGTTGCGTTCAGCTCCTGGTTCCAGTGGCCTGCTCTCTGAGCTTCTGTCTGCCTCAAAGCATCTCCAAACTGTGCCTTGGTTTGATTTCTCTGCTCCCCATGTCGTTTCTCCAAGCATCTTCAAACATTTGCATCTGAGCTTTCTCCAAAATGTTCCCTTCTTAAAGGACTCCTGTAAGCTAATTAAGACCAATCATTTTTTTAAATTTTTAAATTAATTTTTAAATTAAAAAAAATTACAAGAAAGAAACACAAACATTCTTAACATATGATCATTCCATTCTACATATATAATCAGTAATTCATAATATCATCACACAGTTGCATATTCATCATCATGATCATTTCTTAGAACATTTGCATCAATTCAGAATAAGAAATAAAAAGACAATAGAAAAACAAAATGAAAACAGAAAAAAAATTATATATACCATACCCCTTACCCCTCCCTTTCACTGATCACTAGCATTTCAAACTAAATTTATTTTAACATTTGTTCCCCCTATTATTTATTTTTATTCCATATGAACATACTCGTCTGTTGACAAAGTAGATAAAAGGAGCATCAGACACAAGGTTTTCACAATCACACAGTCACATTGTGAAAGCTATATCATTATACAATCATCATCAAGAAACATGGCTACTGGAACACAGCTCTACATTTTCAGGCAGTTCCCTCCAGCTTCTCCATTACATCTTGGATAACAAGGTGATATCTACTTAATGCATAAGAATAACCTCCAGGATAACCTCTCAACTCTGTTTGGAATCTCTCAGCCATTGACACTTTGTCTCATTTCACTCTTCACCCTTTTGGTCAAGAAGGTTTTCTCAATCCCTTGATGCTGAGTCTAGCTCATTCTAGGATTTCTGTCCCATGTTGCCAGGAAGGTCCACACCCCTAGTAGTCATGTCCCATGTAGACGGGGGAGAGTGTTGAGTTTGCTTGTTGTGTTGGCTGGAGAGAGAAGCCACATCTGAGCAACAAAAGAGGTTCTCTTGGGGGTGACTCTTAGGCCTAATTTTAAGTAAGCTTGACCTATCCGTTTTGGGGTTAAGTTTCATATGAACAAACCCCAAGACTGGGGGCTCAGCCTATAGCTTTGGCTGTCCACACTGCATGTGAGAATTTCAAGAATTCAACTTGGGGAGGTTGAATTTGCCCCCCGTTCTATTCATTCCCCAAAGGGAACTTTGCAAATACTTTTCCACTCACTGATCGAATCACTCTGGGATTCATTGGGGCATCACTCTGGACAAACCAACAAAATCTCATGTCCTACCCAAGGTTCCATGTACTTAAGGTGTTCAATCAACCATCTACATAAGTTATATTAGGAGATGCACTAGTCAAAATACAGATTTTGTACCAAATAAACTTTTTTGCTTTAGTCTCACACATAAGGTGAAATTTTAAAATATTAATTACCATCTATTTTCAACACCCTGCAGTAATGACATTGTTTTGTTCTTCCTCATGCAAAAATATTTTTAAAATTCGTACATTTAGTCACTATCATTATACACTGTAGGCATTCCTAGATTATACCATCTCAGTCTTTATTGTCTATCTTTCTTTCCGATTTCATTTATGCCCCCAGCCTTCCTCCCTCTATCATTCTCATATTTAGCTTCATTCAGTATTTTAACATAATTGTATTACAGTTAGGTAGTATTGTGCTGTCCATTTATGAGTTTTTATATTCAGTCCTGTTGCACAATCTGTATCCCTTCAGCTCCAATTACACAATATCTTACCCTATTTCTATCTCCTGATGGTCTCTGTTACCAAAGAAATATTCCAAGTTTATTCACTAATGTCAGTTCATATTAGTGAGACCATATAGTATTTGTCCTTTTGTTCTTGGCTAATCTCACTCAGCATAATGTCCTTAAGATCCGTCCATGTTGTTACATACTTTGTAACTTTATTCTGTCTTACAGCTGCATAATATTCCATCATATGTATATGCCACAATTTGTTTAGCCACCTGTCTGTTGATGGACATTTTGGCTGTTTCCATCTCTTGTTGATTGTAAATAAGGCTTCTATAAACATTGGTGTGCAAATGTCCGTTTGTGTCCTTGCCCTCATGTCCTTTGAGTACAGACAGCATACAGATGGGTCCTGTTTTTAAATCCATTCTGCCAGTCTATGTCTTTTGGTTAGGGAGTTTAATCCATTAACATTTAGTATTATTACTGCAGGGATAGTACTTTCTTCTACCATTTTGCCTTTTGGATTTTATATGCCATATCTAAATTTCCCTCCTTTTTACTTTTACTGATAGTCTTCATTTCTACATTCTTCTCCACACCTCTCTCTCCTGTCTTTTCAAATCTGTCACTAGTGCTCCCTTTAGTATTTCTTGAAGAGCTGGTCTCTTAGTCACAAATTCTCTCAGTGATTTTTTGTCTGAAAATGTTTTAATTTCCCCAGCATTTTTGAAGGACAATTTTGCTGGATATAGAATTCTAGGTTGGAAGTTTTTCTCTTTTAATAATTTAAATATATTATCCCACTGTCTTCTCGCCTCCATGGTTTCTGCTGAGAAATCTAAGCATAGTCCTATTGGGCTTCCCTTGTATGTGATGGATTGCTTTTCTCTTGCTGTTTTCAAGATTTTCTCTTTCTCTTTGACCTCTGACATTCTGATTAATAAATGTCTTGGAGTGCATCTATTTGAATTTATTCTGTTTGGGGTTTGCTGCACTTCTTGGATCTGTAATTTTAAGTCTCTCATAAGAGTTGGGAAATTTTTAGTGATAATTTCCTCCATTAGTTTTTCTCTTCCTTGTCCCTTCTCTTCTCCTTCTGGGATACCCACAACACGCATATTCATGTGCTTCACATTGTCATTCAATTCCTTGAGTCCCTGCTTATATATTTCCATTTTTCCCTATATTTTCTTTTTCTTGTCGGAATTCAGATGTTCCATCCTCCAGTTCACTAATCCTGTCTTCTGCCTCTTGAAATCTACCATTGTAGGTTTCCATTGTTTTTTTCTTCTCTTCTACTGTGACTTTCATTCCCATAAGTTCTGTGATTTGTTTTTTCAGACTTTCAATTTCTTCTTTTTGTTCACTCCTTGCCTTTACATCCTCCCTCAATTCATCGATTTGGTTTTTGAAGAGGTTTTCCATGTCTGTTTGTATATTCTGAATTAATTGTTTCAGCTCCTGTATCTCATTTGAATTGTTGGTTTGTTCCTTTGATTGGGCCATATTTTCAATTTTCCTAGTATGATTTATTATTTTTTTGCTGGTGTCTAGGCATTTTATTACCTTAATTAGTTTTTTTCTGGAGATTGCTTTCACTTCTTTTACCTACGGTTTTCTTGCTGGATTAATTTGTTGTCTATCTGTTCTCTGACGTTCAGTTCAGCTTTATCTGGACCTCTCATTTAGGTTTTGTTTAACAGAGGAGAATTTTTCAGTTCTTGTTTTCTTGTTTCTTGCCCTGCTTGTATGGTGTCTTTATCTCTCCAACCTTAAGAGGGTCTACTTAGGTATTATAGACCCCAGCCAGATTTTCCCCGACCATACTGGCTTCCTATCAGGATGAAAGAGTCACCTGCATTGGCTTTCCCTGAGGGTGAGACCCAGCAGGTTGAAAGACTTTCCTGTGAAGTCTCTGGGCTGTTTTTCTTGTCTTGTCCAGTATGTGGCTCTTGGAATGACCTTGAGCTGTGGAACTGGGTAGTGGTCCATTGATTTTTTTTTTTTTTTTTTGCGTGGGCAGTGTTCTAGTTTGCTCGCTGCTGGAATCCAATATACCAGAAATGGAATGGCTTTTAACAAGGGGAATTTAATGAGTTGCTAGTTTACAGTTCTAAGGCCAAGAAAATGTTCCAATTAAAACAAGTCTAAAGAAATATCCAATCAAAGGCATCCAGGGAAAGATACCTTTGTTCAAGAAGGCCGATAAAGTTCAGGGCTTCTCTCTCAGCTGGAAGGGCACATGGCAAATACGGCGTCATCTGCTAGCGTCTTCTCCTGGCTTCCTGTTTCATGAAGCTCCCCAGGAGGCATTTTCCTTCTTCATCTCCAAAGGTTGCTGGCTCGTGGACTCTCTGCATCTCATGGCTACATCGTTCTGCTCTCTGAATCTCTCTGAATCTCTCTCTCCAAAATGTTTCCTCTTTTATAGGACTTCAGAAACTAATCAAGACCCACTCAAATGGGTGGAGACATGTCATCCCCTAATCCAATTTAACAACCATTCTTAACTAAATCACATCAACTAGGGGAGATGATCTCATTACAGTTTCAAATATACAGTATTGAATAAGGATTATTCTACCTTTAAGAAATGGGATTTATATCAAAACATGGCTTTTCTTAGGGGACATATATCCTTTCAAACCAGCACAGGCAGGCACTGGGAAATGAACCTGGCTCTCCAGCATGGCAAGAAAGAATTCTACCACCCAACTGATTTTTTTTTTTAACTTTTTTTATTGTGTAGTTTAAGATATATACAAAGCAAAGAAATAAAAAAGCAATAGTTTTCAAAGCACTCTTCAAAAGTGGTTAAAGGATAGATCCCAGAGTTTGTCATGGGTTACCATATAATTTTCACACATTTTTCCTTCTAGCCGCTCCAGGATATAGGAGGCAAGAAGGCTTAGATACTGTTTCATCATCACAATCAACTTTTTTCCTTCTTTCTTTTGTGAACAATAACATACATACAAAGAAGCTATACATTTCCAAGCACAGCACCATAATTTATTGTAGAACATATTTCAGACTTTGACATGGGTTACTATTTCACAATTTTAGGTTTTTAATTCTAGCTACTCTAAAATACTGGAGACTAAAAGAGATGTCAATTTAATGATTCAGCATTCATATTCATTTGTTAAGTCCTTTCTTTTATGTATAATTCCACTATCACCTTTGGCCTTTCCATACCTCTCATTGGGGTTGTTTGGGTTATCACAATTCTAAATTTTTTATATTGGAAAGGCCTGTGTATTAGTTAGGGTTCTCTAGAGAAACAGAATCAAGAGGGAACACTTGCAAATATAAAATTTATGAAAGTGTCTCACGTGACCGTAAGAACGCAGAGTCCAAAATCCACAGGGCAGGCTGCGAAGCCGATGACTCTGATGGATGGCCTGGATGAACTCCACAGGAGAGGCTCACCAGCCAAAGCAGGAATGGAATCTGTCTCCTCTGAGTCCTCCTTAAAAGGCTTCCCATGATTGCATTTAGCATCACTAATTGCAGAAGACACTCCCCTTTGGCTGATTACAAATGGAATCAGCTGTGGATGTAGCTGATGTGATCATGACCTAATCCTATGAAATGTCCTCATTGCAACAGACAGGTCAGCGCTTGCCCAATCAGATGAACAGGTACCACAACTTGGCCAAGTTGACACCTGTCCCTAATCATGACAGTCCACCCCTTGTCAACTTGGCACCTATATATATATATATCACCTTAGACCATACTTAATTTCCAAATGAAAACAAATAAGCACACATTTTTTCTTTTACCTGACAATACTCAACTGTCCTGCATATAACTGAAAACACATTAAATCTCTCCAGAATAGGGTGCAAATCCTTGGGCAACATTCATTCTTAAACTTGATATCTTACAACCTAAATAGTATAACACAAACAAAACAGCATTACAGTCCTCGTTTCTATAACTGATCACGTGGTCGAAGTTCGTATTTATCACTACCTTCTTCCACTACCCATTCCATCTTCCCTTTCCCCTCAGCAAGCACTTCAGCTGGCCGTGGTTCTTTGCCTGGTGGGGTGACCCAAACCTTCATTCCTGAAGTCTCAGAGCCATTAGTGGTCCTGCCTGGATTGTATTGTTGCAGTTTTCCATTGATTTTAATCACAGGGCATGGTAGTACTAATAGACGCCCCAGGGGATCTCCTATATTCCAAGAAAACTCTTCTTTACCTCCACTATGTAGTTGCAGTCCTACTTCCTTCTGATAGTCAGGGTCAATTACCCCAGACGATAATGTAATCCCCTTCTTGGTGTGTTGATCCAGAGGCATAAGTAGCCCAAAGTGACCAGGTGGCAATCTTAACTTCCAGTTCAGTGGTATCACTGTTGTTTCTCCTGGAGAAAGCACACCCCATTTTGGAACTAAAACCTGTAGACCAGCAGAACTCAGGGTAGCAGAGACAGGAAGCAAAAATTTTCCTAGTGGATCACTAGGAGTAATAGTGAGTGGCACCACACCCATTCCACCCCTTGGTTCCTGGACCCATGGATCCTGGCTATGGGAGAAACAGCACCATACAGTGGACGCTGATTCAGAGCATACACAGCTTCCTGGAGAACATTACCCCAGCCTTTCAAGTTTTTGCCACCTAGTTGGCACTGTAATTGAGTTTTCAAAAGGCCATTCCACCGTTCTATCAATCCAGCTGCTTCTGGATGATGGGGAACATGGTAAGACCAGAGAATTCCATGAGCATGTACCCATTCCCGCACTTCATTTGCTGTGAAGTGTGTTCCTTGATCCGAAGCAATGCTATGTGGAATACCATGACGATGGATAAGGCATTCTGTAAGCCCACGGATAGTAGTTTTGGCAGAAGCATTGCGTGCAGGGAAAGCAAACCCATATCCAGAGTATGTGTCTATTCCAGTTAGAACAAATCGCTGCCCCTTCCATGAAGGGAGTGGTCCAATGTAATCAACCTGCCATCATGTAGCTGACTGGTCACCTCGGGGAATGGTGCCATATCAGGGGCTGAGTGTGGGTCTCTGCTGCTGGCAGATTGGGCACTCAGCAGTGGCTGTAGCCAGGTCAGCCTTGGTGAGTGGAAGTCCATGTTGCTGAGCCCATGCATATCCTCCATCCCTACCACCATGACCACTTTGTTCATGAGCCCATTGGGCAATAACAGGAGTTGCTGGGGAAAGAGGCTGACTGGTATCCATAGAACGGGTCATCTTATCCACTTGATTATTAAAATCTTCCTCTGCTGAAGTCACCCTCTGGTGTGCATTCACATGGGACACAAATATCTTCATGTTTTTAGCCCACTCAGAAAGGTCTATCCACACACTTCTTCCCCAGACCTCTTTGTCACCAATTTTCCAATTATGGTCTTTCCAAGTCCCTGACCATCCAGCCAAACCATTAGCAACAGCCCATGAGTCAGTATACAAACGCACCTCTGGCCAGTTTTCCTTCCAAGCAAAATGAACAACCAGGTGCACTGCTCGAAGTTCTGCCCACTGGGAGGATTTCCCCTGACCACTGTCCTTCAAGGACACCCCAGAAAGGGGTTGTAATGCTGCAGCTGTCCACTTTCGGGTGGTACCTGCATATCGTGCTGAACCATCTGCAAACCAGGCCCGAGTTTTCACTTCCTCAGTCAATTCACTGTAAGGAACTCCCCAAGAGGCCATAGCTCTGGTCTGGGAAAGAGAAGGTAATGTGGCAGCAGGAGTGGAAACCATGGGCATTTGTGCCACTTCTTCATGTAATGTACTTGTGCCTTCAGGACCTGCTCTGGCTCTATCTCGTATATACCATTTCCACTTGACAATAGAGTGCTGCTGTGCACGCCCAACTTTATGGCTTGGTGGGTCAGACAACACCCAACTCATGATAGGCAACTCAGGTCTCATGGTAACTTGGTGGCCCATGGTTAAGCGTTCAGTCTCTACTAAGGCCCAGTAGCAGGCCAAAAGCTGTTTCTCAAAAGGAGAGTAGTTATCTGCAGCAGATGGTAAGGCTTTGCTCCAAAATCCTAAGGGTCTGCATTGTGATTCTCCTATAGGGGCCTGCCAAAGGCTCCAGACAGCATCTCTATTTGCCACTGACACTTCCAGCACCATTTGATCTGCTGGATCATACGGCCGAAGTGGCAGAGCAGCTTGCACAGCAGCCTGGACCTGTTGCAGAGCCTCCTCTTGTTCAAGTTCCCACTCAAAATTAGCAGCTTTTCTGGTCACTCGATAAATGGGCCAGAGTAGCACACCCAAATGAGGAATATGTTGTCGCCAAAATCCAAAAAGACCAACTAGGCGTTGTGCCTCTTTTTTGGTTGTGGGAGGGGCCAGATGCAACAATTTATCCTTCACCTTAGAAGGGATATCTCGACATGCCCCACACCACTGGACACCTAGAAATTTTACTGAGGTGGAAGGCCCCTGTATTTTTGTTGGATTTATCTCCCATTCTCTGACACACAAATGCCTTACCAGTAAATCTAGAGTAGTTGCTACTTCTTGCTCACTAGGTCCAATCAACATGATATCATTAATATAATGGACCAGTGTGATGTCTTGTGGGAGGGAGAAACGATCAAGGTCTCTGCGAACAAGATTATGACATAGGGCTGGAGAACTGATATACCCCTGAGGTAGGACAGTGAAAGTATATTGCTGACCTTGCCAGCTGAAAGCAAACTGTTTCTGGTGGTCCTTACTAATAGCTATTGAGAAAAAAGCATTTGCCAGATCAATAGCTGCATACCAGGTACCAGGGGATGTATTGATTTGCTCAAGCAATGATACTACATCTGGAACAGCAACTGCAATTGGAGTTACCACCTGGTTGAGCTTACGATAATCCACTATCATTCTCCAAGACCCATCTGTTTTCTGCACAGGCCAAATAAGAGAGTTGAATCGGGAAGTGGTGGGAATCACCACCCCTGCATCTTTCAAATCCTTCAGAGTGGCAGTAATCTCTGCAATCCCTCCAGGAACACGGTATTGCTTTTGATTTACTATTTTGCTTGGTAGGGGCAGTTCTAGTGGCTTCCACTTGGCCTTTCCCACCATAATAGCCCTCACTGCACGAGTTAGAGAACCAACGTGGGGATTCTGCCAGTTGCTCAGTATGTCTATGCCAATTATACATTCCGGAACTGGGGAAATAACTACAGGATGGGTCCGGGGGCCCACTGGACCCACTGTGAGACGGACCTGAGCTAAAACTCCATTGATCACCTGGCCTCCATAAGCCCCCACTCTGACTGGTGGTCCAGAGTGACGTTTTGGGTCCCCTGGAATTAATGTCACTTCTGAACCAGTGTCTAATAATCCCCGAAATATCTGATCATTTCCTTTTCCCCAATGCACAGTTACCCTGGTAAAAGGCCGTCGGTCTCCTTGGAGAAGACTTAGAGGAAGGTTTACAGTATAAATTCGTAGCAGTGTAACAAGTTTCTCCCCCATAGGGACCTGGCCTCCCCTTCATTCAAGGGACTCAGGGTCTGTAAACTGTTTCAAGTCTGGAAATTGATTAAGGGGCCATGACTCTGTGCTTTTGTAATTCAGGTTAGACTTCTGTTCCCTTGACCTAGAACTCTTTTGTTTATACAGCTCCAACAAGAATTTAGTAGACTGCCCTTCTATTGTATTTCTAGGCACCCCATGATTTACTAGCCAATGCCACAAATCTCTGCGTGTCATATAATTTTGATGCCTCCTTTGAGTTTGTTGTCTATTATAATAGCCGCGTCTACCCTGTCTTTGGTGATTAAGTGCTGCCACCTGGCTTCTGCCAACTCGGGATCCTGTCATCCCCATTGTGTTTAAGGATTCCAGCTCAGTGACAGCAGTTCCTACAGTAATATCTGACCTACAGAGAAGTGCAACCACAGAGCTCTTGAGGGATGATGGTGCTAGTCTCACAAATTTATTTCTCACTATTCTGGTAAAAGGTGCATCCTCTGGACATTCCTGGGGTGTAAGAGCAGGCTTTGCATGATCAATCCACTCTAACACCCCAATCTCTCTAAGCCTCTGGATCCCCTCATCTACATTATACCAGGGCAGTTCTGGCATTTCAACCTCAGGTAATGTTGGCCACCTTTTGATTCATGTTTCAACCAATCACCCAAACAAGCTGTTAACACCTTTTCTAACTGCTCGAGCTATAACACTGAATGCAGAATCTCTGCTTAGTGGGCCCATATCAATAAATTCAGCCTGATCCAGCCTTATATTCCTCCCACCATTATCCCACACTCTTAAAATCCATTGCCACGCCCACCCTCCTCTCCCTCTTCCCCCTTCTGCTCTGGCGGCGCTCCATCTGCCATCTTATCCTTCCCTTTCTCCTCCTGCTCCGGTGGCTCTCCAACCACCACCGTGCCCTCTTCCGCCTTCACCGGCTCCTCCGCCACCGGCCTCGACAGCCTTGCCACCCTCACCTTTCCTCCTCCGGAACAGCTACTGGGGGAGTAGAGACGATACAGAGCAGCTCCCGGAGCCACAATGGAGATCAAAGGAACGGCGTACCCCATCCTGGAACGGCTGACTGTCTGGTAGAACCAGCTCCGGTGAGATCGCCGAGGGGCGCAGGCTCTCTCGGGCAGGACGGCAAGCAGCTGGAGTCCCTCCCTTCCTCCTTCCCAGGCCAGCTGGCAGAATTGGGCAGGCGGTCCCCTCGGGCTGCGGCAGCCGGCGACCCTCCCTACGTTCGGACCCCCGGGCTGGCTGGCACTCTTCCAAGGCGCTTCCGCTGCCGAACCTCCCCCACGGCGAGAGTTTTCCAAAGTTAAAGGACCCACAGCAACTTTTACTGGTGTAACCCATAGACAAACGTGTGCCACGAGCACCACCTACTGGGAAGGATAAGAAAAACAGAATCCAGAGATTTCACAGAAAAATATTACAACCTGTGGAGTCCAACACCCAGGGAAATCTGACTAAATGCCCAGACGCCAGCAGAAGATAACGGACCACGCTCAGAAAATTGAAAATATGGCCCAGTCAAAGGAACAAACCAATAGTTCAAATGAGATACAGGAGCTGAAACAACTAATGCTGAATATACGAACAGAAATGGAAAACCTCTTCAAAAACGAAATTGATAAATTGAGGGAGGACATGAAGAAGACATGGGCTGAACAAAAAGAAGAAATAGAAAAACTGAAAAAACAAATCACAGAGCTTATGGAAGTAAAGGATAAAGTAGAAAAGATGGAAAAAACAATGGATACCTACAATGACAGATTTAAAGAGACAGAAGATAGAATTAGTGATTTGGAGGATGGAACATCTGAATTCCAAAAAGAAACAGAAACTATCGGGAAAAGAATGGAAAAATTTGAACAGGGTATCAGGGAACTCAAGGACAATATGAACTGCACAAATATACGTGTTGTGGGTGTCCCAGAAGGAGAAGAGAAGCGAAAAGGAGGAGAAAAACTAATGGAAGAAATTATCACTGAAAATTTCCCAACTCTTATGAAAGACCTAAAATTACAGATCCAAGAAGTGCCGCACACCCCAAAGAGATTAGACCCAAATAGGCGTTCTCCAAGACACTTACTAGTTAGAATGTCAGAAGTCAAAGAGAAAGAGAAGATCTTGAAAGCAGCGAGAGAGAAGCAATCCATCACATACAAGGGAAACCCAATAAGACTATGCGTAGATTTCTCGGCAGAAACCATGGAAGCTAGAAGACAGTGGGATGATATATTTAAATTACTAAAAGAGAAAAACTGCCAACCAAGACTCCTATATCCAGCAAAATTGTCCTTCAAAAATGAGGGAGAAATTAAAACATTCTCAGACAAAAAGTCACTGAGAGAATTTGTGACCAAGAGACCAGCTCTGCAAGAAATACTAAAGGGAGCACTAGAGTCAGATACAAAAAGACAGAAGAGAGAGGTATGGAGAAGAGTGTAGAAAGAAGGAAAGTCAGATATGATATATATAACACAAAAGGCAAAATGGTAGAGGAAAATATTATCCAAACAGTAATAACTCTAAATGTTAATGGACTGAATTCCCCAATCAAAAGACATAGACTGGCAGAATGGATTAAAAAACAGGATCCTTCTATATGCTGTCTACAGGAAACACATCTTAGACCCAAAGATAAATATAGGTTGAAAGTGAAAGGTTGGGAAAAGATATTTCATGCAAATAACAACCAGAAAAGAGCAGGAGTAGCTATACTAATATCCAACAAATTAAACTTCAAATGTAAAACAGTTAAAAGAGACAAAGAAGGACACTATATACTAATAAAAGGAACAATTAAACAAGAAGACATAACAATCATAAATATTTACACACCGAATCAGAATGCCCCAAAATACGTGAGGAATACACTGCAAACACTGAAAAGGGAAATAGACACATATACCATAATAGTTGGAGACTTCAACTCACCACTCTCATCAAGGGACAGAACATCTAGACAGAAGATCAACAAAGAAATAGAGAATCTGAATATTACTATAAATGAACTAGACTTAATAGACATTTATAGGACATTACATCCCACAACAGCAGGATACACCTTTTTCTCAAGTGCTCATGGATCATTCTCAAAGATAGACCATATGCTGGGTCACAAAGCAAGTCTTAACAAATTTAAAAAGATTGAAATCTTACACAACACTTTCTCGGACCATAAAGGAATGATGTTGGAAATCAATAATAGGCAGAGTGCCAGAAAATTCACAAATACGTGGAGGCTCAACAACACACTCCTAAACAACGAGTGGGTCAAAGAAGAAATTGCTAGAGAAATTAGCAAATACCTCGAGGCGAATGAAAATGAAAACACAACATATCAAAACTTATGGGACGCAGCAAAGGCAGTGCTAAGAGGGAAATTTATTGCTCTAAATGCCTATATCAGAAAAGAAGAAAAGGCAAAAATTCAGGAATTAACTATCCATTTGGAAGAACTGGAGAAAGAACAGCAAGCTAACCCCAAAGCAAGCAAAAGGAAAGAAATAACAAAGATTAGAGCACAAATAAATGAAATTGAAAACATGAAAACAATAGAGAAAATCAATAAGGCCAGAAGTTGGTTCTATGAGAAAATCAATAAGATTGATGGGCCCTTAGCAAGATTGACAAAAAGAAGAAGAGAGAGGATGCAAATAAATAAGATCAGAAATGGAAGAGGAGACATGACTACTGATCTCACAGAAATAAAGGAGGTAATAACAGGATACTATGAACAACTTTACGCTAATAAATACAACAATTTAGAGGAAATGGACGGGTTCCTGGAAAGACATGAACAACCAACTCTGACTCAAGAAGAGATAGATGATCTCAACAAACCAATCACAAGTAAAGAAATCGAAGCAGTCATTCAAAAGCTTCCTAAAAAGAAAAGTCCAGGACCAGACGGCTTCACATGTGAATTCTATCAAACATTCCAGAAAGAATTAGTACCAACTCTCCTCAAACTCTTCAAAAAAATCGAAGTGGAGGGAAAACTACCTAATTCATTCTATGAAGCCAACATTACCCTCATACCAAAACCAGGCAAAGATATTACAAGAAAAGAAAACTACAGGCCGATCTCTCTAATGAATATTGATGCAAAAATCCTCAATAAAATTCTAGCAAATCATATCCAACAACACATTAAAAGAATTATTCATCATGACCAAGTAGGATTCATCCCAGGTATGCAAGGATGGTTCAACATAAGAAAATCAATTAATGTAATACACCATATCAACAAATTAAAGCAGAAAAATCACATGATCATCTCAATTGATGCAGAGAAGGCATTTGACAAGATTCAACATCCTTTCCTGTTGAAAACACTTCAAAGGATAGGAATACAAGGGAACTTCCTTAAAATGATAGAGGGAATATATGAAAAACCCACAGCTAATATCATCCTTAATGGGGAAAAATTGAAAACGTTCCCCCTAAGATCAGGAACAAGACAAGGATGTCCACTATCACCACTATTATTCAACATTGTGTTGGAGGTTCTAGCCAGAGCAATTAGACAAGAAAAAGAAATACAAGGCATCAAAATTGGAAAGGAAGAAGTAAAACTATCACTGTTTGCAGACGATATGATACTATACGTCGAAAACCCGGAAAAATCCACAACAAAACTACTAGAGCTAATAAATGAGTACAGCAAAGTAGCAGGTTACAAGATCAACATTCAAAAATCTGTAGCATTTCTATACACTAGCAATGAACAAGCAGAGGGGGAAATCAAGAAACGAATCCCATTTACAATTGCAACTAAAAGAATAAAATACCTAGGAATAAATTTAACTAAAGAGACAAAAGACCTATACAAAGAAAACTACAAAAAACTGCTAAAAGAAATCACAGAAGACCTAAACAGATGGAAGGGCATACCGTGTTCATGGATTGGAAGACTAAATATAGTTAAGATGTCAATCCTACCTAAATTGATTTACAGATTCAATGCAATACCAATCAAAATCCCAACAACTTATTTTTCAGAAATAGAAAAACCAATAAGCAAATTTATCTGGAAGGGCAGGGTGCCCCGAATTGCTAAAAACATCTTGAGGAAAAAAAACGAAGCTGGAGGTCTTGCGCTGCCAGACTTTAAGGCATATTATGAAGCCACAGTGGTCAAAACAGCATGGTATTGGCATAAAGATAGATATATCGACCAATGGAATCGAATAGAGTGCTCAGATATAGACCCTCTCATCTATGGCCATTTGATCTTTGATAAGGGAGTCAAGCCAACTCACCTGGGACAGAACAGTCTCTTCAATAAATGGTGCCTAGAGAACTAGATATCCATATGCAAAAGAATGAAAGAAGACCCATATCTCACACCCTATACAAAAGTTAACTCAAAATGGATCAAAGATCTAAACATTAGGTCTAAGACCATAGAACAGTTAGAGGAAAATGTAGGGAGATATCTTATGAATCTTACAATTGGAGGCGGTTTTATGGACCTTACACCTAAAGCAAGAGCACTGAAGAAGGAAATAAATAAATGGGAACTCCTCAAAATTAAACACTTTTGTGCATCAAAGAACTTCATCAAGAAAGTAGAAAGACAGCCTACACAATGGGAATCAATATTTGGAAACGACATATCAGATAAAGGTCTAGTATCCAGAATTTATAATGAGATTGTTCAACTCAACAACAAAAAGATAGCCAACCCAATTACAAAATGGGAAAAAGACTTGAATAGACACCTCTCAGAGGAGGAAATACAAATGGCCAAAAGACACATGAAGAGATGCTCAATGTCCCTGGCCATTAGAGAAATGCAAATCAAAACCACAATGAGATATCATCTCACACCCACCAGAATGGCCATTATCAACAAAACAGAAAATGACAAGTGCTGGAGAGGATGCGGAGAAAGAGGCACACTTATCCACTGTTGGTGGGAATGTCAAATGGTGCAACCACTGTGGAAAGCAGTTTGGTGGTTCCTCAAAAAGCTGAATATAGAATTGCCATACGATCCAGCAATACCATTGCTGGGAATCTACTCAAAGGAATTAAGGGCAAAAACTCAAACAGACATTTGCACACCAATGTTTATAGCAGCGTTATTTACAATTGCAAAGAGATGGAAACAGCCAAAATGTCCATCAACAGACGAGTGGCTAAACAAACTGTGGTATATACGTACGATGGAATATTATGCAGCGTTAAGACAGGATAAACTTATGAAGCATGTAATAACATGGATGGACCTAGAAAACATTATGCTGAGTGAGTCTAGCCAAAAGCTAAAAGACAAATACTGTATGGTCCCAATGATGTGAATTGACACTCGAGAATAAACTTGGAATATGTCATTGGTAACAGAGTTCAGCAGGAGTTAGAAACAGGGTAAGATAATGGGTAATCGGAGCTGATGGAATACAGACGGTGCAATAGGACTAGATACAAAAACTCAAAAATGGACAGTACAATAATACCTAATTGTAAAGTAATCATGTTAAAATACTGAACGAAGCTGCATCCGAGCTATAGGTTTTTGATTTGTTTTGTTTTGTTTGTTTTGTTCTTATTATTATTACTTTTATTTTTTTCTCTATATTAACATTCTATATCTTTTTCTGTTATAATGCTAGTTCTTCTAAACCGATGCAAATGTACTAAGAAACGATGATCATGCATCTATGTGATGATGTTAAGAATTACTGATTGCATATGTAGAATGGTATGACGTCTAAAAAAAAAAAAATGGTCAGCACAATACTGCCTAATTGTAATGTAATTATCTTGGAACGCTGAATGAAGCTGCATCTGATCTATAAAAAAAAAAAAAAAAAAAAAAAGAGATAATGACCCTGTAAGAAGTACCAGGAAGAAAACAAATAAAAATTGAGTTTTCTGATTTAGTATTCAATATGTATGTTAACTCATGTTAATGTAAATATTAAATATGCATATTAAAAAAAATCCATTGCCACACATATTCCCCTGATTTCTGTCTATATAAATTGGAAAACTCACACAATTCTTTTGGAGTATAACGTACCTCCTCATGTGTGATACTTTGTACCTCACCTTTAGGGGCCTGTTGGGACTTTAGTCTAGTTATAGATCTAGAAGAAATGAGGGGTGGTGGGGGTGGGTCATGAAAAGAATTAGAAATATCTTCCAAGCCATTTGCTTCAGGGCTTTCATTTGCAGTTTCATCTGGTGAAACAGGATTAATAACTCTAGGACTAATCCCTTCAGGAGGAGGTTGGGTGGCCAATTCCTCAAGGCAGGCTGGAGGTGGGGTGGCTATGTCCTCAGGGCAGACTATTACAGGGTTATCTAAAGAAGGCTCAGCATGGTCTAGGGTTTCAACCTTAGCCCCAACATCATTATCAATCCATATGTCACCATCCCATTTTTCAGGGTCCCACTCCTTTCCAATCAATGCCCTCACTTTAACGGCATACACCATGCAAGACTGAGATTTCAGTTTACGTTGTAAAGTTGCTACTCTAACAATAAGATTCTGAGTCTGATTTTCAGAGATCTCAAGTCTACGGCTACAGGAAACAAGATTTTCCTTCAGGATACTCATAGAAACCTCTACATCTTTCAGACGGCGCTTAAGCTTCTCGTTTGAAGCCTTAAGCCCATCCCTTTCACCCTTTAATGTAGACAGTGTATCTAACAACAACCAACCAACATCTCTATAACTCTTATTCCTACAAAACTCTGTAAAGGTGTTAAAAACATTATCCCCCAGAGTCTGGCTTCGTACAAGCCAAGCATTAGGAGAATCGAATGATGATATTTTGACTATCTCCTTTGTCAACTCAGTCCATGGATTGGGAGTGTCATTCTGATTACGGGAATCAGAGTCCTTAGTGTCTCTGAGTCCAATCAGAGTAGAAAACCATTCATAAAAACCATTTTTAAGATTCTGTTCCTTAAGAACCACTCCTGGTACCAAGATGTATTAGTTAGGGTTCTCTAGAGAAACAGAATCAACAGGGAACACTTGCAAATATAAAATTCATGAAAGTGTCTCACGTGACCGTAGGAACGCAGAGTCCAAATCCACAGGGCAGGCTGCGAAGCCAATGACTCCGATGGATGGCCTGGATGAACTCCACAGGAGAGGCTCACCAGCCAAAGCAGGAATGGAATCTGTCTCCTCTGAGTCCTCCTTAAAAGGCTTCCCATGATTGCATTTAGCATCACTAATTGCAGAAGACACTCCCGTTTGGCTGATTACAAATGGAATCAGCTGTGGATGTAGCTGACATGATCATGACCTAATCCTATGAAATGTCCTCATTGCAACAGACAGGCCAGCGCTTGCCCAATCAGATGAACAGGTACCACAACTTGGCCAAGTTGACACCTGTCCCTAACCATGACAGCCTGTCACTAATATGAAGTAGGGAGATGGAACTATCTGATGTTCTGGAGAGGCTGGGCTAGATTTCAGGACTTATCTGGTCCAGGGGCCCATCTGGAGGTTATACGTTTCTGGCTAGTTACTCTAGTGCATGGAACCCTTGTGGAATCTTATAAATTGCCCCAGGTGTTCTTTAGGATTGGCTGGAATGGTCCTGGTTGGAGACTGGCAGGTTATGATAGGGAGCAAGGTCTACCTGAAGCTTGTGTAAGAGCAACCTCCAGAGTAGCCTCTCGACTCTCTGTGAATTCTCTCTGCCACTGATCCTTTATTAATTACACTTCTTTTCCCCCTTTTGGTCAGGATAGAATTGTTGATCCCACGGTGCAGGTCTGGATTCATCCCTGGGAGTATCTCCCACGTCACCAGGGAGACTTTCACCCCTGGATGTCGTGTCCCATGTTGGGGGGAGGGAAATGATTTCAACTTGCAGAGTTGGGCTTAGAGAGACTGAAGCTATATCTGAGCAACAACAGAGGTCCTCCAGAAGAGGTCCTACTTAAACATGCCTATAGGTAGTCTAAGCTTCTATGCTACCTACATAAGCTACACAGGAGTAAGCCTCATGATCGAGGGCATGGCCTATTGATTTGGGTGTCCCTAAAGTTTGACACAGTATCAGGGGATTCCTTGATAGTAAGGTTTAATAGTTCCAAAGTCTTTATCCCCTCCCTCAAGGGAGTTTGCCAATACTTTTTGATTATCTGGTTAATATACTCTAGGATGTTTCCAGGCATTACAGTCTATACAAGATTAAAGGACCTCTTTCTCATTCTGTGCTCTCTGTTTCTGTTGTTCAAATGAGCTGTAAAGATAGGTTGAATTAGACTATGCACTACAGAAAACTTCAGTTCCCAACCAAGTAAACCTTTCTTCCATTGGTTTCAAAGAGTACGTGTGATTCTAAAATATAGACACTGTCTTCCTTATCCCTATATTATGAATTACTTTAACCCCAACCTATTCGGCTTTGTTCTTATCTCTGAAAATCAGGTTATATATATATAACAGCCTCCCAAAATCCAGAAATAATAATCACCACTCCAGACAATGTGTCTGCTCTAAAAGCTTACAATCTAGGCCCCTGTTTTCTCATAAGCATTTTCTAAAGGTGACCATACCATTGTTGTTTTTTTGTTTCTGGCTTATTTTGTCTCACTAAATGTCCCACATGTTCATTCACATCATTGCATGCCTCATGACATTGTTCCTTTTGTAGCAGCACAGCCTTCATTCATAAGTATACACCATCATTTGCCATTTTACTTCTCCATCAGTGCATCCTTCAGCCACCTGCATTCATTGGGCATCATGTAGAGGACCCAAAGTCCACAGTCCATTAACATTCTCAATTTTAGATAATTTCATTGTTCCCAATTGATTTTTGATGAGGGTGCTACCTCCACTCAATTGGGGAAAAATAATTTCTTCAACAAATGGTGCTGAGACAACTGGATAGCCACATGCAAAATAATGAAAGTGGACCCATAACTCACACCATATACAAGATTAACTCAAAATGGACCAAACACCTAAATATAAGAGCTAAAACTATGAAACTCTTAGAAGAAAACATAGGGAAATATCTTTGGGATATGAGTATTAGGCAATGGATTCTTTACACCAAAAACACAAGCAACAAAAGAAAAAATAGATAAGTGGGACTTCATAAAATTAGAAACTCTGGTGCATCAAATGCATAATCAAGAAAGTGAAAAGACAACCTACAGAATGGGACAAAATATTTGGATACCATATATCTGATATGGGTTTAATATTCAGAATATACAAAGAACTTATACAACTCATTAAGAATAAAATTAATGACCCAATTAAAATATGGGCAAAGAACTTGAATAGACATTTCTCCTAAGAAAATATATAAATGGTCAATAAGCATGTGAAAAGATACTCAACATCATTATTCATTAGGGAAATACAAGTCCAAACCATTAGATACAGCTTCACACTCACTAGAATGGCTATTTTTTTTTTTAATGGAAAATAACAAGTATTGACAAGGATGTAGAGAAATAGGAATTCTCATACATTGTTGGTTGGAACATGAAATGGAAAACAGTTTGGTTCCTTAAAAACTTAGAGAATTATCATATGACCCAGCAATCCCACTTCTAAGAATACACCCATAAGACTTGAAAACAGGGATTCGAACAGATACTTGTACACCAATGTTCCTACCAACATTACTCACAATGGCCCAAAGATGAAAGCAACCCAAGTGCCATCAACTGATGAATGGATAAGCTAAATGTGGAACATACATACAATGAAACAGTATTCCGTTGTTAGCAGGAATTGTTAATGAAGTTCTGATGTGTGCTACAACATAAGAACCCTGACGACATCATGTTGAGTGAAATAAGCCAGACACAAAAGAACAAATATTGTAAGGTTTCATTTATGTGAAATAACTAAGAATATGCAAATTCAAAGTGACAGAAAATAGAGTATAGATCACCAGGTTCTGGGGGAAGAGTAAAGAGAAAGTCAATGCATAATGGATGGGTACAGAGCTCCTGTTTGAAGTGATGGGAAATTTTGGTGACGGATGACGGTAATGTAGTAAAACATTGCAAATGTGACTAATGCCACTGAATCACATGTTTGGAAGTGTCTGAGAGGGAAATTTAAGGTTATATATAGTTATCACAATTTTAAAAAAGGAAGAAGAGACTCAGCAGACAATGGCAACTAAATACAAAACATATAGTATCTCAAAATAGAAGAGAAAATGTCCAAAAGGACTTTACTGGGACAGTTGAAAAAATTGGAATATAGACTATGTGCTTTGTACCAATGCTAAATTTCTTGAACTTGATAACTATATTTAATGTGGTTACATAAGTGAATATCCTTCTTCTTAGGAGATGTAAATGAAAGTATTCAGAGTTCAAGGAGCATCTTGTATGCAATCTACTCTCAAATATTTATAAAATAGATAGGTATGTAAGTAGATAGATGGAAAGAATGATTTAGAAAATGTGACAACATGTTAAAAGTTGGTAAATCTGGGTATCTGGGTAGGGGATGTATTGAAATTCTCTGTATTTTTTTGCCTGTGCTATTTTTCTGACTTTCCTGTAAGTTTGAAATTGTTTCAAAATAAAATGCTAAAAAAATGCATTATATGCTACAACAGGGATGAACCTTGAAAACACTGTGCTAAGTAAAAGACAGACACAAAATTCATATTGAATGATTCCATTTGTATGAAATATAACTGTTCAGATGAAATATAATCTGTTCAGAATAGGCAGAACAATAGAAACAGAGTAGCTTAAAGGTTGCCAGGGGCTTGGAAGAGGGGGCAATGAGAAGGTATTGCTTAATGGGTAAGGAGTTTCCAAATGTGGATGATGAAAATATTTTGTAAGTAGAGCAAGGTGGTAGCTGCACAATACTGTGAATGTATTAAGTACCATTGAATACTCAGTTTAAAATGACTACTTTATAGAGCATATTAAGCAGATAATCAAAAAGTATTGGCAAACTCCCTTGAGGGAGGGGATAAAGACTTTGGAACTACTAAATCTTACCATCAGGGAATCCCCTGATACTGTGTCAAACTTTAGGGACACCCAAATCAATAGGCCATGCCCTTGATCCTGAGGCTTACTCTTGTGAAGCTTATATAGGTAGCATAGAAGCTTAGGCTACCTATAGGTATGCCTAAGAGTTACTTCTGGAGGACCTTTGTTGTTGCTCAGATGTAGCTTCAGTCTCTCTAAGCCCAACTCTGCAAGTTGAAATCATTTCCCTCCCCCCAACATGGGACACGACATCCAGGGGTGAAAGTCTCCCTGGTGACGTGGGAGATACTCCCAGGGATGAATCCAGACCTGCACCGTGGGATCAACAATTCTATCCTGACCAAAAGGGGGAAAAGAAGTGTAATTAATAAAGGATCAGTGGCAGAGAGAATTCACAGAGAGTCGAGAGGCTACTCTGGAGGTTGCTCTTACACAAGCTTCAGGTAGACCTTGCTCCCTATCATAACCTGCCAGTCTCAAACCAGGACCATTCCAGCCAATCCTAAAGAACACCTGGGGCAATTTATAAGATTCCACAAGGGTTCCAGGCACTAGAGTAACTAGCCAGAAACGTATAACCTCCAGATGGGCCCCTGGACCAGATAAGTCCTGAAATCTAGCCCAGCCTCTCCAGAACATCAGATAGTTCCATCTCCCTACCCCATATTAGTGACAGGCCCTTCCAATATAAAAAATTTAGAATTGTGATAACCCAAACAACCCCAATGAGAGGTATGGAAAGGTCAAAGGTGATGGTGGAATTATACATAAAAGAAAGGACTTAACAAATGAATATGAATGCTGAATTATTAAATTGATATCTCTTTTAGTCTCCAGTACTTTAGAGAAGCTAGAAGTAAAAACCTAAAATTGTGCAATTGTAACCCATGTCGAAGTCTGAAATATGTTCTACAACTAATTGTAGTACTGTGCTTTGAAATGTATAGCTTTCTTGTATATGTTATTTTTCACAAAAAAAGAAGGAAAAAAGTTGATTGTGATGATAAAAAAGTATTTAAGCCCTCTAGCCTCCTATATTCTGGAGGAGCTAGAAGGAAAAATCTGAGAGGATTGTATGGTAGGCCATGACAAACTCTGGGATCTGTCCTGTATACTTGTTGAAAAGTGCTTTGAAAACTATTGCTTTTTAATTTCTTTGCCTTGTATATATGTGATACTATACAGTAAAAATCAAAGTAAATAAATAATCAGAAAACAATAAAGAGCTCTTGGAAATTAAAAATAGAGGTTGCCAAAATAAAATAATCAGAAGAAAGTTAGGAAGATAACGTTAAGCAAATCTCCCAGAAAACAGAACAACAAATATTGAAGATTGGAAATATCAGAGAAAAGACAAGAGGAAAAGGCTCTATGCAAGAGGCCTCGTGTCCTGCAAATAAGAGGTCCAGAAAGAAATAATAGAGAAAATTGAGAAGACATCATCAAGAACTAATACAAGATAGTTTTTCAGAAATAAAGGAAAGGCCTTTCTCAATTGAAAGGGCATCACAAGTGCCCCTCAAAATTAATTTAAGGCAGAGTTCTGGCCTGCCATGCCGGAGGCCTGGGTTTGATTCCTGGTGCCTGCCCATGCCAAAAAATCAAAACAAAGCAACAACAAGAAAAAACTTATGGGCGAGCCACAGTGGCTCAGCAGGCAAAGTTCTCACTTGCCGCGCCAGAGACTTGGATTTAATTCCCGGTGCCTGCTCAGGCAAAAAAAGAAAAGAAAGAAAGAATTAATTTAGAATGATCCATGTTTGGAATTGTAAAATTTCAGAAAGTTAAGGTTAAAGAGAAAATCGTAAAAGAACTAGTGAAAACAAAAGTCAATTATGAAGGAATCAGAATCAGGCTATATTAGATTTTTCGTCATCAACAGGGAATGCTATAAGATGACAGAGCAATGCTATCAAATATATGAGAGAAAATGAGTTTTAGTTTGTAATTCCAAATCCATCCAAAATGGATGTCAACCAACAGCAAGAGAAGACGAAAGACATTTTCGGGCATGGAAGGATTCAGAAAGTTTATTTCTCATAAATCCTTTCCTAGAAAGTCACTAGAACAAAAATTCTAACAAAATGGGAGAATAAAGTCTCTCATACACACGATGAAAAAACAAAACCAGGAAGATAGAAATCCAAGAAAGAGTGAATCTAATTTAGGAGAGGAATGAACATCAGTACCAGAGCTGGAGAGTAAGCCGAATGCTCAACCAATCCAGACTGGAATTGGACTTTAGAGGTTGCTAAGAGGAAAGGTAAAGATGGAATTCAAGAAATCTATACAATTTAAGGCGGGGAGATACGGCTGCTTAGGAAGTGGCGGTTGGGGCCCGGGCAGTGCTGGTTCTACGAAAGCAGGAGCTGCCACTGCGCGGGCTCACGAGCTCTACGCGTCCTTCTGTCTTCAGTGACGTCTCATGAAGCAATGGAATATAATCTTCAGGAGCAGATTGATCATCATGCTGCAGAACTGCCTGCTTCTGCTGAAGTGGTCAGCAGCCATGTGACACCGCCCCTGCTTCAACCTGCTCCAACCTGCTCCACAGGTGTCCATTGACCTGACAGAGGAAGTAGACCTTTCTAGAGAAGAGAATGAAGAGAATAACAATCCAGGAACTTCAGAAGAGAATAGGCAGGAATCTGATGTTAACGCCACTGTCCAAGTGTCTTCACTGAATTCAATGAACAGCTTTATCACTGGGCTACAGAGGCTTCATGGCATGCTGGAATTCCTGAGACCTCCACCTTCAGACCATACTGTGGGGCCAGTAAGAGCAAGGAGAAGAAGGGGGTCTGCTTCACGTAGGACAAGGCACAGAGGGTCTCAGAGGGCAGACAGTGCCAGATCAAGAGCCCCATTGGATGCTTACTTTCAAGTGAGCAGGACCCAGCCTCCCTTGCCAGCTGCCTCTGACCATTCAGACACTAGGAGTCTTGTCTCTGAAGACTTGCAGGTATCAAGTAGTTCCGAATCTGACAGTGACAGCTCCACAGAGTATGAAGAGGTTGTCCAGACAGAGGAATCTGGGACAGTCATTCTGGAAGATTCTGAGAATGACTCAGCAGAGCCACCAGGAAGTAACTCAGCAGAGCAAGAAGCTACGTGTATTGATGGAGGAGACATCCTCCCCAAGCAGTCTCCCCAAAAGTCCAACTGTCTTCTCTCTTCTGTTCCTGTGGATGAGGAAGAAGGGGACACTTGCACAATGTGTTTGGAACAATGGACCAATGCTGGTCTCAGCATTACACTGTGGGCACCTCTTTGGATATAGATGCATTTCTAAATGGCTCAAAGAACAGGCACGAAAATGTCCCCAGTGCAACAAGAAAGCCAGGCACAGTGACATCGTTGTCCTTTATGCCCGAACCCTAAGAGCTTTGGACACTAGTGAACAGGAGTGCATGAAAAGTTCTTTGCAGAAGGAACAGATGTTAAGAAAGCAGGCTGAATTAGAATCTGCACAGTGCCGGCTCCAGCTTCAGGTCCTCACTGATGAATGCACTAAGCTTCATAGTCGTGTCCAGGAATTGCAAAATCTTATTGTGCAGCATCAGGATCAAGTTCTGCAGCAATCCAGGAACTCCCAAGCACATTTCCTAGGCTGCCTTCCTTCCAGCCAGGGCCAGCACAAGTACCATTTCCAGAAATCCTTCACAGTGTCCCAGACAGGGTACTGTCAAATCATGTCGTACTGTGATACTTTGAGCTGCCTGGTAGTGTCACAACCATCTCCTCAGACCTCCTTCTTTCCAGGCTTTGGTGTAAAGATGCTGAGTACTGCCAACATGAAAAGCAGTCAGTACATTCCATTGCATAATAAACAGATACGTGGACTGGCTTTCAGTGGTCGGTCCAAAGGCTTGCTGCTCTCTGCTTCCCTGGACAACACTATTAAACTGACCAGCCTGGAAACAAATACTGTGGTCCAAACTTATAATACTGGGCGCCCTGTCTGGAGCTGCTGCTGGTGTCTTGATGAAAACAATTACTTCTATGGTGGACTAATCCATGGGTCAATTCTGGTGTATGATCTGCGAAACACAAGCTATCATGTCCAAGAGTTAGTACCTCAGAAAGCCAGATGCCCATTGGTATCCCTTTCGTACATACCCAGAGCAGCCTCTGCTGCATTTCCACATGGTGGGGTGCTGGCTGGAACCTTGGAAAATGCTTCCTTTTGGGAGTTGAAAATGGGCTTTTCTCATTGGCCTCATGTGCTGCCGTTGGAGCCAGGGGGCTGTACAGCCTTTCAGACAGAGAGCAGCACCCGGCACTGTCTTGTGACTTACAGGCCTGATAAAAACCACAACACTTTACGAAGTGTGCTAATGGAGATGTCCTACAAAGTGGATAATGCTGGAGAGCCAGTCTGTTCCTGCCATCCTGTACAAACATTCCTTGGGGGACCCAGTTGCAAACTACTGACCAAAAGTGCCATTTTCCAAAGCCCAGAGAATGATGGCAGTATCCTGGTGTGTGCTGGGGATGAAGCATCAAATTCTGCCTTGCTATGGAATGCTAGCAGTGGCTCCTTGCTGCAGAAACTGCAGACTGATCAGCCTGTCTTGGACATCTGCCCATTTGAGGTGAACCATCACAGCTACTTGGCTACCTTAACAGAGAAGATGGTCCACATCCATAGATGGGAGTGACCACAATATTGAAGCCTGTCAGACATGCCACTGGTTACGTTAAACTGGTACCAGCAGCTCTGAGCAAGATCCCTGCTTGTTGCTTGCGGCCTAGAACTGTTGGGGTGATGGTTCATTTGGATGAGTGTGATTCTACAACTGCGTCCCTGAGGCACTATATATTGTATCTGCTTTGTCAATCAAGAGAGTGAGTGTCTGGCATTCCATCCACATTCTCAGTTTCTTGGGTTAAAAACCGTCATGGATCTTGTTGGTTTGTTGTGTCATTTCTCTGCTGGACCTTAGAGTTTTCTTCAAGCACTCATTTAGGGTAGTGGTATATATCCAGAATTTTCCAGGAACTATGACACCCCAACTGAGTGATCTTATCACTTGGGCCAGTAGACTTGGGAATTCTGAGTCTCTGAAAGGACCAACCATCTTGCTGCTTCTTGGTGGATGAAGAAGATACTTCAGTTAAATACAAGAGGGCACTATAGAGTCTTGATTAAGATTTGATTTGTTTCTGACCTTGAGTGGTGAAAACTTTTTGGTACCTTGTTCTCTTATCCCACAGAAATGTGTGGTAGTGTACATCTGGTGTGCTTTGTGGCACTATGTCCCTGGTGTGCTGTGCTGGGATATTGGCAAGCTCAGGGCTGGAAGTGGCTCATGAGCCATAGACCCTATCCTAATGCTGAGTGCATTAAGTTCAGTTTATTGTGAGAGCTAAGGAAGGAAACCACTTGTTTGAGCAGTGAGGAAGACCCATTTTTCCTAGACAACTTAGGATTTGTTTTATATAAGCCATACTTTGAAGACCATTTTCCTTCTTACTAGGAAAAGATGAGTGATATATCAAAGCTGTTACCTGAATCATCTTCCTCCTCCTGCCCCAGTAACAGGATAAGGGAAAGGGGCCACCCAAGATGGCTTCCAAAAGTGAAGCTGCTCAGACTGCTGTCGAAACAGGACAAAGGGTTTGTCTCTTCCTTTTTGAGAGAGTTCATATCTGAATAAAGCTAAAGTCCTTGGGAGTGAGGGGCTATTCTTGAGAGTGTTCATAATTCCCAGGTAAAGCCTTCCCCATGAGAACTGATGCTTACTTCCAAGTTTCTCTGATTTGCCTCCGTTCTTAAACTTTTCTAAAGGTCTTTCACGTGAAATGGTTGTTCTCGGGAAGATAGTAGCAGTTGGAGAACTGTGTGGGTGATGGAGAGATGTCTGTCAGCTTCCATTCCAAGCCTGATTGTCCTAAATCGAGAGCTGCACTTTTCTCAAATAAAGACCTCATTTACATATGTGTCCTTTTGATAGTAAAAACCCACAGCCCAAGGCTACCCTGCTATACCATGGGTCCACATTAGAACTTGCACATTGATGTTCTGTCCTTGAGAGATGATAGCTTAACACAGTGTGATTTTATTAAATAATTGTTACAGAGATGTTGTCTTTATTGTTCATACATAACAGTTCTGACTTACTACAACTCGGGAGCTGTTTCCAGGATTTTTCTCACCAGTAAGAGATTTTGGGGTCAATTTCCCTAGAATTCCAAGTTCTAGTGGTACTTTTTAGTGGCTTTTGTGTTGGACTAGTCTCCCTGAATTGCTCTCCTCCCATCGCATATTTGAGGACCTCTTTCAAAAACCCAGCTTCTGGCCCTAGGGCAAATCCCCCTTTTCTAAGATAAGAGCTTCTTTCTAATATATGGATGCTTAAGATTGGTTGCCCAGGTCTCTGACTGGTGGCAGAACAGTATCTGAATTTATAAAACTACAACTCTTGGTTTTAGCAGACTGTCACAGAGAGGATACAGGTGGTCACTCCTTGACTGCCTTTGTTTTAGAACTGGGATACAATTGGGATTTGATTTTCCTGTCCCCTTGGCAGCGCCAAGGGCTGGGGCCTGAGTAGATTGAAGTACACTCAAATTATTTGGTTATTAATTCCGCTAAATGTACGAACCAAGGGACATATTACCAGGGAAGTTGGGTGACTCTTATGTCTTGCCATTCCTTGCAGAAGTATACACGTGGAATTAAATTCATGTGACTATATAACGTAACCAATTTCTCCAAGGAACGTTCCCCTCTCCCTCCATCTGTAGCCGCAGGTTCAGGTCTCCTCTGCACCACAAGGTTCTCTGCCTCACCATATTTCTTCACCCCTATCTCTTAAGGTTATTTTCCATAGGTTTGGATTTAAGTGAACTTAAAAATGTCTTGGCATTATATATATCCTTGTACCTATTTTGGAAACAGGACAGTGGGTTCTGTGTTTTAACGTTAAGTTGAAAATAAAGAATTTACCACGTGAAAAAAAAAAAAAGAAATCTATACAATTTAGAACCAATTAAGAAGGCGATAAAAGAAGGTTCAAGGAAAAAAGAAAGGCAGTGAAATATGAAAAATGCAAGGGAATACAGCATTTATGGTTCCTTCTGAGAAGACCTACTTAAAAACTAAAATCCAAGAAACCAAAGGAATAATCAAAATTTAAAACTAAGGATTTAAGAAGCTGAAACTCCCAGGCATGAGCTTGGTCCTGGTGTGGTACTGACATTGCTTTCCTGGGCAAAAGGGGGAAAGGAATTGTAACAAGGTGTTAGTTGCTGAGAGTTCAAATAGATTCAAGCCTACTCTGGAGGCTACTCTTATGCAAGCGTCATCTAGATATTGCTGTTTTATCATGGTTTGCCAACCCCCAATCAAAATCATTCCTGCCAACCCTAAAGAACACCTAGTGTGATTTTCTTCTTTTTTCTTTCCATTTCTTTTTCTGGAGTGATGCAAATGTTCTAAAAAATGATCATGGTGATGAATATACTACTATGTGGTGATATTGTGAGCCATTGATTGTACACCATACACGGATATTTGATATGTTAAGAATGTTCATGTTTGTATATTGTTTTAATTAAATAATACAAAATAAATTAAATTTTAAAAAATGACTACATTATGTGAATTGCACCTCAATAAACTGCTTCTAGGGAAAGAAAAACCATCAGTGTTTCTCAGCTGATTTCAATGAACATGATTTCCTAGTGTTGTGGCCCACTAACAGAAGTGTGGTGATGGTTGTGAGAATGGTCTTAGCAGACAGCCAGCTACAAGGAGCTTAACTGACTAATGGCTCCCTGCTGCCATGTCCTGAAACCATTGGAAAGTCCGCGTGGAGGTCATGCTTCCCATGGGCTGCTCGCAGCAAATGGCTCACCAGCAGGTATATGAAGACAGGCTAATCCCTGGGAAATAGAGGACTCCATTAATGGCCAACTTTGACTGGAGAGCTACCCATCATTCAGGCCCAAGCTTCCTTAGACTGCATGGTAATCCGGCATGCTTCTACACAACTATGCTGGTTTGAAAGGAAGTATGCCCCCTAAGAAAAGCCATGTTTTAATATAAATCCCATTTCATAAAGGTAGAATAATCTCTATTCAATACTGTATGTTTGAAACTATAATGAGATCATCTCCCTGGGTGATGTGATTTAGTCAAGAGTGGTTGTTAATTTGGATTAGGTGATGACATGTCTCCATCTGTTTGGGTAGGTCTTGATTGGTTTATTGGAGTCCTATAAAAGAGGAAATATTTTGGAGAATTAGAGACTCAGAGAGGGCAGAGAATGCTGCAGCACCATGAAGCAGAGAGTCCATCAGCCAGTGACCTTTGGAGATGAAGAAGGAAAATGCCTCCTGGGGAGCTTTATGAAATAGGAAGCCAGGAGAGAAAGCTAGCAGATGATGCTGTATTCGCCATGTGCCCTTCCAGCTGAGAGAGGAGCCCTGACTATGTTCACCATGTGCCATCTCACTCGAGAGAGAAACCCTGAACTTCATCAGCCTTCTTGAATCAAGGTATCTTTCCCTGGATGCCTTTGATTGGACATTTCTATAGACTTGTTGTAATTGGGACATTTTCTCGGCCTTAGAACTGTAAACTAGCAACTCATTAAATTCTCTGTTTTAAAAGCCATTCCATTTCTGGTATATTGCAATCCGGCAGCTAGCAAACTAGAACAACAACCGTCCTGTGGTTTGAAATGATTTATGTACCCTAGAAAAGCCATGTTTTAATCCTAATCAATCTTGTGGGAGCAACGGTTTCTTCTACTTCATATTCAGTATTATAATTTGGAAAGTTGATTAGGTTATCTCCATGGAGATGTGACTCGATCAATTGTGGGTATTAAACTTGATTAGATGAAGACATGTCTCCGCCCATTCTACATGGGTCTTGATTAGTTTGCTCAAATCCTTTAAAAAAAGAAGCACTTTGGAGAAAGCTTCAGAATGCTGCCGAACCAGTGTTGCACAAAAGGCAAGGTGATATTTGTGGCCATTTAATTTATAGACTCAGATTTACAAGTAACACAGACTTCAGTGATATGAAACCAGAGTTTATTGGGTGCACAGGTGGTGCAGTGGTAGAATGCTCGTCCTCCATGTGGGAGACCCTGGTTTGATTCCAAGATCATGCACCTAAATAAAAAAGAAAAGAAAAAACAGAATTTATTAGGAAAGTAATTAAAAGATTATTAGAATTGAGACAGAGTTACATCACCAGATGGGACAGCATCAACATCTAAAGAGGAGTGCTGGGGAATCTCAGAGACAGCATTCAGGGTCTGATTAGTAAAAATCCAAGCAGAGCATCTTCTTCCCATATGAGATTCTCTCTATCTCATATTTGAGATTCCCTCTAGTCTCACTGTCTGCATGCAGTGTATATGGTATTGTTACACAATAGTGGCTAGAGTCCAATTAGATTACGTGACCAGGCCCAGGTGGTCCTCTAGGAACTGGCTGGGGACCAAGAGGAGTTTCCTGGGACCTAGATAAATCCTTTTTATCAAAATGCACCTCTTTCTGGGAGGACAGCCAGTTCTAGTTTGTTTTAGTTTGGCTAGCTGTTCTAGTTTGCTAGCTGCCGGAATGCAATATACCAGAAATGGAATGGCTTTTAAAAAGGGGAATTTAATCAGATGCTAGTTTACAGTTCTGAGGTTGAGAAAATGTCCCAGTTAAAACAAGTCTGTGGAAATGTCCAATCAAAAGCATCCAGGGAAAGATACCTTGGTTCAAGAAGGCTGATGAAGTTCAGGGTTTCTCTCTCAAGTGGAAGGGCACATGGTGAACACGGCATCATCTGCTAGCTTCTTCTCCTGGCTTCCTGTTTCATGAAGCTCCCTGGGAGGCATTTCCCTTCTTCATCTCCAAAGGTCGCTGGCTGGTGGACTCTGCTTCTCGTGGCTGTGTCGTTCTGCTCTGCTCTCTCTGAATTTCCCTCATTATCCAAAATGTTTTCTTTTTTATAGGACTCCATAAACTTATCAAGACCCACCCAAATGGGTGGAAACATGTCGTCACCTAATCCAGTTTTTAACAACCACTCTTGATTAAATCACATCTCTAGGGAGATGATCTGATTACAGTTTCAAACATACAGTATTGAATAGGGATTATTCTACCTTTACGAAATGGGATTTTGATTAAAACATGGCTTTTCTAGGGTCCATACATCCTTTCAAACTAGCACAATACCAAACACCAAGAACCAGTGAGAGTGGTCCATTATAAGTGCAAAGGGTCTTGGGAAGGGGTATGTATGAATTTTACCTCTTCATCTATTTCTTGTAAAGCATTTTCCACAGAATTTTTATTATCAGGGAAATAGATATATATATTGTTATATTATAAGTATGTAATTATAGTATATATTGTTATTATATATATTGTTATACAATATTCCACATGCATAATGGCACAAGGTCCTTTTTGAGCAGTTGTTAGATTTAGTCAAGTTTAGTTCTTTCCAGTGGTTGGTGTTATTTGCCACAGAAGTCCTGCAGCTGCATCAGTCAGGAATTTTGCACAGATCCAGCCGTGAGTGGCATTATGCACTTGGGCATGGGTGTAAGTCCATGATGGCAGACTGTCAGTCAACCCCTCAGTTGAAGATGAACACTGTAACATACTTATTCACGAAGAAAAAGTTGATCAGTGGGCAATAAAGGATAAATATCTTTAATTTATCCTTTCCAGCATAGGTCACTATCATTCTATTATTATTTCTCTCTGCTATTATTTCAGTTGCTATTGGTCTGTCTTGGTTGTGTTTCTTTATTCAGATTTTGTCGCTAACTTTGATATCAGTAGAGCCAAATTTTCCTACACGAGTTGTTACATTAGGAGCATGATTTAGCTTTTCCCAGTTTCCTTTTTATAAGGAGTAATTATTCATTGCCCTTAAGATGGGAACCATTGTCACTTTGGATTGGTAAAAAGGGATCCATAATACAGTGTAATAATATCTAAAGTTTTACAAGTCTTTCTTTGGGTGGCATGGTGGTACACACTGGCGACAAGGACTCCAGAGCAGGTGTCTGCACAGGTGCATATGTACTGGCACCCTCTATTACAAGGACCATTTTTGGAAACATCTTTTTTACAAATTTTATGTTGATTTTTAATCTGATTTAAAATAGAAAAAGGTGAATCAGCTCTTCTGGCATGTGCTCACCTGCGCACAGTTTGTGAACCTAAATGTCCAGATTGCCAATTGTGCAAGAATGGAGTCTTCTGCAGTAATGGCATTCACAGCAATTTTTGCCAAGGGATCTGTGGTAGCATTATACTCACTTTCAGGTGAATTTAGGGTCAAGTGGGCATCTACATGAAAAACAGATACATCAGTACATTGAACAATGTTCCATATTTTTTCATAATGTTTTTTCCCATAATTTCCCTTCCATGTTTTCTCAATCATTGTTTCCAGATAGACATTCAAATATTTAATCCACTAGCCATTGTTTATGAAGCAATAAATCATTTTCAAACAATGTGATGATTTATTTTTCTTACACAGGTAAGAACGTGATAAAGATAACATAAAGTACAAGAAGTTATTCTGATAAAAAACAGACTCTCCGCTTTTTACATTGATTATTTAGAAAAGACTTTTGTAACTTTTCACTAAAATGGACTAATAGTCCAGGAAAACTTTGCCACTTTAACAGAGGAAAACCAAATTTTAATCTTGCATCCGTATATAATTTGATAATACAGCTTTTAAACATTTTGTAGATAGACTTATTAAAATCTGTCTTGATTTTGACCATAATTTCTTTTTCTGTGAACCTTTAGCAACTTATATTTATTCAGGCTTTGTCCTATACTTTTTCCTCATTTTGTAACAACCATTTATTTTATCTCAGGATAAAACTGTCTTTTTTCTTTTCTTTTAATAAAAACACATTTTTAATATCATTTATATTTGTTACTAAAATGACCTTGGAAATTGTCTGCAAACAAACATCTCACCATGTATATAAACTGTGCCAGTTTGAAAGGATGTATATACCCTAGAAAAGCCATGTTTTAATCTTCATCCCATTTCGAAAAGGCAGCCGTTTCTCCTAAACCCTGTTCAGTACTATATGTTTGAATCTGTAATCAGATCATCTCTCTGGAGATGTGATTAAATCAAGAGTGGTTGTTTAAACTGGATTAGGTAGAGGCGTGTCTCCACCCATTTGGGTGGGTCTTGATTAGTTTCTGGAGTCCTATAAAAGAGGAAACATTTTGGATAATGAGGGCAATTCAGAGAGAGAGCAGAGCAGAATGACACAGCCATGAAAAGCAGAGTCTACCAGCCAGCAACCTTTGGAGATAAAGAAGGAAAATGCCTCCTGGGGAGTTTCATGAAACAGGAAGCCAGGAGAAGAAGCTAGCAGATGATGCCGTGTTTGCCATGTGCCCTTCCAGGTGAGAGAGAAACTCTGACTGTGTTCACCATGTACCCTCTCACTTGAGAGAGAAACCCTGAACTTCATCAACCTTCTTGAACTAAGGTATCTTTCCCTGGCTACCTTAGATTGGACATTTCTACAGACTTGCTTTAATTGGGACATTTTCTTGGCCTTAGAACTGTAAACAAGCAACTTATTAAATTTCCCTTTTTAAAAGCCGTTCCGTTTCTGGTATATTGCATTCCAAACGGTATATAGCAAACTAGAACAATTAAAATCAAAATTAAACTTGTCAGAGGGCAGTATAATGGTGGCTCAGTGGCAGAGTTTTCTCCTGCCAGGCCTGAGACCCAGGTTCAATTCCCAGAGCCTGCTCATGCCAAAAAAAAAAAAAAAAAAAAAAAAAAGAATTAAACTTGTCAGAATAATGCCAAATACTTAAACCATTTTTGTCAGTGCATTTTTTTCACACTTTAAAAAACAACTTTATTGATTTATAATTTATAAACTATAAAATCCAACCATCTTAAGTGTACAATTCAATGATTTTTAGTTTATTTACAGACTTATGCAACCATTTCTAGTTTAGAACATTTCCGTCTTGACCAAAAGGGGGAAGAGAAAATGGGACAAAATGTATTTTCAGTGGATGAGACATTTCAAACAGAGTTGAGTGATTATCCTGGAGGTTATTCTTATGCATTATATAGAAATCCCTTTTTAATCTGTGGTGTATTGGAGAGGCCAGAGGGAAGTACGTGAAACTGTTAAACTGCATTCTAGTAGCCTTGATTCCTGAAGACGATTGTGTAACTATGTAGTTTTTACAGTGTGGCCTTGTGCTTGTGAATATCTTGTAGCTGAATCTCCATTTATCCATGGATTAGACAGATGAGTAAAAAAATTAAGGACAATAAATAAATAACAGGGCTTTGGGGATAAGGAGTAAAAAAAAGGGGGGTAGATAGCAGTACTAGTGGTCAGTGAGAGAGAGGGGTAAGAGGCATAGGATGAATGGTTTTTTCTTTTGTTTTTATATTTTTCTGGAGTGATGGAAATGTTTTAAAAATGATCGTGGTGATGAATACACAGCTATGTGATGATATTGTGAACCATTGATTGTGTGCTTTGGATGGACTATATTGTGCATGAAGATATCTCAATAAAAATACATTTTTTAAAAAGACCCTCCCCCCAAAAAATTCTAGATGTGGACTAAAAAGCAGGTACAAAACAACAGATAAATAAATACATAACTTCATAACTATTCATCTGCCTTCTAGCTACATAGAAAAGATTATTCATCCGCGCGGGCTGCTCAGCGACCTGCTGATCTTCCCAGACTGACTCCCCCACTTTGGGGCAGGCAGCCCTGCCTCTGGGGCATCAGCTGTCACCACCTGCGGGCCTAGACCTCAACTTTGGGCCAGGACCCAAAGCCTCTTTTACCTATTGCCAGGGAAGTATGAGCAGCAGGTAGCTTGCTACTCCCCTGATGATTCTTTCTGCCAGCACTGCCTCATAGGCAGGGGGAGGACCCAAGGACGGCAGAGATGGCAGGGCCCCAAATCTTCTCAGCCTGCAGTGGCACAGATGTGGGTCTCTACCCAGAAACTGACCTGCTGTGTGACTTTGGCCAGTCATTCTTCCTTTCCTCCAGCCTCCCTCTGGCTTGCAGCACCCCCTCGCCCTTCCTCCCCAGCCTAGCAGTGGTTAAATTCAAGGCCGACATCAGCCTGGTTGACCACGGACAAACAGTGTGGCTTTGGCAAGTCATTAGATATCTCTGAAACTCAGTTTCTTCACCTGGAAAATGGGACTTCAAGGGGTGGTGATGAGGGTTAGGCAAAGTCATATACATACAGGATTTGACTACCCCAGTGGGGACTTGTGTTTGTGTTACTGCCCATGGGAACTGTCCTTACCAGATTTTTTACTGTGTCCCAAAAGACTTGGCATAGAGTTGGCTTCAGTGAATATTTGTAAAATAAATAAATGAGTGTCACAGCGAACAGCAAAAGAAAAAAAAAGATAATTCATTATCTCTGGTTGGGGAGTTCAGATTTAGCTAAATTTTTATTTTTAGTATTTTGTTTATGGGCATTTTTTAGGTTTTCTGTAATGAAATTTAACAGCCTCTGACGTCCAGACATGATCTGACAATTACAGTTAGACCTCAGTATTATTACAAGGAGTTCTGACACTCACAGCCAGGCCATTTTGTTCTCTTGTCGGAAATAAACAGTATCACAACACCAACTTCAGACAAGGTTACTCTGAAACCATGACAAAACGACACATAACAAAGCCACTTCCTAATTTTGCCTAAGGACAGACAAAAATAAGTTTGCTATGAGATACCTAATCAAAGAATTAACTCCCATTTCTAAAGAATCGAATCTAGAGCTAACCTTTGCTTCCTTAGACCCTACCCCAAATAATGACCCAATCAAAGCCCAAATCCTATAATAGGTTCTTTATAATACCCTCCTACTTAGACAACCGAGGATTCCCATCATGGTTTGTGTTCTCCCTCACCGCAGTGAGTGACAAACCCAGCTTGTTTAACTCCAGGTGTGTCCCTGGTTGTCTTTGACTGAAGTCCATTGATAGAGTTAAAGGTTCCACTGAGATTCAGCTGAAACCATTACTGCCCTGGACCGAAACCCTCAACTCAGTAACAGTGAGCACATCTATGGTGGTTTGAAGCAGTCAGAAGCTGAAATTCAGTAGAACCCCAAGAGAAGAGAGAGGCCAGGAGAGGCCACGATGTGACTTGTCGCGTGACAGAGGAGCCAAGGCCTGCAGGCAACCAGCCCCAGGACTTCAGCGTCCAGGAAGAAAGCATCACTTTGACGACAACTTGATTTGGACTTTTTCCTAACCTCAAACCAGGAGCAAATAAATTCCATTGTTTAACCCAAGCCATTTCATGGTATTTGTTGAGGAGCCAAGGAAACCAACCTCTTGTATCTCTACTTAAGGTGCCACCTGACCTTGGCTGGGCAATAAATTCAAACTGAGCTGAGCTAAGGTGTTTCATTAAGGCCCGTCAGTATTGAGTTTATTTTGTTTTTCTAGAAATAGGTCTGTCTTTGGGATTTTGGTTACTCTGTCAGATTTGTATTGTTCTTTTGTGAAATTGTTTTCTGGCATCTAGCACCTCCTTGTCCATCTGTCTGCTTGTCTAATGCCTCAAAGGTTATATGTCTATAGAGGGAAAGCCTTTAGGGAGGGGACAGGTATAAACCTTAGTCCCCATCCTTAAGTTGGCTTCAGGGACTAAGAAGTTCAGAAAGTTTCCCCTCACACTTGCTTCTTTCATATAGACCGTGTCCGGCGTCACTATTTCAAAACCTTAAAAGGACTCTTCTTTAGTCTTGTTTTTGCATCCCTGAGAAACTGCTTTTGTTTTAGTTTCCGCCTGTAATCAATTTTGCCTAGTCCCTGATTGAACAATTAGCCTTTGACCAAGCTCCAGAGACACAAAGTCACACAAGCATCATTCTGAAACTCACATTGAAGTTCTTACGGGGTCTCTTTCATCTAAAGCGGTTCCTTCTCCAGGCAAAACACCTGCTTCTTTGATGTTTTTTCACCTTAGAGCTAGCTGCTATGCTATCTTTTTAACTGGCACAATTTCGCCAAGGACAATTCAGAATTGCAGTGGCCACTTTTGGTGAACTTTAATGTGGACAGATTGCTCATTTGAAAGGTGCCTTAGAGTTGTTCCACTTTCAGCTGTCCAATGATCTGCTTTCTTTAATTGGTATGAGGAGGCTTCTAAATGCAGTTCAGATGCAAAAATTGTCTCCCTAAAATATCCTTTAGCTAAAGTTAAGGCATGATGTAAGAAACTGTTTTCCTATTAGCAGCTTTAAATGGTAAAATATTCACTATTAGCTCCTGATATTGACATTCCCAAATGTCCTTTCCGCTTCTTTGGTGATGGTTCAAAGTCAGAAATCACAGATAGGTTATATAAGCAAAAACTGGCAAATTACCCTATCATGTGAACTTCAGAATTTGACCAATATATTTTTTAAATTATTTTATTAAATACCAAAAAACACCAAACAAACGCAAACATTCCTATTTTGATCATTCTGTTCTACTTATATAATCAGTAATTCACAATATCATCACATAGTTGCATATTCATCATCATGATCACTTCTTGGAACATTTGCATCAATTCAGAAAAAAAATTTATACATACCATACCCCTTACCCCTCCCTTTCATTGATCACTAGCATTTCAAACTAAATTTATTTTAACATTTGTTTCTCTTATTTATTTTTATTCCATATGTTCTACTCATCTGTTGACAAGGTTAGATAATAGGAGCACCAGACACAAGGTTTTCACAATCACACAGTCACATTGTGAAAGCTGTATCATTATTCAATCATTATCAAGAAACTGGAACACAGCTCTACGCTTTCAGGCAGTTCCCTCCAGCCTCTCCATTACATCTTGGATAACAAGGTGATATCTACTTAATGCGTAAGAATAACCTCCAGGATAACCTCTTGACTGTGTTTGGAATCTCTCAGCCATTGACACTTTGTCTCATTTCACTCTTCCCCCTTTTGGTGGAGAAGGTTTCCTCAATCCCTTGATGCTGAGTCTCAACTCATTCTAGGATTTCTGTCCCACGTTGCCAGGAAGGTCCACACCCCTGGGAGTCATGTCCCACGTAGACAGGAGGAAGGTGGTGAGTTTGCTTGTTGTGTTGGCTGGAGAGAGAGACCACATCTGAGCAACGAAAGAGGTTCTCTTGGGGGTGACTCTTAGGCCTAATTTTAAGTAGGCTTGACCTATCCTTTGTGGGGTTAAGTTTGCCTGACTTATTTTTAAAGTTGCTGCACCATTATAGAGTTCCACCAGTAATGTATGGGTATTTCTTTTTATGGACAATAAATAGTATATCATACTTTCTTTCAAAAGACACCCAGATGTCTCCAAAATGAGTCAAGAAGATTATTTAGGAGAACTTCCAGGATGGTTAACTGATTCATTCTTTGTGCATATTCTTCAAGCTACAATTCTCACAGTGGAAATAGCATAACTATAAAAGATTTGAAACTTGTCTCTGACTTAGCAGAAGTCCTATAGGATATCACTTACGCCCTGAAAGCCCAACAAACTAGCCTACGTTCATTAACTAGAGTTCTCATAGACAATTGTACAGGTCCTGATTTCCTCTTACCTAACCAACGAGGAATTTGTGTTCTAGCAAAAACTACACACTGTGCCTATATAAATACTACAGAGCAAATATAATAGTTTGTGACTAGGCTAAAAGAAAAAGCCTCCTGGGTCTCTAAAACAGACCCAGCTGGGTTCTGGGTTTTTGCTAGAACACAAATCCCTAGATTTCATAATCTAGGCCATTGGCTTTGAGACTTATTACAAGGACTAAGAGTCATTTTTGATTGTGAAAATTGTCTCTGTCACCATTAGGTCAGTGTAGCCTGTACTACTGGGCAGAACATTGTCACATCAACTGATTCAACAATCCTATGACAAAATGAGAATAGATTAATCCTGGTTCATTTATAGATTATATCCAGCAGACCCTTCTTGATCTTAGCTGGTAAAATCTTGGCACTGTTGAAAATCTGAGATTACCTGTGGCCTGACGTCCTCTGTCCTTGACCAAAAATGAAGACTGAGAAAGATCAAAAGCAGCCCCTGGCGCCAGGGCTGATCTGACATTTACATCCCTCACGGTCTGGCTCTTCAGTTCTCTTGTTCTCCCGTTTTCTTCTCCTAGAACACCAACCTCAGACAAGCACCTACTCTGACACTATAATAAAATGAAACAAAATAATCATTTCATAATTTTGCCTAAGTACAGATAAAAGCTACCTATAAATACCTAATCATAGAATTGTCCCCACTTTCTGACAGCATCCGACCTAGTGTGAACCCACAGTTCCCCAGGGACTGGGGTCTCCCTCACTGCAATGAAAAATCAGCCCAGTTTGTTTAGCTACAAGTTTGTAGGTGTGTTCTGGGGGTCCTGGGCTAAAAGGCATTGACAACATATATTCATGGCATTTCTAAACAGAAAAAAACAATACAAGTTTACATACACACATACGTAATTTTCATTTTTATGAGATAAACAACCTTGTAATCACGTCCAGGTCAATTACCCCAGAAGTTCTACACATGTCCCATTTCAATTATAACCCACTCCCTGCCCCCCAAAGAAACCATACTCCTAACTCTCATAGTAATCATTTCTTCATTCTTCATAATTTTATCACCAATCTTGTATTCCTAGACATACAGTATTCACTTTTAAAAATTTGATATGTCTTTTAGGTCTCTTTTAACTTACAGGTCTTGCCTCCATCCTTTTCTTTTCCTACTGTTTTTCTATTGAAGAATCCGGGACTTCTGATCTATAGAGTTTCCCAAAGTTTACATTTTACTGATTGCACAATCATGTTTCAGCTCAACAAGTTCCTTTACCTTTGGTTTTTATTGCAAATTAGCAGCTGGACCCAGACGGTTGATCAGACGCTGGTTCAATTCCTTTGGCAATTCTATAGACTGTGCTGTGCTCTTTCATCAGAAGGAACAAAATGTCTACTTTTCTCTCTTTCTCTCTCTCTCTTTTGATGTCAGCGGTTACTGAGTGCAATGCTCAGATTCATTAATTTATTGGTGGTTGCAAAATACTGACATTCAATTCTTTTAATTGTTTTTCACTTATTTGTTGGAATGCTTTTATTAAGAGAGGCACCTTGGTGATGGTAGCACAATATTATGAGTGTACTTAATACCACTGAATTGCACACTTGAAAGTGGTTAAAATGTTAAACTGTGAGTTATATATACGTTACTAAGATTAAAAGTTAAAAAAGAAAAAGAGAGAGATGCCTCTGAACTACTCTTTTGTTATCCAGAGATACAGCTCGTCAGGAAGGGTAGGATAAATGCCTGACTCTTTGCATTGCTTTATCACTTTTCAAGAAAGTGGATTGGTTCCTATTATCCTCTGAAGGTGACCAGATATATTTTTAAAATATCATTATGAAGTCATGGATTCAAACATGCTTGAGGGTTTTAATCAGTGGCAGTTATTACTATTGACACTCAAATTGTCCTATTTCTAACAACTCGCCGCCTTCTGAAGTTGGTTTATAAGTGACTTGATCCATTCCAGGTAGTCTTTGCAGCTTCCTTGCGATTTGGTATGGCAAAGTGCCACTTTTCCTCTACTGCCACTGAGGGGGTAGCTGCACATTCAAGCCAGGGTAGTCTAGGCAAGGAGGTGGGTGCTGGGGGTGGGAAGGGGGAAAGGGAGAAGGGGCATGGTGGACAGGGCAGGGCAAGGTGCGGGGAGGGACAGGGGATGAGCGAGGAGTGAGGGGTGGCAGAGATAGACAAGTGTAGAACTTTAACCTTACATAGAAAATTACTCGTTGACTTACGACTTTTCCTGGTGCTTCTCTTGCAGAGGGAGTATCAGTTTCTCAAGATGTGGGACTGAAGTATATGGTAGTGGAGGGGGAAGGGTTTTCCAGGGAGCAAGAAGGTATGCAACATGTAGTTTTCAACCAATTTAGCTGTGGGGAACATGCAAAAGTGTCCTGAACTCCTAAATGTTTTGTCCAGTAGTCTGACCCTGGAGACAAGCTGGGGAGGACCCCTGGCTTCCAGACCTCCTGAACCTTAGAACAGAGCCCACCCTGTGGACTATTTACCAAGATGACCTGGGATGCTACCCAGCCCTCCAACCCCACCTCCAACATCCAGGCATTTGGTCCAACTCTGTTGCTGTAAGCTGAGATCACCAATCCTGAATATTTTAATAGTTGGCTTGCAAGGTCCTAGTAAAGAAAATCAGGAGCCTCAGTCTGCATGCAACTCTTCAGACTTCCCTGAGAACCTGAGAGGAAATGGCTAGGCTGTTATTCCAGAAACTTTAAAGCCCCTGACAGAAGCAAGTTGCTGAGCTGCTTTCTTTCTAAGGGAAATTGGGCTTTTGGGGAGTTGGGGGGAAGCAGGAGGGAGGGATGACAGTACAGAGGAACTGGGGCTGGGAGGTGCCTCATGCAGGAGGCTGGGGCTGCTGCCTCCCCAGTGCCAGGTGTCTATTTTCCCCTTGGGTGTCTTTTTAAACAGGCAACCCAACCTCCTCTATTTCCTGGCCCTGTTCTGGGATCCCTTTGTTTGTTTGTTTAATCCTTGTTCTTTATCTTATCCCCTTGTTCAGTATTTATCCTTTCCCCATTTTTAAATTAAGACTATTCTTTCTAGTTTAGACATAGAGAATGAAGTATGAGAGAGCAGGCCAAGGGAGGGATGTGGATTACAGGAGATTATGGGAGGGGTGAAACAGAAAAAAAGGCATTGGAGTAGAGAGAGCTGTTGTGAATGAGTAGAGGAAACAAACTGGACTCCTTGGTGTCAGGTTTGTAATCCAGCTTCATCTGCTGGGATTCAGGTTCCCTGTTTACTGCATCTCACTACTGCTTCATGCTTAAATTGGTTTCACTCAGATGATTTCAGCCAAAATGTAAAGCTATCCCCTCATAAATCTGGGCTCATTGTTTGGAGAGTTCTTTCTTAATGGGAGCTATGAATTGCTACAAGTTTGATGGTGAGGCGAGTTTCCATAAGATGAATCCCATTTCCCTTTCATCTTCCCTGAATAAATTGATGCTGTCTACTGGTTGAAAGAGTTTCTGAACTTGAAAACAAGGATAATTGTGATAATAATGTTAAAAGTGAAAAAGCTAAATTTGTAAAGAGTACTGGGTATTCGTTAGGCATTATCTATCTTAAAAAATTTAAAGATAAAATTCAGATAACATACCACACACCCTTTTAACCATTTTGAAGTGTACTATAGGGTGGTTTTTAGTATATTCACGATGTCACACAACTCTTACCACCAATTGGTTCCAGAACATTTTCACACCCCAAAAAGGAAACTCCATACCCATTGAGCTTACCCATACCCATTTCCCATCCACCTAGCTCCTGGCAAACATTAATCCACCTATATTCTGTTTCTATGAATTTGCCTGTTCTGGTTATTTCATATAAACGCAATCACACAATATATAGCCTTTTGGTGTGTGGCTTCTTTTACTTGGTGTAATGTTTTCAAGATTTCTCTATGTATCACATATCAATACTTCATTCCTTTTTTATGGCTGGATAATATTCTGCTGTATGGATAAACCATGTTTTGTTTATCTACTCATCACTTGATGGACTTTTGGGTTGTTGTCACTTTTTGGCTATTATGAGTAATGCTGCTGTGAACATTTTTGAATGAGTTTTTGGGCGAACACCTGTTTTAAATTCTTTGGGGGTATATACCTTGGAATGGAATTGCTGTGTCATATGATAATTCTACACTTAACTTTTTGAGGAACCGACAAACGTTTTCTACAGCAACTGTACCATTTTATATCGTTGCCAGCAATGTATGAGAGTTCCAATTTTTCTACATCCTTGCCAACACCTGTTTCCTTTTTTTTTTTTTTTGATTATTATTTATTAGTTTGTTAAGCCACCAGAGTGCAATATACCAGAAATGGAACGGCTTTTAAAAAGCAAATTTAATAAGCTACAAGTTCACAGTTCTAAGGAAGTAAACATGTCCAAATTAAGGCACCAATAAAAAAGGCTCACTCAAGAAAGGCTGATGGCTTTTCTGAACACCTCTGCCATCTGGGAAGGCACATGACTGGCATCTGCTGTTCCCTTACTCCCGGACTGCATTGCTTTCAGCCTCTGTCCCTGTGGGGGTTCCTCACTTTGCTTCTCTGGGACTGGCTTTCATCTCTTGGCTTCTGTATTAGTTAGGGTTCTCTAGAGAAACAGAACCAACATGGAACACTTGCAAATATAAAATTTATGAAAGTGTCTCACGTGACCGTAGGAGTGCAGAGTCCAAAATCCACAGGGCAGGCTGTGAAGCCGATGACTCCGATGGATGGCCTGGGTGAACTCCACAAGAGAGGCTCACCAGCCAAAGCAGGAATGCAACCTGTCTCCTCTGAGTCCTCCTTAAAAGGCTTCCCATGATTGGATTTAGCATCACTAATTGCAGAAGACACTCCCCTTTGGCTGATTACAAATGGAATCAGCTGTGGATGTAGCTGACGTGATCATGACCTAATCCTATGAAATGTCCTCATTGCAACAGACAGGCCAGCGCTTGCCCAATCAGATGAACAGGTACCACAACTTGGCCAAGTTGACACCTGTCCCTAACCATGACAGTCCACCCCTTGTCAACTTGGCACATATATATATATATATATATATATATATATATATATATATATATATCACCTTAGACCACACTTAATTTCCAAATGAAAACAAATAAGCACACATTTTTTTTTTTTACCTGACAATACTCAACTGTCCTGCATATAACTGGAAACACATTAAATCTCTCCAGAATAGCGTGCAAATCCTTGGGCAACATTCATTCTTAAACTTGATATCTTACAACTTAAATAGTATAACACAAACAAAACAGCATTACAGTCCTCGTTTCTATAACTGATCACGTGGTCGAAGTTTGTATTTATCACTACCTTCTTCCACTACCCATTCCATGTTCCCTTTCCCCTCAGCAAGCACTTCAGCTGGCCGTGGTTCTTTGCCTGGTGGGGTGACCCAAACCTTCATTCCTGAAGTCTCAGAGCCATTAGTGGTCCTGCCTGGATTGTGTTGTTGCAGTTTTCCATTGATTTTAATCACAGGGCATGGTAGTACTAATAGACGCCCCAGGGGATCTCCTATATTCCAAGAAAACTCTTCTTTACCTCCATTATGTAGTTGCAGTCCTACTTCCTTCTGATAGTCAGGGTCAATTACCCCAGACAATAATGTAATCCCCTTCTTGGTATGTTGATCCAGAGGCATAAGTAGCCCAAAGTGGCCAGGTGGCAATCTTAACTTCCAGTTCAGTGGTATCACTGTTGTTTCTCCTGGAAAAAGCACACCCCATTTTGGAACTAAAACCTGTAGACCAGCAGAACTCAGGGTAGCAGGGACAGGAAGCAAAAATTTTCCTAGTGGATCACTAGGAGTAATAGTGAGTGGCACCACACCCATTTCCACCCCTTGGTTCCTGGACCCATGGATCCTGGCTATGGGAGAAACAGCACCATACAGTGGACGCTGATTCAGAGCATACACAGCTTCCTGGAGAACATTACCCCAGCCTTTCAAGTTTTTGCCACCTAGTTGGCACCGTAATTGAGTTTTCAAAAGGCCATTCCACCGTTCTATCAATCCAGCAGCTTCTGGATGATGGGGAACATGGTAAGACCAGAGAATTCCATGAGCATGTGCCCATTCTTGCACTTCATTTGCTGTGAAGTGTGTTCCTTGATCCGAAGCAATGCTATGTGGAATACCATGACGATGGATAAGGCAATCTGTAAGCCCACGGATAGTAGTTTTGGCAGAAGCATTGCGTGCAGGGAAAGCAAACCCATATCCAGAGTATGTGTCTATTCCAGTTAGAACAAATCGCTGCCCCTTCCATGAAGGGAGTGGTCCAATGTAATCAACCTGCCACCATGTAGCTGGCTGGTCACCTCGGGGAATGGTGCCATATCGGGGGCTGAGTGTGGGTCTCTGCTGCTGGCAGATTGGGCACTCAGCAGTGGCTATAGCCAGGTCAGCCTTGGTGAGTGAAAGTCCATGTTGCTGAGCCCATGCATAACCTCCATCCCTACCACCATGACCACTTTGTTCATGAGCCCATTGGGCAATAACAGGAGTTGCTGGGGAAAGAGGCTGACTGGTATCCATAGAACGGGTCATCTTATCCACTTGATTATTAAAATCTTCCTCTGCTGAAGTCACCCTCTGGTGCGCATTCACATGGGACACAAATATCTTCATGTTTTTAGCCCACTCAGAAAGGTCTATCCACATACTTCTTCCCCAGACCTCTTTGTCACCAATTTTCCAATTATGGTCTTTCCAAGTCCCTGACCATCCAGCCAAACCATTAGCAACAGCCCATGAGTCATTATACAAACGCACCTCTGGCCAGTTTTCCTTCCAAGCAAAATGAACAACCAGGTGCACTGCTCGAAGTTCTGCCCACTGGGAGGATTTCCCCTCACCACTGTCCTTCAAGGACACCCCAGAAAGGGGTTGTAATGCTGCAGCTGTCCACTTTCGGGTGGTACCTGCATATCGTGCTGAACCATCTGTAAACCAGGCCCAAGTTTTCTCTTCCTCAGTCAGTTCACTGCAAGGAACTCCCCAAGAGGCCATAGCTCTGGTCTGGGAAAGACAAGGTAATGTGGCAGGAGTGGAGACCATGGGCATTTGTGCCACTTCTTCATGTAACTTACTTGTGCCTTCAGGACCTCCTCTGGCTCTATCTCGTATATACCATTTCCACTTGACAATAGAGTGCTGCTGTGCACGCCCAACTTTATGGCTTGGTGGGTCAGACAACACCCAACTCATGATAGGCAACTCAGGTCTCATGGTAACTTGGTGGCCCATGGTTAAGCGTTCAGTCTCTACTAAGGCCCAGTAGCAGGCCAAAAGCTGTTTCTCAAAAGGAGAGTAGTTATTTGCAGCAGATGGTAAGGCTTTGCTCCAAAATCCTAAGGGTCTGCATTGTGACTCTCCTATAGGGGCCTGTCAAAGGCTCCAGACAGCATCTCTATTTGCCATTGACACTTCCAGCACCATTAGAACTGCTTGTTCATATGACCCAAGTGGCAGAGCAGCTTGTACAGCAGCCTGAACCTGTCAGAGATCCTCCTCTTTTTGAGGTCCCCACTCAAAACTAACAGCTTTTCTTCTCACTCAATAAATGGGCCAGAGAAGCACACCCAAATGAGGAATATGTTGTTGCCCAGATCCCAAGAGACCAACTAGGTGTTGTGCCTCTTTCTTGGTCATAGGAGGGGCCAGATACAGTAACTTTTCTCCACCTTAAAAAGAATGTCTTCACATGGTCCACACCACTGGACACCTAGAAATTTCATTGAGTTGGAAGGCCCCTGTATTTTTGTTGGATTTATCTCCCATCCTCTGACACACAATGCCTTACCAGTAAGTCTAGAGTAGTTGCTACTTCTTGCTCACTAAGTCCAATCAACATGATATCGGAATGGACCAGTGTGATGTCTTGTGGGAGGGAGATAAGATCAAGTTCCCTGCAGACAAGATTATGACATAGGTATGGATAGTTGATATACACCTGAAATAGGAGAGTGAAAGTATATTGCTGACCTTGGCAGCTGAGAGCAAATTGTTTCTAGTGGTCCTTACTAATAGCTGTTGAGAAAAAAGTATTTGCCAGATCAATAGCTGTATACTAGTGTATTAGTTAGGGTTCTCTAGAGAAACAGAACCAACATGGAACACTTGCAAATATAAAATTTATGAAAGTGTCTCACGTGACCGTAGGAACGCAGAGTCCAAAATCCACAGGGCAGGCTGCGAAGCCGATGACTCCAATGGATGGCCTGGATGAACTCCACAGGAGAGGCTCACCAGCCAAAGCAGGAATGCAACCTGTCTCCTCTGAGTCCTCCTTAAAAGGCTTCCCATGATTGGATTTAGCATCACTAATTGCAGAAGACACTCCCCTTTGGCTGATTACAAATGGAATCAGCTGTGGATGTAGCTGACGTGATCATGACCTAATCCTATGAAATGTCCTCATTGCAACAGACAGGCCAGCGCTTGCCCAATCAGATGAACAGGTACCACAACTTGGCCAAGTTGACACCTGTCCCTAACCATGACAGCTTCCATTGGCTCTCTCCAGGTTCTAGCTTGCTTAACATCTCACGGGAAGGCGCACGACAATGTCTGCTGGGCTCCAAGCATCTCCAAACAGTCGTGTCTCTGTTCTGAAACAACTATTCTCCAATTGTCTGTGTCTGCTCCACTCTGAGCTCTCTCTAAAACGTGTTCTCTTTTAAAAGACTCTAGTAAAAACAACAACAACAACAAAAAACAAAACCCAAAAATAAAAGTAAAATAATAAAAAAAAATTTTGGAAACAAGATTAAAAAAAAGAAAAAGAATTAAAAAAAGAAAGCAAAGATAAATAAGACTCCAGTAAACTAATCAAGACTCACCTGGAATGGGTGGAGTCACAGCTCCATCTAATCAAAAGGTCACACCCAGAATTGGGCGTGACTCATCTCTGTGTTGATCATCTAATCAAAAGTTTGCTCCTACAATATAGAATCAGGATTGAAAGAAGCAGCTGCCCTCACAAGATAGGATCAGAATTAAAACATGGCTTTTCTGGGGTACATAAAACTTTCTAATCAGCACATTATTATTACTGTTATTGTTGCAATCATATCTCATTATGGTTTTGATTTGCATTTCCCTAATATCTAATATGTTGAGCATCTTTTCATGTACTCATTAGCTTTTTGTATATCTTCTTTGGAGAAATGTGTATTCAAACCTTTTGCCCAATTTATAATTAAAAAAAATATGTTTGTTGTTGAGTTCAGGGTTCTTTATATGTTTTGGATAGTAAACTCTTACCAGATATGATTTTAAAATTTTTTCTTGATGCATAAACATTTTAAATTTTGATGAAGTCCAGTTTATCTATTTTTTCTTTTGTTACTAATGCTTTTGTTATCATATTTAAGAAAACATGGCCTGGTACAAGGTTACTATTATTTTCTTTTTCATTAATAGACTATTGTCAAAAATAGACAAAATAGTCTATTTTTCATTAATAGACTTTATCCTTTAGAGAAGTTTTAGGTTTACAGAAAATGAAGCAGATAGTACAGAAAGTTTCCATATATCCCTTTTCCCTGGGCTTACAATTTCCCCTATTATTATAATTATAGTTATTATTTTAAAACTCTTTTTATTTAGATTTCTTCATGTACCAAACACTCCATCCAAAGTATACAATCAATGGCTCACAATATCATCACATATTTGTGTATCCATCACCATGATCATTTTTAGAAAATTTGCATCACTCCAGAAAAAGAAATAAAAAAATATAAAAACCTGTCATGGTTAGGAACATTTTCAACTCGGCCAAGTTGTGGTAGCTGTTTATCTGATTGGGCAAGTACTGGCCTGTCTGTTGCAATGAGGACATTTCACAGGATTAGGTCATGATCACATCAGCTGCATCCACAGCTAATTCCATTTGTAATCAGCCAAAGGGGAGTGTCTTCTACAATTAGTGATGCTAAATCTAATCATGGGAAGCCTTTTAAGGAGGACTCAGAGGAGACAGGCCCCATTCCTGCTTAGGCTGGTGAGCCTCTTCTGCGGAGTTCATCCAGACCCTCCATCGGAGTCGTCGGCTTCACAGCCTGCCCTGTGGATTTGGACTCTGTGTTCCTGCGGTCACGTGAGATACTTTTATAAATTTTATATTTGCAAGTGTTCCCTGTTGATTCTGTTTATCTAGAGAACCCTAACTAATACAAAACCCCACACACCCCATGCCCCTTATCCTTCCCTCTCATTGACCACTAGTATTGCAATTGATCCAACTTTTTTTAACTCCTTATTCCCCTTCCAAAATTATTTATTTATTTTTTGTCATTATTATTATTATTATTACTCTTCTGTCCATATCTTGGATAAAAGGAGCATCAGTCACAAGGTTTTCACAATCATATGATCACACTGTAAAAGCTATATGGTTACACAGTTGTCTTCAAGAATCAAGCTACTGGAATACAGTTCAACATTTCAGGTACTTCCCTCTAGCTACTCCAATACACTATAAACTGAAAAGGGATATCTGTATAATGCATAAGAATAACCTCCAGGATAATATCTCGACTCTGTTTGAAATCTCTCAGCCACTGAAACTTTGTTTTGTCTAACTTCTCTCTTCCCCTTTTCGGTCAAGATGACTTTCTCAATCCTATGATGTCAGGTGCTGCCTCTTGCCTGGGAATCATGTACCACATAGGGTGAGGGCAGTGAGCTCACCTGCTGTGTTGGCTTAGAGAGAGAGAGGCCACATCTAAGCAACAAAAGAGGTTCTCTGGGGGTGACTCTTAGGCATAATTATAAGTAGGGTTAGCTTCTTTGCAGGAATAAGTTTCATAGAGGTGAGCCCCAAGATTGATGGCTCAGCCTATTGAATTGGTTGTCCCCACTGCTTGCAAGAATATAAGAAATTCCCCAGATGGGGGAAGCTTAATATTTCTTCCTTTCTCCCCAGAGAAAGTATTTGCAAATACTTTTTTTTCTCTGCCCACATTATTCGGGGATGTACTGGGGCATCACACTAACCTGTACTAACCAACAGGATTTCACTCCTTATTCAAGATTCTATGTAATTATGGTGTTCTCAATAAACTGATCATACAAGTTAAATTAGATAATGTACAGCTCAAAATAGAAATTTCGCACCAAATAAACATCTCTTCCTTTGGTCTCCCATAGGAGTTGAAATTTTAAAATATAGACCATATCATCCTTTACGCTGTATTCTGATTTACCTCAGTCCTATGCAGCTCAGCTTCATTCATATCTCTATTCGAAGTCTGATCACTTTTTCAACTTTTTAAACAGCTATTATATGGGGTAATGCTGACTTTTATAGCTTCAGGGCTACCTTATTATTAACATATTGTGTTAGTGTGATATATTTGTTACAACTGATGAATCAATATTGACATATTATTAACGAAAGATCATGGTTTACATTAGAGTCACTCTTTGTGCTGTACAGGTCTATAGGTTTTGACAAATGCAGAATGCCATGTGTCCACAATTACAGCTCTATAAGGAATAGTTTCACTGAGCTAAAAATACCCTGTGCTCTACCTTAGTCATTCCTCCTCCTCCCCATCCTTCCCTGAATCCCCAGAAACCACTGAAATTTTTACCGTCTCTATAGTTTTGCATCTTCCAGAATATTACATAGTTGGAATCACACAGTATGCAGCCTTTGATAAAGCAATATGCATTTAAGGTTCTTCCATGTCTTTTTGTAGCTGGATAGCTCATTTCCTTTTATGCTGAAAAGATTTCCATTGTATGGATGCACCACAGTTTGTTTATCCATTCATCCTTTGAAGGATGTCTTGGATGCTTCCAGTTTTTTTCTTTTTTGTAATCTTATTAAAGTTGTATATTTACAGAAAAATAATTCATGTAATACAGAGAGCTTCCAATTTTTGAAAACTGTGAATAAAGCTACTATAAACATTTGTGCAGCTTTTTGAGTGGACAAAAGTTTTCAATTCATTTTAATAAATGCCCAGGAGCATGATTACTGGATCATATAGTAAGATTATGTTTAGCTTTGTAGGAAGATGCCAGCAATGAGAATGCTTGTTGCTCTACATCCTCACTAGCATGTAGCATTGTCAGTTTATTAACCTTTGTTTAGCATTTTATAGTTTGAGATCTGCTTTCTTGTACATTAACTCACTAATAAAATAATACTTAAGACTTTAGTAGACTTTTGGGATCACTTAAAAGAAAAATACAATCTTACATTAAGTAACTAATAGTGCTTACCTAGCCCCAAAGTATATGAGGTAAGTAGGGTGACTGTAGTATTTATCATCTAAATGAGAACACATTTGATAATAAAAGGGGGTGATATTAATTATGCTGTAGTAACAGGCAAGAAATGGGATATATGTTCCCTTACATATAAATAATGGAGACCTGAGTTTCAATGTCGTATCCATCATTCACTTGCTAAATCTTCACCTATACAACAGGGGGTGAAGTAATGATTTCTAAGTTTCCTTTCAGCCCTAACATTCCAGAACTCTATAGCATGTACTGTCCAATCAAGAAATTAGAGCTATTCTACTGTTAACCTAAGAATTGATTTAATTCTTTGACAGTTAATGTCCTTGTTTGAGCTGTGAGTGTAGCCTGCAACACACTAAGCAGAAGCAAGTCTTGTTAAAACAATTTCTATAAATGGAGATAGAAAAGTGGGTACTGTCCAATGGTTTTGTCTACACTTGTGTCCCCAAACTTGTCTCTAGTGGTCAGGTAGTTATGTAGCCATTTCAGAAAACTGTCCATAATAATAATACTTGGAGATTTTTAACTTGAGGGTTTAGAAGGCTTGAAGAGCATTTATTGATTAATGAACTCTGTCACTGAACTGTTCTCCCATCCCATCTGTAGGTCTTTCTACATCTTGAGTCTTCACTCCATAGTCAAACTTCTTGGAAGTTATCTACGCTCACTATTTCTATTTTCTCCTTCTATTCTCTTCTCAACGCATTGACACTTGATTTCTGACTTCACTTCACTAAAAACACCTTGCCAAAATCATCAGTGACTTCCTAGTTGCCAAATCCAATGAACATTTTCGGTCTTCCACTGATTTGAACTCTGCAATATTTGGCACTGTCAATTTTTTCTTGTTTTTATGAACATAATTTAAAGATAGACTTTATTCTCTGATGGTTTACTCATGCAAACTGCACATAAAAGAAAATAGTACAGTTTTTATAACACTGCAAATGTAAAGACTCAAAATGCTAGGTAGAGGTTGGGTCATGGTGGCTCAGCAGGCAGAGTTCTCACCTGCCATGCCAGAGACCTGGGTTCAATTCCCAGTGCCTGCCTATGCAAAAAAAGAAAGAAAAAATGCTAGGTACATAAGTAGTGTAACATCCTGAAAGTTAAAATGGAATTTGTTTATACAACTAATAATGATTTTTATTTGCTGAAATAGATTGGTTTACAATGAAAAGTTTGCTAACCCTGGTAAGCTCATTAACCTTTTACATGATTTCTTACATCTATGTAGTTTTATTTTACAGTTGCAAGAATTCTGTTACCAAACAGTAACATGAAAGAAAATGCACTGAAGGACTTATGAAGGTGAAGCAAATGAGGCTTTTCTTAACTCATCAAAATCATAATAAAAATAGCTTTCTTGCAGAATTCATATTCTTTGGCATAACTGTGGCAAAATCATGTTTAGAAATTGATTACTTTGAAATTACAAAATCAGCTGAAAATAAATTTTAGAAGTAGAAGTATCAACTAAAAATTCTCTCATTTTTCGTAAGTCAAACAATAAAATTCCTATTATCTTCATATTTAAAAGTCCTGAAATGTCATTTGTAGCATCTGACTGTTTCCCAGTTTGAAACTTAGGCAGGTAGGATATTTCCTTGAATTATCAAGGATGTTCCATACAGGTTTTTAAAATGTCAGTCTCGTTAGAGATGGCACTGAGACTTTAGAAAATAGCGTAGTGTGGATGCAGAGCAAACTATACAACTTATCATAAATGCATTACAGATTTTTACATAATGGAATCCTGCTTGAATGCCAGATGTTGCTACTGAGGAAGACTCAGAACTATTTTACAAAATTTTCTTATGCACATCCACTACTTTATATATATATAAATATATATTTAACAATTTCATCTATTTAAAAATATTGTATTGTATTCTGAACATAAATGCAGAATAAAAATAGTTAATAGCACATTAGAAAACTCAGTATCCCACAGATGACTGGATATTGAGAAAAGTGTGCCTACAATCATCTCTTTAGAAACAAACTACATCATGGGAATGTTAGTTATCCAAGCCTGCACAGTAATGACATTTTAAACTGCAGTCATCTATTGGCCAACATCACACTGAAGGCATATTAAACATTCGAGCAAAGATTACTGGCCTAAACTACTGAAAGACACACACACAGTCATTCACTCTCTCTCTCACACATATTCTTGCTTCCCACATTATAATTACACTGTTCTAAAGATAGATACTGATTTTTTTTCCATGAGAAACATTATCAAGATTTACTACTAAAAGACGACAGCGCTTTCACAAGAACAAGTACAAGTTAGCTCACAATACGAGATGATGGGGGAAAACAGTCTTAAATTTTCTAAGTGCTAATTTTAGGCTTTTCTGACAACCATACCATACTTGATTATGCATAAACTTCTCATTTTGTAATGTGAAATCTGCTCCCTCTAAAACCCACAAAATCCTCAAACATTAATTCCAAAAAAATTATTAGGTATCTGATAACCCTGTAATGCACATTCTATAATTACATATTTTAAGCCTCATAAACATAACATAATACTGAATTTAAGATTTGAAAAATAAATATTATTTTTGAAATGATGAAGGATTCAAAAATTCAGATCTATTTAAAACCTTAAAAAAAGGAAACTATTATTGACACTGATCTAGTTCAAGATAAAGAATGTGCATAAAAGCACTGTACGTCCTTTACCATGTTATCTCTCACTTGAAAATAGTGTTCCCCAACATCTTTTTTTCTCTTGGTCTTTTTGGAATCACCTATTACTGGATTTTCTTCTATATTCCTAGTTTCTGCTTCTCAATTTCCTTTAAATAGTTCCCTTCCTATGTATATTCTTTAAATGTTGGTGGTCCTCAGGATTCTATCCTTAGCCTTTTACTCTTCTTATGCTGTACACTATCCTTGGGCCATATCACCTATGCTAGTTTGAAGATATGTACCTAAGAAAAGCCATGTTCTTTTCCTAATCCAGTCTTGTGGGGCAGACCTATTGTTTAGGGTGGAAACCTTCTTTATTAGAATACTTCCATGGAGATGTGACACACCCAATTGTGGGTGTGACCTTGATTAGATGGAGATGTGACTCCACCCATTCAAGGTGAGTCTTAATTAGTTTACTGGAGTCCTTAAAAGAGCTGACACAGGGAAACATTTAGGAGAAAGCTTAGATGCAGATGTTTTGAAATGCAGATGCCCTAGTGTAATCGAGAAATTAGGATTTAAGGAATGATTTTGATTCCTGAATCATTAGATAAATATTCCTTTTTGTTTTGTTATATTGGCACTTACAGAAGGAAATACCTGAAATCCCTAAAGTATAATTCAGCTGCCCTGATATCTGAAATGATTGTAAAAGCCCTTATCTTGTGTCTTTCTGACTGTAAGAGCTTGTATTGGTCATTTTCTTGTAGGGCAAAGACCCTAATGCTAATGAAGAATTTGATGTCAGCCATATAATTAGCTTCAGCCCTGGACATTTATAAATTACATCAGCTAGACTCTACTATTGAAAGGTAACTTGTCTCCCTTCCTTTTGGTTCACACCTTTAGTATTGAAATGATAGCTCTGCCTCCCCTCCTTTCAACTCATGTTCTATTGAAATGATAATGATAACACTATTTCCTTTTCTGCTTTAACCGCCATTCAAAATGACCTCATTTCCCCTTGCTAATATCCTCAAAAACCTTGAACCCCCTAAACTTGGAGAAAGATTTTGGGCCACTAGGCCATCTGGTTTCCTACTATGTGCCTAGTAATAAACCTGTTCTCTCTTTGAAATCTTGATGTCTCAGGAATTGATTATTGACTGCTTCAGGCAAAAGAACTCATGGCCTTTGTCCAGTAGCAATTTGGCGGCCCACAAGGAACAAATGCCTGATCTCTGGAGCCCCAGCAGAGCAGGTAAGTCAGGTAATCAAGCCTTTTGAGGCTGCTGGACTGAATTTAGTCTGGAGGCTTGGCAACTGGAGTTCTCTGTTCTGCCGGCACTCCAGAGACTTTTGATGCTGTAAAAAGCTTCAAATAGAGAAACCATTTCAAGTTCCATGTCAGACCTCTGACTGGGTGAGTGGGTCATCAGGGTAAAAAGTGAACCAGGGAATAAATAGGTGATTTGAGTGCTCTTGACCGAGGCCTGGGTCATACTTCCAGAATGACCCCCATTGCTCTGATCTCTACACTTTGTTTTCTGGGTACCATGCTGTATGGGGTTGGAGTTGCTGACCTAAATTTGTCTGTTGAGTATACTCCTAGACAATGAGAAATTAACAATTAATTGGTATTTAATAAAATTATGTAGGCCTGTTTAAGTGCTAACCGGTGTGTTACCAAGGTATAGTAAGAGTTTAATGCTTATTTAATTGTTAATTAGTGTGTTAAGTATTAAATTCCTGTTTAATTGTTAGTTGGTATGTTTGGCCTAGTTATTAATTGGTGTGTTATTTAAATATAATAAGCATTGTTTGTTTAAATTTGTTGATATGTTCCTAATTAGTTACTGATTGTGGGAATTCTTTAATAAGGGAAGCTTTGGGCTATATTGAAAATATTTTAGGTATGAGTCTATAAAAAGGTTTTGTTTCTGTAACATAATCTGGCTTCAAAATGATTGAAAATGAAAATACTGCCATTGGTTAAAATTATAAATGTTACAGTTAAAATTGTTCTGCAAAAAGGTAGAAACAGGATGAGATTATATTCAAATCCTTTAGTTGTCCCTCTTACAAGTATTTCTTTATTTCTTTTCTTGTGTAACTAACTCTCGATTTGTTTCTGCTTGCCTGTTCAGTGTATATTCTCATACCTCTGGATGGTAAATAACAGATTAATAAAAAAATTCTTAAGGCGCTCTATATGAACTGCTTAGAAATAATAAGACATTTTATATAAATATATAAATTGGTACTTCTAAAATAGAAAAGGGCTCTTGAGCAGTAGGATTCAGAGCCTTAGTTTTGTGATTGCTGTGAACAAACCTGGACATAGGAGGGAAGTGGAGTCTCCCTTGAGGCAGCAGAAAACTGTCAGAGGGTTGCCTCTAGAAGAAGTAAAGACCTTTTCCAATGGCTCTGGTTACAGCTTTTAGTAAAATAAATTTAATAATTGGAAATAGTTAAAGATGGGTATAGGAACCATTGAGGTAGCCCTGCCTGGATTGGATTGTTGCAGTTTTCCATTGATTTTAATCACAGGGCATGGTAGTACTAAAAGACGCCTAAGTGGATTGCCTATATTTTAGGAAAACTCTTACCTCCATTGCATAGCTGCAGTCCTATTTCCCCCTGATAGTCAGGGTTAATCACCCCAGCCAGTAAAGTAATTGCCTTCTTGGCTTCTTGATCCAGGGGCATAGAGTATCCCAAAGTGACTAGGTGACAGTTTTAGATTCCTGTTCAATGGAATCATTGTTGTTTCTCCTGGTGGAAGCACTCCCTCTTCTGGAACTAAAACCTGTCGACCAGCAGAGCTCAAGGTCAAAGGGACAGGAAGCAAAAATTTCCTAGTGGATCACTAGGGGTACTAGTGAGTGGTACCACTCCCATTTCCACCCCTTGGTTCCCGGACCCATGGATTCTGGCTATGGGAGAAATAGCACCATACAATGGATGCTGATTCAGAACATACACAGCCTCCTGGAGACCATCACCCCAACTCTACATAGTATGGCCACCTACTTGGCACATTGAGTTTTCAAAAGGCCATTCCACTGTTTCATCAATCCAGCTGCCTCTGGATGATGGGGAACATGGTAAGACCAGAGAATTCCATGTGCATGCGCCCATTCCCACACTTCATTTGCTGTGAAGTGTGTTCCTTGATCTGAAGCAATGCTATGCGGAATACCATGACGATGGATAAGGCATTCTTTAAGCCCACAGAGGGTAGTTTTGGCAGAAGCATTGCATGCAGGGAAAGCAAACCCATATCCAGAGTATATGCATTCCAGTTAGAACAAATTTCTGCCCCTTCCATGAAGGGAGTGGTCCAATGTAATCAACCTGCCACCATGTAGCCAGCTGATCACCTTGGGCAATGATGCCATATCAGGGGCTGAGTGTGGGTGTCTGCTGCTGGCAGATTGGGCACTCAGAAGTGGCTTTAGCCAGGGCAGCTTTGTTGAGTGCAAGTCCATGTTGCTGAGCCCATACATAACCTCCATCCCTACCACCATGACCACTTTGTTCATGAGCCCATTGGGTAATGCAGGAGTTGCTGGGGAAAGAGGCTGACTGGTATCCACAGAACAGGTCATCTTATCCACTCAACTATTAAAACCTTCTTCTGCTGAAGTCACCCTCTGGTACACATTCACATGGGACACAAATATCTTTATGTTTTTAGTCCACTCAGAAAGGCCCAAGTTTTCCCAGACCAGAGCCTCTTGGGGAGTTCCTTACAGTGAATTGATTGAGGAAGAGAAAACTCGGGCCTGGTTTACAGATGGTTCTGTACGATATGCAGGTACCACCCGAAAGTGGACAGCTGCAGCACTACAACCCCTTTCCAGGATATCCCTGAAGGACAATGGTGAGGGGAATTAATGTCACTTCTGAACCAGTTCTAATAATCCCCCAAATAACTGATCATTTCCTTTTCCCCAATACAGTTACCCTGGTAAAAGGCCATCAGTCTTCTTGGGGAATGCTTAGAGGAAGATTAGCAGTAAAAATTTGTGGCAGTCTAACAGGGTCCTCCCCCAAAGGGACCTGGCCTCCCCCTCATTCAAGGGGCTCTGGGTTTGTAAATTGTCTGAAGTCTGGAAATTGATTAAGGGGCCTTCACTCTCTGTTTTTGTAATTCAAGGTAGACTTCTGTTTACTTTACCTAGAACTCTTTTGTTTATACAGCTCAAACAAGAATTTAATGGACTGCCCATCTATTGTACTTTTAGGTACCCCATGATCTACTAGCCAATGCCACAAGTCTCTGTGAGTTAGACTATTTTAACTCCTGCTTTGAGTCTCCTGTCCATTATGATAGCCATGTCCACCTTGTCTTTGGCGATTAAGTGCTGCCACCTGGTTTCTGCCAACTTGGGATCCACCCATCCCATTGTGTTTAAGGATTCCAGCTCAGTGACAGCAGTTCCCACAGTGATATCTGACCTACAGAGAAGTGCAACTACAGAGCTCTTCAGGGATGATGGCGCTAGTCTCACAAATTTATTTCTTACAGTTCTGGTAAAAGGTGCATCCTCCGGACATTCCTGGGGTATATGAGCAGCCTTTCCCTGATAAATTCACTCTAACATTCCAATCTCTTTAAGCCATTGGATCCCCTGATCTACATTACACCAGGGCTGTTCTGGCATTTCAACCTCAGGTAATGTCGGCCACCTTTTAATCCATGTTTCAGCCAACATTCAAACAAATCGTTAATGCCTTTTCTAACTCCCTGAGTTATAACATTGAATGCAGAATCTCTGCTTAGTGGGCCCATATCAATAAATTCAGGTTGATCCAACTTTATATTCCTTCCACCATTATCCCATACCCTTAAAATCCATTGTCACACATATTCCCTTGATTTCTGTCTATATAAATTGGAAAACTCATGTAACTCTTTTGGAGTATAACGTACGTCCTCATGGGTGACACTTTGTACCTCACTTTTTAGGGTCTGTTGGGACTTTAGTTATAGGTCTGGAAGAAATGAGGGGAGGTGGGGGTGGGAACGAAATCATGACCACATGTAATTAATTCATAAGAAATTGAGTTCATACTTGATGACTTTCAAATATTTGGCATCTTATGAAAGAACATCAATGATTTCTGTGATGTCAAATTGAATTTTTTCTTTATGTTTTGGATTTCATCTAATATTTTTGCTCTGTTTAGATAATTTCATGTTTTTTCTGCCTTACTGTCGTAGGGCAGGCTGTGAAGCTGACAACTCCGATGAACGGTCTGCTGAAGCAGAAAGAATGACTCTCTCTTCTGAATCCTCCTTAAAAGCCTTTCAGTGATTAGATTTAGCATCACTCATTGCAGAAGACACTCCCCTTAGCTGGTTACAAATGCAATCAGCTGTGGATGTAACTGTCATAAGCATGAAATCCATGAAATGTACTTATAGCAAGATAGGCCAGTGCTTGCCCAACCAGACAAATGGGTACTATCACCTGGCAAAGTTAACACATGAAACTGACCATGACACCACCTAAAGCAGTTATGGTGGGAGGGGTAGGCACAGAACGATATGGTGAGGTGTGGCTTAGAATTTTTTTTACTGGGCCTGGAGATTAGAAATGGTAAGAATAAAAAATGCTATAGTATAGGTTATGTTTGTTATTATTTTTTCAATAATATCTTTGCAATGGTAATTGCAGTAATCAGATTATTATTAAACTATGAATAGCCTTGGGCTAGGCATAACTGAATAAAATCTAATTATCAAATTTCAGTAAGTAAAATGAAAGATCTTTGAGAGCTATGGAAAAGTTTTCCTGGGTTTAGGCTTGGAACAAATTAAACAATTGCAGTATATTTTCCAGAACATGATAGTCAATGGACTTTTAAAATTGTATTTTAAGATATAAAGAAAACAAAGAATTTTTTTCAATTTCTGATAAAAGGAATTTTATGATAAATTTTGAATTGAACAAATGTGATTTATTCTGCTTGGGTATGTTCTCCCTAAATTTATACAAGCTTACTAAAAAAATAAGCTAGAAGTATAAGTACATTCTCAATATTCCTCCTAAAAATAGCCCAACTAGACAGGTTAGGTAACATGAACTGAGCAATGTACCTGGTAAATGATGACACTTATAAGATACACTAAAATAGGAATATGCTAATGCTTCAAACATTTTATGTAAGAAATCAGTTAAGTTTAGTAAGAAATATAGATGGATTTTAAAAATAACTTTGATTCCTGGATTTCAAAGAATCTGGCCTTTGGTTACTTGGGCATTTGTTACCTCAGTATGTGGAAGAATTTGAATTTGTAGTGACTTTGTTAATGTCAGCCAGTATATTGTTGTTAGTAAATGCTGTCATGAATAGAAAAGACATAAATCTTAGTTTCAAAGAATTTATACTTTAGTTAGAAGATACTTACACTAGGGCATAGTGTAAGACAATCATAATGAAGGAATAAAAACACTGGAAGAATTTAAAAGCAGATAGATAAAGAATGACCTAAGAATCCTCATAGAAGAGATTATACTTGTAAGACTTTTAAACAAGAAAGTAGCATTTAAATAAATAGAATTGTGAACTAGTTTTTTTAGAAGCCATAACTTAATTTTGTAAACTAACACATTCCTGTTATTTAGCTCCTGAGAATAATGTTGTGGAAAATTTGAGTTTTCTTTTCTGGATATAATTCCTTATACATTGAAAACCTGATTATATTTCAAATTTGGGCTTTTCTGACCTTTGAATGTAGTGCTGGATTGGACTGAGAGATTTTTAGGCATATTCTAAAGTAGTCATTTATGTGTTCTGAGTATCAAGTATATGTTGCCTGGCTATATTCCAAACCCAAGCATAAATTTCTTCCTTCTCCCATTATTTTGCAATATTGCTGTCTCTTCTTGTCTTCATGAATATTGTTACTGGAAGGAAGTATGTAGTTCAAAAAGCTATGTGAATTTGTCAAATTTATTTCTGATTATGTACAGTCTAGATAAATAAAAACTATAGGTGGAATGGATATGGAAGGTCATAGAAAGTTTAAGAAAATGTATTTTGTTTGTTATAGTCATTGCTGACTATAAGCTCTGAGTGAATATAGAGAGTTGTAAAAAGGAGTTTATGAAAGTGAATACTGTCTGTCATAGTTAGCGTTGACCAAAATTTAATAAGCCTGTTTATTATATTTTAAAAAATGGATGCTTTTATGTTAAACTGGCTATTCACTAAAAATTATAGTTTAGTTTTATCCCTGTTAAAATAATGTGGATTGGGCAGGCCACAGTGGTTCAGCAGGCAGAGTTCTTGCCTGCCATGCCGGAGACCCGGATTCGACTCCCAGTGCCTGCCCATGCAAAAAAATAAATAAATTAACTAGTTAAATTAAATAAAAAAAAATAATAATGTGTATTGTTAGTCTGTCCTTAAAGTTTTTCTTAAAAACAGTTTTTCTTAATCATCTGAGCATTCTGTCTAGAAAACAAAGATTTTACATAATGTTTATGTTGGCCTTATCCTTTATTTCAGAAGACAAGTCTTCTTATTGTTAAGGGAAAAACTGTTACAGATAATTTGTTCTTTCACTTTGTATAAGTAAGGTGCTAAAATAGTTTAACCTATTGCATAGAGGTATTTGGGAAGTATTACAGTGGTTTAAAGGGATTTTCTATCCTGTTGCTCATTAAATTTATATAGGTAAAATATTATTCATATATTTAAGATTGTATACAATTCCTAAAAATTTGACAATGTTCTCACTGTCCATGTTATAGTCTGATACTAATTTGTATGATGTTAAATGGTGGTAAGGTGTTAGTCATAGTTTTAGTTGTTCTGTAAAAAGCTGCAGATCATAGAAACAGTCATATAGTCAGTTGCACTGCTTTGCTCTAATATTTCTGTAAAAGTATACATAGTCAACCATAGGTCAAAGCTCCATTTGTAACAAGGAAAGACTTTAAAAGAAAGGCAGGACCAATATATAAATTATATTTTATCTGTTAATATAAGTCTGGTAAATAAGTAAAAAATCAGAACAAAACTTCTGCTATGGTGTGTTAATATAAAACAATTATCTAATGTTTTTATTTCTGAGGGTAGCTTCATGAAAAATGCTTATAAAAATTAGAGTTTAGATTGTAAGCTTTAACTTTTTTTTTGCTTTTTTTATTGATATATATATTATATATTTACATATCATATAATCATCCAAAGTGTACACTCAGAGGTTCACAATATCATCATATAACTGCACATTTACCATCACAATTGACTTTTTTTTCTTTCTTTGTGAAAAATAACATATATACAAAAAAGCAATACATTTCAAAGCACACAGGAACAATCAGTTGTGGAACAGATTTCAGGGTTTGGTATGGGTTACAGTTCCACAACTTTGGGTTTCTACTTCTAGTTGCTCTATGGTACTGGAGACTAAAAGAAATATCAATATGATGATTCTGCAATCATACCCATTTGTTAAAGCTTACCTTCTCTGTATAACTCCATGTCTAGTGTGCTAGTTGCTGGAATGCAATATACTAAAAACAAATGGCTTTTAAAAAGGGGAATTTAATAAGTGGCTAGTGTACAGTTCTAACGCTGAGAAAATGTTCCACTTAAACAAGTCTACAGAAATGTCCAATCACAGGCATCCAGGGAAAGATTCCTCGATTCAAGAAGGCCGATGAAGTTCAGGGTTTCTCTCACAAGTGAAAAGCCACACGGCAAACACGGTCAGGGTTTCTCTCTTGGCTGGAAGGGCACATGGCGAATACAGTGTCATCTGCTAACTTTCTCTCCTGCTTCCTGTTTCATGAAGCTCCCCAGGAGGCATTTTCCTTCTTCATCTCCAAAGGTTGCTGGCTCATGGACTCCGCTTCATGGTGCTACAGCATTCTCTGTTCTCTTTGAATCTCTTTCATTCTCCAAAATATTTCCTCTTTTATAGGACTGCAGAAACTTATAAGACCCACCCAAATGGGTGGAGACATGTTGTCACCTAATCTAGTTTAACAACCACTCTTGATTAAATCATATCTCCAGGGAGATGATCTAACTACAGACTCAAACATACAGTATTGAATAGGGATTATTCTGCCTTTATGAAATGGGATTTAAAACATGACTTTTCTAGGGGACGTACATTCTTTCAAACCAGCACATTCCACCCTGTGGACCCTAAAAATAGACGTTTTCCCCATATAAAAAACACATTAATTTCATAACAATATCACAAATCCTTAAACCATTTCAGTAGCAATACACATGAAATACAAAGTTAGAAACATGCAAACTCCTATCAAAGTTAGTTACAGACATAGTCTGTTCTAAAGCAAAATTATCCTCTGTCTTTGGACCTACAAAAACTCAAAACAAGTTATTTACTGCCAACGTACAAAGGAGAAACAGTCATAGGATACATATACGCATTTCATAGGGAAGAAGGAACACAGGGGTCACCAGAACCATACAGTTTTGAAAACCCGCAGGGCAAAGTCCATTAGATTTCAGTCTGAGAATCATTTATCTTCAGGGCTTTAGAAGGCAGCAGTTCCACCCTTTCCAAAGGCCTATGCAGAGGCCTGCCTCTCTCAACCTTGGGGGACACTGGGGAAACCACCTTTTTCTCAGCTCCACCCTCTCCAAGGATCGGAGCTCCACCCAGGCTTTCTGCCATTTCCAGGGCACACACTCAACCCCTCCATGTGATGACAACCAGTCTCTCCCCAAAGCCAAGGAATGTGCTTCACCCTCTCCAACGCCTAAGGTGGCATGACTTTTCCACTGCAACAAGGTGGAAGGCCCATCCTCTGCCTTTGGGGAAAACTCACCCTCTCCACGGGCTTAGGTAGGTCTGCTCTCCTGGCCTGAGGCTTCTTGACTTCAGACCTCAGCCTCCATGGTTTTGCCTCTGAAGTTATTTTTCCTCCAATGCATCTGTTGTCTGAACCCCCCAGTCCAGACTGGCAGTGGCTCTGTTTATATAGGTCCCACAGCACTCTTGTTGGCTTTCTATGGAGTAGGCTTGGATCATACCCATTAGACATAAGGAGTTTCCACAAATCCTTCCTGGATAACCCCATGTCCAATCCTGGCCTTCCCTGAAATGGCTAACTGGTTTCACCTTTGACCAAGACCTCATGCTGGGCACTATTCTCTGGGGTCTCCCTTCCTGGAGGCCCAGAATTTTCCAGAACTTCAATTTCTGGTTTCTTTGTATCCAAGAGTTCAGTTCTCAGTTTATCTTTTTCCTGTCACATTTCACCATAAGCTGTAAGGAGAAACCAGGCTGCACTTTTGACATTTAATTTGGAGATCTCTTCTGCTAAATATCCAAGTTCATGGCTTTTAAAATCAGCCTTCCAGCCAAAGCCACTCGTCAATTTCGCCAAATTATCTGCAATTTTAAAACAAGGATCGCCTTCCTTCCACTTGCAATAACACATGTCTCATTTCTGTCTAAAACCTGGTCAGAGGTATCTTTAGAGTCCACATTTCTACCAACAGTCACTTCAAAGCATTCTAGGCCTTATCTATTAAGCTTCTCACAACTTTTCCAGAATTATCCCCTTATCCATTTAAAAAACCATTCCAACATGTTTAATATTTACAAACCATAGCAGCACCCCACTCTCCAGTGCCAAAATCTGTTCTAGTTTGCTAGCTGCCGGAATGCAATATATCAGAAACAAATGGCTTTTAAAAAGGGGAATTTAATAAGTTGTTAGCGTACAGTTCTAAGGCTGAGAAAATGTTCCACTTAAACAAGTCTACAGAAATGTCCAATCACAGGCATCCAGGGAAAGATACCTTGATTCAAGAAGGCTGATGAAGTTCAGGGTTTCTCTCTTGGCTGGAAGGACACATGGCGAACACAGTGTCATCTGCTAGCTTTCTCTCCTGGCTTCCTGTTTCATGGCTCCCCCGGAGGCATTTTCCTTCTTCATCTCCAAAGGTCACTGGCTCGTGGACTCTGCTTCGTGGTGCTACAGCATTCTCTGCTGTCTCCGAATCTCTCTCTCTCTCTCTTTTTTTTTTTTTGCATGCTGTATGGTGGGGGTCACATTTCATTCTTTTTCCATATGAGTATCCCATTATTACAGCACCATTTGTTGAATTTTTGTTTGTTTGTTTTGTTTTTTGGGAAGTGCATGGACCAGGAATCAAACCCGGGTCTCCTGCACGGCAGGTGAGAATTCTACCACTGAACTACTCTTGTACCCCCTATAAGCTTTGACTATTAACTTTACATTCTGAGGCACTTTACCGTTTGTATAGTCTAGTAGTTCCCTGGAAATTTAAGTGTCTGTGTTACATCTGAGACTCAGATTTGGTTCTCCAGCTCTGAAAGTCAGCATGGATCCATACAGCAACTGTTAAAAAAAAACTGAAAAAGATCAAACTCTGATTAAAGATGTGATGAAACTGATCTGGTTAAAACTAAGGTAAATCAATATACAAGGTAAACACACACACACACACACACACACATATATATATACAAAACATATATACATATACATATAAAATATATATATATATAGTCTATGTTTTAAAGCTTAAAGTTTTGTGTAAGACCAAAGGAAAAATGTTTATTTTATCCAAAATTTAAACTTTCTGTAGCACACTAATTTAATATGTCTAATCAGTTCATTTAAACAACCTAATACAGCTTTATTTGACCCTGGAATAAAGAATAAAATCTTAATATTCTATACAAATTAATGTTATACCATACTGCATTTCAGAGTATTTGGGGCTGAAAATGGAGGAGTGTTTGCAAAGTCCCTTGAGGGGCTGGGAAAAATAGAACTATTGAACTTCCTCACCTGGGGAATTCCTCACATTTTCTTAAGAGGGCCTTGCAATTGAGTAGGCCAAGGCCTCAATCTTTTTTTTTTTTTTTTACATTCAATGAATATATTCTTTTTAAAAAATATTTTTATTGTAAACAACAAACAAACATGCAAACATTCTTAACATACAAACATTTCTTGACATGGTTATAATCAATGGCTCACAATATCATCATATAGTTGTGTATTCATCACAAGGGCTCAGTCTTGAGGCTTGCCCTTATGAAATTACTTCTGTAATAGCAAACTGAACCTACTTAGGATTAGTGCCTAAGAGTCATCTCCAGAAAATTTGAGCTGTTGCTCAAATGTAGTCTCTAAGTCAAACTCTGACCTTTCCTCCTACGTGGGACATAACTTCTAGGGGTATAAGCTAGGCCCTGGCATCGTGGGACATAACTGGCCCTGGCATTATGGGACATAAGTTCCAAAGATGAGCCTGGCCTTGAATTGTGAATTAGTTGACTAAAAGGGGAAAAATAATGGCTAAGAGATTTCAAATGGAGTTGACAGGTCATTCTAGAGGTTACTGCTATGCAAGTTTCAGCCAGATATTACAAACTGCCACAGTATGGCAAACCCCAAAGATATCCTTGGTTCTATAAAATTTTACTTATTAAATTTGTTTTTTAGAGACTTAAAACCTCCACATTGTTTCAATGCCAGAGAAGTTCTGAAACCCCAAAATACTGGACCCTCCAAGAGTAACAACCGGCTTCATTGTTTCATTCTTCTGCCGCTTAATGACAATGCTCCTTTTCAGCTTTGAAGCAGTTACAGAGTCATCCCTCAGATATCCCTCAAGATTGAGAGATAATTATCAAATGAAAGGGAGAAATTGTAACTGAAAAATTAGGATTTAAGAGATGATGATTTTGATTACTAAATCATATTCCTTTTTTGCTTTCTGGAATATTGGAATAGACAGGGGAATATCTGAAATCCCTAAACTATAATTCAGCTCCCCTGATATCTGAAATGATTGTAAAAGCCCTTATCTTGTGTGTTTGTGACTGTAAGAGCTGTTACTCCTTTTATCCGGTCATTTTCTTGTAGGGGAGAGGCTCTAACGCTAATGAAGAATTTGAAGTCAGCCATTTAACTAGCTTCAGGCCTTGACATTTGTAAATTGCATCACCTAGGCCCTACTATTGAAAGATAACTTGTCTCCCTTCCTTTTGGCTCATATTTTTACTATTAAAGTGATAGCCCTGTTTCCCCTCCTTTCAACTTATGTTCTCCTATTGAATGATAATAGCACTATCTCCTTTTCTGCTTTAACTTGCTATACAAAATGACCTCATCTCCCCTTGCTAAAATCCTTAAAACCCTTGAGTCTCCTAAACTCGAGGAGACAGATTTGGACCGCTAGGCCATCTGCTTACCTACGACATGCCTAGTAATAAACACTTTCTCTCTTTGAAACCTTGGGGTGTCTCAGGAATTTGTTATTGAGCACATTGGGCAAAAGAATCCATGGCCTCTATCCAGGAATACCAGGAGATGCCAGGAGCTAAGAGTGCCAACAGAAGTTAGATAGGAACCAGAGCCAGCAGATGTCACCATACGCCTTTCCAAGACAGTCTAAGATAAGAGATGAAACCCGAGTTTTGCCCCAGAGCAGCTAAGTCAGGACCCACAAATGCTTAGAGAGGAAGTCACTGGAATCACTAGCACAAAGCAACCAACTGGGAGCAAGGACCTCAGATGCCAGCCATGTGTCTTCTCAGCCAACAGAGGCATTCTGGATGCCATTGGCCTTTCTTGAGTCAAGGTATCTTTCTTCTGATGCTTTATCTTGGACATTTTTATGGCCTTAGAACTGTAAACTTGTAATTTAATAAATTCACTTTATAAAAGCCAACCCATTTCTGGCATATTGCATTCTGGCAGCATTAGCAAACTAAAACATCACCCATTATTAGCACTTTAATAACTGCTTAGTTACTGATGACTTCTAAATCTCATACCTCTCTCCTGAACTTCAGATCCACATATCCTATTTACCACCAGATGCCCCACAGTAGGCCCACCTCTAACATGTGCATGGCCTGGACAAGAATATAAAGGGAGATCCCTGACTTATTACCCTTTTTCTTTCTACCCATGTTCTACTGCCTCTACCCTCCACCCCACTGTAAAGAACCTGTCAGGTGCACATTTGTGAACACCTCAACCTGAATTTCCAAGCTTTATCCATATTCCTCCTAAATTTCCAAGCTCTATTCATAGTCCTCCTAAATGACCATCTTTTTGGCCACTCTTTAGATTTAGTAGTGTGCACATTGGTGGTGTGGTCCACCCTTAGGAGGAATGACCTGGAAAAGTGCTTATCTATTGAAGGATGTGAGCTTAGCACCATTTGGGAGAGAATTTAGGGACCTAGGAACCCAAAGTGCAATAGGATCTGAAGAAGGGTGTGAGCACTGGATAGTCATATCCTCTTGGTGCCACAGGGAAAGGCTTGGCTTAAGGGTAACCATCTAAAATATGGGGTCTAGAATAGGGACCCAGTTGCCACCAAAAGATAAATATTGTATTATTTCACTGATAAGAATTAATTAGAATAAGCAAATTCATAGACAGAATTCAGGTTTCTAGAGGCCAGTGTGGGGGTAGGGAATGGAGAGTTAATGCTTAACAGAATTTCTGTTTGAGGCGATAGAAGAGTTTTGATAATGGATTCTGAATCATATATCTGAATGTGGTAATAAGGGAGACTTTTAGGATGTATATATGTTACTAGATTAAAAAAAGAAAAAAGTACAATATAGCTGAAGCAGAGTGAACCCTTGGGTAACCTATGCACTAGTTAATAGGATAATTATGTTTCATCAGCTTAAACAAAGGTACCACACTAATACATTATCAATAATAGGGAGAACTGTGTTTGGGGTGGTGTTATGTGGCCACTCTTGTATTTTCTGCATTATTTTTCTGAAAACCTGTGAGTTGACTAACAAAAAAATTTTTTTACAAACAGAACTGCAAAAAAGAAAGAACACCTACTTGTCTTTCACAGCTTCTTTGCTTTCTCGTAATACAAGAAGTTCCAGTATATGGTGTATACTCCTTGCTCCCACTAATGTTTACTTTTTTTTTTTGAATGGTTAGGCACCGGGAATCGAACCCGGGTCTCCAGCAGGCAGGCGAGAACTCTGCCTGCTAAGCCACTGTGACCCACCCTCCAAACTAATGTTTATTTTTAACACAGTATAGAGTCAACTTCTATATCTAATAGTTGCAGCAAGGACAAGGTGTTTGGAAGAGTGTTACTGCACAATCGCCTTCCCCAATTCTGCTTTAATTTGAATTCTACATTCTGCTGAGAAAACACACCTACTGTGTAGAACTAGATATGTATTAGTGTGGAGATGATCAGAGCCCAGAGAAAATGGCAGTGAAAGAAACAACTAGATGAGGCATTGGAGGAGTGAACCCCTCAATTTCCGTGTTTTGGGCACTGAGGGGTGAGGGAGGCTTGGAGAGGCACAACAGAATTAGCTAGTCTTTTAGGAATATCAACCATGTGCAGGTGCACATTTTGCGATTTAAAGTTCACAACCACTTTAGCTATCATCTCCAGTTTGCCTTCAGAATTGTACACCTCTGGTTTGTAGAAAAACATGTTTTTAAATGGTAGAGCAGGTAATACTTTCGCATTTTCTAAAACAAATTGTTCATATAATTTAGAATTTATAGCCAAGGAGCCTCAAAGCTTAGTTTCACCATAGGATGGTGCTGGTTAATTCTGAGAGAAATCGTTCTGTAACAAGGTAGGAATGTCCATCTCTGTTTTTTTGGTATTAGGGATAGGTGGTATAAAACTTATTAAAACAATCTGACCAACATCAAAGGAGAGAAATGTTGATTATATAGCATAGGATATCATAACTTGAATGTTCTCAGGGAGGCAGCATGTCAAAAGGTCTTGGTTCCAGTCCTGGCTTCATCATTTACCAACTGTGTGACTTTATTTAATCTCTGATACTTGTTCTCCTCTCCTAATAGGAAAATAACACCTACTCGGCCTAACTTACAAGGATGTGTGGTATATGTGAAAGTACTTTCAAACTTGTAACATGTTATACAACTATAAGGACTCATTATTATATTTGTTCCAAAATTATGAACACAAATCTGAACATAAAAAAAAAACGTGGAGCCAGGATTCAATCCTGAATCGGAAACACCAATGGCTCTCAAATCCGTGTGCGCAGCAACTTACTGGAAAAAAAACTTTAAGAAACAGATGCCAAGGCCCCTCCACACCTAATAATACTGTATATTCTTGGTGATGGAGGGTGAGGTGGGGAGAGAGAGGGCGGGGCGCAGAACAGGACGCTATCCTTGGGGAATGTAAAGTCTATAAAATTCCTCAACTGGTTTTGTAGAACCAAGTTTTAAAACCACTACTTTTTATGGTTTACTTTATGTTACCTGATAAGAAGTGGTTCCCCAAACAGGAGTCAGACTTCAAATATTCCTGTAAACTTTAAGTTAGAAAATTCCTCATTACACTCAGTATTGGTCGTAAGCATGGTTTTTCGAAATTGAGACTATCAAGAGTATAAACTGCTAAAAGCAAGGAGAGTGGTTGTGGGCTGGTTCAGCCAACCAGACAGGCTGACTCTAATCCCCCAAAAGGGGTAAAGCTGTTAAACTTGAGGATTAATCACAAAAGGAATTGTTGTTTCCTTTAAGTCGTCGCGGGGTTGGCCTACTTCTTGCGACTCACAGCAACGACTGAGCAAGGATCGGGTCTCAGGTTCCCAGGAGCGTCGGTAAGTCCTCCGCTCTTGCTCGATTAGAGGGGTTGGGGAGAATTGGAAGCTTTCCCTCAAGCCTGCAAAGGAGTGTGGAGTCGCTCAGATGACTGGGCTTGGGAAAGAGGGCAGGATCTCGACTCTAGCCAGGATTCAGCCCGAAGTAAGTAGGCGATGCGCAAAATGGCCGCCCAAGAGCTGCTACGGAAGTCCCCAAAGTCGGTCTTCGCGGCGTTCTTTTTTAAGTTCTCAAATTTCCCGACGCTCCGCCCCTTAACGGTTTTCCGGTTTGCAAGGCGTCGCGCCGGAAGTGATGTTACGGTGGCGCCGACACGCCGAGGTGCTTCCTGCGGGGGAGTTTGTGGGGGTCTGTGTGGAGAAGCTCTTCAATCCCTGTTTCCTACACAGGTTACGCGGTCGTCTGGGTGTCGAGTGCTGCCGGGGCGCGGGTCGGACGCGCGGAGGTGGGAACCAGGGGAGTTGGCTTATTTGTCTGTGCCTGTGGGAGGGGGCTTCCGGGGCTGCCAGTCGGTTCTGTCTTTAGGCTCCGGGTTCCGGCCTTGTAGACTTTTACAGAGCCATACACGAACTGGAGGCCCCATCGGTAGGGCGGGGTGGGGGGGCAGTTATTAGGGGATGTCCTAGGAGTTGAGGTGGGAGTCCGAGGACAGCGCGGTTTTAAATATCCTGGGAGTAGCTTGAGTTGTGAGGCATTAGCAGCCTGGGCTCTTAGTCCCGCCTTGTTGGTGGCTGTTGCAGTTCACATGTTTGCTTATATACTTTGCTCCATACTTCACTTTCCATTTGCACCATGAGGGAGGTTGGTAGGGAAGCGCGTGAGTGACTCACCCATGACATAGATTCAGAACAGAGATGAGTAGATTCAGGACAGAGATGAGTCCGGGTCTAGAAGGAGACACCTGCCAGGGCGCAGGTTCTACTAAATCCCGGGAACTTACCCTTGATTCTTTCCTGCCTGTGGTGTAAATCTGCCGTTCTTATTATTAGTACCCTGAATTGATATTGACTTATCAATTGGCCGGTTGCTCCTCAATAAATCTCCAAATTCTAGAGCTAAAAAGAGTATTAACAATTCTCTTTCCTGGTTACAGGATGAGGCACTCCAGACCTGGATTTTTTCCCCTCTCCTTCCTCACAACAGACTAAATTAATTTTAGTTTGTCGTCTTTCAAATATAGGTCTTATTTTCACACACAAAAAAAGTGACTTTCTTTGAGCAGCTCAAAATTTCAATTGGAAAACTCAGATGGATTTTAATTTGAATGGCAGGTTTAGGTATATTGAATACAAAACTCCTAATTGTTGATTTCTCTGTATGAAGTGAAATGGTTGCAAAAAACATGACTTTTTGATAAAAGTTTTTTTTTAACAGAAAAATCATGCAGAAAATACAGAGTTCCCATATATTCCCCCACTTAAGAATTTTTTGGGTGGAGCCACTTTTTGGGGTAGGGCTATGGTACCAGAAAAGTGCCTCTGAAACTTTTTTGATCTCTGACCCACAGTTAGATACATTTTCGTGATGACTTTGAGTGCCTCCTACATGCATGAGCCTGCGCACACACACAATGAAACAAAATTTACTTATTCTTTCTACAGATGATACCTTCTGACATTTGTTTCATTAAGAGAAAAAAAAGGTTGGTTGCAACCTAAGAAATTGATTGTGATCACCGATGGGTCATGACCTGAGGTTTGAATAATATTGGGTTAGAATATGTGTTAAGAGTCTTGTCATTACTGAGATTCTGCCATTAGTACAAAATGGAAGATGTTTCATTTTTCTGTTCTTATCAGGCAGAAGAGCAAGGTTATTTGAGTTCTGAATTTTTCCAGGACAATAGCAGAGGATACATAAATTTGCATTTCAATGGTGTATTGTCTCCATGGTGTCATAATTTTAGCAAGGCTTGTTAAGTCTTTTTTTGGTCGCCTGGTAGGTGAGAGCGAATTTGCCAGGAGGTGGTAGAATTAGGTGACATCATGACTTCCAGCATCTGTGTCTAGAGGGGTTTGATTTATTGATGTATCACAACTTAGCGCTGGGATGCTGATGATTATAGCTGAGACTCTCTATACACAGTATGAATTTGAAACCTTATCTGGAAGGTGTACGTATCAGATTTGCTGCCTTATGAAGAGAAAGTGTCGTCTGGTTGATGACTTGCCAAAGTCATCATAAAAAATCTCAAATTTAAGATGGAAGAACTGGATAAATGTGAGGTATTCCACTTGGGTCTAAAATTATGTTACTTAGCAGGGTAGCAGGGAGGGCTTCATGTAATAAAAAGATGTGGGACCTCAAACACTACTGACAAACACCGTCTGAATCAGTGGTATAGTTAGGCTGTGAAAGAAATTGATGTGATCTTCATTAGTCTGAATCAGTGGTATAGTTAGGCTGTGAAAGAAATTGATGTGATCTTCATTAGTAGATCATATTAGGACAATGTAATCACTTATGCAAGCCAGGTAGGATATTAGGTTTAAATGGAATATTAGATTTAAATCTGGTTACACAGAGTAAATTTATGGGTAGGAGTTAAAAAGAAGTCAGAATTTGTTACATTTTAAAAATTTTTTGTTGGCTGACAAGATGTAATAGCATTGTTTTGGCATGAGTGATTTTTTTTCCCTTGTCATTTTAGGCTTTCAGGTATAGGCTGGCTAGTGGTCTTAAAACATTTTTGCTTGAGAGTCCCCAAAAGATTGGAAGTTCAGTGTATCTCCTTCACACTTTGAAGTTGGATCTGAAATTTTTTGTCATAAATTTAAATAGCTTGGAATGTAATTTCTGACATGCAAATATATTAACATTTTTAGTTAAATACAAAATTATTTAAATACAGTAGCAATTTTGTTTTAAAAATATGCAAATAAGCTTTTAAAAATTATGTAATATAGTCTATTCCTTGATTTTCAGATGATAAACTTTGCATTCCTGGATTGAACCCCTTCTATTCATGGTATATAATACTTTTTATATGTTGCCGAATTGAGTTTGCTGTGTTGTTTTTTTTTTTTTTTGACATGGGCAGGCACCGGGAATCAAACCCAGGTCTCCAGGAGAGAACTCTGCTTTGCTGAGCCACTGTGACCTACCCGAGTTTGCTAATATTTTATTAAGAGTTTTTTACAAGGAATATTGGTCTGAAGTTTTCTTTTCATATGATGTCTTTGTCTGACCTTAACCTTTTGTTCCATGTTGCATTTTTTTAAACTTTTTGTTTTTATTTTTATTTTTTATCTATTTCTTATAAATATAACAACATACAGGCGCAAACATTCTTAACATATGAGCATTCCATTCTTGGTATATAATCAGTGATTCATAGTATCATCACATAGTTTTATGTTCATCACCAAGATCATTTCTTAGAACATTTGCGTCACTCCAAAAAAAGGAATAAAAAGAAAAAAACTCATGCATACCATACTCCTTACTCTTCCTTCTCATTGACCGCTAATATTTCCATCTACCCAATATATTTTAGTCTTTGTTTCCCCTATTTTTTTTCTATACCCCTTACCACTCCCTTTCATTGATCACTAGTATTTCAATCTACTAAATTTATTTTATCATTTGTTCCCCCTATTATTTATTTGTTTTTAATCCATATGTTTTACTCATCTGTCCATACTGCAGATAAAAGGAGCATCAGACGCAAGTGTACCATGTTGCATTTTGTGGAAGGTCTGAGCTTTGTGCTAGGATGGTACTAGATGTTTTCTATTAAGGTCTTTGCCATTCCCAAGATTTTGATTCTACAAAAACCTTTCCTGATACATGGAAACTATCTAGCTTTTCAGAAGTCCCTAACTAACCAAGTACCCATCTATCTATAGCTGTTGATTATGGTTGTCTTAGGCCAAGAGGTTGCTCCTTGAATCTGAATACTGAGTTATACTTGATGAGGCAAGTGAGATAGAAGTAGCTAGGTCTATGGTTGACAAATGATTTTTTTGTGCTTTATGGATCATTTTGTCAATTGCTTCAGTTGCATATTAGGTGGAAGTCCATTTAGGGCTACCTGACTGTGTCATCTAAAGGCCTCTTACCAGAGAAATAATATTTTTGTAGTCGGAAAATCCTGACGGTTTAGCATTAGACCAAAATTGTCCCATTAAAAAAAAATAATCTAGAAAGTCCTGATGATCTGATATCTGTGTCTCCCTTCCTGGCTACACAAATAATTTGCTCGGATAAATTTTCTTTGCAGAGTGGTAGAATAAGTGTTGACTGGTGAATGCACCAACATTGCGTTTTTGTGAAACTTGTTAACATTGTTGAGTACCACACAAAAGAATTAGTTCTTTTTTAGGTGGTGGTATTTGATTCATTATCATGGATAAAATTTTTAGGAAAATTATATGTGCTTTTATGGTACATTAAATCCTATCACCAAACTTTATACAAGAGGTAGTAGAGGAATGGAATGTCTTAGTAGTATCTGAGCAAAGTAGTAAATGAATTAAAGGGTCCTTTCTGGAGATACTTAAGAAATGGATGCAGAATCAAATGAACTTTGGTACAAGATACTGATTGAGTAATAGTTTGCTAAGTTTCTGAGTTCAACATCATTTCAGTACCTTAGAAATGATGGAAAATAATTGGGGAACAAACAGTATCAGTGAAATAAGAGTACATAAGGAATTTGTTTAGGAAGATATCAAAACTATTGCCTTCTCAACTAAATGAATAAAATTAGAGTGTTGATACCAAGTGTTGGTGAGGACATGGAACACAGGAACTTGCATACATTGTAGGTGGGAGTATAAAATACCATCTTTGAAAACTGTTTGGCAGTTTCTTTCCCTCCCCCCCTCCCCAAAGCACATTGTAACAATTACTTGCAGAACAGATTTCAGAGTTTGTAATGGGTTACAATTTCACAATTTTAAGTTTTTACTTCTAGCTGCTCTAAGATACTGAAGACTAAAGAAATATCAATATAACAATTCAGCGATCATACTCATTTGTTAAACCCTACCTTCTCTGTATAACTCCACCATCACCTTTGATCTTTCTCCCACTCTAGGGATATTTGGGCTATGCCCATTCTAACATTTTCATGTTGGAAGGGGCTGTTGATAATGTGGGATAGGGGGATGGAACTAGTTGATGTTCTTGGAGAGGCCTGGCCCCTCTGCATTTCAGGACTTACCTGGTCCAGGGACCCATCTGGAGGTTGTAGGTTTCTGGGAAATTACCCTAGTGCATGGAACCTTTGTAGAATCTTATATAATGCCCTAGGTATTCTTTAGGATTGGCAGGAATGGTTTTGGTTGGGGTTTGGCATATTATGATAGGTAACAGTGTCTAACTGAAGCTTGTGTAAATGTAACCTCCAGAGGATGGGAGAAAGAATGTGAAACTATTAAACCTTACCATCAGGGAATCCCCTGATACTGTGTCAAACTAGGGACACCCAAATCAGTAGGCCATGCTCTCAATCATGAGGCTTACTCTTGTGACGCTTATGTAGGTAGCAGAGAAAGACTACCTATAGTCATGCCTAAGAGTTACTTCTGGTGGACCTCTTTTGTTGCTCAGATGTGGCTTTAGTCTCTCTAAGCTCAACTCAGCAAGTGAAATCATTGCCCTCCCCCCACGTGGGACATGACATCCAGGGGTGAAAATCGCCCTGGCGATGTGGGAAATGACTCCCAAGGGTGAATCCAGACCTGGCACCTGGCATCAACAATTCCATCCTGACCAAAAGGGGGAAAAGAAGTATAATTAATAAAGTATCTGTGGCAGAGAGAGTTCAAATAGAATCAAGAGGTTACTCTGGAGTCTGCTCTTATGCAAGCTCAGGTAGACCTTGGTACCTATCCTAACCTGCCAACCCCCATGGGGACCATTCCAGCCAATTCTAAAGAACACCTAGGGCAATATATAAGATTCTGCAAGGGTTCCATGCGCTGGAGTAACTTGCCAGAAACATATAACCTCCAGATGGGTCCGTGGTCCAGATAAGTCCTGAAACCTAGCCCAGCCTCTCCAGAACATCAAATAGTTCCATCTCCGTACCCCATCTTAGTGACAGACCCTTCCAATATGAAAAGTTTAGAATTGCCATAGCCCAAATACCCCTAAAGAGAGGGATGGAAAGGTCAAAGGTGATGGTGAGAGTTATACAGAGAAAATAGGATTTAATACATGAATATGAATGAATGCTGAATCATTAAATTGATATTACTTTTACTCTCCAGTATATTAGAGTAGTTAAAAGTAAAAACCTAAAATTGTGAAATTGTAACCAGTGTCAAATTCTGAAATATGTTCTACAACATACTTTGAAATTTATAGTTTTCTTGTATATGTTATTTTTCACCAAAAAGGAAAAAAAGTCGATTGTGATGATAAAGAAATATTTAAGTCCTCTAGCCTCCTATGTTCTGGAGCAGCTAGAAGGAAAAATATGAGAGGATCATATGGTAGCCTATGACAAGCTCTGGGATCTGTCCTGTAACTACTTGTTGAAGAATGTTTTGAAAACTATTGCTTTTTTATTTCTTTGCTTTATATACATCTTATATTATACAATTAAAAAAGTTAAAAATCATATAGCTTGATTTATAGCTTTTTATTCTGCTTTTATCTAAAATAAGCATCAGAGTAGAATTATGATGGAATGTAAGTAAAAAAAAAAAGCTGAGCACAAAATGGGAACTCAATAAATGTCAGTTTTCTGATATTTAAAAAAAATGACCTCCAGATTAGCCCCTTGACTTTATCTGTACTCTCTCAGCCATGATACCCTTACTTGCTCCACTTCTTTTCCCCCTTTTGGTCAGAATGGCATTGTTGATTCCACGATACTAGGGCCAGGCTCATCCCTGGGAGTCATCCTCCATGTCATATTTGGCAGTTTCTAATAAATAATAAAATTAAAAAAAGAAAAAGGAAGCATCAAAGATTGATTCCTTTCTAGCTCTATATCTCCTGCTACTTCAGCTGTACTCTTCTTTTGACATGAAGATGTTAGTTCTGTAATTGATGAAGCCTCCTACCTTGGTGAATTCATCTGTTTGGAACACAGTTGATGGTGGTTCACTTGTTTTAGATGTACTGTTTTCAATAAATGAATTTTAAAAACAGAATAATCCTATTTGATGAGTTTTGAATAATCTGTTAATGGTATGTAACGTGGAAGGAAGTTTCTCATAATAAAAGGGTTTGCTATACATTATATTCAGTGGTTACTTTTTAAGAGTTTTTGTTAATGTAGAACTAAATAGAAAAATACATATTAACTATCAACCCATAATTTAAAATTACTTTAAAAAATTCTGTTCAGTTGTTAACGTAATAGAATCTTGAAAGTCCATCAACAGGGTCTTAAAGATATATATTGAATGAAGGAAAAGTAAAAGCCTTTCAAATCTGATTAATTTCTGGTATCTTTTATTCTTATAGCTTTTTTTTTTTAATTAAAAAAAAATTTTTTTTGAAACAGTGCTTTCTTTTTTTTTTAACATGGGCAGACACCAGGAATTGAACCCGGGTCCTCGGGCTTGGCAGGCAAGCATTCTTACCTGCTGAGCCACCGTGGCCTGCCCTCTTATAGCTTTTTATTCTGCTTTTATCTAAAATAAGCATCAGAGTAGAATTATGATGGAATGTAAGTGATAGGAAAGGAAATCCATGCTTTTGTGACATTAAGTAGACGATTATCAGGAAAGAGAAATAGCCTAAAGTATGTATATCTTGTACCTTTTTATTATCATCATTTTTCTGGTAATTGTGTTGTATTTGCGTGTTACCTGATCTCTTAAATTATTATAAATATATTATTGTTGCAATTCAGTGATGGGAACATGGGCTTACATTGTGCTCTTTGCTCTGCTATTGTGTATGTATGACGATTTCCATAATAAAATGTCAAGAGAAAAAAATCTTATGGTTGATTCTGCTAATGTATTGTTTCTTTTCTGTTCCTTTAGCATTGTTTTATGATATTTGCTTAGTTAGATCACTGGAGAATAGTCTAGCGTTTGATTAGTCCATACAGCAGGTCTCTTTAGTGCTTTGTGTTTCCGATGGGACATACTGTTTATCACAGGAGTGCTTTTTATTGCTCTTTTATATCCTGTTTTGCTCTTTTTTCTACTTTTATAGATTCTATATTTTATTTAGATATACCTCTGAAAATATTATTTGAAATGCTATTCTTTTTTCCCTCTTACTTGTCATGGAAAACTGAGCTAGTGTTTAATTTTGTGCTTAATATTGTATATTATGTTCATTTTATCTGCCAGTTGTTTCCTGAGTTCCTTCTGTGTGTAGGGCAGTGCTATATTTCATATCTTATATAGGATTTGGCAGAGTACACCTTAAAGATAATGAATGTATTTTTAAAGCAATTTTCAAGAATCAAGACATTTAGATATAAATATTTAAATGATCTAGACTTTGATTAGCTTCTATCAGATTTATTATATCTAATTCACTCATTGATTGAGTAAATATTTATTGAGTTCTTCCATCCTAGGCATTTTCTAGGCTAAATAAGAGACAAGTTTCTTTGCCTTTGTGGAGCTTACATTATAGTGGGGTGACACAGACAATGTAAACAAATATAATGTAATTCATATGGTGATTTGTTTTGGGATGATGATACAGAGTGATGGGTTGGAGAATGATGGGGTGGCTACTTTAGATTGAGGGGCTAAGGAAGGCCTCTTTGAGGGGGTAACATTTTAGCAGATACCGGAAAAACAATATGAAACTGACTTCAAAAAGCTGAGGAAGGAGTATTCTGGGAATGGCTGGTGCAGAGTTCTGGAGGGAACAAGCTTGATATGTTTGAGGAACAGTAAGAAGACTGGTATGTTGGGAGAATAATGGGAAGGGAGTAGTAAGAGATGAAGCTATAAAGATGAGCAGAAATCAGATCATATTGGATCTTTATTCCCTGGAAAGGAAGTTGGACTTGATTATAAATAAGGACAGAAGCCTCTAAATGGTTTTGAGGAGTGTGACATGAACCGATTTACACTGTAAGATATACCCTCCTGCTATGTAGAGAAAGGATTGAAGGAGGGCAAGAATGGACTCAGAGGCTCGGCATCTGGAGATGCCTGCAGTTTCGCCGACCGGCCCAGCTTCTTTCAAAATGTCTACCGTTCATGAAATTCTGTGCAAGCTCAGCTTGAAGGGTGATCACTCTACACCTCCAAGTGCATATGGGTCGGTGAAAGCGTATACCAACTTTGATGCTGAACGGGATGCTCTGAACATCGAAACGGCCATCAAGACCAAAGGTGGGGATGAGGTCACCATTGTCAACATCCTGACCAACCGCAGCAATGAGCAGAGACAGGACATTGCCTTCGCTTACCAGAGAAGGACCAAAAAGGAAATTGGGTCAGCCCTGAAGTCGGCTTTATCTGGCCACCTGGAGTCGGTGATTTTGAGTCTGTTGAAAACACCTGCTCATTATGACGCTTCCGAGCTCAAAGCCTCCATGAAGGGTCTGGGAACTGATGAGGATTCCCTCATTGAGATCATCTGCTCAAGGACCAACCAGGAGCTGCAGGAAATTAACAGAGTCTACAAGGAGATGTACAAGACCGACCTGGAGAAGGACATTGTTTCCGATACGTCTGGTGACTTCTGCAAACTGATGGTTGCCCTCGCAAAGGGCAGACGAGCAGAAGATGGCTCTGTCATTGATTATGAACTGATTGACCAAGATGCCCGGGATCTCTATGATGCTGGAGTGAAGAGGAAAGGAACTGATGTTCCCAAGTGGATCAGCATCATGACCGAGCAGAGTGTGTGCCACCTCCAGAAAGTTTTTGAAAGGTACAAGAGCTATAGCCCTTATGACATGCTGGAGAGCATCAAGAAGGAGGTCAAAGGCAACCTGGAAAATACTTTCCTGAACCTGGTCCAGTGCATTCAGAACAAGCCCCTGTATTTTGCTGATCGGCTGTATGACTCCCTGAAGGGCAAGGGGACTCGTGACAAGGTCCTGATTAGAATCATGGTCTCCCACAGTGAAGTAGACACGTTGAAAATTAGGTCTGAATTCAAGAGAAAGTATGGCAAGTCCCTGTACTACTACATCCAGCAAGACACCAAGGGCGACTACCAGAAAGCACTGCTGTACCTGTGTGGCGGAGACGACTGAAGCACGAGAAGGCACGAGCATCCAGACGCGGGGCTCCCTATGCTTCCAGCTAACAGTTCTAGAAAATCAGCTTGTGACTAACAACCCCTTGTGCTCATCCTGCTGAGGATGACATCGGCATTGGTTCCCCCCTACTGTATTTTAGTTACCTGAGCATTGCCTGGCTTTCCTGTCCAGTCTCTCCTTTTAGCCAAAGAAATGAACATTCCAAGGAGTTGGAAGTGAAATCTATGATGTGAAACACTTAGCCTCTGTGTACTGTGTCATAAACAGATGAATAAACTGAATTTTTACTTAAAAAAAAAAGAAGAAGAAGAATGGACTCAGAGAGATCATTTAGGTGACTCTTGGAATGATGAGATGATGGTGGCCTGGACTAGGAAGGTAGTTGTGGAGATAGAGATAAAGAGACATATTTTTGAGGCGCTGACAATAGAACTTGCTGATGGATTGAATGTGTGGGGTGAAGGACAGGAAGGAATCAAGGATAATGCTTGTTTTTGGTCTAGGTGACTGGGTGGATTTGGTACCATTTATTGAGATGGGAAAGGCTTGGGAAGGAACAAATTGGAAGGTGTTGAGTGTTGGATGGGAAATCAAAAATTATCTTTGAACATTTATGAGATGTCTAATAGAGATCTGGCTAGTTGCTGTCCTACATGTGGGTTTTCATTTTGTTTTGTGTTTTGTAGAAAATCTTTCTTAGGGAATTGATCTTTTGTACTTGAGGAAATGATAAATATATTGTGGTGTTATTTAGTGCTCATGTTGTGTACATATACTTTTCCCCCTGTTTTTTATTGAAGTATAGCTTGCATACAATAAAATATATAGGTGTTAGGTGCGCAGTTCAGTGAGTTTTGACAAATGTGTGCACCCTTTGTCACTGCTGCAGCAGGAAAGAAACAGCATTTCTATCATGTCAGAATCGCTTGTGCTCCTTTCCATCAATCCTAGAGGCAATCACTGTTCTGATTTTTCTTACCATAAAGTAGTTTTGCTTGTTGTGGAGATTCTTATAAAGTGACTCATATGTACTTATCTGTGTGATTTCTTTCTCTTGATTTCTGAGAATTATCCCTGTTCTTGCATAAATGGCTTGTTCCTTTTATTGTCAAAGTAGTTTTCCTTTGTGGGATTATACCACCATTTGTTTATCTAGTCTTCTCTTTTTTTAATTTTTAAAATATTTTTATTGAGATAATTTTCACATACCATACAATATATCCATATTATACACTCAGTGGCTCGCAATATCATCACATAGTTGTGTATTCATCACTATGTTCATTTTTAGAACATTTGCATCATTCCAGAAAAACAAACAAAAAAAACAACAAAGAATATACATCCCATACCCCTTACCCCTCCCTCTCATTGACCACTAGTATTGCAATCTACCTAAATTTATTTTACCCCTTACCCCTCTATTATTTACTTATTTTTTGTCCTTTTTTTTTTCTTTATCTTTCCATACCCTGGATAAAGGGAGCACCAGCCACAAGATTTTCACAACCATATAATCACACTATAAGAGCTATATAGTTATACATTCACTCCTTAGAAGTATTGGGCTACTGGAATACAGCTCAACAGTTTCAGGTATTCTAGCTGTTCTAATACACTAAAAACTGAAAAGGGATCTCTATATAATTAATAAGAATAACCTCCAGAATAACCTCTGAACTCTACTTGAAATCTCTCATACTGAAACTTGGTCTCACTTCTTAATCCCATGATGTGGGGTCCCGACTCATCCTCAGGAGTCATGTCTCACATTGCCAGAGAGATTTACACCCTAGGAGTCATGTCCCATGTAAAGGGGAGTGCAGTGAGTTCACTTAGGTCACATCTGTGCAACAAAAGAGACTTTACGGGGTGATTCTTAGGCATAATTATCAGTAAGCTTAGCTTCTCCTTTGCAGAAATAAATTTCATTGGGGCAAGTCCCAAGATTAAAGTCTTCAGCCTACTAAATTGCTTGTCCCCAGTGCTTATGAGAATATCAGGAATCCCCCAACTGGAATGTATTAGGGCATCACCCTTGTCTCACTCTCTTTTTTAAAATTGTGAAATATAACCTACAAATGAAAAAGCAAGATATTTCAAAGTACATTTCAACAAGTAGTTACAGAACAGGGTTTCAAGTTTGGTATGGGTTATAGTACCATGATTTTCTGTTTTTTCTTCTAGCTCCTCCACAACACTGGAGACCAACAGAAATATCAATATAATGATTCAGCAGTCATACTCATTTGTTAAATCCTATCTTCTCTGTTATATTCCTCCTTTTCTTTCTTTCTTTCTTTATTTTTGCATGAGCAGGCACCAGGAATTGAACCCAGGTCTCCGGCATGACAGGTGAGAACTCTGCCTGCTGAGCCACTGTGACCTGCCCTCCTCCTTCTCTTTAAATAATCTATATACATAAAAGCCATAAATTTCAAAGTACATCATAACAATGAGTTATAGAACAGATTTCAGAGTGAGTTATAGAACAGATTTCAGAGTTTGGTATGGGTTACAGTACAACAGTTTTAGGTTTTTATTTCTAACTGCTCCAAAGTACTGGAAGCTAAAAGAACTATCAGTATAATGATTCAGCACTCATACTCATTTGTTAAACCTGACCTTCTCTGTATAAGTCCACCATCACCTTTGATCTTTCTCCCACTCCTTAGGGGTATTTGGGCTATTCCCATTCTAATTTTTTCATGTTGAAAGGGGCTGTCTATAATATGGGATAGGGGGATAGAACTAGTTGATGTTCTAGAAAGGCTGGCCTTTCTGTATTTTAGGATTTATCTGGTCCAGGGACCCATCTGGAGATTGTAGGTTTTAGAGAGTTACCCTAGTGCATGGAACCTTTGTAGAATCTTATATAATGCCCCAGGTATTCTTTAGGATTGGTAGGAATGGTTTTGGTTGGGGGTTGGTAAATTGTGGTAGGTAGCAATGTCTAACTGAAGCATGCATAAGAGTGACCTCCAGTGTAGCCTCTTGACTCTATTTGAACTCTCTCACCAACAATACCTTATTTTTTACACTTCTTTTCTCCCTTTTGATCAGGATAGCATTGTCGATTGCATGGTGTCAGGGCCAGGCTCATCCCTGGGGGTCATCTTCTATACCTCCAGGGGGCCTTCATCCTGGGATGTCATCTCCCATGTTGGGGGATAGAGCAATGATTTCATTTGCAGAGTTGGGCTTAGAGAGAAAAAGGCCACATTTGAGCAACAAAAGAGATCCTCCAGAAGTGACTCTTAGGCAGTACCTATATATAGGCTAAGCTTCTCTGCTACATACATAAGCTTCACATGAACAAGCCTCAAGATCAAGGGCTTTGCCTGTTGATTCAGATGTCCCTAATGTTTGGCACAGTATCTGGGGTTTCCCCAGCGGTAAAGTTTAATAGTTCCATAATTTTTCTCCCATCCCTCAAGGGACTTTGCCAATATTTTTTGATTATTTGCTTAATATATTCTGGGATGTATCTAGGCAATACATTAAACTATACAGGATTAAAGGCTGTCGTTCTTATGCTGGGCTCTCTGTGTTTGGATTGTTAAAATGATCTATCCAGACAGGTTGACTGAGATTATGTGCTACAGAACATGTTCTTGTCTTGATGGGCATTTGGATTATCTACTTTTTGACTGTTGTGAATAAAGCTACTGTGTACATTGTGTACCTGTCTTTTTGTGAATATACCTTTTCCCTTCTCTCAGTTAAATTCTAAAAATGAAGTTTTGGGTCTTAGAAGAGGTATATGTTTAACATTATAAAGAACTGCCAAACTGTTTTCCAATGTGGTTGTATCATTTCACACTCTGTCAGCTATGTGAAAGAGTTCCAGTTGCTCCACATCCTCACATGCCTTCACACACATTTGGTATTAGAATTGGTATTAGAATTAAAATTATAATGGCTTATAATTGTAAGCCGTTCTAATGGGTGTAAAATGGTATCTCATGTTTTTGAACTGCAAAAGGCCAACTGGGATGTTAATTGATATTTATATTGGATCTATTGATTTTTATATTGGATCTATTGATCAATCGGGAGAATTGACAACAGTAAGTTTTTCAACCCATGAACACTGTACTCGTCCCCATTTATTTATATCTTTAATTTTCTCAGTAGTCTCATAGTTTTTGTTGTGGCGGTCTTACGCATTTTTCATTAGACTTATTCCTAAGTATTTTATATTTTGAATATTGGTTGATTATCAATGGTATTTTTAAATATCATTTTCATTTATTTGTTGCTGTTATTTAGACTATAGTTCATATTGTATATTAAGCATGTATTCTGTGACCTTGTAAATTCATTTATTAGTTCCAGCAGCTTTTTATTTTTGTAGATTTCTTAGGATTGTCTCTGTTTACAGTCCATCATGTACTTTGCAAATAAAGACAGTTTTATTTCTTCCTTTCCAATATTTGTGCTTTTAGTAACTCTTTTTCTTTTTTTAGCAGTGAAATACCCAGCTTTATTTAAAATTTTATATTGGGTCATATGATAATTTGACAATAATTTTGAATAGCCTCAAAGGAAATGAAACACCAACAGAATTTATTCAAGAAGCTGTGTCATCTTGTACACTTAGAATTTTTAAAAATTCCAGTAACAGAGAGTACTAGTAGATTTATCAAGTAATAACACGACAATAATCTTCAGCTTCATTTACTGGTAATTTTACAAATGGGATACTTACTGATTTCTCTGGAGTACAATTTAGAAATTTTGGAAGAGAGATAATTTCATTACTTGATAAATGTTAGCAACCTCCTTTGCAATTGATTTTTCTCTGAACTGTGCTTTAAGGATGTTTTCTTAAAATTAACTTACAATGATATTTTGTTTAATTAATTAAATTTAATTTTTGAATTAAATTACCTCTTTAAAAATATCTATGTTGGGTCAGATTTCTTGGGAAATCCAAATGAAATGGAAATAAATGTATACAGCTAAGAGACAAAGAATATATTTAAAACATACATAAACATAAATTTAAACCTTTCTGTTTGACAGCTTTAGTCTGATGTACTTTATGTATTTATGGAAATAATGGGGAAAAAATTGAATTAGTAGAATGATATTTCTGCTCCTGAATTTGTCAGTTGACTCATTTCTTGGCAGAGGAAGTGAGACTGTCCACATAAAGTAGTCACTGACTGGGGACCCAGAATGACTGGGTCTGAACCCTGACTCGGTCGACGATGAGTCGCTAAATGCCTGTATATTGGGTCCCCACTCACGAGATATTTAAATGATACTTTTAGACTTAGGTGTATGGTGAAGGATGTTTTACCAAGTGCTAGTAAGATGCCTTGCAGGTTACAAATTCTGAATTTTATTATATCACAATATATAGTGTAGATGGAGCATTGAAAAGCTGTTCACCCCTTAGTGTCCTGTTTGAAGCGATTTCTTAAGATTGGGAAATGTACTTAACCAAATATAGAGCCCAGTTGATGGCGTTTGGACAGAAAACTGCTATGTTGGACTTACTGAGTCAGTCTCTAATGTAACATGGATATAGACTTACATACTTGATTTTGCTTAATTTGGTGTCTTCCATATTGGTCCTCTGAAGAGCTCATAATCTCAACTTCACATGATTTATTTTAATATTATTTTTGGTCACATCCAGTCTTTAAGGGCAGAGAGATAAATCCTTAATTTAAATCCAATCACAGAAATGTAAATGCCCCCACTGCCAATTGGCTTAGCTTTGATTGTTTTATTACCAGTGTTCTGCCTAGCCTGTCACTGATTGCTGAGAGCTTCAGTTTTTTTTAAATTTTTATTAATAAAACCAATCAACATATAATATGAACATTCTTTTTTATTTCATCACATAGTTGTGTATTCATCATGATCATTTCTTAGAACATTTGCATCAATTCAGAAAAAGAAATGAAAACAAAAAAAAAATCATACATACCATACCCCTTACCCCTCCCTTTCACTGATCACTAGCTAGCATTTCAAGCTACTAAATTTATTTTAACATTTGTTCCCTCTATTATTTATTTTTATTCCATATGTTTTACTCATATGTCCATAAGATAGATAAAAGAAGCATCAGATACAAGGTTTTCACAATCACAGTCACATTGCAAAAGCTTTTATCATTATACAATCATCTCCAAGAAACATGACTACTGGAACACAACTCTACATTTTCAGGCAGTTCCTTCTAGCCTCTCTGTTATGCCTTAACTAAAAAGGTGATATCTATTTAATGCGTAAGAATAACCTCCAGGATAACCTCTCAACTCTGTTTGGGATCTCTCAGCCGTTGACACTTTATTTTGTCTCATTTCTTTCTTCCCCCTTTCAGTCAAGAAGGTTTTTTCAATCCCTTGGTGCTGAGTTCCAGCTCATTCTAGGATTTCTGTCACATGTTGCCAATAAGGTCCACACCCCTGGGAGTCATGTCCCACATAGAGAGGAGGAGGGCAGTGAGCTTGCTTGTCATGTTGGCTGAAAGAGGCCACATCTGATCAGCAAAAGAGGTTCTCTTGGGGGTGACTCTTAGGCCTGATTTTAAGTAGGCTTAGCCCCTTTGCTAGGTTAAGTTTCATAGGAACAGACCCCAAGACTGGGGGCTCAGCCTATTGCTTTGGTTGTCCCCCTGCTTGTGAGAATAGCAGGAATTCTCCACTCGGCCAAGATGGTGGTTTAGCAATGTGCACGATTTAGTTCGTCCTCCAGAACAACTACTAAATAACCAGAAACAGCACAGAACAGCTCTAGGGGCCACGTCAGTGACCAGACACACAGCATACCCCAGTCTGGACCAGCTGTGAGCACCCCCAGAACCGTGAGTTCCTGAAGCTGCGGCAGCCAGCGCCCCTTCCCCACAGGCTGCTTCCTAGAGGGGAAAGGAAAGAGACTTTACCAGCAGCAGGGGCTGAACCCAACCAAATGCCAATTGTGGAATTAATTAACAAATTCTGACTACTAAAAATAGGCCTCCAGCTCAGGTGAACCTGATCAAAGCGGAGGGCACTCATTTTTGCCCCGGTGCCAAGGGGGCAGGGCTGATGGGAAGAAAAAAAAAAAAGGAAATAGATTTTTGTGACTGTGTTTCTACAAAGGCTTGACTACCTTTGGATACAGCGGTAGGGCTTCTCTGGCTGCAGCTGCCCCAGGTATAGGCAGAAACAAGCTTGTTTGACGGCTTGTCTGGAGCCTTTGCCTTCCCCAGGGGAGGGGTGAAGCCCAGCTCAGGTGGAATCCCTCCCTCAAGGAATTCAGACACCAGGGCTTGGTAATTTGAAGCCATTAAAACCAGCCTACAGCCTCTCCTCTGTCTCCACCATGCCCCCAGCAGGGAGAGTCTGCCAAAGTTAAAGGTACCGCATCATCTTATGCTGGTGGGACCTGCAGGCAGACAAGCACCACATACTGGCCAGGATAAGAAAAACAGCCCAGAGACTTCACAGGAAAGTCTTTCAACCTGCTGGGTTTCACCCTAAGGGAAAACCGATGCAGGTGACTCTTTCCTCCTGATAGGAGGCCAGTTTGGTCTGGGAAAATCCGGCTTGGGTCTATAATACCTAAGTAGACCCTCCTAAGGGTGGGAGGAAAAAGGCACCATACCAGCAGGGCAAGAAACAAGAAAACAAGAACTGAAAAATTCTCCTCTGTTAAATAAAACCTAAACTAGAGGTCCAGATAAAGCTGAACTGAATGTCAGAGAACAGATAGACAACAAATTCATCCAACAAGAAAACCCTAGGTAAAAGAAGTGAAAGCAATCTCCAGAAAAAACTAATTAAGGTAATTAAATGCCTAGATGCCAGCAAAAAATAATAAATCACACTAGGAAAATTGAAGATATGGCCCAGTCAAAGGAACAAACCAACAATTCAAATGAGATACAGGAGCTGAAACAATTCAGAATATATGAACAGACATGGAAAACCTCATCAAAAACCAAATCATTGAATTGAGGGAGGATGTAAAGGCAAGGAGTGAACAAAAAGAAGAAATCGAAAGTCTGAAAAAACAAATCACAGAACTTATGGGAATGAAAGGCACGGTAGAAGAGATGAAAAAAACAATGGAAACGTACAATGGTAGATTTCAAGAGGCGGAAGACAGGATTAGTGAACTGGAAGATGGAACATCTGAAATCCGACAAGAAAAAGAAAATATAGGGGGAAAAAAGGGAAAAATATGGGCAGGGACTCAGGGAATTGAGTGACAATATGAAGCACACTAATATACGTGTTGTGGGTGTCCCAGAAAGACAAGAGAAGGGAAAAGGAGGAGAAAAACTAATGAAGGAAATTATCACTGAAAATTTCCCAACTCTTATGAAAGACTTAAAATTACAGATCCAGGAAGTACAGCGTACCCCAGAGAGAATAGATCCAAATAGACGTACTCCAAGACATTTACTAATCAGAATGTCAGAGGTCAAAGAGAAAGAGAGAATCTTGAAAGCAGCAAGAGAAAAGCAATCCATCACATACAAGGGAAGCCCAATAAGACTATGAGCAGATCTCTCAGCAGAAACCATGGAGGAGAGAAGATAGTGGGATGATACATTTAAATTATTAAAAGAGAAAAACTGCCAACCAAGAATTCTATATCCAGGAAAATCATCCTTCAAAATGAAGGAGAAATTAAAACATTTTCAGACAAAAAAATCACTGAGAGAATTTGTGAGCAAGAGACCAGCTCTGCAAGAAATACTAAAGGGAGCGCTAAAGACAGATACAAAAAGACAGGAGAGAGAGGTGTGGAGAAGAGAGTAGAAAGGAAGACTATGAGTAAAGGTAGAAAGAAGAAAAATTAGATATGACATATAAAATCCTAAAGGCAAAATGGTAGAAGAAAGTACTACCCGTGCAGTAGTAACACTAAATATCAATGGATTGAACTCCGCAATAAAAAAACATAGACTGGCAGAATGGATTAAAAAACAGGACCCATCTATATGCTATCTCTTCTCAAAGGACATGAGAGCAAGGACACAAATGAACATTTGCACACCAATGTTTATAGCAGCCTTATTTACAATTACCAAGAAATGAAAACAGCCAAAATGTCCATCAACAGACGGGTGGCTAAACAAACTGTAGCATATACATACGATGGAATATTATGCATCTGTAAGGCAGAATAAAGTTATGAAGTATGTAACAACATGGATGGACCTTAAGGACATTGTGCTGAGTGAGATTAGCCAGAAACAAAAGGACAAATACTGTATGGTCTCACTGATATGAACTGACATAAGTGAATAAACTTGGAATATTTCATTGGTAGCAGAGACCATCAGGAGATAGAAATAGGGTAAGATATTGGGTAATTGGAGCTGAAGGGATACAGATTGTGCAACAGGACTGAATATAAAAACTCAGAAATGGACAACACAATACCACCTAACTGTAATACAATTATGTTAAAACACTGAATGAAGCTGAATGTGAGAATGATAGAGGGAGGATGGCTGGGGGCATGTATGATATCAGAAAGAAAGATAGACAATAAAGATTGAGATGGTATAATCTAGGAATGCCTAGAGTGTATAATAATAGTGACTAAATGTACAAATTTAAAAAATGTTTTTGCATGAGGAAGAACAAAGGAATGTCATTACTGCAGGGTACTGAAAATTGATGGTAATATTTTAAAATTTCTACTTGTGTGAGACTAAAGCAAAAAGTGTTTATTTGGTACAAAATCTATACTTTGCATCTCCTAATATAACTTATGTACATAGTTGGTTGAACACTGTAAGTACATGAAACCTTGGGTAGGACATGAGATTTTGTTAGTTTGTCCATAGTGATGCCCCAATGAATCCCAGAGTGATTTGATCAGTGAGTGGAAAAGTATTTGCAAAGTCCCCTTCAGGGAATGGTGAGAAAGGGAAAATTCAACCTCCCCAAGTTGAATTCTTGATATTCTCACAAGCAGTGTGGACAGCCTAAGCTATAAGTTGAGCCCCCAGTCTTGGGGTTTGTTCATATAAAACTTAACCCCACAAAGGATAGGTCAAGCCTACTTAACATTAGGCCTAAGAGTCACCCCCAAGAGAACCTCTTTTGTTGCTCAGATGTGGCCTCTCTCTCAGCCAACACAACAAACAAACTCACCACCCTCCCCCTGTCTACGTGGGACATGACTACCAGGGGTGTGGACCTTCCTGGCAACTTGGGACAGAAATCCTAGAATGAGCTGAGACTCAGCATCAAGTGATTGAGAAAAACTTGAGAATGAGCTGAGACCCAGCATCAAGGGATTGAGAAAACCTTCTCGACCAAAAGGGAAAAGAGTGAAATGAGACAAAGTGTCAATGGCTGAGAGATTCCAAACAGAGTTGAGAGGTTATCCTGGAGGTTATTCTTATGCATTATGTATATATCACCTTATTATCCAAGATGTAATGGAGAGGCTGGAGGGAACTGCCTGAAAATGTAGAGCTGTGTTCCAGTAGCCATGTTTCTTGATGATGATTGTATAATGATATAGCTTTCACAGTGTGACTGTGTGATTGTGAAAACCTTTTGTCTGATGCTCCTTTGATCTACCTTGTCACCAAATGAGTAGAACATATGGAATAAAAATAAATAATAGGGGGAACAAATGTTAAAATAAATTTAGTTTGAAATGCTTGCGATCAGTGAAAGGGAAGGGTAAGGGGTATGGTATGTATAATTTTTTTTTTCTGTTTTCATTTTATTTTTCTGTTGTCTTTTTATATTTCTTTTTCTGAATTGATGCAAATGTTCTAAGAAATGATCCAGAGGATGAATATGCAACTGTGATGATATTGTGAATTACTGATTATATATATGTAGAATGGAATGAGCAAATGTTAAGAATGTTTGTGTTTCTTTCTTGTAATATGTATTTTTTAAATTTAAAAATTAATTTAAAAAATTAATTCTGTACTTGGAGAAGTTGAATTTAACCCCTTTCTCACCATTCCCCCAAGGGAACTTTACATATACTTTTTTATTCACTGTTCAAATCCTCCTGGGATTTATCAAGGTATCACTGTGGACAAACCTGCAAAATCCATGCCCTACTCAAGGCTCCGTGTTCTTATGTTGTTCACTTAAGCTGTCCACATAAGTTATATTAGGAAATGCATTAGTCAAAACATGAATTTTGTACCAAATGTTTTTTACTTTAGTCTCATACGTAAGTTGAAGTTTTAAAATATTACCATCTGTTTTCAACACCCTGCATTATTGACATTCCTTTGTTCTTCTTCATGGAAAACTTTTAATATCTTTTTATTTGTTTTATTCTACTGCCAAGAGCCTATGGTTTAATGTGGAATAGAAGTAGAAGTGTGAGAGTGGATATACTTGTCTTGTCCCCATCTTAGGGTGAAAGCAGTCATTATTTCAACATTAAGTATGTTAGTTGTGTTTTGTGGATGCTCCCCTGTTAATATTGTGAACACATGTTGAATTTTGTCAAACTATTTTTCTACGTTAATTGATATTATCATGTATTTTCCTCATTTATTTTGAACATGGTGAAATAACATTGATTTTTAAAATAGTAAATGAAGTTTGTGTTTTAGAAGTAAATCATGTATAATCATGATACGTTATCCTTTTAAAATATATTGTTGGATTTGACTTGTTACTATTTTGTTGAAGGTTTTTAGTTTATAGATATATTATTTTCTTGTAATGCCTTTGTCAGGCTTCATATCAGAGTTGTGCTGGCCTCATTGAACAAATTGGGAAATATTTCATTCTTCTGTATTTTCTGAAAGTTTATTTAAGATTGGTATTATTTCTTGAAATGTTTGATAGAATTCATTGGTGAAGCCATCTAGGCCTGGGGTTTTCTTTGTGGAAGGTTTTAAATTGCAGATTCAGTTTTTAAGATAAATATAGAACTATTGAGGTTTTCTATTTCTTCTTGTGTCAATTTTGGTAACTTTTGGCTTTCAAAAATTTCTCTTTCATCTAAATTGTCAAATTTATTGGCATAAAGTTGATATCTTTTAAATATTTGAGATGTCCTTTTGTTCATTGCTGATACTTGTAATAGGAGTTTTATCTTTTTTTCTTGATTAGCCTACTTAGGGATTTGTCAACTTGTTAATATTTTCAAAGAACTAATTTTTTGTTTTGGTGTTTTTTTTCCTTAATACCCATTTCATTGAATTCTGCTTTTTAGTTTCCTTTCCATTATTCTATTCCTTTCTTTGGGTTTAATTTTTTTTTCCATAAGTTCTTAAGATGGAACCTTAGATCATTAGTTTCAACATTTTTTTTCTAATAGAAGCATTTAAAGTTGTAAATTGCCATTTAAGCATTGGTTTAAGCACCTCCCACAAATTTTGTTATGTTGTATTTTCATTATGATTATGTATGAACTATTTTCTGATTTTTCTTGTGATTCCTTCTTTGGCTTACATGTTATTTGGAAATGTTTTGCTTAATTTCCAAGTATTCTGGAATGTTCTAAATATCTTATTGTTATTGATTTCAAATTTAATTCTGTTGGGGCCAGAGAATATACTCTGAATTATTGTATTCCTTTGGAATTTATGCTAGATTAAGGCCCAGAATATTTTGATGGGCTTCCCAAGTGGACTCGAAAAGATCTTATATTCTGTAGTTCCTAGGTGTAGTATTCTATAGTGCCTTTAAACTGTTGTTTTTTTTTTTTAAATGTCCAGAGTTTATCATTCTCATCAGTAGGAGGGTTAGTCTGAAAATGAGCTATTTTGGCATTACCAGTGTTATTTTTTTTCACATATTCTTAAGAAAATATCCTCTTTGAAAGCATTCTGGTGACAGATATCTTAAAATACAGGAGATTATAAATAGGTGAGTTTGTGTGGTTTGCTGTCAAAGTAAATATTATCTTTATCCAGTGTATGTGCTTGTAAAGCAGCTATAAGATCTTTATATATTAAGTGATATTGCCTAATTTGTTAAATATGTGTACTTCTACTAAAAATAATTTTTTAAATTTCCTATGCTTTATTACCTTATTTAAGGATGGGACAGAATGTTTATTATTAGCAACACCTGGTACAGAACCTGAAACATAATTGGCACTGAGTTCATACTTACTGAATTTAATTAATGATTTGTCTGTTTGTCAAGGTACGCTGAATGATTCCTTCTCTTCACGGTAGTCTCATATCTGAAAAATGGCTTCGGATTGGCTGGGCAGTATTGTGTCCATCAACTGTGGAGATAGCTTGGGTGTCTATCAAGGAAGAGTGTCAGCAGTGGATCAGGTCAGCCAGACCATTTCTCTCACTCGGCCTTTCCACAATGGAGTGAAGTGCCTCGTGCCAGAGGTCACCTTTAGGTGGGTATACTGACTGATTCTTCCATATTCAGTGTGTAGTCTCTGGAGCTTGAATGCAGGTCTTATTGCCAGTATTCTCTTGCATAGAGCTGCTTTTGACTAGAGGCTTTTCGGGGTGAAGTTTTATAGACTTAGCTCTTACAGTACAACTGCAGTTTTCACCAGGGACTTTGTGTTATAATTAGCTTTCAGCTAATGATTCAGGGCTTGTGGTACCTTTTTTTGTCTCTGTCAAACCTGCAGTACTATTTATTATCATTTAAATGGATCAATTTCAGAATAATTTTTCTTTTTTCTTTTATGGCTTCAGATTTTCTTTCTCAGTTTTATTTTATTTGTGCTTTTCCCTATCTGTGGTCCTTATTGATTTTTCCCCTGTATAAATGTCTCTGTCTTTTTAGGTTTGTATTATAATTTATCCCTGGAAGCACATTGTAGTCAGTAGCTAAAGTCCTTAGTTACCAGAAAGTATTTTTTATTAGTATTTGCTAACAGAGCTCAGATTCAGTTGTTGTCCTCACATCTCTTTTCACCAACTTGGCAGACAGCTTCTCTTTTGTTTAAAAAAAAAAAAAAAAGGCTTCCTTGACTTGACTTCTGGGCAATTCCATCCCTCTGCATACACACGTCACCTCTTCTCTAGGTGTACCATTCTTATTTTTATTTCCTTTGCAGTCTCAATGGAAGAAGTATTACATATGTTCAGGGCTAACCTTGTTATATATACTTTATATGCAGTCTCTTCCTTACCTCCTTTGGGACCCTATTCCATCTGTTCTGTGTCTTCTTTATACTATCTATTTCCATTTTGTATTCTGTCATTCCCAGGCCTCCCTCATATTAAAAAACAGGCCCTTCCCCCACATTGCATTCACCACTAGGTATTTCTCTGTCATTTTCCATCTTTTTATATCCACGATTCTTTACAGAGCAAAGCAGTGTGTTCACTTCCTTTGTGATCTCATTCTCCATTCCCTCCTTACCCCTACTATTTTCTTTTTTCTGATTTTTGCAGTGTTGCTGAACTAGCTCTTGCCAAAGATACAAATGACCTAATTACCAAATTCAGTGGTAGTTTCTCAGTTCTAATCATATTTAAATGTTCCCTCACTTTTGACGTAATCCTCTTCTTTTAGTTTCTATCACATCTTTGGGTTTTCCTTCCACATATTTCTCCATTTCTTTACATGTTTTTGTTTTTGTTTTTCCCTCAGATTACTTTTCTTTTTATCTCTTAAGGGTTCTATCTTTGGTTCTTTTCTCAGTCTAGACAATCTCATGTGTACCTTCTTATCATTAACGAGACCCCCAAATCTTTAGCTTTAATTTAAACCCATTATCTGAGCTCTAGATACTTTAATTGTCTACTGGTTATTTCCATTTGGATATCCCACAAGATAGCTTAAATTCTTTAAGGATTTTATGAGAGTCACCCCAGATAACTTCTTTTGTTGCTCAGATGTGGCCTCTTTCTCTCTCAGCCAACATAGCAAACTGACTCACTGCTCTCACCCTCTCTGCGTGGGACGTGACTCCCAGGAGTGTAAATCTTCCTGGCAACATGGGACAGAAATCCTAGGATGAGCTGGGACTCAGCATCAAGGGATTGAGAAACCCTTCTTGACCAAAAAGGGGAAGAGAGAAATGAGACAAAATAAAGTGTCAGTGGCTGAAAGATTTTAGAGTTGAGAGGCTATCCTGGAGGTTATTCTTATATAAGGGCATTATATAGATATCCCCTTTTTAGTTTTTGGTGTATTAGAGTGGCTAGAGGAAAGTACCTGAAACTGTAGAGCTGTGTTCCGGTAACTGTGTTTCTTGAAGATGATTGTATTATGATACAGCTTTTACAGTGTGACTGTGTGATAGTGAAAACCTGTGTCTGATGCTCCTTTTATCTATGGTATGGGCAGATGAGTAAAAAATATGGATAAGAAATAAACAAAAATAGGGGGAACAAACATTAAACTGAGTAGATTGAAATACTAGTGGTCGATGAAAGAGAGTGGTAAGGGGCATGACATGTATGAGTTTTTTCTTTCTTTTGCTGGAGAGATGCAAATGTTCAAAAAAATGATCATGATGATGAATACACAACTATGTGATGATATTGTGAGCTATTGATTGTAACCATGTCAAGAATGTTTGTATGTTCATTGTTTATTATAAAAATATTAAAAAAAAATTCAAGGACTTTAAAAATTGAACTTACTTTGTTTACATACGTATTTCTTGTTTCAAAGGTCTACCCATTATTGATGACTAATAACACTTTTCACCCAAGTTAGAAACTTAGGTTTCTAATTCTTCTTTCTCTTTAATCCTCATGTTTTGTAAGTCATCAAATCCTGAGGAGTCTAATGCTCTCTTGGCCCCATTCTTCCTTCTCCCTTCGCATTGTCACTTGTCCTGTTCATCCCTCTTATTTCTTGCCTGGTCTGCTAACTGGTGCCCTTGCTGCTTGTTTCTCTACCTTCCCAGTTAGCTACCAGAAAAAGCCAAGGTGATCATTATCTGACCCCTGATTCCTTCTTCAGCCTTACATCCTGATGGCCATCTATGAGCATCTTTCCTTTAGTAAAACTATAACACTTGCAGCTTCTAAAATGGGCCACATTTTCTTAATCTCTGTGCCCCTACCAAGGTACCCTTTTCCCTACCATCCATTGCTCAGCCAGCTCTTATTCCCCTTCCTTAAAGACTTAGCTTAACTGTTGCATTTACTTCCACTAATCTAACTTAGGTATTCTGCTTCTGAGCTCTCTGGTTCCCTGCACATACTTGCATCATAGCATTTAACAGTTTTGACTGATTTGTCTCTTTGTCTTTTCCCCAGACCAGACTGTGGGTTCCATGTGAGCATGTATTGTTTTTTCATCTCTGTACACCCACTACTAGCACAATAGCACATAGCATATAGACGTATGCCTTTTGAATGAGTGAGCGAATGAATGGAAAAAACCCTCATAAAGCATAGAGGCAATATAAGATGATGATAGTTTTGTTATTAACAGTGGGTCTCTTTTTAAAATATTTTTATTGGTAAATCTTCGCATACATACATTTCATACATGGTGTACAACCAGTGGCTAACAATATCATCACATAGTTGGGTATTCATGACCATGATCATTTTTTAGAACATATTGCATCACTCCAAAAAAAGAAATAAAAAGAAAAAAGAAAAAACTCATGCATACCATACCCTTTACCCCTGCCATCATTGACCACTAGTATTTCCATCTACCCAATTTGTTTTATTCTTTGTTCTCCATTATCTATTTTTTATCCATATTTTTTTACTCATCTGTCCATACCCTGTATAAAAGGAGCAACAGACAAAGTTTTCACAATCCCACAGTCACATTATAAAAGTTATATCTTTATACAGTTGTCTTCAAGAATCAAGGCTGCTGGAACATAGCTCAATGGTTTCAGGTACTTCCTTTCAGCCACTCCATTACACCATAAACTAAAATGAGTTATCTATATAATGCATAAAGATAACCTCCAGGATAACCTTTCAACTCTGTTTGAAATCTCTCAGCTACTGAAACTTTATTTTGCCTAATTTCTCTCTTCCTTTTGGTCAAGAAGGCTTTCTCGGGCGGGCCACAGTGGCTCAGCAGGCAAGAATGCTTACCTGCCATGCCAGAGGACCCAGGTTCGATTCCTGGTGCCTGCCCATGTAACAAAAACAAAACAAAACAAAATAAAAGGGCAACTTTGGGCCACGGTGGCTCAACAGGTAAGAATGCTTGCCTGCCAAGCCCAAGGACCTGGGTTCGATTCCCGGTGCCTGCCCTGGTAAAAAAAGAAAAAAAAAAAAAAGAAGCCTTTCTCAATCCCTTGATGCTGGGTCCTGCCTCATCCCAGGATTTCTATCCCACGTTCCCAGGGAGATTTAACGCTTTTGGGAGTCATGTCCCCTGTTGGGGGGAGGACAGTGAGCTCACTTGCTAAGTTGGCTTAGAGAGAGAGGCCACGTCTGAGCAACAAGAGGTTCTCTGAGCAACAAAAGAGGCTTAGCCTATCCTTTGCAGGAATAAGTTTCGTAGAGGCAAGCCCCAAGATCGAGGGTCTGGCTTATTGTTTTGGTTATCCTCACTGCTTGTAAGAATATTAGAAATTCTCCAAGTGGAGAAATTGAATATTTCCTCCTTTCTCCTCAGTTCCCCAAGGCGACCTTGCAAATACTTCTTTATTCGTTGCCTAAATTCCTCTGGGATTTACCAGGGCATCACACTAACCTGGACAGCCCAACAGTAGGTCTTTTTTTAAAGGCCAATTCTGTGTCAGTTGAATGTTGGTGGCTGAGCCCTGTAACTGACTGCTCTGCCACTTGCCTAGTCTTCACCTCTGGTATTCATTGAAATGCAGTACTGAAAGGTGTAGCTGGTTTTCCTGTTGATCCTGGTTTCATTACTGTTATCTTTATTATTATAGTTTTGAGATTTGCACTCTTATGTATTTCAGGGCAGGTGACATTACGGAATTAAAAATTTTGGAGATTCCAAGTCCAGGAGACAACCAACATTTTGGAGAACTTCAGACAGATTTAGGCTCCTCTGGTGTTGGGTACCAAATGGGTATCAATCAGAATGGCATGGGCAAGTTGGTCAAGAAGCCAACCTCCAGCAGTGCCCCTCAGAACATTCCTAAGAGGACAGATGTGAAGAGCCAGGACGTTGCCGTTTCCCCGCAGCAGCAACAGTGTTCAAAAAGCTATGTGGACAGGCACATGGAATCCTTGAGTCAGTCCAAAAGTTTCCGTCGTCGGCACAACTCCTGTAAGTAGGGTCTTTGGTATTTCTTTTTAACCTGAAACAAGTCCTTTATTACCCTAATAAAAAAGAATGCTGGCAGAACTTCACAAAAAGATGGCATGGTTCTCTTATTCCAACCCTACTCCCTGAAGATGCTAAGGAAAAGGAAATAAACTGTTAAAGACAAATGCCATCTTCCTGCCCTATCTCACCACTTCCCTTCCTTCATGAAAAGTCAGTGATGTGCCCACAGCTCATTGAAACTAACAGTGGTGTTTTTAATTTGGTAGCTGATGATGGTAGAGATGACTGCGTGTGAACCTGCAGCTGGGCTGTTACCAGGGGATTCTTGAGTGACTTTTCTTCTTGTGACTTGACTCTTGTCCTCTGTTAGAGTAGAGCAGGAGACTGGTTCTGTGATCTTTCAGCCTCTGACAGACTGATAATTTTAAGTTTGCTGTTATTTGCTGTCTCTGTTGGCACAGCAAGGATAGTTTGCATTGGTGTATGTTGATCCCCAGTTTTGTTAGTATCAGAGTGTTCAATGCCATTTGCCATTATAGTAGATTTCTTTCAAAAAAATTTTTTTTAAGTGACAAGCTATTCTGATTTTTACTTAAATGGTTTTATATCCATTGGAGGTAGTGGCAGAGCAGGTCTTCATTAACCCACATAAAGATATAAGCTAGAGTCATATTATTGTAGTACCTTCTATAAAAGGCAGAATTTAAAGTAAGGTAGGTCTGTCTTGGACCTCCAGTTAGGGAAAATTCCAGAGATACTTTTTTTTGTATTAGAGAAGTTGTAGATGCATAGAAAAAGCATGCATCCAATACAGAGTTCCCATACACCACTCTATTATTAACACCTTACGTTGGTGTGGTGCATATGTTACAATTGATGAAAGCACATTTTTGTAATTATATTAGTAACTATAGTCTGTGGTTTAACTTAGGGTTCACTGTGTTGTGCAGTTTCATGGATTTTTTTTTTTTTAATTTTTATTCTAGTAACATGTATTCAGAGAGAGATGTACAGATACTTCTTGAGGCCATTGTTGCCCTTCTCTGAGATCAGGGGCTTGGACCTCCACACAGCTGTGTAGTGAGGTTTTAGTGTACTCTAAATTTTTCTAGTTTATGGTCTGGCTCCTGTGTCAGAAGCCAGCATTTTAAGTTTTGCAAATGCCTGAGTCAAATGAATAAACAATTGAAATTTAAAATTTAAAAATTGAATTTTTAAAAGCTTAAAAAATGTATTTCTTGGCAGTTAATTAATATTATTAAAATTAATATTAACTTGCTTGTTAAAAATTCAAATAGTCAAGCAGTTGATAATCTGCCATGTTCCTGGAAATAGCCCTGTACTGACAATTTATATATTATTTTTTCTTATATACTTCTATATGTACGTTAATATTGTTAGTATGAAAAAATGGGATGGCACTGTAATATTTTCTTGTAATTTGTTTTTATCATTTAATAATAGACATTAAATATGTTCTGTAAATTTACTTTTCATATGAATGTACTATAATTTTTTAAATAAATTTTAATTTTAAAACAGTTTTAAATTTATAGAAAAATTGCAGAGATGGTACAGTTTCCTTATAACCCACACCCAGTTTATATCTTATATTGGCGTGGTACATTTGTCACAATTAGTGAGCCAATGTTGATACCTTAATACCTAGAGTCCACATTTTGTTCAGATTTCTGTAGTTTTTACCTAATGTCCTTTTTCTGTTGAAATTCCCATCCAGCATACCTCATTATGTTATGTCTCCTCTTAGCTCTAACAGTTTCTCAGACTTTCTTTGTTTTTGATGACCTAGACAGTTTTGATTAATATTGGGCAGATATTTTGTAGAATGTCATTCAATTGATATTTTTCTCACAGTAAAATTGGAGTTATGAGTTATTAGGAGGAGGACCACGGAAGTGTATACTATCAGCATGATTTATAACCTTAGATGTTGACCTTCCTCACCTGGCTTGATTAAGGTAATGTGTCAGGTTTCTCCTTTTAAAAGTTACTCATTTTTCCCTTTTCCATACTGTACTCATTGGAAGGAAGTCATTTGTACAGCCCACACTTAAGGAGTGGGGAGTTATGCTCCCCATTCTTGAGGGTAGAGTAACTACATAAATTTGTTTGGAATTCTTTTGCACTGGAGATTTGCCGCCCTCCATTCATTTTTTATTAAATCATTTCTGATTAAATCATTTATTAAATCCAGTGTGTAGTCATGGATATTTATTTATTTATTCATTTGTTTTTACATGGGCAGGCACTGGGAATCAAACCCAGGTCTCTGGCGTGGCAGGTGAGAACTCTGTCACTGACCCACTGTTGCCCTTGGATATTTATTTTATAATTTGGATTATAATTCCATACTATTTTATTTTGGTAGCTTTGGCCGTTGGGAGCTCTTTCATTTAGTCCCTGTATCCCTTTGATATACCTCCATTATTATATTGGTGTTTTTTAATTTTAGTACTTCCTTACTTTCTAGCACAATAGATTCTCCAGGCTTACTATATAATTTTTTGCCCCAGTCCTAGAATCATCCAGAAACCCTGGTTCTTTTTAATGGAGAATGATATTAGAAACCAAGACCTGGGTGCTAATTTGCTTGTTGCTTCTAGGCCCTCTGAGTTGTTAGACTGAGGCAATATAAGTATGCAGGCTAATCATTGCACACACACACATATATATGTATTTCTGTAACCACCTGAATCTATTTTAAGCTAAATACGAGTTCATGTCGATGTCTCTAATCCATTAGCACAGGGATCATTCTAGCTTCCTCCCTTTGCTTATCTGTAACCTCTCACCCCAGCAGTGAGAAACCTGGCTCACATCTTCCAACATCCATTTACCTCCCCACCTCCCACCCTTGCCCATGGAAAACAACTTTATCGAATAGAACACAGTGCTTATATAGTTTCTTTACCCTATCATTTTATAGGCACCACCTATTTCCAAAGTTACTTAGGTACTCCACCTCCTTCATTGAGATTACTTCATACATTTGTAATACAGTTAGATTGTTTTGTCACATTGTGCATTCTATCTTGGGATCCCCTGTCCCCCTAAATCATTACTTTTTAAATTTGTATACATTAAGGTTCATTTTTTTGTACTTTAAAGTTCCATGGGTTTTGACAAATGTATCACATCATGTTCTTACCATTACAGTATCAGAATAGTTTCATCACCCTAAAAAATCTCTTGTGCCTCACCTATTTAACCCTAACCATCTCCTCTTCCTCCTCCCTGCTGGCCACCACTGCTCTTTTTACCATCGCTATAGTTTTGTTTTTTCTGGAATGTCACATAATTAAAGTCACATGATATATAGTCTTTTCAGACAGGCTTCTTACACTTAGAAATATGTGTTTAAGAGTCATTCATGTATTTTTGCGGCTTGATAGTTTATTTTTCTTTACCGTTGAATCTATGTATTGTATCAGAGTTTATTTATCCATTCATACCTTTAGAAGGACATCTTGATTCCTTCCATTTTTATTGGTTCTGAATAAAGTTGCTTTAAAATTTGGATACAGGTTTTCCTGTGCATGTAATTTTCAGGTCAGTTGAGTAATTACATAGGAGTGAAATTGCTACATGTTATGGTAAGACCTATCAATCTCTGTTGATGATTTTGAGTTGTTTGTAGTTTTTTCCCATTACTAACAATTATAGCAATTCAATTGAAAGAGTACACTTAACTTCAAAACAAGTAAATTATTTGACCTTTAATGAGTCACCCTGAGATACTAAATAATGGTGTCACTGAAAAGTATTCTCTAGATGGTGCTTATTCAACTTTTGCTGCTTGCTCCGTTCTCTTTTTCTAGATTGTTGACTGCACATACAAAGATAAAGAGACCATGGGCAGCAAAATGCTATTATTTTTTGAGGAACTTCTTTTTGAATCTAGATTAGTGTGGAAAATATTTGTGGCCTGAGATTTTGATGATGAGATAATGCTCAGAATTTGTTTCTGACCCAAATAGGAGTTAGATTTATCTGTACATGAGTCCTTGTAAGATGAGTAGAAAGGTCTGCCAGAGATTGATTTATTTATCATTTATGTAGCATTTTAAGGATTCCAAGAGATTATTTACCATTTTTCATTGATGAACGAAGAAATAGATCAAGTATTTTTTTCCTAGAGGTTTATAAATACTTAGAATTTTCTCCATTGTATGTACATTTATGTTGATACCAGTAAATTGATGAAGCTTTAGGAATATAATCTCCCTTCAACTCATAAATCAATGATAGCAATGAGGACTTCAGAGATTTGTTGGTTCTAGTTATCTAATCCAATGTGAATGAGAAGTTTAACACAAGCAGATTTTAATCTCTTCCCTTAGGTAGGGGCTGTTTAAAGAATAGTTCTTATGGCTGTGGTGAATGAATGAAAGAAGCAGAAGCAAACCACTTGGACCCATTAAAGATATAGGTGTGTGCATGGATAAAAATTATGTTTGTTGAATCCCATGGAAGAACCAAAAATGGTGGTCATTAGGGGCAAATTAATGTCATTCCCCTCTGAATTCTCAGTCTGAACTAGAGTAGTTATTGGCCACATACAGTTAAAATTTTGAAGGTTGAGTTAGGGCTCTTTTGCCTATAGAACATGAAAGTCAATAGCTGGCCTTTTTTATCTAAACAGAAGTGGTCCCATAGGCCTGACATTGTCTCTGCATGACACTGGTTTCCCTTGTTTCCATTGTTTATGGAGGTAGAGAGAAATGAGAAAATGGAATTTAAAATGAAAGATGTGGATATTATGTTGCTGTATAGTTAGGCTTTAATGGTCTGTTGAGTGGAACAGTGATCCCACCATGTGCGCTCAGAAGTTATTTGCCAAGTTTTCATGGTCCTACTAAAGTCTACTGACTTCTTAACCCATTTGGCTGTTCTTCATATATGCAACACAGTTGAAAACCTTGGTACTGCTGCTGGTTCAATGCAAGTGGTTGACTGATTAACAGGGTCTAGAATTAAGGAGTTGAGAAGAAGATCCCAGATACTCTTAGGCACCTTCTCATGAAGCCCATTGCATCTGAGACTAAAATACGTGTAGTTTGACTTCAGGTGGCCTTTAGCATGCCAAGTGCAGGACAGAGTTTTCCTGTACAATATGTGTGTGACAAAACTCAATAAACAGGTGGTATTGAGGGTTACATAACAATGGATTTGTTATGAGGTATCCGTGCCAAAGGCTGCCAGCAAAATGGCACAGGAAGGTGGCCAACCTCCAGTCTTAACATGTGCCTGGCCCTTGTAATGGAAAGGTAAAAGAATCTGGGAAGCACTGTTTATCTTTTTGAAGGGGAGTGTTTTTCTCTCCCAGTGGCCAGAGGCCAGCTTCAAGGCCTTTTGGACTGAGTAAACCAAGCATTAAGACAGCTAATTCACCCAGCACTTCCCAATATTTGTATTAAAGAATAAGGATAGGGAAGAATGAGATAACTGAACATGTTAGCCTGCCTTTTATTTATTTTATATTCTCTTTTTCTTGCTATGTAATGTCAGTATTTCTGCTTGGCTTAATGATTTTTTTCTTTCAGAATCCCTGCTTTCTTGACTTTGTTTGGAACATAGCAGTGTATATTTGTCAGATGAATGAATGGAAAGTTTTTCATTGAGAGGGAGCATAATAAAAATACCCCATACCCTCTAAGGACACAACTCTGGGTTTGGTTTCAAATTATGTTTGTGGTGTCCTTGTAGTAGAACAAAATGTTCACCAGTGGAGATGACATCATTAGGGGCAGATTTAAGGCTTTTCCTCTGTAAACTGTTGCTCTTTACAGTGGGGCATTGTGCCGACATGTTCAGAAAGTGCTTTACAGCTAGCTATGGTTATTTTCTTTGCTTTTCTAGTTTGTGCCTTTCAGCAGTTCTTCATCATGTGGCATGATATGAAACAGGTACCACTTATTAGCTATTTTTCTTTTTACTGAACAAAGTGTTTTGTTTCTGCAACCACTAGTCCCCATGCTTCTGAACAATGATTTCACATTGGTATAGGCCCAGTGCTTAGGATAGAGAAGCAAATGATGGTATAAAGCAGACTTGCAGAGTTTTGGGGTCTTTGAAGTCTTGGTTCTTTTCTGTTTCCTTCCATAACTGTTTTTATGCCTCTGCTTGTTTCTCTTTAGTGATGTCTGTTTCCTTTTTGTCTGAGTTTTGTTCTTGGCCTGTCACCTGGCTATGGGAGTTTGGGGTTTCATCTGAATGTGGATGGTTCCCTATTTTGGGTCATTTACCCTGCCTTTTCCCCCACTGTTTAATCTCTTACCCTTACCTGTCTTTTTGATAGGTGCAAGATAGGTCATTGCCAGTTCATACTGGACATAACTGAAGTTCTTTTCTCTGAAACCCTTGCCTCATACTCTCTCTTACATCATTGTTAGCAATTTCATCTTGCTGTTGTTTTCAGTCATGCAACAAACTTGGCATAATTTTTGATGGTCCTCTTTATTTTTCATAGTTAATCTCATATTGTCCCCACCTTTTTTTTACCTCTTTAGATGCTCAACTTTTTTTTTTCTTTTTTTGATATGGCTGTTCTTATTTCTTAATTCACAGAAATTTGTGTAATTTTAATGGACTAAGCATAGTATTGGGTGACAGATATGAATGGCATCATTGCTGCCCTCTGTTAGCTAACAAGCTCCTTAGGGAATGTTAACCACACTGCTATATGGTCATATGGGATTGAGTTTTCAGCTGGAGTATTCAAACATAGCATGTTTTGGCTTGTCTGTAACAGTAAAAATGAGAAATATAGTGAAAGTTCATCAGCAGAGAATTGTTAAATTTATGATAATCTATGCTTTGTAGGGCCATAAAAAAAAGATAATTGAAGAATTCTTTTATGAAACAGGGAGATGCTCCTAAGTAAGAAAGTAGCATACAAAACTTTATAAATATGGATGCAAAGTTTTTATTAAAAGAAAATATGTTGTGATGATATTGTGAATCACTGATTATATATGTAGAATGGAATGATCAAAAGTTAAGAATGTTTGTGTTTGGTGTTTTTTGGTATTTTAAAAAATAATAATAATAAATAAATAAAAAAATATGTCAGAATATTAAGTGATTATCTGCAATGTTCAATAGATTTCATGCATTGCCTACTGTAAGCTTTTATTGAAATATTTACTGACAGGCTCTTTTGTGCTGGATGTTCCTGAGCACATGTCTCCAACATCCACACTGTCTCCAACACACAGCAGGCCCAGTGAATTGTGTTGAATGCCTATATAAAGAAGGCATGGCTCTGCTTCTGTGAGAAATTCACACAGTATTTGCTCTATAGTCTGGGAAACAAGAACTAAATATATAAAAATTTAAATAATATTACACAAAAAGACATAGATATATAGAATAAGATAGACAGTGCCAAGGATGCTAGTGATTCTGTGGTTCTGTGTCTTTGGCAGCATTGATATCCCCAGAGGCAGCAGTCAGAGTCCTGCAAAGAGGGTCTGCAAATGAAAGGCATTTCATTCCCATGGGCACAGCTAGGGTGGCCTGTTCTTACAGCTCCCTTGGGCTCTACAGGAAAGGTTTCTGGGTTGATTCGGGTATTGGTCCAGGCTGGGAAGTAAAAAATGGGTATGCATTGGCTGGCCCAAGGCTGAGCTCAGGACTGTTGAGAACAGGTTCAACGTGGACAGGGTGGCAAATTGGCAGGAGGGACCCAGGGACCCACAGTAAGGGAGCTGAGGATAAATGTTGGAAGAAAGGCTTAGCCTAGTGCACCATCTGTATTTTATAAAAATATAAGCACATGGAAACTAGCTCATGTCAGGTCTTCATCTGCTACTGTGGTTTCCATAAAGCACCAGTTGTCTAAAATAAGTGAGACCCTTGGTTGAATACATAATTTTCAAATCTCTGGTCCTTGTATTAGACTTTATTATAATATTCAGATATCCTGAAAATGTTTTTTGCTTTTTTTTTTTACTTTATGCTTATTTTCCAGGTGTCATCCTCTCTACCAATTCTTTTAACTTTGCCTACGTCTACCAGAGACATATGTTTTCCCTGTTTTTCACATTTTTATATGTAGAAATAGCAAAATTTGGAGTCTGACAAATCAAAGTTCAAATCCTGACATTTATTAGCTGTGTAAATTTGGAGCAAAGTACTTAACTTCTCACCCTTTATTTCCTGATTTGTAGGATGGTAGTTTTTTATTTTTCTTTTCTGAGAAGTTGTAGGTTTGTAGAAAGTACAGGGTTCCCATATACCTGCTTCTGTTTTTAATATTGTGCATTAATGTGGTACATTTGTTACAATTGATGAGAGAATATTACTATAATTGTACTATTAACTATAGTTCATAGTTTACATTAGGGTTCACTGTGTTACACACGCCTATGAGTTTTTTTTCTCTTTTTTTAGTCTTTATTCCAGCAGTATGTACCAAAATATACCACCCGCTTTTAACCACTTATATAGATCTATAATTCCATGGTGTTAATTACATTCACAATATTGTGTTACTTTCACTATTATACGTTACCAAAACTTTTCCATCACCCCAAACAGAAACTCAGCATCAATTAAGAATTAATTCCCCATTCCCTGTTCCCACCCTGACCCCTAGTAACTTGTATTCTACTTTCTGACTCTATGAATTTTCTTATCTAATTATTTCATATAAGAAGCATACACTATTTGTTCACTCAACATGTTGTCTTCATGGTTCATCCATGTTATTGCATGTATCAGAACACAACAGAATAATTATAATAGCGTTGTTTTGAAGATGAACTGAGATAATGTCTGTATCAAGGTCTAAAATGGTACCAGACAGTAGTTTCTGCAAGATGAGAAATGGTAATAGTGGTGTCTTTCTTCCTTTGCCTTAGTAGAAGACTATAGACAATAATAACCATCTTAAAATACTTTAATGCTTCTCTAATACCTTAATTGCCTTATAAAAATTAATGAAATAGTGTTAAAGCATTAAATAGTTTATATCTGTTAGGATGCTCTGTCTGGGAGTAATTGAAAACCCTCCTCATTGGGTTAAACCACAAAGAGATTTTATTACAGTAAATCCAGAGGTTGGGCATTTCCAGGTCTAGTATGATCAGGACTTCAGACTTGTTCCTCTGAAATTCTCCTTTGTGTATTTGTTTTGTCCTTAGGTTGATACTACCTAGTTCTAGCAGTTCCATGTGTCTCATCCAGACATAACATTCTTCAAAAGGAGAAAGGAGACCCTCTCTTCCAGTGCATCATCTTTAGCAGGTTTTCTTCACCTTGGTACTATCAACACTTTGGATCATATAATTCTTTGTTGTGGGGCGACTGTCTGTACAATTCTAGAATGTCTAGCAGCATTCCTGGCCTCTACCCATTAGAGATGCCAGTAGCTCTCCCACACACACACATACAGCAGTTGTGACAACCAGAAACAGCTATGGACAATATGTAAATAAATGAGTATTACTGTGTTCCAATAAAACTTTATTTACAGAAACAGTGAGTGATCTGGATTTGACCCATGGGCTATAGTTTGCAGACTCCTGATATAGAGTATATACTTAGGCTGAAGTTAATTAGTGATAGTAGATACAGATTCATGTTTCAAATAGTTTCAAATAGCCTTCTTGATAATTTTTAACGTGGGAGACCTTTTTCTTAGATGTGATTAGATTATCTTTAGAAAAAAGAAAAGGGAGAAACCAGCCTCAGTCAAGCTGTAGAAGGGCCCATAAGGGGAATAAGGAAAGTATTAGCTTTACTATTGTCTTGTTCACTTATGATTACATTATTAGTATTATCTTTAATACACAGTTTCTTTATAGGAATCTGTTTAAGCCATTTATACTTTTTGGGATCTTTAGTTAAAAATGGAAGTAAACCCATTTGCATGGACACACTTCTCATTATTATGGAACTTTGCTCTTTCCTCAAATATCTCAAATTCTAGCTAGACTGTAACCTAATAAGGGTGCCAAGTTTCCATCAGTACATTGAATTTCACAAAACTTAATTTCTTACTGTTTTTAGTTAAAATAAAAAGTAAATAGAACATTCAGTATCATCTTTCTATATCCTAGTGGATCATCCTGTATATTCCTTGGGCATGCAGATACCCACTGGGAAGAGACCACTAGTTTAGAGAGATCTGTTTCCTAATAGCATATTTTGATTTAGTATTGAGGCAGTGCTTTGATGATCCTGCAAACTGGACTTTGACTGTTGTTTTTCTGCCAACTGCATATATTGCTAACGGTGTTATCCTGGCTTTGTATTTCCATGCCTCCTCTTTCATTCTTAATGTAGCTCTGCTTTCTCATTTGTATTTCTGTGGCACTTTCTCTGTACTTATAATTCTAATCACATATTTTAGTTTCTTCCTTATGTTTCTTCTTCTCCCCTCATTTTGAGCAAAATGTCTCGGATATTTCTTGATCATATACCGTATTTCTAGCACCTAGCTGTGGCATACAGTATGCCCTCATTAAATGGAAATAGAACTTAAGGACCCAAATTTTGGCTAGTTTTGGAGTGGTTCATAATCGAAGTTGCTTATGGCAGCTAAGCCTCTCTTCCATTCCTTCATAATTTTGGTCAGCCTTGTTCTTTGTCTTTTGTTTTTTTTCTTCCAGAGGCCTAAACTTCATATTTACTATTAGCACAACCCTTTTCTATACCAATATTTGTCATTAAGAAGACTTGAACATGAATTATATTTGCATAGTACCTCCTTTCAGAATAATTAATGTAATTAAGCTTGCTAATGTTGATTAATTTGTTAAAGAAATATTTGACAGCCTACTATATGCTAGAACTATTCTGAGGATACCACAGCGAGCACTTGATGTAAAAGAAAATTGAGTCCCCAGGAATTGGATGATGAGTATAAAATTATATAACATAGTAATGATAGAACTACAACCAGAGTGTAGGTCTTCTGACTCATGATTCATTGTCTTTCCCTATGTTAAGCAGCATTAGGAATAGGACATTGCTTTCCCACCCTACTCCCTTAGTGAACTGGGACCAGTAAATTTATATTTAAGTATGCCAATAGACATACTTAAAAAAGGGTATGCTGATCAGCTTAAACACCACTTTATTCTTATTCTGTCTGGCAGGTAACATTGGGGCATTGGGAAATTGTGAATAAAATGAACAGATAGATGCCTTTAACTTTTTACTTTTCAGTAATAAACAGATGAACCATTAGTAGATGATAGTGAGACATGTTAGCAGGGAACAAAATTTCACAATAGGAATAGGAAGATTCAGAAATTCCCTTGAGTAGGCTGTTCTTCATTTTCTCTGTAACATAATTGGTGTTTAAGAAGACTCATGCTGGTTCTTTATGGTTCCTGGGGTTTACCAATAACTAAATTTTACTAGTGGCAGGTAACTTTAAATATGTTAATAATTAGTTTTTTTCCTTACATGGCATTTTTTTTTTTTTATTAACGGAAAGAAAAAAAAAAGAAATTAACACAACATTTAGAAATTATACCATTCTACATATGCACTCAGTAATTCTTAACATCATCACATAGATGCATGATCATCATTTCTTAGTACATTTGCATCGGTTTAGAGGAACTAGCAACACAACAGAAAAAGATATAAAATGTTAATATAGAGAAAAGAAATAAAAGTAGTAATAATAGTAAAACAAACAAACAAACAAAAAAAAAACCCCCAAAAAAACCCTATAGCTCAGATGCAGCTTCATTCAGTGTTTTAACATGATTACTTTACAATGAGGTATTATTGTGCTGTCCATTTTTGAGTTTTTGTATCTAGTCCTGTTGCACAGTCTGTATCCCTTCAGCTTCAATTACCCATTGTCTTACCCTGTTTCTAACTCCTGCTGGACTCTGTTACCAATGACATATTTCAAGTTTATTCTCGAATGTCCGTTCACATCAGTGGGACCATACAGTATTTGTCCTTTAGTTTTTGGCTGGACTCACTCAGCATAATATTCTCTAGGTCCATCCATGTCATTACATGTTTCATAAGTTTATCTTGTCTTAAAGCTGCATAATATTCCATCGTATGTATATACCACAGTTTGTTTAGCCATTCTTCTGTTGATGGACATTTTGGCTGTTTCCATCTCTTTGCAATTGTAAATAACACTGCTATAAACATTGGTGTGCAAATGTCCGTTTGTGTCTTTGCCCTTAAGTCCTTTGAGTAGATACCTAGCAATGGTATTGCTGGGTCGTATGGCAATTCTATATTCAGCTTTTTGAGGAACCGCCAAACTGCCTTCCACAGTGGTTGCACCATTTGACATTCCCATCAACAGTGGATAAGTGTGCCTCTTTCTCCGCATCCTCTCCAGCACTTGTCATTTTCTGTTTTGTTGATAATGGCCATTCTGGTGGGTGTGAGATGATATCTCATTGTGGTTTTGATTTGCATTTCTCTAATGGCCAGGGACATTGAGCATCTCTTCACGTGCCTCTTGGCCATCCGTATTTCCTCTTCTGGTAGATGTCTGTTCAAGTCTTTTTCCCATTTTGTAATTGGGTTGGCTGTCTTTTTGTTGTTGAGTTGAACAATCTCTTTATAAATTCTGGATACTAGACCTTTATCTGATATGTCATTTCCAAATATTATCTCCCATTGTGTAGGCTGTCTTTCTACTTTCTTGATGAAGTTCTTTGATGCACAAAAGTGTTTAATTTTGAGGAGTTCCCATTTATTTATTTATTTATTTCTTCAGTGCTCTTGCTTTAGGTTTAAGGTCCATAAAACCGCCTCCAGTTGTAAGATTCATAAGATATCTCCCTACATTTTCCTCTAACTGTTTTATGGTCTTAGACCTAATGTTTAGATCTTTGATCCATTTTGAGTTAACTTTTGTATAAGGTGTGAGATACGGGTCTTCTTTCATTCTTTTACATATGGATATCCAGTTCTCTAGGCACCATTTATTGAAGAGACTGTTCTGTCCCAGGTGAGTTGGCTTGACTGCCTTATCAAAGATCAGATGTCCATAGATGAGAGGGTCTATATCTGAGCACTCTATTCGATTCCATTGGTCGATATATCTATCTTTATGCCAATACCATGCTGTTTTGACCACTGTGGCTTCATAATATGCCTTAAAGTCCGGCATCGCTAGACCTCCAGCTTCGTTTTTTTTCCCCAAGATGTTTTTAGCAATTCGGGGCAACCTGCCCTTCCAGATAAATTTGCTTATTGGTTTTTCTAATTCTGAAAAATAAGTTGTTGGGATTTTGATTGGTATTGCATTGAATCTGTAGATCAGTTTAGGTAGGATTGACATCTTAATTATATTTAGTCTTCCAATCCATGAACACGGTATGCCCTTCCATCTATTTAAGTCTTCTGTGATTTCTTTTAGCAGTTTTTTGTAGTTTTCTTTATATAGGTTTTTTGTCTCTTTGGTTAAATTTATTCCTAGGTATTTTATTCTTTTAGTTGCGATTGTAAATGGGATTCGTTTCTTGATTTCCCCCTCAGCTTGTTCATTACTAGTGTATAGAAAAGCTACAGATTTTTGAATGTTGATCTTGTAGCCTGCTACTTTGCTGTACTCATTTATTAGCTCTAGTAATTTTGTTGTGGATTTTTCTGGGTTTTCTACGTATAGTATCATATCGTCTGCAAACAGTGATAGTTTTACTTCTTCCTTTCCAATTTTGATGCCTTGTATTTCTTTTTCTTGTCTAATTGCTCTGGCTAGAACTTCCAACACAATGTTGAATAATAGTGGTGATAGTGGACATCCTTGTCTTGTTCCTGATCTCAGGGGGAAAGTTTTCAATTTTTCCCCATTGAGGATGATATTAGCTGTGGGTTTTTCACATGGCATTTTTGATGAATAAGAGAGGGTTGAAAAATTATCCCACTTTGATATACTGTTCATATAACCACAAAAAAAAGAATGACCATAAGAAGACCAAAGTTTAAATAAATGCTGAAAACTGGGGGCTGTCAGAGGTCTATGATGAGTAAAAGACTTTACAGTTTTTAATTCATAATACTAATTAGCTTTTTTTTATTGTGAAATATAACATGTACTAAAAAGCAGTGCATTTCACAGTGCATTTTAACAAGTAGTTATAGAACAAATTTCAAAGTATGGTTTGAGTTAGTTTCACAATTTCGGTTTTTCCATCTAGCTACTCTAAGACACTGGAGATGAAAAAGAAATATCAATATATAATGATTCAGTAGTCATACTCATTTGTTAAATCCTGTCTTCTCTGTTATAACTCCTCCTCCTTTTATCCTTCTCCTTATCTTTGGGGATATTTGAGCTATGCACATTCTAATTTTTCATGTTGAAAAGGGGTGTTGATATTATGGGATAGGGGGATGGAACTAGTTGATGTTCTTGGAGAGACTGGCACCTCTGCGTTTCAGAACTTATCTGGCCTAGGAATCACCTGAAGGTTTTAGATTTCTGAAAAGTAAACTTAATGCATGAAACTTTTGTAGAATCTCAGAGCCCTGGGTGTTCTTTAGGGTTAACAGGAATGGTGTTGGTTGGGTTTGGAAAACTGTGGCAGTTATCAATATGTAGCTTGCATAAGTGTAGCCTCCAGAGTAGCCTCTTGACTCTATTTGAACTCTCTTAGCCACTGTTACCTTATTTTGTTACATTTCTTTTCCCCTCTTTTGGTGGGAAGGCATTGTTGATCCCATGTGCCAGAGCCAGGCTCGCCCTTGGGAGTCATGTCACAGGTTGCTAGGGTGACTCACAGCCCTGGATGTCATATCCCACCTAGTGGAGAGAGTAATGATTTTACTTGCAGAGTTGGGATTAGAGAGAGGTTACATCTGAGCAACATAAGAGGTTCTCTGGAAATAACTCTTAGGCATAACCCTAGGTAGGCTTAGCTTCTCCGCTACAGAAATAAATTTCATAAGAGCAAGCCTCAAGATCAAAGGCTTGGCCTGTTAACTTGGGAGCCCCTAATGTTTGAGAGAGTTATCAGGTGTTTTCCCGATGGGAAAGTTTAATATTTCCATATTTTTTCTCCAGTCCCTAAGCAGACTTTGCTAATACTTTTTAATTAACTGCCCAACATACTTTGGGATGTATCCGGGTATTACATTTGGCTATACAGAATTACATGCCCTCATTCCCACTCTGGGCTCTATGTGTTTGGGTTGTTTAAACTGTCCAAACAAGTTATGTTAGATTGTGTGCTATGGAAAATTTAGGTTTTGGACAAAATAAAGTTCTCACTCTTTGGTCTCCTCAGTAGGTAAAGGTCCAAAATACAGGCAATATCATCCTTTACCCTGTATTCTGGTTTCCTTAGTCCCAACTAGATCGACTTTGTTCTTATTTCTGATTGAAGCCTGATCTCTCTTTTTTTTTTTTTTAACAGTTGTTGTATGTAGCAATGCCAGCTTCCAAAGCTCCAGAACTCCAGCTCTAAGTCTTAGATGTCACACAGATACCCAAAGTTTTGGGGAAATACCAGGTTATACACATATAGCACAGCATCTCAGATCTAGAAATAACACTTAAAGTTCAGGAATAAATGTGACTGCTATAAAAGCTTACAATCTAGGCCCCAGTTTTCTTATAAATATTTTCTAAAAGAGACCTTGCAATATTTGTTCTTTTGTTTCTGACTTATTTTGCGCAACATAATGTTCTCAAGATTTGTTAACCTTGTTGAATGCCTCACAACTTTGCTCTTTTCTGTGGCTACACAATATTCCATCATATGTATTCACCACAGTTTGCCTTTCTGCTAGTAATTAGCTTTTAAATGGATGACTTTAATAGTCATGAATATTTTCCTTCTACAAAAAGTTGACACTTTATAGGAAATTATATTGCCTTATGCTTATATTGGGTTAATTGTATAATCATAATCATATCTGTATGACAGCTTTTGTGAAATTGATTAATTCATTAAATATTCATTGACCACCTACTAGGTGCCAGAAACCCTGTTGGTGATATAACAATGAGCATAATAGATATAATTCTATTCTCATAGCACTTTCAATATGGTTAGATGAGAAACATTAAAAATGACTACAAAAATAACTATAATTTAGGGGCCATGATGGCTCAGCAGGCAGAGTTCTCGTCTGCCATGCTGGAGACCTGGCATCGATTCCCAGTGTCTGCCCATGCAAAAAAACAAAAACAAAAAATAATAACTATAATTAGGGTTGCAATGTAAGAAAAAATTACAGTGTGCTATGAGAACATGTAACATTTCCAGGGGACTTGGGGTCATCAGAGAAGTGCTCCTGAAAAAGTGCTATATAAATGGCGATCCAAAGGATGAGGAGGTGTTAGTAAGTAAAGGTGGAAAGAAGAGCATTTTGGATGGGGAAACATTGTGGAGGCCTTGGGGTAGGAAGAAGCATGATGAGTTCTAGGAACAAAGAAAAAGCTGGTGAAGTGATAATCAGTGAGAGAGAGAGGGGAAGAAGGGCAGGGAATAGACCATGCTAGGCTCATAGATCATGGTAAGCCTATTGGATTTTATCCTAAGTGCAACAATGAGCCATTGAAGAGTTTTAAGCAAGGGAATAACTGAGTTGTATTTTTATTATTAAAAGAGCATTCTTAGCATGTGCAGAATGGCTAGAAAGACTGGGTGTTAGGAGGCTATTGTGGTAGGACAGGAATGATGGTGGCTAGTAATGATAATAGAGATGGGAAGAACTTAAGGTTTTGAAAGATATTTAGGAAATAGAAATGTTAGGACTTAAGGATTAGAGTGGGTGTGTGGGGGGTATTAAAGAATCTCAGGTTTCTTACATGAGTGACTGAATCCTTGTTGATGTTTTTTATATTGAACCCTGGAGAAATAACAGTTGGGGTTGGAGAGAGGTAAGAATTAAGTTTGGATATGTTGATTCAAGATGCCTGTGGGAGATATCCAAATAATTATTTGGATGATGCTCAGAGGTTCAATATAGGGATACAAATTTGGGAGTCACTGGCCATTAAAGATGATAATTAAAACCATGGGTGTGAGAGTGTATAATAATAGTTAAATGTACAATGTACACATTTTAAAAATGTTTTTGCATGAGGAAGAACAAAGGAATGTCATTATTGCAGGGTGCTGAAAATAGATGATAATTAATACCTTAAAATGTCACCTTATGTGTGAGACTAAAGCAAAAAATGTGTTACAAAATTTATATTTTGACTAGAGCATTTCCTAATATAACTCATGTAGATAGTTTGATTGAATGTCATAAGTACTTGGAATCTCAGGTAGGACAGGAGATTTTGTTGGTTTGTCCAGAGTGATGCCCTGATGAATCCCAGAGTGATTTGATCAGTGATCAGAAAAGTATTCATAAGCCCCCTTCGGGGAATGGTGAGAGTGGGGGAAAAATTCAACTTCCCCAAGTTGAATTCTTGATATTCTCACAAGCAGTGTGGATAACCAAAGCTATAGGCTGAGCCCCCAGTCTTGGGGTTTGTTCATATGAAACTTAACCCCACAAAGGATAGGTCAAATCTACTTAAAATTTAGGCCTAAGAGTCACCCCCAAGAGAGCCTCTTTTGTTGCTCAGATGTGGCCTCTCTCTCCAGCCAACATGACGAGCAGTCTCACCACCCTCCCCCTCTCTGCGTGGGACATGACTCCCAGGGGTGTGGACCTTCCTGGCAACATGGGACAGAAATCCTGGAATGAGCTGAGACTCAGCATCAAGGGACTGAGAAAAACCCTAGAATGAGCTGAGAATTAACATCAAGGGATTGAGAGAACCTTCTTGACCAAAGGAGGAAGAGTGAAATGAGACTAAGTGTCAATGGCTGAGAGATTCCAAACAGAGTCGAGAGGTTATCCTGGAGGTTATTCTTATGCATTAAGTAGATATCACCTTGTTGTTCAAGATGTAGTGGAGAGGCTGGAGGGAACTGCCTGAAAATGTAGAGCTGTGTTCCAGTAGCCATGTTTCTTGATGATGATTGAACAGTGATACAGCTTTCACAGTGAGACTCTGTGAATGTGAAAACCTTGTGTCTGATGCTCGTTTTAGCTACTATATCAACAGAAGAGTAGAACATATGGAATAAAAACAAATAATAGGGGGGAACAAGTGTTAAAATAAATTTAGTTTGAAATGCTAGTGGTAAATGAAAGCGAGGGGTAAGGGGTATGGTATGTATAATCCTTTTTTTTCTCTGTTATCGTTTTATTTCTTTCTCTGTTGTCTTTTTATTTCTTTTTCTAAATCGATGCAAATGTTCTAAGAAATGATGAATATGCAACTATGTGATGATATTAAGAATTACTGATTGTATATGTAGAATGGAATGATATCTTAATGTTCTGTTTGTTAATTTTTTTTAATTAATAAAAAAAGTTTAAAAAAAAAAAAAACCATGGGGGTGGACAGTACTGCCAAAGAAGTGAGGATAGAGTGAACAAGGGACTAAGGACTACACACTGAAGAACTACAATCTTTGGAGGTTGGTGGGGTGGTTTGGGAGGGGCTATAAGAACCAAGAAAAGGGATGAAGAGGGAGTGTGGTCAGATTAAGAGGAAAATAAAGAGCACAGAGGTTCAGTTCTATTGAATACTCCTAAAAGGTTATGTAAGATGAACATCTTAAAAAGTGTTAAGTGGATTTAGTGACAGAGGAGGGCATTGGCAGGTCTTGTTAAGTATGGTGGGTTGAAGGGGTTTTCTGTGAGAAGAGTTAGAGAAGTATAATTGGTATGGTGTTGGGAGTGCATGTATGGAGGGGTGTTTACTTATGATCATTCTAATCTCTAGAGTATTTTCAGTAATTGGAGAATTGATTCTCAACAGGAAGTTCATTCCATTTATTTAGACCATGTTAGAAGTTCAGTTTAGCATGCCAGTAAGCTGGTCCACCCTTCCAGGGTGGTCAGGTGGGGATCAGAGTATTAATTCAGTTTAGGATTCTCTGGGAATGGATGACTTCAAAAATTCTATGGGACCTTCTGCTTTGGTCACTAGAGAAGTTGTTGAGTGATGTGTAGTGGTCAAATAGGGTCTGTAGACAGAGACTTAATAGTAGCTCTGGTGTTGATCTGCATCTTGGTTTGGCCTCTGCAGACTCAACTTGATATCAGATACTTGTCATCATTTGATGGTTTAGAAACCAGAATTTGATCTACTTACCAGGGAGTGATAAAATTGAGAGAAAAGAGATCACATTAACCAACAGGTCTAAAGACAGGTTTATAAACCAAAATTTACCACCAAATTATGGTGTAGGTATGTGTCTAGCTCAAGATCTGGAATCTGTTGTCTAAACCAGGGATTCCCTCTTGCAAGGGTTTAGCCTAGGACCAAATTAAAAGTCAGAAAATTGCTTGTTTGGTAAACATAGAACTAAAGAATAGTATCTTTTTATGGTCTTTAGTTTATGAGGATTTGCCCTTTTTTTACTCTAGGTGTATTTCTTTCTTAAATCCTGGACATTCAGAATCAAACCACCCTAACCTGTGAGAAGAAATTGCTATCTTCTTGCCCTTCCACTTCTTTTCTGATAGTCAGTTGTCAAAAAAGCTTCTGTCATTTCCTTATAGAGACAGAATTGTTTAAGGTTTCCAGGAATACTGCTTATTTTGTATTTTCTAACTAGTTACCTAGGCAATATTTAAAATCTCTTACTCCATATGAAATTTATGGTAGTTTGTGTATGTTTAATTCGATTAGGAGTAGCTTTCCTTTACACATCTTCACTTTGATTTCTGTAATAGTCTCCACAAAGGACTAATGTACTATATTTCCCACTTCTATTGAGCACCTTCTGTGGGCACACTGACTTTAGTCCCCATTTCTTTTCCAGGGTCCTCTAGTAGCAGGCACCCAAATCAGGCAACTCCAAAAAAAAGTGGCTTAAAGAATGGCCAAATGAAGAATAAAGATGATGAGTGCTTCGGGGATGATATCGAGGAGATCCCAGACACAGATTTTGATTTTGAAGGGAACCTGGCCCTTTTTGACAAGGCAGCTGTGTTTGAGGAGATTGACACTTATGAGAGAAGAAGTGGTACCCGTTCCCGAGGCATCCCAAATGAAAGGCCTACTCGGTACCGCCATGATGAGAACATCCTGGAGTCAGAGCCCATTGTCTACCGGCGGATCACAGTGCCCCACAACGTGAGCAAGGAGTTCTGCACGGGTGAGTTGCGCCAGGTTCCATATCCCACTGGCTGCTCTTTTCTACTGTGGTTGAAGCAGAAGGACCCAAATTCTGAGGCAGAGTTTTGCACTAGGAATTAACTCAAATAGCTTAGTGTGGTGGTTAAACCATTATTATTGTTTCTTGGGGATTGCAGCCAGTATAGCATCCTACCACTGTGGAGGGGCTAATTTCTCTGCTTGTCCATTTATATCCAACATCTGGCAGATCTGGTCTGCTGTTTATTGCTATGATTAACAGTTAAAGACATAGGGGCCAGGTATCTGGATTCAAATACTACAGATCTCTTTCACTTGAAAATCATTGTTATTGCGTGATCTTCAGAGCTAAAGGAGGAATAATCATTGTTAGAGAAGGAACAGGGTACAATATTTTTATTCTGGCTTGAGGTTTGGAGTATAGGGAATGTAAATCTTTGATGTTAGTAATGGTTATACAGAGAAAATATGGAGACAGCTTAATTGCATTTAGAGGAAAGTCAGAGACATGACTTTTATTGACAACAGTGGGGGTCTGTTGTATTTGGTTTTGCTGAGTATAGAAACTTGTGTGTGAAAAAAAAATAGGCAGACTGTTGGACTAAGAAAGACTACTAAATTGTTCCAGTCTTTCATCAGCAGACTCTGGCAGGCACGCCTCTTCACCGAGGTAGTTTTCTTTAAGTGGCATTGACATGACTTGCTAAACGCCTTTGATTCTTACCACCTGTGCAAACACAAACCGCCTAGCTCAGAATAAGACTTGATTTAAATCGCCAGGTTGTAAATTTTTCAATGGCAGCCATCATCCAGCAAATCTAGTACCATCTCCAGAACCTGCCCTTCACCTACCTCTTACCGTTCCCATTTTACTGTCCTAACCTAAACTATATCTGTAGTTTAGGTTTTGCTGTTGAGGTTTACACAGTGTGTGACTTCCTGAAACTAATTATACTGCAGGATTCTTGAGTTTGTGAAGATTGTAGCCTGCCTTGGAGTGAAGTTACAAAAAGGGTGAGAATAGCACTGATCGTCAGCAGAGAGAGAGCTAGAAGAGCCTGAAGAGCCTGAGAAAATATTTGCTAAAGTAGGTGAAGGGAAAGGTGGAGATTTTTCCCTTCTACTCATCCACCTCCCCAACTCAATCTTCACTTAATATCAAAAGTGAGAAGTACTCTCCTATCAAATGAAATGACATCCCCAGAATTGCATCAACAAACACACTATAAAACACAAGTGCTGGCGGTGAAAGAGAAGTTCAATGGTAGAATTCTCACCTACCAGGCAGTAGACCTGGGTTCGATTCCCAGCGCATGTATATCTCCCAAAAATTCAACAAATGGTGCTGCAATAACAGGATAGTCACATGGAAAAAGAATGAAATGTGACCCCCATATATAAAAACAACACACCTGTACACAAGTTCTGGTTCTTGGCCAATAAGTCAGATATGGTGGCTTGTTGGTGAGTTGGGACCAGTTGCATTGCACTGTCACTAGTACATGATAATGGAGGGTGCAGGAGGCCCAGCAGCCTCATGCCATCTGGCTTTTCTCTTTATTCTTAACGGTAATGAGGAGTAGAAATGAAACCCTTTTTGCCAAGCAGGGTCTGTGCTGGAGAGAGAGCAATAAGCAGTTACTTTGCTGAGCAGCTTTTACAGGTGATTTAAAATCTCTGTTCCATCTCCAAGGCACAAGCCTTGAATCGGGTTTTTACTGAGTAGTATTCAGATAGCTCAGTGCTGGGGACACTTTCCAGTTGGACCTACTAGACAAATATTAGGATCAGAATAAGGTGAACTGTCTGGAATACTTGGAAAACAACCTAGGATCATAAAATGTTAGGTCACTTGATCACCTTATTAGGTCACATTTTACGTGTCAGGATATTGAGGCCCAGAGAAGTAAAGGCTCTCACAGACATCACCCGCATAGATCTTTTAGCCTTGTGGTATTCATATTCTGGCCTCCCAAACCCCTTATTTTCCATTAATCCCCAGAGTAGGAAAAGACCAGCATGTTTATAGTTTATTTGGTTGTGGCTTGGATTTTAGGATTCTGACTGTGGCGGCTTGCTGCTGGTGTCCTACATAATGACTGCATGCAAAATAGTGTTAACAGTATATAAGCCATTATTCTCTGATGTCTCGTACTTTATCTCCTCTTGGTAATACTCTATCTACTGTGGTGGTCCGTACTTTATCTCCTCTTGGTAATACTCTATCTACTGTGGTGGTCCATTGATTGGTAAAACAGTTTCAGGAAGCACCTAAATTTAGCCTTTTATTTATTTAACCCAAGTCTTTTCACACTGGAAAGCCCTTTCAAATCTTATGGTAGTGCTGCTGTCTTCAGCAGTCATGGATTGTTGCACATTCCTCCAGCTTAGCCTAGCTTATTGAATAATGGTATCTGGTAGATACCAATCACCCCCTAGATTGATTTATCAGGGTCTGTCTGGATTCAAGCTTGTAATTTGAAAACTGTTAGAAGACGGATTGTATGTGTGTGTGTGTTAAGTTTAGTTATAAAATGCTTGGTATGTTGTGATCACTTTTATGTTCAGTGGTGAGAGATTCCCCAAAGAGCACTGCTTATGAGAGTGATAAGGTTTCAGAGAAGAATCTTTGTTTAATACACATAATATTCTAAAAGAAATATTTAAGACAGTTTGGATCAGTCAGAATACTGCTTATTAGAGACAGTCCTTGCCTTCAAGTTATTAAAATGTGATAGGAAACAGACAGATACAGTATGTGCCCAGAGTCCAGTGGGGGTGTGGACATTAAGAGTTCTAGGTGTTAAGACGTAGGAGAGATCCTGAAGGCTGGGTTGGTCAGGGAAGCGTCACAAAGGGAGCAGGACAAAGATTTGAAACATGGGCAAGATTTCACCAGGCAGAGAGAAAGAGGAAGGTATTTGTTGGTAGACTGGGCAGGTGATGATGAATAATGTGAGTAAAGTTAACATGGGAGATAGGTCCGTGGCCTGTTTGGCCGGCAGAGAATTTGTGTTGGGAAGTAGAAGTAATTAAAAATAGCCCTGACATAGAACACAGAGGCCTTATGTGCCAATGCTGTCCTTGTCCTGTGACCATGAGGAACAATGAAAGGATTTAGGATGGGAAAATGATGTGATCCAAACCTGTTTTAGGAAGATTGGTCTTATGATAGGATTCAGGTTAGAATGCTAGAAGAAATGAGACAAAACAGGAAGACCAGTTAGGTTCTTGATGTAAACCAGGATATAGGCAGTTGGGACATGTCCCGGAGGTTTGTACCTCTGAGTGTAAAGGCACACGAATGTGAGAAAGGTTACAAAAGGGTATTAGGTAGGATTTGATAATGGAAATCATCAATATCTTAAATCATCCATCTTGAACAAGCAAGAGATTCTGAGGCAGTGAGCCTGTGGGTTAGGAAGAATGACCATGAGAATCAAGTTGAAGTTAGATTGCGTACATTTATGTGGGCCTAGTCTGTGTAGTTTTCTGATTATCCTCCTGCAGTGCTTTTGTGACTGAGCCCAGAGCAAGCAAACAGAGTTGCCACAACAAGACAGGTAGTGGGATGAGGGAGTTATTAGTAATTAAGTTCTTCTGTGAAGGGGCTTCTGTAGAGTTATGTGGCCAAAGGTGGTCTACTGAAACTATTTACTGATCTATAAAGTGGGATAATACCATGCGAGGTTTTCATTCAGTTAAATTGAGATTATGTGGAAAAACAGCTAATTTAGTACCTACCCAGTAATTATTCTTCAGTAAATGACTATAAATGTGAATTGCAAAAGTTGTCTCAGTAATTTATTATGATGTTATTTCAAAACATCAGAATTTACTGAATACCTACTATTGTGCCAGGCATTGTTCTACATACTCTGGGTAAGACATAGTCCCTTGGGGGAACAAATGTTAAAAAAAAAAAAAAAAAAAAAAGACCAATCCTCATTCGGTTGGGACACTCTTTAACGAAAATAGCACCTTCAAGAGGTCCTGTTTACAATGGGTTTGCACCCACAGTTGTGTAGATTAATATTAAGAACATGTCTAGGGGGTACCAGGGTAGTTCAGTGGTAGAATTCTCGCCTGCCATGCAGGAGACCCATGTTCAATTCCTGGTCCATACACTTCCCAAAAAACAAACAAAGCAAGCAAAACAAACAAACAAATAAAATAAGCAAGCAAACAAACAAACAAAAAGACATAGTCCCTTGAATCAGGGGCCTTAGAGTATAGAGTAACCAAATGTGTAAACAAATTAACAGAAGTGTGTGCAAGGTTTAGAAGTGGCAGAAAGGAGAGTGTGAGGCCCTGGTTCAAGAGAAGCAATATCATTATCATCAGTGTCATAGTAGCTAATACTTGTTGGTGTTTACTGTGTTCCAGAGGCAGTGGGGTGCTGTTTGTGCATAAGCTGAATCTGTGCAGCACTCCCATCTGCTTTGCCTGAAAGATGTTCCTCCACCTCCATACTATGTATTTGCTGAGATTTGGGAAGCAGCAAGTATGTGAGGATGAGTTACTATTTACTGTTTTGCAAAGGATAAAGTCAAAGCTTGAAAGAAGCACTTGGGTCTGAGCTCCCTTTGAGTCCAGCACTAATTTACTTGTTTCTCTTGGTAAAAGCAGTTCTAGTTCCTCCTCTGAAGGGGAGCAGCTAATGAAGTCATGGTCAGTTAGTTCCTGCTGCTTTGGGATTTGCCTCCTTTGCTCAGATTCTCCTTTAGCTGACCAAGTCTTTGAGTCTTAGTGGGGATGCATCTTACTCTCAGGGCAAGTTGGCTTTCACCATTTCAGGCTGGCAGTTGTCTTCCAAAGCTGGCATTCCATTTCTGCTTCTGTGCCTGGCTACCCTGCTCTGCTTCTTGTCACCAAGAGTCCCTCAAGAAGGGCTCTAGTGGTTTCAAGTCCAGCAAAATTTTTACCTCTTAAGAACAGATAGTCAGGAAATACACTTTGGTGTTTTTTTGTTGTTGTTGTTGTTTTTAATTATTATTATTATTCAGAAGGAGTTCAGGAAGAAATAAATCTTTTGAGTTTAAAAGTGGCCATTGAAGCTATTGTACTACTGAAGAGATCCTTCTCATGCAGAGAATCCAGTGTATGCTGCTGTGGAATTATAATGATCTCATTGCAGTGTATGCTGCTATGGAATTATAATCTCATTGCCTTCTGAAACCACAGACCCAACCCACATGGGTTCCTCCCTTAATTTCCCTGTAACATCCACCCTCTGCCCTAATCCCTTTTCCTGGGTTTACAGGCTGGATCAAGTGCTACAGTGGTGTTATTCTGAGAAAGGTACCTCTTGTACGTTGCTTACTGTGGTGGACTGAATTGTGTACCCCGGTTTGGACATGTTCTTGGTCTTGGTCCACATTCTGGTAGGCGTGGACCCATCATAAATAAGATTTATTCAAGATGTTACTTCAGTTAAGGTGTGGCCCCACTGAGTCAGGTTGGGCTTTAATCCAGATTAGTACTAGAGTCCTTTGATAAGCAGAGTGAAAGTCAGATGGAGAGGGAAGCCACAGATAGCCACCTGAAACTGGAAATCAATGAAACCTAGACCAGAAAGAAGATGCTGCCGTGTGCATTGCCATGTGACAGAAAAGCCAAGACCAAGGTTTGTTGGCAGCCAGCTCCAAAACACCAGTCTTTTGGGAGAAAGCATCACTTTATTGACACCTCAAGTTTTGGACTGCCACCCTCAGAATCCTAACCCAATAAATTCCTGTTAAGCCAACCCACTGTATGGTATTTGTTTTAGCATTCAAGAAACTAAAACATTTACCTTAAGAGAGCCACAGGAAGACATCAAGACGTAAATTCTAGTTATTCTGGGCCAGAACCCCTGCACTGATCCACACTTAAGTTCTTGCCTCAAGTGTCACAACTTTTCAGTGAGCACAGCTAATGAGCCTAGTTTCTGAAATTATGTCTCTGCAGGCAGAACTCCCTTGATAGCGACGTGGTTGATTTGGGAACCTCGGGTTCTAACAGATCCTCCAGTGCCAGGAGTAGAGCAGGAAGCCCTTTAATGTGGAATCTTTCAGAGTTTCTGGGCCTGGATAATCAGGTGGAGGGTTATAATAGGCCTGAAGGGTTTGGTTGTGCTCATTGGCGATCTCACGAGGTCTTAGCTTAGCACTGTTAAAGTTAACAGCTGGTCTTCTGCCCCAATTAATTAACGCTTGGGGTTCCTACAGTTTTTCCACTGGGAAAAAGCCCTCATGGCAACTTTTGCCAAAGTTTTAATTTAAGAGTTCTAAATTCAAACTAAGGGCTGGAGAATTGGGAGACTAGCACATTACAGCCTGACACCTACGTTACAGCCTGACAACTGAGTTTTTAATGAACCTGCCATTTGGTCACTCCAAGGTCTGCTAATGTGACCACTTTGCCTTTGTGCACCGTCTTGCAGTTGCAGAGCCACAGGTGAATAGCTTCAGAGAGAAAGGAGTTGGGTTTTAATGTATCCACCATCCTCCTTAAATTTCAACATGTCAATGCCAAGTTGTTCACTCTCTTCCCACATCTTTGACTCCTCCTTTGGATTTTTGGGGGTGAAATCACCATTTTTTAAGTGTCCAGTATGAAACTTTAGGGCCTTCTGTGACTCCTCCTTCTCATAAAATTTCAAGGCTGGAAAGGACACCCCCCCCCCCCAGCAAAAACCATTTTTTCTAATTCAACAGCAGACACAATGATACCTTCTCTAAGAGCCCTAGCAGGGAATTTTCCTTCATCCCCATATTCATTCTGGCTCCAGATTCTATTGTTTCTTCTTTCAAAATTGCCCTTGAAATTATCCTGACCTTTTACTTTCTTGTGTTACCCTGAAACCTCCCCATGTCCAGTTGAAATCCTTTCTGCTTGTTCTTTCTGCCCTCAGTTTTCTCCCCTGTCAGTTTCACCCTGCTTAAAATAACTTGGCTTTTAAAGCCCTCTGGAGTCTGGCCCTGCCTCTTAAGCTCACTTCTCCCTAATACCAGCCTGGGCTCCAGTCAGGGACATTTTCATCTGTACATGTTACACCCATTCTAGCATCTGAAACTTTGTTTATGGACCCTCTCCACCCCACCTGGGGTGCTCTCCCCCTGCTGTTTACAGTGACTGTAATCCTGCCTGTCTTTCAGATTCAGAATCTGCCATCTACTTCCTGTAATTCCTGGTTTGAAATCCATACTTTACACTTATGCTCAGGATACACAGTTTAGGCCTGTTGTGTATGCTATGATATTTGCACATACATAATTTTGGTTTCTAGCTAGATAATAAGACTCTGGGAACAGGGTCTGTTTTCATACACTTTATTTTTTCCCATCTCCTGCTACCCCCTACCACACTACTGGCTTGATATATTGTTACTCTACAAACATTTGTTGATCATATTTGGCAGCACTTAACTCTGTTTCTCTTTTTTCTCATTGTTTTATTGTGAAAAAATTTTTCAAACCTCAACAAAGTTGCCAGAATAGTTTAATAGTTGTAATGAATGACCATACACCCTTCATTTAGACTCACCAGTTATTAATGTTTTACTACATATACTGTATATAACTATTATATATTTCTGAACCATTTGAGATTTAGTTGCACTCATCATGACAATTCACCCATAAATACTTCTGTAAGTATTCAATGAGATGATCCTCTACATAACCACAGTTCAAAATTGCTCTCCAGAAATTTAACATTAATACAATATACTATCAAATATATGATCTATATGTAAAAATTTCCACTTGTCCTATTAATGTCCTTTATAGCTATATTTTTAAATCAAACATTGCATATTACATTTAGTTGTCATATCTCTTTACTTTTTTTAAACTTAAAACAGTTCCTAAAACTTTTGTTGTTTTTCATGATATTTGACATTTTTGAAGAGTGTAGGCCAGTTGATTTGTGAATGTTCCTCAGCTTTAACTGATTATTTCTTTATGATTTCATTCATGATAAACATTTTTTCCCAGGATTCTAATGGGGCTGTGTATTCTCAAGGCATCATTAAGGGAGTACATCATGTCAGTTTGCCACATGACTGGTGCTAAGTTGTCCACCAGATTTCTCCATTGTAAAGATATTTCCCCCTTTGTAATTAATAAGTAATCTTGTTGCAAAGTCTTTTATCCCTTGAGGCCCAAGCTAGGGCTAAAGCATGCCCAACTAGAAGCAGAAAAGAGTTTGGCTTGTAGAAATATGTGATGTTCCTCTGTAAACTTGTTCCAGTGGAGCTTTATCCTGAAGGAATTAAGGTCCAGTGCTGGGGACTTGGTTGGGCACAGGTGGAAAAAAAAGTTAGAAATGTCTTCCGCATACTTGTCTTTGGCTACAGTCACGCTCTTGTCCAGCTGAAGAATGGAATGTGCTGAGGCTGATCTCAAGTCTGATCTACAGGTTGCCTTCTCATTCATTCATTAATTCGACAAATATTTATGAAGCTCCTCCACAAGGTACCATGTATCAAGCACTGGGCTAGCACTGAGGATCAGTGGAAAATAAGGGAATATAGCTTGAATAAGATAGACATAGTTGCTGCTCTTATAGAGCTTACAGTCTAATGAGGGAAATAAACAACAAAGTAAAAACATTATAATTGTATTAAATACAGTGACAGAAATAAGCAGCATGCTGAGACCAAGGGGTATTTAAGCTGAGCCCTGAAGAATGAGGAGCTAGCCATGTGTAGCACTGGAAGAGAGAAGAGAGTACCAGGACATGAAACAGCATGCTTCATGCTTCCTGAAGCCAGAAGGAATTTGAAGTGTTTAGGAACCAGGAGGCAGTCAAGCTGCCTGGAGCCTGGTAGAGGTTGGGACAGGACACAAGGTAAAGGTGATGAGGTGGGCAGGAGCCAGATCATGGGAGACCTTGTGGGACATAAAAAAAAATTCTTGTAACTGAGCCTTCTTGCAGAAATACACTTGACACCAAATTGTATTTTGTAGTGGGTTTAATGTAGAGCTACAGAGGCTATCTGTATATTGTTGGTGTGGGGGATGTAAATTTACTGGTGATTTTATAGCCGCAAAAGAATCAAAGTGATATTGTTAGTCAATGTTTTTTCCCCTACAAATTCCTGGTTCAAAAAGATCTTGTTTATTTTGAGGAAAAAGGTTCCAATCATCAAGCTATTCATGAAGATAAACCATAGTATCAATTTTAGAAAACAGATCTTAATACTATCACACAAATTATTTTTCTAGAGGATGTTTTTGGCATGCCAACTCTTCTTCCACAAAAATACATTGTCACATTTGTGTTGGGCAGCCCCTCCCAGAGCTCTTATCTGCTATTGGACTCACATATGTTTGACTCAGAGCTACTCTTAGGTGCTGTAATGAGACTGCCTTTTTGCCATTAGGGAAGCAACTACTGAACTGATATATATGAACGGTGAGAATTGTATTGCTTGAATAACAAGATTATTTTGGAGACAGTTGATAAAAACCATATATGTTTTTTTTTTGTTAAATCATTAAGAAATCAAAATTAAAAGCAAAAATTATAGGGTAAGATTTAACATAACTACAAGGAGTGTCAAAGGAAATGAAAATGGGACTAGGCACGGGGCACTATGAAGTAATGAACATGGAAAACAGTGACTGTGTGCTGAAGATCTAGTGAGAAATTTGATCTTAGACAAGCCCCTAGGTAAAGAAATAATGGTTCTGTTGTTTTGCTAGTTCTTTTCCTAAATCGATGCAAATGTACTAAGAAATGATGATCATACATCTATGTGATGATATTAAGAATTACTGACTGCATATGTAGAATGGAATGATTTCTAAATGTTGTGGTAATTTTTTTTTTAATTAATAAAAAAAAAAAGGAAATAATGCGATAAGATTTCTAAACCCCACTAACCCTCAACATTGGTGCTGTCTGTGTCATACTCTCCTTGTTCTTTTTCTTTATCCTTGAATGTCAGCTGGTCATCCTCCCGAACTTCATTATCTTATCATCCAGTAGGTCTCCGTTATCGGCAGGGTCCTCTCTGCCCCTCTCAGACTTCATCTTTTTTTAAAAAACATCTTTATTGAGATATCTTCACACACCATACAGTTCATCCAAAGTATATAATCATTAGCTTACATTATCATCACATAGTTGTATATTCATCACCATGATCATTTTTAAAACATTTGCATCACTTCAGAAAAAGAAAAATTCCATACATCCCATACCCCTTACTCCTCCATCTCATTGACTACTAGTATTGTACTCTACCTAATTTTTTTAACCCTTTACTCTTCCATTATTTTTTTATCCCTATTTTTTTACTCATCTTTCCATACCTTGAATAAAGGGAGCATCAGACAGAAGAGTTTCTCTGTCACATGGTCGCACTGTAAAACCTATATAGCTATACAATCATCTTCAAGAATCAAGTCTACTGGAATACATTCCAGCAGTTTCAGTTATTTCCTTCTGTCTGTTCTAATATGCTAAAAACTAAAACAGGACTTCCGGGTCAAGATGGCGGCTTAACAACGTGCGCATTTTAGTTCGTCCTCCAGAACAACTACTAAATAACCAGAAACAGTACAGAACAACTCCCGGAGTCACGATAGTGACCAGACACACAGCGTACCCCAGTCTGGACCAGCTGGACCGGCTGCGAGCCCCCCCCCAGAACCATGAGTTCCCAAAGCTGCGGCGGCCAGCGCCCCTCCCCCACAGGCTGCTTCCCAGAGGGGAAAGGAAAGGACTTTACCAGCAGCAGGGACTGAGCACAATCAAACACCAATTGTGGAACTAATTAACAAATTCTGACTAATAAAAATAGGCCCCCAGCTTAGGTGAACCTGATGAAAGCGGAGGTTGCTCATTTATGCCCCAGTGCCAAGGGGGCAGGACTGACAGAAAAAGGGGGGGAAAAAAAAAAGAAGAAAACAGAGGTTTTTGTGGCTGGGTATCTACAAAGGCTTGACTGCCTCTGGATACAGTGGCAGGACTTTTCAGGCTGCAACTGTACCCAGGCATAGGCAGAAGTGAGCTCTTTTGGGGGCTTATCTGGAGCCTGTGCCTTCCCCAGGGGAGGGGTGAAGCCCCACCCAGATGGAATCCCTCCATCAAGGAATTCAAACACCAGGGCTTGGTAATTTGAAGCCATTAAAACCAGCCTACAACCTCTCCTCTGTCTCCACCATGCCCCCCAGCAGGGAGAGTCTGCCAAAGTTAAAGGTACCGCATCATCTTATGCTGGTGGGACCTGCAGGCAGACAAGCGCCACATACTGGGCAGGATAAGAAAAACAGAGTCCAGAGACTTCACGGGAAAGTCTTTCAACCTGCTGGGTCTCACCCTCAGGGAAAACCGATGCAGGTGACTCTTTCCTCCTGATAGGAGGCCAGTTTGGTCTGGGAAAATCTGGCTGGGGTCTATAATATCTAAGTAGACCCTCCTAAGTGTGTGTGTGGGAGAGGCACCACACAAGCAGGGCAAGAAACAAGAAAACAAGAACTGAAAAATCCTCCTCTGTTAAACAAAAGTTAAGCTAAAGGTCCAGATAAAGCTTAACGGAATGTCAAAGAACAGATAGACAACAAATTCATCCAGCAAGAAAACCCTAGATAAAAGAAGTGAAAGCAATCTCCAGAATAAACTAATTAAGGTAAGTAAATGCCTAGACGCCAGCAAAAAATAACAAATCACACTAGGAAAATTGAAGATATGGCCCAGTCAAAGGAACAAACCAACAATTCAAATGACATACAGGAGCTGAAACAATTCATTCAGAATGTATGAACAGACATGGAAAACCTCATCAAAAACCAAATCAATGAACTGAGGGAGGATATAAAGAAGACAAGGAAAGAACAAAAAGAAGAAACTGAAATTCTGAAAAAACAAATCACAGAACTTATGGGAATGAAAGACACAGTAGAAGAGATGAAAAAAACAATGGAAACCTACAATGGTAGATTTCGAGAGACAGAACATAGGATTTCTGAACTGGAGGACGGAAAATCTGAAATCCAACAAGAAACAGAAACTATAGAAAAAAAAATGGAAAAATATGAGCAGGGACTCAGGGAATTGAAAGACCATATGAAGCACATAATATACGTGTTGTGGGTGTCCCAGAAGGAGAAGAGAAGGGTAAAGGAGGAGAAAAACTAATGGAGGAAATTATCACTGAAAATTTCCCAACTCTTATGAAAGACTTAAAATTACAGATCCAAGAAGTGCAGCATACCCCAAAGAGAATAGATCCAAACAGACATACTCCAAGACATTTAATAATCAGAATGTCAGAGGTCAAAGAGAAAGAGAGGATCTTGAAAGCAGCAAGAGAAAAGCAATCCATCACATACAAGGGAAGCCCAATAAGACTATGCACAGATCTCTCAGCAGAAACCATGGAGGTGAGAAGACAGTGGGATAATATATTTAAATTATTAAAAGAGAAAAACTGCCAACCAAGACTTCTATATCCAGCAAAATTGTCCTTCAAAACTGAGGGAGAAATTAAAACATTTTCAGACAAAAAATCACTGAGAGAATTTGTGACCAAGAGACCAGCTCTGTAAGAAATACTAAAGGGAACACTAGAGACAGATACGAAGACAGAAGAGAGAGGTGTGGAGAAGAGTGTAGAAAGAAAGACTATGAGTAAAGGTAAAAAGAAGGAAAATTAGATATGACCTATAAAATCCAGAAGGCAAAATAGTAGAAGAAAGTACTACCCATGCAGTAATAACATTGAATGTTAGTGGATTAAACTGTCCAATCAAAAGACATAGACTGGCAGAATGGATTAAAAAACAGGACCCATCCATATGCTGTCTCTACTCAAAGGACACGAGGCCAAGGACACAAATGGACATTTACACACCAATGTTTATAGCAGCATTATTTACAATTACCAAGAGATGGAAACAGCCAAAAGGTCCATCAACAGACAGTTGGCTAAACAAACTGTGACATTTACATAAGATGGAATATTATGCAGCTGTAAGAGAGAATAATGTTATGAAGTATGTAACAACATGAATGGACCTTAAGGACATTATGCTGAGTGTGATTAGCCAGAAACAAAAGGACAAATACTGTATGGTCTCACTGATATGAACTGACATTAGTGAATAAACTTGGAATATTTCTTTGGTAACAGAGACCATCAGGAGATAGAAATAGGGTAAGAAATTGGGTAATTGGAGCTGAAGGGATACAGATTGTGCAACAGGACTGAATATAAAAACTCAGAAATGGACAGCACAGTACTACCTAACTGTAATACAATTATGTTAAAACACTGAATGAAGCTGAATGTGAGAATGATGGAGGAGGGCTGGGGCATAAATGAAATCACAAAGAAAGATAGACGATAAAGATTGAGATGGTGTAATCTAGGAATGCCTAGAGTGTATAATGATAGTGACTAAATATACAAATTTAAAAAATGTTTTTGCATGAGGAAGAACAAAAGAATGTCATTACTGCAGTGTGCTGAAAATAGATGGTACTTAATATTTTAAAATTTCAACTACTGTGTGAGACTAAAGCAAAAAATGTTTATTTGGTATAGATCTATACTTTGACTAGTGCATCTCCTAATATAACTTATGTAGATAGTTGATTGAACACCTTAAGTACATGGAACTTTGTATAGGACATGAGATTTTGTTGGTTTGTCCAGGTGATGCCCTGATGAATCCCAGAGTGATTTGATCAGTGAGTGGAAAAGTATTTGCAAAGTCCCCTTCAGGGAATGGTGAGAACAGGGGAAAAACTCAGCTTCCCCAAGTTGAATTCTTGATATTCTCACAAGCAGTGTGGGCAACCAAAGCTATAGGCTGAGCCCCCAGTCTTGGGGTTTGTTCATATGAAACTTAACCCCACAGGGGATAGGTCAAGCCTACTTAAAATTAAGCCTAAGAGTCACCCGCAAGAGAACCTCTTTTGTTGCTCAGATGTGGCCTCTCTCTCCAGCCAACACAGCAAGCAGACTCACCACCCTCCCCCTGTCTACGTGGGACATGACTACCAGGGGTGTGGATCTTCCTGGCAGCGTGGGACAGAAATCCCAGAATGAGCTGAGATTCAGCATCAAGGGGTTGAGAAAAACTCTAGAATGAGCTGAGACCCAGCATCAAGGGATTGAGAAAATTTTCTCGACCAAAAGGGGGAAGAGTGAAATGAGACAAAATGTCAATGGCTGAGAGATTCCAAATAGAGTCGAGAAGTTATCCTGGAGGTTATTCGTATGCATTAAGTAGATATCACCTTGTTATCCAAGATGTAATGGAGAAGCTGGAGGGAACTGTCTGAAAATGTAGAGCTGTGTTCCAGTAGCCATGTTTCTTGAGGATGATTGAATAATGATAGAGCTTTCACAATGTGACTGTGTGATTGTGAAAACCTTGTGTCTGATGCTCCTTTGATCTACCTTGTCACCAAATGAGTAGAACATATGGAATAAAAATAAATAATAGGGGGAACAAATGTTAAAATAAATTTAGTTTGAAATACTAGTCATCAGTGAAAGCCAGGGGTAAAGGGTATGGTAGGTATAATCATGGGTTTTTATTCCTGTTTTCATTTTATTTCCTTTCCTGTTGTCTTTTTATTTCTTTTTCTGAATTGATGCTAATGTTCTGGGAAATGATCATGATGATGAATGTGCAACTATGTGATGATATAGTGAATTGCTGAGTGTATGTGTTGGGAATGTTTGTTTCTTGTAATTTGTTTTTAATTAATAAAAAATTTAAAATAAAGTAAGAAATGCAAAAAAATAAAAAATAAATTATCATAGTAAAACAAAACAAAAAACTAAAACGGGATATCTATATAACGCATAAGAATAACCTCCAGAAGAACCTCTTGACTCTATTTGAAATCTCTCAGCCACTGAGACTTTATTTTGTCTCATTTCTGTCTTTCCCCTTTGGGTCAAGAAGGCTTTCTCAATCCCACGATGCTGGGTCCTAGCTCTACTCCAGGAATCATGTCCTCCTCACTACATGGGGAGCACCTGGGAGTCATGTCCCATGTAGCGAGGAGGGCAATGAGTTCACTTGCCAAGTTGGCTTAGAGAGCTCATGACATCTGAGCAAAAAGAGGTTCTCTGGGGTAGACCCTAGGCATAATTGTAAATAGGCTTAGCTTCTCCTTTACAGGAATAAGTTTCATAGGGGCAAGCTCCAAGATTGAGGGCTCGGCCTATTAAATTGGTTGTCCCCAATGCTTGTGAGAATATCAGGAATTCCCCAGATGGGGAAGTTTAATATATCCTCCATACAGATGTCATCTTCACATTAGTCTCATCTTCAGGGAGCTGCTGTTCTGCTCCTCTTCTGACTTATCATTCTTCATCACTACTCCTTGCTTGCTCTGTTCCTTTTCAGTTTTTTCCAGGCCTTTCAGTAGAGAATCCACTTTTTGTTTTTATCTTCCTAATGGTCTGAAGGCCATCTCCTTTCAACCACTGTTGGAATTGAGCCCCTTCATGAAGTGTTTTCCTGATATGTGCTGGTATTTAAGGGCACTACAGTCCAAGCAATAGGACATCTTACCATAATAATCCTACAGAAAGTCAAGTCCAAGTCAAAAGAAGAGCAGAGGGGATCAAAGGGTGTTCTGGTACTGACCTGTATATCTCTGCTGTATGTCATTTCACACCTGCTTTTTCTTAGTTCTCTTGACTATGAAGTCAGATTAATGTCTAAAACCTTCATGCAGTCATTCTGACATCCTCTCCTGCTACAGCAGCCTGTGCATTTCTCTTGCTAACATACTGAACAAAAGCAAAGCCCTCATGAACAGAGCAACTCATAATTTTGCCGTACTTTGAGAAGATTGCCACCACATCAAGACTTCTTCAGAACAAGAGTACTGAGATTCACAGTGAATACACAGGTGTCCTGGAGTGGGGATCTGTCTTTTGATAACATTGCTGGCCTGACATTTAGTGGTAAAATTCATCACTTAGCTGAAACATGTGACTGAAGATCAAAAATATCTCACTGAAGCAAAGTTCCATTAGCTTCTACATTTCAAGTGACTTGAAACTAGGAGTGGGGAGGGAAAAGAGATTTAAATCTGAATCTCCTACTCTTGGGTTCCACGTGGAGAAGGACTGCTGTTTGGGGTTGGCAACACAGCTGGAACTGCTCAGTCATCTCTTCATGGAATGCTTGCCAACCTATTTTTTTTTCTTTTTAACTTTTTTTGTTGTATACTATAACATATATTCAAAGCAAAGAAAGAAAAAAGCAGTAGCTTTCAGAGCACTCTTCAGTAAGTTACATGACAGATCCCAGAATTAGTCATGGGCTACCATACCATCTCAGATTTTTCCTTCTAGCTGCTCCAGAATATAGGAGGCTAGAAGGAATAAATATTTTTTTATCATCACAATCAACTTTTTTATGAAAAATAACCTGTATGGAAAAAAGCAATAAATTTCAAAGCACAACAGTTAGTTGTAGAACAGATTTCAGAGTTTGGTATGGGTTACAATTCCACAATTTTAGGTTTTTACTTCTAGCTGCTCTAAGATACTTGAGACTAAAAGAATATCAGTTTAATGATTTAGCAATCATATTCATTTGTTAAACCTACCTTCTCTGTGTAACTCCGCCATCACTTCTGATCTTTCTGTCCCACTCTTTAAGGGTATTCTGGCTATGGCCATTCTAACTTTTTCATGTTGTAAGGGGCTGTCAATAATATGGTGTAGAGAGATGTAAGTAGCTGGTGTTCTGGAGAGACTGGGCCCTCTAGGTTTCAGAACTTATTTGGTCCAGGGACCCATCTAGAACCAGTAGACACACCCTCACCAAATAGGAAATCTAAACCTCCCCTAAACTCTTGTCCCTCCCCCCATTATTTACCCCTGCTGTTGCTCTGGTAGTGCTGATGTTTTCCTATTAAACATAGCCCATAGCATGCAATAGTAGTTTTCCCCCTGTATTCTGGACTTAAACATTTTTTGTACAAGAATCATACCTTTGAAGTAGTTCTTACAAGAATTTATTTATATTTCTAATATTAATCAGTGGGACACATAGGTCTATACAACCCCTTTCAATCTTTTTCACCTTCAATATGGTAATAGACCCACTAGAGAACCACCTTCACTTCTATTCCCTTACATTTAAGTTCAATGTCATTAGCTAACTGTTCACCCATCTCTAGCTTCTTTGTATCTCTAAGTCCACTATATTCTGTATTATAAGCCTCTGATTTTACCTTTACCATGGTCATAAAAGTAGAGTCATGGTCATAAAAATGGAGTTATATAGTATCTGTCCTTTTGTGTCTGGCTTATTTCACTCAGCATTATGTCCTCAAGGCTCATGCATTTTGTCATGTGCTTCAGGACGTCATTTTGTCTTACTGCTGCATGATATTCCATCGTATGTATATAACACATTTTGTTAATCCACTTGCCTGTTGATGGGCATTTGGTTTGTTTCCATCTTTGGGTGATTGTGAATAGTGCTGCTAAGAACATTGGTATGCAAATGTCTGTTTGTGTTACTGCTTTCAGCTCTTCTAAGTATATACTGAGTAGTGCTATTGCTGGGTCATAGGGCAGCTTGATATTTAGTTTCCTAAGGAACCACCAAGCTGTCTTCCTTACCAGCTATATCATTATACATTCCCACTGTGCATAAATATCCCAATTTCTCTATATCCTCTCCAACATTTATAGTTTCCTGTTTGTTTAATAGCAGCCATTCTTACAGGTGTGAGGTGATATCTCATTATAGTCTTGAGCTGCATTTTCCTTATAGCTAATGAAAATTAGCATCTTTTATGTGCTTTTGAGCCATCTGTATTTACTTTTCAGAAAACTGCCTGTTCATATCTTTAGCCCATTTCATAAACTGGATTGTTTGTTCTTTGCCAACCGATTTTATGACTGCTACAGAATGGAATAAGAATTCATAGTCCTGGAGAAATCTCCATGCCCATTAATAAGTTGTGCTCCTCACTGATAAGCCGCAAGACACATGCAGCCTTTGCAACTAAAGGGCCCTGTCTATGTAAGGATTGAGTTCAGATCTAAGAAAAATGCTTTTTTGTGGGAGTCCTGTTATGCAGCAAAGGCTGGAGAGGTTTGAGGGAGACAGGAGGATATCCATGAAGAAATTGCTGGGGAAGGGTTGGATGTGGTGGGGAAGTGCAATGGAGAGTGTGAGAGCATGCATATGTGTCCATAAATTGAGGGACAGGCCTGAAATGCTGTATACAGGAACGAGCAATGTTGAAATGGTAAAGACAGGAAGAAGGGGCAGTTGGCAGCAGACACATGAAGTAGCCTGACCACTCAGATCCGTGGCCTTGAAGAGATGGTCCTCACTTCATGCTGTGGAAACCAGCCGTGCAGAGAGGTGGCATCTTCTTTTCTGGCCAACAAAAATACCTAAGACATTTGTCTTGATTCCTTAAGGTTTATCAGATCCTAAGAAGTGGTCTTCTTGTCATGAACAAGTTAAGAGAAACCCTACCAACTGATTTTACTGCCATAATTCCAAACAATTAAGATCCACCTAACAACCCAAACATAATTAGGCTTGGCTCATATTCAGGCTTTGGCAGTGTTATTGTTTGTAATTTATACTCTGTGTTCATGGTTCCCTTCCTCTGCAGTGTATTTTTACTTCCTCTGCCTGTTTCTGATAAGCTGGTCAGACTGGTTGGACCTCATGTGTAAATATTTAAAAGGAAAATTTTGTGGTGCTCACATGTATTTTCAGAAAAGCAATCAGAAGAGAGTACAGTGGAGCCCTAGATCCTCCAAATGGCAGACTGTGAGCAGAAAGGGTTCTTTGCCTTGGCTTTCCCTTGACTGCAGAAATATGCTTCATCAACAGCATCCCTTTTCTTGACACAGACTAGTGAGGAGAGGGTAATAGGGACAGCTTCCATCTGCAGGATCTAGCCAGCCAGGGTGGGTTAGCTTTTCTCTCTTTGTACCATGACTTTTGTGCCCTTAAGGTCTGTTAGGAGAAAGCTAGCAGAAAATATGTCAGCCTTTCCCCAGAGAGCCCTCTGAAGGGCAGGTAGGAGGTGCCTATACACATAGCACAAGAGGCAGACCGAGAAAGAAAGACTGATTGTAGGGTGGCAGGCTTGAGAGCTGTTGTGCTGACCAGTTTCATATTCAACAGAAAGAGAACTGATAAATAGAAGAAATGCTTAGATTTGAGTGGGAGCTCTACCTTGCGTGATTTTGAAGGTAGAGAGGGTGTTTAAAGCAGGTAGATGCGTGACTTGTCTGAGAAGTTTAGGTTGTTAGGAGGCTTAGGACTCCTGAGAATTTATTCAGCTTTTTCACACTGCTATCAACAGTTCCTAATTAGTTCCGATAATATGTGCGTGTCTGAAGAAGGCCATAAAAGTGGCTGTTTTAATCTGCTGTTGACATGCAAGGTCAGGCTGCAGCTTCCAGCACTGGCACCTGGACTCCAGTGACTGACATTTCAGAAAGGGGTGGGAGAACAGGTTCACTACTCCTAATAGTACTGTTTGTTGCCGCTGCCCAAGATGGAAATAGGACTCAGGCAAGACTTAGAGTGGTACAGTTAACTAACAGGGATAGTGTTTGATATGTAGACATTTTTTATTATCATTATTAAACATTAAATTATTATCATTCCACCTTTCCTTGAGAGAATATAGACCTGGGTGCTTTCCAGTTCAGTCTTTGTGCTTGGGTTCCTACTGTTAAAACGTACATCTATAGCCTCATTCTGTGTGATTTTAATAAACTATGCAGGCAAGACTGGACACCTGATAGAAATTTCTCCTTAAATGACTAGTGAGGAAAACAAGTTTTTCCATACAGGGCTCTAGAACAATGAGATGATGATGAACTTACTAAAAGCCTCAACCTTAGAGTTAGGCCAGATCAAAGATAGTACTGTATTAGCATCATTTATATGTTGTATACCTGATGAGAACTCACTTCTCGATAAATGTAGCTGAGACACATTGAGGAGGTGGGGGCTGATAGAAGTAAAAGTAGTTTACAATTCAATATAGTTGAGGAGACAGGATCTAAATAGGCATCTGATCCAACTAGACAAAACTAGTTATGTGGAATCCCAGGAACACTTGCTCATTGGAATCTGTGTTTGTTGGTCTGTCAGTGAGGCTGAATGGGGCTCTTTGGCAAAGGGGCTGCTCTTCTGGGACCAGCTCAGTGACTTCAGCCTTTGTAAGATAGCACTGGCATCTTGGAGGGATAGAGACCCAGTTATCAAGACAAGAGCTTTCCATTACAGATCAGTCTTTGAGTTTGCTGTTTCTTTCCATTTCTGAAAGAGCACCTGCATGTTGATACGCATGCATATCATACCATAGATTTCCTTCAAGTATACCAGTTGCCATATTGCCTTTGAGCCTGAAAAAAAGTTGCTTTCCATGCTGTACTTTCAGTGACTGTGATTCTCCCTAACATTTAACATGAATTAAAGTTTATGCTCTGAGTAGCTTCAAACAAGCCATAGGTTATTTTCCATGTAATATTTCCTTGTAGTAATGTTGGATTAATGACAAGTTATTTGAGAAATAAGTTGCTAGTTGAATTTCTTAAGCAAAGAGGGAAGGGCCAAGTAAAAGAGAGAAAGTGAAATAGGAGGTGGGTAGCAGATGGGATGAATACATTGTCCTCCCTGGAAACTGATGAGAATATGAAGGGTAGAGGGTCAGTTGGGTTAGCTAGTCCTGTTCCACCTCTGGGGAAAGATAAGGGACCTATTTGTAAGGAAAACTTCACTGCCAGAGATGGTACATTCTCCTAATATGGTTGGTAAATTGTTGTATACATTGGCCTTTTCTTGGTGATATCAAATACATCTTGGTTGATTTAGCTTTCTTGGTCTGAAGTTTAACTTCCAAAAGAACTTAACTCCATGATAACCTGTAACGAGGTGTTACTCAGTTCACCAACCATCGCTTGAGCTCTGGTAGAGGGCTGCAGAAGATGCCTCAATCCCAGAAGATTAGAAGGGTGGGCCAGCCGAGGGTCAGTCTGAGTGAGTCTTGGCTCTCACAGGATCCTGGAGAGGGTACACCCATTTTTGGACCTCGTTTCCTGTAGTCACTTTCCTTTTCTCTTCTCACCTTCTCTTCAACTGCAGACTCTGGCCTGGTGGTCCCAAGTGTTTCCTATGAGCTGCATAAAAAGCTGTTGTTTGTGGCTGAGAAGCATGGTTTAACTCTGGAGCGGAGACTGGAGATGACCGGCGTCTGTGCCAGTCAGATGGCACTGACCCTACTTGGAGGACCCAACAGGTAAATGCTTCTTGCTTGGCGGAGGCTAAATGTAAGGTGCTAATCCTCCACCTTGTTCCCACTCAGGACCTCACAGAGGAGTTCATTAGACTGTTGCTGTTCCCCTGTGTCACAGAGTATATATATATATATATATATATATGAAATCACTTTTCCTGGACGCTACCAGGATTCTTTATTTATTCCTCTTTTCACTGATCTCCTGGAAGTTCTCTTCTCCCAAGAAGCCACTTTTTGACCCTTTCCTGACAGCAGATGTCTCACCTTGCATTACTACTGACTACCAGAGGTCTTCCTTCTGGTGAACTTCGGAGACTCTGTTCTTGGCACTGGTCTTGTTATTTCACTCAGGTTGGCTGGGCAAAAGTACCTAAGAACTTCTAGAACCACCCTGACAGTGGGTAGGGGAGCTTCCCACCTGCGCCTTGGGCTCATGTATCAGGACAGACACATCAATACTTAATTTTATTATGGACACTTCCTCATACCCACTATGAACCAGACTTTGTCCTAGGCACTGGGGACTCAAAGAAGAATAAAACACTGCTCCTGCCCTCACATAGCTTAGGAGAGGTTTCCAGTAAGTACAGTGTTGTAGTAAAGGAAATGAAAAATTCTCCAGAAAGTCACATTTCTACTCCAGGATGTCCTAGAGCAATGATATTCAATCTGAGTCCTGAAGAATAAGGGAACTGGACCGGGGCTAGCAGGAGAGGTGGCAGTGAGGTAGTATTCTAGGTATAGAGAGTAGATATGCGAAGGGAAGAGTTTTGAGAGACCGAGGAACTATATATCATTCTGTGAGGCTGGAAAGTAGGGTCTTGATTGAGCTGAGCAGGAGTGAACCATGGAATGGATTTCAGTTGGGCTCTGCCATGATGAGCCTTGTTTTTTACAAAGATGACTTTGACTACAGTGAGAATGGTAGATTGAAGGGAGGCAAGACTGGAGGCAGCAAGACTAATTAGAAAGCTGACAATTAGCCAGGGGACAGATGACAGTGACCAGAGAATTAGGGATCAGAAAAGTGGATAGATGAGACTTTTTTTTTTTAAAGTAAAATCAACAGGGCATGGTAATTGAATGAGTGAGGAACCTTAAGTGGAGGGCAGGGAAAATGGATTGTCAGTGATCCCTGATCCTCAAGCTTTTTGTCTTGGACACCTGGTTGGGCAGTGATAAAATTCACTGTGACAGGGGACATGGGAAGAGGAGCAAGACCTGAGGAGATGGTGGGTTATGTTGAATTTGGGATGCCTGTGATATATCTAAATAGACTTTATGGATCTAAAGTTCAGAAAAGGTCTGGGCTGAAGCTGGAGATCTGGGAGTTGTCAGCTTGTAGATGGGATAAGAATTGATGAGGTCCTCTAAGGAGAAGGGTGTAAAGAGGAAAACACCAAGGGCAGAATTCTGGGGACATCAGCATTTACGGCACAGTTAGGAGGATGAGGAACCTTCCAAAATAGTCTAAGAAGGAAAGCCGGGGGGGGGGGGGCGGTGGTGAGTAAATCAAGAGCCTCACAGAATGATATATAGTTCCTCGGTCTCTCAAAACTCTTCCCTTGGCATATGCTACTCTCTATACCTAGAATACTTCCTCACTGCCACTTCTCCTGCTAGCCCCGGTCCAGTCCCCTTGTTCTTGTATTGTTTAAGAACCAAAAATACTGTTTTAAAAAGAAAGGAGTGGTACTTTGGAGAGGTCAAGCAAAATTAAGTTGACACAACTCTGTTGGATTTGTCAGTAAAGAGGAGGACTTTGGCAACCTCCGGGGAGAACAGTGCCTAAAGTGGGGAAGGTGGTTTTCAAGGAGCAGGGTAGATCTTGTTTCTCTGAGCAGCATTCAGAGTTTATTTCCCACAGAGCTTCTTAAGAGCCCCTGCCCCATTCAGTTTGGGAGATGGATAGTTCCTTGGCTCATGCTTCCAGCCATGTTGTTCAGAGGTCTTTGTCAGAATAAACGCCACAGCTCCTCACTTCGGCCTCTTCCCTCCCACCATGTCCTGGTGATGTTCTGAGTGGATGAAACAGAACTGAGCTACAGTGGCTTTGATACAAATAACTTGATCCAAGGTGGATATGTGTTCCCCTCCTTGCTTCTCCTCCCTCCCTTGTTCTGTAGTTGTGGAGGTGTTTGTTCCTCCTTGTTCTTTGATTTAGGCCTGCTTCCTAACTGTGCTGGATTCCTGACCTCTCCTGTCCCAGAGATGAGCCAACAGAGACTACCAAAGGAGGCAGTATTATGGGGTGCCCTCTGAAGAAACATCAGGCCCTCAGGTCTGTTGGCTGCTGCACCTCCTCCCAAAGCAGCCATTGGGATTATCTGAGACCATTAGTAGGCTTCCCGAGAAGTTATTCTTGGGAAGATGCTGAATGTCCTCACCAAGTTGCGTTCCTCTCTAGCCAGTTTCTTGGGACTGGCTGTACCAGTGCCTGTTTTTTTTCTTTCAATGCCCATGAAGAGTCATCTCCCATCTTTTGCAGCAGTTGCTGGTTTTTCTTTGAGAAATCAAGTCTAAAGTTATTCATATTGAAATCTGATGTATGTCAAATACAGTGTAGTTTTTCAGCACAGAATTTAATTTGGTCCTCATAACTTCACCTTGAAGGTAAATAGTATCCCCAGTTTTGAAGATGAGCAAGCTAAGGCTCAGAGGTAAAGGTCTTGCCTAATATGACCCTGCTTTTAAGTGGTAGAGCCAGGTCTCCAGTCCACATAGGTCTGTTTCACATTCTGCCCTGTGCTGCTGTATATGTGGGTGCCACGCTCTGCTCTGATTCCTCCTGTGAGGTCGGGGGAAATGGAATGCCTTAGTGTAAAGAAGAGCCATTTAGAGAACAGATACAGGTGAGTCAGATGCCAGAACTCTGCAGCATCAGTCTGAAAGGAGAAATACATATCTTATTTACTCAAAATGCAAAAATAATAGGGAAAACAAGAGCTTAGTGTGTATATAGTGTACATTGTTAATTAATTCCCTAAAATTTATTTGGCAGGAGGTGTTAGGACACTCCTTGGCTTGACAGCATCTATCATCTTCCTTCCTTTGAGAGACCAGTACAAGTGACTGTCACTGCTCTGTCCCTAAGCAAGGATCTACAGCCTGTTTCTTGCTGTTCATCTCTTGCCACCTTCCCTGTCCTGTGGACAGACCGCACTGCCTGTGAGTTGGACACAGGTCCAGGGCTAATCCTCCTTACTTGTGGCTTCTCTGAGACCAGTGGGATCTCAGCTTTGAATGGCCAGGAAGCTGGAAGTGACTACCCCAACAGGCTATGGGTATCCAGGACAACTACCAGCCTAGGAAGCTGGGCAGCCCCAGCCTGCCACCTCCTCACTGACCAGCACGTTAGTGATGGGCAGCATTGATTGCTTTCTCTCTGTCATGTGCTCTGCTAAGTGCTGGACATCCATTATATCATTCAGCCTACACAGCAGCCTATGTAGCAATGTCTGCAGTGTCACTCTTACTAGCTTACTGGCCCCAAGTAAAGAGAACTTGGACTAGAAACCAATTGAAGACAATTTAGAATATCCTGTTTGGTACTTACTGTGTTAGGAGTTCAGAAAGGGAAAAATAGTGTGAGCCAGAGTAATTAGGGTAGGCTTCCTAGAAGAGACTTATCTTAAGCTGGATCTCAAAGGAAAAACAAGGTCAAAGCTTGAAAAGTGGAGGGCTTTCTGGGCAGGGGACAAAATTTGAGCCCAAGCAAGGAGTCATACAAATAAATGCAGGATAGAATAATGAGTCCAACCAGGCTGCGGGCAGCAGCTGTGCTGCAGAAGAACAGAGAAGGCTGCAGAGGCAGTTAAGCCATTGTCCCAAGCAGAGTTTGGCCCTGATAGGCTACACAGTGAGGAACCATTAAGTGTTTTGGGGTCACAAAGCAATGTCCTGGCATCAGTTTTACATGGAACAAGATGATAGTGAACTACCTGGAGAGAAAACCCAGCAGATGACGCGGCACTCGGGGATGGGGCAGTGGTAGTGCCCCTCTGTGGATCTGGCCTATAATGGAACTTGGTGCTCTCTGGAGACCAGAACTTGGGAAGCAGCAGGAGAGCACTGTGAGAGCAACAGGTGCCTTCAGGCACTTGTCTGGTGTAAGTTGCAAGGAATTAGCAGGTCTATGACTGATACTGCTTTTCACCACCTTCTGTTCCAGGTTGAATCCCAAAAATGTACACCAGAGGCCTACAGTAGCCCTGCTCTGTGGCCCCCATGTGAAGGGGGCTCAAGGTATCAGCTGTGGAAGGCACCTAGCCAACCACGATGTTCAGGTCATCCTTTTTCTGCCCAACTTTGTCAAGATGCTGGAGTCTATCACCAACGAACTGTCCCTCTTCAGCAAGACCCAAGGTCAACAAGTGTCTAGTCTCAAAGGTGAGACCTGTGCACTAGTTTGATGGTCCAGTGGTGCCACCCTGTGGCCACAGGTAGAAAGGCGCCATGTGTAAAATTAGTGCTCTGCCTATCAGGAGTCTCAGAGCTACATAAGGAAAATGCCCTTGATAACTAGCTTGCTTCTCATCCCTTCACTCTCCTCTGTTTTCCATTACTCAGATGGAGAGCTTGGGGCCTCTTTATTCATTTCACAACTATTTATGGCACTATTCCTGGAACTGGGGATATGGAAGTAGACTTTAAAAATCCATGCCTCTGTGAAGCTTACATGCTAGTTAGGAAAAAGTCAAGCAGATGAGTAGGTAGCATTTATGTTAAGTCAGGTGGTAAGTGTCATGAGAAAAATAAAGCAGAGAAGGGAGACAGGGAGTGTTAGAGGGTGAGTTGGGCATAGGAGATGAGGTTAGAGAGGCATTGCTGATTGTGGTTGTGAAGGGCCTTATGGATCACTAAAAGAGTTTGGGCTTTTACTCTGGTGAGATGCACTGGAGGAACAAATAGAGGAATGTTATAATCAGACTCAGTTCAAACCATCATTCTAGCAGCTGTCTGAGAGTAGCCTGTAAGAGTACAAAAGGAAGTGTTAAGAGGGTCTTTGGATATAACCTGAGAGAGAGTAGTGGCTAAGATGGTGCTAGTGGTGGAGGTGGTGAAAAGTAGCTAATTCTGAATCAGAAATTTTTTATATATTTTTACTATAAACCTTAAAAAACATACAAACATTCTTGACATACACTGAATCAATTTTGAAGACAGAGTCAACAGATTGAATGTGGAGGTTGAGAGAAAGAACGGCTCCAAGGATTTTGACCTGAGGAACTGGAAGGATGGAGGGATCTTTTACTGAAGTGGGAAGACTGGGGGAGGGGGAGCAGAAGCTCAGTTTGAGATGCCCATTGGATATGCAGGTGAAAATGTTAATTGGATAGTAGGATATATAAGTGAAGAGATGTAACGAGAGTTACAAATATTATGAATGTATAGGTGTTAAAGGCTTGATAATCCTGGATAAGGTCACTTAGGAAGAGAGAATAGAGAAGTCTGAGCTTCTTGTTTAGAACTCAGAGAGTTGAGAAGAAACCAGCTAAGGAGACAAGAGCCTGTGAGGGAAAAGGAAAACAGTATGGTACCTACAAGCCAAGTGCAAGATGTGATCAGCAATTCACTAGAGGTTCATTCAAATGAAGATTTGAGAGTTGAACACTGGATTTACCAGTGGAGAGGTCTCTGATATCTGGACAAAAGCAGTTTCAGGGGAGTGGTAGGGCAGAAGTATGGAGCAGGTTTAAGAGAAAATGGGGAGAGACATATTGGAGAGAACAAATATGGCCCAGTGAGTGAGCCTTGCCCGAGGTCATATGGCAGGTCAGGGGCAGAGCTTGGACTGTCTTACTCAGGCCAGGTTCCTCTGGGCACTCAAGATAAGATACTATGCTCATCTCAAGAACCTCGTGGCCCACAGGGTCCCTAGTGGTCTGCTGTTAAGTAGAGAAACTATGAGTCTAGTTGAGAAATGTCATTTCTTTAGGCTGATAGCCAGGAAAGGGGCCTAGTGTGGGTTCACCTTAGACTTCTGGCTACCCAAAAGGCTTCATATCCCAACTGCCTCAGGAGGCAAGTCTAATGATGATGACCCTTGAGTTCTGTCTGCTTTCTGCTATTCTCAATTCAACCTCTTAGGCTGGTTCAAGACTTACAGGGATGTACTGTTGAGATGTCCTGTTATTATACTGTCCCAAAGACCGGGTTATAGCAGAAGAGCCTTTTTTAAATACCTTGGAGAACAGTGATAGGTTCTCTACCCATTCTTAAGGCTGAGTTGAGAAGAAGACCCATTCCCATTACATAAGAAGGGACCTGGAGGAAGGCAAGCCTACTCAGGTGAGAAAGTGAACCCTAAGTCGAATGAGTAAGCATATTTTTGCCCTTCACATTTCTCTGAGTTCATCAGCGAATAGTAGTCACCCCTGTTTCTTCTGGGCCCTGGGCAGGATTTCCCTGTGAGGGCTGTCTTAGCAGTGGACTCATTTAGTCAGAGGCTTGTCTGTAAGGCAGAGCAGGTGAGGACCTCATGTACAGTCTAGCAGGACACTGGACCCTGGGGACTCCGTGAAGGCAGTGGCCCATCAGGTCAACATGTCCTTGGTCTCCAGCACCTAGCTCAGCCAGGACTTGGAACTCCCAGGGTCTGGGCCAGGGTCTGGGCCAGACTTTAGAAGGTTAGTCTGCGGAGATGTATCAGGGTGGTGTTTGAGAACAAGATGTTCTTGGGGGTACCTGGGCTGCTTTTTGCTTATAGGGAGTTTCAGATGGTGCTTGTCTCTGTCCACAGATCTGCCCACTAGCCCCGTGGACCTGGTGATCAACTGTCTGGATTGTCCTGAGAATGCCTTCCTGCGGGATCAGCCCTGGTACAAGGCAGCTGTGGCTTGGGCCAACCAGAACCGGGCACCAGTACTCAGCATAGACCCTCCTGTACATGAAGTTGAACAGGGCATTGATGCCAAGTGGTCATTGGCACTGGGCCTACCTCTGCCGCTGGGGGAGCACGCAGGCCGTATCTATTTGTGCGACATCGGCATTCCCCAGCAGGTCTTTCAGGAGGTGGGCATCAACTACCACTCACCCTTTGGCTGCAAGTTTGTCATCCCCTTGCACTCTGCCTAGAGGGACTCTGGGCAAGCTGGACCTTGCAGTTTTCAGCCACTCCTAACACTGAACTTGATAACGAACGCCTTAAAGGATGTGAAGCTTCATGGACCTTGTTAAATTTTTTTTCTTTTGGATTTGTTTTTTCTGTGAGAGAACAGAACGTATTTAAAACTGACCTGTCATCTGCCCTTAGCCAAGGAAGGCTTTCCCACTGGCTGTTGGGCTGCAGGCCAAGTGCACAGTGGCTCTGCACTCATTTCCCTGCATGGCCAGGTGGAGCTTTGTTTACAGACATAGGCAGCTCTCAGACTGTTTCAGGTTTACAGCCATTGGACCTGGGCAAGTGCCTCACAGGGTGGGGTACTTCCTGCCTAGGGGCCTGTCCCAGCTCTGTTTCAGGGCTTGTGGCTTTGTGTTTCTCTGGCTTCCCCCAGCCGGGGCAGCCTTTTCTCTAATCATGCAGAACCAGTGGCACTGCACTTGTCCACAAGAGGGCAGACTTTGGGTCTCCATTCATTTTGAAGGCTGAGCCCTACCACAAGTTGATTTAGGAGCTTTGACCCTTTTTCTGAGCTGATCCAATTTTATGCTGGGATTTTTCCAACAGTACTTCCCTCCTTTCCACTCCAGCCCTGTGAGAGGCAGGAAAGGGATTGCATCAGGATGGTGTTACTCTATTGGGGTTTTATATTGTTTTTCTGTTGTCTTCAGCACAGGTAGTGAAGTTAGGTTATTGTAGCACCACAGTGCCCATCTTGCCAGCAGTGCCCCCCCACCCCATACCATCTCTAGCTGGGGGCTGAGCCTTTGCCTAGACTGGGACCAGATTCAGCTTTAATGCTCAGTATTGGGGAGCCTGGTGCTGAGTCAGAAGAGGCTCTCTGACACTTCTGTCCTAGGCCACCACTTCGCCCACCTCCTTGCCCTCACACACATTATCCTCCCCCCACTTACTTTGTCTCCTTACCTCTCCCCCTAAAAATATATATCCCTATAGCTATCATGCCAGACCAGAACAATATGTGGGCTCCACCCAAGCTCCCAGAATGTCCAGACTTGGAACCTTATATGGTTGTCCACTGTAACAGATGGACAGAGGCCAGTGCCTGATGGCAAAGATGCCAATGAGGCTTGTTCTAGATAAGCTAGCTGGTGGGGTTCAGCCATAGGTACATAACCACTGTTTGGATCCTCAGGGGCTGAGCCCCAGGACCGCAGAAGCTTTGGAGGCTGCAAAGGGCTGGTGCTTTAAAGCCTTTTTCAGAGCTTCAGGCTTCCTTCTGCTCTGTGCCTCCCAGATCGTTAAGGGGGCAAGCGTGGGAGGGTGTGCCAAGGATTGTGACCTGGGTGGGTCCTGGTACCAATGGTTTCACACTGTTCATGACTTTTCTTGTAGGAGCAAAGCCAGGAGCAGATGAGGAAGGGCAGAAGGCTGGTCCCTCCTTTCCTCCCCTCCTCACTAGAATGTTAAATTATCTCCAGTACTGGGAGGTGGTCGGGGACTGTGAGCCTTGTGCTGCCATCCTCTCTAAGCCTCTGCTCACTCTCAGGGCCAAGAAGCTCCCAAAATGTGGCCTTTCTGAGAGGCAGGGCCATAATCTAAGGAGCAGTGCTGGGTAACAGGCATTTTAGTGGGCAACCACTGAACAGGTTCTGGCTGCCTATCATTGCAGTTAGCCCCCCAGCCCTCACCCCCCCGACTGGGTTCAATAGAAAATGGGCTAAAGGAATTCCTGGCCCAGAAGATTCTGTTTACCCCAGTAAGTCACAGTGGCCCTGGGGCTGACAGCCTTGTTGAAGGGCCATTGGGAATTTGTATCCAAGCTTCTCTCTTTCCCCAGGTGGCACTGGGGCCTCTCCTGCCCTCAGCCTGGGCCTTCTCCAGTGGTATTAAAGATAAGTGTGATTCTTCTATCTTCAGCTCTTCTCATAGATATCCTATCCACAGTGCCCAGACCTCAAGGCTCCAGTCAGGTGTCCAGACTATCACTCATGCAGCTCTTGGGGGACCAAAAACCAGCACTAAAATAAAGCTGAATAACCAAGCCCACCTTGATTGCCTTACATCTGACCACCTTCAATATACCAGTCACTGTCCACTCACAGCCTGGAGTCTCAGCCAGCAACAGGAGGTAGGAGGACAGGCAAAACCCAGGCCCTGCATGGCTAGCTACAAAGGGATGCTTCCCTTATATTCCTCAGGGTTCAGAGGTAGAGGAGACAGCAGGAGAGTGGGTGCAGAACAATGCGTGGGGGCCTTCCAGGGCTGCTCAGCAGGCCAGTTCCCTCAGCCCCACCTGCAGGTCTTGCTGGCTGTTACTTTTGTGCCTGGCCCAGTTCACACTTAGGCTCTCCACAAGCTCAACTGCTAAGAAAGACTTTATTAATAAGGTTGGGGAAGGGAGAAGGCAGGGAGCCTGGAGATGGACACACTGGTACCAGGGGGTTACAAACAGTAAGAAACACTTTATTATAACTTTACAACATATAAATAGCTTGGGTCAAATCTGTGCTTTCTGGCAGCTGGGCACCATGTCTCCTCCCCCACAAGCTCCTGCCTTCCTTCACATTGCACTGTTCATTGGGTGGCTCTGGCCCTGAGGCCCAGTGGTAGAGGCTGGAGAAAAGGGGTCGGGGCAGCCCAATCCCAACCTCCATCTCTGTGCAGTGGCCTGTGCCTGTCATCTGCTTGGGTTGCGGCTGTTGTGGAAGGACCGCTCCTCAGGGGTCAGGCCAGCAAAGAAGGGGTGCAGCAGGGCCTCCGCCAGTGTGATGCGCTGGGCAGGATCAAATTCTAACATCCTCCTCATCAGGTCAAACAGCTGCACGTGCTCCAGGGAATCTTGGAGCATATAACTCTGCTCAGGAACACAAGGTGCCTCAGTGTGATGGCAGGTCCTGGGAAGCCACGTCAGGTCCCCTCGCCTCTGGGAATCCTTGCTGGACTGGGCAAAGGAGGCACTAATGCCTCCCAGAGGGCTCTACTTCCGCCCTCCTGGACAAAAACGAGCTGCTCCTTTCCTTTCATGGTGGGATTTAGTTTTGATCTGAACTCAGCAGACTACTGGGTATCTTGAAGGACTGGTGCCTCTGCCCCCACATGCAGTCCTGACAGGTGGGTAGAAATCACCTCTGTGAAATTCACTTGTCCGAGCACCAAATGCAGTTGACAGAGGCTTCCTGGTCATATCTAGTTCTTCCCTCCCCCTCACCTCAGTTCTGCCTAGTTCTTCCCAAAATTGAGGGGGCAGAAGCAGCAGGGTCTCTGACATTTGGCTCTTCTGGTGTTCCCCAGTTACATCCATAGCCACCCTGTGGGGAAGGGGTGGGGCTAATGGCCTTTCTGGGGCAATTTGCAAGAAGCCCCACTGCCAGCACCCAGCAGTCCTGGGTACAGCATCCCATAGAGGTAGAACGAGGAGGCAGCCCTTAGCTGCCTGTCCTGTCTCTCTGCTGTATGTCTGCCCAGTGCCTGAGGTCTCCTTGGCATGAGATGAGCTGGGGGAAGCCAGAAACTGACCTTCAGAGGTTTGCAGTTCTCCTTCACATACCGGCCATCTGAGCTGTTCTCATCCCAAACCAGGCCCCCTTTGTAGAAATATTTCTGCTTCCTGGAAGTGGTGAGGAAGGGTCAAGTTATGGGAGTGCTAGGGAACAAGCCTCAGTGGGTCATGGCAGGATGGGGGTAGGGGGCAGAGGGGACCGCATTTCCTGGCTAGACAAAGGAAAACAGCACCCTGGGAAAAGGCAGTAAAGCACGCAAGTGGTAGTGGCCTGACTGAGCAAAGCAGGAAGGTCATTCAAAGTGAGGTACAGGGAAACCTGCTGTGAGCCAGAAGGAGCCATGGACTTCTAGCATCGACTATCCATCCAGTACTCTGTTGACCCAGCCAAGAAGAGAAAGGCCCCTAGCCCAGCCCTGAGGGAACTACCAGGGTCCTTACCTGGTACGATGGATCATGTGTGAAGGGATGGGCCCTAGGATCTTCTCCATCATCACCAAGTGCTCTCGGTTTTCGTGGGTCTGTGGGTGATCAGGGACAGAGCAGGTTGGGGTCAGAACCAGCTTCAGCCCCCTCAGGGAGAATAAGGGACAAATATATGAGCAAATGCCCTCCCTTTCCAGGAGATACAAACCCTCCAATGGAGCAACAATCTGAACTGGTGGCAACCTATTCTCAGGGTCAGGCTCTCAGTCAGCCTGACCTCCAGGGTCTTTCACGTGAACTCAGCCTAACACAGCTCTCTGGTTAGGTTCCTCGTTCTCTCAAGAACACGCTTTGTTCCACCCCATCTCTGTGCTTTTACACATGCTGTTCCCCTTGCCTAAAATGCTCACTCCTCCCACCCCACTCTACCACTGCCTAAAATGCTCACTCTTCCCACCCCATTCCACCATCCTTGATGGCCTAGCTCAAGATTCCTCCTTGGGTGTCCCAGTTACACTGACCTCTTCCTTCCCCTGGGCACTTCCAACCCTTAAGAGTCTGAATGTCTCAGTGGATGACTGATGGAGAGTGAATGGCACCTGTCTCCTCAGCCACACAGGGATTCCTACCCGAGGCCTTATCAGGGAAGCACTGCTCAGGATGGTGAAGCCACATGGGGAGGCTGTACCTGGAAGAGTGTGAAGCCCCGGTAGTACTCAAAGAGAATGCAGCCAATGCTCCAAACATCACAAGGCTGTGCCCATCCCAGCTCTGAAAGCCAAGGGGGAGAGGTTATGAGTTTGAGTCCTGCTCCTAGCCCAGTGGTCAAAAAGGGCAGCCTCCACCTTGGCTGCCAGGACTTTTGCCCCAACCCCAGCAGAAGTCCCTCACTCCAGAGGGCTGACCCTACAAGGCCATGTCACAGCCACAGTGAACCATGAAGCTGATGCCTTAGCTGGAGACACTGCCCACCCTGGTTAGCAGGCAGTTCAGCACACTACTGCTCTGCTCAAACCCTTCCAACCATCACTTAACAAGGTGTGGGGGCTGTACAGTCACTCACCAAGAATCACCTCTGGTGGACGATAGTGACGGGTGGCCACAATGGTCGTGTGATGCTCATGGTCAAAGGTGGCACTGCCGAAGTCGGCCACTCGGATGCTGGTGTTCTTTACTGACTTTTCCTCACAGCTCTGAACAGCAAGACTGTGGGTCAGGACTCTACGTCCAATGTGTGGCCCACCCCCAAGCAAGGCCTTGCCATCTCACCACCACCAATACCTTGTGCTCATTGTAGAGGGTTTCAAACTCAGAATTCACAAACAGGATGTTCTCTGGCTTCAAGTCTGTGTGGGTCAGTTGGTTCTCATGTAGAACTAGGAAGTCGGGGAAGAGGGCAGCAGGCACTGAGAACCTGGACTTCCTCTCTAGCTCTCTTACCAGCTCTCATCCAGAAGCCTCAAAAGCCAGCAACTGCCAGAGCCCTCACACCCCTAACACTGACAAGGGGCCAAAGGAGCTGGACCCAATTCTGCCTCGCCACTGGCTTCCCTCTTGAGAATACTCTATGCTTGGGGTCTTCGGGGAGTTCTGATACTTTAAAAGGGGAAAGGCTAATTTTCCATTCAAAAACAAAAACAGGGCGCGCCATGGTGGCTCAGCAGGTAAGAATGCTTGCCTGCCATGCCCGAGGACCCGGGTTCGATTCCCGGTGCCTGCCCATGTTAAAAAAAAAAACAAAACACCTCCCTCTGCCTTTCCTCGGAATAGTCAAAACCTCATCGACCTCACGCCAAAGCTGCAGCCATACCCTTGGGTGGTTCCCTCTCCTCAGCACCAGCCACTTAATTAGTGCAGCTCAGTGCAAAATGAAAATGCAGGTCCCCTTGTGAAAACTGAGAATATCGAGATGGTGACAATAGAGCACTAAACCAAGCAAAGGACCCTGTGCAACTACCCAAGCCATACATCCCTACATCTCCTTACTCACAGCCCCGCACAAGGAAGTAAGTCTGCCTATCCCATCTAGCCCCCATCCCGATGACAGGGGCTCTCTGCTACTTATCACTTATAGGCTCAAAGTTCCCACTTGGCATTCAAAACCCTCAAAATGGTGTGGCCCACTGTTCCCCAATATGAGCCCGCTGTTTACTGGAGTAAGTCAGAGTCCGTGCCAGGGTTGAGGCCTCTGCTTAGCAGTTCGCCTTGTTCAGACTGCTCTTGCTGTGCCCTCTACTACCCAGACCCTACATGCTCTAGCTCTGGGTCTATCTACCTTTTCTCCAGAAGCCTTTCTGCACTGTTCCAGCCTTCCCAAGTCCTGCAACACTGAGCACTGTAGGTGGCAGTGAGGCATGATGCTTAGAGGGTCTCGATGAGGGTAATGCCTGAGGATGGGACCTGCCAGGCCAGGCTTCTACCTTTTTATCCTAGGCAAGGGGTTGGGAGGTGGAGTTGGTAGCTGATAACTCTAGTGTAGCTCTTTGTTTCTCCCTGAGTGCCTGGGGCAGAGGCTGGCTCAAAGGGGTCTTGGAAGGCATGCCTGCCTTTCCATCCTCACAGTGAAATTCCAACTTGAAGTCAGAAGGCCTTTCAGCCAAGGTCTGTGAGGCTAGCAGATAGGTCAGCAATGTGCTGTGGGAATAGGGGAGAATGTGATAACCAGGTGATGCTGCTGCAGTATGTGACTGCCCCAAGCTCTATCTGAGCATGGGTGAGCACTTACATCGAAGGGCGTGGCAAAGCTGGTAGGCCATGTGCCGGACATGTGGCAAGGGATAAGGCTGGAAGTTATTCTCCTTCAGGAACTCAAAAGTATTCTTGCCCAGGAGCTCAAAGGCGATGCACATGTGGCCGTGGAAGTTGAACCAGTCAGACATCAAGACACATAGGCTAGAGGAGAAGGATGAGTGGGGCTCAGGCTCCATGCTGGGGGGGCTACCATCCTCAGATAAGGCCAAACCTACTCCCTCTTAGGCCACTGAGTCACACATCATGATAGAGATGCACAGGGAGAGAGAGAATCAATTAACACAGGAAGAGGGTATCTCCCCACTGGCTCCCTCATAGACTAGCTCTGAGCAAGGACTGACATGGCTGTCACGTGCCTTGCCACCTGCCTCCCATTCCATATTAATAATATGGGGCCAAGCTCTGGCTCAGAGTTGCTTTTAGGAAGAGGTAGAATAACACGTGCATGCTTCCCAGGCCTACTGCTGCTTTATTCACCTTCCCGCTCAGCTGACCTACATGACGGCAGGTCTGCGTTGGAGATACATGCCTGTCCAGGGCTCAGCATTGCTCAGAGGAGAGGCTGTGAGCATCCTGTTTGCTACAGGCAGGCTTCCCTTTGGATGTCTCCTGCTACACGAGCACCCCACACAGCTTCATGTTAATTATTGTATGTTATGCCCTCCACAACCCAGTGAGATCCCAATTCCCAAATGCAGGGAGAAAGGTCTGCCCCTGCCCTGGAACACAAAGCTGGGGAGGGTGGAGCCTGCACAGAAGTCCAAAGACTCCTTCCAGCAAGACTAACTTTGCTAAACTCCCCTGACCCTGATTGTGGGCAGAGGCACAGTGCCAGCCAGGTACGTAGGTCACTGCTCAGTGTGGAGTCCAGGCCTTTGGGGCAGGAACAGACTCTGTCTCCATGGAAGGCTTCTCTCCCACTTTTGGCTGACACTCACAACTTATTTTCTTTGTCTTTCTCCTTGATTTTTTTGAGAACATTGATTTCTAGCCGGGCAGCCTCCCGATACTTGCCCACGTTGCGGATGATCTTCAGGGCAACCTGAGACTTCCCTCTGGGAGAAGGAAGCAGGGATTCTCATCAGTAGCTGTTCAGCCTTTCCCCTAACTCCCATCCCAACCCAACTCCCAAGAAATGCCACTCTGGATCTCAAGTACCAGGCCTGCCCCCTGCAACACTGGACCTCTAACAAACAGTAAGTGCCCCGCCATCTGTGAATTAATGCTCTTGGCACCCATGCCAGCCTTGGACTTTTATGATCTCAGACACTACCAGCTCCCAGGGGACAGTGTAGGCATAGGAGCAGAAGCCAATCCTGCTGACCAGTGGTCCCAGACTTCACTCAGTAACCCAGCCTGCAGGCCAGTTTAGTCCCAACCTAGCCAAGCCACCCTTTAGTGCTCTCATGCTGCACTGCCTGACCTTCCAGAATGTGCTTCCAATGGCTGGGCAACAACTGCCCGCTGGGGTGGGGGTTGCAGGGTGAGTGAAAGCCTGCCAAGAGGTTAAGAGTACCAGAAATGGGGTCCTCTTGCTGTGATGCCCATGGTCACTCCCTTCACCACAATCCTTTCCAGACTCACCCACCTACTTACTGGCCACAAGCATGTACTGTTGCCACTGAGTGCTACACAGTGTCACTGAATGCCAGGCCCCTTGGCCTCCAGTGAGGATTTTAACAATTCCTACTTTGCACACTCCACCCCCAAACCCACCCCCATAGGCCACTTCCAGAACATGAGTAGAGAAAGAAGCCTCTGGCTGAGGTTCAGTTGCTAGGGCCTGTCAGGAAGGGACAACTATGGATCAGATGTCCAGTAGGGAACTGGAGCAAGGCAGTCTGGCTTGCAAGGTGTGTCCTCTGGGGCCTAAGAAAAGGCTCAGAGGCCTCATGGCAGAGAATCCTCTATAGCTTTTTTCTCCCTATCCCATTTTCGAGGAATTACGGGTACTCAGGGCAGGAAAGGACCTCAAAGGAAAGGCCACCCCTCCAGCCTCCTCCTTGACCAGGATCCCTCAAAAGTACTCCAATTCTAGATTTGGAAGCTCAGCACCTCCAAAGGCACCCCTGTCAAGACTGGATGACTTTGAGAATAAGGGTCTTCTTTTGCTGAGGTGAATTCTGCCTCCTCCTAACAACTCTCACTGCATATGACTCTGCTTTTGGGACCCAAAGGTTTCCTGAAACCTGTGCCTGATTCTTAGTGATTTGGGCTCATTTCCCTCTGACTACTCAGGGTGGCATGGCCCAGAGAGCTCAGCTTCCTCAAGGGTCCCTGCTCTCAAACCCGCCACATCTCCACCGGCCATGTTCTCTGGACAAGGCACAGTCTGGACACTGGCCCACTGGGTCTGAAGAGTGCTCAACTGGGAACTGGGAACAAAGGGAGCAGTCACAGGGGCATGGGACATTGGGGATGGTTCACTATCCTTTCTGAGCACCCTCTTCATGTGTCTGATCCCCTCAATGTGGGAGAGCTCTGCAGGACAGGACAGCCATGCCCAGCGGTACCAAGCTGTAGCTGTGGCACTGTCCTGAATGTGCTTATCTCTAAACCAGTTGGAAGGTCACCAATGGGCAGCACAAGGGTCAGACAACACAGCAGGAACACAAGCCCTACATACCTAAAGAGCCATATCAATGAGAGCCAGCAAGATTATAGAGGTAACTGGCTCCCAGGAGATGTGCTTCCCCAGCTCAGAGCTAAGCGGGAAGGAGGTAAAGGGTTCCAGTCTTTGGGAATAAGGGGACTATTAAGCCTGAAGGGAGGGAGATGCCCTCAGCAGTACCCCAGCACATGCAGGTATTCCCTACCTCTCCTTGAGCACACTCAGTGAGGACCACACCCAGGCCTAGTCACACTGGAGAAGGCAGTTGCCTGCTGGCTTAAGAAAGCCCAGGATCTTCTTCTCTTGATTGGTCCTGGCCCTGAGGGCGGGGCTCAGGCTTGGACTGGGCTCAGAGGCATTCCCAAACCCCCTGCCAGGCCGAGAACTTAAAGAACCACAGGAAGCCAGGACCTCTGCCCTGTCCTGATGCTCACCACAGCCCTGGGTAAGTGGGGAAGCTGGGGTAGAACCATTCACTGAAGAGCAATTTTTGGGCAGGGATGCCTGTGGACCCTAAGCATTTCTCCCTTATTTCAGAGATCAGCAGAACACCAACTTGTGCAAGTCAAACCCTGCTTTGGTGCTACCCTCCAAAGAGAAAAAAAGTTGAGCTCTGATCACCATCCACCTCAAGACCCTCAAGCTAGCTCTTCCCAGGATGATCACACCCCAAAGGCAGCTGCTGCCCCAACCCCTCACCTGGCATGGTCCAAGCACTCCACGACCTTGCCAAAGGTGCCTTCGCCCAGGTTCCCCACGATCTCATCTAGGAGAGAAAAGAAGCAGGGCATAAGCGTCTGGATGGCAGAGGGCAGGCAACTCTGCAAGTTCACAGCATTCAAATTCTCAAAAATAAAAAAGGTTTCTCTCTCACTGCTACACTCTTTAAAACAGAAGTTGCTAGCGTCTGTGTCACTCAGGCAATTACTGGTGGCCCCACTAAGGCGCCACGCGCACTAGAGGCCCCTCCAGGCAGGAGAGGTCTTGTCTAACAAGGGGGGTAGAAAGTAGAGAGGTAAAGTTTTACGAAAGGTGGCTGTACATCGCTCTTGGAGCCAATCGCCGATCCGGCACACCAGGTGGCCCTCCTTGTCATCTTCCACACTCCGGCTGCTGCGCTTACTGCTCTGTTGGCTTCTCTGCATGCACCGCCCCCCGAAACGCCATCCGACCAATCGCATGGTAGGCGGTTCCGATTGACAGATTGAGGTGTCAGTCAAAGGCAGAGGTGGAGACGGTGAGGAGCCGGTGGGTTGGTTGATTGGATTTTCCAGATCCCAGCATTTCATAAGGCACACAGCATATATAACGATAGGGATATTGCAAGGGACACGTCAAGACACAAACTGACTTCAAAAACAGAAAAGTAAAAACAGCTACAGGTATGTAAAGAAAACTCGGACATTATCTACAAGGTGAGGCGCTGCAAATGCTCAAAAAGATGAACAGCCTCTGCTGCTGAGGGCCAGGCTGTGAGGAGAGCCACAGCCCTGACTCCCTCCTCCAGCGAGTCTCCCCCTCCCGGCCCCCCATGGTGGCTTCAGCCAGAACTCAAGACGCGGTGAGATCGGCGCAAGAAGGCAGTTGGTCCAGCTTGGGTCCTGACCATCCAGACTAACCAGCAGGCCACTCTGGCTTCAGATGCAGAATGCCCAGCCTGTCCTCGGCTGCCTGTTCTGCCCTGCAGCCTTGCACGTGCCCGACAGCCGCCACTCAGGGCCAAGCTGCTACCTGCCCCCAGACAGCATCCTTGGCCAGACATCATCACCACTACAAGAATCAGCTTCCTATTAGCAGCCCTCCGGCCAACAGCCTCCGGCAGGGAGGGAGCCCAGGATCCTCTAGGCCCCTCGGCCTCTGAGCCTCCTACCACTGCGGCCTGCACAGGCCCCTTGCTAGCTCCTTCCCTGGCTTTGGCGCCCACGCTGTTCCCAAGCTTCACAACGACGGAGGGTACCAAAAAGAGAAGAAACGGAACCAAAGACCTACACTGCCATCCTGTGGCAGCATGTGGAGAGGCCATCAGGCCATGCTGGGTTCACCTGAAGAGTCAGCTTCAACCCATGGCCACTCAAAGACAGAGAGGGAGCAGAGACCATATCTGGTTCCCTCCACTGACCCCATCACTATTCCTCAGGGGCCTTGTGGCTAGCAGGAGGGAGAAGAATGGGGAGGAAAAGAGAAGGTAGCACACAACCCCTGAGACACAATTAACTTTCCTTCCCCAGGAGACTGAGTGCAGCATGTGCTCCTGGTCTCAGTAGAGTTCTGTGAAATCCTCCACATTAGAAACCTTGGCCAGGCCCTGCTCTTGGCCTACCACTGCATGAGGCCTGGAGTTGCCTGAGGTGAGCGCCCAGGCGGTTTCTTCACCTGCCCCATCACACAGGCAGCTCCCTCCTCCTTGCCTTGACTGCCCCTCATGTAAAGTGGCTAGGCTGAAGAGGGCCTGGCTGGAGGTCTGAAGGGATGCTCCCAATCTGAGCTGAATGAGACAAGCCCTCTCCTACTCAGGAGCACTCTAGCCTCAGGCCTTTGTGGAGGCTGGGTGGAAAGGAGACTGCAGAGGGGCAGTCCACGCCAGTTAGAGCATTCAGCTGTGTTGGGGGCAAGCTCCAGGAGGGAAGGAAGGACCAGAGCACAGAGCGGCAACTCTACTAGGATCCCTAGGAAGCTTTGGCCACCTGTACCGCGTGGCCTGTGTCTGGAGCAGCATGTAGACATGGACAGGCCGGGGTCAGTCAGTGCCGGAACCAGAGCCCCTGGGGGCCAAGAAGACAGAGGGGCCGGGCCACCCAACTTAGCCCTGCCCCTGGACCAGACGACACAGACACACACACATGCACACACACCAGTGCGTGCGCAGGGCTGGCAGTACTCACCCAGACCAACCAGCCTGAGAAAAGGTGAGAAAGAGACGAGGCCTGTAAGCCCTAGCCAGCACACTCTGGCCACCACTCACCGAGGAGGCGCTGCTACAAGACCTGGTGCGGCGTTTGTGGCAGTGGTGAGCGTGCTTGCGGGTCCGATACGGCTCCCTCTCACGTGACCGCCGACGATGATGGGAACGTGATGATCCATAGCAATCCTCTCCAAAGGATGGACTCCGCTCTTCACAACGGTATGTATCGCTGTCACGGCGCTCCCGGTATCTCCGCTGGTAAGGCAGGCGGTCGTGACTGCCAAGATGGGGTCAGAGAGACCAGTCAGGCAGAGCCCTTCCTCCCGCCAGCCAGGGCCCTACTGCCTGGCAGGAGACCTCTGTGTGGTCTTTGCTCACAGGGCTAGCCTGTGGGAACAGAGGCATCTAGACAGGTGGGGGTGGAGCAACAGGGGAGAGAAAGGTACGAAGGTACTGAGCCCACCCTCCAGAGGCTATTAACTTTGGCCTGGGGTTTGAGATAGGACCAGGGACCAATGTTGAGAAAGGACTGGGGCTTCATTTTTAATCTCCATTGAGGTTACAGGGGAGAGGTTGGCCTGGAAATGTTCTGGGAGAAGGAAGAGAAGGAACGGGCACTCAAGCTCAGAGAAAGGAGGTAAGGCAAAGAGGACAGCTAATGCTGAGGCCAGGGAATGCAGGTGAGACACAGGAGAGAAGCCCCGAGGACAGGGCAGTGATCCTAGAGCAGGCAGAGAGGCAATGATTATCTCAAGGAGTCTTGGGGCTGCCAAAGACCTCTAGATAACCTCACTAGCCCAGCTAAGGAAAGGAGCCCTTCTCCCCTACCTAGTTTTCTCTCACCTTCTGGACCGAGATCTCCGGGGGGGAGGCTCCCTTCGGGATGGGTAGCGCAGTCTCCCTTCATGTTCCCGACTGTAAGACCTCCTCCTCTTCCATCGGTAGCTCAGGTATGGGTCTGGCTCAGGGGAGCGGTATCGCTTACAGTGATGCATCTAGGCCAGGAGACACAAAAAGTCCTGCTCAACAGGCCATCAGCCATCTCCGGCCTTAGGGCTGCTCAGGGCTGCCTGGGTGCTCCTGAAGCTGAGGCCCATTGTTCTGTTTGGGGGCAGCCCCTCCCAGGGGTTTATGAAGTGAAGAAGAACTCTGAGGTCACACTGGTCAAACAACAGACAATGGGTAAGACCCTTCGCTGCCAGTGACCAACAAACAGCTGCCTCCTCAGCAAAGCATCACTGGTCTTAGAACTTGGGGAACTGGGTGAGCTGCCTCCACCATGACCAAGGGTTGACTGCAGGGAACACAGACAGGGGGTGGTGAGCACTGTTCTAGGGAGACAGTCCAAAGAAAAGGGGGAGGGGCTACTGTGCTTGACTTCCTTCTTCCCATGGGGTCCTACGAAGCAATTGCTGCCACAGTCAAAAGGCTGTTGACATAGAGTCAACACATGGGAGTGAAGCCTAGAACAGCTCAAGTTTGGGAAGCTCAAAAGTGCCTGGCTGAGGCCTGAGCCTGGAACCCATTCAAGGAAGTAAGGACCATGTGGGGGAGCCCTGGCAGATGGGAAATGAGCAGTCCTTGGAGCAAGGTGTTCAGTCCCTCACAAACACTCCCTGGCCTACCCAAGTATCTGGCCAAGTAACTCCACTGGGAGAAGGGGGAAACAAGACATGGACCCAGGGGAGCTGTCCAGCCCCTGATGGTCAGCACTAGATCTCAGCACCACTTAAGATGCCAAGGTCCTCAGAGCAACCAAATTTCTTGCCAGAGGCTCGTCGAGTACCCTTCAGACCACCTGCCGAGCGCTTTGCCTCCACCATTCCATTACTGCCCCCTTATCTAGCGCCCTTGCTTTAGGATCCACTCCTGGGCCACCTCAGGAGTATCCAAGCGGCTGATTGTCTGGCAGGCTTGTCTGTATAGGGAGGCAGGCCAAAAGGGCTCCACCCCACTATCTCTATTCAGCAGCGACTTATATCCACCACTGGGAACACCAGGCTGAATCAGTCACCAGCCGAGAAAGGTAGTTATGTGATGTGAGCTCTCTGTCCCACCCACACCCAAAATCCTGACTTTGCCTCCATGGGAAGGCCAAGCCAGAGACAGAGGCCAGCCTCCTTTCCAACCCTTCACTTGGCCAGAGCTACCCTCCAGGCATGCTCAGTCCTGTGCTCACCTTTGAGCATTACTTTAGGCCAAAACCACTGAGTTTGCCCCATTTCAACAAAAGGATCTGTCAGGAGGAAAACAGCATGGAACAGCAGCAAGGCAGATCTGACAAACCCCCTGGAGCTTCTCTGTGATCCTAAGACAACCGCTGCCCCTCTCTACCTGGAGTCCATGAGGTGATACTGGCCCAGCTTCATTAATCTTCGGAGATAAAATACTATGTGAATTCACTGGCACCTCCCCAAGAGCTTAGATTCCTGTCCTGTTTTGATGATCAGCTGACTAATATTTCACTCTTTTCCTGCAATTACCTGGAGGCAGTTGCCCAGGCTATGGAATGAAAACATTTCACATCTCACTAACTGACAGGAAGATATGCCAGGCCCTCCCACAAGGCAAGTGTGACCCTGCTTATCCTCACTGGGCAGGCAAAGCACCAGAAGACTTGGTCCAGTCCATACCAGGCCAAAAATTCCCTCCTGGCACCTAGAAAATACATATATACACACATGTTTACATTAGTGGAAAGAGCATACTCAGGTGTCGGTTTGAATCCTGGTACTGCCACTTCTGGCTGTGTGCCTTTGGGCAAGTTATTTAACTGCTCTAACCTTCAGCTTCCCCTTGCAAAATGGGGATGATAATCTCTCAAAAGCTTTTGTAAGGATTGAATGCAGCTCTCTTATAAGTCAAGGGCCTAGCACAGGTCTGGGACCACAAAAGGCACTGCAGGCAACTTACTATTGGCAGAATGCAGAAAGTTCTAGGTTAACACTTTGGGTTGTGTTTAAATGCCTTAGGAACATTAAAACATTCTGTGAGTCCCTTCTAAGGGACTTGGGGAGAGAAAGCTCTAGGCAGAAACCCTTGAACTAAATCCCAGAGCTGTCACTTACTGGCCTCATGACCGTATATAAGTAACTTTAAGCCTTAGTTACCATACCTGGAAAATGGAGATAACAACATCTACCAGCCAACTTGGCAAATAAAAGGACAGTATGAGAGGTATAATGTACCATACACCAAGGCAATGATAGGGGCAATCATCTCTCCTTTAACACATTCTAGGCAGGTAAGATATTGGAAATAGCCAACTCCCCCTCCTCATCCTCCCAGTAAGGGCACTAGGACCCATTCTTTATCCACTGTCTCTGATTCTCTTGAGACCCCAACAGGTTGCTTATGGCTAAGGGGTACAATTAGGCTTTAGGAGGCTCTGCTCTGCACGGTGAAAACGGGATTGCTAAAGAAAACCAGGTAGAGGATGCCAGTTCTCTGAACAAAGGCCTACTAGTCGCCTTCTCATTTGCAGCTACTGGCCAGAGAACTGGGCTGACAGGAAGAGCAGCCAGCCAGGTCAGCGGCTCTCCTCCCGGATCCCAGCCACCCCAACGCCCCATGGTTATTTTTGGCTGGCTCTGCCCTACCACTGCAACCTCAAACCTGCCACCTCGCAAGCTGCCGCCACCACCGGGCGAAACGCTCCTCCTTTTCAAGGGCACGGAGGAGGAAAGCTGGAAGGCCGCCAATTCCGCCTCGACAGGGGCCTCTCTCAGGCAATACCCACCCCAGGTCCACACTGGGGGACCCGCACCCGGAACTAAAGCACAGAAGACTCCTCGGCCGAGCAGCACCCCGGGCATTTGTACGGTCGGCTTGGCCTGGCCCCTCCCCAAGGGCTGGAGCGGATCCACCACCACAACAAAACACGGAGAGGCGCCTGCAGCCCTCGCTCGCATTTGTTCCTGCCGCCCCAGGTCCCAAGGATCTCATAGCCCCATCCCCTGTAACCGCCGGCAATGGCGCCGAGGGAGGACCGCAGGGGTAGCAGGGAAGGCTGGCCTGGGCCACAATCAAACTCCAGGCCGCAAGAGGAGGGGTCTGTGAATCGGAGAACAGGAAAGGGTGGGTCTGAAGGCCCCTCCAGCTATCCTAGGTCGGACTCCGATCCCATTCCGCAGGCAGGCACAGGGCCGAAACTGGATCCCTGCAGAAGCTGGGAGAGGGGACCTCAGAGGCCGCTCTGGCTCTGGCTCCGACTCCGACCCCTCGGGCTCTCGAGAGGTCGAGGTCCGCAGTGACCGACCTCCCCCCGGGGTGGGGGAGGCGGCGGGTCAGGGGTGAGAGGTCGGGGCTGCGGCCTGAGGAAGGCGGAGGAGAAAGAAAAGGAGTAGGCCGAGACCCAACAGGGAGACCGGGGACCCGCACCCAGGGCTCGCCCTGCCCAATTCATCCCCCCGCCCTACTCACTGCCCCTGCAGCCGCCGCCGCGGCGGCCCGGGGCCCACACTCACCGTCTCCCAGGCTCCCGCTGCGGCTAGGCCCCACTCCCCGCTCTGAGCGCCTCTTCCGCTTCCGGCTCCGGCCTCCGCCCGTGGTCGCCCCGCCCTTCTTGTGACGCAGCCGCCGCCAGCCGCGACTCTACCCGGCTCGGTGACTCGGCCGCTCTAGCCCTTGACTCGAAGGCTCTGGGGGACCCGCCTCCCCCTCCCGGGTCCTGACTGCAGCGCTGCAGAGACTAGTTCCGGGAGAGCCGGGGGTGCGTCTCCGGTCGCGGCCCCCCCCCCGCCTCATACCGTGTCGCGATGCACGTAAATTCTCAGGCCCTCCAGGTGTGCTGTCTCCGCAGAGGGAGCTCCGCCTGCTCTCGCGCACCGATTCGCGCGTGTCCGCCGACCCCTTCCCTGTGCGAACAGTGAAAACTGGGCGAGCTGAGCGGCGGTCGGCGTGGCTTGGCCCCGGGGCAAAGGAGGGCGCGAAAGATGGAGGCCTAAGCGCAGAGGCTAAGGAATGCGATGGCGACTCCGGGTGAGGGAAAAGAAGCAAAGGGAGAATCATTCTCTGGGTGGGAGCCTTAAACAATGTCGGCATGCCGAAGTTCGTACCTGCACGCAGACCAATTTCCCGGGAAAATACTCGAGGGCCACGTGGTGGGCCTCTTGGAGGGGCCGGGGTCTGGGATGGAAAGGGGTGTTCTTTTTCTTTTTAGCACCTTCTGAGCGTCTCACTACCGGCCAACATTGTTTCTCTGTTTATAAACCTGGCCATTTCTCCGACATCCCCCTTTTGCGGGGCCGCGAGTGTGAGATCACCATAACGCTTCCCAATAACCGTCCATCGCTTTGTGCGTGGCGGGATTATGAAGCCCTCTTTTCCAGATGAGAAAAGCGAGGTCGGGGTCCTTCGGGAGACCTCACGGTTTGTGAGCGTGCGCGCCGGGTCTGGGCAGGCTGTGGCGTCTCCGCCTCCGGGCTCTCGCTGGCGTCCAGCAGCCCAGCTGAAGGGAGTGGTTCTTAATTGCCCCGACGCCACGCGGGGGCTAGAACCCCCCTGCCCCGCCCGGCCTGAGCGGGCGAGGCGGGCTATCCCTCCAAGCTTCGGCACCCCCACTGCCTCGGGGTAGCAAGGGTTTCCCCATCCTTGCAGTGCTGGCCTCGCCCCTTCAAGAGGACTGGTCAAGTTCCTGGCGTGGGGGCGCGGTTTCCTGGCCCGACAGGCGCGGTGAGAAGAGATCCTCCCTCTCCGTAACTGCGGTCTTAAAAGTTTTTCCCCTTTTGCTCCTCTTAAATTGGGGTCTGACAGCATGGCTAGAGGAAGTGCTTAATACACCGCAGATCTGTTGGCAGCACCCCCCGCACCCCAAATAAACCCAGGAAACTCAGTAAAAATGGGATGCTTGTGACGCAAAGGCAGCTTCAAGACCGGCCCCTGGGTCCCCTTCCAATCAGATGCTCCCCCCGCCCCGCCCGTCCGCATTCCTTTGTCCCAGGATAGATGTTTGGCTGCTGATTCGTGTGCGTGCAGTGAATGACCCGGAGCCCTGCGGTCGCGTCCCAGGTCCTGCTGCTTTGGGTCCTGCTTAGGGGCCGGGATTTTGAAATTCCCGCGTGCCCCGAGATGCCTTTCCCAGCCGCCGGGTCCTTGTAGTGGCCACACCAGCCAGCTTTCATCCCCTCAGGCGAGGTGGGAGGGCTCTGTGGCGTCTCCTCCCACCAGCTAATGTTGCCCGTGGTTTCCATGGCTCCTGGGAGCTAGGCCGCAGTCTATCCAGCAGCTGAGAATGGTGGAGATTCCTGTCCACAGCCTTGCCTTGGGCGCCAGGCTTGGAGGGGTAAGTCGGCCTCCCACCATAGAGAACTCTGTCTCCCAGTAACTAAGCAGCTCTCCCTCTCCCAATTCTGCAGCCAGAGTATCAGATAGGTACCTGGAAAAAGATTTACTCTGAGGTGCAATATGGGTAACACCCCCACCCCATCCTGACAGACCGAAGTCATTTCTCCAGTGCTCATTGACTGCCTGGCACCTGACAAGAGACCCTGGCAACTCACAGCTAGGAGCTCAGGGGGTGGCCCACCCTCAGAGGAGGCTTGCTTCATATCCACCTGCCCCTCAGACCCAATCTCTTTTCTGTGTGGGTCTGGGTTGGCAGGAGGACTCAAGGATGCTCAGGAGATACCCTTGCCCTGTTCCTCTCCCTCAGCCAACCTGGCCCTATAGTTCCTCTCTAGGGCCCAGCCCTGCCCCTCTTGGTCTCCTCCTTCCCCTATCCAAGCCCCAGCTGCTCTGAGCCCCTCTCGTGCTGCTCGTCCTCTCTCCTCTGCTGCAACCATCTTTGCCTTCTCTGGGAGTAGTTAATTCACCCTCAGGCCACAACCCTAGGGTCACTGCCCCTGAAAGCCTTGCTGGGAACCCCAAGGGAGAGTCAAGCGGCTCTTTCCTCTGCCCCCATAGCTTTGTGCTTCTGCCTTGGTCCCTCAGTGGCTGTGCTGTCCCTTTGGGCTGGTCTCCAAACTCAACAGACTGACCTATGCATGTCCGTCTCCCCAGCAGATGGAGAGCCCCTCTAGAACCCAGCCAAGTGGAGGGCAGGTTCTCAGTGAGGGCTGGGGCCAGTCCTCATGGTCCATTGTGGAGAAGCCTGTGTGGTGGTGAGAAGTAGAGACAACTCAGGAGGGGGCTGTGGGAATGCGGGCATGGAGTTGGGACTAGATGGGAGAGGGTCTGGGGGCTGCTGGTGCCATCCTGGGAATGAGAGGAGTGGGCTGGGCAGGGGGGAGCTCAGCTCAGTGTTCCCCTCCCCTCAAGTGAAGATGGCTTTCCAGGACCCTGCCACACGCTCACTTTTCCCTGGGTACCTGGTACCTGGGGGAAAGGAACAAGGGAGGGGACCATGGTAGGACTCAAACCCAAAAGAAGGAGTGGGTGGGGTGAGAAGGAGTGGGTGGAGCAAGACTAGCTTAGCAACCCCTGTCTGTACCATGAGTTCCCACCTCAAGCTACTGGAACATGGGGTCAGGGCCCCCATCGGAAGCTGTGGAAGCTACAGAGGTAACCAGAGCAGGGGGCTTGATTTGGGGGCCTATGACCACCACATCATGGCTAAACTATGCTGGCTGCAAATGTTTCCCTGACCCCTGCCATTTCAAGACCCCACACCTGGAAGGGGAGCATTGAGGGGCAGCAGGGATGGGGGAAGTGTGGGCTTTGGTTCCAGACAGGCTAGGATAGGAATCCCAGCTCTGCAGTGAAATTCTTGCAACTGACACCCCGCTTCTGAGCTTCTGTCCCATGTCCTCAGAGTCTTTACCTGCAAGGTTTAAATGACATCATGTTTATTCAGCAAGTGGCCTCACCTGCTGGCAGCACCCGCATCTCACGGAAAATTAAAGAACCATTTAGTGGGGTTGAGGCAGGGGAGTTTCTGAAGCCTGACTCACCAGAGAGAATCCTGGGCTGGGGGGCGTGGAGGTGGAGGGTCTGAGTGCCTGTTCGCCCTCAGGGGCGATAGCCCTGGGCTGCCCGGCTCCAGTGTCTCTGGCCTGCCCTGCTCTGCGAACCCACCAAGGTAGAACCCATGGAGCTGGTGCCCAGTCCCACCTGTTGTCCCTGGCACTCCTGTCACCTCCAGTCACTGGATGGTGTCCATCCACTGAGCCCCACTGAGGCATGCGGGTGAGTAGAAGGAAGGTGGGCGCAGCAGCCCCCTGGGGCTCTGGCTGCAGCCTGAATGCCCTCTTCCTGGCAGGTGCCCCAGCAGGGCCCCCAAGAGGATCTGGAGGTGGTTAGAGAAGGACCTGCGGGTGTGGCTGGCGGAGAGCAGGTGGCAGCAGGCTGAGCTGGGTGGCCATCTGTGGGTGGCCTTGGAGGCCCTGGCGGAGCAGGCACAGGTGCTGCAGAGGTGGGCGCACACGCTGGGCCTGGGTTGGGCCGTTGTGGGCTGCTGGCTCAAGAGCAGAAAGTGAGGCTCCCCTTCCCCGAACCTTCCTGGCTTGGCTGGGGCCTCGGGGAGCCCTCTCTGGGCTGATAGGTTTGTTTTTTTGTTTTTTTGTTTTTTGATGTTTCTTTTTTATTGTGAAATATAGCATATGTACAGAAAGGCAATAAGTTTCCAAGTACATTTTAACAAGAAGTTATAGAGCAGATTTTTTTTCCATTTTTAAAAATTTATTTAAAAAAATTAAACCAAATAAAACATTAACATATATAATCAGTAATTCACAATATCGTCACTTATTTGCATATTCATCCTTTCTTAGAACATTTGCATTAATTCAGAAAAAATAAAGAGACAATAGAAAAAGAAATAAAACAAAAACAGAAAAGGAAAAAAAAATTATACCTACCATACCCTTATCCCTTGCTTTCATTGATCACTAGCATTTCAAACTAAATTTATTTTAGCATTTGTTCCCCCTATTATTTATTTTTATTCCATATGTTCTGCTCATCTGTTGACAAGGTAGATAAAAGGAGCATCAGACACAAGGTTTTCACAATCACGCAGTCACATTGTGAAAGCTATATCATTACTCAATTATCATCAAGAAACATGGCTACTGGAACACAGCTCTACATTTTCAGGCAGTTCCCTCCAGCCTCTCCGTTACATCTTGAATAACAAGGTGATATCTACTTAATGCATAAGAATAACCTCCAGGATAACCTCTTGACTCTGTTCGAAATCTCTCAGCCATTAACACTTTGTCTCATTTCACTCTTCCCCCTTTTGGTCAAGAAGGTTTTCTCAATCCCTTGATGCTAAATCTCAACTCATTCTAGTGTTTTTCTGAATCCCTTGATGCTGAGTCTCAGCTCATTCTAGGATTTCTGTCCCACGTTGCCAGGAAGGTCCACACCCCTGGGAGTCATGTCCCACATAGACAGGGGGAAGGTAGTGAGTTGCTTGTTGTGTTGGCTGGAGAGAGAGGCCACATCTGAGCAACAAAGGAGGCTCTCTTGGGGGTGACTCTTAGGCCTAATTTTAAGTAGGCTTGACTGTCCTTTGTGGGGTTAAGTTTCATATGAACAAACCCGAAGACTGGGGGCTCAGCCTATAGCTTTGGTTGTCCACACTGCTTGTGAGAATATCAAGAATTCAACTTGGGGAAGTTGAATTTCTCCCCGTTCTCACCATTCCTCGAAGGGGGCTTTGCAAATACTTTTCCACTCACTGACCAAATCACTCTGGGATTCGTCGGGGCATCACTCTGGACAAACCAACAAAATCTCATGTCCTACCTGAGATTCCAAGTACTTATGGTGTTCAATCAAACTACGTAAGTTATATTAGGAAATGCACTAGTCATAATATAAGTTTTGTCACAAATAAACATTTTTTGCTTTAGTCTCACACATAAGGTGACATTTTAAAATATTAATTACCGGGAGGGCCGCGGTGGCTCAGCGGGCAAAGTGCTTGCCTGCTATGCCGGAGGACCTCGGTTCGATTCCCGGCCCCAGCCCATGTAACAAAAACGGAGAAACAGAATACAAGAAAATGTTTAAAAATGTTTCCCTTTCTTCCTTCCTTCCTTCCTTCTATCCTTCCTTCCTTCTCTCTGTCTTTCCTTTAAAAAAAAAAAAAAAAAAAAAATATTAATTACCATCTATTTTCAGCACACTGCAGTAATGACATTCCTTTGTTCTTCCTCATGCAAAAACATTTTTAAAATTTGTACATTTAGTGACTATCATTATACACTCTAGGCATTCCTAGATTATACCATCTCAATCTTTAATATCTATCTTTCTTTCTAATTTCATTTATGTCCCCAGCCCTCCTCCCTCTATCATTCTCATATGCAGCTTCATTCAGTGTTTTAACATAATTGTATTACAGTTAGGTAATATTGTGCTGTCCATTTCTGAATTTTTATATTCAGTCCTGTTGCACAATCTGTATCCCTTCAGCTCCAATTACCCAATATCTTACTCTATTTCTATCTCCTGATGGTCTCTGTTACCAACGAAATATTCCAAGTTTATTCACTAATGTCAGTTCATATCAGTGAGACCATACAGCATTTGTCCTTTTGTTTTTGGTTAGTCTCACTCAGCATAATGTTCTCAAGGTCCATTCATGTTGTTACATACTTCATAACTTTATTCTGTCTTAAAGCTGCATAATATTCCATCGTATGTATATACCACTGTTTGTTTAGCCACTCATCTGCTGATGGACATTTTGGCTGTTTCCATCTCTTCGCAATTGTAAATAATGCTGCTATAAACATTGGTATGCAAATGTCCGTTTGTGTCTTTGCCCTTATGTCCTCTGAGTAGATACCTAGCAATGGTATTGCTGGATCATATGGCATTTCTATATTCAGCTTTTTTATAGAGCAGATTTTAAAGTTTGGTATGGGTTACAGTTCCACGATTTTTCACTTTTTCTTCTAGCTGCTCCAAGATGCGGGAGACCAACAGAAATAGCAATATAATGATTCAGCAGTCACTCATTTGTTAAATCCTGTCTTCTCTGTTACACTCCTCCTTCTCTTTAAATAACGTATATACATGAAAGCTATAAAATTTTAAGTACATTGCAACAATTAATTGAACAGATTTCAGGGTTTGGTATGGGTTACAATTCCACAATTTTAGGCATTTATTTCTAGCTGCTCTATGGGACTGGAGGCTAAAAGAAATGTCAATATAATGATTCAGCATTCACACTCATTTATTAAACCTGATCTTCTCTGTATAACTCCACCATCATCTTTGATCTTTCTCCCACTCTTTAGGAGTATTTGGGCTATTCCCATTCTAACTTTTTCATGTTGAAAAGGGCTGTCGATTTTATGGGCTAGGGGGATGGGACTAGTTGATGTTCTGGAGAGGCTGGCCCCTCTGCATTTCAGGACTTATCTGGTCGAAGGACCCATTTGAAGGTTGTAGGTTTTTGGGAAGTTACCCTAGTACATGAAACCTTTGTAGAATCATATATTGCCCTAGGTGTTCTTTAGGATTGGCTGGAATGATTTTGGTTGGAGTTTGGCAAGTTATGATAGGTAGCAATGTCTAACTGAAGCATGCGTAAGAGTGACCTCCAGTGTAGCCTTTCAACTGTATTTGAACTCTCTCAGCCTCTAATATTTGTTACACTTCTTTTCCCCCTTTTGGTCAGGATGGCATTGTTGATCACACAGTGCTAGGGCCAAGCTCATTGACAGGGTCCTTTTACCAGACTGAGAGCTCAGGAATGCCAGGAGCCAGTGCCTATATCTGGTGCCATGTTCTCAGGAAGAAGGCTTGTCGGAGTCTGGGTTACATAAAGAGAAAGAGGGAAGTTGAGTACAGAAAAGATAAGGTGTCGTGTCCCTAGGGGAAGAGAAGGGGGCAGCAGCTGGCTTCAGCTCAGTGGACTAAAGAGTGTCTGTAGAAGCCCAGTCGCTCTTGGTGAGAGAGGGTATCCCCAGAGAGGGAGAGGAAGCTTCTGGGGGGAGGTCACTCACATTCCTGCCTCATGTGAGGAAATAGTCAAGGCTCTACCAGGCCTGAGTGACCCTCAGGATCCAGATAACAACCAGTCTCCAGAAGAGTGCCTGCCTACTCTCTAATATCGCATGATGGTGTCCCCGGCCCTCTTTCTGGCCTAAGCTCTGACACCATCAGCAGCTGGGTGAAGAGGTGGTATGTCTCAGGCCCCGTTGGAGGCAGTGGGTCACCCAGCTAGAGCCTGTGGTGATAATAGCTGAGCACCGCCCTAGAGCTATAGCCTAGTCCCTTGTTATAAGCCAGGCACAGGCCATGCTGGGACTTGTCACAGCTGGTGAGTGGACTTGCTTTATCAGAGGTTGCAGACACTGCGTTGCCTGATGGAAATGGGGCTGGGGGTGGGTGGGATGTGTGCTGCCTTCAGCCTTTCCCTCAGGAGATGGGATGTTCCCTGGCCAGCCTGGAGCAGGAAAGGTGCCAGCTGAAGGCACCCCAAGGGCAGGAGGAGTGGAGGAGGCTAGACCAGGACATAGAAGACAAGTGAGGGGTGCTGGAAGATGGGGGCAGGGGGCCAAGTGGCAGAAGGCAGGTAGACTACTGCCTCTGCCCCCAGGATCCTGCTCCTGTAGAAGGAAGTGGAAAAGGCCTGGAGGCATTTGGACCAGATGAGCCGTGAGTCCTTTGGCCCAGAGCCCACCTTCTGAAGGCTGGGGTAGAGTTGACACCAGCTCAGCAGTGGGTTGGAATGGGTTGTGGTGAGACCTGAATTCTGACCGTGCCACACCTTCAGCCTGTCCTACACTCCATTACCTTCATTCTCCCAGTAGTAGCTGGGAAGGGGTGGGGTAGTGCAGGCTTTCTCTCCCGCCCAGAAAGGGATCAAGCCATTCCACCCACCCCTGAGGTCATCCAGCCCGCTCCCCTCCTGTTACAGATGGAAAAACTGAGGCCACAGAGTGGGGAAGAGTCTGCTCAGGGTCATGACTCAGGTGGGGGCTAGGCCCATAGCAGTCTTCTTGCAATAAGCCCCTTGAGGCAACAAGGGTATGTCAAGACCACCCCAGCATGGTCTGGAGGCTGGGAAGAAACCCCAGGGTTCTGGATTGAGTGTCTGCAGGGCATGGTGATTCCAGGCCTGTAGGTCCGGGAGCAGTACTGGGATGGGGCTGTGGCCCAGGTGCTGCAGGACCCGGGCAGAGTCTCCATGGGGGCCGCTGAGGCCCCTGCCCAGGCTCAGGACACAACCTTCCTGCAGGAACAGCTGGCCATGGTCACCCAGGTGGGTCAGGGCAGCTGGCAGCATTCAATCCCTCGGGGAGTCAGGAGCACCCTGGGCTAGGCTGTACCCACCTGTGTCAGGGTGTGGACAAGCAGAGGAACCTGGTCCCTGCCCTTGGGAGTTTTTGAGGCTAGGTGAGGTGCTGTAGGGACATGGTGGAAAGGAGAATGACCGGAGGGACAGCTTTGGGCTACACACAGCACAACTCCAGAGAGCACCATTCCCATGTTCACATATATGGAACTGTTTGGTCCAGAGTTGAAGCCTGGAGTTGGGAGAGGTCTCTGTAGGCTGAGATGGGCAGGAAAGGCCTCCTGGAGGGGTTGAGAGCCAAAGGGTAAGGAGGTCAGGGGCTTGGGGAGGAAGGAGTGCATGGGCAAGGGCTTGGGGCCAGCTTGAGCAGACGGTTCCCAGCCAGGTGACCCCTGAGCTCTTGTGGAGACTAAGGCACAACTCTGGGTGAATTTCTTCCCAGTGAGCAAGAGACTCTCAGAAGAGCTGGGCTGGAGCCACCAGCAACTAGGGGCCTATCTAGAACTGCTACCTCCCCTGCAAGGAGAGCTGAGGGTGTCAGGTGGCTGCATGCAGGTCATGTGATTCAGGATTTGGGGCTCTGGGCCATTCCCCGTTATTCAGCAGGTGAGAGAGGCAGGCCCATCTGCCATCAGGGCCATCTCATCCAGTGTGAAGGACAGGTACCCACGGCACCCACCCCAGCCTAGCTTGGACATTCTGAGGAGTGGGCCTGAGTAGCCACCTACCAGTCCTCCTGGCTTAGGGCCGCCCCCAGGGCTGCCAGCAGCATTCACCTCTCCCCTAGCAGCCAGGCACACTCTGCCTCCCCTATGCATGGCCAAGCGCCCCTCCTGTTGGCCCAGGGACAGGCTGGGGAGAGGTAAGATGACCTTAGGTGCTGGACTCAAGTCAGGATACTCAGGAGTGGAGGTGCCCAGGACAGCAAGGAGCCATGTTGGACGAATCTCTGCCCTGGCCCAACAAGACCTAGAAAGACATCTATTCAACTTGGAAAGAAACCGTTGAAAAAGGTGGGTCCATGCTGTGCCCGAGACTGCCAGCTTAGCACACCTTATCCCCAGGAGGTACCAGTGACCCTCAGGAAAGAGCTGGGAGAAAAAGAGTCACATCCCAGGCTTCACGGGAAGGTGGCCGAGTACTGGAGGGCACACTGGCACCAGATGGCCATTGCCCAATTAAAGAGGGGGAACTGCAGAGACTCCAGAGGCAGAGTGGGGTCTGGCCTCCCCAGGTAGGTACTCTCTGTCTACCCGATTTATCTCCCTTCCCACAACCCCACCCTCTCCATTCTCCCTACCCCACTATCCTGTCTCCCACTGCAAGTGAACTAGTCTTTTTCCCCTTAGGATGCCCCCTAGCTTTATCCTGCACTTTCTTTTCTTCTTCTCCCTCCTCCTCCTCAGGCTCCATTCATTCATTCAGCATTCATTTATTGAGCACCTACTACGGGTGTGGCCAAGGAGAACCAACGTCAGATCAGACCAGCCCTTGCCCCACAAAAACTTATGGTTTGGATACGCACAGTCATTGAGCAGTAATGATGATATGATGTAATGGGAGAGGCATGTGAGCTGGGGGTAGGCGGCAGTCAGGAAAGTCCTCTACAAGGAGTGGGTTTCTGAGCCTTTGCACCCTCACTAAAGGATGAACAGTCATTTGCCAGCAGGAGAGAAGGAATGAAGTGCATTTCATGGGAACAGTGGAAACAGCAGGTGCAAAGCCCCAAGAAGAGAGAAATGGGGGTTGTGGAGGTTTTAAATAGTCTGTGATCCAAATGAGCAGTGGAGCAGGTGAGGGGATGTTCTAGTTTGCTAGCTGCCAGAATGTGATATATTGGAAACGGAATGGCTTTTATAAGGGGGAATTTATTAAGTTGCAAATTTACAGTTCTAAAGCTATGCGAATGTCCCAATTAAAACAAGTCTGTAAATATGTCCAAATTAAGGCACCAATAAGAGGTTACCTTCACTCCAGAAAGGCCGATGATGCTCTGGGTTTCTAATTGGAAAGGCACATGGCTAACATAGCAGTGTCCACTAGCCCTCTCTAGGCCTCTTGTTTCATGAAGCTTCCCCGGGGTCATATTCTTTCTTCATCTCCAAAGGTCTCTGGCTGCATTGGCTCTGTCGTGGCCCTGTTGCAGCTCTCTCCAAAAATGCTTCCCCTTTTAAAGGATTCCAGTAAACTAATCAAGACCCACCTGGAACAGGTGGAGTCACATCCCCATCTAATCAAAGGTTAATACCCACAATTGGGTGCATCACATCTCCAGGGAGATAGTCTAATCAAGTCTCCAAACTACGGTACTGAATAGTGACTAAAAGAAATGGTTGCTCACACAAGATGGATCAGAATCAAAACATGGCTTTTAAAACTAGGGCACATAATCCTTTCAAACAAACACAGGGGGTCACTATGAGATGCGGGACAGGCCCTGTCCACTCAGACTTCAACTCCAGCTTGGTGGCTGCCTTCTCCTGGCCAGCCTCCTTCCTTAGTCTCCTGGGAAAAGGTACCTTTGCACCTGCAGACAGACACACAAACACAGACAAGACACAGACATGTACAAGCACATGTACACACACATCAAGATACATATCACACACACCCAGAGACATGCCCATGGGTCTAGATGTGCACACACAGACGCAGACACTCACTCACAGACCAGTGAGGTGGCTGGGAGACCTAGAGACTAGTTTTGGAAGGACCGGGGTTGGGTCCATGCTCCAGCCCCCTTGAAGCCGATCCATTGATCAGACTGGAAGGAATGGGCAAGGTCCCAGCAGCTGTGCTTAGACAGCCTTGGGCCTCATCTCCCCACCTATAGAGGCAGATTTGGTCTAAATCAGTGTATCTCAGGCTAGTGTCCAAAACTATGCTCTGAAGGGGCTAATTCCTCAGAAAAGCACATTTGCAATGCAAATCTGCAACTGCATGACATTTGTATGGAATAAAATCTTTGTTTTTGTCTATTTCTCAAACCAGACCCTCGAGGGTTGAGGGGCCTGGAAGGACGATATTCTCTAAAAGAGAGTGTGGGTTAGTCCAGTTGGACCTGCAGTGAACAATGTCAGCCAGGAGAAGGTTGGGCACAGACTGAGGGGTTGAGGGCTGGACCCACTGGGCAGATTCAGGTTCCTGGCAGGAAGTGGTGCCTGGGGAGTCATTTGCAAACAACATGCAAATGATGTGCAAACTGGGGCTTTCCAGGCTCTGGCCCCTGAGGGACTGCCCAGGCCATTTCTCCTCTCCCCCAAATTCCTGGGAGTCAGGCCCAGGACTCAGCTGGGCCAAGGGCTTCTATGAGCAGATGGGCACCCCAGGCCCTAGGTCACGGGTGGCAGTTTGTGTGGGGGAGTGGATCATGGGCCAGACTCACATAGCAGTCTTCCAGCAGGGAGATGGAGCAGCAGCTGGATAGTGGGATCTGAGCTAGAATGCTGGGTTTAAATCCTGGCTCCACAACTTACTAGCTATGTGACCCTAGGCACGTTACCTCACCTCTCTGGGCCTCAAGTGTTAAGAACAGTAGCAGTTTCTCCCCCCCACACCCCACCCCCAGGGTAGCTATGGGGATTAAATTTGACAAGCATGTAAAGGGCCTGGTGCTGTACTAAACACATGCCATGCATTTGTGAAATGTGAGCTACTCTCATTACACCCTGCAAGTTGTTGCAGGTGTGATTGCTGGCAGGCGGAAGTTCTCTAACTCAGGGTCCTTTTTTTTTTTTAATAATTTTATTGAGAAATCTTTACATACAAACAGTCCATACATGATATATAGTCAATAGCATACAATATCATCAAGTAGTTTTTTCATCACCATGATCATTTTTAGAACATTTTCATCACTCCAGGAAAACGAAAAGAAAAAAAAAACTCACGCATTCCATACCCCTTACCCTTCCCTCTCATTGACCACTAGCATTTCAGTGTACTCAGGGTCCTTTTGAAGTCAGAGAGCTGCCACATGGGGTTAATCTCAGCACTCCTCAACTTGCCTTTTGCTGCTTCCCTGTCAGGTGGTTTGGCATGACTTGGGATCTACCTTGGGAGGACTCAGCTGCTCCCTAGCTGGCTGTTCTCTTTTGACACCAGGATCCTGATACAGATACAAACAGGCAGGAGTGTCCAGGGGCAGAGGGGCCATGAGTGACCCAGGGGAGAGTGGGCTGGGTTGGGGCTGAGCTGGGGACTGGGCTCCTCCATGCAGGCTAGGCCCTGCCCAAACCCAGTGGGGATGTCTGCGGGTGGGGCCCCTCAGGTGGGGTGCAACCCACCCCTTCACTGCCCATCCCTGGCCAGGACCAGGAGCAGGGTGCAGGCATTGGAGAAGGGCCAGATGGCTGCTGAGATCCAGAGGCGGAAGATGGGGAACTGCTGAGGGATGCCCGGGGCGGGGTGAGGCCCACATAGGGTTAGGGCCCCAAGATGCTCCTTCTGATGACCCCAGTGCCCTCCCCAATCCCAAAGTCAGGTGAGTGGTCTGGACTCTGCCACAGTCACCAGTCCCTTCTCTCCGTGGCATGGGACTTCATGACTGACTGTATAATGAGCCTCAACTGTACTCTGGTCTCAGCAGTACCGGATGGCCCACGCCCAGGGTTGTGGAGCCTCTTGGGTTAAGCGGCCCCTGTCTGTCCACAAATGTATGAGGTCCTCACACTCCAGGGTGAGCTGGATGTCCTGTGCAGCTGGTATTGGAGTCTGCAGTTCCAGTTGCTAGGGTCAAGGGTCAGGTGCCCCAGGTCAGTATGGCCTGGCCTTGCCCACATCCCAAAGACAGGAGCATGATAACTTGGACCATACAGTCCAGCCCCAGGAGGGAGGGCAGCAGCCCACGGAGCAGCCGGGGGCTCCTGAGTCAAAGCCACCTGCCTCTTCCATAGGCGCAGGCCCTTGCAGAGACCCCAGGCTAGCTCCCACAGTGTACGAGTGGAAGGTGGGCTCTGTCCCCACCCATACCCCATCCAGCCCCCCTGTGGAGGTCGGGGTCGGGCTTGGCTTCTCTCTGAGGACCAAGCTGGCATCCATCCCGAGTGGGCATCAGCCAGGCCTCCCAATCTGTGGATGAGACCACTGTGAAATCCTCCCTGGGCCCACCAGGAGACAGCGTTCCCCAGAGCACAGAAGTGGGGGTCAGGTCCCAGCTCTGCTGCGGACTGACCAAGAGGCATGGACAAGCCCCTGGCTGTCTCTGGTGCTCCGATTCCCATCTGTGCATGGAGATGGTGCTGGATGGACCCTGAGGAGCTGTGATGCTCAGGATCCTATGACCCTATTCAGTTTATCTTTGGGGTCACTGTCACTGGGCCACTGTCTCTCCAGCTCTGGGCTTGCAGGGGAAATCCCCAGCTGAGTGGCTCACTGGCCTTAGGAGGGCTGGTGTTGCTCAGAGTGGGGACGGGAGTGAGGGTAGGGGAAAGTCCTCTGCTTTCCCTGTCATGCTCTAACAGCTTCTCAGCCTCCCAGCCCCCAGGACCTATCAGAGTCAAGACTTGAAGGGGATCCGGAGTCTCCTGGGTGGGCTTTGCCAGCAGCTGATGGGCGCGCTCAGGGACAGGCTGGGGTGGTGCTGTTATAGCCACCACCAGAGGTGAGAGATGGGCTGGGGCCATGGTCTGCCTCTGGTCTGGCAGCCAAGTGTTTGGACCAATGAGTAGGGATGAGAGCATCTCACTGAGGGCCGAAAGCTGAGTGTAGAACCCAATCTAGAACCCCCAGCTGCCTCACCTTTGCACCATCTCAGAGGTGACCCCGGGAGGCCTACTTCTTGGCAGGGCAAAGCCAACAATCAGTGCAAAGCAAGTGTTTCAGGGTCCAAGGCTCTGTGCTCAGGGACCCTCTGCAGGAAGTCAGAGGGGAAAAGACTGCCCTCATCTGGAGAGATGGAGCCTAGAGTCTGCCCTCAGGAAGCTCTCAGGCTGGGTAGTTCCATATATACAGGGAGCATTAAGGGAATATCACCCATCAATATTTTTGGATTCAGGGGTATAAGCAAAGAGGTAAATGAAGTATGGAGGAGTCTGGACATTTATTTAATTATTTATACAGTTTGGAGGGGAGGAATGAGGCCATCCTGCTTCCCATTCCCCAAAGCTGTTCCACCAGCCTCTCCCAACACCTGAGATCCCCCCATTATGGCCCCTTATTTGGGCCAAGGCTGTCCCAGAAGGCCCCTGTGAAACTGGAGCTTTGACACTAAGGTGGGGTGTTATACTTGGGGAAGTACCAGAAGGAGATAGGAGCCCCCACCCCCATCCCATCCCAGATTTCCCTGCAAGGAGGTGGACTTGGAGCTGGCCCGGATGCAGGTTGAACTGGAGAAGGTCTGGGACATGCTGAAAGCTCAGGACTCAGAGCTGGAGTCTCAGCTGCGGGCCCTGGAGGCTGCCCAGAGCCAGGTGCTCAGCACTCTGCCCCCCACCACCTCCCCACCTCCCTGTCTGCATCTGCCAGGCCTGCATGGTCAGGGAAGGACCTACAGTTTCCTCCATGCCCTACCCCTGGGGCACATGGTGGCCAACCACGCTCCCTTCCCCACCCTCGGTGAAGTTTCTTCAGAGTACTCACTGCCCACGCCTGGGTCCCGGTGAGCACTGAGTGGGGGAGGGGGGGCAGTTGGAGGAGATGGGGGTGAGGTGGGGTGGGGTGGGGTTTAGGTCTGGGAATGTGCTCACTGCCCCCACCTCCTCCCTCACGCTGGCAGAGAGCTGCATTGAGAAGCAGAAGCTGGAGCAGCAGCTGAGGACTGTGGAGCAGGAGCTGGTGGAAAAGTGTGGACTGTCATGGAGCAAAGGGCTGAGGGGGCCTGAGGAGCTCTGGGATGAGAAACCCCATCACCTCTCCCAGAGATGTTCACCTGGCCCTGCAGCTTTTCCCCTGAGGGTCGGGGGCAGGTGGGAGTGGGCAATTTTGGGGCACACTCCCCTGGGGAGGATGGGGCTGGGACTGCAGGCTGTGGACACTGCCAGGCCTGGGGCCGGATGTATCTCCTAGTCTGTCTTCTCCTTTCTGAAGAAGAGAACACAGGGGAAGAGGCAGAAGGGGGTGTGCTGGGTGGGGTCTGGGTCTGGGGTAATGGATGGAAGGGGAGTTGTCTTCAGAGCTGAGAAGTCCTGGGCTCCAGTCAGCTTCACCCTTGACCAGCTGGGTGAATGTGCACAGTCTTGCTTTCTCTCTGCTTGTTTCCTGATCTTTAGAATGGAGATAATGACAGCACTTACTTCAGAGGACTGACGTGCAGGTTACATGAGAATGCACCTGGCATGGTGCCTGTTTTCCCCTCTATCTGGAGTCCAGTTAGGCTGATTCCTGACTCCTGTTTCATTCTGACCCATGTCTTCATCTTGGAGAGCCTTTGTGGTGGGGCTAGATGGGATGAGGGCTCCTGTCTGTTTACTCAGCTTCTCTTTGAGGGCCCTAGGGAAGGGGATCAGAGGTGCTTTGGGGTCTTGGGAGACTCCAAGAGTTTAGGCTGAAAACTGTTTTCAGGCAGGAGGAGGTGGTACAGTTCCAAGCATTGTGGGTTCCAGCACCTGGGGGCAGGAGCCTCTGCCACCTCCCAGTCCCTTAAGGTAGCATCTGGGGGCTCTCCAGAGGGGTAGGAGAAGCAACCCCTGCCTTTCTGTGGAACCCAAGCAGTTTCTCTATCTATGCCTGGGTCTCCCCAACTATACGTTGGTGGGGTGGAAAAAGAAGGCTGAAGGGGTCCTTCCAGCTTGGGCTTTTGCTAGTTCTAAATGGACTCCTGGTCTGGCCTCCCCCCTCCCTGAACAGAGCCAGAGCTACCCCATACATTGGCACCTAGTCCTCTACAGTGTCAGCCTCTGCTTCATCTGTCCCCAGAGCTCAGCCACGGCCCTGGAGCCAGAGGAGAAGAGCTTCTGAGCAAAGCTGGAAGCCAGGGCAGCGCCCAAGTTGGCAAAGAAAGGGGATATGGCATAGGTGGACTGGGGAACAGAATTAGGGCCTCACACATAGGAGAATGAGGTCAGCCCCTTGCCCACTCCCAGTGAGCTGGGAAGTCCTGGCACAAACAGGTCGAGCTGGGAGGCCTCAGGGAACCAAGGTTGGACAAGGACTCCTTGGGGAGATGGGAGGTCCTGTGGCTATGCATTCAGCCTCCAAGGCCAGGGACTGTATCAGGGATGGGGCATGGGGCCTGCGGTGGGTGGCTATAGTCAAAGACTCTGCTGGCAAAAAAAAATCTTTCCTTGCTCCCTTTTTGCCATGGTACCTGAAATGCCTATGTTGCCATCAAGGTTCCTGACCGTTGGCTTAGATGACTCAGCAGCCAAGGCCCTCTGGCTCAATGATGAAGGCCTTGGGCACTGGGCTTTGGACTTTCCAGTCTGTTCTCCTTCACCGTTGCTCAGATCAAAAACAGCCCCTATCTCAGTCAAGGAAACTACCCAGAAAAGGGCATTAATGTGTCCTAGGTCACACAGTAAAACAGCAGTTAAGCCCCCTGGCTTCCTAAACCATTCCAAAATGGTGGTCTCTCAGGTGGCACACTGCCTATTCTGAGCTTGACAGCCTTACCATCCTCAGAGCTACATGTAAGTCAAGCCTAGGGCTGGTGTTACCCTCCAGGCCATCTGGATGTTCTTACCTAAACATCCCTCACCACGGTGCAGGGTGCTTCCTCCCCCTACAGGACTCTGGCAACCAGGCCATGTGCCCCCAGTACCCTCCTTGGCTCTCATTGAACACTCCCTCCATATATTGCCTTAACTGAAGCAGTTTTGCAGACAAGGGTTCTGTTCTACCAAGGAACATCTCCTGGATGTTTTACCCAGCATGTCTTTTGTCCAGTGTTCTTTGTCCTCCTTGCCATGCACATAACTGCTGGGGGGCTGCCAAGTTCTTACGTGACCCCACCTTCAGCCTTAACTGATCCATCCAGGAACCTGAGCCAAACTGGACCAGTGGGCCCTTTCTGGGATCACTGGACTTGGGACAAAAGAATGCAATCTCTCCAGTGCTGACGACTAGATACATAAAACCTCGGAACTGTCAACTGCCCTTTCACCACATGGAAAAAGCTGAGTTTTAATGAGGGTGAATGGAGCAGACAATTTCCAAAAAGTGAAATAGTTCAGCCCAGGGGCTCTCTTGCTTGGAGAAGAACTAAACTTGACCTTTACTGTGGGGTGGTCGTCTTACCTTGCCTGGTATCTGAGCAGCAGAGTAAGCTGGTCTTCAGAGAAAGCCTTCCATGGGCAGAGCATCCCAGGTTCCGGGACCACCCTGAGGCCAGCTCAACATCCAGCTGCCCTTGGGTTCCTCCAGACACTCAGGTGTCAGAGAATAAATCTGTCCTCTCTGTGTACCTTGGCCTGGTGGTTTTTGTTACCTGCTAACAAAGAGCCTTTGCAAAACATCCCCAGTGCTGCTCCAAACCGGACTGGGAAGCCCCTTCAAGGCAAGGGCCCTCCACTCTACCAGCCTGGGGCACTAGTACCATCCAGGGGCCCGAGCCTCAAGCCCTAGCTCCTGCTTGTTTCCTTGGAGGGCCCAGCAATGAGGTGGAACTTCACCTGCTTGTCAATGCAGCTCAGTCTACTCTTCCATGGCCTTCTTGTCTACCCCTACATTTAAGTTCCAAGGGTTGGCATGGGGGCTGTACCTCAGTCTCCAAGCTCAGCTCAGGGTCTCCTAACTCTTTCTAGCCCTGCTATATGACCCTGTCAGTCCTCCCATTCCCTTCAGTGGGGTTTCCAAACCTTCTCTCTCCACAAGCCCCCTGTCACCACCCACTTCCCTTTTCCTTTTCGGCATTATCTTCACTCTGGTTTCAGAGATCCACCAGCCCTCCTTCCCTGTGAGAACATGCAGTCTGGTTTTGAGGGGCTTTTCCTTTGCCCTGTGCAAGTTGTCATTATATCATGCTGCCTCCTCACTTCCATTGGTTATAGGAAGGCATATAACCCAATGCTGGCCAGTGAGGGAAGATCGGCTGTGGGCCACCAGGTAGCTTTTCTTCACCTAGGCTGAGGTTTTTGGAGTTGCTAAGGGCCTCTTGGTTGACCCCATGGCTGGGCCTGGGAGGGCAGAGCAGAGACATGGGGCAAACTAAACATGCCGTCCATTCTCTGCCTCCTTCTGGTCACTGCACTGGGTCAGTCCATCCCCTCACTGAAGAGAGGCAGCTTGGGAGTCCAATGCCAAATCTGCCATTCACTGACTAGATCTTCAAGACCACATCAAGTTTCTTAATACTTACTTCATCTGTAAAGTGAACAGAACTACCTCACAGGACTGGGGGTGGGGTATTAAATGACAATAAGGTCTACAGAGTGCTCAGCACTTGTGGTTAGAACAGTGGTTAGAATCAGAATCCCAGTAGTGAATGGTGTTAGTTTGGGCTATTTATTTGACCTCTCTGTAACTCAGTTTTCTCATCTGTAAAATGGGGTAATAGTCCCATCTCAATGTTCTACAGATGAAATAAGTCAATTCAAAGAACTTAGAACAGCACCTGGTACACACCAGGGTTCAATAATCAGTAGTTTCAGTCAAGTTATCACCCCTAGAGCTGGCTTCAGCCTTTTTCCCAATTCCTGCCCACTGACCTCAGGCACCTGCCAGTTTTCCATATCAACCCCCTTGATGCACTGCATGTCCTCTTGCTGGAAATGCTCTTCCTTCATTTCTTCAGTTGGCAGCAAACTCTGGTTCTTCCAGCTTAAATGCCACCACCTCTGGGAAGCCTCTTAGAGGTTCCCAGAGTGAACTCCTCCAGCTTCCATCTACTCACTAGTAGCCTACTGTTTAGAATCCACGCATGCTGTATTCTATATAATCAGTTTCTGTCTAAATAATTCCATCTTCCAGACAAGAGCTTGAGCTCTGTAAGTAAAGGGACCATGACTTATTCTTGGTTATCTCCCCCTTTAGTGTCTGGCACACAGGAGCTCAAAAAGGGCTTGTTAAACTGAGGAGGGGATCCCTGGCCCTATACCTGCCAGGACACAGAGGTGACATCAAACAAATCAGTTTTGATGGCTGGACATTGCCAGAGCATACCTGGCAGTACAGAAGAGGAGCCAGCAGTGGAGTGAGCATTTTGGGTAAGCAGTGAAGGAGACAAGGTTGAGGAAAAACTGGAGGCTCAGAGGACTGGTTCAGTTAGCCCCCTTTTATTCAGAAGAACCTCTTTTATTCAGAAGGACTGTCCACTGGAAGGGCCACACAAAGCAACTGAGAGAGACCTGCTTATGTGAAGAGGTAGAGGTTTATTGAAATATAAACATTCGAGAACGTGTAAAATAGAAAAAACCACAACATATACAGACACTTGCTGCAAGAAGACGTCTGAGGTATTTATCCACTGCCTAGGCTACCCATGTGCTATCACGTTTTTTTCTGGTTGGAATACATGAGCTGGGAAGGGACGGACAGATCTGCTCCAGACCACTGCCTCCCATGTGCTCTTCAGGACTGCCCCTTCAGGGAAAGACCTCTTGGGCCAGGCCTCCATTCCTGGGACACCTGCTGCCACCCTTAGGCTTTCTGGCCAAAACCCTGTGGTTGTCTTTGAGGGCCGCAAGGATTCACTCAGAGGGTGAGGCTGGGTCCTGGGGAAGAGAAGAACCCTATGACCACAAGGACACAGCATGCTGTCCCCACATCCTCTGGATGGGAAGAATCTCTTCTGTGACCAAACCCCTGAGAAAGATGCACTGGCCAAATGTCTGAGACACCTTCAAGTGGCCCAGGGTGGGCAGGCCAGGCCTCTCTCTGGCACCAGATCCCCGATGCCCTTCCTCTGCCCATGCCCTGCGCTTGCCTCGTGGCTGAGGCGTCTGAGGCCAGAAGAGGGTCAGCCCCAGTGAATGGGGCAGTGCAGGCATGTGTGTGTGTGTGTGTGCGTGAGAGAGAAGGGGGTGGGGGAGGGGAGACAGAGAGGACATGCAGTCCAGCAGAGGTGCAGCTTAAACAGGCTGAGGTATCTGTTTTGTGTGAAAACTTTTGATTTTCCTTTCCTAGACAGGATTAAATGTTACTGTGCCTTGGGCTCATGCTTGCGGGGTCTCCCACCACCACAGCCCTACAGCGTCACAGTGAATGATGTCCTATGGAACACTTCAGGGCTTACACAACTAAGAGGTGAGCCTTGTGCAAGAATCACCTTTTCTTCACAACATAGGAGCAATCTGCTCCACCCTAGGATCCAAGAGGAGAGAATGAGTGCTCGCCACATCTCCTCGTTCACCTGGGCAGCTTGACTTCTGGCAAGGCTGGCAAGGTCAGGGCCTTCACAGCCTGCTCACGTCCTGAGGGGGGAATGTGGAGTGAAGGGGAGCTGTACTGCCCCCACACTGGCGCGCTGGGGAGAGGAGTCTGGGACAAGCCCTCCTTTGGCAGGTAACGGGTGAAGGACCATCTTCAGAAAAGGTGGGGTCTCAAGACCCAACCCTATGAGAGGAGGTCTCTCCATTCTGCCTCCTTCCCCATCACCATGATCCCTGAGTCATCTCTCCTGCCTCCTCCCCCGCCTCCTCGCTGGGGTCTTAGGAAACGGACAGAGGGGCTGGGTACCAAATCACTTGGTTGGCTTTGGGGATGATTTGCTTTCATTTCTTTGGTACTACAACAATAATAAAATTCTTAAAAGTTAAAAAAAAAAAAGTCAGCAAAACCATATAAAAAAGATTTCAGAGATGCAAATACTTCCTGAAGAAAACATCAACAATTACAAATCTGAGGTATTTCAATGAACCTGACAGTGGCAGGTTTGGGGGAGGTGGGGGCTGAGATGGCTCCGAGAGAAGGGTGGGCGAAAGGGACAGATGGGCTGTTCTTGGGAGAGCTAGCCAACAAGGGTGAGTGGGGAGCATGAGGTTTGGGAGTTCAGAAAAGGGCCAGTATTAAGTCAGTGCCAAGGCCTGGGCACCCCCTGAGGCTCTGCTTCCCCCTCAGCAGTTGCCCAGGAGGCCCTGGGACCTGAAGACTGACCTCATGTGCTCTCTCTTAGGACTGTTAAAAGAGGGAGATGGGGCCCTGAGGACTAATTCAACTCTTGAATTCGAGGGACCTACACCCTAAAAACCAAATGTGGTAGAGTCAAGGCAGGATGGGAGGGCCAACCATCCCATACTCAGCAGACAAGGACCACAAAGACATGCTTTTGGCTCCTGGCAGCCCCAGCCATATGGGAGATGAAAATCTGGGGATGGATCAGGGAAAGACCAGTGACCCTGGGATCATGGCAGAAGGAGGGGAAGGGAAATAAATTAAAGGGAAAGAGTCGTGGGGGGCCTTGTGTCGGCTCACAGATTGTCGATACACTGTGCCCCGGGATGGGAGGTGGTCTGGGAACCCTGGAGAACGCTGGCCACCCATAGACCCCTGCCCAGTTCTCCAGGACAATCCCTGATTGGACAACGCTGCCCTGTCCTGCCCCTCCAGTCCCTCCCTGCCCCTAGAGTATAGCAGGACCTGAATGGAGCCCAGACAGACGGATATATCCAAACCCTCAACGTTTGGCCAAATGGTGTTTGACGTGGGCTCCTTGAGATGAGGTAAATTCTGTGCATCAACTTCCTTCACTCTCAACGGGAGAGTGAGGAGTGGGAAGCTGGGTCCTGCCCATCAGAGGGACCAGCTGGTGGAGGGCTCTGCACTGGGGGTTCCCCGGGATGAGGTAGGACTTGGCGAGCAATGAGAACTGTTGCTGCTGCTGGTGCTGGTGGTACTGCCGATGCTCTGGGGGGCAGATCCTGTGAGAAGGTGAACCACAGGCTTCTGGGCAAAGAGCACACCTGGGGTGGGGGAGGTGGGTGGGCAGGACAGGAGAAAAGAGTTACAGTCAGTTCATTCCAACAAGTAGTTCCTGCTTGCCTACCTTAACACAACAGTCCATCTGAGAAGTTATGCTAGGGGCTGAGAGGAGCAGTCTACACCCTGCCCTGCCTTCAGAGGCTTTGAGCTCGGTGCAGAGGTAGACAAAATGGTATTGCTGAAATGTCCTAAATGCTGAGCTGTGTACCCAGGTTGCTAGAGGAATACAAAGGTTTTGGAGGGCAGGGGAAGGTCAGTCAAGGAAGGTTATGGCGGCAGCAGGGAGAAGAGGCCTGGGCTATCTGAAGGAGGAGAAGGAGTCAGAGGAAGAGGAGGATGATGTGTGCCAGGCAGAGGAAATCTGAAAGGACAAAGACATTGCAGTGAAATGTGGCAATTGTTCTGGAGGCTATGACCATGGCTTGCTGAAAGCAAGGAGTAGCAGCAAATGAGGCTGAAAAAATGCAAAGAGAAAGTTGATGGAGGTTTGGGTGCCTCAGGAACTCGGGTTTTACCCTACAGGGATTGTGGAATCCCTGAAATTTTTAAGGAGGGGAGAGACAAAATGACATCTGCATTTGAGAATGCTCTGGGGTTGGGAGGAATAAGGGTGATGAAGGAAGAGAGGCCTGCAAGGAGAAGAGAGGCACGAACCAGGGTAGCGAGGATGGAACAGAGGAGAGAGCAGAGTCCTAATGTCTGCTTAGCTGTGGGAGGGTGAAGACAGGGTAAGGAAATGATCAGAACAACTTCCAGGTTCCTGGTCTAGGCAACTGCACACCCACTGACAAAGCACAGGGTGGCCCACTGACAAAGCACAGGGTGGGAACAGGGTACTAAGGCAGACAGGGAAGTGGGCTCTTTGCACTTCAAAGGTTCGAGGAGTCCTAAACTCTCTTCTGACCTCTCCCCATTCCAAGAGGGAAAGAGGAAGTCATCTTCTCCTTTTTCCTGGATAGAGGATGAGAAGATAACTTTCTCCATGAGGCCCAAACCCAACCCCCAAACCTCCTCGACCACCAAAGTACCATGAGAAAGCAGAGGGCACCCAGGCCCTACTTGCTGGCTTGCCCAGCCAGGGCAGGCCTGGGTCTCTCTAGGGGCCCCGTTAGGCAGAGACATGTGAAGGTGGCCTGGGGATGAGGTACTAATAACTCAGGTGACTGGCAGGTCAACCTGGTGTCACTGCTTCTCTGGAGGCTGCTTCCAGGAATTTCTGTTCCTTCCCTGATGTACAAGGTAGGTGGTCCAGAGAAGATCCAGGGCATGAGGGGGGTCCCATGAGGCCTGCATGGTGGAACCTTAATGGGGCTTAGTCCCCAGAGTAATTCATGCCCTGAGGAGATGGTCTTGATTTTCATGGACAGTAGAGCTGAAGGTCTTTAAACCATTTCTACTGGCCATCTCACCAGACTAGCTGGCACTCTCCATTCCCTATGAAATAGGTGACCAATGCCAACCCCTAGAATGCTGGGCCTTTGGCCCCCATTCACCAGGCTGTGCTTAACCAAGGTCAGCTTGGTTCATTCCCAAACTTACACCTAAATCAACTAAATGGGAGTAGAGAGACTGCTACTTCTACCAAAACTAAACTGAATGCCTTAAAAAGACTTGGTAAAGAAGTTAGGCAAACCAACATACAAGGCTGTTGGCCAATTAGGTTTAGAGAGAGAACTCTAAAAGATGGGGGGGGGGGTGAGTGAGTTGTCAAAAAAAACATAGAATGATTTTGTTGTACTCAATTATCTTGCTGTGTCTTTGGTCCATTTTAAAGAATGGGAAATGACAGATGAGGCAATATGGGTGTTTTGTGTGAAGACAAGAACAGATGAATCACAGTCAAAGAAAGGGTCTTGGCCCTGCATTAAAAGACCCGTGAATGGTGGACACTGACTTAAGTTAGAATATAAAGTTTAAGGCATAGATGTACCATCGACTAGGAATCTTTATGTTAAATAACTGTCTTGATTAATAAACCAGTCATTAGACCAACAGGGTTAGACAATGGGTTTCTATTGTTTTGTCAAAGGTGGAAGAGGATCTGTCACCTCTGTTAACAAACCTCAGCCTCTACCAGCACAGAAGAACCACTTTACCTTTGTGTCCTGATACTGTGTAAAAGCATGCCACTCCTGGGTAGGTATTCAAACAAGATGGAAACCAGCAGGGCTAGCTGTGGTGCTGTACAGAGGCTGGGACTGTTCCGTGGGCCTCCCTGAAGCTCCAGGAGCCTCACCTGTGTAGGTAGTGCCGTCGATGTCCACAGACATGTTAATGCTCCCAATGCTGCTTGTAGTTAAGTTCAGGGCTGCAGCCGAGGCCTCTGATCTGTCTTCTGCTATGAATGAGAGAGAAACTGGGTAGGGTCAAGCTTTCCACAGCACTTCCGTCATCCTCTCCAACACTTATCCAGTTTCCTTGTCTGGCCACATCAGGCTGAGGCCTTGTGCTGTTAGAAAGTATCTACCCACCCTTCTCCTGAGCATAAGATCTGGTAGGAGAACACAGACTTGTGAACTCCCTGTCGCTTGCTTCCTCCACTGAACTAGTTCACTTCCCCAACTCCTCTGCTCTCAGAGTCAGGAGATCACCATCAGCAGGGAGGTTTCCAGTGCAACCGGAACCCTACCTGAGCACCCACCAGGCATGAGACCCTGAGAAATAAGACCTAGGCCCTGCCTTTGAGGACTCTGCTTGACTCCTCCTCCTGTGGCAAGAGATCTCCTTTACCAGGCCACGAGTTCCTCAACGAGAGAGCTCACCTCCCCAGCACTTGGCATAGCACCTGGCCCTCAGATATCTGAAATTTGAGCATCTGGTGTTCTTCGAAGGCTGCAAGAACTGGCAGACAGGGCCTCTGCATGGCTCACCCCAGACACTGCCCTTTTCATCATCCTGAAAGCCAAGAGTCCTTTCAGGTGATTTGCCTTCTCTATGAGCCTTTGCCTTTGCAAGGACCAAGGGCACCTGGCCCTGAGTGGGTAATGCAGAAGAAAGCTCTGCTCCAGGAGCTGTTACCTCTCAGCTTCCTAAGGGTTCTCACTCAGGGAAAGTGGGACAGTCGGGAATTGTCTAAGAATATGCATCAGCTGCTTTCACACCTCATTTCTTCCTAAAACAGGCTTATTCATATTTTTGAGAAAAAAGTCAAGGCAAAAATTGCAAAGAAATGTATGTGAGAGGGCAAGGGAAGAAAGAGGGACAAGGGAAATGGAGTGTGTGGCTCAGGGAGAGAGAAGGTGGGGCATTAGAAAAATGTTGAGAAGGGTAAGGATGTCAATTATGCTGCCAAACTTGTATTCCCTCCTTCCTTATGATTCCTGAGGGTCACTAACAGCCCCACTCTCTGTTGTGCTACGGCTGTAGCTGTTTCTACCAGTCCAGCCTGAGGCAACTCTGGCCCCTCCCTGAGCCTCAAGAATGATGGTGGCATCCTCCTCCCAGATCAGACTGCCCCCTGCCCTGATCTTGCCTACATCCGGTGAGGTACTGGGGTGAGGGGCTGAGCCCTCTAATTTAGATCAAAAAGTTGGTAGGGGAGAAAATCATAGCCATTATTTCTGAAGGCCTCTGGATCCTCCTCCTTGAATAACTGCTTTTCCTTTTTTGCTAGTCAACAGGGTACTTGCCTGAAGCCATTTCTAGACTGCTAGTAAATGACCTCAGGATGGTGAACCAGAGGCTCCATGTGGCTCTCTTATGGGGGCCTCAAAGGCAGAAGCTGAAAGAATCCTTTCTAGGGCTGAAGTATATGCTTTAACCCCCATCCCCCCAACTGGCCCTCCCTGGAGCTGGGGTCTGGCATGCATCAGGATGGGAGGCACCTTCCCTGAGCCCAGCCCTCACCCCTGCCATTGATCCTGATCTTCATGGGGAGCTGCCGTGCCATGCTGAAAAAGTTGCGCTGGAAGGCCTGTTGCACCAGACGCTGCTCCTCCTCGGACAGCCTTGATGCCTTTTTCTCAGCTGGCTCCCCTGACTCCAGCCGCTCCCGCAGCTGCTCCAGCGTGGCAGTCCGAGTACCGGCCTGTTGACCTGCCAAGGTCACAGGCACAGCCAGGCGATTTGGCACGGACACTGCTGTCACTGGGATTCCATCACCTGTGAAGGAGGTGGAGTTGAACCATCCACCATCAATCCTGCCAGCAACAACCTGGATCTTTAACACAGGGAGACTTGGCTCCCTGCCTCCTCTCCCTCCCTCCACCCCCAAGGGCCCTGCTGACCTTTCCTGAGAGTGGTTCCTGGGGATATTCGAGGGCTACTGGCATTGGTGCCACTGCTGGAGCCAAGCCCAAGGATGGGGAAGCGGATCTTGGGTGGGGAGAGCAGGGGAGGGGCCCCAGCAGCAGCAGCAGTAGCAGTAGCAGATGAGTAGCTGAAGAGGGAGGAACTGTAGCTGGGCCGCCGGCCTTCCCTCCTGTTGCCATCAATGGCTGCCTGTAGTTCAGCTGGGGAGCTGAGGGCTTTCTTCTCACACTCATAAGCATATAGATACTTCATGTACCTGGAGGGAAGGAAGGAAGCAAAGAGAATAAAAAACATGGCACCAGAGACTATAATACTAGGTTAGGCTGCTCAGCTCCCACTGTGTGCGGGACCTGGAAATGCTGTCCTTTTTGTCAGTTGCCCCAAGAACAATTCTCTACCCAAGAACATTGAGAAAAGGTTGAAAAGGAAACACATACTCTGGTTCTACTTCAACTTCTGCTGAAACAATTCCAACAGACATACCCTTTCTACTTTGAGTCAAGGCCATGAAACACTACCCAACGGATATGTCTGCTGCTCATTCGATGTTCTTCACAGACCAACTTTCAGCATGTTCTGAAAGAACAGATTCCCCTCTGCCCTCATTCTCTAATGCTATTTCTGGTTTCACTGCTTCCAATACCCTTGTAATTAATTTAAATGGTTACAAAAATAGGTCACCAATCCCTATGGATTCTGCTTGCTTTCCTCCGGGTCCCCTGATGCTGGACAAATGGTGCATCAGACAGGGCCAGGTTGAAGGTAGAGGTGCTGTATGGGAGACAGTGCCCTGGAAAGTGTGACTTTCAGACACACAAGCCCAAGTTTGAATCTAGGCTCCCTCACTTACTGGCTAGTAGGTTTTGGTCCAGCAGCTCCTTTGACATGGCTGAGCACACATGAGACTCAGTTTTTTATAAACTTCACCTCTGAGACTCAGTTTTTATAATCTGGGAAATGGGGATAACACTTATTTCACTTCACCTCTGAGACTCAGTTTTTATAATCTGGGAAATGGGGATAACACCTATTTTATAGGGTTGATTGCGAGACTGAAGTGAGACAATGAAACACTGGCAAATGCTAACTCTCATTATTATTTAAGTTTAATAAGGGATTCATCTCAGAAAGCCCCCTACTGGTTCAGGAATGCCACTCATCTTGCTCACTGTACAATGGAATTTCCTTCCTTCCTTTCTTCTAGATGAAAACATTTCCCTTCCCCTCTCTCCATCCCCGGCTTCCTTCCCCTGGGGCTCTGGCTACTCACTGGGTCCTCAGGGTGAAGGCAGCGCTGGTAATGGATGTAGGTAGGTTCAGGCCTTTGGTGATCTCCCTCCAGATCTTCTTATTGATGATCTCCACCAGGCCACCCTTCTCCGTTACAAGCTTGTACAGCATGTACAGGTCAAGGATCTGCTTGGCCATGATGGGGATACGGTTGATGGGAGTCCCTGAGATTGTCCAAAGAGAAAACAAGGGTAGGGTCAGCATCAAGCAGAGAAAGAAGACATCTGTGTTTGCTTATCTTTTGCTAAATTGGAAATAATGTTCATGAATCAGCTTAGAAGTGTAACTGGACTCAAACCTTGTATGCCTGAAAATTAGACTAGCTTCTAGTTCTTTTGGGGATGAGCAGGACAGGTAGAACTTAATAGTTGTTAATAGTCCTGGATAATACAACCTCTCTGGGTCTGTTTTCCCATCTATTAAATAAGAGGGACGGACTAGATGATTAAAAACATGTATTTTTTCTCTGGAGCTTTCAGTCATCCCTTCTTCAGGGTATCATTTTCTGATTCTTTAGAAAAGAGGAGAACCTGCCCAATCATCCACCTGTATAGTTTTCTGTACTTTTCCTTTGTGGTACTCCATGCAGTTTGTAACACTGTGTTTATTTGCATACACCTGCTTTCTCCTCTTTTCTTCCCAACACTTAGTTACTGATCCTGCTGCAGGATGGAGAAACTGTTTTTCTCTCATGTGTGCTCAGCCATGTCAAAGGAGCTGCTGGACACACAGGTCTCCAGGGGGATGAAAGGCCACTCAACAATTCTTTCCTCACTAATTATTCTACTCCCTCCCTTGCATATGAAAGAGGGAGGGTCAGAGTAGCTTCCGCCCACTGGCCTCGAAGGGAAGCATGAGGAGCCAGGGACTTGATTAGGAAACCTGGCACCAAGCAGGAAGGGCTACTAATGAGCACCAGGGGACAGTAGGGAGGGCAGGGCCTGGATCCTTTCACAGCCGGCTGGGATGCTCGTCAGGAGGCATGATGGATGACTGTCATTTGGCAGCCGGGGGATTAATGATCAGGAGGTCAGAGGGGAGAATTCCATAGGGAAGGGTCGCTGGGGGCAGGGTATGAGACCTGTTGCCTTTGCTCTTATTACACACAGGCTGCCCCTCCTCTGCCTTGCCCCCTCCCACTGCTCAGTCTTGCTGAGAGCTCATGAGCTGCCTGGAGGACTTGAGGCCAGCTGGACTGGAGAAGAGCTGTTGTTTCTGCTCGTCCTGCTTCTTTTGCCTAAAAAAATTACTTTCTTCTCAGCCCTGAAATGCCAGCCTCACCATCCCAGGACAGTTCTTTTATGGGACCAGGTGAACCAGAGAATGGAGTGAGGGATCCCCCTATTTATGAAGAAAAAGCAGTGTGCGCAAGGAGATGCAAGACTGCTGTGGCAGGAACAGATTTTTTTCTACATGTGGAAACTACAGCTCTCTTGACCAGTGGGTCTTTGGAGGGTCAAGAGCAAAGGGATCACAGACTTAGATTCATAAGTAAAGTATCAGGGGACTTCCTAAGATACCCAGATTATATACTGGTTAACTTATTCTCCCTATACTATTACAGACAGTAATCGCTAGTCCTGTCATAAAGACAAATGCCCAAAGTGACAGAACTGGCCCTCCATCAAGAGAACTGAGGCCCAGCTCTCTGTGGAGGCATGTCTGTCCACATACACTCACACCTTCCATGGTATCACCTGGAGATTTGGGGAGGTCTGCTCTGTCCCCACCACGGTACACTTCATATAGGCCCCCAAAGACTCATATATCCAGAAGCTTCCAGGACATTTTCATGTGTTTGACCTGTTTACTTATAAGTCAGAATGTTCACAGTGAGCTTACTTTCATCCCCCTCAGCTAGCTCCCTTTCTCCATTGCTTTCTTTTCTTCTTCTTTTTTTTTTTCCCCAGCAGTACCATCATTCTTTGAGGTCTAAGGAACTTCAGAGCCAGCACTGGCTTCTCTTCTTTCCTTTAACATTTCACTTTTAGGTTATCAGGAGACTCTTAAGAGTCTTCCGTTGAGCTACCTTTCAAGGGTATCTTCCTTCTAAGATCCATAGCCATCACCCTGGACCAGGTGCCTGTAATAGTCTCATATCTATACACTCAATTTGCACATTGCTACCAGACTATCATTTGATCATGTCATTTGCTTCATTGTTTAAAACCTACAAAGATATTTATTGTCAATCCACACATCCCACATATCCAATCTGTGACCCATGTTCCCAGCCCTCCTTTAAAAAATTAGGTATGAAATCTTTCAAACATATCTCAACAACTCACTTTTATTCCAGTTAGTTGGGTCTTCTCCTATCACCCCCAAAACAAGCTCATTTGTGCCTCTACTTTTTAGTCTGTGCTTTCCCTTTAAGTCTAAAATGTCGTATTGCCATTCATATCTTCCACATCATTCTTCAGTATCTGCGTCCCCCTGGAAGAATGTCCTAACTATCCCGGGTCACAGAGATTTTGTTCTTCTCAGAATTTCTATTATAACTCCTACAAGTTCAGCAAATAATTATTCTCTAATTGTTTCATAATGTTCATCTGATTTCTCCAGAAAACTGTATACTCTTTGAAGGCAGAAGCTGTCTTTCCATTACAGATTATAGTGTTTAATAAATTAACCTATTGTGCAGATAAAAAAAGTATGCTTCTCAGAGTCATAGCAACCAGCTCTGTGGCAACCCAACTGTGAATCGCAAACATACTTCTCTCATGTTTGCGGTGTGTTCTCCAAGACCCAAGAGGACTGTAAGAGTCCTGAATGGGAGTCAACTTCTCCATTCAGGTCCCAGAGAGCATGGTTCTTTGGCATAGTCTTATTACCACACTGAGAAGTGAGAGGCCCAGAGTGGTCAAGCTTCCTTCTTCCACTTCCCACAATAAAGAGAGGACTAGCAACAGGATTCCATCAACAGGAAGGGCTGAAGAATGGAGATTTAGGGATTTTGAGAAAGGAAAGAAACCACCATTTCACACAGTAGTGCCAAAGGGAAGGTAGCTAAATTATGCCTGTGACCTATAAAGGACAGATTTCTTCCTTTTTCTGATAGTGGAATGTTTAACCAACACAGCAGTGCTTATACAGTCAATGGAGTATTACTATCCTTGAGTCCTGTCTCCAAAGGAGCCAGACATCATATGTTTTTACAACTCCTTTTGCTAACAGCTTTTCAAGTTTGTGGTTTTCTTCAGAATCTCTGTAATGGAGGTACATCTTCAAACATGGAGGGTGAATTCTGTGTTTAGAAATGGTCAGGATTTATTTGGAGGCAACCCAGATGAGCAGGATGAAATGACCATACCATTTATATTGTTTTTGACTAAAGATAAAGTATGACTATAAACCACGGCAAATTTTCTGGTGTGGCTCGAACTGCCTCTTCAGAAAGCAACTCTTCAGAGAGGAATTATGAATTCATTTTGAGCAGTCACTGGACTAAAATGTCTTGCCATTTAAGGTGGGTTTTTTTTGTGTGTGTGTGAAATGTAAAATATATAACAAAAAATAAATTAATTTCAAAGTACATTTTAACAAAGTAGTTATAAAATAATTTTCAAAGTTTGATTTGGGTTACAGTTCCACAATTTCATGTCTTTCCTCCTCGTTTCTCCAAGTCACTAGAGCCTAAAAAGAAATATCAATATAATGATTCAGTAGTCATACTCATTTTTTAAATCCTAATTTCTCTGTTACACGTCTTCCTCCTTTGATCCTTCTCCTAATCTTAAGGGATATTTAGGTTGCTCATTCTGACTTTTTTTCATGTTGAAAAGGGGTATTGATAATACAGGATGGGGGATGGAATGGGTTGACATTCTTGGAGAGACTGGCACCTCTGGGTTTCAAGATTTACCTGGCTTAGGAATCATCCAAAGATTTTAGAATTCTGAAAAGTAAACTTAGTATGTGAAACTTTTGTAGACTCTCAGATAGAGACCTGGGTATTCTTTAGGGTTAACAGGAATGATGTTGGTTGGGGTTTGGCAAATGGCAGCAATCAGCAATATCTAATTGAAGCTTGCCTAAGAGTAGTAGCCTCTAGAAAAGCCTCTGATACCTTATATTGTTACATTTCCTTTCTCCTTTTTGGTCAGGAAGGCATTGTCCATCCCAAGGTGCCAGGGGGAATCACACCCCTGGATGTTATGTCCCACATAGGGGGGAGGGTAACGATTTTCCTTGCAGAGTTGGGCTTAGAGAGAGAGAAGCCACATCTGAGCAATAAGAGTTCTCTGGAAGTAACTCTTGGGCATAATTATGGGTAGGCTTAGTTTCTCCACTACAGGAATAAGTTTCATATTAACTTGGGAGTCCCTAGTGTTTGAGAGAGTATCAAGGGTTTCCATATTTTAACAGTTCCATATTTTTTTCTTCAGTCCTTCAAGGGACTTTGCTTATACATTTTAATTATCTACCCAATATACTCTAGAATATACCCAGGTATTACATTAAGCTATACAGAATTATAAGCCCTCATTCCCATTCTGGGCTCCATCTGTTTGGGTTGTTTAAATGAACTATTGAGGTGGCTTCTTTGAAGGGCTTTATTTTAAATGCAAAAATTTCATTAAAATTTAGTCTCTTTATAATCTGTATTTGACTGAGAATTGCTTAGAGACAAGAGAAAACAGTGGCAGATACAGGACCTGAGAGACAAGGATAGGTCAGAGTGGCATTTGAAGTCAAGGTTATAAACCTAACCAATAAATGAACTCTTTCCACCACCCCCAGATGTGTGAGAACACTATCTGGGGAACTGTCTCTCCACAACTGAGAGAAACCACAGGTGAGGGGTGCATCGGAATCTCTGGTGGTGGCCCAACCCCACTCCGGATGGACCAGGGATACAGTTTTCCCTCACCCCGGGGTGCTCTCTTCATGCGGACCTCTGTGCCCTGGTCAGACACCCTGGTTCCAAAGATCAAGTTGCTAAGGGAATGGATGCTTTATTTCAGTGGCTGGCCCTTTGTAAAACTCCAAGTAGCTCTCAGTGCAAGGAATGTCCCTTAGGATCAAATAAAGCAATGCTATTTTGAGTGTTAGCTCAAGATAGTATGGTTTCCTCACTTGTTAGGTGTTTTTTTTTGTAATTACCTAGATAATCCAGACACAAAAACTGCTATAGCTTCAATTTTCCCAACAACCAAGAGAGGCAGACTCCTCACCTGGTCTGTCTCTGGAGTTTGCTGTATGCTTAATGAACCTTGTACATTCTCCTTGTCCAAAGGAGATTTTACTAAGAAGAAAGATGGGAAAAAAAACTTTTAGCAGAGTTTGCCTTTCCCAAATAAGAAATAACCCATATATAAGGGGGCGGGGGGCTGTTACACATATCAGGCCTCAGTTTCCACATCTGTGAAATGAGGAGTTTGGACTAGAAGACCTTCAATTCTAAAGTTCTACAACTCTATGAACTTAAAACAAAATATGACAGTTGTAATTACTACCAAAGGGTAATAATGTCTGAATTATGGAGTAATATTGCCAAACAACCTTGAGTCAGATGGTTTGGAAACTTCTCTTGTAAAGGGTTCCTGTGTGGCTTAGGATGAGATCTGTGAAGTTCAAGCCAACAAGCAAGGTCTCCGGTGAGAAGCCTCGTGGGAAAGATGGGTGTGTGTGTGGGTGTGTGTGTCTGGCCTGCTCTCTGGCTGTATTTTATCTCCCCGAAGAAGGCCCTTCACCCATGAAGGGACAGACCTCTGTCCATTCTGCCCACAATAAATACAAAAGCAACCTGTGGAGAACCAGGAAGGAGGCAAACATCCACTGAAGAGAGCTCTTTGTGGGTCACCAGTGTTGGCCCTGCTGGAGGTCAAATCTCCACCCCTACGAGCCTCCCAGAGCAGGACATAAGCACCTGATGGGGAAGTCTGTAGACTGTCAGTCACTGCTATCAAAGCAAGAGCCCAGGACTGAGGGTAATTAATCATGCTCCCTCTGACAGGAATCCAGAGCCTTATCTGTACCCCAAGAAATGCCACTGGTCTCTAGTTCCCTCTTCAATAAAGTAAACTGACAGTTCCAACAAAGAGGCCCCTTATCAGATTTCAGTGAGGGAGCCCAAAGGACCCTGAGGGACAGATGTGTAAAAGGCTTTTATGAGGACCATGGACCCAGAGAAGCTGCTGGAACTCCTGGGACTTTAACCCTTGTTGGTGGGAATGCCACTGGGCACCAGCACTAACAGGCCAAAGCGGCAAATGGTGTGATTAGGAGCTTCCAGCACACATGTGGCTAAACAAAAGCTACACTTTGACATTCTGACAGGCAGGGAAGTAGGTGGGAATAGGGGTGAGGGCAGAGAAAGAAAAGATAGTCTCCTCTGGCTCTAGCAACAAAGATGGGAGATGACACAAGTGCTGAAAGGAAAGCCACTTCTTCCCCACCAGAGAATGGGCTCATTCTGGTAAAGACCAGAAGCAACAGGGGGGCAGGCACCCCAAGCAGGCTCACATGGTTGCCTTCCTGCTACTGGTCAGGGGTGAGGGCCCAAGACCCAGGGCGTGGCCCTGCCAGCGACCCTCGCTTTTTCCTGGCTTTCAAAAAGATCATTAATCATTTCTCTAGCCAGACTGTCAAGAAGCTAGGCGGCTGGCCGGAGAACTAGAAGAGCTAAGACCCGTGCTAAGCAAGGATCGCCCAGGCAGCCAGGCAGGCGGGGATCCTGACTGTTCCTCTGCATATTGATTCTTGCCTGCTCTTCAAAAGCAAGCAGAGAAATGACTGGTAACTTTTTCCCCCTGACTTGTTTATGCAGAAAATACCTCCACGGAAACCAGGCAGCAGGGTCTGTCAGTCCGCAGCAGCCTGTGGTCACACTGCTCCACCAGAAAGGACAAAGGCAACGATGTACAAATATCCTTACTACTGTATAGCTATGCTCAAGGCCTCTACCTCATCTTGCCCACTGAGTAATGTAGATTCACTTTTCCTTTTTGACCTTAGATTTATATATATATATATATATATGTATATATATGTATCTCAGTTGAAATAACTTATATATGGTGTACTGCACTAATCTTAAATATGTAGCTCAATGGATTTTTACTTCCATATACATCCATGTAACCATCACACAGGTCAAAACACAGAACATTTTCAGGATCACAGAAAAAATACTTATGTTCCTTCCTAATCAATATCCATCCCTTGACCCCACCCAATCATAGAGGAAACTTCTGACCTTACCCTTCTTGAACTTTGTACAAATGGCATCATAGAATATATATTCTTTTGTGACTGGCTTCCTTTTTTTTGCTCAATATTAGGTCTGTGCATCTTCCCAGTCATGCACAGGCACAGCCCATACTTGATTACTGCTGCGTAGCAGTCAACTTTCTGACAACACTACCCTTTATTTATCCATTATACTTCTACTATGCATTTCGGTTGTTTCCAGTTTGGGGCTATAATGGATGGTGCTGCTGTGAATATTCTTGCATGTGTCCTTCATTGAACATAAGCAGTTTTTTTGTCAGATATACACCTAAGAGTGGAATTGCTGAATAATATGGCTGGCACACAGTTAGATTTAGTAAATACTACAAGAGAGATTTCCAAAGTGGTTGAACCTATTGGTATTACCACCAGCAATGTATGAAAGTTCTGGATGCTCTAAAATCTGGGAGGCTTATTATAAATTTATCAACCTTTCTGACATTCCAGCTTGGACTAATTGCTTTAGGTGAAGTTCAACAGTACATGTAATGCTATATTCTACTATGGCTAATAATAAGTTATTAATATGGCTGCTATATTTTTCCTAAGAAAGTTTTCAACTTCTACTATACACAGATAAGTTAACCAAGGAGTTAGAATGAGGTGGCAAAGCGAATACCAAGAGCCTGTCGTGCCTTCTCTGATTTGCCTACTGCTGGATTATAGACCTGGCTGGTTTATCTGGGAGATGGGGGTATAAGGCTGATGTGGGGGAGATGCAACAATGCAACGGCCTTCCGGTATGGTGAGTGCACAACTATCTGAGCTTCAATTGCCCATCTGTGCCAGGAACCTTTCAAGACCTAGCAGAATTTTTGCATCATGTAAATGGGGTCAACTTTTACTTCAACCGTTCCCTGTACCAACTCTTGGACTATTTGCTGAATACTGGCTCACTTTGGAACAAAAGAGGTGAAACAGTCAATCCAACTTTACTATATTTTAGAAGAACAGATAAAAGACTTTAAAGGGAAAGAGGCTGCACTGAATGACAAAGGTGGACTTTTCAAATTAATTGTGACTTTCAACAGCCAGGCTCTCAGGGTGTAAGGGTAGTTCAGTGGTAGAATTCTTGCCTGCTATGCTGGAGACCTGGGTTTGCTTCCAGGCCCATGCACTCCACCTCTCAGCCCCCCTTAAAAAATCAACAAACAGTGTTGCAATAATGGGATACTCACATGGAAAAAAAGAGTCATATGTGACCCTCACCACACAGCATACAAAAAAAAAAAAAAAAAAAAAAAAAAGCACCAAGCTCTCTTTCCATTATTGTGGAAATTGATAGCTAGTTACAGGGCATTAAATGACCATTAAAAACGGAAACAAAACAAAACAAAACAAAACTGGTATATCTATCAACAGCAGCTGGATCACCTGGGGAGAGAAAAAGATCTACCTTCAGATAAAGGGCTAATCTTGAGACTTAAAAGATTGAGTTTTAGACTTTCATTTGGAAAGTTAGAAAATGAAGCCACAAAGCCCATTTTTTCTAAGACAACATATTTCAATCTACCAGGAAGGGTAGCCACAGACCATTTACTGCAAGATACAAAGAATATACAAAAAATTGCCTTACCACCAAAAGGCAAAGCAATATATGTCATGAACATTTCCTTGCCTGAGATGGATAGATAAGCGCACAACAGAAGGAAAAACACTCAAATTGCACTTTGAGGGAGACCAAGCCCTTTTCCCACAGTAAATTCTTTGTATATACCCATCAAAAACAGATTCAACAATCCATTTGGGAAAACCAAGGTCAGTTTGCAGCCTTGAACAGAACTTGGGGGGAGGGGGGCAGCTCTGCAAGGGAGGTCTGGACAAAACCTGCCTTTCACACAACCACGTGCCTCCTTAGCTTTGTAGTCTGGTGTGCTCAGATGCGACAGGGACTAAAAAGGACGGTTTTGCTCATGGTATCCCGGTTGTGTACGAGATGCTTCTGTGTCCTGTACAATTTATCTCCTGGTCCCAACCCCATACTATCTTGACAGATGGCAACCTCTGTGTCACTGTGAATTAGTCATATGTCCCCTTCACTAAGAGATATGCTTTACCCTGAGATAAAGATTTCTCTTGTATGCAGAATTCTATCTTGTATTAACTACCTGGCTGCTGTGAGATCCTCCTGTCCATAGCTGCCATGGAGGCAGGCCGGCATTCTCTGGGGGGCTAGAATGCTAAAGGGGAGTCAAGGGATTGTCCATTGTCCCAAAGGGAGGAGAAGTGATGGAGCTGCTGGTGCAGGAGAGGGAAACAGCACTGGTCTGGGAATTAAGACACCAAGTTCCAATTCCACTCTGTGGCCTGAGATGAGTCACTTAACCTCAGAGTTGCTTCTACATGGGTAATGGTGATAACCTCTACTCAGTATACCCAATAAGCTGGAGCTGTGGGAAGAAGTAGATCAGACAATGGGCTGAAAGGGCTCTGTAGTATATGGGATAATAATAATAATAAAAATAACACCAAAAATACCACAACCATCAATCATCCTGATTCTTTGATGAGACCACAGTTCTGTTTCACCTCCTAAGGAACAAGTTTCTTCTTCCTCACTGATGAAGAAAGAATGGAATTGTTTATGCATAGCCTTTGCTTATTCGACTGCCAAATTAACCCCACCCTGGGAACTGGAAGACTAAATAGAAAATCTACCAGGGAATAATATTTCAGAAACCACCCAATATGAGTTAAATCAGCTAGGGAATTTTATTTAAAACTGTTTGGCTTTATCTCTGGGAAAGAAATATGTTATGTATTTTATACACACACAAATACATAGGTAAAAGGTGAGCAAAAAGGACATAAGAATTTTGAAATCTAAGCAATCTTTTCTAGAGAAAAATTTGGGGGGATGGGGAACAGAATCAAGGGCAACTTATTTAATTCAATTTGGCTTTAGTCAGCAAAAGAGGGAATACTTTATTCAGTAGGGGAATGGGAGAAGCATTTGACCTTGGAAGTCCTTTGCAGTTTTTACATAGACAATTGTTTTGGAAAATTGTTAGTAGGATTTTTTTAATTTTTGGTCATCAAGGTAGCTCATTGTCTGTTGGTAGCTCAAAACACACACACAGGCACACAATGCAAAAAGGCAGAAAGAACTTGGAAGGAACTTCCAAACTGACTCTAACTGAACCCTCTCATTTTATAGGTAAGATAACTATGGCCCCCAGAGGGGAAGGATTTGCTCAAGGCCACAGAGAAGGATGGAATGCTAGGCCGAACTTCGTGCTCCTGCAGTTCAGTGCTCTTTCTTCAGCAGACTGGAGACTGGGAGCCAGTCTAAGCACTGACCTGGGCCCCCCAAACTCTTCTCAGGCTTCTTCTACTGGTGGGCACTTCACCAGAAGGACAGGACATAACCAGGGTGAAAGTCACTTTAACCAGGCCTAGGAACTCATGGTACCACAAGCCTGAAAGGCCCATCTGTTGCAGTCAATTCACTCCAACATGCTAACAAGTGACTGAGACGGCACAAAGCAGCAGTCACTCCTTGGCCCCCTCTCCTCTTGACAGCCACTTAACCACCTACAGCTGCAATCATTTGGGGCAGTCTGCTGGGTGCTACTTCCCTCAGGGCCCTGTCCACCGCCTCTGGGCATACAGCCTGTGGTGTCAAAGCTCCCCAGCCCCACTCAGCCCAGGGGGGCATCACCAGACCTTTCAAACTCAGGCACATTTTCAGTGGCTCCTGTGAAAACTATTGTTTATCTTTCACATTAGCTTTGGAGGCTGAGTTGCTGACCTGCTACAGAGATCTATGATACTTCTTCTTGTTCCAGCTAACGAGACCTGTCTCCTGAGTGCCCTAGATGCTCCAATTTAGGAGTAATAAATAAATCACACATGTCCAGGAGCCCTGAGTCTCATCATTATGTGAAGAGCAAAGATACCAAGCTTCACATCATTAAAAATGCAATCTACTCTCAGCCTTCTTGAACCACTTACTCCAATGTAGACTATTAGAATTAGAGTTTCTTGTAGAAGAGATCACAGTGAATTTAAAGGAACAATCTCCACACTGGTCTCTCTGCCTCAGTCTTCTTCCTTCTCCAACCCATCTATACACTGTTGCCAGAACAAGTTTTCTGAAAGCTTGCCTCTGATGACACCCCCTGTGCTTTGCCTTCAGTAACTGCTAGACCACGCACTGAAATGCTAACTTCTCTGTCAAATAAGGCTCTTCAAGGTCTGATGCCAGCCAGGATGGCCCTTGATCCCAGGCCATAGACAAGAGTTCTTCCAGCTGTGTCAGGGCTACACCATGACCGTAGTTTTGTCCATTCTCATGCTGCTGATGGGCTGAAAGCCGCAGCTTTCCCAGGGACCTTCCTTGCACTTCAACCCAGGATGGGGTCCCAGGAGGGGAGCTCAAGACATCACTGGACCTGGCCCCTCCCTCAGATACTGCTCCCTGTGAATAAAAATATAAAAAGTTGCTCTGCAGGGGAAATTTTAGACCCTTACTCTCCTCCTTTTCCTTCTATAGCAGTGGTTCTCAATAGGGTATAATTTTGTCCCCAGGGGGCACTTATGATATCTAGGGACAGTTTTGGTTGTCACAACTTGGGAATGCTCCCAGAATCTACTAGGTAGAGGCCAGGGATGCTGCTAAACATCCTACAATGCACAGGACAGTGCCCCATAACAAAGAACTATCAGGTTTAAAAAGTGAGTAATACCAAGGTTAAGAAACTTTGTATTAGACTAAGTAACCAACAAGTACCAAAATTGATTGAACTATTTCTCCTCAGTTGGTAATGGCAACAAACAGAAATACTGAGGACAGGAAAAACATTTACTTGGGATTATGTATAACCATAAATTATCATTATCAAAAAGAGTCACTTATTAGGAATAGAAATAGAAGTATACTAGATGGCAATCTGGTATCCCAGCTACTGTGGAATAGCAGGATATACAGCAAAGACTGCTCTGCTGCTGACTTTCAATTACAGGGCAGCTGTCTAAAGGCAGGCAGATGCACCCAAAACTAGCTGGCAGCCCAGTCTCCCGGCAGGCAGCAAGCTGAGTCAGGAAAACCAATGGATGACTCATACAATGCACATGTACTAAGCACCTCCATGCCTGTTCTTGTGCTAGCACTGGGGACAAAAGGATGACAAAGTGGCTGCCCTCAAGGAGCTCCTCATCTAGTGGGAATATAGAGTAATAAACAAACAATTACCCATCTTCACTCTTGGCTAAGCTTACGTAACTTCCATTTTCCTTTAAAAATCCTTCTGGGAAGGAGAAAAGCAATAAAGTAGAAAATAAAGCAGTGAAACTACACCACTGATTAAAATCTATATTGCTATGGCAGCCCCTCAGAGACAGGATCAGCTCCTGGGTTTGCACCAGCTGGGCTTGTGGAGCTTGTAAATAATTAAAAGGTAATTGGAAGGAGAGACCAAAGTATTAAGTGGATTTCTCTCTCTCAGGGCAACGAGAGTTTCATTGCTGCCAATCACATTATCACTCGGGATTATATTCTTGTTTTTTCTTTTTTACTGACACACGCAGTTCCAGATAACAGTTGAAGGAGTAAACTAATTAGGGCCTGCTTAGAATCCTTTGATAGGGCTTGGGGATTGGGGGAAATGACACTCTAAACTTCCCAGTGTCTTTTTAAACAAACCAGAAGTTATAGGCATGCTACTAAGAGAGCAATAAGGCTATGGAAGATAAAGGAAGAGGGCAGACAGAGAGAGAGAGATGAGTTAACTTAGACTATGTAGCTGCTGGGGGCTACCATTAGAGCTCAGCTTGGGATAAAGGGGATTTCATTACCAGTCTCAATGAAGCAGTTGACACAAAAACCATGCGATGTGGGATCAGATATCCTGAGGAAACTGGGGGGAGCCAGGGTCCAGCTGGGGGGGAGCAGCTATCTCCTGTGGTTTTGCCCTGAGGGTGATGAAAACGCAGCCGCACAGGTTGCTGCAGACCTTCTCCTAGAGAGGCTGGGGTTTTGACCATGCTTCCTTAGGGCTGACCCTGGTGGGCAACCCACTGCTATTAGAGAATATAAAGCTAGGACATTGAGTCCCTGGGTTCAAGGCTCAGTCACACCATGGTCCAGGCTAAAGATGGTTATGGGACAGAGATTTTTTTTTTAATGTTTTTGTTGACAAATATTCACACATACACAGTCCATACATGTGTACAATCAATGGCTCACAATATCATCACATAGTTGTGTATTTATCACTATGATCAGTTTCTGGAACATCTGCATCACTGCAGAAAATAAAAAGAAAAAGGAAAAAACTCATACATCCATACCCTTTACCCCTTCCTCTCATTGACCACTAGTATTTCCATCTACCCCATTTATTTTACCCCTTATCCCTCTATTATTTTTTATCCTTTTTTTTTAGAGAGAGAAAGGATTTTGATAATAGAAGGACAGAGACATCAGGAGGGCATGTTATAAAGCAGATGCCAATGCACCCTGTTTTTAGAGAGAAAGGATTTTGATAATAGAAGGACAGAGACATCAGGAGGGCATGTTATAATGCAGATGCCAATGCACCCTGGAATTAAACTGCAGGAATGCTCCAACCATGACAATGGATAAGGAAAAAGAGTTGGCCTTTCCTTTTCATGGATCATTTCAGACTCTCCCAAGAAGTCCTGAGGTGCCTCTGTTCTTTCATCTGCCCTTCTCAAACTCTGCAATGCTAGATGCACCAACAGAAGGCTCCCACATGCTACTTTAAATGAAGCCCAGGGCAGCAAAAAAGGCTAAAATAAAAGTATATTTGAGTTTGAAATGACTCCACAGACCGGTTAACTGGAGAAGAGAGGAAAAAGCAAGGTAGGACCAAATGTGGACAATCAATTCATTCACTTTCTGCTGAGATTCTCTCTGCCTTCTCCAAACTGTGTTGTCAATCATTCAGTTAAATCCAGAACCAATCAGCTACAAGGCCTCTCATCATCTTGAATAAGATGTCAGCCCTCTGGGGAGAAGATGCTAACAGTGACTTGCTCAGAGCAGGCACTCAATAAGTATTTACTGAACTGAACTGATGAGCAGACTGTACACTTACCCCTTTTCTGCATAAAGACGAAGAGGTCATCCAGGAACTCTTTTCTTTCAGGATCACTGTCCAGTTCATACAGCTGCAATCGCCATTCCCCAAGAAAAAAATAACAGTGAAAAATTCTATCTTGCTGTAGGAAGTCTTACACCATATTTACTACAACCATCTTAATGACTATAAATATGATTCACAGGCTACTCCTCTCCTTATACCTTGGGGATCAGATCAATCACCCACTGCAGAACTGCTCCTTTCTTTAACACAAAGGAAATATAACAGACCTTGGCAAAATCTCGAGAGATCTCTCTTCCCCGGCCTCCATCCACATCATCACTCCAGGCCAAACCACCATTCTAAAAGGGAGCAAAATACAAAGTTCAGAGGGGAAAAGGAAGAGACAGAGCATTAATGGCAATCATTTAGGGGGAAAACAGAGACCTTTAGCAACGTGCTCTTCTGGCTCATACTGTGAAAGACTGTCCAGATAGCTACCTCTGCCACTGTTGTAGGGCATCATTTTGTGCTTTTAATTACAGCTCCAAACAAGAGGGAGTTGTGGAAAAATCATCTATTTGTTGGAGGAGAGTGGGTGTGATTAATACTTGAAAATCCTGGAAGAGAAGGGCACAAAGACCCAATTTTCTGAGAACCTGTCTACCCCTGATTGATCTGCTAGAAGTTATCCCTCTGAGATGCACCACTGTTCTGTAGATTGTGTAAATCCCTAGTCTGGTTTTCCATAAGACATTCTAAATGGGGGCCCAAAGGGCCAAAGGGAGCAAGACACAGATCCTAAAATTTTGGCCTCTCAGCCAAGCTTCACTATTAGAAGCTCTAAGCCTAGAGATCTAAACACCCTAGTGATCTAAGGACCCATGGCTGAGATTGTTTCCAAAGCACAGAGAGCTCGTGCCATGAGGGTAAGAGTCCATTTTCCTTAGAGACGCAAGAAAAACCTAATCCTAATCCTGATCAGGTTAAACCAACACCATTCAAGTGCCTAGGAAGAAATGGCAAATATGCTTTTGTTCATGCTCCTGACCCATGCTTCCTACCTATCTGTGGGTAGATAACTCTTATCCCTTCCTTGAGACTCAAATCAGGCACCATTTTTATGGGAAAGCCTTTCCTCATCCATAGCTGCATGAAGTACTCTAGAAGTAATCTCTGTATATTTCTAGCTTAGAATTACGCATATTATTTTTAAATTATTTATCATCACCACATTATAAGCTCTTTTAGAGCAAGGATAAATTATTTATCTTTGTACCCCCAAGATATAGCACATTGTTTGGCAGAAACAGCCTCCCAAAAATAGTGAACTGTAGTCATTACTAAAAGGTATTAACTGGTTATTTAAAACTCATTAAGCACTTTCTGGAAAAATACACGAACACATATATCCATACAAGAGAGTCAAAAAGTCTGCCAGGAGAATGTGTAACGCTGCTGTTCACCCCTGAACCACTGGTGTGTGGGCCCTACAGATGGGACTGGACACTCTGAGCAGGCATACACCCTCACTTGCCCCTAGGATCACAGGCATAGGCATGTCAGCCTGCTGGCTGGGGTGTGTGTGTGTGTGGGGGGGTGGCTGGGGATGGGAAGCACAGGTTTCTCGTGAGGCCTTTCTTTGGACTTATGAGTCCAAAATCCCATGCCAAGAAGAAATGAAAAGCCTGGCCCAATTCCCTTCTTTCCCATTTCCTCCTTTAAAATAAAGCTTGCCTGAAAGCAGGAGTATTATTCAATTAAATCTTGAGACCATACTTTGCCTCCCCTAACCAAAGTGGACTCTGAGATGCAGACCCATTTTCTAATAGCAGCAACTGAGCACAAAGTGAGGTAAGTATAACCAAAAAGTGACACCCTATCTGTTGAAATAAATAGGCTACACCAAACTGTTTCCCTGCTTATCTAGAAAAAGACATGTTTAAGGAAGTGCTCAGGAAATGTTATCTGACTGTATCCTCATCCTTGAGGCAGATGTCACCGAAAACCTTCCGACAGCACCTTCAGCTCAGGGAAGTCAATAACCAAGAAGGAGGGTCACTGATAAAAACAAAATAAAACAAAGCCCAATCCCTAAACTAAAACTCACCCCTTCATTGTAATGACAGTCACCAAAAATCTGGTGTCATCTGGTGGCAACAAGCACACTGAATAATCAAGATGAATTACGCCTGTCAGGTCAGCAAAACCAGAGTTACATTCCCCCTTTCAAAAGGATGCAGTAGTTACCCTAATGCCCAGTGATTTCATTTAAGCCAGTAATTCCTGCTGGAAAGTCAATTATCCCAGGAGCCTCTATCGGCTGAAAGACATTTAATGGGGGATCACTGCTGCTTCTGTTATGTCAGCTGTTTACCACAGCAGCTCAATTCCCAACTCTCTGGAGCCAGAGATGTGAAGGCTGATTTTGTTCACAGGAGGATTCTTTCTCTATCAGTCACCAAGAGAGATGAAAAAACAGTTTTTTGCTAATTAAAATAACTTCCAGGCACTTTAAATGTTCACTCAGAAACTACTTAACAAACACTCAGTTGCTCTGAGAGAATGGAATCCACAACCTAGAATCCTGAGACAGGGCTTTCCCCAGCAGAAGAATATAAAAACAAGCACATCAGCGTGACCGCTATGAAACCAAGACTTGTGAAAATAAACACCCAAGTGTGAGGGGCCTGCCCTCCAGCGAAGAGAGAGAATGCTTTGGCATGGGGGTTGGGGGAGAATAGGAGATGGGGGTCCTTTCCGTCCCTTCAGCTTCCTCCAGGAAAAGATCTGATTCATAGGATGGTAAGGCCTTATACCACGTGGCAATCTGCTCAGTGACGGGATCAAAGCCTGAAATGCTTCTAGCTCTGACCACAAAGGACATGGAGACCTGCCAGAACAGGAGAGAAATGGGAAACTGAACTCCTTAAACAGTCCCATGGCTGGACCCAGTTCCACAGATATAATCAGTCAGTTACTATTTTAAGAAAACGCGAGGGGAAAAAAAAAAGTTACCCAAGATGGGGGGCGATTTCTTTTGTTCAAGCCCAAGATAAAGATTTAAAATATCCAGGTGGCTGGCAGGCAATGGTGGTGCAGTGGCAGAATTCTCACCTGCCATGCTGGAGACCCGGGTTCGATTATTGGTGCCTGCCCATGCAAAAAATATATATATATCCAGGTGGGGCTGATGGAGAACAGTCAATTGTGCCTTATGTTCTATGTCTTAGGGCAGTTAAACTCTGACCCAGGATTCTCTGGCTGAGATGGGTTTAATTCCTGAACCCTGTCTGCCTTCACAGTCCAGCTGGAATGCCATATCCTCTGTGAAGCTTCCCCAGCTTCTGCCCACCAGGTAGCATCTATGTCTTTCTTCTCTGGGCTCCATTACCTGCATTCTGGTTACTTGCGCCCCTTCTTTGTTCCCAGTCTGTAAGCATCTGGTCAGGGCACCTCCAGCTCCAGCACATAGAAAGCACTAAGACACATCTGCTGGAAGACAGGGATGAGTTTCCCCAAGGGAACTCCCAACCCCAGGACTCCTCTGCTGTCCGCAGGCCCCCCCCCCCACCGCCCCCTTTCCTCAAGAGGATTACAGACTTCAGCAGTTATTTTCTTGGTTCCTAACTCTGATGAATAGCTATAAAATATGACTCACTTATGCAAGTCAAATCTATATGCTGGAGGTTTCCTGGTCTATTAACAGGGTATGGGTGCAAGTGCTTGAAAGTTATCAGTCCAGAAATAATTTTTTCTTGGATGTAGGGCATGGCTGACTGATACTGTGTAGTGGTGGAAGAAAGTACACGGAATGTCTGCAAGGGAAACACATCCAAAAAGAGACAGCTTCGACATTTTAGGGATCAAGAGGGGTCCACAAGAAAAGCATTTCAGTTGAAGGGCTGCTGCTACAAGTCTAACCCGCCTAAGGAACAGGCTTTGTTGCCCTGTCAGCAGCAGTATTAAATAGCCCAGAAATGCTGGCAGAGGAAAGTCAACAGTAGCTGGAGTTCCTTACTTATTGCCATTTACAACCTTCTCTGACTTTTCTACTTGAGAACTCTCCTTTAACATCTTTGATCTCACCAGGAGCTCACAGGAAGCTGACAGTTTGCTCCCAAATACCCAGCCCAAACTAGCTTTGGCTCTTATACCCACATTCAGCTCATTTTCCCCAGGGAAGCCAGAGAATGCTTTGCCTTTAAATAACTCAAAAGTCATAGTGAAAGAAGGTTAGAGGAAGGAGAGAGAACAGGAAGATAGTGTTAATGTCTTCCTCATATTAAAGATTGGGCCAGGAGCTTTACAAACATTTGCTCATTTAATTTTACAATATGGAGGTGGTTATTTAAAAAAAAAAAAAAAAGGCTTAAAGAATTCAAGTTAACTTGCCTAGGGTCTCAGACATCACAAGTGGCAGCTCCAGGATATAAACCCAGGTCTGTCTGGCTCTCTTTGTTACACCTGCAGCCATGTGGGCTAAAAGAATGGTAGAAAGCATGCTACGTAGGGAGATTGGGGGGAGAGAGGGAGAGAAAAAAAAAAGAGAAATTTTTTTTTCACAGAACACCTAGAATGCTTAAGTCCTGGCCCTGCATGGCTTCTATCAATGGGAGGTTCTTTTATTCCTTGATTGGCTTGGACAACCAGCCCTCACGCACTTGCCCAGGAGAGTTATCTGGTGTTACAGAACAATAAGCACTATTACCCTTTTACCATTACTTCCGAAACAGAACATCCTGGGGAGAATGAGACTGCTGGAGCCCCTATTCTTCCCTGAGAGAACTGCGGATCATGGGTGAGGGAGGGAGGGAGAAAAGAGGGTTACATCCTTGAAGGGACCAGAGGACTATGGCACGTCACACTGTGACAAACATAAAAGGCCTTCAAAAAATAATGAGGTGCTTCCCTAACACCTCAACCCTGGAAGAGTTAAGGCAGAGGGGAAATGGGATCACTGTCTGCAAAAATCTAAAAGACTGACTAGTAGAAGAGGAAGCAGACATTTTTTTCTCTAAAGCCCCAGAGGGTAGAAGTAGGGTCGCTGGGCAGAAGTTACCAGGAGGAAGATTTTGGGGTTGATAGAAGAGCTTTTCTAACAATTAAACTGTCCAATAATGGAGTGGGCCTTCTCAGGAGGTAGGCAGCTTCCTGTCCCTGGAAGACCATCTGTCTGGGATGTGAAGGTGTGAAATCCAGCATGAGTCAGGACTGGACTAATGGCCTCAAAGAGCCCTTTCTGTTCTGAGAAGCTAAGATCCTGTGGCAAATTCAATCAACACAGATCTTGTAAGAACTTACTCCAGGTAAAGCAATGCACTGAGGAGGACACCAAAGAAAAAATGCAGTTCCCACTACTGGTGGTTCTACCATGTAGGTGCAAAAACAATTTGAACACAGATTTAACAGTGAATGGGGCAAGGCAATAAGTATCAAACACAAAATGCCTAAGAGGTGGAAGAAAAGCCTAGAGTGTCTCAGAGGTAGAGACTAAACTGGGCCTTGAAGAATGGGTTAAAGGGAGATTTACAGTTTAAATGAGCATGAAGTAGGAGATAAACAAAACATGTTTTGGCAGAGAAGTTATAAGGACTGCAAGTGGGAATAGTTACAGTGCAAAGAAGCTATGAAATACCATGAATTCCAGGAGGAAATTTAAATTCTAAAACTGTAAGTAGTGGGGAGGCACCGGTTTTTTTTCCTAAAAGAAAATAAATAAATAAATGATTAAATCAGTATTTAGATAGTTGCAACAATCCACTTTTGTTGGAGAAAATATATACATACGAATGTAGATAGGCACCAAACAGGATTGGGATTAAAAGGGGGACTTTGCTTGCTCATTTTCAATTTTTTTCATTATATTAAATTCACAGAAACATTTTATGACCTGTCATCTACTAGACACTGCGAAGGGTTCTGAGGAAAAAAACACAGACGAGTAGATAAGAACCTCTGATCTCGTGGAACTTATACAGTATGGAAGGGAAAGAGTAACATAAAAGCAATTGTATGTATTTTTTCCTTGATTAACTTGGGTCATTTGTCAAGATCCATCACTTACCCTCTCTCCTTCTCACCCAACAAAGCAGATTTGGATTTGGACTGCATTGAAATTATAGAATAATTTAGCACAGAACTGACACCTTCCAAGTATTTAGTTATTTAAGTCAGAGAATGGTACAGTTCTTCATTTAATAAAACATGTTATTTAAGTCCCCTCAGCAAGGATTCACAATGTCAGCCTATGACTTTTGTAAACAGTATTGAATACTTGAGAGGGAAAGCCAACACTAGGGCTGAGTGGCTGTGCAGTAGCCAGTGCTGAAACTGGACTGGGGGAGGGGGGGAGGGGCAGCAAAATCAGAATTGTAAGATGCAGCCAAGTCAGAGCTGTATCTGGGCTGAGGGGATGAAAGGGAAAGTGAAGGATGACTGAATTCTTATAGTGAGAAAGGTATGTTTCTGATGGGAATTGAAGGAAACTGGGCAGGGTATCAAGCAGGAAATCTATAATCAATCAAGAATATAGACCATTGTCTGGGGGTTGACCAGACCAATTCCAAAGCCCTGTAGAAAGTCAGGTTAAGGTAGCTGACAGCAGCAGAAGCCAAAGGTATACTGCCAACTTTTTAGTGAGGGGAAAGAGCGAAGGAAATTTAACGACTATCTCCTGAGCTAAGAAGTCTGCTTAGGTCTTTCTTTTAACTGGGATTAAAAAAAACTCCACCAGACCACGCCTCTAAGATCTCAGGAGCCAGTGCTGCATTCCTTAGAGCCAAACCTCCCCAGAGAGAGGAGCGCCTGACTTTAAAAGCAATTAAGTATCTAGGCTATTTTAGGATTACTTCTTGACCACCTGGAATATCTTATTAAAGCACAGCTCAGATGTCCAAAGCAATTTTAGCTTCCATTCCTCACTCTTTCCCAATGCAAGAATTAACCCTTTCCCTAATATTTAAAGTACAGGGCTATACTATACTGAACCAACAATTTACTTGGGTTCCAGTATTCTGAAACCTCTAAAAAAGTTCTATCCTTTGTAACACCATTGCACATATTAACAATTTTTTAGAGTGTTCTCTGAAGACACCGAACAATAATGAGTTTTCTTTCCATCTACTCTCTATAATCTAAAAAGATTCTGAACCCCACAGTCAAGGAACTAAGTGAATTTGAGGAGGACCTGAACCTCAAAGTACTCAAATCACTAGACTTCAAGCCCATATATACCAATTAATTGCTCTGAAATGCAAAATGTAACTACAGCACTTGGGCTGAATATTGCTGCTATTATTATTATTATTCTTTCTTAGTAAGTAACACATAAACTACCTTATCTTTAGCCAGATCCATGGCTCTGTAAGTATTACCTGTACCACATTTGTGACTACTCTACTGCTGGTCTGGTCGATGATGTTGTAATGCTAAAAGTCCTATTCCCAGATCTTGGTATGAAGAAAAGAAAAACACTCTTTACCCTCCCACCAGCTTTAGCAGATTCCTGGAGGTAAGGAGACATACAGAGGGGGTATGGGCAGGATTGTAGGAGAATCCTAAGAGGAGAGAGGAGCCCCAGGAAGTAAAACAGATACTTTTATAAGCAACACTGTTGGACTACAAAACCCTCCTGATAAGATCAGCATTACTGCTCTTAGCTAAATCGCTCAGGCCTCAGAAGCACTAGAATTGTAATTATCAAATGCACACCTTCCGCTGCCAGGTAACTTTAGCAGGAACTAGTAGGAGTCCTCCCTACCTCTTACTGGAAATAGAGATCAGTTCAAACTCAGTGGCTTGGAAAAAGAGCTAAGGAACACTTTTCTGGTGAGGCAGAAAGGAAGGGGGAGATGGAGAGCCAGCAGCAGACCTGTCTATCCATACGGGCATGTAATCCCTCCAGGCAATAATAAAGAAGACTACCCAGAAATGGGGTGCTCCTACAAAAGGAAGAAAAACTAAAATGCAGTGTTGTTGATCAGGACTACAGAGATGCGGAGAGGTAAACTGGCCCCGCGAAGTCCAACTGCGAGAGCTACAGAGGAAATCTCAGATCTTTTACTCTGCAGGAATCCGAATTTATGGCACCATGGCTTACTCTACCCTGAGCTTTCATATAGTTGCTGACATCCATTTATACCACATTTTCCTCAGAGTTCCAGAACGTCAGAGTCAGAGAGCCTAATAGGACTCTTAATAGTCATCTGACTTTCAAGTGACAGAAGGGGAAACCAAGACCTGCAAAGGTCAAATAACTTGCCCAAAGTCAATGCTTCAGAAAAATTTCATGACAAATTTTTCCAAACTACATATTTTAAATGTACAGGAAGAATGTTACGCTCTTAAAAAATGCTATGATGAATTATTTCATCAAATAGTTAAAAGAATATTATTTTTCTTTTTTTGTTGTTTTCCTCTTTTTTATTTTATTTAATTTTAGATTACTTTATCTTTATTTTCGAGTTTGGGATTCTACAGAGTCAGTTTCCTTAGGTAGAACATAGGTGTATTTCTATTACAAGTCAGTCCCATTCAGAGATTCTCAGAACTTCTCTCAAAAAGAGAAAATTCAACTTCTCCGAGTGGAGAATTCTTGATATTCTCACAAGCAGTGGGGACAACCAAAGCTACAGGCTGAGCCTCCAAACTTGGGGTTTGTTCATATGAAACTTAACTCTGCAAAGGATAGGCTAAGCCTAGTTAAAATTAGGCCTAAGAGTCACCCCCAAGAGAACCTCTTTTGTTGCTCAGATGTGGCCTCTCTCTTTCAGCCAACACAACAAGCAAACTCACTGCCTTCCCCCTCTGTAAGCGGGACATGACTCCCAAGGGTGCGAACCTTCCTGGCAATGTGGGACAGAAACCCTAGAATGAGCTGGGACTCAGCACCAGGAGACTGAGAAAAAATTTTCAACCAAAAGGGGGAAGAGAGAAATGAGACCAAGATAAAGCGTCAATGGCTGAGAGATTCCAAACAGAGTCAAGAGGTTACCCTGGAGGTTATTCTTATGCATTAAATAGATATCACCTTTTTAGTTAGGGTATAAAGGAGAGGCTGGAGGGAACTGCCTGAAAATGTTGACCTGTGTTCCAGTAGCCATGTTTCTTAAAGACGATTGTATAATGATACAGCTTTTGCAATGTGACTCTGTGATTGTGAAAACCTTGTGGCTGATGCTCCTTTTATCTACCTTATCAACAGACCAGTAAAGCATATGGATTAAAAATAAGTAAGTAATATGGGGAACAAATGTTAAAATAAATTTAGTAGACTGAAATGCTAGTGATCAATGAAAGGGAGATGTAAGGGGTATGATATGTATGAATTTTTTTCTGTTTTCTTTTTCTGAATTGATGCAAATATTCTAAGAAATGAACCTGATGATGAATATAAAACTATTAAAAAAATTTATTGAAAGAAAAAAATTCTCTCAAGCCCACACCCCATCCCAGGAGATGGTAGTTACAATGAGGTACATGTTCCTTTTCTAATACCAGCTGCTCCTGTACTAACAACCACCTTCACTGGGTTGCAAGTCTCTGGGGCAGGGACTTTTCTGCCTGGCACAGGGCCTACCAGTGTGTGTGTGTGTGTGTGTGTGTGTGTGTGTGTGTGTGTGTGTGTGTGTGTGTGTGTGTGTGTGTGTGTGTGTGTGTGTGTGTGTGTGTGTGTCTGTGTGTGTCTGTGTATGGTCTTCAAATGAATGCTACTGCCAGAGATAAACCTAGGAGGATAGCTGTAAACTAATTCTGCCTGGCACAGGGCCTACCAGTGTGTGTGTGTGTGTGTGTGTGTGTGTGTGTGTGTGTGTGTGTGTGTGTGTGTGTGTGTGTGTGTGTGTGTGTGTGTGTCTGTGTGTGTGTGTCTGTGTATGGTCTTCAAATGAATGCTACTGCCAGAGATAAACCTAGGAGGATAGCTGTAAACTAAATGTGTTGTGAGTAAATCTGGGGGGATGGGAAATTAAAACATACTTTAAAAAGGTGACTGGGCTCTAAGTTCTAAACTACAATTCCATAAAAGGGATTTTTTAGGTGGCAATATAAAGCATTTCTTAAAGACAGTAGTTTAATTTTTGTTTTAAACTTTTCATTCTGAAACACTTTCAAACTTATAGGACAGTTAAAAAAATAATACAAACCAGATACACAAAACTCTTAACATACCTCTACCCAATATTACTACCTCCACCAGATAATCAAATCCACCAATACTAACATCTTGCCACATCTGCCACATCATTCTTGATATCTATGCATCAATCCACTTTCTGAACACTTAAGTGTAGGTTCTGTACATCATGCTCCTTGAACCTTTAATATGCCATGTACACTTCCTAAGAACAAGGATAATTGCTCATCTAACTACCCTCAGGGCAGTTATCGAGTTGAAGATATTTAACATTGATATAGAGCTTACAGACTCTATTCTATTTTTTTCACATGTCCCCATAATGTCCTTTTCTCTCCTCCCTTCTCAGATCTGCCCCAGATCAAAAATTTAATAAATTGCTAGTTTACAGTTCCAAGGCTGAAAAATGTCCCAGTTAAAATGAGTTGATAGAAATGTCCAATCAATGGCATCCAGGGAAAGATACCTTGGTTCAAGAAGGCCAATGAAGTTCAGGGTTTCTCTCTCAAGTGAGAAGGCACATGGCCAATACAGTCAGGGTTCCTCTCTCATCTGGAAGGGCACATGGCAAACACAGCGTCATCTGCTAGCTTCTTCTCCTGGCTTCCTATTTCATGAAGCTCCTCAGGAGGCATTTTCCTTCTTCATCTCCAAAGGTAGCTGACTGCTGGACTCTGCTTCTTGTGGCTATGTCGTTCTGCTCTCTCTGAATCTCCCATTCTCCAAAGTGTTTCCTTTTTTATAGGACTCCAATAAACCAATCAGCACCCACCCAAATGGGTGGAGACATGTCATCACCTAATTCAGTTTAACAACCACTCCTGACCAAATCACATTATCCAGGGAGATGATCTGATTACACTTTCAAACATACAGTATTGAATAGGGATTATTCTACCTTTATGAAATGGGATTTTGGTTAAAACATTAATTTTCTAGGGGGCATAGTTCCTTTCAAACCAGCACATGTGGAAACACATACACAAATAAACCTTCCCATCATCACCACTCCCAAGCTTACTATTCACATTCAGTGGGATTAATTGCATTCACTATATTGCAGTACTCTCACCACCTTCCATTACTGAAACATTGCCAGAAACCCTACACCCATTTTTCCATTAACATCCCATTCCCCATCTCACACCCTAGCAAGGTTGCTCTATAATTTTTGTCTCTATGAGCTTGCACGTTCACCAATTTTTTTTTTTTTGTAATTACCAAGGGACTTAAATTTAAAATAAATCTGTAAAATCTTCTTTTCTTTGGTACCAATGTAACTACAACAGTGAACATAAACTATGTTCCTATACCCCGTCACACCCCACCTTTATGTAGTTCTTGTCACAAAACACATTTATTTTATCCACTATATGTCTAAGACCAGTGATTACTTCATACATTTTATATATTTGCCTTTTAGATCCTATAGGAAGTAAAAAGTGGAGTTACAAACCAAAAACACAATAGTACTGGCATTTATATTTACCCATGTCATTACCCTACCAGAGATCTTTATTTCATCATGAGACTTTGATCTAGTGTCTACTGTCTTTCCTTTTAATTTACAGAACTCCCTTTAGCATCTATCTCTTACAAGTCTGGCCCAGTGATGACGAACTCCCTCAGCTTTTGTTTATCTAGGAATATATTAATCTCTCCCTCATTTCTAAAAGACACTTGTCAGATACAGAATTTTCAGTTGGGAGCTTTTGCTTTCAGCACATCATCCCACTATCTTCTTGGCTCCCAGTGAGAAACTGGCATTAAACTTACTGACGCTTCCTTATACATGACACTATGCTTTTCTCTTATGGCTGGCTTTCAGGATTCTCTCTTTATCTTTGGCATTTAACAGATTGGTTATCATGTGTCGTGATCTGGATCTATTTGGACTTCTGTTTGAAGTTCATTGAGTGACTTTGCTGTGTATATTCATGTTTTTCATTAAATTTGGGAAGTTGCCACCCATTAATTCTTTAAATATTATCTCGGCCCCCCTCTCTCTTCTCCTTTTGGGATTCCCACAGGGTGTATATTGGCATGCCTGACAGTGTCTCATGGCTTCCTGTTCACCTTTTTTTTTTTTTTTTTTGGGTTGTTTCTCTTTTTGTAAAAAAAAAGTTGTAAAATCTCTTTATGTGTTCTGGACTTTAATTGCTTACCTGATATATGGTTTCCAATATTATCTCCCATTGCAAAGGCTGACCTTTTTTTTAAAAATTTTTTTAATTTATTAATTTAAAAAATTAACAAACAAAAACATTAACATATCATTCCATTCTACATATATAATCAGTAATTCTTAATATCACATAGTTGCATTATTCATCATTTCTTAGAACATTTGCATCAATTTAGAAAAAGAAATAAAAAGACAACAGAAAAAGAAATAAAACGATAACAGAAAAAAAAATTACACATACCATACCCCTTACCCCTCGCTTTCATTTATCACTAGCATTTCAAACTAAATTTATTTTAACATTTGTTCCCCCTATTATTTATTTTTATTCCATATGTTCTACTCATCTGTTGATATGGTAGATAAAAGGAGCATCAGAAACAAGGTTTTCACATTCACAGAGTCACACTGTGAAGGCTATATCATTGTTCAATCATCATCAAGAAACATGGCTACTGGAACACAGCTCTACATTTTCAGGCAGTTCCCTCCAGTCTCTCCACTATATCTTGAACATCAAGGTGATATCTACTTAATGCGTAAGAATAACCTCCAGTATAACCTCTCGACTGTGGAATCTCTCAGCCATTGACACTTAGTCTCATTTCACTCTTCCCCCTTTTGGTCGAGAAGGTTCTCTCAATCCCTTGATGTTAATTCTCAGCTCATTCTAGGATTTTTCTCAATCCCTTGATGCTGAGTCTCAGCTCATTCCAGGATCTCTGTCTCACATTGCCAGGAAGGTCCATACCCCTGGAAGTCATGTCCCATGCAGAGAGGGGGAGGGTGGCCTGTTCACCTTTCTTCATTCTAACTTTCTTCTGCTTCTCAGACTGGATGATTTCAGTGGTCTTTTCTTCAAGTTCATTTTATTATTCCTCCTTCCAGGGTTAAAAAGCAGAACCTGCTAGGTAATTTTTAATTTCTGTTACTATGGTCTCTAGCTATGTTTGGCTCCTTTTTCATAATTTCCATCTCTCTATTGATACTCTTTTTGTCTACCAAACATTTTCTTTTAGCTCTTTGGGCATATTTAGGACCATTCTTTTTTTTAAGTCTTTGTCTGGTGTGCTGGTTTGAAATCATGTATGTCCCCTAGAAAAGCCATGCTTTAATCAAAATCCCATTTCATAAAGGTAGAATAATCCCTATTCGATACTGTATGTTTGAAACTGTAATCAGATCATCTCCCTGGATGATGTGATTTAGTCAAGAGTGGTTGTTAATCCCATTTGGTTGGGTCTTGAGAAGTTTCTGGAGTCTATAAAAGAGGAAACACTTTGGAGAAGAGGAGATTCAGAGAGAGCAGAGCAGAATGACATAGCCACGAGAAGCAGAGTCCACCAGCCAGCTACCTTTGGAGATGAAGAAGGAAAATGCCTCCTGGTGAGCTTCATGAAACAGGAAGCCAGGAGAAGCTAGCAGATGATGCCGTGCTCGCCATGTGCCCTTTCAGATGAGAGAGGAACCCTGACCGTGTTCAACATGTGCCTTTCCAGATGAGAGAGAAACTCTGACTGTGTTCACCATGTGTCCTTCCACTTGAGAGAGAAACCCTGAACTTCATTGGCCTTCTTGAATCAAAGTATCTTTGCCTAGATGCCTTAGATTGGACATTTCTATAGACTTGCTTTAAGTGGGACATTTTCTCAGCCTTAGAACTGTAAAGTAGCAACTTATTAAATTCCCCCTTTTAAAAGCCATTCTGTTTCTGGTATATTGCATTCTGGCAGCTAGCAAACTAGAACATCTGGTATGTCTCAGGCTTAGTTTTCCTCACTGATGGTTTCTGATGCTTTAATTTCTGCTTTGTATGGGCCATCTCTTTTTGTTTCTTCCTATGTTTTGTAATCTTTTGTTGAGACCTAGACAATTTTGTTATTTTAATGTGCAATTGTTGGAATTTATACTCTGAGGTATCTGCTCCTTAAAGTTATGGCCAGCTAATTTTATGACAGCACTTTCCTTGAATGCCAGGATTAACAAACAAACAAATAAAAAAAAGCAAACACCTTTTCCAGTCATTGCAGATTGATCTATGTGAACGTTCTCCTTCAGGACTTATTCATGCAATGAGTTTAAAGAACAACTCCAGTTCAAAGCGTACAGGTCTCTCTGATCCTTTTTGTGCATGTGTCTTGTCTTAGGCATGCACATGTAACCCTAGAAATTCCCCCTTTTAACGAACACAAATGTCCCCTCTTCCCTAGGAAACAGTTTCCTCGTGGTCCCTCCTGAACACTGTACCGTATGTTGTATAGCCAGCAATCTCCTACCAGGTAGCACAATTTGATTGCTCTCCTACAGCATTCTGTAGGAGAGCTCTATGTGCTGCCTTCTACATGCAGGATAAGTACTGGACAGTGAGTTCCTCAGGCTACCAGCAGACAGACTGGGCTAGACACCAGGACCAGGGATCTGCTCTGGGAGCACAAGTCTGTGCCCTGCCAAGACAGTGAAGGGTGGGACAGGGGCCAGCCAGGACATGAGGAGATCTTACTACTTTTTTTCTAATGAATTAATTTTTATTGTGGTAAAATATATATAACTTAACCATTAGAAGTGAGCAATTATTTAACATTAAGTACAATGAGACTACTATACAACTTTCACCATTATTTACTTCCAGACTTTTTTCATAATTCTTAAGTAAACCTCATACTCTTTAGCAATAATTCCCCAGTTTCCCCTCCCCTCACCACTGGTAACCACTAGTCTGCTTCTGTCTATAGGAATTTGCTTGTTCTAAGTATTTCATTTAAGAGAAATTATACAATATCTGTCCTTTTGTTTGGCTTATTTCACTCAACATGAGGTCTTCAAGGTTCACCCATACTGTAACATGTACCAGCACTTCATTTATTTTTATGGCTGAATAATATTCCATCACAGGTATATACCACATTTTTATCCATTCATTGGTTGATGTATACATGGGTTGCTTCTACCTTATAACTATTATGAATAAAACTGCTAAGAGTACAGGTGCACAAACATCTGCCTGTATCCCTGTTTTCCATCCTTTTGTATATAAACCAAGGAGTGTAACTGCCAGGTCGTATCGTAATTCTATATACCATTCTGAGGAACCACTAAACTGTTTTCCACAGTGGCTGTACCACTGCACACTCCCAACAATATTCTATTTCTCTGCATCCTCGCCAACACTTGTTATCTTTCAGTTTTTAAAAACACAACCATCCTGGGTGGTAGAATTCTCACATCCCATGCAGGAGACCCAGGTTCGATTCCTGGCCCATGCACTTCCCAAAGAAACATGAAAAACCAAACAAAAAACAAAAATTCAACAAATGGTGCTGCAATAAGGGGATACTCACATAGAAAAAGAATGAAATGTGACCCCTGCCACACATACAAAGAAAAAAACATAGCCATCTAGATTGTGTGATGTAGTATCATGTAATTTTAATTTGTATTTCTCTAATGTATAATGATGTTGAGCATCTTTTCATATACTTATTTGCTGTCTAAATATCTTATCTTGTGAGAACTGCTTATTCAAATCCTTGGCCAATTTTTAAATTGGGTTGTCCGTCTTTTTTATGATGACCTATAGTTCTTTACATAGTCAGGATATTAAAATCTTATCAGTCATATAGCTTACAAATATTTCATCCCATTCGAGTAGGTTACCTTTTAACTTTATTGATAATGTCCTTAACTTCTAATGCATGAAAGTTTTTAATTTTGATCAAGTCCATTTTATCTATTTTTTCTTCTGTTGCTTGTACTTTTAGTGTAAAATCTAAAAATCTAATGCTTATCACAAGATCCTGCAGATATTTCTCTATGTTTTCTCCTAAGAGTTTTATAGCATTAGCGTTCATATTTTGGTTGCTGACTGATTTTGAGTTAATTTTTGTATATGATGAGAAGTAGGGAAATCACATTCCCCATTTTTGCTTGTGGATTTCCAGTTATCCCACTATCATCTGTGGTAGAAACTATCCTTTCACTATTGAACGGATTTGGCCTCCCGGTTGAAAATCAACTAGCCAATTATGTGTGGCTTTAACTTTGAACTATCAACTCTATTCTTGAACTATCATATTCTGTCAACATGTCTATTCTTATGCCAGTATGATACTGTTTTAATTACTGTAGCTTTGTAATAAATTTTGAAACTAGGAAGTGTGTATCCTCTTTGTTCTTTTCCAAAACTATTTTGGCTAGTTGGAGCCCCTGGCAATTCCGTATGAATTTGAGGATCAGCGTTTCCACTTCTGCAAAAAAGGGTACTGGAATTTTGATACGGATTGCACTGAATTTGTAGACCACTTTAGGCAGAACTGACACCTTAATAATATTGTCTTCCAAACCATGAACATGGGATGTCTTTCCATCTATTTAGATCTTCTTTAATTTCTTTCAGTAACATTTTATAGTTTTCAGTGTACAAGTTTATCATTTCTTGGTTAAATTTATTCCTAGGTATTTTACTCTTTCAGACGTATTATAAATGAAGTTATTTTCTTGATTTCCTTTTCAACTGTTCACTATTGGTGAACAGAAACACAACTGACTTCTGCATGTTCATCTATCACTCTACAATTTTGCTAAATTTATTAGCCTAGTAGCTTGTTTGTGGATTCTTTAGGATTTTACACACACACACACGGGATGATGTGATCTATGAATAGGGATAATTTTACTTCTTCCTTTGCAATTTGATTGCTCTGGCTTGAACTTCTAGTACCCTGGTGGTGACAGGGACATCTCTGTCTTTTTTCCTGATCTTAGGGGTAAATCTTCAGTCTTTCACCACTGGTTATGATATTTGCTGTGGATTGTTTATAAGTGCCCTTTTTCATGTTGAAGAAGTTCTCTTTTGTTCCTAGTTTTCTGAGTATTTTTATCATAAAAGGATGTTAGATTTTGTTAAATCACTTTTCTGCCACAAAATTGAAATGATCTTTTTTTTTCATTCTACTAGTGTGAATTTTTTATCAAATATTAAGTTGATAGGATTTTTCTTATGTTGAAAAATTCTTGCATTCCTGAAATAAATTCTACTTGGTCATGTGTGTAATTCTTTTAACACACTATTGGATTCAGCTTGTCAGTATTAGGTCAAGGAATTTTGCATCTATATTTTTATGGGATATTTGGTCTGAAATTTTCTTTTTCAGTACTGTCCTTATCTGGCTCTGGTATCAGGTAATGCTGGCCTCAACAAGTTAGGAAGTAATCTTTCCTATTCTATTTTTTTGAAGAGTTGGAGAAGGATTGAAGTTAAATCTCCTTTAAAAGTTTGGTAAAATTCAGCACTGAAACCATCTCACTTGAACTTCTCATTGTTCAGAGGGTTTTTTTACTACTGATTAAATCTCTTTACACCTGCTGAGATTTTCTATTTCTTCTTGCCTCATATAAGGTTATTTATATGTTTCTAGGAACTTGTCTATTTCATCTAGGTTTTCTAATTTGTTGGCATATAGTTGTTTATAGCACCCCCATGATCCTTTTTCTTTCTTTCTTTTTATTTAATGTACTCACTTTTTAAATTTTTATTTAATGTACTCACTTTTGCTCCTGATTGTAGTTATATCCTCTCTCTTCTTTCTCAGTCTGGTTAAACGTCTGTTGATTTTACTGATCTGCTCAAAACACCAATGTGTGATTCTGTTGATTCTATTATTTTTCTATCTTCTATTTCATTGCTCTCTCCTTTTTTTTTTTCTTCCTTCTACCAACTTGGTGTTTGCTCTTTTTGTTTTAGTTTCCTTAAGTGTGAAGTTAGATTACTGATTTGTGATCTTTTTAAATGTAGGTGTTCAGTACTAGAAATTTGCCCCCGAGCTCTATCTTTACAGCAGCCCATAAGATTTTAGTATGTTGTGCTTTCATTTTCATTTGTCTCAAGATATTTCCTAATGTCCCTTATATTTATCCTTTGACCCATTAGTTGTTTAATGTCCACATATTTGTACATTTTACAGTTTTCCTTCTTTTACTGATTCCTAACTTTAATTCCTTGGTGGTCCAAGATGATACCTTGCATGTGTTCATAATTTTAAAATTTATTAATATTTGATTTGGGGGATAACATATGGTCTACCCTGGAAAATAGTCTCTGTGCAGTTGAAAAGGAGGTATATTCTGCTGTTATTGGGTGAACTGTTCTCTGTATGTCCATTAGGTCTAACTGGTTAACAGTGCTTGTTCAAGTCTTCTTGATCTTCTGCTTAGATGTTCTATCAATTATCAAAAGTGGTATACTGTAGAACTATTTCCCCCCTTCAATTCTGTCTATTTTTGCTTTGTATATTTTTGGGCTCTGTTGTGAGGTTCATACATGTTTATAACCATTATGTCTTTTGTTGGAGTCAACCGTTTATCAATATACAATATCCTTCTTTGTCTCTTAAATCTTTTTTTACTTACATCTAATTTGTCTGACAATAAAATGGCTACTCTGGCTCTCTTTTAATTACTGTGAATGGAGTATCTTTCTCCACTCTTTGCACTCAACTGTGTTGTATCTTTATATGTATCTCTTGAGGATAGAATAACAGATGGATCATGATTTTCTTTTAGACTTCCAATTTATGCCTTTTAATAAGGGAGTTTAATATCCCTTTACATTTAAGGTAATGACTGAGAATAAATAATTTACTTCCATCATTTAGTTATTTATTTTCTGCATGTCCAGTATGTTTTTTTGTTCCTCAATTACCCCATTACTAGTTATTTTCTTAGTGTTATTTTTTTATTTTTTATTTTTTATTTTTTTTTTAGTGTTATTTTAATTACAATGAACAACTTAAACCTAATTTGGCTAGTATCAACTTAGTTTCAGTAGTAAACAAACTTGCTACTTCTATATATCTCTGTCCCTCCCTCTTCATATTGTTCTTGTCTCAGAGTACATCTTTACACATTGCATGAGCATTAACATAGATTTATAATGTTATTTACATATAATTTTATATGCCTGTTAAGGCCTATGGGGAGAAAAGCAGTTACAACCCAAAAGTACAATACAGGATTGAATGTTAATCTATGCACTTATTTTTAACAATGTTCTTTATTTCTTCTTAGGATGATAAGTCACTCTCTAGTGTTCTTTATTTTAGCCTGAAAAATCACTTCAGCTTTTCTTGTAGGGCAGGTTTTCTGATATTTAACTCCTTCAGTTTCATTTATCTGTAAATGTTTTAATTTCTCCTGCATTTTTGAAAGATAATTTTGCTGAATGTATATCTTCATGGGATCACTATTTGACCTTTTGGCTAAGACCAAGTGTAGAATTCTTGGTTGATAGTTTTTTTTCTTTAAGGATCTTAAATATGTCATTCTAAGGTCTTGGCCTCCATGGTATCTGATGCGAAATCTGCTGTTAGCCTTATTGGGGATATGACAAGTTGCTTCTCTTTTGCTACTTTCAAAATCCTCTTCTTCTATATCCAAAGCACAAGCAACATAAGAAAAAACTGACAAACGGGAATGTGTCAAAATCAAACGCTTCTATGCCTCAAAGGATTTTGTCAAAAAGGTGAAAAGGCAGCCAACTCAATGGGAGAAAATATTTAAAATCACATATCAGATAAAGGTTTGATACCCTATATACATAAAGAAATCATACAGTTCAACAACAAAAGAATAAACAACCCAAATATAAAAATGGCTAAAGATATGGACATTTATCCAAAGAACAAACACTGATGGCTAAAAAGGACATGAAGAGATGCTCATTTTCATTAGCTATAATGGAAATGTGGATCAAAACTACAATGAGATATCCCATCACATCTATAAGAAAAGGTGCTATTAAAAAAACAGGAGAGGGAGGGCAAGATGGCAACTTAGTGAGGTGTGGAATTTATGTCATCTTCCAGAGCAGCTAGTAAATAGCCAGGAACAGTATACAACTGCGGGGGCTACACCAGTGACCGGACACAGAGCGTATACCAATCTGAACCAGGTGAACCGGCTGAGACCCCACACAGAACTGAAGAGTTTGTTGAAATTAAAGGCACCAATCACTTTACACTGGTGGGAAGCCACAGGCAGACAAGTGTTACATGCTGGGCAGGATAGTAAAAACAGAGTCTAGAGGCTTCTTAGGAAAATCTGACAACCTGCTGGGTTTTCACCCTCAGGGAAAACTGATGCTGGAGACTCTTTCCTCCTGAGATGTGGGCCAGTCTGGTCTGGGAAAATCTGGCTGGGGTCTATAATATCTGAGGAGATCCTCCTCAAGAAAAAAAAAGGCTCCATACAGGCAGGGCAAGAAAAATAAAATAAGAACTGAAAAACAGTGATCAGTTAAACAGAACTGAAGTCTAGAACAAGTTGAACTCAATGTCAAAGAACAAACAGAAAACAAAGCCATCCAGAAAGAAAATCCTAGCTAAAAGAGTGAAAATAATCTCCAGAATAAACTAACATAATCAAATGCCTAGACACTAGCAAAAGATAAGGAGTCATACTAGGAAAACCAAAGATATGGCCCAATAGAAGAACAAATGAGCAAATCAAATGAGATACAGAAGTTGAAATAACTAATTCAGAATGTTTGAACAGACATGTAAAATTTCATCAAAAATCAAATCAATGGGGCAGTGTGACAGTGGTTCAGTGGCAGAATTCTTGCCTGTCATGCTGGAGACCTGGGTTCAGTTCCTGGTAACTGCCCATGCAAAAAAACAAAACAAAACAAATCAATGAGTTGAAAGAGATATAAAGAAGATATTGGGTGAACAAAAAGAAGAAACCAAAAGTTTGAAAAAGCAAATCACAGAATATATGGGAATGAAAGGCAGAATAAAAGATATGAAAAAAACAATGGAAACTTACAACAATATATTTGAGAAGGCAAAAGAAAGGATTAGTGAACTAGAGAACTGGACATCTGAAAGTCGATACATAAAAGAAAATATAAGGAAAAGAATGGAAAAATATGAGCAGGGTCTCAGGGAACTGAATGACAACATAAAGTGCACAAATACACATGTTGTGGGTGTTCCAGAAGGATAAGAGATGAGAAAAGGAGGAAAAACACTAACGGGGGAAATTATCACTGAAAATTTCCCATCTCTCATAAGAGACATAAAATTTCAGATCCAAGAAATACAGTATACCTCAAACAGGACAGATCCAAATAGATATATTCTAAGAAATTTACTAATCAGATGATCAGATGTCGAAGTGAAAGAGAGAATTCTGAAAACAGAAAGGGAAAAGCAATCCACTACATGCAAGAGAAGCCTAATAAGACTGTATGTGTCAATTTCTCAGCAGAAACCATGGAGGCAAGAATGCAGTGGTATGATATATATAAGATTCTAAAAAAGAAAAACTGCCAACTAAGAATTCTATATCCAGCAAAATTGTCCTTTAAAGATAAGGGAGAGATTAAAATATTTTCAGACAATCACAGAGAATCTGTGACCAAGAGACTGGCTCTGCAAGAAAAACTAAAGGGAGCACTACAGGCAGATAGGAAAAGGTAGGAGAGAAAGGTCTGGAGAAGAATATAGAAATGAAGACTATTAGTAAAGGTAAAAAGAGAAAAAAAAAATTAGACATGACATATAAAATCCAAAAGACAAAATGAAAGAAGAGAATACTGCCTTTACAGTAATAACACTAAATGTTAATGGATTAAACTCCTCAATCAAAAGACACAGACTGGCAGAATGGATCTATATGCTGTCCACAGGAGACCCATTTTAGACCCAGGCAAAAATAGGTTGAAAGTGAAAGGTTGAGAAAAGTCATGCAAAAAACAATCAGAAGGGCGGGCCACGGTGGCTCAGCAGGCAAGAATGCTTGCCTGCCATGCCAGAGGACCCGGGTTCGATTCCTGGTGCCTGCCCATGTTAAAAAAAAAAAAAAACAATCAGAAAAGAGCAGGAGTAGCTATACTAATATCTGACAAATCACACTTCACATGTAAAACGATTGAAAGAGACAAAGACTATGTATTAATAAAAGGAACAATTCAAAAAGAAGACATAACAATAATAAATATTTATGCACCAAGCAAGAGTGCTCCCAAGTACATGAGGCAAACACTGACAACACTAAAGGGAGAAAAAGACACCTCAACCATAATAGTTGGAGACTTCAATTCCCCGCTCTCATCAATGCATGGAACATCTAGACAAAGGATCAATAAGGAAACAGAGAATTTGAATAACACTATAAATGAACTGGAATTAACAGACATTTACAAAACATTACACCTCATAACAGCAGAATACATCTTTTTCTCAAGTGCTCATGGATCATTCCCAAAGATAGACCATATCTTTGAGGTCACAAAACAAGTCTCAATAAATTTAAGAAGACTGAAATCATACAAAACACTTTTTCAGATCCTAATAGAATGAAGTTAGATATCAATAACAGGGAGAGGGCCAGAAAATTCTGGCTAAACAACACACTATTAAACAATGAATGGGTCAAGGAAGAAATTACAAGAGAAATCAATAAATACCTCAAGGCAAATGAAAATGAAACACAACATATAAAAATTTATGGGATGCAGCAAAGGCAGTGCTAAGAGGGAAATTTATTGCCTTAAACGTCTATATAAAAAAAAAGAAAGAGGGCAGTGCAACGGTGGCTCAGTGGCAGAATTCTTGCCTGCCATGCCAGAGACCCAGTTCGATTCCCGGTGCCTGCCCATGTAAAAAAAAAAAAAAAAGAAAGAAAGAGCAAAAATCAAAGCATTAACTGTTCACTGGGAAGAACTAGAGAAAGCACAGCAAACGAACCCCAAAGCAAACAAAAGGAAAGAAATAATGAAGATCAGAGTGGAGATAAATGAAACTGAGAACATGAAAACAATCAAGAAAATCAACAAAACCAGAAGTTGGTTCTTTGAGAAAAATCGAAGGGCCCTTAGCAAGTTTGACAAAAAAAAAAAAAAAAGAGAGAGAGAGAGAGAGAGAGAGAAGATGCAAATAAATAAAATTAGAAATGGAAGAGGAGACATAACCACTGACCCACAGAAATAAGAGGTAATGAGAGGATACTATGAGCAACCAAATGCTAACACACTAGACAATGGAGAGGAAATGGACAACTCCCTAGAAAGGCATGACCAACGAGTCTTGAGAAGAAACAGAGGACCTCAAGAAATCTATCACAAGTAAAGAGATTGAATCATTCATCAAGAAGCTCCCCCAAAAAGAAAAGTCTAAGTCTAGATAACTTCACACATGAATTCTACCAAGGATTCAAGAATTAGTGCCAATCCTGCTAAAATTCTTCAAAAAAAATTGAAGAGGAGGGAAAGCTACCAACTCATTCTATGAAGCCAACATCACCCAAATACTTTGGGTAGCCAGACAAAGATACTACAAGAAAAGAAAATTACAGATATGTAAATTCTACCAAGGATTCAAGAATTAATGCCAATTCTGTTCAAACTCTTCAAAAAAAAAATTGAAGAGGAGGTCTGCAGATGATGATTCTATATGTTGAAAATCCCGAAAAATCTGCAACACTACTAGAGCTAACAAATGAGTACAGTAAAGTGGCAGGTACAACAAGATCAACACCCCCAATATCAGTAGTGTTTCTATACACTAGTAGTGAACATTCTGAGGAGAAAATCAAGAAAATTATTTAGGAATAAATTTAACTAAGGATACAAAAGACCTATATACAAAAAACAACAAAAAATTGCTAAAAGAAATCATGAAAGACCTAAATAAATAGAGAGACATACCGTGTTCATGGATTACAAGACTAAATATAGTTAAGATGCCAATTCTATCCAAATTCATTTTCAGATTCAATGCAATACCAATTAAAATCCCAACAACTTACTTTACAGAAATAGAAAAACCAATGGAAGCATGCCCTGAATAGCTAAAAAAAATCTTGAGAGAGAAAAATGAAGTGGGAGGTCTCACACTACCTGACTTTAAAGCATATTACAAAACTACATTGGTCAGAACAGCATGGAACTGGCATAAAGACAGATATACTTATCAATGGAATCAAATACAGTGTTCAGATCTAGATCCTCTCATCTACAGACAATTGATCTTTGATAAGGCAGTCAAGCCAACCCACCTGGGACAGAGCAGCCTCTTCAATAAATGGTGCCTGAAAAAATAAAATAAATAAAATAAAAATAATAAATGGTGCTTGGAGAACTAGATATCCATATGCAAAAGAATGAAAGAGGATCTATATCTTATATCCTATTAAAAAATTAACTCAAAATGGATCAAAGACCTAAACATTAGAGCTAAGACCATAAAACTTTTAGAAGAAAATGTAGGGAAATAACTCATAAAACTTGTAATAGGAGGCAGTTTCCTAGACCCTTACATCCAAAGCATGAGCACTGAAGAAAGAAACAAACAGGAACACCTCAAAATTAAACACTTTTGTGCATCAAAGAACTCTATGAAGACAGTAAAAAGGCAGCCTATGCAACGGGAGAAGATATTTGGAAACCACATATCAGATAAGAGTTTAGGATATAGAATTTATAGATTCTTCAACTCAACAACAAAAAGACAAATAATCCAATTTAAAAATGGGTAAAAGACATGAACTGACACTTCTATGAAGACAAAATACAAATGGCTAAAAGGCACATGAAAACATGTTCAACTTCACTGGCTATTAGGGAAATACAAATCAAAACCACAATGAAATAGCATCTGACACTTATTACAATGGCCAGTCTCAAAAAACAAAAAAAAGACAGTGGTGGGGAAGATGTGGAGAAGGAGGCACACTTACCCACTGTTGGTGGGAATATAAAATGGTACAACTGCTCGGGAAGGCAGTTTGGCGGTTCCTCAGGAAGCTAAGTATAGAATTGCCATATGATCCAGTAATCCCATTACTAGATATATATTCAGAGGACATGAGGGCAAGGACACAAATGGACATTTGCATACCAATGTTAATAGTCGCATTATTTATGATTGCCAAGAGATGGAAAGAGCCCAAATGTCCATTAACAGATTAATGGCTAAACAAGCAGTGGTACATACATATGATGGAATATTATGCAGTTGTAAGACAAGTCATGAAGCATGTGACAATGTGGATGTACCCTGTGGACATTATGCTGAGTGAAATTAGCCAGAAACAAAAGGACAAATGCTGGATGGTCTCACTACTGTGAACTAACATTAAAGAGCGAACCTGGAGAATTGAAGTTAAAAACACATGTTAATCAGGAGATAGGGTAGAGACTGGGCAACTGGTGCTGAAGGAATACAGTTGTGCAACAGGACTGACTATAAAAATTCAGACACGGATAGCACAATACTACCTGATTGTAGCACAATAATATAAGTACTAAACAAAGTTGAATGTGAGTATGATGGAGGGAGAAGGGCTGGGGGCACGTATGAAACCAGAAGGAAAGATGTAGGATAAAGACTAAGATGGTATAATTTAGGAATGCATAGAGTGAACAATGATGGTGATTAAATGTACAAATAAATGTTTTTGTATGCGAGAGAACAAATGAATGTAGTATTCCAGGGCGCAGAAAACAGATGGTTTATGGGAAAAAGTATAATCAATGCAAGTTAGGGTCTATGGTCATCAATAACAATGTAAAATGTTTTCACTGAATTTAACAAAGGCATTATGTCAAAACTAAATGTCAACAGGCAAGGGGCATGGAGAACGAGTACAGATTCTTTGTGGCAGAAAAGGAAATGTCTTCAGATAGATTATGGTGGTGAAGGTATATGTATACTTAGACTGGATTTATGATGTGTGAATAAAACTCTTTAAAAAATGAAGAAAGAGATTGGGAAAGAAAATGTCCTCTGTATTATAGTGGCAGCCCACAGGCCACTGGCTTGGAAGACAACTGAGCTGAAGAGGGAGTTCACAGCATGCGGGATGTAACTTTCTGCAGCTCTTTCATGCTTCCCTCAAGAATCAACCTTTAGATGGAGGCGGCCTAAGGGCACAAAAACTGAGGGATGGAAGGGGGAACTGTGGTGTATACATACAAAGGACTACTGAGCGGCTGCAATGAAACAGTGAGGCATGCAACCAGGTGAATGAATCTACGGACAGTGTGTTGAATGAAATGGCAGAAACAAAAAGACAAACATTATCATGCCTTACTCATATGGACTAAGTATTATATACAAACTCAGAGAGGAGGGGTTACCAGGTTGAGGTCTAACGCAAAGGGCCCTAGATTGTAAGCTCTTACAGTATTTGCATATATTCAGGAGCTGTAACTGCTATTTCTAAATCCTGAGATATTGAGAGCTATTTCTGTATAACCTGGTCATTTCCTGAAACTTTTGAGTATTTATGTGACACCTGAGTCTCTAAGTCACAGTATTGAAGCTATGAAACTCCATAAAGCAATTGTTTAAAAAGTTGAAAGGTGAACACTCTTTGACTAGGGACATAAATGAAGCTGATTTGAACAGGGCTAAGGTAAATGAGAATATAGGGTAAAGGATGATATGGCCCATATTTTAAAACTTCAACTTCTGTGTAAGACCAAAGGGAATGATTTTTTTGATGGAAAATTAATGTTTTGGGTAGCACATTATCTAATGTAGCTTGAATGGTCAGTTTATTTGAATATCATAATTACGTGGAATCTTGAATAGGGCATGAGATCTTGTTGGTGTGTCCAGGTTAGTGTGATGTCCTGATATATCCCAGAGTAATTTGGGCAGAGAATAAAAAAGTATTTGCGAAGTTCCCTTGAGGACTGGAGAAAAAGGAAGAAATATTCAACTTTCCCACTTGGGGGAATTTCTGATATTCCTGATATGAAGCAGTGGGGACAATCAGTTCAATAGGCTGAGCCCTTGATCTTGGGGTTTGCTTCTATGAAACTTATTCCTGCAAAGGAGAAGGTAAGCCTACTTATAATTATGCCTATGAGTCACCCCCAGAGAACCTCTTTTTGTTGCTCAGATGTGGCCTCTCTCTCAAGTTAACTCTGCAAGTGAATTCACTGCTCTCTCCCCTACATGGGACATGACTCCCAGGGGTGTAAATCTTCCTGGCAATATGGGACAGAAATCCCAGGATGAGCTTGGACCTGGCATCATGGGATTGAAAAGGCCTTGTTGACCAAAAGGGGGAAGAGAGAAATGAGACAAAATTAAGTTTCAGTGGCTAAAAGATTTCAAACAGAGTCTAGAGGTTATCCCGGAGGTTATTCTTATGCATTATATAGATATCCCTTTAAGTTTGTGATGCATAAGAGTGGCTGGAGCAAAGCACCTGAAACTGTTGAGCTATGTTCCAAAAAGCCTTGATTTGGGCGGGCCACAGTGGCTCAGCAGGCAAGAATGCTTGCCTGCCATGCCAGAGGACCCGGGTTCGATTCCCAGTGCCTGCCCATGTTAAAAAAAAAAAAAAAAAAAAGCCTTGATTCTTGAAGACAATTTTGTAACTATACAGTTTTTACAATGTAATCATGTGATTGTGAAAACCTTGTGACTGATGCTTCTTTTATCCAGGGTATGGATGGATGAGTTAAAAAATAAGGATAATAAATAAATAAATAAATAGTGTGCGTGTGTGGGCAAAGGGTAAAAAATTGGGTTGACTGAAATACTAGTGGTCAATGAGAGGGAGGGGTAGGGATGTATGACTTTTTTATTTTATTTGTTTTTCTGGAGCGATGCAAATGTTCTAAAAATGATCATGGTGATGAATACACAACTATGTGATGATACTGTGAGCCACTGATTGTATATTATGGATGGACTGTGTGTATGTGTGTGAAGATTTCTTAATCAAAAAACAAAGAAAGAAAAATAAATAAATAAACAGAAATACATGCTACAGAAAATGTGGAGAAAGAGTTGAACCTATTCACTGTCAGCAGGGAAAGTGAGAGGTGCAGTCCATCCACAGGGCAATGCGGTAGTTTCAGAGGAGGATAGGGGTGGGGTTGCCATATGATCCTGAAACCCCGTTGCTCAGTATGTATCTGGAGGAACTGAGTGGGGGGACACGACTGGATATTTGCACACTGGTGTCTATGGTGACAGTGTTTGCTATCTACAACAGATGGAGGTGGCCTATGTGTACAATAACTAAGGAATGGAAGGGGGGACTATGGTAAAACAGCCACAAGAAGGAGCAAAATTGTGAGGCATGCAACTAGGTGAACGAACTTTAAGGACTGTATGTTGAATGAAATGTCAGAAACAAAAAGACAAATACTATCATGCCTCACTCATACGGACTAACTACAGTATAAAAACTTGGTGAACTAAAGCCGAGAACATGGGTTATCAGGTTGGGCCCTATCGTAAAGGGTCCTGGACTGTAAACTTTTGCAGCAGTCACATATATTCAGGGGTTGTAACTGTTATTTCTAAATTCTGAGATACCGAACTGTTTGTTTATAACCTGGTCACTCCCTGAAACTTCAGGTATTTATTTGATACCTGACACTCAGAATTAGAGCTCTGAAGCTATGAAAATCAGCAGAATCCCATAAAGGATTGTTTAAAAAGTTGAAAAAAGCATCTAACTTCGAGTAGAGATATGAATGAGGCTGGTCTGGATAGGACTAAAGTAAATGAGAATACAGGGTAAAGGATGATATCATCCACATTTTAAAACTTCAACTTCTATGTGAGACCCAAGGGAGAGATGTTTATTTGGTGCAAAATTTATACTCTGAGTAGTGCATTTCCTAATTTAACTTGTACGGTCAGTTTAGTTGAACACCGTTAAGTACATGGAACCTTGAATAGGGTGTGAAACTTTGTTGGCTTGCTCAGGTTAGTATGATGCCCCAATATATCCCACAGTAATTTGGGCAGTGAATAAAGAAGTATTTGCAAGGTCCCCTTGGGTCACTGGGGAGAAAGGAGGAAATGTTCAACTTTCCCATTTGAAGAATTTCTGATATTATTGCAAGCAGTGGAGACAACCAAATTAATATGTCGAGCCCTCAATCTTGAGGTTTGCCCCTATGAAACTTATTCCTGCAAAGTACAGGCTAAGCCTACTTAAAATTATGCCCAAGAGTCATCTCCAGAGAACCTTTTTTTGTTGCTCAGTTGTGGTCTCTCTCTCTAAGTCAACATAGCAAATGAACTCACTGCCCTCCCACACTACATGGGACATGACTCCCAGGGGTGTAAATCTCCCTGGTAACATGGGACAGAAATCCCGGGATGAGCTGGGACCCAGCATCAAGGAACTGAGAAAGCATCCTGACCAAAAGGAAGAAAAAAGAAATGAGACTAAATAAAGTTTCAGTGGCTGAGAGATTTTAAACAGAGTTAAGAGGTTATCCTGTAGGTTATTCTTATGTATTATAGAGATATCCCTTTTTAGTTTATGGTATATAGGAGTGGTTAGAGAAACTGTTGTGTTGTGTTCCAGCAGCTGTGATTCTTGAAGATGACTGTATAACGATACTGCTTTTACACTGTGACTATGTGATTCTGAAAACCTTGTTCTGTTGCTCCTTTTATCTGGGTATGGATAGATGAATAAAAAATATGGATAAAAAAATAAACAAATAATAGGGGTGGATGGAAATACTAGTGGCCAATGAGAGGGAGGGGTAAGGGGCATGATGAGTTTTTTTTTCGCATTTTTTTCCTGGAGTAATGAAAATGTTCCAAAAAATCATCATGGTGATAAATACACAATTATGTAACGATATTATGAGCCACTGATTGTACAACATGTATGGAATGTTTGTGTGTTAATATTTGTCAATAAAAATATTTTTTAAAAAATAGGAAACTACAAATGTTGGAAAGGATGTGGAGAATTTGGAACACATGCACTGCTGGCGGGAATGTATAATGGTACGTTCGTTATGGAAGACAGTTCAGCGATTCCTCAGAAAACTAAATATTGTCCTACAACCTGGCAAGACCACTCCTCGGTATATACCCAGAAAAGCTGAAAGCAGTGACACAAACAGACAGTGATGTTCACAGCAGCATTATCTACAATTGCCAAAAGAAGGAAACAATCTAAGTGCCCATCAACAAATGAGTGGATAAACAAAATGGTATATATATGTGGAATATAATGCAGCAGTAAGACAAAATTAGGTCCTGAAACATGACAACATGGATGAACCCTGAGGACATAATGCTGGGTGAAATAAGCCAGACACAAAAAGACAGATATTGTCTGATTTTGCTGTTACGACCTTGGTAAAGGTAAACTCAGAGGCTTATAATATAGAATGCAGGGGAACTGGAGAGACACAGAAGCTAGAGATCGGTGGACAACCAACGAGGTTGAACTTAAATATAAGGGAATGGATAGAAATGAAGGCAGTTCATTAGTGGGTATATAAATAATATTGCCATATTGAAAGTGAACATGATTGAAAGGGGTTGTATAGAGCCATGTATCCCACCAATTAACAGTAAAAATACAAATAAGTTCTTGCATAAACTACTTCAAAAGTATGAAACAATCACTTTGATTGTTTCCATGGAGATGTGACCCACCCAATTGTGGGTAGCAACTTTTGATTAGACAGTTTCCATGGAGATGTGTTTCCATCCATTCAAGGTGGGGTTGCTTACTGGAATCCTCTAAGAGGGAACCACTTTGGAAAAAGTTGCAGAGCCAAGGGAGCCCACACAGCCAGAGACCTTTGGAGATGCAAATGGACAATACCCTCAGGAAAGCCTTATAAAATGAGAATAGAAAACTAGCAGATGTTACCATGTGCCTTCCCAGTTGAGTAACAAACCCTGAAAGTCAATGACCTTTTTTTGTAGTTAAGGTATCTTTTTCTAGATGCCTTAGTTTGGACATTTCTATGGGTTTAGAACTATAAACCTGAAACTTAATAAATTCCCTTTTTAAACTCTATTCCATTTCTGTTATATTGCATTCTGGCAGCTCTAACAAATTAAAACAATGTATAACCTGGTACCTCCCTAGAACTCTGGCTATCTGTGCCATACCTAAGACTCAGAGTTGGAATTCTCATGCTCTGAAAGACAGCACTGCTACAAGCAACAACTATTAACAAAACTGAAAAAGAGATCACACTTCAATTAGAGATAGAACAAAGCCAATCAAGTCAGGACTAAGGTGAATCAGAATACAGTTGTAAAGATAACATTATCTGTATTTTAGAATTTGATTCACTCTATGAGACCTAAGGAAGAGAGGTTTATTTTGCCCCAAACCTACATTTTCTGTAGTAAAAAATCTAACTTAATCTGTGTGGACAGCTGATTTAAACAACCCAAACACTTGGAGCCCAGAATGGAAACGAATGGAGCCAGAATTAAGGTTGTAATTCTGTATAGCTTAAGAGAATACGCAATACATCCAAGAGTATGTTGAGCAGATAATTAAAAGTACTGGTGGGTGGTGCAACGGAGGCTCAGTGGCAGAATTTTCGCCTGCCATGCTGGAGACCTGCGTTTGGTTTCTGGTGCCTGCCCATGCAGGAAAGAAAAAGAAAGTATTGACAAAGTATACCAACAAACACCATGCCAGGCATGTGTAATTGCTCAGAATGTTATTCTCATGTTCCAACTTCAGAAAAAGCTTCTCTGAGAGATTGGCAGGCCACCAGAATGCTGGAGTGTGTTGTGTTGGGTGGGCAGAGAAGTTTCTGTTGAGCAGTTGGAGACCCACATGAGCAAATGCCCTGAAATCTACCCTGGGAGTTCAAAGTTTCCTTAAGAGAATGAGCAGTTATGTGGTTGGTTGCTCTGTTATTACCAATGAAGATTACTAGGTTAATGTTACATAAAGCTGGATTCTATTATCGATGATGTCAAGACCGATTGCTGGCCTAATTTGCAAGTCTATCTAAAAACAAAAAAATTGGCACAGAATGTAAAACATATGAATAAAAAAAAAGTATTTTGTAGTGAGCTGGAAAAAAAGAGGTATTAGCACAGTCCCTTTAGGGATGGGAGAAAAAATATGGAACTTTTAAGCTTTACCACCAGGGAAACCCCTGATACTGTCTCAAATTTTAGGGATTTCCAAGTCAATAGGGCAAGCCTTTGATCTGAGGCTTGCTCTTGCAAAGCTTATTTATGCAGTGGAGAAGCTAAGCCTACCTATAGTTATGCTTAAGAGTTATTTCCAGAGGACTTCTATTGTTGCTCAGATATGGCCTCTATTTCTTTAATCCCAGCTCTGCAAAGAAAATTATTACCACCCCCCACTACATGGGACATGACATCCAGGGATGAAAGTCTCCCTGGCAACGTGGGACACGACTCCAGGACAAGCCTGGCCCTAGCACCATTAGACTGACAATGCCTTTCTGACCAAAAGCGGGCAAAGATTTGTAACAAAATAAGGTATCAGTGGCTAAGAGAGTTCAAATACAGCTGAGAAGCTATTCTGGAAGCTACTCTTATGCAAGCTTCAGCTAGATACTGCTAATCACCATGCTTTGCTAAACCCCAACCCAATAGGGTTTATTTCTGTTAACCCTAAAGAACACCTAGGGCTCTATCTGAGATTCTACAAAAGTTTTATATACTAAGTTTACTTTTCAGAAACCTAAAACCTCCAGATGGGTTCCTAGGCCAGATAAATCCTGAAACCCAGAGGGGCCAGACCCCAAGAACATCAACTAGTTCATCCCCCCATCCCATATTATCGACTCACTTTTCCAACATGGCAAAGTTAGAAAGCGCAGCACTCAAATACCCCTAAAAATTGGAAGGATCAAAGGAGAAGGAGAAGTTATAACAGAGAAGATATGAATTAAAAAATGAGTATTACTGCTGAATCATTACATTGATATTTCTTTTTAGTCTCCAGTGACTTGGCACAGCTAGAAGGATAAACCTAAAATTGTGTAACAATAATCCATACCAAACTGAAAACTGTTCTGTAACTACTGGTGACAATGTATTTTGAAATGTATTGTTTATTTGTATATATGTTATATTTCATAATAAAAAATGTTTAAAATATTTTTTCTATCCCTCTTTCTCCTGCCCTTCTGAGATTGGTACATCTGATATGTTGGTACATCTGATGATGTCCCATATGTCCCTCAGGCTCTATTCATTTTTGTTCGTTACTTTTTCTTTCTGCTTCTCACACTGGATAATTGTTACTGTCTTATTCCTTCTTCTGCTCAAATCTCCTGTTGTATCCATATAATGAGTTTTCATTTCAATTACTATACTTTATAGTTGCAAAATTTCTGTTTGGTTCCTTTTCATACTTTCCATCTCTTTTATATTGTTCAGACAATGGTTTCCTAATTAGTTTCCTTTAGTTCTTTGTGTATGGAGTCCTTTAGCTCACTGAACATATTTAGGACAGGTGATTTAAATCCCTTGGCTAATAGTTCCAATATATGAATATCCTCAGGGATGATTTGTGGCAAATCTCATTTTCCCATTCTCTAACTCCTCTTGGGTTTACTAGGGTTTTTCCCCCCCCTTCTGGTTATTTATTTATTTTCGAGTCCTAGAGTTGTCAATTTGTGACTTTTCCAAACTAGCTGTGCTTCTGAATGAGAAATCCAAAGTCTTAAGATGGGAAAAAAATAAACACTGCCCCTAAATTCTTCCCTGATCTGGGGGTGGGGGTCTGGAGCAATAGTTACCCTCACAACTATCCCCCCCACAGCCCCATGCCAAGTGACCTGAACTTGTTGATCCAAAGGAGTAATCAGCAAACAGACCACACTTTCCTGGATTTGGAGGGACAAGGTCCTTATAGTCCACTCTAGCACCAGTAGGCTGCAACAAAAGCCTAGGCTGCAGTTTTCAACTGCTTCCTGCTACATGACTGGGGGGGAGGGGGAGGGATAGTAGCCACAGCAAGCAGGGGGAAATTCAAATGTATTTACCACCATTTACCACCTTCTTCAACCAGCTTTTCCACGGATGCTGAATAGTGTTCTACTAGGCTCCAGGATTCCTGAAATAGTTGATTTAGACAGTCCCAGTGAGCTGTTTTGGTGGAGTGACTGACTCCTGGAGCTTCCTACTCTGCCATCTTTCCATAATTCTCCAATTTCTCTTTTAAGTAGCCTTCTTCTTTGGTTTGGCATCTGCCCTGTTACTGCAGCCCATTAAATGTTTTCTGGAGTTTTGAAAACAATTTTTCTGCCAGTTCTTGATGGTTGTTCAAGCTCCTGTGAGGGGATGGAGCTCTGAAGTATATCACTCTGTCATTTTGATTGGGGTAGGGTCAGTTAGTGTTTAATTTTAAGGCTAGAGAGGTAAAAACACAGGAGGGTGCACTGGAATAAAATGAGCCTACCATTCATATGTAAAATCAGCAAATCTTAAAAAATGACAATATCAAACAATAACAAAGGTTGGTATAATAGGATCTCTCTTACAGCCAGTAGAAACATAAAATGAATGACCATTCTGGAACTAATCTGTCTTAAAATGCCTATCACAGTAAAAACAACCACAATAGCAGTAACTAATACTGAGCACTTACTACGTGCAGGTACCATTCCAGGGTTTCATACGGATTAATCGTTTAATCCTCACAAGATGTTAAGGTAGGCACTATTATTATCCTCATCTTGCAGATGAGGAAACCAAAGCACCGTTAGCTGAGTGAATTGCAGAAGCTCACAAAGCTATCAAATGTGATGGTTTGGAGCTGTAAGTACCCCAGAAAAAAATGTTCCTAAACTTGGTCCATTCCTGTGGGTGTCAACCCGTGGTAAACAGGTCTTTGATGAGATTACTCTGATTAAGGTGTGGCCCATCACAATCAGGATAGGTCTTAATCTCATTACTGGAAACCTTTATAGATCAGAAGAAACTCCAAAAGATAGAGAAAAGTCTCAGGGAGGGCGGGCCGCGGTGGCTCAGCGGGCAAAGTGCTTGCCTGCTATGCCGGAGGACCTCGGTTCGATTCCCGGCCCCAGCCCATGTAACAAAAACGGAGAAACAGAATACAATAAAACAAGAAAATGTTTAAAAATGTTTCCCTTTCTTCCTTCCTTCCTTCCTTCTATCCTTCCTTCCTTCTCTCTGTCTTTCCTTTAAAAAAAAAAAAAAAAAAAAAAAAAAGTCTCAGGGAATAGTCAGAAACTGAAATTCAATGGAACTGGTAGAGAACGGAGAAGCCAGGAGATGCTACCATGTGCACTGCCATCTAACAGAGAAGCCAAGAACCAAAGATTGCTAGCAGCCAAACCCCATAATGCCAGTTTTCTGAGAAGCACCTCCTTGATGATGCCTTGATCTGAACTCTTTTCCTAACATCAAATCTGTGAGCTAATAAAATCTCACTGTTTAAGTCAACCTAATAAATAGTATTTGCCTGAACAGCCTAGGAAACTAAAACAGTCATTAACAGAGAATGTGGCAGTAAATAATTACTATGGAATATTGTATAGCCACTACAAAGTATGAACTAAATTACACATATTAACTGACATGGAAAAATATCCAAGATTAAGTAGAAAAAAAAAAGCAACAGGTAGAATTGTCTGTATTTTTGTGCTAACACAAACATACACACATTCACATACTTAATCACACATTCTGTGACTACACACTAGTATAGATAAAAACAGAAATAGCCCTAGAAACTGATTCACTCCAATGGTCTCCTCCAGGAAGAGGGGTGGGATTAGAGGGAAGAGGGTAGACAAAAGAACATTATTCAATTTTTTTTTAACTATAAATTTTTACTCAGTATTGTCCTAATCTTTTATGAACATCTATTGATATTACTTTTGTATTCTTGAGATAAATTATCATAAAAACATGAATAGACTGTTATGAACAGAGGTGAAAGGGCAATCATAATACGGAGTAAAAACCCATGTTGTAGAACAAACTGTAGAGTTTCTGTTTTTGGAAAAAACAAATGAAATATATTTGTGAAGAAAAAAGCTCTAAAAAGGTATAAACCAACCTGTTAACAATTACCCCAAAGGGTCAGACTGACCTTTTTTTCCAGACTGACTTTTATTTTATACTTTGCCATATTTTTTATATTTTTATTAATTTTTAAATTAAAAAAATTACAAGAAAGAAACACATTCTTAATATATGATCATTCCATTCTACATATATAATCAGTAATTCACAATATCACATAGTTGCATATTCATCATTATGATCATTTCTTAGAACATTTGCATCAATTCAGAAAAAGAAATAAAAAAGACAGCAGAAAAATAAAATGAAAACAGAAAAAAGAAAAATTATACATACCATACTCCTTTATCCCTCCCTTTCATTGATCACTAGCATTTCAAACCAAATTTATTTTAACATTTGTTCCCCCTATTATTTATCTTTATTCCATATGTTCTACTCGTCTGTTGACAAGGTAGATAAAAGGAACATCAGACGCAAGGTTTTCACAATCACACGGTCACATTGTGAAAGCTATATCATTATATAATCATCTTCAAGAAACATGGCTACTGGGACACAGCTCTACATTTTCAGGCAGTTCCCTCCAGCCTCTCCATTACATCTTGAATAACAAGGTGATATCTACTTAATGCGTTAACCTCCAGGATAACCTCTTAACTCTGTTTGGAATCTCTCAGCCATTGACACTTTGTCTCATTTCACTCTTCACCCTTTTGGTCGAGAAGGTTTTCTCAATCTCTTGATGCTGGGTCCCAGCTCATTCTAGAGTTTTTCTTAATCCCTTGATGCTGAGTGCCAGCTTACTCCAGGATCTCTGCCCCACACCACCAGGAAGGTCTACACCCCAAGGAGTCATGTCTCACATAGACAGGTGGAGGGTGGTGAGTTCGCTTGTTGTGTTGGCTGGAGAAACAGGTCACATCTGAGCAGCAAAAGAGGTTCTCTAGGGGGTGACTCTTAGGTCTAATTTTAAGTAGGCTTGACCTATCCTTTGTGGGGTTAAGTTTCATATGAACAACCCCCAAAACGGGGGCTCAGCCTATAGGTTTGGTTGTCCACACTGCTTGTGAGAATATCAAGAATTCAACTTGGTGAGGTTGAATCTTCCCCTCTTCTCACCACTCCCCGAAGGGGACTTTACAAATACTTTTCCACTCACTGATCAAATCACTCTGGGATTCATTGGGACATTACTGTGGACAAACCAACAAAATCTCACATCCTACTCAAGATTCCATGTACTTATGGTGTTCAACCAACTATCTATGTAAGTTATATGAGGAGATGCACTAGTCAAAAGATAGATTTTGTACCAAATAAACATTTTTTGCTTTAGTCTCACACATAAGGTGACATTTTAAAATATTAATTACCATTTATTTTCAGCACCCTGCAGTAATGACATTCCTTTGTTCTTCCTCATGCAAACACATTTTCAAAATTTGTACACTTAGTCACTATCATTATACACTCTAGCCTTTCCTAGATTAAACCATCTCAATCTTTATCGCCTTTCTTTGTGATTTCATTTATGCCCCCAGCCCTCCTCCCTCTATCATTCTCACATTCAGCATCATTCAGTGTTTTAACATAATTGTATTACAGTTAGGTATATTGTGCTGTCTATTTCTGAGTTTTTATATTCAGTCCTGTTGCACAACCTCTATTCCTTCAGCTCCAATTACCTAATATCTTACCCTATTTCTATCTCCTGATGGTCTCTGTTACCAACAAAATACTCCAAGTTTATTCACTAATGCCAGTTCATATCAGTGAGACCATACAGTATTGGTCCTTTTGTTTTTGGCTAATCTCACTCAGCATAATGTCCTTAAGGTCCAACTATGTTGCTACATACTTCATAACTTTATTCTGTCTCACAGCTGCATAACATTCCATCGTATGTATATGCCACAGTTTGTTTAGCCACCCGTCTGTTGATGGACATTTTGGCTGTTTCCATCTCTTGGTAATTGTAAATAATGCTGCTATAAGCATTGGTGTGCAATTGTCTGTTTGTGTCCTTGCCCTCATGTTCTTTGAGTAGAGACAACATATAGATGGGTCCTGTTTTTTAATCCATTCTGCCAGCCTATGTCTTTTGATTGGGGAGTTTAATCCATTAACATTTAGTGTTATTACTGCATGGGTACTACTTTCTTCTACCATTTTGCCTTTTGGATTTTATATGTCACCTGATTTTCCCTCTTTTTACCTTCACTCATAGTCTTCCTTTCTACACTCTTCTCCACACCTCTTTGTTCTGTCTTTTCATATCTGTCTCTAGTGCTCCCTTTAGTATTTCTTGCAGAGCTGGTCTCTTGGTCACAAATTCTCTCAGTGATTTTTTTTTGTCTGAAAATGTTTTAATTTCGCCCTCATTTTTGAAGGACAATTTTGCTGGATATAGAATTCTTGTTTGGCAGTTTTTCTCTTTTCATAATTTAAATATATCTTCTCGCCTCCATGGTTTCTGCTGAGAGATCTAGGCATAGTCTTATTGGGCTTCCCTTGTATGTGATGGATTGCTTTTCTCTTGCCGCTTTCAAGAGTCTCTCTTTCTCTTTGACCTCTGACATTCTGATTAGGAAATGTCTTGGACTATGTCTACTTGGATCTATTCTCTTTGGGGTACGCTGCACTTCCTAGATCTGTAATTTTAAGTCTTTCATAAGAGTTGGAAAATTTTCAGTGATAATTTCCTCCATTAGTTTTTCTCCTTCTTTCCCTTCTGGGACACCCACAACATGTATATTCGCGTGCTTCATATTGTCATTCAATTCCCTGAGTCCCTGCTCATATTTTTCCATTTTTTTCCCCTTTAGTTTGTTTCTAGTCAAATTTCAGATGTTCCGTCCTCCAGTTCACTAATCCTATATTCTGCCTCTTGAAATCTGGTACTGTAGGTTTCCATTTTTTTTTCACCTTTTGTATCATGACTTTCATTCCCGTAAGTTCTGTGATTTGGTTTTTCAGACTTTCAATTTCTTCTTTTTGTTCATTCCTTCCCTTCTTTATATCCTCCCTCAATTCACTGATTTGGTTTTTGATGAGGTTTTCCATGTCTGTTTGTATATTCTGAATTAATTGTTTTAACTCCTGTATATCAACTGAATTGTTGGTTTGTTCCTTTGACTGGGCCATATCTTTAATTTTCCTAGTGTGATTTGTTATTTTTTTGCTGGCATCTAGGCATTTAATTACCTTAATTAGTTTATTCTGGAGACTGCTTTCACTTCTTTTACCTAGGGTTTTCCTGCTGGATGAATTTGTTGTCTATCTGTTCTTTGACATTCAGTTCAGCTTTTTCTGGACCTCTAGCTTAGGTTTTGTTTAACAGAGGAAAATTTTTCAGTTCTTGTTTCTTGCCCTGCTTGTATGGTGCCTTCCTCCACCCTCCCACCCCCGCCTTAGGAGGGTCTACTTAGGTATTATAGACCCCAGTTGGATTTTCCCAGACCTAACTCGCCTATCAGTAAGAAAGAGTCACCTGCATTGGTTTTCCCTGAGGGTGATACCCAGCAGGTTGAAAGACTTTCCTGTGAAGTCTCTGGGCTATGCTCTCCTTCTTCTGGTCAGTATGTGGTGCTTGTCTGCCTGCAGGTCCCACCAGCATAAGATGATGGGGTACCTTTAACTTTGGCAGACTCTCCTTGCTGGGGATGTGGTGAAGAAAGAGGAGAGGTTGTAGGCTGGTTTTAATGGCTTCAAATTACCAAGTGCTCGTGTCTGAATTCCTTGAGGGAGGGATTCCACCTGAGTTGGGCTTCACCCCTCCCCTGGGGAAGGCACAGGCTCCAGACAAGTCCTCAAACGAGCTTGTTTCTGTGTATGCCTGGGGCAGTTGCAGCCTGAGAAGCCCTGCTGCTGTATCCAAAGGCAGTCAAGCCTTTGTAGAAACACAGCCACAAAAATCTCTGTTTCCTTTTATTTTTTTTTCTTTTTCCATCAGCCCTGCCCCCTTGGCGCCGGGGCAAAAATGAGTGACCTTCACTTTGACCAGGTTCACCTGAGCTTGGGGCCTAATTTTAGTAGTCAGAATTTGTCAATTAATTCCACAATTGCCATTCGGTTGGGCTCAGCCCTTGCTGCTAATAAAGTCTCTTTCCTTTCCCCTTTAGGAAGCAGCCTGTAGGGGAGGGGCACTGGCCACTGTGGCTTGCGGAACTCACAGTTCTGGGGGGGCTTGCAGCCGGTCCAGCTGGTCCAGACTGGGGTATGCTGTGTGTCCGGTCACTGACGTGGCCCCAGGAGCTGTTCTGTACTGTTTCTGGTTATTTAGTAGTTGTTCTGGAGGATGAACTAAAATGCACACATTGTAAGCCGCCATCTTGGCCTGGAAGTCCTTTTCATATTTTTAAAATTATTTCATGAGTCAGTATTACATCCACAATATTTTAAAAGCTAAATTAATTTAAAATAAATTGTAAAGATAAAAACTGTTTATTGTCTGGGCAGAAAATTGTATATAAAATCAGAAAATATACTTATAACAAGTATTTTTTTCAAAATAGAAATGAAACACAACAATATGGTTTATAGTTATAGTTAGCTTATGTGATTGTGGTAATTATATATTTTCTTCCTTAAAATTTCCTACATTTTTCTGGGCGGTGGAAAGTTGGCTCAGTGGCAGAATTCTGGCCTGCTATGTCAGAGACCTGGGTTCGATTCCAGAAGCCTATCCATACCCCGCCGAAATAAAAGAAAAAAAAATCTGTATTATCCACAATGCACTAAATTACTTTGACAATTAGAAAAAATAAAAGCTACTTTTATTGTAATGAGAGACAATGAGAAAAGATTATCCTTTCTATGATACATCTGGAATGGAGAGTATGAGGCAGGATGGGAAGAGGTTAAATGTGAGGGCTCAAAGTTGATGGCCAGATTCATAAAACCAATGATGAAACTAAGAGCCTACTTTACCTCGTACACAAAATAAAACACATAAAAGGGGATAATATCAGGGCCTGCCTCACAAAATTCAATGAAATAAGGCAACTACTTGGCACATAGGAGTTCAAAAAAATCTTAGCCACTGTCTTAATTTTCCAGCATTAAGAACTGCTATGACAAATACCACACAACAGCTTGGCTTAAACAACAGGAATTCATTGGCTCCTGGTGTGGGAGATGAGAAGTCCAATATCAAGATGTTGGCAAGGAATTTGACGGAGCAGGCCCTCAATCACGCAGCTTGCCCTTATGAGAGAAGCTAAGCCTACTTATGATTATGCCTAAGAGTCACCCCCAGAGAACCTCTTTTGTCACTCAGATGTGACCTCTCTAAGCCTACATGGCAAGTGAATGTACTGCCCTCCCCACTACATGAGACATGACTCCCTGGGGTGTAAATCGCCCTGGCAATGTGGGACATGACTCCTGGGGATGAGCCTGACCCTGGCATTGTGGGACTGAGAGAGCCTTCTTGACCAAGAGAGGGAAGAGAAGTAAAACAAAATAAAATTTCAGTGGCTGAGAGATTTCAAATAGAGTTGAGATGTCACTCTGGAGGTTATTCTCATGTAGTATATAGATATCCCTTTTCAGTTTTTGGTGTATTGAAATAGCTAGACGGAAATACCTGAAATTGTTGACGTGTAATCCAACAGCCTTGATTCTTGAAGATGATTGAATAACTGTAAAGCTTTTAAGGTGTGGCCATATAATTGTGAAAACCTAGCGACCAAAATTCCCTTTATTCAGTGTATGGACAGATGAGTAAGAAAAAAAAATGGACAATGAATATATAATGGAGGGAGGGATCATGGGATGTTTTGGGTGTTCTCCTTTTATTCTTATTTTTATTTCTTTAATGAAAATGTTCAAAATCTGTTGTGATGAATGCACAGGTATATGATGATACTGTGAATCAGTGATTGATTGCACAAGTTGGATGATTATATGTATGTGAACATTTATCTCAACAAAACTGCTTAAAAAAAAATGTTAGCAAGGCCACGCTTTCTCTCAGAGTTGGTAGTGTTCTGGTGATGGTTTGCCATAATCCTCGTGGTTCCTTTGCTTGTATCTTTCCCTGTGTGTGCTCTTCTATTTCTGCTGATGACAGGCTTCTTCATGTGTTCTTCTCTGACTGCATCTGAATTTCTTCTGTTGCCTCCAGTCCTGTGGATTAGGCCTGACCTCAAACAGTTTGGCCACACCTAAACAGGATCTTCCAAGATCCTATCCACAAAAGAGTTCACACACTGGCTCACCTGAACATACTCAAAAATACTATTTACAAATGAGTTTACACCCACAGGAATGCAGATTAAAACTTGAACATGTATTTTGTGGGGCATATAATTCAACACTCAATAGCTATTTAAAAACAAAAACAAAAAACAAAGCAGTGGAGGGGGGACAAGATGGCGGCTTGGTAAGGTGCGCGTGTTTTAGTTCATCCTCCAGAGTAACTACTAAGTGACCAGAAACAGTACAGAACAGCTCCCGGAGCCACGGCAGAGACCAAACACACAGCGTACCCCAGTCTGGACCAGCTGGACTGGCTGCGAGTCTCCGCAGTGGTGAGTTTCCCGAGCAGCGTGCGCTTCCCCAAGCCGCGGCGGCTGGTGGCCGGCGACCCTCCCTCACAGGCAGCTTCCCGGACTGGCTGCGAGTCTCGGGAAAGCGAGTTCACCAAGCCGTGGCAGCTGGCAACCAGCGCCCCTCCCCCACAGGCAGCTTCCCCGACCGGTTGCGAGTCTCCGGACCAGTTGAGAGTCTCAGAGCAGCGAGTTCCCCAAACCGCGGCGGCCGGCGCCTCTCCCCAACGGGCGGCTTCCCAGACCGGCGAGTTCCCCAAGCCACGGCGGCCGGCGACCAGTGCCCCTCCCCCACAGGTGGCTTCCCGGAGGGAAAGGAAAGAGTCTCCAACAGGAGCAGGGACTGAGTCCAACCAAACACCGGTGGTGGCATCAATGGACAAATTATGACTACTAGGGGTGGGCCCCCAGCTCAGGCGAAACTGATCAGGGTGGAGGTCGCCTATTGGGCTGACTGAAAGAGAGGAAAGGGGACAAAACGGAGCCTTCTGCGGCTCTTTCTGCGGAGGCTTGGTTGCCTCTGGGCTCAGCGCCAGGATTGCACAGGCTGCAACTGCCCCAAACGCAGAAGCAGGCTGCTATCGGGGCTGTCTGCCACCTGGGCCTTCCCCACGGGAGGGGTGAGGTGCAACTCAGGTGGAGTCCCTCTCTCAAGGAATTCAGATTTCAGGGCTTCGCAATTTGAAGCCATTAAAACCAGCCTACAACCTTTCCTCTGTCTCCACCACGCCCCCAGCAGGGAGAGCCTTCCAAAGTTAAAGGAGCCACAACATATTTTGCTGGTGGGACCCGCAGACAGACAAGCGCCACATACTGGGCAGGATAATAAAAACAGAGCCCAGAGACTTCACAGGAAAGTCTTTCAACCTCCTGGGTCTCACACTCAGGGAAAACTGACGCAGGTGATTCCTTCCCCCCGAAAGGAGGCCAGCTTAGTCCGGGAAAACCCGGCTGGAGTCTGTAATACCTATGTAGACCCTCCTAAGGGTGGGGAGGGAAAAGGCACCTTACAAGCAGGACAAGAAACAAGAAAATAAGAACTGAAAATTTACCCTCTGTTAAACAAAACTTAAGCTAGAGGCCCAGTAAAAGCTGAACTGAAGGTCAATGAACAGATAGACAACAAACTCATCTAGCAAGAAAACCCTAGGTAAGGTAAGTGAAAGCAATCTCCAGAATAAACTAATTAAGGTAATTAAATGTCCAGACACCAGCAAAAAATAACAAATCACACCAGGAAAATCAAAGATATGGCCCAATCAAAGGAACAAACCAATAGTTCAAATGAGATACAGGAGCTGAGACAACTAATTCTGAATATACGAACAGAAATGGAAAACCTCTTCAAAAACCAAATCAATAAATTGAGGGAGGACATGAAGAAGGCAAGGAATGAACAAAAAGAAGAAATGGAAAGTCTGAAAAAAACAAATCACAGAACTTATGGGAATAAAAGATACAGTAAAGAGATGAAAAAAAACAATGGAAATCTACAATGGAAGATTTCAAGAGACAGATTTAGAATTAGTGAACTGGAGGAAGGAACATCTGAAATCCAAAAAGAAACTGACACTATAGGGAAAAGAATGGAAAAATGTGAACAGGGGCTCAGGGAATTGAATGATAATATGAAGCGCACAAATATATGTGTTGTGGTTGTCCCAGAAGGAGAAGAGAAGGGAAAAGGAGGAGAAAAACTAATGGAAGAAATTATCACTGAAAATTTCCCAACTCTTATGAAAGACCTAAAATTACAGATCCAAGAAGCGCAGTGCACCCAAAAGAGAATAGATCCAAATAGGCGTTCTTCAAGACACTTACTAGTTAGAATGTCAGAGGTCAAAGAGAAAGAGAGGATCTTGAAAGCAGCAAGAGAAAAACAATCCATCACATACAAGGGAAACCCAGTAAGACTATGTGTAGATTTCTCAGCAGAAACCATGGAGGCAAGAAGACAGTGGGATGATATATTTAAATTACTAAAAGAGAAAAATTGCCAACCAAGACTTCTATATCCAGCAAAATTGTCCTTCAAAAATGAGGGAGAAATTAAAACATTTTCAGACAAAAAGTCACTGAGAGAATTTGTGACCAAGAGACCAGCTCTGCAAGAAATACTAAAGGGAGCACTAGAGTCAGATACGAAAAGACAGAAGAGAGAGGTATGGAGAAGAGTGTAGAAAGAAGGAAAATCAGATATGATATATATAATACAAAAGGCAAAATGGTAGAGGAAAGTATTACCCAAACAGTAATAACACTAAATGTTAATGGACTGAATTCCCCAATCAAAAGACATAGACTGGCAGAATGGATTAAAAAACAGGATCCTTCTATATGCTGTCTACAGGAAACACATCTTAGACCTAAAGATAAATATAGGTTGAAAGTGAAAGGTTGGGAAAAGATATTTCATGCAAATAACAACCAGAAAAGAGCAGGAGTAGCTATACTAATATCCAACAAATTAGACTTCAAATGTAAAACAGTTAAAAGAGACAAAGAAGGATACTATCTACTAATAAAAGGAACAATTCAACATGAAGACATAACAATCATAAATGTTTATGCACCGAACCAGAATGCCCCAAAATACGTGAGGAATACACTGCAAACACTGAAAAGGGAAATAGACACATATACCATAATAGATGAAGACTTCAATTCCCCACTCTCATCAATGGACAGAACGAACATCTAGACAGAGGATGAATAAAGAAACAGAGAATTTGAATATTACAATACATGAGCTAGCCTTAACAGACATTTATAGGACATTAAATCCCACAACAGCAGGATACACCTTTTTCTCAAGTGCACATGGATCATTCTCGAAGATAGACCATATGCTGGGTCACAAAGCAAGTCTCAACAAATTTAAAAAGACTGAAATCATACACAACACTTTCTCAGATCATAAAGGAATGAAGTTGGAAATCAGTAATAGGCAGAGTGCCAGAAAATTCACAAATACATGGAGGCTCAACAACACACTCTTAAACAACCAATGGGTCAAGGAAGAAATTACAAGAGAAATTAGTAAATATCTCGAGGCGAATGAAAATGAAAACACAACATATCAAAACCTATTGGATGCAGCAAAGGCAGTGCTAAGGGGGAAATTTATTGTCTTAAATGCCTATATCAAAAAAGAAGAAAGGGCAAAAATTCGGGAATTAACTGTCTACTTGGAAGAACTGGAGAAAGAACAGCACACTAACCCCAAAGCAAGCAAAAGGAAAGAAATAACAAAGATTAGAGCAGAAATAAATGAAATTGAGAACATGAAAACAATAGAGAAAATCAATAAGACCAGAAGCTAGTTCTATGAGAAAATCAACAAGATTGATGGGCCCTTAGCAAGACTGACAAAAAGAAGAGAGAGGATGCAAATAAATAAGATCAGAAATGAAGAGGAGACATAACCACTGACCTCACAGAAATAAAGGAGGTAATAACAGGATACTATGAACAACTTTATGCTAATAAATACAACGATGTAGATGAAATGGACAACTTCCTAGAAAGGCATGGACAACCAACTTTGACTCAAGAAGAAACAGATGACCTCAACAAACCAATCACAAGTAAAGAAATTGAATCAGTCATTCAAAAGCTTCCCAAAAAGAAAAGTCCAGGACCAGACGGCTTCACATGTGAATTCTACCAAACATTCCGGAAAGAATTAGTACCAACCCTGCTCAGACTCTTCAAAAAAATTGAAGTGGAGGGAAAGCTACCTAATTCATTCTATGAAGCCAACATCACCCTCATACCAAAACCAGGCAAAGATATTACAAAAAAAGAAAACTACAGATCAATCTCTCTAATGAATATAGATGCAAAAATCCTCAACAAAATTCTCGCAAACCAAATCCAGCAACACATTAAAAGAATTATACATCATGACCAAGTAGGATTCATCCCAGGTATGCAAGGATGGTTCAACATAAGAAAATCAATTAATGTGATACATCATATCAACAAATCAAAGCAGAAAAATCACATGATCATCTCAATTGATGCAGAGAAGGCATTTGACAAGATTCAACATCCTTTTCTGTTGAAAACACTTCAAAGGATAGGAATACAAGGGAACTTCCTTAAAATGATAAAGGGAATATATGAAAAACCCACAGCTAATATCATCCTCAATGGGGAAAAACTGAAAACTTTCCCCCTAAGATCAGGAACAAGACAAGGATGTCCACTATCACCACTGTTATTCAACATCGTGTTGGAAGTTCTAGCCAGAGCAATTAGACAAAAAAAAAGAAATACAAGGCATCAAAATTGGAAAGGAAGAAGTAAAATATCACTGTTTGCAGATGATATGAAACTATACATCGAAAACCCTGAAAAATCCACAGCAAAACTACTAGAGCTAATAAACGAGTACAGCAAAGTAGCAGGTTACAAGATCAACATTCAAAAATCTGTAGCATTTCTATACAGTAGCAATGAACAAGCTGAGGGGGAAATCAAGAAACGAATTCCATTTACAATTGCAGCTAAAAGAATAAAATACTTAGGAATAAATTTAACTAAAGAGACAAAAGACCTATACAAAGAAAACTACAAGAAACTGTTAAAAGAAATCACAGAAGACCTAAATAGATGGAAGGGCATACCGTGTTCATGGATTGGAAGACTAAATATAGTTAAGATGTCAATTCTACCTAAATTGATTTACAGATTCAACGCAATACCAATCAAAATCCCAGCAACTTATTTTTCAGAAATAGAAAAACCAATAAGCAAATTTATCTGGAAGGGCAGGGTGCCCCGAATTGCTAAAAGTATCTTGAGGGAAAAAAATGAAGCTGGAGGTCTCACGCTGCCTGACTTTAAGGCATATTATGAAACCACAGTGGTCAAAACAGCATGGTACTGGCATAAAGATAGATATATCGACCAATGGAATCGAATAGAGTGCTCAGATATAGACCCTCTCATCTACGGACATTTGATCTTTGATAAGGCAGTCAAGCCAACTCACCTGGGACAGAACAGTCTCTTCAATAAATGGTGCCTAGAGAACTGGATATCCATATGCAAAAGAATGAAAGAAGACCCATATCTTACACCCTATATAAAAGTTAACTCAAAATGGATCAAAGATCTAAACATTAGGTCTAAGACCATAAAACAGTTAGAGGAAAATGTAGGGAGATATCTTATGAAGCTTATAACTGGAGGCGGTTTTATGGACCTTACACCTAAAGCAAGAGCACTGAAGAAAGAAATAAATAAATGGGAGCTCCTCAAAATTAAACACTTTTGTGCATCAAAGAACTTCATCAAGAAAGTAGAAAGAGCCTGCACAATGGGAGGCAATATTGGAAACGACATATCAGATAAAGGTCTAGTATCCAGAATTTATAAAGAGATTGTTCAACTCAATAACAAAAAGACAGCCAATCCAATTACAAAATGGGAAAAAGACTTGAACAGACACTTCTCAGAAGAGGAAATACAAATGGCCAAAAGGCACATGAAGAGATGCTCAATGTCCCTGGCCATTAGAGAAATGCAAATCAAAACCACAATGAGATATCATCTCACACCCACCAGAATGGCCATTATCAACAAAACAGAAAATGACAAGTGCTGGAGAGGATGTGGAGAAAGAGGCACACTTATCCACTGTTGGCGGGAATGTCAAATGGTGCAACCACTGTGGAAGGCAGTTTGGCGGTTCCTCAAAAAGCTGAATATAGAATTGCCATATGACCCAGCAATACCATTGCTAGGTATCTACTCAGAGGACTTAAGGGCAAAGACACAAACGGACATTTGCACACCAATGTTTATAGCAGCATTATCTACAATTGCAAAGAGATGGAAACAGCCAAAATGTCCATCAACAGACGAGTGGCTAAACAAACAGTGGTATATACATACAATGGAATATTATGCAGCTCTAAGACAGAATAAACTTATGAAGCATGTAATAACATGGATGGACTTAGAGAACATTATGCTGAGTGAGACTAGCCAAAAACTAAAGGACAAATATTGTATGGTCCCACTGATATGAACCGACATTAGTGAATAAACTTGTAATATTTCATTGGTAACAGAGACCATCAGGAGTTAGAAATAGGGTAAGATAATGGGAAATTGGAGCTGAAGGGATACAGACTGTGCAACAGGACTGGATACAAAAACTCAGAAATGAACAGCACGATACTACCTAATTGTAATGTAATTATGTTAAAACATTGAATGAAGCTGCATGTGAGGTATAGTGTTTTGTTTTTTTTCTATTATCGTTTTATTTCTTTTTCTGTTGTCTTTTTATTTCTTTTTATAAATCGATGCAAATGTACTAAGAAATGATGAATATGCAACTATGTGATGATGTTAAGAATTACTGATTGTACATGTAGAATGGAATGATTTCTAAATGTTTTGTTAGTTAATCTTTTTTAATTAATAAAAACAAAGCAGCAAGTAAAATCATGAGAGAGGCTTTATTTCCAGTCAGTGCATAAAATAGTCTGATGTGGAGGAACCTATGGCCTGATCCATCCCCAAAGAAAAATTCACATACAAATGCTAAATAAAACTTAACATTGCCCTCCTTTCCCCCATCCCCAATATATGTAGCTAAAAAAAAAAAACAAAAAAAAAAACAGAGTCCACAAGGCCAGAAACAAAAAGGAAAGCTCCAAAACCACAGGAACTCAAGGAAGAGTGAGACCTAGATACAGTTCCTAATATCTGAGGGCTGAAGATTAGGGCTTTAACCCCCAAGGGAGAGGAGTCCAAACTCTAGGTTCTATGTACGCCAGGAACCAAAACTGAGATAACTATACAAAGCCAAAATTCCATAAAGGCCACATCCATACTCTTCATGAGTTGAGGTCTAAAAAAATTGCCCACTATCTTGGAGAAGCAAGGAACCCTGCCATCTGGCAAGGGCCTAACAGAAAAAGAATGTCAACAAGAAATGGAAATCCAGGTTCTTACCATACACAGATGTAGAATCCAAATTCAACTATCCCAAACAAATAGGAACCAGCAAAATTTATACGGTTTCAGCATAGAAGAAAACAAAACTCCCCTTAGGAACACTTCCACAATTCAAGGCACATGGGACTCACATGGAAACAAACCAACACTCAAAGTGAGCTTACACTGAAAAAAACTAAAACAAAACCACCACAGAGGAAATAATCCATTATAAAGGAGCATAAGGTAATGCAGAGAGAACTTACACCCCAAGAACTACAGATAATAAAATAATCTAATCATGTTTAAAATAACCATGTTTAAAGAATAGCAGAATGTAATTGTTGAGAGCTAGGTAAAAGACACAGCTGCTTCATTACCATTCTCTTGTATGGCACAAAGTTTCCATAAAAACGTTTTAACAATAATATAAAGTTTTCAGAAAGTGAAATAGGTTCAGCTCCACTTCAATCAAGAGAGCCTAGTGAGATGCTTCAGGGCTCCATCTCCCCTACAGGTGCTTTGAGCAACCAGCAAAAACTGGCAGAAACATCTTTCTCAAAGCTCCAGAAAACCAAGTACTGCAGTAGCAAGGCAAAGGCTGAATCAACAAAAATGCAGCTTAAAAGTGGGAGAATTAGTTATACTCAGAAGATAGGATTTAACAAATGAATAAGAATGCTGAATCATTAAACTGATATTTCTTTTAGTCTCCAGCATTTTACAGTACCTAGAAGTAAAAACCTAAAATTGTGAAATTGTGAGATTAAAGCAAAAAATGTTTATTTTGCACAAAATTTATATTTTGACTAGTGCATTTCCTAATACAACTTGTGCAGACAGCTTAATTGAACACCATAAGTACATGGAACCTTGAGTAGGACATGAGATTTTGTTGGTTTGCCCAGAGTGATGCCCCGATAAATCCCAGAGTGATTTGAACAGTGAATAAAAGAGTATCTGCAAAGTCTGTTTGCAAATGGTGAGAAAGGGGGAAAATTCAACTTCCCCAAGTTAAATTCTTGATATTCTCACAAGCAGTGCTGACAACCAAAGCTATAGGCTGCACCCCCAATCTTAGAGTTTGTTCATATGGAAACGTAACCCCACAAAGCCTACTTAAAACTATGCCTAAAATTCACCCCCAAGAGAACCTCTTTTGTTGCTCAGATGTGGTCTCTCTCTCCAGCCAACACAACAAGCAAACTCACCACCCTCCCCCTGTCTACGTGGGACATGACTCCCAGGGGTGTGGAACTTCCTGGCAACGTGGGACAGAAATCCTAGAATGAGCTGAGATTCAGTATCAAGGGACTGAGAAAACCCCTAGAATGAGCTGAGACTCAGCATCAAGGGATTGAGAAAACCTTCTCAACTAAAAGGGGGAAGAGTGAAATGCGATAAAATAAAGTGTCAATGACTGAGAGATTCCAAACAGAGTCGAGAGGTTATCCTGGAGATTATTTTTATGCATTATATAGATATCACATTTTTAGTTAAGGTATATTGGAGAGGCTGGAGGGAACTACCTGAAAATATAGAGCTGTGTTCCAGTAGCCATGTTTCTTGAAGATGATTGTATAATGATACAGCTTCCGTAATGTGACTCTGTGATTGTGAAAACCTTGTGATTGTATAATGATACAGCTTTCGTAATGTGACTCTGTGATTGTGAAAACCTTGTGTTTGATGCTCCTTTTATCTACCTTATAGTCAGTGAAAGGGAGTGGTAAGGGGTATGGTATGTAGGAATTATTTTCTTTTTATTTCTTTTTCTGAATTGATGCAAACGTTCTAAGAAATGATCATGATGATGAATACACAACTATGTGATGACATTGTAAGTTACTTATTATATACCAGGAATGGAATGACTATATGGTAAGAACGTTTGTGTTTGTATGTTGTTAGGTTTTAAAAAAATAAAAAACTTAAAAAAAAGAATGTGAAATTGTAACCCATGTCAAAGCCTGAAATATGTTCTACAACTAATTGTGGTGCTGTGCTTTGAAATTTATAGCTTTTTTGTATGTAAGTTATTCTTCACAAAAAAAAGAAGGAAAAAAAGTCGATTGTGATGATAAAAAAGTATTTAAGCCCTTTAGCCTCCTATATTCTGGAGCAGCTAGAAGGAAAATTATAAGAGGATTGTATGGTAGTCCATGACAAACTCTGGGATCTGTCCTGTACCATTTGTTGAAGAGTGCTTTGAAAACCATTGCTTTTTTATTTCTTTGCTCTGTATATATGTTATACTATACAATAAAAAAGTAAGAAAGAAAAAAAAAAGTGGTAGGATCACATCGTGCTTTGGCTAGCCCCTTCCCCAAAACTCACTGGCTCAGGGCACAGCCAGCCTGCACGCCCCCTAGTGTGGATCCCTGGTCCTGGTTCCAAATGGTACAATGGAACCCTTGTGCACATACTGGGAACTTGTTTATTTAGCCCAATCTACCTGGAAGCGGCCTGAGGGACTGAGCCAGGACACTCATTGCAGGCCATCCCAAGACTTGCACTGCCTGTAAAGCAGCTTACCGAATGCAATGGAACAGCAATCATAGCATTTGCCTCAGGAACAGGCAAATACATAAAATGTATTAAGAAATCAGTGGTTTTAGACGCAATGTATAAGATGCAATCTATGACAAGAACTACATAAAGGTGGAGTGTGAAGGGGTACAGGAACATAGTTTGTGCTGTAGTTACAGTGGTACCAAAGAAAACAAGACTTTTACAGATTTATTATGTTAAATTTAAGTTTCACAGTAACTACAAAGAAAATACTGGAGAACGTGCAAGCTCAAAGAGACAGAAGTTATAAAGCAACTTTGCCAGGGTTGTGAGATGGGGGAATGGGAAGTTAATGGAAAATGGGTGTAGGGTTTCTGGGAATGTTTTAATAATGGAAGGTGGTGAGGGTACCACAATATAGTAAATGTGACTGATCACAGTGAATGTGAATAGTATGCTATTCATACTAGCATATGAATAGGAGTGGTGACAATGGGAAAGTTTATTTTGTATGTACGTTCCCACAGAAGGAAAAAAAAAAAAGAGCAACTAAAGAGACAATGATAACAAAAGGTAACACATGATCCTGGAAAGGATCTAACAAAGAAGGAGAAAACGCTCAAAGGACATTAGGGAGCATATGAAAAAATTAGAATATAGTCTGTAAACTCTATATCAATGTTAAATTTCTTCAACTTGATAACTGCACTGAGGGTAGTTACATAAGTGAATATCCTTGTTCTTAGGAAATGTACAGGGCAGTATTAAAAGTTCAAGGAGCATGATGTACAGAACCTACACTTCAGGGTTCAGAAAATGGATTGATGCATAGATAGCTAGAATGATATGGCAAAACTAAAGGGAGAAAACAGACTCTGCTACAACAGCAGTTGGAGACTTCAATACACCACTCTCATCAATAGATAAACATATAAATAGAAGACCAATGAGAAAACAGAGAACTTGAATAATACGATAAATGAACTAGACCTAACAGATATACTGAACATTGCACCCAAAACAGCAGGATATACATTCTTTTCAAGTGCACATGGATCTCCACTATAGACCACATACTGGATCACAAAATAAGTCTCAATAAATTTAGAAAGACTGAAATTATACAAACCTTTTTCTCTGATGCAATGATGCTGAAAATCAGTTAACAAGTGGAGAACTACAAAATCTGCAAATATATGGAAGTTAAAAAACAATTTATTCAACAATCAGTAAGCCAAAGATAATGCTGCAAGGAAAATCAGTATCTTGAGATGCATGAAAATGAGAACACAAGCTATCAAAACTTATGGGATGCAGTAAAGGCAGGGCTAAGAGGGAAATTTATAGTCCTAAATGCTTATATTAAAAAAGAAGAAAGAGCAGATGGTGCAATGGTGGCTCAGTGGCAGAGCTCTTGCCTGCCATGCTGGAGACCCAGGTTCAATTCCCCAAGCCTGTCTGTGATAAAAAAAAGAAGAAGAAGAAAGAGCTAAAATCAAAGACCTATCTGCACACCTGGAGGAACTAGAAAAAGAACAACAAACAGCAAACCAAAGTAAACAGAAGGAAAGAAATATCAAAGATTACAACAGAAATAAATGAAACTGTAATAAAAAACAATAGAGAAAATCAACAAAACCAAAAGTTGGTTCTTTAAAAGACTAATAAAAGTGCTAAACCCTTAGACTGACAAAGAGAAAAAGAGAGAAGGTGCAAATAAAAATGAGAAAAGAGAGGAGGGACATTACTACTGATCCCACAGAAATAATAAGGATCAAAGAGGATACTATGATCAACTGTATGCCAAGAAATTAGACAATTGAGGAAATGGACAAATTTCCTAGAAACACATGAAGAACCTACATTCTATGAAGCTAACATTAGTCTAATACCAAAGCCAGACAAAAATACTACAAGAAAAGAAAATTATAGCCCAATCTCTAATGAATATAGATGCAAAAATCCCCAACCAAATTCTTGCAAATGGAGTCTAACACCACGTCAAAGGAATTATAGACCATGATCAGTGGGTTTTATCTCAAGCATGTAAGCATGGTTCAACATAGGAAATTAATTAATATTCTACATCACATTAACAGATAGAAAGGGGAAAATAGCATGATCATTTCGATTGACACAGAAAATGCATTTGACAAAATCCAGCATCCTGTCTTGATAAAAACACTTAAAAAACAGGAATAGAAAGAAACTTGTTCAAAATGATAAAGGGCATCTATGAAAATCCACAGCTAGCATCATATTCCATGAAGAAAGACTGAAAGCTTTCACTCTATATCTGGGACTAGACAAAGATGCCCACCATCACCACTATTATTTAACATCTTTCTGGGAAGCTCAAGCCAGAGCAACAAGGCAAGAAAAATAATAAAAAGTACCCCAATCGGAAAGGAGGAAGTAAAGCTTTCACTATTTGCAGATGACATTATCCTATATATAGAAAATCCTGAAAAATCTACAACAAAGCTACAAAAGCTAATAAATGAATTAGCAAAATGAAGGGGTACAGCCTGAAAATGTAGAGCTGTGTTCCAATAGCCATGTTTCTTGAGGATGACTGAATAATGATACAGCTGTCACAATGTTACTGTGATTGTGAAAATGTTGTGTCTGATGCTCCTTTTATCTACCTTGTCAACAAAGGAGTAGAACATACGGAATAAAAATAAATAATAGGGGAACAAATGCTAAAATAAATTTAGTTTGAAATGCTAGTGATCAATGAAAGTGAGGGATAAGGGGTATGGTAGGTATAATCTTTTTTTTTTCTTTCCTGTGTTCGTTTTATTTCTTTTTCTATTGTCTTTTTATTTCTTTTTCTGAATTAAAGCAAATGTTCTAAGAAATGATGAATATGCAAATAAGTGATGATATTGTGAATGACTGATTATGTATGTTGACATTTTAGTTGATTTCTTTATTTTTTAATTAATAAAATTTTTTTTAATGAAGGGGTACAAAATCAACATGCAAAATTCAGTAGTTCTATATACTAGTAATGAGCAATCTGAGGAGGGAGATCAAGGAAAAATTTCCATTCACAATAGCAATCAAAAGAATCATGTATCAGGAATAAATTTAACCAAGGATGTATAAGACTTGTACACAGAAAACTACAAAACATTGCTACAAGAGATCAAAGAATACCTAAATAAATAGAGACATCCATGTTCATGGATTGGAAAGCTGAGTATCATTAAGATGCAAATTCTACCCAAAATGATTTACAGATTCAACACAATTGCAATCAAAATTTCAACAGCCTGTTCTGCAGAAATGGAAAAACCAATTAGCAATGTACTGGCAAAGATAAGGCGCCCCGAATAGCCAAAAACATCTTGAAAGAGAAAGAAGTTGGAGGGCTCACATTTCTTGACTTTAAAGCATATTACAAAGTTATAGTGGTCAAAACTGCATGGTACTGCCACAAGGACAGATACACTGACCAATGGAATCAAACTGAAAGTTCAGAAATAGACCCTCACATCTATGACCATTTGATTTTTTTTTTTGTTTAAATAAATTTACTTCTTGTAACTTTGCTCTGTTTAGACTATGTAATTTTGTTCAATTATAAGAACAATCTTTAAAGGATTGGGGATCATTGACTAGCTGAACGGATGGAATAGAAAGTGGAAAACGTAAAATGCCAGGAAACATACATTCAGAGCTAGGTAAGTTTGTTCACTGAGCCTAACCTGGCTAATCCATTAAAGATAATCTCCTCAGAAAAAGCACAAAGATTCTATTAACTGATATATAGGGCTCCTCATTCAAATAAAGGTAGATATACCAACTAACCTAGAAACTAGCTGAAATACTACAAAGAAGAAATCCTATTTAGAATACCCCAGTTTCAAGATAAAATGCATGCATTTAAATGTGGTCCATCTGGATGAAAGTTGGCACAAGTTACTAAATTCTTCCCCCAAATAGAAAACACAAACAAAGACTGGAGAGGAGTCTAACTTTATGATCTTGCTCTCAAACTGCTTAGTGCTCCTCCACTTGAGACAACAGGTGCTGTCGCAGTAGGAGAGAATACCAAAGTAGCACTCACTGGGGCTGGTTTTCTCATAGACAACCCCCATGCAGATCCCACAAACCATGTCCTTACTGTGTTGGGCAGCAAATGAGAGCTCCATGTCCTTTATATGGGCCTCAATGCAAGACTTTATATGTTGTGATCTCTGGGCAGTTTCTTTTGGATGTAGGACCTGCAGTCCACACATATCACGTGAATCTCCATAAAGATACACACAGTTCTCCCCATATTGGCACTCTTCCACTGCAGCATAGGGGCAAAGCTGATTATTTGTTTCCAAAGCAGTTTGTTCTTTCTCTGATTCTTCCTTGGTCACTGAGCCCCATGGGGGTGCTTCAGTGCAGGAAGGGGTAGTAGGCCACAGTATTATTATCCAGGGACAAACTCAGTGGCATTCACCAAGTCTTCTGTTCCTGCTCTTTTAGCTGCAAAGTTTGAATTTCTTGACTCAGCTTCACCTCCACTTATTTGAACAAGTGGTCCAACTACTGATGAGAAACTTGAGGAAGCAGCAAGGTATGATTTTGCAGTTAGAACTACAACAGTTGCTTCTTTCCGTTTCAATGACTTGCTTTGTTTGTATCTGCAAAGGTTTCCATAAATATAGTACCCTTGCTGAAAATACTTGCACACTAGACCATATGGACTGTAAGAGAGGTCATGTGAGTAGCGACAGTTATGTACTCCCTTACAATCCCCCCGCATAAAATACCTGCAAGTGATCCTTTTAGTCTAGCTACTCCTACTGCCGTGGCTGCTGCCTCCCCCTCCTCCCACCCCCAGGGATGGGAAGGTGACTGTGGAGACAGGGATGGTTGAGAGTGCTGCCACTGCTGCCCCTGCAGCTCCTGCTCCTAATGCTGTGGCTGTTGTTCCAGGAGCTACAGCCTCTGCCATTACTATTTTTCCCACACAGCAATAGCTTCCAGGGTCACAGAGTTCCAGTCTGGTTTCAGTGAGAGGATGGCCAAGAGAGGGGAAGGGGACTTGAGGTATCTGCTAGCACCCCATACTGCTCCACCCCAATTGATTTCTGACATGGCTGTCAAATCCACTCAACTGGGAAAGAATCATCTCATCAACAAACAGTACTGGGAGAACTGGATATCCATATGTAAAAGAATGAAAGAAAACCCCTTTCTCACACCTTATACAAAAATCAACTCAAAATGGATTGAAGACCTAAATATAAGTCAGGACTATAAAACTAGAAGAAAATGTAGGGAAGCATCTTATGGTAGACAATGTTTTCTTACATTATACACCCAAAGTATAAGCAACAAAAGACAAAATAGATGGAAGCTCCTTAAAATAAAAAAAGTTGTACATCCAAAGATTTTGTTATGAAAGTGAAAAGATAACCTACTTAGTGGGGGAAAATATTGGTGTTCTAGTTTGCTAGCTGCCGGAATGCATCACACCAGACACAGATTGGCTTTTAATAAAAGGGGATTTATTTTGTTAGTTCTTCAGAGGAAAGGCAGCTAACTTTCCACAGAGGTTCTTTCTTACATGGGAAGGCACAGGATAGTCTCTGCCGGCCTTCTCTCCAGGCCCCTGGGTTCCAACAACTTTCCCCGGGGTGACTTCTTTCTGCATCTCCAAAGGCCTGGGCCGAGCTGTGAGTGCTGAGATGAGGAATGCTGAGCTGCTTGGCTGTGCTAGGTTGCGCTCTCATTTAAGCACCAGCCAATTAAGTCAAACGTCACTCACTGCAGCAGACACGCCTCCTAGCCGACTGCAGATGTAATTAGCAACAGATGAGGTTCACATGCCATTGGCTTATGTCCGCAGCAACAAAACTAGGTATCCTCACCTGGCCAAGCTGACAACTGAATCTAACTAACACAATTGGTAACCACAAATCTAATACGGATTTAATTTAGAATATATAAAAAATCCTACAATTCAACAATAAAAAGACAAACAAACCAATTCAAAATGGGTAAAAGTCTTGAATAGACATTTCTCCAAAGAGGATATACAAAAGGCTAAAAGCACATGAAAAGATGTTCAATATCACCAGCTATTAGGGAAATACAAATCAAAACCACAATGAGATATCACTTCACACCCACTAGAATGGATATTATTTAAAAAAAAATTACAAGTGTTGGAGAAGACGCAGAGAAATAGGAATACTCTTTCATTGTTGGTGGGAACGTAAAATGGTGCAGCTGCTGTGGAAGACAGTTTAGCAGTTCCTCAGGAACTCAATATAGAATTACCCTTATGACCTGATAGTTTTGCTACTAGGTACAAACCCAGAAGAATTCAAAGCAAGGACTCCAACAGATACCTGCACACCAGTATTCATTAAACGGCATTATTCACAATTGTGAAAAGATGAAAGCAATCCAAGTGTCAATCAACCAGTGAATGGATAAACTCACAATGGAATATTTTCAGCTATAAAAGGGAATAAAGTCCCAATGTATGCGACAACATGGATGAACCTTGAAGATATTATGCTGAGTGAAATAAGCAGGCACAAAAGGACAAATATTGTATGATCTCACTGATACGAACTAATCATAGAGTCATAATCTAGAGCACAGGTTACCAGGGGATAGATGGGGGTAGAGAACAGGAAACTGATGCTTAATTTGTACAGAATTTCTATTTATGTTGATTATAAAGGTTTAGAAAATGATGATGGTGATGGAAGCATGTTATTGTGAGTGTAATGAACAGCGTAATTATATATGTGAATGTGGTTGAAAAGGGATATTTTAGAATGTGCATGTTATGAGAATGAAAGAAGATAAAATATGAGATTGTATAACACACTAAACCGTGTTGTGACAATCGGCTGTGATTAACAGAAGTATATGAGGTAAGTGCCCCAAAATGTAGAGCTGCATTCCAGTAGCCACATTTCTTGAAGATGATTGTATAGTGATATAGCTTTCACAATGTGACTGTTTGATTGTGAAAACCTTGTGTCTGAGGCTTCTTTTATCTACCTTATGGACATACTAGTAAAACATATGGATTAAAAATAAATAAATAATGGGGGAACAAATGTTAAAATAAATTTAGTAGATTGAAATGCTAGTCATCAATGAAAGGGAGGGGTAAGGGGCATGGTATGTATGAATTTTTTTCTTTTTATTTCTTTTTCTGAATTGGTGCAAATGTTCTAAGAAATAATCATGATGATGACTATATAACTATGTGATGATATTGTGAGTTATTGATTATATATCAAGAATGGAACAATCATATGGTAAGAATGTTTGTGTTTGTATGCTCTTATGTTTAAAAATTAAGAAAAAAAATTTTTAAAAATGCAAAATACTATTTACAAAGAGAGAGAGAGAGAGAGAGACTAAAGAGACATTGACAATTAAATGAAATACATGATCCTGAATTGGATCTAATAATGGAGGAAAAAAGTACATGGAAATATTAAATGTTCAAGGAGTAAAAAAAAAAAGAAATGCTAGTGATCAATGAAAGGGAGTGATAAGGGGTATAGAAAAAAATTGGGGAAACAAAGGCTAAAATATATTGGGTAGATGGAAATACTAGCAATCAGTGAGAAGGAGAGGTAAGAAGTATGATAGTATGAGTTTTCTTCTTTTTATTTCTTTTTCTGAATTGATGCAAATGTTCTAAGAAATGATCATGGTGATGAATACACAACTATGTGATGATATTGTGAATTACTGATTATATACCAAGAATGGAATGATCATATGGTAAGAATGTTCATGCTAACAAGCAATCTCACCACCCTCCCCCTGTCTATGTGGGACATGACTTCCAGGGGTGTGGACCTTCCTGGCAACGTGGGACAGAGATTCTAGAGTGAGCTGAGACTCAGCATCAAGGGATTGAGAAAAACCTCAGAATGAGCTGAGATTAAGCAGCAAGGGATTAAGAAGATCTTCTTGACCAAAAGGGGGAAGAATGAAATGAGACAAAGTGTCAATGGCTGAGAGATTCCAAACAGAGTTGAGAGGTTATCCTGGAGGTTATTCTTATGCATTAAGTAGATTATCATCTTGTTATTCAAGATGTAATGGAGAGGCTGGAGGGAACTGCCTGAAAATGTAGAGCTGTGTTCCAGTAGCCATGGTTCTTGAGGATGATTGAATAATGACATAGCTTTCACAATGTGACTGTGTGATTGTGAAAACCTTGTGTCTGATGCTCCTATTATGTACCTTGTCAACAAACGAGTAGAACATACAGAATAAAAATAAATAATAGGGGGAACAAATGCTAAAATAAATTTAGTTTGAAATGCTAGTGATCAATGAAAGTGAGGGGTAAGGGGGATGGTAGGTATAATCTTTTTTTTTCTTTTCTGTGTTCATTTTATTTCTTTTTCCATGGTCTTTTTATTTCTTTTTCTGAATTAATGCAAATGTTCTAAGAAATGATGAATATGCAACTAAGTGATGATATTGTGAATTACTGATTATATATGTTGATGTTTTATTGGGTTTGTTAATTTTTTTAATTAATAAATAAATTTTAAAAAGAATGTTCATGTTTGTATGTTGTTATGTTTAAAAAAAAATTTTTTTTTAAAAAAGAAGTATAGGAATGTTCCTTCATGAATTGTAACAAATGTACAACACTAACACAAGGTGCTAATAATATGATGGTACATGAGAAAAAATATACCCAATAAAAACTATGGACTATAGAGGCAGGCCACAGTGGCTCAGCAGGCAGACTTCTCGCCTGCCATGCCAGAAACCCGGGTTCAATTCCCAGTGCCTGCCCATGCAAAAAACAAAAAAACAAAAATATATGGACTACAGTTAATAGCACTGTTTCAATATTCTTTTATCAATTGTAAAAAAGATGCCACAGTAATGCAAAGTGTCAACAATAGGGGAATATATAGGAACACTGCAGTTTTTACATGACTTTCTTGTAAACCTACCACTTCTCTAACCAAAAAATAATAATAACTTAAAAAATTATGCTAAGTGAAAGAAAATTGTGGAATTGAAACCCATACTAAACTCTGAAATCTGTTCTACAACTTACTGTTGTGATGTACTCTGAAATTTTTGGTTTTAAGAGAAGGAGTATAACAGAGAAGACAGGATTTAACAAATGAGTATGACTGCTGAATCATTATGTTGATATTTCTGTTGGTCTCCAGTGTTTTGGCGCAGCTAGAAGAAAAAATGAAAAATTGTGGAATTGCAACTCATACCAAACTTTAAAATCTGCTCTATAACTACTTTTTAGAATGCAGTTGGAAATTTATTGCTTTTTTTTTTTTTTGGATAGGCACACACCGGGAATCAAACCCAGCATGGCAGGCAAGAATTCTGCCACTGTCGCACAGCCCTTGCTTTTTTGTATATATGTTATATTTCACAATTTAAAAAAAAGCATTATGCTAAATGAAAGAAATAAGAAGCAAATTATTACATAGTATATGATTCTATTTATAGAAAATATAACTATAAATAAATCTAGAGACAAATTGTTTAGTGGTTATGTAGGCTAGGGAAGGATAAAGGGATTGAACAGTGACTGCAGAGCAGCAGAGAGTTTTTCTTTTTAGAGTAACGAAGATGTTCTAAAATTAATTGTGATGAATACAAAATTTTGTGACTATACTAAAAGGCAGTGATTGTACACTTTTGATGGGCTGTAAAGTATGTGAATATATCTCAATAAAACTGCTTTAAAAAAAAAAAGAGGCAATCACAACTGATATTCTAAAATGTTTGCTACTTTACCATCAGTGAAAGCCATTCATATCAAAATTTATGAGACTCAACCAAAGTGAGATCTAAAGAGATACCTTCAGCCTCAAATGCATTTATTAATGAAAAATTCAGAAAATGTGTTAAACATACAACTAGAAATGCTAAAAAATAGAAAAGACAGATACAAATCCATATAAGCTAAACTGGGAAAATCCGAATAAAATCAGTGGATTGTGTCAATGTCAATATCCAAATTGTGATACTATACTATGGTTTTACAAAATTTTAAAACTGGGGGAAACTGGGCAAAGTGCACAAGGTGCAAATCTCTCTGTATTATATTTCTTATAATTACACGTGAATCTATAATTATCTCAATCGAAATTTCAACTACAGAACAGGGTAAGTTAAAACAAAATGTCAGAATCAAATATTTGCTGAACACCTATTATGTTCCACCACTATAGTGGGTGCTGGGATACAATGATAAGCAAAACAGATATGGTCCCTTTCCCTCTTGGAGCTGAAATCATCTAGCATAGGAATCTGACACCAAATAAATAAAACATACAAATGTAAAATTTAATGTTCAACGTTAGCATATAACAGGAGAATATAATATACACTTAGAGTGAAGACAATGCCTCTGAGGAAGTGAGAACTGAAGGCTGGCCAAGGATTATCCTAGGGAAGAGTGCCTTAGGCAGAGAGCCCAGCACATGCAAAGGAAGGATGGTTGGAGCACAGCGATGTGTAAGAAGATTGGCAAAAATAAGACTGGAGAAGTAGGTAGGGGTCAGGTAGATTTTAGCTATTATAGTAAGAGCGAAGGCATTAAAGGCGTAACATAATCCTTTCTGTATTTTAGAAGATTACTCTAGCTGCTCTGTAGAGAATGGATTAGAGTGGGAGGCAGGGAGCAGAGAACTGTGAGAACTGTGAGAACTGTAGCAGTAAGGAGGATGCTTGGATTAAGTAGACGATGATGGAGAAGGATTCCAGATACTTAGATGGTGGAAATGGTGATAGACTGAAGATATTTACATGGAAGAATTGATAAGACCTGGCAATGGACTAGACATAAGGGGTGAGGAGATAGTCAACTGTATAATTTCTGACATGAATGACTAAGTGGACAGAAAGGCTATTTACTAAGATGGAAAATAAAAAAGGAAATAACTATGTGGGAGTAGGTTAGAAATCAAGAGTTCAGTTTTATATGTGTTAAGTCTGAGAGACCAGTTAAGGCATCTAAGTGGACATGTCAAGAATATAGTTGGGAGTATATTCATTGCGCTCAGAGTATAAAACATATTTTTGAACAATATATACTGGGCCAATGGCTTGTAGTTAGTCTCTAAAGCCATGGGAGTAAAACAAGTTACCCAGGGAAAACATGTAGAAAAGAGGGTTTAGGACGGAGCCCTGGTGAACTGTGAGTCTTTAGAGGACAGAGAAAGGAAAGAGTTATAGACACAAAGGGAAAGAAATATATTAAGGGATTACAGAAATCAAAAGAAAAGAATGTTTCAAGGAAGGAGTAGATGACTGCATTCAATATTGCTGAGAAATCAAATGAGGTCAGGGCAGGGTGGGTTTAGCAACATGGTGGTCATTGGAGACCTTAACAAGAGTAACTTCAGGACATGGAAAACCACACTGAATAATGCTGAGAAATGATCAAGAGGTGACAAAGTGGAGGTACGGAGGGCAAATAATTCCTTTGAGAAGCTTTGCTGGGGGGAGAATGGACAGAAAAAGTCAGCAAATGAAAGTTTTAAAAAAGTATCTCATTTCCTTGTAACAATCAAATAAGGTAGATTTTATTATTTAAAACTTTTTTTTTTAATTAGGGAGACAGAACATGTGAAGAATGTGAGAAGGCTTCAGAAGTGAGTCAAAAGGAGAATGGGGGGTATTCACTGATAGAGCAAGGTTTCTGAAAATCTAGGAGGGGATGGGATCTAGACACACACGGAGGGATTAATCTCTGGTAAAATACTTCGTCTCTAGCAACAGGAAGGAAGAAGTCAATGGGTACAGAGTTAAGCGTTTTTTTGTCCTTGGGACAATGAGGGGAGTGCCTGTCCACTGATTTCTTTTTTTCCATGAAGTATCAGACAAAGTCAAAGGATGAGGGTGAGGGAGACAGGTAGGGAAATGAGAAAGTAGAAAAGACATGAAATTATTCTTTTGGTTAGGGGGAATAAAAATGTATTACAGAAATGTTATAATTTGTTAAGTGGCATTAAGGACCCAAGTTAAGTCAGTGATAGAGATTTACAAGGATTTAATATAAATAAACCTTATGTCAACTTAAAGAAAAAATAGACACATATCCCTATTCTAATATGGAAAGATGCAGCTTAAAAAAATACAACTGTTCAAGCTCACAAAAGCCTACAAGGTTTCCAAGAAAACCAGAATTCTAGAGTTTGGTCAGAAATCTAGAAAATGTGACAAGAAGATGTTTTAGAGTAGTGTCCAGGAGGAACGGAGCATCTTACTTACAAAGGTAGTAAAGACTAAAAGACTGAATAAACCCGTCCATCTATGGCAAACTGATTTTCGCCAAGGATGCCAGGTCCACTCAATGGGGAAAGAATAGTTTCTTCAACAAAAGGTGCTAGGAAAACTGGATTTCCACATGCAAGAGAATGAAGTTGGACCCCTACCTCATACCATTTACAAAAATTAAGTGAAAAATGTATCAATAGCCTAAATATAAGAGCTAAAACAACAGAATCCTTGGAAGAAAACAGAGATAAATCTTCAGGACCTTGTGTCAGGCAATAGTTTCTTAGACACGACATCAAAAGCATGAACCACAAAAGAAAAAACAGATATACTGGACTTGATCAAAATTTAAAACTTCTGTGCATCAAAAGACACTGAGTAAAAAGATTAACCCAAGGAATGATTTTCAAATCATATATCTGATAAAGGTCTGGTACTGAGAATATATAAGGAATACCTGCAGCTCAACAACAAAAAGACAACCCAGTTTAAAAATGGGTAAAGGCCCTGAATAGGCATTATCTCCAAAGAAGATGTACAAATGGCTAATAAATACATGAAAAGATGCTCAGTATCTTCACCAATTAAGGAAATGCAATTCAAAACCACAATGAGACACAACCTCACACCCAGGATGGCTACTATTTATAAATCAGAAAATAAAAGTATTGGCAAAGATGTGGAGAAACTGGAACCTTCATACATTGTTGGTGGTAAAATAAAATAGTGCACGTACTGTGAAAAGTATTTGGTGGTTCCTCAGAAAGTTAAACATAAAATTACCACACAATCAGCAATTCCACTTCTAAGTATATACCCAAAAGACTTGAAAATGGGGACTCAGAGATATTTGTACACCAATGCTGATAGCAGTGTTGTTCCCAAAATCAAAAGGTAGAAACAACCCAAACGTTCATCAACAGATGAATGGATAAATAAAATGTGGTATACACACACAAAGGAATATTATCCAGCTGTATGTACAAAGGAATGAAAGTCTACAACACAGATAAACCTTGAAAACATTATGCTGAGTGAAATAAGCCAGACACAAAGGACAGATATTATATGATTCCACTTTTATGAAATCTCTAGAACAGGCAAATTCATCCATACAGATAGCAGAAAAGAGATTACCAGAGGCTGGGAAGAAGGAGAACTGAGGAATTACTGCTTAATGGGTACAAAGTTTTTATTTGGGGGATGAAAAAGTTTTGATAATAGAGGGTGGCCATGGTGAGGTGAACGTCATTAATGCTGCTGAACTGTATGCTTAAAAATAGCTAAAACGGGAAATTTTATGTTATATATATGTTACTACAATAAAATAAAACAAGCGATTTTTAAATAAAATCATGGTGATCTAAAAGGAAACCTATTAAAAATAAAAACTGTTTAGTGCAAAAGAAAAATGTATTTAGGTGCTAACAATCTGATGCAATCTTTATTCAGCAATATAAATTTTACAAAGGTCTCTCAAACTCATATTTCTCTTCCATTTTTGTAATATTATTACAATAGCTCCCTGATGGCAGAGGAGAATCATTGTCCTTTGGAATAGAAGTAGGCAAAGGTTCAGAGAGGTAGGCTGTCCACCATGCTACAGCAAGTAAGCGGTGGAGTGAGGGTCTAAATCCACATCCCTTGGCTCCAAAACCAAAGCTGACTTAATAATTAATCTGTTACTAAGTAACAAGTGTATAAACTATTTATACTTTAATCTTTTGGAATTAAAGTCTAGAAGAGCTCTCTTGCAAACTAAGCTCTCTTACAAATCATCACAGACATCTTAGAACACTGAGCCAGTGGTAAGAGGTCTCAAGATCTGGTCTCAATCGTCTCCCCAGGGACTTGACTATTCACTCAGATAACTACAGAAGGAAGATGCAAATGCGACATGGATATTGAAAATAGAAGTGAAGAAAATTTGGAGTTTGCAAACTTCTCAAACAGTTATGGAGAGTGAAACACAAAGAGACAGAGGGTGTAGAAACCCTAGGACAGTGTCTAATCAAAGCACAGAATATGCTTTTCCTAATAACAAAACCCAGAGCAAGGTTCCTTAACTTCAGCACTACTGAAATTTTGGACAATAATTCTTTGTTGTGGGGCCATCCTGTGAACCACATATGTGTAGCAGCATTCCTGGCCTCTACCCATGAGATACCAGTAGCACACTTCCCCTTTCCAAGTTGTGACAATTAAAAATGTCTATATATGTGCTATATATGTATAACCTGGTTTGGGTACCTGTGTGACACCTAAGACTCAGAGTAGGAGTTCTGCAGTTCTGAAAGTCAGCATTGCCACATAAACAACTGTTAAAAGAACTGAAAAAGAGATTAGGCTTCAATTAGAAATAAGAATGAAGCCAATCAGGTCAGGCCTAAGATAAATTAGAAAACAGGGGTATGGAGGACATTGTATTTTAGAATTTCACCCACTCTATGAGACCAAAGGAAGAGAGGTTTATTTTATCCAAAACCTAAATTTTCTGTAGCACATCCTCTAACTCAACCTGTTCGGATAGATCATTTAAACAACACAAACACAGGGAGCCCAAAATGGGAAAGAGGGCTTGTAATCCTGTATAGCTTAAGGTAACACCCAGACACATGCCAGAGCATGATGACCAGGTAACTAAAAAGTATTAGCCAAGTCCCTTAAGGATAGGAGGGAAAATACGGAACTATTAAACTTTACCACCAGGGAAACGCCTGATACTGTCTCAAAATTAGGGACTCCTACGTCAATAGGTCAAGCCCTTGACCATGAGGCTCCCTCTTGTGAAGTTTATTTATGTAGCAGAGAAGCTAAGCCTACCTATAGTTATGCCTAAGAATTACTTCCAGAGGACCTCTTTCATTGCTCAGATGTAGCCTCTATCTCTCTAAATTAAACTCTGCAAGCAAAAGCATTATTCTGTCCCCCTAAATGGGACATGGGGTGAAAGTCTCCCTGACAATGTAAGATATGACTCCCAAGGATGAGCTTGGCCATGGCACTGTGGAACTGACAATGCCTTCCTGACTAAATGGGGGCAAAGATTTGTAACAAATAAGGTATCAGTGGCTAAGAGAGTTCAGAGTTGAGAGCTTACTCTTATGCAAGCTTCAGCTAAATATCCCTATTCATTGCGGTTTGCCAAACCCCAACCAAAACTTTTCCTGCCAACCCTAAAGAACACCTAGGGCTTTACCTGAGATTCTACAAAGGTTCCATGCACTATGATTACTTTCCAGAAACCTACAACCTCCAGATGGGTTCCTAGGCTAGATAAGTCCTGAAAGGCAGAGGCGCCAGCCTCTCCAGAACATCAACTAGTTCCATCCCCTTATACCATATTATCGACTGCCCTTTAGAACATGAAAAAGTTAGAATGGGCATAGCCCGAATACCCCTAAAGATTGGGATAAAGATCAAAGGAGAAGGTGGATTTGTAACAGAGAAGACAGGATTTAACAAATGTGTATGACTTCTGAATCATTTATTTCTTTTAGTCTCCAGTGTCTTGGAGCAGCTAGAAGGAAATACCTGTAATTGTGGAACTTTTAACCTATACCAAACTCTGAAATCTGTTCTCTAAGTACTTGTTGCAGTATGCTTTGAAATTTATTGCTTTTTTTGTATATATGTTATTTTTTTATTAGGAACTGTATTTATTATTACTGCTATTGATATGATTCTTACTTCCTTCTTTTATGCCTTGGAATTACTTCTGTGAAAGGTGCATGATCTCTGGGAGAGGATAACCCACAAACCCATGTGACAGCAGATGTCACAGTATATGGAAAGGTGAAGAGAAAAAGGCTGTAGACATATCCACACTTATCCTTTTTCTGCTGGGAAGGAATGAATATTTTATCCCTCTTGTCATTTTTCTTGCTTTTTATGAGCAGAAAAATTCTAGGCCAAGTGAACAGAAGTCTAACTTGAAGTGTTAAGTTAGGTGCTGAAGTGTTAAGCTCTTCAGGTGGAGGTGTAAACTTGTGGAAGGTAACAGAGAGTAACACAAGTAACAGAGAGTCACAGTCCCTTAATCAATTCCCACACTTGAGACAGTTTACAGACCCAGAGTCCCTTGACAAGGGGAGAGTCAGGTACTCTTGGAAGGATCATTTTACACTGCCTAAAATATATGTTATTTTTCACAATTAAAAAAAATGTCTCCTGGGTGGGATCACCATCCCCAACCGAGAACCACTGACCTAGAGAGATTCTACTCTGACTCCGTAAGTCAAGATATCTTTACAGAGAAAGTGGGAAAAGCCTACGATGTCTTTTCTTTAGAGCAATAGTTTTTACAGTCTTTACCCAAGAGGTCTGAATGTTTCAAAGATATGCACAATACACCAAAAAATGCAGGCCTGGCACAAGAGCCCAAACCTTACTACCTAAGGGGGGATCTTGGTAATAGACTCTCTTCCTTTTTTTTTGGTACGGACAGGCACCAGGAATTGAATCTGGGTCTCTGGCATGGCAGGCGAGACTCTGTCTGCTGAGCCGCTGTGGCCTGCCTGGTAATAGACTCTTAAGACCAAGCAGTCAGTCTTTCTTCCTCCTTCCCACCCCAAGTGGCTAAAAATCAGTCACACACACACACATGCCTATTAAGCCATCGCTCATTTTTCTATTTCATGGGAAGACGCCTATATTGTTCTGGAAATCTGGCTCCTTTAATGGGCTCAAGACAGATATAGCCTGTACTGTCTGAACTGTCCTCTCCCCAGGAGACAAAAGACCACTCCTAATAGGTCAGCAATCCCAACCCCCTACCCCTCCACCTCCAGTTGGTTGTGTGCTGACAGGGCTCGCCTGATCTCCCTTGAGGGAAGGGACACTCAGCTCTTTGTCTGTTGTCTTGTTTTACAATTATTTACTCTGCCCATTGAAATTTGATGGGTTTTAGAACACTTGGCTCAACGTAGTTATCCATCTTTCCATCAGTGGGAAGCAAAGTCTGGGTCTCTCCAACTGGATCTTTTTACTAATCCAGGCTTTGAGAAGCAATTCTTTTCTGAGAGCTTCTTTAAAGAGAATATATAAAATAATTTTGACTTTATATGTTCTAAGAAAGGGATTTTAGAAACATAAACTAATCTGTGGCGCCCTTAAGTTTTCAGAATTTTGCTTTTCAATTAGCAAATGCCTTCCCTTTCCCCTCCCCGAAACAATCTTACCAAGATGAAATGAATTTTACATTGGTGTGTGTTTGAAATAAAACCCTGTTTAAAAACATCTGCACCATGGCACTGTCTGGGCAGTGTCAGTACAGAGCGAAATTTTTGCAACCTAAGATTCAATCTCCCTGAGGTCTCCCACTGCCTTCACTAGACTACAGCTCCTTAAGAAAGAAACATGCCTCAGTCCATGGAGGACAGGCCTGGCTCAAAGAACAGAATGGACACCGTAAAATTAACTGTAAGATTATTTTGGTGCAATTTTGCTGTGGCAAGGGATACTCTATTTCTGCTCTCTAGGACATAAATTGCATAAGGAACAAAAGATGACTTTGAATAACTTTTTTAAAAAGCTTGTTTTCAAAGTCTGTAATGGTTTCTATAGGCTCTCCCCAGGATATTTTATTTGTAGCTCCCCCTCAAAAAAACAAAATGCTTCAAATCCCAAAGGATATTATTTATTCCTTTACAAGCAGGATTTAGACAAGGGAGAACACAGAACTGATTTTGAAAAATTAAGTTCAAAATAGGACAAGGACATGCACATCTAAGGTTTTAAACCCTTACTACTCATGACCCCCTAACCCAGTTCTTGATCTTCAAATCCAGTGAGAAGGTACATTTAGAGTAAGGGATTAGGTATGAAGTATATTGGCATTCACAAAATATTTTGGCAGGTGCTCTGCCATTCTATATTATTAGTGATCAGGTTTCGGAAACTTAAAATGAACCCAAAGGTTTCACCACCATCCAGAATGCAGCAATGGGTGACCTGCCACGAGGCATACATGTATGCACACACAGGCCAGCTCTAAAGAGCCTCTTTTTTCAGAGCCCTAACGGCTTGACCTCAACACCTGCTGCACTTCCTGAAGACAGACAGGCTCTGGAGCTCCACTTGTTCCTCGCACACGGCTGCACTTTCGAGGAACGACCGCACACAAGCAGAGGCTGGCCAGCTGCCAAGGCAGGGGCAGCCCAGCCGCCTCAGGCCTGAACTTTCCCTGTGCTGTCAGGGCGGGATCCTGCTATGAGCTGACTCAGCGGCCAGCATGGAACTCTGCCAACCAGAGAGCAATGCGGGGGCTGCAGGCAGCACACAGATGTTTTGCTAAACCAAAGTAATCAGACGGGAGGCGGGCCTGGGCTGGAAGCCAGGGTGCTGCTGTCGTGGAAGTTGGGATTCTCTGATCCTACTCACTCTCTATTACCTCCCTGGATGATCTGAGGGAAAACCTCTATGCATCCTAGTGTCTTCTGTGCTTCAGAGGCATGTCAGTGTGGACACAAGAGAGATGGCATCATTTGCATAAAAGAGCACCACTACCCACCATGTACCTAGTACTGCACAGACTTTCACATGTGGTACCTCAGCTAATCCTCATAGCATTCTTGAAAGGTAGCTCCATTATTTTTATTTCACAGATGAGAAGCCCCAGGCTCTTCCTGTAGGGCCCTACCACAAGCTCATAAGGTAATAAATGGAAGAATGGGATTTGAACCCACTTCTTTGCCTCTAATCTACTATAACTGCTGCTATTGTAAGACTTATATCAATTGCACAGAGCTCCTTGATCCAAACACCCTGATTTTTCAGGTTCCATAGGACCTTTCTCTTAGATTGGCCTGTGTAGATCCACAGCTCACCACAACTTATTTCTAAATAACATCATGGGTCTATGTAAAGAGTGGGTGCTTATAGGGAAGACATGGGTATTATTGATGGCTTCATCATGAGTTCCTTATCTAAGTACTAAAAAGTCATTTGACCTGAAACTAGTTCAGGGTGTTACAAAATGTGTAGCTGTCAGCATGACTGAGACCTAATACCTCATTCTAAATTCAGCACTCCTATTCTCTAGGTGAAGAAAAACTACACTAAAGGTCAACAAGAAAAGACGAATTAGAAATCAAAGCTTTGGTTCAGAACACAAATTTCCCAGGTTATACCCTCTTGAGATATTTCATTAGGACCCAGGGATCTGCATTTTTTTAAATGCTCCCTAGATGCCTGTGATATTTAGCCATGTTTGGAAATCGCTTATGCTTGTTTTGGATTAAAAAAGGAATCTTGAGGACTACCCTTCCTTATTTCAAAGGGTGAAATGAAATCATGCTTAAAAGCCTCTGATTGGAACATATATAGAACACAAACACTTCCTATCAGTTATTTTGGCTGCAAAATAACAAATGATTTTTAAGAACATGATAGTTGGTTAGCCTAGAAGTAAGAAACTGTTTTAGGAAAGATTGTTCCTTTACATAATTATTAGAAAAACTAATTAAAGCCACACATGTCATTTTAGACATCCCTCAAGACATTGTTGCAACCTCATCCTTCTTTTAAAAAAAGAGATAGTACTGATGTTCTCTCACATCAAGCTTGGAACAATCTATATCAGGAGTAATTTACACATTCCATTGCTTTACTCAAGAAGATAAACATTAAATGAGAAAAAAAAAAGTCAAAGTCTGTTCCTGTTTAGGTTGCTGCTCATTGAAGTAGGAGAATTAGAGGCCTGGCAGAGTCACTGCCCCTGGCAGTACACCTCTCTGGCTAGCCTTCTGGAAGAACAAATGACCTCCCACACTAGAAAGACTGACCTGCTTGAGCTGCTCATCTAGATTCCAGCTCGGCTGTGCAGATGTGGAGACTGAAGGTGGGGCCTTGGATACATCTGTGGCATGGTCTTCTTTTGCCTGCTGCCCATGAGGTGGGGGCCCTGGTGTCGGGAGGAGACCAGACAAAGGCACCACTCTGGGGTCTGGGTGAGCTGCTTTCTGCACATGAAAATATTTTGAAGCAGCCTGGGCCTCTTTCTCAGCCACCTCTCCATCTTCATCACCCCCATCCTCATCTTCCAAACCTCCTTCCTCTTCCTCAGGCTCAGAGTTCATATTGCTCCGTTCAAACACTCGGGCAGCCGCTGTAGCTGGTGGAACTCTGGCTAAGGGACCCAGGGCAGGGCTGCCAGAGGGCCTCCCAGGTGTGGCAGAAAGGAGAGTCTGCTGTGTGGTAAGCTTCTGGGCATACAAGAACTGGGCTTCTCTCATCTGCTGTTCTTGTTTTTCCCTGGCATCCATCTGCAGAGGAGCTAGGTGCAGCTGTTGTTGCTGCTGCTGCTGCTGCTGCTGCTGCTGTTGCTTTTGCTGCTGCAGAGACTCCATCACTACCTCAAGCTTCACTCCTCAATTGGCATGGCTCTGAACCTGGGAGTGGTCCAGCAGGCACAATAGGTCTAAACTTTAAATGACTAAGAGGAAAAACAAAGCAGAAAAAACAGAACCATGTAAAATGGGTACAAAAAGGCTTTATTTTCTCCATTAAAGGACCATGAGTTCTGAACACTAGCACATGCTTCTAAATCTGAGTTTTAAGATCACACTAGTGGTGAGGCTTTGGGGAGCAGGCTTGAAAGAAGAGGACAGGATTTAAAGAGGATGAATTTTAGTAGCAGTGTGCTATTCTAGCCTGCTAATATCTGTGCCCTCTTCTCTCTCCCTCAACATTAGCAAACAATCTGCGTATTATTGAAAAGGCAACTGAGTTTGCACTGACAGCCACAATAATAAAGGGAAGAAAGAGCCTGCCTGCAAAAGAGAAAATGCTGCTTACATTCCCATCCCCAACAGAAATAGAAAGATATCACTATCCAAACTGAATATAGAGCTAGCAGGCACATAGAATGACTTCTCTCACAGAAAAGCAGGACCAAGCAACTGCTTTTAGGTTTAAACTTTTCGAATTTCCCAGCTCAAATTGTCAGGTGTCTGCAGAACGGACTGAGCCATGCTAAATGGACATTACAGCCTCAGAAAGAATCCAATTTCAATGCCATGAGAGGTAGAAACATACAAAGAAGCAAGAGTCTCGAATTGTAATCGTCATTCAAAAATAAAGGGGGAATTCCTCTGGAGATTTTTAAGTTAATTAATTTGAAACAGGTATCAATATTGTATAAACAACAAGTGAATGCTTCTTTTTCACAAACAGCCAAGTAAAACTCTTCACATCCCCTTTCTTTTTGGTTCACTTCTACCATGATATCCTATGACCAGTACAAAAAGAAAAGGCTTTCAGGCCAAAAGCATTCTGGGGGCAGGTTTATCAGCATTCTTACCAATCAGTCTCCAAGCACACACCCCTTTCACACCCTCTCCTCCTCTAACTCCTCTCTCCCTTCCTCCTCTCCAGGCTTCCACCCTCAACAAACCTCTCCTAAATTGTTTCCTCAGTAAATCTCCATAACAGAATGGATTACTACTCACAGGAAAATTTTAGGTGAAGGTGGTGTACAATTTTGTCAACACATCAAAGAAGCAGCTGCACGGCACAGGTTGGGACTTGATATTTGCATTGTTCCAGCATTTGTGGACTAGGTAGAGAGGTTTTTTTTTCTTTTTAAAGAAAAGTAAACGTCTTAAGCATCCTTAAAAAATCACAGAGAAGTAATCAGATCTCTAGCAATAAAAACTTCTCGTATTTATGAAATATGTGGTTAGAGTAAAAAAGGTACAATTTTCAAAGCTAGGCAAAAAAAGTAGTGATAAAGAATTCTCATTTTCTGTTTATCTCAGAAGCACTGCTTTTGCTTTTTGTAGTCTGTGAAAGATTCAAATTCCAATTTGCCTCTTACTACTTTTACTTCCTTTCTTAGCACTTCAAAATCTGAGGTATGCCCGTACAATACTTTCACTCTGCTTGAGCTCTTCTTATGCAGTAACAAAGCATGAAAAGATTTATATCTACATTAAGTCCAGTTGACAGAAGTGTTCATTTAAAATAAAAGCAATGTGGGTCAAAGAAATTAAAGAATAAAGCAAATAATTCGGTGGTCATTTTAAATTTCCTTATAATCACAAGTCAATCACAAGCCGAATCAACTAAGTCCTGCCAGTCACCGAACAACTGCTTCTTGTCTTGTGGCACCATCTTCCCTGTATGCTGTCCCCAGCAGAGGGGGAGGTGTCTCACAGCCTCTTTAGTAAGACTGAGATGACTCAGTTCTACAACTCAATACACACACCCTCCCCCAAAGAGAACATCTTTCCCCAGTCCTTAAGCAACCAGTTGATCCAAACAATACACCTGCCTACATTTAGAGAACTTGGTTTCAAAAATACCTAAACCACTTCATCCCCTCACGCGGCCCCCATCCCCCATCTGTCCTAAAGTTCTTAGACCACCAAGCCTGGCGCAACCAACTACTCTCTCTACCTTCGATGCCGGCTCCCTCTGGCCCCGGCTCCCTTCAGTCTCCATATCTCCCTCCTTGACCCTCTCTAGCCCCCCCATTCTTTATACCCCCAGACTCAGTCCTATCACTTTTACCTTTACCAAGCCCTCCCAGTCAACCCAACCACATCTATCCTCGTCCCCTCCGATCCCGAGGGCCCGTTACCCATTCCATCCCTTTATAAGGGGCACTAGGCGCCACGGAGCTTCTCTCTGCGCTCGCACTTTCCCTCCGCGGCCCCCGCGCTCCGCCCGTCAGCGCCTTCCCGTCTCCCACACACACCTGACTCCTCTCCCACCCCTCCGTCTCCTCCACCTGCCACAACCTTCGCTCCCGCCGCGGCTGAGGGAGCCGGAATCCGCGCGGCTTACCTGTGCGGGGCGCTCGGAGTCCGCCCGCGGTGAAGAAGAAGGCAGCTCAAACCCCAGCGCAGCAGCAGCGTCTCTGCCTCCTCGGCAGCCTGGGGCCACAGCCGGGGCGGGGCCCGCACCGGAAGCGGCGCCGCAGGGCCGAGCCGGTCGGCCTAGGGCGGGGCGGGGGCGGGGCCACAAGGTTGGGGCGGGGCCCTGGCCGGAAGCGGCTCCAAAAGGAGCGAGGGGCGGGGCGAGGCGGAAGTGACTCGTAGGGACGGCCTCGCCCTACAGAATCTCCAGCGGAAATGGGTTGAAGCGGGCGGAAGCTACTACCAATGGGAAAGCGTCCACATGGAGCAGTTCCGGTGTAAGTACTTCCGCGGGGAGTTGAAAAGTTGAGTCTTTTCTGAGTTTTTTTCACTTGTGGAGGTTTGTGTGGCGCTGGCTGAGAATTGGGAGGAAGGTAAATAAAGGATAATGGGTGTGGCAGAGGCTTCTAATGGTTCAGTCGGCTCCTCACCCTCCCATTTTCAAGCAGATGGGAATCTCGCTTCTAAATCAGCTTTTCTCTGAACTTTTCCACTCCTTGAACCGAGACGTTACTGTCCTCTGAAGATGCTGCATCCCCTGGAACGCCCTCATGTGGATTAGTATGCTCACTTCTTAGGTTCTAGAGGTAGGGCTGCATTCTGAATACTGTCACCTTAGTAAAAACGCTTGCTTCTTCGAAGCTTATCTTTAGACATTGTGCCCTTTTTAACTGTGTCTGGAGAGATCATCTGCACATTTGTGCATCCAACTTGTCTTAACTTTTCTTTCCTTGATTATTTTAGAATCAATGAAGACAATGCACTCAACATCCAGGTTTCCTTTCTAGCAACACGCACATCAGTCTCCCGATCTCATGAGTCAGATCCTGGACCTTGTTACCAGAAGTGCTATCATGTCACGAGCCAGTAATTCTAACATCACTCTCTTCATCCATATCCGACTGTCCTTTCAAGTTGCTGAAGAACTTCACCATAACTGTTCTTTCACTTTGCCAGAATCTCCAGTCTACTAAATTTTAGAGTCTAAATCTTCTCAGAGGACAACGGTGAAGGAGAAGAAACAACACTGGAGTTATAAAAAGTCTTTCTTTTCTCCATTAAAGGGCCACCACGCATCGTCTTCAAATAGTCCTTCTCCCTTCAGATTTCTCAAACTTTTGCTTTTATATAGCAGGAAAAGTCTTATACATTACCTCTCTTATTATTTCAACTTATTTGGTAAGGATAATAACATTTGCATGACTTTAAGTATCTGGCGCATAAAAGACAAGAAAGAACAAGCAAATAGCCATATTATAAGATAATGATGTAAATAGTAATACTACTGAAGAGAAATGCCTTTAGTTTGTGTTTGTAATTAATATAATTGTGTCTGTTTTAATAAGACTTGCTATTTTAGCATGAGTGGGTGTCAATTTTGGGACTCAAGGAATATATAAAAACTTTTCCCATTGAAATTAATAGGAATTACATTTTCAGCTTGAATTGGTGCTACAAAAATCTTTTCAGGATTAATTATCCTAGTAAATGGGGTGAAACTATCCTTCAGCTATTTTACCTTTTACTGTCTGGGAAAATTAAGATGTAACCGGGTGTTGAAGGTTTCTTCTTGTCCTGGAATCAAGCTGCAGGAGCCTCATGTTTAAAGCCTCTGCTGGGGGCAGGCCATGTTGGTTCAGTGGCAGAGTTCCCACCTGCCATACAGGAGACCCGAGTTCAGTTCCTGGTGCACGTCCATGTTTAAAAAAAAAAAAAAGGCCTCTGCTGGGTAAATGGTATTAATGTGTGTAAAGAAAGAATGTAACAGTCTGAGGGCAGGTAGTTAGCAAGTCAACCTGGGGTCCTAAAAGAGGCGTATCAAATCAACACATTACGGAGGGGGTCCTCACCTTTTGAAGAGGTGCATGCTTCCAGTGCATTTTCTGGGGGTTATGGATGGGTGGGGTGTCTCTTGGATCATCTTTTTCACAGTCCCTTTAATGTTGTCAATCAGAATTGGTTTTTGTGGTATGTAGTTTCACAAGCCAGTCAACTTTAAGGGATCAAAAGGCCCAAAACAACCTTGAAATCTAAAGCTGCATTTTGAAGACTTCAAAGTAACGAGACCTCCTCGTAGTGTGCAGACCAGCATTCTCCTGAAGGTAGTTGCTCACTTACTGCATTACCTTCCAACCTGTTCTTGCTGCAGAGGTCCTTTCCAAACCTTTGGTTCTGTGATTTGCCAACATTCTGATTAATTGACTTGACCATATTGTTTTTTCCCTCATCTGGGAACATAAAAGGCCAGACCTCTAAGGCAAACAAAAAGGCCAATCCTAAAATGATTCATCCTCTTTGAAAACATTGGATTGTTTCACTCTCCTTGCTATTTAATGAAAGCTGTCTTTGCAAAGCTCCATCCAGATTTCTGTGCATCCAGCACTCATAACAACCCTACAAACTGCCAGAGCAAAAGGGTACAAGAGGCATCTATTGTAGAACAAGACATCTTTCACAGGCTGGTGCCTCTGGTAGGCACTCTGGGAACCATCTGGACCCTCATTTGAGAGAGTTGTCATAAGCTAAATACTGCCTGGTGAGACATAAGAGGAGAGGGGGCCCAAGCTGAAGCTTGCCTAGGAGTGAGCTTAGTTGGCTGGGAGAATCAGTAGGGGCAACCAATTCCTGTAAATATCCCACTGATACCTACACGTCTATGGGCTTTAGACATCAAAAATACTCACTTCCAAGTACCAACAATGAACGTTGGGTATTAGGGAAAGTAATGTAAATTTTCTTTTGTAAAGGATGGCCTGGACACTTGTTCTCTCTGGATTTAAAACACACACACACACACACAAAACTGCCAATATTTTGGAAACATGAGTCAGAGAATGCAAAACATTCTGGATAAACATCAGTGAAAAGGGAGTTTCTCAGATATAGGATAGGAAGCACTTGATTTTGTTAGGTTTGAGATGTTTGGACCCCTGTCGTTTGCTGCTCTCACCCAGCACATACCACAAGTTATGTCCCTGTTGCAAGCTTGTGGTTATTTTATCTCTGATACTTAGTTAAAGGAAATGAAGTATAACATAATGGGCGTTTCTGACATTTATTAAGGTGAACTCTATTCAGTCCCTGAGAGGTTGAGAAGGTTAAACTCCAGGCCTTCATTTACAGCTTTATGGCAAGAGCCCATGTTGAAGGCCTGAACTGATCCAAACCAATCTCACACAGATTTTTAATTCACTGAAATTTCAGGGAATGACAGATAACCTCCTTTGGTAATCTGATTCAGAAACCTCATCTTTAAAAATTGAGCTGGTTTTCAATCTCTGCAAAGAAAGTGCAAGTTTGATTGTATAGTGCTTATAAATGCACTACTATGTTGAAAGAGAATAGAGTGGTTATAAAACTAACTGATTTAATATCCTCCTGACCAACTCCCTTCCATCCCGTCCCCACCTCTCCCTGAAAAAAGTCAAAATACTTAGCTTAACACCGGTCATCAAGCAACCAGTCACTTCCTAATATGGCAGTAAAGCCCTCCAGTTTCACTTCTGGAATTCAAGTGCCAGAAGAGTGGCATTTACACTTGTGTATATTTTCTACAACTCCTTCCTTTCTTATCCACAGTAGTGATAAACCCGTTTTTTGTGCTTTAACATTAATTATGGCATCTAAAATAACTGAACTTCCTGAACCTATAATATAGGATCAACCTAACCCACAAGACAATGAAACTTTAATAGTTTTGACTACAAAATTTGAAGATTGTCTCCTTATTAAAATTGAATGGTCCCAGCCCGTGTACTCCCCCCACCCTTGCAAAAAAACAAAAATCAACATGGTGCTGCAATAACAGAATAGTCGCATGGAAAAAAATGAAATGTGACCCCCACTGTACATACAAAAAGAAAGAAAAAAGAATGGTTATCAAAACAGACAGATGAGTGGAGAAAAGCAAAACGAAACAATGGTAATAACTATTCAAAAGAATGAGATTGATCCATTTTTACTGACATGGTAAGATATCAGTGGGACAATTTAAAGAGAAGCTAGCAAGTTACACGAAAATATATGAAAATCATTTTTGAAAAAGAAAATAAATGGTAATTTAATTTTTCTAAAAACTATGTCATATCTTAACAATAAGGATAGTCATGATACATATCCTTAGACTCAAGTTTTCTTTCCTTTCTTTTGGTAATTGTTGAATATTATATAATAAAGAAAAATCTACAATACTTCTTAACTGATGGTTAAAGTGCTGAGCACTTCACTAACATTATCATTTAATCTTCACAATAATCCCCATTTTATATGTGAGAAAATTGATACTTACAGGAGTTAAGTAACTTGTCTAAGATAAGTAACTTGTTCATAAGTAGTAGGACTGGATTGGAACTCAGGGCTGTCTGATTGTAACTCATGCTGTTAACCAAACGCTATACTCCTCCTATCGATTTAAATATTTGACTTATTAACCAGTTGAATGTATTTGGCAATATACATTTTACAATAATGGGCCACATATAGTCACTATGGCTGTATATAAGCATTGTAATTTGGCTAAAAGAAACTAAGTAAAGTTCTAAATTAGAGAATAGAGCTAGACATTGCTAGCTAGACATGAAAGGTGACTGTCTTTTGCATTTGAAGAGTAGCAATTGAAAGTACCTGAACATAGAACACTAGCGAAAGGTTAATAATAACCTGAATGTCTGTCTGTAGGGAATCAGTTAAATAATATGTGGTACTTAAGCCATCAAGGCGCTGAAAAGAAAAAGTTTTGAGTGTGCTGTACGGAACACTTTCTGAGACATGAGGGATAGAAAAGGCTCACTACAGTGTGTTTAGTATGCAACCATAAGAATAATTATTTTAAAGTGATAAATAAAATCATTATATTGACCTAACGTGACTCTTAGAGTGTGCATCAGTTAATGTAGGCTGAAATACACCAACAAATATATCCAAAAACATGGCTTAGCGAAATAGACATTTCTTTCTTGCTCTCCTAACAATCCTGAGCAGATATAGAAGTTAGTGAGATGGAACTCTTCTGTGTTGTCGTCTGGGGTTCCAGGCTCCTTCCAGCTTGTGTCTACCATCCCCTAGGACTTCATTGTCTGCATCCAGGTGACAGAAAGGGAAAGTGCATGGAAGAGCCGTGCGCATGGGACATTTTTATGGTTCATGTCAAAAAGTGGCACATATTACTTCCAGTCACATTACATTAGAGAAAACTTCACATGGCCACATCCAAATTGAAAGGGAGTTTGGGAAACAGTCAAGCTGTATCCCCAAAGAAGAGACAAATGGTTTTTAGTAGATACCCTGAGGTCTCTGCTACTGTCAGTCCCCCGGCCACCAAATAACTCTCCCTTCCCCCAAGAGACACAGCAAAAAGTCCGATCCAATTATCGCATTCATATCAGAATCAGATTTGCAGTCTTTAATCAGCCTGGATGAAGTTCTTTATGGTTCTGCAACCTCAGAACTAAAAGCCAGGTTGTTTGTATCACCTCACTAATCAAAACACTCATCCATCCAGTATACAAAGATGAAACAGAGACAGGAAAAGTGCAATAAAAACTATGTGGAAAAGGGAGAATGGGAAACCCAACAGTCGTGTCCAAAGCAATTACGGAATCCTGTTAGATATGCATTATGAAGACTCCTTTCCCTGGCAGTGGAGGAAGTTCTTTGATTAGACCCGGATTTTGCTCTTTGGGAGAAATTCTCTCGTCATTGTTCTCTTTATACTCTGGTTCTGCCCTCTGACAAGTTCTTCCTCAGCCATTGTTCTCCACAACTGTATGTAAAGTGGGGAGCAGCCCTCCTTGGGGACTATTCAGTGCTCACAACCTGCTTCCTGCTGGGGCAAGTTTGGAGATCCAAGTGTTGTTTTATGACTTTATTTATTTTGGCCAGACTTGTGGGCTTTTGGCAATATAGTTCCCTCAAAAACTTTTCAGGTCTCTCTGCTTCTAAGCAGTTTCTTGTGACAGAAACCATGCCCAAAGATTTTAATTCAATATATAAATATCAACCCTCATTTATTTCTCTATTTCTTTACGTCTTTTTCTTTCAACTTAATGGTAGTTATGATGAGGCCATGTGAAGCGATTGGCTTAGATGGGAAGGAAATATCTTTAAACTGTTCTTAGCAGTAGCGCTGAATTCCTCTGTTTAATTGAAAAACCTTAGTGCACCTTTGTTTTTCAAAATCTTTTCAGTCTTTTTTCCTGCTGTTGGGGTCCAACAGCTTCTCCAAACCTGTAAAGCCCTATTTCTGTACTCCCTTAACTTTTCATTTTTTACTTGCAAACCTGTATGTTCTTGCTTGAGTTTATCTTATATGATATCAAAAAGGAACAACCAATGCACACTGGCAATCTGACTTATGGTTCACAACTTCAGAATGTCCAAGACTTCAGAAAACAGATATTTTTTAACCTTCTCAAGTGCTCCTATTAAAAATGGGCACCAAATAAATGAGTTTCTTGATGTCTTGGTGTTACCCAAGGAAATTGCTGTCATTAGGTAGAGGCCCACACAAAATTTTAAAGGAAATGCTCTGGAAGATCATTATGTGAACACGCTGCTCTAACTGAAGTCTTTAAACAGGGACTTCTTTTAAAAGAGAATAATGGAAAAAAAGAGAATGATGGATACATCCAAAGCACAAGCAATGAAGAAAGAAATAGGTAAGTGGAATCTCCTCGAAAGTGATTACTTTTGCACATCAAAGGACTTTGCCAGGAAAGTAAAAGGGCCACCTACTTACTCAGTGGGAGACAATATTTAGAAACCACTTATTGCATAAGGTTTAATGTCCAGAATATATAAAATATCCTACAGTTCAACAGCAAAAAGACAAACAACCCCATTTAAAAATGGGCAAAAGGCATGGACATACACTTTTCAGAAGAGGAAATACAAATGACCAAAAGGCATATAAAAAGGTGCTCATTTTCATTAGCTACTAGAATGACCATTATAAAAAAAAAAAAATTGATGTGCATGGGTGGTTCAGAGGTAGAAAGCTTGCCTGCCATGCAGGAGACCCAGGTTCAATTTCCCACCCATGTACCACCACCACCACTCCCCCCAAAAAAACAAAAACAGAAAACTACCAGTGCTGGAGAGGATGTGGAGAAATAGTACACTTATTCACTGTTGTTGGGAATTTGAATGGTGCAGCTAGCTGCTCTGGAAGGCAGTTTGGCAATTCCTTGGGAAGAAGCTAAGTATAGAATTGTCTTAAGATCCAGTGTGCTGGTTTGAAATGATGTATGTACCCTAGAAAAGCCATGTTTTAATCCTAATCCCATTTTGTAAAGGCAGCTGTTTCTTCTAATCCCTGTTCAGTATTGAATGTTTGAAACTGTAATTAGATCATCTCCCTGGAGATGTGATTTAATCAAGAGTGGTTGTTAAGCTGGATTAGCTGGAGGCATGTCTCCACCCATTTGGGTGGGTCTTGATTAGTTTCTGAAGTCCTATAAAAGAGGAAACATTTTGGAGAAAGAGAGATTCAAGGAGAGCAGAGCAGAACGACATAGCCACGAGAAGCCGAGTCCACCAGCCAGCGACCTTTGGAGATGAAGAAGGAAAATGCCTCCCGGGAGCTTCATGAAGCAGGTAGCCAGGAGAAGAAGCTCACAGATGACACCGTGTTTGCCATGTGCCTTTCCAGATGAGAGAGAAACTCTGTTCAGCATGTGCTGTTCCACTTGAGAGAGAAACCCTGAACTTCATCAGCCTTCTTGAACCAAGGTATATCCCTGGATGCCTTAGATGGGACATTTCTATAGACTTGTTTTAATTGGGACATTTTCTCGGTCTTAGAACTGTACACTAGCAACTTATTAAACTTCCCTTTTTAAAAACCATTCATTTCTGGTATATTGCAGTCTGGCAGCTAGCAAACTAGAACATCCAGCAATCCCATTACTTGGTATGTACATGGAAGAACTAAAAGTAGGGTCATGAACAAGACATTTGCACACCAATGTTTATAGCAACATTATTCATGATTGCCAATAGATGGGAAACAGCCCAAATGTCCATGAACAGATGATATGAAGGAATATTACACAGCTGTAAGACAGAATAATGTCAAGATGCATGCAACAACCTGCATGAAGCTTGAAGACATTATGTTGAGCGAAATAAGACAGAAACAAAATGACAAATACTGTATGGTCTCACTAATGTGAACTATCTATAATGAACAAATTCAGAACTAAAAATGAGAACACAGGCTATCAGGAAATAGAAAGAGGTTAGAGATTGAGCATTTTGATGCTGAAGTAGTAATAGAAGGGTTAACAAGATTGATTGTAAAGATTCAGCAATGGATAGCACAGTACTGTGTGGTGGTAGCACAATATTGTAAGTATAATGAACAAAGCTGAGTGTGAGTATGGTTGAAAGAGGGAAGCTGGGGGCATGCATGACACCAGAAGGAAAGATAGAGGTTAAAAATTGGGATTATATAATTTAGCAAAACCTAGAGTGGACAAAGGTGGTGATTAAATGTACAAGTATAAGAAAATTTTTATATGAGGAAGAATAAATGAACGTCACCATTGCAAGTTGTTGAAAATGGGATGGTATATGGAAAAAATGCAATAATCCAAACTAGAGTTTATGTAATTAGCAGTATCATTGTAAGATTCTTTCATTAACTATAACAAAGGTAGTATACCAAAGCTAAATGTCCATGAAGGGAAGGGTACAGGATTGTTGTTGTTTCTCCTTCTGTCTTTCTGTTCTTTCTTTGAAGAAGAAATGAAAATATTCACACATAGATTTGGTGGTAAATGCATAACTATGTGCTTACACCAGGAGCCATTGATTATACACTTAGGATAGATTGTATGTGTGTGAACAAAAGTGTATGGTCAGCTTATTTGAACACCATAACTTCATGGAACCTTGAATAGGGAGTGAGATCTTTTTGGTTTGTACAGGTTGGTGTGCTGCCCTGACACATCCCAGAATAATCTGGGCAGAAAATTAAAAGGTATTTTCAAAGTCCCCTTGTGGGGAAAAATGTGGAAATAGTAAACTTCCCCACCTGGAGAACACCTGATATTCTTGCAGTCACTGGGGACTGCCAATTTAATGGGCCAGATCCTTGATCTTGGGGCTTGCCCTTATGAAACTTATTCCTGCAAAGGAGAAGCTAAAATCAAAAGCCTACTTATGATTACGCTTAAGAGTCACCTCCAGAGAACCTCTTTTGTTGCTCAGATGTGGCCTCTCTCTCTAAGCCAACTCTGCAGGTGAGCTCACTGCCCTCCCCGCTGCATAGGGGATGACTCCCAGGGGTGTAAATCTCCCTAACAATTTGGGACATGACTCCTGGGGATGAGCCGACCCTGGCATCGTGGGATTGAGAAAGAATTCTTGACCAAAAGGGGGAAGAGAAATGAAACAAAATAAAGTTTCAGTGGCTGAGAGATTTCAAACAGAGACAAGAGGTCATTCTGGGCGTTATTCTTATGCAGTATACAGATGACACTTTTCAGTATTTGGTGTATTGGAGTAGCTAGACGGAAATACCTGAAACTGTTGAACTGTAATCTAATAGCCTTGATTCCTGACAACAATTGAATAACTATATAGCTTTTAAGATATGACTATGTGACTGTGAAAACCTTGTGACTGACACCCCCTTTATCCAGTGTATGGACAGATTAGTAAGAAAAAAAAGACAATAAATAAATAATAGGGGAAGGTTATATGGGATGTTTTGGTTGTTCTTTTTTACTTTTATTCTTTTTTTTTTGGAGTAATGAAAATGTTAAAAAATCTATTGTGGTGATTAATACACAGCTATATGATGATACTGATTGTACAATTTGGATCTTATATGGTATGTGAATATATCTCAATAAAATTGCATTAAATAAAACCAACAAACCTCATGTCACCTCTTAATGAATATACGAAAATTAAATAAACAGAGAGATAAAAATGCTGGAGAAAATGTAGAGAGAGAGATATATCTATTCACTGTGAGTAGGGTGCAGTCCCGCTGGAGGGTGGTGTGGTGGTTCCACAGGAGGCTAAGTATAGTGTTGCCATATGATCCACAACTTGGAAGAACTGGAAGCAGGGACGCAATAGAATTTGCACGCTGGTGTTTATGACAGCATTATTCACAATTGCCAACGGACGGGTGGCCTCAGTGTACATCAACTGATGAATGGAAGGACAAACTGTAGTGTATACATATGATGCAATATTATGCGCTGCAGAAAGAAGTGAAGTCATAAGGTATGCAATTAGGTGAATAAAACTTGAGGACATCATGTTGAATGAAATAAATCAGAAGCAAAAGGACACGTATGGTCTCACTAATATAAACTCAATTATAATTAGCAAACTCTGAGAATTGAATTTGAGACCATAGGTTCTCAGGAGATAGAAAGTAGGCAGGTATTGGGCAATTGGTGATTAAAGAGTTCAGAATGTTCAATAAGTCTCATTGTAAAGGTTCCTAGATTGTAAGCCCTTACAGCAATCACATTTATTCCTGAGTTTTAACTGTTATTTTGAAATTCTGAGATACTCTTTGTGCATAATCTGGTAGTTCCTGGAACTTTAGGCATTGATGTGACAGCTGAGACTCTGAGCTAGAGTTCTGTAGCTCTGAAAGTCAGCATTACTCCATCAACTGTTGAAGAAGGTGAAAAAGAGATCAGACTTCAATTAGAGATATGAATGAAGTGACTCTGGTTAGGACTAAGGTAAATCAGAATACAGGGTAAAGGATGATATTGTCTGTATTTTAAAACTCCAATGTCTGAGAACAAAGGAAGAGATGATTTGTCCAAAATTTAAATTTTCTGTAGCACACTAATTTAACCTCTTATCAGTGTATTTAAACAACCTAATTACATGGAACCTAGAATAGGGAATGAAATCTTGTTACTCTGTGCAAGTTAGTATAATATGTGATACATTCCTGGGTATTTGGGGCAGAAAATGAAAATGTCTCCAGTTCTTTTGAGAAAAATGTGTGGGCCTATTAAACTTCCCCACCAGGGGAATTCCTGATATTCTCTCAAAGATTATGGACTCTTAATTTAATTAGCCAAGCCCTTGATCTTGCGACTTGCCCATACAAAACTTATTTCTGCAATGGCAAAGCTAAACCTACTTATAATTATGCCTAAGAGCCATTCCAAGAGAACCTCTTTTGTTGCTCAGATGTGACCTCTCTCATTAAGCCAACTCTGCAGATGAACTCACTATCCTCCCCTCTATGTGGGACATAACTCAAAGGGGGTTAAGTCTCCCTAGCAACAGGGGCCATGACTCCCAGAGATGAGCCTGGCCCTGGCATTGTGGGATTTAGAATGCCTTTTTGACCAAAAGGGGGAGAAGAAATGAAACAAAGTACAATGGCTGTTTTAGTCTGCCAAAGCTGTCAGAATGCAACACACCAGAGATGGATTGGCTTTTAATAGAAGGGGGTTTATTTAATAAAAAACTTACAGTTCTTCAGAGGAAAGGCAGCTGACTTTCATCTGAGGTTCTCTCTCACACAGGAAGGCACAGGATCTGTTGCCCTCTACCAGCTTCTGGGTTCCAACAGCTTTCCCCAGGGCGATTTCTTTCTGCATCTCCAAACATCTTGGCTGAGCTGCGTGTGCTGAGATGAGGTATGCTGAGCTGCTTAGGCTGTATTGAACTCTCTTCTGACCTCTCTCTTATTAAGCCTACAGCTAATTAAATTAAACACCACTATTGTGGAAGGTGCTCCCCTTAGCTAACTACAGATGTAATCCACCATAGATGAATTTCACATGCTGGTGATTCAAGCCCATAGCAACAGAACTAGGCACCATCACTTGGCCAAGTTGATACCTGAACCTAACTACCACAGTGGCTAAGAGATTTCAAATAGGGCAGAGCAGTGATTCTGGAGGTTACTCTTATGCAAGCTTCAGCCAGATATTGCAAATTGCCACAGTATTCCAAGCCCAACCATTAGTATTCCTGAAAACCCTAAAGAATGCCCTGGGCTCTATCTAAGGCTCTACAAAAGTTTTACTTACTAAGTTTATTTTTTCAGAAACCAGTTTCATTCCCCTACCCTATTAGGTTGACACCCCTTTCTAGCACAAAGAAGCATAAATGATCATTGCGCAGATACTCTCAGATTGAGAGAATGATCAAATGAACAGGAGGAGGTGAAACAGAGAAATTAGGATTTAACAAATGATTATGACTACTGACTTATTATATAAAATATTTATTTTTAGTTTCTAGTGTATCAGAATAGCCAGAAGGAAATACCTGAGATAGTTGAACTTTAATCCAGCAGTCTTCATGTTTGCTAATGATTATATAACTATATAGCTTTTAGCAGGTAACCATGTGATTGTAGAAACTGACTGATGGTCCATTTATCCTGTGTATAGCTAGATCAGTAATAAAGACATGCATGAAAAAAAAAGATCAGGAATATGGGGAAAAAACACCCCAACATAAGCTATGGACAATAGTTATAGTACCATTTTAATATTCTTTCATCAATTGTAGCAATGTAACTACTGTTTAAAAAAATAGTAGAATTACAAAAAAAAGTATTATCATCAATTGTAACAAATTTTCTACACCAATGCAAGTGTTTATAGGGGTAATATATGGAAATCATATATTTTATGCATGATTGTTCTGTAAACCCACAACTTCTCTAATAAGAAAACTAAAAAAAAGAAAAAAAGAAAACGCCTCCCAGGGAGCTTCATGAAACCAGAAGCCAGGAAAGAAAGCTAGCAGATGATGCCGTGTTCGCCATGTGCCCTTCCAGCTGAGAGAGAAGCCCTGACTGTGTTCGCCATGTGCCTTCTCACTTGAGAGAGAAACCCTGAACTTCATCGGCCTTCTTTTGAACCAAGGTATCTTTCCCTGGATGCCTGTCATTGGACATTTCTATAGACTTGTTTTAATTGGGACATTTTCTCGGCCTTAGAACTGTAAACTAGCAACTTATTAAATTCCCCTTTTTGAAAGCCATTCTGTTTCTGGTATATTGCATTCCGGCAGCTAGCAAACTAAATCCCATTGTATATTTGAAACTGTAATCAGATCATCTCCCTGAAGATGTGATTTAATCAAGAGTGGTTGTTAAGCTGGATTAGGTGATGACATGTCTCCACCCGTTTGGGTGGGTCTTGATAAATTTCTGGAGTCCTATAAAAGAGGAAACATTTTGGAGAATGAAAGATTCAGAGAGCGGGGAATGGTTATGTAAGAGAATGTCCTGATTTTAGGACACATACACTCAATAACTTAGAGGTAAAAAGGCACCATGTCTGCAATTTATTCTCAGATGGTTCAGGAAAAAAAATTCTATGTATGTAGAGAGAGAATGATAAAACAAATGTGGTAAAATATGAACATTTTGGGAATCTAAATAAAAGGTATCCAGGAGGTCTTTGTCCTTTTCTTACAACCATTTTGTAAGTCAGAAATTGTTTCAAAATAAAAAGTTAAAAGAAAAAGAACTAGTAATTATACTTATAAGGTTCGTGGGCTTTTGTACTAAATAATCTTAAATAACAGATTTTATGAAATACTGATTAGCTATACTTTTTGTAATACAATTAAGGTACAAGAAAATTAGTTTTTAAATGTGTCACAGAATTTTTGTGAGGCTCAAATATTGTAACATGGGTGAAGGCAATTTGTAAATCACTATTCAAATGCTTTGTTTCCGTTAATATCATTGTTTTTATTTTGGCTGAAGTGGATGATTCCCATTAGAGAGTAAAAGAGGTTGGGGTTGAAGAGTGACTTGAGAAACCTGCTGAAGAAGCCCAGGGAGCTTGGCTTTTGCCTTGTTGTAAAGGTCACTTTTGGGCTACTAAAATGGGGTGGGGGAAAAGTGAATTCTTAATGCTAGAAGGTATCCTGCCCTCATTCTACAGTTAAGCTGGTGGGTTTTGCAGATGAGGCATCTGGACAAGTGTCTCGAGGATGAACCTGTGAAGATTGAAAACTGAGAAGGTAAATAAAGAAAAAACAAGGAGATAAGAAATGTCACATTACCGGGACCAGCTACATAATTCAGGGGGCCCACTCTAAAATGATAATGCAGGGTTTGTAAGTTTATAAGTTACAAATTTTGAAATGATGACAGGAGAACAGTAAACCAGACATGGGGCCCTTCCAAGCATAGGGCCCTGTGTAAACACCTTGCACATCCCAATCCACCAAGTACGTCCAGTCATCTAAGGTCAGTGATGGTCTTATACCAGAAAGGTGCTTTCAGTGGAAAGAGACAGAAACTTTGATTCAAACAGGCTTAAATCATAAAGAAATGCAGACCAGCAGAAGGTTGTTCTTCAGGCATAGGATAACCGCTGGCACTTGATGTCATTAAAGCAGTAAAGGCCCAGACTCTTTCAGACAAGTCTTCATGCCCTACTCTTCTTTGGTGTATGAGATTTGCCCTAGCACTATAACTTCCAGTATAAGAAATGGACCACCCTGCCTGTTCTCCTTGACAGGAGCAAGGATTATACTCCCAAGTGCCCTTTATGTCTCCTTCATCAGAATTGGGGCCTGAGTCCATGGCAGGAGGGATGTGTGGCCATGACAGGGTCAGACCATTGGGTGCCACCTCCTGTAGCTGGACGTGGGTCATCTTCCCCAGAAGCACAGGGCTATATGGAAGAGGCTGGACTCCTAGAAAAATCAGGCTTCTGATAGGAAAGGAGAAGGAATATGTCGACTACAGTTCCTGACATACTGCTGGTTCTGGAACTGCTGATACAAAGGCAGTGGTTGGCAATGGCAGGCTATGTGAGAGAAACACAAGAGCTTCTCCGAATAGCTGGAGGATAAAGTACAGAGAAGGGAGCACTAAGAGGAGGCTGGAGGGCTTGGCAGGGCACGATCATGTATTTCTCTTAGACAGTTTGAGCTTCATCCAGTGAGGCCCATGAGGACTGCAGGGGTTACATAATCTAGCCTTAGGTGGTTCACCAAAGAGTATTTTTATTTTGATAGATATGTGTTTATTATTAGGTGTATTTTAAAAATGATTAGTAAATAGAAAACAAGAAGCTCTAAGAATAAAGAAAAAGATGGATAATTTGAACTTAATAAAATTAAGAACTATTGTTCATCAAAAGACAGCATTAAGAAAGTGAGAAGGCCAGCCCCAGAGAGGGAGAAGATATTTGTACTACATACATTTGAAAATTGACCCTTATCAATAATATATATGTACTTTAAATCACTAAGAAAAAAAGGACAATTTTGAAACGGCAAAAGACATGAAAATGCACTTTCATGCATTTTCAGAAGATACTCTATTGACTGATACACATGAACGTTTTCAGCCTCATTAGTCATCAGGGAAATACAAATTAAAACCACAACAAGATACCACTGTATACCAATGAGAATGGCTAAAATTAGAACAGCTGATGATATCGTGTTGTTCAGGATGTGGAACAACTGCAGTTCTCCTTCTGTGTTCCTGAGAGAGCAAACTGGTACAGCCACTTTGGAAGAATATTTGGCAGTATCTAGTAAAGCTAAATAGATATAACCTATGACCAGCTATTTAACTGCTAGGTACATACCTTCAGAAATGTGCACGTGTGCATGCACAATGTACAGAAATACATATATGTGAATCCAAAAGAACTACAAGAATGTTCATAGAAGCATGATGTGTAATAGCTAAAAACTGGACACAATGTATATGTCCACCAATGGTAGAATAGACAAACAAATTGGGGGGTGATTATACATTAAAATACTGAGAAATACAATAAAAATGAGAAAGAACAAACAATTGCTTCATGCCAAAATGTGAGTTTCACAAACAATCTTTAGGGAAAGAAACAAGACACAAAAAAAATCAGAATATATTTCTATTTACATAAAGTTCAAAAGCAGGTAAACAAGTCTATGGTGATAGAAGGATAGTAGTTTCCTTGGGAGAAGGAGATATTGATGGAGAAGATGGACTAATAGGGCTTCTGTGATGCTGGTAATTCCTATTTTTTTTAATCTACATGATGGTTTCATGGGTGACTCACCAAGCTGCACTTATGATTTATGCACTTTCCTATATGTATATTAATGTGGGATACCTGGAAATGTTCTGCCCAAATACCCCTCCAGAGAAGAACTTGCTACCCAGCTGTAGGGAATATGGTCAGCAGGGAGCCTTCGGCTCTCAGCTCCTTCAGGGTTGGCCTCAGATGCAGAGAATGTGAGGTCATACCCATCCTGGGGCAGCCCAACTCTGGTAACTGAAGGAGGCAGGGGTATAAATGTCCAGCTATTCAGGCCTGATGCTGAGCAAACTCTGATGGGCACTTCTTGCTTCAGAGTGATCTGTTGGGTTCACTGAGACTGCAATGAGCTTCTCTGATCCACAAGGGAAACAGAAAAAGTGATGACCCACAGTGAGAAAGGCTCAAATGTCAGAACTACTGATAATGGAGAATGGGATTAAAAGACTTGGAAAGTGGGTGTGCTGGAATGGTTAGACTATGGATGACCAGAAGACCTTCCAGATAATTATGTTCCATGAGAAGATCCAGAATACACACCATCTACCCAAGGCCATAAGAATTTGCTGGTAAGAAGCCTGTAAGAATCACTAAAAAGTTGAGGAATAGCTCTCCTTTGTGGGTCAGGGCTGATAGTAGAAAGGACTGTATGGAACCTGGCTCATTGATAGCAATTGGGATAATTGGATCTGAAACGGAAAAGGCCGGGTGGGCAGTGCTTAACCTCACAAGCTAGGAAATGGTGGTTTGAAGCTGTATGTGCCCTAGAAAAACATGTTCGTAAATTTAATCCTTTCCTGTGGGTGTGAACACATTATAAGTAGGACGTTTAGATGAGGCTACTTCAGCTAAAGTATGACCCACCTCAGCCAGGATAGATCTTAATCCTATTACTGGAGTCCTTTGTAGAATAATGAAATACAGACAGAGAGAATGACAGGGAAGCAATAAACTGAAGGTCAATGGAGCCTGGAAGAGAAGGAAGAAATCAGGAGACACTGCCATGTGCCTTGTCATGAGACAAGCTAAGTACCAAGGGCTGCCAGCACCCAGCCTCAGAACACCACAGTCTTAGAGAGAAGCATCATCTTAATTTGGACATTTTCCCAGACTGAGAAACAAAAGCTAATAAATTCCCATTGTTTAACCTGAACCATTTCATGGTATTTGCTTAAGCAGCCTAGGAAACTAAAATAGTCAGTGAAGAGTTATAGAAAGTGGCTAATAGAGCACAATATCCCTAGAGGCCAAACAGATGAGCATCTGTCAAAGGTACTATTCAGCCTAGATCGATGACAAGTAGGACAAAAAGGGCATGAGCAAGCTGCATGACCAGATAGCCTAGACTCTCATATGCCTACCACTATAGTACCTGTGACTATTCCTCAGCTAACACTGAAGGCTGTATGTTTTGGTTTGCTAAAGCTGCCAGAATGTAATATACCAGAAATGCAACAGCTTTTAAAGGGGGAATTAAGTTACAAGTTTATAGTTCTAAGACCATTAAAATGTCCAAATTAAGGCACAGACAGGAGGTTATCTTCACTTGTGAAAGGCTGATGCCATCCCGAACACCTCTGTCAATTGGGGAGGCATGTGGCTGGCATCTGTTTGTCCTGTGCTCTTGGGCGCCATTTCTTTCAGCCTCTGTTCCTGTGGGGGTTCCTCACTTTGCTTCTCCAGGGCTGGGTTTAATCTCTTGGCTTCCCTTGGCTCTCTCCAGGTTCTGGCTTCCTTAACATCTCATAGGAAGGCGCATGGTGACATCTGCTAGGTTTTTACTGTGTCAAGCCATCTTCTCTCTCTTTCTGTCAGCACTCCAAGCATCTCCAAAATTCCAAGTGTCACCTCTGAAGCTAGTGTCTCAAGTGTGTTCTCCAAGTGTCTAATCTGAGGTTTCTCCAAAATATTTCCCCTTTTAAAGGACTCTAGTAAATTAATCAAGACCCACCTTGAATGGATGGAGTCACATCTCCATCTAATCAAAAGGCCACACCCACCCTAGGGCTTGTCACATCTCCATGGCAGTGATCTAATAAATGGTCATGCCCAGAACTGGGCATGTCACAGCTCTGTGGAGATAATCTAATCAAAAGGGTTTCCACCTACGCTATTGAATGAGGATTAAAGAACATGGATTTTCTGGGGTATACAACAGTTTTCAAACCAGCACATTCCACGCTCTGGACCCCAAAAAGACATTTTCCTTCCATATACAAAGTACATTCATTCCATGACAATATCACAAAAGCCTTAAACCATTTCAGTAACAACAAAAATACCACACAAAGGAAAAAAAAAAGTACAAAACTCTTCAATGTTCACTACAGGCATGGTCTATTCTAAGGCAAAAAAATTCTCCTCTGGCTCTGGACCTGTGAAATTCATACCAAGTTATCTTCTGCCAATATAGAAGGAGGGACACTCATAGGATACATGTTTCCGTTGCCATGGGGAAAAATCGAAAGGTCAACAGGGGTCACCAGACCCAAACCCAATGGGGAATCCTATTTGATCAGCTGAGGTAGAAAAGTCTGTGCTTGGTTTAACTATGGGTCAGCTTAGATTGTAGGTACAAGTGAAAAAATGAACAGCAGCTGAAAAGGTGACCTTGAAAGAAAACAGTGAGAGAATTCTCCCAGGAGGCAGAGCACTGGGCACTACACTTGGTGATCCAATTTGCATGGAAAGAGAAGTGGCCCAAAGTTAGAATAAATATAGACTCAAAGGCAGTGGCAAATGGTCTGACTGACCAGTCGGGGTCCTGGAAGGAAAAAAATGGGAAGATTGGAAGCAAAGAGATCTGTGGTAGAATCATATGGATGTACATAAAGGAAGTGAAATGTGAAAATTTTTGTATCACGTGTTAATGCCCGCTAGGGAGCCCCCAGTAAGGAGGCCTTAAATAACCAAGAGAAAAATGACTCAGCCAATTGACTTAGCCAGCCTCTGTCATCAGCCATCCCTATGCTGGTACTAATGGTACTGTAGAAAGTGGCCACTTGGCAGAGATGGAATTAAACATGGGACCAACAATGTGGACTCTCACCCACCAAAGCTGATCTAGCTACTGTTCTGCTGAATGTCCAGTTTGCCAGCAACAAAGACCAACTCAGAGTTCTGGATATGATATCATTCCTTGAGAAGACCAACTGGTCGCTTGCTTGCGATTTGAACACATAGGACCCCTTCTATCCTGGAGTAGCCAGTGGTTCATTCTCACAGGATCAGACGCATATTGCAGATATGGGTTTGCCTTTCCTGCCCGCAGGTTCTCAGCCAGCACCACTACCAAAGGGTAGATGGAGTATTTGATCTCTTAGCATAGGATCTCACATAGCTGTCAGACAAGGACCCACTGTAGCAGGGAACTATAGGAGTAGGGCCCATGACCATGGGGTCATGGGTTATAAACTATGCTGCACCACCTAGAAACAGTTTGCCTGATACAGTGTTGGGACAGTAGACTAAAGTCACAGATGAGACAGAGGCATATTTGCAAAGATGGGGTGCCATCCTCCAGGACACAGAATATACATTGAATTGATAATGACAGGAATGGTGATCAGGCTTGTCCACGAGTGCTTAAACCTCTATTAACTTCTGCCACAAATGTTTAGAATTATTCTAAAATGGATTACTGGGATGAGTGATCAAAGGTTAACTTCCCATGCCAATATTCCCTTCTTTGTAGGAATAATCAAACCATTCCTTCCAAAAATTAGCAATTATTTTATATTGAAGTATTTACAAAGTTACACGTAACTGTAAATTCAAATTGGACTTGTGCTGTTTTGTTTTACACCCACCCCTGTCCCCTCATTGAATCAGAGGCTAAAACAAGATTTTTCCCCCTTTCTTCTTATTCTGGAATAATTTCAAATTTACAGAAAAATCACAAGACTAATGCAAATAATTTTTTTTTGCCTCAAACCATTTAAGAGTTTGTTGCTGACCAAATGACTTAGCACCCACTTGATGCTTTACTTGCCTTTTTCCTACAGACTGCAACATTCTCTTACATAGATACAATATAACCATCAAAATCAGACATTGAGACTCAGCACCAAGGGATTGAGAAAACCTTCTGGAGGGAAAGGGGGAAGAGAGAAATGAGACAAAATAAAGTGTCAATGGCTTAGAGATTCCAAAGAGAGTTGAGAGGTTACCCTGGAGGTTATTCTTATGCATTAAATAGATATCACCTTTTTAGTTAAGGCATAGCAGAGAGACTGGAACTGCCTGAAAATGTAGAGCTATGTTCCAGTAGCCATGTTTCTTGAAGATGATTATATAATGATACAGCTTTCGCAATGTGACTGTGTGATTGTGAAAACCTTGTGTACGCTGCTTCTTTTATCTACCTTATGGACAGATGAGTTAAACATATGGATTAAAAATAAATAAATAATAGGGGGAACAAATGTTAAAATAAATTTAGTAGATTGAAATGCTAGTGATCAATGAAAGGGAGGGGTAAGGGGTATGGTATGTATGAATTTTTTTCTGTTTTATTTTTATTTCTTTTTCTGAATTGATGCAAATGTTCTAAGAAATGATCATGGTGATGAATATACAACTATGTGACAGAAAAGCATGTTCATATTGTATGTTGATTGGTTTTATTAATAAAAAATTTTTAAAAAAAGAATTTAAAAAAATCAGGCATTGACATTGCTTTCATACTCCCATCTAATCCATAGATCCCATTCAAGTTTCACCAATTGTTCCAACAGAGTCCATTTTAGCAAAAGAATCCAATCCAGGATCATGCATTGCCTTTGATCTTCATCCGTCTTTAGGCTTCTTTGTCTGGGACAGTTCTTTGTTCTTTCCTTGACTTTCATGATGTTGACACTTCTGAAGATAGCAGGCCAGTTACTTTGTAGAATGCACCTTATTCTGGATTTGTCTGATATAGCCTAAGTTATACATCTTTCTCGGCATCCCAGTTTCCTGGGGCTGCCGTAAAAAGCACCACAAACCAGGTGGCTTAAGACAACAGAAATTTACTGTCTCATAGTTCCATAGCCTAGAAGTCTGATTAAAAATGTCACAAGGCCGAGCTTCCTACGGAGCCTGTAGAGTTCTGGCCGTGGCTTGCTGACAATCCAAGGGAGGGATTCTTTGGCTTGAGGCATTACTCAATCACATAGCTTTCTGCTCTCTCTCTGTGTGGGGGCCCAAATTTCCTCTCTTCATAAGGACACCAAACGTACTGGATTAGGGCCAACCCTAATCCAGTTTGGCCTCATCTTAACTAATCGTATCTTCAAAGATCCTAATTCCAAAAAGGATTATGTTCACGAGAGTGGTGCATCTTTTTTTTTTTACATGGGCAGGCACCGGGAATCAAACCCAGGTCCTCTGGCATGGCAGGCAAGCATTCTTACCTGCAGAGCCACCGTGGCCCACCCAGGAAGTAGTGTATCTTTTTGAACATATCTTTTTGAGGGACACAATACAATCCATCACAGGCAGGAATATCACAGAAGTGATTCTGTGTCTTTACCATTACACCTATCAGATGGTGCACAAATTTCAATTTGTCCCATTACTGGTGATATTAACTTTGATTAATTGATTAAGATAGTGTCTGCCAGGCTTCTTAGCATTCAGACTCTAAGATCTGGGTGCTATGTGGGCTCCTTGCTCTGGGATGTTGCTGCTCCCAGGCCCTCTTGATGGACAGGTCTACAGAAAATATGTTTTTACATATGCATTTGTCCAGACGCTCACATATATATGCTGTACCTATCTATATCAATTGAAACCATGAATTCACCCCAATACTGCCAATGCCAATCTACCACCACAGGGGTCATTCTAATTTTGTGCATTACTGTATTTTGTGCCTTCATTCCTGGATAGTGAGAAACTTGCTTCCCACTATCCTCAAAATGTTTACTTGTTTGACTCATCCTTTTGTATCTTCTGTTGTCACTGCTGACCTCCTCTCCATGAATGCTCTCCTCTCTTAGCTCGGATTCTGACATTCCCAACTGGGCTGCTATTGCCATCACCCCCACCCCATGTGGAAACCCTCTTCATGCTCAGGCTCCAACACCCACCTTCACTGCCACCAACTCCCCAATCCCCACAGACACCCTCTTCACTCTGTTTGATCTTTGATAGCCTGAGCCCAGCCATGAAATGAGATTTTTTTTTTGAGCGAGGGATTGCGAATGTGCAGTGTAAATTGAGACTATGATGAATCAGTCATATATCTTCAGATAGGCACGAGACTCAAGTCAGCAATGATCTGAACTGCTGTTAGAGTTCTAAAGGTACCAGATGCAGTCAGCATTTCATCTGTTTGGAGTTTATGTCTGTTTATAGTATAAAATGGGGTTTCAAGTTTTTTCCCCAGCACCATATTCTACAATCATCCTTTTCCCACTGAATTAAAATTCTGCCTTTCTTATGTTATGTTCTTATAAACAGTTATCTATTTCTGGTTCTCTATTTTGTTCCACTGGGGTATTTGTCTCTTCCTATGCCAATACCATATTGATTTTATTATGGTAGCTTTATAGTATCTTCTGATATCTGGGAAGCCAGCTGTACCCTTAGTGTCTTCCTACCTTCACTGGTTGTCCTCAGGTGCTTTATTCTTTCCAAATGAATTTGAAAGTAATTTAGTCCAATTAAAAATAAATCTGTCAGCAACATAAAAAAGGTAGAATGGGCATAGCCCAGATACCCCTAAAGAGTGGGAGAAAGATTAAAGGTGATGGTGGAGTTATGCAGAGAAGGTGGGGTTTGTTAAATGAGGATGATTGCTGAATCATTATATTGATGTTTCTTTTGGTCTCCAGCGTCTTGGTGCAGCTATAGGTAAAAACCTAGAGCTGTGGAATTGTGACCCATGCCAGACTCTGGGATCTGTTCTACAACTAATTGTTGCCATGTGCCTTGAAATTTATTGCTTTTTTGTGTTTATGTTGTTTTTTCACACGCATAAAAGATTCGATTGTGATGATAAATGCACAGCTAAATGATGATATTATGAGCCATTGATTGTTCACTTTGGATGACTACATGGTAGGTGAATACATAATCTATATCAATAACAATAAGTAATTTAAAAATCTGTCAAGATTATAATTGGAATTTTATTAATTTTATATAAATGTGTGGATAGTTGACCTTTTTGTGACGTTAGGTCTTGGTACTTAAGAATGAAGCAAGGAAGGCCATACAATGCCTTTTCGTTTATTTATCCAACAAATATTTTTGAGCACTTACTGCATGCTAGACAGTGTTCTACATGCTGAGGAGACAACTGTGAACAAAATGGACAAGGTTCCTGCTTCCTGAAGTTTATGTTCTAATAGGGGGAGATGGGTGGCAATCAAATATGTAGCACACATAAGAAGTAACTATACCATATGTCAGATGGTGTTAAATGCCATGGCAAAATGAATCCAGGTGAGGGGGATATAAAGTGTGAGAAAAGGGGCTATTTTTTCCCTCTAGGATGGTGAGGGAAGGCCTCATGGACAAGGAGATGTGGTGTCATCTGAGCTCAGGCCTGAAAGAAATGAGGGGTGAGCAGGCATCCCAGGCAGAGAAGACAGCAAGTGCAAACGTGGGTGTATGCCTGGCGTGTTAAACCAGCAGAGGACAAGCTGCCTGGCGGTGGCTGGAGCAGAGTGAGCAAAAGTGGGGGCGGGACATACAGTGTGAGCCAGGCAGCCCCATAGAGAGGGTTTAGGCTTCAACTCCGGGGGAGAAGAGAAGGGAAGTCACTCCTGAGTTTTGGGCAGGGGAGTAATGTGATCTGATCAAAGCTTTAAAAGATCATTCTAGTTGTTGGGGGGTAGGGGGGAGTGGACAAGAATGAAAGCAGGGAGACCAAATAGGAGTCTGTTCGGATAATTGCTGCCTGAGATGGGTGGCTTGGATGGGGGTGGCGGTGGTGGCGGAAGTGCTGAGAAGTGGTGGGATTCTGATCTTCCTGCCTCCAGGGCTGCCCAAGGCCACCAGAGGGCACTGCACGTGCCCTGGTGATGCAGGGCTGGGTCAGAGGACTCTTCTCCCTGAAGCCATGCCTGCCTACGGAAGACCCACCACACTCCCTCTCCCCCCACCCCCTGCCCACAAACACACACTGCCTCCTTCTTTGCTAGTCGAACTTAGATTTAGTTCGGGACTGTGGTGTGCCCAGCCTCAAGGGATGAATCCTGGCGGTGTAAAGTCATAAGCTTCCTGCACTTCCAAGACCCTCACGGCTTTCCAGCAACCTTTCTTCTCATACACTTACGTGCATTGACCAGTGTATTGATATAGTCGAGGACATCAGGTTTGCCTGGTATGACTAGACACTCCCATTCCATGGAGTGGAAGAAATTCCACCGTTATTTCTTATGGGAACATTATATTTTTTACCTGGAGTGTTGAATGAAAAAAAAAAGTTTTAGAATTCAATTTGTGCTCATGTTCATGTTCACACATACAAAAAAAAAATCTGAGACATACAAGAGATTTTACTGCAACACTGTCCAAAAAAACTGTAATGTAAGCCACGTCTGTAATTTTAAATGTAATCTATAACTTCACTGCTTATTATTTATTTAAACTTTTTTTATTGTATAATATAACATATATATGAAGCAAAGAAAGAAAAAAGCAATAGTTTTCAAAGCACTCTTCAACAAGTAGTTACAGGCAGATCTCAGAGTTTGTCAGGGGCTACTTACTATACCATCACCTCAGATTTTTCCTTCTAGCTGTTCCAGAACATTGGAGGCTAGAAGGAATATATATTTTTATCATCACTTTTTTTTCTTTTTTGTGAGAAATAACATATATACAAAAAAGCAATAAATTTCAAAGCACACCACAACAATTATTTGTAGAACAGATTTCGGAGTTTGACATGGGTTACATTTCCACAATTTCAGGTATTTACTCCTAGCTGCTCTAAGATAGTGGAGACTAAAAGAAATATCGATATAATGATTCAGCAATCATATTTGTTTGTTAAACCCTACTTCTCTGTATAACTCCACCATCACTTTTGATCTTTCTATCCCACTCTTTAGGGGTATTTGGGCTATGGCCATCCTGCTTTTCCATGTTGGAAGGGGCTGTCAATAGTAAGGGGTAGGGGAATGGAACTAGTTGATGTTCTGGAGAGGCTGGCCCCTCTAGGTTTCAGAACTTATCTTGTCCAGGGACCTATCTGGAGGTTGTAGGTTTCTGGAAAGTTACTCTAGTGCATGGAACCTTTGTAGAATCATATATGTTGCCCTAGATGTTCTTTAGGAATGGCTGGAATGGTTTTGGTTGGGGTTTGGTGTAAGTTATGATAGGTAGCAAGGTCTAAATTAAGTTTGCATAAGAGTGACCTCCAGAGTAGCCTCTTGACTCTATTTGAACTCTCTCAGCCACTGATACCTTATTTGTTACACTTCTTATCCCCCTTTTGGCCAAGGAGGCATTGTTGATCCCACCGTGCCAGGGCCAGACTCATCCCTGGGGGTCAACTCCCACACTCCCACACTCCCACATCTCCCACACTCTCACATCTCCAGGTGAAGTCTCCAGAGACTTTCACACGTGGATGTCATGTCCCATGTAGGGGGGAGGGCAATAATTTCACTTGCAGAGCTGGGTTTAGAGAGAGTGAGGTCACATCTTAGCAACAAAAGAGGTCATCTGGAGGTGACTCTTAGACATACCTATCGGTAAGCTAAGTTCTTCGGCCACATACGTAATCTGCTTCTTTTTATTAAAAAAATAGATATGTGACATTTTAAAAGGCAAAAGAAGCAGGTGAAATTAATTTTAATAATATGTTTTATTAAATTCAATATGTTAAAATGTTATCACTTCAAAGTGTATTCAATATATTTAATGAGATATTTTTAATTCCTTTTTTCATACTAAGTCTTTGAAATCCTTTGAAAATATATTTAGTACACGTCTTAATTCCAAATGGCCACAGTTCAAGTGCTCAGTACCCACCTGTGGCTAGTAGTGTCTACTGTTCCGGGTAGTGCAGGGTTACAGGACACAGGAGTAATTGTCCTGTAATTAATTGTTCTCTCAGTGTTCATTCTTCTCTTGTTTTCCTTACAGAACCCCTCTTCCACGTTTCACAAGGCTCCTGAATGCCCAGTTTGAGACATCCATTTCCCAACCTTCCTGAGAGTTAATGTGTCATGTGTATTAGTTTTTTATTTCGGTGTAATTACCACAACTTTAACAGCTTACGACAACGCCCATTTCTCTAAATCAGAAGTTTGCAGTTCTCTAAATCAGAAGTTTGCAAATTCTGTCAGCTCTACTTCCAAAACACACTCAGAGTTTAACCACTTCTCAGCACCTCACAATGCCCTGTTCTTGGGCCAACGCCCATCATTCGCCAGGATTAGTGCAGCACCCTGCTAACAGGCTCGCCCCTCAGCAGTCAGCTCTCAACACGGCATCCAGAATGTTCCAGTACAACATATGTCAGACCATGTCATTCCTCTGCTCATCACCCTTAATGACTCCCTCCTTGGAATATTAGTCACAGTCCCTAGTATGGACTAGAAGCTTATATTTGATTCAGTCTCCCTATTTACTCTGCAAGCACAGCTCTTACCACCCTTCCTCTCATGTAATTCGCTGTAGCCTCACACACACACACACACACACACACACACACACACACACACACACGCACACACACACGCGCGCGCGCACACACACACACACACACACACAGCTGCCCTTGCTGTTCCTTAACAGGTCAAAAAGTCCTTTGGGGAATTTGCACTTGGTATTTTCTTTGCCTAGAATGCTCTTCAAGACATCTGCATGGCTACCTATCTCACTTCCTTCCGGTCTTTATTCAAAATTCATCTTCTTAGGGAGGACTTCCATGGCCAGCATAACTAATATTTTGCAAACAGGCATGCACACATGCACACACATTTCATGTTCCTTTGTCCTACTTGACTTTTTGCTCCTTAGTGCTTTTCATTTGCATCCTGTGTATTTTAATTTTGTATCTTGCTGGTTTCCCTCCTAAAATGTAAATCCATTTGCCAAGCTACATATACATGCTAAACATTTAAGGGTTACCTCTAGGAAAGCAGAAATAGAATATTGACTTCCGTGTCAATGGGAAGGGAAGGCCATACAGAAAATCTGATTAAGCCAAATGCAAGGCAGCAAAGAAGAAAAAGAAGCAAAGATATTATAAAAAGAAAGCACCAAGCTTCCTGATTCCTGTAGAATAATAGCAAATGCCTAAAGTTCTCACAGTCTTCCAAAAACCATAAAGACCAACAATGAAAGCAAATTAAATCACCCCAGCCCTCACTAACATCATCTCTAGGAGACAGAGAATACTTCAAATTTCAATTTACATGTAAATAGGAAGATAAAAATCTGAAACCGGCAGAACCAGCTCTAGAGTTTTCACCTGAACGGAGTCAGGGGGGTGATGTGAAAGAGACAAGAGTGCAGGGAGGGTCCAAGAAGGGACCCAACACAGAGATCAACCAGGACTATCTCCAGGAGAGGATTCTACCCTGAGGGGAGAAGCGGAGGGCAGGTCTAGACCTGGGGCATCAGAACTGACTGCTAGGTAATGAAAAGGAACATTCATGAAAATTGACGATATATTAGGTCACAAGGAAAACCTCAATAACTTAAAAGAAATAGCAATAGTATGAATAACATTCTCTGATCACAAGGCTAGAAAATTATAAATTAATAGAATTAAAAAGCAGTTCTTTATATTTTTATATCAAAAATATTTTTTTAATTTATATTTTTATATAAAAAGGTCTACCTAGACATTTTTAAAATTCTCTATGAAATGACTGTGGGGGTCCAGGACCTGGGATTCCCTCCAAATGGAGAGCAAGTCATTGCATGTAGTGTCCTCATGACCAGGACAGACATCAAAGGTCATCAGATCTCCTCAGGGGGGAAAGAACAGTGCAAATGGAATCATAAACAAGACTCTAAAACTCCCCTCCTTTGATCACTGTGATAACTCAACTCCAAACCCTGTCAAGAGACCCTCTGAAACTCTGTTCTCATACCTTTGTCCTAAACCCTTGTCACATCCTATGAAATTTTTTTGTCCTGAGCCCATAAGCCCTTGCACTGCTCTACCCCCTTTGTGGAGCATTAACCTCCATCTTCCACGACCAGCTGCCACCGTGGGGATCCTCTCCTGTTCCTAAGTCCTAATTAAAGTTCATGTCCAAGTCCTGTGTTCTTTGGTCTTTGGGCTGCCCTGATTAAAGCCTTGCAAGAGCTGGGCTAGAACAATGACTCTCCAGTCATTAAGGTAATAAATACGACCAAAATGGTAGAATTTCATGAAATAGCAATAATGAAAATAAAGCTTACCTGAATCTATGGAATACTATAGAAGCAGTCATAAGAAGAACAAACAGGTAATGCATTAAATATCTGTATCAGTAAAATTAAACACAAACTTTTAAAAAGCTATGAAAAAGGCAAAGCAAACCAAATAAAGCAGAAGGCACTAATAAAGATATAAACAGAAATTAATGTATTAGAAAACAGAAAAAAATGTAGAATAAATCAAATTTCTGGTTCTTAGAAAAAACTACCAATCAGATAAACACACCATTAGCAAACTAATCAAGAACATAAAGAAAAAGGCATAAATATGCAAGAAAATAAATGACAGGGAGAAAATAACCATCAAAACAGAAGAAAATTAAAATTTAGAAAGTAGTATCTTAATGGACCTTGAGGACATAATGCTGAGTGAAATAAGCCAGACACGAAAGGACACAGACACTGTATGATTTCGCTACTATGACTCAGAGGTTACACAGTAGAATATAGCAGACCTACAGGTACACAAAAGCTAGAGAGGGGAGGAAGTCTACCCAATGAGGTTGAACTTAAATGCAAGTGCACATATAGATGAGATGGTAATGAATTAGTGGGGTTATAAATCACAGTGCCATATTGAAGGTGAATATGATTGAAAGGGGATCTATAGTGCCATGTATCCCACTGATTAAATCTACAATTATACGATAAGTTCTCACATGAACAGTTTTAAAGGTATGATATTGAACAAAGAGTCAATAGTAGAGAGGTATTGGAGGAAAACTAAAATTCCATGCTAATGGCCAAGAGTTAACAGGAAGTCATCAACTATACTTCAGCAGTACCGGGGCAACTAATTGGGAGGAGAGGAGGTAGAGGGACAAGTGATAAGGGATAGTTTTGATTTGGTATTTGGTGAGGTTGTGTTTGTCAATTCTTTGTCTCTGGACCAGTGAAAATTGTCTAAAATTGAGAGTGCTGCTAATAGTAGAACTAAATGAAGATACTGTAAGACGTGGTTTGTTTATTTTGAACACATCTATGATGCCCAATAGATGGAGGAGCCGAAGGGTGCAATGACTCAGAGTCAGAATGAAGAACTGTGATACATTCATATAGTGGAATATGGTGCAGCTACGAAAAGGAATGAACTCGAGAGGCATGCAATGAACTGAATGAAACTTGAGGACAATGTGTTGTGCAAGATAAGCTAGAAACAAAAGAACAGGTATGCTCAGGTCTCTTTCAGAAAATACTTATAAGAAAATTGTAGCCTAGATTGTAAACCATTACCATAGCCACACTTAGTTTGAAGTTGCAGGCCTATTTCTAGATTCTGAGACACTGAGCTATATGTGTACCAGCTATATTTACCTGGAACTTGAATAACTCTGTGACGCCTAAGACCCAGAAATGGAATGCTGCAGCCCTGAAAGTTAGCATAACTATACATAATAAAATTTAAAGTAGTGGAAAAAGAGATCATGCCTCAGTTAGAGACAAAACCAAAGATAATCAAGCTGGGACTAAGGAAAATCAGAATGCAGGGTAAACGATATATCCTAGAGTAATTCAGGCAGAGAATAAATATGTATTTGCAAAGTTCCCTTGAGGGGCTATGGAGAAAGGAGGAAATATTCAACTTCCTCATCTAGGGAATTCCTGATATTCTCTCAATAAGTGGAGACAACAAATTCAATAGGCTGAGCCCTCAAACTTTTTAAAAAATATTTTTATTGATAAGACAACATACAAATATTCTTTTTTTTAATTTATTTTTTATTAGCATACCAAAACAGCATACAAACATGAACAATCTTAACATACAAACAATCTGTACAATCAATGGCTCACAATATCATTACATAATAGTATATTCATCACCATGATCCTTTTTTAGAACATTTGCATCATCACAGAAAAAGAAAGAAAAAAGGAAAAATGTCTATATACCTTACTCCTTGTCTAGTTTGCTAGCTGCCGGAATGCAACACACCAGAGATGGATTGGCTTTTAATAAAAGGGGATTTATTTTGTTAGTTCTTCAGAGGAAAGGCAGCTAACTTTCAACTGGGGTTCTTTCTTACGTGGGAAGGCACAGGATGATCTCTGCTGGCCTTCTCTCCAGGCCTCTGGGTTCCAACAACTTTCCCCAGGGTGATTCCTTTCTGAATCTCCAAAGGCCTGGGTTGAGCTTCAAGTGCCGAGATGAGGTATGCTGAGCTGCTTGGGCTGTGCTATGTTATGCTCTCTCATTTAAGCACCAGACAATTAAATCAAACATCATTCATTGCAGCAGGCATGCCTCCTAGCCGACTACAGATGGAATCAGCAACAGATGATGTTCACACGCCATTGGCTCATGTCCACAGCAATAGATCTAGGCACTTCCACCTGGCCAAGTTGACAGCTGAATATAACTACCACACCCCTTACCCCTCCCTCTCATTGACCACTAGTATTTCCATCTACACAATTTATTTTAATCTTTGTTCTCCTTATTATTTGTTTATTTTTATCCATATTTTTTATTCATCTGTTCATACCCTACTTAAAAAAGAGCATCAGACACAAGATTTTCACAATCATAGCCACATTAGAAAAGCTATATCATTATACAATCATCTTCAAAAAGCAAGGTTACTTAAGAGTCACCCCCAAGAGAGCCTCTTTTGTTGCTCAGATGTGGCCTCTCTCTCCAGGCAACACAACAAGGAAACTCGCCACCCTCCCACTGTCTGCGTGGGACATGACTCCAAGGGGTGTGGACCTTCCTGGAAACGTGGGTTAGAAATCCTAGAATGAGCTGAGATTCAGCATCAAGGGACTGAGAAAAACTCTAGAATGAGCTGAGACCCAGCATCAAGAGATTGAGAAAACCTTCTTGACCAAAAGGGGGAAGAGTGAAATGAGACAAAGTGTCAATGGCTGAGAGATTCCAAACAGAGTGGAGAGGTTATCCTGGAGGTTATTCTTATGCATTAAGTAGATATCACCTTGTTGTTCAAGATATAGTGGAGAGGCTGGAGGGAACTGCCTGAAAATGTAGAGCTGTGTTCCAGTAGCCATGTTTCTTGATGATGATTGTGTAATGATATAGCTTTCACAATGTGACTGTGTGATTGTGAAAATCTTGTATCTGATGCTCCTTTTATCCACCTTGTCAACAGATGAGTAGAACATATGGAATAAAAATAAATAATAGGGGGAGCAAACGTTAAAATAAATTTAGTTTGAAATGCTAGTAATAAATGAAAGTGAGGGATAAGGGGTATGGTATGTATAATCTTTTTTCTGTTATCGTTTTAGTTCTTTTTCTGTTGTCTTTTTATTTCTTTTTCTAAATCGATGCAAATGTTCTAAGAAATGATGAATATGCAACTATGTGATGATATTAAGAATTACTGATTATATATGTAGAATGGAATTATATATTAATGTTTTGTTTGTTGTTAATTTTTTTAATTAATAAATTAAAAAAATGAAAAAAAATTTAGTTTGAAATGCTAGTGATCGATGAAAGGGAGCAGTAAGGTGTATGGTATGTATAATTTTTTTTTCTGTTTTCGTTTTATTTCTTTTTCTGTTGTATTTTTATTTCTTTTTCTGAATTGATGCAAATGTTCTAAGAAATGATCATGATGATGAATATGCATCTATGTGATGATATTGTGAATTACTGATTATATATGTAGAATGGAATGATCATATGTTAAGAACATTTGTGTTTCTTTCTTGTCATATTTTTTAATTTAAAAATTAATAAAAAAAAATTTTTTAATAAATTTTTAAAAATATGATGACCCAAAAAAAGAAAAAAAAAAAAAAACAAGGCTACTGGGTGGGACACAGCTCTACAGTTTCAGTTCCTTCCCTCCAGCCACTCCAATAAACCATAAACTAAAAAGGGATATCTATATAGTGTGTAAGAATAGCATCCAGGATAACCTCTCAGCTCTGTTTGAAATCTCTCAGCTACTGACACTTTATTTTGCCTTATTTTTCTCTTCCCCATTTTGGTCAAGAAGGTTCTCAATCCCTTGATGTTGGGTCCCAGCTCATTTCCCGGAGTCAGGTCCCATGTTGCCAGAGACATTTACACCCCTAGGAGTCATGTCCCATGTAGGCAGGGAGGGCAGTGAGTTCACTGGCCATGTAGGCTTAGAGAGAAAGGCCACATCTGAGCAACAAAAGAGATTTTCTGGGGGACCAAAGGGAGACATGTTTATTTGGTGCAAAATTTATATTTTGGGTAGCATGTTACCTAATTTAACTTTTATGATCTGTTTACTCGAACACCATAATTACATGGAATCTTGAATAAGGTGTGAAATCCTGTTGGTTCGTACAGGTTAGTGTGATGCCCCTATATATCCCAGAGTAATTTGGGCAGAGAATAAAAACTATTTGCAAAGTGTCCTTGGGGGGCTCGGGAGAAATGAGGGAATATTCAACTTCTCCATCTGGGGAATTCCTGATATTCTGGCAAGTAGTGGGACAACCAATTCAATAGTCAGAGCCCTCGATCTTGGGGCTCGCCCCTATGAATCATATTCCTGCAAAGGAGAAATACAGCCTACTGACAACTATGCCTGAGTCACCCCTAAAGAACCTCTTTTGTGGCTCAGATGTGGCCTCTCTCTTTAAGCCACGTCGGCAGGTGAACTCACTGCCCTTACCCCTACTTGTGACGTGACTCCCAAGGCTATGAATATCCCTGGCAACGTCGGACATGGCTCCCAGGAATGAGCTGGGACTGGGACATCATAGGAATGAGAAAACCTTATTGACTAAAAAAGGGGAAGAGAGAAATGAGACAAAATAAAGCCTCAGTGGCTGAGAGACGGCGATTCAACAGTGCAACTGACCTGGGAGAGCCTTCTGGGCCACATAGAGTGGCCCTGGTTGCAGACGCTGAGGAACTGAGAGGCAGAAAACTGGAGCCTGGTGCAGAGGCACGGAGCCTGTGGGAGTGCATGGACAGGGAGATGGGGCTAGGAAGTAAGCCAAGTCATGTTCCTTGAATGCGCTGTCCTCACCAGCACAGCCCCGTGACCCATGACTTATCCCATACCCCACGCACCCAAACCCCATCACCCGCCCCCACTCCCTGCACTCCAAGTGTCCCCACCCCACCAACCCCCAGTGTGTACTCACCCCACACCCCCACCCCGAGTTCAGCCCAACCCACCTTTCCTGCACCCCTTCCAAAAACTGCCTCTCCCTCCCTGCTCCCTGCAGGCTGTCACCAGCACACAAAGGCTGCAGGCACTAACCTCCATACCCAGGCTTCTCCCACCCTCTCACCCCGCCCATAGAATCAACAAAACCAAAAGTTGCTTCTTTGAGAAAATCAGTAAAATTGATGGACCCCTAGCTAATGACTGACAAAGAAAAAAAAGAAGTAAGATTCAGATAAACAAAATTAGAAACAGAGGGGAGTTGTTACCATGGATCCTGAAGAACTTTTTATAAAAAATCATAAGAGGATACCATGAATAATTCCCTTCAAAATAGCAATCAAAAGAATCAAGTATCTAGGAATAAGTTTAACCATGATGTCAAAGATTTAAATATAGAAAACTATAAAACACTGCTAAAAGAAATTTTTAAAAAGACCTAAATAGATGGAAAGACATTCCATGCTCATGGAGAGGAAGGTTGAATGACATTAAGATATCAATTCTACCCAAATTGTTCTACAGATTCAATTCAATATCAGTCAAAATTCCAACAACCTACTTTTGAAGACTTGAAAAAGCTAGGTATCAAATTTATTTAGAAGGGAAAGAGATCTCCAATAGCTAAAGATAGCCTAGAAAAGAGAGCAAAGTGGGAGAACTAACACTTCCTAACTTTAAAGCTTACTATAAAGCCACAGTGGTCAAAACAGCATGGTACTGGCACAAAGATAGAATATTGACCAATGGAATCAAATGCCCCTCAGTGCCCTGCCCTCTCCTTTTCCAGGACCACAGCTCCTGCCCTAATGGCCTCTGGTCCCCTCCCTGGTTTCTTATGTAGTTGATTCTCTCCTTTCTTTAGTCTTCCTCTGGACCTGCTCCCATCCCCGTGGCCCAGTCCCTCTCCTTTCTGTGGCAGTTTCATATTTGCTAAGATGAATTTGCTCATTAAACATTTTGTTGTATTTTACTTTAAAAAAAAAAAAAAAAGCAGGGCACTGAGGGCAGGGCACAGACCGCCAAATCTATGGTCAAGTGATCTTCAATAAGTCCCCCGAATCCTCTGAACTGAGATAGAATAGTCTTTTCAATAAATGAAAATAAAGAGAACTAGATATCAATAGCCAAAAGAATGAAGGAGGACCCCTTCCTTAAACCCTGTGCTGGTTTGAAACTGTTGTATACCCCAGAAAAGCCATGTTCTTTAATCTTCATTCAATTTTGGTGGGTGGGCTTTTTGGTTAAGTTATTTCCATGGAGATGTGGCCCACCCAGTTGTGGGTGGGACCTTTTAATTAGGTGGTTTCCATGGAGATGTGTCACCACCCATTCAAGGTTCACTTACTAGAGTCCCTTAAGTGGACACCATTTTGGAGAAACCTTCAGAGCCCACACAGCCAGAGACCTTTGGAGATGCAGAAGGAAAAAGCCCCCAGGGAAGCCTTATGAAACAAGAAGAGAAAGCTAGCAGTTGTCACCATATGCCTTCCCAGCGGAGACATGTGTCCAGAAGCCAAGACCTCAGCAGACACCAGTCATGTGCCCTCCCAGATGACAAAAGTGTTCTGTATTGCATCAGCCTTTCTTGAGTGGAGGTAACCTCTTGTTGGTGCCTTTATTTGGACATTTAAATGGCCTTAGAATTATAAACCTGCAACTTAACAAATTCCCTTTTTGAAAGCTGTTCCATTTCTGGTATATTGCATTCCAGCAGCCTTAGCAAATCAAAACATACCCTATACAAAATTAATTCAAAATGGACTAAAGACCTAAATATAAAAACCAGTACCATAAAACTACTAGAAGAAAATATAAGGAAACATCTTCAAACTCTAGTAATAGGAGGTAGCTTCTTAAATTTTACATCCAAAACTCAAGCAATGAAAGAAAAAATTGATAAATGAGAACTTAAAGTTGAAAGCTTTATGCCTCAAAGGACTTTGTCAAAAAAGTGAAGAGACAGCCAACTCAATGGCAGAAAATGTTTGGAAACCACATATCGGACAAAGGTTTAATATCCTGTGTACATAAAGAAATTATACAACTCAACGACAAAAGAACAAACAACCCAATTATAAATGGGCAAAGGAAACGAATAGATATTTTTCCAAAAAGCAAATACAAATGGCTAAAAAGCATATGAAGAGATTCTCATCTTCATTAGCTTTAAGGGAAATGCTAATCAAGACTATAATGAGCTATCACCTCACACCTGTAAGAATGGTTGCTATTAAACAAACAGAAACTTACAAATGTTGGAGAGGATGCAGAGAAATTGGAGCAATTATTCCTTGCTGGTGTAATGTATAATGGTATAGCCACTATGGAAGACAGTTTGGTGGTTTCTCAGAAAACTAAATGTGCTGGTTTGAAAGGAAGTATGCCCCCTAAGAAAAGCCATGTTTTAATATAAACCCCATTTCATAAAGGTAGAATAATCTCTATTCAATACTGTATGTTTGAAACTGTGATTAGATCATCTCCCTTGTTGATGTGATTTAGTCAAGAATGGTTGTTAAACTGGATTAAGGGACAACATGTCTCCACCCATTTGGGTGGGTCTTGATTAGTTTCTGAAGTCCTATAAAAGAGGAGAATGAGAGATTCAGAGAGAGCAGAGAATGCTGCAGCACCACAAAGCAGAGAGTTCATTGGAGATGAAGAAGGAAAACGCCTCCCCGGGAGCTTCATGAAACCAGAAGCCAGGAGAGTAAGCTAGCAGATGACGCCGTATTCACCATCTGCCCTTCCAGCCGAGAGAGAGACGCCCTGACTGTGTTCACCATGTGCCTTCTCACTTGAGAGAGAAACCCTGAACTCCACTGGCCTTCTTGAACCAAGGTATCTTTCCCTGGATGCCTTTGATTGGACATTTCTAATTGGGACATTTTCTCGGCCTTAGAACTGTAAACTAGCAACTCATTAAATTCCCCCGTTTTAAAAGCCATTCCATTTCTGGAATATTGCATTCTGACAGCTAGCAAACTAGAACACTAAATATCAAGTTTCCCCAGGACCCAGCAATACCAATACTTGCTATATACCCAGAAGAGCTGAAAGCAGTGATACAAACAAACATTTGCATACTGATGTTCATAGAGGCACTTTTCACCATTGCCAAAAGATGGAAACAACCCAAGTGCCAATCAACAGATGAGTGGATAAACAAAAGGTGGATACTGTATATGATGGAATATAATGCAGCAGTAAGATGAGATGAGGCACTGAAGCACATGACAACATGTATGAACCTTGATGACATAATGCTGAATGAAATAAGTCAGACACAAAAGTATAGATATTGCATGATTTTGTTATCTTGACTCTGGTAAAGGTAGTCTCAAAGGTTTACACTATAGTATATAAGAGACTTAGAAGTATACAGAAGCTAGGGATGGGGAAAAGGTTACCCAGTGAGGTAAATGTAAGGTAATAGATGAAAGTAATGGTAGCTAATTAGTGGGGTTATAAGAACCATTGCCATATTGAAGGTGAATGTGATTGAATGTATTGGCCATGAATCCCACTTATTAACTCTACAATTATAAATAAGTTCTCACATGAACTCCTTCAAAGATTTGGTCTTGTACTAATACTCATTAATAGAACGATATGGGGGAAAATTAATATTGCATGCTGCTATGGCCTATTGTTAACAGGAAGACAGCAACAGCGCCAAAGCATTACCAGTGGTTAATTATTAGAGGGGGGGACAAGAGATTAGGGGAGTTTTTAATTTGATGCTTGATGAGGCCATGCTTATTGGTTCTTTGGACCAACAGAAATTGTCTAAAACTGAGAGTGTTGATGATTGCACAACCAAGTGAGGATACTGTAAGACATGATTTATTTATTTTGGACATTATCCATGATGCTCAATGGATGGGGGATTGAAGCGTACAATGACTGAGAAGCTAAAAGGTGAACTGTGATATATATATGTGATGGAATATTGAGTGGCTACAAAAAGGAATGATACTGTGAGGCATGCAATGAACTGAATGAATCTTGGAGAAAATGTGTTGTGCAAAGTAAACCAGAAACAAAAGAACAAATATGCTAAAGTATCCTTCAGAAAATACTTATAAGAAAATAAGAGCCTATATTGTAAACGCTTATGGCAACCATACTTAGTCTGAAGTTGTACGTATATTTCTAGATTCTGAGACACTGTGCTACGTGTGTATATGCTGGTGTTTCCCTGGAACTTTGAATTCCTCTGTGATACCTAAGATTCAAAGCTGGAGTTCTACAGCTCTGAAAGTCAGCATTGCTGCATACAATAACAGTTAAAGTAATAGAAGAAGAGTTCAGGATTCAATTAGCGATAAAAAATGTAGCTGATCTGGTTGGGATTAAGGTAAATCAGAAACAGAGCAAAAAATGATTGTGTATGCATTCAAAGCTTCACCTACTATATAAGACCAAAGGCAGAGAGGTTTAGTGTGTCTAGAACTTAAACCTTCTGTAACACACAATCTAAATCAATCTGTCTGGATAGCTCATTTAAACAACCCAAACACATGGAACCCAGAATGGGAACAAGTCCGTGTCATTCTATATAACTTAATGTAATACCCAGAGACATCCCAGACTGTGGGGGGCTGATAATTAAAAAGTATTGGTAGAGTCCTTGAGAGACTGGAGAAAAAAATATGGAAATATTACATTTTTCCATCTTGGAAACTGCTGGTGCTCTCTTAAGTATTAGGGACTCCCAGGAAAATAGGCCAAGCCCTTGCATTTGAGGTTTGCCCTTATGAAACTATTTTCTGTAGTGGAGAAGATAAGACTACTCATAATTATGCCTAAGAATTGCTTATAGAAAACCTATTTTGTTGCTCAGATGTGGTCTCTCTCCCTCTCTAATACCAACTCTGCAAGGAAAATCATTACCCGCCCCACTATGTGGGACATGACATTCAGGGGTGAAAGTCTCCCTGACAAAGGGGGCATGACTCCCAGGATTGAGTCTGGCCCTGGTAGTGGGATCGATAATGCCTCTCTGACTAAAAGGGGGAAGAGAAATGCAACAAAATAAGCTATCAGTGGCTAAAAGAATTCAAATGGTGTTAAGAGGCTATTCTGGAGGCTACCCTTATGTAAGCTTCAGCTAGATATTGATAATTGCCATGGTGTGCCAAACCCCAACCAGCGTCATTCCTGTTAACCCTAAAGAACACCTAGGGCTCTAACAGAGATTCTACAGAAGTTTCATGCTCTAATTTTATTTTCCTGAAACTATAACATCCAGAGGGTTCCTAGGCAAGATAAGTCCTGAAACCCAGAGGGGCCAGCCTCTCTAAGAATATCAACTAATTCTATCTCCCTATCCTATATTATTGATACCTCCTTTCAACATGAAAAAGTTAGAAAGAGCATAGCCCAAAGACCTCTGTAAATTGAGAACAGGATCAAAGGAGAAGGAGGAATTATAACAGAGAAGATAGGATTTAACAAAAGAATATGACTATGAATCACCATATTGATATTTCTTTTAGCCTCCAGTGTTTTGGAGTAGCCAGAAGGAAAAACCTGAAACTGTGGAGTGGTAACCCATACCAAACTATGAAATCTTGAAATCTGTTCTGTAGCTGCTTGTTGGAGAGTACTTTGAAAATTATTGCATTTAATTTTTTTGTATATATGTTACGTTTCACAATAAAAAACTTAAAAATGAAACAAAACAAAAACCTGGTGCTAGGACAGAACCATCCCAGGAATCACATGGATCCCAAAATGGAAAATAGAGTTGGTTGAGAAGGGGGCAGGGACTTCTGGTGCATGAGGTAGGGAAATAAATGATAGGAAGACAACCAACAAATTTCTACCAGAATATCTAAAGAAAGAAAGTTTAACTGAAGGCAGATTAGTTAGTTCAGAAAACACTAAACAGGGTCAGTTCATGAGGGCGCACTGGCTGTGTTCATGGGAGCACTGAAGGGGGAGAGGGAGGACTTAACAAATGATTATGATTACTGAATCATTATACAGCTATTTCTTCTTATTTTCTAGTATATTAGAATACCCAGAGGGAAATACTTGAAATTTCTGATCTGTGATCCAGCTGTCTTGATCTCTGAAAATGATTGTATAACTATATAGCCTTTATCTTGTGATTGTAGAAATCTTGTGACTGACTCCCAGTTTGTATCCCTTATCTGTTTTTTTTTTAATTTTAGGTTCTTATGACCACTAAAGACAGCCCCTAATGTTTATTAATGAAGGGCCTTGAGTCAGCTCAGCACTAACCCACCCCAATTCCAAAACTATCTTGTTGGACAGAGCTGGATCTATCCAAAATTGGCCCCTCTGACATGCATAGTAGCTTAATGACTAAGCAGGTAATCAATCTGCGCATACTTATTAATTAGATCATCTCTAACCTTGTCATCTCAAGCCATTGTGTTCATTATCCTAAAACTTGCCCATCTTTTGACAATATAAAACCATCAGAGCGGGCGGGCCGCGGTGGCTCAGCGGGCAAAGTGCTTGCCTGCTATGCCGGAGGACCTCGGTTCGATTCCCGGCCCCAGCCCATGTAACGAAAACGGAGAAACAAAATACAATAAAACAAGAAAATGTTTAAAAGATGTTTCCCTTTCTTCCTCTCTTCCTTCCTTCTCTCTGTCTTTCCTTTAAAAAAAAAAAAAAAAAAAAAAACCATCAGAGCTACTGCAGTTTGGGGAGACAGGTTTTTAGTCTGATCTCCTGCTTCATGATTAGCAATAAACTTGTTCTCTCTTTGAAACCCCAGTGTCTCAGGAATTGGTCATTTGAGTGCATTGGGCACAGAAGCCACTGCTTTTGATTGGTGTCAAGGTCATGTCTTGTCTGGGTCCAGTGGCAGATCCATCTTTACTGTGAGGGCCTTGGAAGCACATTCCTTTTCTTCCTTCTTACCCTCTCCCATTCTGATGCTCTTATTGCACTCACTATGTAGCCTTCTGACTGTATTTGGCTTCTCGTGTCATTTTCTTGTAGGGGAAGGGTGTCCTAATCAGAGACTGGAATGCTTGGCAGTTCTGGTTCATACTATACATTAATACATTACCATTCTGTTTTCTACCTTAATTTCTGACTCTTGTGTTTTGAAAGCTCTTTTCTGAACCTGTGTGGCTTAGAACCAGACTGTCAAATACTGGTGATTCAAGGTATCTGACAACTTGTGAGTTCATAAGCAACCAGCAGATGTGTTACCCTTAGAGATCCCCCTACACAAGGCCATGAGTCCAATTACCACCTACCTTCTAGGTGTCACTTTGAGACCTCAGAGAGTTCCATATCTTATGCTGGAATTTCACAATATCATTCCTGATATTGATAAGGCTGGGTTTGAGCCAATGCAAAGTTCTTTTAATCTTAGGGCTTTCTTGCTGTGATCCCTCTGATCTTGCATAGAAGAGTCTATAAATCACAAGCTTAAATATTAAATGAACGCTTAACCAAAGAGAATATTCGCTAAACATGTGAAAATATACTCATCACCACTGGTTATAAGGAAATTGTAAATTAGGACCAAAATGAGATACCACTACATGACCATTAGAATGACTAAAATTTATAAAGACCGACATACAAAGTGTAGGCAAAGATGTGGAAAAACTGCGACTCATACATTCTTGGTGAGAGTGTAAGTTGGTATAACTATCTTGGAAATCTGTTTGGCAATATGTACTAAAATTGACCAAATGCTTATTCTACTTGCAAGTATGTGAAAAAGACATGAACGGGGATATTTATTGCAAATTATTCCTAGTAAAAAAAAGTATTAGTAGTAGTGCTAAATAGAAAACAATCCAAATGTGTATCAACAGAAGAATGTATACGTTGTGACATATTCATGCCATGGTATTATGGTCAGGTTCATGTGTCAACTTAGCCTGGAGGCCTGTCTGTTGCTGTGGGGACATTTCATGGACTTAAATCATGATCACATTGGCCGCATCCATAGCTGATTGCATTTGACACTTAATCTAATCACTGGAAGGCTTTTAAGGAGGATCCAGAGGAGACAATCACTCTTCCTGCTTCAGCCAGCCAGCCTCTCCTGAGAGTTTGTTGAGGACCTTCATAGGAACTGCCAGCTCGTGGCCTGCCCTACGGATGTGGGACTCTTACATCCCCACAGTTACATGAGACACTTTTATAAATTTTGAATTTACAGATATCTCCTGCTGATTCTCTAATATACATGGTATATTAAAAAGCAATGAGAGAGGTGGGGCCAAGATGGCTGCTTAGTAAGGTACGCGCGTCTTAGTTCCTCCTCCAGAGCAACTACTAGGTGAACAGAAACAGTGCAGAACAGCTCCCGGGGCCATGGCAGGGAATGGAGACACAGCGTACCCCAGTCTGGACTGGCTAGACTGACTGCGAGACTCTGCTGCGGTGAGATCCCCGAGCGGCGTGTGCTTCCCCGAGCCGCAGCAGCTGGCGGTCGTAGCTCCTTCCTCCCTCCTTCCCGGGCTGGCTGAGAGTCTCGGAGAGGCAAGTTTCACAAGCCGCGGTGGCCGGCGCCCCTCTGTTGCGGGCGGCTTCCTGGACCGGCTACGAGTCTCGGATCAGAGGGCTACCCAAGCCACGGTGGCCGGCAACCGGCACCCCTCCCCAACAGGCGGCTTCCTGGTCCGGTGGTGAGTTGCCCGGGCCGTGGCGGCCGGCGACCGGCACCCCTCCAGGGAGAGGAGGGAATTTCCGACAGTGGCAGGGACTGGGTCCAACCAAACACAAATAGGGGCATTAATAAAGGAGCCACAGGGTCTCCTCAAGCCGTGGCGGCTGGCGCCCCCACCACGCACAGCCCCCCGGACCAACTGAGAGAATTGGATCGGAAATCCCCAGGCCGCGGAGAATGGTGACCAGGGGGATCCCTTCCAAACACGTGAGACAAACGTGTGCCATGAGCGCCACCTACTGTGCAGGATAAGAAAAACAGAACCCAGAGATTTCACAGAAAAATCTTCCAACCTGTTGGGTCCAACACCCAGGGAAATCTGACTAAATGCCCAGACGCCAGCAGAAGATAATGGACCACACTCAGAAGATTGAAAATATGGCCCAGTCAAAGGAACAAGCCAATAGTTCAAATGAGATACAGGAGCTGAGAAAACTAATGCTGAATATACGAACAGAAATGGAAAACCTCTTCAAAAACCAAATCAATCAATTGAGGGAGGACATGAAGAAGACATGGGCTGAACAAAAAGAAGAAATAGAAAAACTAAAAAACAAATCACAGAACTTATGGAAGTGAAGGACAAAGTAGAAAAGATAGAAAAAACAATGAATACCTACAATGATAGATTTAAAGAGACAGAAGATAGAATTAGTGATTTGGAGGATGGAACATCTGAATTCCAGAAAGAAACAGAAACTGTCAGGAAAAGAATGGAAAAATTTGAACAGGGTATCAGGGAACTCAAGGACAATATAAAGCGCACAAATATACGTGTTGTGGGTGTCCCAGAAGGAGAAGAGAAGGGAAAAGGAGGAGAAAAACTAATGGAAGAAATTATCACTGAAAATTTCCCAACCCTTATGAAAGACCTAAAATTACAGAACCAAGAAGTGCAGCGCACCCCAAAGAGATTAGATCCAAATAGGCGTTCTCCAAGACACTTACTAGTTAGAATGTCAGAGGTCAAAGAGAAAGAGAGTATCTTGAAAGCAGCAAGAGAAAAATAATCCATCACATACAAGGGAAACCCAATTAGACTAGTGTAGATTTCTCAGCAGAATCCACGGAAGCTAGAAGACAGTGGGATGATATATTTAAATTACTAAAAGAGAAAAACTGCCAACCAAGACTTCTATATCCAGCAAAATTGTCCTTCAAAAATGAGGGAGAAATTAAAACATTCTCAGAAAAAAAGTCACTGAGAGAATTTGTGACCAAGAGACCAGCTCTGCAAGAAATACAAAAGGGAGCACTAGAGTCAGATACGAAAAGACAGAAGAGAGAAGTATGGAGAAGAGTGTAGAAAGAAGGAAAATCAGATATGATATATATAATACAAAAGGCAAAATGGTAGAGGAAAGTATTACCCAAACAGTAATAACACTAAATGTTAATGGACTGAATTCCCCAATCAAAAGACATAGACTGGCAGAATGGATTAAAAAACAGGATCCTTCTATATGCTGTCTACAGGAAACACATCTTAGACCCAAAGATAAACATAGGTTGAAAGTGAAAGGTTGGGAAAAGATATTTCATGCAAATAACAACCAGAAAAGAGCAGGAGTGGCTATACTAATATCCAACAAATTAGACTTCAAATGTAAAACAGTTAAAAGAGACAAAGAAGGACACTATATACTAATAAAAGGAACAATTAAACAAGAAGACATAACAATCATAAATATTTATGCACCAAACCAGAATGCCCCAAAATACGTGAGGAATACACTGCAAACACTGAAAAGGGAAATAGACTCATATACCATAATAATTGGAGACTTCAATTCCCCACTCTCATCAATGGACAGAACATCTAGACAGAGGATCAATAAAGAAATAGAGAATCTGAATATTACTATAAATGAGCTAGACTTAACAGACATTTATAGGATATTACATCCCACAACAGCAGGATACACCTTTTTCTCAAGTGCTCATGGATCATTCTCAAAGATAGACCATATGCTGGGTCACAAAGCAAGTCTTAACAAATTTAAAAAGATTGAAATCATACACAACACTTTCTCGGATCATAAAGAAATGAAGTTGGAAATCAATAATAGGCTGAGTGCCAGAAAATTCACAAATACATGGAGGCTCAACAACACACTCTTAAACAACTAGTGGGTCAAAGAAGAAATTTCAAGAGAAATTAGCAAATACTTCGAGGTGAATGAAAATGAAAACACAACATATCAAAACTTATGGGATGCAGCAAAGGCAGTGCTAAGAGGGAAATTTATTGCCCTAAATGCCTATATCAGAAAAGAAGAAAAGGCAAAATTTTAGGAATTAACTGTCCACTTGGAAGAACTGGAGAAAGAACAGCAAACTAATCCCAATGCAAGCAAAAGGAAAGAAATAACAAAGATTAGAGCAGAAATAAATGAAATTGAAAACAATAGAGAAAATCAATAAGACCAGAAATTGGTTCTATGAGAAAATCAATAAGATTGATGGGCCCTTAGCAAGATTGACAAAAAGAAGAAGAGAGAGGATGCAAATAAATAAGATCAGAAATGGAAAAGGAGACATAACTACTGACCTCACAGAAATAAAGGAGGTAATAACAGGATACTATGAACAACTTTACGCTAATAAATACAACAATTTAGATGAAATGAACGGATTCCTGGAAAGACATGAACAACCAACTTTGACTCAAGAAGAAATAGATGACCTCAACAAACCAATCACAAGTAAAGAAATTGAATTAGTCATTCAAAAGCTTCCTAAAAAAAAAAGTCCAGGACCAGACGGCTTCACATGTGAATTCTATCAAACATTCCAGAAAGAATTAGTACCAACTCTCCTCAAACTCTTCAAAAAAATCGAAGTGGAGGGAAAACTACCTAATTCATTTTATGAAGCCAACATCACCCTCATACCAAAACCAGGCAAAGATATTACAAAAAAAGAAAACTACAGACCAATCTCTCTAATGAATATAGATGCAAAAATCCTCAATAAAATTCTAGCAAATCCTATCCAACAACACATTAAAAGAATTATACATCAGGACCAAGTAGGATTCATCCCAGGTATGCAAATGGTTCAACATAAGAAAATCAATTAATGTAATACACCATATCAACAAATCAAAGCAGAAAAATCACATGATCATCTCAATTGATGCAGAGAAGGCATTTGACAAGATTCAACATCATTTCCTGTTGAAAACACTTCAAAAGATAGGAATACAAGGGAACTTCCTTAAAATGATAGAGGGAATATGTGAAAAACCCACAGCTAATATCATCCTCAATGGGGAAAAATTGAAAACTTTCCCCCTAAGATCAGGAACAAGACAAGGATGTCCACTATCACCACTATTATTCAACATTGTGTTGGAAGTTCTAGCCAGAGCAATTAGACAAGAAAAAGAAATACAAGGCATCAAAATTGGAAAGGAAGAAGTAAAACTATCACTGTTTGCAGACGATATGATACTATACGTCGAAAACCCGGAAAAAACCACAACAAAACTACTAGAGCTAATAAATGAGTACAACAAAGTAGCAGGTTACAAGATCAACATTCAAAAATCTGTAGCATTTCTATACACTAGTAATGAACAAGCTGAGGGGGAAATCAAGAAACGAATTCCATTTACAATTGCAACTAAAAGAATGAAATACCTAGGAATAAATTTAACTAAAGAGACAAAAAAATATATATAAAGAAAACTACAAAAAACTGTTAAAAGAAATCACAGAAGACCTAAATAGATGGAAGGGCATACCATGTTCATGGATTGGAAGACTAAATATAGTTAAGATGTCAATCCTACCTAAATTGATCTACAGATTCAATGCAATACCAATCAAAATCCCAACAACTTATTTTTCAGAAATAGAAAAACCAATAAGCAAATTTATCTGGAAGGGCAGGGTACCCCGAATTGCTAAAAACATCTTGAGGAAAAAAAACAAAGCTGGAGTTCTCGCGCTGCCTGACTTTAAGGCATATTATGAAGCCACAGTGGTCAAAACAGCATGGTATTGGCATAAAGATAGATATATTGACCAATGGAATCGAATAGAGTGCTCAGATATAGACCCTCTCATCTACGGATATTTGATCTTTGATAAGGCAGTCAAGCCAACTCACCTGGGACAGAACAGTCTCTTCAATAAATGGTGCCTAGAGAACTGGATATCCATATGCAAAAGAATGAAAGAGGACCCGTATCTCACACCCTATACAAAAGTTAACTCAAAATGGATTAAAGATCTAAACATTAGGTCTAAGGCCATAAAACAGTTAGAGGAAAATGTAGGGAGATATCTTATGAAACTTACAATTGGAGGCGGTTTTATGGACCTTAAACCTAAAGCAAGAGCACTGAAGAAGGAAATAAATAAATGGGAATTCCTCAAAATTAAACACTTTTGTGCATCAAAGAACTTCATCAAGAAAGTAGAAAGACAGCCTACACAATGGGAGACAATATTTGGAAATGACATATCAGATAAAGGTCTAGTATCCAGAATTTATAAAGAGATTATTCAACTCAACAACAAAAAGACAGCCAATCCAATTACAAAATGGGAAAAAGACTTGAACAGACACCTATCAGAAGAGGAAATACAAATGGCCAAAAGGCACATGAAGAGATGCTCAATGTCCCTGGCCATTAGAGAAATGCAAATCAAAACCACAATGAGATATCATCTCACACCCACCAGAATGGCCATTATCAACAAAACAGAAAATGGCAAATGCTGGAGAGGATGCGGAGAAAGAGGCACACTTATCCACTGTTGGTGGGAATGTCAAATGGTGCAACCACTGTGGAAGGCAGTTTGGCGGTTCCTCAAAAAGCTGAATATAGAATTGCCATATGACCCAGCAATACCATTGCTGGGAATCTACTCAAAGGACTTAAGGGCAAAGACACAAACGGACATTTGCACACCAATGTTTATAGCAGCGTTATTTACAATTGCAAAGAGATGGAAACAGCCAAAATGTCCATCAACAGACGAGTGGCTAAACAAATTGTGGTATATACATACGATGGAATATTATGCAGCTTTAAGACAAGATAAACTTATGAAGCATGTAATAACATGGATGGACCTAGAGAACATTATTCTGAGTGAGTCTAGCCAAAAACTAAAAAACAAATACTGTATGGTCCCACTGATGTGGACCGACATTCGAGAATAAACTTGGAATATGTCACTGGTAACAGAGTCCAGCAAGAGTTAGAAACAGGGTAAGATAATGGGTAATTGGAGCTGAAGGGATACAGACTGTGCAACAGGACTAGATACAAAAACTCAAAAATGGACAGCACAATAATACCTAATTGTAAAGTAATCATGTTAAAACACTGAATGAAGCTGCTTCTGAGCTATAGGTTTTGTTTGTTTGTTTGTTTGTTTTTGTTTTTTATTTTTTTGTGTTTTTTTTTTTACTATTATTATTACTTTTATTTCTTTCCTCTATATTAGCATTCTATATCTTTGTCTGGTGTGTCACTAGTTCTTCTAAACCGATGCATATGTACTAAGAAACGATGATCATACATCTATGTGATGATGTTAAGAATTACTGATTACATATGTAGAATGGTATGATTTCTAAATGTTGGGTTAATTTCTTTTTTTTTCTGTTAATTAATAAAAAATAAAATAAAATGAAATTAAAAAAACACTGAACGAAGCTGCATCTGAGCTAAAAAAAAAAGCAATGAAAATATAACTATGTGAAGATACTGTGAACATTTAATCGTATACTTTGGGTGGATTGTATAGTGTATGAATAAATCTCAATAAAATTACACCAAATACCTGCTGTTACATTAGCTATACTTATCTATATAGAACATTCTCCCTTCTATATTGTGACTAATTTGATATACAGAGCTATGAATATTCTTGGGGGATATTTTGGAAAAAGTTTTATAATGCCAAGGACCTGGACTTTTCTAAGACTTGTAGATCACTGATGCTCGCCTGTCATGACCACTTCCCAGTTCATGTTTCCCCAAAGTGCAAAATGCAATTGTCTTCACATTTTGTGGAACTCATCATTAGTCTGATGATGTGTATGTGTAGATATAGTAATGTATATATGTGCTGCTGTTTTCATGAGTTGTCCCATTAGCCGACTTGATTAAAACAGTCTTTACTGATGCAATAGAATGTTACAAGTGGACACCTCAATAAAATAAAGTTGGTCTGAGAGTTGAAACTAAAATAAAAATAAAAATAATGTTTCAACTTTATACAATATGTAGTATCATTGTATGATTATATATATTATAACCCAATGCCCACCAGCAGATGAATGGATATACAAATTGTGCTATATCCATACCACGGAATACTACTCAGCAATCAAAAGGAATGAACTATTGATAAACAGACGTGGACACATCTCGAGAGTGAAAGAAGCCACACAAAAATAGAAGAAGCTTTTGTTTTTCCATTTATAGGAACCTCAAGAAGAATGAAAACTAATCTATAGTTTCATACAGAAAGCAGATCCATAGTTGCTTGGAGAAATGGGAGTGGTAAGGGTTGAGGGAGGGACAAAGGGCAGGAGAAATCTTTTGGGTGTGGTGGTGTTTTCGTTCTCTTGCTGATAAAGCAAATATCGTGCAATGACTGCCTTAATCAATGGGAATTTTATTGGCTTATGGTTTTGAGGTTAAGAGAAGTCCAAATCAAGCCATCATTATGGGTCGTATCATTTTTACCTTTTATAAACAAAGCTAATATAAACACAAAAAAATTACACTAAAAAATGGAAGCTATGAAAATGAAGGAACTACTGCTACTTTCACCACGACATGCAAGAATCTCATTAACATAAATGTGGAATGAAAGAGACCAGACACAAAGAGGCAAAATTGATCTGTAGGGTGTTAGAAGTCAGGGTAATGGTTTGGGTAAGGGGTAGGCAACGACTGCAAGAGGGGCCTTAGAGGTGCTTCTGAGATGTTGTAATGTTCTACTTCTTGATCTGGGTGGTGATTACAAGGATGTGTTCACTTTGTGAAAATTCATCAAACTGTATAATTAAAAATTTTTTAATTATTTTATTTTATTTTTTAAAATACCAAAACCACAAAGCAAATGCAAACATTCCTATTTTGATCATTCCGTTCTACATATATAATCAGTAGTTCACAATATCATCACATAGTTGCATATTCATCATCCTGCTCATTTCTTGGAACATTTGCATCTATTCAGAAAAAGAAATAAAACAAAAACAAAAAAAGAATTTATACATTCCATACCCCTTACCCCTCCCTTTCATTGATCACTAGCATTTCAAATTAAATTTATTTTAACATTTGTTCCCCCTATTATTTATTTTTATTCCATATGTTCTACTCCTCTGTTGACAAGGGAGATAATAGGAGCATCAGACACAAGGTTTTCATAATCACACAGTCACATCGTGAAAGCTATACCATGTATAATTAAAGTTTGTACTCATTTCTTGACTCAGCTCACTTACATTTCTATAGGTCATCTGGCAAGTAGCTGACCTAGTCTGGCCTTGGCTTTGCAACTCAGAAGGCTCAGCCCTACAACCTGGATCTTTCATTCTCCAGCAAGCTAGCTCAGGCATGTTCTCATGGTGATGATGGCAGGGGTGCATAAGGGCAGCTCCCAATGTCCAAGTGGGAGTTTCAAACCTCTGCTCCCATCATGTCTGCCAGCATCCCATTGGTCAAAGCCGGTCATATGGTAGAAGCAAGAATCAAAAGGTGGAGCAGGTTATCCATTATGGTGCAAAATTACATGGTAAAGGGCTTGGAAACAGGGTGGGTGATGAATTGGGACTATCAATGCAATCTACCACAGGGGGGAGAAGAAAAGTGAATTGCTAATGAAAATATGGTGAAATACACATACAATAACTGAGAGAAGTACAGGGTGCTTTATGGACAGAGAAAGAGGCATATTTCATATTTTATCTTGTATTAAAATTATTCATGGAAAAAATTATGCATGAGTATATACCCTTCTATACTGTGAACTTCTTGTATATGCTTCATTTTTACATTTCCCACAGCTCCTGGCATAATGCCTTGAGTATAATAGGCATTTGAACATTTGTGAAATATATTTTCAGCCATAAAGGCAGTGATTTCTTCTTTGTTCATTTTTATTTCAGTCTCCAGGAGAAGAAAAGAGGCCTACGTAAGCAGCAAGATACAACTTTATATTTTAAAAACATTTCAGTTAACTCATAGTCTCCATTCTTAGAATACTCTCCAGTCAAGCAGTGGACTAGTAGAGATAAAACACAGTGACTGATGGGCAGGATCATTCCAGTTTTGATGTGCTCCTTTTGATGGGCAAGGCAAATTCCATGCAGGTTTGAAATTCTGGAATGGAAAGTGCCTAGACACTCAGTTTGAAAATGAAACCAATCATAGCCCCATCAGAACAGATAGTTCAGACACGTGGCCTAATTGTCTTTCATCAGAAGTCATTTTTTTAAATAGGGATTTTGATAATGATATCCAAGAGAAACTAAGAATTACATTTCTGGGGATGATATATCTTGCAGGGAATTTAGGAAAAGAATGTGACATTAAGCTAAACCTCATTATAACCCCAGGAACAACATTCAGTGTAGCAAATGCCATGATTTCAAAACTAGACTTATGGGTGGAAGGTCATAGGGGAACAGACAAGGTTATATCTAAGGTCTGTTCTTAGCTGTGCCTTGCCTCTCTTAGTCCTTGTTAAAGCCTGGTCTCGTTGATTCTGTGGGCTTCCATTCCAGTATATTCCTTCTCTGCTTAAGTTAACCAGAGTTAATTTATTTAGTTTGTAACTAAGAACACTGGCCAGACACTGTGGTGACATCTCTTCATTGTCACTATTTTAAGACAAATTAAAACTTTAAAATAATTCATTTAAAAACCTATCAAGTGGTTCAGTGGTAGAATGCTTGCCTTCCATGCAATCCCCAAACCATGCACCTAAAAGTACAAAAAACAATAAACTATCAAATGGGCATGAATTAAAGAGAGATAATATTCATTGTTGAAAAGGGTGTGGAGAACAGGTGCTCTCATGCAATGTTGATGGGAGTTTTACTTGGAATACTGTTTAAAGATTGAAAGTTAGGAGAGAAAGATCTTGGGAAGGTGGTAGTAGCGGCATAAGATTTTTGATCTGTCTGAAACTAAACTTAAAAATAGAGCACAGGAAGTGGATTCCTATATCTTACACCCAAAGCATGAGCATCGAAGAAAGAAATACATTAATGGGAACTCCTCAAAATTGTTTGCACTTTTGTGCATCAAAGAACTTTGTCAAGAAAGTAAAAAGACAGCCTACACAATGGGAGACAATATTTGGAAATGATATGTCAGATAAGGGTCTAATATCCAGAATATATAAAGAGAGTGTTCAACTCAACAACAAAAAGACAAACAAACCAAAATTGTAAAATGGGCAAAAGACATGAACAGACACTTCTCGGAAGAGGAAATACAAATGGCTAAAAGGCACATGAAAAGATGCTCAACCTCCCTGGCTATTAGGGAAATGCAAATCAAAACCACAATGAGATATCATCTCACACACACCAGAATGGCCATTTTCAATAAAACAGAGTTGGAGAGGATGTAGAATGAGCAGGGTCTCAGCATCAAGGGATGGAGAAAACCTTCTCGACCAAAAGGGGAAGAGAGAAATGAGACCAAATAAAGTGTCAATGGCTGAGAGAGTTCAAACAGAGTTGATAGATTATCCTGGAGGTTATTCTCCAGGAGAAAGAGACATACTTATCCACTGTTGGTTATTCTCCAGGAGAAAGAGACATACTTATCCACTGCTGGTGGGAATGTCAAATGGTACAATCGCTCTGGAAGGCAGTTTGGTGGTTCCTCAGGAAGCTAAGTATAGAACTGCCATATGATCTGGCAATACCATTGCTAGGTATGCATTCAGAGGACATGAGGGCAAGAACACAAATGGACATTTGCACACCAATGTTAAAAGCAACATTATTTACAATTGCCAAGAGATGGAAACAGCCCAAATGTCCATCAACAGACGAGTGGCTAAACAAGCTGTGGTATATACATATGATGGAATATTATGCAGCTGTAAGGCAGAATAAAGTCATGAAGCATGTAAAAACATGGATGGACCTTGAGGACATTATGCTGAGTAAAATTAGCCAGAAACGAAAGGTCTTACTGATATGAACTAACATTAATGAATGAACTTGGAGAATTTCAGTTAAGAACAGAGGTCATCAGGAGATAGAAATAGGGTAGACATTGGGTAATTGGAACTGAAGGTATACAGAATGTGCAATGGGACTGAATGTAAAAATTCAGAAATAGATAGTACATTACTACCCAATTGTAGCACAATAATTTAGTACACTAAATGAAGCTGAATGTGAGAATGATAGAGGGAGGAGGGCTGGGGGCACAAATGAAACCAGAAGGAAAGATAGATGATAAACATTGAGATGATATAATCTAGGAATGCCTAGAGTATACAGTGGTAGTGACTAAATGTATAATTTAAAAAATGTTTCTGCATGAGGAAAAACAAAGGAATGTCAATATTGCAGGGTGTTGAAATGGATGGTAATTAATATGTTAAAACGTTAACTTATGTGTGAGACTAAAGCAAAAAATGTTTATTTGGTACAAAATTTATATTTTGAGTAGTGCATTTCTTAATATAACTTATATGGACAGTACAATCGAACACCGTAAGTACATGGAACCTTAAATAGGGCATGGGATTTTGTAGATTTGTCCAGAGCGATGCCCTGATAAATCCCAGAGTGATTTGAATAGTGAGTAAAGAAATATTTGCGAAGTCCCCTTGGGGGAATGGCAAGAAAGGGAGAAAATTCAACTTCTGCATTTGGATAAGGCCTGATATTCTTACAAACAATGGGGACAACCAATTCAATAGATTGAGCCCTTAATCTTGGGGTTTGTTCATATGAAACGTATCCTCACAAAGGATAGGCTAAGCCTACTTAAAATTAGGCCTAAGAGTCACCCCAGAACACCTCTTTTGTTGCTCAGTTGTGGCCTCTCTCAGCCAATGCAACAAGCAAACTCTCTGCACTCCCCCTCTCTACATGGGACATGACTCCCAGGGGTGTAAACCTCCCTGGCAATGTGGGACAGAAATCCTAGAAAGAGCAGGGTCTCAGCATCAAGGGATGGAGAAAACCTTCTCGACCAAAAGGGGAAGAGAGAAATGAGACCAAATAAAGTGTCAATGGCTGAGAGAGTTCAAACAGAGTTGATAGATTATCCTGGAGGTTATTCTTATGCATTATATAGATATCCCCTTTTTAGTTTAAGGTGTATTAGAGAGGCTAGAGAGAAGTGCCTGAAACTGTAGAGCTGTGTTCCAGTAGCCATGTTTCTTTAAGATGATTGTATAATGATATAGCTTTTGCAGTGTGACTGTGTGATTGTGAAAACCCTGTTCTGATGCTCCTTTTATCTACAGTATGGACAGATGAGTAAAAAATATGGATTAAAAAATAAATGAATAATAGGAGGAAAAAATGTTCAAATAAATTGGGTGGAGGGAAATACTAGTGGTCAATTAGAGGGGAAGGTGTAAGGGGTATGGAATGTATGAGTTTCTTCCTTTTTCTTTTTATTTCTTTTTCAGGAGTGATGCAAATCATGTTCTAAGAAATGGTCATGGTGATGAATGTACAACTATGTGATGATATTGTGAGCCAGTGACTGAACACCAAATATGGAATGTCTGTAGGTTAAGAATGTTTGCATTTGTATGTTGTTTGATGTTATCAATAAAAATTTAAAAAATAAAAATAGAGCAATCAGGTAGCAAAACCCTAAAGCTTGTGCAATGTTTATAAGAAAACAAGATAACAGGGTTTCCCCATGAACTCCAAAATACAAGGGGATGAGCACAAAGTTGTCAGTCACAAGACTTGCATGGTATCACTATGTATGCTGGAAGAAGAAGGAAGTAAGTAAGCATTTGACAGATCTGAGAAAAGGAATTCCTCCAAGTAGTCAGCAGGTATTCACTGGAAAGTTCCACGACTAATTTTAAAACGCAGCTGAAACTGGGAGGGGTTTTGCCCACTCCAACAATGGCAAAGAACAAGGGGGCCTACTGTAAGGTATGAAAGGCATGGAGCAGGCTAACCTGGATGAACTCTAAAACCAATTTTCCAGGACTCCCTTCCAGGACAGGGCCTCATGCTGAGAAGAAACTGCTAAGAATGGAATAAAAATAGAGCAGGACTGAGATGAATAGAGATGAAGGAATGAGAAGGTTTAGATAAAAATTGGGAAGGGGCATAGAGCTGGAAAATCTCAAAAAGCAAGCTGCTGTATTTTTAACACTACATGAAAATGTAGATGGGGCGCTTGCTGGGGAGCAGCCAAATGAAAGTCACCCTGAATGGGGTTGGGGAGGAAAAAGAGAGATTTATTTATGCCAGACAGCAGAGGACAGGGGAGATTCCCCAAATCAGCTTTCCTGAAGTGATTTTTTCAATTGGCTTTTATACAAAGAGATAATCATCTTAGTTAACAGGTATAGAGGTCTGGAGAACTTCGGTAGTCTTTTTTCTTCTTAATTGCAGTTATTTTCTACTTCCTTTAGGATTTACATCATCTGTGACACCTGGGAAAGCTGCCTCCAAGTCTGGGGAGATGGATGAAAGCTTATTCATAACTTGGAGGTCTGGGGCAAAAGATGAAAGCTTATTCACATCTGGGTGCAGAACTTACATTTACTTATTGCTCCTTTGTGAGACTAAGAGCTCACCGTCACAGCTTGCTTACAGTTTGAAAGTTATATTCAAAGGCTATTATTACAATTTCCAGCTTGCTTACAGATTTAAGATTACATTTAAAAAGGTACTGTTACAATTTCCCCTTAAAATCCTATTTCTAATCTTGGGAATTTGGCCGGCGTTCATTCTGGCTACTTCCTGCTAAAATTGGGGCAACTTAGGGAGTTGCAAGGTAGAATTTCTGACTCATAACTTGCAGATATTGACAATTTCCTTTGGGGGAGAATGGATTGCTCTTGATAGGGGTTCTGGAAGATGAAAAGGGTTTCAGACATGTTTGAGTTATAATTTGAGCACTGTGTTGGTTTGAAACTGTTATGTACCCCAGAAAAGCCCTGCTCTTTTAATCCTGATGCAAAATTGTAGGGTGGGATCTCTTGATTAGGTTGTTTCCATGGAGATGGACACACCCAGTTGTGTATGTGACCTTTTGATTTAGATGGAGATGTGACTCTGCCCATTCAAGGTGGGTCTTGATTAGTTTACTAGAGTCCTCAAAAAAGCCCACACGGGAAAAACATTTAGGAAAAAAAGGCTTAGACACAGACATTTGGAGATGCTTGGAGTGCCATTAGAAACCAGAGCCCAGCAGATGTCACCATGTGCCTTCCCATGAGATGTTAAGCAAGCCAGAACCCAGAGTTTTGCCCCACAGCAGCTAAGTCAGAACCCACAGATGCTTAGAAAGGAAGCTACTGGAATCAGAAGCTGGACGCAACAGAACTGGGAACAAGGACCAGCAGACGCCAGCCATGTATCTTCCCATGTGACAGACATTGGCCTTTCTTTAGAGTCAAAGTATCTTTCTCTACATGCCTTAGTTTGGATATTTTTATGGCTTTAGAACTGTAAACTTGTAGCTTAATAAATCCCCTTTATTAAAGCCATTACATTTCTCCTATATTGCATTCCTGGAGCATTAGCAAACTAAAATGAGCCCATAGGGACAAAAAACACTTAACTAGAACAAGAATAGACGTAAAGATCAGGAAGATTATAAGCACGGTTTGAAGATGAGTCCATAACCGTGACCCTATTCCTGAAGGTAGCCAACTCTGAATAGAAATTAAAATTATCAACTGGAATAGTCATAGCCTGAACTTGGTTATGTAGGTGATCTAGGTGAGAAGAGATGTTACTAGATTCATCAGGAATATAGGTACAACAGTCTGTTTTGACCGGAGCACATGTTCCCGTTTGGGAGTTGATGAGGCTACCTAAGGCCATTCTATTTTGTAGTATGCTTTATGTATTAAAACTATTCCTGGCGCGGCGCCCACGCCCCGCAGCAGCCGAGCCGCCCGACCTCCCTCTCCCCTCTCTTTCTCCGCCGGCCCGCCGCGCGGTGCCCACGCCCCGCAGCAGCCGAGCCGCCCGACCTCCCTCTCCCCTCTCTTTCTCCGCCGGCCCGCCGCGCGGCGCCCACGCCCCGCAGCAGCCGAGCCGCCCGACCTCCCTCTCCCCTCTCTTTCTCCGCCGGCCCGCCGCGCGGCGCCCAAGCCCCGCAGCAGCCGAGCCGCCCGACCTCCCTCTCCCCTCTCTTTCTCCGCCGGCCCGCCGCGCGGCGCCCACGCCCCGCAGCAGCCGAGCCGCCCGACCTCCCTCTCCCCTCTCTTTCTCCGCCGGCCCGCCGCGCGGCGCCCAAGCCCCGCAGCAGCCGAGCCGCCCGACCTCCCTCTCCCCTCTCTTTCTCCGCCGGCCCGCCGCGCGGCGCCCAAGCCCCGCAGCAGCCGAGCCGCCCGACCTCCCTCTCCCCTCTCTTCCCCCTCCTGCTCCGGCTGCTCTCCAACCACCACGGTGCCCTCTTCCCCCGCCTTCACCGTGCTCCTCCGCCACCAGCCTCGACAGCCTTGCCGCCCTCACCTTTCCTCCTCCAGAACAGCTACTGGGGGAGTGGAGATAATACAGAGCAGCTCCCGGAGCCACGACGGAGATCAAAGGGACAGCGGACCCCATCCTGGAACGGCTGACTATCTGGGAGAACCAGCTCCGGTGAGATCACCAAGGGGCACGGGCTTTCCTGGGTGGGACGACAAGCGACCGGAGTCCCTCCCTTCCACCTTCCTGGGCCAGCTGGTAGAATTGGACAGGCGGTCCCCTTAGGCCGCGGCGGCTGGTGCCCCCACCACACGAGGCCCCCCGGAACAACTGAGATAGTTGGGTCGGAAACCCCCAGACTGCAGAGAACAGTGACAGGGGGATCCCTTCCAAACACGTGACTCCCCCGTCGGCTGGGAACAGTGTACTCTCCCGGGCTGCGACAGCTGGCGCCCTCCCGCCACGCTTGGTGCCCCGCGCCGACTGGCTAATTTGGCCGGACGCTCTCCTGTGCTGCGACGGCCGGCGACCCTCCCCACGTTTGGAACCCCGGGCCGGCTGGCATTCTTCCAAGACGCTTAGGTTGCCGAACCTCCCCTACGGCGAGAGTTTTCCAGAGTTGAGGGACCCACAGCAACTTTCGCTGGTGGAACCCACAGACAGGCGTGTGCCACGAGCGCCACCTACTGGGCAGGATAGGAAGAACAGAACCCAGAGATTGCGCAGAAAAATCTTTCAAGCTGTGGGGTCGAACACCCGGGGAAATCTGACTAAATGCCCAGACGCCAGCAGAAGATAACGGATCACGCTCAGAAAATTGAACATATGGCCCAGTCAAACGAAGAAACCAATAGTTCAAATGAGATACAGGAGCTGAAACAACTAATGCTGAATATACGAACAGAAATGGAAAACCTCTTCAAAAATGAAATCGATAAATTGAGGGAGGACATGAAGAAGACATGGGCTGAACATAAAGAAGAAATAGAAAAACTGAAAAAACAAATCACAGAACTTATGGAAGTGAAAGATAAAGTAGAAAAGATGGAAAAAACAATGGATACCTACAATGACAGATTTAAAGAAACAGAAGATAGAATTAGTGATTTGGAGGATGAAACATCTGAATTCCAAAAAGAAACAGAAACTATCCGGAAAAGAATGGAAAAATTTGAACAAGGTATCAGGGAACTCAAGGACAATGTGAACCGTACAAATATACGTGTAGTGGGTATCCCAGAAGGAGAAGAGAAGGGAAAAGGAGGAGAAAAACTAATGGAAGAAATTATCACTGAAAATTTCCCAACTCTTATGAAAGACCTAAAATTACAGATCCAAGAAGTGCAGCGCACCCCAAAGAGATTAGACACAAATAGGCGTTCCCCAAGACACTTACTAGTTAGAATGTCAGAGGTCAAAGAGAAAGAGAGGATCTTGAAGGCAGCGAGAGAAAAACAATCCGTCACATACAAGGGAAACCCAATAAGACTATGTGTAGATTTCTCAGCAGAAACCATGGAAGCTAGAAGACAGTGGGATGATATATTTAAGTTACTAAAAGAGAAAAACTGCCAGCCAAGACTCCTATATCCAGCAAAATTGTCCTTCAAAAATGAGGGAGAAATTAAAACATTCTCAGACAAAAAGTCACTAAGAGAATTTGTGACCAAGAGACCAGCTCTGCTAGAAATACTAAAGGAAGCACTAGAGTCAGATACAAAAAGACAGAAGAGAGAGACATGGAGAAAAGTGTAGAAAGAAGGAAAGTCAGATATGATATATATAATACAAAAGGCAAAATGGTAGAGGAAAATATTATCCAAACAGTAATAACTCTAAATGTCAATGGACTGAATTCCCCAATTAAAAGACATAGACTGGCAGAATGGATTAAAAAACAGGATCCTTCTATATGCTGTCTACAGGAAACACATCTTAGACCCAAAGATAAATATAGGTTGAAAGTGAAAGGTTGGGAAAAGATATTTCATGCAAACAACAACCAGAAAAGAGCAGGAGTGGCTATACTAATATCCAACAAATTAGACTTCAAATGTAAAACAGTTAAAAGAGACAAAGAAGGACACTATATACTATTAAAAGGAACAATTAAGCAAGAAGACATAACAATCATAAATATTTACGCACCGAACCAGAATGCCCCAAAATACGTGAGGAATACACTGCAAACACTGAAGAGGGAAATAGACACATATACCATAATAGTTGGAGACTTCAATTCCCCACTCTCATCAATGGACAGAACATCTACACAGAGGATCAATAAAGAAATAGAGAACCTGAATATTACTATAAATGAACTTGACTTAACAGACATTTATAGGACATTACATCCCACAACAGCAGGATACACCTTTTTTTCAAGTGCTCATGGATCATTCTCAAAGATAGACCATATGCTGGGTCACAAAGCAAGTCTTAACAAATTTAAAAATATTGAAATCATACACAACACTTTCTCAGATCATAAAGGAATGAAGTTGGAAATCAATAATAGGCGGAGGGCCAGAAAATTCATAAATACATGGAGGCTCAACAACACACTCTTAAACAACAAGTGGGTCAAAGAAGAAATTGCAAGAGAAATTAGTAAATACCAAGAGGCAAATGAAAATGAAGATACAACATATCAAAACTTATGGGACGCAGCAAAGGCAGTGCTAAGAGGGAAATTTATTGCCCTAAATGCCTTTATCAGAAAAGAAGAAAAGGCAAAAATGCAGGAATTAACTGTCCACTTGGAAGAACTGGAGAAAGAACAGCAAACTAATCCCAAAGCAAGCAAAAGGAAAGAAATAACAAAGGTTAGAGCAGAAATAAATGAAATTGAAAACATGAAAACAATAGAGAAAATCAATAAGACCAGAAGTTGGTTCTATGAGAAAATCAACAAGATTGATGGGCCCTTAGCAAGATTGACAAAAAGAAGAAGAGAGAGGATGCAAATAAATAAGATTAGAAATGAAAGAGGAGACATAACTACTGACCTCACAGAAATAAAGGAGGTAATAACAGGATACTATGAACAACTGTACGCTAATAAATACAACAATTTAGAAGAAATGGACAGGTTCCTGGAAAGACATGAACAACCAACTTTGACTCAAGAAGAAATAGACGACCTCAACAAACCAATCACAAGTAAAGAGATTGAATTAGTTATTCAAAAGCTCCCTAAAAAGAAAAGTCCAGGACCAGACGGCTTCACATGTGAATTCTATCAAACATTCCAGAAAGAATTAGTACCTACTCTCCTCAAACTCTTCAACATAATCGAAGTGGAGGGAAAACTACCTAATTCATTCTATGAAGCCAACATCACCCTCATACCAAAACCAGGCAAAGATATTACAAAAAAAGAAAACTACAGACCAATCTCTCTAATGAATACAGATGCAAAAATCCTCAATAAAATTCTAGCAAATCGTATCCAACAACACATTAAAAGAATTATACATCATGACCAAGTAGGATTCATCCCAGGTATGCAAGGATGGTTCAACATAAGAAAATCAATTAATGTAATACACCATATCAACAAATCAAAGCAGAAAAATCACATGATCATCTCAATTGATGCAGAGAAGGCATTTGACAAGATTCAACATCCTTTCCTGCTGAAAACACTTCAAAAGATAGGAATACAAGGGAACTTCCTTAAAATGATAGAGGGAATATATGAAAAACCCACAGCTAATATCATCCTCAATGGGGAAAAATTGAAAACTTTCCCCCTAAGATCAGGAACAAGACAAGGATGTCCACTATCACCACTATTATTCAACATTGTGTTGGAAGTTCTAGCCAGAGCAATTAGGCAAGAAAAAGAAATACAAGGCATCAAAATAGGAAAGGAAGAAGTAAAACTATCACTGTTTGCAGACGATATGATACTATATGTAGAAAACCCAGAAAAATCCACAACAAAATTACTAGAGCTAATAAATGAGTACAGCAAAGTAGCAGGCTACAAGATCAACATTCAAAAATCTGTAGCATTTCTATACACTAGTAATGAGCAAGCTGAGGCGGAAATCAAGAAACGAATCCCATTTACAATCGCAACTAAAAGAATAAAATACCTAGGAATAAATTTAACCAAAGAGACAAAAAACCTATATAAAGAAAACTACAAAAAACTGTTAAAAGAAATCACAGAAGACCTAAATAGATGGAAGGGCATACCGTGTTCATGGATTGGAAGACTAAATATAGTTAAGATGTCAATCCTACCTAAATTGATTTACAGATTCAATGCAATACCAATCAAAATCCCAACAACTTATTTTTCAGAAATAGAAAAACCAATAAGCAAATTTATCTGGAAGGGCAGGGTGCCCCGAATTGCTAAAAACATCTTGAGGAAAAAAAACGAAGCTGGAGGTCTCGCGCTGCCTGACTTTAAGGCATACTATGAAGCCACAGTGGTCAAAACAGCATGGTATTGGCATAAGGATAGATATATCGACCAATGGAATCGAATAGAGTGCTCAGATATAGACCCTCTCATCTATGGACATTTGATCTTTGATAAGGCAGTCAAGCCAACTCACCTGGGACAGAGCAGTCTCTTCAATAAATGGTGCCTAGAGAACTGGATATCCATATGCAAAAGAATGAAAAAAGACCCATCTCTCACACCCTATACAAAAGTTAACTCAAAATGGATCAAAGATCTAAACATTAGGTCTAAGACCATAAAACAGATAGAGGAAAATGTTGGGAGATATCTTATGGATCTTACAACTGGAGGTGGTTTTATGGACCTTAAACCTAAAGCAAGAACACTGAAGAAGGAAATAAATAAATGGGAATTCCTCAAAATTAAACACTTTTGTGCATCAGAGAACTTCATCAAGAAAGTAGAAAGACAGCCTACACAATGGGAGACAATATTTGGAAACGACATATCAGATAAAGGTCTAGTATCCAGAATTTATAAAGAGATTATTCAACTCAACAACAAAAAGACAGCCAACCCAATTACAAAATGGGAAAAAGACTTGAACAGACACCTACCAGAAGAAGAAATACGGATGGCCAAGAGGCACATGAAGAGATGCTCAATGTCCCTGGCCATTAGAGAAATGCAAATCAAAACCACAATGAGATATCATCTCACACCCACCAGAATGGCCATTATCAACAAAACAGAAAATGACAAGTGCTGGAGAGGATGCGGAGAAAGAGGCACACTTATCCACTGTTGGTGGGAATGTCAAAGGGTGCAACCACTGTGGAAGGCAGTTTGGCGGTTCCTCAAAAAGCTGAATATAGAATTGCCATACGACCCAGCAATACCATTGCTAGGTATCTACTCAAAGGACTTAAGGGCAAAGACACAAACGGACATTTGCACACCAATGTTTATAGCAGCGTTGTTTGCAATTGCAAAGAGATGGAAACAGCCAAAATCTCCATCAACAGAAGAGTGGCTAAACAAACTGTGGTATATACATACGATGGAATATTATGCAGCTTTAAGACAAGATAAACTTATGAACCATGTAATAACATGGATGGACCTAGAGAATATTATGCTGAGTGAATCCAGCCAAAAACTAAAGGACAAATACTGTATGGTCCCACTGATGTGAACAGACATTCGAGAATAAACTTGAAATATGTCATTGGTAACAGAGTTCAGCAGGAGTTAGAAACAGGGTAAGACAATGGGTAATTGAAGCTGAAGGGATACAGACTGTGCAACAGGACTAGATACAAAAACTCAAAAATGGACAGCACAATAATACCTAAATGTAAAGTAATCATGTTAAAATACTGAATGAAGCTGCATCTGAGCTATAGGGTTTTTTTTGTTTTTGTTTGCTTGTTGGTTTGTTTGTTGTTGTTGTTTTTTACTATTACTACTACTTTTATTTCTTTTCTTTATATTAACATTTTATATCTTTTTCTGTTGTGTTGCTAGTTCCTCTAAACCGATGCAAATGTACTAAGAAACAAAGATCATGCATCTATGTGATGATGTTAAGAATTACTGAGTGCATATGTAGAATGGTATGATTTCTAAATGTTGTGTTAATTTCTTTTTTTTTCCGTTAATAAAAAATAAAAAAATAAATAAATAAATAAAAAATAAATAAATAAATAAATAAAAAAACTATTCCTGTATTTATTAGAGTTGTATCGTGATAAATGTCATTTAATGATCAGGCAACAAAGGTGTTTACTGGATCTACCTTGGTAATTGTATTTTTAACCCCTATAGATGGGACAAAATTGATCATTGGGTTCTGTTGGGGCCTGCCTAATATACTTTAGGTCTTAGATTCCAGTCAGTTCCATACCAATCACTAGCTAATAAAGTAATGGTTTGTTGATCATTTTCAGAGGGTAACTGGCCCATTTTTGCTTATCAAGGAGGGGATGTGTAGCAGGGAATGATTTTTCTGTTCCCAACAAAGTGTAGCGTTCTGGCTTAGTCTCCCTCATCATGGGACAAGTTAAACCATTCTATCCTAGAATTGAATGTGTCCATTTCCCATACTTTCAATAAAGTTCTCTCCTTTTCTGTTTAACTGGTAGGAGTAAGATAGCATTGTTTCAGTAGTGATTTTGGTAGAGAAAACAAAACGATATTCTGGCTGAGTTAAGTTTAGTGGCCAGTGACTAGATTATCTTTGTTGATGTTATTGGTGCTTAGCACACTGTATTTTTCTTGCATCTTAATTATTAATGACTTGACAGCCGTCAAGTTTGTCCCACATAAGGGGTATATCCACCATGGCAAACTAGAGACACTGGAGATAGGCAGCTGCCTACAAATCCAGTAGTTAGACTGGTTCATAGAAGCAGCATATGAATGGCCCCTTGTAAGTAGCAATTATTATCTCGGGTTGTTTCTAAGGGGTACATGAAGGTTACAGAAAAATAGAAGACAAGAAACATCATAACCAATCTGACTAGGAAGATTTTTTTTTAATTTTTATTGATAAAACCAAACAACATACAAACATGGACATTCTTGACATATGAACATTCCATACTTCGTGTGCAATCACTGGCTCACAATATCGTCACATAGTTGTGTGTTTATTACTATGATAATTTCTTAGAACATTTGCATCACTCCAGAAAAAGAAATAAAAAGAAAAAAGAAGAAACTCATATATACCATACCCCTTGCCCCTCCCTCTCATTGGCAACTAGTGTTTGCCTCTACCTGGTTTATTTGAACATTTGTTCCCCCTATTATTTACTTATTTTTAATCCGTATTTTTTACTCATCCTCCATATCATTGATAAAAGGAGCATCAGAACAGAGTTTTCACAATCACACAGTCACACTGCAAAAGTTATATCATTATACAATCATCTTAAAGAAACATGACTATTGGAACACAGCTCTACAGTTTCAGGTACTTCCCTCTAACCTCTCTAATACACCTTAAACTAAAAAGGGGTTATTTATATAATGCAAAAGAATAACCGCCAGGATAACCTGTTGACTCTGTTTGAAACCTCTCAACTCTGTTTGAAATCTCTCAGCCATGACACTTTATTTTGTCTCATTTCTCTCTTCCCCCTTTTGGTCAAGAAGGTTTTCTTAATCCTTTGATGCTGAGTCTCTGCTCATTCTAGGGTTTCTGTCCCATGTTTCCAGGGAGGTTTACACCCCTGGGAGTCATGTCCCATGTAGAGAGGGGGAGTGCAGAGAGTTTGCTTGTCGTGTTGACTGAGAAAGAGAGGCCACATCTGAGCAACAAAAGAGGTTCTCTGGGGGTGACTCTTAGGCCTAATTTTAAGTAGGTTTAGCCTATCCTTTGTGGGGATAAGTTTCATATGAACAAACCCCAAGATTGAGGGCTCAGCCTATTGAATTGGTTGTCCCCATTGTTTGTGAGAATATCAGGCCTTTTCCAAATGCAGAAGTTGAATTTTCCCCCTTTCTCAACATTCCCCCAAGGGAACTTTGCAAATACTTTTTTATTCACTGTTCAGATCATTCTGGGATTTACTGGGGCATCACTCTGGACAAACCTATAACATTTCATGCCCTATTCAAGGTTAACACATAGGTTAACAGCAAGGTTAAGCTAAAACCTATAGTTTATGCCATCCAGAGGTTCACAAATATACTTATGTTCTGGATCATCAGGAGGATTTACTGTCACTGCAGCTTTCCAGCTAACAGGAGGTGTGTCTCCATCCTGGAGCAGTTGGGTTTGACTCTGGTGTGGTGAATTCCAGGGCTCTGGTCCCTGCAACTTAAGAGAAGAATGAGTAATAAGCAAACACCAAATAAGGCTTAACCCATGCAGGATTTACTTTAGCCTGGGGATACTTGTTCTTCTAAATGCAGAGCCATATTTTATTTCCAGGCTGGTAATGGTATAAGGGGGTACCTGAGGGGAATTTAAGATAATTAGTAATTTCAATTAAATTAACACTTAAAGATTTTACGTATTTAATCGTAACTACTTCTGAACTGGGATGCACGTAATTTGCAAATTCAACGTTTAGAAATCGCTTTCTAAACGTTATTTTATAAAGGCTCACACTTAACCTGCTTCAGGGTGCTACTCTTATCCTCAGGAGGGCAGCAAATAGAGTTTTACTCTATTTTAAATGAGTTTTCAAGCAGATTTTGGGAAAGCTGTCTTTTAAAGTTCAATTCATGCATTCTGTTTCTCCTTTAGACTGTGACTTGTTAGCAGAATGTAGGCAGTAGTTGAAGCTGGAGTCTTGAAACACCTTTAACAATTTTTGCTATAAAAGCTGGTGTATCGTTGCTTTAAATAGAAAGCAGAAGTCCAAATTTCTCGAAGTAACAATTTTACAACTTATGCTTTTTTTAGTCTAACAAGGGGGGAAAAAAAGCTTTTTACCATTTTATAAAAGTGTCCAAAACTACTATCAAACACTTGAAGTTTCCAGGGACTTTTGGCATTACTGTAAAATCTATTTGCTAGTCCTCTTCACTGTCTAAGCCCTCTTATTATCCATGGATAGATGTCCTTTGCAGCGGTTGGCGAATTCCTTGGGATGTACTACTGCATTTAACAATATAAAAATTACATCTATTATGTCTTTGTTGGTTGCAATATTTAACCATGCTCTTTTTAAATTGTTTTGTGAACAAGCTAAATGGCAAAAACATATCTTAAGTCTGTGAAAGCAGGTGACTCTGTCTTGCACTCAGCTGTAAGGAGGGCTTCTAAGAGCACAATCAGCCCTACCCTTTGTGCTGATGTTCCTGGCAGGGGTGGAGGAGCAGTATTTGCTACTGAATATCTTGCTTTCTGTTTACCTTGGTCCGTGTAACTGCTTCCATTAGTAAATATTTCTAGGTCTGGGTTGCTAGTGCCACAGGTCTGCTTGAATTCAAGCCCTGGTCTGCTTGAACAGACTTCATCGAACAGCTGAACACAGTCATGTTTTGGCAAGTCCATTCAAACGCTTTTTCAGTTTCCGGGAGAAAGGTGGTAGGATTGAGTCTATCCATAGTCCTTAGGATGATACTCAGATTGTTCCGAGCACCAGTGTCTGATATCAGCTTAGCCCTGCTATTGTGAACCACTGTGTCCTTTTTGTTCTAATACATGAAGGACACAATGGGGAGCTAAAAGTAAACTTTTCTGCTTCTTCTAAGAGTTCATAGGTGGCTGTCATTGCCCTCAGACAAGCGGCCATCTTTGGGCCACCGTTAAGTTGTTTTACTGATCGTATACTTCTTCCAAAATGCTGCCAAGCGCCCCTAAGGCAATGCCCTGCTTTTAACGGACAAACAAGTCAGAGTGCTAGACACCCGGGCAAGGAACTCGTCCAGCTCTTGAAGAAGTCTCCCCCATGGCCACATAGCTAAGATGCACGAATGTCTTACGTCAGGGTCCAGGAATCCACTGAGCAGCATGCCCTTCAAATTGTGCCCTGCATTGGGTGTCAGGCTGTAGATGGGGCACTCCCAAATCTGCGTTCCTCGTTTGGGGCAGCCATAACCAATGAAAGTCAAACTGAAGGGGGCTGAGGAATTAAATAAAAGGTTTATTTATGCCAGAGGAAGGACAGGGGAAATTTCCCAACCCAGCTTAGCTTTTATACAGGTCAGAGACAAAGAGAGATAATCATCTTAGTTAACAGATAACAGAAGTCTGGAGACATTTCCTACCTCCTTTAGGATTTACATCTTTCTGTGACACCTGGGAAAGGTGCCTCCAAGTCTGGGGAGATGATGAAAGATTATTCATATCTGGGAGGTCTGGGGCAATAGAGGAAAGCTTATTTACATCTGAGTGCAGACCTTACATTTACATATTGCTCCTTAGTCTCACAAAGCTCACTTTTGCAGCTTGCTTACAGTTTGAAAATTATACTTAGAGGTAACTATTTTAATTTCCAATTTGCTTACAGATTTAAAATTACATTTAAAAAATTACTGTTATTAGAGGAGGGAGCGCTTTCAAGTTTGATAAGCTACCTGAATCATACTTCCTTCTAGAAGCTCAGAAAAAAGGATTTCGTGAAAAAAATGAAGAAAATAAAAGAAACAAAAAAAAGAGAATAAGAAACAGAATTACATCTCTATAGACAAAGAGAGCATATCAAGAAGACATTATCAGGTGATACCAGACAAAAGCGGGGGACTGTCTGCCATTTGTGCTCAAGTGACCAATTCCTGAGGCACTGGGTATCAAAGTGTACTTTAAATCCTAGAGTTTACTGTTAGGCGAGAAGTAGGAGATGAGATGGACTATCAACCCAAAAATCTGTCTCCCTAAACTATCAGTAATTCTGATTGTTGTATGGTATTAAAAGATGGATAGGCTTTAGGATAATGAGCACAATGACTCCAGATAATGTAATTAGAGTTTATCCGGTTACTGAGCACGTGCAGATTGATTGCATGCTTAGTCACAGAACGTATGTAAGAAAATGAGGCCTTAATATGATGATGGGCATGATTTTTAGTATGATAACGAGGTTAGGTCCTTATAGGTTAAAGTGTAAGCTACTGCATATATCATCATGGGCCAATTTTGATTAGATCCAGCTCTGGTTATCTAGATAGTTTTTGAATTGGGGTGGGTTAGTTCTGGGCTGACTCGAGGCCTTATGTTAATAAACATTAGTTTATTTAATATAATCTTTAATGATCACCTAATCTTTAGTGATCACAAGACTCCAAAGTTGAAAAATTGGATAGAATGGTTACAAGTGAGAGTCAGTCACAAGGTTTTTACTACAGCATAAGGGCACAAGATAAAGACTATACAATCATCATCAGAGATCAAGGCAACTGAATTACAGTTCAAAGATTTCAGGTATTTCCCTGTCTAATATGCCAGAAAGTTAAAAGAAAAAAAGGAATATCTATATAATACTTCAGTTATCATAATCAACCCTTAAATACTAACTTCTCATTTACACAGAGAACAGATAAAAGCTATAACCTTCTATTTTAAAATGAACCAAAAGATATTAAGAAAATGATACAAGGCATGAAAGTACAACATCAATTAGAAGTAGGAAAACTCAGAAATAAGGTGGCAAAACTCAGGAAAGAATTACCAATAAAAGAAAAATAAAACAAAATGAAGACTAGAAATACAAGAAGATTTGAAGAAGAAGAGATAAATACAACAGATAATGTCTCAGGAGAAGCAGAAAGTGAAGGAACATCTTAAAAATAAAAGAAGTGAAGAAAGAGATATAAAATTTGAGAAAAAGTGACAATATATGGAAATAGAAGTTCTTTAAGAACCTCATGTGTTGCTCAGATGTTGCTTCTCTCTCGAAACCCAACTCAGCAAGGAAAATCATTACCCTCCCCACTACATGGGACTTGACACCTAGGGAAGAAGGTTTCCCTGGCAACGTGGGACATGACTCCCAGAGAGTAGCTTGACCCTGGCACTATGGGCTCAACAATGCCTTCTTGACTAAAAGGGGGGAAAGATATATTAGAAAATAAGCTATCAGTGACTAAGATAGTTCAAATAGAGTTGAGAGGCTATTCTGGAGGCTACTCTTATGCAAGCTTCAGCTAGATACTGAAATTGCCATGGTGTGCCAAACCCCAACCAACATCATTCCTGTTAACCCTAAAGAACACCTAGGGCTTTCTCTGAGATTCTACAGACATTTCATGTATTAAGTTTACTTTCTAGAAACTATAACATCAAGAGGGTTCCTAGACCAGATAAGCCCTAAAATTCAAAGGGGCCAGCCTCTCCAGAACATCAACTAGTCCCTCCCATCCTATATTGTCGACATCCCTTTTCAACATGAAAAAAGTTAGAATGGGCATAGCCCAAATATCCCTAAAGACTGGGAAAAGGATCAAAGGAGAAGATAGGTGTTCTAGTTTGCTAGCTGCTGGAATGCAATATACCAGAAATGGATTGCCTTTTAAAAAGGGGAATTTAATAAGTTGCAAGTTTACAGTTCCAAGGCAGAGAAAATGTCCCAATTAAAGCAAGTCTATAGAAATGTCCAACCTAAGGCATCCAGGGAAAGATACCTTGATACAAGAAGGCCGATGAAGTTCAGGGTCTCTCTCCCAAGTGAGAAGACACATGGTGAACACAGTCACAGTTTCTCTCTCTGCTGGAAGGGCACATGGTGAGCAAGGCATCATCTGCTAGGTTTCTCTCCTGGCTTCCTGTTTCATGAAGTTCCCTGGGAGGCATTTTTCCTTCTTCATCTCCAAAGGTCGCTGGCTGGTGGACTCTCTGCTTCATACTGCTTCAGCATTCTCTGCTCTCTCTGAATCTCCTCTTTCTCCAAAATGTTTTCTCTTTTATAGCACTCCAGTAAACTAATCAAGACCCACCTGAATGGGTGGAGACACATCTCCACCTAATCCAGTTTAACAACTACTCTTCATTGAGTCACATCTCCAGGGAGATGATCTAATTACAGATTCAAGCATACAGTACTAAATAGGGATTAGAAGAAATGGCTGTCTTTACAAATTGGGATTAAGATTAAAACATGGCTTTTCTAGGGTACATACATCCTTTCAAACCAGTGCAATAGGATATAACAAATGACACCCGTTTTCAACATAAAGACATTAGAATGGTCATTGCCCAACTATCCCTGAAGATTGAGAGAATGATTAATTGAGGAATTGTAACAGAGATGTTAGGATTTATCAAATGATTATGACTACTGAATTTTTTTAAATTTTTTAATTTTTTTAAATACCACAAAAACACCAAACAAATGCAAACGTTCTTATCTTGATCATTCCGTTCTCTCTATATAATCAATAATTCACAATATCATCACATAGTTGCATATTCATCATCATGATCATTTCGTAGAACATTTGCATCTATTCAGAAAAAGAAATAAAGCGAATACAGAATAAAAAATTTATACATACCATACCCCTTACCCTTCCCTTTCATTGATCACTAGCATTTCAAACCAAATTTATTTTAACATTTGTTCCCCCATTATTTATTTTTATTCCATATGTTCTACTCATCTGTTGACAAGGTAGATAAAAGGAGCATCAGACACAAGGTTTTCACCATCACACAGTCACATTGTGAAAGCTATATCATTATACAATCATCTTCAAGAAACATGGCTACTGGAACACAGCTCTACATTTTTACGCAGTTTCCTCCAGCTTCTCCATTACATCTTGGATAACAAGGTATTATCTACTTAATGCATAAGAATAACCTCCAGGATAACCTCTCGACTCTGTTTGGAATCTCTCAGTCACTGACACTTTGTCTCATTTCACTCTTCCCCTTTTTGGTTGAGAAGTTTTTCTCAATCCCTTGATACTGAGTTTCAGCTCATTCTAGGGTTTTTCTCAATCCCTTGATGCTGAATCTCAGCTCATTCTAAGATTTCTATCCCACGTTGCCAGGAAGGTCCACACCCTTGGGAATCATGTCCCACATGACAGGGGGAGGGTGGTGAGTTTGTTGTGTTGGCTGGAGAGAGAGGCCACATCTGAGCAACAAAAGAGGTTCTCTTGGGAGTGACTCTTAGGCCTAATTTTAAGCAGGTTTGACCTATCCTTTGGGGGGTTAAGTTTCACGTAAACAAACCCCCAGACTGGGGGCTCAGCCTATAGCTTTGGTTGTCCACACTGATTGTGAGAATATCAAGAATTCAACTTGGGGAAGTTGAATTTTCCCCTTCTCACCATTCCTTGAAGGGGAATTTGCAAATGCTTTTTAATTCACTGTTCAAATCACTCTGGGATTTATCAGGGCATCACTCTGGACAAACCCACAAAATCTCATGTCCTACTCAAAGTTCCATGGACTTATTGACTACTGAATTATTAGATTTTTTTTTTTTTTAGTTCCTATGTATGAGAATGGCCAGAAGGAAATACCTGAAATATATATATTGAGGAAAATGGGAGCCAGGTTTCTTTCTTTTCTTTCTCATTCTCCTTCTTCTTTTAGTTCATTGTGGATTGATTGATGGATTTACATTTTTTAGAGCAGTTGTATGTTTACAGAAATATCATTTAAAAATTACAGAGTTCCCATATATCAGACCCCATCACTTAGCCCCTGAAGGCCAAGTTTCTAACTGGTGGAGAAGGGACTTAAAATTATAGAGAGGAGGAAGGCTAGGAAAAATAAATATGGTGTTGGGTTGGAATTGGAGGTTGTTGTAGTTTACTTGGCTATTCAAGAAAATACCATGCAATGGGTTGGCTTAAGCAATGGAAATGTATTAACTCTGGGTTTTGAGGCTAAGATAAAGTCTACATCAAGCTGTCATCAATGTGAGGCTTTCTTCCCAAAGACTGGTGCTCTCGTGCTGGCTGCTGGTGACCCCTGGTCCTTGGCTCTTCTGTCACATGGCAATGTACATGGCAGTCTCTCCTAGCCTCTCAGTTCTCTTCCAGTTCTGTTGAATTTCAGCTTCTTGTTTCCTGTGACTAGCTCTGTCTGAGTTTCACTCTGTTTATAACGGACCCTAGTAATAAGATTAAGACCTATCTTGAATGAGATGGAGCACACCTTAACTAAAGTAACCTCATCAAGAGTTCTTACTTACAATGGGCTCACACCCACAGGAACAGATTAGATTTAATAACATGTTTTTCTTGGGTACAATACTCCAAACCACCACAGAGGTATTGGTGTGAACTCAAATTCATTTTGTTATAAAAAATAGAAATATATATGCATGTGAGTGCATGTACAAACATTCATATATTTCCTTCTACTATCCACTGAGAGGGACTGGAAATAATGAATCCCAGTAGCGATAAGTATACCTAGCACCCAGACTTGGCTTCTCAATACCATTCTCCACTAAAAAGGACCAAGGCCCTTTGGAGAAATGACTGAAATGACAGACTTTGTGAAATATTCCACATAACTTATGAAAACAGCAGATGGGTGATGAGCCTCCACCTGACTGGGATAATTAAAATTTGAATGGGGTCTGTGGATTAAAGGATAGTACTATATTTGTATTAATTTATTGATTCTGATGGGTTATACTAGGTTATGTAGGAGACTGTGCCCTTATTTTGAGGAAATATCCACTGAAATAAATAAGGGTAATGGAGCATCATGTCTGCAACTTACTTTCAAATGACTCAGGAAAAAAAATAAGAATAACATGTACATAGAAAGAATGAGAGAAAGAATGATAAGGTAAATGTTGTAAAATGTTAACGATTACGCTGGGTGAAAAGTTGAGGAGTTATTTTGTACTATTTTTGAAATTTTACTGTAAACTTGGAGTTATTTCAAAATAAAAACTAAAAATATTACATTCTCAAAAACAAGTCAAGCATATTGGAAAATATTCAAGCTAAATGAAAATGCAGATTATTAAACAAATGTGCAGTGATGTCTAAAATTTTTTGAGGCCATATACTAATTTTATTCAATAAAATTATACTTTTAGAACTATAAGAATGAAAAAGTTAACAGTTGTCATCTTTTGGTGATGGAATAGCGAAGCCCATCTTAAAATAAAGTTGAAGGATTGACGCTGTCAGATATCAAACCTACTCTAAGGCCATAGTAATCAAGAAGTGGGGTACTGGCACAGAGACAGAAAGGTAGACTCCTGGGACAGAATACAGACTCCAAAAACTCACCCATACATACACAGTCATCTGAATTATATCAAAGCTGCCACAGAAATACAGTGGAGACAGGATTTTTTTCTCAATAAATAGTGCCTGATCATTGGATACTGTTCTAGTTTGCTAGCTGCCAGAATGCAAGATACCAGAAACAGAATGGCTTTTAAAAGGGGGGAATTTAATAAGTTGCTAATTTACAGTTCTAAGGCTGAGAAAATGTCTCAATTAAAACAAGTCTATAGAAATGTCCAATTTAAGGCATCCGGGGAAAGATACCTTGGCCTCAAGAAGGCAGATAAAGTTCAATGTTTCTCTCAGCTGGAAGCGCACATGGCGAACATGGTGGCGTCTGCTGGTTTTCTCATCGCTCTAAAAAAAGGGACTCTCTCTAAAATGTTTCCTCTTTTAAAGGATTCCAGTAAGCAACCCCACCTTCAATGGGTGGAGGCAGACCTCCATGGAAACCATCTAATCAAAAGTTACCACCCACAACTGGGTGGGTCACATCTCCATGGAAACAATCAAAATGCTTCCACCCAGCACTATTGAATGAGGATTAAAGGGCATGGCTTTTCTGGGGTCCACCACAAATTCAAACTGGCACAGTTACCCATATGGAAAGAGAACCTTAATCCCTACCTTACATCACACAAACATTAATTTGATGTTAATCATAGGCCTAAATGTGGAAGTTTAAACCATACAATTTACAGAAGAAAACAGGAAAATCTCTTCCTAAATAGCTTATATAAGTAATTCTTAAATAGGATACAAAACCCACTAAACATCAAAATATTTCATAAATTTGACTTCATTAAAATTAAGAAAGTCTGTTTCCAAAAATACCATTAAGAGGGTGAAAGCAAGCTGCAAACTGGGAACAAATATTCACAATGCACATTTCTAAAAATTTCGATTGTGGTTAACGTATATACAATATAAAATTTCTCACTACAATCATGTATCATCACCAGTCACATTCACAGTATTGTACCACCATCATCCCTATCCAGTACCCAGTCTTTTCATTATCCCAAACAGAAACTCTTTATCCACTAAGCAATAATTCCCCATTCCTCCTTGGCCCATTCTAAAACTTTTGTCTTTTTTTTTTTTTTTTTCACCTGGCAGGCAGTAGGAATCAAACCCAGGTCTCCAGCATGGCAGGCTGAGAATTCTGCCACCAAGCCACCATTGCACTGCCCCCCCACTTTAAAAAAATTTTTGTCTTTTTGTGGTTGAGTTGGAGGAGTTCTTTATATACTCTGGATATTGAAATTATTTTACATATGATTTGGAAATATTTTCACCTATTCTGTAGGTTATCTTTTAAATTTTTTGATACTATTCTTTGATATACAAAAGTTTCAATTTTGATGAAGTCCAATTTTTTGTGACTTGGGTGTGAAGTCTAAGAAACTTTGCCTAATGCAAGGTCCTGAAGATTTTCTGTTATGTTTTCTTCTAAGGGCTTTATAGGTTTAGCTCTTATATTTCAGTCCTTGAAAACCATTTTGAGTTAATTTTTGTATATGGTGTGAGATAGGGGTCCATTTTCATATATATATATATATATATTTTTTTTTTGCAAGCATCTAGTTTTCCCAGTACCATGTGTTGAAGAGATTATTCTTTCCCCATTGAGTGGTGTGCTGGTTTGAAAGGGTGTATGTCCCCTAGAAAAGCCATGTTTTAATCTAAATCCCATTTCGTAAAGGCAGAATAATCCTTATTCAATACTGTATGTTTGAAACTGTAATCGGATCATCTCCCTGGATGATGTGATTTAGTCAAGAATGGTTGTTAAGCTGGATTAGGTGATGACATGTCTCCACTCATTTGGGTGGGTCTTGATAAGTTTCTGGAGTCCTATAAAAGAGAGAACGTTTTGGAGAATGAGAGCAATTCAGAGAGCGATTCAGAGAGAGAGCAGAGAAGAACACCATAGCCATGAGAAGCAGAGAGCCCACAAACCAGCGACCTTTGGAGATGAAGAAGGAAAACACCTCCCAGGGAGCTTCATGAAACAGGAAGCCAGGAGAGAAAGGTAGCAGATGATCCCTTGCTCGCCATGTGCCCTTTCAGCTGAGAGAGAAACTGTGACTGTGTTCACCATGTGCCTTCTCATTTGAGAGAGAAACCCTGAACTTCATAGCCTTCTTGAACCAAGGTGTCTTTCCCTGGATGCCTTAGATTGGACATTTCTATAGACTTGTTTTAATTGGGACATTTTCTCCGCCTTAGAACTGTAAACTATCAACTCATTAAATTCCCCCTTTTAAAAGCCATTCTGTTTCTGGTGTATTGCATTCCGGCAGCTAGCAAACTAGAACAAGTGGACTTGGCATTCTTGTTGCACATCAATTGGCCATAGATGTGTGTGTTTGTTTCTGAACTTCCAATTCTATTCCATTGGTCTATATGCCTGTCCTTGCACCGGTACCACACTTTCTTTAAAAATGGCTTTACTGAGATATAATTCATATACCATATACTTCACCCATTTATAATATACCATTCAATGGTTTTTAGTATATAGTCACAGAGTTGTGCAACCATCCCCACAATGTAATTTTAAAGCACTTTTGTCACCCTAAAAAGCACATTCTATCCATTAGCAGCCATCTCTTCATTCTTGTTCCCCCTTGTCAGCCCATGGAAAGCACTAATTTACTTTCTGTCCCTATAGATTTGTCTATACTGGACAGTTCATAAAACTGAAATCATGAAATATGTGACCTTGTGACTGGCATTTTTCAGTTAATAGGATGTTTTTAAGTTTCATCAATGTTTTAGAATGCTTCAGTACTTCATTCTTTTTATTGCTAAATTATATTCCATCATATGAGTATATCGCATTTTATTTATTTATCCATTTGTCAGTTTATGGACATTTGGGTCATTTCAACCTTTGCCTATTTTAAATAATGCTGCTATGAATATTCATATAGGAGCCTTTGTGTGGATGAATGTCTTCATTTATTTCAGGTGTATGTATAACTAAGAATGGAATTTCTGGGTCCTATGGTACCCTATGGTTAATACTTTGAGGAACTGCCATCCTGCTTTCCAGCTCTTAGAGCAGTCACAATTAGTCTGGAGCTGTAATTGTCATTTTTGGATTTCAAGATGCTGTGTTATATATGTAAAACTTGGTATTTCCCTGGAACTTTGGGTACCTGCGTAATATCTAAGACTCAGAGTAGGAATTCAGCAGTTCTGAAGGTCAGCATAGCCACATACAACAATTGTTAAAGAAATTGAAAAAGAGATCAGGCTTCAGTTGGAGATAAGAACAAAGCCGATTGGGACAGGACCAAGGTAAACCAGAATAAAGGGGCAAGGAGAACACTGACTGTATTTTAGAATTCACTTACTATATGAGACCAAAGGAAGAGAGAGTTACCCTGCCCAAACCCTAAACTTTCTGTAGCACATAATCTAAATCAACCTGTCTGGATAGATCATCCAAACAATCCAAACACATGGAGTGCAGAATGGGAATGAGGGCTTGTAATTCTGCATAGTAACGCAATGCCCAGATCCAACCCAGAGTATGTTGAACAGATAATTAAAAAGTACTGGCAAAGTCCCCTGAGGGATGGGAGAAAAAAACACGGAACTCAACATTTATATTGGGGGAACCCCCTGATACTGTCTCAAACATCAAAAACTCCCAAGTCAATAGGCCAAGCCCCTGATCTTGAGGCTTGCTCCTGTGAAACTTAATTATGTAGCAGGGAAACTTAGCCTACCCATAGTTATGCCCAAGAATTACCTCCAGAAGACTTCTTTAGTTGTTCAGATGTGGCCTCCCTCTCTCCAGCTCTCCAACTGAAATCATTACTGTCCCCTTTTTGTAGGAAATGACCCCCAGAGATGAGCCCCACCCTGGCACCTTGGGATTCATAATGTCCTCCTGACCAAAAGGGCAAAAAATTGTAACAAATAAGCTATCAGTGGCTGAGAGAGTTCAAATAAAGTCAAGAGGCCACTCTGGAGGCCACTCTTACACAAGCTTCAGCTAGATATTACTATTTATCATGGTTTGCCAAATCCCAACCAAAACCATTCCTGCCAACCCCAAAGAACACCTAGGGCTTTATCTGAGATTCTAAAAAGTTTCCATATACTATGATTACTTTCCAGAAATGTTCAACCCCTAGATGGTTTCTAGGCCAGATAAGTCCTGAAACCCAGAGGGGCCAGCCTCTCCAGAACATCAACTAATTCCATCCCCCCATACTACACTATAGACAGCCCCCTCCAACATGATAAAGCCAGAATGGGCATAGCTCAAACACCCCCAAAGAGTGGGAGAAAGTGCTAAGGAGGTCGAGCTATAGTAGAGAGGATAGTATTTAACAAATGAGCATGACTGCTGAATCACTATATTGATATTTCTTTTAGTCTCCATTGTCTTGGAGCAGTTGGAAGGAAAAACCTAAAATTATGGAACTGCAACCCACACCAAACCCTGAAATCCATTTCACAACCAGTCGCTGCAGTATGCCTTGATGTGTACTGCCCCTCTGTATGTTATTTTTCACAATAAAAAATAAAACAAAGGGCTGTACCATTTTACAGTCCCACCAGCAACGTATGAGGGTTCCAACTTCTCCACATCCTCACCAATACTTGCTATTGTCTGGTTTTTTTTTAAAGCAAAAAAGGTGAGATTTATTATTCTTAGGTTACAAGGACCAGAAATTACAATGTTAGCTAAAGGATAACCTTTGGCTATTTTATATATAAATGCATATGCTGAAGCCTAATTGCCCAAGAAGCATTTTCCTGATTAATGGTGTGCCTAGAAAAGGGGAGGGAGAAGAAACAGGCAGGAAGACAGTTTTGGGATTTTATCCAGGGCTCTGATAAGTCTGGGTAACCTAGAAAAGTGAATAAATGAGAGCTAACTGCCTGCTTATGGCTCTTTAAGAAGATCTCAGCAATTAAAGGACTTTGCAATGAAGATGGGCCATGGTGGCTCAGTGGCAGAGTTCTTGCCTGCCATACCAAAAACCCTCATTCAATTCCCGGTGCCTGCCCATGTTAAAAATAATAATAATAATAAGCAACTTAAAAAAAAAAGACCTTGCAATGAGGGCTAGAGAAAGTTATGAGTTGGTAAGCATCAATTTAGGGAGCCTAAGTTCACTATGAAAGCCTGCTAAGCCTTATCACCACAGGAGACATTAAGTGGAAGTCTTGGCCTCTTCTAGCAAAAATGAAAACCATAATGAACTTAAGTGATAATAAAAGGCTGATGTTTAATAAGTCTATAGTATTTTATTTTTTATTTCTTATTGTCTTGTTCTATAATCACTTCTAAATAGAAAGAGATTGACCTGCTGAATTTTACAAAAATAATTTAAAAAGCTAGTTAACTGGCTTTTTCTGTACCCTCAGTTAACCAAATCTAGATAGCTAAGAATAGATTTTAGTTTCCCCCAATAGGTATTGGGGGGAATACCTCAGGACGAAGTCATTTAATTTGCTGCATAATATACAATAGAAAATAAATAATCAGGTTTTATATGGAAAGGTCATCCTGAATATTCTAATTCAAGGGCTGTACCACTTTACAGTGGTACTGTAAAGTATGAGGGTTCCAACTTCTCCACATCCTCGCCAATACTTGCTATTGTCTGCTTTTGTTTTATGACCACCCAAGTCTCTGTGAAGTGGTATAACAAAGCATACTTTTTCAAAAGCAGTATTTCTAGATGCTTCCTTACTATTTTGAAATTAGATGCATAGATTGGTTGTTCTTAAATTTTTGTTCTCTGGACACTTTAACAGTCTTAAAATATTGAGGATCCAAACATTTTATTTATTTATTATTATTGTTTTTCTGCCATGGGCAGGCTCCGGGAATCAAACCTGGATCTCTGGCATGGCAGGCGAGAATTCTGCCACTGAGCCATTGTTGCCTGCCCAGGGCCCAGGTATTTTAATTCATCTAAAAATAACAATAATAAACCCATTACATGTAAACATAAACAACATATTTTTGTGAAAAATTGTACATTACCAAGAGAAAAAAAATTAGCAAGAAGAGTAGCATTGTTTTACACTTTTGCAAATCCTCTTAAAATGACTGTTGGAGCATATCTGTTTCTGCATTCAGTCTGCTAGGCTATGTTGTTTTGATGGAAGTATATGAAGAAAATCCAGTTTTACCCAGACACGCAGTTGGAAAAGAGAGAAGTATTTTAGTAGGCTTTTCAGATAATCGTGGATTTTTTTCTTTGATACCACACCAAAACTCAATGAGGGTAGTTTCTTCTTGCACACTATGTATTTTTTCATTCTTTCACTTTAATTGTTAAGTCTTCTGTTGAATTGACCCTTTTATCAGTATATGTTCTAGTTTGCTAGCTGCCAGAATACAGCACACCAGAGCTGGATTGGCTTTTAAGAAAATGGGATTTATTTAGTTAAAAACGTGTAGTTCTTCAGAGGAAAGGCAACTAACTTTCAACTGAGGTTCCTTCTTATGCAGGAAGGCACAGGGTGATCTCTGCTGGCCTTCGCTTCAGGCCTCTGGGTTCCAACAACTCTCCCCAGGGTGATTCCTTTCTGCATCTCCAAAGGCCTGGGCTGAGCTGTGAGTGCTGAGATGAGGTATGCTGAACTGCTTGTTGAGCTCTCTCACTTAAGCTTCCAGCCAATTAAATCAAACATCATTCACTGCAGCAGGCACACTTCCTAGCCGACTGCAGATGTAATCAGCAACAGATGAGGTTCACCTGCCATTGGCTCATGTCCACAGCAATAGAACTAGGCACCTTCATCTGGCCAAGTTGACACCAGAACCTAACTACCACAGTATATAATGACCTTCTTTGTCCTTTGTTAACAGTTTTGATTTAAAGTCTATTTTATCTCATATTAGTATAGCTACCCTAGTTCTCTTTTGGTTACCACTTACATTAGTGGTAGTTTCTTAACTTTTGATTGCAGTGTGGAATCTGAAACCATATCAATGAATCTTTCACTCTGTTACATTAAAATGCATTGGCCTATCTTGCACTTTGAATGGATCTTTTACCCATATATGATTTTGTAACGTCATGCATTGGTTGCATAAAAAATTTTGGTTTGCTGACTCATGCAGATCTTCCAAAAGATGACCCATCTCACTAAACAATGCCAAAAAATCACATGCATTTGCATCAGCCTTTAAAATCCTGGGAGGCAGTCTTGGGGTTTGTTCATCTGAAACTTAACCCCACAAAGGATAGGTCAAGCCTACTTAAAATTAGGCCTAAGAGTCACCCCCAAGAGACCCTCCTTTGTTGTTCAGATGTGGCCTCTCTCTCCAGCCAACACAACCAGCAAACTCACCACCCTCCCCCTGTCTACATGGGACATGATTCTTAGGGGTGTGGACCTTCCTGGCAACGTGGGACAGAAATCCTAGAATGAGCTGAGACTCAGCATCAAGGGATTGAGAAAACCTTCTTGACCAAAAGGGGGAGAGTGAAATGAGACAAAGTGTCAATGGTGAGAGATTCCAAACAGGCGAGAGGTTATTCTGGAGGTTATTCTTACATATTAAGTAGATATCACTTTGTTATTCAAGATGTAATGGAGAGAGGTCTTCCAGAGAAGATGGCGGCTTAGTAAGACGCGCGGGTCTTAGTTCCTCCTCCAGAAAAGCAACTAAAGAAACAGAAACAATACGAAACAGCTCCCGGAGTCACGACAGAGACCAAAAAGACAGCGTACCCCATTCTGGAACGGCTGAACGGGCAGGGAAAATCCGCTGCGGTGAGATACCCGAGGGGTGCGCGTTTTCCCGGCCGGGCGGCTGGCGACTGAGGTCCCCTCCACGCACGTGGCTCCCCGGTCTGACTGGGAACGTTGGATAGCGGGGCCCTCCCGTCATGCTTGGCGTTTCGGGCCAGCTGGGCAATTAGGACCGGCACTCTCCCAAGCCGCGGCGGCCAGCGACCCCCGCCTCCATGCGCGGTTTCCCGGGCCGGCTGCCGTGCAGACAGACGAGCGCCACGAGCGCCACCTACTGGGCAGGAAAAGAAGAACAGAGCCCAGAGATTTCACAGAAAAAGCTTTCAACCAGCTGGGTCCCACACCCAGGGAAATCTGATTAAATGCCCAGACACCAGCAGAAAATAATGGATGACGCTCGGAAAATTGAAGATATGGCCCAGTCAAAGGAACAAACCAATAGTTCAAATGAGATACAGGAGCTGAGACAACTAATGCTGAATATACGAACAGAAATGGAAAAACTCTTCAAAAACCAAATCAATAAATTGAGGGAGGACATGAAGAAGACATGGGCTGAACAAAAAGAAGAAATAGAAAATCTGAAAAAACAAATCACAGAACTTATGGGAGTGAAGGACAAAGAAGAAAAAATGGAAAAAACAATGGATACCTACAATGGTAGATCTAAAGAGACAGAAGCTACAATTAGTGAACTGGAGGATGGAACATCTGAATTCCAAAAAGAAACAGAAACTATAGGGAAAAGAATGGAAAAACTTGAGCAGGGGATCAGGGAACTGAATGACAATATGAAGCGCACAAATATACGTGTTGTGGGTGTCCCAGAAGGAGAAGAGAAGGGAAAAGGAGGAGAAAAACTAATGGAAGAAATTATCACTGAAAATTTCCCAACTCTTATGAAAGACCTAAATTTGCAGATCCAAGAAGTGCAGCGCACCCCAAAGAGAATAGACCCAAATAGGCGTTCTCCAAGACACTTACTAGTTAGAATGTCAGAGGTCAAAGAGAAAGAGAGGATCTTGAAAGCAGCAAGAGAAAAACAATCTGTCACATACAAGGGAAACCCAATAAGACTATGTGTAGATTTCTCAGCAGAAACCATGGAAGCTAGAAGACAGTGGGATGATATATTTAAATTACTAAAAGAGAAAAACTGCCAACCAAGACTCCTATATCCAGCAAAATTGTCCTTCAAAAATGAAGGAGAAATTAAAACATTTATAGACAAAAAGTCACTGAGAGAATTTGTGACCAAGAGACCAGCCCTGCAAGAAATACTAAAGGGAGCACTAGAGTCAGATACGAAAAGACAGAAGAGAGAGGTATGGAGTAAAGTGTAGAAAGAAGGAAAATCAGATATGATATATATAATACAAAAGCCAAAATGGTAGAGGAAAATATTATCCAAACAGTAATAATACTAAAAGTTAATGGACTGAATTTCCCAATCAAAAGACATAGAATGGCAGAATGGATTATGACCCAGCAATACCACTGCTAGGTATCTACTCAAGGGACTTAAGGGCAAAGACACAGACGGACATTTGCACACCAGTGTTTATAGCAGCATTATCTACAATTGCAAAGAGATGGAAACAGCCAAAATGTTCATCAACAGACGAGTGGCTAAACAAACTGTGGCGTATACCTACGATGGAATATTATGCAGCTTTAAGACAGACTAAACTTATGAAGCATGTAATAACATGGATGGACCTAGAGAACATTATGCTGAGTGAGTCTAGCCCAAAACTAAAGGACAAATACTGTAAGGTCCCACTGATGTGAACCGACATTCGAGAATCAGCTTGGAATATATCTTTGGTAACAGAGACCAGCAGGAGTTAGAAACGGTAAGATAATGGGTAATTGGAGCTGAAGGGATACAGACTGTGCAACAGGACTAGATACAAAAACTCAAAAATGGACAGCACAATAATACCTAAGTGGAATGTAACTAGGTTGGAACACTGAATGAAGCTGCACCTGAAATATGGTTTTTTGTTTGTTTGTTTGTGTGTTTGTATCTTTTGTTTTTGTTTTTTTTCTTTTTCCTTTTTATATATATATATTATTAGTATTATTATTTTAATTCTCTTCTCTATATTAACATTCTATAACTTTTTCTGCTGTTTTGCTAGTTCTTTTCCTAAATCGATGCAAATGTACTAAGAAATGATGATCATACATCTATGTGATGATACTAAGAATTACTGAGTGCATTTGTAGAATGGAATGATTTCTAAATGTTGTGTTAATTTCTTTTCTTTTTTTTGATTAATAAAAAAATTAATAAAAAAAAAAAAGATGTAATGGAGAGGCCTGAAAGAGTAGAGCTGTGTTCCAGTAGCCATGTTTCTTGAGGATGATTGAATAATAAAGCTTTCACAATGTGACTGTGTGATTGTGAAAACCTTGTGTCTGAAGCTCCTTTTATCTACCTTGCCAACAGATGAGTAGAACATATGGAATAAAAATAAATAATAGGGGGAACAAATGTTAAAATAAATTTAGTTTGAAATGTAGTGATCAATGAAAGGGCAGGGTATGGTATGTATGAATTTTTTTTTTCTGTTGTCTTTATTTCTTTTTCTGAATTGATGCAAATGTTCTAAGAAATGATCATGATGATGAATATGCAACTATGCGATGATGTTGTGAATTACTCATTATACATGTAGAACGGAATGATAAAAAAAAGAATGTTTTTTTCAGAAAAAAAAAAATCTTGGGAGGCTGTCAAGCTCATGGTGGTATTACCCAAATACTAATTTCGCCTTGAAAGTTCACATTTTAACATGGGCAACAAATGCTGTCAATTTTCTTTGAAATGAAAAGCTCATTTCACTCATTTCTGAGAAACTCTCTGCCAAGTCTGAATGACCATTATTTTTTAATAACCAGAGTTGTTGGTGTTCTTTCAGGTAAAAATGGTGTTCCATGAAAGAAAGCAACTAGTTCGTGCCAACTCAAACAACTGTGTGTGCTCTATGCGCACGTCCTATTTCCCAACACAGGATATTAAAAAGACGTGTCTCCAAGGGCTGAGATTTAATGAAACGTGATTTAATGAAACGTGCCCTTCACCTGCGTCATCAGGGACGTTCTGAAGAGTACCTGGCATCCTCCAGCAAGAGCAGGTCTGAGAGCAAAACAGGGCGATCAGCCCTTTGGCACCCTGCCTCGCTGGGCGCTGGGGCTCTGCTGCCCAGCAACATCAACACAGCGACAACCACTACCATGACTGAGCCCGTTAGGAGGGGAGGTTTGACCCTGGAGACCCCTGGACGGGCCTCAGAAACCCCCGAGTTCTGTGCACCTCAAATTTACCTACACATATAACTTAAAAAACCATCACGCCCCAACTAATATATAAAGAAATAAAAATAATAATTTCAATAAAAATACATGCCTCGATACATTAATGCACAGCCACAATTCCGCCAGCAGACATAAAGTGGTCAGGCGCTCACACTATGTGGAAAAGCGTTACAAAGACACAGTTACAGGGGGCTTAAGGAGACTGTTTTAGGTCTGTCTACTGGGGTAGAGAGGCTGCTATCAGTGTTGTGATTTTCTGAGATGCTCAAAAACTCTTGATAAAGTTCCCTTCACTGAAGAAAGGCTGATTGCCAAGCCCTTGATCTTGGGGCTCACCCCTATGAAATTTATCCCTGCAAAGGATAGGATAAGTCTACTTAAAATTAGGCCTAAGAATCACCTCCCAGAGAACCTGTTTTGTTGCTCAGATGTGGCCTCTCTCTCTAAGCCGACACAGTAAGTGAACTCACTGCCCTCCCCCTCTACGTGGGACATGACTCCGAGGGGTGTAAACCTCCCTGGAAATGAGGGAGAGAAATCCTGGGATAAGCTGGGACTCAGCATCAAGGGATTGAGAAAACCTTCTCGACCGAAAGGGCAAAGAGAAAAATGAGACAAAATAAAGTGTCAGTGGCTGAGAGATTTCAAACAAAGTCAATAGGTTATCCTTATGCATTATATAGATATCCCCTTTTTAGATTATGGTGTATTGGAGTAGCTAGAGGGAAGTACTTGAAACTGCAGGGCTGTGTTCCAGTAGCCATGTTTCTTGAAGATGATTGTATAATGATATACTTTTACAGTGTGACTGTGTGATTGTGAAAACCTTCTGTCTGATGCTCCTTTTATCTATGGTATGGACAGATGAGTAAAGAAATATGGATTAAAAATAAACAAATAATAGGGGGAACAAAGGTTAAAATAAATTGAGTAGATTGAAATACTAATGATCAATGAGAGGGAGAGGTAAGGCTTATGGTATGTATGAGTTTTTTCTTTTTTCTTTCTTTTGCTGGAGAGATGCAAATGTTTAAAAAAAAAGATCATGGTGATGAACACACAACTATGTGATAATATTGTGAGCTACTGATTGTACAGCAGAATAGAATATTTGTACATCAAATATGTTTTTATGTTTGTTAAGGTTTGACAATAAAAATATTTAAGGAAAAAAAAAAAAAAAGAAAGGCCTATTGGTTTGTGTTCAAGTTCGCTAGCTGCTAGAATGCAATACACCAGAAAAGGAATGGTTTTTAAAAAGGGGAATTTAATAAGTTGCAAGTTTACAGTTGTAAGGTCATGAAAATGTTGGAATTAAAGCAAGTATACAAAAATGTCCAAATTGAGGCACCAACAAGAGGTTACCGTTACTCAAGAAAGGTCAATGAAGTTGGGAGTTTCTCTCTCAACTGGAAAGGCACATGGCAAACATGGTGTCTTCTGCTAGCTTTCTCTCCAGGCTTCCTGCTTCATGAAGTTCCCCCAGTGGCGTCCTCCTTCCTCATCTCGAAAGGTCTCTGGCTATGAGGGCTCTCGTGGTTCTCATGGCTCTGTTGCTTCTGGTGGCTCTAAAAGGGGCTCTCTCCAAAATGCTTCCTCTTTTTAAAGGATTCCAGTAAACTAATCAAGACACAACTGGAAAGGATGGAGTCACAATTCCCTGGAAGCCATCTAATCAAAAGTTACCACCCATAATCGAGTCGGTCACATCTCCATGGGAACAATCAAAAAGCTCCCAGACAGCAGTATTGAATGAGGATGAAAGTACATGGTAAAGTACATGGCTTTTCTGGGGTCCACCACACATTCAAACCCGCACAGTTGGAACACCTCTGTTAGCTGGGTAGTTACGCAGCTGGCATCTGCTAGTCCTTTGCTCCTGGGCTCTGTTGCTTTCAGTCTCTGTCTGTGTGAAGGTTCCTCACATTGCTTCTCTGGGGCTGGCTTTCATCTTTTGGCTTCCCTTGGCTCTCTCCAGGTTCTGATTTGTTTAACATCGCATGGTGACATCTTCTGAGCTCCAAGCATCTCCAAACATCTGTGTTTCTATTCTCTGAAGCAACTGCTCTCCAAGCACCTACATCTGCTCTCTCTGTTAGCTCTATAGCTTGTCAGTATCACATTTTTGATTACTGTAGTTTTGTAGTAAGTTTTGAAATCAGAAGTGTGAATCCTTCAACTTTGTTCTTTTTTTGGATGGCACACGCTATAGCTATTCAGGGCCCCTTATCCTTCCATGTCAATTTGATAATTACCTTTTCCATTTCTGCAAACAAAACTGTTGGATTTCTGATTGGGATTGTATTGAATCTGTAAATTGCTTTGGATAGTATTGATATCTTAATAATAATATTGCCTTCTGACCCATAAATATGGAATATCTTTCAATTTATTTAGGTCTTCTTTAATTTATTTTAGCAATGATTTATAGTTTTCCAAGTACAAGTCCTTTGTCCTTAACATCCTTTGTTAAATTTATTCCTAGGTATTTTATTCTTTTAGTTGTAAAGGGATTTTTTTTCTTGATAAGCTTTTCACACTGTTCATTGCTGGCATAGAAATACCCAAATGCTGATTTGGGTGTGTTGATCTTATAATCCATCGTTTTGCTGAATTCACTAATTAGCTCTCACAGTTTTCCTGTAGATTCTTAAGGATTTTTAATATATGAGATCATGTCATCTGCAAATAAGAATGGTTTTACATCTTCCTTTACAATTTGGAGACCTTTTCTTGCCTAATTGCTCTGGCCAGAACCTCCAATACAATGTTGAATAGTAGTGGTGACATGCATCCTTGTTCTGTTTGTCTTTCACTATTGAGTATGATGTTAGCTCTGTGTTTTTTCATATATGCCCTTTATAATGTTGAGGAGTTTCCCATCTGTTCTTAGTTTTCTCAGTTTTATATATTTTTAATCAAGAAAATGTGGGTGATTCTGTCAAATGACTTTTCTGCATCAATTGGGATGATCATATGTTTTTGTTTCCTTCATTGCATTAATGTGCTACATTGTTGATTGATATTTTTCATATTGAATCACCTTTGCATTTCTAGGATAAATCCCATTTGGTCATGGGATATAATCTTTTAATGTGCTGTTGGATTTGCTTTGCTAGCAACTTTTAAGAATATTTACATCAACACTCATGAGGGATACTGGTCTCTAATTTACTTTTTTTTGTGTGTGTATCTTAATATGGCTTTGGTATTAGAGTGAGACTGACTTCATAGAGTGAGTTAGAATACTGCATCTTATATTCAGCTACTGTTAAAAGAGAGATTTCCTTGAATGCCAGGAGCTAATAACAAAATATAAAGAAAAAAAAATCCCATCTTTCCCAGTTTTTGTAAAGTGACTATGCTGGTGCTCTCCTTCAGCATACAGAATCCCTTACAGCAAACCTAAAGGACTGCCTGGAGTCCTCTCGGGTCTTTTCTCAGCATGCACCTTGCCCTGTATTGTTGGTGTGGTGGTATAAATTTCCCCAAATACAAGGCCACTCATCTTGAGGAAATCTGTAGCCTTTTCACCTGATCCTGGGTGCTACTGTATGCCTCAACCTGTAATCCATTGCCCCAGGCAGCTGTGGTTTGTTGTCCTATGGTGGCCCCATCAGTCACTTCTATGTCCAAAACAAGTTCAGGGACTGGTAAGATAGGAGTATCCTGGGGCAGTTCTTCAGGCCGCCACTTGATGGATTGGTCTGAACCACATACAGGCAGTCCAACGTGCACATAAGGGTCACTCAACTCCCTCGGGAACTGGGACTAGGAATCCACACTGGGAATGTAGACTGGCCATGTGTTAAATCAGGGAAGGTTTGGGGAAAGACCAAAAAAAAGCACTGTGAGGTTTTCCTATAGTTTTTAAGTTGCTTTCTTCTTGATTTGGCACTACCCTTGTTACTGCAACCCTTTGACTATTTTTCTAGGGCTCTGAGAAGGTTGGTTTTGCCAGTTTTTTCTTGTTCTACAATGTTGATGTGGGGAAGGCGGGACCCTGGATTTTTTCATTCTGCCATCTTGCAACCCAATATACATTTTTGACAAGGATCCATATCTGTTGAATTTTTAATTTCAGTGATAATACTTTTTATTTCTAGAATTTCTTTTCAAATATGCCTTTTTTTACCACATGTCTTATTTTCTCTTAAAGGTTTGACATCTTCTTAAATGTCTTTAATAAATGTTATCATGTTTCTTTCATTTCCTTTTCGATTTTCTAATATCTGATGTTGTTGATGAGTGACTCTTCTGTTCGTTCTGCTGACTCAAATAATGGATTATTATTGTGAATATATGCTAACTGTCTTTGCAAAGTCGTTTTCAGTTTGGCTTTCTTTTTTTCCCCATTGCATGGTGTGGGTTTTGGTAGTGTTGCTCCAAAGAGAATTTATATTTGTTTTACAGTTTTGAAGGTTCCTGGACAATCTTGGAAATTTTGATCCTAAACTTGCAAAAAGCACAGGACTGAGTTTTCAGATTTGCAGGGAAGACTGTTATTCTTTCACACATCAGACACCCATTCAATTGCCTTTCCCACAGAGCCAGAGAGAATTTATCTTCTCTTAATGCTAATACATGACTTTATTTTTGTCTGTTCTTTTACTGTAGGTAGAGTTTTAAAGTTTCAACATTATGCAGAGCTCTCAGTTTCAACCTCTATGAGGCCCAATGCTTTGGTGTTAAAAGCCCCCCAAACAAGGTTTCCAGACCACGAATCTCTTGGAGGGGTGCACATCATCTCTCAAGCTCACTGCCGCATTTTTATTTCCTCCTTCATTTCTGGCATCTGAAGATTTTCTGTTTCTGTGACCACAGTTACGTGATTTTTAAAATGTATATTATTTTATCTAACATTTGTAGCTGTTAATAGGAGTATTTTACAGATTAGCTTCATTTGCCAGAGCAAGAGATACCCATTTTACTTTTATAAACTTAAAAAAAGGGTATTTTTCAAATGCAAATGCACATTCCTGTAACTTATCCAATAGTTACTGACTGGGCTAAATAATCTTTTGATGGTTTAACGAATAATTGTCTACCACTCTCTTTGAGAAAGATGATGAGATATCACTTGCTGATGAGACTGGACTCAGGTACTGTCCTTCTTCTCATTACTTACATCTTGTCATCCATTTTGTCTTATGTCCAGGCTTCTAATTTTTCTAGGATTTGATCCTCAATTTTGAGCACACCAATTTGGCACACCAATTTGGTAACTTGGTTCCCAAAGAGCCAGTTCGGTCCTGGGTTATTATTCATTTGTTCATTTAATTATTACAGTATTTCTGAATAGGCTTACTTCTTCCAGGAGCAACAGGCTACAGTAGGCAGCACATTTGGTAGATAGCTTTGACTTGAATTACTCATTTAATTGCTCACTTATACACCAGGAACTGACCATTTTGCTGACGATAAAAGCAGAAGACAAAAATAGACATAGTACCTTCCCTCATGGAGCTTATAATGAAAGTAATCAAAACAAGAAATTCATAAGCACCTATATATTCAACTCCACTTTGAGGAAAGCAAAATGAAGACAGGGTTCCTGCCTTTTTCCTGTAGGCAGTTACTGCACAGCGTGGAACAAAAGTTTAATGAACACTAAATTATGCAGTTCAGATGCAAAGAGCTTAGTAGATAGGAGCCTACAGATGGTCAGATAGGCTTTCTGAAAGAGTGGGTATGTCTAAAAAAGAGTAAGGTTGAGGAAGTGGGGTGGAAGCAGGTATTCCTGGAGAAAGGCCAGTATAAGAGTAACCGGGGTGGGGAGGGACCTGAGCTTCAGCCTGAAGACAGCTGCAGTGACAGAGTTTGTGAAATTCTCTCTTATAACTTGAGGGGTGAGCTGTCTCCAACGTTAGGTACCCCACTCCCCACCTCCGCAGTCTGCCTGCTCTCCTCAATCAAGCTATCCTGTAGTTGTCCTGGTCCCAGACTGTACATTTGGAATGTCTGAGAGTTAAACTTTTACGTTTGTGCGCACAGGATCGGCCTTTAGCTACTATGATCAACTTAATTACTTCTTCATTCTCACCGCTTTATTTTTTTACTTCCCTTTAGTCCTTGAAATAATTCATTGAACACAGCCTAACCAGAAATAGCCCCTCTTCAATATTTAGCTCATCCTAACTTTTGCACAAACACAACCCAATTTTAATCGTGCAGAACTTCTTCAATGGCCTAAAATATGTAGTTTCTCTATGAGCATTCAGTGGAAATCCCCTTCCCCAAACTGATTCTAACGATGACTAATACAAACCCCACCGCTGCATGCTGGGGGCATATCAGGAACTTGACCTGGTAACTCCCCTCGACCCAACTTGTGAGAGGTCCTTTGGTTTCTGGTGTGTCCCCATATCCAGAATCGCCAGGATAAATCAATGGCGAGGAAAACAAAGAGGCTGGCTTCACCCGGAGGGCAGCCGTTTTCACCTTAAGGGGAACCGCTGGGGGTGTCTGAAAAAGCCACTTGGGAAAGCGCGCTCTCGAAGCGGAAAGCCAGGGCAGCGGGAGATCCGGGGTCCGTGATCCCGCCCAGGGCCGGCCAACCGGCGGTATCACTCCCGGGCGCTGTAACATCTCAACATAATCGACAGGCTTTCTTTGCTTCTGAGAATTACAGGGCTTTTTATCTTTTTTAAAAACTCGCACCAGGTTTCCCTCTTGCCACTCACACCCGGAAAGACCAACAAAAAACAGGAGGGTCTCGAACAAAAGCACGGAGAAGCCTTCGCGCCAGAGATTTCGAACCGCCCACGACCTACGTCCTTCCGAGAATCGGAAACTCCTCAAGTAGGGGCGCCAGCAGGTCGGCTATTTATAGGGGGCGGGGGCGGCAGCCGGAACTGCATCTCCCAGCATGCTGCGCGGAGCTTCCGGTTTCCGGCAAGAGGGCCAGAGTGAGTGTTTACACCGGCGGCTCCGCGGCCGGGTTCCTTCCGCGGGACGGGTGAGGGCGCTGGGCCCCGGGTCGCGCGGGCTCGACGCGAGTGGACTAGTTAGCAGGACCCACAGGAGCGGTGGGGTCGCCACCAAAGAAATAGTGTCTCTGCCCCACTACTAGCTAGCTGTGACATTAGGCCAGTGACTCTGCCTTTCTGAGTTTCTGTACCCTCATCTGTACAATGTAGATGACGGTGTCTGCCTCAGGGAACAACTGTGAGGATTAAGTGAGATATGGTATATAAAAAGGACCTTTATCTTCTCTTGTCATAGCAAGGTGGAAGATTATTTGAAGATGCCTTAGTATCTGCTGGCAAGTCACTCAGCCTTTTCTTTCTTCTTCCCTACCAGAGAAGAGGAAGCATTAAAAGATGACTTTTAAGAAGCGTTTGTTCAAGGTCTTAACAAGGTGAAGTTGTGGAGTTTAGATTTATTCAGAGATGGATTGGAGCCATTGAAAGTGTTCTAAACAGAGGAGTGACTCAGTCAAATCTGTGCTATTTAAAATGAGTTGGGTGGCAGCGTGGTTGTTTGATAGGGTAGAAGCAAGAGGCAGGAAACGTGTTATAAAGCTGTTGTAATAGTTCAGACAAGAGTAGGTAGAGAAAATCTGAAAGAAGGAGTGTCAGAAGAAAGAGGTTTGTTTGGTGCCATTTGAACCTCACAACATTCGGGTTAGGTTGGATGGTATTTGTATGTCCACTTTAAAGATGAAGAAACTGAGGCCTCGTCAGCTGTAGTTCCTTGCCCTTCATCAGAGGATAAGAGAGGACCCTAGACTCAAGTTCTGGACTCTTGACACTAAATCCTGTATTTTTCTCACTGTTAAACTGAATTATCTCTCATTCAGTCCCTTGGTAGGGTTAGGGTGGAATAGGATGGTGAGCTGCTGTACAGCCACTGAGGCTTTGTTCTTTTACAGGGAAAAAGAGAGAGCGCGAAAGAGAGAGGATGTCTCTCTCAGACTGGCACCTAGCGGTGAAATTGGCTGACCAGCCACTTGCCCCAAAGTCCATTCTTCGGTTGCCAGAGACAGAGCTGGGAGAATATTCACTGGGGGGCTATAGTATTTCATTTCTGAAGCAGCTCATTGCTGGTAAACTCCAGGAGTCTGTTCCAGACCCAGAGCTGATTGGTGAGTCTCTACAGACTAGAGATGGGCTTCTGCTCTGGTATATTTTGGGGGAGTATGTTTGGGAATTATAAGAGTAAAGTAAAATAAAGGGTTTGGGATTTGTTGCCTCATAATGTTAACACTTCAGGAAAGTAAGTGTTGGGCAAATAGAAATACAGATTTAACAATAAAACTGTTGGTTGTTATTTCAATCATGTATTATACTCAGCTATTTTATCACAAAATTCCTTAACTCTGACATTGCTGAATTCTTTCTCTGGGAGAGCAGAAGTTTGGGGTGGGCTAGGGAAGAAGGAATTGGTCAGGGGGAGCCCTCTGGTATATGGCATTTGAGATAGGTCTTAAAGAGAAGATTAAGGGGATTTTTTTTTTGGTTGGTTAGTGAAAAGGTATAAAAGAAAATGGAAATGGAAAGGGCATTCCAGGCAAGAAGGTATTTGCGGTAATTTATAATGGCTAATTTATAATTCCAGTCATTCAGGGGATTGGGTTAATCCTTTTCTGTTGTGCTTTTCCATTTATTCTCTATAATGTTAATTCTAGGGCTCTTTGCTTTAGACAGATTCTGTATAACTGCATTTTATGTGTTTGTACTTTGTAACAATTATTGTTAGATGTATTTATTAAATATATAAAGTACTTTTTTTAAAAGCATTTATCATTCTCTAGCTCTTTGTCCAATCAAGATGATGTTCTCAGAGGATAGAAACCAACTGTCTAAATTGTTTTCAGGAACAAAATATAAATGGACTGTTCCTTTTTTAGATCTGATCTACTGTGGCCGAAAACTAAAAGATGACCAGACCCTTGACTTCTATGGCATCCAACCCGGTTCAACTGTCCATGTTCTGCGCAAGTCCTGGCCCGAGCCTGATCAGAAACCAGGTGAGTAAGGGACTTGCCCTAGTCAGATAGGCAGAATTTCTATAGTATCTGCAAGGGAAAAGTTTGTATGTTCTTTGGGCACAGGCTTGGGTAGTGCAAAGGGTGATTTACTGAGGTGGTTATAAGGGATGTCTTTATTGGATTAGATGACTTGATAAGCAACCCAATTTTGATCTTGCTGCCACAACTACTAATGGGAAGGGATTTGCTTTTCTACTTTCTAAGTTCCTTACCCAGTGTTTTCTAATGTGGTGGGGAGCATGTGTTTATTTTAAACTCTTTTAGGTTAAGAGCTTATTTCTTAGTGAATTTTGTATTCTTCTGTTATTGGTCACATTAGAAAAGAGCAGGAAACTTCTTGCACTCCTCTTGTGCTGTAGTCTATTCTCATGTTACCATTTCTTCCTATAAATTACCTTTCTTTAGTTAACTGACTCCTGCTGTATTAGTAGTTTATTTTCCTGAAGCTTGAAAATATGCAAACAGTATTAATGTAGCTCTTGGAGAAAATATACAGGGCTCCCAGTGCCTATGTTTGGTTTACCAGTACAAGGTGCTGCTTATAATTTGTGCTTTAAAAGGCTACCCAAGGATAAAAGTAAGCTATATAAATGAGATTACCTTGGAAGTTTGGCATATTTTTATAATGTTCATGATTACTCTGACTAGTTATCCACTTGAAGTTTACCCTCTTTTCAATTTTAAACAAAAACAGGCAAAAACAACTTTTGAACACTGATGGGAATTGAGAAAGAAAAGCAGTCCCTAGTGTCTGGGTGTTGGCCTGACAATTAGGTAGGCCTTGGTGTTCTACTCTTGAACATTAACAATTTCACAGATCATCAACCTGCGGCGGGGTCACTCACTCTGAGAGTATGATGGATCAAGACAAAAACAAGATCCCTTTCATGTCTGAACACAGGCAAAAGCCCTGAACCATTGTTCAAACCACAAGAATGTCCAACTAGCCTTCTGTCTTGGCTAATATGAGTGACTGCTGCTGCTTTACCAATTACAGCTTTAGCCTTGCTCTAGTTTTCTCTCCTTCTAGGTAAGATTTATTAAGATACCTAATTATAAAAGCACTTGGGCTTCCTGGAAGCATCCAATCCAGAGCAAAATCTGTTTCCTTAAACTTCCCCCCAAACCATACAACCAAAGCCCAAATCTTATAATAAGTTCTACTGACATTCTCTTATTGAAATGCCATACTCTTCTCTGCTGTGTGTATTCTCCCTGTCCGTAATGAGTGGTATAAACAACTCATTTAACTACAGGTGTGCCCTTGTGGTCTTTGATTGGAGGGCACTGGCAGAATGAAAGTAACATTTGTTTCTTCTGTGAACCAGATTTCCTTTCCTTTGATACATCATCTAATCAATACAGGGGAACTGAATGGTTGGTAATAAGAGCATTAGCAATTTAAGGATGAAAAGAGGGTTAGAAAAGCATTTATTTCAGATCATCTATTTAAAAAATGAATACAAGAGCTGGGATGGAACCAGGTTAACTTGGCTCATGAGCCCATATTTTCTCCACTGGACTGGCTGCCTCTCAGTTCTAAAGAAAGAGTGGTGTCAAGAGTCTTTTCCCTTCCCCTTTTGTCTAGAGATTTATTTTTTACATGAATGGGTTTTTTATTGGGAGGTGTAAATGAACTTTTAGATTTGAAAATAAACTTTTTTGTGAAGATATTTGAGATACTTTATCCCTGAGTATTATTCCAAAAGAAAGCAATTTTCTTGATCTCCCAGTAGATCAGTCCTTCTCTTCCCACCTGGACTCCTTTGGTGGTTCTCCATGGCAGATTACAAATCCCCTCAGGATCTCACCTCCACATGCTCTTTGAACAGGGCTGTGCATCCCAACCTCCAGCCACAGAAAACAACTTGCTGCTTCTTCAAAGCACCACATTCTTTTATTCTTCCACGCCTTAGCACATGTTCTTGCTTAGGCTTGAAATGCCTTCACCTGCCAGTAGACATCTGCTCTGCCTTAAATACTCACTCACACGGTCTGCTGTGGGACCTCCTCTCTTTCTGGGAGGCTTGCCTGCCTTTGTGCTCCCTGCCCCTGGGGTCCACATCTCTGCTCAGGTCCTCCGTGGTATACTGAAGTCATGTCTTTGTGTGTGTGTTCTAGTGTCTTTTCTCCTACTGTCCTAAGAGTTCCTTGGTGTCCGGGGCTTTTATTCTTTGCATCCTGTGCTTCACCCAAAGCCAGACATGGAATAAATGCTCAATACATGTGTTTTTAAATGAACAAATGAGGTAGTTTACTTAAGATGAGGTTTTTCAAAAGAGACAGTCATCATAATTAGGACTGTAGGTAAGGGCATGGCCGCCACACTGAGTAACCTCAGGAGTGTCCTTGGAGTTATGGCAGCGCACAGCCTATGTGGTCACAAGGAGTGGAACTAGGTGATGAGAAGCACGCATTAAAAAGTATGTCCAGGGAAACCTGCCCACCTGCTCCTGCTTTCATTACCCAAAGTTCTTTACCTATGAAATGGGCTCATGTCCTAAATAGTAAGGTAACCAAGGAATACTAAGACAACTGCTAAACTTTTCCGTATATGAGTAATAGCTGTTCTGGGGGTTGAAAAGGAGTTTTGAGCCTGAGTGGAATATTTGTTTTTGAGCATGGAATGAAAGTTTGTTAAGAGGCTTAGAACTACAGTAAATTTTCTTGGTTCATTTTGAAATTTCTTGTAAATTCAAGACAGTATTACAGAATCCTGAAAGAGAAAACATTTACCCACGATCCTCTCACTTCCCTGAGTGCCCTTTTTACCTTTGTCCTGTTTCTCTCAACATAACTGTGTCAACGTGGCTCCATATTGATAGGATGGTTTGCAGCACTTAATTTTTTTTAATTTCTAGTTTTTGCATGGGCAAGCGCTGGGAATCAAACCCGGGTCTCTGGCACAGCAGGCGAGAACTCTGCCTGTTGAACCACTGTGGTCCGCCCCGCAGCACTTATTTTAAATCCCTGCATTAGCAGCTCCTGAGTTGATTATACCTCCCTCCATTTCCATTCTTTGAAATCTAGAATTCCTGCGGTGGGAAATCACATTATTTTCTTTTGGGTGGTAGTATCTCCCTCATTTAGAATTTGAATTTGAGTTTGTTTTATCTACTAAAGATTCTTTTAAAAGAGTACAGTTTTCACATCTGTGGCATAAATGGGTTTTTTCCGAACAGGTCCTCACATTCTCAGTGGGGTGATGAGGGAAGGGAATCCTGGGCCCAGGCTATACCCGGGCACGTGCTTAAGTGATGTTGCCATTGTGTCTGTGGCAGGGCCAGAGTAACGTGAGTGTCTTGTCCCCAGAACCTGTGGACAGAGTGGCTGCCCTGAGGGAGTTCCGGGTACTGCACACTGCCCTGCACAGCAGCTCTTCCTACAGAGAGGCGGTGAGTGGGTGCAGTGGCCCCCAGCCTGAGACTCTCTCACCAGGACTGCAGGAGAGGGTGTGAATGCTGGCAAGTGGTGGAGAGTGGGAGCAGGAAGGCTGTTGCCATGGCAACCATGAGTTCCTCAGGGAGTTTTTGCCATGTCTGTGGGCCTCAGTAGAGTCCTGTCTTTCCCAAAGAGGCTGCCTCGATCAGGCCTGTTGACTCCCTCTAATGATAATGATACAACCTCTTCTGCTGGTGACCTCAGGGAATGAATATGGTTACAGTCAAAGGATCCAGATATTGTTTCTCTGGACCTCAGCTCTGGCTGAACTTCCTGTCCACCACCCCTTACCTGGATTTCCTCGCTGAGGAAATAGGGTAATGCCTTTTTATAGGAGAGTTGGCATGCAAAATTAATACAGCCGTAGAATTCTCAGTCTATATAAATACGAAATGATAATCATGTGTGATTGAAAAAGATTTTGGGGGCCTTGAAAAACCCTTGTTTTGGGCTTGTCATGAAAGCTTTTATTTTGGAAGCATTAGAACTATTGGTTGGGGAAAGGACCACAGCGATTGAAGGTTTATTGTGGTCTTGATTTTTTTAATTGTTTCTTCTCCAGTAAGCCATGATCTCAGAGAAATAAAGAGGCTCATCTGTTTTGTGAGGCTGTTTTTCCATTGCAGTGGTACAGATGCAGGCACTTAAAGGACATAGTTAAGGGGAATGTGGATACTTGCTGAGTGTGTGGTTGGAATGCAGACGCCCCTCATTTCTCCTGCAGGTCTTTAAGATGCTCAGCAATAAGGAATCTCTTGATCAGATCATTGTGGCCACCCCAGGCCTCAGCAGTGACCCCATTGCTCTTGGTAAGTACAGGACTGAACTTGAGGAAGTAGAAGTTGTTGCAGAAGGACAAATCAGGAGAAGGCATTTATCCTGCAGAGACTTTGGCCCTCTATTGAAAAATCACTGGTTTTGTGGGGAGAAGGGGTATAACCAAGATGTGGTAAATAGACCCAGTTCTTCAAGAGCTCTCAGGCCCGTGGAGATACTGTGGCCTAACCTCATAAATGAGGTATGAGAATGCCAGATGAGGGCAACAGTTAGCCCAAACCACAGCAATCAAAGAACATTTCCTGCAACCCTTGATGGTTAAGGGAAGAAGAGACTGTGAGTGGTAGGAACTCAATATGTATCTTAAGTGCAGGGGGCAGAGGAGAGCAGGGAAAGATTCCCAGCAGGACAGGATGCAGTAACAAGGTGGAAGGTGGTACTTAATGTTGTGTTGCTTGATGCTTGTTTTCCTCCCCTCCTTGTGAGGGCTGATTTTTAAGCCTATGTCCCTGTTGAGCCTGTGGCTCTGAGGCCTGAAACCTCTTCTCCTTCCTGGATCTGGCCAGATTTTCATTTTCTGAGGTGAGCCGTCTTCTCTTTCAGGGGTTCTTCAAGACAAGGACCTTTTCTCTGTGTTCGCTGATCCCAGCATGCTTGATACGTAAGTTTAACCATCTTATCAAAGGGCATCTCTGTTGAGCCAGAACTTTATTTGTTGCCCTTGATTCAGCTCTTGGAGCCCCTTCTTAGTCTGTCGCCTAAATATGTTAAGACAGTGTGGAAGTGAGAAAGAGCAAGGGCTACTTGGGGGACGATAGATCCCAAGGTCAGGGAACATGTGGAGAGTGTTTGGATGAAGCAGGAAGTGTTTGGATAAGTCTGAGGGAGGGGCTTTGCATGCCAGACTCAGTTTATATTTCATTCAAGAGCTATTAGGGAGTCTTTGAAGGATTCTAAAAGAGTACATAGATCCTTAAATTTTAGAGCTGGAAAGGACAGTAGAGATTAATCTCCTTATTTTGCAAATAAATAAACTGAGCCCCTCCCTGGGAAGAGAAGGACCCTGTTACATATTGTCCAATGAAGTTGCAATAAAATCTAGACCAGTGACTGAGTCGTGAGCCTCCCAGGCTATACATTTCCTGTCATGCCATGTGCCTCTTGCCTCTTTTGGGGGCAGGGCCCCTGAGAAATGGTGAATCTACTGTGGGTCCCAGGAACCAAAGGACAATGCCTCCTGGAGGAAGTTGCTGAAGACAGGGATTTAAGGGCAGGCACAGTGGGTAGATTGCTGTAAGGGAGCATCCAGAGCTCTTCCCTTCCCCCATGGCTTAGAGTGCTCTTTCCTTCTCGGTCATTGTTAGGTTTCTTTCCACCCCTCCCAGGTTGGTGCCTGCCCACCCAGCCCTGGTCAATGCCATTGTCCTGGTTTTGCACTCGGTGGCAGGCAGCACCCCACTGCCTGGGGCGGACTCCTCTTCCCGGAGCATGCCCTCCAGCTCCTATCGGGATATGCCAGGTAAGCCCCAGGAGAGTGTCAGGTGGACCTCTCAGGAGCCGGCAGCACCCAGGGATGCACTTTACTCAGCAGCTATGTATAGCGCTGGCAGAGGGTGTTCCTCGGGAACTCTCGGTTTGAGTCAGGAAGTGCATCTGTCCTGTAATTTTCCAAAGGGAGAAATGAAAATATGAATTTGGAGAGTAACTTGAGCTGAGATTTTGGAGCTGTGCCTGTGCCTCTCTGTTCTTCCTTCTGAAATCTGTTCTGCCTCCCCCAGGTGGCTTCCTGTTTGAAGGGCTCTCAGATGATGAGGACGATTTTCACCCCGTGAGTGGTCTGGCTGCCTTCTGTTTGTAGGAGATGGTTTCAGGGATGTGCCCCAACTTGGACCCGGCACCCCCAAGGCTGGGAGGTGGTCACAGGTCCTTTGGTTGCCAAGCCCATGTCATGCTATTCCTTTTTTCTGGATTCCTTTCTGGACCTAGAGGCTGAGAAACTCTTCCTTCCTAAGAACAGTTCCTGAAAATGGGGTCAGGTTCATCTGGGAAATACACAGTGCTGTCTCCCTAATTCTGGTGTCTCTCTTCTTTAGAGTGCCAGGTCCACGCCCTCTAGCAGCACACCCAGCTCCCGCCCAGCCTCCCTGGGCTACAGTGGAGCTGCCGGGCCACGGCCCATCACCCAGAGCGAGTTGGCTACTGCCCTGGCCCTGGCCAGCACTCCGGAGAGCAGCTCTCATACGCCAACTCCTGGCACCCAGGTATGGAGAGAAGGCTGGGAAGTTCTAGGCTGGGCCCCCAAAAGAGAAGCTCCCCAGCAGGAGATTGGGTCTGCCTTTGCTGACCCTGGTGCTAAGTCTGGTTTGAGCTGAACTCAGCTTGGAGAACTGGTGGAGATTTCTTATTGTAGGGGGTGGGGTGGGTGTTTTCCCATTTGCTTTTAGTACCGAGAAGTCCAGGGTTCAGCATAGTCCTGATTGATCCTCCTAGTAGTTCAGAAGACTCCCCTTACATAATGTGCCCTTCCACATACCTGACAGGGACCAGACATCACCTGTTTAAGCATTCCTGGTGACAGGTCACACCCAGTTTCCAAGGCCATCTCTCTCAGTGCTGGGGTTCTATGCTGAATCAGGGGACTTGGATTCCATTTCCCTGGAGCAGAAGACAATGGAACCTTTCCTGCCTACATGGAGAGCTTTTAGATACCTTTGTGTAGTTGTCTCATGGGCAGACCCCTGTTGGGAGGCAGTAATTAGGCACCCTAGGGGCCCTGTGGGCAATGTTTCAGCAGTAGACATCTGCTGAGATTGAGATGGTACTGAGGGTGGCACTGCCCACTGATTTGTCTCTAGGGCCACTCCTCAGGGACCTCACCATTGTCCTCCAGTGTCCAGTCAGGGACACCCATCACCAACGATCTCTTCAGCCAAGCCCTACAGCATGCCCTGCAGGCCTCTGGGCAGCCCAGCCTTCAGGTCAGTCTTCCCCACTTCCCGTTTTCCATGTGGCTTCCTATTTACATTGGATAGCAAGTTTCTTCTGCCTTTGAGAGGTCTTTCCCACCTGGCGTGCTTCGTTCTACAAACAACTGGGGCATGGTAGTGGGACAGTGGGAAAGCTCCCAGCAGGGGCAGTTGTCCCCCTGGCCTTCATTCTTGCACCCAGTGACCATGGTCTGACAACACTAACCTGGCTTAAATAACTATGGCAGTTTTGATCAAGGAGTTATTCATTCATTCAGTGAGCATTGACTGAGCATTGGGTATGTACATACCAGGGCTAGTTTCAGACACTAGGACTTTTGGTGAGCCAGGCCCCATGCCTGCCTTCTAAGGCCCCCCAGCCTGGTGGGAAGACTGGCAAGTTACCAGGTAGTTACTGAACAGAAGGAGCAGCAAGGTGAGAAGCCCAGTCCAGACTGGAGGTAAGGGGCAAGATCAGGAAAAATGTTTCCAAGGAAGGGATATTTAAACTTATTGTCAAAGAATTGGTAAAAGGATAGCCAAGTAGTGTAGGGGGTGTTTGGGGATGGGGCTGGTTTACAGGTAGAAGTAGCTACTTCTCTGAGCAAGTATGTGGAGATGTATGTGACATACTCAAAACTGCAAACTAGAAGGCAATGTCCTAGAATAAAAGGTCCTAAGAAGCCAGAGAAAAGGAGAATAGGAGCCTGAGTGTGCAGTGCCTTGAATGCCTAGCTCAGGAGAGTAGACTTGATCTAACAGTCACTGGGGAGCCATTGAAGGGTTTTAATGGGGAATGACACTATCCACCTTTCATGGAAAGGTACTTAGCACCTGGGTGGGAGACCTAAGGAATCAGAGTTGTATTCTTGCCTTCATGCACTAGCTGATTGCTTCATGTGTGTTTCCTTTACTCCTCACAGTAAGCCTGTGAGGTAAGTGTCATCCCTGTAACTTGCTCAGTGTCATGAAGCCATTAGGTGTTACAGACAGGGTTCAGCCTGTGTTATTTTCATTACCCTATGTGGCCCTCCTGACTGAGTTGAGAACAGGGCAGGACATATAGACAACTTGTCTTTTGTATTCCTTCACCTTCCTGAGCTAGATTCCTGCTGTCATTGCTCTCCAACTCAGGAGTTTTCAGTGGCCCTGCCTGGGCTGTAAAATGAATCCAGTTTGATTTGTGTGGTGTCTTAAGTGTGCCTTATTTTTACCCCAGCCTGCCTGCCTCTGAATTTGCATTTCATCCCCACTGCCTTCTCCTTCCCACCTGCAAACACACTGTTTCCCTCTCTAAGCTATGCACTTCTCTCCTGTCTTTGATCTTCCATTCCCTTATCCTCAGTGCCACCCACCCAACCTGGGACATCCCAAGCCCAGTTATGTGCTGAAGTTAAAGGGTCTCTGCCTTATGCTCAGCTGATTTGTTGTATTTCTTTGCTGGGTAATTTTCGGGGTCCTAGCTTCTCACACCTGACCTGGTATTTAGCAGATGCTCAGTGAATGTTTGAATGAATAAATAGTGAATGAATGACTTTTTAGTATTTCTGGAGATTGCCAGATTGGTTTGTTACTCTCCCCTGCCCTCAAACTTGCACCCAGATGGAAGGCACTCTAAGGCCAAAGGAATGGTTTGTTTGTCCCTGTAATTTTCTAGGACTGTGTTTCTTAAATCTTGTAAGACCATGAAATACCAAATAATGATATTTTAAAATGTGAAACACTCTGGGAAAACTGTAGAAAGCCTCCTAAGCAGTCTTCAAACAGAGAGAAAAAGTAATTTAACTTCATGGTTTAGATATCAGTGAAGCCATGGAAGTACTAGAAGAAAATGTGGTTGAATTTCCTTACATCCTTATAATAGAGAAGCCCTTTCATAGCTGAAACTCAAAATCCAGAAGCCATTAAATAAAAGAGTAATCAAGTTTGAGTTTCTAAAAGTGAAAATTTCTGCTTGGCAAACCAAACCAGATGAAAAAGCAAATACAATCTAAAGGTTAAGGACAAACCGGGAAAACAAGTTCTATAACAAATATCAGACAACGGGCAAATCTCCCTGGTTTGTAGAGGCCCTAGAAATTTAAAACCAATTATCTCACAGAAAAATGGGCCAAGGATATGAACAAATAATTCACTGAAAATGAAATACAGATGTCCCTTAAACCTGTGGAATTCCTAGCAGTCCTATTTCTAGGAATTAATCCTGGAGATATACTTGGATGTAGAAAATGACATTTGTACAGCCTTAGTCATTGCACTGTTGTTCTTAATGGCAAAAGGTTGGAAATAGCCCAGTTATGTTAAATTTCGGGCCATCCACAAGACAGAATATTATACAGTTATTCAAAAGCTCTGTATGAACTGGCATGGAAATATTTCCAAGATAGATTGATTCCATTAAAAAAAACCCTAGAGAGTATAGAACAAGGTTATGAAGAAAGGGTAAATATAGAAATATGTATTTAAATTTCACCAAATAACAGATAGTATTGGTTATCTGGGGGTGGAATGGGAGTGGAAGAGAGTAAAACTTTTTACTACACATGTTCAAAACCAAAACTCATTTTAAAATTTATCCTCCTCCTCGTATGTATTTATATATTTGTAAGACACTCATATAGTGGGGAAATAAAAGGTAATTTACTCTTATAGAATTTAGACATTAAGTAATTTGTGCTTTCTTCTTTGATCCTGAGGCTAAAATTTCCTTTTTAAATTATAAAATTATTTATCCTCTTAACCCTCTAGCCCATCTTTTAGCCTTTCTAGAAGTCATCAGGCTCTAAGTTCAGGAACATTGTTGTAGGAATCCCATCTTCCTTTCTTCCCCCGAAAGGATCGAGCCAGCATTAGGATCCCAACTAACTGCTTCTTGCCTGGTCCCCTGTCTTTCCACAGAGCCAGTGGCAGCCCCAGTTGCAGCAGCTGCGCGACATGGGCATCCAGGACGATGAGCTGAGCCTGCGGGCCCTACAGGCCACCGGGGGGGACATCCAGGCGGCCCTGGAGCTCATCTTTGCTGGAGGAGCCCCCTGAATTCCCTCTTCCTTCTGAGCCCCAACAGGCTGCAAAGGCAGCTGCCCATGGGAGGCACTCATAAAGGTGCCATCTCTCTCATCTCCCGCAATACACCTGCTGATCAGCTCTCCTTGCTTTGTCTGGTGTTTAGCCCTTCTGGCTGATCTGAGTTGGTGGAGGCAGCGGGGCAAGCAAGGTGTGTGGATCTTGGTGCTGTGGCATCAGAGAACAGGGCTGGCCCTTGATTCCGGACCCTAGATGAGGAATTTTGGACCCTATCATATCATCGGATACTTCACCTATGCTATGCCCACATTTTTTAAAAAATTTTTATTAATAAAACCAATCAACATACAATATGAACATTCTTAATGTATGAACATTCCATACTTGATGTGCAATCAGTGGCTCACAATATCATCACATAGTTGTATAGTCATAACCATGGTCATTTCTCAGAACATTTATATCACTCCAGAAAAAGAAATATAAAGAAAAAAGAAAAAACTCATACATACCATATCCCTTACCCCTTTCTGTCATTGACCACTAGTATTTCCCTCTACTCAATTTATTTTAACTTTTGTTCACCCTATTATTTAATTATCCTTAATCCATATTTTTTACTCATCTGTCCATACCATCGATAAAAGGAGCATCAGAACAAGGTTTTCACCATCATACAGTCACTTTGTTTGCAAAAGCTATATTGTTATATAATCATCTTAAAGAAATATGGCTACTGGAACACAGCTCTACAGTTTCAGGCTCTTCCCTCTAGCCTCTCTAATACACCTTAAACTAAGAAAAGGGGTTATCTTATAATGCATAAGAATAACCTCCAGGATGACCTCTCGACTCTGTTTGCAATCTCTTAGCCACTGACACTATATTTTGTCTCATTTCTCTCTACTCCCTTTCAGTTGAGAAAGTTTTCTCAATCCCTTGGTGCTGAGTCCCACCTCATTCTAGGATTTCCGTCCCACGTTGCCAGGGAGGTTTACACCCCTGGGAATCATCTGCTACGTAGAGACAGGGAGGGCTGTGAGTTTGCTTGCCATGTTGGCCATGTCCACATTTACTTTCAAGAGAAATTTCCAGCAATAGCCCTCGTACTTTTTGGTCCTTTAGGGTGTGACATCCTCAGAATGTGCCCAAGGCTGGAGCTGGGCCACTGCCCAGTCTTTAAAGTGGCTGTTGTGTTGCAGCTATGGCCAGCAGATCTCTATTTCTGTGATATTCAGAGTTTGGGGAGTGTCTGGTCAGACTTTCATAGGTAACATGTGGGAGCAGCTTGCCCTCCAAATCACTCCCTCTTCCAAAGTTTTCTGAGAGATTTGTGTCCCTTTCCTGGCCCAACCTCACCAAGAGTCTTTTCTGTAGGGCTCTCAGGTTCTAAGCCTCAGAACTGCCGGGAGGCAGAGCCCTCTTCTCTATCCTGAAGGCATAAATACAAGAGCAGTTAAATAACAATACTAAACACCAACACCAACACGAGCAGGCTCAGCTTTAATATTGAAGAGAGGGCACCAACCCCCCAGCTGCTGCTCCATCTGCCTGTGCTCTCATTCCCTTTGGCACAATGTTCCTGACGGCATCGCAGACATGTCCAAATTGAGCAAGTGGGTTTCACGTGCTTTGAATACTTTTTTAGAAAAAGTCCTTCCCCTCAGATAGTGTTCCAGTTCATTTGAAAGGCAACATGGGTGGAAGGGTGCTCAGAGATCTATGACAGCTTCGTGCCTTCAGCAGACGTTTCCTTCGCAGTATCTGCAGTTGTGGTCCTTCGGCTTCTGCTCATCACCTCCTGGGGCAAATAGTTGACCATGTATAAGGATAGCCTCTTCTGTCCTTTAACGGTTCTCCAGAGCATTTCCCCCTTAGTGCCCTTTCTGCCCTGAGGGGCCACAGAAAAGGACCTTGTTCCCTCTTCTGCATTAACAAGACTTCAGATACTTAAGGAGAGTTAGTGATGCAACTGTACTTTGGCTTGTCCTGGTTTGGGTCCCTTGCACATCCTGTTCTTTCCTCTGATGGCCTCCAGTTTATCAGGGATACTTTTAAAGGGAGCTAATCAGAAGAACCCACTATCCAGACATGGCCTGAATAGCACATTGTTCTTTCCCTCCTCCAGAAAATGTGAGAAGTCTCTCCATATTTCCCTTTCAATCCTAGGATTAATGTTGAGAGGTGTCTGCATTGGCAGAAAAGATTCAGAACCCACCAGGCTTCTTGGTGCCAGGCCTACTTGTGCCTCAATGGTCTGCCTGGAGCCCAGCTGCCTTCCTGTGGTTGGGAGCAAGAGCAGGAATCTCTGTCTCAGAACCCAGTGTCTCTTGCTCATTTGTGGAGGATACAAAGGCCAGTTTGGTCCTCTTGGTCCTGGCTTGGTCAGATGGGGCTGACACAGCCCTTCCTGTTCCCATGATGCAAGCCTGCCTAGTGCTGGTTTCTATTTTGTGGCAACTCTCACCCTGCCCCCAAGGACTGCTTTTAAAGGCACTGGGGCTCCTAACTCCCCCACCCCATTATGCTGTGGAACATGTGGGTAACTGCCCTATCCTAGGAACTGAACCCCAAATACCGGTTAAACTGCTTCCCAGAAATTGAGCTGCCCCCACGATTTCCCTTTCCTTTCTTTGTCATCTATCCTCCAGGGTCTTGGCAAGTTGACTTTGAGCTTCCTGTGGCCACATTTTATATAGTATATGTTGCATTTGATAAGTGCCCCCACCGAGCCTGGGGCTTTCCATGGGCTGAAGGATTCCTTCCTCACCATTGTCCCATTTGGCCTAAAGCTTCACCCTTTCAACAGACATTAATTGAGCCTCTACTCTGTGCCAGGTAAACATGACAGGTTCCTTGCAGTTAGGTCTGTGTTATCAATATGACAAGTAAGCAGAAATTTACTCTAAATCCTGAAGAGAAGTGTGCCAGGCATGCCCAGTGAGCTGTGGGGGCTACTTGGGTTGGGTTGAGGGAGAACCAAGTGAAAGGTTTTTGGACAGAGTGGTGTCCAAGTTGAGACCTAAAGGGTAAGGAGGAATTGGGTAGGAAGGAGGGCATTCCAGCCAAAAGAAATGTTTGCAAAGACAAGGAGTGGGGAGAAAGCAAAGTGTCTGTAGCCACGTATGTCAGGGTGGAGTGTGAGCTGGGTAGAAAGGCAGGGACTAGGTCTTTTTAAGTCACATTAAGGAATTTAGGGGAACTCTGAGGATAATGGGAAGTCACAGAAGAGTTTTAATAAAGGGAGAGAGATGGAATTGTAGTTTACGAAAGTTCACCCTGGCTGCTGTGTGGTGAATACATGGGAGAGGAAAAATTTGAGGGAGACCAGGGAGGAAGCTGTGACAATGACTTAGGAATGCTGGTGGGCTGACCTAGCAGTGTGGCAGTAGGGAAGGAGAGGAGTGGGAGTACAGACACTTTAGGAATTAAAATTGATGTCACATCTTTGGGAAAGGCGAGTTTATTATTGCTATCTCCATTTTACAGATGGGGTTGCAAAGGTTCTGAGAGGTGAAATAATTTCTCCTCATTCTCAGGGTCAAGCAGTGTAAGTTGACCTGAAACTCAGATCTTTCTTACTTGAAAGCCAGGCCCTTTTTACCACTCCATACAGCCTCTGAAGAGGGGAGGAGTGTGGAGGAGTGAGGGGCCAGATTGGGCTGAGGAGCTTGGATGTAGGTATCCTGAGGGCAGAGAGCACTCTTTAGAGGGGACCATATTTGTATGTGAGATGAATCTGACAGCTGCGTGGAGGCTGGATTTGTGGGAAGTGAGACTGGGAGCTGGAAGAGCAGCTAAGAGGCTTGCTGCCTCCAGATGGGACCTGGTGGGGGCCTCATCTAGAGCTGCAGCAGGGGAGTAGGGTGGAGGGGAGGGATGTGAGGTGTAAAGACAGATTAGTTCTGGGGGATGAGGGAAAGGAGGCAGGCAGGATGTGAATGGGTGGATAGTGGTGCAGCAAGAAGAAGGAACCGGGCTCAGGATTTGAAATGCAAACCAGTTTTGGCCATGTTGAGCTTGAGGTGCCATGGAGTGGCCAGGTGAGGATGTCCTGTGGTCTGTTGGGTGTTTCTGGACTGAAGCTAATGATCAGGAAGTTTTAGATTGAAGACTGGGCATGTGCCACATAAGAAGGTAATTCAGCTTTTCAGAGACAGGAGGGAAGAAGAGATATCCACTATCTTCCCTGACAAAGGAGTTAGTTTGTATAGGAAATTGTGACTGGTAGTCATGGGGAATGAAAGGGGGTTAGGATCCGCTGCCTCTGGGAAGGGAAGAGCAGGAGTCAGTGAAACTGAGGAAGTGGAGGGAACTGGGCAAAGAGGACAGGGTCAGTGGGGTCAGATGCCACAAAGAAACCTAGTAAAGATAAGCTGGCCTTGGACTTGCTGACTTTAGCTGTGGTGACCTTGGCAAGATGTTACAGTGGGCCCAAAGCAGGATACCAGGGGCTGAGTGCTCAATAGGTGGGCAGTGTAGGCAGGGAGGGCAGAGAACCTTGATGCTCATGGTGAGAGAGAGTGGCAGTTGGAGAGGAGATGGAAATGAGAGTGAGCCTTTTCAGTTCAGCAGAGGTGAAGTTGGAACTGATCACGAGCCCTTTTCTAGGAAGCTAAGGGAAAAAAAAGGAAGAGACCTCGAAATAGAATATGTAAATATGCAGAGATGGGTGAGTTCTCGGAACAGATCCCTTCTCCTGATATAACTCAAATTTGGCTTGGCTGGCATGGGCTGGGCTGGCACAGCTTGCTGGGCACATGGGCCCTGGTTCTGCTCCTTGCCTCAGCCCCATCTGGCCTGGGCCCCAGAGCAAGCCCTCAGAGCCCTACCCTGAGGTGGCTTCTGGTTGCCTCTGTCATACGACTTGGCAGTGAATGTTTGGTGAGGATGTCCGGGTGGTGTGTGTGTGTGTGTGTGTGTGTGTGTGTGTGTGTGTGTGTGTGTGTGTGTGTGTGTGTGTGTGTGTGTGTGTGTGTGTGTGTGTGTGTGTGTGTGTGTGTGTCTGCTTACCCAGCCTCTCCAATAGGTTGGGAACCCTTCTGGCTCTGGGTTGGGCTCAGGTCAGCTTGGCTGTATCCCTCATTCCCCTGGGCCTGGCCCTGTCTGACTCCCATAGGCTCTGCAGTTGCTAGTAACAGAATTCAACTAAATGCTTTTGCAGCCACCCAGGCACTACCTTGGTAAAACTGGCTAACAAACAATACCGTACAATAGTGTTCATTTTTCAGGCACCCTGTCTGTGCCAGGCTCTAATCTAGGACTCACAGGCCATCTCAGTTGATTCTCATAACTCTGGAAAGTATACATCATATACTTTGATATATATATCATAAATGAATGCTTCCTGTTAGAAGGATGTGAGTATGTTCTGGGAAACTGGCTGTTTGAGGGCTTGGGTGGGATTGTATCAGCATTATTCCATCAGTGCATCCCTTGCTCCATCAGTGCCATATGCCTGGCTGGGCAAGCCACTCAGAGGGGCTGAAGGATGTGCTAATCACTTATTTTTCTTTGGAATGGCAGCTTTGGAGTGTTCTTGGAGGGGAATTAGGCATCCAAGTCCGATTGATTGAAGTCCAGATCTCTTTCCATAGATGACCTAATCTCTTAGAGCCTTAGCTGTGTCCTGTTTTATATTTTTCCTCAACTTATATAAATGGATGCCGGCAATGTGTGTATCAGAGATGCCGGGGCACTCACAGCTGGTCTAGTGAATGTTCTAGATGACCAAATCAGAATCTGGACAATAAGGCAACCATAACAAGAGGGATAGACACTGGGAAAGTCTAAGGTCCTATGGTAGGGATCAGAAAATTAATTGCTCTTATAAAGCATAGGATTTCATTTTTCCCCCTCTTGGGGGCCAGATTCTCAACCCAGAAAACCACTACAGATGCATGGGAGTTGGCTCAAGGATGACCCTGGGCTAAGATCAACAGAACTGAACAGCTTGGTGTCTCAGCCAAATAAGGCAGTGCCTTCTGAGGTGCTATAATCAGGAGCAGCGAAGCCAGTCTTTCCCAGCCCTTGACTGCTCAGCTACTACCTTAGAGGTTGCATTCTGATCTGAGACCTGGTCTTTATATTTTATTTTATCGTGAAATATATACACAAAAAGTAGTAACTTTCAAAGTACATTGTAACAAATAGTTACCGAGTAGATTTCAGAGTTTGGTATGGGTTATAGTTCCACAATTTTAGGTTTTTAGCTGTTCCAAGACACTAGAAACTAGTGACTTCTTTTAGTGAGACTAAAAGAAATCAATACAATGAACAGTCATACTCATTTGTTAAATCCTATCTTTTCTGTTACAAATCCTCCTCCTTTGATCTTTCTCCCATTCTATACGGGTCTTTGCACTATGCCTATTCTAACTTTTTCATGTTGGAAAGGGCTGTTACTATGGGATAAGAGGATGAAACTTATTGATGTTCTGGAGAGGCTGGCCCCTCTGGGTTTCAGGATTTATCTGGCCTAGGAACCCATCTGGAGGTTGTAGTTTTCTGGAAAGTAATCATAGTGCATGGAACCTTTGTAGAATCTCAGATGGAGCCCTAGGGGTTCTTTAGGGTTGGCAGGAATGGTTTTGGTTGGGGTTTGGCAAACCATGGTAAATAGCACTATCCAGCTCTTGGTAAGAGTTACCTCCAGAATAGTCTCTCGACTCCATTTGAACTTTCTCAGTCACTGATACCTTATTTTGTTACAATTCTTTCCCCCCATTTTTTCAGGCAGGCAGTGTTGAACCCAGGATGTCAGGGCCAGGTTAAACCCTGGGATTCATATTCCACATTGCCAGGGAGACTTTCATCCCTGGATGACATGTCCCATGTAGTGGGAAGGTTAGTAATTTTCCTTGCACAGTTGGGCTTAGAGAGAGTTGGGCTTTGAGTAACAAAAGAGGCCCTCTGGAAGTAACTCTTAGGTAGGCTTAGCTTCTCTGCTGCATAAATAAGCTTCACAAGAGCAAGCCTAAAATGAAGGGCTTGTCCTATGGACCTTGGAGTCTCTACTGTTTGAGACAGTATCAGAGTTTTCCCCGGTGGTAAAGCTAAATAGTTTCATATTTTTTTCTCCTGTTCCTCAAAGGACTTGGCCAATACCTTTAAATTATCTGCTCAACTTAATCTGGGATGTATTCGGGAATTACATCAAGCTATACAGAATTACAAGCCTGCATTTCCATTCTGGGCTCCATGTGTTTGGGTTACTTAAATGATCTATCTAGACACATTGAGTTAGAGTATGTACTATGGAAAATTTAGGTTTTGGACAAAATAAATCTCTCTTCCTTTGGTGAGACCTGATCTTTTAGAGGAATGGACTCACACAGGACTGCTTAGTAGCTAGGAGGAAGTCAGTAGGTGGTGGTTAAATGGATGGACTCATTATGTCCTGGGAAATGAGTAGGATTAGAAAGACTCCAAGCAGAGTCCCTTGAGGGATCTATTTGGAACTAGAGATATTTACCCTGGAAAAAAAGGGCAGATTTAGAAGGGCATGCATGACCTCTGTGGTGAAATCCCTGAAGGGCTGTATTCTAGGGAAGAGGGATTAGGTGTGGTCCATGTGACCTTGGAGGGCTGATTTAGGACATGGGTGGATGGATCTTCCACTGGGGAAGGCAGCTTTTATTAAAGCTAGACAAGGTGTGCAAGGCCACCTTGTGAGGTGACTCAGTTACTGGAGGTATGTTAGCAGAGGCTGTGTGATCACCTTAAGAGCTGTTGTGATTGGCTTCCAGGCTGGACTGAATGACCTCTGAGAGTCACTTCTACTCCCGAGAACTGGGATTCTTGGATTACTGTATCCATGAAAGAAAGTGAACGGTTTGTAGGTAAGAGTAAGTATGTACCTGTATGCTTATCTCCTTACTGAAGTGGTCCTGGCAGGTCCAAAGGCCACAGCAGAGCTGGGAAGGCCCTAGAACATCTTATATCCTGGGGAACCTTTAAAACGCATATTTTATTCAAATATTGTCCTTGGAGTACAAACCAAAAAGGATATGTGGAAGATAGAATTAGGGAGTCTTGTCTGTACCTGGCCTAGATAGGAGGCCGGAAAAGAGCTGCTGTTGTAACTCTTCTTTCCTATTTTATAAACATAGAAATGGAGGTCTGGGCTGGGCGGCACCTTGCTTAATTCTGGTCAGTGGCCAGGCAGGGACTTGATATTTGGTTTCCCAGTCATGTCTAGTCAAGAGATTTTGTTGGGCCTGATTTGTTCAGGTGACTTCCACAGCTCCTACTCTGCCTCAGGTCTTGGGCATGAGGAGGGGGGGTTGGCTCAGAGATGGATTTAGGGAGTGGGGGTGGGGTGGGGGAGCTTGTCTTCGGCAAGTCTTCCTAGTACCTGTCTCCTGGCTGCCTCCCTGCTACACACTTAGTCTCCGTTGCCGACTCCTCTGGTTGTTCCAGGAGTGACCACCAGGTGGCAGTCCTGCCACGAGCCCAGTGCCCTGTTGGCAGAGTTAGGCACAAAGGATGCTGAGTAGACCCAGGATACCCTGGAAGGACCTGCCATGTTTTTAGGTAGATTGGGTACTCCGATGGAAGGAGAAAACATCTGTCTCTTCTCTACCAGTCCCCTTTCTGTCACTGGATTTCTGTCTTTTGTGTCTCTCACTTTCGCTTAATGTGGCTGGCCAGACTCAGATCTTAGCAGTTTAGGTAGAATCAACCAAAGAAAAATGGGTTTAGAATGACTGGGGCAGAGGACAGAAATGCAAGGATGGGATCTGCTTAGAGGTATTGACCCTTGGGGCCGAGAAGGATGGTGGCAATTCTGAGACGTTTTCCCCTAAGAGTGAGCTCAACAGACATCTAGGGGATGGTGGGCTCTGAGCTGGCCTAGAAGGAAGAGGCAAACTTGGAAGTGTGTGTGTGTAGTGGATTGTAGTTGCTCTTGGCAGAAGTTTGGAGATGGGCTTGAGCAGTGGGGGTGGGGAGGTGGGGCAGGTGAGATGCTGGGACCAGGACCCATGCAGTCAGAGGATGATTTCCTGTGCATTCCTTGCCTGGTCCCTCCTTGAGCCCTGAGAGTTGGTCTTCTGAGAGTTAGACCAAGTGCAGTGGTCGCTAGGAGTCCAGAGGCCACTGTGTCTGGGAGATGGTTGTGGGCCTGCTAACAGTGAGCACCTAGTAGGTTGGAAGTCTTAGACAGGGGCTGCAGATCCACTTTTGAATTATTTCCAGTATTTTAAAACTGGGGGGTTCAGCAAAAACTCAAGTTTCTAGCTTCTCTTGAAAAATCAGTCTCCCCCTGTCACCACTGGGTATACTTCCCTGTGACCCCCATGGGCTGTAGCGGAGCAGTGACTGCCCCGTAGACAGAGTATATGTTCTCTAGTGTTCCCCAGGTCCTACCCAGCCCACTTCACTCATTGTCATGCCCTGGCTGGTCTCTCTGTCCCTGAAATAGGTGGTGGGTAGGGGAAGGGGGGACAGTGGTAAATCCTGTAGATAGCAGCCAGAAGGCCTGGGTAGATGCCAAGCGCTGAGGCCTTACAGCAGGAGGGGTCCAGCATCAGGTGGTGGCTGTGGGCTTGGGCTTGGGCTTCATCCTTACACCTTCCACAGGCCTCTTGTCCACGTGAAGGCCAAGTGCAGCTATGGAGTCAGGACTGGGTAGGGTGTGGGCTGAGGAAGCTTGGAGAGTGGTGGAATGAGGTTGGAGAGGAGAGAAGAGCTCTCAGGGCCTCTGGTTGCTTTGGGGCCATGAACTTCAGGTCTGTGTGTGTCCATTTTTTGTGATTACTCAAGGGGTCTTCTTGGGTTTGTCTGTGCCCGCAGTTGCCCCAGGGCTCAGGAACTGGCCCCTTCAAGGCTTTTTTCTTCCCTCTTTTCCATCCTGGATAGAAGCCCCTGTGTCATGTTTTCTTCCAGCCTCCTCTCCCCATGCTTTTGTATGTGAAGTCACGGGGAGGGGGAATGTGAAATGTGCCTCCTCCTCAGACCTATCAGCATTTACGTCTGTTACTTCCACTGCTGGTCCATTTCCCATCATTGCCTGTGAGTGGGGATTGTGTCCCCGTCCTTGGTCCAGGCCCAAGAGCTATCCTTGGCCTCCAGTGAAGCAGGCCTCCATCATCACTGCCCCATTCTGATCTCATTTCCCTGTACTTCCTGAGGCAGAAGAGTCCACACCCAAATACCAGTGCCATGTCCTTCCTCACCCTGGGTACCTGCCCCCCTCTATGCCCCAAAGTCTAGCTGCCTTCTCCCTCTATAGTACACCTACCCCAAAGCATAGGCCGGGTACTCACTACCCCGAGTGGGCTGCCATCTGGCCCTTGCCCTTGGCCCCAGGTTGGTTGATTCGGGGGTGGCTGTTGGTGGCATCCTCTTCTCTAGAGTGTAGAGGGAGGGTGGGTGAAGCAGGTGCTGAGCTGAGCATGGAAAGCTGAGCCAGAGGCCCACCCTGAGATGTGGGTGGCATGGTCTTTAGCACTCCCCACCCTACCTCCAGCCTTGGAAAAAAAATTTTTCTGTCATCTACCACAGTTTCCATCTGCTGTCCTGTTGACTAAGAGGCTGAGCCCTGCTACTGGCCTGCCCTTCCATCCAGCACCAGGCAACTTGGTTCCAGAACCTCTCTGGGTTCTTTCTGAGGATTCTTAGGGCCCAGACATCAGACACACACAGGGGGCAGACGTGAAAGTGTCCATCTCACTGAGAGGCAATGCAACATGGAGGTTAAGGTGTGGGCCCTGGAAGGACTGCCTGAGTTTCAATCCTAGTGCCGTGCTTCTAACTAGCTGTGTGACCTTGGGCAAATCGCTTCTCCTCTCTTTGCCTTGGTTTTGTTTTTCATAAAAGGAGACAAATAATAGCACCTACCTTTAAAGTGGTGAGGATTAAATGAATTAATACCCGAAATATGTGCATAGCACACAGTAGCCTCAGCTATTGTTATTTGGAGTTAAAAACCCAGGTTCCCATCTTTACCAGCTGACCTCGGACAGATCCCAGCCTTTCCCTATGTCTCAGTTTTGTTCTTTCTAAAATGGGGTTATGCTCTCTCCCTCACTGCGGAGATGATGTAGATGGAAGTGGACTGTGTTGTGAGTTGCTGTGCACATAGGCAGTGTTTTCAGTAATTCTGAATTTATTTGAATTCCTAGTTTTTAGTTTTTAAAGGCAGAGGCACATGATGTTTTCCCCCTTAACTCTGCACAGAGGGCAGACACTGGGGGCCATATAGTTCAGCAGATTGGGCCCTGGGCTGGAAGCAGGTTGACATTCTCGGAGGCTAGTCTGGGCCAGGCCATGTAGCCACAGGGTTGGCGGGGGTGGGGGATAGAGGTGGGGGTGCCGTCTAGGGAAAGGCTCTGAGACTGTCCATGACCTCCCTCTCTCTGGGAGTAGTATACCCCTGAGCATCATGGCATTGTTGGCCCCACCCAGTGGGTCAGGAACCCAGCCCTGCACTATCTTTAGGGGCATCTTGACATCACCTAAGATGAAGTACTTTTAGGGAAGAAGGAGGGGACAGTTAGAAGCAGAATGTGAAATGTAAAGCAAAACTTCCCTGGTCATGGAGGAGGGCAGGGGGCTGGGGCTGGGGTCAGGGCAGGTTGTCTGCTGTCTTTGCCAGTGTCTGTAGTGTGTGAATCAGGTCTAGCTAAACCTCTGAGTCCTAGAGGCTGAGCCCATGTACGCCGCTACCACCTCCTCACCCTGTCCCATGCTGTCTCTTCTAAGCACAGCCCACCTTAGGCTCAGCATCCAAGACGCACTGGATAAGTGCTTACAGATCTGGGTGCAGTTCCCATCAGTGGTTCCCTAAGGCACCCTAGTGGGTCTGCATCCTCTCTGGCTTGAGGGAGGGGAGATCCCTTCACACAGGCAGGCAGGTGACTCTGATGGGATGAGCTGTTGGTAGAGCCACCTGGACTGCTCAGGTGACTGCAGAGGACCAGGCCAGGGCTCTCCCCCTGAGAGTCACCACCGGGTCATCAGGTTGCCTGCAATAGCCAAGTCCTGGGCCTGGGCAGAGATCTCCTAAAGCTGATCTGACCCTGCCTCCTGGAAACTGTGTGGGCATGCAGGATGCTCCCCTTTCTATTTGGGGAAGGGGCCTTCCTAATTATATCCCCCTCCACTCACATGGAAATTAGTTTGGATTTTCTGAGCATGCACCAGCTGGCTGGGGGGGGAGGCAGCCCAGAAGGCTGCTGGCTGGGGAAGGGAGAAGGGAGGGGAGGGAGCCAGGCCAACATGAAAAATTCCCAGCGTTCTCACAGGCAGAGTGATAATGGGGTGCTGAGTGCTCCCCACAGATCATGGACCCGCCCCCTTCATTCTTAAGGGAAATTATCTTGCTCCTGTTCCTAGGCTCACAGGGAGCCGGTGTCCACTCAGGCCGGCGCATCCTCTGCCTCTGCAAGGTGCAGCCCTCTGAGCCCAAACCACTTAGCTGGCTATTAGCGATGTGTCTAGGCTGTCTGAAAGGTCCTTCCAAGACTTACAGGCCAATGTTTTCATGGAGTGGGGGGAGTGGAGCCGATGCCCAGAGAGGGGACGTGCCCTGTCTCTGATCTCAGAAGACCACAAGTCTGTCTTGCCCTTGCCCGGGTTCTCCCTGTGCAGTTACCGGGAAAGGGACCGCGAAGGTAGCCCCGGCCGCTGGCACGGCTCCGCTGAAGCAGCTGAGGAGGCAAGAAAGACGGCGAGGGGCGGGGGAGGGGCGGGGTGGGGTCAGGCGTTTGACTCCGCCTCCCGGTGTTTGGGGTTGCCTGCGGCCGGGCGCTGGCTCAGTCTGGGTGCTTGCCGCTGTCGCTCCGGGGCCGAGGGATGACACCGCCTCCTCCCGGACGCGCCGCCCTCGGCGCCCCGCGCGCCCGCGTCCCCGGCCCGCCGACTCGGTCTGGGCTCCCGCTACGGCTGCTGCTACTGCTCTGGGCGGTTGCCGTCGCCGCCCAAGGCCACACGAGGAGCGGACCCCGCATCTCCGCGGTCTGGAAAGGTAGGCGGCGCCGCGCGGCCGGCGGGGCGCGGGATCGGGCGCTGCGCCGGGTGGGCGCGGAGCGTAAGACACCCAGAGGGAGTGCGTGTGCGCTGCTCTGCGGTCCTGGGCTGTCTCCGCGGGGAGCGTGTAGGTCTGGGTGAGTGTGTGTGAGTGTGCGCGCTGGCACGCCGGAGAGGGCTGTAACGCTGCAGCGAGCGAGCGGCGGGGGCTGGAGCCCGGGCTAAGTCGCTCCAAGTCCGCCCGCTGCCGAGAGCCGCAGCGCCAGGGCGCGGGGGAGGGGGCGGGCCCCTCTTTCGGTCCAGAGCTGCTCTCGGTCCTTCGGCGCCAGGGCCTCTCGGGAGGACCCTTGCCCGGCCCAGGACCCCCGCCCGGGCCCCCTCCTCCTGAGCTGCAGGCTCCGCTGACGCGCAAGGCGCTGGCTGGGCCGAGGAGCGGGGCGCGGACCTCTTGCAGCCGCCGCCGCGCTCCGGCTGCGGGAACAAAGACCCCACCGCCCGCCCCCGCGCCCGCCCCGTCCCGAGCGCGGGCTGGGCAAAAGGTTGGGCACCCTGCACCCTTGGGCTAGCTGGTACGTGGTGCGGTGCGGGAGCTTGGGGTGCCGGGTCGCTCCCTCCGCAATGCCGGGACCGGCCGCTCCCCCCTTGCCCGCACGTGGCAGTTGTCACCAGGACTCGGCGCCGGCGTGGGGAGCAGTGCCCGTTGGGTGGGGCGCGGCCGTCGGGACCCCTGGTCGGGGGCGCAGGTTTTAGGCGGCCGTAGATATGTGAATCTGGGGAGCCCGGGTCTTCCCCAGGGGTGCCTCAGTTTAGACCCCTGTATGATGGACCAAAAAGCCAACCTGGAGAGGGTTTGAGATTTTCTGCCACGAGGGACTGAGCACCCCTCGCCTCCATTGCACAGGACAACTGTCTCTGTCCCCAAATCTGGCATTGCCGTAGCCCCCCTGTGGTGGTGGTGGTGGTGGGGACTCGCTTTGGGGGCTGGGCTGGCCGGTCAGATCTGGCCCTGCTGGGAGTCCTTTGATGCCTGCGGCAGTTTGCAGGGATTGCAGAGTTTGAGCATTATCTGGGGCAGGTATTCTTAGCCGAGGGGAAAAAAACCCACACAGAATGAATGGTCTGAAACTGCCGCAGCAATGAAGGGAATGTGACTTGCCCAAGGTCACTTGACACCGTGGGAGCATATCTTACAGGCCAGAGCTCTGACCTGGCACAGAATGTCCTGGTTAGGGATGGGAACATTTAGGAAGTTCTCCTGCCATCAGGGGCTCTGGAGGGTCAGCTCTGCTACCCAGCCAGAGGTGTTCATGGAGGAGTGGACAATGGTGCAGCTGGAGCACAGATGGCCTACTCATGGTGGACATGTGCACATCTTTCAGACTCAAGTGTGGTCAGCTCCCGCACAGGCTTACTCTGCCTTGCCATCTTCTTTATCTTGCACCCAGCCTCCTGGTCTGTCCTGAACAGCAGAGTGCTTGGGATTCTGCAGGGAACAAATGACCACATTTGAGTGATCTGAAATCTCCCTCTGCACCAAGTCTCTTGCATTTAGCTCTACTCCCCTCCCCCTGCCAAGATCTCCCCAAGACCCTCCCCCAAACACACTTAATGCACACCCACTTCTCAGCACTTAACGCTTATTTCCCCATCCTGGGCACTTAGTCCCCACCCTGAGGCTATTTAAAGCTGCTTTCAACCCTTTTACCTAAGCTAACTTACCAAAGCTCCCAGCCTTGCTCCCGCGCTCTCCCTTGCTCTGCATGCGGTTCACTGCTCTAGGTACACTGTCCATATCCTCCGCTTGCTAACGCACTATTGACCCCCGTTTGGGTCTACCAGTTTCACGCCAGTCTTGTCCAAGGGCACTCTGTGGTTGCCTTCATCAGTGCCAGGCATCCCGCTGGCCAGACAGGCCCTGCCATTCACCTGCCCACCCCCAGGCCCACCAGCTGGTGACAGTGTGCCCAGCTGACAGCTGCCTCCTGTCTCCTGTGGGGTGACACATGGTAGTCGGGCAGGATTGGACTTGGGACTTGGGCAGGGCAAACCCAGGAGTGGGGTAAGAGGGGGACACTCCTAGGCTTGCTGGAGGCCTAAGTCCCTAGCCACCAAAACCAGTGGGCAACAGCCTCTGGGAAGCATGAGATCAAGGATGATGGTGATTCAAGAACCACTTCTCCGTGAGGCATAGATTGGGGTTGAAGGGACTTTTGAGCCCAGGCAGTTGTGGGGACTAGAGGAAGTATGGAGGGCTCTTCTGTCTTTTCTGTTGTTTCTTTGCTGCTGCTAGGGAAAGATTAGAATAGGGAGCTCTGGGAAGGTCCCAGGCTGCACTTATTCAGGGAAGTTAATGTCTCTCCAGCCTTGACACCTTGGCAAAGACTTAGCCCAGAGCAGCTTGGGGTAGGGAGAGCAGTGTGCCAGCATTGACCTGCCGGGTGCCCTTGAGCTCCACACCTGTCTGTGACACTCAGAGTGCTCAAGGGCAGGAAGTGCTAGCACTGAAACACAGGCCAGGCAGGGTGTGTAGGTGCAGTCAGGGGCTGGAGGGGAATGGGTGGGGGTGAGGGCAGGGGGTTAACAAGAGGTGGGCCGCCTGTGTAAGCTGTGCACGCTCTCCTCATTCCTTCCCTGGTTGGAGGAGATAGAGATGCCTAGGAAGGTACTGACCCCCAAGGTCAGAGGTGAGCCAGCGTGTCCATTGCTGACACAGAGCCCAGTCTCCACCTGCCCAGACAATTCTGACCTCTCCCTTTTCCAGTTAAGCAACAGGATGTTATTGTTGACTCGGTGGCTCCTGGGGGATCCATTATGGGGTTGCTCCCCAGGGCAGGGGGTTGTTGTTACCTCCTCTAGGGGATGAGGTCACAGCTGGGACTCCCTGAGCGTCAGCATTTCCAGTGGAAATCCTTGCCCCCTTGGGGATCTGGATGTGCTCATCACCTTCAAGGTGAACTCCCTCTGCAGAATAGGGAGGGGAGGCAATTTCCAGAGGAGACGGGGAGTTTCCTAACTGGGAGAGGTGCTTGGGGCTGTCACCAAGAATGTCTGCCAAGCACTGTGACCCCTCTGCCCTGGCAGTAAAGATTCTGAGAGCGGGATGGGGGTGGGGGTGGGGGAGCAGGGTTAGGGAGGGGAGGGCTGGTACAGCCCAGGGATGACCGTGGTGAGGGGGAAAGAGCAGGAAGCTTGGGAGACCGTGTTCTGGTCCCAGCTCTGGCCTGTTTCACTGTGTGACCTTGGGCAAGTCCTTGCTTTCGTCTGAGCCTCAGTTTCCCTAAATGCCCAAAGAGGGCAGGGGGTGAGGCATAAGGAGACTTATTCTTTTCTGAGCCCTAATGCTTTATTTAGGATTCCTGCCTCTTTTGGGAGGGAAGGGCTCACCAGAGGCTGTGGTGGCCCATTCAAACCTTAGTAGAAATGAGAAATTGAAACCTGGAAAGTCAGGGGAAATCCTTGAGTTTTATGTTCTTTCCTGTCTTTTTCTTTCATGGGCAGAAGGCTGAGGTACAGCTGACAGAAGCGACCTGCTGGCCTGTAGCCTCTAGGGTGGACATATTCATTCACCAGACATTTCCGGGGCTCAAACTTGCGCTGGGTTGGTAGGTGGGCTTAGAGGATCAGCGATGAGAAATTTCGATGATTCCCTGTCCTTATCGCTCTCCCGCTGTCGGCAGAAATATAGACAGGTAAACCTGCAGTCACAATGGAGTGTAGCCTGGGTTGCAACAGAAGGTAGCTGTGAGAGCCGAGGAGTACCTAACCTAGTCTACACTGGCAGGAAAGGCTTCCTGGAAGAGGTGGCAAGCTGAAGTGGCCGAAGGAGTAGGAGCTGGCTGTAGAGGGGAAGGGCAGGAGGAAGCACACCTGACTTGGCAGGTAGGACCAGAGAGAGGCAAGCGTGGAGTCAGCCTGGGTCTGGTGGCTCCAAAAATTTTTTTCTCGGGAGGAGACATCTTAGCTGGGCTGCCTGACCTTCCACAGCAGCTCAGCCATAGGATTGCTCTTGAGCCTTCAGTCCAGCAATGCCCAGTCTCTTTACCTTCCCTCTTGGGAGTCTGTAGCCCTGGTGCCAGGTCTCCCTTGAGCCTGCCCAGGTGTCCAGGGCCCTGCCCAATTACCTGTAGAGGGCAGAGAAGGAGAGTCCAGGGCTGCCTGGGAGCTGAGCGCAAACATGGCATGAGAATTAGCCCCGTGGCAGCGGCAGGCGCTGTGGCTTGGACGTCTTTGAGAGGCTTGGACTCCGCAGGAACCCCAGCAACGCCAAGACCCCATCACAGCTCCCTGACGGGAAGCTGGGGCGGGGTGTGGGGACGCCAGGGCTTTCCTCCCTGACTCCCGACCTCAGGGAATTCTCCAGGTGAGGAGGCCCTGTCTCTTCCTCTGTGGGCACTCTCAGTACTGGGAGGCACTCCCCCGGTACCAGCGGGGCCTTGTGGGTGGCGCGAGGGAGGGGAAAGGAGTGGGGAAGTTGGCAGGGTAGGGTGGGTCGGCAGATACCCTTCCTCCAACCAGCTTCTCCTTCCAGAAACCTTGGCTCCTTAAGGGGGATAGATCACTTTCCTGGCTGGGGCTGGGGTTGTGGGTACTTGGGAGAAGCTGGGAGAGCCCTCAGGGACTGAGCCAGACCAGGCCCCAGTGTGTGGGTGGGGAGCTAAGGCATAGCGCAGGGGTGAGGTGCAGCGGCCTGTAGGTCCAGTAGCAGGAGTAGGTGGCCCTTGAGTTGACAGCTGAGGCCCCTGATGACACTTAGCCCTCCGCCTCCAGCCCCATGTTCCCTGTCTTACCCACTGAGGGTGGCTGGCGGTGTCAAAAAGAGCCTAACCACACTTCCTCTGTCCTGCCTGGCAGCTCTGGGGTCAGAAAGTTTCCTCTTCTCTTGGTTTCCTTTTTTAGCCAGGTCTCCATGCCACAGAAGGCTTTCCATGTAAAGGAGAAGGAAGGGGCCTTGCCTTGTCCCGTCTCCCACCAAGGGCCAGTCTCCTTTGCCAGGTATTCGGCCGGGTAGCTGTCCTGACCTCAGTGAGCCAGGCAGGCCAGAGGACAGGGAGGGGAAAGCTAGAGCATGAGGGACTGTGTCTGGTCCCTTTCCCAAGCCAGCCCAGGTGTTAGAGGGGTAAGACAGTTTGTGCCTTCCCCACCCTCTGTAGTACAGACCTGAGGCCCTGCTTCCTCTCCAGAGCTGTGATCTTGGCCTCCTCAAGGCTGTGCCATTCTCTGCATCCCTGTGCTGACCCTTCCACCTTAAACCCACTACAGAAAATGCTGCTGTCCTCCCCAGCTCCCCAGTCCATTACCCTGGGGCCGACCCTCCCTGCAGCCCGCTCACCCTCCTCCTGCTTTCTGCCGGTGGGCTCTGCTAGTTCAAAGCGTCCACCACCTATCTCACTTCCTCCACGGAGCCTTCTTGGGTTACTCCAATGCACACAGCCTGTCTTGGGGTAGAGCCAGGGATGTCAGAAAAGAAAGGTCAGAGCTCAGCTGTACTAACCACACATTCCACAGATGGGAAACTAGAGCCCAGAGAATGGCAGGGACTGGCCTAAAGTCACCCAGCTAAACAGACAGAGCTGGGAACAGGGTGGTATCTCCCGTCCCTGAGTCTCCTCCAGCCCCCAGGTCTCAACCTTTCTCCAATTGCCTGTCTGCCCTCATGCTCAGTCCCAGCCTTGGCACTCCCTGAGCCCAGCTCCTCCTGGTCTGGCTCACTTGGGCCAGCATTCTTCCTTCCCCAGCTCTCTGTTTCCAGAAGCCACACTCTATCATGACCTGTCCTCCCTCAGGATCTTAGCTTTGAGTTGGCTCTGTGTATTTCATCTGGTATTTTCCTCGGGGCAGCTGGGCCTCAGTTTGCAAGGACAGGTTGATCTGTGTCACTGCTCAGGCTAATCTGGGTTTAGCCATCAGAGCAGCCTGGGTTTAGGCTGATCCTGCTGTGTCTCCTGCACTCCCTGCTCCCCAGGGGGCCTTGGGCTCTGTGTCAATCCTTCTGGGGGAACCCCTCATTGGGGAGGGCAGGCAGCCCAACTCCTGTGCCTAGGTCTGTGTTCTGCTCCTCTCTGAAAGAGAGGCAGGAGAAGCCCTAGGTTTGGCCTTGGGGAGAGAGCACCTGGAGAGGAGGCAAAGAAGTGACCTAGGGGTGCCTAGGACTGTGACAGGAGGTGAGGGTAGGAGAGTCAGTGTGGGGTGGTGCAATCAGGGAAAGCTTCCTTGGGGTGGTGTGGGGGGGCAGAGGCTAGCAACAGGGGCCAAGGCATAGGGCCCGGAGCACCGTTCAGGTTCTTGTTTGTCTCTGGCACAGCCGAGCAAGGACAGAAGCTCACCAGGTTCAGCTCTGCACCCCTCGGCAAGCAAGGAGCCTATTCTCAGATGTCTCCCCTTCTGACGTGGGGGCTTGGCCCGCCCTAGTCCTCCCTCTCCCTGCCGTCTGAGCTGGCCCCACCTGCCTGGGCCTGACCCTCACCTGCAGGATTCCACAGTCTGGCTGAAGTTCCACCAGACAGCCTGGTCTGCGAAGAAGTCATGTGCTAGGTGGTGGATGGGCACAAGGTTGGAGGAGGACAGAGCAGTAAGGGTCCTGGAGCCAAGGGCATTTGGGCTAGATTCAAAAGGACAGGTGATATCAGTGTGCACAGAGAAGGGGAGAGGGGCAAGGGCAGTCTGGGTGAAGGGAGAGCACAAGCAAATGCTTTAAGTAGAGAATGAGCCATGGCAGGAGCAGAGATGTGGTGGGCCTTGACTGTCCGGGAGAGGAATTGGGCCCTGCCAAGATATGCAGTAGGGAGCCATGTAGGTTCTTGAGGTGGAGACCCAGAAATGGGGTTTTGGCCAGTGCTGGCTGGGTGGGAACCCAGCTGGATAGCCAGTAAAGGGGTTCTTGCCATTCCCTGCCCCTCACTGTAAATGTCCCAGAGCACAGTGTCCTCTGTTCTAGGCAGAGAGATCTTGGAAGCCTTTTCTTCCTAATTACTTGTATTGGTCAGCACTCAGAGCCAGGACCCCATGCTGCTCCTCCCAGTTTCTGCCCTACTGGCCCTACACACTCACGCTCGCTTACACGCACACTCAGCAGTTTATCATGGTCAGAGGTCAGGCTTTCATTGGCCAAGAGGCCTCTGAGTTGCTCCACCCCTCTTTGGGTATCAGTCTCCTCATCTGTATGGGAGGGGCTGGCCTAGGAGCCTCCGGGGGTCCAGCTGTGGATCACAGATTATTAGCCCAGATTCTGGAGTCAGCCTGCTTGAGTGTCCATCTCCACCCCACCACTTCCTCGCTCTGTGGCCCTGGACAAGGTACTCAACTTCTCTGTCCCTCACTGCCCTTGCCAAATGGGATAGTGTGAGAACCCACCTCAGAAGAGATTGCTGATGATAGGATGAGTTACTATAGCTAAAAATCATTGAGAGTGGTGCCTGGCACATAGGGAATAGTATGGAAGGGTGAGATGGAAGGGGTATCACCATCATCATCATCCCTCAGTGCCTCTGATTTCTGATGGAATGTGATAGTCTAGGCCGGGTGGCCCAGCCCTGCCAGCTTTTCCTAGCCAAGCGTGCTGGCTGGCTGCCCTTGCACTGTGCCACCCCCGCCCTCCCCGCTGTCCCAGGCTAAGGCTGCGATGGTGAGCCTTCTGTATTTCCACAGTCCTTCAGTTCTGTCCCCTTCCCTGCCCCTGCACTGGTTCTGGGCCCCAAGGACAGACCCTGCACCTCTACCCCTCTTCTCCTTTGAAGTAGCCACCAGCTGACCTTGACTTCTCCCCATCCCCCCGCCCTATGGGCTTCTGGAACCTGCTGTGCTAGAGAATGGACGGAAGGTGGGTAGAACAAGGTGTTCTGTCCTGGGCTTCCTGCCTCCCCTGGGCTTGGGCTCAGGGCTTCCTTCCTTCTCTGGCTGGGCCTCCATCCCTCCCCGAGCCCCCAAACCTGGCTCGGCTCATCCTCCTACAGCTTGTTCTCCACGCAAGCCTCTGCCCCAGTAGGGTTCCCCCCAGCCCAGCCTTCTGGTCCTTTCTGCAGCGGCGCAGTACAGAGAGCGCTCGACTCTTGGCAGCTTGGAAGGGCCTTAGTTTTCCAGGCTGTAAAACGGTGTCCCAGACCCTTGTCCCGCCTTCTTTGCAGAGTGGTTGGGGAATTTGGTGGGCTCATTAGTGTAGACGAATAAGAATTTTGGCTTCTGCTGCCTCCACCTCCAGAAAGCTGTTTCTGACTTCTCTAGCAAGCGCTGACCCACACTTTCCCAAACTTGACCCATAAACTTTAACCCTGATTATTCTGTGATTTGTTCCAAGAATGATGGTGGGTCGTAAACTGAGACCTTAGCATGTGACGGTCCCCTGGCCCCACCTGCCCAATTCACAAAGGAAGAAATCAAACTCAGGGAGACCCAGGCCCTGATCTCAGTCACAGCTTAACCAGCCTCCCCAGGACCAGAGGTGATGGAGGCTTCAGGGAGCTGGGACCGCCGTGGGCAGGAGGAGGCTTCCGGCCACACAGCTTGTCATTCCTGTGGCTGATATAGAGGGGCAGAGCCCTCCTCGCTCCTCCATGAGCCATGTACTTACTGCCCCCAACGCCCTACCACTTGTCCTGCCGTACAGGCCCTTTCCCCCTGCTAGGCAGCTCTCTGGAACCTGGCCCTGCCCCAGTGGAGTCAAGGTTCCCAAACAGTGACCAAAGCCTAAAGAACCATGGAACAGTGCCACCTCACTGCTGACGTCCTGTTCCCTGGCCATATTAGGAGAGGCAAAACCGATGAAACATTTATCCCTTTGACCCCACCCCCAACGGAAAGTAGGAAAGGTTTCTTCCACCACCTGACACATTGCTTGGTGTTGTGCCATTAGTCACTCCTTTTGGTTTAAAGCTTTGGCTGCTAGAGGCCGCTGGGAGGTTGGGGATCCACCTGGGAGGTGGGTGGATGGGTGGGTGATTCCCTTCAGTTATCAGATTAGTGACTTGTCACCTAGAGAGCAGATGAGCAAAGGAAGGAAGGATGCAGAGCAAGAATGACACAGGAAAGCAGAGATAAGATGTGGGAACCTGGAGCTTTTTGCAAGCCAAGAGGCTTTTGAAGAAGTCCAGAATGTGATTCCTTGAAGGGATGGGGCTGGCCGATGGGAACCAGAAACCCTCAGTTCTGACCTGGTCCCCTCCTTCCCTTCCTTACGGTGTGCCCTTGGGCCAGTGATATAGCTTCTCAGCCTTCAGCAGCCCCTCAGCCCAGGGATTGCTCAGATCCTCTCTCTTCCGCCTTGACCTGTGGGTATGGGATTCCAAGTAGTAGAGAAGCTGCAGACTGATTCCTGGGCTCCATGTGGCCTTCTCTTCCCCCCCGGCCCCAGTTGTGTGGTTAGGGGAGGGTGTCGGAGAGGCGGGGCAGTGCGGGGAGGCCCACTGGGGAGGAGGTACCTACCAGATGTGTTTGGGTTCCAACCTGGCCTTGGCTGCCTGACTCAGGCATTCCCTGGTGAGGTGCCCACATTCCTTCCATTCTCAGATTCTTTCAAAGGGCTCATTGAGGCTAGCATCAGTGCTCCTTGGGGTCAGTGGGTCAGGCTGGAAGACTGCCCTTCCTTATTGCTCCCTTTGTGGTCAACGACAGTCTCCCATTCCAGCCTCTCTCTGGCCCTCCCTACGGGCTGTCCTCTTTCACAATCAATGAAACTATGGGAACCAGATGGTGACAGCACCCAGAGGGAATGAGGGGAAGGGTGATGCTCCACCAGACAGGCTGTTTTAGGGAAATCCACCCTGCAGAAGCCCAGACTTGCTACGGTCACTCAGTGCTGGGACAGTGGTGACCACGAAGAGGAAGCAGGCCTGTCGCTTTCTAACAGAGTCAGAGGTCCTGGACCCCCTGGCTGGGTCTGTGTCTGGGGAGCCTGCGCTCCTACCCTTCCCCTCGACCCCTGCATCTGGCTGGTCCTGACACAGGAGGTCGGGCTGGGACTCAGAGGGGGCCTCAGAACCCCTGCTTGGGGGCAGCGGAGTGTGCTTTCTTGAGGATTGGCTCAGAATCACAGGGCTGGGGGTGGTTTGTCTCCTGTGCCCATCACACCTCCAGGGCCATGCCTGCCCCACGAGTCCTTAGCCCCCTCCCCTGCCTGAACCCCTGGTTATTCTGGGAGCTTTTAGCTACCACTTAGTCAGCCACTAATGCGTCAGGCCGGGGAGTGAGGGGGGAGACACGGTGCCAGACGGTGCTCCTTTTAGACATGCAGGATGGGAAGCAGAGGGGGCTGGTCAGGCGAGGCGGGGGTGGGGGGATGCCAGAGGACGGGGAAGCAGTGCTCCATCCTGGCCAGGCTCGCAGGGAGCAGGCAGCGCAGAGACTGCTGGGCGGTGGGTTGCTGTGTTCCTTGGGTTGTCAGCTGACTAATGGCTGCGCCCCCTTCCCCTATCACATGGGGCCTCAGCCTACCTTCCGGAATCTTCTCTCATTAGATCTCTGCCAGGCTGCAGCACGTGGCCCCTGTCCCTACCATATGTCTGCCTTCCCACCTTTGCTCAGGCTGTCTTCCCTGCCTGGTGTTCTCTCCCTGCCTGTTCTTGGCCCATCTAGCTTTTATCTGCCTTCTTCATCTCTTTGAACTCAAAAGGCAACAAAAGGAAAGCATTTCGGGACCTGACATTTGCTCCCTAGGTCTGAGCCTTTTCAGGGGCATTGCCTGCCTGGGCAGAGCCTTGAAGGTCATGCCCCTGCCTTGGCCCAGCTCTCTCAGTGTTAATCAGACTGGGCCACGGATCCTGGCTGGGGTGGCTTGGTGCTGCCTTCACTTCCAGGCAGCCCTCCTGCCCCTGACCCCCAGCCCCCGCTCCTGCCCTGAACAAAGCTTCCTTTCATGTATTCATCGGAGCTGCTGCTGCTGCTGCTGCTGCTGCCCCACACTTCCTGGGCACAATCAGGCCCTTTGAGGGCCTCAGGCGGTGTGGGAGCCGGGGCTGGGGCTGAGTAGAGAATGGGCCAAGGCCGTGTCCTGGGGATGAGCTGATGCTGGCTCTCCTCCACCGCGGCATCACCGGGCACCGACGGGAGGGGCAGGAGCCTGGAGGTCAAGGGAGGCAATGCTCCTGGTCCTGTTTGTCCTTCTGCAAAATGGGGTGAGGAGCCCCTGTCTCCCCCCACCCCGGAGCCTGGAGCGAGGGTATAAGGGGAACCTGGGCTCCGGCTTGCACATCCCCACGGGGCTGTTTTGGCCTCGGTGCTGCAGCCCTCGCCCGGCAGCCGGCAGCCCTCGCTCTCTCTTTGTGCCCCCAGCAAATCTTTTACAAGCAGCCCTGAGGTCCCTACTATGACAGATTTGCTTGGGAGCAGTGAAGGCTCCCTTTGGTGTGGCTGCCTCACCCCTCAGACTGGACTCCCAGGGCCGGGCCACATCTCCCCTGCCAGACTGCCCAGGTCCAGGCTGGATCTCCTCCTCCCTTTAACCTCCTTGTCACAGAGTTTCCATCCACGGCCTTCCGCATGAGGAGAACTGTATACTGCCCTCCTCTGAGGCCCGGGCTGTGGCCGAGGGGTGGTCCCGGGGGCTGAAGTGCCTGCTGCAGGTGACCGGCATGCCGCAGGGGTGGGGCTCCTTCCCCCTGGCCCTGGGGGGCTGTGGATCTCAGGCCCCAGCCTGGCCCCCCCAGATGCAGGCTGTGGGCAGAGTAGGAGGGGAGTGGGGGCTGCAGACTGGCTGGATCCTGCGGGCCATGGTGGCGGCAGCCTCTGCTCTGGCTGCTGGTGAGAGCTGAGTCAGGAAGGCTACCGGCTGCTGACCCCAGCTAGAAGGGAGGGGAAGCAGGGCAGCAAGTGGGGCTCCGATCAGCCATGTGTTGGCCAGCACCTCCCCAAACAACCCAGCACCGAGCTGTGCTCTCAGCCCCTGCCCTGCACAGGTGGGACTGAGAGGAATGAGCCTGGGGGTCCAGGGGCCCCTGACATCCTCTCGGCAGCCCGAGGACTTTTGTGGTGCTCTGAGGAGAGCCAGGCGAGCCCGAGAGCAGTGAGCTCAGCACTTCTCTCTGTGGCCAGCGACACGGCATCTCCCTGGACGCTCCGGAGAACTGATCCTCAGCCTGGCCCATCTTCCTGCCTCCGAGCTTGACCTTGGGCTACGCTTGTCCCCAGGGGACCTGGTTTCCTCCTCTGTGCAATGAGCCAGGCTGCAGCCGGGACTGAGAACATCTCCGGCTCCTTGGGGTGACCTGGTTATGCCTTGAGGAAAGGAATGTGTGCATTCTGCAGTTTGTAGCCCAGCTGCCCCTCACCCCCGCTGAAAGCAGAATCAGTAGGAATGGGCTCAGATGGCAGCAAGAGATTCGGGACAGACTCAATGAAATGGCAGTTATTTTCTCTCTGGGCTGGAGTGTGTTGTGCTTGGGTGTCACTGCCAAGCTGGCTGCCCCGGAGTGTGCTGCAGCTGAATAAACAGTTGAAAGGCTGAGTTCCTGGGTGAGGTCCCCAGGCTGGTTAGAGGTGGAGGATGCTGGCTGGGGCTGATTGCTGGGGACACAGCCCCACCAGCTGCCCCATCCCTGTAATTTAGTCCAGCAAACAAGACAACCTCTGCAATGTCACTAGAGATAGTAATCTCTCTGGAGGCGGCGGTTGCAGACAGTTCTCATTTTGGGTAAAATTGTCCCGGTCAGGCCTTCTGTTTAAAAGCCCATGCTGGGCCCTGTGAAGGCCCCCCTGCCCCAGGATTGCTGGAGAGGGAGATGTGGTCTTTACCCCTGGAAGAGCTGGAATTTTGGTGAAACCAGTCCAGAGTGGGCCAGGCTTCAAAGTCCAGCTGGGGGCACTGGGAGGGCAGGAGTATGGACTCTGGCTCACACCCTGCTGCCGTGTGACCTTGGGCTGGCTCCTGCCCCTCTTTTGACTTCTGTTTCCCATCTGTGCAATGTGAGAGAGTGGACTCCCTTCTGGCTCTGATCTAGTGCTCAACAAAGGGTTGGGAGTGGGTAGGGAGGGATCAGGGAGGGCTTCCTGTAGGAAGTGTGGGCTGTGACCAGAGTGGTTCTGGGGAGCCTGGAGCTTTACAGAGTGGGGTGACCAGAGGCCCTGCTGCCTGCAGGGAGGTGGAGGTAGCTGCTTGCTTTTTCTTGGGGTGGCAGAGAGCATCACAGGGCCTGGATCAGGCTTGTCCCCTGGGACAGAGCTGAGGGTCCCTTGTCCTTCCTCCTGCCTGAGCCCAGCCCCTCCAGAACAGCAGAGTTTGAGAAGTCTATTCTCCCCAGGACCCCCTAAATTCTGCTCCCACCTTGAGGTCACACATGTCATGGGGGAGGAAGAAGCTGCCCTCCTAGGGGACATGGCTCTGGGGTGGGGACAGCTGGTTGCTAGGTCCTAAGGGCCCCTTATTCTATTGTCCCTGCTGTCTGAGACCTGGTGCCACCCCAGCACGGCCAGTGTCCTGAGCATCACACCTTAGTTGCTAAGGGGGTGCTGGTATGCCTGGGGGTGGGGGTGGGGTGGGGACCCAGGACAGTCCCTCAGGGCCCAGCCTCAGTGCTCCACCAATTGCCTCCTCCTCAGGCCGCTTGGGGCAGGACCGGATGGATTTTGGCCAGGCCGAGCCGCACACGGTGCTTTTCCACGAGCCGGGCAGCTCCTCCGTGTGGGTTGGTGGCAGAGGGAAGGTGTATCTCTTCGATTTCCCGGAGGGCAAGAATGCCTCCGTGCGCACGGTGAGCCCCCCCGCCCCCCCTCACCACCCCCCTCTTGCGTCTAAGCTCTTGGCCTTGGTGAGGAGCCTTGGGGGAATGGAGAGGGCTGGCCTCCATTCCTAAACCTGCCCTCCCCACCACACACACACACACACACACACACACACACACACACACCGTATCCCATGAATAGGCCCCTGGGGGAGGCTCCCTCAGAGTTGTCCAGGTGGGGTTTGGGGAGAGGTGTTGCTGAAGGCCGGAGCCTGCCCCCGTGGCACGAGGCCTGGCGGGAAGCTGGGCTCCGGAACCCCAATCTTCTGGGCTGTGCTGTTAGACAGAGGGGCTGTGGATCTTGAGTAAATTACTCACCCTCTCAGAGCCCCAGAGGCTCATCTGAAAAGTGAGGATAATGGTGGCCTCATCCCAGGCTTGTCCTGAGGATGCGTGGGAAGCAGTTTGGTGGGTGTGTCACCTCTGGCAGCGTGGACTGATGCATCTCCCCCATCCCCAGGTGAACATCGGCTCCACGAGAGGGTCCTGCCAGGACAAGCGGGTGAGTAGGGGAGAAGGGGTGCAGAGGGGAGGCTGGGCCCTTGGAAGAGGGAGCCGGGATGCAGCCTGAGGGGGAGGTGGGGCCCTATCCCAGGAACCTCAGACTGAGGGGTAGATAGGGTCCTTCTCTGGAGGCCTCTTTTCTTGGGGTGGGGGATGGGGTCCACTGCACCCCGTCTGGACTCTTCTAGGAGGTGCCTGTTGTGCATCAGCCCCTTGGATACCTTCTTCCCCGAGACTGAGGGTCCTAGTGGTGGGCCTGCCAGGGCTTCCCTCTGACTGACCTCCCCTCTCCTGCCCCCTCTGCGTGTCCCTGGCAGGACTGTGAGAACTACATCACGCTCTTGGAGAAGGAGGACAAGGGGATGCTGGTCTGTGGCACCAATGCCCGGCGCCCCAGCTGCTGGAGCCTGGTGAGATGGCCCCTTGCCATGTGCCTGGTCAGCTCACCCTTATCTGTGGGCTCCTGCCCGCCGTGGTGGGAAGGATGTGGGATTCTGAGGCTGGCCTGTCTCCCTGGGCCGAGACGCTGGTCCCCATGGGGGGCAGGAGCTGTGGGATCACATGGCCGTCTGACCCCTTTGTCCCTCCCAGGTGAATAACACTGTGGAGTCGCTTGGTGAGAGAAGGGGTTTTGCTCCTTTCAGCCCGGATGAGAACTCTCTGGTTCTGTTTGATGGTAAGGCTGCAGCACGGGCAGGAGGGAGCCGGGAGGGACGCTGCTGCCCTGGGCTGCGGAGGGGGTGGTCAGACCTGGTCCAGTGGCCTCGCCTTGGGGCAGGGACTTCCAGGAGCTGTCTGCCCTTACCATGCCATCCCCGCCCCCACGGTGCCCAGGGGACCAGGTGTACTCCACCATCCGGAAGCAGGAATACAACGGGAAGGTCCCTCGGTTCCGCCGCATCCAGGGCGAGAGCGAGCTGTACACCAGTGATACCGTCATGCAGAGTGAGTCAGGCTCGGCTCCCGTCCGGGGTGGGCGAGGGGCCATGGATCCCAGGGCAGATAGGCTCCGGGGGTTCCCTCCACTGGGTCCACAGGCCATTCAGGAAAGCAGACGCTCCGTGTAAGCCAGAGCAGCCAGAGCCGAGGAGCGCGGGTGGGTGGGGAGCAGGGGCATAGCAGAGACAGGCAAGAGGGGCCGCCCGCTCCCGGGAACAAAAACAGAGAAAGCACCAGACCCAGCACCGGGTCCCCAGGAGCCAAAGTTTATCCACCTGCTGAGCTCATGTGGGGAGAGCCAGCCTCTCCCTCCTCATTAGGGCTCCTCCAATTAAGCAGAAGTGACAGAGCAGCCCCCAGCGGCCACCCCCGAGTCCCCAGGCATGAAGTCATTGCTCCCTGGCCGATGACATCTTTGTAAGAGGACGGCCAAACAGGCGGGGGGTGGAGATTCAGTCTGGAGCCCCTTGGGATGTTGGACCTGATGCTCTGAGTTTTATTCCAGGCCTGATTTGTCCTGAGTTTTTGCAGACCTGGGGGTGTGTGCACGGCGGGAGTGGAGATGGGCCCTCTTCCGCCCCCAAGCAGACTCCTTAGCCTCACGCCCTCTGGCCTGTGTCCTTGGCAGACCCACAGTTCATCAAGGCCACCATTGTGCACCAAGACCAGGCCTATGACGACAAGATCTACTACTTCTTCCGGGAAGACAACCCCGACAAAAACCCCGAGGCCCCGCTCAACGTGTCCCGTGTAGCCCAGCTGTGCAGGGTGAGTCGGTGTGTGAGGGGTGAGGGGCCCGGCGGGCAGGAGTGTGTGTGCATGAATTGGAGTGAGTGAGTGTGTGGGGCGTGGTGTGCACATATGCCTGCCTGTGTACATGAAGGAGTGTGTGCAGATGTGAGTGAGTCTGTGTATGGGATTGTGGGAGCAAACGTGTGGGCACAAGAATGTTCCTGCATCAGTGGTGGGTCCATAATGTCAAGTTCATATGCATGTGGGATAGTATGCAAGTGTATGTCACTGGCGTGAGACTGTGTGTGAATGTGTGCATGTGTGGGAGTGCAAGAGTCTGAAAGTGTCTTTGCGTGTGTGCATCTCACTGTATGAATGTGCTGGAATGTGTGAGTCTGTCACGTGTGCGTGTGCAAGTGTACATGCATGAGTGTGCATCTGCATGAGTGTGTATGTGAGTTGTGTGATGTGCATGTGTGTGAGGTTGTGCACATGTGAAAGTGGGCAAATATGCGTGTGAGCCTGTCTTCTCTGTGGGGACCCAGCACCCTTACCCTGCAGGGCTCCCTCACTGGCCCTGGGCCCTGGGTGGACCACGCCTGCTGGCTGGAGCCTGGCCTGGGTCGTGTGGCGGCCATGCCTCGGCCCCTGGCAGGCCCTGGGTGTGGGCATGCTGGTGGCAGGTGCCCTGGGCAGGTGGGGCAGCCAAGCAGGTGCTGAAGGCCTCCTCTCACTTCCTCCCTTCCAGGGGGACCAGGGTGGAGAGAGTTCACTGTCAGTCTCCAAGTGGAACACCTTCCTGAAAGCCATGCTAGTGTGCAGTGACTCTGCCACCAATAAAAACTTCAACAGGCTGCAGGACGTCTTCCTGCTCCCTGACCCGAATGGCCAATGGAGGGACACCAGGGTCTATGGTGTTTTCTCCAACCCCTGGTGAGTGACTCTTGTCCTGGAGGCCAGGGGCTGGCATTGGCCATGTGTCCAGTAGGCCCTGCTAGGGAATGGCTGGGGTAGATTGATCAGGGATAAGACTGTGGCTGGGCCTGGGGTGGGTGCAGGATACCCTGCAAGCCATGTGTGCCATTGTGTTTGTGAGTCTGTGCACATGGCCCGTGTGTGTGCTAATAGGCACACTCACAGCTGCATCTGTGCCTGTTTGTCCGAGCATCTGTGTGTGCTCAGAGAAGGTGCTGGGCCTTGGGAAGAGGCTGCCAAGGCCACTTTTGGGGTGCTGGGTGCTATCACACCTGCTCAGGCAGCTGCCTGTGCCTGATAATTCACACTTCTTAATCACTCTCATTGATTGAAAACAAGACAGGAGAAAGTGGTGTGTGTGGCTGGGGGGAGGAGAGGTAGGGGACAGGAGGGGGAAGCTAGGGCCTGTTGTGTGGCACCTGTGTGGGTGAACCCACCAGGGCTGGGAAGGGGATGGGGTCCAGCCTCCTTGAACATAGGGTCCTGCAGCCTGTGCCCAAAGAGGGGCTGGAGAAGCACCCAACAGGGATGGCCTGCCTTGGGGTTGGGCAGAGCAGACGGCCTCTGAATTCAGTGATCCTGTGAAATGCTTGTTGTGGTTTTAGATTGGGAAGAAAGAAATTGAACGTCCCTCTCTTCCTCCCTCTTTACCTTCCCCCTTCCCTGACATTTAATGAGCATCTACTCTGTGCTAGCGCTGGGCTTGGCCCCGGGGATAGACCCTGCCTTCCTAGAGCCTGCAGTCTGGGAGCTTGGTTGGAAGGCTGAAGCTGTGCTCTGCCTGGTGCTGGGTTGGCCTAGGTGAGAGGAGGGGGCCGGGTCCTGGGCGCCCCACTGAGGCGGTCTCTGGGTGCCTTCAGGAACTACTCTGCCGTCTGCGTGTACTCCCTCGGCGACATCGACAAAGTGTTCCGTACCTCCTCGCTCAAGGGCTACCACGGGGGCCTGCCCAACCCGCGGCCCGGCAAGGTAAGCAGCAGCCCCCACAGCGGTCCGGGCCCTGACCCCGCTCCCGCCCCCACCCTGCCTCCAGCCACCCCACTCACCGGGGCCTTGTCTCCTTGCCCAGTGCCTTCCAGACCAGCAGCCGATACCCACGGAGACTTTCCAGGTGGCTGACAGTCACCCGGAGGTGACACAGAGGGTGGAGCCGCTGGGGCCCCTGAAGACACCACTCTTCCACTCCAAGTACCACTACCAGAAAGTGGTCGTCCACCGCATGCACGCCAGCCACGGGGAGACCTTCCATGTGCTGTACCTAACCACAGGTGAGAGACTGCCTGGGGACCCCCAGTCTACTTCGTAAAAATGGACATGAAAGGTCTGCAGGATAATGTAATTAACATGTGGCTGGAGCTGTTCGGGATTGGTGAGTGGGACTGGAAGAGTCAAGCAGGGTGGGCTTCCTGGAGGAGGTGGGAGCAGAAGAGAAAGTAAAGGGCATTTTAGGACAGGAGAAGAACATACTCTAGGATTTGGAGGCAGAAATGTGATGAGTTTGAGCGCAGCCTGGGGCAGCCTTAGTCCTGATGTCTGACTTGGGGAAGAAGAAGATGGTAGGAAGAGGTGTGGAAAGAAAGAGGAGATCCTGCGGGCCTCTGCCAGGCAGAATGAGGAAGTCGGATCCTCTTCCTGTCTTTGGGATTATGCACAGTGAGAGGACACATCTGAGGAATTAGTGGGACCCAAAGAATTTAGTGAGACACAAGGAAGGACTTCCAGGTGGCAGAGCTTTTGCAGAGTTTTGTGGGCGCCTGGGACGGCATGTCCCCTTCCCTGGAGGGGGATTCCCTGGGGGAGTGAGGGTGTTGCTGGCTGGGTGCAGTGCCCTGGGATATGCCCTCTGGACAGCCACGGGGCAAGGAAGAGCCAGCCCCAAGCTGGTTGTGGCTGGTCCTTGGTCCAGTACTGTGGTCAGAGGGGGGTCTCTGGAGCAGGCACTGGCAACTAGTGTTGGCAGGGGCCACAGGCCTCCCTTGAGACTGGACAGTGGTGACATCTGAAAGGGCAGTAGCTCTCCCTGGGTGCCCAACACCTCTAAGGTCACACAATCCAGGCCCTAGCCACCCACCCTCAACTGTTTGGGCTTGCCCGGTGATTCCTTACTGCTGTGTACCCCGGGGTTTTCTGGGCAACTGGAGCCCTAGGGCGATTGTTTGGCATCTGGAAACCTCCAGGTGAGAGATTTGCTCCGGGCCGGGCCTTGTTTACCCTTCCTTTCTTGTGGCTGTCAGCCAGGGAACTGCAAGGCATTGGGGAACAGGAGAGAAGAAGTTGTGAAGTACAGGCCTGGGGGGCAGGAGCCAGGACAGGCAAGGCTGGCCTTGGGTGAAGTGACCCATGGACTCCTTCCTCACAGACTTGGGAGCCGCTGTCTTGGTGCTCCCTGAGGGCCATTTGGAGCCGGCAGCAGGAAGGATTGGCGTCGGATTAAAAAGAAAACTTTCTGAGTCCTCTGTAGAGAATGGGAGGCTCTCATAACCTGGAGAAGTTGTTGGTTCTCGTCCTGAGAGTTTTGCCAACAAGAGGCTGTTCCTGGGGCTGGGTGGAAGGAGGTGAGAGGCAGTGTGTGCGAAGGCTGGGACCAGGGTGGGGGCAGCGTTAGGGGCTAGTCGGAGCAAAGGAGCACCTGGACGCATCTGAGTGCAGAGGGGGTCACAGAAATGTGGAGGGAACTTCCGAGCCAAGTAATCATCTGACTGTGCTTTTTTGGGGACAGATGATGCTCTGGGAAATTGGGAGGGAGGGAGGAAGGGAGATAGGCTATTCTAGAAACTGGGACAGCGGGCGAGTTGGGGAATGGGAGGACCCAGGGGTTAGGATGCCCATTAGTACCCGACAAGTGCATGCGGATAAAGCATTGGTCTAAGGCAGGCAGTCTCCTCAGGTGACCTTGGGCGAGCCACTCCTCCTGCTAGAAGTGAACCAGATGGAATCTAAGATCCCTTTGAGATCCATGATTTTATAAAAATTAAAATATCCCGTAAGACTAAAGGCAAAAACATGGTATCCTGGGCTGGATTCTGGAACAGAAAAAGGATATCAGTGGGAAAACTGGTAAAATCAGAATAAAATCTTTATTTCTGTTAACAGTAATGTACCAATGTCAGTTTCTTAGTTGTGACAAATGTATCACGGTTATGTAAGATTTTCACAATAGGGGAGATGGGGTGAAGGGTAAATGGGAACTCTGTACTATCTTTGCAACTTTCCAAAATTATTACAAAATAACAAGTTTATTTAGGGAAAAGACATTCCCTATGAGTCCATGAGGCAGGGGAGTGATAAAAGAAGCTAGGGATTGGATTCTGAGTGACCTGGGTTCCAACTTGGTCTCTGCCCTTCACCAGCTGTGTGACCTTGAACAAGTTGGTTAGCCTCTCTGAGCCTCCTTATCCATGAAATGGGGAAGATAACATGCAGCTCACAGGGCTGTGGAGCACCCAGGGAGGCATCGTGTGGACAGAACTTGACATAGTTCTTGGGTGCCTTGCCTGTCCTGGCTCCCGCCCCCCAGGCCCACACTTCGCGACTTCTCTCCTGCTCCCAAGAAACTTCTGGTTCTCTTCTTCATGTTTGAGCTTCCTGTGTGGTCTTGGGCACTTTGGGGACCCTCTCGAGGGTGCCCTGAGCCTTCCTGACCTGTCCTTCCTGGGCTGTCCTTGGAATCCCACATTCCTCCCCAGTCACGCTCTCCTCCCCACCCAGTCCTATGACCCTCGCCTGAGCGATGACTCCCAGCCAGAGGCACCCTTCCCCTGGCCTGCGTCATTCCCCAGCCCCCGGGGAGGCTGCCCGCCCGCTGACCTTCTGCCCCCCGCCCGCAGACAGGGGCACGGTCCACAAGGTGGTGGAGTCGGGGCCGCGGGAACACAACCTCGTCTTCAACATCATGGAGATCCAGCCGTTCCGCCGCGCCGCCGCCATCCAGACCATGACACTGGACGTGCAGCGGGTGAGCACCCCCGCCCCCCGCGCGGCCCCGCGGGGTACCCCCGCATCGCACCACCGCATGGCCTCTGAGGACAGGGCTCCGCATGCTTGTATGTCCTTTCATGAGCCTCTGGGGCCCTCCCAGGCAGCCTGACCCTGGGGCCTGGGGCTTAGAAGTCTAGGGGAAGGTCGGGGATGGGTGGGTGCCTGGCCTGACCCCGAGGCCTGCTGTCTTTCCAGCGGAAGCTGTATGTGAGCTCCCAGTGGGAGGTCAGCCAGGTGCCTCTGGACCTGTGTGAGGTCTACGGCGGGGGTTGCCACGGCTGCCTCATGGCCCGGGACCCCTATTGTGGCTGGCACCAGGGCCGCTGTGTCTCCATCTACAGCTCCCAACGGTATGTGGGCTGCAGTGCCTTGTCCCCAGGAGAAGGGGGACCTGGGGGTGAGGGTGGGAGTGGTGTTGATGGGCCGCAAGAGTCATCGGATGCTGGACCAGTCTGTCCAGACCGTCTTCTGGATGGGCAACGGTGCTGCCACTGGGGTGGGGGGTGAGGACGGGGAAGGGGCCCGGGCTCCGGCTTCCTGTCTGCTCAGCCTCCCTCCTTCCAGCCCTAGGCCTGTGCTGCAGTCCATCAATCCAGCCGAGCCACACAGAGAGTGCCCCAACCCAAACCCAGGTACTTCATCTGTCCTGCCCAGGGTCTCTAGTCAACTGGGGGAGGGCACAGCCCTGTCCGGGGAGCCCCATCGGTGTAGTTGGTTCTGGGAGCAGGTGGGCTAAAGGAGAGGACGAGAATGAAGGAAAAAAACAGCCCCAGGCTCAGTGTGTTCATTTAGAAGCCTTGCCCCTGGAGACCTGGTCTGATGGGGGAGGACACAGCCTCCCCTGGGCGCCCTCTGTCCCTCTCACGGTTGCTGCCTCCTGCCCCTGCCTTCCCAGACATGGCGCCACTGCAGAAGGTTTCCCTGGCCCGGAACTCTCGCTACTACCTGAGCTGCCCCATGGAGTCCCGCCATGCCACCTACTTGTGGCGTCACGAGCAGAACGTGGAGCAGAGCTGTGAGCCGGGCCACCAGAGCCCCAACTGCATCCTGTTCATCGAGAACCTCACGGCCCGCCAGTACGGCCACTACCGCTGCGAGGCCCAGGAGGGCTCCTACCTCCGGGAGGCTCAGCACTGGGAGCTGCTGCCTGAGGACGGTGCCACAGCCGAGCACCTGATGGGCCGGGCCCGCGCCCTGGCCACCTGCCCCTGGCTGAGTTTCCTGCTCCCGCTTCTTCTCGGCCTGCTGGTGCACTAGGGCCCTCCTGGGGTCAGGCTTGCCACTGGCTTCTGCGGCCTCAGGGCTGCTAGAAGAGTCTCACTCAGAGCCGGCCGGGCCTGGGAGGTCCTTGCCCGCTGCTTCTTCCAGGGGGACCACATAACCTGAGAGGGGGGATGCCAGGCCTGGAGTCGTCCAGCCGCAGGCGGCTGCTGGGCCCCAGGAGGGTGGGGTGGTGGGTGGCCGGAGAATGAAGGCGCAGACTGTGAAGCTGGGGCTGTCTACGACCCAAGACTTTGCCATTTTCAAACATGCCTCAAACTTGACTAAATGCAGTGAAGCTCCTGGCCTGAGAGCCTGGCCCAGGGAGCGGGGCTTGGAAAGGGGACCCCATCTCTGCACCAGGGACCGCATCTCTGGACCTTGGGACTGAGATTAAGTCCTTCTAGACTCTCTACCCAAATTGCCCCCTGCCCCTTTCTCCCCCCATGGCTGGGGGTAGCTGAGTGTAGGCTGGGCCCTGCCCTCTCCAGCCCCCTCAGACCTGGGGGCAGGCACTGGGCAGAGCCAGCCCTGGGTCACACTGGACAGCCGCCTTGCATGTTTATTGAAGGATGTTTGCTTTCCGGACGGAAGAACGGAAAAAGTTCTATTTTTATGTTAGGCTTATTTCATGTATAGCTACTTCTGACTGCATCTGTATGAAAATACCAAAACTACATGCTGGGGATGGGGTGGGCAAGGGAGGGGCTGGGAAGCAGTGGGGTGGGTGGGTGGGTGGGTGGGGGTCCCTGTCTGAGGCTCCTGGGGATGGGATTAGGGTGCAGAGGCAAGCATGGGGTCATGGAGAGTGGCATGAGCTGGCTCTGCCCTGGGAGCCCAATCGGGGGGGGGGGGGACATCGTCCAAGCCCACTGCGTGTCCCACGGACACTGACCATTGACATAGGGGGTGTTTCGGGGAGGGGGACAGGGGAGAATGAAGGAGAAAACTGAGCCCCAGGTTTACCATGTTCATTTCGAAGGAGGAGCCGGGTCCTCGGGGAGGTTCCAGGACTCTGCCCTTGGCATTGGGGGTTGGAGGGCGGGGAGCCCCCTCCCCTCCCCTCAGCCCCCTTCCCCACGGGCTGTGCTTCCATGCTCCTAGCCTCCCACCTTCAGCTCAGGACATGTTATAACTTAGGCTAAACTGTGAATTCTGGTGGGGATAGCCGGGGCCAAGCTCTCCAGGTGGGCGGCCCTGCCCTCAGCCCTGTCCTTGGATTTCAGCAGAGAGCTGGGCCCTTCTCTGTCTGGGTCTGGCCAGCGGAGGGCCGGGGCCGGTGGCTTTCCAGCTTCAGCCCCTGCATCTCTTCTCAATGCACTTTAATAATGTAACATATTACTAATAAACGAGCTATTTATTTATCTGTGCCTGTTCCTTGCCTACAAAGCCGTCCTAGCCAGGGACAGGGCGGGCGGACGACTCCTGCTGACCCCTCAGCACCTTCTCGCTGTGTGAGCCTCACCTGTGGGCTCCCTGGCTCTCACCACAGCCCTTCTGGTGGGGAGGTGCTGAGGAGACAAGCTCAGCAAGGCACCCTGCAATGCGGGACCCAGAATCTGAACCCGCAACTCCTGACCAGTGCCCAAGCCATGACCCCTGGCGCTCTGGACAGCTCCTCCTCCTCACGGCCCTGGAGCTGGTCTCCCCCTTCCCAGCCTCCAGCACCCACCACTTCCCCTGGGAAGCCTGACCCTGGCCTTAATAGAAAAACCTCAGGTCTTGCCTCCAAGAGTTGACCTTGGAAGGAAAACCTGGGCCAAATAACCCGGGCCATGGGATATATGTGGTGACAGAAGTGGGGGGGGGGGGGTTAGAGGGTCACAGGAGGTGGGGAGGAGGAGATGGGTCCCACCAGGACCAGGGCAGGGGGCTAGGTGAGGGCTGCTGGAGAGGTAAGGCAGGGTTAGGAGTGACTGGCTTGGTGTGCTATCCCTAGAACTTGATTTTCCAATCACCAGGGCTGGGAGGAGCCAGTGAAGGAGTGGGATTTGGGCCTTAGAAACTCTGAGCTCCCTCCAAGATAAAGTAAATGGGTTTTAGAACCCAGGGGATATGTAAGAAGCGGCCCCTGATACTGGGGAGGGAGGATGAGGTGGGGAGGGGAGTAAGGAGGCTGTTCACTGGACAGGATGGTCCAGACTAGTGGCCCTAGGATGGAGAGTAGGGGCGTGGGATGTGTATGCAGAAAGGAGCCCAGATACCCCCCAGATGCTCCCCATTCTGTCTTCCCTCCCCTCCCCTTTGTTCCCCTTCTCACCTCCTTCTGCCTGCCCTTTGTAACAAGCAGGAGCCCATGACTTGGCGCTTTGCTGGGAGCTTTCCTTGAGCAGTAACTGCTGGAGCAGTGTATGGGACGGTCTTGGGACAGCTCCTCTCAGAACCCAGCTTCTGATCAGGTCTGGCAGACCCAGTTAGGGTTGGAATGGCCTCCCCTCACCGGCCTTCCATCTGCCCTGTGCCCTCTGGGACCAGCCCCGGGTTAAATTCTCCCTGGTTCTTTCCTCTCCTCACACCCAGCTTTCCCAGGCTGACCAAGTAGCAGCAGGTGCCCGGAGGCCAGGGGCACCTAGAAGAGCCTAGGACAGAAGGGCAGAGATGTCTGTGACACTAGGCGACTCCCCTGACCCTCGCCTTCTCTGAGTCCCATTTCCCTTGTGTGTAAAAGGAAGGGCCTTGGCCAGGGCTTCCGTGAGACCTTGCTTGCACATTGTTCTGGGTCCCCAAATCCATTTCCCTTATCTTGGGGGGAGGGGGGTGCAGACTCTATGTCTTCAGCCAGCCTGTCACTCTCCCAGCCCACAGCCAAGCACATTGGTACAAGGGCCTCGCTGGGCTCCTCCTCAGTGAGCCCCTGGCCCATGGCAAAGCGCAGGGGTGGGTTCCAGCCGGAGATGAGTGGGGCGGCTGATGGAGGTGCGGGCTCCAGTCCTGGCCCCGCCTCGATTGCCGATTGCTGGGTGATCTCCAGTGAGACCCCTGTCCTCTCTGGACCTTAGCAGTCTTGCTCTTTCCTGCAGGGATGCTCTGCCTGCCTCGCTAGGCCCTCGCCAGGGAGCTTACGGGCCGGAACCCATTCCTTTGTCTCTGCGGAGGCACCAGGAGAGGCCTGGGCAGGAGGGAAGCTGTGTGCATCGAGGCATGAAATAAGCCCATGTAAATCCCATGTAAATGAGCCTGGCGGGAGGGGCAGACCAGGCCCAAGGCTCCTGCCCTGTTTTTCCCCTGAGGGACAAGCAGCACAGCTGGGCTGTGGGCTGGCGTGGGCAGGCAGAACCGAACCGTTAGGCCGGATGGGGGCTGCAGAGAATGGGGCGTGTGGGCAGAGACATGCTGTACAGACATCCACCATCGGCCTCTGGAGGGCCAGGCTGGGGACCAGGAGTCAGGCCTCTCCTCTGCCCTCTGTCTGATGCACCCTCCCGTGGGGAGGAGCACAGAGGGAGCAAGGCTGTGAAAGACCAAAGCTCAGGTCTCCTGGGGAAGCCAGCAGGGAACAGGAACCCTCCTTTATGCCTCTCTCCCACTTCATAAATCTAAAGGTCACTGAGGCTTGACCCAGTGGTTTATGCCCTCGCTGCATCCTGCCACCCTCTCTCACCTGAATGGAGCCCACTACCTTCTTATCTCTCCCCTGTAGACCAGGTCCGGTCCAGCCTGGCAGTCACTGCCCCCCACACCCTTGTTTTCTCTGCACCATCTCTCTTCACCCCTTCACCTGCCTGTGCTGGAGCCACTCCATGCCTTAGTGCCTGTGATTCCTCTTCCTGGAATGCTAGGAGTAGGCTGCTCCCAGCAGAGGTGTCAGAATGACCTTGAATTATCCGGAGGAGCTCTGGCTTCCCATCCCCCGCCCCAGAAGCGTCAGCCTACTCCACCTGAGCCGGAGGGAAAAGATGGAGCCTGAAGGAGGTGCCCCAGGCATCAGGCCCCAGGCGGGCGCTGGGGTCCCAGGGAGGAGAAGCACAGCCCCGACCTTGAAATCCTCGCAGCCGCATAAGGGAGGCAGACGCGGTGCTGGATGCTGACCACACGTGTGATAATTCTCTGCAGGGGGTACCATAACCCTTTGGGAGGGAGTCAGAGCAGGCTTCAAATGGGGCCTTAGAGGATGGGTGGAAAGCCCCCACATGGAGAAGAGACTGAAAAGGGAAGAAGGAACAGCATTTGCAAAGGCTTGGATGTGTGAGAGGGCCTGGGGCGCCAGGGGCCTGGCTGGAGTAACGTGGGCTTCCTGAAGGCAGGCATTTTTATTGGCTTGTTCACAGCTGTATCTACAGTACCTAGAACTGTGCCTGGCACATAAGTGCTCAATAAGTGTTAAATAAATTGAATAAGATGAAAGGAGGAAGTGTACCTGGGGGTAAAACTGAACAACTCTATCAGTGCCAGATCCTGGAACTAAGGCCCAAGATATTTATCCTTCAGGTAATAGGGAGCCATGGGAGGATTTTGAGCAGGGGCAGGGCAGATGCTGCTGCTGCTGCTGTTAAGATGACAAGGACTTGAGATCAAGTTTTTCTCACACCCGATCCCTGCTTGCCTCACTTTAAGCATCCTACTACCCCATCCCTGAACCCGATTTTGGCCTCTCATTGTTTGAAAAAGCAAGTGGAGAGTGTGGGCTGGGCAGTCCAGCTCAGATGCTGGCCAGGGGGTCTGTGGTGAGGCCTGAAGGCTGTGCCTGGTGGGGGGGGGACTGGGAAGGTCAGCTCAGGCACAGGAAACACTTTCATGTTATTATTGGTTAGGCCTCGGGAGGAAAAGACCTTGGGAGAAAAACAAAAACTAAAACCACGTCCTCAGCGTTCCCAGTGCCAGGAGACAGCTCACACTGGTAGACAAAGCACAGGCCCACATCCAGGAGGCCTGTGCCCTGCTGGCACGCTGGGGCCTTCCTTTAGGGTGGTGCTCCCTCCCAGAGTTGCTGGGCTCTGACCAGGTCAAGGCCCCGGAACTCAGACTGACAGCTTTTTCAGGTTGGGCAAGACGAATGGGTCTGCAGGGCTTGCTTAGGCAGAGGTGAACACATGCCAGGGCTGGGCCTTGGTCACGGAGGGCAGATGCAGGGTTTGCAACTTGACCCAACTGCAGCCCAGGCTCTTAGCAGACCCCACTAACCAATTGTGGTTTTCTCTGTTTCCCAGCTCACATGAGGGATTTCTTCTTCAAGGGCTACTGAGACCTGAAGTGTGGCTTGTCGGAACTGAGATGTGCTGCAAGCGTTTTACGCACTGGATTTTGAAGACTTTAATGTGAAAAGAGAACGTAGGGTATCTCACTAACACACATTAGATCGATTACACATTGAAACGATAATATTTTGATTATATCAAATTAATTTCACTTTTTTTTTTCTTGTATTTAGCCTGGCTACTATAAACTTCAACAGCATGTGATTGACTAGCATTATGCTTCTATGGGACAGCTCTGCTCAAGGATAGCAGCTCCATGCAGTCTGTCTTGTGCATAGCTGAGTCTCCAGCACCTGGAATGGTGCCTGGCACACAGTAGATGCTCAATAAATTCTTTGTGGAATGAGTGAATGAGCGGATGAGTGGATGACTGAATCCTTGTCAACATTGGAGCCACCACCAACTGAACAGATGGAACACATTTGTTACCCTGAGCCTTCACGGTAGCTCTGTCATGGAGCTGAAATGCTCCCGTTTGTGTTGACTTTCATTCTTGTATCACCTTCTCCGGACTCTCCTGATACCCAGGAGGGGCAACTGGAAAGGGACTTGGGTGAACGCACTGCTGGCACTGAGGGGCCTTAAAATGGAACTTTTAGTCCCTTCTAATGAGGAAGCAGGGCATGTGCAAATGAGATGGAAATTGCCTCTCATGGGGCATTTGCCTGTCTGGGGTGCTGGAGGTGCTTCTGTGGGTTTCCTGGTCATAGCCACTGGTCCCTAGGGTCAAATGGGGCAACTCTGGCGACCTTGAGCTGGTGGGGGCTGGGAGGGAGGTGGGCCACGGGAGTTGTTCCCCAAAGAGCAAGGGCTGTAGCCTGGAGCATCCTTGTCTCTCAAATCTAGCAGGAGCCTAAAAATAGTCTGCATTTCCAGCCTCCCCCACAGCCGCCTGCACCAAGCCAGGCCGCGCCCGCCAGCTCCTTCGCAAGCCAGACTGTCTGCACCGTCTGGGCCAGCCGCCGACCCCCGCTTCTTCCTCTGCCGCCCTATCCTGGCCCCTGGGGATCTTGAGCTCAGTGCTCCTGCTGTCAGGCCAGCCAAGGGTCTGCCCACTGCTCCGCCCTCCCAAACACATGGGGCCCTGACCCCCTGGACCTCCAAACCCCAAGCTCTGCCCATGCCCTGTCCTGAAGGGGATGCTAGTCGGAGAGAGGCGTGGGGAGAGGGTGTTGCAGGCTGCGGAAACAGCACCGGGAGAGGGCCCAGCTCGAGGTGGAGCAGGTGAGTCGCCTGGAAGGGCTGGTTGGACAGGACACGTGGTGGGGCCAGATGTGGCCCTGGCAAGCACGCAGGCAGGTATACCTGTTTCCACCTCCCACGAGTCCCCCCGGGGAAAAGGATGACTCTGTCCTCCCCTGTCTCTGGGAGCAGGGCTGCAGTCTTTGACACATCCGATGGCATGTCCACAGCAGGAGGGACGTTTCCCCCTTTGGGGGCTTCCACCTCTCATCTGTTATTTGTGGGAAAACCTGGTACCTTCTGGCTCTGAGCTTTTGTGCAGAGATGAGAAAAGGGGGAAGAAGCCACTGGACCACAGCACGTCAGTGGCAGAGCTGGCAGTGCCTGGGCCCGGGGCCCACCCCCCACCCTGAGGTGGGGGCACATCCTGGCTGGGGGCCCAGGCTGAGGAAGGCCTTCCCGGCAGCAGGAGTGAGCGTGTTGGTGACGCTGCTCACCCATGACGTGTTCCGCCCTCTGAGCTGAGCAGGGTCCCAACTGCAGGAAGTGGGCGCAGCGGAAATCACAGTTACCTTTCCTCCTGGGGGCTGGCTTTGGGGGGCTGCCAAGGGGAAAATACTGAGTTTATGGGGTAGTGCTTCCCGCAGTCAGTGCCGGGAATCCTGCTCCAAAAGCACCTCTTGCCAGGGTGGGCATTCCTGCCCTCTGTTAGGCGGGGAGCACGGCTGGGGAGAGAGAACTTTTGGCCCAGAACACCCCCTCGCTGAAGGAAGCAGGTGTGGGTGTCATCTAGATGCTGCTCGGCCCAGGCGAAGGTGTTGGGGACGGTCTTAGACTCTTGAGGTTTTCTCACCTCCACTGCGCCCCTCATTTCCCAGCGGATGTGAGTTCTCCTGCACGTGTGCGTTGGCCACCCATGAGGTGTCAGTCCTTTGGTCTCAGGACATTTGTCTCTGGCTCTGTGGCCTGTGAGAGGCACGCTCAGCCATCTCAGAAGTCCAGAGTCACCTGGAGCTCCTCTCAGCCTGGATGGCCTCCTTTGGACTCTCAGCCCACTTCTCAACCCACTTCTCAGCTGAGCCCTGGGAAAGGTCCTGGACCGGCCACGGAAGTGAGGAGTGTGAGCAGCCTAGCCTTGATACACCCCTTCCTGAACTCCACCTGCTGCCTACTCACACCCTCTGGACACCCACCCCCATCGCGGGTGTATTACAGGCAGGACATCAGTGCCATGAGAGGAGAACCCTTTCCTCTGGCAGCCAGCACTAGGGAGGACGGGAGCGTGGGGTTCTCTGCCTCTAGGTTTTTCTGTTGCTTTCCGGGTCTTGGTGTCTTTCTCTTTCTTGTTGGTCTCTGTCTCTGTTCTCGCTCTCATTCTTTCCATACCCCTCCCGATTCTCTCAAGACTTGTTCTCTTGAGTTCACCCACATGAAATAAGTGTGCATCCACATGGCATGCAGACACGTGGAGGCCACAAGTTATCTGCTCACACTGTGTGCACACAGACACGAACATTTGTACACATGTACATCTGCACGCAGAATCCCCTTCTTGGGGCTTGTACACACACTCAGAGGAAGGGGGACAGGTAAAGTCTCTTTTCGTGTGTCTGTAGGCTCAGGGCAAGCCCACGTCTAGTTTCTAGGCTGATTTCCTGACCTAGGCAGCCAGGAGCTTAAAGAACGAGGCTGGGACCCCAGCACTATCAGGGGAACCCAGTGGTCCCAGCATCAACTGCCAGCAGTGTACGTGTGTGTGAGTATGACTGTGTGTGTGTGTGTGTGGCCTTCCTGGGGGTGAGCGGAAGCGGGTGGAAGACGGATGCGTGGAGTTGATGATGCACTGGCCCCGAGGGCTCCCAGTCCCTGACCCATTTGAAGTCCCTTCCCTGTGGTTCTGCTGAGATGCCCATGACCCTTTTGGGATCTGGAAGCAGGGGACATAGGACAGCAGGAAGTGCCAGGGTGAGGCGGCTGCAGGAAGGAAGCCTGACTGGAAGTGTGACCCACCCACGGGGAGACTGGGGGCTGGCAGTCCCTAGGGAGGCAGTTATGATGATGGCCACAGAGACTTCTGTCCCTAGCCTTTTAGGACAATGGGTCAGATGAGGCCACACCAGGTGCTTGGATTCCCTGGGCAGGTGGGGTTTTCCTAGAATGCCTCAACGTTCTTGGTCTCCTAGGGTCAAGTGATCCCACAGACCTGGGGCAAGGAAGCGGGGACAGAAAGTTCCCAGAGTCACCACGCCACCCCATTCTGGCCTGACGTCTGGGCTCAGGCCGTCCCTAGAGCCTGCCTCCCTCCTCCCCCTCTCAGCACACAGAGCACATAGAGCTGCTCTCGTTCAGGGCAGCTGGCCTCCTGGGCACCTATTAAGTGCAGGCTCTGATGGGAGGAGGCTTGCAAGGGGCAGGCAGAGCCAGGGTGGGCATCGGAGGAGAGGGTACCTCCCAGCACTGGGGCAGGAGCTGAAGTCCCTACAGGATGCTCCAGGGACTGGTGCTGACGCATCAGCTGGGGCCCGGAGGTGGCCACTGATGACTTCCACCTCTACCCTCTTGCCCGAGGAGGGCATTTGGCTGGGCTTGGCCTCAAAAGGCAGGACTATGAGCATAATATTATTCATGGAAATAGAGATGAGCATATACTGAGCACTTACCCTATGCTTGGGGTTGTTCTACGTGAATTATTTTAGATAATTTTCTCGCCAGTCCTATGAGACTATGATTTTCTCTATTTTATAGTTGAAGAAATTGAGGGACAGAGAGAGTAAGTAACTCACCAAAATTGCACAGTAAGCAAAAAGATGCATCTAATCTTTTTTCCTTCAAGAGACCGAGGTTTTAGACTGTTCCACCTGATCTCATCTATTCATTCTGTAGTTGTTTATTAAACTCTCCTTCTTTGTTCGTGATTAACACAGGGGATACACCGCAGAAGTGAACAGCCAGGGGGGTCACGTTGGCAGGTGGAAAAGGCTGGGGCAGAGCAAGCCCCAGTGACCCGGGCGCCTCACACATTGTCCATCCTGGGCTCCTTGTACCGTGTGCATGCCGCACCTGACACCTGGACAGAGAGGAAGATGATGGGCTCACGTGTTCCTAGTCCCAAAATCCTGGCAGTCACACCGAGGCTCAGAGAGGCGAAGGCCACCAGCCAGTCTGTCATACTCAGGAGTAGAGTCAGGCTGGGTGAGGGCCTGGACCCTCGGCTGTCGCACAGCGGTGGGGCGGGGACGTGCCTTCTCTTTGGACATTGGCCACTTTCTCTTGTTCCCATAAGAACCGACTCAGGGAGCAGCTGTTGTGGGGGCTGCAGGAAGCCCACATCCTGCCCCATGGCTGTGAAGAGAGCATCCGGGGGTGGGCGGAGGCTGGGGTGAGGACCCCCATGTGGGGCCCGCAGCTGAGTAAGGCTGACTCAGGCTGTCTCAGTGGAAACCTCTGCCCGCTAATGCCTCCGCGTGGGATACCACAGTCAGACCAAAGGAAGCACTTCCCAACTGCTGGAATGCATGCATGCCAAAGGGGGCCTCTGTGGGCTTCAGGCTCCCTCATACCTCAATGCACCCCAAGAAAGGCCATGGGAGCAGTCCACTGATGGGAAAACAAGACCTGTCCCAGAGCTGGGGCTGCAGCCAGAACTCGAGTCCCCTTGTCATGGGGGGCACCTGCCCTGCAGCTGGGGACACAGAAGGAAGACTCCACCCCACCCACAAGGCCCACCGGGTCTTCCGGGGGCCGCTTTCCTCCCATTTGCTTCTCTCAGTCACAGACTGGGGATAAGAGTGGGGTGAAGGGCTGGGGCTTCTCAGGACAAAGAATGGCTCATTTGGGTTGGTATTTTCAGAGAAAACAAGTAGACAAGGCAAACCAGCCAACCAGGCTTGAATCTCTCTTGGGGAGATAATTTGCCTGCATGCTTTAAAAAAAAGATTGATATGAAATTCACATAACATAACATTCATCACTTTAGAGTGTAGAGTTCAGTGGTTTTTAGGACATTCACAGTATTTTACAACCTGCACCACTATGTAATCCCAGAACATTTCCATCACCCCAAATAGAAACCAGTAACCATTAGCAGTCACTTCCAATTCCCTCCTTCCCGCAGCCCCTGGCAACCACTAATCTACTTTCTGTCTCTATGGATTTGCCTCTTCTGGACATTTCATATAAATGGCCTTTTGTGACTGGCTGCTTTCACTTAGCATAACGTTTTCAAGGTTCATCCACGCTGCAACATGTATCAGTACTTCACATCTTTTCATGCCAAATAGCATTCCATTGTGAGGCTGTCCCGCATTTTGTTTATCCACTCATCAGTTAGTGGACCTTTGGGTTGTTTCCACTTTTTGGCTAAGTGAACATTAGTATGAACAAGTTTGTGTGTGTGTGTGTGTGTGAGCATAAGTTTTAAATTCTCTTGAGTATATACCTAAGAGTGGAATTACCAGGTTATGTGATAACTCTGTTTAACTTTTTGAGAAACTGCCAAATTGTTTCCCCCAGCGGCGGCACCATTTCACATTTCCAGCAGCCGTGCACATGGGCTCCCATTTCTCGACGTCCTCTCCAACACTTAATTTCTGTGCCTTTATTCTTTCAACACTTATTTTGCTGAGCACCTACTTGGTGCCAGCCTGTGTTGGGGGCAGTGGTTGCAGGGGGCCAGAGGCCCAGGCTGCCCACACTGAGCCCACGGGATGGAGATGTAGAACGATGGAGAGAGAGAAGGAAGAGACAGAGTAGTGGGGACCCTAACTGGATGGGCAAGCACCCGTGTTCCCGGAGAAGGATGGTGGTGAGAGTGCCAACTGCTTCAGTGGTGTGATCTGTGCTGCCCTTGTCTGAGAGCCGACCATTAGAGCCTATTCCTTTGTGTCAAGGCCTCATCTCCGGATCGTGGGCCAGCAGCCCAAGTTGGATAAGGAAACTCAGTCACAGAGTGGGGAAATGTCTTGCCCAGGATCACCCCAGAAGGTAGCAGCAGAGGGGAGACCAGAGCCTTAGTCTCTAGACCTACAGGCTGGGGGGTCCTTTTGGCTCTGATGGGGGTGAGACCTGGAGGTGGGGGGCAGCCTAAGGCAGAGTGCAGGGATGGGGAGGTGGCAAGATGCTGGGCAGGAGTCAGGCTTCAAAGGTTTTCCCAGGCTGGGGACAAGGTGTGTGGAGGTGAGAGGTGGGAGACAGAGGCCCCTGAGACCGGTTTCTCCTCTCACCCGGTTTCAGTTCTGCCTCACTTGTCCCCTGAGACTCCCAAGGGTTGGGGGTTTGCTTGCAGGGGTGGTGAGAGACTTCCAGTCCATCTTGATCCCAGGAAGCTGGAGGTGGCCCACTTCCATCAGTGTGCCACCTCCCCCACCAGGTCCCACCATCCGAGGGAGGAGGCGGGCGGCCTGGACCTGGGCTGGCCTTGGTGGGCGGCTGGGACTAGCCGCCTGCTGATGTCAGCGGCCTCTTTTGCTTTCCTGCCTAAGAGTCTGGAGTCTCCAAGTGGGTAGTGTCTGGCCCCTTAAGCAAGGTTTGGGGAAAGTTTGCTCAGTGAGCTCCCACTTTCTAGGACTAAGTTTAAGGCGCTCTCCCGCTTTCTCACCCACGCTCAGTGACTGGCCCTCACCAGGGGTGAGTAGCTGGCCCTACCAGGTGTTGAGGGTGGGTGGGTGGGGACAATCTGTCAGCCCCCTGTTCCCTACCCTCCCAGCAGGACAGGCCCTGATCTTCCTGCCAGTGTGCAGGGCGGGGGTGCTGGTGGAGGTGCCCGTGGGTGGGGCTGGCCTGACCTGGGCACCGAGGTGGGTGGGCTGGCAGCCCCAGGCCCTGCCCGAGGCTGGAGGAACATTTCCCACATCATGTTACCGTGGTGATGTGGGCTCAGAGACCATCCCCAGGATTCACCAAAAGTCCCCTGGGGCCACCCTTGGGCATGCCAGGGTCCCGCGGGTGGGGTGTTGGGGGCTGGCTCCTTATCCTGGGTTCACTAGGTCTCTCCAGGGTTGTGGCGGATCCTTTGCAGGTTCTGGACAGAGACGTCCAGGCCTGCTTTCAACTTTCCCTCCCTTGCCCGAGGTTCCTCCTGGGGGTACTCAGCTCTGGGAACTGGGCGGGGTCTCATGCCTCTGAAGCCCACCTTTGCCCTCCTGCCCCCAGGCTTCCTCCCTCCTGTCTTCCCACTCAGGCTGCGGCCCCTTTCAGTCCTGTTTCCCGGCAGCCCCCAGGGCTGGTCCCGGGAGGGTGGGGAAGTCCGCAGCCTGATGTCCTTGTGCGTTTCCCACCACTCGGGCCTCCCCGGGGTCTCACTTCCCCATCACAGAGCCGCTGTGGGGCTTAGGGGACAATTTCTAGATCTTTCACAAAGGGCCCCTGAGAGACCGGCTTTTCCTTGGGGCTGCCCTGGTGGGGGATTTTGGTAACACTATGGGCTCCTCATGGCTGAAAAACTACCCCCCCACCCCACGCCCGGGGCTGCTGGGGGGTCCCCAAGCATAGTGCTTTCTGTGCCCCCGCCAGGCCTGTGCCACTGCGCGGGGATGTGGGACACACACGTAGCCTTGGGGAGGAGCAGCCCAGCGTGGTCAGGGCCCTGGTCAACACCAGCCCGAGTGGGCAGGGGGCCCGGGGGCTTGGCAATTAAAACTCACAAGGGATCAGGGAAGACTGGCCAAAGTGATCCTTGAATTCCATCTTTGTGGCAAAGTAGGCATTCGCTGGGCCAAGGAGGAGGTGGTCAAGGGGGACCGGTGACCTAGGCACAGAGGTAGGGAGTGAAGTGACCCGCCTGGGGAACTGAAAGTGTTTTCGTATGACTGACTGGAGGGCACGACGGTGCGTGGGGACAGTAGGGCAGAGAGCAGCCGGATGGCGCTGGAAGCACCCGGAACACTCAGCTGCAGAGTGGGAACGTGCCTTGAGGCTGGCAGTGGGCAGAGGGCAGAGACCACCCTGAGCCCCTCGCACTTCAGCGAGGGAAATGCCTCCTGCAGGGAGCTGGCCTGGGCCCCCGAGGCACCCCGTCCCGCATGGCAGATGGCAGCTGACTCAGCTCTGCCTGTGTGGGCCTGTATGAGGGAGCAGAGCCGGGGCACGGGCTGGGGCCGGTGGGGGTGGGGGTGGGGGGCAGTGGTGTTTTTTAATCTGCAGGTTTTACTGAGATGTATTCACATACCATGTTATCCATCCAAAATACACAATCACTGTCTCACAGTATCATCACTTAGTTGTGCAATCATCATCACACTCAATTTTAGACCATTTTCATTGTTCCAATGAAAAAAATAACAGATAGACCCCAAAAGAAAACCCAAAACATCCCATGCCACTTATGCCCCCTCCCCAACTATTGCCCCCTAGTATTGGCATGGTACACCTGTTACTGCTGATGAAAGAATATTAAGGTATTACTGTGAACTATATAGTCTGTACCTTGCAATAGGTAATTTTTTCCCGTGTACCACTTTATTAACTCTTGGTACAGGTATCATATATTTGTAGTGGTTTGTGCAAGAACTTACTTATATTTGTAGGGTAAATCTGTGATGTACATGGCTTTAAACAACCCCTTTCAACCAAATGCACCTCCAATACGGCACTATTAGTATAATCCCAATAATGAGCAACCATCACCTTTATCCATCCCCAAGCAGTTAAGTTCAATCTCGCTAACAATTCTGTATGTTTTAAGTAGCCACTCCCTCTTCTCTAGTTTCTGTTTATCTCTAGGCACCCTATATATTCTATGTTTTAAGGCTCTGAGTTTACATATTAGTGACATCATACAATAACTGTCCTTTTGCCTCTGACTTATTTCACTCAGCATTATGGCCTCAAGGTTTATGCATGTTGTCGCATGCTTCAAGACCTCATTCCTTCTTCCTGCTGAATAACAGTCCGTTGCATGTATCTATCGCATTTTGTTTATCCATTCGTCAGTTGTTGGGTACTCGAGTTGCTTCCATCTTTTTTTTTTTTTTTTTTTTTTTTTTTTTTTTTTTTTTTAAAGGAAAGACAGAGAGAAGGAAGGAAGGATAGAAGGAAGGAAGGAAGGAAGAAAGGGAAACATTTTTAAACATTTTCTTGTTTTTTATTGTATTCTGTTTCTCCGTTTTTGTTACATGGGCTGGGGCCGGGAATCGAACCGAGGTCCTCCGGCATAGCAGGCAAGCACTTTGCCCGCTGAGCCACCGCGGCCCGCCCGCTTCCATCTTTTGACAGTTGTGAATAATGCCGCTGCGAACATCAGGGAGCAAAATGTTTGTTTGTGCTCCTGTGTCCAGATCTTCTGGGTTTATACAAGGTGGTGGAGTTGCCGGGTCATAGGGCAACTCAATACTTCATTTTCTGAGGGACCTGGGGGCCAGTGTTTTGCCATTCCCTCTTCCGGGGGTCTGAGACCCACCAGGGGCCTGGCCCTGCAGCCCACTCACTGGCACCTGGGGACGCCCCCCACCGTGGCCCTCTCCCTGCTGCTCTGTCTCTGAATGGGCCAACGCAGCAGCCAGGGCAGAAGAGACCCAGGTGGGGAGAAATGGATAAGACTTCACGCCACCCACACATCAACGTGAGCTCTGAAGAGTCTGGGGCCGGCCTGCCTTCCTTGCTAACTCTAATGCCTCCTAGCTGGGCCCGCGGCACCCCCACACCTGGGCTCAAGCAGGCTGACCCTGACGGAGGCAGGAAGTAGAGCCCGCCCTGGTCCTGGGGTGGGCAGCAAGGCGCAGGGGGAGGCTGCAAAGGAGAGTCATCTGGTCCAGGCTTTGTTGAGATCGTTCCAGGGAGGTGAGGCAGGGGGACAGCAGGGACATCACACCTTGCTGGTGGGGGTATAAAATGGCATAGCCCCAATGGAAGACACTTTGGCAGTATCTATCAAATTTACAAATCGGTCTGTTTTTTGACCCAGCAATTCTACTCTGGGAGTTTATCCAACAGAGACACCTGCATAAGTATGACATAGGGTCAAGATTTTTCATGGCAGTACTGTCATGACAACAAAAGATTGAAAACACCCTAAATATCCATCAAGCAAGGACTGGCTTCTTAAACTACGGTATGTCATCAGGATGGAATACTACATAGCTGTAAAAAAGAATGTGAAAGCTTTCTATGTATGAATGTAGAAAAAGCTCTGGGACTTTTGTTAAGTCAAAAGGCAAGTGCAGATCAGTGGAGAGTACAGAAAGCTTTGACTCACACCCAGAGACGGGAAGCACTATGATGTGTTCAGGAGACCCTGGGGAGTTCAGTGTGGCTGGAATAAAGGGATGGAGCTGGTAAAAGTAAAAGGGAGACCTGCTTGGGAGGGTCCCTAGGCTCAGAGAAGAAGAAACTGAAAGTTACTAGATGCTAAAGGACAGTTTCAGCAGGGAAATGATCTGATCTGTCTCTTAAGACCTAGCAGTAACTCACGTTTATAATGTACTTTACACGCATTCTCTTAAATCCTTTAAGATGGAGTATATGTAAATAGAAACAAACAAACAACTCTCAACAGATCCAAACCCCATGAGGGATGTGCTGTTATCATCATTCCTATTTTACAAATGGAGCACAGAGAGGTGAAGGAACCAATAAAAAGTCACACAGCTCGTAAGTGGCAGAGCCAAAGAAAGAACACAGCCAGTGTGTTTCCTGAGTCCACACCTGAATCACTTTTCAATCCTGCCTCCCAGGGCTGTGGCTGGATTGGAGAGGGGAGGCTGCAGCCAGAGGAGAGCTGGGGGCTGTTACAACAGGCCAGATGAGAAACGAGGGCCTGGGAGTGGGCAGTGGTGTTGGAATGGGGATAAATTATGCATATTTGAAAGCTTTAAGGAGATCAGAATATTAAGACATGGCGGTGAGTGGAGTACACAAGCTGTGAAGAGGGGGGAGTTCAAGATCCATCCATTCATTCACATTTCAAAATTATCAAGTACCTATTAGGTATCAGGCACTATTCCAGGGGCTGGCCTCACTTCAGGAACCAAAACAGATAAATATCCCTGCCCTCAAGGAGATTTCATTCTAGCTGGTGGAGATAGACAATAAATCATTAACATAGTACATGTGTAAAATATATAGACTATCGAACTATGGAAAAAACATATATAGGTAAGGGTGATTGGCAGTCCAGGTCAAAGGGGCTTCTGAAATTCCAGACAGGGGAAACAGCTAGGGCCAAGGTCCCAAGGCATGAAAACACTGCAGCAAGTATGGTGTGTCACCCCGGTCACTAGTGTCTGTTTCCCTTCTAACTGCTGGGCACAGGGGAGGGCTATACTCATCCCCATGAGGTTTGGCACAGCCGGGTAATTTGCTCTGGCAGGCAAGACAGGAGCGGAAGTGTGGGCATCCCTCCCTGGCTACAGCAGGTAAGAGCTGATGAGTGACAATGTATTTCTCCTCCTATCCTGCCAGGGTTCAGGGATGTTCCAGAAGCCCCTGACATTGTCCCTGAGTGAGGGTGATGCTGAAGAGAGTTCCCTGCTGGACATGAAGTGTGGGTGAGACGTGATTGGGGGTTGTTACTGCAGAGTGATGGCGCTAGCCTGACTACTATATTGGGGAGGCCTCTCCAATGTAGCTGGGGAAAAGAGAGTAAGGGGAATGTATTAGTCAGGATTCCATAGAGAAACAGAACCAACAGGAGATAAATCTCATATTTATTTTGCTAAGGAAAGGGAGGCCCAGACAAGGCGCAATGGCTTGAATTGTGGCCCCCAAAAGACATGTCCACCCAGAACCCCCAAATGTGACCTTATTTGCAATATAGTCTTTGCAGATAAATTAAGGCCCTCGCCGTGAGATCATCCAATGACAAGTGTCCCTGTAAGAGATAAACAAGTAAAAAACACAGACAGAGAGAGAAGGCAGAGAGTGGAGTTTGTTATGCAGCCCCAAGGCAAGGGGCCGTTCCCAAGCATTGCCGCAGCCACCGAAAGTTAGATAAATCTCATATTTACAGAACAGAACCAGCAGGAGATCTCTCTAAATAGGAGATTTATAATGATGTCTCATGCAACCATGGGAATGGAAGAGTCCCGAGTCCGCAGGGCAGGCTGGAAATATGGACTTGCCAGACTTCAGAATCACCTTTGTTGAAGTTTCCAGCTTAAAGCCTGCCTTTCAGGGTTCAAACTTGGCTCCCAAGTTTGCATGAGCCAATTCCTCATAATAAATCTCTCTTGGTTCTGTTTCTCTGAGTAATACAATATTCTACAATTTACTTAATTAATCCCTATTGCTGGATATATAGGTTGTTCCCAATTTTTCATTTTAATAAAAACATTTTATGGACATTCTTATACATACATATTTACCCACACCTTGCATTATTTGCTTTGGAAAAGTTCTAAGAAGCAGAACTCTAAGACAAAGCCTTTTGAAACATGCTACTCAAGGTTCTCTGAGAAAACAGCGTGACTAGATGCCACTGGTGGTGGTGTGGGAGAGAGCCCTGTTATGATAGGAGAAGCAAGCAGGTTAAAAATGGGATTCGCTATCAGGTTTTCAGAGTCTGAATCAACCCTGGAAGATTATTAAATCTCTGCATCTCTGGTAACCAAGGATAATCATAATTCCTACATCTTAAAGTTGTTTTATGGGTCAAATGACATGATATAAGTAAAGGCTGACATGGTAAACATTTAACAAACGTTAGGTTCTTTGTTTTTATTACTGTTGTTGTCATTTTCCTACATGCTCAACAAAAATCCCAGGGCCCTTAAATGTCAAATGGTCCATAAAGCTGGTTTCTATATTTCTGCCAAGGCCTTCGCTGAAATCAGGGGAGCAGAATTTAGGAGAGGGTAGTATATAAACTTTTCAAACTAAGAAGGCTCATTGCTAATCCTTTTCCCAGAAATGGATGGCCAAAAGAAAGTGGGCCAAATGAAACCTATTGGTGACATCAGTGGCAACCCTTTGCTTCATACGAATGGCCTCTGAAGATAAAACACATCAAGCGATCAGGAGAGAAGTTTCTGCATGACTGACAAACTCAAGCTATTGGTAAAGAGGAAGTGAGTCTCTCCCACCACCTCTCCTCTGAGCAGGGAAGGGAAATCTGGGAAAGTGAAGGTGCTCTTGTTTTTGGTTGCTCAATAAACTTCACAGGAGAGGCTCGCTGGCTGAAGAAGCAGTGAAAGAGTTTCTCTTCTTCCTTGACATTTTTCAACTGATTGGATTATCTTGCGGAACGGAGGCATGCCTTAGTTGATCGCAGATGTAATCAGCCACAGATGCAATCAACTGACTGACGATTTAATACACCAGCCTTCCAGTTTATCAACCAGCCATGAAATATCCTTGCAGCAATGGTCAGGCCAGTGCTTGCCTGACCAGACAACTGGGCGTCATCACTTGGCCAAGTTGACACGAGAATCTAACATCACAGGGTGAATGGCAAGAGATGTGGGCAGGGAAGCCCAGGGAGCTGAATTTTAGGCTTTTACTCTACGAGCAGTAGGGGAGCAGGAGACAGGCATGACCTGGAGACATATCTTCACAGGACCACTCTGGTTACGGTGCTGAGAACGGACTAGAAGCAGGAGGGGCCAGGGCGGGAGCAGGGAGAGCAATGCGGAGGCTGCTGCAGTCATCCAGATGTGAAATGATGGCAGCTCAGCCCAGGAGGTGGTGGTGGGGTGAGAAGTGGCCGGATTCTGGGTGTGCGGTGAAAGCAGAACCACAGGATTTACTGGTGTAAAGAGCAGGGGTGGCTCTCGGACTTCAGGTCTGAGCAGCAGGAAGCCCTGAGCTGGCTTCCCCAGGTGGGGGAGAATATGGGGGGGCTAGGGGGTGCCATGAGGGGTGGGAGCTGGAATGCATTCCATAGGAGAAGTCCCCATAGAAGTCCGAGTGGAGTGTAGAGTGGGCAGCTGGGGAGACGCCCGGACCGAGGCTATTTGACATTTTTTGGGAGTCGACAGCAAGGAAGGCATTTAAGGACTGGAGATTGGAGTGGTGAAAGTTGGCGCTCGGTTTCAGCGTCTGCTCCAGTGACGAGGGAGCAAGAAGGAAGGGTAGGTTTGGGGAGATGACAAGCTCTGTGGGGGCCTAGGGGCGTGCTGGCGGTGGTGCCCAGCAGGCATGTGGATTATCACTCTCTGCAGCTCGGGGGGAGAGGCTCAGACTGGAGCCTTGATGATGGGGGGTGGGGGGTGGAAGCTGGGGGCAGGGTGGGGTGAGGGCGGAGCTGTTTGTCTCCATGGGAGAAAGGGGAGAGGAGACAGGCCCCGGGGTGGGGGCTCATCTGAGGGTGTCTTGGTGAGGTGGAAGGGGAACCAAGAAGGGGCCAGTGGAAGGAGTGGTCAGGCAGGTGGAAGGAAATTTGGGTGTGCATGTCAGGAACTGAGAAAGCACGTGTGTCAAGAAGAGAGGGTGCGGGGTCAGCAGTATGGGACAGCACCCAGGGGTCGAGAAGGGTGTGGACAGAGCAGCATCCCTGGAAACCACCGTGGACAGGTGTCGGGGGTCCTGGTGAGAGTGATTTTGGTGGAGGGGTGGGGAGGTGGGGTGGGGGAAAGCAGCATGTGGAGATGATGCTTGCGGGAGGTTGCAGAGGCAGCACATGGAGACAATGCTTGCAGGAGGTTGCAGAGGCTGGGGGTGCAGGGCAGAGGGGTGCTAAGAGAGGGTGCCTGTAGGATGGGAGGGCCTCGAGCGGCGGGTTTGATGCCAGCAGGTAGCAGTAGTGGCAGGAGGGGGAAGGTTAAAACAACAAGGTGGAATGTCCATTCAGGTTGATCTGCTTCACTCATGCCCTGAGTCCCAAGGACCGAGCCAGGGTAGGGGAACGTGGCTGTGGGAGAGGGATGTGGCCGTGGGAGAGGGACATGGCCAGGGCCACGGTGGAGGCAGAGTCAGGAGTAGAAGGGCCATCAGTATTTTTCGCAAGAAACAAGATGGTTGTTTTGATTATGGTGAGTAGATCATAGAGGAAACCTGTCAAAGCAGAAGTGTCTTTTAAAATAATTCACCAAGGGCACGGGGACCCCCTCCTGGCCCGGCCCCACCTCTGGACCTGAACCCACTGTGCTGGAACCCAGCACCCCTTGACGGTGCCCTACAGGAGGGTTTTGGGTGGGGCAAGCCCACGGTGCACAGGTGGAAGTAGGCGGTTGGGTGGGCGGGAGGCTGGCTCCAGCAAAGGCAGGGGAGCCAAGGGGCTGCTGGGGATGAGGGGCAGGGAGGGGGACCAGGGGCCGACCATGGGACTCCAACTGCCAGGCAGGGCGTCTGGGTGTTGCTCGGCAGGTCCCAGTGCGGCCAGGGTCTTAGATGCCATGCCCAGGGATTTAGACTGCCTCCCCTTGCCTCCTGTGCCTGTGCCCACCTCCTGCCAGGGCCTGAGACGGTCTCCAGTGTCCACTACCCTCTCCTGGACCTGGTCCAAAGGTCCATGTGGGAGGGATGTCTGGGACCGGCCTAGGGTGGAAGCGGCGTCGGGTGAGAATGCAGATGAGAGGGCCGGCCTCGTGAGCTCACATCCGGGCACCCCTTCCCTTTCTGGCTATACCTGGGCCTCACCTACTGAGTCATCGGAGCCAGACAATTGTCTGGGGGAATTTCGGGTATGAGGTTTCTCAGGAATCCGTGGACTTCCTCTCTTCTAAAAATAGGAACATTTGTTTACTTCAAGGAAACGGAAGTAACCTTTGTTGACAGCCCTCCCCTGCACACACACACCCACACACCCACAACACACACCCATGCGAAAACGTTGTTATTCACCTGGCTCCATTCTCTATGGGCTCGTGGGGAGGGGCTGCCGTTCTCCCCACTTGACAGGCGGGGGAATTGAAGTTCTGGGAGGCGACGTGACTCCCCAAAGGCTGCGAGGTGTGGCACGTCTGCTGAGGTTGTTGATATGGGGGTGAGCACGGAGAGGCCTGATCTGTCCCCGCACATGGCCGCAGGCACTTCCCAGGGGGCTGGTGAATTCTTGATCTCCCCATCTTTCTTGAATGCTTGGGTTCCTGTGACTCTCACAGATGGATGAGAGTTCCTCCGGCCTCCAGCACGGCCCCATGCCACCAGCGAGCGCTTCCTCATTCTTGCTCTGAGGTTCCTGGGCTCCTTCCTCTGGAGACCCTGGAAGAGAGGTGAACCCCAACTCCTGCTCCCTCTCCTTCAGGACCATCAGTTCCCCAAGGGCAAGGCTGAGTCCTAAAGCTTCGAGCCCCCCTTTCCAGAGCTGACTTGGTCCTGGTACCCAATGGTGGACAGGGGGGGTCATCCCAGAGGGCTTGGGGTCCCAGAGGAAAGAAAACACTTATGAACACCCCTCTCATCCCCTCAAGGACCCTCTGAGAATGGTATTATGTGGGTGTCCCCATTTTACAGGTGAGGAAATGAAGGTTTAGAGAGCTACATGCCTTGTCCACGGTCCCCGGGTGGACTCGACCTCTCACCTCTGACCCCAGAGCCTGTGCTTTGTGTACCAGGGTGCGCAGAGTGAAGGGGCAGGGGGAGCGTTCCCGGCTGGGGACTGGGTGGTGCTGGGGACGGGCAGAGAGCAGGCCTCTGTGGGTGGATACCTGGCAGCCAGGTGCGGCCACCATACCTGGGCCCCAGCGCTGGATGCTGCCCAGTGTCAAGTCCCAGCTGTGCCTAGCAGTGAGTCCTCGGTAGTGCCAAGACCCCTCAGAGCTCCCTTCAGGCTGCTTGGGTGAGGAGGAAGGGCCGGGAAGAAAACACCTTGAGGCCTGGCCCCCATCAGCCCCCGCAGAGAGGCCAGCTGTGCTGAGTCTGTGGCCAGGAGGGTGCCTTGGCTTGGGGGTCCCGTGAGGCCCCCTCCACCGGCCCTGCCTGCCGCAGCTGAGGGGCCACAGGAGGTACTGTGAGACTGGGGCTCGGATGAGCGGTCAGGGCATTTCCAGTCTCCTTGTTCTTAGAACACATCTCAGGGACTTGGTCCCCACCGTTTCCTCTGTCCAGACAGCTCTGCTGCCGCAGCTGCTCCCGTGTCTTCCAGGCTCTGCTCACACGCCACCTTCTCGGGGTGGTCCTTCTTGACCAGCCTTTTAAATGTCCTGCTCACATGCTCCTCACCCTCTGCATCCCTCCCCTGCCTCAGGCACCCTCCACCCCCACTTTCCCCTCCGAACAACCTCCATAACTGCTTGTCCATGCTGTGGGGTGTCTGCCTCCTTCAGGAGGGCAGGGATGTGTGTCCGGCTGGTTCTCCTGCTCCCACTAGGAGCTCAGGGATAATATTGCCTGGGCCTGGATTTCACCTCATCTCTGTAACAACTTTACAAGGAAAATTTTATTATTTTCATTCCATAAATTAACAAGATCAGAAACATGGAGACGCTTATGAGATCACACAGAGTAAGCAGTACAGAGGACTGAATGGGGCAGGGGTGGGGTGGGGTGTCTATGAGGCTTTGAGGAGGTGCCCCCCACCCCCTGCCCCAACCAAGAGCTGAAACTGGAAAAGGAGGAGGCCGTCTCACCCTGAGCACAGCTGCAGCCCGGCACTGGGGCCAGGAGCCCGGGTCTCCCCCGCGCCTGTGGACAAGAGGCCTGAGCTCACCTTCTCACCTAAGATCCCACCTCCGGGTGAAGTGCCATGGCCTGCAGCCACGCAGGCCCTGGGAGGAGGGGCCTGAGGCTGGGGGGGGCACTGCTGGGTGGGTCCCACTGGGCACGAGGCCCTGACCTGCCAGGCCTGGGGGACAGTGGGAAGAAAGGCTTGGCCACAGGAAGGAGCCCCCCAGAGGGACCAGAGCATGCAGAGCAGGGGCTGCAGGGGTGGGTGCTCAGATGGTTGGGCCTCGGGGGCAGGCAGATGGGTCAGCGGCAGGAGCTCCAGGCCTCCACGGCATCACCACCCGGGCTGTGCGACCCTGGC